>NW_024543830.1:0-5097500 GCF_018167655.1 Microtus oregoni | reverse complement strand
TCTTGTTCATCTTTACACAAAACTAGTCACATTTCTTACACAGCTGTTACAAGTGTTTTCACATACAGTATCTCATTTGAATCACATCACACGTGTGCACGCACACACACCACACACACTTTTTTTTCAGTGGAAAATGAATTACTGTTCTCATTTTTACAGAGAAGGAAACAGATGTCTGGAAATCAAGAAACTCCCCTAGGGCTTCCCAGCTAACAAATAGCAGGGCTTGTGTTCAAACCCAGAACTTCTGGTGCCACATATGACGGTGTTTCAGAGAACCCTGATGAGCAGCACGTGGTTGTTGTGCCACGAGTGTTCCATGCTCTTTGGTGATCTGAACTGCCCGTGCCTTCTGTCACTCACAGCCAGTGGTCTCCTTTAGTGTAGGGAAGGAGGAGTGGGTGATGGTCTAGGCTGTGGGAGCTAATGCATTGTGTCAGTGAGGTCAGGGGCATTGCTTTACTTCCCCCGAAGATGAGTTGCATTGTCTCTGGTAGTGAGCTTGGTTCTGTGGCCCAGGCCACCATATTAAATAGCCAGGATCAACATTGAGGATTGGGCCAAAGAATTTGGAAGGATCAGGGAAAACGCATCACCAATTCTAGGAGACAGGGAGAAAAAAAAATCCTTTTTTTCTTGTCAAGGAGAACTAACTTTAAGAGCTCTGGATGGACATTTGTGAAACTGAACTCAGGGAGTTAAGTAGATCTGGCTCAGAAAGAGTTTGTTTGTTCGAGACAGGGTTTCTCTGTGTGTTCCTGACTGTCCTATAACTAGCTCTGTAGACCAGGCTGGCTTTGAACTCATAGAGATCCACCTGCCTCTGCCTCCCCAGTGCTGAGATTAAAGGCACGTGCCAGCACCACTGAGCGCATAAATTCTTCTTCAAGAGAAGGACTAGAGCCAGAGTTGAGTACAGGAGAAGCAGGGGCTGGGAAGCCCAACCCAGCAAAGGCAAGAGTTGCCAACAGAAGATAACGGGTGCACCTCCTGCTGGAAAACTTAAAGGCCTGGGGAAGCAGGAATGGGTCACAGTTCTGTTCGCCAAATCTCACGTTCAGGATCCCAATCCAAACATTCCACCGGGTTCTCATCTTGCATCCCTACTTCTTGGCCAGTGGTCCTGATGGAGAGGCAGACACTTAGGGACCAAAGAGCTCTTTTTGCCACTGACCATCTTTATCCCACTAAACTGGGTGAGGGCTGAGGGATGCACCTACTCTGCATTCCCTAATCTCAATGGCACTGGGACCAGTTCTTGAAGTCCCTCCTCCGGTGTCTGGAGTGAAAGGATTAAAACATAGCACACAACCAAGCCAAACATAGGAGCTGTTTGGTGCGTGTCAGGTGACTGGATGGTGCCGAGGAGTCCTTGGAGGAAGATTTGTGGGAAAGGGCTGAAGAGAGCTTTGAACCATTGGAGGTTTGGCACTTGAAGGCAGAGAGGGTGGAGAGAGGTTCATCTCCCTGCAGGCAACTTAACTTGCCCTGGGCTCACCTTCAGCCACTGCCACAGCTGACATCCGCAAGTGAGAGCAGCATTACCGTAGGTGCCCTGATCATCGCCCACTTTCGTCCCCTGCAGCCCTTTCTCTGCTGCCCACAGGAATCTGCTCAGCCGCTCTGCTCTGTGTGCCAGTCTGGAAGGGTGTGGAATAAACTCCAAAGGGAGTGGAACTCTATAGAGTCATGCTTTGTTCTCCCACGCTGTGGGCTGTGGGGGCCTAACACACATTCTTCAGGGCCTTCTCAGAGACTCTGAGGAAAGACTGAGCTCTGGTCATCCCCAGGGATGATCAAGATACAAAAAGTAATCCCAGACGGATATGCCCTCTTCCTTTCATGGCCTCATGGATGCAAAGGCCTCAATCCTATGGACGACATCGCTTTCCAAACTGCCCACTTACATCTGTGCCTTTGCTCAAAAGGAAGGTGGATGAAGACTGAGAATTAACCTCTGGTTTTTTTTTTTTCTCCTGTATCTAGGAAAAATAGCTGCTCCAGAGACAAAAGAAAGCCAAGTGAGAGTCACAGGAGAGGGCACAGGTTCTACCATAGTGCACTGCCAAGAATCTCCTGGGTGTGGCGGGGAAGCTCACATCTGTGCGGTATGGAGACAGTGCGGTAGAGGGCCAATCTCCTCAAACATCTGTCAAGTCCTAGTCTAGGACTGGAGAGGGTGGGATGGCGAGGAAGAGGGAAGGGGAGAAAGAGACGGAGACATAGTGACAAAGAGACAGACAGACGGATGGGCGGGACATCTTCAGCCCGCCTTCCACGCTTTGTGGGCCTCTTGTCCACAGCCGCTTTTTCTGCATTTGCTGGGGAACCCACTGTCTGACAAGCTAGACAGACCACTCTGTCCCATCCTGTCTTCTGCAAACGTGACGCCCAAAGGGCAAGCAGCCACCTGGCTTTATCCCACCCATAGAACTGCTTCTGAACACAGACCTAGTTGAATTTCATGCCACACAAGCAAGATATGCTTATGAGAACCTTGGGGGTTTCTACGGCAACCATCAGGCTACGAGTTTGAGAAAACCTGGGTGCTGAATGCCTAGAGAAGCCAGGTCCCTGAACTTAGAGAAAAATAGAGGTGTACGAGTCACACCTCGGCCCACGGAAGGGGGTAGAGCATGAAAGACGAAGGCAAGACAGAATTTTCCCCTCATAAAGAAAACAAAGGCCTTGAACTGTGTAAGAAAGTGGGAGGAGAAGGGAAGGATGAGAAGGGAGAAGAAAGGAGGGTAACTCAGCAGTTTGGGTTGGTATTAAAAAGTGATCAGTTGGGTTGGAGAGATGGCTCAGTAGTTGGGGCACTGGCTGTTTTTCCGTAGGACTCAGGTTCAATTCCCAGCACCCACACGTCTATAACTCCAGTTCCAGGGAATCTGACATCCTCACACAGACATGAATAGAGAAAACACCAATGCACATAAAAATTTAAAAAAAATGTCCTCAACCTAGCAGCAATAGTGCACGCCTTTACTCCTAGCAGATGGGAGGTAGAGGCAGGTGGACCTGTGAGTTAGAGGACAGCCTGGTCTACAGGGTGAGTTCTAGAACAGTCAGGGCTACACAGAGAAACCCTGTCTCAAAAAAAAAAAAAATAGATAAAAAAAAAAACTTTTAAAGTGCTCAGTCATTCAAAAATGGGTTAATCCGTCCCCTGAGTTGGTGGTGTAGACTTGTTCCACTCGGCAATTTTTCTGGTCCCAAATGAACGTATCAAAGTGCAGAGGAAGGACTGGAAATCAGAAAGGAGGGAGGGCCTTGAGAAAGATGAGGTGAAAGGCCGCCATCAGCAGTCGCTAGGCACGCCCCCGTATCAGGACAGTTCCCAATTCCTGCCTTCAGCTTTCTCTCATCTCCTCTAGGGCCTGTCTTCACAGACAGTAGGTTTGAGATTCAGAACACTGGCTTTGGACTATCAGAACCAGCAGTCCAGAGTCACCATTACAAGCTGGCCAGTTCTTGTTGGACGAGCGCTTATCTTCTCTCCGCCCTCAGGTTCCTCAGAACTAGAACAGAACAGCATGAAGGCAAGGGCTTTGTCCGCCTTACCCACTGGAGTGTCTCTAGAGACCCACTGTGTGCAAACCCATCTGTGGATAAATCAATAAATGTCTGAAATCAGAATAGTGCCGCCACTACTCCAAAGGCAAAGAGTTACAGTGCCGACGAGTGGGGATCCTGGAACCCAACTCACTGCATTGAAGTGGGGGATTCAGGGACTGTGGGGTGGCTCAGCGGCTAAAAGCCCTTGCTTGTATCCAAATAGCACATAAGTTCAATTCCTGTCACCTGCAGTGGAAGAGGTTCCCTTACCTCCGCATATACCACGGCTCGAGTGAGCCCATACTCACACACAGACACACAATTATAAGTCAAATTAAAAACTTAATTAAAGTCAGGATTCAGCTGCGTCTTGTCTCTGAGGTTAGATAATCTTCTGTTTCTTCATCAGTAAAATGAGGCCCGTGACTGCGCACCTAAACTGAGAGTGCCGTGTTGACACGAAAAACATTTTACTATAAATAAAATACACAAAGCCATATTTGGGTTGACTGCGGTATCCCAGAAGCAGTATCCCTCCTGAGAAGCAGAGGCAGGCAGATCTCTGTGAGTTCAAGGCCAGCCTGGACGACACATAGAGTTTCAGGTCAGTCAGGGCTACACAGTGAGACCCTGCCTCAAAACAACAGCAAGAACCAAGATTCGAAAAGAAAAAAAACCAAACACCTGGGGCAGAGAGATGACTCAGAAGCTAAGGGCACCCGATGTTTTTGCAGCAGGCCTGGCTTCAGTTCCCAGCATCATGTGGCGGGTCATAACCCCAGTTCCAGGAAGTCCAGTGCCCTCTCCTGGCCCCTGTGGAACAAGGCAAACACGGTACACAGGCATGCAGGCAGGCAGAATACTTCTATACATAGAAAATATCTTCTTGGCTATGTAGTTTAGCTACTGTTGCTTTTATAAAAGGGACTGAAATCCAGAGAACTGCATCTCATGTTTAATCCCAATCTTCTCCACTATTCCACTTCATCCCTCTCTGGTAAAGTGTAAGCGAGTGTTATTAGTTTCCAATAGAGAGAACACTGTCTACCAGACACCTCATGACCTACCACATGTCAGGTCACCCTAAATGCAGGCTATCACCGGTGTGCTTGAAGTCATTCTGTCCTTGACAGCCCGGTAGGAGGATGACAAAGCCAGGGCTTTGCCTTCCAGATCAGCGCAGGCGCAGGCTCCGGGGGCGGAGGGAAGGAAGGATCCCCAGGAAAACTGCTGTTGGCACGCACTGAATGAGCCGAGAGGGAGCCGAGCTGACTGTCATGTTCAGCTTAGCCGCAGGCTATAGAAGCAGACTTGAGTAAGAGCAAACAGGAGAACAGCGGTACTGCGAAGCCGCGCGCGCACCGGCTAGAACCGGCTGTTAATACACCAGACCAATTCCTTCCAAACAGCTACTTCCACTCCCAGTCAGAGGGGCAGCTGCAATTCCTCAAGAAGTATTTATGCTTCCGCTTCGTTTTTTCAGTTCAAGCTGAGGGCTGTGGGAAAAGGGAGAGCAGGGGGCTGCTCCGGCTCTTGGGCTCACGATTTCCTGCTGAGAGAATCCATTCGATACTAAAGCAAGATTGTTTATGATCACACCCTCAAACAGCTAACCGCAACGATCGGCGAAGGAAGAGGAGACATCGCTTCATTTGTTCACCCTTCCGCACATTCATCGACAGACTTGTGTGTGCACACGTATGTGTGTGTGCTACTACAGAGCAAACCCAGGGCCTTGCACCACTATCCCCACGGTCTTTGCTGTGATTTCTATTGCTGCAATGAAACATCATAACCAAGAAGCAAGGTGGGGAGGGAAGAGTTTATTTGGCTTGCACTTCCACATCACTGATCGTCATTGAAGGAAGTCAGGACAGGAACTCACACAGGACAGGATCCCGGAGCCAGGAGCTAATGCAAAGGCCATGGAGAGCTGCTTCCCCTGGCTTCTACGCCTGCTTTCTTATAGAACTCAGAGCCTGGGCCTCTAGCCCAGGGATGGCACCACCCACCGTGGGCTGGGCCCACCCCTGTTGATTGAGAAAATGTCCTACACTGGATCTCATGGAGGCATTTCCTTAACTGAGGATCCTTCCTCTCTGATGACTCTAGCCGGTGTCAAGTTGACACAAGACCAGCCTTTTTTAACATGAGGTTTCAGTTTGTGAAGGCTGGCCTGGAACTTGCTAGGTAGTTCTGAGTGGCTTTGAACTCACAATCCTCCTGTCCCCACTTCCCAGTTTGCAGAGATCACATTTCTGCGCTACCACACCTGAATAATAATTTTTTTTTAAATCCTCAGTTAATTACATGAGCTAAATTGTGGGCAAGCCTAAGGAGTAGGGTGCTGTATTCCTGCCCCTTAGGGACCTGGGCCTCAGTGACACTAAATGAGAACGTTGACCTGGGGTAGAAGGTGATCATCCTCCGGGAGGCTGGAGGCCTATTTGGTGTCCACTGTCTGAGAGTGACCTGTCTGAGGAGCGTCTCACTATGTATTCTCAGCTGTCCTGGAACTCACCGTGTAGACCAGGCTGCACCGGACTCACAGAGATCCTCCTGCCTCAGCCTCGGAGTGTTAGGAATAAGGGCATGCGCCACCGTGCCCAACTTGCATTTTCTTGAGGAATGACTGGAAAGGGCTCGGCCCACTACGAGTGATGTCATCCATGGGTCAGGTGATCCTGGGTTGTATAAGGCTGAGGAAGCCATGGGGAGCCAGCCAGTGAACAGCCCTCCTCCTTGGTCTCTGCTTCAGCTCCTGCCTCTAAGTTCCTGCCTGGTAGACTACAAACTGTAAGATAAAATAAACTTGGGTTTTTATTTTATGAGGTAAAGTTCCTTCCCAGGTTGCTTTTGGTCGCTGTTTCTCACAGCAGTAGAAAGCTAGCTAGGTTGGCATGCTACTTGGAGAACAAAAGGCAGCAGACGAAAGAAACACAGAAACGGGAGTAGAGATGGGATAGGAGTTAAACTACCAAACCCCACCCTGCCATTAATAGAGGTCTTGTTTTAGGACACCTGCCTAACAATATTTAATAAGGTCTGGTGAGCTGTGAGAAGGCAGTGGAGCAGGGACACCAGTCCGGATACTTCTGTAGTGGTAGCATATGGCAGAACCCACACGTACTTCCTCTTTGGTCCACACAGGACTTTGTGGCATGGTTCTAGTGTGCCCATTTTACAGGTTTGGCAGCTCAGAGAAGTTAGCAAACACTAATAGATGAGGTCACATTCAAATCGTGGGTCTTTTCGCCCAAAAGCTTGTAAAAGAGAAAAGAACTCGAGCTCTGCACCGTATTCATACCCTCCCCAATCCCACAGAGGGAGGTGCCGCTCAGGGAACGAACAAGGCGAACAAGGCGGCGCTAGCAACATCAGAGCCCACAGGCGCAGGGAAGGCTCTGTCTTCTGAAGAGATCCCACTGGGAAGCAGGGCTGCCCCACCTGAAAAGATTCCTCTGGGCTCTGGAAGGGACTTCCCACCGAGAGCCGCTTCCAGGCCCGCCACACCGAGCCTTCCTTCTACGGGGTCCCTGCGTAACTTCACCGCATAAAGCCGCCTCCACCTCCGAAAAGCCATCCTCTGATTCACGCTGGATGAATTCCTGGCCTACGCTGTCAGGACGTAAAAGGCAGGTGTAGCTCCCCTGACGCTTTGAGTAGGTACTTGTTCCGATCATGCCGCCTCTCTAGGAACAGTTTCTCAAAGGAGTGGTGTGTAATTTCTCCTTTGTAGCAGAGGTGAGGGGGTGGATTCTGAGGAGGAAATACTGATGGAGGAGGCGGGAGCGGGGGGGGGGGGGGGGGGGGGAGGATGCCATCCTGGATCAGATCTGGGGAGATCAAAGGGTAGGGGTGAGCCTCACCTCTGGAGGTGCTCGGCTGGAGGTGGAGGGGTGGGGGTGGGGGGTGAAAACCTGTGAGGGGAGAGGAGAGAGAGGGATTCAAAGTGTGTGGGGAGGAAAAGCAGTTTCAGATTCCCCAGAGGCTAGCTGGGAGTCCAGGCTTCCTGCTCCCCATCATCCTCCACGTCTGTGTGGCTGCTCCTCTACGCCCACCCCATCTCTCCCTCCCCACTCCGACAGCACCCCCTCCCCTTTACCCTTCAGGTAGCAAATGCCTTCCAGCCTCTTTGTAGTGGTTCAGTCTCCAGGTTACTGTCTTGCCTTCCTTTGTTCCACCTCACAGATCACAATCAAACGCAAGTGCCAGATGCCCCAGGAGCCCTGACCCCTGACCTCCAGCCCACAGGCATCCTTACCTCCTACAAAGCTAGGTCTCAAAACCAGGCACCAGAATCACCGGCTGGGCACAGAGCTTGTTTATTTGTTTGTTTGTTTTTGTTTGAGACAGGGTCTCTGTAGCCCAGGCTAACAGCAAACTCACCTTATAACCAAGGATGACCTTGAACTTCTGGTCCTCCTGTCTCCATTTCTCCAGGCCTGTACCACCACATCCAGTTCAGGCCATGCTGGGGATCAAGCCCAAGGCTTCCTGCATGTTAGGCAAATGCTCTACCAACTGAGCTATGCCACAGCCCATTGGAGGGCATTTTAAAAGAGAGTTGGGAAGTCCTCTGAGAATTAGGTACCCAATGGATTCTCATGATCTGGAGACACTAGAAGTTACTGTCCCTTCAGCCTAGGGTCAGGCTCTGGCCTGTGTTGAGACTGTAACTGAGTTATTATGTGAACAGTTTGAAGACAGGTATATAATGGGTCCTAGACTATATCTCCCACAGTAACCAGTCTATTCAGAATAGGTACCCAAGTCTCGTTGGATGTGTCAATAACATGAAGTGTTCGTATTGATTTTTAGGTCCAGTTTATGGAGCAAGGCAGTCTGTCTTCAGGAACATTCCACTTTCTTTTTTCCTTCCAGACCTCAACCAACTTCTGGGCTCTCCCGTCTTCCCTTTTCAGCAAACATAAATCTTAAGACTCCTCCCATCTGTCTATCAACATTTACAAGTAATTCTTACAGAAGTTTGGCAGAGGAGAGAAGTGGGGTAATCAGTCCCGGCAGAAGGGTGGGAGGCCCCAGAAGGCCTAGCATTGTACTGAATGGAGAAGAGTATGATTTGAGCTCATTTAAATACCCATGGCGAGGAGCCAGGAAGGATGCTGATGTGGGAAACAGAGACAGAGGCCCTTGAGGCAAGGGAAAGAGGGATCCAGAGTATGGGTGGAGGGGGCGGGCTGCCAGGGCAAGGGCACATGTCCCAGTGTGGGTGTAAAAAGAAAGAGATGGGTTTAGATGCAGGAATAATGAGGCTATAGACTTTAGGTGACTCCCAGCTCTAAGTCCACAGAATTAAATTGCCATGGTGTCACTGGCTTAATATGTCACCTCTCCTTGGCAGAGCTCTAAAGCCCCAAGAAATGAATCTTCCTTGAGAATCTCTCAGGCTGGAGGATGGCTGCTGGTGGAACAGCAAGGACTTTCCAGTGACACAAAGTGGAAATGGGAAAGGAAGGATAAATATGCCCGGCTGTGACAACGGAGGGACTCGCACAGGGTCACGGAGCTAATAAGTGCCGGGGCCAGATTTAGAGTCTTGCTCAGCTTACCCTCAGACTCATCCGTCTGGCCCGTCCGTTCCCGTTCTTGGACCACCTGAAACTGCAAGGAGCAGATGGAAGCTAGTGGTAAGAGCAGCTTTTTCCTAACCCCCAGAATGGGAACTTGGGGTGCCATGGCTCACACACACACACACACAGTCCAGCCTATCTCCGGGGTACCTGAAAGTGACAGGAATCCTAAGAGCCAGATGCCATCTTACCTGAACTGGCACGCAAAGTGCCAGGACCAGTGCCTGAGAACCTGAATCCCAAATGTACGGCCTCCTCTTCCTCCGTCCACTCTCCTCCTTATCACTGTCTTTATTGCGTGCCAGGGACCATTATAGCCAGCAGATACTTAATTTTATTTTTTATATGGTTTTCCTGACTATGAAAGTAACAGATGGTCAGTATTTAAAAGAAAAAAAGCTTTTCAAGAAACGCATCCCGAACCTAAGACAACCAAATGCGGTGTGGTGGAAGGAGGAAGGACACCGCATTCAGAATTGACATTCTGGCTCTCCTGACCGTAACTGTGTGATCTTGGACACACAAGGCTTCCGTTCCTCTGCTCCCCTATTGCTAAGGGAAGACAATAGTGGCTTCTTCTTTTTAAAGACTTATTTTTATTTTAAATTATGTGCATGAGTGCGTCTATGCTTAGGGTCTATGTGCCCTTGAAGGCAGGCTCCTGAGGACACTAGATGAGGGAGTTTGAACCCCTAGGGCTGAAGTCACAAACAGTTGTGAGCCACCTAAGTCAGGAGATAAACTTGGGTTCTCTGCAAGAGGCCATTCCTCCACCCATGGGAATAACAGTTCCTGGGCATTTTGAAAAAGAGGAGATACATAAATTCCTGAGAATGGCGCTTGGCACATGTCAACCGTCAATACAGAACGGTCACTATTGATATCATTGCTGGTATTTCACACTGCTCTATGTAGCCCGAACCTCAGCAGTAGGTAAAAGTCCATGGTACACTTTTTTTCAGGCTATGTGCTGGCTAGTTTTATGTGAACTTGACACAAGCTACAGCTACCTGAAAGGAGGGACCCTCATTTGAGAAAATGCTTCCATAAGACCAGGTTGTGGGGCATTTTCTTAATTAGTGATTGATGGGAGCGAGCCCAGCCCATTGCGGGTGGTATCATTCCTAGGCAGATGGACCTTGGGTTCAATAAGAAAGCAGGCTGAGGGGGCTGGAGAGATGGCTCAGAGGTTAAGAGCACAGATTGCTCTTCCGGAGGTCCTGAGTTCAATTCCCAGCAACCACATGGTGGCTCACAACCATCTGTAATGAGATCTGGTGCCCTCTTCTGGCCTGCAGGCATGGAGGCTGAACACTTTGTACATAATAAATAAATAAACCTTTAAAAAAAAAAAAAGAAAGCAGGCTGAGCAAGACATGGGTAGGCAAGCCAGTAAGAAGCACCCCTCCATGGTCTCTACATCAGCGCCTACCTACAATTCCTGCTCTGTTGGGGTTCCTATCCTGACTTCCTTCAGTCACGAACTATGACCTGGAAGCATGAGCTGAATAAACTCTTTCTTCCCTAAGTTGCTTTGGTCATTGTATTTCATCATAGCAATAGTAAGCCCAACTAAGATAGATTAGACTGTACATACACACACACACACACACACACACACACACACGTTCACTTGCCAAACACTATGGATTACTCTCAAAATAATCCCATGGGACAGAGGGTATAGCTCTGTGGTACAGTGCTTACCTAGAACATGTGAGGATCTAAACTCTATCCACAAGTAAAGAAAACAAAACAGATAATCCTAGGAATAGGGACATGCCATTTTGTCTTGGCCATACCCAATATGGCTGTGTCCTCACACCACAAATATTTAAAGCTAAAAGCTGCTAAAGTGTGGAGCATGGACCAGCAGCTTTTCCTCTGTGAAGAGCCAGTCTGAAAGAGCCGTGGCTTTGCAGACCATATGGTCTCTGTTGCAGCTCTGTACCTGTGTGGTGGGTACTGAAAGACAACCAGAGACAACACTCGGATGAAAGAAAGCAGAGGCATCCCAATAAAACCTTAGTTTTAGAGGTATAGCTTTCACATCATGAAACATTATTCTTTTGATTTTTTTCTTTTTTTTAAGTTTATTTATTATGTATACAGTGTTCTGTCGCATGTTTGCCCACAGGCCAGAAGAGGGCACCAGGTCTTACTACAAATAGTTGTGAGCCATCATGTGGCTGCTGGGAATTGAACTTAGGACCTCTGGAAGAGCAGACAGAACTCTTAACCACTGAGCCATCTCTCCAGCCCTGATTTTTTTCCTTTACAACCACTGTTTAACAATGTAAAACATATCCTTAGTTTTCTGCCTGTACTGTGCAAAAGACATCAGGGTAGATTTGGCCTGTGGGTCACAGGAAGCCAAGAGACCTGCCATTCTGGAACCTGGTTGAGGATGAGAGGAACAGGGAAGGCTCTATACCTCTTCAGTAGGGAGTGCAGGGTCCTTACCTCAATCCAGACCTGTTGAAACCCCCTGACTCAACTTTTACCTCAAATACTGCAACCTCTGTGAAGGGTTTCCCAAAGGTCTCTGAAGAATTAAAAGCTGGGTTCTCCCCATTTCTCTACACGTCCCAATAAAACCTTAGTTTTAGAGATATAACTTTCACATCATGAAACATTATTCTTTTGATTTTTTTCTTTTTTTTAAAGTTTATTATGTATACAGTGTCCTGTCTGCATTATACCTACAGGCCAGAAGGGGGCGCCAGATTTTCTGGTGCTAGAAGCAATCATCTGCGTTCCCCCCCAAATTCCTACCAGGCCACAGGCTCTTTGTATGTTAGAGTACTTTGCCACACATCTGGAGGTGACGCAGCACTTTGCTCGCTCGGCGACCATTGAGCTTTACTCTAGGTGCAAGAGCCAAGAGCAAGGGAATCAGACAGGAGTGTGGGGGAGGCTAGCTTCAGGAACCTCCCTCTCTCTGGAGATCTGCCCTTACTTCCCCTTACTTCTCCCTCACCACCTTCCTCTCCCCACTTCCCTCCTTTCCTGAATATTCCCTCAGAACAAAGGCCCTACCTTACTCATGGTCTTCCTGGCAGCAGTCCTGATAATAATTTCGAATAAGAGTGAAGGGTGAGCATTCACGAAATTAAATTCAAAACAATGCCTTTGGTTCAACTTTTAACACATTTTTCATCTTTATGAATGATACACATTTCATTGCTGGGCCAAAGATGTGATATCAAAGATAAATTTCCTTTTCCTGGCTTCAGATCCTTTTCTATTCTTATTAAACCGCCTTTCACGGAGATAATTGCATGATTTCCATTTTGAGTGTCCTGAGGTTAAGCAACCTCAGGTCCAGAGGGACTAGGAACACAGCTAGAATGTTTGGGGAGCTTTTATTTCCTGGCCATTCTGTAGGGCAGAATGACAAGAACCCTTGAGCCAAGCAGGTAGGAAATCCTCCTCCAAGTACCCACCTCAGAATGATTTTGAGTTGAACTCAGGACTGTGGCAGACCACTTAGCAGTAGCAAGTGATATGGGTAGCTGTGTCCAAACAGCCCTGAGAGACCTGCAGGGCCCAGATCATACCTCAGTCCCTTTGCCTAGTCAGAGCAACTGTGAGTTCATGTTCATGGCAAAGATCAGCCAAGTTAGGCATTGTCTTTTCCCCTTGTCTCCAAGACCTGCTGGAGAGTTCCCTCCCCAGTTTATTGTGCCTCCTCTCCTCTGCTCCCTTGGGGAAGTCTCTTTGTTTACCCAAAGCAGTTGCTCCCTCTGGTAACTTTGCCACACCTGCCTTTCTGCTCTGCTAAACTGTGAGCTACGCACAGAAACTGGGTTCAGGGAAAGAACATTACAAACCCAGCCCTTTGTGAGTGTGGTGTGTTCTAGACTGTGCCTGCCTTGCCTCAGCTAACAGCAATAACCCCTTCTCAGGGTTTTCCATACTTCTTTTCACAGGAGAGAGAAAAGAACAAAACGACTTTCTTCTCTGACCCACCAAAAAGCCCATTGTATTGTTTACTACAAAATAATGTGTTAAGCCTTCATATTGGGCCACTTCACCCTTACAACCAGGGCTGGTCCTCCTCGGCAGAGGACTGGATATGAAAGCATGGTCCTGTCTTGGGATGAACTTTGCAAAACTCCAAATTACCATTAGTTAGCCTTCTCCAAAGCATTACCAGGGTGAGTCACCTGAATATGACCCCGGAAGATCTAATGTCCTTTAAGCTTTTATTGGGGCTTTAGAAAGCCTTCTACAGACCTTTGGTAGGAATTAGAACTTAGCCAGAGCTTGACTGCCCAGAAAGACAGGAAGATAATAACTGCTTAGAGAAAAATGGTGTAGCCAAATCTTGGGCTGGTGAACGTTCTCCTTTTTGTTTGCCTGTAAAAACCATGGCTCTCTGTCTCTAAACTATCAGGAAGAGGCACGCTGCAGGTTGGCTACCCGACACCTGGTTCTTCTTCCTTCTACACTGCCACTTTGGGCCACTTGTGATGCTCTTTTCTGGTGCATGGCTTGACTGAGAAGGGAAGGCGAAGTGATACTTTGCAAGGCCTAAAACATGAGTTTGAGCCTGGTGGTGGTAGCCTTTAATCCTAGCACTCAGGAGGCAGAGCTCTGAGTTCAAGTCCAGCCTGCTCTATAGAGCAAGTTCTAGGACAGCCAGGGTTCTATAGAGAAACCCCATCTAGATAAAACAGACAAACAAACAAACAAACAAACAACAAACAAAACACAGCCAGGCAGTGGTGGTGCACGCCTTTAATCCCAGCAGTTGGGAGTATGAGGCCGGCTTGGTCTACAAAGCAAGTTCCAGGACAGTCAGCATTGTTATATAGAGACATCTTGTCTCAAACAAACAAACAGACAGAAAAAATACGCCATGAGTTTGGCACCATGCACTTCTCAGACACTCAAAGTCGGAGCGTTATCTTACTGGGCCTTTCTGTAGAGTATTGTTGAATACTGACATCATTCCTCTAAGACACTCGACATAGAAAGCAGTTTCCTTGAATATTTACGTTTGCAGATGGGAATTCAAGGCAAGAGCTGAGGTCTCTTCAATTGCCTGTGGTCGCAGAAATCAATGGCAGCATAGACTAGATAAGATAGCAGTAAAGATCAGGGGCTTGGGGTCAAACTGAGCCGAGTGTGAGTCCTTGTGTTTATGAACTGTGTGATCTCAGGCTAAGCACGGATAACATCTAACATTTGCTGATTACTTTGTGTGTTCTGGGCACTGAGATAAATCTGTCAGATGCATTCGTTATCGTATTTCATCCTTAAAATAATCCCATAAGGAAGGTGCTATTAATAGCCTCATTTCACAAATGAAAAACTCAGAGCTCAGAAAGGTTGGGCGGTGACTCCAAACTCACAGCTACCAAACGTCAGGAGCAAAACGTTCGATTGCGTCCTTGTTGGTGGTACTGGTCTTAAAAGGAATAGTTGTGCGGATTAAATGAGGTTGAGTGTGGCTGTAGACAGGGCTTACTCCTACTGTGTACAGGCTCTCGTCTTTGTCTGCTCGAGAGTCTCACTATGTGTAACCCCGGCTTCCTGGAACTCACTAGGTAGGCCAGGCTGACCTCAAACTTACAGAGATCCGCCTGTCTCTGCCCCCTAGTGCTGGGATTAAAGGCGCACCACCAAGTCAGGCCTTACATAGCCTGGTTATTTTACATTTCCTGCTAGTATTTCACAGCCCTTTACCATTTGTAAAGGTCATTGGCACAGTCAACCATTAGAAACTGGCTTAGAAAAAAAAAAAAAAAAAAAAACGAAAATGCACACACAGACCAGGGAGACGGCTCAGTGGATGAAGGCGCAGGACACAAAATCCTGGAGACCTTGTTGGCTGGGCATAGTAGATCACGCCTTTGGTCCCAGCACCCAGGAGGCAGACGCAAGCAGATCTCCGTGAGTTCGAGGCCAGCCTGGTCTACAAAGTGAGTTCTAGGACTGCCAGAACTACACATACAAACTGAGTGTCTCTAAAAACCAAAAAATAAATAAATAAATAAATAAATAAAATTAAAAAAAGTCTGGAGACCTGAGCTCTACCCCCAAAACCCACCCACTTAAAGGTGGAAGGAGAGAATCAGCTCCAAGAGATTGTCTTCTAAGTTCTATACACATGCTATGGTGTGCATGGGGGGGGGGGCACAAGTACAGCGTGTTCACACATACACACAAACAGGCACACGATAATGATAAATAAATAACTTAAAAATATACCCTGGGTCGTTTAATTTGTAACTACTCTTTTAGTTCCAGAATGCAGCAGCCGTGTCTGACTTTCAACCGGTGTGTGTTGTGTGCGTAGGGGGGCTATTTCTCTATCATACACCTCATTTATTATTAGGAGACACGGCTGTTTTCTCATTACGTGGCTTGTCTAGTCCTGTCTGCCTCTAAATTGGCTCCCTTAGCTTGGTAAATCTGGAAACTGTTGTTGTTGTTGTTGTTGTTGTTGTTAGTGTTGTTTTCTGTTTGATTTTCTCCTTTTGGTCAGACAGTCCTCCTTTCAGGAATGTGGGGGAGAGGGAAGCCTCGGTTGTCTGAGCCCCACACTCTTTTCCACAGTTCAATATAAGCAGGTAGTCGGATGTCAAATTAGGAATGGGCTTTTCATTTTTAAAAGTTAATGTATAAGTTGGGTGTTTGGAACTCTGAGGATTTCCCCATGGTTTGAGCGGGACTTGAATCGCACAGTGATCCCGGAGGAACCCATCCTCTGTACCAGATGCAAAAGCAGGAAACCAAATATGGAGGAAGATCAAGCTGGGGCTCCTTCTCTTCCTGTCAATCAAGGCCGGTCGGGCTGAGCCAAGTTCACTGAGCCTGCACCAGGCACTAGGTTCAGTTACTAGCACTCGGGAGATGGAGGTGGGATGTCCACAATTTCAAGGTCAGGGTCCCACCTTTTCAAAGATCCACCCCCACAACTGCCCTGCCTTTTCAGTCTAGCTTTGTTGCAAATAAAAGCTTGTCTTTACTTTCCATAGCTCCTCAAAATTTGCTCCATCTCGCAGTGTTCTTTATCTCTCTATTATTGTAAGCAACCCCTACATCAGACCTAGCTTACACCGGAGGCTTTTAGGCTCCCAAGCTTTTGCTTGCTTTCCTGTTTTGTTCCTAGAAACTGAATGGCTATTTGTAGGGAAGTAATGAAGTAACTCACACTGAAGTATGAACAGCTGATTTTCTTTACTTTCTTCACAGGTATTTGCATTTTAAGAAGACGATTTTCAATGCAAATGAATTTGTAATTGGTGAGAATTCTCTCTGGTGAAACAAAACAAAGTAGCAAATGCCCCACTAGGCGGAATGTATTTTTGGAAGAAGCAAGCTGTAAGCTAGGTAGAACAGCTGACCAGCCACATGGGGCTAGCATCCTGTTCTGCCCAAGAGCCTAGGGCCTTTGCTTTTGCAGGAGATCTTGTAAAACACACTTAGGAACATGCGTGTGGTCCATGCACCCACTTGGGTTCCTTTTCTCTCTTCGGAGTTGGCAGGGGAAGCCATAGGAGCCACTTTGACCTGAGGTCTCCACCAATCAGTTCAGACCCGAGGCTCAGCACACTCTGACTCTGCCAGGAGGGACTGTGGTAGAAACGGGCAGTTAGGGTTTTCCAAGGGTCCTGAAAAATGCCGCAAGACATAAAACCCAAATATTAGGGTCATAGTGTTTTTCCTCTCCTGCTCAGCATTTAGGTTTCACTCCCATAACTGAAGCGGGGAGGCAGTGGTGCTCAAAAGATTGCCTGAGCAGCATCTCAGCCACCGCCTCCTCACTCAACGACCTTAACAAGTTACAGAGGCTCGATGCCTCAGCACTTCATCCAGAAACAGGCAATGAAAGTTCACACCTTATGGAGTTCTTACATGCAAATGCATGAGTGTCTGTGGGTATGTATGCCTGTGTTTGTATGTGCATATGTGTGTATATGCATGCTTCTGTGTATTATGTGTGTATGTGTGTGCATGTATTTTGTGTGTATATATGTTTGGACATATGTATATATATGTGAATATGTGTGTATGTATGTTCATGTTCATTTTGTGTGTGTATTATGTGTGTATGTGTGTGCATGTATTTTGTGTGTATATATGCTTGGACATATGTATATATGTGTGAATATGTGTGTATGTATGTTCATGTTCATTTTGTGTGTGAACGTGTTTGTATTGGGTGTTTGTGTGCACATGTGTTTGTATTGTGTGTGTATGTGAGTGTGTTAACGATCGTCATCGCCACTTTGCAGGTGTTTCCACTCTTTTTTTAATTTAAAAATACTTCTTTGGCTTGTTTGTCTTGTTTAAAAATGGAACATTTTCCTGGTCATGGGTACCTTTCTGCATCACAGGGCAGTCTGGGAATGGCTGCTGAAGGTTAAGATGACCCTTTATGCAATTATTGTCTGGGAGGCCTCGCTGCATAGAGTGAGTCACCGCCACTCAGACGTGCAGGGTGACTCAGGAGCCTGGTAAGGAAAGGTCACGAGTTCCCCTGGATTCAAGTTAGAGGACCCACACCACGGGCCAGAAAGAGACAGCTCACTTGTGTGGACAGCCAGTGGGGCTTGGCGTGCCTCCATAGGAAGAGCCCTGTCCAGGGAGAGGACGCAGCCTGGCGCGAAGGCTGGGCCTTCAGACTCCCAAATAGCTCGGTGTCAGTCCCGTTTCCGCTCTACTCTGTAGCCTCAGGCACTCCTCACCTTCTCTAGGTCTCATTTTAAAACATACTTACTTTTATTATTTTAAAATAATGTGTGTATGTATATATGGGTGTGTGTCTGTAGGCATTACCCAAGGAGTCCACAAGAGGGCATCAGAGCCCCTGGAACTGGAGCTACAGATAATTGTGAGCTGCCCTGTGGGTGCTTAGAACCTAGGTCCCCTGGAAGAGCAGTCATCTCTCTAGCTCCAACTGTGCACTCTGTCTGTCTGTCTGTCTGTCTGTGTATGTGTGTAAATGTACATATATGTTGACTGGCAAGGTACTACCAGCATACAGGAGTTGGATCTCTGAGCATTTGAGCCTGGCCTGATGTACAAAACAAGTTCTAGGCTTACCAGAGCTACATAGTAAGACCCTGTCTCAAACTAAACAAAGAAACTTATCTATAAGTAGAAATGGTCTTTTTAAAAAATGATCTACTTATTTTGTGTGCATTGGTATCTTGCCTACATGTATGTCTGTGTGAGGATGTAGGATACTCTAGAACTGGAGTTACAGACAGTTGTGAGCTGCCATGAGGGTGCTGGGAATTGAACTCAGGTCCTCTGGAAGAGCAGCCAATACTCTTAACCACTGAGCCATCTCTCCAACCCAGAAATGTTCTTAATAAAAATTGCTCCATGAAAATGTTGAGAATCAGGGTAATTATTGCTACAACTACCATCATGGTTGTAAGTTGGAATTAAAAAACATAGCTCCCAGGACTAGTAATACCGAGCTAAGGGGGAAAGTAGCAGGACATGGACGTCTTTGTCGTTGTTTCAGGCAATGACAAAGTCATTTAGCTAGGTTTAAGTGTGTAAAAAGTCATGTATTTCTTACTGTGTACGTGTCGAGGGAGTAGTGATTTGTGTCCACACAACTTTTATTTTGGAGAAGGTTCTGGAGAAGGAGTACAAGTGACCATCATGTAAAAACACGGCTCAGGCTTAGTATTTTTGGGGGCTGAGCCTCCATTCGGGTCCTGGCTCATCAGGACAGCCATGGGCCTTGCTCTGTGACACACCAAAGCTTGTTGGAGATCTGAGAATCATGTCCCAAGTGTATCCTTTTCCCTCTCCACCATCTCTCCTGATTCCTGCAGATCTTCATGTTCTTTGTTGTTGCCTTTGCTCAGTTTTCCCCTTCCTCTGCCATCCCATTTACTCCAGGTTTCAGACTATGGACTTTATAAAAAAAAAAAAAAAAAAAAAAAAAGCAGTCTCTCTCTCTCTCTCTCCTTCCCTTCTCTTTCCCATCTCTCTCCCTTCCTACTGCTACTTGCCTTTCTCCTCTCTCTCCATCTCTCTCCCTTCCTACTTCCCTTCTCTTTCTCCCTCTCTCTCTCCCCATCTCTCTCCCTTCCTGCTTCCCTTTTCTCTTTCTCCCTCTCTCTCTTCCTCTCTCTCCCTCTCTCTCCCTTCCTACTTCCCTTCTCTCTCTCCCCATCTCTCTCCCTTCCTGCTTCCCTTTTCTCTCTCTCCCTCTCTCTCTCCCTCTCTCTCCCTTTCTACTTCCCTTCTCTCTCTCTCTCCTTCCCTTCTCTTTCCAATCTCTCTCTCTTCCTACTGCTACTTGCCTTTCTCCTCTCTCTCTCCCCATCTCTCTCCCTTCCTACTTCCCTTATCTTTTCTCTCACCCTCTTTCTCCTGTCTCTCTCCCTTTCTACTTCCCTTCTCCTCTCTCTCTCCATCTCTCTCCCTTCCTACTTGCTTTCTCCTCTCTCTCCCTTTCTCTCTTCTCTCTCCCTTCCTACATGCCTCTCTCTTTCTCTCCCCATCTCTCTCCCTCCCTTCCTACTTGCCTTCTCCCCCCCCCCATCTCCCGCCACACCAATCACATTCCTGCTTGCTTCCAGCCTAGTTCATTATCCTACTTCACTCCCCTTCATTCCTAGAAACCAGCTCACCCAGACTCCCCTCCCCCTCCGGCTCATGCCCACCTTCCCTACATTCCAGCAGCCTGGCACTAACTTCAGCCTCACACTTCACAGCTCTCGGAGTTTACACTACTTACTATGCTCCTTGCTGCTGCTCTCGAGGGTTTGGGTTGGGGGCAGGGGATTTGCTTTCAAAAAAAAAAAAAATATTCTGGGCACGAGTTGAACCTACAGTTAAGTTCACTCCCACTGTCTACATTTCATGGCTTTCTTTGAGTCAGCGGCTTGGGTCTCCGCTCTGTTACACGGTGAGAGACGACTAGACCCTTCAGGGAATAACAGGGAAGAAGTAGAAAGAAAAACAACAGAAACCGCCTAGCTCGGTCCACCCACGGCATCTTCCCACTCCCCCAACTCCAAGCCCCCCGGCCTTGGCTTTTTCCTTTGCTGGGTCGTTTATTCCACTCTCTCTGGGCTCCGATGGCCTCTGAGTCTGCATGTGTGCACACGTGTGTGGCCACTGCTGGCTTTCCAAAGGGCTCACCCCTCTTACTGCCATTTTGCTAGGGCACAGGAGACAGCTGCGTGGGATCTTACTCTCCCTCTTTTTCTCCCTGCCCCCAACTCAGCCTGGGCTTTTTCCTGTCTCTTAACTCTACCAGTGCAGCAGCAACTAGCCGAGCTGCAGGCGTGTGAGTGAGCAAGTGTGACTCTGTGTGTGTGTGTGTGTGTGAGTGTGTGTGTGTGTGTGCATGAGTGTGTGTGTGTGTGTGTGTCTGCATACGCAGCTAGGCCAAGCCTGTGAGCCTGCCTGGCACTGGAGAGTTTTAGTTTGCTTTCAGAAGAAAGGAGGAGGGGAGACAAGAGGGAAGGAGGAAAAGGTGGGGGGGGGGGGAGTGGGGGGTGCGGAGAAGGGAGGGAGAATGTCTTGTTTGTGGCTTGTCAGCAATTGCTTGAGACAAGCTTCCATGTGTGAAAGCTACTTGGCATGAATGCCTGGGCCGTACCAAGTGTCACCGCAGCAAGAGGGGGAGACAGAAGAAAAACAGATCAGACCAGAGCAGACAATAGGCCCCTAAAGTGTTCCCCCTAAGTTGCTTTGATGTTGTCCTGGTGTCTTGATACCAGGAGGCCAGGGATTGCTGGAAAAGGGTCTTTTTTGTCTTCATTCACTTCCCTCCAGTTTCTGCAATGATTCTCCAGAATCTCTGCTCATGAAAAAGGTAAGCACTCTAAGGATTCCTTCTTCTGTGGCAAGCTCGCTCGCCAGTGCCTGGAAGTGGGGGTCTCATTCCTGCGCTGCTCAGAAGGAGCGCTTGGGTCCTGCGACTGGAGCTTGCAGCTGTGCCCCTGAAGTCTTCGTTAGCCGCTTAGGGCTGGGGATGGCCCCTCTTTCCAGGGAACCCCAGTAACACGATCTGTGCCTCTTGGTTGGGGGGGCGGGGGAGAAGGGGTGGAAGGAGAGGGGTGGGAGGAGGATGGGAGGGTGGAGGGTGGGAGGGAGAAAAGAGAGGGAGAGAAGCCTGGAAGAGAGGAAGAGAAGGGCAGAGCCCTGTTTCAGAGAAGCCCCAGCCCTGAGCCCAAAGAGGCCTTGCAAGCTCCGCGCTGTGCATTCGCAGGCTGAGCGAGGCAGGCTCGAGCTCGGCTGAGTGACTGCAGAGATTGCATGGCGCTTTGTGTGTGCGAGTATGCCTGTGGGTCTGGGTGTGTGTGTGGACCTCCCACACACTGCCCTGGCGTGCCTCATAGTGAAGGGGAGGTACCCCAGTCCTTATCACCCAGCCCAGACGCGGAGGAAGAGAGCGGCATGGCCGGCCCGAAGGGTGAGCGAGAGGACCGCCCCGAGACATCCACAAACTTTTCCAGTTTCCGGGAATTCTCTGCTTGGAGACACTATAAAGGGTTGTTGGGTGCCTCGGGCCTCAGTTTACCCTATCTGCAAAAGCGGGAGAGCTGGTTGGGGAGGCTGCACGCCTCCCCGGGGTGAAGCCAAACAGAGCAGCCCACTCCTTGTAACTGTGTGGTGAAATCTTCAGACTGGCAATGCTGTGGAATCACAAAGTGGAAGTGTGACCATTATTCCTGATTATCAGCGTCATGATGATAAAACCGTCATTAAAGACACCCTGAGACAAACAGACCCGAGAGCACAGATCAAGTGTCTGACCGTTTCTAATGGAACAAAAACCCCCTTTCCACCTGTTGGCTTCTGTCCTTTCTCTTATGTCTTTTCCTTAGATTTATTGGCCGATTTGTACAGAAAATAGGGTGAAAGGGATTGGGTTTCCCCTCTCCTCCTCCGTCGTACATATATATATTTTTTAAAAGGTCAATTTGAGATTCTCAGAGAGAAAACGTGCCTCCTGTTAAAGCCCTTTATTCAAGACCTTGTGTTTTCTGGTGCTGGCGGGGTGTGCGTGCTCATTTGTAAACTACCTTGGAGGTTAAAGATTTTTTATTGTGGCTTTTAGAGATTAAATGAGATTTATTTACAATTGTCATTTATCAGAGAGTAAATATCAGTGTGGAGGGGTAGGAATGTGACGGCCGTTTATTCTCTGGCGGTTTGGTGGCTAAACCCTTTTGCTTTTTAAAGTGGCGTCTCAGAGCTGGGAGGAGAGGAGACTGAAATCGGCACCTAATATCCATCTTTCACATGTTTGTCTGGGAGAAAAAAAATGTCTGCTTGTGTTTTCCAGTTGTGGGTTTCTTCTGCCTTTACACGGTGATTGCATCGAGGTTCTCTGCTGTGGCCCTCTTGAAATTCTCTGAAGGGGCTGGGGGGTGGCTTACCTGTTTTTAGGAGGTTTTGTGACTCTGTCTTACTGTTTGTCAGGGAGAAAA
Organism: Microtus oregoni; assembly: GCF_018167655.1. Lineage (NCBI taxonomy): Eukaryota > Metazoa > Chordata > Mammalia > Rodentia > Cricetidae > Microtus > Microtus oregoni. Next base: position 5,074,918 of record NW_024543830.1, on the reverse strand, counting down.
AAATCTGTAGCGTCTGGGTGTCTGTGGTTCTTTCCACCCTAACTCAAATGTTCCTCAGATGGTCTGTGATAGCCCGAGATGGAAGCAAAGAGCCACCCCTGGCTAAGAGTATTTCTGTTCTTCCCATAAAGGCCTGGAAACCTAGCTGCTGGGTGTGGGAGAGGAAGAGAGAAAGGCATTAGGGGCCTCCATCTGGCACGAAGGTCCCAGAACTTCTTTATTCTATTTTAATGTTTTGCATCTTAAGACTTAATCGTCATCTGCAGAGAAGGCTGGCGAGCTTGCTATGATTGGGTCTCGGGCAAGCTTCTGGGTCCAGACATCTTTTTAAAATGTTAGCCTTTCAGAACTGGAAGAAGAGAGATTATTTGCCATGTTTTAGACGAGGGTGCTTGGTGAAGCTGACCAAACCATAGGGTCCTGAGTCCCATGAAGGTCGAAGTGCCTGCCACCCACTCCAACCTCATCTCCACACTCAGTCTTGCACACTTATGAGTAGGCGCGGTTTCCAGTGCCACTTAGTGCGCTGGGCTCATGCAGCACCCTAAGAGGACACAGACCCAGGAGATATCGATTACACCATTGGTTTGCATCGGGCTCCTTACTGAGGATGGAGGAAAAGCAAAGTGCCCAACCTTAGGCAATGTCCACAGAAACCGTAGAGTCACACAGACAAGTAGGCGGTACAGTTCAGCATAAGACTGTATAAGCTACGTGTCTCAACTCCATACCCAAATACAAACTGGCATTTTGTCCTGTGGTTGAGGTCCCCTGTCCCAGTCTCACAGAGCCCAAGGATTCCGATGGCTGAGGGAAATGTCCCCCCGCCCCCGCGCCCACACCCTGTACACCCAGTATAGCAGAAATACACTTAACATCTGCCAACCCTTACACACGCACTATTAAATGACTTCACACTTGTTGTGAGCCGGCCCATACAACAGTCATTATCTGGGTAACTCACACTGGCTGTAGCCTCTTTGTGCTTTGGGTGTTGGAGGACTGGAGCTAGTGAGACTCTTGTCTCCCCTTTACTTCCTCCATGGTTGCTGGGCTGCTACTAAAGACCTAGCTGCAGGAACTCCACCATTATTACTGTCATTCTGGAATTCCAAAGACAACATTGCAATTAAATGGTCTTTTCCACCCCTCCCGGCAGAGCCAGTTACCGAACTATAAGGCAAAATATTACCAAAATCCAATTCAGTCAATCCCATTTCGGGCCGGGTTATTAAACTCTTACTGATTTGGTGATAAAAGGAGCGCCCCCTACTTCCTCTTTATGTCCGCCTTGGGGAGAACACACTCCCGCGATGCCAGCCACTTCCAAGGAGGAACATAGCGGGCCCACTATCGTCTTCTCTCGCGTCTCTTCCTGTAGTACTCCGGGTGATGTTGTCTTTACGGCTGCCAATCTTCTACTTCTTCTCCTTCTTTTTAAAGATTAATTTAACGGTTTAACAAGAAGACAGACATGCCCACACATACATAAATCACCGGTTTGCCGCCCACATTCCAGGAACCCCCACGCGCTGTGTGGTTAAATCACATTGTGGGCAAAACGAGAGTCGTTTCGATTCACCCAGCCTTGTCACTCAGTGACTGTGCTAAGCCCACATCGTAGCAACAACCCAAGTCATGAGCTTGTCGTGTCTGCATTTGGAACCTGTGGCTTAGGTCTCCTCTCCTCGGCAGGATGCTCTCGGTTTGATGTCTTTGATCATTTCCGGACATACTCCCCACCCCCTAGATGTGTCACTCATTGGGGTGGTACCTGTGGGGGGAGGCAGCTTGAGTTGGCATTGGATAGAGTCACCCAAAGAGGGCAGAGAATTGAAGGATGGCTAAAACAGGACCTAGGTGGAAGAGAGATTTAACAGGGAAGCCAGGAAGCAGGGATCCAGGCCACCCGTAAGTCCAGGAGAATGGAAGTGAAGGCTGTTGGGACATTTCTAACGGTCCCGTATATAGATACTTGTATAAGTACCTCTATTCCCACTGCAGGCAAGCCAAGAGTGGGCGTGGCGCATTCCCTAAACTCATCAGTCATAAATGTTGTTTTTGTATGTTTTATAGAAGGAAATTTGTGGTTTTTCTCCCCACAAGAGACATACGATGTAAAGTGGATGCTTCCTTCATTTCTTTTCAGCTTTGGCATCCTGATGCACTCGAAGCCCGCAGCTGAGTCCTGGTCCTTAGCAGTCCTCTGAGTTAAGTGTTATTGTTAACCTCAGGCTATATTTAAGGCTCTGCGTCTCATCCAAGGACCGGCAAGGCAACCCAGGGTGAGATGGCTAACCAATTAAATGTCTCTGTTAGGCCAGTGGTTCTCAACCGCGGGTCGTGACCCCTCTGGGGATACGAATGACCCTTCACAGGGATCGCCATACAGACATTTACATTATGATTCATAACAGTGAGGAAATTACAGCTATGAAGTAGCAATGAAATAATCATGGTTGGGGGTCACACTAGGAAGTGAATCAAAGGGTCGCAACACAGAACTGCGTTAGGGCATCTCTCCAGGGGATGAGACACAGAGGACTGAGGGCCACACCAATCAGATCGTGTGCTCTGTAGAGACAGGACAGAAATAGCCTGAATTTGGGCATCCCACCCCTGACTTTTTTTTTTCTTTGAACAAAACAAAATTCTAGGGATTTTTACAAAAACAGTTTTAGATCATAGATCAGAGAAAGGGATTCCCAGTTCTGACTTTATAGTGACATGTTTTCTATAAGGGATACTATATCAGCTTTTGGCTGGGTTTTGACGGAATCCCCATTCCATCACCCTGGATCCCGGTTGGAGTGAAGGATTTGGGATAAGTCATCCTCAAGGTTCCCTTCAGCTTTGCTGGTCTGATGTTTTTCTAGTTCTGTGAAGAGGCTAACATGCCAGCCTAGTCATTTGCACGATGCCCAATTCAAGAGCTGAGGTCGCCAAATAAGAAACGCAGTGGTCTTCGTGGATCCATAGAATAAATCCGTACATAGCCACGTACACACGAATCCGTAGAATAAATCCGTACATAGCCGTGTACACACAAACGGTATTGACATTCTGAAGTGAAAGCACGTTAGGAAAGAGTGGGATTTTAATTTATGGATTGCAAGAGAATTTGCCAGTCAGCATGCAGGCACATGTGCAAGAGACTAAAGGACCATTTTCAAAAGAATAAGCTGTTTGGAATGCACGTCTTCCTGTATCATAAGTACGAATCTAAAATGGACGGGCATTAGGCACATCTCTCCACTGTGCTCACGCTTGCTCGTGGCGGTGGTGGCCGTGCTGCTCCTGTTGGTATTGTGGTCACGTGTTGTTTTGAGGGCGCGAAGGACCCGTGAAAGCAACTGTAGTGCTGATGTTACAAGCTATGCATTTCACCCTCTGCTGTGGGGCAGCCCTATTGACTGTCTTTATCGTAATGCAACTCACGAAAGGTCTTGGGGACGTCCTGCTGCTTAAGATTCTGCCTGTCTAGACCATCTACCTGGCTTAGGGTCTGAGTAACCAACTGAGTGGTGACTGGGATCCAGACAGAAAGGCCAGAGAATAAATGACACTTTCATTCATCACGTCACCTCCATGACTCATTCCCAGCACCATTCATCTACAGTTGAATAAACCTTTGAAAGATATAATTTAAAATTTTTACATGATAACTCTTAGTGCAATTTTTAGAACCTCAGAATAAATTCTTCTGCCATGTTTTAAGAACATCATCTTGCTTGTAGCAGGGGAGCCTGTTTCAAGCCTATGTTGGCAGTTAGGAAATCAACGACTCTTTTAATTGGCCTTAATTTTTTCTTAATCTGAAAAAAAGTAGTGTATAAGCTATAATGGCTTTCGAACTCAGAGAGGGGGTTTTGAAGACCATGTATAATTACGTTTTACTTACTCTTTTATTCTGAATTGTTTAAAATTCGTAAATTGGGTCTCTTGTTTGTTGCATAATCATCCTACAGCATACACAATAACAGAGATGTATTAGTGGCTTCAGAGGTAAGGAAGCTGGAATGGATTTATCGGCAAGCGATTTAAGTCGGTGTGACTGCCCTCATAGACGGGTGTAGAACGTTTAGCTGCTGATGGTTGCTATCAAGGTAACAAGCAAACAGCACTGTGTCTCACTCTTGCTTAGTCTGTTTCTGGCGATTCAAGTAGTCACCAAGTGGTTTTCTTACTTGATGATTAAAAACACCTTGAAGCTGGGTGCCGGAGAGATGGCTCAGTCAGCGGTTAAGGGCAATGGCTGCTCTACTGGAGGACCCAGGTTCAATCCCCAGTTCATTTTCCAGTACCCGCATAGACAGCTCATAGCTGTCTGTAACTGCAGGTCCAGGAACCCAAACACCCTTACCCAGACACACATACAGGCAAAACACTTTATTTTTATATAAAATTTTAAAAAAATTAAAAAAATACCTGACATCTAAAGCTTTGGAAAGTTTTTATAATTACACGCACACACACACACCATAGTTACTTTTATCCTGAAAAAATTAAATATAGAATCCAAACTGCCATTAATGGCATTTGGAAGAAGCCATGTCATCCCCAGTTAAAAAGGAATGCTATGCCCCCTGAGGTAGCTATTGTACTGCTAAGCAAGCTTGACTTTGTAGGAGGTGTTGGCTTCTGCAGTTAGGAGAGAGGTGTTACTGGGGACCTGTGGACACAGGACAAGCTTCGTGAATGGCCGAGAGCTTGCTTGTTCTCACAATGGCTGTTTGGTGCTTTACGTCTAGAAGTACACGATGTACTGAAGTGTCTAAAGCAGCATGGTCTAAAGAATCGGGACTTGAACTCACATATCGGGGCCAAGATTCCTCTGCCTAGACCGCCTTCTGCTTTATCTTTTCCAAACTAGCTCCTGATGCATCATCAGAACTTGTCCCGGCCTTTCTTCTAGGATGGAAACTTTCTAGACCCAACCTACTGCATCCCATCTGTACTATCTATGGTGGGCAGGTACTTAGGCAGCCCCGAGCTGGATTCACCTACCTACTCCTTTAGTCTGTTGTAGCCTTGAGGGTTGGGATGAGATTTTAGTCTCTATACCTTAATACCCAGGGCAGGGTGAGACAGAACAGGCAGCAAATCAATGTTGTTGAATGAAGAAACAATTTGCAATAGAAGGAGCTTTTTATGGCACTGAGGAGATGGATCAGTGGGTAAAGGGCTTCTTAAGGAAGCTTGAGGAGCTAAGGACCCAGGTTCAGATGCCCAGTGCCCATGTGAAAAGCTAGACACTGTGACTGTGTCTGTACCCTAGCATTGGCCTGGGGTGTGGGTGGGAGGGCTGGGATGTGTAGAGATAGGTAGAACTCCTAGGTTTACCCTCCCAGCAAACTTCACATTCCATTTCAGGTTCTGTCTGAGACTCTGCCTCAAAAACTAGGTGGGGAGTAATAACAGAAGAGACTTGACACCCACCTCTGCCCTCTACATGCATATACATGGGTGAGTGCACCCTCACACACAGGTGCGCACATGCACACACACACACACACATACACGAGAAAGGAAAAGAAAAGAACTTGGCAGGGCGGTGGTGGCGAACGCCTTTAATCCCAGCCCTTGGGAGGCAGAGGCAGGCAGATCTCTGGGAGTTCGAGGCCAGCCTGGTCTACAAGGGCTAGTTCCAGGACAGGCTCCAAAGCTATAGAGAAACCCTGTCTCAAAAAACCAAAAAAAAAAAAAAAAAAGAAAGAAAGAAAGAAAAGATAAAGAAAATAGCTTATTATTAACTTACTAACTTTTGTGTTGCATGCCTTTAATCCCAATCCTGGAGAGGCAGAGCAGGTGGCTCTGTGAGTTCAAGGCCAGCTAAGACTGCACAGTGAGACCCTGTCTCAAAAAAAAAAGGAAGGAAGAAAGAAAGAAATGAAATGAATACTTTAAACAAATAAAAAGTGATGGAAAAGATATGAGACCATACAAGCCTGTATATATCACATTAAAGGGGGAAATGTTTCATATGGTATTCATTTGCAAAAGAATGAATTGCTCATTCATCCTGAAGTATTGGGAACACCCCCCCCCCATCCCTCTTTGTCTTATGCCAGGCTGTTTCTCTAATTTCTCATTCTTAAGCCTTATAATTCCTACTAAGAGTTTACACTTTAGGTCAAAGTATCACTGACGTTCAGGGTGGCGGTTACCTTGGCCTGCCTAACTCTTTGTAGGATTATTTCTTGATATTTAGGTAGTAGCTAAAGAACAGATGTTTCCCAAGAAAGCCTGAACAATCAGCACAAAGTAAGGTGAATATCTGCCTTCCAGACATCTGGACCAAGCGGAATAAGAAGGAATTATACACTTTAATTTTCTAAACATGGATGCAGGACCCTCAGGGCAAAAACTGAGTTGCAAAAACTTAGTTGCAAAAAACTGACTCACTCGTGTTGCCAGGGGCATTCATGGTGAGGACGCTCACAGGCAAATGGGGGCTTTTCCAGCACGTGCCAGCTCCAAGGACAGACACCTGCCATTCTCTGTCTCCTTTGGCTCCCTGTGGTGTTAACTTTGCGCTTTATTTACAGGGGCATCTTTTGATTTCGTAGCTTTTTGCTGACACTGTTGCTTGTTAGATTTGCCTACCTGTGTCCAGCTTTTGCTTGCACGCTCCGTGGTATCTTGGTTCATAGTCTTTCTGCTGTACTGTTCCCAATGACTGCCTTAATCTCTCCGAGTTCTTTTTACCTAGTGCACATTCCTGAGAGTCCAGTTAGTCTCTTTCATCTTTTCCTTGGCACACTTATAACCCTTGGTCACTCTGTGGCTGTAATTGTTCAAGAGTTTGACATTCTCCCACAGTGTCTAGAGAAGGGGGAGCAAAGCTGGCTCTGTTTGATGTAACCAGGGGCCTTTAGGAGAAGCTACGGAAGGGCTCCCTTCCTCCCTGGGTAGCTGGCAACAGCGTATCTGACATAGCTAATGTAAGTCCATTAGGAGGGTGCAAGTTAAGAATAACCAGGTTATTAAAAATTAAAATGTTTCATCAGTGATAATTAGTATAACTGTGATAAGAAGGTCATGGGACGAATAAGCAAATTCATAACCAAGAGAGAAGCTGGGAGACAGAGGTGAGTTAAAGGTAGTTCTTAGATGAACGATATCCTGTTGTACGCTTGTTAAACTGCAAGCGTACAGTAGATGAGGGATCAGCATGAACACATGTTGACATGGCTCCCAGAGGCTAGTCTACACAGCATGCGTAACCCTGGAATTGAAGACCAGGGAGACAAAGAGGAATATTAAACTCCCCAGGGAGCTTGAACTTGGACTTTCCTCCTATGTGCTTTCCCCCACGCCTCCCTAGTCCTTCCCATGATCCTTCTCGAGCTGAGGTTCTGAACAACCTGAACTCACTGGTCATGTGACCTTGGACTGTTTATTCTCTCCAACTCACTTCATTCCCCTGTCAAATGGGGACAATAATAATTATCTCAATACCTTGTAATATGAATTAAATTAGGTGGCCCCATGTATTTAAAGTGAGTAATAGATCACCTGGCATTAATAGGTCCTCATTTGATTGTCGCAATTACTCTAATACACAGAAAGGAAGGAAATGTTGATGAGATAATATGCCGAGTAAAATTTCACTTGTTACATCATTGATTCCTTAGAGAAATCCCGAGGGACTTGTGCTCCTCCTTCATGGATGATAAAACAATAACAAGGTTGCTAGGAATATAGCCTGGTGATAGAGCATTTGTCTAGCATATACAGAGCCCTAAGTTTGACCTCCAGCATCCCATTCCTACCTCGAAAAATATAACATCCACAAAAACCCCAACAGTGAAAGATTATACAATTGAATATTTTTCAGGTGCCAAACGGACTAATCTCAACCTTTCGTTCAGTACCGCTATTAATATCTCCATCTCACAGTGGAGGATGCTGAGGTCCTGGTCAACAGCCACAGTTTCAGTGTTTGTCTACTTCAACCCAGGCAGTCTGACTCCAGAAGTTTCCAGAGTTATATCTAACTGAGTCAAGGTTCAGGTCTTGTTAGGGGTGCTCGTTCAGCTCACCCCCAGAGATGTAGGCTAACGGATAGACACAACCTGAATGTACACCTGAGTCTGAGTGCGGTGATGTGAAGACAGGTCAGCTTTTGGAATGGGTACAGACTATCTTAAGAAACAATTTGAATGTGTCACAATAAGGTCTCTGAGATCTGAAGAAATGATTTAACAAGCGTGTGAAGGATAACCATTGTCTCAGACAATTAAAAAAATGAGTGTGACATTGTGAGGAATTAAAGATGAGTGGGACTTGATTCCCCCACCCTTTAGGTACTTTCATCCTGGTACAGGGAGACGGATAATCACACAACTAATTATAAACCATACAGCAATGGATCAAAGAACTGCAGCAGTCAAGGGAGAGGAAGATTAATTTGGCAGTGATGAACATGATAGAGGAACTGGGGAAGGCTTCATGCAAGAGATGACATTTGCAACTGTCCTTTAGGGACAATTGTGGAAGTACAAGAAGCCTTCTATAATTTCCTTTTTCTTCATACTAGTGACTTTCTAAAGATAGCATCAAATAGCTAACTTTATACCGCAATATAGTGAGCACGTAATACGTGTGTAGTGTTTTCAAAGATTAGGTTCTTTGAGGGAAAATAGAGAAATATCCACTCCTGATAATCATGTGACGTAGCGGTATTTCCCCAGTCTGCACTTAGGTAGATACCTTTAATGGAGTCAGAAATGGGCTCTTCCATTCTATGCCTTCAAGTTTGGGGCTGCCAAGCTGTGCTGCAGCTGCCCAGGGCCCAAACGGTGTGTCAGCCTGTAAAGTCACGGCACTAAGGAAGTCCTGGAGGAATCTGGCAAGTCATTTACCTTCCTCCTCCTCCTTCTCCTTCTTCCTCTTCTTGTTCTAAGGTTTATTTGTGAGTGTTGTGCTCTCATGAATGTCTGTGTGCTCTGTGTCTGCCTGGTTCCCTTGAAGGCAGAAGAGAGTGCTGGATTCTCTGAAACTGGAGATAAGAATGGTTGTGAGCTGCCATGTGGGCACTGGGAAACGGGGTTCTTCTTCAAGAATGAGCGCTCTCAACCACCGAGTCATCGCTCTATTTACCTGTTCTTTGGTTAGAGATTTTAGTCTGAAGTTAGAAACTCTCAATTTTTATTACATTTAACCCCAGGTTTTCTGGATTTTCCTTTTAAAGGTAGAACTGATTTAAGATACCTTGTGTTGTTTCTGTAAGTATAGTTGTGGTTGTTGGTCTGTATGTTCCAATTGTTTTAGTTTGTTGATTAATTTGAGTTGCTACATCCTAATCCAGTTCAAAGCATCCACCATGTAGACATGTGCTGCGTTCGGACTCAGTTCACTGACATAGTCAGTACGATGAGACAGAAACTCAAGGGTGTGCTCTTCATTGGGTTGGTGGGTCCTCTACCCAAGTCTCCTCTCCCTGAACTTTGGTTGATAAACGTTATGCTCTTTTTTCTTCCAAAGACCCAACTCAAATGCCATCTTCCTCAATTCCTAGAGGTAGCAGAGCTGTGGTACCAGCACACCCATGACATCTATTCTCTTTCGAGTGGCTATAACAATTTTGTGTTGTTACCACTACGGATCACTCCTGGGCAACACAGAAGGGCTGCTGTGCCGCTGGTTAGTTTTTTGTCGACTTGACACAGCTCCAGGAAGAAGGGATTTCACCTGAGGAAATGCCCCCATTGGATGGTCTGTAGACAAGTCAGTGGGCCATTTTCTTGATTAACGATTGACACAGGAAGACGTTATGGGCAGTGCCATTCCTGGCAGGTGGTCCGTGGGTTGTATAAGAAAACAAACGGTTCAAGTCATGGGGAGCAAGCCATTAAGCAGTGCTCCATGGCTCCTGATTCAGTTCCTGCCGCCGAGTTCCTGCCCTGACTGACTTCAGTGATGGACTATGACCTGGGATGTGAATGATAAATAAACCCTCTCTTCCCCAAGTTGCTTTTGGGTCGTGGTGTTTATTGCAGAAATAGAAAACACAGAAAGATTTTAGGTTCTGTTCCCCTGTGCATCCATCCCACAGACCATGACAGAGTAGCCCTGACTAGCAAGTAGTATTCAAAATTGCTTATTGAGCTCAACCAAATTGATTTTTTTTTTTTTTTGCCTTGTTGGGCTTGGCTTTGGGCACTGTAACCTGGATGCCTGGACTTCAATTCTCTTTTGGGTGAGGGAGTATCTTAAACCAGGCATGGTAGCCCATGCCTATATTATCAATACTCAGAAGCTAAGGCAAGGGAGTTGCCATGAATTAGAAGCCAACTTGGGCTACATAACAAGTACCAGGCCATCCTGGGCTACAGAGTGAGACCCCAGTAACAAACAAACAAACAAACAAAAAATGTCGATGATTTCAGGATGAAAGGGATTGCACGCTGTACCCATTCTTTGTAATTATTAATAAGCACCAACAAAACAGTGTGAAGTGACCAGATTGCTTCCTTTGCTCGCCTTTGCAGGCAGAGTGCACAGGCTTCATAAACTAACCGGCCCCTTCTATCTTTAATATCTATGATTCTTTGAAATTTTATGCAGACAAGACAAGCTGATGTACACTGGGCGGAACAATTGAAGCCGCTCATACTCGCTGATGGGCTCGGAATTACTCTACTTGTAAAGTGCGCAGGAAAAGGATCTCAGATTCATTGTGGATAGCTCAATGGAGACATCTGCTCACTGTGAGCCGCAGTCAGAAGGATGAATGAGATATAATAGGCCGCATTAACTTTGAGAATGGAATAAAGAAGAATGCAGAAAATAATATAGTGCACGTAATTTGGCATTGACTATTTCTGTAATTACAATAAAACATTTTAATGATATACATTGATGTTATGACTTCACCTTAAAATCAGAATTCAGCACCGGGGCCTTTCATTTCAGAGACAACAAAGCAGAATTACAAAGGATCCAGAGGAAAACAACAGTCTCAAAGACATGCAAGGGATTTGCCTGTAATGAGAGACTGAAAAGACAAGGACATTTTAATTTGGGTAAAGAGGGTGGGGAGGATGACATTGTATAAATTTATTTAAAATTAATGAAAGTTTCAGAAAATGGCTAGAGCTAGCTTCTGATTATCTTTGGTAATGGAGGTCAGAGATAGGCAGGATAATTGAAATCCCCGATTATCTCCAACCTTCATTTTAGCCATTAGCAGTAGCATCCCGCCCCAGCACAGCCTTAACAAATGGGCAAATGTAAGGCCCAACAGCCCAGGGATTGTGAAGTGGACAGCCATGGGCAAGGCAGCCTGGGGTAGCCGGCTACCTGTGCCATATACCAGCAGGAGGCCTGAATTCCAGTCCCCACTCTCTGTCCGCCACCTACACAACTTTGAGTGATGTGCTTGACTTCTGTCCCCACGCCTAAGCCTGTTGGAAGAACTAAATGAGCTGGTTGGAAATGCTGGTGAGCTGCACCCCTGTGTTGAGGATGGCTGTGCCAGCTTCCCGTTCAACATGCCAGCCTCAGGAGCTGGCGTGGTCCTAGCGCCTAGGTCTCACCCCACATAGTCCCTTCACTCAGTGTCCTGCTTCTTCTGCTCTTGGGAGGAAGTTTCGGAAGATGAATGAAGAACGCCCGTCATCTTCAGAAGCATCCTCCACATCCTATCCCCTGGCTCCCGGGGAACCTGGAGAGGCGTTCGCATACGTTTTCCATTCATTTTAAGGTCATCTCACATAATCTTTCCAACAACCCGGCAAGGCAGCGACCACCATTCTCCTCGTCTTTCAAATACAGACACCGAGGCCTTGGTGACTCGCTTTAGAACGGAGAGCAGCCACAGAGTAAAAAGGACGCCTATGCCGCTGGCCTATGGGGTGACTTACAGAGTTTAGAAAATGAAGCTAGGTGGCTCTGGCTCCCCCGCTGAGAAATTTCATAGTTTTCTCGAAGCTCCCGCTCTGTTCCTCAGCACCCAGTCAGGACTCACTCTCCCCTCAAGCCCTGAGCCTTCTCCTCCCTAGAAGCCCAGAGTGTCTGCCTAGGCACCCCTGGTTGTAGTCCTGAACATATCATGTTGCTAAGTGTGGAAGCCCCTAAGCCCAATTCAAATATTAGTCAGTGATTAAGTTACACAAGCTTGTTAAACCCGGAGTCATACAAGACAATGGAACCATTCCTGAAGCCTTTATTTTAACTTAAAACATCCCTTGGGGTCCTGATGTGGGCCAACGCTTTGTCTTTAGGGAGAACCCTGGTCCTTAACCCTTGTGTAAGTCACAGAGTTGACATTTACGCAGTGTTTTTTTTCCCCCTCTTGTCTTCAAAGTGGAGTGGTATCTGAAAGCCGTTTGAGAAGCCATCGAGTTTTTCCAGATGTGATGATGTTTCACAGCTGGCCTTCCCACACTGCTGACAGCACACCATTGACTTTTAGTTGTGTGTGTGTGATGTGTTGGGAGGTGGTGTGCACACGAGTACAAGTATCCCAGGAGGCCGGAGGCATCAGATCCCCTGGAGTTTCAGGAGGCTCTGTATCATGTAACTTAGGAACTTAACTCTGCTTCTCTATAGAACAGTATTCTCTCTCTCTCTCTCTCTCTCTCTTTTTCTCCTCATTTTTTTTAAAAGACAGAGTTTCTCTAAGTAGCCTTGGCTGTCCTAGAACTCAGTTTGTAGACCAGGCTGGCCTCAAACTCAGAGATCCACCTGCCTCTGCCTCCCGAGTGCTGGGATTAAAGGCGTGCGCCACCACCACCCTGCCATAGCAAGTGCTGTCTTGGCCACTGCTCCACCCTGCTAAGCCTTTAGTGATTCACTCTAAATGCCTGTCTCATACTTAGAGCTATAGACATGGTTTCTTTTTTGCATCCCTGTTTCATTATTTCAGTACATTTAATTGAACCATATAGCTATTCTAATGCGAAGAATCAGTGCAGATAGTTTGTAAACATGGACTCTTGGTGAGTAGGCAGCTCCTGGAGAGGGCAGGTGTCCCAGGGTAGCCTATTCCTAGCAGAGATGGCTCCGCATGCCATGGGCCTTCGATGTATAGACATCAAAAGAGGCAATGGAGGCCACAGATGAATTAGCCATGTGTCGTCACTTGAGAGTGCCCCTGCTCAGTATGGCTTCTGTCTCATACTTCTGCCCTGAAAGCCGAGTTCCTTGAAGGTCTAACTTTCATCTCTGTATTAATTCCCAGAAGCCAGCATAGTTATGGGTACATATTGGGCCCTCGCTGAACATTGGTTAACCAAGCAGCTAACAGGACAAACCTAAACTCAGTGTGGCCACTGTATACCCTCTGGTAGGGATGCCGAGCTTCAAGCTACTGTGTGGAAAGAGCTAGCAAATGAGTTTCTATATTTTTAAAAAATATTTTATTTATTTATTTATTATGTATACAATATTCTGTTTGCATGTATGCCTACAGGCCAGAAGAGGGCACCAGACCTCATTACAGATGGTTGTGAGCCACCATGTGGTGGCTGGGAATTGAACTCAGGACCTTTGGAAGATCAGGCAATGCCCTTAACCTCTGAGCCATCTCTCCAGCCCCGCAAATGAGTTTCTAATGTTGCTGCAGGATTCGTTCACGCGTGCGTTTAAATAATTGAACGATGAAAAGCAGATATTAAAGAGTGGATTCCGTGCACTATGAAATTCACCTAGGTAACTCACCTCTATAAAACAACAGCGAGACAACACTTTATAACATTTCACAAGGGATTAGGAATGTTCTTACGTGGGGAAAAAATCTGTACTTCCAACATGGTGACCGACGGCAAAAAGCCTCTTTGATGCTTATGTTCAGGGCCAGTTGGGCCAAGAAAAAAAAAATCTCCCCTATCGATGCATCCTTGCAATATCTAGTTTATTGTATGCTTCTGTGCCAAAGAGAGACGTCATTAATGGAGCACAGGAGAGAAAAGCCAAACCTGAAGGCTATTAAACCTGACAAAGACATTCTGTGCTACGGGATTGGTTGGGAAGATGGGGGTAGAGTGTTGGTGACGGCAGGCAGAGCCTGTTTCCCAAAATAAAAGCAGATAACACATTTAGGCTTGTATTCAACAAATGAGTTTCAATCTGAACCAAAATATACAGAGTGAGCACAGTTGGAGCATTACAGAATGTTTACATGACCATAGGAAAAATGAGATGAGAAAGCATATACATATTCCATTTAAGTGTACGCACACACACATGCCCGTGTGTGCAGACAGAATGGAAATGCATGTAAGATTAGACGGATGTAACCTGTCTGCTCGATTCTCCGGACTGGGAATCTGCAGGCCACTTTCACTGATTGGCTCTGGAGGGCTTGTCTTTCCTTCAACAGGTTGTGAAATGACTCTAGAAGAGGAAAAGTGGATAACAGTGTGCTGAGTACTTCTCGAATGCCCGTCTGTATGTTTAATAAGTGCTAGCATATTCCTTTGAATATAAATTGCCTTTTTTTTTTTTTGAGACAGGTTCTCACTATGTAACTCTGGCCGGCCTGGCACTCACTACACAGACCAGGCTGGCCTCACAGATTCACCTGGCTCTGCCTTACAAGGGCTGAGGTCAGAGGTGTGGCTGAAGAGGTCAGAGGCTCCTGATCTCCTGGAGCTGGAGTTACAGGTTTTTAGTCTCATGTGAGCTCTGGGAAACAAACTCAGGCCCTCTGTAAGAGTCTTATCCTTTCTTAACTCCTGAGCCTCAGATTTGACATTTTGAGAGTCGTTTGTTTTGGTTTTGCTTGCTTGGTTTTGGTAGCCTTTCTTCCAATTTTATAGAGTTCTTTAAAAATATGTTTTCAAACCAGCCTACAATTCACAATCCCAGTGAACCTAGACCACAAAGAGAACCCTATGAGACACATACATGGATCTAATCTACATGGGAAGTAGAAAGACAAGATCTCCTGAGTAAACTGGGTGCATGGGGACCACGGGAGAGGGTAGAAGGGAAGGGGAGAGGAGCGGAGAAGAATAAATAGCTCAATAAAAACAATGAAAAGAAAGAAAGAAAGAAGATGAAAGAACTTAAAAAAAAATAGATTTTTTTCAATGTTGGGTGGTGGTAGTGCACACTTTTAATCCCAGCACTCAGGAGGCAGAGGCACACAGACCTCTGAATTTAAGGCCAGCCTGATCTACGGAGTGAGTTCTAGGACAGCCAGGACTACACACAGAAACTCTGTCTTGAAAAAGCCAATTTTATATATATATATATATATATATATATAGAGAGAGAGAGAGAGAGAGAGAGAGAGAGAGAGAGAGAGAGTTTTTTATTTTATGTGTATGAGTGTTTTGCCTGTGTGTGTGTGTGTGTTGTGTGCACATGTGTACCATATATGAGCCTGGTCCCAATGGAAACCAGAAGAGGGTGTCATAGGCCCTGGAACTGGAATTACAGACAGTTTGTGAGTCACCATGCAGTACTGGGAATCCAACCCGGGTCCTCTAGAAGAGCAGCAAATACTCTTAACTACTAAGCCGTCTCTCCAGCTGCCTTTATTTATTTATATATTTACTTTTAAAGTTTCTCGAGACAGGATTTCTCTTCGTGACCGCCGTGGCTGTCCTGGAACTCGCTTTGTAGACCAGGCTGGCCTCGAGTTCTCAGAGATCCACTGGCCTCTGCCTCCCAAGAGCTGGGATTAAGGGTGTGCACCACCAATGCCCGGTACCGGCCCCAATTTTATAGTTCTCTTAAATGAGAATTTTCTAAAAATTCTGTCAGCAGCTTAAGTGTCAGCTTTGTGATGTGATGTTTAGCCAAAGATCATCCCTATTTTTCATCTTCTAATGATCTATCCAAAAAAGTCTTTTATAGCTTTAACCAAATCCTTGCTATTTAAATGGAGCGGGGTGGGCTTGGAACATTAGAAGAATCTTGTAGGTGTTAATTAATCAGATCGCCTGACTCAGCTGTCACCCCTCATATTCTCCAGCCAGTGTGGGAGAGTGACAGATGCCATACATCTCTCATGCCACAGTAGTCGCTTGAAGCGTGCGTATACCAGGTGTGCCCTTCCGATTTACTGGCGACAGCTCTCTCAGGATGCCTGGGAGTGAGAGTCAACGGCAGGAGAGTGGACCCCTCACTCATCTCCGAGAACAGAACCCAATGCTTACCTTCCTCTTAGCACTCTGAAATACAAAAGTAATACAATCGTTCTTGAAAAAGATTACTGCAGGGACTTCCTGGGCTATGGAACAATAGTTGGGTTGTAAAACCAGGAATTATGTCAGGTGTGTTGGCACACTCCTTTAGTCCAAGCACTTAGGGGACAAAGGCAGGCAGGTCTCTGTGAGTTCAAGGCTTGCCTGGTCCACATGGTGAATTCCCAGACAGCCAGAGGTATATGGTGAGAACCTGTCTCAAAATAAAAATAAAGACCAGGAATTAGAACCCAAAGATGACAAACCTGGTAAAAAGCTGGTTACTAAACTCTTGGAAATAAATACATACTCATATACATACTCAGTAGAACCTTCTAGAAATCAGTTCAGGAAGAATGTCTGTAGTTTTTTTTTTTTTTTTTTTTAGTTTTGTTTTGTTTTTAACTCTTTGGGGACCCGCCACCCAGCTCCCAAGTAAATACATGGAGACTTACTCTTACTTATGAATGCCTGGCCTTAGCTCAGCTTGTTTCTAGCCAGCTTTTCTTAAATTATCCTTTTGACTCTGGGCTTTTGCCTTTCTCTATTCTATATACCTTTCTTTACTTCTTACTCTGTGAGTTTTTTTAAAGTAGTTATTTATTTATTATGTATACAATATTCTGTCTGTGTGTATGTCTGCAGGCCAGAAGAGGGCACCAGACCTCATTATAGGTGGTTGTGAACCACCATGTGGTTGCTGGGAATTGAACTCAGGACCTTTGGAAGGGCAGGCAATGAATGCTCTTAACCACTGAGCCATCTCTCCAACCCTCTCCTCTACTTTTCTTGCTCCTCCCTCTTTCTTCTCTCTGCCAGCCAGCCCCGCCTAGTTCTCTCTCCGGCCTAGTTATTGGCCGTTCAGCTCTTTATCAGACCAATCAGGTGTTGTAGACAGGCAAAGTAACACAGCTTACAGAGTTAAACAAATGCAACATAAAAAAATGCAACACATCTTTGCATCATTAAGCAAATATTCCACAGCATAAACAAATGTAACACATCTTAAACTAATATTCCGCAACAAGTGTCCTTCACTGAGTCATGCTGGTTGAGCTGCAAATTTCAGACTAAGTCACCCGTGTGAAATTAGAGACGGGAAATGAATGTAAGCACCGTACACACAAACACCATCTATTTCAACAAGGTCGTTGGTAGGCAAGAGAGATATAGGATAGGTGAGCGTCCAAGGTGAGACAGCTCATGTGCAGGAAGCAGCAACCGCCAGGTTTCTTTCTCACCAAAGAAACTATCGCGGGTGATCTTAACCTTCTGGGCTGGGTATTTTAAGCTTTTAAAAAGTAACAATGGCAAGGAACTCTTCATTGGTTCTTTGTGATTCTCAGGCATAATTAATAACAGATGGCTTGCAACTAAACAACGTACTAGAAGTATGTGGGATTTCAGTAGCCACAGGGATATGGAGTTCCTGTCTTATTCCTAAAGAGTCAAGGTCTTTGCATAAGGCAAGGGGTGGCAAAGGAGGAAAGCCAGCCTTGTCCCTCCTAGAGGAGAGGCGCTACCCACCCTCTGCTCATCAGCACCTCTCTCCAAAGTAAAGTCACTTAAGATAAATGAACTCTGCAGCTCTATTGATTGAGGCAAACCCCACCACACTAATTCAGGCTTTCAGGAATGCTAATACAAGACCGAAGAATCGGGGAATTAGCTGAAACTTTTATCCTTTTCTTCTTCTTTTTTTCTGGAAAGGATCTGCTCGACTCAAAATTAATTGCTGAGAGAAATGGTTTTACATTATTTCCTAGAAACCCACTAAATTAGAATGGAAAGACTGTGAGTAGCAGGAGCCGCAGACACCGGAACCCGGGTCCTAGGGCACTGTGGGCACAATGTGTAATTCTCTGCAGCTCCCAGGTGGCCCTTCCTGCCATCCATGGAAGATGATGGAGAACGATTTCCATGCTTGTTGTGATCCCCCAGCCCTGAAAACACCGTTGTAAAGATTAGAAGGCCACCTCTCCTCACTCCCTTTTATCGTTATCCACAACTTTCTAAAATCACTGAATTGAGCCACGTGGCCCAAAGGCGAATTTTAGGATCTGTTTGTGTGTTTGTTCATTTGCTCACCGGTTCATTCAGCATGTGTTTATCAAGCCCCTCCTGAATGCTAGATACTAAAAGGCAGAAAGAGGGACTAGGATTCTGTCCCCATCCTCGAAACACTGGCTTAGGAGGGGAGTGAGGCATGCACACAGACAGCTATAACACACGGAAGAAAGCAGCAAATGCTTTAAATGGGCTCAGGCAAAGTCCTGCGGAAGGACCACATATGATCGGCAAGAGCAGAGAACCCATCCAGGAGAGACAGCATCACTGGACCCCAGGGAATGCATAGCACAGGATGCCAGCCGACATCACTGGGGGAAGTGTCAGTGCCGAGCCAGAAAACTGCTCAAGTACGAACAAGCCATGCCCAAGAAGGCCAAGTCGCTAAAGGATGCGTGCAAGTCACTACAGGATGCGTGCAAGTCGCTACAGGAGCGTGCAAGTCGCTACAGGATGCATGCAGGTGAATGTAGAGAAAAGTGGACGAACTGAGTTGGGATCTTCTCGGTGGAGGGTGAGAGAGTTGCAGTTTGGTTTCCTGGGCGCTGGAGAGCTATTGAAAATTCTTGAACAGGAGAGACGACTCAAACGACCCTTTACTCAAGGGCCGGCTGGCATCGGGGTGTTGGCTGTACAGAGGGAAGTCCGCACTCTGGGAGCACGGCTGAGGGACGTGCTGAGATGCAGCAACAGCTTGCACGGGGGTGGGGAGACACAGGCAGGTAACTGGCAGCGTGGGGATGCTCTCGGGAGCCTCCAGGCGAGCACTTGTACACACGCATGAGTCCAGACAGAGGGTGGCTGGATTAAGAGTAATCTTTTAAAAAGGCAGCGTAGATCTCATTGTTCTCCCGCTTAATGTCCAAATGGCCCTCACTGCATTTAGAACAAAATCCAGACTCCTTCCCGTGGCCTGGCATAAACCCCATATACCTGCCCGACTTTGCTCCTACCTCATCTCTTAACCCTCAGTGCTTCAACTTCAGCCTTTTCGGCCCCTCAAAAGCACCAGCCAAGTTCATTTCCGCCTCAGGGCCTTTGCATTTCTGACCCTCCCTGTCCATAGCTTTCAGCCCTCGGATCTTCACAGGGCTGGCTCTCCTTAGCAGGCTCCACTGTCACCTCTTCACGGAGGCCTTTCCTAATAGGTCACTTGTCACTCGCGGACACTGCCACGTCCTTTCCCTCTCTGTTATTCGGCACAGAACTTACCCTACACAGTCTGTAGTAGGTCGGTGTTTAAGAGCACTGACTGATCTTTCAGAGGACTTAGGTTCAATTCCCAGTATTCACATGGTGGCTCACGACTGTCCAGAACCCCAGTCTCAAGCAGATCTTACGCCCTCTTCTGGCTTCCACAGGCAGTGCATGCACATGAAGGACAGACAGACAGGCAGCGAAGCAGTCAGACACACAAAATGAAAATAAATCTAAGAAACAAAACAAACATAAACAACGGGAAAATAAAACAACGAACAAAACAAAAACCACCCAGTACATACCAGGTACTGGACAGCTAATCGGTGTGAACAAGAGGGATCTCTGTGTGCAGGGTGCGAGCAGTTCTAAGTCGCAGCATTCAGGTAAATTAGACAAAAGTACTTACATGTGTAGGGCTAGACCTTGGGGGGAGGGAGAACAAAGTTTGACATCCTTGCACGAGGAGATGAAAAGTCAAGAGATCCTACCAGCAACTGTTTAGAACCTGTAGGCATCCATCCGCGTTCACCTTCGATATCCAAGCCAAGGCCCTTTGTCTTGTGGGGATCTTTTCCAGGCTACCTTGTCTGAAAGTAGTTTCTTCTGGTCCTATTTTAGAATCCACAAGAATCTGCAGTGCCTAGATCGTGTAAAATATTAATAACTACCGCTCACAAACACTATGCCCCCGGGCTTCGCAGTATGTCTCCGTTAATGCATCCCATGACCATGTAAGACGGAAGAGAAGCGACTCCTGCTTTTGCAATGGAGGAAGCCGAAACTAGGACGTAGTACACCCCTCGAAGAATGTCAGGTCTGGTGTTCAAGTTCGGCCTGAGTGGTCCCAGAGCCATGTGCTGAAGTCCTTTGCAGCATGCTCAGTGGGGTGGGGGACAGACTTTTCTTTCTGAAGGGACTGTGACTTTTGGAAACAGCCAGAAGCCTTGGGACACAATCTGGTTTCAAACCAAAGGACGGGGGAATGCTGGCTTTTCCGTGGACAGCTGCCCACAGTGCTTAGTGGGAACTTAGTTTTTCACCCTTTCTCTCACTCTTGAGTCTTGATTTCTTCAGACTTCAGTTCTTTGTCAGAAGGCCCTCCTGTCCCTTGTCTTTCCTCATGGCTCCCTTCTTATATTTAAACACGTTTTATAATGTGCTGCTGTTTCCACGGAGAAGGGCTGGGGTGGAGGTGGGGGCTGGAGGGGAAGGTGGGCTGGGGAGGAGATGGTGGGTGGGTGGGGCTTGGGGGCGGGGCTTAGAAGTCACCTTGTCTGTGGAAAGGAACTAGAGAAAAATGAAGTCTCGAGCTTGGTTCCGAATATTCCTTCCTCACTCTTTGAAGTCTGTGGCCTTAGGCAAATATCCGAGTCTAGATTTCCTCGTCTGTAAAATGAGAAACTGGTACTTGTTTTCTGCTGCGCAGAGCTACGCGGAGGCTCAAACCACACCCCAAGAGAGCCCTCTGCAGGGCATAAAGTTCTGTGTAGCTGCAAAGAGCCTATTACCGCTGTCTTCATCACAAAATGTGAGTGTCCTCTCCAGAAGACCTAAACCGGCAATTGCGCTCTTTGTGAACTACCTAAATCAAACCCATGCCTGCCTTCATGCTTCACCCCCAAGCCGTCCTCCACCCTTGGCCGTCGTCTTTGATCTCTGTACCTGGTGCCTGGCTTAAATAAAGGTGATGTTTGTCCTGTCTAGCATGGTAGTCAGTCGCTGGCCACATAAAGCCACTGACGTGTAAAATAATTAGGATGAAATTAGATATTAAATATCAGTATCTTAGCCATATTGCCTTTATTTTAAATATTGATATAGCCTAATGTAGTCAATGGCTCTCATATTTGACAGCACATGTAGGGAATATGTCCACATTTATGAAAAATTCTAGCAGACAGGACCTTGGTAGAGTTTTTCAAATACCATTTTTCATAACCTTATAGCCATAATGAAAACCAACATGCCGTTACTGGGTTGACAAACACCTTCCATTTGCTCCTCATTAGCTACTTGTCCTCACTGCTGTCACAGACCCCGAATAAAAGCAGTTAAGGAAGGGATAAAGTCCAGAATAGCCGGAGAGAAGGCAGGAGCGTAAGAGGCTAGAACAGTCCCCCTGCAGTGAGGAGCAGACAGGTGAGTGCTGGTCACAGTCCCTTGCAGTGAGTGCTGGTCACAGTCCCCTGCAGTGAGTGCTGGTCACAGTCCCCTGCAGTGAGGAAGCAGACTCATGAGTGCTTGTGTTGGTTGTTTTCTCCTTTTTCATCTTTCTGGGACTCCAGGTGGTGTCACCCACACTCAGAATGGGTCTTCCTTTTATTGACCAGAAGTATGTCTTCTAGCCAACTCTAAGTTCAGTTATCGTGACCAAACCATCAGGACTTCTTTTGTTGTTGTTGTTTTGATTTATTATTTTTTGTTTTATGTGCTTTGGTGTTTTGCCTGCATGTACGTCTGTGTGAAGGTGTCAGATCTTGGAGTTACAGACCGTCGTGCGCTGTCGTGTGGGTGCTGGGAATTGAACCTGGGTCCTCTGGATGAGCAGTCAGTATTCTTAACTACTGAGCCATCTCTCCAGCCCCAACCATCAGGACTTCTTAAGACAAAACCATAGAATAACAAGAGCTGGAAGGATGTTAGCTATTGTCTCTTCCAACATCTTAACTTTTCAACGTGAGAAAACTTAAGCCTAAAGTGATGAGTTTGCCCACTCCATCCAGACATCTCTTCAGTGCTGTTCTCGGTGTCACTGTGGGTGGCAGAGGTGTCTGTCCCTCTTGCTGGACTCCTAATACCATCTGCTAAGGAAGAAACATTGCCTGAGACGCAACTCCGGCTGCCTGCTTTGCCAACTGATTTTCTTCCTCACGCCGGGTCCCTGGGACTGCTGGGCTCGTGCTGGAAGGAGAACGTGCACACCCTTGCTTTGCACCTCTGTGGCCTCACCCGTGCTAAGGCCTGATGCCTCGGGGCTGGAGTACTCAGTAACACAGAACTGGAATAAACTCCCCAGGCCCAGCTCCATCCCCTAGGTCTCGTCTTGTTCCTTTCCACATAGAAGTTTAAATCATAAACTAGGAGATCTTGCTGCAAACTGCCAGGACGTTTGGGATGGGATTGTTGTCCCCAGGGAGCACGGGTCGTGTGGATGTAAAAGGCTTTGGTACATAGATCTTGGCATGTAGTAGGTGCCTGGTGGATTTCATTCTTTTCTCCTGGCTAGACCTCCTCCACCCTATCTGCCCCAACTGCTGGTCATTCCTGGATGATCAACACCACACCTGCAATTCATTTTAGTTGCTAAAATCTCAAATTACTGTTTCTTAAAATTCTTATCCCTTAAAGTAGCCTTCACTGAGAATCCACAATCAAACGACCAGTGTACTAACACAATAAAGAAATGAGAGCCGGGCACGGTGTCTCTCGAGGGGTAAATGTGGGCAGATCTCCTTGAGTTTAAAGGTAGTCTGGTTTATATAGCAAATTCTAGAGCTACAAAGAGAGAACTTGTCTCAAAATAAACAAATAAAAGTAAAATGAATTTTAAAGTTTATCATGAAGACACTGAGTGTCTTGTTGGTATAAAAACACACCAAGAAAGGCCAGGCGGTGGTGGCGGCTCACCTTTAATCCCAGCACTCAGGAGGCAGAGGCAGGCAGATCTTCATGAGTTCGAGGCCAGCCTGGTCTACAGAGTGAGCTCTATGACAACCAGGACTACACAGAGAAACCCTGTCTCAAAAAACAAATGAAAAGGCAGGCGGTGGTGACACACACCTTTAATTCCAGCATTCAGGAGGGGACGGCTCTGAAGCTTAAGTGCCTCTGTTTATTATCCTTTCCATATAAGCCTAGCTGTGAGCCTCTTGTTGGTGTGTGTGTGTGTGTGTGTGTGTGTGTGTGTGAGAGAGAGAGAGAGAGAGAGAGAGAGAGAGAGAGAGAGAGAGAGAGGATGATGATGATGATATGATTTGGGGGAAAATCTACACTCAGAAGGGTTTTGGATACCTCAGGCTATTGCATCAGGTGCCCTATTATCTCATCTAATATGGATGCTGGGCTGGGGGTGGGGGTTGGGGGTGTAAATTAGGCCCTGTGGGAAACAGGGACTGTGTGATTGGGAAGCCCCAGAAGGGCCCAGAGCCTCTTCCAGAAGTGGGAAGGATTTCCCACTTCTGAACAGACTGTTCTTGCAGCTTTATTTCACTTCACAAAGGAGTATCATATTCTGTTTTTCCTCCTTTTAATTAAGAATATTTACACCTTTTTACCTTTAACTTGTGTGTAGGGGGCAGTCTGTACACAGGAATGCCACGGTGTTGAGCTGCCTGATGCAGGGGCTGGAACAAGACTCTGGTCCTCTGCAGGAAGTTAACCACTGAGTCACCTCTCCACTACCACCCCATTCCACCTCCCCCACCCCCGTTTTTAAATGAAAAGCAAACTGCTTGTAGTTTTCCCTCTCTTGACACCCACTAACTCCAACAAGTCAAGTGGATTTTCCAAACCCATTGGCTGTGGTAATTAATGGGTTCTTATAAAGATGAATTCATAGACAATATGAAATTTAGGAGACCGGTTTTTTTTCTTCAGAGAAGCATTTTTCTGTTGTTTAATTTCCTAGCCAAGAGTATCATTCTTGCCCCTACTGCAGTAGCAGTAATATCTGCAAGTTCAGAAAGAGCGCTCTACCCGGGACTGCTTTTCAGAGGCACAGATAACTTCTAACACACCCTAATTGAGCTGACATTTCACACATATTTGGTCTATGCCTAAGGGAAATTTAGGAGGGAGAGACAAAATGGAACCCATCCATTTATTTCTAAGTCAAGTAAAAGCCGTGAGAAAAAAATATTTTACTTAAAAATAAAGATGCTCAACAATTAGTAGTATACAGGTATTTTTTTTAAAGCATCAAGCTTGGCTTATATGTGATCCTCCTATAATGCCCAACTCTGGGGAAGAAGAAGAGTGTGTAAGAAAATAATGAGACCAGGAGTGAGAGTAGATAGTGCTCCTGCATCAGTTCTTTCCCTGGGGGCCCCCACTCCCACCCCCACAATCTCAGGAGCCACCCCCGCCCCGCCCCCGCTGCCTTATCTGCTAGGGCGGTGTTGCAAGTGACCCAGCAGGTCTGTCTGCCTTTCTGCTCAGCTGCTGGCTGTCTGTTTCAAACCTAACATTCCACTGCAGCTCACTTCGAAGGCGTGTGCATCTCTCGGAGGCACAGAACCATTAGCGGGCTTCTGTGTGCTTCCTCTCTAAGGCTGGACTGGCTGGCCCCTTTCCTAAGAAAGTGTCTGCATATCAGCTTTAGATATGCTGATGAGTCCACCTCCCCAGCCAGTGCCTTGTCTTTCTAGAGAGTCCTGGTTGTCCTCTTAAGGCCTTGTTACTTCTCTAATAGACCTCTGTCCTAGGATGGCGGTGCTTAAGGGCAAAGTACTGTGGTCAAATCATCTCCGGAGACTTGTAGCCTCAAGGAGCTTAAAACACAAGAGAGTAAACTCCCCCTAGAAACTACCTTTTCTCTGTGGCGGAAGAACCAGGCATGAGGATGATTTTTTCATGGATGTGAAGACCCCATGAACATCCTGGTGATGATGGCCGGCGGAGCCTGTGGCCGGAAAACTCCGGTTAGAGCTCAGTTCCCGCAGACCTTCATGCCTTTCTACGTCAGGGGTTCTGGTCAGCAGTGTCGGGCTGGAGACTAACTTGGGAGCCATTTGTTGGCAGCAGCAGTGGAAGCTGCAAAAGTCACCTGCAGAGAGCACGCTGAATGCCTAGAGAAGTCTTAGGGTGACTTTGGGGGTATCCTTGGTATTTCATTTAAAAGGCAGAAGGTGAGAAAAGGTGAAAGATGGGAGAAGTAAGAAAAGACAGTGTCCCCGGAATTATGTCAGGAGGCGCTGAGGAGTCAGTGATGCCAGCCTTGCAGAGAAAGCAGGTAAGATGCAGGCTGCATGAAGGCAAGAAACAGGCTGGAAGGCACCCTTGGAGCTTTGCCCATCTGAAGCCATTTGTGACTTTGGCCAAAGCAGTTTCTACGGAGTAGAGTGGGTGCAGTTTTGCATGATCATCTTCCAAGTGCAGGGACTACATTTTCCGATCCTTATGTGTGGCTTCCCTGGTTAGGGCCCAGGGCTCTCAGATTCTTCCACGTGCACACTCTACATTTTGCTCCCTTTCCTCATCCTGTTTTTCCGCCTCACCCACATCCTCCGTGAACTCACCACACTCTGATTTCTAATCAGTGACTCCTTCACCTCCCCAAAGGTATTCCCCACCCTCCCACTTCCCTAACACCTTCAGGCCTCTCCCGAGTTCCAGATCCCTTGCAGTTATCTACTGCTCCTCATCCTCGCTTTCCCACAGGCATCTTCAGCAATAAATAAATAAATAAACAAGCAAACCAAAACCACGCAAAGAAGCCACATTCGCTTTATTTTAGGAAGGTGGAATCACCACCTGTGTTCTCTTTCCTGGTTAATTAATTACACCCGCTTTCATGTTGTCCCCCAAGGTAAACCCTTCACTAACCGAGCTCTCTCTCTCTCTCTCTCTCTCTCTCTCTCTCTCTCTCTCTCCTCTTAATTTCTACATCCAAATACTCTTGAGAACCTGTTGGATTTACCTGAGACACCTCTCCAAATCCATCATGTTCTTTCTCATCTAGCACTGCATACCTCTTGGAGGACAGAGTTCATTTTACTTTTGACCTGCGTGGAACCCTAGGACGGTGTCTAGCATCCTTATCCAAAGCTCCTCACACGCTGGTTGAAGGAATGCTAAGACTTCTTGCTATTTGCCTTTCCCCCTTCCTTACATCCTCTACTTGTGCCTCTGCCGCTCTGCTCTCTGAGTTGCCTGCTGACCTAGCTCCTTCCCGTTCCCTTAGTGGGTGACATGCGACGTTTGCTGGAAGAAGATTAAATGTATTAAACCAACTACTTCCGAATTTCCTCTTCCTTCGTCCTCCCTCAGAGAGAGAGAGAGAGAGAGAGAGAGAGAGAGAGAGAAGCCACTTCTCAGATAAGAATGACACATAGCCTGCTCTTCAAGAGGGGGAGGAGGGGGGACAGGAATCGCCGGAGAGCAGCCAAGCAGTCCCTCCTTCTTGGCCAGCATATTATCTCCCCTAGGCCTACCCAAATGGAGCTCAGAATCGCCCAGTGTCAGCTGAACAAACAAATAAACAAATAAGCAAGCCTGTGGATGCTGAGGAGAACTTGAAAAAGACCCTGTGTCAAAGAACCAGCCAGCC
Organism: Microtus oregoni; assembly: GCF_018167655.1. Taxonomy (NCBI): domain Eukaryota; kingdom Metazoa; phylum Chordata; class Mammalia; order Rodentia; family Cricetidae; genus Microtus; species Microtus oregoni. The sequence goes on along the minus strand of NW_024543830.1, from coordinate 5,048,242 downwards.
GGCCACCATCACTGAGGACATTTGAAAGTCTGTTTGGGAAGACTCCTTTCAACACAGATAAAGCTCTTTACTAGGGAGAGCCCAGGCTGTTGGTCCCCAAAGGACAGTGATGACTGTAGAGCTTACTTAAATAATACTGGGTCATAGTTACTATGTAGATCATACTTAAATAATAGTTCTGGGACAGACATGAAGCAACCTGGCCTCTCTGAGACTCATCCTTGCCACATGGGGACAGAACAGCTAAGACGTGGTTAACCAAACTCTCCCTTAGGCAGGCATGCTATGCTGTAACTGGGTTCTGAGTATTTCTTTCCTCAGCCACAGAGGCCCTCTGCTCCCTGCCAGGTTTTCATGGTATGAGAAGCCAAGGACCTTAGCTATATTAAAGAATCAAAAATGGTACATTAAGCCTCTGTCTATACACTGGAGAAGCAGAAACGAGAGCTGGGAGAATGGCTTGATGATTCATCTTATAAAAGGTTTCTGAATTTGCCAAAGAAGTTATTTATTTATTTTTCATGCCCTTTCATTAATCACTAAATATATTTTAAGGCCTGTTCTTGAGACAGCTTCCTGCCCTCTTTCCAAATTCCTTAAAAGCATGTTCTTCTAGTAAGTCGACGCAGGATGCTCTGTGTCCTGGTACCTCACTTGCCATATTCTTCTAGGAAGGATGAGGGCCAACCCTTGTGGACCGCAGAAAAAGGGGGTAAACATCCTTAGTTCCCATTGGTCTTCACTGTACAAATCCAACCCCAGGAGGAAAAAAGAGAACCTCCAGAGGCCAGGAAGATACCCAAGGACAGCATTGTCCCCCATGGAACCATAAAACAAAGATGATATATGTGATGTGTGTATGCAAGTGAGGACAGGCGCATATGTGTGCTTCTGGATTTGTAGTGTTGAGACTGGTATGTCGGATGTTTGTATTGGGGAAGCATGCTATCCTCCATAGAATGGAGCATATATCAGACATACAATAAAGACTTCATGCTTGATACATACTGCAGGTTTTACAAAGATGAAGACTTCAATCCCCTCCATTACAGGTAGGGATGAGGGCAATCCGTGGTAACGGCGACTTGGGACACAGCTATGAGTGAGGGCCTGCCCCCAGACTTGGCATTTAGTAGCAGTGAAGGTTATTTTTATGTTTAAGTTAGTTATTTATTGAGGTCTCAGCTTTCTCACCTCGAATGGGGAGTATTGCAAAGGCGAAGTCAGAAAGTTGGGGTAGAACAGTTGATCAAGCGTGTGACAAGTGCTGTCCTTCCTAGAAAGAGGTGACTTCCTCAAGTCATACAGCTGAAAAATAGCCAGACTTCCTAACTCTGTGTCGTGTGCCTTTTGCTCACTGACACTGCTCTAGGCCAGAAAAGAATGGAGAAGAGGCCAAAGTGGAATTTAGTTCAGAACTGAGGTATTACAGCGCCCTGGAAGGGGAGACTAAATGTTGCTGTTAGTTACTGATGGATACCACGACTAACATTAGCTCCACTCTGTGCTGGAGATGCTGTTCATCCCCACCCCCAAACACCCCAGGATACTATCATTACCCTTGTCTTAGAGAGGGAAAGTGAGGGTTGGCAGCAACAGAAATGTGCCCAAACCTCAGTTTGCCTGGCTGAGCTCAAGCCTTGTGTGCTCTGTGGGGGATGGAGAAGGGATGCTGACACAGATTGACCAGAACTGCAGGTAAATGGGAACCAGAGCAAGGCTGCATTGAATGGCCCTCTGCCACAGCCTCTTTCAGTGACTGCCGCTTTCAACACGTTTGTGGAGGAGGATAGTAAGCCATGAGCGGCCAAGGCTGGTTTCCCTGTGTAGAAGAATCTGGGAAGACAAACGAAGAACCTGTTCCCATCTCACCCAGAATTCCACAGAACAGACTCTGCATGCCCCTTGATGTCGAGGAGAGGGGCTTCGTTTCCAGGATGAAAAGCCAGATAGCCCAGGAACGATAAGATCACCCTGGTTTTTCTTATGAACTCCTAGAAGTCATCTTTGTTGGTATAAATGAGATCATTTAGCCTAATTAGTTCCAGGCTTAATTAGCAGTAATTATCCCGACATGGGAGTAATATCCGAGCAGGAAGTGCCGGGTCCTCGATTAGATAGATCTCTAATTGGTGTTACAATATTGTAATTAAAGCGTGTTTGTACGCCTCTGCCGCAGCACGCGATTTGTCTCATGTCTGATTAAACAGGGAGGAACTCCAGCCTTTGAAGGGGCCAGATTTTCAGGTGTGACTCATGTAACATGCTAAGCCGGAGACTAAAGAGACCTGAGGACCTGCTTTTGTGGTCAAGGTGAGTGTCACGCACGGAGCCAAGGGCAGGGTGAGGGAAAGATGATCTTTGTGTCCGCTCATCCCTCGCTCCCATGATGCAAGTGCAGGAAAACGAAAGTATTTGGTTGGAGGGTCACTTTGTAACTGTTGCATTGTCTTTTTTAGAGAACATTCTTAAAGAAGGCTGTGAAAAAGTAATAAGGACAGCTATCATTTATTGAGTATTTACTACAAGCCAGAAGCTATACTAACTGCTTTAAATATCAACACTCATTAAAATGTCAGAGGAATCCCCAGGGATAGCTTATTATAATCCCCAATTCAAAACAAGGACCTGAAAAGGAGGAGTGGCTTTCCCAGGTTTTAACTCCGGGTTATCCCTTCTGGCTACTCCTGGATGTCACCCTTCAGGCTACTTCTGACTCCCAGACCATATTGTCTCCCCAGTATAGACCAGGTTAGCTCCCCCATGGATACCAGGCTAACTCCCAGATACAGACCAGGTTCACTCCCTCACGCAGATGAGATTAGTTCACCTGTACAGACCAGGTTAGCTCCAGATATAGAATGGGTTCACCCACCCATATAGACCAGATTAGTTCACCCATACAGACCAGGTTAGCTCCCAGATACAGACCCCATTAGTTATTCCATACAAACCAGGTTAATTCCTCGATACAGACCAGGTTAAAACTCCCCAATACAGACCAAGTTAGCTCACCCATGTAGACCAGGCTAAGTCCCCAATGCAGACCAAGTTAGCTAACGCATACAAAGCAGGCAGCTCCCCTATACAGACCAGTTTAACTCTCCCATGTATACCAGGTGGTTGCTGGGTATCGAACTCAAGGCCTCTAGAAGAGCGAGCAGCAAGTGTTCTTAAGAGCTGAGCCATCTCTCCAGCCCACCCCGCCCCCCATGGCAACTCTTATGAGGAAAACATTTAATTGAGGTGGCAGTTTACAGTTTAGAGGTTCAGTCCATGTCATGGCAGGGAACATGACAGTCTGCAGGCAAACGTGGTGCTGGAACTGAGAGTCTACATCTTGTAGGAAACAGGAAGTCGACTGAAACATATATACCGAGCATATATGAGGCCTCCAAGCCACCCCCACAGTGACACGCTTCCTCCAACAAGGCCATCCATTCCATCAAGCCATACCTCCTAATAATATCTCTCCCTGTAAGATCATTTGGTTACATTCAAGTTACCAAACCAGGTTAGCTCTTCTGTGTGGATCCTTGTGATTCTTTCATACTTTAAAAAAAAAAAAAGCAAAAAACTTCTCCATTTTTTCCCACAAAACCATGCCATTTCTGCTCTGTGTCCAGAACCCAACAACATGCTAGCAATACAGTGATTATTGAAAAAAATGAAAGAAATTAATTGTTAGTCCCCCCTTCCCCCATGCTAGTCACCTGCCTTATTGGATTCAAACCCAGATCTGGTGGTTTTCTGGTCTGGGTTCCATGCTTCCTTTCTTGGACACCAAATCTAACGTGGCATTTCTGGGCAAGGCAAGTACAATAACCATGCTGCCTTATCATCTTCTAGTAGATCCCTTAACTTCTCATTTACGTTTCTCTGCTGAATGCTTCAACTTTGTGCTACAATTTAGCGATATTTTGAACCCATATCTAATAATTGGTAATTGAATCTAATAGCCCTGAGAGAATTGGAATAAACCAGATAGAGCTGATGTGCGTTCGCACATCGCTGGAGTCAGCAGAGTCTGTCAGTGTACCTAGCACTCCCAATCTCGACTTCAGGCACTCGCAGCCATGGTTCTGATGCTTTTCAAGAATGTTTGGTTAGTACAATCAGTGACAAAAAATTCTCAGGGATTCTTTTTTCTACTTAATTTTGCTAGATGTTTAAATTAATAAGCTATCTGATGCATTGTGGAGGAGTAGGAGGCAGGCTGGTTCAGGATGGAGACAGATGGCTTTAGAGTTTGGAAGTCACTGCTCTTACCTTTTTTTGTAATTATTTACTTGGTGTGTGTGTGTGTGTGTGTGTGTGTGTGTGTGTGTGCAGGTGCACACGTGCCACGGTGTGTGTGTGGAAGTCGGAGGACAGTTTCCAGGAGTCAGTTCTTGCTTTTCCTCTTGCTGAGTGAGTTCTCTCTCTATACTGCCGTGCCGCGCTGGCCCAGGCTAGCTGGCTGTGAGCTTCCAGTCACTCCTGCCCTCTCCACCTCCCATCTCACCACAGAAGCACTGGGATTGCTGAGGAGTAGCTGCCACACACCTGGCCTTTTAAGTGGATCCTGGGACCACATTCAGGCTCTTGGCTCAGCACTGAGCACCTTTATCTTCTGTGCTGGCTCCCCACCGCCAAATCATTGCCGTTTAGATTCAGTCCCCACTGAAGTGTGTTTAGGAACAAGGAAGCTCGATGATAATTTTTGTTTATTTAAAACATTTTATTTATTTTTGCTATGTGTTCCTCAGGGTGCCCCTAAACTCCAGACAAGTTTGCTTCAGATTCTCAAGTAACTGGAACTATGGCTGTGCACTACTAGTCCCATCTAGAACTACATTTTACAAACAATGAATAACGCAATCTGGTATATCTATAAAATGGAATACTATCCAGCTCCAAGGAAAAGTTAAATCACAAAATTTTCAGGGAAACTGATGGATTTAAAATGTATAATATTAAGCAAGGCCACATTAGCTCAGAAAGGGAAAAAATGCATGCATGATCTCCTTCATTCTGTGGGTCCTAACCTATATTATAATATGTATATTAGTAAGCAAAAATACACTAGCTGTAATATAACATTTAGGAAGGAAGACAAAAAAGGATAATTTTTAAAAAGACAGAGATGGCTCAGCAGTCAAGAGCACTGGGGGCTCTCCCAGAGAACCAGGGTTCAGTTCCCAGCACCCACATGGCAGCTCACAACTGTCTGTAGCTCCAGTTCTAGGAGATCTGACGCCCTCTGTTGACATTTGAGGGCACTGCATGATCCTGCCACACAGACATACATGTAGGTGAACACTCATACAGTCAAATCAGTAAAAAAGGACAAAATACAGTATATGAAGCATACTTCCTGTAAGTCATATGAATGCTCTCTGAAGGTATAGCACATTGTCCCTGGAAAATGCTTCCATAAATAGCGACGCCCACACATGATTCACGAGGGGCTGTTCCCCTGCTGGGAGACCTGGCTTTTAAACCATATTTCACACTGACTATTCCTGCAGGGTGCAGTTCTTTGTGAGCACTATTAAACTTATTATTACATTTTATTCTTTAAACGGGATTTTAGCTATTCAAACTTTGGTGGGTGGAGACTGTTATGAGTATACTTAAACTATAAGTTTGAAAACTCCCAGACTACCTGGGGATGCTGATGCCTCGTTCCCGACTCTCACAAAGTAGCATACCAGGAATCTGAAAACACCAAGAAACATTTTTGGTTTTGTTTTCATTGGACAGTATAGCTCTGAGTTGTATCACTGTTGATGAATAAATATACTTTTAAATTAAAAATAATAAAAATACATTTAAAAAAATATATAGATTAACATCTTAGTAGAGGCCTGTGGAGAAGACTCAGTGGTTAAGAGCAGTGATTGCTCTTCCAGAGGACCTGAGTTCAATTCCCAGCACCCATGTGGTGGCTCACAACCATCTATAGTGCCCTCTATCTGATGCCCTCTTCTGGCATAAAGTTGTACATGCAGATAGAACACTCTGTGTGTGTGTGTGTGTGTGTGTGTGTGTACATATATATATATATATAAATTTAAACAATTTTAAATATTTAAGATGTTTAAGTATTCTAAATATTTATTTTAAAATATATTTTAAGAGATTTTTAAAAACCATCTTAGTAGATATATACTTGCCCAAAGTACAAAACTCACAAGCAAAGTAGAGATCCGCATCCTCCATCACATAAACAGTTCTCTATACTGTGTATGCTGATATATGTTCTGGTCAGGGGCAGTCTAGGGTACTGAGCTCTAGATCTCTTGCAGGTAAGCCCTTTAACACAAGCTCACATCTCTAGCCAAATCTAAAGGTATTAGCTTAGCTGGGGAGGGAGCCCAGGCCTGTGCCTGATAGATAATATAGTATTACTGAGCCACAACCCCTGACTTTTCATGAAACATCATAGTTCACACTGAACTTAGAGATCAGTTAACTCACTCTATAGTCTGAGCAAAAACAGAGTGTGAGAATCAGAAACTCACTATATAGAAACCAAAATCACATTGCATAGCAGTTCTGACGGTTGATGCCACTGTGGCGACACTTGGCATCTAGGGGTGCATTAAGATGCAGTACTGATGAGTAAGAGACGCTGCTGCAATGTGACGGTGGCGTCCTCCAGGGTGGGCTCTGGATCTCCCTGGGGTTTTGTTTTCACTAACTTCAAGATGATGTTTCTAGACGCTTCTCTCAATATCAGCAATAATGAGGCTGAGGCAAAAGGGTACGGTCACTGTTGCAACTTCACTTACTCCTGGTCTCTTGGTGTTGGAGGAGTGAGGGGAGAAAGTGAGGACAAATCTCACAAATCTACTACCACTGAAAGAAAAGGGTCTTCTTCCTCACTGCGTTATTTTTGGGGGCCAGCGCTTGATAGGAAGCCTAGCTGAGCACAAAAATATGCACAAAGCGTTCTGCAACAATTCCATGAGAGTGTGGGATTGTTGTCTGACTCTTGAATAACCATGACAGTCAAATAATTAGATTTGCATTTTGACAAGTGACAAAGAAGCTAAATTCATGGCACTGGGAGCCTCTTACGGCGCCCAGGGAGCACACTAGCCAGGGTCATTGTAGCTTATTACAGTCGTGTTTAGGGTTGACTGAGCCCTGCAGATGCTCGCGGCATAGGAAACTGGTGTCGTCTGGTGGTCCTGATTTACATCTGTCTCGCCTTAGTTATCCCGTACCTACCTGCTATCTCTGTGGCTTTTCATTTCACCTGTGGCTCTCCTTGGATGGAGTTTGAGTCTAGAGTCTGATACTTATTTTGTAACCTCAGAATTATCTCATGACAGAGCAAAGCATGATCCCTTATGGGAAAAGGAGGTGGGGGGATGAATGCAGCAGAACATTTTGGAAGCATTGTCTCATATCGTTGTAACTTTTAATCTTGATTTTAAATATTCTGTTCCAGTATGTGCACAAGTTTGTTTATTTATTTATTTATTTGGTTTTTCGAGACAGGGTTTCTCTGTGGCTTTGGAGCCTGTCCTGGAACTAGCTCTGTAGACCAGGCTGGTCTCGAACTCACAGAGATCCGCCTGCCTCTGCCTCCCGAGTGCTGGGATTAAAGGCGTAAACCACCATCTCCCGGCTCACAAGTTTATTTTGAGTCTTAATTTTTGGCTTGGAAAATACAGCTGATGGCTACGGTAGGGGGATGCTGGTTTTCAGCCCGGAGATGGTGGCACACATCTTTAATCCCAGCACTTGGGAGGCAGAGGCAGGTGGATCTCTGTGAGTTCGATGCCAGCTTGGTCTACAAGAGCTAGTTCCAGGACAGGCACCGAAGCTACAGAGAAATCCTATCTTGAAAAACAACAACAAAAACAAAAACAACAAAAACAAATAATTCAAAAAGGCAAAATTTGTGCTTGCTTTGGAGCATGTCCTGGAACTAGCTCTTATAGACCAGGCTGGCCTTGAACTCACAAAGATCCTCCTGCCTCTGCCTCCCAAGTGCTGGGGTTAAAGGCATCCGGGCCACCACCGCCCGGCTTAAAATTTTTGCTTTGTTATGCAGACCTTGGTTTCTGCTTTTGTTTTATTGAGACAGGGTTTCTCTGTGTAGCCCTGGCTATCCTGGAACTCGCTTTGTAGATCAGGCTGGTCTTTGCTTCCCGAGTCCAGTCCTGGAATTGAAGGTGTGCGCCATCATTCCTAGCTCTAGATCTTGAATTTTCAGTTTGATGTTGGACAGCTGCTAGCTCACGTCACTTTTGGAGTTTTCTGAGCCTAGCAGCTACGCCTTTTAAAGATGAATGTGTAGTGATGCTGTGTATGTTTAAATGTCTTTTCAACTCCAGTTCTAAATATGACTATAACCACTCTGATGAATAAAATCATATCTGTGGGGAATGACTTAGTCAGAGTTCCCTGAAGGAACAGAACTGAGAGAGTAAAGACATATGTTAGATGGGGCTTTATTATATTGACTCATCATCGGATGTAGTTCTAGGTCGTCCAGCAATGGCTGCTCCACGCTGGAGAGGTCTAGAATCCAGCAGTTGCTCAGTCTACAAGGCTGGACATCTCAGCAGTACTGATCAAGTGTTAAAGGCCTGGAGGAGTCTGTTGGTCTTCTGTCTGTATGTCCGTCTGTACTAACTTATGCCTGAATGCTACGGGAGTTCTGGTATGGGTAAGAGCACGCTGTGGCAGCAGGGTAGATGGATTTGTCAGTGAGGGTGAGGGCAAGCAGGCCAAGTACAGAATTCCCTTCTCCCACGCCTTTCATCTCAGTTCCCATTAGAGGTTCCTGCCTGCATTTAAGATGGATGGAGCTTCATGGTTTCGAACACACCGATGAAGAAAGTCCCTCCTGAGCCTCTTGTGTTGCAGCTGATTCCACACGCAATCAAGTTTGCAACCAATATCAGCCCCCACAGCCAAGAATTTTAAAAATATGTGTTGATTCCTCACACCACACACGCCCACGTCCACTCAAATTAAACTTAAAAGGCTTCCCCCTCTGAGAACTTAATCCAAATGGTTCTCAACCTTTCTAGCGCTGCGACCCTTTAATGCAGTTCCTCGTGTTGTGCTGACCACAACCATAAGATTATATTGTTGCCACTTCATAACTGTAATTTTGCTACTGTTATGAATCATAATGTAAATATCTGATATGCAAAGCCCATGGGGGGTCGTGACCCACAGGTTGAGAACTGCTGCCTTTATATCATTTGAATTTTTTTCCTTCAAGTTATATGCCCTCAACACTGCCAGGCAGTGGTAGCATTAGTTGTAGTTGTAGTTGTTGTTGAGACAGGGTCTCTCGGTAGCCCTGGCTGGCCTGGAACTCAGAGATCCACCTGCCTCTGCCGTGTGCGTGCTAGGATTAAAGGCGCACACTCTAGACTTAGGGTCCAACTCCGACTCTGGCTCCAGCTCCGGCTCCAACTGGTTCTCTCTCCTGTCGAGGGTCAGTTTTTCCCTCTTGCTGGCTAATGGCTGCGTGACTTCAGTTACTCCCTGAGCTGATAAATTTGGCACAGCTGTCTTGAGAACAGGGCCTCGTGATGAGGCTTCCTGGCTTCCCTCCCCTCCTGTCAGATGCTCTGCATCTATTAGGCATTCCAAAGATGGCTGTTGGATTCAAGAAGCGTCTGACCGTGCACACGCAGCCCTTTTTCTCGGGCTCTCAGCTGAACTGACTTTTCTGGAAGAACTCGCTTGAGACTTCACATTCCGCCGTGTTTCTGCGCACGTGGTTTGTGTCACACTGCGAGCGTACTTATTTTATTTGTTCTACTTATTACTCCTGAAGTAAAGGAAAGGATATCAAGACTGAGTTGGGGGATATGATTCCATCTCTGCTAAGTTACTGTGAGTGAGGGGATAGCCATTCACCTCCTTTAGGTTTTAATTTTTAAAGTTTTAATCTAAAAGATGGAAGGAGGGACTGGGTTGGGATGGAACGATATGCCTAAGGTTTTCTCTAGACTTGAAAATTCCGATATTTGGTTCAAAATCCCTAGACCTGCTAGAGGGGAAATTCTGATTTAGGGTATATTGGTTTCCCGAAGAGGTCATAAACCTCTCCGAAGCAGACTTCTTTCTCTGCCAATTCAAAGAGAAGTGCTCTGGACGTGGATGATGCTTTATAGATCCTTCAGCCCCGACTGCTGTTCACCCCTCTAGTGAGGACGGTGCACCAGAGGATGGGTCTCTTACAGTCGCTGCTATCCCAAAGGGCCTCTCAGATCCAGTCTGGGAAACGCCGGGCAGCTGAGGCCATCTCCGGCTGACGCACGCGCAGAGGCACGCACACCTAAGGGCTTTGCCTTCTAAAGTACTTGTGTTTACGGCTTGTACTGCTCTCCTTGGTAAGATCGTTGCCTTGCGAGTAATGAGAGCTGTGTGTGATATGGTTGAAATCCTGTCCCTTGCCTGAGATGGAGAACTCACGTGACGCTGAGTGGGGCCCATTATCCCAACAGCGCTCTCAAGAACGCTAAGTCTGGCAGATATTAACTGGAGAACAGCAGCAGCCGGCAGGAGACAGGCTTGCTACCTTGTCACTTTGCGGGGTTTTCTGGTTTTGCTCTCCTTGGCTCGAGCATTGAATTTATTTCTCCTTTCATTCATCCTCCTTTCTCTTAGGAAGCAAACACAGCACATCCATCCCATTTTCTCCATTCGTCTCTCCCTAGAAATCCCGATGTTCTCATTCATTGCAGAGCAGAATGTGCTTCCTCTTTTCACTAAATGATGCACAATCCGCTTATTCATCCTCTTGCCTCTATGCCTCCGGCTCGGGTATTGAAATCACTCTGAAGAAGACGCTCCTGCAGGCAGCTGTGCATAGAACAGATGAGCCGGGAGAACTGCTCAAAAGCGCTGCCGTGTGCTGCAGACGCTGAGGACATGCCTCCGTATGGTGGGGAAGCCAGGGACAGTAGAGGGAAGAAAGCCCGACTCACATCTCAATGTGTATAAAGCAAGCACTCCTGCCGACCGGGGAGAAGCTGTGGTTTGGGTTTAAACCGCAAAGGAAATGAAGGACGTTGCTACTTTTCAGTCTGTCCTTTGGCCATCTCTGGGGCTCGGTGAGATTCAGGCTGCCTTTAGCAAAAGCTGCTCACCCCTGCCCAGTTCCACAGGCACCACCTACAGCCGGCTGTGGTCTTACGAAGTTTAGACTTGAATTTTAAAGGGTAAACACGCTATAAAGTCCGTCCAGGTTCACACCTGTTGTCCTAAAAGAGAAAAGGGAAGCCTTGGAAGGCTCTGGGAATGGGAGGGAGAGGAAAGTCCCCTTCCCCGTGACCTCACAGTTGCCCTCCTTCATGTCAACTCTCTTTGTGAATGTTTTGACTTAGCAAAGGTTATTAGTAGTTCTGGCCCTTTTATTGAGGGTCTATTGTGTGCTTTGGGGTTTTGTTGTTTTGGTTTTTTTCTCTTGTATTATTCCTGAGTTGTAGGTGTTTTACTGCTCCTGTTTTTTATAGGTGGGAAATTGAAGCCAGAAAGTAAAAGAAAGCAAGCCAGTAAGTCATCCTATGATCTTGAACTTTGTGTTCCAGATGTACTTGTTAGCAGCACACACGAACTACCTTGCCACTTTGAAACCTAGTTTTCAAAGAACTTCAGGCTTCAGTGGCAATTCTGCTTTCAAATGTGGATAATTACGAAGATGACCAGGAGCTGAATACTGAGCCCCTTTAAACTGCAGGTGGTTATGTTATGTCTGCCTGCTATGACAACTACTTAGGCCTCTTTATGGGAGACTTTTAGAACTGAACCAAGTAGCAGATGCACAACCATCATATTGCCTGTGGAATAGCGAACTCCCCAAAATGATACCCAAGCTTTCCTTGCATGTTCACCTTCTGAACAAGACTGTGAAATACTAAATTCTTTAGGAGAACCCCCCCATTCGACCAACTGCCCTCCGCACCCCCTGCTGTCCGCAGACTTGAGGAAAAGGTACACACATCAAGGTCTAAAGTACTATTAACCCCTGGAAGGCAGAAGCCATGCCTCTCAACAATAAAAGAGTTAGCTGTTGAACCCCATTCCTCTGAAGTCTGAAAGGGGGGTTGTTTGGGTTCTATTGTTCAGGTATCAGAGGGGTAGGAAAAAGAAGCTTCTAAGTCCCCCAGCCTCCCTATGCCCCAGACCCTGGATCCTCATGAAGCCTTCAGTCTCAGATTGCTTTTTCTGGGTGTGTGGTTCACTGGAGGGCCGGTTGCAGATTCCAGGCCTCAGCTGCTTTTGATCAGACCCCCACCCCACCCCCGCCGCCACCACTTCTGTGGTGATTTTGCATGAATTTTAGATCCTGGTGGCTCTCAGTTGCCTGGGTCTGGTTTACATTGCAGTTTTATCTGGATTGTACATCGAGGTTGAATTTGAAAAGCTTTTTTTTTTCTATGCCAACTTCCAAATCTGGATGTTTCTCCAGATCTTTTTTTTTAAGATATAATAATTTGTACATTTCCCAGATCACAAAAGTGAAAGTTATTCACAGTAGAGAATCAGAACAGTAAATAAGTAGTAAATTGAATTTAAGAAGAGCTTTTAAAAAGAACTTCTGGAAAGACTAAAAATACAAATAACCTGAATTGTAAAGGAAATGAAAGAAAAATGACCTTATTTGAGTGTGTGTGTGTACATACACATTTGCAAACTGGCATAGAAAGATAAACCTATTTTTCTGATTTTTTTCAGGTAGGTCTTTTGTTTTGTTTTGTTTTGTTTTGTTGTTGTTGTTTTTTCTTTGTCCTGAGCATTTTCTTGCATACCATAAAGATTTATATCTATATAATATTTCATCATCTGAATGTACTGAGGTTTAATGATTCTAGATGCCTTTTTGTAAAATTCTGACTGCATTTCCTATTTCCTTTTGCCTTATAAATTATCCCCAGAAAAAAAGAATTATTACAGCGATTAGGACAAAGAAGATGAACTTGAACTTTTTGTTTTAAATGATGTTTGTACCCAATTACTTTATTGCTAAGCCTGAGAGAGGCCTTTTGAAAGTCTCTCTTGTAGCCAGCGGCAACTACAAGGGTTCTAGTGACTGCTTTGGTGGGGGGGGGGGCTCTCTCAGAAGAAGGCCTGGGGGCCAAATCTATCCCGGTTTGTGTTAGTACAGCTCAGGAGCTATGGATGTATTTGGCTGTATACATGCTTAGCAAAGTACAAAAGGAAAATAACATTTCAGACAAATAAAAGTGATGTGAAATTCATGTTGGAATGTCCACAAATGCAGTGTATTTGAAGCTCGGGCATATTGCTTTATTTACATACCATCTTTGGTTGTTTTTGCTACAAAGACTGTGTGACCCGCAAGCCCTGAAACAATTACTATGAGCCTTTTACAGAAAGCGGTTTATTGATTGGTGCCCAAGTGTGCAGTCTTCAGGTGGCACATGAAAATGTCCATTTGATAATCCATACATTAGGTGCAGTGCTGATCTTGAAAGTGTGAAGCCCTGGACCCAAACCCTCTTCACTGGATAAACAGTGTGGAGGCTTTAGCTCCAGTCTTGGTGTGCTGGGGGGATAGAAGTAGAGACTGGGTGTTCAGCATCATTTTCAGCTGTGTGCTGTGTTCGAGGTCAGCTTGCACTACCCGAGACAGTGTGTTGTTCACCAAGTGCCAAGCCCTCATGTTAAACAAAACATGGGTATATTTTCTTGATTATTATTATTATGAGCTTTTTCATGAATTTAAGTGGTATTTTTCTATTACTATCCTGTATGAAATCTTAAAATTAGACTCAGGTCATTTACATTTTATTTGTATTTTTCATTGTTTTAGGAATTCTTTTCGTAAGACCTTAAAAATTACATGTATTTATTTATTTCTGTGTATGTGTGCATCCCCATATGTATGAAGGATGTGGAGGTCAGAGGGCAACTTTTGGAACCTTTAAAATGTGCGTTTCAGAGCTGAAATTCAGGAGGCAGCAGGTGCTTTTACACGCCGAGCCATCGTATCAGTCTAAGAGTTCTTTATACACTAAAATATTAATTAATTTTCAGTTACGTTTATCGGAAATGCTTTGTTCCCATCAGCTTGTCTGTCTTTTAATTTTGTGATATTTTCACGTACAGAATCTTGCATTCATATGAAATAAAATCCAATTATTTTTTTCTTTGAGTTGATTCTAAGAATGTCCATCTATCCCTGTGGCCAAGTTGATATAAATATATATTTACATCCGCTTCCTTTTATTTTAACGGATCCATTTCTCTTTTTTTCTTTTTTTTTATAGGCTCAATGACCTTTATTTATGGCTAGAAACCAAATATGAGTGAGTACATCCCATGTTCCTCTTTTTGGGTCTGGTTTACCTCACTCAGGATAGTGTTTTCTATTTCCGTCCATTTGTATGCAAAATTCAAGAAGCCATTGTTTTTTACTGCTGAGTAGTACTCTAATATGTATATATTCCATACTTTCTTCATCCATTCTTCCATTGAAGGGCATCTAGGTTGTTTCCAGGTTCTGGCTATCACAAACAATGCTGCAATGAACATAGTTGAGCATATACTTTTGTTGTATGATAGGGCCTCTCTTGGGTATATTCCCAAGAGTGGTATTGCTGGGTCCAGGGGTAGGTTGATCCCGAATTTCCTGAGAAACCGCCACACTGCTTTCCAAAGTGGTTGCACAAGTTTGCATTCCCACCAGCAATGGATGAGTGTACCCCTTCCCCCACAGCCTCTCTAGCAAAGGCTATCATTGGTGTTTTTTATTTTAGCCATTCTGACAGGTGTAAGATGGTATCTTAAAGTTGTCTTGATTTGCATTTCCCTGATCGCTAAGGAAGTTGAGCATGACCTTAAGTGTCTTTTGGCCATTTGAACTTCTTCTGTTGAGAATTCTCTGTTCAGCCCAGTGCCCCATTTTATAATTGGGTTGATTAGCCTTTTACGGTCTAGTTTCTTGAGTTCTTTATATATTTTGGAGATCAGACCTTTGTCAGTTGCGGGGTTGGTGAAGATCTTCTCCCAGTCAGTGGGTTGCCTTTTTGTCTTAGTGACAGTGTCCTTTGCTTTACAGAAGCTTCTCAGTCTCAGGAGGTCCCATTTATTCAATGATGCCCTTAGTGTCTGTGCTGCTGGGGTTCTACTTAACGGATCCATTTCTACGCACACATGTCTTCAGCTATGGGATTTCATGTTGTATGACATGAGATTTTAAATTTACTCCTGAACAGGAGAACAACTGTTCCAGTATTATTTGTTGAGTAATAATTTTTCTTCATTTATATGTCACCTCTGCTAAATCCCTATTGTCCTGTGATATGTTTCTGCTCCACATTCTAATGGTTGTCAAGCGTGTAAGTGTGTGTGTAAGTGTGTGTGTACATAGTCACGGCTAATTCCTTGTGACATCCATTTTATTTCTCTTCCTTAGGTCTACACAAGACAGAGACTCTGGCTAGAATTTTGGATTTGGGTTTGGGTTTTTCGGTTCCTCCCATGTGGGTGGAGTTGCCTGTTGTGTGGCTGTTAATTCTGGTTCGTCCATTGTGGCTGTGAGTTTTGGCAGCAGCATCCCTTCTCTTGGTTATCAAGTCAGGAATGTAGTGCAGGTTTATCTAGGAAAAGTACACAAGTGAACAGGAGCAGTCCCTGCCAACCCACAGACAGCGCAAGGGCCAGGTCCTCCCTTACGTGAACCAGGAGCCTCGGAGCTCATTCACAACCACTGCAGGCGATAAAGGCTTATGCTTCGTAACCTCACAGGTTAGAGGTTTTCTGGCCAAACAGCATCAACCAGCATAAAAAGAGCAAATCTCAGGAAGGGGCTCCCAGAAGAGCCGTTACACGATGCCGAGCCCCTAACCTTCTGTTAGCGGCTCACCCCAACCTGCCCTTGGTTCACAGTGGAGTTATTTCATTTACCAGGTGTGAAAATTGGATTTTACCACAGAGAAGGGGAGTTATTACTTACCAGGTCCGCTCTTCAGGGAAGCGGAGCTTGGGGGGGGGGGGAGGGCTTTGCTATGCTTGGAACTTATAATTAGAGATGTGTTCCTTTCGTTAAAACTAGATTTGTCGTCTTTGTCATTTTAACAGTGGATCCTTTCGGGTTTGTATTTTTTTCCTTTCCCCGCGTTAGTGTCTGGGCAGCCATCTCCCCTTGTAGCCTGCACACATTCTACCTAGGGTCTGAATATTTTATATGGCACCATTCTGCCCAGAGCTGTGCCTCAGGGGCGTGACAAAGAGTGCTGTTTGGAGGTGGGGACTGCCTGTTGGGTGTCTCCTGATATTGGTGGCAGAGCAGGATACGAAGAAAGGAAAGGGATAATAAAGTAATGTTCGTGTTAATTAATTGCTATATACTCTAGTACTCAGTTTGATGAAGGTATTAGGGTCACTCTGAGACCTTCTAATGAGAGAACTCAACTCAGGAGTTTAGATTTAATTACCTGTTGTTAGAGTCTATATAACTCAAAGTTAGTACCTGGTTAACTACGCTTGCTCTTTAAAAGGCACCTTGTTTACTATCGCGGTGAATTTATCATTGCTTAGCATTTCTAGCACACTTCGTTCTTGCGGAGAGCTTTAAACTTATTTGTGCATGTACATCGGTTGCTCGCTGCAGCTCTCCCAAGGGAGATGAGTGGGTGATAGGTTTTGTCATTGCCTGGATTTTACGACAAGAAAACAGACCAGGAGCTCCTGAAGCGAAAAGGGGAACTTACTGAGCCACAGTTCCCGCTTGCCCTCTTGTTAGGGGCCCCTTAACGTAGTGGTAATAAGTTCAGCCTGTGTCCGGTGTCATTTGTACCACCCGGACCCCATCCTGCTTCCCTCTACAGCGGGATGCTCACCCCGAATCGAAATTATGACTCACTGGGTTCTCTGTGCTGAACGCTTCCTGCCTAACATACATCATACTCCTTCCCAAGCATCTTAGTCCCTGCTTTCCTCATAGAAGCCCCAGGTACTCCCAACACCCACCTCCACTCTCTGACGCTACCTGTGACTCAGCTTTCCTTCCCACCCGGATATCAGTTACATCTGTCCTCAGCCTTCGCTTCCTCTACCATTTCCACAAGCCAGGCCCCATGACCGTGGGCCGGTGGAGTAGTCCTGAGCTGAGTCTCCACACACTGCATCCTAAATTGGACACTTCCCTAAGTCCTGCCATGGCCGGGATCCTTCTGATTTCGCCCCCCCCCCCCCCAACCCTTGTGTTAAAAGTACACCCCTCCATTCCAGCCCACCATTCTTTTCAACCTTCTTCCAGGCACGGAGCAGCAAGAACACCAGGAGAGTAGGCAAGCCATGGAGGGTCTAGCTCAACAGATCTGCTCTGCCTTCCCCCGTCCGCGCATGCACACACTGCATGCACACACCTTCACGTCACCAAGCTTTCAGGTGGGCTGCCCACTGTGCGCTTTGGGACCCCACGGTGCTCTGGTTCAGTTGGTGCCTATCTCAGCAAGCCAGGAAAGTCTTTCTCCCAACCCTGTCCCCACTTGTTGAAGTTTTTTCTCATGTTACATTTAAGAACAAATCAGTTATCCTCTGCTCCTGTTAACAGCCTTCTGATTGTCTGGAAAGGGAAGAATAAAAAGCACTTCCCTTGGTATGAGGTCTTTCCTACTACTGGTCTCATCTCTTGTGTGGTCCCCCCACTAGCCCGAGAACCCCCACCATCCTCGGTATAGGCTCCTTAGTACGCCTTCGGGAGCCCTTCTGGACTCAGCCTACTTCTTGGCATGTTGATCACCATGCCGGATTCTATCTTGGGCCCGGAAGTTCTCTCGCTGTGTGTTTCCCTGGGCTGTTACATCCCGACAGAGAAGCCCACGACAGCAACTAACTTGTGTTTCACCTGTTCCTCCTCAACCCCGGGCAGTGAATATGGAAGGTTTGTATTCTGAGGATCTAGCACAGGCCTAGCACCGAGACCAGACTCAGCCTGTCTAGAACACACTCACAGAAATGCTTGCCTTGTCTCCTCAGCCATCTCACCCGCAGAGCTGACTTTGCTCTTTGCAAGTCTGGGAAAGCGGGTTTTTCTGCTCTGTCTCTTTTGAACCTATTTTATTTCCCCTGCTAGACTGCAAACATCCTTGAGGGGAGGAACAGAGGAGGATCGATGGGCTCCCTATCCCCCAACCCTGGATCCTTCCCGGTGGCCGCAGGTCAATAAACGTTTGTTTAATTGAATTGTAGGATGCTGCGCTCAGCTAGCTGCTAAACAACCCCATTTAAGGGGTTAACTAATAACACTCGGAGAAGTTCTTCTCCTTCGGGGGCATTTGCATTTTAATGGGAATCTTAAAAACCCAAAGGGAATGTTCTCTAATGGTGGGATCTCAGGCGTTGGGAAAGGCTTTTCTTTCTTTCTTTTTTTTTTTTTTTCTGGTAGTGGTTCAAGATGGGAACCAAGAAAGGTTCCTCTACCCCAGGGTCATTGAGGGCTTATGTGCAATGGGACCCAGTCTTGTAAAACTTATGAACAGAATTATTTTAAATACAAAAAATTAAATACATACAATTAAAAGCTAGTT
This sequence comes from Microtus oregoni, assembly GCF_018167655.1. NCBI lineage: Eukaryota > Metazoa > Chordata > Mammalia > Rodentia > Cricetidae > Microtus > Microtus oregoni. Next base: position 5,029,718 of record NW_024543830.1, on the reverse strand, counting down.
AAAATGAAATACAATGGTCTAAATAGACACACAAAATTTGCAATATAATAATATTTATGCTTCTTATTTAGGCATTAATAAAGTCTTTGGGCAGGTCCAATTTCTACTATAATATTGTCATAGTGATGACGATTTATGGTATTTGGATTATCTGTGATCTTACTGACCAAAAAAAAAAAAATCTTAGACTGCTCATATTACCTTGACTTCTTGTTATTCATCTGGGTTGGGGGTGGGGGGTGCTAGGAATCCAACCCGCAGTCTCACGCATGCTTAGCAAGCCCTCTGCCGCTGAGCTGCAGACCCAGCTACATTACATGAAGGAAATGAATTGCACAATTCACCTCAAAGTCTCTGTGTTCCTTCTGGTTTCAGAGTTCAGTCCTGGGGCAAAGAGCTTGATCCCAGGATGCTCCATCCGACAGTTATCTTAGCTGAAGACTGAGATGTCCTCTCTCATCCCACTGCTGGGGGGCCATTCCCTAATGCTGGCGTGATAACTAGTTTGGGTCTAAGTGTTCAGATAGTTCTCTTTTTGACACCAAACACAGAGAAAAGTTTCAGTCCATTGCAAGTTACCCTGTATATGTAGTCACTTAGAGGTGACTTTCCACAGGCAGATTTAGCCTAGGATTTGGGGCGGAGCAGGGGCTGGGCACATAACTCTGCTCTCAGTGAAGGAAGGCTTATGGCTTCTTGAACCTTCTGTATTTGTGACCTGTTTTCATCTGACAGATCTGTATGCCACCCTGGATATATAGCTCTATAAAATAATCATTTGCTAAAAATGTGTCATAAAAATATATTTTAGAGCAGTTTTTGATATGCATATAACTTTACCATTTATTAAAGATAAAAGCAAATTCGCATATTAATGAGACAGATGTGCTTGTTGGTTTTTATATATAAAGAATTAAATCCTGGCTGAATATTTGATGCTGCAGGATGCAGAGCCTCTCCAGTGTTTTTCCGTGTCAGTGGATATGATTTCACGATTGTCAATGTTGAGAACGCCACATCCCTACAATAGTCAGTAGATGATGGCAGAAGCATGTTTAAGGCCATTTTGGAAATTCTGTTCTAATCCCAAACCAAAATTCACTTAATGGCTTTTCTGAAACTCTAGCCACTCAGGCAGAAGGATTTTTAGAGAGTGATATGCTTTTGTTTGAGCTCAATACACAGGGGAAACAAACCCGGCAACGGTTCCCTCCCAGTTTTACCAGGCACCCAACAAGTCCTATGTTATTGAGGAGAAACCGCGTTAGATTAGTTACTAATGCTAGGCTGCCACCAGACAGATTACCAAAGAAGACTATCAACTAGAGCCACTGTTTTTCCAAATTATTTTTCCAAGAAAACAGCAAAATCCACTTTTTGAAGTCAGACAGATTGAGTTATTCAAATTAGCTGGGTGGTGGTAGTGGTGGCTGGCTGTGGCAAAAGCAGTGGCCCTGCAGGCCTTTAATCCCAGCCCTCGGGAGGCAGAGGCAGGTGGATCTCTGAGTTCGAGGCCAGCCCGGGTCTCCACAGCGAGTTCCAGGGCGGCCAGGGCTACACAAGAAACCCTGTCTCATAAAACAATAACAAAAAGTTATTTAAACTAAAATCTTGAGGACATATAATTAAAGACTCCAAACGAGAGTGAAAACAGGTATGAACATTCACGTGTCTTTGTGTTATACATACATGACTTTTTCTAAATGTTCCCAACTAAAAGCCACAGATAATTTATACAGTTCTAGCTCTCCTATAAGTAAAACAGATAGTATGAATTATCAATAATTATTAATGAAGTATTAATAAATACTTGTGAAATTAAGGGCATGACTAGGAGTTTCTTTTTTTTTTTTTTTTTTTTTTTTGGTTTTTCGAGACAGGGTTTCTCTGTGGCTTTGGAGCCTGTCCTGGAACTAGCTCTTGTAGACCAGGCTGGCCTCGAACTCACAGAGATCCGCCTGCCTCTGCCTCCCAAGTGCTGGGATTAAAGGCGTGCGCCACCACCGCCCGGCTCAACTAGGAGTTTCTTAAACTAAACACACTGATACAATACTGTTCAAAGTCACACTCACTTGATATTTCCAACGCTGAAGAATGACAGTAGGAAAATATGAAAAGTCTTTGCTTCCCGTAAACCATTACGTCCCTACAAGATCAGAAATCTTTTTGTGTGCGAGAAAGACCGCTGTGGTTTGTAACATATGATAGTCTGAACTGTGAGCTAGGTATTTCAAGCCCCGTTGTTGGTGTCATGTGATCTGGGCTGGGCAGGTTGACCATACTGTGTGCTCAACTTGGGCTCACTGTGCATTTGAATTTTGAATTACTTTTGATTGTTGTGAATTTAGGAACCTTTCACTATTGCCAATGTTTCTGTTATACCGTCCCTCCCCCCACTTTCCAGCTGTGCCACAGCTGGCCATAGTCCACAGTTTAAGCCATCCAGGGCTTAAGGGATGTAAGTAAAGTCTAAGAGGAGCAGGGCACATTGTTACCAAGATGTTGACACTGACTTCTTAAAACTCTAGTTAAAGATTTTACTTATTTATCTGTTGGTTTATTTATTGTCATGTGTGTGACTGTATGTCTCTGTTGGATATATGTGTACATGCGTGTACAATTGCATGTGCCTATGAATATGTCCAGAGACTAGAAGAGGGCATTGTGTACCCTCCTCTGTCACTCACCAGCTGTGTATTCCTTTGAGGCAGGGCTCACTGAACCTGGAGCTGGTGTTTTCTCAGCTAGGCTGGAAGACAGCACACCCTAGAGATCTTCTGTCTCCACCCACTGCAGAGCTGAGGTGATAGCAGTGGTATAACCAGAACATTGTGGGTGCTGGAGTCTGGACTCTGGTCCTCCTGCGCGGGCAGGAAGTACTCTTAGCTACTGAGCCATCTCCCTGGGCCTTAGATAGTTGTCTTTAAGGTAGATGCTGAGGTGTTGCCTATGGCGTCTTCTTAGTCTCTTGCACGCCTTTTCGTCTGCAGAGTTCATCCAGCTGTCCCCTCTGGTCTCCAGCTTCCGCTGTCACCTCCCTGGTGCAGGGGGGGGGGTCTCTTCTTCCACTCATAATTCTAAATTTTACCTCTTATTTCCTCACTTTCATAAATAGGCCACTTCCTCATGCTGTCCACTGTCATCCTGTGGCTCTCACGCATTTGCTTCATACGATGGCTGCCTGTTTGGGAGATGATCACACGCCTAGCACACAAGGCCCAAAGTTTAATCCCCACACTACCACCACCCCAAATTCCCATTGTGATGAGTCCTCGTTCCCTCCCATACTATCTGTGAATTCAAACAACACACAAGGTTTGTTTTGGTTTGGCTTGGTTGTGGTTTTGAACATCACAACTTTCATTTAGCCCAGTAATTTCGAGATACGTTTACACTCCAGTGTGCCAGTGTTATTTTTTTTTTCTTTTCTGATAAACGATGTCCCGGTGTGCAGATGTACCACATTTGGTTTGTACATACATAAATCAAATAAATGCTCTTCTGTAAACCAAATACGTAAATGCTTATCAACTGAGCATCTAGGTCGTTTCTACTTTTTGACTTGCTGTGAAGACTCACAGGCAAGATTTTTGGGGAATATGTTTTTACTTCTCCTAGGTAGAAATCTAGAATTAGAACTGTTGGGACACATGGAAAACTCAGGTCTAACTTTTTTTTTCCTTTTTTGAGACAAGATTTCTCTGTGTAGCCCTGGCTATCCTGGAACTCACTCTGTAGAACAGGCTGGCCTTGAACTCAGAGATATGTGCTACAACCGCCTAACCAGGTTTAATGTCTTAAGAAACAAGAAAATTATATTTAAAGGTGGCTGCATTATTTTACATTCCTATACAGAAGAGGGGGGGGGAAGGAGGGAGGTAGGGAGCTGGGGTCTGTCCTCACCAACACTTGGTATTGCCTACTTTTCATTGTAGCCATCCCTAGTTGGTATGTGGTGGCATCTCACTGCAAATCGGGGGATTTTTCAGCCCTTCCTTTTCTGACCACAGTGCCTTTTTCTACCAGTTTCTAAGCTAGAAATACAGTTTGTTAGTCCTGCCGCCCCCCACTTCACCCCTGCTAATGCTCCGCAGAAGGCAACTGCTACACAATGCCCTCCTTTCTCTCTCAGGGTCTACATCATCTCATACCCAGGGATCTAACCCTAGATGTATATTTTAGCTGCTTTCCTTGCCAGTTGTTTGCTCTGCAAACCTCCCATCCCTATGCTGCTACAGGTTAATAGGTAGAATAGCAACATGCAATGAAGGGGGCAGGTGCAGGCGCGAAGCCAGGGAACTCTGCGCATCCTCAGCAGCAGCCTTGGTCATCACGTGACCGTGAGCTAGTCCTGTAGCTTCTCAAAGCCCTGTTCCTTCATTAACCTCCCCGAGCCCCCATTTTTCTCATGAGCAAAGTGAACTAATAATAGAAGCGGAGTTATAGAGTTGTTCTCTAATAGAATTAGCTTAGAAAGCCCTTAGCATGATGCCAGGTACGGGGAGAGCACTCAAATCAGCATTGGCTTCGAGTGTTAATGATTGTGTTATTACCGCTTCTTAGGGGCCAGCCATCTCCTGGCCCTGTCACGTGGTTTGCATAAGGATCACACGTGGCTGAGAATGTGGAAATGCTTTGAAGAATGCTGTGCACATGAGAGCTACGTGGGTTTCTCATACTCAAGGGGAGGCAGGTACAGCACAGGTATCGCCCCTAGCCTCACATTTAAGTCGGAATCTCTGTGCTATTTAACAGCTGTGAGGCCGGAGCAAGTTATTTACCCTCTCCAGATTGGTGTGTTCATCTGTGAAGTGGGTACACAATTAAAAGTCACAGTCTGAAGGATGCTGTAAGGAGACTGTTGCACAGTGTTGAGTCAACTGTAACCTTTTCACTTCTTTTTTAAATTAGCAGTGTATCTTTTATATATGCTTTTTCTAGATTGTTTCTTTTAATCAGTTCTCACTGTATCTTTAAAAAGAGGTTTAATTTCTCTTCTTTAATGTGTATAAATCTTTGAGGATGTATGCCCTTGTGTGCAGGTGCCCTTGGAGGCCAGAAGAACGCATAAGATCTCCTGAAGCTAGAATTGCAGGTGGTTGTGAGCCAGCTGCGGTGGATGCTTGAGAATCAAACCTGGGTCCTCTTCGGCAAGTGCTCCTAGCCGCTAAGCCACCTCTGCAGCCCCAATTCCCCTTACATTTACCCAACTGTACTCACCAATGACCCTACCACATGTCCAGACAGAGGCTGCCGGGTGGACTGAGCCAGCTCCACCTCAAACCAACTGCTTTTAACCTCAGCTCCACACTTAGCTGCAGGTTTTTGTCACTTGCCTTTCTGAATAAGAAAGGTCCTTACTCCCATAAAGCAGTTCGTACCTCACGGGGTTTTCTGAGTATTAAATAAGATGAATTGTTTGGGCGCGTGGCTGGCCTGTGCTAAAAGCTCTGTAAAAGACAGCTGCCACTCTGGTCATTTCTAATGTCCTTTGTCATTCCTGTTTTCTGATTCACAGCTACACGGCTACTGTGTCCTTTTCTAGTGTCTGACATGGCACCTTGCCTGTCCCTCCTGGCCATCCTTTCCTCCTGCATCCACCCAGTCACATTCTTACAAGGTCACTTTAACCTTTGGCCCTTCAGGAAATTGTCGTTCCTTTCCCCAGACTCTTGACTCAGGCTTTGTTTTTCTTTTCTGGGGAAACCTGTGGTTTTTAGCATGCCTGTAATTCAATTAAGCTCTTAACTGTTATTAAACATTTTTTATTGTTGTTTCCTCAATCGAGCTGTAAGATGTCTTCAGTTTCTATTGCACTCTCCCTCACTCCTGCTTAATTTAACACAAATGATCGATGATAGAAGATCAAACATGCAAAATAATAAAAAATGTAACCCAGGGTCTTTGGTCACCTGTATAGCGCCCTCAATTCCTATGAGTCGAGACTGATTCTGATCAAAATTACTTATTCTCAAGCAGCACAGAGTGGAGAAAGGGGGTGATGAAGACTCCCCAAATCAAGGTCAGGGCTACTTAAGTAGACAAAGCCTGCCTCTCTGGGCACTAAAGCCCTTGTTTTTGTTTTCCTCTGACTTCTTGGGGTTTCTATGCAATTCCAACCCCTTCCTCTAATCCCAGAAAGGCTGCCCCCCTCGGAAAGCCCTCTGAGCATCTGCCTGGCTTCAGTTTCTGAAGAAAGACCTCTAGGTTTCAGAGTTAGCCCTTTCGTTCATATGACCCATAATATTCCTTTGCTGCAGTCTGTAACTATGGAGGATGTGACTATGGCCAGATAGTTGGAGTTAACCCTTTATTGTGTTTCCCCCAAAGGCTTGGGGAAGCGATATCTTATATCTGAAGGTATGAATTTCTAATGGCAGAATTGAAAGGAATGTGCTAAGAGATCTCAGTGAGTGAAGGGAACATTGTGGGGGGGGCGGGTTCTGAGTACCCCTAAAATCTCTCTCTCCAGCTCACCCCACTCTGGACCATCTGGAGAGAACCAAACCTAACAATAACCGACATCTCTGGGGTCTCGGTTACTATTTTCTTTGTCTCGGGCACTATTTGTGCGTAGCCCCTCAGGGTCGTTTATTCCCACAATGCTTGAGGAAGAGGGATACCATTACTCCATGCCACAAGGTCTGCCATAGTCAAAGTTCTTTTCCCAAGGTCACAGCTTCCTGGTGGCAGAGCTGGGATTCAAATTCAGGCAGCTTCACCAAGAGCCCCTCCACCCAGAGGTAGCTCTCACCAGATGCATGTAGGGGAAAGCAGAGGAGGGCGCTTTATGAGGAAAACCTTGACAGATGTCATCACAGCAAACAAGGTGCTGTCCCTCTGCTGAGCAGGACATTGCATGGAGGGCGGGTGGTGCTGGCTCGGCTGCCTGTCCGAACCTACCTGACCTTCAGTTTGCCTCAAATGCCTCCACCTCAAGGAAGCAAGGTTCCCGTAGCCCTCCCCACTGGAACAGCAGCTCTCTTCTGATTGCCATCTTGCTTCTTTGCCTCTGCTTGGCCGTTTATTTATCACCTCCTTTCTTGCCTTGTGGCTATTTATATACATTGTCGCACAGCCGAGCCCTTACCCATCACTGAGTCCTCAGATTCGCTGAGTCCTCAGCTTCGCTGACTCCTACGCATTCGGAAGACTCTGCTTGGTTTTGTTTTTGCATTAATTCTCCTGTCTACCTGGATACATCTCTTTTGCATGCATCCGCCACCCGGTATTTATCCATATCAATTATTATAACTGATTATAAATGTCTACTTATCAGTATTCCTAACTAGGTAGACCCCCAGATTCCAACACGGGGGCGGGGGAAATGCCTTCTATTTCCTTTTCTATTTTGATTCTTTAGCAGTTTGCACGAGGCACATAATGGGCAGTTACTCAACATTTTAATTTTTTAATGAATGAATTCTCTAAGTCTGATGAGCCTCAAACACAGGATTGCACATCTAAATCTTTTTTTTTTTGCCTCAACATGCTCTGCATTTAGTAGATGCTTGATAAATATAGCAATGATAAATGATTAAAAAACAAAACAGGCATAAGAGTCTGCTCTCAGGTTTGAGGGTGGGGCCCAGGAACATACAGTAAGAGGTTGGTGGTATTCGAGGCTTCATATTTAGGTGTGTTTTCTAATCAGCGATAGAAAGAACTGAAATGCGTGAGGAAGGAAAAAAGGGGGGCTGTTACCTGAAGTTTCTTAGCTACAGAGTATAGTTCAATGTTCAAACTTCAATAGTCAGGTTCCCATAGGTCTAAAGTCACTATTATTGCTGTTATACCATTATTAGACCTTAGAGTAGATGGGCACCAAAGAACCAAGGTGACCTCAGCAATGAGAGGTGACTAGAGGAGCGGGCCTTGTATAAGCTAAAGTTGCATAGACATCTTTAGGAAGACTGGAACCAGGATTGTCTGTCCAACAGTCCCGACTTGGAAACAGAAGAAACAATAAATTGGTTAGAGGAGGAATGTATGAACACAGGGGGCTAGGAATATACAGAGCAGGGGAGACAGAGTCAGGGTTATCCCCAAAGTTTGGGGCCTAAGGAAAACTCCGGGGAATTGAGGAGGGTGATTTGGCTTTGACAGATGGTGAATTCAGTTCTGACCTCTTCACGGGGATGAGCTAGAATGCAGCATCAAATTCAAGTAAGGCCTGAACTAGACCCTGTGTTTGCTGGTCCTATGCAAAGAGGGAATGGGCAAACTTGAGAGAACCAAAGAATGAAGGACCTTAGAAAGCAATGACATTGAGGAGTGGGGAGACAAGCTAAGTCAACAAAAAAGACAAACCCAGAACAGCAAGCAGTCCCTTAGGAGCTAAAAACGGGAGGAAAAGGCAGAGGTGGGAATATTTGGCAGCTGGGTTAGGATGGATCGGGAAGGTGGCAGAGGTGGGAATATCGTTGCCGGTGGACTTGGCGGCTGGGTTAGGTGGATCCAGAGGGTGTTTTGGTAACCAGGCTGGAGTATTTACAAACAAGGGAACCACTCACCTTTTGAATGATTCTGGATGAAGAGAAAGGGGAAACGGGTATCACTTAAAGATATTACTGAAGAAAGAGATAAAAGTCACATAAGAGACTAAAAATTTTGCACGGTTCTCCCAAGGTGGGAGGAAACAAGACTGACCTCTCAATGTAGAAGCAGTGCGGATCAACATTGGAATCTTTTCTGGGGAAACAACACTGGCAGCGATGAGAACATATTAAAAGGATTACTAGATACACTTGATGTTTCGTTGTCTGAATTTTGCTTGGGATCCACTTTCTGGCTTAAGATTGTGCTAGTGCTGTCTGGCAGCCCAAATGTAGAAAAAAAGCACAGATGCACACAGGCAGTAGGGACTTTCACTGCTGGAAGGATGGGTGGTCTAGGGTCCAAGGGAGGCTGCCTGGCTAAGGGCAGCAACCTGCATGCAAACCATGGTGGTGAAAAACCATGAAATATTTGGGGGACAATTCCAGAGAAACTGCAAAGAGATTGTTTGTGTGAAATGGAAGGGGCCCAAGAGCAAAAATTAAACATGTGTAGATGAGGGACAAGATGCCTAAGAAAATGTCTGGTCTGGAAGGTAATCAAATGAGGGTGGCAGAAGCATCTAGAATTGTTGTTTGGGGAAGCATTTAAAAACAAAAACGTGGAATAACAAATTAGTGGAAATTGACAAGGGAGAAGAAGTGGGACTCTAAGAAAAGGTTTGCGGAGCCGGTATGAAAACCTAGGTTAACTCAGTGTTTGAGCTCCTGCTTGGCAGGCATTGGTCCCTAGGTTTAACACTCAGCAATGCAGGGATGGCACAGCAGTTACAGCAGTATAGAACACTGCTACTCTTCCAGAGAACTTGGGTTCCATTCTCAGCACCCACATGGTGGCTTAAGATCATATTTAATTCCAGTTCTAGGGGATCCAACTCTCTCTTCTGGCCTCTGAGGGTATCAGGCACACATGATGCATAGCTATACATGCAGGCTAAATATCCATACACACGTTTTTTGTTGTTATTTGTTTGTGTTTTATGTACAGAGACATACATAAGGGCTTTGGGGAGGAGCACTTTAGGAGAAGCGGTTGAAGCACACTGGGTTGCCACTTGTTAGGCCACGTGGACTACAGTCAGATTGGAGAAGCTGCGGAGACTGTCAACATCATGCCCGCCACTTAGAGCTCTGGAACACGGCTGGTTGAATGTCACACAGCTGGGATTTTAGGGAATACAATGATGAGAGAAGAAACACAACCATACAGGCTGACACATGGAATAAAACAGGGTGTTACTTTCTTGGAGGCTCTGCATGTCACCTCCATGAGAGCTTTGCAGTCAGAATGCTAAGAGCTGGTGACTCCAGGTGAAGGTGCCGGAGGGAAGGAACACAGACAGACTCCTACTGCATGAAGAGGATAGTTAGCCCTGCGTTTTCAGGCAAGGATGAAGCTCTGAAATTCCTCCACGGACTTTCATGGGAGCTGTTTTTCCTTCAGGGTAGTTTAAGAAGCCGTACCTGGGCTAACTCACCACAGCATTGGGCAAGTGACCAGATGCCATTCCAGTCTAACCCTGCATTTTTCAGTCAGTGTGACCCTCAGTGGCATTCCCTTAGCCTTGAAATTCACCAATTCTGCACAGTGAGGAGTGCACAGGAGACTAGGAAGGAATGAGCTTTAACAATAAGAACTATGGGCATGCTGAGGGCCTTGACCATGGCAAGAATTTACTGGGAACTTCTGTAGCCCTGACACCAGCTGGCCCAAGGGCTTAAGCTTTCTTATTTTTAATCCATGACTCCTTAAGGTGTTCTCTCTTACAGTCAGTCATAAACACGTTGGGAATGAGCAGTTCTTAGAAGTTAGGACAGTGCTCTAGGGCCCTGGATTCAAATCCAAGTCCCTCACAGTGGGTACAGTCTTGGCAAAGCATTCAATTTCCACATCAAAACTGTCAGCTACAGAGCCGGGCGATGGTGGCGCACGCCTTTAATCCCAGCACTCGGGAGGCAGAGGCAGGCGGATCTCTGGGAGTTCGAGACCAGCCTGGTCTACAAGAGCTAGTTCCAGGACAGGCTCCAAAGCTACAGAGAAACTCTGTCTTGAAAAACCAAAAAAACAAACAAACAAACAAAAAAACTGTCAGCTACAGAGACGGCTCAGTAGATGAGAGCATTGCCTTGCTCTCCCAGAGGGCCCAGGTTCAATTCCTAGCACTCACATGGTGGCTACACTGGTCTTCTATATCTCCAGTTCCAGGGGATCTGACAGACACCCTCTTCTGGTCTCTGTGGTACTGCACACATGTGATACACAGACATATATGCAGGTGAAACACCCACATTCTTACAAAAATATTAAAACACCTGTCATCTGAGAAACAAGATGGATTCTCTCAATCATAGTATTTGGGCATGCTTATCAAGAACGGAGGAAACAAGAATACTTGTCACTCCAACTTGAGAATTGGTGTCCATGGCTGGGCAATGATGGCACATGCCTTTAATCCCAGCACTCAGGAGGCAGAGGCAGGTGGATCTCTGAGTCCGAAGTCAGCCTGGTCTACAAAGTGAGTTCCAGGACAGCCTGAGTTATACAGAGAAACCCTGTCTCAAACAACAAGAACAACAAAAACAAAAGAAAAAGGAAGGAAGGAATGAGGGAAGAAAGAGAAAAGAAGGAAGGAAGGGAGGGAGGGAGGGAGGGAAGGAGGAAGAAAATAGGTGTTCAGAAAGCCAGGAGACAAATTTAAATAATACTGCAAATCTGTTGAAAAACTAGGAAGTCAGACTTGCATCGTTCCAGCTTGGAGGCTACTGCATGTTTACTGTCCTTATGAGAAGCAAGATTCAGTGAGAAAAGTCAAATCCAGGTTATGAAATGCCTTTATTATTATCAGTCTTACCATTTGGAGCAAGGAGGATTTCACAGAGTTTCTCGAGTAGCAGAAGCACCATGAGCCCTCTGTTTACAAGATATTTTAGAAGGATCTCTCCATTATCCCTTAGCTTTTATGCGTATCCAGTGTGTCAGGTCCTTTTACACCAAAAGCAAGTCTTTGTCCAGTGAGAGGAGACGTGTGCAGGTCGGAAAACTCAGAGAGAAAAATGCTCTAGAAAACAAACAAAAAAACAAAAAACAAAAAACTATTGTGCAGAATAAATGGTATTTAAAACACATGTCTGTCCTGTGTGCAATATAGCTAAACTAACATGACTGCGAAGCTAACCTTCACACTTGCTGCTTTCTAGCAGGCTTAAAGTCTTGATGCCATTGCCTGTACCCCAGTGTTGTGTGTGATCCTCATCTTCATTTTCCTTTCCATTCCGTAAATAATTTTGAACTTTAACACATGGCTGTGTGAAAGCTTACTGTGTAGCAAAAAGTAGTTAAGGCTCTTTTTCTTTTTTATAAGTACATTATTGTCATTGTTTATTATTTAGCTTGCTGACTAGCGGTGACCTGAATTGGAATACCCTAGTTATGTTGGCTAGTTTTAGGTCAGCCTGACACAAGCTAGAGTTATCTTAAAGGAGGAAAATCTGCAATTGAGAAAAATGCCTCCATAAGACCTGGCTTTAGGGCATTTTCTTGATTAGTGATTAATGAGAGAGAGCCCAGTCCATTGTGGGTGATGCCATCCCTGCCACTGGTGGTTCTGGGTTCTAGAAGAAAGCAGGTTGAGCAAGCCTCAAGTGTAATGGTCTGTCCTGTCCCTTTAAGAGATGAGCCCCACCCCTCCCTGTCCACTGAGGCAGACTAATCTTCTGCTTCCAGTCTGAGCCCTTTCCTTTTCCGTCTCTCTCCTAAAGAGGCAGTTTTGCCTCTCTCCCTTCTCCCCTTCCTCCCTGTTTCTCTCTCTTTCTCCCCCCCCCCCCCCCCCGCTCTTCTCCCTTCTTCTCTTCCCTTTCATAACCCACTAAATAAATAAATACCCACTTTTCTCTGCATGGTGTGCCTACCTTTTCTCTGTCTCTCACCTGCCATGGCTGCAGCTCCTCATGGGACTGGCTGTACCCCCAGATCTCTTACCCACCATGTGGCTCCCTGCCTAGGACTCACTGGCCCTCATGGCCCAAGGGCTACTTGGGAGCCGCCTACCTGGGACCGGCTGTCTTTGTGGCCCACTGTGGTCTCAGGACCCGCTGCCCACTGCCTGCCACCACTCAAGGACCTGCAGCATTTTATTTTTACCATTACATTTATTTTACCATAATGAAACCAAGTCACAGTACCAATGTTATTTATGGTTTAAATAAAATGGCGCTGATAAAATGCTGAAGAGTCTCCAAGGGGTTCAGCTGCAGACGCTGCAGGTCCCCAAGTGGCTTCAGTGGGCAGCAGGCCTTGAGACCATGCCACAGGTCCCTGGGCAGTAGCAGGCTGCAGGCATGAGACCATGCTGCAGGAGCCATGCATCGGGTGAGAGACAGAGACATGGATAGGCACGCCATGCAAAGCGAGGTTGGGTATTTATTTAGTGGGTTATGGAAGGGAAGGGGAGGAGGAGGAAGAACAGAGAGAGATAGAGAGAGAAATGGGGGAGGGGAGAAGTGGGGGAAGGGAGAGAGGCAAAAGCTGCCTCTTTGGGGGAGAGATGGAAAAGGAAAGGGTTCAGGCTGGGAAGATTAGCCTGCCTCAGTGGACATGGGAGGGAGTGGGCGGGGCTTGTCTCTTAAAGGGACAGGACAGACTATTACAACGAGGAACAATCCAGTAAGCAGTACCCCTCCATGGCCTCTGCATCAGCTCCTGCCTTCAGGTTCCTGCCATGTTTGAGCTCCTGTCTTGACTTCCTTCGATGATGAACAGTGATGTGAAAGTATGAGCCAAATAAACCCTCTCCTATAGTGATATTTAATTTATGTTTTAATAAATAAAGCTTGTCTAAAGATCGAAGGGCAAAGCTAAGCCACTAGAGGTCAGGCAGTGGTAACACCACCTTTATCGCCAGGATTTGGGAGACAGAAGTGGATGGATCCCTGTGAAATCAAGGCTATCCTGGGCTACACAAGATCAATGCAGGAACAAATCCAGGTGGGAGTGCCTCACCTTAGTCCCAGTATTAGGGAGTCACATCTTTAATCCCTGCCCTACAGGGAATATAAAATGGAAGGAGAGAGAGGCTTAGTCTGCTTAGTCTGTGGTTGCCCAGCCTTGGTAGAGGTGAGATTTCTCCAGTGGCTTGGCTGCTTTGCTTTTCTGTTTTTTAGGTTGAACCCCAATACCTGTCTCTGGGTTTTTATTGTCTGTGCTACACTTTCCTCTCCACATTGCTTTGGTCATGTGTTTCATTACAATAGTAACCCTAACTAGGAAAGAAGTATTTTGGCAGTGGTTTCCTTTTAGTGAAACACTATATGATCTGAGACCCTTTTACTTACATTAGCAATCCCAAATGTCTCTTACATATTTCTGGTTTGGTTGCCTTATCTCATATGCATACCTGATTTTCCTTGCACCTCTTTTACAAAGGTTCTTAGCTATGTTGAATCAATCTCTCTCTCTCTCTCTCTCTCTCTCTCTCTCTCTCTCTCTCTCTCTCTCTCTGGTTTTTCGAGACAGTGTTTCTCCGTGTAACAGTTTTGGCTGTTCTGTATCTGCTTTGTAGACCTGACTGACCTCCGACTCACTGAGATTCGCCTGCCTCTGCTTCCCAAGGGCTGGAATTCAAGGTGTGCGCCACCACTGCCTAGCCTTGAATCTAATTTCTAAGGCCAAATAATTGACAACACTCCTAACCAATCCCCCAAAACAATTTTATTTGTCATTTAAACTCCTTTGTTTGCTCTCAGGTTTATATTATTTAGATCTACCCGACTCTTTAAAATGTATAAACTCAGTCTCAACAGAACACAAAGAGAAAATATCTTGCCACAGTTGTTCAGATTCTAAACCAGGGAGAAATTATATGTTAACTCACTTGGCCAGTCATGAGTTCTGAGTCGTTTGGAAAGCAGCAAACAAACTTTGTCTTTTAGGGTTCTCTTATACCATCCTTTACAACAGCACTGTTCCTTAAAAGGGCACCGCATGGAAGGTTCCCTACTTTATAAACAGAAAAACTGAGGCCGAAAAGGCTGTCGTGGTTAAATCCATGGGAAGAGAAGAACAGATAGTTTGTAGGTAGGTCTTTTGGCCGTGTTGCCTGCATCCACCTTCAGGGAGATTATGTACCCTCTCAGGTAGACTGAATTCATTCCACTGTGTTAGAAAAGCTTTGGACCAGTGCACAGAGTTGCAGAAACATCTTTAAGATTGACTCTGCAAAGTAGGGTTTCGTGGGGAAGGGCAGACAGTAAAGACGGCTGCTCTCGGTAGTAAAACCGGCCCCACAAAATAGGAATAACCGTAATCTGAGCTTTAAACCATGATGTGAAAAAAGTGCAATATAAAGAGCAAACATCGCACTTCACTGGGAATAGGGCTGAACGAACAGGCTTCAATTCTCTACAACGCTCTTCCGAAACATTAAGGGAGTAATACTGCGGTTGGGGGGGAAGACCTGGGAGCCAGGGCAGAAGGTGCCCTCTGGGGACCCTAGGTAGTGATGGCCAGGCAGAACGGGGCGGGGCGGGGCCCGAGGTGAAGGAGACCTTGCAGTAGCCACCGCGCCTGCAGGACCCCTGAGAGTCCGCTCTGGAAAAGCGGGAGGAGAGCGCCAGCCGAGGGGGCCTGCTCTCCAGAGGGAAGAAAGCCGGCCCTGGCAAAGGTAGAGCAGACACCAAGAGGCGGGTGGGAGGGCTGGCAGAGCCAGGGCGGAATCGCTGCGTAGAGGTGTGAGGAGGTGGCATGAAGATTGGGGACTAGGCCCGGACCTGAGCGGCGAGAGAGTGAGGGAAGACCGGTGCCTTCAGCAGCTCCCAATTAGTTTCTGTCAAAGATGGCCAAATTCCACTCTGCCCTTCCCCCTTCCGCGCCTTTTCTAGTCCCCGTCGGTGGCACCCAGTACTGCCGGAGGCCGTGGGGAGTCCGGGTGAGTGAGCGTCGGGAGGAGGGCGAGGGAAGGAAGGGAACCTCCCCGCCGCGCCACCCGCCCCGCGGGTCCTGCGGGAGGATCTTTTAGTTGAGAAAGAGGGTTCTGCGGCTTTAAAGCGGGCAGTGGGCGTCACCGCGGGGACCCGGTGACTAGCTGGGGAGGGGGCGGGAGGGGCCATGCAAAGCAGGAGGCGGGGCCTGCAGGGCGGGTCCTCGTGCAGCACCGAGGCGGGGGCGGGGCCTCCTGGTGGGCGGGGCGAGGGCGGCTTCTCCCGGGCCAGGCGCGGGAGGGGCAGGAGGCCGCGGCGGGCTGGTACCATCGAGAGCGTTCGGGCAGGGGGACGGGTGGCATTCCCCCGGAGGGGGCGGGACCTGGCGGCGGCGGGGCCAGGGCCCCATTCCCCGCCGGGCGGGCCGGGGGAGGGGCGAGCCTCCGCTCGCGTCCGAGGCGGGGCCCGCGGTACCTTTCGTGGCGCGGTGCGGCTGGGGGGAGGGCCGAGGGGAGGGGGAAGGGGCGGGCCCGGGAGGGGGAGCCGGAAAGGGGGAGGCGCCGGCGGACAATGGAGCCTATGTGTGCCTGCGGGAGTGGGACGGCGCCGCCGCCGCTGCTGCCGCCGCCTGGGGGAGACGCTGCGCCGCCGCTGCCGCTGGCCCCGGCCCCGGCCCCCCGGGGCTGAGAGCAGCCCGGGACCGCAGCCCCCGCCCGCACCCGCCCCTCCCCGGCTCCGGCCCGGGGTAAGTGGCCCCGGGGAGGGGGAGGGGCGGGCCGGCGCGGCGGGGGCCGGGTCCGCGTGCGCGTGTGGCCGGGGGGCCTCCGGGGGTCGGGGCGCTGGCTTGGCGACTTGAGTCTGGAGGAACCTGTTGGGGGAGGCAGGGAAGCCTCGGGAGCTGAGGGAGAGACCGGGGCATCTCTCGGGGTTTTAGAGATTGTGTCCCAAAGCTGTGCTTGGAGAGCTTACCTGAGGGGAGAGGACCGTCTCGGGGTCCTGGGATGGAGGGGCGATAGAGAGGAGAAGGACCGCGAAATTAGGGGGTTTCTGGTTGAGTTTGGTGGGGTCTATAAGACCCCGGAGATGCATCGGGGGAAAGGGGACTCCGCAGGCCAGTGACTTGTTGAGGGGATGGGGGAGGTGAAAGCCTAGAGGAATGTCTGAGTTGTAAAAGGTTCCAGCAGGTGAGTTGGCGATGTCTAAGTCACTGAGTCATTGTGGGGGTCGTAGAACACACCAGTGATTTTCAAAGTGGAGCCCTAGACGCTGGCTGGCCTTTGAAAGTTGCAAAGACTATTAAGATGTCACTGGTAAGTGTTGGGTGAGCTTGGTGAAATGGAGATATCCGAGGAGTTGGTTGTTACTTCAGAGGGAAGGACTAGGCCTGCAATAGAACTGCTGGAGACCTTATGTTAAGGTTGCCGAGGTTGAGAAAGAAGTCTTGAAATCTGTCCTCCAACCCTTGGTCTGTGGGAGGTAAGGAAGAGCATTTTTTTTTTTAAGTGCTAAGAGTGATTCTGAGGCTAAGATTGGAGTCGGGTGGGTACTTAATAAAGTCATTAGACAGGGTAGAGAAATGAACGAAAATATTTGTCTGTGGAGACAGTCTCCCAAAGCAGGATGCAATTGATACAAAGTTAGACTCTAGTTAAGGCAAACACAAGTCAACCTCTGGCAGTGACTTAAGTAGGAAAATGACCTAGCGCCATGTAAAAAGGCAGTTTGATTGAGTATTTGTTAGCATTTGATAGATTATGGAATTAAATGCTCGTTTGGGCTAGAGAGATTTGGGCTCTTGTGTAGGGAACACAGAGTGATGAATTAGTCATAGCAGGTAACAAGAGTAAGTAAAATAGTTGAGAAGTGGGTCCAAAGGGTGCTGGAGGGTAAGGCAGTGTTTAGACAGTCAGTATGGTTGTCTTGTTGGTTTGAAAGTTTTTGAATGGACACAAGTCATCAGGAAGTGTAGCACTGAAGAAATGTTTGTGTGTAAATCTGATAGTCCTGGGGACCAGTAACAAAGTCCTCTTGTCTTCCGTTGATAGAGATATAGTAAGAAGAGGGTCTGTTGGGTGTTACACACGTTTTGAGGATGAGGGCTCCACTAACTGTTGTTTTGGAGAAGCCGAAGAAATGTGGAGGTGTGTGTATGGCTTTTGACAGTTTTGTGCCCTAGAAGTTCGATATTGAGCCATGGAAGTCTTTGTGATCAATGTGCTGAGTATAATAGTTATAATATGATATTATATAATATGGTAGATGGATAGGAAAGTCATTGGCCTAAACATGAAAGCCCAAAGCCTTTATAGTTTTCTATTTATGGGGCAAGTACCATAGAAATGGTTCTTGAGCAAAAGGAATGTTTCGTTCTGGATTCTAGTTAACCAACATAAGCAAAAAAAAAAAATGTGCTTATATGCATTGGAATTTCTTCTATGGGTATTTCCCCCTTGACCTTCAGAAATGTCTGCTGCTGTAAACCAAAGGAAAATGCTCTACAGTTTGTAGGGGGAAAGACCCGGAGCATTGACCAGCATTGTAATCAGCGAATATTGGATCATGGTGATCTGGTATACTGGTTGGTAAAAACCCTTGAACTTGGAATCAAGATGTTCACTCTCCGGCTCTCTGGTTCTGCCTATGAAGTGGTGATGCTGCCTGCTCTAACCATTCGTGGCTGCTGTTCAGCCTAGCAAGTTAATGCCTGTCCTAAAAGTCTTTGAACACCTCTGAGGATGAGAGATTATGGAGCACAATTTTTTTTTTAAAATCTGATTTTGACTGTCTCACTAATAGACCAAATTCAGCTTTTGTATAATTATAGTAATATGTTTAATCAAAGAACAAAAGGGGTTGTTTTGTATACATGTTTTGGTCTGCTGTCTGAATTTATAGAGTTTTCTATTAATTTTGAAAGATAATACCTTCTTTCAGTGTTCAATGGCAAGGTAGTACTTTTGATGGTAATTGTGAATATGTGAGCAAAAGTCAGCATGGCAAGGTGAGTGAGAGTGCTGTGATGTCGCCTATCTAGGCTGCAGGAGACTTGCATCGTGGCCTAAGGCCTGTTTCTTGGCTTGTCCTCTTCAGCCATGAGACAGTGTGGGCCAAATGACATCCCTCTCTGCCTTCGTGAGCGTGATGGGAGGGAGAGTTTGTGGAAGCTTTTCTCGCTCTAAGTCTAGGGTTCTTAGTGTTTCTGTGTCCCAGTACTCTCTGGCAAGCACGTGGCGTAGAGTCCCACCTGAGAATGCTTCTTAAATGCACGAAATAAAATACAGAGAAGTACAGATGAGTTGTCAAAATGTTCGTGGTGATAGGGTAATGTGTCTGCTGCCTTGTAACGCGCTGAATAATGTCTAATGAGACTGTGATTTCCAAGTAGCGAGGAGGGAAAGGTATGTGTCATTATGTCAGCGGATCTTCAACAACTAATGTGTCGTGAAAATGTGTGGTGGGACTGTTGGTGGCACAGTCACAGGATTGCTAATACCACACCCACTGTTGAAGGCCCTGCTAACTTCATTATCAGAGATTAGTCAAAATGACAATCTGCGTTATCTGTCCCCTGAAGGCACCAAGCCACCCTCCTCTCTTAGGTCTGCCTACAGACTCCAGGGGAGCCGTGAATCACCAGAATTAAGAACTACCCTAGACCAACTGAGTCTGATTTTTTTTTTTTTAGACTGATTTTTGAAAGTCAGCTTATGGCTGTGTACATTTCTGGCTTTGTGATTTTTTTTTTTTATTATCTCCGTCATTCTAAGAACAGGGGCATAGAGACAATATGAACCTGTGATGGGCATTCTTGGTTGTAGCAAGGGTTAGAAACAAGAACACTTTGCTGAGAGAACACTTTCATGCCTGGTAGATTTTACTTTCCCAGGTACCCTAGTCACCACTCGTGTATGTAGTTCCTGGCAGGGTCGATTTCCAGTTCTTTTCTTTGACTTGTGTTTAAAGTTTGCTTGGTTTGCTTTCTCTCCCTAATTTTGATTGACTGCTTTCTTACTGCCTCTCCTGCCAGATGTGCCTTGGCCACACCACACTGGAGAATGGGTAGTTTTCCTTGGAGTCAGTGTGAATTTGAGGATGAACTTTTCCTTTCTTCTTGTCGTCATAGGACTGAATGTGGGACTAGCTGGTGTCACTTCGTGTTGACCTAAAAACTCCTGTGTGGTGGGGTGACAGTTGTCCTCCTCTGTAAGTTCCTCCCTGCCCCAATGTAGAAGACAAAGCGAAGTGAACAACTTGAAAGGTAAAAACCTCACTGTACGCCGTAACTTCTGTGAATATGTTAGGTTTTTGTCTCTCTGAGGTTTCTTATAATGTAAAACTGGACTGCTCTCCTTAAGTTTCCCCAAGTGAAAGTCATCAAAGCAGATGCAGGTCAAAACTACAGAGGCCACTACCCTGTGTCTTGTGTGCTGTGGGGCCTTGTGTTTGATTCGCCTCAAAAAGCTGAGGAGAAAGGCAGACAGTGAGAAGTGGAACTAGTATTCATGTCCCCTTGGGTTTGCGGGAATGTGGGCTGAGAGTGGCAAGCTCACTGTGATACGTCGATCAACCATCAGTTGTTGCATTTTTGCTGGGTACCAGGAGCTGAGATGATGATTGACACTGTCCTCAGGGAGTTCCCTGTCTAACTGTAACGGTGATACTGTTTTTGAGTGTTAAATAGTGTGCGCATAGTACTGGTGGGCCCTGGATGACATACGTAGCTGACAGTCTAAGAAAATGTCACAGAAAAGGATATAGGTTGCCATTATTCTTAAGGACGGTAGTTAGAATTTACTTTGAACACTTGAATTTTATCAGTGTTTAGCTTGCTATGAATTTCGATTTGTTTCCTTAAGGTTTAGTAGCCATTGAAAGGGAATCAATGCATTTTGCCCCATGAATACTAAACCACATAGCAATATTTCGTGTGAGCTGAAGTTTTCTGCATGTGCCCACTGAACCGTTTGTTTTTCTCTACATTCTGGAGAGAGATTGGCTCTTCCTTTTGTGTGCTTGAAGAAGCCATTTCGTTGTTGGCGAGTCAGAAGTTAAGAATGAGACAAGGAATGGAATCTTAAGGCTTTTTAGTTCCACATTCTAAGTATGACACTATGCCTTTTATGGAGTAGCGGTCATAGCACAGAAATGAAATTTGTTAAACATGACATACTTCTAATAAACTTGACTTTGTAGAGCAGGGAACTGAGAAAGCGGCATTGGAAGAATTGAAGTTGGAATTTTGATCCTGAGCTCAGTCAAATTAATTTGTGAATTTACTTAAAACTTTGCCAATCTTATAGAGTGCACTTTTAAAGATCCCCAAATAATTTGGCTCTAAAACCTTCTAGAACTGCGTTCCCTTGGCAGTCACAGCTTCTGCAGTGAGATGGTTCAGCCAGTAGAGGCACCGACAATTTGAGTTGAGCCTTCAAGACCAGACCCATGTGGTGGGAGGAGAGAACCGACTCCTACAAATTTTCCCTGGACCTCCACACACGCACCATAGCACACATGTGCGTGCATGCACACACATACTTAATAAACAAATAAGTGAAAACTGTAGATCTTTAGCAAAGTGTTACCATGCTAGTCTGCAGAGACTGATGTTGGAAGTCATTCTGGTTCCAGCTTGCCTTAGTTCACCACATCACTTTGCACACAGTAGGTGAGTTTGTTCACTCCTGAGCTCCTCCTAAAGTGTGGAAATACATTTTCTTGGCAGCCCTTGCCACATAGAGTTGCGGTTGTGCAGAGGGAGTAGCTGTGAGTGGCCCTCAGGTTGTAAACTCGGAAGCGCCCTTGGCGTTTGTCTCTTTGAACCTTCACAGTTAACCTTCAGTCTCTAGACCAGTTAGAAGTGGTAGAAGCCAAAAATGTGAGCTTTCTTTGTTTTTTCATAAGTGCCTAGAAATTTCAAAGAAGAAAAGTTTATTTTTATCTGTACTCAGTATCTCCTTAGCCTCTGGAAACAAAATGTGTAGTTGGGAAGAAAAGAAAACCCCAAGGGCCTTGAAATATCTGCAAGTTTTATATACATCCTGAAGAGTTGGAAGTTGATTCTGGTGCCTCCTCTTTAAAACCCCAGAGTAAACAGAAAGGCTGTTTTTCTCCTGCTGCTCCACGATTGTCACATCGATATTGCTGACGTTCACAGATGTTTTTAGGAACTCTCACCCACTTTATTCTCTTCTAGGTGAGGGTCACCTTTGAGGAAGGGGCTCCCGACTCCCCACCCCATGATGAACTCTGCAGTGTCGTGACCCTTGGGGTTCTGGTGAGTACACTTGGCTGGTCGCACGAAAACGTGTTCCTGGCTTAGGAACATGATCTTTGCAGAAACCTTTAACTTTCTTTCATGATTGATATTTTTTCTTCTGTCTTTCAGCTCTGTCCCCCTACTCTTCACCTCTGGCAACTGCCATTCTCTTGCCTACTTCTGAGTTCATCTCGTTAAATATGTGTGAAGTTATATGGTATTTGCCTTTCTGTGCCCGGCTTATTTTATTTAATGTCCCCTAAATTCAACTATGTTATAAATGACAGGATTACCACGTTTTTTAAGGACAAATAGCCCCCCCGGGGGGGGAGAATTTGTAGTTTTTAAATCTATTCAGCCATTGATAGATACTTAGATAGGTTCTGTATCTTAGCTATTATTAAGAATTGTGCAGTGAAGACCGGTGTAGTGGCTCACACATTAAATAAACCCAGCACTGAGGAGACAGAGGCAGAGGCAGGTGGATCTCTCTGAGTTCAGACTGGAACTCAATACCCCTGTCTTAGAAATCCAAAAACAAAAAATATCCTGCTATGAAGATACCTCCTGGACATACTCATTTCGCTTTCTTGAATAGTTTTTGAACAAATACCTAATACTCTGGGCTCCGTAGAAGCTAGGAGTAGAAGAACGGGTAATGTTAGTCTTGGTGCCTACCTTCATGGAGCTTATGGAGTCCAGTGGGAGAGACGAGTGTTTCCCAGGTGATAGGAAGTATGGAGAGGATTCTGGGGGACCCAAACTACCTTGAAACTGTGATGGAAGAGTTCCTGTAGGTGGCTGGTTTAAGATGAGGAAAACCGGAAGGGAAGTAGTTTTAGGAGGAAGACCAAACTAAGGCGAATCTTCATGTTCAGTCCTGTCGGTTTTGACCATCCAGGGAGGTGTCAGGTAGCAGCTGTGCTTACAGGCTTGCAGAGTACATACAAGTCAGATCCGTGGAGCTGTTGGCATAGCAGGAGCTCACTGAAGGAGAAGAGAGTAACTTCTCTTTTTCCCCCTCTCATTGGCACTTACTTTGGTGCCAGAAGGATATACTACAGTGGGCCTGAGTGCTAACTGGCAAGACCTGTTGGGTATGGGAAGTGGACGGTATGGCCAGAGAACAGAGTATGAACCCTCAGCAGGCAGAGTGACCCTAGGCATGAGCCAGACCCCTGTTGGTGGACTGAGCTTTGCCGAAAAATGACTGGGTTTTGTTGTTTGTTTTTATTAGAATGAAGCAAAAAAGAGATGGGTAGTGTGGGAAGGAGTCTTGCAGGTTTAGTGTGAGGATATCCCACTTGGTAAGATGTCTTCTTCCCATTAAGTATTAGCCAAGCCCACAGACAGGAATCACAGCACTCAGGCCGTGGGGGCAGGAACCACTGACAGGAATTACAGCACTCAGGCCGTGGGGTGTGCAGGTTCCAGGCCAACCAGAGTGACAGAGTATGACACTGTCTTAAGGCAAAACAAGACAACAACAAAAACCCAGTAACCCACAAATTAGGGTTAGAGAGGAAGGAAGGAAAATGGTGGGTAGGTAGAGCATATGGAGAAAATATGAAGTGGTTACCTGGCAGAAGGAGCTGACTGTCGAGTGGCTCCCCTTGCCCATACACGGCACTGCACTGTGAAGAATGCCCACCTGGGGCCCAAGGGTTTGGGCCAGACACAGCTCTACCACTAGCAGAGTGAACAGCAGTTTTTCATTATTAAGACAGGGAAGTAATAGTTGTCTTGTGAGGTTGCTGTGAATGAGCTGATCCATGTTTGAAGTGCTTAGAATGACGCCTAGGTCCTAGTGAAAATTTTCAGATTTCTGAAGAGAAGGGAGAAGCATGGAAGTAGACCTGAGGAGTGAGGCGTCTTCCCTCAGAAGGAAGTCCTCTGAGGGGGTTCTGTGTACGATGTTTTCCAGACCTTCACTGTTGGAGAGTTGTATTCTTCATGGCTGTCGTGAGATATCTGTGGGCTTTGCTCAGTTGTTCTTACTCTCAGAGGCAGCTAGAGCTAGGCCTGATGTCACCTTTGAGCACCTCTCTCAGGATAGGAATTAGACGCCTGGACTTCATTCTCAGCTCTTGTTCTTTCATGTTCCTTTTAACCTCTGTTCTGTCTGTCCATCCACAAACTAAGGCTGAGGAAACTGGGTTAGGAAGAGAGCCGGGGTCTGAGAGCGCTGATTGGCTAGAAAAGCCATTCCTGCCTGTGCACTCAGCTTCATTCAGGTGGGAAATAACTGCCGATCAAGGTCAGGGAAATTGTGAGAATAAGAAATTGTATGTGAAAGTACTTTGAAAATAAGAATATTTTATGTTCATGGCATCATTATTAGAAACAATCTATGCTTCCAGCTCATCATAAATGCCTGGCCGACAGATGAGCCAGTTGGATATTTGTGATGTATTTTGCATTTCTTGGGAAGAAGAGTGCAGCACAGACGCCGGGTGTTTTTGTTTTCTGAGAAGCTGATAAGTCATGGAGGACCCAGCTGTACCCTTAGTACATCATGCTGAGTAGTCCAGAGAGACCAGAGAACATACAATCAGGTTCTTGTCTTCAAAGAGCACAGTCTTCGCAGGGAGGAAATGACACAAAGGATTGCTCAGTGCCAGTGACCAAGCACTAGACTGTGGTGCCGACGGAAAGTGCTGGAGTTACACGCAGATTATACAGCTGATAACGGCTTTCCTTGGCGGAGGTAACACTCTGGCCTTGTCCGCCCGGGATTCGTTTGCTGTGTCTGCTTTACCGATGATTACTGGTTTTGAAAAAGAATGTAAAAAGTGGTTTCTGATCTTGACTTGTCACATTTGACAACCAAACCCATCCTATAGTTTAAACTGTAAAAGGAAACAGACCGAAGGTATTAGGGGATAGAAATGAGACCTTAAATGTAATCACGCTCAATGTGTTCTATAGAGTTCTGCTTCTGGAGCCAACTTAGATCTCTCCAGAATATCTTTTTCTAGTTCTCCTTCCTGCCTCCTTTACTAAAACAGGAAAAGATGTCGTTCTGTGTACTCAAAACTTCCCTAATTCCCTTCCTGGCCCAGGTGAAATAGGGACTAGTGGAAATGCCTAGTTGAAGGAATTTTGCACTGACAGTTATCATACCAGTTACCATACCACCACGATTTAACCATAACTAAGGAGCCTCCTGGTTTTAGTCAAGACTTTGAGACTCTCAAAATACGTGTGAGCTTCAACACACGAGCTGTTTCTAGCTCCTTTTAATTTTGTAGCCACTGATCCTTCACCAGACATTCCCTTCCTTCAGCCCCATACGTGGTCAGCCAGAGAGCAGCAGGTGGAGGAGAGGGACGAGCAGGTGGTGGTGGTTCCAGGAAGATGCTTGTGGAACCTCCTGGGAGGGACCCGTCATGGAGAGTATATACCATGGTTCCCTAGCCCACTGTCTGGGCTTCCCTAAATAAAGAACTTTTTTGTTTGTTCCATAGCTAGGTTTGGGAATATTTATTGACCTTTATGCTTCAAATTAGCCTTGCAAATTAGCTCAAAAAATACCTTAGCCTTCAAAGATACTCTTTTACCTTCAAAACTGTGGCTCATTGCCATGCTTCCCATGTCCCTGTCATTAAGGTGAGAACACAGGCACAAAATCTGCATAATTTAATAGAAGAATCGTGGAAATCGGGGACAGAACTGATTGAATTGGTATTAGCTTAATGTTTGTTTTCAGAAGTGTCTCCTTCGGTGCCCCATCACCCTCAAGCCCACAGAGTAAACGCATCGATAATTTGCTGCATGGTTTGAAATTGGAGTGGGCTTGTTATATGTCTCTGCGATTGTTTGCCACCACAGCCCAAACACCAGAGATCAGTACCCTCTGGTATGAAGGCATTATTTCAAAGCATACTTTGGAGGGAGACAACCCAAACCCATTGAGACTTTTGTATTCAGAAATAAACACAAGGCAGAAGAAATGGCTAAAAATGAAATGCTTTTCTCTCCTTCACAGAGACTGCTTGAAGGGAGGCCTATGTGCTCATCAGAAATCCTTAGTTTTCTTCAGTTGCTCAATTGCCAGAGCCAGTGGCTATGACATGGCTCTCACCCTTCCCCTTTATCCCTTGGGAGCTGAAGCATGGCCTAGATGTCTCTTGTTGTGCTGATCCTGTTGGAAGGTGTTTTCTTTTTCTTTCTTTTTTTTTTAATATTTATTTATTTATTATGTATACAATATTCTGTCTGTGTGTATGCCTGAAGGCCAGAAGAGGGCGCCAGACCTCATTACAGATGGTTGTGAGCCACCATGTGGTTGCTGGGAATTGAACTCAGAACCTTTGGAAGAGCAAGCAATGCTCTTAACCACTGAGCCATCTCTCCAGCCCTGGAAGGTGTTTTCTATCTTTGTTTTCATTCTTACCTTCTTTATGTCCTTTTTCTGTAGTGGGCCCTGGAGATGCGAGATTTTCCTTCGGCAGCAGGAGGCACACGCTCAGAGAATGCTGGAACTTCAAGGGGGAAGGACCCACTTCCACAGCAGAGAAAAACGAAGAGGAAAAAGGCGAGCTGGCAGCCAGCACTAAGGGACGTACCAAACAAGCAGTGGGCAACTGCCTCTGCCCCCAGCAGCTACTTCTGCTGCAGCCCGAGAGGAACTCGGTGAGCCCATCCCAGTTAGTGACCGAAAGCTCAGGATTTCAATCAATGCATTCCAGTAACCCTAAAGTGAGGAGCTCTCCGTCAGGAAACACACAGAGGTAAGGGCCCGGGCCTCACTGCCACCCCTCAGGGATGGCACGTGTATATCACACACACGGTGGATCAATGTGTAGTTAGACGCAGAATAGTCCCAAGTGGGAAAGAAAGAGGAAACAATGGAATAGTAACAGCTGGTAGCCAAACCTGATGCTACAATTTTTCTGGGTTATTCTCTCAGCCACCATTCCCATGCCTCCCACCTTCCCCCTTTCCCCACCCCTTACAAAGCACAAACAGAAGGACCTTAAAGACCAACCAGTACCATCTGTGGAAACTGAGGCATAGATTGATGAGGTCCTAGAGCTAAAACACCGCCTGGAGCCTTTGCCGTGTTTCTCAGTACTCAGACTGTAAAGAATGTCTTTCCTGGGGTGGGCTTGCCCTGCTTTGGTGCTGTGCTGCTGCTGGGAAGGGTAGGCACTAGTGGGTTTTCTTTCTGCCCTTGGGCCTGCTTGCTTGTTCTAGGCTTTCATTACAGCCGTTCCTTGTCATCAGCCTGGAGGTGGTAGTATTTTGATCTTAACGATGTCTGTTTGTTTACTCTGAGCTAGTCTTAGTGTGAGAGTCACTTTCCTATGTACATAGAAACGGTTGTCCTTTATTGACAGAAACCCTAGAGATAGGTCCCCATGTGACTCTAGTGTTCCTGGGCTCTGGAGGCCATTCTGTTTGATCCTCCTCTCTGTTGATAGCTCCAAGATGGGGGCCAGGGTGGCAGGGACCAGCATGTGGGCAAGGTTCGGTGTGGGGTGGGTTATTCCGCATGCAGGGTCTCCTAAAGTCATTATAGAAACACTAATTTGTACTGACCATATCTGGTATCTGATCTCTCTCTGTTATTTGTTTCTTTTAGTAGCCCTAAGTCAAAGCAGGAGGTGATGGTCCGTCCCCCTACAGTGATGTCCCCATCTGGAAACCCCCAGCTGGATTCCAAATTCTCCAATCAGGGTAAACCGGGGGGCTCAGCCAGCCAATCCCAGCCATCCCCCTGTGACTCCAAGAGTGGGGGCCATACCCCTAAAGCACTCCCTGGCCCAGGTGGGAGCATGGGGCTGAAGAATGGGGCTGGAAATGGTGCCAAGGGCAAGGGGAAAAGGGAGCGAAGTATTTCCGCCGACTCCTTTGATCAGAGAGATCCTGGGACTCCAAACGATGACTCTGACATTAAAGGTATGTCTATAAGCTCTTTGAGACTCAGAGGGAAGTTGGTGTTCCCTGGGGAAGGCTTCTGACATTTACTAGAGGCCAGAGGCTGCTGTCACTAAAGTGGGAGAGTTGGTGGCAGATTCAGGAACTGTCGCAGTTCAGGAGAGACCATTGCTTTTCATTTTTCTCCTCATTAAAAGAGAGGCTAGAACCCCTTGTTAAGGAGCTCTTGCTCTTGGATGTGCATGTGGTTTGAGCAGATGTTTCACCGGCCTAGGCTATGTTCAGGAGCATATTTCTGGCCTGTGCACTGTTGTCCTTCGCTCAAACCAGCCTGGGGCCCACGCTGGAGCAGGTTCCCTGGCATTCCCTCCTCTTGGAGAAATCCTCCACGACTTGGGTTTTGTGCTTGCTGGTTGCCACTTTGCCAGACTCCTAGACACAAGGGGAAGCCTTAATGGCCCTGGCACTAGTCCAGAGCTGTCACAGCTGATTTCAGTGTGGCATGAATGAGGTGGCTACCAGATGTGGTAGAGGTTTGGCAGGCACTACAGTGTAATGAGCCAGGAAACGGTATTGGTGTGGCATTTAAGGCTTTTTTCTTCCTACAGGAAAACTTAAAAGAAAAAAAAAAAAGATCTTAGGAGTAGGCCAGAATGTGAAGTTACAATTTAACAAGTGAAAATGAGATTTCCCCAGCCCAAAGTCAAAGGGAAAAGCTGAGTAATTACTCCCTGCCTCCTTCCCTTCCTTCCCCTTCCTGAAGTGTTCCTGGGAATTCTGTTACAAACCCCAGCACTCTCTTGGGGGTACAGTCAGCAAGACAAATAGTTGTCATCTTCAAGAGTTTGGGTGCACCTAGAAACCAATCATTAGACCACCAATACAAAATATGATCAATGCCAGAATACTAGAAGGGGCTATGAGTTCGATTAACAGGGGCATCCTGTCATGTCTAAGAAGTTTCTGGAAGGTTGCCTGGGAAGAGGGACAGGCATGCTAATATGTGCACTACAGACATACGCTAATATGTATACTACAGACATATGATAACGTGCACTTCAGGCATGCTAACATGTGTACCACAGACATGCTAATATGTGTACTACAGACATGATAACATGTGCAACACAGACATGATAACATGTGCCCTATAGACATGTGCTAATATGTGTGCTAAAGACATGCTGATATGTGCACTATAGACATGTGCTAATATGTATACTACAGGTATGCTAATATTTGTATTATAGACATATGCTAATATGTGCACTACAAATATGTGTTAATGTTTACTACAGACATGTTAATATATACACTATAAGCATGCCAATATGTGCACTGTAGACATGTATGTGTACTGTAGACATATACTAATATGGGCGATGTAAACTTGTGCTAATATGTGTATTACAGACATGCTAATATGTGCACTACAGATATATGCTAATATTTATAATACAGACATGCTAATATGTGTACCACAGACATGCTAATATGTATACAACAGACATATGTTAATATGGGCACTATAGACATATATGTATACTACAGACGTGCTAATATATGTACTACAGACATGTGCTAACATGTGTACTACAGACAGTGCTCACATGTGCAGCACAGACATGCTAACATGTGCTTTAGACATGCTAATATGTGCACTACAGACATGTGCTTACGTGCACACAACAGACATGCTAATATGTGCACTATAGACAAGTGCTTACATGCACACTATAGACATGCTAATATGTGCACTATAGACATGCTAACATATGTACTACAGACATGTGTTAACGTGTTAATATGTGCACTACAGACAGAAGAGAAGATGGGAGGATTGCTATAGAGTGAATCATTTAGGGGAAAAAGTATTGGAGATATATGAGTAGAAGAGATGTTTCCACTTAGCAAGGAACTTGTTCTTGAAGTTTTCAAGCTGGATTTGTGTGTGATTCTGTAATTATTGGTGGGAAGGCTGGGGCAGGCAGTTTGTTCTCTCTATGACAGCGAGTCTTTCATTCTTTTAGAATGTAATTCTGCAGACCACATCAAGTCCCAGGACTCCCAGCACACACCACACTCCATGACCCCATCAACTGCTACAGCCCCCAGGTCTTCCACTCCTCATGGCCAAACTACTGCCCCAGAACCCATACCTGCTCAGAAGACTCCAGCCAAAGTGGTGTATGTGTTTTCTACTGAGATGGCAAATAAGTAAGTCGGTGGCTGTGTCTTAGTGTAGAGCACGCCTTGTGTGTTGTGGAACCAGAGCTCTTATTCTTCTGCCCTGGGCTGGGGTAGCTGCGGACAGTGCTTCATTGGCTATGTTGGGGGAGAGAGAGTGTGAGGATATGTGAAACACGAGTTGAGTGCACAATATGCACTTTTCTGTGATTTGTATGTTCTTTTTTTTAAAAAAAAAATACCACTAACACTACATGTCTATACTAGAATAATGAGAAAATATAAGGAGAACAATCTCTAAATTCACCAAAAGTAGCTACTGTGCACAGTTTGCCGTGTGTGTTTCAGGTGGTTGGATGAAGCAGTGAAGTGTTTACTTATCAGGAATACCTACACTTCACCCTCCTCTCACAAGGCACAGGGTGGATCTTCACAGTTCTGCATCTCTAGATGTGTGGAATTCCATGTTCGCCTTTCCTAGCTGCTGTTTGAATGAGGGTTTTCTGTAAAACGCCTAACTGGATTGGATTGAATTGAAGATCTTTAGTGTGTTGTTGCTGTTTTTCAATGCCTCTGCGGGAATTGGCTTGTAGTCATCTTCTGACTTCAGACATTTGATGAGAAATGATAAGCATAAATAATAAAGTGTGTTCCCTTTGATGTCTTCTCATTCACCATTCCTAGTGGTTCTGTATACCCCATCCAGAACCTTGGAAGCCCCGTCCAGGGTGGGCACATGTAGAACCGCAACTCACAAAACAGAAGCAAGTGCTAGTGCATTGTCTCTGTCTTTGCAGGGCTGCAGAGGCTGTACTGAAGGGCCAGGTCGAAACGATTGTCTCTTTCCATATCCAGAACATCTCCAACAGCAAGACAGAGAGAAGCACAGCCCCCCTGGTATGTTATTTAGAACTGGAATAATGGCATCAAGGTTCTGCAATGCCTGAGAAGGGGATAAATTAAATTGCTGGCACAAGCAGCATCTTGGGTATTTAACTGTAGGATCTTAGGCTTATCTTATCACATGGTCGGAAGTGACAGCTCAGCCTAATGCCACTGTAATTGAAGTATGGTGACTCTCCAGGTGATTCTTATTTGTTTCAGATCGAGACCCGTTGAGTGCTTTTTTTAAAAAATTTATTTTATTATTTTGTGTGTATGAGTGTTTTGCCTGCATGTATATCTGTGTGCCACATACTTGCCTGGTACCCGAGGAGGTGGAGAACCTCCATGTGGATGCTGGGAATCAAGCCCAGGTTCTTTCCAAGAACAACAAGTACTCTTAACCAGTGATCCAAGTGCTTTTTAATATCTTGATATTTTCAAAATTATAGTTGAGTCTGTTCCTTACCTAGATCTTAAGTACCCAGTATAAACTACACTAGAGAAAAAGTATGCAGTGTTTCTTGTAACCATATAGATTTCCATGTGGAATCAAAACCATTTGTTGTGAAGAGGCACTGTACCAGATCCTGGGATCAGATTTAAAGTCCTAGACACAGTTTCTGCTTTCAAAGAGCATAAAGTCCAATCCTGAGATGAGTCTTAGACAAGAAAAAAGGTTGAATGACAATAAGCAATCAGTTGTAATTCAAGATAAAATAGGTGGCTTCTTTTCTAGTTTATTTATCAAAGAGGGCTCCATCTCCAGGGTCCAGCAGCACTTGGGCTTTCCTAAGGTCGGACAAGGTGCTTCACACTCCCCAACCCCTCCACTACTCAGTGGTGGAGGACAGGTACAAACCCCTGGTCCTGGAGTGCGCGGGGCATGTTGTCATGCAGTTGTCTTAATGACAGTTCCTAATACAGCTGTCTGCTCCACTTTATCTGGGACTAAAATGACAGTGGAACAGGAGTTGAGGAGGGGATTGGTAAAGACTCAGTGGTCTCCTCTCCACTTCTTTATGACATCAGTACCCACCTGTAGCAAACTCATCAAAACAGGCAGCAATACCAAACCTGAAATAGCAACTAAGCAAAGGTGTCCTCTACAGACATGGAATACGCTTTTGATCATTCAGAGACATACACATTCATATCACAAATAAACACACCATAGACACTTGTAAATATACATTTATGTTTGAAACATAAACTGTTCATATGTATAGATAGACATGAAGATTCATGTATACATTTACACAGGCAAACAGTCCAACTGAGAGCAAAAAGGCATCTTCCAAACACCGTGTCCATGTTGTCGGTGAGCTCGCGTTTGTCTGGATGTAGTGTAGCAGCCGTCCTTAATGATAAGCAGTCATCAGCCCGTTAAATGGAACAGCTTTGTTGATTGGAAAAAACAGATCCAGAGACACTGTGTGCTAGATAGTCTCAGGTTTCTCTACAGACACTTCCTGCCTGCAGATTGTCTTACTACGCCAAGATACAAACTCTTATCAAATATGGAATCAGTGATCACAAACTGAAAGCAGAAACCAGAGACAGCAGGTCCATGGAGACTCGAGAGGAAGTAAGCTGGTGGTCACTCCACAGAGGAGTAAGCTGGTGGTCACTCCACAGAGGAGTAAGCTGGTGGTCACTCCACAGAGGAGTAAGCTGGTGGTCACTCCACAGAGGAGTAAGCTGGTGGTCACTCCACAGAGGAGTAAGCTGGTGGTCACTCTATAGAGGAGTAAGCTGGTGGTCACTCTACAAAGGAGCCTTGGCATGGAGCAGCCTTCCCGACTGCAAAACCACAAGTGACTTTTAGTTTCTCTTTCAGTTAGAAATATCAGACCTTTGGATTGATAGTGAGAAGTCTGAATGGCCAGGGAAAAAGGAAAAGGTATTGGGTATAACCACCCATATACCAAAAAACGAATCTTTCCCTAAGTCAGAGCATTGCAGACACCTCAAAATAGATGCTCAGAGCCTAGCACATGCATGAAGTTATTGAAACCTAATTTTTGGGAAGAGAAAGAGGGTGCTGCTATTCAGTATCAGGTTTAAGAAGCGGGGGGTGGGGGGGGATTAAAAAATAAACGTGCTTCATGTCCAAAAATTGGTTATCCATGAAAGGCAGTATCAGTATGGATTTATGTTACTGGGACACAACTTTTATATCTTATTTCTTTAATTGCCCTTCTGCTCAGTTCACCATTATGTAATACAAAGCATCTTCTTTGTCTTCAGAACACACAGATACCCGCCCTTCGGAATGATCCAAAACCTCTGCCACAGCAGCCGCCAGCTCCCACCAACCAGGACCAGAACTCTTCGCAGAGTGCCAGACTGCAGCCAACTCCGCCCATTCAGGCACCAGCACCCAAGCCTGCTGCAGCCCCGCGTCCCCTGGACCGGGACAGTCCCGGGGTAGAAAATAAACTGATTCCTTCTGTGGGCAGTCCTGCCAGCTCCACTCCACTGCCCCCAGATGGTACTGGGCCAAACTCGACACCCAACAATCGAGCAGTGACCCCTGTCTCCCAGGGGAGCAATAGCTCTTCAGCAGATCCCAAAGCCCCCCCACCTCCACCAGTGTCCAGTGGCGAGCCCCCTACACTGGGCGAGAACCCTGACGGCCTGTCTCAGGAGCAGCTGGAGCACCGGGAACGCTCCTTACAGACTCTGAGAGATATCCAGCGCATGCTCTTCCCCGATGAGAAAGAGTTCACAGCAGGACAAACAGGGGGTCCCCAGCCAAACACTGGGGTTTTAGATGGACCTCAGAAAAAACCAGAAGGGCCAATACAGGCCATGATGTCTCAATCCCAAAGCCTAGGTAAGGGACCTGGGCCCCGGACAGATGTGGGAGCTCCATTTGTCCCTCAGGGACACAGAGATGTGCCCTTTTCTCCAGATGAAATGGTCCCACCCTCTGTGAACTCCCAGCCTGGGCCCATCGGACCCGACCACCTGGACCATATGACTCCTGAGCAGATAGCGTGGCTGAAGCTGCAGCAGGAGTTTTATGAAGAGAAGAGGAGAAAGCAGGAGCAGGTGGTTGTCCAGCAGTGCTCACTCCAGGACATGATGGTCCATCAGCATGGGCCCCGAGGAGTGGTCCGAGGGCCTCCCCCTCCATACCAGATGGCCCCGAGTGAAGGCTGGGCACCTGGGGCAGAGCCATTTCCTGATGGGATCAACATTTCACATTCTCTACCCCCAAGGGGCATGGCTCCCCACCCCAACATGCCAGGGAGCCAGATGCGCCTTCCTGGGTTTGCAGGAATGATAAATTCTGAGATGGAGGGACCGAATGTACCCAACCCGGCATCCAGACCAGGTCTTACTGGAGTCAGTTGGCCAGACGATGTGCCAAAAATACCAGACGGTCGAAGTTTTCCTCCTGCCCAGGGTGTCTTCAGTGGTCCTGGCCGAGGAGAGCGGTTCCCAAACCCCCAAGGCTTGTCTGAAGAGATGTTTCAACAGCAGCTGGCGGAGAAGCAGCTGGCTCTCCCCCCAGGGATGAGCATGGAGGGCGTCAGGCCCGGCGTGGAAATGAATAGGATGATCCCAGGCTCCCAGCGCCACATGGAGCCGGGAAGTAACCCTATTTTCCCTCGAGTACCAGTTGAGGGTCCTCTGAGCCCATCCAGGGGTGACTTTCCCAAAGGAATGCCTCCACAGATAGGCCCTGGTCGGGAGCTTGAGTTCGGGATGGTTCCTGGGGGGATGAAGGGGGATGTCAGTCTAAACGTCAACATGGGATCCAGCTCTCAGATGATACCTCAGAAGATGAGAGAGGCTGGGGCAGGCCCTGAGGATATGATGAAGTTACGCCCTGGTAGCTCAGACATGTTGCCTGCCCAGCAGAAAATGGTACCCCTGCCATTTGGTGAGCACCCTCAGCAGGAGTATGGTGTGGGTCCCAGGCCGTTCCTTCCCATGTCTCAGGGTCCAGGCAGCAACAGTGGCTTGCGGAATCTCAGAGAACCAATTGGGCCCGACCAAAGGACTAACAGCCGGCTCAGTCATATGCCACCACTACCTCTCAACCCTTCCAGTAACCCCACTAGCCTCAACACAGCTCCTCCGGTTCAGCGTGGGCTGGGGCGGAAGCCTTTGGATATATCTGTGGCAGGCAGCCAGGTGCATTCCCCAGGCATTAACCCCCTGAAGTCTCCTACAATGCACCAAGTCCAGTCTCCGATGCTGGGCTCGCCCTCGGGGAACCTCAAGTCCCCTCAGACTCCATCACAGCTGGCAGGCATGCTGGCAGGCCCAGCTGCTGCTGCTTCCATTAAGTCCCCTCCTGTCTTGGGGTCTGCTGCTGCTTCGCCTGTTCACCTCAAGTCTCCATCACTTCCTGCCCCATCGCCTGGATGGACCTCCTCTCCCAAACCTCCCCTCCAGAGTCCTGGGATCCCTCCAAACCACAAAGCGCCCCTCACCATGGCCTCCCCAGCCATGCTGGGAAGTGTAGAGTCAGGTGAGTGTGCTCACATCCTCACCGTTGTAGCTGAAGGTTGCTAGAATTTGTATTTTAAGAAAACTCAGGTCTTGATGGTATTGTCAAAATTTGTTGCAAGGTGTATGATGGTCAGTAATTCCTGGCAGAAAGTGTAGTTAGTTCCCTGAGTAATTTACATTTGCGCATGAATACATAATGGTGAAATAGAATGTCAGCAGTGGTTAAATGTGGCTTCCTAAAATACTGGAACCACTCATTTCAGGGGTTACTGTCCAGTCAAAAGAATGAATATAAGCCCAACCAGGGTGAGGGGCCTGCGCTAAGACCTAGGAGGATCCTCCTTGGTAGACTGCTGTCGTCACACATCGGCTGCTGTTTGCTACAGTGTTTTCTTCCAAGGAGAGACTCTGGCTGATGATGATATTTTCCCAAATGGGACCGAGGTGGTCAGTGAAGTAGCCCTGGGGTGTTAACTACTAGGTTAGTGCCATCTCCACTTGAAACACTAGAATCAGAATGAGGCAGGCGATTTACCCTAGCAGAGCTAAAACATCTCTCTGTGGGGTAGCAGTTCACTAGCGCAGTGGGGTGGAGCAGCCAGCCACCTCAGACGTGTTTGTCGTGGAAATTAAGCAGGAGTTTGTGCAGAGAGATGGGGTTAGCACCCGAGGGTAGAGTACAAGCCTCTCTCCTTGGCGTGTAAGTACCTGAGTCACGATTGGCAGGGAAAGAGATCCGCTTGTTTCACACCAATCGTCGTGCGTTGTCTGTAAGCTGTGTTCTCCCCAAGCTTAACTAATATTTCTAGCACATTCCTGATGTGTTTGTCTTCACATCTGCTGATCCATCACCTCTACGTCACACTGTGGTGTCCCTCTGCACAGAGCCTGACTGGAAGACTGAGTTCCCTGCCCTGTTCACCTGTCTTGTTCTCAGCCTCTCTGGGCCATAGACACAGCACCCAGCACCGTTCAGGAAGTGTCTAATCCCACACCTACTTTTGCTTTGTTCTGTTAGGTGGCCCCCCACCTCCTACAGCCAGCCAGCCTGCCTCTGTGAACATCCCAGGAAGTCTTCCTTCTAGCACACCTTACACCATGCCTCCAGAGCCAACCCTTTCCCAGAACCCACTCTCAATTATGATGTCGCGAATGTCCAAGTTTGCGATGCCCAGTTCTACCCCGTTATACCACGATGCCATCAAGACTGTGGCCAGCTCTGATGACGACTCCCCTCCAGCTCGTTCGCCCAACTTGCCGTCAATGAATAATATGCCAGGTAAGACACGGCGGAACTGGTCCTGGGTAAAGCAGCAGCTTTGTAAACACCTACATAGATGGAAGTTGAATAAATTGAAGAATGCACTCTGAATTTCTGTAAACTGAAGTGCCTTGCCCAGATGACGCTGGGCCAGCGTGGTTCTGAGCTGGTGAGAAGGAAAGCGGCCCGTGTGGTCTGTTCGGTAATGGTGATCTGATCTTGTGTTGGGGTGCGTTTTGGGTTGGGCTCTCCTAAAGCAGTACTGTAGAGCCTCTTTTTAATATACTGACTGCACTGTCTTTTATTTCTGAGTTTCCGGGCTGCTCTTCTGGGTGGGCAGCTTCAGAGCCCAGGTCCTGCCTCGCGTCCTGTACACTTTCCTCCTGTGCTCACTCCTGCCAGCCCCGCTACCAGGGTATGACCTGGAATGGTGATGGTCAGCAGGGAACTGTGGCTTCTCAGCCATGGGTATCTGGTTCCAATTTCATCCTGATTGTTAGGCACGCTGTCTGTTCATCAGTGATCCTAACTAACCGGGTTAGGACATGCTCTGTGACTGTCACAAGCAGCAGCGTTATTGGTTATAATTCCTAGAGAACAAATACATATCCCCGAGTCAGCTGCAGTGTTCCTTGGCTATAAGTCACTGTTTCTTTAATGGTTTATAGCCTGGGGCTTTAATGCCCTCTTTATGGCAATACAGAATAATGCTAAATTCTGATTGAGAAAAAGACCTGCTTGGTTTCCTTCCTGATATTTGTGCTACTTGAACTTAAGAGACTAGACTGATGGATCCTGTCTCCAGAGCAGGCTGCACATGAGCCTCCCCACCCCCAGACGATTGTTTTCTCCTATATGAGCTGCCTCCAATGAAGAAGACCAGGCTCATTTGAAAGTTGACTTAGACCTTTTCAGAAAGAATGTCTTCTGTGCTGTCTTTAGTCATACAGTTAAAAGGCTCGATCCTGTGTTGTCTGTTTCCCAGTGTTGCTGGTCTGTGTGCCTCCAAGTGTGTTACAACTTTTGGTGACAGGGATTATGGATTTTCCCAGCACAATGAACATATCACATAATAATTTTTTTGTTAATGTGATTTGTTAGAATTTTTGTGAGTTGCTTTTAGTTGAGTTGATTCCTTTGATATCTTTATTTTTCTAGGAATGGGCATTAATACACAGAATCCTCGAATTTCAGGTCCAAACCCTGTGGTTCCGATGCCAACCCTCAGCCCGATGGGAATGACCCAGCCACTCTCTCACTCCAATCAGATGCCCTCTCCTAATGCCATGGGACCCAGCATACCTCCTCATGGGGTACCAATGGGGCCTGGCTTGATGTCACACAATCCTATCATGGGACATGGGTCCCAGGAGCCTCCAATGGTACCTCAAGGACGCATGGGCTTCCCCCAGGGCTTCCCTCCAGTACAGTCTCCTCCTCAGCAGGTTCCATTCCCTCACAATGGCCCCGCTGGGGGACAAGGCAACTTCCCAGGAGGAATAGGATTCCCAGGAGAAGGCCCGCTTGGTCGCCCCAGCAACCTGCCCCAAAGTACAGCAGATGCAGCACTTTGCAAGCCTGGAGGCCCAGGGGCTCCTGACTCCTTCACTGTCCTGGGGAACAGCATGCCTTCCGTGTTTACAGACCCAGATCTGCAAGAGGTAATCCGACCTGGAGCCACCGGAATACCTGAGTTCGATCTCTCCCGCATTATCCCTTCAGAGAAGCCCAGCCAGACACTGCAGTACTTCCCTCGAGGGGAAGTCCCAGGCCGCAAACAGCCACAGGGTCCTGGACCTGGATTTTCTCACATGCAGGGGATGATGAGCGATCAAGCCCCTAGAATGGGACTAGCATTACCTGGCATGGGAGGCCCGGGGCCAGTAGGAACTCCAGACATTCCTCTTGGTTCATCTCCATCCATGCCAGGCCACAATCCAATGAGACCACCAGCCTTTCTCCAGCAAGGCATGATGGGACCTCATCACCGGATGATGTCACCAGCACAATCCGCAATGCCCGGCCAAGCCACCCTGATGACCAATCCAGCTGCTGCTGTGGGCATGATTCCTGGCAAGGATCGGGGGCCTGCTGGGCTCTATACCCACCCAGGGCCTGTGGGCTCTCCAGGCGTGATGATGTCCATGCAGGGCATGATGGGACCCCAACAGAACATCATGATCCCGCCGCAGATGAGGCCCCGGGGCATGGCTGCTGATGTGGGCATGGGTGGATTTAGCCAAGGACCTGGCAACCCAGGAAACATGATGTTTTAAGCTGCTACACTTGGATGTGCCCATCCTTGTCGAGGAGATTCCAGGTCCTGTGAGCTGCCCTGATGGAGTTCCAGGAGTCCTCACTGTTGGTCACGCAATAGGAAAAGAGCGACCGGGGGCTGCTTTGGGGGAAGAGGGAACCGAGAATGTATGGATTTACCGGAAAACAAAATATTCATTTAACCAACAGGTGTGTTTTTTTTAAGATTTATTTTTTAAAAATTATTTTTGTGGACTTGGGGATCCCGTGATGGCACCTCCTTTGGGGAATCGTAACCGTGCTTTGAGAGTCGCCATCAGTCATGTGTTGCACCATTCTTGCGTGTTTACGTCCTTTGGACTGGCTTCTCCCAGGATTCTTTTCTGTTTTGACTTTTGATTTGGGCTTTATTTTGTGTGTGTGAGTGCGTGCGTGCGTGTGTGTGTGTGTGTGTGTACTGTACTATATTGTAAAAGGGATTTTAGCAGAGACTTTAGTCTTTGGGGCAAGAGGAGAACAGGAGTGCTGGGTTGTTTACTTTAGATGGAGAATCCATCTTCAG
This sequence comes from Microtus oregoni, assembly GCF_018167655.1. Lineage (NCBI taxonomy): Eukaryota > Metazoa > Chordata > Mammalia > Rodentia > Cricetidae > Microtus > Microtus oregoni. The sequence goes on along the minus strand of NW_024543830.1, from coordinate 4,990,491 downwards.
ACCTTGGACTATTTTCTTTCAACTCCAGTGTATAGAAAAACCAAACTACGACCTCAGAGCAGAGTATTAATGAAAAGCACAAAAAAAGGAGCTAAGTTCAGCAGGGGTGGGGGGAGGGGGGAAATTTTCTTTTTAAAAATACTGACACTTGGGACATTTGTTTTCCAGTCCCCTGCGCTCCAGCGCAGCCTGTCTCTCCCGGTGTACAAACCCACCTCACGGTTCTCTCCCTTCCTCTCTTCCTCCAGTTCCTTGGTTAAGTGTGTTTCCTTCCCTGTGACCCCGCTGGTGACCCTCAGCTTCCCCCTCTCTCCACTTCCCCTTGGCAGCTGCAATACCCGGGTTCTCTGGGGGACACTCTAGGGAGGCCTGGCCTCTGCCTCCCCTGCCCTCTGGCCCCTCCCTTCCCGGCTGTGCTCTTCCTTGCCACCTTGTTTCTTGTTCTCCTTTTCTTAGGAATTCCCAAGTGAATTTTATTAATGTGGGAATGGAACCAATGCTAAAAGCTATCCAGGATTTTGTTTTTGTTTTGAATTTTGTGTTCTTTCCCCTTCCTCCCTGTTCCCATGCGTGAAACGTTCTGTGTAATCTTCATTAAATTTGGTACAAAACCACTTGCCAGAGCTGTGGTGTCAGAAAATAAATATATTGTTTCTTACAAAACTGAACCGCTTTGTCGTGCCTTTGGATTCCTGTTCCTTTGGTGTCAGGTCTGATACATTGGTTGCCCTGTGACCAGATCCTCGTATTGGAATTAGCCCCGTAGGGATGGGGAAAGAGGAAGGAGCACACCTTGCTGTCAACGAGTGTTCCTAGGAAATACAGTCAGAGCAGAAGAGCAGCGCTGACCTCACAGCTGACCTTCCCCACGAGAGCAAGAACTGGCCCTTGCTAGGGTCCTGGATGAGAGCCAGCAAAATGGTGTAGCTCAATTAGGAAGGCCAAGTTATATCTTTTGTTATTTAAATAAGTTTTAAGCCCTGCCCCCAGATCTTCCTGGGGTAAAATACCATTGCACCTACACATCCTGTCTTTTGACTAGCCACAAGATTGTGTGGTCCCTTCTGACGACCCTCCTCTCCAGCCTGCCCCTGGTCACTTCTGTACTGTACCAATCTGTGCAGAGTCTACTTCCCACCATGCGAGCCTGGCACATTGGTGTGGTGTGTATCCTGCAAGGTACACTTGGTGCTCGCTCTTCTATTCCTGTACAGTTGGTTTTGTTCTGGTGTGTGTATTTCTTTTGAGTTGTAAAGCACTTGGAGATCAGTGACTGGGCGTGTGCGTGTATGTGTGTGCATGCACGCACGTGCGCATGCATGCGTGTCTGTGTTCTGAGGTGAGAGAAGCTGAGCCACAAGCAGCAGGTGCAGGGCTCCCTGCAGTCAGACCTGAACAAATTAGACTTTGCTGCTGTTTCACACTCTGTTGGCGGTGAATGCTGCTCTCTCTGACAAGAGTTTCTGAGGAGCTGCTTTCGTCCGCAGCTGTAGTCCGCCCGCTCACCAACACAGGAGCCCAAACAACAAAAAGGAACGTGAACTTTGGGGAATCCATGGTGCCGGTCTCCTCTGTGTGCGCTTTCCTTTGGTTTTTAAGAGGACCTATGAGATACGTCATAGTCGTCTTTACAGGTGGAGGGAGCAGTCGAACCGTGAGTTTCAGAAGTGACCTAATCCAATCTACTCTGTTGATGTTGGATGATAACATTTTATGTTGTAGAGACATGGGCTAGGGAAATGACTGTGATTCGTGAACTAGGCTGCCCCCGTTTCTGGTGTTTTCTGGAGCACAGGGGACCAAGAGATGAAACCCTCACGAGACACTGATCTGGGCCCGGCTGGAGCAGCTCCACTTTCTACTGCATATTCTGTTGCAGTCACCAGTGGAATTTGGTCCCATGGCTACTATCCCAAGCAGAGGGTTGATCTAAAAGCAGATGTTCACTTGGAAGGGCAGCCAGAGATGGGTCGCCAGGTGCAGAAGCAGTCACAGCCTGCTGGGGGACCTTAGGTGTGGCACTCCTCTCCTGCGGCCCCCTGCTGGAGAACTTGCGGTGGTGCAGGTAAAAATGTTGAGTTGTTTTAAAGACTTGTACATCTTTCTTCTTGTTCTTCATCAGCCACACTTCATCACAACTATCTTTGGTAAACCAACTTTATGTGGGGTTAGGTGTAATTTCTAACTTAGTAGGATTATTATAAAAGCACACTTTTGAGAGATTGAATGTGGGTGTGTGGAAAACTTACAATGCAGGGTCTTTAAAAAAAACAGTGGCAATGATGTAATAATGACGAAGTGAAGGCTCAGCCGGTTTCTCTATCCAAACAGTTTGGGTTTTAGTGGAAATAATTAAATCCTAGCTTGTTCAGGACTAAGGGTGTGGGGTGGGTCCTCGCTGTTCTTAGGGGCTGTTAAGGACTAGGTTGCATTTTCTCTAATGTGATGTAGCCTGCAGTTATAGATGAAAACAGACAAATATCTGTGGTCATCTAGTGTAAGGTGTGGTGTGAGAAGACGAAATACTTTGTGCGGTGCAATCCTGTGCACTGGAACCCAAGGCCTCATGTGCTATGCTGTGATCTACCACCATGCTCTAGACCCCTAGCCTAAGGCTCACTTTTAAACAGTTTCGATGTTTGAAGCTGCTTCTAAAACAATTGATCCATTTCTCCCAGCCTTCCTCAGCTCCACTTCTTAATGTTGTAAGTCCAGCTCAAGAACACTCATCGGCATTGGCTCCTGGGATGGATTGCCTGTGCAGGTAGACGGGACCCCAGCATAGTTCAGTGTGTGTGTGTTGGGGGTGAGGGTATCACTTTAGCATTAATACAGAGGTCCCATGTTTCCATATTTCCCTGTGCTCCACATATTGTTGAGCTGACCGTGGCTGTTGTGGCTAAGCGACGTAACTGCCCTCCACAAAGATGCTGGGGCCTACTCACTTGATTGTTTTCTTAGCCACAGCTGGGGGCGCCCTGAGAAAGATGGCTGCTGTGCTCCATTTGAACTCTGTTTAGTCATTTCTTTTTCCCTTTCTGAGTGCTCTTAGAGTGCTGAAGGAGAAGGAAGTTAGCCTTAACCCAAGGGCTTCTGTACGTGGCAACACTGCCAGGGCACCCACTGGGTGTCAAGAATTGCACTGGCTCGGAAATAAAGAGACAGTGTAAATCTGTTACAATACAACATAGGCGACGGCTGCAGAGACAGCGCGGACAGAGAGGAAACAAGCTGAGGAAGTTTCTTCAAAGGAAAGGTGATCTTTGAACTGCCTCCCGGAGGAGGGAGCTTTCCTGGAGTACCTGGGTGGAAGAAAGCAAACAGCAAGGGACTGTTTGAAGGAAGGCAGATATGGGGAATATGCTCAGAGAGAAGGGCTGGATCCTGCAGACCCTGCTGTCCCTCCGGGGCTTGGAACTTGAAGTTTTAAGTAAGGAAGACTTGGGGGTATTGCTCCAAAGTTAATTGACTTCACAAGGCTATGACGCCCAGCACCATAAAAACTTTTAAACAAGGGAATCGGATGATTGGGTTGGCTTAGGAAGACTATAAAGTTAGGTATGAAGACCTAACTTTAGGGGGAAGAGAGCCACAGGAAGACGCTAAACCTGCTTGTTCTATAAGACCCTATTTCCCAAGTTCTTCAACCTTATTGTCCCTTTCTTGTTTTTAGTTTTTCCGTAACTTTTCTCAAAGTTATAAACCTGCATTTTTAAAGGAAAGTAATAGAATCTTAACTCTATTGGTAGACTCATAGCCCGCTTAAAGCAGGTCATTAATAACACACAAAATCCAGATTGTGACATTTCCTATTGGAGGGAGCTGAGCGGGAGGGCAGTGCTGCAAGGGAGGTGCACTGTAAGGCTCAGAATGAAGAGCACTTCCTCAGCCTGGCCTGCCTGTCCGGGGCTCCTGTTAGGCAGCAATGTCTCCCGCCTCTGTGTGGGTGACCTCCCTTCGGCTCTTAGCTTTCTGGCCGTGCTCAGTTGTGCCTGGCAACTGACAGGCACTGGAGGGAAGGGAAGTGGATCCGCCAGCCTGGGTGGCTCAGAAGTTACTGCCTCACGCATATTCAAAGCATGGAGAAGCTCTGTTATTTCACCAGACACAAAAGAACAGGTGACTCTTGCGAAATACTCCTTCAGGGCCCCCAGCAATTCTGAGCTGCCCCGCAGTGTCAAAGCTGAGGTTAGAGGCCTGCTGGGGAAGGGAAGTAGAGCTCTTTGCTCACTTGCTGGGCTGGTGCTCAGTGGAGAGGGCAGTGGGCACCATGTGCTTCTGTGTGGCTTCGTGAGGATTTTGAGAACACTTGCTTGGAAAGCAGTGGTCGCCACCCCCCCCCCCGCCCCCGCCCGCCCCGCGTTAGCGGTACCAGCTCATCCTCTTGCTCCCACCACTGGAGTGCAGGTGGGGGCACACAACTTACAAACCTCTGTGTTATCCAGCGCTCAATTAATTAGTGTGAATTTACGTTTTCAAGATTCCATTTATTTATTTACCATGGCAGAAGCTCTTTCTATTAAAACCTCTGGGGAGCCTGTGTTTATTTCTCTTCTTTACCACGCTTCCAGGGGCTTTCATTTTTCTCACTTCCCACATAGACGCTTCTTAGCTACCTGGGGAGTGACTTCCCCTGGAGACTCCTACCCGGGCCCCACACATCAATCTGTGATCTAAACACTTGCTTGCCGCTGTGCACTGAGGGCTGTGGAGTTCTTAGCTGTTGGAGGCGGCGTTCCCAGGCTCAGCCCCTTGCTGGAGCCTGAGTCATCCTGTTGTCTCTCAGAACGGATTTGGTTACAAGGGATTGTAGGTGGCTGTGATTTATTTTGTTTTCCAACCACAGAAGGTCTCCTAGGTTTGGGTAAAGTTGTGTATAATAGCTGTCAGCAGTTGATCTACTAAAAAGTTTTATGCGCTGGGCTGGAGAGATGACACAGCAGTTCAGAGCGGAAAGGAGTTCAGGTCTCAAGGCTCTGGTCAGGTGACTCCGCATACTGCCCCACCGCAGAGACACATAATTAAAAGGATTATTTTTAAGTTTTATACAAGCATACAGATTTATTCATACAACCATGTTAAATGGCTATGTTTATTAGCTCTGAGACATACAATAGCTATGTTTATTAACTTAAGATGTCATACAGTGTATTTTGAACATATTCATCTCCCCCATCTCCTCCCATAACCACTCTCTCATCCTTCCCCTCCAGACTTTTAAGTTTTCTCTCTTTTTTTTCTTCCCCGTTCAAGTCCAGTTTGTGTGTCCAGCTAGTTTGGGAGTGGGGCCTGCCCTGGTGCATGGTTGCCCTACCAGGGGTCACATCACCAAATACTGACTCTCCCTTTCCCAGAAGCTATCAAATGCCTCTCCCCCCCGCCACCATAGTGGGATTCTGTCTGACCGGAGGTCATGAAGGTCTTAGTTGTCAAATCCTTGTGAGCTAATATGTGCAACTGCCCTGTGGTGTCTGAAAAATACTGTTTCCTTGATGTTACTGGCTACCTCTGCTGGTTTTTATCATCTTTCTACCCAGTTTTCCTCGATCCCTGAGCCTTGCGAGGAGGGGTGTGATATGTATGTCCCATTTAGGGTTGAGCCCTCCGTGGTCTCCTAATCTCTGTGCACTGACCATCTGCAGGGCGAGGGGTCTATTTGAATTGCCATCTACTGCAAGGGGAAGCTTTTCTGATGAGGTCTGGGAGATGCTCAGATCTATAGGGACAGTAATAAGTATTAGCAGTTCATTTAGCATAATAATTGTGTTGGGTTCTCCCCTAGGGCCTGTGACCTACCTAGTCACTGTTATGCCCAGATCCACGAAGTCCCCCCAAAACCAACAAGGAGACCCGAGTAGCCGTATGTAAAAGCAAAGAGCCTTTATTTTATGCAAGTTTACAAACTCGGTCTCTCCATGTGTCCAATGTATTGGAATAATTGGAGAGCCCGAATCTCAGTTAGAGTTGGGTTTTTATAGTAGTAAAGATGGGGGTGAGGGGTTTCTGAGGTTCAGGACCCCTGATCGGCTGACATTTGTCTAGGGGTGTCCTGGTAAATGTCCTGGAGAATGTGTGCTGGAAGGTGATCCTATCTCCCAGAGGTTGGATGGTCTGTTCTTGGGTGGGGCCTAGGTAATCTCGGTTTGTGCTCCTTCCTGCAACCAGGTATTGCCTCAGGGTAAACTACTGAGACTCAGGCCTCCCATTAAGCTTATCTATGACAGTGGTGGAGTCCTACTCTGGCAGGCGATAAGTAAAGAACTTCCTTTGGGTGGACTGACTCTATTTAGCTTATCATGGCTGGCGCCTATAGCCACAGGTACTTGTCTTCATTAATGGTGCCACAGAGGGGTTCCACTCAGAAAGTGGCTAGCTAGTCCATAGAATTCACACCACCGGTACACAACGGGCATATCTTGTCAGGTCTGTTTGTAGGGTCCATTGCTGGATGAAAAGGAACCTTTCTCTTCTCCTCCAGCAGGACACCCACCACCTTCCAGCACCACAAAAGGAACGCTAGCAGTAGGGATGAAGCTTCCCGGTGGCCGCCAGCTTGGTTTTTAGGGTTGTTCTTAATCCTTTGCTTTTAATGAACTGTCAGCAAATCCTCTTGTGTCTGTTTCCAAAATGAATCTTAAACTCACCCATTTCTCTCCCATCACTTTAGCTCACGTTACCAGCTATCATATGGTGCTGGCTTCTTTTTCTGTCAACGTTTAAAAAATTATTGGTATGTGAGTGTGTATGTGTGTGTGTGTGTGTGTGTTATGTGGGGAACTGGGGAGCATGGCATGGCATGCATGTAGAAATCCGAGGACAGCTTTGTGAGGCTGGTCCTCCTCTACCTTCACACATGGGTTCTGGGGGTCAGACTTTGGTCACCAGGCTTGTGTTGCACCTTTACTGCTGAGTCATCTCGCCATCCCTCTGCTTCCATCTGCCCTTCTGTTCGGGGTTCTTTCCACATTGTAGAGAGGTTACTCACACAGAGAGAGAGAGACACACAGACACACAGGCACACACAGACACACAGATACACACACGGCACAGACACACACGTAAGACACAGACACACAATCCAGTATCACAACCCTCTTAGCAATAACTTATTTGTGCCACCCTATGAAGTCAGGGACCTGTTTTCTCTTGCTCATCACTTGTTCACGAGCATCCAGTATCTGGTGTCCACTCTTGACAAGAGATTAGTAAGTATATGCTAAATGGACCAGAGAACAGAAAGCTCAGCAGGAACGTAGGAAGCTCAGGAGGATTTCATGGTGGTTGTGATACACTGAGTGAAGCCTGGAATAAAATGGATGGGAGAGGCACAAAGGCCCTACGCGGCTAAGGGAGAAGAGGTGGACATGAACAGGTAAAGGCAACGCAGCCAGCTGACATCAAAGGGAACAGCTTAAGTAAAACAAATCCGTTGAGTCATAGAATATGAAAAGATGCAAGGAAGAACAGCCAGCCTCAGAAGCCAAAAGAAGGTATTTCATCTTGATGTGGAAACCAGCTGGGATACACTCTTTGCGCTTTATCAAGGCAATTGGGTGGTGTGTAGTTTATAAAAACGAGTCTGGCAGGTACGTGCAAAATGAATGGAGTAAAGGCAAAACCGAAGGCGGAAAGAGTTTACAGCCGTGGTCACAGTATTTTAGTGTTGGGGGGCGAGGCTGCTGGAAATGGGGTGGAGATAAAAGGGTGAACAAGTTTTGAGGGAAGAACTCCAAGACTTCATTGGATACCGGGAGAGAGGAAGAGGGAGCCTTGATACTCAGGCTTTGAGACTGAGCAACTGGAGGAGAAGAGAGGGGATTTAACTGCTGCTCAGCAGTCTGGGCCTCCACTGAAGCCATGAAAATGGCCTCCGTAGGCTCACAGGGAGTGGCACTATTAGGAGGTGGCCTTGTTGGAAAAACTTTGTCACTGGGAGAGTGGGTGTTGAGGTTTCAAATGCTCAACTCAGGCCCAGTGCCACTCTCTCTTCCTGCTGCTTGCCAATCTAGATAGAGAACTCTCGGCTCCTTTTCCACGTCTGCCTGTGCACTGCCCTGCAGCCCACGACAGTAATGGACTCAACCTCTGAGCTTATATGCCAGCCCCCAGTTAAATGTTTTTCTTCATGAGAGTTGCCTTGGTCATGCTGTCCTTCTACAATAGAAACACTAACTAAAGCAGCCTGTTTCGGCTTTTTTCCCCCTAAAAAATGGGTCCCAATTCTGCTCTTAGGAATAGATACAGAACAAGGGCTCTCCTTATGTCACAGGCCAGCTTCCTCAATGGCTCAAATGACCCTAATGTTCCCCCCAGTCATCTCCCTCCCATAAACTTCCCTCATTCATGAGTTGAAATCAGTGAGACCTGCCTTTGTCTCCCAGGAGCCTCACACTTTCCCCTCTCAGTTTGTATGCACCCTGAGGAAGTGTTTGGTTAGGCCAGTCCGATCCCCATGTCATGCAGCAATTAATCCCAGCTCATCCCAAGTTCGTGTCTTCCTCTGGATAACGTTGGAAGCGTAGCCTAACATTTCCTTTTGCTGATTCTTTGTAATCTTTGTAATTCTGTATTGAAGAGTCAGGCGGATCTACATGAGTTTGAGGCCAGCCTGGTGTTCAGGACAGCCAGAGTACAGAGAAACCCTGTCTCGAAAGACCAAATTCTTATATATAGCTTGGAAAGGGAGGCTGTTCTGTTTGCTTGCAAGTGATGAAAAGACCCAGAATGATCTGGTATCTTGAGGCCTTTTTTTTTCCCTTACGTTTGGTTTGGTAGTAAAAATAAGAGATGCACGGCCCATGACTTCCCGTGTTAACCATTTCCAGTGTGCATGGAGGTGCAGTTAGTACATTCGAGACTGTGCACCCATCACCTCCCTCCACCTCCAGGGATTCTCCGTGATAAAACTGAAGCTGCTCGTTACACAACTGTCCGCTCCTGCTCCTGGGTTCTGGCAACTGCCTTTTGACTTCGATTTTAGAAACTCCCCATAAGTGGAATCATACAGTATTTGTGGTTCTGTGACTGGTCTATACCCCTTAGCATGTTTATTCATGCTGTAGAGGTGTGAGAATTATGTATCCTTTTTAAAGGCTGAATGATGCTCCATTATATATGATATGTCTTATTTTGTATATCTACTCATTGTTTAGTTTTTAAGATTTACTTTTTAAAATATTCTTTATGGTTTATTTAACTTTATTTTATGTGCATGGGTGTGAAGGTGTCAGATCCCCTGCAACTGGATCTTCAAACAGTTGTGAGCTGCTATGTTGGTGCTGGGAATTGAACACGGGTCCTCTGGAAGAGCAGTCAGTGCTCTTAACCACTGAACCATCTCTCCAGCCCCCTAAGATTTATTTTTTATAACTGATGAAGTGATCCAGGATGATCCCAATGCTCATATTTCTAAAACTATTATACTTAGAGCTCATCTTTACACTGACATTGATTCAGCAATTTATTCAAATTTTATATGTACTTGTATAGTCATTATAAGTTTACCTATTATCTAGTTCACATTATTCATTTTCCCATCAAATAATCCATTCTCTCTGTCTCTCTTTGTTTCTGTGTTTCTGATTGTCTCTGTGCCTCTGTCTCTGTGCCTCTGTCTGTCTCTGTCTCTGTCTCTCTGTCTCTGTGCCTCTGTCTCTGCCTCTGTCTCTGTGCCTCTGTCTCTGTGCCTCTGTCTCTGCCTCTGTCTCTGTGCCTCTGTCTCTGCCTCTGTCTCTGTGCCTCTGTCTCTGTGCCCCTGTCTCTGTGCCCCTGTCTCTGTGCCCCGTCTCTGTGCCTCTGTCTCTGCCTCTGTCTCTGTGCCCCTGTCTCTGTGCCTCTGTCTCTGTGCCTCTGTCTCTGTGCCCCTATCTCTGTGCCTCTGTCTCTGCCTCTGTCTCTGTGCCTCTGTCTCTGCCTCTGTCTCTGTGCCCCTGTCTCTGTGCCCCTGTCTCTGTGCCCCTGTCTCTGTGCCTCTGTCTCTGTGCCTCTGTCTCTGTGCCCCTGTCTCTGTGCCCCTGTCTCTGTGCCTCTGTCTCTCTGCCTCTGTCTCTGTGCTTCTGTTTATCTCTGTGTCTCTCAGACAAGGTTTTGCTGTGTAAGCCAGGTTGGCCTAGAGCTTTCAGTCCTGTGTCATGGCCCCCGAGTGCTAGAATCACTGATTATACATTACGATGCCTCTATTCCCTTCCTTCCTCCCTCCCTTCCTTCCTTTCTTTCCTTCTTTCTTACTTTCTAATTTATGAGTCTTTGTGTGTGTGTGTGTGTGTGTGTGTGTGTGTGTGTGCCTGCAGAGGCCAGGAAAAGGCATTGTATCCCTTGGAGTTATAGGCATTTTTGACCTGACCTATATGGATGCGGGGAGCCTAACGGGTCCCCTGGAATAGAAGTGCTCTTACCGTTGAACCATCTCTCCAGCCCCAGGATTCTTGTCATCAGTACCTGCAAGGCTAGGAACTCATCCAGCAGTGAACTGCTCAGAGATGGCCCTGTACTATCCCGCCAGTCAGAGTCTAGCACAGAAGTCCAAGTGTTTATAAGCTCAGGCATAAAGTGAAAGAAGAGAAGGAAGCTGCTGTTGTCAAAGCTGGGTAACCAATTACGAATGATTTTAGCAAATTTCCCGGGAATCTTCCATCTGTCGGCCTATTAGCCTGAAGGAGCAAGGAAATCATTTGAGTGCCATTTCCAAAGGGTGATTACTGCTTCCATTCCTGAGTGTTCACAGCCTTCTCTTTCTGGGAACCAAAGCATCACCAGTCTCAGATTCTGCGGCCCATGGTGGGTTTTTAACACTGAAGCCAGAGCTGGGCGGTGGTGGCACACACCTTTAAGCCCAGCAATCCAGAGGCAGGCAGAGCTCAGTGAGTTTGAGGCCAGCCTGGTCTATAGGGTGAGAGTTCCGGGGGATCCAGAGCTGTTACACTGAACTCAAGCCATCTTTACCTTTCTATTTTCATTCTCTGAGACAAGGCATATGGTCTCCTGGTTTTTCATGAGTTGCTATCTGACTCCTGTTTGAGCTCCTTATGTACCTTGGGGTATTGGTCATCCGATGTTCACATCGGAATTCACTGAAAGCAGTCCAGTAACAATGTTCATTTGGTTCTTTCAGTCTAAAGACAAAGCCCTTATTTTGAAGAGATTTATTATGAAAAAAAAAAAAGATTTGTAATTGTGCTGGTTCATGTTTTGTCAGCTTGACCCAAACTAGGGTCATCTGGGAGATAGTAGCCTCAACTGAGAAAAATGCCTCCATCAGATTGGCCTGTAGGCAAGTCAATGGAAAATTTTGGATGTGGGAGGGCCATGCCCACAGTGGGTGGTCCCATCCCTGGGCAGGTGATCCTGGGTGGCATAAGAAAAGTAGTTGGATGTGAACCGAGGAGCAAGCCAGTAAGCAGCACCCCTCCAGGGTCTGTGCATCAGTTCCTGGCTCCAGGCTCCTGCCCTGTGTGAGACCCTGCCCTGACTCCCTCATGATGGACTTTAAACTATAAAATGAAATAATCCCTTTCTTTCACACATTGCTTTTGGTCATGGTGTGCCCGTGTACTTGTGTGTGTGTGTATGACTACATGCATGCAAGTGTGTGTATATGTGTGTGTATGTGTGTGTGTACCTGTGTACTTGTGTGTGCGTGTATGACTACATGCATGCAAGTGTGTGTGTGTGTGTGTGCGTGTGTGTGTGTGTGTGTGTGTGTGTGTGTATGTGAAGATATGCTACACATTCTGTGAACTAGTAAGTTTGGCAGTCAGCACCAGGCAAGAGAAGTAGATAGAAAAGGAAAGGAAAGGAAAACAGAAGTAAGCAAAGTTTGAGGCCACAGAAATACTGTTTTAAGACAGAAAAGAAGGAACCCACTGGGTGAGAAATACTGGATAAGAGAATTCCTGCCATCCTTGGCAGGGAAATCACAAGACACCGGGAAGAAATCTGGGTGCAGGCTGGAAGACGCGAGATAGCAAAAGGAAGCAGGTGCCGCTTGAGGTAAAAGAGGCAACGCTAAGGGAAAACGCACCCCAGAGGACAGAGCAGAGGGAGGCATGGGGAAAACCAGTCCACACTGACGTCAGATGGAATCTCAAGTCTGCTCCAGCCTCCCTGGGTGCTTGATGGCAAAGATGTTTTTGTGAAATTGATGTCAGATAACGCAGGTGCATGTGCCCAGTGAGGGTTTATCCGAGTATTTCTGAGGCGTCTCAGAGCTGGCAATGCAAAGACAAGATCTGAAGAGGCTGCAGCAGGGAGTTCAAAGGCTCACAGATGCCTGCCCTTGTCTCTTAAACACATGCACGCACACACACGTGTGCATGCAAACACGCGCGTGCACACACCTACAGTCCTCTTTTGCTTTATCAGAACCGCTTTCTGGAACACCAGTGTATCTATCATGTTCAATGCCTGGTGGCCATCTACTTCATGACGGAATCCAAGGGTGACTAATGGCACAGCATTCCTGATAACTCCAGCATGGGGAAGCCGGAACACCTGGACAATCAGGTCGGATTGCCCAACATCTATCCCAAAAGGGCTCTCGAGAGCCTGGACCACTCAAAGGACACATGAAGGTCAGCTGAGCAGCCTGGGCTGAAGGCTCCAATTTAAGATCCTGGGAGAAAAAAAAAAACTGGTATAAAAAGAAAACTGTCCTATCTTAATCAACTGAGTAAGAACACGATGACTGATAGCGGTATTTCCCACGGTGTTTTGGTCTTTCGCGCCTGCCGTACAAGGAAACAGTCGCTCACATACACTGTGTGAAAATGCCGCTGGACGTAAGCTATCTTTTTAAAGCAAAGGATATAACCATATTAGATGTTTGGTCAGAGAAATAATGCCTGCGCAAGGAATAAAAGTTTTTCTAAGCACTTAAATGCACTTATTTTTAAAGTTTTTAAATAAAGGCAGAGTGAGGGAGAAACAACAACACGGCCCACTGTCACCTCCCTCGACTCCTCACGCCACCCTTAGTACCACCTGGTTCTGTCGCTCACAGTCAGCTACAGCCCTAAGGTTCAAGCTGGAGCCAAAACATGGCCTCTTTTTGCAGAGGCCTCTTGCTGCTCCGGTGCCGAGAGCTAGTCCTGCAAAGCCTGGGAGAAAGAAGGGGGCTCCGAGTAGGCATGCCAGTGTTGGTGAAGCAGGGACTGGATGGTGTGTCCCCAGGCTACCGTTTCCTCCCTGCGGTCCCGGAGCTGGGCCAGCCCCAAGTGGAGCTGCAGAGGCACAGTTCACGGGGTCGGAGCAGGGTCACCAGGTTCCCAAGCAGGTCTCTACTCCCTCTTTAATGTTCAGAATCACCAGATTAGAGGGCCAAACCTTGCTGCCGACCACATGAAAAGCCTCTGACTCAGACCGTCCAGGAGGATGAAGGACACTCCGAGAGCTCAGAACCACAGACTCTCAGAGTAAGCAGACACTGGCCTGGGTGTGACTCTGGCTAGATGCCAGCGCAAGCTCACAGTCCTCCAGGGACACCACCCTCTGAGGTGGCCCAATTCATCCATGAGGAGCTCTGATTATTTCAAAGATTTCCCTTCTACTGATCTCAAGTCTTTATACCCTGGAACTTGCAGGTACTTGTCTGAGTGTGTCCTCCAGGGCCACATAAATCACACATTTGATATGTTTGGTACGCCTTGGTCCCTTTGATTTTTTTTTTTCCTGTTGATGACGGTTCTCTGGTTGATGAATTTGTCTAGCTCTGCTATCAACCTGGCTCTCAGATCTGAGCACAGTTCTCTGGTAGTGTGGCATGCCATGCCGAGTAGAGCAGGGTCATCGTGCCCTTTATTCCTGGTACCAGGGTGACCACAGCGCTTTAGAATTCCGAGGACTGCGCCACACTGGACATTGTTGCTCACAAACACTTGAGTCAACTATGAGCAACTGATTTTGAGGACCTAAGATGAGAGCCCCAGGCTCCAGCAGTGGCGTTCACATGAACAAACTGATACATCATGTGTTGGGTCATTAGGTCACCCTGGAAGATCCTTTTCAGCTATGTCTTTGGTAAATATGATTCCTTCAAACTCGGTGAAGTTGCATTTTATAAAATCATTGGAAAAGCATGTACACTGGGGTAGAGGCCTATGAAACTCAATATTTTCACTTCTCCAAAGCACAACAGACTGCTGAATTAACTGCCCTAAGCATTAAATGCATTCAGATTGCATACTGAGGCCCCACTCCGCTCCAGGTCATGACCTATGTACAGCGGACAGTGTACTGGATAGCACACAGCAATAGCAATCCTATTCTGTAGGCAGGTGTTTGCCTACAGAATCGACAGGATGATTAAAAATAAATGCAAACATTTATGGGGCGGTTTCCCGTGTGACAGGCATTGTTCTAAATGCTCTTTGTGTTTCTTCTCAGTAAGACCTCTGTGGTGAATGTCATGATGGTCCCTGTTTATAGATAAAGTGTGTGAAAGCATAGAAAAATAAGTTCATTGTAGACAGAATGTCTCTCTCGCCGGGTCCCCCTGCCATTCAGTCCCAAATAAACACACAGAGGCTTATATTCTAATTATAAACTGTTTGGCCTATTGTTCAGACTTATTACTAACTAGCTCTTACAACTTAAATTAACCCATAATTCTTATCTGTGTTTAGCCACGTGTCTTAGTACTTTCTCTCAGTATGGCATTCGCATCTTGCTTCCTCTGCTTTTGGCTGATAACTGTGTCTCTGCCTTTCCTCTTCCCAGAATTCTCCTGGTCTGGTCACCCGGCTTATACTTCCTGCCTGGCTATTGGCCAATCAGCGTTTTATTAAACCAATACAAGTGACAAATCTTTACAGTGTACAAGAGCATCAGCCCACGGCAACTCATTCTCTCTAGGTCACACAGATCCTATGGCCACTGCACAGTTAGAATTCTGAGGATCACGCCACAGTTCTGATTCACACTGGATGGATTGCTCACTAAAACCTCTATCCAATTGGGCAGCCAACTTTGAGGACCTAGGATTAGGTAGTCTGGTTCCAGAGTCTGTCCCCCTAACCACTCCTGCTGCATCTGTAAAAATAAATATAAGCACACTCATAGATACATTAAAAATGTTATCACATTCAGAAAGGAATTTCTCTTTTTTTAAAATTTTTGAGAATTCTAAGTAATTGCGACAGCTCGCCCTTTCCCTCCCCCTCTCTAAGCCCTCCCATATATTCCTCCCTACTGTCTTTCAAATGCATTGCCTCCTATTTATAATTGTTGTTGTATGAATGTATGCTTATGCATATATTCCTGAATATAACCTACCCAGGTTGTAAGTTACGTGTTTTTATGTTTTCCAAACTGACAACTAAATACTAGACAACCAATTGGTGTGATCTTCCCTGGGAAAGATCCGAAAGAAGAATCTTTCAGATGGGGTCTGAATGACAAGAAAGACAACTTTGGTCTTGGAAAGGAGGAGAGGATGGTTGAGGGATGAGGTCACAGAGGCAGGCAAGGGCTTCCTACACTAGGGACTTGGGTTACAGTCACCCAGCCAGTTCAGGACATGCTGACTCCCTCCAGCATCCAGCTCTTTATACCTACCTTGGCCACAATAACTGCGAACAACTATATCATGAAAGATTTCCTGATTCTCCTACAAGATTCAAGAGTGTTCCCTGTACTCCAAGCAACGCCCTGCAGTCCTTGACACCAGTGTTGACATACAACAAGCCACACTGGACATGCAACCACGACACAGACCGAACCCAGGCAATCTCCATCACGCTACATGACCTTGGCCCAGCCGCTACAGCCCATCTTAGTTTTTATTTCCACGGGATTAGCCATTGCTGCAGAACACTACCTTACTTCTAGAATGGAGCCACTGCGGTACTAACGGGGAACTCTTTGACCTAGGGAGTACTTGTTCCTTCTGCCACTCTCCCCCCCACCACCCCTTCCACCCTTCTCCCTAGGAGGCCCACCTGAGCTGTGTACTTCTTGACGTGTTTGGCTTCTGTTCCTAACAGTGCCCTTGGCTGCCTTCTCAGCTCCCAGAAGCCCTGCTGCTCTGACCCCATCAAGTTCTACTTACCCGGGCGTTATACAGCCCTCCCCTTAATTACACACTCAATCAGTTCCTCCCCAGCTCAACAATTTGTGGTCTCTGAGCATCCCCAGCTGCTCTCCAGAGGAGGCTCCCCAGCTCGGCCTTGGCAGCCTCTGAAGCCCTGACTGTGTTTCCGAGGCCGCCCTCCGCCCTCCCCGATGCCAGAGTTGAAAGTCTGCCTATTTCACACCCTATTTCCTTGCAAATTAATTCTCTGATGGATGCTGTCCTTTGCAGCGACTCAATGTGGGCCATTTCCTTACATCTTTCCCTTACCTTTAAACCTTTTAGTCTCTCTCAAATCCTGATTTCTCTCTGAGAAGCCTCCTTGGGTGGCTGCAGGGGGTGGGTGGGAGCAGGGGAGCCCCCTGTTTGCCTATCAGAATGTAGGAAACAACCCCACCAACACTGCCCAACCTCAGCATCCTTCTGCTGGTGTGATGAGGCCACACCTCTGATATCAGATCATGTACTTTCCTTCTCCAAAACCGGGGGAAGGGGGCACGTGGAGCAACCCGACATCCAGGCATACATATACTAGCTGCTAAGTTCTGGGTTCTTCCACCCCCAAATTCAAGAAGATATGGATTCCAAACTTGGATTTGAGCAACTAGAACGTTCCAAATACTTCCATAGTAATTTTGCTTACCACCTCCCCACCCCATGCAGCCCTCAGCGGACAGCATCACCACCCTCTCAACACACAGCAGAAACTCTGTGGTGATTTGAGAGTTGCCCAAGGCCCCAGGTCCCAGGAAAGTGGTAAGGCTGGAGTTCAGATCCCTGGCTATCAGCTCCAAGTCAGGTAGTTGTGTAGTTCATGCAGTCCTGGACACCATAACCTCTAGTCACAGCAATCATACCCACTAGTGGTAGCCAGCACCGAGCTCCGGCTGCCCACAGTGACCCGAAGACTCTGAAGAGCGGGGAGGGGCCCACGGATTTCTCTGGAACAATACGAGCAAGGCCATATGGTCCTATAATGGAAGATGCCAGTGGGGGTCACGTTACAATTTATCAAAAAGTAAATCAGTGCACCACACTCACAACACAGAATGAAGCTGCTATGCCACTACAGGTCCAGCTGCTACACCTCTGCCGTTCCTGTGGTTTGCACCCCTTGTTCCCAAGGGGACGGGGAACTTCAACCAAGCCGCAAGTGGTCGCTGCCAATCTGTCCACCTTCTAAAACAGCGTGTGCCTCTTCTCTCTCAATTTTATCCTGTCATGAACCCCCATAGAAGACCAGGCCCTTGGGCCAAGCTGCTCCGATACCATTGGTTTATCAGATCAAATTCCCACAATAGTCAATAGCTCATTTCATCTTAGGAACAATGTCACATGCCTAACCTATGTGACCCTCAGACAACACTGAGAGGGAGCGATCATGTCAGATCCCCTCTGACAAGTGAAGATATGCAACAGTTTGTAAACATGCAGCTTTGGTGCTAGCAATCAAACCCCAAGCCCTGTGGATGCTATGCCTGTTCTCCACCAGTGACCCACACTCCAGCTCTCCACGGTTTAGCAGCAGGAGCTTAACCGACTTTTCCAGAGTTATACCAGCAATCCTGGCAGAGGGGAGGATATCAGCCCTGCTTGAGGCAGTTCAAGGTCAGTGCCCTCCAGTTCTCACGCCTTAGTCTGGCCCTTGCTTCAGAAATATTGATTGTGCCGTCCCCTATTCCTTCAGCAAGCAGCACTTCTTAGAAATCAGGTATAGAGCCGGGAGGTGGTGGTGCACGCCTTTAATCCCAGCACTTGGGAGGCAGAGGCAGGTGGATCTCTGTGATTTTGAGGCCAGCCTGGTCTACAAGAGCTAGTTCCAGGACAGGCTCCAAAGCTACAGAGAAACCCAGTCTTGAAGCAGAAAACACACGTGCGCGCGCGCACACACACACACACACACACACACCACAAACACACACACACACAAAAAAAAAAAAAATCAGGTATAGAAAAGGGAGAAATGAGAAGGGCAGCTTTTTGTTGAGAAAATGCTTTTCGGTTCTTTGAAGCCAGCCGCAGACAGGAACTGGGCTCTCGGAGGCTACTGGGGCAGCCAGGCTGGCAGAGTCCCTTGGCCACTAGAGGGCAGGGCCTGAACAGAACACAAAGCCAGTTCCCCAGAGATCGCTCTCCCTACCAGCTGAAAGCGACTCAAGCATCCCCAGGACACCCCACTCTAGCTGAGCCCCCGCCCCACCCACCCACCCCCCAGCCTGCAGCAATAGGCCCCTATTCCCATAAGCCTCCCTTGAGGCTCCTGAGGTGTCCAGAAAGTGTCCCCACAAAAGGCTTCTAGCTTAGGAGGGTGCCAGGTACCACTTTAAAAAGACTTGAGTTTCTTGGACAGCAACAGGCCTAGCGGCTGGTCCTGGTGTTGTGAGGTCAGCAGTGGGAAGATGGGGGCTCTGCTCCCCCCTCTCTGGGTTGGGTTTCTGTTCCCTTGCTGTCTTCCTAGCTGAAGTTCCCTTTCCACTTTCAAGGAGAAACCGTGAAGGAGAATCTGCACACAGCAGGAGAGACTGGGCGTACCTGATGTCAATCATTTTGGTCCACTGACTAGCAGAACAGAGTTCCATAAGACAAGCCTTGATTGAGGCCCTCAGAAAGTTCCAGCAGCTAGGTCCCAGATGGAGTTAAAGCCTTCCGGCTCAAGCAGAGCTTATGGGAGGAGGCAGGGAGAGCTGGAAAAGTGAAAGACTTAGGAGGCCCTTTACTTAAGTGAGACATCGCTAGGATTTCTTTTTTTAAAAGAAAAAAAATATTTACTTATTATGTATACAATATTCTGTCTGTGTGTATGCCTGCAGGCCAGAAGAGGGCACCAGACCTCATTACAGGTGGTTGTGAACCACCATGTGGTTGCCGGGAATTGAACTCAGGACCTTTGGAAGAGCAGGCAATGCTCTTAGCCTCTGAGCCATCTCTCCAGCCCCTCACCAGGATTTCTTTCGCAGCATTCTTGAACTCCCAGAGAAAGGAGCTGGGGCGGGGGCAGGGGATGGTGGGGAGCTATGAAATACCTTCCCATCCATCCTTCTCCAAGCTTAGGACATCTTCTTCAGCAAGGTCAATGAGGTCATGTGGGTGAATCCTGACCCCAAATGACTTCATCCTTGTAGGAGCAGGAAATTGGGGCACTGAAAAGAGGCGATTCCTTGGGGCCACGCTATAAGACTGCTATCTATGGGCTAAGGCGAGAGGCCTCGAGAAACTAACCCTGCCTTTGTCTTCCCATGTTTGTCTGGCGGGCCCCCTTCTCCTAGACAGAAAAACACAAGTTCATGGAAGTTACATGACTTGCCCTCAGTCACACCAGAGCTGAGGGAGAGAGTCAGGTTGTGAATACACCCTCGGGCATGTTGCCGGGGAATGGCTATCATAGGGAAGGCTGTCACAGGGAGGGTACTGCTTGCAGAGGGCTGGTGGGACTCAGGAGAGGAAAGCCTCACTGGCAAAAATGGGAAGCAGGGAGATATACAGAAAAGACATCTGGGGGCCTTTCTGCTTGCTCGGTCGACCCTCACAACCGAGACATAGTTATGAGGAATAAATACAAATTATACATCACTATTACCATTTTACATGAAAGGAAGAAAACGGGTCTTTGGAAACAGAATTTGAACCCAGGGACAGCCTTGGCATTTTCCTTTGCTCCAGGCTGCCCCTTAGTGGTAAACAGGGGAGCATGCACACAAGGAGACAGTTCTCACTTCCAGGGTCGGTCAGAACATCTTTGCAGAAGTCCAAGTCCTACCAAGTCCTGCACTTGGCTGTAGACTACAGTAATTTACAAGACCCATAATGAGTGACCAACTTCCTACATGGAAGTGACCAACAGAACGGATGAGCAGGGATCGGAAGGCAAAGGCAACCTGTGTCCAGGCTCAGGGGATGGAAAGTGTGCCAAGGTCAAGAGACCGGAGAAATGGAATTCCCTTTCCTGAAAATAGAGTCATCAGAGCTGAAAAGATGTCTTGTGTCAGTGGGGGTGGGGGAGGAGGTAAAGGCACTTGCGGCCAAGCCTGATGACATGAGTTCAAGTCTCATATGGGGGAAGGAGAGAACCCGTTCCAGCATGTTGTCCTCTGACCTCCATATGTACAGTCATACGTCCTTCCCCCCATGCACACAAATATATAATATTCCTGTCCAGGGAGGTGTGGGAGGGACAAGGCTGGAGAGGTGAGGCTTTAGAGAACGAAGAGAAGCAAATGTGTGGATCACTAGGCAGTCATGACAGTAACTTAGAATATGAGTTCAGGAAAGTAATGGCAGAGAAGGGGACCTGCCACTCAAACATTCAAATATCTGAGCATGTGTTGGGCACCATTTTACTGCTGAGGACACATTAACGGGTGAGACGATCACGTCTGCCTGCACATGGCTTACATTCTCGTCGGAGGAGAAGTGAATAAACGTGAAGATATGTAGTAGCAAGAACTGATACATACTGTGGAGGGCAGAATCATGAGTGCCAGCCACCATAACCAAAGGACCATGGGCTACAACAGAAATTCATTTCCTTAGCATTGGTGCAAGCCCAAGGTGAGGGGTGTGGAAGGGCTGGTCTCTTGAGGCCTCTCTTCTTAGCCCATAGAAAGCAGTCTTATAGTGTGATCCCAAGGAATCCCCTCTTTCAGTGCCCCAATTTCCTGTTCCTACAAGAATGAAGGTGTTTTGGGTCAGGACTCTCCCACATGGCCTCACTGACCTTAATGATGTCTTTAATCTGTGTGAAAGAAGAGGCTCTAGAACTTCAACATAGTAATATTTGGAGGACCTAAGCAGCCCACGGTGCAAGTGAGGGGCCATAACAAAGGTTCAGAGTAGAGAGTCAAAGGGGCTGGTATGTTATTTGCATAAGCTAATATGGAGATTGAGGTCTGAATGAAGTGTGAGAGCTGACCACAGGGATGTCAGGATGAACACTCCAGGAAGAGAACAGCCTGTGCAAAGTTACCATAGTAAGGACAAGGCTCTGGACTTCTTGGCACACTCATTTTTTTTTTTTAATCCCAGCACTTGGGAGGCAGAGACAGGCAGATCTCAGTGAGTTCAAGGACAGCCTGTCTACAAAGTGAGTTCCAGCACAGCCAGGGCTGGTATGCAGAGAAACCCTATCTCAAAAAAAAACAAAACAAAAACAAAAAAAAAAGAAGGTCTTGAATTGCTGATTAATGAATTTCGTTTGATAAATTGTGGCATTATGAATGATTTATTGAATTTACATTTGTATATTTGGTATTCATGCTGTTTCCTAGTGTAACACTTTTTGTTTTTTAATTATTTATTTATTTTGATATTTATTGAGCTCTACATTTTTCTCTGCTT
This sequence comes from Microtus oregoni, assembly GCF_018167655.1. Classification (NCBI taxonomy): domain Eukaryota; kingdom Metazoa; phylum Chordata; class Mammalia; order Rodentia; family Cricetidae; genus Microtus; species Microtus oregoni. The sequence goes on along the minus strand of NW_024543830.1, from coordinate 4,969,094 downwards.
CCCTCCCTGCCTCCCTGCCACACACTCATTTTTAAGAGCAGAAAGACAGGTCAAGGGTTAGGGGGAAGATGGCGGTCTAAGGGCATGAACTTTTGGTTAGGGGGAAATAAGTCACAGCGATCTGCACAGCGTGGTGACCATGATTAAATGTGTTTCTAGGCTATTTGCACTTTGTGGCAGATACCACAAATGGGGTGATGGTAAAAGAAAGAGATTGACCTCACATAATTCTAGAGGCTGGGTCAGCAAAGATCAAGATGGCGGCATGTGCACCCTTGAGAAGAGGAATACCATGTCATCACACGACAGAGCAGGGGACAGAACTGGCCCACAAGTCCCTTTCTCAGTGCACCCATTCATCCAGGAAATAGAGTCGCTATGACCCAAACACCTGCCTTTAGGCCAAAGGCCCCAATACTTTTATTTAGGGACTCGGTTTCCACATAAAATTTGGACAGAAAAAAAAAAAAGAAATACAAAAAAAAAAAAAAAAGAAAGAAACAGTGCTCAAGCTAAGGGTCTATGGAGAATGAGATAAAGAAAAAAATCTGTGGGAATCAGGTGTGGCCTGGCTCTACAAATAAAAGTTGCTTAAGCTCTTGTAAAGTAAAAAAAAAAAAAAATTTGGACACAAAAGTGCACCTGAACCATGGCAACTCTGTTCTGTTCTCCTAAGAGAACAGATTTTAGTTCTCGGTACAAAAAGTGACCGAGGTGCCGGGCGGTGGTGGCGCACGCCTTTAATCCCAGCACTCGGGAAGCAGAGGCAGGCGGATCTCTGTGAGTTCGAGGCCAGCCTGGTCTACAAGAGCTAGTTCCAGGACAGGAACCAAAAAGCTACGGAGAAACCCTGTCTTGGAAAAAAAAAAAAAAATGACCGAGGTGGTTATGTGAACTAGCTTGATTTAATCACTTCATACTGTTTATTTATGAAATTTAACCATTTCATAGAGATAAACATCAAACCTATCTTGCTTTATGAATATAGACAATTATTATCCTTCAGTTACAAGTGAAGTCAAAAGTTACTATTGGGGTGAGGGGGAAGAATGAGCAAGACAGCAGGGCATCCCAGGGCCTGGAGAACATTACAATGACTGTCACTTCTTTTGAGATGGGAACCAGAGATATTGGGGCAAAAGAAGATCAGGATTAGATTGTTTCTAAAAGCAGCTGCTGTCTCGGGATAGACTGGGGAAGAAGCACAGAGAGGCAGAACTGGGTAGGAAGTCTTTTCAGGTGTCCAGGTCAGTGGCAACAAGAGAACTAAGACAATAGCAAAAGAAGTCTCAGGAAGGGTCGCTTCTGGGTACAGCTGGGAGAGAGGCAGCAGAATTCACTGATGATGCAGTGGGTGCGGGCTATGAGAGAGAGGGGACTCAAGGGTGACCCCAAAGGTCGTGGCCCAAGCCACTGAGTCAATGATAGTTTAGTTTGAGGAGGGGACCTGTGGGAGGTGAGAAGGACAGGGAGCTTCAGGGCTGGTGGTTGATTGTGGGCCTTGGGAAGTCTCAGACCAATGAAATACCTTTAATATCTAAACTGAGGTACTACTGAGTAGAAAGAAGTGAGACTCATTTGAGCAGTTGATACTGAAAATTACAGAACTACCTAGGGTAAGCGCAGGAAAAGAGAGTAGAATAAAGGTTCCCAAACTAAGTTCAGGACCCTTCAACACTTAGAGGTCAGGGAAGGGGGGAATTCCGCAAAAACAGACAAGCGGAGAAAGTGGAGGAAGCAAGAGCATGCCCTAGAAGCCAGAGAGCTCGCAGCATGCTGATGGGCCCAGGGAGACGACTGAAAACTGGCTATTGGATTTGCCGGACAAGGGCGGTCTCCATGGAGCTTGGGGGTGAATACCTAGTAAAAGGAATCAGAAATGGACACTATTTTGAACAGCCTTGCTAGAAAGAAAAATGCCATAGCCGAATGATGGGGAGAAATTTTAAGACAGGAGATTTTATAGCTTATTTGTATGCTAATGGGAACACGTGGTGGGGAAAAAAAAAACCCAAAACACTGACAAGACAGAAAGGCAAAGCTGGAAGGCTGGCCTGGGGAGGGATGAGGGAGAGACAAGGGGTTGCAATGCAGAGGTGTGGACATTTTTTTTTTTTATTTTGGTTATTGCTGGGTTGTTTGTTTTTTTTTTTTTTTTCCTTCATAGTGAAATAAGGTTTGCAGCGAGCAGTAGTGAGGATGGGCAGGAGGACATGGAAGACAAGATGGAGAGATGTAAACAGATTCCACAAACAGGCTGGTAGCACGGTAGAACCTTACTGACAACACAGGATGATGTGTGCTATCTGCTTAGCACTGGAGGGAGGGTGTTAGCGCCTTCCATCAAGGGCCAGGTGGGAGGGGAACTGCGTCTCACAGACAGCAGCAACACAGAGGCTTTCCTGTCTGGGAAATTGGTGGTTTGACATCATCACGTTTGGAATGAATTCTGGGAAGGAACAGGATGCTGAAGAGGAAACAGGACCAGCAGCAGCAGACAAGGACACCCTGTGCAAGGTGAAGCTCTTCCCACTTGACTGTGTCCCTACCTTTTTATATTAGTGTATAGTTATTTTATTATGGCGGTAGTTTTCACCGATATTTTCATCCAATCATTCCATATGGTTGTCTCTACTTTCCCTTTCCTCTTCCTATACAGTTCTTTTCTTTCACAGCATTACCTTCAGATCTCTATTAACATGTGTGTATATATACACATAAATGTAATATATATGCATATATATAGATATTACACACACACACACATATGACCCACATGTGAGAAAACACTTATCTTTCTCAATCTGGTTTATATAGTTTAATACAATGATCTACAGCTTGATCCATTTTCCTGAAAACAATGCTACTTCGTTCTTTAGACGGCTGAATAAAACCAGGCTGTGTATGCAGGCCCACATTGTCCTTATCCCTTCCTCCGATGATGGAGCTAGTCCGGCTTCATCTTAGCCAATGAGAACAGGGCCACAGAGAACATGGATGCACAGGTGTCTCCGAGGTCCGCTTCTAGACTACACCCCACGGTCTAACTGCATTCTGGGGCAGATCTCGTTTCCGTGTTTAGAAGAACGTCTTTGGGATTTCCGCCCAGGCTACCCTAGCTTATTTCCTCCACAGCAGTGCACATGGTTCCTTCCCCACATCCTCACCAGCGTCTGTTGGCGGTTTATCTAACGACAGCTTTTCTGATGGGGATGAGATGAAGTCTCAGGTGGTCTTCACCTTTGTATGAGGGTCATGGCTGTTGAGCACCTTTTTTTCCCCATAGAATTCAGGGCATAGCTTTTACTGTTCATGCGCATGCCCACTTATTGGTTGAACTGTTCATAGTTACCTTCCTATCGTTGTGATAAGACTATGTCCTAGGCAACTTATAAAAGAAAGCACTTTGGGTTTACGACTTCACGATGGTGGAGCAAAGGTCTATCAGCACAAACAGCCAAGAGCTCACATCTTAAGCTGCAAAGAGGAGAGGGGTTGGGAGCAGGAACATGGCTGGAAATGGCGGGAGTCTTTGGAAACCTCAAAGCCCACCCCCAATGACACACCTCCTCCAACAAGGCCACACCTCCTAATCCTTTCCAGAGAGGTCCAGCAAAATGGGAACCAAATATCCAAACATGAGCCTATGGGGGCCATTCTCATTTAAATAACCAGAGTATTGTCAGGTGTGTTGCAAGACATTTATTTCATTTCCTTTGGGTTCTTTACATAGACTAGGTGCTGAGGCTGTCAGACTGGCGATGATTTTCCCCCATTCTGTTGATGGCCTCTCGCTGCCTCCTCTGCTGTATGGAGGCTTTTAAATCTCATGCAATTCCCTTGGCCAATTTGAACTTCTTGAGCTGCGGAGTTCTTTTCAGGAAATCCCCACTCCAGTCTCTATTTTCCTGTTTTTCTCTCACTAACAGATCCAGAGTTTCAGGCCTCCAATGCCACTGCTCCATTTTGAACTGATTTTTGTACAAGATGATAGATAGATAAGGATCTAGTGTTGGAGGGCCCACTTGTTCATCCTGGCCTGTTCATCCTGGCCGCCCGGGTAACTTGGCCCCGAAATAACCACAAAGAAACTGCATTAATTGAATCACTGCTTGGCCCATTAGCTCTAGTTTCTTATTGGCTAACTCTCACATCTTAATTTAACGCATTTCTATTAATCTGTATATCACCATGAGATCGTGGCCTACCACCAAAGTTCCAGCACGTCTGACTCTGGCTCCATGGTGTTCCTCTGACTCTGATTTCTTCCTCCCAGAATTCAGTCCTGTTTTCCCCGCCTACCTAAGTTCTGCCCTATCAGCAGGCCAAGGGAGTTTCTTTATTCATTAACCAAGAAAAGCAACACACACAGAGAAGGACCTCCCACACCAGATCTAGTTTCATCCGTTTACCTGTGAATATCCAGTGTTTCCCGCATTATTTTTTCAAGTTTGTCATTACTGTGGTGTTTTTGTCATTTTTGTCAATAATTGGGTGCCTGCAGCCAGCTAGGCTTGTCTGGGTCTTCTATTCCACTCCACTGTTTTATGGGAGGTGTTGTGCCAGTACCATGCTGGTTTTGACACCATGACTCTGTGGCGTACCTTGAGATATCATGGGACCCTTAGCACTGCTTTTTGTTTAGTATTGCTTTGGCTACTTGGAATCTTTTGTGCTTCTACATCAGTTTTAGGGCTGTCTTTTCTGTTTCTGTTAAGACTGTCACTGGAATTCTGTGGGGTTTGCAGTGAAGTGCTTTTGGTAGTATGTTCAATAATACTGTAGATTTGTGAATGTGAGAAACCCTTCACCTACTGCCTTTGGTTTCTTCAGCATGTTACAGTTTTCATTGTAGAGATCCGCTCTATTTTGCTTTCTGTGGCTGTGATAAACCAAGATGAAAGTGACTTGGGAAGGAAAGGGAACATTTCATCTTATACTTCTAGATCACAATCTATCACAGAGGGACGTAAAGGTGGGGACACAAGCAGAAACCAGGGAGGATGCTTCTTACTGGCTTGCTCCTGGCTATTGCCCCACCAGGTTTCTTATACAAGCAGGACCCTCTGTCTTGGGGTGGCACTACCTGTAACAGATCTGTCTGATCTGGGCAACTCCTCAACTGAGACTCCCCTTCCCAGGTACTTAGTTCTGCCAAGGTTAAAATAAAATCTAACCAGAACAAGGTTTTCATTTCTTTGATTAGTTTTCTCCTAAAGTAATTTTTATTTTTGAGGCTACGGTGATAGAGATTTCTGATTTTCTGTTATTGTTATATAAAAAGGCTACTGCTGTCTGTATGTTGACTCTCTATCCTACTTTGCTCAGTGTTTTCTGGTGAGTCATTGGGTTTGCTAAGTGCAGGACCATGTTGTCTGCATATAACAATCTGGCTTCTTCCTTTCCTATCTGTGTGCCTTCTGTACCTTATGGCTCTAGCTTAGGCTTCAAGCACCACAATGAGTAAACAAAGCAGACACATTTGTCTTATTTCTGACTTTTCACAGTCTCCTCATTTACTGTATGTTAGCTATAGATCTGTCATATGCAGTCTTTACTATGCTGAGGTATGTTTCTTCTAGTCCCAGTTTCTTCGAGGCCTTAATCATGAAGGAATGTCAGACTTCGCCTGAAGGCTTTTCAGTATCTGAGATGATTGCGTGATTTCTGCCCTTAGGCCTATTTACGTTCTGTATTATATTTATTGATGAATGTTGAATTTGACTCTATTATTCCCATGCTTATTTAGACTAAGACAGAATTTCTCAAGAAGGATCTTGGCTTGTCTGTGTAGCCCCTACCAGGAGGAGCAGGTCTGTTTCTATGTTCAGAACATGCACATAATACATTGTCGTAACTTAAAAAACACTGCGCTAGGGTTGGAGAGATGGCTCAGAGGTTAAGAGCACTGGCTGCTCTTCCAGAGGTCCTGAGTTCAATTCCCAGCAACCACATGGTGGCTCACAATCATCTGTAACGAGATCTGGTGCCCTCTTCTGGTGTGCAGGTGTATGTACAGACAGAACACTGCATACATAATAAATCTTAAAACAAAAGAACACTGCACTGTAAGCCATTGATTTACTGATATTTGTCTCTCACTGAATTGCAACAACTTAAAGGCAGAAGCAGCCACCTTTCTGATAGCCACAATTAGAGCCTGAGTAAAGCTGACAGAAGAAAAGAGCGTCAAGTCCCAAAGCACACAGTTCCCCAGGTTCACACCAACGCTCTTAGAAATCATGTCATGCAGGTGGAGAGATGGCTCAGCAGTTCAGAGCACTGGCTGTTCTTCTAGAAGATCACACGGCAGTTCACAACCATCTCCAACTCTAGTTCCAGGAGATCCAACACTTTCTGCCTTCCATGGGGCACCAGGCACAGGTGGTTTCAGACTTACATACAGGCAAAACATTCATACACATAAAGAAATTGTGTCACAGAGTAGAAAAATCCCTTTTGATTAACATGATACCCTTTTCTATAAAGACACTTTATTTAAGTCACCTTGTCTGTGTAAACACGTCACTCTCAGAGTTCCACTGTCCGTGCTTGGGAGCAGAGTGTGTGGTATTTTTCTGGGCTTAAAGCATAAGCTGACATGGCGGTCAAGAACTTGTCCAGTGGGCAGAGCTTGTTGGGGCAGCCTCTTGGCACTTGTTCCTGTGGAAGGAACAGAACTCAGCAGGTCCTGGAAAGCCTAGCTGAGCTCTGGCCCTGAGCTGGAAGAGCTGACAGTCCCATCCCCAGACAGTACTCAGCTTCTCCAGGACATCAGCAGTGATGGGTTAGCCAGGACACCAAGATACTGGCCATGAAGACACTCAGTGGCTTCCTAAAATGGGCCTCACAGATAGGAGCCTGGCAGACACACTCAGGAAGGCTGGAGAGTCGCCCTGTTCCTGGAAGGAGTCTGTTACAGGGCTGAGATGTGGCCATGCTATACCCTGTGATTACAGGTCAACTACTGCCCCAGGTTCTATGGGATTCAGACGGCTGAGGCTAACACTTGGGACACCACTGGGCCTGAGACACACGACACTAATTCAGGCGTGGCGGGGGGGGGGGGGGGGGGGGGATGGGATGGGACACAGAAGGACAGGGTTGGGCTTAGCCACCATCCAGCCTCACTCAGAGATCTTACCTCTCCATGGTAATAGAGCTGCACAAACCACTCCTTAGATTTCTGGTGCTGGTAGAGTTCCAAGGTCAGGTCAACAGCAAATGGAGGCCATTTGCGGTCAAAAATCCCCAAGGCCATTAGGATAGGCATGAGGGTGACATCATGTGTGGCATACAGGTACATCTTTCTGCAAGAAGGAAACAGTTAGGGGGCTGGAGAGATGGCTCAGAGGTTAAGAGCATTGCCTGCTCTTCCAAAGGTCCTGAGTTCAATTCCCAGCAACCACATGGTGGCTCACAACCATCTGTAATGGGGTCTGGTGCCCTCTTCTGGCCTGTAGACATACACACAGAAATAATATTGTATACATAATAAATAAATATTTAAAAAAAAAAAAAAAAAGAAGGAAACAGTTAAACGGTTCTCCACAATTGCTTGCTACGAGATCAGAGGCCAGGACGTTGCCTGTCTCTGCCTCAGAAACGAGGGGGCAACTAGCAGTCGGCTGCGCTGATTTAAAATCCACTCTGAAGCAGATGGTGAGGACCCTACTCCTACTCTCTTGTCTCCTGGAGAAGGACACCTCCCCCCCCCACCCACTCACCCCCCACCCTGGGAGTTTCAAAGGAGAAACAACACCTGGGGCTCAGGTGCTACCTCTCTTCTTCCTCTTGGCCTGGCCACCCATGACTGATGCTCTTCTACCCTTGGCTACATGTGTGTAGTGGGGTTTGGAAATTGCAATTAATTTCAAAAGAATACTAAGCTGCCTGGTCTTCAACACATTTCCCGAGGAGTTTCAGTCAGTCAAACAATAAGCAAGCCACCCTTTAGGGTGTCTGCTTGATGCTAGCATTTCTCTCTTCAGGACGACCAAGGATGTTACTGGCTCTCAATCTAGGAGACTGGCACCAGATCCTTCCTCAAGGTACAAGGTGGAGATCAGCAAGGCAGCAACAGCATGCTAGATACAGTGCCGCTGCAGGTGTGTGGTGGACAGAGAGGGACGCAGCGCTGTTAGAAACCCTGTTCGCCTCTGAACTCAGGTCCCTGCACCTCTCCACAGGTGTGGCAGGTGCTCAGCCCTGTTATCTCCACCCCATCCATCTCTTCACACCCTAGCAGTACTTCAGCATCAAGGGGCATCTAGTGACAATGCAGGCTCTGCCTTGGCAGGACTGAGACGGGCCTGAGACTCCATCTCCAGACCACAATTTGCTGAGCAAGTGCCCAGGACACATGACATTCCAAATCGAGGATCCCAGGCTCTGGGAAACTGGGGACGGAAGCCCATGAGCTGCTTCCAGTGTTTTCAAATGTACAGTGATCCTACCTTCCGTACACCGAATAAGGGACTTGAACTACGTCATCACTGTTTTGGACTATTAAACTACAAACCAGTGCGATATTCATGTATCCAGTTAACCGGGGTGATATCAATTTTTAAAAAAGAAAGGAAAAAATAACTTTGAGACATTAAACTAAAAACATACAAGGAGAGCTATAGCAGGAAGAAAAGTAAAAGTGTTGTGACCTGCTTGGGGACCCTGGTGAGCATTCTCCTGTAGGCACTGACAGCTTGGCTCTTGACCCATAGTCCCGGAGTCCCTCCCTGCAGCCAGAGGCCCCCGCAGCTCTGCATGGCATAAGCGTTCACCGTGCTGGGTACCTGGTCTTGCTGGGTGGGGTTGTGGGGTCCACAGCTCTGAGCAAGTTCCCCTCCAGGATGTGTAGGAATGGGCCCACTGCCATCTGGATACTTTCCCTGTGAAATATGAATAACATTCGGGCACCCAGGAGGCACTCAGCACCCAGGAGAGGCATCAGCTCTGCCCCTGAGGACCTCAGCAGCACAGTCGGATGACACAGAGAAAAAGATAAGGAAGGCTGGGACCACAGCAAGGGCGGGGAAGAAGAGTTTCACATCAACTTAGAGACTTCCAACAATAACAACGTCAGGTGTCCTCTGACTTCCACAAGTGTGCACAGCGTACCTGTGCATGTGCACACACACAATAGATCAAGGTGGAAAAAAGGAAGTACGCTTGGAGGAACAAGAGTAAAGTTGGAAAGGGCGGAGGTAACAAGACTCAGAAACCCTGAAAGGCCCCTGGAAAAGCACCCGCTGACTGTCCCTGCATGCACTCTACCCTCTGAAGCTGAAGCGTAGTGCAGTAGGGACTCTTCTAACTCTGTGAGCTTGGAGCTACGCCCTGCCACTTTCATTCTGGGTCATCCTGAGACCATCAGTGACTGTAACGCAACATATATCCTCTCGCAGTACCGAGCAGAGCAAAGCAAGGCTGACAAGGGACAAAAGATTTACTTGTGAGTGTGCCTCGCACTTCTTATTGGGGTGGAGGTGTCCAAAAACTAAACCAAAACCTACCGCTCATAGGAGCCCCGGTACTCAAGTGCACGGAAGAGAAGGATGCAGACATGAATGGCGTAGATCTAGTTTAGAAATTACGGCTACCTCTGTAATTGAAGGAATGCGGCATGCACCTGTCAGGTACACAGGCCAGACCCAGAATGCATTGCAATGGCGTGCCGTTTGTTCTCGAAGAAAACATCAGTTTTATGCAACTGATAGAAATGGAAAGAACGACGGGTCAGAAGAAAGCATGCCGTGCTGTGGCCAAATGACGAGGCGCCTGCCTGATCTCATAAAGTTTTATTAGAACACAGCCATGCCCTTTTGTGTGCGTATTACCCATAGCTGCTTCAAGATGCATAAAGATGAAGCTGCGATAAACCAGACACGGCCCACTGAGCCTGAGGCATTTGCCATGTATGTTTACGTGTAGACTGGCAGAAGGGAGGGCAGTGAGCGGCTGTTTAGGTCTGGCGGGGCCACTTCATGAACAAAACCTGGAAGCTGTTGAGTCCCAGGGAATGGCAGCTGAGTAGCTTGGCTGGAGAACTTTGGGAAGCCCAAGGCTGCTGCACAGATGGGCATGCTGACTCCTCGTCAATGCGAGGGCTCTTTTCTCACGCAGCAGACACTGCAAATTCTTGAACAGTTAACTGTTCCCCTCCCCCAGCACAGCCCCGATTATCATTTCCCTTTACGTTAAATGCTTCCAAGTCACCTATTCTTAGTGCAAACTGAATGCTCTTAATCAGAAGAAAAAGGAAAAAAGAAAAAAAAAAAAAAAAGCAGCGGGCATTCCAGAACAGAATCTCAAGTACCAACAAGACACGGCAGCAAACGGGTCAGAGGATCTGGGACCAAGTCCTAGCTGTGCCACCTGCCAAAGCAGCCCAGGAAAAGCAACCAGCCCTCTCGGTCTAGCCCTTCCTCTCAAGCTAGGGACCAAGCAGGGCTTTGTGGATTCTGTCTAGTTCCTTCACCCGTGAGAGCAGCACCACTAAGCACCACCTTGCACCCGGCGAGAACAGGGAACATCCGTTAACTGAGCTGTGGTCGACAGACTGCAGCGTATGATCCCACCTTCCACTCGCTGCACTCGGCTCTTGTGAAATGTGAAGCAAAGGGAAGAGTATGAGACTCAGACGTGGAGGTCCAGGTCAGCAGCCCCGGCTCAGAAGTGAGAGCACAGGTCTGGGGTAGGCCCGGCTCAGAAGTGAGAGCAGAGGCCTGGGGTAGTCCCGGCTCAGAAGTGAGAGCAGAGGCCTGGGGTAGGCTAGCCCAGAAGTGGAGGTCCAGGTCACTAGCCCCGGCTCAGAAGTGAGAGCAGAGGCCTGGGGTAGGCTAGCCCAGAAGTGGAGGTCCAGGTCACTAGCCCCGGCTCAGAAGTGAGAACAGAGGCCTCTTTCCACGTTGATGCCAGCAGGCAGGTGTGAAGTGGCCTGATGACCCCCCCGACTGACCAGGTATGATTTAAGGAGAGCCCTCACCTGTGGTCTCTCACCTGTCTTCCTGCTGCAGCACGTACAAGGCTGTGTCCACGGCTCTCTGCTCGATCATCTGGGCAAACCTCTTCAGCGCTGGGCAGCTGCAGAGGCTGTGCACCTGTAAGGGTCACCAGCGGTGTCACAGGAAAACACTCCCTGCCTGCAAAGAGTGCCAGTTATGTCCCCAAGACCCTTACACCTTTGTATTAATTAAGATCTATAAGGCATAGATTTTTTTTAAAGATGTATTTATTTTTATTTTATGTGCATTGGTGTTTTGCCTACATGTAGGTCTGTGTGAAGATGCAGATGCCCTGGAACTGGAGTTACAGACAGCTGTGGGATGTCATTGGGAATTGAACCCGGGTCCTCTGGAAAAGTAGCCAGTGCTCTTAACCACTGAGCCATCTCTCCAGCCCCATATAGGCACAGGATTGTAAAGAAAGCTTCACACCCCATGATGGCTCCCATGCACTCCAAGTTTGAAAACTATTGATAAACTATAAGTCAAGGAATTAAAACATTTCATTTGGTTGTTATTTCCCTAAAATGATTTTAGAAACTGTATGCCATATAAATGCTTTTCATGAACCTTTGCCATATAACCTTAAACTCACTACACATAAGCACGAGGCACAGGGATGCCTGGGAGGCATCGTTATTGTAAGACAAGGAAAAAGACCCTGCATTGTCTTTGGGCATCTGGTCTTTCAATCCACAGAAGGGTTCCTACTGTGTGGCACTATTATTGCATGATATGTAATATAAATTTCAATGCTTTTTAATAATATGTACACATTACACAAAATGTTATATGCATTCATAAAATGTAATACATACAATATATTTTGAGTCCATAAAAAGATTCTATGGTTAAATCAATTTGAGGAAAACAGACTAACGGGCTAACCAGATTACTTTACAGACATCTTAAAATTTTACATTGACTGATGTGTGTGTGTGCATGTAAGTGTGTGTGAGTGCCGGGGTGGAGGGATGCACTGCTCCACTGAGCATGCAAAAGTTTGAGAACAGCTTGTGAGCATCGGCTCTGAGGTTTCTGGGAACCAAATGTAGGTTGTCTGAGCTTGGAGGCGAGCATCTTTACCCACTGAGCCACGTCACCAGCCCAAGACTCAAACATAAATATATTAATACATATACACATACACATATATTCTAGGCAGGATTGCACTATGTAGACCAGGTTAGCTTTCCACTTTTGATCCTCCTGCCTCAGCATTTTAAATTCTGGGATTATAAGAATATAATATAGAAATGTGGACCATGCCAACTTAGATTTTAAAATATGCTGATACTCATACAGGCCTTTCAAAAGTGACACAATAAAGATGGATCCCTAAAGTTTTGGACCCTAAGAAATGCTAAATGTAAAATTGTCAAGTAGAACCTGGCGGGTGGCACCCACCTGTAACCCAGCACTCAGAGAGGAAGAGCTGGAGGCAATTCTTAGATACTACACATATTTAGACACTGTCTCAAAAGAAGCAAAGCTTGAGTTGGGAAGAAAGATCGCTAAGGTGGTTGCCATGCAAGCTTGAGGACCCGAGTTTGACCCCCTGAACCGGCTGTGGTGGCACAAGCTAACAATTCCAGTCCTGGGGGGTAGAGACAGGTGGATCCCTGACTAGATCAGTTAGAGACTATCTCAAAAACCAAGGTGTATGTGCCCTGCAGAAGGACATCTGAGGTTGTCCTCTGGCTTCCATACAATGAGTATATACACATAGAAAAATGGTATGTATATTCTTCACTATACTCGCTACTTAGCCCACTGGAAGCCCACTCTCCCAAACACACACAGGTCAGGTAATGTCCTGACCCTGGGTGAGGAGTCATCTGACTGTTCCTGATGGAGGAAGGTCATTGGTTAAATAAAAATAAACTGCTTGGCCCTCATTGGTTAGAAGATAGGTGGGAGGAGTAAACAGAACAGAACGCTGGGAGGAAGAGGAAGTGAGCTCAGACTCCACGGCTCTCTTCTCGGGAGCAGACGCCTCAGAGAGATGCCATGCTCCCAGCTCCCAGGCAGACGCACGCGATGAAGCTCCGACCCAGGATGGACATAGGCTAGAATCTTCCCGGTAAGCGCACCTAGGGGCGCTACACAGATGATTAGAAATGGGCTAAATTAATATGTGAGAATTAGCCTAGAAGAGGCTAGATAGAAATGGGCCAAACAGTGATTAAATGAATACAGTTTGTGTGTTGTTATTTTGGGCATAAGCTAGCCAGGCAGCCGGGGTGCTGGGGATGCAGCCCCGCCGCCCCTATTACTACATGTTCCGGTCCCTCCTTGGGTGTCCACATCCATCCTACATGCAGATCCTATTACAGCAGCCTGTAGACAGGAGGGCTCCCAGGAAGCTAAGTCACCCCATTCCCACGGCTCCCAACCCGGGACCCAGGGGAAACAGCTATCCCACCTGCTCGGCAGCCACATTGTCCAGGAGTAGAAAGAAGTCCACTTTGTCACCACTGCTGATGCCCACACCTGCCTTCACCTTTTCCAAATCCTCGGAGATCCCTGGCTGCAAATTGGCAGTCTTCTTCCGACTTCTGCCAAAACCCACAAGCTCTTATATTACTACTGTACAGAGATTAGTAATTTATAAAATGTACTTTGTTCAGGGTTTACGATCTCATGTAATCCTTACAACAATCTAGTGTGGCTAGCAATATTATTCCCATTTTACAGACAAGACAATTAGGGCTCTAAGAAGTTAAATGACTTGTAAACATAAATCAGCAAGAATTAGGGCTAGAATAAAAGACTAAAATTTCCAAATCCTCTTCTTTTGTTTCTACCTATTTTACTAAAACCCATGTATAACTTAGATCTGTGTGGGAACCCTATTCTTTCTACTCTGGAATAGTTTCAGTGTACCCCAGAAATGCCTGAGCAATGGCAGATGCTAGCAAGAACAAGAAAAGTCTGTTACCTGGTCTTCTCTCTCAGGCCCCAGCAGTTCTGATAGTTGGGGTACAGTACTTCGGAGCTTGCCTCATCAGTGTGGATAACGACCGATCCTGGAAGGGGGAAGGAAACACCAGTGGTAGGGGGCCTCAGCTCCCTCTTCCAGGACCGCTTCTGCCTTCCCCATCTCTTTGTCTACAGAGCTGATCTAAGTGGTCATTCTTAGGTGCAGTTCCTGCGCTGATTCTGCCCACAGTTCTCCAAGCACTGGATAAAGGAGCAGCTTTGTTCTGTTTAGCATACGCCCTCCCACTGGGCTGCAGACCTGGATCAGACCAAAGCTTCCAACTCATTCCCAAGACACAACCAGGACCAGCATGTGGGCATTCCAATACAGACCGGCTGGCTTGACTTAATCAGAATTGGGTTATTTTCCTGTTTCCCACAATTCACTTCCATAGGCCAATAGGGTAACCTATCACAAGGCTATCCCCTCAGCGCAGAACCCATAGGGAATCAAAACAGAGGGACTCTTGGATTTTCAAAGCAACAGAACACCCTTCACCACCACCACCACCCACTCATTCCCACACAGCATAAAAAGAAACGTGTTAGTGCCCACAGCATGGGGGCTCAAAGCAAAGCCCAGGTACAGTGTTCTAGCATCCTTATTTCTTTTTGTTTCTTTTTTTTTTTTATTTTTTTATTTTTTTTGGTTTTTCGAGACAGGGTTTCTCTGTGGTTTTGGAGCCTGTCCTGGAACTAGCTCTTGTAGACCAGGCTGGTCTCGAACTCACAGAGATCCGCCTGCCTCTGCCTCCCGAGTGCTGGGATTAAAGGCATGCGCCACCACCGCCCGGCTATCCTTATTTCTTGTAGTCCCTGGGACCCCTCTGCAGGATTCTGGGGGCTTGTAGAAAGGAACAGGTAAGGATGGGCACGGTGGTACGGGAGTAAAGGCAGAAGGACTAGCTACTCAAGACCAGCCTCCATTATACACTAACTTTGAGGTCAGTCTGAGCTCCATGAGACTATCACACACGCGCACACACACACGCACACAGGCACTTGCCACCAAACCTGACCCCCCGAGTTCAGTCTCCGAACCCACATCACGGAAGGAGAAAGGACGTGTATACATTATCGTCTGTCTCCACGCATGCACGGAGCACAGAAACAAAAAGAAGTAAATTTAAAAACAAAGATCAGACAAAATTATCAAAGACTCCGCCCTAGACATCCTAGATGTTGCACATCCTCAAAGACGCAGCTGACGAAGGGGACAAACATGGACAGCTGGGCTTTAACCCCACCTACACCATCTGCAGATCCGGGCTACTGGGCAAGCTACTCAGCCTCTCTCTGCATTACTTCTCTGATCTGTAAAAGGAGCTGACGGTGTCTGCCCCACAATATGTGCCGAGTTCTTAGGACAATGCTTTATGTGTCAGGAGAATAACCATGATAGAAACCTCTAGCATAACCACGAACCCACATCCGTCCGCAGTCTGCTCCTGATGGCAAGATATCAGGATGTAGCTAATGGGAAGTAAGGCACACCTGAGCAGACAATCTACATTTAACGCCCGACAGCCAAGTGGGCAGATGGACGCTCTCCGGCTTCCTGTACAGCCCACTACCCTCTACCGTCTCGGGCACCTCAGGGCTTCCCTCCTAAAGCCATTCTGCAGTTGCACTGTCCCGTGAGTGGCAGTGGCTTCTGCCGTTCTTGGTACTGAGAAAGGCACAGATTATCCCTGAGGAGAGTCCCACTGGGCTTCCAGTCATTCAGGGAGTCACTATCCCAAGGTAGCTGGTTCCCTCCCTGCTAGAACCTGGGGCATCCTCAGTCTGCAACCTGCCTGTGGAGAAAAAGGGGCCACAGGTGACTCAGAAGCCTCCTCCTGAGTCACACTGACTATTTCCGGGAAGGGGACATTTGCCTTTTCGAAGGTGAGCAAGGGAGGAACTTTCGGAAGGCCAGGCCTTGTGGATCATTTCCAAGCCTGAGGGTTGACAAGGAGCAGCCTGCCCTGTTTGCCTGGCTTCCTAGGCACACAGTGTGTGAGGCGGCCGGCTTCAGCCAGGGTGAGTAGCAACCCCCAAACCAGTAGACAGGTCAAGTCCAACCTCTGGCCTGATGGTCCTACTGTCCTTCAAAGTTTTACAGAAACTTTATTTCCGTTCAAGATACTTCTAGAAGCAACAGAACAACAATTTTTGCTACGTAGCAGCGATTAGTACCCTAATACCTGTTAGAGCGTACCAGTTACGAGATGATTATCTGAAATTCAAAGGAGTGCTTCCATGTGGACTTGAAACAATTACAAAAGACAAAAGCTCGCCTCATTCGCTGGGCCAAGGCCCTGTTAGGGTTTGAATCTGCAGCCGTGGTTTGAAGCACAGGATCCTGTATTTCTGAACACTTGTGTTCCCTAGAGGAGAGGTGAGGTGTGGGCACCTGGGGAGCATTAACGAAGTGGGGCCCCGGCTGTGGTTAGATGCGTGGAGGCAGGCCTCTGCAGGTACACCTGCCTCTGGCTCGGCATGTGTCCTGGCCTGTCACAATGTGTGCACTCACCACCTCACACTGCTGCCCTGCTTCTGCCGGCACACCTTCCTGCCACACCTTCCTGCCACGGCAGCCTCCCCTCTCTCTGACAGCGCAAGCCAGGAGGTCTAGCCACATCCATGTGACGGTGGCTAACATAGGTCTCACATGGGATCCAGAAAGAAAGGAAGAAATACACCCCTCACAGACGGAAAGTTCTGGAATTGACGACTGCAATCATTCGCCGATTAAATGTGTTAAGATTCAAACTCAACAACCTTCTCAATGAAGGAAGGCTTCATAGAACACGGCGGATACAACCTACATTGGGCTGGGGGTTTTCATTAAGATCAGAGCCATGACAGCAGTCTTAAGTTCCAATTAGGGGTGGCCCTTTCCCTCCTTCTCAGTAGTGCCTCACTACTGCCCACAAGCCTGGACAGAATTACCTCTGCAGCTTATGTGGAAGCCCGAGGAGTCAGGAAGCAGAGGTGCACCCAGTTCCTGCTCACTGCGGAGGTCAGGTTGGCAAGGACCCCTTGCAACATCAACAACTGGAAGTCATGTACACAGGGGATGGAGAGAAAAGGCGCAGAGGAAGGGAAAGGCATTGGAGACGAGAAGAGCTCCTCTGGCACAGGGGTGACTTTTTGACCCAAATACGAACCTTTCTGATGTTGGAAAAGCCCAGCCAGCAAACACCGAGTAGACTCCAGATTCCGTAATATGTTGGTGGAGCGGACACTGGGAGGGAAATGAACATGCAGAGGCAGAGATGCTCACATGGGAACGCAGAATGGCTGGGGATGGAGCAGGTGTAAACCTCTCAGAACCACACACAGGACACCATGGGACGGAAACCTTTCCTCCCTACAGCCTGGCTGCTCCCAGGGCCCTGACTGTGACCTTCAGTGATACTCGCCCACGGCAGCCTACGACATAAGAGTAAGTGCACGGTAGCAATTTGTCCCCCAAACCACCGTGGATGAGAGCAGGGGTCAGGAAGCTTATGCATGCGAGACCGCAAGTGCGTATCTATCTCCTTATCTAGGACTCACAAGACCTCTTGCGGGTTGAAGACAGGGGAAAGGAAGGGAACATCTTCCATATAGTTCTTCCTCAGCCTCTCTCCCAGGTCAAACATCTGCTGCATGCCCACCTTGGTCAGCTGCCCGGCAAACACGCCACCCTAAAGTGGGGCACACAGAAAGGGAAGATTGGTCAGATAAAGGCTAGCTCAATTCAGAGAAAGTCCCCGCAGCTCTGCAGCGGGCTTCACAGAGCAGGGAGGCATCACTTACCTTCAAGGTGGTCTTGTGATATTCAGAGTCATAAGGAGAATGAGGTTTCGGGCCACCAGCTAGATCGGTGACGGTGATATCAAACTGTGTTTGAGGTGGGATCTCTAAAAGCTTGGGGTTCCACTCCACCTGGTGTGGCCATTAAAAAAAAAAAGACATAGAGTTAAAAGAAAGTTCTTGAAACTGTAGCCCTAACACCCATGGCCTTGGTTGACGTGACTGGAGTCACCTGACACTAGGCCCGCAAACCTCCCCAGGGAAAGCAAGGGAAGGAGCCTGTACCTCCGACTAAAGGAAGAAAGGACCACGCTTTATTATCCCTGGTATCTTTAGCTCAGGTCTTCTCTGAGACATACTGAGACTCACAGCGCTGCTAACCCGCTAAGCCCATTCGACTGAAAGGGAGAAGCAGCCAGGCTGCTTGGCGTGCAGCAGCTCGGCGACCAAGTGAGGGAATGAGTGAGTGGGTCCGCAAATGAATGAATGAAACACGATCTCAGGGACTGCCATGTTAGTAACAACCTCTAAAGAATCGAGTGTGGTCTCCATGCTCCACAGCCACACTTAGGACTCTGCAGAAAGCCCAGTGTTACTACTGCCTAGTTCTGGTTCTCTTCTCTGTTTCTGAAACAAGTGGCTGCCATCTACAGACACCTGTTTTTTCTCCTCATCTTCCTTCAGTCCTCATAACCTGGCTCCTGCCTAAACTGGATGAGTTTTCAAAGCAACACAGGTCTCACACCTGACCCATGTGACTGTTATCTCTGTGGAGTCAGATGTGATGGTCTTCCAGTCTTCACTTTCCGAACACTGCGACCCTTCAATACAGTTCCTTGTGTTGTGGTGACCCCAACCACAAAATTATTTTCATTGCTAGCTTATAACTGTAATTTTGGTACTGTTATGGACTGTAATGTAAATATCTGTGTTTTCTGATGGTCTGAGGTGACCCCTGTGAGAGGGTCGTTCGACCCCCAGGTTGAAAATGGATGTTCTAGTCCATACTCAGACTCCCCTTCCCTGCCTACTGATTCTCTCAATGTGAACCCAATTACACATTCTAAAACTCAAACCTCTGACTCCTTCCTGCCCAGGTCCTTGAAGCAAACTCCCATCCACAGCACATAACCAAGAAGCTGTGGCCAGGGCCCTGTGCTTACACAAGTTTTTCTGGCTCTTTAAAAGCCTGCACCAAACTGCACCAGGCAAGTTGCCTTTACCAGTCTGTCCTGTTCCATAGACAGCTTCTGGAGAAGAGAGACTGAGTCATCCACTGGGTTACGAGTCTGGATGCTACTATTATCAGCTCCCAGAGCCCACGCAAGACACCCAATGTCAGGTAACCTGATCTGGCCTTTCCTGGGTTTTCAGAGAGGAAGCCAGCCATGAATATACATGACAGCCATGGCACAGCAGGGGCGGGTCTGTCTTCTAAGATGCCAAACACAGCTGCCACCGCTCAAAGGCCGGCGCAGCTCTTCGGGCTGCAGAGTCAAAGTTGCAAAAGGAATGACATTTGCCAGGGATGCAGAGACGCAAACACCTGGGCTTGTAGGAGGTGAACCTCAGAACAGGAGATAAAGGCGAAAATTGCAGCTTTTCCAACAGAAGTAGGAGCAGGTGCCCAGAGCCCCAGCCACCTGGCACACGAGCAGTAGTGAGACAGGAGCATGGCTCCACAGAGTGGTCCAAATGCCAGTGCTGCAAGTTACAATTACCACTGACTCGTAAGAACTGGTTTTAACATGTCAGAGAGACCTAGAAGTTTGCATCTAAGGCAGCAGGAACAGAGGAAGTGGGCAGATACAAGCTCTGATTGGGGGGGCGGGGCTGGGAGGTAAACAGGAAGAAAAAGGACGAATATGGCTTTGGTTTCAGCTTGTGTGGCTACTGCAAACACCCTGTCTAAAACCAAGACAGAGCAGGAAAGCAGGAAAGGTCAGGGGTCAGGTTAGGGTGAGCAACCCCTGTGTGCTCTGGGGATTCTCAACACATCCCGGTGAGTCAGATCTGGCTGTTTCAGCTTTCTCCTTCGCCAATTCTTTTGGAGCTGAGACTAAGCCTCCGTGTTGGTTAAGTCCAGCAGTGTGGGGCACAGAACCTGGGACACAGGCACCAAGGTCCACTCAGGTTCACCTCTGAGCACAGAGGACCCTTGGTGTGTCCCAGCAACAATCCTGGTGTTCAGGCCATGTGGAGTCTAAGCACACGATCAGATTTTCATGCACGGATGATATATCCATTCATAGACACTACCCACCTCCATTACCACACACTTATCCTCATCCCTGTTCAGTTTCTAGGAGGTAAAGACGAACTCAAACCAGTTGAGCATGGCGAAGGGATGCTGTGGCCAGACAGCCTTGAGTCCAAGGCCAACCTGAGCTACAGAACTGAGTTCCAGGCCAATCTAGGCTTCAAAGCCAGAGCCTGTTTCAGAGGATGGGAGCGGGGGAGAGACTAACTTGATAATTTTACTTCATATATACATATACATAGATACACATCATCTTTAAAGAGAGAGTTAGGGGTCTGGAGAGATGGGTCAGTGGCTAAGGTCACTTATTGACCTTCCAGAAGTCAAGGATTCCCCAGCATCTACACGGAGGCTTACAACCTCCTGCTATTATTTCCAGAACAGACTACGTGGCAACAATTACAAAACTAAGATTACGTTTGCTGCGTTTTCTAATTTCTGCTGGTTTATCATCATTTCAGCTTTCCCACAAGCCCTTACAAAGTGCCATTGTTTAAGAGGAGACAGTGTGCTGACTAAGGGGATTTAATGCTCTCTGGCCTCCAAAGTCACCAGGCAATCTTGCGGTGCACAGACACACACGAAGGCAATCAAACAGACACATAAACTAAAAGGAAAAAAATCTTAAGAAAATTAGATGATAGCAAAACCTAAAATATAATTTAAAACAACTAATTCAAAGTAAGCAGGGAGGACGACAAGCAAGTGTAGGGACAGAAACGGACACAGCAGTACGGTTCCTGCAAGCCGGGCATGGCAAAAAGCCACATGCTGATTGTGGGGGGCTGCAGATTCCGGACTAAACTGTCTGCTTTTAGAACACCACAAGACAAGGTTAAAGATACAGGCAAGACAACCGCTCGGGAGAAGTACAGCACCCCTAAAGCTAACAGACACATTCCTCCCACGGGGTCTCATAAAGAGGACAGTGGGATGTGACGGATGTCTTTCCAGCTGTCACAGCGGTGAGTTCTGTGGACAGTTTCTCCCTGCTCCCTCAACACCACAACATACCCGGGGAAGGCAATTTCACAGTGGGATGGACAGGACACAGCCCAGGGAAAAGAAAAAGGCACAGAAAAATACACCAAAACCTTCCAGGTGAAGATTTTAGGAAAAAACAATGGGTTTTAAACCTTGGTTATGCTCGAGGCATCACAAGGAATTTTTAAGTTGCTGATGTCTGAGCCTCCTTCTGGGCCAATCACATCTGGATATTTATGGGGTGGGGTCTCCACTTCTCAGCGTTATTGAGCCCAGATAATTCTAAGCACCAGAGAAGAGAAGCTCTTACAGTGTCTGGACACACTGCACCAATTAAATCTAGATCTGCAGGAAGACTCAGGCATGCATACTGTGTGTGTGTTTTGCCTGCTTGTGCATTTGAGCACCACACATGTGCCTTGTGCCCACAGAGCCCAGAGTGCTGCGGTGCTCCTGGAGCTGGACATACAATTTTGAACAGCCATGCAGGTGCCAGGAACTAAGCCAGAGTCCTCTACCACAGAAGGAAGTGCTCTTCTTAACTTCCAGAACCTCCTGGGCATGAATATTTCCCCAGCGGAACCGCCAGGGTTTAGAACCATCATTAACCCAGAGGAATGAATGAACTTGCACATCGTTCATAAACACTTCTCTAGGCTGAGCTTTAGGCAGGAGTTAAGCAACATAGCATACTTCCCGGCTCATCTATACTGTCAAAGACAGACATGAACTTAGCGAGGAACTAGGGTGGGCTGCACTTATGTTATAAAAGTTAAGGGGGTTCCCTTGCCACTGTCTGGAGGAAGCCAGGGAAAAGTTGAAAGCAGAGCCAAGAGTCGGAAGGTCAGAAATATGTTCAGCGAGTTCCATAATTTTATTTCCAAATCTTTTGGCAGGACAGAACAACTGTTCCCCAATCCTTAAAAAAACAAGTCAGCACACTATCTCCTCTTAAACAATGGCACTTTGTAAGGGCTTGTGGGAAAGCTGAAATGATAGTAAACCAGCAGAAACTAGAAAATGCAGCAAACCTAATCTTAGTTTTGTAATTGTTGCCACACAGTCTGTTCTGGCAATCATAGCAGAATAAAATAAAGCTAGAAATATCAATAACCATGGATATTGAAAAGACTCGAGAGAAGATATCCAGAATCAAGTCATAGGAGGCTGATGACAACTACGCACAGCCAGAGAGTTGGTTGCACCCCTGGATTTTAGGCACAGAACCTTATCCAAGAAAACCAGACATGTTTAAAGCTTCTTCTCCCTAGGGCTGGAGAGATAACTTAGCCGCCAAGAGTGCTTGCTTTGAGGACTGAAGTCTGTTCTCAGCACCCATATCACGTGGCTCATAACCACCTCTAGCTCCAGTTCCAGGAGATGTGGCTTCTTCTGGCTTCTCAGGCACCTGTGTGCACACAGGCGTGCTCATCCTCCCCCTCCCACCAATCATGTTTAAAAAATCAAAATATCAGCCTAAGTCTGCAGTGCATGAGTGGGAAGTTAAAGCAACAGTTCTCAAACTGCAAAGCAAGGCCGTGAAATTACATTCCACCTTCTGTAACTATATAAAGAAAAGATAATGAGCCGGGAACTGGCGGAGCATGTCTTTTAATCCCCAGTACTCGGGAGGCAGAGGCAGGCAGATCTCTGTGAGTTCAAGGCCAGCCTGGTCTACAGAGTGAGTTCCAGGACAGCTAAGGCTGTTACACAGAGAAACCCTGTCTCGAAAAACAAAACAAAACAGGAAAGAAAGTAAAGATAAAGAAGCCGGGATTCTCATTATCTCCACCATGAAGGTGTAAGATTCCCATCACATAACCACTGATATGTACACACACACACACACACACACACACACACACACACACACAGAGAGAGAGAGAGAGAGAGAGAGAGACACACACACACCCCTGAAAGGATTTAAATCTTTTTTTTTTCTTTTTTTACAGTTCAAAATGAGGCTGGAGTAATGTAATGGCTGTCTTTCCAGTAATGAATTGAGTGGGATTGTTTCTTCCAGTTCCCTCAAATAGAATGGTAACATCTTGTCAAAGCATGTCAACGAAGCCATTCTATGCTAGAATCCACCAGTACAGGTTGACCTAGATAGGTACTTGCACAGTCTGTATACACTGGGTCCAGATCTAGACAGACAAACTTTATTCTCTGCTGTCACTGATAACGGTATCTAAAACATCAATATATCTTCCTAACACTCTATAATAAGAAGAAATAGAGAAGAATAGGGGTACAAAGAGATGAAGCATGTGTGGACAAAATAATAATAATAAAAAAAAACTTTAGAGATCTAATTTTAAAGGCCCTATGTGGAGGAGGTGGGGAATCAAAGAAGCAAAACGAAAATTGCAGTACCAGACAGAAAGAAAGTGGTGTAGCCATAAAATTAAGAGCCTGCTAGAATGTCTTTATGTGAAAGTCACCTGGAGGGTTGATTTTTTTCACCTGTGACCCTCTTTAAAGACAGGACCTTGGGTTGCATGATACGAAGATAAAATTCATAGCATTTCAGCAAGCAGATATGATTATGAAGAATATAGAACAAATACACATTCCAAGGGTAAATCCAACACGTGGGGCCTTGGGGACTTTTGGTGTCCTATTCTTTTTCACCTGACAGGCAATCGTTTTTAAAACAGAAAGCGAATTACTTGTGTTTTAATCATAATTATCTTGATTTATAGCCATAAGACTAGCTAATTCAGATTTCTAAACCTAAAACGTAAAGAATCCCAAGATAAGGTCCTCTTCACCAAAAAGACTTCATGAGATCTCAAACGGGCTCCAGCAAGCCATGAGAAAATCTGTAATAAGATCTGGTCCCAAAGGCACCAGCCTGTTCTGCGCTGTGATAACACTTAGGGTGACCCTGGTACAAAGGTCTCTGCAACTAACAACCAGCGATAGAGCCACTTACAAGGTCCGCTGCACCCTTGAACTTAAGCTCACCAAAACACAGAACCGCTAAATGCGACCCAACTCCACGTCCGCCTAATTAGACTCTGCCTTTAAAACAAGATGCCCTGAGCGGTGCCTATGCATCTTTTAAAAGTTATATTACACCTTGAAACTGAAAGTTTGGGGGAGCTGCCCTAGCTAGGGAGGCTTACAGACTGGTGGAGGGGGGGGGGGTGGTGGATGAGGATGGGGAAAAGGGCTCCGGGCCACAGCCCGTTTATTGCTGTTTTCCTCTGGTCTGAACCCAGCCCAAGCCCCTCTGCGCCGGGGGTGAGGGGTGGGGGGTGGGGGGGAATCCTAAGGTATGTCGTCTCTCACCTGTTCCTCCAGCGGGAGCGGCTTGAGCGGACTCCGTGCCCCGTGTCGAAACACAATCTGCACCATTTTCAGCTCCAGTAGGCTGCGGTCCACTGGACACTGGCCATCAGGCACCCGATGCTCGGCCAGAGCCACCCGCCGCTGGTGGAAACAGTAAGCCAACGAGGCCAGGACGCCCACGGGGGCCCACACGCGCATGCTAGAGGCTCTGGAAGCTGAGGCTTCAGCAGGTACGGGTGCTCAGCAGCCTCCCCCAAGTTTACAGGGACTGGAGGGCAAGCACCACCCAGCGACTCCAGCTGGGCGACCCGGCGACACTCTGGCCCGAGGGGCGGGACGCTGGTGGGGAGAAATGGGAGGGAGCAGAAAGACTGCCTAGTAGTTTAAGCCCAGGCGACGCCGGCAGCTCCTGCTGCAGACTCAGCAAAGACCTGAAACTTGTACTTCAAAGCAGTGGAGTGGAGGCTGCAACAGCAGAAGCCCACATTTTATAACTAAACTCCCGTGCAATTTCTTGCCCTGCCTAGGACCTGCCCCCATCTAAGTCAGCGGCACAGGAGCACGGGAAAGTGAGTCCGGAGACTTCGTCCGATGTGGAAACTCAGCCTGTAAGAACTACAACATCCACAATGCTGCGCGCGGCCGAGGGCCCTTAGGGACGGCAGTTCGGCCGACCGCCCCCTGAGCTTTGAAAGTCTTGCCCCTCCACCCACCCCCCTCTTCAGCCCCCACTCCACTGGGCCAATCTTCGGGCTAAGGCAGCTTAAGGGCCCCAGGCAATTAATGGGAACTTCTGGGTTTTTTTCCCCCCTTGCTGGTTTGCCTGGGGTGAGTAGGGAGGAAATGAGGGTGAGAGGAGGCTGGGTTAGGATTTGGGGTGGAGGGAGCGTAGTTTGGATGTGGAAAAATTCCCTGAAGTCCTCAAAGCAAGACTGCTAAAGCCAAGATCTAAGACATCTATCTGTTGTGTATTTATTATTGTTATTATTTCTGAAGCTACCTTTTCCCATTTTGATCTAGGGATGTACTTCATCGGTAGAGCACTCTCCGAGCATGCGCAAAGCTTTAGCGCCGGAGCCTGGGAGCGAGGAAGGAAGGTAGCTTTAGGTTAGAGCTACTGTTATGCCCAAATCTGCAGAGTCCCCACAAAAGCCAACAAAAGAGACCGAATCCCATATGTAAAAACAAAGAGCCTTTATTTTAATCAAGTTTGCAAACTCGGTCTCTCCACGTGTCCAACTTATTGGAGTATTCGGAGAGCCCCGAGCTCAATTACAATTGGGTTTTTACAGTAGTGAAGGTGGGACTGAGGGGTCTCTGAGGTTCAGGACCCCTGATGGGCTGACGTTTGTCTAGGGTGTCCTGGTGAGGTGCGCCTACTGGGGTTGGAATGTCAGGCACTTCCTTTGAATGGTCCGCTCTTGGGTGGGGGTTGGGTAATCTCAGCTTGTGGTGTTTTCCTGCTACCAGGTATTGCTTCAGGGTAAACTACCGAGCCTCTTATTTAAATTCATCGATGGCCAGAGTCCCAGGTGATAATAGTTGGAAGTAAAGAGCTTCCTCTGTGACCTGCCCAGACTTAGTTCATCACAGCTGGCCCCCACAGCTACCAAAGTCTTGTCAGGGGAGGCGGGGAGGAATGGCTGCACCGTCTGGCTCTGTTGTCAATATCCTGAGGCATTCTAATCTTTTAACTCGGGCACAGTATTCTTGACTTACTCCGAAGTCAATTTCAAAGCAAACCAGTTAGAAACAGATTTGAAGTCTGTTACGAATAGAAAGAAGAGCAAAGAAAGAAGGAGCAAAGCACAAAGACCAAACCTTGGAACATGGATGGCTGTGGGCTTCTTACAGAATCGCCTCAGCAGATTAGAAACCATTTTGCACAGAATTTAGGCAAAAAGATTCTGACAGAGAGAATAAGAAGCCCACAGCCAAGCGTGGGTTTGGGCTTCCCAGACGAGAGTCGGGGTGAAGTGTCTTAGCAGTTGCCACGTGCACAGCTTTCGTGCCTCTGAAGATCCGTCTGGAAAGGTTGCTAGGAAACTTAATCTTCTCCTTTTCTCTTTTTGGGGAGACTACAGGCTCTCTCCAGGGTGCCTTGGGTGGATTAGTCTGATAAGGTAAACCTAGGAGCCCCTTGGATTTCTAGGAAGAATCTTAGAAGAGTGTAGACTGGGAAGGGAGAATGGCCTTAAGCAAATGAGAATTTTGTTGGAATTCCTGCTTCACAGTTGGCAACAGTTTTCCACCAGACTCTGGTGAGGGGTTCCTGTTTCTTCTTGTGTCCCCATAATTTTCCTTGTCCTTCTGTCCTAGCTCAGATCCATTTCCGTCAATCGGGGCTTACCTCATGTGTCCACCACCTCCCAGTAGCCAAAGTAAGTAGGTTTGACCCTTTGTGGTAGAGTTACCCCAAGGGACCCACCTCTGGACTGCACTGCTGTAATCACACACTGAACCTTCGGCACATGAACTTTGGGGGAACACTTAGATCCAAATCATAGCACAAGACAAACTAAATCTTTCAGCATTATCAGAAAATGCCTTGGAACCTGAGCAGTGCAGTGTAACTTCCAACAGCATGAGGAACGTGCCTTTTAGATGCGTGAGGGAAACAAGGAATGGTTTCAGTACAGACAGGTCCCGGGGATGGGCAGCTTCAGCCTCTTTGGCATTCTTAGCACGCTGGAGAGCCTGCGAGGTAACGGAAGATTGATAGCTGGCTGCCCTACTTCCTGCCGTGGTAGACAACGCAACCCTAGTCCACACCCTGCTCTCTGGCTTTGTTGGCACTGCCTAGGTAAGCGTCATGGGCACCTTTGGCCTGAACAAGCAATAGTAGTGCCATCTGGACAGTGGGGGAGGGTGAGATGCATCAATGGCAGGTCTTGGTAGGAAGCCACAACAGGTGAGGCTGGTGAATGGCAGATTCCATGTGGAGGAGCTAAAAGCAGTTTGCCAGCACCCAGGAGGCCTGTCAATATTTAGAGTGCACTGTGCACTGTACTGTACAGTAGTGGTGGTAGGCTGGAACAGAAAAGAAGGTGAAAAGTCCTGAAATCCGGAAACCATGCCCTGGGGACGGACCCAGGAGGGCTCTGAGAATGGTTATTTTGACCCTAGTTTTACTACAAGGGAGGGCTGGTTTGAGAAGCAAGCTGTTCCCCAAGCAAATTTTCATGAAAGTTGCGCTTAATATTATTTGAAATTGCATGTTAGCCATGAAATTAAAACACACACACACATTTGCTGCTTTGTTTTCAGTGGTGGGCAGATGTCTGATTCATTGTGAGTACTTGTTAAATACTGATTTAGAAAATCCTAGACTATGTCATAGGATTAGTGTAGAGGTCATTGACTATTGTGCCATTATTGCTTCCTGCATAAATCTGAGTAGTTGATTTAGAGCATGGTATTAGTGCTGGACCAAATATCAAGAAATATGAAAATTACTTTCCCTTGACTTTTGCCTTGATGGTCTGGAAGCCAGGAACCTAATTTGCAACCAAACTATACTGTAAATTTATTTTTTTTCCTCCATGGTGTGAGACACTGTGGATTGGAAAGAAGCAAAAATGGGGCCAAGTCAGTCGGGAAGCTGTGGTTGAAATCTGGCTAGGAAACAGAGGGAGCCATTAACAATGGAAGTTTAAGGGAGGAGGGGCGTGGAAGGGGGGGTCAAGGATAGCCCTTGAACTTTTAGTCATGTGACAGCAAATGACGTCATGCACCTGGGAAAGAGGTTAAGCAGAGCCTGGCAGGTTAACTTGGATTGTATAGTTTAGGAGGTACTTGAGGTACTTGTGAGGCATCTAGGTGGAAATGCCCTCTCTGTGGTTGGTGATAGAGGTTGGAGATCAGAGTAAGGGTGGCCAAGGAACGTGTATGCGGGAATTCTCTGTTCATGGTTTATAGCTACAGGAGCATGAATAGATACCAATCTTGGTGCGGGTACAACAGCAAGAGGTAAAGAGGTCTGAGATACACATCTCTCGAACTCTCTGTTCAAGACTTAAGTGTGAAAGAGAGCAAGAAAAGAAGGGTTTTAAAAAGGAATAGACACTGGATGTGTTTAATTCAAGCACTCAGAAGCGGAGGCAGGCAGGTTCTCTTGAGTTTGAGGCCAAGGCTGCAAGGTGAGACCCTTTCTAAATTTCTAAAACGGAAACAAAAAAGAAGGACTGAGCAGCAGTGTCAGAGGGAACGGAGAATAAAGTGATAGGAATGGAAGACCCGTGGGATTTAACAGTGGAGTCATCTTAGGCGGATGTAGAGAGAGTGGCCTCGGTGAAACCTAAGTGGGAGTGTGTGGGAAGGTAGTGGCGACATCATCTGGAAAGTGAGCAGGAAAAGGAGCGACAGGCATTCTTTTGGAGAGAAGTTAGTGTTTAAAGGCAGATAGACACAGGGCGAGGCTGAAGATGGGATGGGATAACAGGTTCAGAAAACTCTTAAGAAGATGGAGCAAGGCCGGGCGGTGGTGGCGCCCGCCTTTAATCCCAGCACTCGGGAGGCAGAGGCAGGCGGATCTCTGTGAGTTCGAGACCAGCCTGGTCTACAAGAGCTAGTTCCAGGACAGGCTCCAAAATCACAGAGAAACCCTGTCTCGAAAAACCAAAAAAAAAAAAAAAAAAAAAAAAAGAAGATGGAGCAAGATGAGAGATGAATTTAGACCACATCATTAGGATCAGATGGAGAGATTACTTGTTCTCTATACAGATGAGAGAAAGAATGGGCACCACAGGGCACATGGATAACAGGAATCTAAGGCGCTTTTTTCTTTTGATAGCTTCTTCTTCTTCTTCTTTGTTTTTTTGTTTGTTTATTTGTTGTTTGTTTTTTTGAGACAGGGTTTTGACAGGTTTTTGTGTAGCTTTGGGCTTTGGAGCCTGTCCTGGAACTAGCTCTTGTAGACCAGGCTGGCCTCGAACTCACAGAGATCCATCTGCCTCTGCCTCCTGAGTGCTGGGATTAAAGGCATGTGCCACCACGCTCAGCGTTCGATAGCTTCTTTTCCCTGTAAAGCAGCGGTATATTGGTGGGGTGGTGATTGATGCTATTAATGATTTGAAGTACGGAGAAGGTGAAGAACCTACTGTGGAGAGCCCAGAACAGCTGACTACATGCTATGCCCACACCACAGAATTGCCTGAGGGCATTTGGGATTCAAGCCCATCCGTGCCATTCTGGATCTGAGTCAGCCAACGGTACCCAGTTGGTTTGGATAGAGTAGCTCTTCAGACCTTACTTTGAAAACTACCGGTGGAGAATCAAGGATTTCTCAATCGATGCTGAGATCCTCAGACACTCAAGCCCATTTTACAAAAAAAACGGGCTAATATTTGCAAAATCCAATGTACATCTTCTCATCACTTCAAAACGTCTCTATCTCAATTATAATACCAAATACGATGAAGATGTATGGAAAGTAGTGGTTACACTGGACTATTTAAGAAATAACGACAAGGAAAGGCTAGAACATCTGGCTATAGTTTTTGGTGAGTTTTTTGCTTTGTTTTGTTTATTTGTTTTAAATATTTTGATCCACAGTTTATTGAATTAGTAGGCACATTCGTGTGTTAAAAGTGGGAAATGGTAAACCCTTTGTGAAGCGGGGCCTCGTTGGAGGGCTTTAGGTGAATGGAGACAATGCTTGCCCAGGACTTTGGAATCCACTGTCTTCCTCTTGCTCTTTGTTCCCTGGGTCTTGAAGTGAATGGTTGCCTCTGTTGTGTGTACCTGCCAGAGGCCCAGAGTCACAAAGTCACCTGACTGTGGTCTGCAACCTTCTAGACCATGAGCCAAAATAAACCCTTTTCTTTGTAAGGGAATTGCCTCGAATATTCTGTAATAGTGACAGAAAACTGGTAAGCACTGTGCAAAACCTATGCATCCAGAGGTGTTACAGTATTTTAAGACTTTTAATAAAATGGAAGCACTCGTCAGTAGAGAGGCAAAAGTTAGGACAAAAGAAATAACTGACAGACAAAATTCCTAAGAGTTGAATTAGGAGTCTGGGGAAAGTATAATAAAGAACAAAGGAGGAAGGCTGAACCCAGAGAGCAGAAGGGTTGTCTCTCACTAAAGGTCTTCTCTGCTCACAGGATAGAAGGGCAGAAGGTAGTGAGAGATATTAAAGCTGTCATTGGTAGTTTAACCTGCAGCAAATGATCTCCCTCCCAAAAGTATTCCCACTTGGGAAAGTTTTGAAAACAGTAATAATAATCGAATGTTATTACCATATAGCTGACATTCAGTGTGCTAGTTAACTCTTATTGTAACTCAAGTGGCAGATCTGTTCTACTACCATTTCAAAGAAAAAGGACCTAGGCTTAGACAACAGAGAAGTAGCTTGCCCAAAGAGGCACAGATCTTGGTGATCGTGACTAAGTCATCTAAATGACTTAGTCCACCCTGGAGTTCACACTACAAGCTGTATACATTTCACTAATGAACTTAGGAAGGGCGGTAAGTTATTGTTGACCAGGTTTCTTTCCTGCCCAGCCCCGCGCCTTTCAGTCCCAAAGAAACACACAGAGGTCTACATTAATTATAAACGAGTTGGCCTATTAGTGAAGGTTTCTTATTACATAATTCTTACATCTTAAATTAGTCCATTATTCTTGTCTATGTTAGCCATGATACCTTTTATCAGTGAGGCATTCTCATCTTGCTTGTCTGTGTCTGGCTTCCTCTGTGATGCCTGTAGACTGACCATTCATCTTCCCAGAATTCTGTTCTCATTACCCCACCTCTATTTCCTGCCTGGTCACCCCACCTATATTTCCTGTCTGTTTACTGGCTAATTAGTGTTTACAAGTGCAGGATACAAGATCATTGTTCCACAGCAAGTTACATGAAAG
This sequence comes from Microtus oregoni, assembly GCF_018167655.1. Taxonomy (NCBI): domain Eukaryota; kingdom Metazoa; phylum Chordata; class Mammalia; order Rodentia; family Cricetidae; genus Microtus; species Microtus oregoni. Next base: position 4,937,919 of record NW_024543830.1, on the reverse strand, counting down.
TTCCTAGGGTTAATACCCTCATCTTTTCTGTTGCTGAAAAAAAAATACCTGGGATTAGATAATATATAAGGAATACAGATTTATTTGGCTCATGGTTCTGGAGGCTGAGAAATCCAAGAGTATGGCACAGGCATCCTTTTGGCATCTGGTGAAGCCTTGCTTGCTGCATTATAACATGGCAGAAGTTGGAAGGGTGAGATAAAAGGGGGAGTTAACAGATATAGAGATGGAGATGGAAATGACACTCTATTAAAAACAAAACACTTCCACCAGACCTAGCTATCCCCACAGAACAAGCTTAATCCATCAAACACAGGCACATTGGGGGTCAGAGGTCCAGCAATAAGTGTTGTAATAAGAGCGGCGGGCTGTGTCCCGCCACCCAGCTGCCCGCAAGGCTAGCTTTACCCGAAATAATTACACGGAAACTGTATTCTTTTAAACACTGCCTGGCCCATTAGTTCCAGCCTCTTATTGGCTAGCTCTTTCATATTGATCTAACCCATTTCTAATATTCTGTGTAGCACCATGAGCTGGCTAACCAGGAAAGACCTTAACCTGCGTCTGTCTGGAGTGGGAGAATCATGGCGACTCACTGATTCAGCTTTTTTCTCCCAGCATTCTGTTCTGTTTTCTCCGCCTACCTAAGGGTTGGCCTATCAAATGGGCCTAGGCAGTTTCTTTATTAATAAGAAATCACTCCCACATCAAAGCTTTTGGGGGAGACATTCACAGAGAAGCAATCTCTTACATGTGAGATTGAGACTTTATCTGTTGTGACCTCACTTCAGCAAGTCCCTTACTGCCTACTTCTGCTTCCATCCTGGTGGTTGGGTTCCTAACTGGTTATTGTCCCCACCAAAAACCATTTAGGACTTTCTGTTGCAAGTCACCAAAAACCAGACTCACTCAAGCTGATTCAAGAAGAAAAGAGAGGAAGAAGCAGTTGGCTTGTGCCATCAACAGCTTCAGAACTGCCCCGTGCTGAACTGGATACCAGCCCAGAGGATCCTGGGTTCTGATTTCTTTGGTGACTTCTAGCTTCAGCTCTGCCCTGTTCCCTTTATCCCCCAGCTGTCTGGTGACTGACGGCTCGCTCATGTGTCACACAATGTCTGCAAGCAGTTTTGTTTTCTTGGCCTTCCATCTAGCCAGCTAGAAGGAGCCTTTCCCACCCCACACAGAGAAATTCTGGGCTTCAGGGTCACTCGCCAGAAGTCATGATCCATTGCTAGTCGTCTCTGGAGTGGAAGGGGAATCCAGCGACATCACAAATGATGGGGTCAGGCCATTCTTTAGGGCTAAGTAGGAGCACGAGGGGAAACAGCTGAAGTCTCAATGTTTGGCTGCCCTCTCCCTCCCACTCTCCCTGGCCCCACATTAATCAACTTCCCATGTTCCTTGTCAGTGGTTCTTGCTGGAGTTGCTGACCTTTGCCTAGAGGGAGGAGAGAGTAACACTTTGCACAATTCTAACAGGCACGTCTATGTCTCTTCCTATACATATCTTTGACATTTCCTTGTTAAACATCCTTATTGATGCCCCATTACCCACAGAAGAGTGAGTCATAATGACACAATGACGTTAGTGTCTCATCACTCGGTGTCTCCTGCTGTTTGAAGTTAGTGGAATGCTGGCCTGGGAGATGGGTCAGAGAGTAAGAAAGCTGGCTCTGCATTCATGGAGACCTAGGTTTGGATCCCCAACAACCAGGAAAAAGGTCAGGCATGGCTGTGCATAACTGTAGTCCCAGCACGAGGGAGCAGACACGGGCTGATCCCAAGAGTTCCCTGGCCGCCTGGTCTAACTAAAAGGGTGAGCTGATTTACTGATACACTGATACACTGTCTAAGGGTGACAGTGTGGAGAGTGATAGAGGGATACACCCAATGGCCTGCTCTGGGCTCTGCATGCAAGTGTGCAGATAGATGTTCACACTGGCTTACTCTAGTGCATACAACACACACACACACACACACACACAAAGGGGGCGAGGGGGAAGGAAGTGGAGTACGGCTAATTCTGTGTGTATGATTTTGTTATTTTGTAGTTTTGAAAAATCTAGAATTTGAATCACCTGTGTCTTGAGACATGCAAGGAATATACTTCATTAAAATTGGTAATCAAAAGATTTGATGGAGGGGCTGGAGAGATGGCTCAGTGGTTAAGAGCATTGCCTGCTCTTCCAAAGGTCCTGAGTTCAATTCCCAGCAACCACATGGTGGCTCACAACCATCTGTAAAGAGGTCTGGTGCCCTCTTCTGGCCTTCAGGCATACAGACAGAATATTGTATACATAATAAATAAATAAATAAATAAATAAATAAATAAATATTAAAAAAAAAAAAGATTTGATGGATCACTGGAGCCCAGGATTTTGAAACTACTCCAGGCAACATAGTGAGATCCTGTATTCAAAAAACAAACAAACAAAATGACTGTAACCTTGCCCTCAGATACACATGGGACTGTTCAAAAACCACGTTTGCACCAAGGTGGTAGTTCAGGGGTAGAGTTCTTACCTGTCACAAAAAAAAAAAAGAGTCCTAAATTCAAGCTCTAATATTATGAAAAATATAAAATACAACAAAAGCCATCTTTCCTTTCATTATCAAATAGCCAATGAAGCAAACCCATGTAAGAAAAATTCTTACTAAGTTTTTTTCCCAACAGTTGGACTGTGAACACAATACTTTTTTGTGGTTGTTATGGCTGATGATGGCTGTGGTGGTGGTGGATTTTTTTTTGTTTTGCTTTTGTTGTTTTTTTAAGGTCTTTCTATGTAGCCCTGGCTGTCTTAGAACTTGCTAAGCCTGGTGGCTTTGAATGCAGAGATTTTTCTGCCTCTGGAGTGGAGTGCTGGGATTAAAGGTGCGTACCACCACACCTAGCCTCCAACACTACACTGTTGATGTGCTGTTGGCCTTAGTATTTTCATTCATATAAGATGAGAGAAAAGGAAGGCAACTGGAAACAGTTTCTTTGAGGCAAAGAAAAATGCAGCTCGTTACTGTCTAGGCCATTAGATGCTATAGCAAAATAGCTAAGATTGCTTAAGTTAGAAATAGTATAAACCCATTTCTGTTAGTTCTAGAAGCTGGGAAGTTGGGTATCCAGTCACCTGCAGATTTCATATTGGGTAAAACCCCTTTGGATTCACGGATGGCTCTTTCTTCCTGCGTCTTCATTTGTTAGGAGGATGGAAAGGCATGGGGAGGGGGTGCGAATAAAATAAACTCAAACTCATTCCCTCAAACCCTTTAAAGGGCACAGTTCTCTCCAGGAGAATTCATGTCCTAATCACCCCCATAAAGGCCCATTTGTAGTGGTATTTGAATTGTATTTTAATAAATAAAAACTACCTGAAGATCAGAGAGTAAAACAGTCCCATTAGTCGGCTTTACATACCAGGTTATGGTAACACACACCTTTGACCCCAGTAGCCATAATGACACTCACCTTTAATCCCAGTAACCACACTAGTTGCCATAGAAACTAGGCGGTGCATGCCTTTAATCCCAGTCCTAGAGAGGATTATAAAATGGGAGGAAACAGTTCTCAACACCTAGTCTCATTCTGAGATTCCAGGAAGCAGGATCGCCATTTCAGACTGAGGTCTAGGTAAGAACCAGTGGCTGGCTGTTTTGTTTTTTGCATCTTCAGGCTGAACCCCAGTTTCTGACCCTGAGTTTTTATTAATCGTGCTTCACCCATTTTCTTAAAACTGTTACCTTGTGACTTAAAATTCAGCATGAATTTTAGGTGGGCATGAATATTCATATCAGTCATCAGTGAAAATACTATTGTCCCCATCTTCCCCTCCCCATCTCCTCAAAGTTAGTAACCCAGAGACAGGGTGATTCAAAGACAACAGTGTTCTAGACTGTTCTGTGGCACAGAATATCTGAAATTTTGTAATAACTAGTGAACAGAAATTTATTGTGGTTCCAGGGGCTGAGAAATTTAAAAAAGAAGAGTAGCATCCAGCAAGAGCTCTCTTGCCACAACCCTGTGTGTATGTGCATGCGCATGCATGCATGCATTGTGTAAGCAGCCGTTGGGAGAGAACAAGATGAGCCCAATCCATTCTTTCATGAGTCTACTCTCACAATCCATTCATTAGAAGGCTTCATTTCCTCTTAACGGTCCCACTTCTTAACAGTGTTGATTGGAAACTAATTTTTAAAAATTTTTATTTAGTTTTACTTTTATGTGTTTGGGTGTTTTCTGAATGCAATCTGTACCACATGCATGCCTGGTACCCACAGAGGCCAGAAGAAGGAGAAATAAATACAGACAAACAAAAGCCAAGGGTATTCACCACAAGATCTCTTTCCTACAGGAATGATAAAGGGCAGTTCTCTAAGCAGAAAGATAAGAAAGTGATTGGTAACATAAAAACATGAGAAAGTAGGAAATTCTCTGGAGATAAAGTAAGCTAAGTAAGGTGCTGGAGAGATGGCTCAGAGGCTAAGAGCACTGACTGCTCTTCCAGAGGTCCTGAGTTCAATTCACAGCAACCACATGGTGGCTCACAATCATCTGTAATGAGATCTGGTGCCCTCTTCTGGCCTGCAGGCATACATGGAGGCTGAACACTGTATACATAATAAATAAATCAAAAAAAAGTAAGCTAAGTAAATCGCATACATTGTAAGCATGAAGTTTAAAAATAAAACCATCAAGATAATTCATTAACGATATACACCACAAAATGTGAAAATCTGCACATCAAAATCAGAAGGTTAAACTGTTTATTATTTTCATGACTGATATTAGCATCTTTTTTTTAAGATTTATTTATTTATTATGTATACAACATTCTGCCTCGATGTATGCCCGCACGCCAGAGCAGGGCGCCAAATCTCAGTACAGATGGTTGTGAGCCACCATGTGGTTGCTGGGAATTGAACTCAGGACCTCTGGAAGAGCAGCCAGTGCTCTTAACCTCTGAGCCATCTCTCCAGCCCCTGATATTAGCATCTTATCATCTTAAAATATCCTGTTTTATGCAAGTGTTATGGTGACTATAAAACAAAAGGCTATAGTGAAACCGTAAGAAATAGATAGTAGGGAATCACAGCATACGATAGAGGAAATCATCAAGTCATGAAGAACAACAATAGAGGAAAGGAAAAAGGATTTGCCACAAAATCTAAAAACAATAAAGGGACAAGTTACCTATCAGTAAGTTATCTTGAATGTAATGGATTAAATATCCAACCAGAAGACATAGAAGACATAGAGTGACTGAATGGATAAGAATGCAAAGCTCAATAATATGCTGCCTTCCAGAAACTCACACAGTCTGAAAACAAAAGGATGAAAGGTATTCATACAAATGGAAACTGAAGGATAGGAGAAACAGCTATACCTACATCTAACTCCAAAACTAGAAGGGAGGGAGGGAAAAAGGGCGGGGGAGACGACACTATATAATGATATTGAAATTAATTCATCAAGAATAAACATTATAAAAATGTTGCACATCACATTTAAATATCTAAGCAGATTAGCAAATGTTGGGAGCTGGGTTGATCCAAGGCTCTCTTAGAGGCCCTGATGAAAGGACAAAGAGAACAATAGTTTTGTGTCTTTCCCAGGGGCAGACTTGGCAAGGTCTGGTCTGGGACTAGGACCAGGGCCTTGAAGGAATTAAGGTTTTAGTCTGTGGAAACCTGGCTTACCCCTTTCCCAAAAGACAGCAGTTATCAGTCCCAAGCCTGCTGTATGCTCAGTTTGTGGTTCACTTGGGATATCTTGTGTTCCCTTAATTCAACGTTCCTTGATTAGCTTCCTGCTGACTTTGTTCCATCTCCCCTCTGCAAACTGTATGTAAGAAACTGCACTTCTTAATAAATTTGCTTAGCATTAGCTGTCAGCCTATTCAAGACCTCCTGTTTCCAGTTTTCCTGTTTTCTTTATTTTTCTCATCCTTGGTTCTCCCCTTTAGGGTCCTGTCACTGAAGAATAACCTTCTGGTCTAGGTCAAGCAAGTACTAAGAGATAAAGATAGATAGGTAGATAGATAGATAGATAGATAGATAGATAGATAGATAGATAAAGAACAATAATAGTATCAGTCTTCCATACCCTTTTTCAATAATGGGCAAAAACCCAAACAGATAGTCAGTAAGGAAACATTGGTCTAAACCACACTTTAAGTCAAATAGAACATTCTGTCCTACAACACGAGATATATTCTTCTCTAATATACATGGAACATTCTCTATGAGAATCATAGGTTAGATGATAAAACAAATCTTTAAAAACTTAAGAGAGTTGACATTATATAAAATATCTTTTCTGAACATAGTGGTGTGAAACTAGAAATCAGTAATAGAAGCCATTTCAGAAGATTCACAGATGTGTGGAAATTAAATGACACACTCCTGACGACCAACAGGTCAAAAAAGTCCAAGGTGAGACTTCAAACCACTGTGGAAAAAGCCATGAGCACATTATACCACAACTTATACAATGCGGCAATGGCAGTTTTGAAGGCAACATAATGGCAAATGCCTACCTCAAAACAGAGAACAATCAAACTACTGTTGGGATAATTTAAGGAGCTGGAAAAGAAACAAACTAAGTCCAAAATTTGCAAAAGAAAGAAAATAATATTCAGTAAAAGTGCCCAATAGAAAAAGAATTGGCTTTTTCTAAAAATAAATAAATGAATAAAATTATCAAGCCTATATTATCAAAGAAAAAGGAGGGAAGACATAAGACTCAGCACTGGAAATGAAAGAGGAGATGTCCAACTAATAATTCAGAAATAAACAGCTATTATGATGTATGTGGACAATTGCATGCTAATGAGTAGGATAATTTAGAAAAAAGATAAATTCCAAATACTCTAGCAAGACTGAACCATAGAACAATAGAAAATATGAACACAGAGAGATTGAATTAGTAATTAAAAGCCTTCCATCAACGAAATCCCAGAACTTGATTGCTTTATTCTAAACCCTACCAAATATTTACATCAGAACTAATGTTAATCCTTCCCAACCCTTTCCCTAAAATGGAAGGTATTAAGGCCTAAATGCTGCCCCCCACACACCTAAAGCCCCTAGAATTCCATCCCTAGTGTGACAGTAAGCTAGCCCTTTCAGAAGTAAGAATGGGAATACTGATCTTAGGTTAAAGGGAATATTTTCCCCTTTCAACATGTGAGGTCACAGAAGGAAGTTGCCTTCTTTGAATTAGAACTAGACACTGTAGGACCTACTGCTTGGCTTCATCTTGTTAGCTTTGAGAACTATGAACAACACATTCGTATTATTCAGAAATTGTTGCAGCATCCCTAATGAACTGATAGAGAGGGAAAACTTCCAAATTTATTTGACAAAGCAGGCATTAGCCTGACCCTGAAGTCAAAGCCACAGTAAGGAAAGAAAAATTCAGGCCAACATCCCTGGTGAGCATAAATGTAAAATCTACTAGCAACCTGGATTCGATGGTCTTTACAAGGCTCATTTGTCAATCTAGTCAGATCTATCACTGAGACAAAAAGATAGTTCCATATATATGAACCTATAAACTATAAACATGGTATGTGACTCACAGAATGAAGTAAAAAAAACACAATCATCTCAATATATTCAAAAAAAAGGTTTTCAATAAAGTCAATATACTTTTATGATAAAAATTCCTGATAAGTTATTTTTAGAAGGAATATATCTTCATTCAAGAAAAGATAGAGCAAGCCCAAGCTAATACCACATTCAGTGGTGAGTGGTTAAAAATTTTTCCACCAAGGTCAGAAATGAGGCATGAGTGGTCACGATTGCCATTTCAGTTCAGTTCAGCCCTGGAAATCTAGAGCAATAAGGCAAGAGAAGTGAGTGAACAGTATGTAAATTATTATTGGGTTTTCTGTTATGCCTGGGTCCCGCAATTATTAAGTCCCAAAGAAATCACACAGAGGTCTACATTACTTATAAACTGATTGGCCCCTTAGGTCAGGCTTCTTATTAACTCTTATAATTTATATTAGCCCATTATTCTTGTCTATACTAGTCACATGGCTCGGTACCTTTTTCAGCGGGGCAGTCACATCTTGCTTCTTCTGTGTCTGTGCTGGGACTGCAGCGGACTAGGCCTTCCTTCTTCCCAGACTTCTCCCATTCTCATTGACCTGCCTCTACTTCCTGTCTGGTTGTCCCACCTATACTTCCTGCATGGCTACTGGCCAATCAGCATTTATTTAAAATATAATTGATAAAATACAGACCAATGTCCCAGATCACTAATTTGGAGAAGAAGCTGAATTGTCTTTTTGCACAGATTTTTGTATGTATTTTGCACAGATAGTACAAAATCATAGATAAAATACTAGGATTAATAAAAAACTAAACTAATAGATGAATCCAGTAGAGTTGAAGTCTACAAAGTCAATGTCCCCAAACCATCTATAATAAGATCTGGTTCCCTCTTCTAGCATACAAGCATACAAGGAAGGAATATTGTACATGTAATAAATAAATAAATTTAAAAAAAAGTTGATTCTCTCCACGTGTGTCTCAGGAGAAGCACTCTGGTTAGATTGCCAAGCTTGGCCACAGGTACCTTTACCTGATGTGCCTTTATAGTCCCAAGACAAGGTGGTAATTGGGAATTGAGAAGGTCAGGCTCAGGAAAGAATTCTAAATCCAGTTCACTAAGTCCATCCCCTCCTCCAGCTTACCTTGGCCATGGGCTTGAAGCCTGGCATTTGAAAGTAGGAAGTCTAGGGCCTTACTTTTCCTTGCTTTGTTCTCTTCTTTGCTTCCTCCCTGTTGGGGGAGTCTGCTTGTTCGTTTCCAGCTGCTTAGACCCTGAAATAATCACTCAGAAACTACATTATTTTGCAATACCGTTTGGCCAGTAGCTTAAGTGTATTGCTTGCTAGAGCTTATATCTTTGGTAATCCATTTCCATTATTCTATATTTTACCACAAGCTCAATGGCCTACTGGCGAGGTTCCAGCTGGCAGCTCACATCTTTCTCCTCTGGTTGCTACATGGCTTCTCTCTGACTCTGCCTTCTTTCTCCCAGCATTCAGTTTAGTTTTCCCTGCTTAGCTCTAGTCTGTCCTATCAGAGGCCAAAACAGTTAGACATAAACACATAGACAGAAGGACTTCCCACACCACCTCCCAACCCCAGAAGAGTCAGAAGTAGCTCCAGAAGTATTGGCAAAGTTTTAGGTTGATCAGAGCTTTGTGGATAATCAAGTTTGTGGTTATTGTTCCAGGCTCATGCCTCTTCAGGGACCCCATGCTCTCCCCAAGAACTTCCTGTTCCCCACAAATGTCATAATTTCACATTTCTTTATGGTTGAATTGTTGGACCCTGGAGTCCAATTACCGATGAGGAGTTACCCCAAGAAAAGACTCTCACACCTCAGTTGATGTAAAAGCATGAGGATTTAATTAATTCTGTCATGACAGGGTCTTTCAGCATTTGAGAAGCCAGAAAGACCCCAAATAGCTGGTACAGGCTACTTTTAAACAAAAAGCCACAGAAACAAGGGGGGAGTCTGGGAGTTGTTTTCCAACTATTGGGATTGGCTGATTCAAAGGGCTATTAACAATAATTTGTCCGAGCCAGGACTGGAGGGTGGTTGCCACATCGGGTGAGGTAAGAGGAAACATTTGAGGGTTACTTTGACCCCTTCCCAGGGACTGAGTCAAAACATCGGGAACTGAGTCAACATCTTAAGGGTTATCTTGCCCCAATTTTAATAACTAAGTTCTATCTGGAAAACATTCACAAAGACTCGGGGAGGTGGAGAGTTTCCAACATTTCAGTACGTGTGTGGGTAATTGTTAGATTCCTGGTTCCCAGGGGAGGGGGGAAAGCACTAAGGCTGAGAGGCCTCAGAGTTATTTTAGAGTTCTATAGAAGACAATCCTGTTTGTTTGTTTGTTTGTTTGTTCATATTGTCTACTCAGTTTTTCAAGTCAGGGTTTTTGTTTTGTTTTGTTTTTTGAGTGTGTGTGCATGTGTAATAGCTCCGGCTGTCCTGGAACTCACTTTGTAGACCAGGCTGGCCTGGAACTCAAAGAGATTCACCTTCCTCTTTCCCTGCCCCCAACCCCCAGTGCCGGGATTAAAGGTGTGTGCCACCACCTCCTGGAGTTGAATACAATACTCTTATGCACACATACATTTTGTTTATCCATTCATCTGTTGACGGACCGTGAGGTTGATTCTATTTTTTAGTTAGTGTGAACTACACAATGAACAAGACTGTGCATGTATCTTTGTGGCGTGCTAACTTAGAGTACTTCAGTACACAGCCAGGAGTGGTGTATAGCCAGGCTTTTGCAGTTTTATTTTTTAACTTTCCAAGGAACCTCCTCATTAACTTCCATGGTTAGTGTCAGCATCAATTTACAGTCGCATCTGTAACTAGTCTTTCTCTGCACTGCCAGCCAGCTCCCTAATAGTGACACAGAGGCATATTACCAATTATGAAAGGTCGGCCTTAACTTAGGCTTGTTCCACTAGCTCTTACAACTTAACATATACATATATACACACACACACACACACACACACACACACACACACATATATATATAAATTAACCTACGTTCTGCCACCTGGCCTTTACCTCTCTTCCATTCTGTGTGCCTGACTCATTCCCGGCCTCCATGGCCTCTCCGCTTCTGTTCTTCCCAGTGCACTCTCTGTGCCTGGAAGCCCTGGCTATACCTCCTGCCTAGTTATTGCCCATTTAGTTCTTTATTAAAGCAACCAGAAGGTGTCTTGGAAAAGACACATCTACACAGTGCACAAGAAGATTACCCCACAGCCAGGCGGCGGTGGTGCACACCTTTAATCCCAGCACTCGGGAGGCAGAGACAGGCGGATCTCTGTGAGTTCAAGATCAGCCTGGTCCATAGAGTGAGTTCCAGGACAGGCACCAAAGCTACAGAGAAACTTTGTCTGGAAATCCAAAAAAAAAAAAAAAAAAAAAAAAGTACTGAGTCAACATCTTAAGGGTTATCTTGCCCCAATTTTAATAACTAAGTTCTATCTGGAAAACATTCACAAAGACTCGGGGAGGTGGAGATCAAGTGTTGGGATGCCTCTACCATTGCTCTTGCTGCTTAGGGTGCTGTTACTATTCTGCATCTGTGATTCCCATAAACTTCAGGATTTTCCCATTTTCTATGAAGAATGTCACTGGAATGCTGACGGGAATAACATTTAACCTGTTGAACACTTTTGGTAAGTCAGCATTTTTACAATACTAGTTCTGCCATTCTTTTAGGTGTAGGAGGTCTGTCCGCCTTCCAGTCTCTTCTTCGGTCTCTTTCCCATGGTCTCACGGTTTTGTCTCCTTGTGCACGTTTGTTTCTAGCATTTTCCGAAGCTCTTGTGAGTGGTATGTTTTTCTCGCAAGTTTATCATTGTATAGTTTTCCTGTATTGACTAGGAATCTTACTACTCTGCTGAAACATGTAACAGGTGTGAGAGTTTTCTGGTAGAATATTTAGGGTCTTTCAAAGTGGAGAATCACTTTGCCTCTAAGTGGGGGTTCGTTCTTTCCTATTTGTGTCTTTTTATCTGTTTTTTTCTTTGTCTTATTGCACTAGGGAAGACTCACACATTAGACTGGATAAGAGCAGTAAGTCTGGACCCCTTTGCTTTGCTCCTAATTTCAGAGGAACTGCTTTCAGATGTTCTCACTTGGCATCGCGTTAGCGATCTGTGTATTGCAAGCAGAACTTAATTCTGTTGAAATATGCTCCTTTCATTCCTAGTTCCTTCGGGGCTCTTACCATGAAAGCATGCTACCTTTGCCAAATGTCTTTGTGCATCTATTAAGATATTAATGTGATTCCCTTTATATAGTGTATGACATTTATTGTTTTGCATTTTGTTGTTGCTGTGGTTTTTTCAGACAGGGTTTTTCTGTTGCAGCTCTGGCCATCCTGGAACTCGTTCTGTAGATCAGGCTGGCCCCAAACTCAGAGAACTTGGTTTTTGCCTCCCTAGTGCTGGGTTTAAAGACATGAGCCATTACACCTGGACCAGTTTGCACATTTTGAACCAACCTCACATCCTTGGGATGAAACCAACACGGTCATGGTGTGTGAGCCCCTGAAAATGTTCCTGAATGCAGTTTGTCTTGTTCAGCATTTTCACATTTGTGTACATCAGGGAGATGACCTTGTTTCTTTCTTTGCTATGTTCTCACCCACTTTTGGTATCAGGGCAATACTGGCTTCATAGAATGAGTTTGGATGTTTGCTGTCCCCTTCTGTTTTATGGGACATTTTCAGAAATAGTAGTGTTAGGCCAGACTTGGTAGATAGAATTCAGCAGTAAATCTGTCCAGTCCTAGGTTTTCTTTATGGGAAGACTTTCAAGTACTGCTTCAGTCTTGGTGACTGTTGTGTGTCTGCTTAAGTTATTTAGATATCCTAGATTTAAAATTGGTGGATCTTGAGCTGGGAATGGCACCACACACTTAAATCCCAGCACTAGGAGGCAGAGGCAGGCGGATCTCTGAGTTCAAGACCACAGAGAAACCCTGTTCCCCCAAACCAAAATAAAATAAGATGGATCTTACGAGCTTAGATACTTATTTCTTCTTGACTTCTTGTTCAGAGTATTTAACAATGATCCTCTTGATTTTATTGCAATATGGGTAACAATCTCTTTTCTTTCCAGTTAGATGTATTTTTTGGAGACAGGAGACAGTTTGATTTTTTTTAATACAACCAGTTAGCCTGTATATATAATTATTGGTGAGTTGAAGTAATTTACATTTTAAATTATTATTGAGAGATTTTACTGCTTCATACAGGTTTTTGGTGTCACTCTGGCTTAGGTTTACATCCTTCCTTCCTTTCTCTCCTGTTAGTACTGCGTTTGTTGGTTCACTGTGTTGCGTGTGATGGGTTACTTCCTATCTTCACTTGGCGTTTGCTTGTATAATCTCTCATTAAATTTATTTCTATGTTCTGAAATTAAGAATTCTTTCCTCTAGATATAGCATTCCTTTAAGTATCCTCTGCAGTCAAAGGTTTGTGGCCTTTGTTTAGTTTGTCTTCAAATTTCTTTATTCCTCTGTCCATTTTATAACAGCTTTTCTGGGTATTGTAGAGTCCTGAGTGAATGTGTTTTGTTGACATGAGTAAGGCCATGTCAAAGATCTCAATGTCTCAGACTCATGGGAATGTCAAAGCCTTCCTCAGGTCCGGCTCAGGGAAAAGGAAAAGCCTACCTATGATCAGTGTGTAAATGTTGACATTTTGTGTCATTGGGATATGGAACTCTGGGGATGCCTGTGGGGTTATCTCGATTACACTGAGATGGAACAACTCCTCTTAATTGTGGGCAAGACCATTCTCTGTTCAGGGGACCCTGGGCTGTGTAAATGGAGAAAAGGGGCTCAGCAATAGCTTGCATTCATCTTCCTCTGTTCCCTGAATGTGGGTGTCATGCAGCCAGGCTCCATCTCCTGCCACCACACCCTTCCTTCCTGCTGGCATGTCTTCCCTGCCATGGTAGACAGTAACTGTCTCAGTTACGGTTTTATTGCTGTGAAGGGACACCATGGTCACAGCAAACTCTTATAAAGGAAAACACTTCATTGGGAATGGCTTACAGTTCAGAGGCTTAGACCTGTCATAGTGAGAAGCATGATGACAAACAGAGAGGAGTTGAGGGTTCTGCATCTGGATTGGCAGAGAGCAGGAAGGGAATGCTGGACCTGGCTTGAGCATCTGAAACCCCAAATCCCACCCACAGTGACACACTTCCTCCAACAAGGCCACACCTCCTAACAGTCCCACTTCCTGTGAACCTATGGGGGCCATTTTCTTTCAAACTACCACAGTATCCTTCCAGAACTGTGAGCCAAAATGACCCATTTCCTTTAAGTTGCTTCTGCTGGGGTATTGTAGCACAGCAGCAGGAGAGAGACTACTCAGTGTTGCTGACTCTTCATCTGTGTTGCCATTTTCTCTCATCCATTGTGCTGACCCCTGTGCCACTGGCCTTCTTCTCCAGTCCTGGGTTGAATTCATCTGCCTGTGAGGTCTCTGACTCTTTTCACTAGCATGCTTTTAATTTTTTTCCTGTATGTGTTTATCTATGTCAGCATCTTTACATCTGGTAGTGGAGGCTTATGACCAGCTAAAGGAGTTACATCGATGTTGACTTCTTTTTGCATGTGTCTTGGATTTCTGTTATGGCTTGCACACGTTTGTTTGGAAATTGCTTAGGGATTTGTTTGGGTGCCATCTTATGAAGCAGCCTGCTCTTGAATGCTCAGTCCCAGCATCTTCAGTGAAAATTAAACAAACGTTTGGATGAGGCGTCTGCTTCAGTCATGCTGGGGAGCTGTGTGGCTGGACCATGCTCTGCTTGGCTAGCTTCTTTCTGGGGTGTTGCTCGCCATTTTCCTCACATAGTCCAGCTATTCTCTGGCTGCTTTTGTGAGTTTCCACAGCTCTTCCATTTTCTCTGTCTAGAAAAGACTGTATTCTGTCTTGTACTGACTCCTGTCCTCAACTGGGGCATGTGGAGGCAGATCCTCACTTGGTGTCTTACCCGAGAGTCTCCTGTCTGATTTAAAAAGAGTGTTTTTATTTGTTTTCAATATTGAAAAAGAAAGATTTTTCGACAAGAATATGAATTTCTAACTTTGTTGGAAATTTGAAAATCTTTGGCACCTCTAAGATGCATTTCCATGTTAGAATGGGCTGGAGGAGGCACAGCACATGATCCTGCTGCCTCTTCTCGTGAGCTTTCCAGCCAGCCATGGTTGTGGGCATTCGGAACATCTAAGCAGGCCCCTTGTTCATTAAAAACAAACAACAAACAAACCGTGCACTTTGTCTGTGAGTTGCTAGAGTCTGTCTTTAGTTTTTTACTAGCAAACTCCTCCTCACGCTGCTTCCTGCCTGCTGCATTAGTTGCTTTCCTTGTTGCTATGACAAACACAACGTAGAAAAGGAGGGTTTATTTCGGCCTACAGCTGAGGTGCTGTCCGTTGTGGTGGGGGAGGCACAGTAGTGTGAGGTGCGGCTGCTGGCCATGCTCTCACGCTCAGAAAGCAGAGAGAGGCGAATGTTTGTGGTCTGCTTGCCTCCTTTTTCTTCTGTCCAGAGCCCAGCCCCTGAGCTGGTGCCACTCACATTCAGGGTGAGTCGCCCACTCTAACTAACCCAGTCTCAAAACGCTATCACAAACATGACTGGGACTCATTCCCTGCAGGCTTCAAGTTGACAATCGGTATTAACCACCACACCTGCTGTAGTTGATAACATCTTTTTTTTTAATTCTTTTTTTTAATTTATTTATTTATTAAAGATTTCTGTCTCTTCCCCGCCACCGCCTCCCATTTCCCTCCCCCTCCCCCAATTAAGTCTCCTCCTGTTGATAACATCTTAAATCAAACTTTCCCTACCCAAATTGATACATGCTCTCTCAATTTGATTCTGATTTATATAGGGTGACTAGAACTCCTT
This sequence comes from Microtus oregoni, assembly GCF_018167655.1. Taxonomy (NCBI): domain Eukaryota; kingdom Metazoa; phylum Chordata; class Mammalia; order Rodentia; family Cricetidae; genus Microtus; species Microtus oregoni. The sequence goes on along the minus strand of NW_024543830.1, from coordinate 4,922,438 downwards.
CTCTGATATGCTTTCAGGAAGTAGCAAGGACAAAAATCAGAGAGAGAGAGAGCTTTAGATTAGACAATGTTCATTTGTATCCCAATTCTGTCGTTTCTTACATGGGCTTCGACAATGCATGACTTTTCTGAACATGGATGTTATCTATACAATAGGAATATTATGTCTACCACACAGGATTTTCTTAAAGATTAGAGCAAATACACACAGATAGAGTTGAAAATAACACAGAGGTAAACGATAACTCAGTAAACCAACAACAACCGCAAGTGATCGAGAGCTGAATGGGGGAGTGAGGGAGAGAGAGACAGAGAGAGCAGGCAGATAGTGATGGCTCAGGAAGGTCCTTGAGTATTGGCTGTATTTGGCAACTCATCATGAACATACTGTCCAGTCTTCAGCTCTGAGGATCCATTTCATCCATGCTCCAGCAGCGTCCACACCTGGAGACTGACCTACGTCAACATAGCTCACATGGCTATTTCAGTCTTTAGGGTAAATGAAATGACTCACTTTTCCAGGAATCAGTCTGTTGCTCATGCTGCTGCCTGTTGTGAAGTTAGAAAATGATTCCTTATCATCAATTCCAGTACCACTATACACAGAGACAGCAACCTTAAGCTACCAGCAGCAAGCTCCTGTTGAAGAAAATGTAGACACTATAATATTACAGTCAGAGCTGTAATACTTTGACAATATCTCAATAGAGTACCAGTTAGGTATTGTCATGTATTTGTCTCTGTTTGAGACGTTTTGTGCTTGGTAAACTGTGAGGATTAGAATCAGGAAAAGATGTTGTAAAGGAGTCATAAGGGGTAATTAGTAGGTTGCCAAGTAGACGACAGTCAGTATGCCTAGATCTGAAAGCTGCCACCTGGGGACCTTTAAACAGCCCCACTGGATAAGCAGAACTGTGAGAGGCAGGACCTGCTTGTGTCCTGAGAGGGTCTTCCTGGTTTGTCTTTGGGTTGGGCAAGTGGAAGATGCATCCATTCATTCTCTTTGGAGAAGCCTCATCCAGGCAGCAGGGTTTTATTCGGAGCACGTATCTGCAGTGTGGCTGACTATCCTAAGAGTTACAAAGGCACACGACAAAAGGAGACTCGGTTAGAAGAGTTGTCAGAGACCTGACTGTCTCTGTTTGTCCTTCCCCAAACAGCAGAGAGCAGCCTGCAGAGAATGCAGCCTGTGTGGTTTTGATGTACTATGTGGCTTTATACAGTACAGAATAAACAGGTCACTCTAGTTACAAAATAAGGGTCACAACGTGCCCAGTCAGAGAATGGAAAACAGTAGGTATGCTCATCTTTGGAATCAGAGAAACAAGGTAGCTATGGGATGGAGAGAAGGTTTCTATGTCTGCTGGGAGCGGGGCTGAGACATCCCAGAGGCATCGTCAGTGTTGTGATTTGAGTTGGAAATGCCCTCCAAAGACTCATCCCTTGATGGGCGAGGGGGTGACAGACACTGAAGGAGAGGGACTTAGCTGAAAGGAGATGGCCCTAGAGGACTGCATCCTGTGGCTTCCAACACATTCTCACTCACTTCTCTCTCCCCCTCCTTCCCTGCCCAACCACCATGGACTCAGCAGAGTAGCCATACACCATCATTCTCCACCAAGATGCTCCACAGAATGGACTCAAATGACCCTGGACTGAAACGTCTGAATCCAGGAGCCAAAATAAGCCTTTCTCTCGCCAAATGGACTTCCTTAACTGTGCTTTCATAGGGTTGGGGGCCGGGTGACATATTAAACCAACACTACCACCGTCGTGGGCCCTTGTTGCAGGCCAGGTGACATTTTTTTTTTTTTGAGACAGGGTTTCTCTGTAGCTTTGGTGCCTGTCCCGGAACTAGCTCTTGTAGACCAGACTGGCCTCAAACTCACAGAGATCCGCCTGCCTCTGCCTCCCGAGTGCTGGGATTAAAGGCGTGCGCCACCACAGCGCCAGGTGACATTTTAAGCTGACACTGCCACCATTGTGTGACCTGGCTGCAGGGCTGTTTATTGCATCTCCAGACTGGTCATGATGGTGTTTAGGAGTGTGGTCATGTGAGTATTTAAGGCAATGTGTAGAGAGAGATGCTACACGGGGTACTGACTGTAAGAGGACAATGAGAGATTGGAACATTGATATTCTGGGCCAAGAACTCTAAGCAAGATAACATGTGACAAAGGATTTGTGGAGCAAGTGGGCTTTTCTCGTGGGCAGCTAGGGGAATTGAGAGTGAGTTCCAATAAAAGGCTGGACTTCATGCAGCCATAGAGGACAAGTGGAGGCTCCAGGTTTTGTTTTTCAGTATTAAAGGCCAGAGAATTTGAGCACTTGTCTGAGTTACTTTATTTTATTGTTGTGGAGACACTGACAAAGGCAACTCATTAAAAAAAAAACAAAAGCGTCTAATTGGAGCTCAGCATTCTAGAGGGTAATAGAGTGCAGGACCATCACGCAGGAAGCATGGTACCGTGCTGGAGCAGTAGCTTGCATGTTGAGACAGCAACAGGATGCAGAGGGAAAGAGAGAAGAGGCTTCTGAAACCTCAAAGCACACCCCTAGTGACACACCTCGTCCAACAGGCCACACCTCCTAATCTTTCCAATCAGTTTTACCCTACTAGGGACTACGCATTCAAATATGTGAGTCTATAGGAGCTGTTCTCATTCAAACTATTACTTCTGTGCTATATACAGCTATACATGTTAATGACACAAACTGAAGAACTCACTGCAAGTATCAAAGCCAGCAGCTCGGTCCTAGTGTGGCACCAGGGAGGTGGCATTTCCCAACCATTGACAATGAGCAGTAGCACAGGAAGGACATGGGCTCTCCTCCATCCCCAACCTTGCCTTCCCTCCAGAGAAAATGGAATATGCCTGGGAATGGCGTCAAACAGCCTTGCCCATCATTCACACAGGCGTCTGCTCTCGGGAGCTCTTCCTCTGAGCACAGCTTGCCTCGTGGCTCCCGCAGCTCAACAGCCTTGATGTTCTGCTGCTACAGTTTCTATGCCTGGTCTGACTCTCACTATACTGTCTGTTACCCTTTGATCATGAAGAACTGCCCATCCCGTCCTCATTAGGACCTCGAGGTTCCCTTAAACCAATCTATTTACAATCTTCTACATGTTGACATCTGGTTATGCCAGCACCATTTGTTGAAGATGCTTTCCCTTTTCCATTGTACCATTTTGGCTTCTTTGTAAAAAATCAGGTGTTCATAGGTGTGTGGATTAATATCAGGGTCTTCAGCTATGTTCACAGCAGCATTATTCATAAAAACCAGAACCTGGAAACAGCCTAGATGTTCCTCAACAGAAGAATAGATAAAGAAAATGTGATACATATATACAATGGAGTATTACTCAGCAGTTAAAAAAAAACAATGACATGATGAAATTTGCTGGCAAATGGATGGAACGAGAAAAAAAAAACATTCTGAGTGAGATAACCCAGAAAAATAAACACAGTATGTACTCACTCATAAGTGGATATCAGATGCAAAGCAAAGGATAACCACACTACAATCCAGAGAAGCTAGATAACAAGGAGGACCCTAAGAGAGATGAATAGATCACCCTGGGAAGGGGAATTGGATGAGATCTCCAGGGTAAACTGGGTAAACTGAAGGGGCAGTAAAGGGGAGGATATGGGGGATGAGAACACAAGGGAATGGGATAGTCAAGTTGGGGAAGGGTCAGACAGGGAGAGCAATGAAGAGATATCTTGATGGAGGGAGACATTATGGAGTTAAGGAGGAATCTGGTTCTAAGGAAATTCCCAGGAATTCACAAGAATGACCCCAGCTAGGACTCCTAGCAATAGTGGGGAGAGGGTACCTGAAATGGCCTTCCCCTTTAAGCAAATTGGTGAATACCCCAACTCTCATCTAGAGCCTTCATCCAGTAATTGATAGAACCAGATGTAGAGATCCACAACCAAGCACTCAGCCAAACTCCAGGAATCCAGTCGAAGAGAGGGAGGAAGGGATATATGAACCAGGGAGCTCAAGATCATGAAGAAAAAGAAACACAAGAACTCATTAACTACGAAATCATAAAGGTTATGCAGTAAAAATAAGCCTAACAACTGAGTTGGGGTATTCACCACTATTGCTAGGAGTCCTAGCTGAGTTGGTAAGGATTTCTGTATGTTGGTAAAAATCTAAGATTATTTTTGTTAGAACATACTGTACATATGTTTCTACTCTTGTTTAAAGTATTGTATCTATGCAGCTCATTTAAAAATGTAACATAAAGTTCTAGTCCTTGAAAGCTATTATTAATAATTGCAGGTTATTAGCCACTTATAACAATTAGTCTTGTAGTCAGGTTAGACATGTTTTCAAGGTCAAATAGAGATATATTTTTAGATAGGTAGGGGATCTTCAAACACTTCAGAGATCTACAGAATATGGTATTTAAGATATTTTAATAATAAGACTGTCCATCACAGTGAGATATGTCTGGTCCTGGCAGCATCAATCTTTAGTACCTACTTCAGAGAAGATGGTGGGCATCAAAGAATCTCCATATGGAATTTGTTTTCAATGTGGCAAAGCTAACTACTGGGCAAGAAACTGTCCTTGCCTCAACTGCTGACAGTATACTAAGTTGGACAGGTAGGACACAAAGGAAGTTGACTGCTGAATTTTGCCAAGACAAGGTAGGCCAGTCCTTCAAAATTCCTGCTTCTCAGAAAAGTCTGTCAGATATTCTAGAACTATAGGCTGAAGACGGATGGCCCAATGTTTCAGAGGAACCTTGGTTGACTGTCCAGGTAGCCAGTTGTCTTTGTCATTTCTAAAGTTCTGAAAGTTGCTTGCTCTGCACTTCCTATTTACTCAGGTAATTTATATCCTTCTTATGTCTCTAATGGGGTTGAAGACTAGATAGTTATACTTTTGCTGTTGTTGTTACCAGATTAAGAAAAGAAACTTGTAAGATATATAAAGTTTATAAGGTTGAAAGACATAAAAGCTTAAGTTGTTTATGTAAAAAAAATTTTAAGGTCTTCAAGGATATTTTTAGGTTGGTAATACAAGTTATGATAAAAAGTAGTTTAGGCATAAAACTTTAGACTCATCAAGATAGGATAGATAATAGAGTGATTTCTTCAAATTTGCCAAATACAAATGAATTAGACATTGTGAATGTAATTATTGTAATGACAATTGTTCTTATTGTATATAGTTTTCTGTGTTAGAGTTAAACCCCTTCCATTTTATTTAGACAAAGGGGGGAGATGTTGTGGGATATTTATACACTGCTTGAAGATATGCCTACGTTTTACATCACCTGCCTAAAGCACCTGATTGGTTTAATAAAGAGATGAATGGCCAATAGCTAGACAGGAGAAAATAGGTGGGACTTCTAGAGAGAAAGGGGTACTCAGGGGATGAATATAGGTGCATGCATCTCACCAGCAAGACTTGGAGCAAGTCAGATGCTTGGTACTGAGGAGAAGTAAAGAGTGACATGGAAAAAATGTAGATTCATAGAAATGGGTTAATTTAACTTATGAGAGCTAGTTGGAAACAAGCCTAAGCTAAAGTCAAGCTTTTAGAATTAATTATGTCTCTGTGTTATTATTTGGGAGTTGGTGGTCAAAAGAAAGTTCAACAAGAAAGACTTACTACACTATTATATCAATTGTTGGAGGTCAATAGATGAAGTTTTTTAGGGGGCAACTCACTATGGTGTGCTGCCCTAGAGTTTAGTAGTTTTGGGAAGGTAGTGAGTTATTCTGGTCTCCTAGTAAGCATATGACTCTGCCCCACAATGGGCTATTGGGATTTGGGTGGGGTGACTTTGACTTTGTCTCCTGAGCTTTGCCAATCAGGTCTCCTGTTGCTGACGGAGGTCAGACTTCTGTGATTTCATGCTCAGTCCCTCTTCAGTGAACCCTTAAAAAATCATCTATTCCTCTATTCTCCTTCCTTACTGTGGTGTGATTTAAGGGAGTTTCTGGACCTTTCCTATCCTTATTGTCCCCAATTATAAAAGGGGCTGCACCTATGTCATGATTTCAATGTGAAGAGTAAAGAAAGGGTCACATGTAAATCATCTGAGCATAGTGACCAGCAAATAGGAGGTGACTGATGACCATAGTCTTTCCCCCCTTCTTCTCCTATCTCCTCCCCTTCCCCTTTATCCCCTCCCTCTCCTCTTCCCCTCCTCTCTCCTTTGGCTTCCAATATTTATAGACATGTTAGATTTGGCACTGTACTTATTTCATGGATGATTTTCATGCTAAAGAAACCATGTCTCCTCTCTCCAAAGGAAAGATTGTTGTGCTTTGGGCACAATAGGAGCTCAGTGCATGCAGCCGGGATTCTTGGAATGCTGAGAACAGTAGTGTACAGCAGGGTGGCCAATGGACCCTGTAACCCTGCTGAGGTCCATGAGGCAATCAGTTAAAGCCACGGTAGAACTGTGTTTCCCAGGACCCTGTATATAGTTCTTTAGAGCTCTTTCCTCTGCCAGCCCATGCCAGAGATGGACAGAAAGACAGGTAGACAGTAGGAAGTAGAGGGAACACTTTTTTTCTCTATTTAATCAACTTCAATAAAAAGGCACTTTAAGAGTCTCCTCTCCTCAATTCTCTTAAAATTTCATTTGGGAATTTTTTGGTAATACTTACTGCTACTAAAATAAAGAATAGTTTTATGTATGAATGGAAGTCACATACTGAAGGAACCTATCTATCCATCCATTAAATCCATCTATAATTATCTATCTATCTACCTATCTATCTATGTATGTATGTATCTATATACTTCATCATCTATTATCAGTCATCTAGCTATCTTGACTGTAGAGGAATTGTCATAAGAGTCAAGCATATTTCTTTTGCCCCACCCAGTTCCACCCCAGACTTAAAAAGTAACTCATGGTGTTGGGGGACGATTTAACTTAACACAATTTAACTTTAACACAATTTAACTTTTATAATTTGAGCCTTAATAAAATAATTATGCTCCCCTCAGTTTGAGGAATAAAGGAACAAAAAGGGGAGCAAGGTTGAGGAGATAAGTCAGCCTCTGGTTAGGGAAATCAAGCATGCCAGAATGTTCAGGGTGGCAGGCTGCTGGCTTCCCGTGAGTGAGGACTTAATGAGCCTCAGGGGAACCAGGGCCAGGTAGAGCTAATGCTCATCCACTTTAATAACCACAGCCAGTGAGGGGGATACCCTGCAGAGTCCCACGCTGGAACATCTATCTCTCCTGGAGGAAAGGGGAAGGCGAGTGGCCAGCTGCGCGCACGCCATTGCTTGGGTGTGAGTACCTGCTGATTGTGGTAAGGAATATGGTATGTATCCTGGTAAGACCTCAGAGGAGTCTGTCTTTCCTTGGTCCTAACCACTTGGAATACCTTCACATTTGCTTCGAACTTCGGCTGCAGTCTACCTATTCCGGATACCTCTCTAAAACAAGGATCTTTCTTAACCTTGAACATCAGGAAGATCGTAGAATTAATTAAGCTGAAACAAGCCCATATTCTGGGGTTAGAACTTTGTATACAGTTTACCATATAACTAACTCATGCATAAATACACACAGTTACAATCGAGAAAGGTTAACTGACAGTCACCAACTCCATAGCTCTTTCTTCCAAATTAGCACATTCCCCCCTGAAGGGGGAGTTCCTAAGACTCAGGAAGCCAAAGAAACTTTCAAGGTTAAGGAAGTTATGGAAACTTACAAGACTCAAATGTCCCAAAGTAACAGGATTTGCCAGCCGCCTCCACAAGGTGTTGAACATGGTAGCCAGTGGCTGGCAGGGAAGGCTCTTCCTGGGTAGCTGCCTGGAGGAGGGCAGGGAGCCCAGGGATGCGGTGTTCTGAGTCATCACTCAGGCTGGGATTGGGCCTTTTAGAGTGCTTTAACTGGGTGGTCCTGGCTTGGGGTTTCCTATCAGGCTACCGTCTGGTCAGTCAGTACTAAAAGCTTGCCTGGTGCTGGCTTATTCACATGACTGTTGGCAAGAGGCCTTCATGCCCTCCCAGAATGCTGGGTATGCTTTATGGCAAGGCATAGCTATGTTCCCTCCGAGTGAGCAATCTAAAACAGGCAGAAGATGCAGGTCACGTTGATCCTGGAGGCAGGTGTGGAGGTTTGAATAGGAATGGCCCCTATAGACTCAGGTGTTTGAATACTTGGTCCATAGGAAGCGGCATTATTAGGAGGTGTGGCCTTGTTGGAGGAAGTATGTCACCGTGAAGGCTGGTTCTGAGGTCTATATGCTCAAGCTAAGCTTAGTGAGACAGTCTCTTTCTGCTCCCTGAGGATCAAGATGTAGAACTCAGCTACCTCTCCTGCACTATGCCTGCCCTCACGCTGCCTTGCTTGCTGCCCTGATGATAATGGACTAAACCTTTGAACTATAAGCCAGGCCCAGTTAAATGTTTTCCTTTATAAGGGTTGCGTGGTCATGGTGTCTCTTCACAGCAATAGAACCCTCACTAAGAAAAAGTCTATGTGGTGTGGCAGGAAAAGAGATTGACTCTTTTTGAGAACACAGTTGACTGGATTTCGTCTTTAGTGTTCCACACCATCTAACATCCCATGTGATTTCCTCATTTAGGAGCTCTACTTTCAGAATCTGGCACTCAACTGCCCAAGGGCAGTGACCTCGATCTGCTTTCTTAAGTGTTCTTCTATCTTTAGTGTCTAGCACGGTGTCTGACATATAGCAAGAGCTCAAGTACTCAGCTCATGAATAGGTGAGTAGAAAGCTATGCGAAGCTCTGTCTGTGTGCCCTGATTATTATTCTGAAGCCTCTCTCCTCTTAGATTACAAGGAGATGCAGCTCCCAGAGCCCTCTGCAGTTCTCTGCCAGTCCATGGCCTGGCTCTGTTTTCTGACCCAATCTATTTAGTCTGCTTTGCTGGAGCAAGTAACTTCCTGATAGAGCTAATCTAAAAATAAGTTTTTCCTCATTGGAAATACATACACACACAAACACACACACACTCCATACAAACAGACACTTATGCAGACACACACATACACACAGAGCCACACTATACACACACAACACACACCATCCAAACAGACACACACAGAGACAGATACACACACAAACAATACATACCAACACACATACACACAGACATGCACACATAACACACACATACACACACCATAGACACACATATACTCACACCATACAGACACATACATGCACATACCCAGACATACGCCACCCAGATAGACACATACATATACATGCACATACACACAACATACAGACACACACATACACACTTCATACAGACACACACATATACACACATATACAGACACACACCATACACACACACATACATGCATATACAGATGCACACACCATATAGACACACACACCATACAGATACACACACACACATACACATATACACACCACACATGCACATATACATACACACAGACACACAGAAACAGATATACACACACAGATTGAGATGATGATGATAATGATCATTTTACTGCTTTGTGCCCAGTATATGAAAAAGTAATGAGCTCACTCACAGTGTCTTCCGACCCAGTCCATTTTCCAGGAAGGAGGGAGGGGTGGAGCTTAGACGGAGTCAAGGGAAGGCCTCTGCATGAGGGCAGCTGCATGAAGACCAAGGGATAGCATCTGTTCTGTGAGGGAGGAATCTGAAACATCTGGTGGCTATTCTCCTGTCCCCAGAGTTCAAGGATTACTGAACAGAGAGGCAGCAACTGTTCTCCTACTGCTAGGTCTCAGGAGCAGACACTCTGGTGCCCGAGGTGCTGGGAGTTCCACTGGAGGGGCGTGGCACAAGAGCTGGCAGCAGCTGTGAAGGGCAGACAGACGGAACTGGCGAACTGGCGAGGAGAAGAGGACTGCTTCTCTTCACAGTGAGCCCTAGCTGCATTCCTGTGTTGATCCTGACTTCAGCAGCTCACGAGGACTCCCTCAATCTTTCCCTTTCCCCTTGCTTTCTTCCTCCGTCTACGGCAGGCTTTGCTCTACCCTAAAACCACTTCTCTCCCAGGACCACCTTTTTCAGATCTCAGCCGCCCCCCCCCCTCACACACACACACACAGAGCTCAAATATTAAATGACCTATTTGGACAGCTGTCCTTCTCCTCCATCAATTTGGTCATTTATTAACTTATTTGCTATTAAAAGAGCTGCCAAGAGAGAAGGCTAAGCCGGTCAGATGAGAATCTGGAAGTCATGAGCATGCAGGAGATACGTCAGGACAAGTGTGGAGTGGCAAAGAAGATCATGGGTCCATAGAGAACAGCATTTCCCACATGGCCAACAGGAAGCGAGTGCTGGATGGGGATGCTCCCAAGCATCTCAGGTTCTGAACAAATCAATGCCTCCTAGATCTGTCCTGCCACTTCAAAAGCAACACAATGGATTTGCAGGAGGGTGGCTCCATTTTGTTGAAACTAGAAGAACACACGAGATGAGGCCCTTGTGATATTTGGCTTTGGCTGTCAACACACATTCCTTATCCTCTTCAGCTCACACCTAGGACCCTGTGTACCAGAAACCATTATTAAACATCAGAGCAGGGACCACCAAGTTAGTGGCCCTCTACGCGAGATGATTTGAGAAGCTCTTTCTGGCTTTCTCCCATAGCTAGTGTCTGAAATCATTCTTCCAGAGAAAACCATTATCAGGCAGCTTCTGCTTCGATCATCATTATCATCATCATCATCATTACTGATTTTTTTTATTTAGCATCCAAGATAATGTGTTCCATCACGACTTATTCATCTATATGTATATACTGCTCATATTCACCCCATTGCCCTCTCTGATCTCCTCTGTCTCCTCCCACTGGTTCTTTCATCTTTCTCTCACACACATGGGCACTCTCACACACATGGACACACACTCACACACTGTACATTCACATACACACACTCAGGCACACACATGAGCACACACACACAGACACACGATTTAAACCTAAATTGTTTTTTCCTCCCGTGGCTTCTGCTTCTAATTGGCTATAAAATCTGGGGCCAGTCAACTTCCTCTCAGATCTTTCCTTTGAAAAACGAGAAGATTAAATGAGGGATTTAAAAATCCTGACATCCCCTAGCTTGCATGAGTCTGATTTTGAAAAGGATTGCTAAACAGGGGCTGTGGAGATGGCTCAGCAGCTAAGGGCGCTCACTGCTCTTCAGAGAACCTGGGTTCAGTTTCCAGCACCTACACGGTGCTTCACAACCAACCATAACTCCAGTTATGACCTCCTTGGGCACCAGACACACAAGAGGTGCACATACATTCAGACAAGACACTCAGGCACAAATAAAATGTCTAGTTGTTTTTTTAAAGAATTGCTAACTAAGCCCGACATGGTGGCACTTACCGTTAATCCTCACATTTGTAAGTAGGTCTTTGTGGGTTTTAGGCCAGCCTGGTTTATATAGTGAGTTTCAGGACAACGAGAGCTATATAGTAAAACAGAAAGAGGAGGAGGAATAATTGCTAAGTTGTCTGAATAAGTTTGGATTTAGTTAGTAAATCTATCCAAAGAGACAACATTTTGGTAGCTATGAAAGCAAGTGTTTATTTATGTTCCTAGTTGTTGAGCTTGGGGCCTCATCAGATAGTCTCAACAGGATTTCAGGAGTTGAGAGAGGGAAGAGGGAGGCTGAGAAATGAGGACACTGTCCATGAGGACAAGCCTGCTGGGCAGGGGGACTGGAGTGAGGTGGGTGGAATGACAGCCACCATAGAAACCAGGTCCCTGAGCTGGGAGCTGAGCTGGGAGTTTTGAAGGGTCTCCATTCGGTTCCATCATTTTACAAAGGGAGGACCTGAGTTATAGACAGGAAAGCCACTAGTCCCAGGCAGAAGCAGAAATCTCAGTAATTTAGCTGGTTCAATTTAACAAGTATTTGCTGAATATATACCATGAGGTGGGCACTAACCTAAGCAGAGTTGGCAGTCAAAAGAGTAAAATCTAGTTTGTGACCTTTAAGAATACACGGGGATTAAAAAAAAATACATGGGGATGTCAGGTGGTGATGGCAAATGCCTTCAATCCCAGCACTTAAATCCTAGAGTCAGAGGCAGGTGGATCTCTGAGTTCAAGGACAGCCTGCTCTGTAGAGCAAGTTCCAGGACAGGCAGAGCTACAGAGAAACCCTGTCTTGGAAGATAAGATAGATGGAGATGGACAGGGAAAGGTGTCTGAGAGCACCTAACAGCCTAGGCTGAACTGTTTGGACCCGAGTCTCCCCTCCTCGCTGTGGAATATTAGTTTAAGATGTGTTACGTTCATTTGTGCTGTGGAATACTTGTATAATGATGCAAAGATGTGCTGCATTCTTTCATGTTGCATTTGTTTAACTTTGTAAAGCTGTGTTACTTTGCCTAAAACAGCTGATTGGTCTAATACAGAGCTAAATGGCCAATAGTGAGGCAGGAGAAAGGATAGGCGGGGCTTCCAGAGTGTGAGAACAAATAGAAATCTAGAGAAGACCTAGGAGAAGAGGAGGATGCCAGGGGGCCAATCACACAGCCAGCTCCAGAGTTAGAAGGAAAGATACATAGAGTAAAAAAAAAGGTAAAAAGCCTAAAGGCAAAAATGCAGAAGAGAAACAGGGTAACTTAAGTTAGAAAAGCTGGCTAGAAACAACGAAGTTAAGGCCAGGCGTTCATAAGTAAGGATAAGTCTCAGTGTGTTTATTTGGGATTTGGGTGTCGGGCCCCCAAAGAGTAAAGAGTAAAAAACCAAAACTACATTACCTCTTTCCTTTCCATTTCTCCATCTATAAGGTGGGGAAACAAGCACACACACTCAGAGAGCTGAGGAGTGAGCGTGTGTGCATGAGTGTGAAAACCCATGTCTGAAATAGAGTGAGCGCTAGGACCCCTCAGTTCCCACTGGTTTTCCCTGGAGAGCATCACGACAGCTGTTGTGTGAATTTTTATTCTTTGAACTCTTTGAGGGGGGGTTCGCGACCCAGCTCCCAAATAAATCACACACAGAGGCTTTTTCCTAGTTATGAATGCCCGGCCTTAGCTTGGTTCATTTCTAGCCAGCTTTTCTTATACTGAATTATCCTGACTACATTTTGACTCTGGGCTTTTGTCTTTCTCTATTTCTGTGCGCCTTTCTTAACTTCTTTCTCCATGGCTTGCTGTGTAGCTGGGTGACTGGCCCCTGATGTCCTTCTCTCCTTGTTCTCTCTCCTCCCAGATTTCTCCTTCTATTTATACTCTCTGCCTGCTAGCCCCACCTATCCTTGCTCCTGTCTCGCTATTGGCTGTCCATCTCTTTATTAGGACCATCAGGTGTTTTAGACAGGCACAGTAACACAACTTCACAGAATAGACAGAGGGGTAATGGCATTACCCCTCATGGCAAACCTGAGGCATTTGAGATGGAACAGTTTGCATGGGTAAAGACCCTTCTGCACAAGCATTCTAAACCTATGACTGCCTTATGTTGGTGAGTAGAACTGACTGGAAACAGGTGTCCAATCAAAAGTGATACACCAGGGCTGATTTCATCAGTTCTTTGTGTAGCCCCATCAGTCTCCCTTCATTTTGATGCTATCGTGGGGGCTACTTCCACCTAGGTTGAACTGATGTCTGTTTTTGCTGAGTTTCCGAGTCAAATTTCCTAATCACAGTAGCCTATACCAACACTCCGGGAGCCTGTGTGGCTCGTTGGCAATGATAAAGGAGGTGGGGCAGATGGTTCTCCAACACAACAACAAAGCCAGGAGGTGGGCAAGGGGGCTGCAGGGAGGAGATGGTGCAGAAGGGATGGGAAGGAGGTCAGAAAGGGTGGAGGATGCGACAACTGAGTGTACTTTATACATTCATGGGACGGTCAGAGAACAAGTTCAATAAAAGTTAAAGGATGTCTATACAGGGCAAAGGTAACGGATGGCTCCGTGGATAAAGCATGTGCCGTGCAAGGGTGAGGGCTGGAGGAGTTTGGATTCTAGAACCCACAATGCTGGCTGGATGTGGTGGCCTGACAGCAGCTCCAGGGCTGAGAAGGTGGACAAGGGGACCCTGGAGCAAGCCCTTGGCTAGACTGGCTGTATCCCTGAGCCCTGGGTTCAGTGGAGAGACCCTGACTCACCAAACAAGGTGGAGAACAAGCAAGGGAGACTCCTGACGTCCGCCTCAGCCCTCTCCCCGTGCGCTCATACGTGCCACACATGTGCAGTCACACACAAGCAAACGCTCAGTCATGCTCGCCACATACGCACGAAAACTACTTCTATACAGAAAAAATATCATCCCAGTGTCAGCAGCAAAGGTTAATCATACTAGAACTCTTGATTCTCAGCTGCCAAGAGGCTTCTGCCAGCTTATTGCTGTCCGTGGGACCAGCCTCCAACAGCACAGGGCTCAAAGGGAATCCACAGAATGTGTGCCTATGATTTTTTTATCTGAGTGGGTAAAGAGAAAAGGCAGTCAGACACGCTCTTGATGGTTTCCTTCAGACCTTTCCTTTATTCTTCTTTTGCATTCTCTGTTCTTTATTTTCCTGGTGATTTCCTTCTCGCATTCCTGGCGCTTTCCTTCTAACCCGTTTTAACTCGATCATTCTTTCTTCCCTTACAGCTTACACACCCAGTAAAATCTTTCAGGCAATCTAAACATTACATTGTGGTTCATTCTGTTTTTCAACTGAATGATCACAATGAATACAAGTAAAAAACGGCATGTTTTCCATGTCTCTTACATGATTAAACATTTTACGTATTGCAGGTGAAAAACAAATTATCTCAAGAGCCTCCACATATTCATACCCCAGCAATTTGTTATAGTGTAATACCAAGCAAGATATTCTTGTACTGGCAGGCTGCATTTGAAGCTACAAAGAAGGGCCAATCATCTTATTACTTATCTTGAAAGGTAATCTTATGAGGAATCTGAAAGGAATCACAAATCTAAACTTTATATATGAAACAGAATCAGTCAGCTCTGCTTTAAATCTTTAGGGTGCCTACCCACTTATCAATAGCTTCTTATATCAGGAGAGGGAGGACAGAAATGGATATAAGATATTAATCCTCACCTTTGGTCATCAAGCAATCCTATCAAGAAAGGCGCATCAGCCAATGGTAACTGGGCTGCTCTGCTCTTCTTCCCTGACCTTAGAGAGTTCCTCACTCAACCTTGTGCCTTTCTAACACTTCAGATTGTCTTGTTGGGCTTTTCGCCTCAAAGCTATTTGATAAAACATCTTAGTTTAACCCCAAGTTATTTCCCAAGCTTTATTTCAGATATGATGCACTCCCAACCTGTGGACACACATATTAAGGGCAATAATCTTGAAGCTAGCATGGCTCCTGGGACTCAGCCGCTTTTCTTAATCATTAACCTAAGCCACGGTCTATACAGCTGCTCAGTAGAGGCTCACGTGTTCTAGCTGGTGACTCTTCCTTGTTTTATTTTTTATCATAAAACTCTATGTAAACTGACATTGTTATTATCAGTTAGACAGTACAGCTTAGGAGGAAATCATCTTCATAATCATCCACAGGTAAAAATGCCCAGTAGAACAGGATGTTTCCATGAGATAAACACACCTCATTACAGGCAGTGAGGATCTCCCCACACCCATTCACACCGTGCCGGATACCAGAGAAAGATGGCAGCGACAACCACGTAAAGTCACAGCAGAAGCAAAAAACACTCTGGAGACATGGTCTGGGGCCTTGCCTATCTGAGAACCATCCAATGGGTGGGCGGACACCTTGAGCTTTGGTTGCCCCCTGCTGCTCCTCTGACAAGGCCACCGGCAGTGGCTCCTTTTTCTTTCCATATGTTCATAATTTTCCCATCATGTCCTACCTGAAGGCTGCATCTTATTGAGTATTCCTAGCTCAAGAAAAGATAATCAAAATCCCAATCCCATTGCGACTGTGTATCACTTTCCCACAGCCACGAAGGTCGGCCATCTATGGAGGCACAGGGGAGGCTTTGGTTTTCCTCCTCAGCTTGGTGGCAGAGGTGGGGAGGGGGAGAATGAGGAGAAGAGGAGAGGAGGAAGGGGAAGGAAGGATGAGGAGAGAAGAGGAAAGAGGAAACAGAACATCAAATAGAAACTTTTGCAGAAAAACTCACCTGCAAGTATTGCGGACATTTATTTGGCTTCACCGTTTTTGTTTTGTTTGTGAGCCCAGAGTCTGCTTCAGCTGAACCTGCTGGAGATCATAAGCTGACAGAGGTTAAAAAGGATGCCGAATGCAGATCTGAAGATGATTCAGAGCCTGGAGAGCAGGTTTAGTGGTTAAGAGCAACTGTTGCTCTTGCAGAAGACTTAGGTTCTATTCTCAGCAGCCAAGTGGTGGTTCACAACCATTGGTAACTCCAGTTCCAGGGCATCCAATACCAATTCTGACCCTCAGGTATTAGGCCCATATGTGGTGCACATACTTGCATAGAAGCCAGCACTCATACACATAAAATAAGTACAAAACAGCTTAAGTCAGTCATATATATATATATATATATATATATATATATATATATATATTTACCTACCATACTACAGACACTGTCTAGGAACACAGTGGCAGACAATCATGATCCTTGTCAAGTCTTGAAGTCAAAGAGGTCACAGAGAAAGACACCCCACTGTATGACAAATGCCATGGGAACATCAGGCAATGCAGAGCAGAGGGTGTTCCGGTACACGGAGGTATCGGGGTTGCCTCCAAGAGGTTGTGACATTGAGGTCGAATCTTGCAGTAAGCTTCAACCTAATTGCTAAAGGTATTTCAGGTGTACAGAGCCACAGGGCAGAGGTGTAAACACTCATAGTCAGAAGTGGGTAGGCTTGAGAAAGCGGAAATTTGGAGACAAGACTGCCATGAGCCAGACTGAGAAGAATCTAGCCTTGCTTGGTGTAAGGCATTATTTTACTCAAAATGCATTTCCCTCGGGACGCCGTGAGATGTGGCTCTCAGGAGACTATCAAACCAACAAACAGATTTTCATATCCGGTAATCACGAAAACTAGGTTTGTTTGTTAAAGGTTTGCTTTATTTTTAACCATGCGCATGCATGTGCGAGTCTGCACATAAGTGCCAACAGAGACAGGAGAGCACCCGATCCCCTGGAGCTGGAGACTTGAGCTGCCTGACATGGGTGCGGGAATCTAACGCCAGTCCTCAGAATGGTGAGCGCTCTTAACTGCTGAGCCAGCTCCTAAGCCCTTAGGCTTCGACGGTCAGATTTTGAGAGATAACACATAAGTTGTATTCACACATATTTTTTGCTTTATCATTTCGAAGATAATCTTAGAATTACTATAAATCACCAATTTTTACTGGCGCTGTTTTAAAAATTGAGCATGCATAAATTTGTTACGGGAACAGACGTGACAGGCAGATTTGTCGAACAGACGCTTTCAATTTCAGAGAAATGATTTATAGCTTTGAAATGTGTATTAATGTGTTAACCACACATCCCCCTGCCTTTTAATCGTTGAGCTTATTAAATAGATAGAAAAGCATGATTGCATTTATCTTGAAAGTGTATCTATGAATAAAGCACGCTAATGTCCTGCCGATACTATAAATTTGGCTTATGTGCTTACCATGAAACGTCTGTAGGAAGTTAGTGAGGACTGGAGGTTGCTATTGGAGGCAGAGAGCACACGCTTGCACAGACCTGTGTGAAGAATAAGCAGGAAGTGGGCAGAGCTGCAGTGAGAAGGAAGCTTGGGAAAAGAAGCTTCTGGGCCATTATGAAGAAGGGGGGAGGGGACTGGGATTGGTATGTAAAATGAGAAGAGATTGTTTTAAAATAAATAAATAATAAATAAAGGTTAAAAAACCAGCTAATAAGATAAGCATGGATAGGGGAAAGGTCACAGGGCCCCACCTCTGGATGAAGAGTTTTTGGCAGTTAAGGACAGCTGGGAGGACATCCAGTTCCAGTGCTCGGCCTTAAAAGTGTATGCATACAAGCAAGTCTAAATGGACTCAGCAGGTTGTATTGATGCATCTATTCACACGCACAATACACACACACACACACACACACACGTGCTTGCGTGCACGGCCACGCACACAACAAATAATAATTAAAGGAGCCATGAATTTGGCAGGGGGCAGGCATTGGAAAAGTTGGAGGGAGAAGGAAGGGAGAAATGATGTAAATATATTTTAATTAAATAAAAAATAAGTTTAAAGCGAAAACGCTACTAAAGAAAGCTTTCATGCGTTAAATAAAGTTTAGCGGTTTAAGAAAGCAGCAGTAAATATTTACAAATAAAGCCTCCAGAAGAGCGTGGGCAGAGTGCAACAGGATACAAAATGCGCACAGCAGGAGAAGTGTGCAGTTAATTGTTTGGCATTTTCTGCAAGCCGGGCACTCAGGTCGCTGTTTTTTCCTCTCTTGGCCTCTTTACTGCACTTTCAGTTAGCAGAAGAAAAATCACGACGCCAACCTTCTCCTATTGTACTATACCTAATTGCATGGCTGTGTATTTTTAAATATATCAAGCCGAGCCAGGATGTGCTTATGCGAGCTTTCCGCAAAGTAACTGAAAGTTATTTTGTGAATGAGTGACACCAGCTTTTTTTCTCAGCCCGAAGCACTTCCTCGGAATTTAATTCCGAAAGACACCGCTTTATTCTTTTTTTTTTTTTTTTTTTTTTTTTTTAAAGTTCAGGCGGCCCCGCATCTGCAGCTCCCTTCAGCCTGAGTTTCGGGCCACGCCCAGGGGCCCACGCGGGAAGCTTTATAAACTATGACCCCAGAGGAGGTCAAACTGGGCACGCACCGGCTTTTGTTCCTTGTGAACTGGAAGATCAAAGGCCAGAGGTGAAATTGTTTAAAAGGGCAAAAGGTTGGAGATAAGGTTGTAAGGCACACCCTCTGCCCTGTCTGTAGGTGGCACCACTACCTAAGGCAGCTGCAACGGGGCAGGGCGGGGCGGGGAGAGGGGGTTGCCAGGGCAGGGGAACAGGAGTGTGTGGTTTCACTTTTCGAAGAGACAGCTTCCCATCCAGTAGTTGGCAATAGTAGTCTTCCCAGATGTCTAGCATCACGGGCTTTTCTCTTGATGTCAGAGAAAATGAGCTGTTGTGGTTTAATATTTACTAAGACTCAAAGCTTGGCAGAAGCGCAGGAATCCATGTGATACGAACCTGTGACTTCCTGGCCTTATTCGTCTGTCGGCTGCACACAGGGACGCTGAGGAGCCACCACAAGGTCATCTTTCTGAGGCTCTTTTGTTCTTCCTTGAATGCAGCACACGGCTGGGAGCCGTCCTGGGTAAATCCTAGTCCCAGAAGCAGAATGCGACAGGGCGAAGTTCTGACTCAGACGATTTTCTATCGAGTCATTTTCAGTCTGTTCCAGCTCTGTCAACACACCAGGGGCACTGGGGACAGCCACTTGACTCCTGGAAACTGGGCCGAGGGTGTGACTGTTGGGGCAGCTGCCGCCAGAGTGCGGCTGGACGGGGCACAGTCGCAGCTGTGGTTGTGGTGACAGGCGACTGCGGTGGCCTCACCCACTTTCCTATTCATTAAGCACGCTAGCAAAAGACCCCACACTGCGTGGCCTTCGGGAGAAGGTGTGAAAGGGAGGGGAGAGGGCTTGTGGTCGTGTCACGTGCTGCAGTGGCTCGGGGCTGGCTCGTCTTGAGCCGCACAAGCTGCACACTCTCGGAGGCCTCCAGGAGCGAGGTGCAGGGGTGAGTGGGGTTGAATGGTGCTGGCTGGAGCCTTCCTGTGCATTCTTCACATTCCGTCTGTTCGGAATAATATGCGCCTGAGTAGGGGTCCCACGTAGCCTTGTGGCAGTACCTCATAAAGCCCGGAGAGATGACTACAGCCATCAGAACCCGGTGACCGGACGTGGATTGCTACATGCAAAGACATCTTTGGATCAAAGGACTTGTGTCTTATCACAGTAAATCCCCCCAGGCCTGAAACAAGAATTAAGAGGATTCTCCATTTTATCCACTCTGGAACACTTTTCGTAGACTATGCAATTAACTGTGCATTCATTTTAAAATCGTTTTGGGGATTTTCTCATGCAGGTCCAGTGTCCCAAATGAGTATTGCCATCCCCCACATCCTTGACTTGCTAACAATGGGGCCTTGGGCAAATCGCTTACCTATGGCAGTTCCCATACCTGTGAAGAGTAACAGTCAACCCAATGCAGAGGTTGTTGGAGAATGGAGATTACTCCAGTGGCAGGTTCAGCACTGGGCAGCTTAGCTTCTATTGAGAGTTTTCTTTACTGTCAAGAAGTAGTCATTGTCTACATTTTTTAAAAAAAAAATGGTTATTTTATTATTTTTTTCATATGTGTATCTGTATGGGTCTGTGTGTGGATATATGAAGGCAAGCATCTGTGGAACTAGGAAGATGGTATCTGAGTTCCTGAGGCTGGAGTCTCAGGTGGTTGTGAACTGCCCAGTGTGGGTGCTGGGAACCGAACCTGGGTCTTCTACAAGAACAGTGCCTGCTCTTGCCTGTTAGGCCATCTTTTCAGTCTTCACTGCCTACATTCTTATAAATATGATTGACAGTAATGTTAATCAATGGGACCACAAAGGAAATCATCCAGTTAAAAACCCCAAAAGCTCTTTCTTCTGAGCCATTTGCCCCTAGCCATGGTTCACACCAGATATCAGAACCTAACGACCGAGTGAAGGGAATAGATTAGAAACTTCTGAATGTGGGTGGCCTCAAGAGATTTAAAACCAAATAACTCATCAATGGCCAACATATTGTTTAGCCTAATGTAATAGTGTCCTCACATGGGAATGCAATGCGGGTAAACAGCCTAGCCAGGAAAGGACAAAAGCAGCCATTGGAGGTGAGCAGCTTGCCTCTTGGGCTCCACAGCCTCTTATGGGTGAGGAGAAACAGCTTCTAGTTCCATTCTGAAAGGTCCCTGGGGGTGTGTCTGGTGCTGTCCATGCAACCAATTCTCTTCTTCGGAGCTCAGAACTGGTCCCCCACCCAGGAGATCGGCCCCCTCTTGCTTGAATACAGAGGGAGCATGCTGTCTACCCCTGTCCTAAGAGACACACCATACAAGGCAGGGAAGACCGAGGATTGAGTGTTAACAGTGCCTACACCAGATAGCAGGCCAACAGGATTGGCATTCATCTTGGGGGGACCTTGCCACCACACATTCTGGCTTCAACATCACATAATCATACTAGTAAGTTAGAAGCAAGGGACAAGAGGCAGCTGGGAGTAGAGCTTCCCATTTGTGCAGCTATTGAAGTTTCTAAGGATTTTGTAAGGATGTCCTCACTTGAGCCTCCCAAAAGGCCTGGAAGTAGGGGAGGGGAGCCATGGTCATTCCAACTCACGGAGGAACTGCAGCTGGGGAGGCAGCTCAGTCTGAGAACACTTGTCCATTGCGTGTGAGCCTGGGTTCATCTCCAGAACTACCAAAAGCAAAGGGAAAACTTCCCCAACTCAGACAGAGTAACCTGCTCCATGGAAGGTCTGCTAGGTTCCTAGGCTGCATGTGCTGTGAGCTTTGTGTGACCACAGCAAGCTACAGAACTCTTGGGGTGTCGGCGGCACCTGTGTGGCTTGGATCCACTGACTATAAATGAATCTTGGCGCTTCTAATGATCATAGGGCATCCTTCACCTCAAATATTGTCTAATCCCCTCATTAGACTCACTGAACATCCCTCCATCAATGTCCACTCTGGCCAAGGACCCACATTTCTGAAGGAAGGTCGAATCTTTCTCCTTTCTGCTGATACACTTCGGCACCCACTCCAAACCCTAGAAACGTCATAGACCTCCTCCCCCTATCATTTACACTCATGGAGAGAACAAGGATTTTTGGGATACATCTGCTGTGGCAGCATCCTGTGAGGCAGAGAGGCCTTGGGCCTGGAACTGGTACTGGGCCTGGGGCTGGACTTGAAGGAGATGGAATTCCACGCTGGGAGGCAGAATGCTCTTCCTCCTGGAGTCGGTCCTGAAAGGCTGCGTAAGTCCCAGGAGGCTGAGGTTCTGCAGTTAGTGGCATTCTGTGTTGAATGGGCTTCCGTGGGACAGCCTTGCTCTCCTGGTCTTTGATTCCCCTGGAACAGGAGTTGGAAGTTTCATCAGATGTAGCCTGAAGAACACAAGCTTACTCAGGCTGCAGGCCGTCCCATCTTGTGCTTGGCCATCATTCTTAACCTCTCACTCATGGTCGTTAGCTCGGAGCCCGGCTACAGGCGTGCTCGCTCCATCATGATTGCAGAGGGCTGCCTTTTGGGCTTGTTTCCATCGTTAAGTGGGTGTTTGTCTACAGTCGTCACAGGCTAAGCGGCATCAGCCTCCAATAACAGACCCAGAGCAGCAGAGGGTGGAAAGCATTGGTTGCAGGGGATGATAAAGTCCTGGTGTTTTGATCTTGACGCCAGGCCTTTCCTCAAACTGCCAGCCTGGCTCCAGTGTTAGACACAACACTGGGCTGGGAGGGGTGTGGGAGAATCTGGCTACTCAGGGTGCCACTTCTTATCAAGTGCTGACCTCACTTATAGAACGAGGGGGAGGTGTATGGGACCAGAAAGATCAGCACATTCTGGGCTCAGGACGGCTTGTCACAGTTCTGGAACATTTATTTTAAAAGGTCCATAAACTCTGCTAGCAAGTATAGGAAATTCATTAAGGTCTTATTTTGTTAATTCGGTGTTTGCTTTCTATGAGCACACAGCACGCTGGGAGAAGCAGGCATTTATAAAAAGCTTGTATAGTAGGCTGATGCATAAGTGCGTGGGGAGATATACCCTACAGATGTGGTACCCCGAGTCAGTTTCACTGGGAGGGTCCCTAGAGCACTTTGGAAGTGCACTAGATTAGGACTGTTTTTTGTTTTTTTTTTTTTTTTTTTTTTTTGGTTTTTCAAGACAGGGTTTCTCTGTGGCTTTGGAGCCTGTCCTGGAACTAGCTCTGTAGACCAGGCTGGTCTCGAACTCACAGAGATCCGCCTGCCTCTGCCTCCCGAGTGCTGGGATTAAAGGTGTGCGCCACCATCGCCCAGCTAGGACTGGGTTTTTAAAATAAGTCTTCTACACAGACTCAGAGAGGGAAAGAACTCGAAAGAAGGGAAAGGGAGCAGGTGTGGGTGGAGCCTGGATCGGACAGAGGTGGAGATGGTAGAAGCAGTGGTGTGTCAGCCACACTCTTCACTGTGTGTGTAGAGGACACAATTCCTGACGAAAGTAGCTTCAGGGAGGGGTCCTTTCAGCTTACAGTCTGAAAAGAAGCTAATCGTTACTGCAGAGAGAGCCAGGCCGCTGGGTACAGTCTGAAAAGAAGCTAATCGTTACTGCAGAGAGAGCCAGGCCGCTGGTCCCTGTGCCTCCTGTATGAGAAGGCAGAACATGGATGCTGGCTCTCATCTTGATTTCTCCTACGGATTCTTCTGGGACCCCAGCCCATAGAATGGTGCCAGAGACATTCAGGGTGGGTCTTCCCTCATTATAGATATACCCAAAGGCTTATCTCCTAGGTGATTTAGATCTTGTCAAGTTAATGATATTAACCATGAGGGTAATAAAGGACAAAGTGAGGGTGAAATCCATAGTGTGATGTGTGGAAGCTTGGGTCTGTCTTCCTTTCGTCCCTCCTTTCTCTTTTGGGCAGGATCTTGTGTAGGGTTTTTTTTTTTTTTCTTAACTTTATTCCATGAAAATCCAGTGAGGGAATGGAAGGAGAAGGTGCCACTGTGTGCTGGGTTTGTTTTTCAGGAAGCTCAAGGAGGAAGCAGGGTGTTGGATGGACTCATTTTGGATGGTGAGGGTTGGGGATAGAGGCAAAAGCATATTGATGCATTTTAGGCAGAATATTTGGGCACTAAGACTGAGACAGGAGGAGGGGAAGCATTCAAGAGGCAGCATGAAGTACTCACTAAAGGTTTTTTTTTTCTTTACTAAAGGTTTTTATAGTTCAGACGTGTGCCCCTCTAGAGCTGATTCTATATTAGCATAGACATTAGACTTTTGGCCGCTCCGCGGGACAGAGTTACAGGGTTCCTTGTGGCCTCCTGGATCACACCCAAGCTTCCTGGGCTGTCTTTCAAGGATCCATTAGCTGGCTTCTCTATGGTTCCTTCTACTGTGGTCTACAGATGCTCACTTATACCTGAAACATTTCAGTCTTTTTTGGCCAAGCCAAACCATGCATGGTCTCTGGCCTTGCCTTGGTTCCTGGTAAGGCCACTCAGTTGAGGCCATCTGACATAACCTCAGCCACTCACTCACTCATGCGCAGATGAACACAGGTTTGAATGCTCACCTTGGCCTCGCTCTCTTAAGTTCAATGCATTCCATCCTGCTAGGGCGCTGCGGGCCTCACACTGCTCTGAGCTATGACAGAGAGATTGTCATAGCTCATGCAGGCTCCTAGGGGAGGGACCAAGATGGAGCAAGGTGGGTGAGGCTTAGCCACACTCCTCTCTGCCTCTACTTCAACTACTATGCTCAGCTTGGGAGGGCTCTATATATGAGTTTAGGAAGGAATACATCTGAGCAATTTCACTGCGGCAGAAAGGGCTTTGAATGTAATCACCAACCACACCGACTTCTTTTTTTATGGAAAAAAGAGGTAGAAGGAGCTTTTGTTCTGTTTACTTTCTTGACAGACACCTACAGAGATACAGGGACACAGGGGCAGGGGCTTGAGCAAAATACAAGGGAATGGGTATCTTGCTCTGGGGCCGTAATTTCACTTCCTGTTCATGGGTAGAACAGGTTGTGTTGCTTTGAGAAACTGTAATCCTTGATTCAAAAGGTGGTGGCCCTGTGAATCTGCGCGGGCAGGAGGTGGTGAAGAAGCCAGGTAAGCCATGATGGGGATGTGCTGCCTATGGGGATGGAGATGATACAGTGTGACTGGGGTGACCTCAAGGGCCCAGGATAGGACAGCAGCCTCCATAGCTGCCACCCAGGCCCAGTCCCCTCTCGAAAGGGTCCGATGGCGTATCCTGTGTATTCAGAAGTTGAACTAAGACACCTGTCCCTGACAAACAGTGTCAGCCTCGGGTATATAATTTTAGTTTTAGATGCAGCCAGCCCTGCTCCGCCCTTGGCAAAGACGGAAAGAAGCTGTAGGTCAAAGTCAGAATAGGAGTTGGCCCCATGGGAAGAAGCCACTCAGAAGTGTGCTACTGCCTTCTTCCCCTCCTCTCTAAGACAGTCTTCTCGCGCTGGGCTGAAAGAAAGCCTGCCCATGAGTACAGAGAGGTAGAGCTTTGAGAGGTCCCTCTTCTCACGGACATCGGTGCAGCTGCCCAACCCAAGGGCATTCGGTCAGCGAGCTCTGTGCTTCTCCTGATGCTGGGTTCGCATCAGGACCGCCCTGCTTTTTGATGGGCCCACCTGTAAGAGTAAGGGCACAAAGACCGCGGGATGTCTGCCAGGGCCAGCCCTAGGGCTTTGTTTACTCATCCACAGATCAAATGTTTGTTTGTGCTTTTTCCAGTCATTCATTTTGGGGGGTATTTATTTAGTGTCTTAAATTACTCTGTGCTAATAATAATTGTTTCAGGGGTGGGAATAGTAATAAGAAAGCCAAAACCTTTGACCCAGTAGGATTTATATACCGATAGGGAGACATACCGCATATGAAAATCATAGACATCCTTTGAAGGATTGCTGAGATGATGTGGGTATAGTGCTCTTTAATACGGTGAAAGGTGACGGGGCGAAATGAAAGGTAATAAAGAAATATTTGATATTGTAGACTTGGAAGAATGATGGAAGTTAAGATGTAAATTACGTTTATGCAGCCACAGCCTATTAAAATTTCAGTTATGGGGCTGGAGAGATGGCTCAGCAGTTAAGAATCATTGCTGCTCTTCCAGAGGACCAGAGTTCTCTTCCCACAACCTACACTGGGTGGTTCACAATTGTCTGCAAGTCAGGCATCAGGGTATCTGACACCCCATTCTGGTTCCTGTTGGTACCTGCATGCATGTGTGCATGTTTAAAAACACACACACACACACACACACACACACACACACACACACACAAGCTGACAATAAATCTAAGAAACTAGATTTCACTTACAAACAAGGACACAAGCTATAAAAAAAAATCAACTTTAATTATGACTTTCTCATTTGAGCCTGTGCTTCTGATGGCCTTGTGCGGCCCCCCAGTATGCTGAGAGAAGTATATGAATAAAGGGGAAGAGAAAGAAAGAATGAAGGCTGATGTCTAAGAAAAACTTGTGGGCTACTGACCATAAACTCAGGCATTTATTAAGCCTGATGTTTTTCACGGAAGCATAGTGGACAGAGAAAGCAAATCTGTATCAGATGGATTTCTACTCCAATAACCAAATTGCCTCCTCCATCATAAAGAATTCAACACAGTCAACCCCCAGGCGTGTGTTACAAG
Source organism: Microtus oregoni (assembly GCF_018167655.1). NCBI lineage: Eukaryota > Metazoa > Chordata > Mammalia > Rodentia > Cricetidae > Microtus > Microtus oregoni. The sequence goes on along the minus strand of NW_024543830.1, from coordinate 4,896,068 downwards.
TTGTACCTTTAGGCTGCCGTGCCTTATTGAAGATTCAAGGTTAGTTACTGCTCCAAGGACATTGTGTTCTCAGCAGTGATGTGGCCAGGTCACCTGTGTATAGGCATGTCCGTGTTGTTGAACCTATCACTCAATCCCAGTGGTTCTCATACTCTCATTGAGGAAATATTAGGGTGAGAAGAAAAAAAAAGCTATAATTCTTAGAGCAAGGAATGTTCCCTGCTTGAGAGCCCCCATACTTTTAAGAGAGCGTTCTCATGGAACAAACAAATTTTTACTTCCTGGACCCATTACAAGTATTCATATACTGTTTCCTCAAAACTCTTTGTCCCAGACATTTTAGTTAATTCTTTCAAGTTCTCAAATGTCCAAACCAGTAGCTATTGTCAATGAATTGGCTTACATCCAGTTCTCAAGTCATTCTCTTCCCCGATAAAATGTATTTGACAAGTCCACTCCGAGCTCTGCACAATAATAGGACTTCCCTTCTCGGTATTCCCTCGGGGCTGCCCCTTAAGCAGTTCAAAGACTGCAGCCCGCTTACTGCTGCTGTCTGCACACTGTACTGATCACCAGTGGTCAGGATTTCTAGGTTGAGCCTGGGATGGAGATGCTGCATTGAAATAGACTTCCTGGTTTCATAGATGGCTCTAGACTCTACCGCAATGCTCGGCCACCAGTGGCAGAGTGGGTACAGTTATCATGAAGGGCCTGAAGGTCAAGACATAACCAATGACCCTTAAGAGCCATTGAATTTGGGGCTGGAGAGATGGATCAGTGGTTAAGAACATAGCTGCTCTTTCAGAGGATTCGAGTTTGATTCCCAGAAGCACATGGCAGCTAACAACCATCTATAATTCTAGTTCCAGGGGTTCCAAAGCCCTCGTCTGGCTATGTGCACCACGAATGTGGTACAGAGACATATGTCAACAAATACTGATACATTATAATATTTTATTTTATTTTTTTTAAATATTTATTTATTTATTTAGTATACAATATTCTGTCTGTGTGTATACCTGCAGGCCAGAAGAGGGCACCAGACCCCATTACAGATGGTTGTGAGCCACCATGTGGTTGCTGGGAATTGAACTCAGGACCTTTGGAAGAGCAGGCAATGCTCTTAACCTCTGAGCCATCTCTCCAGCCCCATTATAATATTTTAAAGTCAACAAATGGTTAGACTCACTATGGATGCTGCAGAGCAACCTAGAAGGGCAGCTTGATAAATTCCTTCCTGATACCCTTCCCCTTACCCCCTCCTCTCCCAGCCCTCCTCCCTCACGGGCTCCCTTCTCCATTCCCAAGCAGTCTCCCTTCTATTTTCATGGCAGAGTTGTCTCTGAGTCTGGCTTATTTCACTCAAGACGATGATCTTCAGCTCCATCCATTTACCTGCCAATAGCAGAATCACGATCTTCTTAAAGGTTGTATTAAATCTCATTGTGTTTATACCATATTTTCTTTATCCATTCATCTGTTAATGGATGCCTAGGCTGATTCCACAGCTTGGAATAATATCATAATAAACATGGATATACAGGTATCTTATATGGCTAGCTGACGTTTAGGTACGACTCCATTGTTAGCTGGGTCATGCTGTAATTCTACTTCTAACATTTTGAGGAACCATTGCACCGATTTCCATGGTGACTGCACTATTTTACATCATTCCCACCAAGAGTATGTAAGGACCTTCTCCACATCCTCACAGCAGTCTGCATCATTTGTTTTCTTGATGATAGCTTTATTAGTCAGGATTCTCTGATGGAACAGAACTTGTGTGTGTGTGTGTGTGTGTGTAATGTGGTGTGTCTTATTTTCTGGCTAACAGAATGTTGTCCAGGCAGTTTAACATTGGCTGTCTTAGCATAGATAGGCTAAGACTCTGGTAGTTGTTCAGGCCACGATCTGAATTCTGCAATCCCAGTCTGGTTCTGGCATCTGGAGGATTCCTGGAGTACAGCTGGTCTTCAGTCTACATGGGAATCCTGAAGAAGTACTTAATTCTGGCCGCAGCACAGGATAGACAAATTTGCTGGTAAGAGTGAGGGCAGCCAGCAAAAGCCAAGCTTCCTCTTTCCAGATCCTTCCATGTGAGCTGCCACCAGAATGCGGCCCAGATTTAAGGTGGGTTTTTGTGCTTGAAATAATCTCATTAAGAAAATCCCTTACAGGAGTGCGGATAGCGTGGGTTTTCGTTGATTTCAAATGCAGTCAAGTTGACAACCAAGATTAGCCATTTACTGATTGGATTTAATGGGTATTTAACTTTCTGCACTCTTAATGTAGTCTACATACTAATTCCTTGGCTGTGTGGCTGACAAGGACGTTTTCCCCCTCTGTCTTTGCATTCTGAAGGCATTTCCTTTGTCATGCAGAAGGTTTCAAATGCTGCGCAATTTCCTTTGTCAGTCCTTGCTGTCACTTCCTGCAGCACTGGAACCCTGCAGACAGCCCTTGGCTATGTTTGTATCTTTCAGCATTCTATCCATCTTCCTCCAAAACCTTCAGACATTCCAGTTCCACAGTGAGGTTTTTAAATCCAGTTTGAGTTCATTTTAATGTAGGGCGCGAGGCTCTGTTGTCCCATTGCTCTACAAGTGGCTTTTTGGTGTCCCCCCCCCCCCCCCCCCCCCCCCCCCCCCCCCCGTTTTCTGAAGAGGCAGGCTGTCATCTGGTGATCTGAGTGAAACCAAAGGCTCTATGGGATCCTGTGTGAGTTCAAGTAACCGGTCCCCAGTCCCCAGTTGGTGGGATCCCCAGTTGGTGGGACAGTTTGGGAAGAGTTAGGAGATGTGGTCTTGTTGGAGGAGGTGCTTCATGGGAAGGGTTTGAGACTTCAAAAACCTCCTGTTGTTTTTGGATCAAGGTTCAGACTGTGAGCTGTTCATGCCACCAAACCTCTGTGCCGCCATTATGGACCCTAACCCTCTGAAACTGAAAGCCTAATTAAATGCTTTCTTTTGTAAGTTGTCTTGGCCATGGTGTTTTATCACAGCAATCGAAAAGTAAGTAATAGAGTATGTTTTTGACACCTCTGTCAAAGATTGTGTGGGCTGTAGTTACATGATTTTGTTTCTGGGTTCCCTGCTCTCCCCCATCCGTCTACACATTTTCCTAAACCAGTACCATACTGTTTTTACTACTATGGCCCTATGGTATAATTTGAAATCACTGCTAGTTTGAATTATTATTTCTTTGGCAATTTTGGGTTTTTTGTACTTCCATATAAAATTTTTCTGTGGAAAAAAAAAGCCAGAGATTTTAAAGTCTCTTTTCTTTTCAGATTACTAGGTTACTCTGTTTTTTCTTGAGTCCAGTTCTTTCTAGTTGTTTGACATTGGTGACTCACAACCTCAAGGCACTGCCTTTCCTCAGCGTTTTATTCACAGTTATGGGCCTGTCTTCCAAGGTGTTTTTCACACCTAAGTTGATAAGTAGTTCACATGCCCAACAGATTTCTCTCAGTGCTAGAATGGAACTACGGAAGCCACACCTCTAACCTTGCTCAGTGGCTTTTAAAATGTTAGCACACTGGGCACAGTGGTAGAGTGCTCGCCTGGCAGACACTTGGTTCTAGCGCCAGAGCTACCAGAAAGAGTAAAAGAAAAAAAGAAAGAAAGAGAGAGAGAGAGAGAGAGAGGGAGGGAGGGACGGAGGGAGGGAAAGAGAGAGAGAGAGAGAGAGAGAGAGAGAGAGAAAGATTATCTGTGACTTCCCCATAGAAGCTTTCGTGAGTCTTCCCATCAGATTCTACACAAGAGGTTCCCCTGAACTATTAAAACTTTATTGCAAAACTTTTTGTTGGTTCGGTTCACAGCACCCAAATACGTGCTATGTCTGAAATGTCTCAAGCTTTAGAGCCTAAGATAGACAGATGCGGAGCTCTGAACCCATCACAGAAGCCTGTGCCTGAGCATTATATCATCACTCCAGCAGCTTTTCTTCCTCGGCGACTCACTGCGTACCCGCTTCTGCACTCAGCTCCAGGAGCGGTTCCCCCGGGAGGCCCCCACTTGGGCGCCCTGTGCTTCGGGCTAACACCTATCCCCGCAGGACAGGCTCTCAGGAGGCTGATTATGTTTGTGTGTTTGATGCAGAACTTTATACAGAGCCAAAGGATCAAATGTGTGTCCCTAGTATGCCTGCAGGTCAGAGCCACTCCAGTACCTTCTTCTTTAGCATGCTAAGATGTTGAAGGAGCTGTGGGTTGCATTCCGCCACCCACCTAGCTTTATATTCGAAATAATTACACGGAAACTGTATTCTTTTAAACACTGCCTGGCCCATTAGTTCCAGCCTCTTATTGGCTAGCTCTTACATATTGATCTAACCCATTTCTAATAATCTGTGTAGCCCACGAGGTGGCTTACCAGGGAAGATCTTAACCTGCATCTGTCTGGAGTGGGAGAATCATGGCGAATCCCTGACTTGGCTTCTTTCTCCCAGAATTCTGTTCTGTTTATTCCGCCTACCTAATTTTCTGTCCTATTAAAGGGCTGAGGCAGTCTCTTTATCTAACCAATGAAATTAACACAAAACAGAAGACTCTCCCCCATCACTAAGATGTTTGTAGGGAGATGGAGGCAACTATAGCAGGCCGCTGCTTGTATTCATCTACAAATCCCTCCCTCTCTGAGCTGCTGAATGAAGAAGCAGAAAGGGCACCATTAAAGCTGGGCCCGTCATAGGTCAGAACATCAGACTGGAAAGAGACGTGAGACTCTCACCCCAGTCCCCAGCGAGCTCGAAGGCTTCTGAAAGAATCACTCTGCTGTCTCAGCTTCTGAAGTGGGAATAGTAGCAGTTTATAGCTGCTGACACTTCTTCGACACAGTGAGTATGTCAGAGCCTGGCCTGGGCAGTGACGGGGTTATGGCTGTGGCTCTGCTACTCACATAGACTCACTGGGTCGTTAGGGCAACTCATGCTGGATGCAGCTCCAGGAACAAGGTTTCAACGGGGGAGAAAAAAAAAACCCTGTTAACTAAAAATTAAAATAAATATGGGGAGGCATCCTTCAAGCCTGTCTGAGATGAGTAGGGAAATGACAGGAGTGACCAGAGTCTGTCAGGCCATCGCGGCATTATGAAACCAGACATTCCACAGATGCGTTCTGTAAAGGAGTTAAATGCTGTTCCTCAGTCTCCTAGATAAGGAAACAGCTCTAAGAAGTCAAATAAGGACCAAAGCTAGACTCTGCTGCCAAGTCTGTGAAGCCAGGGCAACTCAGCCTAAGCACCCTGCTGCTGTGAAGCCAGGACAACTCAGCCTAAGCACCCTGCTGCTGTGAAGCCAGGACAACTCAGCCCAAGCACCCCACTGTGCTGGCTGGCGGTAGAGCCTCAGAAGAAGCTGGACACTACAAGGAAGAGTTCCCAGCAGTGGAAACTAAAGCCAGATGACCGCTCAGCCCCAGGGTTCTAGAAGTTTTGCTGTTTTCTGGAAAACAAGAGTTACATTTTCATTGCTAGTAGCCTATGGCCCCTGGACAAGGGACAGAGGGTGACGGTAAAAAAACGTCAGGCATGCTGGCTTTCCGGGGTTTACTTGGTGAGTCACGGGCATTTAATCCAGTTGCCCATGACCGAGTGCTCGGCTGGGTGGGAAAGGAGAGCCAGCAGCGTGGAAGGAGTGTTGGAAGCAAGAGGGACTTAGAATGGCAGCGTCTAAGTAGGTGCCAGGGAGAGGAAGCAGAAAGGGCAGTGTTTGAAAAGCCAGAGGTGTTTCCCTGTGAACGCTTGGCTGCCACACAGAGCCGTTCTATCTCCACCCTGACAGGTCCCAGAGCAGCTGTCAGAGGGCGCCTCTCACTCTCCCTCACCAGCTGAAGAGCCCTGGTCATCCCGAACTCAACACCTCCACACTCTTGGCCCTCCTGCCAGAGTCACAGGGGAGGGAAAAGCCACCGTCAACCTTGGTCACTTTGCACCTCCAGAAAACCCTCCAGGTAAAAGGCTTGGCTCAGCAGGTAAAGGTCCTTAGCACCAAGGGGACACTCTGAGACCTACCTGGTGGACAGAAAGAACTGTAGAGAACAGACTCCCATAAGTTGCCATCAGACTTCCATACACACACTGCGGCACGACTTTCCTTCATCATCCTATCGGTACACACACACACACACACACACACACACGAAAACAGATAGGTAAACACACCTTTTAAATACTTAAAGGCTGATATAAATGTTAAGATAGAGCCCCAATAAGTGGGATGTGGTGTGGGTGTGTTATTTTTAACAACTAAAATTTTGAGGCTATTTCAAGGGTGAAGCCTTTTTAGTACCTGGAGAGAGGAGACTCACCTCTTTATATTTTTCCTCCCTTTCTTATTGAAAATTAGAAGAAAGAAAAAAACAACAACCGAGGGCTATCAGTTCAGAAGTGGATGTGAGCGTCCAGGCTATCCTACAAAGGCATACATGGAAGGAATGTTGTATACATAATAAATAAATAAATCTTTTTAAAAAATCTATAAAAAAGAATATTAATGTACTTAGAGATGTTTACTTAAATTGAAATATATAATATTCACAAATGAAATAAATACCTATTTGTACTTTGAAAAAATAATGAAAATAAAATATTTTTTAAAAAAGCTAACTTGTGAGCTTTTATAAAGTGAGGCAGGGGAAGACTGAAGAACCCAGGGAGCTGAGGACAACTTTAAGCTGTTGGATCTTTTCTGGCATCTCTTACCAGCCCTCCATGGTCCTAGTGCTGTGTGACACTGATTCCTGTTCAGTTGCATTCCTGCACACTGACACAAGGCATCAAGAGAACCCCTGCAGATCCATGTAACGGCAGGACAGACACTTCAAAGGTCAGAAATGTTTTTGCCTGCACACATACACTTGTTGCCAATGTGAGGTATCAGTGTTCCGGCCTTGGTCTGAACACTAGACTATGGAATATGGAGAAGAGCTGGATTCCAAATGAGTCTAGCATCTGGAACAGAGACTAAGGCAGAGGCTGGTGTGATGATGTATCGCTAGGGTGTGCAGCTCTAGAGACAAGAGTGGGCTCCAGGGGAGAGAGGCAGGAAAGAGATGTAGCCAACAGGAAGATGCAATTAGGCCAAGAATTTCCACGTGGGGCTGGCTTCTCAATCCAGAGGCCTTGCACAGCTAAGAAACCCTGTGGGCCAGAGCCAGCATTGCTGGGTAACGGGACAGGGCAGGAGTGGCCGGGATAGTAGAACTAGGGTGGTAAAGGGCCTCTGCTTCCCCCTGGTCAGAGGTTCAGCCCACATTGCTTTGACTCCCACACTTTTAGGCTGTTCATGTGTTAGTACAAGCCCTGATTGGGCCCTACCTCTGTGTCATGAGGAAATCTCCAGGTGAGGAGAGACGCTCCCGTGTGGGGTTGGATCTCACAGTATCCGGGTAGCTGGAGCAGGAGGCAGGGAAAGACCTGAAGTGAGACTGAAGGTAATGTATTTATTACCCTCTTGCTGTATGATCACCATGGCTTTTATCCTTAAATCCCATGTCCTGGTGCTCTGTGAGGCACAGGGCAAGCACTCTTCTAATTTTTGTTGAATGATGAAGGGATTCTCTTTTATTGACTAAATAATCACAGAGACGTATAACACCTTCCTTGTCTATGGCTTCCTCTGCCACCATCCTTCAGCCATGCCTAACTAATTCCTAGGCTTCCACGACTGAGTGAAGCCCTGATTTTGTCCCTAACCCTATCTGGCCACTCTCTCAGCCTCTGGGTCTGAAATACGGTCACCTTTACTCACTCTGAAGCAAAGCTCCCTACGGCCCCCAGAGAAGGTCAGTTTCTCGTCTTTCAAAGATATGCCACCCTCCTGGCTTCACCGTCTCCTTCAGTTCCACTCAAAATGTCTCCCAGATTCTGAAGTCAACCACGCCACTCTGTTATTTGTTCTGCCGAGGTGTGGGGTGTGGGGCGTGGCGTGGCATGGCGTGGCGTGGCATGGCGTGGCGTGACGTGGCGTGACGTGGCGTGCTGTCAGATGTGTGTGTATGTGGTTAAACCTGTGCTGTTTTCTCCCACTCAAAATTCTCCCTTGTCATAATAAAATCTTATTCTTATCTTAAAGTCACCCCAAACACGATCTTCTCTTGGAGCTCCTCCTGAATGTGTGTCCTTCCTTGTTCTGTGACCCTTCCGTATCTCTTTCCCCTTCTACCACCCTGAGCCCTTCTCCCCTGTGAGGCAATCACCTCTGAGCTGGTTTCTCTCTAACTGCTGTCCTCCCGGGTGACGGCTGCCCCGAAGCCCTGACCTCTTGTAGAGTGAGGCGCTGTCCATACTCACCACACAGAAGGTGTGCAAGACCAAGGCCTTCCACATGTGCTCCAGGGCCCAGCCATCTCCAGAGTCTACAGCTGGCAGACCCTCTGCTGCCACGGTCGCAGCCTGGATCCAGGATGGCGTCTCTGGCTAACTTTATCCCATTTAAGGGTTGGCAGTCAAAGTCCAAGCAGAGAAAAATGTTCCCAAGTGTAAGTTCTGTGGAAACCACCCGGGGCAGCACCCAAGTTAGGCAAAAGGTTGTATATAAATATATCAAAATTTTTATTTTAAAAATCACATGGTAACACTAAACTAGCAGGCAAGAGAGAACGAAAGCACCCTAAAGACTTATCACACAGCCCCAGCTGCTCTCATCCGGGCTGTTCCCTGACCTTCGTTCTCCTAAACACCTACTTTTGCGCATTGAAGCATGGTGCATGTATAATTTTCTGGCTTGCTTTTCCCCTAAGAATATATTACAAATACTTGAGAGAAACCTAACATAGACAAGAGACACAGATGTGTAGGATTGGAGCACCCTCGAGTTTGTTTCCTCATCTGTGACGGCCTAAGGAGCTCACGGGACTATTGCTAGGATGAAATTATAACTCATTATAAATTATAAACCTCAGCCCAGAGTCTGTCACGCCATAAGCGCTTAACTGCAACTTGATTTCATCACCATTATCAAACTCTAGGAGTTTTTCAAGTTGACCTTCACCCAGCCAACCATACCCTTTATAGATTTTTAGGCTGGTTTTCAAATGTATACCTTTAAATCAGCTACTAATAAACTTAAGCCTCTTTGGACTATGTCCTGTCTCACTTAAATGACAACCCCAGGAAGGTATAATATAACTTCCTACCTAGTCCTGAGTCCCCATGTTGCTTGATAGCGCCCGAGGACCTTCAGCCTTGGCTAACCGACAGAACTCAAGAAAATGAACGTTCCTGAAAGGCTTGACATGGGTCTTTCTCCTTGGGGAAACCCTTGTTACCAGTGTTATGTGCACAAGGTTCTTGAATGGGGGTAATGGAAAATTCCACCAGGTTAAAGGTATGGACAGGAACTTGAGACTTTTTTTTTTAAAAAACCAAACTATAACTTCCCCAGGGCTATAGGTGAAGGAGTGATTTCAGAGTAGCACTGGGCTAGCTCTATGATAAAAATGATCTCCCCATCTGCTTCCATGGCTTCCTTAGGTGCCTGGAACTCTTACTATTATTCCCTCTTTAGTCTGAGTATCAGTACAGTATTATAGGCAATGGCTCTATCATCTGCATCTCACGGTGATTTCACTACAGCTTCACCTTGCACTGTGTGGGGCTCTGTCCTGGTACCCTGGTGAAGGACCCAGCCCTCAGGAAAAAGCTCAACTTTGCCCCATCAGCCTTCCTCCACTGAACCTAGAGACTGAGCTCCACGTCCACATCAGGGGCTGCGGTCCTGACTGCTGAGTTATGTTCTTGACTTGCCTGCGTGAGTGGTGTCATACACAGTTTCTACAGCCTGACTTCCCTGAGCCCGCATCCTCACTGCCCACCTTTCTCTGTTTGAGGTCTTATGCTTTGACTTCTCTGATGCCAAGGCTACCCTGGAACACACAGTAGGCTCTTTCCTACCCCCTTTCTGCCAACTGGTCCTGGTACCCTTCTGGGCCTGTGGAGTAACCCCATCTCCTCTCCCATGCCTAGCTTCAAAGACTCAAGGATATCCTAAGAGTAGACACTGTTGGGAATAATCCTCGCAGCCTTCACGGGGACTTTTCTGTTCAGCCTGATGCTGGTATTTAGCTGCTCTCATTCAAGTCTTCTCTAAATGTCTCCCCATTTGCTTCAGTGGAAAGGCTTCTGTCCCTTAAGGTTTTTGCAGGAAAAGGTAAGTGTGTTTTACATCAACAGGGCCAAACAGCTCTGTTGTAGGCACCACCTGAGTTCTATATCTTTCAAAAGTATTCGGCCTGACTGAAATAAGGGACAACCGCTTTGGATTTCCCTAGAAGGAACCTTGATTTTCTACCTGGCTTCTCGGTAGCTGGCTTTCCAGCATCATATGCGAGTTTCTACTTCCTCAGAAAGAACTTTACACTCCCTCGGTCTTCAGAAGCCCCCTCCCCTCAGCCTTCGGCTGCTCCCAGATTGATTCCTTTGTGGTATTTAACATGGTTTGGAAGTTAGGGATCTTTTTGTTGACTTATTATAAGCAGAGAAAGGGCAGGGGCCACGTCTGCTTCATAACACTGTGTTTCTAGAACCCGGTCGGCCTCGTCAATGTGAGTGTGAGCCCAGCACTCAGGAGGCAGAAGCAGTAGGATCCGGAACTTAAGATCTTCAGGAACATAGAGCTTGAGGCTAGCCTGGGCTATGTGAGACCCTGCTACTAATGAATGAACAAAGATAAATTGTTAAATGCAAGCTTTTCTTCTTTCCAGTGAAAACAGTGATAACATTTACAGTTTCCACCAATGTCTGATGACCTTCAGGTGACCCAAGAGAGCCCACTATCCCTGTTCTTTCTGCTCATCTGTCATTGGCAAGTTATGTTTACTCTGAGGGCTGCCTTCAGGGCTCCTGGAACCTCCTGAAAGGGGCACTGATTTTGGCATCTTTCCTCAGGCTCACTATTTTTCTCACTTGCATATATCATGAAAACAATTCTTCAAAGAACCTCTAGAGTGCCTGCTCCTGTGCTTATTGGTTTCTCTGTCTCCACAGTTGCTGTTTATAACTGCCCCCGCCCAGACATACTCACACTGTGACTCCAAGAAGAGATGCTAACATCTAATCATGAATAAATACTCTCTGGCCAGTGGACTGAGACCCAGTGCTAGGAGTGATCATTTTAAGATTTATTTTTATTATTTATTTCCCTCTCTCTCTCTCTCCTCTCTCTTTCTCTCCCTCTCTCTGTCTCTCTTTACCCCTGTGTGTGTGTGTGTGTGTATGTGTGCACATCTGTGTGCAGATGCCTGAGGATACCAGAAGAGGGCGTCAGATCCCCTGGATCGGGAGTTACAGATTGTTGGCAGCCACCCAGTGTGGGTGCTGGGAACCAAGCTTCTCCAAGAGCAACAATCACTCTTAACTGCTGAGCCATCACTCCAGCCAGGTAGAAATTCTTAGCTGACATTTAAGGAAGAAATTATGGAAAGGGGCTGGAAGAGCCTGAACTCAGAGTGTGCTTACTGCATTATTCATCAGCGTGTGCTCTTACTGCTGAACTGTTGGAAGCTAAAGAGAAACCACAAGGTTGAGATATTACATAAATCCTCCAAGCTTTGGATCTCTGAGCAGCATCTGCCCCATTCTGTGGAGAGCCATGTTCAGAAAGCGACGAGATGTGTTATAGGTCCTTTTCCACTAGGACTACTGCAGCCCGGCTGGCCTTGGAACCTTATCTGTGGACAGGGGCCAGTGAATACTGTCTCAATCCATGTGTGATAATCCGCAAGATCTCCAACACCTTGTCTGCTGAGACAAACAGATCGGTGGCAATGAACATGATGGTGCTTGTTTCTTTTCCCTGGCCTTTGTTTCTTTCATTAGGAAATGGTAGCCTATTTGGCAATAAAGGGCTAAGATGGCCTTTGGTCCTTGTTTGGAGCAAGAATTATTTCACCATTTTCAAAGACATGTGATCTCATTCAGAGGCCAGTGAGAAACCACCCAGCTGTTGGAGAACCTTCCTGTACCTCAACTTCCATGTCTATAAAACAGGGGTGCTAAAACTGTTTCACAAAATTATCTTTGCGGTTCCCACTTTCCTCCTTTTCTTCCTCCTCCTCTGTGGGGGGTGTATGAGGAGCTATATGCGCATAAATATGGAGAAAGGACAGCCTGGCAGCGCGTGCACATGTGTGGAGAGAGACAGCCTCATGTTCTTCAGGGGCCGTTCACCTTGTGAGACGTGGTTGCTCACTGGCTGGGAGCTGGCCAACTAGGCTCAGTTGACTGGCTGGTGAGCACCAGGGATCTGCCTAAGTCCACCTCCTCAGTGCTTGGGTTGCAAGCACATGCCCCCATGCCCCATTTTTTTCCTTTAAGATGCAGGCTGTGGCTAGAACCCAGGTCCTCATGCTGGCAAGGCAAACACTTTACCGAAGCTGAACTACCGCACCAGCCAAGGCCCGAGTCCAGGTCTGGTCTCTCCCGTGTGCATTTGTTTGTTTGTGTCATATTCTGGGGATTTATGGCTCTTAGAGTCAATATTAATATTAATCAAAATTAATATTCTAATTGTATCCGTGTGTGAGTGTGTGGTATGAGTGGGTATGTGTGTGTATATATTTGGTATATGAGTATGAGTGAGTGCTTGTGTATGTTTGTGTGTGAATTTTGTATATGAATGTTTGGTATGTGAGTGTGTGTGTGAGTGTATGTGGGATACATGTGTGTGTCATGTGTGTGTGGAGTATGTGTTGTGTGTGCGTATGTGGTGTATATGTGTATATGGGGGTAGGTATGTGTCTTAGGATTTCTATTGCTGTGAAGAGACACCATGACCACAGCAAATCTTATAAAGGAAAACATTTAATTGGGGTAGCTTGCTTAATGTTCAGAGGTTCAGTTCCTTATCATCATGGTGGGACATGGTGGCATGCAAGCAGGAATGGTACTGGAGAAGGAGTTGAGAATTCTACATCTTGCAGGCAACAGGAGAGGGTCTGTGACACTGGGTGGTATCTTGAGCATATATGAGATCTCAAAGCCCACCTCCACAGTAACACACATCCTCCAACAAGGCCACGCCTCCTAATAGCGCTACTCCCTTTGGGGGTCATTTTTTTTCCAAACCACCACAGTATGTGACTGTGTGATATATGCAGTGTATGGATGAGTGAGTGGTGTATGTGGGAATGTATGGCACATGTTATTAGCATGCAGGGGGCACACATACACACAGAGAAGAACATCAAGTACCCTGTCCTATAGTCTTTTGTCACCTGAACCCAGAGCTAGGCTGGTACCTCGCAACTCTTCCACTTCCACCCCACAGTGCCAATCTACAAGCCAATGACCACGCCTAGCTTTTATGTAGGTGCTAAGGATTAGAACTCAGGTCCTCACATTTGCATATCAAGGGCTCTTATCCACTGAGTCTTCTCCTGGGGGTCCCCAATTGCTTCCTTTACATGAGTTCATTTGTTCACCTTCGGTAGATCACACTGTGAGCCCCAAAAGGGGAGCTCTGGAGCCGTCCCTTAACACTTCAGATTCTCAACCACTCTGTATTGAAAATAATAACAACAGTTATCACTTAATTGCAAACAATTAAGTCTGAAATAAGCTGCTCTTGTCTTCCCAAGGAGTCTCTCACCTCACGGCCTAATGGAGTAGATATCACTAGATCCAATTTACAGGGGAGAAACAAAGCCTCAGATGTGCGGAGCTCTCAGCAGGCCAGATGGAAGTCAGGAGCCGAGACTCCATGCCCTCCCTCCCCATCGAGTTTGTCACCCTCTTAAAGTCGCATCGAAGGACACGCGCAAACCAGAGCTAACATATAGAGGCAGATTTTATTGAAAACAAGCTACACATATTATGTCCCTTTTCCCCTCTGAAAACCTCGCCATTCAAAGGCTGGTCTCAGAGTTTCTAATTAAAAAACACTCATTTTGGAAAACAAATCAATCCCTTAACTAGAAGGACAGAGAATCATAATGAATGAAATGTGTTGGCGGGGCAGGGAGGGGGGGCGGTCGTGGTTTCCCAAGTATCCTGTCACTTCTTCCTTCCCAAGCCTTCCTTTCTATTCACTAGTACCATCCAAATGCCAGCCGAGGGTCCCAGTGATGGTCAGGGGGCAGAGACTGACCTCTGAGCCTTCACCCTCCTGTACTGACTTCTCATGTCTGTCCCTTAGGCTGATGATGTAAGCTCCACCCTCCTGCCAGACAGCTGCAAGCAGGGCAGGAAGACCCAAACTTCTCTACACATTTCCCATTTCCTTACCATTCTTTAGGACATTTCTTCACCATCCTATAAGCATGTACACACACCTGCACATGCCCACACATATGCACACACACGTATATACATGTATGCATGCATGCGTGTACACACACTGATCTATTTTAATGCAGCAACATGTCTATGAGTCTCGGTATCTGATCCTGAGCATCTTTTATCTGTGTAAAAAAAAAAATGGAAGACAACCTATTATGGATCTACTCAGTAGAGACCCCAGGCTAGACCCTGAGGAAGGCAGGGCTTTTCTGCAGTCCTTCCCTGATAATATTCCTAGGGGTACCAAGGAAACATAGGAATTTAAATAAGGGCTTTGCCCAAAACAGTTGAAGAGCCTCTCCTTCTTCTATGTCCCCTGGATACCTCTGAGAAAGATTTGGGGCCTCGTTAGCTGTCACCTGCCTCCTCTTGGCAGTCAGACAGTGAACGACATACATAGGAGGGAAAATAGTTTTCTAGTATCTTCTCTCATTTTTTTAAAATTTTCATTTTAACAGCAGAATTGCTTTTTCCTAGGAGAAGCACAGTGCTTTCCTTGTTTCCCCAGATGCCGGGAAACTTTCCCTGAACTTGGTGACTGAACTTGGTGATCTGGCCGGGGTTCAAGAGAGGATAGTGGCTTCTTGGACATTCCTGTTTACAAAGATTTGAGAGGAGCCCTGGGCGAGCAGCCAAGGAGGCGGGCAAGGATGGTTTCTATCGTTAGGTTGATCTGTAAAGGACCGTAGGATGACAGGGGGTGGCGCTGCCAGTGCTACCTGTGTGTACAGTGACTTCCTAGAGGACTTGGCGCCCTTAGGAGCTGGGTGTCTCTCCTGTCAGAAAGGCTACATCACTACCATGAGATGCTTGCCAAAGGCACATACCAAGGCACTTGTTAAGCTGATTCTGGCAAAGGACCAAGGAAACCCCCTTAAGACGGGGAGGAGGGAGGTGTAGCCAAGGCAGCTCACGGTCAACTCAGCACCACTTGGAGGGATGGCCCATGGAAGCAACAGATTCAAGGGGATGATACAATGCAAATTACTTGATGAACACTCTCAACTGGCTGAGAACTCTTCCAAAAAAAGAAAAAGAAAGAAGAAGTAAAAAAAGGAGGGGGATAGTACCAAAGAAGCCAAGACCTGGAGTTTCTATCTGGTATGTTGCTGGTGTTGAATCTTCATGTCTCTCCTTCCCAGGTCAGATTTGTCATGGTTCCCGTTCCTGCCTTCACCCTATCCAATTTAATAAATCACGTGAAAGGCTTCACTGTGTCCTGGTAGAGGATGAGTCCTAAGAAATAGCCCTGTCCTTGAGAAGACCCTTGAACTGTGATTTTGAGAATGGATGAACAATGCTATCCAGACCCGGGACCGGAAGGAGCATGGCAGTGCTGAGTGGGAGAATATACTGTCCTGAGAGACTGCTTCTTCCTGTCGCAGCCTCCTGAGATCCCTTCTGGGACTGGCCTTCCCTCAGAGGGTCACACTGACAGGTCATCCGACCTTGCTTTGCTGCTGGCCTTGCTAAGGCGGCGCTTGTCAGCACGGTAGCTCGGAGGAAGCTCGTGGCTCAGAGAGGCTCCACTGGGCTCCTCGGGCTTCTGGCTATATTGTATGTTGAAACCTCGAGAAATATGCTCCTGGTCTGGCACTTCCTCTGCAGCCAGAGTGTCTGGATTCTTCCGGGAACACATATTATGACTTAAGTCCCCCAAGTACTTCTCGCCCACTCTGTTCAGGCACTGGTTGAAGACAGGGGGAGAAGTGAGGCTCTGGGGTAGGCTGGTGGAGGCGCCAAGAAGCTGCTGCTTATCCATCCCCTGCCGGGACTTGGCAAAGCGCTGTCGGATCTTCTTCCAGCCCAGGTGGTAGAGTTCTGCTAAGCTGAGAAAGAGAGACAGTCCAGCCACGGCCATCATAAAGACAATGAAGACGTTCTTCTCTGTGGGCCGCGAGACGTAACAATTGACGGGGTGAGGGCAGGGACTCCTGCGGCAGACGTGCAAGGTGTCCAGGAAGATCCCGTAGAGGAGGTACTGGCCCACGATGAAGGCCACCTCCATGGTGGTGCGGATGAGAATGGTGCAGACATAGGTGTTGAGGAGTGTGCCCCGGAGGACAATCTTTCCTTCCACTTCATTCCAGCAGGACAGCTCTGCCTTCTCGGCCACCGGGTACTCATAGGCACCGGCGGCACGGGCCTCTTTGGTTTTCTCCGCATCCCGCAGCTTCTGCTTTTCCTGCATGCGCACTGTGTGCATGGCGTGGCCCATGTAGACCAGAGACGGCGTAGATACGAAGATGATCTGCAGTACCCAGTAGCGAATGTGGGAGATGGGGAAGGCTTGGTCGTAGCAGACATTCTGACAACCAGGCTGAATGGTATCGCACCGGAAATCAGCCTGCTCGTCTCCCCAGGAGGACTCAGCAGCGGTGCCCAGGACCAGCATTCGGAAAATGAACAGAACGGTAAGCCAGACCTTGCCGATGACCGTGGAGTGCTTGTGGACCTCCTCCAGGAACTCCCCCAGGAAGCTCCAGTCACCCATCTTGCCAAGCTTAGGAGACCGACTCCGAACCTTCTGCAGAGAGAAAAAGATGTCTGTGAAGGATGTTTCAAGAAGTTTGAAGGGCCCATCATGCTCTGGGCCTTTTGAGCCATACCAATGTGTTCTTTAAGAAAGTGCCGCCTTTGCTGGGTGTGGTGGTGCACACCTATAATCTGAGCCCTCGGGAAGCGGATGCAGGAGAATCAAGAGCTCAAGCTTCCTGGGGTCTCATAGAGGATACAGTTAGAGGTTAGCAGGGCTACATGTGAGCCTTTCTCAAAAACACATACTATTTGTGGATGGTTTAAAATAAATTTTATATGTCTAAAAACTACCCTCTGATTATTAGAGCTGTTTGTGTTTTTTTGGAAGGTGACCTTGGCGTCTGGAGCTCGGTTCATAGAACAGTCCTCCTGACCCGCTTTTCCACACATGAACTGACAGAGGCGATGGGTGTATGCGCAAGACAAAGTCCAGTCTTGGGTGGGGATGGGAGTCATGAAGCCCCAAACCTAGCTGAGGCGCTGTCGGCAGCCTAGGACTGCTGGGCAGGAAAGAGACAGTTTTATTTAGAGGTTTGCCCTGAGAGCTACCCATGCTGCAGTAAATGGCACTTCCCCTTGTATGTACTAAAGGGATTGACGTGGGAAAAAAAAAAAGAGCAAATGAAGCCTGGGAGGAATAGTGGTGGGGAGAAAAGAGAAAGGAATGGGGGTGGGGTGGATTTAGTAAATTTACTTTCTTAAAATATGAATTGAATGAGGACAGGGGCAAGAGAGCTGGCGCATCAGTCAAGAGCACTGGATGCTGTTGCAGAGGACCCAGGTGTTGTTTCTAGCACCCACATGACAGCTCATAACCCCATGAAACTCTAATTTTGGGGGAATCCTGGCCTCATGGACTGCTGCATGCATGCTGTGCACATGGATTCATGCAAGCATACACTGACACACACACACACACACACACGAGGACAGTGCCATTTTCTTTAAGCCAATGTACTGAAAAGTACCCTCCCATTCAAACGTTAGAGAGGAAGTTCAAAAACAAGTCAGCGATGACACCCCATGAAGGTTCTAGAAATCATGTGAGGTATGTGTTGCAATGGAGCATCCATGTCTTACTCCCAGACAGTCTACTGCAGAAGGTGAAGTGTGTTAGATCCTGGCCTGTCCCTTGAAGACATCAGTCTCTCTAAGAGGGCCAGACCCCACCCTACCCCCAATCCCTAGGATGGAGAGCTAAAAAGACATGCGCTGTGGTTTAACAGTGGCTCCTGATTAATGGTCTCACCACCAGCACCTGACTTCTCTGTGCTCTTTGTTGTGTATATTATGCTGAGCTAAACCATGCAACAGGAAAGGTCCTACCACCCTCAGAAGGATATAAAAACCAAATACCGCCTTCGTTTAGGGATTTCTCTTCTCCGAGAGCTCTCTCTTCTGGGCCTCCCCACTCTCGTTCTATTGCAATGGTTACCTCACATCCTTTCTTTTTAAAAATGATTTATTTTTATTTTATGTCTGGGTGTTTTTTCCTGCATGCATATGTGTGCACCATATTTGCTCCTGGTACCCAGGGAGGCAAGAAGAGGGCACTGGGTCACCTAGAACTGGAGTTATGGATGGCTGTAAGCTTCCATGTGGGTGCTGGAAACTGCACCTAGGTCCTCAGAAAGAACAGCAAGTGCTTTTAACCACTGAGCCGTCTCTCCAGCCCCTCTCTCCTTTCTTTAAGCTAACCCTCTTAATGAGGCCTGTATTTTGGTTTTATACTTTAAAACTTTGTTTTATTATTTGTGTGATTGTCCTGTTCTTTTCTTTCCTTCTGTATGTATGTATATATGTGTGTATGTATTTATGAATATATATGTGTGTGTTTTGCCTATATGCCTAAGCACCGTGTATATGCAATGCCTGCAGAAGCCAGAAGAGGGCATCAGATCCCCTAGACTGGGGTTACAAACAGTTGTAAGCCACCACGGCAGTGCTGGAGTGCTGGGAACTGAACCCGGGTCCTCTGGAAGAGAAGCCAATGCTCTACCTATTGAGCTTATTCTCTAATGCTCCTTCACCTCAAGGCCCAATCACGGTTTTGAGAACCTTTCTCCTAACAAAGCTAATTCCTGAAAAGGAATTGTATGCCAGCTCTCTTCCCAACCCAACCATTTCCGTTCTTCTGGCTACTGGGGTGGCCTCTTAGGAATCTGGATTTGCAAGAAGGCTTTCACATGATTCTCATGCCAGCAGTCCAGGCACTATATGCGGAGTTGGGAAACATGGAGCCTGCCATGTGTCTCTGAGCGCTTACTTAACTAAGTCTGTTTCCTCTCATTCAAGCGGAGCTGGAGGAGCTATACCAGAGGATCTGGAGGGTCCAACGGCGTGAAGAGTGTGATATACTGAAATTCACACCATAAATGTTCCATATGTTTTGAATGGCTGTTAGGCAGAGATTTTTTTTTTTTTTTGACTCTAAAAGGCAAGCTGAAGTGGAGGAGGAGATGAGGAGTGATTGGGGGTAGCAGGCTCCGCTTCCCCAGAGGCGTTTCTACTGACCACAATCAGCAGCCGTGCATCAGCTATGGGGAAAGACAGCAAACAAAGGCACATTGGGGTCACTTTACAGATAGCATGGGTTTTCAGTAGGTCCCCACCTTCAACTCCCATGAGCTTCAGGCAGTAGGACAATGCTGATCTTCATGTCAGTGATATGGTATAGTCATTACAACTGTGGCTCCATTTGCTAAGAGATCTGCTTATAAAAAGTCATATGAATTTCCTTTGTCTGTCCATACTAGATTCCCAGATGTTCTCTGTGGTATCTGAATGAGAATGGCCCCCATAACATCATATGTTTGAACACTTGGCCCCCAGCTACTGGAATAGTTTGGGAAAGATTAAGTCTTATTGGAGAAGCTGCGACCTTGTTGGAGGAGGTGTGGCCTTGTCAGAGGGGGTGTGGCCTTGTTGGAGGAGGTGTGGCCTTATTGGAGGAGGCGTGGCCTTGTCAGAGGTGGTGTGAGCTTTTTGGAGGAGGTGTGGCCTTGTCGGATGAGGTGTGGCCTTATTGGAGGAGGTGTGGCCTTGTCAGAGGAGGTCACTGGGAGTAGGCTTTGTGGTTTCCAAAGCCCACTCCAGGCCCAGTCTTTCTCTGTCACCTGTGGATCAGAATGTAAAGCTCCCAGCTGCTAAACTAGTGCCATGCATGTTTTCAAGCCATGATGATCATGGTCTAATCCTCTAAAATTGTAAGCAAGCCTCCAATTAAATGCTTGCTTTTAAGAGTTGGCTTGGTTACGGTGTCTCTTCACAGCAGTAGAACAGTAACTAAGAAGCCTTCCTTCCAGCTACTTGTTTCATACCCTTGCACCGAAAGCTGAGTCCCCTTTACCAGCCATTGCCTGCTCTGGGTCTCCTGCTCCCTCCTGCGCTACCTTGCTGATGTGCAGGATTCTCCTCCACCCAGCCCTTGTCATCTTCTCCCCAGCAGGGAGACTCTGACAGCAGACAATGCCTTTTCTTCTGTCATCCAGAGAGTGGCCCAAATAGGTGCTCAGTAGATTTGAGCTGAGCCCCAGAGGAATAGGAGGCACTGGTGCTCTGCCCAAGGGCCAGCCAACTGCTTGCTCCTTGGCTGTGTCCTGTTAGTAAGCTGAACAACCCAGACAGATGGAGCGGAGAAGTGGTTCAGTGGTTAAGAGCACCTGTTGCTCCTACAGAGGACCAGGTTCAGTTTCTAGGACACACATGGTGGCTCACAACCCAAGGGAGCTGGGACTCTCTTCTGACTTCTTGTGCACATCTGCATCCACACGCACCCATAATTAGAAGTAAAATAAATCTCAAAATATGAAACTGAGAAGGGGAAGTTGGGAATGGAGAAAATAAAACCATGCAGTTACCAGGAAAGAGAACACAGGTATAGGAGGTATTCAGACTTCAAATTCCTGTTGTTACATGCTGAGCTCAGACAAATATTTCAGTCTGTGCTCTCCTGCCCTCACCCACAAAGTGGATGGAGAGGCCGGGACTCAGCAATAGAGAGAATCCCGCCGGGTGACATATGAACAGCAATGGGCGCAGAGCTCAGCACAAGATAAACAAAAACCAAAGCCATCACCAACTCGAATCCAGTTAGGAAAAATACGAGAGGGGAAAATGTGTTACCAAGGAGAAAAGAGAAGAGGAAGGACGAACAGAAAGAGAGGAGACGTGAGACACCAAGAGGAACTGAAAATAAATGCCACATTCTTCCAGGATCTGGGACAAGTATCCCACACTTAATCCTCGAAGAATTTTCTCTTGATCTTTTCATTCTGTCACTCATTCCATACAAGTCCCCAGGGAAGTATAAAAATAATTCCAGACAACGGCTATGACGCTTTGGTCTGGTCTGTCAAGAGGTTTGACTGCTGCGCCCCTAGTTTGTGGTCAAGGGGGTGACACCTGGAAGAAGAAATGCCTCGGTTTAAAAGACTGGTTAGAACACCAGAGACAGTGTGCTAAGAAGGCTGCCCCATAGGAGGGAATAATAGAAGTTATCTAGGGAGGTGTAAGAGTAAGACAGACCCCAGGTCCCTGGCAGAGGAAAGACGATGAAGGAACTTTCACTTATGACTTCCTTATGACCTTCAGACTATGTCAGAGCAACTCGCAATCACTGCCCTGTGCCAGCTGTTCGGGTTTCAATGCAAAATGTCCACGGCTGGAGCCAATTTTGGAGCTACATTGAGTCCCTTTGGGGCCCAGACAACCACGGCCAAAGAAGTTTGCAGCTTAGCTACTAAGTGAGTTGACTGGGTGTACAGCACACGAAATACTTCTAGATATTATCTGTTTCTTGGCAGGAAGTGTGCTGGGGGAAGGGTCAAAGGAAGTTGCCCATGCCGTGAATAAATCCAGCGCATACAATAGCAACGGTGCTCGGGCTGTGGTGCTCTCTGGCCTCCCACCACTCTGAAGTCCAAACCCAAATCCACTCATGAGACCCTTCAAGCACCGTCCGATTCTGTCTTTGCCCATTGCCTTCCTCGCATGCTCACTATTCCAGACATCCAGTTCTCCAGGCAGATACATGGACCGTGCTTCTCCACGTCTCGGTCTCAGCTTCTTCTGTTTCTGTCACCTGGAATACCTTTCGTCTCACTCATTCACTTTATGGGTTTGTTTTTGAGGGGCAGCGGGAAGCGGGTAGCGCTTGCAGTAGCCAGGTCGTCTAGGCACTGGGAATTCAGCACGAGGGAGAGTCAAGCAAGGATTCTATGCTTTTGCTTAACTTAGTTCCCCTTCTTTCCCGTACAGAGAGAAGTTAAACGCACACTCTCAGCAGAACATGTTAGTACAGGAAAGCTGAGGTTAATCCACTAAGGAAGGGCAGGAAGCTATTGCAGCATTTGATGGGAGCTCGAATCTGGTGTACTGTGTTTGCAGGGGCTCACTGGACCAGGGCCATTCAAAGAGCCATGGATAACTATGTCCCATAGCTCTCTGCAACTGATCAGATCTCTGTAATCTCTAAGCTAAAAGAGGTGATCTCTAGAACCCAAATTCTGTTCTCATCAGGCAACTCACAACTGCTAGTAACTCCAGGTCCAGGGGATCAGACACAATCTTCTGCATTCCAAGGGATCCTGCAGATAGTGTGCGTGCAAGCGTGTGCACGGGTCTGTGCGCACACATGCACACACACACTTTTAATATAGTAATAAAAATAAATCTTAAAAATAGGGCCAGGGGTAGCAGCGTGCATCTATAGTCCCAGCCCTAGATAAGCAGAGACAGGAGCATCTATGTTGAACATCTAGTCTAGATGAATCAGTGATCCCTAGGTTCATCAAGAGAATATGACTCAAAGAATAAGGTAAAGACAGATTGAGAAAGGCACCTAATATTGACTTCTGACCTACACACACACACACACACACACACACACACACACACACACACACACACACAGAGAGAGAGAGAGAGAGAGAGAATAAAAATATTTCTAATCAAGGGGGGGAATGTGTCTTGATTATGGGCGACACTATCCTGTGGACTCAGGACCTAGGGTGAATGAAAAGGGAAGAGAATAAAGTGAGTTAAGAACCAGCATTCTTCTCTCTGCTTCTTGACTGCACAAAATGTGGCCAGACCAGACAAGCTCCCTGCACAGGTTCGTTTTTGTCAATTCAACAAAAACTAGAGTCACTTTGGAAAAGGGAATGCCAGCTTAGGAATTACCCTTGCCATACTGGCCTTCGGAGAAGTCTGTGGAACATTGTATTGATTAATAGTTGATGTGGAATGATACATCCCACTGTGAGCAAATGGTCTTGGATTGTATAAGAAAGCGAGTTGAGGGAGCTACGGGGAGTGAGTCAGCAAGTGGTGTTTCTTCATGGCCTCTGCATCAGTTCCTGCTTCTAAGTTTCTGCCTTGCCTTCCATCAATAATAGACTGCCACTTGGAAGTATGAACCAACTAAGCCCTTTTCTTCCCAAGTTGTTTCTGTTCAGTGTTTATCACACCAACAGAGTAGTTAACTAGAATACTCTCACCGCCTTACAATCCCATCATCCCACCATCCCACCATCCCACCATCCCACCATCCCACCATCCCACTATCCCATCATCCCACCATCCCACCATCCCACCATCCCACCATCCCATCATCCCACCATCCCACCATCCCACCATCCCACTATCCCACCATCCCACTATCCCACTATCCCACTATCCCACTATCCCATCATCCCACCATCCCACTATCCCATCATCCCACCATCCCACTATCCCACTATCCCATTATCCCACCATCCCACCATCCCACTATCCCACCATCCCACCATCACACCATCCCACTATCCCACTATCCCACCATCCCACCATCCCACCATCCCATCATCCCACTATCCCACCATCCCACCATCCCTTCATCCCACCATCCCACTATCCCACCATCCCACCATCCCATCATCCCACCATCCTGCCATCCCGCCATCCCACTATCCCACCATCCCACCATCCCATCATCCCGCTATCACACCATCCCATCATCCCACCATCCTGCCATCCCGCCATCACACCATCTCGCTATCCCACCATCACACCATCCCACCATCCCACTATCCCACCATCACACCATCACACCATCCCACTATCCCACCATCCCACTATCCCATCATCCCACCATCACACCATCCCGCTATCCCATCATCCCACCATCACACCATCCCACCATCCCACCATCACACCATCCCGCTATCCCACCATCACACCATCCCACCATCCTGCCATCACACTGCTCTTCATCACACCTTCCATAATAAACCGTATCTCTTTTAAGCTGTGAGCCAAAACAAGTACTTCCTTCCATAAATTACTTTTGTAAGGCATTTTGTCACAGCAGCGAGAAAAGTTATACAATTAACAACATCACAAAGAGGTTCTAAGGAGTTTCAAATCTCCTTTCTGAAACCCAGTGATATAACTAACACTTTTCAGCTCTCAAAATGTGCTTCTCTGCAGTCTCCTGCCAGCTCAGTGGGCAAGGACCACGTTTCTCTACTCAAGACTGCATTTCACCTCCAGGATGACAGATATGCAGTTTCCTGTCAATGATGGATCCTCATACACTTTGTCCAGTGATCACTACTGCCTGTTCTGCAGAGCGGCAAACACAGCAATGAGCTGATTAAGGAAACAAAGACTAAAGAAGCAGACCCAGGGTTCCAGTTTCTGGCTGATCTATGCAATGCCATTAAGTCTCCTTCCAGCTCCCCACCAAGCATGCAGCTCATCAATCTTCAGGTCTCTGCCCTTGAAACTTCATGAACTCCCATGAATGTGGGGCCACTGAGTGATTTCAGACATGAATCTGCTGGTTAGTGATAATGCCCGGGTCAGCTTTTATGCAATCAAGCAAATATTTATTATGCTCCCTTGACGTAACCTATGCTATATATAGTGCTGGGGAAAGTATGTAGGGAAGCATAACTCATTTCATCTTGAGCACTTTCTGAGTGTCTTCTTACGCTAGTCCAGTGCTAGAACTCATAGACCCGAAGGCCGATATGACTCAATGTTAAAGAAACACTGCGCTGTGGAGGAGCACAAATAAACCCAGAATCGGACGAGAAACTAGATGTGATGTGTCATACGAACACGTGAAATAGCATTGCCCTCAGCTAGAAGGGAAAGCAGGCACGGGCGGGCGGGTAAGAGGACTTCCCGGAGGAGGCAGCCTTAGTAGATGTGAAGTTTATCAGGGCACAATGGGAAGAGGAGATGCAGGAGATGTGGGGACATTTCAGACGAAGAGCACTGCAGGAAGGAGCTCAGTGGGACAAGAACTGGCATGGTTTTTGGGTGCAAAGAGGAGGGAGTCGCTGGGCGGTGGTGGTGCATGCCTTTAATCCCAGCACTCGGGAGGCAGAGGCAGGCGGATCTCTGTGAGTTCGAGGCCAGCGTGGTCTACAGAGCTAGTTCCAGGACAGACTCCAAAGCTACAGAGAAATCTTGTCTCGAAAAACAAAACAAACAAAGAAACAAACAAAAAGAGGATGGAGTCTGTCTAGGAGGCCAGCATGAGATTGCAGGAGACTTTAAAGGTCATGCCTCAGAGTTCAGAATAGTTTTCAGTTCCTGCGTTCACTATGACCAGTATGTGCCTTGCTTCTGAAGGCAGAGCCTGAGAAGGTTCCCTTCCAGGGAGCTCAGGATGTTACGGAATATACAAGTCACAATCTTCATTACTCCGTTAAGAATGGTTGCAGCATAAACCATGTAGGCCACAAAAGGCCGGTGTCCCCCAACACACTTCTAGAATTACACCCTCAACTCTCCTGTTCAAGAATGCATATTATGAATGAACAAGCCGTTCCCAAAGGGGTAAGATGGAAATCGTCTATAGTCTTTGGTAACAATTTTGTTCTCTGGGGTCACATGTAGCAAACTTTCTAACATAATGCCTGACAACAATTTCTGTGTGTCCTCGCCAGCATCTGAGCCTTGGGGTGTGCTGGAAAGTCTTTGGGGGGTCTCACAAACATACTAAGAGCCATTTGCTCCACTGGCCGTGTATTGTCTCTTTGCGGTCTCCTCAAGGAATTCCCCTCCCGTGTTGTGCCATGCACCTGGCGGTACGTGGACCATAAAAACAGCAGTGGAGGAAGAATAGAATTCACATGACTCAACACGCCAGGACCAAATGGATCGAGGCTGATCTTTCTCAAGACTGAAGAAAAGGACAAAACTGAACACAGTTAGCTCTACTTAGGAGTTATCTTCCCTCCTGGGAAGCTTTCTTAGGGACCCCTTTTCCATGACAGAACATCAAGGAGATGGAAGCCACTTCCTTCTGCCTTTGAGAGCGACCTCTGCTTGGCTAATCAGGACTGGATGTGTCTACTACAGCAGACCCTATCACTGTGGGCCATTTCTCCGTGCCTCCTCCCCTCAGACTACTTGGGAAACTTTTCCAAGTTTGTCAAAATTAGATTGCAAGACCACTGCACAGAGGCTAATTCTGGACAACACACACTCTCTGGATAGTATCTTATAGATCTCCGCTTCTCAATAAAGGCTGTTATTCATGGTAATAATAGCGATCCTCCGGGGCTCTGCCACAATCTCGCTCAGCATGCAGTGGAATGCAGCGCAGAGGAGGGTTGACTTGCTTCCCAATTAAGAGAATTCTGTCGTAAGGGGACCCAAAGGGCCTCCTCGAAGAATGCCTTAGGCACAGCATTGTGCCAGTGCAGTTTAGAGTGTGAAGTGTTTACTGAGTGACTGTGCCCTGCCAGACGGTAAAGGTGGCTGTAAAGTGCCCGCAGGAATGTCGTCCCTGAGCCCTTGTGTACCGTTTTCTGATTGCTCCTTTCCTGGTAGTTTCCCTTGAAAACAAGCGGGAAGAGTTCCACGCAAGACTAGGCTAAGTTCTCAGCTATCTCAATCGTCTTTACTATCCTTGAAATTCTCAACCACTTCGTCTAGTTTATCGAGGGTTACACACACACATACATACATACATGTACACAGATACACACCTATACGCACACACATACAACACACATACACACTGAATGTAGATGATGATGGTGATATAATCTACTGAGATATTTCTGTGGGCTGAACACCGCAGAAACATTACATACTGTTTCTGTTTGAGCCTCACAACAGGCTGAGAAAATAGAAGTCATTCTCGTCCCCTCTTAGAGCTCAGAGTGACACCACACTACCAGTGAAGGGTGAAGCCGGAGTCAAACACCGATCATGGAACACCTGGTAGCAGAGTTCCATCTAAACAACGGTGCTATTTTCCATCAGGATTGCCTGCTCTGCCGTTCTTCGGCAAAGCCCCACTAGAAGAAACTGGCCACTTTTGTATGATGCTCATGGGACGGTTGTTACACTGGGAGCTGATTTAAGAAGTTGGAGTAATTTTTACATTTCAGGTTTAAGTTCTCAAGGGAATGACCAGGCACCTGACAGTAGCTGCCGCTGCTGAGCTGGACTGTGAGCTACTTCCCAGTGCTAGAGGGTGAGGAGGGGCCAACATCCCTGAACCTTGATCATTGTATAAGGGAGAGGAAGATGGAGGTGGGAGAGAGGAGGAAAGAGACAGGTGGATGAGATACAGCTTTCCTCCTACTCAAGCAGGGGATTGACTCCTTTTAAAATCAAATTATTTTATTCTGGCAAGGACGGATTGGTGGGTTCAGAGACACCTGCTAGGCATTGTTGTTTTGAAGCCAAGAGAGTGAAGGAAGGAAGCAGAATGAAGAAAGAATTGTGTTAGGAAAAGCAATCATTTTCTTCTTGAAATGTTGAAAAGGGGTAGTTAGAAGAGGCCAGTATGTAGAAATACATTAATTTACAACGAAATAGTGGGAGGTCCTTATTAATGACCCTACGGGGGTTGATTAGTTCCTATGCAATTAGTAAGGAAAACTCGATGACAATACTCAAATGTCTCTATTGTTCCTACAGTCTTGTAATAGATGTATAGAGCTTCACAGCGGCAGACAGAGATCTCTTAGACTCAACCTATCTTTATGAGACAACTGTAGAACAGGCACCACAAGAACATTAGCACTGAGGGCAAGATGGATTTCCATGTGCACAGCTCTTTAAAAGCTGTCATTTAAAACCCATCCCTTAACTCTCTCCGGGAAATTGTATGATTCCATTTCACAGAAGAGAAAACGGAGGTCTCAGGGTTTGGTAACTGGTCCAAAGTCCCATGGTTAGCAAAGGCAGCAAAGGAAGCTGACTTATCACTCTGATCAAAAAAACCTTTTGTCTTTAAAAAGGAAAAGACAAAAACTCTCCGAACCAACCAAGTATGGCAAACCTGCATCCAGGACGCCAGTCCCAACCTGGGAACAGGGCATTGCTCACTGTAGCCAGTCCTACAAGAAGCCGGGGTCTCTTCTGTTACCTTCTGTTTTATCGGCAGAGCAGCCCTTGCTTACACTGCTTCTGGCCCTAGTCATGTGTCCCAGGCCTTGGCCCACACGCTCAGAATCCCAGCCTCTTCAGCATCTGCTACTATTTGGTCAGAATTTACATATAGAAAGTTATTTCCTTTTTTAGTCAGTAAGTGCCCTTAGCTTCTTACTACTAGATGTCTAGCTAGCCAAGCAGCATGCTCTGAGGTCTTGTGCCTGTCATAGCATAACAAGGTCAACAGAAACGGTCACAACTGGATGATGGACTCATGGTTTCTAAGAAGAACTGGAGCCAAGACTCCCATTTCCTTGCTCTCTAGTTGAGCGGTCTCAGTTTCCAGCCCAAAACCAAAATGGAATGTTTAATGCTGGGCACCAAAGAGTACCTAAATATGTGGAAGCATCTGGAACTCTATTTGGCACATTGGAGGCTTTTGTTTGTTTGTACCTTGCTTTCTTTTCTGATATTTTCAGTGAAAACCATCAACTGTGACCTGATTTCCAGTAACAATTTGGTAGTGAACTTGAATTTGCAAGAAACAGGTTGCTGACTCCACAAGGCTCTCATGGCACTAGGTGGTACCAGACAGCAACTATCGGGGAGGACACTCTGGCACCGCTAAGACGGTTGTTTAACCAGGCATCAAGACCCTCTGGGCAAGACTGAGGAAGCAGAGAGGCGTCTGTAGGCCTGCTCAGATCAAGTCCTCTCATTCCAGAGGCATTCCTCTTAACACGTCTTTAGCTCTTGTTCATGCTTCATGGGATAGAACAGCTAAAGCCCTTTGAATGTGTTCATAGCTGAAGGCAAAGAAGAATCCAAGCAGACCAAGTCTACTGGAAAGAGAGAGAGAAGTCCTCTCCACTGGGAACCGGGTATCAGAGACATTGGGACTGACTACTTCAGCCTTCTCCTAAGACCTTTCCTGGTTGGCATAGTTGGGGTTCTGGAAGTCCTTCATAGACACCCAGTGTTAGCATCTCCTGAAGGAGTCTGTTTCGGACTCCAGCTGTTTTGCTGCAGCCTTAGACAGATCCTTTCCCTGAGCCACAACACACTGATCTAAAGAAAAGCAGTTAGGCAGAAGGGTTGCCTACATTGTTGCATCTGGGGAGCCTGGGACTTGCCCAGGTATGAGAGTTGATAGGTGAGTGACCAAGCCAAGAGAAAAATAAGACTCTTAGCTTAGAGGTCAATAAGGATAGGGTGTGTGGGGTGGGAGCTGTCTATAGTCATAAAAGCAAACAGCACCTTTTCGGAATTAGGTGTCACGGCCAGGCTTCACTGAGGAAAAGGCGTTTGCATCAAATAAGATGTAATTCAGGGTCTGGGGCTAAGGACCAGGTCTGCTGGTGTCGACCTTATTGCTCTGTTGCGGGTTGCACAGCTAGCATGTGATAGCCATTTCAGATGGCAGGATGGGCACGTAGCTTAGCGGTTAAATGCTTGTACTCATGTACCCAGATCCTAGTATTCCATGTGCAACAGTAAACAGGCCTTGTGTGGTGCTTACTGAGCCTCACAGAAGACTTCCTCCTCCTGAAGCTGAGGCTCAGAGATATTAAGTAATTTGCCTGAGGTCACACAGCTAATTTCCAAAGCCTACATTTGAATTAGACACCGTCATGTCCCTCTGTGCTATCTTAATTTCTCTGATTCTGTTACCTCAAAGCTCCCTTTATTCATCAAAGTGAATGGATTGCTGGATTTTCCCCCCCATTATTTGTCAGAAACAATTGATTCGGAAAGCAGCAGTAAGCTGTCATTCACAAATCAGTCTCTTCCAACCATAGGAAGGAAGTAGGCGTTTCTTACAGGAAAATGGGCATCTCTCTTTTCTGGCTAGCTCAACCCTTGAGCCCCGAGCCAGGCCTGCAGGCACTCAGAGAGCTTACACAGATAGCTGCTGAAATTTCCCCTGGGGAACAACAGTCCTTCCCTGGAAGATGCGCTGGTTCAGGGGCTGCAGGTCCCCCACTTCTGGCCCTGAGTGACAGACATAGCTCACCTGGTCCCTCTGTAATTGGCAGTCCCCAGCGATGTGGTCACCAGTACCCTGGAGGTCAGATGGCACTGTAACAAAGCCTTGGTGACGGCTGGAGCCTGTGACTCTCTGCTGTCTGTAATCCCCAGCAGCCAGTGGAGGCAAGGAGGGGCAGACAGAAAGGCAGCAGGCGTCAGAATCCAAGACTGTGGAGATGCTTAAATGCAGCACCAGGGAAGGATGGGCAACAATGAAAGAAACACAGCTAAGAACAGGGGCAGAGCAAGGTGCTATCTCCAGCAAGCCGTGTTCCTTTTCTCGGTCTTGGTCTCCTTGTCGAAGGAACTGGACAGGCCAGTGTGAGACCTCTTCCGGTTTTAATGCCCTACAACTTTAGACCCATGCTAGGATTGGGGGATAGGAGTGAGGTAGCTAAGAGATGGGAGCAGTGGCTGGTGTCAGAAACCTAGCCAGACACCGCTGGAGTTCTAAGACAGTGGCAGGGCAGAGCCTGTTGACTTGCTGGGTGACATGGCTCTGTGAACACCACCTGTATAGGCAGCTGCAGAGTGTGGAGAGGGCCTGGGGTAGCTTCAAATGTCTCTGTTGCCCTAGGGTAGGGGTGGAGACCTGACAGGAAGGTAGAAGACCAGAGTTGTCCCTAGAGAGCAGTAAATCAGTCTCTGGGGTGGGTTAAGATTCTGGGAACTAGAGAAGATGGAGGCCACCTAACCTACTACTGGGAAAGCCAGACTGGAGTGCCTACTAGCCATGGGATGTTCGAGAGCGGTGCTGGTCTCTACTCTGCTGAGCGTCTCTGGGTTTTAGATCTCCTGACTCTTTGTCCAGTGCTCTTCCTTCTTCCAGGACATGACTGTCTGGTCATGCTCCTCCCAAACCTTGGCCAGGAAGCACCCACAATAGTGAAGAGCTAAGGAGTCTCTATGAGGGACATGACGATGAGGCACCGGGAAGAGGGGACAGGGACCCACTAAATGAAGAACGTAAATCCTTGCATCAAGTGATGCTTCTTAAGTGATTCTGAGCTGTGTTGGAGCCCATGAAATCATTGCTACAAATCGGACCAGAGAGGGTCCTTCTACTTCCAACATTTTATAGGAGAACAATGAGTACCAGGAGGAGGAAGTGTCACACCCAAGGTCACATAGTTACTTAGGGCACCAGCCCCAGGTTTCCCACCCTGGGTCTGGGTTCTATTGCCACATGATCAGAAGCAGGGAAGCCACCTCCTTTCTCTGCCTTCAAATAAGACGGAGGGACGAAGTTGGCCAGGCCGCCTCGCTCGCTCGGATTAACTCTCGGATCTCATCAGTCTCTTTCACCTGACCTCAGAGGCAGCTGGGATTCCTGTACAGCGCCACTGCACAGTGGAGACATGATACAAGGCAGGAAGCTAAGGAGAGAATATTTTTAAACTGCCCAACATGGCTTATGAAAGAAAAAAAAAGCCCAAAGCGCTCTCCTAGATGCCGTGAAAAGCATTTCCAAAGAGATTCCATGCCCAGAGAAAACACTGCAAAACGCTGCTGGTTTTTTATTTTTAAAGGGCCAATTTCCACTTCCCAACAGTTCTTGGAAGTGGACTAGTGACCCACTTCTTAAGATGCCCCAGGGCGCTGCAATTCCACAGGGGCAGACTGGGACCAGAGCGGGCCCCGCCCCTACGCGCTTTTCAAGACAGAAATCAGTAGATTTACCAACCTTCCTATTTAATTTTGCCCGGCTTCACTATGGCCGGAACAGAGAGGGCTAGGAAGTCAGGTGCGGAGGAAGACTTGCTCCTTCTCCAGCCTCCCTCTCTGAGCTACTTCCCGCTGATGAGTAGTTTAAGCTTTTAAAGTTCAAGTCCACCCTTACCTGCTTCCTCTCCTCCTCCCTGGAGTTGGCTTCTTTGGGGCTCTGGCTGCCGTTCAACTGCCCACTGTTATTCGCTCTTGAGCCTGTCAGTTGCTCCCCTCCCACCCTCTTTTAATCGCTGTCCCGAACCCTCCTCCCTCCTCCCACTTCTTCCTCCTCTTTCTCTCTCCACCCCTTTCCCCCTCTGGGTCCCTCCCTCCCCTCTCTCTTTTGCGCTCTTAGAATTTTGCACTCATTTAAAAATCGTCTGCCCTCCCTCTCCTCACCAGCCCCTGCTCCAACCCTGAGAAAGACTCCGCTCTTCTCCCCCAGCCGGCTGCCCTCTGCTGTCCCGCTTGGTGGCTGTCCTTGTCCCCGCAGTCCCGGCACTTGCTCTCTTCTCGGCTGGCGGGCTCAGGCACAGCCTCCCTGGGTCTTTTCCTGCCCAGCCCTCTGCTGAGGCTTCAGAATTCTGCTTTCCTGAAGCACCCCAAGGATCATCCCATTCCCCCATCTTTTCTCTGTCACCAGAAAAGGAGTCCCTCCACACAGCAAGCCCTCAGAGAGCCTGGGAAAAAGTCATTCTTCCAAGCCACAGTGGTTTGACACCCAGAATGGACACAGGCTTAACCAGAATGGTGGAAGACCTTGACCTGGAGCTCGAAAGGGTGGAGCCACCTTCCCCACCACCCAGAGTGTTCCCTCTTCTCTAACCAAAGGACAGCATCGTCTGGGTGCCTGGGCACTGGACTAGGGCTTCGCATAGGTGGCCTGTTTTATTCCATCTAACCATCCCAGTTTCTGATTTCACACAAGCAGGCATTTTTCTGCAATGCCCCTGAGGGAACGGAGGGTCAAAGATACTGAGTAGCATATCAGTTGAGTGGCAGGTTAGGCTTCAAAGTTTTAGCCAACGCTGAAATTCGCTTCCTGGGGCCATCTAAAGAAGTATCCAGACACCCTGGTGCAGCTGAGCCAGTGAGACATCTCAGAATACGGTTTGTCTCGGGAGTGCAAGTTCGGACATCATGGCGCGTCCGTCACCTCAGCCTCCACTTCCGTCTTGTATCAATTGCTCTGTTTCAGCATTGAGCTGTGGGCCCAGTGTGGCTGTGACAGAGGTCAGAAGCAGGGCTTACTGAAATCAGAAAAGCCAATGACTAAGAGCCCACAGATACGACAGCTGGGGCAAAGAATCTCATTGAGGGAAACTGAGGGACAGTCTAGACTCCTAAAAGTGTCACATACCACAGTGGGTGGCAGGTGGCGGGCAGCACACAGATCCGCCTCTTGCTCCACAGAGTCATCTACTTGGCGCCTTCCTCACCCAGAGCTAGTCACAGATGGACTCGTTTTCCAGGGGTGAATAAGCTGAGGACCAGCAGGAGAGGACAGAACTGTGGGGCTTCATTTACTGGATCCAGAAAAGGAAACAGCTCTGAGAAAAACAAATGCAGGATCTCGATTCCTTAGCAAGAAAGTGCTGTGCCAGCCTGCCTGGGTTTGAATCCTGGCTCTGCTACTCCATAGCCGAGAGCAGCACTGAGCAAGCCACCCTCCGCGAAGCTCAGGTCTTCAGGTAAACTGCGGTGACCATTTCTACTTCCCAGGGCTATCATAAGAACTGATGACGTCTGTAAGGACGTGGGCTAGTGACTAGTATAGGGAGGGACAGTGTACGACTACAGAATACAGCTCAGTGTGGGGCAGCATGGAACCTCCTTCCTCCCTCCCTGTCATGACTATGGCTGGAGAGAGCTCAGCCCCTGAAGGTAAAATAGAAAGCCCTGGGCCCCAGTTTTTTCCCAAATCACCCCCATACTGCGACTTTGTCCCTAGTCCCCAGCTACTTTGTCACACAAGGTACTTGGAGACGTACTATTATTTCTAGCCAGAGACAGCCAGTTAAGATCCCAGAAAGTCTCACCTGGGGGTGATCTGAAGGTGGGGAGGGTTTAATAGAATGTTCATTCATAGAGCATGAGACTGCCAAAGCAGAAACTAAATGCCAGGATTAATGCCTGAGATCATCATGGATACTGAGAGAGCACCATTTTCCTTTGAATACCTAGAGGGGAAGACAGGCCTAGATATAGACACACTCAAGAGGCTAGACAGTCCAGGGAGTAACAGGCAGAGACTGACATCCTACCTGGAGACTACCTCAGCAGAGAAACAGGTGAGTCACTGGAGACTCCAGGAAGCTGTTTCCAGGAAGCCACGCACAAGGCTCAGCATGACATCAAGATCGAGCATATGGTGACAGGCTCAAAACAAGTGATTTAAGAAGGACTTTGGAAGCATAGTTTATTTAAAACTTGCCAGAATCCCTCTGGAGCCAAGGCAAGGACTATGACAAAGTAAGGAGCGCGTCACTCAGGCTGTAGGTCTGGAGGGGTTCTCTAAAGCACCCAGCACAGCTGTCCCCACAAACTGGAGCATCGCGAGCAGATTCCTAACGCCCTAGAAGGAGGTCCAGACAAGGCCTGGGGGAAGAACAGTAATTCTGCTGTGTCCTCCCTCTTCCTCCCCATGTTCAGTGTGGAAGGAGGCATTGAGGGTGGCTCCACCCATTAAAAATGGTACTACAAAGCCAGCTCTATGTGGGGCTGTGATAGCACCCTTGACAAGTTTTTCACTTTGAGATGTGTCTTAGAGTTTCTGTTGCTGCAAGGAAACACCACGACCAAAGAGCAAGTTGGGGAGAAAGGGTTCGTTCAGCTTACACTCCAGCATTGCTGTTCAGCACTAAGGGAAGTCAGGATAGGAACTCGTAAAGGGCAGGGTCCTGGAGGCAGGAACTGAGAGGACCTGCTTACTGGCTTGCTCAGCCCATCTTCTTGTGGAACCCAGGATCAGCAGTTGAGGGATGGCACCATCCACCATGGGCTGGGCCCTCCCCCAGTGATCACTAAATGAGAAAATGCCTTACAGCTGGATTTCAAGGAGGCCTTTCCTCAGTTGAGGCTCCTTCCTTTGATGACTCTATAGCCTGTGTCAGGTGGACACACAAAACCACTCATACAAGATGAAAATACAGAATAATGATCTAAGTTTTTTGTTTATTTGTTAAGATTTACTTTCTTTTTAATTGTTTGTATGTGTGTGTGTCTATGTGGAGCTATGTGCACATGAGGGCAGTGCCCATGCAGGCCAGAAGAGGGTGCCAGATCCCCCGGAATCTGGAGTTAGGGGCAGTTCTGGGCTGACAGTCATGAGTGTTGGGAACCCAACCAGGGTCCTCGGCAAGACCAGCAAGTGCTCTTAACTACACGGAGCCTTCTTTCAGCCCATAGAAGAACAACTATGAGAAGCATCTAAACTGCACCTTTATCACAGCCCTGACAAAGACAAAGACTCGTTGGCCACCTCTTTGGACTGCTTGCTGAGAGACAAAGGCCACAAGGAACTGCCATTCTAATTGAAAGATAGAGTTCTTAATTGTAGAACAATTAATATACAGTATTGTTTAGGTAATCCATTGTTAGATTATGTGAGGGGAAAACTCTTTTGCCAGAGTGTGTGATTGCTTTGCGATGTCATAGCACAGTGGAACGGAGCAGAGCGTCTTCACTTCCCAATACCGTAAGGGTAACAGGATGTTGTTATTCCATATTAATGTAAAAAAAAGTTCAAGCCAGGTGGTGGTGGCGCACACCTTTAATCCCAGCACTCAGGAGGCAGAGGCAGGCGGATCTCTGTGAGTTCGAGGTCAGCCTGGTCTACAAGAGCTAGTTCCAGGACAGGAACCAACCAACCAACCAACCAAACAAACAAACAAAAACAAACAAACAAACAAACAAACAAAAAACTATGGAGAACCCTGTCTCGAAAATTTAAAAAAAAAAAAAAGTTCAGACTCAGAAGCCAAGTAACTTGCCCAAGGTTTTTTAGGACTTGGAGAAAAGGTCAGCTGTGAAGAAAATATGAACCCCACTGGCCTAGTAAGAAAGGGACACAGGACACCCCAAGTAAGACCATGAGAAGAATGGACCCTACCCCTGGCAGGAGAGGCCGTGCCCCTTTAATTACAAAGATGACTTGGCACGGTCTGAGATCCCCACATCCTCCACCGAAGATTTTTTTCAAGGTGGCATCTCAAAACTTGCTTCTTTTCCCCCTTTAGAAGCAAGAGGGGGGATGAGGAGACACATCTTCCACGTCCCCTTCAGTGAATCTCTGGTTCTTCACGTTCCCCTCCCGAGACGCTGTGGTCCAGATGTTTGAACAGCTACCTCTCCTTTACAGTCTGCACGAGAAGGCGTGCGAGTAATTTCTGTCAGCAGCTAATTGCAAGGGCAACGAGTCCCCAGTGCCTAATTGGAGGGTGTAAATGGGCAATCGGAGCTGCGGTTAGTGGGCTGAGGTCACACTTCTCGGCCGGCTGAGATGCAAACACCGCAGGTTTAAACCATTCCCTTTAGGGCTTCGGCTTTCCTGATCCTGGTCAGAAAAAGGGACAAGAACACTTTGTTCCAAGGTGCAGAAGGCGAAAGAAACGCGGACTGACTCACATCACGTTTCTAATCCCCACAGACGAGTTGAAATCGTACCCTACCTACTCGGGCTGAGGGGTCCTCTGGGGCCCCAGACTTCAGAACTCTTTTGAGGTGGGCTGAGCCAACGGAGAGGAGGAAGAGGAGGCGGAATCACCATCATCACCCTCACAGTCATCATCACACCCTCAGTAGCAGGCACTCCCGATTCTCTCCTCCTGAAGTCAGAGTAGAGGGCAAATTCTAGGCTCCCGAGAGCCCAGGACTGGAGATTTCACTCTATAATAAAAACGTGGGCTCTTTGTCTGGGGCATCTTGGGATGGCATTTGCTCTCCAAGTCCAGGAAATCCCTGAAACTAAACTATTAAGAATCTAAGCTATGGTGCCGGTTACAGACAAGGTATAGAGATTATAACTGAGGGGGGCTGGAGAGATGGCTCAGAGGTTAAGAGCACTGGCTGTTCTTCCAGAGGTCCTGAGTTCAATTCCCAGCAACCACATGGTGGCTCACAACCATCTGTACTGAGATCTGGCGCCCTCCTCTGGCGTGCGGGCATACATCGAGGCAGAATGTTGTATACATAATAAATAAATAAATCTTTTTTAAAAAAAAAGAGAGATTGTAACCGAGTTCCTTCCTTCCTTCTCCCTCCTTCCCTCCTTCCCTCCTTCCCTCCCTCCCTCCCTCCCTTTCTTCCTTTACTCTACCAAGGGATGCATTCTTGCCTATCCCCTCTACCTCACAAGGACTGAAAATGACTTGCTTCTCCTTCGAGTACAAGGTCTGGTACTAGGTGGTCATACTGGTTAGTTTTTGTAAACTTGACCTAAGCCAGGATTATTGGGGGAAGAGGGAGCTCAGCTGAGAGAATGCCTCCATTAGACTGGCCTGTATGTAAGTCTATGGGTTCATTTGTTTTGATTAATGATTGATATGGGAGGGCCCAGCCTACTGTGGGTAGTACCACTCCTGGTTTGGTGGTCCTGACTTATAAAGAAGGCTGAGCAAGCCATGGGGAGTAAGTCAGTAAGAAGCACTCCTACATGGCCGGGGCGGGGGTGGGGTGGGGGGTCAGTTCCTGCTTCCAGGTTTCTGCTTTGAGTTCTCTCGATGATGGACTGTAATCTGACAGGTGAAATAAACCCTTTCCTCTCCAAGTTGTTTTGGGGCAGTTTTTAATCACAGCAAGAGAAAGCCAACCAGGACAGTGGCCTAGTGACAAAGATCTTAAGGTACAAGATTGGACAACTTTCTGCAGTGAACTCGATGTCAGAATTGTCAC
This sequence comes from Microtus oregoni, assembly GCF_018167655.1. Taxonomy (NCBI): domain Eukaryota; kingdom Metazoa; phylum Chordata; class Mammalia; order Rodentia; family Cricetidae; genus Microtus; species Microtus oregoni. Next base: position 4,858,236 of record NW_024543830.1, on the reverse strand, counting down.
TCTGAAACCGAGGAGGACTCTTAGATGTGAATGGAGGTACAACAAACATCCTGTGCCCCACCCTGAAAATTTAGCCACAGATGTTCAACCTCCAACTTGAGGACAGAAGTTATACATCTCCACATCATGTTCTAGGTTCACCCTAGGTTCCCAGGGTCCAGTTATTCCAGGGAATAGAAGCGCTGAGAAAGTTTAGATTTTTCCCTGGTTTTTCAAAGGTTAGGCTTGCATCCAGTCAGCTAAACATTCGTGATAAAATGGGCAGGACATGTGGGGGGCAATTAGAAGTACTGCCATTGTCTGCAGTGGTAGTGGTAGATACTAGTAGGATTTACTGAAAAGTGCTGGATTCCATAGGATTCGGGGAGAGGGCTCAATCCGTAAACTGCTTGCTACACGAGCATGAGGACTCAAGGTCAGACCCCAACACACGTCTAAAAATCTGGGTACGGCGAGAGGCATAGACAAAGGAGCCCTAGAGGTTGTGGGCTGGCTAGTCTTGTTGTATCGGTAAGATACAGGAGCAACGAGAGGTCCTGTGCTTACACTCCCACCCCCAAATAGGTCAGAGAGCACTAGGGAAAGACAGCTGACATGGATCTCTGACCTCAATACTCAGACACACACATATGTGCATGCAAATCTCCACCCACACAGAGAAACACCAAGAGACTACGGGCTTCAAATCAGAAGTGTAATTCAGTGGTAGAGCAATTGCCTCGCATGTGTAGGGCTCTATGTTCAAACCCCAATAATAATAGAAGTTCCTGTTTTGGCTGAACCACTTAGCATCTATGTGACCCTCTTTTTCCGTTTTAAAATTAAAATAATGTTAATAACCGTCAAACCTATGGGCTGGCTATTGAATGAGATAAATCTTATTTGAAATGTAGCGAGCACTGCAGGGATATTCTCTTGTGTGTATGTACATATAATATGTGATATACAGACATATCCATATACACATACTGCATATAAATGAATTAATAATAAAAATAATAAAGTCTACTTATACTCCACTTTCTAAAAAGTCAAGAAAAAGTCAGTGATGTTCAGTTTACTTTCAGAGAAAGCCTAGGGAGATCTTTTCTAGCAGAATGGGACTGGGCCATTCAGCTAAGAATACCACCGGTGTACCTGGGGTAGAAGGAAGATTGAAAAATTGCTTCCCTGTGGGCCTGATGTGGTAGCTCGTGTTATCCCAGCCGTTAGGAGGATCAGGAGTTCAAGGTCATCCTTGGTCAAGGCTAGGGTCTGAAAGAAAGATTGTCTGAAAGAAAAGCAATTCCCAGACCGGAGTCCCAACCCTACTCGAGTTCTGGGGGACAAGGAGAGGATGGGGTGTTGCCCTTGAACAGCCAGCAACGTTGAAATATGCATTCTTAGCCAGCAGCTCCCACAGAGGCTGTTTGAGAGAGCACCTAGCTTGCTGTCAGCTTTAAGATGAAAGCCCAACCCGTTCCCTGGCTAATTGTGTGGTCTCAGTGTTTCCGTCTGTAAAGTGGTCGTAACTTGCACCGTCCTTCCCAAATCTGTTCTTTGGAAATTATACACCTTAAGTATTATTATAGGCTCTTGGGTGGGGCGAGATTTCCAGAGACAGGCCAAGTCGTCAGGGTCCTTCCCGTTCACATAGTCTTGCCTGCGCAACAGCCTGCCAGGTGCCTTTAAGGTTCTTAAGAAAGGGGCCCAAGTCGAGGGTATTGTGCTCTGGAGCTGGCCAGCTCAGCCCTGCCCTGGGTCCAGCACCTCAATTTGTAAAGAAGGAACTGGAGGCTATCTAAAGGGAAGTCAAATTGTTTTCAGAACACAATAGCCGAAGTAACTACAAGTCATTAGCTTCCTCCCAGGGGCCTGAAATCAAGCTTGTCTGGATCCCCAAAGGGCTGTTAGCGCTGTTTACTTAAAGACCTCTGGACAGGACCCATCAATTCATTCCTGTGCCTGGCTTTCTGGAAGAGCAGCGGGAGGTGAGTCATGAAAGCAGGAGAATGCCCAAGACTCAGAGTGATTCCTGTTTCTTTAGACGCAGCTGAGTCCCTGAGGCTGGATCTGCCTTTTCAAGTCTGTAGGTGGAAGTTTCATTCAGATGGATGTGTGTGTGGACCCTGCAGACAGCTGGGCTTTGAGTGGCTCTTGAAGAGTTTCTTCTCAAAGCAAAAAAAAAAAAAAAAAAAAAAAAAAAAAACACAAAAAAAACACAAAAAAAACCCGAGGTGAAAGTGCTGGTTTCCCACCCTCCCCCTAAGGCTTCTGGGAAACCAAATATTTCTCAGACAGATACACAAATGCTCCCTAGAAATCCCTGAACAGAAATCTTGGTGACAAGAGTGGACCTGACGAGCCATGTCTTCTCAGAGTGATCTCTCAGAACCACAAATGCTGGAACACTAGGAGCAAAGAAAACGCCAAGATGAGCTGGGCAGACCAGGGCCCCGAAGCCCTGACTGGCTGAGCAATTTGTCTAGGAACAGAGTCAGCTTTCTCAAGGAATCTAGGAAATCTGGGGACTTCCCTGAAGGCTGAGCAGGGCTGGTAATTGGTTATAGATCCTCCTACATCTGTTAGAGGACTCAGCTCAAAGCCCCTGAGCTTAACCTGCTAACAGTAGAGAGAAGAGGCTATTTCTTGATGTCTCTTGGTCTTGAACAACTTGACTTTATGAACGAATGAACCGTAAGTTTCTGAAAGAATCAGAAAAGAGAGGTCGTAACCCTTGTCTGCTGTCTGCTCTCCCCCGGGAAAATCAGAGCCTGAGCTGTGGAGACGGCTCAACTGGTAAAGGGTTTGCTGTGAAACCCTTAGTTCAGGAGCTGGAGAGACGGCTCAGTGGTTAAGAGCACTGACTGCTCTTCCAGAGGACCTGGGTTCAATTCCCAGCACCCACATGGCAGCTCACAACTGTATGAAGATCCAGTTGCAGGGGATCTGAAACTTCACACCAATGCACATAAAAGCACATAAAATAAAGTTAAATAAACCATAAAAATATTAAAAAAAAAAAAAAAAGAAACCCTTAGTTCAGATCCCTACACTCCACACAGAAAGCCAGGCATGGTGGTGCATCCTCGTGATTCCAGTCTGGGGAGACGGGCAGGTAAGTCCGTTCTCTGGGCTTGCTGGCCAGCCGGCATAGCCTAGTCAGGAAGCTCCAAATGTCAGGGAAAGACCTACCTCAGAATACAAGATGGGCACACTTAAGAAATGACGTCTGGCCTCTGTGTGCACATGCACAGAAAATCACAGAATCTGCTGCATATAAGATTTGGTGTGTAGGCCAGAGGAGCTTCATGTTACAAACGTGGACTCCTTAAACATGTAGGCATCATGGAGTATATAGAATCCTACCTAAATCACAAATGCTCCTGACCCAGAAAAGGTCAAAGTTCATTGCTCCAAATTTAATTAATCAAGGTTATTTCCCACAAACCTCTAGTTAGTGCAATGGCTGCACAGTCTACAAAATCAGTGTGGCGGCGGCCAGCGTATTCTGCCTCTTCCTTGACCTACAGGCCTCTTAGCAAACAGGTTGGCATCTGTCCCTTAATATGATGTGAGTCTTTCTGTCAGACATGGGAAGACCATCTCAGACAACCCAACAGGACCAGCACCCAGCTCTTCTCACACCTTTCTAGAAAATTCTGAGGTTGCTTTAAATGCTCAGGATCACAGACTCTGGCATGACCTCCCCAAATCTATAGTGAGTTGAGTCAACGAGTACATATCCACTGTGCTCTGCACAGCTCCAAGGGCTGACCTAAGGGAGATGGCTAAAGAATGAAGATGCATGGACACAGAAAAGCTGAGGTCGGGTGGTTCAGGCTCTCTGACCGGGGGCCCTGCAAGCTTAGTGTGTTTACTGTTTACAGTTGAGCAGGGAGGCAGGGCTACTGTATACAGCTGAAGAGCAGTTGGGTTTATGGCATACAGCTGGACAAGAAGGCAGGTTTAGTTGATCTCCGTAGCGGCTGTCACTGTGGAGAAACAGTTAACCTCTGCAGGGAGCAGCTTTAGCGGACATCTGCACACACTGTCAGCATCTGCACATGGGCCCGAGGAAGGTTTGTCCTCCCTCGGAGCCTCACTCACAGAAGGCTTTGCCACCCCCACAGGTATGGGACTTTGGATTCCTTGACATGATCTTGCTCATGTCAACAGCACACATTCACTGGGACTTCACTCGCGCCTACAAACCCCTAAAACAAAAACGCCTTTCCTTAAACTTATTCCCAGCAATGCACAGGAAGGAAAGCAAGGCTTGGGAGCAGCGGTAAGGAAGATGCAAAGCAGCCGTGAGAGCCACCAGGTACCAATATCTAAGGCCCCCTCAGTCCTGAAAACCCTATGGGGAGGGGACAGATTAACAGACGAAGTTCAAACCAGAGGTCTTACCCCATATTTGTGATCTACTACAAAACACTAGGGCTTGGTGTTTTGTTTTGTTTTTAAGTAGTTAATGAATAAAGTTTGGACCAGTTAGGTCTCCAAACCAAAAATGGCCACATCCTAAAAGCTCCAGTGTAAACTGGTGTTGTGAAGATCAGAGCACATTTTTTTTTTCTGCCAAAATAATGTCAGGAAAGATAATTAGCTTCCCAGGCTAGGCCCTGAAGACTTACTTAAGGGAAATTGTTATTTACCAGTAGGGTTGAGAGAACTGGAGATGCTACCCGCTAGTCTGCATTGGATCAGAAAGAACTGTCATATTGAGAAACAGCTCTACGGATACATGTCTCTCTCGAGTTTCAGATGCCAGAGCCTTCTGCCCACACCCACAGTGAGGATGCCCCCTTCCTGACTCCCTCCCTCTTGATCTAGAAAAGGGAAATACGCTCATTATCCACCTGAAATTTCTGATGCCAGGGTGGAACCTCTCAGCAACGTCTCTTTCATAAAGCAGTCTCCCAGTGCAGGCACGGCAGAACTGCTGTCTTTGATTTTTAATTCATGGAGGATTTTCCCAATTATGAAAATACCAGCGGGAGGCTGTGCAAATGGCTCAGCGAGCAAAGCATTTGATGTGCAAGAGCAGGACCTGACTCTGGATCCCCGGTACCCACATTAGGGGAGGAAGGAAGAAAAGAAGGGAGGGAAGGAGGGAGGGAGGGAGAAAAAGAGGGAGAGAGGAAGAAAAGCTAAGCAGTTATAACCCCAGTGAGGGAGGGAAAGAAGGAGGGAGAGAGCAAGAGCTAAGCAAGTTGTAACCCCAGTGCTGGGGAGGTATACACAGGAGGATCCTGGGGGCTCCCTGGGTATGCTCCAGATTCAGTGAGAGACCCGGGGTATACACAGGAGGATCCTGGGGGCTCCCTGGGTATGCTCCAGATTCAGTGAGAGACCCGGGGTATACACAGGAGGATCCTGGGGGCTCCCTGGGTATGCTCCAGATTCAGTGAGAGACCCGGGGTATACACAGGAGGATCCTGGGGGCTCCCTGGGTATGCTCCAGATTCAGTGAGAGACCCTGTCTCAAAAAATAAGGTGGATAATGATAGGGGAAGGCATCCATTACGGGCCACTGGCAGCCACAGTTGTACATATATATATATATATATATATATATATATATATATAACACAGACACACACAATAATAGTGTGCTAAATGACAAAAATTTAGGTAATACAGAAAAATCCAAATAGCCACCCATCAACACTGTTAAAAAAGTACTAGATAACCTTCCACCATATGTTTATGCTTGTAACCTTGTAGTTACATATTTAGGAATGTATTGTGAATACTTTTTTGCACTCTGATATTGTTTTCGGTTAGAAAGTCTCAGGGGCATTTTTAATGTTGATAGTGGCGTCCCTTTTGCGTAATGATTATCATGGGTGTACCCAGAGGAGACAGCGTCCAAAGACAGTAAAACATGTCTGTGCCTCTACTGTCTCCAAGCACATTGCCACTCCACATGAAAGCCAGCATCCAAAGATGCAGGAAATATATCACATCCATCCTTTGCCAAGCCCTTGGGTGACATAGTTTCATGCCTGCAGATTTATCAGAACTCATTCAGCAGCCTTTTTTAATATTTCAGTTTTTAGTTAGCAAACTAAACAACTTTGGAGACAGGCAGTGACCTCTGATTTTCTACTACAGAACAATGTCTCTCTTTGGCCCAAGTAAGTTAGTCCATAGGCTGTGAACCCTCCTTTCAAAGCCTTGCAATAGCTTGTGGGAAAAAGCAGAGATGCTGAACAGAACTATTCAAAACAAAACAAAAATGTTAGCTTCCCCCATTCAACAAACCCCTTCCCCATCAACCATACAAGACGTGAAAGGAAGTAGGTTGGGTGAGAGGTGAACTTCTGGGAGAGATAAGAGCGGCCTTGGCAGACCTTGGCAGACTCTGGGAAAGCGCTTCACGCGGCTGGCGGAGGAGGTGCCTCTGGGTGAGCAGAGGTGGAAGTTTAAATCCGGAGGAGCTAAGTTTGCAAAGCTCAGCCTTACCATTGAGCCTGCTAACACTGTGCAGCTTGCTCCCAGTCCTGCTTGGTTTCTGGGGACTCCCACAATTCCCTGGGGCTAAGACCCAGCTTGTCACTTGATGGCAAGGTCTTGTATGAGAGACCATGGTCGGTGGGGCAGTGAGAGGCCAGGAGGAAATACACAAACCAGGAGAGACCTGAGGAGAGCAGAGCTCAGGGTCTAATTGACATACAGTGAAGCAGCCTTGATAGTTACCCTTTGGCCTCTAGTTTCCATCTTGGTAAAAGGGAGAGCTAGGGGTTAAATTCCACGGACCTCTCATTGCAGTCCTAACAGCCCATGTGTCTGTGATTCTGAGTTATCAGGTATCTCGATACCGAGCCAAATCTTGAAAAAAGTCCAGGTTCATCTTAGGTACCCAACTGCATTTGCTCTTGCTCTGGGGATGTGTAAAGGATGTTTCCAGGCTACTATTGTTCCAGATAGTAGCACAGGATTAAGTCCATGAGGATACAGGGGGGAGGAGAACACAAACGAGCCAAGATCCACAGCCATGTGTCAATCAGAGGGCAGCAGAGAAAACTCAGGCGGAGTCAGGCGGAGTCAGCCAACCACTCCGACCCTCACCCTGTGGTGTGTACCAGGTGTGCTCAAGTTAACAGTAACACGTGGCCCACTTCACTTTCATTAAGTTGCCCAATCTGGTCTTGAACTTCTTCTGTAGCCTAGGCAGGAGACCTTGTCTGAGGGCACATAACTGATCTGTTGTTTGCTTGTCTGAGTACTGATGTACCCCAGGGACTTCCGTGTACTAGGCAAGGGCTCTACCTCCAAGAACTGAACTCTACCATGCTCTGACACCACCACCCCCGCCTTTTTATTATTATTATTATTAAAGAAAAACTCTTTAGTTTGAGATGGGATTTCCTTAAATTGCCCAATCTGGCCTTGAACTTATTTTGTAGCTCTGGTAGATCTCAAACTTGTGACCCTCTTGACTCAGCCTTCTAAGTGGCCAGAATTACCAACCTGTGCCACTAGGCCCCACCTAGTTTGTTTATTTATTTATTTATTTATTAAGGATTTCTGCCTCCTCCCCGCAACTGCCCACCTAGTTTGTTGATCTGTTGCCTTATATGTGGATTTGGTTAGCCAGCTCTTTGGTTTCAAATGCCCACTGGGTTTGGTATTGTTCTGTGAAGTAGATATACTACTGACTCGGGCATGGCATCTGAACTAGAAGCCCCAAGCCTAGTGGCGTCTTCAGCATTCTGCTCAGACTTCTCTGATGATGTCATCAGTGAGCGCCCCATACGAGCAGCCGGATAACTAGTTAGAATAAGAAACCCTGTCTTGGTTTGAAATCAGCAAGATATCTATGAAAGCACAGTCATATCTTTGGTCTGGGTTGTGGGGACCGAGCAGTTCATGCTGCTGGGGACTGTAAAGACATCAGTGCCCAGCTGTGAGCTCAGGGGAGCATAGACTGGAACTCAAGAGTCATGTGTCTGCGTCTGTTCACCCGGTGTATGCACAAGGGGCTGTGGGAACCCTCATACACCTCCAGGTCCAGCTTATTGACTTGGGTTACCACGGGCCTGACCATGGTGGTTGATGCCCAGATGGACTCAGGTAAAGACCACGAATGTTAATGGAAAACAGATAAAGATCGTAATAGGAATGATATATGCCGGGCAGTGGTCTAAGTACTTGATACACACTGGTCCCCTGAACCCTTTTAAGACCTTGGGAGGTAAATATTCACAGCCCTGTTTTATGTAACTGGAAGCTGGGAAGAGAAACCTTGGCCAAGGGCACACAGCTGGCCAGTGGTATAGCTGGGATCTGAGTCCAGGCAGTGTGGTTTCAGTGTGTGTGCTTTAACCTCACAGTGAACAGCATGGCAATGTGATAATTGCTGTAGCAAGGCAAGATCAGAATCTGTAGGAACTGAGGAAGGAACAAGTCAGGAAGTTCCAGGACAGGCCCCACAGAGAAGATGACATCGTGGTGTGCCTTGAAGGATGAGTACAAGCTGCTGGGGCAGAAATGGGGGAGCAATAGCTAAGCTCTGGGGACAGCATGAGCAAAAGCCTGAAGACTGGAGAGTATTTCTTCTGCACAGACGGACCCACAGGTATATGGGAGCATGACTCACAGAGAAAGGAGAGTTAGGAGAACATTGTTAAGAGCTTTGTGAGTCATAAATCTCCTTGTAGGGGGGCAAATAAGAGGTTGAGACAGGACCTTCCTACAGTCTCTAGGGATCTCCAGGATGAGTTTTCCGTTGGCCTATCCCGGATCACACCCAGTATACCATGACTTCAGCTTCACTGCAAGAGCTTGGGGCTGGGCAACTCCGTTTCTCCCTACTTGGACAGTGTGGTTCTTGCGTTCCATGTGGAAGGTGGATAAAGTTTGGCAAGCTGTCTGTAAAACATCGAGATTGTCATTTGTCTTTCAAGAAAGTCAGGACTGTGTCCTCTTCCCTGCAATTCCTCTCCTGGTGGGAACACTTGTCAAGACTGGAGAGGGAGTGTCGGTGTCGGTGGACTTAGCCCCAGATTTCTCCCACAACCCCTGCTACTGCTATCAGCTGTGTGGCTGAGACTGGGTTGAGAGGTCTGACTGAGGCTGGCATATGCAGGATCCCTGGCTGTGGCCATACAGTAAGAGCTGAGAGAGAGAAATTCCTCAATGTGAAAACCGTACCCCTCCTCAGCGAAGATGACCCATGACATCTGTAGCCTCCTGAAAGACTTCCTTTGAAACCTCAAAGAACCCCCTCTGACCTTTTCACTAAGCAGCACTTTCATGGAGGCAGCAGAAATAACAGACAACAGTATAGAGGCCACGTACCAGGCTATCAACGAACTGCTCTGGGCCAACTGGGACGTACTGGCCTTCCTCAGGATTCCCTTGCAGAGAGTGGCTCAGAGTCTGAACACTAAGATGGATGTTGCCAATCCAGCTCAAGTCTTTGGCCCTACAATAGTTGCCCCTGCTATGCCTAGTCCAGACCCAGTGACAGTGTTCCAGGACATCAAGTGTCAACTCGAGGTGGTGAAGCCTCTGCTTTCTCTGCCCCTGGAATCCTGGAATCAGTTCATGATGGCGGAAAAGAGCATCTGCACCCAGCATGACGACAGGAGCTCAACATCATGGATATGAGGCTAACGTGAGCTGACCAGGCTGTGACCACTCCTGAATGCCAACTTGTCTAGCACCCTGTCACCATGATTGTATAATCTTTCCAAGAGCACTAACAGGTTTGGGGACAAAAGCAAGTCTGCCACCAACTTAGGTCAACAAGGCAAATTTTCCCTGCTTCATACCTCAAGTAAAGCCATTTCTCCTAGTGTCCCCGAGGATTACTGACTGCAGGAAACACACCTGTTTGCTCTGGGACACAAAATCCACTGACACTCTCTCTCCAGCCTGGACACCTGTCCCCACCAGGGGAGAAATGCAGGGAAGAGGTCATCAGTCTGACCTTCTTGAAAGACCAAATGACAACCTTGACACTTTGGAGACAGCTTGCCAAACTTTATCTGCCTTCCATATAGAACACAAGATTTGGGGTTAATAACTGTCTTTGAATGAAATCATACAAGCACACGCCTCTGTTATTCTGAGGTGAATTGGTCTGTCTCAGTTTTGGGCTCCAGTAGTCTGCCATTCAGAGTGGAGTCACTATCAACAGCTTATAAAGGGCCTGATTTCCTTCTACTCCTGGTCCAAGATAGCAAGGTCTCAATCACAGACAAAGCTTCAATGGGAACAGCCACTGTAGTTTGTGCAGCGATTGATTCTTTTACCTGGTCTACTCTAGAGCCATGGAACAGATTTTCTTCGCAGGCCCAGGAGGGCCATCAATGAACTGTCAGTTTTTACAATGCCTCGTCTCTCGCTTCTTCATTTTGACATTCTTCACCAAAGAAGCATTCTAGTCCCGTGACTCACCAGCCTTGTCAAAGCTGGTATCTGATAAAATGAAGCCGGATTCACCAATGGCTGACGGTCTATTGTTCCCAGAATTGCCACTGGATGAAAAGAATTGCCACTTGGTTGAAAAAAGCCAGAGCTAAATTTTGTTCCCCGCTTGGCTGAAAGCTGCCAGCCAGATGTGTCGTCCACGAGGCTCTCTCAAATCAGCGGAATCGGCTGTCCCAGCTTTGCGCATGCGCCTAAGCTCGCTGCCCCATTCGGTCTCTCCATCCATCCACTTGATTCCGTGCGTGCTTCAGCTGCACATCCGGAGCGCTCCACCAGTTCCTGCTCTCATCAACTGAAAAGCAATTTCATCACTTGAATTTCTCCAGCTAGCTCCTGGCTGGTTCTTGAACGCTTCCTCTGGGTACCTCAAAGCCCTCACCACCCAGATGAATCCAGAGCTTTCATTTCCTCCACCGATAATCTGCAACAGCTCACGAGCCATTCAAAGTCCACACCGTCACCATGGTCATATGCTTTTTTTCGAGGCTCCTGGTCCCGAGCACCCACAGTGCTCACTCTCCTACAGCTGTACCCCATGATGGCTGCTGTCTGCCAGTTGCACGCCTCACTACTGGCAAAGTCAAAAGTTTGTTTTTCTTACAGTCTCTCGAAAGATGTTTTGGCTGGTTTTTGTTGGTTGGTTTTATCAACTTGACACAAGCTAGAGGTCTTTGGGAAGAGGGAGTGTTAATGAAGGAATCGCCTCCACAAGCTTGGCTTATAGACAAGTCTTTGGGAGCACTTTCTTGATTAATGTCTGGTAATGGGAGGGCTTATGTTTGATGGTGCTACACCTGAGCAGGTGGTCCTGGCTTGTATAAGAAAGCAGGATTAGCAAACCATGGGCGCAAGCCAGTAAGCAGCATCCCCCACAGCCTCTGCTTCAGTTCCTGCCTCTAGTTTCCTGCCTTGAGTTCTTCCCTGACTTCCCTTCATGACTGACTGTGACCAGGATGTGTAAATCAAATAAACCCTTTCCTCCCCAAGTTGATCTTGGCCATGATGTTATACCATGGCAATAGAAACAAGTTAAGACAAGAGATCCTAAGAGAAAGACTTTGGTTAGAAGCTCCTCTGGGTTTGCCAGTGGGAAGACAGAAAAATGATGCAACTTGACTTGCCCGAGACAGGGCTCTTTTGTTTCTCCTGCCCATCCCTTTCTCACCCAGAAACACCGAGGCCTTACCAAGTATTAAGCTGCGACTCCACATCCAAAGTTCCCTAGCTTAGAAATAGAAAGTCTGTAGGCCCTTGGGGTGTCAGTGACTGCTGTAACGGGGAGCCACTTCAGAAACAGTATTGAAACCCCTTCGGACAAAGCGTGCAATTAAGAGCCGAGGACCGAAATGCAAGCTAATTTGACTTATTCTGAGCTGCTCCACAGGATGGTACCAGGATCTGAATGAGCAGAACCCCGCTCTTCTCTAGCACCACTTGAAGTACCCCAAGAGGATTCCGGCATTCAGTCTCCCTCAGCTCCCATAAAGCCATTAGTATTATTATCATGCTTGACAGATGGGGAAACTGAGGCACTGTGGCTAAACAGCTCGTCTCGGGCACCAGGCAAGTAAGTGACAGAGCCAGGTGCCAGGCCCAAGCGCTCTGGTTACGGGGCCCTGTGGAGATAGAAATCTGGGCCCGAGATGAGGAAGGACTGGGAAGCAGTTTATCAATTCACAAGAGGAGGCTGTTTTATGAAGCACTTAACCCGAGTCTGAGGGGCCACTTTCGGGGGGTGTTGACTTAGTAAATGTTCCTTGGCAGCAAGTTCAGAAGCCAAGCCTGACTAAGCTGAAAAGGGAAGATGAGAGGGGTGGGGGGAGGAGCGAGAAGGTGGGGAAGTTTGTGAAAAGAGGGGTACAGATTTTTTTTAAAAATATAGCCAAAACTCCAGATTGAGGAAGGAAGAAGGACGCCCCGGATCAGTGAGCAGAGACCAACAGACGATTTCTGTAGGGCCAAATGAATCCGTTCAGACTCCTGTCTTCTAGGTGCTCTGCTCAGGAGCCAAGTTCCAGGGGGAGAACATTCCCTTGGCCCAGCCCTGGGAAAGTGTGACAATAAAACCACTGATATTTACGGTGTGTGTATTCTCCACCAGGCACAGCTGAAGTGCTGCAAGCATGTGCTTTCTTTCCAAAGCACCCCTACAAGGCTGATGCTGGGAGAATCAGCACAGAAGCAGAGAGTCTGGAGCACCTGCCCAAACTCACCCCGCTGTCCAGCCACGGAGCTGGAATTCAAGGCAAAGCTATGTGGTATTGCAGCGGGCAATAATCTAATATCAAAAGGGAAGGGACCCAGGATGGCATGTTGGTGTGGATGAAGGAATTCTAAAGAGATAAAGAGCATGGATGCTTCCTCAAGACTTGGTCTCCCGAGGGGGTTCTCAGGGAAGGTTTCCAGCATTACCCTTTGGCGAGAGAGAGAGAGAGAGAGAGAGAGAGAGAGAGAGAGAGAGGGAGAGAGAGAGAGAGAACTGGATAAGGCTAGATGAAAGAGGGAAAAACACCTGCAAAAGAATGACTCGAAGCCAGGCATGGCATCACACACCTGTCCTTGTCCTCCCTGCCCTTGAGAGGCCCGGACAGAAGGATCCTGAGTCTGGAAGCTGTATAGGCTGGAGCTCCAGACCACATTGAGACATTCCTTTCTTTTCTTTTTCTAAAAAAATAAAAAGCATCACTGGCCGAACAACAGAGAACCCAAATACTAAAAGTAGTTTGAGAGACTGCAAGTAATTGAACAAAAGCAGAGAGGTCGTTTCTCCCAATGGCACCTGGTGGGAAGGAAGCTGGCGGCTCTGCTAGAACCCGTCACTAGTTCAGGGCGAGTTCGGGGTGGGATGGGGAAACTGAATCTTGCCTCAGACTGCCAATGAGAACTGTGTCATCTTCTGAAAATTAGTTGACATTTCAGAGTTGCAGCATCCTTGTCTAGTTTTAATGATGCCTATGCCCGGGGAATGTTGAGCAGATAAAAGAGTGGGCATGAGATGGTAAGCCCTGTACAAGGGCATATTACATGTTGGGCACTTAACTGTCAGCTACAAGCCCAGCATGGTCTCAGGACAAGCAGACAGAGCCTGCTCAGTGCTAGGAGCCTGGAACAGCCCCTGTTGGGGGCCGATAAGCAGAACCCTCAGGACAGCAGGAATCTTGACGCAGAGGTCAGAAAAGAGCAGTGCCAGCAGATGAAGGCCCTGAGCAGACAATGAGCAGGTGAGGAACGGAAAAGCATCCCGGAGCCTGAGAGTCTGGGGAATGGAATGTCAGAAATGAATCTCTGGAAAAACATTCTTCCTAAAATATAATTGTAAGAATTCCTTTTTGTACAGCTCTCAGAACAACCCTTTGAAGTCTCGGAGGAAGGCGTGGACAGGGCTCTGGGAAGGCAGTTGGGAGCCTGGGTTCTGGCTGCTGGCCTCTTGCTGATACCCAGGAGGTGCTGGAGCAATTTCAAGGTTTCAACTTCCTTGTCTAGAAGGAGAGTTACCAATCCACCTCTAAATACTGGAGGAGAGAATAAGCGAGCTGTGTGTTAAGCACCCAGTGAAGGATGTGCACTGATCAAATGAAGACTTTCCTCCCTTCCGCCTCTGATATGCGATGCCAACAGAGCAGTCAGGGAGTTGGGACAGGTGGATGGTTTTGAATTCCTCCACTCCCAGAATGCCTTACGTGTTTTCAGGTGTCTGGAATGTCCTTTTCATTTCGCCCCGTTCTACCTTGATCAAATCCTTATCTAGCAAAAATCTTTTATCCTGCAAGATAGAGTTGAAATATCAGGACCTCAAGGAATTGCTTCCGGGCATCCATTTAGCGTGGGACCTGCTCTTCAATTTCGAGTTGATTTCCCTCTTGCTTTGGGTTGTAATTAGCTCACCTTGGCGTTTATTCTATCTAGGCTATTATCACACAATTCTCTCCAGAACTTTCCTGTTTTGTGGGGACTGGGGAGTATCCTGTCCCCTGAACTCACGTCTCCATCTGGACAACACCTACTTCCATCTGTGGGGTCACTCCAGGGTAGAAGGAAAAGATTGTCTAGTTGGGGATACTGGGAGCAAGACACTATATCCATCAGGCGCAGTAGCCAGAGTCCCCGATGCTTGCTTTATACAGCGCACAGAAAATACTTCAGTTTATTTAAAAATCTATAGAAAAGATCCTTTAAATCAAAGAAAATGTTTTAAATATGTATTAATAACATTCACCTAATTCACATGACTTTATGGAAGAGGGGGCCCATGAAACAACAGTAGCCATGACCCACAAAGACACAAGGCAAGTGAGGTTCAGTCTGGTCCCTGCTTCTTCACCCCGGGAGCTGCCCGTGAGTAGGAAGCAATCTCTGCCTTACTCGGCATCGGGCAAGAGCACGTCCGTATGCAGCATCGCAAGGGGGCTGAGAAGAACAAAGCCCAATGTTGCGGCATGTCCTAAGCCAGGCCTTTGAACTTCGTCCCATCGGTAAGCGAGGTAATATAACATACTGACCTCCTTCTGCCTGGCTGCTTTGCCTGTCCTTCTCACTTCTTCCTAACTTGGGCAGGGAATGGGAATGCCATTTATTGGGCCCATGAAATCACCGTGTTGATCCTCTAATGATCCTAGCTGGTTAGGTCTGATCTTTATTTGACAGAAAAAATAGACATTGATGAACAGGCAGTTTAAAGAACTCTGGGTTGACCCCACTTTTGGAGTCCAGGTGGAGCTCCTTTTCCATATTGCCCTGGGCAGTAAAGGCTCAGTCAATGTGTGTTGAGATAAACCAAAGCTGCAAGAAAGCATTGGCAGCTGGCACAACACTCAGGAAAATTTCCCGAAATTTTTGACCTGGCAATTATAAACTTCAGAAGCGTGATCCGACGTTTGTTATTCCTGTAACAGGCTGTTTATAAAGCTCTGAATCCATTTTCCTCCCTTGAAGAATTGCCGTCAGTTGGAATATATTTTTACATGATCTTTTGCTATCTTTGTAGGAACAGATTAGGGCGGCGGGGAGTCCTTTATCTACCAAAGTACTTAGAATAAAAATAAAATGTTTGACTTTCATGGAGACAGACTGAAATATGAGTAATCATGTACTTTTTGAAGCTCGTGTCTATCCCGGAAGGCCAAGACTCAAGATTGACCCTTTCTGCTGTCTCTGGCCTACAAATCTCCCCGCCTAAGACTTGGAAAGTAGAGATGTTTTGGGGATGGACCTGACGGATGGATGTGTTTGTCCCATTATTCAGGAAGGACTCTGTTTCCTCTCAGACAAAGGCCCAGGAGATCACCGGCCATGTTTAGAGTCCTCAACTATTTGCCAGAAGAAATGTCTTGGAAGGAAAAGACTCTCTCACTCTCCTTGCTGGATGGTGTTCCAGGATTGCTGGGCAAGATGAATTAATGATCTGAAGGGAAAATGGCCATTCTCCATCTTGAATTTACATGTCTTTCTATACGACCCTCAAGGAATGTTAAGCCTGGAGTCCACCATATACCCACAGGACCTCCATAGCAAGGACTCACAGGTTAGAGAAGCAGGCTCACATTTCTAGGCTAGACCGACATCCCCAAAATATTCTAGATGCAGTTGCACAGCCACAGATGGACCAGCTGGGCAGCTTTGACTGCCATCCACCTTGCCTTCCTGTTGGTTAGCCATGTTCCCCACATGGAATTCACTCTTCTTTCTTTCCTATGACAGTGGAAGTTTCCTATGGGCAAGGACCATGTCCGTCAAAGTCACAGACTTGAGCACTCGTGTGGTTCTGGAGAACGTAAGTTTGAAGGTGAGATAGACCCGGATTTCGTAATTCTGTAGACCTGAATGTTATTCAAGTCTCTCATCTGTAAAATGGAGGCGATAATCTCATAAAACTGCCGTGAAAATTCAACGAGCTCATATTTAAGGCATTTAGCTTGAGCCCTGGCACACTGTGGGCACAGGGGTTGCAATTTGAATGAGAAATGTCCCCTACAGGCTCAGATAGTTGAACATTTGCTCCCTTGTTGGTGGTGCTGTTTGGGGAGGTGGGAAGTAAGGAACTCAGTGGGGGGTGGGCTTTGAGAGTTCCAGTGCTGTGGAACAATCCTTCTGCACACTGTGGATATGTGTTGTGCCCATTGTTAATAAAAAGCTGATTGGCCAATGGCTGGGCAGGGGAGAAGGGTGGAGCTAGAGGAGATGCCATGAGATGCAGAGAGAGCAGGACAGGAAATACGTACATGAGGTAATCAAAGCCTCAGGGCAGCGCACAGATTAATAGAAATTGGTTCATTTAAGTTATAACAGCTAGCTAAAATGAGCGTAAGCATTTGTAATTAAGAATAAGTCTCTGTGTGGTTATTTGGAGAGTGGCTGGCAGGACAGAGCTGATTAGCTGTCTACAAAGAAAACTCCGCCTGTTTGCTCTCTGCTCCCTCCGTGTGGTTCAGGTGTGATCTCTCGGCTTTCTGCCCCTGCCGCCACCATGATGGGCTCTATTGTTAAAGCAAACTGGAACACTTGGTAAGTACCATCTGCTACTATGATTATAGTAAACGCTAAATGAGTATTTTCATATTTTTCTTTTTCTCAAGTGAGTGAATGCAAGTAAACATAATGCCTGGAGCTGACCTCATTAAGAATTCTGAGAAACGTGAAAAGGCCACTTCCTCCCCGTTTCCTGTTTCCTCCGTGGGATTTGCTTTCCAACCCGAGCAAATGAAGATGTCTCTGGAAAGCCGGGCGGTGGTGGCGCACACCTTTAATCCCAGCACTTGGGAGGCAGAGGCAGGCGGATCTCTGTGTGTTCGAGACCAGCCTGGTCTACAAGAGCTAGTTCCAGGACAGGCTCCAAAGCTACAGAGAAACCCTGTCTCAGAAAACCAAAAAAAAAAAAAAAAAAAAAAAGGAAGATGTCTCTGGAAGTGAGGGAACTCCTCCTTCTTTCCTTTATGAGGGCTTGTGCTGACACCAGTCTACCCTTTGACTGCTTGGTGCTAACCTCTGGTTCTGTCTAAGATGGAGCTCTCGCTATTTCCCAACATCCATGCGGGCCCAGATGAAGTGCTTTCAGGAGTTGGCTACCCTGTGAACAGTGTGACCACGTGGTGTCCATGGCTGTCCCCAGCGTAACCATGATTCCTGCTGCATCCTCAGTACTGTCGTTTGTCACGTTATTCTGCTTGCAATTCAAGTCAAGCATATCTCAGAAACACCTAACTGTGACCTGAGATGGTCGGGCCCGTGCGCTGCACAATCAGTACCCACCTTCCTGTGATGGAGCAGAAAGCAGAGGTTTCCCTGGCAGTCCCGAGTGGGAAGAGACATGAGAAAGCTCCTCCTTCTGCGGCACCTACCTTCCAGCACCCACTGGAAACCACTGGCCCAGGGAGCTCCAGGCCTCCAGAAGCATCGTGGATCCACTAAGCATCTAGCTTCATGTATCGGCAGTTAGTTCTCGCTTTCTCCAGGATAGATGGTTGGATGGTTTCTACTTTCATCCCTTTTTTAAAAGAGTCGCCGGGCAGTGGTGGCGCATGCCTTTAATCCCAGCACTCGGGAGGCAGAGGCAGGTGGATCTCTGGGAGTTCGAGGCCAGCCTGGTCTACAAGAGCTAGTTCCGGGACAGGCACCAAAGCTACAGAGAAACCCTGTCTTGAAAAACCAAAAAAAAAAAAGAGTCTAATTTGCAATTTTAAATAAAACGGCATGCTTCCTTCATATACTCTCATTCTGAAAAAGGCTCTGTCCCTGCCTAGAATCTGATTAATGAACACATTTTTTTCTATTAAAAAGGAATTCTGAGAAAAATGCAAGCAATGGACCTGAGTTATGAAAGAGAATATAAGTTGTTTTGGTGGTAGATGGTGCATAAAATATATTCAATACTAAAAGTATTCCATTTAATGTAAAACTCCAGAGCTTTATATCAAATACCAATTCTAGATATACGTGGTAGTCTGAATGTCATTGGCCCTCACAATCTCATAGGGAGTAGCACAATTAGGAGGTGTAGCTGTGGTTAGTGGGTGTGGCCTTGTTGGAGGAAGTGTGCCACTGTAGGGGTGGGCTTTGAGGTTTCCTGTGCTTAGGATGCTTCCCAGTGACTCAGTCGACTTCCTGTTGCCTGCAAGATATAAGAATCTCAGCTGCTCCAGCACCACGTCTGCCTGCATGTTGCTAAGCTCCCCACCATGATGAACCTCTGAAACTGTAAGCAAGCCACCCCAATTAAATGTTTTCCTTTATCAGAGTTACTTTGATCATGGTGTTTCTTCACAGCAATAGGAACCCTAACTAAGACACTATATATAAATTTATAAAGTTGCATAGATTTCGGATCTGGTTAATTTTGGTATGTGGTGTTTTGTTCATTTGCAAGGTTTTTAATAATAAACTGTATAAAAAAAATTTTAAATTCTCAAATCTAGACATGGTAGGTGGCACACAGTTGTAACCCCAACACTTGGAACTCTAAGGCAAGCTCATGAATAAAAGAGAGGAAAGAAGGAGAAAAGGAAGAGAGGGAAGAAGAGGAGGAGGAAGAGAAAAAGTTCTAAGTAGGATTTGCTAGACTGGCTTCAGGGGTATGGTAGAAGGGACCAGAACCCTCACTTGAAGCTCTAAGGGATGAACAGGTAGTTCCCCAAAACCCTTGCTTCTCCCAGAACAGTGGGAACTGAGATATGCTAAGTTGTGACCCTTTGTTCTCAAGAAGAAAATGGTTCAGAGCACAGGCGACAAAGCGCTACCATGGAGGAAGTGTACCCAGGTCCCTCACCTGCCCCAGACTTGCTGTCTGGAGACTATCAGCAGAAAGCCCGCTCCAGCTTCCCCTGCTATTGTTCAACACTCACGCTCTCCCGATAACCCAGCTCCGAGAGCCACGGCCCAGATGGCCTACACTGCCACGGGCAGGAGTGTGGTCTGTGAGGGTCTTGCTGTCAAAAGAGTCCTGGGAAGAACAGACTAAAAAGTAGCAGTCACCGCAGCCTGCAGCAAGTCCAGACGCTGGAGGCAAAGGCAACAGGCTCTGAAGGCAGGGGGCTTGGCTACTGACTGTCCTCAGAAAAACCAGCTGTCCCAGCTCTGGACGCTTTTGAGACTCTCTTAGCTGTGGTCAGTTTAGGAAGACAGCCAAGAAGTGCTAGAATGAAATCACTGGGCAAAATACCTAAAACATTGCATTTTAAAACATGGGTCAGAGGTTCATTGCCCTAAGAGACTGTTGGTATTCTCAGACATTTTGCCATTTTTTTCCTTTAAGAATTATATCCTCCCAGAGTTGTTACACAGAAAAGCCCTCTCTCAAAAAATTGTATCCTTATGCCAATATCTAAGTCTGTGTACTTAATATAGTCATATAGTCTCTCTCTCTTAATATAGTCATATAGTCTCTCTCTCTCACACACACCCATGTG
Organism: Microtus oregoni; assembly: GCF_018167655.1. Taxonomy (NCBI): domain Eukaryota; kingdom Metazoa; phylum Chordata; class Mammalia; order Rodentia; family Cricetidae; genus Microtus; species Microtus oregoni. Next base: position 4,838,410 of record NW_024543830.1, on the reverse strand, counting down.
TCTGTGTGTGTGAAACTTCACATCTTTTATAGCAAATATCAATTCTAGCTATGTGTGTTAGTTTGAATGTAAGTGGCTCCCACAATCTCTTCGGGAGAGATACTATCAGGATCTGCTAGGGTTAAACCCAGAACCTTATGTATTTGAGGTTCTACTACTTAGCTGCATTCCCTGACCTCTTAATATACTTGTTTCTTTGTTTGTTTGTTTGTTTGTTTAGACAATTCGCTGTCTATCCCAGGCCAGCTTTGAACCCACACTCTCCATCTCAGCCTCTCAAGTGCTAGCATACCAACAGGTACCACCATTCCTGCCTCAATATTCTCTTCCTTATGCCACGAAGAGGTTTTTTCCTTTGACTTTGTAAATAATATTCAATGTAAAATGAAAAAAATACAACCATATATATGAATATAAGTGTGTGTGTGTGTGTGTGTGTGTGTGTGTGTAAATTCAACCATACATGCGCCTCAGATATGGCTATGGAGCTCAGTGGTAGAGTACTTGTCTAGCATGTAGAAGGTTCTGGGTCCTCAACCTTCAGTACCATAAAACAAAAACCACAAGAAAGAAAGAAGAAAGTAAAAGATCACCTGAAAGGACTGTCCCTGAAATAACTCCTATTTATAGTCCATGATTATTGTCTATGTAATCATTATATCATGGTCATGCCTATATAGACATAGATATATCTTTTCATAAAAGCTATGTGTTTGGTTTTTTTTTAAAAAAAAAAAAAAACTATGGTCACAGCTTTTAGATAATCCAAACACAAGGATCTAGGAAGTAGGTCGGCACCCACTATGGATCTCAGGTTTATATATGTCTAGATGTGGAACATAATAAAGCATTTTAAGGAGATAGGCATTTTTATGGCCAGCTATGTTCCACGGCCTTAATGGAGATTGGCTTACATGATGTACCATATTTTGGGTTGGCATTCTATTACAAATCCCCGACTTATCAACCAATCATTATCTATGTGTGGTAGACAAAGTGACATATTTGTTTTTTTAAAATGCCTGATTTGTCATTTGAAAGTTAATATAAAGCACCGAGTGACAAAGCACTGTTAGGTCCCAATACAAAGAGATCCTGTGATCCGTCTCTAAACCAGTGGCAGTGTTTGAAATTTACACTCCCAAGAACCTAAGACACAGCCCAAAAAAGGCAACTCTGCAAGGACCCTCAGGGCCACTTGCTCTGGATCACTATACTAGAGATGACAGGTGGGTTTGGAGAGGCAGGCGAGGTGTGAGGGGTCACGGAGCGACATGGCTGGCCTCGTACGAAAATGTGTTTTCTTAAACCATTATCTCACTTTCCCCACCTCATTCTGTTTCCTGCCCCATGTAACATAAGCCAGAACTATTTCCCCTCTTTCTGAATCACGCTCGCCCAGAGGAGACTGGCATCTCTTCACTGCAGCCACTTTCGGAAATAGTCAAAGGTAGGAACGGGGCTTGCGGTGAGGATAGGAGCAACAATCGCCACAGCTACATACAAGCTTCAAGTAATGTTCTGCTTGTACACATGAGCATATGTGTTCATGTGGTCTGCATATGTCACTGGATCCTCAAAACAGCTGGCGGAGAAGTCAGAGGGGAAACTGAGACACCCAGAAGTTAGATATCATCCCAGGATCCAATCTGCAAGAGGCAGAAGCAGGTTCCAGGGCAGGTGTAGTTCCGAACACACCACCACCACTTACAGAAAAAGGAGGCTAGACAAGCTATGGCACCTCAGAACAGAGTTAGCCAGGCCTTGCCATTTTCATCTCTTGTGCTCAGGTGAGGGTACCCATGGAAGAAGGCATGTCCCAAACAGCTTCCTGGTTCCCCGGGGCTGATTCCAAGATGACTAGACAAAGCTTCCACAATTTGGGGGGGGCCCTGTTTTTGTGTAACACTTTCCCCCCCTAAGACAGGTATGTAGCTATGGCTGACCTGGAACTTGTTATGTAGACCAGGCCTGCCTCCATCGCATAGAGATCCACCTGCCTCTGCCTGCAGAGTGCTAGGATTAAAGGTGTGTGCCATCACCCCTGGCTGTTTACTGATTTCTTATGTAAAACTCTCAGACTCATGCATATCAAAAGAATCCCTATACCCAGCTCTCAGCCTTCAATAAGGACCCATGAGTGTTAGTCCCTGTGGCTTTGAAAAATCGTGTATTCAATGTTTCACCTTTCTAAAATGTGGTTTTTTACACTGTGTAATATACCACAAGTGTTAAATATCACCATACCATACATTTTCTGCTCTATGTATGAATGAACATATGTAGGCAGGTGTGCTCAGACAGAAGGCACTAAAGGAAGCACCGTTGTTGGTCGTTGGTGGTACACCCAACATGTAATGACAGAAGCACAGTGGGAATATCTGGGTTCTGGTAGCTCCATTGCTCACCGCTTCTGTGACCTCGCTCATCGCTTCCGTGACCTCACACCAGCCACATCCCACTGCCAAGTCTCACTTTCCTCATCTGTGTCACAGAAGTATTAAGTCTTAGTTCTACCTTCCTCTCAGAGTTATTCTGTCAGTCAAGCAAGATTGGGGACATGAGACACAGGCAAACATAAGGTGTCATGGCCTCAGAAAACTGAGACCTGAGGCCAGAAGGGTCAAAGGGTCACACCAACAGCAAGTGGAGAATCCAGGGACAACAGGGGTAGCCCAGGCAGGCCTTTTTGTCCCCTTTGTCTCCTCGGGCACTTGACACAGCCATGCCCTTTTATGTCGGTTGAGCCCTATGCATTTCAAAGTTGTGGGGTGACTAAGGTCTGCAGCCTTTCTCCCCTTAACGCCCCTTCTCTGTGCAGCTTATTTGAGTTCCTTCTTCGGTTGGAATTTCCTCAAAACTTTGGCTGGGGAATTCTTTCTGCCAGCCTTGGCTCTCTAGCTGACTTTCACCCAGTTCCCTGGCCAGGCTGGGGGATTCTGGGACAGCGCTTCTCTGTGTTCTCTTGTGTATGCCAAGTGCTTTGTCCCCCTCCAAGGCCACAGAATAGACAAGACCAACCACCAACAATGAGAGGATTCAAGATGGTACCAGGGCTGGTAATAACACCAGCACACATCTGTGGCAACCACACTGTCTCCTAGATGGCACCCAGCCTTGGCTTTTCTCCTTTCCCCAGCCTTCCAGGAAGGTCAGGAATGCCTTGGTCTTCATCACAGAGTACAAGGGTCCCTAGCCTGCCCAACACTTACTAGTTGATGCTAGGTTCCAAGGGATCCTTGTCATCACGGAGGAGACAGGCAGTGACAAGTGCAGCCCTTCTGAGTAACCGCAAGTCAGGAATAAATAAACACAGACAACCCACCTGCCACGCCGCACGCACAGAGGCCGGGGGTACTGAACTCGTACACAATTTGTAAACCACCCAGGGAATATTTTTAAATTGGGATATTTTTGCCCTTGAGGCACTCTGGGGACTTTGCTCCTCAGCATGCCTGATGCCTGAGAATGGCAACCTTCCAAGAAGACTCATGGATCGGGTCATAAAGGTCACATACTCCGTGCATTTCCCCAGAAACTGAACTGGTGCCCCCAAACCCCAGGGGGCTGCTCATTGGTATGGGTTCAGGGCTCTGGGAAGCCCATTCTTTGCCATATTGGGGCATGGGATTTTTCTCTAACGCCGAAGGGGGATTGCATATACCCTGAAATATGAAGACAGTAGCCTGGGTACTTGATCCCTGCTCCAAAGCTACAGGTGTTATTCTTATCTGTGTGGACTCTCTCGATGCGTATTTATATCTTGGTTCTTAGTACGTTATCAGGCTCGGTGCAGATGCGACATTTGGGAGGTGATGGGGCCGCCCTTTAGGACATATGGAATTAGCTGTTTGTGGCAGGGGCCATGATTTTTCAATGTGTGATTTTCAGAATACCAATGGTGCCCTTTGGCTGCGTATTTACGGGACAGCTACAGTACTAAAGTTTGACCAAAGTTAGTGAAATACAACCCGTATTTCAAGAAGACTATGAAGAGAGTTGGGGAGATGGCTCAGTGGTTAATGGCATGTACTGCTCTTTCAGAGGATCCAAGTTTGGTTCCCAGCATCCACGTGAGGTAGCTCACAGCCACCTGTAACTCCAGTTCCAGGAGGTCTGATACCTCCACAAGGACTCGCGCACACACACACGCACAGCACATAAATAAAAGTAAATCTTTAAAGAAATCTACAGAACAAACAGAGAGATGGATCTATAATGTTAGCGCATAGAGAAAATTGCTTTAAAGGAAGTAGTAGGAAGTTTGGTTAACACGGGAATAGAGTCACCCTGAATACGTGACATACCACTGGGGCATCTGACTTTGCAGAAGAGCGAATAATGACTCAGAGCAGACACAGTGGGGAGCAGGGAGGAATTCAGACACCAAGGGATTCCTAGAAATAGGGTGATTTTGTTTAAATGTTCTTAAGTGATCTGCCTCCCTAAACTGTCCTCTCACTCCTGTTCCTGTAACAACATATCTGAGGCTGAATAACTGACAAAGAAAAGATTTATTCAGCTTGTGGTCCTGAAAGCTGGAACTTCAAGCAGTGTGGTACAGTCTCTGGCTAAGGCTTTTTGGGCGACATCACATTACAATGGATGATTCATAAAAGGGCCATGTAACAGATCAATTCACAAGACAGGAAACCAGAGAGCCACTCAAGGGTAGGACTCGGGGGCAGCGGTGTGACACAGTGAGAGAAAACCCTTGCCACCAAGCCTGCCAACCTGAGCTCGATCCCAGGAGTCACACGGTATAGGAAGAGAACTGACTCCCCCATGATGTCCTCCGACCCCCACTCATGCACCATGGCGCACTGCACCCTTCCTAACACACACACGTGAACACACACACACACACACACACTCACACTCACAGTAAACAAATAAATAAATATAACTTAAAAGAAAAGATTGGGATTGTTTCTTTTAGCAACTCATTCTCTTGAAAGCTCACTAGGGCCCCCACGGAACTCCCTTAATCCTTTCTGAGATCTTAAAAAAAAAAAGATGTACTTATTTTTAGTTTATGTGTACGGGTATTTTGCCCATGTATATGTTTGTGACCAGAAGATGATGATGAGTCCCCTACGACTGGAGTTACAGATGGTTGTGAACTGCCACGAGGGTGCCAAGTGGGTAACAGGAATTGAACCTGGGTTTCTCTCAGAGAGTAGCCAGTGCTCTTAACCACTGAGCTGTCTCTCCAGCCATCCTCCTCCCCTTTTGAGATCTTGATTCCCCGGTGATCTAAGGACCTCCCACAGTGAGGAAAAAGTCCCCAACAAGCAAACCAAAGTGAGGTAAATGAAAGATGAGGCAAGGGACACTAGAAAAGGCCGGGTTAGGGAACCCACATGCAGTTGAGGAGCAGTATGCGGTAATGCAGTATTTTGTTGCTTGTCATCTCTAGCAGCTGCTAAGATTGCCATTTCTCCCGTTAAGTAAGCACTGCATGCTTGTCCTGAAAATGTAGTCTGAAAGTCTCCTGGCACCTTCCTTCCCCTCCCAATTTCTCTTGCATAGACTCTTCTGGGACTGTTGCTTCGCTAAGGTGTTTCCTCCAGTGTGTGAGGGAGCCGCGGTAGAACTGTTAGTGGGGCGGGTGCATGACTAAACAGGTCCTCAATCAATAAGTGTGAGCTTTCAGAAACCTGAACCTTTGGCCTACTGCTGCCTCCTAGGCGGCCTAAGGACAGTTAGGAAAAGGAGCCCCTTCTCCATGGTGCTCTATTCCCGTGTGCCAGAAGACTATCACAACACCCGGCTTCTGTTATAGAGACTCTTTCCTTACACAAACACAGGCATGCTGGGGCGGCGGTGGTGCACGCCTTTAATCCCAGCACTCGGGAGGCGGAGACAGGAGGATCTCTGTGAGTTTCAGACCAGCCTGGCCTATAAGAGCTAGTTCCAGAACAGGCTCCAAAGCTACAGAGAAACTCTGTCTCAAAAAACCAAAACAAACAAACAAACAAAAGCCATAGAATGCCTGAAATGCATCTACCACCCCTTATCTGGGGTGAGTGTGCATTGTGCGACCTATACAACTGCACACAATGACTCAAGGCTCCAGGGCTCTCTTTAAGATGAGGGTGCTGGCCGGACGGTGGTGGTGCACGCCTTTAATCCCAGCACTCGGGAGGCAGAGGTAGGTGAATCTCTGGGAGTTCGAGGCCAGCCTGGTCTATAAGAGCTAGTTCCAGGACAGGCTCCAAAGCTAGAGAAACCCTGTCTCGAAAAACCAAAAAAAAAAAAAAAAAAAAAAAAGAAAGAAAGAAAAGAAAAAAGATGAGGGTGCTGCCCTGTGTGGCAACACAACGCTCGAAGCAGGAGATTCACGAGTTCAAAGCAGCGGAGGAGGCTACACAGAGAACCCCATCTCAAAAACTATGTAAGCAGAACTGCTGGGCTGAGGTTCAGGGTGGGAGAGCCCAGCCAGCTGGTCCTGAAAAAGGACAAAACAAACAAATTAAAAAAAAAAAAAAAACACGGACAACAAGATTTCTCTACAGGTTAGGACACTTGCTCCCAAGCCTGAAGACCTGAATTCGATCCCCAGGAACCCACATGATGGAAGGAGAGAACCCAACTCCTGCAAGTTGTCCTCTGACCTCTGCTCACACGAAGTCACATACAGACATCTTACACACACACATACACACATCTAATTAATTAACTAATTAATTAAATCTAAAGGCAAAGGTCAAGCAGCCAGAAGGGGCCCTTTCTCTCCTGAGCGCACCAGGTGCTGAAGGCAGACTGAGGCTGGCGTCTCAAGGCTTCCACTTCCTGCCACGTTTACCTCATCTCACCCCCACCCAGCCTGTCTGTTGCTAGGAGACAATCTGGTTCCGTTGTTCTTTGCTGTGATGTCACCTTTTTATTGAGGGACCCTTAACCACTTTGCTTAAAATTGCAAAGCCCCACATCGCCCTGACAATGTCCCCGTTTACAAACCTTTGGGCACACTTCCTATTTAGTTACTGAGTTTATCATCCATCGCTCCCCACCAGATTGTAGGCTCCCTTGCGTAAGAGTTGAAAAGTCTCTTTATGCCTGGATCAGCGGCTGGCACATGCTAGGCGCTCCAATACTGGCGAAACGAATGAATTACCTTCCTCTTGCCCGCCACCTCCCTGTTCTCTCAGTTCTGTTGCTTTTGGAAGCCCTGTTTTTCTGAATCAGACTTCGATTGGCCCAAGACCTTGAACCACCCCGTTCCTCCATCATCACCACATTCCCCAGAGGAGGATGTGGGAACTGATTACAATGGCCCTGGAGACAGACGACAGTGGGTTAACGTCAAGCCCATTATCAGTACCTTTGGGTGAACTGGTTGATAAAATTTCCATGGGATTTGGCGAGTCTGTAATACAACTCCTCGCTTTACAGGGAGGAGAGTGAAGTTCAGAAATGCTGAGAGTGCTGCAGTCAAGATTCAAACACCGAGCCACCTAAGAGCAAAGCCGACTGCCAAATAGTGTCACTGCTCACAACAGGTGTTGCCAGGTGAATAGTGACTGCGATTGCTTTGCAGAGGAAACTCACTGCCAGCGTTCACCAAGCAGGTTTGTGTGTGTTGCACATAGTTCCGGTGATAAGTCATTTTCACCGAGGCAGATGGCTTCCCACCTGGGGATTACAAGCAAGGAAACCAAAATAGGAGCTGTCACCACACAACTTGAACTTGAGGAAGAGATTGTGCAGGAAAAAAAAACTGCATCTCTTCAGACGTCCCTTGGGGCTATTTTCTCTGGTCAATGAAGTGGCCAGATGGAAGGGCTTTTAGACTAGCTTTTCGTAATGGTGCGCTCTGCCTAGAACCTAGCAAGTCTGTGCTGAGTTCTCTGGCTGTGTTGGTTGTTGGATTGGTGGTCTTGACTTCATGGATCCTCTGGCCACACTTTTAGTTGCTGCTTTCTTTATCATCTAACTTCTTTAAGCTTGTCTAATTCCCAGCACTCACAAACACACTCTTCCTGGATCTCTCAATATTCTTCACATCTGCCTTCAGTGGGTCTTAGCGGCTCAGACTGGGCCAAGTCGGCTTGCAGATGTGGAGAAATGAACTGAGTTTCTCACTGTGGGAATATTTCCATGACATGAGAAGCCAGCCGGGCAAGCATCAGGACAATGTGGTTACCAACACACACTTGGAAATTTGACAAAAATGACTTTGAACCACTGAAGAGCAGTGGTATCTAAGCCTGCGCAGCCTCTACCCCGAGCTGCGTGGGAAGATGAAGTAGACATGACTCCTGGGGAAACAGCAGCCTGCAACTGCTTCTCAGTCATGGTTTCTCCTGGAGAGAGCGAATGGAGGCAGGACTGGTTTCCGTGGTGAAGAATGATGCACTCTCCCCTCTCTCAGAGTGTTTAAGTGAGACTCTCTAGACAGTGGCTTGGACAAGAGGTTTACATGTGGCACCTACAAGAATGGGTGCGAGTGGGTGTCTATCAGCAGTGAGTCCTCCATCCTGTCTGGGATGAGGGCTGGAAATGGAAGCAGTGATGTGGGCTCTGTCTCTACCCACCTGTGTGACAAGTTCCTTAACACCCCACTCAGTTTCCTCACCTGTGAGGTAGCAACAATAGTGTCTGTTCTTTCCCTAGTAGTTACTGTTTTATTGAGTGCTTGCTAAGAACTGTGCAGTCAGAGACAGTATACCTGGTGGGGTGACAGAATGAACTCTGGGTCGGAATATCGGGATCCGGGATTGGACACCATTGGATAAGTAGTTTGGGCAGTCGTTTAGCCTCTCTGTGCCTTGTCCCTCTCATTCATAGCATAGATAGCACTAACATTCTCCATTCTGGCATTGATATTAGGATTATATTTCATGGTACATACTTCTGATGTCACCCAGAACACAGCAATACATAAACACTGGCTATTTTTCTAGGTACCGAACTGAATGGAACTTATACTTTGGGGGATACATCATTAGTCAGTGAATTAGTTAATAATGCATTAGGGGGTGTACCGATGACTATGGGGAATGGAGCAATGGGGTAGAGTATAATCGTTGACAGAGCGGTCAGGGTGGACCTCCTTGAGAAAGTAATGCCAGAACAAATAGGAAGGAGGTGAGGGAGGGAATCCAGTTATAGCTGACAGAAAGTATTGAGCAGAGAGGCCAGGCGGTACAAGAGCCCTGACCTGGCAGGGGTACTGCATGCTCGGGGTGTGTGGGGGGGGGTAGCAGTGAAGAACCTAGTAAGGGAAGACGGGGAAGGAAGGAGGAGATGAAGTCAGGGCATGCCACCAGCCTTTGCGCGGACTCCAGATTTTATGCTCTGGGAAGCAGAGAGCCACTGCAGGCTTCTGGGTAGAGGGAAGGCACAGACTTGAGAATCTTAGAGGAGCAGCTTCTCTGTGACAATAGCCTGGGGAGGAGCAAGAGGAGGAGCAGAAGGAGCAGCTAGGAACTTGTTATAATAATGTAGGCAAGCACAGGTGGTAAGATGGCGGCTCTGAGAAAGACACGGAATCCTCAGGAGTGGTCAGTTGCTAGTGTGTTCCGAAGTTGGCGACAACAGAATTCACCAGAGGCTGTGGATGTAGAACATAAAGGAAAGGGGGGCGGTGCAGCGGCCATTAGTTAAAATGGGAAAGCTGAGGTTTAATCGGGTTTGCTGCGGAGGATACGAGTCTCAGATTATTACTGGATGTGGGTATGTCAAGTTAGTAGATGGATATGTGCGTTTTCAAGAGGTTGGAAGTCCATGAGAGTGAAGAAGAAATATGGAAAAGTAGAAAAGAGGAGCAGCGATGGACGCTGGAGCAACACCAGTACTGAGATCAGGAGACAGGGGGGCTCTCGATGAACCTGAAAAGGGGGGGGGGGACTGAGTGTGTTATCCTAGAGTACAGACACCATCACACGCATCCCTCACAGTCATCTTCAGTATGACACCAGCAGAGAACTAACCAGGGACATGGCAATGTGGCGACCTGTGGATTAGCTGAGGGCTTAGCCAGGATCTCTTGTTGTCTGGTCAGTAGGCTGCACCGATCACTGACCCACGTTTACATCTACAGTCCTGTCCACGTGACCCTAGATGATAAGAAGCCTGGGTTTGAACCCTTGCAGCTGGACCCAGCAGGCACTGCCCAGGAAAGATAGGAGACCAAACCCAAAGAACCAGAAGAGGAATCTGAGTAAGTCTGACTTAGAAACAGGAGATGCGCTGTCAGACGGAGAGCACATTGGCTGTACACAACAGAGGCCCTGGGTGATCGCCGCTGCTTTGGGTCTGTGAGAGCAAGAAGGCAGGGTTCTCACTGGCGGGGCAGTTACAAAGAGCTGGGGTAGAAAGGATAGAGACCTCCTTCTCAATCCTCCCTCTTCAAAGACAGAAAACAAAACTAAATTAGAGTCCCCCTGGATGCCTCCCTAGGCACACCCTGTGTGTCACTGGCTAAAACATCTGCCTGGAACAACAACTAACTCCAAGATACACTAGGCCACAGGTCTCTTTCCCAACACCGAGTATTATAAGACTGCTCGCCTCAGGGACATATGTCATTGGTCTGCTGCTGACGTTGTTGGAGCTGGAAGTTTCTTCCTGCCCCTGCACCTGCCTCTCCTCCTTCATCCCCCATTTTGTTCCCCATCTTGGCAGCTGTTTTTCTGGGCTTCTCCTAAGGCTGGGTCTCCTCTTTGTTAAAGCTGTCCTTTCCTTGTAGGTTGGCTACTGGTATCGGTGGCATAGCACACACGTGAACAGTGCCCAGCACAAAGCCTGGCCGACAAGAGTGTCAGGACAAGTTTGCAGGTGCTGCCAGCTATCTTCTGTTGGGGTGCAGATGCTGGTCTGGATATACCAGCTAATCTACTGTTGGGGTGCAGATGCTGGCCTACATGTACCAGCTAATCTTCTGTTAGGGTGCAGATGCTGGCCTAGATGTACCAGCTAATCTACTGTTGGGGTGCAGATGTGGCCTAGATGTACCAGCTAATCTACTGTTGGGGTGCAGATGCTGGCCTAGATGTGTTCCTGGGGAAAGGAAGGCCACAGGAAATGTTCAGTGATTTGTGAGGTCCAGGTGGGAGTACACAGGAAGTCATGAGGCAATAAGGGCTGCGGGGGGGGGGGGGGGGGGGGTAGAGAGAGTTCCAAAACAAACTACCGAAGTGGCCTGACCCGAGTGGAGTGGGGCCATGGGCAGGCACCGAGCAGTGGCTTCCCGTCTCCCCTTCTGTGGTGGGGAATCTGTGGATTCGGAATGACCCAGGAGAGACACCCATAGGCTCGTCTGTGACGGTGTTTCCAGAGAGATTTACGTGAGGGGGAAGATCTACTCTGAAGGCGGGAAAAGGAGACTGAAGACTTTCTGTGGCGGTGGTGGTGTGGAAGAGGGATAGACGAGGCTTGGAAGGGGGAGGAAGAGAGTGAAGCAAAGGAGCCTCGGGCTTGGGAGGCTCGGCAGGGAGTCCAGTGGTACAGGAGCGCGATTGGGGCTGTCACAGATCACTACCCTACCAGACACAGGGAAGACAGTGTCTGCTACATAATGGGTGAGGGGTCGGATGGGTGACCTTTGAGTTTTGTAATTCTGTGAGAGTGGCTTGATTTCTCCCTTGACCCCCGCTTCACCACGTATAAACCTGTACGAGAATCCCCATAGCCCAGAGAAGCGCTGGCTGAGCATGGACGACGTGAAGACATTCGGAAGCGCTAAGAAAGAAGTTGCCCCTTACTGGCTGGATTTTCTGCAACAACAAATAACTCCTGTCCTGGGGATTATTATTTTCAGGTGTGTGGCTTTTGTTTCTGCTGCGTGTGTTTAACTCTGTGAAGCTGTGATTCTTTGCCTGTCTAAAACACCCGATGGTCTAATAAAGAGCTAAATGGCCAATAACGAGGCAGGAGCAAGGGTAGGCGGGGCTGGCAGGCAGATTGGATAAATAGGAGAACTGAGGAAGAGGATGAGCAGGGAGAGAACAAGGGGAGGAGGACATCAGGGCCCGGCTGCCCAGCCACCCAGCCAGCCATGGGGTAAGAGTAAAGTAAGGTATATAGAAATAGAAAAAGATAAAAGCCCAAAGGCAAAAGGTAGGAAAGGAAAAAGTTCAGAGACAAATGGCAGCTGGGATAATTTAAGAAAAGTTAGCAAGAAGCAAACCGAGCTAAGGCTGGGCATTCATAACTAAGAATAAGCCTCCATGTGTGATTTATTTGGAAGCTGGGTGGCAGCCCCCCTCCCTTCCTCCAAATGACCAAAAACTCAAGAAAGTAAAACATTGCATAATATTCCCAAATCTGAATGGCTTAAAAACACAGATATTTAGGGCTGGTGATGTAGCTAAGTTGGGAGAGTGTTTGCCTTCATGCACAAAGCCCAGGGGTCAGGCCTCAATACGCCATTGAACCAGGCATGATACCATATACTTATAATCCCCGCACTGGGGAGGCAGAGGCAGGATAATCAGAAGCTCAAGGTCATCCTCATTAAGATTTAAGGCCAGCCTGGGCTACGTGAGAACTTGCCTCAAAAACAAAACAAAACAAAATTATTTTTGAGGTCTCTGCATTGAATTTGGGTCTATAGGACTCCCTCGGTCACCCTGTCTTATTCAGTGTCCTTTGATGAAGCAAACTGTCCTTACCTGAGAAAAACAAGCTCCAAGGGGAACAGAACAAATCCCTGCCATTGCATTAAAACCTTCAGATGTGGCCTGCCTGTCAAAGCTCTGCTCGCCCCAGTAAGTCCCTAAGTCCAGCCCCACTAGGGATGTCCATGGGACCTCCGGAGAAACACAGCACAAGAAAGCATACGTCATTGTCAGCAAGTGAGTCAGCTGCCACATGACCGTCTCCTGACCAAATGGCCTCAGGTGTCTCAGAGATGCTTGTAATATCCAAGGACAAAGGAAACACATCACTCTGTCTAAACCACCCCCAAACCTGTCCCATCACGCCAAATTCCCAGGGAATAAAATTTCAGGGGTTCATAATAACTCCCTCATCTCTTACTTTTCTTTCTCTCCTTTCTCACCAGCCAATCTGGCTTCCTTTTGCAGCTCTGAACCTCAAAGCACTTCAGGGCTTTTGTCCTACTGTCTGTCTGCTTGACTGTGTTGTCATATGCCTTCAGGGTCTAAGACGCTAGGGCTTCTGATACCAGCGCAAACGCAAACGTTATCTTGTCAGGGAGGCCTTCCCTGACCAACCTATGCAAAAAGCAAGCCGCTGTCTGAAACAGAGCTCATTTCCTGAGTCTTTGTCTCCCATAGCATAGTTTATTTTTTTACTTGCCTTTTGTCAATATATATATATATATATATTATGTATATATACACACACTAGCATAGCATGTATTTTGTTATTATTATCTATCTCCCCATCTGAAATATGGTCTCCTGAGAGCAGGGATTTGTCCATCCTAAATTTCAGCACCTACAATGTGAGTGGTGGTGTCATTAAATATTTGTTGAGTGATTGAGCTAGTATGCGCCATGGACCCCCAGGAGCTATACTATATCCATCATGTGGTTTTTATACTTAAAATGAGAAAATTAAAATCTCTCACCCAAGGACAGGCAGCTCAGGGCTGCACACTCCGAGGCAGCAGGGCCAGTCCGCTCTCTAGGCTATAGATGGGGCATGGCAGCTGACTGTGTATCTTCTCTGGATTGGAGAAATGGAATGGAGAAGATGTCCTGTGGCCAGACGGGCCAAAAATCCTCGTGGACAGGCTACTCTGCTGCCAAGGATGCCGGGAACAAAGATCCTCTACCTTACTCTGGGAGGTAAGGAGGCTGCGTGGGAATGGGGTGGAAAGGAGAGCTGGTCTCCCCTGAGTGGAGAGAGAGCAAGCCAATGCAGGTGCATGAGCCCTTGTTTACTTTAACACTTGCTCCTCACCTCTTCCGGTCCTTGAGAAGATGGCTCTGCTTCCCCCAGTCCTCAGTCCTGTGCAGCCTTTTCTTCTCCAACCCCAAGAATGCTGCCTACAGGCTGTATCCTTGACCCTTACTGACAGGGCTCACTTGTTGACCAAGGGAGTTCCAGGATACACCCCAGTAGGCCTGACTGTCCAAGGCTGGCACCTGCACCTTCACCATCACCATCAACACAAGCTTCTCCCTGCTACTGTACACCTCATCCATAGCCTCCCTTTGCTGGGACTTCCTCTGGGGAGCCATAACCAACAGAGAATACAAATGCAGGAATCACCACTCAAAGTCCACACAGCAGATACCTCATGATGCTGTCCTGGGCATTGACAGTGCTTGCTGTGCCATGGATGTGTGGTGTCCGGCATCATTAAACAGGCTCAAGCCCCTCCCCAGAAGTCACCATACAACGGTCCACCTGAGGTAAGCCCCCAGGGTCAACACAAGACCAGTTTGCTCCTCATGCCAGTTTTGGTTTGGGTTGTTTCGCTTTGTTTTGTTTTATAGACAGGGTCTCACTAAATAGTCCAGGATAGATTCAAATCCACCAGCCTCCCACCTCAGCCTCCCTAGGTTGAAGGATGAACATTCAAGGTCCAGGGTCATCCAGTTGTGGCGGTGAAAGCTTGTAGTCTCAGCACTTTGGGACGATCATGAGTTTAAGGCAAGCATAGGCTACAAAGCAAGACCATGTCTCCTGACTCCCACTATCCACAAAAGACCCAGAGAAACCAAGTTGAGGCTGGGAGAATTCAGTCAGCAGTGTTCTTGAGACTGCACTGGTATTAGTTTAACTAGAGAAGAGGGATTCTGAGCTAAGGGACCCCGGCTTTACAGGGTGAGGCGAAAGTATGTCAGGTCAAGGAAAGGGGGTTGATGCTATAAATAGATAAAATCTAACGTGATCCCAAGGTCAGCTGCTGAGCCCCTGCCACTCAAGATCCAGATAAGATTAGCCTGAATCTCCCTCCCACATCCTGTGGGAAGTTCAGCACCCTCCCCAAGCTGCCTGCCCTTTCCCAGGGCAATTGCATTGTGTGGTCTCTCTGGTTCACCTTTTTTCCCACACACGGGGCTCCTCACCTACCAGACTTTGCTAGGTTATGGGAGAGAGAGGAGGAAGAGGAGGAGGAGGAGGAGGAAGAGGAGGAGGAGGAGGAGGAGGAAGAGGAGAAGGAGGAGCAGGAGGAGGAGGAGGAGGAGGAGGAAGAGGAGGAGGAGGAGGAGGAGGAGGAGGAGGAGGAGGAGAAGAAGAAGAAGAAGAAGAAGAAGAAGAAGAAGGAAAAGACCTGAAGAAGAAGAAGAAGAAGGAGGAGGAGGAGGAGGAGGAGGAGGAGGAGGAGGAGGAGGAGGAAAAGACTTGAAAGGGTTAAATGAGTTTGAGTTGACTGGCACGTTAAGCAAAGTATATAGTGATTCTAATAACAATGTTTTAATAGAAAAATATGATCTGTAATGGGAACACACTAAATTCTGTGAGTTTTGGCTCTCCGTGTCTGGAAGGAAACCAGATGGGCAGTCCACGCCCCATAAATAGGCCTCTCTGCTATTCTAGTGTCTCTTACCTTGACTTCAGAGACTGTGCCGAGAAAAGAAAAGCCAACCCACCACTGAGCTCATAATTCCGACGATTCTAACCTCGAAAGCATGAGTGTTTCTCATAAAATATGCACTTAGCTCAAAAGTTATTCTAAAAATGAATCAAATACAAAGAAAAACTCTCAAGTGAGATCAGAACATGCCGCCCTGGGAAAGGCCTCGTCAGCACAGGGGTTATTGTGAGTTGATCTTTCTGAGAAGCTACAGGCACAGAAGAGAAGTTGTTCTTTCATAAGGGAAACTGTCATCAATAATGAAATCTCATCAAGAATAGGAAGAACAGGATGACGGAGTCACAAGACTCACCAGAAAAGACACCAGTTTACACCCAAACTAATCCCACTGGTTCTTGCTTTGCCTTGGGATTTCCCATTAACCAGCCTTTTCCACACTCTTTGGGAAGAAAGGCTTTATTTTAGTTCATGCTGCAGGTGACAGTGCACCACTGTGGGGAAGTCACAGTGGCTGGAGCTGGAGACAGCTGATCGTATCGTAGTCACAGTCAAGAGCAGAGAGAAATGAACACACATGTTTGTTAGTGCTTGACTCTTTCTCTGCACTCATACAATCTAATAGCTCCTGCTTAGGGGATGGTGACGCCCTCGGTGGGCTGTATCAGCTCACATCCCTGCCTAGGGGATGGTGATGCCTTTAGTGGGCTGGGTCTTCTCACATTAATTAACCACTGAGAAAAACCACTTGAAGGCTTGCCTACAGGCCAATCCAATCCAGATAATTCCTCATTGAGATTCTCTTCTCTGGTGATTTTAGGTGTGTTAAGCTGACACATGGAACACCACAGATGGGAAATAAGTGATATTTAAACCTGGGTTGCAGCTATATCTTTGAGATTTTCTCATTTCTCTGGATATCTTCCATATATACATGAGGCATACAAGTTTAAATTTCTCTTCTTTCCCTCTTGTTCATTTGACCTTTGTCACAGAAATGCCTCTCATTAAAGGACTCCAAAGAGTAGAGAGAGATTCTTTGCTTCCCCTATACCTTATATTCTCTTTGAGCCTTGCCAAGCCCTTACACATTCTGTGGGCACTAATGAGGCACTGTCAAGCTGTATGTGGACAAACTGGCAGGGGAGGGCACATACATCACCCCAGATCGCATGCCTGAACCATCATCCAATCAGACTTCACATATATAACACAAGTTCAAAGATAACATTACAGAGAATGTCAGTATGATAGCAAGGGGCATTAAGTGGCAGCCAGATTCTTCTGAACACAGGGCCCAGTATGCAACACAGATTTCTGGATGCCCGTGATGCCAGGCCTGGCAGGGAGTCTCAGAAAAGGCATGTCACTCATACAAAGAGTCTTTCTGCTGGGTACCGTCGTGATTACACTTCAGAAGACATGGCAGCCCTCTGTTAGCCACGTGGGAACCAGCCTGGGGACAAAGTGACATAAGAGAAAAACAAAAAGAGTGGGTCTCACGTTTACTTTGGTTTTTAGCAAGAGTTTTCCATTCCTGCCAGCCTCCAACAACAACACCAAAACACAACTTTAAGCTTACATCTGAGAGGAAGTACTTGAAGAGGAGCCTACTTTATTAATAAAGATAAGTGTCTAAAACTGGGGGAGGGTGATGGATCCTAGAAGAGGTTTATGGAGTCTATGAACTGTAGTTTCTGTTTGCACATGGAGTTTCTGTTATTTGGAGTTGAAAGCCCCAACCTAGGAATCTGCATTTTGTCTAGTTCCCTGATGATTCTAATGCAGGTGCTGGGAGCTGGATTTTGAGAAACTCAGGTCTACAATACTGACAAGCATCACGGCTGTATCAGGAAAGCCATGTTTGTGTGAGATGGATCGCCTCAGCCGATTGCCAGTGCAGAGTTCCTTCAGTTTCATAGTTCAGGGTTAGACACGTCATTAGGCTGTCAACTCCCACTTTAGGTTCTCTCTCACCCTGGAATGCTAAATTCAGTTCTCCATTTACTTCACAGCACTGGCCCAGCAGAACAGGTCAGACAGAACCCAGGGACCCCAAACCCTCGCTTTGCAAGAAAAGCAAGAGTAGCCACTACATTTTTTAGATTATTTCGATCAATGGGTTTGAATGATTAGGTGAACCCCAAAGGTCCTGAGAACTTTATACTGGGCAGTTTTTTCCATTTGGTACCCAGGAAGTAAAGCAACCTCTCACATCACCCAGAGGGGAAAAACACAAAACTTCTAGCTGTTTACTTCCCACGATGTTAAGCAACCACAAACAACTTTTTAAAAAAGATCTAGCTGTAGGCACAATGTTGAGCTTCATTCCAGGGAATCCAAAACCCTCTTCTGTCCTGGACACCAGGAACACACACAGTGCACAGACATGCATGAGGGCAGAAGACCCATACACATAACGAAAACAAAGGAAGACTTGTTTGAAATTCTTTCTAACATAAGCTGCCACTTCCACCACTGGAGACTTGTTTCTTTGAATTAAGTACTGGTCTCTCTGGACCAAAGATTTAAGATGTAAAACTCTGGAAGAAATAGCATATTATAGCTCTATTAGTTTTGTGCACAAATGCATTTAGCTTGGGCTTCCCTCTTTGTGGGAAGGGGCTAGTCTCCTCTAAGGGGTGAAATTACAGAAAGAAGAAGAAGAGGGGGGGAAAACAATGAACAGAGAAGAAGTGAACTTGTGGGGCGGACAAGAATGGAGTTCGGAAAGAAGTTGGCCCCTCTCCGGATCTCACTGAGGTCTGGCTGAATAAAAGCAATGATAGTAATTGCAGGCGTTTTTATTGCTCATTATGTGAGACTCATTTCTTCTTGGTGAAACTCCTTTACTTGAGGCTATTATCCTTTTGTAATTAAAACAATATATTGCCTCCTCCTCTTGGGATTCCTTTGGAGCAGTGTGGGTAATATACAATGGTACTCAGGAAGCTTTTATTTGGTTTCTCTTAAGTCAAAGCAGGGGCTTCTGGGAAAGACGGATCACTCCAAGTCCAGGGAGTTATCTCAAATAACTCATGTGCAAGATAATGGTAAAATCCAAAGTTCACTTCTGCCCCACGAGAAGCTGCAAACAAAATCTCTAAAGCGATCATCAAGCCCAAGGACACATCACCTATGGGGGAAGGGGTGAGCTGTGACTCAGCAGAGAAGGGGGTGTTGTCCTTTCTAAGCCGACTAACACCTCAGTAATTTCCTTCAGAGGCGTGCCTTGTGTAAATATCTAAAGAACTCACTAGTTTATCTTCCCCAGTATCTCCAACAGTGGGTCTCAGTGTCTGAATCTGTAATTGGTTAAGGCCCACCTCAGAGTTGGTGTGAGGATCAAAAGGAGACAGGTGCGGCCCTCGGTCAGAGGCAGGCACAAGGGAAGCTCCATGGAACTCAGCTCCCTTTTGAACTTCTTTCAGCAGCCCTAACTCCACAGTCCTAACTCATCTGGGGTGTTACCGTGACTGTGCTGTTCAATGTTTTTGTCAACCTGATAGAAGCCCTTGGCTTCAAGTGGAAACCTCAATGCCTTCATCAGATTGGCCTGTAGGCAAGTCTGTGGGGGTGGTTTTGCTGGTACTGTTGTTGTTGTGTTTTTGTTTTTTGATTAATGATTGCTATGGGAGGACCCAACCTACTATGGGCAGTGCCACCCCTGGTACTTGATCTTGTGTTGTATTAGAAAAAAAAAAAGAAAGAAGGAAGGAAGGAAGGAAGGAAAGAAAGAAAGAAAGAAAGAAAGAAGAGAAAACACTGAGCTTCTATCCATTTAAGTTGCAATTCCGCTAAAATCAGGAACAAAACAAGATTGTCTACTCTCTCCATATCTATTCAATACAGTACTTGAAGTGTTAGCTAGAGCAGTAAGACAATTGAAGGAGATCAACAGGATATAAATTGTAAAGGAAGAGGTCAAATTATCTTTAGTTGTAGATGATATGATAGTATACATAAGAGACCCTAAAAATTCTCCCAGGGATCTCCTACAGCTGAGAAACATTTTCAGCAAAGTAGTAGTTGAATACAAAATTAATGAAAACTAGTAGCCCTCTTATATACAAATGGCAAATGGACAGAAAAAGAAATCAAAAGTAAGACCTTTCACAACAGCCTCAAGTAATATAAACTATCTTGGGGGAACATTAATCAAGCAAGTAAAAGATTTTTATGATTAAAAACCTTCAGGCTTTGAAGAAAGAAATTGAAGAAAATATCAGAAGATGGACAGATCTCCTATCCTCATGGATTTGGTAGGATTAACATAGTAAAAATAAGCATTCTACCAAAAGAAATCTACAGATTGAACACAAACCACATTAAAATGCCAACACAGTTCTTCATAGATGTTGAAAGGACAAATCTAAGCTCCATATGGAAACACACAGACACACACACACACACACACAAAACCCAGGATAACTAAAACAATCCTCAACAATAAAATAGCTGCTGGAGGTCTCAGCATTCCATTCGTGGTTTCAAGTTGTCCTAGAGAACTAAAGTAATAAAAACAGCAGACATGCTGATCAAAAGAATAGAATTGAAAAGCCAGATATAAATCCTAACACCTACGGACACCCAATTTTTGATAAATAAGCCAGAAATACACTCTGGGAAAAAGAAAGCATCCTCAACAAATGACGCTGATCAAGCTAAATGTTTGCGTGTGGAGGAACGCGAACAGATCCATACCTATCTCCTGCACAAAACCCAATTCCAAATGGTTCAAAGACCTCCGCATACAACCAGACATACCTAGCCTTGAACTCACTGGCACTGGAAAAGACTTCCTGAACAGAACATCAATAGCACAGGCACAAAGATCAACACTGAGTACACGGGAACCCATGAAACTGAAAAACTTCTGTAGGAAAGGACAACATCAATAGGACAAAGTAGCAGCCTACAGGATGGGAAAAGATCTTCTCCAACCCCGCATCTGATAGAGAGTTAATATACAAAATATATAATGAACCCAAGAAACCAGATGTCAAAAAACCAAATAACCCAATTGAAAAATGGAGAACAGATGTAAAAAAAAAATTCTCTCTAGATGAAACTCAAATGGCTGAGAAACCCTTAAAGAAATGTTCAGCACCCTTGGCCATCGTGAAAACGCAAATCAAACCTACTTTGAGATTCACCCTGTCAGAGTGGCTAAGATCAATAACACAAGTAACAGTGTATGTTGTTGAGGATGTGGAGCAGGGGGAAGGAACACTGCTTCATTGCTGGTGGGAGTGCAGCCTTGTAGGGCCAATGTGGAAATCAGTGTTATGGTTCCACATAAGGATAGGAATTGATCTGCCTCAAGATCCAACTATATTACCTGTAGTGGTTTGAAAAAAAAAGGGCCCTCAAAGGAAGTGGCACTATTAGGAGGTGTGGCTTTGTTGGAGTAGGTGTGGTCTTTTGGAAGAAGTGTGTCACTGTGGAGGCAGGCTTTGTGGTCTCATATATGCTCAAGCCACACTCAGTTTTTCAGATCACTTCCTGTTGCCTGCAAGTCAAGATGTAGGACTCAGAGCTCCCCCATCTCCCACCATGATGGACTAACCCTCTGATACATAAGCCACCCCCAATTAAATGTTTTTCCTTTATGAGAGTTGCCATGGTCATGGTGTCTCTTCACAGTAATAGAAACCCTCAGATATCACACTTGGGCATATACCCAAAGGATGCTTTGTTCTACCACAAGGACACTTGCTCAGCCATGTTCATTGCTGCTCTATTCATAATAGTCAGAAATTGGAAACAACCTAGATGCCCGGCAACAGAAGAACGGATAAACAAAATGTAGTACATTTACACAGTGGAGTATTACTCAGCTGTTACTGAAAAAATAACATCATGAAATTTTCAGGCAAATGGATAAAACTAGAAAAAAAACTATCTTAAGTAAGGTGACTCAGACCCAGAAAGACAAACATAGTGTGTATTTGCCTCTATGTGAATATTAGTCATTAAATAAACGAAAGCCAAGTTACAATCTGTAGACACAGAGAGGTTAGGCATAGAAGAAGGAACTAGGGGAAAACACATAGATATTCCTAGGAGGGGAAATAGAAGAGATTTTATGGGTGAGCTGGGGCTGGGGTAGAATGAGGATGGGAATGGGAAGATATGGCAGCGACAGGGGAGATGCGGTTGAGAAAGGAGACATAGAAAGAGACAGCTAAGATTGAGGGGTACCTGAAGAGTCGTAGGGAAACCCAGAACAGTGGAAACTTCCTAAAACATATGAAAGCAATGCTAATAAATCTCCAGATAATGAAGGAGACAGAACTCCAGCCATCTCTTGTCACCAAATGAAGTCTTCAGTGCTGGACTGGGTTACATCCAATTGAGTTGTTGGCCAAAGGGGTCCCATGGAAATCCCCAAACAACCCAGGCTGTTGGAAAGACAATGGTTGCCCTCCACAAACTGACATCAAGGCCCCATTGCTGAAGACAACACCCATAGAGCTCACTGAACATGGAGAGGTAAAGCTGGTGCCTACATAGAATCTTCACCAGCACGTTCTAGTGTCTTTGGTTTTGGGGGTTTCAGGAAGGTACTCTGCAGGCTACCAAAAGAGAAATGTACCGACACAGCCATAACACCTTTGACTGCAATCTGTCCTGTCTGCAAAATATGCCGAAACAATGGTAGCACAAGCTTGTAGGTGTAGCCAAGCAATGTCTAATTTGACTTAAGGCCCACTCCATGAAAAGGAACCCATACCCAATACTGCTTGGGTGACCAAGAACCAGAGACTAGACAGCCCAGAGACCTGGGGCAAAACCAAATACTACTGTTTTTTTTTTTTTTTTAAGGAACAATAAAATGACCCCTAACGATATTCTGCTATATTCATAGATCAGTGCCTTATCCAGTCATCATCAGAGAGGTGTCTTCTGGCAGCAGATGAGAACAGTACAGAAACCCACAGCCAGGCATTATGGGGAGAGAGAGACAGACAGAGAGACAGAGACGGGGGGAGAGAAAGAGAGACCGAGAGAGAGACAGAGACAGAGACGGAGAGGGAGAGAGGCGGGGGGAGAGACACAGAGAGAGGTCTTGGAACACAATCCCTCCCCTCAGGGCTCAGGGAACCCCGAAGAAGAGGAGGCAGTGGGAGTGTGGGAGCCAGAGGGGATGAAGGATCCAGGAGAATAAGGTCCTCTAAATCAACTGAGCAAAACTCATTTGACCTCAGAGAGACTGAAACAGCAAGCACAGGGCCCCCGTTGTTCTGTTCCATGTTCTCTGTGTATATATTACAGCCTTTAGCTTAGTACTTTTGTGGGACTCCTGCGTGTGTGAACAAGTGGGTCTCTGGCTCTGGTGCCTTCTCTTGAAGTTCTTTTCATTCTGTTGGTTTGCTTTGTCCAACTTCAATGTGATGGTCTCTTTTTTATCATATTGTATTTCATTGTGTTATATTTTGTTTTTTAAAAAAGAAAGAAAATAAGGAAAAAACAAAAACATTTTCACAGAAAAAATAAAATAAAAGTATCCATTAAAAAACACACACACACACACAGGCAAGCTGAGCAAGCCATGGTAGGCAAGCCAGTAAGCAGCCCTCCTCCACGGTTTCTGCCTTGGCTTTCATTGGTGATGGGCTATATCACCTGTAAACCATATAAACCTTCCTTCCCCAAGTTCCTTTTGGTCAGAGTCTTTTATCATAGTGACATAAATCAACCTAAGACAACCAAACTCCCAGATCACATTTCTCTTTTCTAGCCTGGTGAAGTGAATTACCAACAAACTGTTGCCTCCGACAGATGCACCAGACTGATTTCCTAGCTGTCCTAAAACCATATGTTTTAGAACCAAACACTGGAATCCATGACTTCTCTGGGTCTTGCCATGGAAACATGGATTGGTTTTTTTAGATATGTTAGCGTATGTGACACTCTTTTCAGAGGCAAGATAATTAAGCTATATTTAGTTACACGCACAGAGAACTTTTTGAAGAATGAAGTAATATCAAAAGAAAACAAACTCCTGATACTCTTTATACAATGTCCTTGATCATTAGACATCAGGATTTCTGGAAACAGCACGGTCATTGTAGACACACCTCTCTGTCAGTGACCACAAAGGGCTGACAACCCATCTGCCAGCAATGCTCTGTCCCCATCAGCCATGGGCTGACATTTCTTTGCCAAGATGCCTGGAACATTTTGGCCCTTGGTCGTGTGTGCTGCTGTTGCCTCGGAACCACAGATCTTGTGACACACTTGAGTGTCACTGAGCTGAGAGGCCTGGAAAACGGTCAGAGTCATCGAGTGATGGGAATGAAGAGGGAAAAAAATCCTCCCGAAATAGAAACAGACAGATGGTATAGCTGAGAAACAAGTCAAGCTGCTCAGTTACTACTTTGCTCTTTTTAGTTGAATGCTGGGGCTCCTTTTGTCTCAGTTCTTAGGGCCTTTGGCCAAGGCACAAAGACTAGTTAATTCCCACTCCCTTCTCCCCACCTTCTCACCATCTCAGACGCCAGCTTCTGGAAGTGAGGACCATGTCTTCTAATAAACATCTCAACTAGAAGACACTCATGAACAAGTCATGACTAGTTACTTATGCGACATTGAAATTCAGTCAGGGTGACCCATACAGTTGCAACCCTTTGGCTAATGTCACTCCCCGTAGTGTCAACGTCAAAGCAAGAGAATTCTCAGCAGTGCCTCCTCCTTGGGTGGAATAGTACCGACTTGACCAGGCTAAGAAGCACAGTGACACCCATCCCAACTGCCTCACTACCAAACGCCCCCCAGCTGCTGCAGGAATCTGATCTATAGTCAAGTTCAACCCTTGACAAAAAGCGTGAGTTTCATATCCTTGTTTCTCTTGTATCTTCTCAGCAACACGAGCCACCTTTCTCTTGCACTCTCAAAAGGCTACAATGCCCATGGTCTCACCATCTTTACTACACTTAACTTACTGAGAGTTACATTCTGTGAGCAACATATGGGAGCTGACATCAATTATCCTGAAGGGACAGGAAAGCTCTCAACTCTGCATCCTGAACGTCAGCCCCCTCCTTATCCATTTCCTCTCCGCGATGGCTCTGCCCCATTTCTCAGGCCCACTTTGGGAAACTTGGGAATGTAGTTATAAATGCCTCACAGCCTGGCCACTCAACCTCAGACAAGTCACACAAGTGTTCGATAAAACTAGTTAGTCAGGATTATTATAAAGAGTAAGATAAGTTATACAAAGGGCTTTTTAGTGGCCTTGAAATGCAGACAGTGTTCAAGAAATATGGTGGCTATTGGGAGGGCACTGGGGATTGGACCTATGGCCTTGCATGTGTTAAGGCAAACAATGGGCAAACACCAGACAATTAAAGCAATCTTATCCTCTTGCCCTGATGCACCCCAATTGGGCACTGAGTTTGGATCATTTTCTCCAATGAACTGCAGCTCCCCAAGCTCAGGATCTTAAACCATGTATGTGTTGTGCGCCTAGCAATAGTGACAATAAATAATACCAAGTGTTTGATAAATGTTGGATGAGGTGGTGGAACCAATGCTGACTTAAGGAGATACGGTGGGGCTGTCCCCTGGTCTCCAGACCTCCTTCAGTTCCAGTTCCTCTAGAACTGGGCTTCGGATGGTGCTCCTTTGCAGCCCTCCAGGTCTCACAAGGACTTAACACTGTCTTCAGCAAGGACACTGACTTCCTGCCCCTGAATGACATGTCAGGCTGAGACCGTAAGATCCAGGAAGAATTCTTACCATCAATGCAACTGCCCAAGTTATATACGATGCTGCCAATTATGAATGGCCCACAGTTCATTCCTTTTCATCTCCATCAGCACCTTCCCTACCCACACGGACAAGTGATATTCTCTAAAGCCTACAAAATGTGCATTTTTGTCTAAAGGATTGCACTATACAACCTAATCAAAAGGATGTTTGACAGACAAAAACAACTTTAAGACAAGCTCCCTAGCATCCTTTCTGTCTTCAGCCATTTTCAGTGGAATACCATAATGCCTTAGTCAGGACAGCTTAGAAACAGAAAACGTATTTCTCCTAGTCTCAGAGTTTTGAAAATCTAAGATCAAGTCAGAGTACAGCCATTCTGCGGAAGCCCGCTTCAGGGTTGATAGATGGAGCCTGTGTCTTCACAGGGTGGGATCTCTCTAGAAGCTGATGAGTATTAACGCCACTCATGAGCGCTCCCTTTTACAGTGTTCTAATAATAATCATCATAATCATCATATTGGTTACTAGGTCTCAACAGATGAACGGGGGGGAGGGGACACAAACATTCAGATCATAGCACCCTTACCTAATTCTTCTTTCTAAATGCCATCAGTATATAAATTCTGGAACCATCTCTAACCTTCCCTTTTGGCCAGTGTTTTAGTTTGGTTCCATTGCTATGGTAAAACATGATGAACGGAAAGAAACTCAGGGAAAAAGGGGTTCATTTCACCTTATAGTTCGTAAGTTCATCACTGGGGGGACGCCATGGTAGGGACTCAGGGCAGGAATCTGGAGGCAGGAACATAAGGAGAGGCCCTGAGGTTTGCTGCTTACTGGCTTGTTCAGCCTGCATTTTTATAACACCCAGGACCACCAGCCATGGAGGGCACAGGTCACAACAATCTGGCCCCTCCCACATGAATTATTAATCAAGAAAATGCCCCACAAGTCTGCCCATAGGCCATCTGGTAGGACATTTTCTCAACTGAGGTTCCTCTTCTCAGATGACCCTGACTTGTGTCGAGTTGGCATAAAACTAGCCAGCACAGTCACCAATAGGCCAGTTGTAGTCAGTGCCATGCCCTGTCCTGTCGGAGCTGAGATGGAGATGAAGCTGGCCAGCCCAGTGGAGAGGTATCCCTTCTCATGTATTTTTGAGTCTCGCTTCCCAGGTGGATGGCCATTGGCCCCCAGTCTCTCACCCTCCCTGGGCTTATTTGATGCGCAAGGACAGAATGAAGACACCACTAGGGATCCTCCATGTCTGAATGTCAGTGGACTCCCATTCTCAAGCCGATTTGTAGCTAGTAGGCTTAATCCATCCATAAACAGCCTTCACAGAGCCTACATAGCCACTCCTGGGAGGTTGGGAAAGCCGGCTTCCATGTGACCAGAGACCTCCAGACTTCCCATTCTGATGTTCCCTCTGAGTCATGGGGTCACCAGCCTTAACATTCAGAACTCTGCAAATCCATGTTATAGGCGTTCTGCCCGTTTGAATAATAAACTCCCAAATAACCTCAACACGTGTACAATGGCAACAGCTCACCAGAAGCAAAGTGTCTTCTGCTATTTCTTATTAACGTATGATCATCAGGGATGACAATGATGAAGGCGTCTGTAGGAAAAGGGCATCGTTAGCCCTGGGAAGATGGCCCATTATCTCTGCTAATTACTTCTGTGCCTTTGTTTAAGCCATTCCCCAGCCTGGAAGGCCTTGCCCCCACCCAGCTCCCATCAATCAAAGTCTCACTTGTCCTTTAAAGCCCAGCTCAAATGCCACTTTCTCCAAGAAGCCTTTCCTAATCTACCAGTTAGAATTAATTGCTTCCTGCTCAATGTTCCTGTGATATTAATAATATAATTTTCTCATGTCGATACCTTGAAATGTTCTCTGATTATTTATTATAGAACCATCACATAATATCTCTATGTCATATTAAATTGTGCTCATAAGGACATATGGAAGATTATTAACTGGGACCTTGCTTACAACTCAGTGTTAATTAAAAAAAACTTTTAAGATTATAGATTATTTTATATCTGGTCCATAGTTCAAGCTTCTATTTGTTCATTCATTCACCTCTTAAGCAACGATAGCAAAAACTATTATAAAAATAGCCACCAGCTGTCGAGTCTGATATGCTAGGTGTCTTCATATTTCCATCTTAGGGCACACGACAGGGAAAACTTACCTAAAGTGCAGTTATCAAGTGGCGTTTTTGAGATCCTAAACAGTGCCTAGTTCCTAAGTCTCTACTCTCACCATCGTGCATTCCTGATTACCTGGCTGTTGGGAAAGTTGCCTGAATTTTATAACGTAGGTGGGAGCCGCAGCTCGCTCCCATGCACAGATTTGAGTTTAAGACCCCTAGACACATCCAATTCGCCTTCTCCTTTACCAGCCTGTAAAGAACAGAAAAACGGGTGGTGTGGCTGCCAGACCTCTGGGCCCCAGGATACTTACTACCGAACGGCTAAAGACCCTTCATGGTCTGGCCTGCTGCTGGGAGCACGCGCCTCTTGATTGCACTGCTCTCTGGGTGCCATGCCGGGTTGAGCCGAGAGGCCCCTGGCTCACAGTAGTGTGTTACACTTCTGTAGAAAAGCACGCCCCTCCGCTGCATTCACGCTATTCCAGCCTCTACACATACACATGCAGCTGGTGCTGAAGGGCTAAGAGCAAGATCTCACATTTATCCCTCCTAAATTCCATCTTGTAATATCTGGGGCATCACTTCAGTCTGCTGAGATCTTTCTAAATCCCGGTCTTGTCATCCCACGTAGCCACTAACCCTGTCAGCAAATTTGATCAGCATGTTCCGTGAACCCATCCAGGCCATTAATAAAAATGTTGACGGCGACCTGCAGCAACTGCCTAGGGCCTCCCTTGATGTTGACACGGATTCGTTCATCAGCAGCGTCTGCGTGGGAGGACTCCACCCATTACAAGTCCGCCCAACTGTCCTGGGCTCACAGTCTCTGCCCTGCTACCACAGCCCACCAACCTGGAACCCCAGACAAAGGAAATGAGTCCATTCTGCCCTGACTGGTCCTGAGTGAGCTCCCGTTGCTTTATGAAGATTAGCCTGGCAGGGTGAATCCTGAACCCACACTGTTTCTCCTGATGGTGTCGGTAGCATAAGCTGGGCATCACAATAACACGATAAATCACCATGTAATTACTCCCAGAACCATAAGAGGCCAGAAGCTCCCAATTATCCACCTCGAAAACCAAAATATACACACACAAAAGAACAGCCTAATGGAAAATAGCAAAATTCACCTATGGCTATCTGACCCAATGCTCTCAGCCCTGCCCTATTTCTTGACGCCCTCCTCTCCCTGCCTGATGTGAATCCTATGATTTCATGAGGGTCCCTACCTTCCCGAGACTCTCTGCGTTGCTACCTCATCCCATTTCTACCCTTCCCAGATGCCCCAAGCCAGGAGATGAACTCCCCATGAACTGCTCCCTCTTTCTCCCTATTTCATTAATTGACTGATCTCAGAAAGACATTTTTTAAAAGGTGATAAAGAAGTGTGGATGATTCGTCACCCTGCATGAACACTGTAACTTTAAGACAGGAGTATAGTTAACTCCAAGCAATTTCTAGTTAGTGAACCAGGAAACAGTGTGGAAAAATTTGGGTGCAGAATTGCAAGAATAATTTGAAATCTCTTTGGCTGAGGGACTTTTGTCCTGAGCAAGTCCATTGCATATAGCTAGCAAAGCTTCCTCTGGGAAGGGATTTGGCGAGTTGTCAAGTGCGATCAGGTGTATGTAGATGAGGACTGGACATCAAGCAGATGCTGGGGATGCATCTGGACCAAGCAGCAGAAACATCTACCTAGAAAGCTACAGCAGGACCCTCTGCTAAGCAATCTTCTTCCGCTAGACATTTCCCTGTACCAAGAGCTGAATCCTCGGCTGCCTTGAGCATCCTCACCTACCAAAAGACTGAAAGACCAGGTTTGAAGCATCCACTCATCAGGCCAGGCTGTGGAGCTGCTCCCTGTGCCAGAACAGTAAAAGAAAACCTCTTCTCTCTTTAGTCTTCCCAGTGCAGGTGTCCTGCTCATCTTCCTCTTAAAGATTCAGAATACATTATCCAAGGGCTTGAGAAATGTCCAGTGTAATACCTAGAGCATCTTAAGTTCTTTATGTACATTCCTTGAACTCCAGATTCTAAGTCTACATCCTCCACAGTCATTTGTTTAGGGTCGGGGGTACTTGTGCCTTCAGTTACTGGAGTAATTGCCACTAGTAATGCAGGGGCTTTTATTGTTGTAGAAGTAGCTGCTATTTTGACTTGGTTGTGGAGAATGCTTTTGTTTCTGCTCTTTCCAGTGGGTAAGTCAACCCCAGGTCCTTGTACATGCCAGGCAAGTACTCTGCCACTAAGCCCCATCTCTGGCCACTACCATGATGCTCTTTCTTCAATCCTTCCCCAAGCACAGCAGCCAGACTCTCAATAAATCGCCTTAAAACACTTGTTCTTAAATCTAACACACACATACAGAAAAGTACATAAGAGCCTTGTGAAATTCCACAGAGTAAACATATAATGTTCAAGGCAGATTACCGGTAGCGCATGCCCTTTGGTGGCCTTCTATGTCAGTTAATATCTCCCCAAGATAACCACTACCCTTAACCTGGTATGACAGATGTCTTTTCTTGGTATTTAAAATGTTTAGATAAGTAAGGAAAGGAGTAAGCCTATCATATTTAGGACAGGGCAGGAATCTCAATACAGAATTTTGTCTGTGAGATTCATCCATATGGGGAGAGGCTAGCGTTGACCAATCAGGTTTGGAAGGTTGCCATCACTCTAGCTGGCTGTCCCCAGGGCCTTGAGCGTTACTGAAATTGTACACTTAGGTCATCCCAGCAAACGAGACCTCTAGACATTTTATATTCGCAAGAAAACTAAATTCAACCCAGATTAGTTCTCATGAATCTGAGTCCCACGGCACACATGTGGAGGTCAAGAGGGCACCTTTGGGTGCTGATCTGCCTTCCACCTTGTGTGTCTCTTTGCCACCTCATCTGTCAGGCTACCCGGACCCTCAAGCTCCTGAAGAGTCTCCTGTCTCTGCTTCCCATTCCGTGTTTGCACACGGAGATTACACACACTTGTGTAACTGCATCAGGCTTCAGTGTGGGTTCTGGGGATGGAAGCGCGGGTATTCGGGTTGTACAGCAAGCCCGCTGCCCACTGAGCCCACTCCCCAGCCCTCGTGTTCATTTCAAATGCTCTAAGAAGCGTCCTCTTAGACCCAGAAGCAGAGCTCTCCTTCACAAGTAGAGAACTTGACTGTCTGAAAGTGCTGAGATCCCAGAGACCCTGGGATTATGATGGACAAACCCTGGCTGTGCACCGGAACCTGCCCGTGGACATCATCTCTGTGCTGAAGGCAGTGACTTCTAAACACAAGAGTGATTTGGGCTAAACTAGACAAGAGGAATAACGAAGAAGTTTCTGGTGAGCCTAAAGGAAACAGGCCAGCTCTATAAAGAGACATCAGGGATAGACGGGCCATGGGCGGGGTAAGGATGATGATCAGACCTTAAACATTTACGCTCTCCAGAAACTGGACTCCAGAGAAGCTCTCTTCTTAGAGAAACAGGTTGAGGATTAATATTGCACCTCCGTTGGGGACCCGCCAGCATATTACAGTGTGCTCTCTGGTGGAACAGCGGCCTCGGGGGATGAGAAGCCAGAGGGAAGGAGGCGGCTAGCAGGAGTATGTGTGGAGGCAGAATCCCTGGCCCCCAGCAGTTGGTTCCGTTTGTGGAAAAAGTGAGTTCTTTGCAGCCTATAGGGTTCCGTGTGCAAAGAGCAGTGTGCACACGGGAAAGAGAGGGGTTGCAGCATACCTGTAAGCCATTCATAACCAATGAGGAGGGCAGAGGGATGACTGCATCCTCAGAAGTCAGAGACTTGGAACCACTGTGGGAAGAGGACGCCATGGGGACCGTGGCTTGGCTCAGTGAGTCTTCCTCCAGCCAGATGTGTTCCGATTCTCTGCTGCTTCTCCTCAGCCCAACCCTAAACTCCCAATCTTTTATAGCACTGGATGGCGATGGGGAGGGTCAAGCAGAGAGAAAGGCAGATAGAAAAGAAGCAGAGAGAAGCTGAGAAAGAAGGAAAGTTGAAAAACTGCCAGGGTTAAGGAAGAAAAAGACCCATGGGAGGGAAAGGTGGAGAGACAGCTCAAAACCCCAAGTTTGTCACTGTGTGGGTGGCAGGTGAGAGGCCACAGAAGGGCCCCGAGGCAAGGGCAGGTAGTGGGGGCTCCGGTGGTCTGGGAGCAAACATGTCACTTCCTGCTTCTCTGCGGCACTTGTTCACGTTGCCGAGTCACGCTCAGCCTAAGGAGGTCTTTTTGGAAAAGGATTTAACATGTGTAGCTAAGCACTCTAAAATCAGATTGTTAGACTCCACTCTCATGGGCATATACCTGCATGAGGAATTACAGCAGAGGAGAATAAAATGCCAAAATGCCTCACGAGGGAGCCTCAGATTGTGGGAAGGGCTGCAGAAGAGCAGGTGCTAAGTGAAATTGACAGCCAGCAAAGGAGTCTGGGAGCCTACCAAGGAGACAGTATGTGTAAGTACAGCCTGGGAAGATAATGAGTAGATTAGCATATTCCAATTAGAAGCAAGACCTGCAGATGAAAAGACGCGGGGTACTAAAGATGTTAAGTACAGGCTTAGGAGACTGCGAAATTGGCCTAGAAGGAAGAGAAGCCAAATTATAAAGACATTCGAATGCCAGAGCATGGGCTCTGTGAGCGAATCCAGGATCAGCTCACATTTTGAGAATTATCTGAGCAGGTGTGATGACACACACCTTTAATAGCAGCCCTTGTGTGTCAGAAACAGGGGGATCTCTGTGAGTTGAAAGTCAGCCTGGTCTATGTAGAAAATTCCCTGCCAGCCAGGGTTACATAGTAAGTCCTTGTCTTTAAAAAAAAAATAATTTTTTTGATCGTAATGTGTATGAGTAATCATTCTGGCAAAGGGCTAGGGACAAAAAGTCCAGTTAGAAACCCAGCATAGTCTAGGGGTTGCAACAGTCTGAACTGGGCTCCCGGCAATCAAAACGACAAGGAATGATATGTGAACATCTGTGTTGATGTTTTCACTGGTAACATCTCTAGAATTTAGACATCAATTGGAACTATGCATTATAATTCATGTGCTATCTCTTCTTACTCTCAAAAATAAACCCTAAGGCCGGCTCTGGGACCATTTTCCATTGAGAAAACAGACTGACTGATACCAGGTAATTTATGGAGAAGCTTATTTGGCTTACAGTTGTGAGGTGATGAAGTCCACACGCATGACGCTGGCATCCTCGGCATCTAACGCATGTCTCCTCGCTGCGTGAGGACATGGTGGAGAGCATCACATGACAAGTTAGCAAGAGTGACCCCTGGCTCTCTTCTCCTTAGAAACCACAGATGCCCTGATAGTGCCCCACCCTTGTGACATCATCAGATCCCAATGACCTCACAAAGGCCTCACTTTCAACTCTCGTTGCTATTAGAATTTGGGTCCTATAGGGTTTGGCTGCCTGCCTGCCTTTGCTTTTACTCCATCCCTATGTGTGAGTCTGTTGTTCTCAGGGTCCATGGTGCCGGTACATAGCCACCCCCAGAGAGTGCAGAGGTATAAGATGGCCTTTCCTGGTGGTATATAGATGTGTTGCCATGGCTTTCAACTCCTAATGGGCATTTTGAACTCTGTACTCATCTAGAGACAGGACGAAGGCCTCTCGTGTGGGCACTTCTGACACCATTGATGCCTACCAAGGTGACAGGCCACATTCCCCTTGAGTGTAGTGCTGGCGGCAGTCTTTCCAGGAAACAAGCTGATAACCAAATGAGAACTTTTAAGCAGGAAAAGAAAAGAAGGCAGAATTGTTCAATGCAGAACTTTAGAAGCCTGGCGATACATCAAGCACCGTTTCCTGACTTAAATCCAGGAAGACAGGTGGCCAAACGGCAGCAGACAAAATGGATCAAAACACCAGGTGCCTGAAGAAATCAGCAAAGATGGCCCAAGGTGCCCATAGATGAAGTGAAAACTGGGCGATTGGAAGTATATAAGGTAAGGGAGTCGGCAGCGCGATGGCGGCCTCGCTTGATGGCCTGAGTCGGATCCCCAGACCATACAGGGCGGAAAGAGTGGACAGCGTAGTGACAACTCACTTGTATTCTAATAAATAAAGCCTCCATGAAGACCAGAGAGCCAAACAGCCAGTCACTGAGTCTTACCTTTATCTCAGTCTGAAATGGCGATCCTGCCTCCAGGAATCTCAGAATGAGACTGTGTCTGTGTGCTGTCTCCTCCCTTTATATATTCCACTCTAGGGCTGGGATTAACGGCGCACACCACTGGGATTAAAGGCATGCCCCGCCTGGTCTCTATGGCAAACTGGTGTGGCTACTGGATTTAAAGCTATGTGTTACTACTGCCTGGCTAGAAGGCTGACCAGTGTGGCTGTTTTACTCTCTGATATTCAGGCAAGCTTTATTTATTAAAATACAAATGAAATATCACTACAGAACAGACTCCCAAAAGTTTTCCTTTGACCTTTGTACTGCGTGTATGTGTACAAATTAAAATAAATGTGAAATATGTAAAAATAAAAACTTCTAAGGGCTAGTTATGCAAAAGAATCCTCAACCGAACACCCCTAGCCATGTGTGGTGAATAAGGAGGCTGTAAAGACTCTGGGGAGGCTTCTCAACAGCCATGGTACCTGAGCGGCACAGGGCTTTGTGGGTACCTTTCACACATAGCAACCCACAGAGACAGGAGTTACTCTTTCTGCCTTACAGAAAAAACACATTCAGAAAGGGTATTCAAGTCGGCCAGTTCCCCAGCTGGTCAGCCACAGTACTGTGATCTCCAGACATTAAGAGAAAACTACAAGGAGAGGAGGTTGGGTAAACTGTCCTCTAAGCCCAAGACAGGGGTACCCAGGATGCAGAGTCGCATCTCACGCCTGGAGTAAGGAGTGCTCATCCCAGACTCCAAGGCCAGCATCTAACAGTCACTTGCTGAAGCTACCACCAGACTGACACCCCCGTGCAATCTCCTGCAATCCCCACACGGCCTAGGAAGGAATCACTCAGATTAGTCCCTTTCCAGAGTGGAAAACCCAGCCAATGGTGACTGAGTCACCATCCCAAGGCTAAAGTAAACTTGATCTTTGTTTGGTTTGGCTCCTAATCCCATGTGCTGCTTGCACGGATTTCATGAGTCTGCATTCCTTGAAGTTAGGAATATATAAAGTTACCAATTGTTACGACATGTTAGATATGACTTATAAATTTCTAGAAGTATCTTTCTATCACTCAAATAAAAATTTAACCTTTACTCAGCACATACTCACTAGTGTCTTCTATGTTCTAGCTACTGTCTCAGTCCTGGGAACATGGCTCCAGACAAATTAATTCTCTTCCTTGTTCTGAACGTTGATCATGTTAAATTCAAAAAGGAATATGAATGATACTTTATAATAAAATTATGGGAAATAACAACAATAAATGGATAGAAATTATAAACACAGAAATGCAAGAATAAAACATAGGGAAGGGGCTGGACACATGACTCAATGGTTAAGTGCATTTGTTGCTCTTGCAGAGAGCCTGGGTTTGATTCCCAGCACCCACATGGCAGCTCACAACTATCTGTAACTCCAGTTCCAGAGGATGTAATATCTTCTTCCGACCTCGGTGAGAATCAGAAATGTACAGGGTACGCAGACATACATGCAGGCAAAATACCCATACACATAAAATAAATCTAAAAAATAAAAGAAGAAAGGCTAGGAATAATGCATGGAACGTAGAAAAAAGTGTCAAACACAAAATCAGCGAGCAAAAAATGTCTCAGAAGATACGTAGAAGGAAACCCCTTTCATGAAAAGACATTTAGAACGTACACAGTTTGACTCAGCCATCTTGGGAATTGGCTGCCTGGCTGCAAAAGAACATCCCTCACAAGACCCTCATCTGGGTGTCCAGGGACTCCCTGGCACCTGCTGTCTGCAACTCTGTCCTAACTGCGCATGGCTTCTGAAGCAGCTAGGGAATGCAAGGAGTAGCAGACCAGGGAAGGGAGACTCCATAGCGTTGCTTGCTATGGAAAAGCCATAATCCCCTCAGAGCAAAGACTTTCGGGTGCATTTTTTGAGGTTGGGGAGCACCCTCACTCTTGCAAGTAACCCCTCACATGTGCTCTGTAAGGAGGCCCAGTGTAAGGGTCCCCAGAGTGTACTTTGGTGGACTCGTGCTTCAGGTTACCGTAAGATCTTAGGAGGAAGGGTAAATGCTGCTGGGTCTCCCTGAGGGTGGGAGGTGGAGCACCAGACCTCTTATCAGAAAGACACAAACTGCTAGGTCGGTCTTGATTTTATGGCACCACATGGTATGTTTGTCTGTTTGGATATTAATATTCCACGGAGCAGTGAGTGACATCAGTGGCCCCACTCATTTTTGCAGCTAACTTCAAATCCACTGGTTTTTATGTGTGACTTGTTTTTTTTTTTTTTTTAAGAAAGAGAAGCCCATGTAACCCTGGCTGAAAGACCTTGAACTCCTCATCCTCCTGTCTCCCCTTCCTGAGTGTTGAGACTACAGCCCTGCACCGCCTCTAGTGTACAAGGTGTTAGGTCTGGAACCCAGAGCTGATGGGGGAGAGTCTTCTGTTTTGAGTTGTTTTCATTTGTTAAATAAAGAAACTGCCTTGGCCCTTTGATAGGACAGAAAATTAGGTAGGTGGAGTAAACAGAACAGAATGCTGGGAGAAAGAAGTTGAGTCAGGCAGTCGCCATGATTCTCCCACCAGACAGATGCAGGTTAAGATCTTTCCTGGTAAGCCAGCTCGTGGTGCGACACAGAATAT
Source organism: Microtus oregoni (assembly GCF_018167655.1). NCBI lineage: Eukaryota > Metazoa > Chordata > Mammalia > Rodentia > Cricetidae > Microtus > Microtus oregoni. Next base: position 4,802,305 of record NW_024543830.1, on the reverse strand, counting down.
TAGAAATGGGTTAAAGCAAGATGTGAGAATTAGCCAATAAGAGGCTGGAACTGATGGGCCAGGCAGTGTTCAAAAGAATACAGTTTCCGTGTAATTATTTCGAGGCATAAGCTAGCTGGCAGCCGGGAGCCGGGCGGCAGGAACACAGCCCACAGCTCCTACAACACAGAGCCTTTGCGCTTGCCAGGCAATTTCTATATCAAATGAGACACAGCCTCAGCCTTAAGTCAAGGTTTGGAGAGAATTATTTCTTATGTACAGGCATGGCAAAATAAAATAAAATTCTAATACTAGGTCTTCAGTTAGGGGTGAAATCAGCCCTCACTTACACCCTGCCTTCCTCGCCATTCTTGAGGGAAGATTAGCAAGAAAGAGGGAAGGGACGTCAGAGGCAGGGTCAGCTGGGCTTGTGAGGACCCACTGACCACCTGGTACCAGCTCAGCATTAGTACCAGAGTGACAAAAGGTGGCATGGTGGACAAAGCACACTTCTGTAAGGTCTCAGCCCAGCCTGGCACTCAGCCACAAGCTTCAGCCTCTGCCGCATGACTCCCTCCTCAAGTCCCCTCCCCTCAGAGAGCCCCCACTAAAATGCTGATCTTTCCACGGGTGTTAAGCACATCAGCTAACGCTTTTCTTATCAGCCATGGCACCTTTGCTATCCACAAACACCTTGGCTTAAATTATTTGACAACTTTCAGAGTGTGTGTGGGAGAGAGAAGCCCTGCTTTGTCTCCTGTAGAAGAAGGACAGATAAGGGTTTGGGGAATGCAAGGTGGGAGGCCAGAGATAAGTCTCCACCAACTTGACCACTCTTGGCTTTGCTAGACCTTTATGGGAACAAAGCGGCAGAAGGGTGTGTGTGTGTGTGTGTGTGTGTGTGAGTTTTGTAGACTCCTAAGAATCAGAGCAAGTTCTGCAGAGAGTTTGAATGGCCTAAGTAGAAAGTGTGTGTCTCAAGGGATAGTTGGTGTTGTTCTTGTTTTACTGTGTGTTTTATGTATCTATTTGTTTGTTTATTTTGAGACAGGGAGGGTCTCACTACCTTCTCCTAGCCTGGTACTAGTATGTAAACCAGACTTGCCTCTAACTCACAAAGATCTGCCTACCTCTGCCACCCCCAGCCATTTTTTTTTAATTTGTGAGTGTGTGTGTGTGTGTGTGTGTGTGTGTTAGCTGGAAGTCAGGAGATGTAGCACAGGCTGAAAATGACAGCCTAGAGCAATACAGGGCTAGAAGCCTTGCATATGACAACAGCACTACGTTTAGCAGCTTAACACAACATATGGACCAGGAATCTGGCTCAGTAAGTTAAGGTGTTTGCCCCCAAGCTAGACAACTTGAGTTCAATCCCAAGGACAGTGGGAACAACTGGCTTCTTTCTACAAGTTGTCCTCTAAATCCCCACATGGTCACCATAGCACAGGCACACACACACACACACACACACACACACACACGCGCACATGCACATACACAAAACGAACAAATGAATTTTTAAAACATGTATTTATTACCTTCCTGTTCCTGTGAGCCAGTCATTCAAGCCAACTCTACTGGGTCCTCCACACAGGGTCTCACCTGTCTGCCATCCCAGGGTCAAGCAGGCTCCATGTCTTCCTAGAACTCTGGGTCCCCTTCTGAGCTCATGTGGTTGTCAGCAGGGTTCATCTCCTTGTGTCCCCAATGAGGTCCCCACTCTCTCCCTGACTGTCAGGAGGGGCTGCTTCTAGAGCCCCCCACTACTTGCCCATGGGTCGTCTCTCAATGTGGCCCCGTTCTACTTTGAATCCCACAAGAGAAGTTCTCTTTCTCTCTTCTCTCTCTCTCTTTCTATCCTTCTCCCACTCTCTCTCTCTCCCTCCAGTCTGAGATGAAGGCTTACACAATGCAATATAATCAAAACGACTCCTTTACTGTGTTCATTGGGGTCGTACAAACCAGGGAGAGCAGGAATTTTGTGAACCATCTTGGAATTCTACCTGTCCTGTGTCTCATGATTCATGCCCCTCCTGCGTAGATTTTTTGCCTCATCTGTTACGAGCTGAATTATGCCCTTAGAAAACTCATGGGTAAAAGTTTTAACCTCGTTTCTGCATTTGTGTGGTTGCATTTGGGAACCAGGTCTCTCTTTTTAAAATTGTCATGCATTGATTGTACAGATTAATAGGTTACATTTCTGTCTACAAATGGTGCCCAATTGTTTAGCAAGAATTTTCACATAAAGCCTGAGAAAGAAAGAAAAAAAAAAGATTCCAGATGGACAAGAACAGAGCCAAACACAACTGCGTGGTGACCGTCTCTTCTCTGTGGGCTCTGTTTGCTGGTGGCAAACACAGCTCCTTTAAGAGAGGCATCCTGACTCAGCCACAGCGGCAAAAACCTCGCAGCTCTTTTAAGAGGCTCTGCCACCAAACACTTAAATGGTGTTTCTGAGCAGCCGGCATCAGGTTTCTTGGTGGCGGCATGGACCTAGAAACTTCACAGAGTTGTGGCAATAAGTATAGTTCCTTTCAGTACCTTGGCCGTGAAGCTAGACTCAAAAAGCTAAGGAATGGGGGTGGAACCAGCCACCAAAGCCACAGTTTTAATCCTAGCCATGCTGTTTAGCAGATTAAAGACTCTTGTGGTCAGAAAAAAAAAGATAGAGATATACAGCAAAGACATACTCAGATGAAAATAAAAGTTAAACAGTTTACATTGTGTTTAAAGATATAGGTAGGGGGCCGGAGAGATGGCTCAGTGGTTAAGAGCATTGCCTGCTCTTCCAAAGGTCCTGAGTTCAATTCCCGGCAACCACATGGTGGCTCACAACCATCTGTAATGAGGTCTGGTGCCCTCTTCTGGCCTACAGACATACACACAGACAGAATATTGTATGCATAATAAATAAATAAATGTTTAAAAAAATAAAGATATAGGTAGGCTTGGGAGAGAAAAGAAAAAGGCTAGAGAAAGTCTTCCAAAAAAAAAAAGAAAAGAAAAAGAAATAGAGTGGCCAGTTGTGGTGGCACACACCTTTAATCTCAGCACTTGGGAGGCAGAGGCAGGTGGATCTCTGTGGGTTTGGGGCCAGCCTAGTCTACAGAGTGAGTTCCAAGACAGCCAAAGATACACAGAGAAACCCTGTCTCAAAAAAAAAAAACCCAAAAATTAAAAATAAAAGAAATACAGTAAGAAAAAAAGCTGTGTTAAGATAGAAAATACACAGAAAGTCTGGATACTGTATGTTACTGTGTTGTCTTTGAATTGTTTGACTGTTGAGAAAGGAGCAACAGCTGCTAAAAGACATTTGATTATAAATGCTGCTGGATTAATCCAACCTATATATTTTGAAAATGCCTTGACTTCAAAATTTAAGTCAAAAGATATCTTACTTTGGAGAAGAGGTTTTGCTTTTCTGTTTCCACAGGAAATGAGAGGCTGTGGATTCATCCTGGGTTAAAAGAAAAATAAAATTTGATCAAGGAAGACCCCTGAAAATTCTCCAATGAGAATGAATGGCTCAGATGATTCAACGTTTCAGGATATCTCTGTTTCAGTTTCTTTTGAGTTATTCATCCAGAACAGCTTCAAGGCTGCTGGCTGAGAAGATCCAGACTTACAGATTACTCCAGTCAGGACTTGACCATAACCCTAAATTTTCTTTGGGTCCCATAAGAATACCAGCACCCCCAATCAGCAGGAAGTAGCCTAGAAAAGTACGTCTACATTCCTAATAAATGGATTATGGGTGCTTGTCTTTTTTTAGTGTGTTGGTTACAGGTTGTTGTGGACAATGGTCAGGAAAAAAGCTAAACAACAGAGATTAGATTCAGGGTCTTGTTTTGAAAGGAAAAAAGGAGAAATTGTTGTGGGATAATACTGTTGTACACTGTAAACTTTTGTCATTCGTATTGGCTTAATAAAATGCTGCTTGGCCTGTAGCCAGGCAGGAATAATAGGCAGGGCAACAAGATTTAGAGAATTCTGGGAAGAAGAAAGGCAGAGATGTAGTCACCGGTCAGATAGAGGAAGCAAGATGAGAATGCCTTCCTGAGAACAGGCACCAAGTCACATGGTTAAACATAGATAAGAATTATGGGTTAATTTAAGTTGTAAGAACTGGTGAGTATGCCTGAGCTAAGAGGCCAGACAGTGTGTAATTAATAGAAGCCTCTGTGTGCTTCTTTGGGACTGAACAGCTGCGGGACTGGTATGGGACAGAAACTTCTGTCTACATTTCATTAGGACATTTCCAGAAGATATATAATGACTTTAACTAAATTTGTCTCCCATCACCTCTTTGTCCCTGATGTCCCCTCCCAATGATCCCCTATTCCCCCTTCTACTCTGATGTATTTTTTAAAAGATTAATATATTTTATTTTATGTGTGTTTTGGCTAGTTTTATGTCAACTTGACACAAGATAGTGTTATCAGAGAGGAGGGAGTCTCAATGAGAAAATGCCTCTATAAGATCCAGCTCCGGGGAAGCCTGTAGGGCATTTTCTTAATTAGTCATTGATAGGGGAGGGATCCACCCACTGTGGGTGTTGCCATCCCTGGGTTGGTGGTCCTGGGTTCTACTAAAAACTGAGCAACCCATGAGGAGCAAGCCAGTAAGCAGAACCTTTCCATTGCCTCTACATCAGTTCCTGCCTCCAGGTTCCTATCCTGTTTGAGTTCCTGTCCTGACTTCCTTCAATGATAGACTACAATAGAGAAGTGTAAACCAAAAAGCCTTTCTTATCCATCTTTCTTCTGGTCTTGATGTTTCATTATCACATCGGTAATCCTTACTAAGACTGATGTGGGATGTCCTGCATATGTGTTGCCTTTATTGGTTAATGAATAAAGCTATTTTGGCCAATGACTTAGCAGAGTAAAGTCAGGTGGGAAATCTGAATAGATATATAGAGAGTAGGCAGAGTCAGAAAGACACCATGTAGCTACCAAAAGAGAAGGATGCTAGAAAGTTACCCATAGGCTACAGCGTTGTGGAGAAACATAGATTAATAGAAATGGGTTAATTTAAGATGTAAGAGCTAGCTAGGAATACACCTAAGCTATGGGCCAAACAGTGTTGTAATTAATATAGTTTTTCTGTGTGACTATTTGGATCTGGAGGCTGAGCAACAAATGAGCAGTCTTCTTTTACAACTAAGACATTGTGTATAGGGTTCTGTCTGCATATATGTAAAAGCACTGTGTTCATGCCTGGTACTCACAGAGGCCAGAAAAGAACAATGAATCCCTGAATTTAGTGGTGAGCTGCCATTTGAGTGTTGGAAACCCAACTTGGGTCCTCTGCAAGAACATTAAGTGCTTTTAACCACTGAGCCATCTCTTGGGTCCCTCATGTCTTTAAAAAAAAATTGGAGTCTGAATATGAAAGAAAATACCTGATATTTGCTTTCCCAGTCTGCTGACTCCACTTAAAAGACACGCTTTAGTTCTATCCATTTTTTCCCTTCAGGTGACAAAGTCCATTGTTTTCATATCTGGGTAAAAGTGGCCATGTTACATGGTTTCTATCTGTCTTCTGCTGATGGACACCTATGCTGATTCCATAGCTCAGCCACTGCGAACAGTGTTTCACAAGCCAAAGTGTGCAAGCATCTCTGTTGTCTGCTGGCCCTCCTTTCCTTTGGGGATACCCAAGCCTGGGATAGCAAGCGGATCTGGTAATTCTAGCTTTAATCTTTGAGGCGCCCCCTACTGTTTTCCACAGTGGCTGCACTAATTAACATGGCCACCAACAGTGTTCCTTCCCACCCCACCCCACCCCGTCCTCTGCCCCTAAATGCCTGCTTTTTGCCCAACATGTGTTTGCTTTCTTGGTGACAGCTCTTCTGACTAGCGCGAGATAGAGTCTCAGTGTAGACTTGATTTGCATTTTCCTGAGAGCTAAGGATGCTGAACATTTTTTTCATGTATTTGTTGGCCCAGAAATAGGGACTTGAAGGAGGTAATTGAGTTAAAACTAATTCATTAGGATGAGCTCTGGTGTAAGCCGACCTGGGTCCTTGCAGGAAGGAGAGATGAGAAGGAAGGGCCCCTGAGCACTCAGAGAAACAGCTGCCCACAAGCCAAGAGAGAGACTCCGAGGAGAGGCCAAGCCTGGGAACCCCCTGACTTTGGACTTCTAACCTCAAGAATTAATTTTTGCTTAAGTCATCTTGCCTATGGTACTTTGGGTTAGTGGCTTTAGAAGTCTCATTCCCAAAATGTCACTGTTTTGGTTGGTCATCAACTTGTATGGATCCGGTCTCAATCAAGGAACACAGTTCTGAATGAGTCTGTGAGGACAATTCCAGAAAAGATTAAGTAAGGAGACAGGACTCTCCCTCTAACAGGTGGCCCGGATATGTATAAAGAGGTTCAAATTAAAAGTGGCGTTGCCCGCCTGCCCGCCTCTGCTGGCAACGGTAACTGTTGCTCCTGTTGCCACAATCATCTTCTGCTAACATCAGATTCCAGCTTCTTTGGTCTTCCAGCATGGACTGGAGCCCCTGAAAGAACCATCCGGGCCTTCATCACTAGACTGAGACTACTTAGGCATCCAGTTGGTGGACTGAGCAGCTGCTGTGTTCTCAGCCTCTCAGGCCTACAAATAGTCATTGCTGGCCTGCCCAAGCCTATTACATAAGCCAATCTATTAAGTCCCACTTTATAAGACATGCATTTTGTAGGTTCTGTTTTTCTAGAGAACCCTGCTTAATAGATCATTTAAATTTCATCTCCACAGCGCAAGTGCAAAATCATATTGTCTAAATTTTTTAACTCAGGTCCACGTGAAGATCCCGGATGTGATGTGATAAATATAACTCCTGGTGTATAATTCCTCCAATACACAACGGTGTTCCCCAGAGCAGAGAGATGGGAGGTAAAGATAAAAACAAAAAGGAGGAGTCTACTTTTCATCACAGTTCTGAGATTCACCGAGTGTCCTGACTACTTCCACTGTCAGTTTAACTGGACATATAATCATGGAAACACACTTCCAGACCTATCCATGAGGATGTTTCCAGAAAAGTTTGACTCACATTAGATTTCTTTCCCCAAGTTTCAAGGACTGAGAATAAAGTTTTTCTAGTTCTCTACTGTCTGAACTCAACATTCTGCCCAGAGTCAGCCTTCCGTCTTCACCAAAGGCAGTGCACGCCAGAGTCAGCCCTCCGTCTTCACCAAAGGCAGTGTATGCTTGCAACTGAGCTGTTTTGTCAGCCTGCTTCTTGCAAGCAGCTTGGTATCTTCGTATCTGGCATGGACTAGAGCGAAGAGGGCACATTTGCAGAGGAGGAGATAGCCATGGAGAGAGACTGGCTTCATACATGACACTGATCACATACTTAGACACACTACAGACCATCAGAAAAACAGAGCTACAAATTTGGAGAACGGGAATGAACTTACTGGCATTGGACTGCAATTGGAGACGCCAGTTTACAATATAAATAGCTAGCTATTGAAGTAAATCTAGTTGTAAGAACATATATATGCACACACACATACTCCTTACTGCTGTCCATGGGGGCTCTTAGAAACAAGACACCCCACGACAATAAACACACCTACGTCCCAGACCGTGTCTTCTAAATATCATTGTCTACTTCAAAGAACCAGGAATCCTTGTTGAAATGCCTATATTCAAGGCTGGAGCACAAGAAGTTTAAAATAAACTACTATCCGCATCCCCCCACAAAAGTCACTAAAGTAGTGAAGGAATGATATGACTATATCAAAGCACATACATCCCAGCACAGAAGAAGTTTCCAGAGGCAAAACTGAAACAATTTACCAAAATGAGTGACAGTCGTGGGGTCTAATTATTAAATAAAGCAAAAAAAATTGAACCCACACAGATATAAAACAGTCAAGAAAGCAGCAGTATGCTGAGGAATAGCATAGGAATAGCGTAGCTACATAGCCCATCATTTCTCATGCACAATATTAGTTCACTAGGAAGAGAAAGTAACCTGAGGTTGGAGACGCCTAGCACACATCACCTGAGCAACACAACCAAAGATGGCATCATCAGTGCTTGGAAAAGCCGGATGCTTGCCGCACCCAGCACCATGCCGGATGCACAGCAGCGACTCTGGGTTGCTCCTTTTACTTTCAAAGATGCACAGCAGCACCTGCTGAGGGAGGAGAAGGCCAGGCTAAAGGGGGAGGACTCGCTCTACAAAATAGTCGGCCAACTGTCTTCACACTCGTTAGAGAAGTGTGGCAGACAAGGAAAAACAGGGTACCAACACAGATGACATTGCAACCATCTTCACAATAGAGAAACATGACAGATGAGGAAAGATGGGGTACCGTGACAGATGATGTTATCTAAAGAGAATTGCTCATGAAGCATGAGTTTCGAACCCAGATCTTTAGGCATAAAGGTGGCCATCGCAACACTCTGAGTGGGGTCCAAGGACAGTAATGCATCTGAATTAATTTTCTGATTGTCTGTTGGTTGATTGGCACATTTGTTCATACATACCAAATGTTTCAAAGAAATAAGGAATCAGGCTTTAAAAAAAAAAAATCCTTCCATCATGTTTTTTTTTTTTTTTTTTTTTTTTTTTTGGATTTTTCGAGACAGGGTTTCTCCGTAGCTTTTGGTTCCTGTCCTGGAACTAGCTCTTGTAGACCAGGCTGGCCTCGAACTCACAGAGATCCGCCTGCCTCTGCCTCCCGAGTGCTGGGATTAAAGGCGTGCGCCACCACCGCCCGGCTCCTTCCATCATGTTTGTACTCTTTTTTCAACCTTGTAATTCCTCCAGAACTATTAAATGGGACCGCATACTATGAGATAAATAGACTTGGGCCTGACTCCCCTTGGGCAAGCTGTCCTCCATCCTTGTGGTACAGGGCATTTCCTGGCCTGTCTGAATGTGGTCGTCGGTGTTTGCTGATCTCAGGCAAGGAAGGGAATGGTACCCACAGCTGTCTGAGTGTGGCCTGAGGTCTGGTGACTGTCCGTACTCCTTTAACTTCACTGGCAAACGGCTCCATTGCTGTCTCTGAGCCATCTGTAACAGAGCGGCCAAATCAGAGAGTGGAATCTAACAGCAAAACCTCCCACATTCTTGAATACGTGCCTCTATCTGCCCTGATCTTCCAAAAGCAGCCGGGCACCTGGGTCTCCGCCGCAATAAAATTGCTGGCTGTTATATCATGGGGAGCGTGGCTGTCTTTTGTAAGAGATTTCCTGACTCCTTTCAGCCGGTGACTAAACTGGTTACAGTGAATTCTGCTGGGAAGTTCCCAGCTGTTTTCCCACAATTCTGCAGTCATTTCCATGAATTAATTCGGGAGCATTGAAGACCCTTGAAAAGCACCAGAAGGCTCTGGTGCCTGCTAGCTTTGGTAGGATTTAGCATCCTCAGCAATGGACTGAGAAAAGAAAAAGAACATAGAATCTATTAACAGCTGCTCCTGGAAATGCCTATGCAGCTTTGAGCACGATGAGGAATCTCTCCAGTCTCCAGGGCGATAAAGTGATCTCACCACCAACTCATGCCTGTTGTCAAGGTGTGTGTGAGGATAAACAGTGTACACAGAGCATCTAGAGTTCCGTGTCAAGAGAGGATGCCATATGTAGCCACATTGCTGTGCTTAGCCAGTGATTAGTGGAAAGGAGCCCAGCCCTGATCAAACAAGAGGGATGATTTTCATTCGCAGGCACATCTGAATATTAGTGCACATTAAATCATTCATTCACACTTGTATATGTGTTATAGGTGCCTGTATCGGTTCCAAGGGCATTTGCTAAAGTTTCCAGGTTCTTGTGCCCCAGGTCAAAGAACTATACCAGGGATGTACAGTAAGTTGATAGGAATAAAGGCAGTTTATTTTTATTTTTTTATTTATATATTTATTATGTATACAACATCCTGCCTCCATGTATGCCTGAACGCCAGAAAAGGACACCAGATCTCATTACAGATGGTTGTGAGCCACCATGTGGTTGCTGGGAATTGAACTCAGGACCTCTGGAAGAGCAGCCAGTGCTCTTAACCACTGAGCCAACTCTCTAGCCCCCTAGAGGCAGTTTATTAAGAAAGAAAAAGGCACTCCTGAGAATGGGAGTGGACTAGTGAGCTGGGCCAAGGATGCACACTAAAGTGCTGGCCCACCAGGCTCATAACCCTTGATAGGCCATTTACACAGGCCTCAGCTCTCCCGAGCTTGCACAGTGTGGGCTTTTCTCACCCAGACGCTCTGTTCCTCAGGTGGAGCCCGGGTGGGGAAAGATTCCCAGCCCTTACCAACTAGCTTCTTCTATATGTTTAATTTTAATTAGTTGTTTCCAGAGCGCGCCTCCATCTCACTTAGGCACTTAGGAAGTGGGCTTCTGTGATCCCAGTTTGTTAGATGGTAAGTACTCTGGCTTCTGTGATCCCAGTTTGTTAGATGGTAAGTACTCTGGCTTCTGTGATATCAGTTTGTTAGATGGTAAGTACTCTGGCTTCTGTGATCCCAGTTTGTTAGATGGTAAGTACTCTGGCTTCTGTGATCCCAGTTTGTTAGATGGTAAGTACTCTGGCTCGTTCTTTTGTTTGCAAATCTGGAATTTCCTGCTTTCGCTTTAGTGTAGATTCAGGTCCGTGGATGTATCTGCTCTTTTTCACCTGTGGTATTGAGTATATATCCCTGTTCACACTGAGACAGTGAGGCACAGCTGGGCATTAGGAGAGTCGTCGTATTTCCTTCTAAAGCAAAGAGTCCCGCCTTCTCTTTAGCGTCTACCTCCTCTAAGGGACTCCCCCCAGTCTGCCACTAACTGTTTTATTGTCACTATAGTCCCACCTCCAGATGCCAGGAGGGAGCTTGTGGGTGTGTGTGGAAGGAAGATGGTCCTGTAAGGATGAGCCGCTGCTTTGAATTAAATTCAGCTACTCTACACCAACCAACTCACTCACCAAAATTCAACTCTGCGTCACAACCTTTGAAAGATAGTAGTCATGCCTTATACTTTATGAAATCTTCAAAACTCTCAAAAAATTTACACATATCCAGCGTCCACTATACGATCATTTAGTGAAGTTCCTTGTATGTAAATATCCTGGTTCATAAAAATACCCTCTTTATAAAGAATTTTCTGAGCTTGAAATACCAGCATTGGCTTAACCCAGCTCAAGAGGAATGTTTCTTTAAATGTGAGAGTGAGAATAAGATACGCTCCCTCCAGTCTTCCTAAGTTCCTGTATAGAGCTCAGATATCAGTGGCTTCTGGCCCCCAGCAGCCCACAGTCCCTGCAGCCTCTTCCCCTACTAATCCCTGGAGCCACAGCAAGGCAGCTGTCCTGGTCTAAATTGGCTCTGCAGGGCTATCTGAGAAGCACGGTGTGTGTGTGTGTGTGTGTGTGTGTGTGTGTGTGTGTGTGTAAGGGGGGGTTCTTTTCTCTGCCACTGCCCTGAACAATATCGCATCTGCACAGAACCTGGGCCGTCAGTTAAAGGAATGCTAGGCTGCTTCCTGCATCCGGGGCACTGTGTTAGGCCAAAGGAGACTAAAACATCTCCCCAGGTGTAATTCTAGCCTCTAGGAACTCCATCTGCTGAGAGTTCAGGGTACAGTTCCACCATCTAGTTTCCTACAGAGCGAAGTATGACAGCGGCCGGCAAAGAGAAAAGGCTCAGGGGGCTTCCCAGGACTCCAAAGCCGATGATAACTCTACCTCTGTTGAGAAAACTCTGCTCAGCAGGAATAAGGAGAAGCATTGAGTCATGCTTAGCTAACGTAATAGGCAGCTGGGGAGGTAGACAGACATTTGGGCAGGATCACCTAAGGAAAGAAGACATAGAGGAAGAAAGAATGAAAGGCATTTAGATCAAGGTACCAAGCACACGGATATACATGATTCAATTTAATCATAGAGGAATGGGAGAGAAATCGGATGCGGCAGCAGCTTCTGAATCCTGCCAACAACCACTGAGCAAGGCTGGAGGCAGAACCCACCTGTCACACCTTGTGTTGGCTCTGCTCCCTCTGGACACATGGATTATAGTCTTTAAAAGACCCCGGAGAACCCAGTGGTGCTCTCTATAAATTCCCAACCCAGAAAAACAGGTAGTAAATATGCGGTTTCAGGCCACAGGATTTTTAAGATGATTTGTCACGAAGAAGTAGGTAACTAATGTACCTGGAAGGGATGGGAAACCAATTCAGTGCGCATTCGGTACCAGACTGAGGTATCTGGGATATGATCTCCCGTATCTAAGACAGAACTGCAAGATTTTGAAGGCTGGAGCAATGACGTGATCACAGATTGGTTTTTCAAACCCTGAATTGGCAACGACACACAAGGGAGGATGGAACTTCATGTTCCCTAGTTCCCCGGGACGCCTTGATGAGAAGCGAAGAAAACCTGAGCAACAGTGACAGTAGAAAGGACGGAAGACAAGAAAGTCATGAGTTATAGCCAAGAGGTCTAAGTTGTGGGTAGAAGATTAGAGGGAGGTGAACAGGAGGGACAGAAGAAAAATGATTCTTATGAGGGGTTGGAGAAATGGCACGCACTTCTCTTGAAGAGAAATTTGGGTTTGATTCCTTGTACCCATTCAGCATGTAAGTTGCCTGTAACTCTACTTCCATGGGACCTGATGTCCTCTCTGGCCTCTGCTGGTACCAGGCACACAGTGATGCACAGACATACATGCAGGCAAAACACTGATGCACATAAACAAATCCTTTTCAAAGGATTAATTAATGAAAACAAAGTCAGAGCCATGAAAACACCATTTACAGCAAAGACGGAATGGAATGTGGGTCTCGGGGAGAGTTCTTCACGCAGGTAGAGAGCGACGGAGTTTGAAGTGCCAATAAAGCATGGGTGAATCTGATACTGAGCTGAAGTGGAACCCAGAAGTCTGGCTGTCACTTTCAGGTCAGAATCCTTGCCTGGCAGCCAGGGTTCCAGCCAGAGACCACATGACCCAACTATTATCCTAACACTTGGCATGAGAAGGTGAGGGTGGAGTTCAGGGTCAGAGTTACACAATTCAACCTTGAAATTGGGAGGGCCCAACTTAGAGGAAGTTGCTGGCTGCTGTCATGGGTGTCAGGAAAAGGGGGGACTTGCAGAGAAAAACCCATATTTACTTGCCCACTGAAGAGTGAAGCCTACGGGCTTCATCCCGACTCACCCAATATGAAATCCATATTCACATTGAAAAACACTCTCTTGTAGAAGCACAAAGTATATAATAACAGTTGCCAAGGAAGAGGGAAAATTTTCCACTTTGCAGGATGGAACGTTCTAGGAATCAATAGCGCGACAAAGTGAAAATATTTATACTAAACTACCCCTGTAAAGGGCATTGAGATGATCAATATAATGCTACTTGTATTTCCCCAATTTTTTTTAAAATAAGAAATTATTTGACTAAGAATTCCTAGCACCTCATCTACAGACTTCTATATCATCAAAAAATCCACTAAGGTAGCGATAGTTTACTAACTACTTCCTACATGCTGTGTCTTTAAGCTAATCATCACACGCACAAAGATATTCAATGAGATAGGCTACTGTCAATGTCAGAGATGCTAAGAAATGTGCATGAGATATATAACTGATAAGCAGTGGAGACAATGAACATTTGGACCACAATCTCTGGTTCCAATAATGCACTGCCTATGCTACCCTGCCACGGGCTGCAATGTAGGGGGGAAGAAGCTAATGGCATGGGAGACAATGGCAGTGGGGGAGAATGAGTTTAGAAGGCTGTGGCACTAGTCCAAGAGCCAGGTCTTATTGTTCTGTATTATACCCACAGTCTTAGAACAGCACAATGTACAATAAAACTCCCGAGAACCCACTGACTCTGTCTGCAGTCAGACTCCAGTTCCTAAAGGCTCTGCTACCTTCAAATTAGCACCACAACATGGAGGATAGAAGATGAAAACCATGAGTCTGTAGGGACATTTCAGATCTAAGCATAACATCTAGCCAGAAAAACACAAAGCCTCATATTGAAGGCTAGCGAACCTCGGCTCCTTGAACACTTCAACTTCCTAGAAACCTCAGCTCCTTCTCCACCTCAGCTCCTAGTACATCCCGGCTTCCTGATACCTTAGCTTCTCTAACCTGCGTGCATCCTGTTAGCTTTCAACAACAAAAGCTGTAAGACATGGTAAAATGCAAAACCTACAATACAAACATAAGAAAAAGCATCATAACCAGACCCTGATAAGGAAGGATTTTTCAAAGGTCCCCAGAAGAACCTGGGGGCTCCATTTCCATGGAATGAAGATTCCTCCTGACTGGGCTCCTGAAAAAGCTCGTCCTGACTCCTCTTCCATCACAAAGCCCATCACACCCACGCCTTTCTTCTCATTCTACTGCTCAGCCCTGAATCTGGGACTCTGTGCCCCGCGGTGTAACCTAACTGCACCTCCCCTCAATCACACTACTCACTGCCCCAGCTGGATTGCTCTGAAATACCACTCAGTGCATGAAAGCCCCAACTGCAAGTTTCCATGCTTTAAGACCAAACTCCTGAGCGTGACCCCCTGAAGCATCTGTGGTAATCCCTTCCTCCTCAGTTTCCATGTAACAGGTATTACTATCTTCATTTGTCAAATGAGGAAACTGAGGCCCGCGAAGACCATACAGCTTATCCAAGCTACAAAGCAGTAGCGATGGACTGAAATGAGGTCTATGGACACCAGCTGCACCTCTGTTCTTTTATATCATGCGACTTCTGGGTCCCTCCATTGTCATTTACTTGGCAGTCCTATTACTCTACTGTGTGCCATGCACTTCAGCTGGAAGAGAATTAAAGATGGACTAGGAACTGTAGTTGGCATTTTCTTTGGGCTGCCAATCAGCTCCCAAATAAAGGCACAGAGACTTAGTATTAATTATGAATACTCAGCCTTAACTTAGCTTTCTCACACCAGCTCTTTTAACTTAATTTAACCTCTTCATATTCATCTGCGTTTTGCCTCGAGGCTTTTTACCTTTCTTTCATTCTGTAGGCCCCACTTCCCTGCTTCCTCTGTGTCTGGCTGGCTGGGCCCTGGCATCTCTTTTTCTTTCTCCCCCAAGCCTAAATTCCTCCTCCTACTTACTCTCCCTGCCTGGAAGTCCCACCAATACCTCCTCCCTTGCTACTGATCACTCTTCTCTCTTGAAAACTTGTGGAGCATCTTTAGATACATTGAGAGCTTGTTCTCGGGGAGGAAACACTGAGGTCAGGTCCAGCTCAATTCCTCTAAGTCTTGTGTCCAAAGTGTACAATGTCTCCAGCCTAAGGGTCTTACCTTCAAATTCCAGGAAGGGCAATGAAAATACCTCTACTGTTCTGGAGTCTCTTGAACTTCTGCCCCCCAACAACCAACAACTCAAAGGGCAGGTTTCCCTGTCTGGCGCTGGGGATTTTGTTAGATTGTCTATGGCTTTTATGGGGAGTGTTATTGTGGCATCCTTTCTCTATGTGTTTACTGTGCCTCCTTGTTTGGTACAGGTTGGCCATACCTACTCTGAAAATATGAAACCCCCAAATAAGTGCAGTCCCAAGCATTTCAGATAAAGAATTCTCAGCCTGCCCAATTTAACTTCCAGCAGAAACAATGACAGAGGCAAGACTCCAATCTATTGTTCCCAGCAGCCTGAGGAATTCCCTCAACTCCTTAAGGACCTTGACCTTTGGGTCTACCACCTTGACATCATAAAGAATTTCAGAATGAAACTGAATAAAGCAAAGCTGAAGTTTATTGTAAAATTTTTAACAGGTTTTAAACACAGAAGTTAAGAGAAAGAAAGACACATCTAAGTCTGCAAGTGTTGACTTCTCTAATTGGCATGCTTCAAGTGTCCTAAAGGTGATTATAAATCAGATTTTGGAAGGTTTTAGAATCCCATTGTTTAGCTGGTTTCAGAGGTGCCCTCTCCTCATCTGCCTCCATTTTCCTTTTTGGTAATTGAGATTACCAGTGGTACTTTGCTGTCTTAGTTAGGGTTTCTATTACTATGAAGAGATAACATGGCTAGAGAAAAACACTTAATTGGGGTGGCTCACTTACAATTCAGAGGTTCAGTCCACTATCATCATAGCAGGGAGCATGGTGGCATGCAGGCAGACCTGGTGCAGGCTACATCTTGATCAGAAGGCAACAGGAAGTGAACTGTATCTCTGTGATGTATCTTGAGCATATACGAGACCTCAAAGCCCACTCCTACAGCAACACACTTCCTCCACAGGACCACACCTTATAATAATGCCAATCCCTATGAGCTTATGGGGACAATACATTCAGACTATCAGTGGGATTACAATCCAACAAAATAAAAACAGGTTGCACAAGGTGTTAGAAAATATTCTTCTACCATAAAAGCATTTTATGGTGAGAATTCTAGGGAAATTGTGGGTTTATAGGTGGGAAAGGCCTTAAGCATATGCCATTAACTGTAATGGAATCCTTAGTTTTTCCGCTGGCAGGAAGCTTCCCCAGACTCCAAAGTGAAGGGCTCCTTTTCCTTCCCATCTCCCCATTATTTTTCCTGTCTTTCTCTCCTTCCTCATAACTCTGTGTGAGCATGATGAAGGACCTTTCCCATCGGGCAATAGGTGCCTGAGACCAAGCGTGAGAGGTATCCCTCAACACGGCCACGTTCTTAGTATTTAGCTGAACGCATGGCTCATCCTTGACTATACAAACATGTTCAGGATGCTTTTCTGCCACTCATAAAACGTCTCAGATGCCAGGTGTGCAGGACTTCCCACCTCAAGGAGATACCTGCATCCTTCCTCGACTCTCCAAAGAGTAGATGGTCAGCCTACCGTTCACTTTAGTTCTGATGTGGTCCATAAGCCAAGGGGTCAGGTCTACAAACTAGCCCCCTATTTCAGAAGCCAACAGCAAGGCTCAAGCCCTAACACTTCTGTCTAATTAACCGTAAATGTGGGAGCTTCCACCACCACACTCTTGGGTTTGGCAATTTGCTGGAAAGGCACATTGACATGAGAAAAATCCTTCACTTACGAGTATAAGTTCATGCTAAAGGATACACTCCGAGACTCCAGGGGGAAGAACTCCCTGAGGTAGAGTGTGGTTTGACACACAGAGCGTCCATACCCTCTCTGGCCATGACCCCAAGGGTCTCCTGAAACCTAGAAACTCACCAGCTCTTTTATTCAAGAATTGTTCATAGATTTTAATCTCTAGTCTCCCGCCAGTTCCCCAGAAATCAGCAAATAGAATGAAGGTGACTGCCCTTCAATGGCGTGGTCTTCCAAGTAAGTGGCCCCATCCTGAAGCTTTGTAGAGGCGATAGCATCAACTCAGGTGTGGTGAAAGAGGCTTATTATAGCCGTTTCAATGCCAGTTTGCCAGACATTCCAATCACCTGGGTAGGCGCATAGTCCAAAGGATTCTGATTGCTTTGTTTGACATGGAAATGCCCACCCTGACTGTGGACAGCACTTGCTGGGGGCAGCCCAGTGAACGGGGTTGTGACAGGAGGAAGACCGCCTCACCTTTTGCTCACTGGGCCTCCCTCTGGCTATTGAGTTCATCTGCCCTGTTTTTGCTGCTGCTGACCCCTTCGCTGCTATCAGAACACCGTTTCCAAGTGTTCCTCGTGGACTGGGGGCTCTCCAGGAGCCCTTCCGGCTTCTGTCACCAGATTGGGACTGCTGCAGCTCCCAAACTGCGGACTGAGCAACAACCACTGTGGAACCACTCTGACTGCTGAGGCACCCAGCCTCAAGGACCACACAACGACCAGTCTCTCTCAGTTGTGATTCTGCTGTTGTTACTGTCTTAAAGCTGGCTTAAGAAACACACACACACACACACACACACACACACACACACACACACACTGGTTCTAACTCAGAGTTGAATAGCAGAACACATTCCTGTCACTTAGGTAAGTTCCAAATGTTTAGGAGTTCTGTACTAAGAACAGTATCAAATAAAATGTCTTTCTTTCTTTCTTTAGGTAATTTTGAGACAGGGTCCCCGCCCAGGCCTTGAACTTACGGTGTAGCTTAGGCTGGGCACCCACATCTTCAGATAGGTGCATGAGAAATGTCTGGTGTCTTAAGCAGGTGAATAAAGGACTGTTGAAGAGATGAGAATGTGGAAGGAGAAGAGGGGACGGAGGGTGAGAACAAGGCTCTCCATGCCTGAATTCCAAGATTCCAGGGGAAACGGTACATAAATACAGCAGTTAGAGGGAAGGGATTGAGCCACCGCCGCTTAGCTGATGGGCGGGAGCCTAAGTTCCTATGTTGAATTTATCTGGCCCTCAGGGCTGGCTAGCAGTGTCTAACACAATGTCCCCGCATGCACACCAGAGAGAGGACTTAAAGTCCAGGGTTCCCAAGTTCAATAGTCTTTTCTTTTTTGCCTTAGAAAGATTGCTGAGGCATGAGATACTTCCGTTCTCCCTTGGCATCTTTGCGCCGTGCCCCAAGAAACAATTGTATCACACTCAGGAAGGCTGGGGCAGCAATGGCAGGGAAACAGGAACTGTCCCCACGGATGTCCTCCCCAGGGGAGACAGCCAGGGACCGGGAACAAATATTGTGTGAAAAAGGAAAGCCAGACTGTGCTGAGACTCTCGGTTGAGGAGCTAGCCCTTCCCAGCATTCAGCGCGGCCCTCTGCCATGGAGTCCAGGAACAGAATAACAGACTATTATTCTTAATGCATGAACTTTTCCTTCCCTATCCCCACCCCCTACATACACTCTCTAATTCCTGTGAGAAAATGGGCTACAGAGCGCATTCCAATGCCTTCTCCTAGTCAGGCTCTCAACCAGGAAAGTGTCCATTTCCCTCCTGAATGATTCCCACAAGCCCAGCCATAGCCTGACTATTGAGCTTCTCGTTGTCCCCAAACATGTGCCAAATCCAGTGTCACCTCAATCCCCCTTTCCCTTCCATACTCTTCCTTCCCTTCCTGATTAACAAGGTCTTTCTTATGGGGTCTTGTCCAAGAGCGGCTCAGACACTTCTCTCATTTCTGAATTCCAGGGACGCTTCCTAGTCAACCAATGCTTGCTTATTTTTCTCGTGGATAGAAAATGACAATGTTTCATAGCACCGAAGCTGATGTCAGCAATGGCAGCAAGAGAAGCTTAGAGAACAGACCAATTCAGAGCCTAAACACACCCGTAATTTATTCAGAGTTACTACACAGGGAAGATGGCTCAGTAGGCAAAGCATTGCCTTGTAAGTTTGAGGACCCGAGTTCAGATTCCCAGAACCCACGTGAAAAATATGGGCACAGTGGTGGATGCTTATAATGCCAGCAAGGGAAAGGCAGAGGCAGACAGATCTCAGGAGCCTGCCAGCCAGCTAGCCTAGCAGAGTTGGCAAAATTCCACACCAATGAGAGCCCCGTTTCAAACAAAAAGGAGAGGGTGCTTGAGAAAGGACACCCAAAGTTGTCCTCTGACCTCCACATACACACGCACAAATAGCACACATGCACGTGCATATACATAAACATGGCGCTGCTATGAACATTCTTGCACAAATCTTTTTGCACACGTGTTTTCATTTCTTGTGAGAAAATATAAATATTTAGGAATTAAGTCGTGGGTTATAAAACAGGTACAGGGTTGGTTTTGTTTTGTGTGTGTGTGTTTTTAATGCAATTGCTCAGATCTTTGTCTGGCTGAAGTCCACCACTGGTGAGTTCCTGTTGTCCCGTGTCTTGGCTAGTGCTAGCACTGTTGGCCATTGCCGCTTAAGCTGTTCTAGTGGTATATAATGATGTTTACCTGCTATGTTGAATTTTCCTAGTGATGACATTGAGCACATTTTCATGTGCCTATTCACCACTCCTATATTAACATTTTTATGAAGTATCTGCTGAAGTTTTTTTTTCAGCCCCTCTATTTGGTAGATAATCTTTGTTGTGGTTTCCAGAGTATATCTGGATATATGAGAAGATTCTTTGTGAGATACATATTTTGCAATACTTTCCCTCAATGGCTTTCATTTTAATGTTGGTGACTTTGGGTACAAAGAAGGTTAGACCTTCAGGAAATCTAATCTACCAGCCTTTTCTGTTTGTGGTAGTCGTGGTACATTTTCTGATCTCCTTACAACAGGCTTCCTAGCTCAAAGTCACCCAGAAGACATGGTTATGATTTCTGCTGAGACCCAATGGCTTTAGGGATTGACCTGACTGGAGCGACCAGGCAGCGAAGAAAGTCCAGACACACATAGAGACAAGCTGGACTTGGGCTGTCTGTGCACCCTGATGGAGACACACCCAGAAATTCAGAGCATCTGGGTGAAGGACGATTCCTTGTATACAGCTAAACAGGGAGGCAGATTTAGCTAATCTCAGCAAGAGGTCTCTATAAGGCAGGCGGTTTCCCAGTTACCAGGGAGGAGGAAGCTGTGGTTGATAGTTTTTGCAAACACTGGTTTTAGCTAGAAGTCAGTCATTGATCAATACTATGTCCTTGGATCAAATGAAGTTTTTGCTGTTTCCTTGAGCCTGACATGGGGGAGGCCTTGCCATTCTCGTGGGTCTGAGACCTCAACATGGCCCTTGAAAGGGATGGCTGCGGTTATAAATATTAACAATGTAAACTGGAAGAACATCTTTTATAAATCTAGAATAAGCTTCTCCTTTTGTAGCTAAGGAAACTGGGACCCAGAGAAGGGTTTTTCCATGTGTGCCAGGGGGGTGAGAGCGCAGGACTGCAAAACCACATGTGGGTGCTGTTGCTCTGAAGAGTGGCACCTGCCTACAAGGTTTGAAATGTAGTCACTTGATACAAACACAATCTGTATGCAAATACTGCAGCTAAGTGCCGGCAAGGGTAAAGGAAACAAGGATTTGACCGTACAGCAGATTGTGTATTTCCTCCAAGCAGCAGGTTCTCTGTGTCTCGTACAGGTTCTCTGTGTCTCGTACAGGCTTTGGCCGAGTGGGAGCAGACTGACCACCGCGACAAAACATCCTCGCCTACTCTGGGCACCTAAAGTGCATTCCTACTTCTGCTCTCGATTCTGCTACTCTCGAGGCAATAGAAACTTTACAAGCCGCCCTTTACTGCTGAGCCCAGTAACAGCCGATCACCTGGAACAACACGAAAATCATCTGGAAAAGGCCTCGCTTGAACTCGACAGCACCGAGACGTCCAGCTGCGGCGGAACAATAAGCACCATCCATTCCCCTGCCTAGAACAGTGGAAAAGAAAAACTAGATAAAATTATAAGGAAAATATCAGCCAGAGAATTCCGAGAGCCACTGAGGTACCAAGGACTTAAAGACAAAGACTGCTGTGAAGAGAGAAATAAAAACCTCCTCTCCACTCCTCTTGTAGAAATACCAGCTGCCTGGACCTAAGGTTATGAAACGGAACACAGCTCTTTACAGCCCAGTCCAGACAGTAGAAAAGCAAGAGGTGGGGTTACAGTTCACCAAAGAGAAGGAACTCTGTTAACACCCCCGGGTTGAGTTGGAACCTACAGAAGGTGTATTAGTCATGACTTTCTTAAAAGACCAGAACTGATAGAATGGACATACACACACACATATATAACACATATGCAGTCACTGATTATTAGGGTGGCTTACAAGCTGAGGTCCGGCTAGTCCAACAATGGCTATCAAGAATCTGGTAGTTGTTCAGTCCATGAGGATGGATGTCTCAGCCAGCCTTCAGTTTGCATCAGAATCCCACGCAAGCTTCCTTCTTCCTTATCCTTTTATGTGGGCTGCCCCCAGAAGGTGTGGCCCAGGTTTGGGGTGTGTTTTCTCACCTCAAATGATCAAATCAAGAAAAATTCTCATAGGTGTGCCCAAGCTACTTGAGTTTTAGCTGATTTCAGATGCAATCAGACTTATAACCAAGATTAGCCATCACAAAGAAGGCTACCCTTTGAAGGAACTGTGACCTAGAACTATACAGGCCAGTCATCAAAAAGAATGAGAAGAATGGCCAAAGAGAAGGCTCAGAAGGTAAAGGCCCTTTCGGCCAAGATGACAATGGGTTCGGTCCCTAGGACCCATATGGTAGCAAGCAAGAACTTCCTTCAATAATTTGTCCTAAACTTCACAGGTGCATTATGGGAGACCCATAGTCATGCGCTAAATAAAGAACAAATAGACAGCACTTGAAATAAATCTCAGCTTCTGATGAACTCCATCAGAAATTGAATGAAGATAATTTGACAGCACCAGTTATCCGATTCTGAATCAAAGCCTCACCCATCTTGAATTTCACCCAAATGCAACTGTGTGTTTGGGCAAGACTTGGGTGGCAGTTTTGACTCTGAAACTGAGGCCAGCTGGTGTGCAGACATGCCACGGCTCTTTCAATTGGTGCTTACCGAGCTAGATTTTTCTGTTGTGTCATCAGGGGATCTTTAGTTAGCCTGCACTTGTGAGCCCATGGCTTTTCCAAAGGCGTCACAGCCCCTATGGATACAGGGGCTCACAAAACAATTGCTAAGAGTTAAAGGTTTCTGAATACACACAACCAAAAATTAATTCAAAATGAAATACGTAATGAATCTGAGGTGATTCTGGCAGTGTTTGCCCATGTTACACCACACGGCTCTATTGCAGCCATGGCTCCTAACACAACATGCCACCGAGTGATGTGCACACCATCACACCACACAAGGCCAAGAAGAATGCCCAAAACACATTGGTTCCCATTGGAAACTAAGACGTCTTATTAGTTACGCTATTCTACTTGGCCACATTTGGTAGTATGCACTTAGGAGGCAGAGGCAGGTGGATGTCTGTGACTTCTGGGCCAGCCTGGTCTACATAGTGAGAATTGACTCAAAAAATTGCTTTAAAAAAAAAACCAGCAGTTTAACTGTAGAAAAAAGGATTTTTAGTGTTTTCCTGATGTCATCCCTCAGCATACAAACATCAAATTCATATCTTGGATTACATTATTAGGATGTTTGATTTTTAAAATTGCTGTTTGAGTTGGTAGCTTGAGTTTCATTTTTTAAAAAAAAAATCATTAAATGAATCTTTTGACTTGGGGTTAAGATAGAATTTCCAACAGTGTCTGAAATGGCCATAAACATGCTTCTGTCATTTTGTTCTCTCTATAAAACAGCATCTCAGCATCGACAGGCAGACAATTTAAACATCGATCAACTCGGAAATACATCAGACAGGCTCTGCACTGTGTGATACCAAATAACTAAGATTTAGTACTGGCAGAGCGGTTTGGTCGTTCGTTGGAGGTAGATCTTCTGTTCCTGTCGCCCGTTTGTGAGCTCACAGCGGCGCGGCGGTCCCAGCACGGGCCTCAGACTCCAACTTTGGGTGAAAGAAAATGGCCCGACCCAAGCAGACCGCTAGGAAGTCGACCGGGGGGAGGGGGGGCTGCGGGGGAGCGCCCCGCAAGCAGCTGGCCACCAAGGCGGCCCGGAAAAGCGCGCCCTCTACCGGCGGGGCGAAGAAGCCGCACCGCTACAGGCCCGGGACCGTGGCTCTGCGAGAGATCCGTCGCTACCAGAAGTCGACTGAGCTGCTCATTCGGAAGCTGCCTTTCCAGAGGTTGGTGAGGGAGATCGCCCCAGAGTGCCGCCATCGGTGCCCTTCAGGAGGCCAGTGAAGCGTACCTGGTGGGGTTGTTTGAAGATACCAATCTGTGTGCCATCCACGCCAAGAGAGTCACCATCATGCCCAAAGACATCCAGTTGGCCGGATACGGGGGGGAGGGGGGGGAGCTTAAGTCGAGGCGGTTTTTATGGCATTTTGTAGTAAATTCTGTAAAATACTTTGGTTTAATTTGTGACTTTTTTTGTAAGAAATTGTTTATAATATGTTGCATTTGTACTTAAGTCATTCCATCTTTCACTCAGGATGAATGGGGAGAGTGACTGTTCACAGACCTCAGTGCTGTGGGCGCTGCGGCTCAGGAGTGACAAGTTGCCGATGTGCAGAAGGGATGGGTGATAGTACTTGCTTCTCATGATGCATGTTTCTGTATGTTAATGACTTGTTGGGTAGCTATTAAGGTACTAGAATTGTTAAATGTACAGGGTCCTTTTGCAATAAAACTGGTTATGACTTGGAAAAAAAAGATTTAGTACTGTTTTGGGGTGTAGGGGAAGGGTTGAAACAGTGTCTCTTGGAGCCCAGGCTGGCTTCACACTCTCGCTGTAGTTGAGGGTGGCTTGAACTCCTGATCCTCTTATCTCTACCTCCCAAGGACTGGGCTTGCCACCACACCTGGCTCAAGATTTAACTCCTTATTTAAAAATAAACAAGCATGTCTATCTCATTTGATTGCAGATTTCCTTACATCTTTAATAAGTGCTAAAATTGCGTGCATACCAAAAATCATTTTAAAATAAATCTCTATAGGATTTATTAATAGTAAATATTCATAAACCTATATGTCCACATACCGGGAGTCATGAAAATATTTCTTGAGTCAAAGGCTTTGTCCCAGAGGAAAGTTTTAGAAACCCTGCTCTAGATGCTCAAGGCTGAGGGATGCCAAATGCTGATCCTTTCATGGGTTTATTTATATATTTTGTTGTCTAACCCTCTACGACGTTTGAGTCATTTCTTAGTGGTGCTGAGTGAGACAAATTATATTTATTCTTTCATAATAACAAGCAGTTTATTTGACCTAATACAGTCAAACTGAAGCAGCATGGCACCAGGATGGAAGACACGTGGGGACTGGCTCATACCCTTCACCTAACTCCCACTCTCAAGAGGAGCACACCGCACTTGTTAGTTAAGGAAAGAGAAAACGTTCCACAAGGAAGGAAAGGGGGAAACAGTAGATAAGGCAGAAGGGAGCTCAAGGACTGTTTGTAACTGCTCCAGAATGTTTTTTAAATGTCTTCTTGGATTGCAGCAATAAATGAATGCTCCGAACCAAGGAGTTTGGAATTACTGCTTCTACCCTGGAAATTCTACCGGGACATGAGTGCAAGAAAGCGGGTGCCGGTAACTGCCACCAGACATCGCCCAAACCAGTCAGGCAGCAAAGGGTTTGCATGGGACTTCCCTCTGGCTAACTGTGCCGGCTGGTTGTCTCATTGATCTAATTAATTTGGCCCTTCATGTTTTATTATCAAATTTTCTCACCCTACTTAATTAAGGGCCAGAGAATTTTATTAATATTCATTGTAACTAATATGCCTTCAAGGAACTTACTTTTTAATGAAGGTGCCAGTCAATAGCCAAAGACAGGTATGGACAGAACGGACCACCCCAAGGTAACACGGGGTCATTGTTCTTTTTCTTCTTTAGTTTTTCAGAAAACTAGAATGATCACATTAACTACAAATAACCAAACAAGTTTGTCAAGGATAATGTTGTCTAGATCTTTGCTGGACCAGCGAATGAGGACATTTAAACAAATGTATCAGTCACCTTCCCCTACTGTGGTACAAGCTTTTTTCCCTGATTGTATTCAGCATTATATAAAAGCATAGTTCTTATTCTTTCCATTGCTCTTGAGCTAAAGTTAGGGCCAAATAAAGTCTATTCTTTTTTTTTTAAGTTAATTATCTCATAAGTAGGTATACACATGAACTCTACTTGACTATGCCAGTGGGAAAAAAGACCAGTTAGTTTAGGGACATTATGAAAACCATTAAACTTAAAACTAACACAAATGAGAAAAACGTTCCCTTTGGTACTAAAGCTATTCTGTTTCCGAGAATAGAAGAAACGGCCTAACAATATGGAGAATCGCGTTGTTAGGAAGGGAATGAGGTAAAAAGGCAGCTGGGGAGGACTCAGAGGAGCTGATCGGGTTGATCACGATCACTAGGTGGTTAATTCTGTGTCATCTTGATTGGGCTGATGGATGGCCAGTTTACTCAGAAAACATAACTGGGAGAGTCTGGGAAGGTTTTTCTGGGAAGAGATTAGCATTTGAATCAATAGACTGGGTGAAGATGGCCTGCCCTTCCCAGTGTGGGTGGATATCATCAAGTCCACCGAGACAAGTAAGTTTCTAGGGTCTTAACCTCTGTCTGCTGTTTCTGTCTCCAACCCTGAAGGCAGGTAGAAAACACACAGGCTTTATAGTGCAAAGGAGTCTGGGCAGAAATCCTGATTCTCACACTTCTGAGCACAGCAACTTTGGACACATGAGTTGGTAGATTTACTCCAGAGCTGGCTAGCTATATATATATCAGTAACACAGAGCTAGCACGTGAGACATTATACTAATGCTCACAGCCACCACCTAGGTCCCTTAAGCTGTAACTGACCAGTGAGGAATAAGACTCTCAATCCCTGACAGTGTGATACGGATAGTAATAACCCATCTTCCTGCTCTATCATTTTAATCAATAAATTGTACTCCTTTTCTAAAAAACTTATTTGGTCAGATTACCAATAACCAAGAGCTGATGCATTCCCAGAGCTGTGTTGATCTCTCTGGTCCAGCCATTTCTCAGACTACTTCCACCACCCGGGAGCCCTTCTCACTCTTCAGGAAGAGTCTGGAGAAGGAAACTGGCCGCCTTCAAGAGAGAAACTGCCACATTTCCTCATGCCCATCTTCCTCTTCCTGCCAGCCTCTGGTGACTGTCATTCCCTCTCTGCTTCTGGGCTCCATTTTGGTAGATTCCACATCATAAGCAAGATCATGCAGGGTTTGTCTTTCTGTGCTTGCCTTATTTCAGTTAGCACAATGTCCTCCAAACGGACCTGTGTTGTAACAAGTGATGTGGTATTGCCCACACAAGGCTAAACAGTGTTCTGTTATATCTGTATCACAGCTTTCTTTCTTTTTTGCTGTTTTATTTTTGAGACTGTGTCTTGTTGTGTTGTCCAAGTTGTGCTGAACCCAACAGGTGAAAATTACCCTTCCACTTTTGCCTCCTGAGTGGCTGGGACTCCAGATATGTACTTCCATGCTCAGCTTACTCCACATTTTCTTCATCCACTCATCCACTGACGGACATTTAGGTTGTTTCCTGTCTATGATCAAAAGGTAAAAAATTTGACAGAGATGGAAGTTTCAAGACCTGTTGCACAGTAACTTGAGTGCAGTCAATAACACTGCATGGTCTGGGCCATCTCAAATAACTAAGAGTGGATTTCAAAGGATCACCAGGGAAAATAATAGAGAAGTAAAAAATATGTTAATTGGCTTGATTAATAATGCCAGAATGCACAGATATATCAAAACATAATATCATACTCTATAAATGTGTATAACTATGGTTTGTCAATCAAGAATTAATATTAATCAATATTTAAAATAATTAATTTTAAAGAGAGGGAAAACACAGGCAGAAACAATGCCACAGGTTTTACATAGATGCAAACTTATGCTCACTCAGAGACTAACCCAAATCCAGACAAGGGATTATGCAGTCTTTTGGTGGGCACTTCACATCTTTAGAAAGGCCTTTGTATTACACACACACACACACACGACAAGGTCAATTTTTTTAGTCTATGCACATCTAGCACTCTGCACATCCCCTAAGGAGATGATGATTTATATATTTATATTTATATTTAAGTGGCTGTCTACAGGAGGGCAGGATGTCTCAGTCCTGCCAATTTATCCAGTCCATGCTTGAAAGTGGATTGAGGGAAAAATAGACAAGAGACTGAAGATACAGTCAAGAGGGCAGTCTGGTGAAAACTGAATCTGTCTCATGTTTATTTCTCATAGTCTTTATGTGCCCCAATTTAGAAAGGAGGGGGAAGGTTTTTTTTTACCCAGATACAAAGAACAAAGTGGCTACCTTCTTAATACCCAAAACATCAAGTAACCCTAGGTCAGAAACTTCACCTTAGGCCAAACATCTTGCTGTTTGACCTCATAAGAGCAATAATAACCTCAAACTCTCTGACCTTACGTCAAAATGGAGCAGAACCTCTTCTATGGGCTCCCACTTATTGTAATTTAATTATTAATACCGAGCTCCTGCCACAGAACAGATGACTGTGTCTGTCTTAGGTTGTCCCTTTTAACCTTCTAGCCTTACCCATCACTGGTACACACATTCCATCATGCATATCCTGTCTTAGGTTGACTTTAAAAAGACCTTACCCATCTTTGACTACCAGTCTCTGTTATAAAGGGTTAAGGGAGAGTGTGTAGCTAAATGCCATATACCTTTGAGCCAACTTTCCAATGAGAGTTCACAAGTAACTAGGTAATACTAAGAAATATATATATGCTTCTAAGTCTATAATATTTCCTAATAAAGGGAGTAAAGGATGACCATGATGGAATCACCTTTTTAAACTGGTCCAGGATGTCTCTCACAGTTTCATCTGCATCAAAAGCCAACTCTGGCCGGACGGTGGTGGCTCACGCCTTTAATCCCAGCACTCAGCAGGCAGAGGCAGGCGGATCTCTGGGAGTTCAAGGCCAGCCTGGTCTACAAGAGCTAGTTCCAGGACAGGCACCAAAGCTACAGAGAAACTCTGTCTCGAAAAACCAAAAAAAAAACAACAACAACAACAACAACAAAAAAAAAAACCCCGCCAACTCTGTCTTTCCAACCACACTGTATCTAAAGACCCATTAGCATCATGTCAAACTCCGCTCAAAATGAACTCTGCCTTTTTTTCCATCCATTAACACTTACCTGGTATATCAAAGGTTGCAAACATTAACAGGTCAATACTATAACTCTAGTATGATTATGCACAATTGGCTATATTATAGTTTTCATAATTTTGATTCAGCCAAAGGATAACAAAATGTTTTGTAGTGAGTGAGGTATGAGTCTTTTTCCTCTCCTAAAGTCCAATGTATTGCTGCTACAAACTTTCAAAGATAAGTTTGAGCTATTGCAGTCCCAACAGCAAAGATTTTATCCGATTTATCCCCATCAATTTGGTGGGTCTTTTCAGTACCTCCAATGTGATTTATTATACTGAGGAGGGTCTTTTAGCCACACATCACTTCTTTAATAGTATTCACTTGTTTCAATGGATCTCTTTCCCACGGAGGGAAAGTCTGAGGCACCTGTCTTCCAGGCTTTCCATTTCAACAGCAGATGAATACTACACTGGCAAAAAGCATTCTGTGTCCCAAGATGTCATGTGGATAAACTGCCAAATATTCAGCTTTTGGCCAGATTCAGAATAACTGGAACTCACAGACATCTGGGAAGTTGGTGTAATAGGTTTGTCAAGAAGATAGAAATCACTAACCATCATCAAAACCTCTCTCCCTTCCCAGACCACAGAATGATAAAGTCAGAGAGTCAGGAACATAGGCTCAACAAATTTTTCTCAAACTTCTCTGGGAGGGCCATTGCAGCTGTGATGTCACCAGGGCTGGCATTCCTCTTCTGCATGTGTGGCACTAAACATTCAGGCAGCCATTAAGCCTCGTTTTCTTCCTATGAAAAAAACCACAAACATGCCCTTAACCCCATATTAAAATAGGATCAGGTCCTTTCCAACATCCAGTGCAAGATTCTTTAGATTTGACTTGAGCAAAAGTTGCTCAAGTGCCATCATGCCAAAATCTATCCATGGCAGATTGTTCACGGGCACCCATATTCAGAAAATTTAAAACGAAGAAGGCATGATTCAATGCATTATGTGGAGACTGGGGTTAAAACTCCCCTTTCTTTATTTTTAGAAGTTGTGTTTTCAAAGTGCCACAGGCACAGTCCACAATTCCTTGTCCTTAAGAATTATGAGGAATGCCTGTTTTATGCTCAATGTTCCATTGGGAACAAAACTGCTGAATACCTTGCTAATATATACGGCTCTATTATCCATTTTTATAATTTTAGAAATTCCCATATGTAAAAATGTTTTAAGCAATGCAATATCACATACTTAGTGGCCTCTCCAGTTTGTGCAGTGGCCATCAAGAAACCTGCGTATGTATCAACTGTCATGTGTACATATTTTAATTTACCAAACTCTGCAATATGAGTAATATCCATTTGCCATAAATGATTAGGAAATAGGCCTCAAGGTTTTACTCCCAAAGAAGGTACAGGAAAATATTGTGGGGCAAACATCACATTGCTTAACAATCTGACAAGCAGTTTCTCTGGTAAGGCCGAATTGTTTTCTCAAACTTCCGCTATTCTGATGATGAAATTCTGCATATGAGTGTTGAACCAGTTCTACCTGGGGCAGGGCTATCATCATTGTTAATTTATCAGCTGTCGTTACTGTCAGCCAGTGGACCAGGAAGATCGAAATGAATCCTCATATGATCCACAAAGCACAGTAATTTTCTATGATGAATGGTATTTTGAATTTGCTGAAACCGCATTTTAATCTGATCATTACCAGTCTCTATACATGGAACTGTTTCTATTACTTGATGAGCTTTGAAAATATAATAACTATCAGTATACAAATCAAATGAACTATTTACAAAAAAGCTGGAAACCTATAGCTACGGCTCATAACCTGAGCTGAAACTAGAGCCATTTGTACCACGTATCCTTTACCTTTAACAACATAAGCAGCTCTCCCATTTGAGGAACCAGCAGTAAAAACCAGCATAGCATCTTTTATGGGACAGGTATCTTTTGGCATGGCTGCAGAAACAGGCAATTCTGACTGTAAAGCTCCCTAGTTTCATGGTCTCACTAACTTTTCCCAAATCTTGTGTTAATCGCCACTTTCCAGACTTCTTTTTATTTTTTTATTTTTTATTTATTTATTTATTTATTTATTTATTTTGGTTTTTCGAGACAGGGTTTCTCTGTGGTTTTTGGAGCCTGTCCTGGAACTAGCTCTTGTAGACCAGGCTGGTCTCGAACTCACAGAGATCCGCATGCCTCTGCCTCCCGAGTGCTGGGATTACAGGCGTGTGCCACCACCGCCCGGCTTCTCCAGACTTCTTTTTAATGATGAAAATAGGAGAGTTCCAAGGGGAATTAGAAGGCATAGCATGACCACTGTTCAGCTGTTCCTGCTCTAACTGATGAGCAGCTTGTGATCTTTCTTCTGGTAGAGGCCACTGATCCAACCATACCAGCTCATTACTCTTCCAAATATTTGAGTCTGCATGGGGCGCAGGCCTTCAGTAACCTCTCCTAAAAATATCCTAATCCCGCTCTGGAAGAACTCTTTCTGGGCACCATAGGATCAACCCTTCCCTCGTTCTCCTCACCTAGCCCTAGACTGGGCAACAGTCTCGCATTGGGGCTATATAAAGACACCCCCATTAAGGTCATAATATCCCGATCGCATAAATTTACAGGAAAATGAGGAAGAATGTATGGTTGAAAAGTTCCCTCGCCACCTTCCTCACCTCTCCAGGAAAGCTCATTGCTACTTTGCTCAGGACTCTGAGTCTGGCCAATCCCTTGCAGCTGTCTGCATTTTGGCCACGTTTGAAGGCCATTGATTAGTGTGGTAACAAACACATCTGCACCAGTGTCCAGGGGCCAGAGAAGCTCTTTCCATTTGTAAACAAAGCAAGTTCCAGGCGCTGTGACCAATAGGCATCAGATGAACCAAACCCAGATTTTCCTCTCTCATCCCTCTTAACCTGGCTATTTGTTTGTGCTTGGGGAAGTGAAATCAATTGTGCCTGACTTTACTACAGAGATTCCCTTTGAGTCATAACTTTGATTTCTCCTTCAAAATCAGCATCAATCACTCCAGGAGCGGCAAAGGCCCCTGCGTAGTGGTGTTACTTCTTCCCAGCAATAACAGGTAAAGGCCTGTGAATACCAGCAGGGAGAGCTCGCATCTGCATTTCAGGCGTTAAAACTGTTTAGCTGGTTGAGCAGAGATCCAGTCTAGTGCTTCCTGCCACAGCTCTGCAGAGCTCCTGAATGGATTTCCTTGTGGAGGAACAGGCTATCTGAGTGCCCCATAAATTTCTCTTGGGGCCTGAGGTGGCCCATTGGGTCGTTTCCCTGCAGGAGATTCCATTGGGCATCCCTTGATCTACATTCATTAGCCCAGTGCTTCCCACTCCTGCATCTCAGACAAAACCAGGACCCTTCCCCACTCCCCTATCAGGCCACTGCCTGACTTGGTGTCCTTTCTGACCACATCCAAAGCAATTCCTAGGAGACTCTGTAGTCCTCCTTCTCCCTGGGCCTTGATTTTTTTTTTTTTTTGTTGAAATAAAATATCTTTAACTGAAACTCCCATAATGCAGCAGCCATAGCTAACCCCTGGGTGTATGAGGGCCCAATATCTGAACAAATCCAAATAATATCAGAGGTATCGCCTCTCTCTCTAAAAGGTCTCAAAGCAGCTTGATATACTGTATTAGCATTCCCATAGGCTAACTGTTCAACAATCAAAAGTCCAGCTTCTGCATCCCCAACTAACCTGCTTGATATCTGCATCAGCTGAGAGACAAAGTCCTGAAATAACTCATCAGATCCGTGCCTTATCCTGGATAAGTCCTCAGTCTGCCCTCCAGAAGATGGGATCTTGTTCCAGGCCCTCTTGGCAGCTGTACTAACCTGGGCATACGCTGCCTCCTCAAAACTTAACTGTTGATCTGTATCTCTACAGTGTCCTTCTCCAGCAAGCATATCATAAGAAATAGGAACCTGCTGGGCTCGCTTTCTCTCAACTGAGGTCTGATATTGTTCTGCAAATTTAGTCTTCCACAACAGATAATCACCTCCTGACAGGCAAGCTCTGGCTACCTGCTTCCAAACCCTGGGAGGCAAGGCTTCTGGAACTATGTTCCCCAACAGCATTCGAGTAAAGGCTGCATTAGGTCCTTACAGCATACTGTGTGTATGCTGCTTTTAACTCCTTGAGTTGCTGAAATGGATTTGGGAGATGTGCTCTGACTAGATTTCCCCCAAGTGTCTCTGCTCAATCATAAGAAGCATTTGGAAGCCTTGCGCATCCTCCTCTCTGTCAGTGGCCTCTCTAATACCGGCTTGCAGAGGAGACTTACGATGAACAGAGAATTTGCTGTGCTCCAGGAAGTCCCTGCACCACGGGTGGATCTAAACCGGGGACTATTGTAGGAAGAGGAATACTCTTCCTATCCAAGGAGACTTGCAGAGTTTCCAGCTCCTGTGAAAGTGGCACTACAAAATTGCCCAAGCCTCTTAGCTCTTGCTGAATCTCAGCGCTACGTTTCTGCCCCCTTGCATTCTTGGTCAGAAGTGAAGAAGGTGACCAGCCCTCACTGTGGTATTTAGGGGTTTTTCCCTATAGCTCACCAGGCTTGGACTGACTCTAATCAAACAGTCTCATAAATGCTTCCTTGCCTAGCAACTCTTCCCACAGTGTGGAGGGTTTTATTTCAACTTTTAACTGCTCAAGGCCCGATTCTAGACTTTGCTGTTTAAGTGCCCGCTAGCCAAGGGCATCTACTGGGGTGCTTCCATGCCCATATTCATCACAATGTTATTGGATTTTTCGCCCCAATTCTTGCCCATGTATCTGGTTCCAAAGTCCCATGCTCTGGAAACCAAGGACAGATCTGCTTTACAAACTCCAAAATTTTCTGTATTTGCTGCTGTTCTACTTCAGCTCTTCTGGCCTTTAAAATATCTCTAAGCAAGTGTACAATTAGTTGACTATTTCCTTGTCCTGTATCTACAATTATATACAATATTTTACTCCCGAGTTTTTCACTCACCGCACTTCACTTCCTTTTCCGAGCTCTCTTCACACTGAGATGTCCATCACTTTATTACCTCTGTGTTCAAGCCCCAATGTCCAGGGCACCATTTGCCTCAGTTCTGCTAATTTACCTGGTCCATGCTTGAAAGGAGGGGTGTGGATTGAGGAAAAAATAAACGAGAGACTGAAGATAGAGTCGGGAGGGCATTCCAGTGAATACCAAATCTGCCTCATTTTTATTTCTCATAGCTTTTATATACCTAAATCCAGAGAGGAGGGGAAGGCAAAAGGCTTTTTTACCCAGATACAAAGAACAAATTAGTTAACCTTCTTAGTACCCAAAACATCAAGCAACCACACCCTGTTTTGACAACAGGTCAAAACATCCTGTTATCTAGCAAGACAAATAGCAACTTCACCTTCGGCCAAAGATTTTGTTGTTTGACCTTGCAGAAGCAAAAATAAGCTTGAACTCTCTGATCTTGTGTCAAGATGGAGCTGCATCAGCTCTGTGGGCCTCTGCAACAGGGACCATGTTTAACTCTTTGATTGCCATATTTCAAGCCAGTGCTTCTATAGAAAGTAAGCACTAAATAAACATCTGTTTAGTGAAAAGAAGGTATGACATTTGTATACCCATCACTAATAAATATTTTACTAGATATAAAAAGTTTAGCTGGAAAATTAATCTGCTGCCAAAGCAAGCATCATGACACTTTCCAGAGCCCAGAGTAAATATTGTTTTGAATAATCCAGACAACTACTTCACAGATAATCAACAAAGGACCATAAACATCCCTAGCCCCCCTTGCTAATGAATCTACATCCCATTTAGGAAACCAGCAGAATATTTTCTTCCTGACTCTTGGACAAGTGTTGCCCCAGAAGCTTGGTCCGAGTTCCCTGCTGAATATCTTTCATGATGCCTAGAGGCGCTAGGCAGGCTCCTGGGGAAGAGAGTCAGCAACAATGCTACATTACCAAGCTGCCAGGCAAGATGGACCCACTGGTACAATAGCAGCATGGCTAGTATGGGTGTAACCAATCACTTTTTTATTGTGTTTAAAACCCATTTCACAGCTGGGAATTTGTGTTTGGTGTCTAAGCCTGGTCAATATCCTGTGGCTGGAGAAGTCATAGGTCCTATGGGGGTCAGGGATCTATTACTGTTGTTTTGATAAGTGAATATGTGCTCATCAAATTATCTTCTAGACAACTATGTTTGTGGCTATAGATTATAACTGATATCAGCTTTGGTCAGAGAACCTTGTTTTTATAGTAGGTAGTGACTGTAGAGCACTCAGCCCTAAAGTGACTGTCCATATCACATACCCACTCCAAGGCTCAGGGGACGTCACAGAAGAAGGGGTGAAGAAAGTCGAGTAGAGTGGCATGGAACACGCCTTCCATCATGACATGGCCATTGTGCTCAGGAGCTGGCAGCACCTGTAATTAGCTGCACACGATTGGTCCTATCAGCACCCC
The DNA here is from genome assembly GCF_018167655.1 of Microtus oregoni. NCBI lineage: Eukaryota > Metazoa > Chordata > Mammalia > Rodentia > Cricetidae > Microtus > Microtus oregoni. The sequence continues at coordinate 4,767,350 of NW_024543830.1, read as the reverse complement.
ATTTTGGAAGACAGCGCTCCTCATAAGGCCACACCCCATCCTAGGGATCTATAAGCAATTACTGGTTTCCGGAGGAAGGAGACTCATTTTCTTCAGTGGTGTAGCACCTAGTAAGTTTCCATTACCCACGTTTCTATAAGCAAGCCAATTAAACCCATCGGCCACAGGGTGGGAAAGATAGAGAAGGAGGAGATTAGTGAGAGGAAGAGTGGGATATAAGCAAGAGTGTCTGGAATTGAATGGGATCGAAATGCATTATGTACATGTGTTAACATGTCATAACAAAACCCACTAGTACCTATAATTAATTTGTGTTAATCATAATTGTTTCTCCAGATTAATTTTCCTCACATTTCACAGAATTAACAGCATGCTACCCTTTTTCCAATAATTTTATTCTTAATGCTTCTTCCAGAAGGCAGACATTTTCTTTCTTTTCTTATTTTTTTCTTCTTCTTCAAATTTTCTTGACAGTGACTCTAAAAATATTCAGAGATATGCAACACAAACCCTGAGATGGGCTCTATTTCTGGCCTTATTCTAGATTCACTGTGGCTGTGCCCAAGGCATCCAACTGGGTCAAATGGCAAAGGCAAACACACTGTCTATAACCTGTCCTGTCACGTAACGCCAAAAGCTTCTTTGGCTAACTTTTATTTTCAGTGCAATTAGTGCATGAGTACAGAGCCTTTCTTTTACAGTCTTAGTGTAGGACACACAACATGTCTCTTTCCTTTCTTTCTCCACCTGAAAAAGATATGGTATTACAATAACTTCTTTCTAAGTTGATATGCAGTAAAAGATAAACCACACAGGACCACTGTTGAAACAGCTCCACACAAGTGCCTTAAAATAATTTTTGTTTTGAATTGTATAGCACATCTTGTATATTTATTGGGTATCCTTGGCCAGGTTTTGAGCTCCTGAACCCAGTATTATCCAGTTGTCCAAACAACACATACAGGTCCTTGAAGTGTTGCAACTCTGGAGGGAAAGGTATTCTGAGCATTGGAAGCCGGGCAATACCTGTGCTACACTCTGAAGGGAAAGTTATCCCTGGCTGTTGGAAGCCAGGAAATACCTACAGTTCTGTTCCCGAGGGGCAAGGTTTCCCCACAGGAATGTAGCAGTTGTGCTTCTCTCTGGGGAGAGCCATTACAGCTCAGCTCTGCTCTGCCAAGGGAGTTTCCCTGCAGAAATGTAGCAATCTTCTCCTCTTCCAGCTAAAGTTGTTACAGCTCTGCTGTGCCTGACTGTGCCGTGCCGTGCTGTGCTGTGCCGTGCCGTGCCGTGCCGTGCCGTGCTGTGCCGTGCTGTGCCTAACTGTGCTGTGCTGTGCCGTGCTGTGCCGTGCCGTGCCGTGCCGTGCTGTGCCGTGCTGTGCTGTGCTGTGCCGTGCCGTACTGTGCTGTGCTGTGCCGTGCTGTGCTGTGCCGTGTCATACCGTGCCGTGCTGTGCCGTGCCGTGATGTGCTGAGCTATACTCTGCTCTGCCCCTACTTCTCTGCCCCACTCCACTCCTGCTAAAGAAGGTTATTACCAAGACCTTATTCAAGAGATTTATTAAGAGGGAGGAATCCAGGAGAGTGGCTGCCTCTGCCGGGGTAGAAAAGGACAGCTCCCAAATGAACAGGTACAGGGCTTAGACAGGATTTCTTAGGAGTAGAATCTTTCCATGGTGAAGATTTTAAGGGTGGGAATTGCTCAAATTTCAATCCCTGAGCTTGAACAAGCTCAGAGATTGGCTGGATTTCATGCCCAGGAATTGATTGGTTCTTGTGTTCAGTGATTGGGTGGTTTTCATGCTGAGCTGATCAGGGCCTAGGTATGTTTCTTTGGCTCTGGTTTCAGGGCTAGGGTATGTTCCTTTCACTGGACCCTTTTAACCTTTCGGCTCTGGTTTCAGGGCCAGTGTATTGGCTCTGGTCTCAGGGGCAGGGCGTGCTTCTTTGGCAGGTCCTTTTACTCTTCAGGTTCTTCTTGATACAAAGTAAATGAAAAACTAACTCTCCTGCTAAGCACAGATCCTTTTGGATAACCCAGGCTACAGCGCCACAGGTAGTAAGGACTGGACTTCCTTGGGTACTTACTAGGCGCCTGGAACTGTTTCTGAGACTCTATGCATGTTGGCTATGTGATCCTCATAAGGACCCTGTGGTGTGCGTGCTATAGCTAGACCATCTTCTTTAACTTATTTGTTTTTTAAGATTTTATTTTTACAATGTATGTGTAAGTGTATTGTGCATGCATGTATAGGTGCCCAGGAGGTCAGAAAAAGAGAGATCTTGTTTTTTTTTTATTTTTATTTTATTTTATTTTTTTGGTTTTTCAAGACAGGGTTTCTCTGTAGCTTTTGGTGCCTGTCCTGGAACTAGCACTTGCAAACCAGGCTAGCCTCCTGAGTGCTGGGATTAAAGGCGTGCACCACCACCACTCAGCCTTGTTTACTTTTTTATGGCTGTGAAGAGACACCATGACCAAGGCAACTTATATAAGAATGGGTTTATTTGGGGCTTACATTGTCAGAGAGTGAGTCCATGACATCATGACAGGGAACACAGTAGCAGGCAGATAGGCATGCAGCTGGAGCAGTAACTGAGAGCTTGATCCACAGACATTAGTCAAGGAGATCCCTATATAAGCTGCCCTGGAACACATTAAAATGGGCGGCATTCTTGTTTCAAAGATGACCCGTGTCTCTGTGTGTGCGTGCCTTTCAATCTCCAGCCTCTTGCCCCATCACGAACTGTCCCGCGGTAGACAGGCGGCACTGTACATGCTTCCCACAGGGTAGGGCTCTACCAGCCCTGGCTACAGCTACTGAGGCTTCCCGTAGCCAGGTCTGTCTCTGATGTGCATGTTTGTGAGTTAAATTCACTCAATCCTAAGCATAACAACTGTTGGAATAGATTCTGAACAACGCTAACCAAACGTCCCCAGAACGTTTCTGTCTCCTGCTCTCTTAGACTCAGTGGCTTCCCCCCTTTGCTTTTCTGTCATGTGAATCTACTATACCCGCTACATTTTCTTCTGCCCCTTTATGATTAACTGTCACCCCGATACAGGCAGGGGCACAACAGAACTGTAGAAAACCAGAAGTGCAGGCAGCTCTGCCAGAGCTATTGGGGGTGTGGCCAAGAATCAGACTTGGATTTGATCATTTGGGACTTGGGGGGCAATGGGAGATAGAGCAAAGATTCCAGTCATGAGAAAGTCTTTTGCGAGAGGAGAAGTAAAAAAGGAGGAAGAGGAAGAGAAAGATGAAGAACCCTTGTGAGTCATCTAACCCCACTAGTATAGTGAGGACACTGGAAGACCAGCCCAAGGATTTTGGCCATGTAATAAAAGATTACCACCCTCGCCCCGCCCCCACCCGCACACCACCCCACGCAGCTGCTTATCTTCCTGCCTTGCACCTCCTGTCCCCTCAGCCCCTCCCGTGAGCCCACGCCCATTTATTTTGGTGTGGAAAAGAGTCACCTACTGCTCTCAGGCTCTAAAGACATCCGACAACTGTTGGAAGCAAAAGAGAAACGGCGTCGCCCCCTAGTGGTCCAGGCTGGCCCTCTGCTGGATTCCCCAGACAGGAGGTAACCTCACGCTGTTGGCGCTGAAATGACTTCCTGATTTTCTTAGAATTTCTGGCTGTGAAATGGCTTGTGTCAGAATGGTGAGGCCCAGGTGGCATAGCCTCACTCCCTCTACCTTTTTAGCCAGTTTTACACACAGACAAGCTATAGCTACCTAAGACGCTACAGTGGGAATTGCTGCTGTTTTTTTTTAAAGATGTATTTGTTTTTATTTTAGACATGTGAGTGCTTTGCCTGCAGGTATGCAAGAGCACTAGGTGCATGCTTGGTACTTGTGGAGGCCAGAAGAGGGCACTGGGTCCCCTGTAACTGGAGTTACAGATGGCTGTAACCGTGGAGGCTGGGAACCAAACCCAGGTCCTCTGCAAGAGCAACAAATGCTCTTACGGGATGGGATAGCCTCTCTTAGTCCGATACAATGCCTTTTGATGACAAATAGCCCCTGGGAGGATTTTTTTTTCCTCATGGTTTAGTAATGCAGCAGACCAGCGTTAAAGAGGGAAAAAAAAAAAAAACAAACTATCTTTGTTCCCATTTGGGACCATTCAGCCAAGTTGAAGCAGGCTGGTTTTCATTCATTTGAAACCCAAATAAACAAATAAACCTCTTAAATAAAGCCCCATCACATGCAAACCTCTGATGAATAATTAATTTGGCAGAAGAGAAATAAAAAAGGACGGAGAATCGCAGACAGATATAGGATGGGGAGGGGTGTAGCTGTGCTGACCAGGGACCACTTCTCAAGAACCTAGACAGAAGAATGGAGCCCCTCGGTCAAGTCAGGGCCATCCCTGCCCAGCTCCCCATCTGCTTTCCTTGTCCTCTGCAGGCAAATCATCATCATAGTAATTGTGTCTGGATTCCTGAAGCTTCGCCACCCTGTAAGGTCACTGTCCCCACAGTCCCTCCCCTGCCTCTGTTTAAGAGAAAGTAAGAAGCAGGTGGGCATGGGAGAGCGGTCTGGGCACAGACACAGCCCCAACATTTGAGGGCAGGACCTGAAGTCTAGACCTATTCTGGCCACCACAGAGGCAGGGAGTGAGACAGGCAAAAGGGAGCTAGGAGCCAGCCCGTTTCCATAGATACCGATTTCACTTGCATTTTATGACAGCTGTGCCAGGCTGCCTGGAGAGGCATTGTTTAGATGCCTGGGGACAGGCTCAGAAGAAAAACGCTGTACGAATGATTTCTTTTTAAAATCTTATGTGCTCCCTCCCCATCTCAGGCCAAGAGCACCCTTAATCTCAGCTGACCCTCTGGCAGGGGGCACCCGAGGAAGACCTTTGCCTTTACCTAAGCAGCTGTAGCACCTCGACATTAGACACTGTGAGGGTCAGACAAAATGGCCCTTACCAGCAAGCCACTTTCAGGACCACTCAACCCTGATCCGAGTGTGAGAGTGTCACCGGGGCTTAAGGTGAAGAATCTCACTCTGGTTTCCAGCGGGGACTAAGGGAAACCCTTGGAAAACTTCCCCTGGGCTTCAGTTCAAACCATGGACTCCCCAGAGTCTCCACCATCCTCTCTTACTTCTCCATCTTCATCTCCTCCATCTCGTCTACCCAGAAGGCCCTTCTCTCTGCTCGTCAGTCAAAACTCCCATACACATCACCAGGTTCTCTCCTTTGCTGGGGCTTCATGAGATAGATTGAGATACATCCCCTGTTCTCAGTAACTTCGAGGACCTGTCTCAGGGGAGACAGACACATAAGTGAGCTACTTAAATCAAAACAACTCTAGGGTCAGAGGAGACTTTCTGGAGAAACTAAAGTTCAAACGAGGCCCCAACAGACAAGTCAGAACTGAGAGATGGAAAATTCAGTGTAGGGGGATTGCACAGGCAGAGGCTTGGAAGTAAGAAGGATGATGGGGATTGTACCGGTGGCAGGATCATAGATGCTGAGAGTTGAGTACAAAGCTGTCAGTGGCAAGTGATGGGTAGGTGCTACAAGCGGACATGAGACAGTGTGGGCCCTGTGCAGCATGCTATAGGCCCATGCCTCTGCCTCCTGTATTTCCCAGCAGTGACTCAAGCCACAGAGAGGTTGACATGCTCAGATTTGTGTTTCAAAAGACTGTGCTGACTGCCAGACCCCACTTCCAGTCGTACCCAGAGCAGCCTACTTAGCCTGAGACAGGTTCTGACAGTAATAAAGTTTATATCGGAAAGGGGGGCTCTAGGAGAGCTGCCCCACCCACCCCACACTTGGGAAAGCTCTCCCCGCCCCTTACCATGGGCATGGGAGAGTTAGCTCTGCCCCTCACCTGAATGAGATGGTCCCATCCACCCCATACTGACCAACTCAGCTGTCACCCAGGCACACATCCAGGACTCTGGGTTGGCACTCCCAACATCTACCTGATCTACAACCTGCTGGAGCGTGTGAAGGGACTGGGCCTGAGGAACCATAGCCATAGGATCTCCATGACAACAGCAGGATACTGGGGAGGAATGTGAGTGGGGGTCCAGTATTGATGGTTACCAAAGTCAGAGGCCTTGAACCTGACCAACAACTCATTACACAGCAAACATTTGCAAGGAAAGCTGCTTGGACAAAGGGTCTACTGCACGGTACACAGCAGCAGCTCCCAGTGCCTCTGAGATGAATGAAGAGGGAGGGGGTGAGGGAGAGGAGTGAGGAGGATGGGGGCAGGGGAGTAAAGGGGATGGGAGAGAGGAGTGAGGAGGAAGGGGGAGAGGAGTGAGGGGGATGGGGAGAAGAGTGAGGGGGATGGGGAAGAGGAGTGAGGGGGATGGGGGAGAGGAGTGAAGGGGATAGGGGAGAGGAGGAAAGGGGATGGGGAGAGGAGGGAAGGGGGATGGGGAGAAGAGGGAAGGGGGATGGGGAGAGGAGGGAAGGGGATGGGGGAGAGGAGAGAAGGGGGATGGGGAGAAGAGGGAAGGGGGATGGGGAGAGGAAGGAAGGGGGATGGGGGAGAGGAGACAAGGGGGATGGGGAGAAGAGGGAAGGGGGCTGGGGAGAGGAGGGAAGGGGGATGGGGGAGAGGAGAGAAGGGGGATGGGGAGAGGAGGAAAGGGGATGGGGAGAGGAGGAAAGGGGATGGGGAGAGGAGGGAAGGGGGATGGGGGAGAGGAGGGAAGGGGATGGGGGAGAGGAGGGAAGGGGGATGGGGGAGAGGAGGGAAGGGGATGGGGGAGAGGAGGGAAGGGGGATGGGGGAGAGGAGGGAAGCGTTTTTCAGGTGGCTTTTTATTTTTCTTCGGCTTTTTTGTTTTTTAATTAATATTTTATTTTTATCATCTCTTTCTAAGTTTTTTTTTGGGGGAGATGCTACAAGGGCGAAGGACAGTTACTGAGGGACTGGAAAATGAGTGCGATTTGGGTGCACAATGTGAAATTCCAAAACCTCAATTTAAAAATATTTTAAAAATAAATTTAAAATAGCACATATGGGAACTCTTGCTTGAATGTGTGAGACTGGGTTGATCCCTAACACCACACCCCCCCCCCCTGAAAAAATAGGAAAAGGAAAAGTTGGACCATCTATAGGCTCTGCTACTCTTTCTCCAGGCAAGACCTCCCACCATGGCTTCAGGTTGTCTTTTCTCCTCTGGCTGTGTTGATGGTGCCATCTAGTGGTAGAACTGTGTCTTGACCTCAAGCATGCTTCCAAAGAATTACCTAAAAGTTTGTATTTTAAGCTTTAAGCCCCCAAATACCTCAGGAATGGAATATTTCAGTATTATTTCCATACTAAAGGCTAGAATCCCGAGAAACAGTACACTTGCCTGGGGTCTCCTGGGACCCAGAGACTACATTCAGTGATTCCCATTATTTCCTCTTCAAAGCTGAAGCCCCGACGACTGGCAGAGTAACTAAATGAAGCCATAGGCACCGAAGCTTTCCTGCATCCATTTCTTTCTTTTTTAGGAAAATGTTGTCACATCCAAAACATTTATTTGAGTCAAAATAAAATGAAATGGTAAAAGAAAGAGACAATCTTCTTCTTCCTCCTCCTCCTCCTCCTCCTCCTCCTCCTCCTCCTCCTCCTCCTCCTCCTTCTTCTTCTCTCTCTCTCTCTCTCTCTCTCTCTCTCTCTCTCTCTTCAAGGCAACTGACCCAGGCTGCAGTTATTTTCCTTGTCATGCATATCAGCTAGGGTACAGCTGTAGGCTAGACTTGGGTATAATTATAAGAAGAATAATTGCAACCAGAATATTCGAGGTTGCATGAGCCTGACACCAATCAGCGGTTAAACAAGTTTCATTTCTATAAGACTGCGTAGCTGCTTTCTGCAGAACAAAATGCATCCTAGGGTCAGAGAGAGGTATGGGAATTGTAGCCCGAGAACCACAAGCTGCGTGTCTGCAGAGGTCACGTTTGTGCCAAGTTCCATGTCTGTTGCGTCAGGTCCTGATTGCTGCTACAGTCAGTCGCCACAAATCCAGCAGCTAAAGACAACCGTGGGATGTTGTCACCTCACATGTTTAGTTACAAGTCTGAAGTAAGAGATCAGAATCACTGAGATCAGAATCAAAGCGCCCCAGCCTGTGTTCCTATCTGGAGGCTCAGAGGCACCATTTTCCCTGCCTCCCCAGCTTCTGGGAGCCGCTCACACCCACTGACTTCAGCCTATCTTCAAAGACAGCAATGACCCCTCGAGTGCTTCTCTCTGTGCTCTCCTGGTTCTCCGGCTCTCTTTGTGTCTGCAGTTTTCTATCTAAGGACTTCTGGAGTCACACCAGGTTCATCCGTCCCGTAAGGATAATAGCCTGGGACTTGTGAGATGGCTCAGTGGGTAACATGCCTGCCCCAGTGTAACACAGTTCATATCCCCAACACCCGTATAAAACTGGATGTGATGGCGCATGCCTGTAACCCTGGAGCTTACTGGGTGTGATGGCGCATTCCTGTAACCCTGGAGCTTACTAGGTATGATGGCGCATGCCTATAACCCTGGAGCTTACTGGGTATGATGGCGCATGCCTGTAGCCCTGGAGCTTACTGAGTATGATGGCGCATGCCTGTAGCCCCGGAGCATACTGGATGTGATGGCGCATGCCTGTAACCCTGGAGCTTACTGGGTGTGATGGTGCATGCCTGTAGCCCTGGAGCCTACTGGATGTGATGGCGCATGCCTGTAACCCTGGAGCCTACTGGATGTGATGGCGCATGCCTGTAACCCTGGAGCCTACTGGATGTGATGGCGCATGCCTGTAACCCTGGAGCCTACTGGATGTGATGGCGCATTCCTGTAACCCTGGACGTACTGGATGTGATGACCCATGCCTGTAACCCTGGAGCTTACAGGCCAACCAGTCCAGCCAGTGGCGAGCACCAAATTCAGTGAGGTTGTCTCAAAAGATGAAAGGTAGAGAGGGATAATAGAATGTACCCAATGTTGACTTCTAACCTTGTGCATGCCCACACATGGGCATGCCCATCTTTATGAACATATGTGTAAATACAGAGTCACACACAGTGAGGGGGACTGAGAGAGAGCGGAGAGAGAGAAAAATTTAATCAGGACTGAACTTGGGCAGTAGCTCAATCAGTAAAGTGTTTGCTTTGCCAGCATAAGAACCTGAGTTTGATCCCCAAGCACAAGGTGGTGTGAGCTTGTAATCCCAGCACCAGGAAGGCAAAGACGGGGGATCCCAAGACTTGTTGACCTGGCCTAATCAGAAAGCCCGGGGTCAAGCGACAGCCCTGGCCCGATAACCATAGTAATGGCTGCTGAGGAATAACACCCTAAGTTGGCCTCTGACAGCTACATGAATGTGCACACATGTTTACATTCCCTCCATGCTCATGCAGAAGTGCACATGTGTGCACACATAAATGCACAAAAGAATACTATCCTCATGTCAGGTCAGCTGGTTGGCAGGTTACATATCAGCATCGTCATAGGTTCAAGAGGTCAGAGTGTGGACATCTTTGGGGTTCACTTTTCTGCCGTCCACATACACTGAGACGTAAGAGATGGAGTACTTATCAAGAGGGTCAACACAGTCACATACGGCAGTGCACAGGTGTAATTCCTGCACTTGGGAGGTGGAGACAGGGGGATTAGGCACTCAGGGTCATCCTTAGCTACATAGTGAGTTCAAAACCAATTACATGAGACTGTCTCAAATAATAATAATAATAATAATAATAATAATAATAATAGAGGCCAAGGGTCATGGTGCATGCCTTTAATCCCAGCACTAGGGCAGCAGAGACAGTGGGATTTCCATGAGGCCAGAGTGGCCTCCATAACCAATTTCAGAAAAGAAAAAGGTCAACCTAGATGCTTAGCTGAGCAGCAGAAAGCACAGTGTTGCTCCTCTGTGAGAAGCTACAGGCTCGTGATGATCTTAGAGGTACCAAAGCGATTTCAAAGTAAAAAGAGGGAGGAAAAAAATCTTGCAAAGCTCCCTCTTTATAGAAAGGGTAGAAAATATGCCTTCAAAAAAGAAAACAGACCCCCCCCGCCCCCACTAAGGAAGCAAGTGTAACTCAAACATCTAGAGTCACAGTGACAACCTATCACAAGATTCAGGCCCAGGAGCCCCAAGTTCAACGTTCTCATTTGCAAGTAGGAAGCAGCAAAAGCAAGAGGTGGTGATGGTGGAATCTGTGGCCAGATGAGGTGAGATGATGATAAAATATGCACTTCTGTTGAAAAAGAAGCTGAGATCTAAAGGGAGAGGCACCCGTAACAACTCTGTAGCATTTGCTTGCTTTTGTTCTGTTTTTAAGATCCAGGCTGACACACTGGACACGAGCTGCTCCGACAAGTCTCCTAACGACTTCCTGAATTCTAATGGCCTAGAGGCCTTTCTAGGCCAGGCACAAAATCAAGAAACCATACATTTTTAAAATTTATAGATTTGATTTGATAAAAATATCAATTCTCTGCACAGCAAAAACACTAAAAGCAAAGCAAAAGAGGAGTCATCTGCTGGGAGTTTGACAACGCGCATAAGGAGGAAAAGTAGCCATAGTCCGGAGAAAAGGCTGATAAGTCAACAAGGAGAAAAACAAATACCCAGCTCACGCGCGCGCGTGCACACACACGCACGCACACACATACACTCACGCGGGCACACACACACACACTCAATCAAGAAAGCCAGGAATAAACAATTCCAAGGGAAAGAAATAGAAATAACTAACGAACATTCTAGAAGTAAATACATCTCTCGAGTAATCAGGAAAAATGCAGATTAGCAGTCTCTTCCCTGCCCGTCCATCGGAACACTGAGGCGGACCACAGCAGTGACGGGGCGGGGGGGAACAGGCTGAGGGGCCGTCCTGAAAGCTGCCGTGTAGTCTGGGAGTCTGAAGAGCAACCGCTGTACTCAGCAACTTTTCAAATCCATCTCTTCTGAAAAGTTAATTCTGCCTGAGAAGTTTTCCTCCATTTGCTCAAAATAGACAGACACACAGACACATGCACACGTTATTCCAAAACTTTGTAACAGAAAAGAAAATATGGGTGTGCAAAGTGAAATAGACTGCGGTACTTAGAAAATGTTTATAGTGATGTTGGTTTTTTAGAACAACAAAAAAAAGGAGGGGGAAGAAAAGGAAGAGGAAGGGGGGAAGAAGTGGCTGGGGTGGGGGTGGGAAAGACCGCAATCCTAACCAGCCTTCAGAACAGGCTGAAGGCATTCCGAAGGTGGACCGTCTCCTGGAATATTATTTGGGGCACTAGCCAAATGATGTTGATTTGTGGGCACTGTAGAGATCAGCAGGATGTAAGCAAAAAGGTCAGATGATAAAATCATGTGCAGCACACTGGCCTTGTTTAGATTTACATGCATGTGCCACAGAAACCAGGCTAGGGCACACACCAACTGCTTTGGGGGTCACAGTAGTGGTAGCTTTGCTTGAAGAGTCCCTCACTGTCGGATGATTTTGCCTGTCTGTTTGCTTGTTTCCCCAGTGTGTGATATTTGTATCTTACGCTTGTCCTTTTGAAACTATACGTATCCCAAGTGAAACAGTCGTCAGTCCTTGGGAAATGTCTGCAGTATGTTGTTTTTTTCAGAACAACAGCAACAACACAATTTCAGCTGTTCAAATGTTAACTGACAATCACAGAGATGGGAGACCCCAGCTACTAGGGAAGGTCAGAGTTAAACCGTATAATTGAAGGAGACAGCAGGGGCTCAGAGCAAACGTGGGCTTTGGAGTCAAGCAGCACTGAGCCAGCCCTGGAACTGCCCTTTCTTCCTGTGCCTAGGACCTGGACCTCCCCGAGTCTCTATAAAGCGGAGAGAGATGTGTGTGCCCCTCAGTCTTGACGCACATATCATGTCCGGCTCCTCTCTGAGTACGTGGTAAGCATACATGGTAAGTATGTGCTACGGGTAGGGTGGGCTCATGCAACATCCGGGGAACTTCAGAGAAGTTGTCCGAAAAACTTCTCCCCATTTGGAAGGACCAAAAAGAAAAAAGGGCAGGAAAAAGTTTCTAGGGCTTATCTTGACATTAGAGTGTCTAAACATTCAGGAGGTATAGGAGAAGGCTGGATAAAACACAGATTCCCGGACAAACCCGGAAGTGCGCTGTGGCCAGCAGAGGATCCAGAATTCTGCATGCTTTAGAGTCTAGCGAAGGGCTGGTACTGAGCCTGCTGGTTTCCACCCTGGACTTCTAATTCCCTGGGTTCGGGTAGACCTGGGGGTTTATCACAGGTGACTTAGTGACCACACGTTAAGACCCACTGACCTGAACACCAAAGTGACAGGGCCTCGTTCTTTACCCTCTCTCCGAGACTCTGATCTGATATTCTCTCTACACACCCCCAGGCACTAAGGACTCTTGAGACACACTCTGGGCTGCAGGTGACCAGAGGCCAGTTACTGTCACCTAAACCAGCTCTGCCCAACATGGCAACAGGACAGCTGAGTGAACCTAAGATTTTTGAGTCTGGGATGATTCTGCAAGCCAGACCCAGCTCTGGCCTGGGTCCTGCCTGTGTGACATGCTCAGCACAAGGACAGGAAGTGTGTCCACCTTCTGCCTAAGCAGATTGGGAAAGATAACTTTGTTAGCAGGAGGCTGGGCTGAGGGGTCGCGCTCTATAGAATTGGCATGGTCTGCTCTCACGCATGAGCTGTTCTGTTCAATAGAGGGCCCTGCCTTGCCCTAACAACTGTCTGGGCTGGAAATCCTCTCCAGAGTGAAAGTGCCCCCCTAGTCCCTCTCCAGCCCCCCACCTCCCCATCCCCGCCAAGTCTCTCAGGGCACAGGAGCCCTTGAATTTCAGCCAAATGGTCTGATAATGAAGAATCTAGCTTATGAACAAATACACCAGGGAGGAAGGACACAGAGGGCATAGCTCAGAGCCTGGTCTCTCCAGGCAGAACAACCTAGAAAAAGCAAGCACTGAGTCCCATGCCGGTGAAGCAAAGAACCTTTGATCTCTCTCTGAAGGTGCCCTGACCTTCTTCCTAGCAATGGCAATGACGGCTGTGACCATTTATCAAGGGATAGTTGGCTGGCGCTGGGCTCAGTTTTACACGCAGTTCTATATGATCACAGCAACTGTGAGGTTAGTCGTGTTCCCTTGGGGTTAAGGAGGGAAAAGTCTCTGCTACGAGATCTGGCAGCTGCCTGGTGCGGAGCTGGGACCCCTCACTCCGATCTTCACATCCCCCAGCCTGCGGTTCGGTTTCCTGTAAAGCGACAGGCAGGTCTAGGGTTCGGCACACACGGGGTTTTTCTGCCTTTCCTGCTGCCGTCCCTCATGGCAGAGCAGACATGTGCACACTCCATGTACTATAGAGACATCACACCAGGAGCCGTGCCTCATCCATGTCGGCATTCCTGGCAAAGTGGCTGCTTAACAAAATCCGTAGTAGACAGAATGGGCCTAGTACATGTTGGGCGTGGTGGAGTGTCTCATTTCTTGATGGCAGTGGGCTTTAGGACACATGCCAGTAAGAAACTGTATGTGGTTTAAAAAATAGGAAATTAAAAAATTACACTTCTAAACATTTTTGCCCTTGCCACTCCGTCTCAAGCCACTCCCAGCTCTTTGTGGGTTGGAGCCGTCACCCCAAATTGCCTGTGCCCTCATGGGCCCAAATCTTACCTTGCCAATGACATCTGTGTGAGCTCCAGCCCTCCCAATCCCACTCGACCTCAAGGGTGGGTCCTCAACCGACACTTATCTGAGTGTCCAGGCCCTGCTCTCTGAGTCACTAAGAAATATTCAGGGAAGTGATCCAGTTTGCACACAGCCCCCTGTGGTATTTCTCGGGGCTTCCCACCCCATTGCACACAGTGGAATCTGGAACATGTTCATCTTCCATTCCCAGTCTCCAAAGGGACAGACCAAGGGTGGTTGCCTCAGGCCCCTAAATCTTTGTGCTACCTGCTGCCGCCAAAAGATTTTTGCTACCTAAGTGACTCTGGCCTGGATGAAGGGGCACCAGAACCACACAGAACGCATGGGCTCGGCCTGTACCTGGACTCCCAGTGTTCCGCTCACTCTGAATCATTATTTCCTTATCTGGAAGATGAGGGGATTGAGGTTGGTAATGTCTCCCAGGCTTTCCCAGTTCTGACTTCTCCCCGAGGGAGTGGGACGGGCATGATCTTAAGCAAGATGGACTTGGGGACGAATCAACCCATAGATCTGAGCACAGGACAGTGAGCATGGCCAACAGATGGCAAGTGGATTCCTCCTGTACTCAAAGCCGCAGGGGTGGTGAGAAAACAGAGGCTGTGAGGGGCTGGACAGCTGGACAGCTCTACTGATCAATAGACAGTCCAGTTCCCAGCTTCAAATCCCATATTCCCACACATCACTGCCTCAGTGCTCCCAAAAGCAGAAGGCCAGTGAATTACCCAAAATGCCATGCTCTAATAATCTAGATGGTTTCAGAATTTAAAGTTGAAATCTGCCTTTAAATTTAGATTTATGTCTCATGTTTTTGAGACTCAGAGATCAAATAATGCAACACGAAGCCACGTGCAGTTAAATCCCAGCACTCAGGAGGCAGAAGCAATCAGACAGATCCCTGTGAGTTAGAAGACCTCCTGGTCTTCATAGTGAGGTGCTCCCAGCCTGCCAGGGCTACACAGGGAGACCACATCTCAAAAAAGGAAAAAACAAAAAAAAACAACAAAAAAAAAAAAAAAAGCAATGCAGCCTCCATGAGAAGACTTCCTACTAAGACCATCTCTGGTTCCTGGAAGGCATAGTCATGTCCTTTCTTCGCAGTAAGGCTAAGGTGAGCCTCACTCCTCCTCTTTTTCCAAACTTTTTGTCCGGAAGGTATGAGATTGGGTGCTAATATTTTCAAGGGCTTGTTAACTGCATACAGAGCCAACAAGGAAACTTAATTCTCAGGAGCGGTGGTACACAACTATAATCATAGTACCTGAGGATGCTCAGGCAAGAGGATTAAAAGTTCCAGAGCAGCCTGGGCTACGTGACAAGCAAGACCTCTTCTCATAGAAGAGAAAAAAGCCCACAATAGTTAATTAGGTCTTGTTAGTAGAGTGTTCTTCCGTGTCAACCAAGTAAATAAGCACAACAAGTGCTAAATTAGAAAGCTAACCAGACATAATGACTTTAATCCTAGCACTCAGTAGTGTGAGGCAGGAGGACTGCCCTAAGTGTGAGGCCAGCATGGGCTACATGCTGGTTTCCGGGCAACCTGGGCTACAGAAGAGAATTGTCTTAAAGAAAACTAAGGGGAAGAAAGGAAGTTTGAAGAGAAGGAAGGAGGGAAAAGAGAAAAGAAAGGAGGAAAGAGAGAAATGTCCCAAACCCACGAGACTATGATCAGAGCCATTTGACATCCTGCCCATCTGTGCTCAAACAATCCAAATGTCTACAAAATGGCACTGGATGCCACCCACTACAGCAGCCAATGTCATAGGTCACTCCTAGATTAGGTTGGGGGACTCATTTGATAACAAGTTCTGTAGGTCCTGGAATTTCTCAGAGAGAGCAGAACTACAGGAATGAGCATGTGGGTGATCCTCAAAAGGGTGGTTTCCCTTTCTCCCACTTCTGGCTCCTCTCCTCATTGCTATCAAGAGAACAGGCTTAACCACCTGTTGTCATGGAAGGGCTCCCTGGAAGGCATTGCCCTAGCGCACGTGGGCTATTTCTTTTAAACTTGGGAATGTGAAAGAAATCAGCAGTGTAAAGTAAGTGATGTTGTGGGTTAGTGAACATTTTAACGACAGTGGTGCTTAAGACTTACACGGGTTGATGCCACTCTCCTTCACCCTGTAAAATGAGATGTGTTCATGGCCACAGAAAACAGAAGAAAAAACAGAGTGGAAGGGGGTGGCGAGCAAGCACTCCGCTTTTAGGGAGCCAGTTTTGCCCTTCATTTGTGTTTGAGTAATTAAGCATTGTTATTTCCTGAAAGAATCCAAATACCAGCTTTTTTGCCCCATTATTTCCATGAGTAAATTGGTAGAATAAACTACCCTGAATTTTGGCATGTGCCTGCAATCCCAGCTACTTGGGGGGCTGAGGCAGAAGAAATGCACATTTGAGGTCAGCCTGGACCCTGAGACAGGTCAGGGGTTAAGAGCACACACACTCTTGCAGAGGCTTCAAAATGTATTCCCAGCAGCCACACAGACACATCAGCAGCTCACAGTATCCGTCATTACAGCTCCAGGGCTCCTGAACCCTCTTCTGAACTCCATGGGCACCTGCTCTCTCGCATAGACATACCTGCACACACACACACACACACACACACACACACACACACATACGTGCGTGCATACACACATACAGTTAAAAGGAAAATAAATTGCTTTAAATCTTTCATTGGGAAAGCGTGGTCAAAACAGCCACTTTTCGTTCCCAGATAATAAAAGGGGTGTAGCTCTCGGACAGCACGTGTCCGTGCCTCCTAAGGTGACTTCCCAGGGTCATTCTTTATGGGGCTACAGTGATACTTCATCCAGACCCTCTTGAGGAGCAAACCATGACACCATCGTTTACAGAAAGTGTGCGGTCCTGCATAATCCCTCCACGCAATGCAGCTTCTCAAAGGTACTTGTAGGCGATGAGGTGAGAAACCATACAAAATTGACAAATGATGCCCGAGCCCTTTAGAGTCCACAGCTTACTCTTTTATTCATTAAATTTGTTTTGAGATAATTACACTTGTGTACACAACACATACTGACCACTCTAACCCTACCTCCCCACCATCTTCCCCCTTGCCCCTTCCCCGCAAATATTGCCATCGTCTTCATACCTATTCCTTTTGTTTTGTGACCTACTGAGTCGAACCAGGGCTGTCTGTGTGGCCCTGGTTTTGGTGCTATTTGTTGGAGCCTCATAGGCTCAGCAGAGAGTAAACAACACAGACAATAGATCCTCCTCTCTCAGAACCTATCGATAGCCAATAGCTCAGAGGTAAAGGGTAGGGCCTCATGAGCCCCTCCCATCTCCTTGATTGACAGTTGGCAGGGGCAGTCTTGTGTGGACCCAGTGCTGGTAGTTACTATTATTCAGAGTTTAATAACGACAGCCGCTGTACTGAGTCTAAAGAAAGGCGATTTATAGCCCTTAGCCCTATATTCTGTTCTATGAACTTGCAGTCCTCTCTTTTTCAGTGTTCCCTGCGCCCAAGGGGAGTGGTGGACCCTTCTTGTTTAGGCCGGGCTCACAACTCTTGCTTATTCTCAGCATCTTGGAAATCCCTGGGTCTCTGCTTTCGCTGATACTCTGCAGGAAGAGGCTTCTCTAGAATCAGCTTTGTCTATTCACAGAAGCATAGATATCTAGAAGGCAGTTTGCTTTGTCCATTTCGTTAACTATGGGTCATAAGTTCCCCCACTGGAGCCTCGAGTCTCCCTAGACCTCAGTTGTTGGCTGAGCTTAAAGTACCAGGAATGCACTGTCATCCCCCACCACCACCACCAAACACTCCAACTAGAAGGCATCTGGGTACCCGGCATCAGGTGAAGCAGGCCTATTGTGCCCAGCAGGTTGAACTTCGGTTTCACAGGGCTCAGAGCTGGGCAAAGTCAGCGGTGACCTTTCTCCCACAGCACCCTGCTTAGTGCCCACTGTGGTTTGACTGCCAGCCAACATGGCAGGAATTCTAGCTCAGTGCCTCCTGCTTTCTCTCCCCCTGACAATCAGAGTGCGAGGTGTCTCAGTGTGATTTTAGCCCCTCATTCTGGTGGGTAGCATGAGCACAAGAACCTGTGTTGCTTCAGGGGCTTTGGGTGCTTTCCTTGTCCCACCTGGGGGCATGGACGTCCCAGCTGGGACTGAGAACTGTATGCAGCAGCCCACTGTTTCTAGGAACAGAGCCATCAGGGAAGATGCATACTAAGTGTGTTGAGTCACAAGATCAAGCCCCGATGGAGGATGAAATACCATCCTTTGAAAGGAATCACCCCTTCTCATTCAGTCTGACTAGAAGCAGAAGACCGCACAATGGGCACTTGTCACTCTCCCTGCATTACTAAGAGTGTCAAAGATGATAGCTTCAGGGCCCGGGAAAAGACCCCTACACACCTGCCCTCTGCAAGAAGCCAAAGATTTCTCCTCATAGAAGGCCAGTCTGTAGCTAAAAGAAACGTCCCAGCTAAGCTTTCCCACATCCGCTTTCCCCTACCCTCCTCCCCCCCCCCCCCCCCCGGGTGCCCAGCCTAGCTCTCCCATTCTCTCCCTCCCATTGTTTCCCAAAGGTCCCTCCCTTCAGAAAAGCCGTCTGGCTGGGAGCTTAAAATATTGCTGGACAGTAAAACCTACCCATCAGGACCGATCCAGTCATATCTGCTCAGTCGTGCAGCATATTAGGGGCGGGGTAGAGAAGGGGGAGGTGGGCTTTTAGGTGGCAAAGGAAAGACACCAAAGTTGCCATTTTCCTGCCGAGCACCAAGAGAAAAAGACGGCACCTGTATCTCCGTGGGACCCAACTCATACTGGCAAGTTTTCCTTGGGCAACTACACTGTAATCTTCCCTTCCTGGCTTCTTTTCCAGCATGATCAGGGCCATACACAGCTTTCTCCAAGACGAAGAAAGATGCCACCAAGTTCTATTACTGGGCTGAGGTGGCCGCACTTCCAGCTCAACCTCGAAAACCCTCTGAGAGCTCGTCTGAGGGTGTGTGGAGGTTTGGAAGGGAGAGAGTGCTGGGATATGGTGGGTGTGAATCGAGATGATGCTTGAGTTCCAACTCTTGACTTCTTAAGTTCTTTTCATTTTCAGAGAGAATGAACCTGCCTCCAGGAATCCAGAGGAATATAAATATAAGCATTCCAGTTACCATTTTTTTTCGCTCCCAACTGTGAGAAGGGAGGGAACGTCCCAATCGTTGGGTGCTGTGAGTAGAGGGGAAGCCACCTGCTCAGGGTTCTCAGTGCTAAAGCCGTTCATGGGGGACAGAAACGAAATCTGGCTAAGGGTCCTAAAACTCTTCCAGGGGCGGGTTCTGTTGTCTGTTGGTGAGAGTCGCTGCCTAGTGGCCCTACACACAAAGATGGAGGAACACTTACTCCCCACTCACAGCCAGAGTGGTGTGTGTCCCCTGGAGCTTTGAAAACCTTGTAAGCATGGACGTTTATGTGTTTCTGTGCCTTCAAACCCACAAAAAGGCTACACGGCCCTGGAAAATCCCTGGGGGCTCAGAGTGGGGAAGAGTAGGCCTCACATCTGAAGTCTGTCCTCCCTAGATGGACTACTTCAGGAGAGTCAATACACTTTTCAGCTTGCCCCTCCGTGATCGTAGTGTCAATAATTTATTCTCTGAGTCTCAAAATGTAGATTTGTCCATTTTAGCTCAAGGCAAAATGTTGACAGCACATGACAAAATGTAACTGTAATGAAGGGAACAAAGAGGTGAATGTCTCACCACGTTAAAGGTGTCCAATTTAAAGAGTTGACTTTTATTCTGAAACTGTGTCCTCTTTAGGTTTTGGGGTCTTAAAGCCCACCTTTAATCAAGTGAGGATAGAATCAGACTATAGACACTGTTTAGTGATCTAAAACATTTCTTATTTTTAAAATAAGGACTTGGCAGCTGTGTGCTCTTTTATTGTGCTTGTTGTGTTTAGTAATCTGAAATCTCAATATGAGAGCCACTGCTTAGCTCATAACTTGTCGTGGGGACTGATGGGACACATAGTGTGTATCACTGTTAGGCAGAGGTGAGCTCTCTGACATAAACTGTGGTTTCAGTGATCACCTCCACCCACAGTTCTTGAGTGGAAAGTCGCCAGGAATAAACAGAGGTCCTGGGGTTGAAGCTTGAAAAAGAGCATCCGTTTAATTTTCATCTGTACTAGATTGGCACACACTCCATTTTCACAACAAAATACAACAGAGAGGATGGCAAAAGTGAGTGGCTGTGGCTCCCACTTTCTCCAGGCCCCAGCATGCTGCTGTGGCTTTACTGCTTTGAGTGTTCACTGTACATGCAGGTTAAGACCAGGGCTGGGGGCGTAACTCAGTCTTACAGCACCTGCCTGGCATGCTTAGTCCAATCTTTATTCATGGAGGAAAAAGAGAGACAGCAATTCAAACACATAACAATTTAAAGGGGGGTGGGTGGCTAGAGAGATGACTCCGTGGTTATTTTCACTTGCTGCCCTTCCAAAGGACCTGCCATTTGGGAGATCACAGTCATGTGTAGTTCCAGTCCCAGGAGGTCTGATGACCTCTTCTGACTTCGCAGGCACCAGGAACACAGTGAGATATAGACATACATGCAGAAAAAACATCGTACACATTAAATAAAAAATAATTTTTTTAAATAATTTATTTAAATTTAAGAGGAGAAAGGCAGTAAGGGAGAGTTCAGTGGGTAAAAGGTAAAGGCTCCTGCCACCAAGCCTGACGACTTAAATGTGATCCCAGAAACCCACATGGTAGAAAAGAACTGACTCCCCCAAACGTTGTTTCTGTCCTACACACACAGACACACACAGACATACAAACACACACACACACACACACACACAAAGACACACACAATCTAAAACATGTTGCAATACCCCAAACACTTTCCCCAGCATCTCTAAACCCTCTCTCCTTAACAGCAGAAGGGACCTGCTTCACTGCCATGCTAGTAGGGAGATTTTGTCCTAAGTTACAGTTGCCTGAAACTTGGCACAAAACTCTTGAGTGGACATAAGGGGAAAAAAATTAAAAATTCAGAACAATCCTAATGTAGCAGGATGGGTTACAAAGGACACGCTTTGCTCTGACTTTTAGAAGTTATTAATATCATTGTAGGAAGGTCTTGGGCCATGGCCGTGTATCACGACACAGTGTGTTGTGTTAAGGGTCACTGTCTACCCATTTATATCCCAATGTTTCATAAAACAAGCACCATCTGCCCCAGCTGATGGGAAGGCTGATTGGTTTTGGGTTCAAGATAGCTAGTTTGGATCATTTTACTTTGTTCTTTTTTTCCCCTGGTGTTTGCATTTCCTTGAAAATCCTCTTGTCTATTCTAAATTTTATAACCTTGATTATTATTTATAATGAGTTCTTGCTCTCATTACTGCTATGTAGAAGAAGACTGAAGGTTCCCTGAATTGGGGTGAGAATTGTCTTTATAGGAGCTGAGACTTTCAGATCTTAAATCCATCACCCTCAGTCCCATCCTCTGGCATCTAGAGAAGCCCCTCACTCTGAAGTGCTTTGCTCTGTGCTGTGACGGGTCATGGAAGATAAAGCCGAAAGTGGTTCAAGAATGGTCTATTCTAGGAAGTAAGATTAAGTACACAGAAATAATAAGTCTTACAGGAGAAAACAGAACTATTTAACAAGAAACCAACCTCCCTGGATCTGTCTCGTGTGTGGGCTTGATGTTTAGATGGATCACCCAACTGCGATGTTTCTCGTTTGTTTCTGGATGATGGCCAGAAGAAACCCAGAGGAGGCTCCTCCAATAGGAGCTATTGTCTTGTTCTTAGGGCAGGCATGAGGGAGTCCACAGCTTCAGAGATGTTCAGCGTGGAGGGACAACTGGCCTGAAGTGATGGGGGAGGCTTTATTTGTTTTTACCGGAGTCTTTAATGAGTGGCACCATTTGTACTCACCCTCCTAGTCAATTCGGTCCTCTCCCCGCCAGCCCCAGCTATGCTAGAGACATTATATATCATTGTGTTTAATGGTATTTTCCCCTACTGATCAAACTTTTATATTTAAACAACCACCTGTAACTAACCCTGCAGCCTATTCGTTCTGTGAAACACTGAACAGTCCTCGTGGACTTGGGTAACACAACTCCCTCCGAGAGCACCCTCCCTGCACTTGGGATTTAAAGGGGTAATAATAAAAATATACTGCCCTCAATTTGTAAAACTATTAAGAGGGGTTTCCAGCTCTCAACCTCAAGTAAAGAAAGCATAAATTAAGATTATAGATGTCAGCGAAATGTGTAGCCCATGTCGCAGGTCTTATTTCTTAACGGTTTGAGAATCAAACCTTTGGGATCAGGTACGGAACTGCCAGTGTTTCACTGTCTGGCCTAAGACCATCTGCTTAGCCTCTAAGGCCCCTGTTGTCTCACATGTTGAAAGAAGACTGGTTTTTTAAAAACTCATATAAAGTCCTACGTGCTGGGCTGTGTGCAGGCATTGGCTACGCAGCAGAAAATACAACAGGCACAGCCTTACCACCCGAGAGCTTAGAATTGATGCAGTATCGAAGGTCTGTCCATTAAAATTGCTCAATAAATGTTCATTCTCTCCCATTTCATTTTATATATGTGATCATGTATAGTACATGGAATATTACATATGGTCTGTTTTGGAATATGTAACTTACAATTTCATTCTCATAACAATGTTGTCAAGAGCCCAGGAACCCATAGTATAGGTCTGTTTTCAGTATTACGATTCATGAATCTTCCATCACTGTGTGGTCTTGATTTAAAATTGTGTACCCCATAGCTTTCTATTTCTGGTCCACAGTAAATCACAATAAATTCAAGGAGTAATACAGATACTTATTCAAGGACCCTTTCAAGCAATTTGTAAGGTGAATGAGAACAGGTATTATTAGTATTTTATAGATTAGTGTTAAACCCCCTTCACGGTCCCTTTGGTCCCTTAGCACTAGTCCACACAAACAAGGCACTCCATGGAGACTGTTCACCCCATGACTGGTCCATCAGCTTAGAAAGATGAGCACTCCAAGAGCTGGGGAAGAAGTCATCTCGGAGTTGCACTGCGACCACTTAGGTTTTGTCTTCTGCTTCCCAGGTGGTGAGCGATGGGTGACTGGAGCTTCCTGGGGAACATCTTGGAGGAGGTGAACGAGCACTCCACCGTCATTGGCAGAGTTTGGCTCACGGTCCTTTTCATCTTCCGCATCCTCATCCTGGGCACGGCAGCCGAGTTTGTGTGGGGCGATGAGCAGTCTGATTTCGTGTGCAACACCCAGCAGCCAGGTTGCGAGAACGTCTGCTACGATGAGGCTTTTCCCATCTCTCACATCCGCCTCTGGGTCCTGCAGATCATCTTCGTCTCCACCCCATCGCTGATGTACGTGGGACACGCGGTACATCACGTCCGCATGGAGGAGAAGCGGAAGGACCGCGAAGCCGAGGAGCTGTGTCAGCAGTCCCACAGCAACGGGGGTGAAAGGGTACCAATCGCTCCGGACCAGGCCAGCATCAGGAAGAGCAGCAGCAGTAGCAAGTGCACCAAGAAGTTCCGGCTGGAGGGCACACTGCTAAGGACCTATGTCTGCCACATCATCTTCAAGACCCTCTTTGAGGTGGGCTTCATCGTTGGCCACTACTTCCTGTATGGTTTCCGCATCCTGCCCCTCTATCGCTGCAGCCGGTGGCCCTGCCCCAATGTGGTGGACTGCTTTGTGTCCCGGCCTACTGAGAAAACCATCTTCATCCTGTTCATGCTGTCCGTTGCTTTTGTGTCCCTCTTCCTCAACGTCATGGAGATGAGCCACCTGGGCATGAAGGGAATCCGGTCTGCCTTCAAGAGGCCTGTGGAGCAGCCACTGGGGGAGATCCCCGAGAAGTCCCTCCACTCCATCGCAGTGTCCTCCATCCAGAAAGCCAAGGGCTACCAGCTTCTAGAAGAAGAGAAGATCGTGTCCCACTATTTCCCTCTGACTGAGGTTGGAATGGTGGAGACCAGCCCACTTTCAGCTAAGCCTTTCGGTCAGTTTGAGGAGAAGATTGGCGCGGGACCCCTGGCAGATATGTCACGGGGTTACCAAGAAACCCTGCCTTCTTATGCTCAGGTGGGGGCCCCAGAAGTCGAGGGGGAAGAGCAGCCTGTAGAGGAGGCCGTGGAACCCGAAGTGGGAGAGAAGAAGCAGGAAGCAGAGAAGGTGACCCCAGAAGGGCCAGATGGGGAGAAAGCAGAGACCCCTGGAGTAGGAAAGGACGGGGAGAAAGAAGACCTGCAAGTTGAAAAAGTAACCAAGCAAGGTCTGACTGCTGAGAAGGCCCCTGGGCTCTGTCCGGAGCTGACGACCGATGACAACAGGCCCCTGAGCAGGCTGAGCAAAGCCAGCAGCAGGGCCAGGTCAGACGATCTCACCGTATGAAGTGGTGCTGCAGAAAGACATCTCACCTCCTGCTAATACAGACCAAGATAAAATCAGCTCATGCCAACACACTTGGAGCCTTCGGTGTCCTTGGGGCCACCCCCACCCCTAGTTGGTTAGATGCTGTCTTAGAACTGAGCAAGCTGTACAACTCGAAGACAGCCCTTCCCATTTGTACGGGCTACCAAGGTAAACCCCCTGTCCTAGTCAAGTTCCCGGTTCCACGGCCTGCCCTGTCTTCTATCCCAACCACTATGGGGGGCTTTACTCTCTTCCTCATTCCCCCATGGAAAATCATCACTTCAGATTTGTGGTTACCTCCTAACCTTTTACTAGGCTTGTCTCAAGCTCGCTGAATCAGTCAGACCCCGAACCCAGCATTTCCCTAGCAGAAGCCCCTGATCTTACATGAGCAATCTCAAACTGAAAAGCCTGCAGGATCCAGCAGATGATTTAATAGCTAACGTGGCCCTGCTCTAATAGGATATGATAGAATATGACAGAGAGAGGTAGGGCTGTGAGGGCTGAGGCAGTAGCTGGCTGCTTCCAGGAAATAGTTTCCTTGATACCTGGACATCTTTAAAAAAAAAAAATGAGAGAGAGAGAGAGAGAGAGAGAGAGAGAAATCAGAGAAATTTTAGCACGTTAATTTTAAATACAATACATGGAGCAAATGCAATGTGTCCAGATTTAACCTATGGGCTATCAATTTGCAACAGCAGTTTACATTAATAAGCCCACATTTGCTAAGGAATTTGCCTCACTTTTTTTGTGGTCTTGGCCCCTTTTTGTGGTTTCCCAACTTCATTTTATCAGTTTGAAATGTTTTAAGTCGTCAGTCCAGGAGATGCCCAGAGTTCTTGCTGACCATTCTTTTGGGTCACTGTGCCCCCGGGTTGAAAGCAGTGGGGCCTTTGATTGGCAGGAATTATGCCCTGGGCACAGTAAGAGAGCACACAGGCTATCAAACCTCTCCCCGGGAAATGAAAAGGCTTTAGGCTTTCAAGCCCAATTGCAGTTTTCTTCCCTGGAGCAACAAAAATCCTTTAAAAAAAAATTCTCCTCTTCTAGCATCAGTATTCAGCCTAAAATCTGCATTTCCTTTCCCAGGGCTGGGAGCAGAAAGAGTTCCAAGCTAGAGGAGTCTGCCCACAGGCCTGGCCTGAGGGAGGCCGCTCTCAAGCTTTGTCTATCAGCGGGGAACTGGCAGGGGAGGAAAGCGGCTTACTTGAGTACCACCAACTGGGTGTGCAGTCAGTAGCCAGTCCACACTGTATCCCCCGGGGCGCAGAGACTAAAGGGGAGCCTCATAGGTCTCAGCCAACCCACCTCAAACACTGAGTCCAATCAGGGGAGAATATAAAGTACATATGCATATTTCACACAGGGAACAATTTTACTCGATTGATTTCCAGAACAGATGATAGATAGATGATAGATAGATAGATAGATAGATAGATAGATAGATATGACAGACAGATAGATGATAGATAGATAGATAGATAGATATGGATAGATAGACAGATAATACAGATAAAATCAAGTAATGTGACCTTAGTATCTACCTATCTCATTCTTTTAAAGAGAAGGCAGGAATTCATGTTACTGGGCTTCACATCCCACCCAGGACAACCACGAATGCAGCCCAACACAGCATCACAAACGTGCTGTCCTAGTGTGGGCTACTACTGCTGTGACAAAACACCATGGCCACAAGCATGTTGGGGAGGAAAGGGCTTCTTTGGCTTGTATTTCCACTTTGTCTTCCTTCATTGAAAGAAGTCAGGACAGGAACTCAAACAGGGCAGAAACCTCCAGGAAGTGATACCAAAGCCATAAAGGGGCTTGCTTCTCGTGGTTTACTCAGCCTGCTTTATTATAGAACCCAGGACCACCCGCCCAAGGAAGGCAGCACCTACAATATGGGCGGTGCCCTCCCTCGTCAATCGCTAATTAAGAAAATGCCCTATAGGCTTGCCTGCAGGCCAATCTTGTGGAGACATTTTCTTAATGAAGGTCCCCACCTCTCAAATGGCTCTAGCTTGTGTCGAGTTGACTCGAAGCTGTGCACCACACGTACGTAGAACAGTGTAAGATTCTTGCAACTTCTTTGTGCTTCAAATCCATGATTCCCCACTGTGAACTTTGTAGACAACAGAATCATAACGTCAAGAGGCCGAATATGCCAGAACACCATGCCTCGGGAACTGCGTGCCAGAGATGGGTAGGAAGTGGAGGAGCTAAGTTAGTAGGGCAGAGACTTGGACAGGACACCAAGCCCAGAAAAACTGCCCTTCAACCAGTCCTACTCCCTGGCAACACCATCTCAGAGTGGAAAGTCCTCTCTCGGCCCTCTGGATACCACCCTCATTTTAACATGTTTGTTCTGGATAAGCCTCCGAAAACTATCCCTCCCTAGGAAAGTTCATGCTCTAATTGCCTGGCACCACATTCTAAGCCAAAGCAGTTTAGAAATAAACTCATGAAAGGTTTGTTTTCTTTCTTTTTTTTGTATAATTATGCCTAAGAAATCTGCATTTAAAAGAGAAAAGCTAACTATATATCTATCTAGAAAACCAAAGTAACAAATTTTCAACAGAAGACTGTATCGAGCAAGGAACAGTTGAACGGAAGGCCCTGTTTACCTTCCCAACATGCAACTTTCCAGCTACTGCTGGAATCTTACCCCTGCCAGGTCATAACAGCCCAGCACAGACCTTGTCGTATGCAATGAGAACAGTAGCAAAAATCCCAAGCCCAAGAGCCCAGGGTGTTCTTGACTCTCATAGTTGACCTATCACTCCTACAGTTGTGCTTACGGTTTAAAAAGAACCTTCTTTCTGATCACTATCAGGGGTGGGGTGGGGGGCATCCCAACTAGGACCTGACACAAGAGGCATGTGGTTCAGTGGTAGAGTGCTTGCCTGGCGAGTGTAAGGCTCTGAGTTCAATCCTCAGTACCTCAATTAAGACCAAATTTTAAAAAAAAAAAGGAAATGAAAACTAAATCCTGTTTTAAGGCAACATTGCCAGAGCTGCTCAGAACCAGTTGCGGAGCTGTGAGGGAGGGTTGCTGGCCTCCTTGTCTTGGCTGGATGTCAGATGAAGTAGTGTCTCGCTTCAATGCCCACACCTGTTGGGGCCCCCATATAAGCCGCTGCTTCTCTTTTGGCCTTCCCGACAAAACGGAGTCTATGCTGGAAGAAACAGACACAGGCACCCAGAGGTCAGGATTTTTCTCCTGTTTCTGCCAGTCAGTGGCTGAGTCATCATTGCGCCTTATCCTCTCTGTACCTCAGCTTTCTGTCTACAAAGGAGCAATGGCACTTGCTGCCTGCCTCCCTCTGGGGTATCACAAGAACTGATGAGTTGGCTGCCACACCTGGAGCCTGCTTTCTGGAACCTCGCTTCCTGAGCTGTTCCTCCAACAGCAGTAAGACAGGGTGGGGAACAGGTGGGTGGCTTCCATTTGTGCCCTCAGCTCTGTGGTGAGAGTTAATCAAGGTAGACATTCTAGAAGCTAGTTTCCTCAGAGGAGACTCAACAACATTTTGATTCCATACAATGACCACAGACAGATGGGCAACTATTTAAATGACTGGAATAAGGTTCCTCTTCGGCCGCCACATAGGTCCTGTCAGGTCCCGTTTGGATGGTCTGTGCTCTTTGTGTTACATCCATACTCTCTGTTTGGGGGCACAGAATCATGACTGATTAGGATTACGATGCTTCGGGGTTCTATTAGGTCCAGCTTTACTTCCGACTCATTAAACCCCTAGAGCACATGGTCCTGCCAATGAAAGACGCCTTGACTAGAAGACAACGGAAGTGTGGCTCCTTCCAGGGGAAAATGGCTAATGACTGGATAGTGGTCCTAACACCCCCATTAGGGGAGGTCTGCACCAGAAAGGCTTAGAGCCGCTCAATGTTCAGTTAGAGCTGCAAGCTTGTCTGGGAAATCCCTAGTATACAGGGCTTTGTAAAAAGACCTATTTGGTTTCCATGACTTTGGCCCTTGATGTTCAGGTGATGCATCCAACACAGCATTGAACAAATATTCCTAAAGATCAATCTGGTTTGGAGACCCACAAAAATCACTGGCATTTTGTGAGATGTGGTGGCCACCTCTGTTTAGCTCTGGGGATGACAGGTTGTCATCCTTCTGCTCTCAATAACAGCTTTCTCTAAGGTAATAGGGAGTAGAAGCCTCCTCCTTCTCAAGGTCTAATTCTTCTCAAAAACTTACTAATGTAGAAATAAGAAGAAGAGAAAGAAGGCCTTGTCCAAACTGTAAGATCATATTTTAAAGTACAACCTGAAGCAATGACACTTGTCACTCCCGAAGAAGGCACAGCTCAGTAAACCAAGAGACCATTTTATAAAAAGTGGGACAATGAGTAAAATGAGGGGATGGTCCTGAAGTCCTAAGAATCACATTGCAGACAAACAACATCCTTAATCACACGAGAATCTGTTGCTGCAAGCAATGCCAAGGTGTTCATCTTACCAGAGCTCATGTACAGAGGAGGAAGGAGGTGTCAACCCCCAAGTCTGACTCACAGCAAAGGAAAGAGGAACAAACAGGAACTGCTTGGCTGAAGACACATAGAAGGTGTGGGACAAGACTAGTGAAGACAACTGTTCCTCTTCAGTTCCTGAGGGGCAGTGGGCACATGTGGACCCCAACAGCACCTCCCATCCCATCCTCCTCCTGTCTTACCCTGGCTCCAAACTAGCCCTTTGTGCATGTCATGTGCAGACAATTGCCCAGCCAAAGTTAGCGCAGTCTAGATAAAAAGTGTAAGGACAGGTAGGATGAAGAACTATTCTGAGCGTAAATATGTTTTGTAAGATGTAGTGTGTGCCTAGAAACTACGTTTAAGGTTTCCCTTTCTAGAAATTATTGTAGTGTAACTAAATGTGTCTTTGGGGAAGGGAGGGGATAAAGGAAAGGTAACTCTAGATCCAGCAGTTAAGTAAGGAGAGAGAAGCGATCTGGAAGACAGCTTGGTCTCCACTGCATTTGACACTGCCTGCCGTGGCCACCGTGTGGACGTGAGACAGACCGGAGTCTCCAGCCTCACTGCCTTCAGAAGATTTCCAGAGCAGAAAATAAATTCTAGGAGAATTCAGAAATTTGTCTGGAGAGAAAGGAAATAGCGCCATCGCCGTCTCTGTGTGCTTTTTTGTCCATCTGGGGAGCACAAGTAAAGAATAAGTTGAGAAGCTTTCAGACTTAGCGCCACTGGGAAACGGCTCATGAGTGGCAACATGGGGATGCTGGTCCTGTACTCTCCAACCCTCCTCATTCTTGTGTCAGAACTAATAACTGCATGTTAGATTGTTAACAAAACAAATAAACTAGCTGGACTTTAACCACCGTTGTTTTCTTTCTTGGCCCATCAATCAAGGCTGCCTCCATTTCTAATTGTTATTCTTGGAGTTGGGGTCCGGGAAAGGAAGGGAGCGGGTACACTAGTAAATGATTAATAGCTTTCTCTGAGGTAAAGAAGCCCTAGCTTGTGGGTTTTTCTTACCTGACTTGTGTAAATTCACCCACCATTGTCAATCTTGAGTTACAGTATGCTATCCCTGGCAGAGCATTAAGAAGTCCAATAGCGCCTTATAAAGTTTCCCTATCATACAATGCATATGCATATTCCACAATTATGAAAAATAACCTCAGTGCTATGGTTTGAATGTCTGCAACAGTCCATCTGATAGGATGCCTGGTTCCCAAGCAGCTGGCAGAACATTTAAGAGGTCAGGCCTAGTAGGAGGTCCTTAGGTCATCGGTGGTATGAAGTCCTTCTCATATGACCTCACGGTAGTTCCCATCTGACACCTTCATAGTTCTAATGCGACCTCCTGATAGCTCTTCAGAAGAGAGTGGTTACAAAAGGAGCAATCCTGGCCCTTTCCAGATATCTCTGCTTTCTGGCTTGAAATATGGCTGCTCACACAGCATATGCTTTTACCATCTGCCTTCTACCACAGAACTCTCACCAGATTTGAGCTGATGCACGTGCTGTGCCGTTGAACCTCCCAAACTGTGAGCTAAATAGCACGACTTTCTTTTACTCAAATCCCGTGTCCAGCATTTTGTTGACGTGATGTGAAGCTGACTCATGGAATAAAAATGATTGCAAAATAGATAGGAGGCTTTGAGTAGATGTTATCTTCGTTCCATTTTTAGGTTTATACAATCTAGCTGTTACTACTGAACGAACCGAAGAGCTGGCTTACAAAGTTCCTGGAAATTCAGCAAACAACTTGCTCCACGGTGCCAGGATTCTCCTAAGTCAAACTAGGGAGGATATGATCCAGGCAGAGCAGAAAGGCTCTCCCAGTCAGCTGAGATTTGCTCAGTATGCTTCCTCTCCTACTCCAGTAGCCCTCAGGGAGAAACAAAAGGCACCCCTGGTTAGCCCATGCAGAGAAGCAAAAGGAAAGCATGTGTTCTCTTTCTTTCCCTTGAGCATTTAAAAGAGACATAAAATGATTCATTGAGTATGAAAACAACCTGATAAGCAGGTTAAGTTAGTCAGAAGCTTCTGCCTGGGATTTATCATGTCTCCTCTCTTGTCAAAACTCTTTAGTGATTCTTCATTCCCTATGATTAGCAGTCATTTGTAGTTTGTGCCCACCCACTAAGAGAATAACTCTCTTTTTACCTGTTGGTATTCTCTTCTTTTATATCAGCCCAATTTATCCACAGGAAACACCCTTCTGCAGTTGGATACAGACTTGGTAGATTCCCCCGTCCCTTTAGTGTATGTGTATGGGTGTTTTTCTGCAGAGATGTCTGTGAACTATGTGTATACAGTACCTGAGGAGGACAGACAAGGGCATCAGATGCCCTGGGATTGTGAGCTGCCACATGGGTGCTGAAAACCAAACCTAGGTTTTCTGGAAGAGCAGCCAGTGCTGTTAAGTGTTGAGCTGTAACATGAGGGCTGGGCTTGCTTGTGGGAGTTTTCTGTCCCTCCCAGTTCCCCACTGCCAGCAAGTCCCAAAGAAAATCACACAGAGATCTCTCTAAGTTATAAAGCTGATTGACCCATTTGCTCAGGCTACTTATTAGCTCTTGTAGCTTATATTAACCCATTATTCTGACCTATTTTTGCCATATGGCTCAGTACCTTTTTCAGCTGGCAGGTCACACCCTGCTTCCTCGGTTGTCTGGACAGGAGTGGGATGAATCCAACTTCCTCCTTCCCAGAATTCTCCTGTTCTCATTGCATCATTTCTACTTCCTGTCTGGTTTTCCCACCTATACTTCCTGCCTGTCCAATAAGCATTTATTTAAAACAGATTACAGACAATTCTCCCACACCACTGAGCCATCTCTCCAGCCCCTCTTGATGGATTCTTAGTTGATTTCCCAGGTGGAAATCAGCTTTGGGGATCGACTAGGTCAATCAGACACAGTCCCTAGAATGTCACTCATGTGGAATAACAGAAACTGAAATTTTCTGGAATTCATTTATAATGGCACAAGCTCTAGACCATAAAGATCTTCAGGAAATACCTGGTTCTTCAGACTATGGTTTTAGCCTTCCTTCAATTTGCTAAGCTGCTCAGAGTTTCTTCCTCCTCCCCCTGCCTTTTTAAACTTAACATGGACCAAGTCACTTACATTGCTTGCTGCAGCAATCCCACATGGTTGAACCACCTTGAAGCCTCATCCCCCACCTCTCTCTTCATGTATTTGCCTTAGTCTGATGGGACTAAGATCTAGTATCCAGTAAAGATAGTTCTGGCACACAGAAACCAATAGGCGCAACATTGTTTCAGACCCACGTCTCTGTTTACTAAATCTCACAGACTCTAAGAAAAAGTTAGCTGCTACTTCCCTTGCAGACCCTTCTATTGCCGTCCTTACTTACCAAATTGTTCTGTTGGGGCTGGAGAAACGGCTCAGGAGATAAAGGCACCAAGCATAGGGACCTGATTTTGATCGCCAGGACTGACATGGTGGAAGAACAAGTTGTCTTCTGACTTCTACAAATATGCAATGGTGTGTGCGCGCCTGTATATGTATGCACACACACACACACACACAGAGACAGAGAGACAGAGAGAGAAGAAAGAGACAGAGAACACTAAAAAATTGCATGTAATTTTTTAATGTTTTAATTCACTACGACACAGCTTTTTTCCTACTTATTGCTGCATATTGAGTACTTGGAACATAGTTACATTTGATGAATAAATAAATGAATTACTCAGGGTAGGAATGAGACAACTGGCCAAGCCCTTCACAGAACAATGCAGACTGCCTCTAAGTCTATGTCTGAGAAAGTGATTCACTAACTGTAGTGATGTTTCATTTGTATTTTAACAAATAAAGTTTGCATGAAGATCAGAGAGTAAAGCAGCCCCACTGGTCAGCCTTACAGACCAGGCAGTGGTGACACACACCTTTAATCCCAGTAGCCACACTGGTTTGCTCTACTGGGTAGTAGTGGTGCACTCCTTTAATCCCAGCACTAGAGAGGAACATAAGATGAGAGGAGACAGCTCTCAGTCACAGTTTCATTCTGAGATTGGAGGCAGGATCCCCATTTCAGATTGAGGTGGCTGGCTGTTTTGCTTTTCTGGCCTTCAGGTTGAACCTCAATTTCTGTCTCTGGGTTTTTGTTAACTGTGCTACACCAAATGGTCCCAGGCTTCCAGACTTGAAAGCAAACAGGTTTCCATTGTCATAAATAAAGAAAAAGAGGTTTGCATATACATTCCTGGACGTCATCAGAGAAACCTTAGCAACCACATGAAGATGCCGTGTTAGGGATGCTTTCGCCCATGTTATCCTTTTGCTTCTCTGCGTGGGCTAACCAGGTGCACCTTTTGTTCTTCCCTGGGGATGCTAGAGTAGGAGAGAAAACATACTTGTTGCAGGGAGGCTGCTTGTTCATCCCGGTCGCCCAGAACCGAAATAACCACACAGAAACTCTAAAAAGCCCTCTTAGGTTTTAAGTGGATTTTAGTTGGCCACTTGGGCGCCACAGTCTCAGCTGACTGGGAGAATCTTTCTGCTCTGGCTGGATTATATCTGCCCTCATTTCACCTAGGAGTGTCCTGGAGCTGTTGAGCAAGTCCTTTGCTGAATTTTTGATAATTACTAAATACATTTAAGCATATAGGAAATTAAATGTAATTGTTGTGAGTATAGTTACAAGCTCCAACTTATATATTAATAATTTTTAGTATATTTTAAAGGTTTAACTCCTAGATTATATGAACGTAAATTTAGGAATGTAAATGGAATTAACTCTAGATGCCACCTTAGGGAGATGTCACCTTTAGACGACCAGAGAGCAGAGGGCTCTCCATACCAACCAGTCCTCATTATCTGAACTTCTGGACATTGCCTGTATAAAAAACTAAACCTTTCTTGTATAAAGACACTGAGATATCAAGATTTACATTACAGTAACTATCATGATCTTTTTACAGAACCTGATTCATTGAGGTTAAGTAGGTCTGTAACAAAAATTCAAAATCCGTATGTTTGCTTTAGTGAGTAGCAAAGAAACAAAAATCAAGGCTACATAATAGACCCCCCAGATGACTCCACACAAATATACAGTAAAAATGTTACTTGTGGGGACATATATTAGTTATATAATTACTGTGTAACAATCGCTCCAAAACATACTGACTTCAAACAAGAAGAACATATTGTCTCTCAGCCTTTCTGTGGGTTGGGCCTGGAGCAGCCTGGAGATGTCTCTTGAGGCTACAATCCAGTACTAGTGGGGCATGATGTTCTCAAAGACTTGACTCCCATGGTGGAATCCAGTCACTCAACTTCCTGAGAAGGAAGGTGATGCTACCAAATTGGTCCCCGTCCACTCAGGCCTCTCCACAAGGCTGTTTGAGTGTCCTAATGACCTGGTGTCTGGTTACCCTGGAGCCAGGGACCCAAAAGATCAAGGAGAGATGTTCAACATTTTTGGCGACCTAACCTTGGAAGTCATATATCTTCCACCATATTCTATTGGTGATTCCCTTCAGACTACTCCAAATGCCAGGGAGAGAATAAACTAGAAATAAAACGATTAGGTTACCAGGAAATGGGGGAAACATTTGCTGACATCATACTTCTTCATGATCATATTAAATTTTTAAGAAATAATGGGATGTCTATAGGACACTGAGAATGAAAATAGAACCCAGGAATTCTGAACAGATCAAATTTCCCCAGGAGTCAGTGCAACAAAAAGGTACTCTCTGGCCAGCGAGATGGCTCAGCGGGTAAAGACATCTGCCACCAAGTCTGATGACCTAAGTTGGATCCCCAGCCCCACACGGTGGAAGGAGACAACTGACTTGTGCAGGCCATCCTCTGGCCTCTGCGGGCACACCATGATACTAGCACACATATGTGCACATACAAAGTGAATGAACAAATGAATTTAAAAAATAAATAAGTAACAAAATATGCTCTAAACTGTACAAAACACAAAATAACTGCAAAACATCATCAAAGAATAAACTATTTCATTATTCATTCAGGTCAAAGATAAAAGAAATGTTAAAACAGTCACAGAGGCAAAGTGGACAAGAAGTAAATGATAATTACTAAATACATTTAAGCATATGGTGAATTAAATGTAATTGTGAGTATAGTTAAAAGCTACAACTTACATATTAATAATTCTTAATATACTTCTTAAAGGTCTGGGGTCCTAGATTACGTGAACATAAACTGAAGGATGGTGAATGGAGGGCGGAAGGGAGAAGGACAAACATGAGAAGGCAGAAGTGCCTGATTGCTTGGTTCTGTGAGTGCATAGAAAACACAGGGTTCCCGTCTTACACTAAAGCAATCTCTGCCTTCTAAACTTCTA
Organism: Microtus oregoni; assembly: GCF_018167655.1. Classification (NCBI taxonomy): domain Eukaryota; kingdom Metazoa; phylum Chordata; class Mammalia; order Rodentia; family Cricetidae; genus Microtus; species Microtus oregoni. The sequence continues at coordinate 4,732,414 of NW_024543830.1, read as the reverse complement.
GAAGCTAAAAAAAAAATCAAGACACACAGAGTCTGCACAAAAAAAAATAAACAAAAGTCACAAAATAAAGAGACCTTAGCCATCAAAAGAAAAACAAATGTTAATTTTCATTGATGTAAAATATAATAGCCACAAACACATATTATGAATCATTTATGCTGAAAAACCTCAGGCATCAAATTAGGAAGCCATCAGAAATACAGACAGAGCTACAGTGGCTCTGAGAGACTAACCCCCCTATCCCCTGGTCTTAGGCAATTGGTAGAAGACAAAACTGCAGAAGCAATTGCTAGGGTGGACGGCAGGCTTCTCATCCACAGCTCATTAACACCCACTGAAGTAATAAGGGTGGCGGGGCCGCTTCCCCAGCACCCCAGCCGCCCGCTCAGCTAGCTTATGCCCCCAAATAATTACACAGACACTGTATTCTTTTAAGCACTGCTTGGCCCTTTAGCTCTAGCACTTACAGGCTAATTCTCACATCTCGATCAACCCATCTCTAATAATCTGTGAGAACCGGTCTTACCGGGAAGATTCTAGCCTAGTCCATCCTGGGTCGGAGCTTCATGCCCGGAGCGGGGCATGGCATCTCTCTCAGGCGTCTGCTCCCTAGAGGAGAGCTGTCAAGTCTCTGAGCTCACTTCCTCTTCCTCCCAGCATTTTGTTCTGTTTACTCCTCCCACCTATCCTCTAACCAATAAAATGGGCCAGGGCAGTGCCTTTATTAGCCAATGACCTTCCTCCATCAACCCACTACTCTGCTGTAGAAGTTCACAGCCTCGACTCCAGCTGCTGCAGGAGCTAGCTAAAGGAGCTCAGGGTGTGTCCCGGAAGTTTGGGCCACATATAGTGAAAGTCCCTTGCCTAGAGAAAGTTGAAAGTTAAGGCAAATATTACTTGTGGTTCATAGTCTTTGCCATGCAGAAGAAGGACAGGAGGCTGAACCAGTAAAGCACTTGCCTTGCTGAGGCACACCTATAACCCCAGTGCTGGGGAGCGGGAGGCAGGAGGATCTCCTGGGATCACTTGCTTGCCAGTCTAGCCTAGTTGGTAAGCTCCAGGCCAATGAGAGACATTTTCTCAAAAAAGATGGATGGAGTCTCTGAGGATGACATTCAGGTTATCTCTTGGGCTTTACACACGCATACATATGCACACACATGTGCACATACACACGCATTAAAAATAAAAAATCAATTATTTCATCACATAATTGCATTATAGCAAACAATACAGAAAGAATCAAACATGTAAATTGGGGGGCTGGGGAGATGACTCGGTGGCCAACTACTTGTCACGAGAGCATGCAAACAAGAGTTCAGATCCCCCATATCCTAGGGAAAAAGCAAAGCATGCCGTCACACAACTGCAACCCCAATGCTAGAGCAGTGGAGACAGGAGGATCTCTGCGACTTGCTGGGCAGCGAGTCTAGCCAAACTGGCAAACCCCAAGTTCGCTGAAAGATGCTGCCAAAAATTAAGATGGAGAACAATGCAGGAGGCGGGTACAAGAAGGCGCTCAGTGTTGACCTCTGGTCTCTACATGTACACACGTACACACATACATTTGAGCACTTTCCCCTCCCCACAGATGTGGATTCATTAAATCATGGCATGACCATTGTTGGAATGTTACTGAGGTAATGAAAATGAAATTGTTTTAGCATGAGAAAATGTTCATATATGTTTCTAGTTGAAAACTATACCGCAAATTATTTTAACTGCCTTATTTCAAGCTAATATGACAAAATACCATAGATAGTGGCTTAAATATCACATATTTATGGGTCACAGTTCAGGGAGGCTGCAAACCCACAGCCGAGGTCCTAACATTGTCACTCCCTGACGACAGTCCTCTTGCCTTCTGGTCAGCTGCCTCTTGCTGTATCACATGACAGAACGGGAAGGGGCAAATGGAGGAGAGAGGGGCGAGGGAACATGCACATCCCGGTCCACATACCTCATTGAAGTGGCACTAATCATGAGAGGGTCACCCCTCATGACTGTACCAAACCTAATCACCCCACAAAGGTCTGCTTCCTAATACCATCGCATTAGGGCTTTGACGGGAGAATTTAAGGGAGACCAACATTTGGTGGGAAATGATGAAGTGTATGGGATGGTTATATATCAGGATAACAAATAAGGCCTATCTCGGACTTTGGGATAACAGCAGCGTTACACTCTTTTCTGATTGTCTTGCCAACGTCGTGGTGTCAAAACACAAATCACGATAAAGGTAGGTACGTATCTAAGATGACGTATTCAGGAAGGTCATTACTCTCGGAGCAGGAAGTACTAGCTATGATAGGGAGAACTGTCTGTCCCACCCAGGCACAGAGGACAGGTGGCCCGATGTTCAGAACAGTCCCTTATTGTTTCTTTTATTTATCAATTTCAACTTACATTTTCATTTTAAGTTTCATCTCTGTGTGTACTTCTTTCTGTTCACAAATTATAAAGACCAAATTAATTAGGCATGATAATGATAGGAGCAAGTTCTCCCAGCGTTCTGCACTACCCCCCAGCTTTGAATGACAATGACAACTGAGTGCCACGCTGTAGACAGCCACCTGCTTCGCTGATAGATGAGACCGGAAACCCCAGTTCTTTGGTTTGCGACACTCTCATGGCAAGGCAGCCTCTGCAGCTCCCTGGCCCTCTAGAATAGGGATTGGACAGTGTGCTGGATAGTTTTATGTCAACTTGACATGAGCTAAAGTCGTCTGAGAGAAGGGACCTCAACTGAAAAAATGGCTCCAGAAGACTGTGCTGTAGGCAAGCCTATAGAGCGTTTTCTTCATTAGAAAATGACAGCAGAGGGCCTGGACCATGGTGGGTGGTGCCACACCTGGGATGGTAGCCCTTTTTTGTTGTTTCTTGTTGTGTTGTGTTTGTTTGTTCGTTTTTGAGACGGCTTCTCTGTGTAACAGCCTATCCTGGAACTCACTCTATAGACCAGGCTGACCTCAAACACACAGAGATCTTCCTGCCTCTGCATCCTGGGTGCTGAGATTAAGGGTGTGTGCACCACCGCCCAGCTGATCTGGAAGTCTTGGGCTATAAGAAAGCAGGTTGAGTAAGCCAGTAAGCAGTGCCTCTCCATGGCCTCTGCATCAGCTTTGGGCATTGCTTGTGGCCATGATGTTTCTCATCACATCAGTTGTAACCCTAACGAGGACAGGCTGCTTGACGGGGCAGACTTGAGATCACAGAAAGACATCTCTCTTTATGTGCAGCACCCTGAGGGGGTGTCCTCATTTATTCATACTGTAGTAATGAGCACTCAGAGTCTAGCTACGAGCCTTCCTCACGACACATGCACATCCCCTTCCAGGTCTTGCCTGCAGCCTTCACTAGTCACTCCTATCCAGGGCTGTTCAGAGCTGGAGCCAGTTTCTGGGACTAGGAGACCACAGTGACTATAAAGACTACCTAGGGTTCTAGAGGGAAAAGAATAAGCCCCACCATAGTGCATTAAGCCTTCACGAAATGAGGATACAGTGGGAGAAAGATGTAATTCACTTTGTATTTGAGTTACGGCCACACGGTCTGTTGTGAAGGGCGAAACTAGTTTCTAACAATAACCCTCCTGCGGATTCCTAATTATTATTTTGAATTAAAATCTGCCTTCACATAACTTCTAGTACTTTACCCTACAAGCATCCCTTGGGGTTTTATCAGTGTTATCCATTCTTTAAGTTCCTGAGCCTTCAATTCCCTTTTCCTGTCCTTTCAAAGAATCAGTTTTTGATTATGTTCCAATGATTTGTGCCCCTCCCTGCCCCGGAGCAGTGGTAGGTCTCACACAATGCCTAGTACTCCACTACCAAAAGCGCTGAACTATCATGCAACTCGGTGCCTCTCAGCAACTCTCAGTCCAGTAATTGCTAACTTCCTGTTTTTTTAGCTAGGATCAGTATACTTAAAGGCAGTACTACTTAAAACAAGACGTTACTTCTCAGGCCCTCAGCTCCTTCTGCCTACTAAAGAGAACCGAACTTGCATTGGATTTAGCCTAGTCTACCGTTTCCAGCCCGCGGAATTGAGCGCGGCGCGGCCTCAAGCCCTGCCCACCCTCACCTACTGTGCAAACAGGGATGCGACCGCTGATTGGCTGGCTGCGGCGCGGCTTGATGGCGTAAGCACGCGACAGCCCCGCCCGGATGGCTGGGGGCGAAGGCCGCTTAGTGCTGCAGCCAGAGTGTCTTAACTTGCGGCTTCTCTGAGGGGCTGACAGCTGGGCATGGGCCTCCCGAGGCTTCGCCATGAGCTTCCTGATCGACTCCAGCATCATGATCACCTCCCAGGTGAGCCGCCACCGGCCCTCGCTCGCTCCGGAGAACCCGGATTTGCTCAGCCAGTGCCCTAGCCCGGATGGTTAGGGCTGACTTGTGGCCCTGTCACTCACCTAGCGTGCATCCCACCCCGAGACTTGCGGGTCCGCGCGGGGGCCGGTGCCACCGGGTGGGGTGAGGGCAGTTCCTTCAGTGTCCCGAGGCTTCGGGCTGCGCCGTGGACCGCGGAGCCTGGATAAGTGTGGCTCCGGGCGGGAGGCCTGGCGGCGTGCGACTAACCCGTGTGGGCTTAGCCGGATCCGGGTGCCGACGTGTTTACCTCTCCGACTTCCGAGTCTGACGTTTCCTTTGGGGCTTGACTCGTCTGCTTCGTCCTCTCCTTGCTGTCCGCTCTTTGCTGATCGCGGTCAGAACCTCTTTGCTTCTCAGTTGGCCACCTCCATTCTTTTCTATAGTCGACATCCATCCACTATTATACAAAACTGTGGGCGTATATAAACCACTAGTGAGCCTCTTGCTTTCCCTGTCGTCCGTGCTTTTCGAGGGTCCCCCCACACGCTAATGTTTATCACAGTGTTGACATCATGTACGCATTTATGCGCATAGCTGTGTATTAATGCAAGCACTCACTAAATAATGGGTCACTAGCCGAAGTTCTTCCGATTATTGCTCTTGCCCCCTCATCTTTCCAGTCAAAGATTTTCTCTCCATAGCATCCGAACGGCAAGTGAAGGAAACTGTTCCCTTCAGGAACCTAAAGTAAGGTACATTCCTAGGTTTAAACCCTCCAGACATTTAGGGTTTGCACTGCTGACTGCTAATGCTTCCCCTCTGCGGAGTCTTGTCCTTGCCTCTTGAAAACTTCGATGACAACACAAGACAATATGAGACAAGAAAAGGCCACTCGGTTTCACCATTCTAATATAATAACCGTTTTTCCTTTTTCAAAATTAATACCATTCAAATACATTTGGTTGTTTCTGTTGCCAGCATAGTTTTAAAATTCATGAATACAGAAAATCCTGGACACACAGTCCTTCTTAAAACCTCTCTACACCTCCCTCTTGTCCTTCATAACAACACACAATGGCTTCAGCTTTAGTACCGAGTCAAGATAAAATAACAATACTTAAGTTTTAAGTGGCATTTTCCCCCATGGAACAATATAAATGTCAAAGAGTTGAGCTTGTAGCTCACTGGTATAGCACTTGACTGGAGTATGCAAAGCCCCTGTGTCCTTTGCCAGCCCCTTAAGAATACAAAAATAGAAGTGTAAGTAGAAAATTGCCATTCACTTTTGCCTGTGAAATTGTGAATATAATTCAAAAGTTAACCCCAGAGCATGACTTTCTAATCTTTTAAATTTGTAATCTTTAACTTTTACAAATATATCCAAATGAAATATTAAATTGAATGGATCAAACAGTGCTTTATATTGAGTATCCCTGGCCCATATGTTTATGGGGATATTTTATTATCGTTGAGGTGTTAATGAAAATAAAAATACCACCTTGGGAGGCTTTATTTGCTCCATATCAATAACCAAAGTGGCCTTTTATTCTGGCCACTTTCTTTCTCGTTTCTGCTTCATTTCTCTGCTTCATGAAATCCAAGGTAGTGTCTTCCTTACTATGTCTGTAGTCCCTCGCATTTGAGCCAGCTGCTGGCAGAGAGTAGAGAGACCTAGTCAGTCTTAGTTTAATAGAGAGCTGCTTGCTAGGGAAGCGTGCTTAACTGGAAAGCAACGCAGACACCATTTTCCAGCTTGGCATGAACTGAAAGGTTTATGAAATGCAACCGAGACTTGGTATCAAACCCATCACCTCAGGCCAGCGAGAAGGCTAAGCAGGTGAAGGCCCTCCACACAAGTCTGACAGCCTGGGTTAGACTCTTGGTGCCACAATGGGAGGAGAGAACCAACTCCCTAAGTTGTCCTCTGGCTTCTACTTATGCGCTGTGCGTGCACTAACATGCACACACATGTAATACTTAATATTAAATTCATAAAACTTATTACCTTAGACATTTTTGTTCACCACTGTATAGAATAAGCAGAAGGTCTTCAGTATGCCTTGCAAGCCTCTTACCTTAAGACACTGACGTTAGCTCTTTAGCCTTGACTCTCACTCGCCATGTCCTCATTTTGGTTTATACTTTATAGACTTCCTAGACTTCTTTTAGTTTCGTAACCTGGATGCGCCTTTGTGCCGTCAAGTTTTCAGAGTCTCTTTTCTCCTCTGGGATCCTCTCCCTCATCCCTTCCACTCTTTCTCCTGGCCAACTGCTGCTCAGCTTTCAGATCTCAGCTTGGGTGTCCAAGTACTTCTCCCAGACCAGGTTAGATCAATGTTTCTATTCTTGTCGCCTTGGTCCCCTTCACTCGTCCTATGGGCTGTCATAGCACCCTGTAGTTACTGTTATCTCCTTCGTGGTTATTAACCCTTTGAGAGCTGCAGTTTTGCTTTCTCAGTCCCTGTTCTATCTCTGGAACCTGCCACATATCAATTGCCAATAAATATAACTAATGAATAGAGGCATGAATAAATACCCAAGAAAAGTGTCTTCTCCGGGTAATTCTTGAGAACTGTTCTGCCAATCGTTGTCTTTTTTCAATCTATCCTACTTTCCAAATTTGAAGTCTTTTCATAAGAGCGACTGCCACCTAACTTCTGTTGAGCCGTCAGTTCAGCCTTGTGAACTTATCAGTTCCAGAGTACTCTCGTGAGTGCTGCAGCACACTGTGAGCCAAGGTCAGGGTCTGCTTCGCACAGTTCTAAGACTCTTCAGGTCTTTTTAATAAGCCATGCTGGTTCCCGTTTATTTGAAAAAAAAAATAAAGATTGAAGTTATTTTTCCCTCTATAACCTTGCCAGAATTTGTAGTTGTCCTGAATATAATAAATCCTCCAATTCCTGTTTTTTTTTTTGTTTTTTAAGACAGGGTCTCACTGTTTCCCAAACCTAACCTCAAACTTCTGGGCTCAAGGGGTCCTGCTTTGCTTCCTGTGCAGCCACACAGCAAGCCTGGGCAAGCACACCAGCTGCCGCTACTCATTCGTGCGCTTGTAATTTAAAAGTCCTTTCAGCGGAGCTTTGTCGGTGAGCACAGGGTAGCACGTTAGAGCCAGACAGCTGTCTCTCGTTTCCCATTCTGTGTCTATCATTCACACACACACACACACACACACACACACACACACGTATAGCGTCTATGTTTAGCCATGTGACTTGGTACCTTTTCTCAATGAGGCATTCTCACCTTGCTTCCTCTGTGTCTTGGTGGTGACTGCAGACTGAGTCTTTCCTCTTTCCAGAATTCTAGTCTGGTCACCCTGCCTATACTTCCTGCCTGGCTACTGGCCAATTGGCGTTTTATTAAACCAATATGAGTGACAACTTTTTCCAAGGTACAAAAGCATTACCCCACAGCCTCAGCAACCCTCATCTTTCCAGAATAGTTAAAGCTCCTCAGATGGCATGTTGGGCTCTTGGTGATGGGTTTCCTGCTTCTCCTCCCTATTCTTAGTTTTAAACTTTCTCCTTAATAGACATTATCTTCTGCCACCACCCAGCCATGTAGTTGCCAGTGTGTGCCAACATCAAGTACCCACCTTTGTTCATGACCTTTGCTATCTATAAAGCCCCATCTTCCTGTTCCTACCACCTTTGTCTTTTTCTTACCTGATTTGTTTTTGTTTTGTTTGTTAAGACAGAGTTTCTCTGTGTAACAGCCCTGGCTGTCCTAAAATTCACTTTTTAGACCAGATGGCCTCAAAGTCTAAGAGATCTACCAGCCTCTGCTTCCCAAGTGCTGGGACTAAAGATGTGTTAAGAATAATTTTTAATATTTTAATGATTAAAAACCTTGGAACCTCTGTAGAAAAATGCAGTACTCCCTAAATTTGCACATGGTATTAGGGTCTCACCTCAGATTGCGACCTTCTTCAGTATCACCTCCAGGAAACCTAATAACCCTGTAGAAAGTGCTTTGGTCCCTCGCTGTGTGTTTTACAGCGTCAGGCTCAGGCCCCTCCACTGCTCATCCACGTTACATCATTTAGTGCCTTCTTTACCACTGTGCTATGGCTCTTTGGGATGATAACTGTCTTACCCATCTTTCACTCTCTAGTGGCTGGAATCCCACTACAGACGTTTTGCAGGGAGTATTATGTACAAAGAGCAAGCAGCCAACCCTAATCCTTATTGTGACAGCTTTTAATTTGAAATGCATTTCATCAAGCATTATAAAACCATGTGCTCAGTGCCTTGATAGGGGAAAATATATATGACTGTACAGAAAGCATGCTTGATCTGTGGTTGGGAGGCCATAGTGCATTCACTAAGACCTGTGGGGTTATCTGCAGAGAGAGCTGGGAAGAGTTCCTGTCTGGGACCACAGAAGTCTCAATATGAAAGAACATGTCTCCAGAACTGGGAGAAGTTGTGCCTAAGTAGATGTTGGGTTGGCAGGAAGGACAGGCTGGAATAGCTTGTGCTGACCTGCTCATGCTTTTTCACTCCTGCTACAGTCAATAGGAAGGGCGGAAAAGAATTTTATTCATAAAATTCCCAACCAATACAAGAAGAAAAGAAGGGGTGTGTGTGTGTGTGTGTGTGTGTGTGTGTGTGTGCGCGCGCGCGCACGTGCGTGTCAGGGATAAAACTTTCAGATCAGATCCAGCTCTAATCATCCGAGTCTTGTGTCTAAAGTGCATGGTTCTTCAGCAATGGGGATTTCCATTTCCCTCCAGCCTCCAAGTGGGGTTGCCAAGGGCACCAGCCTTGTTGTTTCAGGAGTCTTTTGGACTTTGCCGACCAACAGTTTGAAAGGAGGTTTCTTACGCCAGGTGCTGGGTTTTTATTAGATGGTCTGTGACTCTTGTGGGGAACATTGTCGGTCAGAGTGGCATAGCTTCATTTTAATATAATTTATTTTATGTGCATTGCTGTTTTGCCTATATGCATGTCTATATGAGGGTGTCAGATTCCTTGGAACTGGACTCACAAACAGTTATGAGCTGCCGTGTGGATGCTGGGAATTGAACCCAGATTTTCTGGGAGAGCAGACAGTGCTCTTAACTACTGAACCATCTCTCTAGCCCCTAACTTCCTTTTGGATGGATGGATGGGTGGATGGATGGATGGACGGATTTGGAGACACATGTATTATATGTAATATTAGGTAACTATAGAATAATGTTTCTTTAAGACTCTCTCAAACATCCTTGGAGTTATTTGTCTCTCCTCCCTCTTTCTCCTTCAGTGTTGACTTCTTCCTAATTAAAGCCCTTTTTCCTCTTTTCCCCTTTCATATTGTTCCTATTCTGCTATCGTTCTCTCTAGTGCCTTTTTACTAGCCTGGTTCCTCCAGGTTATATGTTCACATCTGAAAAGTTGAGTAGGAGCCTAAAGATAAGAGAGAACATGTTTTGTTTTTCTTTGTCTGATTTTCCTCACTCAATATAGTATTTTCTGGTTTTTTCCATTTACCTGCAAATTCCATGAGTTCACTCTTTCTTACAGCTGAATTCCACTGTCTGTATACACCACATTTACCTGCAAATACCCTGAGTTCCCTCTTCTTTACAGCTGAATTCCACTGTCTGTATACACCACATTTACCTGCAAATACCCTGAGTTCCCTCTTCTTTACAGCTGAATTCCACTGTCTGTATACACCACATTTACCTGCAAATACCCTGCGTTCCCTCTTCCTTACAGCTGAATTCCACTGTCTGTCTACTCCACATTTTCATCATCCTTTCATCGGTTGAAGGACATTTATGTTGTTTCCATGTTCTAACTATTGTGAATTAGACAGGCAGTGAGCATGGCTGAGCGTCTGTAGAGTCTTCGGACATATGTCATGGAGTAGTATAGAGAATTTTCCGTATTGGTTTCCATAAAGTCTGCACCAATTTGCCATTCCACCAACAGTGGGCGAGGGTCCCCCTTTCCCTACAGCATCCTTCGGCATTTGCTGTTCCTTGTTCTGTGACCTTAGCCCTCATGACTGGGGAAAGAGGACATTTCCGTAGTTGCTAAGATTGATGCACACCTTGTGAGACATTTCTTAGCGGTTTCATCTCTTTTGAGAACTCTGTATAGATCCGTTTTAAGAACAGTGTTTTGGGGGAGGTTTCTATTTTCTTAGTTCTTTATATATTCTGGATATTAATCCTCTGCAGGATACATAGCTGACAAGATTCTCTCCTACTCAATGGCTTCCTCTTCGCCTGGTTGTTGGCCAGGTTTTGCAGAAGCATTTCACTTTCATGAGTCCTACTGTTCAGTCGTCTTCCTCAACCCCTGGGCAAAGGAGTCTTCTTCAGAAAGTCCTTCCCTACACCTGCATCTTTAGGACACAGCTTGTATTTTCTTCTAGCAGTTCCCGTGTTTCAGGTTTTACATTGAGGTCTTTTATTCATCTGTACTTAGTTTTAGTGCAAGGTGATGGATAAGGGTCTGATTTTATTCTTCCACATGTGAACATCCAGTTTCCTCAGCACCATTTGAAGATGCTGTTGTTTCTCCAGTGTATGTTTTTGGGATCTTTGTCAAATATCATATGGCTATATTTATATGTTTGAGTGTTTTATTCTATTCATTGGCCTACAGATGGGTTTCGGAGCCAGCAGCGTACTGTTTTTATTACTATACCGCTGTAATGGATCTTGAAGTCTGGGATAGTAATATCTTCAGTATTGTTCTTTTGCTCAGCTTTGCTTTGACTATCCCGTGTCTTTTGTGGTTCCAAATAAATTTTAGGATAGCTTTTTAAATATTTCTGTGAGGAATGAGATTGGAATTTTTTATTGGGATTACACTGAACCTGTAAATTGCTTTTGGCATAATGGTATTTTCACAATTTTAATTCTACAGTCCATGACCGTGGGCTGTGTTTTCACTTTCAGTGTCTTTCTCAATCTCTTTCTTCAGAAATTAAAGCTTTCACTGTAGAGGTCTTTCATGTCCTTGGTTATTCTCGAGTACCTTGTTTCCTTTAAAGCTGTTGTGAATGGGAGTGTGCATGTGACCTCTTTCTCAGAGTTTGTTGTTCATCTGTAGAAAAGCTATTGATTTGTACACGTTTATTCTCTATCCTATCACTTTGCTGAAATTGGTAATCATTTCTAGAGTTCTCTGGTAGACTTTGTGGGATCTCTTAAATATGATATTCCATCTGCAGATAAAAATAATTTAACTTTTTTTCTTATGTGTATCCCTTTAATTTTTTCCTCTTGCTTTATTGCTCCAGCTAATGCTTTGTGAACTATAGTGAAAAAGAGTGGGGATGGTGGGCAGTCATAACTCATTCCCAGTTTTAATGGCTTTGCTTCAAGTTTTTCTCATTTAAAGTGAGGTTAATGCACATTGTCATATTAACCTTCATTCTGTTGAGTCCTACTCTTTGCAGGATTTTTATCACAAAGGTGATTTTGCTAAAGAACTTTTCTGCGTCGATTGAAATGATTCATGTGATTTTTGTCCTTAAGTTCACTTATGCTATTTATTATACTTACTGACTTGTGTATGTTGAACCATCCCTGCATCTCGGAGATAAAGCCAGTTTTATTGTGTGGGTAATCTTTTTGGTATATGCTTGTATGTGATGCGTTAGCAGAGTCTTCAGTGACAATCATGGGGGACAGAGGTGTGGTGCTAGTGACTGCTGCCCTTCACTGCTTGCTTCCCAGAGCAGCTGTCTGGCTGTGTCGGTCTCTTGTTTCAACTGTTTTTAACAAAGCCTCCTGCATTTCCCCCTCCTTAGTTCTGACTATGCTTGAGCTATGGTGAGGGCTGCAGCTAATGCTTTCTTCTTCTGACTTCTGCATGTTTAAGAATGGAGGTGGTAATGGGAATTAGAGCCCAGACTGTATTGTGGGTAAGTTTGCCGTTAAATCCTCCAATACTTTCTTTGAAGAAAATTTCTGCTGAGAATTCTCATCTTTAGTATTCCATTCTTATTTAGCTCTTGAAACCCATCTTTGTCTTCAGAATACAAAGACCCAGAATTTGGGTCCCTTCTGTGAGATTTCCTGGGGTTTGAATGCTTATTATCATCTTGTGTCTCTTGCAAACCCCATCTTTCTAAGAGGAAGTTCTGTGCCCTGAGCATCCAAACCCAACCTGTGAACTGCTTCCTTTCTCAGTTTGCCTTCCACCTCTTGAACGTGTCTGGTTTGTTTTATTTGTTTCTATCTGTGTTTTCTTCTCTGAGCTGCCTGGCGAGTTACTGGATCAGTTCATACTATCTGTACAGGTGGTTGATTCCACGTGATTCATGTTCCCAGAATCAGGATTTCACAGAGATTTTACTGCCTGGGGGACCAGCCTCCAGCAGCGCAGGGCCCAAAGGGAATCCACTGACTCAGCAGGTACTATGACTTTTATCTGAGGGGTTAGGGAAAGACACTCACGCTCTTGATGGTTTCCTTCAGACTTTCCTTTTATTCTTCTTTTGCATTTTCTATTCTTTATTTTCCTGGTGATTTCCTTCTCTCATTTTTTGATACTTTTCTTCTAACACTTTCATTCTTGAGGTTTTTTTTTCATTTTAACTTTATCTTTATTCTTTTTCTTTTTTTATACACCCCAGAAAAATCTTTCAGGCAATATAACAATTACTATGTGGTTATATTCTGTTTTACAAGTGAATAATTGCAATAAATACAAGTAAAAAGCAGCGTGTCTTCCATGTCCCTTACATATTAAGCATTTTACATATTACAGGTGAAAAACAAATTATCTCAAGAACCTACATACACTCTTACTCAATTAGCTTGTTGTGGACTGACAGTGTAAGCAAGGTATTCTTTACTGTCAGGTTGCTTTGTGAGGTTACAAAGAAGGGCCAATCACTCTCAAAAGGTAAGCATATAAGAAATCTTAAAGCAATCACAAATCTAAACTTTTGTATATGAAAAGGAATCAGCCAGCTCTACTTTAAATCATTAGGGTACATACCATTCATCAACAGTTTCTTATATCAGGAGATTGAGGGCAGAAATAGGTACAAGGAGTTAATCAGCCCCTTTGGTCATCAACCAGTCCTAGCAGGAAAGGCACGTCAGCTACTGGTAACTGGGCTGCTCTGCTCTTCTTCCCTGACCTTAGAGAGTTCCTCACTCAACCTTGTGCCTTTCTAAAACTTTGCATTGTCTTGTTGGGCTTTTCACCTCAAAGCTATTTGACAAAACATCTTAGTTAACTTGAAGTTACTTTCAAAGCTTTATTTCAGCTGTGTTTAGCTCCAAAACCTGTGAACACACCTCCCAACATTGAGATTAGAAGAATTTCAACTAACTGGGCTACGGGACTCAGTTGTTTTCCCTAATCATTAACCTGAGCCACAGTCTTTACAGCTCCTCAAAGAAACTCATGTGTCTAGCTGTGTAACACTTCCTTGTTTTATTTTTTATCATCAAAACTCTATGTAAACTAACATTATCAGTTAGACAGTACAGCTTAGGAAGAAATCATCTTCATAATAATTCACAGGTAAAAATGCCCAGCAGAACAGGCATTTTCAGAATCCATGAGATAAACACACACATTACAGGGAGTGGGGCTCTCCCCACACCCATTCACACCATCCCAGATACCAGAGAAAATGGCAGCGGCAAACATGTAAAGGCACAGCAGAAGCAAAAGCTACTCTGGTCTTGGGGCCTTACCCAGCCGAGATTCACCCATCGGGGATTTTCCTCCTGGTGGGGTGACGCCTCACTGCTGCTCCTCTGACGTGGCCACTGGCAAGTGACCCTGTCTCTAGCTGGTTATTGTTGCGTCTGGGACTGCGCAGCTGTTGCTGTCAGCATTGGCTCACTCGTCCCCTGCTCTCATAGACTGGTTCCTCAGTGAGCGCTCCTCCTGCTGTGGACTTGCAGAACACTGTGGAGTGTGACATCTTCCTGGTGACATCTAATGAGAATCAGCTTATTGGGACTCATCAGCCAGGACCTCATGCTTTTTCTTTTCTATTTAATAATTTTTCATACAATATGTTTTGATCATATTCTCTCTCCTCCCCAGCTCTTCCCATATCTTCCTCACCTCCCTACTCTCCCAACAGCATGTTTGCTCTCTCAAAACCAGTGAGACAAAAAATAACACAACAAAGCATGGAGCCGGTTTTGTGTTGGCCAATTATTCCTGAGCATGGCCCTGGAGTGTGGCTGATACACCCGTTACCTCCATTAGAGAAAACTTACTTTCTCTTTTCCAGCAGGTGTAAATTGCAAATAGCTTCTTCATTAGGGGTGGGACTGTATGTCCGCGTCCCCTTCTCAGCGCTAGGACTTTGTCTGGTTTAAGCCTGTGTAGGTCTTGTGTGTGTGTTCTTATGCAACATGCAAAGGCACAGTTTCTGATTGGCTAGCAGGACCTGCTGCATTTGTTTCTTTCTGAGTAGCAGCTTTCTTTACCTGTGGTCTTTTAGTTTTTACATGTTATTTTAAGAACTGGGGACCAGGCAGAGATGGTACACATCTTCTAGCACTTGAGAAGCAGAGGCAGGTGGATCTCTGTGAGTTTGAAGCTAGCCTGGTCTACAATGTGAGTTCCAGAACAGCCAGGGCTGCATAGTGAAACCCTGTCTCGGAGCAAAAAAAAAAAAAAAAAAAAAAAAAAAAAAAAAAAAAAAAACCCAAACAAACAAACCCTAAACTGTGGTTTGGGCACTGCTGGCCCTCTGTTTCTGTTCCTGCTTTGATGACAGAACAGTACTAAGACATGCCCTGGATGCTCAGTTCATTCCATAGTTATAGTTTTTACAGTATTTGTCAGCTTGGAAGGTATAAGGTGTAGGAAAAGAATGATTGAACCCCTAACTCAGGTACAGGATGCTGGCATCAGCAGATAACAGGCATAAATGGAGGTTTCTCTCCCACCTGCTAGTTTCTGAATAACCACACAGAGGCTTACTATTACTTGTAAATGTCTGGCCAATGGCTCAGGCTTATTACTAGCTAGCTCTTATATTTAGATTAACCTATATTTCTTCTCTATGCTTTTCCATGTGGTTCATGGCATATTACCTCATTTTCTACATGTCTTGCTTCCTTGGCGACTGGCTGGCTGCATCTCCCAGACTCTACCCTTCTCTTGGACTACCTGCCTCTCTCTATCCTGTCTTGCCATAGGCCAAAGCAGCTTATTTATCAACCAGTGAGCGCAGCACATATTAAGGCATACAGAAAGACATCCCACAGCAAATAGGTGTACTCTGTGGAAGCAGGCTACTGAGCAGACAAATGAGGTGGACATGGTATGGTTCAGTAGGGCTTGGATGGGCTGTTGTCAGCAATTATCATCGGTATATAAAAGTAACTGCCAATTGACTGGTTTTTCCTGTACGTGTGGGTAACAGGTAATCAGACAAGTGGGGATTGGGATTGATCTATACCAGAAACGCTTCATGCTCATTTAGGAAAGTTGAAAGGAGCATAAATGCCCCGGGATTCTTTTTCTGGGGAATAAATAGCTCTGTTTCTGTGAAAGCTTGACATTCTGCTTAGTTAGCATATGGCCCGTGGCCAAACACTGAGTAGAGCCTTTGTTTGCCGACTTTTCTAGGTTATAAATTGGTTTATAGCATTATGGGAATATATATGTATTTTCATTTTTGTCTACCTTAAAACTCATTCTGTACAATGTATAATTTAAAAATTCTAAGAGCATCTAAGTGTTTCTTTCCAATGTCATAAGTAGGTCTCATTTTTAATCTCTAAAAATAACTGTCTAGCTATCAGACATTTTACCATAAAATAATCTCTATGAGGCATTTGTCAAAAGAAGATGGATCTTGACATTTTGTCTTTCTTCTCCCCTAGATACTGTTTTTTGGATTCGGTTGGCTTTTCTTCATGCGCCAGTTGTTTAAGGACTATGAGGTGAGAAGAAACCATTTTATGCTTTAGTTTGTTTAGAATGGAACAAGAGAAATGATTCCATGAAAAAAAACAAAAAAACCTTTCCGGGCAGTGGTGGTACACTCAGGAGGCAGGGGCAAGCTTGTCTCAGTTCAAGACCAGCCTAGTCTACAGCGTAAGTTTCAGGACAGATAGGGAATACACAGAGAAACCCTATCTTTAAAATCAAACAAAAAGATTGTGTTCACTTCCTCAGATAGAAAACCTGTGCCAATCAATAATGTGCAATTCTGAAACTACATACTACAGCCAGGCTTCACAAATAGATTTATTATCTATCTCCTTACTAACTTACTTATCACAGGTTTGTGAAACTGGGTCTTGCTATGTAACTCAGGCTGGCCTGGGACTCCCTATATAGCTTAGGCTGACCAGTAACTCATAGCAATCCTCCTGCTTCAACCTCCCAAGTGGTAGTGGGATTACAGGCATGTACCACAAGGCCCTACTGGTTTGGGTGATTTAAAACCAAAAACAAAAATAACAACAAAAAACTTAAGAACCAGGAAGAGCATCTTTAGTCATTTGGGTGCCGTATACCCCGAAAGCAGAGGCTTATTTTCAAGAGGAAATTTAATTTCTAATGCCTGGGTTGTACCCTTTTAGTCCACAATTGCCAGCCTTCAAGGTTAAGTCAACACGCAAATCCCAAAGCTACTCTAGTTTTTGTTTTGTTTTGTTTAAGCCTTGGATTCATATCCTATGCTGGCCATTTTCTAATATAATTTCACTACTTAGTTATCTGGACACTTTGGAGGCATTTCTAAGATGTTCGTTATTAAGCCTCCTCGGGAGTTTTAGGAAGTGCCTGGAAGAGCCCAGGATTCTAGAGAATCTGTATGTTCTAAGGCCTCTCAGGAAAATTCTAGAGCCTATGTGAGCTCAACAGTGTTGAAGAACTGTTAACTTTAACCATGCGTGCAGACCTTTTCCCTTTCTGTCATTGACATCGGGCATCTAAATGCTGCTTGTGACCCAGTCATTTCGTCCTTTGTGCTTTAAATTCCCCAACCACGAGAAGATTCCGGTAAGAGGCGGCCATGAGTCCTAAGTGTTGCCCGCTTCAATCGTGTAACCCAAGTTTCTGCCTCAGACTGCAGAATTGAACACGGGTTTTCAGACTCGCCGTCGGAAGACTCTGCATTCAGAATGTCAGGGAAGCACATGACCGGCTTGGCATCCGACTTTTAACAGGTGCGGCAGTACGTTGTGCAGGTGATCTTCTCCGTGACCTTTGCGTTTTCCTGCACCATGTTTGAGCTTATCATCTTTGAAATCCTGGGAGTTCTGAACAGCAGGTGAGTGCCGGCCCGACATCCTTTCCCCGGAAGTGCATGGCCCTCCATTTGCAGTAGATGAGCCACCTGGATGTCATGGTGGAATTACCTACCATGCGGCTAGAGGTTAGTCTCGGGAGTTGCAGTGATCGCCAAAAATGATTACCTAGTAACGGGTTCACCAAGACGTCTCCAGGGGAAACTGCCCTGACCATTAGCTCTGCAGAACCCCCTGAGCATGAGGCCATGGGAGTCTCTGACCTGGGCTTCACTCCAGCAGCTTTCTGATTCTCAGACTCTGACCAAATGCTAGTCACGCCCCCAACTTGGCCACCACTTGAAAAGATCAAAATTCAAGGACTTCAAGGAAGACTGATCTCCAGTTCGTCTATCTTACCCACCCCGGTTAATTTTACACATAGTCAGGTGGATTGAACTGAGAATGGTTTGAAAATGTCTTTTTAAAATCCCTCCTGGGGCTTGGCTGTAGTCGTGACTCCTACTCCAGCTTTGTTCTATAGTAATCCAAACCTTGTCTGGATGAGCTACAGAGGATGGACAAGTAATTTTTATGCTGTTTGCTAGATTGCATTTCATAACATAGACATTTTACCTTTTGGTAGAATTTAGCAAACGTTTCTGTGAAACACTAGATATTCTTAAATATTTCAGACTTTGTAAGCTGTGGGATGTCTTCCATAACACTCAGATCTGCCGTTGTAAAGCAGAAGCGCTGTAAGCGGTGCGGAAACAAACAAGTACAGTCCTGCCCCAGTGAAACCTCATTGTGAAAGTTGCTAGGTGCAGGGGCCCTGGTTCACTGACTATAGAGCTGAGCGGTAGTCATGGGAAGAGCACACCTGCTGTTTGTGGTGCATTGTATCCCCAAACTCGCAACCCATGGTAATCCTTTCCTGTCAGAAACGGTCTGTCTTTCCCGTCAGAAATGGTCTGTCTTTAGTGCGCATTTCTCGCATTCCTCAATTTACCTTAGAGCGCAGGAATGAGCGCTGCTCAAGTCCGGTTCAGGTTTATTTTTCAGACGGGCTTTGTTTAGGCCGAAACATGTATGCTGCTATATCTCTTTCTTCATACCAACATTCTGTGGACAGAAATGTGGACCTTGATCACGTGGTCTGTTTTGCATTCACTAGATTCAGAATAACTTTCAGAAGAGAATTTTGCCTCTGAGTGAGTATTCCTTTGACATACCTCTAGGTAGAGGATGTAGGCATCCTGTTCACATGCAGAGGATTATTTGGATCCTTTTTTTTTTTTTATTTCAAGAGAACATCACTTTATTTCCTGTTAAAAAGACCAGCTAAAACATGTGACCACTTTTCTTATGTGTATCAGTGCTTTTACCTGTGTGCATGTTAAGTGTGCCATGTGTATGCCTGGTACCCAGATTAGCCAGAAGAGGGCATCAGATCCTCTGGCACTGGAGTTACTTTTTACTTATTTATTTAGAGAGAGGATCTCACTATATAGCCCTGGCTAGCTTGGGACTTATATATCCCAGGCTGACCTCAGACTCATAAAGATCTACCTGCCTCTTCCTTCTGAGTACTGGGATTAAAGATGTGTGCCACTATGCCCTGCATAAAAATTTTAATAGATAAAATGTATATTATAAATATTAATGAGAGTTGTGCATGTCAAATATTTAGATCAAACTATGAAAGTATTTGAGTCTTTATTACCTCAGAATTGCTATTAACATATATTTTTCCTTTAATAATTTTTATTTTAATTTTATTACATTTATTTATTGGGGAGGGGCACATAAATATAGGTCCCTGCATATATGTGGAAGCTGGAGGACAACTTTCAGGGCTCAGTGTTCTCCTTCTATAATGTGGGTCTGAGGAATCAAACTTTGGTCATCGGGTTTGGCACAAATGCCCTTACCCACTGAACCATCTCACCAGCCCTGTTTTGGTTTGGTTTTGAGACAGGGTGTCATGTAGCCCAGGACAGCCTCACACTTACTATGTGACAAAGGCTGATTTTGTGTCTTCTTGCCTCTACTTCCCAAGTCCTGGAATTATAAGTGTGTAGGACTAAGCTTTCCTTTAATTCTGTTTGTACCAGGGTTTTAGGGGGGCCACCGGCCAGCTCCCAACCTAGCTTGGGTTCGTTTCTGGCTATCTCTTTTAACTTAAATTAGCCATTTCTCTTTATCTACCTTTTACCTCAGGGATTTTTTTTTTAACTTTTCCCTCCTTCTGTATATCTTACTTTCAGTGTTTCTCATATCTGGCCTGGCTTCTTGCCTCAGCCATGTCTCTCTCTTTCTCCCTTGTTCTCCTCCTCATCCTTCTCTCATTCTCAAGAGTCTTCCTGTTTATTTTCTCTGCCCGCCAGCCCCACCTATCCCTTCTCCTGTCTAGCTATTGGCTATTCAGCTTTTTATTAGACCAATCAGGTGCCTTAGGCAGCAAGGTAAAATAAGTGTAACACATCTTTACGTAGTTAAAATGATGTTCCACATCTATTATTGTTGTTGTTATTTATTATTACTATCATTCTTATTACATTTAAAATCTATGTTATCCATATTGCCTAGGAGCATGACTGAAGTATTAACATTCTTACTTTTTAAAATGAAAATCTCAGGTTAAGATGGTCATGTACCATTTAGAAATTTTTATTGGTTTTGTTTCTTGTTTTCTTGCAAGACAGGATTTCAATGATGTCACCTAAGCTGGCCTTGAATTCATAGTCCTAGTTCCTCTTCCTAAATGCTGATATTATAAGCATAAACCACCAAGGAGGGGGGAAGGATTAAAACAGGGTATCTTTCCGTAACCCCAGCTGTCATGGAACTCACTATGTGAGACCAAGCTAGCCTCAAACTCACAAAGATTCTCTTGAATCTGCCTCCCAAGTGCTGGGAGTACAGGCGCCCAGCTGTGTAACAGTCTAGTTGGCTGAGTAGATGGAGTGTGTTCAGTGTTGGCTCCAAGAGCAGGGGTCTTTGGAACACTAACAGAATGGACTTGCCAACCTGCCCTCCAAATGACTTTGACATTGATTTCAGCTCCCGTTACTTCCACTGGAAGATGAATCTGTGTGTGATTCTGCTCATCCTGGTCTTCATGGTCCCTTTCTACATTGGTTATTTTATCGTGAGTAACATCCAACTTTGTGAGTATTTTGCCTCCTTATGTCAGCACCTAGCCTGGGATGCATGCTGTTGGGAGTAGATCACAGACAGCCTCACTTGTCTGTTTTTATAATGGTGACTGGGGACACCAGCATCTTAAAGCAGTCATAAGATGAGTTCTGTCTGAAAAAATAGATTGTGTCTCCTGCCAGAGATTAATTTCTGCTTCTGCTATGATGTTCCCTTCAATTCATCCACACTGTAATTTTAGCAACATTTTTCTAATGAGGGGGAGGGTTTGGGGGAGTTGGGAAAAGAAAAGGAATATGACCAATATGTGAAGTTCCGGTATTTGCATATTAGTTACGTGTGTGATGGGCTGTTTAGTAGCTGTCCTCCTGACAGCCTCGTTCCCGTCTCAGTGCACAAGCAGCGCCTGCTCTTCTCCTGTCTCCTATGGCTGACCTTCATGTATTTCTTCTGGAAGCTGGGCGATCCGTTTCCCATTCTCAGCCCAAAGCATGGTGAGTACAGTGGGAAGCATGGCTGTTCCGTCTTCTAATTAGAAATGAAAAATAACCCTTCAAACTTTGATTGTGGGAAATACAGCAAGATATTTCTCTCAAAAGTATTTGGCTTCAAAATAAAATTCTTCCTTCTTTCCAAGGGCATCGAACGCTAGTTTGGCTGCATAGGAATTATAGAGCATGCGTGATTGCCAGTCAGCTTTCTGTTACTGTCGCAAGAATTAATTAACTTAAAACAAGAAAGATTTATTGTGACTCACAGCATTGGAGGTTCATCAGTGGGCGCTTGGCCTGTTGGGTCTATTGCAAAAAAGTGCATTATAGTGGGAGCTCGTGGCAAAGGAGACACCCTTCATGACACCGAGAAATGCAGAGAAGGAAGAGGGGTGCCTGGGTGTCACTGTTCTCTTCAAGAGCATGCCTTTCTGATAGACCCTTGTTTTCTTTTTCTTGAAAGTGGAGGTCAATGGACATCTCTCGAGAGTCAGTTCTCTCCTTCTGCCATGTGGATCCCAGAGATCAAACTCAGGTCATTAGCCCTGGCAGCAAGCGCTCTTACCCACTGAGCCAGCACAGAGCCTCTGCCCAGCCGCTCACCACCCCTGCACTGTTCATGTCCACATGGGCATGCCAGTTTGGTGAAACCTACAAACATTTGAGCCTTAGTCTCAAGAAAGCCTGGGAATGAAAGAACTTTGTGCTTCCCAGATCCTAGTACAGAGGGGGAAAGCTGGAAAAGGATTGGATAGATGCCGAGTGCATCAGAGTCTGCAGTCTGCACACCTCCCATCCTTCCACGGCACCAGAGTCTGCAGTCCGCACACCTCCCAACCTCCTTCCATGTGTTCACATGACCTGGTAGCTTGGATTTGGGGAAGAAAAGTTTTCCTTCATTTGGGTCAGAGGAAACACATAGTTTCTGAAAGCACATAGCCATTCAGTGAGATGGCTCAGAAGTCAAAGGCATCGGCTGTCAAAGGCATCGACCCGAGTTCCATCTCTGGGATCCACATGGTGGAAGGAGATCACTATCTGCCACATCCCCTCTAACCATATGTGTGCTGTGGTCTGGTGCATGCAAACAAATAAAGCGAATTAATAAAGAAATAAAAACCAATTTTAACAGAAGCACAGTTTGCATAACTAAGTATATTTAAACATAAATAGCAGTATCTGTTGCAGCATTTCAAATAATAAGCACAGGAGTTCAGCAGCCTGTCATTAATAATTAAAAGTAATGCTTGTCGGCTGGAGAGCTGGCTCAGTGGTTAGAAGCACTTATGCTCCTGCGGAGGACCTGGGTTTGGTTCCCAACACCCATGTGGTGATTCACAACCGTCTGGAACTACAGTTGCAGGGGATCCAGTGCTCTTCTGACCTCTGCAGGCAGCAGGTATACTCATAGGCAAAACACTCATGCATAACAAATGAATCTAAAGCACGAGTTGTACTGGGCTACACGTACTGGTTGATATTTTAAGTAATGTTAGCTTTCGTGGTGCAGGTGACAGCCACTCCGTGTGTGTTGCCTGGCCTTGATGTGTTTGGATGTTTTTAGGGATCTTGTCCATAGAACAGCTCATCAGCCGGGTGGGCGTGATCGGGGTGACGCTCATGGCTCTGCTGTCCGGATTTGGTGCCGTCAACTGCCCGTACACATACATGTCCTACTTCCTTAGGTAATGCATACTTCATTTCCTTCCTGGTTCATTGTTCCTGGAACATGTGTGTCATGCCACATCTTTAATACATATTAGATCTAGGACTGCTTTCTTATCCTTCCTCTGTGTCCATGGGTGCTTATCAGACACCTTCCTTACAAGTCTTTTCTCATTTCTTAGGAAACAGCAACTCCACACATAGCTTAAGTTTAAGTTAGATTCTCTGACCTCAAGCCCCGGACACTGGGATTACAGGCATGTGCCACCACATCCAACTCCTTTATTTTTTAAGTGGCAAATTTCATGCCCCTGTACCATGCTATTTAAATGCGTGTTTCCGGTGGGCAACAGTGTGGACAACAGTGTGGACATCTCCCAACTTCCGTAAATTGGTTCCTCCTTAACATCGAATAGTAGAAGACATCGCCAATTTAAACATTTTAAAATATTTTATGTATATAAGTTCCTGTGTATATGCATGTGCATATGTGTACACCTGGTGCCCACAGAGCCTCAGCTGCTGCTCTGGAACTGAGTTACAGACCTGTGCGCCACCACAGAGAGGGCAGAAACTGGCCACTCTGCAGGAGGGGCCCTACTCCTTTTTTCCTTTTTTTGACCCCTCAAGTTTGTTTGTTGGTTTGTTTTTCAGGTTTTGTTTTGCTTTTTGTTGTTTTCCTTTTCAAGACAGGGTTTCTCTGTGTATCCCTGGCTACCCTGGAATTCACCCTGTAGGCCAGGCCTGCCTTGAACTCACAGAGATCTGCCTGCCTCTGTTTCCCAAGTGCTGGAATTAAAGATATGCACCACTGCCTGCCCAGTACTCTTAACCTCAAACCAGCTTTCTAGCCACTAAACATTTTAAATGTGTCTGGGTCAAGGCTAAGAAATAAGAAAGACTGTGAGGGCTCAGGGTACCCTCTACTGCTTAGGACAACCGAAAACTTAGCTATAAGAAGCAACACTACAAGCATTTTAGCCTAATGGAATCATTTAATATTTTCCAGAAAAGCAGGCCCTTGAATTGTTGAGTAGCAATTGGGGTTTATGATTCACCAGATGGTTTGTATGATGTGCATGGATGGGACCCCAAAACCTGGCTCAGTTTTTGCTCATTGCAGGAACGTGACTGACACGGATATCCTGGCCCTGGAACGGCGGCTGTTGCAGACCATGGACATGATCATAAGCAAAAAGAAAAGGTGAGGCCAGCACACTGTGCTTGCTGTGCTCGCTGTAGAGAGCCCAGGCACCTTCTTACTGTCTCCACTGCAGGGCTGTGCTCACTGTAGGAGGCGCCTTCTTACTGTCTCCACCACAGGGCTGTGCTTGCTGTAGAGAGCCCAGGTGCCTTCTTACTTGTCCATTGCAGGGTGATGTACCACCAAAGAGCCAGTCTCGCTCAGATGAAGACATTCTCAAGTTCTGCTTTCTGATTTTCAACTCTTCCCTTTAGATCCTTTGTTAAAATAATGTTGATATTTGGAGGTTTTTTTTATTTTTTTCATTTGTTTTTTCACTCAATTTTTTAATGTCACTGTGCAGAGGACAAGGACAGGTACTCTAAGGCTGTTGTCCTACAGTTTTTACAAACCTTTCCTTGTTTGACCTGGAATTTTTTTTTCACTTATTTTTCTCCAACTACCTAAGACTCCTTTAAGTCTTGTAGCCTTTGCTGTTTTTATTTTTGTTACAATGTTTTCCTGTCTGCCCCAGCTAGAGAGGGCGGTGACAGAGCAGAGAGGAGTCCAGCCAAGTCCAGCCTGGTGAGCCTGGGAGTTTAGTGGGATCCACAGGAGCGTGAGTGACTTGGGCGTTTACATCACTGAAAAGCCATTCCAGTGTGAGTGACACCTCATGCAAGTTCTAACAGTGGAGCCCCAGCCCTGCAGCTTAAGGCAGTTCTCTACCAAAGAGCATCCGTCTGCATGCATGCGCATGCATACACGCACACACTCCTGCCTCCAGCAGTTGCTCAGCACTTCTGTGAACTATAAGGGGAACTTCTTTGAATCTTGTGTCTTCTGAATTATATTCACTCTGAGAGTCTACAATGGAATGCAGTATGAGGAAACACACACACACCAAAAAGTTACATAAAAATTGCCCAAAAGAGGGCTGGAGAGATGGCTCAGAGGTTAAGAGCATTGCCTGCTCTTCCAAAGGTCCTGAGTTCAATTCCCAGCAACCACATGGTGGCTCACAACCATCTGTAATGAGGTCTGGTGCCCTCTTCTGGCCTGCAGACATACGTGCAGACAGAATATTGTATACATAATAAATAAATAAATATTAAAAAAAAATTGCCCAAAAGAGTACTGCTGCCATACATGTTTTCAGAGTGGCATATTTATAAAAATTTGTGTCGTAGTGAGCCTGAAAAGCTCTCTGAAATCAAACTATCTTCATTTGAATCTTCTGTCATACCTTATAATATGATCTTGAATTAGGCACTGTGTCTTTGTGCCTGTGTTTCCTCATGCAGAAAAAAAAAAAAGAAGAAATAAGACAAGTGCGTTGGCACATGCCTGTAATCCCAACATTTGTGAGATAGGCAGGAGAATCAGGAATTGAGAGCCTGAAAAGGATACAAGTGTGCATTAGTGAGCATGGACCACGTGGCAGAGCCTTGTCTCACACACAGCAGAAAGGAGAAGCAGCCTCTAAGAAGAGTGGGTCATAACTAGCAAAGGCAAATATTGAGCTTATTGATAATCTAGAATAATCACTTGGTTTCCATAAGCTCATTTATTTTTATCTTTAGGAAACAGTCTCTGCTAGACACTATACCACACATTCATGAAGCTTCTTAGGCTGCTGTCTTTATTAAAGCCATTATCCACATGTGACCAGTTTTGAATTGACAAGTAGTTCTGTGTTTCTTCTTCCTTCCTTCAGCACATTTCTGTGTTTTGAGCCATAGTCACATCAGAGAAGCCGTAGTGGAGGAGACAGCAGTAGACATCAGAATGACAAGAACAGCTCCAGCTCACTGAGTAATGCTTGTCTCCGTCTGTACATGTCTTTACTGAAGTCTGGAAGGTAGACATGTGGCTGTACGCTTACTTTACTTACATACATGTCACTTATATTTCATACATATATCTATAGAAATGTAAAAAAATAAAAAGACTATTCGATATATATATATATATATATATATATATATATATATATATACATACATACATATGTAGTAATAGGAAGCGGCGGGGCTGCGTTCCCAGTACCCCGGCCGCCTACTAGCTTATGCCCGAAATAACAACACACAAACTGTATTCATTTAAACACTGCTTGGCCCATATCTATCTAGCCTCTTCTCGGCTAACTCTCGCATCTAGACTAGCCCATTTCTAATATTCTATGTAGCACAGCTAGGTGCGCTTACCGGGAAGATTCTAGCCTACATCCATTCTGGGTTGGAGCTTCATCGCGTGTGTCTGTCCAGGAGCGGGGCATGGCGTCTCTTCTGAGGCATCTGCTCCCGAGAGGAGAGCTGTCGAGTCTGAGCTCACTTCTCTTCCTCCCAGCATTCTGTTCTGTTTTCTCCACCCACCTGTGTTCTAACCTATGAGGGCCAGCCAAGCAGTTTCTTTATTTTTTTAACCAATGACCTTCCTCCATCATACATATATATATATGAATTATATTATTTTGGTCCCCAAGGTTATTTTCCCTTTTGTGATATTCTGTTAACGAAAAGACACAACTGATATTTAAGATAGAATCAGACCTCAGGCAGTTGTAGACGGACCCTCACCTGTCTTAAACTAGTTGTGGTGAGGAATTGGCTCTGACTCAGGCACATTGTTATCCAGTTCTTCTATAACCTGTCTGGTCTGGATCAGGGGCGGTTTGGGTCCTGTAAGAATCACTTAACCAAACAGGTTCTCAGAGGAACTGGCCTCCCAGCTGCACTTGGTTAGCACAGGCTTCTCCCACTGGAGCTAAGGGACATGAAAACGGCCAACAACACTGGGCTGGGCACTTAGTACAATGTAGACTAACCTTTTGGCAAATACCTGTAGCCGGGGAGGAGCAGTGGCCAGAAGCCACTGTAGATTTAACAGTGGGGGAGCACAGCACAGTGGCCTGCAAGAACAGTATCTGGTGTGGACAAGATGGGGCGGGGGAAACATGGAACAAGGCAGGAAAGGTCTTAGCCTCTGTGTGGAGTCGGGTGCCACTAGGCTGACGCGGATGGGGACAAAATGCATCTGAGTGAAACTTAAGTCCCGACCCTCAATGCTTTAAATCCGTCGTCGAGGGAACCTCCGGGACTGACAGTGTGAGTCAAGCAATTGCTTCTGCAGGGAGTCTTAAAAAGTTGAAGTCACTGGTAAATGAACACTGGTTAAAAAAATAAAATTGAGAAGAATATTAAGTGACTGCTAGAAGCTTCTGGCTTTATTGTCTGAGTGTGCTCCATGGAGTTCAAATTAGCAGAATACCTGGAAAATGAAAGTGAAGCGTTGGAACCAGGGATGCTAGAGGGGCCACGCTCCATAATCTAAATGTTAGCGCCACCAGATCCTGCCTAGCCACTCAACAGTACATACACAGAAATCTCCAGAGCCCAAGAAGCTGTCACTGATAGTCACACGCTTCCTAGATTTGCAAGTTTTCTCTGCCTGAATGGCTGCCTGAGGTTTGTGCAGGCTGGGCACACACTTGGATGACAGGAAGGGAAAGCCTTTGGGCATCACGTATGAGAAGGTAGAGCTCAGGACTGATGGTCAGAAGTTTAGGAGGCTGTAAGGAGAGGAACCACAGAAAGTCCTCAAATGTGGCTACAGAATTTGTCTGATGTCCTTAGCAGGCGCTGTGGACTTTAGCCAGAACTTACAGTACTGGGGCGGGGTGGTGGGGGTTCCCACAGTCACACATGTCTACCAGAACAAGTCTCCATCAGAAAGTCTAGACTCAGCTCTGAGGGAATGAAACTGAGCATTTCAGCATACAAAATAGGCAATAACTTCATATGGGCCCAGATGATGAACGTTTAGCTAAGACTTGAACACAGTTAGCATAGGTCCATTCAAAGGAATAAAGGAAAATACGATATTAATTAGTGGAAGCAATAAGGAGTTACTACAAAAATACAGATTCAGAAAAAGTTCAATGGAGGCAGGTATTTTACCAAAGGATTCTGAGACAGTAAACCCACAGCCTTTCCCTCCTCTGGTAAAACCTGAATCTAAGTTTCACAGTATGTAGAAAAATGAATTCAAACAGACCTTGAACTTAGATGTACAGTATAAAACAACAAAACTTTTAGGGGGAAAAATCTTTGAGATCTAGAAATAAGCAAAAATTCTAATATTTAGCCCCTAAAATACAGTCCATACAACAAAAACAGAGTACTGTGTGAAAAAGAAGGAAAGAAAAGCTACAGGCAGGGAGAAAGTGTTTGAGGAAAGACTCCCGAAGTTCACATTAAAAAAAAAAAAAACAGTACAGTCAGAATGCAGGCAACTAACATTGGATGTCATTATGTCAGCATGGTGGCTGTGACATAGTAGTAGCCTCTATGGACATGCAGTTAATGGTAAGTTAGGATGACTCAGATAAAACTTGGTGACAGTGGGTTGGAGAGGTGGCCCAGCAATTAAGAGCACATCTATAAATGCATAGAATCCATGCTCTATTCCTGTCACCACCTCAGCTTATAACCGCCTATACCTCCAGCTCTGGGGATCTGACGCCTCTTCTGGACCCCACAGATATACTCACGTGCACAGACGCACATATACACAGACCCACTCACATGCACACACACATACACACACACCCACTCACATGCACACACACAGACGCACTCATATGCACATACATACACACCCACTCACATGCACACACACACTCACATGCACACACACATACACACACACACACACTCACATGCACAGATTCACACAAGACACACTCACATGCACACAGAGACACTCAAATGCACACACACATATACACAGAGACCCTCTCACATATACACATATCCACTCACATGCACACACACATACACACAGACTACTCACATACACAGACAAATGAACATGTTTTAATGGTATAATACAGAATGCTAGTTGGTAAGGATACAGAAAACAGGACTTACATAAGTTCCTGGTACAAATTAGGGTGGTAGAGTAACTAGAATATGATCTAGCTTTCTTTAAAAAAAAAAAAAAACAAGCCGGGCGGTGGTGGCGCACGCCTTTAATCCCAGTACTCGGGAGGCAGAGGCAGGCGGATCTCTGTGAGTTCGAGACCAGGCTGGTCTACAAGAGCTAGTTCCAGGAGAGGCTCCAAAACCACAGAGAAACCCTGTCTCAAAAAACAAAAAAACAAAAAAAAACAAAACAAAAAAAAACAAAAAAAAAAAACCCTAAACATTCCAGTATCCAAATCCAGAAATTGTATTAGGTGTTCACGCAAAGAACACAAAAATGAACATAGCATTATTTTTAGCAGCTTTATTCATAGAAAGCCCAAGCCCAAACTAGAGATAACTTTTCATGGGTGAGTGATTAAAAACACTGGTAATAACCATACTGTGGAATGCTATTTAGAAGTAAGAATGAACAAACTTCAGTGCACACAAGAACCTCGACAAACCTACAGGACCTTTGCTTAGTGGAAGGAAGGCCATTCGCTGTAGGACAGACACTGCTCCATCCTCGTCATGAGGAAGGCCATTCGCTGTAGGACAGACACTGCTCCATCCTCGTCATGAGGAAGGCCATTCGCTGTAGGACAGACACTGCTCCATCCTCGTCATGAGGAAGGCCCTCCACCATAGGACAGACACTGTTCCATCCTCGTCATGAGGAAGGCCATTCGCTGTAGGACAGACACTGCTCCATCCTCGTCATGAGGAAGGCCCTCCACCATAGGACAGACACTGCTCCATCATAGTCATATGCATGTTCCGGAAATGACAAAACTGAAGAATTGGAGGACATTTCCAGGGGCTGAGGAATTGGTATTAGGTGAGTTGTGGACTCTCCGAGGACAAATGAAGGTCCTTTAGTGATGGAGATGTTGTATTCATAAGTGTTTGAATGTCGACTTCCCCTATACTTAAAGCCATATATGAGTGTCTGTTATTTCTAAAATTCTGAGTTCTGATGGGCTGGTGAGATTGTTTGCCACTAAACCTGGTGATATGATTCCATCCTCAAACCCACATACTTAAAGGACATACACACAAATAATAAAATATTTTAAATAAAGAGAAGTAATGGCTGAACTAGAAATGAGAACTATGAAACCATAGGGTGACATAAAGTAGAGTGCCTGCATCAGCAACACGTGCGCTAAGATCCGAGCGGGCACAATTAGCATGGCCCCTGCACATAACAAGGATGATGTGGGTCTTCATGACGTGTTCGATGCTCTCTAAAGAGCGGAGTAGACATTTTTCAGACTCCTCTCATTCATGCTTCTGCCAGACCTCAGCCGCCTGCCTGTGGTTTTCTTATGAGGAGTTTTTAAATGGCATCCGACCCATAGTAAATAGCTTCCTTCCTGTCACAAGTGACCTTACAAAGGGAGGCAGTAGGAAAGCTGAAGGCAAAAATGGCTACGGTGCTTGTGTGTTCGAATACATTGGAAAAGCGCATCTCAGAAAGGTTGATCCTGTTCACCTGTTCTTCTTCAGTGTATGTTTATTTTTGTCTGCAACTTATTTGCCAAGAGCAAAACAGGGTTAGAATTAGGTGATTAAAACCAAAAGTGGAAGTAAATTGTCTAAAACTGGGGGTACCTGTCGGCCTACAGCCAACTTTCACGTCTGGTTATTCCGTTTGTCTGTCTGCTGAGAGTGCACAGCACGGCGTCTGTCACCTTCACATAGGCAGCCAGTGCCACAGCACAGCCTTTACATGTTGAAGGGACAACAGAAATGACGTCTGTGCTCCTCTTTCAGCTGCCTTGCTGCTCACCCCAGGTGCTGAGCCCAAGTAAACTATGAATGCATAGCCCAGAACCTCATCACACGCTGGTCCCACACTCCCGTTGGAGCTGGCTGAATTGTGGGTCTAAGCCTTTGCTGGTTCTTTTTTATGTCTTCCCAGCATGCCAAGCTATGGGGCATATGTCAGGAAAGGCAGAAAGCTCAAGCTTGGGGTAGTTCATTCTTCCAGCACCCAGGCAGAGCTCGCTGGGGAGGAGGCTCTTCCAGCAGCCATTGTTGTAAATGGCCTTTTACCTGGGGCTTTAAAAATTTAGCCCACAGAAATGCCACCTGGCCCTTGGTCCCCTGGTGCCATTTGTAGGAGTCCCAGACGTGAAACCAGTGCCAATGCTTTCTCCTCTCCATTTTTACCTCTCGTCACCCAGAAATGTCCTCCTTGGATTTCTCTGTGGCCTCCCTTGTACCTGTACTAGATCCACGCTGGTTGACTTTGGGCCCGTTGTACTCTTCAATCATTTGTATGTTTTCTGAGCTCACGGGACCTTGTTCCTATTGCCTCTGAGAGATTAGAACTTGCCGGCAGCCGGCACTGGGCCACGGAGTCCCCCATAGAGGAGGAGGGGGGAGGGAGTGATGTCATTATGTCACGTCATCCAGCCGTGGCTTGGGTAACAGTCATGGAGAGAGGTGGACTCAGTGAGCCAAGAGGCCCTGTTTATGTCATCTTCCTTTTTCCTCTCTGTCATCGGCCTTTCCTTGTGTCCTCCTCTGCATGGTTCTTTATCTAGATCTGTTAGCTGCCTCTTGTTCTTTAATTGATACTAACAGACAGCGAGGACGAGGCTGGCTGTTATTAGTCTCTATAACCATCCAGAGTGGGGAAGGAAGCTGCAGGTCTCTCAGCTTTCAGGGACCTACTCCATGTCCTGTGCCTCTGGACCAGGCCACATCACCAGCGGACACACAGCCGTGGCATGAAAAGGTGGATGGGACGAGGCTGAGGCACGCTTCTTCGCTCAGGCTTCTGTTTTCTTTATTTCAGGATGGCCGTGGCACGGAGAACCATGTTCCAAAGGGGGGAGGTGCAGAACAAGCCGTCAGGACTCTGGGGCATGCTGAAGAGCGTGACTGCATCAGCCCCAGGAAGCGAAAGTATCCTTTATCCCCTCTGACTTTTCTCCTCTCCGCACCAGGGGCAGAAAAAGCCTACTGCTAGGTCAGACCCCTCTAGGGAGCCTGAAGCATCAGGGTGCAGACTCGCCAGCACTGGGCATAGGAAGTCTGTGGGTACCTGACAGAGGCAGCCTGAGCTGGAGGGATCTGTGAGGTTGTTCTTACCAATGAAAAGAGCCAGAGAAGTAAAGTCACAAGTGGCTTGTGGTAAATGTAGTAGCGGGACTGTGTTCACACCTCCATAACTTGTTCTGCCCTGCTGTTTCATGTCGCATGGCTGCAGCAGCGGGTGGTGCATGCGTGTGCTGGCAAGGGTCCATTTCTTACCCATGTAGTGCCTACAGAGATTTCAAGTACCGCCATTTCTTCCTTAAATACCAGGATGACTGGGTTTATAGACTGTGCCTGGCCCTGCTGGTTTGGGGGCTCACTAATTCCCACATGGGGATATCCAAGTCTGTGTGTGGCCCCCGTGTCAGACTGAGGGCTGATATGAAGTGGCACATCCCTGCTCCCTCTCGCCCAGATCAGTCAGTTGCAGAAGGACACAGGCTGTTGAGATAGACCATGCCACACCGTCTGATGCGGCTGCAGATAAGAATTAGGCAGGAAGCCAGGCGACTGTGGCAGAAAGAGAAGAGCGGGTAATCGGGTCTGGAGAGATGGCTCCGTGGCTAAGACAGTGCACTGCTCTTGCAGAGGCTTGAGTTCAGTTCCCAGCACCCACATCAGGTGACTGATAGCCACCTGGAACTGTGTTTCTGGGGAGACCCACCAGCTCTGCCTTCTGAGGGCACCTATGCTCATAGGCGCACCCCACCTCCCCCTACACATACACAGCTAAAAGTAAAACCAATCTGTTTTTAAAACAGAAAAGCAATCCTGAAGCATTTGATTTGTGTCTGTTCCTAGGCAGTGCTGAGTGATAGATCGATGAATCGAACCTTCTCAAGGGAGACAGACCTGTGACTGTTCCACTCTGACGCTGAGGGCCATAGGCCTTGCTGATGGCCCCAGATGAGGGGAGGAACAGAAGGGCACTTTGGATTTCACAAAGGAAGGAAGCTTTGAATTACTAGGACTTAATATCTTTATTACTTTAAACTCATAAAAACCAAAGTGTAGGTTAATAAATATGTTAACAAGCGTATGAAGGTGACGTTAGCTCTCTGAGCACCTGTTTCTTTAATAGTGACACTGCTCACCAGGTGTGGAAGATAACATCTGGCAGTGGAAAGGGCAGGCCCACCTGTAGGCAAGTGGCCCTAGCCGCCACGCCTGGGTATATGATTGGAGCCTCTTTCCTTGTCTGAGAGATGGGTAGCAACTGTCCTGTGGGAATGTGGGGGGTAAAGAATGAAGCATCTGGAAGAGCTAAAGAAGGTAGTGACGAAAGCCAGCCTGGTGACTCGGTGCCACTGAGCCACGCACTCCCAGCACAGACTACTCAGATGGTGTAGAGTTGCTGCATCATAGGTCTTGGTGCTGTGCTCCATTTGAGGCCTCAGGGATTGAGCAAACACCAAGCTCAGGAAAGCATCTGTCTGAAAAACCAGACATCTGGGGTGCTCCTTCACCCCCCTGTCAGGCCGGAGCACTACCCCAAGAAACCAGACATCTGGGGTGCTCCTTCACCCCCGTCAGGCTGGAGCACTACCCCGAGAAACCAGACGTCTGGGGTGCTCCTTTACCCCCCTGTCAGGCCGGAGCACTACCCTGAGAAACCAGACATCTGGGGTGCTCCTTCACCCCTGTCAGGCCGGAGCACTACCCTGAAACACTACTGGCTGAGGTGGGAAATTCCAGACACAGGCAGGTCCCAGCGTACGCCCTCTAGAACAGCTGAAGCGCCCTCTAGAACAGCTGAAGCGAACCCTTTCCTCCCGCTGTTTTCTGAAGTTTCTCGGTGGTTTAACCCTTGATGCCCGCTTTCCGCCAGATCTGACTCTTATTCAACAGGAAGTAGATGCTCTGGAAGAACTAAGCAGGCAGCTTTTTCTGGAAACAGCTGACCTGTATGCTACTAAGGTACAGAGCAAGGGGACAGCTATGCTTTTACCACACGGGTGAAGAGAGGATAAGACCTGACTTGTCAGAGTCCTCTGTGACCAGGCAGTGCTCCTGAGTAAGCTGAGTGGCGTTAGGAAAGAGGGCTTATGTGTAGGAAATCTCTCTGTGATGGCAAAATCATTCCTGGAACCTCTCAGCAAAAGAACTGGAGGGATAGCAGAGACTTCAACACCCGGGAGGCTGGCCCACTCCACTTCCTGTTCCGGCCAGAGATAAAGATGGTCACCTCAGTTCTTCTTCCTGCCTCACAAATTAGCCCCATCACAAGAGCGATGGGTGCCTGTGTTACTGGGACTTCCCAAGGCACACCGAAAATGCAGTGTGGTTGAAATAGACAGACTTAAGGTTGCAAATGATTCTAAGCTTCTCTGAGGGCCACTTCCAGGGTGGCTCTAAGGGCTGGGGGTTGCCAGCGTGGCCTGAGCCCACTCACCGCCTAACCCTGGGCAAGTTGTTTAACCTCTAGACTCAGTTTCTCGTCTTTAAGATGAAGGGCCTAGGACATGTCTCCCGAGGGTTGTGGAGCTTTGGATGCTGGTGGGAATAGGTTGTCCTGTCTGGCTGACAGGTAGCACTCAGCCCAGGTTGCCGCTGGTAACATCACTTACTGTTGCTACCATGTGTATTGTTTGACTCAGCCTCAGCAGTGAGTCGCAGGCGTGGGAATGCTTTTGTGGAAAATGTTTGCCTTTTGTCAGAACCATGTTTTGTGTTTGGTTTTCCTAGGAAAGAATCGAATACTCCAAAACATTCAAGGGGAAGTATTTCAATTTCCTGGGTTACTTTTTCTCTATTTACTGTGTCTGGAAAATTTTTATGGTACGTATATTATAGGATTTATTTATTTATTATTACTTATTGATTTTACTAATGTTTTCTATGTATTATTTCTATTGTTGTTTGTTGGTGTTTATTAGTAATAATAAAGTTTATGAAGAAGCCAGAGGATGCCCTGGGGAGTCAGTTCTCTCCTTCCACTTTGTTGGAACAGAGTCTCTTGTTCTAAGCTGAGCACTCCTGGCCAGCTGAGCACTCCTGGCCAGCTGAGCACTCCCGGCTACATGAGCACTCCCAGCCAGCTGAGCACTCACCGCTAGCTGAGTACTTCCGGCTACCTGAGCACTCCCTGCTAGCTGGCCCACAGACTTCAGGCAGTTCTCTGAATCCATCTCCTATCTTGGCAGAGGACTTCAAGGGTTACAGATTCAGACTATCATGTCCAGCTAGGGGTGGGGCAGGGGCCGAGGTCTAGGTCTCAGACCTGGGTCCTCAGGCTTGCAAGTGGCAAGCACTTTCTCCGAGCTGTCTCAGCAATGGTGTTTTTAATGGTTAGAGTTTGGTGACTTTTTCAGGGAGTGGCAGGCTTTAGGTGGGCTTGGCTGATAACACCGAGCTCAGTTGCACATTGGACCAAACATCACTGTCGCACTGCCAAGCATCTCTTCTGTCCCGTCCCCCCAGGAGGAGTTGGAAAGGGGGATGCATACATTTCTTATTTTATACTCTTCCGTAATGCCTGTGGGCACTGATTATTTCACCTCAACTTCAGTTTTCAGCTTAGAATAGAAGCCAGTTTTTATAATGCGCACTAAAACTTAAGTACAGATAAATTCTAAGATTGCTTCTGTAGTTCATACTTGTTTTCTGCTCTTGCCAGTCTGGCTGTCCCTCAGTGATCTGATTTATCCATTGTGTATTGATTTCTCTGCCTCTGACTCAACTGTGGTGTGCATGTCCTGTAGTTGTAGGGAAAAGGCTGAGTTCATGGTCTGGTTGGGTGAGTTTCCCGCTGGGGCAGTTTGTACAAAGAACAGCTTTGTCAGCCCATTAGCTCATTTTGATCAGTGCCCGTGAGTGGGGGCTTTGAATCACTGGCGCTAGAGTCATCGCACTCACAGGACGCTCTCGAGTCTGGGAGAGAGCGCAGAGCTGCAGCATCACACTCACAGGACGCTCTCGAGTCTGGGAGAGAGCGCAGAGCTGCAGCCTCTAGGGAGCATGCCACCTGTTCAGCAGCTGCATTCAGCTGCAGTAGGCATGTACCGAGCTGTGTGCATTTTAAATGCACAGCTTGATAAGTTTTGAACCAGGTACATCTGTACCATAGCTGCTACTCTGTTCAGATAGAGAAAACCCATCACGGTCAAATTTCCGTGCACACCCAGAATGCTTCCTCCCATCCCCAGTCCTGAGGCGGCAGCTAGTCTTTCTTTTCTGTCACAGTGTATTAGTCTGTATTTTCTAGATGTTTATAGAGATGTAACCAGACAGTGCGCATACTTTTTCTGCCTTGCTTTTGTCTGTTTTCTATCTTCAGCCTGATTGTTGGACTGTGGCAGTGTTACTGTGTGTACAGTAATTTGTTCCTTCTTACTGCTGAGCAGGATTCTGTGGTGTGGCTGTGCCACAGTTTGCAAACCCATCCTCCAATAGTAGACATCTCATTGTTTCCTGTTTGGGGACGTCACATGTGTGCCGTGAACACACACATACACAAGCCTGTGTGTGAACATATGCGCTCTTTTCTCTTAGGCAGACACGTTAGGGTGGGGCATCTGACTAATGTGACAGACACATGCTTCACTTTTAAACTTCGTTGTTAAGGGAGTCGCTTGCCCAGGTGCACCTGTGGAGGTCAGAGGACAACTTTGAGGCTGTCCTCTTCCCACCTCTATGCGGGTGGGGATTGAACTCGTGTTGTCAAACCTGAGAAGCAAGCGTAACCCAGTAGCTGTTGATGTTTTCAGAGTTGTACAACTTATCACCATAGTCAGGTTTGAACATTCCTACCAAACCAGAACCATTACCTCAGTCAAGTACTGAATGTTTTTATTAAACCTGAAAGAAGTCCCAGGTTCACTAGCAGTCATGCAGCGTGTGTGCTCCGGTCCCCGTGCCCCGGTGTCAGGCGGCATGTGTGCTCCGGTCCCCGTGCCCCGGTGTCAGGCGGCATGTGTGCTCCGGTCCCCGTGCCCCGGTGTCAGGCGGCATGTGTGCTCCGGTCCCCGTGCTCACAGTGTCAGGCGGCATGTGTGCTCCGGTCCCCGTGCTCACAGTGTCAGGCGGCATGTGTGCTCCGGTCCCCGTGCTCACAGTGTCAGGCGGCATGTGTGCTCCGGTCCCCGTGCTCACAGTGTCAGGCGGCATGTGTGCTCCGGTCCCCGTGCTCACAGTGTCAGGCGGCATGTGTGCTCCGGTCCCCATGCTCCAGTCCCCGTGCCCCAGTGTCAAGCGGCATGTGTGCTCCGGTCCCCGTGCTCACAGTGTCAGGCGGCATGTGTGCTCCGGTCCCCGTGCTCACAGTGTCAGGCGGCATGTGTGCTCCGGTCCCCATGCTCCGGTCCCCGTGCCCCCGTGTCAGGCGGCATGTGTGCTCCGGTCCCCGTGCCCCCGTGTCAGGCGGCATGTGTGCTCCGGTCCCCGTGCCCCGGTGTCAGGCGGCATGTGTGCTCCGGTCCCCGTGCTCACAGTGTCAGGCGGCATGTGTGCTCCGGTCCCCGTGCTCACAGTGTCAGGCGGCATGTGTGCTCCGGTCCCCGTGCTCACAGTGTCAGGCGGCATGTGTGCTCCGGTCCCCGTGCTCACAGTGTCAGGCGGCATGTGTGCTCCGGTCCCCGTGCTCACAGTGTCAGGCGGCATGTGTGCCCTGTTGTGTTGGTTCCCCTCTGCTGGTATTTTATGGCCAGAGTCACACAGTTAAGTCTTTGGTTTAGCAGATGCTTCAAAGGTTCCCCGTGCTGTACCACCCTCATTCTCTAAATGCTAACAGTGCTGTTCCCATCTCACAGCTATGCAGTGTTCTGTAAGGGCACTACCACATTTGGCTTAGCCACTTATTGGCTGATAAGCATTTGGCATGTGTCTACTTATTGGCCCATCACTAATGCAGTTGTGAACACCCATGTTTTGCAGTGAACATACTTTGATTTCCCTCACACATGCCTAAAAGTATTGCTGTGTTGCATGTTAGTGGAGTGTTGATTTCCTGCGACCTGCTAGACTGTTGCCCCTGGTGGTAACACCACTTTACATTCTGCCGACAGCAAGTGAGGAGGTTAGCTTCTCTGACACTACACTCCTCTCTCTCTCTCTCTCTCTCTCTCTCTCTCTCTCTCTCTCTCTCGTGTGTGTGTGTGTGTGTGTGTGTGTGCGCGCGCGCGCGCGCGCTATGATAGTCATTTGCTGAAAGCAACAAAGAGGTTGAAAAACAACCTTAAGAAATGAATCTCCACTGTATATGTCGAGCAGCACACAGATTCTGCTAGACAGCCTTGGTGTGTGTGTGCCGGCCGGGGTCGCTGGGTAAACTCAGTTAAAGTTTCTGCAGAGCATCTCTAGCTCCTTCCCCACGCGGTGCTTCCTGTGCTGTTCAGTGAGTGCAGGGCAGAGCCCTTCGTGAGGGGCAGCTTAGACAGCAGACAGGTTACAGGCAGGTCCGAAACCATAAGCTACAGAGAGATGGAAGACACGGGGATCGAAGTGGAGAATTCAAACCCGGGCTCTCTAGGCTGAATTACTCCAAGGAGAAGTACCTTGGCATTTCTTCAGTGTGACACTGACAAGTATTTGTGACTCTGAGTTTCTTACTGACGCATTTCCCCAAACAGAGGACAGCTTTTGTGCGTCTGTGCCCTTGTCCTGGGACAGCTCTTGTTTCTGCTGCTGCTGCTGCGTGTATCCAGGCTGGCCGGCCGGCCATGCATCTCTGCCTCTATCCTACAGTAGGAGTGTTGGGATTACAGTTGTGCACCACTGAACCCAGCTTTCTGTGTGGGTTCTAGGGTTTGAACAGTCAGGCTTGTACAGCCAAGTCGCTTTGCAGGCTGTGTGGCACTTTGATTATGTGTGCACTGAGCAACGATCAATCAGCACAGGGTAGGGAGCCACCACCTGTGCTTCACTTGTTCCTGTCTCCTAATTCCTCAAGACACTTTGAGCTGTATGATGTGTTGCTTCTGAATATCCTGACATTTTAGTGTATAAATCATGAGTTTCACTGTAACATCCCGAAGATTTTATCAGCTATAAAACATTTAGAATCATTATATATCCTTTGTGATTATAAAATGACCTTCTGACACCACCCTGGCAATGTTTCTGCTTTGGGGTCCTTATGTGAGATTAACAGAAGACACTGCCTTCTTTGGACTGGTGCTGCTGGGATGTATCTTCTCCCATCCTTTTACCTTTGACCTATTTGTGTCTTCATAATCAAAGTCAGTTTCTTGTGGACAACATATACAGTGATCAGGCTTTGATTTTTTTTTTTTCCCTAAATTCAATTTGACAGTCTGGTGTTTCACTGGTGGGTTTAAACCAGAGGTTAACAGTCTATGGCCCTCGGGCAAACCCAGCTGTTCTTTGCCTTTGTAAATAAGGTTTTACTGGCACAGAGCCAAGCCCAGTGCTTTATTGCCATGGTTGCTGTCATGATACAGGGGCTGAGTGTGCTGACCCACGATTTAGACTCCTTACGTTTAGTGGTGTCATTGGTGGCTGGATTTAGCGTGACTCTTGACTTGGCATCTGTCACATCTCCTGGTCTTTTAGCTGCTGCAGCTGGGATGAACCAGGTGTCTCTCAGCCACGTGTTCTCGTTTGTCAGCTGGTGTCCCTCACAGCTGTGCTCCTTCTGTCATAGCTCTGAGCACTCACAGAATCACCACAGAAACAACCCTGGCAGTGCCTGGTTCTTACTCTAACTTCGTTTGCCAGAACGTTAGCTTCTGACCTCAGAATCATAGAGCACATGTGCTTTATTGCCCTTGACTCTTTACAGAAAATAAATATGGGCTAGAGACTATTTGCCTGTGTGGGAGCAGACGAAATAGATTTCCTGCTCGTGATTTAGATTGGAAGAAGGATTAAAATGTGTTTTAGGAAACATCAACCTGTAAGATATGTTCATTAATTCATGTGGAATATTTCTTATTAAAAGCCTTTAAATTACATTTATTTGTGTGTGTGTTAGGGCACGTGTGACGTGTGGTGGCCAGAGGACAACTTACAGGCGTCAGCCCTCGCCTCCCACCATGTGAATCCCAGGGGTCAAGTTTAAGTGGTCAGGCTTGGTGGCATGAGACTTGGTTCCCTGGACCATCGGGGCTGTGTGTCACTCTTTGAGACAGTGATAAAAGGTCTTCTGACATACAGCTCTGTCTCTGCAGGCAACCATCAATATTGTTCTTGATCGAGTTGGGAAGACTGACCCTGTCACCAGAGGCATTGAGATCACCGTGAATTACCTGGGGATCCAATTTGACGTAAGAGCCGTTCTAGACCCTGGTTTGGTTCCTGCTGCTCCATCCAGCTGTAGCTTGACGCTCAGGTTTTAACCCCTGAACTTGGGTCCATTTGTCCTGTGTTGACAGCTTACCTGGCACATTTGTAAACGGTCCAATTTAGCTTTCTTACTGTAAAGCCATAACAGTGACCTGGATGCTACCTGCTGCTCTACAGGGCCTCCTCGGCCTGCCCTCGGCCAGCCACAGCCTGCCCACAGCTACCACTTTGTTTCTCTCCACCACGTATTCAGATCTTTTCTGTGATACTCAGCAAGCTCTCCAAGCTCTCAACTCACCTTTGATCTCCGGGTAAAAAATTAACAGCTAATTAGTGTCCTGAAATAGCGCTGTGGTGGTTTCTACTGTAAGAAACAACCTTGGTCAGTCGAGTCAGGTGGGCCTTGGACTAAAGTCAAATTGTCATTATGCACAAAGTTAGGGATTTTTTTTATCATTTCTCCCTATTTCATAAGACCAGGCATACACTCACCTTATCTCAAGTTCACTGTCTTTATTCACAGTATAATATGTGGTTTCTAGATGACATCATTCAGGCTGACGAACACTTTGACAGTAAGACTGCTGTTGCATTTCGTTGTCCTGTGTGGACTGCTGAGCTTCCCGAGCCTGGACAAGGGGTGTGTGTTGCCCTTGGTCCTCCGTCTCAGCATAGCATGTCCCTGCTCTCAAGGGCAGCTAGATACAATGAGCAAGCGCACTGAGCTGCAGTCCTGAAGAAGCAGCGCCAAGGATGCTTTCATCCTTTTAGAGAGGGTCTCCCTGTGTAGCACAGGTTGGCTGCAGACTCACAGCCCTCACTGGGGCAGAGGAGGATGCTGTGGCTAGTCCTCCCTGACTGAACCTGGGGCCTGACAGAGTCTGCCTGTCCCCGACTCCCAGTGCTGTTGTTAAGACACACACGGCCATCCCCAGCTCTTACATGAGAGTTTGGAATTTCAGCTCAAGTCCTGTTGCTATTACAGCAAGCACCCTGACCCACTGAGCCATTTCCCCAACTACTAAAGAACACATTTTTAACAGTAGGACCCTCTCATCAGCTGTGGGTCTCACAGCAGGACCCTCTCATCGGTTATGGGTCTCACAGTAGGACCCTCTCATCAGCTGTGGGTCTCACAGTAGGACTGTCTCATCAGCTGTGGGTCTCACAGTAGGACTGTCTCATCAGCTGTGGGTCTCACAGTAGGACTATCTCATCAGCTGTGGGTCTCACAGTAGGACTGTCTCATCAGCTGTGGGTCTCACAGTATAGGACCCTCTCATCAGCTGTGGGTCTCACAGTAGGACCCTCTCATCAGCTGTGGGTCTCACAGTAGGACCCTCTCATCAGCTGTGGGTCTCACAGTAGGACTATCTCATCGGCTGTGGGTCTCACAGTAGGACTATCTCATCGGCTGTGGGTCTCACAGTAGGACTATCTCATCGGCTGTGGGTCTCACAGTAGGACTATCTCATCAGCTGTGGGTCTCACAGTAGGACTATCTCATCAGCTGTGGGTCTCACAGTAGGACTATCTCATCAGCTGTGGGTCTCACAGTAGGACTATCTCATCAGCTGTGGGTCTCACAGTAGGACCCTCTCATCAGCTGTGGGTCTCACAGTAGGACCCTCTCATCAGCTTTGAGTGTTTTTTTTTCCTCACTTCTCTGTACTTGCTTTCTTTGACCCTTAAGACTTGATTAAGCCTGCTAATTAAGAGATCAGTACCATCTTCCCATAAGCACCCACCACCTGTAGGTATTTACTTCAGAACAAGCCGAGAGGAACCCAATGGAATTCCTTCTCATGGTCACACAAGTAATCAGAGTTTACAGTGGCTCTCGGCTCTGCCAGGAACTAATGGCCTGCTGCGCTTCCTGTTCTGATGGCAGGTCAAGTTCTGGTCCCAGCATATTTCCTTCATTCTGGTTGGAATAATCATTGTCACATCCATCAGAGGACTGCTGATCACGCTGACCAAGGTATGGTGCATCACAGTGTTCAGATCCTTATTTAGTTACATGACTTCTGAGTTAGTCCTGCACACTAGTCTTGAACAACTTAGAGGACATTCAGAAAAATAAAGAGACTAAAGAGACTATTAAGCTTGTCTGTAAGGTGTGGGTAAGGTAAGGCGTCGTCTACCAGCCACAGGCCACTCCAGTGGTCGTAGAGATCAGGGATCCCTTATAGCTGTCATCACCTACAACCAAACCTGGCACATGGTATTCAGCCAGTACTTAGGAAACACAGCAGACAGACACACAGGGTTAGAATAATTGGAAGTCACGGTGAGGAAGATAAGAACACTCTGCCCTTTTCTGAGCAACATAAGGAAGACCATGTAGTGGTGAAAAGTGGATCCTCTCTGTTAGAAGATCCAAACTCAGAGAGATTGAAAGGAAGGGACTCCCAACATCTAGCACAACCCGAGAAGAGCTCAGGAGCCTTGACAGTGCAGTGCTTGGAGTGGCCCAAAATTGTGGTTTAGTGTGATGTCGAAGGCATTAGAGTTTCTGAAATTTAACAGTGAGAATTACTTTGTTGTTTCACACATAAAACCACCAAACATCTCATGGGGGAACTGGTTTCTCTTGTATTTTAATTCCCTCTCTGTAGCCTTAACCTCTGAACTGGCTGTGTTTGTGTGCTGGGAAACAGAAGCTATTAAAGGCTAATCATGTAGTGTATTGTTCATGGCAGGAACCCACCTGTGCCGCCCTCGCTCACCCCCTCCCTTTCCCCACAGTTCTTCTATGCCATCTCCAGCAGTAAGTCCTCCAATGTCATCGTCCTGCTGTTAGCACAGATAATGGTAAGTGTAATGATCTTCCCTTGTGTCTAGGACTGTAAATGCCAGAAATGTGATTTTGTTGGGGAGGGTCTTTGTTTGAGACAAAGTCTCCGTGTAGTCCTTGCTGTCCTCAAGTCTTCTACATAGTGAAGGGTAGACTTGAACTCCTGATCTTTCTGTTTCTCCTTCCCAACTGCTGGGATTTCAGACATGCACCACCACAGCCAGCTTAGAAATGTGTGGGCTTTGTTTTGTTGGGGGAGGGATATGTATTTGTGCGTGCACCTTAGTCCAGTTGTACCTGGAACTGAAGTTATAGGCAGTTGTAAGGCACCTGATGTGTGTGCTAGGAACCAAACTTGGGTTATTTGCAAACACAGCTCATGCACATGTCACCGCTGAGCCATCTCCAGCCCAGAAGTGTTTAAACTGTTTTAGTTGGGCCTGTACAATGGCTTGTTCAGTGGGTCACCATGGTTGCCTCCAGGCCTGGTGACCTGAGTTCTGTACCCAGACCCATGTGGTAGGAGAACCAACTCCAGCAAGTTGTCCTCTGATCAGATGACACGAGGAAGACGCACACCCATAAACACAAATCATTTAAGAATTTTCACTTATTTATGTATATGGCTGTTTTGCCTACATGTATGTATATGTATGTGTGTGCCTGGTGCCCATAGAGGCCAGAAGAGGGTGTTCAGGCCCCTGGGACTAGAGGCACAGATGGTAAGCCACCATGTGAGTGCTAGGAATCAAACCAAGATCCTCTGAACAAGCAGCCAGTCTTAACCACTGTAGTCTTTCCAAATCCAGTAAATTTTAAAAACAGTATTAAAGTTTGCTCTGTCTTGTCCCTGGAAACACCGAGTAACTTCAATTAATTGGCTCAACTTTGCAGGGCATGTACTTCGTCTCTTCTGTGCTGCTGATCCGAATGAGCATGCCCCCAGAATACCGCACCATAATCACAGAGGTCCTGGGGGAACTCCAATTCAACTTCTATCACCGCTGGTTTGATGTCATCTTCCTCGTCAGTGCCCTCTCCAGCATCCTGTTCCTCTACCTGGCTCACAAGCAGGCACCAGAGAAACATATGGCACCCTGAACTGAGACCCACTGCAAACTGTGAAAAAACGAGACACAGTCCCAGGGCCTTAAGTCCTTGAAGCAGAGGAGCTGCTGGGGCATTTTAGTCTGCCTTGAGCACAT
The DNA here is from genome assembly GCF_018167655.1 of Microtus oregoni. Classification (NCBI taxonomy): domain Eukaryota; kingdom Metazoa; phylum Chordata; class Mammalia; order Rodentia; family Cricetidae; genus Microtus; species Microtus oregoni. Next base: position 4,688,171 of record NW_024543830.1, on the reverse strand, counting down.
GCCTTCCTCCTGAGATCCTGGAGTCCTAAGTGGCTGAGGCACAGGAGGGAGCAACCCCCCCCCCCCCAGCATTCGGCAGGGAGCCTGTGTGGGTCTGAGGCTGTGCAAATGGGGAGGGGGAGGGTCAGGGCCAGAGGAGACCCTGGTGCTCCTCAGGTGCCTTCGTTTGAAAAATTTAGTAAAATCAGAGTTTGTAACACTGTGGCCTTGAGTTTACTTATCAGTCCCAGCTTGGTGTGCTGTGTTATTGTGGTCTAATGTGAATACATCTCTCCCTCCCTGCCCGACTTTACCCAGAAAAATACCCAAAGGTTGTCTGCTCTTTTCTGGAAAAGGGATGGTAAGCAACTGATAGATTTTACCAGAAGATTTAGGTGTGCCATTTTTTATTTCCTTTTAAATCAGGGAAGAGTGGCTGTCCTAGACTAATCAGTGGTGGGGTCTCGGGTCCTTCCCCTCTGTCATGGGATGAGTCACTGGACTGCTGTTAGCTGCAACAAGCCCTGTCCTGTCCTGGAACACAAGCTCTCCGATTATAGAAGAAAGGTGGTGTTGTTTTAATACTCAAATGCAATGTGAGACAATTCTGAGATGTATTGCCTAGAAGTCTCCTTTCATTACTAAGGTCCTACCGCCGGGCGGTGGTGGCGCACGCCTTTAATCCCAGCACTCGGGAGGCAGAGACAGGTGGATCTCTGTGAGTTCAAGGCCAGCCTGGTCTACAGAGCTAGTTCCAGGATAGGCTCCAAAGCCACAGAGAAACCCTGTCTCGAAAAAACCAAAAAAAAAAAAAAAAAAAAATTACTAAGGTCCTAGCATTTATTTTGCCATTTGGGGCTTCTAGAAGCAAATGGAAAAGCATGAAATGTTTCTAGAGAACAAAGGCATTGTTCAAATTCAGATTCTGTTAGCCAGCAGGGAAGTCACAAGCAACTTGAAAAGCACTTTACTAATCTAATGCTTAGGCTCAGCATTGCTACAGAAGCACACTTCTCACAGGATGCCTGCTTGAGCCTTTAATCCGCACTCACACACACAAAAGAATAGCTCCAGTGCTCAGGAAGTTACAGAAGAACATCATCAACAGCAGTGGGAAGTTGCACTTTGGAAGACATCACATAGAAAGAACCTGGCGGCTCCCTCCAGCGAGGTTGAGCAGCCATTCCAACAGCAGACAGTCACGTGGGACAAGTGATTCCAAAGGCCTAACTGGGTCAGCAGAGAGCTCCTTCCTTGGAAAGGTAGTTCCTGGACGTGGAAGAAATCCGGCAGCCAAAACCATCATTCGTTCTCATCACATCTCTGTGTCTTCAGAGTCGGAAGAAGAAAGCGAGGATGTGCTGTAAGTCTGTGTAAGAGAAAACCAAGGGTTTACACCCGAGGGTGCGAGCAGCAGGGGAGCGTGGCCTGCGCTAGACTGCACGCTTAAGTCAGGGAGGAGAGCTGTGCACTTCTAGAAGGCATGGGCTGGCATCCATGCTTGGTTTCCTTTTCAATGCAAACTCTTACTACTCAGCGCAAAGTCATTGTCATATATGTATGTCTATGTATACGTGCAATCGGTTTTCTGTAGGACACTATAGTGCTGTAATTGACAGTACCTATCAGAATAATACAGTGGGAAGGATGAGCGCAGAGGGAGTTTCATCAGAAGCCTGACTACCATAAATCCCCTTTTATAAACTTGGATGTCAGTTCATTTTTAAATCCTAAGTTCATCTATGAAGAAAAAAAAATTGACTAGAAAAAATTCTGACAAAAATAATCGTAAAACCTGCCATTTAATACTGCCCCGAACCACCTCTGTTTTCACCCGCTGTGAGCCAGGCGCTGTCCGAACACTTCATTCTGAAAACGGCTGTACACATAGCCCTGTTTTATAAAGCTAAAGCACAGGGCCAGGAAATCCCAGTGTGTGGCAGAACCAGAGCTGGTTCTACAGAATCGAATCCCGTTCTTTTGGTGGGCTCTATCATGTTCCTGATAAAAGCTTCATCAACGCTTGCCAACCGCATGCTAAGAAAATAACTTCACAAGCCACAATCCCAGCACACGGGAGGCTAAGACAAGGGGACTGCGAGTTCTAGACCAGCCTGCACTCCACACTGAGGCCGCATGTCTAAGAGGACAATAAATGTGTCCTTGTACAACCTCCTCTGCTCACAGAACCCTGACAGGTTGGCTACCCTGTGTTACTTTTGGGGACTGTATCTCAGAGAAGCAGGTCGCCACTCACGCGCTCTTTTGCTGTGTGGGAGTCCGGCTGGGACTCCACTGTTGCTGTCGCTGCCGCTGCCACCGCCGCCGCTGCCGCTGCTGCCGCAGCTGTTTCTCCTTCGCCACCAGGGCTAGCGACCAGGGGGTCAGCCATGGAGGAAACGATGGGAATTTTCTTAGCTCGGAAGTAGTCGTAGGCCTTCTTCCCACAGACCAAGAGGGTGACGTGCTCGCCGCTGCCCTTGATTCTGTCCACCACGCTCTCGTAGGGCTCGTCTTGCACATTCTCCCCGTTCACTTCAATGATGATGTCCTCATCCTCCAGCCCAGCCTTGTCAGCTGGGCCACCCTTCTGCACCTGGGAGCAGAAGTTCCGAGTGTCAGTTCCAAACATGGATGAGGATGTCACCTCTTTCTCCTTCAGGGGCTATACCCCCTCTACTCCACACTGGAGTATATACTGAATATCTTTGGACTGAAGGCATTGGGCCCCTGTTATAAATCTGCTGGTCTGGCCTGTCACCTGGATAGCTTGTCCCTTTAAGTAAAGACAAACTCTACCCATCCCCTTTCTCCCCCTTCCCCTGCCAGGCAAGCTGATCTGTGCCTCTCTCCTTTTGAAGAGGCAACCTCTGCCTCCTCCTTTTCTTTCCTGTGTCTCTCTATCTCTCTTCCCTCCATAATCCCCTTACTGTTACACCCCTCCCAACAGCCTCTAAATAAACTCTCTTTGCAGGGCGCATGGCACCCGCTGCAGTCTCCCACCCGCCAGGAGACCTGTCAGGGTCGCGCCACCATGAATCCTAACAGCCCTCCCTAACTTGAGAGCTGCAGTGGTCTCACTGCCACCCCTGCAGGGTACAGGCACCCTGACACCTGCACAGAAGCAGACAGGTAGCACTCCCCGAGGTGTCAACTTATGGCTGGCCCTGAAAGTGCTGATCCTAACTGGCCGTGTCTGCCGGCTGCCAGGACCAGTTACCGTACCTCTTTGGCAAAGGAGCCTGGCTGACCCTGAATGGTGTTCAGGTGGAAGCCATAGCTGTCGTCCACTTTGATCAACCTACAGAGCTTGGGTTTGTAATCTCCCGCATCCTCTGTGGTGTCTGAGCTTGCAGCCTTCAGAGGAGCAGGGACTGGAGCTGGAGCTTCCTTGACAGAACCATTAGGCACTTCTTGGCTTTGGCAGTAGAGCAGTGGAGAAAAACGAGCCTTGTGAAAAGAAAAGGGAAGAAGATATAGGAGTGGTTACACTTCATTACATGAGATGGCTTAATACACAGGATGTCCTGCATGTCTGCTCTTCAACTGTAGATTCTAAAAGTTTCTCCACCACAATCAGAAAAGTAGAAACATGTATAGACACATACAGGTGCATGAGATACAAACAGTATAGGGTTCTGTACCAAACCGCAAGCTTATCTAACAGAATTACTAGCTTAACTCCACCAAAGCAGGCCAATCATGAAACACCACCTACACTCACGTGGGGACACCCATGAGGCTGTTCCAAGTGGGCCCTCCCTTGCCTTTCAGTGAAACTGTCTTTAAGCACACTGTAAGTTCTACACCTAAAAGGTAGCGGGCAGTGGTGGCTCACGCCTTTAATCCCAGCACTTGGGAGGCAGAGACTGGTGGGTCTCTGAGTTCGAGGCCTGCCTGGTCTACAGAGCTAGTTCTAGGTCAGCCAGGGCTACACAGAGAAACCCTGTCTCGAAAAACCAAAAGACAAAACATTTTTGTGGCTAACAAAGCCATCGGAAAAGACCAGCTCCACTAGTAATGGAGAGGCGACCACGTATGGTAACAAAGGTGGATTCCTTCCTCAGCTGCGTGCCAGCTCCACACACTAGTAATGGAGAGGCGACCACGTATGGTAGCAAAGGTGGATTCCTTCCTCAGCTGCGTGCCAGCTCCAGTGCTGGCTTCGGTTATGCTCAACTTACTTTGCTATTTATTTATCGTAATTATCTTAGCACTTCTCTCCCGCCAAGCTTCCTCTGTCTCTAAATACTTCAGGTCCCTCCCACTGTCACAGCCACTACGTGATGGCCTTGAATGCAGAGAGAGCATGAAGGGAACTGGAGGCTTGAGGAGGCGCAGCCCTGACTCCTGTGTTCCAGTTTGCTCTGGTACTTTCCTGCTTCCCTTGCGTAGGTATCCTCAGGAACACTTGCTAACTTGAGACAGGTCTCGTTGGCCTGCTGCTCACCCAGTAGTTTAGCCTGGCCTGCCGAGCATCCCCAGGGGTCATCTTTGCCTCCCCAGCACTGCCGCCAAGCTCAGCATTTCAGCACAAGTCCTGAGGATCAAACTCAAGCCCTCGCCCTTTTGGGGCAAGCACTTTATCAATTGAGCTAAATCCCCATCCTGATTTTTTTTAATTTGTATTTTAATAGAGTTAAGTTAGCTGGCTGAGGATTTCGCCTGATTTAGGGGCTCGATTTGGGTGTGCTATGGACCTGCTCAGCAGTTAAATTGAGTTCAGCAGGTGTCCAGGTCAATAGTCAATGGGGTGGAATGCTGTCCACCTCACCACTGTAGGAGCTTAGCAAGAATGCAATGTAGGATTCATCTGCCTTCCTGCCCTCATCACCTTAGAAGCCAGGTACCCGGCAGCTCAGCCCCATGCCATCCTCAGTGATGTTGACAGACGTCTGCCTTGGAGGCTGGAAATCGGGAAATCCGGTGACTCATTACCCCTGAGCTCTTGCAGCAGGCAGAGCAGCGCCTGCCTGGGGAATAACTGCTGGTGTCAGCATGAAAGCAGCAGCAGGAAGGCTTTACCCATCCTTTTAAGGACTCCTGAGGCCCGCCAGCAACTGTTAGAAATCTCACTCATTCACTACTGTGTCTCAGAGAGCCACTCCACCCCACACCAGTCCACAAAGCCCACCTTGGAGAGCGGGCAGACTAAAACCCAGAAAGTTACATCATTCTATTATAGTTTTTCTCCCCTCGGGAATTACAAGAAAATCCTCAATGCCACAACTTACAAACATCAAAACCGTGGCTTGCAGAAGTTAAGTTTGTTCCCATTTCTAACAACTATGGTTGTTCTTAAGAAATAGCTTCCCTGGAGCTTACATCATGGAAATAGCCTTTCAAATTCTTTTCTTTATTAAAAAAGAAAACAAAGAAAAAAAGAGGAACAAACGTATTGGGGCTGGGTGGTAATGCGTGTTTACTGCCTGCGATCTTCCTCTCCTCGAAGCCTGTCCTGCTTCAAGGTAACCCCAGTGTCCTCCTATCTCCCCCGTCATCACCGTTTTGGTGGCAGAACTGTCAGAACAGGTTCTCAGAACTAGACGCTATGAATTCAGGACCATACATGTGAGACATCCACACGGGCTAAGGAGCAGCTAGTCAGTCCTTTCCCTGCCCTTCATGGTCCCTTACAAACCGAGAAAGCTGGAGCTCAGGACAGCTCCCCCCCCCATCATCCCACGGCTAGTGTTTCCATGACTGGTCTGACTACCTCTAGAAGCCAATTAATGCAACCTTAAATTGTTTGTGGGGGGCGGCTTTCTGGAGTACCAAATATGTTCTCAACATTTCCTATTCAATTTCCTTTCAAGTTAGAGTAGTACTTTAAAACCACCTCTGTTCTGTCTTCATTTTTATTCTTCTAATCTGAATAGGAGGGTGTGTGCTCCTGGGTGTGCAGGACACAACCTTGGGTGTCCTTCCACCTTGCCTCTTCTGTGACAGGCTCTCTCAGTGGCCCGGCACTCCCCCATTAGGCTAGGCTGGCCGCCCCCTGGGCTCCAGGAATCCCCCTGTCCCCACCTCTCCAGCACTAGGATTACAGCACACACTACCACACCCGGCTTTGTCACAGAGGCTTGGAGAGCAAACTCAGATTCTCAAACAAGGTGAGGACTTTGGACTGAGCTATCGCCCCAGCCCCAGGCTGGATATTCTGAATGTCAATCCCATCCTCCTGTCAATCATCCAGCATCCTTTAACTCCTCTGGGAATACATTAAACATGTCTGCATCCCAATGTAATCAAGCAGGATGTATGTGTGCCACTTCCGTTCAGGCTGGCATTCTCCCAATACCAGAGCTTCTCTCGGTGTGATTATTCAGCGAGCTAACATACCCATTCTTTTTTCTGCCGTCCAGTTCATTCTTTAATCTTGTTTACAAAAGTATCTTGGAAGACGTAATCAAGACTTAAGAGAACATATATGGTCTGGTGACTCGACTCTGAGAACTTGAGTTCAGACACTGGTGAGTCTCTGCTAAACTGGGTGTCTACGTCATTTAGTGTCTAAGTTTAGTTTCCAAGCACTAAAAAAGGCTAGTAGCTCCACCCAAACTCTTCCTCCCTGTGCCATGGCCCTGAGGAACTTCTGTTACTGTGTCACACACAGAAGACGACTCTTTATCCCTGAGACCAACATTAACATTGGGGTAGAGATACTCGGTGGTCGAGAGCACGTGCCACTCCTACAAAGGACCCAAGCTTGGCTCCCAGCACCCACATCCGACGGCTTACAGTCGCCTGTAACTCCACCTCCGGGGGACCCAACACCGTCTTCCAGACTCTGTGGGCATCTGCTCTTATGCACGCATGCCCACACAGCCACACATCTGCACATAATTTAAGTTATGAGAAAACAAATCTTTTTTAAATCCTCACCACCCACAAACAGCTATCATAATACAAAGAGGGAGTGGGGCTCTTCATGGGCTTGTTCAAGGTGCACCTGTTTCTGCTGTGTTTACCGAAGACGATGTGGGTGAGAACCCCGGACAGCACCTGAGTCTCCAGTGACCAGAGCATCCAGCACTGTGCAGGGGTTGGGAGGCTACAGGTTCAGAGCCTGATTTCTCTAGGGTGACCTCTAGCACTCTGATAAGCAAGGTGGAGTGTATAAATAAAACCTGTCCTTCGTCAACCAAAGGGCTACCTGCTGTCACATGGTGTCTGGGGCCTCCGCCTTGCTGTAACCTGCCTCTGTTTCCACAAATGTAATTTTAGGCCTTGATTTATTATACCTTTCTTTGTTCTGTTACTGTAAAAACTTCATTAAATTGTTTCCATGTTGGAGCGTGGTGGGACTTGGGGTAACCTAAATCTGTGTTCTCGGACCATGGCCACTCCAATTTAACTCCAAAATAAATTCCTATTCCTTCTGAGGTGAGAGCTGTGGTTTTGCATCGTCAACTACAACAAACCTAATAAACTTTCTAGATCTTTACTCAAGACCGAGGAAGCTTGCTGACCAGCAATATCACATCCACATAGCAGGGCTTGAGAAACGGCTCAGCAGTTAGGAGCACTCATCTCTTCCAGAGGACCCAAGTTCGGTTCCCAGTGCTTGCAACCCCCTGTAACTCCAGCTCCAGGAGATCTGACACCCTCTTCTAACCTCGGCACTGGTGTGCACATGTGCCCGCATGCACATGCATATACACACATGCAGACTCACACATAAAAATGAATCTAAAACCAAATAAACATTTATGTCTGTGCCAGCGTGGAGACATCCGGGCCACCTCTGTCCGGTTTTAGATTCCTGTTCTTCATAGCTTATCCCAGATATCAGCAAGAGTGATTGTTCAGCTAATTTATAAGTTCAAAGTTTTTAGTCTAGGAATTTATAACTCATTTAATACGTCGCTACCAATGTGAGCCACTATTTTACCTTAGTGGTTGTTATGCCCCTTCCAGGCTGAAGAACAAAGTAACTCAGCTCAAAGTCGGAGGGCGTGAGTGAAGGGGCCCAGCCTTAACGCATGAATATATGCAAGGATAGATATTCACTATATTGACTACATACATGACTGGACTAACTTACCAGTCTGTAGATGCTGTCTGCCTCTTTGTCCACCACCAACAGTGTAGTCTGCTCTCCGCCCTTCTTAATCATTTCCACCACGCCGTCGTGGTCCAGGGTTTCCACAGACTCTCCATTGACAGCAACCACCAAGTCATTGTTCTTCAAGCCAGCTGCCTCTGCTGGGCTCCCAGACTCCACATCCTTGACGACTTGACCTACCCTCCCCACGGGAAGAAAAGTTACCAGAAAAACCTCCAAACAAACAAGCTCTGGGATTTCTGCTGGATCCCAAGCCTGAAGGGACAGGTATAAAAGGCCTGCTGAATCAAACTCCTCCATCACTCTGCACCGCAGGGGCCCACAGATCTCTCGAGCCTGTTTCTGGACCAAACTGAGCCTCAAACAATGAGATCTTAAAAGACTGAGAACCCAGCGTTTACTAAAAGTACCTGTTGGTTACTTTGGACAAAGTGGCAGGCTAAGAAGCTCCTAGGAAGTCAGCGGGCACACTTACAACCACAATCCAGCACCAGCAGTGAGTCACAGAAGGGAAAGGGGCCAGGACTAGGGAAGTGGAAGCAGGATGGTCCCAAGTTCAAGGTCAGTCTGTACAGGGTGAGACCCTGAGCCAAAGGCAGGGAGGCAGGTGAAGAGCACAAAGCTTCCAGCCTTTGAACCAGGCTGGCATTTAAAGCCCTATTTGGGGGTCATAGACTGTGCCCCAACAAGCAAACATTCAGCCACTAGCCCTCCACAAGCTGACCAAAACAGCCGAATTAATGGCAGAAAGGGGAGACTTATTCGATGTAGCCACCTCGGTAAGGACAAAGGGATCTAGTGACCCCTTCAGGTCTATCTTCAGGGTTCTGAAGTGAGGTTAAGGCCCCACCACCACTGGTCCATCCTGTCCTCTCCTGCAAGGTGGTCTGATAAGTTGTGAATTCCTTCTGGGCCCCCACCCCCACCCCCAAAACTTAAAACTTTCTCTTTTCCCAGCATGAGATTCCTGAGGGAAATCCCTGAGGCCAATTCTGTGCAAACTGCTCAGCCTTCCACTGAAGGTTATGTTGGCAACGTGAGGTCACAAAATATTGGGGTGTTTACACCCCAGGAATCAGCAAATGCTCTGAATTCAGATTTCTTTCAGAGAGCCAAGTTAGTCCCTCCAGTCCATGTAGATCCTAAATCCGGCCTGACTACTCATTACAGAAACCGAGACTCCAGTGTCAGGCCGCCTGGGACAATGGAGCTCTGCCTGCTACTCCCCCCGCAGCTCCCCCGTGGGACTGGAGCTTGATGACCCAACACTGAGAATGAGGGACTCGGGGACTCGTGGTCTGCTGTCCTGTGTCTCACCTTTCTGTTCAGGGCCGGCCCTCAGGTAGAATCCGTAGCCATTGCTTCCCTTCTTGATCACCACCACCCGGGGCTGATGGGGCAGCAGGTTCAAACTGGCCGTTTCCCTCTTGAATTGTGTCTTCTGCTCACTGTGACACTTGGCGGTCTCCTTGTCCACCAGGAGGATCACGACCCGGTTCCCTGCCTTCTTCACCTGCAGCAGTGCACACAGATAAGGGGCAGGGGCTGCCACAGACCACGCTGGCAGGAAGGCTGCCTTGCAGCGCAGAAAGCTCGGGGTACACGGCCTGAGCACGGATGTTTGAGTTGCTCTCCCAGCCTGACTGGTATTTATCCATCTACTGGGAGGGAAACCATCCAGCCGCACAGATGTTAACTGAACTCAAGCAGGAGCCCAAATTCTCAGAGCCCAGAAAGATGTGTGGGTGAGAAGGGCGGGATGGCATTTTAGAAAAGAAATAAGGGTCAGCTCTGTCAGGTCATCCTACTGAGAGGGTGATCAGTTTTCTTTTTCTTTCTTTTTTTTTTTTCCTCTCTTTTTGAAACAGGATTTCTTTGTAGATTTGGAGCCTGTCCTGGAACTAGCTCTTATAAACCAGGCTGATCTCTAACTCACAGAGATCTGCCTGCCTCTGCCTCCCAAGTGCTGGGATTAAAGGCATGAGCCACCACCGCCCGGCAAGGTTGGTCGGTTTTCAAGATTCCATCTTGACCTCGACAGGAGAGCCCTGCTCTGGTGCCAGCATGCTGTGGACCTTCCAATACCTGGCAGGTACAGTTTGATACCCATGACTGCCCACAGGATGGAAATACTAAGTGGAGACTTCAGAAATCACTAAAAAGCTTTAGTGCAGTTATTCTGTTTCGAGTAGTGATGAAATCTGTCCCTTGCCACCTACACCACCACCCAGAAGGTACCTAGAAGATCCATCTTTGTGCAGTACCCTCGTCAGTCACTGAATGACACAACCATCCACAGAGGGCAAACAGTACTAGGCCTCATCTGTGCCATTTCTGCCTCTGCACATATATCCACAATAGTTGAACTTACAAGTTGAACACAGTGACTAACAATAAATAATAAGTCCATTATAACACTGTATTGTTAATAGTTATTTGAACTTATGAACTATCTATTTCTGGAAATTTCTATTACTTTCACATGGGGTTGCTACAAGCAAATGTAAAAATAGAAACAAGTGGGGTGGGGGGACAGAGCCCTGTTAGCACCGTCCGCCCCACCAGGGACTCTGTGAAAGGAAGTGGGGGGACAGAGCCTGTTAGCACCGGAGGTGAGAAGCGTGCCCTTTAGATTACCTTCGCCACCACTTCCTCGTGGCTGGCGTTCTCTACGTTTTCTCCATTTACTTCAATCAAGTGGTCGTTGGCCAGGACACCCGCCTTCATGGCCACTCCTTGGGGTGTTATGTCAGTGAGGTACACACCCTTTTTACCTGAAGAAGAGTTGGAGAGAGATTCAGTTGCCTGGCGATGAAGAGCTCCCCCTGGATACCTTCAGAGCAGCCTCACATCACCATCTGGACTCTCAACTCAGTTACAGATCCCAGCACAAGGCTGGGCACTGCTGTTACCCAGCATGGGTCTATTGGTGTGAAGAGCAATCCTCAGCCTGACTTAAGGAAAGGCGGGACTCCCAGTGACAAGCCGGTGAGATGACGCAGAGGGTGATGGTAGCTGATGCCAAGTCTGACGACCTGGGTTCAATTCCCAGGTCCACAAAGTGGAAGACCAGAACTCCCGCAAGTTGTCCCTTGATCCCCACCCCATTTAGCATGGCATATGTGCACGCAGACACACACACACACACACACCAATGGAAATTTTAAAAATAAATGTCTGGCATTGACATTTTGAACCAGAAACTACTGCTCCATACGCTTATCTTGGCATCTGTAGGATTAGATCCACTCCGCTCCTCCCCCTTTCGATGGAACCATCACACGCTGCTGGAGTCCATAAACCTCCCCTGCAGCTGGGTCGAAGGAAGGAGGATGAGGGAAAGGATCACATTGTGGCTTAGGTGCCAACCCAAAGAAGTGCTAGTAACTCTTTCTAGACGCCAGCATTTCGGTCTGTTCCAAGGGCAGTTTTTTTGTTTGTTTGTTTGTTTGTTTTTTGGTTGAGGAGGAAGGTTTTTTATTGTAGATATGAGGGAAAGTACAGCCAGAGGCATCTGGAAGAGTCCAGAACAGAAAGAGAAAGTATTAGACTAAACAAGGCCAATAGACTGAACCTGACCATGAGAGGAGAGAGAGGGGGGAGGAGAACGAGAGAGAAAGAGAGGAAGACAAGAGACCATGTGGTTGAGCCAGCAGTAATATGGGAACGAGAAGCTGGGGAAGAGCCCCGGAGGTGGAGAAGTTTTTTTTTTGGGGGGGGGAGTTAATATATATTCTTTTTTAATTTTTTTTTATTTTTTTAATTTATTTATTTATTAAGGATTTCTGCCTCCTCCCCGCAACCGCTTCCCATTTCCCTCCCCCTCCCCCGATCAAGTCCCCCTCCCTCATCTGCTTGAAGAGCAATCAGGGTTCCCTGACCTGTGGGAAGCCCAAGGACCGCCCACCTCTATCCAGGTCTCCTAAGGTGAGCATCCAAACTGCCTAGGCTCCCCCAAAGCCAGTACGTGCAGTAGGATCAAAAACCAACTGCGATTGTTCTTGAGTTCTCAGTAGTTCTCATTGTCCGCTATGTTAAGCTAGTCCGGATTTAACCCATGCTTTTTCAGACCCAGGCCAGCTGGCCTTGGTGAGTTTCCGATAGAACATCCCCATTGTCTTAGTGTGTGGGTGCACCCCTCGTGGTCCTGAGTTCCTTGCTCGTGCTCCGTCTCCTTCTGCTCCTGATTTGGACCTTGAGATTTCTGTCCGGTGCTCCCATGTGGGTCTCTGTCTCTGTCTCCTTTCATCGCCTGATGAAGGTTAATATTCCTGAGGATGCCTATGTGTTTGTCTTTGGATTCACCTTCTTATTTAGCTTCTCTAGGAACATGAATTTTAAGCTCAATGTCCTTTATTTATGGCTAGAAACCAAATATGAGTGAGTACATCCCATGTTCCTCTTTTTGGGTCTGGCTTACCTCACTCAGGATAGTGTTTTCTATTTCCATCCATTTGTATGCAAAATTCAAGAAGTCCTTGTTTTTTACTGCTGAGTAATACTCTAATATGTATATATTCCATACTTTCTTCATCCATTCTTCCGTTGAAGAGCATCTAGGTTGTTTCCAGGTTCTGGCTATTACAAACAATGCTGCCATGAACATAGTTGAGCATATACTTTTGTTGTATGATAGGGCCTTCCAAGGGCAGTTTTATGCGGTCACATGCGTTACTTGTAAGGAGTAGGAGGACCATCAGTTCAGCTTCCTCGAACACTTTAACAGTTCTCATATTGCCCATTAGAACCCACAGATGGCACCTCCCTGCGGCTCTCTCTGGAACAGAGTTAGAAGCACCTGTGATGGGGCTCGCCAGCTCTAGCCTTGTGGTACCTGGGTGCTCCATGCTCCTGGTCACGCGTGGCTGTGCTGAACTAAATTCCATGATAGGAAACTCCTCACCACCCCTAAAAGGTAACAAAAAGCCAGACCTTTCCTTGTTCTGGGCTCAGAGATAGCTCTAAAAGTGACTTCTGAAGAGGCTGCTCTAACCCCACCCCCAACATCCTTCTCATGTTCATTCACTCATTCATTTTCTCATCCCATTCATTCATTCACTCATTTTCTCATCTCGTTCATTCACTCATTTTCTCATCTCGTTCATTCATTCATTCATTTTTCTCATCTCGTTCATTCACTCATCCATTCATTTTCTCTCTCTTCAGGCTTCAAGGGGAAGCCTGCCCTTCCCTTTAAGACCCCACCATGTTTGACTCTCCATATACTGGTGTTCCCCCGCCCCAGCCCCCATCACGGCCTCAAGGCCCTCTTTCACTCTAGTAAACCTGAGTCCTGAGGCAATTATGTCAGCTTCCTCTCCAAACCAATTGCTGTTTGGTTTCTTTTACAGCCACCATTATCTTAGTTTGTCGTGAAGAAAAGTTCTCTCCACACAGCTGACAAACTGCCTTGCTGCAGGAGTCAGCACAAGTGCCAACTGAGTAGACTGAATTTTGACTTTTTATCTGTGTCTGTGGATGTGTCTGCACACACACACACACACACACACACACACACACACCATACCATGCTTGTGGAGGTCAGAGTTGGTCTTCTCCTCCACCAAGGGGGGCTCTGGGGATTAAGCCCAGATCATCAGGCTGGGCAGCCAGCACCTTTACCTACTGAGCCAGCTCACCAGTCCCCTGCTTTTGTTTAACACTATTTTACCACTAATATATTTCTAAGAAATATCAAGGTTCTCTGGCCCTCAACACCACTGGGTTTAATGGTCCAAATGTGAGGACTGTCTCTCATGGTTTTAATTTCTGTCTCTTGCTAGAGGTCATGTAACCTCTGAAAACCATTTTAAACTGTCAAATGGTCTTCTCTATCTTCCACCAAACACGACCGGTCATCAGTCCTCTCCAGTCCCAGAGAGAATGTGGGCAGGGGCAACACTAGCTTTAACTAATGATCAAACACTCCTCATGGCTCTTTCTTGTAATAAACCTAATTTCTGAAAGGCAGTTATATGTCAAGATCTTTTCTGGACCTACCAACCTCTTCTGTTCAACAATTAAAGATGAAGCCAGCCAGCTAGCATGACTCCTGATTCTGGCCAGTTTTGCAGGGGTAAACAAACACTAAAGAACTCCAGGCGACAATACAGCATGATACAGTCCTCTGAAACCACAGAAACAGGACCTCTAGGACTTCCCGAGGACCAGGGATTCTCAAGTATGTCCTTTGCAGCATAGGTCAGGGACACAGCTTGGGACAATTGAGACTGGGCTTCGACTGAGAGAGCTCTAATGTCACAGGAGGACAGGGTTTCCACAGCAGCTCTAGCAGCTCTGGGGTTGTAACATGGCAACAGATGCTCAAATATTTGTTAACTAAGTGAATGACCACTTGGCTTCTCTGGGCCATGAAAAGAGGTATCGGTCTCACTCAAAGGTAACTGAAAAACCTCATCCCCTCCATCTTCACCCTAAGGAAGCTAGAAAAGAACAATGAAGCCAGGTGATAGCAGTGCACACCTCTAATTCCTGTGCTCAGGAAGCAGGGGCAGGCAGATCTCTGTGAGTTCGAGGCCAGCCTGGTCTACAGCATGAGTTCCAGGACAGTCAAGGCTGTTACATAGAGAATTCCTGTCTTGAAAACCAAGGGAATGTGAAGCAAAACAATGAAGAGGCACCAAGCCCTAGAACCCCGGCCTCAGGGCCAGCCTGGCAAACACTAGGAAGAGAGTGCCCAGCTCCCCTCTCAGGTCTCGCAGCTGTCCAAAGTCCAGAGCTCTCTCTGCACAGCTGCAGAGAAAAGAATTCATGCTGGAGACGAAGGAAGAGAATGGCATTGCTGTGGGCATTCATAGCCACTGCAGAGAGACTGTGAGTAACAGCATCATCTTCCGGGAGGCTATTGCTCAGCCCACCCCAAGCTTACCTTGGATGGTTTTCAGAGAGAAGCCAAAGCTGTTGCCCTCCTTCACCAGGTAGCAGAGCCGTGGCTGGGCGCACGTCTCCACTGCCCCATTCATCACAGGGCCTGGTTTCTTATCGTTCAAAGCTGGCTCCTTCTGGCTTTGGCCTAATTCTTTCAAGTCCACCTGTGTTTTTACAGCCTTCTCATAGGAGTCTCCATCCAGGACGAGCAGAGTCACGGAATTCCCACTCTTTCTCACCAGATCCACCACCTTCGAAGAAAGGGGAAGTGGTCAAAGGATACCATGTCCTGATCACCACCCCTCCTGTACCCATCACCTGCAGGAGGAGGATGTGCATCACGTGTCCCTAAAGGTCTGGCAGCTGACCTGATACCCATACCCTAAGCAGAGGAGTACCAGACTCACCCCTACACTCCCAATATATATGTATGTATGTATACGTATATATATATACACACACACACACACACAGCGGAGGATTAGACCAAACCCTGGCACCGTGGGAATCTAGGAAGTCCTTACAAGGACTGGTCTTTCCCAGAGATGAATGAATGCTTTAGAGCAGTGGTTCTCAACCTGTGGGTTGCGACCCCCTTGAGGGATTGACCAACACTTCCACAGAGGCCATGTATTAGATATTTACAATTCCTAACAGTAGCAAAACTGCAGTTATGAAGCAGCAACCAATATAATATGGTTGGGGGCAGCACAACATGAGGAACTGTGTTAAAAGGTCTCAGCATTAGGGAGGTCAAAAGAGCACAGCGGGGCTTCTCGGGTCTAGGGGTGGCGTAGTGCAGCAAAAGGGGAATGATGGCGAAGTGGGGCGAGGACCCCCTCCCCCATATAGTCACTGCACAAACGTGAAGAAGCTATGTCACCTGCATGTGGCTGCCTCGTCTATGCAATCACACGCGCCTCACAGGCTTGTGCTGAGGGCTGTAGCTTATTCAGAGAAAATGTCTAGCATGCAGCAAACAGGCAATGCATATTTGGCCTGACACTATTACATAATAAGTTTTTAATTGATTGATCAGTTTTAGAGTAGGGACATGCCATGGCACAGGAAATCAGTTCTCTCCTTCCACCACGCAGGTCCCAGGGACTGAACCCCTTGGGTCATCAGGCTGGCCACATAATACTCTCTACAGATCTCAGTTCATCATAAGCAATTAGACTGCCCGCCATGAACCAGGGGCATCCAGAGGAGAACCAAGCTCCACTGATCCCCAAACTCAGAGTGCACAGAGATGTGGAGCCGAAGAGGTGCCCGAACCCCAAGTATCCATTCACCTGTGCGTGCTCTTCCTTGTCAACAAAGACACCGTTGATCCTGAGAACTCTGTCCCCATCCAGGAGCCCTGCCTTCTCTGCTGGGCTCCCCTTCTCAATCACCCGGACCAGGTGGCCATCGGTGTCCTTCTCAATGCGCAGGAAGAAGCCATAGTTCTGCCCTTCTTGTTTGGACAATTTACACTCTCTAGGGTTGAAGGCGGAGGCCATTTCTGTGATGAAAAGCAAATGAGTAAATCCACAGACAAGGAAATCCAATTGGAGCGTGAAACCTGTGTCTCTGCTTGTCCGGTTCTGTTCTGTTGTGTGCAGTGTACCAACACAGGGGCTCCAGGGAAACTTTGCACAGACCATGCTCACAATTTCCAAACACATTCCCCGAGAATGGCCTTTTCACCTGCGTTTCGGACCCATGTGTTCAGCTGAGCACTTACCACAGGTACTTTAGCTTTAGTAGCTCCAACCACACTCACCTTTGTCCTCTGACCCAAAGAGGTTCAGTCTGAAAACATGTGATCCAGGAGGTTTAGGAAGCCAAGTCTACATTATTTTAATTAGCAGACAGAATAATAGACTTCCTTGGGGCATGTGCTGGGGTTGGTGGTGGTGGTTGTAGTGGTGGTTGTAGAGTGTGTGTGTGTGTGTGTGTGTGTGTGTGTGTGTGTGCGCGCGCACACGCGCATATACACACATGTGTAGAAATCAGAAGTGTTGTCAGCTGTCTTTCTCAATCCCTCCCCATCTTATTGATTGAGACAGAGTCTCTCAATGGACCCAGACCGCACAGCTCTGACTGTAGTAGCTGGAGAGCAGGTCCAGCCGTCTTCCGTCTCTTTGGCGTGAGGACTGCAGACACACACCACAGACTTTCACAGGGTTTGTGGGGCTCCAAACTCCTGTCCCGGAGTTCACACAGCAAGCGCTTTAATGAACAGGTCTGTCTTCCCAGCCCCCAGAAGTTTCCTTAAGACATTCTCCCACCTGTACTCTGTCCACAGCTACCTCCGAGAACCTCACTTTGCTCACGGTATCTGGTGAGTCTGTCAGCTTCTAGCTCGTGAATAAGACGAACTACATGCTGCCTTTCAAATCTGGGGAAATAGCTTTTTCATAATTATATTTTTAAAACAAAATGTTCTGTGGGGTGTCCTTCTGAATATGTGTTGATTTTATTGGTTGATGAATAAAGCTATTTCAGCCAATGGCTTAGCAAAGTCAAGCCAGGTGGGAAATCCAAACAGATATCTATATATATAAAGAGAACAGGCAGAATCAAAGAGATGCCACATAGTTGCTGAAGGAGTAACATCATGCCAGTAAGCCACAACCCTGTGGCATGCACAGATTAATAGTAATGAGTTAATTTAATAGTAATTAATAGAGTTTCTGTGTAATTATTCGGGTCTGGGCAGCTGGGAAACAAAAGTGCAGTCTCAATCTACAGAAATGTTGTGTATGTCATGCTGTGTGAGAGCTAAGAGATACAGACGGCACAAGGAAGGGGCTTGGGGAAGAAGGAATGGGCTGGGGAGAAAGAGGACCAGCTCCATGGAGAAATGAATTCCCAAGAAGAGCAGGGAGGGGGAGAGATGGGGAGGGAGAGGGGAAGAGGAGAGAAGCCACGCCTCCGAGCATGCTAATCGTGTTGGTGATGCAATTGAAAAGATGGCGCGCCCCTGGCTGGTGCAAACACAAGTGGGGCACACAACAAGAACATGTGAAAGAGGGTCTTGGGAAGTAGGGGTTCAGCAGCAGAGGACAGGAGGGTAACCAGGAGACTGATCAAAATACAGGACATATACACCTGAAACTGTGCAACAATACATGAGATTGGGAGGAAGGGACGAAAATGGCTGTGGGTGGTCCCGAAGTTTCTAGTCAGAGTAAGGTACCCGAGAAAAGATGCCAATGGCAGACTAAGGGCTCTCCCCACGCCCCGTAAGGCCATTTCTGTCTCCACCCATCCAGCTCCTCATGTTTTGCTGCTACAGGGGAAGAGCCTGGGTCAACCAGAGGAGAAAAGGAACAATGTGTGAACAATGGTTGGGTCCTCACTGCTAAGGGAAGTGGACCAACTGCTAGGGGCTCCAAGGCCTCCTGCTCAGCCCTGTGTTTTCAGAGGAGAGTGGGAGTGGGGGCAGCCCAGCAAAAGGCTGGCATATGAAGCAAAGGGCCGAGGTGGCTGAGGCCAGCTCCTTCCGTTGTCTTCAGGGCACAGCTCCTGCTTGTGAGCACGTCCCTTTGCTCTGGAAGGACAGGAAGAGGTGACTATATAAGACATGGAGGGGCAGAATGACGAACAGACAACAGTACGCTTGCAGGCTCCCTAGAGGCCTTGCTGTGGCCACTCAATATGCCGTTAGGCCTTGGTTCCCACAGAGCAGGGCAGAACGAGCAGACAGGAAGAGCTCCCCTACCTGTGGCTCCATGCCTCAAGCTCTCCCTTCTCTCTCTGCAAAGCTGAGTGTGAAAATTTCTGTGGTCAAAAAAAAACCCCAAGAAATGGCCCCATCAGGCACCTGGAGGAGAGAAGAGTGAAGCCGCGGATACGGGTGGTTGTCCTCACTGCTTGGGAGAGCACTGCAGCTCCTCACATCAAAGGCACAGCCCGGAAAGGGCCCCTCGGGGAGGAAGGAGCCAAGGGCAGCCAGCACCAGCCGGCTCTCCTCACTTGCCCACCTCTAATCTTGTTCTGACTTTGGCTTCTGAGCTGCTTGTCCTGCTCAGCCTGTGCATACCATCTGTTTCCCAGCACATGCAAGCTACTCTCTAGACCTCGTCAGTTTTGAGCTCCACAGGGCTGGAAAACCTTGAAGGCTTCCGTCATCCCTCTTAGTTCCTCCAGGTAAACAGTGGGCAGCCTCATCCACAGGCTTCCGATTCAGAATGTGCCTGTACAGCCAGAATAAAGGGTGCTGGGTTCTGTGCATTCATCAAAAGAAGCGGCTGTGTTTTTGGTCGACAGATGAATGTTTGCTTTTAATGCATCTACCTTAAAACTCAGCTGTCTCACACCCTGGGTTGGCCACCACAGGATCCCTCTTTTCTTCCTCTGTAGGCCAAAGAGAAAATGTGAAATCCATCCCCACTGGGGGATGTTTTCCCATCTCCCTGGAGACCCAAAGGCCCGACAGGCCAGAAAGACGTGAGTTTACTCTTTCTTGGCACAATCTCAAGCTGTGTCTGGTTTGGGCGGCTGTTCAGAGCTTCTAACAGCCAATCTGAGAACAGTGAGACCCGTGGCTGAGGCTTTGAAGAGACTCGGGTGCACCAGGTCACCGTTTTTTCCCACGGCTATGGCTAAAATCAGGGTTAGAGCCAGTTCAGAGCAACAGCAATTCTGAAATGACACATGCCTACAGGGAGAGGTCAGCGCTTCTAGCTCTGTCCACTTCCTGCCATGTCTGCCATTACAGTGACCCAGTCACTAACAGATTAGTGCTGGTCCCTCCACCAGCAGGTGTCCCCCACATAGATTAGTGGATACCATCACCCCAACCAAGCCACCCAAAACTCCAAATTCCTGGTCTTACATGGGACCCCCTGGGCAAAAACCTCTTTCCCTTATAGTATTTAAGAGAGTCAATTCACTTTAGCTCCATTATTCCACCTCCATTCCTCTTTCTATCTAGTCCACATCCTGGTTTTATGTAGCTCCTGCATCAGTCAGGGCCTCAGGTCTGTGTTGCTGCTTCATGGAGATGTCTGGACTCCAAGCTTTGACCTAACCAGGACACTGTGCTTAAGGATCTGTTTCCTGTTTCTTCAAGCCCCAGCTCATCTACTTCTTGATGAGGAAATCTGAGGGCCAGGCCTTGATGGTGGGTGTGTAGGTAATTAGTGAAGACTTAGAGATCTCTAGAATATCCCAAAGCGGCTCTATTCCCAATTATCAAAATACTGGAGATGAAAGGAAGCCATGACTCCTGTCTGAACTGACACAGAAAAGTCAATTCTTGGCAACCAAGTTGCTTGTGTGTGGAAAAATAATAAAGTCTCTGGCCAGGCAGACAGCAAGAACCAAGGCCCTGGCCAGGCAGACAGCAAGAACCAAGGCCCTGGCCAGGCAGACAGCAAGAACCAAGGGCCTGGCCAGGCAGACAGCAAGAACCAGGCCCTGGCCAGGCAGACAGCAAAGGCACAGAGGTGTTTGTCCATCACTCTTTCTGATAACATTACTCTCACCTTCAGACTTCATTTTCTTCCAAACAATTGGATTCTTCCTCTCAAGAGTGAATGATACACCGAGGTCCAGAAGAAAAGCTCAGAGCATTTTGCACGTTAGGAAGGCGAGAAAATGAACACAGATGCGTTAGGAGGCTCTTCTGCCAGGGGTCAGAGTAGAAAGGATTCAAACTACTAGGCTTTTCCCACAGAAAAGCAGACACTGACAGGGCCAGAAGATAGCTCCCAAGCCCAAGGCCCAAACAGCCAGCAGGTCCAGCTTAGATGGCCTCAGTTCGTGTGTCTGAGCCTGGAAGCTGACGGACTGTCCACTGAGGGCTATTTGGAGGAAGGTAAGGAACTGTTATCACTGCTCCTGCTGGGAGTGGGTTTGTGGGAAGGCCTGTCTGTCCTGTCAGACTGCTCCATGCAAAACTCCATCTGAAGCCTCTGTTCCAAGATAATGTTTCATGTGGGTGGAAATGTCCTACTAAGAAATGTCACAGGCTTGAATGTGCATGAGCCAACCCAGACCAAAGTGGGGAAAGAGGTGTTTAAAGCCCTTTAAACATCAGCTGCGTGATCTCCTGAAAGGATTTGAAAATCTTAGCTTCAGTGGAAACCTGACAGGAGCACAGACTGTGCTCCAGACAGAGACAGGAACGTGGGATTCCCCGAAACATTTTAGGCTCAAAAGCACAAGAGCCTCTCTGTGAGTTCGAGGCCAGCCTGGTAAACAGAACTAGTTCCAGGGTTGCTGTTACACAGAGAAACCCTGTCTTAAAAAACAAACAAAAACAACAAGAGTCAGGTCACATAAGGGTTCAGAGCTGAGTGTTGGCTCTTGCCTTTCAAGCATGAGGACCTGAGTCGGATCTCTGGTGTGGTGGTTTGAATAGGAATGACCCCCAAAGACTCAAGTGTTTGAATGCTTGGTCCATGGGGAGTGACGCTATTGGGTATGGCCTTGTTGGAGTAGGGGTGTTTTGTTAGAGGAAGCATATTACTAGGGGGTAAGCTTTCAGGTCTCAGAAGCTCGAACCCAGATTCAGTGGTTTACTATCTCTTCCTGCTCTCTGCCGGTCCAGATGTAGAACTCTCAGCTCCTTCTCCGGCACCACATCTGCCTGCATGCCGCCATGCTCCCTTCCATGATGATAACGGACTGAACCTCTGAACTGTAAGCAGCCCCAATTAAATGCTTTCCTTTATAAGAGTTGCTGTGGGGACAGTGATTTCCTCCAGAGCAACCCCAGGCAGCAACCTCTTCAAGAGCAGGTACAAGGGAGTCACCACACAAGGAGCAGGCCAGAGCCAGAGACCTCAGCTGGAGCAGGTTCTAGCCATGGACCTCCGCAAGGGCAGGTCTGAGCCAGTGACCTCTGCTGGAGCAGGCCCAAGGCAGCAACCTCCATGAGAGCAGCCCCAGCCAAGCAACCTCCCTGGGAGAAGGCCCAAACATCCCTGGGATTGCAGAGCTACCCCCTCCCCAGCACAGAGCGGCCCCTGGGAACAACCAGTGACCTCAGGGGTAACTGGAACCGTGGCCCTGACTGCACCATGAGGAACAACCATCTGAGCCTTGGATCCACTGGCACCTGGAAAATTAACCACCAGAGTCACAGACAGCCTCAGCTACATCAATCAGAGAAAAGAAGGGTTGACAAGGTAAGAACACATTCAACACCCCAAAGATCAAGATGACACCAACAAAAACTAGTGGCCCTAAAACAGCAAGAATCAAATATAAATGAAGCAGAAGAAAATGGCCTAAAAAATAACTTTAGGAGAATGTCTGAGGCCCTTAAAGAGGAAATGAAAAATTCCCTCAGAGAAATGGAGGAAAAGGCAAACAAAAAATTGAAAGAAATCAACAAAATCCTTAAAGAAAACCAAGAAAAAGCAATTAAACAGATGAAAGAAACTATTCAAGACGTGAAAATGAAATAGAGACAATAAAGAAAACACAAACCAAGGATATTATAGAAAAGGAAATTATGAAAAAATGATCATGAATCACAAATGCAAGCATAAACAGCAGAATAAGAGATGGAAGAGAGAATCTCAAACGCTGAAGATACAATAGAGGAAATAGACTCACTAGTCAAAGAAAACATTAAATCTAACAAAAGCTTAACATAAAATATCCAGGAAATATGGGACACCATGAAAAGACCAAACCTAAGAATAATAAGGATAGAAGAAGGAGAAGAAATCCAACTCAAAAGCACAGAAAATATATTTAACAAAGTCATAGAAGAAAACTTTCCCAACCTAAAGAAAGATATGCATATGAAGGTACAATAAGCTTATAGAACACCAAATAGATTGGATCAAAAAAAGTCCCCTCGCCACATAATAAACAAAAACACTAAATATACAGAAGAAAGAATGAATATTAAAACCTGTAAAAGAAAAAGGCCAAGTAGCATATAAAAGCAGACCTATCAGAATTATACCTGACTTCTCAATGGAAACAATGAAAGCCAGAAGGTCCCGGTCAAGCGTTATGCAAACATTAAGAGACAATGGATGCCAGCCCAGACTACTATACCCAGCAAAGCTTTCAAACACCATAGATGAACAAAACAAGATATCCATGACAAAATGATATGTAACCAATATGTAGTCACAAACCCAGCCCTACACAAAGTACTAGAAGGAAAACTCCAACCCAAGGAAGTTGGCTACATTCACAATCACACAGACAATAAATGATCTCACAGCACCAAATCACAAAGAAAGAAAAAACACACAATAACATCACCAACAACAAAAACTAAATTAACAGGAGATAGCAATCATTGGTTATTAATATCCCTTATATAAGTGGACTCAACTCACCTATAAAAAGACACAGGCTAACAGATTGGACACAAAAACAGAATCCATCCTTCTGCTGAATGCCAGAAACATACCTCAACCTCAAAGACAGACATCACCTTAGAGTAAAGCATTGAGAAAAAAAAATCCAATCAAATGGACCCAAATATCAATCCACACACCTATGAACACCTGATTTTTTGACAAAGAAGCAAAAAATATAAAATGGAAAAAAGAAAGCATATTCAATGAATGATGCTGACGTAACTGGATATCAACATGTAGAAGAATGAAAATAGATCCACATCTATCACCATGCACAAAACTCAGGTACAAATGGATCAAAGACCTCAACATAAAGCCAGCCACACTGAACCTCATAGAAGAAAAAGTGTGAAGTACACTTGAACGCATTGGCACAGGAGACCACTTCCTAAATATAACCCCAGTAGCACAGACACTGAGAGAGACAATTAATAAATGGGACCTCCTGAAACTGAAAAGCTTCTGTAAAGCAAAGGACACAGTCAAAAAGACAAAATGACAGCCTACAGAATGGGAAAAGATCTTCACCAACCCCACACTGAACAGAGGTCTGATCTCCAAAATATACAAAGAACTCAAGAAATTGGTCATCAAAAGAACAAATAATCCAATAAAAAATGGGATACAGCCGGGCGGTGGTGGCACACGCCTTTAATCCCAGCACTTGGGAGGCAGAGGCAGGCGGATCTCTGTGAGTTCGAGACCAGCCTGGTCTATAAGAGCTAGTTCCAGGACAGGCTCCAAAACCACAGAGAAACCTTGTCTCGAAAAAATAAAAAAAAAAAAAAATTTAAAAAATAAATAAATAAATAAAAAATGGGATACAGACCTAAACAGAGAATCTAAAATGGCTGAAAGACACTTAAGGAAATTCTCAACATCTTTAGAGAAATGCAAATCAAAACAACTCTGAGATTCCATCTTACACCTGTAAAAACGGCCAAGACCAAAAACACTGATGACAACTTATGCTGGAGAGGTTATGGGGTAAAGGGAACACTCCTCCATTTCTGGTAGGAGTGCAAACTGGTATAGCCACTTGGATTTCAGTGTGGCGATTTCTCAGAAAATTAGGAAACAACCTATCTCAAGATCCAGTAATACCACTTTTGAGTATGCTTAATCATACCACAAGGACATGTGCTCAATTATGTTTGTAGCAGCATTGTTTGTCATAGCCAGAACCTGGAAACAACCTAAATAGCCCTCGACCAAAGAACAAGTAAGGAAAATGTGGTACATTTACACAAAGGAGTATTACATAGCAGAAAAAAAATGACATATTGAAATTTCCAGACAAATGAATGGATCTAGAAAACATATTGAGTGAGGTAACCCAGACCCAGAAAGACAACTATCATATGTACTCACTCATAAGTGGCTTTTAGACATAAAGCCAAAAAAAAAAAAAAAAAAGAGTTGCCATCATCATGATGTCTCTTTGCAGCAATAGCAGCAATAGCAGCAATAGAAACCCTAAGACACCTGGGACCCGCTGATATGATAACAAACATTTGCAACCCCAGAGCCGGGAAGGTGGAAACAGGCAGAATCCTGGAGTTCATCAGTCAGCCACCTGCTCCAGACCAGTGAGGGGCTCTGCCTCAAAAAAAAAAAAAATCACCGAGGGTTAACCCCATCTCCATATGCACACACCAATACATGTGCACGGCACACGTGCTTACATGCCAAAAAGAAAAATCTATTTTTTTGTCTAATTCCTGTGAGCCTCTGCCTCCCGCGTGCTGGGATTAAAGGCAAACGCCACACTTGCGATCTTTTGTTGTTGTTTGGTGGTGCTCAGGTTCAAACCCAAGGCCCAAGCTCTACCAAGAAAGGAGCTAAGTATAAGTAGCAAGCCCTAGAGACTTAAGATCAAGAGTCAGAGCATCCTCTCCTCTCCCCTGGGAGTTGTCCAGCCCCACCCAAACATGCCAGCTGCCTCCATCTGTGAGAGAGACAGGGCAATCAAGGCTATATAAACCCACTGGTCATCAGGTGTCACTAATGGGAATAAATCATGCCTGTGAAGACCCAGTGCTGGGCTAGAGAGAAGCCCCAGTGGTGAAGAACACGGCTGCTCTCCCAGAAGACCTGGGTTCAGTTCCCAGCACCCACGTGGCAGCTCACACCATCTGCAGCTCCCGTTCCAGGGGAGCTGATGCCCTCTTCTGGCCTCCAAGGACATCAGGCATGCGTGTGGTACACACTCAGACGTACATGCAGGGGAAATAGTCACACACATACACACACACACACACACACAAGATTAAATGGTTCGGTGACAGGTATGGGGTACAATCTCAGGGCTCACAGCCACCCACAAATTGGATCTCAATCCCAGTTGTCCTTTAGAATCACCTGCACAGAGTCATACAAATAGATACTTAGTCCCCACCTCACATCTTTGGGCACAGACTTTGAGGCAGACATTCAAAACTAGCCTTTGAAATGACGCCACGGTGCTTGACTCCTTTCCCCCTCAAGGACAGTTCTCCTGGGTCACAGAAGAATGTCATGGTTGGATGAACTATTAACGTTACCCAGAGCTCACCCTCACCTTTACTCCCTTAAGAAGCCCTGGAGACAGTCTGGCTGTGAGAGGCCCTTGGTCACCCTAGCAGTCCTCAAGATCCAGCTCTGTCTAGAGTGCGTGCCTGATCACAGTGGCAGGAGCAGGCACCCTACAGTCCGGGTCTGTTGTCTTCCTCCCCCCTTGACAGTTCCGAGCAGTTCTGAGTCAGGCAGACATAGAATCAAACAGTTGAAAACTATGTTTAACCTCTGGATTTTGATAGAATTCTGATGCTGGCCCCAAACCTAACTGCCTTAAGAGCTAGGCAGGCTTTGTTGTGCACACCTTTAATCCCAGCACTCAGGAGGCAGAGGCAAGAAGAACTCCGAGTTGAAGGTCACCTAGTCTGTGTAGGGCATTCCACACTACATAGGGTTACGTATTAAGACCCTGTGTTGCAGGGGGAGCTAAGGACACGCCTCCTCCCTCACCCAGCTGCACTCAAGTCTGAGAAACCCAGCCAGCCTGAGGAAAACTGACCACTGTAGCCCTACTTCAGCTTCTTGCCACATCCAGTCTCTTTCCCCTCCATAAAGCTCCTCCAGTCAGCGTGCTCAGGAAGGGGATGTCTGTCTAGAATGGCGAATGTAACCCCTTCAGTTTTCCACTAAACATCAAGAGAACTCACTACCCTACACCCAAGTCATGTGATTGCACCATGTCCACCCTATACTAACATATAAAAGCCCCAGTTCTCAAGGGACTTCGGGATCAGTTAGGCCACAGGAAATGGCTGCCACAGAGATAATTCCCAGAGGCTGGAGAGATGACTCAGTAGTTCAGAGCACTCACTGGCTGTGCACGCAGAGGATCTGGGGTTCAATTCCCAGCACATGATGGTTCACAACTACCTGTAGCTCCAGTTCCAGGGGATCTGACATACTCTCCTGGTGTCCATGGACCCCAGACATGCATGTGGCACATAGACATATATGCAGGCAAAATAACCATACACACGAAATAAAAGGAAAAGAAAAAATAATGTTTACCACTACAAACAAAGTATACATGTGTAAGAGCTACACCTTGGGACAAATTAAGGAATACTTCATGAATTAATGAGGATTTGGCTTTGACAACAGATGGCCAAGATTTCAGTGGCATCCGAGGTAGAGGGAGGCTGTTTCAGACAGAGAGTGGTCTGCTTACCAGGCCATGGGAAAGTCCGTGGGCATGCTTAAGGAGGAGCTCAAAATCAAACCAAAGAGAGCTTGCCGGTGGCAGACATGGAAGAACTTCATGTCCAGCCCACGGTATCTGGCCGTGGCCTGATGGCTCAGGGCCCACTCGGTGTGTTTAAACAGAGAGACAGTAAGGTTAGAGTTGGGCTCAGGACGGATTTGGTGGAGTGGATTGGAGCAGACACCCTGGAGGCAGGCCAGGAGAGGCTGTTGCAGTGATCACAGAGGCGATAAGGGCCTGCCTTGGCCTAGAAACTGGCAACAGAATGGTTGTCACAGAAAGGGGCGGGTGGCGGACCTAAGCAATCGGCTGCATTCATTCAACCCTGTCCCTTCGTATTTCTCCACGCTGAGATGGCATCAGACAGAGCAGGTGCAACAACAATGAGGTATCACAATGCGTCCCCTGCCAGGACAGCTTGCAAGGAGGAGCTGCGGGAATGAGCACGTGGTACCCAGGCCACACTCTTCTCCCCTGCTCCCTGCTGACACTCCTTAGAATTCTATTACAGCAGCCCTGTCACCTGCCTCCTGAGGGAAGACTCAAGGTTCACCAGCATGCCACAGTTTGACAGGCACGGTGACACACAGTTGTGATAGCCATGTTCGGAAGGCTTATCAGGAAGAGTATAAGCGTTTGTGGCCAGCCTGAGCTGCATAGTGAGACCTTGTTCCATAGAAATACGATGGTACAATTGAGGAACGGGATAGCAAAGTAGGGTTGCGGTGGGTTTAAATCAGGGGCACAGCTCTGGTAGCTCTGGTGACTGGAACCAGAGTCCTACTCCAGGGCGGTCTGCGTGGGTTTGCCAAGTGAAGCCCCATGGGGAGACTGTGACAGGAAGAGAGATTAGGATAAAGCATCAGGGAATTCCTAGCAAAAAATTCAGCAGAAAGCCCAGGCTATGGTGCCATGCTGAGAGGAATTCTAACCTCAGACACATACCAATGCCAAATGATGCCAAGAACAAACCCAGGGAAGGCCACCAAGCTGAGACACCAAAAAGGCCAGAGAAGCACAAGGGTACTGAACAGAGACACAGACAACAGAGACAGTCGGAGCAGAACAATGGCAGCCGGGAAAGAAGCTGACACTTGCTCCCTTTCGTTGTTGCTGTTGTTCTGAGACAAGGTCTCACGTAGCCTTGGCTAGCCTAAAACTCACTAGGTAGACCAGGCTGACCTTGACCTGCTTATCCCTGCCTTCCTAGAACTGGGATTAAAGGCATGTGTCACCATGTTCAGCCCACTGTTTTCAAATGTATTTTTTTAATTTTTTATTTTTATATGGAAGGGTGTTCTACCTGCATGTGTGTCTATCTGTACACCACGTTCACGCAGTGCTCTTGAAGCCCAGAAATGGGTGTCAGATCCCCTGTGACTGCAGATACAGATGGCTATGAGCCGCCGTATGGGTGCTGGGAATCGAACTCAAATCCTCCGGATGAGCAATCAGTGTTCTTAACCGGTGATCCATCTCTCCAGCCCCAGCTGCTCCCATTTTAAGAAAATTGTCAGCATGAGGGATGATATGGAGAACACAGGAAGTGAGTTAGCTCTGATGAGACAGAATACTCTGCCAGTGAACAAAGAGAAGTAGGGTACGGGGGAAGCGGGGCGGATAATGAAGATGACAGAGACCATTTCAATCCATCCTGAGAAGTAGCTGGAGAGGTAGAAAATCGGGAACTTTGGGAATGTGAAGCCAAAGTGTCACATCAAGATACACAATGGGGTCAAACAGATAATCCAGAGAAGACTATGGCTGGGCAGACAGCCACCACGAGGGAAGACATGGCGAGCTAAACCTGCCCATCTCTCAGAGGACTCTGCAAGTCTAGGTTTGTATAAAATGCTCCCGTTTTTAAAGATTTTGCATCCGTCTCAAACTTTTAAGAAAGAACATGGAAAACCCAACCAAACAGAGCCCGTGGGTTGGCAGCCTGTGCAACCATGTCTGGAATGTCACAAGCAGTATTACTTCACTGTAGGGAACCAGGAAACAGGTTTAAATAATCATGGATCCTATATAGAAAATGCAGTTCGGTGAGCATTGGCGTTTTCACCATAATGGACGCCAGGAGCAGGGAAGGGATGGGGGTGCCGGCCAGCAATGCAACACTAGCTTGTCATGCCGGGGTTCTTGGACATGGCCACCAGCATAAAGAAAAATGACAGAACTAAGAGTATCTTTCACCCTAGCTGGGGTTTGACTTTTAAAAGCAGGAGGCTGGCTGGTGAGGATTCTAGCCTGAGGATCAGCCCAGAGCAGGGTGGTAGAGGGCAGAACCAATGTGAACTAGAAGGGGTGAGGAAGAACCAGGAAAGTGGGAGCAGGAAGATGGGGAGGAAGGGCAACCTAAGGCGGTATTCTCTAAGTGAATAAGGAGATGTCCAGGACAAATGACCAAACCCTTTCCCCTAAGGTTTATGGAAACAGAAAAGCCAGCCCCACTGTGCCTAAAGGCACAGGTAGGAAAGCCCGGGAACGGATGTTCCCTAAGTCCCAGCGCCATCATTCTTTTCCAAGGAATCAACTTGCTGTTGGTGATTTAAGGGATTGATTCAATTGATTTTTTTTTTTTGTCAGTAGTTAGTGGGAGGAAAGGATTGAATGTATTTTCAATTCAATAGGGAACCTTTTCAGAGACAGAACTTTATTGTGTAGTCTAGGCTGTCCTTGGACTTAGGGATCCACCTGCACGTACCTGCTTCCCAACTGCTGGCCTTAAAGGCAACACACAGCTTCAACAGGGAACTCTTAATTTGTACCCATTTTGGGAACCTAAGAACAAGCCAGAAATGCCCAAATACAGACACCAAACTTGAGGTAGGAGTGATTGAGAGGTCATGAAGGTCCCTTAGAACAGCCTAGTTCCTGTCCAGGGAGCCCATCGCCACAGCCATGCGCAGATAATAATGTGTGCTTTTCTCTCCACCTCCACACGACATTCTACTTGGGTAAAGCACATTAGGAAGGAGCCGAGTTAAACCTAGATCTATCTAGTTTTGAATCCCAGGTCACCTCTTGCTAACCGTGAGGATGTAGGTGAAGATAGTGGTACCCTTGATGGAGACAGTGGCGCTCCAGATGATGTTAAAATCTCCGGAGCACAGAGTCTAGAGCAAGGATGTCCGTGCCACAGAAGCCATTAGCCCTGACCTCTGGTGGGAGACCCGACACCCAACACAACGGCATTTGCTGTTGGGGAGAATGGGGACTGGAGAATGAGCAGGCACCATGATCATCTGGCAAAGCCAGAGGTTCTCCTTATAGTCTCTACAAAGCTAACCTTAGCCGCTGGGAAGAGCTAAGGTTCTCTTCCCAGTGAACCGCTCAGACAATGCTGAGACTCACCCTGACCTGGGAGTATTTGTCAGTCTGTGTATCAAAGGCTCCAGCAGAGCCTCCAGACTGAGCTGAAGTTCTCAGCATAGTCCCAGCCAGAACATATGAGCTCAAAGTAGAAGACAACAACCAGGGACCTGCAGAGCCCAAGGATGGAGGAGCTGGAGTGACTGAAACCCTACTTTCTACACTGCTATCTGGGCCACGTGTGGACCATGGTCACCAGGGAGTACTCAGGGAATGGGTCCACTCAACCAGAAAGCATCATCAAATTTCCAAAGATTTGATAAAGAACGTAGGATCAACAGGAACTCTGCCTATAGGTGGGAAAATGTGGGCTCCGGCCAGCAATGGGCTCAGGAATGACAGCCCTAAGGACTGCCTTCTTTGCGTGTTTGCTGGTCTGGGTGTGGCAGGAATTTTACATGAGCGTGGAAATGCCCTCCTATGAGTCACACGTACCGGGTCTCACCTGCATCTTATCTAACAGTAATTAGAAATCAATTGTGTGATAGAATTCCAGGGAGAGCAGAGCGTCTCCCCAAAGGCACCTATATAAACACCTGCTTCAGGAAGCAGTTTTACCGAAAGATAAGGGCTCACAGGTCAGCTGGTGAATAATGTTTAACCTGGTCACTGAGCCTGTAGAAGGGTCCTCCATGATATAACCCAGGACAGAAGCATGATCGAACCAATTGTCCGTCTCACTGAGGCAGAAGCGGGTGGGGGAAGCAGGGCCTATCTGGCCACATCGAATCTAGCCCTGATTTACCTTCACTGACCTCCATGACTGTCAGAAAACCTGTGCACATCAGTGAGAAGGGAGCTAACACTCCCACGAAGTTAAACCGGGTGCAGCAGCCGACGCGTACCTGAGAAGATCACTCGTCCTTGCATCTGCATACACCTATGTGACCCGAAAAAGTAGAAGTCACTAGACTTCTGTTAGAAAAAATATAGTTGGTGGGCATGTGGGGGTTAAGTCCAAAATTGCAGACAGGCTGTGAATTCCCGATGTGGTCAACCCTGGCAAAGGGCTTCCTGCCCAGACAACCACATCCCCCTCTGGCAGAGCCTCGCACAGGCTGCTTCTGCTAAGGACATTAAATGAAATCATGGTGGGGGGCTGGAGAGACACCTCAGCAGTTAACAGTTCTTGCTGTTCTTGCAGAGGACCCGAGTTCAGTCCCAGCACCCACATGTGACTCACAACCATCTGTAATTCAATTAACGCCTTCTGAGTCCCATTGGCAACCAGGCACATACACAGTGCATGCACATACATGCAGGCAGAATGCCCATACACGAAACATAAGCAAACTTTTTTTTAAATATTTATTTATTTATTATGTATACAACATTCTGCCTCAATGTATGCCTGCACACCAGAGCAGGGCGCCAGATCTCAGTACAGATGGTTGCGAGCCACCATTTGGTTGCTGGGAATTGAACTCAGGACCTCTGGAAGAGCAGCCAGTACTCTTAACCTCTGAGCCATCTCTCCAGCCCATAAGCAAACTTTTAAAGAAAAAGGAAGGAGGCGTACTGTAGCTCAGCTGACACTGACAAGAGGATCTCTGGCAAGCAAGAGATTTCATCCTTCAAAAACCACTCACCTAGAGCACAGCTTAAGATTTTGGTGCAGGCCGGGCAGTGGTGGCACACGCCTTTAATCCCAGCACTAGGGAGGCAGAGGCAGGCGGATCTCTGTGAGTTCGAGGCCAGCCTGGTCTACAAGAGCTAGTTCCAGGACAGGAACCAAAAGCTACGGAGAAACCCTGTCTCGAAAAAATCCAAAAAAAAGATTTTGATGCAGGTGGCAGATCTTAGGCCACCAGGGCTCCTGCTTTGAAAAGCAACACCAAAACAGAAGGGAAAGGGAGGCCCTAAAACATAGTTTTGCTAACTGTCCCTCCCCATTGTGACAGTTGCTATTTGGTCTTAGCTGGGGATAGTTTTAAAATGCAAAGAATTCATGGAGGCATTCCATGGAGAATTATCTAGAGAATAGTGATGACAGGCCCAGGAAGTAATTTTTATCTGTCTTTTATGATAAAGAATAAAATTTCTTTTATCAAAGGTCATTTGATCTGCCGGTACCTAGTATCCTCCGTACCGCAGGCTCCATAAATGATATTTTGTACTGTATGGTAGGCAGGACTCCAGTCTGGGAGTTCAATGCCCTCCACAATTTAATTGCTTACCTAAGAGTTTCAGGGGCTGGGAGAGAGGTGGAGTTAAAATTGTGAGAACATGAGAGAGGGTGCCCTCGCACTGTTGATGGGACTAGTACCCGAAACAGCTAAGGCCTCCTGGAGGTCAGCTGCAATGAGGGTTTCTCCCAAAAGCAGTGCCACGCTTGTCTTGGTGCAGGATCTCATGCAGCCCAGTCGTAAACCTTACCTTCAGCTGCAGACTCTTTTGCTTTTACCTGACTAGCAACCACAGGTGTGTACAGCCACACCTGGTTTATGTGGCACTGGGGACCAGGTCCAGGGGCTAGTGTATGCTGGGTGAGGGCACTACCCAGTTCCTATACTTGCTTTTCTACTCCCTTACATTTTCCATATGCCTGATCTATTAGTGGAGTCCTCCTGCCTCTAGATAAACTTTCTGACCAGTCTTCAAAAGTAGAGATTCCTAGCCGGGCGATGGTGGCGCACGCCTTTAATCCCAGCACTCGGGAGGCAGAGGCAGGCGGATCTCTGTGAGTTCGAGACCAGCCTGGTCTACAGAGCTAGTTCCAGGACAGGCTCCAAAGCCACAGAGAAACCCTGTCTCGAAAAACAAAAACAAAAAAAAAAACAAACAAACAAAAAAAAAAAAACCAAAAGTAGAGATTCCTGCTGAGGCATCAAGCATGTGTTGCTCCTTCAGAGGACCCAGGTTCTAGTTATCTCACTACCCTCGGCTGCTCCTCAGGAAAAACAAAACTGGTCTCTGCATGACCACCCACGCCCAGCCTGCCCTTTGCTCATGCCACAGGCTCTGCCTGGGTTCCCTTCCCCAGTGCTGACTACCCGTTTATAGGAGGTGCTAACTAAACACTTTTTCCATGCGGATGAATTCAGGACCTTCCCAGGTCCAGGTCAACATTCAAGTCCTTGCATGACTAGCATATTCTGTAGGTCACCCCGCCTCCTTAAGCACCTTCTTTATGTCCATCAAGGTACATTTAGCACCCACAATGAGGCAGGTGTCAGGCTCAACTGAAATTAGACAAGACATTGTCCTACCTCCAGAGAGCCCAGAATCCAGTGGAGAATCCAGTGGAGAGAGTCACAAAACACACCTACGAGCACCGATACAGCAGCTAAGAGTGAAAAGTGTGCTGTTGTTAAACACGTATTGAATCCTTTCTATAGCTACTTGCTACTTCTGAGTACGGGATGAAACCTAACGAGTCATTTCTCGTGGAGTGGGAGAGACTCTAGATGGCTAAGTTGGTTTCAGCTGGTTAGATATGCCGAGCCTAGACTCGGATGTGAGGTCTGGACTCCTTTTACTTCCCAGCCTCAGAGGCTACACTGTGCTTTGGGATCTTGTAGGTAGAGTGGAAGGAGCAATAAGTCTCCAGGCAGAAGAGCACACATGTCTTCATGGAACAGCGAATGTTTCAGAATCACCTCAGTGCAAATTCAGGAAAAAGGAAAGAAAACAGGTCAGGTTAGACAGTGAAGTGCCCTGGACTCAGGCCTAAAGATTACAGATGCCATTTCAGTCGTTTGCATCAGCATCCCCGTCAAGATAAGCTGCCTGTGGAGTAGGAAGCTCCTTGTGGTATCTTCATGCTCCATAGGTATTCTGTACAGCTGGTGGGAATCCCATGAGCTAGTCCTGTTTGGGTTGCTGGTGTGGGAGATGATGTTTCTGTTGTTTTTGTTTGTTTGTTTTGTTTTTAACTTTTGGTTTCTACGGTTCCACTCAGCTTTATAAGTACAGTTATTTGTTTCTGGCCCAGGCTCAGGTATTGGTTGTTTCAAACATAGAGAAACCTCACAGCAGCTATTAAGTAGGCAAGACGTCATCCTTCCTACCACAAACCTCTTGTCACTGCCAGGCGTCCTGTGTTCTCTGGAATCGCACACAGAACAGGGGAACTAAAGACATCATGATATGGCATGTAAGATGCATTGAACATTTAAGTTTCCCCACAGCTAAGAACTGGGCCCCACCATACACATGTGAGAAAGAAACAGAGACTCAGAGTAACACCCACATCGCACCTGGTCCCAATGCCTGCGCTCTTCACTCCCTGCACCCTAGACAAGGGTTTTTCTGTGCAGCCCTGGCTGTCCTGGAACTCACCCTGTAGCCCAGGCTGGCCTCGAACTCAAGAGATCTGCCTGCCTCTGCCTCCCAGGTGCTGAGATTAAAGGTGTGTGCCACCACCGTACTCTTAACCACTTGTCTAGAATGCCAACCGGGCAAGAAGATTAAGGAGAGCTGGGTGGTGGTCTCTCCTGAAGAACCAAGGAAAGGACTCGCTGAGGAGCTTGAGGGAATCCTGTCTACCTCCGTCTCCTCTCGCCCATCTTCTTTTTTTTTTTTTTTTTTTTTTTTCACTGTGAGTCGTTTAAACTAAGACGTGAGTGGAGAGGTCCATTTCCACGTTCAGACAGCCTGACGGGGAGTCCAAGTTCCTCAGCCTCCTCTCCCCAGGAATAGCTGACGAAAACAACCCACGACCCAGCTCCCTTCCCTCCACCCAAACATGTAAGCATCTATTCTGAGTCAGGAACTGTCCCAAGAACTGGGAACACAGCAGGTAGCAATGATCTCAGACGACAGGTGCTATGGAGTAATACGAGATCATGACGAGATGGAGGGAGGCTGGGTTTTGGAAGTCCTTCTTGGAAGGTAGCATTTGAATTCATCCTCAAGTCACAAGGAGCCCACCTTCAAAGCACAAATCCCCTTATATGGAAAAGGCCTTAGCCAACACCAAGTGTCAACTCTTTTTAGTTTGGGGTAAGAAAACAGACTCAGTGACGCCAAAAGTCTCATACAAGGTCTCCAGCAAACTGCATGGATGCCGCTTCCCGCTACTCCACGGCTCAGTTGGATACACTCATCTGAAGAGTAGGCATCTTAGATTTGGACTGTCAAGTCCCTCAGACACATTCACGTTTATAATTTTATTTTCAGAACAACCCTTGGGAAATGATGCCCAACTTTCCTTCAACAAATAACGAAATTGAGGCAAGGCATGTATCTAATGACCTGTGATCAATGATCTAACACCTTAGCCCCTGGTTTCCCAGACCTGTGCTCCCTCCCTCGGGTGAGCAGCAGCTGCCTACCAAGTGGCCTAGGACTCACAACAGCAACAACAAGCCCATACGGCAGGGACCACACAAGAGTCAATTATGAGAACAGTGTGCTCGGCCATAACACATAAATTCAAAGTCCCTGATTTGTTTGTACAGGAAAGACTAGTCAAACCGTGGCCTAAAGCAGTCAGGGCCCTGTCACTTATGGATACAGGATGACACTTTCTACACCAAAGCCCCCGTGAGAGTCTTTATAGATATAGTTGTGGACCAGCAATCTTCAGAATTAGTGGGCCCCTAGGGAGAGGTCCTGATGCTCCGGAAATGAGTTCCTCCCAAAATGCCTACACACAGAAGAATCTGGGGGAACGTCAGAGTAACACAGACATTTCAGGTTCACCCAAGACACCGAGACTGAGAGATGCCCCAGAGGGAGACTGAAGGACCTGAATTTCCACTCAACCAGCCCAGGAATCAGTGGCTTTCCTCACGGTAAAGGATTAAGCACTGGCCTGGGAGGCAGAGAGGCGGCGTTTATTTTGACGAGCCAGTAAGTTTAAGGACTAGCTGCCCTTACACCCAAAAGGCTTGAGTGGTGGTCTCAGGAAAAAAGTTCCTGGGCCTATGAGGTCTGTGGTTTCTCTCTTGGCTGTGCATCTTATACAACACTCCCCAAACCTCCGTCACCCCATCTCGTACAACCCCAGGAAAGTGAGCAGCTCACATTGATGAGTTAGGTAGAGCCTAACTAGCCCTCACAACCCCAGCAAAAAGAGCTGAGAAACCCCAGGAGACAGTCTGCACCCCTACACTTGCCCTCCTGCCACCACCAAGGGCCTCAACCCCTCCCCAAAGTCACTTGCTAGGAAAAAGAAAAAGGAAACAGCATCTCAGGCCAGATGGCAGGTTCCAGAAGCCATTCTTACCTATGAGAGAGGGAGCCACCGGGCCACTAGGAATTCTCTCTGCTGCTAACACTACTAGTCTTGGAACTTACTGGACTTTGGACAAAGATTGATTTAAAAGCTGATGTATTTAACAGGGACGTGTGGTCTGAGTTCAAGCGACCTCTGTCCTGCTCCCTGCCAGCTGGAAACCCTCAAGATCCTTCAGCCAAAAGAAGCCCTGCCCCCACCCCAGCCTAATAATGTGGGGAGTAGGAGGGCTTATCTGTGCTCCCTCAGGACAACAAAGTGGGGAGCAGAGGTGAGGAAGGGCATCTGGGGAGGAGGTGCCTCTGCCTTTCCAGTTCTATTCAATGAACAGAGGTCTGGGTCATACCCAGCTAATCCCCAATCCCAGTAGGAATCCCACTGCCCCTAGCCCAGGGTCAGAGTTGGGGATCATCACCAGCCACCTTCTGAGGCCATCCTGAGAGCAGGGCACTGCACCTCCTGCCCAGGAAGCCACCAGCAGGCTGATAAAGCCCCTGTTTACCGGTCCTGCCTCCCACTGTGCCCGCACTTGCCTGCTTGCTGGGGTCAGCAGCAGCAAAGCCAGCACCCTCCTGTCTCCCGCTGGCTGATACCTGAACTCCTCTCCACACTCTGCAGCCTCTCAGGAAGGCAGCCGGGCAGTGGACAGCGTTTTCACAAGTTCCCCTGTGGGCTGGTGCCGTGCAGCAGCTGATCTCTATCAACCCCACCCACACAAACCATCCTCACCTGGATTCCCAGCCCACACTCCTAATCCAGGGCAGGAGACAAAGCAAGCCCTAGGCTGTGGACCGGGTAGCCTCGCCTCTCTCCACTCATGACGAGCCAGCCATTAGTTTGCCCTGAGTCTTGGCTTTGCCCTCAAGCCATGTGTGACCGAAGCCAGTGGGTAGCATTTGAAACTGGCCAGCATCAGAGTCACTCCATCAGACCCAGCTGCCTTCCATCTTTAGGCCATATTCTCTTGACCGCTAATATAACTTTCAAAGCATCAGGGTGCTGTACATTTAGGATCTGAACCCCCAAGTTGAAACTCTGACTTGCCAGATTCCAGATGTTTGATCTGGGCTGATTCTCTTTCTTACAGTGTTATGGGTGGAACGCAGGACACACACAATAACAATTACAAAATTTTGATTTTTGACCTGAGTAACGCAAGAACAGCATAAGTTCTTCACTATAGATCTATAGCTCTCGTAGGGTTATCTCTTATGTGCCCCTCAAGGTCTTACATTCATTACTCGCCTCAGCCCTCATCACATGACATGACACTCATCTCTAGATAAGAAAGCTGAGGTTCATCTGTTTAATAATCCTGCCCAGGGTCACCTGCCCAGGAGGACTGAGGGGCCAGCCTTGGACTCCGCCCTATCTTCTTAACTGAGTCCTTTACAGCGGTAATAAGGCCTGCGGTCGGGAGAGCCTTCTGCCTCCTCTTCTACACCTTCCCTAGTTGTATTTGAGTGGGTAGGGATGGGGGGGGGGGGCAGATGACGATCTATTGCTTTTCTAGGAGGCGTTCTCTACTGTACAGAGACAAGTTGGGATTTCCTGGGTCATTTCCAACTTCAGGATTCGGTGATCCTAAATCTGCTTGGTGAGGCGAGGGGGCGGGGGGGGGGGCATTGTTTGTTTCTTGAGACAAGGTCTCTTTGAGTATCCTTGGCTGTCCTGGAACTCACTCTATAGACCTCGAACTCAGAGATCCATCTGCCTCT
Organism: Microtus oregoni; assembly: GCF_018167655.1. NCBI lineage: Eukaryota > Metazoa > Chordata > Mammalia > Rodentia > Cricetidae > Microtus > Microtus oregoni. The sequence goes on along the minus strand of NW_024543830.1, from coordinate 4,649,878 downwards.
GCCTCCAGAGTGCTGGGTTTAAAGGTGTGCGCCACCACTGCCCAGCTAAATCTGCTGGGCTTTAACACACACACACCATGCACACACGCATGCACACCCTGCAGCTCACACTTGAGGATAATGCAGTGTAAGCTCTGGTTTGTCTCTAGAGTCCTGCAGGTAAGAAGCTATGAGTACAGGCTGCAGCATAGGATGTAGGGGTGGTTTTGAGTTTTGTTTCTCAAAATCCGGGCCATGGAACCTAAGGCCTTACTGTGCTAGGCCAATGCTCTTAATTCTGAGCCATAGCCCAGCCGGGGCTTTGGCATCAAGAAGATACAACATTGAATCCTAATTAAGTCGTTAATGGTTTCTTCTTTGGTTTGTTCTCTCCAGCTGGAGGCTTTATCTTCGCTCAGGCAGAAGAAAGGTAAGGTAAAAAAATCTTCCACCTACAATCCGTGTTCACTGCTTACCTGGCTGCTTCCGTTAAGGAAAGACTTCGTGTGAGGTATCCTCAACCCCAGCACCTCACTCTCCACCCCTCATCCAAAGCAGGTCTGTGACTAGGAATTTGCCAAAGAACTTTCTTTTTTTTCTCCCCAGAATCTGGGCTGAGGCAGCCATCTTCTCGTTGCCCTCCTGGTCTCTTCATTGAGCTCCATTTTGTCCTCAGACTTGAGTATTGTGTTGTTTGATCCCTTTGTCCCTCCTGCCAGAATATCAGTTCCTCAAGGACAGAGACTTGTGTTTTCTTTTAGATTTATTTTTTTAACTTTATTTATTTATATGGGTGTTTTGCCCGGGTGTGCGTCTATGTACCGCATGCATACTGGTTCCCAGCGAGTCTAGAAGAGAACACCAGATCCCTTGGAACTGTCTGGAGTTACAGACAGTTGTGAGCCACCCTGTGGGTACTGGGAATTGAACCCAAGTCCTCTGGAAAAGTAGCCAGTACTCTTAGCCACTCAGCCACCTTTCCAGCTTCCAAGAAGACTTTTATAGCCATCCAGATCTAGTAAACATTCAGGGCACAGGGCTGCTTCATGTTTGAAAGAATCAGTCCTCTTACTTCTGAGCGCACAGTGTAGCAACATGTATGAGAATGGATGGGCTAGAAGCACACGGTGATGTTTGGGACACCGTGAATGGTACCCTGCCTATTGGCAGCTCAGTATCCTGTGCCACTGGTCGGAAACACAAAGCTAAAAACACCTTTCACTATTTCCTAATGCTTCCCTCGCTGGGTCACGTACAAAGATTGGTAATAGTCCTGCAGCTGTTAGGGTGGGCAAGTGAAGCTTCTCAAGACTGGAGCAACTGTCCTGGGGCCAGGACCCCTGACTCTGCTCTGATGCCCCAGAAGCTGGGGTTGATATTCTGTTATATTTGGAAAACTCTAAGATATCATGGAGATGGAAATCCATGAATAACATAAAGACGCCAGTTCTCTCCAAACCTACTAGATAAATGATAGATGGTAGATAGATGATAGGTAGATAATAGATAGATAGATAGATAGATAGATAGATAGATAGATGATAGATAGATGATAATAGATAGATGATAAATAGATGATAGATAGATGATAGATAGATAGATCGATAGATAGATAGATGATAATAGATCGATAGATCGATCGATAGATAGATAGATATTGGCATTTCCAGTGAAAGAAATTTCCCTCATTTGCTGGCAGAACCTGGATAAGCTAGTTTTGGAAATAAAAATAACCATAAGGAAGGGAGCCAATGAGATGGCTCTGCCAGTGAAAGTGGTTTCCATTCAAGCCTGAAGACCAGAGTTCAATCCCCGAAACCCAGAAGGTGGAAGGAGAGAAACAAGTCCACGGAGTGCCCTCTGACCCCACTTGCAGGCCATGCTCACACCTGCACATGTGTCTGTACATATGCATGCACATGTACACACAGAGAGACGTAAAATTGTTTTTAAATACCAGTACTCAGGAAGGAGTTTCTTTGACTAGATACCAAAACCATGTAGTAAATGGTGGCATTTGGGGACCAGGTAGGCAAAGGAATAAACTAGAATGAAATAAACTAGAAAGCCCCAAAACAGCTCCAAACATATACAAATAGTTGATTCACGACAAAAACTGAAGACAAAGGAGCTAGACTTTTTTCATACAAACGTATGTGTATGTTTTATTTTTTTCAATCAAATATTTGTGAGATTCAGCCAAGTTGATATGTGTGCTTTACTGTCATTTAATATTAATATTTAATACTATTATAACATTCCATTTAGATAGTATCTGAACATGGGGCAGTGTTGCAGGCTGCCTGACTGGTGGCTAGGATGTTCGTCTGATTTCCGGGAGGCCCCTGAGATTCAGGCTCCTTGGCTGGTTTCCTGGGGCTGATGGCTCACCCCTTGTTTTGTCTGAATTCATGCTTGACCACGAGGTTAGGAAACAAGTAGAGTTTCGTTTGTTTGTTTGTTTGTTGTTTTTGAGACAGTGTCTCTCTGTGTAGTGCTGACTGTCTTGCAGCTTGCTCTGTAGACCCGGTTGGCCTTGAACTCACAGAGATCCACCTCCTCTGCCTCCCTAGTGCTGGGATTTAAAAGCCATCATGCCTAGCAAGGATAAACTTTTTTCAGATTTATTTTGTTATTTTTAATCGTGTGTGTGTATGCATGCGTGGAGGTCAGAGGAAATCAATTTCTTCCTTCGACTCTGGGGCTCCTGGTATAGAACTCCAACACCTCCGCCCACTGAGCCATCTCACCAACCCCACACTATTTCCCATAATGGCCGTACCCACTCTGCTTCTTCGCCAGTAGCGACACAAAGGTTCTCATATCCTCATAAACCTTCACCTAACTTGTTGGTTTGTTTATTGTGTTGAACTCATCATCCTGATGTGTGTAACAATTCATTTGCATTTCCCGAACGACTGATGCCTATAGCATCGTCGTCTTTTCATCTGCTTCCTGGCCGGTTGTACACCTCTTTACAGAAATATCTATTTAGAGTCCCTGCCCCGTTTTTAAAAAGCCGTTTTTGTTATTCATGTTCAGATGCCTCAGTTTTTGACCATGAAACAAAGACTCAGAGAGATGAAGTGATTTAACCAGAGATGTGGCGGCTGAAGGCCAGCGCATCTGTTTCGACAGCCAATGAATGCTCTCTCTCCGCAACACAAGTCAACTTGGCCACAGGGGACCTGAGAGACCCCCCCCCCCCCGCTTTTACTTCAGCTTCAACATTTGATTGTCCCGCATTACTTTTTAGTAGCTCATTAACTTACTCCAACCCTAACGTTTTAGATCCTGCTGTCCTCTGTCCCTGTCCTGAGTCAGCGTAATAACTCTCCCTTTGCCTCTGCGTTCCTGGCCTCCCCTAACATCTACAGAAGCTGGCCACGTAGGCTGCATACCTTTAGAGGAATTTATTAGGCCAGGGTCCAGATGCAGAACGGAGATAAATATTTTACAGCTGTGTGGGTTGATGGGCGGCACGTGGGACAACGCCATCCCTCTCTGCCGTGGTATACGTTGAGGGCCCATATGGTTGCTGACCAGAATTTTCTAGTGTTTATAGGAAACAGGTTTCAGGCCAGAATAGGCCTGAGGACCCCTGGAGAGCTATGAGTTGGTAAAACTTGTAAGTTGTCTGTGGAAGACTTCTTTTCTTCACTTTTATTTTCTAAAAGTGGGTGTTTGCCAGCATGCGTGTCTGTGCACTGCATGCGTGCAGGACCTCCAGAGGCCGGAAGAGGATGTTGGATCCCTTGGGACTGGAATATAGACAGTTGTAAGGCACCATGGAGGTGCTGGAAATCAAATTCGGGACTTTTAGAAGAACAGCCAGAGCTCTGAAATGCCAAACCATCTATCTCCCTTTGCCCAACTGAGAGGTCAGAACACAGAGTCTGCTTCCACCAAAGGTAAACTATGGGACAGAGCAAGAATATATATATATATATATATATATATATATATATATATATATCTCCATGCTCTAGGCTCCTGAATGTACCAACATCACACTTTTGAAATATAGGTTTTAAGGGTCTCTGCCTACTTTTCTGAGGGACACAGGGACTGTGAGTGACCTGGATTCCATCTTATAGATCCAGTTTCTCAAGAGCCCCTAGAGCAGTGGTCTCAACCTTCCTAACACTGCGACCCTTTAATACAGTTTCTCATGTTGTGGTGACCCCCCCAACCACAAAATTGTTTTTGTTGTTACTTCATAACTGTAATTTATGCATCGTAATGTAAATATCTAACATGCGACCCCCATGAAAGGGGTCATGACCCACTAGCTGAGAGCCACTGCCCTACAGGGACAGGCTAGGCAGGGACAAGAGAACAGCAGAAAAAGTTCTGAGAGGCTGGGACACCCTACCAGAGGCAAAGTGGCCCACCTCTGGCTTGACTTCAAAGAAGCCATCCCTCGTGGCTGGGCAGTGGTGGCACACGCCTGTAATCCCAGCACTTGGGAGGCAGAAGCAGGGGGATTTCAGTGAGTTCGAGGCCAGCCTGGTCTACAAAGCAAGTTCCAGGACAGCCAGGGCTGTTACACAGAGAAACCTTCTTTCAAAGTATGGCCTCCATGAGGGCTCCTGGCACCCCCGGCGTTACAGAAAACAACTCAGCTGTGGCTGTTCTTTTTGGCGTGCTCAGGCCAGGGTAAGAAGGTGACAACCCACACCTGTAGTCTCCACTCAGGATGTGGAGGAAGATTTCCAGATCAGGGCCTGCCTGGGTTACACAGCAAGCGTAAGGCAATCTGGGCAGTGTAGGGAGTCGGTCAATCAAAGAGCTCTGGGAGTATTGTTCAGCGGTAGAGCGCCTGCCTAGCCTGCATGAGGCTCTATCTCTAGCACCACAGAATAAAATATAGTAGATAAAAGATAAGTCTAGCCAGGCGGTGGTGGCGCACGCCTTTAATCCCAGCACTCGGGAGGCAGACTCAGGATGATCTCTGTGAGTTCGAGGCCAGCCTGAAACCTTGTTTCGAAAAACCAAAAAAAAAAAAAAAAAAAAAAAAGTCTAATGTACTAGAAAAAAAATCAGTTCTTACTTTAATTGGGCGCCAGGGGCACTCTTCCTCCGGAGCCTGAGGATGTGGCATCTGGTCTGGTAAGGAGAGCGGGGTACAGCCTCTGCACCAACTGCAGGATGGTCTGCCCTCACCCTCACGGTGAACCCTGGACTGGATCCTGACTTTCCTTTCACCAGGATCACACAGGAAAAGTCCTGGAGAGTAAAGTAATAAATCCTGAATCCGAGGTATTCAGCATCAGGAGACTAAGGACTCCTGGCTTGCGAGAAGATGAGAACCCACAAGTACAGGAGACCAGTTTCCCCGGCTCCTTTAAGGACAGAGTTTGGAAGGAGCCTGAGAGGGTACCCTCGTATTCACAGGGTAGGCTGGGCCAGGCTCAGGAGGCAGTGAGCAGACGTGGGTGAATGAGCTTACATGTTCTTACCTTAGTATGAGGAAACAGTGTGGCCCTGAGTTGGTGAGAAGCAAGTCTCTATCCTCAGAGCAGAATCTGGCTTTGCAATAGTGAGGGCTGCAGAGTCCACTCATCCTTCCGGCAGAACTCACTGTGCCCACTTCTGCCACCAGGCAGAGACATTGTGGAAAAACTCGAGTGACCTTTAAGTATTCAGTGGGGGTGGGGGGCTGAGCCGCTGAGACAGCCTCCACGTGCTGATCTCCGTTCAGCGAGAGGTCTAATTAGAACGGGACCTGGTACCCTCTGTGGTCCAGAAGGAAAACACAGACTGTCCAGGACACCACAGTGTTAGGAAGATGCTCTGCCTTCTAGCTTAAAAGCACAGAACTTGAGGTCCAAATTCTTGGTGAACCATTCAGTACAGACTGGAGACTAGAAATGAGGCGGAGACAGTCTTTTCACGGCCTCCTCGGTCAGCCCACTACCCAAATGCCTGAGTCTGCCATCCTTGTCTCTACAGTGACACAGTCCTGGCTCCCTCCTTGTCTTCCCTAACCGAGAACTCTGGGCTACAGCCCAACAGAGACGGGGGCGGGGTGGGGATGAAATACCCGCACTGCTTTGATGCAATTGCCCTCTGGCCCCGAGGATTGGTTTCCTTCCAGAAAGCTGTGCCAGCATAGCAGGTCACTCTTTTCTACGGAAATCCTCACATCTCCTGCCAGACTCTTCCATCCCCTCTGCCCAGTCTAGCCCATGGCTTCCTCGGTCACTGCCCATCACCATCAAAGCAGTACATGGTAGTGGGAGCTCTGCTTGGCGTAAGCGCACACGCAAACGCGCCAACGCACACGCGCGTGCGCGCAAGCACACAGGCACAATCTGAGCCTTTCACGGAGTCAGTCAAGGGAGCCGTGAGGGCAAACAACTCAGAACAGCAGCATTTCCTCCCAAAAGTATTGGCTGGACAGACTCTAGTATCCTTGCTGTTTATGAGTCTGAGGTGTGGAGATTAACTTGGGGCTCTTTGGGAGCAGTAACAAAAGGAAGACAGGAGGCAGCTGAGAGCTCCTGCAATTATCAAGGGAGCATGGCAATCCGGACTCTGCCCACAGGAGAATTACAAGGGAACGACGACATTAAAGCCACTGGGCTGTGCCGATGGCTCAATGGTCAAACACGTTCCTGTGCAGAAGGCTAGAAGCTCAGTCCCCAGCTCTGAAGAAAACAAAACCACAGGACATAATCAAAAGAGCTAGAGATATTTAACCTCCGAAGAAGAAACATTAGGGAGAAAGATTAAGTTCTTATTTTGTTTGTTTTGGGTTTGTTACACTTTATAGCCCAGGTCCTCTTGAATTCACTTGAATAATCTTAGTGCTAAGATTACAGGTATGTGCCTGCCGTGCCTAGGTTGAGAATGATTAATTTCTTCAGAGATTTGGTTGGCTCTAGAGTAAACAATGAAATGAAGTAATTATAACAGCCGACACACACTGAAGACTTCCCCTGCTGAGGACCAGGCTCACTGGCTCCCAGGCTTTGTCTCAATTATCTGAATATCAATTATTATGCCAATTCTAAAGGTGAGGGAAATTCAGAAAACTTGGATGACCTGCCCCAAATCATAATCATACAGTAAAGTGGTGAGGTGGGGCAGAAACCCGCACGGTCTGACCCTTAAGTTGTGACTTAGTCACCCATCAACCACAAACGCGGCCCGTGAGCCCTCAGCAGAATTAGGACTCATGCTCAGAAGTCCAAGGGGGCTAGGAAGTTAACTTGAGGAAGAGGTTTTCAGCACTAACTGAGAAATTCTTCAAAGGTTATCAGGTGAACTACAGAGACGTTTCCCCACCCGATTTCAGTGCGTCTCTATTCATAATGCCCGGAAATGCAAAGCACCCTAATGCCCGTCAGCTGGTGAGCGGATAATGAAAATGTCATACATTTACACAGTGCCATATTGTTCAGATGCTAGGAAAATGAAAATTGCAGGGAAATGGATGGAGCTGGAAAAGTTATTCTGAATGAGGTGAACCAGACTCAAAAGGAGAAATATTGTAAATTTTCTCTTACAATGTGGATGTTGTTAGCTTTTAAGTCTTCACTATGTGTGCTACAATCGAATAGCCAGAGGTCAGTTAGCTAGTAAGGGACTAGAGGAGAGGAGGGGAACTCCAGAGGAAAGGGAAATAGAATAAGAGACAAAGGGACCTCCACAGGAGCAGGTACAAGGGGGCAACCGCAGAGAGAGCAGGCTCCAGCCAGAGACCTCTGTGAGAACAAGCGCAAGTCAGGGACATCCAAGGGAGCAGGCCCAACCCAGGGACCTCCCCAGGAACAGGCTCAAGGCAACAACCTCAGTGGGATCAGCCCCAGCCAAGCAACCTTTCTGAGAGAGGCCCAAATGACCCCCAGGATCACAGAGCAACCCCTAATAGCACTGAGCCACCTCCAGGAGCACCAGGTGACCTCCAGAGTAACTGGAACCATAGCCCTGACTGCACCACGAGGAGCAACCATCTGGCACCTGGAAGATTGATCACCAGAGACACAGCTACACCAATCAGAGGAAAAGATGAGTAGACAAGGTAAGAACACACTCAACACCACAAAGAGCATCACAACACCAATAAAAACTAGTGGCCCTTGGGACAGGAGAGATGGCTCAGGGGTTAAGAACATTGCCTGCTTCTTCTAAGGTCCTGAGTTCAATTTCCAGCAACCACATGGTGGCTCACAACCATCTGTAATGGGGTCTGGTGCCCTCTTCTGGCCTGCAGCCATACACACAGACAGAATATTGTATGCATAATAAATAAATAAATATTTTTTTTTAAAAAAAAGCAAAACTTGAAGAACCAAATATAGATGAAGCAGAAGAAAATGACCTAAAAAATAACTTTAGGAGAATGTTTGAGGAGCTTAAGGAGGAAATGAAAAATCCCCTCAAAGAAATGAAAGAAAAGAAAAACAAAAAAATGGAAGAAATCAACAAATCCCTTAAAGAAAACCAAGAAAAAACAATTAAACAGATGAAAGAAACTATTCAAGACATGAAAACCGAAATAGAGACAATAAAGAAAACACAAACTGAGGATATTATAGAAAAGAAAATTATGAAAAAATGATCAGGAACCACAAATGCAAGCATGAACAGCAGAATACAAGAGATGGAAGAGAGAATCTCAAGCGCTGAAGATACAATACAGGAAATAGACTCACTAGTCAAAGAAAACATTAAATCTAACAAAAGCTTAACACAAAATATTCAGGAAATATGAGATACCATGAAAAGACCAAACCTAAGAATAATAGGGATAGAAGAAGGAGAAGTCCAACTCAAAAGCACAGAAAATATATTTAACAAAATCACAGAAGAAAACTTTCCCAACCTAAGAAAGAACCTAATAAAGAAATGCCTATGAAGATACAAGAAGCTTACAGAATACCAAGTAGACTGGGGGGAAAAAAAGTCCCCGCGGCACATAGTAAGAAAAACACTAAATATACAGAATAAAGAAAGAATATTAATAGCTGCAAAAGAAAAAGGTTAAGTAACATATAAAGGCAGACCTATCAGAATTACACCTGACTTTTCAATGGAAACAATGAAAACCAGAAGGTCCTGGTCAAGTGTTATGCAGACATTAAGAGATCACGGATGCCAGCCCAGACTACTATACCCACATAACTTTCAATCACCGTATCAATCCACACACCCATAAATACCTGATTTTTGACAAAGAAGAAAAATATAAAATTGAAAAAAGAAAGTATATTCAGTGAATGGTGCTGGTGTAACTAGGTATCAACATGTAGAGAATAAAAATAGATCCACATCTGTTGTTATGCACAAAACTCAAGTCCAAATGGATCAAAGACCTCAACATACAGCCAACCATACTGTACCTCATAGAGGAGAAAGTGGGAGATATACTTGAACATATTGGCATAGGAGACCACCTCCTGAATATAACCCCAGCCTCACAGATACTGAGAGCAACAATTAATAAATGGGACCACATGAAACTGAGAAGCTTCTATAAAGCAAAGGACATGGTCAACAAGACAAAACAACAGCCTACTGAATGGGAAGAAAAATTTTCACTAACCCCACATCAGACAGAGGACTGACCTCCAAAATTTACAAAGAACTCAAGAAACTAGTCATCAAAAGAACAAATAATCCAAAAAAAAAAATGGGGTACAGACCTAAACATAGAACTCTCAACAGAGGAATCTAAAATGGCTGAAAGACACTTAAGGAAATGCTCAACATCCTTAGCCATCAGAGAAATACAAATCAAAACAACTCTGAGATTCTATCTCACAGCTGTAAGAATGGCTAAGATCAAAACCACTGATGACAGCTTATATTGGAGAGGATGTGGGGTCAAGGGAACACTCCTCCATTGCTGGTGGGAGTGCAAACTGCTTTAGCCCCTTTGAACATCAGTATGGCGCTTTCTTAGAAAATTAGGAAACAACCTACCTCAAGCCCCAGCAATACCACTTTTGGTTCTATACCCAAAGGATGCTCAATCATACCACATGGATATGTGTTCATCTATGTTCATAGCAGCATTATTTGTCATAACCAGAACCTGGAAACAACCTAGATGCCCCTCGATTAAAGAATGGACAAGGAAAATGTGGTACATTTACACAATGGGGTACTACACAGCAGAAAAAAAAAAACAACAATTTGAAATTTTCAGGCAAATGGATGGAACTAGAAAACATATTCAGTAAGGTAACAAAAACCCAGAAAGACAAATATAGTATGTGCTCACTCATAAGTGGCTTTTAGACATAAAGCAAAGGAAATCAATCTGTATTTAACAATCCCAGAGAACCTAGACAACAATGAGAACTCTAAGAGAAACATACATGGATCTAAGCTAGGTGGGAAGTAGAAAAATACAAGATCTCCTGAGTAAATTGGGAGCATGGGATCATGTGAGAGGGTAGAAGGGATGGGGAGAGGAAAGGAGGGGAGTGGAGAAAAATATATAGGTCAATAAAAACAACTTAAAAAGAAATTTAAAAAAGGAATAAGAGACAAAGGGGAAACTAGACTAGGAGGATTGAATGGAGAGGGAATGGGAGGAAGCATGGGGAGGGACAATTAACAGAAGGCCATTTGAAAAACCATATGGAACAGTGTATTCCAGATACAAGAAGACTGTGTCAGCATGCACAACCTGCATAGGCTCAAGCAAGCAGAGGTCCTAGCACTGAGCGGGGACGTGGACACAGGGTCCCAACCCTAACCAAGAGCTATCTACAATTGATACCCACAGACAAAGGGAATGAGCTATACACCACTAGAGGGAATGAAACAAGGATGCAAGATATGGAGCCTTAGTGGTGGCGCATGCCTTTGATCCCAGCACTAGAGAAGCGAGGCAGGCGGATCTCTGTGAGTTCAAGGCCAGCCAAAGCTACTTAGTGAGACCTTATGAAGAAGAAGGAGGAGGAGGAGAAAAGGAGGAGGAGAAAAGGAGGGAGGGAGGGAGGGAAAAAGAGAGGGAGGAAAGAAACCATTTTCAAGCAATATCACAACAGTGTTGTAATAGGAGCAGCGGGGCTGCGTCCCCAGCACCCGGCTGCTCACATGGCTAGCTTATGCCCTGAAATAATTACACAGAAACTGTACTCTTTTAAACACTGCCTGGCCCATTAGTTCCAGGCTCTTATTGCCTTGCTCTTACATATTTATCTAACCCATTTCTAATATCCCTGTAACACCACGAGGTGTCTTACCAGGGAAGATCTTAACCTGCATCTGTGTCCAGTAGGAGAATCATGGCGATTCCTTGACTCAGCTTCTTTCTCCCAGCATTCTGTTCTGTTTACTCCGCCTACCTAATTTTCTGTCGTATTAAAGGGCCAAGGCAGTCTCTTTATTTAACCAATGAAATCAACACAAAACAGAAGACTCTCCCCATCACAAACAGCAGTGTCACCAGACTTAGGCTCACAGCCTGTACCCCTAAGAAGTCAGTTAAAACAGCCAACTTGATATGAAAATTCAGAAAATGGAGTTTTATTCATTGGGGAAAGGAACAAAGAGATCCAGTGACCTCTTAAAGTCCATCCTTGGGGTCCTGAAGTGAACTTTAAGTTTAAATAGAGGGCCCAGAGACTGGAGAGATGGTTCCATGGTTAAACACAGTTGTTGTTCCTATAGAATACCTGGGTGTGGTTCCCAGCACCCACCTGGAATCTCACAACTGGCTATAACTCCAGTTCCAGGGATACACATGAAATAAAAATATATCCTTTAAAATAATATAAATAGAGGACCAAAGCAGTCCCATCAAAGTGTGGTTCTGCCCACCATCGATGCATCCTTGTCTGAGCTTTGGTTGTGTCCCATAAGGCCGTCTGACATTTTATTAGAAGCCTGTGGAATCTTTCTGGGAGACAGATCTCTCTCCCTGAGGCTGGGCTACTTCTGTTGGGTCCATTGCTTCATAGCCTGATGTTCAACCTAAGAGACGGTGTCTCTTTGGAGTATCTTCATTTCTGGCAGGCCCATCACAGCAGCAGCTGGAAACAGAAGAGAAGCAACTGCTTGGTCTACCCAAAGGGTAGAGGCTGCATATATAAAAGATCTTATGTGTTTCAAGGGCTACAGTGAGGCAGATTGCCCTTTAGGTTAAGATTTTGTTTTTCGAGACAGGGTTTCTCTGTGGCTTTGGAGCCTGTCCTGGAACTAGCTCTGTAGACCAGGCTGGTCTCGAAGTCACAGAGATCCGCCTGCTTCTGCCACCTGAGTGCTGGGATTAAAGGCATGCACCACCATTGCCTGGCTTGATTAAGAAATTTACTAGATGAGTTCTTGATGCTGTAGACATGTAAGCAGACAGCAGAGACCAGCATAGTCAAGGCTGAGAGGCAAGGTCCATCCCTAGTGTCACTGATGGACAGACAGCACGTTAGGGGCTCTAATGGCAAATCAGACCTGTGAGGCAGACTGAACATCCTTCTCTATAGGTCCCAAAGGGGAAAGGTTCCATAGCATGAGTCTGTGGTCAGGCTACAAGAGAAGAGAATTCCAGAGAAGACAGGTGAAACTCCTAGGATGCGGGGGAGGTATGGAGGAGGGGTCCTCTAGTTGAAGTGTGACATCAGGGAGTGTGTGTACTGACAGACAAACTCTTCCACAGGGTGACTGTCTCCCTACAGCAGCAGGGACCCCAGAATCCACATGAGAATTGAGGGTTGTGGATGGGCTGTAGTCTCAGCAACATGTCTGGGGACTCTGTTTAAGGATCACAGCCAGCTCTCAGGGAATTCTCCTCAGTGGCAGAGAGATGGCAGGTGAATGTGAACTGATTAGCTATTGGTATAATCTAACGCCAGGCCAATTATGACGTTATTGTTGGTTTGAGGCAGAGTCTCTAGCCCAGACTGGCCGTGAATTTCTGATCCTCCTCTATCCCACCTAATGTATGGATCAAACCTGAGGCTTCGGGCAAGGCGGACAAGCCCTCAACCAGCGATGTAAAGTTTCCAGAAAGCGGCTGGCCCTACCTTAACACCGAAACCTGTGCAAGGTGGATTGACAGGTTAGAACTTCAGTAGCTGTAGAGTTGGGAATGCTGCAGGTCAACAGCCAGTTTGCAGCTTCTCTGGGGTTACCTTCGGTTCCCCAAATAGCCGTTCTTTGCCCAGCCTCCTATCAGCCTGACATCGTAAAGCCTTTTGGAACGAATGAACTCAACAGAACCGGTGGACTAGCACCAAGGACCACAGGGGAGTTCTCCCCTCCTCCCTCCCACTGCTACCAATGTCCTTGAAAAGTACCCTGGTTTTTGATTTTCTGTCTCTATAAAAACCATCATGAAACATTTCCACATCAGAACTTGGAACTCGGGGTGGGTGACCCAAATCCATATCCCCAGACCATGGTCACTCATATTTGGTTCCAGAATAAACTCGTATCCTCTTTGTTAGAGCTGGGTTTTTGCACCAGTACCGAGCTGTAATTCCAGAGCCTCAGCTGTTTAAACAAGCCAGCCTGCTGATTTGGACACACTTCCTTTGAGAACCACTAGCACAGACATCTCTGTACATCATTACAGACTGGACTAGCAGACGACTGTGGCCCTTTCTGCCTTTTGATCAGGATGTACTTAGTTTGTTTTTAAGGTAGGATCTACGAGCCCAGGCTAACCTTGAACTCAAAATCTTCCTGCTTCTGCCTCCCAAACGTTGCGTTCATAAGCCAGGTCGTCCTTCCAGTTCAGAAACTCTATAATTCTGTAGAAAATAAAAATACACTTATCATCCACCCAGTTTGCTTCTTTTTACTTTTTCCTCCATTTTTTAAAAAACCAGGCAGAACCCTTACTGTTTTCCCCTCGACAACAATGCAGCATTGGCAAGAGCATAGAACTGGACTCCAGCACTTTTACCCACTATCACACGGACAAAGGATAAGGATCCTGGGACCCCGGAAGCCAGGCTACTTCCGCAGTCCATGTCCATGACATCAACTGTGGTGAGAAACATGGAGATGACGCGAAGAGTCTCCTCCCTAACATAGGCTCTAATCAGCCAAGCTCCTAGAAGCTGCTCATCAGACCAAGAAAGTCAAACACTGACGAACTGATACATTTCTGAAGTCTATCTCCAGGGGCCGAGAAAGCAAGATGGAATGCACTGAAAAAGGGTGGCGCCACATGAGGTCTGTCTCATCCAGTGATGGCTTCAGGGAGGCAGCTGGTGGGGACCGCGATGCTAGAGCACTTTCCTGAGTGGGGTGGCAATGGTGTGAGCACTCTACATTAGCCAGGAAGAAGCTTCCCCAGTGTCACTTCTTAGGACACTAACTCAAGCTTCTGGATATCTGGCACTAGCTGGCAGTCGCGGGCGGTGTCTCCGAACTATAGGACTTCCTGCTGCACAGGTTCAGAGTGGAACAGCTCTGCTGTGCTCTTAACGGCTCCAAATCCAAAGGTATCCACAGGAAAAGACAGCGCACCTTTATTCCTGAGAGCATGCGCTGTCTTTGCACCTTCTGGCCATCTCTATTACCAGAGCCATCTCTATCCATTAACAAGTGAGAAATCTTCATTTCCCAAGGTAAAGAAACCTATTTCAAGGGGCGATTTTTCTTTTCTCAGTCCTCTCAGAACCTTAGTGGGTTTCTAATAAGAGAGGCGTGGAAAGAGAAGGAGGTGCTGGGGAGAAAGCAGAGAGGAAAAGTTCTAGGGGTGGAGGAAAGAAAGGCAGGAGCTAAACCCATCCTGTGGTTTTTCAAAGCTCACTATGAGACTGACGACAGTAGGGGCCAAGACGGAAGTGGGGAAGATAGTTTTTAACAAGAGAAAGACACCAGCATAAGAATCAAGAGCACCCAGCGTGAGCACCCAGCTTGAGAGCAAGGAGGAACTCTGTCCTGAGGTACCTGGGCTCTGGGGAGAGGTGGAACGCTTGATAGAACTGCTCACGTGAGGCCAAGCTTTCAGTGAGGTGCTGAGAAGCCTGCTTCTCAAAGGGAAATAAATGTTCTCTGCCCTCAGAAGCCTGAGGAAGAGATAGGCTACTTATGGCGGTGGGCTGGCGCGCTCACCCTTCCTTCTCATGGGCTTCGGGTCCTTCACTGGCTCAGATATGCCTTCAGGGGGAAAGACCACACTCCATCCATGGGAAGGAAGTCTCTCTCTGTGAGCATTTTAGAGTTAAGCCTGACCAGATTAACTCAGGCATGCTGGGCCGACTCCTCCAGGTGCTCTCTTTGGTTCTGTGTTCATGAGAAGATGGTGGGTGGAAGACACACATTTCTATAAATACAAAGGAGATGAAGAATCATCATAAGAAAGGTTGTGAAGCCTTTGCTCCAGCCCTGGGCTGAGATGTGAGCTGCCTCTGTGAGGTGTCTCTGAGGGACATTCAAGTCCTAGGCACCAAACGTGGCATAAACAAGGGCAGCCTTAGTCGCTGTGTGGTTTGGGCAGAGTAAACCTCTAAATTCCTGGGGTTTAAAAAAGCAATGTTTTGCCCTCAGTTCAGTTCCAACTGTCTCCTTCAGCGGGAAGAAGCCTTAGCCTTTGCCTGTGAGTCAGAGCTGGTGGCTTACCTAGGGTGTGTGACCCCACGAGGTCAGACCACACTCGAGGTTTGTGAGTCTGGGGAGAAAATATATCTTCTCTTTTGTCAGCCTTTGCTAGGGAGTTGGTATTTGCTTCCATTAAAAATGCAGGTAAGGAGACAGGTGTGGTGGCAAACACCTTTAAGACCAGCATTTGGGAGGCAAGCGGATCTCTGTGAGTTCGAGGCCAGCCTGGTCTACAAAAGGAGTTCCAGGACAGTCAGAGCTGTTACACAGAGAGACCCTGTCTCGGGGTGGGGAGGGGTTGTTGCAGGCAAGGAGCCACAGGAGAATCTGCCGTTAGCAGAAAGCATAGGTATCTTCAAATCTCTTGGCGGCTGTTACACTTCATTGGACTAGACAAGGGCCGGGAGTGACCGTTCAGTGGCTAAGAGTGCTGGCTGCTCCTGCTGAGGGCCTGGTTCCCACACACCGAGGCTCAAGGCCATATATAACTCCAGTTCCAGGGATACAATGCCCTCTTCTGGCCTTCGCAGGCACCACACACCCAAACAGTACACAGGCATACACGTAGGTAAAACAAGCTATACACATAAAATAAAAAGAAATGATGGTCGTTGTCAGATGGACACCGGGTCCAAGGAAGCGTGTGTTATCTATCATGAATTCCTGTAACTGTTCCAGCAACCATCTTTATAGAATTTGCTTCCTTTATTATCCTATACATTTTGTTTTATTAATTCTAGACTGATTTTTTTATCCCATATATTATGAATGTTTTGCCTTCGCACGCACACACACACACATACACATGAACACATACACACATGCCTCCCACACACACACATGCACCACATGTGAGCTTGGACCCAACAGAAGCCAGAAGAGGGTGTTGGGTGCCCTCAAACTGGAGTTACAGACAGAGGTACCAACCTGGACGCTGGAACGCAGCCCTGTCTTCGGCAAGAGCAACGAGTCATTTCCCCAACCCATCTCATTAATTTTTTTACAAAGAGCATTTGAATTGATTTATTCCTTTACACATAACTGAAAGTGATTTGCTACTGTACAGTAACGTGTTGCAAAGGTAGTGAACGTACATTGTGACTGTATAGAAAACTACAGGTTTGCAGATTCGTGCTACAGGATTGCAGGCTTTCTAGTGTTTCCACACATTCTCAGCAAGAGAAACAAAATACCCAAGATTAAAGGAAAATCAGACAAATCGCGTGGATTTAACTTCGCTAAAAACATCATGTCTGCCTCGCTGTGAGCACAAGCCGCATGTTCCTCACCAGGTCTTCAAAAGGCTCCTTGGTCCCCTTTAAAATAGTTTTACTATATTTATTTAGTGTGCATAGATGTGTGTGTGTGTGTGTGTGTGTGTGTGTGTGTGTGTGTGCTGTACACGTGAAGGTCACAGGACAACTTGCAAGAGTCGGCTACCTCCTTCCATTGTGAGCGAACTCAAGTCCTTGGGCTTTGTGGCAAGCGCCTTTACCGGCTGAGTCATCTGGCTCTCCATAGTTCCCTTTGAGCCGCGGTTAGGAAGCTGCGCTCCAGCTCAAGAGACCGGGTTAGAAGGGCAGGCTGAGAACAAGCAAGGGCGCCAAGGCTTCCCCGGAACTCTGGTTTCTCATAAACTAGAGATGAGGGCGTTTGCCGCTTTCCTCCATCTCTTACCAAGGATTTCTGAGAGTTCAAGGAAAACTCAAATGTGAGGATACCAACCCTATCTGCACCCTTCCTTGCGGCTGGAGGCGTAAAGGACCCAGAAAGTTCTGCCCTCCCATACCCCACCACTCTAGATGCTAAAGAGCCATTAGTAGCTTCGAGCGCAGTCCTAGTCACTGGGCCCACAGGATCCAATCATGCACTCTCCTCTTCTCCACTCCTAGTTAAGGTTGTTGCCCCCACCTCGGACCCACCCCCCGTCGTCGTCTGTCTCCCCCCCCCCCCCCCCCCCCCTTCCCCAATCCCCTGCTCTTCTGCCTGGAGGAGTCCTGGGCTGGACTGAGCCAGGCAACGCGGAGAAGGTCACACCCGGGGCTGGGAGGCAGCGCCCTCTAGCGGCGAGAGCTCCAGCCATCAGTGTCTGCCCGCGACGCACCTGGTGCTCCAAGAATCAAGGTCACTTCTGACAAGGGAGTCCTTACCTGAATGGTCCCCGCCTACCCCCAAACCGGCTGAGGAGCCGAAGCTTACTTACACACTGTGGTCCAGCTAGACTTCATCACCGCGTAGCCACTCCGGGCAGAGGGACCGGCTCCTTGCTGCAGGCCAGCCTGCCTGTCGTTGGAAGCGGTCCCTACTCCGCCCCTCCTATCCCATTACACCAGTCCCTGAGGACACAATCTTGAAGAAGAAGCAGGACCTTCTGGCATCTCACAGCCAGCAAGTGCACAGCATTGGTTACAAGCCAAATCTCCCAACCGGTCAGTTCTCCTCCACCTTCCTTCTCCCACCACATCCTTCCAGTACCAACACCTAAAGTCAACAAAACGACCAAGACCCAACTCCACTGCCTTCCTGCAACCTTCCCAGAGCCCATGGCCTGCATTCCTCTTCTTCTAACCCTTGTAAACTGCTTCCCCAACTCTGTTCTTGTCATAACCCTTTATTCTTCACTGTTTGGGAATGGAGAGAGATGGCTGTAAGGAGAGGCACCAAAGATACTGACTGCAAGGGGGTTAGGATCCCAGCTCCCCACCCAGTCTCTGTGATTTTAAGCAAGCCACACGGCTCCTCCAAGACTTCTGCACTGAGCACGTGGTTAATGATAGCTCAGAGTTTTACAAGCACTAAATACTACTGTGTATGAGCTGCAGCCAGTTATGCGGCCATAAGAATCAGCACGGCTAGCATTTATTGAGCAGTTGCGCTCCGTCAAGCACCATGCTATGCTCACAAAGCTGCTAGATTGACCTCCATAGTTACCTTGGGGGAGAGAACGCTGTTGTCAACATTTTATTCATCAGTAAACTCTTTTTCATAGAGATTAAGAAATCCAACATTAGATTTCAAACCCGACCTGACTAGGCGGCATCGAGCAACACATAGACTCCTGTTTTAATGATCTCTCTGTCCACCGCGTACCTACCTGGCAGGTGCTAGATGGGATATACTAGTCAAATGTTTTCACTTCTCAGGGGCTTGACCTAGGGCCCAGCACAGAAGCCCAAGAAGCCTGATGTTGCCCCGGAATAGTTTTTTTAAAATGTACCTTATTGTTTTTGACATCTAAGCTAGTTGCACTGAAACAGAATCTGGCCTTGCAATACTGACAGTCTGAGCTTCACTTCAATGGCTAGTACACTATCAATTTTTAAAATGTTTGATTTGTTTAGAAGAATATGTGTTCAGCAAAGAATTGTTGGAAGGACTTCTACAGTTCCATTGGGCTGGTTGGCCTTTAAATCTTCTATACATACCTTTTTATCACTTCACAGTTGAGGAAGCTGGGTTGAACTATGGGGATCACTGTAGTTCCCATTTCTTCCAGTAATTTCTCCAAACTTTACTTTATAGAGCTAAGGGTTATTACATAGTTTCAAGCTATGTGTCTGGGTGTTTTGCCTGCAAGCGTGTTTGTGCACCAATGTGTGCGGTGTCTGTAGAGGCCAGCAAAGCATATCTGTGACCTTATGTATTTCTTTATAAAACTGTATACTTTTGCCTTATATTAATTTAGTTAGGCCGACAATACTTAACCACTATTTTTCATCCTTTTAGTTTTGAATTTCCACATCATTGCTCTTTTTAATGACATTTATTTTTATTTTACTGTATATTTGAGGAAGGGTCAGAGGTCAACTTTCAGGAGTCCATTCTCTCCTGTCATTCAGTTCCTGGGGATCAAACTCAGGGTGTCAGGGTTGGCGGCAGGCACCTTTACCCTCTGCGCAATCTCAGCAACCCTCAGTACTCTTCAGTATTCCTCTTGCATGTAGTCTATGGTCGGATTTTTTTCTGAGACAGAGTCTCACTGTGTAGGTCTGGTGGCTGGTCTGCAAATCTCTGTAGACCAGGCTGGCCTCAAACTCAGCTAGGTCTGCCTGCCTCTGCCTCCCGAGTGCTGGGATTATAGGTGTGCCCCACCACTGCCCAGCCATGATGAAATCTCATTCCTCTGGATTGTAAACTCAAGCTCTTTTTTCTCTAAGTTGCTTTTGATACTGATGTTTCATCAGAGCAACAGAAAACGAACTAATACACAACACGGAAATCTATGCTCGGATCTGAAGACTTAATGTCACAAAAAATTCACTTCTCCCTAAGTTAAAATATACATTGAACATAACCTATAACCTATTTTTTAAAATAACAATGGGGGAATGTAGCTTCTATAGGCACTGCACACATGTGGCTCATGAATATATATGCAGGCAAAACACCCATGCACACAAAATAAAAATGAAAGAAAAGTAATTGGACTTTCTTGGGCTGGAAAGGGTGATAAGAGAAGGCAATGGTGGAGATGAATATGCTCAAGGTGCTGTCTCTGTGTATGAAAGCAATGAAATTCATAGCGCTATATAACTGATATGTGACAAAAATATGGTGTAGGGGATGGAGAGATGGTTCAGTGACAAAGAACACTGGTTGCTTTAGCAGAGGATCAGGATTCAGTTCCCAGGACCCACAGGGCTGCTCACAATCACCCATCACTTAGCTCCAGGGGTCTGACGCCCTCTTCTGGACTCCTTGTGCACCTGCATGCAGTGCCCAAAGATACAAATAATAAATCTTTAAATATATAACTGAAAAATCAGAAACAGGATTTATAACTATTTCTGGTTTTCTCCCTCAAATTTTGGAGCTCAAGTCCGTAATATACACCAGTGTCTTGTATTTTGAATACTTATTCTTCAGTTTATGGTGCTAATAAAGCATCTTAAGATAAGGAGCCTGGCTCACCAGAAGTGAGCCGACCAGCCTCTTCTGGCCCAGTTCTCTGTGTCATGCTTGCTGTCGTGTAAACTAACCTGTGCCACAAGCTACCTCCACCACAAACCACACCCCTAAGGCTCCCGTGCTATAACAAGCTGGCATCCCTTCGAAGCCATGAGCCAAAGTAGTCCTTCCCTTCCTGAAGCTGCTTCAGTAAGCTACTGTGTCTTATCAGTGAAACAGTGACCACAAAACTTGTGAGTATACCTCTTCAAGAAGGTACAAGCTGGAAATATATACATGGGGGAGCACACAGAAGATTCTTAGAAACCATAGAGTGTATGTATACAAACCAAGGTGGCATAGCCTCTGTATACTTTAGCCATCTGGTACAACAAGGCTCTTGGGTTACACACCCACACAGCATTTTACTATGATGAATACTCTAGGCAACTGTAATACAACAGTAGGTAGTTATACATCCAGACACAGACAATGTACAGTGAATATGTATATATCATATATATATATATATCCTACACGATACCCATTTTGACATACTGAATTATAATAGATATAATTTAAGTCCATATTTATAAAACTAATCGAGTTCAGTTTTTAAATAAATAATAGAGGTTGATTTGACTCCTGATTCTAGACATGGAAATGTCCAAGTGTGTAGCACTAGCATCTGCTGAGGGCCTGCCTGCTACATTATAGCAAGGTAGAGAGCCTCCATTTTAAAAACATTAAGATTAATAAGATAATAAATAATTTAAAATAATGCATCACTAATGATGATGGCACACTGAGAGATACATCACTAGATGATTTCATGGCTGTACAGCATAGAGCGTATACATACAAACCAAGATGCTGCAGCCTCTGCACACCTTGGTCATCTGGCACAACCTTTTGCTCTTGGGTTACACACCCACATGGTATGTTACTATAATGATACTGTAGGCAGCCATAATACAACGGTATTTATGTATCTAGACACAATATACACTAAAAATAGAGTCCAACAGCTTTAAATTGAACGCCTGGATAAAGCACTTTCTGTGCCTGGAGTCTGCAGGTCTGGGAATCTCTTCAGAGCATGAGTGATGGAAGCCTGGGGCATGACTGAGCACTGCTGGGCACAGCTGGGCACAGCTGGGCACCGCATAACAGCCACTCTAAATAGGTCAGACCCCAAATCCTGGGCTGGATCCCCAGCACCTCAGAAAGAAACTGACTTCAGTCATAAAGTAGCGTTAGCTCATGATAACATTTTTACTTTACAGTCTCCTTAATTTCTAAGTTTAGCCTAAAACATAACCATGCCAGTTTCGTTGGCCCATGCATGTAATCACAGCTGGGTAGGCTGAGGCAAAAGGCTTATGAGTTTGAGGCCAGTCTGGGGAAAAGTCCCTACAAAGACATTGTACATATTATACAGCTGTATAAGAATTGTGTGTGTGTGGTGTGAGATAATTCTGTATTCTGTCAATTATGCTTTAAATAAACGCTGATTGGCCACTAGCCAGGCAGGATGTATAGGTGGGACAACCAGACAGGAAGTAGAGATGGGGCAATGAGAACAGGAGTATTCTAGGAAGAAGGAAGTTCTTCTTGAGTCCCGCCCAGACCACGGAAGAAGCAAGATGTGATCTACCTTGCTGAAAAAGGTACTGAGCCATGTGGCTAGCATAGATAAAAATAATGGGTTAATATAAGTTATAAGAGCTAATACAAAGCCTGAGCTAATGGGCCAATCAGTTTATAACTTATGACGACCTCTGTGTGATTTTCTTTGGGACTTGCCAGTTGTGAGAACTGGGCAGGACATAAACCCCAACAATCAGGCTCGTTCATGTTACGTGTGTGTGTGTGTGTGTGTGTGTGTGTGTGTGTGTGTACATATATACATATATTCTTATCCTATATGCTTTCCCAATTTTTAAACCTTTTCTGTTAAAAGTGAACACATTCAATAAAAAAGGAAAACATAACACATGTAACCTATGTCTGCAGAGGTCAAGGTCATTAATGTTACTGTCTTACATCTTCAATATCGTCCCACTAGAAGGCCTTTAAGGCCATCATCCCCTGAAACGCCACCGTCTTTTTCTGGCATCCCTCATGAAAGACCTGCCCAAGCTCCTCTTGTGTGGGACCCTTCATATATACATGCATGGCGGCTTGCTTGGTGTCTCTGCTGATGAGCAGGTGACACACTACTCAACACCGAGGTCCCTGTTTTCAAAGCTAGTTGAAGTCTGCAAAGTCTGCGAACCCCTTCACCATGGTTTGCTTGTTAATCTCTTTTCCTCCGACCTCCTTTTCATTCTCCTTTTCCTCCACTCTCTTTTCCTCGTTTCTTTTTTCTCTTGTCCTTCCAGTCGCTCATTTCTGCCCCATTTCATTATAATCTCTAAGGACCACTGATGTCTGTGCCATCTGTCGCTGGCTGAAATGTTGATATACAGCACATGCCCATGTAATACTCTCTTGTATGAATGAACCAAATTTACCAAGTCAGCCTCCTGTTAACTTTTCCTTTCAATTTGAGTGCTTTTTAAAATGTGGACATAATTTTGCTTAAACGGGATTAGGTTATTTAAATATATTAAAATAAAATAATAAAAATATTAGGAGAAAATAATTTAAAATCAAGGGAAACTTTATTAAAACAATATTGGAAACCCAAACATTTTTTAATTAAAACTTTATTGTAAAGAATTTGCAAATAAAAAAAAATCACACATCAAAATTAGCCCGGCCCAAAGTCCTTGCGTTTTAGCAAATGCCTATGGTGCTGAGACAGGCACTTCAAAGCTTCACGTCAGATCTTAGGCTTTCATTAGCTAATATATTTTTTTGTGCTTACCCATCACCAAAATATCCATGGTAGAGTTGAAACTGGAGCAACGTTAGCTTTGTATCTGCTTTCAGGACACAGTGCCCTTTACCTGAGTTCAGTCCTCCCTCAGTCCCTCATATTTTCACTTTCTTTTTTTTTTAATATTTATTTATTTATTATGTATACAATATTCTGTGTGTATGTCTGAAGGCCAGAAGAGGGCACCGGACCTCATTACAGATGGTTGTGAGCCACCATGTGGTTGCTGGGAATTGAACTCAGGACCTTTGGAAGAGCAGGCAATGCTCTTAACCTCTGAGCCATCTCTCCAGCCCCCATATTTTCACTTTCTTTTCTCCTTTTTACATACTATATATTTACCCACATGGACATTTGTTTACATATAGGCATATACATACAGTTACATATATATGGATGGATATAACAGGGGCTATTTGCCAACTAAACCCATGAAAACTAGGCAACATCTCTCAGCCCAGCCCGCCCCATTCCTCTCTCCAGTTATACCTTACTTGATCTTTTTATATCACTT
This sequence comes from Microtus oregoni, assembly GCF_018167655.1. Lineage (NCBI taxonomy): Eukaryota > Metazoa > Chordata > Mammalia > Rodentia > Cricetidae > Microtus > Microtus oregoni. Next base: position 4,626,101 of record NW_024543830.1, on the reverse strand, counting down.
CCAAACCCTCTGTTCCCTGGGGCTCTTTTTATCTCCATCACACTTTGAGTAACTTCAATAAGCGCTTAAAATAGGGAAACAGTCCTAGAGGTCTGGAAGGCTTCAGCTAAGGTGTCTCTGTGCTTTCAGGGGTGTGAGGCTACAGAGCAACAAAGCCAACACTCATGTGGAATTCCCGGGGCTGCTGAAAACATGCAAATCCTGATGCCACCTTGCCAAAGCTGCTGTGCCCTAGCCATCCTGCTGATAATCGTGGACTTCCAACGTGGTGGTGAGTATAGGTGCCGGGACAGAGACTGCCATTAGGGGAGAATCCGGGGCTCAGGGGAAAGAGTTCCCCATGCATGTTTTCTTGTAGGAAAAAGCCTCAACACAAGCGCTGATTTCTCTGTGGAGATTTTCCCTGGTTCTTCCAGGCACACACAGGAACTCATAAGCTCCCTACATAATTTGGTGACAATTTTTTATTTTGTGGTGATCAATAATAGATAGATAGATAGATAGATAGATGATAGACTGATGGACAGACGGATAGATAGATAGATAGATAGATAGATAGATAGATAGATAGATAGATGTTAGACAGATGGACAGGCAGATAGATAGGTAGATGATAGACAGATGAACAGACAGATGCATAGATAGATAGATAGATAGATAGATAGATGATAGACTGATGGACAGATGGATGGATAGATGATAGACAGATGGACAGATGGATGGATAGATGGACAGAGAGAGAGAGAAAGAGAAAGAGAGAAAGAGATAGATTTAAATGTATCAGGGAAGCAGTACTTTCCTGTCCACTTTACCTACCCCGATGCTCTGTGGTGCCAGGGGGAGTTGCAACCTGTGAAAGAAGAGATTTGTGCCCAGCTGGTGCCTTCCAACCACGGGGCCTGTAAACATTAAAAGCTTCCTGAGAAACCCTTGAGGATATATATTCATATATTTTGCAGAGTGTCTGTCAAGGTATAGGAGAACAAGTGCTTGGAGACATCCTACTGAGGCCATCAAGGCAGTGGTCCCTCACATCCACCTGCTTTTGACCCCGCAGTGCAGGGGTTCAGGCTTTCATGGGCATTAACTCGGGGCATCCTCATTCACGTATTCCTCCAATTGTGAGTCTCACCACATGACGGGGAAGTAAAAACATCTGACCCGTGAACAAAAAAATATAATTAGGATATAAGATTTCTGATAACATAAGACAAACTGTCCAAATCTGGCTTTGGAAACCTGTGTAATACAAACACGAGACTGCAAAGGCATGTAGATATACTTTTTAAAAAATATTTATTTATTTATTTATACAATATTCTGTCTGTGTGTATGTCTGCAGGCCAGAAGAGGGCACCAGACCTCATTACAGATGGATGTGAGCCACCATGTGGTTGCTGAGAATTGAACTCAGGACCTTTGGAAGAGCAGGCAGTGCTCTTAACCACTGAGCCATCTCTCCAGCCCGTAGATATACTTTTTTAAAACAGCTGAAGGGCTGGAGAGATGGCTCAGTGGTTAAGAGCACTGGCTGTTCTTGCAGAGGACCTGGTTCAATTCCCAGCACCCACATGGTGGTTCACAACCATCCATAATTCCAGTTCCAGGGGTCCATCACCCTCTTCTAACCTCCTTGGACACCAGGCAAGTCCATGGTGTATATAGATATATGCAGGCAAAAAACTCATATACATAAAATGAACACATCTATTTTTTTAAAAAAAATTAATGCAGCTTAAGTAATTTTCTAAGATTTTATTTTTAAAAAGAAAAAAAAACTGTGCTGGGAAGACAGCTTAATCAGTAAAGTGCTGGCCAGGCACAAAAACAAGCCAAGGATGGCAGCGGCACGTACTTGTAATCCCAGAACCAGGGAGGTGGAGACAGGAGGATCCTTTGGGCTTACTGACCAGCCAATCTAGCCAGAGACCCTGTCTCAAAAGAGGTAAAGTGTTCTTGAAGATGCCACTGAAACTGTCCTCTGACCTACACACACACACCACACTCACACACCACACCACACTCACACATGCACACTCACGCATAAAAACAATCCTTTCTCTTTGAGGGCTTTGTCCTTTGAAGAGGGGAGATGGCTTGGTGGGTAAGGCAATAGTGACCGCTTCATCCGTGGCAGGCTTCTACCCAACCTTGCAGCGGGGCCATCAGTCTGCTGGAAGCCCTCCTGACCGTGCAGTGACAGGAAGTACCAGGCATGAGGCACACTAGCCCCATCTGTCAGTTCCTACACAGACCCCTCAACTCTTGGTGTCTGTGAACCAGGTGAGGTACAGCACCACAAAGATGCCCCGAGAGATCGGCTTGGTGGCCGTCATGCCTCTGTCTCTCCTTGCCACTCTCACCCATCTCTTTTCCTCCTTCAGACTGCCACTCAGCCCTGCTCCTGCTGGGCTTCCTTTGGACAAGGAAGACACCTACGTTTGCTGCTGTTGCTTCCCCCAGCCCTTATTTTGGGGGGCCTGTTTGCCCTTGAGGGATTGTCTGGCCACACGAGAGTAGAATTTTTGAGACTTTATTGCTTCTCATCTTTGGCTCGAGAATACGCCTGAGACCCTGTCCTGGCGCACGGCCCTCCTGTCCTACCTTCCTGGAGTTTCGTCTCATGCCCACACCATCTCATTTCCCTCCTTACTTCCTGCAGACCCCAACTAAGGCTTCCCAGGCATTTGAGTGTGTGACGTACCACTGATTTCTCTCCCCAAGACAGAAAATATTTCAGAGCACTCGTTTGCATTCATACAAGAATGAAATTTCACCCTGCGAACATGTTCACCCCATTGGTATAGGGCCTCCCCCATCCCATCCACTCTACTACCTCCAGACCCAGGGACTTCATGGCCACTGCCTCTACCTCTACCAAGTGTCGTTTGCCTGTCTTACCTCTAGCCATGACTGCTGTTACTGCCTGGAATCTGGACTGTGGTATTCTGCTAATCTTTCAAAATTTATTTTATTTTTATCTATGTTATCTATTATTATTATTATTTGGGTTTTTTTTTTGAGGCAGGGTTTCTCTGTGTAGACCAGGCAGTCCTCGAACTCAGAGAGATCACCTGCCTCTGCCTCCCGAGTGCTGGGACTAAAAGTGTGCACCACCGCTGCCTGGCTTGTATTTTGCTGATCTTTACGTTGGGCTGTACACTTGAGAGCAGAGCTTTGATGGTCTAAATGAGATGTCCCGAATAAGTCTTGGTATTTGGATATTTGGTGCTCAGTTAGTGGCTATTTGGGAAGGATTAAGCTGTATGGCCTTGCTGGGGGGAAAATGGGGGCCATGCTTGGGGTTCCAAAATCCTCTTACCTCTCTCAGTGTGCTCTCTCTTGCTTATGGGTTTAGATGTGAGCTCTCAGCTATTCCTGCCACCACGCCTTCACTATGCCATCATGGATTCTAACCCTCCCTGAAAGATTAAAGGGTTTTTTTTATAAGTTGCTTTGTTCATGGTGCTTTGTCATAGCCATAGAAAAGTCACTAAGGCAGTCCCCTGCTCCCCAGCATCATGGAGTAGAAACTTCACACGGATGTATCTGGTCCCTTAAGTCTCACCTCCCAGGAAAATTAGAGGCGGGCAATGTGGTTATTGTCCCAGGAACAACTAGAAGTTGTGTTTCCCGTCTGCCGGTGTCACTGTCAGACAAGTGTCACACAAGGTGTGACTTAAGGAACTCTTCCTGACTTTTCATGGTAACTCCTGCATCCCTGTTTCAGGATGCCTCCAAGTCACCAGCTCAGTATCCCAGCAAGGAGGACAACTGGTCTTCACCTGCACTTTGTGGCACAAGAGAGGCGAAGCCGAGGGGCTAATACTCTTCTGGTGCAAAGACAGGCGGTCCGACTGTTCTCCTGAGACCAGCTTAGAGCAGCTAAGGGTGAAAAGGGATCCTGGGACAGATGGTAGCAATGAACAGAAATCTCAGTTGGTATTCACCATAGACCAAGCCACACCATCGGACAGTGGGACCTACCAGTGCTGTGCTCGAAGCCAGAAGCCAGAAATCTACATTCATGGTCATTTTGTCTCTGTTCTAGTCACAGGTAAGTCCCTAAGAACCAAATGCAGCCAGAGGAGTAGTGAGCGGGGCTGACAGTAGGAGTTTCGAGTAGCGAGTCGAGGTCCTAAATAGCAATCCCCTTGAGCATCCTTCCTCCCCTGAGCATCCTTCCTCCCTTGAGCATCCTTCCTCCCTTGAGCATCCTTCCTCCCTTGAGCATCCTTCCTCCCTTGAGCATCCTTCCTCCCTTGAGCATCCTTCCTCCCTTGAGCATCCTTCCTCCCCTGAGCATCCTTCCTCCCTTGAGCATCCTTCCTCCCTTGAGCACCCTTCCTCCCTTGAGCATCCTTCCTCCCTTGAGCATCCTTCCTCCCTTGAGCATCCTTCCTCCCTTGAGCATCCTTCCTCCCTTGAGCACCCTTCCTTTCTAGAGCATCCTTCCTCCCTTGAGCACCCTTCCTTTCTAGAGCATCCTTCCTCCCTTGAGCACCCTTCCTTCTTAGAACATCCTTCCTTCATCCCTTGAGCACCCTTCCTTCCTAGAACATCCTTCATCCCTTGAGCATCCTTCCTCTTACCCAGTTCTCTGCTAGCACCACGCTGGCTAATATACTTCATGTTAAACCTATCTTCAAAGTATATGTATGAAGGTAATCTCATCTTTGTCTTTACTGTTCAGCATCTTTATCGAATGGCCCTTTCATTCTCATTAGAAGACTGAGTCTTCAGGAAGTGCAGGGATTTATTTAATGCCACTCATCAACTGGACTAGTAACCATAGAAGAGAATAGGGTGTTTATTAAATCATAGTAATAAAAATAACAATAATAATAATAATAATCAACCCAGGACTTTTGATGACTACTCTGCAGTTCTCTCAGTGAAGAGCCTGTATTTCCCAAATATACAGAGATGGGTTTAAAATACAATCTGTGATTTTCCTAAGAAGCATTTGACTCTAAGAAATGAACCTACTCTAGCTACTGGATTAGAACAGAAAAATAAAGCAGAAAGTGTGGATAGCCCCACAAGTTCAGTTTTCTAGAATCAGAAGCCAGAAAGCTGAACAGGACCCAAAACAGTCCATCAGGGTCTCAAGCTCACCAAGGGAGCAAGGCTTCTGGCCTCTGCCTATGCCCTTCATGCTCCATCACTTCCCCAGTGAACCTCACTGTGATAACTCTAGCCAAGCTGTAGAGAGGGCCCATCTGGGCCTGAGCCTTCAGAATCCTGTGGAAAACGCACCTTCTACCTACAGTTCTATACCCAGCCAAACTACCAATCTATGTGAGACAAGAGACACTGTTCGATGTACAATGGCTTAAAAAAGCTTGCCATCTGTAAACGTTTCTCAATGCTGGAGATTGATCCCAGGACCTAGAACATGCTAAGTCAGTACTTTGTCACTGAGCCACATGCCAGCCTCATACAATTTTTTTAAAAGAATCCAACAACCCAGCATGGTGGCCCATACCTATAATCTCAGCACTCAGGAAAACAAAGACTGATCGTAAGTTTTGGGTCTGGGCTACATAGCTACACCATGTCAGCAAACACACAAACATTATCTTAGCCCTCCACTCACAGTAAATAAAAAATCTGAGAGGTAGGGCCTTTTAATAAACATTCCTATTCTCTTCTATGGTTACTAATCATTCAAATGGTCCACTTTTCTTCAGTTACATCTATATTTTCTTCTTTCCTTGCTTGCTGCTACCTACCTAAATGTCCTGTCACTTGGCACTTCTAACTATTCTTTCTTCCACCAAAATCCTCTCCCACAGCTTCTGTGAGTGTTCTCTGACTTGTTTAATTTCTCATTTACTTTGCCTCTATTTTCTTCTCCCATCTATCAAACCTAAGTCCTCACCTAATCTAACTTCCTTCCCTCCCCCGAGTTTGCATCAATCCCAAGTCACCTTCTCCAGCTCTACCTCCTTTCCAATGCTTTAACCAAACACCCCACTCTCAGCTGGACCACTTCCTGGCAGCACCCCATCTCCCCTAACTTGTCTTCTTGAGACTAGCATCTGTCCATGACTCTCGGTCAAAGTCCTGGTTCCTCCTTTTCTTTACCCATCTAATAAGTTACTACAAGTTTCCCTGTGTTTACTATTTTCTTTTCAAATGCTTCCCAAGTTTCTCTCACATCACAGTTAAAACATTCCTCTCAACTTTAACAAGTGAGGTCCTTGAGATTGCCAACATTTCCTCTCTCACACTTGCTACGGGACCTATTGTTCAATAAATGGGCCACCAACCCTGTATTGTGCCAGTTCACTTGAGATTGCCACAGACTTAGCTAGAAGGTTAGTGTGTATGTTCTATGCCGTCACTCGGAGAATTAAAGGCTACTTAGTGTCTACAATGTCTAAATCACGTTAGCTTATATGAGGCGCTAGCTCATCAGTTCTCGACCTGTGGGTCACAACCCCTTTGGGGGTCAATATCAGATATCCTGCACATCAGATATTTACATTCTGACTCATAACAGTAACAAAATTACAGTTGTAAAGTAGCAATGAAATAATCTTATGGTTGGGGTCACCACAACATGAGGAACTGTATTGAAGGGTCGCAGCATTAGGAAGGCTGAGACCCACTGCTCCAGGCAATTTCATTGTATTTATCTGGCCCCTCTGCTCCAGTTAAACTGCAAAAGTGGCTATTCTCCTGCCTCCTCTTCATTCATTTGATGGACACTCCCTGTGCATCCTGAGCACAATGCCAAGCGCTGGACAAAAGAATGGGGTGCAACAGTCCTTGCTCCTTATAACTCGGTGTTCACAGTTTCCCAATGAGCCCCAGTGTTTCTTTTTTTTTTTTAATTGAGAAAAAAAAATTTCCGCCTCCTCCCAGCCTTCCACTCCTCTCCCCCTCCCTCTCAAGTCTGAAGAGCAGTCAGGGTTCCCTGCCCTGTGGAGCCCCAGTATTTCTTTCTTTCTTTTTTTTTTTTTTTTTTTGGATTTTTTTTGAGACAGGGTTTCTCCGTAGCTTTTGGTTCCTGTCCTGGAACTAGCTCTTGTAGACCAGGCTGGCCTCGAACTCACAGAGATCCGCCTGCCTCTGCCTCCCGAGTGCTGGGATTAAAGGCGTGCGCCACCACCGCCCGGCCCCAGTATTTCTAATTGAGTGACAGGGAAGGCTATGTAGGCACTCAGCACATATGATCGTCAGCTGTGGAAATAAGGTCCTTCTGGAAGGTAAGAGCAGACAGGCAAGAGGCGGCACTAATAAACAGTGCCCACCGTGTACTGAGTGCTAGCATGCACCAGGCATTGTGCTGGTAGTCGTCTCCACAGACTTTCGGGAGGTTTTGTTGTCCCGTGACAAGATGTTCTCAGCGCTCACTCAGAGGGGCAGCGATAGACGCTCCAACTCTATTCCCGTGCCCAAGGTTCTTATTTATTTATTTTGGTTTTTTGAGACAAGGTTTCTCATATTATATAGCTTTGGAACCTGTCCTGGAACTCGCTATGTAGACCAGGCTAGCCTTGAACTCACAGAGGTCCACTGGCTCAGCCCAAAATTTTAACTCATGCTAAATTACTCTATTATAGAAGACTGTTTATAATGAACACAATTGAGGAAACCCAAGTCCAAGGTGAGCTGTTTTCCCTTCCTGGGAGATGGTGGCGCACGCCTTTATTCCCAACACTCGGGAGGCAGAGGCAGGCGGATCTCTGTGAGTTCGAGACCAGCCTGGTCTACAAGAGCTAGTTCCAGGACAGGCTCCAAAACCACAGAGAAACCTTGTTTCGAAAAAAAAAAAACAAAAAAACTCTAGAGCTCCTCCGAGGTTGACTTGTCTCTGTACCTGCTGAAGGCTAGGTTCTGTATTTATTTGCTCAGCCTAAGCCTATCACCACAGCCCGCAGATATCAAAACTTGTTTATTCAGGAAGTGGATTATGCTGCCAGGCATTCTTTGAGATCACGTGGGAAAAGCAACAAAAGGAAGTCCTGACCTCTGATCCCCTCTTCTGATCCGTGATTCTCTTTTGAACCTGGAACAGGGAACCACACTGAGATAAGACCAAGACAAAGGCAGGACCCTGTTGACAGCACTCCCAGTTCAGATTTCCTGCAAGTAAAGGCCTGCGGGATGCTGGTCGCCATCCTGGTGGCTCTTCAAGGTATGTTCAGAAGAGATTTCAGCGCTCCAAGCTATGAGTTTGTACTGCCAGCTTAATTATTTCCTAGGCGGGAAAGTACAGAAAGGAAGGAGGGGAAAACGTGTTCCCCAAGGCCTGGCCATCTACAGTATGTGGGTGAAACCAGCTTTAAGTTACTAAAGTCCTCATACTGTAGCTATGTGGAGACAGACAAATCGGACTTCCCTCTGGGTAAGAGGTTGGGCCTCTTAGGAAAGGCCTGTGGGAGACAAGAAACACAGCTGCCCCCACTCACTCAATGAACATAGAAACGCCAGGACAAGCCACAGGTCTCTAGTTATTACACAAAGATGAACAAGGCAGGAGACAGGGTCGGCCTGAGGTGGGGTTTGAACACAGTACCTCCACAAAGATGATGACCGTATTGAGTATTAAAATACTGAGACATTTAATAATTTTCCACTAGGATTTTGCATAACAAATAAATGATACGAGATTTTGACTGTCCTTGGCAGCCAAAAGGGCCAGCTTCTACACAGGGGACATGAGGATGGAGCAGTCTGGTTATTTACTTGCACTGAATACAAGTTTCCCTAGTGGGTTAAGCTATATTCTTGTTAATAAATGCTATTTCTTCAGGCACACTTTGAGTACACACTCAAAGGGAAACGGGGTCCACCTTGCACTATCGCCACTACCTGACTCCAGAGTCACCCAGAACAGCAAGGCCTCTGCTCCCAGTGCCCTTTTCTAGTCAAGAACAAAGCCTTACTTTCAACTATTTATTTTCTCCTGTACTCAAGGCGCTCTGAAGGTACACAAAAGAAAAAACAAAACTAAATCATAACTACTTATGAAGCTGTGTGAATGAGACATGGTCTCCCCATGCAGCCCAGACTGGTTTCCTACTCAGTCCTACCCCAGGCGTCGGACCACTGGGATTGAAGAGCCATGTCCAGCTTTTCCTTCTCTTCCTCTTCCTCCAATCCAAGCCTTAGCAGACAGAGGGAAGAGACAGCATTCAGCAGAAAAACACACGCATTTCCGGGGGTCTTAGCGATATCATGGAGACCAAGTTATAATGCTTTTTCTTCCATGTGAGGTTAAAGTGAAGGAGTGTCCTGATCCCTGCGCCTCCCTCTGCGCCTCCCACACAGCCCAGATACTATGTTCACACCTTTTCCCTATTCCCTTTCTAATCACGAGAGCCTATCAAACAGCCACCTCAGGACGGGCCTCAAATCAGGTGTTCTGTTTCTCAGTTAGTCTAAGTTGTGAGGTAGTGATACAAACCATTCATTTTCTTTCAACAGCTCTATAAAAAAAACAAAAACAAAAAAAAAACACTTCAGAAGAAGGTACAGCAAGATAAATCTGACAACGCACACGGGAAGAACGGTACGGGGAACAGATGCCGAGTAGACCAAGAATCTGGAGGATCAGCAAGATGGCTCAGCCAAGAACAGGAGCTTGCCTGCCAAGCTTCAGCTCAAACCTCTGCACCCACATGGTGGAAGCAGAGAACTGACTCCCCCAAGCTGTCCTCTGACCTCCATGGGAGTGCCGTGCTCTGACCCCAATAAATAAAATCATTCCAGGGATCTGGCAGAGCGTTTGGCATACTTCTGGATCTTCTTTCCTTATTGCCAGCGCAAGTTTGCCTACTCCCGCCTCAGTGCCAAGAGAGAAAACATGTTACAAGTGTGATTGGTGTGCTGGCCTTAAATACCAGGTATGTTTTATACCACAGAATAATGGTTCATCTCCCCTGCAACACAGTAAAATAAGTGAGTTCTAATTTTATATGTGTGTGTGTGATGCATGTATGTGTGCACACTGAACACGCGGAGGTCAGAGAACAACTCCCGGGAGCTGGTTCTCTCTTCGTCTGTGAGGGCTGGAGATCAAACTCAGGTGGCCAGGCTTGTGCAAGTGCTAACAGCTGTCTGTAACTCCAGGCTCTGACACCCTCGCACAGACATACAGGCAGGCAAAGCACCAACTCAAATAAAAATAATAAATAAATTAGAAAAGAAAACTGTACTTCTAACTGGGCCATGATGGCGCACGCCTTTAATCCAGCACTTGGGAGGCAGAAGCAGGTGAATCTTGTGAGTTTGAGGTCAGCCTGGTCTACAGAGTGAGTTCCAGGACAGCCAGGGCTACAGAGAGAAACCCTGTCTCAAAACCAAACCAAACAAAAAACAGCTGTACTTCTGATTAGAAAAAATGGCCACCACAAGCCGCAGCCAGGATCTCAGTGAGAAGGAAAAGCTACATCAGATGCTTTGTTTATGTGCACACCATCCAATCTGTCACAAAGAAAATGTAAAAAGCGGGGGAAAAAAAGATCTCAAACTTGAGTGTCTACAGTTCCTCTTGTCTGGGACATCTTCTAGCTCAGTTAAGAGCAACACTTGGTCCTGGTACACACCCCTAGTCATGCACACTGCATTCTGATTTCCATTAGAACCCCCTAGGACAGTGTCACCTGTGTGCCCAGACAAGGACATTAGTACCAGCCGGTATTTCCTCCCGCAGGAATGACACCATTCCATTAACTCCTTCCCAGCTACATTCATAGAACTTTGGAGATTTGCTTTGGAAACTCTTAAGAGCAGTCTCTTAGAGCAACTTTCAAATCTCTGTTAATCCCACAACCCTGAATTCATCACCCTGAATAAATATTTACACATATATTCATATAAGTAATGTATAATGATTCATATATATTCTATTATACATTGTACATACGTATACAATTAGAGTAGTGTACAGGCTGAGGCCCGGCTGGTCCAGTAATGACTGTCCAACGGAAGGTCCAAGGATCTAGCAGTCACACAGTCTGTTAGGGTGGATGTCTCAGCTTGTCTTCAGTATTTGCTGGGATCCTGAAGAAGTAGGTGTGACGTTTTCACTTGATGGCAACTGAGAATGAAGCTGCCATCAAGAGCAAGGGCAAGCAGGCAAAGAGCAGAAGCTTCGTCCTTCCATGTCCTTTGTAGAGGCCGCCACGAGAAGGTGTGGCCCAGATTAAACGTGGATCTTCCCACATGGAAAGATCCAGATTAAAGATGGGTCTTCCCGCATCAAAAGGTTTAATTAAGACAAATCCCTCACTGGTGTGCTGGTGTGGGAGGTCCTTCTGTCTGTGTGTTGCTTTTATTGGTTAATGAATAAAGAACTACTTTGAGCACATGGCAGGGAAGAACAGAAGTAGGCGGGGAAAGCTAGTATGTATGCTGGGAGAAAGAAGGGCAGAGTCAGGGAGACGCCATGGAGCCGCTAGAGACAGATGCTGGAACTTTGCTGGTAGGCCATGACCTCGTGGTGATGCACAGATTAATGGAGATGGGTTAAATTAATATGTAAGAGTTAGCCAATAAGAAGCTATAGGTAATGGTGATTTAAATAATACGGCTTCTGTGATTATTTCGGTTCTCAGCTAGCTGGGAAGCTGGGAAGAACAAGCGGCCTCCTCCAGTGTGCCCTTCATTTTCAGATTTTAGTTCATTCTAATGTTGGCAAGTTGACAACCAAGAATAGCCATCACAAAGTCGGGCAGTGGTGGCACACACTTTTAATCCCAGTACTCGGGAGGCAGAGGCAAGTGGATCTCTGCGAGTTTGAGGCCAGCTTGGTTTACAGAGCGAGTTCCAGGGCAGGTTCCAAAGCTACAGAGAAACCCTGTCTCAAAATTAAACAAACAAACAAACAACAAAACAAAAAATAAATAAATAAGTAGCCATCACAAGCATGTTTATCTTCCCATTTCTTTTTTTTTTAATATTTATTTATTTATTTATTATGTATACAATATTCTGTCTGTATGCCTGAAGGCCAGAAGAGGGCACCAGACCTCTTTACAGATGGTTGTGAGCCACCATGTGGTTGCTGAGAATTGAACTCAGGACCTTTGGTAGAGCAGGCAATGCTCTTAACCACTGAGCCATCTCTCCAGCCCCCTATCTTCCCATTTCTTTACCACAGAGGAAAAGGTTTTGCCCTTAATAGTTGGGGGTTTTTTTGTTTTTTTTTTTTTTGGTTTTTTTTTTTTTTTTTTTCGGATTTTTCGAGACAGGGTTTCTCCGTAGCTTTTGGTTCCTGTACTGGAACTAGCTCTTGTAGTCCAGTATGGCCTCGAACTCACAGAGATCCGCCTGCCTCTGCCTCCCGAGTGCTGGGATTAAAGGCGTGTGCCACCACCGCCCAGCTTGCCCTTAATATTTAAGTATCTATTATACAAACCCTGCTTCTACAGTCTGCTTCCTTCATTGATGTCAGTGAGTCTCACAGCAGCTTAGCAGACAACTCTGAAGCTTCCCTCACTTCTAAGCCCCTTTGGTGCAATTTAGAAGAGACAGATGAAGCTTTTCTTGAGTGATCTAGTTCTCCTCGAGGAACAGTTCTTGTAGCCAGACAGAAACTGAAGTATGCAAGAGGTCATGGGAAATTCAATGTGCTACCAAACATATGTCAATAGTATTAACCCTGGTATGGTACACCTATAGTCCCAGCGCTTGGGAGGCTGCGACAGGAGGATGGTGAGTTCAAGGCCAGCCTGGACTATAGAACATGACCCTGTGACAGAAAGGGGGGGGGGGGGTTAGTGTGCAACTGAAGCTTAGTTTTAATGTATGCTCTTAGAGCACTTGATGTCCTTGTTTCAATTCCTCAGTCCCCTCAAAACCATAAATACACATAGACAAACAAATAATTAATAGCCAAGCCAAGTGTGGAAACACACAGCGGTCTTCCTAGCCCTGGAGGCTGAGGCAGTAGGGTCTGAGGTTCCAAGCCAGCTTGGGCTATACAGTGAGACATGTTCTCACACTAACCAAGGTAACTGGGACTGGGGGCGTGGCTCCCAGTAGAGTGTTTTCCAGCATTTATGAAGTCCTGGGTTCCAACCCCAGCAACACATAAACTGGGCATGGTGGCACACTCATATAATCTCACACTGAAGGGATTCAGAAACCCAAGGTTGTCCTCGGTTACATGAACCCTTTCCTCCCTCCCGCCTCAAACACACACACACACACAAATGTGAGTTCAACTGATTATGAGTACTAGATAATAAACATCCTTAAGTAATTTGTTCTTGACCCTTAGAGATGACAAAGTATTACTTTAAGCGGATCTCTGCCATTGACCATGTAATGAGGTACCTACTTATCCAAGCCAATGTCCTGTAAGAGAGAAATCCTGGGAAAATGGGGCCTGTTTGTACATGAGAGAAGCAGAATGTGAGATTCCAATCTTCCCTCTGCCTGCTGACTCAGCGACCACCATGTCTTTTCTTCCTCCAAGGTACAATCTGTATATACATGTGTCTGAGAGTGTATATATTATCTAAATATACACACACAGGAGAGAAGGAGGGAGGACTGGAGGAAGGGAAGGAAGAGGGACAGGGGGGTGCACACCTTCAATCCCAGCACCAGGCAGTAGGGGGGGATGGGCAAGTCAATCTCTGTGGTTTTGTGGCCAGCTTGGTTTACATAGTGAATTCCAGGACAGCCAGGGCTATGTAGAGAGACCCTGTCTCAAAAAAACAAAGGAAAAACCAAATTCTTCCTTTAAATCTCCTGACTTGAGAATCAACTATTGGATTACCAGAGAACTGCTAAAAAACAGATACCTGAGAATTTACAAAACTGTCACATAGCAATCGTTGATAAATAAATTTATATTGAGATAAGGAAGGTATTTAATCTATAGTCATTCTTTTTTTAATTGCATGTATATGTGCATCTTTGTAGGTATTTGCTATGTGCATATGGGTGTCTGGGGAGGCCAGAAGAAGAGGTCACAGCATACCCTGGAGCTGCAGCAAGGGCAGTTGTGAGCCACTTGACATGGGTGCTGGGAACTGAACTCAAGTCCTAGGCAAGAGCATGAGGTCTTCTTTTCTTTTCTTTCTTTCATTCTTTTTGTTTGTCTTTTGAGACAGGATTTGTGAAGCCTTTGGCTGTCCTAGAACTAGCTTTGTAGATCAGGTTGGCCTCAAACTCACAGAGAGCCACCTGCCTCTACCTCTGGGATCAAAGGTGTGTGCCACCACTGCTTGGCAAAAGTAGATTATTTTCTCATACAATATATCCTGATTATAGTTTCCCCTCCCTCCACTCCTTCTAGCTCCTCCCCACATCCCCTCCTTTCTGTCTCTCATTAGAAAAGAACAGGCTTCCAAGAAACAACGGCAGAACATGACAACATGGAATGTAATAAGATGAAGCAAAACTATCATGTCAAAGTTGGACACAGCAACCCAAGAGAAGAAAAAGAGTCCCAAGAGTCTCATGGTTAGGAGTCCTGTTGTAGGGGGCCGCTTGTTTGTTCCCGGCTGCTTAGCCCCAAAATAATCACACAGAACCATATTATTTGCAATAGCTTAAGTGTATTTCTAGCTAATTCATATATTAGGTTAACCCATCTCCATTAATCTATGTACTGCCAAGTGGCTCTGTCTCAGGTGGGATACATAGCTTCTCCTGACTCAGTCTTCTTTCTCCCAGTATTCAGCCTAACTTTCCCTACCTAGTTGTTGTTGTTATTGTTATTGTTCTTCTCCTCCTCCTCCTCCTCTTCCTCCTCCTTCTCCTCTTCCTCCTCTTTGGTTGGTGTCAATGTTTCCCTTTTGGTAGCTTGCAGAGTACCTTCCCGAACCAAACAGACTCAAACATAGGGATGAAGGTTCCATGTAGGTACCAGCTTGACTTTTTCCATGTTCATGAGTTGTGTGGTTATTGTCCTCAGCAATGGGGCCCCTGCTGTCAGTTTTCAGAGAGCAACCTTTTGTCTTAACAACAATGCCTAGCTTGTTTAGGAATTTCCATGGGATCCCCTTGACCAATAAGTCAATTGAATGTATCCCAGTCCTGCCACTGGGAACCTTGCCTGGCAACAAGAGATGGCTAGTTGAGACTCCATATCCCACACTGCTAGGAGTCCTCACTAGGATCACCTTCATACATTCCAGGAAGTTTCCACTGTGCTGGGTTTCCACACTACTCCCCAAATGCCCCCCATTCCCAGCCTATCTCTCCACCCTCTCTCCCCATCACCTGATCCTACTCCCCCACTCCCATTCCCACCTGCCCCCAGTCCACCAGTAAGATCTATTCTACTTCCTCCTCTCAGAGAGACCGATGAATCCCCCTAGACCACCTTCTCTTTATCTAATCTCTCTGGGTATACAGATTGTAGCTTGGTTACCATTTACATAAAGGCTGATATCCACTTGTAAGTGAATATATACACTAATTAACTTTCTGAGTCTGAGTTACCTCACTTAGGATGATTTTTTCTAGGTCTATCCATTTGCCTACAAATTTCATGATGTAAATTAAAATTATAGCTGAGTAATATTGTGCAAATGTACCACATTTTTAAAAATCCATTCTTCTGTTGAGGAACACCTAGGCTGTTTCCAGTTCCTGGCTATTATGAATAAAACCATAATGAATGTGGTGGAGCAAGTATCCTTGTAGTATGGCAGAGCATCCTTTCGGCATATGCCCAAGAGTGGTAGAGCTGGATTTTGAGGTAGATTGATTCCCAACCTAGTCTAAGGAATCGCCATATTGATTTCCATAGTGGCTATACAAGTTTGCACTTCCACCAGCAATGGATGAGTGTTCCCTTTACTCCACATCCTGGCCAATGTGATCTTAGCCACTCTGATGGGTGTAAGATAGAATCTCAAAGTCATTTTGATTTACATTTCTCTGAAGGCTAAGGATAATGAACATTGCTTTAAGTGCTCCTCAGTCATTTGAGTTTCCTGTTGAGAATCTGTTTAGATCTGTCCCCTATTTTTAAATGGTATTCTTTGTTTTTCTGATGTCGTTTGTTGAGTTCTTTATATATTTTGGATATTAATCCTCTACTGAATGTGTAGTTGGTAAAATAAAATATTTTCCCATTCTGTAGGTTTCTGCTTTGTCCAATTAACGGTGTCCTTTCCCTTAGAGAAGCTTCTCAGTTTTGTGAGGTCCTATTTGTTAACTGTTGAGCTTAGTGCCAGCACTATCAGTGTTCTGCTCAGGAAGTCATCTTCTGTGCCAATGATCTCAAGGCAATTCCCCACTTTCTCTTCTATCAGATTCAGTGTGTCTGGTTTATGTTGAGGTCTTTGATCCACTTGGACTTGAGTTTTGTGCAGGGTGATAGATATGGATCTATTTGCATTCTTCGATATGCAAACATCCACTTTGCCCAAAACCATTTGTTGAAGATGCTGTCTTTTTTCCAATGTGTATATTTCTGGCTTCCTTATCAAAATCAGGTGTTCATAGGAGTGTGGATTTATGTCGGGCCTTCGATTCCACTGATCAATGTGTATGTTTTTAATTCCAATATCTTGCTGTTTTTATTACTGTAGCTCTGTAGCATAACTTGAAATAGTGAATTATGTGACCTCCAGCAGTTCTTTTATTGTTCAAGATTGTTTTAGATATCCTGGGTTTTTGTTTTTATATATGGTGTTTAGAACTGCACTGTCAAAGTCTATAAAGAATTGTGTTGGAATTTTGATGGGGATTGCATTGACTCTGTAGATTGCTTTTGGTAGGATGTCAGTTTTACTATGTTAATCTATGAGCATGGGAGATCTTTTCATATTCTGGTATCTTCATCAATTTCTTTCTTCAAAGACTTGAAGTTTTTATCATACATGTCCTTTACTTGCTTGCTTAGAGTTACCTCAAGATATTTTGTATTATTTGTGGATATTGTGATTCTTTCTCAGTACATTTGTCATTTGTATACAGGAGGACTACTGATTTTTTAATGTTATTTATTTTTTAGTTAATCTTGTATCCAGCTATTTTGCTGAGAATGCTTATCAGCTGTAGGAATTTTTAGGGTCACTTATGTATACTATCATATCACCTGCAAATAAAGATACTTTGACTTCTCCCTTTCCAATTTGTTCGCCTTGGTCTCCTTTAGTTGTCATTGCTCTAGCTGAATAGATATGGAGAACATGGACAATCTTGTCTTGTTTCTGATTTTATTGTTTTGATTTTCTCCTCATTTAATTTGATGTTGTCTATAGGTTTGCTGTAAATTGCCATTATTATGTTTAGGTATGGTCCTCATATCCCTACTCTCTCCAGAACTTCTATCAAGAAGGGACATTGGATTTTGTCCAAAAAAAAAAAATTCTGTATCTAATGTGGGTTTTTTTTTTACTTAGTTTATACAGTGAATCAAATTTGTTCATTTACATATGTTGAACCATCTCTGCACCTCTGGGATGAAGCCTACTCGATCATGGTGAACTTTTTTAATGTGTTCTTGGATTTGGTTTGCAAGTATTTTATTGAGTATTTTTGTATCTGTGTTCATAAGGGAAATTGTTCTGTAAATTCTCTTTGTTGGGTTACATGTTTTAGGTAAAAGGGTAACTGTGGCCTCATAAGATGAACAAGGCAATGTTCCTTCTGTTTCTATTTTGTGGAATAAACTGAGGAGTATCGGCATTAACTCTTCTTTGAAAGTCTGATAGAATTCTGCACTAAAACCTGCACTAAAAAAAGCCCGGGCTTAGCCAGACAGTAGTGGTGCATGCCTTTAATTCCAGCACTCAGGGAGGCAGAGGCAGGAGGATCTCTGAATTCGAGGCCAGCCTGGTCTACAGAGTGAGTTCCAGGACAGCCAGAGATACACAGAAAAACCCTGTCTAGAAAAGAAAAAAAGCCTGGGCTTTCTTGAGGGGGGCAGAGCTGGGAGAGTTTTAATGACTGTATCTATTTCACTGGGGGTTATAAGTCTATAGGCTTATCTGCTCCTGATTAAACTTTGATAACTGGTATCAAGAAAATTATTAATGGCCCGGGGGTGGTGGCGCACGCCTTTAATCCCAGCACTCGGGAGGCAGAGGCAGGCGGATCTCTATGAGTTCGAGGCCAGCCTGGTCTACAAGAGCTAGTTCCAGGACAGGAACCAAAAGCTACGGAGAAACCCTATCTTGAAAATCCAAAAAAGAAAAAGAAAAGAAAGAAAATTATTCATTTCTTTTAGATTTTTTTTTCAGTTTTGTGAAATACTGATTTTTAAAGTATGTCTTTATGATTCTCTGGATTTCTTTGGTGTCTGTTGTTATACTCCCTTTTCATTTCTGATTTTGTCACTGTGAATATTCTCTATCTTTTAGTTTGGATAAGGATTTGTCTATCTTGTTTTCTCAAAGAAACAACTTTTGTTTCATTGATTGTTCTTTGCTACTATTGATTGAGTGTGATTATTTCTGGCCATCTACACTCTTGGGTAATTTGCTACTATTGATTGAGTGTGATTATTTCTGGCCATCTACACTCTTGGGTAAGTTGCTAGTATAAGATCTCTACAATTTTTCAATGTAGGCATTTAGTGCTATCAACCTTCCTCTTGGCACCACTGTCGTTGAGTCCCTAAGTTTGGGTATGCTGCGTATTTGTTTTCACTGAATTCTAGCAAGTCTTTAATTCCTTTATTTCTGTCTTGATCCATCTTTCATTAAGAAGAGATTTGTTCTGTTTCCATGAATTGAAATGTCGTCTTGGTGGATTTTTTTTTCTTTGATGCATAAATTAGTGTCCTTTTCTATCTCTTTTGATTAATTTTGGTTCAGCAGGCAGGGAACTCTCTCATTATTTTGTTTTCCCTCCTCAACTTCCTTGTCCTCTAACAAAATACAAAGACATCTTTAACCCAAACACTTACCTCCAAACCAGAGTGTAAGTCATCAAAAACTGAGGAAGGGCTCCTAGCCAAAAAAGAGACACATCAAACTGTAGTGATCTTGTTCTGACTGCCCTGAACTGTGAGCGCTGATGTTCTGCTATAAATGCAGCTGCGCACCTTCAGGTCCCGTTCTGCTATAAACAACTGCGTGCCTTCAGGTCCTGTCTTGGTGCTAACAGCTAATAGCATCTCCATTATGTCCTTCTGAGACACTGAAGCTCAACACCATTCTCACCAATCTCCATTTATTCAGTTTTAAACATGGACAGAGCATGTGTATGGGCAGTGTTAGAACTTAAAGCGAGGTCTACCTTTCCCAGATAAGTTGTTTTGGGCATGATTACATTGATCAGATTGATTCCAAGTATAGGGAGAACTGAACAGAACAGGAAGAGTTTCACACATAAAAAAAATGGGCTTTACAAACTAAAACAAGGCAACATAAAATCCCAATCCCTAAATAACAATGAATTATCAAAAATGTGCCTTGGTATAGAAGCACTAATAAAATAATCCTCTTTTTCTGAGGGAAATTATTGTAAGGTCCCGAGTACGAAAGACAGTAAACAAAGAGGTGAGAGTCATCAAAAACAGCTCAGTAGTAAGGATTTCCAACATCTGTCCTTCTGTGTTATTATGTGCTGCCCAACTTAACGCCAAAAAGGAACCAAAATCAGATTTCTTCCAACCCAAGACTAAGACATGCCGTGTTGGTTTTTAGGGACACTGCACTTCCTGAATTAAAATAAGAAAATCAAAGTGTAGATGACAGGCCACTTTTCCTTCCCACTGTAGTTTTCCTTGTTTGCTCTCTGAAGATCAAGGCAAGTATAGTCTCAGACTCCTGAGTTTTTTTATTCTTACCTTGCTAATGTGGCCAAGAGTAGGTACTCTTGCACAATTAAGACAAAAAGACTTTATATAGGGCTCTGGCTCCTCTGTATTTGCTGCAAAGTCCACGACTGGTGGGACAGAGATTGGAGGAGGAGGTAGAGACATCCATTACAAGACAACGTGACAGCAGAACCCTAGCTAGACTTTAAGGAACTGATTCTACTCAGGCAGGAGCAAACTGACATAATTAAGTTTTACACTCAAAAAAGTATCACTGTGAATTCAGGAACAAGAGGCATTTGGTTGTAGATACAATTCCATCTGTAGGTCCTAACCTTAAATTTAGAGAAACACACTCATTGCATTAATAATATGGGTTGGGGTTTCTTACATGATTCCTAAATCCATCTACTACTTTGTTTGCTTGTTTAGTTTTGAAACAATTTACAGCTATGATAAGATTAATACAGGCAGCCCTGGTTCAGGTGTAGTCTTTAGTTTCAGAAAGTCCATCGGTCATGTAGCTGGTTGTCATTGCTAAATCTGTTGCTTGAAGTGGCCTCAGAGCTCTGGGTTTGCCGAGTGGAGTCCTCACCATTTAAGCTCTTCCTACATACTGGGCATGTGTCATGCTGAAACAAAATGATATCAGTCCATGTAAACACCATGACCTTAGAAGCTAGGAATACCAAGCTGGGGAGATGGCTCAGTCAGTAAAATGTTTACAAACAAATACAGAACCCATGTAATGGGTTTCATGCAATTCACATAAAACATGAGTGACAGATGTTTGTAATCCCATTGCTGGAGAGGCAGAAACACAGACCCCTGGGGTTTGTGGCCAGCCAGCCTAACCTGATCTGTCAAGTTCCAGGTCAATCAACCAGAAACACCATCTCAAGAATCAAATTGAATACTTCTTAAGAAAACAACATCTAAGGTTGACCTCTGACCTCCCCATGCCCACAAAGACTATGCGCTCACATGCCACTTCACCACCCCCATTATGACATAAGGATACCTGCCTTATTACGGGGTCCTAAGTTCAACCCCTAGTACCATCAAAACAGGATATCTCTGGTATAGAATGTTAAGCAGAATGGACAGAATTCTAAGTCAAGAAGTTAATAAAAGCTAACACATAACAGCAAATAAAACGAACTACTAACAGTGACCTGAATCATGACAAAAAGGTATCTATCAATTATTTCCCCATGTAGTCTAGATGAGGCTAAGCAAACCTTTTTTTTTTTTTTAAAGCGATAGAGAGGGGGCTGGAGCGAAGCTCAGTGGGTTAAAAGCATACACTACTCTTGCAGAGGGCTGAGCTCAGTTGCCAGGACTCATGTGTGCACTGCCTACAACCCAAGCTCCAGAGAATTCAACACCTTCTTCTTACCTCCAAGGGCATCTGTACTCATGTGTACAAACCCACTCCCTCCACATACATAAAAACATGATTAAAAATAACAATTACATCTTTAAGAGGACAGAGAATAAGTGTTTTAGGCTTTGCAGGCTATCCCAACTCCAGCACAACTCTTCAACCTTGCCCAGCTAGCACAGGAACAGCCACAGTCTGTTACATGTCTCAGAAACACTGTATTTACAAGACCTGCTGGCATGCCACCGTGGCCTGTTTGCTAGAATACACTACGCTCTGGTTAGAAGCACTGCAGAGGGATAATAACTGAAAAAAACAACCTACATGACACTAGGAGCCAGGCAAGGAGGCTAATATTTGATTTGCTTGCCTCTCTGAACTGCAACTTCATCTCTCCTCTGAAGCAGCCTCGTCCCAGCCCAGAGCCAGCTGTACTCACCAGTTCCAACCACGGCACAATGCAGCTGCTATGAAAGAAGTGGTTGCAGGGTAACTGCCGGACTTTCTCGTCAACTATGTAGTCTTCTTTACATACTGGACATTCTAAACCTGTATCTGTGGGAGGAAGATGTATGTGTTAAAGCAACAAGCAAAAGGAAGGAAACAACCAAGAGCCAGGCCTATGTTGCAGACCTGACCCCAGCACTGGAGAGCAAGGAGCATTCAAGGTCAAGGTTAACCTGGGCTAAAGTCTAAATCAAAAACAAACAAATAAAAAAAAAAAGGGAAAAAAAACGAACAAGCTGCCTCCTACAACCCAAGAAATGCATTAATAAAGATGCCCCCCCACACACACACACTAAGGGGGGAGTTATATCTAGAAGGTAGGCAGATAAGAAGTAAGAAGTTTATTCAAAATGGAAACAGAAATGGCAGTAGACATAAAAATGGTGGGGGAGAGGTGAAGGGAATGAAAGACGGGGAAAAAATGGGAACTGGGATTGGTGTGTAAAATGAAAAAGATAGTTTGCTTTCTGTTAAAAAAAAAAAAGACAAAAGAAAAAGAAAAAAAAAAACAACAAATGGGGCTAACTCCAATAAACCTAACAGGAATCATAAAGTAGACTCAGTTCTTAGAATAGCAGATTAGAAGAATTAGCAGAGTTGTCCCAGTGAGGTGATTTAGAGAATAAAGGAGCTTGACACCAAGTCTAATGTCCTAAGTGCAATCCCTAGGACCCACATGGTAGGAAAAGAAAACCAACCCCCACAAGTTATCCTCTAACCTCCACACATGTATTGTGGTACATGTGCACAAAGATACAAAATAAATATAATTTTTAGAACTAAAAAAAATAAGCAGATGCTGGGCAGTGGTGGCACACGCCTTTAATACCAGCACTCACGAGCAGAGGCAGGCGGAACTCTGAGTTCATGGCCTGCATAGTCTACAAAGTGAGTTCTAGGATAGCCAAGTCAGGGCTACATAGAGAAACCCTGTCTCAATAAACAAAACAAACAAAAGAGCAGAAACTTATTTGTCTATTAAATAAAACAGGGAAAACATGCTCCCAAATGTACGACAGCATCTGACCGCCAGTTTTTGCCTAGAAAACAGTGGCAACCTATGCTCCATAACTGAGGGACTGGTCTCAGCAACATTAGTGGAGTCCATTCAGTGCTTTAATCACCTTTATCCTGTTCTTCCCTTTCTGTGCTCTCTTTAGTGTGTCCCAGGGTCCTCTCAAGTTGTTAATTAAAGGCTGTACCAGGAGATGGTGCCACAGAACTACAGGAGACAAGTGCACTCGGGACTCCAAACCAACCAACAAAAGACTTTTCCCTCAGAGAAGATAGCTACTACATTGAAAGTTCTAAGGGTCAAATTCTGAGCCGCAGAAATCTGCTTAACAGTATCTAATGGCTGAGCTATACTCCAGGACTTAACGATGATCAAGGCATCTGAAGGAAAACTGCCCCTTAAAAAGTTCCTTCCTTCCTTTCCTTCTTATCTTTTTCTTTCTTCTTTCTTTCTTTCTTTTTTTGTTTTGTTTTTGTTTTGTTTTTTTCAAGACAGGGAGACAGGGTTTCTTTGTGTAGCTTTGGAACCTGTCCTGTAACTCTCACTATAGACCAGTTTAGCCTCGAACTCAGAGATCCTCTTGCCTCAGCCTCCCAAGTGCTGGGATTAAAGGCGCGTGTCATCACTGCCCGGCTACCACTTTTTTTTTAATTCTTCTCTCATACATTACATACTGACCCAGTTTCCCCTCCCTTAACTCCTCCTAGTCTCCCCCACACTTCCCCTCTCCCCCAGATCTACTCCTCTAATAAACTGCTCTTATTAGCTCTGGAGTGAACTCTGATGTGAGAAGCAGAGGGAGTCTGACCAGATAGGGAAAGGAGGGACTTGTTGCGGGAGACCTTCAGACTGCAAAAGGAGTTCCAAGATGTTTCAGGGAAAAGAGTTTTCAAACATTGTCCCCATTTACCTGACAGCACCTCCCATGGGAAACAAATCCCTAGCCTTGGATCTGTCCTCTTCTTCTCCCCATGGTGTCATGAACTCAACACCATATCCAACAGCTTTTTAAATAATTTAGTGAGTTTTGCTTCCCATATTAAGTTCTTGTACTAATTATAATCAAGTTTTGTATAAATGACTGTATCTCTTTCTTTCTAATGGGTCCTAGAAAGCAGGCATGCTAACTAGGTTCTCCACAGTCGGTAGCTTTAGAATAGAAATGTACTAAATATTAGATCAGATGTTCTAGGATGACAGAATAAATATGAAAATAACTTACCAACTTGTTCCTGAGTTACTGTCACTGTTGGGAGAGAAGTGATCTTTTCCTTATCCGCTGGAGGGGGGCCTGTGTTTTCTAGCTGTCCTAGAAGCTACAAAAAGAAAAAGCAGCAATATTTGTTATCTTAGTAACTGAAGAGGGAGCCATCCAGCTGAGAACAAACAGTGTAAGCATTAAGGATGCTCACTGTTCTTAACTTCTGCAGAACTCCAAGAAGCCAGCCTCCCCTTCCAGGTATTGGAACACACAGCTGCTTCAAAATGTCAGAGCAACACCAGTGTAAGCCAAGATTTTAAGACAGACTCTTAGCCTAAAGGCTCAGCTTTGGGCACAAAGCTAATTTCAGATACCAAGAGTTGTGATGTCTTGAATAAATTACAGCTAATAAAAAGTAAGAGCTAACTGGTTCAAAATTTCATTTGGTCAGAAGGAAGGGGTGGGAGTATGAAAAGCAGCCAAAAGCCAAGAACTGGGCATATTATTGTCTGTGAGAAGACTAATAAATAGACAACATGCTTTCTATTCTCAGCAGTCCCCAGGAAATGAAAACCAGTCCAGTTAGATGAACACAAACCAGTGGAAGCAATTACACACAGCATGGAAAGATCTTGTCTCTGCTTCCTTCCTCTACTTTGCTCTGTCTAGCAGAAACCCCTGCTTCAACATGTGAACCCCTATTTTTCTGTGAAGCATCTGTTCCTCATAGGACTAAATAAGAGGACAAAATTGCAATATATTATTTTGTTACAGGAGAAGTCTTTACTTCCTCTAGAGGTAAAATCATCATCTAGAAATCCCCTGCTGCCTAGTAGGAGAACATGGAAACTAGGCTGGACCAATAGCCCATCCATCCATTTGGTAAACAAAGAAACCCAAAGCTCAAAATTTCAGTGAAAGCAGAGTGGTTGCCATCTCAGAAAGTAGCAGAAGGAATGCAGGAAGCCTATGGAACCATGAGACACACTGAACAGACACCCTCTCAAAAGGCAGCTCCTCACCTGGGTTACAATGGCATCAAGCCCTGTCTGACCCCAGGCATAGTCCCCAGGGTTGGAGTGCAGCATCCCGCTCCTATACGTGAGATGAGACAGACAGGATTAGGTGGGGTGGCCGGGCTCTGCCTTATAGCACTGGGGGGAACTAGCAATGGACACCACTCTCTCAGAGCTGAAAAGTCACTAGTCCTCTAGAATCGTGAGGCAAAGAAATTCTCTGTATTTAAAAGGCCGACCAGGTTATCTAGAGATGTGCTTCCATTCTCAATAAATTTTACCTAACTGGAATAAAATGTGAAGCCATCTAAAATGCCACATAACATCCCAGAATAAAAAGAGCTCACTGCTCGTGGGTTAAGAAAGGTGTTTTGGCTGACCCAAATCTACAGCAGACCTCCCTCATTCAAAGAGGCCGCACGTGTCCTGCACAGTAAGGACTTCCTGGTAGAGAAGCGGCCATAACAGTTCCTGTGAATTATGACCAGCACTTACAAAGGGACTTGGCCGGACTTCTTTCTTAGTGCTGTTGGTGCTGTACCTTGGATGAAGGCACAGGTTCTAGCTAGACCACATTTAAAGTAACCAGAGGCTATAAAATGGGATAAATGTGGGGAAGGACTGAGGTGCCTCTGAACAGAAGAAAACCCTCCTACAGTAACGTTAGAAGTTACAAATAACTAGAGGAAAGACGGTTCTTAGAAGACACTGTCTGTATTCCTGCCATGCCTAAGTGTCACTCTGACACTAGACTATGTGTGTCTTTGATTTGTTTTGAGAAACTTTCTCACTTTGAGAAAAGAAAGTAGAGTGTTATGTTTTCAACTTCAAAAAATTCTTAAAGCACAAAATCTTCCTTTGTGGTCCATAAGGAAAACTCACAAAGCAGATACCAAGCTTGGTAGGGACCATGTCATTCTCCACCTCGACATTCTCCTCAGAGCAAGACAGAAAAGGAAGCAGTTATATCCTAAGTATCTTAAGACCAGGACAGCTGTCCTGAGCATCCACAAGGAAAAGTCAGTTCTGAGTGAGTTTGGGTTCGGCAAACAATAGCAGTCCAACATCCCAGGCACATCCATATACTCACCTATGCAGCTTTTCCTTCTCTATGATACAGAAACGAGAGCATCTAAAATGGTACTACTCAAGAAGAATAATACAAAGAATGATCACTCACCAAGAAAAAGGATGTGGGGATCCAGGAATTGCAGAATTTGCAAAGAATCCTGCAAAGATCTGTTGTATTATTCTGTTAAAGGATGGAAAAACTGATATAAAATACACAGAAATATTCTATAGACAATCATGGCTGACTACTCAACAACCAACACCCTAAACCACAATTGTTTCCAACAGTCATCACACAAAGATAGCAACAGAAATCAGTCCACTGCCTGGAGTATGTGTCCATTAGTGCTCTTTGTGAATTCTTCCATCTTCAAAATTAATACTACTTTTATGAATTAGATTAGAAAAAAAGCTGATGTTATGATGTAGCTCTCAAAACATTTCCTTGGGTCTCTGATACTAATGAGAAAAGGTTCAAAGGATGCTGACCCAGAGGCATTCTGCACCCATTTCCTTCTTAACAAGGGCATTAAGCTAATCAACATAACTCTGACAGTATCAAACCACAGGACAAATTATTCACTACTTCTCTCCCTTCAAACTTGGTTAGACTTAGTGATTTACATCTTGCAGACAAGATATGACAGAAGTGACTGTGTGGCTTGCAAGATTAGGATACAAAAAGTACCATGATTTTTTTCCCTTCTACCTTTGTCTCTATTGGATCATTTACTCTAAAAGAGCCAGTTGTCGTGGGGACCACGGAAAGACCTGTGTAGTGAGGAAACTAAGGACTCCTGCTAATACTCAAGTGAAGAAACCTTGGAAGATCTTCCACACCCAGTTCAAGTATTCCAATGACACAATGCCACAAAATTTTTATTTCTAATTTGTTTATCTTTATGTATATGGGTGTGTGGCCTGCCTGCTGTCTGGTCATGCAGTGTCCATAGACACCAGAAGAGAGCATCAGATCCCCTGAACTAGAGTTACATCGGAGTCAAGCCATCATATGGGTACTGGAAATTGAACCAGAATCCACTAGAAGAGCAGCCAGTGCTCTTAACTGTGGAGCCAGGTCTCCAACCCTGCAATGACTCTTAGTTTTTGAAAGGTATTTAGCAGTAGCTACTCCTGTCTTCTTGATTTTAGTGAGAGTGAATCAATTTCTTTTTAAAGCAGGTTTGCTTTTGGTTCCCAAGAGGGTTAATCTTGTTGATTTGACAGGATCTAGAATCACCATGGAAACAAATCTCTAGGTAAGGGATTATCTAGATTCGGCTTATTTAGCTGAGGTAGGAAGATCATCCAGGACATGGGTGGCACATCCCATGGGCTGATGGCATGAACTGAATAAAAATGAGAAGAGAACTGAGCAGCAGCACCCATCCCTCTGCCTCAGCTGTGCCCAGCTGCCTCAGGCTCCTGCCCTCATGACCTCCTACCGTGATGAGCTGCACCCTGGAACTGTGAACCAAAGCAAACCCCTTTCCTCCTTTATGTTGCTTTTGTCAAGTATTCTATCCCAGAAATGTACACAGTAACTAATACAGATCCTAATATATGCCCTATTATTTTTCCAAAGTTCAGTTTTCAGGTGTAGTGGTTCATCCCTATATTAACAGGGAGGTGAGGAAGGAGGATTGAAAGGTCAGTCTGGGCTACATAGGATACTCCAGGCAAGACATGGCAACATTCTGCCTTAAACAAACAAACAAACAAACAAAACATGTTATGGCAGGAATAATGGTTGCTTTCTTCTTGGAACTTAAGTCTAACGGGATGAATTATAAGCAATGAGTTCTAGAGACTGGCAATTCAATATAACATGTCCCTCCTCATCCTCTACTCTTTCTCCTTGGCATCAGCCACGCCTTCCATCCATAACTGGAGGGCAGATGACAGCAGTTGAAAGTATAACATCTTTACTAAGTAAAAAAACTAGAATTCCCCTTGGCTATTTATAAGAAAGTATGTGTGTGTTGGGAGATGCACAACAGATTCCTTATAGTAGACTTGTGGCGTCCAAACAGTGAAAAATGGGTTCCATGCCAATTCCCTATTTCAATAACCCTCAAAACGTAATCTGGTATTTTTTGATCATATTTCAAGAAATGGTCTCTACTTGGTAAGAAAAGTAAGTGGGGAAAAAAAAAAACTACTACTGACTATATAGTCAATTATGTTTGGACATCTAAAATCATGCAGGTTCATTTCACAATACAAGATCTAAAGCCGGGCAGTGGTGGCGCACGCCTTTAATCCCAGCACTCGGGAGGCAGAGGCAGGCAGACCTCTGTGAGTTCGAGACCAGCCTGGTCTACAAGAGCTAGTTCCAGGACAGGCTCCAAAACCACAGAGAAACCCTGTCTCAAAAAAAAAAAAAAAAAAAAAAAACCCAACAATACAACATCTAAATAAAATTAAAAATAGGTGGGTTGGGGCTGGAGAGATGGCCCAGTGGTTAAGAGTACTGGCTGCTCTTCCTGAGGACCTGAGATCAATTCCCAGTAACCACATGGCAGCTCACAACTGTAACTCCTGTTCCAGAGGATCCGATGCCCTCATACAGACACATATATGTAGGTAAAACACCAATGTACATAAAATAAAAATAAAGAAATACAATCATGATTATTCAAAGGAAAGAATTCATTAAGAAATAATTTAAATGACCAAAATGTACAAACCATTTTGAGAGAACACCTACAATGAGAGTAAAAAAACCCTCACGATTGCTATGCATTGAAAAAATGTTGACCGTACAGTACAATTCACCTGACACCTGCTTTCTGTTGTTGCTTAGTTTGCTTTTGTTTTTGTTTTGTTTTGTTTTTTTAGCTGAAGGCTCATGTAGTCTAGGCTGATCTCAAAGCCATTGTATAGTTTAGGCTAGCCTTGAAGTCCAGATTCTCCTGCCTTCACCTCCCAAGAGCTGGGGTTACAAGTATATGCCACCACACCCCACTCAAACATATCATTTATTCTAGTGTCACTGATTAGCAGACAGTGGCTGGCTAATCACAGATCCATCCTCAACACCATTCACCTTGGCACCTCTCAGTACAGAATAAAAAGTTAAATCTATACTCATCCAGCTTTCTTTACATCTGTGAGCAAAAAGCATGTGGTGACACAGGGAATTTTCTTAACACAGAGTATGAGGTAGTAGAAGAAAAATTCCCTTTCCTTTAACAAAAATGTAATATAAAGCAGGCTTGGTGGCACACTCCTATAATCCCAGCAAATGGGAGCCTAAGGCAGGAGGACTGGAGTTCAAAGCCAGCCTGGGCTACTGGGTAGATGTGAAGAGCCTATAAAAACTGGTTTTAAGCAGGGAATGACAGAGGAATGTCATATTAATCCACTGTTCTCATCTATTTAATTCTGATCTTTGCATTCTGTAGTAGTTTGAATGAGAATAGCCCCCAATTGGTGGAACTGTTTGGGCAGCATAGGAGGTGTGACCTTGTTAGAGGAGACGTGTCACTGGAGGCAGGCTTTGGGATTTCAGCTCATTGTATCA
Source organism: Microtus oregoni (assembly GCF_018167655.1). NCBI lineage: Eukaryota > Metazoa > Chordata > Mammalia > Rodentia > Cricetidae > Microtus > Microtus oregoni. The sequence continues at coordinate 4,596,688 of NW_024543830.1, read as the reverse complement.
TTTCTTTGATCAAAATGTAAGCTCAGCCACTCCAGGCAACATGGTTACTGTTGCTGCTGTGTTGTCTTGATATGATGAACTCTAACCCTCTGAAACCATAAGCCCAATTAAATACTTTCTTTTATAAGTTGCTTTGCTCATAGTATTTTATCACAACAATAGAAAAGTAACTAAGACGGACTCCAATACTATGTAATATACTTGCTATGCCTCTTGGTATCTTTCAAACTTTTTCATTTTACTTTTTCTTTTTATCCATTCATCCACCCACCCACCCACCTATCCATCCATTCATCTATCTACTTACCTACCTACCTACCTACCTACCTACCTATCTACCTTGAACTCACTCTGTAGACCAGACTGGCCAAAAAGTCATAGAAATCTGTCTACCTCTGTCTCCCTTTGTGCTAGGAATATGGTGCAGGACAATTCTGTATTCTGTCAATTATATTTTAAATAAACTCTGATTGGCCAGCAACCAGACAGGAAGTAAGAGGCAGGGCAATGAGAACAGGAGTATTCTGGGAAGGAGGAAGCACATTCCTCCACAGTCCTGCCCAGACCACGGAAGAAGCAAGATATAACCTGCCCTGCTGAAAAAGGTACTAAGCCATGTGGCTAACATAGATAAGAATAATGGGTTAATGTAAGTTATAATAAGAGCTAATACGAAGCCTGAACTAATGGGCTAATCAGTTTATAACTTATGGAGACCCCTGTGTGATTTTCTTTGGGACTTGCCGGCTGTGGGAACTGGGCAGGACAGAAACCCAACAAGCCAGCCCTCAAGTTACAGGAATAAAAGTATGTGCCACTGCATTCTTTTTTGAGACAATATTTAACCCAGGTTGGTCTTGAACTCATGATCCTCCTCAGACTCCCAAATGCTTATAAGCATAAGCTACCAAACCCATCTTCTTCTAAAATATTGATAAATTCCCTCGGTGTTCATCTGCAAGATTAGTAAAAATGCTAAATGGAGTATATTAGATTTATCACTCTCTACTTTATCACCAATCCTTAACTGGCAATACTTGAATATAACATTCAATTTAGTTTCATTTTCATCCTGTCTATACTTCTGTCTTGTTCACAAAAGTAAGTCTGAGGACCTTATAAAGATTAGATTATGCCAGTATGTCCTTCACTGAAACAATCTCTAAGAACTCAAAACAACAACTCACCCTTCAATAGCTGGTGACCGGTCAGGACGAGTACTTCCCCGAGACCTGTATCTTCTCGTCATTGGCAACCTTGGAGGCCGACTTGGTCCCCAAAAGTCAGTGTGAGTTTGGTGACCCCTCTCATTGGCTCTATTATCTTGGTCCAGTGGACTGCTAGTTAGAAATGGTCTAAAATCTTGTAAAATCATTGTGTGATCCAGACGGTCCCAGAGCTAGTAAAAATCAGTTTAAAAAAAATAAACAAACAAGAAAACACACATTAGGAAAAGAAAAGAAGTTACTTTTAACACTGAAATTTCAACAGCTCCAAAACAGTGAAATATATTTCCCTAATTCTACGTGAAAGAGCACTTGCCTAGAATGAGGAAGACTCTTGGCTCAATCCCTAGCATTGATAAATAAATAAATAATCAAATAAATAAATAACTTAAAATTTGAAATAATGAATTTTCCTCATATGTAAGGAAACAAACAAATTCCTAGGTCCTTTTCTTAACCTGCCTCTGGCCAGTCTCCCCTTCAGAAGTATACGAGCTAAAGGTAAGCAAAGACATCCATCCCATGCATAACTAACAATTCAGATCAATAGTATACCTTGGTGTTTTGTCACAAGTGAAGTCTACATTCCCAACAAAGCAAATACATTTCTCCAATTGTAAAGAACACATCATCACCACGAAGTAGAGACAGGTGTCTATAAAATCCTTCTCTTGACTTGGCACTCACATCAGAGAGGGACTGTGTCAGTGCTGTGCCAAGTGTGGCTGTATGTGATAAAGGCACTCTGTTGTACACATTTTCATCATTAACATGGGTGGGAGAAAGGCTGTTTGGGAGGAGAATCACTAAGCAAAGGGGAAAAGGAAAGGTAAAGTAACATTTTAAAAGATTGTTTTCAACTTTGTGTGTCTTTGCATGCATGAGTGCAGTGTTCAAGGAGGTTGGAAGAGACCGTGGGATCCCCTGGAGCTAAGGTTACAGGCTGTTGTGCTGGGAACCCCAACACCAATCCTCTTCAAGAGCATCAGATGCTCCTAATCACTGAGCCATCTCTCCAGTGCAGAACAAGTTTTTACAGAAAAAGACTCTTCTGCTTCATAAGAATTTTATTTTTAAGTAGGAAGATATAGATACTGATCCCAAAAATACCCCCGCCCCAGGAGGGAAAAAGAAACTGCTATGGTTAGAAGCTGAAAAATCCCACACAGCCTCTTGGGGGACAATGGGGTAGCTGTGGAACCAGCTGTCTCTCTGCTTCCTATTTTGGAGTGAACAGTCTCTGCAACGTGCTCCTACTATCATGGACTGAGCTGTCCTACGATGTCTTCCCTGTCACAATGAACTACGACACTCTGAAATCATGAACCAGAATAAACCATTCTTCCCTTAAACTGTCTGTTAGGAATTGTAGTCAGATAATTAATATAATTCAGAAGTTCACATATATATACAGAATTATATTATATTCATATAATATATACAGAAATTATAATATGTTAGCTAAAGGCTATCTCAAAGGAGACAGACTTGAGCCGGGTGGTGGTGGCGCACGCCTTTAATGCCAGCACTCGGGAGGCAGAGGCAGGTGGATCTCTGTGAGTTTGAGACCAGCCTGGACTACAAGAGCTAGTTCCAGGACAGGCTCAAAAACCACAGAGAAACCCTGTCTCTCAAAAAAAAAAAAAAAAAAAAGAGACAGACTTGTATTTTCAGGATACTGCCATAGCATTCTTTTCACTAGCAGTATGTCATGTAAATTTGATGGATTAAGATTATCATCATACTATATTCAATATATGCAAAATAACATATGAATTAAATGTTTAAAATACATCATAAGTCCATAAACCATCTCTTAGCTTACCGCTCTAAAGCTACTGAAATTCTCTATGTATCTCTCTCACAACCTCCAGAAGTAACTGCTATCCAAATATTTGTTTACAATTCACTGGCTTTTTAAAACTTTTTTATTTTAAAATGTTTGTTAGTACATGTAGATACTAACATGTAGTACATGTAGACAATGTATTTTTATAATATATACACACTTCCTGTGGTAGTTTGAGTGTAACTGGCCCCTATCATCTCATAGAGAGTGGCACTATTAGGAGGTGTTGCTTTGTTGGAGTAGGTATGGCCTTGTTGAAGGAAGTGTGTCACTGTGGGGGCGGGCTTTAAGGTTTCTCATGCTCAAATACTGCCCAGTGTTTGTCAACTTCCTGTTGCCTGCAAGATACAGGACTCTCAGCTACTCCTCCAGCACTATATCTACCTGCATGCTGCCATGTTTCCCACCATGAAGAACCTCTGAAACTGTAAGCTACCCACCCCAGTTAAATGTTTTCTTTAGGAGTTGCCATGTCATGGTGTCTTTTCACAGCAATAGAAACCCTACCTAAGATGCTCCCCATTAAATTCTTTTGTCCTTTTTTCACTTCTGCCGTCCTCTTACTCTTCCCAACCTGTCCCTTCTATTTTAATGCCCCTTCTGCTTTGTTTTTTGTTTTTGTTACTGCTTTCTTTTGTATGTGTGTTTTTGGTGACCCACTGAGTTTCAGCATGGTTGCTCACAAGTGAGGCTATCTCAGATTTATCTGCATGGGCACCTTGCCAGTAGCTAAAGAAAATGATTCTCCTCCTCCCTTTACACGGGTTTCTTAGGATCCCAACTCTAGTCCTCACTGAGTACTTTAGCCACAGAGCCATCTCCTAGTCGGGTTAACTATACTCTTTAGATTACTGTTAATTGTTATCACAACTAATAAAGTAGAAAACTCAAAGCACCTTCAACATTAGCAGAGGAACTTTGCTACTTGATTGGAAATGCAAATTGGTCAAACTAATAGTACTAGTGTATTTCTAGCCTACTTTCCTCCCCAGACGACAGTGTGCCTGAACTGCAGAAAAAAGAACAAAAGAGTACCTCTCAGAACTTTATTCCAAAGCAACACTAAGGATAAGAATAGTTTCAGGTCATCTGTCTCAGAGCAGACTTACACAAGCATATGGGGGAGAAAGCTCATTAACAGAACTGGGTCTTCAGGACACAACTTACATAAGTAGACTCTAACAGTGAACAATTACAGAGTCTTAGTAAAACATTCAAAAGAGTCACAGTTTGACAAATTTGGTCTTGAAAGAAAACAAAATAAGTTACTCTCCGTAGAAGTAATAAGATAAAGCTTCCAGCGTCATTATAAACGAGAGAGAGCTGGGGCAGCTGAGTACACTTCCCCACAGTGAGGACTGGAGCCTGGATGCCAGCACTCATGTAACAAGCTAGACATCCCAGCAAGCAGTGAGGGAGGAGACAGGAGGATCACTAGGGCTTGATGGCTTCTGGCCTAGCCAAGAAAACTCTGCCTCAAAGGAAGAGGCAGAGAGCGGCAGGATGACACCTAAGGTCCTCTCTTGGCCTCTACACATGCACACACCCACACAGAGACACACAAAAATACATAAATAATCTCTTAAAATATAAACAAAATAACCAACAGGATAGATGGTATCTTCCATTTGGCAGAACTTTCTCTGAGCCAACTATAATCACATCCACATACTTAAAATGTTATGGTCTGTTCCTCAGAGTTAAACAGCAAAAATCTCACTGTTGGTTATTAAAACCAAGGTAACTATAAATATAGTTCAAGGAAACATGTACAAATACATTAATAGCAGCACTAGTCCTAAGAGTCCCAGAGTAAACATCCAGTGGCCATCAGCTGATAGACACACAATACTAGATAGTCACAAGGAGCTAGATAGGCTCGGCTTGAAGCTGGGAGATTCTCAGCACTAAAAGGAAAAAAGTGAGTGCCTAACAATGTACTGTGCAGCCACAACAATGAGGAAGCAGTGATGCACTGTTAAAGCATGATGAAACCTGAAAACATCATGCTAAGTAGAAAAGAGTCCATCAGAAAAGGTCACATATTATGATTTCATTTATAGTTACTGTTCTACACAGAAACAGAAAATGGATTGGTGGTTGATTAATATGGGGGAACTGTGCAGAAATAATAAGTATAAATTAAACGGTTAGAAGATTAGAGATGATGAAAAAGTTCTGAGGACTAGAGAAATTGTTCCTTCCAATCAGTAAGGTGTTTTCCAAGCACAAGGCCCTATATTCAATGCCCAGGAAGTCACATTAAAAAAAAAAAATCCAAGTGTGAAATTGTGCTAGCACTGGGGAAGTAAAGATAGGCAGATCCCTGGGGCCAAAGAGCCAGCCTGGCCTATTTGGTAGAAGACCATCTCAAAAGAAATGTGGACGGGACCAGAGGAAAAACACATACACAAGAAAGACAGACGACAGAGAGAGAGAGAACATGTGTGTGAGAGTGTGATGTGTGAGTGCTCCAGAGTTAGTGGTAATGGTTATACGATGGTGCGAACATACTAAAACTGATTAATTTCTTTTTTTTTTTAGATTTATTTATTTTGTATACAACATTCTGCCTCCATGTATGCCTGTACGCCAGAGGAGGGTGCCAGATCTCAGTACAGATGGTTGTGAGCCACCATGTGGTTGCTGGGAATTGAACTCAGGTCCTCTGGAAGAGCAGCCAGTGCTCTCAACCTCTGAGCCATCTCTCCAGCCCCCAGTGAATTATATTGTGTGTGAATTCCTCTCAGTTTGAAAACACCACTAGATATAAAAAACCACGTAGATCCAGAAACAACACTAATAACTTCATAACCTACTCCCATCAACAGATATATCATCTAAACAAATTCAACAAAGGAACTTCAGAGTTAAACTGTACCATAGAGCAAATGCACTCATCAAATCTCTACAGAATGTTCTATCCAACAGTAGCAAAACACACATTATTCTCTGCAGCCATGGAAGCTTCTCCAAAGCAGATCATGCTTTAGACTATAAAAATATTCTTAACAAATACAAAAGAAATTAAATAATTTCTTATATTTTATCGGACCATAATTGAATAAAAGTAGAAATCAATAGCAAGAGAAACAACACATTTTATAAAAAAGATGAGATTAACAAGCATTCTTGATTGATCAATGGCTCACTAAAAAAAAGATGTAGGAATGTATAAAGTTCCTACAAACAAATGAAAACACAATGTACTAGAAGCTTTGGTAAACTGTGAAGGCAGTTCTAGGAGGGAAACATATATGAGTGCTTAGATTAAAAACATAACTCAAGTAAATGACTTGATGATACACCTCAAGGTCCTAGAAAGAAAGAATAAGAATAAAATAAATGATGGTATACACCTTTAATCCTAGTGCTTGGGAGGCAGAGGCAGGCAGATCTCTATGAGTTCAAGGCCAGCCTGGTCTATAGAGTTGAGTTCCAGGATAGCCATGGGTGTACAGAGAAACCCTGTCTCGAAACAAACAAACAAAAGCATAAATTCAAAATCAGTTCATAGGAAGTCATAACGAAGATCAGGGTAGGAAACAACAAAACAGAAACTAACAACAATAAAAAGAATCAATGAAACAGAGTTCTCTGAGAGATAAGTAAGACTGACAGACCCTTTGCCAAAGTCATCAAGAAAGAATACTCCCGAATTGATCCTACTGCACGTACTGGCTTTGGGGGAGCCTAGGCAGTTTGCATGCTCACCTTACGAGACCTGGATAGAGGTGGGCGGTCCTTGGGCTTCCCACAGGTCAGGGAACCCTGATTGCTCTTCAAGCAGATGAGGGAGGGGGACTTGATCGGGGGAGGGGGAGGGAAATGGGAAGCAGTTGCGGGGAGGAGGCAGAAATCCTTAATAAATAAATAAATTAAAAAAAAAAAAAGAAAGAATACTCAAGCCGGGCGGTGGTGGCGCACGCCTTTAATCCCAGCACTCGGGAGGCAGAGGCAGGCGGATCTTGTGAGTTCGAGACCAGCCTGGTCTACAAGAGCTAGTTCCAGGACAGGAACCAAAACCACAGAGAAAAAAAAAAAAAAAGAATACTCAAATAAATAATATTAGAGACAAAATGGGTATATTACAGCAAATTCCAATGAAACCTTGGGATTCACTGTGAAATATTTGAAAATTTATATCACAATAAATTGTAAAATCTAGATGAGATTAATACATTTCTAGATATCTATGGATAAAAATTAAACCAAGAGGCAATGTAAACTCAGGTGTGACAAGGCCTGTAATCTCAGTCTTTGGGAGGCTAAAGTGGCAGGGGAGGGGGATTTCCATTAAGTTTGAGGCCAATCTGGCCTACAAAGAGAATTCCAGTCCAGTCTGGGATAGGAAGTTCCTATAGAAAAAAAGAGAAAAAGAAGAGAAAGAAAAAGGGAAAAATACTTAATCACTCCTATAACATAATGCTACTGAAATAGTAAGAAAGTGTCTTCAATGAAAAGGCCAGGACCAGACAAATTCACTCAGTCATACCAGATCTTTGAAGAACTAAAACCAATGCTCCTCAACCAGTCTACAAAAGAGGCCTGGAGAGATGGCTCAGCAGTTCTTCCAGCGGTCCTGAGTTCAATTCTCAGCACCCACACGGCAGCTCACAACCACCTGTAACTGTAGGATACATGCCCTCTTCTGATGAGCAAGTATACATGCAGACAAAACATCCATATACATAAAATAAAATTTAAAAGAAATAAAAATGCAATTTTGAAAAAATTCCATAAAGTAGAAAGGGAGCATTACCAAATTCTTTCTATGAAGCTAGTATTATACTGTTACCAAACAAGAAAAAGAAAAAAGAAAAACCTCCATAGATCAATCTCCTTGATTAACACAAATGCAAATTTCTCAATAAAATGTGTAAATTAAATTCAAGTACACATTAAGAAGTACATACATCACTAGGTGGTGGTGGCACATGCCTTTAATCTCAGCACTCAGGAGGCAAAGGCAGGCAGATCTCTGCGAGTTCGAAGCCATCCTGGTCTATAGAATGAATTTCAGGAAGCCAGGGCTACATAATAGACAGAACCTGTCTCAGCTGGGTGGTGGTGGTGCAGGCGTTTAATCCCAGCACTAGGGAGGCAGGGGTAGACTGATTTCAGTAAGTTCGAGGCTAGCCTGGTCTACAAAGTGAGCTCCAGGACAGCCAGGACACAGGGAAACCCTGTCTTGAAAAAAAAATAGACAGAACCTGTCTCAAGGAATAAAAGTATTAAAAACAACAACAAAAAGAGATGATAATCCATTCAATATTTATTGTGACGTCAATGTAGAATCACCCCAGATTTCTATCACAAATAAATAGCGTAAAACAATGTATAGATGTATACAAAGTCATTTTAGAAAGCCATAAAGAAGAATGAAATGTCATTTTCAGGCAAATGGGTGGTAGTGGACACCATCATGTTAAGTCAGACTCAAAAAGACAAATAAATATCGTATGCTTTTGTTTATCAGTGGAAACAGTTTAAAGATTAAAGGAGAGAATGGGGAGGTACTTGTCCTACAAGCCTAATGATCTAAGTTTGACAAGGACTCATGGTGGAAAGAGAAAAAACAACCCTCACAAGTTGTCCTCTGACCTGCACGCATGCACAGTAGCATGTGTAAGGTCTCACACTTGCAGCACACACCCACACAAATAAATTAATATAACAAAAAATTTTGGGTTGGGCAATGGCAGCACACGGCTTTAATCCCAGAATTGGGAGGCCAGCCTTGTCTACAGAGTTTCAGGACAGCCAGGGCAACACACAGAGAAACCCTGTCTTAAAAGAACAAAAAAACAAAAAACAAAAAAAACAAGAACATGAAAGTAGATGAATTGAGGAGACTGTTTGGGAAGAGGAAAAAGACCAGTAAAAGATCTTGCCATGTAGAACAAACTGACCTCAAACTCACAGATATCCCCCTGCCTCTGCTTCTAAAGTGCTTGAACTAAAGGCATGTGCCACAATGTCAGGATTTACAAATTCTATCTTAAAATTACTGCCACTTGATTCATAAATGAGATTTTTCTCCATTTATTTCAATGTTCTTTAATTTCTAGAAGTAATATTTTATAGTTTTCCCACTTGGGATCTTAAATATTACATACTTTGATACTACTACAAACAAATATATTTTTCCGCTGAGACTGGGTCCCAGTATGTAGTCCTGGCTGTCCTGGAACTCACTATGTATAGTAAGCTGACCTGGAATTCAGAGATCTACCTGCTTCTGCCTCCTGAGTGCTAAGATTAAAGGTGTATGCCACTACATATGGCAATAAATAATATATTTTATAATTTCAATTCTCAATTATCTATTGCTAGTATATAGAATAAAACTGAGTTAAATTTTTTGTTTATTGGGCTGGAGAAATGGCTCAGCGGTTAAGAGCACTGACTGCTCTTCCAGAGGACCCAGGTTCAATTCCCAGCACCCACATGGCAGCCCACAACTGTCTGTAACTTGAGTTTCAGGGGATCTGATACCTTCACAGCAATGCACATAAAATAAATTTAAATAAATTATTTTTTTAATTGTTTATTTATTGGGAAGCACGCATGTGCATGTGAATGTGTGTATCCCAGAGTGTGCACATGGCTGTCAGAAGACAACTTTTGGGAGTTAGTTCTCTCCTTCCTCCATGATCCAGAGACTCAGGTAATCAGGTTTTCATGAGGAGCATTTTAACTATTGAGTCATCTAACCAGCCCAAACTTATTTTTTTCTTTTTTACAGAATAGAATTGGATATTTATTACTTAGAGGGGGTAAAGAAAGAGAAGAAGAGGAGAGAGACAGAGAAAGGGAACGGGAGAGAGAGAACGCACGCGCCAGAAGGGACAGTGAGAATCTCCCAAACTTATTTTTCTATCTATCCTACAACCTTGTTAAACACACTCACAGGTACTAATGGCTTTCTTGTAAATTCCATCACATTTTATACACAAAAGAACACTTCAAATCTAGACGTGGTAGTGTACAATTGTAATTCTAGCACATGAAAGGAAGGCACAAAAATCAGGAGTTCAGAGCCAGCCCTCAGCTGCGCATGATGTAGTGTAGCCTTGAGCTCAAGTCTCAAAAACAAAATAAAGCCAGAACATTTCACTGCAAATCAAGACAGTTTTACTTCTTTCTTTCCAGGGAAGATGTCACTCTGTCTCAGTCTGTACCACTAGCTTGCGACTCTATTGCACTAGCTACATAAGTATAATGTTAAATAAAAGGGTTGGGAGAACCCTGGTCTTCTCTATCCTAAAGGACAAGCACTTAGTCTTTCACTGATAACTGTATTAACAGTAGAGTTTTCGTTTGTTTGTCTGTTTTTTTCACTTTGTCTGAAAGGCAGTTCTTACTGATTTCTAGTTTACCGAGGTGTGTCTGTCTGTATGTGCACATATGTTTGATTTACATAAGGTCAGAAGTTGAAACAAAGTATCTTAGTTAGGGTTTCTACTATTGCTATGAAGAGACACCATGACCACAGCAACTCTTTTAAAGGAACACAGGGCTGTGGGGGGAGGGGGGGAGGCACGCCTTTAATCTCAGCACCCGGGAGGCAGAGGCAGGCGGAAGGCGGATCTGTGTGAGTTCGAGACCAGCCTGGTCTATAAGAGATAGTTCCAGGACAGGCTCCAAAAGTTACAGAGAAACCCTATGTCAAAAACAAAAAAACAAAACAAAATAAATAAAGTAAAGGAATATACTTAATTGAGGTATGGTTTACAGTTTCAGAGGTTTAGTCCATTATCATGACAGTGGAGAGCAAGGCAGCTGGGAATGTGGTGGCATGCAGGCAGAGGTGGTGTTAAAAAATTCTACATCTTCTTTTTGTTTTTTTGTTTGTTTCTGTTTTTGTTCTCTGCTTCCTGAGTGCTGGGATTAAAGCTGAACAACACCACTACCCAGCAAATTCTACATCTTAATCCAAAGTCAATAGGAAGTGAACTGTCTTACTTGGCTTGGCTTGAGCACGTGTGAGACCTCAAAGCCCACTTCCATAGTGGGCCCACTTACTCTAACAACACCACACCTACTCCTACAAGGCCACACCTCCTAACAGTACTACTCCCTTTGGGATTCATTTTCTTTCAAACCACCACATAGAGCGTCTTTATTATTATACACTCTGTTATGAAACTGAGTGTCTCCACCTCATTTTTTGAGACAATGTTTCTCAGTGAACCCCAGAGCTCACCAGCTGTCCAAGGAAGGTTGGGGAGCCACCTGTCTCTGCCTCCCCAACACTGGTTATAGATATATGCCTCTATGTATGTCTGGTTTTTCCTGATTAATTTATTTATTTATTATGTATACAATATTCTGTCTGTATGCCTGAAGGCCAGAAGAGGGCGCCAGACCTCTTTACAGATGGTTGTGAGCCACCATGTGGTTGCTGGGAATTGAACTCAGGACCTTTGGAAGAGCAGGCAATGCTCTTAACCACTGAGCCATCTCTCCAGCCCCCTCCTGCTTAGGATCAAACATGGCTCTTCATACTTGAACAGTCAGCACTTTGCAGATTGAGCAGTCTCCTTAGCTACAGAGAGTTTGAAAATCAAGAATGGATGTTAAATTTTATAGAATGCTTTTGTTGTAAGTTTTGAAATAAGATAATCTTTTTTAGAGTATTAATATGGTAAATTATATTGGCTTGCTTATTTTTGATTGTTGAACCAACCTTAGATTCTTGGGGTAAATTCTACTTGATCATGATATACTTCCCATTTTATATATTGCTTGTTAAAGTTTTACCTATGTTCTTTACATCTATATTTAAAAAGATACTGGTCTGAACTTTCCTTGCAATGTCTCTTTTAAGAACCGAAATTATCTTTTTATTTTTGAAAAGTACTTCAAGTCCTTTAACATAGTAAAACCATCGTTTTCATCAAGTCTATTTCTAATATATATATATATATACATATATATATACTATGTATATATATATATATGTAGTAATATGTATGTAACTTAGTCCATCTTCAAAAATCTCTACAGTCACTGAGTGGTGGTGGCGCACACCTTTAATTCCAGCAATCTGGGAGGCAGAGGCAGGCAGACCTCTATGAGTTCAAGACCAGCTTGGTCTACAAAGCAAGTGCCAAGACGGGCTCCAACGCTACAAAGAGAAACCCTGTCTCAAAACAAAAGAGAAAGAAAGAAAGAAAGAAAGAAAGAAAGAAAGATCAATCTCTATAGTCTTTCAGTTTCAAGACTGTTTAAAAGTCCAAATTCTCTTTTGAGACACAAGGCAATCTCTTAATTATAACCCCCTATAAAATCAAAAGCAAATTACACACTTCCAATATACAACGGCACAAACTACACATCATCATCCCAAAAGGGAGAAAAGGGAAATAGTGAGGAAATACTGGACCAAAAACCAGCAGACCGAAAACCAGCAGAGCAAACCCCACTCCTGTAACTCCATGCCGTTCTACCTGCCTAGCTTTGCCCAACAAGCTTCTCTGTCTTAAGATGACTGAACTCCCTGCTTGCACTTCTTGTCTATCCCACAGCACTGGCATCTCTACCATCCTAGGATCGCCAACACAACCCAGGCTTCACTGTCACAGTTTCACACAACAGCCTGTTCAGGCCTCCAGACAGGGACTCCCTTGCCACACGCCTGGCCTCCGCAGCTTTCCTTAACCATGGAGGAAGACTACACAGCTCCTGTACTCCTGTATCTCTCCAAACTCTAAAACCAGAACCACCATGTGGCAAGTTCTGCTGCCTGCTTGGGATGGTACCTGGCCCCTCCTTGAGTCACAGTCAGTACAAGCTTTCCTTTGTTGTGGCTCTTTAGGAACAGGTAATCCCTTAGGTCTTTTGTTTCCACAGGCTGCAGGCTCTGCTGGGTGGGAGTCGCTATGGGCACCACTCCCTTTATTTCCATGCCTCCTTATCTCTTCCAGCATAAACCAAATTCCTGTTCTTCCTTTCTCCTCAAATTGTACATTTTGTATGTCTTTTTTGCCCTACTTATTCATTTTCATTGTAGATCTGTATAAGAGTGGTCACTAATAGTCACATGTTAATATTAGTCCGCCTTAAAATCTACCAATGAAATTTGTACAAAACCCTTCAACCTAGCCTCGGGCAAATTGTTCAGATAAAGGCAAAATACAGCCACAGTCTTTGTCAAAATATCAAAAGAATGGTCTCTAGACCAGTTGCTAATATTGCTCCCCTCTGAAACTTCTTGAGCAGGGTCTCCACAGTCCACATTTCTCTCAGCACTACTGTCCTTCAAACTCCAGTTACAGGCTTATAGCCTTAAACCACTTCCCTCGAACGAAGTGACAAAGTTGCCCACATTTCCCCAAAAAATAGCATGGTCATGTCTATTACAGCAATATGACATTTCTTAGTACCACTTTGTATCGTAACTACACCATGACCAAGGCAACTTATAAAAGAAAGCATTTAATTTGGGGGTTCTGGATCCACAGGATTAGTCTTTGACCATTGTGACAGCGAATATAGCAACCGGCAGGTAGGCATCTTATGTAACAGAACAAATTTTACTTACATAAACTTCTCAGAGCAACCCGTCCTCTTGTATACCTGAAAGCTCTTTTATCTTACTTTTAGCCAATCTGAGGCAGCAGCCATAGTCAATTCACTCTGTGTGTCTTTGAGGCTCTCTTCCTTCCCCTCCCTCCCCACTCTCTGAGAGAGACAGTGTATGTGAGTGTACTGTATAAGTGTGTGTGTGTGTGTGTGCGTGTTTTGGACACTGAAGCAGGGCCTTATCCTAAGCCTTACACCTCTGGTTCCAAAAGCTTTCTTGCACGAAAGTGACCTGTCCTGATAAGTGACCTCACTGTCACCAGGTATTAGTCAGAGACGTTCAAGTAATCAATGAGTCCTCAGGGAACTAACTGTGCTCACTTACCAGGTTATCATCAGCAACCTCAGAATAACAATGTTCTCTCATTCTCCAAACTTCTGTGACATCTTAGACTCACCCTCCTTAGCCCTCACACATTACTCTGTCGCTATTTAACTGGTAAGCCTCTTCTGCCTTCTTCTCACCCAGCTGCCCTCCCAACTCCAGCCTCTCCAGAAGGGAAAATAAACAAATACTAAATACTAAATATTTGGGAAATTTTCTTGGACTCAGATTTTTCTAATATATCTATTTAGGGGGCAAGAGAGATGGGTCAGCAGTTACAAGCACTGGCTTCTCCTCCAGAGGATGGAGGATCAATTCCCAGCACACGGGAGCTCACAACTGTCTCCAACTCCAGTTTCAAGGGGTCTGACACCCGCACACAGGCATACATGCAGATAAACATCAATGCACATGAAACAAAATTAAAATTTTTTTTGTTTGTTTTTCGAGACAGGGTTTCTCTGTGGTTTTGGAGCAAAATTAAATTTTTTTTTTATTTGGTTTTTCGAGACAGGGTTTCTCTGTGGCTTTGGAGCCTGTCCTGGAACTCGCTCTGTAGACCAGGCTGGTCTCGAACTCACAGAGATCCGCCTGCCTCTGCCTCCCGAGTGCTGGGATTAAAGGCGTGCGCCACCATCGCCCGGCTAAAATTAAATTTTTTAAAAATAAAAACTATATGTCCATTTAGAAATTCAGCTAATTATGAAAAATAATTTAATTGTCTAACCAGCACAATAAAGAAAAACACAGTAAAATCAAGCATAAACTCTTGGTAAAATAACCACTAGAACAGTGAAGGGAAGTGCTGCTCTAGATAACTTCCTTTTAAAAGGTTTTATCTCCAGATACATGGGCATAAAAAAAAAATAAAGCTTAAGAATACTATTTTGAGGGCTGGAGAGATGGCTCAGTGGTTAAGAGCATTGCCTGCTCTTCCAAAGGTCCTGAGTTCAATTCCCGACAACCACCACATGGTGGCTCACAACCATCTGTAATGACGTCTGATGCCCTCTTCTGGCCTGCAGACATACACACAGACAGAATAGTGTATACATAATAAATAAATAAATAAATAATACTATTTTGAGAAAGATCTTTTTTTTACATTTTTTTTTTAAATCTAAACCCCTTCTCCATGAAGTACACTCATGGCTCTAATCTACCAGCCCCTTATGAAGGACAGATATTGGGGTCTACATACCTAGCATGTGTTAATTTACTCAATCTCACAGACAGGCAGAAAGACTGTGAGAACTTTTGCTAGAGTTACACAGTTAGTAGGTTGCACACCCAGGATCTGGAGTCAGGTAACTTGGTTCTGGAATCTGCTCTTAGTCACCTGTACATGATCCTTCCTGGAGACTAAAAGACCGTCCTTGGGCTGTATATACGCCCCCCCCCCAGGAGGCTCAGGATACTCTCTGTATTCTGTCTTCTCACCCACCTCATGTGTTTAAATTTGTTCTTCAGCTACAGTGTAATGCTGTGCAGGCAAGGAAACCAGACATTGGCTTCCTGCCCCTACTTCTGGCAGAATGGCTACTTACCAAAACAATTCTCACCTAATTCTTCAAATTTCTATAATATTATAAAGACTGGGAATTTCTATAATATTATAAAGACATTTTTCCAGTTATAAAATGTAAAACATTACTTTAAAGGGAGGAAATTAATTCCAGCAATCAGGAGACAAAGGCAGGTAAATCTGGAAATTAGAAGCCAGCATGGTCTACATAGTGAGTTTCAGGACAGCCAGAGCTAAATAGAGAGATCTTGTCTTCAGAAAGGAAAAAAAAGGATAAAATTAAATATTGAGAAATAGTGACAAGAGACTTCTACAAAGAGAAAACTGGGCATAATTACATCCTTGCTACAAACTTGTCTGTCATTGATAACTAAGATAACTAAGTAATGAACTCGCAACCATCACTTCTGCAAAATTAACACCTGAAGGATGGCCCACGCCATAGTGGCAGATATAGCAATACTAAAGTTAGAATGCTGACCACATGTATTTATTTTCCCTCTTACTCAATGCATCTCCTCCTCATGAATCATACATTCAAAACCGACAGATCTATTTCCATTTCTTAAAAGAGGACAAACACTTAAAGAAAATCAAGTGAAGTTTCTTCTGCATATGCACCATCAGAAACTGACAGTCTATGTTCCTAGGAATAGCACACCCTGGGAAATGCCGAAATCAAGAAGACTGCTGACCTCACAGAATATACTTTAAATGCTTCTCAATCTATCAACAAGAAAATACAAATGAGCAGTCTAATACATGACCTGTCCTGAGTTATAGTCACATCAACTCATCTTAAAGTAGTTAAGAGTCACTAAAAACCACAGAAACTAGATGTTAGGAATTACATAGGCCATAAGCAAAAGGAAACATACTTAACACAACTCTTGACTATAATGTCATCAAAAGGAGAGGAAGACACATACAGGTCTTAAGATAATTTTCAAAAGGAGAAAAATTCAGTGATTTGTGGACTTATTAACTATTGCTCTTCAAACACACTACCAATAAAATTTCAATTTGCACACAGATATCAAAATATTTGGCTGGCTCTCCTGGCACTTCAGTTACATTAGAAAAGACTACGATTCTGAAGCAAAAAGAATACATAAATAAAAATTGAAAATCAGGGCTTGGAGAGATGGCTCAGAGATTAAGAGCACTGACTGCCCTTCCAGAGGTCCTACATTCAATTCCCAGCAACCACATGGTTCACAACCATCTGTAATGAGATCTGGTACCCTCTTCTGACCTGCAGGCATACATGAATACATAATAAACAAACAAACCTTCTTTAATCCCATAATTCTGATTATAAAATTTAACATTAAAAATTGTTTTAGTTATATACCATCTTTCCATGCCCAGCAACAGAGAGATACACAAGTAACAGAAGAAAGTAGTATTTGCTATCCAATGAACTAGGTTTTCCCATAGGATCAAGTCTCTAAATGACTAAAAGCATGGACTATGAACACCATTCAACTGAATAACTAAGAACAGCTTAAGAATTAGGCATAAGGGCATATGTCTATCATCCCAGCTTTTCCAAAGGCTAATGCAGGAGGATCAGCTGAGCTCATGAGTTCAAGACAAGCCTAGGCAATAGAGTGAAACCTTATGAACCTCTTCTCAAAAGAAACAACAGGTATAGTTACACAGCCCAAAGAAAAAGAGATCAATGAAAAACATGTAAATAACCAAAGTATTCCTAATTAAAAAATAAATGATATTCAAGAACATAGACTAATGCCCTAGTATTCTATTTTCAAATGATAGTTCAGAATTTTGTTTATTGTTTTTTGACCAGGCATGTTGCCATATACCTATAATTCTAGTTCCTGGGATGCTGAGGCAGAAGGATTATGGGTTCAATGCTACAAAATGAGTATGAGGCCTGCCTGGACCATATATGAAACCTGCCTCAGGCAGAGAAAGAGAGAGAAGGAGAGGGGGGAGATTCAACATAAGGATGCCACATTATATAAAGAAATAGTAGTTAATTAACCAAAGGTCCCATCTTAGGATCTGAAAGGGCCATACTACTGTGTTAACAAAAGGTAAATGCTAAAGTCTAGTATTGTACAATGTTGAAAACTGCTTTATTAATTTGGATAACATTCATTCAGGGTTGCCAATGCCACAGAGGCTGCAGCACTGATTTGCAAACAGCACAAGCTTCTAATTCATATACACAAAACAGCAGCAGGAAAAGAAAACAGAACCCGGTTTGAAATAGGACAGCTTACACGCTGTTCTCCTCAGAAGAAACATGCCCAATCCCTAGCTACTGAGGACACAGATCTTTCCGGGGTACCTTTGACCACAGTGTTCTTACACGTTCAGTTTATCTTCCATGTGAGGCTGTCCTTACTTTAATCCCCACCAACTTCCTAAGCAATTTCTACAGTCAAAGGAAAACTTACCTCTGCAAAATGTGTTGCTGTGCTATTGTCTATCCGGCTGCCAGCACCACCTAAAAAACTAAAGAGAAACAGCAATGGTGGTGATTCTTTTCCCAGGAATGAGCTCCTTCCCAGAGCTAAATATAGAATGGAAAATGAGAACAAAGCTCAATAAGGAAAAGTAACTCAGCCCTACAGGACACCTGCCAAAGATGCTGTGTCTGTGAGAATATCTTAAATAAAACAGTAACAGATAGGCAAAAGAAAATTGTCATACAACAAAACCAAGTGGTTTTCAAATGAATTAAAGCTATATCAAATGGAAATTTAGGGGAAAAGGCCATCCAACAGAAAGAAAATGTTCACAGCCAGTAACAATTCAAAGTTAGCCTAGCAAGGGAAGAAAAGTATCCTCAGAGAGTCTAAGAAAACAAAATGTTTCACTATGAAACCATTTAACCAGATATATGATTAAGACTGCTGAGGTTAGTATCCTCTGGAATTATTAAATATGTAATCTAAAGGGCCTGGTATAGATTAATAGATTAGAAGAGTTTCGTATCAATTTCTTCTTTGAGTCAGGTAGTAGTAGCACATGCCTTTAATCTCAGCACTCAGAAAGGAGAAGCAGGTGGATCTCTGTTAGTTTGAGGCCAGCCTGGTCTACAGAGCAAGTTCCAGGACAGCCAGAGATGTCAAAAAAGAAGAAGAAGAAGAAGAAGAAGAAGAAGAAGAAGAAGAAGAGGAAGAGGAAGAGGAAGAGGAAGAGGAAGAGGAAAGAAAGAAAGAAAGAAAAAACAACAAAAAAGAATTTCTTCTCTGAATAGACTATCCTATACTTAGATTATCCTACCCACCCTTCAAGGCTACACCCTCCATTAACCAGTTCTGAACTCAGCAACCAAATATGACTCCTCCACATCCTCTGTACTCTGACTCTGGTTCTGTTATGTTATAAATAGCTAGAATTTCCCTCAACAATTTCAGCCCTTCCCTCCTTCATAAATATAAACTGAAAGGTCAAAAACTGTGCTTTATTATGAATACCTCATATATATGAATTTATTATTTGTCAGGTATTACATAATAAAAGCATTCCTCACCTCTGAAAACCTTGTGATGGCATATACCTATAACTCCAAAACAAAAGTTGTTCAATTAATAGCACATGTCTAAGTGACAAAATACCTCTTTTCGAGGACCCAAAAGAATAGGAAGAAATTAAATCCCACTGCCCATGAAATTTGCAGAGAAGAAACTGGCTAAACCTTTTGAGAAAGGAGGGTAGACTGAATCACAAAAACTACTAGAAGCCGGGTGGTGGTGGCGCACGCCTTTAATCCCAGCACTTGGGAGGCAGAGGCAGGTGGATCTCTGGGAGTTCGAGGCCATCCTGGTCTACAAGAGCTAGTTCCAGGACAGGTACCAAAGCTACAGAGAAACCCTGTCTCAAAAAAAACAAAACAAAAATAAAAAAAAAAAAAAACAACAACTGCTAGATAGCTTTTCACGTAATAAATACAAGCATCCATCCTAATAATAAAGCCTTTGAACTACTACAAACTACTTTCATTTTCAGGATTACAATATCAGTCCAGGCATTGTGCTGAGCTCACTAGGAAAACAAACACACCCTAGTTAGTCTAAAACCAAAAGCAAATTATTTTCCTTTCTGTACTCATTCTCAAGCCTTACTCTGACGAGAAACCATGTGATACTGTGTTTCTATCAGAAGTTAAAAATGTTTTTTAAAAAATCATTTCGATTGTGCAACAAGGTACTGGTAACATCTAATACTAAATAAGTAATTGAACCACCAGATTCCATAGTGCATGACTGCATAGATATTTTATTGTACAAACCTAATAGGCTTCCAAGATTCATCCTTTCCTGAGTGGTGGGGTGGAGGGTGGGAGTGGGAGGTGTGTGATTTCTCTATGAGACACGGCCTTACTACATACTTCAAACTGGTCCTGAACTTACTATGTAACCCAGACTAGTCTCAAACTCATGATCCTGTCTGCCTTAGCCTGCCAAGTGCTGGGATTACAAGTGTGTTCCACCATGCCTGGCTTCTCTCTTGTCTTTACTTCCTGATTTCAGAAATTCAATTGTTATCTTGTAGAGCTCTACTCCCCTGAAACTCTTTCAACATTTCTTTAAAATTCTTCTGCACCTTAAGAACAAAAGAACTAAGAAAAGGGATGATAAAACTACAACATTCTAATAAAATTTACAAACCTTAAGACAATGCACAAACTGTGCCCTAGTATGCTGGAGGCAGACAGGGCTCATGGCTTATATTTACATGCAGATTTCCTCGTAGGGATTTGTTTTCTGATACTAGGGTTGAACCTAGGGCCTCACACAGGGGAGGCAAACACTCCTACCACTAAGCTCTATTTCCCTTTTTATTTTTTCTTTAGAGACCAGGTCTAAGTTGCCCAGGCTGGCCTGGGAACTCTATAGCCCAAGAAAGCCTTATGGTCCTATGATCCTCCTGTCTCTGCCTCCTGAGTGACTAGAATTTCTGGTTTACAGCATCAGGCTCAGCTCATTTTTATCATCTACTACTAATCCCTGCAACTGCTAAGTACAAAGTCAGCACATACTTATAAATTTTATAGAAGATAATAATAATTCATTGCCTGAAAGACTCCAAATCTTAGAATAAAATTCTTCCCTCATTAAAAGTACTGATTTTGCCAGGTGGTGGTGGTGCACATTTTTAATCCCAGCACTTGGGAGGCAGAAGCAGGTGAATCTATGGGAGTTTGAGGCCAGCCTGGTCTATAGAGCGAGTTCCAGGGCAGGCTTCAAAAAGTTGCAGAGAAACCCTGTCTTGAAAAACCAAACCAAAGGGGGAGGGGAGGGCACTTCATTCAAAATCCAAAAGATTGACATTTGAATAGTTGCCAGTCTTTGACCTATACAGGCACAAATAGAAGAACTGAGTAAAAATAGAATCAAGAGAATTCATAGTCCCCAAGTATCCAGCTTGCAGTTAGTCATTATACTCAGGTATAACTGTACTTTGTATAAAAGTTCTCTATGTCTAAAGAAATCTGAATTACTATTTTAAAACTTAGGGGAACATCCATAAGGTACTTCCCTACAACCAGTAAACTCTTTATTCAACACATGCAGAGCATAAATGCCTTAAAATATATTTGGTGCAATTATAATAGGACAAGTAAGAAAAAATCCAAAGTTAACATGCCATCCACACGCTGCTAATTTTGCTGTCATGCTAATCTCACAGGCATAATGCTGGCACTGTTATTTAAAACCAAAACCATTACATCAACATTCAAATGTTTGTACCAAACTAGATCCCATGCTACACACTGCCCCAGAAGCTCCAAGTTATTTACATATAGAATCATCAACCATTAGTGCAGTGAAACTAACAGTACATACTTTAAAATGTGCAGGTTTTTTCTGGTTGTGGAAGAGACCTTCAACTTTAGATTCTGCCAACAGCAATGTAAAGGAATTATGAACTGGCATAAGCCTCCAAAGCCACTCCAAGATTAAGAGACTTCAGATTACAAATTTTTTTTAAGCAGTTGGTATTTCATCAATTGGTCAAATGCTAGAATTAAGTTATTACATGGTTTATCCATAAAAATCAAGAAATATATTATCACTTAGAGAAAATATTTCCCTTTAATCAATATTATACCTTTACCAAAGCCAAGAGAACAAGCCCATATATTAATATTTCAGCAGCAAGATGGCAAATCTTGACAACACTAATCTTCATCTGAATAAGGACGCGTGGCCCAGTTTCCCTGGTTAGAATATACTGTTTGTCTCATTAGAGTCCTTATGAGAAGTCACTCCACAGCCCACCAAATATGTGTGACAGTAATTTAACTTCAGGCAACAGAGTAGTCATTAAAAATTAATTAATAATCCAAGAGGACTCCCAAAGAAATAAAGGAAAACTTAGTGGATTTATTTTGCTATGGCTAGAGGTTTCCTAGGAGTGACACAATCAAGGAGTCATGGGTAAAATCATATCATCACATTGCTTTCCAGATTCTCTTTGCTCGTGTCTATGTGCATGAGCACACACACACTCACAGTCTCTACTCCAGCAGAGGGTAAGCTACAAAAGGAATTCCTTCCCATCCACTCAGTCAATACTAGGAGAAAAACAGTTTTGATACTAGAATGTTTGGTTTACTCGTAAGCTTATACAATACCTGGAATCATCTGTCACTTCCTCAATAAAGCCTGATTCACATCTGGGACATATATATTCCTACAAAAGAAAAGAATAAATAAATAAAAGCTTTTCATTTCATTAGGAACCTAAGCATGTAGCTTTTAGAATATCATGAAGTACAGAAGCTGATGATCAGGCTGGCAAGATGACTCAGAGGGCAGAGGCACTTTGCTGCCAAGCCTGATGATCTAAGTTTGACCCACAGGTCCCACACAGCATTAAGAACAGACTTCCTACAACTTGTCCTCCGCCTCCATACTTGTGCCATTTCATGCACACACCTACACACACAATAAATAAACAAAATGTTATAAAAACGTTAAACATTTTTAGATGTATTTACTTATTTTATGTCTATGGGTATTTTACTTGCATGTGTGTTTGTGCAGCAAGTGCGTGTCTGGTGCCCATGGAGGTCAGAAGAGGACAGGGGATCCCCTGGTACTGAAGTTATAATGATTGTGAACCATTTGGATGTTAGAAACTGAACCCAGGCCCCTGCAAGAGCAATGTGTGCTATTAACAGCTCAGCCACCATCTCTCCAGCCCCATTTTTAAAAACAAACAAACAAACAAAAAAAAAAACATTTAAAGTTGGCTCTGAAATGTATGTATTTGCTAATTTCAGGCTGTTTGTTTTCTAATATACTCTGGAAAGGATTTCATAAGATATTTACAAAATGGTTTCACAGATACCTAAGTCTCATTGAGAGAATAAAGAAGAGTGTTAAAATTTTGTTTCTTTTGTTGTTCTATTTCATTTTTAATTTGGGATGTGGTTTGGGTTTACTTTTTTTTAAAAGAAAAATGTTTTTTGGTTTGTTGTTTAAGAGGGATAATGGCAAAAACTAGATGGCTAAAGTTCTGGTTAGTTTTATGACAACTTGACAAGCTAGAGTCATCAGAGAGGAGGATCAACAGAAAATGTCTCTACGGGATCAGGCTGTGGGAAAGCCTATGGAGGCATTTTCTTAATTAGTGATTGATAGGGAGAGTTTGGCTATTGTGGGTGGTGCCACCCCTGGGCTGGTGTTCCTGGGTTCTATAAGAAAGCAGTCTGACTTCAAACTCTATTACAGAACTACAGCAATGAAAACAGCTTGGTATTGGCATAAAAACAGAGACGTTGACCAATGGAATCGAATCGAAGACCCGGATATTAACCCACAAACCTATGGACACCTGATTTTCGACAAAGGAGCTAAAAGTATACAATGGAAGAAAGAAAGCATCTTCAACAAATGGTGCTGGCATAACTGGATGTCAACCTGTAGAAGAATGAAAATAGATCCATATCTATCACCATGCACAAAACTCAAGTCCAAATGGATTAAAGACCTCAATATAAATCCAACCACACTGAACCTGATAGAAGAGAAAGTGGGAAGTAGACTGCAACACATGAGCACAGGAGACCACCTCCTATGTATAACCCCAGTAGCACAGACAACAAGAGCAACACTGAATAAATGGGACCTCCTGAAACTGAGAAGCTTCTGTAAAGCAAAGGGCATTGTCATTAAGACAAAAAAGCATCCTACTGAATGGGAGATCTTCACCAACCCCACATCAGACAAAGGTCTGATCTCCAAAATATATAAAGAACTCAAGAAACTGGACATGAAAATTCTAATTAACCCAATTAAAAAATAGGGTACTGAACTGAAAAGAGAATTCTCATCAGACAAAGTTCAAATGGCCAAAAGACACTTAAGGTCATGTTCAACCTCCTTAGCAATCAGGGAAATGCAAATCAAAACAACTTTGAGATACTATCTTACACCTGTCAGAATGGCTAAAATCAAAAATACCAATGATAGCCTATGCTGGAGAGGATGTGGAGTAACAGGAACACTCATCCATTGCTGGTGGGAATGCAAACTTGTGCAACCACTTTGGAAATCAGTGTGGCAGTTTCTCAGGAAATTAGGAATCAATCTACCTCAGGTTCCAGCAATATCACTCTTGGGAATATACCCAAGAGATGCCCAATCATACTACAAAAGCATTTGTTCAACTATGTTTATAGCAGCATTATTTGTAATAGCCAGAACCTGGAAACAACCTAGATGCCCCTCAATGGAAGAATGGATAAAGAAAGTGTGGAATATATACACATTAGAGTACTACTCAGCGGTAAAAAAACAATGATATCTTGAATTTTGCATGCAAATGGATGGAAATAGAAAATACTATCTACTGAATGGGAGAAGATCTTCACCAACCCCACATCAGACAAAGGTCTGATCTCCAAAATATATAAAGAACTCAAGAAACTGGACATGAAAATTCTAATTAACCCAATTAAAAAATAGGGTACTGAACTGAAAAAAGAATTCCCCTTGCCCCACTATCACACTGATGATTATCTCAAATATCACCATAGAATCTTCCTCCAGCAACAGATGAAGATATCTCAAATATCACCATAGAATCTTCCTCCAGCAACAGATGAAGATAGAGACAGAGACCATCATCAAGAGCAATGGACTGAGCTCCCAAGGTCCAGTTGAAGAGCAGGAGAGAGAAGATGAGCAAGGAAGTCTGGACTGCGTGGGGTTGGTCCACCCACTGAGACAGTGTGCCTGTTCTAATGGGAGCTCACCAAATCCAGCTGGACCAGGACTGAACAAGCACGTGATCAAACCAGATTCTCTGAATGTGACTGACAATGGGGGCCGACTGAGAAGTCATTGATAAAGGCACTGGGACTTGTTTCTATTGCAGGTACTGGCTTCTTGGGACCCTAGTCTATTTGGATGCAAAGCTTCTTAGGCCTGGATGTGTGTGTGGTGGGGGTGGGGGTGGGGGAGGGGGGGAGGGGCGCCTTGGACTTCCCACAGGGCATGGTTCCCTGTCCTCTCTTAAGGAGGGAGGGGGAGGGAAGAGGGGGAGTGGGAGAGCAGGAGGGGAATGGGAGGAGGGGAGGAAGTGTAAACTTTTGAATGGAAAAAAAATTAAAAAAGAAAGAAAGAAAGCAGTCTGAGCAAGCCACGAAGAGCAACCCAGGAAGCAGCACCCCTCCATAGCCTCTGCATCAACTCTTGCCTCCAGGTTCCTGCCCTGCTTGAGTTCCAGTCTTGATTTCCTTTGGCGATGAACAGTGATGTGGAAACATTAGCACAATAAACCCTTTCTTCCCCAAGTAGACTGGTCATGTTTCGTCACAGCAATAGTAACCCTAAGACAGTTAATTATTTAACTAGAAAAAATTAATCATCTAATTTTTCCTTCAAAGCTGATAAAGAACAGCAGCTCCAATGGTTATATCAAGATAGAAAAAAAAAAAAAAAGAAAAGGATCAGGTGGTGGTGGTGCATGCCTTTAATCCCAGCACTTAGGAGGCAGAGACAATCGAATCTCTGTGAGTTTGAGGCCAGCCTCGTTTACAAAGCGAGTTCCAGGACAGCCAGAGCTGTTACACAGAGACACACCTATCTTGAAAAGCAAAACAAAACAAAGTACTAGTATTGATAAATATAGAAACAACTATTTTGTACTATGTATATCTAAGAGATAAACTGAATCACAGTATAAATCAATGTGTAGCCTAGTAAATGAAATGAGACTTTAAACATTTCTAATATTTTGGTTTGTGTGTTTGTTTTGAGACTGAGTCTCACCGTGCAGCCCTGGCTGTCCTGGAACTCCCCATGAAGACCATGCTGGCCTCAAATTCACAGAGTTCCTCATTTTCCAGTCTTTCAAGTGCTAGGATTAAACACATGAGCCACAATTCGCAGATTTTCTAATCTATATTCTGATTAGCAATGGTTCCAAGTAAAATGTTACATCATCAGCTCTTTTAAGGAATAAAAATTCAAATAATTAAAGGCAGTAAGATGGCTATGCGGGTAAAGGCACTTGCCATGTGTCTTGGCTTTCTATTTCTCTGACAAAACACCATGACTTATAAAAGAAAGGGTTTAATTGTGTTGATGGTTTCATCGAGTTAGAGTCTAGGATGGTGGAGCAAAGGCATGGTAACAGGCAAAGCTGAGAGATCACATCTTGATCCACAAACAGAAGACAGAAAATACTAACTCAAAATGTCTTTTGAAACTTCAAAGACACCAGCAGTGACCTGCTCCCTCCAACAAAGTCACATCTCCCAATCAACTGGAGACCAAGTATTCAAACATGTGAGTCTATGGGAGCCATTCTCATCCAAACCACAACACCACACAAGCAAGGCAACCCCAGTGCCATTCCAGAAACTCACATGAAAGTGAAGGGGAGAGTCAAACCCACAAAGGGGCTCTGACCTTCACACATATGTCCCAACACAATAATAGTAAATACATGTTTCTTAAAGGAATTTAAATAACTGAAACAGCACCACTGATTAGTTTCTGCATCCTTCAACAATAAATCTGTCTTTAAATACTAGTAAAGTGTGGGGCTAAGAAAGATTACACCTTTGAGACTGCCACAGTTTTCCAGTGTGCTTTGTCTATTCAAACAGACCTGAGAAAGACATTTTCAACTAATTTCTTGTTCCAACTACTTCCTGAACACTAAAGTTGGTTATCTGCTATTGATATAATTATTACTATCTCTAACAAAAATAGTGACTCAAATATCCAAATGTTTTCTTAAAAGTGATTGAGCTATTCCTCACATCGAGATTAATTTGAGGAGAAGCCAATCAAATCAAGAAACAGTAATATTTTGTAAAATAAATACCTTAAATAAGCACTAGAAAAAGAAACAAATTTTAGATTTTGCCTAGAGCACCCAGAGAAGGTATTTCTTTTTTTTTTTTTAAAGATTTATTTGTTTATTATGTATACAACTTTCTGCCTCCACGTATACCCACACGCCAGAGGAGGGTGCCAGATCTCATTACGGATGGTTTGCAGCCACCATGTGGTTGCTGGGAATTGAACTCAGGACCTTTGGAAGAGCAGACAGTGCTCTTAACCACTGAGCCATCTCTCCAGCCCGAGAGAAGGTATTTCTAAGACAGAATTCTAAGATATTAATCTGTTCAATGATGAAGGAAATGATGTATGTAGGACTGTGGTGACAGGGGGCCAGGCAAGGTGGTGTACCTTTAATTTCAGCACCAGGGAGGCAGAAGCAGGTGGGTCTCTGTGAGTTTGAAGCCACCCTAGTCTATACAGCAAGTTCCAGCTGGAGCTACAAGAGACTCAGTCCCCCCTCCCCCCAAAAAAGTAATGAAAGCAGCAAGTTTGGAGGTTAGGAAGAACAAGAATGAAGGTGGACAGGTCACACAGGGACTAGATATGGAAAACTTCAGATGACCATGGGATCAGCAGGATCCTCCATTAGCCACACTGAGAACAAGACACATTCATAACAGGCATACTGTGAGCTATTGTAAAAAGTAAAATTAATTAAAGGTCATGTAAATCCTGCATCTCTTCAGCTCTTTTAAATTACACCCTCCCAGGGACGATGATTCCACTCCTTTCTCCCTCTTAAAAAAATTTGATATGAATATTAATGTTAATTAATATTAATTTTAGATAAATTGGGTATGGTGGAGCATACCTTTAATCCCAGCACTTGGACAGCAGAGGCAGGCAGACCTCTGAGTTAGAGGCCAGCCTGGTGTATAGAGTGATTCCAGAACAGCCATGGTTACCCAGAGAAACCCAGAAACCCTGTCTTGGAAAACTCTTCCCCCCCACCCCCCCAAAAAAAAGAGAAAGAGAATTCAACCCACTGCCTGCAGACTCTCCCTCCAATTATGAGATGGATTTTCAAGGCCTGATTTCCTAGGCCTGGGTATGATATAACCGGTCCAAGAGTGGTATTCGAGATCTAGACGCTCTAAGCTGGGTTTCTCCAGGTCTGCCAAAAGCAAAAACCTGTATTTTGAGATCTGTATTTTGTTTACAGCCATCTTAAGTTTACAAGTTAAGTAAAATATTCACCTCTATCACCTCTGCAGGGTAAATCCTGGGCCCTGGAAATTAACCTGGTATTTTATCTCCTAGTGAGACAGGCTGCAGGCTTTAGAAGCAATTAGCACCTCTTTTGTTAGTTAATATCTCTCTTTCTCAGTCAGAGACCCTCCAGACTTGAATTCCAGCAGACCGAACTTTGCTGACACCCTCCCCTCTGCCTGTTTGCTATATAACAGCTTCTGAGGAATAATAAAATTTGCAACTTGATCAGAAAGCCTGTCTTGCTGTCATTTCTTGTGTCTCTTGCCCTTCCATTCCTCCCTTCCAGGTTTATCAGGGACTCCTGTTCGTGCCCCACTGGCCAAGATACAGGTCTAGCTGTTTCACATTGAAAGAGTTCTACACGTATTTACCAGGCATTCCCTGGTAACAGAGTGGAGGCCTGGGTATTCTGTAGCTAAGAAGTGCTTGTGTGTCATACTGGTGGTATTCTTTGGCCAACTGCTTTCTATCCTCTCTTCTTTTTCATTCTGTTTGTAGCTAAGGTTCAAAATGATACAAAGTTCTTGCATCCGCTAATGGCATTTCTGTCTCTGATACCAACCACAGTACAGCCAAGCCCAGGAATAGACACCTAACTAACACAAAACAAGCTCCTTGGTTTTTCTGTTGGTTGGTTGGTTGGCGGGGGGGGGGGGGGGGGGGGGGGGGGGGGGGGGGGGGGGGGGCATTCTGTGGACTTTTTTGTTTTGTTTTACTTCAGCATTTTTTTTTTTTTTTGTCTTATTGGTCTTCTGCTTGCTTTTAGTTTTTGCAGGGTATTTTTTGTTTTGTTTTGGTTTGATTTTTTTGGGAACACAGAGAGACACACAGGAGTGGAGGCAGGGTAGGGAGGTGGGTAAAATCTGGTTAGAGTTGGGGGAGGAGAAAGATGTAATAAAATATATTATTTGAAAATATATATATATAAATAAAATGCTATTCAGAGCTGTGGCAGATAAAAGATCACTTCAAATCACTTCAGATTTCACAACACAGGTGAAGGAGAAGACTGATGTAAACATCAAGAACTGAGTGAAAATACGTAAATTTACTACCTTCTCTTCATGATCCTAGACAAGGTTCATTCTAAAAACCAGGCTCCTTTGCATGAGCAAAATATCTCTATGTACAAACCAAACTGTAAAAGTGTGACATAATTTTTCCTGTCACTTGGAAGTAGCAAATAATCCTTTCATTTACAAACACCAATCAAGCTTTTCTACCAGTTTTCTAATACTATGAAAATATATTTGTTTAATAAGCAGACCATCAGAATATCTTAACAAGCAGATAAGCAGGTATGGAAGAGGGCTAAGGGAGATGGCTCAGCTGGTAAAATGACTGCTGGGCAATCACCAGGACCTAAGATTAGATCTTCAGAATTCATATAAAAAACAAGTGTGGCACCACCTATAACATCCACCCTGAGGAAACAGAGACAGGCAGATCCCTGAAGTTCACCGGCTGGCCAGCCTAGCCAAATCAATAAGCTTCAGGTTCAATGAAAAACACTGTCTCCAAAAATTAAAAGTAGAGAACAATAGCACAAAACACCAAATGTCAACCTTGGGTTTACGCACGCACGCACATACACACACACACACAGACACACACACTTTTTAAGTAGTTATGGTAGCGCATATCTGTATTCCTAGCACTCAGAAGGCAGAGGCAAGAAGATTGGATATTTTGGGCTACAAAGTACGAGCCTGTCTTAAATAATTAAAAATACTAAGAAATTTTAAAGCAGACATACTGGAAGGGTAATCCAGAATAAGTGGACATTGCATCCTCAAATTCAGGTGCCTGGGCCCCAGGATCCTCTTCTCCAGACAATGCCCAGATTACAGTTTATGTCAGTCTCTAGCTTCCTCTCTATGCTTTTATTGCTAACCTCCAATTCCCACACCCTCATCCAATTGTACACATTTACCCCTGAAAAAAATATAATGCAAATACTTTGTTGTTTTCTTAGTTATGATCACAGCCATGCCCTACACAGACTGCAAGTATACCGCACTTTAAGTATTTACCTTACACTTCTAAAAATGGGCTAACTATATTTTTATGACATTTTTCAAAGGTAATTTTAATTACATTTACAAATTTTCTGTGACTTGAGGAGACTATGGGTCAAACAGGAAGCAAATACACCCTTTTCTCCACACTTCTCTTACCCAGGTATTGGGCCTTAGGACCATTCTGATATTTTCACATATGGAGCTGGGAACTGCAAGGATAGAGGGTATATGAGGAGCGGGACGGCAAAGCAAAGATAATTGCCTGGCACTGTGGAAATCTTCCCTGTGCTTGCTCACACATTAATACAGCAAATCTATCCAACCTTTCCACTGCACTCCGCGGCCCCCAATATTTCCACTGTAAATGGCCTAATATGGTCATCTTTTTTTTTTTTCAAGTCATTCTATCTTTAATAACCTGGCATTAATTCAAAGCATGAAAAACAAAAGTTAAGATTGTTCCTTTTACGGGAGATGCCGTTACGATAGACTCAGTCACGTGGTGAGATCGGATTCCAAACAGTGCAGGAAGTGCAGATTGATGCGTTTGGTTACTAATAATCAGCCTGCGGGCGGGCAGCACAGGAAATTAACAAACTCTCAGAGAACAGGACACGGTTGCTGGGTCATGAGCACCTTGAAGGGTTTCTTGATGGTGATTCGGTGTCTTGAGTATTTGTCGTCGGGGGAAAAGCGAGCAGGATGGGCAGAGCAAGTCTGTTGTCCCATCGGGTCAAATTTCCTTAATGTATAGACGCGATCTCCCTGTTTGTTGAGGTAATACTGGAGAAACATGACTGCACTTCAGCAGGAAGACGCCAACCTCTATGGTCATCTTTTTGTCCTTTTTCTCTCCCCTGCTCCAAGTACTGGAGACGAGAGTCATATACAGGCTAGGGAAGCACTAAATCACTGAGCTACATCTTCAGCCCTGGTTATAAAATCTTATCAAAAACATTCCATGAGTTATTCCTACTATTAAATCTATAAAAGAAAAGCATATCACTCCTAATTTGCCAACTGAGAAAAGGAAGAAACAAGAATCCAGTTGTTTCCACCAAAGTAAAAGTGATTCTGAAAGAACACTGTCCATAACCCTAAAAGAGATATTTAATAGGACCATAGGTCAGATGAATTAAGACATTAAAGAATATTGCATCCAGTGGATACAAAGTACACATTCTTTTTTTAAAGTATTTTATTTATTTGTTATGTATATAATATTCTGTCTGTGTATATGTCTGCAGGCCAGAAGAGGGCACCAGACCTCATTACAGATGGTTGAGAGCCACCATGTGGTTGCTGGGAATTGAACTCAGGACCTTTGGAAGAACAGGCAATGCTCTTAACCTCTGAGCCATCTCTCCAGCCCAAAGTACACATTCTTCTTGGTAGCCCAGGAAATCTTCCTAGAATAGATCACATTTTAAGACAAAAGCAACTTTTAAAAAATACAAAAGAAAATAAATAATCTTAACAGGGTCTTATATTGTAGTCCAGTCCGGCTTCAAACACTCTGTTACTCATGTTTGACCTGAACTCAGAGCAACTGTCCTGCTTCTACCTCTAGCCGATGAGATTTGAGGGTGAGCCACCATGCCCTTCTTGAAATAATTACCATGTCAGTGGAATAAAGCTAGAAATCCACGTAAGAGAAGCCAAAGAAACTACACAGTACTCGAGATTTAACAACACACTTCTGAAAGACACATGAGTCACTAAAGAGAGCACTTAAGAAAATTTAAAATTCCCAGAGTAAAGAAGAAAATGAAAGCAAGAGTTATCAGAAATCTTTATGACACAGTAAAACCAGTTCTAAGGGGCAAGTTTACAGTTATGAATACTTATATTTTAAAAATCAGAAAGAGGCCTGGAGGGATGGCTCAGCCGTTAAAGGCTAGGCTCACAACCAAAAATACAAAAATCAGAAAGATCACCAGACAGAGGTGGTGCACGCCTTTATTCCCAGCACTCCTGGAAACAGAGGCAGGCGGATCTCTATGAGTTTGAGGCCAGCCTGGTCTACAAGAGCTAGTTCCAGGACAGGCTCCAAAGCTACAGAGAAACCCTGTCTCAAAAAAAACCCAAAAAACAAAAATCAAAAACAAACCCAGAAAGATCTCAATAAATAACTGTTGTGGGACAATGGTCTGTATCCTGTCAATTATATTTTAAATAAATACTGATTGGCCAGTAGCCAGGCAGGAAGTAGAGGCAGGACAACCAGACAGAAAGTAGAAGCAGGTCAATGAGAACAAGAAAATTCTGGGAAGAAGGAAGTTCCTTCTGCAGTCCTGGCCCAGCCACAGAAGAAGCAAGATGTGACTGCCCCGTTGAATAAGGTACTGAGCCACATGGCTAACACAGATAAGAATAATGGGCTAATATAAGTTATAAGAGTTAATCAGAAGCCTGAGCTAATGGGCCAATCACTTTATAACTAATGTAGACCTCTGTGTGATTTCTTTGGGACTTAATGATTGCAGGAACCGGGCAGGACAGAAACCCTGTCAACAAATAACAATATATTTCAAAGTCTTTAAAAAAAAAAAAAGTCAAATTCAAAATTAGTAGCTGTAAAGAAAAAATGAAAACCAGGGCAGAAATTAATGAAATGGAGAATAAAAGAACAACACATAGAATCAAGTTAAGCGTTCATTGTTTGAAAAAACAAAAAACAAAAACAAGAATTTGTGCTACATATATGTGCTGTTAAAGCAAGCACAAACCCTATAAAGCTTTTATTTTTTTATATTTATCTTATTTATTATGTACATCATGATTAAATACGTGTGAGTACAGTACCCAGAGTACCAGAAGGTGCCAGATCTCTTGGAATTGGAATAACAGGTGGTGACCTGCCTGACGTGGGTGTTAGGAATACAAATCCAGTCCTATTCAAGAGCAGCATATGCAAGCTGGGCGGTGGTGACAAACGCCTTTAATCCCAGCACTTGGGAGGCAGAGGCAGGCGGATCTCTGTGAGTTTGAAACCAGACTGGTCTATAGCTGAGTCCCAGGACAGCCAGTGCTACACAGGATAGCCCTATCTTGAAAAAAACAAGAGGGAAAAGAAATACAATAGAAGAAGTAAACTACAGACCAATTTCCCTGATAAACATCGATGTTGTAGAATAGAATATTTGTTTAACTATGCAAAGACGTGGTGCATTTGTTTATGCTGCAGGATAATTAACTATGCAAAGACATGGTGCATTTGCTTATGCTGCATTTCTTTAGCTATATAAAGACAGGTTGCTGTTTCACTTTGCCTGCCTAAGGTACCTGATTGGTCTAATAAAAAGCTCAACAGCCAATAGCTAGGTGGAGGAAGAATAGGCGGGGCTGGCGGACAGAGAAGGGACTAGAAAGAGAGGTAAACCCCTGGGGCCAGTCAGGCATCCACCATGACACCATCCAGCCAGACATGGAGGAAACAGGAAAGTAGGAAATACAGAATGAAAGAAAGGTAAAAAGCCCCAAGGGAAAATGTAGATAAAGAGAAACAAGTTAAAATAAGTTATAAGAGATAGTGGGTCAAGCCTAAAGTAAGGCGAACATTCATAACTAATAATAAGTCTCCATGTCATGATTTGGAGGCTGGCAGTCCAAGAAAGCCTGCTACACATAAAATTTCTCAATAGTATCTCTCACAAACTGAATTAAAGAACCAATTAAGAGGGCTGGAGAGATGGCTCAGTGGTTAAGAGTATTGACTGTTCTTCCA
Source organism: Microtus oregoni (assembly GCF_018167655.1). Taxonomy (NCBI): domain Eukaryota; kingdom Metazoa; phylum Chordata; class Mammalia; order Rodentia; family Cricetidae; genus Microtus; species Microtus oregoni. The sequence goes on along the minus strand of NW_024543830.1, from coordinate 4,562,865 downwards.
GAGGACCTGAGTTCAATTCCCAGCAACCACGTGGTGGCTCACAACCACCTGTAATGAGATCTGGCGCCCTCTTCTGGCCTGCAGGCATACATGGAGGTAGAATGTTGTATACATAATAAATAAATAAATAAGTCTTAAAAAAAAAAAAAAGAACCAATTAAGAGAGCTAGTAGTTCCAGGACAGCTAGGACTGCTACACAGAAAAACCCTGTCTCGAAAAACAAAAACAAAAAATAAAGATCATACACCTTGACTTAGTTAATTTCTTTCTAGAAATGCAAGGTATGGTTCAACATACATAAGTCAATAAGGTTAATATAGCTCATAAATAGACGTAAGGATAGAAATTACACAATTATTTCACTTAGATGCAGATAAAACCTTCAACAAAATTCAACATTCCTTCACAATAAAATCACTGTAATTTTTCCCTTCTCAAGAGCACCAACTGATGGGGCTGGAGAGAAGACTCAGGAGACTCAGGAGTTAAAAGCACTTACTGCTCTTGCAGAGGACCAGAGTTCAATTTCCAGCACTTAGGTCAGGCAGTTCACAACCACCTGTAGCTCCAGCTCCAGTAGATATGATACCTCTCTCTGGTCACAAACACACACACACAAATAAAAGTAAAATAAATCTTTAGTAACTATATACACACACACATATTAATTTAAAGAAAGAGCATCCATTCAATTCCAAAGCAAAGAGCTCCTGAGTTCTGAAGACAGGAAAGACCTGTTTCAACACCATGACACAGACCTCCAGACTTTGTTTCTCCCAACCCTCTCTTGGGGAAAAAGGAATAAATTTACCTTTCTCATTCACGGATCCAAACATTCACTTAAAGAAAAGTTTGCATGGTATCTCATGCCTGTAATCCCAGTACTTGGGAGACTGAAGCAGGACTGCCTCAAGTTTGAAGCTAACCTGGACTACAGAGTGAGACCCTATATCAAAAAATATAAAAAGCCAAAGTTCCAGGTAAGCTCTCTGAATTGAAGACATCTTAAAAGGAAATGTTATTTTAGCTCCTAAGACAAACCAGACAAGCTGAGAGGCTGAGGCTACGGCGCAGACCACTTGCCTGCTGTGCAGGGGCCCGCAGTGGAAAACAAGAGAGCCGGACTACTGTCAGCTGTCATTCTGTTCCAAGCCTCATACTCTTATTTCTTCATTCCAGGCCATGACTGAACACTGACCAGTGACTCCAAACAAAACAGTGTAATCAACCAACTCCTTTAACTCATTGTGTAGAAAGACAGAAAAGCAGGTCACAGGACAAAGTGTTACTGAATACAAGCTCAGTCAGACAATCAGCCAAACTTTCTTTAAAAAAAATTAAAAAGTTAAGCGGTAAGAACTCAGAGAAGAAAAGTAAACAAAACCCAGGCAGGGTGGCACACATCTCTAACTCCACACGAGACGATACAAGGGGCAGGCCTGAGAACAAAAAGTGAAGAGCTGAGTTCAGATCCTTAGCACTCACATAAAACAAAAGAAGCAACAAAAACAACAAAAGTGGGATGCAACCCTGTGTCCGTAATCCCAACACTGGGGAGACAGACAGAGGCTTCCTGGAGCTGGCCTCTACCAGTAGGCACACACACCCCTAGAAAAAGTTAACTTCATATAACATGACATAGACAGGATTTAAGTTTTTTTAATTTAAATTTATTACTAACTGTGTGTGAGCTCATATGGTGTCCACACGAACGGCAGAGAGCAGCTCTCTGAAGTCAGTCTCCATCCATCTAACATGGGCTCCAGAAACAAACTCAGGTTGTTGGGTGGGCACAGCATATGCTTTACCCATGGAGCCACCTCACCACTCCCAAGAGTGAATTATAGTATTTTTGCTTACCCTACCTTAAAGCAACAACTCAGTAACAAAGAAAATGGCAAATAATCCAAAAAATTACATATCTCAAGTTTTTTAAACTTCGTATTATCCTGCCTCTACTTTCTAAATACTGAGGTTACTAGTGTGCCACAATGTTCAACTAAAATATGAATCATTAGCATTGATGTTGTGGAATATTAGTTTAAGATGTGTTACATTTGTTTATGCTGCAAATATTTTTTAATCATGCAAAGATCTGTTGCGTTCTCTTATGTAGTATTTGTTTAACACTGTAAAGCTATGTTACTGTCTAAAACACCTGATTGGTCTAATAAAGAGCTGAACAGCCAATAGCTAGGCAGGAGAGAGGAACAGGCAGGGCTGCCAGGCAAAAAGAATAAACAGGAAGAGAAATCTAGGATCAGGAGAAGAGAGAGGATAGAGCTGGAGAAATGGCTCAACGGTTAAGAGCACTGATTGCAAAGGTCCTAAGTTCAATTCCCAACAACCACATGGTGGCTCAAAATCATCTCTAATGAGATCTGAGGTCTTCTCTGGCCTGCAGGCATACATGCATGACATAATAAATCTTGAGAGAGAGAGAGAGAAAGAGAGAGAGAGAGAGAGAGAGAGAGAAGGGGGAAGAGTGACAAAAGAAAAAGGAGGATGCCAGGGGCCAGCCATCCAGCCAGCCAAGTAAGAAGGAAAGAGGAATATATAGAATAAGGATGTAGTTAAAGAGAAATGGAATAGCCGGACGGTGGTGGTGCACGCCTCTATTCCCAACACTCACAGAGACAGAGGCAGGCAGATCTCTGTGAGTTCAAGGTCAGCCTGGTCTACAGAGTGAGTTCCAGGACAGGCTCCAAAGCCACAGAGAAACCCTGTCTCAAAAAACCAAAAGAAAGAGAGAGAGAGAGAAATGGAATAATTTAAGTTAGAGAAGCTGGCTAGAAACAAGCCAAGCTAAAGCATGGCATTCATAGGTAAGAATAAGTCTCCATATATTTGTTTGGGAGTTGGATGGCAGACCCCCTAAGAGTTTTAAAAAAAAAAAAAAAAAAAAAAAAAACCTACATATTGATATGAACCATAACAGTCAGAGACAAAAATTTAACATGTTTAGTCAAAAAGAAACTTCTTTCTGTCAGGTGATGGTGGTGCACACCTTTAATCCCAGCACTCGGGAAGCAGAGGCAGGTATACTTCTTTGAGTTCGAGCCAGCCTGGTCTACACGTGCTAGTTCCAGGACAGTCAGGGCTGTTACACAGAGAAACCCTGTCTCGAAAAGAAAAAGAAAAACAAAAAACAAAAAAACAGAGAGATAAGAAAAGGAAACTTCTTTTAAAACTGATAACTCACTCAGCAAAATACATTCCAAACTGTTTGCCAAGCACTGCTCAGAAAGAAAAATTAAAATTAAAATTCACTGAAATAGTCTATTAAGAATATGCCTGATCATTAAGAGAGAGGGGGCAGTGAAATAAAGGTAAGATGAAAGTATATAAGAATACTAGGGGTGGCCGGGCGATGGTGGCGCACGCCTTTAATCCCAGCACTCGGGAGGCAGAGGCAGGCGGAGCTCTGTGAGTTTGAGACCAGCCTGGTCTACAAGAGCTAGTTCCAGGACAGGAACCAAAGCCACAGAGAAACCCTGTCTCGAAAAACCAAAAAAAAAAAAAAAGAATATTAGGGGTGGAAAGGCTCCCGTATGGAGAAGGATAGGGAGTGATGGATATGAGGGAATGGGGGAAGGCTTACCTAAAATGAAGGATTTATGAAAAAGCTGTATGGAAACCTACGGTCTTGCAACCCAAAAGAAAAATAGTAGTAGAGCCAGTGACATGAAGAAGCAGGGGAATACTCCAGGTTAAAAGTTTCAGGGGAGATGGGCGTAGATGAGAGAAAGCAAGGAGTAGGTTAGCCAAAACTAAAGATATAAAAAGAGGCCTATGGAAACCCAATAGTTTGTAAACTAATTTTTAAAATATAATATGGGGACAGAGATATGGTTCAGTGATTAAGATCAACTGCTGATATTTCAGAGGACCCAGGTTCATTCAGTTCCTAGCACCACATGATGGCTCACAACTGCCTAGAATCTCAGTTCCTGGAATATGATGCTCTCTTCTAACCTCTGCAGGCACCAAACACACACACGGTACACTTACATACATGCAGGCATAACACTCATACACATAAAACTTTTTTACTACTTTATAAATAATACCTCCTCTTCACCCACTTCCCTCCCACTCCCCCACTCACCCTCCAGTCCTAAGAGAGGGCAGGGTACCCCGCCCTGTGGGAAGTCCAAGGCCCTCCTCCCTCCATCCAGGCTTAGGAAGGTGTACATCCAAATAGAATAGGATACCAAAAAGCCAGTCCATGCAGTAGAGACAAATCCCAGTGCCATTATCATTGGCTTCTCAGCCTGCCCCAATCGTCAGCCACATTCAGAATTGTGTGTGTGTGTGTGTGTGTGTGTGTGTGTGTGTGTGTGTGTGTGCGTGTGTTTGAAAGGGCATTTGATCAGGGGTACCCTGCATGAATACTGCTCACAGAAAACATGGACTCTAATTAAAATCTCAGTCCAGGTATTTGATACCTCCCAACAAGTTATTGATCAGGAAGGCACAAAGACATCCTAAACAACATAGGCCATTGCCATTGCAGTTAGCTGCCCATCATAGCAAAATGGCAATTCCCTTCTGCTGAATACCACCAATTTTGATTACACCCAATTAATAAATAAATCTCAAACTAACCAGGTAACTCTCCTTGCTGGCTAGCTTCCATAGTGCTAGAAGGCGCTACAAGGACTTCTGGGGGAGAAGAGTGAAGCAAGTTGTACTCACCTGATACAATAGTAGCTTGATGACTATAGGGGTAGCCAACTGTTTTCTGATTGGATTGGAAGCCTCCTCCAGGGATTTTATGTCTAGTACTGTAAACATGATCAAAAGTTGTTGGGTGAGGAGATCACAGGCTATAGGGAGGAACCTATAGGTGTTGTTTATATCCACAGATTTGTGCTGTTCTCAACCCTGGTTGGAAAAGCTGCTTTTGGCAGTGGTTAATGCAGAGAATCAAGCTGATAAAAGTGCTGAGAATAGGACTATGAGTACTCAGTCACAGGAGGCCATCTGTGTCAATCTCATTCGTTTATGCTGTGGAACATTTGTCTAATGATGCCAAGATGTGTTACATCCCTTTATGTTGCATTTGTTTAACTCTGTGAAGCTGTGTTACTTTGCCCATCTAAAACACCTGATGGTCTAATAAAGCGCTGAATGGCCAATAGCGAGGCAGGAGAAAGGATAGGAGGGGCTGGCAGGCAGAGAGAATAAATAGGAGGAGAAAAAGAAAGGAAGGGGTCAGCCATGGAGTAAGAGTGAAAGGAAGATCACAGAAGTAAAAAAAAAAAAAAAGAAAGAAAGAAAGAAAGAAAGAAAAGCCCAGAGGCAAAAGGTAGAGGGGATAAGTTAAGAAAAGCTAGCTAGAAACAAGCCAAACAAAAGTCAGGCATTTATAAGAAAGAATAAGATTCTATGTGTGATTTATCTGGGAACTGGATGGTGGGGCCCCCAAAAGAGTAAAAAGCCCAAAGAGTAAAAGAACAACTAACAACAAACCTCTCTCATCCAAGGCTCAGAGAACAAGGAGGAAGAGTGAGCAGGAAAAAAAAAAATGAGAGAATGGAAAGAAGAGCTGAGAAAAGCTGTCTTCTACATATAACATCAACACATGGCTGGGTGTGGTGGCACATGCCTTTGAACCCAGTTCTAGGGAGGCAGAAGCAGGCAATCTCTGTAAGTTCAAGGCTAGCCTGGTCTACAAAGCAAGTTCCAGGACAGCCAAGGCTACATAGAGACACAATGTCTCAAAAAAAAACAACAAAAAACAAACATACATACATAAATCAACACATACATGCATCAATTCATAAAAGCTGTGACTACCTGTACAAAGCCTGCATGAGATCCAGCCAGTCAAAGTCCTGGCAGGGGGGCTGAAACAATGGCTCAGTGGTTAAGAGCACTTCTCTTGGAGAGAACCTGGGTTTGGTTCCCAGCACCTACATAGTGGTTCACAACCCTCTATAACTCCAGTTCCAGAGGATCTGACATTCTCTTCAGACCTCAGAAGTATGTAGATATGCATGCAGACAAAACATTGAAACACACTGAAATTTTTAAACAAATATATCTTTTCTTAAATTCCAGCATGAACTGGGAACAACTCCCGAGATCCCGCTCTAAGCTGGGGAGCACTAGCAGTTGATAGCTGCTGAGGAGAGAGTCACTTTTCTTTGGAGATGTGGCTGCTACTAAGATGCCAACGTCCCAATGAGTGACCCACACTAATAGTATATATATGGTCAGCACTAATTGCACTCTGGGAACTACTACCAATAAAACAACAACAACAACAACAACAACAACAACAATAATAATAATAGACATGAAGTCAAAAGGGAGATCAGTTGAAAAGGGCCCGGAGGAAGTAGGAGGGAAGTAGTGGTGGATGGATAAGATCTAAATACATTATATATGGAAATTGAAGAGATGGCTCAGCAGTTAAGAGCACTGATTGCTCTTCCAGAGAACCCAAGTTCAATTCCCAGCATCCACATGAACAATAACAACTCCCTGTAACTCCAGTTCTAGGGATCCGATACCTTCTTTTGACCTCCCTGGACATCAGGCACACAGATGATGCATATACGTATATGCAGGCAAGATAACCATACACATACAATAAAGATAAATAAATCTCCCCAAAACACATCACATACATGTATGAAAGTTTCAAAGAATAAATTTTACTCTTTAAAGTTGTGGGAACACAAGCCTTTGATTCCAGCACTCAGGAGGCAGAGACAGGCAAAAAACATACCTAACATATTCCTTTGCTGAATATGTTAGGTATGTTTTTTGCCTGTCTCTGGGTACAGTGGTAGAACACTTGCTTAGCATGTGCAAGGCTTGGAATTTGATCCCCAATACCATAAAAAGAAGAAACATTTTCAAGATTGCTAGATTGCTTACTACCATTAACGAGAGTGTGTATAGTTTCCAACTCAAAAGGAAATAGGTGGAAACACAAAACTTAACAAACAGCAATATTAATTTGGAGGTTTTCCATGTGTAAAAACTATAGAATAAAATTCTCTTATACATAATCCAAAAGATACCCAAAAGTTTAAATCATTAATCCACAGATAGAAACAAATGGAAAGCTAAGTCTTTAACATGTTCAATAATGCATAATGCCTTTAAAGAAAAAAGAAAACTTTCATTTTTTTGTTCAAAATTTCTCTAAGTAACCTTCTCAGTGCTGAGATTACAAGATTAAGCCGCTGTGTTCAACTGCTGGTGGTTAGTGTGGTAGCATTTCAATTGTATTTTAATAAATAAAGACTGACTGAAGATCAGAGAGTAAAACAATCCCACTGGTCAGCTTCACAGACCAGGTTATGGTAACAGGCACCTTAATCCCAGCAACCACACTGGTTGTCATAGAAACTGGGCAGGACATGCCTTTAATCACAGCGGTGCACTGGAGGAAACAGTTCTCAACACACAGTCTCATTCTGAGATTCCGGGAGGCAGGATCACCATTTCAGATTGAAGTGGCTGGCTGTTTTGCTTTTCAGATCTTCAGGTTGAAACCCAATTTCTCTCTCTGAGGTTTTATTAATCGTGCTTCGGGTGAGTGCTTTTTTCCCCTCCTAAGGTTTTCGGTGCTCAAAGGTCATCCTGCCACTACAGCCATGCAGATCAGAGTGGCCTGCACTGACTGACACCCAGGGGTCATTTCTGGATCCATGGCCCTGCCACAGCCAGAGTCTGTATTGAGGTATGTGACTCCTGTTGCCATTGGGGGGGAGGGGGGTATGTGTCATGTGATTGCCCAGGGTCTGAACCACCACATAGGGCCAGGCTGGAGCCTGGGGACCATGCTGCTGCTGCTACATCCATTCAGATCTGAGAGGCCTGCATTACCACCTGGGGCCATGGTGACATCTGGCCCCAAGCTGCTACCAATGATCAGGTCTGGAACCGTGAACCTGCAGCAGCTGGAGTCTGTGTGGATGGCCATTGTCCATGTTACTAGAGGGACCTATGCAACCATGTGTTGAATCATGCTTGTGCTGAAGTACTGAGGGCCCTGCTGAGCTGGCCCCACCACTCACCAGTCGGGAGTGACACTCCCAACCCTCCCCCGCCCCTACACACACACACATACACACACACACACACACACACACACACACACACACTCACACACCCCACCTCCTAGGAGAGCTGACAATGAACCTCCCTAGCCCTGAGATAATGGATACTGATGACTCCAGCATGGGAAAGCTGGCCCCACGCTGTAGGCCCGTATTTCTGTATGATATGACAGCCAGACTCTAAAGCCATAGGCCACACCTGAGATGGGTCACTTACCCTGCCAGACACGCGGTCACTAACCTAACAAAAGGTCAGGGTGCTGTTTCTCTCCTTTCTTTGTAATTTGGAGGAAGCCTGATAGAAATGCTGATTCAAGCCTATGCTAGTTTACAGAGCAGAGAGGTAGATGCAGGGGTGACTGAAAGCCATTCACCTGGTTACCTAGGAAACAGAATGCTAATGTTGAAAGACCCCCACTCACTAAGCAGCAGTAATGCCATTTTGCAAGGCTTAAACTTTGGAGCAACGCAAGTAATTAGAGCAGGGAAGTTCGACTTGAAAACAAGGGCGGAGAAGCCAGGCGAGATATCTGCGGTCAGCCGGTCAGCCACCTGGCCCCAAGCGATAAGGAACCCGCAGCTGGCCTGCTCTAATGAGAACCTCCCGTTTGCATAGTCAGCACATGTGCCCAACTTAGAATGTCAGTAATTCACAGAAGAAGACAACTCCCCCTATGAAAGATCCCAGCTTATCTGCTGTAACGTCATTTCACAAAGCTTTTGACGAACGACTGTAAGTGCAGAGTAAGGTCAGGGTCCCTGGCTGCAAAACAGGATCTTTATATCCATAGATTAGGACAGGACATCAATTAACAGGATGTCTGTTCCCATACATCTGTGCTGGGAAAGGAAAAACCACCTGTGCCCCTTGCCCCATTCCAACTGACCACTAACGATGCATTTGCTTCTGTAATCTGCTTCTGCTGCCCTCTTTCCTATAAAAAGACCTTCCCCCAGTCTGCAGGCGCGCTTGTCTTCCGAAAGACTAAGTCGCCCCAGGTACCTGTGTACTTAAGTACTTAATAAAGCCTCTTGCTATTTGCATCCGAAGAGTGACTCGCTGCTCCTTGGGAGGGTCTCCTCAGCCTGAAAGACTGCCCACCACTGGGGTCTTTCATTTGGAGGTCCCACCGAGATCTGGAGACCCCTGCCCAGGGATCACCGACCCACCACCGGGAGGTAAGCTGGCCAGCGATTGTTTTCCGTGAATGTCTGTGCTTCGGTGTTTCTGTGTTTGCGCCTGCGACCGAATCTGTACTAGTTGGCTGACTAGATCTGTATCGGGCGGACCCGCAGAGGAGCCGACGGGCTCGCACTCCCGACCGCAGCCCTGGGAGACGTCTCAGAGGCATCTGGGGCCGGATGTGGTGCCTGGCCCATCGGTAACTCTGTGAATCCTTACCGAATAGGATTGTTCGGGGCACCCCCACAGTCCGAAGGGTACGTGATTCTTCTGGGAGACGAGGAATCCGGATCCTCAGAGTCTCCGTCTGAAATTTTGCTTTCGGCATTATGCCGAAACCGCGCCAGCGCATCTGTATTGTCTGTGTATTTTTGTGCTTAATATGTTCTTTGTTTTGTATATCTGTTTGTACTCGAGTCTAAATCTGGTACCATGGGGCAGTAAATAACCATCTCTTTGACCCTAACTCTATGAAAATCCAAAAGAAATGCAGACAGTCTGCCCTTCCTTTACTTCTTTAGGCTCTGCTGCTGAACTGCCCTGCTTGCTGTCGCGAGGGGGGAGGGAACAGGACTGTGATCTCCTGAGGCACGGCCTGGAGCCAGGCCTAGGCGGGGCAACTGGCTCCAGCTCTGAGCAAACCTCTCAGCAGGACGCAGGGCGGGGCATGGCAGCAACCCTGGCCCGAGTCAGAGAAGGGGGCAGCCGTGGCCCCCCTGAAATCCCTGTGCTGAAAATGACGTCCTCCCTTGCTGACCTGAAGTCCACCAGCACCGCACGGGAGGACTGGGGGAGGAGGGCTGCCTTAGACAGTCCAAGGTGTTCCCTCCCCCTACAGCCAATGCAAAGGCCTTCCCAGCTGCTACTGGCAGTGTGAGGGCTAAGAGGAACTGAGTGGACCAATCCTGACCTCACAAGTTCCCTGGAGGGAATGCCTCCTGGGGCCTCTGGAATCCCATTCAGAGAAAAGCTGCTAGATTGCTGTGAGTATAGAGATGGGATGTGGGAAGCTTGTGCTATACAACTAGGAGCTCACTGTGGACAGAGCTGAGGCTGAAGCCAGGTCCTGGGAGGATCCCCAGTGGGGTTCCCTGTGGAGAAGGCTTGTTTTCCTTAGAAAATAAGGTGCTAGAGACTGAATGGCAGCCCCCATCTGCAAATGCCATGTAAAACCTTGTACTAAAGATCTGTGGCCCTTGCCCAGGGGAAATAGCTGGTGCTAGCGCCAGGGTCACAGAACTAAGCCTGGGAACCTGCAGTAGGCTATTTCTCTGGGGTCGGATACCCTATTAAAAAGCAAAGGTCCCCTAAAGAACCTGGACCTTTCCATTTTGGCAGTAGGGCAAGAGATTGCAAGTAAATTTCCCTGTGGCTGTTGATAAATGATAAATGTGGATTCAGGAGTAGTAGCTAATGGAATAAGCTGACATCAAAAGGGCCTGCCAGCCCTAATAACATCTGTCTTCTGGGGATGCTCTATACCAGTCATCATGTGCTGCATCCAGGTAAAAGCCTCTGGTTTAAAAATTGGGAAAATTAAATTAAGTCACTTTAAAATAATATGCTTGTGATAAAAAAAAAAAACTACTATGCAGTGTGTCTAGAAGAAAAGTAAATTCCCAGTTCTGTTTAGATGGATGCAGGACTACACTGTCTTCAAGAACTATTGCTGTAGAAGGCCTGGCACAGGGCCGGGGCCATATGAACAGCCCAGCTGAGCTTCTGAGCCAGCCCATGTTTAGATCTGAATTTAACACTTGTCTGCTCACAATGCTTGTGATAAGGTGGGGGCCCTGAGTTGCCCCACAAGACAAAGATCTGCTAAAGCCTCTCACCCCACTACAATGGCAAAGGGGGTGTTACTAAATGATGAGGTTGAGTTAAAATGGTCCTTTTGACTCTTTATAATGTTTATGGCTATTAAAAAAAAAAAACATGGTGAAGATTCTCATTTATTATTAATATAAAAAAGGTGCATTTTGAGTTGTTTTCAGATTCTGTCAATGATAATATAAAGGATGTCGCTAAGTTTTTAAGGTAATATGTTATCTAATTTTGAAAGTCCACCATGCTAATGTTCAAAGTAGCTGTAAGCATAAATTGTCAAATGATATTTTTAATCTTGGTCAGTTTTACAAGAATAAGATAAAATCTCAAAATTGTTTAATTTGCATTTCCCTGATGATTAAGGATGTTATATTTAAACAAATTTTAAATATCTTTCAGTCACTTCAAGTTCATTTGTTGAGAATTTACAGTTTTGGTCTGTGACGTAATTGTACTAAAATATTTGTTTTTATGAGGATTAAGTTCCTAAGTTCCTTATATGTCTCATACCTCCCCATTCTACAGGTTGATATTACGTTCTGTTGATTATATCCTTTGCTAAAATAAATTTTAAACTTTTTTCCTTCTATAAAAGGTTCAATATTGTTGGTTTTATGTTAAGGTCTTTAATTTGTTTGGATTTCAGTTTTGTGCATAGAGAAAAATATGGATCTATCTTCATTCTTCTAAAGGGAGAAACTGACAGTCAAAATGCTGGGCTCATGGCAAATCTCAGGCGGGGGCTGCAAGGCACCCCACTAATTCGGCTGAGATAAGAGAGGTTCTCCAGGGGCCAGTTAAAATCTGTGTTCCTTAAATGATTAATGAAAGTTTACAGGCATTTTACCCAACCTCTGAAGGTCAGCAGACAGCAGTAGCCACAAAAGAGAGAAAGAGAGAGAGAGAGAGAGAGAGAGAGAGAGAGAGAGAGAGGCGGGAAGCAAAAGAAAGATAGGACTCAGACAGATTAGGAGCCTGGGCAACAGAAGATCAAAGACAGATAAAGAGGGACACTGGAACTGAGTAAAGAATACAAACTGGACACCTTACGAACTATACTCGTTCCTCCCTGGTCACTTCTGAATGTATGACCAAAGCCTTTTGTTGACCAAACGAGGGACTTTTGCTTTCGCTGCTGTTTTCAGTTCTGCAGGAGACACAGGCTGCTTGTCTGCCTCTGTCTCTACCACGCCCTCCTCACCAGGACGACCACCTCTCCCTGCCTTCACCGCTGAAGAAATCCTCACCTCCTAGCAACTGCCTTGATGCTGTGCTTGCTCTAAAGCCTGCATGAGCCCTGACTGCTCACTCTACAGTCTTGCTCCCCTCACCCATGTCAGACTGCGATACAGCAGTCACCATGCTACCACAGGTGCCCTCCTGTGCCAGACTACTGCTCCTGTGCTGGGCTGACGTCGATGGACTATGGATCCTACCAGCATCTGCCTAAAGGACAGGCGAATGGCAAAATGGCAGGCTAAGCTGTGCCAGGCAGAGCCGAAAATGAGGGTGAAGCTTGCCAGGGGTACAAGGCTGGCGGTCCGAGCTAAGCAGGTACAGAAGACCGAAGGTAAGCGGAAGGCGGGGGCAACATTGGTGGACAGGAAGCAAATGATCTGGGCCAGTAGCCTCCCTTCAGGGATGGTGGCCCGACCAGAACGCTGAACTTGTGGCTTTGATACAAGCTCTACAGATGGCAGAGGGAACGTCTATACTAACAGCAGGTATGCTTTTGCCCTCACCTATATATATATATATAAAGCAATATACAGACAAAAAGGACTGTTGACATCTGCGGAAATTTTGAGCCTCCAGGAGGCCACGCATTTGCCAAAGAAGATAGCCATCATACATTGACCAAGATTGAGACACCCAATGTAATGGCTAAGAAGATCAGAAAAAAAAAAAAAATCATCCTAAGGTTTGGGATGGCCAAGATAATCATGTCCCATAATAGGCCTGCCTTTGTTGCCCAGGCAAGTTAGGGTGTGGCCAAGACATTGGGGATCAATTGGAACTTAAGCTTACCAACCTCAAAGCTCAGGTCAGATAGATAGGATAAGTAAGATTCTAAAAAAACAAATTGATATAATTGGCCCTGGAGACCAGCAAAAATGACTGGACAGACCTCCCTCCCTCCTGTCCTGTTCTGGGTTCAAAACACCCCGGCATCGTTGCCACTAGCTCTGTTGCCTGGCTAGTTAGCTGCTGCTCATGTATCTGCTGACAATGGTTGACCTTGATGATGGAATCCTGAGCTCAAGGCTTGCACAGGGCAGGCACATCTGCTGTAAGATGGGCTTACATCACCTTCAAGGCTCTTCTTTCCTAAAGTCAGAAACCCACAGGGCTCTGCTCATTTTTAATGTCTTTTAAAGCATAATATCAGACAGCAGAAGCAAAAGACAATTCTGTTCTGTTCCTCCTTTGTGTGTCTGGGACCTATTGACAGGAATTATTTAGTACAGTTTGAGACTTTTCCAGATCAGACCGTTTTGTGCAGATAACTGCAGAGAGAAGCAAACACACCTAAAGCCTCCTTACCTCTTGACAGGTTTTGTTTTTCTACAGGAAAATCTTGTTTTAATCTATGGGGTTATAAAATGATATGGCTTTCAAAAGGTAAACAGATGTAATTTAATATATGATAAAATAGATATCAATGGGATGTTAAAACTTTTTAATGCTGTACTTACAAATGTGAAGCCTGGGTAAGGTCAGTCTCAAAAAGATATTTATGTCCCCATTGGCTGTCCTCTGGCTTTAGGGCTTTCTGTTTTGTTTTAAACATTTGTCATCCTGTATTGCATTTTCTCTCATTGTTTGTTAAAGTTCTCACAATGGACACAACCCTGTACATTTGGATAAAGCTGATGCTACGGGATGCAATGGAAACTCGTAAATGCCATGTGGTGCCAGCTGGACCGAAACTGACTTCTCCGGCACATTCTCTGGAGCTGAGGAACAACACTCCCGGTGTCTACAGCAAAAGAGATTTGTCTTCATAATACTAAACTTGCCTCTTAGGAGAAGGCATCCATGTGTTTCTTAGGGCTGAGTTAAGCTCTTTGTAGTCAATAGACTATTATTGCCACAATGTTGGGTGCTATTCTCGGGTCTACAGTGGTTCACAATGTCTACCATGTAGTTACTTTCAAGCCTCATTCAGATAGTTTTGCTAAGAGCTATTCTGCAAACCCTAGAGATGTTCTACTATCTTCTCAACAAGGATATTTTAAACACATGGATTTATGATTAAATCCATGATAAAAAAAAAGGGGGGAATGAAAGACCCCCACTCACTAAGCAGCAGTAATGCCATTTTGCAAGGCTTAAACTTTGGAGCAACGCAAGTAATTAGAGCAGGGAAGTTCGACTTGAAAACAAGGGCGGAGAAGCCAGGCGAGATATCTGCGGTCAGCCGGTCAGCCACCTGGCCCCAAGCGATAAGGAACCCGCAGCTGGCCTGCTCTAATGAGAACCTCCCGTTTGCATAGTCAGCACATGTGCCCAACTTAGAATGTCAGTAATTCACAGAAGAAGACAACTCCCCCTATGAAAGATCCCAGCTTATCTGCTGTAACGTCATTTCACAAAGCTTTTGACGAACGACTGTAAGTGCAGAGTAAGGTCAGGGTCCCTGGCTGCAAAACAGGATCTTTATATCCATAGATTAGGACAGGACATCAATTAACAGGATGTCTGTTCCCATACATCTGTGCTGGGAAAGGAAAAACCACCTGTGCCCCTTGCCCCATTCCAACTGACCACTAACGATGCATTTGCTTCTGTAATCTGCTTCTGCTGCCCTCTTTCCTATAAAAAGACCTTCCCCCAGTCTGCAGGCGCGCTTGTCTTCCGAAAGACTAAGTCGCCCCAGGTACCTGTGTACTTAAGTACTTAATAAAGCCTCTTGCTATTTGCATCCGAAGAGTGACTCGCTGCTCCTTGGGAGGGTCTCCTCAGCCTGAAAGACTGCCCACCACTGGGGTCTTTCAATGTATTTCTTATCGGTTAAGTTTTGGTATAAAGACTTGTTTGGAGAATAAAATGAGAGGAATTCTTCAGCATGTGAACGCAGGATATCATGAGGGATCACGGAGAATCTCCCTCCCGATAAAGTCATGTGAATTGTGTCTTTTTTCCTGCACCTCCATGCCGGTCCAGAGACAGTTTATGTTGGGATCTGGTCAAGAGAAATAACTTAGGGTCCAGGAAAGAACCAGACCCCCGACACCACCCTATAGAATTGGCCCCCCATATTTGGGAAAGCTCACGCACCCCTTACCATGGGGACCTGAGTGGGACGGTTCCAGTAGCCCTGGACTGACCAACTCAGCTGCCACCCAGGCACACATCCAGGACTCTGGGTTGGCACTACCCAACATCTACCTGATCTACAACCTGCTGGAGCGTGTGAAGGGACTGGTCCTGAGGAAGCACAACCATAGGATCTCCATGACTGAGGCAACAGCAGGATACTGGAGAGGAATGTGAGTGGGGGTCCAGTATTGATGGTTACCAAAGTCAGAGGCCTTGAACCTGACCAACAACTTGTTACACAGCAAACATTTGCAAGGAAAGCTGCTTGGACAAAGGGTCTACTGCATGGTACACAGCAGCAGATCCCAGTGCCTCTGAGATGAATGAAGGGGGGCGGGGGCAGAGAGACGGAGGAGCAAACTGTTTTTCTTTTTCTTCTTTTTATTATTTACTTTTATTCTTTTTTAGCTTTTCTACAAGGGTGAGGGGTGAATACAGAGAGACTGGGATTGGGGTGCATGACGTGAAATTCCCAAAGAACCAATAATTAATAGACAGACAGACAGATAGGCAGACAGGCAAGCAGGCAGATAGAGAGTTGCAGATTTACACCAAGTCTGATAGGGTGTGGGTTGTTTTTGTTTTTGGAGGACACACACATCCACACAGTCACTGCTTTTATTTATGGAGTTTAGTACTATGAAGTTAACTAGCAGTTAGTAATAACAGTATAGGCACTACTAAACTAACAGTAGTAAAACAGTTTCTGCCTTTTTTCAGTGACTTTATTAGAGCCTGCTGTATTCCAGGCTTATTCTGATACATGAACTCATAAGCATTCACAATTCCAGTTCCCAAGGTCCAGTTCCAGGGGATCTGATATCCTTTTCTGACCTCTGAGAGCAACATATGCATGGTTGGTGCACATGCATACATTACACTCATACATATAAAATAGATAAATCTATGATAAAAAACAAGAGTGCCACCCCCCCCACACACACACACACGGTGCGGGAGGAATGTAGGCATTCTAGGTCAGCCAGGTAAATAGCAAGGTATATCTCAAAACCACAGATAACTCTATACATCGCAGAGCAATGAGCAGTGCTGTATCTGTCTAGACAGAGCATTTCTCTTACTGGTCTTTTGTTTTGTTTTGATGATTTGGTTTATTGTAACAGGGTCTCCTTATGTAACCCAGGCTGACCTCAAATTCTTAGTCCTCCAACCTACACATCTGTGTTACTCAGAGTTCTCCCATCACACCCTCCAAAGTATCGGGGCTTTAGTGCTGGGGCTGATAGACAAGTGCCACTGCATTTAGTTTTAATGTTTTCAAGAAAGACAAACTAGCTGGTCCCTTTGGGGAATAAAAGGCCCAAAGATATACTTCACATAAGAAAAATATTTCTGATTTAAAATCAGCAGATCTGACAAACTTCAGGCTCATACATATGTATCCAGCGACTACTAAGTAACTTCACTATTGCACTGGTGAGATGGCTCATGGGTAAAAACACTTGCCACCAAGTCACATGATAGGAGTTCTACCTCTGGGTCCCACATGGTGAAAGAAGAGAACCAATTCCTCCTACAAGTTATCCTCAGACTGCAATAATTGTGCCACTACATGTATTTGTGTGCGCACACATGTGAACACACTTGTGTGTGTGTTTAAATTTTTTTTATTGATATTTATTGAGCTCTACATTTTTCTCTGCTTCCCTCTCTGCCTCTCCTCTCCCCCCTTCAGCCCTCCCCCAAGGTCCCCATGCTCCCAATTTACTCAGGAGATCTTGTCTTTTTCTACTTTCTACTTCCCATGTAGATTAGATCTATGTAAGTCTCTCTTAGAGTCCTCATTATTGTCTAAGTTCTCTGGGATTGTGGTTTGTAGGCTGGCTTTCTTTGCTTTATGTTTAAAAACCACCTATGAGTGAGTACATGTAATAATTGTCTTTCTGGTTCTGGGTTACCTTACTCAAAATAATGTTTTCTAGCTCCATCCATTTTCCTACAAAATTCAAGCTGTCGTTATTTTCTTATGCTGTGTAGTACTCCACTGTGTAAATGTACCACATTTTTTTTATCCATTCTTTGGTCGAGGGGCATTTAGGTTGTTCACAGTTTCTGGCTATGACAAACAAAGCTGCTATGAACATAGTTGAGCACATGTCCTTGTGGCATGATTGAGCGTCCTTTGGATATATACCCCCAAAGTGGTATTACTGGGTCTTGAGGAAGGTTGTTTCCTAATTTTCTGAGATATCACCACACTGACATCCAAAGGAGTTGTACCAGCTTGCATTCCCACCAGCAATGCAGAAGTGTTCCCTTTTCCCCGCCACAACCTCTCCAGCATAAATTGTCATCAGTGTTTTTGATCTTGGCCATTCTTACAGGTGTAAGATGAAATCTCAGCATTGTTTTGATTTGCATTTCTCTGATGACAAAGGATGTTGAACATTTCTTTAAGTGTCTTTCAGCCATTTTAGATTCCTCTATTGAGAGTTCTCTGTTTAGATCTGTAATCCATTTTTTTTATTGGATTATGTGATCTTTTGGTGTCCAATTTCTTGAGTTCTTTCTATATATTGGAGATCAGACCTCTGTCTGATGTGAACACACACTTTTATGTGTATAAAAGTAAATGTAATTTTAAAAGCTGAGTTACTAACAAATAAAGAAATAAATTAACCTTTTTTGGTTTTTGCTTGTTTGTTTTTCAAAACAAAGTTTTTCTATGTAAGAGTCCTGGTTGTCCTAGAACTCTCTTTGTAGACCAGGCTGGCTTCAAACTTAGATCCTCCTGCCTCTGCCTCCCAAAGTGCTAGGATTAAAGGTGTACACCACCACCACCCAGCAAAGAAAAAAATTAAATAAAATTTTCAGCAGCTAACTTAAATATATGATTTGTCTTTTGTTTTTGTTTGTTTGTTTGTTTGTTTTGAGGGGAGCTTAGATTTGTTTTTTGGTTTTTTTTTAATTTTGAGACAGTGTTTCTCTGTGTAGCTTTGAAGCTTGTCCTCCTGGAACTCGCTCTGTAGACCAGATTAACCTCAAACTCACAAAGATCCGCCTGCCTCTGCCTCCAGGGTGCTAGGATTAAAGGCCATCACCACTCAGCAAACTTAAATATTTGAAACTCTAAAACCAATCTAAAGTATTTTTACTTTAATAAAGGTCCCCTCTCTCTTCCTTTCCTTTTAAAGCTCTCTTTATCTACAGTGTTCAATCAGGATCACACTGCTCCATTCCTAAGAGACCCTTCTCTCTGGGCACTGGGCAGGTAGGCAGATAATGCTTTCTATCTCTGTCAGGATTGCTTCTAGAATTTGCAAGTTCTGTAAGTTATAAGCACACTCCTTCTTATGTTTGATTTCCTGCAAAGCAATAACACTAGGGATAGGACAATCTCATTCACTAATTAGTCATTCTTACTACTCTTGCTGCCCAAATTGCCTTGAGCACTGTCTGTCAAACAGTACTTTGACTGATGATTGGGTCAAAACGTGGGCATTAATGACTGTGATCCGTGCTGAAAGAAAGGTGAGATCTGCCAAACAAACAGCTGTGACTGGTAAAACCATTTCCTAGACTACATACAAGCTCACTCTAGTGTTCCAATATTAGATCTAAAAATTAGCTCTATTGATTGATGCAAGCTCAGCTGCAAATGGGAAAGTAGCAGAGACAAGCAGCAATGGACAAAACCAATCGCTGGGTACAGTGAGAGCTGCCTAGTGCTTGGCAGCTGCACCAACACAATTGGCACCAAGCCTGAAGTACAGCTTGTACCTACGTGATGCCTGTACTCCCAGGTTGACCTTGACCTTAACCTCTGAGCTCCAAGCAGCTTCTGATCTCCAAAGCTGGGTTCCTATACAAGCTGCTTGTAATAGGACCTCATCTGGTTTCTGAGTAGACTGAGTCTGGCTCTCCAGTGCAAAGCACCCAAAACCACTTGATGGCTGAAGAAACAGAAGAGACAGAGGCCCTGGCAAAGAACTGCCTGCTTGTGGAGATATCAGAACCACCCACTAGCTGTACCCACAGACCTGCATCCATAATGTGCTGCCCATGGGATTCTGTCTGGAATCCCATTCACCTACCGGGATCTTGCCCTGACAGGAGGGTATACCTGCACCTAAACAATCTTGTTTGTACCAGGTTCCTAGACAGAGCCTCCGTATATATCCAGGGCTCCCTTCATGTACCCTGCTTACCTAATGCTGTCTCAACAGAAGCTAGTGCCTGAAGTCTTTCTGGCAACAGTCACTGGCAACTGAACAATTTAAGAGCAGTTAAGGCAGAAGGAAGGGAAGACAAAGATCACAGGAAAGTAGGAAGCAAACAATGCTATTAAGGAAGCAGAAAAGTTCTAGAGAGCTGGGAAAGTGTTCAGGGCCAAGGGTTTCAGACACCAACCTGAGTTCTATAACAAAGGATGTCCGCTAAGAGCCAAGGATTCCAATACCCAAACCAGCATGGGGACCTGCAGTACTGGCGGTGGCACTTGTCAGCACTACTGTCTAAGGACTACCACCACTTGCAGCTATCTATCAGACACTTTGGGAATACAAAAGCTGCTGGAGCTGCCTGACTCTTGTGATTACCATCCAGGTGGAGGACAGACCCCCTCAGCAGCTTCTAACTCCAGCTTCTAATGGGTATCCTTAAATTCACTTTATATCCCAGAAAGGATAAGTATTAGAAGGAACACAAATAACTTCAATTCGCCCACTCAATGAAGAGTTTAAAGAAACTAACAGCTCATGAATATGATCATCTATGCATATGAAACGCCTCAAAAGTGTGCAAGAGAGACAAAAGAGAACAATACCAGGGTGAGTTACGGGAAAAGTTAGGATTGTTACATCTTTCCTTTTGTTTTCAGACTGAAATCCCAACTGTTTTTACTAAATTACATACACTGTTACTAAATTTCCAACCAATAAAAATACTGGATACTTTTAGGTTACAGAGTGTAGCCTTAGGTGAGTAATCTAATGCCTGTGATCTCACTAACCACAGAGAAAGTGAGCCCAAAAGATCTGCTCTGATGAAATGGCAGCCACCAGCTACCCAACTCTCGTCCCTGTTCTAAACAATCCCTTCCCATGAGGGCTTTGGATAAAATTATACTGTCTCAATTATCTTCCTGAAAATTCTCAGATCAAGATCCCAAAGTTAAAAATTAAAAATTACCCTGGAACAAAACCTTAAGCACCACTAGCACACAAAGACAATGCCCACGGATTCATCCTTTTGTTCATTACCAGGGTTTTTCACAACCTCAGCATTCTTGACATTGGGCCTACAGCAGGTTTACCAGCAGCTCTCTCTGCTACTTACCAAACGACAGCTGCCGTCCTCCCTCAGCCCCCCCACTATAAAATCAAAAATGTCTACAGATTGCAAAATGATCCCTGAAGAGCAAATGACCCCCAAACTCCACTGTGCTATATCTTTCCTTTATTTCTTAGAACTAAGCTGTGAAAAGATAAAATGCACACTTATTATTAAGATCCTTCTAATTTGACAATCCAGAAAAAGAAATAACCCAGCTCTCCTCACAAGCTGGCTGCATGAACCTGAACAAAAATAAAGGTCATTAAAAAGTCACCTAAGGGGGCTGGAGAGATGGCTCAGGGGTTAAGAGCACTGACTGCTCTTCCAAAGGTCCTGAGTTCAATTCCCAGCAACCACATGATGGCTCACAACCATCTGTAATGGGGTCTGGTGCCCTCTGCTGGCCCGCAGACAGACATACACACAGACAGAATATTGTATACATAATAAATAAATAATTAGTTTAAAAAAAAAAAGTCACCTAAACATAAAGAAACACAAAGTGTTAGTTAGCATCCTGTCAGCATTTATGCTCCCAAAGAAACTTTGCCTGCAATAAGCTTAAGGGGTTTTTGTCCTTTCTCATACTGAGAAAGTCCTACAAAATTCCCTAATATGTACATATGTGCTAATCTGAATTTTGAGGCTATAACTAACCTCCCACCCTTAAAAATACAAATCTGCTAGGCATGGCAGTTCATACCTGTAATCCTAACACTAAAGACTGCCAAGAGTTCAAGGCGGCCTAAGATCCATACTGGCATAACGAGTTCTGGACCAACCTGGACTACAGAGTCAAACACTGTCTGAAATAAGTAGAATGTATCTCACATCTCTAATTTCAACACCCAGCACTAGGACCTGAAGGTCAAGGTTATCCAGAGTTACAGAGTCAGTTTGAAGCCACACAAGCCTGATGATCAGAATTCAATCCTTGAAACCCACAGTAGAATGAGAGAACTAGCTCCCGAAAGTTGTCCGCAAACCTTCACACAGGTGCCAAGATGTGCATGCCCATATACATATATCTCTCTCTCTCATACACGCAAGATAAATACATTTTTAAATAAAATAAAACAATGTTATTTCTTGATCTTACATGAAACACTAGCTGACACTTTGTAGTCAAGCACAGTACTGTATTTTATATCACTAGAACTTTGGGGGGGGGGGGGCGGAAACAGGATCAGGATCACATGTCCCAGGCTGGCCTTGAACTCATATGTAGCAGAGAATGACCTTGACTTCCTAATCCTCCTGTTCTACCACCAAGTGCTGGGATTACAGATGGGTGCAGCACAAAACCCAACTAAAGTTACTAGGGATTAAACCCAAAGCCTTTCACATGCAAGGCAGAAGCTCCGCCACTGAGCCACATCCCCAAACCCCATTATAGCTTCTTAAAGATCTCAAAAGAGCATAGTGTGGTAGTCGTGGTAGTACTTCTCTAATTCTCTAATTCTAATAAGAGAATCAGGAGTTCCAAGCCACCCTCCACTACACAGTGAATTTGGAAGCAGCCTAGCTACATGAAACCCTCTCTCAAAAAAACAAACTATAGGTCAGCAAGATTGTTCAAAGTACAAAGGCACTTGCCATCAAGGCTGACAACCTGAGATCAATCCCCAGGACCTGTAAAACAGAAGGAGAAAACCAACTCCTACAAGTTGTCCTCTGATCTCCACACGTGTCATGGCATAAGCACAGATACACACACACACACACACACACACACGGCATGAACACACTGATACACACACATAGATAAAATAAACAAATTTAAAGCAATTTTTAAACAAAACGTAAAAAAGTTCTCAAAACATCATTATCCCTCATTCAGTCAAAATTATTTAACTGATAGATACTAATCATCTAGACATTACAGATATTAAGTCAGAGATAACAGAGTAAGGTAATTTAATAATTAGCATCTTTGAAACATCTCAAATCGTTAATTTTTCCTCCAGTTTAATAGTATAAATTCTTGAAGAAATCTACCACTTAGCTACCTTTATTACAAGATATCAGAATGCTTTCCTACATTGGAACTATTATAAGTACACACAATGATTAATACCTGCCCTGCGTAAGTAGCTGGTAAAGAGCCAAATGAGATAACATTACTTACTTAAAAGAAGGAAATTTATTAGATCAAAGAAGATGGCATAACAAAGAACTATGAAGTGAGAAACTCACCAGTCCCTTTCGGCTGAGCCAGTGGTAAGCAGTCTTTAACTAGACTTATTTGTCATCTGGATTTGAGAAATGCCCCGATTTCCATGAAACACTTAAGAACCACACAAGTCTTATCAATATCCAAAGCAGGCAACTCTACTATATAATTATCACTACCAAATTCAACCTTATAAAACTTCTGTTTAAAGGAGATTGGGGGAGGGTGGTAGCATGTGGGGACAGAGCATACAGCCCTCTGTGGGATTCTGTCCAGTAATCATTTCTTCTCTTTATTTTTTTTTTGGTTTTTTTTTGTTTGTTTGTTTGTTTGTTTTTGTTTTTTCGAGACAGGGTTTCTCTGTGGCTTTGGA
Organism: Microtus oregoni; assembly: GCF_018167655.1. Lineage (NCBI taxonomy): Eukaryota > Metazoa > Chordata > Mammalia > Rodentia > Cricetidae > Microtus > Microtus oregoni. The sequence goes on along the minus strand of NW_024543830.1, from coordinate 4,539,609 downwards.
GCCTGTCCTGGAACTAGCTCTGTAGACCAGGCTGGTCTCGAACTCACAGAGATCCGCCTACCTCTGCCTCCCGAGTGCTGGGATTAAAGGCGTGCGCCACCATGGCCCGGCTCTTCTCTTTTTTAAAAAATTTATTTTATGTACACTGGTGTAAAGGTGTCAGATCCCCTGGAATTGGAGCTACAAACAGCTGTGATCATGTGGGTGCCGGGAACTGAACCCAGGTCCTCTGGAAGAGCATCCAGCAATCGCAACCACTGAGCCATCTCTCCAGGCCGTTATCCTTTCAATGTACTATAATTGCCATTAGTTTCAGCCCCACTCTCAAGAGAACAGTCAGCAGATGAAGTAAAAGCTTCTGGAAGCCGGACAGTAGTGGTGCAAGCCTTTAATCCCGGCACTCCCGAGGCAGAGTTCAAGGCCAGCATGGTCTACAGAGGAAATTCCAGGACAAGTTCAAAAGCTACAGAGAAACCCAGTGGGGGGGGGGGGGGGAGGGGGAGCTTCTTCTAGAAACTTCCTTCCTTCACGAGGTAGGAGAGGACTGGCTGACAAAAGTTGTCCTCTGATCTTCAACCTGGCACCATGGTGCCCATTCATGAACATGGACACACACAATAAGCAAGATAATAAAAACTGAAAAGTGTGATAATAAAAATTGAACTTTTCTATGTTAAACTCAATTAATAGTTTGATTTAGCCATTCCATGACGTATATCAAATATCATGTACCCCATAACTACAATTTTGTCAGCTAAAGACAACAAAGATTTACTCAATAGTCTCCTTTCTTCCTCACCCCAAACTTTCATGTGTTATCTTCCAGTCTTGCATATTCTCAAGCTGAATTTGACCTGTCCCTCAAAACTCGTTCGACTCCACCTCATCTGTAATAGTCCTTCAATGACACCAATGCAACCTTATCTTCCTCTCTAAAACTGAAACCACGTAGGATTTGTCCTCGTTTGTTTTGCTGTCGTGCATTATATGACCTTTCCGTGAATCCCCGACTTCAGATAGACAATACAAAACAGTTCCATTAAGAAACATGTTGCTAAGCCAGGCGGTGGTGGCGCACACCTGTAATCCCAGCACTCGGGAGGCAGAGGCAGGCAGATCTCTGTGAGTTCGAGGCCAGCCTGGTCTACAAAGGGAGTTCCAGGACAGGCTCCAAAGCTACAGAGAAACCCTGTCTCGAAAAACAAAAAAAAGCAAAAAAAAAAAAAAAGAAACATGTTGCTAGCCTGGTGGTGGCACATGACTTTAAAGCCATCACTCAGGAGGCAGAGGCAGGTGGATCTCTGAGTTAGAGGATAGCTAGGTCTACAGAGCAAGTTCCAAGACAGCCAGAACTACACAGAGAAACCCTGTTTCCAAAAAACAAAAACTGAAAACAACAACAACAAAAGAATCATGTTGCTGAGTTGGGGGTGAAAGGGTGTTGCCTGTAATCCCACTAACAGGAGGCTTAGGCAGAGAGTTCTTGAGTTCAAAACTAGCCCTAGCTATCTATATAAGAAGAAATAGGGCTGGAGAGATGGCTCAGAGGGTAAGAGCATTGCCTGCTCTTCCAAAGGCCCTGAGTTCAATTCCCGGCAACCACATGGTGGCTCACAACCATCTGTAATGAGGTCTGGTGCCCTCTTCTGGCCTGCAGGCATACACACAGAAAGAATATTGTATACATAATAAATAAATAAAAAATATTTAAAAAAAAAAGAAGAAGAAATAAATAAATAAATACCTTAAGACAGTTTAGTAGTAAACACTTACCTGCCTAGCATGTAGAAAGGTCTGACTCAGTCCTCAAGACCACAATGCACTTTAGTTTATCTAAGTAAACTCCGCAAAGGTTGCACATGCATGAAAACACTCTAATTCTCAGAATGTGTCCCCATCCTTAAGCAATGCATAACTGCTAATATTTCCATGTTTGCCTTGGCTTTCAAAAAAAAAAAAAAAAACAAGAACCACATATGCTTTCACCTCACCTCTAGGGCATCCAGCAGAGAACACTGTATGCAGGCAGCATTTGGTTATATTAAACACTGATAAGCTTCAATTTACAAGTCAGGTCTAACAAGCAATAAATCAGAGTAAAAAGACCAACAAATATGATCATGTATCTAACTAATGCTTACAAAAAAATACCTAAAAAGCTTTTAAATCATCCCTTTGAAGTAAAGACTTCGGGTAATCAAAAGAAAGACATTTAGATAGTATGTCTTCTCACTCTGAAAGGCAAATTCGTGAATGCACTTACAGATCCAAAGGCTAACGTTGTAATGTCTTAACAAGGCATCAATCACATTCAATAACATGTCATCAGTATTACACACAGTGGCTGAATTCCAGACTCCTTCTCTGTAGTAAGAGTTCTAGTATCTGCCAGGAAAAATAAGATACCCATTCTTTCCCAAACTGAAATACGGCAGACAGCACATCAGCATACAGCAAAGGCAGCAAGTGAAACTAGTCAGCATTACACATAGCTAATTATGAAGTTGGGGGTGGAACAAACAGGATAGGAAATGTCTTCGTTGCCTCAATAGCACAACTTTTAAGTGAAGTTCTTATTCACTGGACTCCATTTGTGCTAAGAAATAAGACAGAAACATAAACTTAGTAAAGCCAGGTGCAGTGGTGCACACTTTAAATCCCAGCACTTGGTAGGCAGAGACAGGTGGATCCCTGGGAGTTAGAGGCCAGCCTGATCTGAACTACATGGTAAAACCCTGATGCAAAAAGCAAACAAACAAAAAGAGTGTACTCAAGACACCATAAATATAAAATAAATTAAAACATAGCCACCCATTTTAAGAAGGAACCTCGACAACCCTCCCAAGAAAAAAGAACTATAATTCTTACAAAGACAATTAGTCAAAAGCATGATTAACACCTTGCCAGTCTCTCCACAGTACTACACTCCAACTCAAAGGAGCTTCTGGTTTGTGGATGCTGGCTCGGGCTAGCATGCTGCAGACGCGTTTTCTTCTCAAACCGTAGCCTGACCTCTCTATTGGCTGACAGCCTGGCAGAAACCAGTGAGAACTAGTTTTGTTTTGTTTTTCATTTTTCGAGACAGGGTTTCTCTGTAGCACTGGAGCCTGTCCTAGAACTCGCTCTTGTAGACCAGGCTCGAACTCACGGAGATCCGTCTGCCTCTGCCTCCCAAGTGCTGGGATTAAAGGCGTGCGCCACCACCGCCCGGCTGAGAACCAATTTTAAAGCAGAGGAAAGCAGCCCCCAACATTATGTTCTGTATTTTTTTTTCTGAACAGAAAGAATGAAGAGGTGGGCTGGGGAAGTGGAGCTAAAGACACTGGCAGCGTGACATCTAAAATAAACTAAGTTGAAACAGTACGTCCTGCTTTCTTCCTAAAGCCATTTCCTTCAATAGCAACAGGGAGCGCAGACGGTCTGCAAGTCATTAGTACACCGCTATTTTCACTTTCACAAGAACCCACAGAACCATTTAAGAACACAATCTCCCTCTTCCCAGCTCCCTTCCAAATCTCCTCTTTCCGCACTTCGCCGCCACCTATTAGGGAGTTCTCGGCGGTCCGCTATTTTGTCTCACTGGGGATGCGGAAGGGGGAGGATCTGGTTGAGAAGTAGTGGGGAAAGAGGGAGAGGGAGGTGAGACGCAACCGCGAAAAGAGTACGGGAGGGGGGGGGGGGGAGATAGGTCATTGCGGAAAGGAGACAGGGGAGGGGACCGCAAGCAAACGGAGCGGAGACTTAACCGAGAATTCACCGGGGAAGACAAAAAGATGGAGGTGGTGTTGAAGGGCGGAAGCGAAATGAGAGGGGCAGGTTGGAGCGGCCGCGGAAATGAGGGCTAGGCAGGAGTGACCGACCGGGGCCCTGACGCCTAGCATTTGCTGCCGGTGCAAGGCGACAGCGGGCAGCAGGTACCGAGGACACCGGTGTCAAGGGACTCACGGGTCTGCAAGGCAGCCCGAGACCCAGTTTCCAGCCTACGGGGCCAAGGATCTACGCGTCGCCCGAGGGCGGGACACACGGGGCTCTTACCGGTAGTTTGGGGCTGACCTCGCCCTTACAAAAGTGGCAGAAGAAACGGTGCGCGGCGACAGCGGAGCCCGCGTCCGCCCCCGCCGCCGAGGCCTCCGCCATGTTTCGCCTCCGCCGCGGATGTCCGAAAGGGCGGCCGGCGGTCCCTCCCCAGGCCGCTACCTCCCGGGCTGCGGTCGCCGCCGTCGCCGCCTCCTCTGTGCGGCCGGCCGCTCCTGGGCCCGCAAGTGTCACGTGAGTCCGCCCGGCCCCGAGAGACCCGCCCGCCAGCGGCCGCGCGACCCGAGGCCCGCCTCCCGGCACCAGAGCCAGAGGAGAGCCCGCCCGCCGGCACCTCAGACAGCCCCTGGCCGGTCCTCCAGCTTTCCACCGAGAGGAAGGAGAGAGCGTCTCCGGAAACCACCGACACCATCGGCTAGAGCGGCCCGTGCTCGCAGCCCTTCCGCGTCCGCCTCAATGGTGCTCTACTTTGGAGAAGGGGCGGCGGGTTGGCCCCGAGCTTAGGCTGCTGGTCTCCGGAGGATAACATTTGGAGCTTCTAAATTAGCACTGACCCTGAGGTTAGTGAAAAACGACGCCGGAATGTGGAGGCCCTGACTCAGGGTCAAGAAGCGAAGTCCGGAACAGGAACTCGCATGAAGGGAAAGGAGCCAGGCGCCTTGGAAACGCTTTTCAAGGATGGCGACTGATGTAGGGATGTTGCACCAAAGACGGGTGGATAAGTGAAATATAGCCTCCTCTGCGACAACGTGGCAAGAGGGACAAAGACTTAGGTACTAAAGCGTTGGAGAGATAGATGAATAATGGCAGGAACAACTTGTGATAGGGAGGTAATTTTTAAAGCTCCATCCATTTCTGCTTGTGTCCCATTTGTCACAGAGTAGAAATTTAACTTGGTTCTCAAGGGAACGTAACTTCTCCTAATTGAAACACCCTGTTGAGAAGCTCTTCTTTACTTGCTGGCTTCTAAATTGAGGTTTATGGCTAGGGAATGATACTTTGTACTCCCACGGAGCGATGGGCCGTAGTTATTTGTATCTATGTCAGATTGCAAGTCATTTGCACACACACACAAACACACACTTTTTTTTTTAGAGGTCTTACTCTGTGGACCAAGTTTGTTTGGTATTCATTATGTAGCCCACGTGAGCCTTGATTACAAATGTGAGCCCTCATACCTAGATAAATCCAATCTTTAAAGATTATTGAAACCACATATAATCCCATAAAAGTAAATAAAATAGAGGAAAATGGCCTTTTTTTTTTTTTGAGACAGGGTCTCACGTAGCCAGGCTGGCATGGAACTCAGTGTGTAACCTTGAACCCCTGACCCTTCTGCCTTCACCTCTCAAGTGTACAATTACAGGCATACACCACCATACCTGACTTTAGAAAATACATTTGATGTTTAGTTTTTTCAGTCTTTTGTTTTGATGGGTGGGCATATCACCCACCAGAGTCTCACTGTCCAGTACAAGCTGACTTTGAACTCACTTTGTACCCCAGGTTGGCCTGGAACTATTAATCCTTTTGTTTCTGCCTCCTGAGTGCTGGAATTGCAGACAGTGTACACCATCATACCCAGCCATCACAATACTGATATTACTACACATTACAAGTAATGTTTTGCTACTTATAGTGTGCAAAGTCATTTTAAATATTGACGTAGTGTGTACTCATTTAATTTATTGACAGATGCTGAGCTGTTTTAGTATACAGTGCAAGTATTATGAAGAGAACAAATGGCGTGGTTTTTTTATTATTATTTCCATGGAATAAAGGATCCCAAATTAAAGTATTAAAGCACATATATGCAAGATTTTAAGGTTTTGATGTGCATTGTCAAGTTGCCTTCTAGGAAAAAAAAATATGTGAATTTATATCGTTGTTCTTTCCTAGTTCTGAGGCTCCAGGCACAATGACTCAAGCAGAAATTAAACTGTGCTCTTTATTGCTGCAAGAGCATTTTGGTGAGATTGTGGAAAAAATTGGAGTCCACCTAATCAGAACCGGCAGCCAGCCTCTTAGAGTAATTGCCCATGACACGGGAACATCCCTGGACCAGGTATGTTTAGAGAATACCAGTTTGCTCTCTTTTGCTTCTTTAATTCATTTCCTTCAGCCACCTTTTAACAGTGGTACTCCTTCCCCTAGAAAATAGAAATAAAAAAGCCTGCCCTATGATCAGAATCACCATGGGGTGGGGTGGGGGTGTGGTATTGTACTTAGGCCCCAGCGTGCTGCTCCTCAGAGTGTCCTTAGCTGGTCTTTGCTGTCCCCACGCCACCCTCCTTCATTCACAGTAAGTCTACTAATCTGGCACTGTCTTTAAGGAATAAAAATGATAGGCAAAACAGGTCAGTTGTGGCGTGAAAGATTTTTGTCGTGGTCCTGGCTGAGGAGGTAGCTCAGTTGGTGGAGTGACTTCATAGTATGTAGGATTTTCTGGTTCGATCTCCAGCACTTCATAAAACTGGGTGTGGTGATTTATGTTTATGATCCCAGCACTTGAAAGGTGAAAGCTCAGAAGTTCAAGGTCATCTGGGCTACCTTGGGCTCCATGAGACCCTGATTCAAAACGGAAAACTAAAAGAAAGATAGAGATCAAGGATAAAATGGGCATCATAGCAAGGAATTCTCTTGATCTCTTCCACTGACATTTGGTTCTTATTAACTACAGTAATACAAAGAGGAAGTAAGAGTCTATGTGCAGTCAAGTCAAATTCAGTCCCTGTCCTGTCATGGCGGGAACTGGCCCAGATGGCTGCCACAACAAGTTCTGCAGCTCATGGGCCCTGGGTCCCCTGTCCTGGGACCTGGGGATAAGTTTGGCTGCAGACATTGTACTGTAGGCATAGGAGTCCTTGGTGCAGACAAGAGGCAGGTCCTGTTGGGATGGGTCTGTGTTGTTTCAACTCAGACCGAGTTGCTTTTAAAAATAAACCCAAAACGATTCAGTAAACTCTTGGCTAGTGATCAGATACTTCCTAAGCTGTCGGGGGTGGGCGGTATTGCCAGCGGTCATGAGCTACTTAGCTCCAGGTCTTTCTTCTCCTTCTTTGGGTCCCATCTAGGTGAAAAAAGCGCTTTGTGTCCTCATCCACCATAACCTGGTGATCTATCGTGTGCATAAGCGCAGTGTGGTGGAGTATGAAGCCCAGTGTAGCCGGGTGTTGCGAATGCTTCGGTATCCCCGGTACATCTATACTACCAAAACGCTGTACAGTGACACCGGCGAGCTGATTGTTGAGGAGCTCCTGTTGAATGGCAAAATGACAATGTCAGCTGTGGTGAAGAAAGTAGCAGACCGACTCACGGAGACCATGGAGGGTCAGTACTGGGTCTACAGCTCTGAGCGAAAGCCTAGGTTGGCTGGCAGCGCCATCCTCTTAGGCCTTCTCACCTGCCTCTTTCCTCTGTTTTACAGATGGCAAGACCATGGACTATGCCGAGGTGTCAAATGCGTTTGTGCGACTTGCAGACACTCACTTTGTACAGCGCTGTCCTCTGGTTCCTGCCCCTGGCAGTTCTGACCCTGAGCCACCACTACCTGCCCCGACTCTTGTCATTAATGAGAAGGACATGTACCTAGTTCCTAAACTGAGCTTGATAGGTAAGGAATTTCCATCCTTGAACTGTGTTTTGCCCTAATTGTGGCTTCTTCTTGACTGATTATTTTTTTTTTTTTTTTTTTTTTGGATTTTTCGAGACAGGGTTTCTCCATAGTTTTTGGTTCCTGTCCTGGAACTAGCTCTTTTTTTTTTTTGGTTTTTCGAGACAGGGTTTCTCTGTGGCTTTGGAGCCTGTCCTGGAACTAGCTCTGTAGACCAGGCTGGTCTCGAACTCACAGAGATCCGCCTGCCTCTGCCTCCCGAGTGCTGGGATTAAAGGTGTGCGCCACCACCGCCCTGGAACTAGCTCTTGTAGACCAGGCTGGCCTCGAACTCACAGAGATCCGCCTGCCTCTGCCTCCCGAGTGCTGGGATTAAAGGCGTGCGCCACCACCGCCCAGCTTGACTGATTTTTTTTTTTTTATGTGAATGAACATGTGATTGTTGACCAGGTACTTGCTGTGTGCCAGTCGCTGTCGTATGTAATAATGGAAAACCCCTGTTCCTTTCTGAGAAGACATTATCAGTCACAGAGATAGGTTATACACCATGGTGAGGGCTGTGGAGAAGCTGGGTATGGAGGAACTGATTTGTGAAGTGGGTAAAAGTTAGGCTTTTCTGAGAAAGTGGAATTTGATTTGGGTCTTGAAGAAGTAGGCCCTACTAAGGCAACAGAAGATGATTTTATTTTGGTTTTTGTTTGGTTTGGTTTGGATTTTCAATACAGGGTTTCTCTGTCGCTTTGCAGCCTGTCCTGGAACTCTTTCTGTAGACCAGGCTAGCCTCAAACTCTGAGAGATCCACCTGCCTCTGCCTCCCAAGTGCTGGGATTAAAGGCGTGCGCCACCACCACCCAGCAAAGATGAAGTGGGTTTTTATGGTAGGGGGTTGTTTGTTTGTTTGTTTGTTCTTTTCTGTTTTTTTTTTTTCAAGGTTTTTTAGGGTTTCTCTGTAGCTTTGGGAATCTGTCCCAGAACTAGTTCTTGTAGACCAGGCTGGCCTCAAACTCACAGAGATCCACCTGCCTCTGCCTCCCAAGTACTGGTATTAAAGGTGTGTGCCTCCACTGCCTGGCGAAGGTGAGTATTTTTAAGACTAGTGTATAATAAGAAAAAGAAACCGAGCATTAGAGAAAGTGAAAGGTCAGTGTTGAAGCAAAGCGAGCAAAGTTCAGAGAAGCTTGAGAGAAGGCGAGAACGTGGAGGAACTAGATAAACCCGGCATTGTAGAGTGTCTGAGCTTTAACCTAAGAGCAAAGGGAGACTACTCAGGTTTTAAGCAGGAACATGACATGATCTGACTTACATTGTAACTGTCTAATAAAGGCTGAAAGGATAGGGCAAAGGTAAGTGAGGCAAACTAACAAAAGAGTAGATATAGAAGCTGTAAGAAGACAAGTATCGCCAGGCAGTGGTGGCACACACCCTTAATTCCAGTACTGGGAAAACTGAGGCAGAGGGATCTCTGTGAGGTCAAGGCCAATTCCAGGACAGCCAGGGCTATTACACAAAGAAACCCTGTCTCGAAAAAACAAAAAAAGAAAAGGATCCGGCTGGGCGGTGGTGGCGCACGCCTTTAATCCCAGCACTTGGGAGGCAGAGGCAGGCGGATCTCTGAGTTCGAGACCAGCCTGGTCTACAAGAGCTAGTTCCAGGACAGGCTCCAAAACCAAAAAAAAAAGAAAAGGATCAAGAATGACATCTGTGTGCCTGACCTGCACCCATGGGAGCATGATGGTACCTTTCACTGAAAGGACACATAGGAGGACGGGCAGTTTGATGGCAAAGACTATGCATTTTCTTTCTTGCTTTCTTCCTTTTTTTTCTTTCTTTTTTCTTTGAATAATTTATTTTTATTTTATGTGCATTGATGTTTTACCTGCATGTATGTCTGTGTGAGGGTGTCGGATCCCCTGGGGAACAGAAGTTAGATACAGACAATCGTGAGCTCTCTTGTGGGTACTGAGAATTAAGCCCAGGTTCTCTGAAACAACAGCCAGTGCTCTTAACCACTGAGCCATCTCTCCAGCCCCAGGATTTTTTTTCTGGTTTTTTTACTTTGGTTTGGTTTGGTTTTGGTTTTTGGCTTTTGGGTTTGTTTTTTTTTTCTTTGTTTTTCAAGAGAAGTTCTCACTATGTAGCTCCAGCTATCATGGAACTCACTCTGTAGACGACGCTTGCCTGGAACTCAGAAATCCACCCGCCTCTGCCTCCCCAATACCCAGTTTTAAGACTGGATTTTTTTAAAACATACTGAGTTTTAGATGATACCCTCATTGATTTGAGTTTCTTACAGCTCCTAAACAACTCTAACTTGAGGCAGCTACGTACATCTTTGGGATAAAGAGGCACCGGCTTCATTTCCTGTCATCATATGATATATAATCTAATAGTTCAGTATTTTATTTGGCAGGAAAAGGTAAGAGAAGGCGATCATCTGATGAAGATGCTGCTGGAGAGCCCAAGGCCAAGAAACCAAAATACCCAGATAACAAAGAGGTAATGGGGCTTTCTGATTAGCAATCCTCACCCTGGAGCCACCCAGAAACAGCCCTCGGATAACATGCGCCAACAGAACCTAAATATTTCTGGCTAAGAAAAGGAATAGGAATAGACCAATGGAAATGGAATTCTCCTACTACCTCTGCTTATTTCTCCCCTCCCCTCTTTTTACCAAGGAACAGTGAGAATGCCTGAGAACGGGAGGGACTCCGTGGAAGGAATGTCCCATTCCCTTCTGAGGCTAATTTATTTCACTGCAAAATGGGACCAACTTACACAAAAGAGGAAGCAGGGCTAGTATGGTATTTGCATCCCTTTAGCCCCAGCATTTGGGATGCAGAGCCAGGAGGATCTCTGTGAGTTCCAGGGCAGCCAGGGCTACCCAGGGAGACCTTGTCTCAAAAAGAGAAGAGAGACTTTGGCCAGGAATGTAGCCCAGTTGGTAGATAGCTTGCCTGGCATGAGTAAGACCTGAGTTTGATTCCCAGTACCAAATAAAGGCAGAAGTGGTCCCCATTGTGATAACCATGCCTTTAATCACAGCACTTGGAAGGAGACCAGCAGATCTCTGTAAATTGGAAGCCAGTCTGCTCTACATAATGAGTTCCAGAACAGCCAGAGCTACACAGTGAGACCCTGTCTCAGACGAAACAAACCATAAGTGGCGCACAACCTATAATTCCAGCACTCAGAAGGTAGAGGCAAGAGATTCAGAAGTTTAGGGTTATCCCTGGCTACAAAGTAAGTCTAAGGCCAACCTGGGTTACATGAAACCCTGCCCCCACCCTCACCCCCCCCCCAAAAAAAAAGAAAAGAGAACCTAGATAAAGTTCAAGATTTCAGTATGGCAGGAATACATAGACCTATGAGGATTAGTGGTGAGGCCTAAGTCTAGAAAAAAGTGTTTAAGCCTGAACTTTTGTGTGCACATATCCTACTAGCACCCATATAAAGATGGCTAATGAACATCTCAAGCCAAGTGTGGCGGTGCATGCTTTGTATCCCACTACTAGAGAGACTGATACAGGAGGATTACTGCAAATTCAAGGCCAGCCTACTACATAAGAAGTCCCCATCTTTAAACAAATTAAAATAAAATAAAAAAGCATCTCAAAAACATGGCCAGGAGCTGGGGCGATAATTCGGAGGGTAAATGAGCTGCTGCACAGGCCTGAGAAACTAGAACCCACCTAGAGCCAGGTGTGGGAGCACACCTCTAATCCAGGTGTTCCTGAGACGAGACACGAGCCAAGGCTGAGTCTCCTGAAGCTCACAGGCCAGCTGTCCTGCTATATAAGGAGTCAAAGAGCCCCTGTCTCAAAGCAAGGCAGAATTTGAAGACTGACCCCTGAAGTTGTCCTTTGCTCTCCACACACATGCTATGGCACACATAGTACCATACCTGCATACACACACCACACGCCCATACCTAGACATAGAATTAAGCACATATACTCCCAACAGAAAAGGAAATTAGCATAACCAACACAGAATAATTGATTTCCTATTCCCATACACCTGCCCCCTCCTAAGCCTCCTTTTTTTAGTAATAGTTACCCACTACCATGTTAGGCAAAATCCTTGAAATTCTTATATCTCACTAATACATATCAGTCCATTTTCCAAAATTTTCTCCTATCCAACTATTTCTTACCTTTCCTGTTCTCTCCCTAGTCTAAGTGACTATATTGTCTCTTTGTGTGTGTATAAAGGGGGATTATATGACATGTGTTAGTACACATGCCTGTGCAGATATGCACTGGAGCCACAGGAGAGCATCAGATGGCCTCTAGCAATCCCTGCCTTATCCTTTGAGGCCTCTTCTCTCCCTGAACCTGGGTCTTGTGGGTTTTTTGTTGTTTGTTCGTTTGTTTGTTTGTTTTTCTTGGCCCCAACAACCCTTTGCCCTTACAGTGCTGAAATTACAGGCATCTATGAGATCATGTCTGGCTTGCTATGTGGGTGCTGGGGGTTCAAACTCAGATACTTATGGTTGGACAACAAATCTTTTATCTACTGAGCCATCTCTCTAGCCCCCAAGACTATCATCTCTTGTCAGCACTTCTCCAGACTCTTCTCAGTGGTCTCCCTTCTTGCATTCTTACCCATTTAATGACCAGAAGTACTTTTTAGCTAGGTGTAGTGGTAAATGCTTGTAATCCTAGCACTTGGGAGATAGAGGCAGGAAGAGCCAGAGTTCATGGTCACCCTCAGTTATATAGTAAGTTCAGTGCTAGCCTGAGCTACATGAGACCCTGGCTGAAAAAAGAAGAAGAAAGCCAAGCTAAGGACTATTAAAAGCTACAAATGTGATCTACAAATGTTAGTCTGTAGGCTATGGATATGGCCCAACCCAAAATCACAGGAAGGTCCCTGGGGCTCACTAGCCATCCTGGCCTACTTGGTAAGTTCAAACTCCAGAAGAGACACTGTTTTAGAAAACAACAAAAGTAGATGTCTATGGTCTAGAAAGATCTTCACAATTAAGAGCACCTCCTATTCTTCCAGAAGACCAGAACTGGATTCCTAACACCTGTGTCTGTAATTCAACACCTTCTGGCCACCTTGGAGCCCCACACACATGTGGCAGACACACAAAGAAAGAAATCTTGAGGGGCTGGAGAGATAGTTCAGCAGTTAAGGGCACTTGCCTTTGCAGCGGACCCAGGTGTGGTTCCTATCACCCACATGATAGCTTAAAACTGTCTATAACTCCAGTCCCAGGGGATCTGATATCCACTTCTGGAGTCCACAGGCACCAAACATGCACTTGCTACAGGCACATACATGTACATTTGAGGGTAATGGACAAAAATTAACAGGGAGCAGGAGGAAGGTAAGTTCAGGGAACTTGAGTTAGAATTTGCCAGGGCACACTAACCCACACTCTTGAATTCTTTTTCTCTAACCCATTTATTTGCCACAGTATAGCAAAACAAATGGAACTTTAAAAATCTAAAATCTACTTTTCTTTTGAGGCAGGAGATATTTTTTATTATATTTATTGAGCTCTACATTTTTCTCTGCTCCCCTCCCTGCCTCTCCCCCTTCCCCCTTCAATCCTCCCCCAAGGTCCCCATGCTCCCAATTTACTCAGGAGATCTTGTCTTTTTATACATTTTACTTCCCATGTAGATTAGATCTATATAAGTCTCTCTTAATGTCCATATTGTTGTCTAAGTTCTCTGGGATTGTGGTTTGTAGGCTGGCTTTCTTTGCTTTATGTTTAAAAACCACCTATGAGTGAGTACATGTGATAATTGTCTTTCTGGTTCTGGGTTACCTCACTCAAAATAATGTCTTCTAGTTCCATCCATTTTCCTGCAAAATTCAAGCTGTCCTTATTTTTTTCTGCTGTGTAGTACTCCACTGTGTAAATGTACCACATTTTTTTTTTTATCCATTCCTTGATCGAGGGACATTTAGGTTGTTTCCAGGTTCTGGCTATGACAAACAGAGCTGCTATGAACATAGTTGAGCACATGTCCTTGTGGCACGATTGAGCGTCCTTTGGATATATACCCCAAAGTGGTATTGCTGGGTCTTGAGGAAGGTTGTTTCCTAATTTTCTGAGAAATCGCCACACTGACATCCAAAGGGATTGTACCAGCTTGCATTCCCACCAGCAATGCAGAAGTGTTCCCTTTTCCCCGCCACAACCTCTCCAGCATAAATTGTCATCAGTGTTTTTGATTTTGGCCATTCTTAGAGGTGTAAGATAGAATCTCAGAGTTGCTTTGATTTGCATTTCTCTGATGACTAAAGATGTTGAACATTTCCTTAAGTGTCTTTCAGCCATTTTAGATTCCTCTGTTGAGAGTTCTCTGTTTAGGTCTGTACTCCATTTTTTTTATTGGATTATGTGATCTTTTGGTGTCCAATTTCTTGAATTATTTGTATATATTGGAGATCTGACCTCTGTCTGATGTGGGGTTAGTGAAGATCTTTTCCCATTCTATAGGCTGTCATTCTGTCTTGTTGACCGTGTCATTTGCTTTACAGAAGCTTTTCAGTTTCTCTCAATGTCTATGCTGCTGGGGTTTTATTTAGGAAGTGGTTCCCTGTGCCAGTGCGTTCAAGTGTACTTCCCACTTCCTGTTCTATAAGGTTCAGTGTGGCTGGCTTTATGTCTTTGATCCATTTGGACTTGAGTTTTGTGCATGGTGCTAGATATGGGTCTATTTTCATTTTTCTACATGTTGATATCCAGTTATGTCAGCACCACTTGTTAAATATGCTTTTTTTTCTATTTGTTATTTTTTGCTTCTTTATCAAATATCAGGTGTTCGAAGATGTGTGGGTTGATATCCGGGTTTTCTATTCGGTTCCATTGGTCCTCCTGTCTGTTCTTATGCCAATACCAGGCTGTTTTCAGTACTGTAGCTCTGTAGTAGAGTTTGAAGTCAGGGATTGTGATGCCTCCAGAAGTTCTTTTATTGCCCAAGATTGTTTTGGCTATCCTGGGTTTTTTGATTTTCCAAATGAAGTTGAGTGCCATTCTTTCAAGGTCTTTGAAGAATTTTGCTGGGATTTTGCTGGGCATTACATTGAATCTGTAGATTGCTTTTGGTAAGTTTGCCTTTTTTACTTTATTAATTCTGCCTACCCAAGAGCATGGGAGGTCTTTCCACTTTCTGGTATTTTCTTCAATTTCTTTCTTCAAAGATTTAAAGTTCTTGTCATACAAGTCTTTCACTTTTTTTTGTTAGAGTTATTCTGAGCTATTTTATGCTATTTGTGGCTATTGTGAAGGGTGTTGATGCTCTGATTTCTTCCTCAGCCCTTTTATCATCTGTGTACAGGAGGGCTACTGATTTTTTTGAGTTAATCTTGTATCCTGCTACATTGCTGAAAGTGTTTATGAGTTGTAGAAGTTCCTTGGTAGAATTTTTGGGATCACTTATGTAAACTATCATATCATCAGCCAACAGTGAGAGTTTGATTTCTTCTTTTCCAATTTGTATCCCCTTGATCTCCCTTTGGTGTCTTATTGCTCTAGCTAGGACCTCAAGAACTGTATTGAATAGGTATGGAGAGAGTGGACAACTTTGTCTTGTTCCTGGTTTCAGTGGAATCACTGGGAGTTTCTCTCCATTTAGTTTGATATTGGCTGTTGGCTTGTTGTATATTGCCTTAATTATGTTTAGGTATGTTCCTTGTATCCTGCTCTCTTCAAGACCTTTATCATGAAGGGATGTTGTATTTTGTCAAATGCTTTTTCGACATCTAATGAGATGATCGTGTGGTTTTTATTTTTCAGTTTGTTTATATGGTGGATTACGTTGACAGATTTTCGTTTGTTGAACCATCCCTGCATCTGTGGGATAAAGCTGACTTGGTCATGGTGGATGATGGTTCTGATGTGTTCTTGGATTCTTTTTGCTAGTATTTTATTTAGTATTTTTGCATCAATTGTTCATGAGTGAGATTGGTCTGTAGTTCTCTTTCTTGGTATTGTCTTTCTGTGGTTTGGGTATCAGGGTAATTGTGGCCTCATAAAAAGAGTTTGGCAATGTTCCCTCTGTTTCTATTGTGTGGAATAATTTGAGGAGTATTGGTATTAGTTCCTCTTTGAAAGTTTTGTAGAATTCTGAGCTAAAACCATCTGGTCCTGGGCTTTTTTTTGGTTGGGAGACTTTTGATAACTGTTTCTATTTCTTCAGCAGTTGTAGGTCTGTTTAATTTGCTTATCTGGTCTTGATTTAATTTTGGTAAGTGATATTTATCCAGAAAGTTTTCCATTTCCTTTAACTTTTCCAATTTTGTGGAGTACAGGTTTTCAAAATATGACCTGATGATCCTCTGTATTTCCTCCGTGTCTGCGGTTATGTCCCCCTTTTCATTTCTGATTTTTTTTTATTTTTTTTTGTTTGAAATATTTATTTATTTATTATGTATACAATATTCTTTCTACATGTATGCCTGCAGGCCAGAAGAGGGCACCAGACCTCATTACAGATGGTTGTGAGCCACCATGTGCTTGCCGGGAATTGAACTCAGGACCTTTAGAAGTTGGAAGAGCCGGCAATGCTCTTAACCGCTGAGCCATCTCTCCAGCCCCCCATTTCTGATTTTTTTTAATTGGGATATTCTCTCTCTGCCTTTTTGTTAGTTTAGATAAAGGTTTGTCTATTTGTTGAAAAATCTAAAATTTTACACTGTATTTCAATGTTTCTTCTCCTTTTCTCTCCTCAGCCCAGTCCAGATGATGGGATTTATTGGCAAGTCAACCTTGAGAGATTCCACCAGCACTTCCGTGACCAAGCAATTGTGAGCGCAGTTGCAAACCGAATGGACCAGGTAATGTCTAAGTGGGTCACCCAGTGTTCAGCAAGGAGTAAGGTCGATCGTTCAGGTGGTTGTCAGATGTGGCCCCTGGCTCAGAGGCAGCAACAGTGAATTCTGAATTCTAGTTTATTTTTTCAGACAAGCAGCGAGATTGTGCGGACAATGCTTCGGATGAGTGAGATTACCACTCCCTCTAGTGCCCCGTTTACCCAGCCACTGTCTTCTAATGAGGTATACTTCAATTTTCTTTTTTCGGTTTTTGTTTTGTTGTTGTATTTGGGGTTTTGTTTTGGTCTTTCTATGTAGCCCTGGCAATCCTGGAACTTCCTGTGTTGTCACTGAAATCAGAGATCTACCTGCCTCTGCCTCCCCAGTGCTGAGTTCAGGGTCTGCACCACCACTCCTGGTTCAGCTCCCCATCTTCGTGCTAGCTTCCTGATAGCCATAGGTATCATAGCAGTTATTAGATGTAGCTCATAGGGTTATGTTGATGCCTGTTCCTTAGGGCAAAAGGGGTTTTCTCTTGTTTGGAGTGGAGCAAGGATTTCTTGGAAATGGTAAGCACTAAAACATTTAACCACTTAAGATCTAACTTTTTTTTTTTTTTTTTTTTCGAGACAGGGTTTCTCTGTAGCTTTGGTGCCTGTCCTGGAACCAGCTCTTGTAGACCAGGCTGGCCTCGAACTCCCAGAGATCCACCTGCCTCTGCCTCCCGAGTGCTGGGATTAAAGGCGTGCGCCACCACCGCCCGGCTTAAGATCCAACTTTTATAAATGTTAAGCCTTTGGGCCTGGAGAGGTGGCTCAGTGTTTGAGGGCACTGACTGCTCTTCCAGAGGACTCAGGCTCAGTTCTCAGCACACACAAGGCAGCGCCCAGGAGTCTGTAACTCCGATTCAAAGGGATCTATTCCCACTTCTGGCTTCATTGGGCACTGCACACACATGATATACATACATTCGTGCAGACATAGCATATACACGTAAGGAAATCTTTAAATAAAACCAGGCGTGGTGGCACACGCCTTTAATCCCAGCATTCAGGACACAGAGGCAAGTGGATCTCTAAATTCAAGGCCAGACTGGTTTACAAAGTTAACAGCCAGGGCTACACAGTGAAACTTTATCTCAAAATACAAATGATTAAATCTCCAAAAAAAAAAATCTTTAAGTCAAGTTAAATAACTGTCAAGTAAAATTTATATCTCGTTGTTTTAAGATACTAGTAGCTAGGTGTGCTGGCATACCTGGAATCCTACCTATTCAGAAGGCTGCTGAGGATTGCTTGAGCTCAGGAGTTTAAAGCTAGGCTGGACAGCAGCAGGAAGGCTATCTTACCATTATATATCCATATATGGGTTCTGATGAAAGCCTTGGCGGTTGAAACATTACATTTCTATTACTTTTATAATTATACTTATTTAGATGTTGTCACTATACTTTATATTGTTTCTAAGTTTTTGTAGTTGGTTAGTTTGAGATAGGGTCTCTGCTGACATCAAACTTGCTCTGTAGACAAGGCTGGCCTCTGTCTCCCTGGTGCTATGATTAAAGGCCCTACTTTCTGAGTTTGTGACCCTTGTAAATTTCATGAGTTTCCTGAGCCTTGTAAGTTTTAGCTTCCAGAGTCTTAAGAGCCTCCCTGCAGAATGAAAGGTTTAACTTTGGAGGCTATGGCTACACAACAACCCATAATCTCCTAACCCAGCCTTTGGGGTAGCCAGGATTAATTACAGGCACACACCACTGTACTTGGTTAGTTTATCACTGGACATTTGGGTTGTTTCTTCTTTTACTCCGTTTCTATCAGAGTCTGACTATGTAGTGCTGGCTGTTTAGAATGCACTATGTAGATTAGGCCCCAAACTCAGAGATCCACCTGCCTCTGTCTCCCCAGTCCTAAGATTAAAGGCATGTGTCCCTCTCGGCCTTTTATATGAATTTTTTAGACATTTTTATGTTTGTAATCCGAATTAGGACATCTGGAGTAACATGTTAACAGTTCTGCATCCCCAGGCCCCACTTCCAGCATCCCCTTCTGTTCCACAGATCTTCAGGTCCCTGCCTGTTGGCTATAACATCTCTAAGCAAGTCCTCGATCAATACCTTACGCTGTTGGCAGATGACCCCGTAAGTCTCCCCACCCACTTGGTCTGTTTATAATTTATCTCTACCACTAAATCCTAATATCCACTATAGTCGGAGCTGTCTGCTTCAGAGTCTTGACCAGATTGGTCTATAGGAAACAAATTAATCACTAGACTTTACACCAATTAACACCATTTGCTCTCTTTTAACAGCTAGAGTTTATTGGAAAGTCTGGCGACAGCGGTGGAGGAATGTATGTCATCAGTATCCTTCCCAGCTGTCTGTTCTGTCAGAACCCCTGAGATAGGAAGCAGAGGGGTAACCTAGGAAAAATTGGTGGGGGTGTTGTTGTTTTTATTGTTGTTATTGAAACAGTCTCACGTAGCCTAAACTGGTCTCAAACCCACTGTGTAGCTTAGATATTAGCACTGAAGCCCTGATCCTCTTGCCTCCACCTCCCAAGTGCTGGAAGTAGAGGCATGTACCACCACAGGAAAGGAATTTGTCAATGCCTAATATACTAAACACATTCAAAAATTGAAATAACTTTCTTAATTTTTCTGTGAGTTTTCATTGAGTTTTATTAATGAAAATATAAAGGCCTGGGACTGTCTGTAGTGATATTCATTTGTATTTTAATAAATAAAACTTGACTGAAGATCAGAATGCAAAACAGCCATACTAGTCAGCCATACAGGCCCGGTGGTAGTGGTGCACACCTTTAATTCTAGCTCTAGAGAGGAATATAAGGTGGGCTAAGACAGCAACTCGCCCTTCTTTCAATCTGAAGATTTCATAGAGGCAAGAGATCTCTAGTGGCTAACTGCTTTGCTTTTCTGACCTTCAGGTTAAACCGCAGTATCTGTCTCTGGGTTTCTATTAATCGTGCTACATCTGTCATTGCTCATAGCACCTCACGCACATCGTGCGAGGCACTGGGCCAGATCACCAGCTCCGCAGGAGAGGAAGAAGGAAGGTGGTAGAGCTGAGGCAGCGAGCTAGGAAAGGGGAGGAGTTGTTCTAACTGCTTACCGTCGGAGCAGTTTGGAGCTGAGGCAGAAAAGTCAAATGTTTCAAGTCAATCTGGGCTACATAGCAAAGACCCTGTCTCACAGAAAGAAGAGAGGGGCTGGAGAGATGACTCAGTAGTTAAGAGCACTGGTTGCTCTTCCAGGGGACTCAGGTTCAATCCCCAGCACTCACATGGCAGCTCATAGCTATCTCTAACTCCAAAATCTGACACCCTCACACATACAGGCAAAACACCTATGCACATAAAGTAAAAATAAAAAATAAGTTTACGCCGGGCAATGGTGGCGCACGCCTTTAATCCCAGCACTCAGGAGGCAGAGGCAGGTGGATCTCTGTGAGTTCGAGACCAGCCTGGTCTACAGAGCTAGTTCCAGGACAGGCTCCAAAGCCGCAGAGAAACCCTGTCTCCAAAAAAAAAAAAAAAAAACCAAAAAAAAAAATAAGTTTAAGCAAAACCCTTACAAATGGAGTTAGTTCCCAGTTTGCATGTGCACCTCCCTCTCGCCACCCCCACCACCCCCCTCCCTACCCCAGTCCTGTCTCCCAACATGGAATCGGTCATCAGAGGGCGCTGTACTTAATAAAATGATGGCCATTTTGATTTGGTTTCATTAAAAAAAAAACCTTACAAATGTTAATATACTTATATATCATACATGAAATGTAAAAAGCAAAGTATTATTTAATTTTTAGTTATAAATTAGGAATTTAGTCATGAAACTAAGTTCATGATGATGAGGCCAAAACATTACTGAATGCCCTTAATCCTCTCCATAAAGACCTCCACAAGGCATTAGCATCCCTGGCCACTGCGACTCTGGAGTCTGTCATCCAGGAGAGGTAAGAGGGCCATTGATGGGGGGTGGGCTCAGACACTTCCTCTCCACATCCCGTTGAACAGGTAATTTGGTTTTGATGGCATACCCTGCCATACTTGGTCTCATCTTTCCAGTAGAACTATTCTTCCCTATAAAACTAATTCCTAGCTAGGCAAATTAACCAGCACCCAAAGCTCTGGATACAAGATCTGTGGCACACAATGGAGTTGGCGTTTGGTGACAAGTTATGATTAACAGTACCATTACCAACTTCTGAAGCTGTAAAAGAACTCTGAGCCCTGTTCCTCTCTGCCCCTGACCCCACATGTGGATTAGTAAGTCCTACTCTGAGACCAGGAGCTAAAGTATACCCTGTGGTTCTTTGTTCTTCCAGATTTGGGTCTCGCTGTGCCAGAATATTCCGTCTGGTGTTGCAGAAGAAACACCTGGAGCAGAAGCAGGTGGAGGACTTTGCGATGATTCCTGCAAAGGAGGCAAAGGACATGTTGTATAAGATGCTCTCAGAAAACTTCATATCTCTCCAGGTAGCCACGGCTTTAGTAGAGAACTTCCCATCTCTCCAGGTAGCCACGGCTTTAGTAGCTGCTGTTCAGCATGGCTGGAGAAACTCCTGAGGAAATTACTCTGGGTCCCCAGGCAGATACTATAGCCACCTCTGAAACAGAAGAAAAGAGAAAGATTAACACAGACATAGCAAACCCACATAGGATTGTGTAGTTTAACTCTCTTGATAAGAGACAGACAACACCCAGGAAATCAGCTCACAGCTCTAACTTCCCTGCCCTATCCAGCCCATTATTCCTGAGAGCCTTAAATCTTTAATAGAGTAAGTAACTCATTCAACATATCTTGATTCTTGTAGAACTATGATGGGACCCTTTGAGGAAGCAGGTTGAATGGATTTTGGAGTCACTTCAAGCAGGTCAACCGCCGTCATTTTGTATCTGTAAAATGGCGGTGGATGATGCTGTAAGAACCGTGATTTGGACCAGCTGTGGTAGTGTGTACCTATAATCCCCAGTACAGAGGAGGCTGAGGCTGAAGGGTTGAAAATTTGAGGCCAGCATACGCTTAACAGTATCACACTGTCTCAATTATTAATAAATAAGGTCTATTATGAAAATCAAATACAATCCACCTGGCCTGTGTAGAGTTCCCTCAGTAAATATTAATTGCTTTCCCTTTTATTCGGGATGCTGATAGAAAAATGGAAAGCCAGGCGCCCTGCTTCTGTTTATGACTGATTATGTCATAAACAGAATCACTACTGATTGGCCAGGAAAGAAAAGTCTTAGAAATGAGGACTGAGAGTGCCAGGTGGATGGGTGTCTACTAGTTCCAAAGAACAGTCTCTTTATTTCTGCGGACAAACAGGAAATTCCTAAAACCCCAGACCACGCGCCATCCAGGACCTTCTATCTGTACACCGTGAATGTGCTGTCGGCCGCCAGGATGCTGTTGCACAGGTGCTATAAGGTAATCGTGCGGTTTTCTCCCCTCCCTCGCCGACGGCCTCGCCCTTCTCCTTCGTCCACTCCACACCAGTGAAACAGAACCATTGGCATTTCTTGTCTGTCTTCTCTTTCCTCAGAGCATAGCCAACCTGATAGAAAGGCGGCAGTTTGAAACGAAGGAAAACAGGTGAGTGTGCTCTCCATTGAACCTTTGTATTTCTCTTTTCCTCTCTCTCTCTCAGACATAGCTTGTTTTTATGTTATTTTCCACTGAACCAGTAACTAAAACACTTCCCCATGGTGACAGTTCTCCTTTACCCGGCACTCTGGGCCCCAGCACTTTTTCAGTCACATTCTTCACGGTCCAAGCCTAAGGGAAAACTTGCTCTAGAAATAGCAACAGTAGCCCAATGCACAGTATATGGCATTGAGTCATAGGTTTGGGTTGGCATAGCCATGCCTTAGTTTACACTTGGTGACTGCACCCCCAATTAAATAAGTTTGCAAATTAGGAAGCATGTGCTTGACCCCAGAGTTTAAGTGCAACTAAGAGGCAATAAATGTTTTAGAAACAAAGTTACGTTTGTGATTAAGGTATGGGCAGAGTCTGTAGCTGAAACATAGAAGGAAGGAACTGGCCTCTGAGTTAGAGGGCAGGAGAATCTCAGAGATAAGGAAATACGTCAAAGCTTTGTCTGTCTGATAGGCGGCTACTAGAAAAGTCTCAGAGGGTAGAAGCCATCATTGCATCAATGCAGGCCACGGGTGCAGAGGAGGTGCAGCTGCAGGAGATAGAGGAGATGATCACAGCCCCTGAGCGGCAGCAGCTGGAGACGCTGAAACGCAACGTTAACAAGTAAGTGGTGGGTCCAGACTCTGCTTAACGATGCCTTTCAAGCAAATATGATTCACTGCCTAATCTCCTCCAATTTAGTGAGCAAACCTAAGTGCAGCATCATCTTTCCTAGCCTAATTAAAAGAATTGAACCTACCAGGCAGGCATGGTGGCACACGTCTTTAAATCCCAGCACTCCAGAGGTGCAGATCTCTATGAGTTCAAGGCCAGCCTGATCCAGGACAGCAAGGGCTGTCCTCTGTCATTCACCAAGTACTGAGAATTTTACTTCAGCCTCAAGTCTGGCATTTCATCTTGATTCTTCGTTACCTCTTACCTAGAGCATTGCAATAACTTTATCTTACAAACCATGCGTCACAATGCTCTTACAGCGTGGGGGGTGGGGGGGGTATGTGTATTCTGGGACTCCAGCCTCAGGTCCTCCCTCACACTTGGATGGCAGACAATTTACCCTCTGGTCCATCTCCCCAACCCTCGGGTAATAATATTGTCTTTAAAGTGGTTGATAGCATCCCTCTTCTAGTTGAAATGATTTATTGGCTTCCTTGCTTGTGCATATGTTTGCTCATCCTTTGATTTGGAAGGGGTTATGTTTCTTGACTAAAGGTCTCATGTAGTCATACTAGCCTTGGACTGATTCTACTGCTTCTACCACCTCCACCTCCAGAGTGCTGGGATTACAAGTGTATGTCACAACACCTGGCTAAGATGATTTATTGATTTTTTTTTTTTACAGTATAAAATCCAAATTCATTGCTGGGCCATGAAACCTTTCATAGTTTCATAGCAATGTGCCTCCATCTTCATTTCCTTTTATTCATTAAGAGGGGTTGTGTAAATTTATTAGTTCTAGTAATTTTTTATTTTTTCTTTAACTTGCCTAATTGTCTTGACTATCACCTCCAGCAGAAGACTGGAAAGGACATCTTGGCATTGTTCCTGATCTAAGGAAGGAAACTTGAGTTCTTACCATTAAGTGTGGTGTTAGCTGTGGTTTTGTCAGATTGGGGAAGTCCCTCACTCTTCTTGATTAACACTAACTCTTCACTTTCTCATGGTTTTAAAGCACACGACTCTTAAAAGTGCTGTTCTTTCTCATGGTTGTAAGTAAAAGACGCTGCCTGTGGGGCTTCAGCGGCTCCACAGTGTCTGATATGGGAGAGATATAGACGGAAGAAGGCTCTCCTGGTTCTCTCTTCTTTCCACTTGCTCAGGAATGAGCAAGCAATTCTGCATGGCCGCACCCAGCCCAGCCTCCAATTGTGACTATACTAATGAGCATAAACCCCTGGCAAATGTTTCACTTTTTCACTCAGGTTGGATGCCAGTGAGATCCAGGTAGATGAAACCATCTTCTTGCTGGAGTCATACATCGAGAGCACCATGAAGAGACCGTGACCCAGAGGAAGCAGCGCTAGGATCAAACTCAGGGCCTTTCACATGGTAGTCAAGTGCTGTACCACTGAGCTACCTCCCCAACCAGAAACCAACATCCTTCTCAGAGATCTAGGAGATAGAACAACAGGAAGAAGGTGCTTGGATGCATTCTTATCTTTAATCCTTATTGTCCTGGAACTTGCTCTGTAGACCAGGCTGGCCTCAAACTCATCGTTGATCCATCTGCCTCTGCCTCCTGAGTGCTGGGATTAAAAGAGTGTGCCATATCACCCAGCTAAATTTCTGATTCTGAGCCCCTGCTTCTGTCTTTCCCTACTGCTCATGATACACCAGAAAGAGACTGACATATTTTGTAAAATTTGTTAATAGACTTATACCCATCACTATATTCTCTCACCAAATCCTTGCAGTGGGGAGAACCTTAAATAAATGAGATTAATCATAAATTATATGTGTCAGTTCTTATCAGGAAGTCATTGAGGGGCCAACAAGATGACTTACTGGGTGACACACTTGCTGCTCAAGCATGAGGCCCTGGCTCAGGAAGCTCAGTACCCACATGAAATTTGGGTGTGATGTCTATCACCCTAGCCCTGGAGATGGGCACATCTCTGAAATTCATTAGCTAGCCAGTCAAGACAAATGGAAGAGCTTCAGGTTCTGTGAGAGACCCAGCTCAACAAATAAGACAGTGACTCAGTGGATAAGGGAGCTTGCCACCAAGGCTGATGACCTAGCTCCAGAACCCTATGGTAGAACAGAACAAACTCCCACACACTGTCCTCTAACCTCTACTTGGACACCGTGACACACACACATGCACATATGCACACAAATGTAAAAATAAGATAGGAAGCAGACCAGGGAGACACCAACCGTCAACTTCTGATCAACACACATGCACATACCTGTAACACACATGCACATACCTGTACAACACACGTGCACGTACCTGTACAACACATATGCACATACCTGTAACACACATGCACATACCTGTACAAAACATGCACATACCTGTACAACACACATGCACATACCTGTAACACACATGCACATACCTGTACAACACATGCACATACCTGTACAACACACATGCACATACCTGTACAACACATGCACATACCTGTACAACACACATGCACATACCTGTAACACACATGCACATACCTGTACAACACATGCACGTACCTGTACAACACACATGCACGTACCCGTAACACACATGCACATACCCGTAACACACATGCACGTACCTGTAACACACATGCACGTACCTGTACAACACACATGCACATACCTGTAACACACATGCACATACCTGTACAACACATGCACATACCTGTACAACACACATGCACATACCTGTAACACACATGCACATACCTGTACAACACATGCACATACCTGTACAACACAGATGCACGTACCCGTAACACACATGCACATACCTGTAACACGCATGCACATACCTGTAACACACATGCACGTACCTGTACAACACACATGCACATACCTGTAACACACATGCACATACCTGTACAACACATGCACATACCTGTACAACACACATGCACATACCTGTAACACACATGCACATGCCTGTACAACACATGCACATACCTGTACAACACAGATGCACGTACCCGTAACACACATGCACGTACCTGTAACACATGCACGTACCTGTAACACACATGCATGTACCTGTAACACATGCACGTACCTGTAACACACATGCA
Source organism: Microtus oregoni (assembly GCF_018167655.1). NCBI lineage: Eukaryota > Metazoa > Chordata > Mammalia > Rodentia > Cricetidae > Microtus > Microtus oregoni. The sequence continues at coordinate 4,513,767 of NW_024543830.1, read as the reverse complement.
CGTACCTGTAACACACATGCACGTACCTGTACAACACACATGCACGTACCTGTAACACACATGCACGTACCTGTAACACACATGCACGTACCTGTACAACACACATGCACATACCTGTACAACACACGTGCACATACCTGTCCAACACACGTGCACATACCTGTTCAACACACGTGCACATACCTGTAACACACATGCACATACCTGTACAACACACGTGCACATACCTGTCCAACACACGTGCACATACCTGTTCAACACACGTGCACATACCTGTAACACACGTGCACGTACCTGTACAACACACATGCACATACCTGTAACACATGCACGTACCTGTAACACACATGCACGTACCTGTAACGCTCATGCACGTACCTGTAACACACATGCACGTACCTGTAACGCTCATGCACGTACCTGTAACACACATGCACGTACCTGTAACACACATGCACATACCTGTACAACACACATGCACATACCTGTAACATACATGCACATACCTGTAACACACATGCACGTACCTGTAACGCTCATGCACATACCTGTAACACACATGCACGTACCTGTAACACACATGCACGTACCTGTACAACACACGTGCACGTACCTGTACAACACACGTGCACGTACCTGTAACACACGTGCACATACCTGTAACACACGTGCATGTACCTGTACAACACACATGCACGTACCTGTAACACACATGCACGTACCTGTAACGCTCATGCACATACCTGTAACACACATGCACGTACCTGTAACGCTCATGCACGTACCTGTAACGCACATGCACGTACCTGTACAACACACATGCACATACCTGTAACACACATGCACATACCTGTAACACACATGCACGTACCTGTAACACACATGCACGTACCTGTACAACACACATGCACATACCTGTAACACACATGCACATACCTGTAACACACATGCACATACCTGTAACACATGCACGTACCTGTAACGCTCATGCACGTACCTGTAACACACATGCACATACCTGTAACACACATGCACGTACCTGTAACACACATGCACGTACCTGTAACGCTCATGCACGTACCTGTAACACACATGCACGTACCTGTAACGCTCATGCACGTACCTGTAACACACATGCACGTACCTGTAACACACATGCACATACCTGTACAACACACATGCACATACCTGTAACACACATGCACATACCTGTAACACACATGCACGTACCTGTACAACACACGTGCACATACCTGTACAACACACGTGCACATACCTGTACAACACACGTGCACATACCTGTACAACACACGTGCACGTACCTGTACAACACACATGCACGTACCTGTACAACACACATTCACATACCTGTAACACATGCACATACCTGTAACACACATGCACATAGCTGTAACACACATGCACGTACCTGTAATGCTCATGCACATAGCTGTAACACACATGCACATACCTGTAACGCTCATGCACGTACCTGTAACACACATGCACGTACCTGTAACACACATGCACATACCTGTACAACACACATGCACATACCTGTAACACACATGCACATACCTGTAACACACATGCACGTACCTGTAACGCTCATGCACATACCTGTAACACACGTGCACGTACCTGTAACACACATGCACGTACCTGTAACACACGTGCACGTACCTGTAACACACGTGCACGTACCTGTACAACACATGTGCACGTACCTGTACAACACACGTGCACGTACCTGTACAACACACGTGCACGTACCTGTAACACATGCACGTACCTGTGCAACACACATGCACATACCTGTACAACACGTGCACACACCACACACACAAAAAAGAAGTCCAAAGCTGGGCACAAAGTGACTCACCTGTGATCCCACCAATAAGGAAGCTAAGATGGGGGGATTTCTGCAAGTTCAAGGTCAGCCTGGCCCTTTTGATAAGTTTCAGGCTAGTGTGGACAATAGAGTGAGAGCCTGTCTTAAGGAAACAAAACAAAAATTAAGTCAGTCAAGCTCATGTTGAAACATCCCTGAATTGTTACTTTTCTATTGTGATAAAACGCCATGACCAAAGGACAAGATGGCAGAATGAAGGCATGGTGGCTGGAGCTGGAAGCCTGCCCCAGGTGGGGTGGTTTGGCAAAAAATGGGCCCCAAAGAGAGTGGCACTATTAGGTGTGGCTTTGTTAAAGTTGAAGTGGCCTTATTGAAGGAAGTATGTCACTGTGGAGGTGGTCTTTGAGGTCTTGTATATGCTCAAGTCATGCCCAATGAATGTCTCAGACCACTTCCTGTTGTCTGCAGTCTGCAGGATCAAAATAGCAGCTCCTCTTTCATTACCATGTCTGCCTGCACATCACCATGCTCCCTGCCATGATGATTATGGACTAACTCTCTGAACTGTAAGCTGCCACCTCTATGAAATGTTTCTTTTATAAGAGTTGCCTTGGTCATGGTGTCTTCTCACAGCAATAAAACCCCGAGACACCCAGTGACATCCCCCAAAAAGGCCACACTTTCTAAATTTCCCAAACAGTGCCACCAGTCAGGGACCATGTGTTCAAATGCCCAAGGGAAACTGGGACATATTCAAACCATCACAGTCCCTGAAATTTCTTCCCAAGTAGTTAATTCCATTTATAAAAGTCTACACCTATTTCACTGAGTTGTAACATTTAATGCATGCACACAGTGTGCAGAATGTCAAAGGCAGCCGTGGGAAAACGAAAAGAAGTTTATTTGGGGCTTTTTTGTTGTTGGTTTTGGTTTTGGTTTTGAGACAGGGTCTTACTGTATAGCTAGGCTGGCCTGGAACTCACTGTGTAGACCAAGCTAACCTGAAACTTTCTGCAAACTTCCAGCTTCTGTTTTACAAATACTAGGATTAAAACATGCTCTGCACACCCAGCAAGGAAACCTGTTTACAGGACTGGCAGGTAAAGTGAGCCACGCAATTATATAAACAAAAGACACGTTTACCAGGTCTAGGCTTCTAACACAGCTGAAATTATATGTGTGGAACACTTGAATATAATGTCTGGGACATGATAAACACAAAAGTTACCCCTTCCCTCCTTTCTGTGGTCCACTCTAGATGGTGTCAGTATCTTGGGTAGTTTGTCCTGGTAGCCTGAATTCACTTAATGCAGCTAAATGTTCTTGCAAGGCTTTTAGTTTCTTCTTACTTATGTTTCAATTCTTTCAACACTTGAGTGTCAATATATTGCCAGTTTCTACATTAAACACAATGTATCACAATAAATGCGGCCTAAGTCTGGGAGTATAATCAAAAATAGATTGTTTTTAGCCAGGCAGTAGTAACATACACCTTTTATCCCATCACTTGGGAGGGAGAGGCAGGTGAATCCTTGAGTCTACAAGAGTGAGTCCCAGGGCAGCCATAGCTACACCCTGTCTCAGATAGATAGATCGATAGATAGATAGATAGATAGATAGATAGATAGATAGATAGATGATAGATAGATAGATAGATAGGATGAGCCAACTCCTCCCAGATCGTCCCTACTTCCCTACCAACCCAAATCCACACTCTTTTTTTTTTAGATTTTTTTTATTAATTATGTATACAGTATTCTGTCTGCATGTCTGCTGCTGGCCAGAAGAGGGCACCAGATCTCATTACAGATGGTTGTGAGCCACCATGTGGTTACTGGGAATTGAACTCAGGACCTTTGGAAGAGCAGCCAGTGCTCTTAACCTCTGAGCCATATCTCCAGCCCCCCAAATCCACACTCTTATAAGAAAACAGGCATCTAAAAATAAGATAAGATAAAATAAAAACAAACCAGAATAGGACAAGACAACAACAAAAGTCAAAGAACAGAAGAAGCACCGGTGTTAAGACACACATAGAAAACCCATAAAAACAAAACAGAAATCATAATATATAAACAAGAAATCTGTAAGGGAAAAAAATTGCAGACAAAGCATTATGAAACAAAAAAAAAGAAAAAGAAAGAACCTCCAAAAGTACCATTGAGTTTGATTTGTGTTGGCCATCTACTGGGCCTGCCCTTAAGTGTGGTTTGTCTACCCAGTGAGAGTCTGATGGAGAAAGCTATTTTCCCTTACGAGAAGTTATCCATTGTAATAGCTTCTGCGTTAGGGGTGCAGTATGTCTACTTCCCCTCTCAGTGCTGGGACCCATCTGGGTTAGACTTGGACCACTCACACGCATGAAACCATTCCTGTTGTGCCTAGAAGGCCTTGTTTCCTTGGTGTCCTTACCCGCCCTGGCTCTTGTGATCTTTCCACCTTGTCTTCCGCAGAGTTCTCTGAGCCATGAGGACAGGGTTTGATGAAGACATTCCATGTAGGACCAGATGCTCTAAGACCTGTCACTCTCTGCACGTTGTCCATTTGTGGGTCTCTGTTTGTTCCCGTCTCCTGCAGGAGGAAGCTTCTGTGATGATGGCTGAGCAAGGCACCAGCCCAAGCGTATGGCACTATGTCATTAGGAGTCATTTCATTGCCACCTTCCTTTAGCAGACAGTAGTGTTTGGGTTTCCCCTAGGTCCATGGCCTATCTAGTCTCAGGTTCTTGGCTATCCCAGGAAGTGTCGGGCATGGGTTCCATCTCATGGAGTAGGCTTGATTCCAATCAGACAGTTACAACCTGAGGTTTTTCCGTGGACTCTCATGAAGGAAGGAGAGAACTGGCTTCTCTGACCTCCACAAATGCATGCCCACCCTACCCCATATTGACAAAAATAAAAGTGACTATATATATATTTAAGATAAAAGATTGTCTCTGCCTTCAAGCTAGTCACCATCACTTATTAAGCATAGTAATGCCGGAAGCCCTGGGTTTGATCCTCGGAAATGCACAAACAGGTAGAACATGCAGGCAAGCTAGTCAGAAGGCCAACATCTGTTTTAGTTACACAAGATTGAGGCTAGCTTGGGTTACATGAGACCCTGCTTTACATTTTTAAGAAATTGTTAGGCGTTTCATGTGGAGAGTGACTAATTTAAACCTCTTACTTGCTGATGTGTGTGGGGGTTAAGTTCAGCCTAGGACTGAAGGGGAATAACACACCTGTCCAGAAATCATTCAACCTGGGGATTATTGTACCAAACAGAGAAGTCAGAGAGAACTCAAGAGGAAATGAGAGTATGTAGCGGGTTTCTTTATGTTTTATGAGCATCACACCCAGGGATTGCCCCCAAAAGTTGTGCCTAAATTTCCCAGCTGGTCTGGAAAATCTGGTTTGCAGGGCAGGCACACCGGAAACTGCACGACTCACGGCGCTGGGCCACCAGGGGGCGCCAGGCAAGCAGCGACCAGAGCAGCGCGATGGCTGCGGCAAGGTTACTGCTGCGCCTGGCCGGACGCCTAGAGTCAGTGAACTTCACGCAGAGTGTGTGTGGTCTCCTGGGCGCCGGACAGGGACCCGGGCCGTGGCACACGCACTGCAGCTTGGAGCGAGGACAGCTTGTCCTTTCCAGCCATTCATTCCCCGGCGCCTCGGAGAGACTTCTAATCCAGGTCTGGTCAGGGAGTCGGGAGTCGGCAGGGAAAGTGAGGGTGGATTGAGGACCGGTCGGGGGGCGACGGGCCAGCTCCCACCGCGGGCACCTCCAATTTCCGAAAGTCCCACCCTGCTTCAAAGCCTTAGCCCGATCAACCTTCTTGTCAGAGACCCCCTTTCTGCCCTTTTGTGGCTCTGGACCAGAAGCCTGGGGGCTCCAGGACGGAGCTGCCCACAGATAGAGGTGTGGATGTGGGTGTGGCCGTTATTCTTCAGTCCAGTGACCAGACTGTCTTGTTGACCCGAAGGACATGCACTCTCCGCATTTCCCCCAACGTCTGGGTCCCTCCAGGTGAGCACCTAGGAACAGACGCTGTGGAAGACAGTGTCCTTTCCCTCCACATTGCTACTGGGTAGTCAGTCCTGTACAGTGGTTGCCCAAGGTCTGTGTCCACAGCCACAAACTTCCTCTGCCCTCTGGAGGATGGGCTCCCTGGTGGAGACAACCACCCACCATTCACTATTGGGTCCGTTCTTCTTGCAGGTGGCCACATGGAACTTGAGGAGGAGGTACCAGTCTGCCAACCCAACCAAGAGACCTATGAGTGGCGTCACCTTGGGTGTGGGCTGAGGGACAAAGGGGGTTACACTTTGGACATCCTGACCTGCTCCCTTTGACTCCCAGGTCCTGGAGTGTGGCCTTCGAGAGCTGCAGGAAGAGTGTGGGCTTCAGCTGCCCCTGGCCCAGGTCTCTTGTGTCCTTCTGGGGTTGTGGGAGGTGAGACAGACTTTCAACGACCCCTAAAGCCCACGGAACAACCCTTATCTGCCTTGGCCACTGGGGAAAAGAAACGTGGATAGTGTGGGTTACCCAAACCACAGCTCTCACCTGCGTCCCTTTTACCTCTTACCTATCATCCACTCCATGGGCGCTGGGCCAGCATTTTGTCTTCCTAAAGCTCTACTTACAAAGTTTCAAAAATAGAAATTCTCTCCACATGCTACATTGGTGTTGCTTTGTTTTGTTTTAGTCTGCCTACCCTCCTAGGCTGAGCTGGGGTTTCCCCAAATACCATCACCTCATTCTCTATGTTCTCGTGATATCCCGGGAGTCACAGCAGCAGCTCCAGGTAGGCCTGGAGTAAAGGACAGGATATAGCACCTGGCTCTGACTGGGACTCCAGACAAGGGGAGATAACAAGCTACAGGCTGCCCTTGCCCCTGGTCTGTCTTCTGCCTTCTCCTAAGTGATGGATCAATATGTCTAACCCCAGGCCCGGATCCAAATAAACCCAAATGAGGTGAGTGCCTTCATGTGGCTGGGGCCAGATGTAGCGACAGCTGTGGCCGCCACAGAAGATGGCACTGAGACCCCCAGACTTCTCCAGACCCTACCATCCTCTCTCTGGTAAGAATTTTACTTTAGCTATCGGCATTCAACAACATACATGCATATGCATACATGGGGAGATTGCAGTTTGGAGTTGCATGTAGCATGTGGAAGAGATTTATGAAGTGAGTTGGTCTACTGAGAATTAAAAGATCACCTGAGATCAAAGACTCCAAATGTTAAGGGTCCACCCTCCAGCTGACTAGCACTGAAGCCCTTGGTCTGAGCCCCTACTCTCCTATAGGAGAGTCACTTAACTTCTGCCGCATGAGGCTAACACTCGCTTGCCTTATGTAACAGCTGGGAGGATTAAATGGCCCAACATACTAAAGTTCATTGTAAGCTACAAGGCACAACCTAGACAGAAACTGTCATTCTCCAGTGCAACCGAACTGAAGGACGATGGAGGAACCCAGCCTCTGGTCCTGCCCATGTCCACACTCCTGCGGACAACCCCGACCTCAGCAGAGGACAAAGAGCGGGTCAGCGCTGGAACCAAGTTTGCTCTCAGGCTCTGGCTGCAACATCTGGGCAGCTGAAGGTAAGGAATGACTTGAGGGCCCACAGCACTGACCTGGGGTGGTCTAGTGCTTACTGACCCCAAGCACTTGCTGTGAATGCCTCCGCTCCCTGCAGGTAAAAGTGATGTTTACATGGAGCCCGGACCAGCAGAGGAAGGATTGGGGTCTGTGAGATGCTGGATCTACACACTTCCACTGTAAAAACCTGAGACCTGAGTTCAGTGCCTAGAATCTCCTTCTGGTGGCAGGAGGGCTCCTACTCCAAAAAGCTGTCCCCTATTGTCCACATGCCAAGCAAAGGCACATATGCCCAAATACGCAGTAATAAAAAATTTCAAACGTCTTCTAAAAGTGAAAAGACGGAGCATGGACCCTCTTCCCCACAAACCAGGGGCCTGAAAATTGAGATACGAAATCACAGAACATTCACAACCTTTATTGTAGGCAAGAACCCTGCTACACCTCTGGGAACAGAAAGTAAAATCACAACATAGGGCCTTGACCCTACAAGGGCCTGAGTACTGGGAAGGAGAACACAGAGCCCCCATGTCCCACAAAAGGTGCAGAATGATCTAGGCCTGACCACAGGTCACTAGAAGCATAGACCCTTGGTTGTTTAGCATAAGAAACATTGTGAACTTAAATATATAAATAGAGAGACCCAGGCAGTAGGCAGGCCCGAGGCCCTGGGCATCACAACTAAGGCCTTGTTTCCTCCTCAAGTCAGACTGGGAAGTAGAAGGCAGGAGTGTCATCTTTGGATAATTTTGGGTTTTCTTATTTATGTACAAAAAAGAAATCTGCAACCCCAAATAGAGTTCTCTGTCCTTCTCTGAAGCCTCATATCTCAGATCTGCCTGCCACCGGTATGGCCAAAGAGAACAGAACGGACATGAAAAGGACAGACAGACAGGTTTGGGAAGGGAAGGCGTCCTGCGGGCCAGCAAAGTGCCTTTTCCCCAAGAGGCCGTAGACCTGGTAAAGGCTGAGGATCCCCCTCTTTCCTTCAGCTCCTCTCTCTCCATCTGCCTCCCACTGCCTAGGTCACCATACCCAAAGGAATGTGCAACCATCAAAATACTTCCAAAAACAGACCCCAACACCCTTTAAAACAGGTTAAATGTTAACCCTTTGAGTACCGGCCTTATTAGGCAGAGAAAAGATCAAAAGTAGGTATCCATGAAGGCCTGGTCTGGCCTCTGGCCAAAGACCCCTGAGGGATCAGGGTAGCCAGGGGTTGGGAACCCACAGCACACCTGCTCAGTGCTGGGGGGCAGAGAAGGTTTTGTAATCCAAGTAACTCAATCCAAGGAAATGACATCTGACCGACAGCCAGTCAAAGAGGGACCTGAAGGCAAGGGTCCACCGTGCCCTTCCCTCAAGGAACTCCCGGGAGCCACAATGCTGCTGACACGGCCAGGAGGGGGCGCTGGAGTGGCGCTGCGGTGAGAGCTCCCCAGTGTGGGGACCAGAGGGCCCAGGAAGTGAGAAGGGGTTCCCCGGTACTGGAAGAAGTGGCCGAGGGTGTCCTGTTCATCTAGCGAGGTGATGACGGAAGGGCCGTAGTGCTGGGGATAAAGAGCACAGCTGCCGTTTCCCTTGCCTGCCACCTCCCAGAACTCATCCGGGAACTGTTTTGTGGGTACCAACCCTCATGATCTCAAGGCATTCTTGAGAAGAAAAGAGGGGGACCTCGCCAACTCTGCCCTACTTCCCCAGACAGTTCCCCCGTGCCTTGCCTTAGACAGCCCCTCCGGATACCCAGTTCTTGGCTTTGTGGGTGTCGGCAATGTGTGTGACACCCACTAGGAAAGGCTCTGCGTACATGCAGGGGTGAGTAGGCAGAAAGAGAACTGCATGGCGGTAGCCAGGAAGGCACAGGTGTGAACATGCAGTGCCAGTGGGAATAGGGAGATAAGCTGCTATGCTCTCCTCCCATGGGAAAGCATTTTGAAATCCCTAGGGAAACTGGGCAGGGAAAGACAATGCCATCAGTAACGAGAAAGGAATCTTCTGAGGTCTGACTACTTACCTGACTCTCAGTCTGAAGGAAAGAAAATAAATCTAAACCTGGTAGAAAAGGAAAAATCACAATCAACCCCCTTCTAACTCCTTCACTACAAGAAAACATCCCCCTACCCAAGCTCCGCAAAGAAACAGGTCTAGAGAGGGTGTAACAGGGCGGGACCCCACCCACCCACTTAGGATGTGTGTTATACCTTGGATGTCAGCCCCCAGTGGGAAGGCAGGTGGGTACTCATGTAGTGGGAGGCTGGACAGGAAATCACTGCCCAGGGTGCCCATCGCAGGGCTCCGCAGCACCGAAGATGGCTGGTGACCAGATGTCAGGACTCTGAGGGAAGGGAAGGAGCTGGAGAAGCTAGCCAAGTACAGATACTCACGGTCCGGTCCCAGTCCATCCTCCCTTCCCTGTCCCGAGGCCTGCCTATGAGCAGATAGCAGTTCTGCCCTCCTGTCTCCTCGCCTTTCCTCATACCCTTTGCCTCCAGGAAGGGCAGGGATGGCGGCCAAGGTGACAGGGCAGTGCTTCTTGGTCGGGGGCAGATCTTCCTCATCTGAGGAGCTTTCCATCGTCAGGTCAATAACTTCAACCCTCTTCTTATTCTCTGACGGATTCCCCTCCTGGACTGGGCTATACTGGAGGCCTGGGGTGGTTAAGAAGACTGTGTCTCAGAAAAAGGGCCATCTGTGATCTAGCTCAATTGGGGAGCAGGGGGTCACTCACCATCCAGCCCATACCCTGGCGGGGGGCAAACCTCAGATGCCTCCTTCTTAGGTTTCATTGGACACCAGGATCCATCTTCCATGAACTGGATCTCATCACAATCCGAACAGGAATTAAGAATTTCCATGAATAAACTAGGGGAGGAGGACATGGGAATTCACTGGGACACCAGTCAGTGTTCTGAGACTCACTTCCTGTACCGTAGTGTCCTCATCTGTACTATGCGCCTTACTGGACCTCTCAGAGTCGTTGCTGGAACAGCAGTAAAGCACAGGCTGGGGCTGTAGCTTAATAACAGAGACTCGCTTAGCATGCAGGCCCCAAGTTTGATCCCTAGCATTGTGGGGGCCAGTATGCAAAAGACAGGGTTTCTCTGTGTAGCACTGGCTGTCCTGGAACTCACTCTATAGACCAGGCTGGCCTTGAACTCAGAGATCCACCTGTTTCTACCTCCCTAAGTGCTGGGATTAAATGCACGGGCCACCAGGTCCGGCAAACTTCCCAAATTTTAGGTGCAGGCTTAACCTTCTCAAAAGACAATCTGAGAGCCCTAATGGAGGCTGTACAAGGAGATTACGACTACTTAATGAGATCTGGGGCCCTCTTCTGGCCCGCAGGACATGTAAACAGAACACTGTATACTTAATAAATAAATAAATCTTTAAAAAAAAAAAAAGAAAGTGTCAGGGCATGCACTTAAAAAAGAAAAAAAAACCTTATTATGCCAATATAATAAATGCCATTTATAACAGCAAAAATGAAAAGGCATGTGACTTGTGACTTGCTAAGCACAGTGGGAATCTCAGGTAGCTGTTATCAGCAGTATATCGGGACAATTCACCATTTACTCTGCCACTTGCTAATGTGACCTTCCAGGTCATGTAAACAGGACCTGGAAGGGCGGCACTCATGCTGTGGGCTGTTATGAGGACTGAGAAAATGCTGAGCATGATGTCTTCCCTAAGTCCTTGATGTCATTCACACATGGATGACTGAAGGAGATGAGGGTGAGAGCTGGGAGTAAGGAAGCCATAAAGAGGGGGGCACCTAAGCGACTGTCCTAGGAGAGGGGGAAACAGCGAAGCCCTACCCGTCGATAATAAGGGATTCATAGGGAGCCTTCTTATCGCACACAGGACACGTCCACGTTGGCTTCTTCTCATTCATCTGTAGATAAAGGGCGGCATCGAAGCTTTGCAGATGGGCACAGGTAAGGGCGCGGCATGGGACAGTCAGGCGCATCTTTCCTAGCTGATGAGAGCAGAGGTCAGGTGAGAAAACTTGGCTCTAGTATCTTTAGGAACCCCCTTCAGACTGTAACCCAACCCCCCTCCCACTTCCTTTCGCCCCGTGTACCCACCGGGCACATGAGTGACACCCGGAGACTCGTAGTAGCCACCTCACTGTCAGGGTCAGCGGTCAGTTTCTCCTTGACTGAAACGAGAGTGGGGCCAGAGCCCTGGGGTCGGCGAGGCCGGAGGCAGCCCGGAGGCAGCCCGGAGGCAGCCCGGAGGCAGCCCGGAGGCAGCCAGGAGGCAGAGAGGCCGCTGAGCATTGTCTTTGGGGCCCGTGGCACCGGACAGGAGCGGATCTAGATCTAGAAGGTATGGAGAAGAGATTTCTCCGTACCTGAAGATCTTTAACCACCGCAAGGGAAAATGTGGGCTATGTTTGGGATGATCTAGATGGAAGGGAAGCATCGCGTGAGGATTAGGTCGAATGAACTTTAGGGCTTTTCAGTACAGAAAACTGTATCTTAGTAGGGGTGGACCTGGGGTCTTGGAGTTGCAGAAGAGTTGTGTGACTGGGAATGCAAAGCTATTGCATTGCTTGAGGATCTAATTCCTCACCCACAGAGACTGAGGAGAAGCATCGGGGAGAGACAGCCAGAGATCACCTAAGAGAGCTTGTGATAAAGTCTGGAGGGCAGCAGGAACCCCTGACCCAAGGAAAAGGCTGGTACTCACTCAGTGCCCGGGAATGGTCTGGATTCCGGATACCCTTCGCTCTGAGTTTCTGTAGAAGGGTCCCTGCAGTCAGCTGCCTCACCAGGTACACAGACAAGGAGTAATTCTACTTGGGGAAGGGGGAGGGGGAGTTAGCTGCTGCTTCCTGCCTCCCCTTCCCCACAGGCTCTGTCTCACGAGGACCAGAGATGGTGGCCTTAAGCAGAGAGGCCCATGAAGAGCAAGATGGATCCCCAACCCCAAACTAGAAGGCTCCCCTGCAGCCTCTGCAGGCCTTCTGGCTATGCTCACCCGTCCAAACTCAGATGACCAATTAACCACAATGGTGTTGGGAACCGTGGCTGAGAGCCGAGCCAGGGATGTGATGTTGATTGGACGGCTGGGCCTCTTGGGCTCAGCTCCATTCTTGGTTGGGGGGAGGTAACCCTGAGGAAGGGAGGGACTTGTTAGAGACAGAGTGCTGGGAAGGGGTTCAACTCTCAAAAACCCTGTCTCAGATTACTCTGGAGGGAGGCCAGCTCGCTCAGGAGCAACGGAGTCAGGATCCATGCTGCCGTGGCGATGCTAAAACATGGGCCCTACACAGGGCGGGGTGAGAGGTTCACTTCCGGGGGGGGGGGAGCTTATTTGTTAACCAAGGAGCCAGGAACCCCAATCACTGGGTCCCAGGGAACAACAGGGACAGTCCTCACTTCCAGTGTCATCTGCTGTCATAATCTCTTGGAAGTCTTCTCTAAACATGTGTGTTAAAGCAGTGCCCCTCGCCTGGGGCCGACAAGAGTTATTCAGCCCTCCTTTATTTTACTCATTTTTTACTAATTCTTTTTTTAAAATTTATTTATTTATTATGTATACAATATTCTGTCTATATGTATGCCTGAAGAGGCCACCAGATCTCATTACAGATGGTTGTGAGCCACCATGTGGTCGCTGGGAATTGAACTCAGGACCTTTGGAGAAGCAGGCAATGCTCTTAACCACTGAGCCATCTCTCCAGCCCTTTTTACTAATTCTTTGAGAACTTCACACACGTATTGCAATCCTATTCACTCCCATCCTCGATTCTTCCCAGAACCGCCCACTCCTGTACTCAGCCAACTCTGAGTCCCCCCTTATTGACATATCAGGTAGAGTTTGTGTTGCCCAAATACTCTTGGATGTGTGGCCTTCCACAGAAACATGGTCCTGCCTACAAGTCAGCCCCATTTTAATACTCTCTAGATTACACTGATTTTTCCAGTAAACTAAGCAACTACCACATAGCGGGCACTGTGCTCAGCATATCTTTTCACCAAAGGTTTTTACTTAACAACGTTTGCTGCCAAAAAAGGAAGAATCTTAACCTACCGGCAGGGGGCAGAGTTTCCCATTAACCTTGACAAAGAGGTTAGGGGGGAAATAGTCCTCCTGCGGGCAGCTGGTCTCACAGAGACAGAACCTGGTGGGAAAGGACAGGATGAACAGGTAAGTGTCAGTTTTCTGAGGTGAATGAGCACTGAAGCGGGGAACTCTAGAAAAAAAGAAGTCAGAGCCAGGCGGTGGTGGGGCACGCCTTTAATCCCAGCACTCAGGAGGCAGAGGCAGGCGGATCTCTGTAAGTTGAAGGCCAGCCTGGTCTACAAGAGCTAGTTCCAGGACAGGAACCAAAAGCTACGGAGAAACCCTGTCTCAAAAAATCCAAAAAAAAAAAAAAAAAAAAAAAGTCAGAGATAATATGCAGCCCCCCAGCATCCCGAAGAGTCCCAGGGCCAGAGTGGTCTGGGCAGGACCAGGAGAGGAGTATGTCATCCCCCTATTTAGCGCCTGTCCTTGTTAAGCAGCAGCTCACCTTAGCTGCACCTGTATAGTATAATCGCACTTAGCTCCCGGCAGAACCTCCCTGCAACAAGAAAGAAACGTCAGTTCAGAGGGTGGAGATGGACAGAAAGAAAGATGTCCAGGGCACAGACAGAAGACAGGCAAAAGAATGAGAGACAAAGTAGAACAGAGAAGAAAGGCAGAGGCCAGGGGACAGTCGCCACAGCCGAGGCAGGGACAGGAGAGATGTACCTGGACGTGAGGATCTGCTGCACCTGCTGCGGGGTGAGTGCAAAGGTAAAGTGTGCTTCCTCAAACCTCTGGCTGGAGGTGGACGCTGAGGACACAAAGACACAGTCACTCCCCAGCCCAGGCCTGAGAAGCCACCTGCTCCCATCCCAGAGGGCTGAGACTAAAACCTCAGAGGGGAGAAACAAACGCAGCCGGAACCAGAGTCCAAAAAGGGACTCTGGGGGACCACAGCCAACTTACCGAGGGTGGTGGGCCGGATGAGCTCCCCATAGACTTCATAGAAGGGCAGCGGTTTCATGGTGACATCGGGGTGCACAGGCTGGGGCAGAGGAGGGTGCAGGTCCACCTCCCGCTTAGGGCCCAGCAAGGTGCCAGGGGTTAGAAGGGAGGGAGGAATGGGAGGTAGAGAACCGGGGGAGCCTACAGGAGAGGCGCCAGGGGGCAAGGAGAGCAGCGGGAAATCAGAGGGCCCCAGGCTCTTCCGGGGAAAGCGGCGTCGGTAAAGCTCTTTGATCTTCATCTGGACACTGGGGGCACAGCTGGACTTGAGGAGGTGCAGGGCCTTGGCCAGGAGCTCGTGCTTCCGTCCACTCTTGTTCCGGCCGGCGAAGCCAAGGAGCACCTGGAGCTCAGACACTCGGAAACTCATCACCATGTGCTGGAGAGAAGAGCCCAGAAATGATACCCAGTCACAAAGGCCTATCCTGCTGAAGACAGACGCTGAGCTCCTGGGGGGGCGGGGGGAGGGTAGAGACAGTGGAGGAGCTCACCCGACTAGCTGAATCCACAGGGACTACCTAGCCCCATCCCCACCCCTAATGCAGACATTCCCTTAAGCTGATTATAGCCTCTCCAGGGCTCAGACTCTCAGGGTGTTCCTAGCCTCCTGGAAAAGCATAGGACGCTAGAAGAGAAGGATTCGGCAGGAAGCCCCAGGAGGAAGAAAGAGGCCAGGTGGCTAGCTGATTGTATATCTCCCGGTTCATCCCTCCCAATCACCTCAATCCACCTCTATTCTCCCCATACCTCTGAATTGAAGCTTTTATGGTAAGGGATTTAAATCAGAGTTGAACACTCCATCTTTATCACCACCACTCCACCCCTGTGTACGCAAGCGCGCATGTGCAAACACACACATACAACTTTTTTTGGGGGGGGATTTTTTGGGACAAGGTTTCTCTGTAGTTTTTGGTGCCTGTCCTAGAACAAGCTCTTGTAGACCAGGCTGGCCTCGAACTCACAGAGATCCGCCTGCCTCAGACTCCCAAGTGCTGGGATTAAAGCAGGCATGCACAACCACCAACCGGCGCACATACAACTTTTTACATTATTTACATACTCACACTCCTCTAGTTCTGTTTTACTAGAAGGAAGCTACCAAAACTTGTGGGGGAGAAAGGGAATCCACAAGTCTAGGTAACTGGCATGACTTACTCCATCTGTCAAGGACTACTATCTTGCTGCTCTCCCTTATACATGGCATATATACCCACAGGGGTGGAAACCAGGGCAAAGTTCTCAACAGAGACCCCAGGAGAATGAGACTGGTGTCCATGGACCCGGACACAGAAGCAAGGTTTCTTTCTTTCTTTCTGTCTTTCTTTCCTTCTTTCTTTATTTATTTATTTATGGTTGGTTTTGGTTATTTGAGACAGGATTTCTCTATTTACCTTGCTTGTCTTGGAACTCACTTTGTAGACCAGGCTGGCCTTGAACTCACAGAGATCTGCCTGCCTCTGCCTCCCTAGTGTGTGTACCAGCACTGCCAGGCTTCGAAGTAAGCTCTTAAAGGGTGATGATGACCCAGTGGCTGTCCAGCACAAGAATGAGGCAAAGGCAGAAGATAGGCGATGAAGGTCTAAGTTTTTTTTTTTTTTTTTTTAGTTTTTCGAGACAGGGTTTCTCTGTAGCTTTTGGAGCCTGTCCTGGAACTAGCTCTTGTAGACCAGGCTGGCCTCGAACTCACAGAGATCCGCCTGCCTCTGCCTCCCTAGTGCTGGGATTAAAGGCGTGCGCCACCACCGCCCAGCTGAAGGTCTAAGTTTTGAGGGGTGTCCTCCCAAGTGGTTCCCTGAAGACTGGAGGGGGTGGGGCAAGACCTCTCTCCTTGTAGGGCTCCCTTCTGTGAATGCCTAGAAGACCTAGTCATGGGGCAGGTCAGAAGCTCTCCAAGTTCTTTTCCTCTCGGACTCCTTTTCAGGAAGGTAAGGAGAACCTTCTCCATTCTTAGCTCCTCCTACTTGTTTTTATTTCTCCATCGGCTTTATAACTCATTTTTCCATCCTATGGTTTACACTGCTCCAGCTCTCCAACGACAGCGCCTCACCAAGCCGGTTCCTCCTCCTCAGCCATCAGGATGCTCCTGCCCCATCCCTTGAAGTACACTCCCATACGGCCCCGCCCCCTGCGTCTCAGCTGCCAGCTGGTACTTCCCAGGGCTCAGATGCCAACAGCAGCCCCAAAGCCTCCATCCTGAGCTGCAGGTCCTCGGGAGCCCGGCAACCTTCGGCCCTCGCCTCGGAGCCCATCCCTACGTCTCCCGCTTACTGCCTCATCCCTCGGCCTCACGGACTCGCCCCTATGCCTCGGGAGCAGCTCTCGGTCGCGGTCGCCCGACGCAACCCTGCAACCACCTACTCCGCAAAGCGGTCACTGCCCACGTCCCCGCCCCCTGTGCCTCGGCCCCCAGCGGTGACCATCTCCCCCCCCCGCCCCACCCCTGCATCTGCCCCGCGGCCCCGCCCCCGGGGTGCCGCCGCAGCCCCTGCTGCCCGCCCGCCCGCCGCTGCCCGCGCATCCCTGCAGCCCGTCCCTGACACGTCGCCCGCGCCCACCCCGGCCCGCGGCGCCCAGCCCGGTCGCCTCCCCGCCTCGGCGCGCAGCCGAGCGAGTCCTGACGGGGCTGGGGGAGGGGGCAGGTACCTTTAACTCGCCCAGCTCCGCCATCTTGAGACATCGCAGGCGCCCCAGCCCGAGCCGGAGCTCAGGCCCAGGGACCGGCGCAAACTCTCCGCCCCGGCGCCGGCCGCAAAGGCCGCCTGCTCCGCCCCGTCCGGCCCCCTACACCTCCCCTTCCCGGCCCCGCCCGCCGGGCTCCGGACCGCCGCCGGCCTCGCCCCTTCTTCCGCAGCCCCGCCGCCCCGGCGAGTCTCCGGCCGGCCGGCGACGCGGTGACCCCGCGGGCAGTGTGCGGCGCAGGGATCGCGGGCCCTGCGGGTAACGAAGAGGAGGCGGGCCCGGAGGGACGGGCTTTTAGGGAGCCCCGGGTACTTGAAAGATGGAGGGAAAAGTATCCGGAACTGCCGGAGCTCCAAGAAATGGGGGAGGGGCGGCGAAGTTGGAGCCCTTGTCGCCGGGAGCTGCAAGTTTAGCCAGCGAAAGCCCAGAGTTCTGGCAAGTCCGGGAGTGATGCGCTCCGGCCCGTTTTAGGGAAGTTGGGGACTTGAGAACTGTCAGAGACGGGTTTTGCCGATCCTTCTCCTCCTCCCCCGAACCCACAGCAACTACGAGCGTAGCTGCTGCTGGCGCCACCCGACTCGAGGCTTGACCGCAACAAAGTTGGGTGCGGAAAGGAAAGACTGACCTGCAGAGTCGCGGGGGTGTGGGCCCCGGTGCGGAAAGGGCTCGCGCCGCTCCCGCAGGCTGCACAGCCCGGCTTCGGTCCTGCCACTGGACGCTGCAGCCGCAGCTCCGCCCGGGCCAGAGCTCCGCCCGGCCGAGCGTTGCTGCTGAGGCCGCCCCCTCCAGGAGAAGCCCGCCAGGACCTCGGAGAGGGGAGAGAGGCGGAGCCCAGAGCCGAGCGGGAGCTGTTAACTCCTGGGAGCTCTTAGGAGAGAGGAGACTCGGCGTCCAGACTCCCTTTAACTCTGTGATCCCTTGCTGAGTGTAAGGACGGCGCTGGGCAGGAGTGCACAAGAGTGTGTGCACTAGCCGGGCGGTGGTGGCGCACGCCTTTAATCCCAGCACTCGGGAGGCAGAGGCAGGCAGATGTCTGTGAGTTTGAGACCAGCCTGGTCTACAAGAGCTAGTTCCAGAACAGGCTCCAAAGCCACAGAGAAACCCTGTCTCGAAAAACCAAAAAAAAAAAAAAAAAAAAAGAGTGTGTGCAGTGGAAGCCTAATTTTTTTTTAAAAGAGGGTCTAGGATGAGGTCTCCATCTGCCTAGGGGGAAGCCTGGGCTACCAATGGATAATAAACAATTCAAACCCTACAGATAGATGGCCCTCTCATCCCCGACCTCCAAATATGATCACAGTAACTAAGGGTCCCATCATTTTGGTGTCGTTCATAACGAACACAGGGAAGGTACACATACAATTCTGCCCCCCTTTGAAATACCCACTCCCTCCTCCAAAGCTTTGCCCCTCCCTCAGCGGGCCCACCGCAACCAAGCTGGCCACTCACTTGGTGGCCAAAAAAAGTAATTGATTTCTTTCCTTTTTTTTGTTTTGTTTTGTTTTTGTTTTTCGACACAGGGTTTCTCTGTAGTTTGGGGACTTATCCTGGAACTAGCACTTGTAGACCAGACTGGCCTCGAACTCACAAAGAACTGCCTGCCTCTGCCTCCCGAGTGCTGGGATTAAAGGCCTGGGCCACCATGTGTCACAGGAGTAATTCTATTCTATGAACATAACTCCTTTTTTTTTTTTTTTTTTTTTTTTGGTTTTTTCGAGACAGGATTTCTCTGTGGTTTTGGAGCCTGTCCTGCAACTAGCTCTTGTAGACCAGGCTGGTCTCGAACTCACAGAGATCCGCCTGCCTCTGCCTCCCGAGTGCTGGGATTAAAGGCGTGTGCCACCACCGCCCGGCTGAACATAACTCCTTTAGGGAAGTGTGCCTTATATTAGCTATAGTCGTTTGGGGCCTACGGGAAAATGTCATTGTCCATTAAATATTTGACAAGGGGGGAGATGAGTATTAAAGTGCTAATCAGGAATTATTAGGTGCTGGGGACTTAAAACCTTTCAAAAGCTCAGTCTACAGCAGAGGCAAGTTATACAAACAGAGAGCATGCAAAAAATTAAAAGCTTTAACAAATACTAGGAATAATCCCATTTAGTTTAAGCCTTCAGTGTAATCCTTCCCATGAGCACCAGTCCAAGTTGCAAGTCTTCCAGTGCTAACAGTATCCCTAGGTACCCGATAGACCGCAGTTGACTACTTCTGGATTTTGTTCCTCTGGAAATGAGGATTCTCTCCTAACGCTGGGCCTGGAAGCGCTGTAATTCTTGCTGCCTGAAATGATGGCCCCTCAAGCTAAATTGAAACTAAGTATTTGGCCCTAAGTCCCATCTGCTGCCTCCAGCATCTGGGTCTTAATCAGGCCCTGATGTTTTTTGTCAGTTCTGGGGGTGGAACCCCAAACCTTGTACATGCCAGGCACCTAAGGCTGTGCCGCTGAGCTACTGTCTCAGTCACCTGAGCTCATCGATGATCCCTATTCTTTTGTTTCTCCTTAAACTTGATATCCCTTTTTATCCAAGACTTTGTGACCCTAGACCCCAGGTGAATAAGTATAGAAAAGTAAATGTATAAATCAGATATGTAGAGAGCCACACCTGATGGCAATGTAGAGAGCTGCATGGAGCCACCTGATGGTACTGACTCCCGCCCTCCGCGATCCCGAAAGCGAATTCTCTTTATGATAATCAACTCCTATGGCTAAGGCCTGACCTATGCTATGATCACGCAATGATTATCAGCTGCCTGCATATGCGTGAGCCTATGGGCAGTGCCCACCTGGCAGTTCGGGGTTGGCAGCCCATGCCTACTTAAGGGCTGGGAGAGGTTTGCCCGGGGAGAGAGAGGAAGAGAGAGAGAAGTGTAAAAAGTCCTGGAATAAAACTGCAGTGAGAAGAGCTCCGGTGGTGGCGTCATCCTTGTGGGACGAGGGTGGCCGTGACACAGATATTCACTGACAATAAACTATAAAGAAATTTCCTTCCCCTCTCCCCCCTCCCCAGATAGGGTTTCTCTGAGTTAACAATCCTGGTTGTCCTGGAACTTGCACAGTAGACCAGGCTGGCCTCAAACTTGCAGAGATCTACCTATCTCTGCCTCCCAAGTGATGCCATTAAAGGCGTGTGCCACCACTGCCCAGCCATAAAGGAATTTCTAATTCTTTGATGTACATATAACTTTACCATTTATTTATTTATTTTTTTAATTTTTCGAGACAGGGTTTCTCCGTAGTCCTGGAACTAGCTCTTGTAGACCAGGCTGGCCTCGAACTCACAGAGATCCGCCTGCCTCTGCCTCCTGAGTGCTGGGATTAAAGGCGTGCGCCACCACCGCCCGGCAACTTTACCATTTATTAAAGGTGAAAGCAGCCATGTATGGTGGCAAAGACCTTTAATAAAGTGCTTTTTGTTTATTTTAATGAAACTCAAGTTAGAAACTCAAAGAACAAAGTTTTAAAAACCAAACTTTCTAACAATACAATCCAAAGATACACTAATTTGACACATACTAAGGAGTGGTGATAGGAAAATATTTAAAATATTTATTTTCCATAATTAAGCCATTATGTTTCTATAAAAACAGAAAGTATTGTATGGACAGTAAAAAATATTGTCAATACTTGACATTTATGTATGCCAGTTATACCTAAACAAAGCTATAAAAATATACTACAGAGAATAAGCCTCATCTTAATTGTTGGTAATATGATAAGAGGGTCTCCTTAAAGTGTTAATTTGTAGTTGGACATGTCTCCCATCTGTAATCCCAGCATACCTATGGCTGGCAAAGCAGCTTGTTTGAGGTCATCCTGGTCTGCATGGTGAATTCCACTCCAGCCAAAAATATATGATAAGACCAGTCTCAAAACAAAATTAAAAATTAGGTGGGTAGGATACCACATGCCTTTAATCCCAGTACTTGGGAGGCAGAAGCGGGCAGATCATTGTGAGTTCAGGACAGCCAGGGCTATGTAGTGAGACATAAAAAGATTAATCTGAGCACTTGGGAGACGAAGGCATGAAGAGCGGAAGTTACAGGTCAAGCAGGATGTGATGGAGGACCACCAATCCCAGTTTTTCAAAGGCAGAAGCGGGCAGATCTCTGTGAGTTTGAGGCCAGCCTGGTCTATAGATCTAGTATAGATCTAGTTACAGGACAGCCAGGGCTACACAGAGAAACCCTGTCTCAGGAAGAAAAAAAAAAAGAGTTCAAAGCCAATCTGAACTACTTGAAACCCTGTCTTTAAAAAGGGGGGGAGGGCTCGGGGGGTGTAGTAAGAAGGCTCAGTCAGTAAAGGCTCCTGCTGACCTGAACCCACTCTCTCCATATGGTCAAGAGAGAGGACTAACTTCTAAAAGTCGTCATGGACCTCACACACGCCAGGATAAATACAAATGACAATAATAAAAGATACAGTAAGACTGGGGTTAGAGGTTTAGCTCAGTGATAGAGCGTGTGCCTGAAACCCTGGGTTCTGTTCCAGTATGAATGCGAGATTGCACAGTGTCATACAGGGCTAACAGAAAACTGGGGTACCGGGGGCTGGAGAGATGGCTCAGTGGTTAAGAGCATTGCCTGCTCTTCCAAAGGTCCTGAGTTCAATTCCCGGCAACCACATGGTGGCTCACAACCATCTGTAATGGGGTCTGGTGCCCTCTTCTGGCCTGCAGGCATACACACAGACAGAATATTGTATACATAATAAATAAATAAATATTTAAAAAAAAAAAAAAAAAAAAAAGATTTTAAAAAAAAAAAAAAAAAAAAAAAAAAAAAAAAAAAGAAAACTGGGGTACCTCAATTTCACCCTCTTGGCAAGCTCTGTTGATAAGAACCCCGACTGAGATTCAGCTTGGTAGCGCACCTGCCTCAGATGCCTAAGGCCCTGGGTGTACTCCCCAGTTCTCGGCTTGTTTTGTTGTTGTTGTTGTTGTGAGTTACAAGCATTACACACTCACAGGCACAGCTGACAGAACTATAGACAGATCCACAAGGCTACGATCTGGTGGAGAACCCACATTGCAGAACTTCGGGAACACCTGTCTTTCAGATAGTCGCTGTCAGTTTCTGTAGAAACCTTGTGAGATGAAAAACAAAAACAAAAACAAAAGAAAAAAATATAAAAAGCCGGGTGGTGGTGGCGCACGCCTTTAATCCTAGCACTTGGGAGGCAGAGGCAGGTGGATCTCTGTGAGTTCAAGGCCAGCCTGGTCTACAAGAGCTAGTTCCAGGCCGGGCGGTGGTGGCGCACGCCTTTAATCCCAGCACTTGGGAGGATCTCTGTGAGTTCGAGACCAGCCTGGTCTACAAGAGCTAGTTCCAGGACAGGCTCCAAAACCACAGAGAAACCCTGTCTCGAAAAACCAAAAAAAAAAAAAAAAGTAAAAAAAAGAGCTAGTTCCAGGATAGGCACCAAAGCTACGGAGAAACTCTGTCTTGAAAAAAAAAAACAAAAAACAAAAAAAGAAACCTTGTGAGGCCATGGATCTTCTCCCATCCATAATGGGATTCATCCCGGAATACCCCAGCAACGTATAAATCATTCATTGAGATAACTTCCTTCTGTACAGGCAACTGGATGTCCTTCTCCATTTTTCCACACTGCGGAGCCCTGGTGTGAAAGCATTCACTCAGCCAAACCTTTGTTCTCATGGTCAAATCTACATAAAGCTGGTCCCCCACAACTATCCTTATTGACAAGAAGAGCCCTGAGCAGGAGGCACTGAGCAGGGAAACAGTTTGTCTGCTCTTTTTGCTAAACAGGTCTGGGTGGCCCTGAATTCTCTAACAGACAACTCTGGAGAGTGTAACCCACTGGCCTTTGCTCTACCCTAACAAGTTATTAATATTCTGTACTTTCCTTCACCTTTCACCTGACACAAGGTCTTAGTCTAGGAAATTGACTGTTTGACCTTTACCGCTAAAATACGCAGGAAAAAAAGCTTGGGTTGCTAAACAGCCCCAGAGAAAGAAATTCCTTCTCTACTGGGTACCAGCAGATACAGCACCCTGAGGCTTAGCCTGGAGGGTCAAGCTTTGCCCTAATCCTCCCGGTATCTGCCAGAGAGCTTCATAGCCACGCCCCTTCTGAGACATAAGGCACCTGCCTTGTCAGTCTTTTATCCATCATATTGGTCCTAAGAAATGCATGCTTGGTACCACTGTTATCACCTATGGAATTGCTAACTATGGCTGTGTGGGTATATAAACTGGAAATCTTGTGGGATGGGTAGAAGAGCGAGGAACATCTAGAGGGTGTTAGAGAGAACATAGAAAGAATAAATGGGACATGATAGAAAGACTTCTGTGAGTTAATTTATTTCGCTTACCCCAAGACCTTATTAGTCAGGTTTGAGGTTTGTTGCGTATTAGGACCTTTCAAAGACCTCGCGTTGGGGGTTCGAAAGATGCCTCGGTGGATGACAACACTTATTGTTCTTGCCGGGGCCCAGAGTTCAGTTCCCGGCACTCACGACCGCCTGTAACTTCAGCTCTAGGGGGCCCCACACCCTCTTCTTAACTCCGTGGGCACCTACCTGCACAGGTGTGGACAAACACACGTGCATAAGATTAAAACATGGTATGAACCAGCCGCCGAGCTGCGCCCACTCTCACCTATATGCATCCCTGTAATCTAAAACCTGGAAGGGGGCGGGGAGACAAAGCAACAGTTCCCGCCCGGGGAGGAGAGGGGGAGCCTTAGGATGGGAGAAGTGTGCGGGATGGGGATTAGGAAAGCAAGGAAAGTTCACTGTTTGCGTTTGAAGTGACAGTATAAGGGACTGTACACGAGATTTTGTCTGAAGGGCAGGAGCCAGGGAAGGGTCCACGCCATTATTAGTATCACTGGCCCCTCTCAGCCCCATCCTGCCCTCCCATGAGTCAAAGGCCTGGTTTTCATAACCTAAGCTGTTTCCTGACACACGTGAACACAGCCGAATGAACTCTTCCTTTCTAGACCATCCTCTGCTTAGTTTTCCCACCCAAACCTCCTTCAAATATGAGGAACATGAGTCCTTGATAATCTCTAGTAACTAGAGCAAGGAGGAAAGAATCTATTCCTCTTAGAAATGACTGAGCCCCTTCAATGCCCCCTTGGCAATTTCCCCTTTCTCTCTGTCTCCTCTCCATTTTCTCACCCTTCAAACAGCCCCCCTTTGTGCCCACAGGAATCTCAAAACCGACATCTCCCTTCTCTATGATCTCATCTACGGATCTGAGCTGCATGTCGGCCTCAGCCGAGTTCTGCGCCGGTTCCCCTCAGCCCATATAGACTCAGTTTTCCACAATGGTTTCTCTGCTTTCTCTGGAGCCGGACTCAGGAGCTGCCAAGACCCTGCTGTGTGACCTGGCTTCACCCAGCAGGGGGCGGGCTGAGGAAGGAACAGGGAGGGATCTGCTTGTAGGCCACTTGGCCTAGGTTCCAGATTTTTTTTTTTAAATATTTTTATTTATTATGTATACAGTGTTCTGTCTTCATATATGCTTACTCACCAGAGAGGGCACCAGATCTCATTACAGATGGTTGTGAGCCACCATGTGGTTGCTGGGAATTGAACTCAGGACCTCAGGAAGAGCAGTCAGTGCCCTTAACCTCTGAGCCATCTCTCCAGCCCTAGGTTCCAGATTTTGGAGGAACTCATTCTTATGTAGTAGCCAGGCTGAGGGTCGGTCAGGTGGCTGAGGAATCCAATCTTTCTGTCGCTTCTTTCTTTTTTTATTTTTATTATTATTATTATTATTATTATTATTATTATTATTTTATGGATTTTCGAGACAGGGTTTCTCTGTAGCTTTTTGGCTCTTGTCGTGGAACTAGCTCTTGTAGACCAGGCTGGCCTCAAACTCATAGAGATCCGCTTGCCTCTGCCTCCCGAGTGCTGGGATTAAAGGCCTGTGCCACCACCGCCCAGCTGTCGCTTCTTTCTTTCAAAAATCAGACTTCTCTCACTGTGGACCCTGGAGTCACTTGTCTATTGGAAACGGCTTTAGGAAATATGTGTATCGCTTTTTTAAATTCAGATTTTTTTTCTTTAGCCCTATACACCTGAAACAAAGAATGGTGATCACACGAGACCCTGGGTGTCCAATATAGGCAAGACTTTATTTTTTCTTTCTTTCTTTTTTTAAGGATTTATTTATTTATTATGTATACAACATTCTGCCTCGATGTATGTCCACACGCCAGAGGAGGGCACCAGACCTCATTACAGATGGTTGTGAGCCACCAAGTGGTTGCTGGGAATTGAACTCAGGACCTCTGGAAGAGAAGCCAGTGCTCTTAACCTCTGAGCCATCTCTCCAGCCCCTAGGCAAGACTTTAACAGAATGCTTTATTTATTTTCTCACATTTCTTGTGTGTGTGCACTCGTGTACATGTGGCATGGGTGTGGAGGTGGGAGGACGAGGTTATCGGTTCTCTCCTTCCACCACAGACCCAGCAGCCGGTGTGCTTACTACTTGAGATATCTGCAGGCTCAGAGCGGGATTTCTTTTTAATTGTGTGTGAGAGAGAACATGTGAATGCCCTCAGAGGTTAGAGGTGTTAGACCCCTTTGGAGATGGATTTACAGGCCATTGTGAGCTGCCCACCATGAGTAATGGAAGTCAGACAAAGCTCTCTGCAAGAACCATACTAGTAGCTTCTTCTTTCGTTTTTAGCTTTTGTTTATTTGATTTTTGTTTTGGTTTTTTTTTTTTTTAAGCCAGGATCTCTCACCATAGACTGGGCTGGCCTCAGACTCACAGAAATCTACCTACCTCTGTCTCTGTGGTGTACCACTACCACAGGCTCAGTATTTACTTTTAACTATTGAGGCATCTCTTCAGCCCCAGATAAAATATTTTAGAATGACCATCATAAAGAAAAATACCTAGATTGGGAAAGAGGCTCAGCAGTTAAGAGCACCTGTTGCGGCCCGGTGAGGTGGCATAGGCCTTGAGTCTCAGCATCTGGAGGCAGAGGTGGGTAGATCTCTGTGAGTTCCATGACAGGCAGAGCCACAATGTGAGATCCTGCTGAGACAGAGAGAGAGAGAGAGAGAGAGAGAGAGAGAACTAGTTGCTCTTCCAGAGGATACAGATTCAATTCCCAGCATCCACATATAACTACAGTTCCAGAGGATCAGATGCCCTTTTCTGGCCTCCTGAGCACTACACACTCCGGATTCACAGACACACAAGCAGACACCACACTCATATACCTAAAATAAAAATAAATCTTGAAAGGAAAATAAAAGAAAAAGCCACGTCTCAATCTTCCTTTAGAAGACTACGGAGAGCCTGAAGTGCTAGCTCCACCCCAAAACTGGCTGTCTGGAAAGCACAAGGCCCCACAGACATGTCTATAACCACAGCAGTGTAGAGGCAGAGACAGGGGGATGCCCAGTGTTAGCTGGCCTAGGGAGGAAAGGGTTTATTTGACAGATATGTCCAAGCAGTCCACTACTGGGGGAAGTCAGGGCAGGAACTAAGAAACCATTAACCATCCAGGAATAATGGAGTTGGCTGGCTCCCTCTCTAACTCATGTCATGGTCCCTTAGTTTTCTTACACAGCCCGAGCCCACAGTGGGCGGGCCTTTCCATCAATCAGTGATCAAAACAATGCTGATGAGCCAGGCGGTGGTGGTGCACGCCTTTAATCCCAGCACTTGGAGGCAGAGGCTGACGGATCTCTGTGAGTTCAAGACTAGCCTGGTCTACAAGAGTTAGTTCCAGGAGAGGCTCCAAAACCACAGAGAAACCCTGTCTCGGAAAAAAAAAAAAAACAATGCTGACTGACATGCCCAAAAGACCAATCAGATCTGGGCAGTTTTTCAATTGAGCTCCTGTTGTCCTAGGTAACTCATTTGTGTTAAGTTGACAATAAAAACTAACCAGTACAGAAGCCCTGCTTCAAAATCAATTAATTGGTCAATTAATCAATCAAACAGAGCTGAACAGATGGCTCAGCAGGTTAGGACACTTGTTGACAACTTGAGTTTGATCCCTCTGGAACCCACATGGTGGAAGGAGAAAACCCACTTCCACAAGTTGCCCTCCGACCTCCAAACATATACATAGCGTACTATTGTAAACACACATGCAAATAATAAAGTAATATTCTGTGTCCTATGCAGGTCTTAGCTTCTAATTTCTATATGTGTGTATTTGCGTGGGAGTGAAGCAGTGTAAATGCAGGAGACTAGAAAGGGCCCCGTGAGAGGCTGGGGGCTTTAAGGAGATGTGGGGTGGGAAGATTACCAGAACAGGCATAGACTGGTATGGGAGGCAGGGCTTGAGGGCCGGGAGTTAAAGTCAACCAAATCCAGGTGGTGAGAAAATGCCAGAAGGAGGGGTTAGAGAAATCGCTCAGGGCTGAAGAGTGATTTCTGTCCTTCCAGAGACCTGACTTCAGTTTCCAGCACCCACGTCAGGTGTCAGGTAGCTCACGACAGCCAGTAACTCAGTCCCAGGGCATCGGACACCCTCTTCTGGCCTCTATAGGACCCGGACATCATACACACATAATAAAAATAATATAAATTTTGAAATGTCATTGAGAAAAAGTAAGACAACCTGCTACTTTGCATTTTAATGAAAGTAAACAAAACAAAGACCTGGGTGTTGGCTCATAAGAGGCAGAAGCAGGAGGACAGCCCCAGCTATACAGATTTGTAGCTAGCCTGAGCTACATGAGACCCTGTCTCAAAAACCAAAGCCCCACAGACTTTTCTCTCACCCTTGAGCTCTCTGTAGGCCCCTATTTCTATATGGTATGACGGCCAGACTCTGAAGCCATAGGCCACACCTGAGGTGGTCACGTAGCCCTTACAGACAGGCTGTCACTGCCCTAACAAAGGGTCAGGATGTTGTTTCTCCTTTCTTTGTAGTTTGGAGGATGCCTGAAAGAAATGTTAATTCAAACCTTACGTGACAGCTAGCATACACAGCGGACAGGTAGTTGTGGCCGTGACAAAAACCCATTCACCTAGTTACCTAGGAGACAGAATGCTAATGTATTTCCCCCAAGTTAAGGTTTGGTACAAAGACTGTTTGGACATAAATGGAGGAAATTCTTCAGGATGTGAACTCAGGATATCATGATGGATCTCTGAGAATCTCCCTCCCTATGAAACCAAGTGAGTCGTGCCTTTATTCCTGTCTCCTCCACACCAGTCCAGAGAGACATAGTTTATGTCGGGTCTGGTAGAGAAATAATTGAGGGTCCGGGCTAGCACCAGACCCCGACAGCTCTCCATGGATTGTCCTCTCTTCTTTCATGTCCCTGGATTGGTGAAGATCTGTAAATTTCTAGAAGTTTCTCTCTGAAATTCTCTCTTCTCCAGTTACCTGTTCTGAAGACTAGCTTCTCGGAATTCCCAATTTCGTTTCCTCAACTCAAGGAGTCTGCCACATCCCACCTGGTTCTTGGGAAATTACTAGAGGTGACATAGGACTCATGCCTTTGTGACACGGGGCTCACATCTTTCTCAGGGATGATTATCCTTATCATCTGTTTTGAATACCACTGGTCAACATATTATGTTCAGGGTTTTTTTTTATATTTATTTATTATGTATACAATATTCTGTTTGCATGTATGTCTCCAGGCCAGAAGAGGGCACCAGACCTCATTACAGATGGTTGTGAGCCACCATGTGGTTTCTGGGAATTGAACTCAGGACCTTTGGAAAAGCAGGCGATGCTCTTAACCACTGAGCCATCTCTCCAGCCCCCTGTTCAGTTTTTTTTAATATTTATTTATTTATTTATTATGTATACAATATTCTGTCTGTGTGTATGCCTGCAGGCCAGAAGAGGGCACCAGACCCCATTACAGAGTGGTTGCTGGGAATTGAACTCAGGACCTTTGGAAGAGTAGGCAATGCTCTTAAGCTCTGAGTCATCTCTCCAGCCCCTCTGTTCAGTTTTTTGTTTGTTTGTTTATTTTTCTGGACAGGGTTCTCTGTGTTGCTGTAGAGCCTATCCTGGAACTAGCTCTTTTTTTTTTTTTTTTTTTTTTTTTTGGTTTTTCGAGACAGGGTTTCTCTGTGGTTTTGGAGCCTGTTCTGGAACTAGCTCTTGTAGACCAGGCTGGTCTCGAACTCACAGAGATCCGCCTGCCTCTGCCTCCCGAGTGCTGGGATTAAAGGCGTGCGCCACCACTGCCCGGCTGGAACTAGCTCTTATAGATCAGGCTGGCCTTGAACTCATAGCTCCGCCTGCCTCTGCCTCCCAAGTACCTGTTCAGTTTTTTATTTATCCCTAACTGAGCTCTATAATGCCATCTTGGCCAAAATAGAAGGCAAATCTAATTTTAAAATATTCATTTATAGGGCTGGAGAGATGGCTCAGCTGTTAAGAGCATTGCCTGCTCTTCCAAAGGTCCTGAGTTCAATTCCCAGCAACCACATGGTGGCTCACAACCATCTGTAAAGAGGTTTGGCGCCCTCTTCTGGCCTTCAGTCATACACACAGAATATTGTATACATAATAAATAAATACATATTAAAAAATATTCATTTATAGAAAGGGGTGAGGCTTCTGGAGTAGTATTGCCATGAGTTCAAGACCAGCTTTAGCTACATCTTCCCAGGAGGGCTTTCCTCCCTCTCCACTTCAATGACTGCACTCGGGTCAAACCTTGTTCCTTGCAAGGTCACAGAGAAGCAGCTGTCATCAAGGAGGAAAAAAAAGGCAGAAAACAATCAAAGAATACAATCAGCACTGACTACTACACACACGAGGGCAGGAGCACAGCCACGGACACATATAAATACACACATGAAACACTACAGGTAAAGGGGGAGGGTAGATAGACGGGAGAGGGGAGGTCAGCGTCATGTGGATGAAAGATAGTCTTTTTCCAAAGGAGGAATGTCTTCAAGGTGGGTTATTTTTGAAACTATGGGTCCTGACTCTTTAATGAATGAACTATACCAATCATTTTTCAATGGAATATAATCATAGAGACTGGAAGTAGTAAGGGTAAATACTATTTCAGATATGTACATATCAAATGTAAAATATATTTGCTACAGGTCAAAATCAAAGTTTGGAAGTGAAGAAATAGCAGCAGATTGGGCTATCAAAAAATGAAGGGGACGCACGGGATTTAATCCAGCACTCAGGAGGCAGAGGCAGGAGGATCTCAGTGAGTTCGAGGCCAGCCTGGTCTACAGAGCAAGTTCCAGGACAGCCAGGGCTACACAAAGAAACCCTGTTTCAAAGAGAAAAAAAAAAAGTCAGGAGTTAGAGGGTGGGGAGGAACCAACAGGCAGAGCCTAAAGAATCCCTGGTGGGTAAGCTACTCTGTGATGAGCGCTGGGAGCACAGCGGTGCGCTCTGCCTAAGCACCACAGGAGCAGGGGGCCTAGTGAACACTGCACACTCCTGTGACTGCGGTGTATTGACACAGGTCAGCGGCTACAAAATCAGCCTAGAGAGGGAGTCTGCTAGCAGGAGAAAGGATGTGGTGTTTGTTTATTTTTAGACAGAGTGGAGACAGTAGCCCAGACTGACCTTGGACTCACTAAGTAGCCAAGGCTGTCTCCGAACTTCTGCTCTCCCCACCCCCACCTCCCAAGTGCTGAGATCAAGGTGTGCACCACCACGCCCAGCTTTATTTTTTAATTTTTTAAGTCAAGATTTGTTTCCCACCCCACTCTTTTTTGACAAAAACCACAATGATACCCAGGACCATCCTGCTTCCGGCTTTATTCTTCACGGAGCTGGTTTACATCCACAATTCTGTTCTGTGCTGATTCCAGGGTCCAGGTTTTCGGGTATGGGGTCCACGTGTCCAGTGAAGCCCTACCCACACCACCCCTAGTGGGCAATCACCCACCCACCCACCTGCCCACCACAGCTGGGTAGAGCCTCTGTGAACCAGGCAGCGCTCTTAATCCCTGGAAGAAATAATTCAAGGAGGAAATGCACACAGTTCTATACCCTCACTCTCCTCCTGCACATACCAACATGCTAAAGGGGATGTTGTCTTCCCAGATGGGAAGAGGCTGCCCACAAAGGAAGGAGACTGGGAGAGCGTTGGCTTTTGAATGAAGGGTATGGAAATGAAAAGGCAAGCCTGGGATCTGTAAAGTCCTGCCCTAGGGAATAACTGCGCCACTGTCCACCACCCTTTATCCTTCACTGGCATCTCCTTACCCCAGACATTAGGAAAACATTCTAGCCATGTGTTCCATCCACAGTCATTCCGTGACCCTCGGGCCACCTGCTCAGAATCCTGACTCCCCTCTAGTGACTCTCACACTTTGTCTTCCTCAGTTGACTTTCCTGCAAATGCTCCCCAGTGCAGGCCACCAGAGTGGCCAATGGAACCCCTTTAATTCCTTCCATAACATCCTTTCCCTCAAGTCCGTCCTCTCCGGACCCAGCCCTCATTACCTCCACCCACCACTCACAAAAGGGAAATGCCATTATCTATGAGGGTACATGACGAGTCTCTCTCACTCTTGCATGCTGAGGATTCGGAGGAGGATATTGTACACATCTTGTTCCATGTAGCCCTGGGGGTGGCAGGAAAGACAAAGAAAGGATGATGAAGAACAGAACATGGGGAGAGGCAGTTGAGGGATATGGAATACCAGTCATTACCTCTTAGGATTACATAGCCCTTAACACATTCTGCATGTCTGCTGTGCTATGGTTTGGGGTTGCAGTATTTGGGACTGAGCAGGGTTTCCAGCCTACAAGGCAAGTGCTCTGTCCACGAGCTAGAGACCCAGCCCTCGCTTGTGACTTTAAATATTTAACTTGCCTGTGGCTATTTTCCCTTCGTCACAAGGAAGAGAAAAACGTCTGCTTTTCGGGATTGCTGTACAGACAGCGTTATGAACATGAAGCAAGTACCTGGTACATAATTCCACTCCTTGTAGTTATTATCTCTAAGGAAAGAGCAAGCCTCGCCAGTCTCCCATGATTCATGCAGAGTCATCTCAGAGGAAACCGAGAAAGGCATGGGGACAGGGCAAAGCCTCATGGCGGATTAGGGAGCTGAAAGGAGAAGCAAGCATTTCTTCTGCGTTCACACGTAGCCTCTCCTGAGCTACCTAATGCGATCTGGAGACCCGCCACTGAGTCCAGCGGCCAGAAAACATGACAAGCATGTGTAGGAACGAGAAGGGACAAAGGGAACAGTCCTTTCTCAGCGCTGTACCCCGGCTTCCTCCCAGACTCCACCAAGCTCACCCGAGCGGCGTTCAGCAGATGATTCCTGTAGGTAGAGATGGTCTCTTCATGGTTCTTCTGGGAATCCTGAGAGGGAGCACGCGTGGGGAGTCACATGACCACCCTCCTCACACTCATGGCGTGTGAAGAACTGGTCTAGCCTGGACCACTGCCTAGCTAGCCTTCTGAAACGCCCCACTTCCACTACCCACCCTCTTCTCTATCACAGTCCACTTCCCTGCAGGACAAAACATACCTGCAGCTGTAGGGCGAGTTGAGTATTCTCCCCCCGGACCTGTAGAACCTCCTCGGAGAGCTTCTCCAGCGTCTTCAGTAATTCTTTGATCTAAGGCCAAAAGGAAAGGAAGAAACCCACTTTTCCCCAGGTGACCCAGTACTGTCTAAAAAACAAAATAAAACCAAAACCATACAGCTAATACATAATTGTTTAAACCAGTATTGTTGTTCCCTTGCAACACTACAACTCCCAACATCCCTCTGGACTCCAGCGCACGGCAAGCGCGGGACACATTTCCCAGAAGCCTTTGCATCCTCTGTTAAAAGCAAGGACAAGCCACAAGTTCGGCCCTTTTTTATCCCTTCCCTTTGTCCCTTCCCTTTACTTTTCCTAGTGTGTTTTCCCCTCCCATTAAAAAGTGTACCACGTGGTACCGCCGCGTGTCTGTGTCTTTCCTCGCGTAACCCTCGTCTAACCCGCAGGAATTAAGAACAACCCGCAGAAATTAAGAACAACAAGTATCTCTTTGGTTCTATAGCTCATGATCTTTAATTAGTTTTTGTTTGTTTGGGCTTTTTGTTTTGTTTTGTGTTTTTAGACAGGGTCTCACTGTGAAGGCCTGGATGGCATGGACCTCACTACATAGACCAGGCTGGCATCAAACTCACAAAGCTCCTTCTGTCTCTGCCTCCAGAGTGCTGAGATTAAAGGTGTGCGCCACCACAACCAGCTATAGCAACTTTTCACTGAGTACTTAACACATGCCCAAAATTATCCTGAGCATTTTATTTTGTGTATGAGGTAGGTTCTTGTTTGTTTATTTGTTTTATGGAGGTAGGTTTTGCTTTTTTTTTTTTTTTTTTTTTTGAGATAAGATTTGTCTGTGCAGCCCTGGCCGTCCTGGAACTCGCTTTGTAGACCAGGCTGGCCTTGAACTCACAGGCAGATGCCTGCCTCTGCCTCTGTGTGCTGGGATTAAAGGCGTGTGTTACCACGCCTGGCTTCCAATCTGCAAACTTCTATTCTGAGTATTTATAATAATTTATTTAAACAGGATTCATAAAAACCAAACTGGTCTCAAATACAAGTAATAATCTTGACCACTTGATTCTCCTACATCAACCTCTTTTTAAACTTTGATTTATTTTAATTTTTATGTGTACAGGTGTTTTGTCTGCGTGTATGTCTGTGTACCATGTGCGTGTCTGGTGCCCTTAAAACCCTGGAATTGATGTTACAGATGGTTGTGAGCCACCAGGTAGGTGCTGGGAACTGAACTTGGGTCCTCTGGAAGAGCAGCCAGTGCTCTTTACCACTGAGCCATCTCTCCAGCCCTTTAAATTTCAAAAGGATTTTATTTTTTAGTTATTTATGTGTGTGCCTATGTATGGGTGGGTTCAAGTGTGTGGTGAGCAAAGAGTCCAGAAGTCGTCCACGGATCTCCTGAGGCTTCCCTTATAGGTGATCGTGGACTTCCCAAGGGTGCTGGGAACCCAACTCAGGCCCTCTGAGAGAGCAGTACAAGTTCTTAACTGCTGAGCCATTTTTCCAGCTCCATATATGGTGCTGGGGATCTAACCCTAGCCTCACACATGTTCAGCAAGCACTCTACCAAGTAAATTATAGCCCAGAATAAATTTAACATCTAATAAAATCTTTACAAGCACAACAGCATTAGTAGTTTAATTTTTATTTTTTTTGTGTGTGTATACGTGTTTTTGCCTACATGTATGTCTGTATACTATGTGTGTGCTTGGTGCCTGAGGAGGCCAGAAAGGGGCACTGAATCCCTGGTACTGGAATTACAGGTAGTTGTGAACTGCCACATAGGTACTGGGAACCCAAGTCCCCTGGAAGAGGTGGCATTGTTCTTAGCCATTGGGCCATCTCTTCAGCCCAATAAATTGATCTTATTGAATATCAGTGTTAAGCTGGGAACGTAGCTCCTCGTATCCATCCCAGCCTTCCTGGCCTAGGAGTTGTATTGGTCTGGACTCCAAATCAGGTCCCAACCTCTGGGGCGGGGGGGGGGGGGGGGGGGGGGGGGGGGGGGGGGACCACTCCCACCGGGTATTTAATGTGCTCCCAGAGGAGAAACACGTGGTTTTCAGGTCTGCATGGGCTCCCTGCTGTCCTATCTCTCCGCCTTGCACTTGGCCACCTGAGAGCGTCATTCTTAATAAAACGATGGGCATTTTGATTTGGTTTGATTTGACCTAATTGGATTTCTTGCGCCGGCGGAGCTGCCCTTCCTTTTCTTATTATTTTTACTTATCAATCAGCACTCAAGTAGAAGCAGGCTGACCTCTGTGAGTTAAAGGTCAGCCTGGTCTACTTCTTCAAGCCAGCTAACATTACATAGTGAGACCCTTTCTCAAAATAAGACAAAAAGTTGTCAAGATCTGTCAGCTGTTAAGTTTTATGTGTTGTTTTGTTATCAGTTCTGGGGATGGACCCTAAGGCCGGGCAAGAGTTCTGCCACTGAACCATAACACTCAAGCTAAATTGTCATCCCTCACCCACCATGCGCACCCTTGCTGCCTCATCTCGACTCCCCAGGGTAATTTTATTTTAAGTATTTATTTATTATGTATACAATATTCTGTCTGTGTGTATGTCTGCAGGCCAGAAGAGGGCACCAGACCTCATTACAGATGGTTGTGAGCCACCATGTGGTTGCTGGGAATTGAACTCAGGACCTTGGGAAGAGCAGGCAATGCTCTTAACCACTGAGCCATCTCTCCAGCCCCCTAGGGTAAATCTTGAAACTGAAATTCAAATCCAGACAGTCTCGCTCCAGAGACCACAACTACTCAGCCACTATAAGCTCTCAACTACTACGCCAAATTCTATCTTGCCATTTATTGACATTTTGCTGTTTATGGACAAACACCTCCTTTATGGACAAAAACCCTCCCTTCCATGATGCTTGTTTTGGATAGCACTTCTGTCTATGCACTCCACACCAGGCAAATGCCGTTTATATTCCTCCATCATTCTAAATTTGAACGTACACAAATTTTTATAAGAAACCCGAACTCATTAGTGGGTGGGTCTACAACTACTAAATACCTTTGTAAACTGAGAGTTTAGAGTGTATAAAATATGTCTCGTTCTCCAATAGCACTAAGAAAATAGTGGCCTTCAAATTGCTGTGGCTTGCTTTTGCTTGGTGTCTTGAGACAGGGTCTCTTGGAACCAGCTCTGTAGCTGGAGATGACCTTGAACCAGTCTCCTGAGTGCACGTCCGCACACTTCTTCAAACTGTTTTACTGTTGTTTGTTTTGTTTCGGTGTCTTTTTAGCCAATAGAGATGTTTTCAAGCCCCGTGTTGAAAGGAGCAGGAGGGAAGAGCAGCTATAGTTAACCCATCAGACTCTGAGTCAGCCCAGAACCTCAGCAAAACCACAGAACACATTACACCACTAGGCTGGACTAATACAGGATTAAGATAAAATGCTACTAATTGGCCGTGGTGTTCCTGCTGTAGCCCTAGGGGCAAACATAACTTCTGAACCTTGAGTACTAAATTTTAGTAGATACGCCCTCTTCTCTCTTGTACTGTGTTGCTTGTTTTTATCTCTTTCTTCTATCTGTAGCTCCAATCTCAACCCCAAACCTCTCCCGCCCTAGGCGAGCACAGAGAGGACCTTGCAAGCGCCAAGCACTCAGTTTAGTTTAGTGCTCATCTGACCTTTGGTTCTGCTACCTCGCAAAGGCAAAGAGCACCGCACCGGCACTCCCCACCTGCTCTCAAGGTAACCTTGCAGCTCACCTTGGCTTCCTTGTCCCGGCAAGCTCCTATGAGGTGATCTGTCTTCTCTTTGAGCAACTCAACGGTTTTCTCGAACTGCTCCGAGCGCCCGCGCATCTCGCCTGCCTGGCGCTCCTGCTCGGCTGCCCGAGCCGCTAGATCCTCGCTGCGGCGACGTTCCTCCGCTGCCGCGTCCCGCAACCGAGCCATTTCCCGACAGGCTGTGTTGTACTTCTCCAGCACAACTTTGAGCTCCTGACCCCAAGCCTGCGCCTGGGCAACCAGCGAGCCTCGCGTTTTCTCGTGCTGCCGCAGGCTAGCTGCTTCCCGGGCCCTCAGCTCGGCCACTTCTTCAGTGGCTTGATAGAGCAGCTGCTTCAGCTTGCAGATCTCCTGGCTCTTCCCGCTCATCGTGGCTTGCACAGCCCGCAGCTCTTCCTCCAACATCCCCAGATCTTGCTCCAAGGCGGCCACTTGGGGAGATGCTGTAGCCTTCAGGGAGGCTTCTGGCTTCCCACAGGGGACCAAGGATCCTCTCAGCTGCTGGTTTTCTTCCTCCAAGCGAGCCAGCGCCTTCTGGGCCTCAAGGTGCTTATTCACCAAGGTGTTGATGCAGGTCTGCAGCTCTTCCAGGGGTTCTGCAGCTGTACTCCCTGCACTCTCCTTACCCACGAGGTCTGGGGGCAGGCAGTTCCGCAGTCCTTGGAGGCCGCTGCTCTGGGAAGCAAGTTGCCTGCGCAGGTTCTCGGTAGCCTCCTTCTCCATGGCCAATTCCTCTGTCAACAACCCGACGCTCCGCCGCAACTGCTGTAGCTGAACCTGAGCCTCGGGCTTGGGCACAAACTCCCGCTGTAGTCTCTGGGTCAAGGACTGGAGTTCTCCTTGCAAGCGTTGCCTCTCGCGCCCCAGCTCCCCCAATTCCTCCATCAAGTTGCTGTTGCTCACTCTCAGCGCTGACACCTCTTTCTCCAGGTATCCCTTTGCCAGGCCCCCTCCTGAGGCCTGCTCTCCTCCAGGGGCCCCTAGGGGTTCTCCTCTGGCTCCAGGAGCCCTCTTTTCTTCTTCGTGCTCTTTGGTGCATCCTGGGACTGCCTTGGGGGCTCCCTCTCTGGACCCCTGAGCAGGGACCTCCGGTTTCACCAGCAGTCCTGCTTTTGCTCGATCCAACCTCACCAGCACCCTCTCCAGCCTGGCTTCCATCTTCTCCCAGGCAGCTGCTGCAGCCTCGGCCCTAGGAGTCCCCAAGGCTCCCTCCAGAACTGGTCTTGACAAAGCCCCTCTGGCAGCATCCTTTTCTCGCCACACTGCAGCCAGCTCGTCCCTGAGCTGTAGGAGGAGCTGGTTCATGGCTGCAATGCCCACTGGTTCTCCCACTGCACCTGCTTGTTCAATCCCTGGAGCTGGGGACCTCTCCTTCTGGCCGACACACACCTGGTCAGTGTTATCGAGGCCAACGTTCTGTCCCCCATTGGCGTTCAGTTGCTGTCCTGTGATCTTCCCAATGCTCTCAGACCTTGGGCTCTGAGGCGGCCCCTGCTCTGGTTGGGACTTGCTATGTACTTCACCCTGGATCTCTGCTACGGCCAACTCTTCGGCTCTCCTGGCAACTACTGTTGGGTTTATAGTGGCTGCTGCTTTCTGCTGCCTCTTAAGCTCCTGGATTCGCTCAGCCAGCAGATTCAGGGGACAACCCTGCTCCATACCATCTCCTCCAGGTCTTCCTGGAGTCCTGGGCTCTTGCACTAGGAGATGCCCCAGTTCTTGCACCTGCTCTCGAACCTGGTTCTCCAGACCTTTGAGGGCCGCAGCTTGGGCCTTACACTCCTCTGTCTTGCGCAGCAGCTCCTGCTCCAACTGATTCACTTTCCTCTGCTCCTCTTCATACTTCCACCTCCAGTCTTCTGAGCACCGCTCTTCAGCCTCCTCCTGCTGCCGTGCTTCCTCTGGCTCTGCTCTCCCTGAGCTCTTAGGTGGAGAGCCCACCTGAGGCTTGGGTGGAGCGGTCTGGGTCAGAAAAACAAAACAGCAACAAAAACCAGTGATGTGAGGCTGCGCAACTAGTCTAGCCTCGGCAAGGACCTTGCTCAACTAGTCTAGCCTCGGCAAGGGCCTTGCTCAACTAGTCTAGCCTCGGCAAGGGCCTTGCTCAACTAGTTTAGCCTCGGCAAAGGCCTTGCTCAACTAGTCTAGCCTCGGCAAGGGCCTTGCTCAACTAGTCTAGCCTCGGCAAAGGCCTTGCTCAACTAGTCTAACCTCGGCAAAGGCCTTGCTTCTGTGAGTGTCCTGTTGCCCACGCAGACTCCTGGAATAGCTTGGGAGTAGTTGGGAGTAGGTCAGAAACAAAAAGGGGGAGACACCTAGGGTCATACCTGAGACACATGATCTGGGTGTTGAACCAGTCCCTGACCTGTAAGAGAAGACAAGGAACAAATGAGAATTCAGTTCTCATCCAATTTTCAGACTTTGTTAGATCAAAGTGGCCACTCATTACGATAATTCTCATACATATTTCCCTGGTGACACTCTTGTTCCATGAATCCCTAACTACTCAGCAACTCTGGTTTCCTGTCTCAGGGGTGGAGTGTTCCTTTATTTTGTAAACACATTTCTTTTATTGATCATTGTGCTGGCACAATGAAGGCACTGGGACATTAATCAATGGTGGGCAAAAATCACATGGATGACAACAATAGCAATAGCCATCTAATCCCAGCACTTGGGAGGCAGAGGCAGGCAAATCTCTGAGTTCGAAGCCAGCCTGGTCTATAGAACGAGTTCCAGGACAGCCAGGGATACACAGAGAAACCCTGTCTCAGAAAAAAAGCAAGCAAGCAAACAAACAAATAAATAAATAAATCACTACAGCAATAGTCAGAGTTGCACTCAGTGAGCGAAGGCTATGCTGGGGAATCTTGTGATGGAGCAGCACTAAATCAGCAAAGCCTGGGCTAAGGTGGCAGGCCATTTTTTTTGGAAGGACTGCTTCCATGGGCAGTGGGATACTGAGAAGCTTCTTCAGTTCCCTGGCTATTGAAGAGAATCTTGAAGGCACTAAGGACTTTTACCGCCTCTCCGCCGCCGGTTCAGGGCCTGCTGCAGCAGCCTCCACAGCTCCTTGTCTTGTGTACGCAATGCATAATGCAGCGCATTGTGTCCCAAGCTGTCCACGGCTCCGGCATCTGCTCCGTGGCTCAGGAGCAGCTCGGCCACCTCAGCGCTGCCTTTCTCACAAGCCAGGATCAGGGCTGACCTGTGGGCGGAGACAAATCCGGAACATCAGCTTTCCCTCACAGTCTCAGAAATCCCAGTACAGGGTAAACCTTCCCTCAGTGGGGTCAGAGCAGCACACCAACTCCAGCAAAGGACAAAGTGTTAGACCAGAGCAGGACTTTTCCAGCAGCAGCAGAAAGTGGGACCACTGCGGGGGCTCCATTTTTGTCTGCTTTACAGAATG
Organism: Microtus oregoni; assembly: GCF_018167655.1. Classification (NCBI taxonomy): domain Eukaryota; kingdom Metazoa; phylum Chordata; class Mammalia; order Rodentia; family Cricetidae; genus Microtus; species Microtus oregoni. The sequence goes on along the minus strand of NW_024543830.1, from coordinate 4,474,007 downwards.
GAAGTTCTGGGCTGGAGAGATGGCTCAGAGGTTAAGACCTTCCAAAGGTCCTGAGTTCAATTCCCGCAACCACATGGTGGCTCACAACCATCTGTAATGAGATTTGGTGCCCTCTCCTGGCCTTCAGGCATACACACAGACAGAATATTGTATACATAATAAATAAATAAATACTATTTAAAAAAACAGAATGCAAGTTCTGCACAAAAGTGCAAGCACACACACACACACATACGCACACACAACAGCAGCGTATATGCTCATGACCCTCCTTTCTCAACCTTTCAAGTACTGGACTACGGCATATACCACCATACTCTTCTTCTGCATAAAACTTGAAAGAAAAGGACCCCACCGTTTAGGGAATCGCTTGAAAACAAGCAAATTAAAGCAGTGACCCCAGAGGTAGCCTTTTTACTTCTGGCATCATCTGTGCTAGCATGGTTAGCTAGTCAGGGCACCAGGCAAAGCTTTCTTGAGCCATTCATGATAGCAGGCCCCCCAAGAACAGAGACCAGCCTGTTCTTGCCAGTGCGTGCGCTGTGCCCACATCCTCCATTCTAGATTGGCGAAGAACTGGAAATTGGGATGGAAGACAGAGATGGCTCACTTGTCATCCTTGTCTGTGACATTAACTCGGGCACCTCTCTGCAGCAGCTGTGAGCAGATAGCCGCATGACCACCCAGCGACGCAATCATCAGTGGTGTGCGTCCATCCTGCAGAGATTGTGGGGACGTGTGAGGCCGTGAGGAGCCAGGGAGAACCAAGGACTGGATGATTTAACCCTATACCGACTCCCCACCCCCAACCCCTGCTGAAACAAGTCCAGGAGGTAAATATGGAGCGTAGGAGCTCCCAAATGATCAGGAAAAGAGGAGGAATGGAAGTAGGATCACAGAAGCAGCAGCCCATCTATCGGTGTGAGGCACTGCCTGTTGGCCTGTCTGATACTCACATTGTCCAGCACATCCAGGAAGGCTTCGTGGTCACACAACAGGAGGACACTTGAGGCACAGCCAGAAGAGGCTGGATGGATTGAAAGATGGTTAAGAAGAGGCTTGAAGAACATCTCCTTGGGCTGTAACCCAGCACCTCCCATCACGTCAGTGGCTGGCATCCCCACTGCTTCCCAGCCTTCTTCCTACTGTCCCCAGGCACGCACCTGCCCAGTGTAATGGACTGCGGTTTTCTGCATCCACAGCATCTTCATTTGCGCCGTGCTGTAAATAGCCACAAAGAGAAGCAGCAATGGAGCTTGGGGTTAGCATCCTCATCCCATTCCCCATAGCGAGTTGCCAGTTTCCATGGTAATATGAAAGGGAACAAGAGGAGCACAGCTCCGAGGGAAGCCAACTACTACACAAGCTCAGTCGACTCCCTAAAGGAGTCGATGGGCTGCTTTGAAATTTGGTCCTAGTTCCTAACTAAGTCCTAAGAGAAAAGAGGTCATCAGTAAAGAAACACATGGAAAGAGAAGACTCCTGAACGGCTGGAGTTTGAGGACCATGATGTGAGATTTGGAAAAGATGAGGGGTAAGAAAAGTAGAACAGTCAGTATGGGCTCACGATCTACTGGAGACTCAAATCGTCCACAGGTCATTGCACACACATGTTTTTCTTTGTGCTACTTGGTTATATTTATTTATTTATTTGCTTGGGGAAAGGGGTGTGGATATGCTTGTCGAGGTCAGGGGGACAACTTGCGGGAGTCAGTTCTTCCACTGTGTGGGTTCTCGGGGGTCAGACTCACGTCCTCAGACATGGCAGCAAGTTTTTTTACCTGCTAAGCCTCGTTACTAGCCCCTCCCACCAGAGACATCCTTTTCATTTGAACATCCCTGCTTTTCTTCTACCCGCCCACATACATAGCAGTTGTTAGTCTCCGCAGCGCAGCGACCCCACCATTGCAGAGCTCAATCGTTCTCAGGTACTCTGGTTTCTGACTTGCCCCCAAAGACAGTATGAAGCATGGTATATGTACAGAGTAAGTGTCAAACGAAGGTTTGGGGACATAATGATAAATGACCACCAGCTATGTTACTGGGAATGAGACGGCTGACCGTTGTCAGTGACGAGGACAACGTTGGAGCATGCCGCATCTATTTCCTGCCTGCATCGGAGTATCGGAGGACTGCCTTTACCTGAAGTAAGACCTTCACACACTGTGGCTGGCAGGAGATGGTGGCCAAATGAAGGGCGGTGCTTCCTGGAAAGAGAGAGGGTGGGTGGGTGGGTGGCCCCATGAATGCGGATGACTCACTGGGAGGGAAGGCGGGAGACGCACAGATAATCAGAGGGAGATTAGAGGGAGAAGCTCTAGGCCACATGGGGCCAGAAATTCCTGTTCCCCAAGCAGCTGGCACCTTCAATAGAGAGTTAGGGGGAGGTGTGTGCCTAGCTTACAGGAAGGGGAACCCCAGGAGAGATGCTGGCCGAGTCTTACTGAGCAAAGCAGCAAAGGCCCAGATCTGTAGCCTCTGTGAGAGACCAGCATTGGCCCCCTCTGCGGTCACAGAGACAGCATTGCAGCATAAGGGCAGGCAGAGCCAGCTGGAGCCTCTGTGAGAGCCCAGCATTGGCCCCCTCTGCAGCCACACAGACAGCCTTGCAGCATAAGGGCAGGCAGAGCCAGGTGACTCACCGTCCTCGTTCTTGCTGTTGATGTCAGCCCCGTTTGTAAGCAGGATTGTCAGACACTCTGTCAGGCCTTTGGAGGCTGCCAGGTGAAACCTGCCAGGGTCAAAGCCAAGAGACACAAAAGGATGAAAGACCATGGGATAAAATGGGGGAAGCTCCTATTTTTTTTTTTAAATCATGTTTAATATTCTAACTTACTCTGATCAGTTGGTTTTGTCTGTTGTTCGTTTTCAGATAGAGTCTCACTATACAGGCCTGGCTAGCCTTGAACGACTGATCCCCTGATTTGACCCCCCAAACTCTGGCATTATAAGCAGGTACTAGCACAGCTGACCAGGGAGAGCATTAACAAACCCTGCTTCCTCTGCTCCAGAGCCCAAAGCCAATTCCCAATGCAGACAGCAAAGGTCTCCCAGTCTGTCTTGCTAAGAGGAAAGCCTGCCTCCATGACCTCCAGTTGTGAAGTCAGAGGATGCTTCTGGAAAAGCAAGAAGAGCTGCAAATCTCAGGGGATTCAGATTGCTGCAGGGATGTTCAGGGGACACATGCTGACCAGCCTGTCTTAGCACAGAGCCCTCAGAGAAATGGAAGGGTCCTAGAAAGAGTCAGCCAGAACAGAGCAGAAGGCTGGCTGGCAGGGGGTATAGCCTTCCTCCTGATCATTCCCTTGAGCCCCATGACACCCGGGACTCACTCCTTCATTCCTAACTTCTCAAGCAAACACACCCTCCTACTTTTGCGATGAGGAAACTTTGTTTAGCAATTAGCTCTCTGTTGGTTTAATGAACTTTACATCCTTTTCAAGTCATTGTGGCTTGTGGGGTGGCTGGAACTCAGGAACAACATCCTCCTCCCTCATTTGTTCCATACATGGCAAAGGATTATCCATCTACTCGCCAAATCAAACAATAAAGGGAAGGGCTCTGAAGCTGTAGGCCTCCCCTGATCATTCTGAAGTTTTCAAAAAGAACCACATACCAGGGTGGGGGTGGTCAAGAAGACTTACTTACGGGGACTGGCCATTTGAGTCTAGTTTGGTGGGTCGGGCAGACTTCCTAGAGGCCAAGGCAGCCACGCGTCCCACATCCCCCCGCTGCACTGCCTCCAGCAGCTTCTGATCACGACGGTTCCATTTCTCCACCTAGCCGGGAGTTACAGATTGTATGAATATTGGCGCTGGCAATAGTATGAGAAAAGGAAAGTGAGATCGAATGCCTGGCAAGAGGAAAAGCATCCTGGTGTGGCTTCCTGCTCTTGATCACCAGGCCCAGAGCAGCAGATCTTAGTTAAGTGGGCCAACAAAATACTAACCACTCCATATGTCACCAAGAACTATTGACAGCCACTGTCCACGACAAACCTAAAGGTGCCCAGGGGATCACTGAATTAAAAATTATGAAGCTTGGTGTAGACTTACAATACACTCCAGGAGGTAGAGGCAGGAGGATCAGGAGTTCAAACTAAGCCTCAACCCCATGTGTGTGTGTGTGTGTTTGTGTGTGTGTGTGTTTGTGTATGTGTATGTATACATATATGCATAAGGCATGGTGGCATGTTCCCATAATCTCAATGTTTGGGAGGCTGAGATAACAGAATCTCAAGTTTGAGTGATGTGGAAAGTCCTTCTGTTTATGTGTTGCTTTTATTGGTTACTGAATAAAGCTATTTCAGCCAATGGCTTAGCAGAGTAAAGCCAGGCAGGAAATCCGAAAAGAGATATATAGAAAAGAGAGTAGGCAGAGTCAGGGAGACGCCACGTAGCTGCTGGAGGAGACAGACACCCAGAACCTTTACCGGTAAGCCACAGCCTCGTGGCGATGCACAGATTGATAGAAATGGGTTACTTTAAGATATAAGAGTTAGTTAGGAATACACTTGAGGTATTGGCCAAACAGTGTTGCAATTCATATGTGTGATTATTCGGGTCTGGGCTGCCAGGAAACCGACAAGCAGTCTCTGCTTACATTTGATGTCAACCAAGATTCTCTCAATAAATAACAAAGAAATATATTTATTATAATAATTCTTTTCTTTCTTTTTTTTTTTTTTTGCCAGGCAGTGGTGGTACACATCTTTAATACCAGAGCTTGGGTCTACAAAGTTGGAACTACAAAGTGAGTTCTAGAACACCCAGAGAAACCCTGTATAAGGGAACAAAACAAAACAAAACAAAAAACCAAAGGAAAAAAAGAAAAAAAATATGTTTTGTTTGGTTGAAACAGAGTCAAGCTAGCCCAGGCTAACTCAGAGTCTCTATGTAGTCAGACTGGTCTCAAATCAAGCCCCTCTTGCTTCAGTCTCTTGAACGCCATCACATCACACACAGCTCCAAAGTAATAATGGCTAATGTCTAGCATTTTGATGTGGAGGGGGGGGACGCTTGTTTGTTCCAGCCGCCCGGCTAGCTTACACCAGAAATAACCACACAGAAACTGTATTGATTAAAACACTGCTTGGCCATTAGCTCTAAATTCTTTTTTTTTTAAATATTTATTTATTTATTTATTATGTATACAATATTCTGTCTGCATGTATGCCTGAAGAGGGCACCAGACCTCATTACAGATGGTTGTGAGCCACCATGTGGTTGCTGGGAATTGAACTCAGGACCTTCAGAAGAGCAGGCAATGCTCTTAACTGCTGAGCTATCTCTCCAGCCCTAGCTCTAAATTCTTATTGGCTAACTCTTACATATTGGTTTAACCCATCTCCATTAATCTGTGTATCGCCACGTGGCAGTGGCTTACCAGAGATTCTAACTGGTGTCCATCTCTGGTGGAGGATCCATGTCTTCTCTCACTCTGTCCTTCTTCCTCCCAGCATTCAGTTCTATTTTCTCCTTCTACCTAAATTCTGCCCTATCAACTAGACCAAGGCAGTTTCTTTTTTTTTTCTTTTTTTTTTTTTTTGGTTTTTCGAGACAGGGTTTCTCTGTGGCTTTGGAGCCTGTCCTGGAACTAGCTCTGTAGACCAGGCTGGTCTCGAACTCTGCCTTCCGAGTGCTGGGATTAAAGGCGTGTGCCACCATCGCCCGGCCCAAGGCAGTTTCTTTATTCATTATCCAATGAAAGCAACACACAAACAGAGGGACCTCCTATACCCATTTTGAGACTTTTTATTTATTTATTTAGTTTTGAGACAAAAGTCCATGTAGTCTTGGCTAGCCTGGAACTCATTATGTAGCCCAGGCTGGCCTTGAACTCACAGAGATCCACCTGCCTCTGCCTCCTAATGTTAGGATTAAAGGTGTGCACCACTGTACCTGGCAAGACTGTTTGCAATCATCACCACTGTTGTTAGATGCCCAGCCGGAGGGCAATCCTAGCAAGAACCCCTTCCTTGGTGCTCCCTGGGTCTTTCTAGAGTAAACTGAACCAACCTGACTGCTCCTGATTGCTTCACAATACTTCTTAAGCCCCCAGGACTCCAACCCTCCCCTGCCCCCCACCCCCACAGCACTGCTTTTTGTCTTTAGCGGTTTGCAAAGTAAATCTGGGTCCCTTACTCCCATCATAGCCACTTAACCATCTCTAGCTATTGACTCTGGGCCCCAAATTAGGGGTTCGGTGGTTTCCTCTATCATAGCTGGCTATATGTCTCTTCCTTTAGTCTCTAAACCTCTTCACTGGAAGCAGTCAGCAAAGGCGAGTCAGTGTCTACCTGTGCTTGGGGAGGCAGCAAGAAGAGGAGGAAAGGGATCCTTCTCTCGCCTCCCTGGAGGGGAGCAGCTGTCCCTGACCCAGCCACACCTGAACATACATTGTTCCCTCCTTCCAGCTTACGTTTTGAGGGTGGAGAAGTAATTAAAATAATTGAAGTATTACAGGGCATAAAAGAGAGAGCTATATAAAAACACCCAGGGCTGCAAGCACAGAAAAGCCTGGTTTGGTCCAGAGAGGGGAAACACAGAGAAGAAGAGAGGAATGCAGAGATCGTTGATATGGAGGAAAAGTCCTCAAGATGGGGACTTTGTCATCAGGACTGAGTCTGGGACCTGGTTCAGCTACATTCTCAGCTATGTGACCTAGAGGAAGCCATTAAACACTCTAACCTGTTTCCTTGCACATAAAATGCAGGCAATAATAACCACCTCACCACAATGCATTAAACAAGTTAATGTAGACAGAACCACATAAATGTACGGCATCCTTACAACAAAACAGGAAGCAGAGAGAAACCGGGGGTGGCCCATTGCATTTTATGAGGTGTAATCTCAACAAGAAAGAGGTTATAGGAAAGGGTGAAAAAAAAAGTAGAGTCTGCGGAAGCCCAATAATTCATTTTCAAGTACTGTTTACAGAGCCGGGACAAATTGTTAATCATCAACACAGGTCAAAGCCATAAAATCGCCTAGGATAGATGGAGTCTGAGGTTACGCTCCTGTAAAAAGCTCGGAACCTCTCCTTGTCCTCCAATTAGCCTCAAATAGCCCTGAAAAATAGTTAGGGATGATATTACCGTGTGCCTTTCACAGAAAAGGAAGTGGAGGCACACATGTTAACATCTGTCCAGGATCACATAAAAGAGGAACAGCACTGGCTTTAGAAGTAGCTCGGGCCCCTTGCATCCAGACCTAGCTCCCACATCAGACCACAGTGTTACAGAGCTATGGGAAAAGGACTACTTATTTCAAGATGAAGTTTGAGAATGCCTCCAGGGCAGAGCTCCTCGCTCTCTCGGAAGTTACTCCCTGCATGGGAGAGTCTCCAAACAGGTTTATTCTCAAATGGCAAAGCAAGCAAAATGACTCCACCACATCCTAGCAGGTCCTGACACGCAAGAACACGCTTTTCAGTGCCCCTTGGGAACCAGGTCATCTGATGGAAAACAGAGCTGAAACAACCCCACCACCTCACGCCATTGCCACCAGCTGACCTTAACCTTGAGTTCTCCGGTCAGAAATTCATTTATTTATTGTTTGTTTGCTTGTTTGCTTGCTTGCTTGAGACAGAGTTTCTCTGTGTAACTTTGAGCCTGTCCTGAAACTCGCTCCGTAGACCAGGCTGACCTCGAACTCACAGAAACCTGTCTGCCTCTGCCTCCCGAGTGCTGCCGTTCAGAAATTTAAACTCTCTTCCCTCTTCCTACAGTGTTCTTGTTCTCGGTATACATCTTGGCTAGCCTGGCACTCACAAAGCTCTTCCTGTCTCCGGCGTGCTGAGATTTTAAGTGTGGATCACCATGCCCAGCTCTGAACTCTTCAGACTGGTTCCTGTCTCTGTGTCAGGCATGCACGAGCTTCCTTGAACCTCAGTTTCCTAACGACAGAAGAGCATTCAGTTTTGTGTCTGTCTTGTAGCTGACACACGGTAGATGGAAGTTCCAGCCATCATCCCTCTTGGCTTTGCTGGGAACACTTGGATGTTCCAGAGCTTAGAATTCTCCAGTTGAGTAAGTGGGAGGCTCTTGCTCACACCAGTCAACGAGTTAGTCAAGTTAGGTGGGTGGTAAAGTGTGTTTTAGCAATATGGATATATTTCTTTCCAGCTAGGTCCTTCTAGGTCCACCAGGTTTATTTCCTATAGTTTCATTACACGAAGACGTGTTTAGAACGGGTAGACATTCTTCATGATGAAAACCCCTGGAAACTTAAGGACAAGATGGGTGCTTCCAGAGTCCCAGATGGCCTGTGGCTCGCTCACCTTTACACCTCTGAAAGGAGACACTGGATTGCCATCACAGCCTCAGGGGAGCAATCACCAAATTAACCAGGAGACTCCCTGTCAAGGACCATCTTTGTGATTTCTATGAATGAGATTAGGGAACACGTGCAGAAGTAATTTTACCTTCTCCTATCTCGGACTGTGAATGCTCAGGCTCCCTATCAAGATGGGAAGACACCAACAGGTAGTGCAGGAGCAGTTGGCTTCTGCTGATGAACAGGAGGATTGAAAAGGACAGGGAGCCTTTAAGGGATGAGGACCGGACACTTAGCATCTCAAATGCAATAGAAATCCTCTCTGCTGATCTGAGGCCAAAGGCTGAAAGCAATTTCCCGGCCCATCTCTTTGTCTATGTCTTGCTCAGGTGGAGCACTCAGGTTTATTCCACCCTTGAAGACATCAACTTTGAGTCATATAACCCAAGACTAGGGGAGTTGAATTTTTGTTATCTTCCTAGACAGGTAGGTGATGCACATTAGATTTTGTTGTTTTGCTACTTTTTTTGTTTTAGACAGGTCTCATGTATCTCAGACTGTCCCCAAATTCCATCTATAATAGAGAAGACCTTGAAGTTCTGCTCCTTCTGTCTGGGTGCTGGGATTGCAGGAACATGTCACTATGCCCAATTTATACAGCTGAGGGCTGACCCAGGCTCCACACATCCTAGGCAAGCCTCTCAACCGAGCTACATCCCCAGCCCAATGCAGATCAACTCTTAAAGGAGCACAGATCTCTTCTCAGTCCTTGCCTCCAGTGAAGGTTCCTCCCTCCAGGACTTGAATAGCAATAGAGAAAGATGATCTGCTGGTGTACCTGGGAAGCCAGGCTCCTGGAGTGTCCAGAAAATCTGTCACGCTCTCTGCAAATAGGTTCAGTGTGGCAGGTGGAGGACGTTATCTTAGGGCTTATTATGGGGAAGTTTCTTTCTTTTTTTTTTTTTAAGATTTATTTATTATGTATACAACATTCTGCCCCCATGTATGCCTGCAGGCCAGAAGAGGGCACCAGATCTCATTACAGATGGTTGTGAGCCACCATGTGGTTGCTGGGAATTGAACTCAGGACCTCTGGAAGAGCAGCCAGCACTCTTAACCACTGAGCCACCTCTCCAGCCCTATGGGGAAGTTTCTTGAGGAAATAACTTATAGCTGAAGCCAACCTATTTTAAAGCCTTCTGAGGGGAAAAACGTTTTTATCCTAAGTATGTACAGGGAGCTCTGAGTGCTCCCTGTATGTCCCTACACTCTTGATAGACTACGATCTTGTGAGTTTATTTAAATGAGTAGACATTCCTCATGGTCAAACACGTGGAGAACTGGGGTCATAACGGAAAGAGGGAGATCCCAATGTAGCTTACTGCTCACTCCAGCATCTAGGAAAGGAGGTGCTACCCAGAGATGAGAGAACCAAAAAGGTCGTATCACCTTGAACTTGCATAATTTCAGAAGCTAAGCAGGGTTGGGCCTGGGTAAGAGAATCAAAAAAGAATTAATTTGTCCCCTTCCTAAGGAGAGAGCAGGCTCCGTAAATCTGGAAGGGAGGAAGAATTCTGGGGACTTTCCGTATTTAGGGAAAAGCAGACGTGGATTAGAAAATCACTGAGAATTAAGGCAGAACCCAGGTAGCCGCGGTTTCTGTTACCTGTAATAGTAAATGCCATTTGACTGGCCAGTCCGTCTGTGGAAACTCCACGTGGAAGCCAATGTAAGTGGGACAGAGACAGGCCTCAACAGTTCCCACTCTTGCTTCACAGCTCTCTGCTAGGTTCCTGTGGCCTGCCCATGCACAGGGAGATAACCCAACACTTGTCACACTTGCCTGTGAGTGACGTCAGCTAAGCAATATCAGTCCCAAGGAACCCACACCCCAACCTCCAGAGAAGATGCCATTCCCTCAGGGGGTCACTCTGGAAGAGCTCCCCTTAGGGAAGAAAGGCTGTACCCTCTCCGAACCACCATCTCCTGAAATCTTTGTTTTGCCCTAGACCGGGGAACATAGAGTAACCTCTGCCAGGAGCTCGCTCCTCGTGAGGCCACTCTGTCTTCTTACCCCTCACCGTCACACTTCCCTAGCTCAGTCAAAGAAAACAAACGTAAATCCTAAACCAGAAAAAGGAATAGTTAGAGAGAGAACCAGACAGGGAGACTTGATTGGTCCCAAGAACCAGTCTGAGGGCGAGACACTGCAGTGAACTGGCCAGGATGGATTCTGCAGGCAACTCACCCAGGCTCTTGAGGATTAACCAGCGACTGCACGTCCTCCGACAGTGCCTGTCTGCTTAGTTAGATTGCAAGCTTCAGCCACAGTGAGCAGGCAGGAGGTCCAGGCAAAAGGTAACAGGGGTGATACTGAGAAAAAGGTGTCCGGAAATTAAGGAGAAATCAGAGGCTCCATATTGAATGGCCAGTTGGAAAGAGGGTTGAAGTGGTGCTTGAAAGAATGGGAGTGGAGGTCATGGAGTGGAACAGAGGGAAGGGTGGAGGAGGCTGTGAAGAAGGGCTGGAGAAGGCACTGGGTTGAGCATACTTTGGGGGCGGAAGGCAAACAGTAAAAACGGAGCCACATGGGAGAGAAAGTTGTGGAAAGAAGGTAGGATGGAAAATGAAGCTATCAGGCAGGAATTAGGAGTGGAAGTAAGAACGGAGGCAAAGGCTAGGGGTGGGGGTGGGGCAGATGTCTGAGGTGGGTTGGTACCGGGAGTCAGACCTGAAGTAGAGAGCTGGGTCATGGGAAGAGGACAGACCTTCAGAAAGCATACCAGAAACTGGAAGTCATAAATGTTGGGAGAACAAGGAGCCAAGGGGAAAGACCTTGGGAAGGAAGAGGTTAGGGAGGTTGAGGGACAGGTTTGGGGAGGCACCCGTAAGTTCAGTTAGCAGAGCTGGCGGCCGCATTGCCGGAGCAGCCGCGCAGAAAAAAAAAAAAAAAAAAAAAAAAAAAAAACGATGCAGGCTTTATGCGATCGTCCAAGGAGATGGGACTCAGGACTTCTGTCAACACAGGACTTGGACCCCAGCCCCAGAACCTTCTCTCACACATTTGGCACCTACCGCCACTTGTGAACTGGAGCAGGAGAAGATGCGCTTCATGGCCGGGGCTAGGGCCACGGGGGGACGGGGACGCGCAGAGAGCCGGGCCACAGGTTCTCAAACCCACTCGGCTGAGGCTATGGGAGAGACAGCTGTCAAAAAGCAGGATGTGTCCCGCCCTAGACCCCGCCCCAGATTCCACCCCGCTCAATCGGAGACGTGAACCCAAAGGCTGGGCTTGAAACCCCGCCCCTGGCCCTGCCCCACCCCGCCCCTGCAGAGGCAAAAAGCCCGCAGTCTTCCGCGGCGACCAGGGCTGGACCTCAAGCCCCGCCCTCCAGCCTGAGCCCGCCCCCCGCACTTACGGACTCTGAGAAGGATGCTCTCGGCCTCCGCAGAAGCGCCTCCGAGGCCCCACCTCCTACTCCTTTCTGCGTGGAGCTCCGCCCCAAATCCCGCCCCTGCCCCCCCTTCGGACGCCCAACCCAACCCAAGGATCTCAGCAGGCTTCGACGTCACCATCCGTCCCCTTTACCTGTGACGAGGCTTTTAGCCGTGACCTGTACTTCATCCCCCTCCTCCCCGACGAAAACCCAAGCCCTGAAGATCTTCAAAAGAGAACAGTTTGGAAGCAGTAGGCGCTTGTAACGCTAAACAGACTTGAGAACCAATGTGTGGCCCACTGCACCGGGAGGGACAAAACCCGAGAAAGATTAGGCCGATCGCATAAGGCAGCTCTTAGAAAGGACCAAGGGGAGACTTTTTACTGTATGCTTGCCCGTCTCCAAACACACACACACACACACACACACACACACACACACACTACCTTCCGCACTGTCCTTTGGATCCGTTCTTGGTAATTCTTGTTTGACCGCTGTTGCTAAGCCAACCGATCTGGCCATCTTTCCCTTCTCCTCCTTGTAACCCCTACAAGCCCACCCAAATATGCTTGCGACGCTAAGGAACAAAGCCCAAAGTTCTCTTGAGAAGTGTTTTACTTAATTCATTTATTGGGGGAAGGGGTGTGAGTGTGTACTACTGGAACACTTCTGGAGAGGTCAGAGGGCAACCTGCAAGAATTGGCTCCCTCTGTCCAACATGTGGGTCCAGAAATTGATTCAAGTAATGGGGCTTGGCAGCAGGCAGTCCCTCTAAGATGCTCCAAGCCCAAAGTCCCTAACATGGTTTACAAGGCTCTTTTGAAACAGAAGCCCGAAGAAGGTGGTGGAGGTACACGCCTTTAATCACCTTGATCGGGAGGCAGAGGCAGGCAGATCTCTGCGAGTTTGAGGCCAGTCCAGTGCTACCGAGTGAGTTCCAGGACAACCAGGTCTACATAGAGAAACCCTGTCTTGAAAAACAAACAAAATGACCAAATTAACTGTTGTAGAAGACCATACGTAATTCTCTTTGCAGCTGGTGTATTCCAGGTGGAACCTCACATGAATTGCTGTTTTGTTTTTAATTGTTGTGTATTTTCCCTTAGGACCCTGACAACCTGCCCATCAGAGTGCGCATCTCTGTGTGTGACTTATTGGCAGTCCTTATGCTTCCCTACACAGCCACCACCTCCCTGTTGTGTGTTTACATCTTGGTGCTTCCTATCAGATTCTTTGATGGCAGCAGCTGTGTTTTTTTTAGCCCCTTGCTTGGCACATATTAGGTCTTTACTGTCCGTTAAGTGAATGAGAGAATGAATGAATGAGCAAAGAAGCAACAAGAAAAAACAGTCTAGTGTAGGAGAAGAGACCATTGCCTCTACACTGGTTTTGCTTCACAGGACTAGAAGGCTTTTTGAGAAGCAGACTGCAACTAGAGAAAGCCCCGCTCCAGAACTGAGGATGGAGGGAGGCAGGTGTGTCCTTGCTAGGAGGACACAAATAACACATTTGATAGTCGCCAAAAGGTTAATAATTTTGACACAAAGGAAAAAGAAAAGTTTTCTTTCAAAAATGATTACATTTCTTTATTTCTGTGTGTACATGGGGGGGAGGCTGTTGCCGTGACAGTTGTGGCGATCAGGACAACCTGCAGGGGTTTGCTCCTTCCAGCATGTATAATCTCATCCTGGGGATCAAACTAGGGGGTCAGGCAGTGTGACAAGCACCTTTACCTACCTACCACCTATCTGCCAGCCCCAGAGGGTTCTTTCAGTCATGTGGACAAAAGAGGGGCTGGAGGAAGGCTCAGCAGTCAAGAGTACTTCCTGCCCTCTGGACGACGATATTAGAGTCACAGAACCTAGGGAATGAATCTCTCTCTCTTCTGGACGATGATATTAGAGTCAGAGAACCCAGGGAATGAGTCTCTCTCTCTCTCTCTCTCTCTCTCTCTCTCTCTCTCTGAGAGATTCATTCATATATGCATATGCATATATGTAGAGTCTGCCTCAAAGGGCATGAGGCACAGGATAGGACTTAACAGAGGGAGCTAACAGTGTAAAGAGGAATGGCGTCAGGCCGGGAACCGCGGACTACTTCCGTATACCTCCTTAGTCGTCTTCACGGCGCGTGGAATGGTAGGTTTGTAATTATGGCTGCTGTTTATTAAACATTTACTACATGTTCACTTTTCCTGGACTGTCTCTCTTAGTTCTCAGAACCTCTAGTGAGAAAACTAACACAGAAGTTAAATATGTTCCAGGCCACATGCGTTTGAAAAAGGATGGCCTATACACCCAAATCCGCCTTTATTCCTAATCCTGGACCACAAAATCTGTTACCTGAACCTCCAAGAAACTCTGACTTGTTCAAGAAGACATGGCACAAATGAAAGACCGAACCTGGCCACGCTGGCTTTTAACTCCAGAACTCGGAAGACAGAGGCAGGAGGGTCTCTGAGTTCAAGGCCAGCCCGGTCTACAGAGTGAGTTCCAGGACAGCCAGGGCTACATGGAGAAACCCTGTCTCAAAAAAAAAGAAAAAACAAAGGAAGGAAAGAAGGAAGGTACAAAGGCAGGCAGGCCCGATTCAATCCAGTCTATGCACTTCCTAGAATATTTTAAGGGTCCCCTAAGCAGGCGAGAATTGCAGGGCACAGGGCAGATCGCCTGCGGAAGAGCCACAGAAAACATTCGCGTGCTTCCGTTTCTGAGCAGTCTATATCCTAGGAAACCCAAACAGAGCCAGAAGTCACTTGATACTGGATTTTATTTGTTCTGACCATCTGATCACCGTGGTAGAAACGACAATACCCACAGAGGGCGGCTCTGCCGAAGACCAGAGACACCAAAATAAACACTGCAAACAGGCCTCGAGAATAGCCTGGGAAGACAGGTTCTGTGGCAGGGTCCCAATCAGATCTCCTCTCTTCTCCGTCTGAGAGTATCGGTCCATCAGAGCTGAACTCTGGCGACCCGCAACTGACTTTGCGGTTCAAAGTCTTACTTACAATAAAAAACAAGTTTCCCGGTTACTATGAGAATTCCTGTCGCCCATGAACCAAAACATAGGACAAGAGGGAGGGAATTCAGAGTTAACTTGAGTTTTCCAGTAAACATCAAATAAGGCTGAAAACTCACTCCAGCAGAGAAACCCACGCACGACACACGACACGAGTCCCAGAAAGATCTTCCAGGGAGACAGTACTGCTATAAAGTCAGCCGATGCTGGACAAGAAAGGGCTTACTCCCCCGAGGTCTCATGCCAACCACTTAGGTTTCTTGATGCAGATCCCCTTCGTTTGGATCTCGCAGCGGCTGCTATTTCCCAAAACTGGTGTGGCAAAGGGCTTCCCACCATAAGCCGCTTTCTCTAAGGAAGCCGCAAAGAGGGAAAAGCTGCCAATGAGCTCCCTGCTATTCCAATTTGAGCCACCAGGGGGAACCTGGTTCCAGAAAACTCAGGGCCAGGTCCTGGCTTTGCTCCTAAAGAAAGATGAGGGTTGGAAAGCTGAAGCCCAGAGAGCCCGGGGGCCAGCTGGGTTTCCCCAGCACCTGAGGGCGGGCGTCCCATGAAGTCTCATGTTTCAGGAGAGCTGGCGGTTGCCTGTCTGAACGCTTCTCTGTGCCTTGGAATTGGACAGAATGTCTCTTGTGGCTTTTTCTCCTCCCTCTTTTCCTGTTGACTCTCCCCATCCGGCTCTATGAATCACTAGACTCCACAGGAGAGCCGCAGATGTTGACTTTACTTCTTTTAAGTCAACGTCAGCTCTCTCCTGCGGAGTGGGGAGCAGGCAGGAAGGTGAGAGGGTGTGGGAGGTGTGGGGGTGTGGAGGAGAACCTTTTCGGAATTGCGAGGGAGGACAAAGGGCATCTGAAGGTGTCAGGAAAAAAATCCTTTGACCCCCTTGTGATGGGAGAAGATAGGGTACCAAACGAAGACCCAATGTTGACTGTGGAACCCTGTCAGGGCCAGGAGGAAAGCACAGGGTGGGGACATTATGTGTTTTGGTGCCAGACCTTCGTGTCTGAGGCAAAGCCTCATCTCTTGCCAGCAACATACCCATGGCTCAAAAGTCAAGTCAGGCTGCAGGTCTGGAGACATATTCCAGAAGCATCCTTTCCCCTCTGCGCCTCCAAGCCTGTTTTTTGACACAAGTCTCTTGAAAAGGCTGCCAAGGAGGACTTTCTGACCCTTCTGCAGTCACTGCTCCAACTTCTCATCAGTCGGTTCTTCCTTGGGGATTTTCTTACGGGCAAAGAAGCCAAGCTACAGAGGGAAACATTCAAGTCATTGCCAGATGCCCTGACTGGGGGCCTTGCTAAGAGCCCTGCAGCTTATCTGAGGTCTTTGCGTCTGTTCTGCTCCCAGAAATGAGATTCAAATTTATTTTCTTTGGCTTAGTTTGACTCATGCAACAATTGTGGAATAAAGTGAAAGAGATCCGCACTGGACACCCCCCCCCCCGCCCCCACCCCCCATGTGTTTAACTGCCTAACATGGAGCCTGCCCTTCTTGGCAGAGTAAGATGCTTTAGATTGTGGGCACGATGCTCCCACCGCCCACAAAAGCTGGACTCACCTTCCACAGGCAGAAGACAAGGAGAGCAAGCAGGAGCAACCCTCCCAGGACGCTGCCCACGAGGATCCACAGGGAGATGGGGGCGGTGGGGCTCTGAATCACCTCCAAGAGGCTCTGTATATCAAGGAGAGTTTGTTTTGGTTTGATTTGCCACGCTCTGCCTTTGAGACTGGTTTCTGCGGATTTGCTTGTTTGTTTGTTTGTTTTTGAGGCAGAGTTTCATGGTGTCCCAGACTGCCCTTCCAAACTCATGGCAAGCTTCCTCTCTCAGCACTAGAGTTACAGGCACGCATCACCATACCTGACTTGTGTTTTCTAAGTGTCCGTTAACTCGGCTAGTGTCACTCAACATTGTAATAAAGCCAGCCCCAAAGAGAGAGCGAAACAACAGAGACCTCTATACTTAAAAACACCGAAGCAAGAAGCATGCCCGTGGAAGTGCCGTGGTGGGCTGCGGCCTAGTGGCTATGGTCCCGCTCTGGAAAAGTCCACGGTGAGACCGAAGAGATGGCTCGGCAGTTAAAAGCACTTGTTGCCTTTGCAGAGGATCTGGGTTTGGTTCCCAGTATCCACGCTGCGGCTCAGAATCATCTCCCTTTGAGGGAATCAATGCCTTCTTTGGACCTCCACTAACATGGTATTCTCACTGATGCACAGTGAATTAAATTAAAATAATAAAAACGCCTGGGAGCGGTCAGTGGTAGGAATGCTTACATCATATTCCAGAGGCCTCAAAACGCTGATACACAGGAGATGTTAAAAACTAAACTGAGAAAAGAAAGAGGCCGTCCTTTCACCTTCCCACTGCCTCTGTTTCCAGGGCTCCTACCTCACTCCAGGAGGGAGCTTCCGTCAGCTGTAGGACACTGCCCTTCTCAGTTCCTAACTTGAAGGTGCTGACCACCGTCAGAGACTTGAACTTGGCCTGTGGAACAAGCAGACGGGAAACATTGAAACCGAGCCATCGCCTGGTGGTGTGGAACCCCAAGGGCGAAGCTGAAGCTCAGTGGCATATTTATCAGGTCCTGAAGAGCAGAAGATGTTAGAAGTTGATGGGGAAAAGAGGAAGGGAAGCAGACAGAAACCCTGCTCTGAAAATACACTGTTTACAAGGGCATCCAACTCCCCTCTCCATGTTTCCTACCAAATCCCACCAATCCTGGCACTAGGATCTAAGCATGGGTTGAGTGTCCTTCAGCCTTCATGTGTCAAATCTTGGTGTCTGCTGCAAGATATTAAGAGGGAGAAACTTTACCCAACTGTTGTGTTTAGTAGTGGGCCTTTGGGAAGCGCTTGGGGTGAAACTGTTTTAGTGGAACCTTGTGACTGAATCCTGATGGCTTTGAAAGAAGAGCAAGTGAGAATGGATACCCACAAGTCCCCACCATAGGACCCAACGGAGACCCTTACAAGGGCAGAGCTGAGAAGAGCGTCGGCCCCTGAACCTAGAACACCTGCTGTTTACATTTTGTCCACTGGTCTATGAGATCCCTGAGGGTAAGGTCCATGTCTGATCAGCCTTTGTGCTCCAGCGTCTATGACAAATGTGTGTGCGTGCGTGTGTATGGTGTGTGTGTGTGCGCGCGTGTGTGTATAGGTACGGGGTCAAGACAACACTCCTGGGTGTTATTCTTCAGTACCCTTATACATTTGTCCTTTTATTTGAGACAGGGCCTCTCATTGGCTTGACATTCTTTTTTGATTTTATTTTATTTATTTATTTATTTTTTAAAGATTTATTTATTATGTATACAACATTCTGCCTCGATGTATGCCCGCAAGCCAGAGGAGGGCGCCAGATCTCAGCACAGATGGTTATGAGCCATCATGTGGTTGCTGGGAATTGAACTCAGGACCTCTGGAAGAGCAGCCAGTGCTCTTAATCTCTGAGCCATCTCTCCAGCCCAACATTCTTTTTTTAAAAGACAGGTTCTTACTGTCTACACCTGGCTTGCTGGCCTTGAACTCATTATGTAGATTAGGCTGGCCCTGAACTCACAGAGATAAACTTACCTCTGCCAACAAGGTCTGCTGGGATCTGTGTGTGTGTGTGTTTGCTTGTTTGTTTGTTTCTTTCTTTTTTTTAATATTTTTATGGTTTATTTAACTTTATTTTATGTGCATTGGTGTGAAGATCCCCTGGAACTGATCTTCAGACAGTTGTGAGCTGCCATGTAGGTGCTGGGAATTGAACCCGGGTCCTCTGGAAGAGCAGTCAGTGCTCTTAACCACTGAGCCATCTCTCCAGCCCCGTTTGTTTCTTTTTTTAACACTGTCAAGTAGGTGAGACTAGGGAGCCAGTGAGCTTCTGGGGTGTACCTGAATCACCCTCCTATGTCCCCATCATTGGGATTACAAGCACATGTCACTGCATCCAGCTTTTTATATGAGTCCTGGGGTCTGAACTCAAGTCTCATGCTTTATCTACTGAGTCACCCCACAACCCCCTCGTGACTTCTTAACAAAGGTTTGCCATGGAAGTCATTAAGCTAGCTATGGTGGTATATACCTGTAACCCCGGCACTCAGGAGACTGAATCAGGTCAAGACTAAATGCAGAGACTCATTGAAACCCTCAGGGTGGGGGATGAAGAGATGGGTTAGCCAGTAAGAATTTGCTGCTCTTGAAGAGGACCAGAGTTCAGTCCCAGCACCCAGATTACTGTAACCCTGGCTTCAGGGTACCCAATGGCTTCTTCTGTACCCGGTGAGCACTCACAAACAAGCACACACACTTACATATAGACACGCATATGTGCATATAAAAATAAATCTTGAAAAAATTTTAAATAATAAAAATGTCTGGGGGTGGTCAATGGTAGAATGCTTACACCATATTCCTGAGGCTGCTAATACCATCCTCAGTCACACACACACAACGAACACACCTGTGCACACGTGTGCATACACACACAACGAACACACCTGTGCACATGTGTGCATACACACACACGAACACACAGCTGAATCTGACAAGATGACCAAGAAAGCTAGAGAGAGTACCAGATGTGAAGAGGAATGATTTGTCTTAGCTCACCTAAGGCTTATGCTTATTACCCAGAGCTCTTGCAATATTGAAGGTGGTTGTTACATGTATTATTAAACAATATAAACACCTAGTACTAAATAGCCATTTACCATTAAGGTGCTAGTTCCCTGCTCCCACTGACTTCTGAGCACCGACCATCATAGTAAATTCAATTTCATCTCTCTAGCTTCAGAGGCTTTCATAATCTAAATCCCTCTTGAGTATGCAATTTTACTTTACTGTAAATAATATCAATTATCATATTCATTTGTTTAACAAAAAAGTATTAAACACCTGCAATGAATTAGACATGATACATGATAGGTCTTAGACTCCCCACTGATGACTTACAATTATTAAGAATTATTACTTAGAATTATTCCTGTAACAGGCACTTGACGGAATGTGAGTGGGTACGTGCACGTGTATGTGCTCGTGTGTGTGTGTGTGTGTGTGTGTAGGGGTGTGTGTGTGTGTGTGTGTGTGTGTGTAGGGGTGTATGTGTGTGTACGCGTGTGTGCGCACATGGGCTCATCAGAGTGGCTGGCTGGCGTGGGACTTGCTACATAGACCAGGCTAGCCATGAACTTTGAACTCGTAAAGATCCATCTGCCTCTGCCTTTTGAGTGCTGAGATTAAGGATGTACATTACCACACTAGCCTGATGAATTAGTGATTAGATGTGGGAATTTTATTAATTGACTCTTACGATGCAGTTAAGGGCTGCTAAGTAGAGGAAAATACAAGAGCGGTTGCTCTGCTCTATCGAGGGCTTGCCATAGGTCCACCTCATTACCTCCCTATATCAATTCCACAAGCTAGGTACAATCATTCTCATTTTAACCTGGTAAAAGCCAGGCATGGTGGCTCAGGCCTTTCATCCCAGAGCTTGGGAGGCAGAGGAAGCTGGATCTCTGTGAGTTTGAGGCCAGCCTGGTCTACAGAGTGAGTTCTAGGACAGCCAGGGCTGCACAGAGAAACCCTGTCTCCAACAAACAAACAAACAAAAAACCAAACCACAAACAAACAAAAAAATCAGGAAGAAAGATTATGAAAATGAAATCACTTGCTTATGGTCAAACAGAGGGAGGTAAACTTAAACAGGAGTCTGTCACCTCCATGTTAATGTTTCTGATAGAAGCAGAACAGATGAAAAGATTTACCCTCCGGAAGAATTCGTTGTGAATCAGCCTCAGCAGTCCAACAGAGATCTCAGTCCCCTTTGCCAGCTGTCCAAGGTGGCACCTCACCACCTGACACCGAGTGTTACTCCCATTCTATCCGAAGAGAGACGAATCAGGACCCTGGAGGGAGCGCTCCCCCTCCCATCTCCACTCCCACCCACCTTTCACCAGACACCAATCTCTACATGCATTCCTGCTCAGACAGCTTCCAGGGACTCCTACCAGTCTGTTTGTGTGCTGAAGCTCCTCTGGGTGCACAGGGGGTCCTGGGGGGTCAGTCAGATTCTGCACTGTGCAGCTTGCCTAAAGGAAGATTCAACTGGAAAGGCTCCCAAACCAGCCCCTCCTAGACCCCTGCTATGCATAATATCTTCCTTCCTCCCAAGCCCGCAGGGAAAAGAAGGGTCCCAGGAAGACGAGCTCTGAGAGCAGTGGGCCAGCAGAAGGAGTCCCCTGGTTCAGGATGGCAGGGTTCCGTGTGCTCTAGCCCAGACTCACATTGCTGGCGATGACTTGAGACAGTGACAGGAAGTAACTGCCCCCGTGGGCCACAGCTGGAAGGAGGGCTGAGATGATGAGGCCACTGACCACATGACAGCCAAGGTTCTGAACCTGGGAGAAGAAAGAGAGGCAAGGACAAGAGACCTCAGCCACTCCAGGACCACTCTTCTCATCCTTTCCCCACACAGCTATTGCTGTTTTCACACTCACACCCCTAACGAGCCAACTCCCACCAGCATGCCATCCTCCCCTCCCCCCAAAGCTGCTCACCCTCAGAGTGGTTTTGAATTCAGGGCCAGGACCCACTGGGAGAGTCCTGTAAGGGTGAACCTCGTATCGATGTAGGGTGGACTCACTGTGTGGACACCAAACCAAGAGGTGTGGCCATGACAATGGCACAGGCCACATGATCGGCATACAAACATGGATTCGGGGAAGGCAGGGTCAGCACATGGATAATGAGATAGGGATGCATGACGAAGAAGGTAACTGAATGTAACACAAACTTGATAAAAAAAAATCATGCGATCGTATCCCCATATCTCTTTATCAGGACCTGACAAAGCCCAGGAAAATAAGGTGCTTAAGAGCAAAGGTTAACAGTTTGTGCTCCTAGGAAGACTGGAGAACAAGGAAGGATGGGGGCGGGGGGGGGCACATGAAGACTGTAGGGAGCTCGGCCATACCTAGAGAAGAGGAGGTGAGGCTCGTATCGGATGTAGGCAGAGGTCTGAACTGTATTGTCCTGAAGGGTCTCATTTCTCTCCAGGCTATCGCTGTAGGGTCAAGGGGGAGACTTTCACATTCCAGTCCCTCCTCAGGGACCCCCCTCTACTTCTAGAGGAATTGGGGGTGTTCTTTCTGTCAAGACCCATGAGAGGGGTAGGGGGGCTGGAGGGAGCTCCCGTGTTCTCACCTGCTGGCAGTCAGCCTCACCAAGGCCTGGCTCAGGAGGAATGTGCAGCTAAATTCAAACTCTAACAGAAAGGTCACCTGGGGGTAAGGGACGTGGATGGAATAATGATAAATTCTTCCTTGTGGATAAACCACAGAAGAACAAGCCCCCGCCTACCTCCTCCCCAGAATTTCCACGCCCGTGGACCCCAGACCCCACTTTGTTCTCATTGTGGGCCCACACTCACCTTGGCCCCCGCCTGGAAGACTGGATGGCCCACGATGCACACCCGGGCATGGGGGGAAGGGACAGTACATTCCACCTTCACTGATTTGGCTCTCTGAAGGCAGAGGGATGAGGAGAAAGTTAGAGCCGGGGCCAGAGCTGCTCTTCCACCCACTAAGACGCTAAACACTGAGTCTTTCTTCAAGCACCCCATAGCCAACGCTCATATTCTCATCTTTCTCCTCCCCTTCACCTCAGCCCCTTCCACCGGGGATACCTGTGGAGTAAGACTGGTCAGGTGGAGGTTTCTAGAGAACCTGAGACTCAGGCTAGTGTTGTAGGCATTTTCCTTCTTGTTCTCTAGGGTTGCTGACACCAGCAGTTTCTGTCGGTCACCGTGAACCACAAATGGGGACTTCCTAAGAATTGGAGATAAACAAAAGACTAAGAGGCAAAAGAGAATCAAAGGTCTCACTTCCAACACGGTGATGCAGGCCTTTAATCCCAGCACTTGGGAGGCAGAAGCAGGTGGATCTCTGTGAGGTCAAGACCAGCCTGGTCTACAGAGCAAGCTCCAGGACAGCCAGGGATACATAG
Organism: Microtus oregoni; assembly: GCF_018167655.1. Classification (NCBI taxonomy): domain Eukaryota; kingdom Metazoa; phylum Chordata; class Mammalia; order Rodentia; family Cricetidae; genus Microtus; species Microtus oregoni. The sequence continues at coordinate 4,451,284 of NW_024543830.1, read as the reverse complement.
GGAGAACCTGTCTCAAAACAACAACTCTCTAGCTCCCTCGACTCCCTTTTGGTTTCCCTAGCTCATGTCCATCTAACCTGGAGCCCCTGATGTCCATGTCCGCTTGAAGTACCAGGTCTGTGATACATTCATTGTCGGGGCCGCAGTCTTTTGAGAAGGGGACCTAGAAGAGAGTTAGGGGTCTGAGGACGGACGGAAGGCAAAGAGAACAGACTTGAATTGGGGAAAAGTAAACAGAGGCTATATTTTGATCACCAGAGCCTGGCTAAGATTTCACCATGTGTATGTGGCCTCCCCTTCTCTTAAGTTCACTGGGAGGGCAGCACTGGGACCCCAGACAGAGCAGGGCATGACACTACCAACCAGCTTTCGGACAGAGGTGGACGAGCCCTCATCCAGCACAGGCCCTGGCTTTGTGGTGTTGTCCAAGGTAAAAGTCACAGTCAAGGCCACTGGCCGGAGGTAATCCGATGTATCCTGAGGGAGAGCAGAGTGAAGGGCAGATCATGGGGAACCAGGGTTAGAGTAGAAGCCAGACCTCTGCAGAATATGGTACATGTGACCGTCCATGAAGCACTTCCTATGTCCTGGGCACTGTGTCCCAAGGTGGTCACAATATGATGGAATGTGACTCAAATACAACTCTTTTGAATATATATATATGTAGTCATCCCTTTCGGTCAAGGACATGGGATGTGGCAGATCAGTACCTTGGCAGAGTTCATAGTGACACATTATAGAGCTAGGATTCCAATCCTATCATCCTGACCCCCCAAATCTGAATTGTCTCAATCTCTCTGCTTTAGTTTGGCTGCTTTAGATCTGTCTGAAACTCCACCAGGACCCAGGCTTCCCCTGACTCTCAGGCCCGATGCAGAGATGCCAAGCCATGCCTGCTCCGTCCTCACCAGTACGTGGAAGTGCAGCTGCTCACAGGTGACATTCCCTACACTGAGCTGGAGCTGCCGAGGCGACAGCCGCTGGCCCGAGCCATCAAATGCTGCACGTGCCCCAGCTGTCCACTCATCCAGTGATGCCGAGAACTGGATGTCTGGATGGGAGAGGAGAGCGTGAGAATGGAGACAGATGCAGACGCCAGGGTGGGCCAGGACTTGAGGGCTGTCTGGGCTGTCTGGGCTCACTCACAGAATCTGCGGTCCCATCGCCCTGCAGTGTGAGATGTCACTCGAAAGCACAGGGCTGCAGTGAGGCAGGCTGCTTCCTGGCCTCTTCGCCTACAGTCCTTTTGAACCACACTGATGTGCGGCGGCTTCACATCCAGGGTTGGCAGCAGGTGTATGATGGGCTGGGAGCTGGGAACGAGGTGGGAGAGAAATTGTAAAGGACAGCCCCAGATGGAGATGGAGATGGAGCTCAGTGGTGGAGCTCTTGAGCATCTGAGCTTGCACTTCAGAACCAGAAGAACAGAAAAGGATGAGAATCGCAACCTTAGTACTTGCTTTCCGTGATTAAGAAAGAAAAATAATATTAAGACTGAATATGTCACCTTTCCCAGAAGCCTAATACATTCGAGTCACTAAGCACTGATGTCAGGCTGGAGAGATGGCTGGGGTTAAACACTCTGGCTGTCCTTCCAGAGGATTCCAGCACCCACAGGGCAGCTCAAGGGCAGCTGTAAAACTCCAGGTCCAGGGGATCTGACACCCTCTTCTGGTCTCCACGTGCAGTGCACACATACACAGTGCACACATACATAGTGCACACATACACAGTGAACAGAAATACACATAGGCAAAACACCCATACACATAGAATAAAAATAAACACTTAAAACTCTTTATGTGGACTATCCTATTTGATATTTACAATAAACCAGTAAGATGGTGACAATCAGTTTTTTTTTTTCTCTCTCTCTCTCTCTTTTTTTTTTTTTTATTTTTTTTTATTTTTTTTTATTTTTCGAGACAGGGTTTCTCTGTGTAACTTTGGAGCCTGTCCTGGACCCTGGAACTAGCTCTTGTAGACCAGGCTGGCCTCGAACTTACAGAGATCCGCTGACAATTCCTTTCCTTCTATGAACTAGAACACTGTGCACTGCTACCCAAGCAGAAGCCCTCACCTGAGCAGGATGGCTGCCCCATGGGCACCCACAGCAACATCCACAAGATCATCTCCGTCCAGGTCTAACCGGCCATCCACACTTCGGCCAAAGTAGCGGAGGGCCTGTGGCATGGATACAGCAGCAATCCGCTGAAAGGAGGAGAAGAAAGCCTTAGGAAGGACTTACAGCCGCTTCTCTGTCCTCCTTTCTAACATTCCCATCCATCAAGAGAAGAAGAAAAATTTGCCTATCTCGGAGATCCCTCATTCGCCGTCTCCCTTGGCAATCTATGAATGCAGCCACTTGCTTGGTTTGACTCTTAAGCCAAGTGGATGACAAAAAAACAAAACACACACACACACACACACACATACACACACACAACTCCCTTCCCTTTCTACCACTGTGTCCCATTTTCAATTGTTTGTTTTTGTTTTTGAGACAACATCTCGCTGGCCTGTAGTCCTGGCTAGCCTGGAATTCACTATGTGGGCCAGGTTGGCCTTGAACTCAGAGATCCACCTTCTGGGATGAACCCCAGCACTGCTAACCTGGGTAGGATGGGGCCTGATTCCATTCTGGGTTCCGTGATACAGGTATAGCGCTCCCTGGTGCCCATCTTCCAGGGGAGCCCCCACAGCCACATCAGTGAAACCATCTTGGTTCAGATCGGGAAGAGCAGCCATGGCAAAGCCAAAACGAGAATCCTGGGGACGTTCTGGCTGAAGGGTTCCTTGGAGCATCAGCAAAATTTGCTTGTAGTCGTGAGGAGATAGAAGGAATTGTTTACCTGGTGACCCTCACCCACCAGCAAGCTCTAAGACACCTGTGTCTCTCCCTTTCCTCCCTTCCCATTCCCCACACATATTCTAGAGGGTCCCACCAATTCTTACCTGGCCCACCACATATACATACACACGTCCAGTCTCTTTGTTCTGGGGACCCAGGAACATGGGGGCCGCCACAAGTAAGACATCAGTTATCCCATCCTTGTCTGTATCCAATGGGCAGAGCTCACTGCCAAAGTATGAGCCAATCTGGGTGAGGTGGGTGGTGATGAGCCCAGAGAAGAGGGAAGGTAAGGATTGTGACAGCTGGGCTCAGCAGGAAGTACTCAGCACCCTGTCCACCTGGGCCTTACCTCCCTCACAGACTGCCTACCAGAACGCAGCACCCTCAGCACCCTCAGCCTGGCAGTCCCGGGGACCCAAGGGTCTCACCCTCCCTTGATGTCATACCTGATCCCCCTGGAGGCTCTGGATGACCCTCAGAGATCCATCTTTCTTTAGCTGGAAGGCGATGACTTTTCCTCGATGTCTAAACCTCGGTGCCCCCGAGAGAAAGAGGCGGCGGCCACCGGGCAGAAGCATGGAGGAAACAGAGTAACCTAGAAGAGAGCAGGGATCAGATGCCAGAGGGAAAGAGGATGAGATGAGAGCGGAGGATGTGCTAAAGGCTTAAGGTGAGTTCTCAAGAGAGATCAGTGGAAAAACTGCCTGACTTAACAAGGAGTGCCTCATCCACCCTACTGGGTCTCCCCCACCCTCCCAGGTCCCTGCAACTCTGTTACTCACCCAGGTAGGCTGCATGGTTCTGCAAGGCAGGGGGAAACTCATCTTCCAGGGCCGTTCGTGGGGGGAAAAGGCGGCGACCTTCTTCAAGCCATAGTACCGAGCCCCCCCAGTCATAGGCCCCCACCATCCCAAAGAGAATCCCATCCTGAGGGGCAGAACCGAATGAGGACACTGAGAAGACAGTGGGGAACAGGAGAAAAATGAAGTCTCCAGGAGTAAGATGCTCACAGAAAAGCACGGAAGGGCAGGGACTAGGCGGGTTAAAGGAGAAATCTGGAGGGGCCTTAGGGTTTAAGTTGAGTCAGAAGCTGGAGAGGATTATGAAAAGATCAAGAGTTCAGGGGTGTTGCAGAGGGTCAGGGTCTGTCCAACCTGTAATCGGTGGGTGGAGAAGCCAATCTCAGACATTTCTAGCCCAAAGGAGCTTTCGTTTTCCCCACGGGACCCTTGGGCATAAATAAATCGCAAAGCGCTCAGGGGAGCTCGCTGCACTGGATTCACTCTAGAATGCCCCCAACACGGTCCTCCACTTCACCCCGATAATCATTACCCTCCAGACCAAATATCCGGTCTCCCAGTGCATCCACAATGTCTGTCAGCGCAGCCTCATCTGTGACATTAAAGAAGAACCGCTCATCTGGATCACTAGCGATAGCTCTGATTTCCCGAAGGAAAGAGCTAGGGTCTCTCTGTCGCCGGAGATAGTGACCGAGGACCTGAGTTCAAGATGGGGGTCTATTAGCTGTGTGAAGTAAATTGTTAGAGCCAACTAAAGAAAAGGGGAGGAAACAACGGCTGAAGTCCAGGCGGTGGCTAATACTATTTTCTCTGTTACATATTTAGAAAACCTTTCTCCATCTCTCTTTTTAGCTCCAGAGTCGATTCTTGGTCTGGGAGATGACTCGAGGAGTAATGTGCTTGCCATGCAAACTGACAACCTGAGTTTAGATCCCCAGACCCACAGAAAATGCTGGACACAGTAGCTCAGGCTTATCTGCAATCCCAGCATGCCCCTACCAGGAGACAGGAAGCTGAGTCAGAAGACTTGACCAAGCCTGTGGGCCAGCTCGCCTGGCTTAGAGTATGCAGCTGAACAAGGTACCCAGTCTCAAACAAGGTGGAAGGTACCGACATATGATGTGGTTCTCTGACCTCCATATATATACACCATGGTATGTGCACACATGCATGCACACACACGCACATACACACAACAAACAACACACACCATACAAATACACACGCACTACAACACAAAACAAAACCAGAAAGCACCAGAGTCAAGTCTCACCGCGATCCCGTAACGTGTTACTTTTCCAGCCTCACAGGCCTTTAGTGCGGCTGGAAGCTCCTCTCCATCATGAGATTCCCCATCAGTGACAACCACCAGCAACCTTGCAGCTTCAGGTCTGCCGCCCCGGGACTGACTGAACCCTTCTGTGCTAAGAAAAGAAAAAAATGAAATACGGTCATGCATGTACGTGTGCATGTGAGTATACACACGCTCTGCACACACACATATGTATTTAACACTGTTATCCATTCACTGAGGTCAGATGTTGTGTCTTCTAGGCCATTCTCCAACAGTGTTAACATGCAAACTGGCACAAAGTCACGGCTTGAATGTTTGGGTGCCCAGAACATATAGAATATAGAATAACCTATCATCAGTGTAAGTTAGTGCCAGCTTTATTCATTCATAGATTCATTCAGTGAACGTTGTGTTTTGGTTGACAAGATCAAGGAGATGGAGAATAGACACTAGTCATGGTGTCAGGCAGTCTCCCCGGAGGCCAGTTTAGGATCGTGTTTGGAAAGGAGGTTAGGACACGAGTGGCTAAAAAGCTAAGGATCAGAATTGACATGGAAATAGCAGAGAAGAGATGGGGCTCTGGTCACAGAAACAGACAGACGAGGAGAGATACACTCAGAGACACTGTGAGATACACTCAGAGACACTGTGAGATACAGTAAGAGAGACTGTGAGATACAGTAAGAGAGACTGTGAGATACACTCAGAGACACTGTGAGATACAGTAAGAGAGACTGTGAGATACAGTAAGAGAGACTGTGAGATACACTCAGAGACACTGTGAGATACACTCAGAGACACTGTGAGATACACTCAGAGACACTGTGAGATACAGTAAGAGAGACTGTGAGATACAGTAAGAGAGACTGTGAGATACACTCAGAGACACTGTGAGATACAGTAAGAGAGACTGTGAGATACACTCAGAGACACTGTGAGATACAGTAAGAGAGACTGTGAGATACACTCAGAGACACTGTGAGATACACTCAGAGACACTGTGAGATACAGTAAGAGAGACTGTGAGATACAGTAAGAGAGACTGTGAGATACAGTAAGAGACACTGTGAGATACACTCAGAGACACTGTGAGATACACTCAGAGACACTGTGAGATACACTCAGAGAGTACTGGGCCAGCAGCCAACCGAGCCTTCCTCCATTGGTGTCTGGCCTGTGGATAAAGATAGGCACACAGACCATCTTGTGACGTACACACTATATCCCAGACCCTCTCGCGGCGTGCCGATCCTTCATCCTCCCACATCCCTTCACCATGCCTCACCATGCCAGCATTATCGCTTGGGCAGTTCTTGTTTCTCGCCCCTCCCGCCGGCTGAGGTTCCTTGCTGCTCTCACAACTTCTTCCTTGGTTCGGAAATCTCCCAGGGACCACTCGTGCACAGGGCTCTCCCCATACTGTACCAGTCCTACCTGAAAACAGTAAACCATGTCCTCCAATGGGATGTTTGTAGAGGATGGAGACAATGGAGAACAAGGGATGGAGGGGAAATGAACACCTCGCAGGCAGGTCCAGTCTGCAGCCTGTGGGTCCCAAGCAACTGCATACGGCAAAAGACAGCTATGGATGTGGCCCATACAAAATCCTCAACTTACGTCAAACATCATGAGATCTTTGTGTCTTTTTGGAAACTTAATTACACAATTCTTGAGCATAAGTTCTGTAGATGACAATGTCCTAGTGTGATGTCAAGAGGTTGGACATGCCTGATTACACTGAGCGGACGGACCATGAGGTTCTATCTCTTTCCCTCCAAACCCATCCATGTGTCCCTCACTTACCTGTATCTGCTCCGGATCAATAAAGAGTCTCCCTACCAGCCTCCGAAGGAAAGTCTGAACTTCAGACCAGGGATAGATACTATTGGAGCCATCCAAAACAATGACGACGTCCATGTATGTTGGACAGCCTAGAAGGGGGAGTATAGCAATGGGAAGCAAAGACTGGAAGGATGCTGGGGGGTGGGGAGCCAACAAGGGAAAATGTCACAGGAGGACGCGTCAATGTAAGCAACTATTAGGACTTCTTACATGCAAGGAAGGACCGTGCCAGGCTCCTAAGTGTGGGAATGAATGAAAGAAGAGATGGGCAAGTGTGAAGGATGAAATCTGCACCAGATAGAAACCTACCACCAATCTACGCCATGGGAGACCAAAAGAGCATCACTTTGGTTCGTGTGTGTGTGTGTGGGAACTGAACTAAGGGCTCTATTCATGCTCTATCTATGTGCCACTGAGGGTCAGGTCCAGCCCGGAGGGTCCTTCTGATAGTGGTAAACCAAAGAGGCAGCAGAGTCGGGCATGACAGTACATGTCTACTATGCCAGTACTTGAGAAGCTGAGACAGGCAAATCCCAAGTTCAAGGGTATCCTGGGCTATATGATAAAACTATGTCCAAAAAGGCAGCAAATCTATGGAAGGACTGGGGGAGAACTCAATAGCTGAGTGCTCACTTGGAATGCATAAGACCCACAAAAATAAGATATTGAGGATTCTGAGAAAATGTACCGGGGTAGAGAACATTGTAAATGAGAAATACAGGTATAAATAAACGGCACCCAGAGGAATAATAAGGTAAATGTAATGGGTGGGGCACAGGATGTACGGAGGATAACTGGGTTTTTTAAGTTGAAACCCTAAGCCAGATCCTGGTGTCTTGACACTCCAGTCAGGAGTCTGAATTCTAATCTGTTAGCAAGCAGCAGATTCTGCTGCAAGCACAGCTGGGGATGGTGAGGTTAGCCATGCAGAGACCTCTGTTAAGTTTGGGGGTGGTAAGGTTAGCCATGCAGACCCTCTGCTGAGTCTGGGGATGGTGAGGAGAGCCATGCAGACCCTCTGCTGAGTCTGGGGATGGTGAGGAGAGCCATGCAGATCCTCTGCTAAGTCTTTTGTTCTGTTTTCCCCACCCAGCACCCCCATCTGAAAACTGAGTTCCCAGGCCCTTCCACCGGCTCACGTTGGGCAGTAGGTGCCAGGCTTCCTTGGGGCTGGAATGAAGCATCCACACGGGCACACAGTCCAGAACTGAAGACAGAGCTGCCACAAGCACGGGACCAGAGAGGGGCACAGGCCTGGGGCACAGGTGGGCAAGGGAGATAGTTATTCCCAGATCTAAGAAGGGCTCCTCAGACATGCATCTAGTTAAAAAAAAAAAAGGCACTAAGATCACTCCATGGGTATCCTATCTTGCTCTCTAGGGATTTTAAACTCCTTGGCTCTTCTATATAGACTAACTCTCCTTACCATATTCTCTTTTCCCTGCCATGAACCTTCAGAGACCCTTTAGCTCACCATGAATCCCCCATCACCATCTGTCTCTAGTAGCGACATGCCCAGGTGCATATTCACGGCCGGCTGAGATGAATTTCCCAGTTGATAGTCTCCTGGGTGGAGGAGGGGTAGAAGAGAATGAAGTCGGGGTCAAAGGTTGGGTGCTCGAGTTCAGTGCAATTTGGGAGGAGAATGAAAAGGAATCTGTATCAAGTTGAAGGCAAGGTCTGTATAGGTTATGGAGGCAAAGAAGCTGACACACAAGGACTCGGCTCCTGGGTATCAGAATCAGGGATTAGCAAAGAAAGAGTTGGGCATCTTCTTACCCAGGTGGCCCTTGGCACATGGGGCATCGTAGGATCCCCCTATAGAGCAGCGATAAACATCCCCCCGCCGGTCACCTGAAGGCCCATCCCAAGGGGCGCCCACCAGCATCCTGAGGGGAATATGGATATAAGCATCAGGTGAACATGACTCTTTCTTCTTCTTTCTTTCTATTTGTCAAGATAGGGTTTCTCTGTAGCTTTGGAGCAGGTCCTGGAACTAGCTCTACATAGACCAGGCTGGCCTCGAACTCTCAGAGATCCACCTGCCTCTGCCTCCCGAGTGTTGGGATTAAAGGTGTGTGCCACCACCACCTGGCAAATATGATTCTTAATATAGACAAGAGGGAAAGTGCGGGGCTGGAGAGATGGCTCAGAGGTTAAGAGCATTGCCTGCTCTTCCAGAGGTCCTGAGTTCAATTCCCAGTAACCACATGGTGGCTCACAACCATCTGTAATGGGGCCTGGTGCCCTCTTCTGGTCTGCTAGCATACACACAGACAGAATATTGTATCCAATCCTGTGGTCCTCCGATTTCCTTCTCACCATCGCTGTCCACCCCCAACATGCTGCAAGACGCTGTATCCAAATTCAGCCTCTGGTGGCCCTGTGAACAGGCGTGGGTGGCGCTCATCCAGATTAAAGGGGGAGCAGAGACCTGGAAGGCCAGGATCAGAATTAGCATCAGCTGGCCAGTTGAAGGACGGGAGCGGCACAGTGATGCCCAGGACAGGAGGGTGCATCTCCAGCTCAGTGTGGCTGCCTGATTGCTTAAAGCTCACCTGGCCTCTGTCGATGTCATGTACTAAAGCCCCAGGTGGGGTGATGGGGCGACTCTCCCTGCGTGGGGGTTCTGAGGCCCTCGGCCATGCTGAAGCACAGCTGCACTTTCGTTCCCACTCCTGAGATCTCATTCACAGACACGTCTGGAAAGGTCGGGTTACTCTCCACATCATCCCTCCTACACACCCTCCTAGGCCATCAGAGTCCAAAGAGGGAGCGGGCCTTTGCGCAGCCGCACAACCACCCCTTCCAAGTTCTTCCCGAACCCGGGCCATGGGGAGAAGAGGAGGGCGAGGAGCTCCCCGTCTGGGTGTCTCCTCTTTCCGTGCCTTGACATTGTCACACTTACACTTTCTCCAGGGTCTAGGACGCTGGTGGCTTCCAGCCCTGCAAACCTCAGTGCTAATTAACTGGGCGGAACCACCAGCCTGCCCACACACATAGTTTGCCATCTATCCTTGTTAGGGTCCTATCCCCCGGCAAAAAATACTCCCCCATAATTTGTTGCTTATCTCCTCCACCTCCCAACTACCTCTTGCCCACTCCCACAATTCCCTCAAACTTTAGCTCACTCCGAAGGTCCCCAATTGTGTCCTTGCCGATCCCTTTCTTCTGACCCCAATTCCCATAAAATCAGAGCGGGTATTTTAGGAAACAAAGATTATAGGGTATTTGCAGAGAAAAATTCCAAGCCTCGTGTCCCTCCCGTGCTTCTCTCTCCCACTGTCTTGCTCCTTACGTTCAAGCAACCCTCTCTCACCCTACGCCCACCCTCCAGCATCTCTAACTTTTGATTCAAACCGAGCTCACTTTCAGAAGGTATTCTGTATGAGAGCCTCTTTGCATCCGGGAAACAGGGTTGTAAGACCAGGAACTCACTAGATGAACCCAGAGTTCTGACCACATAGTAAGGCGATTATGCCTCGGCACCAGGGAGTACCAGTGGTAGGGAGAGGCCGGGAGGGTGACTGTAGGGATCATGCTAGCTGCATGTAAGAGGAGAGACGTGGTTCTATTCTGCATCTCCATTTATATGGAGTTTAGGGCAAAGGTGTTAGATAACTAGGTACAAATCTTACTCAAGCCTTAGGCAGCTTCAACCCCTGCCATTGGGGAGTCTAAAAATATGAGTTCACATGCAAAATATGGTATCAATATTAACCTCTGACCCAAACTCCCAAATAATTTTAACCGTATGGTCCCAATTCTAAACAATTCAGGTATCTTCCATTCCCACCGGAAACCAGGAAGTTTGCTTTCCTCACCTGTCAGCAACGCCAGGGACAAGAACAGGTGAGGAGAGGAGAGGCGCGCCATGCCTGCTTGTCCTGTCTTGTTTCAAGAAGTCCTCTGTGCCTCTCTGTCCCTCTCCTTTGCTGTTTTCTTTACTTTCCCTCCTATCCTGCCCCCTCCCACTGGCAGCTAAAAATAAAGTTGGACGGAATGGGAGGGGTGGTGGTGGGGAACTGTGGGGAGCCCCAGTCAAAGAAGACAGAGGGATCTTAGTCCAGTCTCTGCCTTGGTGCTGCCCCCTGGAGGCCTCAGCTTATATTCAAAGAGAACACAGCTTTGAACCCTCTCTGAGGCTACATTTCCCACTGTTTATATTTTCAATAGTGATTTCCTCCCGTTTGGAACAGAAAGTAGGAGTTAGAGACAAATTCTTTTCGCCTTATTAATCTCAACCTGAGATATGTAGAATAAAAGCCGACAGCAGTGACAGCTGTGTCCTCCTGCTGTGTGACCTTGCCAGTCCACTGCGCTCTCTGGTCATGCTTGTGTGTTTAAAGCTTCTGGAGAGTCTTTGACTGTGAACAGGTGTGCTTTGTAGCACCGATATAATTACTTTGGTTTAAAATATCCCACCCCCAATTTAAGGAGGCTATAAATGTCTCAGGAATGGTAGAAACATCTTAGTACTTCTGATTGTCCACTACCTACTACTTTCCCCCAAGACTTAAATTTTCAATGAAAACCTGTAAGGATGTTAGTTGCCAATGCCATGGAAACCCATCCATAGTCACAGAAACTGAGAGGCCAGACCAGATGTCAATGCGCAGCTGGACAGAGTGGCACACACCTGCTCTTCTACCTACTCAAAAGCCTGAGGCAAGAGAACTCAGACTTTCAGGCCAGCCTGGGTGTAACAGATGAGACCCCCATCTTGAAAATGAATAAGTAAGTCAGTGAGCAAACCGATCTTTAATGTGCTGACCTGGAAGGCTTGCCTGCACTGTGGGCATGGACCACAGCTATTTACAGAGATTCATTGTACAGTATTTACAGTGAGAGGCCAGACACAGCATCAACCTGGACAGTTAAAGAAAGGGCAGAGCCAGGAGAGGAGGAACTCTAATATCAAAGTGTTAGCAGACACGGGAAGGTATGGAGGAGAGAAGGGTCAGTGCCAAATCAGGAAGGAGGCTGGTGAGGTAGACACAGGGGAGAAGTGTCAAATGGCCTTCGGTGCAGAGATATGAGGGAAGAGTCTGCTGGGACATGAAATCATGGAGTGTGAAGGAAAAACACTATGCTCCATGCTGCTTCAGAAAAAGAATGCAATTAGCACTTTACTACTCAAAACGTGTGCTTCTCCTACCAAGAAGGAATTCTGTTTAAGTGTTCAGATAGGGGACTAAGAAAGACAATTCTGCCGCATGGTGACAAATTCTTTTTTTTTTTTTTTTTTGGTGACAAATTCTTAACCAGACTCAAGGCAGATAAAAAGGAAGAGAGCAAAGAGATTCGGGCAATGACAGAGAAGCCCAAACGCCTCTCGAGGCATGCTGGAGTCTTTCCAGCGACATCGCCTTCCTGACCTCGTCTTTGGCAAGGTTCTCCCCTCATTCCTGAGTATCTGGATCTAACTTCAATTAAGGAGTCACATTAGGATGAGGATGCCACATGGGGACAATCTAAAACTCCATCTCACCAATTGAGCTCCCTCCTTATCTTGTATCATAATGTCAGGGCTTGAGTCGTAGCCAGGGACAGATTAGGGTGAGAATAGACAGAATGGAGGATATGAGGCCACAAAGGCCCACAATCCCAGGGCCACAGCGCCAGAGGCCTAGTTTGTCCAGTGGGATAAAGAGGTCACAGGCGTTTCTGAGCACATCCAGCAGAAGAGGGGGGTGACCTCGAAGGACACGTGCCAGGAGCAGGACCCGGAGCCGAAACTTCAGAGCTAGTTGTGGCAGGCACCCCTCTGGAGTCCCTGATCCTCCAGGTCCCCCAGTCTCAACTCCTCCTGGGACTCCAGAAACCTTCATTCGCCGGCCATAAGCTGAGGTCTCTTGCTCCATCAGTAAGCGGATCTCATAAGCATCGCGGCTCAGATTCATGATGAGGGAGAACAGGTAGTACCTGGGATGCATGGGCAGATGCATAGGTTAGGGCAGGTACGCAGTCTTTTCAGCCCACCCTACACAAACTGAAACCCTTTTCTCATGCACTGAGAAGGGATTCCACATCAGAATGTCAGAAGCCAATACTATAACCCACCACTGGAGATGCCCACTCTGGGAACTGGTGAGACAGCTTAGTGGATAAGAGCATTTGCCAAGCCCCAAGATTTAAGTTCGATCCCCAGAACCCACATGGAAGATAGAACTGATGTCCTCAAGGTGTCCTCTGACTTCCACAGACACCAAGGCACACACATGCACGCACATATACAATATAAACAAATTATTTTTTTAAAGTTAAAAACTATGTCCTGCCTTAGAAGTAGGAATGTAGCTCACTAGTAAGAGTATTTGCCTTGCATGCATGAGTCCCTGAGTTCAGTCTCAGCAACACCAAGAAAAGAACTGTCCTTCCTTCTGGACAATATGTTAGGTTCAATAAATCGATACAGAAAGACACATGGTCTCACTTACCTAACTCACCAGAGCACGGAATAAGATGGTGGTTGCTAGGATTGGAGGGTATGAGAAACAGGAAGACATTGGCCGATGGGACAAACATTCAGTTCTACAAAGTACACAAGTTCTGTACATCTGACATACAGCATGGCGACTATGGTTACACAACTGCATCACACACTTGAATCTTGTTAAATGAGATCTCAGCTCAGGTGCTCTAATTAAGAAGATGTCACCAAGCCGGGCGGTGGTGGCGCACGCCTTTAATCCCAGCACTCGGGAGGCAGAGGCAGGTGGATCTCTGTGAGTTCGAGGCCAGCCTGGTCTACAAGAACTAGTTCCAGGACAGGAACCAAAAGCTACGGAGAAACCCTGTCTCGAAAAATCAAAAAAAAAAAAAAAAAAAGATGTCACCATAAGGTTATGATCATTTAAACAGTCATTTATTTTATGTATATGAGTGTTTCACCTGCATGTGTGTTTGTGCACCGTGTGCCTGTATGCCTGGCACCAAGAAGGCCAGAACAGGGTGTCAGATCCCCTGGAACTGGAATTATAGGTGGTTGTGAGCTGCCATGTGGGTGCTGGCAGCTCCCTCCTGTCCTGTCCTCTGGAAGAACAGTGTGGAGGTTTGAATAGGAATGGCCCCCAGAGACTCATGTGTTTGAATGTTTGGACCATAGGGAGTGGCAATATTAGGAGGTGTGGCCTTGTTGGAGTGGGTGTGACCTCACTGGAGGAAGTGTGTCACTGTGTATGTGGACTCTGAATGTCTCATCTATGCTCAAGCTACACTCAGCATAGACTCCTTCTGTATGTGGATCACGAGGTAGAACTCTCAGCTCCCTCTCCAGCACCATGTCCTGCCATGATGATAATGAACTAAAGCTCTATAGCTGTAAGCCAGCCCTAGTTAAATGCTTTCCTTTATAAGAGTTGCCATGGTCACGGTGTTCCTTCACAGCAATAGAGCCCAACTGAGCCAGTGCTCTGACTGCTGTGCCATCTCTCCAGCCCATCATACGTATGTTAACAATCCTGAGTATGGGATCACATCATAATACACATATTCAAGACACCACACTGTATGCCTAAATACATACAGCTATACCCCAGAAATAATAAAGAAAAAAGAACTCTCCTACTATTCTATAACCAGTATGTATTTATATGTAACTTAAGATCCTGGCTTAAAATCTGTGTCATAAAATCTGCCAAGATTAATTTCATTTTGAGACAATTCTTATAAACATAACACACTGAACTGCAGAGACGGCGGTGGTAATGGGCTCACCATGCAAGTGTGAGGACACAAGTTCAAATCCCCAGAACCTATGTAAATGCCAAAAAACATGATAATAGGGAATCTCTCAGAATAAGATGGCTAGTCGGACTAGCCTTGTACAGGTGAGCTCGGAGTCAACTGAAAGGCCTGCCACATGAATAAGGTGGAGAAAGACAGACTTCTGAAGCCAAGCTTGGGCCTTGTATGCATACATGTGCTCAGGCATTCACATATATTTGTTACTACATATACACACATAAAATACACACATGAAACACACACATGAAACACACACATACACACACACACACACACACACACACACACACTCAGGGGGAGGAAACACATTTAACTTGACCCTAATAATGCAAACATTTTTTTTTTGTTTTTTGTTTTTTTGAGACAGGGTGTCTCTGTAGTTTTAGAACATGTCCTGGAACTAGCTCTTGCAGACCAGGCTGGCCTCAAACTCACAGAGATCCGCCTGCCTCTGCCTCCCGAGTGCTGGGATTAAAGGTGTGCGCCACCACCGCCTGGCATAAAGCAAACTATTTTGAAAGAACAACTTTAGTTCTTCAAGAGATATATACAGCCCAAAATGGTGATGCATGCCTATAATCCCAACACTTAGGATCAGGAGTTCAAGGATAACCTGGGCTACATGAAACCCTGTTTTAAAAAAGGGAGAAGAAAAAAGATTTACACATACTTTAGAGGATTTAAATCCAATCTTTAAGAGAAAAAAAAAAGACCACCCCCCCCCAAAGGCCCAGAGATTAAGTGACTGCTAGAGATGTTAGATAATAAATTCCTTAAGCACAAAAATATACATTATTCACTATGTAAACAAGACATACCTCAAACTTACAGAGACCCTCTGCCTTTGTCTCCAAGTGCTGGAATTAAAGGCACACACCACCATACCCAGACCAACCCAAAAGTCTTTTTTGTTTGTTTGTTTGTTTTTGCTTTTCAAGACAGGGTCTCACTGTATAGCCCTGCCTGTCTAGAAACTCACTCTGTAGATCAGGCTGGTCTCAAACTCATAGAAATCCACCTGCTTGTTCCCGAGTACTGGGATTAAAGGTGTGTGCCACCACACTTGGCACATTTTTGTTATGTTTTAAGGCAGGATTTGCTTTCCTATGTAGTTCAGGCTGGCTATGAATTCTCCATCCTGCTTAAACCTTCCTAGTATTGGATTACAGGCATACATTAGCTAAGTCTTAAATATAAAAGCCACAGGTTTCTTTGTTCTTATGATGGCTGTGTGTGTGTGTGTGTGTGTGTGTGTGTGTGTGTATTTGGTGTATAACAAGGTATACATATGCAGAGATCAGAGGTAGACTCGGATGTCTTCTACTGCTCTCCACCTTATATCTTGAGACAGGGTCTTTTACTAAACTTGGTGCTCTCCGGTTGGCTAGACTGGCTGGCTAGACGAGACCCTGAGTCCTCCCGTCTCCACCTCCCAGCACTGGGGTCACAGGCCTGAGTCACTCCTGCAGGCTTATGTGGGTGCTGGGCACCCACACACTTGACTTAGACATCTCCACAGCCTGTGCTTTGCTTCTGATCTACTCTAGTAACAGTGATCTACACTCAATAAATTGTCCTAGTTTTAAACCTACCCTGAGAGGCTGGAGAGATGGACTGCTTCCAGAGGACTCAAGGCTGGTTTTGAGCACCTGTGTCAGGTGGCTCACAGCCCTGTAACTCCAGCTTCTGCAGGATCCAACATCTCTAGCACCTGTAGGCATCTGTACTCATACACACACATGCCAACACAAATACATACATAACTAATATAAATAAATCTTTAAAAAGACTGTGGGATTTTCTGTTATCCCCTTGGGGAAAAAAATTAAATGACGATTCTGTGTCCAAGTGTCAGCGCAATCACCTCTGGTCCTTTAACTGGTCTCTCTGTGGCCATTCTTGTCCCTACCTCAACCACTGAGCTTGAGAAAGCTAGTAGCATGAGTGTAAATCACATCATCACATCTGTTCTTAAAATTATCCACTTGTTCTCTTCTCATCCAATTACAGTGAAACCTAGCGAGACAGCTCTACCCATGAGCTGCATCCCCCATAATCACTGTAACTGTGTGCGTGTGTGCATGTGTGTGTGCATGTACATATGTAGGCACAGGTATGCTGTGGTATGGTGTGGAAGATGGAAGGCCCACTTGCAGGACTCAACTCTCTCACCATCAGGTTTACCCAGCAAGCACCTTTAACCTATTCAACCGTCTCACAGCATAATTAATTGTGTTGATAACTGACTCCCTACCTACACTGTCATGAGCCTTGGCTTCCTTTCTCTTTTTAAAGGCACTTGTTTTATTTATTACCATGATGTGTAGCAGTACGTATGTGAGACGGGGCACAAGTGCAATGCGCACATATGGAAGTCACAGAGCAACTCTGTGGAGTGGGTCTTTTCTGCCACCTTTACCTGGGCCCCAGGGTCTGCTTGCTTATACTCACTGAGTCATCTCATCACAGACCTTAAGTTTCAAGGATCAGACACTACATCTGTTTGAATTCTGCTTAATCTCCTGGCCCATAGTAAGAAACTAGGAAATATTTTTGGAAAAGCCAAACACAGTGGTGGTGGTGCGCACTCATGGAGTTCCAGCTACTAAGGTGGCTAAGGTAGGAGGATTGTCTGAACCTAGGAATTCTGCACCAGTCTCAGCAATGTACGAGACCCATCTCTTTCATGTGTGCAGATGCATGCATGCACATGTGTATGTGAAGCCTTGGAGACTCCTCAGGTACTGTCCACCTTGTTTTTTGTGACAGGGTTTCTCACTTGGCCTGAAACTTGCCCGAGAGCCTTAGGAATCCTCCTGATTTAACCTCCACATTGCTGGGATTACAGGAGCGTGCCACCATCCCTGGTCTGTGTGTGTGCAGGTGTGATTCTAGGGATCTAACTCAGGTTTTTTCCTGCTTGTAGAGCTGTGTAATCCCAGCCTTGTAAGACCCCTATATCATGAAAGAAAAAGGGACTAGACATGGTATCACATGCCTGTAATCCTGTCCTAACTGGGGTTTGGGAGGCTTCAAGCAGGAGAATCCTAAGTTCAAGGTTAAATTAGGGCATATAGTGAGACCTATCTCAAAAACAACAACAAAGCAAAATTATAAAAAAAAAGAACAAAACAAACAAATAACAACAATGAAAAAAAAACCCAAACAGGCAAAATGACTCCGCAGGGTAAGGGCTCTGTCAACAAATGTGGTGGCCTGAGTTCAGCCTTGAGGTCCACATGGTGGAAGGAGAGAACCAACCTTTGCAATCCGTCCTCCACACACGGTGTGGCAATGCCACCTGCCCCCGCCCCTCACTAATAATAAATAAAATTCTTTAAAGGAAAAATGGAATAAATGAGTAGGAAGGCAATGAGGGCAGACTATCTGTGGTTTGGATATAACTAAAGTAATACAATATTTGTCACCTCCAATCTCAAGACACTTAGTATGGCACAGCAAATCTAACTTCTGGACGATATTGTAACTCTTTTATGGATTAAGATACAAATGAAGATTGGAAACCAAATGGTCGGTTAAGATAGATACTGGCGCACACCTTTAATTCCAGATCTTTGGAAGCAGAGTCAGGCAAACCTCTGTGAATTCAAAGCAGTATAGTCTATACAGTGAGTCAACCAGGACTACGAAGTAAGACCCTGCCTCAAAAACAGACAAAAGAATGACTAATGTATAGTATATATATTATATATAATATATAGTCCTAGCATCCATGGGAGGATTAACTCCAGGATCCTGCACTCCGCCCACCCAAATCCACAGCTGCTCAAATCCCTTAGATAAAATGGTATTGCATTTATATATAACCTACCCAATCTCCTGTATCCACCTCCAGATTGTTTATAATATCCAATACAATATATATGCAATATAAAGAAATGTTATATCTCTCTGTATAACTATACCGTCTGAGGAATAACAACACAAAACACTTTCACATGTTCCATTCAGATGCACCTTTCCCTTCGATGTTTTCTATCTGTAGTTGCTTGAATCAAAAGACGTGGAAACAATGGCTATGAAAAGCCAAGTGTATATCCTGACCTACTACTGTCTCATAAGTAGCAAGTTATGGGCCAGGGAGCTGGCTCGGGAGGTGGGAGCATTGCCATGCCGGACCGATGGCCTGAGCTTGGCCCCTGGACCTCACAGTGGGAGGAGAGAGTCTGTTGTCCTCTGACCTACAGATGTGTGCCGTGGTGCAGTCCCTCTCCTGCCATAATTCTCTTTTAAAACATATAGAATGATGGCTTAGTAAAAGTACCTCTGCTTTTCCCAGAACCCACACGACAGCTCACAACCATCTGCAATTCCAATGCTGGTGTCCTCATTTGGCTTCTGCCAGCAACAGACACATAACTGGTGCACAGACATACACGCTGGCAAAACATCCATACACATAAAGTAAAATATTATAAATGTGCGTGCGTGCAAGCCACGTGGAATGGAGGCCACAAACAGTCTTATAGGAGAAAACCAAACCAAACCTGAATGAACGCTGTGCCCACTTTTCCTGGTCCACGCGGGGAGCGAGTCCGGACTTCCCGGCCCACAGAACATTGTCGCAGGCAAAGTATAAGGCTCGGTTGAGATGACTAACAGTGATGCAGAATCTCAGGACAACGTCGGAGAGGTGCACAGCTCTTTTGGCCGACTCGAGCGCGTCTGCCGAGTTACCCAGGCGGAGCACTTGTGGAGAAGAACAGGGGAAAGCGAGGGATTTGAGGCAGAGGCGGAGGTGGGGGGCAGAAGAAAGAAAAAGGGTAACAGTTGAGCAAGCAGTAATAACATACAATAAAAAAGTAAAAATAATTTGTTGTTTTTTAAACTTCAAATCACAGTTAAATCTTGTCCCAGTTTAGTTTTTACTTGCCCCATTGTCTCCAATCCATTATAAATAACTTTCTTATACCTGTTGTCTAATCTCAGTTGGAGGCATGCAGAAGAGCCAATGACAGCAAACTGGCGGAAGGGGAAACACAGGAAGGAGAGGCAATGGGCCCATAGTTGGGAATGATAAAAAAAGGGTTTGGTGCACTTACGCTTTCTTCCAAGACTCAGATGACCTTCCAGCTGTCGAATCTGCTTCTGTAACACAGGACTGGCCCCATGTCTCTGCAAAGCATGGCCGAGAAGGGAACAGGCATACTGGGCAGCCCTGGAGGGGAGGACAGGAAAATAAGGGACAGGTCTCCCTAACCTCTCTGCCAAAAATGTCCTCCAGCAGGCTGGTGAGGCGGCTAAGAGCACTTGCTCTTGCAGAGGACCTGGTTCCATTCCCAGCACCCACATGGTGGCTCCCAACTGCCTGAAAGTCCAGCTCCAGGACATCCATCACCCTCTTCTGACCTCTGCAGGCACCAGACACACACGTGTGCACAGACATACTTGTAGACAAAACATTCCGACAAATAATAATCAATCTGAAAACAAAAAACTCTTCCGGGGACATTTCCTCCTCCTTTTCACACGAATATTTTTCCGTTTCTCCTCAAGGCTGGGGAAGGGAACGACGTGAGGGGAAAATACAACCTATGAGAATGGGGGAACACTATTTGGAGCTAAGAGAGTAAGAGTTTCGAAAATGGTGAGGCCTAAAGGGGCCAGTAAGCGGCCGGGATCCATCACAGGCGTCCACACGCGAGTTTATATATGAAACACGACGGAGGGCGATCTAGTTGAAGGGCAAACTAGTCTTCGGGACAGGGGAACTAAGAGACTAAGCTCCTTGAACGGTACGGAACCCGAAGGAGAGCCGAGACAGCGCGGCTGCTAGGTGACAGCCGGGTAGAGGACGCAGAACCGGGAGGATCGCCCCTCATGCCTCCACAGCAGTGAGGAAACTTGCTTTGTGGACACGGTAACCCTGGGCGGCCTCCCCGCTGGCCCACTCATGCCTCAATTTCCCCATCTTTCCCGTGAACAGGAAAGAATCATGTCACAACCGACTGCAGAGTGCGCCTCCCGGGCCGCGCGGGCCCCCGTAGCCAGAGCTGACCCTCAGGGACCCCGTAGCGCGCCCGTCGCCTCGCGGGAACCTGCTCTGCCCTCCCGCCCGCGCTCCTCCGTCGGCCGCACCTACACAGCCGCTCCCGGGCTTGGCTCTGAGCACTGAAGCGGACCCAGGCGTCCATGACAGCGGCAGCCCGGGCCCACGGCTCCGCGGCCCGCCTGCTTCCAGCCCCTAGTCACGCCTCCCGGGCGGGCAACGGGGCTTCGCGAGGGACAAACGGCGGCAGGAAAGCCAACCCAGCCGGAGCCGGCCCTGGGGCGGAATCTCAGGACGCGCAGCGAAATAGTGGGTGCATTTCCGGCAGAGACGGTCTCCAGCCTCTAAGCACGCCCCCACGAGCACCCGGCTTTAAAGTCTCCGCAGCAAGGGGCGGGGCCTGCGGGAGCCCGGGGCGCTGTAGGATGCCCGCCCGGGCGTGTACCCTCCAGCCCTGTCCAGCTAGGCGCTGAAGAACCCTGGGCAGCAGAAGCCTGTAGCCCAGACTAACTGCCCAAGGGAAAGAGGGTGTGATGGGATCCCGCTTGGCAACCTCCTCCCGATTAGGTGAAGAGTTCAGGGGCAGAACTAAGTGGACGAAATTCACAGGCCACCACATCTGTAGGCCTAGGCACACCTTCAGGGTCAGCAGTGGTGAAGGACCGTCTGGGCGAAATGGGGAGTGGAAATAGGTCAGAGATGCCCACCTTCTTAGGGGTAGCCCGGCCCGAAGGGGAGTGACCATTGTGCTCTGCTTTGTTTTGCTGTAAGACATCTGGCCGTGCTGTGGTCAGTGGCACCACAGTAACCCAGCCCAATTGTTGACTCATTTAACCGTTGCCAATTTAACGGCCACTTCTGCGGTTATGCCCCAGATGCTACCCGAAACATTCTTGTTCAGTATCTAGTTGAAGACGTCGCATGTTAGGCACCCATGCTTCTCAAAACTAATTGCTATGTGGGTAACTTTGCTGCCACCGGCTTTAAGCCAGCGCTCAGGTGGAAGGTGTGAACAGGCATAAATGAGATGTACAGGGGAAATCTGGTTTCTTCCTAGCCTTAGGTGAGTTGTCAGGGTTGCAGACTGGGCTGAACAGGAATTTGGTTACAGTAGGTGCCTGGGAAATTGCATTGCATGCTCTGCGGGCCACTAGCCATGGATCCTCAGGGAGGAAGCCTTTGCTATCTCCTGGGAAGATCACTTACAAGCTAGAGAGCTACATTTTGCTGGATGGATGGCAAATCCCTGTAGTCCCGACACTTAGGAGGCAGAGGCAGACCAATGAAAGTTTAAAGCCATCTTAATTTATCTACAGAGCTCCAGTCGGTCCAGCCTGATTTTAAGTGAAGGGGTGCTAGCTTGGTGGTTAAGAGTGCTTACTGCTCTTGCCACGCATCAGGGTTTAATTCCCAGCATGCACATGGCTGCTCACAACGGTCTCTTACCTCCAGTTCCAGGAGATCTGATGCTTTCTTCTGGCCTCCATGGCACCAGGAATACACATGGTTCACATTATGTACACTTCAGGCTGATAGTCATACATGCAAAAAACATTTAAAAGCAGTACCCCGTTATCCATCTGGCTCTCTTCCCTCAGATTGGCTTTGTGGGGTTTGATATCCACCTCTTTGCATCCCTGTCCCACCTCCTTTAGGATACTGGTACAGGAAAACTTCAGGACAGGAAAAAACATTTTACAAGTCTATTAAGAATAAAGTCAGTGGGCATAGTAGCACACACCTTTAATCTCGAGAAGCAGAGGCAGGTGGAGTTCAAGGCCAACCTGGTCTACACAGCAGGTTTCAGTACAGACAGGGTTACACAAAGAAACTCTGTCTCCCAAAAATAAATAAATAAAATAAATAAAAGAGAAGAATGTGAAGTCTGGCTAGAGTCGATTCAAAGAGCACTTTGTTCTTGAAGATGACCTGGGTTCAATTCCCAACACACACACAATGGCTCACAACCACCTGTAACTCCAGTTCCAGGGGCTCTATCACATCCTCTAACCTCGGTAGGTATCAGGGATGCGCATAGAACACAGACAAACATGTAAAGCACAATACCATACACATACTTTTTTTTTAAGCCTGGAGTTTTAGGTTAAACTTTGCGGTTTTCACTCCATTCAAGAAATAATGTCCATTAGCTCTGATATACTTAGATGCTAAAGGTACTTAATAGCAACTTCCTGTCTGCATAGCAGCCACATTGAGTGAAGAGTTAAATGTGTATCTAACCCACTCTTGAAGTCCAAGAGACCTTTTGAGGTAAAATTTGACCCCTGAAAAACAGAAAGGTGTTAAAACAAGTAAATGTGGGCCTCAGAAGTTACTTCTAAAGCGGAGGACTAGAAAATGGATAATGATAATGTGCAGAGAGGAAAGGTGGGCTAGGTCAAAGTTTGTACCCTAAAGCAAGAGACACACTAGAAGGTGGAGAGTAACATTTCCAGATTGTGATTTTTACTCTAACTTTCTAGCTATTAAAATTAGTTAGGCATTGTTGTAATCCTGTAATCCCAGCACTCTGGAGACAGCAGCGGGAGGATCACAATTTCATGGCCGGCTTAGTCTGTCATGAGTTTCAGGTTAACCAGGGTGGTATAGCAAGACCATCTTTAAAAAGATTTAATCCTCAAATCATAAAGTATCAGAAATTTAACACAAGCCTGACTAACTGGTCTGCACCTGTTACCTCAACAACCCAGCACTGGAGGGGAATGCAGTAACATAGCCGAGGTCCAGACTAGCCTGATCTAGTCAGTTTTAAGACCTTGCCTAAAAAGCAGTAGCAACCTCAGCAAAAGCCTGCCTATAGGTCTGAGGCAGAAAAATAATTTTTTTTACAATGTTACAAACAGGATCTCCATCATCCATCACTAAAAAGACAACGAGGGCTGGAGTTGGCTTAGTGGTCAAGAGCAGTGGAGTTATAAGAATTCATTCCCCCAATAGCCTTGTGTGCTACCTGAGGACTGATAAGCTGGAGGGGAAAGCACACAGGCCCACTTGCTCTGGCTGGTGCTGGGCATGGTTGGAGACCTAAACAGTGGAGAGGCGGCACAGGATCAGTGGCTGCTTCAGCCTTACTCTGTGATTTTGTCCATTTCACTGCACCAATTGGTAAACCAGTTTTTATGCCTTTGTGAGTTCAGGCTTCACACTGGCTACTCTTCAGAGGACATAAATTCAATCTGGGTACCCACATGGCAGCTCACAACCATCTCTAACTCCAGTCCCAGAGGAGCTGGGGCCCTGGGCCCTGTTCTGACTTGCTCAGGCAACAGGCACATATATGCTGTACAAACATATGGAGACAAAACAAAACGCTCATAATTAATAACTAAATATTAAATTAAAAAAAATTGTCGGGTGGTGGCGGCACATGCCTTAAATCCTGGCATTCAAGAGGCAGAGGCAGATGGATCTCTGAGTTCAGGGTTAGCCTGGTCTATAGAGCGAGTTCAAGGACAGGCTCCAAAGCTACACAGAGAAACTGTCTTGAAAAACCAAAACCCTATTGGGACACCTGGCATACATCCAGACACACATAAATAAAGAATGGAATTAGGAAGGGTAAGAAATTATTTCTGTATGTTCAAGTTTCAAAGTCATAGTAGGTACAGTACATGGTAAAGTTCTGTAGGAGAAATGAAAGTTAGAAGGCCACACAATTCCCTTTCCTCCTCCTCCTGAGACAAGACCTCATAGAACCCAGACTGACCTGCCAACAGGCTATGTAGCTGAGTGAGGATGAACTGAACTTTTGATTATTCAACCTTCAACTCCTAAATTAGTGCTGAGATTATAGGCAGAAGGCACCATGTCATTTTTTTTTTTTTTTTTTTTTGATTTTCAAGACAGAATTTCTCTGCATAGCAGCTCTGGCTATCCAAGTCCTCCTGCCTCTGCTTTCAGAGTGCTGGGATTAAATGCATGTGCTACCACGCCCATCCCATGTCCATTTTGTGGTTTTGGTGAACAAAACCCAGTGTTTATGCATAGTAGACAGGCATTCTACCAACTGAACCACACCTCTACCCCTCTGAGCTACTTTTATATTTCTCAAAACAAAAAGAACATCCAGTTAATAGAAGATTTTTCCCAAGTAATTCAGAATAGCCAAATCATATCCAAATAGTTCAGCTAATGTCTTTCTGGCAGATACAATTTTCCCAAAGTCCTTCATGCTTGCTCAATTCACCCTCTCAAATACTTCAGAATATCTAGTTTTATTTAACTAATAGTTATTCGATATCTATTACCAGAAAGAGCAAAGGCACCCAACCCTGCAAATCTAAGGTATTTTTTTAACCAATCCAAACCCCCAGCAATTTACCAAACAAAAGGGAAGGGCATCATCTGAAAAAATGTTGTTTAATATTTGCCATTATGCACTGAGGAGACAGAAACAGGAGTATCTTAAGTCTGAGGCCAATGTGACCACATAGTGACCCACACAGACTTTAAAACAACAACAGAAATTCCACAAAGGTATTATACACATATCAAAAAATTATTTCAACTAAAAACTATGTTAAGGGACAGCTATATTAACTTTTGTTTTGTTTTTCTAGACAGGGTTTCTTTGTGTAGCCCTGGAAGTCACTCTGTAGACCAGGCTGGCCTCAAACTCAGAAATCCCTCTGCCTCCCGAATGCTGGGGTTAAAGGTGTATGCCACCAATGACAGGCTGCAGTGTCCTTTTTAGAAGCACACTGTTACACAGTACTCAAGCGGGGTTTTTTTTTTTGTGTTGTAGGATCTAACAAACTTCATGTTCAGCACCATATAAGGCAGAGCAAGCTGAGCACACTCAAAAGCCCCATGTTTTAATTATAGGGACCACATAAACTGGGTGCGGGGCCCATGCCTGAAATTTTAGCACCTGGGAGACAGAGGCAAAAGAATCAGAAGTTCAAGGTCATCCTCGGCTACAACGTAAGTTCAAGGTCATCCTGGAATACACAAGACTCTATCTGACAGAGAAGCACTAATAATATCTGCTCGTAAGAGTAAATAAGAATCACTCCTTAATGCCATGAAAAAAAAAAAATGCTCACTACCCTTGCTCCCTTGTCTTCAAAGCCTCTCTAGAAACTAAGCGTTTCCTCCAGACAGGAGCATCTTCCCGGTGACCCAGAGGCCTATGGCAAACAGCTCGTCAGTCTTCAGAACAGCAAAGTGTGTTTAAATGTAGGAAACAAAATGGAACATTTATTTCTTTAACTCAAAGCAATACTAAGAAGATTAGGTAAGAAATTAAATATAAACACAAGTTCTACCCTGGCCCTATTTATGCAAGGCAGTATAACCAAATGGTCTGGTGGAGACCACCTGGGGAATGGAGGATCTATCAACGACGTCTCCGGTCTGGACTCCTGCTTCGTCTTCGGCCACCTCTAAGAAAAATGAAAAAGGGGAAATCCATCAGAGGGACAATACAAAAATCCTTATTTATCTTGCTCACGTTCCCTACACCAACATAAATATTTACCCCCCTCCATTTTACCTCCTCTTGCCCTTTGGTGGACCCCGAACAAAACACCAGTCAACACTGATTGGCTGTCCCATCAAATCTTGACCATTGAGTCCCTCCATGGCAGCCTGAGCTTCTTTGTATGTTTCATACTCAACTAGAGTATATCCCTGGGGAAAATATAGAAGTTTCAAAAGTATACTTCACCAACCGTCAAGTACCCTCTTCCTTAAAGCTGATCTGCATACTTAACCGGAAAAATTTGCCAGGTCTATACAGCAAAAAGTACATCATACATCCCCATTATACATGTAACCTACCCGTTTTGTCTGTCTCTTTTTTGTGGGTAACAAAGTCAATTTCCAAGTCATTTCACTTAATCTCTGTTCTTGGTCAACCACAGCAAATACAAACTAAACAATGTAGCTAAGAGTTATGAGTGAAGGAAGCAAAAAATCCACCTTCAAGTATCCGGTGCGCCTGTCCAAGTTAAGGTGGATGTTTTTTATCTCCCCATACTCAGCGAATTTGTCATGGATATCTTCCTCGGTGGCTTCTTCGTGGACTCCGGTGACAAAGAGAATCCAGCCTTCAACAGCTGTTGGGTAAGGGAAGGTGTTGTATGAGCACGTAAGAAAAAACTCAGGAGGCAGAGGCAGGCAGATCTGGGAGTTCTGGGACAGAGCAGCTTCCAGGTCAGCTAGGGCTACCAAGTGAGACTCTATATCAAAAACCTAAAAAAGTCTGGACATGGTGGCACGGGCCTTTAATCCCAGCACTCCTGGAGGCAGAGGGAGGTAGAGCTCTGAGAGTTGGAGGCCAACCTGATCTAAAAAGAGTTGTGGGTCAGCCAGGGCTGTTGACAGAGAAAAAGAGAGAGAAAGGGAGAAAGAGAATGGCTAAACTTTATTCCCATTTAAGTGCCAATACAGACTCCCAGAAGTCCTGTTTACTCACAGCGCTGGGGTCCAGGTTCATCGCCATCCTGCTCCACGCTGTCATAATCCTCTCGCATCCGCGCTCGGGACCCCTCTTCTAAAAGAACACATACCAGATCACCGAAAACTGTCCTTCACATATATGTGTTCCCCCAGGACCCGTACTTCTTCTCCCTATTAGACCACTCTACCCTGTTCCCCACACTCACCGGAGCCAAAGCCGCGGCCCTTCCGTTTCTTCGCTTTTTCTTTTAGTTTATGGATGCTCTCTAGAGTTCCAGATTCGAAAATAAGAAGCAACAAAAAATAAGAGTCATTTTTTTTTCCTTTTTTCCCCCAGATGTTTCTTGTAGACCAGGCTGGTCTCGAACTCACAGAGATCCGCCTGCCTCTGCCTCCCGCCCAGATGTTTCTTTCTAATGAATTGACCATAACATCTTAAATTTTTTGAAATGGCCAACAGACCATAGAAAGACATTTATTTAGGCACCTGCTTGAAACCAACAGCTTCAGCAAACTGATGGCCTTGATTCAGGGCCAATATAAGAGTCATTTTTAAAAACCTGTCTCGTTACCAAGACTATCTGGAAGCATAAAACAGGGACTCCAGCTTCAGTCCCTTCCCGGTTCCACCCCTAATTCCTTCCCAAGGGGGCGGAGTCTCTCTAGTGGAGACCCAGTTCACCGGCATGCACCCCAGAAGTTTCTCCTATTGCATTCTTCTCTCGCTCCTTCCCGTCTTCCCGCAGCCGCCTCCACTCTCCTCACCGTCCCCATCCTCATCCATGGCGAAATCCTCGCCCCCGGCCTCGTGAAGATCCAGTACGTCCGCCATCTTGCTTCTCTCGGAGCTCTCGTCCGTGCCGCTAGGAGCGAGGCACCTCGGGAAACTGTCGCAGAGGGGAAACGTCACCAGTCAGGCTAGCCAATCAGAGATTGGCTCCAAATCCCGCCCTCGGTGTGGTGGCGGAAAACGTCACCAGTCAGGCTAGCCAATCAGAGATTGACCCCAAGCCCCGCCCTCGGCGTGGCGAAAAGTCTCAAATGTAGGCGGGCCTAATTTAAAGTGGAGCTGGAAACCTGTCGTGTCTGCGCGCTTTTAATCCCAGCACTCGGGAACACGGGTGGATCACTTTGAGTTCAAAGCCATCTCAATCTACGTGGTGAGTTCCAGGCCAGTCAAGGTCTCATAATTTGGCGTGTTTTGTTTTGTGACAGTCTCTTTGTAGCTCTGGCTGGCCTCGAAGTCATAGAGATCCACCAGCTCCGGACTAACACGTACTGGGACTAAAGGCGTGCGCCACCACGCCGAGCTCTAAGGCTACAGGATGAGACCCTATTTCAATATAATAAAGTCAAATAAAATGGTGCCGGAAGTGCTCCTACAGCTATCTTGAGCAGGTTGTGAGCGCTTCCGCTTTGAGACAAATTCAATGGCTTTCTCCTAAAACCTTCAACTAACAAGAGATCCTTTTAAAACCGTGTTGATTTCCTTATTAAAGGCTTACTTTCCTTCCCCCCATTACATACTAGAAAATGGCAGTTGGATTAAATTTTTGTTTTTAATCTTAAACAGCGAGGCATCTTAAAATCTTAAAACGTCTCAGCAGGAAAAGACTGTTGCTGCCAAGTCTGACATCCTGGGTTCAATCCCTGGCAACCACAAGGTGGAAGGAAAGAAACGACTTTTGCAAGGTGACCTCCTCATGCCTGCCTTCATGCAAGATGTAAACACACGCATATATACAAATAAGTAAATGTTGTTAGGACTAAAAAGTAATTTAAAGCATATATATCCTAGTTGAAGAAGCAATCCAATCTTCACAGGAAGCATTAAAAAATAAATAAGTTGGGGGTTGGAGAGTTAGATAGCTCAGAAGTTAAGAGCACTGACTGTCCTTTGAGAGGTCCTGAGTTCAATTCCCAGCAATCACATGTTGGTTCAAAACCCGTAATGAGATCTGGTACCCTCTTCTGGCCTGCAAGGACACATACAGACAGAACACTGTATACATAATAAATAAATCTTAAAAATAAATAAATAAGTTAAATCAACATTACCTGCTCAAAAACTGCCGCTGGTGCAGAATTTTAGGAAAACTAGTAGACCAGCCATGCCTTTACATGCCTTTAATCCCAGCACTTGGGAGGCTGAGGCAGGTAGCCTAGGATTAAAAAAGAGAGAAAGAGAGAGAAATAAGAGAAGAAAAGAAAAAGAAGAACACTAAGAAAACAGATGAAGACAGTTGGAATTTGATTGGCCAGGCAGATAGCAAATTTTTGTTGTTTTAAGAGTCTCACTGTAGACCAAGGCTGACCTCAAATACACAGAGATCTGTCTGCTTCAGCCTCTGAGGTGGTGGGACCCAGCTTCAGTTTTTTTTTCTTTTTTTTTTCTTTTTAAGGTAAGTCTTGTAGAGCTAAGAATGTTGCTTAATTGATAAATGTATTACAGTAGTATTTATGAAACCCTTGGTTTCATCACCAGCATGGCACAAGCCAAAGATAGACAAGAAGGGAAGGAGGCATCAGAGCCCTCAAAGCAGCTTTACCATCCTTGAAGGTAGTATGCTGAATTAGTCAGGGTTCTCTAGAGTCACAGAACTTACAGAATGACTCTCTCTCTCTCTCTCTCTCTCTCTCTCTCTCTCACACACACACACACACACACACACACACACACACACACACACATGATTTCTTGGAATGACTTACATGCTGCAGTCTAGCTAATCCAACAATGAGTAGCTGTGAATGGAAAGTCCACAAATCTAGTGGCTGCTCAGTCCCCCAAAGCTGGGACTTCTGTATATGCTGGAATCTGGAAGAAGCAGACTCAATGCCAGCGAAGGAATGGATATGCAAGCAGGCAGAAAGCAAGAGCTTCCTTTTTCTATATCCTTATGTAGACTTCCAGCAGACAGACCAGATTAAAGGGCTGTCTTCCCACCTCACAATCGGGATCAAAGATGTACATCCTCCCTCCAGGCTCTGAATTAAAACTGGATTCACCCACTTCAAGCAGAAGACCTCTTACAAGTGTGTCTTTCATTTCTGAATTGTGTTAGGGTTCTCTAGAGTCACAGAACTTATGGAATGAATCTTTCTCTCAGAGAGAAAGAGAGATGTGTATGTGTGTGTGTATGTATATATATATAAATACACACACACACACATATTGGAATGACTTTATAGGCTGCAGTTCAACAATGGCCAGTTAGGAAAGTCCAAGAATCTAAGAGCTGCTCAGTCCCACGAGGCTGGCCGTCTCAGCCGGTCTGCTGGGATCTTGAGAAGGAATGGATGGGCAACAGGTGAGGGCAAGCAGATGAAGAACAGCCTTCCTTACCCCACTGTCCTCATTCAGGCTTCCCGCAGACGGCATGGCCCAGATTAAAGGTGCGCCTGCTTTCCTGCCTCGAGATCCAGATCAAAGTCACGTTGTCTTCCTACCTCAAGATCCAGATCACAAGTGTGCCCTGCATTTCTGGACTGTAGTTCATTCCAGAGACAGTCAAGCCGACAACCAGGAAGAGCCATCACATATGGGTATTTTCGTTTTTGTTTAGTTTGAGGCAGGGTCTCTCTGTGTAGACCAGGCTATCTTATTGATCCTTCCCTACACTTGCTCTTACCTATGGTGTACTCTTTCTCATCTCAGGATTTTGCAGCTTTGGTCCCCAGGGCAGGGATGTAGCTAGGTGGTAGAGCACTTGGCCTGCTTTCATGCTGATGCTGTTCCTCCAGGTTTTTGGCGTGGATGGCCCAGCCTCATCCTTTAGGGGTCAATACTCTCACTGAAGGCGTTTTTATTACCCTCCTTTCCGGTTTCTTTCCTTCTTAGAATTGATTAAAGGATGTTTAGTTGCCTTGTCTTGTTTTTAACTTGTTTATCAACTGCCCCCTCCCATTATGGTGTAATTTATGAAGTAAAGATGCTTCTTTCTAATTATCTCTAAAACTGGTGCCCGCTGCCCTGTCCCATGGTAAAGAAGAAAAGAGTGAATTTTAAAATGAATTCTGTATGCTTAAAGCTGTGAGACTGGGAAATAAATCTGTAAATGGCAGCTTACGATCATATTGCCATGCTAAAGGTTTGTGTAGTTTAATCCTAAATAAGAAATTCCTCGGGGCTGGAGAGATGGCTCAGTGGTTAAGAGCACTGCCTGCTCTTCCAGAGGTCCTGAGTTCAATTCCCGGCAACCACATGGTGGCTCACAACCTCTGGAATGAGGTCTGGTGCCCTCTTCTGGCCTGCAGACATACACACAGGCAGAATATTGTATACATAATAAATAAATAAATATTAAAAAAAAAAGAAATTCCTCTTCAGATATCTTGAGTATTCGTGATTTTTTTTTTACAAAGATTTATTTAAGACAAGTCTCACAAGTCCTAACTGGCCTTGAACTCAAGATGGTCTAGGCTGGCCTTGAAACCAAAAAGATCTGTGTGCCTCTGCACAAGCCACCTCAGCCTGCCTTGTTAGTATCTGGGTGGTGGTGGAACCTGAGTACAGTGGCCTGAAGAGCCCAAAAGAGGGTATCAGAGCTGGCGTTTCAGGCTGCTGTGAACTTCCCAGTGCGGGTGGAAGGAACCCAACTCAGGTCCTCTACGAGAGCAGCAAGGGTTCGTAACCTCCGAGCAATCTTTCCTCTAGCCCTCTATTTATGACTTTTAACATGTGGAAACCCCCCACCATAGCTTCTAAATTATTTTTTGCTTGGCATTTTTTTCTTAAAATTTTAAAACATAAATTTACTCTAAAGGGACATTTAATCACAGTACTGTAAATAGAAAAGCAAGATTTTCTATAGTAAATTTGCACAAAAATATAATGTAAAAAGCGTTTTGCAGGGCTGGAGAGATGGCTCAGAGGTTAAGAGCATTGCCTGCTCTTCCAAAGGTCCTGAGTTCAATTCCCAGCAACCACATGGTGGCTCACAACCATCTGTAATGGGGTCTGGTGCCCTCTTCTGGCCTGCAGACATACACACAGGCAGAATATTGTATACATAATAAATAAATAAATTTTTTTTTTTTAATGACAATGCTGAATCTTTATGGAATAAGCATTTCAACCCCAATGAGAGTGGGAGAGAGGAGATGTCCGCAGTGGACTGAAGCCAGCGTAGCTCCTGGAAGCCTTCCATCCAGGGCCAGTTTATATTTTATTTATTATTTATTTTTTATTTATATTTTATACTCTAAAACCACAAATGGGGCAGGCAAGCAAGCGAGGCTTCACAGAAGTGCACAGGTAGTCAGCAGGTTGTTATGGGCAACGACCCACTGTTTGGGCTGTTTATCCAGGTCATTCTGTTCAGGTAGCAAGTGAGTCATGATTGAAAAATAGGTAGTACAGGCCGGGCGGTGGTGGCGCACGTCTTTAATCCCAGCACTCGGGAGGCAGAGGCAGGCGGATCTCTGTGAGTTCGAGACCAGCCTGATCTACAAGAGCTAGTTTCAGGACAGGCTCCAAAACCACAGAGAAACCCTGTCTCGAAAAAAAAAAATAGGTAGTACAAGCAGTACTGTAATCAAGTCACTGCTTTTTCCTACCTCAGTCCACCTCAGGCTCATGTATAAAGCTCTGGGCAGTGCTGTTACAGGCAAAGGCAGCTGAGACAGTTTGGAGAAGAGCAGAGCCGCCATGCTGGGAAAAGAGCAGGAGTGCAAAGGTCAATTAGGGAGCCGTGGCAGTGGTCCAGCACAGATGTGAGGAAGGACGGAATGAAGCAGGAAACACGAACAAACCAGATTGGAATTCATATAAAATGCAAACTCTGTATGCAGTGACTAACGGGATGGTGATGGGGAAGAGCTGAGGAGAGACCTTAAATAACCAGGTGAAGGGCGATTCTGTAATCGATGTAGGAAGTCAAGGAGGAGCAAGTGGAGAAGCAGGTTTCATCATGGATATCTGAGTTCACAATGTTTCTGTCATGTCTGGATGGTGATGGCCAGTATGTAGTACATAAAAGCTCCAAACAAGTTGAGATGGAAGAAATGTATTTGAGAATCATACATATAACGTTTAATAGCCATAGTGAGAATGAGCTTGAGAAAGGGCCATGGACAAAATCCGGGCCCCTTGACTATTTGGAGGAGAGCAACTGCCTTCTCTCGGCAGTATGTCAGCCTCAAAGCCTTTGTCAGTTTATGTGTGGGTGCAAGAGGCCATGTTGGAGCTCTGATAACTGCCTGTCATTCTGGCAGGAGGTGACACATGCTTGTAATTCCAGATTCTGACTGCAGAGGCAGAAGGGTTGTTGCAAGTTTGAAGCCATCCTGATCTACATAGCAAGTACCAGGCCATCTATGGCTCTACAGTAAGACCCTGTCTCGAAAAACCAAACAGAAAAAAACAGTAATCAGGCTGAGTGGCACATGGCACTGATCTCATTGCTTGGTAAGTAGAGGTAGGAGGATGAAGTATTCAGGGCTAGCTTTAGATGCACAGCAAGTTGGAAGCCACACGAGATCCTATCACAGGAGAAAGAAAAAGTCATTCTGGCTTACTAGACAAAAACCCATTTTTAATTGTGTAAAATTTTACATATAAAATACATAGAAAGTACCAAAAAGATAACTAAAATCTTCAACATCAAAAGTGGACAGAACAAATTTTCTCATATTCTTTGGAGTCTTGGGTTTTTGAGAAAAATAAATCCAGGAGGTGCAAGGACAATTCTTCCCCAAGTGCATACCCCTTAACACATTTACACAAAGAACGGCGCACAGGAGAAGTGAGCGGGTTCATGACTTCTGGGTTATAAATACCAATTTAAGACAGGTGCACCGACCGTGTAATATGGGAGCCTCTGTTCCGACCCAGTCTGCTTTGTGAAATAAAGAGGCAGGGCTAGAGGAATGGAGGAACCCTTTTCTAAGCACAGATACTGTTGTCCCTGGGCTCACGACCTGATCCCATGTGTCCTTGTCACAAAGATGATTTCAAAAGCAAGAAAGCTGCTTTTCACCTTGCTCCTGCCAAGTGAGCTGTGATCTAATCTACTCCTTCCCCTCTTCCCCCCAAATCTCCCACTCTCCCCCCACCACCCTTTCAGCAGCAAAAATTAAACTCAGGCCCCACAAGCCCATCCAACCCTGCTGCTAAGCTATTCCCCAGCCCTGTTTTTACTTCATATTTTTGAGACAGTCTTGCTAAGCTACCCAGGTTGCCTCTGAACTCATTCTAGCTGGGATGTATCTTGAGTTTCTGATCTTCCTGCCTTATCCTCTATAGTAACTGGGACTACAGACCTGCATCACCAGGCCCAGTTCCTAATCTAAAAACAAATTGCAACTGTTAAATGGGAAGTCAGATTATAGTAGCATTAAAATGATAGAAAGTGAACAATAATACAGTGTAGCGGAGATCACAGAAACAAGGGAAACAGCTTACTCCGTGAAAGTCTCCGAAAGCACCTAGCTCTGCCTTCAGGACATCTCTCTCTGCACACACAAGTACCTTGTTCTCTTTCCTCTCCTGCAGGCGCTCAAGGTTCCACTTAGGAAGAACCACGTTCTCATCCACGTTTCATCAACTCACGTTCTCACAGACAATGTGGAGGGAAAGGAGGAAGACACAGGAAATGAGAATCTAAGAGTAAACAGCACAACTCGGTGGGCCTGAGAGGAACATGGTTCTCAAGACACAGACCAGAGACAGTTTCTAAAGAGCAGAACACTTCTTCCAACTATTGAAGGAAGGGTTAAGGCAGGTGAGGTGGTACTCCATTGTAATCTCAGCATAGGGGAGGTGGGTGCAGGAGGCTCAGGAGTTCAAGGTCATTCTCAGCTGCAAGGAGAGTTTGAGGCTAGCCTGGGCTACATAAACAAAATGAAATGGGAAGAGGAAGTGTGTGTGTGTGTGTGTGTGTGTAGCCTTACCACATATGATGGCAGAGAGAAGAGGCACAGAATGGTAAAGGTAAGCAGCCGAAACCCTAGGCTCCTCTTACAGCAGAAAGCGCTTGGCTGGAAGGTAGCAATAAGGCCAGAAGAGTTTAGGGACTGGTGTCTGTGTCGTGTGTGTGTGTGTGTCCCCTCTCACTTCATAGGAACTGGGTTTAGAATTCTCTTTTTCTTGAGCATTTTTCTCAGGAGTGACTTCAAAATAAAAGCCAAGCCAGGCATGGTGACACATGTCCATGACCTCGGCAGGAATACTGCCACACGTATGAAGCTCTCCTGGTCTACAGAAGGAGTTCCAGGCCAGCCAGGGCTACTTACTTAGAGAGATGTCTCACAAAACAAAAAGAAGCCAGATTGCCTGTTCCTTCTGGATAAGGTAGGGAAGCCCCCAAACGAAGGAGCATTTGGAGGCAAGGAAGGAGGAAAGAGAGCAGGAGGAGATCGTCAGAATTCCACCTCGAGCCAGAGCTCACACTCACCCTGTTTCAGTGTGGAGGAAGCAAACATGGGTGAGGGTGGAGCACATACTCCTGTCCGACTGTTGTCTCATATGTACAAGAGGGGTTTGAGACAGGGTTTTACACCCTGGAGCCCATGCTGACCTGGAACTCTCTGTGTAGTCCAGGCTGGCCTCCTTCACAGACTGCTGAGTGCAGAGGTGATGGCTACAGTCATCACACTCATGTCTGATTGCTTTGTTTTTGTTTTTGGCTTTTTGAGACAGGGTTTCTCTGTGTAGCCTTGGCTGTTCTGGAACTTGTTCTGTAGACCAGGCTGGCCTCAGACTCACAGAGATCCACCTGTCTCTGCCTCCCAAGTGCTGCCATTAAAAGTGTGAGCCACCACCTGGCAGGCTGGCTGCTTTTTTAAGAAAAAGAGACATGGACACTTAATCAAGTGTACCGTGCTACAGGAATGACTCTTATACTTCATCTGAAGGTGCAGGAGCCAACAAAGCTCTCAACTGGAACAGTGATACTCCAAAGGTAGCTACATCCCCAAACGGGGAGTTAGAAAAGGGATCTCAGCAAACAGGAATCCAGGTGTAGAGTTTATACATATATATCTATATTTAAAAGTATAAAATTGAGAAAGTATATACAGAAATCGTCCTACGTCTTAGAAAGGAGACATACAAAAAAGGGCCTGATGAGCATGGTAGTGAGGGCAGGTGCTTAGCAGCTGGAGGAATGCATATTGCCCAACTGCCCAGCCGCCAGCATGAGGATGTCCTTCTTCTCCTTGTGGAAGCGCAGCTCCTTGCCTGCCAGCCGGGCTTCATCCAGCTCCCGCTCAGTGGAGGCCAGCTCTCTAGACAGTGCCCCCGGCACACTCTGCTCCCTGTTCACCCAGTCCAGAGCCATCTGGTGGCGGATATCATCATCCAGGGCCCGGTGCGAATAATGAGCCAACACCTCCTGGTCAGGGAGAGGAATGCAGAGGTCACGGAGAAGGTAAAAATCATCATATAGCACAGGACCCCTAGACAGACACATGTCCTACACATTATAGCACAGGACCCCAATAGACAGACACATGTCCTACACATTATAGCACAGGACCCCAATAGACAGACACATGTCCTACACATTATAGCACAGGACCCCAATAGACAGACACGTGTCCTACACATTATAGCACAGGACCCCAATAGACAGACACGTGTCCTACACATTATAGCACAGGACCCCAATAGACAGACACATGTCCTACACATTATAGCACAGGACCCCAATAGACACGTAAATGTCCTACACATTATAGCACAGGACCCCAATAGACAGACACATCCTACACATTATAGCACAGGACCCCAATAGACTCGTAAATGTCCTACACATCATTGCACAGGGACCCAACAGACAGGCACATATCTACATAGTATACCATAGTCTGAACTGAAGTTAGCACATGACCTACGGAGATTGGTTTTCCCTTATGTTATAAGAGTTTGAGTAAAACAGAAGTGGGGGGGGCTTGGATGTATGCACAGACGAGGGAGGCGCAGGGGCTCTGCCATGGGGAGCACAGTGAAAGCTCTGAGCTCGGGGACCACACCTTCAGTGCCCCAGCAGCACACAGAAGGTATCTGACTTAGGTGGGAAATGTGGTCATCTTTTAAAAACAACAAAATCTCCTAAATGTGAAAACCTCAGCACACTGTCTCAGGTCACCATGAACTCTTGCTCAGGGGAATGTAGGAATGCCCATAACTTGCCAAAACTATTTTACAAATGCAATGCTTATTTCATTTCTTCTGCTCCAGCCAGCTCCTTGTCACAGAAGGAACTGAAAGCTCCATGGGACACTGGAGGCTGATCTGTGATTTAATGTGACAGATTGGTCCTCTGGTTCTTAGTGAGAAGGACACCAGAATGGGGCGGTTTCAGAGCTGTTGGCCCATCTTGGAGGGGAGCCATGGTGGGGCAGACTAGTTCATGTCATGGCAGCTTGGAGACAGAGGCCAAGGAGGCTGTTTTGTTTTGAGACAGGGTCTCACAATGTAGCACAAGCTACCATGGAACTTGCTAGAATTCAGAGATCCACCTGCCTCTGCCTCCTAAGTGCTGGGATTAAAGGCATCAGCTACCAAACCCACTTCAGTCAAAGAGTTTCCTAAGGGAAACTTCATAGTGGGGAAGCAAGGTAAGAGGGCCACAATGACATTCAGACAGCAAAGAATACCAGGACAGACTAGGTGCCTTTAGGAGGCAGAGGCAGGCAGATCTCTGAGTCTGAGGCCAGCCTGGTCTACAGAGCGAGTTCCAGGACAGCCAGGGCTGCACAGAGAAGCCCCGTCTCGACAAGCTAAAATGATGAAAGAATGCGAGAGCAAAGAGGATGCTGAAATAGGGCCTACAGCAGTGACGGCCTGGCAGCCATTTGAAGCCCAAAGCAGCTCTTCACCCTTTTCCCTCAGCTGACTCCTACCTGTCGAGAGCACTGTCTTTCCCTCATGGCCTTGAGGCTGCCATTCCAGTGCAGCAGCTGAAAAACTGTCATGAGCTCCTGAGGAAAGAAGACGGGAAATACTAGCGTGATGGCTAATTCTGGTTGTTGACTTGCTACCTCGAATTAACTAAGCCCCAAGCTGCTGGTGCACTGTGAGGGACTTTTCTTGATGGGATCATTTGTAGTGGGAACAAACACACAAACACCTCCCTTAAATCCGGGCCACACTGTGGCAGCCTATATAAGGACATGAAGGAAGGAAGCTTGCTTTCACCAGTACGTCCATTCCTTCACTGGTATTAGAGCCTGCTTTGGGACTCTGGTATGCACTGAAGACCAGCTAAGACATCCAATCTCTACTGGACAACTCCTGGATTACTGAAGACAGACTTTGTTGGAAAACTCAGACCACAGCCTATAAATTACTCTAATAAATTGTGTGTGTGTGTGTGTGTGTGTGTGAGAGAGAGAGAGAGAGAGAGAGAGAGAGAGAGAGAGAGAGAGAGAGAGAGCGAGCATTCTGTCTGTTCTGGTTCTCCAGATAATCCTGGCTGATACAGTCAGGATAGTGATTTTAAATTATACCACATCAGAATCAAATGGGACAAAATGTATTTTTGGAAGCATCTCTAATATCTATCTAATCACCAACTCTGTGCCCTTGGGGGAAGAAAGGTAATTGTACTTTGAAAATCTAACCACCTTCTCTCCATCTGTCCCCCTCCCCCTGCCCCAGAACAATAAGATAGAGATGAGTAGGTGACATTGAACTTGCTGTGTCAGGCTGACCTCTGTGATTAGAGCCAGGAAAGAAGGTGGGGCAGTACCTGGAACTCCAGCATTGACTTGCCCTTATTAGATTCCAGCATGAATCGAAAAGCACCAATCCCTGTATTTGGGTTGTCAGCTTCTTCTCTGTTTCCCTGGTAACAGGAATGAAAAAGACAAGTAGGGTTTCAATCAGAATTACCACTTTGACCAGCATTACCCAATAGAACTTCGTAACATTTTTTATGCACGTGTGTGTATGTGCTTGCGTGTGCACGTGTGTATGTGTACTCATCTGGAGTTACTCTTGAGGAGCACTGACCCCCTCCTCTGAGAGACTGCTGGCCTCAGGCTTACCCGTTATGCTAGGCTGACTAGCCAAGAGCCCTAGAGATACCCCGCTCGGGCTACACATGTGACCAGAGCCCTAGGGATACCCAGCTCTGGGGCTACACATGTGACCAGAGCCCTAGGGATACCCCGCTCGGGCTACACATGTGAGCTGCCACACTAGCCTAGCTTTTCAAGTGGGCTTTGGGGATCAAACTAAGGACCTCCTGCCTGTAAGGCAAATGCTTTTATTTGCTGACCCACTCCCCAGCCCTTTATGAGCCACATACTTAATTTTTTTAAAAAGAATTTTTAAAAGATGGCGTGTGTGTCTGTGGTGTGTACAAATGCCAACAGAGGCCAGAAGGAGGCGGCAGCAGATCCCCTTGGAAGTGGAGTTACCTGCAGCCTGCCTGACACAGGGAACTGAACTTGGGTCCTCTGAGAAAGCAAGTGCTTTCGGAGCCATTTTTTAAGCCTCCCTGTTTGATTTTAAATTTTTCCAGTTGCTACATTGAAATAAAAATAAATGGCTTAAGAGACTGTTCTGTGTGCACACCAGTGTGGAGGCCGGGGATTGACTGGTTCTCTTCCCCTCTCTGTCCCTCCATCTGATTTACAGTAAACGCTGAGCTATATGATTGGGTTCAGTGAATGGCCAGAGTTCTAGGGATCTGCCTGTCTCCACTCACAGAGCTACCTTGTTCTTTGTGACTTTCACATCATGCCTCCCAACCACACCCATTTCCCTCCCCACCCCAAAATAAAACAAAATAAAATTTTAGAGAAGAGGAGGAAGAGGGAATTTTTGTTATAGAAGCTGCAATGTGAAAACAGTGAGTCACGCAGTAAACCCCGTTATCCCTACAGTTTTAGGTGTGGGCGATCAAGGCCCCTGATTCCTGCTGCACCACTGATGCTGGACTCTACCTGGACATCCTGTTGCTGCCCTGTGTCCTGGAGATCCTGCAACTCTGGGTCCATAGGGCTGGCACACCCCTCACCCCGACCATATCCAGCACAGATGAGGTGGATGTTGGGGTGCGCCAACACATAACGCAGGTTCTGGGCCAGGGGAGTTGCAGGGTTGGTCTGCCTGCCAATCCCGTCTTTGCCACCAGGGTGGGCTCTCCAGCATTGCCTCGGCTAGTTCACCCCTTGTAGGGGGGAGCAAGGGGCGGGGCCGGTTCTCCCTAACCAGCGTCTTCAGGGCCCGGGTGTACTGCCTTGCCCAGGAGGAGCAGGGACCACTCTCTGAGTGTTGCAGCTGATAAGGGGCAGGGACAGTGCTCCCACTCTTTAATTTTTGGTTTTTCAAGACAGGGTTTCTCAGTGTAGCCCTGGCTGTCCTGGAACTCCCTCTGTAGACCAGGCTGACCTCAAACTCACAAAGATCTGCTGTCTGGGCCTCCCACATGCTAGGATTAAAGGTGTGCCCATCACTGCCTGGCCATCAACACCTGCTGATAGAAGGGGAGGGCATCTCTCCCCAGCCGGTGTTGCAGAGCTACCTGTCTTAAAGGAACAGGAACTGGAATTTTTAAACCAAACTTAGAAGTAAAATTCAAGCATGAAGCTATTTCATTATTTTAATAGCTCTAAAATTCCATAAATTGGGACCAGTGAAACCAGTAAGAGGGCTCAGCACTTAAAGATACTTCCCTCCACACCTGGAAACCTGAGTTTGATACCAGACTCCTCACAGCTGAAGGAGAAAACCACAATGGCCTCCCAGAAGTTGTCCTCTGACCTCTACAGATGTGCCATGGCATGTATATAAACATGCTAAAGATTTCATTATTATTTTTGTTTGTTTGAGATAGGTTCTCTCTATGGCCCTGGCTATTCTGGAACTCACACACATCTATCCGCCTCCGGAGTGTCAGGACTAAAGGTATGTATCACCACGGCTATCATTATAATTTAAAAATTTTTTTTTTTTGATTTTTCGAGACAGGGTTTCTCCGTAGCTTTTGGTTCCTGTCCTGGAACTAGCTCTTGTAGACCAGGCTGGCCTCGAACTCACAGAGATCCGCCTGCCTCTGCCTCCCGAGTGCTGGGATTAAAGGCGTGCGCCACCACTGCCCGGCTTAAAATTTTTTAATATAATTTTTAATCCCACAAATCTTGAATTAAAAGCATCTAGA
Source organism: Microtus oregoni (assembly GCF_018167655.1). Classification (NCBI taxonomy): domain Eukaryota; kingdom Metazoa; phylum Chordata; class Mammalia; order Rodentia; family Cricetidae; genus Microtus; species Microtus oregoni. Next base: position 4,410,198 of record NW_024543830.1, on the reverse strand, counting down.
TACTGTCTGGAAAAATGGCTCAGAGGTTAAAAGCTCTGGCTGCTCTTCCAGAGGTCCTGAGTTCAATTCCCACATTGTGGCTCACAACCCTCTGTAACGAGATCTGGTGCCCTCTTCTGGCCTGCAGACATACATGCAGGCTGAATACTGTGTAAGTCTTTTTAAAAAGTATCTTAGATACCAAAGGAACACAAAGACAAATCATTAAACATAAAAACACAGATCTAGAATTAAAGGCAGACATGGAGCACACAACACACACAAAATCGATAGAATAAACAATAGAAAAGTAGCAGAGGGAAGAACAAAAGCGCATGGGTTCCCCAGCTCTGCCACCCCCTGCTTCCCTCCTCCCATTCCCAAGTTATTTACATTGAAAGACGCCAGGGCCTCTGAGACACTCTTCTCAATAAACTCATCGGTGATTCTTCGGGATGGATGCTCGTTAAACACGGAGTTCATTAGCGCAATCTTCGCAGCACTTCGCCGGGCCTCAGCTTTGGTGGGGCAAAACTGGGTTGGGGGAGAAAGAATGAGAGCACTGAGAGAGAGGAAGAGCAGCAGGAAGGAGGCCACTGAGGAGGAGACATTTGGACACCACGGATGAATCAGTAGTGTTCATCACACTTTCCCGAGCGTTGCTGTGAAGTGGCTGGGGTGTTTGAAAACATAACTTTGACTCAACATCCTGAAGTCATTAAAGCATTGGAGATGACTAGCTCATACCAAATTGAATGCAGGGCGAGGAAGGCTGCTGAAGTCAGCATATAATCACAAGACATGGAACATGCTTCTATTTAAACTGTCAACAGAACTAACTACTCAAAAGCCAGCTCCTGGCCCGCTTTTTTGGGTGATGGTGTCTGAATTCTAGATAACCCAAGATTAAGTCAGGCCATGACCCGTTAGAAGCACCCCTCTGGGATTCTTGCTCTTCACTCTTAGCGGTAAGCAGGCAGGTCACAGGCGCTACCTCAGTAGGGTCTAAGTCTGAAGATGTCTTTCCCCACAGTGGGTGCAGGGACATGCAGCTAAGGGAAGGCAGGCTGGCTGAGGAAAGCAAGGGAAGCAGCAGAAACTTGTTTTAAATTGCAACCAACACGGTATCAGGGCAAATACAATTTTCAGAAGTCTTCCCAATGTCAGATCCCCACCACCACACTGCTCTTGGATAATCTCCCCCCCCCATCACACTGCTCTGGGATAATCCCCTCTCATCACACTGCTCTGGGATAATCCCCCCTCCATCACACTGCTCTGGGATAATCCCCCCGCCATCACACTGCTCTGGGATAATCCCCCCTCCATCACACTGCTCTGGGATAATCTACCCCCCATCACACTGCTCTGGGATAATCCCCTCCATCACACTGCTCTGGGATAATCCCCCCTCCATCACACTGCTCTGGGATAATCCCCCCTCCATCACACTGTTCTGGGATAATCCCCCCATCACACTGCTCTGGGATAATCCCCCTCCATCACACTGCTCTGGGATAATCCCCCCTCCATCACACTGCTCTGGGATAATCTCCCCCCATCACACTGCTCTGGGATAATCCCCCCTCCATCACACTGCTCTGGGATAAATCCCCCCCCCCATCACACTGCTCTGGGATAATCTCCCCCCATCACACTGCTCTAGGATAATCCCCCCTCCATCACACTGCTCTGGGATAATCCCCCTCCATCACACTGCTCTGGGATAATCCCCCCTCCATCACACTGCTCTGGGATAATCCCCCCTCCATCACACTGCTCTGGGATAATCCCCCCTCCATCACACTGCTCTGGGATAATCCCCCCTCCATCACACTGCTCTGGGATAATCTCCCCCATCACACTGTTCTGGGATAAATCCCCCCCCCCCCCCCGCCATCACACTGCTCTGGGATAATGCCCCCATCACACTGCTCTGCGATAATCCCCTCCATCATACTGCTCTGGGATAATCCCCCCTCCATCACACTGCTCTGGGATAAATCCCCCCCGCCATCACACTGCTCTGGGATAATCTCCCCCCCAATCACACTGCTCTGGGATAATCCCCCCTCCATCACACTGCTCTGGGATAATCCCCCCTCCATCACACTGCTCTGGGATAATCCCCCCTCCATCACACTGTTCTGGGATAATCCCCCCTCCATCACACTGCTCTGGGATAATCCCCCCATCACACTGCTCTGGGATAATCCCCCTCCATCACACTGCTCTGGGATAATCCCCCCATCACACTGCTCTAGGATAATCCCCCCATCACACTGCTCTGGGATAATCCCCCCTCCATCACACTGCTCTGGGATAATCCCCCCTCCATCACACTGCTCTGGGATAATCTCCCCCCATCACACTGCTCTGGGATAAGTCCCCCCCCCCCCCCGCCATCACACTGCTCTGGGATAATCCCCCCATCACACTGCTCTGGGATAATCTCCCCCCCCATCACACTGCTCTGGGATAATCTCCCCCCCCCCCCATCACACTGCTCTGGGATAATCTCCCCCCTCCATCACACTGCTCTGGGATAATCCCCCCATCACACTGTTCTGGGATAATCTCCCCCCCCATCACACTGCTCTGGGATAATCCCCCTATCACACTGTTCTGGGATAAATCCCCCCATCACACTGCTCTGGGATAATCTCCCCCCCCCCCCCCCGTCACACTGCTCTGGGATAATCTCCCCCCATCACACTGCTCTGGGATAATCTCCCCCCTCCATCACATTGCTCTGGGATAATCCCCCCCCCCCATCACACTGTTCTGGGATAAATCCCCCCCGCCATCACGCTACCCTGAAATAACTAGTCTTTTCATCAGGTGCTCAGAAGCCTCTGGACCCTTTGCCATTCATGATTAACAGGGGCAGTGTGGCTTTTTGCTTTCTGGAACTCACTGTGTAGACCAGGTTAGCCCTGAACACACAGAGATCCCTCTGCCTCCCAAATGCTAGGGTTAAGACGTGTGGCACCACATGGGCTTGATGTTTCAGCTTTCTAAAGGACAGTGGGAGATGTTGGTCCCTTAGCTACCGCTATTGGTCACTCCTAATTCCCTCTGAGACGGCATACGGGGCTTGATATGTTCACACTAAGGCTTTCTGTTTTAGTTTCCCTATTTCTACTTTATTACCAGCCTCTTAAGCACTTTATCCCATAATACTACTTCTGTAAAAGTCAGCCTTGAAGAGACCCAGCAGGGAGACTTTCACCTGCTAAGGCGGATTTAAATAACAAGCTAAAAGGGTCCAGGAACAGATAACTGCACTCCCAGAAAATAACAAATCAAAGTATAAGAATGGTTTTTTTATGAGCATCATAAAATTCAAACTGCCCTTCAAACTATGAGGAGGTGAGAAGAAGGAACCATATTTTTCTTTAGCAAAAGTCTGAGGCTCCAGCTTGGAACACCAGAGATGGATTCCTAGAGCAAGCTGGCGACAGAGGCTAGCCACGCTGGCAAACTCTGGGTTTGAGAGACTGGAGATTGAGGATGTCCCCCCACATCGCCCTAGGGTTCCACACGTACACATAAATGTGTAGTGCGTCCACGCTATGCACACCACACACATGATATGAAAAACTAAATGTAAGCATTAGTCATCCTTTGCTTTTATTTATCCGAAATGGCTCAAGTGTTGAGTCAGAAAGCTTCCAAACCAGGCGTACTAATGCATGCCAGGACTACAGAGACCTGTCTCAGAAAAACAAACTAAATAAATAATAAAACAGGGTTTCTTTTGGACCTTCTGTGTGAGCCAAGAACTATGCTAAGGTCGGAGTGGGTGGCAGGGTTTTAATACTGAACAAGAAAGAAGACATTTTGCAAGGCTCTGGATCCAATCTTATGTGTACGCACACAGATACACATATTTACAGAGCCAGAAAAAGAAAAGCAACCAAGACCAAGCCCGCAACCCTTAAAGAGACAATCGGTACTGATGCATTATAAGTCATATGATGGGGAAGCCCGAGGGCTGTTGTGATCGCTGCACCCAGATGGCTTGGCCGCCCTCATTCCCCCTGACCGACAGCTGAACTTCCTTGTACCCAGTATTTGACAAGGATGTTTGTGTTCCTTCTGGTGTGTGGTGTTTTGCAGAAGTGTTCTTCCGTACTTGATGCCCTGACCTTGACCTCAGGTTCTGGCTGCTCAATGTGGCTAGGGCAGCTTCCTAAAGATATAAAAGGCTCTAGCTTGGGACAAAATAAAGATTGTTCTTCCTCCAGCATTGAAGCCTTTGCATCTGAATCCCAGCACACACACCCCTGCCAGTCTTGGCATTCAAGCTGTGCTGGCTACAGGAAACAGCAAGGGTTCCAACCTTATCTAAAGGTGATATAATCACGTGAAAACTAATCAAAAGTGTCTATTGTCCTCTTTAAATTCCTATTCAGAGCCAGGCAGTGGTGGCACACGCCTTTAATCCCAGCACTTGGGAGGCAGAGGCAGGCAGATCTTTGTGAGTTCGAGGCCAGCCTGGTCTACAAGAGGACAGGCTCCAAAGCCACAGAGAAATCCTGTCTCGAAAAACAAAACAAAAACCAACAACAATTCCTATCCAAACTCTTAAGTTGACATTTCAAAAGCTGCCTTCCTGTCTGAATTGTTTTTGTTTTTGGAGACAGGGTTTCTCTGTGTAACAGTCCTGGCTGTCCTGGAACTCACTTTGTAGACCAGGCTGGCCTACTCACAGAGATCCACCTGCCTCTGTCTCCCGAGTGCTGGGATTAAAGGCATGAGCCACCACTGCCCAGCTGAAAAATCAATTCTTGATGATTATATTCATATCAATCTACATTTCTTTTTTAATATTTATTTATTTATTGTGTATCCAATATTCTGTCTGTGTGTATGCCTGCAGGCCAGAAGAGGGCACCAGACCTCATTACAGATGGTTTGTGAGCCACCATGTGGTTGCCGGGAATTGAACTCAGGACCTTTGGAAGAGCAGGCAGTGCTCTTAACCTCTGAGCCATCTCTCCAGCCCTCTACATTTCTTTTAAAAGGTTTTATAATTTATTTTGTTACTTTTATTTTGTGTGTGTATGTGTGTGTGTATGAGAGAGAGAGAGAGAGGTGTGTTGTGGGAACTCCTTCAGCCAACAGCCTTTAAGATACCACTCTGGGTGTGGCCAAATGTAATATATATATATATATATATATATATATATATATATATATATATGTATGTATATATATACACACACACACACATATACAGATATAAAAAACCTTGGCTGCTGGATTCGGTTCCTGTTCCCTGCTTGTGTACAGGACTGCTGATCTGTGAGTCTACCCCTACATAATACTCCACTCTGAGTTAGTGTAGGACTTTACAACACTCAACAACAGGAGTGAGTGCCTGTAGAGGTCCCTGGAGCGGTCTGATGCGAGTGCTGGGATCTGAACGTGGTCCTCTGAAAGAGCAGCAGGTGCTCACGGTGGCTAAACCATCTCTTCCGTCTCCCACTTCTCACTGGCCTGTAAAGAAGCTATTCTCTCACCACTGTTGGCCTTCCGTGACTGTGCAGCGGTGGGAAAACTTTTAGGGCAATGCAACCCGGGGAGAAGGCTGTAGTTCATGGAAAGAGGTTTTGCCTAGTATGCAGGAAGCCCTGGGATCAGTCCCCAAGAACTGCACAAATAGAGCATGATAGCGCAAGGCCAATAATCCCTGCACTTCCGAGATGGAGGCAGAAGGATCAGCAGTTCAACATGATTGCCCCTAACTCCGTAGTTTGAGGACAGGCTGGGATACATGAAATACTTTCTTAAAAAAAAAAAAAGTGGAGGGTGGGCTGGGAAGACCTCTTCCAGAGGTCCTGAGCTCAATTCCCAGCAACCACATGAAGGCTCACAACCATCTATGAGATTTGGCGCCCTCTTCTGGATGCAGGCAAACATGCAGCCAGAACACTACATAATAAATAAATAAATCTTAAAAAGAATAAAAGGAAGGAAGAGGGACTAGACAAAAATGACTGGGTAGTTAAGAGCACTTCTTGCTCTTCCAGAGGACCTGAGTTCAGGTTTACAGCCACCTGTAACAGCGGGGATCTGCCATCATCTTCAGGCTTCGGTGGTTCCTGCAGTCACGCATTCCCCCCACACCGACACATACATACACATGTAATTAAAAATAAAATCAGAGCAGTGGTTGGGAGGGCTGGCTGCTCTTCCAGTGGACTCGGGTTTGATTCCCAGCACCCACATGGTAGCTCACAACCATCTATCTGGGCACTCCACATATGTGCCGCACAGACATACAAGCTAACAAAACACCCATACACAGTTTAAAATGAAGGAATGGCAGGAAGTTGGAGTGATGTCGTCGAAGTCATATTAACGCAAAGGTTAGGCGCTGGGAGTCCAACACAGTAAAAAGGGCACAATCATAACGGCTCAAGTTTGAGATGGGTTTAAGATTTTACAGGCTGAAAGAAAGTGTTGAAGAGGATCTTCTGTGGTCTCAGGAGCCTCTGGTGCTTGTGGGGAGGATTTGCCCAGAGTTGGCGGTTCAACCACATGACTTTGGTCAGCGACAATAAAATTAGCGGTACACACTTGGCCTTGCCGCTCTTACCTGGAAACTCCCAAAACAGCTTCCCCCGGGCAGAGTGACATAGCAGACGTAGGGAGGGCTGTTGGAGGGGACCATCTCATACACCACCAGAGCCCCGTTCTTCAAGTCGGCGCCCCGGGACTGCTTCATCTGCCAGAATTCCTGAAGAGCTTCCACCACATTCACTGCAAGAGAAGAAGCACCGGGGATGGAGAGATGGCTCAGAGGTTAAGAGCACTGCCTGCTCTTCCAAAGGTCCTGAGTTCAATTCCCAGCAACCACATGGTGGCTCACAACCATCTGTAATGGGGTCTGGTGTCCTCTTCTGGTCTTCAGGCATACACACAGACAGAATATTGGATACATAATAAATAAATAAATATTTAAAAAAAAGATATCTGAAGATGTGCTCAACAGGATATATATTTGACAGATGCAATGCTTTGTGGAAGTTAGTGACAGATGCTGGGTTGAGCTAAAGACCAAAGCGGTGAAGAATGTCTAAGTCCTTATACTGTGGTGGGCAGACACAAAGGGGATGTTTAAGGTTTTACCTGTAGGAAATAAAACAATAGATGACTGTCTAAATGAAATGTTAGTAGCTGGGCGGTGGTGGTGGCATGCCTTTAATCCCAGCACTCAGGAGGCAGAAGGAGATGGATCTCTGTGAGTTTGAGGCCAGCCTGGTCTACAGAATGAGTTCGAGGACAGGCTCCAAAGCTACAGAGAAACCCTGTCTCAAAAAACTAAAAATAAATAAATAAATGGAAGGAAGGAAGGAAGGAATGAAGGAAGAAAGGAAGGCAGGCTAGTGACAAATCCTATCCACAGGGATAAAGACACTAAAATAACACATGGGGTAGACTTGTACCTCAGTTGTTAGGAATATATGCTTAGCACCCTTGAAGCCTTGGTGCACGTTCCAGCTCCAATCTCTCCTTCCCTTAGCTCCCCAAGGACACCATGAAACTAAAGAATATTTGAAATCATAAGAATAAAAAGAGGGGCTGGAAAGATAGATCAGGAGTTATGAGCACTTGCTGAGCAATCAAGAGAACTGAAATCAGATCCCAGAACCCACAGAACAAGCCAGGTGTCTCCCAAATACCTGTAGCCTCAGCTCTGATGGATCCAATTCCACCTGTGGCCTCCTCATGAGTTGAGGTATGCACACACCTGCACATAGACCAGACAGACAGACAGACAGACACACACACACACCCCTCATAAACTAGATCTAAAACAGGGAATAAACCCAGGGACCGAGGATGTGGTGCAGAAGTAGAGTGCTGGCCCACCATGCACAGAGCTCCAGCTCTGGGTTTAATTCCCAAGCGCTGTGGAGGATGAGGGGAGTAACACAGGAACAACAGTAATACAAGAATAATTAAGGGCCAGGGGAGGCAGCACACATCTCTAATCCCAGCTCTGAGAAGGCTGAGCCCAAAGGATTCCAAGTTTGAGGTCAGCCAGGATTACTTGAGAGCCTTCCTCACAAAACAAAACAAACAAGCAAAACTCCTAAAAAACACAGAGGTAAAAAAAAAAAAAAAAAGATTAGCTTTTTTTTTTTTTTGCGGGGGGGGAAACATCATAGCTGCCCTCTGGCCTCTGGTGAAGCCCAAGATTGTCAAAAAGAGGACCAAGAAGTCCATCCAGCACCAGTCAGACCGATATGTCAAGATTAAGCGAAACTGGCGGAAGCCCAGAGGTATTGACAACAGGGTGCGGAGAAGAGTCAAGGGCCAGATCCTGATGCCCAACATTGGTTATGGGAGCAACAAGAAAACCAAGCACACGCTGCCTAGTGGCTTCCGGAAGTTTCTGGTCCACAGCATCAAGGAGCAGGAGGTGCTGCTGATTTGCACAAGTCCTACTGTGCTGAGATTGCTCACAGTGTTTCCTCCTAGAACCGAAAACCATCGTGGAAAGAGCAGCGCAGCCGGCCATCAGAGTCACCAGCCCCAACGCCAGGCTGCGCAGAGGAGAGAATGAGTAGACGGCTTGTGTGCATGTTTTATCTGTGTTTAAACAAAACCACAAAAACTGCAACAAAAAAAGAATAAAGACAATATTGTGGTAAGGATGAAGGAGTTAAAAGATAATGAATAGGCAATGGCATTGCAAGGTCAGAAGTTTTCCCTGTTCACACAGGTTTGTAAGAATGAGCTGCAGAGGTTCATTGAAAATATTATGGAAAATAGGAAAGCTGCTTAACAATATTTTATCTATGATTCCCTTTTCTTTTTAGAAGACCATACCTAACCTATAGTGCACGGAAGTTCTGTAAAGACAGCATTGTGAAGTAGCAGTGACTTTAGTAAGGACATAGTATGAAAGAGACATAGTAAAGCCAAATAGTGCATCCCACCAAGATGTGTTTAATCCCTGGAACCTGTGGATATCACCTCACATGAAAAAGGCTTTGCCGGAGTGTTTAAGGAATCTGACTCATGGAAATCATCCTAGATTATACAGGTGGCGCGGGGAGGCAGAGGCAAGTGGATCACTATGAGTTCAAGGCTAGCCTGATCTGCATTATGACTTACAGGCTAGCTAGAGCTACACAGGTAAGATCCAGTCTCAAAAAACAAAAAAGAAACAGCAACAAAACTGTTAGGGGTGCTCAGGATTGACAAAGCACAGAAGAGGAGAAGGCACAGAGGTATGCAAAGCCATGTGGTCATGATCAGGGCTCAGGAATGTCACTGCCACCAGAAGCTGGAGAAGGCAAGGGACACTAGGCTTTCTGGCAGCATCTTGCTAACATCCATTTGACCCAGTGATACTGATGCTGACATCTGGCCGGCAGAAGAACATACTCTTTTGTTTTAGTTTTTTGAAACAAGGGCTCACATAGCTCAGGTTGGCCTCCAACTCCCCATATAGCCAGGATGGCCATTAATTTCCATTTTTCTTTCTGCCTCCATCTCCCAAGTAAGATTATAGATGTGCACCACCATAGACACTTCATTTCTGTTGTTTATTTCATCACTGCTGTTTTAAGCAGCAGAATTTGTGTTGCTTTGTTATTATAGCCAGAAGAAATTAACAGGGGTGCTGACTCAATATTTCCAAAAATTGTAAATGCGCATACTAGTTTAGCTCCAGTGACATTTTTAGAAAAAGAATCTGTCTGTGATTCTGACGACAAAGGGTAGCTAAGGAGAAAATATCACACAATTTTTTTTTTTTGGTTTTTTGAGACAGGGTTTCTCTGTGGTTTTGGAGCCCGTCCTGGAACTAGCTCTTGTAGACCAGGCTGGTCTCCAACTCACAGAGATCCGCCTGCCTCTGCCTCCCAAGTGCTGGGATTAAAGGCGTGCGCCACCACCGCCTGGCACAAAATGTATTTATTATAGAGCTGGAGAGATGGCTCACTGGTTTAAAGCACTACTCTGTCAGAGGACCCGGGTTCAATTCCCAGCACCCACAATATGGCTCAAAACCATCTGTAAGTCCAGTCCCTGGGGACTCAACACGCCCTTCTGGTCTCTGTGGGCACCAGGCATGAACATGAAACACAGACGTGCATGCAGGTAAAACATCTACATACATTAAAAAAAAACCTTTAAATCAAGACAAGTACTATAATATCCAGTTTTTTTTAAATATACAACTTAAGGAACAGTTTGGAAGTTACAGAAGCAGGATTAAGAAATAATAATTCATTTGGCTCCCAGACAAGCCCTCTTTCTATTGTACTATCTGTTTTATTGTGGCATTAATCCTCCCATTCTCAAAAGTGGACTGAGCTTTATCAAGACAGACTGAATATGTGCCGTGTTCACCACTGAGTCTGGCAAGCAGTCATTGTTTGTTAGATGAATAAATGGAACAGATAAGGGCATACAAAGAGTAAGCAATATCGCCAAGATCACGCAGCCACTGTATGACAGGGTCATGTACCCAATTCAAATTCTATACACTGTAAGATCCAACAGCAAGCCAGGCATGATGGCACATGCTTGTAGTCTCAGGGAAGGGAAGCTGAGGCAGGGGACTCACCATGATCTTGAAAGCCTGAACTACACAGTGAGTTCCATGACAACCTGGGCTATATACCAAGACCTTGTCTCGAAAACCAAATCAAACCAAAACAAAGTAGCCAGCACAATAGTGTGTGTGATTTTTGAGCAGGTACGGGTAGGGGAATGGGGAGTGGGAAAGATGGTGGAAATAACAGAAGAGGGAAGTGTTTGTGTGTTTATGTGTGTGCGCGCATGCATGCACACATGTGTGTACCTAGACGCTGAGATCCAACACTGGGGGAGGGAAATCTAAGAAGACAGCAGTGGAGATGGTGAGGAGCCTGGAGCTGTCGGGAAGAAGATGAAGGACGTGAAGCCAAGATGAGGTGGGAGGTTTTGCCAGATGAAAGAGCGATCTGGACAGCGACCAAAGTAAATCATATTCAGGGCAACAGAACCATCCCCTGACTATCATGCCATCAGTCACAAGGGTATATGGGTCCATGCCAATGGAAGCTTTGCCTATTAATTGAAGCAGAATAAGTGGTTCCATGTGGTGAAGGACTTGGAGCCAAATCAGCAGAGAGCCAAATTCTCCTACAGCACTAGCCGGACACCCAGACTGGAAAGGAGAAACTCAATAAGAAGAAGACCGTGGTGGGAGTGGGGAGACTGAAAGAGAGGCTCACCGCAGAATCTGAATCCGACTGACTTCTCTTTGTCAGTGCAAGCCCTTTGTTCCCTCATCCTTTCTAAGGAAACTAAAATGGTTTTCCAGGCACCCAGTTTAGACGCCAAACTGGAGACTCTTCAGGGCAGAGAAGCACAGGTGAGAAAAGAGGGGACATTTCTCTATAATGTTCACCAAATGCCTTCACATTTCCAAGAGGAGCTCTTCAGAATTAGGGTAACGACTGGCTACAACTACACCCTGAGGCAGGATGTTTCCTTCGGAACTGAACTGACGTAAAAGACCAGAAACAGCAGGATATGGCTGAAGGCATTCTATCCGTATCCTCGTTAAATCCAGGAAGCTGTCTGGGAAGTAACTATGGTGGCTCACGAGTTTCAGAAATATGTCCTCTTGTATCCCCAGCGCCTTACAGAGTCCTGGCCACAGCTGAAGTTCAAAGTGGCTCAAGAGTGCAGGGAAATGAATAGTAAGGGAACCATCAGGCATGCAGTTAAGTCGATCTGAACATCTGTTTCCATTGAAATCTTTGTTTTTTTATAAAGATACAAATATTTAAGAGTAGGAGAAAATGACACATGTTCTTAAGGAAGAGCTAAGTAGAAAATCTGAGCCAACAATCATATTAAGTGCCCATTGTGTTGTCAGGTGCAGAATCGTAATTAATCCATAGCATAACCCTTAAAGAAACTGTTGGTTGGTGAGGTTATGAGTCCCTTCCCCCAAAGACAGCGCTGCAAGTGACAGGTCTCCAAAGCCTGTTCCTGCTGTTTCCACTACAGCTTCCTCAAGAAGGAAGGGGAGAGAGAGGGAGGGAGGGAGGGAGGGAGGGAGGGAGGGAGAGAGGGTCAGCAGCCAGAGCTAGAGGAGGAGGAGGAAAGGAAGAAGGCCCTGCAACTTTTCTCCTATTAAAATAGAAAGGATCCCGTTGCTTTCAGTCCAAGGAGGTCCCGATTAAGCAAACAGAAGTAATGTGTTTGAAATTCCAGACTTAAAGTCTGAGTCACACACCCTTCGCTGGGTGTTCCTTGTCCCTTCAACTCTGAATTTGGGACCAGAATTCTGACAGGAAATTGGTTAACAGTGCTTAAACAAAAACAACAAAGAAAATCCTCACATCCCTCTTCCCAGAAATTAGGCATCTTTAAGCTGGAGGTTTCTTAGCAAAACAGGGTTGCTGCCTGGCTTGCTTCCACAGAATTTAGCACTGAGAGAGCCAAGGCCTGAGATTTTTTCTCAATTCCTGGGCAGGGGCCAGGAACACAGAGCCAGACAGACAGAGGCCCGAGTTGTGAGGCTCCAAACTGAAAGACACTGAAGAGAGGCACCGAGTCACAGGAAGCTGGCACGGCCTCAATGGTGTGAGTCCAGATTCAAAGAAGAGATTCATGTGAGTGACTTTTGAAAGCACTACCCCATTCTCCAGCAGATCTGAAGTCGCGATGGAAATCTCCTGGGGTGGGGTGGGGAGGATATGTACGTGAAGAATTACAAAGTCAGGGTTAAGGAGCCGGAGTACAGGAATTGCCGAAAGGGATGCAGGACTGGGTAGGATGAGAAGTGCCCGGGGTCTGAGATAAAGGACGGGAGTCCACACAATAGGGGCCGGTTCTCAACGGGAGAAGGCCGTTAAAACCTTAACCCTGCGGGAGTTCTGCTGCTGACAGAAAAGAGGGTAACGTCTGAAAAAAGAAAGGAGTCCGATTCTCTCTCTCTCTCTCTCTCTCTCTCTCTCTCTCTCTCTCTCTCTCTGTGTGTGTGTGTGTGTGTGTGTGTGTGTGTGTGTCGTCTGTGTGTCTGTGTCCAGAAGGAAACTCCCCAAAAGGAAATGCATGCATGCGAGGGCTGGACGCCAAGCGGAGCCACCGGGAGGACAGTGGAGCCAGCCTCCTGCCTAGTGTGTGTCCCGCAGGAGGCCAGCCCCCCATACTCACCTCGGCCATAGCCCTGCGTGTGCTTGGCGAAGCTCCTCACCACCGCCTCCACGGCCTCACGCAGCACGGCAGGGCTCCCCGAAGCGCCGGGGGGCAGGGGCAGCCCGGGGGCCCCAGCCAGGAGCAACGGCGGCGGGGGCGGGGCGGGGGGCGGCGGGGCGGGCGGCGGGCCTGCTGGGGGTGTGGCGGCGCTAGTCGGGGCCCCGGTCACCCCCGGCCGCAGCGCTCGCAGAGTGCCTCTCCCGCCGACACCTACGCCGGGCTGCAGCCGCTGTGCTCGCATCGTCTCCATCCCGGCCGACCGCAGAGCTGGACCCCGCAGCTTGCCAGCCTGGCGAGCTAACGGTCCCAGCTACCCCAGTGAGCAAGAGCCGAGGGACTGAGGGCGGTGCCGGGGTCCAGCTGTCAGTCAAGAGCAGGCGGGTTCGAGCCAGATGCTATGCCAATCACTGGTGGAGAGGGAGGGAAGGGGCGGGCCGCTGCGCCACCTTAGGCAAATGATTGAGGAAGGCGGAGGCTGCGGGAGCCAATTGCAAAGAGAAAAGGCGATACAGTGTAAGAGGGAGAGCTTCGGAGCATCTTTGGGAATCCTGTGGTAAACGCTAGAAATCCGGCCAGACCCCTGGGGCGGGGCTTGAAGGAAAAATAGGCCTGGATGCAAGGCTGAGTAGACTTGTAACTGGAAAGGGTTCTTAGAGCTCATTTGTCAGGTCACACCACTTTCTAGAGGAAGATGTGGTTCCAAGAAGCGATGCGACTCTAAGGTCGTCTACTATTGGTGATGAAGCTAAAATGGAGTATGCTGCTGACTTTTAGGAGAACATGCTATGTGGTATACTTCAGTGCACTGTCTGAACTGCAAGCATAAACCAGGCTTTAATAGTTTATGAACAAGGAAAGTGATGCTCAGGAAGGTTAGATATTCTGCCCCAAATCAAATAGCTAGACAGTTACGGTGGTTCGGACCTAAGTGTACTGACCCAAGTGTTTTTATCTTTTCACTATGCAACATTGAGGGATGGTTTTCTGACTTCAGCTACTCACTAAGGGAGTGAGAGAAAGTAGAGTGTGTTCATCACTGTACCGAAAGAAAGAGCTAGAATACATGCAGAAACCTATCAAACTGAGAAAGTCAGGACATAGATCAGAGGGGGGAACTTTGTTCGTAGAACTCCTCAGGCTGAGTTCCAACTTTTGTCCCCACAGACACCCATGCGCTCACACTATAACACGCTTTTGCTGATTGACTATCATTCCTTTTTTTTTTTCCTTGGGTGAAGTTACTAGCCCTACCCTCTCTCCTAGGGTGGCTCAGAGATTAAACATGGAGGTGAAAACGGACGAGGCACACTGGGTGAAATGAAATCAAACCCTGTGTTTATAAAAAAAAGCAAAATAAAAAAGTCAATAAGTAGGAAGTCATATCTGCTTACGGCGGGGGATCTCTGTATGAATAAATCATTAAAAGTCAGGCCGGGGGAGGCTAGAGGGAAGGCCTGTCACATGCCTTAAAACCTTCACTTGCCTTTTCTTCTACAACCACAATTGGTCAGTTGGGCTCCTGGAAAGCAGATAGCTGTAACCTCCAGATACCATCCCGGGTAGTTGTGGCTGTTGGTTAGCATCTCCCCCATCCCTCCTCTCTTCCCCTCACCCCATCCCTTCAGGCGGTAGTGACAGAACAGAGACTTCGGAACACATTTATTTGACATGTCAAGTGGCAAGGGGGGCTGGCTTAGGCTTACTGCCCACTTCTACCTGTAGGGGTGTTCATAAGCTCAGACACACAGAAGATCAGCTTCGAGCCCATGACCCACCCCCTGGAGTAACCAGGACGATCTGTAGTGGTGTGTGTTTTGGGGGGTGGGGTGCAGGGTGGGAATAAAAAGCAAGTTGAGAGCATGGAAGGCAGCAACAGAACCGAGACTGGGCGCTGTTGCGGGAACCCTAAGAAAAGTGAAGACATTCTGAAAAGCGGATGGAAGCCGGGTGTGAGCAAGGAGCCAGGCATGGAGAAGCAAGACCTGCAGAATGGGGAGAGGGATTCATGAAGAGAAAGCAGCGTATGCGAAGGGGAGAGGGATTCATGAAGAGAAAGCAGCGTATGCGAAGGGGAGAGAGATTCATGAAGAGAAAGCAGCGTATGCGAAGGGGAGAGAGATTCATGAAGAGAAAGCAGCGTATGCGAAGGGGAGAGAGATTCATGAAGAGAAAGCAGCGTATGCGAAGGGGAGAGAGATTCATGAAGAGAAAGCAGCGTATGCGAAAGTACGATAGGCCGCGTTTCAGGGCATACATAGAAAGCAAGGGATCGCTTTTCCAGGAGGGCAAAGATACAGGAGACCATCCTTAAGTGGGGGCTCCCTGCTGCTTCTGAACAAATGCCAGTGAGTCTAGGACCCTAGCACATGTGGTCCTCTGTTGGTGTGCTGTGCCTCTGGGCACCCAATTAATCCCGTGTGCGTGTGAAAAGACCAGGACACGAATGCGTGGTTCTATACGCCCAGTAAACACAGTATTTATCCTTCCTCGCTAGTGAGTGTACTGTGCTTGTGGACACATGCTTACCCATGTGTGCGTGCACAGTGCCGTGAGCACATGCAAGAGATCCCGTGTCTGAGGTATCAGCTGGTTCTCCCGCCATGGGGCCTGACCCTCCCCCTCCTTGGTGGCTCTCACTCAGCGCCCCGGTTCCCCTGGCCCGCCTAGACTCTGGAAACCCCCTAGCAGGCGAATCTGCTCAGTCTGCATGGAGTGGCGTCTCACCAACTTGCGCTTGGTCCTGGGAGACCCTGGTGCCCCAGAATGAGGAGGGGCAGGCAGTGAGGGTGCCCGACCTCCGGGTTGGGGGCGGATGTCGGGGATGGGAGGGTGGGGGCTGACGTTGAGAGGAGGCAAGAAACCAGGTCGCGTTTGCGAGATGTGGTCCAGGAGCAGGGTCCCGGAACCCCTGCGTTCCAGCAGCCCGGGACTCCGCCTCCGTCCGCTCAGCGGGGATACAGCCCCGGGCAGACTCTCTTGGGACTGGCGCGGAGAAGAAACTGAGCCCGCTGGAGGGAGGGTCAGCGGAGAGGCGCTGTACCGCCGGCGCTCCAGGGATAAGCGGCTGCACTCGGGTGAGTCAGGGCAAAAATGTCCAGGGGTATCGAGCTCCACGGACTCCATGCGGCTCAGTTTTTGCCTTAGCCCTGCAGGAAGACCAGACTCCTGAGCCTCGGGCGCTGTGTTTCGGCGCGAGAGAGGACCCCCGCCTGTCACTTTCTCCGCCCATGGGGGCGGGTCCTCCGGGCCTTCGGTGCTGTGACGCCGGGAAAGACGCGGTCTACCGGTTAGGGTCAGGCCGTTAAATTCAGCGGCCAGGCGCTCCATCCCCGGCCTTCCTTCGGCAGGAGGGACCGGTTGAGGAGGAGCCACAAGGCCCCAGGGCTCAGAGTTGAGCCTTTTGAGTGGTTTTGGAGGATGTCGAGGCGGCTTGGGGAGAGGCTCGGAAGGGGAAGGGTCGTCAGGGGGCTTAGGAACAGGAAATTCAAATATGTCTCTTTTCTCCTCTTCTTCCTGGGCGCGAGGGGATAACAAGCTCCGTCCTCCTCCTGCAGTTTGCAGCTGGACTTCAGAAGGCGACGTGCAGACCCCTGGACTAGGAGGAGCGGGTGCAGGATCCTCCACCCCCGGGGACGGTGGGGAATTGAGATACTGCCTGGTCTTCTTGGTGCCCGAGGGCGAGGTATCCGTGGTTATGATGATGACCTCCGTGCCCTTGGCCTTGCAGGCGTCCAGCAGCGTGGCAAGGGTCTCACGGTCCCCGCGGTCCAGGGCGTGGACAAGCGCCGAAGCGCCAGCGTGATCTCGGACTGAGGGGTCTGCGCCGTGGGCAAGAAGCAGAGAGGCCACTGCTGCTCCCCCACCCCCGGCGCAAGCGTGCATGAGCGCGGTGCGTCCTAAACGGTCTGCGATGTTGGGGTCCGCGCCTTGCTCCAGGAGGTAGCGTACCATGCGTGCCTTGTTCTGAGGGTCATCGTAGCGGGCCCTGCAGGCCGCCATTAGCGCAGTTTCCCCCTGGGCATCACCCTCATTCACGTAGGCTCCTCCCTCCAGAAGCAAACGGGCCAAGCGAAGCTTACCCTGACCCACCGCCCGAAGAAGAGCGTGGCCCTCGGTGTGTAGCATAGCTGCGGCTCGGGCGAAAGCACCGATGGAGCCAGGAATGGGACCTGCCGAAGATGGCTAGGAGTGTGGGGGTGGTGGTTGGGAGAGGCCTGAGGTCTTGGTGGTAAAGCCTAGCCCTGTAAAAAAGAGGATAGAGAGAGCTTATTGATAGGTTCGGCAGGGAAACTGAGGCACTGATGAAGATGCCTGGTGTATGACGGGAGTGATTAATATGATCTCCAATGCAGTCCTTACTCTTGACTCCTGCCTTTGAGCCCCCTCGCCCCCAGCGCATGCCAGAAGAGGTGGGAAGAGTGCATCCGCACTGAAGGATGAGGGCTCGTGCAAATACGTACATGCACGCGCAGAGATATTCGCACCCCCCCATTCGCACCCCACGGCTTATCAGACCTTTCCAACATCCCCCTTTTCTTATCCACACTTGGAATACCCCTCTCTAGGATACTGAACGCCACCCACCCCCACACATGCACCCGTACCGTCATACCCATATTTCTATTCCTAACCTCTTTTAGACTGCCACATCCCCAAAAATTGAGTGGGGGGAAGGAAGCAGCTTGCAATTGGGACCTAAAGGGGTGGAGGAAGACTTAGGGATTCTTTTGCCCCTGTTATGTTCCCCGTCGCTCCTTGTTCTTCCCCCTCCCAGGCTGTACCCCCAAATAGATACCTGAATGTCCGCATAATCTTTGCCTGGCCAGGATTGAGGCCCGGGCCATGGGGACCTCCGGGGTGGAGGAGCCGGGTACCTGGGGGCCCACATGGCGTGGGGGGGGCACCCGGATTCCCTTGGTGTCAGTATCTGCGCCCCAGCGCTGGATCCTGGTCCCTCCTCCCGGTGCGCCCCGGGCACAGCGCCGGCTCCGGAGGAGAGAAGAGGGGGGGGGGGGGCGGAGCTCTGCTGTGCTATTTATAGCCCAGTCTCTGCGGGTGGGGGCGTCCGGCACCAAGCGGCTCCCCACCCCCAAGCGTACACACATAAGCCAAAAAAGAAAAAAGAAAAAAAAAAAACAGTGCCTCCAATCTTGACTTCCCTTTCCTAACCCACCTCCCCCAA
This sequence comes from Microtus oregoni, assembly GCF_018167655.1. Taxonomy (NCBI): domain Eukaryota; kingdom Metazoa; phylum Chordata; class Mammalia; order Rodentia; family Cricetidae; genus Microtus; species Microtus oregoni. The sequence goes on along the minus strand of NW_024543830.1, from coordinate 4,391,813 downwards.
CCCCAACAAACCTAAGCGCTCCTTAGGGGACTCTCCTGCGACCCATTCAGGAAGCATTCCGATTCTGATTCTTCGTTGAGCTTCAGCAGATCTCCATGAGCTCCAGTATGCCAGACCTGACTGCCACACACGGCATATGGCACTGTGCAGAGGACTGGAGGGAGGCGGATGGGATCTGCAGCGGCGTCCACACAGATCAGAAAGAGGCAGGAGATGTAGTTGAAATATCAGGGAGAGTATAGCCTCTGAAATCAGACAGCAATATATCCCCGCTGCACCTCTCTCAAACATCACCACAGAGACACTTAGATCTCAGTTCCCGTGGGTCCCTTAGGAATGTGAGGAAGGTAGCTAGCTAGCTCTCTCCGGGCATTTTTTAGGGCAAGGGGGCACTCTCAGATTCCTTTCCCCCTGTATTTTAAGGGGTGTCCACAAGAGAGAGGAAAAGGGCAGAGCAATGGCTGAACCCTGTTACACGGGCGCCCTCATTATAGCTCTACTCCACTAGACTCATTTTTCCATCTCGCTTGAAGGTCCCTGCCTGAATCACTCCTTGTCTCTTCCTATCTGTTGCTCTCACTGCCTCTGCCTCTCCGTGCCACCTGCCCTGTCTCCATGGTTACCAAGGCTTCCATCTGCATATTTTAGGGATGAGTTTGTGTCCAGTCGGAAGGTACCAAGGGAAGTGGGGGCACTGGATAGGTTCTGAGGGTTTGGAAAGCTTTCCAAGTATCCTTGAGAATTAAAATGGCGGAGGCCACCATATACAGATATAAAAAACGTTACTGGGTGAGGAGGAGAAATACTTGTAGGGAAAACAGCCGCTTATACAAGCTATTGATGTGTGCCGGGCATTCTGCAGTGCATACTTCTCCAGCCCCACAACTCTATAAGGTGGGAACAATCGTCTTCTTGCAGCATATGTAATGAGGTTAAGCAAGTTTCCCCCAAAGTTTCACAACTATTTTTGTACTAGTCCCAAAACTGGGCACTTGACACTACACTCACATACAGTTTCCCAGTCTAGAGGCCATTTTCTCTGACATCTGGCATATTGTTGTTGACTACTAACTTTCTCTTCCATCCTGAAGCATGACTTCCCCCTCACCTTACCAAGGGGCTTGAAAGGCCGTTGGGAAATACAGAAAGAAAACCCCACTGGGTTCCTGCCTTCTCTCCCCAGCGACTTCTCTGATCCCCAAGCCCCCTCCCACTTCTCAGACACAGTTCCAATCCACGGGGGGTGAATGAAGGGGGCATTCTTGGGTTGAGTTTGGTAGCACACCGTAATCACAGAGGCAAGAGTATCATGAGTTCAAGGCCAGCCTAGACTGGGTAACCAGACCGTCTTTAAAAAAAAAAATTTTTTTTTTTAAAGTATTTATTGTTGGTGCTGGAGACTGCGCAGGATTAGAGTGGGTCGGAAAGTGGGGGAGTGGGGTGGCGCGCAGGACCAGGAGAGGGCGCCAGAGGCGCTAGTCTGGCGGTTGGGCGCCTCCAGGCGGGTGCTGAGAACGAGCTGGGGAGCATAGAGCAGCCAGGAGGCCACTTCCCAGCAGCGGCTCTCCTCAGCTGCCTGGATGAGCTCTGAGCAGCAGGTCGTCTTGGCCGACTCCTGCCGTCCAGGCGGTTCCGTCCGGGCTGAGGTGGAGACTGCAGCCCCAGATCTCAGCGCGCCCCACTTCCCAAGCCTCAGTTCCGGTTAGGCTCTCTCCCCACCCCTCCTCCTCGCCTCCCCCTCCTCCGCTGGCCAAGATTGGCCGGGGAATCCACCAATGGAGAGCTCGGGGAGGCGGGCCTAGGACGCGGGCTGGAGGAAGAAAAGCGAATTTCAAGTTGGCGGCTGCGTGGGCCCCGAGTGGGGGTGGGACGGCAGGTAAGGCTTTGACTTGGTGACTCTGACCCGGTTTGGTCCGCTGCTTCCCGAATGGTCCTCCGTGGCCGACAGCAAGACAGACAACGCTCTCTGTCAGCCTGTCGGGCCAGCCCCCTTCTGGATCCCTGCCCTTTCTCCCGGGCTCCCATTGCTGTGTTGACTGTACATCGGGGAGAGGCAGGGCTTGCTGTCGTGTCTGGGACAGATATTAAAGCAGAAGGCGAGGAAGGCTCATTCTTGTAGCTCAGACTCTGTTATGGTACCAGCCTCTCCAGCATCTGTTACCACTAGCCCCCTGTCAAGAGCCTGACAGACTCCTGTTAGCTACCAAGTCAGCCGAAAACTCTACCCCCTACCCACCGCCTTCCTGGACTGCTTTTCTTAAGAATTAATTGATCCCCAGCCTGACACTGCCTGATTAGCACTATTGTAATCTCTTTGATTTTAAAAACAATATTATTTGTGTGTAGGCGTGCGCGCCACGGCTTGCGCACTGAGGTCAGAGGACAATGTGAGCGAGTCAGTTTTCCTAGCCACTTGGCAGCTCTTGCATTTAACCATTTCGATGCGGCTCACGCTCACCCTCCATCCCTCCCATCCTTTTTATTGGCAGACTCCTGCTATGTGCTAGGATTACAGGTTCTCTTTTGAAGTTTCTATTCTTTGAACGGAAGGTTTGGTGGGACAGATTGAGGTACTTAATACGTTGTGCTCAATAAGCGTTAATTGAATGGAATTGATTTGTGGGAACCAGTGCTCTTGTCAAGGAGGACGGATTTAAACTCCTAATATAATTAGGGAACAATAGAAGACAACGTAGTATATAATTAAGGGCCTTTAAATTGGTGGTTTCTCACATAAATGTTTTATAATTACTCTCAGACCAGAGAAGGCAAACAGCAAAGGGAGCGAGAAGGCTTTCTGACTCACAAGGTCTCAAGTGTGGAAGGTCTGTAGACTCGTATAGTCATTTGTTGAAACAACAGCTACTTGGAGCACCTACAGCATGCCAGACATAATGCTAGACAATGAGGATCATGGTGACCCCTCTGCTAAAATCTGTTCAATAAATGGTTATTTAGTGACTGTGAAAAAAAATTTTTGAGACAGGTTCTCGCTATGCAGCACAAGCAGCTTGGTTTCCAACTTATGATTCTCCTGCCTCAGCTTTCTTGAAAGGCTGCGATAATAGACTTGCACCACTACACCACAAATTTGAAAAAAAAAAAAAGTTAACTGTGAAGAGTAAATTTAGCCTTACAGATGCTAAGCATCGACTCTGCCCCGAGCTAAACCCCTACCCCATGCCAGCATCTTAAAAGAATTCATGAGTTCTTTTCAGGTTATTCCACTATTTAATTTTTTCTTTATAATTGTTCGACTTAGATTTATCATTAGTGGGGGTAGGTGGAGTGTGTGCTGTGGCACATCTGTGGAGGTCCGAGGAATGAAGTGTGTTCTCCACTTTCATTATAAAACAGGAAGGCTGCACCAACGTCATACTTTTTTAATGTGTGTGGGTGTTTTGTCTGCATGTCTGTCTGTGTAGTGTGTGTATGCAGTGCCTGCAGAATCCAAAAGAAAACATCAGATCCCCTGGAACTGGAGTTACAGACAGTTGTGAGCCTCCATGTGGGTGCTGGAAATGGGACCAGGGTCCTAGGGAAGACTAACCATGCTCTTAACCACTGAGCCATGCCCTCCCCCTTGGTCTGGCCCCAAACTCACTATAAAAAGATGAACTCAAACATCTGAATGACAGGCTTGGCCCATGGCTTTGCGCTAAGCAAGTTTTTATTTATTTTTACTAAGGATTGAATTGACGACCTCATAAATTGCTAGGTAAGGGTATAGCACCCGCCTCTGCATTCTTCTTTTTCGTGTGTGGGTATTTTGTCTGCATGGATGTCTTTGCACCACTTGTGTGCCTGACTTTCAGAGGGCAGGAAAGGGTATTGAATTCCCTGGGACTGGAGTTACGGGACTGTTGTGAGTCACTGTGTAGGTGCTGGGAATCTAATCCCAGGTCCTCTGAAAGAGCAGCCAGTGCTGTTATCTACTGAGCCATCTCTCCAGCCCTCCCCTGCATTAAAAACAAAACATCCTTTTTACTTGTTAATTGTAGGACATATGTTTATTCCATACAACTGGCAAACACACAGTAAAATAAGGGAAGTGTGCATTATTTACTGATTAGTATTTTATAGTCTCAAACTTTATTATCATTGTATCTCTACACAAGGGCCACAGCATGCATGCCGAGATCAGAGGACAGCTTTGTGAGCTTCTGTTACTGTTTCACTTTTATGTGGTTCCAGGGATTGAACTCAGGTCCTTAGGCTTGCATTATCATGCAGCAAGTGCCTTTCCCTGATGAGGCAGCTTACCTGCCCCTGTTACTAGTATCTTGATATATAGCCTCAGTTTATTCTGTATGTATGCATATATTCCTGTGTTTTATAAGTAAATAGGGCCACAAAATAAATTCAATGTTATACCAAGAATGGAAATACAAAGAGAAAGTAACAGGTAAACATGGCTTTATATCATACTCCCCTCGCCCTTCACACTACATATTAGCAACCTTCTTCCTGTATATAACTTGAAGTCATGACATTTATGATAACTGATAATACTCTAAAATGGTTTTTATAATTATTTTATTTTGTTCTTAGATTTATTATGTATACAGTGTTCTGCCTATATGTATCCCTGCAGGCCAGAAGAGGGCACCGTGTCTACTACAAATACACAATTAGAGTGCCCCGGGACTGGTCTCTACGTCATCTGCCTTCAGGACCTTGCCTACTCTTGTGGCTTAAACTCTTATCTGTAAGCTGGTGACTCCGCCAGAATATGAACTCCATGTAGGAAGCCCCGGGAGCCAGGAGTTTTGTTATTGTTTAGTTTGTTAGTTTGCCCATCTTACTCACTGCCTTATCAGCAGTATCCAGCAACTCAGTGGCACATTGAAGGTGCTGTGGTTTGAGGGTTTGAGTGAACATGGCCCCAGAGGCTCATAAGTTTGGACTCTGGGTCCCCAGTTGATAGATCTATCTGGGAAGGATTGGGAGGTATGTCACTGGGGATGGGCTTTGAGGTTTCAAAAGGCCCCATTGTTCCTAGTTAGCTTTCTCTGTCTCTGCCTCATGTTTATGGATGTAATGTAAGCTCTCAGCTACTGCCCCTGTGCCATGCCTGCCTGCTGCTACCATGCCTGCATCCCTGCCGCCATCCCTGTCATGATGGTCACAGGTCACCCTCTGAAAGGGTAAGCTCCCAATAAAGCCTCTTCTATAAGATGCTTGGTCATGGTGTCTCTTCATAGCAACTTAACAGTAATTAAGACAGTAGTTTATTTTATTATTATTCTCATTTTGCAAAGAAAAAACAAAGTTTCTGTAGTTAGGAAATGAGAGAACTGGAACTTTTATTTTTTTGGCTTGTTTGGTTGGTTTTGGTATTTTGAGACAGGAACTCATGTTGCCCAAGATGGCCTGGCACTAACTATGTAGCCTAGGATGGCCTTGAACTCCAGGCCTCCTGGTTTTACATCTCAGGTGCTGGATCCCAGGCATGGGCTCCCACACCCAGCTCTGCCTTCCTTAGACTCTGTGTCTTTGTTGGTGGTTTGTTGTGTGATGTTCTACTCTTTGGCTTTTTGAGGGGCCCACCACCAAGCTCCCAAATAAATCACACACGGAGGCTTATTCTTAGTTAGGAATGCCCAGCCTTAGCTTGGTTTGCTTCTGGCCAGCTTTTCTTAATTTATCACCCTGTCTACCTTTGCCTCTGGGCTTTTACCTTTCTCTTACTTCACTCTTACTCTGCTGCTGGGTGGCTGGGTGGCAGGTGGCAGGTGGCTGGGTGGCTGGGTGGCAGGTGGCTGGGTGGCAGGTGGCTGGGTGGCAGGTGGCAGGTGGCTGGGTGGCAGGTGGCTGGGTGGCAGGTGGCTGGGTGGCAGGTGGCTGGGTGGCAGGTGGCTGGGTGGCTGGATGGCTGGGTGGCAGGTGGCTGGGTGGCAGGTGGCTGGGTGGCAGGTGGCTGGGTGGCAGGTGGCTGGGTGGCTGGGTGGCAGGGTGGCTGGGTGGCTGGGTGGCAGGTGGCTGGGTGGCTGGGTGGCAGGTGGCTGGGTGGCTGGGTGGCTGGGTGGCAGGTGGCTGGGTGGCTGGGTGGCTGGGTGGCTGGGTGGCTGGGTGGCTGGGTGGCAGGTGGCTGGGTGGCAGGTGGCTGGGTGGCTGGGTGGCTGGGTGGCAGGGTGGCTGGGTGGCTGGGTGGCAGGTGGCTGGGTGGCTGGGTGGCAGGTGGCTGGGTGGCTGGGTGGCTGGGTGGCAGGTGGCTGGGTGGCTGGGTGGCTGGGTGGCTGGGTGGCTGGGTGGCAGGTGGCTGGGTGGCAGGTGGCAGGTGGCTGGGTGGCAGGTGGCTGGGTGGCTGGGTGGCTGGGTGGCAGGTGGCTGGGTGGCTGGGTGGCAGGTGGCTGGGTGGCAGGTGGCTGGGTGGCAGGTGGCAGGTGGCAGGTGGCTGGGTGGCAGGTGGCAGGTGGCTGGGTGGCTGGGTGGCTGGGTGGCAGGTGGCAGGTGGCTGGGTGGCAGGTGGCTGGGTGGCAGGTGGCTGGGTGGCTGGGTGGCAGGTGGCTGGGTGGCAGGTGGCTGGGTGGCAGGTGGCTGGGTGGCTGGGTGGCTGGGTGGCTGGGTGGCTGGGTGGCAGGTGGCTGGGTGGCAGGTGGCAGGTGGCTGGGTGGCAGGTGGCTGGGTGGCTGGGTGGCTGGGTGGCAGGTGGCTGGGTGGCTGGGTGGCAGGTGGCTGGGTGGCAGGTGGCTGGGTGGCAGGTGGCAGGTGGCTGGGTGGCTGGGTGGCTGGGTGGCAGGTGGCTGGGTGGCAGGTGGCTGGGTGGCAGGTGGCTGGGTGGCAGGTGGCTGGGTGGCTGGGTGGCTGGGTGGCTGGGTGGCTGGGTGGCAGGTGGCTGGGTGGCAGGTGGCTGGGTGGCTGGGTGGCAGGTGGCTGGGTGGCAGGTGGCTGGGTGGCTGGGTGGCTGGGTGGCTGGGTGGCTGGGTGGCTGGGTGGCTGGGTGGGTGGCCCCTCAAGTCCTCCTCCCGTTGTTGTCTTTTGCTCCTCTTTGTCCTCAGTTCTCCTTCTGTTTATCCTCTCTGCCCGCCAGCCCTGTCTCACTATTGGCTGTTTGGCTCTTTGTTAGGACCATCAGGTGTTTTAGACAGGCAAAGAATCACAGCTTCACAGAGTTAAACAAATGCAGCATAAAAGAAAAAAAGCAACAGACCTTAAAATAATATTCCCCACCAGTGGTTTTTTTGTATGTTGAACTTTTACCGCAGTCCAGAGGTGTGTAACCTGGCCTGAGTGTGTGGTGTGAAAGCTGGCGTGTGGGAAAGCACGGTACCCTAATAAACACGGGGGGGGGGCGATGTTAATAGGAGCAGATCTGAGCCACGGTATAGGAGACTTTAGATGTCCCCAAGAATCCCTTCTTAATGTTTTATTAGTGCATGTTAATTACATAACAGTGGGTCCCATTATGACATTTTCATAGATGAAACTCATCTCTGTAGAGTGTATTTCAATTATATCCTTTCTCTCCCCCCATACACACACACACACACACACACACACACACACACAGCTACCCATTTTTGTCCCTCTGCCGTTCCTGCTAACCCCCTTCTTCCCAATTAGGGCCCCTCGTGCTTTTGTGTCTTTTCAGTGTGCTGTAGTCAGTTTCATTAGGGTTGTTTATGAAGCATAGTAAATTATTTCCTTTCTTTCTTCTTTATTTCTCTTTTTTTCTGAGACAGATCTCACTATGTAGCCTTGGCTGGTTTGAAGATCCCTGCGTAGACCAGGTTGGCCTAAGATCACAGAGATCCGCCTGCCTTTCCCTCCCGAGAGTCAGGATTAAAGGCGTGCGCCACCAGGCCTGGCTCAGGAAGGGTTTCTTTATAGGAGCATGAGAACCTTACAGTGGCTGCACCACCGAAGAAAATGCCTCTCCCTCTCACATCAGTTACTAAGGTCTTGCAAATTCTCAGGGAGGAGTAGAACCCCACAATCCCTTCCTTAAGTGACAGGATGTGAGCAGACCCAGTCTCGTGCCAATCTTGTGTAGTTGATCACCGCTGCTCTGAGTGCAAGGGTTCAACAGCCATGCCCAGAAATCAGTGTTCCACACACTCCAGCCTTCCCTCCCTTCCATAGGGTTCTCTAAGCCTTAGAATGGCTGATACTGGTGTCTTATGTCTTGACAACAGACAGTCCTGTATTCTGTGTTCTTTGACCAGTCTGTAGTGTCACCACTGACCCCAACAAAAGGAAACTCCTCTGAGCAAAGCCGACCCCAGCACTAATCCGTACGTGGAAAACAGTAAATTAGGTGTTTAGCAGAGCAACAGCATAGCGTACCCACTGGGACCCTGGATCTCCATAGCTGGAAGCTCCTGAGTGAGTGGGTGGGTATACAGCCCCATTTGCTACATACGTGGATTCATTAGACTCCCAAGCTGAAAGGGGGAGACCTGCTGTCTGCTGTCTGACCACCAGCTTGATGTCTGCATTAAATAGCATTTGCCGTTTTTCCTCTGCATCTTGGGTGATCACTTAATGTGTGAAGTGTGGAAGTGGGGTTAGAGTGGTCTAGCCTCCATGTTGATGGTTTTTTCTTAGCTTCCCCTGCCTTGCCGTCAGAACCACTCTCTTCTCCACGGCTGGAGCTGGAGCTGTCAAAGGGAAAGAGACCTCAGCTAGCTGCTCTGTCCTCTTCCTTGAGAGGAGCTAAAGACAGGATGGCTCTCCTGAGTCGGTGGGAAACAGCAATCTTTCCCTTCTATGTTTTCATAGTGGTTAGACGCTCCTAACTTCTCAGATATCCATCTTCTTCCTGCTATAGATTAGTCTTCTATACGGTTCTCTATATAAGATATATAGTTACATTAATTCAATTTTTAAACTTTTACTTCAGTGTGTGTTTGTGTGTGTGCATGTGTGCCGGTGAGAGACAGAGAGAGAGAGAGAGAGCCCAAAGTTCTTTGACCTCATCTGTGCTCCCTCCACCTTGTTGAAGCAAGAGTCTCTAACCACTGAGCAGTGTAGTTCAGGCTAACTAGCCTATAAATGTTCACCAATTCTTCTGTCTCTGTTTCCCATCGATTTTGTGGACCAAACTCAGGGTGTCAGCTTGCATGCCAAGGGCCTTTACCCATTGAGACTCTCCTTGGACCTGTGGTTACAATTTTAAATCGATAATTTTATTTATTGGCTGGTCATGTTGGCACATACCTGTAATCTCAGAACTTGGGAGGGAAAGGCAAGAAGCATCAAGAGTTTAGAAATATCTGTATAGCCCAAGGTAGCCTCAGACTGTTCAACTGCCCTCGTTCCTCAGCCCCCCAAATGCTGGGATTACAGGCTCAAGCCACAGAGCCTACCTAATAATTTTCTCTTATTATTAAAGAAGTATTCATACATGATCGGAAAATGAATACACAAACAGAAAAGAAAAGGAGGAGCAATCCTGAAAGCCGTCAGCTGAACGAAAACAATATTTACAGGGCTAGAGATGGAGTTTAGTGACTGAGTGCTCCCTCGGAATGTGGAAAACCATGCATTCAGCTTCCAGAACTTCAACAAAATAAGACAAGACAAAAAAACAGATTCACAGAGAAACTGGGCAGATGACCCCCAGAGTTCCCATATATCCCTGGCATGCAGTTTTCCTATTATTAATGTTGTATATTACTATACTGCATTTGTTACAATTAATGAACTACTATTGGTACATTTCTCTCTCTCTTTCTTTCTTTCTTTCTTTCTTTCTTTCTTTCTTTCTTTCTTCTCTGAGACAGACAGGGTTTCTCTGTGTAGCCCCGACTGTCCTGGAACTTTATCTGGGGATCAGGCTGGCCTCAAACTCATAGAGATCTACCTGCTTCTGCCTCTCATGTTCTGGGATTAAAGATATGAGCCCCACCTTCCTAGACCTGGATGGAGGGGGGAGGACCTTGGACTTCCCACAGGGCAGGGAACCCTGACTGCTCTTAGGACTGGAGAGGGAGGAGGAGAGGGAGTGGGGGAGTGGGAGGGAAATGGGAGGAGGTGGACATTTTTAATAATAAAAAAAGAAAAAAAAAGATATGAGCCCCACCACTGTTGAAGGAGAGAGGGCCTGCTTTTGGTTCTGGCCGCCCAGCTAACTTACACCCAAAATAACCACACAGAAATTATATTAATTAAAATCACTGCCTGGCCCATTATCTTTAGCCTCTTATTGGCTAACTCTCACATCTTGATTTAACCCATTTCTAATAATCTGTATAACACCATGATGTTGTGGTTTACTGGGAAAGATTCAGCATGTCTGACCTGGCATCTCCCTGGTGGCTCTCTGACTCTGTTTTCTTCCTCCCAGAATTCAGTTCTGTCTACTGGCCTACCTAAGTTCTATCAGGCCAAGCAGTTTCTTTATTAATTAACCGATGAAAGCAACTCACAAACAGAAGGACCTCCTACACCATACCACCTGGCATATTATTATTTTTCAAGGTCCATTTAGATTTCTTCAGGTTTTATATAATGGTCTTTTCATGTGTCATGATCCCATCCAGAATACCCTGATACATTTTGTCTCATCCCCTTGGGCTCCTCTGAGCTACGACAGTTTCTCAGTTGTTGTTGTTGTTTTTAATGATCTTTACAGTTTTGAAGAGAACTGGTTGGCATGCTGTAGGCTAGCCCTCCCTTGGAAGCTGTTGTTTTTCAATGACTAAAATGAACTTAACAGCTTTGGGAATGAGGACAAGGAAGTAAAAGTAACATTTCAAATCTGGCACATGCACAGAGGCCTAGCACTTGGGAAGCTGAGACGGAGTGCTCCAGGATAGCCTGGGCTACACAATGACACCTTGTCAAGGAAGGATGAAAGGGCTGGAGAAAGGGAAGGAGACTCATGGCTTGCAGTCCCCGCACTCCAGAGTAGAGGCAGGCAGATCACAGGTCACAGGTCACTACCATCGTCTGCTACATAGTGAGTTTCAGGCCAACATGGGCTACCAGAGATCAACAAAGCAAGAAAAGAAACAAATGTCCTTAAGTCATGTTAAGAATACCCATGTGAGTTACTGCGATTGATGTTGATCTTGGTCACCTGCTGGCATAATGCCCACTGGAAAGTTATTCCAGGGCTGGAGAGATGGCTCAGTTGTTAAGAGCACTGGCTGCTCTTCCAGAGGTCCTGTGTTCAATTCCCAGCTACCACATGGTAGCTCACAACCACCTATGATGAGAACTGGTACCCTCTTCTGGCCTACAGGCAGGATACTGTATAAATAAATAAATCTTTTTTAAAAAAGTTACGGGGCTGGAGAGATGGCTCAGAGGTTAAGAGCACTGCCTGTTCTTCCAAAGGTCCTGAGTTCAATTCCCAGCAACCACATGGTGGCTCACAACCATCTGTAATGAGGTCTGGTGCCCTCTTCTGGCCTGCAGGCATACACACAGACAGAATATTGTATACATAATAAATAAATAAATAAATATTTAAAAGAAAAAAGTTACTCCATACCCTCCAGTTTGCCACACGCATATGAGATAAAATTTCCCATACTACTCATGCTTATGAATCAGGAATTGTGCTCCTGCCCTGTGGCCTGGGATAGCTACATGCTTTAGTTTTAGCTTGAACTAGCTACGTAGTTTGTTTAGAATTATGCATGGGACATTTGTCTTTTCCCAGTCATTTATACCACTATGTACTCATGGGAATTTATTTTGTATTTTAGGGTTATAATCTAATATTGATTTATCTTATTGGGGGCTGAAGAGATGACTCTGTGATTAAGAGCTCTGTCCAAGTCCCAGCACCTCTTCAGGCACCAACAACCATCTGTAATTCCAGTCTCGGGAGAAACAGTGCTCTCTTCTGGCCTTTGTGGGTACTGCACACACATACATGCTTGTTAAACGCTCATACACATAAAATAAAAAATAAAAATTTCAAAAAATAAAACAATATATTTTATTATTATGGGTCTGTGTGTACACATGAATTCAGGTGCCCATGAAGGCCAAAGGCATTGGATCTCCTGGAGCTGGAGTTGCAGGTTTTTATGCTGCTGGGAATCAAATTCAAGTTATCTAGTCTTAGCACTGAGACAACTCTGTAGCCAAAATTTATTAATTTTTAGTGCTTCAAAATCTTTCAACATGTTTCTTTTTACATATGTATATGTGCCTACCTGACTGTAAGAGCACCATGTCTGTGAGATGACTGTGGGGCTGGAAAAGGTCCTTGGTCTCCTGGAACTTGGGAACTGCCTAGGTTAGGTGGGACCCAAACCCAGGGCCTCTGCAAGAGCAGCATATACTTTTAGCCATCAAACCAGCTCTCCAATCCCCCTTTTAAAAATATTTTTTAAAAAATGTTTTAAAGGGGGCTGGAGAGATGACTCAGCAGTTAAAAACACTGACTGCTCTCCCAGAGGACGCGGCTTCACTTCCCACCACCCACATGGCAGCTCAGAATTAACTGTAACTCCAATTCCAGGGTACCCGACACCTTCATACAGATATACTGGCAGGCAAAACAACAATGTACATAAATAAAATCAATGTTTTAAAATTGTGTGTGTGTGTGTGTGAGAGAGAGAGAGAGAGAGAGAGACAGAGAGAGAGAGAGAGAGAGAGAGAGAGAGAGAAGGCCCCAATGGATCCGGCAAGGGTGTTGTGCAAAAAGCAGTGCATACTCTCAACCACTGAACAATCTCTCCAGATCCCGATTTGTTTATTTTTGAGACATGATCTTGCTATTCAGTCCCAAGTAGCCTGGAACTCTAGACCAGGCTGGTCTCAAGCTTGCAATCCTCCTGCCTTAGCCTTCCAAGTGTGGGGTTAGGATTACAGGTTTGTGGCATCACTCTTAACTTCATGTTTTATTTATTTTTAATTAATTAATCAAATCTTTAAAAATTTATTTATTCTGCTTTTTTTTTTTAATGACAGGGTTTCTTTGTATAGTCCTGGCTGTCCTAAAACTTGGTCTATAGATCAGGCTGGCCTCAGACTCAGAGATCTGCCTTCCAAGTGCTGGGATTAAAGGCGTGCACTACCACTGTCCAGCTACCATTGATTTGTTTTTTTTTTTTTAAGTGTCACAGAGAAAGGGTTTGGAATATAGCTCAGAGGTAGAGTACCTAGCATGAGAGAGGCTCTGGGTTCAAACCTCAGCACTGAGAAAAAAGTCACCTGCCAGAGGCCATCAGATGTCATGTAGCTCCTTATACTTCTTTATCTCTTTGTTTTTGTCTTTATTAGGTTTTTCTCACTGGATCTCGGAGTATCCAGGCCCCCTCCACCATGGCCACCCGGGGTGGGGGCCGGGGTCGTGGCCGAGGCCAGTTGACCTTCAACATGGAGGCTGTGGGCATTGGGAAGGGCGATGCTTTGCCCCCACCCACTCTGCAGCCTTCTCCACTTTTCCCTGTGAGTGTCTCCCTCCCTCCCCGAGACTCCCATGTGCCCCTCACCGACTACCTGTGACCACGGAATCCTCCTGGCCCACCATAAGCTGCCCTCATTTTGACCCTGTGTCTCCAGAGTCCCAACCCACAGAAGACGGTTCCAGGCAAATACGTGTTTGTTTTTTCTCTTCACATTCCCCAGTCCCCAGCTTTCAAAAGATGCTGCATTGGCCTCCCATTCCTCTGGCCCTCTGTTTACTGGGCACAATGGATTCAGCTTAGGGGAAAGGCCCTTTACTGCGGCCTTCCTGTCCTAGGCTAACCATTGTGTCTCCTCAGCCCCTGGAGTTCCACCCCGTGCCCCTGCCCGCGGGAGAGGAAGGGGAGTACGTTCTGGCACTGAAGCAAGAGCTGCGTGGGGCCATGAGGCAGCTCCCATACTTCATCCGGCCAGCTGTCCCCAAAAGAGGTCAGTGGGAAGGCTGGCATCGTGTTTGGAGACTTCCATAGGCAGGGCCCATGCTCAGCACCATTGGGGACCAGCGAGACTCAGGACGTTTACTGTTTAATGGAGAACTTTACATTAAAAACCTCCTCTGTGTCTGAAACGTACAACCTTACTCAGATTTGAGTTGAGCCCTAAATCTTGGGGCTGGTGGGACATTGAAGCATTAGCATATTACTTCATATGTATAGGTGGGTAGGGGTGGGGGTACAGACTTTAACCCAACTCAGCAGACTCTTAACTAACTGGAAGGACTCTGAGGCTAGGTCTCTGAACACCCTTCCTATGCCAAGCGTTTCCCCTTCCTTAGGAGAGTAGGAGACTGGAGAAGGGGGCACTTCTGCTAGGCTTGGCATAGCACCCATGGTGAGGAAATACAATATTTTTATATGGGTAATTAATGCTTTTATACTGAGGCCTTGAGGGTTGTAGGCTCACAGAGATGGGAGACTTAACCAAGCTAACCCCAGTAGTAAGAAGAAGAGAGAAGACTGAACCCTGGATTTTATCCTGGTGTATACTGCCCAATGAAGATAGAAGAGAGAGTCTTTGGACTAAGGGCAAAGAGTAACAAGAAAAAAAAATGCAGGCTGGAAGAGGGACAAGGTCTTCACCGAAGCTGGCACCATTGTGCTCTGGGCTTGGAGTGAGGTGATCAATAATTCCCTAGAACTAAGAGGGGCTGACCCTTAGGAAAAAAATTATTCTGTGGATAAAACTCTGACTCATGACCTCTGACCCCTCAGATGTCGAACGTTACTCAGACAAGTATCAGATGTCTGGGCCGATTGACAATGCCATCGATTGGAACCCTGGTAGGTGACTGGCCCTTACTGGATGTCCTCCTTCAGAGGTGCCTCGAACCACCACCTCCCTTTCCTGTGCAGCGTCTAGAAACTAGAATCTTAGATGTGATCTCAACACTCTTTGGTTCTACTTGGAAAACCGCTTCACATTGCCACCTCTCCCGAAAAACTTCAAACCAGCCCCTCCTTCCTGTCCTTTAGAACCCCGCCCTTTAGTACCAATCACCATTCATGGACCCAGGCAGGGTCCTGCTGACCTTCACACTCTCACTGTTCCCAGACTGGCGCCGGCTGCCCCGAGAGCTCAAGATTCGAGTCAGGAAACTCCAGAAGGAACGTAAGTGAACCTGGAGAGGATGAGGGTTCATCAGCGGATGCCACAGTAGCCATACGGGGGCAGCAGAGCCGCATGTTTGCTGCCGGAGGGCGCCCTAGAAAGACGGGTGGAGAGAGGGCTCCGCTGATAATGCCACCTGCCACCAGTGGCTAGAAACCACATGGTGGGAAGAAGAACCTACTCTAACTTCCACATGGCGCGCGCACGCGAGCGCACACACACAAATAATATAACAAAACATTTTGTAAAAAATAAAAAGCAAAAGCACTAGAGAAATGGCTCAGTCCTTAAGAGCATGTACTGCTTCCACTCACACCAGGGGCTCACAGTTGCCTCTAACTCCAGCTGTGGAGGTCCAGTGCCCTCCCCAGGGCTCCACGGGCACACATGTCATACACACTACACACACACACACACACACACACAAATGTAAAAACTGGAAAGAAAGCTAGTTAGGAGATGCGCTTCCTAAGGATTCACTTCTTGCTCCTCCAACAGGGACCACCATTGTCCTCCCCAAGAGGCCCCCCAAGAGCTCAGAGGAGAAGGAGGAGACAATACAGAAGCTAGAGGTGAGAGGGAAGTGTGCTAGGCAGCTGGACTCCAGGTCCCTCAGTGCCCCAGGTCTCCCTGGGTGAGCTGACTGTGAGCTTCTCTTCCTGTTCATCCTCACATGAGACTCTGGAGAAGAAGGAGGAAGAAGTGACTTCAGAGGAAGACGAAGAGAAAGAAGAAGAAGAAGAGAAGGAAGATGGGGAGGAGGAGGACTATGACGAGGAAGAGCATGAAGAGGTGAGGGACTTTTGCTCCTCCCTCTCTCCTCACACCCCCTCCTCTCCCCTCCCAAACTCTGGGCTCTCAACTCTCTCTCTCTCTTTTAAAAGATTTATTTTGTTGTTCGTTTGCTTTTTATGGTCAAGAAAACTAGGGAGCACTATATGAATTTGCATGTCGTTCTTGAGCAGGGCCGTGCTCATCTTCCCTCTGTCATCCTAATTTTAGTGCATCTGCTGCCGCAACAAACACATTTGTTGGGGTTTTGTTTGTGAGACAGGGTCTCACTGTGTAAACTAGGCTGGCCTGGAACTCCCCAGAAACCCTCCTGCTTCTACCTCCCAGTGTTGGGAGCACAGGAGTAGACCACCAGGCTTATCACGCAAGAGAGTTTTTGATTATTATTTGTGTGTGTTGTCAAATGCGTGGAGGTCAGAAGACAACCTGTGGGAGCTGGTTCCCTCTTTCTACCATGTGGGTTCTGGTTATTGAACTGAGGTCCTCCAGCTTGGCAGAAAAGTTCCTTTCCTACGGAGGCATCCCGCTGACCCTGGACTCTCACACAGGAAATGTTCTCCGGGAGCTGCAGAGCCTATAGTGACAATGCCACCAATGGCTCCATTTCATCTGCCTCTGGCCTGTTCTCAAAGCACATAACATGGTGGGTGAGAGGGCTCAGAGGGCAAAGGTGCTTGCTGCCAAGCCTGGTGACCTGAGTTCAATCCCCGGAACCCACTATGTGAAGGAGCGATCTGATTCCTACAAGAGTCCTCTGACCTCCACACATGTACCAGGGCATACACACACACACACGTGCACACACACGCACACACACGTGCACACACACGCACACACACATACACACATACTCACATACACACACATACACACACACATACACACACACACAAACACACACACCCATATACACATAGTCACGAACACAAATAAATAAATATAATGTAAAAATGTGTGGCATGGGGTTGAAGTGATGGCTCAGTGGTTAAGAGCATTTGCTTCCTTTCCAGAAGACTCAAGCTCCATTCCCAGTGCCCACATGGTAGCTCACATCCACCTGTAACTCAAATTCCAGAGCATTTGATGCCATGTTCTGGCATCTGAGGGCTCCAGGCATGCAAACAGCATACAGACATAGGTGCCAACAAAATACCTATACACTTAAAAAGTAAAATAAACTTTAAACAGCTGGTAGGGGTGTCCCAGACCTGGAATGTGTGTCTGGGAGGGAAAGAACCCAGAAAAAGAAGGGTTGTTGCTGCTGATCTTTGCTTCTCTTACCTTTCAGGAGACTGATTACATCATGTCCTATTTTGACAATGGAGAGGACTTTGGAGGTGACAGTGATGACAATATGGATGAGGCTGTCTACTGAAAACCTGGGCCCATATATCTTTCTTGGTTTGAGAGAGGGGGTCTAAAATTATTTAGGGTTTTCCCTGTTTTTGCTATTATTGTTTTTGAGACAGGATCTCACGTAGCTCAGGCTGGTCTGGAACTCAGTATGTAGCTGAGGTTGGCCTTGAACTCTTGATTCTTCTACCTCCACCTCCCAAGTCTTGAGAGTACTGGGGTACACCACCACAGCAGACTTCCTATTATTTACTTTTGGGGGGGGGAGCCACTCAATCAGAATCCGGGTGACCTGTGTGCTCCCTGGGGGTTGTGTGAGCAGCAGTGACAAGGAGCTGGCTTCCCTCCTCCTCACGTCTCTGTGTGGCCCTCACACCTGTGGAAAGGATTGCTATCTGGGTATGAAAGACGGGTTGAAGTGTAACTGGGTTGTCAGAGGGACAGCTGTGTACACACGGCTACTCCATCTTTATAAGCCTTCTGGACAAACTTGGGGTGGAAACAGTCAAGAGGAGTAAGGCCTGTTTTATATTCTTTTTTTTTTTTTTTTTTTTTTTGGTTTTTCGAGACAGGGTTTCTCTGTGGCTTTGGAGCCTGTCCTGGAACTAGCTCTCTAGACCAGGCTGGTCTCGAACTCACAGAGATCCGCCCACCTCTGCCTCCCGAGTGCTGGGATTAAAGGCGTGCGCCACCATCGCCCGGCCTGTTTTATATTCTTAAATAAAATGTTTGCATCTGTCTCTTTACCCAGAGTGATGTCTTCTAGGAAAGGGCGGGAGGGAATGCTGAAGGGGATGTCCAGTTAAGCCACCCTCACACACCCCCACTTTCCACCCCACCCCAACTACTGAGGATTGAGTTTACAGCCTTACAAATGTTCAGCAAGTGTTCTATTTACTAAGTCGTATCCCCAACTCTTTTTATATATTTTTTTCTTAAATTTTGAGAGTGTTTTGATAAGTTGCCTAAGTTGGCCTTGAACTAACTCTGTAGCCCAAACAGCTTCCCGAGCTGCTGGGATCCCAGACTTGTGCCGCTGGTGTCAACCCTCTGTGTCCAGTGTGACACTAGGACCTTGTCCTATGTCCTTTACCTCTTACCCCTACAGTAGGGCACAATCAGGAATTCATCCGGGATGCTGCCTGAAAGCGTTGTTGGGGGAAGGCACAGGGTCTCCCACAGACCAGCTGCCTACCCCAGCCTTTGGCCTCCCCACAGGGACGTGGTATAATTTCAGGCATGATCACAAGGCCACAGCCCTCTCTTTCTCACACCTGACCTTGATCGTGTCCTTATTTACAAATGATTACAGCTATTTTTGTGCTCAGTCAAGAAAGGCCAGAGAGGAGTGATGCTGTTTTCAGCTACTAGGTTCTCTTCCAGGACCTGGAGAGCCCACTTTGAAAGGGAACCCTAAAATCCTGTTCTCACTCCCAGAGCCAGTGTGTGGCTTGCAATTTCTCTTTTGGTTCTCGCCTTTGTGGAATTTAATCGTTCTCACTCTACTTTGGGGAGGGGTAGGCGGTGTTATCCTTCAGGAAGTAAGGAGGGTGGGGAAGAAGGGATTTAGGCACACTCTGCTCTAAGAGACGTTTCCTTGCCCACACAGTGCTCCCTTGGGTGAGGTCACTTCCCTAGGCTCTGATTGGCTTCCGAGGAAACCTTCCTCGAGCTGATTGGTTGCATGCACTTGCCATGCTGTGGCCACGAGTAAGTTGCGTGTCCAGTGTAGGAACTGAGCAGGACCTGCGTAGATATCTGGGTGCTACCACGGGAGACTCCGCTGAGCATTTAAAAGTCATAAGATGGAATGTGAGAGAAGTGTCAATGATGTCTCAATTGCTCTTAGGAAGACCGACTGAACTTCCTACAGCAGCGTGAGCTACAGACCTGAAACCCAAAGTCAAGCATTTCTGACCCCATTGTACATGGAGAAGGGGGAGGGAGGCTTAGACTCCGTGGCGGGAAAGCACCTTTAAAAGTCTCGTTTAAATGTGCTAGTAAGTGTTAAGATAGAAGCCCGGCCAAGAAAACGGAGAAGGGAACAGGAATAGGAACGAACATTCCAGAGTTATTGAGCAATTTGTGATGATTGATGTTTCCTTTTCTAGCTCTCCGCGTGAAGGGTGGAGCCAGGGGACTTGTCGCTGGGGTTTCCCACAGTTACCCAGCCGGCGACTGTAGCTAGGGAGGGAACAGCCAAAAACAAGAGAAAGATCCTGGCAGGTTTTCTTTTGTCTTTCCTCAGTATGTCCCTTCCTCCCCCAGTGCCCCACACACGCAGGAGGGGAGACACTATCCTGACCTGTCACTTAAACTCAGTTGTTGGGAGGCACTGCCACCTGCTAGCCCGCCGGATGCTCCTCTGGAAAATCCCTTTTTTTAAAAAAAAAAAATTATTTTTCACTTATTTGAGGGCGCCGGGGGCGGGGGTGGTACAGAGGACAGCCTGCGGGAATCAGTTACTCTCCTTTTGCCGCATGGGTCTGGGGCTCAAATTCAAGTTGCGAAGCTTGGAGGCAGACACCCCTGAGCCATCTCACGGTCCTTGGAACCTTCTTAAAGCAATGGGAGCAAAGATCCCGAAGGAGAGGTGGGAGAGAAGGGCAGGAAATGCGTCCCCACCTAGCTCTCCCCAAGTCCCTTTACCCAGGATACAGGAGAAAAGAGGACAAAGGTTGGAATGACCACTTGGGATCCGTTGTACTGCCTCAAAGACAAAGTGTCATAAAGATCAGGCCATTCTTGGACTCTGCCCTGCCTGGACGCCTGCCTTTCCTGGCAGGTGACCTTGTTGGACACGAGACCCAGCACCTTCCCCAGATTCCATAGCGGTTCCAGGCGTGAGTTAAACTATTTCCACTGACCTTTCCCCAACTTTATAGCACTACCTACCAGACAGGCAGTGAGTCTAGGTCCAGGAGCCGGGGTCAAAGCTGGTCTCCTGGAGAGAGGTACCTTAACAGTTGACGCTCTGCTCACAAACATTTACATTAGGCCCAGACAGTGCTTGCCACCTGTGTACAGCATAAATAATAAGACAGTTTTTATTGTCTGAACGGTTCCGTGCCCACTGCCTCGGCTACAGGGTAGCTTCTACGACAGGAAACCTGCTCTCCCTAACCCTCCCAGGCCTCTCCTACTCGGGCAGGTGTGAAATGCTAGTCTGCGAACAGGTGTAGGGACTCCAGTATTTGAGCAAAGCCCAAACGGAGATCTGAACGCAACATGCAGTTTAGATGGATCGTGGAGACTCAAGAAAACTGGAAAATCGGAAGGTAGATCGGTAGAGTGATTAGGCACCTACATCGGTAAGGAAAAGATAGTTGGTTTCTGCAACTCATTTTTATGGTTGTTTGAACTTTGAAAGTAAAGAAGGGTGTAGGCTGGTCAAGAACGAAGCAGGGTGTGGGGAGCTGGGGGTATAGCTCCGTAGGTAGAGCGCTTGCCCAGAGTGTGCCAAGTCCTCGTCTCTGTCCCCAACACCATAGAAACCAAGCACAGTGGCATATGCCTACAGCCCTTGACTACATGGAAAATTTGAAGCCAAGCTGGGGTATAGGAGACACTGTCTCAAAAGACTTAAAAGAAAAAAACAAGGCCGGGTGGTGGTGACACACACCTTTAATCCCAGCACTTGGGAGGCAGAGGCAGGTGGATCTCTGTGAGTTTGAGGCCAGTCTGGTCTACAGAGTGAGTTGTAGGACAGGGTCCAAAGCTGCACAGAGAGCTCCTGTCTGGAAAAACAAAAAACAAAAAGCAAAACAAAACCAAAAACAAACAAGCAAAAAAGCTAAGTCAGGGGCAATGGTTGTCCTCTCAGACAGGCGATACGTCATCGTTGTCTCAGACAGGAGAAGCATCATCTCTTTGCTTTAGTCTCCTTACTCCATATCCTGGTGCCCTTCACAAAGTCAAGACGTGCCTCAGTTTCTTTTTGTCTGACACATGAATTTGGACTAGATGTCTCCAGAGAACCCTACTACTCAGTAGAGTAGCTGTGGATCCTCACGCAAAGCTACACGTGGAGCCGGGTCTCATGCCATTGGTTTCATCCGACAAGGTCACCTGCCAAGAAAAGCAAGACTCCAGCTAGGGCGGAGTTGAAATATGACCTGATTTTTAAGGCATTTTGTCTTTGAGGCAGCAGCAGTACACCAATCCCAAATGGTCACTCCAACCTTTGTCCTCCAAATGCCGGGGTGCGTGCCTATTTTGCCAAGCTCATTCAATCCCCTTGATCTCCCCGCCTTATTTTCGGCCAGGCAGACTAAAGATACACCAGGCATATCGCCAGTTGTCTCCAAGAACCTTCTAGCCAGAGTAGCTGGGCATCAGCAATTCCAAGAAATCAGAAGACCCTGCAGAGAGGTCAAGGCCACAACCTGCAAGTCAGGACGCAGAGCAAGGACAACACAGAGATTTCAGACCAAAGAAGGGGCCGCAGCTATCGGCCCTTCCTATCTGTCCTCAAATACGCCTGGCCAGAAGGCGGAGGAGATAAATCAATGAGCGTGACAAGAATAGTTCAGTTAGGGGATCTGGACAGGCTAGCGGTGACCTTTCCTCCACTGACTCTTCCCCTACAGAGACCCACGTTTCCCCCAAGGAAATCACGACTGTGGGAATTTGAAATCCCCATGCGGAATTCTAGTTTCTAGTATTATCCCTGAGAACGCGTTGCGTAATTCAACGGGATTTAATGTGTCTCTTTTGCCAGCCAGCTCACCCAGAGGGAGTTAGTAGGCACACACTGATCTAACCCTACGTACAAGACCAGCAAGGTTAAGGCTTCCATGATTACAGGGTCTATGACTACTTTCTGTCCTCAAACCTCCTTTAATCCCAGGATCATCCGCTACAGGCTGTGTCCCCTACAGCTCAGACTCCTTCCCTTCCCTGAATAGCCACAGCCCTAAGTGTCTGCTTCTCTGTTTATAGTAAAGAAGTGAAAAAAAAATAGCCAACAGCTGCCTGACCCAGTATCCTATTGCTCGCCCAGTGCTTGGACCCCAGCCCTCTGCCTCCATCTTCCTCATGCTGAGATCACAGGCTCACACCACTATGTCTGGCTTGTTTTTGTTTTATTTTCTTTGAGACACAGAGGCCTGGGGCTCCTCATGTAGAACAGGCTCATCTCAGACATGGACACAGAATAGTTCTTCTGTCCCAGCTTTCAACGTGCTGGGATTGCCAGGTATAGCGATTCACACCTTTAATCCCAGCACTTGGAAGGCAGAGGCAGGCAGATCTCTGTGAGTTCGAGGCCAGCCTGATCTACAGAGTGAATTCCAGGAGAGCCAGAGCTACATAGTGAGATCCTGTGTTGGAAAACAAAACAAAACAAAACAAAACAAAAAATCAGACAAAACAGGCATGGTGGCTCATGCCCTTAATCCCAGCACTTGGGAGGCAAATGTAGGCAGATCTGTGAGTTCGAGTCCAGCCTGGTCAACGGTCTACAAAGTGAGTTCCAGGACAGCCTGGGTGGTTACACTGAGAAACCCTGTCTTGGAAAAAAGGAAGGAAGGAAGGAAGGAAGGAAGGAAGGAAGGAAGGAAGGCCCAAACAACAGCAGAAGTGTTGGGCTTATAGGTTTAGGTTTGTGCCACCACACTTGGTGTGTTCCTATCTTGGTGTGGTGAGGGGTGAGGTTTTGTTTGCATGCATGTTCATACATGTGCAGATGCATGTGCTCATGTGTGTCTATATATGAAGGGTAGCAGTCAGCCTAAAGTGCTGTGACTTCTCACATATGACCTACCTTGTATTTTGGGACAGGGTCTCTCACTGGCTTTGAGTTTCTGAAGTAGGGCTAAGAGGGCTGGACACTGACCTCAGCCACTCACCCATGTCCATGTGCCCAGCCCTGGGATTGCAGGAATTGGACACCACACTCAACTCCTCGGACATGCATGTCTAGCACTTTCCTGACTAAGCCACCTCCCCAGCCTTCTTGGTAATTTTTTTTTTTTTTTTTGAGACAGGATCTCCAGTTGGTCTCAAATTTGATAGCCTGGCTCCTGGGTGCTGGGGTTAGGGTTACAAGCAAGTGGCACCACAGCCAGCAAGTGAAACCTCTCTAACAAAGACCAGGGGGTTGCGGGGTAAAGGCAGGGCAAAGGACAACCAGGAGTTCAGGATCAACTTTGGCTTTATAGTGAGTCTGAGGTCAGCTTGGGTTATAAGAGACCCTGACTATAAACAAAACAAAACAACAAAAAACAGAAAAGAAAAGAAGACAGAAAGAAAGATACCCTGCCTAAATTGGAGGTCTTTCTTTTTTCTCATGGTGATGACTCCTGCAGTCCCTTTTGGATGGGGGAGGGGGGGGAGCCTTGATGTTTGTTTTCCTTTTGCTTTGCTGTGGCCAGGGAAGCAACCAGTTTGAGAGGAAGCTTCTTCCCAGAGTGAATGCTTTAGCCAGGCAGGGTGGTAAAAGGAAGTAAGCAAAGATGGGCCCTGTGTGGGAGAGAGCGCCAGTCCCTCTCTGAAGAGACAAGTAATGCTTCGCAAAGCCTATTTTCTTCCCCCAGGCCTCTCTCCTGGCACCCAGATGCCTTTTCCTGTCTGACCATACTTGGATCTGGTGGCTGTCAGCCCCTCACCTCTCCCTTACTTGGCCTGGATCCTGTTTGAGTCTTGTTTTCCAGTCCAAACCACCACCCTCACACCTGTCGAGGGGTGTCAGCAATGTCTACAGAACTCTCAGGAGATGGATAGGGAGAGAGGGTCTGGCCCAGAGAGGTGGCTGTGAACAAGGAGATCTTTTTAGTTAGATTTATCCTTGTAGTCCTTGAGGTACTTCAAATGATTTTCCTCTTGTTTTATCTGTGTATTCATTTTTGTGACAGATAATGTCTTATGCAACCCAAGTTGACCTGAAATTTGCTATGCAGCTGAGAATAGCCTTGAACTCCCAACCCTCCTGTCTCAGCCTCCCTAGTACTGAGATTTCCCCTTCTCGGATTTTGGGGTGTGTGTGCATGTGTGTGTGTGTGTGTGTGTGTGTGTGTGTGTGAGTGTGTGTGTGTGTGTGTATGGGTGTGTGTGTGTGCGTGTGTGTATATGTGTGTTGCATGGAAGTGCAAGTGCATGTGCACTTTTGCTACAGTGCACATGGAGCTCAGGGCACAACTTTGGGGACTCAGCCCTCTCCTTCCATCTTTACATGGGTTCGGGTATTGAACTCAGTAGCAGGTGCCATTACTTCTGAGCCATTTTTCCTGCCCCCTTCTCTCTCTCTCTCTCTCTCTCTCTCTCTTTCTCTCTCTCTCTCCAGCAGCTTGTTGTGTAGCCAGTTGTGGCCTGTAACTATTAATCTTCCTGTCTCATGCTTCCAAATGCTGGGACTCAAAGGAATGCAATGCCACACCAGGCCCCTAAAATGTGGAAATATGGTTTCCCAATGTTTTCAGCCAATTCAAACCTTTAGGAAGGAACTTTACAGGCTTCTAAACATCAGCAAGCTGTTTTGGCTAGTCTTTTGGCTAGTGTTCTGCCTCTGGCTTAGCGTTTCCTCTGTTTGTGCTCCATTTAGTCAACTTCAGCTAAAATCAAGATACAGGAAGAGAAACACAAATCACAGTGTGTTTATGCTGGGATTCTATCACAAGCAGAAATTCCACCTCCCTGCAGACTTCCCAGAAACCTTGGAGCATCTGTGTCAAAGATTCCTCCCTTTACCACAAAACAGGGTAGAGCGGATGGGAAGAGATGCTGAGGCACAGGAAGGACCAAAAGGAGAAGACGATACTCGTGTATGGTTTAAAAAAGAAGGCCAGGAGAAGACAAAGACCACATTGAGAAGTTTCATAATCTTTCTCTTCCCCACTCGTCTCCATGCCCAGTTTCCAGGACCCCCTGCCCATAGTCAACAGGATCTCTTAGGCTTGCCCTTGGCTCACTGCCCCAGCCCTTCCAACTCCATGGGAGCCGGGTTTCTGGCTGGCAGTATCAGCACGTCATCATTTTCAATCTCTCTGACCTCCACAGGCATGTTCTCTACTTTCTCAAGGCATGTGAAACCCAAACCTGGGTTTTCAATCTTGAATTCTGTTCCTAAGAATAGGGACAATAGGGTGCCTGAGGTTTCAGGAGAGTTTGGAGCCCTCCTGCAGGCCTGGCAGGAAGGTAGAATTTGGATGCCACCCAGCTGGGCGACCTCTTCTTCCATGGAGAGAAAAGGAGTCATGGCTTCCTGCCCAACCCCACCTTCCCTGATTAACGGAGTCTTGGAGGGGAAAAGAATCTGAGTGTGGAACAGGAAGCAAAGTTTCTGCAGCTGGAAGATGAGGCGAGGATGAAAGACAATGGAGAGAAAGGAGCAGGGCAGGACGCGAAGATCATGAATTCGGGTGGGGGGATGTTAGGTGGAGGAGTCTTCATCCTTAGAGCTATATAAAGGAAGCCCCTCAATTTACCTCCTCTCCAAGCAACTGAAACCCTTCCCTTCTCCATCTGCCCAGGAGGTTAAAAATAGCCTAGCGAGCAACTAGCCAGACATTTCCAACCTGTTTGCTGACACTTAGTTGACTTGAAGATGTCTGTCTAGTCAGCAGTCCCATCACCCAAAAAAAGACAGAGAATGGACCTCACTTGACATCCCAAGACTCGGGTCATGTGGAATTCACAATCCAGTCCCCATGTTCTGTCTTTCTCGCTCCATCGCTCTGTTGCCTGGAAATGAGCAAGCAAGCGGTACACAGAAAAATCCCAGTACGGAGTTTGTTCATTCTTTTCTCTCTACATAACAGGCTAAAGAAAAAATAAAAAGGGCCAAACCCAGTGAAAGATCAGGACGGGACAAGAACAATCTGGATCAACTAAACTGGGCCTCATGGATAGTCTCAATACTTCTGACCCTTGTACTACCCAGCTAGTCTATCTCTGGGAAAAGATCAAAGACCTTAGCAAATGGAATTCTAAGTCTGGAGAGAGGGCCCTGAGATTAAGAGCACCTATGAATCTTGCAGAGGACCAGGTTTCATTCTCACACACCTATAGCCATCTGTAACTCCAGTTCTAGGCCATGTTTGACCTCTGCAGGCACCAGGCATACATGCACATACATACATGCAGATAAAAACTCATACAGCTAAAAAATTAAAAAGAGCTAGGTGGTGGTGACGCATGCCTTTAATCCCAGCCCTCAGGAGGCAGAGGCAGGTGAGTTTGAGCCCAGCCTGGTCTACAGAGTAAATCTAGCATAACCAGGGTTACACAGAAAAATCATGTCTCAAAAACAAAATTGTTTTTATTTATATAAATAAAGATTAAAATAATAATAATAAAGAGAAATGTAAAAAACGAAGAAAAAGAAAGAAATTCAAGACCTCGCTAGTCTTACATTGTCTGTCTACATTCTCTGTTCCTCAGTTTACCACACTATTTGATACGTTTTCCCTAAATGTATAGACTGGAGCGGTTAGAAGATTCAGTTACAGTGTACTAGTGGAGGTCAGAGAACAGTTTGCGGGAGTAGGCTCTCTTCTGGGATTATAGGGATACACCACCATGCCCAGGCTACTCTTATTTTGAGTAACAAACACTGTTTTTGTTCTAACAGTACCCAGATATATTCTCCACTTATTACGCTTCATGTGTTTTTTTAAATTTGTTCTTTTTTTTTTTAATGTTTTTGTGTCTGTGTGAGTGAATATCACATGTCTATGGTGTTCAAGGAGGCCAGAAGAGGGCTTCAGATCCCTTGGAGCTGGAGTGTGTGAGCCATCTGATGTGGGAACTAAATCAGATCATCTGAAGGGCAGCAAGTATTCTTAACCACTGAGCCATTTCTCTAGCCCCTGCATCAGGGCATACGTGTGTGTGTGTGTGTGTGTGTGTGTGTGTGTGTGTATGTATGTGTGTATGTATAAGTATGTGTGTGTATGTGTGTATGTGTGTGTATGTGTGTATATGTGTGTATGTATGTGAGTATGTGTATGTATAAGTATGTGTGTATGTGTGTATGTATAAGTATGTGTGTGTATGTGTGTATATGTGCGTATGTATGTGAGTATGTGTATGTATAAGTATGTGTGTATATGTGTGTATGTGTATGTATGTGTGTATGTGTGTATATGTGTGTATGTGTGTATGTATGTGAGTATGTGTATGTATAAGTATGTGTGTATGTGTGTGTATGTGTATGTATGTGTGTATATGTGTGTGTATGTGTGTGTGTATGTGAGTATGTGTGTGCACGTGCACACACACGCATGCACATCTGCAGGCACTGTGGCACACCTGTGCAAGTCAGAAGACAACTCTTGAGGAGCTGGTTCTTTCCTTCCGTGTGAGTAGTGGGGATGTCTCCAGTCATCAGGCCTGGCAGCAGATGCCTTTATCCACTTATCTCAATGCATTATCTCATTAGCCTCACTCCCGTGTTAGTAATCTTCACGACCCCTTTGAGATCAGCTGCACTTCTGGCTTTCATTTGACAGATGAACAGTCTGAGCTAGGGGTGGGAACATGTGTCTACAATTCCAGCATTTGGGAGGCAAGAGGATTATGAGATTGAGGTGAGTGTGGACTATCGAGCAAGACTCTCCAAAATAACACAGGCACGTGCACATGTGTGCACACACACGCACACGCAATGGAAATGTGTCACATCTGTAACCCCAGTAATCAGGAACATGAGACAGGAGGATTGAGGCACGTGTGGGGCCAGCCCGGTTGACAGAGTGGCATTCTGTCTTAAAAATATAAAAACAAGTCAGGCAGTGATGGCGCACATCTTTAATCCCAGCACTCGGGAGGCAGAGGCAGGCGGATCTCTGTGAGTTCGAGGCCAGCCTGGTCTACAAGAGCTACTTTCGGTTTTAGGACAGGCTCCAAAGCTAAAGAGAAAACCTGGTTCAAAAAACAAAAACAAACAAAAAGAACGAGCTGGGCAGTGGTGGTGCATATCTTTAATCTCAGCACTCGGGAGACAGAAACAGGTGGCTCTTCATGAATTCAAGGCCAATCTGCTCTACAGAATGAGTTCCAGGAGCCAGAAAACTACAAATAAACTCTGTCTCAAAAAACAAAGCAGAACAAACTAAATATATATAATATTATATATAATAAATATTATATACTATATACATATATCATATAAATATATATCATATACTATGTACACATATATATCATATAACTATAACTATATATATATTCCATAAAGTAAATGACAATAAGTAAATTAGGGGTGGGGAAAATACTTGTTGTACAAGCTTAGGGGCCTGAGTTCGAATCCCTAGCACCACATAAAATTCAGGTTGCTGGTACCTCACTATAGTTCCAGTGTTGGGGGGCTGATAAGAGGGTCCATTCCCAAGGCTGGCTGGCCAGCCAGTCTAGTCAATCTGTGAGCTGTTGTGTGAGAGGATCTGCTTTTGGTCCCGGCTGCATATGGTCCCAGCCGCCTAGCTAGCTTACACCCGAAATAACCACACAGAAACTGTATTCATTTAAACACTGCCTGGCCCATTATCTCTAGCCTCTTATTGGCTAACTCTCACATATTAGTTTAACCCATCTCCATTAATGTGTATCGCCATTTGACTGTGGCTTACCAGCATGAGTCTAACCACATCCGTCTCAGGCAGGAGAACCATGACATCTGCCACACTGCCCTTCTTCCCAGCATTCAGTTCTACCTATCTAAGTTCTGCCCTATCAAAAGGCTAAGGCAGTTTCTTTATTAAACCAATGAAAGCAACACATAGACAGAAGGACCTTCTACACCCATGAGCTCCAGATTCAGTGGAAGACTTTGCCCCCTAAAATAAGATGGAGATTGTAGGAGGAAGAGGCCTGATCTTGTCCCCTGGCCACCACAGGTGTACATACATTCATGCTAAATTTTTTGTGTTTGTGTGTTTAAGTGCATGTGAGGTATATTCATACCTAATCATGAGCATGTGTGTGTGTGTGCATGGTATATATATCTTATCATGAGCATGTGTGTGTGTGCGTGGTATATATATATACATTATCATGAGCACGTGTGTGTGGGTGCATGATATATATATATATACCTTATCATGAGCACATATGTGTGTGTATGCATGGTATATTCATACCTTATCATGAGCATGTGTGTGTGTGCATGGTATATTCATATCATATCATGAGCATGTGTGTGTGTGCATGGTATATTCATACCTTATCATGAGCACATATGTGTGTGTATGCATGGTATATTCATACCTTATCATGAGCACGTGTGTGTGTGTGCATGGTATATTCATACCTTATCATGAGCACGTGTGTGTGTATGCATGGTATATATATACCTTATCATGAGTATGTGTGTGTGTGTGTGCATGGTATATATATACCTTATCATGAACACATATGTGTGTGTGTGCATGGTATATTCATACCTTACCATGAGCATGTGTGTGCGCATGGTATATATATACATTATCATGAACACATATGTGTGTGTGCATGGTATATTCATACCTTATCATGAGCACATATGTGTATGTGTGTGTGTGGTATATTCATGCCTTATCATGAACACGTGTGTGTGTGCATGGTATATATATATATACCTTATCATGCGCACGTGAGTGTGTGCATGGTCTATATATACCTTATCATGAGCACATATGTGTGTGTGTGCATGGTATATTCATACCTTATCATGAGCATGTGTGTGTGTGTGCATGATATATATATATATATATATATATATATATATATATATACCTTATCATGAGTACATATGTGTGTGTGCATGGTATATTCATACCTTATCATGAGCACGTGTGTGTGTGTGTGCATGGTATATATATACCTTATCATGAGCACATATGTGTGTGTATGCATGGTATATTCATACATTATCATGAGCATGTGTGTGTGTGCATGGTATATTCATACCTTATCATGAGCACGTGTGTGTGTGTGCATGGTATATTCATACCTTATCATGAGCACATATGTGTGTGTATGCATGGTATATTCATACCTTATCATGAGCATGTGTGTGTGTGCATGGTATATTCATACCTTATCATGAGCACGTTTGGGTGTGTGCATGGCATATATATACCTTATCATGAGCATGTGTGTGTATGTGTGCATGGTATATATATACCTTATCATGAGCACGTGTGTGTGTGTGCATGGTATATTCATACCTTATCATGAGCACGTGTGTGTGTATGCATGGTATATATATACCTTATCATGAGTATGTGTGTGTGTGTGTGCATGGTATATATATACCTTATCATGAACACATATGTGTGTGTGTGCATGGTATATTCATACCTTACCATGAGCATGTGTGTGCGCATGGTATATATATACATTATCATGAACACATATGTGTGTGTGCATGGTATATTCATACCTTATCATGAGCACATATGTGTATGTGTGTGTGTGGTATATTCATACCTTATCATGAGCACGTGTGTGTGTGCATGGTATATTCATACCTTATCATGAGCACGTGAGTGTGTGCATGGTATATATATACCTTATCATGAGCACATGTGTGTGTGTGCATGGTATATTCATACCATATCATGAGCATGTGTGTGTGTGCATTACACACACACACACATATATATATATACCTTACCATGAGCACATATGTGTGTGTGTACATGGTATATTCATACCTTATCATGAGCACGTGAGTGTGTGCATGGTATATATATACCTTATCATGAGCACATATGTGTGTGTGTGTGTGTGCATGCATGGAGAAGTCAAAAGTCAATATGGGGATCTTTCTCAATTGATCTCCATCTTACAAAAAAAAAAAAGAAAAAAGAAAAAGACAAATGTTGGGGCAGCAGTTACGAGCATTAACCTGGCCTGGATTCTCAGCACCCAGTGGCAACTCCCAAGCATGTACAACCCCTGTTCCTGGAGATCTGAGGTTTCCTTCTAGTTTCCAAGGACACCGGGAAGACACATCGAGCATAGACATACAGGCAGACACAGCCACACACAAAGAATAAAAAAAATAAAACTTTAAGCAAAGCAATAGCAAATGTACTGCCTATGGCATGGAGTTTAAACAAGCTGCCCTAAGTCCCATGGCCTCAGGAGACACAGGAGGTGTAGAATTCAGTTTGGCTCCAGGCTCTGCATTCTCAATAACCATTTCTTCTCAGTACTTGTGCTGGGTAGGTTTTTTGTTTTGTTTTGTTTTTTTGTTTTTTTGTCGCCTTGACCCTAACTAAGGTCGTCTGGGAGGAGGGAACCTGAATTAAGGAGCTGCCTCCATTAGGTTGGCCTGTAGGCAGGTCTGTGGGGGCATTTTGATTAATGATTGATGTGGGAGGACCTAGCCCAGTGTGGGTGGTGCCATCTCTGGGTGTGTGGTAATGAGATATTATAAGAAAGCGAGCAGAATAAGCTGCAGGGAACAAGCCAATGAGCAGGGTTCCTCCTCGGCTTCTGCTTCTGCCTCCAGGTGCCTGCCCTGACCTCCCTCAAAGAGGGCTGCGCTCTGGACACGTAAGCCAAATAAAACCTTTTTCTCCCCCAGTTGCTTGTGGTCATGGTGTTTATTGCAGCAACAGAGGATAAACTAAGACAGGACCGTATCAGAAGGCCCACCACTGAACTTTTTCCAGGTCTTAGACTCATTACTTCCTGGGCCAAGGCCTGCAACCCTAGATCTGTAGCCATCTCTGGAAGGGGGTTCCAACCCCAGAAATGCTGTGTTCAGAAGGTCAACATGGAGGAGGGTAAGATTTTCTTCCTGTCAGGCGGTTAGAATAGAAGAGCCAGCTAAATGTCTTCTTTATTTCCCTCTTGTATTCTGTCACCTAGAGGTGATTCAAGAAAAAACCTCTAGCAGGACTCTGTGAATTGCTCAAAGATGGGCTGGAGAGGCCGCTCAGTCAGGAACGTGCTGAGTGAATTCCTACTGCGATGCTAGCCACATGAGTATGAGGATCTGCGTTAGGTCCCCCAAAATCCACTTAAAACGCAGGACAAGGCTAATGTTTATAATCCAGGGGTGGGGAAGTGGAGACAAGGGGACCCCTGGGGATCCCTAGCCAGCTAGAGTAGCCTACTTAGTGAATGTCATAATGTGATCTGAGACATCCTAGCTTTAAAAATAAAATGTGGACAAAGCAACAATACCCAAGTTGTGCTCATCAGGGGCACACACACACACACACACACACACACACAGAGTTAGTCAGCGTCACTAGCTGTGTGTGTGATTGTTTCTTGTTGACCAATTGCTTATTTACATCCTTTCTCCACAACTTCCTCTCTCAATGCTCCGACTCTAGTTGGATCCTTGCATTTTCCTTATGTCAAAGAAGGCCCTTGGTTTTTTTGAAGTAACTACTTGTAGCTGTTGTTCTGTAGCCCAGGCTGGCCTCAACTCACCACGATGTAGCTGAGGATGGCCTGGATATACTGGTTCTTCTGTCTCCCTTTTTAAGGGAGGATCTCATGTAGCCCAGGCTGGCCTCAAACTCACCACAGAGCTGAGCATGACTTGAAGATCTGGGATCTTCCTGCCTCTGCCTGTTAACTTCTGGGATGACTGGTGTGAGCCACCAGGCCTTTTGTATACTGTACTGAGGATCCAACTCAAGGTTTTTACTTTGTCCATTTTAGGCCAAGAATTTACCAACTGAGCTTCATCTCTAGTCAAAAAACAAAAAAACAAAACAAAACAAAACAAAAAAAAGGCCTCGCTGCGTAGCCCAAGCTATCTTGAACTTTTAGTCCATTTTCCTCAGTCTACCAAGGGGTAGGACTACAGGCCTGAGCCACCAGGCCCTGTTACTGGTTTTATTTTCCTTGGGGGTATTTTTTTTCCCCCATCTCTCTTTAATTTTCTTTTTGGCTTTTCTCAGATCTTCCAGTACTAGATTGGGCCTAATGGAGGAATAACACTCAGAACTCTGCCCCTGGCTGTACAGGTTGGTTGTAGCTCTTTAAAGATCAGAAGGCAGATGCGTGGGAAAAGAAGCCCCAGTGTTAAGTGGGGAACAGCTGCACTGGTCCTGGGAAAGTGGCGCTGAGTGTGCCTGCAGACAGAAAATGGCCCAGGCGGAGGCAGAAATTGTGTAGAGACAGCAAAAGGAAGTGGAGGGAGTGGAGCCTGCTGTGCTCTCTCAGGAGGGATGGGTTTCCTCTTGGGGAGTAGTTCTGGCAACTTCCTTCCTCAGCATTAGCTGTGCTACGCGATATGGCGGTGGCCAGTGACACCATGATATTTAAGCCTAAATTAATTACACAGAATTAAAAATTCCATTTTCCAGTCACAGTCCGACAGCTCCACACGGCTCGTGGCTGCTGTACTCAACACAGCAACCCCCCTCACCAGAGAGCACTCCTTTGGCCAGGTGTGGGGACTCACACCTAGAAGCCGGGTGCTGGGAGGTTGAGGCGACAGCATCACCAGGCCTTGCAATAATGAGTCCCAGGCTCGTTTGGGTGACAGCGTGAGACCAACCTCAGAAAGAAAAATAAAATCCTGTAGACAGTGGCAGATGGGGTGAGAATGGGGGTTAGGGTATCAGGAGAGGGTGCATCTGTTCTGCCTCTTGCAAGCTCGAATCTCTTAAGTGGCCTGGGGTGTAGGTATCCTCTCCTGGCCACTGATATCAAACCTGAGTAATAGACTGTGTACACAAATACCCAGGCGCAGGCCTCCCCGGCTCTCCAGCCCCTAGTCTTGCCCTCTCTCTTGTTCTTGTATCTGCTCCACCTCTCAAGTCCCTGGAAACCACGCCGCAGAAAAAAAAAAAAAACTTTTCCGTCAACTTTGACCTATTTTCCTGATCATAAATTTAAAGGGGAGGAGCGACTGAATGTTTGAACAGGTGAGAAAATAGGGGAGGACTTCAGGTGAGAGTATTGACAGCAATAGAAAGAGCTAGAGACCAGTGCATTGTAAATAGACAGAAAGAAGCCAGAAACAGGCTAGCAGGGGACCAGCTGGTGTTTGCCTAACAAGGATGAAGCCTGTGTTTAGTTCCCAGCAGTATGTAAGCTGGGCATGGTAACAACACAGGCAGTGCCTACAATCCCAGTACTAGGAAGGTGGAAGCAAGACAATCAGAAAGTCAAGGTCACCCTCCTGACACAGCCTAGGCTAAATAAAACCCTATATCAAAAGATGAAGGAAAACGTCAACAGCCTTGGGGGAAAAGGCCCTAGCTGTGGGAGCTTGGTGGTCTGTTTGATGGATCATCCCTGGCATCAAATGAAGGTGGGAGGAGGGAACCAACTCCAGTCGACCCCTGACCTTCATATGCACTGTGGCATGCACGTGCCCATATCTGCACACAAACAGTAACTTGTCCATATGCACCGTGGCATGCACGCGCCCATATCTGCACACAAACAGTAACTTGTCCATATGCACCGTGGCATGCACGCGCCCATATCTGCACACAAACAGTAACTTGTCCATATGCACCGTGGCATGCACGCGCCCATATCTGCACACAAACAATAACTTGTTTTAAGTGGGGCAGGGAAGTAAGGAAACGTGTTACAGAGAATGAATGATAAAGATCGATTCCTAGAGTAGAAAAGAATTTCTGTTTTCAATGTCACTTTTTGTTCCATTCAGGCTTCTTGCGGTTTTGGTTTGTTTGGGGGAACACAAGTACTTCTTGTGTAGCCGAGCAGACCCAGTGATACTTGTGGCCAAGGCCCTTGAGTTCTTGGCAGTCAGTCTCTGCCTCTCCGATGCTGCGTTTTGGGTGTACAGCACCGCAGGAAGCTTTGCCCTGGTGTCTGATACAGCGCTTCAAGGACTGTACTGGTCTCCACGGAGCTAAGGGAAAACCCATTCTGAAAAGCAAGCAGATGAGTCAAAAACTGGGAAGAACTGTGTGGTATCCTCTGCCATTCTCAGCCTCTCAGTGTGTGGCTTCTTCTGGAACAAGATAATTTCAGCTCGCAGTGAAATGGTCTATCAGTCATCAGCTCTCTGTAGAAATGCCAAAACAGAACAGGCGCCAAGGAATAAGGGTGGGGCTGGATAGTCAACCACTGCGTTCTAACTAAAGGTGAAGAACAATAAAGTTAGAAAACTAGCTGCCTCTAAAACATCCAATACCTGCAACTAAAACTCTAAGTCCTAAATAATTATTCTTTTTCAGCATATAAACCAGATCGATATGGGGGGAAATCTCTACAGTAAAAACCAAATTATGAAAGTGAACGTCAGTCAGGCATGGTGGTAAACAATTCTAACCCCAGTGTCTGGGAGGCCGAGGTTAGCCTGAGCTACAGAGAACTTGTCTCAACAAAATAAACCAAAACATCCATCCCCACCAACCATCCTTGGGGCTGCTGGACTGAGGCTTCTGCTTGTCACTCTTGAATTTGTAGAGTCTGCTGAACATTAGGGACCACCAGGGACCACAGGGTTCCAGTATTGACTCCCTGCTCACAGGGAAAACGAGTAACATTTCCCTCTCGCCTTTGTCTCCCAGTCCCTCTCCCCAGGACCTCCCCACCTTTGTTTTAATAAAAGCTGCTCATATGGATTAAGAAACAAATATAAAAAGGAAACCCACTCGCTCCCTTTCAAACCCCCCACAAAGCTATTTCTTAAAACTGAGCGTGGCTCAGCAGGTAAAGACACTTTCTTCAAAGCCCAAGGACCAGGTCTGGGTCCCGTTTTGAGAGCTAAAGTTCAAGGTCAGCCTTAGCTACACAGGAGCAAGTCTGAAAGAATTTGGAGATAGCTGTAGACGTGGCTAACTAGCTTCCATCACCAGATCCCACCAACTCAGTCTGAATGGAGCCCGAATCAGCAGATGGATCACTGTTTGTCTTCAACTCTGGTGTCACTCGGGGTCTACAGGGACCGCTCTCTCCAGGGTTTCCAGCACTGTGAAGCAGGGGAAGGCCATTGTGCACACCTACTTTCTAGTAATTTCTCCAATGTCGTTTCACAGACAAGAAAAAAAGAACTTTTTTTTTTGCTATTAAAAAACTTTATTTATTTTTTTTTACAAACGATATTCCCCATCTTGGGGTGAAAATATATTTGGGTAAGTACAAAATATAGTTTTTGTCATACAAAAAAGATACATAAAATACAAAAACATAAACGAAACCACCGTCAGCTCACATGCTCTCTGGCAGCGCAGTTCAGAAAAGGGTGGAGCTCAGTGCTGACACAGACATTGAACAAAGTGCTATGGCTGAGAGAGACTGGTCAGGCACTAGTGGCCACTGTGAGAGCAGTTAAGAGTCCTTTCTCCTAATACGGGGCAGGACATGGGTCTGGGGGGCTTTTGTGAACTTCTCATCGCAATGCCTGGAGTCCCTGATCAGTGCGGGGCATCTCGATGCAGAGGCTCACAGGCATGCCCTTCGTAGTCAAATCAGAATCACACAATTCTGCATACTGGGACAAAGTCTCCAAAGTAATAATCAAGCTGGGCATTTAATCTCAGCACTCAGGAGGCAGAGGCAGGGGGATCTCTGAGGCTAGCCTGGTCTATGTGTAGAGTTCCAGGTTAGCAAAGGATAGACAAGACCCTGTCTCAAAAAACAAACAAAAAAGAACATCAAAACCCCCAGACAAATCCCTTTGCCCTGTCATTGGGCTTAACCCTTAAGACACAGACAGTGGAGTTTACATCTGCAGTCGAGACTAGAGCTAAAGTGCCAAGAGTCACAGAGAGATAACAGATCCTCCGTCTGGTTAGTTTATAAGAGAACGCAGTGCAACTGGCTGTGAAATGGCTTTTATGGCCGTGGGTGGAAGCAGTCAGAACTGCTCCGAGCCCAGGATCGAGTCCCCTGGAGCAGCTGCCCTGTGATACAAAGGGTGCACTCCATCTCCCAGGCCCAAACCGCATCAGCCTTCCAAGATTTTCTTTCTTTGTAAGGATATAAAAAGGGAACACTGATTAAAAAAACAAGAACAAAACCACCTCTTCCAAAATTTTGGCCATGATTTTCCTTTTTCTTTTTTTAGTATGTGAAATTGATTCTGTCTTCCATGGCACAGAGAAGTTCACGGTTTGCTGTTAATCTAGAACTCCCTTCAAAAAAAAAAAAAAACCTCGGAAAGACCATGCCAGAAGGTCATTTACACGCTGACTCAAAAACTACAGACAACGTCTTCATTTCCAAGGCCTGAGAGAAAGTGGACCGGGTCTGAACCACCCAGCAAACACTCCTAATACCACATATAGTGCAGGCGCTGGCTGGGTCCGCATCACTTGAAGCTGGAGAACCCGCCTGCTGATCACCACCCCTGTCGTGCAGTCAGAGGCTGGGGTGGAGCCCTTCTCCACTCAGAGACTGGGTCTCTAAAACACTGGAGTCCAAGCAGAGAGGCAGAAAGAAGAGAGTGAGCACAGACGCATCTTGTCCCCCACACTCTCACTGCACGTTGTTGTTGTTGTTGTTGTTAAGGGTGCAGGGATCCACCTGGGGAGGAAGTGTGAAGAGACTATTTTAGTTTTCTTAGGTAGAAAAACCATGTGCTTAATAATCCTTCCTTCCTTCAGAAGGCCTGGGATAAAACGTCAACAATAAAAAATAGCAATTCTCACCTCAGTGTAAGTGGGTGGGGGCATGAACTGGAACTCAGGGGCATACATGAAGATAGGGCTGTCTGGAGCACCGTCCACGTCATCTAGCAGGGGAGTGGTGGGGCTCTCTAACCGGTGGTCTTCAGAAATGATGTCCATGTAGCAAGGAGGGGCTACAAAGGGAAAACAGGAATGAGAAATCCAGCTAAGAACTGCCAGACTACCAATTGCACAAGCCCAATCAGGCCAAAGAAAGCTATTAGCTGTTCGTAGCTTACCTTCTGGGGTATCTGGGATGTTTAGATCTATCCAACTCATTTCAGAGCTTGTCCGGCTGGCCATGCTGGAGGTCCGGCTGCTCAGACCTGACCTGCTGCCAATCACCAGGGGTAGGTCAAGGATGACTTTCTTGGAGCCGGGGACACTCACATAGATCTAGAAAGGAAGGTGGCAGTGTGTTAGATGGTTGGGTAGAGAAGGCACTGAATGTGTACCTGAAGAATTGTTTCCCCTCTAGAACCAAGCCCCTGCTTCACTCACCAGCAAGGAATACTCCACGCGCAGGATATTGCAGCCCAGGATGGACGGTCTGATCTTCTGCACGCGGAGGCTCTTGCCACGCCAGGACGCACAGGTCCCCGAGATGATGTGATTGCCTCTGACTGAGGACAGCTTCTGAGTCAACACCTTGGTCTGGCCATTGGCAAGGTAAGTGTGTCGGGCCACAATAGCTGCTTTGGGGACCACAATGCGGGAGCATGTGTTCTCGAAGTCGGCGTGGATGGAAATGTCATCACCTGGGATAAGAGATGAAAAGACATGAATATCCGTGAGGTTAACGGTGCTTCCTCTCCTCGACTCCATGCCCCCCTCCCGCTCCAAGCCCACGGTTCTGACTACGCCGTCTGTGTTTTAAGCAAGATGTTTTTTTTACCTTCACAGAACCCTTTTCTCTCGATTCGAGCAGAGACGGACACGCGCCCATCAGGAATGAACATGCAGGAAACTTTCTTCTCCTTTTTAGCTGATACCGGTGCCTGTGTAGAAGGACACGATGTTTTGAGATATTTCAATGCTCCAAGCATCTAGCTTATTATCCCCGACCAAGGAGACTAGAACCTTAAAGTAACCCTCACCATTAAATCAGGGGTATTGACATCCACTAAGTCCATCACTTCGAAGTTTTTCTTCGCCTCCTGGGTCGGCTGGCTGGGACGATCAAGAAAAGCCTTCACCCAGTAGTCGACACAACCATATTTGCCTTTGAAGGATGTTCCCAGGGGCCTGTGTCAAAACGATGGGGGGAAAAAAATTAATGCTCTCTAAGAACAATAAGAGGTCAGAGGGGGGAAGGGAAGGGGGGGTTATAGAAATAGTCCAAGGTGCATTCAGCCAATGCCTACCCTTGAGGAAGTTCGAAGCCAAACTTGTACTCATATTTGTTTCCTGGTCTCATGATCACCATCTCGTTCTCACCTGCAGGGAAACAAAGGCAAGGGCCCCTTAGGGTTCTCGTTACATTTCAAAAGCCTCTGTGTAGACGGTTTGGGCAGCAGACAAGATTATTTTACTTCCATTATCATCTCTTACAGTGGAATAAAAGATTCCGGTGCACTTTCTTGGACAGAAAGCTGCAAAGCCCACAATTACTCAGAGCTTCATCCAGCACAGTTGCCCCAGGAATCAGGAACAGATTGTGAATACATTAGTCTTTAAGTAGCTAAGGCAACACCTTCTGGAAACAGCACCTCAGAAACTGTATAAAATCACCCTCGGGGGAAGGGCGTGTAGCAAAATGCTTGCAAATTAAAACTTAAAAATATTGGGACCAACATAATTCAAACCCTTGGAGCAAACAACTCCAAACACTTGGTGGAGGCGCCAGTGCCTCCTTTTAAAGCCTTCCCCCGCCACAGCCACCATCCGCCCTGCAAAGAACAGCTGGTTCCGTACCTGTCGGCTGGTCTTCTAGGAGCAGCGTGTCTTCGTAGCGCAGGTAGTCCAAGGTCTGTTTGCACTGCTGAGACCCCTGCATCCACAGGACCTTGGCCACTCCGCAAGCCAGGATCCTGACGGCTTTGATGCGAGTAACTTCACAGACTTCCACTATCACCCGGCCGGCCACCTTCTCCCCACTACCGTACACCTTCTCCGGGTCGTTGAAGACCACCTCAAAAGACTTGATCTTCTTGAACATCACCATGGTTGGGCTCAGCGGGTTCAAGATGAACGGAAGTCAAAGAGGAAAAATGCCAGGAGCCCTTCACAGCGAATTATAGCGCTCACTCTCCGGACCGCAGACCGGGGCTTGAAAAACCCAAATAAAAATTTCAAGAAGCTCTCCAGCAAACCCCAACAACTTCTCGAACCGGTGCCTGAAAGTTGCAAGCCGCGGGCTGTGCCAAAGGCTTTCAAGAGGCAGCAACAACAGCTGTCTTTGCTCCAGCAGCTGGATGAACTCCGGGTAGGCAGGAGACCAGAGGCAGAGAGTGTCTATCGGGAGCCGGAAACGCCTTTATATAGCTGCCTGGCTAGCAGCACCACGCGAGCGCTGGCTCTGAGGCTCGTGCAGCCCTCGTGCACAGTTCTCCCATTGGCTGCTTGGCTCTTGTTTACCAGGCCTCCGACCAATCAGCGAGGCCGCAGGGGCTCGTGGACACGGTGTGCTCTAGCGGGGAAAAAGGTTGTTGTGCGAGTGCGCTGCCTTGCCAGGAGGAGGGGCGAGGCTGGGGCCGCGGACCGCTCACTCCCCCCCATCCCCCGGGAGTTAGGAGGCCCTGGCCCCGCGACCCTGAACCCCATCCAGGCACTCTGCCTGGGATCACGGTTGTTTGGGTGGCTTGGGTTTTGTTTTGTTTTTTTCTTTTTTTAGGTGAAAGAAAAATGTGCTTAGGAGACGATTTCATGCCTTGTCTTAGCCAGCGCAATTCATTTCGAGGCGACTGTTTATTCCTGGCTCACAAGTTCGCAAGTCTGTGAAAAATAATCCCACTGCCCCAAGGATACTTCAGACTGGGCGGAGGGCGAGGGTGCGGTTGTGTTAGTGAGAAAGAGCCCGCCCGGCGTCGTGCCTATTGCACGTCTGCTGAGGAACAAAGCGCATATGTCGGATATTTTAAGCCCCCTTTCTGTTCTCATTGGAAAGCGGGAACATTTGTCTGGTGTGTCCCCTTCCTTCCATGTCCCTGTGGGCTGCTGCTGTTCTCACACATGTACATTCTATTCTGTTCTCTGTCCTCTGGAACGGAAGCAGTAAGGGAGTGTCCACATCCTGTTGCTTATCCCCTCATCTCTTCAGACTACCTGTGAAGTTGGGGAACACTTTGTATATGTTCCCTCATTCAACTTTAATGAGGTGTGTACTCTACACTGATCTCTCCCTCCGTCCCTGTTTCTCCAGGAAAAAAGGAGTGGGTACAAAAAAGAAAAAAAAAAGGAAGAAAAAGATCCATCACTTCTGACTCCGTTCCCCTGTTCCTGTCACTCTATGTCTTCCTCCTCTCTCTTAAGCTCGCTAAATTAAATGCATATCCGTAAGCCTGTTCCACACTCACCAGGGCTCAGATTCTGTTGGCGTTACTTGCCTGGCTGTTGACTAAGCTGACAGATGCCTCCAGGAGCTGACTCAAGAAATAAGTCTTAAGTGTGCTAAGAAAACCGCCTGTGCAGAAGGATTCCGCCCCCTCCCCTTGTCACTGAGTCCTAGACTCCTTCCATATTTGGGCAGAATTATCAGGAGATTGTCACCCTGTTCCTTGTGCTGGGACATGAAGACAATGGTCCTGGGGTTAAGATGGAGAAGTAAAAAGCTTTCGCGTGTCTAAAATCCTGCCTTCTGCACAGTTAGGAACCTGTTCGCTGTTGTCCATCAAAGCGCCTCGCCATGCTCACACGCCTTAACTGGGTTGACACCCTAAGGCTAACAAGTTACAACTCAACCTCAATATTAAGCAAGCTCAGCGTTGGATGTCACACGGTTGAAAACCATAAACACAACACCAGAGTTTAGGAACATGTTGATCCTTAGGGTGTGTGTGCGTGTTTGTTCCAGAAAGGTAACTAGGCTTGAGGTGTTTTCCGATGATAAACAGTATTGATTAAGAACAAAGGAGGTGGGACTCTCATTTTAGTTCCAAACTCTGTAGCCATCTGGGGGAAAAAATTAGCTTGATATCATAAAACATCAAAATGCTTACCAAAAGCATATATATCAATATTGTTAAATAGTGTGATATGTAACAACATAAGACTTAAGAATTTTTGTGTGCATGCATGGGTGCTTTGGCACATGCATGCCTGCTGCAGGCAGAGTCCGGAAGACGATGCCAGATGCCCTGGAAACTGCAGTTACATACAGAGTTGGAACTGCCGTTCTGGTGCTGGGAATTGAATCTGGGTCCTCTGGTATTATTAGCCACCAAGCCACTTCTTCAGCCCCAGCTACATAAGATTTGAGGAGAACTAGGGAGATGGCGTGAGGCCCGACAACCGGAGTTCAGTCCCCAGAACCCCCACAGTAGGAGAGACCCAACCCTGACCTTTCCTGCCCTACTACTCACGCCCACAGACACAGAAAATAAATGTAAACAATTACTATTTTTGTTTTTTAAGATTTGAGGAGGTCAGAAGGAAGGAGTAGAGGTGGCTGCAAATGGGTCCCAGAGTGTTGACTTGGGACATCTTAGAGAAAAGGCAATGCTGGTATTTAGTTGAGGTTGTCTATGGAGTACTGATTTTTTTTTTTTTTAATTTGAAAGTTCAGTGTCTTGTTCCCTGCGCGACTGTCCTTTCTTCTGTTTACAGCACTCCCTGCAGACTACTTGTTTGTTCTGTGTTAGGCCAAAACTCTGTTTAACTTTGGCAGCAGCAGCTTGCTCTCCCTGGCCTGTGGCCAAGGCTTGTT
This sequence comes from Microtus oregoni, assembly GCF_018167655.1. Taxonomy (NCBI): domain Eukaryota; kingdom Metazoa; phylum Chordata; class Mammalia; order Rodentia; family Cricetidae; genus Microtus; species Microtus oregoni. Next base: position 4,349,273 of record NW_024543830.1, on the reverse strand, counting down.
CTGAATTGGTTGCCTCCTAGATAGGCTGTTAATGACCATGACCTTTCACCTGGTATTCTGATAACAATCTGCCCCTCTTCTCTCTCTCTCTCTCTCTCTCTCTCTCTCTCTCTCTCTCTCTCTCTCTCTCTCACACACACACACACACACACACACACACACACACCCCTTCTCAGTTCTTAGGTGGAAGAAGAAAGTGAAAAGTCTTCCAAACTCTTGCCCTACACACAGTACAAACACTCGTGGGTACAAAGACAAGGACAGATGTTCCCAGAGGAGCAAGGCAGGGCTTGGCTCGGGAGTTTTGCAAGTGAAGTCATCGCTTACCTGCCCCTTTCCCACCCTCTTCTTCCCAGTGCCAGCAGGAAACCCGTGGTGTTTGTCCTTTGTTTTACTCTCGATGACCTGATAGCCAACGCTGGCAGCCTGCAAGCCCAGTGGACAGGAGGAGGCAAGGCTGTGGCTCAATCTCTCTTTTCTTTCACCTCTGGCTTTGCAGACATTTAGGGCTGGAAAGGCTCAGCTGGGAAGGCAAACAGCATGTTTTCCTAACCTCTGGCCAGGGCCTCCACTTTGTAAACTTGTCTTGTCCTTCATCCACGGCCCTTTTTCCTTGTTTTTCCCTAAGGAATGTTAGTTTAGAGCTGGAAACGATGTTAAATGAAACTGTGGATTTGAGATGGCCCAGTTGTTTACATGACTCCAAGTCACAGATAAATAAGACTACCTAAATAATTATATGATAGCCTAAGAATTCAAAGAAACTACCTTTTTTTTTTTTTTTTTTTTTTTTTTTTTTTTTTTTTAGACAAGGTTGCGTGTATCCCAGACTGGCCTCAAACTCGTGTTTATAGACAGGATTTCACTATAAATCTTGGGCTAGCCTCCATCTCACAGAGACCCGCCTGCTTATTCCTTCCTAAACACTGGAACTAAACTTTGAGATTGACCCAAGCCAAAAGACCAGTTCTCAAAATATTTATGTCAAGGTTTCTTTATTTATGAAGCCATCTATCATCTTAGTCTAAACAGAATTGAAAGTTGGGTTGTTTCATTTACTTCTCCCGATAACCCTGTAACTGGGAGTTAATTAAACCAGGCCCAGAAAGGTGTAGGGATTTGCCCGAGGGCACAGGTTTTGTAAGTACATCCAGAGCTTAAACCTAGGTCTATTTGTTCCGTGCCAAGCAGGTGACTCACTCTTACAACCCCAGCACTGGGGGTGTAAGGCAGGAGGATTACCGACACTTCATGACTAGTCTGGGCTGTATAGTGACTTGATTTCAATTGCTGTGAGACTTGATTTCCCGGTGCTTTGACATGTATCCCTTTTTGACCTTTGTAAAGCCATTGAGAAGGATACGGAGCAAGACTCTAGGAGCTTTAAAGAGGACTCTAAATAGTTCCCTTATTCTGGCCGCGTGGCATCCTCTCCGACAATCAGCTAATGTCTGCTTGGAGCTGTTCCTGGCCCAGAAGTTTTGACGCTTTTATCATGGACACCTGAACTAAAGACTGGCGTGGAAGGGCTCCCGCACAGAATACCTCATGGAGGCCCACACTTCGGCTGTTGAAGTACTGAGGTCCTTTTCTTTTTAGACACCTAAGACAAGGTCTTACCTTACTGCCCAGGTTGTTTGGAAGTCCCGGAGCTCAGCTGATCTTCCTGCCTCCGCCTCCTGAGTGCCAGGTCTGCAAGCGACACCACAGCTGGCTTAAGATTTGAAAAAGAATCTCTTAAGTTAGCTTTGTCTGTTTGACTAAACTCCTCCCTTTGTAGTTTGCCTTCTTCTCTTCCCTCTAGAACAGTGTTTCTCAACCTAGGAGTCAGACTCCTTCACAGGGACCACCTAAGACCATTGGAAAACACGGATATTTATATTATGATTCATAACTAGCAAAATTACAGTTATGAAGTAGCAATGAAATAATTTCATGGTTGGGGTCACCGCAACACGAAGAACTGTAATAAAGGGTCCAGTATTAGGAAGGTTGGGAACCACTGCTCTGGGTTTTCTTCAAGGTTTCTGGAAGACACCAAAGTGGGTTTTGTTTTTTTGTTTGACAACTATACAGTTTAAAAACCACCATTTAAAGAATTAGACATTCACCTTGGCTTTGGGACTTTATTCTCTTATCTGTTGCTAGCAATTCTATTTTGTTTTCTGCCCACTCCTTTAGAGCTTTTCCTAAGGATTTGCTTGGCTTTCTCTCTTTTTAATTTTTAGATTTATTTTTATTATTTTATGTGCATGTGTGCTTTGACTCCATGTACACTCATGGCTGGTGCCTGAGGAGGTGGTCAGCCTCCGTGTGGGTGCTGGGAACCCAACCCGGGTTTTTTTCATCAACAAACGCTCAGAACCACCAAGCCAGCTCTCCAGCCCAGTGGGCTTCTTCTTTCTTTGCTTTTCATTTCATCCATCTGTACATCATTCTTTTGTAAATATTAAAACTCTGGGTGGCGGAGAGCCTGGAGAGATGGCTCAGTGGTTAAGAGCACTTGTTGCTTTTCTAGAGGACCTGGGTTCCATTCTCAGTACCCACAACCCCTGTAACTCCAGCTCCAGAGGGTCTGACCCCCGTTCTGGCTTCCATCAGCACCTGCATACACACGATACATAGACCTACATGCAGGCAAAACACCCATACACTTGAAATAAGACTAATAAATCTAAAAATCAAAAACAAACCTCCAAAACCCCAGAATTAGGCCGGGGTGTAATTCCAGCCCAGCATGCATGAAGCGTTAGATTTGATCAGCAGTCAAGAGGTAAGGGAAGAAGGACCCCTCCAGGCGGTGGTAGTGCAGGCCTTTAACTCCAGCATTCGGGAGGCAGAGGCAGAGGCAGGTGGATTTCTGAGTACTAGGACAGACTGGTCTACAGACTGAGTTCCAGGACAGCTAGGGCTACACACAGAGAAATCCTGTCTTGAAAAACCAGGAAAAAAAAAATCAGAAGCTCAAGGTGAGACCATCATGGACAACTTAAGAGCTTAGTCTAAAACCAAACAGAAAATTGCTGTACTGTGTTATTAACCTGTCTCCAGCATTCTAGTTCATAATTCAAGTTCAACTTATTCAGTAATGAATAAACATCTGTCTTCCCCGATAATCTAGCACAATTCTTTTTTTAAAAAAAATGGGGAAGAGGGAGGGACATGGGGTGGATGGGTAGTGGGTAGAGTTTTCCATACCCCAGACTGGTGTCTGTCTCCCGATCCTCTCACCTTCATCTTCTACCTCCACACCCACCCTAAATTTCTTAATAATCTTTGCCTAATCTCCCCACTATAGCCTATGGAGTATAACTCAATTAACTTTCCTGCCAGCTCTCATGATTCTCCAAAACCCTGAGCTTGCTGGAGTTCATTCAAATGCTCTATCCTGGCATCCAAAGCCTTCACGTAACGGTCGGCCAAACCAGCTGTCTCCTTGTCCACCCCTTCCTGATCTGTACACCCTCCACCTCAGCAAACCTGAGCACTCAGTGTTCGTCTCAAATTCTTCCCTTCTGTGTGAAGTCCTTGCTCACACTTTCTCTCCACCTGGAACACCTACCTTCTTCTCCAAGTCTTGAGGCCAAGTCTTCTCATTTTTTGCCTTACCACTAAATATTATTTTACTATTTTAAATACTCCCTAGCGTGTTCTTTATTTAGCGGGTACATTCACAGGTAGGTTGCCCTTTTTCCTTGGTGATGAGTTTCTAGAGAGCAGGGCTAGGTCCTTTCTGTGGTTTTGCATTCTTTCTAGCACCTGCCAGAGTACAGATCACACGGTAAGGAGCAATTGAGCTGATGGTTGGGGCACCCCTCCAGATGAGGGTCTGGGATTAAACTGATGAGTTGGGGCACCACTTTAGATGAGGATCTGGGATTGAACTGATGGGTTGGAGCACCCCTCTAGAGGAAGATATGAGATTGAGCTGATGGTTGGGGCGTCCCTCCAGAGGAGGATATGAGATTGAACTGACGGGTTGGGGCACCCCTCCAGAGAAAGATATGAGATTGAACAGATGGGTTGGGGCGCCCCTCCAGAGGAGGATATGAGATTGAACAGATGGGTTGGGGCACCCCTCCAGAGGAAGATATGAGATTGAGCTGATGGTTGGGGCGCCCCTCCAGAGGAGGATATGAGATTGAACTGATGGGTTGGGGCACCCCTTTAGAGGAGGATATGAGATTGAACTGATGGGTTGGGGCACCCCTCCAGAGGAAGATATGAGATTGAACAGATGGGTTGGGGCGCCCCTCTAGAGGAAGATATGAGATTGAACAGATGGGTTGGGGCACCCCTTTAGATGAGGATCTGGGATTGAACTGATGGGTTGGGGCGCCCCTCTAGAGGAAGATATGAGATTGAGCTGATGGGTTGGGGCGCCCCTCCAGAGGAGGATATGAGATTGAACAGATGGGTTGGGGCACCCCTCCAGAGGAGAATGTTTGACAACTTGGAACCTGGTGCTCTTTCATGCCAGTGTTGGCTTTTAGTTTCTTTTTCTTTCTTTTTCATTTGTTGTCATTTAAGGTTTTAAACCTCAATTTCACTTTTCCCTGATTCAAAATCTTTGGATAGATGAATTACGTGTCAGGGCACGGGGTGAAGGCAGCGAGGGAGGACGGTGTGTTTCTCAACTACATTGTGTTGATGTAAACAGTCCAAGGAGATGGGACACTGTGTCCCTAGCCTTTCCTGAAAACTTGCCCTTTTCTGAGAAATTCTTTCTTCACGAGTTCAGGAATTCAGTTGGCTCAGCCCTGCCACCCAGTGGGCATTAGCAAGATCTTACTCTAACAATTGTCACATCACAGGAGCTGTTGTGGTGACCTGACCCTTGGTCTAGAACATTCCGCTGAATGGCTGAATGGCAGAGATGGTTCTTGATCATGAGGAAAAGGAATAGACGAGGAAAACAGTGTTCATGACTGAGGAAGAAACTACGTATTAAAGCAGTTTTCCATCTTTTTTTTTAATCTAGGTGACATTTAGCAGCACTTTTTTTCTTACCTTGCGTTAAAAAAAAAATTAGTTGCAGGACTGAAGAGATGGTTCAGTGGTTAAGGGTACTGGCTGCTCTTCCAGAGGTCCTGAGTTCGAATCCAAACACCCACATGGCGATCTGATGTGCAGATGTACTTCAGACAACTATTAATATGCACTAAATCTTTAGAAAAAAAACATAGTTGCAGACTGGGGGCAGGGGCATAGGCCTTTCATTACAACACTCAGGAGGCAGAGGCAGGTGGATGTCTGTAAAATCTAGGCCAACCTGGTCTATATAACGAGACCCTGTCTTAAAACAAAAATGGCAAGACAGCTTACTCGTATTCAGAGGTGGGTAGATGATACCTCTGGGAAAAGGATATTGTGATTGACAGTACATATTCGTCCGTGGTGACTCATAGCTCACCCCATATCATCTGATGGGTCATAAAACTCCACTAGTGCTGCTCTGATCCTTCAAACAATAAAACATCACCTCCTTTGTTGTTTCCTGCGATTTCTCCAAACAGACAAAACCCTAACCTTCTCGGTACCCAGCAGCAGGCTAAGCACCTTCCATGGATATATTGATTAGCAGCTTTGTGGGCATTTGTCTGCCTCTTCTCACTAAATGGTGCTCTCAAAGGTACAAACCATGTTCTTAAAGTGTAATCCCTGTACTTTGAGCCTGAGGCAGGAGAATTGGTATGAGTTCAAGGTCATCTTGGGACAGAGTGGAACCCTGTCTTAGCACAGAAGTTCTAAAGAAGGGTCACAGACTGGGGTGGTTCAGTTGGTAGAGCATTGCCTGCCATGCATGAAGTCCTGGTTTGATCTCCAACGCCAAAGGAGGCCTGTTGGCATATGCCTGTAATCCCAGCATCCAGGGAGATGGAAGGCACTGGACCAGAAGTTCAAGGTCATCCTCTGAGTTCTAGGACAGCCTGGACTTAACCCCAATTTTCAAGGCCAGTAAGGTCTACAGAGTGAATTCCAGGACAGCCAGAGCTATGTAGAGAAACCTTTCTTGAAACAAACAAACACAAATAAATAAATAAAACAAAAAAAATCCATGAAATATTTTAGCTTCTAGAGTCTAGCCTGATCAGCTAATGCAGGTTGGCTTCAAACAAGAGATGATCCCCCTGCCTCCACCTTCCAACTACTACAATTACAGGTATAAGTCACTTTTTTTTTTAATTTTAGCCCAATCTGGACCCTTCTGATTGCCTGTAGACTTGGCTGTGACAGAAGCAGGACAATGGATTTCCTCACAAAAGGAAAATAAAACTGTCGTGGACTGCTTTCAGTTTCAGATGATTTAATTTTAGCAAAAGCCTTTCAGATCTTGCCTGCAGTGGGGGAGAAGTGGAAAGGGGATGGAGAGACTGTTTAAACCTAATTCTTTAAAATGTAAAGATTTGTTTTTATTTTGTGTGTATGAGAGTTTTGACTGAGTGTATATTTATGTGTATCATGCACATGGCTGGTGCCTAAAGAAACCTATTGCTTGTATGCTACTAAAAATAATAAACAAATTTAAAAAATTAATTGGCTGGGTATGTGGGAGTTGGCTCCCCCTGGAATTAGAGTTAAGAACAGTCGTGAACTTCCATGAGTGGGTACTGGAAGCTGGAAGCTGAATCCGGGTTCTGTGAAAGAGTAGCAAGTGCTCTTAACTGCTGAATGATCTCTCCAGCACTCAACCTAATTTAAAAAAATAAATATTTAACCCAGGTGGTGGTGGTGCAGGCCTTTAATCTGAGCACTCAGGAGACAGAGACAGGTGGATCTCTGTGAGCTTGAGGCCAGCCTGGTCTACAGAACGAGTTCCAGGACAGTCGGAGTTTTTACACAGAAAAACCTTGTCACAAAAAATGTGTGTGTGTGTGTGTGTGTGTGTGTGTGTGTGTATTTGATAATCACAGTAGTCAGGAGGCAGAGGCAGGGGGATCACCTCTTGTTCACAGCCAACCTAAACTAAGCCACAGAGTGAGTTCCAGGCTAGTCTAGGCTACAGTGTAACACCTTGTTTCAAAAACAAACAGACAAAAACAAAACAAAAGAAATCAAATACATACATATGACTTAAGTAATCGGTTGAAGATAGACGATATCCTATAGTAAAGATAGGTACACGAAACCCTTGGTATTAAAGCACTGGTTCTATGAACTAAGAGGAGAGAATGTTTTGAAGACAGCCTTGTGCCGGGCAATGGTGGCGCACACCTTTAATCCCAGCACTCGGGAGGCAGAGGCAGGCGGATCTCTGTGAGTTCGAGGCCAGCCTGATCTACAAGAGCTAGTTCCAGGACAGGCTCCAAAGCCACAGAGAAACCCTGTCTTGAAAAACAAAAACAAAAACAAAAACAAAACAAAAAAAAAAACCCAGCCTTGTATATGTGTGTGCGACAATGCTACAGTGAGATCAGTTGTATTAATATCAAAATGAAGCTGGCTTTAATTATCCTTCCTCAGCTCTCTTTTGTTTTCCCAATGCTTACCATACATTTACACAAGTGTGTTTGTGACTTGTTTGTTTTTGCTTCTTTGTTAAAAAAAAAAAAGTCTCTTGCTACACAGGCTCACCTTAGCTGGCCACATTGTAGAGTCTGGTCTGAAAGTCCTAAGCCTTCTGTCTCCCAAGTATCGGGAGCATAAGTGTTCTCCACTACACCCAGCAAGTTACTCATCTCTTTGTTTTTTTGTTATTTTCAGTGGCATACAAAAATAGATTTCATGATGATCACACACACACACAGACTGTACATATGAGAGGGTATACACGAGCTTTATGTCAGGAAACATGTAATTTCACTATTCTAGTGATGACGGTGGACACTGTCTCCTGAAAAGGGGCAGGAACTGAGCAAAGTCTTGGTTTTGAACACTCTCCCTTCTCTCCCTTCCCTGTTGCTGCTCCAGCTTCCTGGCTCTGATTTTGAGAACTGTAGCTACCTGGCTTCAGATATTATCTTTTCCCCTTGAGCCGGGACGTGGGGAAGACACTTGACATGATGTATGTTGACAGAGGTTTCTGTCTTGCTTGGTCCTGCAGCCGTTCAGTCCCAAAGAAACACACTGAGGTCTACGTTAATCTTAAACTGGTTGGTCTAATAGCTCAGGCTTTTATTGATTCTTATAACTTATATTAGCCCATAATTCTTGTCTGTTAGCCATGTGGCTTGGTACCTTTGATCATGGAGGCAGTCTCATCTTGCCTCCTCTGTGTCTGGATGATGCCTGCAGACTCTGCCTTTCCTCTTCTCAGAATTCTCCTGTTCTGGTCGCCCTGCCTATACTTCCTGCCTGGCTACTGGCCAATCAACATTTTATTAAACCAGTACAACTGGCAAATCTTTACAGGGTTCAAGACCATAGTCCCACAGATGTGTGTATGGTGGGGAGGGAGGGAGATGTTGCAGGTTGATTTGTAAAGTGATTGAAGTCACAAGTTTAAAAAGTAAGTGTTGGGTGTGGTGGTACACACGTTTAACCCTGGCACTCAGGAGACAGAGGCAGGTGAATCTCTCTGTACACACACGGGCCCATGGCTATCCACTGAAACATGGCAATCTGGGAGTGGATATGAGCATAGCTATTCAGAAGCAGTTTGTCAACAACATGAGCAGTTGACAGTCACAGGGTCCCTCTAGGGCTCCTGCCTCCCAGCCACAGGCCACCAGGTTTACAGCTGGACTACACAGAGACATCTTGTCTCAGAAAAAAAGAGAGAAACAGGATGAAGGAAAATACTTTTGTTTTTTATAAAACCAAAAGATTCAAACTGATATATAGTTTGAGGCAGGAAATCAGTAGAAGTTTGAAAGGAATAAGAAGAATTTCTTTTATTAGATCACTTTTTAAAACGTACAGTTTATTTCAGAGCACTTGATGTACAACGAATAGCACATATTTACAGAATATAACTTCATGAGAAAAAAAAATGTATCTCCATGAAATGACTGCCACGTCGGGCCTGAGTTCCTCCTGAGGAGCAGCCTCAGATCCAAGCAGAAAGCAGTTGGTTACCCCCAAACAGCCATGCCACTATTGGATCAGTGTTGTGGACGCAGGGTCCAGCACGGACTTGTCTTGTCGTCCACGGTGGTCTGCCTAGCACCTTCCTGCACCATCAACGCTAGAAGTTTCCTTCCTGGTCAGTTCCAGATTGTGGCGCGGGCCATAGCACACGGGACAGCTTGGGTCCTGAGGCGGAGGACGCTGCTGGACAAAGTTCCAGTGAAACTGGCGTGCTGGCCTTTGCTTACACTTTTAGGAGCAGTTGTTGGCATAAGGGGAGTTTCCTGCTTATGCAGTCCCCAGGGAGATATATTCATGTTCTCGAGGGAAACTTTGAAGACGGGAGCACAACCTGAAAGGACAGTCACAGAAGAAAGAGTCCTCCTTGGGCACCAAGGATTATGACACCAATAGGTAGATTCTGAGAAATTTCTCTATAATCTCTGGATACAAGATATTCATTGCCCTCTCCTGGTGCCTGTATAAAGGAAATAGGAATAGTGTGGGTTGATGGGAAAAGAACTAGATACCAGAAGCTTCCTTTCTGGGTGCGCATGCAAACAAGCCTCTACTATAAAACGGAGGGGTGGAAAATGTGATAAGCAGTGAGTGAAACGCTTATTGTGAGTTCTTTTGTAAAGCTTGCATTTTAGAAAACATCAAATGATTCTACACTTAACTTGGTTAAGGTAAAAATAATTTCGGACTGTCTAATATATTGTAATCCACAAACAGCCAGCCAAGACACAGGCTGTAAAAGCAGAAGACGACCCTGGAAATTTTATTTTCTTTCTTTTTCATTTTTATTTATATGCACTGGTGTTTTGCCTCCGTGTATATCTAGCTGTATGAGGGTGTCAGGTATCCTGGGACTGTAATTACAGACCATTGTAAGCCGTCATGTGGATAGTGGGAGTTGAACCTGGGTCCTCTGGAAGAACAGTCAGTGCTCTTAACTGCTGAGCCATCCCTCCAGCCCCGACCCTGGAAAATTTGTAACGTCCCGATTTGACAGACACTGTTGGAAAATGTCATTTCAGGTAAGACCGTCTGTTTTGTACTTTTTCACCCTGGGCATTTAACGGGGAAGTGAAAAAGAGATGGGGTGTGAGTGGCTCTAATGCTTGCCAAAAGACTTACGTGGTCAGTATTCTATATATAAGAAAGAGTCTTCCTGGTTGCGAGCGAGCTGCTAAAACCCTCAGATGTGCATCCATCCCTTTCTTCCACGCCTTCTCTTCGGGTCCCAAATTCTGTTAAAAGCTGCACTTGGCAAGACTGTTTTCTCCACGCTCTGCAACCGAAATGTGTGATGGCTTTGGTAGTAGGGTCTCGACACCGAGTTATGTTGGCACCAAGAACAATGACAGTAGCCTGTATTGCTGGAGTGGGGTGAAGGTTCAGACGCTCCTTAGAAATTGATTTTCCTCATTGAAAGGTGGTGGCGTGCGCCCTTAATCCCAACACTCAGAAGGCAGAGCTGGGTGGATCTCTGTGGGTTCGAAGCCAGCCAGGTCTACAGGACAACCAGGGCTACCCAGAGAAACCCTGTCTCGAAAAACAAAAAAGAAAGAAATTCATTTTCCTATCTCTGGAGAATTGCTGGCGTCTTTGAGTAACTTTTTAGCCATTAGCGCCACCTGCTGACAATTTGCGAAGTGGACCGCCGGAACTACTCACAGGGTTAAATATATGTAAATCTCTTATCTCATTCACCAGAGCAAGAAGAAAATGTGGACCACCTTTTTGTTTATTTGGCTTTGGTTTGTTTTTAGAGACTTAGTTTCTCTGTGTAGCGCTGGATGTCCTGATATTCCTTAGAATTTCACCTGCCTCTGCCTCCTGAGTACTGGAGTTAAAGGCGTGTGCCACCATGCTGGGCTCCCACACACCTTTTATTTATTTATTTATTTATTTATTTATTTATTTTTGGTTTTTCGAGACAGGGTTTCTCTGTAGCTTTGGAGCCTGTCCTGGCACTAGCTCTTGTAGACCAGGCTGGCCTCGAACTCACAGAGATCTGCCTGCCTCTGCCTCCCAAGTGCTGGGATTAAAGGTGTGCGCCACCACTGCCCGGTCCCCACACCTTTTAAATTGCAACTTTACTTAGGTGTGCTTGATTTATGATATGATATAATATGCTCACACTGGCAGGATATAACTTTATGGGTTTTAATATATATGCTCATCAACCAGGCATGATGTCCTAGTTCACAGTCAGCCTGGTTTACAGAATGACTTCCAGAACGACCGGAGCAGTTGTTAATCGAGACTATGTCTTGAAAAACAAAAGCAGATATGTGCACATATATATATATATATATATGCCCATGAAATAACGCCACAGCAAGGTTTTCTAGCCTCTTTCCCTCTCTTTGGCCATCTCCAAGCATTCACTGATATCTCTAAATATATGTCAGTTTGCATCCTTTTGTTTTTATATAAATGGAAGAAAATTTAGTGTCCTCCCACCCTGATGTCTCTGGATAGCCCAGCTGTCAGTGCATACATGATCTTCCCAAGTGCTGCAAGCATTGACTCGTGCCAACCGGCCAGGTCCCATTTAATTAATTTATCTACTGAGTCTAAGTTGCCTGGGTTGACTTTGGACTTGAGATCCTCCTGCTCCAGCCTGCAGAACAGCTGGCCCAGGTTTTGATGAGTTTGTTCCTTGAGTGTTCTTTTTAATCAGTTCCTAGAAGTAGACTGTCTAGATTAATAGTAAATACACACTGTTATTGTTCTTACATTTTGAAAATGTTTAATTTCATGTGTAAAAGTGTTTTATCTGCATGTACATGTGTACTGCATGTATGCAAGGTGCCCACAGAGGCCAGAAGAAGGTGCTGGATCTCATGAAACTGGCATTACCAACAGCTGTATATTGTCATGTGGGTGCTGGGAACCAAACCAGGTCCTCTGGACAAGCAACCAGTTCTTAGGAAGCCATTTCTCCAGCTCTTTCTTTCCTTTTGTAGCAAAGCTGACTTCATCACTGTGTATGTAGCTGAGGATGACTTTGAACTTCTGATCCCTCTGCCTCTAGATCTTTTCTTTCTTTCTTTTTTTTGGGGGGTGGGGTGGGGTTCAAGCCGGGTTTCAAGACAAGGGTTTTCTATGTAGCCCTGGCTGTCCTGGAACTCACTCTGTAGACCAGGCTGGCCTCGAACTCAGAGATCCACTTGTCTCTGCCTCCTAAGTGCTGGAATTAGAGGATTGCATCACCAAGTCATTTTAAGCAGTGCTAGGGATGAATCTCAGGATTTCATGCTCACTGATAGGCATTCCAACAACTGAACTACATCCCCAAATCATTTCTTCTTCTTCTTCTTCTTCTTCTTCTTCTTCTTCTTCTTCTTCTTCTTCTTCTTCTTCTTCCTCTACCTCTTCCTCATCCTCCTTCTCTCCCTCTCCCTTTCCCCCTTTTCCTCCTTCTCCCTTACCCTCTTCCTTACTCCATCTCTCCCTCTTTCTCTCCCTCCCTCTCCATTTCCCCCTTTCCTCCTTCTCCCTTATCCTCTTCCTTACTCCCCCTCCCACCCCATCATACTGTATAGTCCCGGCTGATCTGGAGTCCCTGTTTACCTATGTGCATAGACTAACTAGTCTATCCTGGAGCTTGTAGTGAGCCTCTTGCCTCTGCTGCCTGCATGCTAGGATTGTAGTCAGATTCCATGATGCCAAGAGCATATACTCACCTTTAAAAATACCCACCAAGAGCTGGAGAGAGCACAGTTGATAAAGTGCTTGTTTGTTATGCAAGCATGAGCTCCTGAATTTTAATTCTTGGAAATCCTCATTTAAAAGTCTGGGCATGGAGTTGGAGAGATGGATCAGCAGTTAAGAGCACTTGCCGTTCTTTCTGTCCTTACTGAGGAGCCAGGCTTGATTTCTAGCATCCACGAGGCACCACATAAACATTTGTAACTTCAGCTCCAGGGGATCCGATGTCCTCTTCTGACCTCTGAGGGCACCAGGCATGCACACAGTGCACAGACATACATAAAGTAAAAATAAATAAATAAATCTAAAAACCAAAAGACTGGGTAGGGAGTACATTCAGACCTCCCCGAGGACAGTGCCATCCCTAATGGCCACATCAGGAGACTCATCATTGCCTGTAACTCCGGTCCAGGGAGAGCCAACCAACCCTGCCCTCACATGCACAGAGACACTCATGTGCAGAGTTAGAAGTGATGGAAATGAATCTTTCAAAGGCTGACGAAGCTCAGCGAGGTTTCTGCTGCTGATACACACTGTGACCGAAAACAACTTAGGAAGGAAAGGGTCTGTTTCAGTTTACAACCCCAGGTCCCACTCTGCCATGGAAGGAAGTCGGAGCAGAAACTCAGGGAGAAGCCTGGAAGCCGGAGCTGATGCCATGAATAGTTTGTTCAGGAGCACAGCCCAGGGGTGGCACCCCCACATTAATCATTAATCAAGACAACGTCCTACAGGCGTGGGTACAGGCTATCTGTTGGAGGCATTTTCTCAACTGAAGAGCCTTATCCCAGATAACTCTAGCTTGTGCTAAGTTGACAAAACAAACAAACAAACAAAAATAAAACAGGACACTAGGCAGACACTGGGCGTGTACGGGTTGAATCCCAGCACTCCGACAGTAGAGATAGAAGGATCTCTTGTGAGTTTAAGGCCAGCCTGGTCTACAGAGCAAGACCCTGTCTCAAGACAAAACAAAACAAAAAAGCTGGATATGAAAAATAAAAAGAGTAGGCGGGGGACTTCGAGATGGCTCAGTAAAGGCACTTGACACCAAGCGTGATAGCCTCAGTTTGGCCCCACATCATGGAAGGACAGAATGGACTCCAAAGTGTTCTCTGACCTCTACATGTGGGCTATGACATATGCTTGACACACGTGGCCTTCCCATTAAATAGATAAAAATTTATTCTAAAAGCTGAATTTGGTGCAGTATGTAACCATGTCCTGGGGAGACAGAGACAGGTGGATCCCCCTGGGGCTTGCTGGCTAGCCAGCCTTGCACTCGGTGAGCTTTAGGCCCGCAGGAGATCCTCTCCTGTCTCAAAACTAAAGCAAAGACAAAACAAAACAGGAGGGACAGCTCCTGGGAAAAGAGCACCAGAGTCAACCCTCAGCCTACGAATACATCCTTTCCCACTGCCAAAATTGAATTTTTTTTTTTTTTTACAAAGTTGATGTACCATTTTATATTCCTACCACATCTGGAGCATTCCATATCTTGACAATATTTAGAGTGGTCAGACTTTTATTAAATTTTTAATTTGTGGTGATTTTTGTCATGATACAGCCCTGGCTGACCTGGAACTCCCAATGTAGACCAGACAGGCGTCAAAGCCCAAGAGCTCTGCCTGTCTCTTCTTCCTGTTTGCTGGGGTTGAGGTTGTGGCCCCCAAACTTCCTTTTCACTGTCCTCGCGGGTGGAGGCCGAAGGCTGTTGTAGGCAGCTTTCCCACCGGGTTCTCACCTTGTTTTATTTTTAACTTAATTTTTAAAGATTTTTTAAAGCTTTATTTTATATTATGGGTATTTTGCCCGCATACGCGACTGTGCACCATTTGCGTGCAGCGCCCCCAGAGGCCAAAGGAAGCACAGGCTCCTTTGAAACTGGAATTGAAGTTACAGTTGTTAGCATCCACGTGGGCGCTGGAGATGGAGCTGAGTGCCCTGCAAGAGCAGCAAGTGCTCTTAACTGCTGAGCTGTCTCTCTAGCTCGACCCTCCACCTTCTTAGTTATCGCGAGTATGGAGTTATGCACACTAGTGCACACATCTGGTAGGTTCCAGATGTGGACATGAAGAGGACGGTTTTGTGGAGTTGGTCTTCTCCTTCCACCTTTGCATAATTCAGGAGCAATCGTCAGTCTGTTCTTATAGGCAATCAGCGGTCATCTTCGGGAGTTCAGCTGCTCCCCTTTGCAAAAGATCATCCCACTTGGGTTTTCGATGGTTTACACACACCCCTCCCCACCTGCCATGATCCCCTTCGTAGGGGAGCTGAGTAAGACAGGAGAGAATCTCTTGTCAGAATATCCAGATGCCACCTGACAACTGTACACTTGGACGGGGTGGGGCTAGTGCAGGGCTTCTCAACCTATGGGTCACGACCCCCTTTGGGGTCTCATATCAGATATTTACATTATGATTCATAGCAGTAGCAAAATCACAGTTATGGAGCAGCAACAAAAATAATTTAATGGCTGGGGGTCACTACAACATGAGGAACTGTATTAAAGGGTCTCGGCGTGAGGAAGGCTGAGAATCAGTGGGTTAGAGTGTACAGAGGCCAGGTGAGACTAGCAGAGTGGAGGCTCCATCCTTCTATGTGGCTCTGGGAAAGCCCTTACCCCTGCTGGGTAAGGCTTTCCAGGTAGAGCAGGTAGGGGAGGAGTGTCTGAACCCCTGTATGCTCATCCTCCTAGTTACCTATATTTTGTAAGGACATCCAAAAGATTCACGGGGCTGGAGAGATGGCTCAGTGGTTGGGAGCATTGCCTGTTCTTCCAAAGGTCCTGAGTTCGGTTCCTGGCAACCACATGGTGGCTCACAACCATCTGTGGTGAGTTCTGGTGCCCTCTTCTGGCCTGCAGACGTACACGCAGACAGAGTATTGTATCCATAATGAATAAATAAATATTTAAAAAAAAACAAAAAACAAAAGATTCACTGGTTCCCCAGAGTGAACTCTGGCAGAGTCATGCCTTGGTTTGTTTGTCACTGGGACCTTAGGTGAAAGGGATAGCTTGTGCTTCATGTCCCCTGGGAAGGGATTTTAGTGGCACAGCCTTACTCAGCATGTTCACACATGGGCCTAGTGAACACCTCACTGCCCCCCTCCCAACCTTAGTTCTTAAGACTGGGTGCCTCACAAAACCTGAAAGGCACTCACTCATTCTGCTAGCTGGTTGACCAGTAAGCCCCAGGGATCTGCCTGTCTCAGTCCCCTAGGTTGGAGTTACGGACATGCATCACTGTGCCCAACTTTTAGGCGGGTACTGAGGACCCGAGTTCAGTTCCTTGAGCTTATGCAACAAGCACTTTGCCCACCGAGTCGTCGCCCCAGCCTTTGCTCTGAGCTGGGCGCGGTGATCCACGTCTGTCTGTGTGTGGAGTGATAGGCATAGATAGAAGAATACTGTCTTTCTTAGAGAGTTATGCAAACAAACACCTTGACTTAGTTTATTTATTTATTTATTTATTTTGGTTTTTCGAGACAGGGTTTCTCTGTGGTTTTGGAGCCTGTCCTGGAACTAGCTCTTGTAGACCAGGCTGGTCTCGAACTCACAGAGATCCGCCTGCCTCTGCCTCCCGAGTGCTGGGATTAAAGGTGTGCGCCACCACCACCGGGCTACTTAGTTTAGTTTTGAGAAGCAGGGTGGCGATAGGATTCTGCTCCTATTTCAGGCTGGCCTTGAACTTCACATCTAACTAAGGATGACCTTGAACTCCTGATCCTTTTGCTTCTACTTTCTGAGTGCTGGGATTACTGGAGTGTGCTACTACGGCTAGCTGAAAGAATTGTTGTTGTAGTTGTTGTTATTATTATTATTTTGCAGTACTAGTGATCAAGTCCAGGACCCCTGTACATGCTGCTTCAATGCTCTACCACTGAGTTACATGCCTAGTCCTTGGTGCATAAATATGTATTTTTAAGGACTTAAAACTATATGTGTGTGTGTGTGTGTGTGTGTGTATGAATTTATGTGCACTATTGAGTTCAGGTGTCGGAGGAGGCCTGACGGTATGTCACATCCCCTGGAACTAGAGTTGTGGACCACTGGTTAGCATCGTGGGTGCTGGGAACAGAACCTGAGTTCTCTGCAAGAAAGTGCTCTTAACCGTCGAGCCATCTCTCCAGCTTCACGCATTTTAATGTGTTTATAACTTTGTTATACAGATGTTTAAGTGTTGATAACATTGCCTGGCAAATTTTAAGTTCTAAATAAATGTTCGTGACCAGTTTGAACTCCTCAGCCCCACTCCCATGGTGTTTTGTAATTCCTCTTGCCTACCTGAACCTTCTATCTCATGACTCCATACTTGGCATCTGAGTCCCACTAGTTGCTCACTAGCCATGACTCTGGGGATAATTCCCTTGGTTCTCTTTCTTGGAAGATGATACACACTTCACAGTGCCATCTCCGCGTCATTCCTCACTTCTCATTACTCTGCTCCTCAACCACCTTCTCCCCACGTGAACCCAAAGGCCATAGAATTTAGTGAAGAACTACGTACACACTCCAAGACATAGGTGAACTCTAACTCCAGCACTTGAGGAGTAGAGACTTTTGGATCAGCAGTTCAAGGCCAGTCTCGGCTACGTGAGGCTCCATCGAAAATAAAAACAATGATAATAATAAATAATAGTAATACTCATGATTCCTTCCTGTGAACCAGTTTTGCCTAATAGTCTGTGGATTCCAAAAGGGCAGATACATGCTGAAAACTCCGGGCCCTCTTTCAGTGGAGTGAACACATTGCTTCAACTCCATGTCACACATCTGGAAAGGGGTTCAACACAGGTGGCAGAGCACAGTGCGGAGAATTCATAGCTTTAATAACAGACTAGTGAGGGCTGGGGATGCCAGTTTCTGTATTGGTTCTAGTCTCCAAAAGCTGACTTCCTTTGTCTGAGAGCTAGACAATGCCCGCTTCATTTCTGAACCCAAAAGTTTTCCCTCATTATTTTCTCCTCGTTCGACTTTTTTTTTTTTTTTTTTTTTTTGAGACAGGGTTTCTCTGTGGCTTTGAAGCCTGTCCTGGAACTCGCTCTGTAGACCAGGCTGGTCTCGAACTCACAGAGTTCGCCTACCTCTGCCTCCCGAGTGCTGGGATTAAAGGCGTGCGCCACCATCGCCCGGCATCGACTTTCTTATAGATAATCACGTCTTCCTTTTTTTTAGCTCTTGCCCTTCCAACATCTCAGCACTTTAATGTTTTGCTGGTCATTAGCACTCTCACAACCCCTAGGCATGTAGGAGTGATGTCAGTCAGGTGTGTGTGGAGTGGAATAATAGGTCCACCACAAACGGGACTGGGGAAATTAATTCACAGTGAAGAGCCCCTCCCAACGTTTGCAATGCAAAGCTCTGGTTCAGAATCATTACTCTGGGATTATTTGAGTCCTGGGCTGCAGCCTCATCTGATTCTGGGTGAATGTCATTGTCTTCTGTAGCTCCCTGTCCTCACTGTTTTCTTTGGCGCATCTTCGTGTTTTGTCACACCAACCTCTACCCTCAAATCGTTTCCAAACTAGTCACGGGGTTGCTGGCCTACTTACAGAATGCAAAGCCACAGAACAAAGAGGCCTGAAAGAAGCGGTACAAGGACGGTTGCTGGGACGAGAGGAGGCCCCGCATCTGAGGGGAAAAGGTGCAATTTCTCTAAATCCGCCAAGAAGACTCGGGCATCGTCCAGAGCTGTCTGGGCTGCCACAGTAAAGTTGGGGTCACCAGAGACTGAAACATCAAAGACACAGGATTGGAAGTAGGCATCCTCAACGGGAAGCCCTTCCTTACACAGTCTTCTGGCAGTATCTACGGCTATAGCCCCGCGGCGATTGCGCTCTGAGCGAGAGAGTCGCTGACTCGGAGGGCACCCGCCAACACACAGCTGAAGGTCCTGCTCAGCCGAGAAGGCCCGTGCCACGTCCTCGGCTACCCTGATGGAGAAGGAGAGCTGGCCAGCTGTCTGTCGAATGATTATAGTTGTCCCGATGTAGGCGGCTCGGATCTCCACATGGCTCCCAGGGTTAGCAGTTTGAACGGACAAGCTCGAACCCCCAGGTCGGTCGCCGCCATTGATAGAACCATCTTCAAAAGCAGCAGGAAGATTATCCACCTCGGCCTGGTAGACTTTCTGGTCAATGCATTCCTGCATGTTCTTAAATATGATGGTGATCTGTTCAGGCAAAGAGGAAAATAGTTTATTAGGGCTCAGCGCATCCTCCCCATAGTCAAGCAGCGTATGTTGTCAGGGATCTGACTCCAGCAGACACAAGTTGTCTTCACGGTCCTCAGTTCTTGATCCCATTCCCCACTGCCTTCCAATAGTATCCAATCCCTATTTAACCTCCCCCATTTTTCTGTCTCAGTCTCAGCAACTCCCCCCCAAAATAAAGTGTCCCTTCTGACTCCTCAGCTCTGCTAGCCCTGGCTGCCACCCCAGCTTCTTCTTCAGTGTTACCTGCTTCTGAATAAAATTCCTATCCAGAGGAACTGATTTAGAAAAGCAAATGTTTGGATAGGAGGAAACCATTCAGGGTGTGTGTGTGTGTGTGTGTGTGTGTGTGTGTGTGTGTGTGTGTGGCGGGGGGGGGGGGGTTGGGGAAGATGAGGAACCAGGAGCTGGGTGGCTGAGGAAGAGTGAGAACGAGGAGTGGAGTAACGGGTGGACCCGCGAGGGAGGAAAACTGAATCCCTGACCTTCCTGGTGGTGGTAGCGTTGGCCCCTGACGCCACAGGGGAACTGGTGGCCTGGACAAAAAGGAAGTCGTTATCCAGCAGGGGCCAAGCTCCTTGGACACGGCACGTGTGAAAGTGGTGGTGGAAGCTGCGCACATGGGGATCCCCGAAGGAGGCGCAATGCAAGAAGCCCGGGGCCCGACCGTGCAGCCGGAAAAACCGGGCCTCGTAGTCACAGGGGTCCGGGGCCGGAGGCACAGGGCCGGCTCCGGGAAGGGCGGGGCCCCGGACCGGGGGCGGGGCCGTGGGGCCCTGGCGGGAACAGTTGTGCTGGATCATTAGGTCCTCGATGCCGTGCACAGCAGAGTGGAAGGCAAGGTCCCCGCGGCAGGTGCGGGCTGTACGCCGAGTGCAGAGTGCATAGGAGCGCAGGGCACGACACAAGCCACCTGACACCCCACCACGGCCGCCTCCGCGCGGCGTGCCCGGTGAGCCCCCTTCCCGAAGGTTCAGAGTGGACGATACGTATTCGGCATTGCAGCGGAGGATCTTGCACTGGGAGTGAGCTGAGGACAGAAGGAAAAGAAAGTGAGACGGTGCCCAGACGCAGGTCCTAGCCAAGTCCAGTACACGCCTGTCAAAGGGCATCCTCCATCCCAGCCATTGCTACCACTCAGCGGGGCTCTTTCCCAGCCCCAACCTTCAGCAACCCTACTCCTCGCCTCCTTCCCTCTTTTTCTCTACTAAAAACCGTGTAAGCCAGTCAGACTTCTTTTCCCTAGAGCTTAGGGATCTGTGTCCCTCTGCCAGTTAAGTGGGAAACAAGACAGGCCTCTTTCAGAGCTGGCGAGGGTCTAGGACTCAGCACCCACTTCCCTTCCCTCATATGTGCTCACATGCGCACCACCACCCGGCACAGTCTAAACCCTAGATGTGCCCAACCTTTCCCCGGCCCTTCCTTACCCTGTCCACAGAGGAGCAGCAGTAGAGTGAGGGTGCTTAGAGTTGGGGGACCGCCGTGGGGGAACCAGGGACTAGGGGCCTGGCCGCGATCCCCCATACCTATCCAGCCAGATTCCCCCAGGCGCCGGTTCTTTCCAGCTGATGAACCTCCTACCTAGTGAATGTCGACAGGCTGTTCTGTGACTGGAAAAAGAAACGTGACTGGGTGTGGGGACAGAGAAGGGCCTGAAGACGGGTCAAGATGATGAGGAGCGAATTTGGGGAGATCAAGGCAAGAATTATACAGACTGAAGCTTGGAAAGTGGGAGGCTTCCAGATGGTGAGTGTGGCTGGCGAGCCCCTGTGCCGTTCCTGTGGCCACCTTCAGGTCCCTTGTGCAATACCCCTAGGCAGGGGGTGAGGGGAGTGGAGGGAAGGTTGAATGACCTCAGTGGGCAGAGTCCACCGTATTGCCCCATCCTGACTACCAAATAGTAGATGTGTCAAAAATGGAGGGATTTCTGGGGAAAGTGAGGCCCTGATGGTCTCAGTGGGTTCCCCAGAAGTCCTGGGGTCTGACAATGCTCTAAAAACATATCTCTTGCTTGTCACTCCCAACCATGAGAGGCCTGCCACCCGCCAACCACCACCCATTTCTTTTTCTTCATTGTGTTAGAAGGGCACAAAGGGCAATCATCGGAGACGAGTGCCTTTTAGAACGTCACTTTACTGTGAAAGAGGAGCCAATCTCTTAGCTGCTCCAGAGGGCTGACATTATGATCCCACTGTCTCGGGTTAGGATACAAACCAAGCATTCAAATTAATACTTGTTTTTGCCTGGCTGACAGTTTGTGTGCGTTTTTCCAGACCTGAAGAGTAACTCTTTCTATTATCCTCACCCCCATTTACAAATCCAGAAGTTCCTAGTCTTTGAGGGAACAGATATAGAGGAGAGTCTGTCTCCCTTTCTCCTGCCGAAACCCCCTCTTTGGAGTAAGTCTATGAATTGGGACAGAGTCCTGTGGGAGGTCTGAGAGGCTGAGGTAGGGGCTGGGAGTGTAACTCAGTGGTAGGGCCTGGGTTCGGTCCTCGGCATTATCCCCAAAAGTCTTAGTGTACTAAAGTGCAGAGGAAAGTTAAGAGGGCCGGAAAGAGGCACCATGAAACTTCACGTAGACATGACTTGGAAACCAAAACAATGAGGCCGGAGAAGTGGAGACTGGGGGACTTGGTAAGGAGAAATCTTAGTTTTCAGAACAGATGTCTGTAATTTTATGAAATTCTAGCCTCAGCCCAAACGCTTATCAAAGCAATTGCAATATCATCTGAACTTACTGTTTCCCGAGGTCAAACATTATTCTGATACCCGGTTCGCCAGCCATAGTTGCCTATTCTGTTGTTCTGCTCCAGCCAGGGGTCCCCAGTCTCTTTCTCCATGTCTCTCCCAGTTCCCCAGACTAGCTGCAATCTCACCGAGGTCAGAGAGCCAGAGAAGGTTTGGTGTAGGGGGAGGGGGAAGGGAGAGTATATGGCTGGCCGAGGACTCGACAGCTGAGAGGAGGAGGGAGGTGGCTACTGAGTTGACAGTTTTAAAAATAGCTAAGTCCAAAATTCCAGGAGCATTGGTGGCAGCAGGGTGTGGGAGTGAAGGCAGTGAGAAGGAAGAACAGGGTGGACGAAATATGGATTGTTGGGTACCAAGTGAGAGAGAGAATAAAGAAACATGATAGCCAAGTCACATATAACTCCAACTTGTATGCTCTACCTTCCCTGCCAATCTGTTCCTCCAGCATTCTCAGTAATGAGCTCCCGGCCTTTAAGAATGGCAGTGGGTTGTTAAATGTCTCTTATTTATTGCCCTCATCCTTACTGTGCTGAGTATCCCATTGAATTTCCACGTATGGGATGTGGAGGTGTCTGGCTTTGAAGATGGACAGCAAACATAATTCTGAGACCCTCCCCCATCTCTTCCAAGCATTTCAGAAGCTGAAAGGCCCAGCTGTTCAGAGAAGAAATCCGAGAGCACAGTTGTTTGGGAGGAGGGTTTATTCAGTCAGTCCGGCTCGGATCTCTGCAGCTGTCTATCCCATCTCCACGTCTCCATGATGCTAGTCTGTGCAACAACTCCTCCTCCCTCCCCTCATCAATACACACAAAATCCGAAGTGTCTAGATTGTGTGTGGGGGGTGTAGGAAGACAATAACAGAGGCAAGGGGAAGAACCAGAGCAGATGTTTTTGAAGACTATCTATGCATGGGGAAGAGGCGTTGGGATTGGGAGAGAAGAGAGTCAAGAATATACTTCTGTAGAAAGATTCTGACTTTCAGAAGATGTTATTAGAACTACGGGATTTATTTGTGTCCTGTTTTTGCACCTGTGGGCATTTCTGGGGTCACCCCCCTCAGTATTTGCCGAGGGAAAGGGCACAGCACTGCTTAATGTGTCACCAAAGCCTCTGGCCCTGTCAGCTCTACACCCAGTTCAGTCTCCAGGCCCAGATACACATCCATATGGCACACAGACATATGTGCAGACAAAATGCCCATAAACATAAAAAGTTAAGTTTAAGAAATTAAATTGCAAAGGTAACTGTGTTCACAGCATTTTGTCTTTAAAAATCCCTAATTTATAATGAAAAAAAAAAACAACCTAGAAGCAATGACTATGTAGTGATGAACACTTCTAGTGTCTTAAGTTGTGATACGTAAGTATGATTTTCCACTATTAGAAATCAGGATTCAGTTGGGTAGTGGTGGCGCACGCCTTTAGTCCCAGCACGCAGGAGGCAGAGGCAGGCAGATCTCTGAGTTCGAGGCCAGCCTGATCTACAGAACCAATTCTAGGGTAGCCAAGGATACACAAAGAAGCCCTATCTCAAAACATCCTCCCCCTGAAAAAAAAAAAAGGAAGGAAGAAAGAAACAAACCAACCAGGATTCCTTGTAGAAATAGCTTATTCCTATTTTGGGCCAGGAGTTATCCAAGATAGGTAGTAAAACTTTAAAATACCATATCAACGTGGGCATGGCAGCACAGGTTTTTATTCCCAGCACTCAGGAAGTAGAAGGAAATGGATGTCTATGGGTTTATATAGACCTCTTGGTCTACATAAGGAGTTCCAGGCTAGCTAAGGCTGCATAATGATATCCTGTTTCAGACCAATCAAGCAAACAAAGAATGTATCAAATGGAATAGAAGGAAGCTAGAATATGGTTGTTGCCATTTACAAAAGATGGAACAAATTAATTATCAGAATGGATACTGAATGTTGTGGAATATTACTTTAACTATGTAAAGGTATGTTGCATTTGTTTATGTTGTATTTGTATACTTATGCAAAAATATGTTGCTGTTTTACCTTGCTTGCCTAAGGCACCTGATTGATCTAATAAAAACTGAACAGCCAATAACTAGGAAGGAGAGGGATAGGCGGGGTTGGTGAGCAGAAAGAGTAAGTAGGAGGAGGAATTTAGGATTGAGAGAAGAAGAGAAAAGAGAATAAGGAAGAAAGAAGGAGGGCCGGGACAGGCATTTGCAAGCCAGTCAGAACAGAGAAGGACATACAGCATGAAAGAAAGGTAAAAAGCCCCAAGGCAAAATGTAGATGAAGAGAAACAGGTTAATTGAAGTTAGAAGAACTAGTGGGACTAGCATAAGGCTGATAATTTGCCAGGCAATGATGGTGCTCATCTTTAATCCCAGCACTCAGGAGGCAGAGGCAGTCATATCTCTGCAAGTTCGAGACCAATCTGGTCTACAGAACGAATTCCAGGACAGCCAGGGCTGTTATACAGAGAAACCCTGTTTTGAAACAACAAACAAACAAAAATAATAAAAAAAATAAGGCTGAGAATGCATAATTAATAATAAGTTTCCATGTCATGTTTTGGGAGCTAGTTGGTGGCCCAAAAGCAAGTCTATTACAGTATGTATTGAATTGAAACACACAAAATATTTTAAACCTAAATTCACAATTATACTTAAAAGTGAAAACTGGTTGGCCATTATCGGAGAAAGCTGTTGTATCACTCCATTTT
The DNA here is from genome assembly GCF_018167655.1 of Microtus oregoni. NCBI lineage: Eukaryota > Metazoa > Chordata > Mammalia > Rodentia > Cricetidae > Microtus > Microtus oregoni. Next base: position 4,324,884 of record NW_024543830.1, on the reverse strand, counting down.
GAAAACTGTTGGTGAAAGGAAAGCATCAAATAGTTACACTGTTTTTGTTTTAATTTTTTTGGGGGGGTGGTTTCGAGATACGGTTTCTCTGTGGTTTTGGAGTCTGTCCTGGAACTAGCTCTTGTAGACCAGGCTGGCCTCACAGAGATCCGCCTTCCTCTGCCTCCCGAGTGCTGGGATTAAAGGCGTGTGCCACCGCTTGTTGAAAAATTTTTGTTACATTTATTTATATTTATATACTTGTGGGTAAACGGGCATAGTTGTGTGTGCCTCAGCACAGGAGTGGAAGTTTCAGGGCGACTGCAGGGCCTGGCTCTCTGTCCACTTTGTGGGTCCAGGGTACTACTGGAACACCAGCCCTGTTCCTTTTGTTTTTGTTTTTTGTATTTTTAAAGACAAAGTTTCAAAAGTTAGCTTTCAACTCAACCTAGGATGATCTGCCTGCCATGTGCTTCCGTGCCAGTGTGGGCCACCATTCCTACTTTTATCTTGTTTTTCTTATGGAAACCTTATCTTAAAATAATGGGAGATTTCTACACATATTCAATAAATAAATAAAGGTGATACACAGCCTGGAGGCATTCACCTTTAATCCCAATACATGGAAGCTGAAGCATCCCAGGCAGGCCTAGACTACTAAAGACAGAAATAAACTTCTGGCAAATTTAAGTATTTACTATATGTTAAAAATAACTATTTTTGAGATCCTATCTCAAAATTAAGTAAATAAAAAAGATACTATAACACAATTGTAATTCCTGCATTTTATGACCTCTAGTAAGTTAATGTATCTAGGCAACAAGCAACCAAAACTCATCACTAAAGAGAGAAAAATATGTCCTTCTGATTGTAGTGAGGTATACAACTCCACTTTGATTTTCAAAAAAAAAAAAAAAAAGCAAAAGCTGTGTGTGATGGTCTGCTGTTCTTCTATCTGTGTTGCTTTTATTGGTTGATGAATAAAGAAGCTGCTTGGGCCTATGGCAGGGCAGAAGAGAGCAAGGCAGGAATTCCAAGAAGATATAGAGGAGAAAAGAAGGCAGAATCAGGGAGATGCCATGTAGCTGCCGAAGGAGACAGACCCCAGAACCTTAACGGTAAACCACGAGCCTTGTGTTAAAATACAAAATAATAGAAATGGGTTAATTTAAAATACAAAAGTTAGCCAGGAGTACACCTAAGCTATTGGCCAAGCAGTGTTATAATTAATATAGTTTTGTGTGATTATCCCAGGTCTGGGTGGTGGGAAATGAATGAGCAGTCTCTGCCTACAATGGTGTGATGATCAGCAGGAGGCAAGAGGATCAGAAGTTCAAGGCCAGCCTGGGCTACAGGAGAGCCTGTTAGAAACAAACAGCAAATGCTGTGGTCCCAATGCAGCCTGGGTTCAAGTCCTGAGACAGGGAAAGGACATTTATATAAAGAAATGAATTGTTCAACCCCAAGATGAGTTTCAGGCAAGTGCCCACCTCCTGAATAGCTCCAGCCATATTTACTTATACATCAAAGCAAACATGTTTTTCCATATTAACAAACAAGTTTTTCCCATCCTCCAACATTAACCTTTGGCCAAGGCAAATAGGTCAAATATGTTTTCTCCCAACTTTTACATCAAAACATCTTTAAACCAAAAACACTTTATCATTTTGCTAGCTTGGCCAAATATCGAGCCAGATACATTTTGTCTTCACAAAATTAAAAGGTGGTAAACATAGGCACACATTTTCAAGACCAACAACTGCGATCAAAACACATTTACAGAAATAGGGGTGCTCTGCCTCCCCTCCTGTCAGCCCTGAATTAGACCAGCTCCTGAGGTCTGGAGTGACACCTGACATCTCCAGACAAGAAACCTGGGAAGCATCAGCTCCCAAGGAATTTTAGGGGAAAATAGTCAAGAAAAAAATGGGATTTTGAGGGGGCTGGAGAGATGGCTCAGCAGTTAAGAGGACTGGTTGCTTGCCCTGAGTTCAGTTCCCAACAGCCCCATACATGGTGGCTCATAACCATCTGTAAGGAGTTCTGGTGCCCTCTTCTGGCCTGCAGGCATTCATGCAGGCAGAACACTGTATACATAATAAATAAAAAAAATAAATCTTTAAAAAAAAGATCACATTTGTCCCGTGTGTGACTGACAAATTGACACTAAAAACTGCCAAGAGAATCATGATGGAGAAGAGAGCGTGCAGGTCAAACAGTCCCAGCAGTCTTCTGCACTGTCCCCACGTCCGCTGGTCCTTGTTGAGCCAGACTGTCCCTGTGGGCTTTGCCTCATCTGGAGACCCGTTGGACGATCACGTATCCTGGTCTAAAGCTAAGTCCCACAGTTCCCAACAAGCAAACAAAAACATTTCAATCTGATTTTGATCAATCCATGGTCTAGAATCATTTACTAATTTACAGGAATCTTGGGAAACATCATATGGACCTCTGAGATTGCAAAGGTATCCTACGGGACAAACGACCTGGTTCAACAGTAGATTGAAACAAAATTGGAGAAGGAAGCATTAGACTGGAGGGGACATCAAAGGACTGGGGATGGCACTGGCCTAGCATGCCTGGGGCCTGATGTTTGAGCCACTGGAAAAAACAAACAAACAACCAAAAACAAAAACAAAACACACACACACACACACACACACACACACACACAGCAATTGAACAGGTGAAGGTGTTCAAAAAAACTAAAACTTAAATTTGACCTCAACAAATCTCTGTGAAAACAACAGTCAAAGGAAATGCTGAAAAAGAATGTTTGGAGCACAGAAAGATGGATTCAGAAGAAAGAAGGAGCAGTAAACACACAAAGAGATTTCTGGCAAGCCCACATCTTTACTATATTGTTAAAAATAGCTACTTTGGGGCTGGAGAGATGGCTCAGTGGTCAAGAGTGTTGGTTGCTCTTCCAGAGGTCCAAGATCTGATTTTCAGAACTTACGTGGTAATTCACAACTGTCTGTAACCCCGGTCCTAGGAGACCCCACACCCTTCTCTGATCTGAAGCCACTGCATGTTGATGGTACATAGATATACATGCAGGCAGAACACTCATACACATGAAAAGAAAAAAAAAACTTACTTGGTTCAGGCATGGTGTTTCATGCTGAAGTTTCCACTCCTGGAAATTCCATAGAAATATTCTAGAGGCTGAGGAGGGAATAGTGAGTGTTTGAGGCTAGCCTGGGTTACATAGACCCTGTCTTAACCTTCCTCTCCCCAAACCAATCCTAGTTATGGAAATAAAATGAAGAACAACAGAGGACATAGTAAGAATTGTCATTAGAACTCTCTGAGATTCTCCAATTGCTTGTGGTGGAATAATAACCCCCATAGGCTCATCTATTTGAATGCTTAATCATCAACTGGTATACTGTTTGGGAAGGGATAGGAGGTGTGGCACAGTTGTGACTTCGTTGGAGGAAGTGTGTCTCTGGGAAAACCCAAGCCAGGCCCCGAGAGTCTGTCTCCTGCCTATGGGTCAGGATGCAGTACTCGCAGCATCTTCTTGTGCGCACGTCTGCCTGCCGCCTCGCTCCCCACCCTGAAGATGACAGAGGACTCTGAGATGGTAAGCAAGCCCTCAGTTAAACGCTTTCTTTGATGAGTTGCCTCATTCACGGAATCTCTTCACAGTGATAGGATAGTGAGTAAGTCATTGCTTAAGAAGAGTAAGTTCATCACGGCAGAAGTGGCGCGGGCCTTCAATCCCAGCACTTGGGCAGCAGAAGCAGGCTGATCTCTGAGGTTGAGGCCAGCCTGCTCTACAGAATGAGTTCCAGGACAGACGATAAGGCTACACATGAAAACCCTGTCTTGAAAAAAAAAAAGGCCAGTAGTTGGTAGTTCATGATTTTAACCCCAGCACTCAGAAGGCAGAGGCAGATGGCTCTCTGAGTTCAAGGCCAGCCTGGTCTACAAACTTAGTTCCAGGATCAGCTGGGACTACAGAGAAACCTTATCTTGAAAACCAAAGAAGTAGTCCAAATTACTTAATTTTATGTTTTGTTTTTTGTTTGATTTTGAGACAAGGTCTCTGTGTTGCCCTGGCAAACTTCAAACTTGCTGGAATTAAAGGTACGCGCCACCATGTCTAGCTTATTTTTATGCCTTAATGATTATCAAAATAATTAATAGGAAAATGTAGTTTTTTTGATTAAAAGAGGAAATAAAATAAAACAAAACAAAAAGTTTTAAATTAATACAAAATTGGGGAGGTAGTGAAAATGATCGAAATGCGATGTATTAACTTCACAAAGAATTAAATTAAAAAATTAAAATATCAGAAAGAAGAACAAGATAGAAAAGTGAAAACTAAAATTCAAAATATTATCATGGTCTAAAAACAAGGCTTTGGAGGGGGGAAGGAAGTGGAGTCCACTGACTGTGTCCTGGAAATGGTGGAGTTGTCATGAGATACAGTTTACAGGAAAATGCCACAGAACTTACTATGTGTAGACATTGTAAGAATAGTTTTTTTTTTTTTTTTACCACTTTTAACACTGGCTAATGTCTGTTTTTTAATAAGTAAAGCGCTTCAGCGAGGAAAGATTGTGAAATAAATTGAGTGCCGGAGACAAACCTGACCACAGGTCTTTCTGTTTGTTTTTGTTTTTTTTGAGACAGGGTTTCTCTGTGTAACAGCCTGTCCTGGAACTAGCTCTTGTAGACCAGGCTGGCCTCGAACTCCCAGAGATCTGCCTGCCTCTGCCTCCCAAGTGCTGGGATTAAAGGTGTGCACCACCACCACCCGGCTCTGACCACGATTTTTAAGTGGGCTAAAATACTGCTTGGGTGTTTAGGGTGGAGCCACCTTTGAAGGCACGGAATAGAATGTCTCAGTACAAGGTTCACCGGACATTTGAGAAACTTGGCAAGAAGATGTTCTGGGGATATTTGGTTAGTACAAGAGAAGTCCTGAGGGCCTAGGGACAGTAGTCATGAGACATCTTAAAGGTGACCCACCACAGGAGTAACCAGACAACAGAAGTATTTGCCACACTGCTTGGTGTCAGCGCCATGCCCAGTGATCAGAATGTCTTCAAACCTTACACCTGTAAGGCAGAGCTTTGTCTTTGCTCAGATACCCAAGGCTTTGTAACTTTGTTATACATGTGAGAAGTGGAACACCCTGTTCAAACCAGGTTTAGTCGGCCTAGAAGTCAGTACTTTGTATCACTGTGGCTGGTAGGTTCACTAGGGGCTGTGCTTAGGTGACACAGGAAAGGGGCAGACTCAGACCTTGAGTTGGAGAGGACAGAGAAGGCACTCTCTAGGACAGCAGTACTTCCCTGCCCTAATGCTGTGACCCTTTAATACAGCTCCTCACGCTGTGGTGACCCCAACCGTGGATCATTTTGTTGCTTTTCATAACTGTAATTTTGCTACTGTTACAAATTGTAAATATCCGTATTTTCAGATTGTTTTAAGCAACCTCTGTTACAACCCCCAGGTTGAGAACCACTGCTCTAGGGGGCTGGATTAGAACCTCTGGTTAAGAGAAAACCAATCATTAAGCAGCAGAAAGAGAGACTGGGTAGCTAACTTTGAAAGGCCAGAAAAGATTACATTTCTGTGCAGGGCCCTTGAACTACACCCCAGACCCCAGGAGAAGCTAAAGAGCTGAAGCCCCCCCCCTCCCCCCAGCCCCAGGATAAGCTGAAGGCCTCAGGATCCCTATTAGCTAATGGAGAAACGTAAGTTACACAAAGTCGCTGACTACACCCCATTCCCCCACCCATAGTCATACAGAAAATGTTGACCACCCAACTTCCCCTATCAGCTGGGGAATATTTCAAACAGCCCCTGCAGACGTCTGGAAGGCGTAACCAGGGCGCTGTTTCTATCCCTCTAGATACTAACAGCCTATCAGGAACTAACAGCTGAGCTTTACCTAATCTTTAGCCAATTGTGATATAGGATAAGTAATTTTGTATTTTGAGACTGTAACCTTGTGGCTGTTTTGTGGTTTTTGTCTTTATAAACCACTTACAATAGCAGAGGGGGTCCTTCTCCCTCCATCTGCCCTGTCAGACCAGACCCGTGCTAGCTGGTATGTAAACGAAACCTTGTTTTTGCACTCGGAAGTGGAAGTGTGGCTCCACGGGGATCCCCTTCTTGGGGATCCAGGACTCCGGCACAACAACCTTCAGCACATGCGCAGTCAGAGAGCTAAACAGAGTCTTGAGGCCACCCATGGTTTATTTTCCGGAGTCTCTCACTTCTTGCGTAAACAGGAAAGTCCACCTGATGCTTCATTTACTTTGTGTCAAATGATAGAAACAAATCCGAGCGTTCAGGAGGCTGGGGTGGGGGGATCACTATGGATTGGGAACCAGTCTGGGCTATAAGTGACACCCTGTCTCAAAATAAGTAAAAAATTTAAAAAAATATTAAATATAACACATTTAAAATTTAGTAAAATTTTAAAGAAAGGGGGGTGACATGGGAAAAATAAACTTTTTAAAGCTCATTTTGGATGAACCTAGCAGGGGCCTCTTTGTTATAAGGACCTACTTGACAAATTCCCTATATAATAGCTTTTTGATAGCTTGATACTTATATATAAAAAAGCAAATATACATTTATATATTTGGAGAGAACCCACGATTCAATTCCTAGTACCCACATGGTGACTCAGCACAATTCCAAACTCCTGTTTCAGGAGATCTGCCAGTCTCTTCTGACCTCCACAGGTCTCAGGCATGCGTGCATAGAAAGCATTTACATACATAAAATAAATACATCTAGTTTTTAGAAATGAGAACTCCCAAGTGTGGTGGCATACATCTTTAACCCATACTGTGAGTTCCCTGCCTGTCTGGTCTAGGCACTAAGATCTTGTCTCAAAACAAACAAGAAAAGAAACATAGAACTTCCCTTCTTCCCCCTTCTGTTGTAACTATTTAGATACTCAGTTATACTTTTTTTTTCTAAAGCAATCTCCTGCGGTTCAGGTTGACCTCAAATTTCCTGACAAGGCAAGGATCACCTTTGGCCCACACACCCAGCCTTAAGCTATTTTTATTAGCTTAGATTTATTTTTGAATTTTGTTATTACTTGATGTCTTCTATAGGTTAAAAAAAAACAACAATCAAACAGACTTGCCTCGAGTTTATTTATAAAACAGCGCAGATGCTAGTCATCTACAAATAACGTGCGTGATGGGGAGGGGTCCCACCAGTCCATCTGTCTTTCCATTGCCAGAGGCCTTCGCAAGGGCCCTGGCACCTCTGGGAGCCTGAGAAAGGGTACGAGATAAATAAAACATAACTTTTGGGAGATACGGGAGGAGCCTGGCTTATAAGACTTCCAAGGATCACCAGGTTCGAAAACTACATCCCTTCCCAGCATCCCAGGAGGAGGACAGGTTGAACCTCCCCTTCCTCTGAAGGGTTCCTTCAAGTCTGACACTCCTGGCTTCTTCACTGCTTCTCTGTGGGCACAAGGACTTTTATTAGGGATCAAATAAGACCTCACACACGCTAGGCAAGCACTCCACCACTGAACTATATCCCCAGATTATGCTGAAGGGCTCTTGATATATATTTTTAAAGTATTTTCTATTAAAAACAAGGTCTCACTATGTAGCCTTGATTGGCCTGAATCTCTCTCCTTTCAATTTTTCTGACAGTCCTTGAACTCAGAGATCCACCGCCTCTGCCTTCTGAGTGCTGGGATTAAAGGTGTGTCACACCCAACTTAAATAGTTTTAATTAATTGACTATTTATTTATTGTGTGTGTGTGTGTGTGAGAGAGAGAGAGAGAACAAATGTTAGAAGTTGGTTCTCTCTTGCACTACGTGGATCCAGAGGAACAAACACAGGCTGTAAGGCTTGGCCTGACTTGAAAGTATCGTCACCCAACTGAGTCATCCCGCTGGCCCTTGACATATATTTCTATAATGTTGTAGGTAAAATAACCAAGTCAGACTGGCCCCAGGGTTGATAACTAAAGTCTTGGGCTTTTGCTGTTTCCCATCCCCAAGCACTTACTGCTATCAGGTAACAATGCCACTAGGCCTGGGTTTTAGCCACTACTGTTATTTAGTGTCTTCTCTTCTCATTAAATGTTAGATTTTATTTCCTTCCCCGGTCCACCTTAGATCTGGCTTGCATTAATTATCCTAAATGAAACTCGAATCTTGACACAACACAGGAAGTTTCTCAGCTAATCGGCCTAGATGAAGTTGTCAAATATTGGCTAAGCACATAAAAGTAGCGAGAAATATGTAACCGTTAAGGCTAGTGCAATGTTTCCATGGAGACAAAAATCTGCTCAAATTAAGAGTAACAGCTGAACGTAAGAGAAAAGTAATCCAGTGTCCCTGGGATACATGCCCTGCTGGGCCTGAAATAGCGGGGACTGCACAGCAGGAAGCCAGGAAGCTTTGTAGACACACCCCATACCCAGCTACACCAGAGTCTCCGGAGAGGAGACTCAAATTCAAAGACTAAACATCATCTCTGTGGTTGGACCGCTGACCCAAGAGGATTGTGCACACGGGACTAGGTAGGCAGGAAGTACTATGGGTGATTAGGAAAAGGCAAGATTAACGTCCCTGTGCAGGACTATAGGATAGTGCAAACGGGGATGGCAAGCAGATGTTGGATGCTTCTATTTATTGTTATTCTTTAAATATCTATCTTAGTGGGGCATGGTGGTGCCTTTGCCTCCAAGACGAGGAAGGCAAAGGCAGGTAGATTTCTGTGAATTAGTGAGTTCCAAGTCAGTCAGGGCTACACAGTGAGAATCCATCAGAAAGAAAAAAGTTTTTAATTTTATGTGTATGCATGTGCAGAAGAGTAGAAGCCAGAAAATGATAGCAGATCCTCCAGGGATGGGCATTAAAAGTGGCTGTGAGGGCCGGTGGTGAGTGCTGCAGGCTGGACTCAGGTTCTCTCAAAGAACCACTCGGGTGTTAGCCGCTGAGCTGTTTCTTCAACATATTTTAAAACTTTTTTAAAAAAAACTTTTTGATCCCAGTTCTCTCTGTGTAGTCCAGGCTCTCCTCAAACACAAGATCTTGACTTGCCAAATACATGAAGTTATCTGATCTGTGACCCTCCTGTCTAACTTCTTGGTGGCTTTTTTGGGGGGAAATTGTTTTGTTTTGTTTGTGTAGATAGGGCCTCGCTATATAGCCCAGGCTGGCCAAGGACTGATGATGTAGACCAGGCTGGCCTTGGCTCTCCAAGATCTGCCATCCCTCCCCCAGTGTTATGATTAAAGGTGGCTGTCTTGAGGGGTTTTGAAACAGAATGTCGCATAGCTTGGGCTGCCCTTGAGCTCCTGATACTCCTGCCTCCACCTCCCAAGTGCTGGGATTTCAGGCAGGAGTCACCAAGTCCAGCTCTAGGATGAAGCTTTTGAGCTCCAACCTGTTGTGATCCAGCTGCCCTCATTCCCACTGACCCACAGGGGAACTTCTTTGTGGTCTGTAATTCACAAGGATATTTGTGTTCTTTCTGGCCGGTGGGTCTCCACAGAAGGAGCAGAGGTATAAAAGGTTGCTGGGAAAAATAAAGGTTGCTGTTCTTCCACCTGAAAAGAAACCTCCATGTCTCAATCCCGGCGCCCTCCCCCCTGCCAGTCTTGGCTATCCAGGCTGCACTGGCCGCAGCACAACCATTTTATGGGTGAGTAATGTGTTCGTTTATTGCTAGAGGCTGAGGGATTGCTTCCTGAAGTCTAGAATAATACTCTTTCCCTTGGAGAGAGTTTTCTTTTCAAATTCTTTTCAAATTCATGACTTCCGTCTGCTGAGCAAGCACTCGACCACCGGAATCCCATCAGCAGATCCCCTGGGTGCCATTTGATGTCTTCATTTGCTGAAGGCCATTTGGATTGTGTCTACATTTCCAGAGACCTAGAGGTATCTGTATCTAACAGTGCTCCAGGGAGCACCACATACAAATATTTATTTACTTGCTTTTATTTCGTTGGGATTTATTCCTAGGAGTGGAATTACTGAGTCATGTTCTTTATTTGCCCCATGGAGGAGCTGCCAAACTCTCCCACAGCGGCTGCAGCATTTAATACTTTTATCAGTAGCCCCAAGGGGCCAATTGCTTCCCCTCATTAACACTTACTCTTTCCCATTTTTAAATAATTTATAAATTATTAATATTAATAATTGTTAATGTTAATAGTTATTAATAATTTATAGCCATCTACACCTGGTTGGTGTTGCAGTGAACTGAATGAAAATGACCCTCCTGTGTTCATAGGGAGTGGCATTGTTTGAAAGGATTACGACATGTGACGTTAGAGTAGGTATGGCCTTGTTGGAGAAATTGTGTCACTGGGAGTGGGCTTTGAAGTTTCAGAAGCTCAAGCCAGGCCCAGTGGCTCACTCTCCCTTCCTGCTGCCTGCCAATCCAGATGAAGAACTCTTAGCTCCTTCTCCAGCACCATATCTGTCTGCACGCCACCATGCTTCTCACCATGACAATAATGAACTAAACCTCTGAGCTTGTAAGACATCCCCAGGTCAATGTTTTTCTTTGTAAGAGTTTCTGTGGTCATGATGTCTCTTCACAGCAACAGAATGCCAACTAAGCCAGGTGTAAATGCTGTCCTAAATGTGGTTTATTTATAATTATATGTATATAAATATAAGGAGTATGTAATAAAGATGGCAAATTAGCAAGTAATAAGTAATAAAGATGATGAATTTTCTTCCTCAACCTCCTGACTTGAGGCAAAAACTGACTGAGACAATTTTGTCACCCACCATGTGGTCCCCTGCTGATGGATGGGCTCAACAAGTTGGAGGTTGGATTCAAACAAGTCAATCACACAACAGTTCTGGGCCACCCAACCATCCTCTCTGTCTTCAAAGTGACCGGCCCTAAAGTAGGGGAGGAAGACTTCTTTCAGGCCTCGAGAAGAAACTGACTCAAGAAACTGGATTTTTCGGCTTTCCAAGGATCCTCTCTGCTTCACATAGGGTCTTTTCTCTGTGTGCTTTTTCTCAGCTTACTCTTTTCTCTCTCCTCGCCTTGGTTTTATCTTGTCTTTCTTTCTTTCTTTTCTTCCTTCCTTTTTTTTTTTTTTTTTTTTGAGACAGGGTTTTTCTGTGTGACCCTGTCCAGGCTGGCCTCAAACTCACCTGCCTCTGCCTCCCGAGTGCCGGGACTAAAAGCGTGCGACACCACCCGCCCACTGAAATGGTTTTGTTATCACTGAATTTTGATGAAATTCAAACTCCGATGCTTTAAGTTTTCTCTGTTATCATCTCAACAGGAGACCTGTTGAGGGCAGAACTGTGGGCACCCATTTCAGTCTCAGGAAGCACAGCTTATTTCTGTGGTGTTGGCTGGAGCAGAGCCATTATCATTTGAAAGTTTTATGTCTTTCGAGGCTGCCTCTCTCTTGGCACATTCCACGGAAGGAAAGCTATTTGTCTTGCCGAAATACTTTGGATTGTGCGATCGTTTCCTTGAGACCCCAGACTCATTTTCTAACAGGTGGCAAACCCTTTCCTAGGGGCTCCTGTGTTGCCAGAAATCACCAGCAGGTGGCAGGATAGTCGATGAAAAGGCTCTGTTGATCGAACAAGGCAGGCTGATCATTTTGGAAAAACAGCATGCGCTCTTTTTTGTTTGTTGTGTTTATATTTAATTTTTTTCATATAATATATTTTTATAATCTTTACCCTCTGAGGGCTTATTTCTTTCGACTTTCTGATTTCTTGTAAGTGTTGTCTGGCTTCTTGAGGACACTGAACGTGTTCGTTCACTCCAGGTAAGGGTCTGGGGATAAACCAAAGAAACAATTCCACCCAAGTCGATTTTGCTGAGAGTTTGAGTTACTTATCGGAACGCGGGCTTCTTGGGCCTCATTGAAGAGCCCTGCCGGAGTGACGATCGCTGGAGTCGCTGTGCAGTCTGCAGGCAGTTCCACTAAGGGTCTTCTCGCTAGTGAGTATTTACTAAGTCTAGAACCTCCGTGTGTGTGGGGGGGGGTGGGGTGGGGGGGGGCTTGTGAGTTCCTTGGGCCTTCTCTGCAGCAGGAAATGTTGCAATCCAGAGGAAACAGCTGCAGGTGCGGAGAAATATATTTGTTTCCTTTTGCCAGTTCCCTGGGAGTTTTGTCTGATACTCAGTCACCGATATCCAATGAAAACTACCGAAGTCAAGAGCGAGAGACCTGTTAGACTCACCCATGACAGGACAGGATCCTGAGTTTTTGTGACAATAAATGTCCAACATTTGGATACCTACTAAGTCTGGGATGGGAGGAGTTCAATAGACAGATTTCTGAGGGACAAAGGAGTTTATGAAAAGAGGTTTTTAATGCCACGAACCAATAGAGATGCAGCAGCATGTCCTAGCTTCCGAGTTGAGTTCAGGCCTCAGCACCAGACAGACATCATGGCAGGGTCTCTGAAGGGACTCAGCCCAGTGGTCTCTGTCTAATAGCTCTCTGAGGCTAGGGGACGTCGTACTGCAAGAATGGGCGACTGGGGATCCCAGGCAGGAGGCAGGGAACATGGATTTCTTGGGCCTCACTGCAGAGCCTACTAGACAGGGACTCACAGTGTCGCCTGTCATAGGGTGCCTGTCAAAGCAGGAGTGAAGGCTGCTGCAGAAACTGTGCTTGAGCTGAGTCTCGAAGTACAGGGAGGCAGAGAGTGGATGAAGGAAGAGTAATACTTAACATCTTAGCATACTTATTAAAAACAGAGCAAAACAACCAAAGTCATCCAAGTGTAGGGAGGTGCTTTTAAACTGTTGTAGTTGAACAGATGTGTACAGTTAATCACCTCACGGTTAGTACACACACACACACACACACACACACACACGCACACCCCAAAACCAGACAAACAGAAGACAAGGCAGGAGGAGCGGCTTTTGATTGCTTACTTTTTGGATTTTTTTCTCAACTGTTTTAAACTATTTCAGACCTACAGAAAAATGGTTATACCGTTTTATTTGTTGCCGACATTTTGCCCTGTTTGCTTTCTCTCTGTCTCTCTTTCTCCAGCTTCAGTGCAATACCTTGGGGCGGGGGGGGGGGGGGGGGGGGGGGGGATGGATGGATGGATGGATGGATGGATAGGGAACTTTGATGGATGGATGAATGGATGGATAGGGAACTTTGATGGATGGATGAATGGATGGATAGGGAACTTTAAAAGGTTCACTTGGGAATGCTCGCCAGTTTTTTTCCTCTCGACTCTTTCAGATTAAGCTCTTTATTTTTGTTGTTGTTGTGTTTGTTTGTTTTTTTAACTGGGAGACGCTGCAGCGAGTTAAACTGAGGCGCTTCTGTTTATCAACAAGCAGGTGGATTTCCCCAGCCTCGGTAGCACCTGTGATAGGAGCTGCAGCTAGGGCTGCTATCTTGGGGATCAAAAGTTTTAGCGTTTTTCCCTCGATGCTCTTTATATCCTCTAGGTTCTTTTGGCAAAGTCCAGGCTAGTCCAGGCGATTTGACTGTCTAAGGAGGAGCTGTCAGTCTGCAGAAGTTTGTCTTCTTTTTGTTAGTGGGACTGCGATCCTATGTTCGTAATCCTCTCCAGGGTTCAAGAGCCAGGCTGGAGAACGCTTTCGCTGTTTTCTATTTTGAAGAAACGTGTGGGAAAATTGTTTCGGTAAGGACAGGGTCATATACAGAATCTCAAAACTTCAGCTGAACAATGGAAACGTAGAAGCTCACAGTTACTTGGAATCATACAATTTTTTTTTTTTTTAGTTTTTCGAGACAGGGTTTCTCTATAGCTTTGGAGCCTGTCCTGGAACTAGCTCTTGTAGACTAAGCTGGCCTAGAACTCACAGAAATCGGCCTGAGTCATATGACTTTAACGGAAAATCATAGCCAGCTTCCCTGGTGGTCTAGTGGTTAGGATTCGGCGCTCTCACCGCCGCGGCCCGGGTTCGATTCCCGGTCAGGGAAAATGTTTTTTTCTACTCATACAACTAAAAAAGTACAAAATCTCTTGAAACATGAAAATGGAAAGAGAAGTCATATCGGATGGTCTAAAAAAATGTCTAACATTTTCCAGTAGACAAAAGTATTCTTTGGTAAATTCGTCTACTTAATTTTTCAAAATAATATTTTACATAATTTAGGATTCAAATTTGCGAAAACACACAACTGACAACAACCGGACTTCCGTGTTACATGCCCTCCGTGTCTACTGAGGTGATCAGTGCTGTTCTCAACAACAGAGACGCTTTATTTGTGCTATGCACGAATAGAGGCAATCCCCTCTGTGCCTTGTCTCTTCCGCGTGACAATTCTTTTTCCATCCTGGCTGACTTGGGCCTCTATGTAGACCAGGTTGGCCTCCAATTTGCATATCTGCCTCCCAAGGCCACAATGACATTCTGTACTTTTGTAAAGAGAAGAAGACGGTGTATTGTGACTGTTTGACTCGCTAAATAGTGAGCAGATCGGCAACACGTTTCTAAAGAGCTAAGCACAGGTCTCAGCGCAACCGTTTCTGCATTGGTCTAAAGTCTCCCACAAACAACCCACAGTAGAGCCTTTCCTGGATCATTCGATTCCAGAGGCTCCCTTCAAACGGTAAAAGGAACTGATTTTCTTTAAACCTGGAGATCAAGGACCACCACAGTAAGTTTAACAGGACGAATCCTAGAGTTTCAGTTTCTTTCTCTCTTTTTTTCTTTTGTCTTAATTCTCTTCAGTGTCAAGAAATGTACTGGAAAAGAATTTATTGTATTCTTCATATGAAAACTATTCTAGGGCCACTCTCAGCGGGCGTTGGTGGTATAGTGGTGAGCATAGCTGCCTTCCAAGCAGTTGACCCGGGTTCGATTCCCGGCCAACGCAACCGTTGTTTTTGTGTTAATTCTTGTTTTTCCAACCTCCGGAGCTTGTTCACCAAGTCTATTTTGTAGACAACGCATCCTTCATTTTTGTGTTGATCCTTGGGTTCCAAATCCTCGGAGCTTGTTCACTAAGTCCGTTTGGAGACAAAGTGGCCTTCCCTACAATCCTTCTAGGTCTGCTTGGTGCAGCAGTCTGTCGTCGCAGACATAAACTATTATCCTTTTTACTATTTTTAATATACTATTATCCTCTTTAGGGAAGTGTCTGAAATGGAGGCTGCTCTTTTGAGACTTCAGAGGCGGCTATGCCTCCTGTTCGGGAGGGAACGCGTGGCGCCTTGGTGATTGGAGTCAAAAAACACCTCCCCGGATTAGGGCCCCTTCACTCTTTCTTCAGCTCGCCAGCTCTGCTCCTTTTCCTGTTGCACCATTCTGGTAACAAAACACTCGATTCCAAAGCACAGGCTGAAGTATGAATAGGAATATCGTTTGGGGGCTGCCTGCAAGATGGCTTGCTTCTTTGGAGAGGATTCACAGAAGTGGGTCGGTGCTGCAGTTGCCAGTTTCTTATCTCGGAGCGGGGAGGGGGGCTGGGAGTTGAGGAATTGACGCCCGCGCCAACAACTGGTAAACGTCAAGGTTGCAAAGTCAGACGTTTGACCCCGCAGCCACGTAGACCACAGTAAATAGGACCTCACTGGCAGCTACTCTTGTTCAAAGGGCATTATATCGACGCCGCAACCCGCTGCTCGTCCGGTGGCGCGCCGTGATCGTATAGTGGTTAGTACTCTGCGTTGTGGCCGCAGCAACCTCGGTTCGAATCCGAGTCACGGCATATAGTAGTACCGTCCCTTGGCAGCTCTTTTGTTGACGATTCAAATTCTTATTTTGCCTTTGCTGAAACGCTGAGTCACTAAAATAAATCCACACGGCTTATCCAACAAGAGCAACCTAAACTCCTGGGAAGACCCAGAGCTAAAGAGGAGGCTCTCTCCGCCTTCCCCAGCAGACGGTCCAAGTTTTCCCGAGACCCCGAATGTTGGCGCCTCTTCTACCGGACGGAAAACCAAACGCGGGGAGCCGCGTGCCTGCTTTTGCAGCAAATACTGCACCGGAATGCTATACGAGTGTATCTCGGTGAATTTTACACCAGATGGCCTGGACCTTGTTTCTCGGGCAGCACGATCTTGGTGTTTAAAAAGAAACTTCCACGGAAGAAGAGTGACTAGGACCTATTTTCGCAGTAAGCCGGAATGAGACACCAGAGCGGAAGCTCAGGCTCCCCGAATACGAGTCTCCGCGCGCCCGCTGCCCACTACCCGGTCCCCGCACCAATGCTCTCCACGTCCCCGCGCTCGGTCGGCTGGTCCTCAGCCCCACGCGCCCGAGACACCCAGCTCCCAGGTGACTCCATTCAGAAGGAATCGGAGGAGACAGGCCCGCCTGGCTCCATGTAGTCCACTCTCTGAACTTCAGGTTCCTCAGAAGTAGAGTTTCAGACAAAAGCTATTAATATAGACACCAAGTCATAGAGTCTAGAAGTTTGTTAACACTAAATAAAAACAGATTGCGACATTGTGTAAACCAATTATATAGCCCCAAGGTCGAACAAAGTCCTAACGCCCGGCTAGCTCAGTCGGTAGAGCATGAGACTCTTAATCTCAGGGTCGTGGGTTCGAGCCCCACGTTGGGCGGTTGATCTTTTCCCTTTATTTTTTTTCTATAAATTCTAAAAATCTCTACCACTTGTGGGTTTTATTCTCTTATCTGGCAACAGAATCATGAGCGTCTAAACTTTCATTGAAGCCACTGTTGTTCAAAACTTCAGTAAACTGGTCTTAGGAGGTGAAGGTAGAAGGTGTTCTAAAACCAGCATGAACTACGTGAAGTCTTGTCCGAAAAAAGTAGCAGAACAACAGCAATAAAATAACAAAGTAACCATTAGTAGTAATGATGATGACGATGATAAAATTAACCCGCAAATGTCTCCAAAACTTCGCCTCATTTACGCCTAACTCGTTAAAGAAGAATCGAGCCAGTGGTTTTGTAGTCGCGGGAGAACTGGAGTCCGACCGAGTCTTCCTGGAGCAACTGTGCAGCTCTGAGCAGCTCACAGAGCCCCACGGCTTCCCTCCATCCCCTCATCTCATCCAGGCCTCTTAGAGACCCTAAGAAGACCCTTAGCTGGACACATTGTCCCCTGATCCTCGGGATATTAAATTATTCATTCATACATAAAAATAAGTGAAAGTTCCAAGATGAGGACCGCTTAAGTGGTGTGTATCGAAAAAGGCAATGATTTGTATCAAAAGATCGATGGTGTTTTCACGAAATTATACATCTTTACTGGCACACACACACAAGCGTGTTGGGAATGATAACCAAGAGATTCAGATTCTTATAATGAAAGGGCTCACTGTGGGCTCTGCACGGTGGGTGAAACGAAGACATTTCCTTTCCAAACAGTGGGAACAAACAGAACACTGTATGAACTTCTGCGAAAGGAGATGAGAGGAGACAAATAACCAACCTGCCCTCGACCGTGCTGGTTTCTTGGTTCACTAGAACCAAAGAGCGTGCAGCTTGAAGAAACTGTAGGAGCGGATCTAACGCGCCATAGCGTTGCTTTTCTGTCTTTTTCTCTTCCTGAGCAAACACTCTACTCTTGAGGTTTGGTTTTGTTTTACTTTGTTCGATCCTTTTGGGGGGCATTGGAGACGCCAGGGCTTCCAAGTTGATTGGGTAAACCGCTCTCCCACCAAGCTAAGTCCTCAACCCCACCAAATGCTTTTTACTTTTTTTTTTTTTCTTGACTTCAGTGATGAACCCTTTTTACTTTTTGAGACAAGCCGGGCAGCGGTGGGACAAAAGTGCTACTGATTTGCCCAGGCTGGACCTGTCTAGCCTTGGAGATACAGTGCCTCTGTGTCAGCCTCCCCAGTTGGAAATCTTCACAGTTTTTATCTAGACGGCGAGATGGAGCAAGGTTAAAAAGGAAACTTGGTCAAGAACTGGAGTCACTATTGGAGTTGACAAAGGGGTGGCACTTGTCACACGTGTGGCTGGGACAGTGCTCTACTTCGGCTCAGAAGTGACTGCGGAAGGGGTGGGGATGTGTGTGTAGTTGGGGTTGTGCTATGTAGCCCCAGTCTGGACCTGGTCCTCTAGCCTCAGCCTCTCAACTGCTGATTTTTCTCTTTTCTTCCCCTTGGAGACAGACGATGTAGCCCAGGCTGGCCTCGAAATCACAGACACCTTCCTGTCTCTGCCTCCCGAGTGCTAGGATTATGTTAGGTGTGTGTTCTCATGCCCAGCAGAGTTTTTATTTTTAACAGAACAGCTTGGCTGAGGTGTTGTAGCCAGACCACCTCTAACCTGGCAGCAGCCAAAGGCATTTGCTGGTGTTTTTCTGTATTTTTTTCTTTTTTTTAATATACATTTTTAATTGATATTTATTGAGCTCTACATTTTTCTCTGCTCCCCTCCCTGCCTCTCCCCTCCCACTTCAATCCTCCCCCAAGGTCCCCATGCTCCCAATTTACTCAGGAGATCTTGTCTTTTTCTACTTTCTACTTCCCATGTAGATTAGATATATGTAAGTCTCTCTTAGTGTCCGTATTGTTGTCTAAGTTCTCTGGGATTGTGGTTTGTAAGCTGGCTTTGCTTTATGTTTAAAAACCACCTACAAGTGAGTACATGTGATAATTGTCTTTCTGTGTCTGGGTTACCTCACTCAATATGATGTTTTCTAGCTCCATCCATTTTCCTGCAAAACTCAAGATGTCATTATTTTTTTCTACTGTGTAGTACTCCACTGTGTAAATGTACCACATTTTCCTCATTCATTCTTCGGTCGAGGGGAATCTAGATTGTTTCCAGGTTCTGGCTATGACAAACAAAGCTGCTATGAACATAGCTGAGCACATGTCCTTCTGGCACGACTGAGCATCCTTTGGATATGTACCCAAAAGTGGAATTACTGGGTCTTGAGGAAGGTTGTTTCCTAATTTTATGAGAAATCGCCACACTGACATCCAAAGGGGTTGTACCAGCTTGCATTCCCACCGGCAGTGCAGAAGTGTTCCCTTTCCCCCATTTTCTG
Organism: Microtus oregoni; assembly: GCF_018167655.1. NCBI lineage: Eukaryota > Metazoa > Chordata > Mammalia > Rodentia > Cricetidae > Microtus > Microtus oregoni. The sequence goes on along the minus strand of NW_024543830.1, from coordinate 4,305,979 downwards.
TCTTTTTCAACGACTAGGGAGAAACATAGCAAGGCCTTTAACATATGTGAGGGTTGCCAGTAGAAGGGTCACAATCAGGGCCTTGCTGGTCTACACATTAAGGGCAGGCTTAGCAATGAATAAAGCTCTGTCTTAAAATAAAAAGTGAAAACCCCACCTCAAAAAAGAAAATAAAAAAAGATAAGTGAACAAGTTTAATCCCCCCCGAACAACCCCTTTTAGAGAGCGAGCAAGAGAGAGAAGGGAATAAGACTGAGGTAAATAATGAAAATAATGCTGCCGCTGAAAATAACTCTTGTGGGCAATATTTAATGAACGCTGATTTATGTGCTCAAATGTTTTTCAAGCTTTTCTCATCAAATATTGGGTGGATCTGTAAAGGAAGTATTTCTATTAACCCTTTCCTACAGTTGGGGAAGGTGATTAATTTGTTCAAAGTCCTATCCTGAGGGAAATGAGAGCGGACTTGATGGAGGACCTGAAGGCTTAGCACACACGCGTGAATTCTAAAGCAGAGAAACAAATGTCACTGGAGCCCCACGGCCCCAAGACGCGAGTAGATCTGAGTCCTTGCATCGCTTCATACTTCTGCCACAATATCTCAGGACTCAGATGAGTGTGTTTGATAAATCTAAATTGATTATAAATGGTTGGAAGGAGGATTCCAAGTAGGCAAAAGGCAGCCGTCCCTGGGTGGGCTCGAACCACCAACCTTTCGGTTAACAGCCGAACGCGCTAACCGATTGCGCCACAGAGACATGTAAAGGTCTGATTGTAAATTCATTTGCTAATCTTAGAACGTGCTTTTGAGCTTGGGGCTGCACCCTCGTTTTCGTGGTCTCCTCCTAAAGTAAAACACTACACCGAGGCGAGTTTCTCAAGTTTGCATAGTAATCCGGTTTAAGTCAGCTCGGAGCCAAAGACCTCCCAGTACCGGGTTCCAGGTTTTTAGCCTCCAAAGTCGCCTGCCCTCTATTGGTCCCTGCCCTCCCAGCTCTTGTCCTCACAGCCTTTGCATCCGCAGGCTGGCGTGCGAGTGTCCCGGCCACGGGTCCTGGGATTTGTTCGCCTTTGCCAGAGCACGCCTAGCACCCAATGAAAAACCCACGCTGCGCTCCCGGAAGCACGCTCCACTCACCACGTGGCTTCAAAAGGAAAAAAGCCAGGGTGGGCTTTTAGCCCTATGAGGGTTCCATTCTAGAAAAGCAGACCTTTTTTTTTTTTTTTTGGTGTGTGTGTCGGGGGGTGTTGCTTACATCCCCTGAACTTTTAGCTCGCAAAGGCCCTCACTTGGACTCCGTGTGTATACGGAGGTAGAGAGACCTCATCCTCGTGTCTCCTCCAGCGGCTGTGTGCACTATGAGGGTTGAAAACAAAAGCCTAGTCTGCTCACGCAGACCAGTTTTCGGCGAATTCTGTCCCGGGTCCACTAGTCAGTGGGAAGGAGCGGCGTAGTCCAAAGAAAGGAGGTTTGCAGAGCGGAGGCTAGGGCGGCCCTTTTGGAAGGAGGAAGAGAGCCGCGGTGGCTGGCGACTCTTTTCGGATTCCCCATTCTTTCTTGTGATCACTATGCACGGATTTTGCTTGATAATAAACGATGAAGTAATACATTGGCCCTGTGCACACTCGCATCCCCTTCTCCCTCTCCCCTCCCCCCCCAACCCGACGGTTCCGCCGCTCTTTAAGCAGGCCTGCTCCGGCGTCTGGGCATTTGCAGCCACGGGGTGTCCTGAGGCGGTTCTGCTCCGGACACTCAAGCGCTGAGACAAGTTCTGGTCCTTGAACCTCGCTCAGCATGCCTCCCGCCGCCCCAACTCCCGCCCCCAGCCCCCCCCCCCCCCCCAGCCTCTCCTCCTTGGAAGGCTGGGCTGGTCCAGCCACTCTGAAGCCTCAGCCCAGTTTACTGACCCTCAGCCGCATCTGCTCCACCTGCTGGTCAAACGTTGTCACTACATCTAAATACTTTCCCACAACCTAGGTGTCCGAACTCCACTCGCTGGTCAAATATCATCACTACAACTACACACACAGTGCAAGGAGGCTCGGAAATCCTGGTAAGTCACTTGGGAACCTTTAAACGGTAAACTAAACTATACTATTGAAGGAAAAAAGTCAAAAGGACAATCTTAGAACCTTTGCCAGGGCAGAGATTGGGAATCTCACAGTGCAGGGAATTAGGGCCCTGCTCACTGCTAATATGGACGGGATGCTAGAATAGCGAATTGAGGAGATAAACAGCCTGGCTGGGATATATATATATACTACCTCAGTCATAATTGTGATCAGTCTGGCAATTCATATCTTATCCTTAAAAATGGGTCCAAATGTAGAGATTAGTGAGAAGATACAGGCTTTAGAAAATACTACTGATGTTATACAAGTTATTCAATGGTTCTTAGAGAATACTACAGTTTCAACTGACAAGATAGAGGGTTGAGAAATATTTAGCAGTGAAGAGGACAGGAAGGTGACTGGTAATATACAAGCCTTACAAATGGTTTCTAAGGAGAACAATACCATTTTGGCTGACAAGATGAAAGCTTTAGAAATAGTTCCTGATTCAGAGAGTAGATGGGTGATTGATAATATGCAAACCTCAGAACAGCTTACTACTCAAAATATACAAGCCTTAGAAACTTTATTAAAACTGATACTAAAAGCGTTCAGACACAGAGGAGTTCAGAGGAAAACCAACTATCCATCACCGTATGGAATCAGAGAGGAGCTACCCAAGGTTATCCAGAAGTCAGCTGGGAGCCTATAGAAATGTGAGATTTAAAGAGATTTAAGGAAGCAATAGTTTTATATGGTATGCATTCTCCTTTTGTGAAACAGTTGTTAAATTCAGGGCCACTCGAAACAGAATTATAACACAAGGCTGGCAAAACATAGTTACAGCGGCATTGGAATCTGGTCCTCAGAAGAAACCTGGGCCACTGAACATCAGTTTAGGGTTAGAGATTATAAGATTTCCCAAGACAATATCCTTGGTGAGGCCATTATGCTGCTCTAGAAAGACAGATTACATTTGATGACCGCACCTTGGCCCTATGCCACACAGCAGCTTTGAATGCGTGGGACAAGACCGAGGAATCAGCAATGACTTTCGGAATTTATTGGGAGACATGAACTGACTGTGGCCCACAACTGGACCGACAACTCAAGAACTAAGTAATTTATTTCAAACCTTACAAAGTGACAAGGACTTAAATAGTCCAAGAAAATTATCAGCTGAAATTGATAGAGAATTGGCTCTGGTAGAGAAAAAAACTACAAAACGCACATGTGGATGGTTTGGATCCAGAATTCGATCGTATCCTAGTTCCTCTACTTTTTCCCCATTCTCCTACTGGAATTCTTCTGTGGAGAGAAAACATTCTGGCATAGATATTTTAGCCTCACAAACAGAAAGAAACAAAAAAATGAAAGACCTATGTAGACAAGGTTTCTGAATTGATTCTGAAAGAAAAATTGAGACTTTGTCAATTAACAGGAATAGACCCAACAGAAATAGTAGTATCTTTTAATAATGATGAGATTGACAAATTATGGGCAAAAAAAGAACATTGATTGGCAAAGAGCTTGCATTTTTTATGGAAGAGTTTAACAACAAATATCCACAAAGCAAGACAGTTCAATTTATAAAAAGAATCAGTTGAGTCCTTCCTCACATTGTGTGGGGAGCACTGATATCTGGAGCCCTACATTCCACAGTAATGTAAATAAGTCAGGAAATTTAAGTAAAGTGGACCAAAGCCCTTATGAGTTTATTCAAAAGTCAGAATTATATGCTCGTGTGTGTGTGTGCATATATATTCATTCTTGTGGTATTATTAAAGTTTTCACAACCTCTTAATATAGTTACTGACTCTCAGTATGCAGAAAGACTTGTTTTACAAATTGAAACCATGGAACTTACTCCTGATGATTCAGAATTCGTTATTCATACAATTACGGGAAATAATGAGGAATAGGAATTATCCCATGTATATAAAACACATCATGCAGGTCTACCAGGACCTTTAGCACAAGGTAATGATGAAATTGATCAGTTATTAGTGAAGGACTCCGAGTCTTTAACATGACTGTGGGCATGACAGACTGCAGAAGAGACCAGCAGGATGTAGGCCCCTGACCTCAACCCTAGTCACTGGCAGAAACACAGAATGTTCCCATTTGGTAACAAGCCAATCAGAATTAAGATGAAGTTGTTCCAGGAGCTGATAAAGACAGAATGCAACAACCACCACAGAATGGCAATTTCCTTTAAGCCATAGCTGACCAATCAGCTCAAGCCAAGCACCCCTGGCCCAAGTAGACACCAATCCTAGGTCTGTAACCGGAGATTTCAAAACCCCTAGCCCCCTTGCTCTAAAAACAATAAATAGCTTGCCCCGCTGCTGCTTGAGGTCTCTCCTGTTCCACCTCTGCACTGGATGGACAGAGGACCCAAGTTCGAAGTCACAATAAAGACTCTTTGCTTTTGCATTTGAACTTGGTCTCTTTTTGTATCTATGGATGCCAGGGGCTGAGGTGTGGCCTTAACCCCAACACATTGTAGAAGGGAAATTGCATGTATGATGTGATAAACGGTACGATCATCTGAAAACCTTAAATTGCTGTATTATGTCTGCACGTGGGCTAAAGAGGTTTTAAGGGGGTCAGGCACGGTGGCACAAAGCTCTTCTTGCCATCACTATGTAGACAAACCCTGTCTGGGGCGGGGATGAGGTCTGGTGGGGGGAATGCAGAGAGGCAGAGAAGGACAGAGAGGGAGAGGTTTTAAAGGGACAGATAGATGGCTTATAGACAAGGGCGAGGACACTTGCCATCAGCCTGACCATCCAAGAGCTTGATCCACGGAGCAAGCATGGCAGAAAGAGATCCGACTGCTGCAAACTGTCCGCTGGCCTCCACATGCGAGTCATGGCTCACACAATCTGCCCCTCCTCCACATACACAACACAAAAAAGAGTACTTATTTATTTTATGTATGTATGTTTATGCCTGATTGTATGTGTGTGGACGACACACATGCAGGAGCCTGAGGAGGCCGAGAGAGGGCAGAGTGGATCCCCTGGACCAGGAACACAGACTCGGGTCACCCCGAATACCATATCCCAAGGTAGTGTCAATTTCATGGTGTTTCTGTAGAAGAGAACAGAGAAATCCATACATCAAGAGCCTTGTAAAATGCAGTGGTGGAGACATGAGGTGGGCAGGTTCCAGCGAAGCTGGAGACCTCTGCTGTAGGGCTGGCTCTCTTGCTGCCTGGCTTCTCTGACTTCCTATTGGCAGAAGATGGGGGTCTGCGGGTACACAAACCAGCAACAAGGCTGTTAGTGCACGGAGGTGAGCAGCCCTTGGCTATTTTTGGGTTGGAGATAATTCAAGATGATTTGTCGCTGGTCCTGCAACACTTCCATCCAGCTCTCAGCAAGGAAGAAAGTTGACCAAGCCAGAAGGGGGAATGGGATCGGTCTGATGTCACCCCTGGGTGTCGGTTGGGGGTGCGGTCTATGTAGATGAAGGTCGCGCAGGCGTGGCGTGGAAGGGAGCGCGGATCCGCGGGTGGCAGCGGGGCGCAGGCACCAGGACGTCCTGAAGTGGCGCGGCCAAGTGACCATGTATTCAGATCACAGGGCTGGTGGGGCTGAGTCATGGCTGTGGGAAAGTAAAGCACACTCACCCAGCTAAGTGAGCACCCTCAACGCGTCTTTGGTTTTTTTCACGCGACGGTGACCGAATTGCACTAGTGTGTGCTGGCCCCTGTGATTTCCCCAAATTCGAGAAACACGATTGCATAATTTTTATTAATTTGCGACTGCGTTTGTGGTCTCGGCTTATGCCATTTCCTCATATTTGTACCCTTCGTTCTTTTTCTTTCTTATATGTTTCTTTTTCTATCTTTTTTTAATGCCTGTATTTTTGCCCATCCTTGTCAAAAAAAAAAAAAAAGACATTGGCCTTAGAATTGGCATCTTTAGGAAATTATGGCCTGGTTAGTGAGAACATCCCTTCAGGTCTGGAGTTTTTGTCTTAAAGTCCAGGAGCACTTGTAGGAAACTATGTCTCACATTTGGTTTGAGACTCCAGAATTTCCTTAATTCGTTCCTGCACTTAACATGCACCAGACCCTGGCGCGGGACCAGCACACCCCTAGCTGAAAGACAGGAGCTGCTGCTAGAAAGCCATTGTTTTGATTCATTCAAAACAAAACAAAACACCCCTCGTCATTTTATTATCTTCCTAACGTAAATAGGCTTTCAACGGCATCAGCTCAGTTCAAAAGCACCTTTCTCTGGGATATGCCCTGGGGCTCCAACGGGCTTCGCTTCTTCTGGTCCCCGCGGTGCACAGCCCCCAATCCTACACCTAGGCCACCCTCTCCCCCGTGGGTCCCTCTCCACTCTGGGTCAAGTTCGTCCATCTCCATCCAGTCCGGACTCCCTGGGCACTAGCACTGCACTCGCCGCCTTTCCCACACGTGTCCCGCTGAGGTTCCAGCACACACCTGGGGTGACCAGCCCCTCGCGCGTCCGTGCTCGGGGCCTGCAAAGGACCGGACCCTAAAGGGCACTTGGGCTCCTTCGCTGAGTCCCGATGGGCGCCCGGACCGCGAGTCTGCCAGTGTGGAGTCCCTGGAGGCCCCGACCCCTGGGTGGCGGCGGGGTCCCAGCGTCCCGGAGTCTCCGGGGTCATAACGTTCGCGCGAGCTCGGGAATAGTCCACGGGACACTAGGGGCGCCCATCCTGTTGGCTTTGAGGCCTCCTTCTCCGAATGCTCGACCGTAGACCTGTGGGTTTTCCAGGTGTGGTCCCCGCGGTGACGACCGGATTATCAAGGAGACCGTCAGAAGTCTGTGCACCGTCTCTGTGGCGCAATCGGTTAGCGCGTTCGGCTGTTAGCCGAAAGGTTGGTGGTTCAAGCCCACCCAGGGACGATAGCCTTTAGGCTTTTAACAAACAACTTTCCATACTTACAGCCATTTGTGTCCTGACTTGCCAACTGGAAAGTACACACTCCAACATTCTTCTCAGAAATTTACAAAGCCCACGAAAAACCCTAGATCCTGTACTTAAATAAATATCCTGCCACACGATATTTATAGCCTGGCGTCTGGCAGGGAAAATAACAAAGTCAATTTGTATATTTTTTTTTTGATGGGGAGAGGTGCAGTGAGGAGCGGGACGTCTGTGTACAATTCCCTTGTAGGTATAGTCCAGCCCCTTAGAGGGCGTGTTCCCCTCGGGCTAATGTTTACATATAAATCTGGCGAGCGTGAGCCCTACCGCTCTCTCTTTTTTTTTGTATTTCCTGCTCATCACTGGATCCCTGGTGTTGTAAGCTATCCCTTCACTAAAATTTGCTGTTTCATATTAAGCTAGCCTGGTTATTACACCCGTTACATTCCCTCCTACTGTCTTTGGTTTCTTTGGGGATGGGTAAAGTGGGAATCCTTTCTTAATAAAGGAGAACTATGAACAGCAAGTCACAGGAAACGGGCCAGATTTAAATAAAACGGATAAACTTTACACCACCGGCTAAAGATATGCATGTGACAAGGGCGACCGGAAAGTAATTCCTAATCACAATATCCTAGAACCGGCTTCTTTGGAAAACCATGTAGTGTGGAAACACCAAAATAAATCACAGAAACGGGCAGGCCCGGCGGTGTTGGTAAGGAGTCTAGGGACTGACGGTTTTGGCCTCAGCAGGTGAGCAGCCTCTAGGAAGGCTCTGGACCGCTGGTTAGCTCCCCAGCTCATAGGAAGAACCCCAGAGCAGTTAACCTCCTACGTCCCCCAGGTGCTCAGCCGCCACGGAGAGGAGGGTGATGCGGGGGCTATCAGGTGCTTGGGGGAAATACTGCACCTGCAAGAGTGGCATCGACCCACCGACTTCCCAGTTAGCGACTGCCCTCACCACCCAACAGAGGCACCGACGCCTGCACTTCATGCTGCTTGCAAAGCAGCGGTATTGGAGAAATCACTTCTGCAGGACAGACAGGTTCAAAGGAAGCCTCGTAAACTGGTCCACCCTGAGCAGCTAGCGTCCAGCAAGTGGCTCAACATGATAGTATAGTGGTTAGTACTCAGCGTTGTGGCCACAGCAACCTCGTTTTGAATCTGAATCAGGACAATTATTGTCCTACCCGCCTGGTCTGGAATGCTGCTTTCTTGTCTTCAGGCACCTCACACCTAGCTAATGTCTTGACACAAACTCCAGCCTCCCTAGTTCAAGTCCTGCTGACATGGAGGAACTCAAACACTATTAGTACAGTTTGCTGCTTGGAGTCTTCACTGTCAATCACGCTGTCTCAGGTGGACTCACAAAATCACCTTCACTGTCAGTCACCCTAGGCCCAGGGCATAGTAAGCACCATCTTTGAGCAACACCCCTTCCCCTGGTTTTTTGTCATTTCAGCATGATGCAGGGTCTGAATGTTCCTATATGGTATTTGTCTTAGTAATAACACATTAGTGGGAAATCTTTTTTTCTATGTCCTGCCCTCCCTTTATGTGTCCTCCCCCCATTACTAGTGATGGCTCCTAGTAATGGAGTCTCAACTGGCCATCTCCTTCACCAGGCAAGGATTCCAGTGTTAGGACTGGGCTGCATTCAATTCGGTTGTTGGCCAAGGGTGCCCCATGGAAATCTCAAAACCACCCAGGCTGCTGCTAAGACACAGGGCTGCTCTCCAGAAACTGCCAGCGGGTCCCATTGCTGAGGTAACATCCACACATGGAACATGGGGAAGTCAAGCTGAGTCATACAGGAAGCCTGTATCCCTACCTTCTAGTTTCTATAGAAAAAGAAAAACAGACACCAACCAACCCAGTCACAAAACCATTGACCTACAAAATGTCCTGCCTACAAAATTAGAAGGGTAATTGGGGCACAGAACTTGTGTGAATAGCCAATCAGTGTCTGATTTGACTTAAGGCCCTCTCCACAAGAAGGAACCCACATCCAGCACTTGCTTGTGTAGCCAAGAACCAGAGTAGATATTATATATATATATACATATATATATGTATATATACATATATATGTATATATATATATAGGATAGAGAGATAAAAAGATATGAAAGACCTGGATAAATTCAGACCCCTCTAGCAGAAAAAATAGAGCCAAAAATCTAAGCAGGGAGAGAGGAATCAAAAATCTAGATTAACCGTTTCAGTGAAGATAAAGTTAGATTATAATCTTGAGAAACAGGGAGTTACCCCCTCGTGATTATCACTGGTATTTTCAGAATTTTTCAATGACCACTGGTATTTTTGGAATTTTCCAATGACACCCTCCCTACCCCTTTTGGATAGTTTCTTCCCTTAAATACTCATTCTCCCAGCTACTCGGGGTCAAACTCTCTACCCCTGTGTGGGAAATGAGTTTTGGCCCCAGTGCACTGGTTCCTGTCCTGTCAATAAACCTCGTGTGATTGGAGCAAGGACGGTCTCTCGTGAGTTCCTGGGGGGTCGTGTTATCCTGAGATTGAGAGTCTCCCTGCTCTAGAGGTCTTTCAGATAGATAGATAGTTAGAGAGATAGTAGATAGCCCAGTAGTAGACAGTCCAGAGACCTAGGATAAAATCAAACACTACTAGTTTATAAAAAAAATATTTTACCCTATGTCTCTGGGTACCTACTACTGGGCTATCATCTATCTATCTATCTATCTATCTACCTACCTACCTATCAACCATCTCTCTCCCTTTTTTTTAATATTTATTTATTATGTATACAATATTCTGTCTGTGTGTATGCCTGCAGGACAGAAGAGGGCACCAGACCCCGTTACAGATGGTTGTGAGCCACCATGTGGTTGCTGGGAATTGAACTCAGGACCTTTGGAAGAGCAGACAATGCTCTTAACCTCTGAGCCATCTCTCCAGCCCTCTCTCCCTTTTTTATATTCTTGCACAGAAACACTCTCCACAGGAGGTAGGTGGCCACTGATACAGGCTCCTTTTACTCCAGCTAGTCATAAGGCTCCTCATAATATTGCTTACTTAGACTATCAAGAGGGGTTCCTTACCCCACCTCTCTATTCACAATAGGGTCTTCTCAAATTCTGCATAGGATTACACAGTCCTAACCTGTATTGTCAACCTAGATGAGAGGTGAAGAAATCCATTCCAATCAGACAGTCAGCGATGCTGGGTCTGGGTCCCGAACCTATGTGAGCCCTGCATGGATGAGTGGCAGCCTAAAACAATTAGCATGCCTGCTTCATGTGCCTGTCCCTACAGGTCTCAAGAAACGTCTGTCTTTGGTTGGAGGTGATCCAATCTACTGATAGAGCACATATGACTGGGAGGACAAAGTCAAGTGCAGGGACTGGAGAGATGGCTCATGCATTAAGAGCACTTTTGGCTGTCTCAGGAGACCTACCTAAATAAAGCATATACTTTATAAGCAGTCGGGACCGGGCAGAACACACAAAAGCTTCCGGCTACAGTTAGTTGTGTTTCCCTTCAGTTTGCTCTGCATGATGATGTCATGAACATGTTGTACAGTGTGTGTACCACATTCTACTGAAGCTAAATATATGACCTCAGGAATGCAATATGTCTAGATTTTCTGTAGACTAGTGGGCATACATGGAGCAGGCCGTGCCATCTGCATCCATATCTGAGGTGCCATCTGCCTGTGCAGACCATGACTGGAAAATCATTGTGCAGCCCAAGCTACCTGGAACTTGCAGTTACAGATCCACACCTGTGAGTTGTGGGTTTACAGGAGTGTGACAGCTCACCTGACTAAAGAAGTCTCTTGGGCTGGAGAGATGGCTCAGAGGTTAAGAGCATTGCCTGCTCTTCCAAAGGTCCTGAGTTCAATTCCCAGCAACCACATGGTGGCTCACAATCATCTGTAATGAGTTCTTGTGCCCTCTTCTGGCCTTTGGGCATACAGACAAAATATTGTATACATAATAAATAAATAAATATTTAAAAAAAAGGAGACTCTTAAGAGTGAAAAGTTGGAAATAGCTTTTTATTCATAAAACATTCATTTTTTTCAATGGGGGCTTTAAGACAGCGATCATTAAAGACAGTGTGTAACCTTAGCAAACTATTAAAACAATGGTAATAATAAAAGAAATAACAAAAACTTACACTAAAATGAAGAAAACCAAAAAAACTAATGCACAGATATACTAAGATATAAACTAAAACAAACCAAAAAAAATCTAAGACATAACAAAAACAACCAACCAAATAAAATTAAACAAAATTCCCACTTTCCCTTGAAATATTCTTTAAGAAAAAAAACAAATCAATAACATGAAACACGAGGAAGTGGATTAGTCTCTAGTGAATTATCATCACCAACACTTGTGTGTGATATGGGGTCAGCGTCAGCTCTGCACTAGAGAGAATCCTGGGCTTTTGGGTGTGGTCTGTCTGGATAGCAGTGTGACAGAGTCTTCCTTGTCAGACTCCACATCACATATGCAGTCAGCTTGCCAAAGCCTTGACAGTAGCTGACAGAATGACTCTTGCTCACCCACATATCTCCCTCCATGATGTTTTGCCCACACTAGGACCACTTGGTGATGGATGTTTGGCTTCTGACTAATTTGCAGGGTGTCGTCTGAATTTCAAGCTTATTTCTGATGCAGTCTTTTCTCTGAAAATTGTGAGCCAACAGAGGTGGATCAGATTGTGGCTGGATCCTCTGTTGATTGGTTGATATTTGCCTCAATGTTGTGCTCACAGCAGAAAGGGACATGGCTTTTTCAGAGGAGGCCTGGATCCTGGAGTGTAGAATGTCATGCCTTCAAGGTGTCTCTGGTTTCCTCCAGGCTTCTCAGTTCTCTTACGAGGTGCTGTCAGAAAAGTAATGGTAATCAGATATAGAAAGAGTCTCTCTGGGGCAATGGCAAGAACAAAATCAGGGCTATTCACCCCTAGTAATGGAAAAGTCAAGGAAGAAACCCACACCATGAACCCCTGGTTGGTGGGAATGGGCTCAATGGTGGCTCACTTGCCTGGCACATAGTGCTCCTGCTGCAGCAGCTCCATCTGCAGGAGGCTCTCCTCCTGGGCTGTGGTCTGTTCCAGTTCATGCTGGAGATGTTCAAACCTAGAGGAGGAAGGCAGCAGGGACACAGGCTTGGTGGGGCCCTGCCATGTCAGCTTTTGAGTCCCCACCAGCTAGAAAATCCACTGCCTTTTAGCTGAGCTCATTGACTGCTTCCCCAAGGGAAAAGTATCAGAGTCACCCTGGGCTGGATTTGTTCTCCACGTTTAAAAACTGCTATGAGTTGAACTGAAAAAATACACTGTGCTGGGCTTGAAAAAACAGCATGTTTTCAAGAGTCCAAAAATATTATTTTGGAGAAATATCAATATCTGAGTCACAGTTCAGTAAAGATATTCCTGGCTTTAATTAGATATCAGGTGAAGGTGAGCAACCTGTAAAACTCTATGTCTGCCCTCTAGTGGAGCCCACACAACACTGCAGCGAAGGCTCTGACTGTCCCTACAGCCCAGAAGGTGCATGGGGCTAATTTGTCAACTCCTAATCTGTTTATGGCCAGAGTAAATCTTCTCACAAGAAACTGATGAACCCTGCAGAGAGCCTGCAATCAGCAGGAGTGTGCTGCATCCAAGTTAGAAAGAAGACTAGAAACTTCTCTGTAAATGTGATGTTCCTGAAGGAAAATAAACTGGCAGAGGACACACTGTCCCTCACAGTTGACCTCCTGCTTCTCACAAGAGAAGGAAGGGACACAATCCTCAGAAGAATAATAGCCAAGCATATGGTTTCCTACACAAAAGTTTCTGGTGATTAGCCAAATCATATTCTGAGGTATTTTGTACCAGGGTGTGGGTGTGAGCCTTGCCAAATAGAATAAAACCCAAACAGGTCAGAGACCCCGAAACAGAGAATCCACTAGACTACAACTGCTTCTGTCAGTCGGTGCTCCTACCTCGTCTGGGACTCAGTGAAGCGATGCGGCTGCTTTCCTGCCAAGTCCATTAGCTGGGTAACCAGTTCCTTCTGCTTCCTTAGGAATCGAAGGTGTTTCTCCAGTCTTTGATGTTTCTATTCATCAGAAGATTGTGTTCTTAAGTCAGGATTGTCTGCACACACGTACACGCGTGTACACGCATGTACACAAACACAAACAAACACACTTACACAATCCTGATCATCACAAGTACATGGATGCTCACATACAAGCACACTGCATTGCATCCACATGTGTAGTTCCTAGCTAACAATATGGAAGAAGAGATCACCTGGGATGCTATAAAGAAGAGAGTTAACTTTCATTAGCCCACACCCTCTCCCCCCGTATTCTAAACCAGGTACAGGGATGTGGTGATATGATGAGGAATGTGTACTTTTGCTCTGTTTTGATGAGTTTTCATTCTATTTCCACTTTATATGTGTGGGGGTTTTGCCTGCCTGTGTGTCTATGCACCACATGCACACCTGGTCCCTGGGAGAAGAACACAGTGGGCAGAGCAGTCAATGTAGTGCTTGCCTTGTGCACCCAGGCCACCAATGGTGGATGCCAGGGTTCCTTGATCAGTTATCTGAGCTTGCACACAAATTTTCCAGTCTGTACATTATAGGCTTAGTTCCGTGGTCCAGGACCACTGCCTGATGGTGGACCAGCCACTTCCTCTCACTCAGTGCTTCTCCGTGGCTCCAAGGAGGGCAGCTTCCTCCAACAGGAACTCTCTAAACCAGAGGTTACCTCATTTTCGGCAAAATGAGTACAAGAAAACCAGAAAATCTCTACAACCAGAATTCAAATAAACTGTTGCATCCAGTAAGATGATTATGTCAGGAATTTGTCTAAGTAAGAGAAGAAGGCTGACTCATGGCCTAATGAGTGCATGTATTGCTTCATGCTTAACAATATTCCATGGAAGGGCTTGACTTCATTGAATGTTTACTTATCAATGAAGGGCATTTGAATATTTTCTGGTTTGTTGGTGCTCTGAGGAATGCTTCTACAACCCAGGTGTCCCCTAGATTCTCTGTGAACCCTTACTTCTCATTCTGGGATCACTGGGTCATCTGGGGACTGCAATCCATGTTTCTGAAAAATTATACATAGCTTCTCATAGGGCTACACCATTTTACACCACTAGCAATAACTGAGGGTCCTCATTGCTGCCAACCCCCATCAGGCCAACTTTAACTCAGTGTAAAGAAGCTTGGAATGAAAGCAGCTTCTGAGCGCTGCAGACACAACATGCAGTGAGTGCTTTCGACGATGATGAGCCTGAGTGGGCTGCACTAAGACAGCCTGTTCTCACAGCTCAGCATGGCTATGGGACTTCTGCTGGGGGAGACACCTCTGCAGTTCAGCATCTCTTTAATGACAAAATCTAGGCCAAGATCCAGTGACAAAGATAACCGAGTCAAGATTAGACAAAGGTGAAAGGAAAATGGCAGCAGGCACTGATGAGGAAAACAAAACAGGATGCAGAAGTCGTTGGTGGGCAGTCACCTTTCACCCAGAGCACAGAAGGACACACATCCTCAACCAGGCTTTCCTGCTCTCAGGCACCTTGATTTACCTCAGCAGCCTCTTTCTCACCTTCATGTCTTGCATTACCTTGGTTTTCTGCAAAGGATTTCTTTGCAGATGAATATTTATGCCTCTACAAACACCTGAAAATCTTTTAGTTTGTTCAGTATTATGGTCCTTTGTTCTAGGTAGCAGCGTGGACATGCCAAAAGATTGGCAGCTCCATGAGATTTATTGCTAATGCAAACTAATGCTAACCAGAGCAGGAACAGTACTTTCTATTAACACTGGTCTCCATCATCCTTAAAGATGTCCATCATTCCATAAGTGAACACATATATATTGTCTCAAACACATATTCTGAAACCCACAAAGATACATAAAAGCACAACACGAACACACACACACACACACACACACACACACACACCCTTCTTGAACCCAGAAAAGCAAAGAAGACTAGAGTGTTGCAGCACCTTTCCTGCTGCAGGGCGAGGCAACGGTCCTCAGTGCTGTCTCTCATTGCTCTTAGACTCAGTCAGGCCTCTGCCCTAGTCTGAACTTCTTTCCCCTTCCAGGAAAGTTCTTCATCTCAAGACTCACTGATCATACAGGTGTGAAAACCTCTGCACACCTGAGCTTGACCACAATAGACCAAGTCCCAACGGAAGACACTGCACATGAAGCCTTCTGATTGCTCTAAGCTGACCCATTCTAGTCTCCTAAGGAACCTTACCCAGGCTACTCCAGAGAAGACCTTGATAGTACCAGAGAATGAGACTGACCCATGGTCATGACCCAACAACTTTGGATCATAACACAGAACATATAATATGAAAATAGCCCCAGATCAGTCAGTAGGAGCCCAGTGAGGTCAGCACAGTGTTGTTCTGAAATGCAGCTCTCTGTACAACTATGAGGGATCTGTACTAAGACATAAGCATGCGCATGATAGAGTGAGCATCACAATGTCAGCAAAGAGACTGACTGTTGTGAAGCCAATGAGACAATCAGGACATTTCCTGGGAGGTCACCTCAGTTCGGTGAAAGGAAAATGTCTACTTTTATTTTCAAAAAAGCTCTGGGGATTGATTTTTTTTTTTATTACAAAACTCATTAATTCCAAAGTAGTAAAAATTAAGTGAAAACACTAAGTCCTTTCTCTTCCTTACCAAGCAACTCAGTTAGCATAAGATGAGAAAGAAAAAGATAGGAAGCTCTACCTGTGAGGAGACAGAAGATCCAAAGGGCTCTGGCCTGGTAGCTTAAGCAGAACAAAATTATTTCGTTCAAGCAAACAAATGATCCACAGGCCCTTGTCCTCACTCACTCAAAGCTCTGGGATTCTCCCTATGTGGCTCCCAGCATAGAACCTTTCCTACTGTATTGACATGTAGGTGTGTGATATGTGATTTACCAATCTCCCTCAAAGAACTGCAGCTTCTACCAGAGCGGGATGGTTTGTTTGCCAGTCAGGTTGTGTCTTCCCAGAGGTGAACTCCCTAGGAAGACTTGTGAAGGATCCCAGATGTGAACTCTTAGATGGAATGGAGGTGGTCAGCTGGGTATCTGAGCAGACGGTTACATGATGATGTACGTGTGTGTGTGTGTGGTTAAATAGGTGGGCAGCTTGCTCCTGCTGCCTCAGCTTACCTGCTGCTGCTTTGTCAAGATGTCACAGATCTTCTCAAGGGCCTCCTCACAGAGCCACTTTGTCTCCTCACAGGACTCTTGCAGGTAGGTCTGCTCCTGCTGCAGCTTTCTGTTGTCCTCTCTCAACATGCCCACTTTTTCCTTCATCTGTGTCCTTTCCCTCAGAAGCCGGCTGTGGAGGGTGCTTAACCATCACAGAAAATGATGAGCTCCAGTCACCTCCATCTGCCACTCCTACCTACTAATACCACCTTCCCTGCAAGGTCCCATGTCCTCAGCCAGACCCAGACTGCAGCCCACCTTAGCCATGTCAGTATCACCAAGGTGATATACCTCTGAGAGCAGGATTCTGCAACCCTAACACACACCAGTCCAACACTGATCATGGTATTGGGAAAACATCATCAGGTATAGAGCACACATGTTCTGAGAGAGGACAGAGGACCCAAGAGGAATACATTCCACATCTGTTTCCCATAGCAACAGGTTCTGTAAACCTCTCTCAGAGTCCTAGAGACCATTCATGGTGCAAACCATGTTTTTTATCTAGGAGCTCTGGAAGCTGACAAGACAATGTTGGGAGGGGCTCTCCGACTCCTTGCACTTGGGAGAAATCAGTCTGGGAGGACAAGGACAAGGTAAACAAGCTAGAGCCACAGCCCTCACTTTGGTTCAAAGAGAAACAAGTGCAGCAGCTGTCCTTCCCAAGTACGGGGTCCCATTCAATCAGACGACACTCACCTGTAGGAGTTGGTCTTCTCAGTGAGCTCCTTGCACTTGAAAGAGGCCTCACTAATTTTCTTGGGGAAATTCTCCAGTTCTGACGTCTCCTTCTGATGATCAATATTCAGCTCCTCAAGCTCAGCATTCAACCTGTGGTAGAGCATGGGACCAGGAAGAAAGAACCCCATGAACACAGTCATCAGAACCCCATCGACATATGAATTAAGGCTGTGTCTTGGACATAACTTGTGCACCGGATGTCACATCCTGAGTCCTTGGTACTAGGACCTGTTGATGTTATTAGACTTGCTAAACTGCCCCAGGGCCAGAGAGGCAGAGTGTCAAGAGGAAGACAGACAGGGATACATGAGCTTCCTCAGTCAGCCTCGAGGAACAAACTAGCTCTTTATAAGATGTCCAAGGAGTCTGCGCGATGGGTCTGGGCCTACCTGAAACCTGTGATGTCATGTCTCCTGTCTTCAGGAAAAAAATGTATATTTTGTGTTCCTTATATCACAAGGATACTCAGAACTCATAATCAGGATTTCCATGGAGGAGACCGTATAGTACAATGACTTTATAAACTCCCCAGGGAATTCCATTCAGTCACCAAGGCGAGCACAAACAATGAGGGCAGGGATGCTCAAAGTGGGACTCCAGGGCCTGAGCACTTATATCACCTGAGACTCTGAGTCAGACAGATCCTCAGCCCTGCCACCAATCTCTGACTCACAGGATCTGGACAGATACACACATGAACACACACACTGTCAGGGAACCCCTCAGAGACAGTACAGAACACACCAGACACCACAGCACAAAGGAGATTTATTGACTCAGAAGAGCATTCATAGAATTGGGGAGGGGGTCTTCCTCTGTATCAGGCAATAGCTGAGAACAAGCAATGGGTGTTTTATTTCAACTGTGCGTTTTTAAGGAGATAAGGGGAAATCTTTGTTAGGATGAGTTGGTGAGAGCTGTTTGGACAGCTAAGCCATAATAGCCTAATA
Source organism: Microtus oregoni (assembly GCF_018167655.1). Taxonomy (NCBI): domain Eukaryota; kingdom Metazoa; phylum Chordata; class Mammalia; order Rodentia; family Cricetidae; genus Microtus; species Microtus oregoni. Next base: position 4,288,087 of record NW_024543830.1, on the reverse strand, counting down.
ATGAATTTTAATTGCTGGATATTGGTGTTGGTTTCAGGAATGAGTCAGTGGCTAAACAAGAGTATAAACCGTGGGGACAAATTTTAAGAATTCAATTTAATGTTTACCAAGCGAGAGGGAAGTGAAAAGGGTAAAATCTGCCACTGCCATATTGGCAATGTTTGGGCCCGTTAGCTCTTCACACACATAAACCCACAAACAATTGGGATGCCAGAGACATGCAGGTCAGTGGAATTATCTCAGAGTACAAGGAACAAGGGCAGAGAGATGCCAGGATGAGATCCAGGCCTTCCAGTCACACAGTGAGATGAAACAATAAAACCGGGCCCAACTTCCAGAGCAACCAGCTAGAAATGCCCCAGTCAAATACAAAGACTCCCAGTGAACTCAGCACCCAGCATATCCCACAAGCCAACACCTGTCAAGACCTCTTTGAAATGCGTGTTGTGAGCTCACACACTGCTGCCCCATCCATAGAATGTGACTCAGGACACAAGCTCTGCTTTTCATTGGGAGGAAGCAGAACAGTCTGTGTCCCCATCTCACTCCTACCTAGGCCTCAGTCCTGCCTCTCAGATGCACTCGGGAAAAGCACTTTGGGCAGGAGGACCCCTTGGAGGTGCAGCCTCAGGTGCCATGAGGAATGCTGGGGTGGACACAGGAGAGTCAAGACAGTCACCAGAGTACTGGACATAATGACTACCTGTTGTTCACGTCATTGTTGGTATAATTGGCCAGGACTGCACGAAGTTCATTCCTCTCATTGGGCATCATCTGGAACTGAAGGCTCAGTTCATCGACCTTGTTCATCTGCTGCTCCTGCTCAGTGAGGGAGGCTGAGGTCCGTGCCTTTCCAGTACTCCCTGTAGGTAGACAAACATCAGTGAATTTGTACAGTTAGATGGTACGGGGCCATGAGAGACCATGTTAAGTCCCTAAAAGAGGCCTGAGGAAGAGGGAATGCATGGAACCCACTGTAGACCTCACAGAGTAGACAACTATCGTCTAGTTGAGACCCATAATCCATGTCTCCATCCTCAATCACTGTTGCTCGATATGTGCATCAATGTTGGGAAATACTATTTTCAGGTGTGGGACTTTGTTTATGCTGCATTGTTTAACTCTGTGAAGCTGGGTTACTGTGCCTGTCTAAAACACCTGATGGTCCTAATAAAGAGATGGACAGCCAATAGGGAGACAGAAGCAAGGATAGGTGGCACTAGCAGGCAGAGAGTATAAATAGAAGGTGAACTCTGAGAGGAGAATTAGGAGGAGCCCTAGAACAAGAGTGAAGGACTCAGGTGGCCATTCTCCAACTCACTCAGCAGCCATGGAGTAAGAGTGGAAGTAAGATTTACAGAAGGGAAAGATAAAAAGCCAGAGGCATAAGGTAGTCAGGATAATTTAAGTCAAGAAGAGCTGACAAGAAACATGCCAAGCTAAGGGCAGGCATTCATAAGAAAGAAGAAGCCTGTGTGTGTGATTTATTTGGGAGCTTGTCTGGGGGACGTTACTCTCCCTCTTTTTGCGACACACAAGCAAAAGAAATCCAGTGATGGTGAAGGGCAGAGCTGGAACTGGAACCACTGTGGTCCCTCTGTGCTTCCCATGCAGAGGCCGAGGGAAAGCAGAGGGCCCTCTGCACTGCAGTTGAAGCCTTAACCATCCTTGGCTCTCTGCCACACACACCATCAGAAATCCTCGATTCTGGGTCTGCTCTTTAGTAACTCAGAAAAGCAGAAGAGGACATCGCTTCCCAGGAACTCCCACCTCCTGAGTCCCACTCCTGAAAGGATCAACTTAAGCCTTCATCCTTCAGGAATCTCTGTCCCCTGCCCAGGACTCACTGCGCTTTCTCCAGAACCATTTATTCCTTGATGTGTGGCTCGGAGACTGAAGGCCATCTTCCCTGTGCCTCTCTCTGGCCTCCCTGCGCTCTCCATCCTGTCTCCCAAGCAGCCTGTTGAGTCGTGTCAGCATGGCTGTGGGTGAACCACACAGGCACTGAACGAATGCCTCAAGGGCAGTTGGCGTTGCCACAACACAGGTGACATCACAGAATTCCAGGCTCTCCAGGATACAGTAGAATGTCCAGGTGGGGGACTGCTGACGTCATATGATACAGCTCTTAACCCCTGCTAACTACTTCACCCAAAAGTGACCTGAAACTAAGGTGCCATTTCCAAGAGCCTCTCTGGGGACACCGGGGAAGCCTTTAGGCACATTGTCTTCCTAAAGCCAGAAATCTAGCTCTCTGCTTCTCAGGTGTTATGTGAGAAACTGAACGATCACTTCCCAACCGTTGCCCAGGGATGGCTTTTCCCTCCTTAAGATCCACACTCAAGTAACGTGAGAAACAAAGGATGCCTAGAAATGAGGTCAGGATAAAGGGAGTAGAACAGATGAGATCTCTGAAGTGAACGAGCACTGGTGCAGATCCTCAGACTTTTAGAGACTGGAGTGTTCAAAACAAAGAGAAGACACATAGGAAGTGATGAAAATTTCACTCAGAATGTCCCTAGGGCTCACTCAAGCTATGAGGTTGATAGAGAGGGTGTGACTAGCTCTTGGCAGGTCTACCTGGAACCACTGAGCCCAGGTGAGGTTCAGATACAGAAAGCAAACAGTCGTAGAAAGAGTATGATGGCCCCATCCTTGAAGCAATAGACTGATGAAAGAGTAGTGGCACCCAGAGGTCAGTGTGCAGTATCTAGAGGAATCATTAGTGATGGAGACACAAGCACACACACCCACACCCACACACACGTAAACAGGAAAACCTGCACACAATCACACACTACCTAATAACTGTGTGCCTGTGGGAATGCACCTTTGCCTGACACCCCAGGTGGTTAGTGTCCTTCAACTCCCTCGTGTCCACATTCTCATGATAGTGACCCAACACCAGACCTGGGATGCTGGAGAGGTGTTCATTGATCAGAAGGAAGATGTGTGAGACACAAGCCTGTCATGCCAGTGTTGGGGGTAACAGCACAGGAAGATCAGGAGTTCCAGACCATCCTGGACTAAGAAACTCTGGTTCAAAGAAGACAGGCAGACCAGGATGGGAGCTCAGGTGGTGGAGGGCTTCTCTAGGAGACATTAAACCCCAAGTTCCATTACAGCACCATGTAAACATGCCTTGACATCTAGGAAGACAGGGAGAGCAGAGCTTGCAGGTTATTCTTAGCTGCAGGGTGAGATGGAGGCCAGCCTGGGCTACATGGGAGCTGTTTGGTGAGAGACAGAAAGAGGGAGACAACTCTCTTATCAGGATACTGGCAGGGAGACCCTAGGCGGGAGATCTGCCTTGAGAGATGGAGAGATGGGTGGCAGAGTTGGTGGCAGATGATAATTAGGGTGGCCCAGCACAGTCTTGGAGGGCTACTGTCTCCAGGATACCTTATCCCCCAGATGGCGAGAGTGGTCTCAGGAAGGAAGAACCAAGTGATCTGAGCCCTTTTGTGCGGTTAGAGGAGGCTCCACAGGGACCTTCTCTGCATGTTCCAGGTGGGAGAGACAGAAGACCAGAGAGAACTTCAGGACTTGTTGGTAGTATCTCAGAACCACTGCATGGAGAACTCACCGTGTGTCTTCTTGGGCACCAGATATGGATGCTGGTTTGTCATAAGTGGCTACAATCCAGATGGATTGAAGGAGCAAGGATGGAATTTTCTGGTTCTGGAGCTCCAAAGTTTCAAATCCTCAACACCACCTTCTTCAGAGTCTTTAGAAGAAGGCTCCTTCCTGTCTCTTTGAAAACCTCGGCCTTCGATGATATGGCTCAGGACCCTTAGGCACAGGGAGCACACATAAAGGGGAGGGCAGGACATAGAAAACAAGCTTTCCCACTAATGTGTTATTACTAAGACAAATACCATATAGGAACATTCAGACCCTGCATCATGCTGACACGACCAAAACCAGGTGTAGGGGTGTTGCTCAAAGATGGTGCTTACTATGCCCTGGGTCTAGGGTGACTGACAGTGAAGGTGATTTTGTGAGTCCACCTGAGACAGCGTGATTGACAGTGAAGACTCCAAGCTGCAAACTGTACCAATAGTGTTTGAGTTCCTCCATGTCCGCGGGACTCTAACTAAGGATACTTGAGTCTGTGTCAAGACATTAGCTAGGTGTAGGTTTATGGTGGCAAGAAACAGCACACCAGACAGGAAGGACAACGATTGCTTTGACTGGAATTTGAACCGAGGTTGCTGCGGCCACAATGCAGAGTACTAACCACTATACAATCACAGTGAGCCATGTGCCTGATGTTGGGTGCTCACCAGAGTCTCTGTCAAGTTCTGCCCTTTTCAGACTGGGAGGCTTCCTTCTGACTGGCCTGTCCTGCAGAAGTGATTTCTCCAACGCCTATGTATTGTGAGCTGCACCGAGTAAATGCATCTGTGCCTTGGTAGGGTGGTGAGGGCAGTCACTGAGACGTCTGTGGATCGATGCTACTCTTGCAGGTGCAGTATTTTTCCCAAGCACATGATAGCCCTCAGTGGCACTTCTCTCCATGGTGGCTGGGTACCTGTGGAGGAAGCGAACTGCTCTGGGTTCCTTATGGAGAGCTCGGGAGTAAACCAGCCTCCCTGCACCTTTCACAGATGCTACTCACTTGCAGAGGCCAAAACAGTCACTACCTGGACTCCTAACTAAATACGACAGAGGCTGGTGGTTTATTGGATTTATTTTGGTCTTTCCACACCAAGTGGTTTTTGAAATAACTTGGTTCTAGGGTTTTGTGATTATAAATTACATTTTGGTCATTCTGCTGTATGGATATCTTTAGCCAGTGGTGTAAAGTTTACCTGTTTTGTTAAATTCTGGTTCATTTCTTGTGCTTTGGTGACTTGTCCATAATTTTCTTTTATTAAGAAAAGATTCCCACTTTCCCTTTCTCCTAATAAACCAGATATCAGGTTGAGGTTGTCACAGGGGTCCCCTCTCTTCCCACACTGATTAAAACTTGGCTTTGTTATTTGCCCTGCTGTCTGTGCTATCTGGAAAGAGCAAGAGTTTCTTACCCCAAAAGGAGGATCCATAACTAACTAGACCACATTATGGCCATGTTAAAGGCCTCCCATCTCCCCATAGCTATAGGAATTATTCACTGCTGGTCTCATCAGAATCTAGTCATCTCTAAGGGATCAGACTCCATCATCTCTAAGGGAAACAACCAAGCTGACCAAGCAGCCAGGGCAGCAGCCTTCCAGGCCCAGACTTACCTCAATCACTTCAGGGGGTTCATACAGTACGGCCCACATTCTCACAGGCACCAACTGACACTTGGCCAATTCTGTCCTACCTACATCAACTCTTCATCCAAATAGTCAGGCTCTGTCTCACGTTGTCAAGGCTCACTTCTAACACAGCCCGGAGGACTTAGAGTTCTTAAAAACTATCACTGCCTCTTATAAAATCTGTCAAAAGTCAGATTCCAAGTCCAAGTATCGTAGCTTCCCTTTTCCCACCCACCAGGCTATGGGCTCCCTTCTGGGGACTGAGTGACAGCTTGATTTTACTCATATGCCTACAGTCACACGGGTTAAATATTTCCTGGTTTTTGGTAGATACCATGTCTGGGTGGATTGAAGTATTTCCTAGCAGTAACAAGAGGGTCCAGACAGTTTCTGTTGCCCTTCTCTGGGAATTTAGTCCCCATTTTAGAATCCCAACCTCTCTCCAGTCATTGTTTCAAAAACATTGCGAAAAGGTTTTGAGACACAACAAACCTCTCCACGGACACAATAATCCAAATCAGACCAAATCAAACTGATACAGAAAAAGCCCATGTTTTGAATGAATACTAATGCTTCTGGTGGCCTTCCAGGCCTCAGAGAGGAGATGAGGAAATAAGAGAGAGAAACCACAAGTTTGTCCCTGGGGGGCAGTTTAAGCACCCTGTGGGAATGGTCTTGAGCATCTCTAGGGAGGGGTCACCCTTTGGCAGGCTTTCTCTGAGGTGAAGTCTCGACTGAGGCAACTCCCAGAGGAGGGGATTTGAGGTGGAACTTTCCACTCAAACATTCCAGACTTTTTGTGTATATGGATGCCAGGGGCTGAGGTGTCTTAACCAAAACACACTATAGAAGAGAAATTGTTGTGTATGATGCAATGATAAACGGTACGATCATCTGAAAACCTTAAATTGCTGTGTTATGTCTGCATGTGGGCTAAAGAGGTTTTAAGGGGGTCAGGCACGGTGGCACAAAGCTCTTCTTGCCATCACTATGTAGACAGACCCTGTCTGGGGCGGGGATGAGGTCTGGTGGGGGGAATGCAGGGAGGCAGAGAAGGACAGAGAGGGAGAGATTTTAAAGGGACATAGAGATGGCTTGCAGGCAAGGGCTTGCTGTCAGGATTGATCATCCAAGAGCTTGATCCACGGAGCAGGCACAGCAGAAAGACATCCGACTGCTGCAAACTGTCCGCTGGCCTCCACACGCCAGTCATGGCACACATACACCTGCCCATCCCCCACATACACAACACAGAAAAAAAGCACTTACTTATTTTTGTATGTGTGTTTGTACCTGATTGTATGTGTGCACGACACACATGCAGGAGACCCTGAGAGGGCAGAGTGGATCCCCTGGACCAGGAACACAGACTGGGGTCACCCCAAATACCATGTCCAGACTTAGTGTCAGTCTCATGGTGTTTCTGTAGAAGAGAACAGAGAAATCCATACATCAAGAGCCTTGTAAAATGCAGTGGTGGAGACATGAGGTGGGCAGGTTCCAGCGAAGCTGGAGACCTCTGCTGTAGGGCTGGCTCTCTTGCTGCCTGGCTTCTCTGACTTCCTATTGGCAGAAGTTAGGGGTCTGCGGGTACACGAACCAGCGACAAGGCTGTTAGTGCACGGCTGTGAGCAGCCAATGGCTATTTGTGAGTTAGAGAAAATTCAAGATGATTTGTCTCTGGTCCTGCAACACTCCATCCATCTCTCAGCAAGGAAGAAAATCCATCAGGCCAAAAGGACAAATGGGATGGGTGTGATGGCACCCTTGGGCGCCGGTTGGGGGCGCGGTATATGCAAATGAGGGTCGCGCAGGGATGCTGCATCCACAGGCTTTGCGGAAAGGCTAGGGATTTCCAGTGCAGCATGGAATGGAGCGGTGATTCGCGGGTGGCAGCGGGGCGCAGGAATCAGGTGCGCATCCAGGGACGTCCCCAAGTCTGCGCGGTCAAGGGATCATGTATTCAAACACAGTGCCGGTGGGGCTGAGTCATGGCTATGGGAAGTAAAGCACACTCACCCAGCTAAGTGAGCACTGTCAACAGGGCTTTGGTTTATTCAGGCGAGGGTGACCGAATTGCACTAGTGTTGTACTGGCCCCTGTGATTTCCCCAAATTAGGGAAATTTGACTGCATAATTTTTATTAATTTGCGACCTCATTTGTGGTCTCGGCTTCTGCCATTTTCTCATATTTGGTTCCCTTCGTTCCTTTCTTTTTTTTTCTTTTTTTTCTGTTTTAATTTCTTTTTTTCCATTTATTTTATTGAGAAAAGGAGAGAAAAATAAAACAAGTTTCCACCTCCTCCCAGCCTCCCATTTCCCTCCCCCTCCTCCCACCCTTCTCCCCCTCCTCCCACCCTTCTCCCTGTTCCCCCACTCCTCTCCCCCTCCCTCTCCAGTCCAAAGAGCAGATAGGGTTCCCTGCCCTGTGGTAAGTCCTAGGTCCTCCCCTCTCCGTCCATTTCTAGGAAGGTGAACATCCAAACTGGCTAGGCTCCCACAAAGCCAGCACATTACGTAGGTTCAAAACCCCGTGCCATTGTCCTTGGCTTCTCATCAGCCCTCATTGTTTGCCATGCTCAGAGAGTCCAGTTTTATCCCATGCTTTTTCAGTCACAGTCCAGCTGGCCTTGGTGAGCTCCCAATAGATCAGCTCCACTTTCTCAGTGGGTGGGTGACCCCCTCGTGGTCCCGACTTCTTTGCTCATGTTCTCCCTCCTTCTGCTCCTCATTGGGACCTTGGGAGCTCAGTCCAGTGCTCCAGTGTGGGTCTCTGTCTCTATCTCCATCCATCACCAGATGAAGGTTCTATGATGATATGCAAGATATTTGTCAGTATTGCTATAGGATAGGGTCATTTCAGGTTCCCTATCCTCATCTGCCCAAGGAACTAACTGGGGACCTCGGCTTGGGCATCTGGGAGCCACTCTAGGTTCAAGTCTCTTGCCAACTCTAAGGTGGTTCCCTTAACTAAGAATTGTGCTTCCGTGCTCCCCTATCCAACCTTCCTTTATCCAAATCCTTCCTATCGCTTCCTATGTGTAACCCCAACAGCACAGACATTAAGGGCAACATTGAATAAATGGGACCTACTAAAACTGAGAAGCTTCTGTAAAGCAAAGGACACTGTCACCAAGACAAAAAGGCAACCTACTGACTGGGAGAAGATCTTCACCAACCCCACAACAGACAAAGGTCTGATCTCCAAAATATATAAAGAACTCAGGAAAGTAGACTTTAAAATGCTAATTAACCCAATTAAAAAATGGGGCACTGAACTAAACAGAGAATTCTCAGCAGAGGAAGTTCAAATGGCCAAAAGACACTTAAGGTCATGCTCAACCTCCTTAGCGATCAGGGAAATGCAAATCAAAACAACATTGAGATATCATCTTACACCTGTCAGAATGGCTAAAATAAAAAACTCCAATGATAGCCTTTGCTGGAGAGGCTGTGGTGGAAGGGGTACACTCATCCATTGCTGGTGGGAATGCAATCTTGTGCAACCACTTTGGAAATCGGTGTTTCGGTTTCTCAGGAAATTCGGGATCAACCTACCCCTGGACCCAGCAATACCACTCCTGGGAATATACCCAAGAGATGCCCTATCATATGACAAGAGCATTTGTTCAACTATGTTCATAGCAGTATTATTTGTAATAGCCAGAACCTGGAAACCACCTAGATGCCCTTCAATGGAAGAATGGATGAAGAAAGTGTGGAATATCTACACATTAGAGTACTACGCTGCGGTAAAAAAACAATGACTTCTCAAATTTTGCATGCAAATGGATGGAAATAGAAAACACTATCCTGAGTGAGGTAACCCAGACCCAAAAAGATGAATATGGGATGTACTCACTCATAATTGGTTTCTAGCCATAAACAAGGGTCACGGAGTCTACAATTGGTGATCCCAAAGAAGCTAAGTAAGAAGGTGAACCAAAGGAAAAACATATAGTTGTCCTCTTGGCTATGGGAAGTAGACAAAATTGCCGGGGAGAAAGTTGAGATCTTGGGGGTGGGGTGGGATGGGGTTAAGGGGAGATGGGGAGAGAAAAGGGAGAAGGGGAGAATGGGGGGAACTTGGGGAAAAAGGAGGATTGGGACAAAGGAAGGTCTTTTTTTTTTCTTATATGTTTCTTTTTCTGTATTTCTTTTTGCTGCACGCCTTTAATCCCAGCACTCAGGAGGCAGAGGCAGGCTTATCTCTGTGAGTTCGAGAACAGCCAAGTCTACAGAGCTAGTTCCAGGAAAGGCTCCAAAGCCACAGAGAAACCCTGTCTCGAACCCCCCCCCCCCCCCAAAAAAAAAATCTGTATTTTTGCCCATCCTTGTCAGGAAAACAAAAACATCGGCCTTAGAATTGGCATCTTTAGGAAATTATGGCCTGGGTTAATGAGAACATCCCTTCAGGTCTGGAGTTTTTGTATTAATGTTCAGGAGCACTTGTCGGAAACTATGTCCTAAATTTTGGCTTGAGACTCCAGACTTTCCTTAATTCATTCCTGCACTTAACATGCACCAGATGCGGGCTCGGGACCAGCACATCCCTAGCTGAAAGACAGAAGCCTCTGGTAGAAAGCCATTGTTCTGATTCATTCGAAACAAAACAAAACACCCCTTGTCATTTTATTATCTTCCTAACTTAAATTGGCTTCCAACTGCATTAGCTCAGTTCAAAGAAATCTCTAGGATATACACTGGGGCTCCCTGGGCTCCACCTCCTCTGGTCTCTGCGGTTCATAGCTCCCAATCCCACTGCCAGGCCACCCTCGCCCCCGTGGGTCCCTCTCCACTCCGGGTCAAGTTCGTCCATCTCCATCCCGTCCGGACTCCCTGAGCACTGGCACCGCACTCGCCGCCTTTCCCACACGGGTCCCACTGAGGTTCCAGCACACACCTGGGGTGACCAATCTTCGCGCGTCCACGAACTCCGGGTGACGGCCAGGTCTCAGCGTCCTTGAGTATCCAGGTTAAAAACTTTCGCGGGAGCTGGGGAAGCTTTGGCGGGACACTCGGGAGGCAGGGCCTTTGGCTTTGAGGCCTCCTGCTCCGGATGCTCCGCCATGGACCTGTGGGTATCCCAGGTGTGGCCGCTGCCGTGACGCCTGGATCACCAAGGCGACCTGTCAGACATCTGTGCACTGTCTCTGTGGAGAAATCGGTTAGTGCGTTCAGCTGTTAACTGAAAGGTTGGTGGTTCAATCCCACCCAGGGACGATGGCCTTTAGGCTTTTAACAAACAACTTTCCATATTGACAGCCACTTGTGTGCTGACTTGACAACTGGAGAGAGCACACTCATACATTCTTAAAATTTACAAAGTTCATGCAAAACCTTAGCTCCTGTATTTAAGGGATTTATTAACTTGCCTGTCACATGCTGTCTGGTAGGGAAATCAGCAAAGTCAATTTGTATAATTTTTTGATGGAATGAGGTGCGGTGGGGAGGGACACCTGTGTACAACAACCTCCTATTGTCGTTGGTTTACTTGGGGGTTGGATACTGTGAGAATCCTTTCTTATTAAAGGAAAATTATGAATAGCAAGTCACCAAAGCGCAGGAAACAGACCAGGTTTTAATAAAACGGGTAAACTTTACAGCACTAAGTTGAACTGGAAAATACACTGTGCTGACTAGAATAAAACAGCATATTTTGCCAATAGTCCAAAAGTATTTTTTTTGGAAGAATATCAATGTCTGAGTTAGATATTCCTGGCCTTAATTAGACACCAGGTGAATGTGAGCAACCTGTAAAACTCTATGCCTGCCCTCTCGTGGAGCCCACACAACACTGCAGGGAAGGCTCTGATTATCCCTACAGCCCAGAACGTGCATTTTTATTTAAAAAAAAATATTTTTCTAAATAAATTGAACCTATTTATGTATCTTCACCAGCAACTGGGGCGTCCTCACCCTTTGTGTTTCTCGTGGAAATTACTTGGGCTCTGTGCTCTGAAACCAGCTTGATGAGCCCTTTACTAAGCAGCTCCTGAAGGGCTGCCCTGGCCAAGGAACCCTGAACCTTGAGTCTCTCAGGGACCACAGCTGGAGTAATAAGCTTACAGTTAGGAACTTCCTTACAGAGTTTGTCATATGGAGCCTTGTCAAACAGGACTAGATTGTTGAGCCTGCCCTGAACTTTGCCTTTGGACCACTCCTTCGTTTTGGCCTTGCCACCAGACTTATTTACTGGGCCTGTGTCCTTTTGGGCCGACTTTCAGTCATCTTTCTTCTTGTTGTCACCCTTGGGCGGCATGATGGAGCTTGGAGAGTGGAAAGGACACTGTAGCCTCCCTAAGATGTCGGGAAAAAGTCAGAGGTAGACAAGAGAAATATATAGCTCACCAGACTTATTTTGTCATCCCACAAAGAAACAAAGAACACTTTTTATTTTGCTCTTCAAACACACCCTGCTTTTTACCTGATATTTGTTAAGAAAATTGGTATTGGAAGAATTTCAGCTCAAAGGCTCAAAAATATATTCAACAAAATTATAGAAGAAAACTTTCCCAACCTAAAGAAGGATATTCTTATGAAGGTACAAGAAGCTTAGAGAACACCAAATATACTGGATCAAAAAACAAGAATCAAAAAATATCCCCTCACCATAAAATAATCAAAACACAAAACATACAGAATAAAGAAAGAATATTAAGAGCTGCAAAGGTAAAAGGTCAAGTAACATATAAAGGTAAACCTAGCAAAATTACATGTGACTTCTCTATGGAGAACTTGAAAGCCAGAGTGTCCTGGATAGATGTGCTGCAGACACTAAGAGACCATGGATGCAAGCCCAGACTACTATACCCAGGTCAGCTTTCTTTAACCATCAATGGAGAAATCAATTTATTTCAAGACAAAAACAGATTTAAGCAATACGTATCCACAAACCCAGCCTTACAGAAAGTATTAGAAGGTAAACCTCAACACAAGGAAGCCAACAATACCCACTATATCACAGACATCTGATAACCCTCCACCAAAACAACTCAAAGAAAGGAAACACACAAACACTACCACCAAAATAAATAAATAAATAACCGGGGTTAACAACCACTGGTCATTAATATCACCTAATATCAATGGACTCAATTCACCTATAAAAAGGCACAGGTTAAGAGAATGGATACAAAAACAGGATCCAACATTCTGCTGTTTACAAGAAACACTCCTCAACCTCAAAGACAGACACTACCTCAGAGTAAAGGGCTGGGAAAAGGTTTTCCAATCAAACAGAACTAAGAAACAAGCAGTTGTGGCTATCCTAATATCTAACAAAATTGATTTCAAACTAAAATCAATCAGAAGAGATGAAGAAGGACACTTTAAACTCATAACAGGAACAATTCATCAAGATGCAGTCTCAATCCTGAATATCTATGTCCCTAATATAAAAGCACCCACATATGCAAAAGAACTAGAACTCAAACCCACAAACTAATAGTAGGAGATGGACAGGTCAACCAGACAGAAACTTAACAGAGAAATAAGAGAACTAATAGATGTATTGAGTCAAATGGACTTAACAGACATCTATAGAACATTCTACCCAAACAGGAAATAAACCATCTTCTCAGCACCTCGTGGAACCTTCTCAAAAACTGATCTCAGACTTAGTAACAAAGCAAACATCCACAAATACAAAGAAATTGGAGTAAACCACCTGTGTCTTATCGGCTCACCATGGAGTAAAGTTAGAAATTAACAACAATACAACCCCCAGAAAGCCTACAAACTTGTGAAAAGTGAACAGTCAACTACTGAACCACTCCTGGGTCAAGGAAAAATTAAGAAAGAAATTAAAGTTTTCCTTTAATTCAACGAAAATGAAGACACAACATACCCAAACCTATGGGACACTATGAAAGCAGTGCTAAGAAGGAAGTTCATAGCACTAGGTGCCCATATAAAGAAAATGGAGAAGGCTCACACCAGAGACTTAACAGCACACCTGAAAGCTCTAGAAAAAAAAAGGCAGACTTACCCAGGAGGAGTAGAAGACTGTAAATAATCAAACTGAGGGCTGAAATCAACTAAATAGAAACACAGAAAACAATACAAAGAATCAGTGAAACAAAGAGCTAGTTTTTTTTTTTTTTTTAAGAAAATCAACAAAAGGGCTGGAGGGATGGCTCAGAGGTTAAGAGCACTGACTGCTCTTCCAGAGGTCCTGAATTCAATTCACAGAATCCACATAGTGGCTCACAGTCATCTTTAATGAGATCTGGCGCCCTCTTTTGGTATGTGGGAAGCAGAATGTTGTACACATGATAAATAAAATTTCAAAAAAAAAAAAAATCAACAAAATAGACAAACCCTTATCCAAACTAGTCAAAAGGCAGAGAGAACATGCAAATTAACAAGATCAGAAACGCAAAGGGGGACATAACAACAGACACTGAGGAAATTCAGAGAATTATTAGGTCTTACTACAAAAGCCTATAAGCCACAAAATTGGAAAATACAAAAGAAATGGATTTTTTAGATAAATACAATATACCAAAATTAAATCAAGACCCAGGTGAACAATTTAAATAGCCCTATAAGTCACGAGGAAATAGAAGCTGTCATCAAAACCCCCACCCCCAAAAAAGAGCAGGGCCAGATGGTTTTAATGCAGAATTCTACCAGAACTTCCAAGAAGAGCTAATACCTATATTTCTTAATGTGTTCCACATAATAGAAACAGAAGAGCCATTGTCAAACTCTTCTTATGAAGCTACAGTTACCTTGATACCAAAACCACACACTCAAACAAGAAAGAGAATTACAGACCAATCAACTCAAGAACATCAATAAAAAAATGGCAAACCGAATCCAAGAACACATCAAAAAATTATCCATTATGATCAAGTAGGCTTCATGCCAGAGATGCAGGGCTGGCTCAACATACGAACATCTATCAATGTAATTCATCATATAAATAAACTATAAGAAAAAAGCCCCCCATCAAAATCCCATCAAAATTCTTCACAGATCTGGAGAAGACAATCTTGATGGGGATTGCATTGAATCTATAGATTGCTTTTGGTAGAATTGCCATTTTTACTATGTTGATCCTCCCAATCCAGGAGCAAGGAAGATCTTTCCATTTTCTGGTGTCCTCTTCAATTTCTTTCTTCAAAGACTTAAAGTTCTTGTCAAATAGATCTTTCACATCCTTGGTCAGAGTTACCCCAAGATATTTTATGCTATTTGTGGCTATCGTGAAAGGTGATGCTTCGCTAATTTCCCTCTCTGTTTCCTTATCCTTAGTGTATAGGAAGGCCACTGATTTTTTGGAGTTGATCTTGTATCCTGCCACATTACTAAAGGTGTTTATCAGTTGTAGGAGTTCTTTGGTAGAGTTTTTGGGGTCGCTTATGTATACTATCATATCATCTGCAAATAACGAGAGCTTAACTTCTTCTTTTCCGATACGAATCCCCTTGATCCCTTTATGTTGTCTTATTGCTATTGCTAGAACTTCAAGCACTATATTGAAGAGGTATGGAGAGAGTGGACATCCTTGTCGTGTTCCTGATTTTAGTGGGATGCCTTTGAGTTTTTCTCCATTTAATTTAATGTTAGCTGACGGCTTGCTGTAAATAGCTTTTATTATATTTAGGTATGACCCTTGTATCCCTAATCTCTCCAAGACTTTTATCATAAAGGGGTGTTGAATTTTGTCAAATGCTTTTTCAGCATCTAATGAAATGATCATATGGTTTTTTTCTTTCAGTTGATTTATATGCTGGATTACATTGATAGATTTGCGTATGTTGAACCAGCCCTGCATCTCTGGGATGAAGCCTACTTGATCATAATGGATAATTTTTCTAATGTGTTCTTGGATTCGGTTTGCCAGTATTTTATTGAGAATTTTTGCGTCGATATTCATGAGTGAGATAGGCCTGTAATTTTCTTTCTTGGTTGGGTCTTTGTGTGGTTTTGGTATCAGGGTAACTGTAGCTTCATAAAAGGAATTTGGCAATGACTCTTCTGTTTCTATATTGTGAAATACATTAAGGAGTATAGGCATTAGCTCTTCTTGGAAGTTCTTGTAGAATTCTGCATTGAAACCATCTGGTCCTGGGCTTTTTTTCGAAGGGAGATTTTTGATAACGGTTTCTAGTTCTTCGCGACTAACAGGTCTATTTAGATCGTTCACCTGGTTTTGGTTTAGCTTTGGTATGTGGCACTTATCTAAAAACATGTCCATTTCTTTTGCATTTTCTAGTTTTGCGGCATACAGGCTTTTGTAGTAAGATCTAATGAGTCTCTGAATTTCCTCTGTGTCTGTGGTTATGTCCCCCTTTTCATTTCTGATCTTATTTATTTGCGTGTTCTCTCTCTGTCGTTTAATTAGTTTGGATAGGGGTTTGTCGATCTTGTTGATTTTCTCCAAGAACCAACTTTTTGTTTCATTGATTCTTTGGACTGTTTTCTGCGTTTCTGTTTTGTTGATTTCCGCCCTCAGTTTGATTATTTCCAGTCTTCTGCTCCTCCTGGGCGTGTCTGCTTCTTTTTTTTCTAAAGCTTTCAGGTGTGCTGTTAAGTCTCCGATGTATGCTTTCTCTGTTTTCTTTAAGTGGGCACTTAGTGCTATGAACTTTCCTCTTAGCACTGCTTTCATAGTGTCCCATAGGTTTGAGTATGTTGTTTCTCTATTTTCATTGAATTCCAGGAAGACTTTAATTTCCTTCTTGATTTCTTCCTTAACCCAGGTGTGGTTCAGTAGTTGACTGTTCAGTTTCCATGAGTTTGTCGGCTTTCTGGAGGTAGGATTGTTGTTGAGTTCTAACTTTAATCCGTGGTGATCTGATAAGACGCAGGTGGACACTGATATTTTTTTGTATCTGTGGAGGTTTCCTTTGTTTCCGAGTATGTGGTCAATTTTCGAGAAGGTTCCATGGGCTGCAGAGAAGAAGGTATATTCTTTCCTATTTGGGTGGAATGTTCTATAGATGTCTGTTAAGTCCATTTGCTTCATTACCTCCAGTAGTTCTCTTACTTCTCTATTAGGTTTCTGTCTGATTGACCTGTCCATTTCTGAGAGAGGTGTATTGAAGTCTCCTACTACTAGTGTGTGTGGTTTGATATCTGCCTTGAGTTTTAGTAATATTTCTTTTACATACATGGGTGCTTTTATATTAGGGGCATAAATATTCAGGATTGAGACATCATCCTGACAAATTGTTCCTGTTATGAGTATAAAGTGTCCATCTCGATCTCTTCTGATTGATTTTAGTTTGAAGTCAGTTTTGTTAGAAATTACTATGGCCACACCTGCTTTTTTCTTAGGACCATTTGCTTGAAAGACCTTTTCCCAACCCTTTACTCTGAGTAGATGCCTGTCTTTGTGGTTGAGATGTGTTTCTTGCAAACAGCAGAATGTTGGATCCTGTTTTCGTATCCAATCTCTTAGCCTGTGCCTTTTTATAGGTGAGTTGAGACCATTAATATTAAGTGATATTAATGACCAGTGGTTGTTCATGCCGGATATTCTTGTTGTTTTTGGAAGTAGAATTTGTGTGTCTCCCTTCTTTGAGTTGTGCTAGTGAAGGGTCGCTAGATGCCTGAGTTATTGTAGGCAGTGTTGGCAATGTTGGATTCCTTGGGTTGCGGTTTTCCTTCTATTACTTTCTGTAGGGCTGGATTCGTGGCTACGTATTGCTTAAATTTGTTCTTATCCTGGAATTTCTTGGTTTCTCCATTTATAGTGAACGAAAGCTTGGCTGGGTATAGTAGTCTGGGCTTGCATCCATGGTCTCTTAGCTTCTGCAGTACTTCTATCCAGGACCTTCTGGCTTTCCTTGTTTCCATAGAGAAATCAGGTGTAAGTCTGATCGGTTTACCTTTATAAGTTACTTGGCCTTTTTCCTTTGCAGCTCTTAGTATTCTTTCTTTAACCTGTATATTTTGTGTTTTGATTATTATATGGCGAGGGGATGTTTTCCTTTGATCCAGTCTGTTTGGTGTTCTGTATGCTTCTTGAATATTCAAAGGAATATCTTTCTTTAAGTTGGGAAAGTTTTCTTCTATAATTTTGTTCAAAATATTTTCTGGGCCTTTGAGCTGTGACTCTTCTCCTTCTTCTATTCCTATTATTCTTTTATTTGGTCTTTTTATTGTGTCCCATAATTCCTGAATGTTTTGTGATGAGAATTTGTTGGCTTTGCAGTTTTCTTTGATCAGAGCGTTTATTTTCTCTATGGTGTCCTCAGAATCTGAGATTCTTTCTTCTATTTCTTGTATTCTATTGATTATGCTTGTTTCTGTAGGCTGTGCTCGTTGACCTAGATTTTCCATATCCAGCTGGTCCTCAGTTTGTGTTTTCTTCCTTGCTTCCATTTCAGTTTTCAATTCTTGAACTGTTTCCATTACCTGTTTGATCGTTGTTTCTTGGTTTCCCAGGGTATTATGTACATATTTACTCATTTCTTCAAATTTTTGGTTATACTTCTCATCCATTTCTATAAGGGCATTTTTCACATGTTGTTTAAGGGACTCTACTGCTTTCAAAAAGTCAATTTTTTCCACTTCTTCTGTGTTAGGGTGTTGGAGACCTTCTGTTGTAAGATCATTGGGTTCTGGTGTTTTCATGCTGATTTTCAGATTATTGGGTGAATTCTTTCCTTGACGCCTGCCCATCTCCTCCTATCGATGCTATCTAAGGGGTCTGTTAAAACTGGTTCAGGTTTCCCTGCTGGCCAGGGGCTCCTCTTACAAAATGCCCTTGCTCTGTTTCCTGGTTCCTGCCGGGGGGGGGGGGGGGGGGGGGGGGGGGGGGGGGGGCAAGATCCCTCTCACCCCTCAGAAGGGTCTTCAAGAATAGGACCGGGCTCTTCCTCTGCCAGGGACCTCCCCAACCGAATGCCTACCTCTTTGGTTTAATTGTAGTGGGGCGATCTGTTCTCGGTGTTTCGCGCGGTCCCTGCAGCCTGCTTCTGCTGCTGGGATGGTCCCGCCACCAGCAGCCTGTGTCCTCTGCTGCCGCTCTGGTCCCCGCCGGTTCCAGCCTGTCCCAGTTGGTCCCCGCCGGCTGTGCTGGGCGTCCTCCGCCCGGTGTTCCGGCCGCCTTCCGCCGCCCGGTGTTCCGGCTGCCTTCCCTCCTCAGTCTATTGATTCAAGGTTGGGGCCATTATACTCTTTCTATGACTGCGTGCTTTCCATATTGGCTCAGTTATTCAAGGTAGACCTGCCTAGAGCTAGTCACATCTTCACTACCAACCTCATAGCTTGAGTGAGCTCTAGTGACATTCTGAGTGAAATTTTCATTACTTCCTATGTGTCTTCTCTATGTTTTGAACCCTCCAGTCTCTAAAAGTCTGAGGATCTGCACCAGTGCTCATTCACTTCAGAGATCTCATGTGTTCTACTTTATCCTTTATCCTGACCTCATTTCTAGGCATGCTTTGTTTCTCATGTTACTTGAGTATGAATCTGAAGGAGGGAAAAGCCATCCCTGGGCAGTGGTTGGGAAGTGATCGTTCAGTTTCTCACATAACACCTGAGAAGCAGAGAGCTAGATTTCCGGCTTTAGGAAGACAATGTGCCTAAAGGCTTCCCCGGTGTCCCCAGAGAGGCTCTTGGAAATGGCACCTTAGTTTCAGGTCACTTTTGGGTGAAGTAGTTAGCAGGGGTTAAGAGCTGTATCATATGACGTCAGCAGTCCCCCACCTGGACATTCTACTGTATCCTGGAGAGCCTGGAATTCTGTGATGTCACCTGTGTTGTGGCAACGCCAACTGCCCTTGAGGCATTCGTTCAGTGCCTGTGTGGTTCACCCACAGCCATGCTGACACGACTCAACAGGCTGCTTGGGAGACAGGATGGAGAGCGCAGGGAGGCCAGAGAGAGGCACAGGGAAGATGGCCTTCAGTCTCCGAGCCACACATCAAGGAATAAATGGTTCTGGAGAAAGCGCAGTGAGTCCTGGGCAGGGGACAGAGATTCCTGAAGGATGAAGGCTTAAGTTGATCCTTTCAGGAGTGGGACTCAGGAGGTGGGAGTTCCTGGGAAGCGATGTCCTCTTCTGCTTTTCTGAGTTACTAAAGAGCAGGCCCAAAGTCGAGGATGTCGGATGGTGTGTGTGGCCGAGAGCCAGGGATGGACAAGGCTTCAACTGCTGTGCTGAGGGCCCTCTGCTTTCCCTCGGCCTCTGCGTGGGAAGCACAGAAGGAACCACAGTGGTTCCAGTTCCAGCCCTGCCCTTCACCGTCACTGGATTTCTTTTGCTTGTGTGTCACTAAAGAGAGGGAGAGTAACGTCCCCCAGACAAGCTCCCAAATAAATCACACACAGAGGCTTCTTTCTTATGAATGCCTGCCCTTAGCTTGGCATGTTTCTTGTCAGCTCTTCTTGACTTAAATTATCCAGACTACCTTTGGCCTCTGGCTTTTTATCTTTCTCTTCTGTAAATCTTACTTCCACTCTTACTCCATGGCTGCTGAGTGAGTTGGTGAATGGCCACCTGAGTAGTTCACTCTTGTTCTAGGGCTCCTCGTTATTCTCCTCTCGGCGTTCACCTTTTACTTATACTCTCTGCCTGCTAGGCCCACCTATCCTTGCTTCTGTCTCCCTATTGGCTGTCTATCTCTTTATTAGGACCATCAGGTGTTTTAGACAGGAACAGGAACACAGTTTCACAAAATAAACAAAAGCAGCATAAACAAACTCCCACACCTGAAAATAATATTTCCCAACATTGATGCACATATCGAGCAACAGTGATTCAGGATGGAGACATGGATTATGGGTCTCAACTAGAGGATAGCTGTCTACTCTGTGAGGTCTTCAGTGGGTTCCATGCATTCCCTCTTCCTCAAGCCTCTTTTAGGACTTAACATGGTCTCTCATGGCCCCATACCATCTAACTGTACAAATTCACTGATGTTTGTCTACCTACAGGAAGTACTGGAAAGGCACGGACCTCAGCCTCCCTCACTGAGCATGAACAGCAGATGAACAAGGTTGATGAACTGAGCCTTCAGCTCCAGATGATGACCAATGAGAGGAATGAACTTCGTGCAGTCCTGGCCAATTATACCAACAATGATGAGAACAAGAACAACAGGTAGTCATTATGTCCAGTACTCTGGTGACTGTCTTGACTCTCCTGTGTCCACCCCAGCATTCCTCATGGCACCTGAGGCTGCACCTCCAAGGGGTCCTCCTGCCCAAAGTGCTTTTCCCGAGTGCATCTGAGAGGCAGGACTGAGGCCTAGGTAGGAGTGAGATGGGGACACAGACTGTTCTGCTTCCTCCCAATGAAAAGCAGAGCCTGTGTCCTGAGTCACATTCTATGGATGGGGCAGCAGTGTGTGAGCTCACAACACGCATTTCAAAGAGGCCTGGACAGGTGTTGGCTTGTGGGAGATGCTGGGTGCTGAGTTCACTGGGAGTCTTTGTATTTGACTGGGGGATTTCTAGCTGGTTGCTTTGGGAGTAGGGCCTGGTTTTAATGTTCCATCTCAGTATGTGACTGGAAGGCCTGGATCTCATCCTGGCATCTCTCTGCCCTTGTTCCTTGTACTCTGAGATAATTCCACCGACCTGCATGTCTCTGGCATCCCAATTGTTTGTGGGTTTATGTGTGTGAAGAGCTAACGGGCCCAAACATTGCCAATATGGCAGTGGCAGATTTTACCCTTTTCCCTACCCTCTCCCTTGGTAAACATTAAATTGAATTCTTAAAATTTGTCCCCAAGGTTCATGCACCTGTTTTGCCACTGACTCATTCCTGAAACCAAACACCAATATCCAGCAATTAAAATTCATTATTTGGCTAGTATGGCTTAGCTATCCAATCAGCTTTCACCAACTCATCCTAGCAAAGATTTCCCCTTATCTCCTTAAAAACCCACAGTTGAAAAAAAACACCCATTGCTTGTTCTCAGCTATTGCCTGATACAGAGGAAGGCCCCCCCTCCCCAATTCTATGAATGCTTTTCTGAGTCAATAAATCTCCTTTGTGCTGTCGTGTCTGGTGTGTTCTGTACTGTCTCTGAGGGGTTCCCAGACAATGTGTGTGTTCATGTGTGTATTTGTCCAGATCCTGTGAGTCAGAGACTGGTAGCAGGGCTGAGGATCTGTCTGACTCAGAGTCTCAGGTGATAGAAGTGCTCAGGCCCTGGAGTCCCACTTTGAGCATCCCTGCCCTCATTGTTTGTGCTCGCCTTGGTGACTGAATGGAATTCCCTGGGGAGTTTATAAAGTCATTGTGCTGTACGGTCTCCTCCATGGAAATCCTGATTATGAGTTCTGAGTATCCTTTTGATAAAAGGAACACAAAATATACATTTTTTTCCTGAAGACAGGAGACATGACATCACAGGTTTCAGGTAGGCCCAGACCCATAGCACAGACTCCTGGGACATCTTATAAAGAGCTACTTTGTTCCTCCAGGCTGACTGAGGAAGCTCATGTATCCCTGTCTGTCTTCCTCTTGACACTCTGCCTTTCTGGCCCTGGGGCAGCTTAGTAAGTCTAATAACATCAACAGGTCTTAGTACCAAGGACTCGGGATGTGACATCCAGTGCACAAGGTTTATCCAAGACACAGCCTTAATTCATATGTCGATGGGGTTCTGATGACTGTGTTCATGGGGTTCTTTCTTCCTGGTCCCATGCTCTACCACAGGTTGAATGCTGAGCTAAAGGAGCTGAATATTGATCATCAGAAGGAGACGTCAGAGCTGGAGAATTTCCCCAAGGAAATTAGTGAGGCCTCTTCCAAGTGCAAGGAGCTGACTGAGAAGACCAACTTCTACAGGTGAGTGTTGTCTGATTGGATGGGACCCCGTACTTGGGAAGGACAGCTGCTGCACTTGTTTCTCTTTGAACCAAAGTGAGGGCTGTGGCTCTAGCTTGTTTACCTTGTACTTGTCCTCCAAGACTAATTTCTCCCAAGTGCAAGGAGTCGGAAAGCCCCTCCCAACATTGTCTTGTCAGCTTCCAGAGCTCCTAGATAAAAAAACATAGTTTGCACCATGAATGGTCTCTAGGACTCTGAGAGAGGTTTACAGAACCTGTTGCTATGGGAAACAGATGTGGAATGTATTCCTCTTGGGTCCTCTGTCCTCTCTCAGAACATGTGTGCTCTATAACTGATGATGTTCTCCAAATACCATGATCAGTGTTGGACCGGTGTGTGTTGGGGTTGCAGAATCCTGCTCTCAGAGGTACATCACCTGGGTAATACTGACGTGGCTAATGTGGGCTGCAGTCTGGGGCTGGCTGAGGACATGGGACCTTGCAGGGAAGATGGTATTAGTAGGTAGGAGTGGCAGATGGAGGTGACTGGAGCTCATCATTTTCTGTGATGGTTAAGCACCCTCCACAGCCGGCTTCTGAGGGAAAGGACACAGATGAAGGAAAAAGTGGGCATGTTGAGAGAGGACAACAGAAAGCTGCAGCAGGATCAGACCTACCTGCAAGAGTCCTGTGAGGAGACAAAGTGGCTCTGTGAGGAGGCCCTTGAGAAGATCTGTGACATCTTGACAAAGCAGCAGCAGGTAAGCTGAGGCAGCAGGAGCAAGCTGCCCACCTATTTAACCACACACACACACGTACATCATCATGTAACCGTCTGCTCAGATACCCAGCTGACCACCTCCATTCCATCTAAGAGTTCACATCTGGGATCCTTCACAAGTCTTCCTAGGGAGTTCACCTCTGGGAAGACACAACCTGACTGGCAAACAAACCATCTTGCTCTGGTAGAAGCTGCAGTTCTTTGAGGGAGATTGGTAAATCACAAATCACAAACTTACATGTCAATACAGTAGAAAGGTTCTATGCTGGGAGCCACATAGGGAGAATCCCAGAGCTTTGAGTGAGTGAGGACAAGGGCCTGTGGATCATTTGTTTGCTTGAACGAAATAATTTTGTTCTGCTTAAGCTATCCAGGCCAGAGCCCTTTGGATCTTCTGTCTCCTCACAGGTAGAGCTTCCTATCTTTTTCTTTCTCATCTTATGCTAACTGAGTTGCTTGGTAAGGAAGAGAAAGGACTTAGTGTTTTCTCTTAATTTTTACTACTTTGGAATTAATGAGTTTTGTAATAAAAAAAAATCAATCCCCAGAGCTTTTTTGAAAGTAAAAGTAGACATTTTCCTTTCACCGAACTGAGGTAACCTCCCAGGAAATGTCCTGATTGTCTCATTGGCTTCACAACAGTCAGTCTCTTTGCTGACATGTGATGCTCACTCTATCATGCGCATGCTTATGTCTTAGTACAGATCCCTCATAGTTGTACAGAGAGCTGCATTTCAGAACAACACTGTGCTGACCTCACTAGGCTCCGACTACTGATCTGGGGCTATTTTCATATTATATGTTCTGTGTTATGGTCCAAAGTTGTTGGGTCATGACCATGGGTCAGTCTCATTCTCTGGTGCTATCAAGGTCTTCTCTGGAGTAGCCTGAGTAGGATTTCTTTGGAGACTAGAATGGGTCAGCTTAGAGCTATCAGGAGGCTTCATGTGCAGTGTCTTCCATTGGGACTTGATCTTTTGTGGTCAAGCTCAGGTGTGCAGAGGTTTTCACACCTGTATGATCAGTGAGTCTTGAGATGAAGGACTTTCCTGGAAGGGGAAAGAAGTTCAGACTAGGGCAGAGGCCTGACTGAGTCTAAGAGCACTGAGAGACAGCACTGAGGACCCGCTGTCTTCCTGCAGCAGGAATGGTGCTGCAAAACTCTAGTCTTCTTTGCTTTTCTGGGTTCAAGAAGGGTGTGTATGTGTGTGTGTGTGTGTGTGTGTGTGTGTGTTTGTGCTGTGCTTTTATGTATCTTTGTGGGTTTCAGAATATGTGTTTGAGACAATATATGTATGTTCACTTTTGGAATGATAGACATCTTTAAGGATGATGGAGACCAGTGTTAATAGAAAGGACTGTTTCTGCTCTGGTTAGCATTAGTTTGCATCAGCCATAAATCACATGGAGCTGCCAATCTTTTGGCATGTCCAAGCAGCTACCTAGAACAAAGGACCACAATACTGAACAAACTAAAAGATTTTCAGGTGTTTGTAGAGGCATAAATATTCATCTGCAAGAAATCCTTTGCAGAAAACCAAGGTAATGCAGGACATGGAGGTGAGAAAGAGGGTGCTGAGGCAAATCAAGGTGCCTGAGAGCAGGAAAGCCTGGTTGAGGATGTGTGTCCTTCTCTGCTCTGGGTGAAAGGTGACTGTCCACTAACGACTTCTGTATCCTGTTTTGTTCTCCTCATCAGTGCCTGCTGTCATTTTCCTTTCACCTTTGTCTAATCTTGGCTCATTTGAATCTTGGATCTTGGCCTTGATTTTGTGTTGTAGGAACTGCGGGCCGCGTCCTGCCATCAGGCTAGCTTTACCCGAAATACTTACACGGAAACTGTATTCTTTTAAACACTGCTTGGCCCATTAGTTCAAACCTCTTATTGGCTAGCTTTTACATATTGATGTAACCCATTTCTAATATTCTGTGTAGCACCATGAGGTGGCTTACCAGGGAAGATCTTCGCCTGTGTTTGTGTCTGGGGATCATGGCAACTGCCTGACTCGGCTTCATTCTCCCAGCATTCTGTTCTGTTTACTCCGCCTCCCTAATTTTCTGTCCTATTAAAGGGCCAAGGCAGTCTCTTTATTTAACCAATGAAATTAACACAAAACAGAAGACTCCCACATTAATTTTGTCATTAAAGAGATGCTGAACTGCAGAGGTGTCTCCCCCAGCAGAAGTCCCATAGCCATGCTGAGCTGTGAGAACAGGCTGTCTTAGTGCAGCCCACTCAGGCTCATCATCGTCTAAAGCACTCACTGCATGTTGTGTCTGCAGCGCTCAGAAGCTGCTTTCATTCCAAGCTTCTTTACACTGAGACAAATTTGGCCTGAGGGGGTTGGAAGAAATGAGGAGCCTCAGTTATTGCTAGTGGTGTAAAATGGTGTGGCTCTGTGAGAAGCTATGTATTACTTTTTAGAAACATGGATTGCTGTACCCAGATGAGCCAGTGATGCCAGAATGAGAAGGAAGGGTCACAGAGAATCTAGGGGACACCTGGGTTATAGAAGCATTCCTCAGAGCACCGCCGAACCAGAAAATGAATATTTTCATTGATGAGTAAACATTCAATAAAGTCAATGATTCCTGACATAATCATCTCACCAGATGCAAAGATATATTTGAATTCTGGTTGTAGAGATTTTCTGGTTTTCTGAACTCATTTCTTGAACTCATTGGGCCCAAAATGAGGTAACCTGTGGTTTATAGAGCTCCTATTGGAGGAAGCTGCTGTCTTTGGAGCCACGGGGAAGAACTGAATGAAAGGAAGAGACTGGTCCACAATCAGGCAGTGGTCCTGGACCACGGAACTAAGCCTATAATGTACAGACTCGAAAACTTGTATGCAAGCTCAGATAACTGATCAAGGAACCCTGACATCCACCATTGGTGGCCTGGGTGTACAAGGCAAGCACTACATTGACTGCTCTGCCCACTGTGTTCTTCTCCCAGGGACCTGGCGTGCATGTGGTGCATAGACACACAGGCAGGCAAAACCCCCACACATATAAAGTGGAAATAGAATGAAAACTCATCAAAACAGAGCAAAAGTACACAATCCTCACCACATCACCACACCCCTGTGCCTGGTTTAGAATGCGGGGGGAGAGGGTGTGGGCTAATGAAAGTTAACTCTCTTCTTTATAGGATCCGAGGTGATCTCTTCTTCCATATTGTTAGCTAGGATCTACACATGTGGATGAAATGCAGTGTGCTTGTATGTGAGCATCCATGTACTTGTGATGATCAGGATTGTGTGAGTGTGTTTGTTTGAGTTTGTGTACATGCGTGCACACATGTATACGTGGGTGCAGACAACCCTGACCTAAGAACACAATCTTCTGATGAATAGAAACATCAAAGACTGGAGAAACACCTTCGATTCCTGCTGAAGCAGAAGGAACTGGTTACCCAGCTAATGGACTTGGCAGGAAAGCAGCAGCATCGCTTCACTGAGTCCCAGACGAGGTAGGAGCACGGACTGACAGAAGCAGTTGTAGTCTAGTGGATTCTCTGTTTCGGGGTCTCTGACCTGTTTGGGTTTTAGTCTATTTGGCAAGGCTCACACCCACATCCTGGTACAAAATACCTCAGAATATGATTTGGCTAATCACCAGAAACTTTTGTGTAGGAAACCATATGCTTGGTTATTATTCTTCTGAGGATTGTGTCCCCTCTTCTCTTTTGGGAAACAGGAGGTCAACTGTGAGGGACAGTGTGTCCTCTGCCAGTTTATTTTCCTTCAGGAACATCACATTTACAGAGAAGTTTCTAGTCTTCTTGCTAACTTGGATGCAGCACACTCCTGCTGATTGCAGGCTCTCTGCAGGGTTCATCAGTTTCCTGTGAGAAGATTTACTCTGGCCATAAACAGATTAGGAGTTGACAAATTAGCCCCATGCACCTTCTGGGCTGTAGGGATAATCAGAGCCTTCGCTGCAGTGTTGTGTGGGCTCCACTAGAGGGCAGACATAGAGTTTTACAGGTTGCTCACCTTCACCTGATATCTAATTAAAGCCAGGAATATCTTAACTGAACTGTGACTCAGATATTGATATTTCTCCAAAATAATATTTTTGGACTCTTGAAAACATGCTGTTTTTTCAAGCCCAGCACAGTGTATTTTTTCAGTTCAACTCATAGCAGTTTTTAAACGTGGAGAACAAATCCAGCCCAGGGTGACTCTGATACTTTTCCCTTCGGGAAGCAGTCAATGAGCTCAGCTGAAAGGTGATGCTGGGTTGTCTAGCTGGTGGGGACTCAAAAGCTGACATGGCAAGGCCCCACCAGGCCTGTGTCCCAGCTGCCTTCCTCCTCTAGGTTTGAACATCTCCAGCATGAACTGGAACAGACCACAGCCCAGGAGGAGAGCCTCCTGCAGATGGAGCTGCTGCAGCAGGAGCACTATGTGCCAGGCAAGTGAGCCACCATTGAGCCCATTCCCACCAACCAGGGGTTCACGGTGTGGGTTTTCTCCCTTGACTTTTCCATTACTAGGGGTGAATAGCCCTGATTTTGTTCTTGCCATTGCCCCAGAGAGACTCTTTCTATGTCTGATTTCCATTTCTTTTCTGACAGCACCTCGTAAGAGAACCGAGAAGCCTGAAGATAACCAGAGACACCTTGAAGGCATGACATTCTACACTCCAGGATCCAGGCCTCCTCTGAAAAAGCCATGTCCCTTTCTGCTGTGAGCACAACATTGAGGCAAATATCAACCAATCAACAGAGGATCCAGCCACAATCTGATTCACCTCTGTTGGCTCACAATTTTCAGAGAAAAGACTGCATCAGAAATAAGCTTGAAATTCAGACGACACCCTGCAAATTAGTCAGAAGCCAAACATCCATCACCAAGTGGTCCTAGTGTGGGCAAAACATCACGGAGGGAGATACTTGGGTGAGCAAGAGTCATTCTGTCAGCTACTGTCAAGGCTTTGGCAAGCTGACTGCATATGTGATCTGGAGTCTGACAAGGAAGACTCTGTCACACTGCTATCCAGACAGACCACACCCAAAAGCCCAGGATTCTCTCTAGTGCAGAGCTGACGCTGACCCCATATCACACACAAGTGTTGGTGATGATAATTCACTAGAGACTAATCCACTTCCTCGCGTTTCCTGTTATTGATTTGCTTTTTCTTAAAGAATATTTCAAGGGAAAGTGGGAATTTTGTTTAATTTTATTTGGTTGGTTGTTTTTGTTATGTTTTAGATTGTTTTGGTTTGGTTTGGTTTATATCTTAGTATGTCTGTGCATTAGTTTTTTTGGTTATCTTCATTTTAGTGTAAGTTTTTGTTATTTCTTTTATTATTACCATTGTTTTAATAGTTTGCTAAGGTTACACACTGTCTTTAATGATCGCTGTCTTAAAGCCCCCATTGAATAAAATGAATGTTTTATGAATAAAAAGCTATTTCCAACTTTTCACTCTTAAGTCTTCTTTATTCAGATGAGCTGTCACACTCCTGTAAACCCACAACTCACAGGCGTGGATCTGTAACTGCAAGTTCCAGGTAGCTTGGGCTGCACAATGATTTTCCAGTCATGGGCTGCACAGGCAGATGGCACCTCCGATATGGATACGGATGTCATGGCCTACTCCGTGTATACCCACTAGTCTACAGAAAATCTAGACATATTGCATCCCTGAGATCATATATTTAGCTTTAGTAGATTGTGGTACACACACTGTACAACATGTTCATGACATCATCATGCAGAGCAAACTGAAGGGAAACACAACTAACTGTAGTCGGAAGCTTTTCTGTGTTCTGCCCGGTCCCGACTGCTTATAAAGTATATGCGTTATTTAGGTAGGTCTCCTGAGACAGCCAAAAGTGCTCTTAATGCATGAGCCATCTCTCCAGTCCCTGCCCTTGACTTTGTCCTCCCAGTCATATGTGCTCTATCAGTAGATTGGATCACCTCCAACCAAAGACAGACGTTTCTTCAGACCTGTAGGGACAGGCACATGAAGTAGGCATGCTAATTGTCTTAGGCTGCCACTCATCCATGCAGGGCTCACAGAGGTTCCGGACCCAGACCCAGCATCGCTGACTGTCTGATTGGAATGGATTTCTTCACCTCTCATCTAGGTTGACAATACAGGTTAGGACTGTCTAATCACATGCAGAATTTGAGAAGGCCCTATTGTGAATAGAGAGGTGGGGTAAGGAACCCCTCTTGATAGTCTAAGTAAGCAATATTATGAGGAGCCTTATGACTAGCTGGAGTAAAAGGAGC
Source organism: Microtus oregoni (assembly GCF_018167655.1). Classification (NCBI taxonomy): domain Eukaryota; kingdom Metazoa; phylum Chordata; class Mammalia; order Rodentia; family Cricetidae; genus Microtus; species Microtus oregoni. The sequence continues at coordinate 4,259,064 of NW_024543830.1, read as the reverse complement.
CTGTATCAGTGGCCACATACCTCCTGTGGAGAGTGTTTCTGTGCAAGAATATAAAAAAGGGAGAGAGATGGTTGATAGGTAGATAGATAGATGATAGATAGATAGATAGATAGATGATAGCCCAGTAGTAGGTACCCAGAGACATAGGGTAAAATATTTTTTTTATAAACTAGTAGTGTTTGATTTTATCCTAGGTCTCTGGACTGCCTACTACTGGGCTATCTACTATCTCTCTAACTATCCCTCTATCTGAAAGACCTCTAGAGCAGGGAGACTATCAAGTCTCAGGATAACACGACCCCCCAGGAACTCACGAGAGACCGTCCTTGCTGCAATCACACGAGGTTTATTCACAGGACAGGAACCAGTGCACTGGGGCCAAAACTCATTTCCCATGCAGGGGTAGAGAGTTTGACCCCGAGTAACTGGGAGAAGGAGTATTTAAGAGAAGAACCTATCCAAAAGGTATAGGGAGGGCATCATTGGAAAATTCCAAAAATACCAGTGGTCATTGAAAAATTCTGAAAATACCAGCGATAATCACAAGGGGGTAACTCCCTGTTTCTCAAGAATACAATCTAACTTTATCTTCACTGAAACGATTAATCTAGATTTTTTGATTCTTCTCTCCCTGCTTAGATTTTTGGCTCTATTTTTTCTGCTAGAGGGGTCTGAATTTATCCAGGTCTTTCATATCTTTTTATCTCTCTATCCTATATATATACATATATATAATATCTACTCTGGTTCTTGGCTACACAAGCAAGTGCTGGATGTGGGTTCCTTCTTGTGGAGAGGGCCTTAAGTCAAATCAGACACTGGTTGGCTATTCACACAAGTTCTGTGCCCCGATTACCCTTCTAATTTTGTAGGCAGGACATTTTGTAGGTCAATGGTTTTGTGAATGGGTTGGTTGGTGTCTGTTTTTCTTTTTCTATAGAAACTAGAAGGCTTCCTGTATGACTCAGCTTGACTTCCTCCACGTTCCATGTGTGGATGTTACCTCAGCAATGGGACCCGCTGGCAGTTTCTGGAGAGCAGCGCTGTGTCTTAGCAGCAGCCTGGGTGGTTTGGAGATTTCCATGGGGCACCCTTGAACAACAACTGAATAGAATGCAGCCCAGTCCTACCACTGGAATCCTTGCCTGGTGAAGGAGATGGCCAGTTGAGACTCCATTGCTAGGAGCCATCACTAGTAATAGGGGGAGGACACATAAAGGGAGGGCAGGACATAGAAAACAAGATTTCCCACTTACTGTGTTATTACTAAGACAAATACCAGATAGGAACATTCAGACCCTGCATCATGCTGACATGACCAAAACCAGAGGTAGGGGTGTTGTTGCTCAAAGATGGTGCTTACTATGCCCTGGGCCTAGGGTGACTGACAGTGAAGGTGATTTTGTGAGTCCACCTGAGACAGCGTGAGTGACAGTGAAGACTCCAAGCAGCAAACTGTACTAATAGTGTTTGAGTTCCTCCATGTCTGCGGGAGATGAACTAGGGATGCTGGAGTCTGTGTCAAGACATTAGCAAGGCTTCGGTGCATGGGAGCAAGAAAGCAGCATTCCAGACCAGACAGGAAGGACGGTAATTCCCATGACTCGGATTCGAACCATGGTTGCTCAGACCACAACACAGAGTACGACATGCCAAGCAATGAGCCCTAAAGTGGGTGCTCACACAAGCCTCAGTAAAACTCATCCTGGCCCGGACCGGTTTCCGAGGCTTCCTTCAACCGGCCTGTCCTGCAGAAGTGATTTCTCCAAAGCTGCTGGGCTTATGATGCTGCCAAGTGCTCGCGTCTGTGCCATGTTTGGGTGGTGAGGGCAGTCGCTAACTGTGAAGTCGGTGGGGCGCTGCCACTCTTGCAGGTGCAGTATTTCCTCCAGCACCTGATAGCCCTCCATTGCCCTCTTCTCTGTGTTGGCTGACGCAGGTGGGGAGGGAAAAGCTGCTCAGGGGTCCTCCCAAAAAGCTGGGGAGCAAACCAGCTGTCCAGAGCCTTCCCTAGACGCCCCCGTCTACAGTGTCCAATGCCATCACTGCCAGTGGCTGTGGCAGGTGGGGAGGAGAAAAGCTGCTCTGGGGTCCTCCCAAAAAGCTGGGGAGCAAACCAGCTGTCCAGAGCCTTCCCTAGACGCCCCCGTCTACAGTGTCCAATGCCGTCACTGCCAGTCCCTGGACTCCTTACTAAACACGTCTTGGCCTGCGACTTTCTGTGGTTTATTTTGTTGTTTCCACAGCACATGATGTTTGAAATAAATCTGTTCTAGGGTTTTTGACTACGAATACGTTGTTGTTTCCCTTGTCATATGCATATCTTTAGCCAGTCGTGTAAAGTTTACCCGTTTTTTTAAAATCTGGTCCGTTTCCTGTGCTTTAGTGACTTGTTTTTCATAATTTTCTTGTATTAACAATGGATTCCCGCCGGATGGTGCTGTCTCACGCCTTTAATCCCAGCAGTAGGGAGGCAGTGGCAGGCGGATCTCTGTGAGTTCAAGGCCAGCCAGGTCTACTAGAGCTAGTTCCAGGACATGCTCCAAAGCCACAGAGAAACCCTGTCTCGAAAACAAAAGAAAAAAAAAGGTATTCCCATTCTTTTCATCCCCAAATAGGCCAAAGACAGAAGGTGGGGGTTTTCACAGGTGTCCTCATCCCCACTCTACCATCCAAAATAAAAATTGCCTTCATTGATTACCCTGCCGCAGGACAGGCCATAAATAGACAGGGTGTGACAGAAAGGTAAGGCCTTAGGTACCTTAAGTCCATAGGGGGTTTTTCTTATCTTTTTATTTACTGAGCTTGCGGTATTTAGGGAAGTAGGGGAATTTCCATTTGCCAAGTCATCACACAAGGACTGTAAATTTAGAAAGCTCTTTGTTAAAAGCCTAAAAATTGTGGCGTCTGGGAGGGCTCGACCTCTCGATTAATAGCATAACACACTTAACGATTGCTCCACAGAGTCCTTAAAAAGATCAAACCCGGTCTCCTTGGTGAGCCAGACATCACCATGGCAGTCACACCTGTGATGTCCATTTTGTCGAGGCCAAGCGAAGGCAACCTGCCGGGCTCCCTGCCGGCCCCATGGCCGCTTCCAGATCTCGCGCGAACTTTATGAACCCGGCGCCTCCAGGACACTTTGACCCCTTCGCCAACGGGGGTCGGGGCCGTCTAGGATTCCACGCTGGCGGAGTCACGTTCCGGGCGACCATCAGGACACTGCAAAGGAGCACAAGTAAGCGTTAGGGTCGGGTTTTTTACACACCCCGGCAACTGACGCGCGAGGGGTGGTCGCCCCAGGTGTGTGCTGGAACCTCAGCGGGACACCAGTGGGAAAGGCGGCAAGTGAGGTGCCAGTGCTCAGGGAGTCAGGACAGGAGGGAGATGGACGAACTTGACCCGGAGTGGAGAGGGACCCACGGGGGGCGGGGGTGGGGCGGGGGTGGCCTGGGGGTGGGATTGGGGGCTGTGCACCACGGAGACTGGGTCTCTCTCTCTATCTCCATCGGTCTCTGGACAAAAGTTCAATGGTCATATTAAGATAGTCATCAGTCTGCCTACAGGACAACGCCAGTTGAGGCACCCTCTCCTCCACTGCCCAGGGTCCTAGCTGGGGTCAACCATGTGGACTCCTGGGAAACCCTCAAGAGCCAAGCCTCTTGCCAAACCCAAAATGGCTTCCTCAATTAAGATATCCCCTTCCCTGCTCCCATATATGTCCTTCCTCCATCTCAACCATCCTACTCTCCCAAGCTCTCCCCAACCTTCTCCTTCTCCCTTCTCTCTAACCCTCTCTCCTTCCACCCACCCCACTCACACCCCCATGCTCGCAACTTTTGCTTGGCAATCTTGTCTGCTTCCAATTTCCAGGAGGATCTATATGTGTTTTTTGTGGGTTCACCTTATTATTTAGCTTCTGCAGGATCATGATCTATAGGCTCAATGTCCTTTGTTTATAACTAGCATCTACTGATCATGAACTATAGGCTTAATGTCCTTTGTTTATGGCTAGAATCCACTAATGAGTGAGGACATACCATATTCATATTTGGGGACTGGGTTATCTCAATCAGGAGAGTGTTTTCTATTCCCATCCATTTGCATGAAAAATTCAAGATGTCATTTTTTAACCACTGAGTAGTACTCTAATGTGTATATGTGCCACACTTTCTGAATCCATTCTTCCATTGAGGGGCATCTAGGTTGTTTCCAGGTTCTGGCTATTACAGATAATGCTATGAACACAGTTGAACAGATTCTTTTGTAGTATGATTGGGCATTCTTGGGTATATTCCCAAGAGTGGTATTGCTGGATCCTGAGGTAGGTTGACTCCCAACTTTCTGAGAAACTGCTACATTGATTTCCAAAGTGTTTGCACAAGTTTGCATTCCTACCAGCAATGAATGAGTGTTTTCCTTACTCCACATCCTCAACAACATAGGCTACCATTGGTGGTTTTGATTTTAGCCATTCTGACAGGTGTAAGTTGCCTTGATTTGCATTTCCCTGATAGCTAAGGAAGTTGAACATTTCCTTAAGTATCTTTTGGCCATTTGAAATTCTTCTGTTGAGAATTCTCTGTTCAGCTCTGTACCCCATTTTTTATTTGGGTTAATTAGAATTTTAATATCTAGTTTCTTGAGTTCTTTGTATATTTTGGAAATCAGACCTTTGTCTGATGTGGGGTTGGTGAAGATCTCCCATTCAGTAGGTTGCCTTTTTGTCTTAATGACAGTGTCCTTTGCTTTACAGAAGCTTTTCAGTTTCAGGAGGTCTCATTTATTCATTGTTGCTCTTATTGACTGTGCTACTGGGGTTATACGTTGGAAGTGGTCTCCTGTGCCCATATATCGCAGGCTACTTCCCATTTCCTCTTGTATCCGTTTCAGTGTGGTCTCTAATCCATTTGGACTTGAGTTTTGTGCATGGGGATAGGTATGGATCTATTTTCATTCTTCTACAGGTTGACATCCAGTTATGCCAGCACCACTTGTTAAAGAGGCTTTCTTTCTTCCATTGTATAATTTTAGCTTCTTTGTCAAAAATCAGATGTTCATAGGTTTTTGGAATAATATCGGGGTCTGTGAATTGATTTCATTGGTCAGTGTCTCTGTTTTTTGTGCTAATAAAAAGCTGTTTTCATTACTGTAGCTCTGTAATAGTGTTTGATGTCATGGATGGTAATGCCTCCAGATGATCCTTCATTGTATAGAATTGTTTTGGCAAGCCTGTGTTTTTAGTTTTTCCATATAAGTTGATTATTGTTCTCTCAAGGTCTGTGAAGAATTTTGTTGGGATTTTGATGGAGATTACATTGAATCTATAGATTGCCTTTGGTAGAATTGCCATTTTTACTATGTTGATCCTACCAATCCAAGAGCATGGGAGATCATTCCATTTTCTGGTATCCTCTTCAATTTCTTTCTTCAAAGACTTAAAGTCCCTGTCAAGTAGATCTTTCACTCTTTTGGTTAGTGTTACCCCAACATACTTTTTGCTATTTGTGGCTATCGTTAAAGGTGATGTTTCTCTGATTTCCCTCTCTGCTTCTTTATGGTTTGTGTATAGGATTGCTATTGATTTTTTTTTGAGTTGATCTTGTATCCTGCCACATCACTGAAGTCATTTATGAACTGTAGGAGTTCTCTGGCAGAGTTTTTGGGGTTCACTTATGTACACTATCATATCATCTGCAAATGACTTCTTTCTTATTTGACTCCCCTTGATCTCCTTATGTTGTCTTATTATAGCTATTGCTAGAACTTCAAGCACTGTGTTGAAGAGATATAGAGAGAGTGGATAGCCTGTCTTGTTCCTGACTTTAGTTTTTCTCCATTTAATTTGATGTTAGCTGTTGGTTTGCTGTATATTATATATATTATATTTACTATTATATGATATGTTCCTTGTATCCCTAATAATGGACCTCTGTATCTGTAAGCCAGTCCTAGCTAAATGTATTCCTTTCTAAGAGTTGCTAAGGTCAAGACGTCTCTTACAGCAATAGAACACGGAATAAAACTCAGACCAGAGAGGACACCAAATGGGGGAGGGACGACCACACCAAAGTGGACAGATTTCCAAGAACTGAAAACTCTAAAGTTTGAGAAGAGCCACGAAAGCACAGTAACTCATGTTACTATCCATGAATAAAACTTAGGCTGGATTGTCGGCTAAAGTCTGTAATTCTACACAGGCTCCTAGGCAAGAGGATCATTAATTCAAGTTATATCAGCCTGGGACCCTGTCAAAAACAGAACAAAACAAAATGGAAAAGGCAGTGGGGCTTATTTTTTAAAGATGGATGAAAAGACTTGCCAGCAAGCATGATGAAGGCCAGCTTCTTTAACTCTGAATACTGTCCTCTGACCTTGGCTCCCTCTCCCTGTCCCCCTCGCTCTCTATCCCCTCCCCTCACAGGCCTTGCTGGGATGAGAGAATTCACAGAAACTTGTTACAGAAGTTGACTTTTAAAAACCGTTTTATTGAAAGATGCTTTAATACTTTTGTTAGCATACAGATATGAAAAAGGGAAACTCTATTTGCTGACTGCCTGCTGGAGATAGTAAGGATGAATTTGAAGACGTTCCTTCCTATTTGATGTAAATTTTCCTCAGTGATGCTAGGAACATCAGTGAGGCTGTGAGTGAAGGCTGGCCCTAGTGTAAGGTTGCCACCAGCTGGCCTGCTATACAGGTAAAGGAGATGTGGAAGTAGAGAGGGGGGAGTGTTGTTGCCCATCCCAGGGCTTGAGAGAGCAGTTCCCGATGTTTGCAGAGCAGAGGATAGCTTGGTGGACTTTTTTCCTTGCTGGGAGCTGGATGGAGTGTTTCAGGACCAGAGACAAATCATCTTGAATTTTCTGTGACCCACAAATAGCCGATGGCTGCTCACAGCCATGTACTAACAGCCTTGTCGCTGATTTATGTACTGGCAGACCCCTATCTTCTGCCAATAGGAAGTCAGAGAAGCCAGGCAGCAAGAGAGCCAGCCCTACAGCAGAGGTCTCCAGCTACCCTAGAACCTGCCTACCTCATGTCTCCACCACTGCATTTTACAAGGCTCTTGATGTATGGATTTCTCTGCTCTCTTCTACAGAAACACCATGAAACTGACACTAAATTGGGACATGGTATTCAGAGTTGCCCGAGTCTGTGTTCCTGGTCCAGGGGATCCACTCTGCCCTCTCTTGGCCTCCTCAGGCTCCTGCATGTGTGTCGTGCACACATACAATCAGGTACAAACACACATACAAAAATAAGTAAGTGCTTTTTTCTGTGTTGTGTTTGTGTGGGATGGGCAGGTGTGTGTGTGCCATGACTCGTGTGTGGAGGCCAGCGGACAGTTTGCAGCAGTCGGATGTCTTTCTGCTGTGCCTGCTCCGTGGATCAAGCTCTTGGATGATCAATCCTGACAGCAAGCCCTTGCCTGCAAGCCCTCTCTATGTCCCTTTAAAATCTCTCCCTCTCTGTCCTTCTCTGCCTCTCTGCATTCCCCCCACCAGATCCCACCCCCGCCCCAGACAGGGTCTGTCTACATAGTGATGGCAAGAAGAGCTTTGTGCCACCGTGCCTGACCCCCTTAAAACCTCTTTAGCCCACGTGCAGACATAATACAGCAATTTAAGGTATTCAGATGATCGTACCGTTTATCATTGCATCATACGCAGCAATTTCTCTTCTATAGTGTGTTTGGGTTGAGGCCACACCTCCGCCCCTGGCATCCATATACACAAAAAGTCTGGAATGTTTGAGTGGAAAGTTCTACTTCAAATCCCCTCCTCTGGGAGTTGCCTCTATCCAGAATTCACCTCAGAGAAAGCCTGCCAAAGAAATGCTCCCCAGAAATGCTCAAGACCATTCCCACAGGATGTTTAAACTGTCCCCTCCCAGGGACAAACTTGTGGTTTCTCTCTCTTATTATCCTCATCTCCCCTCTGAGGATCTGGAAGGCCACTGGGAGCGTTAGCACTCATTCAAAAACATGGGTTTTATTTTTTTGATACAGTTTGACTTGGTCTGATTATAGATTATTGCATTAGTGGAGAGGTTAATTGGATCCCAAAATCTTTTCACAATGTTTTTGAAACAAGAATTTATCTCTAGCTTCAGATGCAAAGAAGTATAAAATGATTCAGCTGAAATAATCAACCAATGATGAACATACACATCACAAATAAGAAGTTGCTGGGTGAAAGATGGGATTACAAGCCAAACAATGGAACCCACTTTAACAGGTTTTCTATTTTATTTTATTTTATTTTATTTTATTGAGCTATACATTATTCTCTGGTCAGCTCCCTTCAGCCCTCTCCCATGGTCCCCATGCTTTCAATTTATTCTGGAGATCTTGTCTATTTCTACTTCCCATGTAGATTAGATCTATGTATGAGTCTCTTTGAGTCCTCATTGTTGTCTAGGTTCTATGGGGTTGTGATTTCTAGGCTGATTTTCTTTGGTTTATGTTTCAAAACCACTTATGAGTGAATACGTGTGATCATTGTCTTTCTGGATCTGGGTTACCTTGAAGGCGTAAGTCACAAACAATGCCACACCAATTTGGGATTATGATTAATAGGGTGGTATTTATTTAAAGGGGAAAAAACTTACAGATCACTGTCCCAGGCAACAGCCCTCTGAGCAACCAGGAAAGGAGTCTAGTCGCTGGTAGAGCAGGAAGTGAAGAGAGCGAGAAGAGGGAAGTGGCTGCTTTTTTAAAGGGAGAGAGACCACGCCCCAATGTGCTGGTATCTCAGCAGCTATAGGTTGGAGGAGCGGGAGGACTTCCCGCAACACCTCCCCCTTTTGTTTAAATAAGAGATTTCTAAACCTACTATGAAATTATATACAATAAGTATAAATATCCTATTCTAACTAGCTTAGATCTTGTATAATAAATAACTTGGCCAAGTCATGAGAGAAAGTAACTCCATTTATATAGTCTTCAACCCCATCAAAGATCTGAGAAGGGAAATAATGTTACCTGGGTAATTAGGAAGTTCAGTAAAACAGCTTCCAAAACATGCAACAAATCACAGAGATAACTAGCTACCTGGGCAATCACCCAAAATCACGTTAGCAGCGTTGAAGCAACCAACTTTGGCTAAGGCCTAACATGACTGACATACCATTTTCAAAGGCAAGCAACTTTTCAAAACTATCTTACTCTGTCTTGGCAGGATATGACAGCCCTGTTTTATCCATTGATGCATGCTCTGTATCTCTGTCAGTGGTTGAGGTATGGGCATTTCTTTGCCCCAAGGCCAGTTCTGCCAAAAAGAAAAGCTCCAGATGGAGTGTCTTTGGTGCTCAACATTCTCTCCGGAATAGAGCGGTGTTGCCAGGAGCAATTGTGTCTCACTACCACAATTAGATCAGGTGTTATCCCAACAGCTGGTTGTAGACTGGAAATGTCTCCTAACAATCTTTGGAAGTCATTAAGAGTCTTTAACCGGTCTCTCCTAATTTGTGCCTTTTGCGTTTTAATTTTCTCTAACCCTATTCTGTAACCTAGGTAATTAATAGAATTTCCTCTTTGAATCTTTTCAGGGGCAATTTGTAATCCCCACCTAGGCAAGACTTTCTGTAAACTTCTTCAAACATCCTTTCTAAAGTATCTTTATTTGAATCAGATAACAAGATGTCATCCATGTAATGATAAATGATGGACTTGGGGAATTGTTTACGAATTATTTCCAATGGCTTACTTACAAAATATTGCCACAGTGTAGGACTATTGAGCATACCCTGTGGGAGGACAGTCCATTGATATCTCCTATTAGGCTGAGAATTATTATAAGTAGGCACTGTGAAGGCAAATTTTTCTCTATCCTTTTCTTGTAACGGTATAGTGAAAAAATAATCTTTCAAATCAATAACTATAAGAGGCCATCCTTTTGGTAATAGAGAAGGCAAAGGAATTCCAGATTGTAGTGGGCCCATAGGTTGAATTACTTTGTTGACAGCTCTTAGATCTGTCACCATTCTCCATTTACCAGATTTCTTTTTTACAACAAACACAGGAGAATTCCAAGGGCTGGTTGATTCTTCAATATGGTGAGCATCTAGTTGCTCTTGCACCAGCTGTTCCAATGCCTGTAGTTTATCTTCAGCTAGAGGCCACTGTTTGGTCCATATTGGCTTCTCAGTTAGCCATTTTAAAGGTAGGGCTGTTGGTACCTCTAAAGGTTTGGTATTTGCTGTATGTTCTTGTACAGCCTGAATGGCTGGTGACCTTTTTCCATAATACCTCACATATCCTTCCCAGAATTATGAGTTCCTGGAAATACAGGAATGTTAATCTGGGTATTCCATTGCTGTAGCAGGTCACAGCCCCATAAATTTATGGCAATATTGGCTATATATGGCCTTAGTCTTCCTATTTGTCCTTCGGGCCGTATGCATTCAACCCATCTTGTGCTTTGTTTTACACGAGATAGGGTTCCAATTCCCAGGAACTGAACATCTACCTCTTGAAGAGGCCAATTTGGATGCCAAGATTCTGGGGTAATGATACTTACATCCGCACCTGTGTCTAATAAGCCTTCAATAAAAGTGCCATTTATACAGACTCTTAGCTTTGGTCTTTGATCGTTAATAGAAGTCTGCCAAAATATATGTTTACTCTGTCCTACTGGGTTTTTTTTTTTTACTCATCCTCCACATGTAATTCATCATTTAGACCAGTATTACTTTTTACAGCAGAAATTGGAGCTTTTAATTTCCTTGGTTATGCATGTTATCCACTGTGACTGGGAATGCCTGGGCCACTGTTGGCTTGGGGGCCTACGAGAGGCCCCCTAAGGAGTTTCCCGATGATATCGGATTGCCGCCTCTGTCTGTTGTTGACCTACACTCGTTGGACCAATGCCTGCCTTTACCGCATCTCCTACATATACCTGAAGGCCGAGGTCTCCTATTTTTGTCATTCCCAGAAGAGATATTATTCCTAGAAATTCTTTGCCTGCAATCCCTTTGCAAATGTCCTAATTTACCACAATTAAAACACCTGGCAGTTTGATGTCTCCTCATTGCTTTGGAAATCGCTTCTCCTACCCAAGATTCATCATTATAGCTAAAAGTCTCAACATTCATCGTATGCTGAATCCATTCATCCATAGGTGCTGATCTAGACTTTAAAGGCCCAATTATCTTTTTGCATTCTATGTTTGCATGCTCAAAAGCTAGAGATTCAAGAAGTATTCGTCTAGCTTCTGGGTCTGTTACCCCTATGTCCCGAGCCTTAATTAATCTTTACTATATTAATTTTGCCTACCCAAGAGCATGGGAGATCTTTCCACTTTCTGGTGTCTTCTTCATTTTCTTTCTTCAAAGATTTAAAGTTCTTGTTATACAAGTCTTCCACCTGTTTAGTTAAAGTTTCTCTGAGACATTTTATGCTATTTGTGGCTATTGTGAAGGGTGATGTTTCTCTGATTTATCTCTCAGCCCATTTTTCATCTGTGTGAAGGAGGGCCATTGATTTTTTACTTAATCTTCTATCCCGCTACACTACTGAAAATATTTATGAGTTGTAGAAGTTCCTTGGTAGAACTTTTGAGGACACTTATGTAAATTACCATATCATCAGCAAATAGTGAGAGTTCGACTTCTTCTTTCCTGATTTGCAGCCCCTTGGTCTCCTTCTGTTGTCTTATTGCTCTAGCTATGACCACAAGAACTGTATTGAATAGATATGGAGAGTGGACAACCTTGTCTTGTTCTTGATTTCAGGGAAATTGCTGGGAGTGTCTCTACATTTAGTTGACTGTTTGCTGTTGGCTTTCTGTGTATAGCCTTTATTATGTTTAGGTTTGTTCATTGTATCCCTGCTCTCTCCACGACCTTTATCATGAAGGGATGTTGTATTTTGTAGAAAACTTTTTCTGCATCTAATAGTCCATCTAATTATCATGTGGTTTTCATTTTTGAGTATGTTATATGGTGGATTACATTGATAGATTTTTTTTATTTTTATTTTTTAAATTTATTTATTTATTAAGGATTTCTGCCTCTTCCCCACAACCGCTTCCCATTTCCCTCCCCCTCCCCCGATCAAGTCCCCCTCCCTCATTTGCTCGAAGAGCAATCAGGGTTCCCTGACCTGTGGGAAGCCCAAGGACTGCCCACCTCTATCCAGGTCTCCTAAGGTGAGCATTCAAACTGCCTAGGCTCCCACAAAGCCAGTACGTGCAGTAGGATCAAAAACCCACTGCAATTGTTCTTGAATTCTCAGTATTCCTCATTGTCCGCTATGTTCAGCTAGTCCGGATTTATCCCATGCTTTTTCAGACCTAGGCCAGCTGGCCTTGGTGAGATCCCAATAGAACATCCCCATTGTCTTAGTGTGTGGGTGCACCCCTCGTGGTCCTGAGTTCCTTGCTCGTGCTCCGTCTCCTTCTGCTCCTGATTTGGACCTTGAGATTTCTGTCAGGTGCTCCCGTGTGGGTCTCTGTCTCTGTCTCCTTTCATCGCCTGATGAAGGTTAATATTCATGAGGATGCCTATGTGTTTGTCTTTGGATTCACCTTATTTAGCTTCTCTAGGAACATGAATTATAAGCTCAATGTCCTTTATTTATGGCTAGAAACCAAATATGAGTGAGTACATCCCATGTTCCTCTTTTTGGGTCTGGCTTACCTCACTCAGGATAGTGTTTTCTATTTCCATCCATTTGTATGCAAAATTCAAGAAGTCCTTGTTTTTTACTGCTGAGTAATACTCTAATATGTATGTATTCCATACTTTCTTCATCCATTCTTCCATTGAAGGGCATCTAGGTTGTTTCCAGGTTCTGGCTATGACAAACAATGCTGCCATGAACATAGTTGAGCATATACTTTTGTTGTATGATAGGGCCTCTCTTGGGTATATTCCCAAGAGTGGTATTGCTGGATCCAGGGGTAGGTTGATCCCAAATTTCCTGAGAAACCGAAACACTGCTTTCCAGAGTGGTTGCACAAGTTTGCATTCCCACCAGCAATGGGTGAGTGTACCCCTTTCTCCACAACCTCTCCAGCAAAGGCTATCATTGGTGTTTTTGATTTTCGCCATTCTGACAGGTGTAAGGTGGTATCTTAAAGTTGTCTTGATTTGCATTTCCCTGATCGCTAAGGAAGTTGAGCATGACCTTAAGTGTCTTTGGCCATTTGAAGTTCTTCTGTTGAGAATTCTCTGTTCAGATCAGTGCCCCATTTTATAATTGGGTTGATTAGCCTTTTACGGTCTAGTTTCTTGAGTTCTTTATATATTTTGGAGATCAAACCTTTGTCAGTTGCAGGGTTGGTGAAGATCTTCTCCCAGTCAGTGGGTTGTCTTTTTGTCTTAGTGACAGTGTCCTTTGCTTTACAGAAGCTTCTCAGCCTCAGGAAGTCCCATTTATTCAATGATGCCCTTAGTGTCTGTGCTGCTGGGGTTATACATAGGAAGTGGTCTCCTGTGCCCATATGCTGTAGAGTACTTCCCACTTTCTCTTCTATCAGGTTCAGTGTGTTCGGACTGATATTGAGGTCTTTAATCCATTTGGATTTGAGTTTTGTGCATGGTGATAGATATGGATCTATTTTCATTCTTCTACAGATTGACATCCAGTTTTGCCAGCACCATTTGTTGAAGATGCTCTCTTTTTTCCATTGTATACTTTTAGCTCCTTTATCGAAGATCAGGTGTTCATAGGTTTGTGGGTTAATGTCAGGGTCTTCTATTCGATTCCATTGGTCGACTTCTATGTTTTTATGCCAATACCAAGCTGTTTTCAATACTGTAGCTCTGTAATAGAGTTTGAAGTCAGGGATGGTAATGCCTCCAGACAATCCTTTATTGTATAAGATTGTTTTGGCTATCCTGGGTTTTTTGTTTTTCCATATAAAGTTGATTATTGTCTTCTCCAGATCTGTGAAGAATTTTGATGGGATTTTGATGGGGATTGCATTGAATCTATAGATTGCTTTTGGTAGAATTGCCATTTTTACTATGTTGATCCTCCCAATCCAAGAGCAAGGGAGGTCTTTCCATTTTCTAGTGTCTTCTTCAATTTCTTTCTTCAAAGACTTATAGTTCTTGTCAAGTAGATCTTTCACTTCCTTGGTCAGGGTTACCCCAAGGTATTTTATGCTATTTGTGGCTATCGTGAAAGGTGATGCTTCTCTGATTTCCCTCTCTGCTTCCTTATCCTTAGTGTATAGGCAGGCAACTGATTTTTTGGAGTTGATCTTGTATCCTGCCACATTACTAAAGCTGTTTATCAGCTGTAGGAGTTCTTTGGTAGAATTTTTGGGGTCGCTTATGTACACTATCATATCATCTGCAAATAACGAAAGCTTAACTTCTTCCTTTCCAATACGAATCCCCTTGATCCCTTTATGTTGTCTTATTGCTATTGCTAGAATTTCAAGCACTATATTGAAGAGGTATGGAGAGAGTGGACATCCTTGTCGTGTTCCTGATTTTAGTGGGATGCCTTTGAGTTTTTCTCCGTTTAATTTAATGTTAGCTGTTGGCTTGCTGTAAATAGCTTTTATTATATTTAGGTAGGACCCTTGTATCCCTATTCTCTCCAAGACCTTTATCATAAAGGGGTGTTGAATTTTGTCGAATGCTTTTTCAGCATCTAGTGAAATGATCATATGGTTTTTTTCTTTCAGTTTATTTATATGGTGGATTACATTGATAGATTTGCGTATGTTGAACCAGCCCTGCATCTCTGGGATGAAGCCTACTTGATCATAATGGATCATTTTTCTTATGTGTTCTTGGATTCGGTTTGCCAGTATTTTATTGAAAATTTTTGCGTCGATGTTCATGAGTGAGATCGGTCTGTAATTCTCTTTCTTGGTTGGGTCTTTTTGTGGTTTTGGTATCAGGGTAACTGTAGCTTCATAAAAGGAATTTGGCAATGACTCTTCTGATTCTATATTGTGAAATACATTAAGGAGTATAGGTATTAGTTCTTCTTGGAAGTTCTGGTAGAATTCTGCATTGAAACCATCTGGTCCTGGGCTTTTTTTCGAAGGGAGATTTTTGATAACCATTTCTAATTCTTCGCGAGAAACTGGTCTATTTAGATCATTCACCTGGTCTTGGTTTAGCTTTGGTATATGATACTTATTTAAAAAAATGTCCATTTCTTTTGTATTTTCCAGTTTTGTGTCATACAGGCTTTTGTAGTAAAATCTAATGATTCTCTGAATTTCCTCTGTGTCTGTGGTTATGTCCCCCTTTTCATTTCTGATCTTATTTATTTGCGTGTTCTCTCTCTGTCGTTTAATTAGTTTGGATAGGGGTTTGTCGATCTTGTTGATTTTCTCCAAGAACCAGCTTTTTGTTTCATTGATTCTTTGGACTGTTTTCTGTGTTTCTATTTTGTTGATTTCAGCCCTCAGTTTTATTATTTCCAGTCTTCTACTTCTCCTGGGCGCGTCTGCTTCTTTTTTTTCTAGAGCTTTCAGGTGTGTTTTTAAGTCCCCAATGTATGCATTCTCCGTTTTCTTTAAGTGGGCACTTAGTGCTATGAACTTTCCTCTTAGCACTGCTTTCATTGTGTCCCATAGGTTTGAGTATGTTGTCCCTTTATTTTCATTAAATTCAAGGAAGACTTTAATTTCTTTCTTGATTTCTTCCTTGACCCAGATGTGGTTCAGTAGTTGACTGTTCAGTTTCCATGAGTTTGACAGTTTTTTGGGGGCAGCGTGGTTGTTGCCGTCTAAGTTTAATCCGTGATGATCTGATAAGACACAGGTGGACACTGATATTTTTGTATCTGTGGAGGTTTCCTTTGTTTCCGAGTATGTGGTCAATTTTTGAGAAGGTTCCATGAGCTACAGAGAAGAAGGTATATTCTTTCCTATTTGGGTGGAATGTTCTATAGATGTCTGTTAAGTCCATTTGCTTCATTACCTCCAGTAGTTCTCTTACTTCTCTATTAGGTTTCTGTCTGATTGACCTGTCCCTTGGAGAGAGAGGTGTGTTGAAGTCTCCTACTACTAGTGTGTGTGGTTTGATGTCTGCCTTGAGTTCTAGTAATATTTCTTTTACATAAGTAGGTGCTTTTATATTGGGGGCGTATATATTCAGGATTGAGACGTCCTCCTGATGAATTGTTCCTGTTATGAGTATAAAGTGACCGTCTCGGTCTCTTCTGATTGATTTTAGTTTGAAGTCAGTTTTGTTAGAAATTACTATGGCCACACCTGCTTTTTTCTAAGGACCATTTGCTTGAAACACCTTTTCCCAACCCTTTACTCTGAGTAGGTGCCTGTCTTTGTGGTTGAGATGTGTTTCTTGCAAACAGCAGAATGTTGGATCCTGTTTTCGTATCCAATCTTTTAGCCTGTGCCTTTTTATAGGTGAGTTGAGCCCATTAATATTAAGTGATATTAATGACCAGTGGTTGTTTACTCCGGTTATTCTTATTGCTTTTGGTAGTAGAGATTGTGTGTCTCCCTTCTTTGAGATGTGCTCGTGAAGGGTCATTAGATGCCTGGGTTATTGTAGGCAGTGTTGGCAGTGTTGGATTCCTTGGGTTGCGATTTTCCTTCTATTACTTTCTGTAGGGCTGGATTTGTGGCTACATATTGTTTAAATTTGTTCTTATCCTGGAATGTCTTGTTTTCTCCATTGATAATGAACGATAGCTTGGCTGGGTATAGTAGTTTGGGTTTGCATCCATGGTCTCTTAGCTTCTGCAGAACCTCTATCCAGGACCTTCTGGCTTTCATAGTTTCCATCGAGAAGTCAGGTGTAAGTCTGATCGGTTTACCTTTATAAGTTACTTGCCCTTTTTCTTTTGCAGCTCTTAATATTCTTTCTTTAACCTGTATATTTTGTGTTTTGATTATTATATGGCGAGGAGATGTTTTTCTTTGATCCAGTCTGTTTGGTGTTCTGTATGCTTCTTGAATATTTAAATGAATATCTTTCTTTAAGTTGGGAAAGTTTTCTTCTATAATTTTGTTGAAAATATTTTCTGGGCCTTTGAGCTGTGACTCTTCTCCTTTTTCTATTCCTATTATTCTTAGGTTTGGTTTTTTTCATTGTGTCCCATAGTTCCTGAATGTTTTGTGATGAGAATTTGTTGGCTTTGCTGTTTTCTTTGATCTGTTCGTTTATTTTCTCTATGGTGTCCTCAGCATCTGAGAGTCTTTCTTCTAGCTCTTGTATTCTATTGATTATGCTTGTTTCTGTAGACTCTGCTCGTTGGCCTAGATTTTCCATATCCAGCTGGTCCTCAGTTTGTATTTTCTTCTTTGCCTTCATTTCAGTTTTCAATTCTTGAACTGTTTCCATTACCTGTTTGATGGTTTTTTCTTGGTTTCCCAGGGTATCATGTATGTATTTACTCATTTCTTCAAACTTTTTGTTATACTTCTCATCCATTTCTATAAGGGCATTTTTTACATGTTGTTTAAGGGACTCTATTATCTTCATAAAGTCGATTTTTTCCACTTCTTCTGTGTTAGGTTGTTCAAATACTTCTGTTGTAAGATCATTGGGTTCTGATGTTTTCATGTTGTTTTTCGGATTATTGGGTTAATTCTTGCCTTGGCGCCTGCCCATCTCCTCCTATTGATCCTATCCAATGGGTCCTTTAAAAACCGGATCAGGTTTCCCTGCTGGCCAAGGGCTCCGCTTACAAAATGCCCTCACTCTCTTTCGTAGTTCCTGCTGCAGGCCAAGAACCCTCTCACCCCTCCGAAGGATCTTCAGGACAGGACCAGGCTCCCCTTGTGCCAGTGACCTGGCCAACCAAAGGCCTACCTCTTTGATTCAATTGTAGTAGGGCGATCTGCTCTCCTTATTGCACGCCTGTCCCCGCCGCTGCGCCGGTCCCCGAAAGCCTCTTCCTGTATGCGGTGTTGCTCAGCCGCGTCTGGCCGCGCAGCCGCTCCGCCGCGTCTACATTGATAGATTTTTGTATGTTGAAGCATCCCTGCAACTCTGGGATAAAGCCAACTTGATGATGGTGGATGATGGTTCTGATGTGTTCTTGGATTCGATTTTCCAGTATTTATTGAGTATTTTTGCATTAATGTTCATGAGTGAGATCGGTCTGTAATTCTCTTTCTTAGTGATGTCTTTATGTGGTTTGAGTATCAGGTAATTGTAGCCTCATAGAAAGGGTTTGGCAATGTTCTTTCTGTTTCTATTGTCCCACTTTAAGAACTTATTAGAGAGAGGAAAAGACCCATGCGCAGGTTGGGGAGACCTTGTGCTGAGAAGAAAACATGAAGTGGACGAGTCCAGTTTTGAAACTGTTTAGTGCATGTGCATAGGGACTTGGCTTACATAGCTGTAACTTCTGCAGGGTAGATCAAGATCACACAGTGTTTGAGGCCCTGGATGACTATGTAAGTTGCTACAACACTTGATGGCACATGCCTGGCTCTGGAACCTAGAAGTGCCAGTGCTTGGGGTGGCTAGACATTTTGGAAGAATGATGGGTGATGGAAATGATAACATTTCACCCTTATGTTTACTATAAAAATTAGGGGGTTAAGAGCAGCAGATGGGCAAGAATAGGGCATCACATGTATCGAGAGTGGTTCTCGCTGATTTGTGGATATCAGAAAGTTAGGGTCCTTGGCCACATCTTGGGGTAGCGGGTTACTTCAGTGTGTTCTGGTCTTTGTGGAACTGGCTGACTAGCACGTCAGTACCAATCTATTCCGGAGAGAATGTTGAGCCTCGATGACACTCCACCTGGAGTTTGGTTCTTCTTGGCACAATTGGTCTTTGCAAGAAATTGCCCATGTCTCAACCACTGACAAGGTACATGATGTCTGGACTGGATAAGCAGGACACAAGGAAAAGGACTGCCAAAGCTTGCCAAGACAGGGGAAGACGGTTCTGAAAATTTTTCTACCTCTGAAAATGGTCTGTCAGTTATGCTTGGTCTTAGCCAAAAATTGATTGCTTCAACATTGCAAATGAGACTTTGGGTGATTGCTCAGGTAGCCAATTTCTCTGTCATATACTGCTTGCTTGGATTCTGCTTGATTACACTTCCTGCCTACTCAAGTAACATTATCTCCCTTCTCAGGCCTTCCATGGGGTTGAAGATTACATAGTCTTAGTCACCTTCTTCTTATGATTTGGTTAAGCCAATTTCCGATGCAAGACTTAGACTCTTTAAAATAGAATGTTTATTAAAACATTTATCATGTGTTCCTTGCTTAATATTGTATATGTTGGTTATAATTTTATACTTGATATCGGTTCATATTGTGTATAGTTTTGTATTGGGTTTGTATAGTTCTTATTTAGACAAAAGGGGGAGGTGATGGGGAATCTTTATCAACCATTTATCTTTAAGAGGTGGGAACAAGTAAGGTTGTGACTTTCTGAGACCAGGAGAAAAATTCCACAGGGCTCAGATGCACACTCTTTGTGGTTCCCTGAAGAACAGCTGAGTTTGGACTTCTTGTTCCTGTTTCGTGAGTTTGACCACTATAACAAATAAAAAATAAAATTGTTTTATCTTTTAGCTAGCCTAGTTATTTATCGATCCAAGACAATTCAACAAGTAAAAGGTTTGCGATGAGATTAGTGAATCCACTAAAGGAGGCCGTCAAGCTTGGCACCTGAGGGAGTTACAAGAATTACCTTAAAGGGGCCATGCCATTTAGGGGAAAGGGATAAGGGGGGTTGGTCTGGAGGAGAGAGAAGGACCTGATCCCCGATGTTAACTGGAGGTGGACAGGGCTGGCGCTTGGTTAGGGTAGTGAGTAAAGTCCCATAAGAGGGAGCCTAGGTGATGAAACAATAGGGTGAGCAGGTGAGCAGGGATGGCTGAGGATTTAGGTGAGAGGCCAGCAGTCAGGAGGGGTTGCCCATACATGAGTTCAAAGGGCAAGATGGAAAGGGGTCTTTTGGGGAGAGCCTGTGGCCTGAAAAGAGCCAAAGGCAAAAGCTTTTCCCAGTCAAGGAGAAGTTCCTATGACATCTTAATAAGAACATTTTTTTAAGAAATGCTTAGTTCATTCTACCTTCCCTGAGGACCTAGGATGGTATGGGATATGAAAATGCCAGGGAATGTTAGGAGCCGTAGATAGTGTGAGAGATCTGGGAGGTAAACTCTGGACCATTATCTGACTGAAGCGAGGTTGGGATTAGAAACTGGGGACGCTTTTCCTGGAGCAGGACTTCAGCAACTGTCAGGACCCTCTTATTAGTGTTGGGGAACCCTTCAATCCACCCAGACATGGTATCTTCCTAACCCGGGAGATATTTAACCCATCTGACTGTGGGCAGATGAGTAAAATCAGGCTGTTACTCACTGCCTAGAAGGGAGCTCATTTCATGATGGGTGGGAAAAGGGCAGCTACAATACCTGGACTTGGAATCTGACTTTTGATAGATTTTATTTTATTTTATTTTTATTTTTTTGGTTTTTCGAGGCAGGGATTCTATGTGGCTTTGGAGCCTGTACTGGAACCAGCTCTTGTAGACCAGGCTGGTCTCGAACTCACAGAGATCCGCCTGCCTCTGCCTCCCAAGTGCTGGGATTAAAGGCATGCACCACCACCGCCCGGCATTGATAGATTTTATAAGAGGAAATGATAGCTTTTAAAAAGTCCTCCAGGGTGTGTTAGAGGTGAGCTTTGACAAAGTAGACAGAGCCTGACTATGTGGATGAAGAGTTGACGTAGGTAGGACAGAATTGGCCAGGTAGACAGTCCTAACCTGTATTGTTAACCTAGATCAAAGTGAAGAAATCCGTTCCAATCACACAGTCAGTGATGTTGGGTCTGGGTCCGGAACCTATGTGAGCCCTGCATGGATGTGTGGTAGCCTAAGGCAATTAGCTTGCCTACTTCATGTGTCTGTCCCTACAGGTTTCAAGAAACTTGTGTCTTTGGTTGGAGCTGATTTAATCTATTGATAGAGCACACAGGACTGGGAGGACAAAGTCAAGTGCAGGGACTGGAGAGATGGCTCATGCATTAAGAGCACTTTTGGATGTCTCAGGAGACCCACATGACAGCAAACAAACCTCTTTAATGTGCTTTCCAGGTGGAATCCACTGCCCTCATCTGGTCATTGAGGGAATTGCATGTACGTGGTGGCAAAACACCCTCAAGTAGAAATAAAAGCACCACAAAATGACCCAACATGTCTTGAAGGACATTAATTCTACTGTGCGGTTATCATTTTTGCGTATCACTCACAATTCAAGAAAACCAGAGGCAGATTGCTTTGCATTTCCTGATTTCTATTTTACATTCCTTTGTTGAATGTTCTCATTTCCTGAGAGGCCAGGAACAATGTAGTTGTGTTATATAAGACGCCCCTCTGTAAGTTGTGAATAGGTTTTACTTTCATTTCTTAAAAAAGAGACTGATTTGGCCAAGGGTAAGGGAGAATATAGCTATGCAAATCCTAACAGAGATACAGAGAGAAGGAAAACAAAGTCCAGGAGATGTCATGAAGCCACCAGAGGAGTGGGATGTCAGAGAATTAGAGGTAAATCATAGCCATGTGGCTATACACAGATTAATAGTAATGGGTTAAAGTAAGAACGAGCTAGTAATAATCTGAGTCGTTGGCCAAATAATTATAGTTAATATTAAGCCTCAGAGTATTCTTTATAAGCAGTCATGGGACCAGGCAGAACACAGAAAGTTTCAGACTACAGTTAGTTGTGTTTCCCTTCAGTTTGCTCTGCATGGTGATGTCATGAACATGTTGTACAGTGTGTGTACCACATTTTAATGGTAGCAAAATATATAACCTCAGGAATGCAGTTTGTCTAATTTTCTATAGACTAGTGGGAATACAAGGAGGAGGCCATGCCATCCGTATCCATATCCAAGGTGCCATCTGCCTGTGTAGACCATGGTTGAAAAATCATTGTGTATTCCAAATTGCCTGGAACTTGTTGATATTGAACCATGCCTGAAAGTTGTGTGTTTACAGGAGTGTGACAGCTTATCTGACCAAAAAGAGTCTTAAGAGTGAAAAGTTGAAAACTGTTTTTTATTCATAAAACATTCAATGTATTCTATGGGCGCTTCAAAATAGCGGTCATTACAGACAGTGTATAGCCTTAGCAAACTACTAAAACTATGGAAATAATAAAAGAAATAACAAACTATAACAAAAACTTACACTAAAATGTAGTAAACCAAAAAAACTAATGCACAGATATCCCAAGATATAAACCACCCAAAGAAAAACAATCTAAAACATAACAAAAACAATCAACCAAACAAAATTAAAATTCCCACTTTCCCTTAAAATATTCTTTAAGAAAAATACAAATCAATAACACAAGACACGAGGAAGTAGATTAGTCTCTGTAGTGAATTATCATCACCAACACTTGTGTGTGATATGGGGTCAGCGTCAGCTCTGCACTAGAGAGAATCCTGGGCTTTTGGGTGTGGTCTGTCTGGATAGCAGTGTGACAGAGTCTTCCTTGTCAGACTCCACATCACATATGCAGTCAGCTTGCCAAAGCCTTGACAGTAGCTGACAGAATGACTCTTGCTCACCCACATATCTCCCTCCATGATGTTTTGCCCACACTAGGACCACTTGGTGATGGATGTTTGGCTTCTGACTAATTTGCAGGGTGTCGTCTGAATTTCAAGCTTATTTCTGATGCAGTCTTTTCTCTGGAAATTGTGAGCCAACAGAGGTGAATCAGATTGTGGCTGGATCCTCTGTTGATTGGTTGATATTTGCCTCAATGTTGTGCTCACAGCAGAAAGGGACATGGCTTTTTCAGAGGAGGCCTGGATCCTGGAGTGTAGAATGTCATGCCTTCAAGGTGTCTCTGGTTTCCCTCAGGCTTCTCGGTTCTTTTACGAGGTGCTGAAAGAAAAGAAGAAAAAGTCTCTCTGGGGCCCAGGCAAGAAGAATATCAGGGCCTATTCACCCCTAGTAAAGGAAAAGTCAAGGAAGAAAACCCACACTGTGAACCCCTGGTTGGTGGGAATGGGCTCAATGGTGGCTCACTTGCCTGGCACATAGTGCTCCTGCTGCAGCAGCTCCATCTGCAGGAGGCTCTCCTCCTGGGCTGTGGTCTGTTCCAGTTCATGCTGGAGATGTTCAAACCTAGAGGAGGAAGGCAGCTGAGACAGAGGCCTGGTGGAGCCCTAACATGTCAGTTTTTGAGCCCCCACCAGCTAGAAAATCCACTGCCTTTTAGCTGAGCTCATTGACTGCTTCCCTAAGGGAAAAAGTCGGAGTGCCCCTGGGATTGCTTTTTTTCTCAGCATTTAAAAAATGATATTAGTTGAACTAAAAAATACACTGTGCTGGACATGAAAAAAACTGCATTTTTTCAACAGTCCAAAAACATCATTTTGGAGAAATATTAATATCTGAGTCACAGTTCAGAAAACCTATTCCTGGCCTGAATTAGACACCAGGTGAAGGTGAGCAACCTGTCAAACTCTATGTCTGCCCTCTAGTGGAGCCCACACAACACTGCAGAGAAGGCTCTGATTATTCCTACAGCCCAGAAGGTGCCTTGGACTAATTTGTCAACTCCTAATCTGTTTATGGCCAGAATAAATCTTCTCACAGGAAACTGATGAACCCTGCAGAGAACTTGCAGTCAGCAGGAGTGTTCTGCATCCAAGTTAGCAAGAAGATTAGAAACTTCTCTCTAAATGTGATGTTCCTGAAGGAAAATACAGTGGCAGAGGACACACTGTCCCTCACAATTGACCTCCTGCTCCTCACAAGAGAAGAAGTGACACAATCCCCAGAAGAATAATAACCAAGCATATGGATTCCTGGACAAAAGTTTCTGGTGATTAGAAAAATCATATTCTGTGGTATTTTGTACCAGGATGTGGGTGTGAGCCTTGCCAAATAGACGAAAACTCAGACAGGTCAGAGACCCCGAAACAGAGAATCCACTAGACTACAACTGCTTCTGTCAGTCCGTGCTCCTACCTCCTCTGGGACTCAGTGAAGTGATGCTGCAGCTTTACTGCCAAGTCCCTTTGCTGGGTAACCAGTTTCTTCTGCTTCAGCAGGAATTGAAGGTGTTCCTCCAGTCTTTGATGTTCCTATTATTAGAGGATTGTGTTCTTAGTGCAGGGTTGTCTGCGCACACGTATAGATGTGTGCACGCATGTACACAAACACAAACACACTCACACAATCCTGATCATCACAAGTACATGGATGCTCACATACAAGCACACTGCATTTCATCCACATGTGGAGATCCTAGCTAACAATATAGAAGAAGAGATCACCTGGGATCCTATAAAGAAGAGAGTTAACTTTCATTAGCCCACACCCTCTCCCCCCGTATTCTAAACCAGGTACAGGGATGTGGTGATATGATGAGGAATGTGTACTTTGTCTCTGTTTTGATGAGTTTTCATTCTATTTCCACTTTATATGTGTGGGGGTTTTGCCTGCCTGTGTGTCTATGCACTACATGCACGCCTGGTCCCTGGGAGAAAAACACAGTGGGCAGAGCAGTCAATGTAGTGCTTGCCTTGTGCACCCAGGCCACAAATGATGGATGCCAGGGTTCCTTGATCAGTTATCTAAGCTTGCATACAAGTTTTCGAGTCTGTATATTATAGGCTTAGTTCCGTGGTCCAGGACCACTGCCTGATGGTGGACCAGTCTCTTCCTTTCATTCAGTTCTTCCCCGTGGCTCCAAAGACAGCAGCTTCCTCCAATATGACCTCTCTAAACCACAGGTTACCTCATTTTGGGCCCAATAAGTTCAAGAAATGAGTTCAGAAAATCAGAAAATTTCTACAACCAGAATTCAAATAAATCTTTGCATCCGGTGAGATGATTATGTCAGGAATTTGTCTAAGTAAGAGAAGAAGGCTGACTCATGGCCTAATGAGTGCATGTATTGCTTCATGCTTAACAATATTCCATGGAAGGGCTTGACTTCATTGAATGTTTACTTATCAATGAAGGGCATTTGAATATTTTCTGGTTTGGCGGTGCTCTGAGGAATGCTTCTATAACCCGGATGTCCCCTAGATTCTCTGTGACCCTTCCTTCTCATTCTGGGGTCACTGGGTCATCTGGGTACTGCAATCCATGTTTGTGAAAAGTTATACATAGATTCTCACAGGACTACACCATTTTACACCACTAGCAATAACTGAGGAGCCTCATTTCTGCCAACCCCATCAGGCCAATTTAAACACACTGTAATGATGGTTGGAATGAAAGCAGCTTCTGAAGGCTGCAGACACAACACGCAGTGAGTGCTTTAGACGATGATGAGCCTGAGTGGGCTGCACTAACACAGCCTGTTCTCACAGCTCAGTATGGCTATGGGACTTCTGCTGGGGGAGACTCCTCTGCAGTTCAGCATCTCTTAAATGATAAAATTAATATGGGAGTCTTCTGTTTTGTATTTATTTCATTGGTTAAATAAAGAGACTGCCTTGGCCCTTTAATAGGACAGAAAATTAGGTAGGCGGAGTGTTTTGAACGGAATGCTGGGAGAATAAAGCCGAGTCAGGCAGTTGCCATGATTCTCCCACCAGACACAGACGCAGGTTAAGATCTTCCCTGGTAAGCCATCTCATGATGCTACACAGAATATTAGAAATGGGTTAGATCAATATGTAAGAGCTAGCCAATAAGAGGTTGCAACTAATGGGCCAAGCAGTGTTTAAAAGAATACAGTTTCCCTGTAATTATTTCGGGTAAATCTAGCTGGGTGGCGGGAAGCGTCCCGCAGCTCCTATAACAGAGTGGTGCCCAACGTGTGAAACTGGATCCATATAAAACCTGAAAGAACTTAATGCAGCTTTTTGCTGTTTGTGGGTGGCGTGCTGCAGAGAAAATGTCCTGACTCGGCAGCCTTAAAAAAAAAAAAAAAAGAGCCGCGTGCGGTTTTAAAACGCAGCTTCCTGGGACCTGCCGCTGGTACAAACTCTGGCTATGATGCATTTGTGTTCTTGCTCGGGATCGGGAAGAATACTCTGAGACCATGCCTGTGCTCCCAGCCTGGGAAGCCTGGGGGATCAGGGGATCAGGCTTAGGCAGGCGCGAGAGCATGCCGGATTTCTGACGCCATTCAGAGAGATGTTTGCAGGCTGCGCAGTGCTCTGTGTGTCAGATTTGGCTGTAACTTGGATGCAAAGAGTTTCTTGCTGCACGCTCAGTCTCAGAGTTAAACTGCTGAATTCGGCTCCAATGTGGACTGCTGTGTGCCTGGAACTGTGTGCAGCTCAGGGGCACCAATAGATCTGAAACAGGAGCGGCTGCTCCATGCTGATCTGTGCTGACCTCAGGCAGGAACGATCGTAATTATCATAATAACAGAGCAGTTAAAGTTTAGACGTGCAATAAACAGGCAGGACTGTATTACCCCTACATGGTGCAACTTAAGTTTTTAAGAAGTGCTTAGCATTTTAAGAACTGCTCCTGGATAATAAAAAAAAATAGAATTCACAATAGGACAGATTCAGACATAGGCTTGGGAGAGAGAAGAAAAACAATAGAAATAAATTTAATGGCTTTAAAAAAAAAGGGTAAAGTCTTTAAAGAGACAGAATACAGTAAACTGATAGAGTAAAAATAAGCCACATAAAAATAAAAAATTCACAGAGAGTCTGGATTCTTTGTATTATTGTGTTTTCTTTGAATCTTTTGACTGTAAAGGAGCTAAGTACAGAGAGACATTTCATTATATGTGCTGCCAAGCTAGATGAGAATGGATATCATAAGGGTATGACTTCAGAATTTGGGTCTAAGGATATGATGCTTTGGAGAGGGTCTTCTTTTGTTTTCACAGAGGATGAGACCCTGTGGATTGCTTCTATCCCAATATGCTATGATAGACCACGCCCTCCTAAAGGTTACTGTGAACACCTTCAAAGAATTACTTCACTCAGCTGCCGACTGAGATGAACCTGGCACAGAGGTTACACCATAAAAGACCTGATTAACAGTGCCGCCACTCAGCATGAAGCAGTTTGGAGAGAAAAACTGTGCCCAGATTCCCAAATATTGTTTATAAATGTTCTTTTACATTTAAAGGGGGATATGATATAGATATGAATAATTTGCATTGGTATGGATTTTAAGGTCAATTTTGTTATATGTATATGTATTTCTGATCTTGATTAAGGTATTGTGATTGTGTAGTTCATTTTTAAAATGTAATGTTTAATTAGGAAATATAGGTTGTTGATGGATAATCATAAATAATAGTCAAGCTTATAGTCATGTTAGTTAGGTTTTCTAGATATATAGAGATATATTTCAATTAGATAGGCATTCTTCATATCTTTCAAAGACTACAGAACATGGCATTTAATGTTTTAATAACTTAGGGCTTTTCATGATAATGAGACACATCTGCTCCTGGCAGCACCGCTACTTCAAGAGGAAGATGGGCAACAAAGAGGCTCCTTATGAACTTTGATAGCCATTTGGGCAAGAAACTGCTCTTGCCTGGACTGTTACATAAACTGGACACAAAGAACCCATAGAGAGAGGATTGCTGAACTTGCCTAAAGGTGAGATGGTCTTTTGGGGTTCCTGCTTCATGAAAGAGTCTGCGAACATTCTGCAGGACACAGCAGAAAGTGACTGAACTGTCTTTGGAATTTTCATGCTTCATGGAAAAGTCTGCTGGATATTATGGGCCTAAAGGCCGAAGATAGATGCCCCATCGGTACAAAAGAACTTTGGGTGACTGTCCAGTCAGCGAGATGTCTCTGTCATTTCTAGAGTTTTGGATTTCTTGTTTGCTTAGGTAATATTATATCCTTCTGGAGTCTTTGATGGAGTTGAAGAATAAATAGATAGTTATGGTTTTCCTTAGTTATGATACAAGATAAAATAAATACAAATGTTGTAACTGTAATTTTTGCTTGATAACTGTTTTGTTATATGTAATTTTACTATGTTAAAGTTAAAGCCCTTTTTTGTTTAAACAGAGAAAGTGGAAATGATGTGGGAGTCTTCTGTTTTGTGTTAATTTCATTGGTTAAATAAAGAGACTGCCTTGGCCCTTTAATAAGACAGAAAATTAGGTAGGCGGAGTAAACAGAACAGAATGCTGGGAGAAAGAAGCCAAGTCAGGCAGTCGCCATGATTCTCCCACCAGACACAGACGTAGGTGAAGATCTTCCCTAGTAAGCCACCTCATGATGCTACACAGAATATTAGAAATGGGTTAGATCAATATGTAAGAGCTAGCCAATAAGAGGTTGGAACTAATGGGCCAAGCAGTGTTTAAAAGAATACAGTTTCCTTGTAATTATTTCGGATAAAGCTAGCCTGATTGCGGGACGCAGCCCGCAGCTCCTACAACACAAAATCAAGGCCAAGATCCAAGATTCAAATGAGCCAAGATTAGACAAAGGTGAAAGGAAAATGGCAGCAGGCACTGATGAGGAGAACAAAACAGGATACAGAAGTCGTTAGTGGACAGTCACCTTTCACCCAGAGCAGAGAAGGACACACATCCTCAACCAGGCTTTCCTGCTCTCAGGCACCTTGATTTGCCTCAGCACCCTCTTTCTCACCTCCATGTCCTGCATTACCTTGGTTTTCTGCAAAGGATTTCTTTGCAGATGAATATTTATGTCTCTACAAACATCTGTTTTGTGGTCCTTGGTTCTAGTTAGCTGTGCAAAAGATGGGCAGTTTCTTGTGCTCTGTGACAAATAAATGCTAACCACAGCAGTAACAGTACTTTCTATTAGCATAGGTCTCCATCATCTTTAAAGATGTCCATCATTCCATGAGTGAACATACATATAAAGGCTCAAACACATATTCTCAAACCCACAAAGATACATAGAAACACAACACACACACACACACACACACACACACACACACACACACACACACCTCCTGAACCCAGAAAAGCAAAGGAGAAGACTAGAGTGTTGCAGCACCTTTCCTGCTGCAGGGGGAGGCAGCGGTCCTCAGTGCTGTCTCTTAGTGCTCTTAGACTCAGTCAGGCTTCTGCCCTAGTCTGAACTTCTTTCCCCTAAGGAAAGGTGCGGGAAAACCTCTGGACACCTGAGTTCGACCACAAAAGTCCAAGTCCCAAAGGAAGAAGCTGCACATGAAGCCTCTCGATAGCTCTAGGCTGACCATTCTAGTCTCCTAAGAAATCTTACCCAGGCTCCTCCAGAGAAGACCTTGATAGCACCAGAGAATGAGACTGACCCATGGTCATGACCCAATGAATTTGGACCATAACACAGAACATATAATATGAAAATAGCCCCAGATTAGTCAGTAGGAGCCCAGTGAGGTCAGCACAGTGTTGTTCTGAAATGCAGCTCTCTGTACAACTATGAGGGATCTGTACTAAGACATAAGCATGCGCATGATAGAGTGAGCATCACAATGTCAGCAAAGACATAGACTGCAGGTTCTGTGTTGTGAGGCCAATTAGACAAACGAACATTTCCTGGGAGGTTACCTTAGTTCAGTGAAAGGAAAGAAGTCCACTTTTAACTTTCAAAATAGCTCTAGGGCTTGAATTTTTTTTTTATTAAAGACTCACTAATTCCAAATAGTGAAGATGTGGAAAAATTGAGAAATACACCAAGTCCTTTTTCTTTCTTACTAAACAAAGGAGTTAACAATAAGATGAGACAGAAAAAGATAGGAATCTCTACCTGTGAGGAGACAGGAGATCCAAAGAGCTCTGGCCTGGTAGCTTAAGCAGAACAAAAATATTATGTTCTAGCAAACAAATGATCCCAAGTCCTCGTCCTCACTCATTCACTCACTCACTCAAAGCTCTGTGATTCTCCCTATGTGGCTCCCAGCATAGAACCCTTCCTACCATACTGACATGTAGGTGTGTGATATGTGATTTACTAATCTCCCTCAAAGAACTGCAGCTTCTACCAGAGCGGGATGGTTTATTTTCCAGTCGGGTTGGATCTTCCAAGAGGTGAACTCCCCAGAAAGATTTGTGAAGGATCCCATAAATGAACTCTTAGATGGAATGAAGGTGGTCAGCTGAGTAACTGAATGGACGGTTATATGGCAGTGTACATGGGTGTGGGTTTGTGGCTAGATAGGTGGGCAGCTTGCTCCTGCTGCCTCAGCTTACCTGCTGCTGCTTTGTCAAGAGGTCACAGATCTTCTCAAGGGCCTCCTCACACAGCTTCTTTGTCTCCTCACAGGACTCTTGCAGGAAGATCTGCTCCTGCTGCAGCTTTCTGTTGTCCTCTCTCAACATGCCCACTTTTTCCTTCATCTGTGTCCTTTCCCTCAGAAGCCGGCTGTGGAGGGTGCTTAACCATCACAGAAAATGATGAGCTCCAGTCCACCTCCATCTGCCACTCCTACCTACTAATACCACCTTCCCTGAAGGTCCCATGTCCTCAGCCAGCCCCAGACTGCAGCCCACATTAGCCATGTCAGTATCACCCAGGTGATGTACCTCTGAGAGCAGGATTCTGCACCCCTAACACACACTGATCCTACACTGATCATGGTATTGGGAGAACATCATCAGTTATAGAGCAAACATGGTCTGAAGTAGGACAGAGAACCCAAGAGGAATACATTCCACATCAGTGTCCCATAACAACAGGCGCTGTAAGCCCCTGTCAGAGTCCCATACACCATTCACGGTGCAAACCATGTTTTCTATCTAGGAGCTCTGGAAGCTGACATGACAATTTTGGGTGGGGCTCTCAGATTCCTTGCACATGGAAGAAATCAGTAGGGAGGACAAGTACAAGGTAAACAAGCTAGAAGCACAGCCCCCACTTTGGTTCAAAGAGAAATAAGTACAACAGCTGTCCTTCCCTAGTGCGGGGTTTCATCCAATCAGACACTCACCTGTATGAGTTTGTCTTCTCAGTCAGCTCCTTGCACTGGGAAGAGGCCTCACTAATTTCCTTGGGGAATTTCTCCACCTCTGACGTCTCCTTCTGATGATCCATATTCAGCTCCTCAAGCTCAGAATTCAGCCTGTGGTAGAGTATGGGAACAGGAACAAAGAACCCCATGAACAGTCATCAGACCCTTATGAGCACATTAATTAAGGCTGTGTCTTGGATTATCCTAGTGCACCGGATGTCACATCCTGAGTCCCTGGTACTAGGACCTGTTGATGTTATTAGACTTGCTAAGCTGCCTCAGGGCCAGAAAGGCAGAGTGTCAGGAAGGAGACAGACAGGGCTACAGGAGCTTCCTCAGTAGGCCTGGAGGAACAAAGTAGCTCTTTATAAGATGTCCCAGGAGTCTGTGCGATGGGTCTTGGCCTACCTGAAACCTGTGATGTCATATCTCTTGTCTTCAGGAAAAAAAAAATGTATATTTTGTGTTCCTTTTATCAAAAGGATACTCAGAACTCATAATCAGGATTTCCATGGAGGAGACCGTATAGTACAATGACTTTATAAACTCCCCAGGGAATTCCATTCAGTCACCAAGGCGAGCACAAAGAATGAGGGCAGGGATGCTCAAAGTGGGACTCCAGGGCCTGAGCACTGGAGGGAAGTGAAAAGGGAAAAACCTGCAACTGCCATATTGGCAATGTTTGGGCCTGTTAGCTCTTCGCAACATAAACCCATACACAATTAGGATGCCAGAGACAAGCAGGTAGGTGACATTATCTCAGAGTACAAGGAACAAGGGCAGAGAGGTGCAGATCAGCTCAAGGCCTTCCAGTCACACATTGAGAAAAACTAAGTGGGACCAGGCCCTGCACCCAGAGCAACCAGCAAGAAATCCCCCAGTTAAATACAAAGACTCCCATGAACTCAGCACCCAGCATATCCCACAAGCCAACACCTGTCCAGGCCTCGATAAAATGCGTGTTGTGAGCTCACACACTGCTGCCCCATCCATAGAATGTGACTCAGGCCACAGGCTCTGCTTTTCATTGGGAGGAAGCAGAACAGCCTGTGTCCCCATCTCACTCCTGCCCCGGCTTCAGTTCTGCCTCTCAGATGCACTCGGGAAAAGCACATTGGGCAGGAGGACACCTTGGAGGTGCAGCCTCAAGTGCCGTGAGGCATGCTGGGGTGGACACAGGAGGGTCAAGACAGTCACCAGAGTACTGGACATAATGACTACCTGTTGTTCACATCATTGTTGGTATAGTTGGCCAAGATTGCACGAAGTTCATTCCTCTCATTGGTCATCATCTGAAGCTGAAGGCTCAGTTCATCAACCTTGTTCATCTGCTGCTCCTGCTCAGTGAGGGAGGCTGAGGTCCGTGCCTTTCCAGTACTCCCTGTAGGGAGATAAACATCAGTGAATTTGTACAGTTAGATGGTACATGGCCCTGAGAGACCATGTTGAGTCCCCAGAAGAGGCCTGAGGAAGAGGGAATGCATGAAACCCACTGAAGACCTCAAAGAGCCAAAGAACTATCCTCAAGTTGAGACCCATAAGCCATGTCTCCATACCCAATCACTGTTGCTAGATATGTCCATCAATGTTGGGGAATATAATTTTCAGATGTGTGACTTTTCGTTATGCTGCATTTGTTTTACTCTGTGAAGCTGTGTTACTGTGCTTGTTATAATACCTGATAGTACTAATAAAGAGATGGACAGCCAATAGCAAGAGAGGAGCAGGGATAGGTGGCACTAGCAGGCACAGAGTATAAATAGAAGGTGAACTCTGAGAAGAAGACCAAAAACAAGAGTGGAGGACTCAAGAGGCCAGCCACCAATTCACTGAGCAGCCATGGAGTAAGAGAGAAAGTAAGATTTACGGAAGAGAAAGATAAAAACCCGGAGACTAAAGGTACTCGGGATAATTTAAGTCAAGAAGCACAGACAAGAAACACACCAAGCTAAGGGCAGGCATTCAGAAGAAAGAAGAAGCCTCTGTGTGTGATTTATTTGGGAGCTTGTCTGGGGGACGTTACTCTCCCTCTTTCTAGTGACACACAAGCAAAAGAAATCCAGTGATGGTGAAGGGCAGGGCTGGAACTGGAAACACTGTGGTCCCTCGGTGCTTCCCACGCAGAGGCCGAGGGAAAGCAGAGGGCCCTCTGCACTGCAGTTGAAGCCTTGACCATCCCTGGCTCTCTGCCAAACACACCATCACAAATCCTCAACTCTGGGTCTGCTCTTTAGTAACTCAGAAAAGCAGAAGAGGACATCGCTTCCCAGGAACTCCCACCTCCTGAGTCCACTCCTGAAAGGATCAACTTAAGCCTTCATCCTTCAGGAATCCCTGTCCCCTGCCCAGGACTCACTGCGCTTTCTCCAGAACCATTTATTCCTTGATGTGTGGCTCGGAGACTGAAGGCCATCTTCCCTGTGCCTCTCTCTGGCCTCCCTGCGCTCTCCATCCTGTCTCCCAAGCAGCCTGTTGAGTCGTGTCAGCATGGCTGTGGGTGAACCACACAGGCACTGAACGAATGCCTCAAGGGCAGTTGGCGTTGCCACAACACAGGTGACATCACAGAATTCCAGGCTCTCCAGGATACAGTAGAATGTCCAGGTGGGGGACTGCTGACGTCATATGATACAGCTCTTAACCCCTGCTAACTACTTCACCCAAAAGTGACCTGAAACTAAGGTGCCATTTCCAAGAGCCTCTCTGGGGACACCGGGGAAGCCTTTAGGCACATTGTCTTCCTAAAGCCAGAAATCTAGCTCTCTGCTTCTCAGGTGTTATGTGAGAAACTGAACGATCACTTCCCAACCGTTGCCCAGGGATGGCTTTTCCCTCCTTAAGATCCACACTCAAGTAACGTGAGAAACAAAGGATGCTTAGAAATGAGGTCAGGATAAAGGGAGTAGAACAGATGAGATCTCTGAAGTGAACGAGCACTGGTGCGATCCTCAGACTCTTAGAGACTGGAGGGTTCAAAACATAGAGAAGACACATAGGAAGTGATGAAAATTTCACTCAGAGTGTCACTAAAACTCAAGTTATGAGGTTGTTAATGAAGATGTCAGTAGCTCTTGGCATGTCTACCTGGAACCAATGAGCCCAGGGGAGCCTTCAGATATTGAAAGCAAACAGTCGTAGAAAGAGTATGATGGCCCCAACCTTGAATCAATAGACTGAGGAGAGACTAGTGGCACCCAGAGGTCAGTGTGTGCCATCTAGAGGAGTCTTAGCGATGGAGACACAAGTGCATGCACATACACACACACGCGCGCACACACACAAACACGTAAATAAAAAAAACCAGCACACAATCACACAATTCCGGTTGAGAACGTGATGTACTTCACTGCTATGCTGTGTCAACCAGCAAACAAGCCAAATTCCTTGGTCTGAAGTCACCTGTTCCAATTCCCATGTTTTTCAATAGGTGGCGCTGCTAGCTTTGGGAGAGCATGAGAACGGCAGGCAAAAGAAGAGACTCAGAGTTGTTGCACCATACAGGTGTTTTATAGCCATCACCACCTTTCTACGTATCCTGACCGTCCATGTAAAGAGAAGCCAGTCCATGGTCAGCCTGGAATGCATGTTCTCCAGATATGACCTCCGCCACTGTAACCAAAGTTGGCACCTGCAGATACCACTGCATAGCGCCTTGCTCTTTCCAGACCCCGATCAATCCCCATAGTGTCCCCATGTGATACAAGTGGCTGTCCAGCTCGTTCCCACTTTTGTGGAGTCTCGGGATCTTGCCTTGTCTCTTTGGCTCCTCTCATGTCCACTCTGGATGCTCTGTTACCAAACTAGCCCCAGGTGGCCTGTGCCTCACATTCCCCTCACACTGGACCAACCACAATGTTCCTCGTATTCCTGGATCCTTACAGCTGTGTCTGGTTCTTGTGGTTTCCATGCCTTTCCAACTCCACACCTGAAACACACACAATGACATATGGATTTGTGTGTCAGTCCAGGCCTCAGATATTTCTGAGAGTTTTCCTGACACCGGAGGACCCCGAGCAATGCCCAGGGCCTGGCTTCATCCATGCCAGTAGTGTTCCATGCAAGAATTTGCAGCCAAAAATGGTGCTGAGCAAATCAGTCCTGTCCAGGCTGCCTAATAACTGTGTGACTGTGGGAATGCGCCTTTGCATGGCACCCAGGTGGTTAGTGTCATTCACCTTCCTCATGACCACATTCTCATGGTAGTGACCCAACACCAGACCCTGGGATGCTGGAGAGCTGTTCATTGACCGGAAGGAAGATGTGTGAGACACAAGCCTGTCATGCCAGTGTTGGGGACAACAGCACAGGAAGACCAGGAGTTCCAGACCATCCTGGACTAAGAAACTCTGGTTCAAAGAAGACAGGCAGACCAGGATGGGAGCTCAGGTGGTGGAGAATTCCCTAGGAGACATTAAACCCCAAGCTCCATTTCAGCACCATGTAAACATGCCTTGACATCCAGGAAGAAAGGGAGATCAGAGCTTGCAGGTAATCCTTAGCTGCAGGGTGAGATGGAGGCCAGCCTGGGCTACATGGGAGCTGTTGGAAGAGAGAAAACTGGATTTTCAGGGCACAGGCAGGGAGACCCCAGGCAGAGAGATCTACCTTGAGAGATGGAGAAATGGGTGGCAGAGTTGGTGGCAGATGATAATTAGGGTGGCCCAGCACAGTCTTGGAGGGCTGCTGTCTCCAGGGTATTTTATCCCCCAGATGGCAAGAGTGGTCTCAGGAAGGAAGAACCAAGTGATCTGAGCCCTTTTGTGCAGTTAGAGGAGGTTCCACAGGGACCTTCTCTGCTTGTTCCAGGTGGGAGAGACAAAAGACCAGAGAGAACTTCAGGACTTGTTGGTAGTATCTCCGAACCACTGCATGGAGAACTCACCGTGTGTCTTCTTGGGCACCAAATATGGATGCTGGGTTGTCATAAGTGACTACAATCCAGATGGATGAAGGAGCAAGGATGGAATTTTCTGGTTCTGGAGCTCCAAAGTTTCAAATCCTCGACACCACCTGCTTCAGAGTCTTCAGAAGAAGGCTCCTTCCTGTCTCTTTGAGAACCTGGGACTTCTATGATGTGGCTCAGGTCCCTTAGGGACAGGGAGCACACATAAAGGGGAGGCCAGGACATAGAAAACAAGCTTTCCCACTAATGTGTTATTACTAAGACAAAATACCAGATAGGAACATTCACCTGCATCATGCTAACACGACCAAAGCCAGGGGTAGGGGTCTTGGTCAAAGATGGTGCTTACTATGCCCTGGGGCTTAGGGTGATTGACATTGAAGGCGATTTTGTGAGTCCACCTGAGACAGCGTGATTGACAGTGAAGACTCCAAGCTGCAAACTGTACTAATAGTGTTTGAGTTCCTCCATGTCCGCGGGACTCTAACTAGGGATACTTGAGTCTGTGTCAAGACATTAGCTAGGTGTAGGTTTATGGTGGCAAGAAACAGCACACCAGACAGGAAGGACAACGATTGCTTTGACTGGAATTTGAACCGAGGTTGCTGCGGCCACAATGCAGAGTACTAACCACTATACAATCACAGTGAGCCATGTGCCTGATGTTGGGTGCTCACCAGAGTCTCTGTCAAGTTCTGCCCTTTTCAGACTGGGAGGCTTCCTTCTGACTGGCCTGTCCTGCAGAAGTGATTTCTCCAACACCTATGTATTGTGAACTGCACCGAGTAAATGCATATGTGCCTTGGTTAGGTGGTGAGGGCAGTCACTGAGACGTCTGTGGATCGATGCTTCTCTTGCAGGTACAGTATTTTCCCCAAGCACATGATAGCCCTCAGTGGCACTTCTCTCCATGGTGACTGGGTACCTGTGGAGGAAGCGAACTGCTCTGCGTTCCTTCTGGAGAGCTCGGGAGTAAACAATCCTCCCTGCACCTTACACAAATGCTACTCACCTGCAGAGGCCAAAACAGTCACTACCTGAACTCCTTACTAAATATGACAGAGGCTGGTGGTTTATTGGATTTATTTTGGTCTTTCCACACCAAGTGGTTTTTGAAATAACTTGGTTCTAGGGTTTTGTGATTATAAATTACATTTTGGTCATTCTGCTGTATGGATATCTTTAGCCAGTGGTGTAAAGTTTACCTGTTTTGTTAAATTCTGGTTCATTTCTTGTGCTTTGGTGACTTGTCCATAATTTTCTTTTATTAAGAAAAGATTCCAACTTTCCCCTTCTCCTAATAAACCAGATATCAGGTTGAGGTTGTCACAGGGGTCTCCTCTCTTCCCACACTGATTAAAACTTGGCTTTGTTATTTGCCCTGCTGTCTGTGCTATCTGGAAAGAGCAAGAGTTTCTTACCCCAAAAGGAGGATCCATAACTAACTAGACCACATTATGGCCATGTTAAAGGCCTCCCATCTCCCCAGAGCTATAGGAATCATTCACTGCTGGTCTCATCAGAATCTAGTCATCTCTAAGGGATCAGACTCCATCATCTCTAAGGGAAACAACCAAGCTGACCAAGCAGCCAGGGCAGCAGCCTTCCAGGCCCAGACTTACCTCAATCACCTCAGGGGGTTCATACAGTACGGCCCACATTCTCACAGGCACCAACTGACACTTGGCCAATTCTGTCCTACCTACATCAACTCTTCATCCAAATAGTCAGGCTATGTCTCACGTTGTCAAGGCTCACTTCTAACACAGCCCGGAGGACTTAGAGTTCTTAAAAACTATCACTGCCTCTTATAAAATCTGTCAAAAGTCAGATTCCAAGTCCAAGTATCGTAGCTTCCCTTTTCCCACCCACCAGGCTATGGGCTCCCTTCTGGGGACTGAGTGACAGCTTGATTTTACTCATATGCCTACAGTCACACGGGTTAAATATTTCCTGGTTTTTGGTAGATACCATGTCTGGGTGGATTGAAGTATTTCCCATCAGTAACAAGAGGGTCCAGACAGTTTCTGTTGCCCTTCTCTGGGAATTTAGTAACCATTTTAGAATCCCAACCTCTCTCCAGTCATTGTTTCAAAAACATTGCGAAAAGGTTTTGAGACACAACAAACCTCTCCATGAACACAATAATCCAAATCAGTCCAAATCAAACTGATACAGAAAAAGCCCATGTTTTGAATGAATACTAATGCTTCTGGTGGCCTTCCAGGCCTCAGAGAGGAGATGAGGAAATAAGAGAGAAACCACAAGTTTGTCCCTGGGGGGGGGGGCAGTTTAAATACCCTGTGGGAGTGGTCTTGAGCATTTCTGGGGAGGGGTCACCCTTAGACAGGCTTTCTCTGAGGTGAATTCTATACAGAGGCAATGCCCAGAGGAAGGGATTTGAGAACTTTCCACTCAAACATTCCAGACTTTTTGTGTATTTGGATGCCAGGGGCGGAGGTGTTGCCTTAACCCAAACACACTATAGAAGAGAAATTGCCGCGTATGATGCAATGATAAACGGTACGATCATCTGAAAACCTTAAATTGCTGTGTTATGTCTGCATGTGGGCTAAAGAGGTTTTAAGGGGGTCAGGCACGGTGGCACAAAGCTCTTCTTGCCATCACTATGTAGACAGACAGTGTCTGGGGTGGGGGTGGGGTCTTGTGGGAGGAATGCAGAGAGGCAGAGAAGAACAGAGAGGGAGAGATTTTAAAGGGACATAGAGAGGGCTTGCAGGCAAGGGCTTGCTGTCAGGATTGATCATCCAAGAGCTTGATCCACGGAGCAGGCACAGCAGAAAGAGATCCGACTGCTGCAAACTGTCCGCTGGCCTCCACACGCGAGTCATGGCACACACACACCTGTCCCTCCCCCACAAACACAACACAGAAAAGACTGCTTACTTATTTTGTGTATGTGTTTTTATGCCTGATTGTATGTGTGTGCTCGATACACATGCAGGAGCCTGAGGAGGCCGAGAGAGGGCAGAGTGGATCCCCTGGACCAGGAACACAGACTGGGGTCACCCCAAATACCATGTCCAGACTTAGTGTCAGTCTCATGGTGTTTCTGTAGAAGGAACAGAGAAATCCATACATCAAGAGCCTTGTAAAATGCAGTGGTGGAGACATGAGGTAGGCAGGTTCGAGGGTAGCTGGAGACCTCTGCTGTAGGGCTGGCTACCCTTGCTGCCTGGCTTCTCTGACTTCCTATTGGCAGAAGTTAGGGGTCTGCGGGTACATAAACCAGCGACAAGGCTTTTAGTGCACGGCTGTGAGCAGCCATTGGCTATTTGTGGGTTAGAGAAAATTCAAGATGATTTGTCTCTGGTCCTGAAACACTCCATCCAGCTCTCAGCAAGGAAGAAAATCCATCAGGCCAAAGGGACAAATGGGATGGGTGTGATGGCACCCTTAGGCGCCGGTTGTGGGCGTGGTATATGCAAATGAGGGTCGCGCAGGGATGCTGCATCCACAGGCTTTGCGGAAAGGCTAGGGATTTCCAGTGCAGCATGGAATGGAGCGGTGATTCGCGGGTGGCAGCGGGGCGCAGGAATCAGGTGCGCGTCCAGGGACGTCCCGAAGTCTGCGCGGTCAAGTGATCATGTATTCAAACACAGTGCCGGTGGGGCTGAGTCATGGCTACGGGAAGTAAAGCACACTCACCCAGCTAAGTGAGCACTGTCAACAGGGCTTTGGTTTATTCAGGCGAGGGTGACCGAATTGCACTAGTTTTGTTCTGGCCCCTGTGATTTCCCCAAATTCGGGAAACTCGATTGCATAATTTTTATTAATTTGCGACTGCGTTTGTCGTCTCGGCTTGTGCCATTTCCTCATATTTGATAACATCCGTTCCTTTCTTTTTCTTTCTTATATGTTTCTTTTTCTGTCTTCCTTTTTAAAAAATAAAAAAGTCTGTATTTTTGCCCATCCTTGTTAAGAAAACAAAAACATCGGCCTTAGAATTGGCATCTTTAGGAAATTATGTCCTGGGTTAGTGAGAACAACCCTTCAGGTCTGGAGTTTTTGTCTTAAAGTTCAGGAGCACTTGTAGGAAACTATGTCCCAAATGTTGGCTTGAGACTCCAGACTTTCCTTAATTCTTTCCTGCACTTAACATGCACCAGACGCGGGCTCGGGACCAGCACATCCCTAGCTGAAAGACAGAAGCCTCTGGTAGAAAGCCTTTGTTCTGATTCATTCGAAACAAAACAAAACACCCCTCATCATTTTGTTATCTTCCTAACATAAATCGGCTTCCAACTGCATCAGCTCAGTTCAAAGAAATCTCTAGGATATGCCCTGGGGCTCCCCTGGGCCCCACCTCCTCTGGTCCCCGCGGTTCATAGCCCCCAATCACACCCCAGGCCACCCTGGGTGGTTCCTCTCCACTCCGGGTCAAGTTCGTCCATCTCCATCCCGTCCGAACTCCCTGAGCACTGGCACCGCACTCGCCACCTTTCCCACACGTGTCCCGCTGAGGTTCCAGCACACACCTGGGGTCTCAAAGGACCGGACCCTAAAGCGGACTTGGGCTCCTTCCCGGAGTCCGGCCGGGCGCCGGGAACGCGCGTCTGCCAGAGTGGAGTCCACGGAGGCCACGAACTCCGGGTGACGGCCAGGTCTCAGCGTCCTCGAGTATCCAGGTTAAAAACTTTCGCGGGAGCTGGGGAAGATTTGGCGGGACACTCGGGACGCAGGGCCTTTGGCTTTGACGCCTCCTGCTCCGGATGCTCCGCCATGGACCTTTGGATATTCCTGAATCACCAAGGTGACCTGTCAGAGGTCTGTGCAAAGTCTCTGTGGCTCAATTGGTTAGTGCGTTGGGCTGTTAACCGAAAGGGCGGGTGGTTCAAGCTCACCCAGGGACGATAGCCTTTAGGCTTTTAACAAACAACTTTCCATACTTACAGCCATTTGTGTGCTGACTTGCCAACTGGAGAGTGCACACTGATACATTCTCAGAATTTACAAACCACGAAAAACCTTAGCTCCTGTATTTAAGGCATTCATTACCTTGCCTGTCACATGCTGTCTGGTAGGGAAATCAGCAAAGTCAATTTGTATACTTTTTTGATGGAAAGATGTGCGGTTGGGAGGGGGACACCTGTGTACAACAACCTCCTATTGTCTTTGGTTTACTTGGGGGTTGGATACTGTGAGAATCCTTTCTTATTAAAGGAAAATTATGAATAGCAAGTCACCAAAGCGCAGGAAACAGACCAGGTTTTAATAAAACGGGTAAATATTGCACCACTAAGTTGAACTGGAAAATACACTGTGCTGACTAGAATAAAACAGCATACCTTTCCAATAGTCCAAAAATATTATTTTGGAAGTATATCAATGTCTGAGTCAGATATTCCTGGCCTTAATTAGACACCAGGTAAATGTGAGCACCTGTAAAACTCTATGTCTGCCCTCTAGTGGAGCCCACACAACACTGCAGGGAAGGCTCTGATTATCCCTATAGCCCAGAACGTGCATTTTTATTTTAAAAAAAGTTTTATTTTCTAAATAAATTGAACCTATTTGTGTATCTTCACTAGCAGCTGGGGCGTCCCCGCCCTTTGTGTTTCTCGTGGAAATTACTTGGACTCTGTGCTCTGAAACCAGCTTGATGAGCCCTCTACTAAGCAGCTCCTGAAGGGCTGCCCTGGCCAAGGAACCCTGAACCTTGAGTCTCTCAGGGACCACAGCTGGAGTAATAAGCTTACAGTTAGGAACGTCCTTACAGCGTTTGTTATATGGAGCCTTGTCAAACAGGACTAGATTGTTGAGCCTGCCCTGAACTTTGCCTTTGGACCACTTCTTCCCTTTGGCCTTGCCACCAGACTTATTTACTGGGCCTGTGTCCTTTTGGGCCGACTTTCAGTCATCTTTCTTCTTGTTGTCACCCTTGGGCGGCATGATGGAGCTCGGAGAGTGGAAAGGACACTGCAGCCTCCCTAAGATGTCGGGAAAAAGTCAGAGGTAGACAAGAGAAATATTTCTTATTTCTCTTATTATGACTTATTTTGTCATCCCACAAAGAAACAAAGAACACTTTTTATTTTGCTCTTCACACACACCCTGCTTTTTACCTGGTATTTGTTAAGAAAATTGGTATTGGAAGAATTCCAGCTCAAAAGGCTCAGAAAATATATTCAACAAAATTATAGAAGAAAACTTTCCCAACCTAAAGAAGGATATTCTTATGAAGGTACAAAAAGCTTACAGAACACCAAATATACTGGATCAAAAAACAAAAAACAAAAAAATATCCCCTCACCATAAAATAATCAAAACACAAAACATACAGAATAAAGAAAGAATATTAAGAGCTGCAAAGGAAAAAGGTCAAGTAACATATAAAGGCAAACCTAGCAAAATTACACCTGACTTCTCTATGGAGAACTTGAAGACCAGAGTGTCCTGGATAGATGTGCTGCAGACACTAAGAGACCATGGATGCAAGCCCAGACTACTATACCAAGGTCAGCTTTCTTTAACCATCATTGGAGAAATCAATCTATTTCAGGACAAAAACAGGTTTAAGCAATACGTATCCACAAACCCAGCCTTACAGAAAGTACTAGAAGGTAAACCTCAACACAAGGAAGCCAACAATACCCACTATATCACAGACATCTGATAACCCTCCACCAAAACAACTCAAAGAAAGGAAACACACAAACACTACCACCAAAATAAATAAACAAACAAATAAATAAATAACCTGGTTAACAACCACTGGTCATTAATATCACCTAATATCAATGAAATCAATCACCTATAAAAAGGCACAGGTTAACAGAATGGATACAAAAACAGGATCCAACATTCTGCTGTTTACAAGAAACACAACTCAACCTCAAAGACAGACACTACCTCAGAGTAAAAGGCTGGGAAAAGGTTTTCCAATCAAACAGAACTAAGAAACAAGAGGTTGTGGTTGTCCTAATATCTAACAAAATTAATTTCAAACTAAAATCAATCAGAAGAGATGAAGAAGGACACTTTAAACTCATAACAAGAACAATTCATGAAGTCTCAATCCTGAATATCTATGCCCCTCATATAAAAGCACCCACATATGCAAAAGAACTAGAACTCAAATCACACATCAAACCCCACACACTAATAGTAGGAGATGGACAGGTCAACCAGACAGAAACTTAACAGAGAAATAAGAGAACTAATAGGGCAGCGCGGGAAGGACAGCGAGTGGCTGCAATGGCTGACGAGATTGCCAAGGCTCAAGTGGCCAAGCCCGGCGGCGACAAGATCTTCGGCAAGATCATCCGCAAAGAAATCCCCGCCAAGATCATCTTCGAGGACGACCAGTGTCTTGCATTTCATGACATTTCCCCTCAAGCACCAACACATTTCCTGGTGATACCCAAGAAGCATATAGCCCAGATTTCTGTAGCCGAAGATGACGACGAAAGTCTTCTAGGACATTTAATTATTGTTGGCAAGAAATGTGCTGAGGACCTGGGCCTGAACCGGGGCTATCGGATGGTGGTGAATGAAGGTGCAGACAGGGGACAGTCTGTCTACCATATTCATCCCCATGTTCTCGGGGGTCGGAAGATGAATTGGCCTCCTGGCTAAGCAGGTTGGGGCTAATTTTCCCTTCTCTAGGTAGTGACTCAGTTGTCAAGCTCCAGTATGTTAAATGGCACACATAGTTTTGCCTGTGTATGGAGAAATTGAAGAGATCATTTAAAATCCTGTGCCTAATAAAAGACAATTGTTGCAAAAAAAAAAAGAGAGAGAGAGAGAGAGAGAGAGAGAGAGAGAACTAATAGATGTAATGAACCAAATGGTGCTGGAATAAATGGATTTCAACTTGTTGTAGAATGAAAATAGATCCATACCTATCCCCATGCACAAAACTCAAGTAAGTCCAAATGGATTAAAGACCTAAATATAAATCAGACCACACTGAACCTGATAGAAGAGAAAATGGGAAGTAGTCTGCAATACGTGGGCACAGGACACCACCTTCTACATATAACCCCAGTAGCACAGTCAATAAGAGCAACAACGAATAAATGGGACCTCCTAAAACTGAGAAGCTTCTATAAAGCAAAGGACACTGTCATTAAGACAAAAAGGCAACCTACCAAATGGGAGAAGATCTTCACCAACCCCACATCAGACAAAGGTCTGATCGCCAAAATATATAAAGAACTCAAGAAACTAGACATTACAATTCTAAATAATCCAATTACTGAAGTGAACGGAGAATTCTCAACAGAAGAATTTCAAATGGCCACAAGATTCTTAAGGACATGTTCAACTTCCTTAACTCAGGGAAATGCAAATCAAAACAACTTACACCTGTCAGAATGGCTAAAATAAAAAACACCAATGATAGCCTGTGCTAGAGAGGATGTGGAGTAAGGAGAACACTCCTCCATTGCTGGTGGGAATGCAAACTTGTGCAACCACTTTGGAAAGCAGTGTGGCGCATTTTCAGAAAGTTGGGAGTCAACCTACCTCAGGATACAGCAATACCTCTCTTGGGAATATATACCCAAGAGATGCCCAATCATACTACAAAAGCATTTGTTCAACTATATTTATAGCAGCATTAATTGT
Source organism: Microtus oregoni (assembly GCF_018167655.1). Lineage (NCBI taxonomy): Eukaryota > Metazoa > Chordata > Mammalia > Rodentia > Cricetidae > Microtus > Microtus oregoni. The sequence continues at coordinate 4,214,771 of NW_024543830.1, read as the reverse complement.
AATAGCCAGAACCTGGAAACAACCTACATGCCCCTCAATGGAATAATGGATTCAGAAAGTGTGGCACATATACACATTAGAGTACTACTCAGTGGTAAAAAATAAAATAAAATAAAATGATATCTTAAATTTTGCATGCAAATGGATGGAAATAGAAAACACTATCCTGAGAGAGAATACCCAGACCCAATAATATGAATATGGTATGTACTCACTCACTATAGAATTCTAGCCATAAACAAAGGACATAGAGCCTATAGTTCACGACCCTAGAGAAGCTAAGTAATAAGGTGAACCTATAGAAAAACATATATAGATCCTTCTGGAAATTGGTATCAGAGAAGACGCCAGACAGAAGTTGGGAGCGTGGGGATGGGGGTGGGTGGGGGAAGGGGAGAGGGAGAAATGGGGAGAGAGAAAGGAGAAGGGGAGGGTTGTGGAGAGCTTGGAGGAGGGGGAGGGTTGAGATGTAGGAAGGATGGATATGTGAGCAGGGAAGGAGATATCTTAATTGAGGGAGCCATTTAGGAGTTGGCAAGATGCTCTGGAGAGGTCCCCAGGAGTCCACAGGGATGACCCCAGCTAGGACCCTGGGCAGTGCAGAAGAGGGTGCCTGAACTGGCCTTGTCCTGTAGGCAGACTGATGACTATCTTAATATCACCATAGAACCTTCGTCCAGAGACCGATGGAGATAGATAGAGACAGAGACCCACATCAGAGCACTGGACTGAGCTCTTAATGTCCAGTTGAAGAGTGGAAGGAGGGAGAATATGAGCAAGGAAGTCAGGACCACAAGGGGTTGGCCTTCCACTGAGACAGTGTGCTAATGGGAGCTCACTAAATCCAGCTGGACTGGGACTGAACGAGCATGGGAACAAACTGGCCCCTCTGAATGTGGCTGACAAATGGTCAGAATGAGAAGCCAATGATAATGGCACTGGGATTTGCCTCTACTGCATGGACTGGCTTTTTGGGATCCTATTCTATTTGGATGCACACCTTCCTAAGCCTGGATGGAGGGAGGAGGGCCTTGGACTTCCCACAGGGCAGAGTGCCTTACCCTCTCTTAGAACTGGAGGGGTAGATGAGAAGGGAGTGAAAATTTTGATTGGTATTATTTATAAAGTAATAAAAAAGAAAGTTGTTACTAGGAAATAATGAAAACAAAAAGAAAATAGGTATTGGCTTTCAGAAATTATTCCTTAGGAAATTAGGTACTGTGTTAATGAGAAAACTCTGAAAGACTTGAAATTTGGAATTTTCTGCCTGAAAGCCAGAGTACTTTTTGGCAACTGTCAAAATCTAGGTTGCTACTGCACTCCAGACTTTTTACCCCCTTGGTTCCTGTACTTAACATGCACCAGACCCTGACTCGGGAACAGCACATCCCTTCTCAAAGCATGTTTTAAATTCAGTATTCACTAAATGAATTGAATGAATTGATACAGTTGTTAGACAACAATTCTTCTCCCTACCCCCCCCCCCCCCCCCTTTTTTTTTTTGGTTGAGGCTGGCTCACTTGTTGCCTCTGACTTCGTGTTGATTGAAGATAGGGGTTTGTCGCTACACAGGGAAACCAGCGACAGGGCTGTTAGGCCACGGCGGTGAGCAGCCATCGACTATTTGGAAATTTGAGATAATTCAAGATGATTTGTCTCTGATCCTGCAACACTCCATCCAGCTCTCCTCAAGCAAGAAAGTCACCAAGCAAAGGGATAATGAGGATGCCTGTGACGTCACCCCTGAGTGCTGGTTGGAGGCGTGGTCTATGCAGATGTGGAGCACGGAGGAACCGTGGCATCAGCACCATTTGAAGAAACACGCTGGATTTCCAGCGTGGCGTGGAAGGGTGAGCTGGTCCGCGGGGAGCATCGAGTCGAAGGAATGGGGTGCACGTCCAATAAGGTCCTGGAGTTTGTGCAGCGAAGTGACCGTGTGTTCAGAGTGGAGAGCCGGTTGTGCTGAGTCTGGGCTGCAGGACCACAAAACACAGTTACCTGGCAGGGGAGATACCTTGACCATGTAGGTGGTTTTCCTAGGGTGAGGCTCACCCATTGCACTTGGGGTGTGTTGATCCCTACTATTTCCCCAAATGTGGGAAACTCGGCTGCATAACTCTTTTTAGTTGGGGACTGTGTTCGCGCTCTCCCCTGATCTTTCCTGTTTAAAAAGGCAGACAACTTCTTCCTACTGCTTTGTTTTTCTCTCTCTCTTAACTTCTATATCTATGTTCAGTCTTTCCAGGAAAACTTAAAGCCTCGGCCTCATATAAAATATGTTTAGGAGTTTAGTCCCTGGTGTAATGAGAACATTTCTTACAGTCTGGAGTTTTTGTCTTAAAGTCCAGGAGCAGGTCCACGGTGCATATTCTCCAATCTCACCCCAGGCCATCCTCGCCCCAGTCCATCCCTCTGCATAGTCTCCAATCCTACCTCCCTCTGCATAGTCTCCAATCCTACCCCGAGGCCACTCTTGCCCCTGTTGGTCCCTCTCTACTCCGCGTCAAGTTCTTCCATCTCACTCCAGTCCGGACTCCCTGAGCACTGGCACAGCCCTCGCCGCCTTTCTCACAATCGTCCAGACAAGTCTCAGGCACACACCTGGGGTGACCACCCCCTCGGGCGTCCCTGCTGGGGTCTGCAAAAAACCTGACCCTAAAGCTCACTTGGGCTTCTTCGCTGAGTCCTGATCGGCTGGGAAGGCGACTCTGCCAGTGTGGAGTCCAGGGAGGCCCCGACTCCCAGGTGTCCTCGGGGTCCAACCGTCCTGAAGGCGCCTGCATCCCTATGTTCTAGTTTTTTGGATGAGAGAGGGTACTCTGACAACTATTGAAAGAGAAAAACAGACATCAACCAACGCAGTCATAAAACCCTTGACCTACAAAATGTCCTGTCTACAAAATATGAAGGACAAAAAGAAGGTGGCAAAATCTTTGGGAATAGCCAACCAGTGTCTGAATTGACTTAAGGCCCACACTACAAGTAGGAACTCACACCAAACACTTGTTTGAGTAACTAAGAATCAGAGTAGATAGATAGATAGATAGATGATAGATAGATAGCCCAGTAGTATATAGCCCAAACCAAGGGTAAAACCTGAAAAAAAAAATTAGTATTTGGTTTTAACTTAGGTCTTTGGACTATCTGCTACTATATACCTATATCTATCCAGACATTGAACTTCAGTCTTCAGTCTTAATGGAAACACCTTTATCATTTTTTATCCAGCACAATATGAAAACATACACACATCGCATAGCATATATGTGGGCCTCATGGTAGTTTGGTGCCTGTGCAGTTCAGAAAAAGGAGGAGGATCCCCAGGATCTGGAGTTAAATAGGTGTGAGCCTCCATGTAGGTGATGGGAATCGAACCTGGGTCCTCTGCAAAAACAGTCAGTGCTCTTAACCAAAAACCTATCTCTTTAGCTGTTTACTGTGAAGGCTCTTTTCCCTCTGAGAAGCCCTGGCTATCCTGTAACTCACTATGCAGACCAGGCTGGCCTGGAACTTAAAGATCTGCCTGTCTCTGTCTCCTGAATGCTAGGATGAAAGATGTACATCCTGAGGACTCTGAAGAATATAAATGTTTTTACGGCAGTGAAGGGCAACTCTAAAATAGCTGAAAGTTTATTTGTATATTTATCACAATTGAAATAATTGTGTGTGGGACAGGGTCTTGCTATGTAGCCCAGGGTAGTATCAATTTCCTGCCCCTGCAGCCATCACATTTTGTGTGCTGGGCTGACCTGCCCGCACCTCCACAATCAGACTCATTTTTAAGGATCACCTGGGGTGTATGGTGAAACAAACATCACAAAGACAGAGTTGGCAATCATGGGGGCTGTGGGAACCCCATTTCTTCTGCAGGGTCTGAACACCCACTGAAAGGTAAAGTTTCAAATCATGACACACCAAGACCAAGTTCGTAGCACATAAGAGACTTATTTTCCCCAGAGGAACAGAGGGCAGGAAGTAAGAACGAGATATAGGAGATAGGGGATGAGGGAGAAGGGACAGGAACAAGGGAAGGGGACAGGGATATTTTTCTGGAGACACAAAGAACTGATTCTGGATACAGAAGAGACAGACTTGGCATATAGGGAAATGATGATTTATGAAGGTGAAATGGAAACCCCTATGTTAGGATGAGGTCTTTAATTTTAATTGGACAGGTTGATTTGATGAGTCAACGGGGGCTTGGATGTCTGGACTTCAATAATTGATTGCTGGACCTTGGTGGGTAGTCAGGCTCAGAAGGGGGAAAAGGCCATATAAAACAATAGACCTTTTGGGGTTTTCTCCAACACTGGGAATGGAAACCAAACCTCACACACACTGGACTAACACTCTACCTCTGAGCTATAGCCCCAGGACTGACCCTGCACTAGCGAGGCTGAGGCAGGGGGTTAGAAGTTCAGACCAGCAGGACTACTCATCAAGACCATGTCTCACATAAAGACATAATAAAGAGCACACAAATTCAGAGGAAGGCAGAGATGGAGACTGGTGGGATGGGACTGAGACTCAGGCCATCCACGTCCCAGATCCTGGAAGAGGCAGGAAGGAGCCTCTACTTGGACCCTCTGAAGAAGGCAGTCTCCAGGATTTGGGACTTTCGGTTTCCAGAACCAGAAAATTCCATCCCTGCTGCTTTAAGTGATGTGGATTGTAGCCACTTACAACAACCCAGCACCCACATCAAGGTGCCCAGGAAGTTACACGGTGTGTTCTACATGCAGTGGTTTTGGGATTCTACCAACGAGTCCTGAAGGTCACTGTGGCCTGCTGTCTCTCCCAGATAAACAGGGTGAGAAGGTCCCTGTGGAGCCTCCCCTAATTCTACAAAACAGCTCAGATAATTTCATTCTTCCTTCCTGAGACCTCACTCTCGCCATCTGGGGGATATGGTATCCTGGAGACAGCACTCCCCCAAGACCGTGCTTGACCACCCTAATTACCAACTGCCACCAACTCTGTCACCCATCTCTACATCTCTCAAGACAGATCTCCCTGCCTGTGACCTGAAAATCCAGTTTTCTCTCTTCCAACAGCTCCCATGTAGCCCAGGCTGGCCTCCATCTCACCCTGCAGCTAAGGATAACCTGCAAGCTCTGATCTCCCTTTCTTCCTGGATGTCAAGGCATGTTTACATGGTGCTGAAATGGAGCTTGGGGTTTAATGTCTGCTAGAGAAGCCCTCCACCACCTGAGCTCCCATCCTGGTCTGCCTGTCTTTTTGAACCAGAGTTTCTTAGTCCAGGATGGTCTGGAACTCCTGGTCTTCCTGTGCTGTTACCCCCAACACTGGCATGGCAGGCTTGTGTCTCACACATCTTCCTTCCGGTCAATGAACAGCTCTCCAGCATCCCAGGGTCTGGTGTTGGGTCACTACCATGAGAATGTGGTCATGAGGAAGGTGAATGACACTAACCACCTGGGATGCCATGCAAAGGCACATTTCCACAGGCACACAGTTATTAGGCAGCGTGTGATTGTGTGCAGGTTTTCCTGTTTACGTGTCTGCGTGTGTCTGTGTGTGTGTTTGTGTGCTTTTGTCTCCATTGCTAATGATTCCTCTAGATGGCGCGCACTGACCTCTGGGTGCCACTACTCTTTCCTCAGTCGATTGATTCAAGATTGGGCCATCATACTCTTTCTACGACTGTTTGCTTTCCTTATCTGAAGCTCACCTGGGCTCAGTGGATCCAGGTAGAACAGTCAAGAGCTAGTCACATCTTCACTACCAACCTCATAGCTTGAGTGAGCTCTAGTGACATTCTGAGTGAAATTTTCATCACTTCCTATGTGTCTTCTCTTTGTTTTGAACCCTCCAGTCTCTAAAAGTCTGAGGATCTGCACCAGTGCTCGTTCACTTCAGAGATCTCATCTGTTCTACTCCCTTTATCCTGACCTCATTTCTAAGTATCCTTTGTTTCTCATGTTACTTGAGTGTGGGTCTTAAGGAGGAAAAAGCCATCCCTGGACAGTGGTTGGGAAGTGAGCTTTCAACTTCTCACATAAAACATGAGAAGCAGAGGGATAGATTTCCGGCTTTAGGAAGACAATGTGCCTAAAGGCTTCCCCGGTGTCCCCCGAGAGGCTCTTGGAAATGGTATGTTAGTTTCAGGTCACTTTTGGGTGAAGTAGTTAGCAGGGGTTAAGAGCTGTATCATATGACATCAGCAGTCCCCCACCTGGACATTCTACTGTATCCTGGAGAGCCTGGAATTCTGTGATGTCACCTGTGTTGTGGCAACGCCAACTGCCCTTGAGGCATTCGTTCAGTGCCTGTGTGGTTCACCCACAGCCATGCTGACACGACTCAACAGGCTGCTTGGGAGACAGGATGGAGAGCGCAGGGAGGCCAGAGAGAGGCACAGGGAAGATGGCCTTCAGTCTCCGAGCCACACATCAAGGAATAAATGGTTCTGGAGAAAGCGCAGTGAGTCCTGGGCAGGGGACAGAGATTCCTGAAGGATGAAGGCTTAAGTTGATGCTTTCAGGAGTGGGACTCAGGAGGTGGGAGTTCCTGGGAAGCGATGTCCTCTTCTGCTTTTCTGAGTTACTAAAGAGCAGGCCCAAAGTCGAGGATGTCGGATGGTGTGTGTGGCAGAGAGCCAGGGATGGTCAAGGCTTCAACTGCTGTGCTGAGGGCCCTCTGCTTTCCCTCGGCCTCTGCGTGGGAAGCACCGAGGGACCACAGTGGTTCCAGTTCCAGCCCTGCCCTTCACCGTCACTGGATTTCTTTTGCTTGTGTGTCACTAAAGAGAGGGAGAGTAACGTCCCCCAGACAAGCTCCCAAATAAATCACACACAGAGGCTTCTTCTTTCTTATGAATGCCTGCCCTTAGCTTGGCATGTTTCTTGTCAGCTCTTCCTGACTTAAATTATCCAGACTACCTTTGGCCTCTGGCTTTTTATCTTTCCCTTCTGTAAATCTTACTTCCACTCTTACTCCATGGCTGCTGAGTGAGTTGGTGAATGGCCACCTGAGTCCTTCACTCTTGTTCTAGGGCTCCTCGTTATTCTCCTCTCGGCGTTCACCTTTTACTTATACTCTCTGCCTGCTAGGCCCACCTATCCTTGCTTCTGTCTCCCTATTGGCTGTCCATCTCTTTATTAGGACCATCAGGTGTTTTAGACAGGAACAGGAACACAGTTTCACAAAATAAACAATGCAGCATAAACAAACTCCCACACCTGAAAATAATATTCCCCAACATTGATGCACATATCGAGCAACAGTGATTGAGGATGGAGACATGGCTTATGGGTCTCAACTAGAGGATAGCTGTCTAATCTGTGAGGTCTTCAGTGGGTTCCATGCATTCCCTCCTCCTCAAGCCTCTTTTAGGACTTAACATGGTCTCTCATGGCCCCATACCATCTAACTGTACAAATTCACTGATGTTTGTCTACCTACAGGAAGTACTGGAAAGGCACGGACCTCAGCCTCCCTCACTGAGCATGAACAGCAGATGAACAAGGTTGATGAACTGAGCCTTCAGCTCCAGATGATGACCAATGAAAGGAATGAACTTGGTGCAATCCTGGCCAACTATACCAACAATGATGAGAACAACAGGTAATCATTATGTCCAGTACTCTGGTGACTGTCTCGACTCTCCTGTATCCACCCCAGCATTCCTCATGGCACTTGAGGCTGCACCTCCAAGGGGTCCTCCTGCCCATAGTGCTTTTCCTGAGTGCATCTGAGAGGCAGGACTGAGGCCTAGGTAGGAGTGAGATGGGGACACAGACTGTTCTGCTTCCTCCCAATGAAAAGCAGAGCCTGTGTCCTGAGTCACATTCTATGGATGGGGCAGCAGTGTGTGAGCTCACAACACGCATTTCAAAGAGGCCTGGACAGGTGTTGGCTTGTGGGAGACGCTGGGTGCTGAGTTCACTGGGAGTCTTTGTATTTGACTGGGGGATTTCTAGCTGGTTGCTCCGGGAGTTGGGCCTGGTTTTAATGTTCCATCTCAGTATGTGACTGAAAGGCCTGGATCTCATCCTGGCATCTCTCTCTGCCCTTGTTCCTTGTACTCTGAGATAATTCCACCGACCTGCATGTCTCTGGCATCCCAATTGTTTGTGGGTTTATGTGTGTGAAGAGCTAATGGGCCCAAACATTGCCAATATGGCAGTGTCAGATTTTACCCTTTTCCCTACCCTCTCCCTTGGTAAACATTAAATTGAATTCTTAAAATTTGTCCCCAAGGTTCATGCACCTGTTTTGCCACTGACTCATTCCTGAAACCAAACACCAATATCCAGCAATTAAAATTCATTATTTGGCTAGTATGGCTTAGCTATCCAATCAGCTTTCACCAACTCATCCTAGCAAAGATTTCCCCTTATCTCCTTAAAAACCCACAGTTGAAAAAAAACACCCATTGCTTGTTCTCAGCTATTGCCTGATACAGAGGAAGCCCCCCCCCCAATTCTATGAATGCTTTTCTGAGTCAATAAATCTCCTTTGTGCTGTGGTGTCTTGTGTGTTCTGTACTGTCTCTGAGGGGTTCCCAGACAATGTGTGTGTTCATGTGTGTATCTGTCCAGATCCTGTGAGTCAGAGATTGGTAGCAGGGCTGAGGATCTGTCTGACTCAGAGTCTCAAGTGATATAAGTGCTCAGGCCCTGGAGTCCCACTTTGAGCATCCCTGCCCTCATTCTTTGTGCTCGCCTTGGTGACTGAATGGAATTCCCTGGGGAGTTTGTACTATACGGTCTCCTCCATGGAAATCCTGATTATGAGTTCTGAGTATCCTTTTGATAAAAGGAACACAAAATACACATTTTTTTCCTGAAGACAGGAGATATGACATCACAGGTTTCAGGTAGGCCCAGACCCATCGCACAGACTCCTTGGACATCTTATAAAGAGCTACTTTGTTCCTCGAGGCTGACTGAGGAAGCTCATGTATCCCTGTCTGTCTTCCTCTTGACACTCTGCCTTTCTGGCCCTGGGGCAGTTTAGCAAGTCTAATAACATCAACAGGTCCTAGTACCAAGGACTCGGGATGTGACATCCAGTGCACAAGGTTTATCCAAGACACAGCCTTAATTCATATGTCGATGGGGTTCTGATGACTGTGTTCATGGGGTTCTTTCTTCCTGGTCCCATGCTCTACCACAGGTTGAATGCTGAGCTTGAGGAGCTGAATATTGATCATCAGAAGGAGACGTCAGAGCTGGAGAATTTCCCCAAGGAAATTAGTGAGGCCTCTTCCAAGTGCAAGGAGCTGACTGAGAAGACCAACTCCTTCAGGTGAGTGTTGTCTGATTGGATGGGACTCCGTACTTGGGAAGGACAGCTGCTGCACTTGTTTCTCTTTGAACCAAAGTGAGGGCTGTGGCTCTAGCTTGTTTACCTTGTACATGTCCTCCAAGACCAATTTCTCCCAAGTGCAAGGAGTCGGAGAGCCCCTCCCAACATTGTCTTGTCAGCTTCCAGAGCTCCTAGATAAAAAACATAGTTTGCACCATGAATGGTCTCTAGGACTCTGAGAGAGGTTTACAGAACCTGTTGCTATGGGAAACAGATGTGGAATGTATTCCTCTTGGGTCCTCTGTCCTCTCTCAGAACATGTGTGCTCTATAACTGATGATGTTGTCCCAATACCATGATCAGTGTTGGACCGGTGTGTGTTGGGGTTGCAGAATCCTGCTCTCAGAGGTACATCACCTGGGTAATACTGACGTGGCTAATGTGGGCTGCAGTCTGGGGCTGGCTGAGGACATGGGACCTTGCAGGGAAGATGGTATTAGTAGATAGGAGTGGCAGATGGAGGTGGACTGGAGCTCATCATTTTCTGTGATGGTTAAGCACCCTCCACAGCCGGCTTCTGAGGGAAAGAACACAGATGAAGGAAAAAGTGGGCATGTTGAGAGAGGACAACAGAAAGCTGCAGCAGGAGCAGATCTTCCTGCAAGAGTCCTGTGAGGAGACAAAGTGGCTCTGTGAGGAGGCCCTTGAGAAGATCTGTGACCTCTTGATAAAGCAGCAGCAGGTAAGCTGAGGCAGCAGGAGCAAGCTGCCCACCTATCTATCCACACACAAACACACGTACATCATCATGTAACCGTCCCCTCAGAAACCCAGCTGACCACCTCCATTCCATCTAAGAGTTCACATCTGGGATCCTTCACAAGTCTTCCTAGGGAGTTCACCTCTGGGAAGACACAACCTGACTGGCAAACAAACCATCTTGCTCTGGTAGAAGCTGCAGTTCTTTGAGGGAGATTGGTAAATCACATATCACACACCTACATGTCAATACAGTAGGAAAGGTTCTATGCTGGGAGCCACATAGGGAGAATCCCAGAGCTTTGAGTGAGTGAGGACAAGGGCCTGTGGATCATTTGTTTGCTTGAACGAAATAATTTTGTTCTGCTTAAGCTACCAGGCCAGAGCCCTTTGGATCTTCTGTCTCCTCACAGGTAGAGCTTCCTATCTTTTTCTTTCTCATCTTATGCTAACTGGGTTGCTTGGTAAGGAAGAGAGAGGACTTAGTGTTTTCTCTTAATTTTTACTACTTTGGAATTAAAGAGTTTTGTAATGAAAAAAATCAATCCCCAGAGCTTTTTTGAAAGTAAAAGTAGACATTTTCCCTTCACCGAACTGAGGTAACCTCCCAGGAAATGTCCTGATTGTCTCATTGGCTTCACAACAGTCAGTCTCTTTGCTGACATTGTGATGCTCACTCTATCATGCGCATGCTTATGTCTTAGTACAGATCCCTCATAGTTGTACAGAGAGCTGCATTTCAGAACAACACTGTGCTGACCTCACTAGGCTCCTACTGACTGATCTGGGGCTATTTTCATATTATATGTTCTGTGTCATGGTCCAAAGTTGTTGGGTCATGACCATGGGTCAGTCTCATTCTCTGGTGCTACCAAGGTCTTCTCTGGAGTAGCCTGAGTAAGATTTCTTAGAAGACTAGAATGGGTCAGCTTAGAGCTATCAGGAGGCTTCATGTGCAGTGTCTTCCATTGGGACTTGATCTTTTGTGGTCAAGCTCAGGTGTGCAGAGGTTTTCACACCTGTATGATCAGTGAGTCTTGAGATGAAGGACTTTCCTGGAAGGGGAAAGAAGTTCAGACTAGGGCAGAGGCCTGACTGAGTCTAAGAGCACTGAGAGACAGCACTGAGGACCCGCTGTCTCCCTGCAGCAGGAAAGGTGCTGCAAAACTCTAGTCTTCTTTGCTTTTCTGGGTTCAAGAAGAGTGTGTGTGTGTGTGTGTGTGTGTGTGTGTGTGTGTGTTCGTGCTGTGCTTTTATGTATCTTTGTGGGTTTCAGAATATGTGTTTGAGACAATATATGTATGTTCACTTTTGGAATGATAGACATCTTTAAGGATGATGGAGACCAGTGTTAATAGAAAGTACTGTTCCTGCTCTGGTTAGCATTAGTTTGCATCAGCCATAAATCACATGGAGCTGCCAATCTTTTGGCATGTCCAAGCAGCTACCTAGAACAAAGGACCACAATACTGAACAAACTAAAAGATTTTCAGGTGTTTGTAGAGGCATAAATATTCATCTGCAAGAAATCCTTTGCAGAAAACCAAGGTAATGCAGGACATGGAGGTGAGAAAGAGGGTGCTGAGGCAAATCAAGGTGCCTGAGAGCAGGAAAGCCTGGTTGAGGATGTGTGTCCTTCTGTGCTCTGGGTGAAAGGTGACTGCCCACTAACGACTTCTGCATCCTGTTTTGTTTTCCTCATCATTGCCTGCTGCCATTTTCCTTTCACCTTTGTCTAATCTTGACTCGGTTAACTTTGTCACTGGATCTTGGCCTAGATTTTGTCATTAAAGAGATGCTGAACTGCAGAGGTGTCTCCCCAGCAGAAGTCCCATAGCCATGCTGAGCTGTGAGAACAGGCTGTCTTAGTGCAGCCCACTCAGGCTCATCATCGTCTAAAGCACTCACTGCATGTTGTGTCTGCAGCGCTCAGAAGCTGCTTTCATTCCAAGCTTCTTTACACTGAGTTAAAGTTGGCCTGATGGGGGTTGGCAGCAATGAGGACCCTCAGTTATTGCTAGTGGTGTAAAATGGTGTAGCCCTATGAGAAGCTATGTATAATTTTTCAGAAACATGGATTGCAGTCCCCAGATGGCCTGGTCATCCCAGAATGAGAAGTAAGGGTTCACAGAGAATCTAGGGGACACCTGGGTTATAGAAGCATTCCTCAGAGCACCAACAAACCAGAAAATATTCAAATACCCTTCATTGATGAGTAAACATTCAATGAAGTAAAGCCCTTCCATGGAATATTGTTAAGCATGAAGCAATACATGCACTCATTAGGCCACGAGTCAGGCTTCTTCTCTTACTTAGAAAAATTCCTGACATAATCATCTTACTGGATGCAAAGGTTTAATTGACTTCTGTTTGTAGAGATTTTCTGGTTTTCTTGAACTCATTTTGCCAAAAATGAGGTAACCTGTGGTTTAGAGAGTTCCTGTTGGAGGAAGCTGCCCTCCTTGGAGTCACGAGGAAGCACTGAGTGAGAGGAAGCGGCTGGTCCACCATTAGTCAATGGTCCTGACCACGGAACTAAGCCTTTAGTCAAACTGGTAAACTTGTATGCAAGCTCAGATAACTGATCAAGGAACCCTGGCATCCACCATTGGTGGCCTGGGTGCACAAGGCAAGCACTACATTGACTGCTCTGCCCACTGTGTTCTTCTCCCAGGGACCAGGTGTGCATGTGGTGCATAGACACACAGGCAGGCAAAACCCCCACACATATAAAGTGGAAATAGAATGAAAACTCATCAAAACAGAGACAAAGTACAGAATCCTCACCACATCACCACACCCCTGTGCTTGGTTTATTATACGGGGGGAGAGGGTGTGGGCTAATGAAAATTAATTCTCTTCTTCGTAGGATCCCAGGTGATCTCTTCTTCCATATTGTTAGCTAGGATCTACACATGTGGATGAAATGCAGTGTGCTTGTATGTGAGCATCCATGTACTTGTGATGATCAGGACTGTGTAAACACATTTGTTTGTGTTTGTGTACATGCATGCACACATGTGTACGTGTGCGCAGACAACCCTGCCCTAAGAACACAATCCTCTAATGAATAGGAACACCAAAGACTGGAGGAACACCTTCAATTCCTGCTGAAGCGGAAGAAACTGGTTACCCAGCAAAGGGACTCGGCAGTAAAGCTGCTGCATCGCTTCACTGAGTCCCAGACGAGGTAGGAGCACGGACTGACAAAAGCAGTTGTAGTCTAGTGGATTCTCTGTTTCGGGGTCTCTGACCTGTTTGGGTTTTAGTCTATTTGGCAAGGCTCACACCCACACCCTGGTACAAAATACCTCAGAATATGATTTGGCTAATCACCAGAAACTATTGTCCAGGAATCCATATGCTTGGTTATTATTCTTCTGGGGATTGTGTCCCCTCCTTCTCTTGTGAGAAGCAGGAGGTCAACTGTGAGGGACAGTGTGTCCTCTGCCAGTTTTTTTACCTTCAGGAACATCACATTTACAGAGAAGTTTCTAATCTTCTTGCTAACTTAGATGCAGAACACTCCTGCTGATTGCAGGCTCTCTGCAGGGTTCATCAGTTTCCTGTGAGAAGATTTATTCTGGCCATAAACAGATTAGGAGTCGACAATTAGTCCAAGGCACCTTCTGGGCTGTAGGGATATTCAGCGCCTTCTCTGCAGTGTTGTGTGGGCTCCACTAGAGGGCAGACATAGAGTTTTACAGGTTGCTCACCTTCACCTGGTGTCTAATTCAGGCCAGGAATAACTCTACTGAACTGTGACTCTGATATTGATATTTCTCCAAAATAATGTTTTTGAACTGTTGAAAAAAAATGCCATTTTTTTCTCATGCCCAGCACAGTGTATTTTTCAGTTCAACTAATAACATTTTTTAAACGCTGAGAAAAAAAACAATCCCAGGGGCACTCCGACTTTTTCCCTTAGGGAAGCAGTCAATGAGCTCAGCTAAAAGGCAATGGATTTTCTAGCTGGTGGGGGCTCAAAAACTGACATGGCAGGGCCCCACCAGGCCTGTGTCCCAGCTGCCTTCCTCCTGTAGGTTTGAACATCTCCAGCATGAACTGGAACAGGCCACAGCCCAGGAGGAGAGCCTCCTGCAGATGGAGCTGCTGCAGCAGGAGCACTATGTGCCAGGCAAGTGAGCCACCATTGAGCCCCATTCCCACCAACCAGGGGTTCACGGTGTGGGTTTTCTTCCTTGACTATTCCTTACTAGTGGCGAATAGCCCTGATTTTCTTCTTGTTTGTGCCCCAGAGAGACTGTTTCTATGTCTGATTTCCATTTCTTCTATAACAGCACCTTGTAAGAGAACTGAGAAGCCTGAAGGTAACCAGAGACACCTTGAAGGCATGACATTCTACACTCCAGGATCCAGGCCTCCTCTGAAAAAGCCATGTCCCTTTCTGCTGTGAGCACAACATTGAGGCAAATATCAACCAATCATCAGAGGATCCAGCCACAATCTGATTCACCTCTGTTGGCTCACAATTTTCAGAGAAAAGACTGCATCAGAAATAAGCTTGAGATTTAGACGACACCCTGCAAATTAGTCAGAAGCCAAACATCCATCACCAGTGGTCCTAGTGTGGGCAAAACATCATGGAGGGAGATATGTGGGTGAGCAAGAGTCATTCTGTCAGCTACTGTCAAGGGCTTTGGCAAGCTGACTGCATATGTGATGTGGAGTCTGACAAGGAAGACTCTGTCACACTGCTATCCAGACAGACCACACCCAAAAGCCCAGGATTCTCTCTAGTGCAGAGCTGACGCTGACCCCATATCACACACAAGTGTTGGTGATGATAATTCCCTACAGAGACGAATCTACTTCCTCGTGTCTCGTGTTATTGATTTGTTTTTTTCTTAAACAATATTTCAAGGGAAAGTGGGAATTTTGTTTAATTTTATTTGGTTGGTTGTTTTTGCTATGTTATAGATTGTTTTGTTTTGGTTTATATCTTGGGATATCTGTGCATTAGTTTTTTGATTTCCTACATTTTAGTGTAAGTTTTTGTTATATTTTGTTATTTCTTTTATTATTTAAATAGTTTTAGTAGTTTGCTAAGGCTATACACTGTCTGTAATGACCGCTGTTTTGAAGCACCCATAGAATACAATGAATGTTTTATGAATAAAAAACAGTTTTCAACTTTTCACTCTTAAGACTCTTTTTGGTCAGATAAGCTGTCACACTCCTGCAAACACACAACTCACAAGCATGGATCAATATAAGCAAGTTCCAGGCAATATGGAACACACAATGATTTTCCAACCATGGTCTACACAGGCAGATGGCACCTTGGATATGGATACGGATGGCATGGCCTCCTCCTTGTATTCCCACTAGTCTGTAGAAAATTAGACAAACTGCATCCCTGAGGTCATATATTTTGCTACCATTAAAGTGTGGTACACACACTGTACAACATGTTCATGACATCATCATGCAGAGTAAACTGAAGGGAAACACAACTAACTGTAGTCTGAAGCTTTTCTGTGTTCTTACCCGGTCCCATGACTGCTTATAAAGAATACTCTGAGGCTTAATATTAATTATAATTATTCGGCCAACGACTCTGATTATTACTAGCTTGTTCTTACTTTAACCCATTTCGATTAATCTGTGTATTGCCACATGGCTATGATTTAGCACTAATTCTCTGACATCCCACTCCTCTGGTGGCTTCATTACATCTCCTGGAATCTGCTTTCCTTCTCTCTGTATCTCCGTTAGGATTTGCATAGCTATATTCTCCCTTACCCTTGGCCAAATCAGCGTCTTTATTAAGAAATGATAGTAAAACATATTCACAATATACAGAGGGGCGTATTCTATCATACAACTATATTGTTTCTGGCCTCTCAGGAAATGAGAACATTCAACAAAGGAATGTAAAATAGAAATCAGGTAATGCAAAGCAATCTGCCTCTGGTTTTCATGAATTGTGAGTGATACGCAAAAATGATAACCACACAGTAGAATTAATGTCCTTCAAGACATGTTGGCTCATTTTGTGGTGCTTTTATTTCTACTTGTGGGTGTTTTGCCACCACGTACATGCAATTCCCCCAGTGACCAGATGAGGGCAGTGGATTCCACCTGGAAAGCACATTAAAGAGGTTTGTTTGCTGTCATGTGGGTCTCCTGAGACATCCAAAAGTGCTCTTAATGCATAAGCCATCTCTTCAGTCCCTGCACTTGACTTTGTCCTCCCAGTCCTGTGTACTCTATCAATAGATTAAATCAGCTCCAACCAAAGACACAAGTTTCTTGAGACCTGTAGGGACAGGTTCATGAAGTAGGCATGCTAATTGTCTTAAGCTGCCACATATCCATGCAGGGCTCACAGAGGTTCCGGACCCAGCCCCAGCATCACTGACTGTCTGATTGGAATGGATTTCTTCACTTTGATCTAGGTTAACAATACAGGTTAGGACTGTCTAATCACATGCAGAATTTGAGACAAACATTCTATGGGTAGAGGTGGAGTAAGGAACCCCTCTTGATAGTTTAAGTAAGCAATATTATGAGGAGCCTTATGACTAGCTGGAGTAAAAGGAGCCTGTATCAGTGGCCACATACCTCCTGTGGAGAGTGTTTCTGTGCAAGACTATAAAAAAGGGAGAAAGATGATTCATAGGTTGATAGGTATAGATAGATAGATAGATAGATAGATAGATAGATAGATAGATGATAGCCCAGAAGATACGTAGATAGATAGTTGATAGCCCAATAGATAGGTACATAGATAGATAGATAGTTGATAGCCCAAGAGATACGTAGATAGATAGTTGATAGCCCAATAGATAGGTGGATAGATAGATAGATGATAGCACAGTAGATGGGTGAATTGATAGATGTATAGATATTTGATAGCCCAGCAGTAGATATCCAGAGACATAATGGTTATATATATATATATATATATATATATATATATATATTATAAACCAGTAGTGTTTGGTTTTACCCTTGGTCTCTGGGCAGTCTACTACTGGGCTATCTATCTATCTATCTATCTATCTATCTATCTATCTCTTATCTATCTATCTATCTATCTATTCTGGTTCTTGGCTACACAAGCATGTGTTGGGTGTGGGTTCCTTCTTGTGGAGTGTGCCTTAATCAATTCAGACACCGGTTGGCTATTCTCACAAGTTCTGTGCCACCATTGTCCTTCATATTTTGTAGGCAGAACATTTTGAAGGTCAATGGCTTTGTGATTCGGTTGGTTGGCGTCTGCTTTTCTCTTTCAATAGGCCACAGAGTACCCTCCCATACCCAAATACTAGAACATAGGGATGCAGGCTTCCTGTATGAGCCAGCTTGACTTCACCATGTTCCATGTTTGAATGTTAACTCAGCAATGGGACCTACTGCAGTTACAGGAGAGCAGCGCTGTGTCTTAGCTGCAGCCTGGGTGGTTTGGAGATTTCCATGGGGCACCCTTGACCAACAACTGAATTTAGTGCAGCCCAGTCCTGCCACTGGAATCCTTGCCTGGTGAAGGAGATGGCCAGTTGAGACTCCATTACTAGGAGCCATCACTAGGAATGGGGGAGGACACATAAAGGGAGGGCAGGACATAGAAAACAAGATTTCCCACTAATGTGTTATTACTAAGACAAATACCAGATAGGAACATTCAGACCCTGCATCATGCTGACAAGACCAAAACCAGGGGTAGGGGTGTTGTTGCTCAAAGATGGTGGTTACTATGCCCTGGGTCTAGGCTGATTGACAGTGATGGCGATTTTGTGAGTCCACCTGAGACAGCGTGATTTACAGTGAAGACTCCTAGCAGCAAACTGTATTAATAGTGTTTGAGTTCCTCCATGTCTGCGGTACTTGAACTAGAGAGTCTGGAGTCAGTATCAAGACATTAGCTAGGCGTAGGTTTATGGGGAAAGAAAGCAGCACACCAGACAGGAAGGACAATGATTGCCGTGACTCGGATTCGAATCAAGGTTGCTGCGTCCACAATGATGAGTATACTAACCAGAGTCTCAGTCAAGTACAGCCCTGTTCAGACCGGATGGCTTCCTTCTGACTGGCCTGTCCTGCAGAAGTGGTTTCTCCAACGCCTATGCATTGTGAGCTGCATCGAGTAAATGCCTCTGTGCCTTGGTAGGGTGGTAAGGGCAGTCACTTACTGAAGTCCATGGGTCGATGCCACTCTTGTAGGTGTGCAGTATTCTCCCCAAGCACGTGATAGCCCTCTATGGCTCTTCTCTCCATGGTGGGTGGGATACCTGGAGAGGAGGCGAACTGCTCTTGGTTCCTTCTGAAGAACTGGGGAGCAAACCAGCCATCCTGCACCTTCCGCAGATGCTACTCACCTGCAGAGGCCAAAACAGTCACTACCAGTCCCTGGACTCCTTAGCAAACAAGACAGAGGCTGGACGTTTATTGGACTTATTTTGGTGTTTACACACCAAATGGTTTTTGAAATAACTTGGTTCTAGGGTTTTATGATTATGAATTACATTTTGGTCATTCTGCCATATGTATATCTTTAGCCAGTGGTGTAAAATTTACCTGTTTAGTTAAATTCAGGTCATTTCTTGTGCTTTGGTGACTTGTCCATAATTTTCCTTTATTAAGAATAGATTCCCACTCTCTCCTTGTCCTAATAAAGCAGACAGCAGGTTGAGGTTGTCCACAGGTGTCCCATCTCTTCCCACACCAAATGAAAATTTGCTTTGTTATTTACCCTACCAATGGTGCTATCTGGAAAGAGCAAGGGCTTCTTACAACAAAAGGAGGATTCATAACTAACTAGACCTCATTATGGCCATGTTAAAGACCTCCCATCTCCGCAGAGCTATAGGAATCATTCACTGCTGGTCTCATCAGACTTTAATCATCTCTAAGGGATCAGACTCCATCATCTCTAAGGGATAACTGAGCTGACCAAGCAGCCAGGGCAGCAGCCTTCCAGGCCCAGACTTACCTCAATCACCTTAGGGGGTTCATACAGTACGGCCCACATTCTCACAGTCACCAACTGACACTTGGCCAATTCTGTCCAACCTACGTCAACTCTTCATCCAAATAGTCAGGCTCTTTCTACTTTGTCAAAGCTCACCTCTAATACACCCCGGAGGACTTAGAGTTTTTAAAAACTATCACTGATTGCCTCTTATAAAATCTATCAAAAGTCAGATTCCAAGTCCAGGTATTGTAGCTTACCTTTTCACACCCACCAGGAAATGAGCTCCCTTATAGGAAGTGAGTGACAGCCTGATTTTACTCATGTGCCCACAGTCAGATGGGTTAAATATCTCCTGGGTTAGGTAGATACCATGTCTGGGTGGATTGAAGGGTTTCCCATCACTAATAAGAGGGTCCTGACAGTTGCTGAAGTCCTGCTCCAGGAAATTAGTCCCCAGTTTCTAATCCCAACCTCGCTTCAGTCGGATAATGGTCAAGAGTTTACCTCCCCGATCTCTCACACTATCTACGGCTCCTAACATTCCCTGGCATTTTCATATCCCATGCCAACCTAGGTCCTCAGGGAAGGTAGAATGAACTAAGCATTTCTTAAAAAATGTTCTTTGGCCAGCGGTGGTGGCGCATGCCTTTAATCCCAGCACTCGGGAGGCAGAGGCAGGCAAATCTCTGGGAGTTCGAGGCCAGCCTGGTCTACAAGAGCTAGTTCCAGGACAGGCACTAAAGCTACAGAGAAACCCTGTCTCGAAAAACAAAAACAAAAAAATGTTCTTTGTTAAGATGTCACAGGAACTTCTCCTTGACTGGGAAAAGCTTTTGCCTTTGGCTCTTTTCAGGCCACAGGCTCTCCCCAAAAGACCCCTTTCCATCTTGCCCTTTGAACTCATGTATGGGCAACCCCTCCTGACTGCTGGCCTCTCACCTAAATCCTCAGCCATCCCTGCTCACCTGCTCACCCTATTGTTTCATCACTTCTGCTCCCTTATGAGACTTTATTCACTACCCTAACCATGTGCCAACTCTGTCCACCTCCAGTTAACATCGGGGATCAGGTCCTTCTCTCTCCTCCAGACCAACCTCCCTTATCCCTTTCCCCCAAATGGCATGGCCCCTTTAAGGTAATTCTTGTAACTCCCACCGGTGCCAAGCTTGACGGCCTCCCTTAGTGGATTCACTAATCTCATCGCAAACCTTTTACTTGTTGAATTTTCTTGGATTGATAAATAACTAGGCTAGCTAAAAGATAAAACAATTATATTTTTTATTTGTTATAGTGATCAAACTCACGAAACAGGAACAAGAAGTCCAAACTCAGATGTTCTTCAGGGAACCACAAAGAGTGTGCATCTGAGCCCTGTGGAATTTTTCTCCTGGTCTCAGAAAGCCACAACCTTACTTGTTCCCACCTCTTAAAGATAAATGGTTGACAAAGATTCCCCATCACCTCCCCCTTTTGTCTAAATAAGAACTATACAAACCCAATACAAAACTATACACAATATGAACCGATATCAAGTATAAAATTACAACCAACATATACAATATTAAGCAAGGAACACATGATAAATGTTTTAATAAACATTCTATTTTAAAGAGTCTAAGTCTTGCATCGGAAATTGGCTTAACCAAATCATAAGAAGAAGGTGACTAAGACTATGTAATCTTCAACCCCATGGAAGGCCTGAGAAGGGAGATAATGTTACTTGAGTAGACAGGAAATGTAATCAAGCAGAATCCAAGCAAGCAGTATATGACGGAGAAATTGGCTACCTGAGCAATCACCCAAAGTCTCATTTGCAATGTTGAAGCAATCAATTTTTGGCTAAGACCAAGCATAACTGACAGACCATTTTCAGAGGTAGAAAAATTTTCAGAGCCGTCTTCCCCTGTCTTGGCAAGCTTTGGCAGTCCTTTTCCTTGTGTTCTGCTTATCCAGTCCAGACATCATGTACCTTGTCAGTGGTTGAGACATGGGCAATTTCTTGCCCAAAGGCCAATTGTGCCAAGAAGAAAACAAACTCCAGGTGGAGTGTCATCGAGGCTCAACATTCTCTCCGGAATAGATTGGTACTGACGTGCTAGTCAGCCAGTTCCACAAAGACCAGAACACACTGAAGTAACCCACTACTCCAAGATGTGGCCAAGGACCCTAACTTTCTGATGTCCACAAATCAGCAAGAACCACTCTCGGTACATGCGATGCCCTATTCTTGCCCATCTGCTGCTCTTAACCCCCTAATTTTTATAGTAAACATAAGGGTGAAATGTTATCATTTCTATCAACCATCATTCTTCCAAAATGTCTAGCTACCCCAAGCACTGGCACTTCTGGGTTCCAGAGCCAGGCATGCGCCATCAAGTGTTGTAGCAACTTACATAGTCATCCAGGGCCTCAAACACTGTGTGATCTTGATCTACCCTGCAGAAGTTACAGCTATGTAAGCCAAGTCCCTATGCACATGCGCTAAGCAGTTTTAAAACTGGACTCGTCCACTTCATGTTTTCTTCTCAGCACAAGGTCTCCCCAACCTGCGCATGGGTCTTTTCCTCTCTCTAATAAGTTCTAAAAGTAGGACAATAGAAACAGAAGGAACATTGCCCAACCCTTTCTATGAGGCTACAATTACCTGATACTCAAACCACATAAAGACATCACTAAGAAAGAGAATTACAGACCGATCTCACTCATGAACATTAATTCAAAAATACTCAATAAATACTGGAAAATCGAATCCAAGAACACATCAGAACCATCATCCACCATCATCAAGTCGGCTTCATCCCAGAGTTGCAGGGATGCTTCAACATACAAAAATCTATCAATGTAATCCACCATATAACATACTCAAAAATGAAAACCACATGATAATTAGATGGACTATTAGATGCAGAAAAAGTTTTCTACAAAATACAACATCCCTTCATGATAAAGGTCGTGGAGAGAGCAGGGATACAATGAACAAACCTAAACATAATAAAGGCTATACACAGAAAGCCAACAGCAAACAGCAAACTAAACGTAGAGACACTCCCAGCAATTCCTCTGAAATCAAGAACAAGACAAGGTTGCCCACTCTCCCCATATCTATTCAATACAGTTCTTGTGGTCATAGCTAGAGCAATAAGACAACAGAAGGAGACCAAGGGGCTACAAATCAGGAAAGAAGAAGTCGAACTCTCACTATTTGCTGATGATATGGTAATTTACATAAGTGACCCCAAAAGTTCTACTAAGGAACTTCTACAACTCAAAAATACTTTCAGTAGTGTAGCGGGATAGAAGATTAAGAAAAATTCAATGGCCCTTGTTGCGGGAGGTCCTCCCGTTCCTCCAGCCTATAGCTGCTGAGATACCAGCCCATTGGGGCGTGGTCTCTTTCTCTCTTTAAAAAAGTGGCCACTTCCCTCTCCTCTCTCTCTTCACTCCCTGCTCCGCCGGCGACTGGACTCCCTTCCTGGTTGCTCAGAGGGCTGACGGTGATCTGTAAGTTTTTTCCCCTTTAAATAAATACCACCCTATTAATCCTAATTCCAAACTGGTGTGGCATTGTTTATGACTTACGCCTTCAGTTGGCACCCAGCGTTTGGTGTGAGGACCTCTCCTTACCCCGCTCGGCTGCCAGCCGCGAGCTCGGCTTGGCGCGAGCCTCCCTTCCTTAGCTGCCACGGCCGGCAGGCGGCCTTGTGGCCTGTGTCTTGGGCTTGGAGCCAGAAGCTTAATAGCAATCATCACGCACTGGCTTTTATTGCTGCAGTTCTTTATATTTTCTCTTTAGACACCTCAGATTGACTTCCAGTCCCCACGCACCCTATCATCTGCCTCCCCACGTGGATTTAAACTCCACAGGCCTGCATAGTCTCCTCCCGCATGGTTTGCTCTTTTCTGAGTCATTTTTAAATCTCCCTTGCAAGCACAGCTCTTAAGTGGCACGAACCAGAGCACGCGGTTGCCAAAAGCTGCAACCCCTCAGGGTGACTCTGTCACGTGGAGGCATAAGGGGTTCCAGGTTGCTCTTTTCTACCCCTGGATTCTGGGTTTCTGGTTCTGTCTCTGGAATTGATTTAATTACATTTACTTTGTTGAGCAACTTACATTTTCCAGTTTTTAACAAATTCTAGGCAGACTCTGAAACAGGACCCTGTTTTCATCGTGACTTGGCAACAGCGCCACCTGCTGGATAATAGGTAATATGGCAGTTTTCGTTTCCAACGCGAATTTTACTGTTCTGGTTACCAATACAATGGGTTATATCATGCTTGGTTTATATGACTATGGGGATAACTTAATTTACTGGTTACTAGGTTTCAATATTCTTTTGCATATTCTATCATTTAGGAAGAATATGGCACTCCTAAAAACCATACAATCTTTACTAGAAACTCATGCAGGTCAGGAGATTCAGGATTCAAAAGAGACAATAATAAAGACAATAATAAAAAGACTTGAAATGATTGAAGAAATGATTGGAGCTGGTGAACAGAGTAATAAGGCACAAGGACAGGATACAATGCCAACACCAGCTATTAGAACTTGCTTACCCAAGGTTTTAGCGGCATACCCTATACTTAATTCTGACAAAGCGTCAACTTCTAAAGGCTCAAAGGGAGTCAGAGAAGCGAGATGGACGCCAATAGCAATGATTTATCTAAAAGAAATTAAGCAAGCTATTGTTAATTTTGGCTTGTACTCTGCATATGTAAAGGAAATGATAAGGACTTTGGCTTCTAATGCTAGAGCTACCCCCCATGATTTCCATCAGTTAGTGTCTGCAGTTTTAGATAATGGACCTTCCTGATGTTTGGCATTTATTTCAGAGAAGAATCCAAACATATGGAACAGCAAGGACGTACAAAAGGTGTCGAGGTTTCCCAAGATCAAATTCTTGGTGCAGGAGAATATGCTGATCCACAGGTCCAAGCTCTTTATGACGATGAAGTACTGTGTCTATGTCACCAAGCAGCTCTAAATGCTTGGAATAGGATACAAGATCCAGCAAAAAGGGTTGAATCATATACCAGAATTAGGCAGGGACAGAGAGAACCTTTATTGACTTTTTGCAAAGATTAATTAAGGCTCTGGACATAGGGGTAATAGACCCAGTAGCTAGACGAATACTTTTTGAATCTCTAGCTTTTGAGAATGCAAACATAGAATGCAAAAAGATAATTGGGCCTTTAAAGTCTAGATCAGCACCTATGGATGAATGGATTCAGCATACGATGAATGTTGAGACGTTAAGCTATAACGATGAGTCTTGGGTAGGAGAAGCGATTTCCACAATAATGAGGAGACATCAAACTGTGGTAAATTAGGACATCTGAAAAGGGATTGCAGGCACAGAATTTCTAGGAATAATATCTCCTCTGGGAATGACAAAAATAGGAGACCTAGGCCTTCAGGTATATGTAGGAGATGCGGTAATGGCCGACATTGGTCCAACGAATGCAGGTCAACACAGACAAACAAGGCAACCCGATTCCATCGGGAAACTCCTCGAAGGGCCTCTCGCAGGCCCCCAAGCCAACAGTGGCCCAGGCATTCCCAGTCACAGTGGAGAACATGCCTCACCAAGGAAATTAAAAGCTCCAATTTCTGCTGTAAAAAGTAATACTGGTCTAAATGATGAATTACGTGTGGAGGATGAGTAAAAAAAAACCCAGTAGGACAGAGTAAATGTGTATTTTGGCAGACTTCTATTAACGATCAAAGACCAAAGCTAAGAGTCTGTATAAATGGCACTTTTATTGAAGGCTTATTAGACACAGGTGCGGATGTAAGTATCATTACCCCAGAATCTTGGCATCCAAATTGGCCTCTTCAAGAGGTAGATGTTCCGTTCCTGGGAATTGGAACCCTATCTCGTGTAAAACAAAGCACAAGATGGGTTGAATGCATAGGGCCCGAAGGACAAATAGGAAGACTAAGGCCATATATAGTCATTATTGCCATAAATTTATGGGGCCGTGACTTGCTACAGCAATGGAATATACAGATTAACATTCCTGTATTTCCAGGAACTCATAATTCTGGGAAGGATATGATGAGGTATTATGGAAAAAGGTCACCAGCCATTCAGGATGTACAAGAACATACAGCAAATACCAAACCTTTAGAGGTACCAATAGCCTTACCTTTAAAATGGCTAACTGAGAAGCCAATATGGATCAAACAGTGGCCTCTAGCTGAAGATAAACTACAGGCATTGGAACAGCTGGTGCAAGAGCAACTAGATGCTCACTATATTGAAGCATCAACCAGCCCTTGGAATTCTCCTGTGTTTGTTGTAAAAAAGAAATCTGGTAAATGGAGAATGGTGACAGATCTAAGAGCTGTCAACAAAATAATTCAACCTATGGACCCACTACAATCTGGAATTCCTTTGCCTTCTCTATTACCAAAAGGATGGCCTCTTATAGTTATTGATTTGAAAGATTGTTTTTTCACTATACCGTTACAAGAAAAGGATAGAGAAAAATTTGCCTTCACAGTGCCTACTTATAATAATTCTCAGCCTAATAGGAGATATCAATGGACTGTCCTCCCACAGGGTATGCTCAATAGTCCTACACTGTGGCAATATTTTGTAAGTAAGCCATTGGAAATAATTCGTAAACAATTCCCCAAGTCCATAATTTATCATTACATGGATGACATCTTGTTATCTGATTCAAATAAAGATACTTTAGAAAGGATGTTTGAAGAAGTAAAGAAAGTCTTGCCTAGGTGGGGATTACAAATTGCCCCTGAAAAGATTCAAAGAGGATATTCTATTAATTACCTAGGTTACAGAATAGGGTTAGAGAAAATTAAAACGCAAAAGGCACAAATTAGGAGAGACCGGTTAAAGACTCTTAATGACTTCCAAAGATTGTTAGGAGACATTTCCAGTCTACGACCAGCTGTTGGGATAACACCTGATCTAATAGTTCATTTAAACAAAACCTTAGATGGTGATAAAGATTTGAATAGTCCAAGAAAACTGACAGCTGAAGCAGAAAAGGAACTGACAATGATTGAGGAAAAATTACAGGAGGCACATGTGGATAGGGTGAACCCAAATCTTAGCTGCATCCTAGTCATATTGCCTTCCAGAATTTCTCCTACAGGGATTCTAATGCAGAGGGAAGATATTATTTTAGAGTGGATATTTATACCTAATAAACCAAGTAAAAAATTAAAAACTTATGTGGAAAAAGTCTCTGAATTAATTATAAAAGGTAAGCTGAGACTTTGTCAACTAGCAGGTATAGACCCAGCAGAAATTATACTGCCTTTTACTACTGAAGAAATAAAAAAGTTATGGGAAGACAATGAACCGTGGCAAAGAGCTTGTGCTAATTTTTTGGGAGAAATTAATAGCAACTATCCCAAAAGTGGTAGACTTAACCTTATAAAAAGAACTTCTTGGATTCTTCCTAGAATTGTACGTGATGCTCCAATAACTGGAGGCCATACGTTCTATACTGATCCAAATAAATCAGGGAAAGCAGGTTACAAGTCAGATGAATTGAGTAAGGTGGAACAAAGCCCTTATAATTCTGTCCAGAAGGCAGAATCATATACCATTCTTATGGTGCGAAGGGATTTTAAAGAACCTCTTAATATAGTTACAGATTCACAATATGCAGAAAGAGTTATCTTGCATATTGAAACCGCTGAATTTATACCAGATGACACAGAGTTGACTTCATTGTTTATCCAGGTACAAGACATAATCAGGAATAGGCTTTGTCCGATGTACATAACACACATCCGGTCCCATACAGGTCTGCCTGGTCCTCTAGCCCAAGGCAACGCTGAGATTGATCAATTATTGATTGGAAGTGTGTTGCAGGCCTCAGAATTTCATAAGAAGCATCATGTCAATAGTAAAGGCCTAAAGAAAGAATTTTCCATTACTTGGCAACAAGCTAAGGACATTATAAAGAGATGTCCTACTTGTTCGTTCTATAATCAAACACCGTTGCCTGCAGGGAGTAACCCAAAGGGCACTAAGAGAAATGAAATCTGGCAGATGGATGTGTTCCACTTTATGGAATTGGGTAAATTAAAATATGTACACCACACCATAGACACGTATTCAGGTTTTCAATGGGCTACAGCCCTGGGCTCAGAAAAGGCTGATTCAGTAATCACACATTTATTGGAAGTTATGGCCATCATGGGTATACCTGCACAAATAAAGACAGATAATGGTCCAGCATATGTATCAAAGAAAATGAAACGCTTTTTTGATTATTATAATATAAAACACATTACAGGTATACCAAATAATCCTACAGGTCAGGCAGTTATAGAAAGATCAAATCGTACTATAAAGGATATGCTGAACAAACAGAAAGGGACCGAAAATACCCCCAGAAATAGATTACATAATGCTTTATTAACCTTGAATTTTCTTAACGCTAATGAGAAAGGAACGACAGCAGCAGAAAGACATTGGATAATGGAAAAGTCTGCTGAACTAAATCAACTGATTTATTTCAAAGATGTGCTGACCTCTCAATGGAAGCCAGGAGATGTGCTACGTTGGGGAAGGGGTTTTGCTCTTGTTTCCACAGGAGAAGAAAAATTGTAGATACCATCAAAATTAATAAAGTTTCGATTTGAAGAGGAGAAACCTCTTGGAAAGGAGAAATGACAACTCATCCACAATGATGATATTCATACAGGTGGTAAGAAAAACATATAAAATGGGGGCAGGGTTCTGTTCTTATCTCCACAGGAAAACACACATCTTTGAAAAATTCAAGGGACCCTGGATGTTTGGATACTGACAGATGGAAAAATATTTGCCCAATAGGAAATATCAAGAAAACTGAATGAGTTGTGTAAGTAAAATATATTAAACCATATTTCTAAACTTATAAAGCTGGTTTTGAATTTGGACTCTGGCTCAGTCCCTCTCCAATTCCAAGCCTGTTAGTAAGAGAAAAACCCAGAGTTTCTGGAGTTTCTGTCTCATATCAAGAGCTATGATATGGGACAGAAAGAAATATGAGTTTAGAAAACATCTTTGCTTTTCTTCATATCTATCATACTTTTCATTGAACATATCTATCATGCCTTTGAGTGAATATGTATATATATATATGTCTATATATGTCTATATGATTAATGTTTAAGTTTTTCACAATGAACAATGAGTTTTTCCTGAAGTGACATTTGAAGTTTCCAGGAAGAAGATGGGGCCACATAAGAACAACTCCACCTGGTTGATATGACGTCATGATACTGATAGCACTACTACAAGACCTGCTTTGAGTACCAGCTGCACAAGACAGTTCCAACATGGTTAGCTGAAATGGTGCACATCTTATACAACATTTTGGCCAGACCTGCACAAAATACTCAGAGACTATTGGCAATTTTAAAAGACATTGATCTTGAAATTTAACCATCATTTTACTTTCACAGGATCCCCCAGAAAGAACGTCGCGCCCATGACAGCTGGAAGTAATTCTAGAGGACGACGTCCCCTCTCCCAGTAAAGTTTGCCCTTGGGTTTAGGGACATCATTTAGGGGTTGATTATAATTAGTATACGATTGAGGGTTGGGGGAGGAATTTCATAAGCTCAGGGATCATTTTGAAAAAAAAAAAAAGAGAGATGATGGGATAATAGATTTGTAATTGTGAGTTACTGTTTTTAGACAAATATATTGGTATAGATTCTTGTATATTGATACAAAGTTAAACTATATTGACTATTGTATGCATGCATGTTTCTACCTCCGTTTAAAACATTTTTATGTATTGACATATATTGTATTGATATATATATTGTATATATTTACCATATTTCAGTGTACATTTCTACCTCTGATTAAGATACTTATATAATGTTTGTGTATTGATATATATTTACCTACTGCAATGTATATTTGTAGATTGTTTATATTTGGAGGTCATTGTCCTCATTTGTTTCACAGTCGTTTATTGTCTTAGTGTTTAAGTTAGATAGATATTGAGAATTATATAGACTAATAGTCATCTAAGTTTGTCATTTATAATAAGACTAATCAGGTTCTTTAGATATATAGAGATTATACTCAGTATAGATAGATAATCTTCAACTTCTTCAAAGAGCTGTAGAAAATGGCCTTTAATCTAACTCAGAGTTTTGTGGTAGTGAGACACAATTGCTCCTGGCAACACCACTCTATTCCCGAGAGAATGTTGAGCACCAAAGACACTCCACCTGGAGCCTTTCTTTTTGGCAGAACTGGCCTTGGGGCAAAGAAATGCCCGTAACTCAACCACTGACAAAGATACAGAGCGTACATCAATGGATAAAACAGGACTGTCATATCCTGCCAAGACAGGGTAAGATAGTTTTGAAAAGTTGCTTGCCTTTGAAAATGGTATGTCAGTTATGTTAGGCCTTAGCCAAAGTTGGTTGCTTCAACGCTGCTAACGTGACTTTGGGTGACTGCCCAGGTAGCTAGTTGTCTCTGTGATTTGTTGCATGTTTTGGAAGTTGTTTTACTGAACTTCCTAATTACCCAGGTAACATTATTTCCCTTCTCAGATCTTTGATGAGGTTGAAGACTATATAAATGGAGTTACTTTCTCTCATGACTTGGCCAAGTTATTTATTATACAAGACCTAAGCTACTTAGAATAGGATATTTGTACTTATTGTACATAATTTCATAGTAGGTTTAGAACTCTCTTATTTAAACAAAAGGGGGAGGTGTTGCGGGAGGTCCTCCTGTTCCTCCAGCCTATAGCTGCTGAGATACCAGCCCATTGGGGCGTGGTCTCTCTCTCTTTAAAAAAAGCGGCCACTTCCCTCTCCTCTCTGTCTTTACTTCCTGCTCTGCAGGAGACTAGACTCCCTTCCTGGTTGCGCAGAGGGCTGATGGTGATCTGTAAGTTTTTTCCCCTTTAAATAAATACCACCCTATTAATCATATTTCCAAGCTGGTGTGGCATTGTTTATGACTTACGCCTTCAGGCCCTCCTTTACACAGAGGACAAATGGGCTGAGAGAGAAATCAGAGAAACATCACCCTTCACAATAGCCACAAATAGCATAAAATGTCTCAGAGAAACTTTAACCAAACAGGTGGAAGACTTGTATAACAAGAACTTTAAATCTTTGAAGAAAGAAAATAAAGAAGACACCAGAAAGCGGAAAGATCTCCCATGCTCTTGGGGAGGCAAAATTAACATATTAAAAATGATAATCTTACCAAAAAACAATCTAGAGTCAATGAAATGCCTATCAAAATCCTAGAAAAATTCTTGACAGACCATGAAAGAATAGTACTCAACATCACATGGAAAAGCAAAAACCCCAGGATAGCCAAAACAATCCTGTACAATTAAAGAACTTCTGGAGGCATCACAATCCCTGAATTCAAACTCTACTACAGAGCTACAGTACTGAACACAGCCTGGTATTGGCATAAAAACAGACAGGAGGACCAATGGAACCAAATCTAAGACCTGGATATCAATCCACTCTTCTTTAAACAGCTTATTTTTGACAAAGAACAAAAAAAATCATATGAAAAAAACAGCACATTTAGCAACTGGTGCTTAAATAACTGGATATCAACATGTAGAAGAATGAAATAGACCCATATCTTTCACCATGCACAAAACTCAAGTCCAAATAGATCAAAGATTTCAACATAAAGCCAGACACACTGAACCTGATAGAAGAGAAAGTGAGAAGTACATTTGAATGCATGGGCACAGGAGATCACCTTCGGAATATAACCCCAGCAGCACACACACTGAGAAAACCAATTAATAAATGGGACCTCCTGTAACTGAAAAGCTCCTGTAAGCAAAGGACATGGTCCACAAGACAAACTGAGAGCCTATAGAATGGGAAAAGATCATCACCAACCCAACATCAGACAGATGTCTGACCTCCAAAATATACCAAAAACTCAAGAAATCGGTCGTCAAAAGAACAAATGATCCAATAATGTTCTATTCTGGGGAGGTTGTGGGGTAAAGGAAACACTCCTGCATTGCTGGTGGGAGTGAAAGCTGGTACAGCCCCTTTGGAGGAAACGACCTTCCTCAAGACCCAGCAATAAAACTTTTGCGTATATATCCAAAGGACGCTCAATCGTGCCACAAGGACATGTGCTCAACCATGTTCATAGCTGCTTTGTTTCTCATAGCCAGAACATGGAACCAACCTAAATGCCCCTCGATCAAAGAATGAAAAAGGAAAATGTGGTACATTTACACAATGGAGCACTATACTGCAGGAAAAATAATGACAGCTTGAAATTTGCATGCAAAGTGATGGAACCAAAAAACATCATTTTGAGTGAGGTAACTCAGATCCAGAAAGACAATTATCACATGTATTCACTAATAAGTGGTTTTGAAACATAAACCAAAGAAAACCAGCCTAGAAATCACAACCCCATAGAACTTAGACAACAATGAGGACTCAAAGAGACACATACGTAAATCTAATCTACATGGGAAGTAGAAATAGACAAGATCTCCAGAATAAATTGAAAGCATGGGGACCGTGGGAGAGGGCTGAAGGGAGCTTACCAGAGAATAATGTATTGCTCAATAAAATAAAATAAAATAAAAAAAAACCTGTTAAAGTGGGTTCCGTTGTTTGGCTGGTGATCCCGTCTTGCACCCAGTAACTTTTCCATTGTGATGTGTATGTTCATCATTGGTTGAGTATTTCAGCTGAATCATTTTATCCTTCTTTGTACCTGAAGCTACAGATAAATTCTTGTTTCAAAAACATTGTGAAAAGGTTTTGGGACCCAATAAACCTCTCCACCAATGCAATAACCCATAATCAGACCAAGTCAAACTGTATCAGAAAAAGCCCATGTTTTTGAATGAGTGCTAACGCTCCCAGTGGCCTTCCAGATCCTCAGAGGGGAGATGAGGAAATAAGAGAGAGAAACCACAAGTTTGTCCCTGGGGGGGGGGGCAGTTTAAACACCCTGTGGGAGTGGTTCTTGAGCATCTCTATGGAAGGGTCAGCCTTTGGCAGGCTTTCTCTGAGGTGAATTCTGAACAGAGGCAACTCCCACAGGAGGGGATTTGAGGTAGAATTTTCAGCTCAAACATTCCAGACTTTTTGTGTATATGGATGCCAGGGGCTGAGGTGTGGCCTCAACCCAAACACACTATAGAAGAGAAATTGCCATGTATGATGCAATGATAAACGGTATGATCATCTGAAAACCTTAAATTGCTATATTATGTCTGCACGTGGGCTAAAGAGGTTTTAAGGGGGTCAGGCACGGTGGCACAAAGCTCTTCTTGCCATCACTACGTAGACAGACAGTGTCTGGGGTGGGGGTGGGGTCTTGTGGAAGGAATGCAGAGAGGCAGAGAAGAACAGAGAGGGAGGGATTTTAAAGGGACATAGAGAGGGCTTGTAGGCAAGGGCTTGCTGTCAGGATTGATCATCCAAAACCTTGATCCACGGAGCAGGTACAGCAGAAAGAGATCCGACTGCTGCAAACTGTCCGCTGGCCTCCACACGCGAGTCATGACACACACACCTGCCCATCCCACACAAACACAACACAGAAAAAAGCACTTACTTATTTTTGTATGTGTGTTTGTACCTGATTGTATGTGTGCACGACATACATGCAGGAGCCTGAGGAGTCCGAGAGAGGGCAGAGTGGATCCCCTGGACCAGGAACACAGACTCGGGTAACTCCGAATACCATGTCCCATGGTAGTGTCAGTTTCATGGTGTTTCTGTAGAAGAGAGCAGAGAAATCCATACATCAAAAGCCTTGTAAAATGCAGTGGTGGAGACATGCTGTAGGCAGGTTCAAGGGAAGCTAGAGACCTCTGCTGTAGGGCTGGCTCTCTTGCTGCCTGGCTTCTCTGACTTCCTATTGGCAGAAGATAGGGATCTGCCAGTACACAAACCAGCAACAAGGCTGTTAGTACACAGCTGTGAGCAGCCCTTGGCTATTTGTGGGTCACAGAAAATTCAAGATGATTTGTCTCTGGTCCTGAAACACTCCATCCAGCTCTCAGCAAGGAGGAAAGTCCACCAAGCTATCCTATGGTATGCAAACATCGGGAACTGCTCTCTCAAGCCCTGGGATGGGCAACAACACTCCCCCCTCTCCACTTCCACATCTCCTTTACCTGTATAGCAGGCCAGCTGGTGGCAACCTTACACTAGGGCCAGCCTTCACTCACAGCCTCACTGATGTTCCTAGCATCACTGAGGAAATTTTACATCAAATAGGAAGGAACGTCTTCAAATTCATCCTTACTATCTGCAGCAGGCGGTCAGCAAATAGTTTCCCTTTTTCATATCTGTATGCTAACAAAAGTATTAAAGCATCTTACAATAAAACAGTTTTTAAAAGTCAACTTCTGTAACAAGTTTCTGTGAATTCTTCTCATCCCAGCAAGGCCTGTGAGGGGAGGGGATAGAGAGCGAGGGGGACAGGGAGAGGGAGCCATGGTCAGAGGACAGTATTCAGAGTTAAAGAAGCTGGCCTTCATCATGCTTGCTGGCAAGTCTTTTCATCCACCTTTAAAAAATAAGGCCCACTGCCTTTTCCATTTTGTTTTGTTCTGTTTTTGACAGGGTCCCAGGCTGATATAACTTGAATTAATGATCCTCTTGCCTAGGAGCCGGTGTAGAATTACAGAATTTAGCCGACAATCCAGCCTAAGTTTTATCCATTGATAGTAACATGAGTTACTGTGCTTTTGTGGCTCGTCTCAAACTTTATAGTTTTCAGTTCTTGGAAATCTGTCCACTTTGGTGTGGTCGTCCCTCCCCCATTTTGTGTCCTCTCTGGTCTAAGTGTTTTTCCTGCTGTAAGAGATGTCTTGACTTCAGCAACTCTTAGAAAGGAATACATTTAGCTAGGACTGGCTTACAGATACAGAGGTTCATTATCTTTCTTTTCTTTCTTTCATTTTTTCATGTAAATAGTTTTATTTTTCTATATCTACAGTCAATTAAACATAGTTATGTATCTTCACCAGCAGCTGGGGCATCCCCGACCTTTGTGTTTCTCGTGGAAATTACTTGGACTCTGTGCTCTGAAACCAGCTTGATGAGCCCTTTACTAAGCAGCTCCTGAAGGGCTGCCCTGGCCAAGGAACCCTGAACCTTGAGTCTCTCAGGGACCACAGCTGGAGTAATAAGCTGACAGTTAGGAACGTCCTTACAGAGTTTGTTATATGGAGCCTAGTCAAACAGGACTAGATAGTTGAGCCTGCCCTGAACTTTGCCTTTGGACCACTTCTTCTTTTTGGCCTTGCCACCAGACTTATTTACTGGGCCTGTGTCCTTTTGGGCCGACTTTCCGTCATCTTTCGTCTTCTTGCCACCCTTGGGCGGCATGATGGAGCTCGGAGAGTGGAAAGGACACTGCAGCCTCCCTAAGATGTCGGGAAAAAGTCAGAGGTAGACAAGAGAAATATATAGCTCACCAGACTTATTTTGTCATCCCACAAAGAAACAAAGAACACTTTTTATTTTGCTCTTCACACACATCCTGCTTTTTACCTGTTATTTGTTAAGAAAATTGATATTGAAAGAATATATTTAACAAAATTATAGAAGAAAACTTTCCCAGCCTGAAGAAGGATATTTCTACGAAGGTATAAGAAGGTTACAGAAGGCCGGGCAGTGGTGGCGCACGCCTTTAATCCCAGCACTCGGGAGGCAGAGGCAGGCGGATCTCTGTGAGTTCGAGACCAGCCTGGTCTACAAGAGCTAGTTCCAGGACAGGCTCCAAAACCACAGAGAAACCCTGTCTCGAAAAACCAAAAAAAAAGAAGGTTACAGAACACCAAATAGACTGGATCAAAAAAAGTCTCCTTGCCATATAATAATCAAAACACATAACATACAGAATAAAGAAAGAATATTAAGAGCTGCAAAGGAAAACGGTCAAGTAACATATAAAGGTAACCCTATTAGAATTGAACCTGACTTCTCAATGGAAACCATGAAAGTCAGAAGGTCTTGGATAGGTGTGCTGCAGACACAAATAGACCATGGATGCTAGTCCAGACTACTAAACCCAGCAAAGCTTTCTTTCACCATCGATGGAGAAAACAAGATATTCCATGACAAAAACAGATTTAAGCAATATGTATCCATAAACCCAGCCCTACAGAAGGGCTAGAAAGTACTAGAAAGTATTCGAAGGAAAACCTCAACCCAAGGAAGGAAAAAATACCCACAATCGCACAGACATTTGATAACTATCCACAACACCATTTAAAGAAGGGAAACACACAAACACTAACACCAAAAAAAAAAAAATTAAAAAACCAAAAAAACCGAAAACCAGAGTTAACAACCACTGGTCTTTAATATTGCTTTATATCAATGGACTCAATTCACCTATAAAAAGGCACAGGTTAAAAGAATGGATACGAAAAGAGGATCCAACATTCTGCTGTTTATAAGAAAGACACCTTAAACTCAAAGACAGATGCTACCTCAGAGTGAAGACCTGGGAAAAGATTTTCCGATCAAAAGGAACTAAAAAACAAGCGGTATGGGTATCCTAATTCCTAACAAAATTGATTTCACACTAAAATTAATCAGAAGAGATGGAGAAGGACATTTATACTCACAACAGGAACAATTTATCAAGATGAAGTCTCAATCTTGAATATCTATGCCCCTAAAATAAAACACCCACACACGTAAAAGAAACATTACTAGAACTCAAAGCATATACGAAACCCCACACTCTAATAGTAGGAGATTTCAACACTTCTCTCTCACCAATGGAGGGTCAACCAGACAGAAACTTAACAGAGAAATAAGAGAACTAATAGATGTAAGGAATCAAATGGACTTTAACAGACAGCTATAGAACAGTCCACATAAACAGGACAGAATATACTGTCTTCTCAGTACCTCCTGAAACCTTCTCGAAAATTGATCACATACTCAGTAACAAAGCAAACATCCACAGATACAAGAATATTGGAGTAAACCACCTGTGTCTTATCAGATCACCATGGAGTAATGTTAATATTTAACAATATAACCCCCAGAAAGCCTACAAACTCACGGAAACTGAACAACTACTGAACCACCCCTGGGTCAAGGAAGAAAAAAAGAAAGAAGTTAAAGTCTTTCTTGAATTCAACGAAAATGAAGACACAATATACCCAAACCTATAAGGGCTTTATGAAAGCAGTGCTAAGAGGAAAGTTCATAGCACTAAGTGTCCACATAAAGAAAACAGAGAAAGCTCACATTACAATCTTAATAGCATACCTGAAAGCTCTAGAATAAAAAGAAGCAGACTTACCCAGGAGGAGTAGAAGACTGGAAATATTCAAACTGAGGGCTGAAATCAACTAAATAGAAACACACACACACACACACACACACACACACACACACACACACAAAACAATCAGTGAAACACAGTGCTGGTTCTTTGAGAAAATCAACAAAACTGACAAACCCCTATCCAAACTAATCAAAAGGCAGAGAGAGAACACTCAAAAAACAAGATCAGAAATGCAAAGGGGGATATAACAACAGACACTGAGGAAATTCAGAGAATCATTAGGTCTTACTACAAAAGCCTGTATGCCACAAAATTGGAAAATGTAAAAGAAATGAAGATATTTTAGATAAATACCATACACCAAAATTAAATCAAGACCAGTTAATAATTTCAATAGACCTCTAAGTCTTGAGGAACTAGATGTCATCAAAAACATCCCAACCAAAAAAAAAAAAGCCAAGGGCCCAGATAGTTTTGATGCAGAGTTCTACCAGAACTTCCAGGGAGAGCTAATACCTATATTCCTTAATGTGTTCCACATAATAGAAACAGAAGAGCCATTGCCAAACTGTTTTTATGAAGCTACAGTTACCATGATACCTAAACCACACAAAGGCTCAAGCAAAAAAGAGAATTACAGACCAATCTCACTCATGAACTTCGATGCAAAAAGTCTCAATATAATACTGGAAAACCGAGTCCAAGAACATATAAAAAATCATCCCTTATGATCAAGATTCAGAGCCTGTTCAACATACGAAAATCTATCAATGTAATCCATCATATAAATAAACTGGAAGAACAAACATATGATCATTTCATTAGATGCTGAAAAGCATTTGACAAAATTGAACACCCATTTTTGATAAAGGTCTTGGAGAGATTAGGGATACAGGGAACATATAATATAATAGTAAATATAATATATATAATATACAGCAAGCCAACAGCTAACATCAAATTAAATGGAGAAAAACTAAAGTCAGGAACAAGACAGGCTGTCCACTCTCACTATATCTCTTCAACACAGTGCTTGAAGTTCTAGCAATAGCTATAAGACAACATAAGGAGATCAAGGGGATTCAAATAAGAAAGAAAGAAGTCAAATTTGCGTTATTTGCAGATGATATGATAGTGTACATAAGTGACCCCAAAAACTCTGCCAGAGAACTCCTACAGTTCATAAATGACTTCAGTAATGTGGCAGGATACAAGATCAACTCAAAAAAAAAAATCAATTGCAATCCTATACACAAACGATAAAGAAGCAGAGAGGGAAATCAGAGAAACATCACCTTTAACGATAGCCACAAATAGCAAAAAGTATGTTGGGGTACCACTAACCAAAAGAGTGAAAGATCTACTTGACAGGGACTTTAAGTCTTTGAAGAAAGAAATTGAAGAGGATACCAGAAAATGGAATGATCTCCCATGCTCATGGATTGGTAGGATCAGCATAGTAAAAATGGCAAGTCTACCAAAGGCAATCTACAGATTCAATGTACTCTCCATCAAAATCCCAACAAAATTCTTCACAGACCTTGAGAGAACAATAATCAACTTATATGGAAAAACTAAAAACACAGGCTTGCCAAAACAATTCTATACAATAAAGGATCATCTGGAGGCATTACCATCCATGACATCAAACACTATTACAGAGTTACAGTAATGAAAACAGCTTTTTTATTGGCATAAAAAACAGAGACACTGACCACGAAATCAATACACAGACCCCGATATTATTCCAAAAACCTATGAACATCTGATTTTTGACAAAGAAGCTAAAATTATACAATGGAAGAAAGAAAGCATCTTTAACAAGTGATGCTGGCATAACTGGATGTCAACCCGTAGAAGAATGAAAATAGATCCATACCTATCCCCATGCACAAAACTCAAGTCCAAATGGATTAGAGACCACACTGAAACCGATACAAGAGGAAATGGGAAGTAGCCTGGAATATATGGGCACAGGAGACCACTTCCAACGTATAACACCAGTAGCACAGTCAATAAGAACAACAATGAATAAATGTTGAAAACTGAAAAGCTTCTGTAAAGCAAAGGACACTGTCATTAAGACAAAAAGGCAACCTACTGAATGGGAGATCTTCACCAACCCCACATCAGACAAAGGTCTGATTTCCAAAATATACAAAGAATTCAAGAAACTAGATATTAAAATTCTATTTAACCCAAATAAAAAATGGGATACTGAGCTGAACAGAGAATTCTCAACAGAAGAATTTCAAATGGCCAAAAGATACTTAAGGACATGTTCAACTTCCTTAGCTATCAGGGAAATGCAAATCAAAACAACTTACACCTGTCAGAATGGCTAAAATCAAAACCACCAATGGTAGCCTATGTTGTTGAGGATGTGGAGTAAGGAAAACACTCATCCATTGCTGGTAGGAATGCAAACTTGTGCAAACACTTTGGAAATCAATGTAGCAGTTTCTCAGAAAGTTGGGAGTCAACGTACCTCAGGATCCAGCAATACCACTCTTGGGAATATACCCAAGAATGCCCAATCATACTACAAAAGAATCTGTTCAACTGTGTTCATAGCATTATCTGTAATAGCCAGAACCTGGAAACAACCTAGATGC
Organism: Microtus oregoni; assembly: GCF_018167655.1. Lineage (NCBI taxonomy): Eukaryota > Metazoa > Chordata > Mammalia > Rodentia > Cricetidae > Microtus > Microtus oregoni. The sequence continues at coordinate 4,175,905 of NW_024543830.1, read as the reverse complement.
CCCTCAATGGAAGAATGGATTCAGAAAGTGTGGCACATATACACATTAGAGTACTACTCAGTGGTTAAAAAAAATGACATCTTGAATTTTTCATGCAAATGGATGGGAATAGAAAACACTCTCCTGATTGAGATAACACAGTCCCCAAATATGAATATGGTATGTCCTCACTCATTAGTGGATTCTAGCCATAAACAAAGGACATTAAGCCTATAGTTCATGATCAGTAGATGCTAGTTATAAACAAAGGACATTGAGCCTATAGATCATGATCCTGCAGAAGCTAAATAATAAGGTGAACCCACAAAAAACACATATAGATCCTCCTGGAAATTGGAAGCAGACAAGATTGCCAGGCAAAAGTTGCGAGCATGGGGGTGTGAGTGGGGTGGGTGGAAGGAGAGAGGGTTAGAGAGAAGGGAGAAGGAGAAGGTTGGGGAGAGCTTGGGAGAGTGGGATGGTTGAGATGGAGGAAGGACATATATGGGAGCAGGGAAGGGGATATCTTAATTGAGGAAGCCATTTTGGGTTTGGCAAGAGGCTTGGCTCTTGAGGGTTTCCCAGGAGTCCACATGGATGACCCCAGCTAGGACCCTGGGCAGTGGAGGAGAGGGTGCCTCAACTGGCTTTGTCCTGTAGGCAGACTGATGACTATCTTAATATGACCATTGAACTTTTGTCCAGAGACCGATGGAGATAGAGAGAGAGACCCGGTCTCCGTGGTGCACATCCCCCAATCCCACCCCCAGGCCACCCCCCCTTTCCCCGTGGGTCCCTCTCACTCCAGGTCAAGTTCGTCCATCTCCCTCCTGTCCTGACTCCCTGAGCACTGGCACCTCACTTGCCGCCTTTCCCACTGGTGTCCCGCTGAGGTTCCAGCACACACCTGGGGCGACCACCCCTCGCGCGTCAGTTGCCGGGATGTGTAAAAAACCCGACCCTAACGCTTACTTGGGCTCCTTTGCAGCGTCCTGATGGTCGTCCGGAACGTTACTCCACCGGTGTGGAATCCTAGACGGCCCCGGCCCCCGGTGGCGTAGGGGTCAAAGTGTCCTGGATGCTCCGGATTCATAAAGTTCACGCGAGATCTGGAAGCGGCCATGGGGCCGGCAAGGAGCTCGGCAGGTTGCCTTCGCTTGGCCTCGAGAAAGTGGACATCAGAGGTCTGACTGCCATGGTGATGTCTGGCTCACCAAGGAGACCGGGTTTGATCATTTTAAGGACTCTGTGGAGCAATCGTTTAGTGTGTTATGCTATTAATCGAGAGGTCGAGCCCTCCCAGACGCCACAATTTTTAGGCTTTTAACAAACAGCTTTCTAAATTTACAGTCCTTGTGTGGTGACTTGGCAAATGGAAATTCTCCTACTTCCCTAAATACCGCAAGCCCAGTAAATAAAAAGATAAGAAAAACCCCCTATGGACTTAAGGTACCTAAGGCCTTACCTTTCTGTCACACCCTGTCTATTTATGGCCTGTCCTGCGGCAGGGTAATCAATAAAGGCAATTTTTATTTTGGATGGTAGTGTGGGGATGAGGACACCTGTGAAAACCCCCACCTTCTGTCTTTGGCCTATTTGGGGATGAAAAGAATGGGAATCCCTTTTTTTTTCTTTTGTTTTCGAGACAGGGTTTCTCTGTGGCTTTGGAGCATGTCCTGGAACTAGATCTAGTAGACCAGGCTGTCCTTGAACTCACAGAGATCCGCCTGCCACTGCCTCCCCAGTGCTGGGATTAAAGGCGTGAGCCAGCACCACCCGGCGGGAATCCGTTGTTAATAAAAGAAAATTATGAAGAACAAGTCACTAAAACACAGGAAACGGACCAGATTTTAATAAAACGGGTAAACTTTACACTACCGGCTAAAGATATGCATATGACAAGGGAACCGACAACATAATTCATAATCAAAAACCCTAGAACAGATTTATTTCAAAAATCATGTGCTGTGGAAACAAAAAAATAAACCACAGAAACGGGCAGGCCAAGACGTGTTTAGTAAGGAGTCCAGGGACTGGCAGTGACAGCATTGGACACTGTAGACGGGGGCGTCTAGGGAAGGCTCTGGACAGCTGGTTTGCTCCCCAGCTTTTTGGGAGGACCCCAGAGCAGCTTTTCCCCTCCCCACCTGCCACAGCCAACACAGAGAAGAGGGCAATGGAGGGCTATCAGGTGCTGGAGGAAATACTGCACCTGCAAGAGTGGCAGCGCCCCACCGACTTCACAGTTAGCGACTGCCCTCACCACCCAAACATGGCACAGACGCGAGCACTTCGCAGCATTATAAGCCCAGCAGCTTTGGAGAAATCACTTCTGCAGGACTCATCCGGGCCAGGGTGAGTTTTACTGAGGCTTGTGTGAGCACCCACTTTAGGGCTCATTGCTTGGCATGTCGTACTCTGTGTTGTGGTCTGAGCAACCATGGTTCGAATCCGAGTCTCGGCAATTATCGTCCTGCCCGTCTGGTCTGACTGCTGCTTTTTTGCTCCCATGCACTGAGCCTTGCTAATGTCTTGACACAGACTCCAGCCTCCCTAGTTCAAGTCCCGCGGACATGGAGGAGCTCAAACACTATTAGTACAGTTTGCTACTTGGAGTCTTCACTGTCAGTCACGCTGTCTCAGGTGGACTCACAAAATCACCTTCACTGTCAGTCAGCCTAGACCCAGGGCATAGTAAGCACCATCTTTGAGCAACACCCCTAGCCCAGGTTTTGGTCATGTCAGCATGATGCAGGGTCTGAATGTTCCTATCTGGTATTAGTCTTAGTAATAACACATTAGTGGGAAATCTTGTTTTCTATGTCCTGCCCTCCCTTTTTGTGTCCTCCCCCCATTCCTAGTGATGGCTCCTAGTAATGGAGTCTCAACTGGCCATCTCCTTCACCAGGCAAGGATTCCAGTGGTAGAACTGGGCTGCATTCAATTCAGTTGTCGGTCAAGGGTGCCCCATGGAAATCTCCAAACCACCCAGGCTGCTGCTAAGACACAGGGCTGCTCTCCAGAAACTGCCAGCGGGTCCCATTGCTGAGGTAACATCCACACATGGAACATGGGGAAGTCAAGCTTAGTCATACAGGAATCCTGCATCCCACCTTCTAGTCTCTATAGAAAAAGAAAAGCAGACACCAACCAACCCATTCACAAAACCATTGACCTACAAAATGTCCTGCCTACAAAATAAGAAGGGTAATCAGGGCACAGAACTTGTGTGAATAGCCAACCAGTGTCTGATTTGACTTAAGGCCCTCTCCACAAGAAGGAACCCACATCCAGCACTTGCTTGTGTAGCCAAGAACCAGAGTAGCTAATATATATATATATGATAGAGAGATAAAAAGATATGAAAGACCTGGTTAAATTCAGACCCCTCTAGCAGAAAAAATAGAGCCAAAAATCTAAGCAGGGAGAGAAGAATCAAAAAATCTAGATTAACCGTTTCAGTGAAGATAAAGTTAGATTGTATTCTTGAGAAACAGGGAGTTACCCCCTTGTGATTATCGCTGGTATTTTCAGAATTTTTCAATGACCACTGGTATTTTTGGAATTTTCCAGTGACACCCTCCCTACCCCTTTAGGATAGTTTCTTCCCTTAAATACTCCTTCTCCCAGTTACTCGGTGTCAAACTCTCTACCCCTGCATGGGAAATGAGTTTTGGCCCCAGTGCACTGGTTCCTCTCCTGTGAATAAACCTCGTGTGATTGCAGCAAGGACGGTCTCTCGTGAGTTCCTGGGGGGTCGTGTTATCCTGAGACTTGAGAGTCTCCCTGCTCTAGAGGTCTTTCAGATAGATAGATAGTTAGAGAGATAGTAGATAGCCCAGTAGTAGGCAGTCCAGAGACCTAGGATAAAATCAAACACTACTAGTTTATAAAAAAAAAATATTTTACCCTATGTCTCTGGGTACCTTCTACTGGGCTATCATCTATCTATCTATCTATCTATCTATCTATCTACCTACCTATCAACCATCTCTCTCAATTTTTTATAGTCTTGCACAGAAATACTCTCCACAGGAGGTAGGTGGCCACTGATACAGGCTTCTTTTACTCCAGCTAGTCATAAGGCTCCTCATAATATTGCTTACTTAGACTATCAAGAGGGGTTCCTTACCCCACCTCTCTATTCACAATAGGGTCTTCTCAAATTCTGCATGTGATTAGACAGTCCTAACCTGTATTGTCAACCTAGATGTGAGATGAAGAAATCCATTCCAATCAGACAGTCAGCGATGCTGGGTCTGGGTCTGGAACTGATGTGAGCCCTGCATGGATGTATGGCAGCCTAAGACAATTAGCATGCCTGCTTCATGTGCCTGTCCCTACAGGTCTCAAGAAACGTCTGTCTTTGGTTGGAGGTGATCCAATCTACTGATGGAGCACATATGACTGGGAGGACAAAGTCAAGTGCAGGGACTGGAGAGATGGCTCATGCATTAAGAGCACTTTTGGCAGTCTCAGGAGACCTACCAAAATAAAGCATATACTTTATAAGCAGTCGGGACCGGGCAGAACACACAAAAGAATCCGGCTACAGTTAGTTGTGTTTCCCTTCAGTTTGCTCTGCATGATGATGTCATGAACATGTTGTACAGTGTGTGTACCACATTCTACTGAAGCTAAATATATGACCTCAGGGATACAATATGTCTAGATTTTCTGTAGACTAGTGGGTATACACGGAGTAGGCCATGCCATCAGTATCCATATCCGAGGTGCCTTCTTCCCTTGCAGGCCATGACTGGAAAATAACTGTGCAGCCCACGCTACCTGGAACTTGCAGTTACAGATCCACGCCTGTGAGTTGTGGGTTTACAGGAGTGTGACAGCTCATCTGACTAAAGAAGATTCTTAAGAGTGAAAAGTTGGAAATAGCTTTTTATTCATAAAACATTCATTTTATTCAATGGGGGCTTTAAGACAGAGATCATTAAAGACACATAATGTTACACATAAAGTGTGTAACCTTAGCAAACTATTAAAACAATGGTAATAATAAAAGAAATAACAAAAACTTACACTAAAATGAAGAAAACCAAAAAACTAATGCACAGATATCCCAAGATATAAATGAAACCAAACCAAACAATCTCAAACATAACAAAAACAACCAAAGATATAAAATTAAGCAAATTTCCCACTTTCCCTTGGAATATTAAGAAAAAGCAAATCAATAATATAAGACACGAGGAAGTGGATTAGTCTCTGTAGTGAATTATCATCACCAACACTTGTGAGTGATATGGGGTCAGCGTCAGCTCTGCACTAGAGAGAATCTTGGGCTTTTGGGTGTGGTCTGTCTGGATAGCAGTGTGACAGAGTCTTCCTTGTCAGATTCCACATCACATATGCAGTCAGCTTGCCAAAGCATTGACAGTAGCTGACAGAATGACTCTTGCTCACCCAAGTATCTCCCTCCATGTGGTTTTGCCCACTTGGTGATGGATGTTCGGCTTCTGAGTAATTTGTGGGGTGTCGTCTGAATCTCAAGCTTATTTCTGATGCAGTCTTTCCTCTGAAAATTGTGAGCCAACAGAGGTGAATCAGATTTGGCTGATTCCTCTAATGATTGGTTGATATTTGCCTCAATGTTGTGCTCACAGCAGAAAAGGACATGGCTTTTTCAGAGGAGGCCTGGATCCTGGAGTGTAGAATGTCATGCCTTAGAGGTGTCTCTGGTTACCTTCAGGCTTCTCAGTTCTCTTACGAGGTGCTGTTATAGAAGAAATGGAAATAAGACATAGAAAGAGTCTCTCTGGGGCACAAACAAGAAGAAAATCAGGGCTATTCACCCCTAGTAAGGAAAAGTCAAGGGAGAAAACCCACACCGTGAACCCCTGGTTGGTGGGAATGGGCTCAATGGTGGCTCACTTGCCTGGCACATAGTGCTCCTGCTGCAGCAGCTCCATCTGCAGGAGGCTCTCCTCCTGGGCTGTGGTCTGTTCCAGTTCATGCTGGAGATGTTCAAACCTAGAGGAGGAAGGCAGCTGGAACACAGGCCTGGTGGGGCCCTGCCATGTCAGCTTTTGAGTCCCCACCAGCCAGACAACCCAGCATCACCTTTTAGCTGAGCTCAATGACTACTTCCTCAAGGGAAAACGGTCAGAGGCCCCTGGACTAGATTTTTTTCCTAAACGTTTAAAAACTGCTATAAGTTGAACTGGAAAATACACTGTTAACAACATATTTTCCAACAGTCCAAAAACTTTATTTTGGAGGAGTATCAATGTCTGAGTTAGATATTCCGGGCCTTGATTGGATACCAGGTGAAATGTGAACAACCTGTAAAACTCTATGTCTGCCCTCTAGTGGATCCCACACAACACTGCAGGGAAGGCTCTAATTATTCCTACAGCCCAGAACCTGCATGGGCTAATTTGTCAACTCCTAATCTGTTTATGGCAGAGTAAATCTTCTCACAGGAAACTGATGAACCCTGCAGAGAGCCTGCATCCAGCAGGGGTGCGCTGCGTTCAAATCAGTCAAAGACTAGAAATTTATCTCTAAATGTGATGTTTCTGAAGGAAAATAAAGTGGCAGAGGACACACTGTCCTTCACAATTTACCTGCCGCTTCTCACAGGAGAAGAAGGGGACACAAACCCCAGAAGACCAAAACCAAACATATTGTTTTCTGGACAAAAGTTCCCGGTGATTAGTCAACTCGATACTCTGAGATATTTTTTCCCTGAATGTGGATGGGAGCCTTGCCAAATAGACTAAAACCCAGACAGGTCAGAGACCCCAAAACAGAGACTCCACTAGACTACAACTGCTTCTTTTAGTCTGTGCTCCTACCTCATCTGGGACTCAGTGAAGTGATGCTGCAGCTTTCCTGCCAAGTCCCTTTGCTGGGTAACCAGTTCCTTCCGCTTCAGCAGGAATTGAAGGTGTTCCTCCAGACTTTGATGTTCCTATTCATTAGAGGATTGTGTTCTTAGGGCAGGGTTGTCTGCGCACACGTACACATGTGTGCATGCATGTTCACAAACACAAACACACTTACAGAGTCCTGATCATCACAAGTACATGGATGCTCACATACAAGCACATTGCATTGCATCCACATGTGTAGTTCCTAGCTAACAATATGAAAGAAGAGACCACCTGGGATCCTATGAAGAACAGAGTTAACTTTCATTAGCCCACACCCTCTCCCCCCGTATTATAAACCAGGTACAGGGATGTGTTGATATGATGAGGAATGTGTACTTTGTCTTTGTTTTGATAATTTTCATTATATGTCTACTTTATATGTGTGGGGGTTTTGCCTGCCTGTGTGTCTATGCACCACATGCACGCCTGGTCCCTGGGAGAAGAACACAGTGGGCAGAGCAGTCAATGTAGTGCTTGCCTTGTACACCCAGGCCACCAATGGTGGATGCCAGGGTTCCTTGATCAGTTATCTGAGCTTGCATACAAGCTTTCCAGTCTGTTCATTAAAGTCTTAGTTCCGTGGTACAGGACCACTGCCTGATGGTGGAACAGCCCCTTCCTCTCACTCAGTGCTTTCCCATGGCTCCAAGAAGGGCAGCTTCCTCCAACAAGAACGCTCTAAACCACAGGTTACCTCATTTTCTGCCCAAGGAGTTCGAGCAATGAGCTCAGAAATCCAGAAAATCTCTACAAGCAGGAGTCAAAATAAACCTTTCCGTCCAGTGAGATGATTGTGTCAGGGATTTCTCTAAGTAACAGCAGGCTGACTGACTCCTGGTCAAATAGTACATCTATTACTTCATACTTAGCAATATTCCATGGAAGGACTTGACTTCATTGAATTTTTACTCATCATTGTTGGGCATTTGAATATTTTCTGGATTGGGTTGCTCTGAGGAATGCTTCTATAACCCAGGTGTCCCCTAGATTCTCTGTGACCCTTAATTCTCATTTTGAGATTACTGCATCATTTGGAGACTGCAATTCAAGTTTCTGAAATATTATACATAGCTTCTCACAGGGCTACACAATTTTCCCTCCTAGCAATATCTGAGGATCCTCATTTCTCCCAATCCCCATCAGGACAACTTTAACTCAGCGTAAAGAAGCTTGGAATGAAAGCAGCTTCTGAATGCTCCAGACACAACATGCAGTGAGTGCTTTAGACGATGATGAGCCTGAGTGGGCTGCACTAAGACAGCCTGTTCTCACAGCTCAGCATGGCTATGGGACTTCTGCTGGGGAGACACCTCTGCAGTTCAGCATCTCTTAAATGACAAAATCCACGCCAAGATCCAGAAACAAAGTGAACCAACTCAAGATTGTACAAAGGTGAAAGGAAAATGGCAGCAGGCAATGATGAGGAAAACAAAACAGGATGCAGAAGTCGTTATGGGCAGTCACCTTTCACCCAGAGCAGAGAAGGACACACATCCTAAACCAGGCTCTCCTGCTCTCAGGCACCTTGATTCGCCTCAGCAGCCTCTTTCTCACCTCCATGTCCTGCATTACCTTGGATTTCTGCAAAGGATTTCTTTGCAGATGAATATTTATGTCTCTACAAACACCTGAAAATCTTTTAGCTGCATGAGTTTTGTGGTCCTTTGTTCTACTTAGCTGGGTGGACATGCCAAAGATGGGAGCTCCATGTACTCTGTGACTGATGCAAACTGATGCTGACCAGAGCAGGAACAGTACTTTCTATTAACATTGGTCTCCGTCATCCTTAAGGATGTCCATCATTCCATGAGTGGACACACATATAGAAGCTTAAACACATATTCTCAAACCCACAAAGATACATAGAAACACAACACACACACACACACACACACACACACACACACACACACACACTCCTCCTGAACCCAGAAAAGCAAAGGAAAAGACTACAATGTTGCAGCACCTTTCCTGCTGCAGGGGGAGGCAGCGGTCCTCAGTGCTGTCTCTCAGTGCTCTTAGCACTGGCTTCTGCCCTAGTCAGAACTTCTTTCCCCTCCAGAAAAGTTCTTCATCTCAAGACTCACTGATCATACAGGTGAGTGAAAAACATCTGCACACCTGAGCTTGACCACAAAAGACCAAGTCCCAAAGGAAGAAGCTGCACATGAAGCCTCTCGATAGCTCTAAGCTGACCCATTCTAGTTTCCTAAGGGACCTTACCCAGGCTCCTCCAGAGAAGACCTTGATAGCACTAGAGAATGAGACTGACCCATGGTCATGACCCAACAACTTTGGACCATAACACGGGCATAAAATATGAAAATAGCCTCAGATCAGTCAGTAGGAGCCTAGTGAGGTCAGCACAGTGTTGTTCTGAAATGCAGCTCTCTGTACAACTATGAGGGGATCTGTACTAAGACATAACCATGCGCATGATAGAGTGAGCATCACAATGTCAGCAAAGAGACAGACTGCAGGTTCCTTGTTGTGAAGCCAATGAGACAAACCAGACATTTCCTGGGAGGTTGCCTCAGTTCGGTGAAAGGAAAGATCTACTTTTTATTTTCAAAATAGCTCTGGGGTTTGAATTTTCTTTTACAAAACACATTAATTCCAAAATAGTTCTTTGTCTTCCTTATAAAACAAAGCAGTTAGCAATAAGACGAGACAGAAAAAGATAGGAATCTCTACCTATGAGGAGACAGGAGATCCAAAGAGCTCTGGCCTGGTAGCTTAAGCAGAACAAAAATATTATGTTCTAGAAACAAATGATCCCCAGGTCCTTGTCCTCACTCACTCACTCACTCACTCACTCACTCAAAGCTCTGTGATTCTCCCTATGTGGCTCCCAGGATAAAACCCTTCCTACCATACTGACATGTAGGTGTGTGATATGTGATTTACAAGTCTCCCTCAAAGAACTGCAGCTTCTACCAGAGCAGGATGGTTTGTTTTCCAGTCAGGTTGTGTCTTCCCAGAGGTTACTCCCCAGAAAGACTTGTGACGATCCCAGAAATGAACTTTTAGATGGAATGGAGGTGGTCAGCTGGGTAACTGAGTGGACGGTTACATGACAGTGTACATATATGTGTGTGTGGTTAGATAGGTGGGCAGCTTGCTCCTGCAGCCTCAGCTTACCTGCTGCTGCTTTGTCAAGATGTCACAGATCTTCTCAAGGGCCTCCACACAGAGCTTCTTTGTCTCCTCACAGGACTCTTGCAGGAAGATCTGCTCCTGCTGCAGCTTTCTGTTTTCCTCTCTCAACATGCCCACTTTTTCCTTCATCTGTGTCTTTTCCCTCAGAAGCCGGCTGTGGACGGTGCTTAACCATCACAAACAATGATGAGCTCCAGTCCACCTCCATCTGCCACTCCTACCTACTAATACCACCTTCCCTGAAAGGTTCTATGTCCTCAGACAGCCCCAGACTGCAGAACACATTAGCCATGCCAGTATCACCAAGATGATGTACCTCTGAGAACAGGATTCTGCACCCCCAACACATGCCGGTCCTACACTGATCATGGTTTTGGGAGAACATTATCAGGTATAGAGCAAACCTTCTAAGGGAGAACAGAGGACCCAAGAGGAATACATTCCACATCTGTGTCTCATATCAACAGGCTCTTTATGTCCCTGTTAAAGTCCCAGACACCATTCATGGTGCAAACCATGTTTTCTATCTAGAAGTTCTGAGAGGTGACAGGCCAGTGTTGGGAGGGGCTCTCAGACTCCTTGCAATTGGGAGAAATCAGTCTTGGAGGACAAGCTAGAAGCACAGCCCTCACTCTGGTTCAAAGAGAAATAAGTGCAACAGCTGTCCTTCCCAAGTGCGGGGTCCCATCCAATCAGACACTCACCTGTATGAGATTGTCTTCTCAGTCAGCTCCTTGCACTTGCAAGAGGCCTCACTAATTTCCTTGGGGAATTTCTCCAGCTCTGACGTCTCCTTCTGATGATCCATTTTCAGCTCCTCAAGCTCAGAATTCAGCCTGTGGTAGAGCATGGGACCAGGAACAAAGAACCCCATGAACACAGTCATCAGAACCCCATGAACACATGAATTACGGCTGGGTCTTGGATTATCCTAGTGCACTAGATGTCATGTCCCGAATCCTAGGTACTAAGACATGTTGATATTTATTAGACTTGATAAACTGTTCCAGGGCCAGAAAGGCAAAGCATCAGGATGGAGACAGACAGGGCTACATGAGCTTCCTCATAGGCCTGGAGAAACAAACTAGCTCTTTATAAGATGTCCCAGGAGTCTGTGCTATGGGTCTGGGCCTACCTGAAAACTCTGATGTCATGTCTCCTGTCTTCAGAAAAAAAATATTTATTCTGTGTTCCTGTTATCACAAGGATACTCAGAACTCATAATCAGGATTTCCATGGAGGAGACCGTACAGTACAATGACTCTATAAACTCCCCCAGGGAATTCCATTCAGTCACCAAGGCGAGCACAAAGGATGAGGGCAGGGATGCTCAAAGTGAGACTCCACGGCCTCAGCACTTATATCACCTGAGGCTCTGAGTCAGACAGATCCTTAGCCCTGCCACCAATCTCTGACTCACAGGATCTGGACAGATACACACATGAACAAACACACTGTCAGGGAACACCTCAGAGACAGTACAGAACACACCAGACACCACAGCACAAAGGAGATTTATTGACTCAGAAGAGCAATCATGGAATAGGTACCTGCCTCTGAATCAGACAAGAATTGAGAGCAAGCAACCGGTATTTTTCTCAGCAGTAGGTTTTTAAGAAGATAAGGGGAAGTCTGTGCTAGGATGAGTTGGTGAGACCTGATTGGACAGCTTAGCCAGAATAGCCAAATAGTGAATTTTGATTGCTGGACCTTGGTGTTTGGCTTCAGGAATGAGTCATAGGACAAATAATGGTATGAACCTTGAGGACAAATTTTAGAAATTCGATTTAACGTTATATCAAGTGAGAGGGAAGTGAAAAGGGCAAAATCTGCCACTGCCATATTGGCAATGTTTGGGCCTGTTAGCTCTTCACACACATAAACCCATACACAAGTAGGATGCCAGAGACATGCAGGTAGGTGGCATTATCTCAGAGTATAAGGAACAAGAGCAGAGAGATGCCAGGATGAGCTCCAGGTCTTCCAGTCACACACTGAGATAAACCAAGTGGGATCAGGCCCTGCTCCCAGAGCAACCAGCTAGAAATCCCCCAGTCAAATACAAAGACTCCCATGAACTCAGCACCCAGCATCTCCCACCACCTGTCCAGGCCTCTTTGAAATGCGTGTTGTGAGCTCACACACTGGTGCTCCATCCATAGAATGTGACTCAGGCCACAGGCTCTGCTTTTCATTGGGAGGAAGCAGAACAGCCTGTATCCCCATCTCACTCCTACCTAGGCCTCAGTCCTGCCTCTCAGATGCACTCGGGAAAAGCACACTGGGTAGGAGGACACCTTGGAGGTGCAGCCTCAAGTGCCATGAGGAATGCTGGGGTGGACACAGGAGAGTCAAGACAGTCACCAGAGTACTGGACATAATGAATACCTGTTGTTCACATCATTGTTGGTATAGTTTGCCAGGACTGCACGAAGTTCATTCCTCTCATTGGTCATCATCTGAAGCTGAAGGCTCAGTTCATCAACCTTGTTCATCTGCTGCTCCTGCTCAGTGAGGGAGGCTGAGGTCCGTGCCTTTCCAGTACTCCCTGTAGGTAGATAAACATCAGTGAATTTGTACAGTTAGATGGTACAGGACCAAGAGATACCATGTTGAGTCCCCAGAAGAAGCCTGAGGAAGAGGGAACGCATGGAACCCACTGAAGTCCACAGAGAGCAGAACAACTATCCTCAAGTTGGGACCCATAAGCCATGTCTCCATCCCCAATCACTATTGCTCGATATGTCCATCAATGTTGGGAAATATTATTTTCAGGTGTATAACTTTCCTTTATGCTTCATTTGTTTAACTCTGTGAAGCTGTGTTACTGTGCTTTTCTAAAATACCTGATGGTCCTAATAGAGATATGGACAGCCAATAGTGAGATAGGAGGAGGGATAGGTGGTATTAGCAGGCAGAGAGTATAAATAGTAGGTGAACTCTGAGAGGAGAAGAAGAAGGAGCCCAAGAACAAGAGTGGAGGACTCCAGGGGTCAGACACCAGCTCACTCAGCAGCCATCGAGTAAGAGTGGAAGTAAGATTTACAGAAGAGAAAGATAAAAGCCCAGAGGCAAAAGGTAGTCTGGGTAATTTAATTCAAGAAGAGCTGAGAAGAAATATGCCAAGCTAAGGGCAGGCATTCAGAAGAAAGAAGAAGCTTCTGTGTGTGATTAATTTGGGAGCTTGTCTGGGGGACGTTACTCTCCCTCTTTCTAGTGACACACAAGCAAAAGAAATCCAGTGACGGTGAAGGGCAGGGCTGGAACTGGAACCACTGTGGTTCCTTCTGTGCTTCCCACGCAGAGGCCGAGGGAAAGAAGAGGGCCCTCTGCACTGCAGTTGAAGCCTTAATGATCCTTGGCTCTCTGCCAAACACACCATCAGAAATCCTCGACTCTGGGTCTGCTCTTTAGTAACTCAGAAAAGCAGAAGAGGACATCGCTTCCCAGGAACTCCCACCTCCTGAGTCCACTCCTGAAAGGATCAACTGAAGCCTTCATCCTTCAGGAATCTCTCTCCCCTGCCCAGGACTCACTGCGCTTTCTCCAGAACCATTTATTCCTTGATGTGTGGCTCGGAGACTGAAGGCCATCTTCCCTGTGCCTCTCTCTGGCCTCCCTGCGCTCTCCATCCTGTCTCCCAAGCAGCCTGTTGAGTCGTGTCAGCATGGCTGTGGGTGAACCACACAGGCACTGAACGAATGCCTCAAGGGCAGTTGGCGTTGCCACAACACAGGTGACATCACAGAATTCCAGGCTCTCCAGGATACAGTAGAATGTCCAGGTGGGGGACTGCTGATGTCATATGATACAGCTCTTCACCCCTGCTAACTACTTCACCCAAAAGTGACCTGAAACTAAGGTGCCATTTCCAAGAGCCTCTCGGGGGACACCGGGGAAGCCTTTAGGCACATTGTCTTCCTATGGTTGGAAATCTATCCCTATGCTGCTCACGTTTTATGTGAGAAGTTGAAAGCTCACTTCCCAACCGCTGCTCAGGGATGGCTTTTCCCTCCTGAAGATCCACACTCAAGTAACGTGAGAAACAAGGATGCTTAGAAATGAGGTCAGGATAAAGGGAGTAGAACAGATGAGGTCTCTGAAGTGAACGAGCACTGGTGCAGATCCTCAGACTTTTAGAGACTGGAGGATTCAAAACAAAGAGAAGACACATAGGAAGTGATGAAAATTTCACTCAGAGTGTCACTAGAGCTCACTCAAGCTATGAAGTTGATAGAGAGGGTGAGACTAGCTCTTGGCAGGTCTACCTGGAACCACTGAGCCCAGGTGAGCCTTCAGATATTGAAAGCAAACAGTTGGAGAAAGAGTATGATGGCCTCAACCTTGAATCAATAGACTGAGGAGAGAGGAGTAGCACCCAGAGGTCAGTGTGCGCCATCTAGAGGAGGCATTAGCGATGGAGACACAAGCACACACACATACATAAATAGGAAAACCGGCACACTCACACACATATGTAAATAGAAAAACCTGTACATAATCACACAATTCCGTTGCAGAACAAGATGTAGATCACTGCTATGCTGTGTCAACCAGCAAACAAAAGCCAAATTCCTTCTCTGGAGGCACCTGCTCCAATTCCCATGCTCTTCCATAGGTGGCGCTGCTAGCTTTGGTGCAAGATACATTAGGAGAGCATGGGAAGGGCAGGCAAGGGGAGAGACTCAGAGTTGTTGCACCATACAGGTATTTTATAGCCATCACCACCTTTCTACGTATCCTGACCATCCCTGTAAAGAGAAGCCAGTCCATGGTCAGCCTGGAATGCATGTTCTTCAGATATAACCTCTGCCACTGTTGACATCTGCAGATACCACTACATGGGACCTTGCCCCTCCCAGACTCTCCATCAATTCCCACAGTGTCCCTATCTGATAGTAGTGGCTGTCCAGCTCCTTCCCACTTTTGTGGAGTCTCAGGATCTGACCCTGTCTTTTTGCTTCCTCTCATGTCCACACTGGATGCTCTGTTACCAAACTAGCCCCAGCTGGCCTGTGGCTCACATTCCCCTCACATTGGTCCAACCACAATGTTCCTCGTATTCCTGGATCCTTCCAGCTGTGTCTGGTTCTTGCAGATTCCATGCTTTTCCACTTCCACACTTCAAAGACACATTGTGACATATAGATTTGTGGGTCTCTCCAGTCCTCAGATATTTCTGACAAGTCCTTCTTTGCTGTAGCAGATGGTTTTCCTGACACCGGAGGACCCCGAGCAATGCCGAGGGCCTGGCCTCATCCATGCCACTAGTGTTCCAAGCAAGAATTTGCAGTCAAAAATGGTCTGAACAGATCAGTCCTGTCCAGGCTGCCTAATAACTGTGTGACTGTGGGAATGCACCTTTTCCTGGCACCCCAGGTGGTTAGTGTCATTCACCTTCCTCGTGGACACATTCTCATGATAGTGACCCAACACCAGACCCTGGGATGCTGGAGAGGTGTTCATTGACCGGAAGGAAGATGTGTGAGACACAAGCCTGTCATGCCAGTGTTGGGGGCAACAGCACAGGAAGACCAGGAGTTCCAGACCATCCTGGACTAAGAAACTCTGGTTCACAAAGAAGACAGGCAGACCAGGATGGGAGCTCAGGTGGTAGAGGGCTTCCCTAGGACATTAAACCCCAAGCTCCAATTCAGCACCATGTAAACATGCCTTGCCATCTAGGCAAAAAGATCACAGCTTGCAGGTTAGCCTTAGCTGTATGGTGAGATGGAGGCCAGCCTGGGCTACATGGGAGCTGTCGAGATATAAAGATTTAAAGAGGGGAGCTGGCTTTTCAGGACACAGGCAGGTGACCCCAGACGGGAGATCTGCCATGAGAGATGGAGAGATGGGTGGCAGAGTTGGTGGCAGATGATAATTAGGGTGGCCCAGCACAGTCTTGGAGGGCTGCTGTCTCCAGGACCTTTCCTCCTTCTGAGGCTGAGCACCCACCAAGGTCCAGCAATCAAAGTCTTGAAGTCCAGTCATCCAAAGCTTCAGTTGGCTTACCAAATCTACCTGCCCAATTAAAATTAAAGACCTCATCCTAACAGAGGGGTTCCCATTTTACCCTCATTAATCACCATTTTCCTATGTGCCATGTCTGTCTCCTCTCCATCAAGAGCCAGTCCTTTGTGCTTCCAGAAAGCATGCCTGTCTCCTTCCCTTGTTCCTGTCCCCTTCTCCCTCATTCCCTATCTCCTATATCTCGTTCTTTTTCCTGCCCTCTGTTCCTCTGGGGTAAATAAGTCTCTTGTGTGCTAAGAACTTGGTCTTGAGGGTCCTGAGTTGAAACTTTACCTTTCAGTGGGTGTTCAGACACTGCAGAAGAAATGGGGTTCTCATGGGCCCCATGAGTGTCAAGTCTGTCTTGTGTGATGTTTGCTTTACCATACACCCAGGTGGTCCTTGAGAATGAGTCTGATTGTGGAGGTGTGGACAGGTCAGCCCAGCACACAAAATGCGATGGCTGCAGGGGCAGGAAATTGATACTAGACTGGGCTACATAGCAAGGCCCTGTCCCACACACAGTTATTTCAATTGTGATAAACACACAATTAAACTATCAGCTATTTTTAGAGGCACCCTTCACAACCATAAAAACATTTATGTTCATCAGAATCCTGGGGATATACATCTTTCACTCAGGAGACAGAAACAGGCAGATCTCTAAGTTCCAGGCCAGCCTGGTCTGCATAGTGAGTTATGGGTTAGCTAGGGCTACACAGAGGGGAAAAAGCCTTCATATTAAACAGCTAAAGAGATAGGTTTTTGGTTAAGAGCACTGGCTGCTCTTGCAGAGGATCCATGTTTGAATCCCATCACCTACATGGAGGCTCACACCTATCTAACTCCAGATCTTGGGGGTCCTCATCCCTTTTCTGATCTCCTCAGGTACCAAAACAACCATGAAGATTGCATACATGCTATGTGATGTGTGTGTGTGTGTGTGTGTGTGTGTGTGTGTGTTCATATTGTGTCAGAAAAAAATAGTAAAGTTTCCATTAAGGCTGAAGACTTAAGTTCAATAACCAAACAGTACTGGTTCATTAAAAAAAAAAAAAAGGTTTTACCCTAGGTGCCTGGACTATCTACTTCTGGGCTAACTACTATCTATCTATCTATCTATCTATCTATCTATCTATCTATCTATCATCTATCTTCTTTGGTTCTTGGCTACACAAGCAAGTGTTGGGTGTGGGTTTTCTTGTGGAGTTGGCCTTAAGTCAATTCAGACACTAGTTTGCTATTCCCACAGTTCTGCGCCACCGTTGTCCTTCATATTTTGTAGGCAGGACAGTTTGTAGGTCAAGGGTTTTGTGACTGGGTTGGTTGATGTCTGCTTTTCTCTTTGAATAGCGCTCAGAGTACCCTCCCTCACCCAAGAGACTAGAAGGTCGGGATGCAGCTTCCTGTATGACCCAGATGACTTCCCCATGTTCCATTTGTGGTGTTACCTCAGCAATGGGTCCTGTTGGCAATTTCTGGAGAGCAGCCCTGTCCTGTGTCTTAGCAGCAGCCTGGGTGGTTTGGAGATTTCCATGGGGCACCCTTGACCGACAACTGAATTGAATGCAGCCCAGTTCTACCACTGGAATCCTTGCCTGGTGAAGGAGATGGCCAGTTGAGACTCCATTACTAGGAGCCATCACTAGGAATGGGGGGAGGACACATAAATGGAGGGCAGGACAAAGAAAACAAGATTTCCCACTAACGTGTTATTACTAAGACAAATACCAGATAGGAACATTCAGACCCTGCATCATGCTGACATGACCAAAATCAGGGGAAGGGGTGTTGCTCAAAGATGGTGCTTACTATGCCCTGGGTCTAGGGTGACTGACAGTGAAGGTGATTTTGTGAGTCCACCTGAGACAGCGTGATTGACAGTGAAGACTCCAAGCAGCAAACTGTACTAATAGTGTTTGAGTTCCTCCATGTCTGCGGGACTTGAACTAGGGAGGCTGGAGTCTGTGTCAAGACATTAGCTAGGCGTGGGGTGCAGGGGACAAGAAAGCAGCATGCCAGATGGGAAGGATGTTGATTGCTGTGACTCGGATTCGAACCGAGGTTGCTGTGGCTACAATGCAGAGTACTAACCACTCATAATATCGCAATGAGCCTCCCGCCTGATGGTGGGTGCTCACCAGAGTCTCAGTCAAGTTCAGATTGGCTCATGCTGAGTGGCTTTCTTTAGACCAGACTGTTCTGCAGAAGTGATTTCTCCAAAGCTTATGCACTGTGAGCAGTACCGAGTGCAGGCATCTGTGCCTTGGTTGGATGGTGAGGGCAGTCACTAACTGAGAAGTCCATGGGTCGATGCCACTCTTGCAGGTGCAGTATTTCCCCCAAGCACATGAAAGCCCTCCATCGCTCTTCTCTCCATGGTGGCTGGGGCACCTGGGTAGGGCACGCACTGCTCTGTGGTCCTTCTGAAGAACTGTGGAGCAAACCAGTGGCCCCGAGCCTTCCTTCCATCGATGCTGCTTACCTGCATCTCTTGGATTTATTTTGGTATTCCCACACCAAATGGTTTTTTTAAATAATTTGGTTCTAGGGTTTTGTGTTTACAAATTACATATTGGTTGCCCTGTGATATGCATATCTTTAGCCAGTGGTGTAAAGTTTACCCGTTTTTTCCTGTGCTTTGGTGACTTGCTGTCCATAATCATTTTTTTTATTATTATTATTAAGAAAGGAGTCTCAGCTGGGCGGTGGTGGCACACGCCATTAATCCCAGCACTCGGGAGGCAGAGACAGGCGGATCTCTGTGAGTTCAAGGCCAGTCTGGTCTACAAGAGCTAGTTCCAGGACAGGCTCCAAAGCCACAGAGAAACCCTGTCTTGAAAAAAAAAGAAAGAAAGAAAGAAAGAAAGAAAGAAAGAAAGGAGTCCCATTCTCCCCATTCCCAAATAAACCAGACAGCAGGTGGAGGTTTCCACAGGGGTCCCCTCTCTTCCCACACCAAATAAAAATTGGCTTTGTTATTTTCCCTGCCCACTCTGCTATCTAGAAAGAGCAAGGGCTTCTTACAACAAAAGGAGGATCCATAACTAACTAGGCTACATTATGGCCATGTTAAAGGCATCCCATCTCCGCAGAGCTATAGGAATTATTCACTGATGGTCTGATCAGAATCTAGTCATCTCTAATGGATCAGACTCCATCATCTCTAAGGGAAACAACCAAGCTGACCAAGCAGCCAGGGCAGCAGCCTTCCAGGCCCAGACTTACCTCAATCACCTCAGGGGGTTCATACAGTGTGGGAGTGATTTCTTATTAATAAAGAAACTGCCTAGGCCAACCCTTAGGTAGGCGGAGTAAACAGAACGGAATGCTGGGAGAAAGAAGCTGAGTCAGGGAGTCGCCATGATTCTCCCACTCCAGACAGACGCAGGTTAAGATCATTCCTGGTAAGCCAGCTCTTGGGCTACACAGATTAATAGAAATGGGTTAGATCAATATGTAAAAGCTAGCCAATAAGAAACTGAAACTAATGGGTCAGGCAGTGTTTAAAAGAATACAGTTTCCATGTAATTATTTTGGGTAAAGCTAGCCGGGTGGCGGGACACAGCCCGCCGCTCCGTATTTCAACAATACAGTACACCCCACATTCTCACAGTCACCACCTGACACTTGGCCAATTCTGTCCAACCTACATCAACTCTTCATCCAAATAGTCAGGCTCTGTCTAACTTTGTAAAGGCTCATCTCCAATCCACCTGGAAGACTTAAAGTTCTTAAAAACGATCACTGTGTCTTATAAAATCTGTCAAAGGTTAGATTCCAAGTCCAAGTATGGTAACTTCCCTTTTCCCACCCACCAGGTCAGGGTTTCCCTTCTAGGGACTGAGTGGCAGCTTGATTTTACTCATATGCCCACAGTCAGATGGGTTAAATAACTCTTGGTTTTGTTAGATACCATGTCTGGGTGGATTGAAGTGTTTCCTGCCACTAACAAGAGGGTCCAGATAGCTTTTGATGTTCTTCTCCAGGAAAATAGCCCCAGATTGGAATCCAAACCTCTCTTCAGTCAGATAATGGTCCAGGGTTTACCTCCCAGATCTCTCAAACTTTATCTAAGGCTCTTAACATTCCCTGGCATTCTCATATTACATACTGTAGACCCATATTTCTACATGGTATGGCGACCAGAATCCCAGGCCACAGTTTGCACCTGAAGCACAGGAGGTGGTCACCTCCCTAACAAAGGGTCAGGATATGCTAATGTTGTTCTGCTCCTTCTTTGTAAAGTGGAGGATGCTTGGGATAGAGATGCTAATTTGACCTATGTGACAGAGCTGGCATCAGTGCAGGAAGATAGGGAGACAAAATGGGCATAGAAAGGTGTGGTCAAAGGTGGGGACGAGACCAGAGACATTCGCCTGGTTACCTCGGAAGCAGAATGCCAATGAATTTCCCCCTCAGTTTATGTTCTGGTATATAAGTCTATTTGGAGAAAAAATGCAGAGGAATTTTCAGGATGTGAACTCAGGATTTCATGAGGGATTCCTGAGAATCTCCTTCCCGATAAAGCCATTTGAGTTGTGAGTTTATTCCCACGCCTCTCCTCGGGTCCAGGAGAAATAATTTAGGCTCCGGGCTAGCACCAGACCCTGACATAATGGTTCCCGTATGCGAGACTGATTGGTGAACCCCAAAAAACATGGAAGAAGTGACCAAACGTACAGAGGAGAACGTGAGGAACCCACGAGAAAAAAATTGCAGCACAGGTGCATATGTGAGTAATGTGCACTCAGAAATAAAGAATAGAGTTTCAAGAAGTATAGAGAAGTGGGAAGTTTAAATCAGGAGCAAAAATTTGTAAATAATAAGTTTCATATATGGGATAAGGAAAGAGTATTCAGTAGATATGTTGATAGCTAAAGGGAGTTAAAATGGAGCAGAAACAGAGGCAGAGAGATTTAGAGCCTGTAAGCATGCTAGCCGCAGAAATGCAACTTTTATCCCTAGCTAAACAGGTAGGAGAAGTAAAGGAACTTTGGCATTTGGCCCAAGAATCGCCTAGGTTACTGCTGAGATTGAGACGCCAGGCGCCGGCGGCACACAGTAACCAGCTGAATCTAACCCACCTGCGGGAGTACGTTTAGAGAACAAATTTTACCCCACACAGTTGGTAGCCCAGAGTCGTCTAATAGAACAGCGGAGAGGATTCAGGAATTCTCCTAATTTTACGATTACAAGTTAAAATTAAAAAAACAAAGTTTAAAATCGGTATGACTATACACACCAGAGCTTGTGATGGCAGGCTGGCAGACGGGGGGAGCCTGTGTCCTGCCCCCTGTCAAGTGGCCTGGCTTCAGCAGGGAGTTGAAAGGCAGGTTTGAAAAAGTAGCCTCAGAAAGCTGCAGCTTCACGACAATTAAAAATAAACAAGCAGGTTAAATATGCTTCTTTTTCCAGTTCACAATTTTGCTTCTTTGTCAAAAATCTGCTGTTTGTAGGCATGTGGATTCATACCCAAGGTGAACTGATACCAGTTCTTTTGATCCTCATACCTTCTCAATGTGTTTTCAGTACTGTGGCTCTGTAGTGAAGTTTAAAACCATGGATTGTGATGCATTCAGAAGTTCCTTGATTTACAGGATTTATAAGATTGTTTAGGCTATCCTGGGTATTTTTTTCTTACAAAGTTGAAGATTGTCCTTTTGAGGTCTGTGAAGAATTTTGCTATAATTTTAATGGGCATTGCATTGAATCTGTAGGTTTCAGTAAGATTGTCATATTTGCTGTGTTGGTTCTACCTTCACAAGAGAATAGGAAATCTTTCCATTTTCTGGTGTCTGAAATTTCTTCTTGAAAGATTTAAAATTCTTATCGTATAGAATTTTCTACTTGTTTGGTTAAAGCTACTCCAAGATATTTTATGGTATTTATGGCTATTGTAAAGGGTGATGCCTCTCAGTTAACATATTGTAGAAGAGGTGCATTTTGGGTAGTTTTCAAATTCTGTCTATGACAAAGTAATTTTGCTATAAACATAGTTTGGCGCATGTCCTTATTGGTTGAGCATCTTTGTTGCATAGGCGCAAAACTGGTATTGCTGAGTTTTAAGGTAGATAGTTGCCTAATTTTCTGAAAAATCACCATACTAGTATCCAAAGTGGCTGTGCCAGTTTGCACTTCCACCAGCAATGGAGAAGTTTTTTTTTTTTTCCTTTACCGCACATTCTCTTTTTTTTTTTTTTTTTTTTTTTTGGTTTTTCGAGACAGGGTTTCTCTGTGGTTTTGGAACCTGTCCTGGAACTAGCTCTGTAGACCAGGCTGGTCTCGAACTCACAGAGATCCGCCTGCCTCTGCCTCCCGAGTGCTGGGATTAAAGGCATGCGCCACCACCGCCCGGCTCCGCACATTCTCTTAAGCACAAATTGTCAACAGTGTTTTTAATCTTGGCAATTCCTACAGGGATAAGATGGAATCTCAGAGTTTTGATTTGCATCTCTCTAATGGTTAAGGATGTTATACTTGAGCATTTTTAAGTGTCTTTCAGACATTTTAAGATTCATCTGTTGAGAATTGTTGGTTTAGGTCTGTACCATATATTTTTTATTGGGGACTCTGGGGACCCCTCCCCCACCTTCCATCTTGGGACCTTCCTCCCTCAATCACCAGGATCTCAAATTTTATCACCAGGAGAAAAATTTTTCTAGACACAATCTTTAGCATTGCCAGCATCTTGTCAGGTCCAAGTTGCCTGTCAGCCAGTTCCCCAAAGACCAGGAAACCCTGAAGTAACCAGCTACCCCAAGACGTGGTCAAGCATCCCAACTGTCTGACGCCCACACATCAGCAGAAAGTAGTCTTGTTAGACGTGATGCCCCATTCCTGCCCATCTGTTACCTTTAACCTCCCAATTTTCATAATAAATATAAGGGTGAAATGTTATCATTTCTATCACCCATAGTTCTGCCAAAATGTCTAGACACCTGAAGCACTGGCACTTCTGGGTTCCAGAGCAAGGCATGCACCATCAAGTGTTGTGGCAACGTACATAGCCATCCAGGGCCTCAAAGCCTGTGTGATCTTGATCTACCCTGCAGAAGCTACAGCTATGTAAGCCACGTCAGTATGCACATATGCTAGGCGGTTTCAAAGCTGAACTCGCCCACTCCGTGTTTTCTTCTCAGCACCAGCTCTCCCCAGGCCTGTGCACGCACATGTCTTTTCCTCTCTCTAATAAACATCCTTCCTGTGTACACATTCACGGCTGTGGGATGCTTCAGATGTCATGTCTGTGGTTTCCATGCCTCACATCTTGCTGCCTCACTTTTAACAACAGAGATGAAACAGGGCCAAGGAAAAGGATCTCAGGCCCAGAGCTGAGACCAAGCAATGGCCGTCACCTTAGGGAGCAACACATTTCCGGGCCATAAGGACCTACCCGCACCTACCCACACCTATCCGCGCCTACCCGCGCCTACCCGCGCCTACCCGCGCCTACCTGCGCCTACCCGCGCCTACCCGCGCCTACCCGCACCCTCAGAGAAAGCCCAGACATTGTATAGCTGTGGTTTCAAATCCACAACACGAGGAGAGGATGGCCCCAGTTTGAGTTTATTGTTAGGACTTGGAAACAGAGGTGATCTCTGTCCATTGCTAACTGTCCTGAGAGCGTCTGTTAGCTTGACAAGTTCAATTTTCTTTTATTTGGCTTCCTTAATGGTTAACAAATCTGCAGATAAAAAAATATGGTTGTCATTCTGTCTACTTGCCTTATTCCCCGGCAAAAATCACAGACAAGATCTAGACTGTAAAGCAGACTGGTAGGAGCGCTGGCTTCACACGGGGTCCCAAATATTAAAGGACACTTGAGGCTGAGACGTGGAGTCTGAGGACTCAGTGGAAGAAATGTTTTCTTAGTATTTGTCGTTATTATTAATGTGGGTGCTGCCATTCCTGTTTCGAGAATTGACATCAACAACTTCTCAGATAAATACGTTCTTTTTGTAGTGAGAGCAAAGCACATTTATCTAGATATTTTCTCATCACAGACATGGATGTGGTCCCTGTATTTATTATCACCAGTATTACTGTTGGAAGTCAGGCATGGTGCTACACATCTCTTAGCAGCATTTGTGGTGGCGCAGGCTTTTAATCCCAGCACTTGGAGGCAAAGGCGGGCGGATCTCTGTGAGTTCAAGGCCAGCCTGGTCTACAAGAGCTGGTTCTAGGACAGACAGGCTCAGAAGCTACAGAGAAACCCTGTCTCTGGGGAAAAAAGAAAAATGAAAGGAAAAAAATGAGGGTATTACTGAAATTTTGTTTGGGGGGAAAATTACTGATGCCAGGAAGTAGTGGTACAGGCCTTTAATCCCAGCACTCGGGAGGCAGAAACAGGAGAATCTCTGAGTTCGAGGTCATCCTGGTCTACAGAGAGTTTCAGGACAGCCGAGGCTACACAGAGAAACCCTGTCTTAAAACAATAAAACAAAAAGTTTAAAAATTGACTGTTTAGACAAAAATAGTAACAATAAATTGTGGGGTCTACGAACTTGGAAGAAGCCAACTTCACGGTAAGAACCACATAAGCACGGGGAAGGAAGAACAGTCCTTGAGCACAGGCTGTAGAAAAGTAAAAGGTGGTGCTGTAAACCTTAAAGCAAAATTTCAAACTTTATCACGGCCAATGAGCCAATAAAATAGCGAAAATGTCATGAGGGTAAACCCACAGACTAAAAGCAGGACCCATTGCGAGAGGGGCGTGATGTTTGTAGGTAAGTGGCGCGCATGAGCCTCACGGTCTGCATCTCTTTGGAGACTGTGGAGATTTCTCACGACGCGGGAAGAAAAGCCGGGCTGTACGTGGCAGATAGACTTAGAACATAAATGTGCGTCTGAGAAAGCTAGCACACGCATACGGAGAAGTGACTGCGTGTTCAGAGCACAGGGTGGGTGGGGCTGAGTCGGGGCTGGGGAGGGGGAAAGCAGGAGAGACACTATGATCAGGTGGGTGGGCTTTCCCAGGCTGAGGCTCACCCATTGCACTTGGGGTGTGCTAACCTCTGCGATTTTGCTCCCAAGTGCGGGAAACTGGACTGCATAATTTGTGGCCGTGGGGAACTGTGTTCGCTCTCTCCCCTAGTTTTCCTTGTAGTTAAAAAGAGGTGGTCTGATTTGGTTTAAGGGGGGGAGGCTGATGTTTAACTACAGCACTGCTCGATACGTGTTCTCTTGTGGATGCGCTTCTCCTTGCTTTCTTTTCCTTGCGGTGGTCATATTAATCCGAGTTCCATCTAACGTCCTGTGTGGGTGTACGTTTGATGTGTACAAAAGGAGCGAAAGCAATCCTAACGTCCCCAAAGACGGCAAAGATGTTTCTGTCACTGGCATGTGCCTGCTTTTGTTTGTCTTTTCCGGTCTGTAACGCTTGGAATGAGAACGTAATAAAACAAACCAACAAAGGTTTTGCTTTTGAAGCTTTCGTGTATGAATATTTTGCCTAGTTTGTACATGAAATACTTCTCAGTTGTAACACTGGCACCGTAGAGGTCGGAAGAGAATCCTTATGTGGGTTGAGAGAATGCTGAGTTAATCCTGGTGGGGACTGTAAGTTTTAACCAAGTGTGTAGTTGGCATTACAATAGTCCTAGGGCTCTGCGGTTTGTGTCTTCTAACCTATTTTTTTCCAAGTCTGCGTTTAGGATACTATTTAGTTGCTGTCCTCTACAAAATTGTCATCAGAAAGGATGGTTGCAGTGAGAGACATCCAGCTCTGAGACTTCTATTTGGCTCCATTAACTGCAGTTCAGGGATGCTGAGAAAAACCAGGACAGGATCCACAGACATGAAAAGCCTTCCAAATCATTCCACTATTTTTTTCTTTTTCTTTTCCTTTTTTTTCTTACTTTTTTGTTATTGTTGTTTTTGGGTGGTGGTGGTGGAGAGAATTTTTTTTTTTTTTTGCCTTTTTAGGGACAGGATTCCTAGACATGAAAGGCTTTTGTTGTGGTTTTTAAGACAAGGTCTCACTCTTCAGTTTTTCCTGGCCTGGAGCTCACTATGTAGGTAAGGATGATCTCAAACTCACAGCGATTCTCCTGTCTCTGCTGAGTTTAAATTTCCTGAAACTAAAGATATGTGCTACCACATCCAGATTCACAGTCCATTTTAACCCCAATAAACTTGACAGTCACCTCCCTTTTCTGGATCTCTTGCAGCCTGGTGTTACCCTATAACTCAGTTACAGTCTAGAGCAGATAGGCAGAAGCCTCTGGGGATGGTACTCTTCCCTGAACAAACTGTTTGCCAACCTCTGCCTGCCCATCCTAGTCTCTTTTTCCTGCCCAGAATATCGGTATGAAGTCATCTTCTGCTATGAGAATAAAAACCTCAGGGTAAGGTGTCTGAACGGAAACAGGAAGACTCTGTTTAATTACAGCTGTGGTAGCGATATTCGATATTCACAAATTTGTGCCGGTACTCATTGACAAATGAGAGTACTTAGCTGTTTGAGCCATTGCTAATTAAGTTCACTGTTAACATTTCCAAAATCAGTCTGAAAGGATAGAGTACTGGTCCATTCTCTGTTCGCACAGAAAAATTGCGAGGGTGGCAGGCAGAAGAGG
This sequence comes from Microtus oregoni, assembly GCF_018167655.1. Taxonomy (NCBI): domain Eukaryota; kingdom Metazoa; phylum Chordata; class Mammalia; order Rodentia; family Cricetidae; genus Microtus; species Microtus oregoni. The sequence continues at coordinate 4,149,285 of NW_024543830.1, read as the reverse complement.
AGAAAAGAACAAGCTGCATTGGCCAGGAATCGAGCCCGGGTCTCCCGCGTGGGAGGCGAGAATTCTACCATTGAACCACCAATGCATCCTCAAGAAGGCTCTGTGACAGCCATTGAGAAAAGGTAATAGAAACCACGTGTCTCAGTGAATTTTTACTGAAAACAGCTATGTAAACCGTTTCCTCATGACTTTTTGAATTTTCCAGTCCTGACGAGGAAACACATGACCTCCTACATGCTAGACTGTGATAAATTTGGGCCAGATTTGCCACTCAAGGACTTTCGGGGCATGACTTTCAGCTCATTAGAAAGGAAATGCTAATTCTGGTTCCAAACTCGTACGTGGCTCTGAAAAGCCTCCCTTTAAGTTTGCCAGTGCCCAAACCATGCTCAGTTCAGATGTCGTGGAAACACGCTGGACGAAGACCCTGGGGACAATTCTATACCACACCCTATCTGTGTGAACAGACAGAGGAACACCCTTCTCGGGCAGGCCTCACTTTCAGTCCACTGGAGTAGACAGGAAGAGAGAGAGGTGTGAACGAAGCCTGAGCCTACTTCCTCTCTGTATATGCTTCCTGGTTTGTACTCAGTACATCTCAGGCATCATCCTGCCCTCACCTCTATTACAAATTGTGTCCCCTTGTACTGTAAGCCCAAAAGAACCCTTCCTCTCTTAATTTTCCTAATGTCAGGTGTTTGGTCAAAGCAACAAGGAAAATAACCAATCCGAGGAATAATAGAGAAGGTTGTCAGCATGATAATTCTGCTTGTACGGAGAGAACATGCATCCCCACATCCAACACAGACAAAAGCAAGTCATACAGAAAACAGAAGAGCACTGGGCATGGCTTACACCTTTAATCCTAGCATTTGGGAAGCAGATCTCCATGAGTTCAAGGTCAGTCAGGGCTACAAAATAGAGAGACCCTGTCCAAAAAAAAAAAAGGAGAAAAGAAAAAGGAAAAAGATGAGGAACAAATGTCTGGGACCATCAAATTTCCCCTTTCTGTTGGACAAGCTGTTTGCAGGAGGGAGGTGGGCTGACTTCAGTCAGTCTTCTCTGGGCCTGTGCCAACCCCAAGGACTCAGTTATCGTCACTGGAAAGCAACCATGGAATACCAGGCATGCCAAGGCCCAGGGAGCCATTTCCATCAGTGAAACAGAATCAGACATGTCCTGGGGTTAGCATTAGGAGACAGGACTTTCAGTTATTATGCCTAAGTTCCATAGGTCCAGATCTTCAAAAGGAGATTCAGAATGTGTAAAATCAACCAAGTGAGACAGCAGAGATTAAAAGTAAGATGTTAGAGAAGGCAGCTTCCCTAGAGGGATTAGTAGCAAGTTACACATCGCAGACCACCTGATCAGGGAAATATATCCTTGAGCAATTGAGAATGTCCAATCTGGGGCTGGAGATGGCTCAGGGGTTAAGGCCACTGACTGCTCTTCCAAAGGACCCATGTTCGATTCCCAGCATCCACACAGTCACCCATAACTCTTACTCCAGTCTCAGGGTCTGGTGCCTTCTTCCGGCCTCCTAGGGCATCAGGCACACATGGGTTGTGCATTTATATATGTTGGCAAAACCCTATACATATATAAAAAACTTAAAAATGTAAAAAAAATATTCAAACTGAGATTTAAGGACAAAAAAGAATTTTTAAAAATGGACAGATTCATGAATTCTAAGACAAACTTAAATGATCTAATATGGGAAAACTGGGCCTCATGAAAACTGTGGGTAGAGGAGAAGGAAATATGTTTGAAGAAACAATGGCTGAAAACCCCAGCCATGGCAAAGATTATAGTGTGGAGTATCTGCCAGAGAAGATTACTCTGGTGTGGGAGGTCCTTCTGACTGTGTGTTGCTCTTATTGCTTATTGAATAAAGAACTGCTTTGAGCCTATGGCAGGGAAGAACAGAACTAGGCAGGGAAAGCTAGGATGTATGCTGGGAGAAAGAAGGGCAAGGTCAGAGAGAAACCATGGAGCTGCCAGAGATAGACACCAGAACTTTAGCCAGTAAGCCACAGCCACATGGCAATATACAGATAAAAAGAAATGGGTTAAATTAATATAAGAGTTAGCCAATAAGAAGCTAGAGCTAATGGGCCAAGCAGTGATTTAATTAATACAGTTTCTACGTGATTATTTCGGGTCTAAGCTAGCCAGGTAGCCGGGAACCAACAAGCAACCCCTTCTCCAACACTACTCAGACGTGGGTTTAGACCAATAGAAAGGCATTAGTAAGCCTGGCATGGTGGTGCAGGCCTTTAATTATAGTACTTGGGGAAAAGAGCCAGGCGGGTCTCTGTGAGTTTGAGGACAACCTGATCTATAGAATGAGTTCCATAACAATTGTTACACAAGAAAAGCTCTGTCTCACAAAACAAAAACAAGAAAGGAAGTCATGATTAGGAGCTGGTGGTGACCACACTGGGTGTTCAGGATCCCAGTGTAGATGGAACCTTTCTCAGGGTGAGCTTTTAAGCACAAAAACCTCATTCTGGGGTGACACGCCTAAGTTAACAAGAACAGTTCGCCAGAAGCAGAACCACAGAATCTGAAAAGCAAGGTTAGTACATTTAGAGACTTTCTCAGACCTGTGGACTTTGATGGACTAGGTCATTGTTTTCGTTTTGGCAAGCGCAGCTGTCTACGAGCGGAGTGGGCTAACGGAGGTCTGGGCCTGTTGCAATTGAAGGAAGAGATGCAAAGACTTGAGAAACTCAGTCAAGGAGTCATTGTGCGGAATAAGCCCCAGACAGGCTGTAGTCAACTCCAGGGAAAACAGTGTTGTATATGCACAGGAACAGAGAGGAAACGCATGTCAGATTTCTTTCTGCAATTCCTAAGACTTCATCTGACAGCATGTAAAAGAGGACACAGCGAGGAAAACCTATGCTATAACATAATCTTTTATGCTATAATCTTTTTGTCCACTGTGAAGATGTGTCTTTGCCGAGGTGCCTTCTGATTGCTTTAATAAAGAGCCAGTAGCTAGCTAGGCAGGAAGAGTGGGGGGCGGAGAGAAGGAAAGAGAGATAGGAAGAGGTTAGATGGGACTTCCAGCTAGAGAGAGGAAGAGGAGATGAACTTAGTATCTGGAGAGACATCAGAGGACATAGAGAGGAAACAGAAGGTACAAAATGGAAGAGAGGTAAGAAGTCACAGGGCAATTGTAGGTTAATTTAAGTTCTAAGAGCTAGTGGGACAAGCCTGAGCTGTAGGCTGAGCTCTCCTAATGAATAAACCCATATCATTATTTGGGAGCTGGCTGGCAGAATAGAAAAAGACTTATTAAAATAATATTTATCTTCTAAAAATTGATAAAAAAAATTTCAGGCATAAACCTGAAATCCCAACATTGGAAAAGCTGAGGCAGGAAGATGGGGAGTTCAAGGCCATGTTCTACACATGAGGAACTGAGGCCAGCCTGGGCTACATAAGGTCCTACTTTAAAAAATAATTCATCTAAAGAAGGGCATTTCCGGAGGTGCTGAAATATTTCACTGAGAGATGACACACTGCTTAAATTGGAAAGGGAAGAATGTCACTTAAACATGGTCTGTGGAAAACAAAAGGATGTCAGACAACCCTATAGCAAGTATTAAGAGTTTTAGAAAATACACCTCCAAAGGAGAGAAAAAAATTAATGAATGTTTTAAAAAGTAAAATATATAAACACTAAAATAAGGCAACTGGGCTCCCTCACCCCCAGAAAAACTTAGATCATTGGTCAAAGACATGGGGACAAGAATGGGAACCAAAGCTCATGTCAGAACCAAATTAATTCAAATTGACACAGAAAAATGGCAAAAAGAAAAGAAAGAAAAAGAAAAGAGAAAAAAGAAAAAAAAAAAAAAGAATGCCTCCATTGTGAAGAACTCCGAGACTGCCGGTGACTGCGGTGCCTGTTTTGTTATTTCAGAGTCTGTGTGCAGCGGGTTTCCTCGTTGGCTCTTTGAAAGGATCCCAGGGAATGACTTTTAACTTTTATTTTTTATTTGATTATCCCGTTGTTGTTTTGAGTAGGGTCTTACTGTGTACCTCTGGCTGAACTCACTGTGTAGGCCAGGCTGGTCGTAGCTTCTCGAAGTGCACCAGACACAGCAAAGACTTGGAAGGCAATGAAAATGTCTTGCGAACAAAAGCACAAAAAGAAAATGAAAGTGGCGAGGACGGAACTTTTTACCTTCATCTCATCACACACCCTCACTAGCCAACTGAACCACAGAAGAAAACAGGAGTATTTTCTGTCATTGCAGCAAGAGGAAGTCTCTAGCTCGATGCTAGCCGCAGCCACAGCATTCGGTGTCACAGGCCACTCAAAGGAGACGATAACTAGAAACAGATCCATCCGCGCCCCGCTCGCTTCCAGCGGAGCAGCGGGTAGTCGAGTTACCGCGCAGGCATCCCGGGAGAAGCGGGCGCCAGGGTCAGTGTTAGGCGGAACTGAATCGAGGCTTGACCAGTTGTACAAGCGCCGGTGACGTCCGTGTTGTTCCGTGTGTGTGGCTCGCCGTGATCGTATAGTGGTTAGTACTCTGCGTTGTGGCCGCAGCAACCTCGGTTCGAATCCGAGTCACGGCACTATCGTCCTTCTGCCCGGCGATCTTTTGCTCCAGCTCTGAGCTCGTCCCTGCCAATGCTCTCCTCTGCTCTGCAGAGCACAAACACGGGGAACTGCTCTCTCAAGCTCTGGGAGGGGAGACAACATTCCCCCTCTCCACTTCCTCCACTCCATTATCTACAATAGCGGCCAGCAGGTGGCAACCTTACACTAGGGCCAGCAGGCACTCAGCCTCACAGATGTTCCTAGAATCACCTCCCAAGATCTGAGATTCAGGCAGATTTCCAAATTCAGCTCCATTTTTTGTATTTATATTTTCTTAGGTGCTATTTAGCATACATTTGTATATCAACGTATCACCATCTCCTTTAAGTACTTTATCAGTAAAATTTTAAGGTTTGGTCTATGACACATCAAATTAAGTTGGGTGATACTAGGGTTCAAACCCAGGACCTTGTACATGCTAGGCAAGCGCTATACTACTTTATACCCACAGCCTCAAATTCATGTTTATGTATAGTGTTCTACAGAAATAAAGTTGATGACATTTTGCTCTCCACCATGGACACCGTGTTAAATTGTTCTGACAGCATGTATTAACGCTATTTTCTTTCCCTCTCTGAACTACTTCAGCTTAAACCCAATTGATTAAAGAACTACGAATTGATTTCAAATCTCATTATTCATCCTTTATGTATTTGTGCCTCCTGTTGCTACTCACCCATTGTCTAGTCTGACGTGGCTTTCACTAACTCTAAAGTCAAGTAGTTTGTCCTTTTCCTCCAACGACACACCACTGGGCATAGCAACCACACTCCTGAGCAGGCCCGTGTTCAGAAATAGTTGTCCAGCAAAAATGAATTTCTCATTTGTTTTGTGGACTTTTTGTTTTGTTTTGGCATCTTTTGTCTTATTGTGGTTTTGTCTTATTGTGTTTATCTGTTATTATTTTCAGTGTTTTGTTTTGAAGAATGTGAGAGAGAAAGGGCATGAACGTGAGTGGTTGGGAGGATTCGGGAGGAGTCATGGGAGGGAAAAACAATAAAAATACATTGTATGGAAAAAGTTGTGCCATTATGTCTGCCTATATTTCATCTTCTTATATAGTTCAAAATATTCTGGGATCTTACCCTTCACAATCATTGTGAGTACATGCCTTCCAATATGGGCTGGTTGTCCCCTGTGGCCAAAAACTCCAGTAGGCCAGGCAGGGACTGTTGGAGAATTATTATTTTCAGGTGTGTGACTTTTGTTTATACTGCATTTGTTTAACTCTGTGAAGCTGTGGTTCTTTGCCTGTGTAAAACACCTGTTAGTCTAATAAAGAGCTGAACAGCTGGATGTAAGGGCGATCTGGCTGCGACATCTGTAACCCCCTTGATCGCCAGGGTTGATTCGGCTGATCTGGATGGCTAGGCGGGTGTCCCCTTCCTCCCTCACCGCTCCATGTGCGTCCCTCCAGAAGCTGCGCTCAGTCAAAGAGGACGACCTTCCCTGAATAGAGGAGGACGGGTCTTCAATCAAGGGTATATGAGTAGCTGCGCTCCCCTGCTAGAACCTCCAAACAAGCTCTCTAGAGATGAACGGCCAATAGTGAGGCAGAAGCAAGGATCGGCAGGGCTGGTAGGCAGAGAGAATAAATAGAAGGAGAAATCTGGAAGGAAAGGAGCAATGAGAGAACAAGGGAAGGAGGACATCAGGCCAGCTATACGGCCAGCCAGCCATGGAGTAAGAGTGGAAGTAAGATATACAGAAGAAAAGGAAATAGCACAGAGGCAAAAGGTAGTCAGAATAATTTAAGAAAAAAGTCAAGCTAAGGCCGGCATTCATAACTCAGAATAAGCCTGTGTATGTGTGATTTATTTAGGAGCTGGGTGGCAGGTCCCCCAAGAGTAAAACATTCACAACATGGAACACACTTACAGACCAATATATAATGCTGTATTGGTGAATCCTAAGTTGGAATGGAGAGCCGAAGATGTTGGAGATGCCAGGCTTGTAGGCCTACCTCCAGCAAGGACAGGCACAAAGCTCCGGATCAATCCAGCAGCCTGTAGTAGCTCAGATTCCAACCCTGCTGTCATATAAATCTGCTTGCTTTTCTGCCTTTTTGCTCCTCTCTCTGTCCCCCCTCCCCAGTAGGCCTTGGTAGGGTGATCCCCAATAGATCTTTTCTACCCACAGAGTAGTCCAATTGGGTAGTTTCTCTGTCCAGTCAATTATACTCATTTCACCCTTTTGGAATGGGGATGTTTATGGTCTGCCATTGTATATTGAAAGTGTGTAACTTGAGATTTTGATTTCATAGTGAAGAATCCAAGAATAAGAATAAAGAAATAGCCGGGCAGTGGTGGCACACACCTTTAATCCCAGCACTTGGGAGGCAGAGGCAGGCGGATCTCTGTGAGTTCGAGACCAGCCTGGTCTACAAGAGCTAGTTCCAGGACAGGCTCCAAAACCACAGAGAAACCCTGTCTCGAAAAACCAAAAAAAAAAAAAAAAAAAAAGAATAAAGAAATATAGGTCCCACAAGTAAAAATGTAGAAATACAGAAGTATAAAGTTGTAAGCCCAGAAGAATGTTAGCAGCTTTTTTAACAGCTTAAGGATTAATTGTTAACAGTGGGGTACTTTGCTTTACAACCCATAGCTCTGTCTGCAAGGCTGAAGCGGCCCTCTGCAAACCAAGGGTCAGCTTTTAGATAACCCCAGCCACTCATGACCAACAACTGATGTGAGCCGAGTTAGCCTTGAAAGGATGGGGTGTATGTGACTTTTCGGTTTTACACTGTCCCTGCTCTGTAAAACTGGCAGCATCGGAGGAGGGCAGTACTTCAGTGGACACTGTTGGGGAGCACCAGGGAGAACGACAACTTAAAGACAAACGCTCCTGTAACTAAAATCCCTGCCCATGGAAATAGTAAAAAAGGGCAATTTGTATCTGAGTTTTACCTCGAAATTGTAAAAATTTCTTGTTGCTTCTTGTTATGAAAAGGGGAGTCGGGAAACAGCCCATGACCACAGCCATCTCTGGCTGTGGCCTCAGCTAGCTGGTAAGCTTTTGTGCCCCATGGAGATTTTTTTTTTAATTTTTAATTTTTTTCCTGGAATAAAGTCTGCTTCTGGCTTACTAGACTTTGGTGGTCTGTCCCCATCTTTGCGCTACCCCTATGGGCCCAACAATAGTTAAGAATTGTCTTGAGTCTCAAAAGTGATTGAGCTGCTGTACGGTGCTAGAACTGTTGAGACTACGGGACTCTTGAAGGTGAATTGAATGCCCTTTGCTATATGAAATGGCTCTGATGGAGGAGGAGTAGAATGTTCCGGCGTGAATATAAAATATCCGCTCCAGGCTCTCGGGATGGAGCACATGTTCCCCTGTTAAGGGGCTATCCAGAGAGCTTGTCTTTCTCCGCCCACCAAGATGTGGATACGCACAGTGCAAGTACTGAGCCACTGTAGCTGCCCTGCCTTCTCCCCTGCAATGCTCTGCAGTCTCTGAAACAAACAAGAGGAAACCTCTCTTCCCTTAGGGTGCTCTGCCGGGTCCTTGTCACTTCAGTGAGGAAAGTGAGTGGTGCGAGCTGAGATACAAGGAGGAGGCATAAGCTAGACTCAGCAAGCTGAACTTAGGGCCTGCGTCTGGACACCTGGTTTTGGAGGACACCGATGGGCACATGCAGACAGGTCACTGGAAGCAGCAGATAAATGAAGGACACTTTATAGTTTTCATTTACATGCGATTCTTTTTTTTTCTATTTTTGTAAATATGGTGACCCCAATATGTGGCAAACGTTTGGTTTTGTTTGTTTGTTAATGTTTTCCAAGGCAGGGTTTCTCTGTGTGATCCCCATTATCCTGGAACTTGTTCGGTTGACCAGGCTGGCCTCAACTCATTGATCCACCTGCCTCTGTCTCCTGAGCGCTGGGATTACAACGTGGGTCACCATACTTGTCAAGTTAAATACATTTTTGCAATAAACTCTTGTGTCCCCGATTTTAGATCAAAGAACTCTTAGAAGCAGTAGAGCTGCAAAGTAAAAATCTTTATTATGGCACCGGGCCTAGGCACTCCCCACTGGAAGAGGGGGGGAGTGGCAGCAATATTGGGATACACACACAATTGATGGGGGAATACAGAGATGCAGGGGTCAACCATAGGTCAGCCAATCAGGACGGACAGAATATCCACAACCTCACAAAAGCAGAACTGCCTGTTTACAGAAGAGTTTAGCGAACGATCAGCCAACTGGAATAGGCGGCATGTTTATAACCTTAAGACTAGGACACACTTGGTATCATTCCTTAATCATCATTGTGACAGGTTTTACAACCTCATGCTTTTTAACCACCTCTAAGGTTACAACCCCACTATGACAGACTTTACAAGTCCATGTTTCTGTTGTGGGATATCTGTACACTGTGTGAAGGTGTATTGCTGTGGTCGGTGTAAGAAAGAGCTGAATGGCCAGTCAGGCAGTGGTGAAGCGTGCTTTTAATCCTAGCACAGAACAGGCTCCAAAGCTACACAGAGAAACCTTGTCGGAAAACAAACAAACAAAACAATCAACCAAACAAAAGAAAGAGAGAGTTGAATGGCCAATAGCTAGACAGGAGAGGATAGGAGGATTTCCCGGGAGAGAGAGGAAGAGGAATCGAGGCAACTGGATTTCACCAAAGACTCGTAAAAAGTCGGACATAAGGTACACCTCAGAGGTAACCAAGCCACATGGAAGAATGCAGACTAAAAGAAACAGGAATCCCAGCACTCCAGAGGCAGAGGCAGGCAGATCTCTGTGAGTTCGAGACCAGCCTGGTCTACGAGAGGTAGTTCCAGGATAGCCTCGTAAACGACAGAGAAACCCTATCTCGAAAGAAAAAAAAAAGAAAGAAAGAAAAAAGAAAAGAGACAGGTTAATTTAAGTTATAAGAGTTAGTGGGACAAGTCTAAGCTAATAGCCAGGCTTTTTATAAGTGTTAATAAGTCTTCATGTAGTTACTTGAGGGCTGCTGAACCTGATGAGAAAGTATAACTACATGTTTTCCCAAAAGCAAATGTTTTATCTCCTGCTTTACTTAGAGAGATTCACTGACTCCTTTGGCAAACATGGGGGTCATGCCAGACCCAGGTGAGGAATTTAACTCGTCTAACACATGTAAAGAAAACAGATCTGCTGTTCAAGAAGCTTCGGTCTCTGCGCCTTGGGGCACAGCACTGGCTCCATCTTAAGGTACATAGGTCTGGTACCTGTGGCTATTTATTTTAGTTTAAGAATTGCCCTGGTTGTACAAGATTTCTCAGAATGGCCTATGGAGCTATTTTTGCTGTGTTGTAACTCAGCAACCACTTATCACAGGTGAATGAGATTTGTAAAACCTGCCCAGCAACTTAGAGAATTTTCTCTCTACAGGGGTCGAATGATCTCATGTACTTCGTGTTGGTGGAAGATAGAGGTCTGCTGGTACACACCAAAACCAGCGACAGGCTGTGAGGCCATAGCGGCGAGCAACCATCGGCTATTTGGGATTGGAGATAATTCTAGGTGATTTGTCTCTGATCCTGCAACACTCCATCCAGCTCTCCGCTAGCAAGAAAGTTCACCAAGCCAACGGGGCAAAGGGGAGGAGTGTGATGTCACCCCTGGGTGCAGGTTGGAGGCGGGGTCTATGCAGATGAGGAGCGCGCAGGGACTGTCACTTCCTCAAACTCTGCGGAAACGCGAGGGATTTCCAGCGCGGCGTGGAAGTCACCGCGGGTTCACGAGTAGCAGCGGTGCCCAGGAATGGGGTGCGCGTCCGGGCAAGTCCTGAAGTATGCACGGCGAAAGGACCATATGTTCAGAGCGCAGGACCGGTGGGGCTGAGTCTGGGCTGCAGGACAGCAAAGCATACTTACCTGGCAGAGGAGATACCATGATCACGTAGGTGGTTTTCCCAGGGCGAGGCTCACCCATTGCACTTGGGGTGTGTTGACCCTGCGATTTCCCCAAATGCGGGAAACTCGACTGTATAATTTCTGTTAGTGGGGGACTCCGTTTGCGCTCTCCCCTGATACTGTTGTAAAGGAAAGGCTATATAAGTAGCGTTTGTGCCTCTAGCTAACTGAAATAGACGTGGGAAATATGTACTACCGGATTTTTATTTTCCTCTTCGCATGCACCTGTTTTTTCCTAACTGATAAGAAAATTGGTATTGGCTTTATAGAAGTTATCCTTAGGAAATCAGGTACTATGTTAATGAGAAAACGTCGAAAGCTTTGAAATTATGAGTTTTTTTTTTACCTGAAAGCCTGAGTACTTTTTGGCAACTGTCAAAATCTAGGTTGGTACTCCACTCTACCTTTTTTTTTCCCCTTGGTTCTTGTGCTTAACATGCACCAGACCCTGACTCAGGAACAGCCCATCCCTTCTCAAAGAGTGTTTTAAATTACCCCTAATTGATACCGTTGTTAGGAAGCAATTCTCTCTCTCTCTCTCTCTCTCTCTCTCTCTCTCTCTCTCTCTCTCTGTCCCTCCTCAGGTGTTTTTACTGTCACACACACACACCCCTCATCCTAGTGGAATATCGTCTTCCCAACACGCTCCAGTGGCTTACTAGTCACCATTCTCTCGGATATGCCTTGGGGTTCCACCGGGCTCCGGATCCTCTGATGCCCGCGGTGCGTAGCCACACGTACACCCCCAACCAACCCTCGCCTCGCCGGTCCCTCTCCACTCCGGGTCAAGTTCGTCCACCTCTTCCGTCCGGACTTTCTGAGCAAGGGCACCACACTCGCCGCCTTTCCCACGCAGGCCCCGCCGAGGTTCCAGCACACACCAGCCCCTCTCACGTCCGTGCTCGGGGTCTGCAAAGGACCGGACCCTAAAGCACACTTGGGCTCCTTCCCCGACCCCCGGGTGGCGGCGGGGTCTTAACGTAAGCGCGAGGTCGGGAAGCGGGGCGTCCGGGCGTCCGGGCTGTTGGCTTTGAATCTTCCAGCTCCGGTTGCTCGGCTGCGGGCGGGCGGGCTTCCCAGGTGTGGCCGCTGCGGTGTCGCCGGACTCACTAAGGAGACAGGGCATTCGCTTGTGCATAGTCTCTGTGGCGCAATCGGTTAGCGCGTTCGGCTGTTAACCGAAAGGTTGGTGGTTCGAGCCCACCCAGGGACGATAGCTCTCAGATTTTAAACAGCATAAATACACAGGTCAGTCCCTCGTGTGCGAGCATGTTGATTGTTAGTTTGAAAGTGCACGCTTCTACCGCTTTCTCAGCAAGCCTCCGAAAATCCCTTACTAAAGTGCCTGTCGTTCGTTTTTTACGGCCTGGCCCGCTGGCAGGGAAAACAACAAAGCTAATTTTTATTTTGGGCGGGAAGGGTGACACCTATGGACAACCCCCACCTGCTGTCTTTAGTTGACTTGGGGATGGGTAGAATGGGAACCCTTTCTTAATAAAGGAAAATTATGGAAAACAAGTCACCAAAGCACAGGAAACGGACCAGATTTTAATAAAACAGATAAAGTACACCACCGGCTAAAGATTTGCGTACGACAAGGGCGAGCTCAACGTAATTCCTAATCACAAACCTTAGAACCGATTTTGAAAACCATGTGGTGTGGAAACACCAAAATAAACCACAGAAACGGGCAGGCCCGGCGGTGTTTGGTACAGGAATCCGGGAACTGGCGGTGATGGTTTTGGCCTCTGTAGGCGGGCAGCGTCTAGGAAGGCTCTGGACCGCTGGTTTGCTCCCCAGCTCTTCGGAAGGACCCCAGGAGAGTTCGCCCCCTACCCAGGTACCCCAGTCACCGTGGAGAGGAGGGCGATGGAGGGCTATCAGGTGCTTGGGGAAAATAGTACACCTGCAAGAGTGGCATCGACCCACTGACTTCACAGTTAGCGACGGCCCTCACCACCCAACTGAGGCACAGATGCGTTCACTTGTGCGGGCGCCGCTCCCAAGCTCCCAACTCAGCTGCGTTGGAGAAATCACTTCTGCAGGACAGGCTGGTCAGAAGTCTCGAAAACCAGCTCAGGCTGGCCTGCGCTCAGCGCTGACCTCCGCCCCAGCACCGATGCCAGAAGGGAACAGATGCACATCTGGACTGAGCCACGGTCTTATAGTACTCTGTGTTGTGGCTGCAGCAATCTGGGTTCGAATCCGAGTCATGGCACTATTGTCTCTCTTGCCCATCCCAGCATACTGCTCTCTTACCCCCTGCACCCCACGCCAAGCTAATTTAATGTCTTGCCACAGACTCCAGTCTCCCTTGTTCAAGCCCAGTTGACCGAGGAACTCAAACATTATCATTATGGTTTGCTGCTTGCAGTCTTCTCTGTCAATCACACCTTCTCAGGTGAACTCACAAAATCGTCTTCCCTGTCAATCACCATAAGACCCAGGGCATAGTAAACATCATCTTTGAGCAAATGAAAGACCTCTGGGTCGGGGAGACTCTCACTCAATTCTGGGATAACATGACCCCACCCCCACCCCCGCCCCGCCCCAGGAACTCATGAGAGACTGTGAAACAAGAAAAAGAACACACCAATTGAAGGTCGTGGGCTACATTCTTAGGTAAACATTCTGACGCTAGAACAAGACAAAGAAGGCTCAGCTCACACCCTAGACCAAAATATTCTGTAGGCAAACCACTCCCTGGGTGGAATCCATTGTTATCTCCTTAGGGTAGGACCTTAGTCAGATCCTTAGACTTTCGTTTGGGATAGAAACACATCTATTTCTCTATTCATGAAATACAAGGTCTGCATATTAGCCACACCTGCGGACAATAACCTTGAGAGAGCAGAACTCTAGGCTCTAAATCAAGGTGGGATCTTCATCTGAGGTAGAATCAGACGGTCACCTTGAAGGAAAAGAGCTAAGTTCCAACTCTCTGACCTCTGCTCAAGGTGAAAATACGCTCACTTTTTCGGGCCCCAGAGTCTATTGGAGTCTGTCTCTCCTTAGCTCTCAATAATAAGGCACAACCTGTGGCGAGGATCAAACCTGCCAAACACAAAAACTGTCCCTTCAGCAGTGGCCGGGATGCAGCACAGGGCACTGACTTGTGGAGGGGAAGCGCTCCTACTTCGATCCCACACTGCAGAATCAGGACGTCATAAAAACTGACCATGTTTAAGTTACAAGCTCAGTACATGACACACAGCCTGACAGGCACAAATGTACACGACACACAGCCTCCACGGGCACACACGTACACGACACACAGCCTCCACGGGCACACACGTACACGACACACAGCCTCCACGGGTACACATGCACATGACTCACTGCCTCCACAGGCTCACACGTACACGACACACAGCCTCCACGGGCACACACGTACACGATACACAGCCTCCATGGACACACATGTACAGGACACACACAGCAAAATTCTAATTGGTTTTAATAAATAAAAACCCAAGTCAGATATGGAAGTAAATGCTGAACGCTCAAAGAAGCAGAGCAGACAGTCCCTGGTTCTTACCTCTAACAAATCCTCTGACTGAATGGGCGATCCTGTCTCACCCAAGTACTGAAGTTAGTAACCTTTCCACGTGATTGTGTGAATTACCAAATCTTTGTTTGGGGAATAAAGAGAAAGTCACATTAGAGACAAAAATCACATAGCTAGGTTGTTGTTTTGTTTACAGAGGACTTGTTTTGGCTTTAGAGACAGCATCTCACTTTGTAGCCCTGGCTAGCGTGGAGCTCACTCTACAGACCAGGCTGGCCTCGACATCACACAAATCTACTTGTCTCTGCTTCTGAGTGCTGGGATTAAGGCCGGGCACACCCTGTGGGCTATGTGATTTATGTTTTACGTGTACAAGTGTTTTGCCTGAGGTGTGTAGCATACCGAGTATATGCCAAGTGCCTGCAGAGGCCAGAAGAGGGCTCTGGATTTCTTGGAACTGGAGTCTGCCTTTTGCGGGACAGTGTGTGGATGCTGGAGAATATTGCTGGGTCCCTGCAGACAGCAACTGCTCCGAACAGCTGAGCCACGCCTCTAGCTCCCAATACAGTAGTTTTAAATTTTCTTTTAACAAAATTGCTTTTTTTAACGTACCAAATATTAATAGCATGGATAGCAATGAGAGGTGAGACCTGTCAAATATCAAGACTTGTATGTTTGTGGGCTTAACTAAATATAACTCCCCTTTCTCCCCCCTCACTATATAACTGTCCACAATCTTAACACTAACCAATAAAATCGTAACAAAATAATTCCAATGCTATAGAATCATTACCACAAGCTTCTTAATGTGTCTGAAATTTATCTCTTTTTAAAAATGCAAACATTCCCACGAACTCCAGAGAGCCAAATTGGACCCAAATGAACAGACCAGACTCGCCCAGAATAAGTATCATTTCCTTCCTTGATCTTGGGACTCCTGGGAAACTCCCTCCTGTATCTTGGGGACTAGGGGACCCCCTTCCATCTTGGAACCTTCCTCCCCTGATCACCAGGATCTCAGATTTTATCCCCAGGATCTAAACGTAATCTTCTGCATTGCCAGCATCTTGTCAGGGTCAAGCTGCCAGCCAGCCAGTTCCACAAAGCCTGGAAAACACTGAAGTAACCAGCTACCCCCAGGATGTGGCCAAGCATCCCAACTTCCCAATGCACACAAACCAACAGGAAGCAGTCTTGAGACACGCGACGCCTCATTCCCACCCATCTGCTACCCTTAACCCCCGAATCTTTATAATAAACAAAAGGGTGAAATGTCAGCATTTCCGTCACTTAGCGTTATGGCAAATGTCGAGCCACCCCAAGAGTAGGCACTTCCGGGATCCACGGCCACGCATGCATCATCCAACATTCTGGCAACTTACATAGCCACCCAGGACCCTCAAGCCCTGTGTGATCTTCATCTGCTCCTGTCAAAGCTACAGCAACAAACGCTATGACCCTATGCGCACGCGCCAGGCAGTGTCAGTGTCTAACCACTGGAACCGCCCACTCCACGTTTTCTTCTCAGCATCAGCTCTCCCCAGGCCTGCGCGCACGCGTCTCTCTCTCTCTCTCTCTCTCTCTCTCTCTCTCTCTCTCTCATATAAACTCTTTTTTTTAAAAAAAATATTTGTTTATTTATTATGTATACAATATTCTGTGTGTATGCCTGCAAGCCAGAAGAGGGCACCAGACCTCATTACAGATGGTTGTGAGCCACCAAGTGGTTGCTGGGAATTGAACTCAGGAAGAGTTCTGGAAGAGCAGTCAGTGCTCTTAACCTCTGAGCCATCTCTCCAGCCCCCTCTAATAAACTCTTAAAATGGATTCACTTGTATGTCTTGTGATCCGCTCTTGCGGCCGGTAATTTTACCTTTGTGATGTGTATGTTCATCATTGGATGAGTATTTCAGCTGAATCATTCTATCCTTCTTTGCACCTGAAGCTACAGATAAATTCTTGTTCCAAAAACATTGTAGAAGAGAAAGTGCATGTATGACGTCATGATAAACAGTATGATCATCTGTAATCCTTAAAATGCTGTGTTATGTCTGCACGTGGGCTAAAGAGGTTTTAAGGGGGTCAGACAGGGTGGTACCAAGCTCTTATTGCATCACTATGTAGATAGACCCTGTCTGGAGTGGTGGTGGTGGTGGCTTGAGGGGGAGTGCAGAGAGGCAGAGAAGGACAGAGAGGGAGAGGTTTTAAAGGGACAGATAGATGGCTTATAGACAAGGGCGAGGACACTTGCCATCAGGTCTGACCATCCAAGAGCTTGATCCACGGAGCAAGCATGGCAGAAAGAGATCCGACTGCTGCAAACTGTCTGCTGGCCTCCACATGCGAGTCATGGCACATACGCACCTGTCCCTCCCCCACAAACAGAACGCAGAAAAGTGAGTGCTTATTTATTTTATGTATGTGTGTTTGTGCCTGATTGTATGTGTGTGCACGACACACATGCAGGAGACCGAGAGAGGGCAGAGTGGATCCCCTGGACCAGGAACACAGACTGGGGTCACCCCAAATACCATGTCCAGACTTAGTGTCAGTCTCATGGTGTTTCTGTAGAAGGAACAGAGAAATCCATACATCAAGAGCCTTGTAAAATGCAGTGGTGGAGACATGAGGTGGGCAGGTTCCAGCGAAGCTGGAGACCTCAGCTGCAGGGCTGGCTACCCTTGCTGCCTGACTTCTCTGACTTCGTGTTGATTGAAGATAGGGGTTTGTCGCTACACAGGGAAACCAGCGACAAGGCTGTTAGGTCACGGCGGTGAGCAGCCATCGACTATTTGGGAATTGGAGATAATTCAAGATGATTTGTCTCTGATCCTGCAACACTCCATCCAGCTCTCCGCAAGCAAAAAAATTCACTAAGCAAACGGGAAAAGAGGATGGGTGTGATGTCACCCATGGGTGCCGGTTGGAGGCGTGGTCTATGCAGATGAGGGGCGCGCAGGGGCTGTCCTGTCCGCAAACTCTGCGGGAACACGCTGGATTTCCAGCGCGGCGTGGAAGGGTGCCTTGGCCCGCGGAGAGCATCGAGTCGAAGGAATGGGGTGCGCGTCCAATAAGGTCCTGGAGTATGCGCGGCGAAGTGACCGTGTGTTCAGAGTGCAGGGCCGGTGCAGCTGAGTCTGGGCTGCAAGACAGCAAAGCATACTTACCTGGCAGGGGAGATACCATGATCACGTAGGTGGTTTTCCCAGGGCGAGGCTCACCCATTGCACTTGGGGTGTGTTGACCCCTGCGATTT
This sequence comes from Microtus oregoni, assembly GCF_018167655.1. NCBI lineage: Eukaryota > Metazoa > Chordata > Mammalia > Rodentia > Cricetidae > Microtus > Microtus oregoni. The sequence goes on along the minus strand of NW_024543830.1, from coordinate 4,132,011 downwards.
CCCCAAATGCGGGAAACTCGACTGCATAATTTCTGTTAGTGGGGGACTGCGTTCGCGCTCTTCCCTGATACCTCTTGTTTTAAAAAAAGTCCTTTTTCTTCCTACAGCTGTTTTTCCTCTTGGTCTTTTTTTATTCTTTTCTATGCTTCTAAATATGTGGTCAAAAGTGCCAAGTTAACTTAAGGTCTTAACCTTACAAGTGACATCTTTAGGAAGTTGGTCCTTAGACTCAGTAGAACATTTCTTCAATTTTGAACTTTTTGTCTTAAAGTCCAGGAGCACTTGTCTTAAACTTTGCTTTGAGACTCCAGACTCTCCTTAATTCTTTTCTGCTCTTAACCCGCACCAGACCCGGGCTCGGGACCAGCACACCCCTAGCTGAAAGACAGATATCGTTGCTAAGAATTCATTCTTCTGATTCATTCAAAACAAAACACCCCTCATGATTTTATTGTCTTCCTAACATAAATTGCCTTCAAACTACATCAGCTCAGTTTAAATGCACCATTCAATCTGACGTGTCCTAGGGCTACACCTGGCTTCTCCGCAGGTCTCCTCGGTGCGTATCCCCCAATCCCACCCCTAGGCCACCCTCGCCCCCGTCTGTCCCTCTCCACTCGGGGTCAAGTTCCTCCCGTCCGAACTCCCTGAGCACTGGCACTGCACTCGCCGCCTTTCCCACGCCGTCCACGCGGAGGCTTCAGCACACACCCGGGGTGACCAGCCGTCGGGCGTCCGTGCTCGAGGTCTGCAAAGGACCGAACCCTGAGGTTCACTTGGGCTCCTTCACGGAGTCCTGATGGGCGCCCTGAAAAAGACTCTGCCAGCGTGGAGTCCTAGGCGGCCCCGTCCCAGCGTCCCGGAGGCGCCGGGTTCATAACGTTCGCGCGAGCTCGGGAAGCTGCCGTGGGGCCGGCAGGGAGCCCGGCAGGTTGGCTTCGAGGGCTCCTGTTCCGGATGCTCGGCCGCGACACGGTGGACATCACAGGTGTGACTGCCATGGTGATGTCTGACTCACCAAGGAGAGGCGGCTTTGTCATGTCAAAGTCTCTGTGGAGCAATGCGTTAGTGCGTTATGCTGTTAAGCGGGAGGTTGGTCGTTCAAGCCCACTCAGGGACTACGATCTTTGGGCGTTTAACAAAGAGCTTTCTAAATTTACAGGTCCTTGTGTGCTGACTTGGCAATGGAAACACTCCTACTTCTCTGAAATACCGGAAGCCCACTAAATAAGAAAAAAAAAAGCCCTATGGACTTAAAGTACCTAAGGCCTTACCTTTCTGCTTTCTGTCACACGCTATTTATGGCCTGTACTGAGGCAGGGTAAACAATAAAGCCAATTTTTATTTTGGAGGGGAGAGGGGGAGGAGGACACTTGTGGACAACTCCCACCTGCTGTCTTTGGTTTATTTTGGGATTGATATAGTGGAAATCCTTTCTTAATAAAAGAAAATTATGGAAAACAAGTCACTAAAGCACAGGAAACGGACCAGATTTTAATAAAACGGGTAAACTTTACACCACCGGCTAAAGATACGCATATGACAAGGGTGACGACAACGTAATTCGTAATCACGAACCCTAGAACCGATTTATTCCTAAGGCCAAGCCGTGTTTAGTAAGGAGTCCAGGGACTGGCAGTGATGGTTTTGGCCTCTGTAGGCGGGCGGCGTCTACGGAAGGCTCTAGACCGCTGGTTTGCTCCCCAGCTCTTCGGAAGAACCACAGAGCAGTGCGTGCCCTCCGCAGGTGCCCCAGCCACCGCGGAGAGGAGGGCGATGGGGGGCTATCAAGTGCTTGGGGGAAATACTGCACCTGCAAGAGTGGCATCGACCCACCGACTTCACAGTTAGCGACTGCCCTCACCACCCAACGAGGCACCGACGCCTGCACTCTGTGCAGCTCCCAACCTCAGTGGCTTTGGAAAAAAAATTACTTCTGTAGGACAGACCGGTTGAAGGAAGCCTCGGAAACCGGTCTGTGCCGGGCTGAGCTTGACTGAGGCTCAAGCGAGCACCTACCACTATCAGGCGCGTGGCTGCCCGTGACCGTATAGTGGTTAGTACTCTGTGTTGTGGCCGCAGCAACCTCGGTTTGAATCCGAGTCACGGCAGTTGTTGTCCTGTCAGTCTGGTGTGCTGCTTTCTTGCCCCATGCACCCCATGCCTAGCTAATGTCTTGACACAGACTCCACTCTCCCTAGTTCAAGTCCCGTGGACATGGAGGAACTCAAGATAGTATTATTACAGTTTGCTCTCTCTCTCTCAGGCAGGCTCACAAAGTCACCTTCACTGTCATTCACCCTAAGACCGAGGGCGTGTTAGGATGAGGTCTTTAATTTTAATTGGGCAGGTAGATTTGGTGAGCAAAAGGGGGCTTTGGATGACGGGACTTTAATAATTGATTGCTAGACCTTGGTGGGTGGTCAACCTCAGAAGGGAAAAGGTCACATAAGGAAACATACGTTTTGGGATTTTCTCCAGCACTGGGAAAGGAAACCAAACCTCACACACACTGGGCACTCTACCTCTGAGCTATAGCCCACGACTGACCCTGCACTAGCGAAGCTGAGGCAGGGGGTTAAAAGTTCGGACTAGCAGGGCTACTCATCAAGACCAAGTCTCAAACGAAGACATAATAAAGAACACACAAATTCAGAGGAAGGCAGAGATGAAGACTAGTGGAATGTGACCTGAGACTCAGGCCATCCACGTCCCAGATCCTGGAAGAGGCAGGAAGGAGCCTCTACTTGCACCCTCTAAAGAAAGCAGTATCCAGGATTTGGGACTTTGGGTCACCAGAACCAGAAAATCCATCCCTGTTGCTTTAAGTGATGTGGATTGTAGCCACTTATGACAACCCAACACCCACTTCTAGGTGCCCAGGAAGGTAGACATTTATTAAATAGAGCTTCACCATCTGAAATAACACAGATCACTTGACAGACTCACCAGTACTAAGATGCAAGTACCATATTTTGGTGGAGAACGTCCCGAGATCTGGAGAACAAGCAATTCAGGATGACCACGGATTGGCTTCCCTTACAAGGACTGTCAGGATACTTAGAAAGTTGGTGATGGCTATAAAACACCTGTATGGTGCAAGAACTCTGAGTCTCTCCCCTTGCCTGCCCTTCCCATGCTCACTCAAAGCTAGCAGCGCCACCTATTGAAGAGCATGGGAATTGGAACAGGTGGCTCCAGACCAGGGAACTTGGCTTTTGTTTGCTGGTTTACACAGCATAGCAGTGATCTACAGCATGTTTTGCACCATAATTGTAATTGTATGTATGTGTGTGAGTGTGTGTGTGTGTGCTTGCATCTGCATAGCTAACGACTCCTCTAGATGGTGCACACTGACCTCTGGGTGCCACTACTCTCTCCTCAGTCTATTGATTCAAGGTTGGGGCCATCATACTCTTTCTACGACTGTTTGCTTTCAATATCTGAAGGCTCACCTGGGCTCAGTGGATCCAGGTAGACCTGCCAAGAGCTAGTCACATCTTCACTACCAACCTCATAGCTTGAGTTGTGAGATCCAGCCATGATAATCTAAGTCTGGGCAGAAAGGAAGTTCTTTACTTCCTCCAACCATTATCACCTGGGACTCTGGCCAGCGATGAATTTAAATGGAGTCTGGAGTCTTAATAGTTTACCCTGAGACAATGCCTGGCAGGCAGAGATTACCTGACCCCTACCCAAGAGCAGACCATTCAAAGGATATTCCTGGCATTCCAAGCACTGTAGATTGGAAACACCTGCCAGCACTTCCCCAGGACACCCCTAGATAAAGGTCAGCCAATGAGGGGTCCTGAACCTCAGAGACCCCTCACCCCCACCTTTACTACTATAAAAACCCAATTCTAATTGAGCTCGGGGCTCTCCAGATATTCCAATATGTTGGACATGCAGAGAGACCGAGTTTGCAAACTTGATTAAAATAAAGGCCTTTTGCTTTTACATACGGGACTCGGGCTCCTTCGTTGGCTTTTGGGGGGACCCTCAGATTTGGGCATAACAGAGTGAGCTCTAGTGACACTCTGAGTGAAATTTTCATCACTTCCTATGTGTCTTCTCTTTGTTTTGAACCCTCCAGTCTCTAAAAGTCTGAGGATCTGCACCAGTGCTCGTTCACTTCAGAGATCTCATCTGTTCTACTCCCTTTATCCTGACCTCATTTCTAGGCATCCTTTGTTTCTCATGTTACTTGAGTATGAATCTTAAGGAGGGAAAAGCCATCCCTGGGCAACGGTTGGGAAGTGATCGTTCAGTTTCTCACATAACACCTGAGAAGCAGAGAGCTAGATTTCTGGCTTTAGGAAGACAATGTGCCTAAAGGCTTCCCCGGTGTCCCCAGAGAGGCTCTTGGAAATGGCACCTTAGTTTCAGGTCACTTTTGGGTGAAGTAGTTAGCAGGGGTGAAGAGCTGTATCATATGACATCAGCAGTCCCCCACCTGGACATTCTACTGTATCCTGGAGAGCCTGGAATTCTGTGATGTCACCTGTGTTGTGGCAACGCCAACTGCCCTTGAGGCATTCGTTCAGTGCCTGTGTGGTTCACCCACAGCCATGCTGACACGACTGAACAGGCTGCTTGGGAGACAGGATGGAGAGCGCAGGGAGGCCAGAGAGAGGCACAGGGAAGATGGCCTTCAGTCTCCGAGCCACACATCAAGGAATAAATGGTTCTGGAGAAAGCGCAGTGAGTCCTGGGCAGGGGAGAGAGATTCCTGAAGGATGAAGGCTTCAGCTGATTCTTTCAGGAGTGGGACTCACTCTTACTCCATGGCTGCTGAGTGAGTTGGTGGCTGGCCACTGAATCCTCCCCTCTTCTTATGCTCCTCTTTATTCGCTCCTTCTATCAATACTCTGCTTGGTAGTCCCACCTATCCCTGCTCCTGCCTCGCTATTGGCTGTTCATCTCTCTATTTGAACCATCAGGTGTTTTAGACAGGCACAGTAACGCAACTTCACAGAGTTAAATACAGCACAAAGAAAAGTCCCACACCTGAAAATCATAATCCCCAACACTGATGGACATATCTAGTCCATCAATAGCAACAGTGACTGGGAAAGGAGACCTGGCTTATGGGTCCCAACTAGAGGATAGCTGTCTACTCTGTGAGGTCTTCAGTGGGTTTAATGTATTCCCTCTTTCTCAGGCCTTTTCTTTCTTTTTTCTTTTTTTATTGAGAAAAGGAGAAAAAAAAAACAAGTTTCCACCTCCTCCCAGCCTCCCATTTCCCTCCCCCTCCTCCCACAATAACTCAGTCATCTAGAGACCTTTCACCAGCGCAACTCAAAGAAGGGAAACACACAAACCCTACTACTAAAAAAGTGACCGGAGTTAACAACCACTGGTCATTAATATCACTTAATGTCAATGGGCTCAACTCACCTATAAAAAGGCACAGGCTAATGGATTGGATACGAAAACAGGATCCAACATTCTGCTGTCTACAAGAAACACATCTCAGGCCTTTTCTAGGGACTCAACATGGTCTCTCATGGCCCCGTACCATCTAAGTGTACAAATTCACTGATGTTTGTCTACCTACAGAAAGTACTGGAAAGGCACGGACCTCAGCCTCCCTCACTGAGCAGCAGATGAACAAGGTTGATGAACTGAGCCTTCAGCTCCAGATGATGACCAACGAGAGGAATGAACTTCGTGCAGTCCTGGCCAATTATACCAACAATGATGTGAACAACAGGTAGTCATTATGTCCAGTTCTCTGGTGATGTCTTGACCCTCCTGTGTCCACCCCAGCATTCCTCATGTCACTTGAGGCTGCACCTCCAAGGGGTCCTCCTGCCCAGTGTGCTTTTCCCGAGTGCATCTGAGAGGCAGAACTGAAGCCGGGGCAGGAGTGAGATGGGGACACAGGCTGTTCTGCTTCCTCCCAATGAAAAGCAGAGCCTGTGGCCTGAGTCACATTCTATGGATGGGGCAGCAGTGTGTGAGCTCACAACACGCTTTTCAAAGAGGCCTTGACAGGTGTTGGCTTGTGGGAGATGTTGGGTGCTGAGTTCATGGGAGTCTTTGTATTTGACTGGGGTATTTCTTGCTGGTTTCTCTATGAGCAGGGCCTGGGCCCACTTGGTTTTTCTCAATGTGTGACCTGAAGACCTGGATCTCAACCCTGCATGTCTCTGCCCTTCTTCCTTGTACTCTGAAATAATGCGACTTACCTACATGTCTCTGGCATCCTACTTGTGTATGGGTTTATGTGAGTGAAAGCTAACAGGCCCAAACATTGCCAATATGGCAGTGGTGGGTTTTGCCCTTTTCACTTCCTTTTCCCTTGATAAAACATAAAATTGAATTCCTAAAATTTGTCGCCAAGGTTCATACCCTTATTTGACTCCAAACAAACACTAAGGTCCAGCAATTAAAATTCATTATTTGGCTATTCTGGCTTAGTTGTCCAATTAGCTCTCAGAAACTCATCCTAGCACAGACTTCCCTTTGTTTCCTTAAAAACCCACTGCTGAAAAATAAAACCCATTGCTTGCTCTCAGCACTTGCCTGATACAGAGGAAGCCCCCTCCCCCACCAAGTTCCATGATTCCTCTTCTGAGAGAGAGAGAGAGAGAGAGAGAGAGAGAGAGAGAGAGAGAGAGATCCACATCCTGTGAGTCAGAGATTGGTGGCAGGGCTGAGAATTTGTCTGTCTCAGAGTCTCAGGTGATATGAGTGATGAGGCCCTGGAGTCTCACTTTGAGCATCCCTGCCCTCATTCTTTGTGCTATGCTTGGTGATGGAATGGAATTCCCTGGAGAGTTTATAAAGTCATTGTACTGTACGCTCTCCTCCATGGAAATCCTGATTATGAGTTCTGAGTATCCTTTTGATAAAAGGAACACAGAATAAACATTTTTTTTTCTGAAGACAGGAGACATGACATCACAGGTTTCAGGTAGGCCCAAACCCATAACACAGAATCCTGGGACATCTTAAAAAGAGCTAGTTTGTTCCTCCAGGCCTAAAGTGGAAGCTCACGTAGCTCTGTCTCTCTCCCTCTTGATGCTCTGCCTTTCTGCCACTGGGGCAGCTTAGTAAGTCTAATAACATCAACAGGTCCTAGTACCTGGGATTCAGGATGTGACAGCCAGTGCACTAGGATAATCCGAGACACAGCCTTAATTCATGTTTTCATGAGGTTCCTTGTTCCTGGGCCCATGTTCTACCACAGGCTGAATTCTGAGCTTGAGGAGCTGAAAATGGATCATCAGAAGATGTCAGAGCTGGAGAAATTCCCCAAGGAAATTAGTGAGGATTCTTCCAAGTGCAAGGAGCTGACTGAGACCAACTCCTACAGGTGAGTGTCGTCTGATTGGATGGGACCCCGCACATTGAAAGGACAGCTGCTGCACTTATTTCTCTTTGAACAAAAGTGGGGGCTGTACTTCTAGCTTGTTTACCTTGTCCTTGTGCCCCCAGTGCAAGGAGTCTGATCTCAACATTGTCCTGTCAGCTTCCTGAGCTTCTAGATAGTAAACATGGTTTGCACCATGAATGGTCTCTGGGACTCTGACAGGGGCTTTCAGATCCTTTTGTTAAGGGACACAGATGTGGAATGTATTCCTCTTGGATTCTCTGTCCTCCCTCAGACCATATTTGCTCTATACCTGTTGATGGTCTCCCAATACCATGATCAGTGTAGGACCGGTGTATGTTGGGGTGCAGAATCCTGTTCTCAGAGGAAATCACCTTGTGATACTTTCATGGCTAATGTGGGCTGCAGTCTGGGGCTGGCTGAGAACATGAAACATTGCAGGGAAGGTGGTATTAGTAGGTAGGAGTGGCAGATGGAGATGGACTGGAGCTCATTATTGTTTGTGATGGTTAAGCACCCTCCACAGCCGACTTCTGAGGGAAAGGACACAGATGAAGGAAAAAGTGGGCATGTTGAGAGAGGACAACAGAAAGCTGCAGCAGGAGCAGATCCTCCTGCAAGAGTCCTGTGAGGAGACAAAGAGGCTCTGTGAGGAGGCCCTTGAGAAGATCTGTGACCTCTTGACAAAGCAGCAGCAGGTAAGCTGAGCCAGCAGGAGCAAGCTGCCCACATATCTAACAACACGCACACCCATGTACACCGTCATGTAACCATCCACTCAGTTACCCAGCTGACCACCTCCATTTCATCTAAGAGTTCATTTCTGGGATCCTTCACAAGTCTTTCTGGAGAGTTCACCTCTTGGAAGACACAACCTGACTGGCAAACAAACCATCTTGCTCTGGTAGAAGCTGCAGTCCATTAGGGAGATTGGTAAATCACATATCACACACCTACATGTCAGTATGGTAGGAAGGGTTCTATGCTGGGATCCACAAGAGAGAATCACAGAGCTTTGTGTGAGTTAGGAAGTGAGGACAAGGGCCTGGGGATCATTTGTAATGCTAGAACATAAGATTTTTGTTCGGCTTAAGCTACTAGGCCAGAGTTCTTTGGATCTTCTGTCTCCTATCATTTTTTCTCTCATCTTATGCTAACTGGTGTGTTTGGTAAGAAAGAGAAAGGACTAGGTGTTTTCTCTCAATTTTTACACATTTTTACTACTTTGGAATTAATGAGTTTTGTAATAAAAAAATTCAATCCCCAGAGCTATTTTGAAAGTAAAAAGTAGACTTCTTTCCTTTCACTGAACTGAGGTAACCTCCCAGGAAATGTCTCGTTTGTCTCATTGGCTTCACAACAGTCAGTCTCTTTGCTGACATTGTGATGCTCACTCTATCATGCACATGCTTATGTCTTAGTACAGATCCCTCATAGTTGTACAGAGAGCTGCATTTCAGAACAACACTGTGCTGACCTCACTGGGCTCCTACTGACTGATCTGGGGCTATTTTCATATTATATGTTCTGTGTTATGGTTCAAAGTTGTTGGGTCATGACCATGGGTCAGTCTCATTCTCTGGTGCTATCGCGGTCTTCTCTCAAAAATTATACATAGTTTCTCACAGGGCTGCACCGTTTTACACCACTAGCAATAACTGAGGAGCCTCATTTCTGCCAACCCCCATCAGGCCAATTTAAACACAGTGTAAAGATGGTTGGAATGAAAGCAGCTTCTGAGCTGCAGACACAACACTCAGTGAGTGCTTTAGACGATGATGAGCCTGATCGGGCTGCACAAAGACAGCCTGTTCTCACAGCTCAGCATGGATTTTATCATTTAAGATATTCTGAACTGCCGAGGTGTCCCCCCCCCCCAGCCAAAGTCCCATAGCCATGCTGAGCTATGTATAATTTTTCAGAAACATGGATTGCATTCCAAGATGACTCTGTGATTCCAGAAGCAGAAGTAAGGGTGCACAGAGAATCTAGGCGATACCCAGATTATAGAAGTATTCCTCATAGCACCACCAAACCAGATAATATTCAAATGCCCTTCATTGATGAGTAAACATTCAATGAAGTCAAGCCCTTCCATGGAATATTGTTAAGCATGAAGCAATACATGCCCTCATTAGGCCGTGAGTCAGCCTTCTTCTCTTACTTAGACAAATTCCTGACATAATCATCTTACTGGATGCACAGATTTATTTGAATCTGGTTGTAGAGATTTTCTGGTTTTCTGAACTCTTTTCTTGAACTCATTGGGCTGAAAATGATGTAACCTGTAGTTTAGAGCGCTCCTATTGGAGGAAGCTGCCCTCTTTGGAGCCACGGGGAAACACTGAGTGAGAGGAAGGAGCTGGTCCACCATCAGGCAGTGGTCCTGCACCACAGAATTAGGCCTATAAGGTACAGATTGTAAAACTACCTATGCAAGCTTAATTAATAGATCAAGGAACCCTGGCATCCACCATTGGTGGCCTGGGTGTACAAGGCAAGCACTACATTGACTGCTCTGCCCACTGTGTTCTTCTCCCAGGGACCAGGCGTGCATGTGGTGCATAGACACACAGGCAGGCAAAACCCCCACACATATAAAGTGGAAATAGAATGAAAACTCATCAAAACAGAGACAAAGTACAGAATCCTCACCACATCACCACATCCCTGTGCCTGGTTTAGAATACGGGGGGAGAGGGTGTGGGCTAATGAAAGTTAACTCTCTTCTTTATAGCATCCCAGGTGATCTCTTCTTCCATCTTGTTAGCTAGGAACTACACATGTGCAGTGTGCTTGTTTGTGAGCATCCATGTCCTTGTGATGATTAAGACTGTGTAAACACATTTGTTTGTGTTTGTGTACATGCATGCACACATGTGTACGTGTGCGCAGACAACCCTGCCCTAAGAACACAATCCTCTAATGATAGGAACATCAAAGACTGGAGGAAAACCTTCAATTCCTGCTGAAGCAGAAGGAACTGGTTACCCATCTAATGGACTTGGCAGGAAAGCAGCAGCATCGCTTCACTGAGTCCCAGACGAGGTAGGAGCACGGACTGACAGAAGCAGTTGTAGTCTAGTGGATTCTCTGTTTCGGGGTCTCTGACCTGTTTGGGTTTTAGTCTATTTGGCAAGGCTCACACCCACACCCTGGTACAAAATACCTCAGAATATGATTTGGCTAATTTCCAGAAACATTTGTCCACAAAACAATATGCTTGGTTATTAGTCTCCTGTGGATTGTGTCCCTTCTTCTCTTGTGAGAAGCAGGAGGTCAATTGTGAGGGACAGTGTGTCCTCTGCCACTTTATTTTCCTTCAGGAACATCACATTTACAGAGAAGTTTCTAGTCTTCTTGCTAACTTGGATGCAGCACACTCCTGCTGACTGCAAGCTCTCTGCAGGGTTCATCAGTTTCCAGTGAGAAGATTTACTCTGGCCATCAACAGATTAGGAGTTGTCAAATTAACCCCATGTAGGTTCTGGGCTGTAGGGATAATCAGAGCCTTCTCTGCAGTGTTGTGTGGGCTCCACTAGAGGGCAGACATAGAGTTTGACAGGTTGCTCATTTTCACCTGGTATCTAATTAAAGCCAGGAATATGTTTTCTGAACTGTGACTCAGATATTGATATTTCTTCAAAATAATGTTTTTGGACTGTTGAAAAAATGCTGTGTTTTTCAGGTCCAGCACAGTGTATTTTTTGGTTCAACGAACAGCATTTTTTAGACATTGAGAAAAAAAACCATCCCAGGGACACTACGACTTTTTCCCTTAGGGAAGCAGTCAATGAGCTCAGCTAAAAGGTGATGCTGGGTTGTCTAGCTGGTGGGGACTCAAAAGCTGACATGGCAGGGCCCCACCAGGCCTGTGTTCCAGCTGCCTTCCTCCTCTAGGTTTGAACATCTCCAGCATGAACTGGAACAGACCACAGCCCAGGAGGAGAGCCTCCTGCAGATGGAGCTGCTGCAGCAGGAGCACTATGTGCCAGGCAAGCGAGCCACCATTGAGCCCATTCCCACCAACCAGGGGTTCACGGTGTGGGTTTTCTTCCTTGACTTTTCTTTACTAGGGCTGAATAGGCCCTGATATTCTTCTTGCCTGGGCCCCAGAGAGACTTTTTCTTCTTTTCTTTCAGCACCTCGTAAAAGAACTGAGAAGCCTGAGGGAAACCAGAGACACCTTGAAGGCATGACATTCTACACTCCAGGATCCAGGCCTCCTCTGAAAAAGCCATGTCCCTTTCTGCTGTGAGCACAACATTGATGCAAATATCAACCAATCATTAGAGGATCCAGCCACAATCTGATCCACCTCTGTTGGCTCACGATTTCCAGAGAAAAGACTGCATCAGAAATAAGCTTGAGATTCAGACGACACCCCACAAATTACTCAGAAGCTGAACATCCATCACCAAGTGGCCCCAGTGTTGGCAAAACAACATGGAGGGAGATACTTGGGTGAGCAAGAGTCATTCTGTCAGCTACTGTCAAGGGCTTTGGCAAGCTGACTGCGTATGTGATGTGGAATCTGACAAGGAAGACTCTGTCACACTGCTATCCAGACAGACCACACCCTAAAGCCCAGGATTCTCTCTCTAGTGCAGAGCTGACGCTGACCCCATATCACACACAAGTGTTGGTGATGATAATTCCCTACAGAGACGAATCTACTTCCTCATGTCTCGTGTTATTGATTTGTTTTTTTCTTAAAGAATATTTCAAGGGAAAGTGGGAATTTTTCATTTTGTTTGGTTGGTTGTTTTTGTTATGTTTTAGATTGTTTTTGTTTGGGTTTGGTTTATATCTTGGGATATCTGTGCATTAGTTTTTTGGTTTTCTCCATTTTAGTGTAAGTTTTTGTTATATTTTGTCATTTCTTTTATTATTTCCATAGTTTTAGTAGTTTGCTAAGGCTATACACTGTCTGTAATGACCGCTGTTTTGAAGCACCCATAGAATACAATGAATGTTTTATGAATAAAAAACAGTTTTCAACTTTTCACTCTTAAGACTCTTTTTGGTCAGATAAGCTGTCACAATCCTGCAAACACACAACTCACAAGCATGGATCAATATCAGCAAGTTCCAGGCAATTTGGAATACACAATGATTTTCCAACCATGGTCTACACAGGCAGATGGCACCTTGGATATGGATACGGATGGCATGGCCTCCTCCTTGTATTCCCACTAGTCTATAGAAAATTAGACAAACTGCATCCCTGAGGTCATATATTTTGCTACCATTAAAATGTGGTACGCACTGTACAACATGTTCATGACATCATCATGCAGAGCAAACTGAAGGGAAACACAACTAACTGTAGTCTGAAGCTTTTCTGTGTTCTGCTTGGTCCCATGACTGCTTATAAAGCATACTCTGAGGCTTAATATTAATTAAAATTATTCGGTCAGTGACTCAGATTATTACTAGCTAGTTCTTACTTTAACCCATTTCTATTAATCTGTGTATTGCCACATGGTTATGATTTACCACTAATTCTCTGACATCCCACTCCTCTGGTGGCTTCATTACATCTCCTGGACTCTGCCTTCCTTCTCTCTGTATCTCTGTTAGGATTTGCATAGCTATATTCTCCCTTACCCTTGGCCAAATAAGCCTCTTTATTAAGAAATGATAGTAAAACATATTCACAATATACAGATGGGGCGTCTTATATCACACAACTACATTGTTCCTGGCCTCTCAGGAAATGAGAACATTCAACAAAGGAATGTACAACAGAAATCAGGAAATTCAAAGCAATCTGCCTCTGGTTTTCTTGAAATGTGAGTGATACGCAAAAATGACAACCGCACAGTAGAATTAATGTCCTTCAAGACATGTTGGCTCATTTTGTGGTGCTTTTATTTCTACTCGTGGGTGTTTTGCCACCACGTACATGCAATTCCCCAAGTGACCAGATGAGGGCAGTGGATTCCACCTGGAAAGCACATTAAAGAGGTTTGTTTGTTGTCATGTGGGTCCCTGGAGACAGCCGGTGCTCTTAATGCATGAGCCATCTCTCCAGTCCCTGCACTTGACGTTGTCCTCCCTGTCCTGTGTGCTCCATCAATAGATTAAATCAGCTCCAACCAAAGACACAAGTTTCTTGAGACCTGTAGGGACAGGTTCATGAAGTAGGCATGCTAATTGTCTTAAGCTGCCACATATCCATGCAGGGCTCACAGAGGTTCAGGACCCAGCCCCAGCATCACTGACTGTCTGATTGGAATGGATTTCTTCACTTTCATCTAGGTTAACAATACAGGTTAGGACTGTCTAATCACATGCAGAATTTGAGACAAACATTCTATGGGTAGAGGAGGCATAAGGAACCCCTCTTGATAGTCTAACTAAGCAATATTATGAGGAGCCTTATGACTAGCTGGAGTAAAAGGAGCCTGTATCAGTGGCCACATACCTCCTGTGGAGAGTGTTTCTGTGCAAGACTATAAAAAAGGGAGAAAGATGATTCATAGGTTGATAGGTATAGATAGATAGATAGATAGATAGATAGTTGATAGCCCAAGAGATACGTACATAGATAGTTGATAGCCCAATAGATAGGTGGATAGATACATAGATGATAGCCCAGTAGATAGGTGAATTGATAGATGTATAGATATTTGATAGCCCAGCAGTAGATATCCAGAGACATATGGTAATATATATATGTATATTTTATAAACCAGTAGTGTTTGGTTTTCCCTTGGTCTCTGGATTGTCTACTACTGGGCTATCTATCTATCTATCTATCTATCAATCTATCTAGCTATCTACTCTGGTTCTTGGGTACAGAAGCAAGTGTTGGGTGTGGGATCCTTCTTGTGGAGTGGGCCTTAATCAATTCAGACACCGGTTGCCTATTCTCACAAGTTCTGTGCCACCATTGTCCTTCATATTTTGAAGGCAGGACATTTTGAAGGTCAAGGGCTTTGTGATTCGGTTGGTTGGCGTATGCTTTTCTCTTTCAATAGGCCACAGAGTACCCTCCCACACCCAAATATTAGAACATAGGGATGCAGGCTTCCTGTATGAGCCAGCTTGACTTCATCGTGTTCCATGTTTGGATGTTACCTCAGCAATGGGACCTGAGGGCAGTTTCTGGAGAGCAGCGCTGTGTCTTAGCGGCAGCCTGGGTGGTTTGGAGATTTCCATGGGGCACCCTTGACCTGAATTGAATGCAGCCCAGTCCTACCACTGGTATCCTTGCCTGGTGAAGGAGATGGCCAGTTGAGACTCCATTACTAGGAGCCATCACTAGGAATGGGGGAGGACACATAAAGGGAGGGCAGGACATAGAAAACAAGATTTCCCACTAATGTGTTATTACTAAGACAAATACCAGATAGGAACATTCAGACCCTGCATCATGCTGACATGACCAAAACCTGGGCTAGGGGTGTTGCTCAAAGATGGTGCTTACTATGCCCTGGGTCTAGGGTGACTGACAATGAAGGTGATTTTGTGAGTCCACATGAGACAGCGTGATTGACAGTGAAGACTCCAAGCAGCAAACTGTACTAATAGTGTTTGAGTTCCTCCATGTCTGCGGGACTTGAACTAGAGAGTCTGGAGTCTGTGTCAAGACATTAGCTAGGCGTAGGTTTATGGGGAAAGAAAGCAGCACATCAGACAGGAAGGACAATGATTGCCGTGACTCGGATTCGAATCAAGGTTGCTGCGTCCACAATGATGAGTATACTAACCACTGTATGATCACGGCCAGCCATGCACCAGATGTTCAGTGCTCACCAGAGTCTCAGTCAAGTACAGCCCTGTTCAGACCGGATGGCTTCCTTCTGACTGGCCTGTCCTGCAGAAGTGATTTCTCCAACGCCTATGCATTGTGAGCTGCACCGAGTAAATGCCTCTGTGCCTTGGTAGGGTGGTGAGGGCAGTCACTTACTGAGAAGTCCATGGGTCATTGCCACTCTTGTAGGTGTGCAGTATTTTCCCCAAGCACGTGATAACCCTCTATGGCTCTTCTCTCCATGGTGGATGGGGTACCTGGAGAGGAGGCGAACTGCTCTTGGTTCCTTCTGAAGAACTGGGGAGCAAACCAGCCATCTTGCACCTTCCGCAGGTGCTACTCACCTGCAGAGGCCAAAACAGTCACTACCAGTCCCTGGACTCCTTAGCAAACAAGACAGAGGCTGGCCGTTTATTGGATTTATTTCGGTGTTTACACACCAAGTGGTTTTTGAAATAACTTGGTTCTAGGGTTTTATGATTATGAATTACATTTTGGTCATTCTGCCATATGTATATCTTTAGCCAGTGGTTTAAAATTTACCTGTTTATTTAAATTCAGGTTATTTCTTGTGCTTTGGTGACTTGTCCATAATTTTCCTTTATTAAGAATAGATTCCCACTCTCTACTTGTCCTAATAAACCAGACAGCAGGTGGAGGTTGTCCACAGAAGTCCCCTCTCTTCCCACACCAGATAAAAATGTGCTTTGTTATTTTCCCTACCAATGGTGCTATCTGGAAAGAGCAAGGGCTTCTTACAACAAAAGGAGGATTCATAACTAACTAGACCTCATTATGGCCATGTTAAAGACCTCCCATCTCCGCAGAGCTATTGGAATCATTAACTGCTGGTTTCATCAGACTTTAATCATCTCTAAGGGATCAAACTCCATCATCTTTAAGGGAAATAACTGAGCTGACCAAGCAGCCAAGGCAGCAGCCTTCCAGGCCCAGACTTACCTCAATCACCTCAGGGGGTTCATACAGTACGGCCCACATTCTCACAGTCACCAACTGACACTTGGCCAATTCTGCCCAACCTACGTCAACTCTTCATCCACATAGTCAGGCTCTGTCTACTTTGTCAAAGCTCACCTCTAACACACCCCGTAGAACTTAAAGTTTCAAAAACTATCATTGCCTCTTATAAAATCTATCAAAAGTCATATTCCAAGTCCAGGTATTGTAGCTGCCCTTTTCACACCCACCAGGAAATGAGCTCCCTTATAGGAAGTGAGTGACAGCCTCATTTTACTCATGTGCCACAGTCAGATGGGTTAAATATCTCCCGGGTTAGGTAGATACCATGTCTGGGTGGACTGAAGGGTTTCCCATCACGAATAAGAGGGTCCTGACAGTTGCTGAAGTCCTGCTCCAGGAAATTAGTCCAAAGTTTCTAATCCCAACCTCGCTTCAGTCGGATAATGGTCAAGAGTTTACCTCCCAGATCTCTCACACTATCTAGGGCTCCTAACATTCCCTGGCATTTTCATATCCCATACCATCCTAGGTCCTCAGGGAATTAGAATGAACTAAGCATTTCTTAAAAAATGTTCTTTGGCCAGCGGTGGTGGCTCACGCCTTTAATCCCAGCACTCGGGAGGCAGAGGCAGGCAGATCTCTGGGAGTTCGAGGCCAGCCTGGTCTACAAGAGCTAGTTCCAGGACAGGCACCAAAGCTACACAGAAACCCTGTCTCCCAAAAAAAAATGTTCTTCTTGACTGGGAAAAGCTTTTGCCTTTGGCTCTATTCAAGCCACAGGCTCTCCCCAAAAGACCCCTTTCCATCTTGCCCTTTGAACTCATGTATGGGCAACCCCTCCTGACTGCGGGCCTCTCACCTAAATCTTCAGCCACCCCTGCTCAGCTGCTCACCCTATTGTTTCATCACCTAGGCTCCCTCTTATGGGACTTTACTCACTACCCTAACCATGCGCCAGCCCTGTCCACCTCCAGTTAACATCGGGGATCAGGTCCTTCTCTCTCCTCCAGACCAACCTCCCTTATCCCTTTCCCCTAAATGGCATGGCCTCTTTAAGGTAATTCTTGTAACTCCCACCGGTGCCAAGCCTGACGGCCTCCCTTAGTGGATTCACTAATCTCATAGCAAAACTTTTACTTGTTGAATTTTCTGGGATTGATAAATAACTAGGCTATCTAAAAGATAAAACAATTATATTTTTTATTTGTTATAGTGGTCAAACTCACGAAACAGGAATAAGAAGTCCAAACTCAGCTGTTCTTCAGGGAACCACAAAGTGTGTGCATCTGAGCCCTGTGGAATTTTTCTCCTGGTCTCAGAAAGTCACAACCTTACTTGTTCCCGCCTCTTAAAGATAAATGGTTGACAAAGATTCCCCATCACCTCCCCCTTTTGTCTAAATAAGAACTATACAAACCCAATACAAAACTATACACAATATGAACCGATATCAAGTACAAAATTACAACCAACATATACAATATTAAGCAAGGAACACATGATAAATGTTTTAATAAACATTCTATTTTAAAGAGTCTAAGTCTTGCATCGGAAATTGGCTTAACCAAATCATAAGAAGAAGGTGACTAAGACTATGTAATCCTCAACCCCATGGAAGGCCTGAGAAGGGAGATAATGTTACTTGAGTAGGCAGGAAGTGTAATCAAGCAGAATCCAAGCAAGCAGTATATGACAGAGAAATTGGCTACCTGAGCAATCACCCAAAGTCTCATTTGCAATGTTGAAGCAATCAATTTTTGGCTAAGACCAAGCATAACTGACAGACCATTTTCAGAGGTAGAAAAATTTTCAGAGCCGTCTTCCCCTGTCTTGGCAAGCTTTGGCAGTCCTTTTCCTTGTGTCCTGCTTATCCAGTCCAGACATCATGTACCTTGTCAGTGGTTGAGACATGGGCAATTTCTTGCCCAAAGGCCAATTGTGTCAAGAAGAAAACAAACTCCAGGTGGAGTGTCATCGAGGCTCAACATTCTCTCCGGAATAGATTGGTACTGGCGTGCTAGTCAGCCAGTTCCACAAAGACCAGAACACACTGAAGTAACCCGCTACCCCAAGATGTGGCCAAGACCCTAACTTTCTGATGTCCACAAATCAGCAAGAACCACTCTCGATACATGTGATGCCCTATTCTTGCCCATCTGCTGCTCTTAACCCCCGAATTTTTATAGTAAACATAAGGGTGAAATGTTATCATTTCCATCAACCATCATTCTTCCAAAATGTCTAGCTACCCCAAGCACTGGCACTTCTGGGTTCCAGAGCCAGGCATGCGACATCAAGTGTTGTAGCAACTTACATAGTCATCCAGGGCCTCAAACACTGTGTGATCTTGATCTACCCTGCAGAAGTTACAGCTATGTAAGCCAAGTCCCTATGCACATGCACTAAGCAGTTTCAAAACTGGACTCTTCCACTTCATGTTTTCTTCTCAGCACCAGGTCTCCCCAACCTGCGCATGGGTCTTTTCCTCTCTCTAATAAGTTCTTAAAGTGGGACAATAGAAACAGAAGGAACATTGCCAAACCCTTTCTATGAGGCTACAATTACCTGATACTCAAACCACATAAAGACATCACTAAGAAAGAGAATTACAGACCGATCTCACTCATGAACATTAATGCAAAAATACTCAATAAATACTGGAAAATCGAATCCAGAAACACATCAGAACCATCATCCACCAGCATCAAGTCGGCTTCATCCCAGAGTTGCAGGGATGCTTCAACATACAAAAATCTATCAATGTAATCCACCATATAACATACTCAAAAATGAAAACCACATGATAATTAGATGGACTATTAGATGCAGAAAAAGTTTTCTACAAACTACAACATCCCTTCATGATAAAGGTCGTGGAGAGAGCAGGGATACAATGAACAAACCTAAACATAATAAAGGCTATACACCGAAAGCCAACAGCAAACAGCAAACTAAACATAGAGACACTCCCAGGAATTTCTCTGAAATCAAGAACAAGACAAGGTTGTCCACTCTCCCCATATCTATTCAATACAGTTCTTGTGGTCATAGCTAGAGCAATAAGACAACAGAAGGAGACCAAGGGGCTACAAATCAGGAAAGAAGAAGTCGAACTCTCACTATTTGTTGATGATATGGTAATTTACATAAGTGACCCCAAAAGTTCTACCAAGGAACTTCTACAACTCAAAAATACTTTCAGTAGTGTAGTGGGACAGAAGATTAAGAAAAAAAAATCAATGGCCCTTGTTGCGGGAGGTCCTCCCGTTCCTCTAGCCTATAGCTGCTGAGATACCAGCCCATTGGGGCGTGGTCTCTTTCTCTCTTTAAAAAAGTGGCCACTTCCCTCTCCTCTCTCTCTTCACTCCCTGCTCCGCCGGCAACTAGACTCCCTTCCTGGTTTCGCAGAGGGCTGACAGTGATCTGTAAGTTTTTTCCCCTTTAAATAAATACCACCCTATTAATCCTAATTCCAAACTGGTGTGGCATTGTTTATGACTTACGCCTTCAGTTGGCACCCAATGTTTGGTGTTAGGACCTCTCCTTACCCCGCTCGGCTGCCGGCCGTGAGTTTGGCTTGGTGCGAGCCTCCCTTCCTCAGCTGCCGCGGCCGGCAAGCGGCCTTGTGGCCTGTGTCTTGGGCTTGGAGCCAGCAGCTTAACAGCAATCATCACACACTGGCTTTTATTGCTGCAGTTCTTTATATTTTCTCTTTAGACACCTCAGATTGACTTCCAGTCTCCACGCACCCTACCGTCTGCCTCCCCACGTGGATTTAAACTCCACAGGCCTGCGTAGTCTCCGCCCGCATGGTTTGCTCTTTTCTGAGTCATTTTTAAATCTCCCTTGCAAGCACAGCTCTTATGTGGCACGAACCAGAGCATGCGGTTACCGAGAGCTGCCACCCCTCAGGGTGACTCTGTCACGTGGAGGCATAAGCGGCTTCCAGGTTGCTCTTTTCTACCTCTGGATTCTGTTTTTCTGGTTCGGTCTCTGGAATTGATACAATTACATTTACTTTGTTGAGCAACTTACATTTTCCAGTTTTTAACAAATTCTAGGCAGACTCTGAAACAGGACTCTGTTTATCGCGACTTGGCAACAGCGCCACCTGCTGGATAATAGGTAATATGGCAGTTTTCGTTTCCAACGCGAATTTTACTGTTCTGGTTACCAATACAATGGGTTATATCATGCTTGGTTTATATGACTATGGGGATAACTTGATTTACTAGTTACTAGGTTTCAGTATTCTTTTGCATATTCTATCATTTAGGAAGAATATGGCACTCCTAAGAACCATACAATCTTTACTAGAAACTCATGCAGGTCAGGAGATTCAGGATTCAAAAGAGACAATAATAATGACAATAATAAAAAGACTTGAAATGATTGAAGAAATGATTGGAGCTGGTGAACAGAGTAATAAGGCACAAGGACAGGATACAATGCCAACACCAGCTATTAGAACTCGCTTACCCAAGGTTTTAGCGGCATACCCTATACTTAATTCTGACAAAGCATCAACTTCTAAAGGCTGAAAGGGAGTCAGAGAAGTGAGATGGACGCCAATAGCAATGAATGAGCTAAATGAAATTAAGCAAGCTATTGTTAATTTTGGCTTGCACTCTGCATATGTAAAGGAAATGATAAGGACTTTGGCTTCTAATGCTAGAGCTACCCCCCATGATTTCCATCAGTTAGTGTCTGCAGTTTTAGATAATGGACCTTCCTTGATGTTTGGAATTTATTTCAGAGAAGAATCCAAACATATGGAGCAGCAAGGAAGAACAAAAGGTGTCGAGGTTTCCCAAGATCAAATTCTTGGTGCAGGAGAATATGCTGATCCACAGGTCCATGCTCTTTATGACGATGAAGTACTGTGTCTATGTCACCAAGCAGCTCTAAATGCTTGGAATAGGATACAAGATCCAGCAAAAAAGGGTTGAATCATATATCAGAATTAGGCAGGGACAGAGAGAACCCTTTATTGACTTTTTGCAAAGATTAATTAAGGCTCTGGACATAGGGGTAACAGACCCAGAAGCTAGACGAATACTATTTGAATCTCTAGCTTTTGAGAATGCAAACATAGAATGCAAAAAGATAATTGGGACTTTAAAGTCTAGATCAGCACCTATGGATGAATGGATTCAGCATACGATGAATGTTGAGACGTTTAGCTATAACGATGAATCTTGGGTAGGAGAAGCGATTTCCACAATAATGAGGAGACATCAAACTGTGGTAAATTAGGACATCTGAAAAGGGATTGCAGGCACAGAATTTCTAGAAATAATATCTCCTCTGGGAATGACAAAAATAGGAGACCTAGGCCTTCAGGTATATGTAGGAGATGCGGTAATGGCCGACATTGGTCCAACGAATGCAGGTCAACAACAGACAAACAAGGCAACCCGATAATATTGGGAAACTCCTTGAAGGGCCTCTCGCAGGCCCCCAAGCCAACAGTGGCCCAGTCATTCCCAGTCACAGTGGAGAACATGCATCACCAAGGAAATTAAAAGCTCCAATTTCTGCTGTAAAAAGTAATACTGGTCTAAATGATGAATTACATGTGGAGGATGAGTAAAAAAAAAAACCCAGTAGGACAGAGTAAACGTATATTTTGGCAGACTTCTATTAACGATCAAAGACCAAAGCTAAGAGTCTGTATAAATGGCACTTTTATTGAAGGCTTATTAGACACAGGTGCGGATGTAAGTATCATTACCCCAGAATCTTGGCATCCAAATTGGCCTCTTCAAGAGGTAGATGTTCCGTTCCTGGGAATTGGAACCCTATCTCGTGTAAAACAAAGCACAAGATGGGTTGAATGCATAGGGCCCGAAGGACAAATAGGAAGACTAAGGCCATATATAGTCATTATTGCCATAAATTTATGGGGCCATTACCTGCTACAGCAATGGAATATCCAGATTAACATTCCTGTAGTTCCAGGAACTCATAATTCTGGGAAGGATATGATGAGGTATTATGGAAAAAGGTCACCAGCCATTCAGGATGTACAAGAACATACAGCAAATACCAAACCTTTAGAGGTACCAACAGCCTTACCTATAAATGGCTAACTGAGAAGCCAATATGGATCAAACAGTGGCCTCTAGCTGAAGATAAACTACAGGCATTGGAACAGCTGGTGCAAGAGCAACTAGATGCTCACTATATTGAAGCATCAACCAGCCCTTGGAATTCTCCTGTGTTTGTTGTAAAAAAGAAATCTGGTAAATGGAGAATGGTGACAGATCTAAGAGCTGTCAGCAAAATAATTCAACCTATGGACCCACTACAATCTGGAATTCCTTTGCCTTCTCTGTTACCAAAAGGATGGCCTCTTATAGCTATTGATTTGAAAGATTGTTTTTTCACTATACCGTTACAAGAAAAGGATAGAGAAAAATTTGCCTTCACAGTGCCTACTTATAATAATTCTCAGCCTAATAGGAGATATCAATGGACTGTCCTCCCACAGGGTATGCTCAATAGTCCTACATTGTGCCAATATTTTGTAAGTAAGCCATTGGAAATAATTCATAAACAATTCCCCAAGTCCATAATTTATCATTACATGGATGACATCTTGTTATCTGATTCAAATAAAGATACTTTAGAAAGGATGTTTGAAGAAGTAAAGAAAGTCTTGCCTAGGTGGGGATTACAAATTGCCCCTGAAAAGATTCAAAGAGGAAATTCTATTAATTACCTAGGTTACAGAATAGGGTTAGAGAAAATTAAAACTCAAAAGGCACAAATTAGGAGAGACCGGTTAAAGACTCTTAATGACTTCCAAAGATTATTAGAGACATTTCCAGTCTACGACCAGCTGTTGGGATAACACCTGATCTAATAGTTCATTTAAACAAAACCTTAGATGGTGATAAAGATTTGAATAGTCCAAGAAAACTGACAGCTGAAGCAGAAAAGGAACTGACAATGATTGAGGAAAAATTACAGGAGGCACATGTGGATAGGGTGAACCCAAATCTTAGCTGCATCCTAGTCATATTGCCTTCCAGAATTTCTCCTACAGGGATTCTAATGCAGAGGGAAGATATTATTTTAGAGTGGATATTTATACCTAATAAACCAAGTAAAAAATTAAAAACTTATGTGGAAAAAGTCTCTGAATTAAATATAAAAGGTAAGCTGAGACTTCGTCAACTAGCAGGTATAGACCCAGCAGAAATTATAGTGCCTTTTACTACTGAAGAAATAAAAAAGTTATGGGAAGACAATGAACCGTGGCAAAGAGCTTGTGCTAATTTTTTGGGAGAAATTAATAGCAACTATCCCAAAAGTGGTAGACTTAACCTTATAAAAAGAACTTCTTGGATTCTTCCTAGAATTGTACGTGATGCTCCAATAACTGGAGGCCATACGTTCTATACTGATCCAAATAAATCAGGGAAAGCAGGTTACAAGTCAGATGAATTGAGAAAGGTGGAACAAAGCCCTTATAATTCTGTCCAGAAGGCAGAATTATATACCATTCTTATGGTGCTAAGGGATTTTAAAGAACCTCTTAATATAGTTACAGATTCACAATATGCAGAAAGAGTTATCTTGCATATTGAAACCGCTGAATTTATACCAGATGACACAGTTTTGACTTCATTGTTTATCCAGGTACAAGACAGAATCAGGAATAGGCTTTGTCCGATGTACATAACATACATCCGGTCCCATACCTGCCTGGTCCTCTAGCCCAAGGCAATGCTGAGATGGATCAATTATTGATTGGAAGTGTGTTGCAGGCCTCAGAATTTCATAAGAAGGATCATGTCAATAGTAAAGGCCTAAAGAAAGAATTTTCCATTACTTGGCAACAAGCTAAGGACATTATAAAGAGATGTCCTACTTGTTCTTTCTATAATCAAACACCGTTGCCTGCAGGGAGTAACCCAAAGGGCACTAAGAGAAATGAAATCTGGCAGATGGATGTGTTCCACTTTATGGACTTGGGTAAATTAAAATATGTACACCACACCATAGACACGTATTCAGGTTTTCAATGGGCTACTGCCCTGAGCTCAGAAAAGGCTGATTCAGTAATTACACATTTATTGGAAGTTATGGCCATCATGGGTATACCTGCACAAAGAAAGACAGATAATGGTCCAGCATATGTATCTAAGAAAATGAAATGCTTTTTTGATTATTATAATATAAAACACATTACAGGTATACCAAATAATCCTACAGGTCAGGCAGTTATAGAAAGATCAAATCGTACTATAAAGGATATGCTGAACAAACAGAAAGGGAACGAAGATACCCCCAGAAATAGATTACATAATGCTTTATTAACCTTGAATTTTCTTAACGCTAATGAGAAAGGAACGACAGCAGCAGAAAGACATTGGATAATGGAAAAGTCTGCTGAACTAAATCAACCGATTTATTTCAAAGATGTGCTGACCTCTCAGTGGAAGCCAGGAGATGTGCTACGTTGGGGAAGGGGTTTTGCTCTTGTTTCCACAGGAGAAGAAAAATTGTAGATACCATCAAAATTAATAAAGTTTCGATTTGAAGAGGAGAAACCTCTTGGAAAGGAGAAATGACAACTCATCCACAATGATGATATTCATACAGGTGGTAAGAAAAACATATAAAATGGGGGCAGGGTTCTGTTCTTATCTCCACAGGAAAACACTCATCTTTGAAAAATTCAAGGGACCCTGGATGTTTGGATACTGACAGATGGAAAAATATTTGCCCAATAGGAAATATCAAGAAAACTGAATGAGTTGTGTAAGTAAAATATATTAAACCATATTTCTAAATTTATAAAGCTGGTTTTGAAGTTGGACTCTGGCTCAGTCCCTCTCCAATTCCAAGCCTGTTAGTAAGAGAAAAACCCAGAGTTTCTGGAGTTTCTGTCTCATATCAAGAGCTATGATATGGGACAGAAAGAAATATGAGTTTAGAAAACATCTTTGCTTTTCTTCATATCTATCATACTTTTCATTGAATATATCTATCATGCATTTCAATGAATATATACATGTCTATATATGTCTATATGATTAATGTTTAAGTTTTTCACAATGAACAATGAGTTTTTCCTGAAGTGACATTTGAAGTTTCCAGGAAGAAGATGGGGCCTCATAACAACAACTCCACCTGGTTGATATGACGTCATGATACTGATAGCACTACTACAAGACCTGCTTTGGGTACCAGCTGCACAAGACAGTTCCAACTTGGTTAGCTGAAATGGTGCACATCTTATACAACATTTTGGCCAGACCTGCACAAAATACTCAGAGACTATTGGCAATTTTAAAAGACATTGATCTTGAAATTTAACCATCATTTTACTTTCACAGGATCCCCCAGAAAGAACGTCGCGCCCATGACAGCTGGAAGTAATTCTAGAGGACGACGTCCCCTCTCCCAGTAAAGTTTGCCCTTGGGTTTAGGGACATCATTTAGGGGTTGATTATAATTAGTATATGATTGAGGGTTGGGGGAGGAATTTCATAAGCTCAGGGATCATTTTGAAAAAAAAAGAGAGATGATGGGATAATAGATTGGCAATTGTGAGTTACTGTTTTTAGACAAATATATTGGTATAGATTCTTGTATATTGATACAAAGTTAAATTATATTGACTATTGTATGCATGCATGTTTCTACCTCCGTTTAAAACATTTTTATGTATTGACATATATTGTATTGATATATATATTGTATATATTTACCATATTGCAGTGTACATTTCTACCTCTGATTAAGATACTTATATAATGTATGTGTATTGATATATATTTACCTACTGCAATGTATATTTGTACATTGTTTATATTTGGAGGTCATTGTCCTCATTTGTTTCACAGTCATTTATTGTCTTAGTGTTTAAGTTAGATAGATATTGAGAATTATATAGACTAATAGTCATCTAAGTTTGTCATTTATAATAAGACTAATCAGGTTCTTTAGATATATAGAGATTATACTCAGTATAGATAGATAATCTTCAACTTCTTCAAAGAGCTGTAGAAAATGGCCTTTAATCTAACTCAGAGTTTTGTGGTAGTGAGACACAATTGCTCCTGGCAACACCACTCTATTCCTGAGAGAATGTTGAGCACCAAAGACACTCCACCTGGAGCCTTTCTTTTTGGCAGAACTGGCCTTGGGGCAAAGAAATGCCCGTACCTCAACCACTGACAAAGATACCGAGCGTGCATCAGTGGATAAAACAGGACTGTCATATCCTACCAAGACAGGGTAAGATAGTTTTGAAAAGTAGCTTGCCTTTGAAAATGGTATGTCAGTTATGTTAGGCCTTAGCCAAAGTTGGTTGCTTCAACGCTGCTAACGTGACTTTGGGTGATTGCCCAGGTAGCTAGTTGTCTCTGTGATTTGTTGCATATTTTGGAAGTTGTTTTACTGAACTTCCTAATTACCCAGGTAACATTATTTCCCTTCTCAGATCTTAGATGGGGTTGAAGACTATATAAATGGAGTTACTTTCTCTCATGACTTGGCCAAGTTATTTATTATACAAGACCTAAGCTACTTAGAATAGGATATTTGTACTTATTGTATATAATTTCATAGTAGGTTTAGAACTCTCTTATTTAAACAAAAGGGGGAGGTGTTGCGGGAGGTCCTCCCGTTCCTCCAGCCTATAGCTGCTGAGATACCAGCCCATTGGGGCGTGGTCTCTCTCTTTTTAAAAAAGCGGACACTTCCCTCTCCTCTCTGTCTTCACTTCCTGCTCCACCGGAGACTAGACTCCCTTCCTGGTTGCGCAGAGGGCTGACGGTGATCTGTAAGTTTTTTCCCCTTTAAATAAATACCACCCTATTAATCATATTTCCAAGCTGGTGTGGCATTGTTTATGACGTACGCCTTCAGGCCCTCCTTTACACAGAGGACAAATGGGCTGAGAGAGAAATCAGAGAAACATCACCCTTCACAATAGCCACAAATAGCATAAAATGTCTCAGAGAAACTTTAACCAAACAGGTGGAAGACTTGTATAACAAGAACTTTAAATCTTTGAAGAAAGAAAATGAAGAAGACACCAGAAAGTGGAAAGATCTCCCATGCTCTTGGGTAGGCAAAATTAACATAGTAAAAATGATAATCTTACCAAAAAACAATCTAGAGTCAATGAAATGCCTATCAAAATCCCAGCAAAATTCTTGACAGACCACGAAATGATAGTACTCAACTTCATATGGAAAAGCAAAAACCACAGGATAGCCAAAACAATCCTGTACAATTAAAGAACTTCTGGAGACATCACAATCCCTGTCTTCAAACTCTACTACAGAGCTACAGTACTGAACACAGCCTGGTATTGGCATAAAAACAGACAGGAGGACCAATGGAACCAAATCTAAGACCTGGATATCAATCCACTCTTCTTTAAACAGCTTATTTTTGACAAAGAACAAAAAAAAATCAAATGTAAAAAACAGCATATTTAGCAACTGGTGCTTAAATAACTGGATATCAACATGAAGAAGAATGAAATAGACCCATATCTTTCACCATGCACAAAACTCAAGTCAAAATAGATCAAAGATGTCAACATAAAGCCAGACACACTGAACCTGATAGAAGAGAAAGTGAGAAGTACATTTGAATGCATGGGCACAGGAGATCACCTTCGGAATATAACCCCAGCAGCACACACACTGAGAAAACCAATTAATAAATGGGACCTCCTGTAACTGAAAAGCTCCTGTAAGCAAAGGACATGGTCCACAAGACAAACTGAGAGCCTATAGAATGGGAAAAGATCATCACCAACCCACCATCAGACAGATGTCTGACCTCCAAAATATACCAAAAACTCAAGAAATCGGTCGTCAAAAGAACAAATGATCCAATAATGTTCTATTCTGGAGAGGTTGTGGGGTAAAGGAAACACTCCTGCATTGCTGGTGGGAGTGAAAGCTGGTACAGCCCCTTTGGAGGAAACGGCCTTCCTCAAGACTCAGAAATAAAACTTTTGCGTATATATCCAAAGGACGCTCAATCTTGTCACAAGGACATGTGCTCAACCATGTTCATAGCTGCTTTGTTTCTCATAGCCAGAACATGGAAACAACCTAAATGCCCCTCGATCAAAGAATGAAAAAGGAAAATGTGGTACATTTACACAATGGAGTACTATACAGCAGGAAAAATAATGACAGCTTGGAATTTGCATGCAAATTGATGGAACTAAAAAACGTCATTTTGAGTGAGGTAACCCAGATCCAGAAAGACAATTATCACACGTATTCACTCATAAGTGGTTTTGAAACATAAACCAAGGAAAACCAGCCTAGAAATCACAACCCCATAGAACTTAGACAACAATGAGGACTCAAAGAGACACATACGTAGATCTAATCTACATGGGAAGTAGAAATAGACAAGATCTCCAGAATAAATTGAAAGCATGGGGACCATGGGAGAGGGCTGAAGGGAGCTGACCAGAGAATAATGTATTGCTCAATAAAATAAAATAAAATAAAAAAAAACGTGTTAAAGTGGGTTCCGTTGTTTGGCTGGTGATCCCGTCTTGCACCCAGTAAATTTTCCATTGTGATGTGTATGTTCATCATTGGTTGAGTATTTCAGCTGAATCATTTTATCCTTCTTTGTACCTGAAGCTACAGATAAATTCTTTTTTTTTCTTTTTTTTCTTTTATTTTTTTTAAATTTATTTATTTATTAAAGATTTCTGTCTCTTCCCAGCCACCGCCTCCCATTTACCTCCCCCTCCCCTAATTAAGCCCCCCCCCCCAGCCCGAAAAGCAATCAGGGTTCCCTGTCCTGTGGGAAGTCCAAGGAACCTCCCACCTCCATCCAGGTCTAGTAAGTTGAGCATCCAAACTGCCTAGGCTCCCACAAAGCCAGTACGTACAGTAGGATCAGAAACCCAGTGCCATTGTTCTTGAGTTCTCAGTAGTCCTCATTGTCCGTTATGTTCAGAGTCCGGTTTTATCCCAGGCTTTTCCAGACCCAGGCCAGCTGGTCTTGGTGAGTTCCCAGTAGAACATCCCCATTGTCTCAGTGTGTGGGTGCACCCCTCATGGTCCTGAGTTCCTTGCTCGTGCTCTCTCTCCTTCTGCTCCTGATTTGGACCTTGAGAATTCAGTCCTGTGCTCCAATGTGGGTCTCTGTCTCTGTCTCCTTTCATCGCTTGCTGAAGGTTAATATTCAGGAAGAT
Organism: Microtus oregoni; assembly: GCF_018167655.1. Lineage (NCBI taxonomy): Eukaryota > Metazoa > Chordata > Mammalia > Rodentia > Cricetidae > Microtus > Microtus oregoni. The sequence continues at coordinate 4,102,728 of NW_024543830.1, read as the reverse complement.
GCCTATATGTTTTTCTTTGGGTTCTTATTTAGCTTCTCTAGGATCACTAATTATAGGCTCAATGTCCTTGGTTTATGGCTAGAAACCAAATATGAGTGAGTACATCCCATGTTCCTCTTTTTGTGTCTGGCTTACCTCACTCAGGATAGTGTTTTCTATTTCCATCCATTTGTATGCAAAATTCAAGAAGTCCTTGTTTCTTACTGCTGAGTAATACTCTAATATGTATATATTCCATACTTTCTTCATCCATTCTTCCATTGAAGGGCATCTAGGTTGTTTCCAGGTTCTGGCTATGACAAACAATGCTGCTATGAACATAGTAGAGCATATACTTTTGTTGTATGATAAGGCCTCTCTTGGGTATATTCCCAAGAGTGGTATTGCGGGGTCCAGGGGTAAATTGATCCCGAATTTCCTGAGAAACCGCCACACTGCTTTCCAAAGTGGTTGCACAAGTTTGCATTCCCACCAGCAATGGATGAGTGTACCCCTTTCTCCACAACCTCTCCAACAAAGGCTATCATTGGTGTTTTTGATTTTCGTCATTCTGACAGGTGTAAGATGGTATCTTAAAGTTGTCTTGATTTGCATTTCCCTGATCGCTAAGGAAGTTGAGCATGACCTTAAGTGTCTTTTGGCCATTTGAAGTTCTTCTGTTGAGAATTCTCTGTTCAGCTCAATGCCCCATTTTATAATTGGGTTGGTTAGCCTTTTACAGTCTAGTTTCTTGAGTTCTTTATATATTTTGGAGATCAGACCTTTGTCAGTTGCGGGGTTGGTGAAGATCTTCTCCCAGTTAGTGGGTTGCCTTTGTGTCTTAGTGACAGTGTCCTTTGCTTTACAGAAGCTTCTCAGTCTCAGGAGGTCCCATTTATTCAATGAGGTCCTTAATGTCTGTGCTGCTGGGGTTGTATGTAAGAAGTGGTCTCCTGTGCCCATGTGTTGTAGAGTACTTCCCACTTTCTCTTCTATCAGGTTTAGTGTGTTCAGACTGATATTGAGGTCTTTAATCCATTTGGACTTGAGTTTTGTGCATGGTGATAGATATGGATCTATTTTCATTCTTCTACAGGTTGACATCCAGTTTTGCCAGCACAATTTGTTGAAGATGCTCTCTTTTTTCCATTGTATACTTTTAGCTCCTTTATCAAAAATCAGGTGTTCATAGGTTTGTGGGTTAATGTCAGGGTCTTCTATTCGATTCCATTGTTCGACTTCTCTGTTTTTATGCCAATACCAAGCTGTTTTCAATACTGTAGCTCTGTAGTAGAGTTTGAAGTCAGGGATGGTAATGCCTCCAGACGCTCCTTTGTTGTATAAGATTGTTTTGGCTATCCTGGGTTTTTTGTTTTTCCATATAAAGTTGATTATTGTCTTTTCCAGATCTGTGAAGAATTTTGATGGGATTTTGATGGGGATTGCATTGAATCTATAGATTGCTTTTGGTAGAATTGCCATTTTTACTATGTTGATCCTCCCAATCCAGGAGCAAGGAAGATCTTTCCATTTTCTGGTGTCCTCTTCAATTTCTTTCTTCAAAGATTTAAAGTTCTTGTCAAATAGATATTTCACATCCTTGGTCAGAGTTACCCCAAGATATTTTATGCTATTTGTGGCTATCGTGAAAGGTGATGCTTCTCTAATTTCCCTCTCTGTTTCCTTATCCTTAGTGTATAGGAAGGCCACTGATTTTTTGGAGTTGATCTTATATCCTGCCACATTACTAAAGGTGTTTATCAGCTGTAGGAGTTCTTTGGTAGAGTTTTTGGGGTCGCTTATGTATACTATCATATCATCTGCAAATAACGAGAGCTTAACTTCTTTTCCGATACGAATCCCCTTGATCCCTTTATGTTGTCTTATTGCCATTGCTAGAACTTCAAGCACTATATTGAAGAGGTATGGAGAGAGTGGACATCCTTGTCGTGTTCCTGATTTTAGTGGGATGGCATTGAGTTTTTCTCCATTTAATTTAATGTTAGCTGACGGCTTGCTGTAAATAGCTTTTATTATATTTAGGTATGACCCTTGTATCCCTAATCTCTCCAAGACTTTTATCATAAAGGGGTGTTGAATTTTGTCAAATGCTTTTTCAGCATCTAATGAAATGATCATATGGTTTTTTTCTTTCAGTTGATTTATATGCTGGATTACATTGATAGATTTGCGTATGTTGAACCAGCCCTGCATCTCTGGGATGAAGCCTACTTGATCATAATGGATAATTTTTCTAATGTGTTCTTGGATTCGGTTTGCCAGTATTTTATTGAGAATTTTTGCGTCGATATTCATGAGTGAGATAGGCCTGTAATTTTCTTTCTTGGTTGGGTCTTTGTGTGGTTTTGGTATCAGGGTAACTGTAGCTTCATAAAAGGAATTTGGCAATGACTCTTCTGTTTCTATATTGTGAAATACATTAAGGAGGATAGGTATTAGCTCTTCTTGGAAGTTCTGGTAGAATTCTGCATTGAAACCATCTGGTCCTGGGCTTTTTTTGGAAGGTAGATTTTTGATAACGGTTTCTAGTTCTTCGCAACTAACAGGTCTATTTAGATCGTTCACCTGGTTTTGGTTTAGCTTTGGTATGTGGCACTTATCTAAAAACATGTCCATTTCTTTTGCATTTTCTAGTTTTGCGGCATACAGGCTTTTGTAGTAAGATCTAATGAGTCTCTGAATTTCCTCTGTGTCTGTGGTTATGTCTCCCTTTTCATTTCTGATCTTATTTATTTGCGTGTTCTCTCTCTGTCGTTTAATTAGTTTGGATAGGGGTTTGTCGATCTTGTTGATTTTCTCCAAGAACCAACTTTTTGTTTCATTGATTCTTTGGACTGTTTTCTGCGTTTCTATTTTGTTGATTTCCGCCCTCAGTTTGATTATTTCCAGTCTTCTGCTCCTCCTGGGCGTGTCTGCTTCTTTTTTTTCTAAAGCTTTCAGGTGTGCTGTTAAGTCTCCGATGTATGCTTTCTCTGTTTTCTTTAAGTGGGCACTTAGTGCTATGAACTTTCCTCTTAGCACTGCTTTCATAGTGTCCCATAGGTTTGAGTATGTTGTTTCTCTATTTTCATTGAATTCCAGGAAGACTTTAATTTCCTTCTTGATTTCTTCCTTAACCCAGGTGTGGTTCAGTAGTTGACTGTTCAGTTTCCATGAGTTTGTCGGCTTTCTGGAGGTAGGATTGTTGTTGAGTTCTAACTTTAATCCGTGGTGATCTGATAAGACGCAGGTGGACACTGATATTTTTTTGTATCTGTGGAGGTTTCCTTTGTTTCCGAGTATGTGGTCAATTTTCGAGAAGGTTCCATGGGCTGCAGAGAAGAAGGTATATTCTTTCCTATTTGGGTGGAATGTTCTATAGATGTCTGTTAAGTCCATTTGCTTCATTACCTCCAGTAGTTCTCTTACTTCTCTATTAGGTTTCTGTCTGATTGACCTGTCCATTGCTGAGAGAGGTGTATTGAAGTCTCCTACTACTAGTGTGTGTGGTTTGATATCTGCCTTGAGTTTTAGTAATATTTCTTTTACATACATGGGTGCTTTTATATTAGGGGCATAAATATTCAGGATTGAGACATCATCCTGACAAATTGTACCTGTTATGAGTATAAAGGCACAGGCTAAGAGATTGGATACGAAAACAGGATCCAACATTCTGCTGTTTGCAAGAAACACATCTCAACCACAAAGACAGGCATCTACTCAGAGTAAAGGGTTGGGAAAAGGTCTTTCAAGCAAATGGTCCTAAGAAAAAAGCAGGTGTGGCCATATTAATTTCTAACAAAACTGACTTCAAACTAAAATCAATCAGAAGAGATCGAGATGGATACTTTATACAGATAAATTCTTGTTTCAAAAACATTGTGAAAAGGTTTTGGGACCCAATAAACCTCTCCACCAATGCAATAACCCATAATCAGACCAAGTCAAACTGTATCAGAAAAAGCCCATGTTTTTGAATGAGTGCTAACGCTCCCAGTGGCCTTCCAGATCCTCAGAGGGGAGATGAGGAAATAAGAGAGAGAAACCACAAGTTTGTCCCTGGGGGGGGCAGTTTAAACACCCTGTGGGAGTGGTCTTGAGCATCTCTATGGAGGGGTCACCCTTTGGCAGGCTTTCTCTGAGGTGAATTCTGAACAGAGGCAACTCCCACAGGAGGGGATTTGAGGTAGAATTTTCAGCTCAAACATTCCAGACTTTTTGTGTATATGGATGCCAGGGGCTGAGGTGTGGCCTCAACCCAAACACACTATAGAAGAGAAATTGCCGTGTATGATGCAATGATAAACGGTACGATCATCTGAAAACCTTAAATTGCTGTATTATGTCTGCACGTGGGCTAAAGAGGTTAAAGGGGTAAGGCACGGTGGCACAAAGCTCTTCTTGCCATCACTATGTAGACAGACAGTGTCTGGGGTGGGGGTGGGGTCTTGTGGAAGGAATGCAGAGAGGCAGAGAAGAACAGAGAGGGAGAGATTTTAAAGGGACATAGAGAGGGCTTGCAGGCAAGGGCTTGCTGTCAGGATTGATCATCCAAGAGCTTGATCCACGGAGCAGGTACAGCAGAAAGAGATCTGACAGCTGCAAACTCTCCGCTGGCCTCCACACGCGAGTCATGGCACACACACACACCTGCCCATCCCACACAAACACAACACAGAAAAAAGCACTTACTTATTTTTGTATGTGTGTTTGTACCTGATTGTATGTGTGCACGACATACATGCAGGAGCCTGAGGAGTCCGAGAGAGGGCAGAGTGGATCCCCTGGACCAGGAACACAGACTCGGGTAACTCCGAATACCATGTCCCAAGGAAGTGTCTGTTTCATGGTGTTTCTGTAGAAGAGAGCAGAGAAATCCATACATCAAGAGCCTTGTAAAATGCAGTGGTGGAGACATGCTGTAGGCATGTTCGAGGGGAGCTGGAGACCTCTGCTGTAGTGCTAGCTCTCTTGCTGCCTGGCTTCTCTGACTTCCTATTGGCAGAAGATAGGGGTCTGCCAGTACACAAACCAGCAACAAGGCTGTTAGTACACAGCTGTGAGCAGCCCTTGGCTATTTGTGGGTCACAGAAAATTCAAGATGATTTGTCTCTGGTCATGAAACACTCCATCCAGCTCTCAGCAAGGAAGAAAGTCCACCAAGCTATCCTCTGGTATGCAAACATCGGGAACTTCTCTCTCAAGCCCTGGGATGGGCAACAACACTCCCCCCTCTCCACTTCCACATCTCCTTTACCTGTATAGCAGGCCAACTGGTGGCAACCTTACACTAGGGCCAGCCTTCACTCACAGCCTCACTGATGTTCCTAGCATCAATGAGGAAATTTTACATCAAATAGGAAGGAACGTCTTCAAATTCATCCTTACTATCTGCAGCAGGCGGTCAGCAAATAGTTTCCCTTTTTCATATCTGTATGCTAACAAAAGTATTAAAGCATCTTACAATAAAACAGTTTTTAAAAGTCAACTTCTGTACCAAGTTTCTGTGAATTCTTCTCATCCCAGCAAGACCTGTGAGGGGAGGGGATAGAGAGCGAGGGGGACAGGGAGAGGGAGCCATGGTCAGAGGACAGTATTCATAGTTAAAGAAGCTGGCCTTCATCATGCTTGCTGGCAAGTCTTTTCATCCACCTTTAAAAAATAAGGCCCACTGCCTTTTCCATTTTGTTTTGTTCTGTTTTTGACAGGGTCCCAGGCTGATATAACTTGAATTAATGAAAATCTTGCCTAGGAACCTGTGTAGAATTACAGACTTTAGCCGACAATCCAACCTAAGTTTTATTCATGGATAGTAACATGAGTTACTGTGCTTTCGTGGCTCGTCTCAAACTTTAGAGTTTTCAGTTCTTGGAAATCTGTCCACTTTGGTGTGGTCATCCCTCCCCCATTTTGTGTCCTCTCTGGTCTAAGTGTTATTCCTGCTGTAAGAGATGTCTTGACTTCAGCAACTCTTAGAAAGGAATACATTTAGCTAGGACTGGCTTACAGATACAGAGGTCCATTACCTTTCTTTTCTTTCTTTCATTTTTTCATGTAAATAGTTTTATTTTTCTATATCTACAGTCAATTAAACATAGTGATGTATCTTCACCAGCAGCTGGGGCGTCCCCGACCTTTGTGTTTCTCGTGGAAATTACTTGGACTCTGTGCTCTGAAACCAGCTTGATGAGCCCTTTACTAAGCAGCTCCTGAAGGGCTGCCCTGGCCAAGGAACCCTGAACCTTGAGTCTCTCAGGGACCACAGCTGGAGTAATAAGCTGACAGTTAGGAACGTCCTTACAGCGTTTGTTATATGGAGCCTAGTCAAACAGGACTAGATTGTTGAGCCTGCCCTGAACTTTGACTTTGGAACACTCCTTCGTTTTGCCTTGCCACCAGACTTATTTACTGGGCCTGTGTCCTTTTGGGCCGACTTTCCGTCATCTTTCTTCTTCTTGCCACTCTTGGGCAGCATGATGGAGCTCGGAGAGTGGAAAGGACACTGCAGCCTCCCTAAGATGTCGGGAAAAAGTCAGAGGTAGACAAGAGAAATATATAGCTCACCAGACTTATTTTGTCATCCCACAAAGAAACAAAGAACACTTTTTATTTTGCTCTTCACACACATCCTGCTTTTTATCTGGTATTTGTTAAGAAAATTGATATTGAAAGAATATATTTAACAAAATTATAGAAGAAAACTTTCCCAGCCTGAAGAAGGATATTTCTACGAAGGTATAAGAAGCTTACAGAACACCAAATAGACTGGATCAAAAAAAATCTCCTTGCCATATAATAATCAAAACACATAACATACAGAATAAAGAAAGAATATTAAGAGCTGCAAAGGAAAACGGTCAAGTAACATATAAAGGTAACCCTATCAGAATTGAACCTGACTTCTCAATGGAAACCATGAAAGTCAGAAGGTCTTGGATAGATGTGCTGTAGACACAAATAGACCATGGATGCTAGTCCAGACTACTAAACCCAGCAAAGCTTTCTTTTCACCATCGATGGAGAAAACAAGTAATTCCATGACAAAAACAGATTTAAGCAATATGTATCCATAAACCCAGCCCTACAGAAGGGCTAGAAAGTACAACAAAGTACTCGAAGGAAAACCTCAACCCAAGGAAGGAAAAAATACCCACAATCGCACAGACATTTGATAACCATCCACAACACCATTTAAAGAAGGGAAACACACAAACACTAACACCAAAAAAAAAAAATTGAAAAACCAAAAAAAACCAAAAACCAGAGTTAACAACCACTGGTCTTTAATATTGCTTTATATCAATGGACTCAATTCACCTATAAAAAGGCACAGGTTAAAAGAATGGATACGAAAAGAGGATCCAACATTCTGCTGTTTATAAGAAAGACACCTTAAACTCAAAGACAAATGCTACCTCAGAGTAAAGACCTGGGAAAAGATTTTCCGATCAAAAGGAACTAAAAAACAAGCGGTATGGGTATCCTAATTCCTAACAAAATTGATTTCACACTAAAATTAATCAGAAGAGATGGAGAAGGACATTTATACTCACAACAGGAACAATTTATCAAGATGAAGTCTCAATCCTGAATATCTATGCCCCTAAAATAAAACACCCACACACGTAAAAGAAACATTACTAGAACTCAAAGCATATATGAAATCCCACACTCTAATAGTAGGAGATTTCAACACTTCTCTCTCACCAATGGAGGGTCAACCAGACAGAAACTTAACAGAGAAATAAGAGAACTAATAGATGTAAGGAATCAAATGGACTTTAACAGACAGCTATAGAACAGTCCACATAAACAGGACAGAATATACTGTCTTCTCAGTACCTCCTGAAACCTTCTCGAAAATTGATCACATACTCAGTAACAAAGCAAACATCCACAGATACAAGAATATTGGAGTAAACCACCTGTGTCTTATCAGATCACCATGGAGTAATGTTAAAATTTAACAACAATATAACCCCCAGAAAGCCTACAAACTCACGGAAACTGAACAGTCAACTACTGAACCACCCCTGGGTCAAGGAAGAAAAAAAGAAAGAAGTTAAAGTCTTTCTTGAATTCAACGAAAATGAAGACACAATATACCCAAACCTATAAGGGCTTTATGAAAGCAGTGCTAAGAGGAAAGTTCATAGCACTAAGTGTCCACATAAAGAAAACAGAGAAAGCTCACATTACAGACTTAATAGCATACCTGAAAGCTCTAGAATAAAAAGAAGCAGACTTACCCAGGAGGAGTAGAAGACTGGAAATATTCAAACTGAGGGCTGAAATCAACTAAATAGAAACACACACACACACACATACACAAAACAATCAGTGAAATACAGTGCTGGATCTTTGAGAAAATCAACAAAACTGACAAACCCCTATCCAAACTAATCAAAAGGCAGAGAGAGAACACTCAAAAAACAAGATCAGAAATGCAAAGGGGGATATAACAACAGACACTGAGGAAATCAGAGAATCATTAGGTCTTACTACAAAAGCCTGTATGCCACAAAATTGGAAAATGTAAAAGAAATGAAGATATTTTAGATAAATACCATACACCAAAATTAAATCAAGACCAGTTAATAATTTCAATAGACCTCTAAGTCTTGAGGAACTAGATGTCATCAAAAACATCCCAACCAAAAAAAAAAAAAAAAAGCCAAGGGCCCAAATAGTTTTGATGCAGAGTTCTACCAGAACTTCCAGGGAGAGCTAATACCTATATTCCTTAATGTGTTCCACATAATAGAAACAGAAGAGCCATTGCCAAACTGTTTTTATGAAGCTACAGTTACCATGATACCTAAACCACACAAAGGCTCAACCAAAAAAGAGAATTACAGACCAATCTCACTCATGAACTTCGATGCAAAAATTCTCAATATAATACTGGAAAACCGAGTCCAAGAACACATAAAAAATCATCCCTTATGATCAAGATTCAGGGCCTGTTCAACATACGAAAATCTATCAATGTAATCCATCATATAAATAAACTGGAAGAACAAACATATGATCATTTCATTAGATGCTGAAAAGCAATTAAAAAAATTGAACACCCATTTTTGATAAAGGTCTTGGAGAGATTAGGGATACAGGGAACATATAATATAATAGTAAATATAACATATATAATATACAGCAAACCAACAGCTAACATCAAATTAAATGGAGAAAAACTAAAGTCAGGAACAAGACAGGCTGTCCACTCTCTCTATATCTCTTCAACACAGTGCTTGAAGTTCTAGCAATAGCTATAAGACAACATAAGGAGATCAAGGGGATTCAAATAAGAAACAAAGAAGTCAAATTTGTGTTATTTGCAGATGATATGATAGTGTACATAAGCGACCCCAAAATCTCTGCCAGAGAACTCCTACAGTTCATAAATGACTTCAGTGATGTGGCAGGATACAAGATCAACTCAAAAAAAAAATCAATTGCAATCCTATACACAAACCATAAAGAAGCAGAGAGGGAAATCAGAGAAACATCACCTTTAACGATAGCCACAAATAGCAAAAAGTATGTTGGGGTAACACTAACCAAAAGAGTGAAAGATCTACTTGACAGGGACTTTAAGTCTTTGAAGAAAGAAATTGAAGAGGATACCAGAAAATGGAATGATCTCCCATGCTCTTGGATTGGTAGGATCAGCATAGTAAAAATGGCAATTCTACCAAAGGCAATCTATAGATTCAATGTAATCTCCATCAAAATCCCAACAAAATTCTTCACAGACCTTGAGAGAACAATAATCAACTTATATGGAAAAACTAAAAACACAGGCTTACCAAAACAATTCTATACAATAAAGGATCATCTGGAGGCTAATTACCATCCATGACATCAAACACTATTACAGAGCTACAGTAATGAAAACAGCTTTTTATTGGCATAAGAAACAGAGACACTGACGAACGAAATCAATTCACAGACCCCGATATTATTCCAAAAACCTATGAACATCTGATTTTTGACAAAGAAGCTAAAATTATACAATGGAAGAAAGAAAGCATCTTTAACAAGTGATGCTGGCATAACTGGATGTCAACCCGTAGAAGAATGAAAATAGATCCATACCTATCCCCATGCACAAAACTCAAGTCCAAATGGATTAGAGACCACACTGAAACCGATACAAGAGGAAATGGGAAGTAGCCTGCAATATATGGGCACAGGAGACCACTTCCAACGTATAACCCCAGTAGCACAGTCAATAAGAATAACAATGAATAAATGTTGAAAACTGAAAAGCTTCTGTAAAGCAAAGGACACTGTCAATAAGAAAAAATAATGAATGGGAGAACTTCACCAACCCCACATCAGACAAAGGTCTGATTTCCAAAATATACAAAGAACTCAAGAAACTAGATATTAAAATTCTAATTAACCCAAATAAAAAAAATGGGGTACTGAGCTGAACAGAGAATTCTCAACAGAAGAATTTCAAACGGCCAAAAGATACTTACGGACATGTTCAACTTCCTTAGCTATCAGGGAAATGCAAATCAAGGCAATTTAAGGCCGGGTGGTGGTGGCGCACGCCTTTAATCCCAGCACTCGGTAGGCAGAGGCAGGCGGATCTCTGTGAGTTCGAGACCAGCCTGGTCTACAAGAGCTAGTTCCAGGACAGGCTCCAAAGCCACAGAGAAACCCTGTCTCGAAAAACCAAAAAAAAAAAAAAATCAAGGCAACTTACACATGTCAGAATGGCTAAAATCAAAACCACCAATGGTAGCCTATGTTGTTGAGGATGTGGAGTAAGGAAAACACTCATCCATTGCTGGTAGGAATGCAAACACTTTGGAAATCAATGTAGCAGTTTCTCAGAAAGTTGGGAGTCAACCTACCTCAGGATCCAGCAATACCACTCTTGGGAATATACCCAAGAATGCCCAATCATACTACAAAAGAATCTGTTCAACTGTGTTCATAGCATTATTTGTAATAGCCAGAACCTGGAAACATCCTAGATGCCCCTCAAAGGAAGAATGGATTCAGAAAGTGTGGCACATATACACATTAGAGTACTACTTAGTGGTTAAAAAAATGACATCTTGAATTTTGCATGCAAATGGATGGAAATAGAAAACACTCTCCTGATTGAGATAACACAGTCCCCAAATATGAATATGGTATTTCCTCACTCATTAGTGGATTCTAGCCATAAACAAAAAACATTGAGCCTATAGTTCATGACCAGTAGATTCTAGTTATAAACAAAGGACATTGAGCCTATAGATCATGATCCTACAGAAGCTAAAAAATAAGGTGAACCCACAAAAAACATATATAGATCCTCCTGGAAATTGGAAGCAGACAAGATTGCCAGGCAAAAGTTGGGAGCATGGGGGTGTGAGTGGGGTGGGTGGAAGGAGAGAGGGTTAGAGAGAAGGGAGAAGGAGAAGGTTGGGGAGAGCTTGGGAGAGTGGGATGGTTGAGATGGAGGAAGGACATATATGGGAGCAGGGAAGGGGATATCTTAATTGAGGAAGCCATTTTGGGTTTGGCAAGAGGCTTGGCTCTTGAGGGTTTCCCAGGAGTCCACATGGATGACCCCAGCTAGGACCCTGGGCAGTGGAGGAGAGGGTGCCTCAACTGGCGTTGTCCTGTAGGCAGACTGATGACTATCTTAATATGACCATAGAACTTTTGTCCAGAGACCTATGGAGATAGAGAGAGAGACCCAGTCTCCGTAGTGCACAGCCCCCAATCCCACCGCCAGGCCACCCCCCCTCCCCCCCCCCCCGTGGGTCCCTCTCCACTCTGGGTCAAGTTTGTCCATCTCCCTCCTGTACTGACTCCCTGAGCACTGGCACCTCACTTGCCGCCTTTCCCACTGGTTTCCCGTTGAGGTTCCAGCACACACCTGGGGCGACCACCCCTCGCGCGTCAGTTGCCGGGGTGTGTAAAAAACCCGACCCTAATGCTTACTTGGGCTCCTTTGCAGCGTCCTGATGGTCAGCCGGAACGTGACTCCACCGGTGTGGAATCCTAGACGGCCCCGACCCCCGGTGGCGTAGGGGTCAAAGTGTCCTGGATGCTCCGGATTCATAAAGTTCACGCGAGATCTGGAAGCGGCCATGGGGCCGGCAGGGAGCCCGGCAGGTTGCCTTCGCTTGGCCTCGACAAAGTGGACATCACAGGTGTGACTGCCATGGTGATGTCTGGCTCACCAAGGAGACCGGGTTTGATCTTTTTAAGGACTCTGTGGAGCAATCGTTTAGTGTGTTATGCTATTAATCGAGAGGTCGAGCCCTCCCAGACGCCACAATTTTTAGGCTTTTAACAAACAGCTTTCTAAATTTACAGTCCTTGTGTGGTGACTTGGCATTGGAAATTCTCCACTTTCCTAAATACCGCAAGCCCAGTAAATAAAAAGATAAGAAAAACCCCCTATGGACTTAAGGTACCTCAGGCCTTACCTTTCTGTCACACCCTGTCTATTTATGGCCTGTCCTGCGGCAGGGTAATCAATAAAGGCAATTTTTATTTTGGATGGTAGTGTGGGGATGAGGACACCTGTGAAAACCCCCACCTTCTGTCTTTGGCCTATTTGGGGATGAAAAGAATGGGAATCCCTTTTTTTTTCTTTTGTTTTCGAGACAGGGTTTCTTTGTGGCCTGGAGCATGTCCTGGAACTAGCTCTAGTAGACCAGGCTGGCCTTGAACTCACAGAGATCTGCCTGCCACTGCCTCCCCAGTGCTGGGATTAAAGGCGTGAGCCAGCAACACCCGGCAGGAATCCGTTGTTAGTAAAAGAAAATTATGAAGAACAAGTCACTAAAGCACAGGAAACGGACCAGATTTTAATAAAACGGGTAAACTTTACACTACCGGCTAAAGATATGCATATGACAAGGGAACCGACAACATAATTCATAATCAAAAACCCTAGAACAGATTTATTTCAAAAATCATGTGCTGTGGAAACAAAAAAATAAACCACAGAAACGGGCATGCCAAGACGTGTTTAGTAAGGAGTCCAGGGACTGGCAGTGACAGCATTGGACACTGTAGACGGGGGCGTCTAGGGAAGGCTCTGGACAGCTGGTTTGCTCCCCAGCTTTTTGGGAGGACCCCAGAGCAGCTGTTCCCCTCCCCACCTGCCACAGCCAACACAGAGAAGAGGGCAATGGAGGGCTATCAGGTGTTGGAGGAAATACTGCACCTGCAAGAGTGGCAGCACCCCACCGACTTCACAGTTAGTGACTGCCCTCACCACCCAAACATGGCACAGATGCGAGCACTTGGCAGCATCATAAGCCCAGCAGCTTTGGAGAAATCACTTCAGCAGGACAGACCGGTTGAAGGAAGCCTCGGAAACCGGTCCCGGCCAGGATGAGTTTTACTGAGGCTTGTGTGAGCACCCACTTTAGGGCTCATTGCTTGGCATGTCGTACTCTGTGTTGTGGTCTGAGCAACCATGGTTCGAATCCGAGTCATGGGAATTATCGTCCTTCCTGTCTGGTCTGGAATGCTGCTTTCTTGCTCCCATGCACCGAAGCCTTGCTAATGTCTTGACACAGACTCCAGCATCCCTAGTTCAACTCCCACTGACATGGAGGAACTCAAACACTATTAGTACAGTTTGCTGCTTGGAGTCTTCACTGTCAGTCACGCTGTCTCAGGTGGACTCACAAAATCACCTTCACTGTCAATCAGCCTAGGCCCAGGGCGTAGTAAGCACCATCTCTGAGCAACACCCCTAGCCCAGGTTTTGGTCATGTCAGCATGATGCAGGGTTTGAATGTTCCTATCTGGTATTAGTCTTAGTAATAACACATTAGTGGGAAATCTCGTTTTCTATATCCTGCCCTCCCTTTATGTGTCCTCCCCCCATTCCTAGTGATGGCTCCTAGTAAGGAAGTCTCAACTGGCCATCTCCTTCACCAGGCAAGGATTCCAGTGGTAGGACTGGGCTGCATTCTATTCAGTTGTTGGTCAAGGGTGCCCCATGGAAATCTCCAAACCACCCAGGCTGCTGCTAAGACACAGGGCTACTCTCCAGAAACTGCCAGCGGGTCCCATTGCTGAGGTAACATCCACACATGGAACATGGGGAAGTCAAGCTTAGTCATACAGGAATCCTGCATCCCACCTTCTAGTCTTTATAGAAAAAGAAAAGGAGACACCAAACAACCCATTCACAAAACCATTGACCTACAAAATGTCTTGCCTACAAAATAAGAAGGGTAATCGGGGCACAGAACTTGTGTGAATAGCCAACCAGTGTCTGATTTGACTTAAGGCCCTCTCCACAAGAAGGAACCCACATACAGCACTTGCTTGTGTAGCCAAGAACCAGAGTAGCTATTACTACTAGATAGTAGAGAGATCTAGATAGTAGATAAAGAGATAAAAAGATATGAAAGACCTGGTTAAATTCAGACCCCTCTAGCAGAAAAAATAGAGCCAAAAATCTAAGCAGGGAGAGAAGAATCAAAAAATCTAGATTAACCGTTTCAGTGAAGATAAAGTTAGATTGTATTCTTGAGAAACAGGGAGTTACCCCCTTGTGATTATTGCTGGTATTTTCAGAATTTTTCAATGACCACTGGTATTTTTGGAATTTTCAAATGACACCCTCCCTACCCCTTTTGGATAATTTCTTCCCTTAAATACTCCTTCTCCTAGTTACTCGGGGTCAAACTCTCTACCCCTGCATGGGAAATGAGTTTTGGCCCCAGTGCACTGGTTCCTGTCCTGTGAATAAACCTCGTGTGATTGCAGCAAGGACGGTCTCTCGTGAATTCCTGGGGGGTCGTGTTATCCTGAGACTTGAGAGTCTCCCTGCTCTAGAGGTCTTTCAGATAGATAGATAGTTAGAGAGATAGTAGATAGCCCAGTAGTAGGCAGTCCAGAGACCTAGGATAAAATCAAACACTACTAGTTTATAAAAAAAATATTTTACCCTATGTCTCTGGGTACCTACTACTGGGCTATCATCTATCTATCTATCTATCTATCTATCTATCTATCTATCTACCTACCTATCAACCATCTCTCTCAATTTTTTATAGTCTTGCACAGAAACACTCTCCACAGGAGGTATGTGGCCACTGATACAGGCTTCTTTTACTCCAGCTAGTCATAAGGCTCCTCATAATATTGCTTACTTAGACTATCAAGAGGGGTTCCTTACCCCACCTCTCTATTCACAATAGGGTCTTCTCAAATTCTGCATGTGATTAGACAGTCCTAACCTGTATTGTCAACCTAGATGAGAGATGAAGAAATCCATTCCAATCAGACAGTCAGCGATGCTGGGTCTGGGTCCAGAACCGATGTGAGCCCTGCATGGATGTATGGCAGCCTAAGACAATTAGCATGCCTGCTTCATGTGCCTGTCCCTACAGGTCTCAAGAAACGTCTGTCTTTGGTTCGAGATGATCCAATCTACTGATAGACCACATATGACTGGGAGGACAAAGTCAAGGGCAGGGACTGGAGAGATGGCTCATGCATTAAGAGCACTTTTGTCTGTCTCAGGAGACCTATCTAAATAAAGCATATACTTTATAAGCAGTCGGGACCAGGCAGAACACACTAAAGCTTCCGGCTACAGTTAGTTGTGTTTCCCTTCAGTTTGTTCTGCATGATGATGTCATGAATATGTTGTACAGTGTGTGTACCACATTCTACTGAAGCAAAATATATGACCTCAGGGATACAATATGTCTAGATTTTCTGTAGACTAGTGGGTATAAACGGAGTAGGCCATGCCATCTGTATCCATATCCAAGGTGCCATCATCCCGTGCAGGCCATGACTGGAAAATAACTGTGCAGCCCAAGCTACCTGGAACTTGCAGTTACAGATCCACGCCTGTGAGTTGTGGGTTTACAGGAGTGTGACAGCTCATCTGAATAAAGAAGATTCTTAAGAGTGAAAAGTTGGAAATAGCTTTTTTATTCATAAAACATTCATTTTATTCAATGGGGGCTTTAAGACAGCGATCATTAAAGACAGTGTGTAACCTTAGCAAACTATTAAAACAATGGTAATAATAAAAGAAATAACAAAAGCTTACACTAAAATGAAGAAAACAAAAAAACTAATACACAGATATCCCAAGATATAAAAGAAACCAAACCAAACAATCTAAAACATAACAAAAACAACCAAACAAATAAAATTAAGCAAATTTCCCACTTTTCCTTGGAATATTAAGAAAAAGCAAATTAATAACATAAGACACGAGGAAGTGGATTAGTCTCTGTAGTGAATTATCATCACCAACACTTGTGTGTGATATGGGGTCAGCGTCAGCTCTGCACTAGAGAGAATCTTGGGCTTTTGGGTGTGGTCTGTCTGGATAGCAGTGTGACAGAGTCTTCCTTGTCAGACTCCACATCACATACGCAGTCAGCTTGCCAAAGCCCTTGACAGTAGCTGACAGAATGACTCTTGCTCACCCAAGTATCTCCCTCCATGTGGTTTTGCCCACTTGGTGATGGATGTTCGGCTTCTGAGTAATTTGTGGCGCGTCGTCTGAATCTCAAGCTTATTTCTGATGCAGTCTTTTCTCTGAAAATTGTGAGCCAACAGAGGTGAATCAGATTGTGGCTGGATCCTCTAATGATTGGTTGATATTTGCCTCAATGTTGTGCTCACAGCAGAAAGGGACATGGCTTTCTCAGAGGAGGCCTGGATCCTGGAGTGTAGAATGTCATGCCTTCAAGGTGTCTCTGGTTACCTTCAGGCTTCTCAGTTCTCTTACGAGGTGCTGTTATAGAAGAAATGGAAATCAGACATAGAAACAGTCTCTCTGGGGCACAAACAAGAAGAAAATCAGGGCTATTCACCCCTAGTAAAGAAAAGTCAAGGAAGAAAACCCACACCGTGAACCCCTGGTTGGTGGGAATGGGCTCAATGGTGGCTCGCTTGCCTGGCACATAGTGCTCCTGCTGCAGCAGCTCCATCTGCAGGAGGCTCTCCTCCTGGGCTGTGGTCTGTTCCAGTTCATGCTGGAGATGTTCAAACCTAGAGGAGGAAGGCAGCTGGAACACAGGCCTGGTGGGGCCCTGCCATGTCAGCTTTTGAGTCCCCACCAGCTAGACAACCGAGCATCACCTTTCAGCTGAGCTCAATGACTGCTTCCTCAAGAGAAAAGGGTCAGAGGCCCCTGGACTGGATTTTTTCCTCAATGTTTAAAAACTGCTATAAATTGAACTGGAAAATACACTGTTAACAACATATTTTCCAACAGTCCAAAAACTTTATTTTGGAGGAGTATCAATGTCTGAGTTAGATATTCCTGACCTTGATTGGATACCAGGTGAAATGTGAGCAACCTGTAAAACTCTATGTCTGCCCTCTAGTGGAACCCACACAACACTGCAGGGAAGGCTCTAATTATTCCTACAGCCCAGAACCTGCATGGGCTAATTTGTCAACTCTTAAACTGTTTATGGCAGAGTAAATCTTCTCACAGGAAACTGATGAACCCTGCAGAGAGCCTGCATCCAGCAGGGGTGTGCTGCATTCAAATCAGTCAAAGACTAGAAATTTATCTCTAAATGTGATGTTTCTGAAGGAACATAAAGTGGCAGAGGACACACTGTCCTTCACAATTTACCTGCTGCTTCTCACAGGAGAAGAAGGGGACACAAACCCCAGAAGACCAAAACCAAACATATTGTTTTCTGGACAAAACTTCCCGGTGATTAGCCAACTCGATACTCTGAGATATTTTTTCCCTGAATGTGGATGGGAGCCTTGCCAAATAGACTAAAACCCAGACAGGTCAGAGACCCCGAAACAGAGAATCCACTAGACTACAACTGCTTCTGTCAGTCCGTGCTCCTACCTCATCTGGGACTCAGTGAAGTGATGCTGCAGCTTTCCTGCCAAGTCCCTTTGCTGGGTAACCAGTTTCTTCCACTTCAGCAGGAATTGAAGGTGTTCCTCCAGTCTTTGATGTTCCTATTCATTAGAGGATTGTGTTCTTAGGGCAGGGTTGTCTGCGCACACGTACACATGTGTGCATGCATGTACACAAACACAAACGCACTTACACAGTCCTGATCATCAAAGGACATGGATGCTCACATACAAGCACACTGCATTGCATCCACATGTGTAGTTCCTAGCTAACAATATGGAAGAAGAGATCACCTGGGATCCTATGAAGAAGAGAGTTAACTTTCATTAGCCCATACCCTCTCCCCCCGAATTCTAAACCAGGCACAGGGGTGTGGTGATGTGGTGAGGATTCTGTACTTTGTCTCTGTTTTGATGAGTTTTCATTCTATTTCCACTTTATATGTGTGGGGATTTTGCCTGCCTGTGTGTCTATGCACCACATGCACGCCTGGTCCCTGGGAGAAGAACACAGTGGGCAGAGCAGTCAATGTAGTGCTTGCCTTGTGCACCCAGGCCACCAATGGTGGATGCCAGGGTTCCTTGATCAGTTATCTGAGCTTGCATACAAGCTTTCCAGTCTGTTCATTAAAGTCTCAGTTCCGTGGTACAGGACCACTGCCTGATGGTGGACCAGCCCCTTCCTCTCACTCAGTGCTTTCCCGTGGCTCCAAGAAGGGCAGCTTCCTCCAACAAGAACGCTCTAAACCACAGGTTACCTCATTTTCTGCCCAAGGAGTTTGAGCAATGAGCTCAGAAAGCCAGAAAATCTCTACAAGCAGAAGTCAAAATAAACCTTTCCGTCCAGTGAGATGATTGTGTCAGGGATTTTTCTAAGTAACAGAAGGCTGACTGACTCCTGGTCAAATAGTACATCTATTACTTCATACTTAGCAATATTCCATGGAAGGACTTGACTTCATTGAATTTTTACTCATCAATGTTGGGCATTTGAATATTTTCTGGATTGGGTTGCTCTGAGGAATGCTTCTATAACCCAGGTGTCCCCTAGATTCTCTGTGACCCTTAATTCTCATTTTGAGATTACTGCATCATTTGGAGACTGCAATTCAAGTTTCTGAAAAATTATACATAGCTTCTCACAGGGCTACACAATTTTCCTTCCTAGCAATATCTGAGGATCCTCATTTCTCCCAACCCCCATCAGGCCAACTTTAACTCAGCGTAAAGAAGCTTGGAATGAAAGCAGCTTCTGAGCGCTGCAGACACAACATGCAGTGAGTGCTTTAGACGATGATGAGCCTGAGTGGGCTGCACTAAGACAGCCTGTTCTCACAGCTCAGCATGGCTATGGGACTTCTGCTGGGGGAGACACCTCTGCAGTTCAGCATCTCTTAAATGACAAAATCCACGCCAAGATCCAGAAACAAAGTGAACCTACTCAAGATTGGACAAAGGTGAAAGGAAAATGGCAGCAGGCAATGATGAGGAGAAGAAAACAGGATGCAGAAGTCATTATGGGCAGTCACCTTTCACCCAGAGCAGAGAAGGACACACATCCTCAACCAGGCTCTCCTGCTCTCAGGCACCTTGATTCACCTCAGCATCCTCTTTCTCACCTCAATGTCCTGCATTACCTTGGATTTCTGCAAAGGATTTCTTTGCAGATGAATATTTATGTCTCTACAAACACCTGACAAACTTTTAGCTGCATGAGTTTTGTGGTCCTTTGTTCTACTTAGCTGGGTGGACATGCCAAAGATGGGAGCTCCATGTACTCTGTGACTGATGCAAACTGATGCTGACCAGAGCAGGAACAGTACTTTCAATTAACACTGGTCTCCGTCATCCTTAAAGATGTCCTTCATTCCATGAGTGGACACACATATAGAAGCTTAAACACATATTCTCAAACCCACAAAGATACATATAAACACAACACACACACAATAACACACACACACACACACACACACTCCTCCTGAACCCAGAAAAGCAAAGGAAAAGACTACAATGTTGCAGCACCTTTCCTGCTGCAGGGTGAGGCAGCAGTCCTCAGTGCTGTCTCTCAGTGCTCTTAGCACTGGCTTCTGCCCTAGTCAGAACTTCTTTCCCCTTCCAGGAAAGTTCTTCATCTCAAGACTCACTGATCATACAGGTGAGTGAAAAACATCTTCACACCTGAGCTTGACCACAAAAGACCAAGTCCCAAAGGAAGAAGCTGCACATGAAGCCTCTCGATAGCTCTAAGCTGACCCATTCTAGTTTCCTAAGGGACCTGACCCTGGCTACTCCAGAGAAGACCTTGATAGCACTAGAGAATGAGACTGACCCATGGTCATGACCCAACAACTTTGGACCATAACACGGGGCATAAAATATGAAAATAGCCTCAGATCAGTCAGTAGGAGCCTAGTGAGGTCAGCACAGTGTTGTTCTGAAATGCAGCTCTCTGTACAACTATGAGGGGATCTGTACTAAGACATAACCATGCGCATGATAGAGTGAGCATCACAATGTCAGCAAAGAGACAGACTGCAGGTTCCTTGTTGTGAAGCCAATGAGACAAACCAGACATTTCCTGGGAGGTTGCCTCAGTTCGGTGAAAGGAAAGATCTACTTTTTATTTTCAAAATAGCTCTGGGGTTTGAATTTTCTTTTACAAAACACATTAATTCCAAAATAGTTCTTTGTCTTCCTTATAAAACAAAGCAGTTAGCAATAAGATGAGACAGAAAAAGATAGGAATCTCTACCTGTGAGGAGACAGGATCCAAAGAGCTCTGGCCTGGTAGCTTAAGCAGAACAAAAATATTATGTTCTAGCAAACAAATGATCCCCAGGTCCTTGTCCTCACTCACTCACTCACTCACTCACTCACTCACTCGCTCACTCACTAACTCAAAGCTCTGTGATTCTCCCTATGTGGCTCCCAGGATAAAACCCTTCCTACCATACTGACATGTAGGTGTGTGATATGTGATTTACAAGTCTCCCTCAAAGAACTGCAGCTTCTACCAGAGCAGGATGGTTTGTTTTCCAGTCAGGTTGTGTCTTCCCAGAGGTTACTCCCCAGAAAGACTTGTGACGATCCCAGAAATGAACTTTTAGATGGAATGGAGGTGGTCAGCTGGGTAACTGAGTGGACGGTTACATGACAGTGTACATATATGTGTGTGTGGTTAGATAGGTGGGCAGCTTGCTCCTGCTGGCTCAGCTTACCTGCTGCTGCTTTGTCAAGAGGTCATAGATCTTCTCAAGGGCATCCTCACAGAGCCTCTTTGTCTCCTCACAGGACTCTTGCAGGAAGATCTGCTCCTGCTGCAGCTTTCTGTTGTCCTCTCTCAACACGCCCACTTTTTCCTTCATCTGTGTCTTTTCCCTCAGAAGCCGGCTGTGGAGGGTGCTTAAACATCACAAACAATGATGAGCTCCAGTCCACCTCCATCTGCCACTCCTACCTACTAATACCACCTTCCCTGCAAGGTTCTATGTCCTCAGACAGCCCCAGACTGCAGAACACATTAGCCATGCCAGTATCACCAAGATGATGTACCTCTGAGAACAGGATTCTGCACCCCCAACACATGCTGGTCCTACACTGATCATGGTTTTGGGAGAACATTATCAGGTATAGAGCAAACCTTCTAAGGGAGAACAGAGGACCCAAGAGGAATACATTCCACATCTGTGTCCCATATCAACAGGCTCTTTAAGTCCCTGTTAAAGTCCCAGACACCATTCATGGTGCAAACCATGTTTTCTATCTAGAAGTTCTGAGAGGTGACAGGACAGTGTTGGGAGGGGCTCTCAGACTCCTTGCAATTGGGAGAAATCAGTCTTGGAGGACAAGCTAGAAGCACAGCCCTCACTCTGGTTCAAAGAGAAATAAGTGCAGCAGCTGTCCTTCCCAAGTGCGGGGTCCCATCCAATCAGACACTCACCTGTATGAGATTGTCTTCTCAGTCAGCTCCTTGCACTTGCAAGAGTCCTCACTAATTTCCTTGGGGAATTTCTCCAGCTCTGACATCTCCTTCTGATGATCCATTTTCAGCTCCTCTAGCTCAGAATTCAGCCTGTGGTAGAGCATGGGACCAGGAACAAAGAACCCCATGAACACAGTCATCAGAACCCCATCGACATATGAATTAAGGCTGTGTCTTGGATATAACTTGTGCACCGGATGTCACATCCTGAGTCAGGACCTGTTGATATTTATTAGACTTGATAAACTGCTCCAGGGCCAGAAAGGCAGAGCATCAGGATGGAGACAGACAGGGCTACATGAGCTTCCTCATAGGCTTGGAGAAACAAACTAGCTCTTTATAAGATGTCCCAGGAGTCTGTGCTATGGGTCTGGGCCTACCTGAAAACTCTGATGTCATGTCTCCTGTCTTCAGAAAAAAAATATTTATTCTGTGTTCCTGTTATCACAAGGATACTCAGAACTCATAATCAGGATTTCCATGGAGGAGACTGTACAGTACAATGACTCTATAAACTCCCCCAGGGAATTCCATTCAGTCACCAAGGCGAGCACAAAGGATGAGGGCAGGGATGCTCAAAGTGAGACTCCAGGGCCTCAGCACTTATATTACCTGAGACTCTGAGTCAGATAGATCCTCAGCCCTGCCACCAATCTCTGACTCACAGAACCTGGACAGACACACATGAACACACACACTGTCAGGGAACCCCTCAGAGACAGTACAGAACACACCAGACACCACAGCACAAAGGAGATTTATTGACTCAGAAGAGCATTCATAGAATTGGGGGGGCCTTCCTCTGTATCAGGCAATAGCTGAGAACAAGCAATGGGTGTTTTTTTCAACTGTGGGTTTTTAAGGAGATAAGGGGAAATCTTTGTTAGGATGAGTTGGTGAGAGCTGTTTGGACAGCTAAGCCAGAATAGCCAAATAATGAATTTTAATTGCTGGATATTGGTGTTTGGTTTCAGGAAAGAGTCAGTGGCCGAACAAGGGTATAAACCGTGGGGACAAATTTTAGGAATTCAATTTAATGTTTACTAAGGGAGAGGGAAGTGAAAAGTGTAAAATCTGCCACTGCCATATTGGCAAAGTTTGGGCCCGTTAGCCCTTCACACACATAAACCCTCAAACAATTAGGATGCCAGAGACATGCAGGTAGGTGGCATTATCTCAGAGTACAAGGAACAAGGGCAGAGAGGTGCCAGGATGAGATCCAGGCCTTCAAATCACACACTGAGATGGAACAATAGGACCAGGTCCAGCTCCCAGAGCAACCAGCTAGAAATCCCCCAATCAAATACAAAGACTCCCAGTGAACTCAGCACCCAGCATATCCCACAAGACAACACCTGTCCAGGCCTCTTTGAAATGCGTGTTGTGAGCTCACACATTGCTGCACCATCCATAGAATGTGACTCAGGCCACAGGCTCTGCTTTTCATTGGGAGGAAGCAGAACAGCCTGTGTCCCCATCTCACTCCTACCCCGGCCTCTGTTCTGCCTCTCAGATGCACTCGGGAAAAGCACTTTGGGCAGGAGGACACCTTGGAGGTGCAGCCTCAGGTGACATGAGGAATGCTGGGGTTGACATAGGGAGGTCAAGACAGTCACCAGAGAACTGGACATAATGACTACCTGTTGTTCACATCATTGTTGGTATAGTTGGCCAGGACTGCACGAAGTTCATTCCTCTCATTGGTCATCATCTGGAGCTGAAGGCTCAGTTCATCAACCTTGTTCATCTGCTGCTCCTGCTCAGAGAGGGAGGCTGAGGTCCGTGCCTTTCCAGTACTTCCTGTAGGTAGACAAACATCAGTGAATTTGTACAGTTAGATGGTATGGGGCCATGAGAGACCATGTTAAGTCCTAAAAGAGGCTTGAGGAAGAGGGAATGCATGGAACCCACTGAAGACCTCACAGAGTAGACAGCTATCCTCTAGTTGAGACCCATAAGCCATGTCTCCATCCTCAATCACTGTTGCTCGATATGTGCATCAATGTTGGGAAATATTATTTTCAGGTGTGGGAGTTTGTTTATGCTGCATTGTTTATTTTGTGAAACTGTGTTCCTGTTCCTGTCTAAAACACCTGATGGTCCTAATAAAGAGATGGACAGCCAATAGGGAGACAGAAGCAAGGATAGGTGGGCCTAGCAGGCAGAGAGTATAAGTAAAAGGTGAACGCTGAGAGGAGAATAACGAGGAGCCCTAGAACAAGAGTGAAGGACTCAGGTGGCCATTCACCAACTCACTCAGCAGCCATGGAGTAAGAGTGGAAGTAAGATTTACAGAAGGGAAAGATAAAAAGCCAGAGGCATAAGGTAGTCTGGATAATTTAAGTCAAGAAGAGCTGACAAGAAACATGCCAAGCTAAGGGCAGGCATTCATAAGAAAGAAGCCTGTGTGTGTGATTTATTTGGGAGCTTGTCTGGGGGACGTTACTCTCCCTCTTTCTAGTGACACACAAGCAAAAGAAATCCAGTGACGGTGAAGGGCAGGGCTGGAACTGGAAACACTGTGGTCCCTCTGTGCTTCCCACGCAGAGGCCGAGGGAAAGCAGAGGGCCCTCAGCACAGCAGTTGAAGCCTTGACCATCCCTGGCTCTCTGCCACACACACCATCCGACATCCTCGACTCTGGGTCTGCTCTTTAGTAACTCAGAAAAGCAGAAGAGGACATCGCTTCCCAGGAACTCCCACCTCCTGAGTCCCACTCCTGAAAGGATCAACTTAAGCCTTCATCCTTCAGGAATCTCTGTCCCCTGCCCAGGACTCACTGCGCTTTCTCCAGAACCATTTATTCCTTGATGTGTGGCTCGGAGACTGAAGGCCATCTTCCCTGTGCCTCTCTCTGGCCTCCCTGCGCTCTCCATCCTGTCTCCCAAGCAGCCTGTTGAGTCGTGTCAGCATGGCTGTGGGTGAACCACACAGGCACTGAACGAATGCCTCAAGGGCAGTTGGCGTTGCCACAACACAGGTGACATCACAGAATTCCAGGCTCTCCAGGATACAGTAGAATGTCCAGGTGGGGGACTGCTGATGTCATATGATACAGCTCTTAACCCCTGCTAACTACTTCACCCAAAAGTGACCTGAAACTAACATACCATTTCCAAGAGCCTCTCGGGGGACACCGGGGAAGCCTTTAGACACATTGTCTTCCTAAAGCCGGAAATCTAGCCCTCTGCTTCTCATGTTTTATGTGAGAAGTTGAAAGCTCACTTCCCAACCACTGCCCAGGGATGGCTTTTTCCTCCTTAAGACCCACACTCAAGTAACGTGAGAAACAAAGGATGCTTAGAAATGAGGTCAGGATAAAGGGAGTAGAACAGATGAGATCTCTGAAGTGAACCAGCACTTGTGCCGATCCTCAGACTTTTAGAGACTGGAGGGTTCAAAACAAAGAGAAGACACATAGGAAGTAATGAAAATTTCACTCAGAATGTCACTAGAGCTCACTCAAGCTATGAGGTTGGTAGTGAATATGTGACTAGCTCTTGACTGGTCTACCTGGATCCACTGAGCCCAGGTGAGCTTCAGATACGGAAAGCAAACAGTCGTAGAAAGAGTATGATGGCCCAATCTTGAATCAATCGACTGAGGAAAGAGTAGTGGCACCCAGAGGTCAGTGCGCGCCTTCTAGAGGAATCATTAGCAATGGAGACACAAGCACACACACCCACACCCACACACACGTAAACAGGAAAACCTGCACACAATCACACGCTACCTAATAACTGTGTGCCTGTGGGAATGCACCTTTGCCTTACACCCCAGGTGGTTAGTGTCCTTCACCTCCCTCGTGTCCACATTCTCATGATAGTGACCCAACACCAGACCTGGGATGCTGGAGAGGTGTTCAATGATCAGAAGGAAGATGTGTGAGACACAAGCCTGTCATGCCAGTGTTGGGGGTAACAGCCCAGGAAGATCAGGAGTTCCAGACCATCCTGGACTAAGAAACTCTGGTTCAAAGAAGACAGGCAGACCAGGATGGGAGCTCAGGTGGTGGAGGGCTTCTCTAGGAGACATTAAACCCCAAGTTCCATTACAGCACCATGTAAACATGCCTTGACATCTAGGAAGACAGGGAGAGCAGAGCTTGCAGGTTATTCTTAGCTGCAGGGTGAGATGGAGGCCAGCCTGGGCTACATGGGAGCTGTTGGAAGAGAGAAAACTGGATTTTCAGGGCACAGGCAGGGAGACCCCAGGCAGAGAGATCTACCTTGAGAGATGGAGAGATGGGTGGCAGAGTTGGTGGCAGATGATAATTAGGGTGGCCCAGCACAGTCTTGGAGGGCTGCTGTCTCCAGGGTACTTTATCCCCCAGATGGCGAGAGTGGTCTCAGGAAGGAAGAACCAAGTGATCTGAGCCCTTTTGTGCGGTTAGAGGAGGCTCCACAGGGACCTCTCTGCATGTTCCAGGTGGGAGAGACAGAAGACCAGAGAGAACTTCAGGACTTGTTGGTAGTATCTCAGAACCACTGCATGGAGAACTCACCGTGTGTCTTCTTGGGCACCAGATATGGATGCTGGTTTGTCATAAGTGGCTACAATCCAGATGGATTGAAGGAGCAAGGATGGAATTTTCTGGTTCTCGAGCTCCAAAGTTTCAAATCCTCAACACCACCTTCTTCAGAGTCTTTAGAAGAAGGCTCCTTCCTGTCTCTTTGAAAACCTCGGCCTTCGATGATATGGCTCAGGACCCTTAGGCACAGGGAGCACACATAAAGGGGAGGGCAGGACATAGAAAACAAGCTTTCCCACTAATGTGTTATTACTAAGACAAATACCAGATAGGAACATTCAGACCCTGCATTATGCTGACATGACCAAAACCAGGTGTAGGGGTGTTGTTCAAAGATGGTGCTTACTATGCCCTGGGTCTAGGGTGACTGACAGTGAAGGTGATTTTGTGAGTCCACCTGAGACAGCGTGATTGACAGTGAAGACTCCAAGCTGCAAACTGTACCAATAGTGTTTGAGTTCCTCCATGTCAGCGGGACTCTAACTAAGGATACTTGAGTCTGTGTCAAGACATTAGCTAGGTGTAGGTTTATGGTGGCAAGAAACAGCACACCAGACAGGAAGGACAACGATTGCTTTGACTGGAATTTGAACCGAGGTTGCTGCGGCCACAATGCAGAGTACTAACCACTATACAATCACAGTGAGCCATGTGCCTGATGTTGGGTGCTCACCAGAGTCTCTGTCAAGTTCTGCCCTTTTCAGACTGGGAGGCTTCCTTCTGACTGGCCTGTCCTGCAGAAGTGATTTCTCCAACGCCTATGTATTGTGAGCTGCACCGAGTAAATGCATCTGTGCCTTGGTTAGGTGGTGAGGGCAGTCACTGAGACGTCTGTGGATCGATGCTTCTCTTGCAGGTACAGTATTTTCCCCAAGCACATGATAGCCCTCAATGGCACTTCTCTCCATGGTGACTGGGTACCTGTGGAGGAAGCAAACTGCTCTGCGTTCCTTCTGGAGAGCTCGGGAGTAAACCAGCCTCCCTGCACCTTTCACAGATGCTACTCACCTGCAGAGGCCAAAACAGTCACTACCTGGACTCCTAACTAAATACGACAGAGGCTGGTGGTTTATTGGATTTATTTTGGTCTTTCCACACCAAGTGGTTTTTGAAATAACTTGGTTCTAGGGTTTTGTGATTATAAATTACATTTTGGTCATTCTGCTGTATGGATATCTTTAGCCAGTGGTGTAAAGTTTACCTGTTTTGTTAAATTCTGGTTCATTTCTTGTGCTTTGGTGACTTGTCCATAATTTTCTTTTATTAAGAAAAGATTCCCACTTTCCCTTTCTCCTAATAAACCAGATATCAGGTTGAGGTTGTCACAGGGGTCCCCTCTCTTCCCACACTGATTAAAACTTGGCTTTGTTATTTGCCCTGCTGTCTGTGCTATCTGGAAAGACCAAGAGTTTCTTACCCCAAAAGGAGGATCCATAACTAACTAGACCACATTATGGCCATGTTAAAGGCCTCCCATCTCCCCATAGCTATAGGAATTATTCACTGCTGGTCTCATCAGAATCTAGTCATCTCTAAGGGATCAGACTCCATCATCTCTAAGGGAAACAACCAAGCTGACCAAGCAGCCAGGGCAGCAGCCTTCCAGGCCCAGACTTACCTCAATCACCTCAGGGGGTTCATACAGTACGGCCCACATTCTCACAGGCACCAACTGACACTTGGCCAATTCTGTCCTACCTACATCAACTCTTCATCCAAATAGTCAGGCTCTGTCTCACGTTGTCAAGGCTCACTTCTAACACAGCCCGGAGGACTTAGAGTTCTTAAAAACTATCACTGCCTCTTATAAAATCTGTCAAAAGTCAGATTCCAAGTCCAAGTATCGTAGCTTCCCTTTTCCCACCCACCAGGCTATGGGCTCCCTTCTGGGGACTGAGTGACAGCTTGATTTTACTCATATGCCTACAGTCACACGGGTTAAATATTTCCTGGTTTTTGGTAGATACCATGTCTGGGTGGATTGAAGTATTTCCCAGCAGTAACAAGAGGGTCCAGACAGTTTCTGTTGCCCTTCTCTGGGAATTTAGTCCCCATTTTAGAATCCCAACCTCTCTCCAGTCATTGTTTCAAAAACATTGCGAAAAGGTTTTGAGACACAACAAACCTCTCCACGGACACAATAATCCAAATCAGACCAAATCAAACTGATACAGAAAAAGCCCATGTTTTGAATGAATACTAATGCTTCTGGTGGCCTTCCAGGCCTCAGAGAGGAGATGAGGAAATAAGAGAGAGAAACCACAAGTTTGTCCCTGGGGGGCAGTTTAAGCACCCTGTGGGAATGGTCTTGAGCATCTCTCGGGAGGGGTCACCCTTTGGCAGGCTTTCTCTGAGGTGAAGTCTCGACTGAGGCAACTCCCAGAGGAGGGGATTTGAGGTGGAACTTTCCACTCAAACATTCCAGACTTTTTGTGTATATGGATGCCAGGGGCTGAGGTGTCTTAACCCAAACACACTATAGAAGAGAAATTGTTGTGTATGATGCAATGATAAACGGTACGATCATCTGAAAACCTTAAATTGCTGTGTTATGTCTGCATGTGGGCTAAAGAGGTTTTAAGGGGGTCAGGCACGGTGGCACAAAGCTCTTCTTGCCATCACTATGTAGACAGACCCTGTCTGGGGCAGGGATGAGGTCTGGTGGGGAGAATGCAGGGAGGCAGAGAAGGACAGAGAGGGAGAGATTTTAAAGGGACATAGAGATGGCTTGCAGGCAAGGGCTTGCTGTCAGGATTGATCATCCAAGAGCTTGATCCACGGAGCAGGCACAGCAGAAAGACATCCGACTGCTGCAAACTGTCCGCTGGCCTCCACACGCCAGTCATGGCACACATACACCTGCCCATCCCCCACATACACAACACAGAAAAAAAGCACTTACTTATTTTTGTATGTGTGTTTGTACCTGATTGTATGTGTGCACGACACACATGCAGGAGACCCTGAGAGGGCAGAGTGGATCCCCTGGACCAGGAACACAGACTGGGGTCACCCCAAATACCATGTCCAGACTTAGTGTCAGTCTCATGGTGTTTCTGTAGAAGAGAACAGAGAAATCCATACATCAAGAGCCTTGTAAAATGCAGTGGTGGAGACATGAGGTGGGCAGGTTCCAGCGAAGCTGGAGACCTCTGCTGTAGGGCTGGCTCTCTTGCTGCCTGGCTTCTCTGACTTCCTATTGGCAGAAGTTAGGGGTCTGCGGGTACACGAACCAGCGACAAGGCTGTTAGTGCACGGCTGTGAGCAGCCAATGGCTATTTGTGAGTTAGAGAAAATTCAAGATGATTTGTCTCTGGTCCTGCAACACTCCATCCATCTCTCAGCAAGGAAGAAAATCCATCAGGCCAAAAGGACAAATGGGATGGGTGTGATGGCACCCTTGGGCGCCGGTTGGGGGCGCGGTATATGCAAATGAGGGTCGCGCAGGGATGCTGCATCCACAGGCTTTGCGGAAAGGCTAGGGATTTCCAGTGCAGCATGGAATGGAGCGGTGATTCGCGGGTGGCAGCGGGGCGCAGGAATCAGGTGCGCATCCAGTGACGTCCCGAAGTCTGCGCGGTCAAGTGATCATGTATTCAAACACAGTGCCGGTGGGGCTGAGTCATGGCTACGGGAAGTAAAGCACACTCACCCAGCTAAGTGAGCACTGTCAACAGGGCTTTGGTTTTTCAGGCGAGGGTGACCGAATTGCACTAGTGTTGTACTGGCCCCTGTGATTTCCCCAAATTAGGGAAATTTGACTGCATAATTTTTATTAATTTGCGACCTCGTTTGTGGTCTCGGCTTCTGCCATTTTCTCATATTTGGTTCCCTTCGTTCCTTTCTTTTTCTTTCTTATATGTTTCTTTTTCTGTATTTCTTTTTGCTGCACGCCTTTAATCCCAGCACTCAGGAGGCAGAGGCAGGAGGATCTCTGTGAGTTCGAGAACAGCCAAGTCTACAGAGCTAGTTCCAGGAAAGGCTCCAAAGCCACAGAGAAACCCTGTCTCGAACCCCCCCCCCCCCAAAAAAAAAACAAATCTATATTTTTGCCCATCCTTGTCAGGAAAACAAAAACATCGGCCTTAGAATTGGCATCTTTAGGAAATTATGGCCTGGGTTAATGAGAACATCCCTTCAGGTCTGGAGTTTTTGTCTTAATGTTCAGGAGCACTTGTAGGAAACTATGTCCTAAATTTTGGCTTGAGACTCCAGACTTTCCTTAATTCATTC
Organism: Microtus oregoni; assembly: GCF_018167655.1. Taxonomy (NCBI): domain Eukaryota; kingdom Metazoa; phylum Chordata; class Mammalia; order Rodentia; family Cricetidae; genus Microtus; species Microtus oregoni. The sequence goes on along the minus strand of NW_024543830.1, from coordinate 4,072,153 downwards.
CTGCACTTAACATGCACCAGACGCAGGCTCGGGACCAGCACACCCCTAGCTGAAAGACAGAAGCCTCTGGTAGAAAGCCATTGTTCTGATTCATTCGAAACAAAACAAAACACCCCTTGTCATTTTATTATCTTCCTAACTTAAATTGGCTTCCAACTGCATTAGCTCAGTTCAAAGAAATCTCTAGGATATACACTGGGGCTCCCCGGGCTCCACCTCCTCTGGTCTCTGCGGTTCATAGCTCCCAATCCCACTGCCAGGCCACCCTCGCCCCCGTGGGTCCCTCTCCACTCCGGGTCAAGTTCGTCCATCTCCATCCCGTCCGGACTCCCTGAGCACTGGCACCGCACTCGCCGCCTTTCCCACACGGGTCCCACTGAGGTTCCAGCACACACCTGGGGTGACCAATCTTCGCGCGTCCGTGCTCGGGGTCTCAAAGGACCGGACCCTAAAGCGGACTTGGGCTCCTTCCCGGAGTCCGGCTGGGCGCCGGGAACGCGCGTCTGCCAGCATGGAGTCCATGGAGTCCACGAACTCCGGGTGACGGCCAGGTCTCAGCGTCCTGGAGTATCCAGGTTAAAAACTTTCGGGGGAGCTGGGGAAGCTTTGGCGGGACACTCGGGAGGCAGGGCCTTTGGCTTTGAGGCCTCCTGCTCCGGATGCTCCGCCATGGACCTGTGGGTATCCCAGGTGTGGCCGCTGCCGTGACGCCTGGATCACCAAGGCGACCTGTCAGACATCTGTGCACTGTCTCTGTGGAGCAATCGGTTAGTGCGTTCAGCTGTTAACTGAAAGGTTGGTGGTTCAATCCCACCCAGGGACGATGGCCTTTAGGCTTTTAACAAACAACTTTCCATATTGACAGCCACTTGTGTGCTGACTTGACAACTGGAGAGAGCACACTCATACATTCTTAAAATTTACAAAGTTCATGCAAAACCTTAGCTCCTGTATTTAAGGGATTTATTAACTTGCCTGTCACATGCTGTCTGGTAGGGAAATCAGCAAAGTCAATTTGTATAATTTTTTGATGGAATGAGGTGCGGTGGGGAGGGGGATACCTGTGTACAAATCCTCCTATTGTCGTTGGTTTACTTGGGGGTTGGATACTGTGAGAATCCTTTCTTATTAAAGGAAAATTATGAATAGCAAGTCACCAAAGCGCAGGAAACAGACCAGGTTTTAATAAAACGGGTAAACTTTATAGCACTAAGTTGAACTGGAAAATACACTGTGCTGACTAGAATAAAACAGCATATTTTGCCAATAGTCCAAAAGTATTTTTTTTGGAAGAATATCAATGTCTGAGTTAGATATTCCTGGCCTTAATTAGACACCAGGTGAATGTGAGCAACCTGTAAAACTCTATGCCTGCCCTCTTGTGGAGCCCACACAACACTGCAGGGAAGGCTCTGATTATCCCTACAGCCCAGAACGTGCATTTTTATTTTAAAAAAAAAATATTTTTCTAAATAAATTGAACCTATTTATGTATCTTCACCAGCAACTGGGGCGTCCTCACCCTTTGTGTTTCTCGTGGAAATTACTTGGGCTCTGTGCTCTGAAACCAGCTTGATGAGCCCTTTACTAAGCAGCTCCTGAAGGGCTGCCCTGGCCAAGGAACCCTGAACCTTGAGTCTCTCAGGGACCACAGCTGGAGTAATAAGCTTACAGTTAGGAACGTCCTTACAGCGTTTGTTATATGGAGCCTTGTCAAACAGGACTAGATTGTTGAGCCTGCCCTGAACTTTGCCTTTGGACCACTTCTTCCCTTTGGAGTTGCCACCAGACTTATTTACTGGGCCTGTGTCCTTTTGAGCCGACTTCAGTCATCTTTCTTCTTGTTGTCACCCTTGGGCGGCATGATGGAGCTCGGAGAGTGGAAAGGACACTGTAGCCTCCCTAAGATGTCGGGAAAAAGTCAGAGGTAGACAAGAGAAATATATAGCTCACCAGACTTATTTTGTCATCCCACAAAGAAACAAAGAACACTTTTTATTTTGCTCTTCAAACACACCCTGCTTTTTACCTGATATTTGTTAAGAAAATTGGTATTGGAAGAATTTCAGCTCAAAGGCTCAAAAATATATTCAACAAAATTATAGAAGAAAACTTTCCCAACCTAAAGAAGGATATTCTTATGAAGGTACAAGAAGCTTAGAGAACACCAAATATACTGGATCAAAAAACAAGAATCAAAAAATATCCCCTCACCATAAAATAATCAAAACACAAAACATACAGAATAAAGAAAGAATATTAAGAGCTGCAAAGGTAAAAGGTCAAGTAACATATAAAGGTAAACCTAGCAAAATTACATGTGACTTCTCTATGGAGAACTTGAAAGCCAGAGTGTCCTGGATAGATGTGCTGCAGACACTAAGAGACCATGGATGCAAGCCCAGACTACTATACCCAGGTCAGCTTTCTTTAACCATCAATGGAGAAATCAATTTATTTAAAGACAAAAACAGATTTAAGCAATACGTATCCACAAACCCAGCCTTACAGAAAGTACTAGAAGGTAAACCTCAACACAAGGAAGCCAACAATACCCACTATATCACAGACATCTGATAACCCTCCACCAAAACAACTCAAAGAAAGGAAACACACAAACACTACCACCAAAATAAATAAATAAATAACCGGGGTTAACAACCACTGGTCATTAATATCACCTAATATCAATGGACTCAATTCACCTATAAAAAGGCACAGGTTAAGAGAATGGATACAAAAACAGGATCCAACATTCTGCTGTTTACAAGAAACACTCCTCAACCTCAAAGACAGACACTACCTCAGAGTAAAGGGCTGGGAAAAGGTTTTCCAATCAAACAGAACTAAGAAACAAGCAGTTGTGGCTATCCTAATATCTAACAAAATTGATTTCAAACTAAAATCAATCAGAAGAGATGAAGAAGGACACTTTAAACTCATAACAGGAACAATTCATCAAGATGCAGTCTCAATCCTGAATATCTATGTCCCTAATATAAAAGCACCCACATATGCAAAAGAACTAGAACTCAAACCCACAAACTAATAGTAGGAGATGGACAGGTCAACCAGACAGAAACTTAACAGAGAAATAAGAGAACTAATAGATGTATTGAGTCAACTTAACAGACATCTATAGAACATTCTACCCAAACAGGAAATAAACCATCTTCTCAGCACCTCGTGGAACCTTCTCAAAAACTGATCTCAGACTTAGTAACAAAGCAAACATCCACAAATACAAAGAAATTGGAGTAAACCACCTGTGTCTTATCGGCTCACCATGGAGTAAAGTTAGAAATTAACAACAATACAACCCCTAGAAAGCCTACAAACTTGTGAAAAGTGAACAGTCAACTACTGAACCACTCCTGGGTCAAGGAAAAATTAAGAAAGAAATTAAAGTTTTCCTTTAATTCAACGAAAATGAAGACACAACATACCCAAACCTATGGGACACTATGAAAGCAGTGCTAAGAAGGAAGTTCATAGCACTAGGTGCCCATATAAAGAAAATGGAGAAGGCTCACACCAGAGACTTAACAGCACACCTGAAAGCTCTAGAAAAAAAAAGGCAGACTTACCCAGGAGGAGTAGAAGACTGTAAATAATCAAACTGAGGGCTGAAATCAACTAAATAGAAACACAGAAAACAATATAAAGAATCAGTGAAACAAAGAGCTAGGTTTTTTTTTTTTTTTTTTTTTTTTTTTTTTTTAAGAAAATCAACAAAAGGGCTGGAGGGATGGCTCAGAGGTTAAGAGCACTGACTGCTCTTCCAGAGGTCCTGAATTCAATTCACAGAATCCACATAGTGGCTCACAGTCATCTTTAATGAGATCTGGCGCCCTCTTTTGGTATGTGGGAAGCAGAATGTTGTACACATGATAAATAAAATTTCAAAAAAAAAATCAACAAAATAGACAAACCCTTATCCAAACTAGTCAAAAGGCAGAGAGAACATGCAAATTAACAAGATCAGAAACGCAAAGGGGGACATAACAACAGACACTGAGGAAATTCAGAGAATTATTAGGTCTTACTACAAAAGCCTATAAGCCACAAAATTGGAAAATACAAAAGAAATGGATTTTTTAGATAAATACAATATACCAAAATTAAATCAAGACCCAGGTGAACAATTTAAATAGCCCTATAAGTCACGAGGAAATAGAAGCTGTCATCAAAACCCCCACCCCCAAAAAAGAGCAGGGCCAGATGGTTTTAATGCAGAATTCTACCAGAACTTCCAAGAAGAGCTAATACCTATATTTCTTAATGTGTTCCACATAATAGAAACAGAAGAGCCATTGTCAAACTCTTCTTATGAAGCTACAGTTACCTTGATACCAAAACCACACACTCAAACAAGAAAGAGAATTACAGACCAATCAACTCAAGAACATCAATAAAAAAATGGCAAACCGAATCCAAGAACACATCAAAAAATTATCCATTATGATCAAGTAGGCTTCATGCCAGAGATGCAGGGCTGGCTCAACATACGAACATCTATCAATGTAATTCATCATATAAATAAACTATAAGAAAAAAGCCCCCCATCAAAATCCCATCAAAATTCTTCACAGATCTGGAGAAGACAATAATCAACTTTATATGGAAAAACAAAAAACCCAGGATAGCCAAAACAATCTTATACAATAAAGGATTGTCTGGAGGCGTTACCATCCCTGACTTCAAACTCTATTACAGAGCTTGGTATTGGCATAAAAACAGAGAAGTCGACCAATGGAATCGAATAGAAGACCCTGACTTTAACCCACAAACCTATGAACACCTGATTTTCAATAAAGGAGCTAAAAGTATACAATGGAAAAAAGAGAGCATCTTCAACAAATTGTGCTGGCAAAACTCGATGTCAATCTGTAGAAGAATGAAAATAGATCCATATCTATCACCATGCACAAAACTCAAGTCCAAATGGATTAAAGACCTCAATATCAGTCCGAACACACTGAAGCTGATAGAAGAGAAAGTGGGAAGTACTCTACAACACATGGGCACAGGAGACCACTTCCTACGTAGAACCCCAGCAGCACAGACACTAAGGGCATCATTGAGTAAATGGGACCTCCTGAGGCTGAGAAGCTTCTGTAAAGCAAAGGACACTGTCACTAAGACAAAAAGGCAACCCACTGACTGGGAGAAGATCTTCACCAACCCCGCAACTGACAAAGGTCTGATCTCCAAAATATATAAAGAACTCTAGAAACTAGACCGCAAAAGGCTAATCAACCCAATTATAAAATGGGGCACTGATCTGAACAGAGAATTCTCAACAGAAGAACTTCAAATGGCCAAAAGACACTTAAGGTCATGCTCAACTTCCTTAGCGATCAGGGAAATGCAAATCAAGACAACTTTAAGATACCATCTTACACCTGTCAGAATGGCTAAAATAAAAAACACCAATGATAGCCTTTGCTGGAGAGGTTGTGGAGAAAGGGGTACACTCACCCATTGCTGGTGGAAATGCAAACTTGTGCAACCACTCTGGAAAGCAGTGTTTCGGTTTCTCAGGAAATTCGGGATCAACCTACCCCTGGATCCAGCAATACCACTCTTGGGAATATACCCAAGAGAGGCCCTATCATACAACAAAAGTATATGCTCAACTATGTTCATGGCAGCATTGTTTGTAATAGCCAACCTGGAAACAACCTAGATGCCCTTCAACAGAAGAATGGATGAAGGAAGTATGGAATATATACATATTAGAGTATTACTCAGCAGTAAAAAACAAGGACTTCTTGAATTTTGCATACAAATGGATGGAAATAGAAAACACTATCCTGAGTGTGGCAAGCCAGACCCAAAAAGAGGAACATGGGATGTACTCACTCATATTTGGTTTCTAGCCATAAATAAAGGACATTGAGCTTATAATTCATGTTCCTAGAGAAGCTAAATAAGAAGGTGAATCCAAAGACAAACACATAGGCATCCTCATGAATATTAACCTTCATCAGGCGATGAAAGGAGACAGAGACAGAGACCCACATGGGAGCACCGGACAGAATTCTCAAGGTCCAAATCAGGAGCAGAAGGAGACGGAGCACGAGCAAGGAACTCAGGACCACGAGGGGTGCACCCACACACTAAGACAATGGGGATGTTCTATTGGGATCTCACCAAGGCCAGCTGGCCTGGGTCTGAAAAAGCCTGGGATAAATCCGGACTAGCTGAACATAGCGGACAATGAGGAATACTGAGAATTCAAGAACAATCACAGTGGGTTTTTGATCCTACTGCACATACTGGCTTTGTGGGAGCCTAGGCAGTTTGGATGCTCACCTTACGAGACCTGGATAGAGGTGGGCAGTCCTTGGGCTTCCCACAGGTCAGGGAACCCTGATTGCTCTTCGAGCAGATGAGGGAGGGGGACTTGATCGGGGGAGGGGGAGGGAAATGGGAAGCGGTTGCGGGGAGGAGGCAGAAATCCTTAATAAATAAATAAATTATTTAAAAAAATATGCAAGGTCACATGATCATCAAAAACTTGCCTATATTCAGTTGTAATTCACGCTTTTTTGATGTTAAAGATATTCTAACTAAAACAAAAATAAAATTATTGATCTAGCATATCAAGAAACTTTTGAGGATATAAAAAAATAAAATATGTTTAGGAGTTTAGTTCCTGGAGTAATGAGAACATTTCTTAAAGTCTGGAGTTTTTCTCTTAAAGTCCAGGAGCAGGTCCACGGTGCATAGTCTCCAATCTCACCCCAGGCCATCCTCGCCCCTGTCCGTCCCTCTACATAGACTCCAATCCCACCCCCAGACCACCCTCGCCCCTGTAGGTCCCTCTCCACCCCATGTCAAGTTCTTCCATCTCCCTCCTGTCCGGACTCCCTGAGCACTGGCACCACCCTCGCCGACTTTCTCACAATCTTGCAGACAAGGCTCCAGCACACACCTGGGGTGACCACCCCTTTGCGCGTCCTTGCTCGGGTCTGCAAAAAACCTGACCCTAAAGCTCACTTGGGCTTCTTCGCTGAGTCCTGATCGGCTGGGAAGGGGACTCTGCCAGTGTGGAGTCCAGGGAGGCCTGACTCCAGATGGCCTCGGGGTTCAAACGTCCTGGAGGCGCCTGCATCCCTATGTTCTAGTTTTTGGGATGAGGCAGGGTACTCTGACCACTATTGAAAGAGAAAAGCAGACATCAACCAACCCAGTCATAAAATCCTTGACCTACAAAATGTCCTGTCTACAAAATATGAAGGACAAAAAGAAAGTGACACAAATCTTTGGGAATAGCCAACCAGGGTCTGAAGTGACTTAAGGCCCACTCTACAAGTAGGAACTCACACCAAACACTTGCTTGAGTAACTAAGAATCAGAGCAGATAGATAATCAGAGTCAATAGATAGATAGATAGATAGATAGCCCAAAGACTAAGGGTAAAACCTTACTAAATGAATGAATAAAAAAATAAATAAACAAACAAACAAACAAACAAATAAATAAATAAGTATTTGGTTTTAACTAAGGTCTCTGGACTATCTGCTACTATTTATCTATATCTTTCCAGACATTGAACTTAAGTCTTCAGTCTTAATGGAAACACCTTTACCATTTTTTTCTGGCACAATATAAAAACATACACACATCACATAGCATATATGTGAGCCTCATGATAGTTTGGTGCTTGTGGAGATCAGAAAAAGAAGGAGGATCCCCAGGATCTGGAGTTAAATAGGTCTGAGCCTCCATGTAGGTGATGGGAATCTAACCTGGATCCTCTGCACAAACAGTGAGTGCTCTTTACCAAAACCCTATCTCTTGAGCTGTTAACTGTGAAGGCTCTTTTCCCTCTGTGAAGCCCTGTCTGTCCTGTAAGTCACTATGCAGACCAGGCTGGCCTGGAACTTAAAGATCTGCCTGTCTCTGTCTCTTGAGTGCTAGGATGAAAGATGTACATCCTGAGGACTCTGAAGAATATAAATGTTTTTTATGGCAGTGAAGGGCAACTCTAAAAATAGCTGAAAGTTTGTGTATTTATCACAATTGAAATAATTGTATGTAAAATAGGGTCTTGCTATGTAGCCCAGGGTAGTATCAATTTCCTGCCCCTGCAGCCATTACATTTTGTGTGCTGGGCTGACCCCCAGTCCTACAATCAGACTCATTTTCAAGGTGCACCTGGGGTGTATGGTGAAGCAAACATCACAAAGACAGAGTTGGCACTCATGGGGGCCGTGGGAACCCCATTTCTTCTGCAGGGTCTGAACACACACTGAAAGGTAAAGTTTCAAATCATGACACACCAAGACCAAGTTCTTAGCACACAAGAGACTTATTTTCCCCAGAGGAACAGAGGGCAGGAAGTAAGAACGAGATATAGGAGATAGGGGATGATGGAGAAGGGACAGGAACAAGGGAAGGGAACAGGGATATTTTTCTGGAGACACAAAGAACTTGTTTTTGATACAGACGACACAGACTTGGAATATAGGGAAATGATGATTTATTAAGGTGAAATGGGAACCCCTATGTTAGGATGAGGTCTTTAATTTTAATTGGACAGGTTGATTTGACGAGCCAACGGGGGCTTGATTGCTGGACCTTGGTGGGAGTCAGGCTCAGAAGGGGGAAAGGCCATATAAGGGAATAGACCTTTTGGGGTTTTCTCCAACACTGGGAATGGAAACCAAACCTCACACACACGGGACTAACTTATACCTCTGAGCTTTAGCCCCAGGACTGACCCTGCACTAGCGAGGCTGAGGCAGGGGGTTAGAAGTTCAGACCAGCAGGACTACTCATCAAGACCATGTCTCACATAAAGACATAATAAAGAGCACACAAATTCAGAGGAAGGCAGAGATGGAGACTGGTGGGATGGGACTGAGACTCAGGCCATCCACGTCCCAGATCCTGGAAGAGGCAGGAAGGAGCCTCTACCTGGACCCTCTGAAGAAGGCAGTCTCCAGGATTTGGGACTTTCGGTTTCCAGAACCAGGAAATTCCATCCCTGCTGCTTTATGCGATGTGGATTGTAGCCACTTAAGGCAACCCAGAACCCACTTCTAGGTGCCCAGGAAGGTACCTAGTGTGTTCTACATGCAGTGGTTCTGAGAGACTACCAACAAGTCCTGAAGGTCACTGTGGCCTTCTGTCTCTCCCAGATGAACATGGTGAGAAGGTCCCTGTGGAGCCTCCCCTAACTCCACAACAATGGCTCTGATAATTTCATTCTTCCTTCCTGAAACCACTCTCGCCATCTGGGGGATAAGGTACCCTGGAGACAGCAGCCCTCCGAGACAGTGCTGGGCCACCCTAATTACCTACTGCCACCAACTCTGCCACCCATTTCTCCATCTCTCAAGGCAGATCTCCCACCTAGGGTCTCCCTGCCAGTATCCTGATAAGAGAGTTGTCTCCCTCTTTCTGTCTCTCTCCAAACAGCTCCCATGTAGCCCAGGCTGGCCTCCATCTCACCCTGCAGCTAAGGATAACCTGCAAGCTCTGATCTTCCTTTCTGCCTAGATGTCAAGGCATGTTTACATGGTGCTGAAATGGAGCTTGGGGTTTAATGTCTCCTAGAGAAGCCCTCCACTACCTGAGCTCCCATCCTGGTCTGCCTGTCTTCTTTGAACCAGAGTTTCTGTAGTCCAGGATGGTCTGGAACTCCTGATCTTCTATGCTGTTGTCCCCAACACTGGCATGACAGGCTTGTATCTCACACATCTTCCTTCCGGTCAATGAACAGCTCTCCAGCATCCCAGGGTCTGGTATTGGGTCAGTATCATGAGAATGTGGTCATGAGGGAGGTGAATGACACTAACCACCTGGGGTGCCATGCAAAGGCGCATTCCCACAGGCATACAGTTATTAGGCAGTGTGTGATTGTGTGCAGGTTTTCCTGTTTACGTGTGTGCGTGTGTGTGTGTGTGTGTGTGTTTGTGTGCTTTTGTCTCCATTGCTAACGACTCCTCTAGATGGTGCACACTGACCTCTGATTGCCACTACTCTTTCCTCAGTCTTTTTTTTAAATTTATTTATTTATTAAAGATTTCTGTCTCTTCCCAGCCACCGCCTCCCATTTCCCTCCCCCTCTCCTAATTAAGTCCCCCCCCCCAGCCCGAAAAGCAATCAGGGTTCCCTGTCCTGTGGGAAGTCCAAGGAACCCCCCACCTCCATCCAGGTCTAGTAAGTTGAGCATCCAAACTGCCTAGGCTCCCACAAAGCCAGTACGTGCAGTAGGATCAGAAACCCAGTGCCATTGTTCTTGAGTTCTCAGTAGTCCTCATTGTCCGTTATGTTCAGAGAGTCCGGTTTTATCCCAGGCTTTTCCAGACCCAGGCCAGCTGGTCTTGGTGAGTTCCCAGTAGAACATCCCCATTGTCTCAGTGTGTGGGTGCACCCCTCACGGTCCTGAGTTCCTTGCTCGTGCTCTCTCTCCTTCTGCTCCTGATTTGGACCTTGAGAATTCAGTCCTGTGCTCCAATGTGGGTCTCTGTCTCTGTCTCCGTTCATCGCTTGCTGAAGGTTAATATTCAGGAGGATGCCTATATGTTTTTCTTTGGGTTCTCCTTATTTAGCTTCTCTAGGATCACTAATTATAGGCTCAATGTCCTTGGTTTATGGCTAGAAACCAAATATGAGTGAGTACATCCCACGTTCCTCTTTTTGTGTCTGGCTTACCTCACTCAGGATAGTGTTTTCTATTTCCATCCATTTGTATGCAAAATTCAAGAAGTCCTTGTTTCTTACTGCTGAATAATACTCTAATATGTATATATTCCATACTTTCTTCATCCATTCTTCCGTTGAAGGGCATCTAGGTTGTTTCCAGGTTCTGGCTATGACAAACGATGCTGCTATGAACATAGTAGAGCATATACTTTTGTTGTATGATAAGGCCTCTCTTGGGTATATTCCCAAGAGTGGTATTGCGGGGTCCAGGGGTAAGTTGATCCCAAATTTCCTGAGAAACCGCCACACTGCTTTCCAAAGTGGTTGCACAAGTTTGCATTCCCACCAGCAATGGATGAGTGTACCCCTTTTTCCACAACCTCTCCAACAAAGGCTATCATTGGTGTTTTTGATTTTCGCCATTCTGACAGGTGTAAGATGGTATCTTAAAGTTGTCTTGATTTGCATTTCCCTGATCGCTAAGGAAGTTGAGCATGACCTTAAGTGTCTTTTGGCCATTTGAAGTTCTTCTGTTGAGAATTCTCTGTTCAGCTCAATGCCCCATTTTATAATTGGGTTGGTTAGCCTTTTACAGTCTAGTTTCTTGAGTTCTTTATATATTTTGGAGATCAGACCTTTGTCAGTTGCGGGGTTGGTGAAGATCTTCTCCCAGTTAGTGGGTTGCCTTTGTGTCTTAGCGACAGTGTCCTTTGCTTTACAGAAGCTTCTCAGTCTCAGGAGGTCCCATTTATTCAATGAGGTCCTTAATGTCTGTGCTGCTGGGGTTGTATGTAAGAAGTGGTCTCCTGTGCCCATGTGTTGTAGAGTACTTCCCACTTTCTCTTCTATCAGGTTTAGTGTGTTCAGACTGATATTGAGTTCTTTAATCCATTTGGACTTGAGTTTTGTGCATGGTGATAGATATGGATCTATTTTCATTCTTCTACAGGTTGACATCCAGTTTTGCCAGCACAATTTGTTGAAGATGCTCTCTTTTTTCCATTGTATACTTTTAGCTCCTTTATCAAAAATCAGGTGTTCATAGGTTTGTGGGTTAATGTCAGGGTCTTCTATTCGATTCCATTGGTCGACTTCTCTGTTTTTATGCCAATACCAAGCTGTTTTCAATACTGTAGCTCTGTAGTAGAGTTTGAAGTCAGGGATGGTAATGCCTCCAGACGCTCCTTTGTTGTATAAGATTGTTTTGGCTATCCTGGGTTTTTTGTTTTTCCATATAAAGTTGATTATTGTCTTCTCCAGATCTGTGAAGAATTTTGATGGGATCTTGATGGGGATTGCATTGAATCTATAGATTGCTTTTGGTAGAATTGCCATTTTTACTATGTTGATCCTCCCAATCCAGGAGCAAGGAAGATCTTTCCATTTTCTGGTGTCCTCTTCAATTTCTTTCTTCAAAGACTTAAAGTTCTTGTCAAATAGATCTTTCACATCCTTGGTCAGAGTTACCCCACGATATTTTATGCTATTTGTGGCTATCGTGAAAGGTGATGCTTCGCTAATTTCCCTCTCTGTTTCCTTATCCTTAGTGTATAGGAAGGCCACTGATTTTTTGGAGTTGATCTTGTATCCTGCCACATTACTAAAGGTGTTTATCAGCTGTAGGAGTTCTTTGGTAGAGTTTTTGGGGTCGCTTATGTATACTATCATATCATCTGCAAATAACGAGAGCTTAACTTCTTCTTTTCCGATACGAATCCCCTTGATCCCTTTATGTTGTCTTATTGCTATTGCTAGAACTTCAAGCACTATATTGAAGAGGTATGGAGAGAGTGGACATCCTTGTCGTGTTCCTGATTTTAGTGGGATGGCTTTGAGTTTTTCTCCATTTAATTTAATGTTAGCTGACGGCTTGCTGTAAATAGCTTTTATTATATTTAGGTATGACCCTTGTATCCCTAATCTCTCCAAGACTTTTATCATAAAGGGGTGTTGAATTTTGTCAAATGCTTTTTCAGCATCTAATGAAATGATCATATGGTTTTTTTCTTTCAGTTGATTTATATGCTGGATTACATTGATAGATTTGCGTATGTTGAACCAGCCCTGCATCTCTGGGATGAAGCCTACTTGATCATAATGGATAATTTTTCTAATGTGTTCTTGGATTCGGTTTGCCAGTATTTTATTGAGAATTTTTGCGTCGATATTCATGAGTGAGATAGGCCTGTAATTTTCTTTCTTGGTTGGGTCTTTGTGTGGTTTTGGTATCAGGGTAACTGTAGCTTCATAAAAGGAATTTGGCAATGACTCTTCTGTTTCTATATTGTGAAATACATTAAGGAGTATAGGCATTAGCTCTTCTTGGAAGTTCTTGTAGAATTCTGCATTGAAACCATCTGGTCCTGGGCTTTTTTTCGAAGGGAGATTTTTGATAACGGTTTCTAGTTCTTCACGACTAACAGGTCTATTTAGATCGTTCACCTGGTTTTGGTTTAGCTTTGGTATGTGGCACTTATCTAAAAACATGTCCATTTCTTTTGCATTTTCTAGTTTTGCGGCATACAGGCTTTTGTAATAAGATCTAATGAGTCTCTGAATTTCCTCTGTGTCTGTGGTTATGTCCCCCTTTTCATTTCTGATCTTATTTATTTGCGTGTTCTCTCTCTGTCGTTTAATTAGTTTGGATAGGGGTTTGTCGATCTTGTTGATTTTCTCCAAGAACCAACTTTTTGTTTCATTGATTCTTTGGACTGTTTTCTGCGTTTCTATTTTGTTGATTTCCGCCCTCAGTTTGATTATTTCCAGTCTTCTGCTCCTCCTGGGCGTGTCTGCTTCTTTTTTTTCTAAAGCTTTCAGGTGTGCTGTTAAGTCTCCGATGTATGCTTTCTCTGTTTTCTTTAAGTGGGCACTTAGTGCTATGAACTTTCCTCTTAGCACTGCTTTCATAGTGTCCCATAGGTTTGAGTATGTTGTTTCTCTATTTTCATTGAATTCCAGGAAGACTTTAATTTCCTTCTTGATTTCTTCCTTAACTCAGGTGTGGTTCAGTAGTTGACTGTTCAGTTTCCATGAGTTTGTCGGCTTTCTGGAGGTAGGATTGTTGTTGAGTTCTAACTTTAATCCGTGGTGATCTGATAAGACACAGGTGGACACTGATATTTTTTTGTATCTGTGGAGGTTTCCTTTGTTTCCGAGTATGTGGTCAATTTTCGAGAAGGTTCCATGGGCTGCAGAGAAGAAGGTATATTCTTTCCTATTTGGGTGGAATGTTCTATAGATGTCTGTTAAGTCCATTTGCTTCATTACCTCCAGTAGTTCTCTTACTTCTCTATTAGGTTTCTGTCTGATTGACCTGTCCATTTCTGAGAGAGGTGTATTGAAGTCTCCTACTACTAGTGTGTGTGGTTTGATATCTGCCTTGAGTTTTAGTAATATTTCTTTTACATACATGGGTGCTTTTATATTAGGGGCATAAATATTCAGGATTGAGACATCATCCTGACAAATTGTTCCTGTTATGAGTATAAAGTGTCCATCTCGATCTCTTCTGATTGATTTTAGTTTGAAGTCAGTTTTGTTAGAAATTACTATGGCCACACCTGCTTTTTTCTTAGGACCATTTGCTTGAAAGACCTTTTCCCAACCCTTTACTCTGAGTAGATGCCTGTCTTTGTGGTTGAGATATGTTTCTTGCAAACAGCAGAATGTTGGATCCTGTTTTCGTATCCAATCTCTTAGCCTGTGCCTTTTTATAGGTGAGTTGAGACCATTAATATTAAGTGATATTAATGACCAGTGGTTGTTCATGCCGGATATTCTTGTTGCTTTTGGAAGTAGAATTTGTGTGTCTCCCTTCTTTGAGTTGTGCTAGTGAAGGGTCGCTAGATGCCTGAGTTATTGTAGGCAGTGTTGGCAATGTTGGATTCCTTGGGTTGCGGTTTTCCTTCTATTACTTTCTGTAGGGCTGGATTCGTGGCTACGTATTGCTTAAATTTGTTCTTATCCTGGAATTTCTTGGTTTCTCCATTTATAGTGAACGAAAGCTTGGCTGGGTATAGTAGTCTGGGCTTGCATCCATGGTCTCTTAGCTTCTGCAATACTTCTATCCAGGACCTTCTGGCTTTCCTTGTTTCCATAGAGAAATCAGGTGTAAGTCTGATCGGTTTACCTTTATAAGTTACTTGGCCTTTTTCCTTTGCAGCTCTTAGTATTCTTTCTTTAACCTGTATATTTTGTGTTTTGATTATTATATGGCGAGGGGATGTTTTCCTTTGATCCAGTCTGTTTGGTGTTCTGTATGCTTCTTGAATATTCAAAGGAATATCTTTCTTTAAGTTGGGAAAGTTTTCTTCTATAATTTTGTTCAAAATATTTTCTGGGCCTTTGAGCTGTGACTCTTCTCCTTCTTCTATTCCTATTATTCTTATATTTGGTCTTTTTATTGTGTCCAATAATTCCTGAATGTTTTGTGATGAGAATTTGTTGGCTTTGCAGTTTTCTTTGATCAGAGCGTTTATTTTCTCTATGGTGTCCTCAGAATCTGAGATTCTTTCTTCTATTTCTTGTATTCTATTGATTATGCTTGTTTCTGTAGGCTGTGCTCGTTGACCTAGATTTTCCATATCCAGCTGGTCCTCAGTTTGTGTTTTCTTCCTTGCTTCCATTTCAGTTTTCAATTCTTGAACTGTTTCCATTACCTGTTTGATCGTTGTTTCTTGGTTTCCCAGGGTATTATGTACATATTTACTCATTTCTTCAAATTTTTGGTTATACTTCTCATCCATTTCTATAAGGGCATTTTTCACATGTTGTTTAAGGGACTCTACTGCTTTCAAAAAGTCAATTTTTTCCACTTCTTCTGTGTTAGGGTGTTGGAGACCTTCTGTTGTAAGATCATTGGGTTCTGGTGTTTTCATGCTGATTTTCAGATTATTGGGTGAATTCTTTCCTTGACGCCTGCCCATCTCCTCCTATCGATGCTATCTAAGGGGTCTGTTAAAACTGGTTCAGGTTTCCCTGCTGGCCAGGGGCTCCTCTTACAAAATGCCCTTGCTCTGTTTCCTGGTTCCTGCCGGTGGGGCCAAGATCCCTCTCACCCCTCAGAAGGGTCTTCAAGAATAGGACCGGGCTCTTCCTCTGCCAGGGACCTCCCCAACCGAATGCCTACCTCTTTGGTTTAATTGTAGTGGGGCGATCTGTTCTCGGTGTTTCGCGCGGTCCCTGCAGCCTGCTTCTGCTGCTGGGATGGTCCCGCCACCAGCAGCCTGTGTCCTCTGCTGCCGCTCTGGTCCCCGCCGGTTCCAGCCTGTCCCAGTTGGTCCCCGCCGGCTGTGCTGGGCGTCCTCCGCCCGGTGTTCCGGCCGCCTTCCGCCGCCCGGTGTTCCGGCTGCCTTCCCTCCTCAGTCTATTGATTCAAGGTTGGGGCCATTATATTCTTTCTATGACTGCGTGCTTTCCATATTGGCTCAGTTATTCAAGGTAGACCTGCCTAGAGCTAGTCACATCTTCACTACCAACCTCATAGCTTGAGTGAGCTCTAGTGACATTCTGAGTGAAATTTTCATCACTTCCTATGTGTCTTCTCTATGTTTTGAACCCTCCAGTCTCTAAAAGTCTGAGGATCTGCACCAGTGCTCATTCACTTCAGAGATCTCATGTGTTCTACTTTATCCTTTATCCTGACCTCATTTCTAGGCATGCTTTGTTTCTCATGTTACTTGAGTATGAATCTGAAGGAGGGAAAAGCCATCCCTGGGCAGTGGTTGGGAAGTGATCGTTCAGTTTCTCACATAACACCTGAGAAGCAGAGAGCTAGATTTCTGGCTTTAGGAAGACAATGTGCCTAAGGGCTTCCCCGGTGTCCCCAGAGAGGCTCTTGGAAATGGCACCTTAGTTTCAGGTCACTTTTGGGTGAAGTAGTTAGCAGGGGTTAAGAGCTGTATCATATGACGTCAGCAGTCCCCCACCTGGACATTCTACTGTATCCTGGAGAGCCTGGAATTCTGTGATGTCACCTGTGTTGTGGCAACGCCAACTGCCCTTGAGGCATTCGTTCAGTGCCTGTGTGGTTCACCCACAGCCATGCTGACACGACTCAACAGGCTGCTTGGGAGACAGGATGGAGAGCGCAGGGAGGCCAGAGAGAGGCA
The DNA here is from genome assembly GCF_018167655.1 of Microtus oregoni. Taxonomy (NCBI): domain Eukaryota; kingdom Metazoa; phylum Chordata; class Mammalia; order Rodentia; family Cricetidae; genus Microtus; species Microtus oregoni. The sequence goes on along the minus strand of NW_024543830.1, from coordinate 4,055,381 downwards.
CAGGGAAGATGGCCTTCAGTCTCCGAGCCACACATCAAGGAATAAATGGTTCTGGAGAAAGCGCAGTGAGTCCTGGGCAGGGGACAGAGATTCCTGAAGGATGAAGGCTTAAGTTGATCCTTTCAGGAGTGGGACTCAGGAGGTGGGAGTTCCTGGGAAGCGATGTCCTCTTCTGCTTTTCTGAGTTACTAAAGAGCAGGCCCAAAGTCGAGGATGTCGGATGGTGTGTGTGGCAGAGAGCCAGGGATGGACAAGGCTTCAACTGCTGTGCTGAGGGCCCTCTGCTTTCCCTCGGCCTCTGCGTGGGAAGCACAGAGGGACCACAGTGGTTCCAGTTCCAGCCCTGCCCTTCACCGTCACTGGATTTCTTTTGCTTGTGTGTCACTAAAAAGAGGGAGAGTAACGTCCCCCAGACAAGCTCCCAAATAAATCACACACACAGGCTTCTTTCTTATGAATGCCTGCCCTTAGCTTGGCATGTTTCTTGTCAGCTCTTCTTGACTTAAATTATCCAGACTACCTTTGGCCTCTGGCTTTTTATCTTTCTCTTCTGTAAATCTTACTTCCACTCTTACTCCATGGCTGCTGAGTGAGTTGGTGAATGGCCACCTGAGTCCTTCACTCTTGTTCTAGGGCTCCTCGTTATTCTCCTCTCGGCGTTCACCTTTTACTTATACTCTCTGCCTGCTAGGCCCACCTATCCTTGCTTCTGTCTCCCTATTGGCTGTCTATCTCTTTATTAGGACGATCAGGTGTTTTAGACAGGAACAGGAACACAGTTTCACAAAATAAACAATGCAGCATAAACAAACTCCCACACCTGAAAATAATATTTCCCAACATTCATGCACATATCGAGCAACAGTGATTGAGGATGGAGACATGGCTTATGGGTCTCAACTAGAGGATAGCTGTCTACTCTGTGAGGTCTTCAGTGGGTTCCATGCATTCCCTCTTCCTAAAGCCTCTTTTAGGACTTAACATGGTCTCTCATGGCCCCATACCATCTAACTGTACAAATTCACTGATGTTTGTCTACCTACAGGAAGTACTGGAAAGGCACGGACCTCAGCCTCCCTCACTGAGCATGAACAGCAGATGAACAAGGTTGATGAACTGAGCCTTCAGCTCCAGATGATGACCAATGAGAGGAATGAACTTCGTGCAGTCCTGGCCAATTATACCAACAATGATGAGAACAAGAACAACAGGTAGTCATTATGTCCAGTACTCTGGTGACTGTCTTGACTCTCCTGTGTCCACCCCAGCATTCCTCATGGCACCTGAGGCTGCACCTCCAAGGGGTCCTCCTGCCCAAAGTGCTTTTCCCGAGTGCATCTGAGAGGCAGGACTGAGGCCTAGGTAGGAGTGAGATGGGGACACAGACTGTTCTGCTTCCTCCCAATGAAAAGCAGAGCCTGTGTCCTGAGTCACATTCTATGGATGGGGCAGCAGTGTGTGAGCTCACAACACGCATTTCAAAGAGGCCTGGACAGGTGTTGGCTTGTGGGAGATGCTGGGTGCTGAGTTCACTGGGAGTCTTTGTATTTGACTGGGGGATTTCTAGCTGGTTGCTTTGGGAGTAGGGCCTGGTTTTAATGTTCCATCTCAGTATGTGACTGGAAGGCCTGGATCTCATCCTGGCATCTCTCTGCCCTTGTTCCTTGTACTCTGAGATAATTCCACCGACCTGCATGTCTCTGGCATCCCAATTGTTTGTGGGTTTATGTGTGTGAAGAGCTAACGGGCCCAAAAATTGCCAATATGGCAGTGGCAGATTTTACCCTTTTCCCTACCCTCTCCCTTGGTAAACATTAAATTGAATTCTTAAAATTTGTCCCCAAGGTTCATGCACCTGTTTTGCCACTGACTCATTCCTGAAACCAAACACCAATATCCAGCAATTAAAATTCATTATTTGGCTAGTATGGCTTAGCTATCCAATCAGCTTTCACCAACTCATCCTAGCAAAGATTTCCCCTTATCTCCTTAAAAACCCACAGTTGAAAAAAAACACCCATTGCTTGTTCTCAGCTATTGCCTGATACAGAGGAAGGCCCCCCCAATTCTATGAATGCTTTTCTGAGTCAATAAATCTCCTTTGTGCTGTGGTGTCTTGTGTGTTCTGTACTGTCTCTGCGGGGTTCCCAGACAATGTGTGTGTTCATGTGTGTATTTGTCCAGATCCTGTGAGTCAGAGACTGGTAGCAGGGCTGAGGATCTGTCTGACTCAGAGTCTCAGGTGATATAAGTGCTCAGGCCCTGGAGTCCCACTTTGAGCATCCCTGCCCTCATTGTTTGTGCTCGCCTTGGTGACTGAATGGAATTCCCTGGGGAGTTTATAAAGTCATTGTGCTGTACGGTCTCCTCCATGGAAATCCTGATTATGAGTTCTGAGTATCCTTTTGATAAAAGGAACACAAAATATACATTTTTTTCCTGAAGACAGGAGACATGACATCACAGGTTTCAGGTAGGCCCAGACCCATAGCACAGACTCCTGGGACATCTTATAAAGAGCTACTTTGTTCCTCCAGGCTGACTGAGGAAGCTCATGTATCCCTGTCTGTCTTCCTCTTGACACTCTGCCTTCCTGGCCCTGGGGCAGCTTAGTAAGTCTAATAACATCAACAGGTCCTAGTACCAAGGACTCGGGATGTGACATCCAGTGCACAAGGTTTATCCAAGACACAGCCTTAATTCATATGTCGATGGGGTTCTGATGACTGTGTTCATGGGGTTCTTTCTTCCTGGTCCCATGCTCTACCACAGGTTGAATGCTGAGCTAAAGGAGCTGAATATTGATCATCAGAAGGAGACGTCAGAGCTGGAGAATTTCCCCAAGGAAATTAGTGAGGCCTCTTCCAAGTGCAAGGAGCTGACTGAGAAGACCAACTTCTACAGGTGAGTGTCGTCTGATTGGATGGGACCCCGTACTTGGGAAGGACAGCTGCTGCACTTGTTTCTCTTTGAACCAAAGTGAGGGCTGTGGCTCTAGCTTGTTTACCTTGTACTTGTCCTCCAAGACTAATTTCTCCCAAGTGCAAGGAGTCGGAAAGCCCCTCCCAACATTGTCTTGTCAGCTTCCAGAGCTCCTAGATAAAAAAACATAGTTTGCACCATGAATGGTCTCTAGGACTCTGAGAGAGGTTTACAGAACCTGTTGCTATGGGAAACAGATGTGGAATGTATTCTTCTTGGGTCCTCTGTCCTCTCTCAGAACATGTGTGCTCTATAACTGATGATGTTCTCCCAATACCATGGTCAGTGTTGGACCGGTGTGTGTTGGGGTTGCAGAATCCTGCTCTCAGAGGTACATCACCTGGGTAATACTGACGTGGCTAATGTGGGCTGCAGTCTGGGGCTGGCTGAGGACATGGGACCTTGCAGGGAAGATGGTATTAGTAGGTAGGAGTGGCAGATGGAGGTGACTGGAGCTCATAATTTTCTGTGATGGTTAAGCACCCTCCACAGCCGGCTTCTGAGGGAAAGGACACAGATGAAGGAAAAAGTGGGCATGTTGAGAGAGGACAACAGAAAGCTGCAGCAGGAGCAGACCTACCTGCAAGAGTCCTGTGAGGAGACAAAGTGGCTCTGTGAGGAGGCCCTTGAGAAGATCTGTGACATCTTGACAAAGCAGCAGCAGGTAAGCTGAGGCAGCAGGAGCAAGCTGCCCACCTATTTAACCACACACACACACGTACATCATCATGTAACCGTCTGCTCAGATACCCAGCTGACCACCTCCATTCCATCTAAGAGTTCACATCTGGGATCCTTCACAAGTCTTCCTAGGGAGTTCACCTCTGGGAAGACACAACCTGACTGGCAAACAAACCATCTTGCTCTGGTAGAAGCTGCAGTTCTTTGAGGGAGATTGGTAAATCACAAATCACAAACTTACATGTCAATACAGTAGAAAGGTTCTATGCTGGGAGCCACATAGGGAGAATCCCAGAGCTTTGAGTGAGTGAGGACAAGGGCCTGTGGATCAATTGTTTGCTTGAACGAAATAATTTTGTTCTGTTTAAGCTACCAGGCCAGAGCCCTTTGGATCTTCTGTCTCCTCACAGGTAGAGCTTCCTATCTTTTTCTTTCTCATCTTATGCTAACTGAGTTGCTTGGTAAGGAAGAGAAAGGACTTAGTGTTTTCTCTTAATTTTTACTACTTTGGAATTAATGAGTTTTGTAATAAAAAAAAATCAATCCCCAGAGCTTTTTTGAAAGTAAAAGTAGACATTTTCCTTTCACCGAACTGAGGTAACCTCCCAGGAAATGTCCTGATTGTCTCATTGGCTTCACAACAGTCAGTCTCTTTGCTGACATTGTGATGCTCACTCTATCATGCGCATGCTTATGTCTTAGTACAGATCCCTCATAGTTTTACAGAGAGCTGCATTTCAGAACAACACTGTGCTGACCTCACTAGGCTCCGACTACTGATCTGGGGCTATTTTCATATTATATGTTCTGTGTTATGGTCCAAAGTTGTTGGGTCATGACCATGGGTCAGTCTCATTCTTTGGTGCTATCAAGGTCTTCTCTGGAGTAGCCTGAGTAGGATTTCTTTGGAGACTAGAATGGGTCAGCTTAGAGCTATCAGGAGGCTTCATGTGCAGTGTCTTCCATTGGGACTTGATCTTTTGTGGTCAAGCTCAGGTGTGCAGAGGTTTTCACACCTGTATGATCAGTGAGTCTTGAGATGAAGAACTTTCCTGGAAGGGGAAAGAAGTTCAGACTAGGGCAGAAGCCTGACTGAGTCTAAGAGCACTGAGAGACAGCACTGAGGACCCGCTGTCTTCCTGCAGCAGGAATGGTGCTGCAAAACTCTAGTCTTCTTTTCTTTTCTGGGTTCAAGAAGGGTGTGTGTGTGTGTGTGTGTGTGTGTGTGTGTGTGTGTGTGTGTGTTTGTGCTGTGCTTTTATGTATCTTTGTGGGTTTCAGAATATGTGTTTGAGACAATATATGTATGTTCACTTTTGGAATGATAGACATCTTTAAGGATGATGGAGACCAGTGTTAATAGAAAGGACTGTTTCTGCTCCGGTTAGCATTAGTTTGCATCAGCCATAAATCACATGGAGCTGCCAATCTTTTGGCATGTCCAAGCAGCTACCTAGAACAAAGGACCACAATACTGAACAAACTAAAAGATTTTCAGGTGTTTGTAGAGGCATAAATATTCATCTGCAAGAAAACCTTTGCAGAAAACCAAGGTAATGCAGGACATGGAGGTGAGAAAGAGGGTGCTGAGGCAAATCAAGGTGCCTGAGAGCAGGAAAGCCTGGTTGAGGATGTGTGTCCTTCTGTGCTCTGGGTGAAAGGTGACTGCCCACTAACGACTTCTGCATCCTGTTTTGTTCTCCTCATCATTGCCTGCTGCCATTTTCCTTTCACCTTTGTCTAATCTTGGCTCATTTGAATCTTGGATCTTGGCCTTGATTTTGTGTTGTAGGAGCTGCGGGCCGCGTCCTGCCATCAGGCTAGCTTTACCCGAAATACTTACACGGAAACTGTATTCTTTTAAACACTGCTTGGCCCATTAGTTCAAACCTCTTATTGGCTAGCTTTTACACATTGATGTAACCCATTTCTAATATTCTGTGTAGCACCATGAGGTGGCTTACCAGGGAAGATCTTAACCTGCGTCTGTGTCTGGTGGGAGAATCATGGCAACTGCCTGACTCGGCTTCATTCTCCCAGCATTCTGTTCTGTTTACTCCGCCTCCCTAATTTTCTGTCCTATTAAAGGGCCAAGGCAGTCTCTTTATTTAACCAATGAAATTAACACAAAACAGAAGACTCCCACATTAATTTTGTCATTAAAGAGATGCTGAACTGCAGAGGTGTCTCCCCCAGCAGAAGTCCCATAGCCATGCTGAGCTGTGAGAACAGGCTGTCTTAGTGCAGCCCACTCAGGCTCATCATCGTCTAAAGCACTCACTGCATGTTGTGTCTGCAGCGCTCAGAAGCTGCTTTCATTCCAAGCTTCTTTACACTGAGACAAATTTGGCCTGAGGGGGTTGGAAGAAATGAGGAGCCTCAGTTATTGCTAGTGGTGTAAAATGGTGTGGCTCTGTGAGAAGCTATGTATTACTTTTTAGAAACATGGATTGCTGTACCCAGATGAGCCAGTGATGCCAGAATGAGAAGGAAGGGTCACAGAGAATCTAGGGGACACCTGGGTTATAGAAGCATTCCTCAGAGCACCGCCGAACCAGAAAATGAATATTTTCATTGATGAGTAAACATTCAATAAAGTCAATGATTCCTGACATAATCATCTCACCAGATGCAAAGATATATTTGAATTCTGGTTGTAGAGATTTTCTGGTTTTCTGAACTCATTTCTTGAACTCATTGGGCCCAAAATGAGGTAACCTGTGGTTTATAGAGCTCCTATTGGAGGAAGCTGCTGTCTTTGGAGCCACGGGGAAGAACTGAATGAAAGGAAGAGACTGGTCCACAATCAGGCAGTGGTCCTGGACCACGGAACTAAGCCTATAATGTACAGACTCGAAAACATGTATGCAAGCTCAGATAACTGATCAAGGAACCCTGACATCCACCATTGGTGGCCTGGGTGTACAAGGCAAGCACTACATTGACTGCTCTGCCCACTGTGTTCTTCTCCCAGGGACCTGGCGTGCATGTGGTGCATAGACACACAGGCAGGCAAAACCCCCACACATATAAAGTGGAAATAGAATGAAAACTCATCAAAACAGAGCAAAAGTACACAATCCTCACCACATCACCACACCCCTGTGCCTGGTTTAGAATGCGGGGGGAGAGGGTGTGGGCTAATGAAAGTTAACTCTCTTCTTTATAGGATCCGAGGTGATCTCTTCTTCCATATTGTTAGCTAGGATCTACACATGTGGATGAAATGCAGTGTGCTTGTATGTGAGCATCCGTGTACTTGTGATGATCAGGATTGTGTGAGTGTGTTTGTTTGAGTTTGTGTACATGCGTGCACACATGTATACGTGTGCGCAGACAACCCTGCCCTAAGAACACAATCTTCTGATGAATAGAAACATCAAAGACTGGAGAAACACCTTCGATTCCTAAGGAAGCAGAAGGAACTGGTTACCCATCTAATGGACTTGGCAGGAAAGCAGCAGCATCGCTTCACTGAGTCCCAGACGAGGTAGGAGCACGGACTGACAGAAGCAGTTGTAGTCTAGTGGATTCTCTGTTTCGGGGTCTCTGACCTGTTTGGGTTTTAGTCTATTTGGCAAGGCTCACACCCACATCCTGGTACAAAATACCTCAGAATATGATTTGGCTAATCACCAGAAACTTTTGTGTAGGAAACGATATGCTTGGTTATTATTCTTCTGAGGATTGTGTCCCCTCTTCTCTTTTGGGAAACAGGAGGTCAACTATGAGGGACAGTGTGTCCTCTGCCAGTTTATTTTCCTTCAGGAACATCACATTTACAGAGAAGTTTCTAGTCTTCTTGCTAACTTGGATGCAGCACACTCCTGCTGATTGCAGGCTCTCTGCAGGGTTCATCAGTTTCCTGTGAGAAGATTTACTCTGGCCATAAACAAATTAGGAGTTGACAAATTAGCCCCATGCACCTTCTGGGCTGTAGGGACAGTCAGAGCCTTCTCTGCAGTGTTGTGTGGGCTCCACTAGAGGGCAGACATAGAGTTTTACAGGTTGCTCACATTCACCTGATATCTAATTAAAGCCAGGAATATCTTAACTGAACTGTGACTCAGATATTGATATTTCTCCAAAATAATATTTTTGGACTCTTGAAAACATGCTGTTTTTTCAAGCCCAGCACAGTGTATTTTTTCAGTTCAACTCATAGCAGTTTTTAAACGTGGAGAACAAATCCAGCCCAGGGTGACTCTGATACTTTTCCCTTGGGGAAGCAGTCAATGAGCTCAGCTGAAAGGTGATGCTCGGTTGTCTAGCTGGTGGGGACTCAAAAGCTGACATGGCAGGGCCCCACCAGGCCTGTGTCCCAGCTGCCTTCCTCCTCTAGGTTTGAACATCTCCAGCATGAACTGGAACAGACCACAGCCCAGGAGGAGAGCCTCCTGCAGATGGAGCTGCTGCAGCAGGAGCACTATGTGCCAGGCAAGTGAGCCACCATTGAGCCCATTCCCACCAACCAGGGGTTCATGGTGTGGGTTTTCTCCCTTGACTTTTCCTTTACTAGGGGTGAATAGCCCTGATTTTGTTCTTGCCATTGCCCCAGAGAGACTCTTTCTATGTCTGATTTCCATTTCTTTTCTGACAGCACCTCCTAAGAGAACTGAGAAGCCTGAAGATAACCAGAGACACCTTGAAGGCATGACATTCTACACTCCAGGATCCAGGCCTCCTCTGAAAAAGCCATGTCCCTTTCTGCTGTGAGCACAACATTGAGGCAAATATCAACCAATCAACAGAGGATCCAGCCACAATCTGATTCACCTCTGTTGGCTCACAATTTTCAGAGAAAAGACTGCATCAGAAATAAGCTTGAAATTCAGACGACACCCTGCAAATTAGTCAGAAGCCAAACATCCATCACCAGTGGTCCTAGTGTGGGCAAAACATCATGGAGGGAGATATGTGGGTGAGCAAGAGTCATTCTGTCAGCTACTGTCAAGGCTTTGGCAAGCTGACTGCATATGTGATCTGGAGTCTGACAAGGAAGACTCTGTCACACTGCTATCCAGACAACCACACCCTAAAGCCCAGGATTCTCTCTAGTGCAGAGCTGACGCTGACCCCATATCACACACAAGTGTTGGTGATGATAATTCACTAGAGACTAATCCACTTCCTCGCGTTTCCTGTTATTGATTTGCTTTTTCTTAAAGAATATTTCAAGGGAAAGTGGGAATTTTGTTTAATTTTATTTGGTTGGTTGTTTTTGTTATGTTTTAGATTGTTTTGGTTTGGTTTGGTTTATATCTTAGTATGTCTGTGCATTAGTTTTTTTGGTTATCTTCATTTTAGTGTAAGTTTTTGTTATTTCTTTTATTATTACCATTGTTTTAATAGTTTGCTAAGGTTACACACTGTCTTTAATGATCGCTGTCTTAAAGCCCCCATTGAATAAAATGAATGTTTTATGAATAAAAAGCTATTTCCAACTTTTCACTCTTAAGTCTTCTTTATTCAGATGAGCTGTCACACTCCTGTAAACCCACAACTCACAGGCGTGGATCTGTAACTGCAAGTTCCAGGTAGCTTGGGCTGCACAATGATTTTCCAGTCATGGGCTGCACAGGCAGATGGCACCTCGGATATGGATACGGATGGCATGGCCTACTCCGTGTATACCCACTAGTCTACAGAAAATCTAGACATATTGCATCCCTGAGATCATATATTTAGCTTTAGTAGATTGTGGTACACACACTGTACAACATGTTCATGACATCATCATGCAGAGCAAACTGAAGGGAAACACAACTAACTGTAGTCGGAAGCTTTTCTGTGTTCTGCCCGGTCCCGACTGCTTATAAAGTATATGCGTTATTTAGGTAGGTCTCCTGAGACAGCCAAAAGTGCTCTTAATGCATGAGCCATCTCTCCAGTCCCTGCCCTTGACTTTGTCCTCCCAGTCATATGTGCTCTATCAGTAGATTGGATCACCTCCAACCAAAGACAGACGTTTCTTCAGACCTGTAGGGACAGGCACATGAAGTAGGCATGCTAATTGTCTTAGGCTGCCACTCATCCATGCAGGGCTCACAGAGGTTCCGGACCCAGACCCAGCATCGCTGACTGTCTGATTGGAATGGATTTCTTCACCTCTCATCTAGGTTGACAATACAGGTTAGGACTGTCTAATCACATGCAGAATTTGAGAAGGCCCTATTGTGAATAGAGAGGTGGGGTAAGGAACCCCTCTTGATAGTCTAAGTAAGCAATATTATGAGGAGCCTTATGACTAGCTGGAGTAAAAGGAGCCTATATCAGTGGCCACATACCTCCTGTGGAGAGTGTTTCTGTGCAAGAATATAAAAAAGGGAGAGAGATGGTTGATAGGTAGATAGATAGATGATAGATAGATAGATAGATAGATAGATAGATAGATAGATAGATAGATGATAGCCCAGTAGTAGGTACCCAGAGACATAGGGTAAAATATTTTTTTTATAAACTAGTAGTGTTTGATTTTATCCTAGGTCTCTGGACTGCCTACTACTGGGCTATCTACTATCTCTCTAACTATCCATCTATCTGAAAGACCTCTAGAGCAGGGAGACTCTCAAGTCTCAGGATAACACGACCCCCCAGGAACTCACGAGAGACCGTCCTTGCTGCAATCACACGAGGTTTATTGACAGGACAGGAACCAGTGCACTGGGGCCAAAACTCATTTCCCACACATGGGTAGAGAGTTTGACCCCGAGTAACTGGGAGAAGGAGTATTTAAGAGAAGAAACTATCCAAAAGGTATAGGGAGGGCGTCATTGGAAAATTCCAAAAATACCAGTGGTCATTGAAAAATTCTGAAAATACCAGCGATAATCACAAGGGGGTAACTCCCTGTTTCTCAAGAATACAATCTAACTTTATCTTCACTGAAACGGTTAATCTAGATTTTTTGATTCTTCTCTCCCTGCTTAGATTTTTGGCTCTATTTTTTCTGCTAGAGGGGTCTGAATTTATCCAGGTCTTTCATATCTTTTTATCTCTCTATCCTATATATATACATATATATAATATCTACTCTGGTTCTTGGCTATACAAGCAAGTGCTGGATGTGGGTTCCTTCTTGTGGAGAGGGCCTTAAGTCAAATCAGCGACTGGTTGGCTATTCACACAAGTTCTGTGCCCCGATTACCCTTCTAATTTTGTAGGCAGGACATTTTGTAGGTCAATGGTTTTGTGAATGGGTTGGTTGGTGTCTGTTTTTCTTTTTCTATAGAAACTAGAAGGTAGGGATACAGGCTTCCTGTATGACTCAGCTTGACTTCCCCCACGTTCCATGTGTGGATGTTACCTCAGCAATGGGACCCGCTGGCAGTTTCTGAAGAGCAGCGCTGTGTCTTAGCAGCAGCCTGGGTGGTTTGGAGATTTCCATGGGGCACCCTTGAACAACAACTGAATAGAATGCAGCCCAGTCCTACCACTGGAATCCTTGCCTGGTGAAGGAGATGGCCAGTTGAGACTCCATTGCTAGGAGCCATCACTAGTAATAGGGGGAGGACACATAAAGGGAGGGCAGGACATAGAAAACAAGATTTCCCACTTACTGTGTTATTACTAAGACAAATACCAGATAGGAACATTCAGACCCTGCATCATGCTGACATGACCAAAACCAGAGGTAGGGGTGTTGTTGCTCAAAGATGGTGCTTACTATGCCCTGGGCCTAGGGTGACTGACAGTGAAGGTGATTTTGTGAGTCCACCTGAGACAGCGTGAGTGACAGTGAAGACTCCAAGCAGCAAACTGTACTAATAGTGTTTGAGTTCCTCCATGTCTGCGGGAGATGAACTAGGGATGCTGGAGTCTGTGTCAAGACATTAGCAAGGCTTCGGTGCATGGGAGCAAGAAAGCAGCATTCCAGACCAGACAGGAAGGACGGTAATTCCCATGACTCGGATTCGAACCATGGTTGCTCAGACCACAACACAGAGTACGACATGCCAAGCAATGAGCCCTAAAGTGGGTGCTCACACAAGCCTCAGTAAAACTCATCCTGGCCCGGACCGGTTTCCGAGGCTTCCTTCAACCAGCCTGTCCTGCAGAAGTGATTTCTCCAAAGCTGCTGGGCTTATGATGCTGCCAAGTGCTCGCGTCTGTGCCATGTTTGGGTGGTGAGGGCAGTCGCTAACTGTGAAGTCGGTGGGGCGCTGCCACTCTTGCAGGTGCAGTATTTCCTCCAGCACCTGATAGCCCTCCATTGCCCTCTTCTCTGTGTTGGCTGACGCAGGTGGGGAGGGAAAAGCTGCTCAGGGGTCCTCCCAAAAAGCTGGGGAGCAAACCAGCTGTCCAGAGCCTTCCCTAGACGCCCCCGTCTACAGTGTCCAATGCCATCACTGCCAGTGGCTGTGGCAGGTGGGGAGGAGAAAAGCTGCTCTGGGGTCCTCCCAAAAAGCTGGGGAGCAAACCAGCTGTCCAGAGCCTTCCCTAGACGCCCCCGTCTACAGTGTCCAATGCCATCACTGCCAGTCCCTGGACTCCTTACTAAACACGTCTTGGCCTGCGACTTTCTGTGGTTTATTTTGTTGTTTCCACAGCACATGATGTTTGAAATAAATCTGTTCTAGGGTTTTTGACTACGAATACGTTGTTGTTTCCCTTGTCATATGCATATCTTTAGCCAGTCGTGTAAAGTTTACCCGTTTTTTTAAAATCTGGTCCGTTTCCTGTGCTTTAGTGACTTGTTTTTCATAATTTTCTTGTATTAACAATGGATTCCCGCCGGATGGTGCTGTCTCACGCCTTTAATCCCAGCAGTAGGGAGGCAGTGGCAGGCGGAACTCTGTGAGTTCAAGGCCAGCCAGGTCTACTAGAGCTAGTTCCAGGACATGCTCCAAAGCCACAGAGAAACACTGTCTCTAAAACAAAAGAAAAAAAAAAGGTATTCCCATTCTTTTCATCCCCAAATAGGCCAAAGACAGAAGGTGGGGGTTTTCACAGGTGTCCTCATCCCCACTCTACCATCCAAAATAAAAATTGCCTTCATTGATTACCCTGCCGCAGGACAGGCCATAAATAGACAGGGTGTGACAGAAAGGTAAGGCCTTAGGTACCTTAAGTCCATAGGGGGTTTTTCTTATCTTTTTATTTACTGAGCTTGCGGTATTTAGGGAAGTAGGGGAATTTCCATTTGCCAAGTCATCACACAAGGACTGTAAATTTAGAAAGCTGTTTGTTAAAAGCCTAAAAATTGTGGCGTCTGGGAGGGCTCGACCTCTCGATTAATAGCATAACACACTTAACGATTGCTCCACAGAGTCCTTAAAAAGATCAAACCCGGTCTCCTTGGTGAGCCAGACATCACCATGGCAGTCACACCTGTGATGTCCATTTTGTCGAGGCCAAGCGAAGGAAACCTGCCGGGCTCCCTGCCGGCCCCATGGCCGCTTCCAGATCTCGCGCGAACTTTATGAACCCGGCGCCTCCAGGACACTTTGACCCCTTCGCCAACGGGGGTCGGGGCCGTCTAGGATTCCACGCTGGCGGAGTCACGTTCCGGGCGACCATCAGGACACTGCAAAGGAGCACAAGTAAGCGTTAGGGTCGGGTTTTTTACACACCCCGGCAACTGACGCGCGAGGGGTGGTCGCCCCAGGTGTGTGCTGGAACCTCAGCGGGACACCAGTGGGAAAGGCGGCAAGTGAGGTGCCAGTGCTCAGGGAGTCAGGACAGGAGGGAGATGGACGAACTTGACCCGGAGTGGAGAGGGACCCACGGGGGGCGGGGGTGGGGCGGGGGTGGCCTGGGGGTGGGATTGGGGGCTGTGCACCACGGAGACTGGGTCTCTCTCTCTATCTCCATCGGTCTCTGGACAAAAGTTCAATGGTCATATTAAGATAGTCATCAGTCTGCCTACAGGACAACGCCAGTTGAGGCACCCTCTCCTCCACTGCCCAGGGTCCTAGCTGGGGTCAACCATGTGGACTCCTGGGAAACCCTCAAGAGCCAAGCCTCTTGCCAAACCCAAAATGGCTTCCTCAATTAAGATATCCCCTTCCCTGCTCCCATATATGTTCTTCCTCCATCTCAACCATCCTACTCTCCCAAGCTCTCCCCAACCTTCTCCTTCTCCCTTCTCTCTAACCCTCTCTCCTTCCACCCACCCCACTCACACCCCCATGCTCGCAACTTTTGCTTGGCAATCTTGTCTGCTTCCAATTTCCAGGAGGATCTATATGTGTTTTTTGTGGGTTCACCTTATTATTTAGCTTCTGCAGGATCATGATCTATAGGCTCAATGTCCTTTGTTTATAACTAGCATCTACTGATCATGAACTATAGGCTTAATGTCCTTTGTTTATGGCTAGAATCCACTAATGAGTGAGGACATACCATATTCATATTTGGGGACTGGGTTATCTCAATCAGGAGAGTGTTTTCTATTCCCATCCATTTGCATGAAAAATTCAAGATGTCATTTTTTAACCACTGAGTAGTACTCTAATGTGTATATGTGCCACACTTTCTGAATCCATTCTTCCATTGAGGGGCATCTAGGTTGTTTCCAGGTTCTGGCTATTACAGATAATGCTATGAACACAGTTGAACAGATTCTTTTGTAGTATGATTGGGCATTCTTGGGTATATTCCCAAGAGTGGTATTGCTGGATCCTGAGGTAGGTTGACTCCCAACTTTCTGAGAAACTGCTACATTGATTTCCAAAGTGTTTGCACAAGTTTGCATTCCTACCAGCAATGAATGAGTGTTTTCCTTACTCCACATCCTCAACAACATAGGCTACCATTGGTGGTTTTGATTTTAGCCATTCTGACAGGTGTAAGTTGCCTTGATTTGCATTTCCCTGATAGCTAAGGAAGTTGAACATTTCCTTAAGTATCTTTTGGCCATTTGAAATTCTTCTGTTGAGAATTCTCTGTTCAGCTCAGTACCCCATTTTTTATTTGGGTTAATTAGAATTTTAATATCTAGTTTCTTGAGTTCTTTGTATATTTTGGAAATCAGACCTTTGTCTGATGTGGGGTTGGTGAAGATCTCCCATTCAGTAGGTTGCCTTTTTGTCTTAATGACAGTGTCCTTTGCTTTACAGAAGCTTTTCAGTTTCAGGAGGTCTCATTTATTCATTGTTGCTCTTATTGACTGTGCTACTGGGGTTATACGTTGGAAGTGGTCTCCTGTGCCCATATATCGCAGGCTACTTCCCATTTCCTCTTGTATCCGTTTCAGTGTGGTCTCTAATCCATTTGGACTTGAGTTTTGTGCATGGGGATAGGTATGGATCTATTTTCATTCTTCTACAGGTTGACATCCAGTTATGCCAGCACCACTTGTTAAAGAGGCTTTCTTTCTTCCATTGTATAATTTTATCTTTGTCAAAAATCAGATGTTCATAGGTTTTTGGAATAATATCGGGGTCTGTGAATTGATTTCATTGGTCAGTGTCTCTGTTTTTTGTGCTAATAAAAAGCTGTTTTCATTACTGTAGCTCTGTAATAGTGTTTGATGTCATGGATGGTAATGCCTCCAGATGATCCTTTATTGTATAGAATTGTTTTGGCAAGCCTGTGTTTTTAGTTTTTCCATATAAGTTGATTATTGTTCTCTCAAGGTCTGTGAAGAATTTTGTTGGGATTTTGATGGAGATTACATTGAATCTATAGATTGCCTTTGGTAGAATTGCCATTTTTACTATGCTGATCCTACCAATCCAAGAGCATGGGAGATCATTCCATTTTCTGGTATCCTCTTCAATTTCTTTCTTCAAAGACTTAAAGTCCCTGTCAAGTAGATCTTTCACTCTTTTGGTTAGTGTTACCCCAACATACTTTTTGCTATTTGTGGCTATCGTTAAAGGTGATGTTTCTCTGATTTCCCTCTCTGCTTCTTTATGGTTTGTGTATAGGATTGCTATTGATTTTTTTTTGAGTTGATCTTGTATCCTGCCACATCACTGAAGTCATTTATGAACTGTAGGAGTTCTCTGGCAGAGTTTTTGGGGTTCACTTATGTACACTATCATATCATCTGCAAATGACTTCTTTCTTTCTTATTTGACTCCCCTTGATCTCCTTATGTTGTCTTATTATAGCTATTGCTAGAACTTCAAGCACTGTGTTGAAGAGATATAGAGAGAGTGGATAGCCTGTCTTGTTCCTGACTTTAGTTTTTCTCCATTTAATTTGATGTTAGCTGTTGGTTTGCTGTATATTATATATATTATATTTACTATTATATGATATGTTCCTTGTATCCCTAATAATGGACCTCTGTATCTGTAAGCCAGTCCTAGCTAAATGTATTCCTTTCTAAGAGTTGCTAAGGTCAAGACGTCTCTTACAGCAATAGAACACGGAATAAAACTCAGACCTGAGAGGACACCAAATGGGGGAGGGACGACCACACCAAAGTGGACAGATTTCCAAGAACTGAAAACTCTAAAGTTTGAGAAGAGCCACGAAAGCACAGTAACTCATGTTACTATCCATGAATAAAACTTAGGCTGGATTGTCGGCTAAAGTCTGTAATTCTACAGAGGCTCCTAGGCAAGAGGATCATTAATTCAAGTTATATCAGCCTGGGACCCTGTCAAAAACAGAACAAAACAAAATGGAAAAGGCAGTGGGGCTTATTTTTTAAAGATGGATGAAAAGACTTGCCAGCAAGCATGATGAAGGCCAGCTTCTTTAACTCTGAATACTGTCCTCTGACCTTGGCTCCCTCTCCCTGTCCCCCTCGCTCTACCGCTTCCCCTCACAGGCCTTGCTGGGATGAGAGAATTCACAGAAACTTGTTACAGAAGTTGACTTTTAAAAACCGTTTTATTGAAAGATGCTTTAATACTTTTGTTAGCATACAGATATGAAAAAGGGAAACTCTATTTGCTGACTGCCTGCTGCAGATAGTAAGGATGAATTTGAAGACGTTCCTTCCTATTTGATGTAAAATTTCCTCAGTGATGCTAGGAACATCAGTGAGGCTGTGAGTGAAGGCTGGCCCTAGTGTAAGGTTGCCACCAGCTGGCCTGCTATACAGGTAAAGGAGATGTGGAAGTGGAGAGGGGGGAGTGTTGTTGCCCATCCCAGGGCTTGAGAGAGCAGTTCCCGATGTTTGCAGAGCAGAGGAGAGCTTGGTGGACTTTTTTCCTTGCTGGGAGCTGGATGGAGTGTTTCAGGACCAGAGACAAATCATCTTGAATTTTCTGTGACCCACAAATAGCTGATGGCTGCTCACAGCCATGTACTAACAGCCTTGTCGCTGATTTATGTACTGGCAGATCCCTATCTTCTGCCAATAGGAAGTCAGAGAAGCCAGGCAGCAAGAGAGCCAGCCCTACAGCAGAGGTCTCCAGCTACCCTAGAACCTGCCTACCTCATGTCTCCACCACTGCATTTTACAAGGCTCTTGATATATGGATTTCTCTGCTCTCTTCTACAGAAACACCATGAAACTGACACTAAATTGGGACATGGTATTCAGAGTTGCCCGAGTCTGTGTTCCTGGTCCAGGGGATCCACTCTGCCCTCTCTCGGCCTCCTCAGGCTCCTGCATGTGTGTCGTGCACACATACAATCATGTACAAACACAGATACAAAAATAAGTAAGTGCTTTTTTCTGTGTTGTGTTTGTGTGGGATGGGCAGGTGTGTGTGTGCCATGACTCGTGTGTGGAGGCCAGCGGACAGTTTGCAGCAGTCGGATCTCTTTCTGCTGTGCCTGCTCCGTGGATCAAGCTCTTGGATGATCAATCCTGACAGCAAGCCCTTGCCTGCAAGCCCTCTCTATGTCCCTTTAAAATCTCTCCCTCTCTGTCCTTCTCTGCCTCTCTGCATTCCCCCCACCAGATCCCACCCCCGCCCCAGACAGGGTCTGTCTACATAGTGATGGCAAGAAGAGCTTTGTGCCACCGTGCCTGACCCCCTTAAAACCTCTTTAGCCCACGTGCAGACATAATACAGCAATTTAAGGTATTCAGATGATCGTACCGTTTATCATTGCATCATACGCAGCAATTTCTCTTCTATAGTGTGTTTGGGTTGAGGCCACACCTCCGCCCCTGGCATCCATATACACAAAAAGTCTGGAATGTTTGAGTGGAAAGTTCTACCTCAAATCCCCTCCTCTGGGAGTTGCCTCTATCCAGAATTCACCTCAGAGAAAGCCTGCCATAGAAATGCTCCCCAGAAATGCTCAAGACCATTCCCACAGGATGTTTAAACTGTCCCCTCCCAGGGACAAACTTGTGGTTTCTCTCTCTTATTATCCTCATCTCCCCTCTGAGGATCTGGAAGGCCACTGGGAGCGTTAGCACTCATTCAAAAACATGGGTTTTATTTTTTTGATACAGTTTGACTTGGTCTGATTATAGATTATTGCATTAGTGGAGAGGTTAATTGGATCCCAAAATCTTTTCACAATGTTTTTGAAACAAGAATTTATCTCTAGCTTCAGATGCAAAGAAGTATAAAATGATTCAGCTGAAATAATCAACCAATGATGAACATACACATCACAAATAAGAAGTTACTGGGTGAAAGATGGGATTACAAGCCAAACAATGGAACCCACTTTAACAGGTTTTCTATTTTATTTTATTTTATTG
This sequence comes from Microtus oregoni, assembly GCF_018167655.1. Lineage (NCBI taxonomy): Eukaryota > Metazoa > Chordata > Mammalia > Rodentia > Cricetidae > Microtus > Microtus oregoni. Next base: position 4,037,149 of record NW_024543830.1, on the reverse strand, counting down.
AGCTATACATTATTCTCTGGTCAGCTCCCTTCAGCCCTCTCCCATGGTCCCCATGATTTCAATTTATTCTGGAGATCTTGTCTATTTCTACTTCCCATGTAGATTAGATCTATGTATGAGTCTCTTTGAGTCCTCATTGTTGTCTAGGTTCTATGGGGTTGTGATTTCTAGGCTGATTTTCTTTGGTTTATGTTTCAAAACCACTTATGAGTGAATACGTGTGATCATTGTCTTTCTGGATCTGGGTTACCTTGAAGGCGTAAGTCACAAACAATGCCACACCAATTTGGGATTATGATTAATAGGGTGGTATTTATTTAAAGGGGAAAAAACTTACAGATCACTGTCCCAGGCAACAGCCCTCTACGCAACCAGGAAAGGAGTCTAGTCGCTGGTAGAGCAGGAAGTGAAGAGAGCGAGAAGAGGGAAGTGGCTGCTTTTTTAAAGGGAGAGAGACCACGCCCCAATGTGCTGGTATCTCAGCAGCTATAGGTTGGAGGAGCGGGAGGACCTCCCGCAACACCTCCCCCTTTTGTTTAAATAAGAGATTTCTAAACCTACTATGAAATTATATACAATAAGTACAAATATCCTATTCTAACTAGCTTAGATCTTGTATAATAAATAACTTGGCCAAGTCATGAGAGAAAGTAACTCCATTTATATAGTCTTCAACCCCATCAAAGATCTGAGAAGGGAAATAATGTTACCTGGGTAATTAGGAAGTTCAGTAAAACAGCTTCCAAAACATGCAACAAATCACAGAGATAACTAGCTACCTGGGCAATCACCCAAAATCATGTTAGCAGCGTTGAAGCAACCAACTTTGGCTAAGGCCTAACATGACTGACATACCATTTTCAAAGGCAAGCAACTTTTCAAAACTATCTTACCCTGTCTTGGCAGTATATGACAGCCCTGTTTTATCCATTGATGCATGCTCTGTATCTCTGTCAGTGGTTGAGGTATGGGCATTTCTTTGCCCCAAGGCCAGTTCTGCCAAAAAGAAAAGCTCCAGATGGAGTGTCTTTGGTGCTCAACATTCTCTCCGGAATAGAGCGGTGTTGCCAGGAGCAATTGTGTCTCACTACCACAATTAGATCAGGTGTTATCCCAACAGCTGGTTGTAGACTGGAAATGTCTCCTAACAATCTTTGGAAGTCATTAAGAGTCTTTAACCGGTCTCTCCTAATTTGTGCCTTTTGCGTTTTAATTTTCTCTAACCCTATTCTGTAACCTAGGTAATTAATAGAATTTCCTCTTTGAATCTTTTCAGGGGCAATTTGTAATCCCCACCTAGGCAAGACTTTCTGTAAACTTCTTCAAACATCCTTTCTAAAGTATCTTTATTTGAATCAGATAACAAGATGTCATCCATGTAATGATAAATGATGGACTTGGGGAATTGTTTACGAATTATTTCCAATGGCTTACTTACAAAATATTGCCACAGTGTAGGACTATTGAGCATACCCTGTGGGAGGACAGTCCATTGATATCTCCTATTAGGCTGAGAATTATTATAAGTAGGCACTGTGAAGGCAAATTTTTCTCTATCCTTTTCTTGTAACGGTATAGTGAAAAAATAATCTTTCAAATCAATAACTATAAGAGGCCATCCTTTTGGTAATAGAGAAGGCAAAGGAATTCCAGATTGTAGTGGGTCCATAGGTTGAATTACTTTGTTGACAGCTCTTAGATCTGTCACCATTCTCCATTTACCAGATTTCTTTTTTACAACAAACACAGGAGAATTCCAAGGGCTGGTTGATTCTTCAATATGGTGAGCATCTAGTTGCTCTTGCACCAGCTGTTCCAATGCCTGTAGTTTATCTTCAGCTAGAGGCCATTGTTTGGTCCATATTGGCTTCTCAGTTAGCCATTTTAAAGGTAGGGCTGTTGGTACCTCTAAAGGTTTGGTATTTGCTGTATGTTCTTGTACAGCCTGAATGGCTGGTGACCTTTTTCCATAATACCTCACATATCCTTCCCAGAATTATGAGTTCCTGGAAATACAGGAATGTTAATCTGGGTATTCCATTGCTGTAGCAGGTCACAGCCCCATAAATTTATGGCAATATTGGCTATATATGGCCTTAGTCTTCCTATTTGCCCTTCGGGCCGTATGCATTCAACCCATCTTGTGCTTTGTTTTACACGAGATAGGGTTCCAATTCCCAGGAACTGAACATCTACCTCTTGAAGAGGCCAATTTGGATGCCAAGATTCTGGGGTAATGATACTTACATCCGCACCTGTGTCTAATAAGCCTTCAATAAAAGTGCCATTTATACAGACTCTTAGCTTTGGTCTTTGATCGTTAATAGAAGTCTGCCAAAATATACGTTTACTCTGTCCTACTGGGTTTTTTTTTTACTCATCCTCCACACGTAATTCATCATTTAGACCAGTATTGCTTTTTACAGCAGTAATTGGAGCTTTTAATTTCCTTGGTGATGCATGTTATCCACTGTGACTGGGAATGCCTGGGCCACTGTTGGCTTGGGGGCCTACGAGAGGCCCCCCAAGGAGTTTCCCGATGATATCGGATTGCCCCCTCTGTCTGTTGTTGACCTACACTCGTTGGACCAATGCCTGCCTTTACCGCATCTCCTACATATACCTGAAGGCCGAGGTCTCCTATTTTTGTCATTCCCAGAAGAGATATTATTCCTAGAAATTCTTTGCCTGCAATCCCTTTGCAAATGTCCTAATTTACCACAATTAAAACACCTGGCAGTTTGATGTCTCCTCATTGCTTTGGAAATCGCTTCTCCTACCCAAGATTCATCATTATAGCTAAAAGTCTCAACATTCATCGTATGCTGAATCCATTCATCCATAGGTGCTGATCTAGATTTTAAAGGCCCAATTATCTTTTTGCATTCTATGTTTGCATGCTCAAAAGCTAGAGATTCAAGAAGTATTCGTCTAGCTTCTGGGTCTGTTACCCCTATGTCCCGAGCATTAATTAATCTTTACTATATTAATTTTGCCTACCCAGGAGCATGGGAGATCTTTCCACTTTCTGGTGTCTTCTTCATTTTCTTTCTTCAAAGATTTAAAGTTCTTGTTATACAAGTCTTCCACCTGTTTAGTTAAAGTTTCTCTGAGACATTTTATGCTATTTGTGGCTATTGTGAAGGGTGATGTTTCTCTGATTTATCTCTCAGCCCATTTTTCATCTGTGTGAAGGAGGGCCATTGATTTTTTACTTAATCTTCTATCCCGCTACACTACTGAAAATATTTATGAGTTGTAGAAGTTCCTTGGTAGAACTTTTGAGGACACTTATGTAAATTACCATATCATCAGCAAATAGTGAGAGTTCGACTTCTTCTTTCCTGATTTGTAGGCCCTTGGTCTCCTTCTGTTGTCTTATTGCTCTAGCTATGACCACAAGAACTGTATTGAATAGATATGGAGAGAGTGGGCAACCTTGTCTTGTTCTTGATTTCAGGGAAATTGCTGGGAGTGTCTCTACATTTAGTTGACTGTTTGCTGTTGTCTTTCTGTGTATAGGCTTTATTATGTTTAGGTTTGTTCATTGTATCCCTGCTCTCTCCACGACCTTTATCATGAAGGGATGTTGTATTTTGTAGAAAACTTTTTCTGCATCTAATAGTCCATCTAATTATCATGTGGTTTTCATTTTTGAGTATGTTATATGGTGGATTACATTGATAGATTTTTTTTTATTTTTATTTTTTAAATTTATTTATTTATTAAGGATTTCTGCCTCTTCCCCACAACCGCTTCCCATTTCCCTCCCCCTCCCCCGATCAAGTCCCCCTCCCTCATTTGCTCGAAGAGCAATCAGGGTTCCCTGACCTGTGGGAAGCCCAAGGACTGCCAACCTCTATCCAGGTCTCCTAAGGTGAGCATTCAAACTGCCTAGGCTCCCACAAAGCCAGTACGTGCAGTAGGATCAAAAACCCACTGCAATTGTTCTTGAATTCTCAGTATTCCTCATTGTCCGCTATGTTCAGCTAGTCCGGATTTATCCCATGCTTTTTCAGACCTAGGCCAGCTGGCCTTGGTGAGATCCCAATAGAACATCCCCATTGTCTTAGTGTGTGGGTGCACCCCTCGTGGTCCTGAGTTCCTTGCTCGTGCTCCGTCTCCTTCTGCTCCTGATTTGGACCTTGAGATTTCTGTCCAGTGCTCCCGTGTGGGTCTCTGTCTCTGTCTCCTTTCATCGCCTGATGAAGGTTAATATTCCTGAGGATGCCTATGTGTTTGTCTTTGGATTCACCTTATTTAGCTTCTCTAGGAACATGAATTATAAGCTCAATGTCCTTTATTTATGGCTAGAAACCAAATATGAGTGAGTACATCCCATGTTCCTCTTTTTGGGTCTGGCTTACCTCACTCAGGATAGTGTTTTCTATTTCCATCCATTTGTATGCAAAATTCAAGAAGTCCTTGTTTTTTACTGCTGAGTAATACTCTAATATGTATGTATTCCATACTTTCTTCATCCATTCTTCCGTTGAAGGGCATCTAGGTTGTTTCCAGGTTCTGGCTATTACAAACAATGCTGCCATGAACATAGTTGAGCATATACTTTTGTTGTATGATAGGGCCTCTCTTGGGTATATTCCCAAGAGTGGTATTGCTGGATCCAGGGGTAGGTTGATCCCAAATTTCCTGAGAAACCGAAACACTGCTTTCCAGAGTGGTTGCACAAGTTTGCATTCCCACCAGCAATGGGTGAGTGTACCCCTTTCTCCACAACCTCTCCAGCAAAGGCTGGAGTTTGGTGTTTTTGATTTTCGCCATTCTGACAGGTGTAAGGTGGTATCTTAAAGTTGTCTTGATTTGCATTTCCCTGATCGCTAAGGAAGTTGAGCATGACCTTAAGTGTCTTTTGGCCATTTGAAGTTCTTCTGTTGAGAATTCTCTGTTCAGATCAGTGCCCCATTTTATAATTGGGTTGATTAGCCTTTTACGGTCTAGTTTCTTGAGTTCTTTATATATTTTGGAGATCAAACCTTTGTCAGTTGCAGGGTTGGTGAAGATCTTCTCCCAGTCAGTGGGTTGTCTTTTTGTCTTAGTGACAGTGTCCTTTGCTTTACAGAAGCTTCTCAGCCTCAGGAAGTCCCATTTATTCAATGATGCCCTTAGTGTCTGTGCTGCTGGGGTTATACATAGGAAGTGGTCTCCTGTGCCCATGTGTTGTAGAGTACTTCCCACTTTCTCTTCTATCAGGTTCAGTGTGTTCGGACTGATATTGAGGTCTTTAATCCATTTGGATTTGAGTTTTGTGCATGGTGATAGATATGGATCTATTTTCATTCTTCTACAGATTGACATCCAGTTTTGCCAGCACCATTTGTTGAAGATGCTCTCTTTTTTCCATTGTATACTTTTAGCTCCTTTATCGAAGATCAGGTGTTCATAGGTTTGTGGGTTAATGTCAGGGTCTTCTATTCGATTCCATTGGTCGACTTCTCTGTTTTTATGCCAATACCAAGCTGTTTTCAATACTGTAGCTCTGTAATAGAGTTTGAAGTCAGGGATGGTAATGCCTCCAGACAATCCTTTATTGTATAAGATTGTTTTGGCTATCCTGGGTTTTTTGTTTTTCCATATAAAGTTGATTATTGTCTTCTCCAGATCTGTGAAGAATTTTGATGGGATTTTGATGGGGATTGCATTGAATCTATAGATTGCTTTTGGTAGAATTGCCATTTTTACTATGTTGATCCTCCCAATCCAAGAGCAAGGGAGGTCTTTCCATTTTCTAGTGTCTTCTTCAATTTCTTTCTTCAAAGACTTATAGTTCTTGTCAAGTAGATCTTTCACTTCCTTGGTCAGGGTTACCCCAAGGTATTTTATGCTATTTGTGGCTATCGTGAAAGGTGATGCTTCTCTGATTTCCCTCTCTGCTTCCTTATCCTTAGTGTATAGGCAGGCAACTGATTTTTTGGAGTTGATCTTGTATCCTGCCACATTACTAAAGCTGTTTATCAGCTGTAGGAGTTCTTTGGTAGAATTTTTGGGGTCGCTTATGTACACTATCATATCATCTGCAAATAACGAAAGCTTAACTTCTTCCTTTCCAATACGAATCCCCTTGATCTCCTTATGTTGTCTTATTGCTATTGCTAGAATTTCAAGCACTATATTGAAGAGGTATGGAGAGAGTGGACATCCTTGTCGTGTTCCTGATTTTAGTGGGATGCCTTTGAGTTTTTCTCCGTTTAATTTAATGTTAGCTGTTGGCTTGCTGTAAATAGCTTTTATTATATTTAGGTAGGACCCTTGTATCCCTATTCTCTCCAAGACCTTTATCATAAAGGGGTGTTGAATTTTGTCGAATGCTTTTTCAGCATCTAGTGAAATGATCATATGGTTTTTTTCTTTCAGTTTATTTATATGGTGGATTACATTGATAGATTTGCGTATGTTGAACCAGCCCTGCATCTCTGGGATGAAGCCTACTTGATCATAATGGATCATTTTTCTTATGTGTTCTTGGATTCGGTTTGCCAGTATTTTATTGAAAATTTTTGCGTCGATGTTCATGAGTGAGATCGGTCTGTAATTCTCTTTCTTGGTTGGGTCTTTTTGTGGTTTTGGTATCAGGGTAACTGTAGCTTCATAAAAGGAATTTGGCAATGACTCTTCTGATTCTATATTGTGAAATACATTAAGGAGTATAGGTATTAGTTCTTCTTGGAAGTTCTGGTAGAATTCTGCATTGAAACCATCTGGTCCTGGGCTTTTTTTCGAAGGGAGATTTTTGATAACCATTTCTAATTCTTCGCGAGAAACTGGTCTATTTAGATCATTCACCTGGTCTTGGTTTAGCTTTGGTATATGATACTTATTTAAAAAAATGTCCATTTCTTTTGTATTTTCCAGTTTTGTGTCATACAGGCTTTTGTAGTAAAATCTAATGATTCTCTGAATTTCCTCTGTGTCTGTGGTTATGTCCCCCTTTTCATTTCTGATCTTATTTATTTGCGTGTTCTCTCTCTGTCGTTTAATTAGTTTGGATAGGGGTTTGTCGATCTTGTTGATTTTCTCCAAGAACCAGCTTTTTGTTTCATTGATTCTTTGGACTGTTTTCTGTGTTTCTATTTTGTTGATTTCAGCCCTCAGTTTTATTATTTCCAGTCTTCTACTTCTCCTGGGCGCGTCTGCTTCTTTTTTTTCTAGAGCTTTCAGGTGTGTTTTTAAGTCCCCAATGTATGCATTCTCCGTTTTCTTTAAGTGGGCACTTAGTGCTATGAACTTTCCTCTTAGCACTGCTTTCATTGTGTCCCATAGGTTTGAGTATGTTGTCCCTTTATTTTCATTAAATTCAAGGAGGACTTTAATTTCTTTCTTGATTTCTTCCTTGACCCAGATGTGGTTCAGTAGTTGACTGTTCAGTTTCCATGAGTTTGACAGTTTTTGGGGGGCAGCGTGGTTGTTGCCGTCTAAGTTTAATCCGTGATGATCTGATAAGACACAGGTGGACACTGATATTTTTTTGTATCTGTGGAGGTTTCCTTTGTTTCCGAGTATGTGGTCAATTTTTGAGAAGGTTCCATGAGCTACAGAGAAGAAGGTATATTCTTTCCTATTTGGGTGGAATGTTCTATAGATGTCTGTTAAGTCCATTTGCTTCATTACCTCCAATAATTCTCTTAATTCTCTATTAGGTTTCTGTCTGATTGACCTGTCCCTTGGAGAGAGAGGTGTGTTGAAGTCTCCTACTACTAGTGTGTGTGGTTTGATGTCTGCCTTGAGTTCTAGTAATATTTCTTTTACATAAGTAGGTGCTTTTATATTGGGGGCGTATATATTCAGGATTGAGACGTAATCCTGATGAATTGTTCCTGTTATGAGTATAAAGTGACTGTCTCGGTCTCTTCTGATTGATTTTAGTTTGAAGTCAGTTTTGTTAGAAATTACTATGGCCACACCTGCTTTTTTCTTAGGACCATTTGCTTGAAACACCTTTTCCCAACCCTTTACTCTGAGTAGGTGCCTGTCTTTGTGGTTGAGATGTGTTTCTTGCAAACAGCAGAATGTTGGATCCTGTTTTCGTATCCAATCTTTTAGCCTATGCCTTTTTTTTTTTTTTTTTTGGTTTTTCGAGACAGGGTTTCTCTGTGGTTTTGGAGCCTGTCCTGGAACTAGCTCTTGTAGACCAGGCTGGTCTCGAACTCACAGAGATCCGCCTGCCTCTGCCTCCCGAGTGCTGGGATTAAAGGCGTGCGCCACCACTGCCCGGCTAGCCTATGCCTTTTTATAGGTGAGTTGAGCCCATTAATATTAAGTGATATTAATGACCAGTGGTTGTTTACTCCGGTTATTCTTATTGCTTTTGGTAGTAGAGATTGTGTGTCTCCCTTCTTTGAGATGTGCTCGTGAAGGGTCATTAGATGCCTGGGTTATTGTAGGCAGTGTTGGCAGTGTTGGATTCCTTGGGTTGCGATTTTCCTCCTATTACTTTCTGTAGGGCTGGATTTGTGGCTACATATTGTTTAAATTTGTTCTTATCCTGGAATGTCTTGTTTTCTCCATTGATAATGAACGATAGCTTGGCTGGGTATAGTAGTTTGGGTTTGCATCCATGGTCTCTTAGCTTCTGCAGAACCTCTATCCAGGACCTTCTGGCTTTCATAGTTTCCATCGAGAAGTCAGGTGTAAGTCTGATCGGTTTACCTTTATAAGTTACTTGCCCTTTTTCTTTTGCAGCTCTTAATATTCTTTCTTTAACCTGTATATTTTGTGTTTTGATTATTATATGGCGAGGAGATGTTTTTCTTTGATCCAGTCTGTTTGGTGTTCTGTATGCTTCTTGAATATTTAAATGAATATCTTTCTTTAAGTTGGGAAAGTTTTCTTCCATAATTTTGTTGAAAATATTTTCTGGGCCTTTGAGCTGTGACTCTTCTCCTTTTTCTATTCCTATTATTCTTAGGTTTGGTTTTTTTCATTGTGTCCCATAGTTCCTGAATGTTTTGTGATGAGAATTTGTTGGCTTTGCTGTTTTCTTTGATCTGTTCGTTTCTTTTCTCTATGGTGTCCTCAGCATCTGAGAGTCTTTCTTCTAGCTCTTGTATTCTATTGATTATGCTTGTTTCTGTAGACTCTGCTCGTTGGCCTAGATTTTCCATATCCAGCTGGTCCTCAGTTTGTATTTTCTTCTTTGCCTTCATTTCAGTTTTCAATTCTTGAACTGTTTCCATTACCTGTTTGATGGTTTTTTCTTGGTTTCCCAGGGTATCATGTATGTATTTACTCATTTCTTCAAACTTTTTGTTATACTTCTCATCCATTTCTATAAGGGCATTTTTTACATGTTGTTTAAGGGACTCTATTATCTTCATAAAGTCGATTTTTTCCACTTCTTCTGTGTTAGGTTGTTCAAATACTTCTGTTGTAAGATCATTGGGTTCTGATGTTTTCATGTTGTTTTTCGGATTATTGGGTTAATTCTTGCCTTGGCGCCTGCCCATCTCCTCCTATTGATCCTATCCAATGGGTCCTTTAAAAACCGGATCAGGTTTCCCTGCTGGCCAAGGGCTCCGCTTACAAAATTCCCTCACTCTCTTTCGTGGTTCCTGCTGCAGGCCAAGAACCCTCTCACCCCTCCGAAGGATCTTCAGGACAGGACCAGGCTCCCCTTGTGCCAGTGACCTGGCCAACCAAAGGCCTACCTCTTTGATTCAATTGTAGTAGGGCGATCTGCTCTCCTTATTGCACGCCTGTCCCCGCCGCTGCGCCGGTCCCCGAAAGCCTCTTCCTGTATGCGGTGTTGCTCAGCCGCGTCTGGCCGCGCAGCCGCTCCGCCGCGTCTACATTGATAGATTTTTGTATGTTGAAGCATCCCTGCAACTCTGGGATAAAGCCAACTTGATGATGGTGGATGATGGTTCTGATGTGTTCTTGGATTCGATTTTCCAGTATTTATTGAGTATTTTTGCATTAATGTTCATGAGTGAGATCGGTCTGTAATTCTCTTTCTTAGTGATGTCTTTATGTGGTTTGAGTATCAGGTAATTGTAGCCTCATAGAAAGGGTTTGGCAATGTTCTTTCTGTTTCTATTGTCCCACTTTAAGAACTTATTAGAGAGAGGAAAAGACCCATGCGCAGGTTGGGGAGACCTTGTGCTGAGAAGAAAACATGAAGTGGACGAGTCCAGTTTTGAAACTGTTTAGTGCATGTGCATAGGGACTTGGCTTACATAGCTGTAACTTCTGCAGGGTAGATCAAGATCACACAGTGTTTGAGGCCCTGGATGACTATGTAAGTTGCTACAACACTTGATGGCACATGCCTGGCTCTGGAACCTAGAAGTGCCAGTGCTTGGGGTGGCTAGACATTTTGGAAGAATGATGGGTGATGGAAATGATAACATTTCACCCTTATGTTTACTATAAAAATTAGGGGGTTAAAAGCAGCAGATGGGCAAGAATAGGGCATCACATGTATCGAGAGTGGTTCTTGCTGATTTGTGGATATCAGAAAGTTAGGGTCCTTGGCCACATCTTGGGGTAGCGGGTTACTTCAGTGTGTTCTGGTCTTTGTGGAACTGGCTGACTAGCACGTCAGTACCAATCTATTCCGGAGAGAATGTTGAGCCTCGATGACACTCCACCTGGAGTTTGGTTCTTCTTGGCACAATTGGTCTTTGCAAGAAATTGCCCATGTCTCAACCACTGACAAGGTACATGATGTCTGGACTGGATAAGCAGGACACAAGGAAAAGGACTGCCAAAGCTTGCCAAGACAGGGGAAGACGGTTCTGAAAATTTTTCTACCTCTGAAAATGGTCTGTCAGTTATGCTTGGTCTTAGCCAAAAATTGATTGCTTCAACATTGCAAATGAGACTTTGGGTGATTGCTCAGGTAGCCAATCTCTCTGTCATATACTGCTTGCTTGGATTCTGCTTGATTACACTTCCTGCCTACTCAAGTAACATTATCTCCCTTCTCAGGCCTTCCATGGGGTTGAAGATTACATAGTCTTAGTCACCTTCTTCTTATGATTTGGTTAAGCCAATTTCTGATGCAAGACTTAGACTCTTTAAAATAGAATGTTTATTAAAACATTTATCATGTGTTCCTTGCTTAATATTGTATATGTTGGTTATAATTTTATACTTGATATCAGTTCATATTGTGTATAGTTTTGTATTGGGTTTGTATAGTTCTTATTTAGACAAAAGGGGGAGGTGATGGGGAATCTTTATCAACCATTTATCTTTAAGAGGTGGGAACAAGTAAGGTTGTGACTTTCTGAGACCAGGAGAAAAATTCCACAGGGCTCAGATGCACACTCTTTGTGGTTCCCTGAAGAACAGCTGAGTTTGGACTTCTTGTTCCTGTTTCGTGAGTTTGACCACTTTAACAAATAAAAAATAAAATTGTTTTATCTTTTAGCTAGCCTAGTTATTTATCGATCCAAGAGAATTCAACAAGTAAAAGGTTTGCGATGAGATTAGTGAATCCACTAAAGGAGGCCGTCAAGCTTGGCACCTGAGGGAGTTACAAGAATTACCTTAAAGGGGCCATGCCATTTAGGGGAAAGGGATAAGGGGGGTTGGTCTGGAGGAGAGAGAAGGACCTGATCCCCGATGTTAACTGGAGGTGGACAGGGCTGGCGCTTGGTTAGGGTAGTGAGTAAAGTCCCATAAGAGGGAGCCTAGGTGATGAAACAATAGGGTGAGCAGGTGAGCAGGGATGGCTGAGGATTTAGGTGAGAGGCCAGCAGTCAGGAGGGGTTGCCCATACATGAGTTCAAAGGGCAAGATGGAAAGGGGTCTTTTGGGGAGAGCCTGTGGCCTGAAAAGAGCCAAAGGCAAAAGCTTTTCCCAGTCAAGGAGAAGTTCCTATGACATCTTAATTAGAACATTTTTTTTAAGAAATGCTTAGTTCATTCTACCTTCCCTGAGGACCTAGGATGGTATGGGATATGAAAATGCCAGGGAATGTTAGGAGCCGTAGATAGTGTGAGAGATCTGGGAGGTAAACTCTGGACCATTATCTGACTGAAGCGAGGTTGGGATTAGAAACTGGGGACGCTTTTCCTGGAGCAGGACTTCAGCAACTGTCAGGACCCTCTTATTAGTGTTGGGGAACCCTTCAATCCACCCAGACATGGTATCTTCCTAACCCGGGAGATATTTAACCCATCTGACTGTGGGCAGATGAGTAAAATCAGGCTGTTACTCACTGCCTAGAAGGGAGCTCATTTCATGATGGGTGGGAAAAGGGCAGCTACAATACCTGGACTTGGAATCTGACTTTTGATAGATTTTATTTTATTTTTATTTTTTTGGTTTTTCGAGGCAGAGATTCTATGTGGCTTTGGAGCCTGTACTGGAACTAGCTCTTGTAGACCAGGCTGGTCTCGAACTCACAGAGATCCGCCTGCCTCTGCCTCCCAAGTGCTGGGATTAAAGGCATGCGCCACCACCGCCCGGCATTGATAGATTTTATAAGAGGAAATGATAGCTTTTACAAAGTCCTCCAGGGTGTGTTAGAGGTGAGCTTTGACAAAGTAGACAGAGCCTGACTATGTGGATGAAGAGTTGACGTAGGTAGGACAGAATTGGCCAGGTAGACAGTCCTAACCTGTATTGTTAACCTAGATCAAAGTGAAGAAATCCGTTCCAATCACACAGTCAGTGATGTTGGGTCTGGGTCCGGAACCTATGTGAGCCCTGCATGGATGTGTGGTAGCCTAAGGCAATTAGCTTGCCTACTTCATGTGTCTGTCCCTACAGGTCTCAAGAAACTTGTGTCTTTGGTTGGAGCTGATTTAATCTATTGATAGAGCACACAGGACTGGGAGGACAAAGTCAAGTGCAGGGACTGGAGAGATGGCTCATGCATTAAGAGCACTTTTGGATGTCTCAGGAGACCCACATGACAGCAAACAAACCTCTTTAATGTGCTTTCCAGGTGGAATCCACTGCCCTCATCTGGTCATTGAGGGAATTGCATGTACGTGGTGGCAAAACACCCTCAAGTAGAAATAAAAGCACCACAAAATGACCCAACATGTCTTGAAGGACATTAATTCTACTGTGCGGTTGTCATTTTTGCGTATCACTCACAATTCAAGAAAACCAGAGGCAGATTGCTTTGCATTTCCTGATTTCTATTTTACATTCCTTTGTTGAATGTTCTCATTTCCTGAGAGGCCAGGAACAATGTAGTTGTGTTATATAAGACGCCCCTCTGTAAGTTGTGAATAGGTTTTACTTTCATTTCTTAAAAAAGAGACTGATTTGGCCAAGGGTAAGGGAGAATATAGCTATGCAAATCCTAACAGAGATACAGAGAGAAGGAAAACAAAGTCCAGGAGATGTCATGAAGCCACCAGAGGAGTGGGATGTCAGAGAATTAGAGGTAAATCATAGCCATGTGGCTATACACAGATTAATAGTAATGGGTTAAAGTAAGAACGAGCTAGTAATAATCTGAGTCGTTGGCCAAATAATTATAGTTAATATTAAGCCTCAGAGTATTCTTTATAAGCAGTCATGGGACCAGGCAGAACACAGTTTCAGACTACAGTTAGTTGTGTTTCCCTTCAGTTTGCTCTGCATGGTGATGTCATGAACATGTTGTACAGTGTGTGTACCACATTTTAATGGTAGCAAAATATATAACCTCAGGAATGCAGTTTGTCTAATTTTCTATAGACTAGTGGGAATACAAGGAGGAGGCCATGCCATCCGTATCCATATCCAAGGTGCCATCTGCCTGTGTAGACCATGGTTGAAAAATCATTGTGTATTCCAAATTGCCTGGAACTTGTTGATATTGAACCATGCCTGAAAGTTGTGTGTTTACAGGAGTGTGACAGCTTATCTGACCAAAAAGAGTCTTAAGAGTGAAAAGTTGAAAACTGTTTTTTATTCATAAAACATTCAATGTATTCTATGGGCGCTTCAAAATAGCGGTCATTACAGACAGTGTATAGCCTTAGCAAACTACTAAAACTATGGAAATAATAAAAGAAATAACAAACTATAACAAAAACTTACACTAAAATGTAGTAAACCAAAAAAACTAATGCACAGATATCCCAAGATATAAACCACCCAAAGAAAAACAATCTAAAACATAACAAAAACAATCAACCAAACAAAATTAAAATTCCCACTTTCCCTTAAAATATTCTTTAAGAAAAATACAAATCAATAACACAAGACACGAGGAAGTAGATTAGTCTCTGTAGTGAATTATCATCACCAACACTTGTGTGTGATATGGGGTCAGCGTCAGCTCTGCACTAGAGAGAATCCTGGGCTTTAGGGTGTGGTCTGTCTGGATAGCAGTGTGACAGAGTCTTCCTTGTCAGACTCCACATCACATATGCAGTCAGCTTGCCAAAGCCTTGACAGTAGCTGACAGAATGACTCTTGCTCACCCACATATCTCCCTCCATGATGTTTTGCCCACACTAGGACCACTTGGTGATGGATGTTTGGCTTCTGACTAATTTGCAGGGTGTCGTCTGAATTTCAAGCTTATTTCTGATGCAGTCTTTTCTCTGAAAATTGTGAGCCAACAGAGGTGAATCAGATTGTGGCTGGATCCTCTGATGATTGGTTGATATTTGCCTCAATGTTGTGCTCACAGCAGAAAGGGACATGGCTTTTTCAGAGGAGGCCTGGATCCTGGAGTGTAGAATGTCATGCCTTCAAGGTGTCTCTGGTTATCTTCAGGCTTCTCGGTTCTCTTACGAGGTGCTGTCAGAGTGAAATAGAAACAGTCTCACTGGGGCACGGGCAAGAAGAAAATAAGGGCTATTCACCCCTAGTAAAAAAAAAGTCAAGGAAGAAAACCCACACCGTGAACCCCTGGTTGGTGGGAATGGGCTCAATGGTGGCTCACTTGCCTGGCACATAGTGCTCCTGCTGCAGCAGCTCCATCTGCAGGAGGCTCTCCTCCTGGGCTGTGGTCTGTTCCAGTTCATGCTGGAGATGTTCAAACCTAGAGGAGGAAGGCAGCTGAGACAGAGGCCTGGTGGAGCCCTAACATGTCAGTTTTTGAGCCCCCACCAGCTAGAAAATCCATTGCCTTTTAGCTGAGCTCATTGACTGCTTCCCTAAGGGAAAAAGTCGGAGTGCCCCTGGGATTGCTTTTTTTCTCAGCATTTAAAAAATGATATTAGTTGAACTAAAAAATACACTGTGCTGGACATGAAAAAAACTGCATTTTGTCAACAGTCCAAAAACATTATTTTGGAGAAATATTAATATCTGAGTCACAGTTCAGAAAACCTATTCCTGGCCTGAATTAGACACCAGGTGAAGGTGAGCAACCTGTAAAACTCTATGTCTGCCCTCTAGTGGAGCCCACACAACACTGCAGAGAAGGCTCTGATTATCCCTACAGCCCAGAAGGTGCCCTGGACTAATTTGTCAACTTCTAATCTGTTTATGGCCAGAATAAATCTTCTCACAGGAAACTGATGAACCCTGCAGAGAACTTGCAGTCAGCAGGAGTGTTCTGCATCCAAGTTAGCAAGAAGATTAGAAACTTCTCTCTAAATGTGATGTTCCTGAAGGAAAATACAGTGGCAGAGGACACACTGTCCCTCACAATTGACCTCCTGCTCCTCACAAGAGAAGAAGGGACACAATCCCCAGAAGAATAATAACCAAGCATATGGATTCCTGGACAAAAGTTTCTGGTGATTAGAAAAATCATATTCTGTGGTATTTTGTACCAGGATGTGGGTGTGAGCCTTGCCAAATAGACGAAAACTCAGACAGGTCAGAGACCCCGAAACAGAGAATCCACTAGACTACAACTGCTTCTGTCAGTCCGTGCTCCTACCTCCTCTGGGACTCAGTGAAGCGATGCTGCTGCTTTACTGCCAAGTCCCTTTGCTGGGTAACCAGTTTCTTCTGCTTCAGCAGGAATTGAAGGTGTTCCTCCAGTCTTTGATGTTCCTATTATTAGAGGATTGTGTTCTTAGTGCAGGGTTGTCTGCGCACACGTATAGATGTGTGCACGCATGTACACAAACACAAACACACTCACACAATCCTGATCATCACAAGTACATGGATGCTCACATACAAGCACACTGCATTTCATCCACATGTGGAGATCCTAGCTAACAATATAGAAGAAGAGATCACCTGGGATCCTATAAAGAAGAGAGTTAACTTTCATTAGCCCACACCCTCTCCCCCCGTATTCTAAACCAGGTACAGGGATGTGGTGATATGATGAGGAATGTGTACTTTGTCTCTGTTTTGATGAGTTTTCATTCTATTTCCACTTTATATGTGTGGGGGTTTTGCCTGCCTGTGTGTCTATGCACTACATGCACGCCTGGTCTCTGGGAGAAAAACACAGTGGGCAGAGCAGTCAATGTAGTGCTTGCCTTGTGCACCCAGGCCACAAATGATGGATGCCAGGGTTCCTTGATCAGTTATCTAAGCTTGCATACAAGTTTTCGAGTCTGTATATTATAGGCTTAGTTCCGTGGTCCAGGACCACTGCCTGATGGTGGACCAGTCTCTTCCTTTCATTCAGTTCTTCCCCGTGGCTCCAAAGACAGCAGCTTCCTCCAATATGACCTCTCTAAACCACAGGTTACCTCATTTTGGGCCCAATAAGTTCAAGAAATGAGTTCAGAAAATCAGAAAATTTCTACAACCAGAATTCAAATAAATCTTTGCATCCGGTGAGATGATTATGTCAGGAATTTGTCTAAGTAAGAGAAGAAGGCTGACTCATGGCCTAATGAGTGCATGTATTGCTTCATGCTTAACAATATTCCATGGAAGGGCTTGACTTCATTGAATGTTTACTTATCAATGAAGGGCATTTGAATATTTTCTGGTTTGGCGGTGCTCTGAGGAATGCTTCTATAACCCGGATGTCCCCTAGATTCTCTGTGACCCTTCCTTCTCATTCTGGGGTCACTGGGTCATCTGGGTACTGCAATCCATGTTTCTGAAAAGTTATACATAGATTCTCACAGGACTACACCATTTTACACCACTAGCAATAACTGAGGAGCCTCATTTCTGCCAACCCCATCAGGCCAATTTAAACACACTGTAATGATGGTTGGAATGAAAGCAGCTTCTGAAGGCTGCAGACACAACACGCAGTGAGTGCTTTAGACGATGATGAGCCTGAGTGGGCTGCACTAACACAGCCTGTTCTCACAGCTCAGTATGGCTATGGGACTTATGCTGGGGGAGACACCTCTGCAGTTCAGCATCTCTTAAATGATAAAATTAATATGGGAGTCTTCTGTTTTGTATTTATTTCATTGGTTAAATAAAGAGACTGCCTTGGCCCTTTAATAGGACAGAAAATTAGGTAGGCGGAGTGTTTTGAACGGAAAGCTGGGAGAATGAAGCCGAGTCAGGCAGTTGCCATGATTCTCCCACCAGACACAGACGCAGGTTAAGATCTTCCCTGGTAAGCCATCTCATGATGCTACACAGAATATTAGAAATGGGTTAGATCAATATGTAAGAGCTAGCCAATAAGAGGTTGCAACTAATGGGCCAAGCAGTGTTTAAAAGAATACAGTTTCCCTGTAATTATTTCGGGTAAATCTAGCTGGGTGGCGGGAAGCGTCCCGCAGCTCCTATAACAGAGTGGTGCCCAACGTGTGAAACTGGATCCATATAAAACCTGAAAGAACTTAATGCAGCTTTTTGCTGTTTGTGGGTGGCGTGCTGCAGAGAAAATTTCCTGACTCGGCAGCCTTAAAAAAAAAAAAGAGCCGCGTGCGGTTTTAAAACGCAGCTTCCTGGGACCTGCCGCTGGTACAAACTCTGGCTATGATGCATTTGTGTTCTTGCTCGGGATCGGGAAGAATACTCTGAGACCATGCCTGTGCTCCCAGCCTGGGAAGACTGGGGGATCAGGGGATCAGGCTTAGGCAGGCGCGAGAGCATGACGGATTTCTGACGCCATTCAGCGAGATGTTTGCAGGCTGTGCAGTGCTCTGTGTGTCAGATTTGGCTGTAACTTGGATGCAAAGAATTTCTTGCTGCACGCTCAAGTCTCAGAATTAAACTGCTGAATTCGGCTCCAATGTGGACTGCTGTGTGCCTGGAACTGTGTGAAGCTCAGGGGCACCAAATGGCTCTGAAACAGGAGCGGCTGCTCCATGCTGATCTGTGCTGACCTCAGGCAGGAACGATCGTAATTATCATAATAACAGAGCAGTTAAAGTTTAGACGTGCAATAAACAGGCAGGACTGTATTACCCCTACATGGTGCAACTTAAGTTTTTAAGAAGTGCTTAGCATTTTAAGAACTGCTCCTGGATAATAAAAAAAAAATAGAATTCACAATAGGACAGATTCAGACATAGGCTTGGGAGAGAGAAGAAAAACAATAGAAATAAATTTAATGGCTTTAAAAAAAAGGGTAAAGTCTTTAAAGAGACAGAATACAGTAAACTGATAGAGTAAAAATAAGCCACATAAAAATAAAAAATTCACAGAGAGTCTGGATTCTTTGTATTATTGTGTTTTCTTTGAATCTTTTGACTGTAAAGGAGCTAAGTACAGAGAGACATTTCATTATATGTGCTGCCAAGCTAGATGAGAATGGATATCATAAGGGTATGACTTCAGAATTTGGGTCTAAGGATATGATGCTTTGGAGAGGGTCTTCTTTTGTTTTCACAGAGGATGAGACCCTGTGGATTGCTTCTATCCCAATATGCTATGATAGACCACGCCCTCCTAAAGGTTACTGTGAACACCTTCAAAGAATTACTTCACTCAGCTGCCGACTGAGATGAACCTGGCACAGAGGTTACACCATAAAAGACCTGATTAACAGTGCCGCCACTCAGCATGAAGCAGTTTGGAGAGAAAAACTGTGCCCAGATT
This sequence comes from Microtus oregoni, assembly GCF_018167655.1. Lineage (NCBI taxonomy): Eukaryota > Metazoa > Chordata > Mammalia > Rodentia > Cricetidae > Microtus > Microtus oregoni. The sequence continues at coordinate 4,018,303 of NW_024543830.1, read as the reverse complement.
CCCAAATATTGTTTATAAATGTTCTTTTACATTTAAAGGGGGATAGATATAGATATGAATAATTTGCATTGGTATGGATTTTAAGGTCAATTTTGTTATATGTATATGTATTTCTGATCTTGATTAAGGTATTGTGATTGTGTAGTTCATTTTTAAAATGTAATGTTTAATTAGGAAATATAGGTTGTTGATGGATAATCATAAATAATAGTCAAGCTTATAGTCATGTTAGTTAGGTTTTCTAGATATATAGAGATATATTTCAATTAGATAGGCATTCTTCATATCTTTCAAAGACTACAGAACATGGCATTTAATGTTTTAATAACTTAGGGCTTTTCATGATAATGAGACACATCTGCTCCTGGCAGCACCGCTACTTCAAGAGGAAGATGGGCAACAAAGAGGCTCCTTATGAACTTTGATAGCCATTTGGGCAAGAAACTGCTCTTGCCTGGACTGTTACATAAACTGGACACAAAGAGCCCATAGAGAGAGGATTGCTGAACTTGCCTAAAGGTGAGATGGTCTTTTGGGGTTCCTGCTTCATGAAAGAGTCTGCGAACATTCTGCAGGACACAGCAGAAAGTGACTGAACTGTCTTTGGAATTTTCATGCTTCATGGAAAAGTCTGCTGGATATTATGGGCCTAAAGGCCGAAGATAGATGCCCCATCCGTACAAAAGAACTTTGGGTGACTGTCCAGTCAGCGAGATGTCTCTGTCATTTCTAGAGTTTTGGATTTCTTGTTTGCTTAGGTAATATTATATCCTTCTGGAGTCTTTGATGGAGTTGAAGAATAAATAGATAGTTATGGTTTTCCTTAGTTATGATACAAGATAAAATAAATACAAATGTTGTAACTGTAATTTTTGCTTGATAACTGTTTTGTTATATGTAATTTTACTATGTTAAAGTTAAAGCCCTTTTTTGTTTAAACAGAAAAAGTGGAAATGATGTGGGAGTCTTCTGTTTTGTGTTAATTTCATTGGTTAAATAAAGAGACTGCCTTGGCCCTTTAATAAGACAGAAAATTAGGTAGGCGGAGTAAACAGAACAGAATGCTGGGAGAAAGAAGCCAAGTCAGGCAGTCGCCATGATTCTCCCACCAGACACAGACGTAGGTGAAGATCTTCCCTAGTAAGCCACCTCATGATGCTACACAGAATATTAGAAATGGGTTAGATCAATATGTAAGAGCTAGCCAATAAGAGGTTGGAACTAATGGGCCAAGCAGTGTTTAAAAGAATACAGTTTCCTTGTAATTATTTCGGATAAAGCTAGCCTGATTGCGGGACGCAGCCCGCAGCTCCTACAACACAAAATCAAGGCCAAGATCCAAGATTCAAATGAGCCAAGATTAGACAAAGGTGAAAGGAAAATGGCAGCAGGCACTGATGAGGAGAACAAAACAGGATACAGAAGTCGTTAGTGGACAGTCACCTTTCACCCAGAGCAGAGAAGGACACACATGCTCACCCAGGCTTTCCTGCTCTCAGGCACCTTGATTTGCCTCAGCACCCTCTTTCTCACTTTCATGTCCTACATTACCTTGGTTTTCTGCAAAGGATTTCTTTGCAGATGAATATTTATGTCTCTACAAACATCTGTTTTGTGGTCCTTGGTTCTAGTTAGCTGTGCAAAAGATGGGCAGTTTCTTGTGCTCTGTGACAAATAAATGCTAACCACAGCAGTAACAGTACTTTCTATTAGCATAGGTCTCCATCATCTTTAAAGATGTCCATCATTCCATGAGTGAACATACATATAAAGGCTCAAACACATATTCTCAAACCCACAAAGATACATAGAAACACAACACACACACACACACACACACACACACACACACACACACACACCTCCTGAACCCAGAAAAGCAAAGGAGAAGACTAGAGTGTTGCAGCACCTTTCCTGCTGCAGGGGGAGGCAGCGGTCCTCAGTGCTGTCTCTTAGTGCTCTTAGACTCAGTCAGGCTTCTGCCCTAGTCTGAACTTCTTTCCCCTAAGGAAAGATCTTCAACTCAAGACGCACTGATCACACAGGTGCGGGAAAACCTCTGGACACCTGAGTTCGACCACAAAAGTCCAAGTCCCAAAGGAAGAAGCTGCACATGAAGCCTCTCGATAGCTCTAGGCTGACCATTCTAGTCTCCTAAGAAATCTTACCCAGGCTCCTCCAGAGAAGACCTTGATAGCACCAGAGAATGAGACTGACCCATGGTCATGACCCAATGAATTTGGACCATAACACAGAACATATAATATGAAAATAGCCCCAGATTAGTCAGTAGGAGCCCAGTGAGGTCAGCACAGTGTTGTTCTGAAATGCAGCTCTCTGTACAACTATGAGGGATCTGTACTAAGACATAAGCATGCGCATGATAGAGTGAGCATCACAATGTCAGCAAAGACATAGACTGCAGGTTCTGTGTTGTGAGGCCAATTAGACAAACGAACATTTCCTGGGAGGTTACCTTAGTTCAGTGAAAGGAAAGAAGTCCACTTTTAACTTTCAAAATAGCTCTAGGGCTTGAATTTTTTTTTTTATTAAAGACTCACTAATTCCAAATAGTGAAGATGTGGAAAAATTGAGAAATACACCAAGTCCTTTTTCTTTCTTACTAAACAAAGGAGTTAACAATAAGATGAGACAGAAAAAGATAGGAATCTCTACCTGTGAGGAGACAGGAGATCCAAAGAGCTCTGGCCTGATAGCTTAAGCAGAACAAAAATATTATGTTCTAGCAAACAAATGATCCCAAGTCCTCGTCCTCACTCATTCACTCACTCACTCAAAGCTCTGTGATTCTCCCTATGTGGCTCCCAGCATAGAACCCTTCCTACCATACTGACATGTAGGTGTGTGATATGTGATTTACTAATCTCCCTCAAAGAACTGCAGCTTCTACCAGAGCGGGATGGTTTATTTTCCAGTCGGGTTGGATCTTCCAAGAGGTGAACTCCCCAGAAAGATTTGTGAAGGATCCCATAAATGAACTCTTAGATGGAATGAAGGTGGTCAGCTGAGTAACTGAATGGACGGTTATATGGCAGTGTACATGGGTGTGGGTTTGTGGCTAGATAGGTGGGCAGCTTGCTCCTGCTGCCTCAGCTTACCTGCTGCTGCTTTGTCAAGAGGTCACAGATCTTCTCAAGGGCCTCCTCACACAGCTTCTTTGTCTCCTCACAGGACTCTTGCAGGAAGATCTGCTCCTGCTGCAGCTTTCTGTTGTCCTCTCTCAACATGCCCACTTTTTCCTTCATCTGTGTCCTTTCCCTCAGAAGCCGGCTGTGGAGGGTGCTTAACCATCACAGAAAATGATGAGCTCCCGTCCACCTCCATCTGCCACTCCTACCTACTAATACCACCTTCCCTGCAAGGTCCCATGTCCTCAGCCAGCCCCAGACTGCAGCCCACATTAGCCATGTCAGTATCACCCAGGTGATGTACCTCTGAGAGCAGGATTCTGCACCCCTAACACACACTGATCCTACACTGATCATGGTATTGGGAGAACATCATCAGTTATAGAGCAAACATGGTCTGAAGTAGGACAGAGAACCCAAGAGGAATACATTCCACATCATTGTCCCATAACAACAGGCGCTGTAAGCCCCTGTCAGAGTCCCATACACCATTCACGGTGCAAACCATGTTTTCTATCTAGGAGCTCTGGAAGCTGACATGACAATTTTGGGTGGGGCTCTCAGATTCCTTGCACATGGAAGAAATCAGTAGGGAGGACAAGTACAAGGTAAACAAGCTAGAAGCACAGCCCCCACTTTGGTTCAAAGAGAAATAAGTACAACAGCTGTCCTTCCCTAGTGCGGGGTTTCATCCAATCAGACACTCACCTGTATGAGTTTGTCTTCTCAGTCAGCTCCTTGCACTGGGAAGAGGCCTCACTAATTTCCTTGGGGAATTTCTCCACCTCTGACGTCTCCTTTTGATGATCCATATTCAGCTCCTCAAGCTCAGAATTCAGCCTGTGGTAGAGTATGGGAACAGGAACAAAGAACCCCATGAACAGTCATCAGACCCTTATGAGCACATTAATTAAGGCTGTGTCTTGGATTATCCTAGTGCACCGGATGTCACATCCTGAGTCCCTGGTACTAGGACCTGTTGATGTTATTAGACTTGCTAAGCTGCCTCAGGGCCAGAAAGGCAGAGTGTCAGGAAGGAGACAGACAGGGCTACAGGAGCTTCCTCAGTAGGCCTGGAGGAACAAAGTAGCTCTTTATAAGATGTCCCAGGAGTCTGTGCGATGGGTCTTGGCCTACCTGAAACCTGTGATGTCATATCTCTTGTCTTCAGGAAAAAAAAATGTATATTTTGTGTTCCTTTTATCAAAAGGATACTCAGAACTCATAATCAGGATTTCCATGGAGGAGACCGTATAGTACAATGACTTTATAAACTCCCCAGGGAATTCCATTCAGTCACCAAGGCGAGCACAAAGAATGAGGGCAGGGATGCTCAAAGTGGGACTCCAGGGCCTGAGCACTTCTATCACCTGAGACTCTGAGACAGACAGATCCTCAGCCCTGCCACCAATCTCTGACTCACAGGGTCTGGATGACACACACACACACACACACTGTAAGGGAACCTCTCAGAGACAGTACAGAACACACCAGACACCACAGCACAAAGGAGATTTATTGACTCAGTAGAGCAATCATGGAATTGGGGAGGGGGCTTTCTCTGAATCAGGCAAGAGCTGAGGGAAAGCAATGGGTGTTTATCAGCAGTGGGTATTTAAGGAGATAAGGAGATTGGACAGCTAAGCCAGAATAGTCAAATAATAAACTTTGATTGCTGGACCATGGTGTTTGGTTTCAGGAAGGAGTCAGTGACCAAATAATGATATGAACCCCGGTGACAAATTTTAGGAATTCAATTTAATGTTTTTCCAAGGTGAGGGAAGTGAAAAGGGAAAAACCTGCAACTGCCATATTGGCAATGTTTGGGCCTGTTAGCTCTTCGCAACATAAACCCATACACAATTAGGATGCCAGAGACAAGCAGGTAGGTGACATTATCTCAGAGTACAAGGAACAAGGGCAGAGAGGTGCAGATCAGCTCAAGGCCTTCCAGCCACACATTGAGAAAAACTAAGTGGGACCAGGCCCTGCACCCAGAGCAACCAGCAAGAAATCCCCCAGTTAAATACAAAGACTCCCAGTGAACTCAGCACTCAGTATCTCTCACAAGCCAACACCTGTCCAGGCCTCGATAAAATGCGTGTTGTGAGCTCACACACTGCTGCCCCATCCATAGAATGTGACTCAGGACGCAGGCTCTGCTTTTCATTGGGAGGAAGCAGAACAGCCTGTGTCCCCATCTCACTCCTGCCCCGGCTTCAGTTCTGCCTCTCAGATGCACTCGGGAAAAGCACACTGGGCAGGAGGACACCTTGGAGGTGCAGCCTCAGGTGCCATGAGGAATGCTGGGGTGGACACAGGAGAGTCAAGACAGTCACCAGAGAACTGGACATAATGACTACCTGTTGTTCTCATCATTGTTGGTATAGTTGGCCAGGATTGCACGAAGTTCATTCCTCTCATTGGTCATCATCTGAAGCTGAAGGCTCAGTTCATCGACCTTGTTCATCGGCTGCTCAGTGAGGGAGGCTGAGGTCCAGGCCTTTCCAGTACTCCCTGTAGGTAGACAAACATCAGTGAATTTGTACAGTTAGATGGTACATGGCCCTGAGAGACCATGTTGAGTCCCCAGAAGAGGCCTGAGGAAGAGGGAATGCATGGAACCCACTGAAGACCTCAAAGAGCCAAACAACTATCCTCAAGTTGAGACCCATAAGCCATGTCTCCATCCCCAATCACTGTTGCTAGATATGTCCATCAATGTTGGCGAATATAATTTTCAGATGTGTGACTTTTCTTTATGCTGCATTTGTTATACTCTGTGAAGCTGTGTTACTGTGTTTGTTATAATACCTGATAGTAGTAATAAAGAGATGGACAGCCAATAGCAAGAGAGGAGAGGGATAGGTGGCACTAGCAGGCACAGAGTATAAATAGAAGGTGAACTCTGAGAAGAAGCCCAAAAACAAGAGTGGAGGACTCAAGAGGCCAGCCACCAATTCACTGAGCAGCCATGGAGTAAGAGTGGAAGTAAGATTTACAGAAGAGAAAGATAAAAACCCGGAGACTAAAGGTACTCGGGATAATTTAAGTCAAGAAGCACAGACAAGAAACACACCAAGCTAAGGGCAGGCATTCATAAGAAAGAAGCCTGTGTGTGTGATTTATTTGGGAGCTTGTCTGGGGGACGTTACTCTCCCTCTTTTTAGTGACACACAAGCAAAAGAAATCCAGTGACGGTGAAGGGCAGGGCTGGAACTGGAACCACTGTGGTCCCTCGGTGCTTCCCACGCAGAGGCCGAGGGAAAGCAGAGGGCCCTCAGCACAGCAGTTGAAGCCTTGACCATCCCTGGCTCTCTGCCACACACACCATCAGAAATCCTCGACTCTGGGTCTGCTCTTTAGTAACTCAGAAAAGCAGAAGAGGACATCGCTTCCCAGGAACTCCCACCTCCTGAGTCCCACTCCTGAAAGGATCAACTGAAGCCTTCATCCTTCAGGAATCCCTGTCCCCTGCCCAGGACTCACTGCGCTTTCTCCAGAACCATTTATTCCTTGATGTGTGACTTGGAGACTGAAGGCCATCTTCCCTGTGCCTCTCTCTGGCCTCCCTGCGCTCTCCATCCTGTCTCCCAAGCAGCCTGTTGAGTCGTGTCAGCATGGCTGTGGGTGAACCTCACAGGCACTGAACGAATGCCTCAAGGGCAGTTGGCGTTGCCACAACACAGGTGACATCACAGAATTCCAGGCTCTCCAGGATACAGTAGAATGTCCAGGTGGGGGACTGCTGATGTCATATGATACAGCTCTTAACCCCTGCTAACTACTTCACCCAAAAGTGACCTGAAACTAAGGTGCCATTTCCAAGAGCCTCTCTGGGGACACCGGGGAAGCCTTTAGGCACATTGTCTTCCTAAAGCCAGAAATCTATCCCTCTGCTTCTCACGTTTGATGTGAAAGTTGAAAGCTCACTTCCCAACCACTGCCCAGGGATGGCTTTTCCCTCCTTAAGACCCACACTCAAGTAACATGAGAAACAAAGGATGCTTAGAAATGAGGTCAGGATAAAGGGAGTAGAACAGATGAGATCTCTGAAGTGAACGAGCACTGGTGCCGATCCTCGGACTTTTAGAGATTGGAGGGTTCAAAACATAGAGAAGACACATAGGAAGTGATGAAAATTTCACTCAGAGTGTCACTAAAACTCAAGTTATGAGGTTGTTAATGAAGATGTCAGTAGCTCTTGGCATGTCTACCTGGAACCATGAGACCAGGGGAGCCTTCAGATATGGAAAGCAAACAGTCGTAGAAAGAGTATGATGGCCCCAACCTTGAATCAATAGACTGAGGAGAGAGTAGTGGCACCCAGAGGTCAGTGTGCACCATCTAGAGGAGTCTTAGCGATGGAGACACAAGTGCATGCATATACACACACACGCGCGCACACACACAAACACGTAAATAAAAAAACCAGCACACAATCACACAATTCCGGTTGAGAACGTGATGTACTTCACTGCTATGCTGTGTCAACCAGCAAACAAGCCAAATTCCTTGGTCTGAAGTCACCTGTTCCAATTCCCATGTTTTTCAATAGGTGGCGCTGCTAGCTTTGGGAGAGCATGAGAACGGCAGGCAAAAGAAGAGACTCAGAGTTGTTGCACCATACAGGTGTTTTATAGCCATCACCACCTTTCTACGTATCCTTACCGTCCATGTAAAGAGAAGCCAGTCCATGGTCAGCCTGGAATGCATGTTCTCCAGATATGACCTCTGCCACTGTAACCAAAGTTGGCACCTGCAGATACCACTGCATAGCGCCTTGCTCTTTCCAGACCGCGATCAATCCCCATAGTGTCCCCATGTGATACAAGTGGCTGTCCAGCTCCTTCCCACTTTTGTGGAGTCTCAGGATCTGACCCTGTCTCTTTGGCTCCTCTCATGTCCACTCTGGATGCTCTGTTACCAAACTAGCCCCAGGTGGCCTGTGGCTCACATTCCCCTCACACTGGACCAACCACAATGTTCCTCGTATTCCTGGATCCTTCCAGCTGTGTCTGGTTCTTGCAGATTCCATGCTTTTCCACTTCCACACTTCAAAGACACATTGTGACATATAGATTTGTGGGTCTCTCCAGTCCTCAGATATTTCTGACAAGTCCTTCTTTGCTGTAGCAGATGGTTTTCCTGACACCGGAGGACCCCGAGCAATGCCGAGGGCCTGGCCTCATCCATGCCACTAGTGTTCCAAGCAAGAATTTGCAGTCAAAAATGGTCTGAACAAATCAGTCCTGTCCAGGCTGCCTAATAACTGTGTGACTGTGGGAATGCACCTTTTCCTGGCACCCCAGGTGGTTAGTGTCATTCACCTTCCTCGTGGACACATTCTCATGGTAGTGACCCAACACCAGACCCTGGGATGCTGGAGAGCTGTTCATTGACCGGAAGGAAGATGTGTGAGACACTAGCCTGTCATGCCAGTGTTGGGGGTAACAGCACAGGAAGACCAGGAGTTCCAGACCATCCTGGACTAAGAAACTGTGGTTCAAAGAAGACAGGCAGACCAGGATGGGAGCTCAGGTGGTGGAGGGCTTCCCTAGGAGACATTAAACCCCAAGCTCCATTTCAGCACCATGTAAACATGCCTTGACATCCAGGAAGAAAGGGAGATCAGAGCTTGCAGGTTATCCTTAGCTGCAGGGTGAGATGGAGGCCAGCCTGGGCTACATGGGAGCTGTTGGAAGAGAGAAAACTGGATTTTCAGGGCACAGGCAGGGAGACCCCAGGCAGAGAGATCTACCTTGAGAGATGGAGAGATGGGTGGCAGAGTTGGTGGCAGATGATAATTAGGGTGGCCCAGCACAGTCTTGGAGGGCTGCTGTCTCCAGGGTATTTTATCCCCCAGATGGCAAGAGTGGTCTCAGGAAGGAAGAACCAAGTGATCTGAGCCCTTTTGTGCGGTTAGAGGAGGCTCCACAGGGACCTTCTCTGCTTGTTCCAGGTGGGAGAGACAGAAGACCAGAGAGAACTTCAGGACTTGTTGGTAGTATCTCAGAACCACTGCATGGAGAACTCACCGTGTGTCTTCTTGGGCACCAAATATGGATGCTGGGTTGTCATAAGTGGCTACAATCCAGATGGATTGAAGGAGCAAGGATGGAATTTTCTGGTTCTGGAGCTCCAAAGTTTCAAATCCTCGACACCACCTGCTTCAGAGTCTTCAGAAGAAGGCTCCTTCCTGTCTCTTTGAGAACCTGGGACTTCTATGATGTGGCTCAGGTCCCTTAGGGACAGGGAGCACACATAAAGGGGAGGCCAGGACATAGAAAACAAGCTTTCCCACTAATGTGTTATTACTAAGACAAAATACCAGATAGGAACATTCACCTGCATCATGCTAACACGACCAAAGCCAGGGGTAGGGGTGTTGCTCAAAGATGGTGCTTACTATGCCCTGGGGCTTAGGGTGATTGACATTGAAGGCGATTTTGTGAGTCCACCTGAGACAGCGTGATTGACAGTGAAGACTCCAAGCTGCAAACTGTACTAATAGTGTTTGAGTTCCTCCATGTCCGCGGGACTCTAACTAGGGATACTTGAGTCTGTGTCAAGACATTAGCTAGGTGTAGGTTTATGGTGGCAAGAAACAGCACACCAGACAGGAAGGACAACGATTGCTTTGACTGGAATTTGAACCGAGGTTGCTGTGGCCACAATGCAGAGTACTAACCACTATACAATCACAGTGAGCCATGTGCCTGATGTTGGGTGCTCACCAGAGTCTCTGTCAAGTTCTGCCCTTTTCAGACTGGGAGGCTTCCTTCTGACTGGCCTGTCCTGCAGAAGTGATTTCTCCAACGCCTATGTATTGTGAACTGCACCGAGTAAATGCATCTGTGCCTTGGTAGGGTGGTGAGGGCAGTCACTGAGAAGTCCGTGGGTCGATGCTTCTCTTACAGGCGCAATATTCTCCCCAAGCACGTGATAGCCCTCTATGGCTCATCTCTCCATGGTGACTGGGGTACCTGGGGACGAGGCGAACTGCTCTGGGTTCCTTCTGGATAGCTGGGGAGCAAACCAGCCGACCTGCACCTTCTACAGATGCTACTCACCTGCAGAGGCCAAAACAGTCACTGCCAGTGCCTGGACTCCTTACCAAACATGACAGAGGCTGGTCATTTGTTGGATTTATTTTGGTCTTTCCACACGAAGTGATTTTTTGAAATAACTTGGTTCTAGGGTTTTGTGATTATGAATTACACTTTGGTCATTCTGCTGTATGGATATCTTTAGCCAGTGGTGTAAAGTTTACCTGTTCTGTTAATTTCTGGTTCATTTCTTGTGCTTTGGTGACTTGTCCATAATTTTCCCTTATTAAGAAAAGATTCGCACTCTCCCCTTCTCCTAATAAACCAGATATCAGGTGGAGGTTGTCCACAGGGGTCCCCTCTCTTCCCACACTGAATAAAAATTGGCTTGTTATTTGCCCTGCTGTCTGTGCTATCTGGAAAGAGCAAGGGTTTCTTACCCCAAAAGGAGGATCCATAACTAACTAGACCACATGATGGCCATGTTAAAGACCTCCCATCTCTGCAGAGCTATAGGAATTATTCACTGCTGGTCTTATCAGAATCTAATCATCTCTAAGGGATCAGACTCCATCATGTATAAGGAAAACAACCAAGCTCACCAAGCTGCCAGGGCAGCAGCCTTCCAGGGCCAGACTTACCTCAATCACCTCAGGGGGTTCATACAGTACGGCCCACATTCTCACAGTCACCAACTGACACTTGGCCAATTCTGTCCTACCTACATCAACTCTTCATCCAAATAGTCAGGCTCTGTCTCACGTTGTCAAGGCTCACCTCTAACACACCCCAGAGGACTTAGAGTTCTTAAAACCTATCACTGCCTATTATAAAATCTGTCAAAAGTCAGATTCCAAGTCCAAGTATCGTAGCTTCCCTTTTCCCAACCTCCAGGCTATGGGCTCCTTTCTAGGGACTGAGTGGCAGCTTGATTTTACTCATATGCCTACAGTCACTTGGGTTAAATATTTCCTGTTTTTTGTTAGACACCATGTCTGGGTGGATTGAAGTATTTTGCACCACTAACGAGAGGGCCCAGACAGTTTCTGATGTCCTTCTCCTGGAAATTAGTCCCCGTTTTAGAATCCCAACCTCTCTCCAGTCGTTGTTTCAAAAACATTGTGAAAAGGTTTTGAGACACAAAAACCTCTCCACGGACACAATAATCCAAATCAGACCAAATCAAACTGATACAGAAAAAGCCCATGTTTTGAATGAATACTAATTCTCTCACTGACCTTCCAGGCCTCAGAGAGGAGATGAGGAAATAAGAGAGAGAAACCACAAGTTTGTCCCTGGGGGGGGGGGGGGCAGTTTAAATACCCTGTGGGAGTGGTCTTGAGCATTTCTGGGGAGGGGTCACCCTTAGACAGGCTTTCTCTGAGGTGAATTCTATACAGAGGCAACGCCCAGAGGAAGGGATTTGAGAGCTTTCCACTCAAACATTCCAGACTTTTTGTGTATTTGGATGCCAGGGGCGGAGGTGTTGCCTTAACCCAAACACACTATAGAAGAGAAATTGCCGCGTATGATGCAATGATAAACGGTACGATCATCTGAAAACCTTAAATTGCTGTATTATGTCTGCACGTGGGCTAAAGAGGTTTTAAGGGGGTCAGGCATGGTGGCACAAAGCTCTTCTTGCCATCACTATGTAGACAGACCCTGTCTGGGGTGGGGGTGGGGTCTTGTGGGAGGAATGCAGAGAGGCAGAGAAGAACAGAGAGGGAGAGATTTTAAAGGGACATAGAGAGGGCTTGCAGGCAAGGGCTTGCTGTCAGGATTGATCATCCAAGAGCTTGATCCACGGAGCAGGCACAGCAGAAAGAGATCCGACTGCTGCAAACTGTCCGCTGGCCTCCACACGCGAGTCATGGCACACATACACCTGTCCCTCCCCCACAAACACAACACAGAAAAGACTGCTTACTTATTTTGTGTATGTGTTTTTATGCCTGATTGTACGTGTGTGCTCGATACACATGCAGGAGCCTGAGGAGGCCGAGAGAGGGCAGAGTGGATCCCCTGGACCAGGAACACAGACTGGGGTCACCCCAAATACCATGTCCAGACTTAGTGTCAGTCTCATGGTGTTTCTGTAGAAGGAACAGAGAAATCCATACATCAAGAGCCTTGTAAAATGCAGTGGTGGAGACATGAGGTAGGCAGGTTCGAGGGTAGCTGGAGACCTCTGCTGTAGGGCTGGCTACCCTTGCTGCCTGGCTTCTCTGACTTCCTATTGGCAGAAGTTAGGGGTCTGCGGGTACATAAACCAGCGACAAGGCTGTTAGTGCACGGCTGTGAGCAGCCATTGGCTATCTGTGGGTTAGAGAAAATTCAAGATGATTTGTCTCTGGTCCTGAAACACTCCATCCAGCTCTCAGCAAGGAAGAAAATCCATCAGGCCAAAGGGACAAATGGGATGGGTGTGATGGCACCCTTGGGCGCCGGTTGTGGGCGTGGTATATGCAAATGAGGGTCGCGCAGGGATGCTGCATCCACAGGCTTTGCGGAAAGGCTAGGGATTTCCAGTGCAGCATGGAATGGAGCGGTGATTCGCGGGTGGCAGCGGGGCGCAGGAATCAGGTGCGCGTCCAGGGACGTCCCGAAGTCTGCGCGGTCAAGTGATCATGTATTCAAACACAGTGCCGGTGGGGCTGAGTCATGGCTACGGGAAGTAAAGCACACTCACCCAGCTAAGTGAGCGCTGTCAACAGGGCTTTGGTTTATTCAGGCGAGGGTGACCGAATTGCACTAGTGTTGTGCTGGCCCCTGTGATTTCCCCAAATTCGGGAAACTCGATTGCATAATTTTTATTAATTTGCGACTGCGTTTGTCGCCTCTGCTTATGCCATTTCCTCATATTTGATACCATCCGTTCCTTTCTTTTTCTTTCTTATATGTTTCTTTTTCTGTCTTCCTTTTTAAAAAATAAAAAAGTCCGTATTTTTGCCCATCCTTGTTAAGAAAACAAAAACATCGGCCTTAGAATTGGCATCTTTGGGAAATTATGTCCTGGGTTAGTGAGAACAACCCTTCAGGTCTGGAGTTTTTGTCTTAAAGTTCAGGAGCACTTGTAGGAAACCATGTCCCAAATGTTGGCTTGAGACTCCAGACTTTCCTTAATTCTTTCCTGCACTTAACATGCACCAGACGCGGGCTCGGGACCAGCACATCCCTAGCTGAAAGACAGAAGCCTCTGGTAGAAAGCCTTTGTTCTGATTCATTCGAAACAAAACAAAACACCCCTCATCATTTTGTTATCTTCCTAACATAAATCGGCTTCCAACTGCATCAGCTCAGTTCAAAGAAATCTCTAGGATATGCCCTGGGGCTCCCCTGGGCCCCACCTCCTCTGGTCCCCGCGGTTCATAGCCCCCAATCACACCCCAGGCCACCCTGGGTGGTTCCTCTCCACTCCGGGTCAAGTTCGTCCATCTCCATCCCGTCCGAACTCCCTGAGCACTGGCACCGCACTCGCCACCTTTCCCACACGTGTCCCGCTGAGGTTCCAGCACACACCTGGGGTCTCAAAGGACCGGACCCTAAAGCGGACTTGGGCTCCTTCCCGGAGTCCGGCCGGGCGCCGGGAACGCGCGTCTGCCAGCGTGGAGTCCACGGAGGCCACGAACTCCGGGTGACGGCCAGGTCTCAGCGTCCTCGAGTATCCAGGTTAAAAACTTTCGCGGGAGCTGGGGAAGATTTGGCGGGACACTCGGGACGCAGGGCCTTTGGCTTTGAGGCCTCCGGCTCCGGATGCTCCGCCATGGACCTTTGGATATTCCTGAATCACCAAGGTGACCTGTCAGAGGTCTGTGCAAAGTCTCTGTGGCTCAATTGGTTAGTGCGTTGGGCTGTTAACCGAAAGGGCGGGTGGTTCAAGCCCACCCAGGGACGATAGCCTTTAGGCTTTTAACAAACAACTTTCCATACTTACAGCCATTTGTGTGCTGACTTGCCAACTGGAGAGTGCACACTGATACATTCTCAGAATTTACAAACCACGAAAAACCTTAGCTCCTGTATTTAAGGCATTCATTACCTTGCCTGTCACATGCTGTCTGGTAGGGAAATCAGCAAAGTCAATTTGTATACTTTTTTGATGGAAAGAGGTGCGGTTGGGAGGGGGACACCTGTGTACAACAACCTCCTATTGTCTTTGGTTTACTTGGGGGTTGGATACTGTGAGAATCCTTTCTTATTAAAGGAAAATTATGAATAGCAAGTCACCAAAGCGTAGGAAACAGACCAGGTTTTAATAAAACGGGTAAATATTGCACCACTAAGTTGAACTGGAAAATACACTGTGCTGACTAGAATAAAACAGCATACCTTTCTAATAGTCCAAAAATATTATTTTGGAAGTATATCAATGTCTGAGTCAGATATTCCTGGCCTTAATTAGACACCAGGTAAATGTGAGCACCTGTAAAACTCTATGTCTGCCCTCTAGTGGAGCCCACACAACACTGCAGGGAAGGCTCTGATTATCCCTATAGCCCAGAACGTGCATTTTTATTTTAAAAAAAGTTTTATTTTTCTAAATAAATTGAACCTATTTGTGTATCTTCACTAGCAGCTGGGGCGTCCCCGCCCTTTGTGTCTCTCGTGGAAATTACTTGGACTCTGTGCTCTGAAACCAGCTTGATGAGCCCTCTACTAAGCAGCTCCTGAAGGGCTGCCCTGGCCAAGGAACCCTGAACCTTGAGTCTCTCAGGGACCACAGCTGGAGTAATAAGCTTACAGTTAGGAACGTCCTTACAGCGTTTGTCATATGGAGCCTAGTCAAACAGGACTAGATAGTTGAGCCTGCCCTGAACTTTGCCTTTGGACCACTTCTTCTTTTTGGCCTTGCCACCAGACTTATTTACTGGGCCTGTGTCCTTTTGGGCCGACTTTCAGTCATCTTTCTTCTTGTTGTCACCCTTGGGCGGCATGATGGAGCTCGGAGAGTGGAAAGGACACTGCAGCCTCCCTAAGATGTCGGGAAAAAGTCAGAGGTAGACAAGAGAAATATTTCTTATTTCTCTTATTATGACTTATTTTGTCATCCCACAAAGAAACAAAGAACACTTTTTATTTTGCTCTTCACACACACCCTGCTTTTTACCTGGTATTTGTTAAGAAAATTGGTATTGGAAGAATTCCAGCTCAAAAGGCTCAGAAAATATATTCAACAAAATTATAGAAGAAAACTTTCCCAACCTAAAGAAGGATATTCTTATGAAGGTACAAAAAGCTTACAGAACACCAAATATACTGGATCAAAAAACAAAAAACAAAAAAATATCCCCTCACCATAAAATAATCAAAACACAAAACATACAGAATAAAGAAAGAATATTAAGAGCTGCAAAGGAAAAAGGTCAAGTAACATATAAAGGCAAACCTAGCAAAATTACACCTGACTTCTCTATGGAGAACTTGAAGGCCAGAGTGTCCTGGATAGATGTGCTGCAGACACTAAGAGACCATGGATGCAAGCCCAGACTACTATACCCAGGTCAGCTTTCTTTAACCATCATTTGAGAAATCAATCTATTTCAGGACAAAAACAGATTTAAGCAATACGTATCCACAAACCCAGCCTTACAGAAAGTACTAGAAGGTAAACCTCAACACAAGGAAGCCAACAATACCCACTATATCACAGACATCTGATAACCCTCTACCAAAACAACTCAAAGAAAGGAAACACACAAACACTACCACCAAAATAAATAAACAAACAAATAAATAAATAAATAACCGGGTTAACAACCACTGGTCATTAATATCACCTAATATCAATGAAATCAATCACCTATAAAAAGGCACAGGTTAACAGAATGGATACAAAAACAGGATCCAACATTCTGCTGTTTACAAGAAACACAACTCAACCTCAAAGACAGACACTACCTAAGAGTAAAAGGCTGGGAAAAAGTTTTCCAATCAAACAGAACTAAGAAACAAGAGGTTGTGGTTGTCCTAATATCTAACAAAATTAATTTCAAACTAAAATCAATCAGAAGAGATGAAGAAGGACACTTTAAACTCATAACAAGAACAATTCATGAAGTCTCAATCCTGAATATCTATGCCCCTCATATAAAAGCACCCACATATGCAAAAGAACTAGAACTCAAATCACACATCAAACCCCACACACTAATAGTAGGAGATGGACAGGTCAACCAGACAGAAACTTAACAGAGAAATAAGAGAACTAATAGGGCAGCGCGGGAAGGACAGCGAGTGGCTGCAATGGCTGACGAGATTGCCAAGGCTCAAGTGGCCAAGCCCGGCGGCGACAAGATCTTCGGCAAGATCATCCGCAAAGAAATCCCCGCCAAGATCATCTTTGAGGACGACCAGTGTCTTGCATTTCATGACATTTCCCCTCAAGCACCAACACATTTCCTGGTGATACCCAAGAAGCATATAGCCCAGTTTTCTGTAGCCGAAGATGACGACGAAAGTCTTCTAGGACATTTAATTATTGTTGGCAAGAAATGTGCTGAGGACCTGGGCCTGAACCGGGGCTATCGGATGGTGGTGAATGAAGGTGCAGACAGGGGACAGTCTGTCTACCATATTCATCTCCATGTTCTCGGGGGTCGGAAGATGAATTGGCCTCCTGGCTAAGCAGGTTGGGGCTAATTTTCCCTTCTCTAGGTAGTGACTCAGTTGTCAAGCTCCAGTATGTTAAATGGCACACATAGTTTTGCCTGTGTATGGAGAAATTGAAGAGATCATTTAAAATCCTGTGCCTAATAAAAGACAATTGTTGCAAAAAAAAGAGAGAGAGAGAGAGAGAGAGAGAGAGAGAGAGAACTAATAGATGTAATGAACCAAATGGTGCTGGAATAAATGGATTTCAACTTGTTGTAGAATGAAAATAGATCCATACCTATCCCCACGCACAAAACTCAAGTAAGTCCAAATGGATTAAAGACCTAAATATAAATCAGACCACACTGAACCTGATAGAAGAGAAAATGGGAAGTAGTCTGCAATACGTGGGCACAGGACACCACCTTCTACATATAACCCCAGTAGCACAGTCAATAAGAGCAACAACGAATAAATGGGACCTCCTAAAACTGAGAAGCTTCTATAAAGCAAAGGACACTGTCATTAAGACAAAAAGGCAACCTACCAAATGGGAGAAGATCTTCACCAACCCCACATCAGACAAAGGTCTGATCGCCAAAATATATAAAGAACTCAAGAAACTAGACATTACAATTCTAAATAATCCAATTACTGAAGTGAACGGAGAATTCTCAACAGAAGAATTTCAAATGGCCACAAGATTCTTAAGGACATGTTCAACTTCCTTAACTCAGGGAAATGCAAATCAAAACAACTTACACCTGTCAGAATGGCTAAAATAAAAAACACCAATGATAGCCTGTGCTAGAGAGGATGTGGAGTAAGGAGAACACTCCTCCATTGCTGGTGGGAATGCAAACTTGTGCAACCACTTTGGAAAGCAGTGTGGCGCATTTTCAGAAAGTTGGGAGTCAACCTACCTCAGGATACAGCAATACCTCTCTTGGGAATATATACCCAAGAGATGCCCAATCATACTACAAAAGCATTTGTTCAACTATATTTATAGCAGCATTAATTGTAATAGCCAGAACCTGGAAACAACCTACATGCCCCTCAATGGAATAATGGATTCAGAAAGTGTGGCACATATACACATTAGAGTACTACTCAGTGGTAAAAAATAAAATAAAATAAAATGATATCTTAAATTTTGCATGCAAATGGATGGAAATAGAAAACACTATCCTGAGAGAGAATACCCAGACCCAATAATATGAATATGGTATGTACTCACTCACTATAGAATTCTAGCCATAAACAAAGGACATAGAGCCTATAGTTCACGATCCTAGAGAAGCTAAGTAATAAGGTGAACCTATAGAAAAACATATATAGATCCTTCTGGAAATTGGTATCAGAGAAGACGCCAGACAGAAGTTGGGAGCGTGGGGATGGGGGTGGGTGGGGGAAGGGGAGAGGGAGAAATGGGGAGAGAGAAAGGAGAAGGGGAGGGTTGTGGAGAGCTTGGAGGAGGGGGAGGGTTGAGATGTAGGAAGGATGGATATGTAAGCAGGGAAGGAGATATCTTAATTGAGGGAGCCATTTAGGAGTTGGCAAGATGCTCTGGAGAGGTCCCCAGGAGTCCACAGGGATGACCCCAGCTAGGACCCTGGGCAGTGCAGAAGAGGGTGCCTGAACTGGCCTTGTCCTGTAGGCAGACTGATGACTATCTTAATATCACCATAGAACCTTCGTCCAGAGACCGATGGAGATAGATAGAGACAGAGACCCACATCAGAGCACTGGACTGAGCTCTTAATGTCCAGTTGAAGAGTGGAAGGAGGGAGAATATGAGCAAGGAAGTCAGGACCACAAGGGGTTGGCCTTCCACTGAGACAGTGTGCTAATGGGAGCTCACTAAATCCAGCTGGACTGGGACTGAACGAGCATGGGAACAAACTGGCCCCTCTGAATGTGGCTGACAAATGGTCAGAATGAGAAGCCAATGACAATGGCACTGGGATTTGCCTCTACTGCATGGACTGGCTTTTTGGGATCCTATTCTATTTGGATGCACACCTTCCTAAGCCTGGATGGAGGGAGGAGGGCCTTGGACTTCCCACAGGGCAGAGTGCCTTACCCTCTCTTAGAACTGGAGGGGTAGATGAGAAGGGAGTGAAAATTTTGATTGGTATTATTTATAAAGTAATAAAAAAGAAAGTTGTTACTAGGAAATAATGAAAACAAAAAGAAAATAGGTATTGGCGGGCTGGAGAGATGGCTCAGTGGTTAAGAGCACTGACTGCTCTTCCAGAGGACCCGGGTTCAATTCCCAGCACCCACATGGCAGCTCACAACTGTCTGAAGATCAGTTCCAGAGGATCTGACACTTCACACCAATGAACATAAAATAAAGTTAAATAAACCACAAAAATATTTAAAAAAAAAAGAAAATAGGTATTGGCTTTCAGAAATTATTCCTTAGGAAATTAGGTACTGTGTTAATGAGAAAACTCTGAAAGACTTGAAATTTGGAATTTTCTGCCTGAAAGCCAGAGTACTTTTTGGCAACTGTCAAAATCTAGGTTGCTACTGCACTCCAGACTTTTTCCCCCCTTGGTTCCTGTACTTAACATGCACCAGACCCTGACTCGGGAACAGCACATCCCTCTCAAAGCATGTTTTAAATTCAGTATTCACTAAATGAATTGAATGAATTGATACAGTTGTTAGACAACAATTCTTCTCCCTACCCGCCCCCCCCCCCTTTTTTTTTTTGGTTGAGGCTGGCTCACTTGTTGCCTCTGACTTCGTGTTGATTGAAGATAGGGGTCTGTCGCTACACAGGGAAACCAACGACAGGGATGTTAGGCCGTGGCGGTGAGCAGCCATCGACTATTTGGAAATTTGAGATAATTCAAGATGATTTGTCTCTGATCCTGCAACACTCCATCCAGCTCTCCTCAAGCAAGAAAGTCACCAAGCAAAGGGATAATGAGGATGCCTGTGACGTCACCCCTGAGTGCTGGTTGGAGGCGTGGTCTATGCAGATGTGGAGCACGGAGGAACCGTGGCATCAGCACCATTAGAAGAAACACGCTGGATTTCAAGCGTGGCGTGGAAGGGTGAGCTGGTCCGCGGGGAGCATCGAGTCGAAGGAATGGGGTGCACGTCCAATAAGGTCCTGGAGTTTGTGCAGCGAAGTGACCGTGTGTTCAGAGTGGAGAGCCGGTTGTGCTGAGTCTGGGCTGCAGGACCACGAAACGCAGTTACCTGGCAGGTGAGATACCTTGGCCATGTAGGTGGTTTTCCTAGGGTGAGGCTCACCCATTGCACTTGTGGTGTGTTGACCCCTGCTATGTCCCCAAATGTGGGAAACTCGGCTGCATAACTCTTTTTAGTTGGGGACTGTGTTCGCGCTCTCCCCTGATCTTTCCTGTTTAAAAAGGCAGACAACTTCTTCCTACTGCTTTGTTTTTCCCTCTCTCTTAACTTCTATATCTATGTTCAGTCTTTCCAGGAAAACTTAAAGCCTCGGCCTCATATAAAATATGTTTAGGAGTTTAGTCCCTGGTGTAATGAGAACATTTCTTACAGTCTGGAGTTTTTGTCTTAAAGTCCAGGAGCAGGTCCACGGTGCATATTCTCCAATCTCACCCCAGGCCATCCTCGCCCCAGTCCATCCCTCTGCATAGTCTCCAATCCTACCTCCCTCTGCATAGTCTCCGATCCTACCCCGAGGCCACTCTTGCCCCTGTTGGTCCCTCTCTACTCCGCGTCAAGTTCTTCCAACTCACTCCAGTCCGGACTCCCTGAGCACTGGCACCGCCCTCGCCGCCTTTCTCACAATCGTCCAGACAAGGCTCAGGCACACACCTGGGGTGACCACCCCCTCGGGCGTCCCTGCTGGGGTCTGCAAAAAACCTGGGGTGACCACCCCCTCGGGCGTCCCTGCTGGGGTCTGCAAAAAACCTGACCCTAAAGCTCACTTGGGCTTCTTCGCTGAGTCCTGATCGGCTGGGAAGGCGACTCTGCCAGTGTGGAGTCCAGGGAGGCCCCGACTCCCAGGTGTCCTCGGGGTCCAACCGTCCTGAAGGCGCCTGCATCCCTATGTTCTAGTTTTTTGGATGAGAGAGGGTACTCTGACAACTATTGAAAGAGAAAAGCAGACATCAACCAACGCAGTCATAAAACCCTTGACCTACAAAATGTCCTGTCTACAAAATATGAAGGACAAAAAGAAGGTGGCAAAATCTTTGGGAATAGCCAACCAGTGTCTGAATTGACTTAAGGCCCACACTACAAGTAGGAACTCACACCAAACACTTGTTTGAGTAACTAAGAATCAGAGTAGATAGATAGATAGATAGATAGATAGATAAATGATAGATAGATAGCCCAGTAGTATATAGCCCAAACCAAGGGTAAAACCTGAAAAAAAATTAGTATTTGGTTTTAACTTAGGTCTTTGGACTATCTGCTACTATATACCTATATCTATCCAGACATTGAACTTCAGTCTTCAGTCTTAATGGAAACACCTTTATCATTTTTTATCCAGCACAATATGAAAACATACACACATCGCATAGCATATATGTGGGCCTCATGGTAGTTTGGTGCCTGTGCAGTTCAGAAAAAGGAGGAGGATCCCCAGGATCTGGAGTTAAATAGGTGTGAGCCTCCATGTAGGTGATGGGAATCGAACCTGGAACCTCTGCAAAAACAGTCAGTGCTCTTAACCAAAAACCTATCTCTTTAGCTGTTTACTGTGAAGGCTCTTTTCCCTCTGAGAAGCCCTGGCTATCCTGTAACTCACTATGCAGACCAGGCTGGCCTGGAACTTAAAGATCTGCCTGTCTCTGTCTCCTGAATGCTAGGATGAAAGATGTACATCCTGAGGACTCTGAAGAATATAAATGTTTTTACGGCAGTGAAGGGCAACTCTAAAATAGCTGAAAGTTTATTTGTGTATTTATCACAATTGAAATAATTGTGTGTGGGACAGGGTCTTGCTATGTAGCCCAGGGTAGTATCAATTTCCTGCCCCTGCAGCCATCACATTTTGTGTGCTGGGCTGACCTGCCCGCACCTCCACAATCAGACTCATTTTTAAGGATCACCTGGGGTGTATGGTGAAGCAAACATCACAAAGACAGAGTTGGCAATCATGGGGGCTGTGGGAACCCCATTTCTTCTGCAGGGTCTGAACACCCACTGAAAGGTAAAGTTTCAAATCATGACACACCAAGACCAAGTTCGTAGCACATAAGAGACTTATTTTCCCCAGAGGAACAGAGGGCAGGAAGTAAGAACGAGATATAGGAGATAGGGGATGACGGAGAAGGGACAGGAACAAGGGAAGGGGACAGGGATATTTTTCTGGAGACACAAAGAACTGATTCTGGATACAGAAGAGACAGACTTGGCATATAGGGAAATGATGATTTATGAAGGTAAAATGGAAACCCCTATGTTAGGAGGAGGTCTTTAATTTTAATTGGACAGGTTGATTTGATGAGTCAATGGGGGCTTGGATGTCTGGACTTCAATAATTGATTGCTGGACCTTGGTGGGTAGTCAGGCTCAGAAGGGGGAAAAGGCCATATAAAACAATAGACCTTTTGGGGTTTTCTCCAACACTGGGAATGGAAACCAAACCTCACACACACTGGACTAACACTCTACCTCTGAGCTATAGCCCCAGGACTGACCCTGCACTAGCGAGGCTGAGGCAGGGGGTTAGAAGTTCAGACCAGCAGGACTACTCATCAAGACCATGTCTCACATAAAGACATAATAAAGAGCACACAAATTCAGAGGAAGGCAGAGATGGAGACTGGTGGGATGGGACTGAGACTCAGGCCATCCACGTCCCAGATCCTGGAAGAGGCAGGAAGGAGCCTCTACCTGGACCCTCTGAAGAAGGCAGTCTCCAGGATTTGGGACTTTCGGTTTCCAGAACCAGAAAATTCCATCCCTGCTGCTTTAAGTGATGTGGATTGTAGCCACTTACAACAACCCAGCACTCACATCAAGGTGCCCAGGAAGTTACACGGTGTGTTCTACATGCAGTGGATCTGGGAATCTACCAACGAGTCCTGAAGGTCACTGTGGCCTGCTGTCTCTCCCAGATAAACAGGGTGAGAAGGTCCCTGTGGAGCCTCCCCTAATTCTACAAAACAGCTCAGATAATTTCATTCTTCCTTCCTGAGACCTCACTCTCGCCATCTGGGGGATATGGTATCCTGGAGACAGCACTCCCCCAAGACCGTGCCTGGCCACCCTAATTACCAACTG
Source organism: Microtus oregoni (assembly GCF_018167655.1). Taxonomy (NCBI): domain Eukaryota; kingdom Metazoa; phylum Chordata; class Mammalia; order Rodentia; family Cricetidae; genus Microtus; species Microtus oregoni. The sequence goes on along the minus strand of NW_024543830.1, from coordinate 3,995,265 downwards.
CCACCAACTCTGTCACCCATCTCTACATCTCTCAAGACAGATCTCCCTGCCTGTGATCTGAAAATCCAGTTTTCTCTCTTCCAACAGCTCCCATGTAGCCCAGGCTGGCCTCCATCTCACCCTGCAGCTAAGGATAACCTGCAAGCTCTGATCTCCCTTTCTTCCTGGATGTCAAGGCATGTTTACATGGTGCTGAAATGGAGCTTGGGGTTTAATGTCTGCTAGAGAAGCCCTCCACCACCTGAGCTCCCATCCTGGTCTGCCTGTCTTCTTTGAACCAGAGTTTCTTAGTCCAGGATGGTCTGGAACTCCTGGTCTTCCTGTGCTGTTACCCCCAACACTGGCATGACAGGCTTGTGTCTCACACATCTTCCTTCCGGTCAATGAACAGCTCTCCAGCAACCCAGGGTCTGGTGTTGGGTCACTACCATGAGAATGTGGTCATGAGGAAGGTGAATGACACTAACCACCTGGGATGCCATGCAAAGGCACATTTCCACAGGCATACAGTTATTAGGCAGCGTGTGATTGTGTGCAGGTTTTCCTGTTTACGTGTCTGCGTGTGTCTGTGTGTGTGTTTGTGTGCTTTTGTCTCCATTGCTAATGATTCCTCTAGAAGGCGCGCACTGACCTCTGGGTGCCACTACTCTTTCCTCAGTCGATTGATTCAAGATTGGGCCATCATACTCTTTCTACGACTGTTTGCTTTCCGTATCTGAAGCTCACCTGGGCTCAGTGGATCCAGGTAGACCAGTCAAGAGCTAGTCACATCTTCACTACCAACCTCATAGCTTGAGTGAGCTCTAGTGACATTCTGAGTGAAATTTTCATTACTTCCTATGTGTCTTCTCTTTGTTTTGAACCCTCCAGTCTCTAAAAGTCTGAGGATCGGCACAAGTGCTGGTTCACTTCAGAGATCTCATCTGTTCTACTCCCTTTATCCTGACCTCATTTCTAAGCATCCTCTGTTTCTCACGTTACTTGAGTGTGGGTCTTAAGGAGGAAAAAGCCATCCCTGGGCAGTGGTTGGGAAGAGAGCTTTCAACTTCTCACATAAAACATGAGAAGCAGAGGGCTAGATTTCCGGCTTTAGGAAGACAATGTGCCTAAGGGCTTCCCCGGTGTCCCCAGAGAGGCTCTTGGAAATGGCACCTTAGTTTCAGGTCACTTTTGGGTGAAGTAGTTAGCAGGGGTTAAGAGCTGTATCATATGACATCAGCAGTCCCCCACCTGGACATTCTACTGTATCCTGGAGAGCCTGGAATTCTGTGATGTCACCTGTGTTGTGGCAACGCCAACTGCCCTTGAGGCATTCGTTCAGTGCCTGTGAGGTTCACCCACAGCCATGCTGACACGACTCAACAGGCTGCTTGGGAGACAGGATGGAGAGCGCAGGGAGGCCAGAGAGAGGCACAGGGAAGATGGCCTTCAGTCTCCAAGTCACACATCAAGGAATAAATGGTTCTGGAGATAGCGCAGTGAGTCCTGGGCAGGGGACAGAGATTCCTGAAGGATGAAGGCTTAAGTTGATCCTTTCAGGAGTGGGACTCAGGAGGTGGGAGTTCCTGGGAAGCGATTTCCTCTTCTGCTTTTCTGAGTTACTAAAGAGCAGGCCCAAAGTCGAGGATGTCGGATGGTGTGTGTGGCAGAGAGCCAGGGATGGACAAGGCTTCAACTGCTGTGCTGAGGGCCCTCTGCTTTCCCTCGGCCTCTGCGTGGGAAGCACCGAGGGACCACAGTGGTTCCAGTTCCAGCCCTGCCCTTCACCGTCACTGGATTTCTTTTGCTTGTGTGTCACTAAAAAGAGGGAGAGTAACGTCCCCCAGACAAGCTCCCAAATAAATCACACACAGAAGCTTCTTCTTTCTTCTGAATGCCTGCCCTTAGCTTGGCATGTTTCTTGTCAGCTCTTCTTGACTTAAATTATCCAGACTACCTTATGCCTCTGGCTTTTTATCTTTCTCTTCTGTAAATCTTACTTCCACTCTTACTCCATGGCTGCTGAGTGAGTTGGTGAATGGCCACCTGAGTCCTTCACTCTTGTTCTAGGGCTCCTCGTTATTCTCCTCTCAGCGTTCACCTTTTACTTATACTCTCTGCCTGCTAGGCCCACCTATCCTTGCTTCTGTCTCCCTATTGGCTGTCCATCTCTTTATTAGGACCATCAGGTGTTTTAGACAGGAACAGGAACACAGTTTCACAAAATAAACAATGCAGCATAAACAAACTCCCACACCTGAAAATAATATTTCCCAACATTGATGCACATATCGAGCAACAGTGATTGAGGATGGAGACATGGCTTATGGGTCTCAACTAGAGGATAGCTGTCTACTCTGTGAGGTCTTCAGTGGGTTCCATGCATTCCCTCTTCCTCAAGCCTCCTTTAGGACTTAACATGGTCTCTCATGGCCCCATACCATCTAACTGTACAAATTCACTGATGTTTGTCTACCTACAGGAAGTACTGGAAAGGCATGGACCTCAGCCTCCCTCACTGAGCATGAACAGCAGATGAACAAGGTTGATGAACTGAGCCTTCAGCTCCAGATGATGACCAATGAAAGGAATGAACTTGGTGCAATCCTGGCCAACTATACCAACAATGATGAGAACAACAGGTAGTCATTATGTCCAGTAATCTGGTGACTGTCTTGACCCTCCTGTGTCCACCCCAGCATTCCTCATGGCACTTGAGGCTGCACCTCCAAGGGGTCCTCCTGCCCAATGTGCTTTTCCCGAGTGCATCTGAGAGGCAGGACTGAGGCCTGGGTAGGAGTGAGATGGGGACACAGACTCTTCTGCTTCCTCCCAATGAAAAGCAGAGCCTGTGTCCTGAGTCACATTCTATGGATGGGGCAGCAGTGTGTGAGCTCACAACACGCATTTCAAAGAGGCCTTGACAGGTGTTGGCTTGTGGGAGATGTTGGGTGCTAAGTTCACTGGGAGTCTTTGTATTTGACTGGGGCATTTCTAGCTGGTTGCTCTGGGAGTTGGGCCTGGTTTTAATGTTCCATCTCAGTATGTGACTGGAAGGCCTGGATCTCATCCTGGCATCTCTCTGCCTTTGTTCCTTGTACTCTGAGATAATTCCACCGACCTGCATGTCTCTGGCATCCCAATTGTTTGTGGGTTTATGTGTGTGAAGAGCTAACGGGCCCAAAAATTGCCAATATGGCAGTGGCAGATTTTACCCTTTTCCCTACCCTCTCCCTTGGTAAACATTAAATTGAATTCTTAAAATTTGTCCCCAAGGTTCATGCACCTGTTTTGCCACTGACTCATTCCTGAAACCAAACACCAATATCCAGCAATTAAAATTCATTATTTGGCTAGTATGGCTTAGCTATCCAATCAGCTTTCACCAACTCATCCTAGCAAAGATTTCCCCTTATCTCCTTAAAAACCCACAGTTGAAAAAAAACACCCATTGCTTGTTCTCAGCTCTTGCCTGATACAGAGGAAGGCCCCCCCAATTCTATGAATGCTTTTCTGAGTCAATAAATCTCCTTTGTGCTGTGGTGTCTGGTGTGTTCTGTACTGTCTCTGAGGGGTTCCCAGACAATGTGTGTGTTCATGTGTGTATCTGTCCAGATCCTGTGAGTCAGAGATTGGTAGCAGGGCTGAGGATCTGTCTGACTCAGAGTCTCAGGTGATATAAGTGCTCAGGCCCTGGAGTCCCACTTTGAGCATCCCTGCCCTCATTCTTTGTGCTCGCCTTGGTGACTGAATGGAATTCCCTGGGGAGTTTATAAAGTCATTGTACTATACGGTCTCCTCCATGGAAATCCTGATTATGAGTTCTGAGTACCCTTTTGATAAAAGGAACACAAAATATACATTTTTTTCCCTGAAGACAGGAGACATGACATCACACGTTTCAGGTAGGCCCAGACCCATAGCACAGACTCCTGGGACATCTTATAAAGAGCTACTTTGTTCCTCGAGGCTGACTGAGGAAGCTCATGTATCCCTGTCTGTCTTCCTCTTGACACTCTGCCTTTCTGGCCCTGGGGCAGCTTAGCAAGTCTAATAACATCAACAGGTCCTAGTACCAAGGACTCGGGATGTGACATCCAGTGCACAAGGTTTATCCAAGACACAGCCTTAATTCATATGTCGATGGGGTTCTGATGACTGTGTTCATGGGGTTCTTTCTTCCTGGTCCCATGCTCTACCACAGGTTGAATGCTGAGCTTGAGGAGCTGAATATTGATCATCAGAAGGAGACGTCAGAGCTGGAGAATTTCCCCAAGGAAATTAGTGAGGCCTCTTCCAAGTGCAAGGAGCTGACTGAGAAGACCAACTCCTTCAGGTGAGTGTTGTCTGATTGGATGGGACCCCGTACTTGGGAAGGACAGCTGCTGCACTTGTTTCTCTTTGAACCAAAGTGAGGGCTGTTGCTCTAGCTTGTTTACCTTGTACTTGTCCTCCAAGACTGATTTCTCCCAAGTGCAAGGAGTCGGAGAGCCCCTCCCAACATTGTCTTGTCAGCTTCCAGAGCTCCTAGATAAAAAACATAGTTTGCACCATGAATGGTCTCTAGGACTCTGAGAGAGGTTTACAGAGCCTGTTGCTATGGGAAACAGATGTGGAATGTATTCCTCTTGGGTCCTCTGTCCTCTCTCAGAACATATGTGCTCTATAACTGATGATGTTCTCCCAATACCATGATCAGTGTTGGACAGGTGTGTGTTAGGGGTGCAGAATCCTGCTCTCAGAGGTACATCACCTGGGTGATACTGACATGGCTAATGTGGGCTGCAGTCTGGGGCTGGCTGAGGACATGGGACCTTGCAGGGAAGATGGTATTAGTGGGTAGGAGTGGCAGATGGAGGTGGACTGGAGCTCATCATTTTCTGTGATGGTTAAGCACCCTCCACAGCCGGCTTCTGAGGGAAAGGACACAGATGAAGGAAAAAGTGGGCATGTTGAGAGAGGACAACAGAAAGCTGCAGCAGGAGCAGATCTTCCTGCAAGAGTCCTGTGAGGAAACAAAGTGGCTCTGTGAGGATGCCCTTGAGAAGATCTGTGACCTCTTTACAACGCACCTGCAGGTAAGCTGAGGCAGCAGGAGCAAGCTGCCCACCTATTTAACCACACACACACACACGTACATCATCATGTAACCGTCCCCTCAGTTACCCAGCTGACAACCTCCATTCCATCTAAGAGTTCACATCTGGGATCCTTCACAAGTCTTCCTACGGAGTTCACCTCTGGGAAGACACAACCTGACTGGCAAACAAACCATCTTGCTCCGGTAGAAGCTGCAGTTCATTAGGGAGATTGGTAAATCACATATCACACACTTACATGTCAATACAGTAGAAAGGTTCTATGCTGGGAGCCACATAGGGAGAATCCCAGAGCTTTGAGTGAGTGAGGACAAGGGCCTGTGGATCATTTGTTTGCTTGAATGAAATAATTTTGTTCTGCATAAGCTACCAGGCCAGAGCCCTTTGGATCTTCTGTCTCCTCACAGGTAGAGCTTCCTATCTTTTTCTTTCTCATCTTATGCTAACTGGGTTGCTTGGTAAGGAAGAGAAAGGACTTAGTGTTTTCTCTTAATTTTTACTACTTTGGAATTAATGAGTTTTGTAATAAAAAAAAATCAATCCCCAGAGCTTTTTTGAAAGTAAAAGTAGACATTTTCCTTTCACCGAACTGAGGTAACCTCCCAGGAAATGTCCTGATTGTCTCATTGGCTTCACAACAGTCAGCCTCTTTGCTGACATGTGATGCTCACTCTATCATGCACATGCTTATGTCTTAGTACAGATCCCTCATAGTTGTACAGAGAGCTGCATTTCAGAACAACACTGTACTGACCTCACTAGGCTCCGACTACTGATCTGGGGCTATTTTCATATTATATGTTCTGTGTTATGGTCCAAAGTTGTTGGGTCATGACCATGGGTCAGTCTCATTCTCTGGTGCTATCAAGGTCTTCTCTGGAGTAGCCTGGGTAAGGTTCCTTAGGAGACTAGAATGGGTCAGCTTAGAGCTATCAGGAGGCTTCATGTGCAGTGTCTTCCATTGGGACTTGATCTTTTGTGGTCAAGCTCAGGTGTGCAGAGGTTTTCACACCTGTATGATCAGTGAGTCTTGAGATGAAGGACTTTCCTGGAAGGGGAAAGAAGTTCAGACTAGGGCAGAGGCCTGACTGAGTCTAAGAGCACTGAGAGACAGTACCTAGGACCTGCTGTCTCCCTGCAGCAGGAAAGGTGCTGCAAAACTCTAGTCTTCTTTGCTTTTCTGGGTTCAAGAAGGGTGTGTGTGTGTGTGTGTGTGTGTGTGTGTGTGTGTGTTCGTGTTGTGCTTTTATGTATCTTTGTGGGTTTCAGAATATGTGTTTGAGACAATATATGTATGTTCACTTTTGGAATGATGGACATCTTTAAGGATGATGGAGACCAGTGTTAATAGAAAGTACTGTTCCTGCTCTGGTTAGCATTAGTTTGCATCAGCCATAAATCACATGGAGCTGCCAATCTTTTGGCATGTCCAAGCAGCTACCTAGAACAAAGGACCACAATACTGAACAAACTAAAAGATTTTCAGGTGTTTGTAGAGGCATAAATATTCATCTGCAAGAAATCCTTTGCAGAAAACCAAGGTAATGCAGGACATGGAGGTGAGAAAGAGGGTGCTGAGGCAAATCAAGGTGCCTGAGAGCAGGAAAGCCTGGTTGAGGATGTGTGTCCTTCTCTGCTCTGGGTGAAAGGTGACTGCCCACTAACGACTTCTGCATCCTGTTTTGTTCTCCTCATCATTGCCTGCTGCCATTTTCCTTTCACCTTTGTCTAATCTTGACTCGGTTCACTTTGTCACTGGATCTTGGCCTAGATTTTGTCATTTAAGAGATGCTGAACTGCAGAGGTGTCTCCCCCAGCAGAAGTCCCATAGCCATGCTGAGCTGTGAGAACAGGCTGTCTTAGTGCAGCCCACTCAGGCTCATCATCGTCTAAAGCACTCACTGCGTGTTGTGTCTGCAGCGCTCAGAAGCTGCTTTCATTCCAAGCTTCTTTACACTGAGTTAAAGTTGGCCTGATGGGAGTTGGCAGCAATGAGGACCCTCAGTTATTGCTAGTGGTGTAAAATGGTGTAGCCCTATGAGAAGCTTTGTATAATTTTTCAGAAACATGGATTGCAGTCCCCAGATGGCCTGGTCATCCCAGAATGAGAAGTAAGGGTTCACAGAGAATCTAGGGGACACCTGGGTTATAGAAGCATTCCTCAGAGCACCAACAAACCAGAAAATATTCAAATACCCTTCATTGATGAGTAAACATTCAATGAAGTAAAGCCCTTCCATGGAATATTGTTAAGCATGAAGCAATACATGCACTCATTAGGCCACGAGTCAGGCTTCTTCTCTTACTTAGAAAAATTCCTGACATAATCATCTTACTGGATGCAAAGGTTTATTTGAATTCTGTTTGTAGAGATTTTCTGGTTTTCTTGAACTCATTTTGCCAAAAATGAGGTAACCTGTGGTTTAGAGAGTTCCTGTTGGAGGAAGCTGCCCTCCTTGGAGCCAGGAGGAAGCACTGAGTGAGAGGAAGCGGCTGGTCCACCATTAGTCAATGGTCCTGACCACGGAACTAAGCCTTTAGTCAAACTGGTAAACTTGTATGCAAGCTCAGATAACTGATCAAGAAACCCTGGCATCCACCATTGGTGGCCTGGGTGCACAAGGCAAGCACTACATTGACTGCTCTGCCCACTGTGTTCTTCTCCCAGGGACCAGGTGTGCATGTGGTGCATAGACACACAGGCAGGCAAAACCCCCACACATATAAAGTGGAAATAGAATGAAAACTCATCAAAACAGAGACATAGTACAGAATCCTCACCACATCACCACACCCCTGTGCTTGGTTTATTATACGGGGGGAGAGGGTGTGGGCTAATGAAAATTAATTCTCTTCTTCGTAGGATCCCAGGTGATCTCTTCTTCCATATTGTTAGCTAGGATCTACACATGTGGATGCAATGCAGTGTGCTTGTATGTGAGCATCCATGTACTTGTGATGATCAGGACTGTGTAAACACATTTGTTTGTGTTTGTGTACATGCATGCACACATGTGTACGTGTGCGCAGACAACCCTGCCCTAAGAACACAATCCTCTAATGAATAGGAACACCAAAGACTGGAGGAACACCTTCAATTCCTGCTGAAGCGGAAGAAACTGGTTACCCAGCAAAGGGACTCAGCAGTAAAGCTGCTGCATCGCTTCACTGAGTCCCAGACGAGGTAGGAGCACGGACTGACAAAAGCAGTTGTAGTCTAGTGGATTCTCTGTTTCGGGGTCTCTGACCTGTTTGGGTTTTAGTCTATTTGGCAAGGCTCACACCCACACCCTGGTACAAAATACCTCAGAATATGATTTGGCTAATCACCAGAAACTATTGTCCAGGAATCCATATGCTTGGTTATTATTCTTCTGGGGATTGTGTCCCCTCCTTCTCTTGTGAGAAGCAGGAGGTCAACTGTGAGGGACAGTGTGTCCTCTGCCAGTTTTTTTACCTTCAGGAACATCACATTTACAGAGAAGTTTCTAATCTTCTTGCTAACTTAGATGCAGAACACTCCTGCTGATTGCAGGCTCTCTGCAGGGTTCATCAGTTTCCTTTGAGAAGATTTATTCTGGCCATAAACAGATTAGGAGTCGACAATTAGTCCAAGGCACCTTCTGGGCTGTAGGGACAATCAGAGCCTTCTCTGCAGTGTTGTGTGGGCTGCACTAGAGGGCAGACATAGAGTTTTACAGGTTGCTCACCTTCACCTGGTGTCTAATTCAGGCCAGGAATAACTCTACTGAACTGTGACTCTGATATTGATATTTCTCCAAAATAATGTTTTTGAACTGTTGAAAAAAAATGCCATTTTTTTCTCATGCCCAGCACAGTGTATTTTTCAGTTCAACTAATAGCATTTTTTAAACACTGAGAAAAAAAGCAATCCCAGGGGCACTCCGACTTTTTCCCTTAGGGAAGCAGTCAATGAGCTCAGCTAAAAGGCAATGGATTGTCTGGCTGGTGGGGACTCAAAAGCTGACATGGCAGGGCCCCACCAGGCCTGTGTTCCAGCTGCCTTCCTCCTCTAGGTTTGAACATCTCCAGCATGAACTGGAACAGACCACAGCCCAGGAGGAGAGCCTCCTGCAGATGGAGCTGCTGCAGCAGGAGCACTATGTGCCAGGCAAGTGAGCCACCATTGAGCCCATTCCCACCAACCAGGGGTTCACGGTGTGGGTTTTCTTCCTTGACTATTCCTTACTAGTGGCGAATAGCCCTGATTTTCTTCTTGTTTGTGCCCCAGAGAGACTGTTTCTATGTCTGATTTCCATTTCTTCTATAACAGCACCTCGTAAGAGAACTGAGAAGCCTGAAGGAAACCAGAGACACCTTGAAGGCATGACATTCTACACTCCAGGATCCAGGCCTCCTCTGAAAAAGCCATGTCCCTTTCTGCTGTGAGCACAACATTGAGGCAAATATCAACCAATCAACAGAGGATCCAGCCACAATCTGATTCACCTCTGTTGGCTCACAATTTTCAGAGAAAAGACTGCATCAGAAATAAGCTTGAGATTCAGACGACACCCTGCAAATTAGTCAGAAGCCAAACATCCATCACCAAGTGGTCCTAGTGTGGGCAAAACATCATGGAGGGAGATATGTGGGTGAGCAAGAGTCATTCTGTCAGCTACTGTCAAGGCTTTGGCAAGCTGACTGCATATGTGATGTGGAATCTGACAAGGAAGACTCTGTCACACTGCTATCCAGACAGACCACACCCAAAAGCCCAGGATTCTCTCTAGTGCAGAGCTGACGCTGACCCCATATCACACACAAGTGTTGGTGATGATAATTCACTACAGAGACGAATCTATTTCCTCGTGTCTCGTGTTATTGATTTGTTTTTTTCTTAAACAATATTTCAAGGGAAAGTGGGAATTTTGTTTAATTTTATTTGGTTGGTTGTTTTTGCTATGTTATAGATTGTTTTGTTTTGGTTTATATCTTGGGATATCTGTGCATTAGTTTTTTGATTTCCTACATTTTAGTGTAAGTTTTTGTTATATTTTGTTATTTCTTTTATTATTTAAATAGTTTTAGTAGTTTGCTAAGGCTATACACTGTCTGTAATGACCGCTGTTTTGAAGCACCCATAGAATACAATGAATGTTTTATGAATAAAAAACAGTTTTCAACTTTTCACTCTTAAGACACTTTTTGGTCAGATAAGCTCTCACAATCCTGCAAACACACAACTCACAAGCATGGATCAATATAAGCAAGTTCCAGGCAATATGGAACACACAATGATTTTCCAACCATGGTCTACACAGGCAGATGGCACCTTGGATATGGATACGGATGGCATGGCCTCCTCCTTGCATTCCCACTAGTCTATAGAATATTAGACAAACTGCATCCCTGAGGTCATATATTTTGCTACCATTAAAGTGTGGTACACACACTGTACAACATGTTCATGACATCATCATGCAGAGCAAACTGAAGGGAAACACAACTAACTGTAGTCTGAAGCTTTTCTGTGTTCTTACCCGGTCCCAAGACTACTTATAAAGAATACTCTGAGGCTTAATATTAATTATAATTATTCGGCCAACGACTCTGATTATTACTAGCTTGTTCTTACTTTAACCCATTTCGATTAATCTGTGTATTGCCACATGGCTATGATTTAGCACTAATTCTCTGACATCCCACTCCTCTGGTGGCTTCATTACATCTCCTGGAATCTGCTTTCCTTCTCTCTGTATCTCCGTTAGGATTTGCATAGCTATATTCTCCCTTACCCTTGGCCAAATCAGCGTCTTTATTAAGAAATGATAGTAAAACATATTCACAATATACAGAGGGGCGTATTCTATCATTAATGTCCTTCAAGACATGTTGGCTCATTTTGTGGTGCTTTTATTTCTACTTGTGGGTGTTTTGCCACCACGTCCATGCAATTCCCCCAGTGACCATATGAGGGCAGTGGATTCCACCTGGAAAGCACATTAAAGAGGTTTGTTTGCTGTCATGTGGGTCTCCTGAGACATCCAAAAGTGCTCTTAATGCATAAGCCATCTCTCCAGTCCCTGCACTTGACTTTGTCCTCCCAGTCCTGTGTACTCTATCAATAGATTAAATCAGCTCCAACCAAAGACACAAGTTTCTTGAGACCTGTAGGGACAGGTTCATGAAGTAGGCATGCTAATTGTCTTAAGCTGCCACATATCCATGCAGGGCTCACAGAGGTTCCGGACCCAGCCCCAGCATCACTGACTGTCTGATTGGAATGGATTTCTTCACTTTGATCTAGGTTAACAATACAGGTTAGGACTGTCTAATCACATGCAGAATTTGAGACAAACATTCTATGGGTAGAGGTGGCGTAAGGAACCCCTCTTGATAGTTTAAGTAAGCAATATTATGAGGAGCCTTATGACTAGCTGGAGTAAAAGGAGCCTGTATCAGTGGCCACATACCTCCTGTGGAGAGTGTTTCTGTGCAAGACTATAAAAAAGGGAGAAAGATGATTCATAGGTTGATAGGTATAGATAGATAGATAGATAGATAGATAGATGATAGCCCAGGAGATACGTAGATAGATAGTTGATAGCCCAATAGATAGGTACATAGATAGATAGATAGTTGATAGCACAAGAGATACGTAGATAGATAGTTGATAGCCCAATAGATAGGTGGATAGATAGATAGATGATAGCACAGTAGATGGGTGAATTGATAGATGTATAGATATTTGATAGCCCAGCAGTAGATATCCAGAGACATAATGGTTATATATATATATATTTTATAAACCAGTAGTGTTTGGTTTTACCCTTGGTCTCTGGGCAGTCTACTACTGGGCTATCTATCTATCTATCTATCTCTTATCTATCTATCTATCTATCTATCTATCTATTCTGGTTCTTGGCTACACAAGCATGTGTTGGGTGTGGGTTCCTTCTTGTGGAGTGTGCCTTAATCAATTCAGACACCGGTTGGCTATTCTCACAAGTTCTGTGCCACCATTGTCCTTCATATTTTGTAGGCAGAACATTTTGAAGGTCAATGGCTTTGTGATTCGGTTGGTTGGCGTCTGCTTTTCTCTTTCAATAGGCCACAGAGTACCCTCCCATACCCAAATACTAGAACATAGGGATGCAGGCTTCCTGTATGAGCCAGCTTGACTTCACCATGTTCCATGTTTGGATGTTAACTCAGCAATGGGACCTACTGCAGTTTCAGGAGAGCAGCGCTGTGTCTTAGCGGCAGCCTGGGTGGTTTGGAGATTTCCATGGGGCACCCTTGACCAACAACTGAATTTAGTGCAGCCCAGTCCTGCCACTGGAATCCTTGCCTGGTGAAGGAGATGGCCAGTTGAGACTCCATTACTAGGAGCCATCACTAGGAATGGGGGAGGACACATAAAGGGAGGGCAGGACATAGAAAACAGGATTTCCCACTAATGTGTTATTACTAAGACAAATACCAGATAGGAACATTCAGACCCTGCATCATGCTGACATGACCAAAACCAGGGGTAGGGGTGTTGTTGCTCAAAGATGGTGGTTACTATGCCCTGGGTCTAGGCTGATTGACAGTGATGGCGATTTTGTGAGTCCACCTGAGACAGCGTGATTTACAGTGAAGACTCCAAGCAGCTAACTGTACTAATAGTGTTTGAGTTCCTCCATGTCTGCGGGACTTGAACTAGAGAGTCTGGAGTCAGTATCAAGACATTAGCTAGGCGTAGGTTTATGGGGAAAGAAAGCAGCACACCAGACAGGAAGGACAATGATTGCCGTGACTCGGATTCGAATCAAGGTTGCTGCGTCCACAATGATGAGTATACTAACCAGAGTCTAGTCAAGTACAGCCCTGTTCAGACCGGATGGCTTCCTTCTGACTGGCCTGTCCTGCAGAAGTGGTTTCTCCAACGCCTATGCATTGTGAGCTGCATCGAGTAAATGCCTCTGTGCCTTGGTAGGGTGGTAAGGGCAGTCACTTACTGAAGTCCATGGGTCGATGCCACTCTTGTAGGTGTGCAGTATTCTCCCCAAGCACGTGATAGCCCTCTATGGCTCTTCTCTCCATGGTGGGTGGGATACCTGGAGAGGAGGCGAACTGCTCTTGGTTCCTTCTGAAGAACTGGGGAGCAAACCAGCCATCCTGCACCTTCCGCAGATGCTACTCACCTGCAGAGGCCAAAACAGTCACTACCAGTCCCTGGACTCCTTAGCAAACAAGACAGAGGCTGGACGTTTATTGGACTTATTTTGGTGTTTACACACCAAATGGTTTTTGAAATAACTTGGTTCTAGGGTTTTATGATTATGAATTACATTTTGGTCATTCTGCCATATGTATATCTTTAGCCAGTGGTGTAAAATTTACCTGTTTAGTTAAATTCAGGTCATTTCTTGTGCTTTGGTGACTTGTCCATAATTTTCCTTTATTAAGAATAGATTCCCACTCTCTCCTTGTCCTAATAAAGCAGACAGCAGGTGGAGGTTGTCCACAGGTGTCCCATCTCTTCCCACACCAAATGAAAATTTGCTTTGTTATTTTCCCTACCAATGGTGCTATCTGGAAAGAGCAAGGGCTTCTTACAACAAAAGGAGGATTCATAACTAACTAGACCTCATTATGGCCATGTTAAAGACCTCCCATCTCCGCAGAGCTATAGGAATCATTCACTGCTGGTCTCATCAGACTTTAATCATCTCTAAGGGATCAGACTCCATCATCTCTAAGGGATAACTGAGCTGACCAAGCAGCCAGGGCAGCAGCCTTCCAGGCCCAGACTTACCTCAATCACCTTAGGGGGTTCATAGAGTACGGCCCACATTCTCACAGTCACCAACTGACACTTGGCCAATTCTGTCCAACCTACGTCAAATCTTCATCCAAATAGTCAGGCTCTTTCTACTTTGTCAAAGCTCACCTCTAACACACCCCGGAGGACTTAGAGTTTTTAAAAACTATCACTGATTGCCTCTTATAAAATCTATCAAAAGTCAGATTCCAAGTCCAGGTATTGTAGCTTACCTTTTCACACCCACCAGGAAATGAGCTCCCTTATAGGAAGTGAGTGACAGCCTGATTTTACTCATGTGCCCACAGTCAGATGGGTTAAATATCTCCTGGGTTAGGTAGATACCATGTCTGGGTGGATTGAAGGGTTTCCCATCACTAATAAGAGGGTCCTGACAGTTGCTGAAGTCCTGCTCCAGGAAATTAGTCCCCAGTTTCTAATCCCAACCTCGCTTCAGTCGGATAATGGTCAAGAGTTTACCTCCCCGATCTCTCACACTATCTACGGCTCCTAACATTCCCTGGCATTTTCATATCCCATACCATCCTAGGTCCTCAGGGAAGGTAGAATGAACTAAGCATTTCTTAAAAAATGTTCTTTGGCCAGCGGTGGTGGCGCATGCCTTTAATCCCAGCACTCGGGAGGCAGAGGCAGGCAAATCTCTGGGAGTTCGAGGCCAGCCTGGTCTACAAGAGCTAGTTCCAGGACAGGCACCAAAGCTACAGAGAAACCCTGTCTCGAAAAACAAAAACAAAAAAATGTTCTTTGTTAAGATGTCACAGGAACTTCTCCTTGACTGGGAAAAGCTTTTGCCTTTGGCTCTTTTCAGGCCACAGGCTCTCCCCAAAAGACCCCTTTCCATCTTGCCCTTTGAACTCATGCATGGGCAACCCCTCCTGACTGCGGGCCTCTCACCTAAATCTTCAGCCATCCCTGCTCACCTGCTCACCTGCTCACCCTATTGTTTCATCACTTCTGCTCCCTTATGAGACTTTATTCACTACCCTAACCATGTGCCAACCCTGTCCACCTCCAGTTAACATCGGGGATCAGGTCCTTCTCTCTCCTCCAGACCAACCTCCCTTATCCCTTTCCCCTAAATGGCATGGCCCCTTTAAGGTAATTCTTGTAACTCCCACCGGTGCCAAGCTTGACGGCCTCCCTTAGTGGATTCACTAATCTCATCGCAAACCTTTTACTTGTTGAATTTTCTTGGATTGATAAATAACTAGGCTAGCTAAAAGATAAAACAATTTTATTTTTTATTTGTTATAGTGATCAAACTCACGAAACAGGAACAAGAAGTCCAAACTCAGATGTTCTTCAGGGAACCACAAAGAGTGTGCATCTGAGCCCTGTGGAATTTTTCTCCTGGTGTCAGAAGGTCACAACCTTACTTGTTCCCACCTCTTAAAGATAAATGGTTGACAAAGATTCCCCATCACCTCCCCCTTTTGTCTAAATAAGAACTATACAAACCCAATACAAAACTATACACAATATGAACCGATATCAAGTATAAAATTACAACCAACATATACAATATTAAGCAAGGAACACATGATAAATGTTTTAATAAACATTCTATTTTAAAGAGTCTAAGTCTTGTATCGGAAATTGGCTTAACCAAATCATAAGAAGAAGGTGACTAAGACTATGTAATCTTCAACCCCATGGAAGGCCTGAGAAGGGAGATAATGTTACTTGAGTAGGCAGGAAATGTAATCAAGCAGAATCCAAGCAAGCAGTATATGACGGAGAAATTGGCTACCTGAGCAATCACCCAAAGTCTCATTTGCAATGTTGAAGCAATCAATTTTTGGCTAAGACCAAGCATAACTGACAGACCATTTTCAGAGGTAGAAAAATTTTCAGAGCCGTCTTCCCCTGTCTTGGCAAGCTTTGGCAGTCCTTTTCCTTGTGTTCTGCTTATCCAGTCCAGACATCATGTACCTTGTCAGTGGTTGAGACATGGGCAATTTCTTGCCCAAAGGCCAATTGTGCCAAGAAGAAAACAAACTCCAGGTGGAGTGTCATCGAGGCTCAACATTCTCTCCGGAATAGATTGGTACTGACGTGCTAGTCAGCCAGTTCCACAAAGACCAGAACACACTGAAGTAACCCACTACCCCAAGATGTGGCCAAGGACCCTAACTTTCTGATGTCCACAAATCAGCAAGAACCACTCTCGGTACATGCGATGCCCTATTCTTGCCCATCTGCTGCTCTTAACCCCCTAATTTTTATAGTAAACATAAGGGTGAAATGTTATCATTTCCATCAACCATCATTCTTCCAAAATGTCTAGCTACCCCAAGCACTGGCACTTCTGGGTTCCAGAGCCAGGCATGCGCCATCAAGTGTTGTAGCAACTTACATAGTCATCCAGGGCCTCAAACACTGTGTGATCTTGATCTACCCTGCAGAAGTTACAGCTATGTAAGCCAAGTCCCTATGCACATGCGCTAAGCAGTTTTAAAACTGGACTCGTCCACTTCATGTTTTCTTCTCAGCACAAGGTCTCCCCAACCTGCGCATGGGTCTTTTCCTCTCTCTAATAAGTTCTTAAAGTAGGACAATAGAAACAGAAGGAACATTGCCAAACCCTTTCTATGAGGCTACAATTACCTGATACTCAAACCACATAAAGACATCACTAAGAAAGAGAATTACAGACCGATCTCACTCATGAACATTAATGCAAAAATACTCAATAAATACTGGAAAATCGAATCCAAGAACACATCAGAACCATCATCCACCATCATCAAGTCGGCTTCATCCCAGAGTTGAAGGGATGCTTCAACATACAAAAATCTATCAATGTAATCCACCATATAACATACTCAAAAATGAAAACCACATGATAATTAGATGGACTATTAGATGCAGAAAAAGTTTTCTACAAAATACAACATCCCTTCATGATAAAGGTCGTGGAGAGAGCAGGGATACAATGAACAAACCTAAACATAATAAAGGCTATACACAGAAAGCCAACAGCAAACAGCAAACTAAACGTAGAGACACTCCCAGCAATTCCTCTGAAATCAAGAACAAGACAAGGTTGCCCACTCTCCCCATATCTATTCAATACAGTTCTTGTGGTCATAGCTAGAGCAATAAGACAACAGAAGGAGACCAAGGGGCTACAAATCAGGAAAGAAGAAGTCGAACTCTCACTATTTGCTGATGATATGGTAATTTACATAAGTGACCCCAAAAGTTCTACTAAGGACCTTCTACAACTCAAAAATACTTTCAGTAGTGTAGCGGGATAGAAGATTAAGAAAAATTCAATGGCCCTTGTTGCGGGAGGTCCTCCCGTTCCTCCAGCCTATAGCTGCTGAGATACCAGCCCATTGGGGCGTGGTCTCTTTCTCTCTTTAAAAAAGTGGCCACTTCCCTCTCTTCTCTCTCTTCACTCCCTGCTCCGCCGGCGACTAGACTCCCTTCCTGGTTGCTCAGAGGGCTGACGGTGATCTGTAAGTTTTTTCCCCTTTAAATAAATACCACCCTATTAATCCTAATTCCAAACTGGTGTGGCATTGTTTATGACTTATGCCTTCAGTTGGCACCCAGCGTTTGGTGTTAGGACCTCTCCTTACCCCGCTCGGCTGCCAGCCGCGAGCTCGGCTTGGCGCGAGCCTCCCTTCCTTAGCTGCCACGGACGGCAGGCGGCCTTGTGGCCTGTGTCTTGGGCTTGGAGCCAGAAGCTTAATAGCAATCATCACGCACTGGCTTTTATTGCTGCAGTTCTTTATATTTTCTCTTTAGACACCTCAGATTGACTTCCAGTCCCCACGCACCCTATCATCTGCCTCCCCACGTGGATTTAAACTCCACAGGCCTGCATAGTCTCCTCCCGCATGGTTTGCTCTTTTCTGAGTCATTTTTAAATCTCCCTTGCAAGCACAGCTCTTAAGTGGCACGAACCAGAGCACGCGGTTGCCGAAAGCTGCAACCCCTCAGGGTGACTCTGTCACGTGGAGGCATAAGCGGTTCCTGGTTGCTCTTTTCTACCCCTGGATTCTGGGTTTCTGGTTCTGTCTCTGGAATTGATTTAATTACATTTACTTTGTTGAGCAACTTACATTTTCCAGTTTTTAACAAATTCGAGGCAGACTCTGAAACAGGACCCTGTTTTCATCGCGACTTGGCAACAGCGCCACCTGCTGGATAATATGTAATATGGCAGTTTTCGTTTCCAACGCGAATTTTACTGTTCTGGTTACCAATACAATGGGTTATATCATGCTTGGTTTATATGACTATGGGGATAACTTAATTTACTGGTTACTAGGTTTCAATATTCTTTTGCATATTCTATCATTTAGGAAGAATATGGCACTCCTAAAAACCATACAATCTTTACTAGAAACTCATGCAGGTCAGGAGATTCAGGATTCAAAAGAGACAATAATAAAGACAATAATAAAAAGACTTGAAATGATTGAAGAAATGATTGGAGCTGGTGAACAGAGTAATAAGGCACAAGGACAGGATACAATGCCAACACCAGCTATTAGAACTTGCTTACCCAAGGTTTTAGCGGCATACCCTATACTTAATTCTGACAAAGCGTCAACTTCTAAAGGCTCAAAGGGAGTCAGAGAAGCGAGATGGACGCCAATAGCAATGATTTATCTAAAAGAAATTAAGCAAGCTATTGTTAATTTTGGCTTGTACTCTGCATATGTAAAGGAAATGATAAGGACTTTGGCTTCTAATGCTAGAGCTACTCCCCATGATTTCCATCAGTTAGTGTCTGCAGTTTTAGATAATGGACCTTCCTGATGTTTGGCATTTATTTCAGAGAAGAATCCAAACATATGGAACAGCAAGGAAGTACAAAAGGTGTCGAGGTTTCCCAAGATCAAATTCTTGGTGCAGGAGAATATGCTGATCCACAGGTCCAAGCTCTTTATGACGATGAAGTACTGTGTCTATGTCACCAAGCAGCTCTAAATGCTTGGAATAGGATACAAGATCCAGCAAAAAGGGTTGAATCATATACCAGAATTAGGCAGGGACAGAGAGAACCCTTTATTGACTTTTTGCAAAGATTAATTAAGACTCTGGACATAGGGGTAACAGACCCAGTAGCTAGACGAATACTTTTTGAATCTCTAGCTTTTGAGAATGCAAACATAGAATGCAAAAAGATAATTGGGACTTTAAAGTCTAGATCAGCACCTATGGATGAATGGATTCAGCATACGATGAATGTTGAGACGTTAAGCTATAACGATGAGTCTTGGGTAGGAGAAGCGATTTCCACAATAATGAGGAGACATCAAACTGTGGTAAATTAGGACATCTGAAAAGGGATTGCAGGCACAGAATTTCTAGGAATAATATCTCCTCTGGGAATGACAAAAATAGGAGACCTAGGCCTTCAGGTATATGTAGGAGATGCGGTAATGGCCGACATTGGTCCAACGAATGCAGGTCAACAACAGACAAACAAGGCAACCCGATTCCATTGGGAAACTCCTCGAAGGGCCTCTCGCAGGCCCCCAAGCCAACAGTGGCCCAGGCATTCCCAGTCACAGTGGAGAACATGCCTCACCAAGGAAATTAAAAGCTCCAATTTCTGCTGTAAAAAGTAATACTGGTCTAAATGATGAATTACGTGTGGAGGATGAGTAAAAAAAAACCCAGTAGGACAGAGTAAATGTGTATTTTGGCAGACTTCTATTAACGATCAAAGACCAAAGCTAAGAGTCTGTATAAATGGCACTTTTATTGAAGGCTTATTAGACACAGGTGCGGATGTAAGTATCATTACCCCAGAATCTTGGCATCCAAATTGGCCTCTTCAAGAGGTAGATGTTCCGTTCCTGGGAATCGGAACCCTATCTCGTGTAAAACAAAGCACAAGATGGGTTGAATGCATACGGCCCGAAGGACAAATAGGAAGACTAAGGCCATATATAGTCATTATTGCCATAAATTTATGGGGCTGTGACTTGCTACAGCAATGGAATATACAGATTAACATTCCTGTAGTTCCAGGAACTCATAATTCTGGGAAGGATATGATGAGGTATTATGGAAAAAGGTCACCAGCCATTCAGGCTGTACAAGAACATACAGCAAATACCAAACCTTTAGAGGTACCAACAGCCTTACCTTTAAAATGGCTAACTGAGTAGCCAATATGGATCAAACAGTGGCCTCTAGCTGAAGATAAACTACAGGCATTGGAACAGCTGGTGCAAGAGCAACTAGATGCTCACTATATTGAAGCATCAACCAGCCCTTGGAATTCTCCTGTGTTTGTTGTAAAAAAGAAATCTGGTAAATGGAGAATGGTGACAGATCTAAGAGCTGTCAACAAAATAATTCAACCTATGGGCCCACTACAATCTGGAATTCCTTTGCCTTCTCTATTACCAAAAGGATGGCCTCTTATAGTTATTGATTTGAAAGATTGTTTTTTCACTATACCGTTACAAGAAAAGGATAGAGAAAAATTTGCCTTCACAGTGCCTACTTATAATAATTCTCAGCCTAATAGGAGATATCAATGGACTGTCCTCCCACAGGGTATGCTCAATAGTCCTACACTGTGGCAATATTTTGTAAGTAAGCCATTGGAAATAATTCGTAAACAATTCCCCAAGTCCATCATTTATCATTACATGGATGACATCTTGTTATCTGATTCAAATAAAGATACTTTAGAAAGGATGTTTGAAGAAGTAAAGAAAGTCTTGCCTAGGTGGGGATTACAAATTGCCCCTGAAAAGATTCAAAGAGGAAATTCTATTAATTACCTAGGTTACAGAATAGGGTTAGAGAAAATTAAAACGCAAAAGGCACAAATTAGGAGAGACCGGTTAAAGACTCTTAATGACTTCCAAAGATTGTTAGGAGACATTTCCAGTCTACGACCAGCTGTTGGGATAACACCTGATCTAATAGTTCATTTAAACAAAACCTTAGATGGTGATAAAGATTTGAATAGTCCAAGAAAACTGACAGCTGAAGCAGAAAAGGAACTGACAATGATTGAGGAAAAATTACAGGAGGCACATGTGGATAGGGTGAACCCAAATCTTAGCTGCATCCTAGTCATATTGCCTTCCAGAATTTCTCCTACAGGGATTCTAATGCAGAGGGAAGATATTATTTTAGAGTGGATATTTATACCTAATAAACCAAGTAAAAAATTAAAAACTTATGTGGAAAAAGTCTCTGAATTAATTATAAAAGGTAAGCTGAGACTTTGTCAACTAGCAGGTATAGACCCAGCAGAAAAATTATACTGCCTTTTACTACTGAAGAAATAAAAAAGTTATGGGAAGACAATGAACCGTGGCAAAGAGCTTGTGCTAATTTTTTGGGAGAAATTAATAGCAACTATCCCAAAAGTGGTAGACTTAACCTTATAAAAAGAACTTCTTGGATTCTTCCTAGAATTGTACGTGATGCTCCAATAACTGGAGGCCATACGTTCTATACTGATCCAAATAAATCAGGGAAAGCAGGTTACAAGTCAGATGAATTGAGTAAGGTGGAACAAAGCCCTTATAATTCTGTCCAGAAGGCAGAATCATATACCATTCTTATGGTGCGAAGGGATTTTAAAGAACCTCTTAATATAGTTACAGATTCACAATATGCAGAAAGAGTTATCTTGCATATTGAAACCGCTGAATTTATACCAGATGACACAGAGTTGACTTCATTGTTTATCCAGGTACAAGACATAATCAGGAATAGGCTTTGTCCGATGTACATAACACACATCCGGTCCCATACAGGTCTGCCTGGTCCTCTAGCCCAAGGCAACGCTGAGATTGATCAATTATTGATTGGAAGTGTGTTGCAGGCCTCAGAATTTCATAAGAAGCATCATGTCAATAGTAAAGGCCTAAAGAAAGAATTTTCCATTACTTGGCAACAAGCTAAGGACATTATAAAGAGATGTCCTACTTGTTCGTTCTATAATCAAACACCGTTGCCTGCAGGGAGTAACCCAAAGGGCACTAAGAGAAATGAAATCTGGCAGATGGATGTGTTCCACTTTATGGAATTGGGTAAATTAAAATATGTACACCACACCATAGACACGTATTCAGGTTTTCAATGGGCTACCGCCCTGAGCTCAGAAAAGGCTGATTCAGTAATCACACATTTATTGGAAGTTATGGCCATCATGGGTATACCTGCACAAAGAAAGACAGATAATAGTCCAGCATATGTATCAAAGAAAATGAAACGCTTTTTTGATTATTATAATATAAAACACATTACAGGTATACCAAATAATCCTACAGGTCAGGCAGTTATAGAAAGATCAAATCGTACTATAAAGGATATGCTGAACAAACAGAAAGGGACCGAAAATACCCCCAGAAATAGATTACATAATGCTTTATTAACCTTGAATTTTCTTAACACTAATGAGAAAGGAACGACAGCAGCAGAAAGACATTGGATAATGGAAAAGTCTGCTGAACTAAATCAACTGATTTATTTCAAAGATGTGCTGACCTCTCAATGGAAGCCAGGAGATGTGCTACGTTGGGGAAGGGGTTTTGCTCTTGTTTCCACAGGAGAAAAAAAATTGTAGATACCATCAAAATTAATAAAGTTTCGATTTGAAGAGGAGAAACCTCTTGGAAAGGAGAAATGACAACTCATCCACAATGATGATATTCATACAGGTGGTAAGAAAAACATATAAAATGGGGGCAGGGTTCTGTTCTTATCTCCACAGGAAAACACTCATCTTTGAAAAATTCAAGGGACCCTGGATGTTTGGATACTGACAGATGGAAAAATATTTGCCCAATAGGAAATATCAAGAAAACTGAATGAGTTGTGTAAGTAAAATATATTAAACCATATTTCTAAATTTATAAAGCTGGTTTTGAAGTTGGACTCTGGCTCAGTCCCTCTCCAATTCCAAGCCTGTTAGTAAGAGAAAAACCCAGAGTTTCTGGAGTTTCTGTCTCATATCAAGAGCTATGATATGGGACAGAAAGAAATATGAGTTTAGAAAACATCTTTGCTTTTCTTCATATCTATCATACTTTTCATTGAACATATCTATCATGCCTTTGAGTGAATATGTATATATATGTCTATATATGTCTATATGATTAATGTTTAAGTTTTTCACAATGAACAATGAGTTTTTCCTGAAGTGACATTTGAAGTTTCCAGGAAGAAGATGGGGCCACATAAGAACAACTCCACCTGGTTGATATGACGTCATGATACTGATAGCGCTACTACAAGACCTGCTTTGAGTACCAGCTGCACAGGACAGTTCCAACATGGTTAGCTGAAATGGTGCACATCTTATACAACATTTTGGCCAGACCTGCACAAAATACTCAGAGACTATTGGCAATTTTAAAAGACATTGATCTTGAAATTTAACCATCATTTTACTTTCACAGGATCCCCCAGAAAGAACGTCGCGCCCATGACAGCTGGAAGTAATTCTAGAGGACGACGTCCCCTCTCCCAGTAAAGTTTGCCCTTGGGTTTAGGGACATCATTTAGGGGTTGATTATAATTAGTATACGATTGAGGGTTGGGGGAGGAATTTCATAAGCTCAGGGATCATTTTGAAAAAAAAAAAGAGAGATGATGGGATAATAGATTTGTAATTGTGAGTTACTGTTTTTAGACAAATATATTGGTATAGATTCTTGTATATTGATACAAAGTTAAACTATATTGACTATTGTATGCATGCATGTTTCTACCTCCGTTTAAAACATTTTTATGTATTGACATATATTGTATTGATATATATATATATTGTATATATTTACCATATTGCAGTGTACATTTCTACCTCTGATTAAGATACTTATATAATGTTTGTGTATTGATATATATTTACCTACTGCAATGTATATTTGTACATTGTTTATATTTGGAGGTCATTGTCCTCATTTGTTTCACAGTCATTTATTGTCTTAGTGTTTAAGTTAGATAGATATTGAGAATTATATAGACTAATAGTCATCTAAGTTTGTCATTTATAATAGGACTAATCAGGTTCTTTAGATATATAGAGATTATACTCAGTATAGATAGATAATCTTCAACTTCTTCAAAGAGCTGTAGAAAATGGCCTTTAATCTAACTCAGAGTTTTGTGGTAGTGAGACACAATTGCTCCTGGCAACACCACTCTATTCCCGAGAGAATGTTGAGCACCAAAGACACTCCACCTGGAGCCTTTCTTTTTGGCAGAACTGGCCTTGGGGCAAAGAAATGCCCGTACCTCAACCACTGACAAAGATACAGAGCGTGCATCAATGGATAAAACAGGACTGTCATATCCTGCCAAGACAGGGTAAGATAATTTTGAAAAGTAGCTTGCCTTTGAAAATGGTATGTCAGTTATGTTAGGCCTTAGCCAAAGTTGGTTGCTTCAACGCTGCTAACGTGACTTTGGGTGACTGCCCAGGTAGCTAGTTGTCTCTGTGATTTGTTGCATGTTTTGGAAGTTGTTTTACTGAACTTCCTAATTACCCAGGTAACATTATTTCCCTTCTCAGATCTTTGATGGGGTTGAAGACTATATAAATGGAGTTACTTTCTCTCATGAGTTGGCCAAGTTATTTATTATACAAGACCTAAGCTACTTAGAATAGGATATTTGTACTTATTGTATATAATTTCATAGTAGGTTTAGAACTCTCTTATTTAAACAAAAGGGGGAGGTGTTGCGGGAGGTCCTCCCGTTCCTCCAGCCTATAGCTGCTGAGATACCAGCCCATTGGGGCGTGGTCTCTCTCTCTTTAAAAAAAGCGGCCACTTCCCTCTCCTCTCTGTCTTTACTTCCTGCTCTGCAGGAGACTAGACTCCCTTCCTGGTTGCGCAGAGGGCTGACGGTGATCTGTAAGTTTTTTCCCCTTTAAATAAATACCACCCTATTAATCATATTTCCAAGCTGGTGTGGCATTGTTTATGACTTACGCCTTCAGGCCCTCCTTTACACAGAGGACAAATGGGCTGAGAGAGAAATCAGAGAAACATCACCCTTCACAATAGCCACAAATAGCATAAAATGTCTCAGAGAAACTTTAACCAAACAGGTGGAAGACTTGTATAACAAGAACTTTAAATCTTTGAAGAAAGAAAATAAAGAAGACACCAGAAAGCGGAAAGATCTCCCATGCTCTTGGGTAGGCAAAATTAACATAGTAAAAATGATAATCTTACCAAAAAACAATCTAGAGTCAATGAAATGCCTATCAAAATCCTAGAAAAATTCTTGACAGACCATGAAAGAATAGTACTCAACATCATATGGAAAAGCAAAAACCCAAGGATAGCCAAAACAATCCTGTACAATTAAAGAACTTCTGGAGGCATCACAATCCCTGAATTCAAACTCTACTACAGAGCTACAGTACTGAACACAGCCTGGTATTGGCATAAAAACAGACAGGAGGACCAATGGAACCAAATCTAAGACCTGGATATCAATCCACTCTTCTTTAAACAGCTTATTTTTGACAAAGAACAAAAAAAAATCAAATGAAAAAAACAGCACATTTAGCAACTGGTGCTTAAATAACTGGATATCAACATGTAGAAGAATGAAATAGAACCATATCTTTCACCATGCAGAAAACTCAAGTCCAAATAGATCAAAGATGTCAACATAAAGCCAGACACACTGAACCTGATAGAAGAGAAAGTGAGAAGTACATTTGAATGCATGGGCACAGGAGATCACCTTCGGAATATAACCCCAGCAGCACACACACTGAGAAAACCAATTAATAAATGGGACCTCCTGTAACTGAAAAGCTCCTGTAAGCAAAGGACATGGTCCACAAGACAAACTGAGAGCCTATAGAATGGGAAAAGATCATCACCAACCCAACATCAGACAGATGTCTGACCTCCAAAATATACCAAAAACTCAAGAAATCGGTCGTCAAAAGAACAAATGATCCAATAATGTTCTATTCTGGAGAGGTTGTGGGGTAAAGGAAACACTCCTGCATTGCTGGTGGGAGTGAAAGCTGGTACAGCCCCTTTGGAGGAAACGACCTTCCTCAAGACCCAGCAATAAAACTTTTGCGTATATATCCAAAGGAGGCTCAATCGTGCCACAAGGACATGTGCTCAACCATGTTCATAGCTGCTTTGTTTCTCATAGCCAGAACATGGAACCAACCTAAATGCCCCTCGATCAAAGAATGAAAAAGGAAAATGTGGTACATTTACACAATGGAGCACTATACTGCAGGAAAAATAATGACAGCTTGAAATTTGCATGCAAAGTGATGGAACCAAAAAACGTCATTTTGAGTGAGGTAACCCAGATCCAGAAAGACAATTATCACATGTATTCACTAATAAGTGGTTTTGAAACATAAACCAAAGAAAACCAGCCTAGAAATCACAACCCCATAGAACTTAGACAACAACGAGGACTCAAAGAGACACATACGTAAATGTAATCTACATGGGAAGTAGAAATAGACAAGATCTCCAGAATAAATTGAAAGCATGGGGACCGTGGGAGAGGGCTGAAGGGACCTTACCAGAGAATAATGTATTGCTCAATAAAATAAAATAAAATAAAATAAAAAAAAACCTGTTAAAGTGGGTTCCGTTGTTTGGCTGGTGATCCCGTCTTGCACCCAGTAACTTTTCCATTGTGATGTGTATGTTCATCATTGGTTGAGTATTTCGGCTGAATCATTTTATCCTTCTTTGTACCTGAAGCTACAGATAAATTCTTGTTTCAAAAACATTGTGAAAAGGTTTTGGGACCCAATAAACCTCTCCACCAATGCAATAACCCATAATCAGACCAAGTCAAACTGTATCAGAAAACGCCCATGTTTTTGAATGAGTGCTAACGCTCCCAGTGGCCTTCCAGATCCTCAGAGGGGAGATGAGGAAATAAGAGAGAGAAACCACAAGTTTGTCCCTGGGGGGGGGGCAGTTTAAACACCCTGTGGGAGTGGTTCTTGAGCATCTCTATGGAAGGGTCAGCCTTTGGCAGGCTTTCTCTGAGGTGAATTCTGAACAGAGGCAACTCCCACAGGAGGGGATTTGAGGTAAAATTTTCAGCTCAAACATTCCAGACTTTTTGTGTATATGGATGCCAGGGGCTGAGGTGTGGCCTCAACCCAAACACACTATAGAAGAGAAATTGCCATGTATGATGCAATGATAAACGGTACGATCATCTGAAAACCTTAAATTGCTATATTATGTCTGCACGTGGGCTAAAGAGGTTTTAAGGGGGTCAGGCACGGCAGCACAAAGCTCTTCTTGCCATCACTATGTAGACAGACCCTGTCTGGGGTGGGGGTGGGGTCTTGTGGAAGGAATGCAGAGAGGCAGAGAAGAACAGAGAGGGAGGGATTTTAAAGGGACATAGAGAGGGCTTGCAGGCAAGGGCTTGCTGTCAGGATTGATCATCCAAGACCTTGATCCACGGAGCAGGTACAGCAGAAAGAGATCCGACTGCTGCAAACTGTCCGCTGGCCTCCACACGCGAGTCATGGCACACACACCTGCCCATCCCACACAAACACAACACAGAAAAAAGCACTTACTTATTTTTGTATGTGTGTTTGTACCTGATTGTATGTGTGCAGGAAATACATGCAGGAGCCTGAGGAGTCCGAGAGAGGGCAGAGTGGATCCCCTGGACCAAGAACACAGACTCGGGCAACTCTGAATACCATGTCCCAAGGTAGTGTCAGTTTCATGGTGTTTCTGTAGAAGAGAGCAGAGAAATCCATACATCAAGAGCCTTGTAAAATGCAGTGGTGGAGACATGAGGTAGGCAGGTTCTAGGGTAGCTGGAGACCTCTGCTGTAGGGCTGGCTCTCTTGCTGCCTAGCTTCTCTGACTTCCTATTGGCAGAAGATAGGGGTCTGCCAGTACACAAATCAGCGACAAGGCTGTTAGTACATGGCTGTGAGCAGCCATCGGCTATTTGTGGGTCACAGAAAATTCAAGATGATTTGTCTCTGGTCCTGAAACACTCCATCCAGCTCTCAGCAAGGAAGAAAGTCCACCAAGCTATCCTCTGGTATGCAAACATCGGGAATTTCTCTCTCAAGCCCTGGGATGGGCAACAACACTCCCCCCTCTCCACTTCCACATCTCCTGTACCTGTATAGCAGGCCAGCTGGTGGCAACCTTACACTAGGGCCAGCCTTCACTCACAGCCTCACTGATGTTCCTAGCATCACTGAGGAAATTTTACATCAAATAGGAAGGAACGTCTTCAAATTCATCCTTACTATCTGCAGCAGGCGGTCAGCAAATAGTTTCCCTTTTTCATATCTGTATGCAAACAAAAGTATTAAAGCATCTTACAATAAAACGGTTTTTAAAAGTCAACTTCTGTACCAAGTTTCTGTGAATTCTTCTCATCCCAGCAAGGCCTGTGAGGGGAGGGGATAGAGAGCGAGGGGGACCGGGAGAGGGAGCCATGGTCAGAGGACAGTATTCATAGTTAAAGAAGCTGGCCTTCATCATGCTTGCTGGCAAGTCTTTTCATCCACCTTTAAAAGATAAGCCCCACTGCCTTTTCCATTTTGTTTTGTTCTGTTTTTGACAGGGTCCCAGGCTGATATAACTTGAATTAATGATCCTCTTGCCTAGGAGCCTCTGTAGAATTACAGACTTTAGCCGACAATCTAGCCTAAGTTTTATTCATGGATAGTAACATGAGTTACTGTGCTTTTGTGGCTCGTCTCAAACTTTAGAGTTTTCAGTTCTTGGAAATCTGGCCACTTTGGTGTGGTCGTCCCTCCCCCATTTTGTGTCCTCTCTGGTCTAAGTGTTATTCCTGCTGTAAGAGATGTCTTGACTTCAGCAACTCTTAGAAAGGAATACATTTAGCTAGGACTGGCTTACAGATACAGAGGTCCATTATCTTTCTTTTCTTTCTTTCATTTTTTCATGTAAATAGTTTTATTTTTCTATATCTACAGTCAATTAAACATAGTTATGTATCTTCACCAGCAGCTGGGGCGTCCCCGACCTTTGTGTTTCTCATGGAAATTACTTGGGCTCTGAGCTCTGAAACCAGCTTGATGAGCCCTTTACTAAGCAGCTCCTGAAGGGCTGCCCTGGCCAAGGAACCCTGAACCTTGAGTCTCTCGGGGACCACAGCTGGAGTAATAAGCTTACAGTTAGGAACGTCCTTACAGCGTTTGTCATATGGAGCCTAGTCAAACAGGACTAGATAGTTGAGCCTGCCCTGAACTTTGACTTTGGACCACTCCTTCGTTTTGCCTTGCCACCAGACTTATTTACTGGGCCTGTGTCCTTTTGGGCCGACTTTCAGTCATCTTTCTTCTTCTTGCCACCCTTGGGCGGCATGATGGAGCTCAGAGAGTGGAAAGGACACTGCAGCCTCCCTAAGATGTCGGGAAAAAGTCAGAGGTAGACAAGAGAAATATATAGCTCACCAGACTTATTTTGTCATGCCACAAAGAAACAAAGAACACTTTTTATTTTGCTCTTCACACACACCCTGCTTTTTACCTGGTATTTGTTAAGAAAATTGATATTGAAAGAATATATTTAACAAAATTATAGAAGAAAACTTTCCCAGCCTGAAGAAGGATATTTCTACGAAGGTATAAGAAGCTTACAGAACACCAAATAGACTGGATCAAAAAAAATCTCCTTGCCATATAATAATCAAAACACATAACATACAGAATAAAGAAAGAATATTAAGAGCTGCAAAGGAAAACGGTCAAGTAACATATAAAGGTAACCCTATCAGAATTGAACCTGACTTCTCAATGGAAACCATGAAAGTCAGAAGGTCTTGGATAGATGTGCTGCAGACACAAATAGACCATGGATGCTAGTCCAGACTACTAAACCCAGCAAAGCTTTCTTTCACCATCGATGGATAAAACAAGATATTCCATGACAAAAACAGATTTAAGCAATATGTATCCATAAACCTAGCCCTACAGAAGGGCTATAAAGTACTAGAAAGTACTCAAAGGAAAACCTCAACCCAAGGAAGGAAAAAATACCCACAATCGTACAGACATTTGATAACCATCCACAACACCATTTAAAGAAGGGAAACACACAAACACTAACACCAAAAAAAAAAATTGAAAAACCAAAAACCAGAGTTAACAACCACTGGTCTTTAATATTGCTTTATATCAATGGACTCAATTCACCTATAAAAAGGCACAGGTTAAAAGAATGGATACGAAAAGAGGATCCAACATTCTGCTGTTTATAAGAAAGACACCTTAAACTCAAAGACAGATGCTACCTCAGAGTAAAGACCTGGGAAAAGATTTTCCGATCAAAAGGAACTAAAAAAACAAGCTGTATGGGTATCCTAATTCCTAACAAAATTGATTTCACACTAAAATTAATCAGAAGAGATGGAGAAGGACATTTATACTCACAACAGGAACAATTTATCAAGATGAAGTCTCAATCCTGAATATCTATGCCCCTAAAATAAAACACCCACACACGTAAAAGAAACATTACTAGAACTCAAAGCATATACGAAACCCCACACTCTAATAGTAGGAGATTTCAACACTTCTCTCTTACCAATGGAGGGTCAACCAGACAGAAACTTAACAGAGAAATAAGAGAACTAATAGATGTAAGGAATCAAACAGACTTTAACAGACAGCTATAGAACAGTCCACATAAACAGGACAGAATATACTGTCTTCTCAGTACCTCCTGAAACCTTCTCGAAAATTGATCACATACTCAGTAACAAAGCAAACATCCACAAATACAAAGAAATTGGAGTAAACCACCTCTGTCTTATCAGATCACCATGGAGTAATGTTAAAATTTAACAACAATATAACCCCCAGAAAGCCTACAAACTCACGGAAACTGAACAGTCAGCTACTGAACCACCCCTGGGTCAAGGAAGAAATAAAGAAAGAAGTTAAAGTCTTTCTTGAATTCAACGAAAATGAAGACACAATATACCCAAACCTATAAGGGCTTTATGAAAGCAGTGCTAAGAGGAAAGTTCATAGCACTAAGTGTCCACATAAAGAAAACAGAGAAAGCTCACATTACAGACTTAATAGCATACCTGAAAGCTCTAGAATAAAAAGAAGCAGACTTACCCAGGAGGAGTAGAAGACTGGAAATATTTAAACTGAGGGCTGAAATCAACTAAATAGAAACACACACACACACACACACACACACACACACACACAAAACAACCAGTGAAATACAGTGCTGGTTCTTTGAGAAAATCAACAAAACTGACAAACCCCTATCCAAACTAATCAAAAGGCAGAGAGAGAACACTCAAAAAACAAGATCAGAAATGCAAAGGGGGATATAACAACAGACACTGAGGAAATTCAGAGAATCATTAGGTCTTACTACAAAAGCCTGTATCCCACAAAAAAGGGGATTCAAATAAGAAAGAAAGAAGTCAAACTTGCGTTATTTGCAGATGATATGATAGTGTACATAAGTGACCCCAAAAACTCTGCCAGAGAACTCCTACAGTTCATAAATGGCTTCAGTAATGTGGCAGGATACAAGATCAACTAAAAAAAAAATCAATTGCAATCCTATACACAAACGATAAAGAAGCAGAGAGGGAAATCAGAGAAACATCACCTTTAATGATAGCCACAAATAGCAAAAAGTATGTTGGGGTAACACTAACCAAAAGAGTGAAAGATCTACTTGACAGGGACTTTAAGTCTTTGAAGAAAGAAATTGAAGAGGATACCAGAAAATGGAATGATCTCCGATGCTCTTGGATTGGTAGGATCAGCATAGTAAAAATGGCAAGTCTACCAAAGGCAATCTACAGATTCAATGTAATCTCCATCAAAATCCCAACAAAATTCTTCACAGACCTTGAGAGAACAATAATCAACTTATATGGAAAAACTAAAAACACAGGCTTGCCAAAACATTTCTATACAATAAAGGATCATCTGGAGGCATTACCATCCATGACATCAAACACTATTACAGAGCTACAGTAATGAAAACAGCTTTTTATTGGCATAAAAAACAGAGACACTGACCAACGAAATCAATTCACAGACCCCGATATTATTCCAAAAACCTATGAACATCTGATTTTTGAGAAAGAAGTTAAAATTATACAATGGAAGAAAGAAAGCATCTTTAACAAGTGATGCTGGCATAACTGGATGTCAACCCGTAGAAGAATGAAAATAGATCCATACCTATCCCCATGCACAAAACTCAAGTCCAAATGGATTAGAGACCACACTGAAACGGATACAAGAGGAAATGGGAAGTAGCCTGCAATATATGGGCACAGGAGACCACTTCCAACGTATAACCCCAGTAGCACAGTCAATAAGAACAACAATGAATAAATGTTGAAAACTGAAAAGCTTCTGTAAAGCAAAGGACACTGTCATTAAGACAAAAAGGCAACCTACTGAATGGGAGATCTTCACCAACCCCACATCAGACAAAGGTCTGATTTCCAAAATATACAAAGAACTCAAGAAACTAGATATTAAAATTCTATTTAACCCAAATAAAAAATGGGGTACTGAGCTGAACAGAGAATTCTCAACAGAAGAATTTCAAATGGCCAAAAGATACTTAAGGGCATGTTCAACTTCCTTAGCTATCAGGGAAATGCAAATCAAAACAACTTACACCTGTCAGAATGGCTAAAATCAAAACCACCAATGGTAGCCTATGTTGTTGAGGATGTGGAGTAAGGAAAACACTCATCCATTGCTGGTAGGAATGCAAACTTGTGCAAACACTTTGGAAATCAATGTAGCAGTTTCTCAGAAAGTTGGGAGTCAACCTACCTCAGGATCCAGCAATACCACTCTTGGGAATATACCCAAGAATGCCCAATCATACTACAAAAGAATCTTTTCAACTGTGTTCATAGCATTATCTGTAATAGCCAGAACCTGGAAACAACCTAGATGCCCCTCAATGGAAGAATGGATTCAGAAAGTGTGGCACATATACACATTAGAGTACTACTCAGTGGTTAAAAAAAATGACACCTTGAATTTTTCATGCAAATGGATGGAAATAGAAAACACTCTCCTGATTGAAATAACCCAGTCCCCAAATATGAATATGGTATGTCCTCACTCATTAGTGGATTCTAGCCATAAACAAAGGACATTGAGCCTATAGTTCATGACCAGTAGATTCTAGTTATAAACAAAGGACATTGAGCCTATAGATCATGATCCTACAGAAGTTAAAAAATAAGGTGAACCCACAAAAAACACATATAGATCCACCTGGAAATTGGAAGCAGACAAGATTGCCAGGCAAAAGTTGGGAGCATGGGGGTGTGAGTGGGGTGGGTGGGAGGAGAGAGGGTTAGAGAGAAGGGAGAAGGAGAAGGTTGGGGACAGCTTGGGAGAGTGGGATGGTTGAGATGGAGGAAGGACATATATGGGAGCAGGGAAGGGGATATCTTAATTGAGGAAGCCATTTTGGGTTTGGCAAGAGGCTTGGCTCTTGAGGGTTTCCCAGGAGTCCACATGGATGACCCCAGCTAGGACCCTGGGCAGTGGAGGAGAGGGTGCCTCAACTGGCGTTGTCCTGTAGGCAGACTAATGACTATCTTAATATGACCATAGAACTTTCGTCCAGAGACCGATGGAGATAGAGAGAGAGACCCGGTCTCCGTGGTGCACAGCCCCCAATCCCACCCCCAGGCCACCCCCCCCGCCCATGGTTCCCTCTCCACTCCGGGTCAAGTTCGTCCATCTCCCTCCTGTCCTGACTCCCTGAGCACTGGCACCTCACTTGCTGCCTTTCCCACTGGTGCCCCGCTGAGGTTCCAGCACACACCTGGGGCGACCACCCCTCGCGCGTCAGTTGCCGGGGTGTGTAAAAAACCCGACCCTAATGCTTACTTGGGCTCCTTTGCAGCGTCCTGATGGTCGGCCGGAACGCTACTCCACAGGTGTGGAATCCTAGACGGCCCCGACCCCCGGTGGCGTAGGGGTCAAAGTGTCCTGGATGCTCCGGGTTCATAAAGTTCACGCGAGATCTGGAAGCGGCCATGGGGCCGGCAGGGAGCCCGGCAGGTTGCCTTCGCTTGGCCTCGACAAAGTGGACATCACAGGTGTGACTGCCATGGTGATGTCTGGCTCACCAAGGAGACCGGGTTTGATCTTTTTAAGGACTCTGTGGAGCAATCGTTTAGTGTGTTATGCTATTAATCGAGAGGTCGAGCCCTCCCAGACGCCACAATTTTTAGGCTTTTAACAAACAGCTTTCTAAATTTACAGTCCTTGTGTGGTGACTTGGCAAATGGAAATTCCCCTACTTCCCTAAATACTGGAAACCCAGTAAATAAAAAGATAAGAAAAACCCCCTATGGACTTAAGGTACCTAAGGCCTTACCTTTCTGTCACACCCTGTCTATTTATGGCCTGTCCTGCGGCAGGGTAATCAATGAAGGCAATTTTTATTTTGGATGGTAGGGTGGGGATGAGGACACCTGTGAAAACCCCCACCTTCTGTCTTTGGCCTATTTGGGGATGAAAAGAATGGGAATATCTTTTTTTTTCTTTTGTTTTCGAGACAGGGTTTCTCTGTGGCTTTGGAGCATGTCCTGGAACTAGCTCTAGTAGACCAGGCTGGCCTTGAACTCACAGATCTGCCTGCCACTGCCTCCCTAGTGCTGGGATTAAAGGCATGAAACAGCACCACCCGGCGGGAATCCGTTGTTAATAAAAGAAAATTATGAAAAACAAGTCACTAAAGCAAGGAAACGAACCAGATTTTAATAAAACGGGTAAACTTTACACTACCGGCTAAAGATATGCATATGACAAGGGAACCGACAACATAATTCGTAATCAAAAACCCTAGAACAGATTTATTTCAAAAATCATGTGCTGTGGAAACAAAAAAATAAACCACAGAAACAGGCAGGCCAAGACTTGTTTAGTAAGGAGTCCAGGGACTGGCAGTGACGGCATTAGACACTGTAGACGGGGGCGTCTAGGGAAGGCTCTGGACAGCTGGTTTGCTCCCCAGCTTTTTGGGAGGACCCCAGAGCAGCTGTTCCCCTCCCCACCTGCCACAGCCAACACAGAGAAGAGGGCAATGGAGGGCTATCAGGTGTTGGAGGAAATACTGCACCTGCAAGAGTGGCAGCGCCCCACCGACTTCACAGTTAGCGACTGTCCTCACCACCCAAACATGGCACAGACGCGAGCACTTGGCAGCATCATAAGCCCAGCAGCTTTGGAGAAATCACTTCTGCAGGACAGGCCGGTTGAAGGAAGCCTCGGAAACCGGTCCGGGCCAGGATGAGTTTTACTGAGGCTTGTGTGAGCACCCACTTTAGGGCTCATTGCTTGGCATGTCGTACTCTGTGTTGTGGTCTGAGCAACCATGGTTCGAATCCGAGTCACGGCAATTATCGTCCTGCCCGTCTGGTCTGACTGCTGCTTTCTTGCTCCCATGCTCTGAGGCCTAGCTAATGTCTTGACACAGACTCCAGGCTCCCTAGTTCAAGTCCCGCGGACATGGAGGAACTCAAACACTATTAGTAAAATTTGCTGCTTGGAGTCTTCACTGTCAATCACGCTGTCTCAGGTGGACTCACAAAATCACCTTCACTGTCAGTCACCCTAGACCCAGGGCATAGTAAGCACCATCTTTGAGCAACACCCCTAGCCCAGGTTTTGGTCATGTCAGCATGATGCAGGGTTTGAATGTTCCTATCTGGTATTTGTCTTAGTAATAACACGTTAGTGGGAAATCTTGTTTTCTATGTCCTGCCCTCCCTTTATGTGTCCTCCCCCCATTCCTAGTGATGGCTCCTAGTAATGGAGTCTCAACTGGCCATCTCCTTCACCAGGCAAGGATTCCAGTGGTAGGACTGGGCTGCATTCTATTCAGTTGTTGGTCAAGGTTGCCCCATGGAAATCTCCAAACCACCCAGGCTGCTGCTAAGACACAGGGCTGCTCTCCAGAAACTGCCAGCGGGTCCCATTGCTGAGGTAACATCCACACATGGAATATGGGGAAGTCAAGCTTAGTCATACAGGAATCCTGCATCCTACCTTCTAGTCTCTATAGAAAAAGAAAAGCAGACACCAACCAACCCATTCACAAAACCATTGACCTACAAAATGTCCTGCCTACAAAATAAGAAGGGTAATCGGGGCACAGAACTTGTGTGAATAGCCAACCAGTGTCTGATTTGACTTAAGGCCCTCTCCACAAGAAGGAACCCACATCCAGCACTTGCTTGTGTAGCCAAGAACCAGAGTAGATATTATATATACATACATATATATATGTATATATATATATATACATATATATAGGATAGAGAGATAAAAAGATATGAAAGACCTGGATAAATTCAGACCCCTCTAGCAGAAAAAATAGAGCCAAAAATCTAAGCAGGGAGAGAAGAATCAAAAAATCTAGATTAACCGTTTCAGTGAAGATAAAGTTAGATTATATTCTTGAGAAACAAGGAGTTACCCCCTTGTGATTATCGCTGGTATTTTCAGAATTTTTCAATGACCACTGTTATTTTTGGAATTTTCCAATGACGCCCTCTCTATCCCTTTTGGATAGTTTCTTCCCTTAAATACTCCTTCTCCCAGTTACTCGGGGTCAAACTCTCTACCCCTGCATGGGAAATGAGTTTTGGCCCCAGTGCACTGGTTCCTGTCCTGTGAATAAACCTCGTGTGATTGCAGCAAGGACGGTCTCTCGTGAGTTCCTGGGGGGTCATGTTATCCTGAGACTTGAGAGTTTCCCTGCTCTAGAGGTCTTTCAGCTAGATAGATAGTTAGAGAGATAGTAGATAGCCCAGTAGTAGGCAGTCCAGAGACTTAGGATAAAATCAAACACTACTAGTTTATAAAAAAAATATTTTACCCTATGTCTCTGGGTACCTACTACTAGGCTATCATCTATCTATCTATCTATCTATCTATCTATCTATCTACCTACCTATCAACCATCTCTCTTAATTTTTTATAGTCTTGCACAGAAACACTCTCCACAGGAGGTAGGTGGCCACTGATACAGGCTTCTTTTACTCCAGCTAGTCATAAGGCTTACTTAGACTATGAAGAGGGGTTCCTTACCCCACCTCTCTATTCACAATAGGGTCTTCTCAAATTCTGCATGTGATTAGACAGTCCTAACCTGTATTGTCAACCTAGATGAGAGATGAAGAAATCCATTCCAATCAGACAGTCAGCGATGCTGGGTCTGGGTCCGGAACCGATGTGAGCCCTGCATGGATGTCTGGCAGCCTAAGACAATTAGCATGCCTGCTTCATGTGCCTGTCCCTACAGGTCTCAAGAAACGTCTGTCTTTGGTTGGAGGTGATCCAATCTACTGATAGAGCACATATGACTCGGAGGACAAAGTCAAGGGCAGGGACTGGAGAGATGGCTCATGCATTAAGAGCACTTTTGGCTGTCTCAGGAGACCTACCTAAATAAAGCATATACTTTATAAGCAGTCGGGACCAGGCAGAACACACTAAAGCTTCCGGCTACAGTTAGTTGTGTTTCCCTTCAGTTTGCTCTGCATGATGATGTCATGAACATGTTGTACATTGTGTGTACCACATTCTACTGAAGCTAAATATATGACCTCAGGGATACAATATGTCTAGATTTTCTGTAGACTAGTGGGTATACACGGAGTAGGCCATGCCATCAGTATCCATATCTGAGGTGCCATCTTCCCGTGCAGGCCATGACTGGAAAATAACTGTGCAGCCCAAGCTACCTGGAACTTGCAGTTACAGATCCACGCCTGTGAGTTGTGGGTTTACAGGAGTATGACAGCTCATCTGACTAAAGAAGGTTCTTAAGAGTGAAAAGTTGGAAATAGCTTTTTATTCATAAAACATTCATTTTATTCAATGGGGGCTTTAAGACAGCGATCATTAAAGACAGTGTGTAACCTTAGCAAACTATTAAAACAATGGTAATAATAAAAGAAATAACAAAAACTTACACTAAAATGAAGAAAACCAAAAAACTAATGCACAGATATCCCAAGATATAAATGAAACCAAACAATCTAAAACATAACAAAACAACCACAAAAATAAAATTAAGCAAATTTCCCACTTTCCCTTGGAATATTAAGAAAAAGCAAATCAATAACATAAGACACGAGGAAGTGGATTAGTCTCTGTAGTGAATTATCATCACCAACACTTGTGAGTGATATGGGGTCAGCGTCAGCTCTGCACTAGAGAGAGAATCTTGGGCTTTTGGGTGTGGTCTGTCTGGATAGCAGTGTGACAGAGTCTTCCTTGTCAGATTCCACATCACATATGCAGTCAGCTTGCCAAAGCCCTTGACAGTAACTGACAGAATGACTCTTGCTCACCCAAGTATCTCCCTCCATGTGGTTTTGCCCACTTGGTGATGGATGTTCGGCTTCTGAGTAATTTGTGGGGTGTCGTCTGAATCTCAAGCTTACTTCTGATGCAGTCTTTTCTCTGAAAATTGTGAGCCAACAGAGGTGAATCAGATTGTGGCTGGATCCTCTAATGATTGGTTGATATTTGCCTCAATGTTGTGCTCACAGTAGAAAGGGACATGGCTTTCTCAGAGGAGGCCTGGATCCTGGAGTGTAGAATGTCATGCCTTCAAGGTGTCTCTGGTTACCTTCAGTTCTCTTACGAGGTGCTGTTATAGAAGAAATGGAAATCAGACATAGAAACAGACTCTCTGGGGCACAAACAAGAAGAAAATCAGGGCTATTCGCCACTAGTAAGGAATAGTCAAGGAAGAAAACCCACACCGTGAACCCCTGGTTGGTGGGAATGGGCTCAATGGTGGCTCACTTGCCTGGCACATAGTGCTCCTGCTGCAGCAGCTCCATCTGCAGGAGGCTCTCCTCCTGGGCTGTGGTCTGTTCCAGTTCATGCTGGAGATGTTCAAACCTACAGGAGGAAGGCAGCTGGGACACAGGCCTGGTGGGGCCCTGCCATGTCAGCTTTTGAGTCCCCACCAGGCAGACAACCCAGCATCACCTTTTAGCTGAGCTCAATGACTGCTTCCTCAAAGGAAAAGGGTCAGAGGCCCCTGGACTGGATTTTTTCCTCAACGTTTAAAAACTGCTATAAATTGAACTGGAAAACACACTGTTAACAACATATTTTCCAACAGTCCAAAAACTTTATTTTGGAGGAGTCTCAATGTCTGAGTTAGATATTCCTGGCCTTGATTGGATACCAGGTGAAATGTGAACAACCTGTCAAACTCTATGTCTGCCCTCTAGTGGAGCCCACACAACACTGCAGGGAAGGCTCTAATTATTCCTACAGCCCAGAACCTGCATGGGCTAATTTGTCAACTCCTAATCTGTTTATGGCAGAGTAAATCTTCTCACAGGAAACTGACGAACCCTGCAGAGAGCCTGCATACAGCAGGGGTGCGCTACGTTCAAATCAGTCAAAGACTAGAAATTTATCTCTAAATGTGATGTTTCTGAAGGAAAATAAAGTGGCAGAGGACACACTGTCCTTCACAATTTACCTGCCGCTTCTCACAGGAGAAGAAGGGGACACAAACCCCAGAAGACCAAAACCAAACATATTGTTTTCTGGACAAAACTTCCCGGTGATTAGCCAACTCGATACTCTGAGATATTTTTTCCCTGAATGTGGATGGGAGCCTTGCCAAATAGACTAAAACCCAGACAGGTCAGAGACCCCGAAACAGAGAATCCACTAGACTACAACTGCTTCTGTCAGTCTGTGCTCCTACCTCATCTGGGACTCAGTGAAGTGATGCTGCAGCTTTCCTGCCAAGTCCCTTTGCTGGGTAACCAGTTCCTTCCACGTCAGCAGGAATTGAAGGTGTTCCTCCAGTCTTTGATGTTCCTATTATTAGAGGATTGTGTTCTTAGGGCAGGGTTGTCTGCGCACACGTACACAAGTGTGCATGCATGTTCACAAACACAAACACACACAGTCGTGTTCATCACAAGTACATGGATGCTCACATACAAGCACACTGCATTGCATCCACATGTGTAGTTCCTAGCTAACAATATGGAAGAAGAGATCACCTGGGAATCTATGAAGAAGAGAGTTAACTTTCATTAGCC
The DNA here is from genome assembly GCF_018167655.1 of Microtus oregoni. NCBI lineage: Eukaryota > Metazoa > Chordata > Mammalia > Rodentia > Cricetidae > Microtus > Microtus oregoni. Next base: position 3,955,317 of record NW_024543830.1, on the reverse strand, counting down.
CACACCCTCTCCCCCCGAATTATAAACCAGGTACAGGGATGTGTTGATATGATGAGGAATGTGTACTTTGTCTTTGTTTTGATAATTTTCATTATATGTCTACTTTATATGTGTGGGGGTTTTGCCTGCCTGTGTGTCTATGCACCACATGCACGCCTGGTCCCTGGGAGAAGAACACAGTGGGCAGAGCAGTCAATGCAGTGCTTGCCTTGTGCACCCAGGCCACAAATGATGGATGCCAGGGTTCCTTGATCAGTTATCTAAGCTTGCATACAAATTTTCCAGTCTGTTCATTAAAGTCTTAGTTCCGTCGTACAGGACCACTGCCTGATGGTGGAACAGCCCCTTCCTCTCACTCAGTGCTTTCCCATGGCTCCAAGAAGGGCAGCTTCCTCCAACAAGAACGTTCTAAACCACAGGTTACCTCATTTTCTGCCCAAGGAGTTTGAGCAATGAGCTCAGAAAGCCAGAAAATCTCTACAAGCAGAAGTCAAAATAAACCTTTCCGTCCAGTAAGATGATTGTGTCAGGGATTTCTCTAAGTAACAGAAGGCTGACTGAAGGTCAAATAGTACATCTATTACTTCATACTTAGCAATATTCCATGGAAGGACTTGACTTCATTGAATTTTTACTCATCAATGTTGGGCATTTGAATATTTTCTGGATTGGGTTGCTCTGAGGAATGCTTCTATAACCCAGGTGTCCCCTAGATACTCTGTGACCCTTAATTCTCATTTTGAGATTACTGCATCATTTGGAGACTGCAATTCAAGTTTCTGAAAAATTATACATAGCTTCTCACAGGGCTACACAATTTTCCCTCCTAGCAATATCTGAGGATCCTCATTTCTCCCAGCCCCCATCAGGCCAACTTTAACTCAGCGTAAAGAAGCTTGGAATGAAAGCAGCTTCTGAGCTGCAGACACAACACGCAGTGAGTGCTTTAGACGATGATGAGCCTGAGTGGGCTGCACTAAGACAGCCTGTTCTCACAGCTCAGCATGGCTATGGGACTTCTGCTGGGGGAGACACCTCTGCAGTTCAGCATCTCTTAAATGACAAAATCCACGCCAAGATCCAGAAACAAAGTGAACCAACTCAAGATTGGACAAAGGTGAAAGGAAAATGGCAGCAGGCAATGATGAGGAGAAGAAAACAGGATGCAGAAGTCGTTATGGGCAGTCACCTTTCACCCAGAGCAGAGAAGGACACACATCCTCAACCAGGCTTTCCTGCTCTCAGGCACCTTGATTTGCCTCAGCACCCTCTTTCTCACCTCCATGTCCTGCATTACCTTGGTTTTCTACAAAGGATTTCTTTGCAGATGAATATTTATGTCTCTACAAACACCTGACAAACTTTTAGCTGCATGAGTTTTGTGGTCCTTTGTTCTACTTAGCTGGGTGGACATGCCAAAGATGGGAGCTCCATGTACTCTGTGACTGATGCAAACTGATGCTGACCAGAGCAGGAACAGTACTTTCTATTAACACTGGTCTCCGTCATCCTTAAAGATGTCCATCATTCCATGAGTGGACACACATATAGAAGCTTAAACACATATTCTCAAACCCACAAAGATACATATAAACACAACACACACACAATAACACACACACACACACACACACACACACACACACACACACACTCCTCCTGAACCCAGAAAAGCAAAGGAAAAGACTACAATGTTGCAGCACCTTTCCTGCTGCAGGGGGAGGCAGCGGTCCTCAGTGCTGTCTCTCAGTGCTCTTAGCACTGGCTTCTGCCCTAGTCAGAACTTCTTTCCCCTTCCAGGAAAGTTCTTCATCTCAAGACTCACTGATCATACAGGTGAGTGAAAAACATCTGCACACCTGAGCTTGACCACAAAAGACCAAGTCCCAAAGGAAGAAGCTGCACATGAAGCCTCTCGATAGCTCTAAGCTGACCCATTCTAGTTTCCTAAGGGACCTTACCCAGGCTACTCCAGAGAAGACCTTGATAGCACTAGAGAATGAGACTGACCCATGGTCATGACCCAACAACTTTGGACCATAACACGGGGCATAAAATATGAAAATAGAATCAGATCAGTCAGTAGGAGCCTAGTGAGGTCAGCACAGTGTTGTTCTGAAATGCAGCTCTCTGTACAACTATGAGGGGATCTGTACTAAGACATAACCATGCGCATGATAGAGTGAGCATCACAATGTCAGCAAAGAGACAGACTGCAGGTTCCTTGTTGTGAAGCCAATGAGACAAACGAGACATTTCCTGGGAGGTTGCCTCAGTTCGGTGAAAGGAAAGATCTACTTTTTATTTTCAAAATAGCTCTGGGGTTTGAATTTTCTTTTACAAAACACATTAGTTCCAAAATAGTTCTTTGTCTTCCTTATAAAACAAAGCAGTTAGCAATAAGATGAGACAGAAAAAGATAGGAATCTCTACCTGTGAGGAGACAGGAGATCCAAAGAGCTCTGGCCTGGTAGCTTAAGCAGAACAAAAATATTATGTTCTAGCAAACAAATGATCCCCAGGTCCTTGTCCTCACTCACTCACTCACTCACTCACTCACTCAAAGCTCTGTGATTCTCCCTATGTGGCTCCCAGGATAAAACCCTTCCTACCATACTGACATGTAGGTGTGTGATATGTGATTTACAAGTTTCCCCAAAGAACTGCAGCTTCTACCAGAGCAGGATGGTTTGTTTTCCAGTCAGGTTGTGTCTTCCCAGAGGTTACTCCCCAGAAAGACTTGTGACGATCCCAGAAATGAACTTTTAGATGGAATGGAGGTGGTCAGCTGGGTAACTGAGTGGACGGTTACATGACAGTGTACATATATGTGTGTGTGGTTAGATAGGTGGGCAGCTTGCTCCTGCTGGCTCAGCTTACCTGCTGCTGCTTTGTCAAGATCTTCTCATGGGCCTCCTCACAGAGCTTCTTTGTCTCCTCACAGGACTCTTGCAGGAAGATCTGCTCCTGCTGCAGCTTTCTGTTGTCCTCTCTCAACATGCCCACTTTTTCCTTCATCTGTGTCTTTTCCCTCAGAAGTCGGCTGTGGAGGGTGCTTAACCATCACAAACAATGATGAGCTCCAGTCCACCTCCATCTGCCACTCCTACCTACTAATACCACCTTCCCTGCAAGGTTCTATGTCCTCAGACAGTCCCAGAGTGCAGAACACATTAGCCATGCCAGTATCACCAAGATGATGTACCTCTGAGAACAGGATTCTGCACCCCTAACACATGCCGGTCCTACACTGATCATGGTTTTGGGAGAACATTATCAGGTATAGAGCAAATCTTCTGAGGGTGAACCGAGGATCCAAGAGGAATACATTCCACATCTGTGTCCCATATCAACAGGCTCTTTAAGTCCCTGTTAAAGTCCCAGACACCATTCATGGTGCAAACCATGTTTTCTATCTAGAAGTTCTGAGAGGTGACAGGATAGTGTTGGGAGGGGCTCTCAGACTCCTTGCAATTGGGAGAAATCAGTCTTGGAGGACAAGCTAGAAGCACAGCCCTCACTCTGGTTCAAAGAGAAATAAGTGCAGCAGCTGTCCTTCCCAAGTGCGGGGTCCCATCCAATCAGACACTCACCTGTATGAGATTGTCTTCTCAGTCAGCTCCTTGCACTTGCAAGAGTCCTCACTAATTTCCTTGGGGACTTTCTCCAGCTCTGATGTCTCCTTCTGATGATCCATTTTCAGCTCCTCAAGCTCAGAATTCAGCCTGTGGTAGAGCATGGGACCAGGAACAAAGAACCCCATGAACACAGTCATCAGAACCCCATGAACACATGAATTACGGCTGGGTCTTGGATTATCCTAGTGCACTAGATGTCATGTCCCGAATCTTAGGTACTAAGACCTGTTGATATTTATTAGACTTGATAAACTGCTCCAGGGCCAGAAAGGCAGAGCAGCAGGATGGAGACAGACAGGGCTACATGAGCTTCCTCATAGGCCTGGAGAAACAAACTAGCTCTTTATAAGATGTCCCAGGAGTCTGTGCTATGGGTCTGGGCCTACCTGAAAACTCTGATGTCATGTCTCCTGTCTTCAGAAAAAAAATATTTATTCTGTGTTCCTGTTATCACAAGGATACTCAGAACTCATAATCAGGATTTCCATGGAGGAGACCGTACAGTACAATGACTCTATAAACTCCCCCAGGGAATTCCATTCAGTCACCAAGGCGAGCACAAAGGATGAGGGCAGGGATGCTCAAAGTGAGACTCCAGGGCCTCAGCACTTATATCACCTGAGACTCTGAGTCAGACAGATCCTCAGCCCTGCCACCAATCTCTGACTCACAGGATCTGAACAGATACACACATGAACACACACACTGTCAGGGAACCCCTCAGAGACAGTACAGAACACACCAGACACCACAGCACAAAGGAGATTTATTGACTCAGAAGAGCAATCATGGAATAGGTACCTGCCTCTGAATCAGGCAAGAATTGAGAGCAAACAACCGGTATTTTTCTCAGCAGTGGATTTTTAAGAAGATAAGGGGAAGTCTGTGCTAGGATGAGTTGGTGAGACCTGATTGGACAGCTTAGCCAGAATAGCCAAATAGTGAATTTTGATTGCTGGACCTTGGTGTTTGGCTTCAGGAATGAGTCATAGGACAAATAATGGTATGAACCTTGAGGACAAATTTCAGAAATTCGAATTAACGTTATATCAAGTGAGAGGGAAGTGAAAAGGGCAAAATCTGCCACTGCCATATTGGCAATGTTTGGGCCTGTTAGCTCTTCACACACATAAACCCATACACAAGTAGGATGCCAGAGACATGCAGGTAGGTGGCATTATCTCAGAGTATAAGGAACAAGAGCAGAGAGATGCCGGGATGAGCTCCAGGTCTTCCAGTCACACACTGAGATAAACCAAGTGGGATCAGGCCCTGCTCCCAGAGCAACCAGCTAGAAATTCCCCAGTCAAATACAAAGACTCCCATGAACTCAGCACCCAGCATATCCCACAAGCCAACACCTGTCAAGGCCTCTTTGAAAAGCGTGTTGTGAGCTCACACACTGCTTCCCCATCCATAGAATGTGACTCAGGCCACAGGCTCTGCTTTTCATTGGGAGGAAGCAGAACAGCCTGTGTCCCCATCTCACTCCTGCCCCGGCTTCAGTTCTGCCTCTCAGATGCACTCGGGAAAAGCACACTGGGCAGGAGGACACCTTGGAGGTGCAGCCTCAGGTGACATGAGGAATGCTGGGGTTGACATAGGGGGGTCAAGACAGTCACCAGAGAACTGGACATAATGACTACCTGTTGTTCACATCATTGGTGGTATAGTTGGCCAGGATTGCACCAAGTTCATTCCTTTCATTGGTCATCATCTGGAGCTGAAGGCTCAGTTCATCAACCTTGTTCATCTGCTGTTCATGCTCAGTGAGGGAGGCTGAGGTCCATGCCTTTCCAGTACTTCCTGTAGGTAGACAAACATCAGTGAATTTGTACAGTTAGATGGTATGGGGCCATGAGAGACCATGTTAAGTCCTAAAGGAGGCTTGAGGAAGAGGGAATGCATGGAACCCACTGAAGACCTCACAGAGTAGACAGCTATCCTCTAGTTGAGACCCATAAGCCATGTCTCCATCCTCAATCACTGTTGCTCGATATGTCCATCAATGTTGGGAAATATTATTTTCAGGTGTATAACTTTCCTTTATGCTTCATTTGTTTAACTCTGTGAAGCTGTGTTACTGTGCTTTTCTAAAATACCTGATGGTCCTAATAAAGATATGGACAGCCAATAGTGAGATAGGAGCAGGGATAGGTGGTATTAGCAGGCAGAGAGTATAAATAGTAGGTGAACTCTGAGAGGAGAAGAAGAAGGAGCCCAAGAACAAGAGTGGAGGACTCCAGGGGTCAGACACCAGCTCACTCAGCAGCCATGGAATAAGAGTGGAAGTAAGATTTACAGAAGAGAGAGATAAAAGCCCAGAGGCAAAAGGTAGTCTGGGTAATTTAAGTCAAGGAGAGCTGAGAAGAAACACGTCAAGCTAAGGGCAGGCATTCAGAAGAAAGAAGAAGCTTCTGTGTGTGATTTATTTGGGAGCTTGTCTGGGGGACGTTACTCTCCCTCTTTCTAGTGAAACACAAGCAAAAGAAATCCAGTGACGGTGAAGGGCAGGGCTGGAACTGGAACCACTGTGGTCCCTCGGTGCTTCCCACGCAGAGGCCGAGGGAAAGAAGAGGGCCCTCAGCACAGCAGTTGAAGCCTTGACCATCCCTGGCTCTCTGCCACACACACCATCAGAAATCCTCAACTCTGGGTCTGCTCTTTAGTAATTCAGAAAAGCAGAAGAGGACATCGCTTCCCAGAAACTCCCACCTCCTGAGTCCACTCCTGAAAGGATCAACTGAAGCCTTCATCCTTCAGGAATCTCTGTCCCCTGCCCAGGACTCACTGCGCTTTCTCCAGAACCATTTATTCGTTGATGTGTGGCTTGGAGACTGAAGGCCATCTTCCCTGTGCCTCTCTCTGGCCTCCCTGCGCTCTCCATCCTGTCTCCCAAGCAGCCTGTTGAGTCGTGTCAGCATGGCTGTGGGTGAACCTCACAGGCACTGAACGAATGCCTCAAGGGCAGTTGGCGTTGCCACAACACAGGTGACATCACAGAATTCCAGGCTCTCCAGGATACAGTAGAATGTCCAGGTGGGGGACTGCTGATGTCATATGATACAGCTCTTAACCCCTGCTAACTACTTCACCCAAAAGTGACCTGAAACTAAGGTGCCATTTCCAAGAGCCTCTCTGGGGACACCGGTTAAGCCTTTAGGGACATTTTCTTCCTATGGCTGGAAATATATCCCTATGCTGCTCACGTTTTATGTGAGAAGTTGAAAGCTCACTTCCCAACCGCTGCTCAGGGATGGCTTTTCCCTCCTGAAGATCCACACTCAAGTAACGTGAGAAACAAGGATGCTTAGAAATGAGGTCAGGATAAAGGGAGTAGAACAGATGAGGTCTCTGAAGTGAACGAGCACTGGTGCAGATCCTCAGACTTTTAGAGACTGGAGGATTCAAAACAAAGAGAAGACACATAGGAAGTGATGAAAATTTCACTCAGAATGTCACTAGAGCTCACTCAAGCTATGAAGTTGATAGAGAGGGTGAGACTAGCTCTTGGCAGGTCTACCTGGAACCACTGAGCCTAGGTGAGCCTTCAGATATTGAAAGCAAACAGTTGGAGAAAGAGTATGATGGGCCCCAACCTTGAATCAATAGACTGAGGAGAGAGGAGTAGCACCCAGAGGTCAGTGTGCGCCATCTAGAGGAGGCATTAGCGATGGAGACACAAGCACACACACATACATAAATAGGAAAACCGGCACACTCACACACATATGTAAATAGAAAAACCTGTACATAATCACACAATTCCGTTGCAGAACAAGATGTAGACCACTGCTATGCTGTGTCAACCAGCAAACAAAAGCCAAATTCCTTCTCTGGAGGCACCTGCTCCAATTCCCATGCTCTTCCATAGGTGGCGCTGCTAGCTTTGGTGCAAGATACATTAGGAGAGCATGGGAAGGGCAGGCAAGGGGAGAGACTCAGGGTTGTTGCACCATACAGGTATTTTATAGCCATCACCACCTTTCTACGTATCCTGACCATCCCTGTAAAGAGAAGCCAGTCCATGGTCAGCCTGGAATGCATGTTCTTCAGATATAACCTCTGCCACTGTTGACATCTGCAGATACCACTACATGGGACCTTGCCCCTCCCAGACTCTCCATCAATTCCCACAGTGTCCCTATCTGATAGTAGTGGCTGTCCAGCTCCTTCCCACTTTTGTGGAGTCTCAGGATCTGACCCTGTCTTTTTGCTTCCTCTCATGTCCACACTGGATGCTCTGTTACCAAACTAGCCCCAGCTGGCCTGTGGCTCACATTCCCCTCACATTGGTCCAACCACAATGTTCCTCGTATTCCTGGATCCTTCCAGCTGTGTCTGGTTCTTGCAGATTCCATGCTTTTCCACTTCCACACTTCAAAGACACATTGTGACATATAGATTTGTGGGTCTCTCCAGTCCTCAGATATTTCTGACAAGTCCTTCTTTGCTGTAGCAGATGGTTTTCCTGACACCGGAGGACCCCGAGCAATGCCGAGGGCCTGGCCTCATCCATGCCACTAGTGTTCCATGCAAGAATTTGCAGTCAAAAATGGTCTGAACAAATCAGTCCTGTCCAGGCTGCCTAATAACTGTGTGACTGTGGGAATGCACCTTTTCCTGGCACCCCAGGTGGTTAGTGTCATTCACCTTCCTCGTGGACACATTCTCATGGTAGTGACCCAACACCAGACCCTGGGATGCTGGAGAGGTGTTCATTGACCGGAAGGAAGATGTGTGAGACACTAGCCTGTCATGCCAGTGTTGGGGGTAACAGCACAGGAAGATCAGGAGTTCCACACCATCCTGGACTAAGAAACTTTGGTTCAAAGAAGACAGACAGACCAGGATGGGAGCTCAGGTGGTAGAGGGCTTCCCTAGGACATTAAACCCCAAGCTCCAATTCAGCACCATGTAAACATGCCTTGCCATCTAGGCAAAAAGATCACAGCTTGCATGTTAGCCTTAGCTGTATGGTGAGATGGAGGCCAGCCTGGGCTACATGGGAGCTGTCGAGATACAGAGATTTAAAGAGGGGAGCTGGCTTTTCAGGACACAGGCAGGTGACCCCAGACGGGAGATCTGCCATGAGAGATGGAGAGATGGGTGGCAGAGTCGGTGGCAGATGATAATTAGGGTGGCCCAGCACAGTCTTGGAGGGCTGCTGTCTCCAGGACCTTTCCTCCTTCTGAGGCTGAGCACCCACCAAGGTCCAGCAATCAAAGTCTTGAAGTCCAGTCATCCAAAGCCCCAGTTGGCTTACCAAATCTACCTGCCCAATTAAAATTAAAGACCTCATCCTAACATAGGGGTTCCCATTTTACCCTCATTAATCACCATTTTCCTATGTGCCATGTCTGTCTCCTCTCCATCAAGAGCCAGTCCTTTGTGCTTCCAGAAAGCATGCCTGTCTCCTTCCCTTGTCCCTGTCCCCTTCTCCCTCATTCCCTATCTCCTATATCTCGTTCTTTTTCCTGCCCTCTGTTCCTCTGGGGTAAATAAGTCTCTTGTGTGCTAAGAACTTGGTCTTGAGGGTCCTGAGTTGAAACTTTACCTTTCAGTGGGTGTTCAGACACTGCAGAAGAAATGGGGTTCTCATGGGCCCCATGAGTGTCAAGTCTGTCTTGTGTGATGTTTGCTTTACCATACACCCAGGTGGTCCTTGAGAATGAGTCTGATTGTGGAGGTGTGGACAGGTCAGCCCAGCACACAAAATGCGATGGCTGCAGGGGCAGGAAATTGATACTAGCCTGGGCTACATAGCAAGGCCCTGTCCCACACACAGTTATTTCAATTGTGATAAACACACAATTAAACTATCAGCTATTTTTAGAGGCACCCTTCACAACCATAAAAACATTTATGTTCATCAGAATCCTGGGGATATACATCTTTCACTCAGGAGACAGAAACAGGCAGATCTCTAAATTCCAGGCCAGCCTGGTCTGCATAGTGAGTTATGGGTTAGCTAGGGCGACACAGAGGGGAAAAAGCCTTCATATTAAACAACTAAAGAGACAGGTTTTTGGTTAAGAGCACTGGCTGCTCTTGCAGAGGATCCATGTTTGAATCCCATCACCTACATGGAGGCTCACACCTATCTAACTCCAGACCTTGGGGGTCCTCATCCCTTTTCTGATCTCCTCAGGTACCAAAATAACCATGAAGATTGCATACATGCTATGTGATGTGTGTGTGTGTGTGTGTGTGTGTGTTCATATTGTGTCAGAAAAAAATAGTAAAGTTTCCATTAAGGCTGAAGACTTAAGTTCAATAACCAAACAGTACTGGTTCATTAAAAAAACAAAAAGGTTTTACCCTATGTGCCTGGACTATCTACTTCTGGGTTAACTACTATCTATCTATCTATCTATCTATCTATCTATCTATCTACTTTGGTTCTTGGCTACACAAGCAAGTGTTGGGTGTGGGTTTTCTTGTGGAGAGGGCCTTAAGTCAATTCAGACACTAGTTTGCTATTCCCACAGTTCTGGGCCACCGTTGTCCTTCATATTTTGTAGGCAGGACAGTTTGTAGGTCAAGGGTTTTGTGACTGGGTTGGTTGATGTCTGCTTTTCTCTTTGAATAGCACTCAGACTACCCTCCCTCACCCAAGAGACTAGAAGGTCGGGATGCAGCTTCCTGTATGACCCAGATGACTTCCCCATGTTCCATGTGTAGTGTTACCTCAGCAATGGGTCCTGTTGGCAATTTCTGGAGAGCAGCCCTGTCCTGTGTCTTAGCAGCAGCCTGGGTGGTTTGGAGATTTCCATGGGGCACCCTTGACCAACAACTGAATAGAATGCAGCCAGGTCCTACCACTGGAATCCTTGCCTGGTGAAGGAGATGGCCAGTTGAGACTCCATTACTAGGAGCCATCACTAGTAATGGGGGGAGGACACATAAAGGGAGGGCAGGACAAAGAAAACAAGATTTCCCACTAACGTGTTATTACTAAGACAAATACCAGATAGGAACATTCAGACCCTGCATCATGCTGACATGACCAAAATCAGGGGAAGGGGTGTTGCTCAAAGATGGTGCTTACTATGCCCTGGGCCTAGGCTGATTGACAGTGAAGGTGATTTTGTGAGTCCACCTGAGACAGCATGACTGACAGTGAAGACTCCAAGCAGCAAACTGTACTAATAGTTTTTGAGTTCCTCCATGTCTGCGGGACTTGAACTAGGGAGGCTGGAGTCTGTGTCAAGACATTAGCTAGGTGTGGGGTGCAGGGGACAAGAAAGCAGCATGCCAGATGGGAAGGATGTTGATTGCTGTGTCTCAGATTCGAACCGAGGTTGCTGTGGCTACAATGCAGAGTACTAACCACTCATAGTATCGCAATGAGCCTCGCGCCTGATGGTGGGTGCTCACCAGAGTCTCAGTCAAGTTCAGATTGGCTCATGCCGGGTGGCTTTCTTTAGACCAGCCTGTTCTGCAGAAGTGATTTCTCCAAAGCTTATGCACTGTGAGCAGTACCGAGTGCAGGCATCTGTGCCTTGGTTGGATGGTGAGGGCAGTCACTAACTGAGAAGTCCATGGGTCGATGCCACTCTTGCAGGTGCAGTATTTCCCCCAAGCACATGAAAGCCCTCCATCGCCCTCCTCTCCGCGGTGGCTGGGGCACCTGGGTAGGGCACGCACTGCTCTGTGGTCCTTCTGAAGAACTGTGGAGCAAACCAGTGGCCCCGAGCCTTCCTTCCATCGATGCTGCTTACCTGCATCTCTTGGATTTATTTTGGTATTCCCACACCAAATGGTTTTTTTAAATAACTTGGTTCTAGGGTTTTGTGTTTACAAATTACATATTGGTTGCCCTGTGATATGCATATCTTTAGCCAGTGGTGTAAAGTTTACCCGTTTTTTCCTGTGCTTTGGTGACTTGCTGTCCATAATCATTTTTTTTATTATTATTAAGAAAGGAGTCTCAGCTGAGCGGTGGTGGCGCACGCCTTTAATCCCAGCACTCGGGAGGCAGAGACAGGCGGATCTCTGTGAGTTCAAGGCCAGCCTGGTCTACAAGAGCTAGTTCCAGGACAGGCTACAAAGCCACAGAGAAACCCTGTCTTGAAAAAAAAAGAAAGAAAGAAAAAAAGAAAGGAGTCCCATTCTCCCCATTCCCAAATAAACCAGACAGCAGGTGGAGGTTTCCACAGGGGTCCCCTCTCTTCCCACACCAAATAAAAATTGGCTTTGTTATTTTCCCTGCCCACTCTGCTATCTAGAAAGAGCAAGGGCTTCTTACAACAAAAGGAGGATCCATAACTAACTAGGCTACATTATGGCCATATTAAAGGCCTCCCATCTCCGCAGAGCTATAGGAATTATTCACTGATGGTCTCATCAGAATCTAGTCATCTCTAAGGGATCAGACTCCATCATCTCTAAGGGAAACAACCAAGCTGACCAAGCAGCCAGGGCAGCAGCCTTCCAGGCCCAGACTTACCTCAATCACCTCAGGGGGTTCATACAGTACGGCCCACATTCTCACAGTCACCACCTGACACTCGGCCAATTCTGTCCTACCTACATCAACTCTTCATCCAAATAGTCAGGCTCTGTCTCACTTTGTCAAGGCTCATCTCCAATCCACCTGGAAGACTTAAAGTTCTTAAAAACGATCACTGTGTCTTATAAAATCTGTCAAAGGTTAGATTCCAAGTCCAAGTATGGTAACTTCCCTTTTCCCACCCACCAGGTCAGGGTTTCCCTTCTAGGGACTGAGTGGCAGCTTGATTTTACTCATATGCCCACAGTCAGATGGGTTAAATAACTCTTGGTTTTGTTAGATACCATGTCTGGGTGGATTGAAGTGTTTCCTGCCACTAACAAGAGGGTCCAGATAGCTTTTGATGTTCTTCTCCAGGAAAATAGCCCCAGATTGGAATCCAAACCTCTCTTCAGTCAGATAATGGTCCAGGGTTTACCTCCCAGATCTCTCAAACTTTATCTAAGGCTCTTAACATTCCCTGGCATTCTCATATTCCATACTGTAGACCCATATTTCTACATGGTATGGCGACCAGAATCCCAGGCCACAGTTTGCACCTGCAGCACAGGAGGTGGTCACCTCCCTAACAAAGGGTCAGGATATGCTAATGTTGTTCTGCTCCTTCTTTGTAATGTGGAGGATGCTTGGGATAGAGATGCTAATTTGACCTATGTGACAGAGCTGGCATCAGTGCAGGAAGATAGGGAGACAAAATGGGCATAGAAAGGTGTGGTCAAAGGTGGGGACGAGACCAGAGACATTCGCCTGGTTACCTCGGAAGCAGAATGCCAATGAATTTCCCCCTCAGTTTATGTTCTGGTATATAAGTCTATTTGGAGAAAAAATGCAGAGGAATTTTCAGGATGTGAACTCAGGATTTCATGAGGGATTCCTGAGAATCTCCTTCCCGATAAAGCCATTTGAGTTGTGAGTTTATTCCCACGCCTCTCCTCAGGTCCAGGAGAAATAATTTAGGCTCCGGGCTAGCACCAGACCCTGACATAATGGTGCCCGTATGCGAGACTGATTGGTGAACCCCAAAAAACATGGAAGAAGTGACCAAACGTACAGAGGAGAACGTGAGGAACCCACGAGAAAAAAATTGCAGTACAGGTGCATATGTGAGTAATGTGCACTCAGAAATAAAGAATAGAGTTTCAAGAAGTATAGAGAAGTGGGAAGTTTAAATCAGGAGCAAAAATTTGTAAATAATAAGTTTCATATATGGGATAAGGAAGGAGTATTCAGTAGATATGTTGATAGCTAAAGGGAGTTAAACTGGAGCAGAAACAGAGGCAGAGAGATTTAGAGCCTGTAAGCATGCTAGCCGCAGAAATGCAACTTTTATCGCTAGCTAAACAGGTAGGAGAAGTAAAGGAACTATGGCATTTGGCCCAAGAATCGCCTAGGTTACTGCTAAGATTGAGACGCCAGGCGCCGGGGGCACACAGTAACCAGCTGAATCTAACCCACCTGCGGGAGTACGTTTAGAGAACAAATTTTACCCCACACAGTTGGTAGCCCAGAGTCGTCTAATAGAACAGCGGAGAGGATTCAGGAATTCTCCTAATTTTACGATTACAAGTTCAAATTAAAAAAACAAAGTTTAAAATCGGTATGACTATACACACCAGAGCTTGTGATGGCAGACTGGCAGACGGAGGGAGCCTGTGTCCTGCCCCCTGCCAAGTGGCCTGGCTTCAGCAGGGAGTTGAAAGGCAGGTTTGAAAAAGTAGCCTCAGAAAGCTGCAGCTTCAGGACAATTAAAAATAAACAAGCAGGTTAAATATGCTTCTTTTTCCAGTTCACAATTTTGCTTCTTTGTCAAAAATCTGCTGTTAGTAGGCATGTGGATTCATACCCAAGGTGAACTGATACCAGTTCTTTTGATCCTCATACCTTCTCAATGTGTTTTCAGTACTGTGGCTCTGTAGTGAAGTTTAAAACCATGGATTGTGATGCATTCAGAAGTTCCTTAATTTACAGGATTTATAAGATTGTTTAGGCTACCCTGAGTATTTTTTTCTTACAACGTTGAAGATTGTTCTTTTGAGGTCTGTGAAGAATTTTGCTATAATTTTAATGGGCATTGCATTGAATCTGTAGGTTTCAGTAAGATTGTCATTTTTGCTGTGTTGGTTCTACCTTCACAAGAGAATAGGAGATCTTTCCATTTTCTGGTGTCTGAAATTTCTTCTTGAAAGATTTAAAATTCTTATCATATATAATTTTCTACTTGTTTGGTTAAAGCTACTCCAAGATATTTTATGGTATTTATGGCTATTGTAAAGGGTGATGCCTCTCAGGTAACATATTGTAGAAGAGGTGCATTTTGGGTAGTTTCCAAATTCTGTCTATGACAAAGTAATTTTGCTATAAACATAGTTTGGCGCATGTCCTTATTGGTTGAGCATCTTTGTTGCATAGGCACAAAACTGGTATTGCTGAGTTTTAAGGTAGATAGTTGCCTAATTTTCTGAAAAATAACCATACTAGTATCCAAAGTGGCTGTGCCAGTTTGCACTTCCACCAGCAATGGAGAAGTTTTTTTTTTTTCCTTTACCGCACATTCTCTTTTTTTTTTTTTTTTTTTTGGTTTTTCGAGACAGGGTTTCTCTGTGGCTTTGCAACCTGTCCTGGAACTAGCTCTGTAGACCAGGCTGGTCTTGAACTCACAGAGATCCGCCTGCCTCTGCCTCCCGAGTGCTGGGATTAAAGGCGTGCGCCACATAGTTTGGCGCATGTCCTTATTGGTTGAGCATCTTTGTTGCATAGGCGCAAAACTGGTATTGCTGAGTTTTAAGGTAGATAGTTGCCTAATTTTCTGAAAAATCACCATACTAGTATCCAAAGTGGCTGTGCCAGTTTGCACTTCCACCAGCAATGGAGAAGTTTTTTTTTTTTTCCTTTACCGCACATTCTCTTTTTTTTTTTTTTTTTTTTTGGTTTTTCGAGACAGGGTTTCTCTGTGGTTTTGGAACCTGTCCTGGAACTAGCTCTGTAGACCAGGCTGGTCTCGAACTCACAGAGATCCGCCTGACTCTGCCTCCCGAGTGCTGGGATTAAAGGTGTGCGCCACCACCGCCCGGCTCCGCACATTCTCTTAAGCACAAATTGTCAACAGTGTTTTTAATCTTGGCAATTCCTACAGGGATAAGATGGAATCTCAGAGTTTTGATTTGCATCTCTCTAATGGTTAAGGATGTTATACTTGAGCATTTTTAAGTGTCTTTCAGACATTTTAAGATTCATCTGTTGAGAATTGTTGGTTTAGGTCTGTACCATATATTTTTTATTGGGGACTCTGGGGACCCCTCCCCCACCTTCCATCTTGGGACCTTCCTCCCTCAATCACCAGGATCTCAAATTTTATCACCAGGAGAAAAATTTTTCTAGACACAATCTTTAGCATTGCCAGCATCTTGTCAGGTCCAAGCTGCCTGTCAGCCAGTTCCCCAAAGACCAGGAAACCCTGAAGTAACCAGCTACCCCAAGACGTGGTCAAGCATCCCAACTGTCTGACGCCCACACATCAGCAGAAAGTAGTCTTGTTAGACGTGATGCCCCATTCCTGCCCATCTGTTACCTTTAACCTCCCAATTTTCATAATAAATATAAGGGTGAAATGTTATCATTTCTATCACCCATAGTTCTGCCAAAATGTCTAGACACCTGAAGCACTGGCACTTCTGGGTTCCAGAGCAAGGCATGCACCATCAAGTGTTGTGGCAACGTACATAGCCATCCAGGGCCTCAAAGCCTGTGTGATCTTGATCTACCCTGCAGAAGCTACAGCTATGTAAGCCACGTCAGTATGCACATATGCTAGGCGGTTTCAAAGCTGAACTCGCCCACTCCGTGTTTTCTTCTCAGCACCAGCTCTCCCCAGGCCTGTGCACGCACGTGTCTTTTCCTCTCTCTAATAAACATCCTTCCTGTGTACACATTCACGGCTGTGGGATGCTTCAGATGTCATGTCTGTGGTTTCCATGCCTCACATCTTGCTGCCTCACTTTTAACAACAGAGATGAAACAGGGCCAAGGAAAAGGATCTCAGGCCCAGAGCTGAGACCAAGCAATGGCCGTCACCTTAGGGAGCAACACATTTCTGGGCCATAAGGACCTACCCGCACCTACCCGCACCTATCCGCGCCTACCCGCGCCTACCCGCGCCTACCCGCGCCTACCCGCGCCTACCCGCGCCTACCCGCACCCTCAGAGAAAGCCCAGACATTGTATAGCTGTGGTTTCAAATCCACAACATGAGGAGAGGATGGCCCCAGTTTGAGTTTATTGTTAGGACTTGGAAACAGAGGTGATCTCTGTCCATTGCTAACTGTCCTGAGAGCGTCTGTTAGCTTGACAAGTTCAATTTTCTTTTATTTGGCTTCCTTAATGGTTAACAAATCTGCAGATAAAAAAATATGGTTGTCATTCTGTCTACTTGCCTTATTCCCCGGCAAAAATCACAGACAAGATCTAGACTGTAAAGCAGACTGGTAGGAGCGCTGGCTTCACACGGGGTCCCAAATATTAAAGGACACTTGAGGCTGAGACGTGGAGCCTGAGGACTCAGTGGAAGAAATGTTTTCTTAGTATTTGTCGTTATTATTAATGTGGGTGCTGCCATTCCTGTTTCGAGAATTGACATCAACAACTTCTCAGATAAATACGTTCTCTTTGTAGTGAGAGCAAAGCACATTTATCTAGATATTTTCTCATCACAGACATGGATGTGGTCCCTGTATTTATTATCACCAGTATTACTGTTGGAAGTCAGGCATGGTGCTACACATCTCTTACCAGCATTTGTGGTGGCGCAGGCTTTTAATCCCAGCACTTGGGAGGCAAAGGCGGGCGGATCTCTGTGAGTTCAAGGCCAGCCTGGTCTACAAGAGCTGGTTCTAGGACAGACAGGCTCAGAAGCTACAGAGAAACCCTGTCTCTGGGGAAAAAAGAAAAATGAAAGGAAAAAAATGAGGGTATTACTGAAATTTTGTTTGGGGGGAAAATTACTGATGCCAGGAAGTAGTGGTACAGGCCTTTAATCCCAGCACTCGGGAGGCAGAAGCAGGAGAATCTCTGAGTTCGAGGTCATCCTGGTCTACAGAGAGTTTCAGGACAGCCGAGGCTACACAGAGAAACCCTGTCTTAAAACAATAAAACAAAAAGTTTAAAAATTGACTGTTTAGACAAAAATAGTAACAATAAATTGTGGGGTCTACAAACTTGGAAGAAGCCAACTTCACGGTAAGAACCACATAAGCACGGGGAAGGAAGAACAGTCCTTGAGCACAGGCTGTAGGAAAGTAAAAGGTGGTGCTGTAAATCTTAAAGCAAAATTTCAAAATTTATCACGGCCAATGAGCCAATAAAATAGCGAAAATGTCATGAGGGTAAACCCACAGACTAAAAGCAGGACCCATTGCAAGAGGGGCGTGATGTTTGTAGGTAAGTGGTGCGCATGAGCCTCACGGTCTGCATCTCTTTGGAGACTGTGGAGATTTCTCACGACGCGGGAAGAAAAGCCGGGCTGTACGTGGCAGATAGACTTAGAACATAAATGTGCGTCTGAGAAAGCTAGCACACGCATGCGGAGAAGTGACTGCGTGTTCAGAGCACAGGGTGGGTGGGGCTGAGTCGGGGCTGGGGAGGGGGAAAGCAGGAGAGACACTATGATCAGGTGGGTGGGCTTTCCCAGGCTGAGGCTCACCCATTGCACTTGGGGTGTGCTAACCTCTGCGATTTTGCTCCCAAGTGCGGGAACCTGGACTGCATAATTTGTGGCAGTGGGGAACTGTGTTCGCTCTCTCCCCTAGTTTTCCTTGTAGTTAAAAAGAGGTGGTCTGATTTTGTTTGGGGGGGGGGGAGGCTGATGTTTAACTACAGCACTGCTCGATACGTGTTCTCTTGTGGATGCGCTTCTCCTTGCTTTCTTTTCCTTGCGGTGGTCATATTAATCCGAGTTCCATCTAACGTCCTGTGTGGGTGTACGTTTGATGTGTACAAAAGGAGCGAAAGCAATCCTAACGTCCCCCAAAGACGGTAAAGATGTTTCTGTCACTGGCAAGTGCCTGCTTTTGTTTGTCTTTTCCGGTCTGTAACGCTTGGAATGAGAATGTAATAAAACAAGCCAACAAAGGTTTTGCTTTTGAAGCTTTCGTGTATGAATATTTTGCCTACTTTGTACATGAAATACTTCTCAGTTGTAACACTGGTACCGTAGAGGTCGGAAGAGAATCCTTATGTGGGTTGAGAGAATGCTGAGTTAATCCTGGTGAGGACTGTAAGTTTTAACCAAGTGTGTAGTTGGCATTACAATAGTCCTAGGGCTCTGCGGTTTGTGTCTTCTAACCTATTTTTTTCCAAGTCTGCGTTTAGGATACTATTTAGTTGCTGTCCTCTACAAAATTGTCATCAGAAAGGATGGTTGCAGTGAGAGACATCCAGCTCTGAGACTTCTATTTGGCTCCATTAACTGCAGTTCAGGGATGCTGAGAAAAACCAGGACAGGATCCACAGACATGAAAAGCCTTCCAAATCATTCCACTATTTTTTTCTTTTTCTTTTCCTTTTTTTTCTTACTTTTTTGTTATTGTTGTTTTTGGGTGGTGGTGGTGGAGAATTTTTTTTTTTCCTTTTTAGGGACAGGGTTCCTAGACATGAAAGGCTTTTGTTGTGGTTTTTAAGACAAGGTCTCACTCTTCAGTTTTTCCTGGCCTGGAGCTCACTATGTAGGTAAGGATGATCTCAAACTCACAGAGATTCTCCTGTCTCTGCTGAGTTTAAATTTCCTGAATGCTGAAACTAAAGATGTGTGCTACCACATCCAGATTTACAGTCCATTTTAACCCCAATAAACTTGACAGTCACCTCCCTTTTCTGGATCTCTTGCAGCCTGGTGTTACCCTATAACTCAGTTACAGTCTAGAGCAGATAGGCAGAAGCCTCTGGGGATGGTACTCTTCCCTGAACAAACTGTTTGCATACCTTCTGCCTGCCCATCCTAGTCTCTTTTTCCTGCCCAGAATATCGGTATGAAGTCATCTTCTGCTATGAGAATAAAAACCTCAGGGTAAGGTGTCTGAACGGAAACAGGAAGACTCTGTTTAATTACAGCTGTGGTAGCGATATTCGATATTCACAAATTTGTGCCGGTACTCATTGACAAATGAGAGTACTTAGCTGTTTGAGCCATTGCTAATTAAGTTCACTGGTAACATTTCCAAAATCAGTCTGAAAGGATAGAGTACTGGTCCATTCTCTGGTCGCACAGAAAAATTGCGAGGGTGGCAGGCAGAAGAGGAGAAAAGAACAAGTTGCATTGGCCAGGAATCGAACCCGGGTCTCCCGCGTGGGAGGCGAGAATTCTACCATTGAACCACCAATGCATCCTCAAGAACACTTTGTGACAGCACATTGAGAAAAGGTGAGAGAAACCACGTGTCTCAGTGAATTTTTACTGAAAACAGCTATGTAAACGTTTTCCTCATGACTTTTTGAATTTTCCATTCCTGACAAGGAAACACATGTCCTCCTACATGCTAGACTGTGATAAATCTGGGCCAGATTTGCCACTCAAGGACTTTCGGGGCATGACTTTCAGCTCATTAGAAAGGAAATGCTAATTCCGGTTCCAAACTCGTACGTGGCTCTGAAAAGCCTCCTTTTAAGTTTGCCAGTGTCCAAACCATGCTCAGTTCAGACGTCGTGGAAACACCCTGGATGTAGATCCTGGGGACAATTCTATACCACACCCTATCTGTGTGAATAGACGGAGGAACACCCTTCTCGGGCAGGCCTCACTCTCGGTCCACTGGAGTAGACAGGAAGAGGGAGAGGTGTGAACGAAGCCTGAGCCTACTTCCTCTCTGCATATGCTTCCTGGTTTGTACTCAGTACATCTCAGGCACCATCCTGCCCTCACCTCTATTACGAATTGTGTCCCCTTGTACTGTAAGCCCAAAAGAACCCTTCCTCTCTTAATTTTCCTAATGTCAGGTGTTTGGTCAAAGCAACAAGGAAAATAACCAATCCGAGGAATAATAGAGAAGGTTGTCAGCATGATAATTCTGCTTGTACGGAGAGAACATGCATCCCCACATCCAACACAGACAAAAGCAAGTCATAAAGAAAACAGAAGAGCACTGGGCATGGCTTACATCTTTAATCCTAGAATTTGGGAAGCAGATCTCCATGAGTTCAAGGTCAGTCAGGGCTAGGGCTACATAGAGAGACCTTGTCCAAAAAAAAAAAAAAAAAAAAAGGAGAAAAGAAAAAGGAAAAAGATGAGGAACAAATGTCTGGGACCATCAAATTTCCCCTTTCTGTTGGACAAGCTGTTTGCAGGAGGGAGGTGGGCTGACTTCAGTCAGTCTTCTCTGGTCCTGTGCCAACCCCAAGGACTCAGTTATCATCACTGGGAAGCAACCATGGAATACCAGGCATGCCAAGGCCCAGGGAGCCATTTCCATCAGTGAAACAGAATCAGACATGTCCTGGGGTTAGCATTAGGAGACAGGACTTTCAGTTATTATGCCTAAATTCCATAGGTCCAGATCTTCAAAACAAGATTCAGAATGTGTAAAATCAACCAAGGGAGACAGCAGAGATTAAAAATAAGATGTTAGAGAAGGCAGATTCCCTAGAGAGATTAGTCGCAAGTTACACATCGCAGAACACCTGATCAGGGAAATATATCCTTGAGCAATTGAGAATGTCCAATCTGGGGCTGGAGATGGCTCAGGGGTTAAGGCCACTGACTGCTCTTCCAAAGGACCCATGTTCAATTCCCAGCATCCACACAGTCACCCATAACTCTTACTCCAGTCTCAGGGTCTGGTGCCTTCTTCCGGCCTCCTAGGGCATCAGGCACACATGGGTTGTGCATTTATATATGTTGGCAAAACCCTATACATATATAAAAAACTTAAAAATGTAAAAAAAATATTCAAACTGAGATTTAAGGACAAAAAAGAATTTTTAAAAATGGACAGATGCATGAATTCTAAGACAAACTTAAATGATCTAATATGGGAAAACTGGGCCTCATGAAAACTGTGGGTAGAGGAGAAGGAAAAATGTTTGAAGAAACAATGGCTGAAAACCCCAGCCATGGCAAAGATTATAGTGTGGAGTATCTGCCAGAGAAGATTACTCTGGTGTGGGAGGTCCTTCTCAAACACCAGAGTTTGTTGCTCTTATTGCTTATTGAATAAAGAACTGCTTTGAGCCTATGGCAGGGAAGAACAGAACTAGGCAGGGAAAGCTAGGATGTATGCTGGGAGAAAGAAGGGCAAAGTCAGAGAGAAACCATGGAGCTGCCAGAGATAGACACCAGAACTTTAGCCAGTAAGCCACAGCCACATGGCAATATACAGATAAAAAGAAATGGGTTAAATTAATATAAGAGTTAGCCAATAAGAAGCTAGAGCTAATGGGCCAAGCAGTGATTTAATTAATACAGTTTCTACGTGATTATTTCGGGTCTAAGCTAGCCAGGTAGCCGGGAACCAACAAGCAACCCCTTCTCCAACACTACTCAGACGTGGGTTTAGACCAATAGAAAGGCATTAGTAAGCCAGGCATGGTGGTGCAGGCCTTTAATTATAGTACTTGGGGAAAAGAGCCAGGCGGGTCTCTGTGAGTTTGAGAACAACCTGATCAATAGAATGAGTTCCATATCAATTGTTACACAAGAAAAGCTCTGTCTCACAAAACAAAAACAAGAAAGGAAGTCATGATTAGGAGCTGGTGGTGACCACACTGGGTGTTCAGGATCCCAGTGTAGATGGAACCTTTCTCAGGGTGAGCTTTTAAGCACAAAAACCTCATTCTGGGGGTGACACGCCTAAGTCAACAAGAACAGTTTGCAAGAAGCAGAACCACAGAATCTGAAAAGCAAGGTTAGTACATTTAGAGACTTTCTCAGACCTGTGGACTTTGATGGACTAGGTCATTGTTTTCGTTTTGGCAAGCGCAGCTGTCTACGAGCGGAGTGGGCTAACGGAGGTCTGGGCCTGTTGCAATTGAAGGAAGAGATGCAAAGACTTGAGAAACTCAGTCCAGGAGTCATTGTGCGGAATAAGCCCCAGACAGGCTGTAGTCAACTCCAGGGAAAACAGTGTTGTATATGCACAGGAACAGAGAGGAAACGCATGTCAGATTTCTTTCTGCAATTCCTAAGACTCCATCTGACGGCATGTAAAAGAGGACACAGCAAGGAAAACCTATGCTATAACATAATCTTTTATGCTATAATCTTTTTGTCCACTGTGAAGATGTGTCTTTGCCGAGGTGCCTTCTGATTGCTTTAATAAAGAGCCAGTAGCTAGCTAGGCAGGAAGAGTGGGGGGCGGAGAGAAGGAAAGAGATATAGGAAGAGGTTAGATGGGACTTCCAGCTAGAGAGAGGAAGAGGAGATGAACTTAGGCTCTGGAGAGACATCAGAGGACATAGAGAGGAAATAGAAGGTACAAGATGGAAGAGAGGTAAGAAGTCACAGGGCAATTGTAGGTTAATTTAAGTTCTAAGAGCTAGTGGGACAAGCCTGAGCTGTAGGCTGAGCTCTCCTAATGAATAAACCCATATCATTATTTGGGAGCTGGCTGGCAGAATAGAAAAAGACTTATTAAAATAATATTTATCTTCTAAAAATTGATAAAAAAATTTCAGGCATAAACCTGAAATCCCAACATTGGAAAAGCTGAGGCAGGAAGATGGGGAGTTCAAGGCCATGTTCTACACATAAGGAACTGAGGCCAGCCTGGGCTACATAAGGTCCTACTTTAAAAAATAATTCATCTAAAGAAGGGCATTTCCGGAGGTGCTGAAATATTTCACTGAGAGATGACACACTGCTTAAATTGGAAAGGGAAGAATGTCACTTAAACATGGTCTGTGGAAAACAAAAGGATGTCAGACAACCCTATAGCAAGTATTAAGAGTTTTAGAAAATACACCTCCAAAGGAGAGAAAAAAATTAATGAATGTTTTAAAAAGTAAAATATATAAACACTAAAATAGGGCAACTGGGCTCCCTCACCCCCAGAAAAACTTAGATCATTGGTCAAAGACATGGGGACAAGAATGGGAACCAAAGCTCATGTCAGAACCAAATTAATTCAAATTGACACAGAAAAATGGCAAAAAAAAAAAGAGAAAAAAGAAAAAAAAAGAATGCCTCCATTGTGAAGAACTCCGAGACTGCCAGTGACTGCGGTGCCTGTTTTGTTATTTCAGAGTCTGTGTGCAGCGGGTTTCCTCGTTGGCTCTTTGAAAGGATCCCAGGGAATGACTTTTAACTTTTCTTTTTTATTTGATTATCCCGTTGTTGTTTTGAGTAGGGTCTTACTGTGTACCTCTGGCTGAACTCACTGTGTAGGCCAGGCTGGTCGTAGCTTCTCGAAGTGCACCAGACACAGCAAAGACTTGGAAGGCAATGAAAATGTCTTGCGAACAAAAGCACAAAAAGAAAATGAAAGTGGCGAGGACGGAACTTTTTACCTTCATCTCATCACACACCCTCACTAGCCAACTGAACCACAGAAGAAAACAGGAGTATTTTCTGTCATTGCAGCAAGAGGAAGTCTCTAGCTCGATGCTAGCCACAGCCACAGCATTCGGTGTCACAGGCCACTCAAAGGAGACGATAACTAGAAACAGATCCATCCGCGTCCCGCTCGCTTCCAGCGGAGCAGCGGGTAGTCGAGTTACCGCGCAGGCATCCCGGGAGAAGCGGGCGCCAGGGTCAGTGTTAGGCGGAACTGAATCGAGGCTTGACCAGTTGTACAAGCGCCGGTGACGTCCTTGTTGTTCCGTGTGTGTGGCTCGCCGTGATCGTATAGTGGTTAGTACTCTGCGTTGTGGCCGCAGCAACCTCGGTTCGAATCCGAGTCACGGCACTATCGTCCTTCTGCCCGGCGATCTTTTGCTCCAGCTCTGAGCTCGTCCCTGCCAATGCTCTCCTCTGCTCTGCAGAGCACAAACACGGGGAACTGCTCTCTCAAGCTCTGGGAGGGGAGACAACATTCCCCCTCTCCACTTCCTCCACTCCATTATCTACAATAGCGGCCAGCAGGTGGCAACCTTACACTAGGGCCAGCAGGCACTCAGCCTCACAGATGTTCCTAGAATCACCTCCCAAGATCTGAGATTCAGGCAGATTTCCAAATTCAGCTCCATTTTTTGTATTTATATTTTCTTAGGTGCTATTTAGCATACATTTGTATATCAACGTATCACCATCTCCTTTAAGTACTTTATCAGTAAAATTTTAAGGTTTGGTCTATGACACATCAAATTAAGTTGGGTGATACTAGGGTTCAAACCCAGGACCTTGTACATGCTAGGCAAGCGCTATACTACTTTATACCCACAGCCTCAAATTCATGTTTATGTATAGTGTTCTACAGAAATAAAGTTGATGACATTTTGCTCTCCACCATGGACACCGTGTTAAATTGTTCTGACAGCATGTATTAACGCTATTTTCTTTCCCTCTCTGAACTACTTCAGCTTAAACCCAATTGATTAAAGAACTACGAATTGATTTCAAATCTCATTATTCATCCTTTATGTATTTGTGCCTCCTGTTGCTACTCACCCATTGTCTAGTCTGACGTGGCTTTCACTAACTCTAAAGTCAAGTAGTTTGTCCTTTTCCTCCAACGACACACCACTGGGCATAGCAACCACACTCCTGAGCAGGCCCGTGTTCAGAAATAGTTGTCCAGCAAAAATGAATTTCTCATTTGTTTTGTGGACTTTTTGTTTTGTTTTGGCATCTTTTGTCTTATTGTGGTTTTTTTTGTCTTATTGTGTTTATCTGTTATTATTTTCAGTGTTTTGTTTTGAAGAATGTGAGAGAGAAAGGGCATGAACGTGAGTGGTTGGGAGGATTCGGGAGGAGTCATGGGAGGGAAAAACAATAAAAATACATTGTATGGAAAAAGTTGTGCCATTATGTCTGCCTATATTTCATCTTCTTATATAGTTCAAAATATTCTGGGATCTTACCCTTCACAATCATTGTGAGTACATGCCTTCCAATATGGGCTGCTTGTCCCCTGTGGCCAAAAACTCCAGTAGGCCAGGCAGGGACTGTTGGAGAATTATTATTTTCAGGTGTGTGACTTTTGTTTATACTGCATTTGTTTAACTCTGTGAAGCTGTGGTTCTTTGCCTGTGTAAAACACCTGATAGTCTAATAAAGAGCTGAACAGCTGGATGTAAGGGCGATCTGGCTGCGACATCTGTAACCCCCTTGATCGCCAGGGTTGATTCGGCTGATCTGGATGGCTAGGCGGGTGTCCCCTTCCTCCCTCACCGCTCCATGTGCGTCCCTCCAGAAGCTGCGCTCAGTCAAAGAGGACGACCTTCCCTGAATAGAGGAGGACGGGTCTTCAATCAAGGGTATATGAGTAGCTGCGCTCCCCTGCTAGAACCTCCAAACAAGCTCTCTAGAGATGAACGGCCAATAGTGAGGCAGAAGCAAGGATCGGCAGGGCTGGTAGGCAGAGAGAATAAATAGAAGGAGAAATCTGGAAGGAAAGGAGCAATGAGAGAACAAGGGAAGGAGGACATCAGGCCAGCTATACGGCCAGCCAGCCATGGAGTAAGAGTGGAAGTAAGATATACAGAAGAAAAGGAAATAGCACAGAGGCAAAAGGTAGTCAGAATAATTTAAGAAAAAAGTCAAGCTAAGGCCGGCATTCATAACTCAGAATAAGCCTGTGTATGTGTGATTTATTTAGGAGCTGGGTGGCAAGTCCCCCAAGAGTAAAACATTCACAACATGGAACACACTTACAGACCAATATATAATGCTGTATTGGTGAATCCTAAGTTGGAATGGAGAGCCGAAGATGTTGGAGATGCCAGGCTTGTAGGCCTACCTCCAGCAAGGACAGGCACAAAGCTCCGGATCAATCCAGCAGCCTGTAGTAGCTCAGATTCCAACCCTGCTGTCATATAAATCTGCTTGCTTTTCTGCCTTTTTGCTCCTCTCTCTGTCCCCCCTCCCCAGTAGGCCTTGGTAGGGTGATCCCCAATAGATCTTTTCTACCCACAGAGTAGTCCAATTGGGTAGTTTCTCTGTCCAGTCAATTATACTCATTTCACCCTTTTGGAATGGGGATGTTTATGGTCTGCCATTGTATATTGAAAGTGTGTAACTTGAGATTTTGATTTCATAGTGAAGAATCCAAGAATAAGAATAAAGAAATAGCCGGGCAGTGGTGGCACACACCTTTAATTCCAGCACTTGGGAGGCAGAGGCAGGCGGATCTCTGTGAGTTCGAGACCAGCCTGGTCTACAAGAGCTAGTTCCAGGACAGGCTCCAAAACCACAGAGAAACCCTGTCTCAAAAACCAAAAAAAAAAAAAAAAAAAGAATAAAGAAATATAGGTCCCACAAGTAAAAATGTAGAAATACAGAAGTATAAAGTTGTAAGCCCAGAAGAATGTTAGCAGCTTTTTTAACAGCTTAAGGATTAATTGTTAACAGTGGGGTACTTTGCTTTACAACCCATAGCTCTGTCTGCAAGGCTGAAGCGGCCCTCTGCAAACCAAGGGTCAGCTTTTAGATAACCCCAGCCACTCATGACCAACAATTGATGTGAGCCGAGTTAGCCTTGAAAGGATGGGGTGTATGTGACTTTTCGGTTTTACACTGTCCCTGCTCTGTAAAACTGGCAGCATCGGAGGAGGGCAGTACTTCAGTGGACACTGTTGGGGAGCGCCAGGGAGAACGACAACTTAAAGACAAACGCTCCTGTAACTAAAATCCCTGCCCATGGAAATAGTAAAAAAGGGCAATTTGTATCTGAGTTTTACCTCGCAATTGTAAAAATTTCTTGTTGCTTCTTGTTATGAAAAGGGGAGCCCGGAAACAGCCCATGACCACAGCCATCTCTGGCTGTGGCCTCAGCTAGCTGGTAAGCTTTTGTGCCCCATGGAGATTTTTTTTTTAATTTTTAATTTTTTTCCTGGAATAAAGTCTGCTTCTGGCTTACTAGACTTTGGTGGTCTGTCCCCATCTTTGCGCTACCCCTATGGGCCCAACAATAGTTAAGAATTGTCTTGAGTCTCAAAAGTGACTGAGCTGCTGTACGGTGCTAGAACTGTTGAGACTACGGGACTCTTGAAGGTGAATTGAATGCCCTTTGCAATATGAAATGGCTCTGATGGAGGAGGAGCAGAATGTTCCGGCGTGAATATAAAATATCCGCTCCAGGCTCTCGGGATGGAGCACATGTTCCCCTGTTAAGGGGCTATCCAGAGAGCTTGTCTTTCTCCGCCCACCAAGATGTGGATACGCACAGTGCAAGGACTGAGCCACTGTAGCTGCCCTGCCTTCTCCCCTGCAATGCTCTGCAGTCTCTGAAACAAACAAGAGGAAACCTCTCTTCCCTTAGGGTGCTCTGCCGGGTCCTTGTCACTTCAGTGAGGAAAGTGAGTGGTGCGAGCTGAGATACAAGGAGGAGGCATAAGCTAGACTCAGCAAGCTGAACTTAGGGCCTGAGTCTGGACACCTGGTTTTGGAGGACACCGATGGGCACATGCAGACAGGTCACTGGAAGCAGCAGATAAATGAAGGACACTTTATAGTTTTCATTTACATGCGATTCTTTTTTTTCTATTTTTGTAAATATGGTGACCCCAATATGTGGCAAACGTTTGGTTTTGTTTGTTTGTTAATGTTTTCCAAGGCAGGGTTTCTCTGTGTGATCCCCATTATCCTGGAACTTGTTCGGTTGACCAGGCTGGCCTCAACTCATTGATCCACCTGCCTCTGTCTCCTGAGCGCTGGGATTACAATGTGGGTCACCATACTTGTCAAGTTAAATACATTTTTGCAATAAACTCTTGTGTCCCCGATTTTAGATCAAAGAACTCTTAGAAGCAGTAGAGCTGCAAAGTAAAAATCTTTATTATTGCACCGGGCCTAGGCACTCCCCACTGGAAGAGGGGGTGAGTGGCAGCAATATTGGGATACACACACAATTGATCGGGGAATACAGAGATGCAGGGGTCAACCATAGGTCAGCCAATCAGGACGGACAGAATATCCACAACATCACAAAAGCAGAACTGCCTGTTTACAGAAGAGTTTAGCGAACGATCAGCCAACTGGAATAGGCGGTATGTTTATAACCTTAAGACTAGGACACACTTGGTATCATTCCTTAATCATCATTGTGACAGGTTTTACAACCTCATGCTTTTTAACCACCTCTAAGGTTACAACCCCACTATGACAGACTTTACAAGTCCATGTTTCTGTTGTGGGATATCTGTACACTGTGTGAAGGTGTATTGCTGTGGTCGGTGTAAGAAAGAGCTGAATGGCCAGTCAGGCAGCGGTGAAGCGTGCTTTTAATCCTAGCACAGAACAGGCTCCAAAGCTACACAGAGAAACCTTGTCGGAAAACAAACAAACAAAACAATCAACCAAACAAAAGAAAGAGAGAGTTGAATGGCCAATAGCTAGACAGGAGAGGATAGGAGGATTTCCCGGGAGAGAGAGGAAGAGGAATCGAGGCAACTGGATTTCACCAAAGACTCGTAAAAAGTCAGACATAAGGTACAGATCAGAGGTAACCAAGCCACGTGGAAGAATGCAGACTAAAAGAAACAGGAATCCCAGCACTCCAGAGGCAGAGGCAGGCTGATCTCTGTGAGTTCGAGACCAGCCTGGTCTACGAGAGCTAGTTCCAGGATAGCCTCGTAAACGACAGAGAAACCCTATCTCGAAAGAAAAAAAAAAAAAAGAAAGAAAGAAAAAAGAAAAGAGACAGGTTAATTTAAGTTATAAGAGTTAGTGGGACAAGTCTAAGCTAATAGCCAGGCTTTTTATAAGTGTTAATAAGTCTTCATGTAGTTACTTGAGGGCTGCTGAACCTGATGAGAAAGTATAACTACATGTTTCCCCAAAAGCAAATGTTTTATCTCCTGCTTTACTTAGAGAGATTCACTGACTCCTTTGGCAAACATGGGGGTCATGCCAGAACCCAGGTGAGGAATTTAACTCGTCTAACACATGTAAAGAAAACAGATCTGCTGTTCAAGTAGCTTCGGTCTCTGCGCCTTGGGGCACAGCACTGGCTCCATCTTAAGGTACATAGGTCTGGTACCTGTGGCTATTTATTTTAGTTTAAGAATTGCCCTGGTTGTACAAGATTTCTCAAAATGGCCTATGGAGCTATTTTTGCTGTGTTGTAACTCAGCAACCACTTATCACAGGTGAATGAGATTTGTAAAACCTGCCCAGCAACTTAGAGAATTTTCTCTCTACAGGGGTCGAATGATCTCATGTACTTCGTGTTGGTGGAAGATAGAGGTCTGCTGGTACACACCAAAACCAGCGACAGGCTGTGAGGCCATAGCGGCGAGCAACCATCGGCTATTTGGGATTGGAGATAATTCTAGGTGATTTGTCTCTGATCCTGCAACACTCCATCCAGCTCTCCGCTAGCAAGAAAGTTCACCAAGCCAACGGGGAAAAGGGGAGGAGTGTGATGTCACCCCTGGGTGCAGGTTGGAGGCAGGGTCTATGCAGATGAGGAGCGCGCAGGGACTGTCACATCCTCAAACTCTGCGGAAACGCGAGGGATTTCCAGCGCGGCGTGGAAGTCACCGCGGGTTCACGAGTAGCAGCGGTGCCCAGGAATGGGGTGCGCGTCCGGGCAAGTCCTGAAGTATGCACGGCGAAAGGACCATATGTTCAGAGCGCAGGACCGGTGGGGCTGAATCTGGGCTGCAGGACAGCAAGGCATACTTACCTGGCAGGGGAGATACCATGATCATGTAGGTGGTTTTCCCAGGGCGAGGCTCACCCATTGCACTTGGGGTGTGTTGACCCCTGCGATTTCCCCAAACGCGGGAAACTCGACTGTATAATTTCTGTTAGTGGGGGACTGCGTTCGCGCTCTCCCCTGATACTGTCGTAAAGAAAAGGGTATATAAGTAGCGTTTGTGCCTCTAGCTAACTGAAATAGACGTGGCAAATATGTACTACCGGATTTTTATTTTCCTCTACGCATGCACCTGTTTTTTCCTATTTGATAAGAAAATTGGTATTGGCTTTATAGAAGTTATCCTTAGGAAATCAGGTACTATGTTAATGAGAAAACGTCGAAAGCTTTGAAATTATGAGTTTTTTTACCTGAAAGCCTGAGTACTTTTTGGCAACTGTCAAAATCTAGGTTGGTACTCCACTCTACCTTTTTTTTCCCCTTAGTTCCTGTGCTTAACATGCACCAGACCCTGACTCACTCGGGAACAGCCCATCCCTCTCAAAGAGTGTTTTAAAATTACCCCTAATTGATACCGTTGTTAGGAAGCAATTCTCTCTCTCTCTCTCTCTCTCTCTCTCTCTCTCTCTCTCTCTCTCTCTGTCTCTGTCCCTCCTCAGGTGTTTTTACTGTCACACACACACACCCCTCATCCTAGTGGAATATCGTCTTCCCAACACGCTCCAGTGGCTTACTAGTCACCATTCTCTCGGATATGCCTTGGGGTTCCACCGGGCTCCGGATCCTCTGATGCCCGCGGTGCGTAGCCACACGTACACCCCCAACCAACCCTCGCCTCGCCGGTCCCTCTCCACTCCGGGTCAAGTTCGTCCACCTCTTCCGTCCGGACTTTCTGAGCAAGGGCACCACACTCGCCGCCTTTCCCACGCAGGCCCCGCCGAGGTTCCAGCACACACCAGCCCCTCTCACGTCCGTGCTCGGGGTCTGCAAAGGACCGGACCCTAAAGCACACTTGGGCTCCTTCCCCGACCCCCGGGTGGCGGCGGGGTCTTAACGTAAGCGCGAGGTCGGGAAGCGGGGCGTCCGGGCGTCCGGGCTGTTGGCTTTGAATCTTCCAGCTCAGGTTGCTCGGCTGCAGGCGGGCGGGCTTCCCAGGTGTGGCCGCTGCGGTGTCGCCGGACTCACTAAGGAGACAGGGCATTTGCTTGTGCATAGTCTCTGTGGCGCAATCGGTTAGCGCGTTCGGCTGTTAACCGAAAGGTTGGTGGTTCGAGCCCACCCAGGGACGATGGCTCTCAGATTTTAAACAGTCTAAATACACAGGTCAGTCGCTCGTGTGCGAGCATGTTGATTGTTAGTTTGAAAGTGCACGCTTCTACCGCTTTCTCAGCAAGCCTCCGAAAATCCCTTACTAAAGTGCCTGTCGTTCGTTTTTTACTGCCTGGCCCGCTGGCAAGGAAAACAACAAAGCTAATTTTTATTTTGGGCGGGAAGGGTGACACCTATGGACAACCCCCACCTGCTGTCTTTAGTTGACTTGGGGATGGGTAGAATGGGAACCCTTTCTTAATAAAGGAAAATTATGGAAAACAAGTCACCAAAGCACAGGAAACGGACCAGATTTTAATAAAACAGATAAAGTACACCACCGGCTAAAGATTTGCGTACGACAAGGGCGAGCTCATCGTAATTCCTAATCACAAACCTTAGAACCGATTTCGAAAACCATGTGGTATGGAAACACCAAAAGAAACCACAGAAACGGGCAGGCCCGGCGGTGTTTGGTACAGGAATCCGGGAACTGGCGGTGATGGTTTTGGCCTCTGTAGGCGGGCAGCGTCTAGGAAGGCTCTGGACCGCTGGTTTGCTCCCCAGCTCTTCGGAAGGACCCCAGGACAGTTCGCCCCCTACCCAGGTACCCCAGTCACAGTGGAGAGGAGGGCGATGGAGGGCTATCAGGTGCTTGGGGAAAATAGTACACCTGCAAGAGTGGCATCGACCCACCGACTTCACAGTTAGCGACGGCCCTCACCACCCAACTGAGGCACAGATGCGTTCACTCGTGCGGGCGCCGCTCCCAAGCTCCCAACTCAGCTGCGTTGGAGAAATCACTTCTGCAGGACAGGCCGGTCAGAAGTCTCGAAAACCAGCTCAGGCTGGCCTGCGCTCAGTGCTGACCTCCGCCCCAGCACCGATGCCAGAAGGGAACAGATGCACATCTGGACTGAGCCACGGTCTTATAGTACTCTGTGTTGTGGCTGCAGCAATCTGGGTTCGAATCCGAGTCATGGCACTATTGTCTCTCTTGCCCATCCCAGCATACTGCTCTCTTACCCCCTGCACCCCACGCCACGCTAATTTAATGTCTTGCCACAGACTCCAGTCTCCCTTGTTCAAGCCCAGTTGACCGAGGAACTCAAACATTATCATTATGGTTTGCTGCTTGCAGTCTTCTCTGTCAATCACACCGTCTCAGGTGAACTCACAAAATCGCCTTCACTGTCAATCACCATAAGACCCAGGGCATAGTAAACATCATCTTTGAGCAAATGAAAGACCTCTGGGTCGGGGAGACTCTCACTCAATTCTGGGATAACATGACCACCCCGCCCCAGGAACTCATGAGAGACTGTGAAACAAGAAAAAGAACACACCAATTGAAGGTCGTGGGCTACATTCTTAGGTAAACATTCTGACGCTAGAACAAGACAAAGAAGGCTCAGCTCACACCCTAGACCAAAATATTCTGTAGGCAAACCACTCCCTGGGTGGAATCCATTGTTATCTCCTTAGGGTAGGACCTTAGTCAGATCCTTAGACTTTCGTTTGGGATAGAAACACATCTATTTCTCTATTCATGAAAGACAAGGTCTGCATATTAGCCACACCTGCGGACAATAACCTTGAGAGAGCAGAACTCTAGGCTCTAAATCTAGATGGGATCTTTATCTGAGGTAGAATCAGACGGTCACCTTGAAGGAAAAGAGCTAAGTTCCAACTCTCTGACCTTTGCTCAAGGTGAAAATACGCTCACTTTTTCGGGCCCCAGAGTCTATTGGAGTCTGTCTCTCCTTAGCTCTCAATAATAAGGCACAACCTGTGGTGAGGATCAAACCTGCCAAACACAAAAACTTTCCCTTCGGCAGTGGCCGGGATGCAGCACAGGGCACTGACTTGTGGAGGGGAAGCACTCCTACTTCGATCCCACACTGCAGAATCAGGAGGTCATAAAAACTGATCATGTTTAAGTTACATGCTCAGTACACGACACACCCTCCACAGGCACACACGTACACGACACACAGCCTCCACAGGCACACACGTACACGACACACAGCCTCCACGGGCACACATGCACATGACACACAGCCTCCACGGGCACACACGTACACGACACACAGCCTCCACGGGTACACACGCACATGACACACAGCCTCCACCGGCTCACACGTACATGACACACAGCCTCCACGGGAACACACGTACACAACACACAGCCTCCACGGGCACACACGTACACGACACACAGCCTCCACGGGCACACATGCACATGACACACAGCCTCCACAGACACACATGCACATGATACACAGCCTCCACGGGCACACATGTACACGACACACAGCCTCCACAGGCACACACGTACACGACACACAGCCTCCACGGGTACACATGCACATGACACACAGCCTCCACCGGCTCACACGTACATGACACACAGCCTCCACAGGCACACACGTACACGACACACAGCCTCCACAGGCACACACGTACACGACACACAGGCTCCACGGGCACACATGTACATGACACACAGCCTCCACGGGCACACACGTACACGACACACAGCCTCCAGAGGCACACACGTACACGATACACAGCCTCCACGGGCACACACATACACGACACACAGCCTCCACGGGTACACATGCACATGACACACAGCCTCCACCGGCTCACACGTACATGACACACAGCCTCCACGGGCACACACGTACACAACACACAGCCTCCACGGGCACACACGTACACGACACACAGCCTCCACGGGAACACACGTACACAACACACAGCCTCCACGGGCACACACGTACACGACACACAGCCTCCACGGGCACACATGCACATGACACACAGCCTCCACAGACACACATGCACATGATACACAGCCTCCACGGGCACACATGTACACGACACACAGCCTCCACAGGCACACACGTACACGCACACAGCCTCCACGGGTACACATGCACATGACACACAGCCTCCACCGGCTCACACGTACATGACACACAGCCTCCACAGGCACACACGTACACGACACACAGCCTCCACAGGCACACACGTACACGACACACAGGCTCCACGGGCACACATGTACATGACACACAGCCTCCACGGGCACACACGTACACGACACACAGCCTCCACAGGCACACACCTACACGATACACAGCCTCCACGGGCACACATATACATGACACACACAGCAAAATTCTAATTGGTTTTAATAAATAAAAACCCAAGTCAGATATGGAAGTAAATGCTGAAAGATCAAAGAAGCAGAGCAGACAGCCCCTGGTTCTTACCTCTAACAAATCCTCTGACTGAATGGGCGATCCTGTCTCTCCCAAGTACTGAAGTTAGTAACCTTTCCACGTGATTGTGTGAATTACCAAATCTTTGTTTGGGGAATAAAGAGAAAGTCACATTAGAGACAAAAATCACATAGCTAGGTTGTTGTTTTGTTTACAGAGGACTTGTTTTGGCTTTAGAGACAGCATCTCACTTTGTAGCCCTGGCTAGCGTGGAGCTCACTCTACAGACCAGGCTGGCCTCGAAATCACACAAATCTACTTGCCTCTGCTTCTGAGTGCTGGGATTAAGGCCGGGCACACCCTGTGGGCTATGTGATTTCTGTTTTACGTGTACAAGTGTTTTGCCTGAGGTGTGTAGCATACCGAGTATATGCCAAGTGCCTGCAGAGGCCAGAAGAGGGCTCTGGATTTCTTGGAACTGGAGTCGTGGCCTTTTGCGGGACAGTGTGTGGATGCTGGAGAATATAGCTGGGTCCCTGCAGACAGCAACTGCTCCGAACAGCTGAGCCACGTCTCTAGCTCCCAATACAGTAGTTTTAAATTTTCTTTTAACAAAATTGCTTTTTTTAATGTACCAAATATTAATAGCATGGATAGCAATGAGAGGTGAGACCTGTCAAATATCAAGACTTGTATGTTTGTGGGCTTAACTAAATATAACTCCCCTTTCTCCCCCCTCACTATATAACTGTCCACAATCTTAACACTAACCAATAAAATCCTAATAAACTAATTCCAATGCTATAGAATCATTACCACAAGCTTCTTAATGTGTCTGAAATTTATCTCTTTTTAAAAATGCAAACATTCCCACGAACTCCAGAGAGCCAAATTGGACCCAAATGAACAGACCAGACTTGCCCAGAATAAGTATCATTTCCTTCCTTGATCTTGGGACTCCTGGGAAACTCCCTCCTCTATCTTGGGGACTCTGGGGACCCCCTTCCATCTTGGAACCTTCCTCCCCTGATCACCAGGATCTCAGATTTTATCCCCAGGATCTAAACGTAATCTTCCGCATTGCCAGCATCTTGTCAGGGTCAAGCTGCCAGCCAGCCAGTTCCACAAAGCCTGGAAAACACTGAAGTAACCAGCTACCCCCAGGATGTGGCCAAGCACCCCAACTTCCCAATGCACACAAACCAACAGGAAGCAGTCTTGAGAGACGCGACGCCTCATTCCCACCCATCTGCTACCCTTAACCCCCGAATCTTTATAATAAACAAAAGGGTGAAATGTCAGCATTTCCGTCACTTAGCGTTATGGCAAATGTCGAGCCACCCCAAGAGTAGGCACTTCCGGGATCCACGGCCACGCATGCATCATCCAACATTCTGGCAACTTACATAGCCACCCAGGACCCTCAAGCCCTGTGTGATCTTCATCTGCTCCTGTCAAAGCTACAGCAACAAACGCTATGACCCTATGCGCACGCGCCAGGCAGTGTCAGTGTCTAACCACTGGAACCGCCCACTCCACGTTTTCTTCTCAGCATCAGCTCTCCCCAGGCCTGCGCGCACGCGTCTCTCTCTCTCTCTCTCTCTCTCTCTCTCTCTCTCTCTCTCTCAAACTCTTTTTTTTAAAAAAAATATTTGTTTATTTATTATGTATACAATATTCTGTGTGTATGCCTGCAAGCCAGAAGAGGGCACCAGACCTCATTACAGATGGTTGTGAACCACCAAGTGGTTGCTGGGAATTGAACTCAGGAAGAGTTCTGGAAGAGCAGTCAGTGCTCTTAACCTCTGAGCCATCTCTCCAGCCCCCTCTAATAAACTCTTAAAGTGGATTCACTTGTATGTCTTGTGATCCGTTCTTGCGGCCGGTAATTTTACCTTTGTGATGTGTATGTTCATCATTGGATGAGTATTTCAGCTGAATCATTCTATCCTTCTTTGCACCTGAAGCTACAGATAAATTCTTGTTCCAAAAACATTGTAGAAGAGAAAGTGCATGTATGACGTCATGATAAACAGTATGATCATCTGTAATCCTTAAAATGCTGTGTTATGTCTGCACGTGGGCTAAAGAGGTTTTAAGGGGGTCAGACAGGGTGGTACCAAGCTCTTATTGCATCACTATGTAGATAGACCCTGTCTGGAGTGGTGTTGGTGGTGGCTTGAGGGGGAGTGCAGAGAGGCAGAGAAGGACAGAGAGGGAGAGGTTTTAAAGGGACAGATAGATGGCTTATAGACAAGGGCGAGGACACTTGCCATCAGGTCTGACCATCCAAGAGCTTGATCCACGGAGCAAGCATGGCAGAAAGAGATCCGACTGCTGCAAACTGTCTGCTGGCCTCCACATGCGAGTCATGGCACATACGCACCTGTCCCTCCCCCACAAACACAACGCAGAAAAGGGAGTGCTTATTTATTTTATGTATGTGTGTTTGTGCCTGATTGTATGTGTGTGCACGACACACATGCAGGAGACCGAGAGAGGGCAGAGTGGATCCCCTGGACCAGGAACACAGACTGGGGTCACCCCAAATTCCATGTCCAGACTTAGTGTCAGTCTCATGGTGTTTCTGTAGAAGGAACAGAGAAATCCATACATCAAGAGCCTTGTAAAATGCAGTGGTGGAGACATGAGGTGGGCAGGTTCCAGCGAAGCTGGAGACCTCAGCTGCAGGGCTGGCTACCCTTGCTGCCTGGCTTCTCTGACTTGGTGTTGATTGAAGATAGGGGTTTGTCGCTACACACGGAAACCAGCTATAAGGCTGTTAGGTCACGGCGGTGAGCAGCCATCGACTATTTGGGAATTGGAGATAATTCAAGATGATTTGTCTCTGATCCTGCAACACTCCATCCAGCTCTCCGCAAGCAAAAAAATTCACTAAGCAAACGGGAAAAGAGGATGGGTGTGATGTCACCCGTGGGTGCCGGTTGGAGGCGTGGTCTATGCAGATGAGGGGCGCGCAGGGGCTGTCCTGTCCGCAAACTCTGCGGGAACACGCTGGATTTCCAGCGCGGCGTGGAAGGGTGCCTTGGCCCGCGGAGAGCATCGAGTCGAAGGAATGGGGTGCGCGTCCAATAAGGTCCTGGAGTATGCGCGGCGAAGTGACCGTGTGTTCAGAGTGCAGGGCCGGTGCAGCTGAGTCTGGGCTGCAAGACAGCAAAGCATACTTACCTGGCAGGGGAGATACCATGATCACGTAGGTGGTTTTCCCAGGGCGAGGCTCACCCATTGCACTTGGGGTGTGTTGACCCCTGCGATTTCCCCAAATGCGGGAAACTCGACTGCATAATTTCTGTTAGTGGGGGACTGCGTTCGCGCTCTTCCCTGATACCTCTTGTTTTAAAAAAAGGCCTTTTTCTTCCTACAGCTGTTTTTCCTCTTGGTCTTTTTTTATTCTTTTCTATGCTTCAAAATATGTGGTCAAAAGTGCCAAGTTAACTTAAGGTCTTAACCTTTGAAGTGACATCTTTAGGAAGTTGGTCCTTAGACTCAGTAGAACATTTCTTCAATTTTGAACTTTTTGTCTTAAAGTCCAGGAGCACTTGTCTTAAACTTTGCTTTGAGACTCCAGACTCTCCTTAATTCTTTTCTGCTCTTAACCCGCACCAGACCCGGGCTCGGGACCAGCACACCCCTAGCTGAAAGACAGATATCGTTGCTAGGAATTCATTCTTCTGATTCATTCAAAACAAAACACCCCTCATGATTTTATTGTCTTCCTAACATAAATTGCCTTCAAACTACATCAGCTCAGTTTAAATGCACCATTCAATCTGACGTGTCCTAGGGCTCCACCTGGCTTCTCCGCAGGTCTCTTCGGTGCGTATCCCCCAATCCCACCCCCAGGCCACCCTCGCCCCCGTCTGTCCCTCTCCACTCGGGGTCAAGTTCCTCCCGTCCGAACTCCCTGAGCACTGGCACTGCACTCGCCGCCTTTCCCACGCCGTCCACGCGGAGGCTTCAGCACACACCCGGGGTGACCAGCCGTCGGGCGTCCGTGCTCGAGGTCTGCAAAGGACCGAACCCTGAGGTTCACTTGGGCTCCTTCACGGAGTCCTGATGGGCGCCCTGAACAAGACTCTGCGAGCGTGGAGTCCTAGGCGGCCCCGTCCCAGCGTCCCGGAGGCGCCGGGTTCATAACGTTCGCGCGAGCTCGGGAAGCTGCCGTGGGGCCGGCAGGGAGCCCGGCAGGTTGGCTTCGAGGGCTCCTGTTCCGGATGCTCGGCCGCGACACGGTGGACATCACAGGTGTGACTGCCATGGTGATGTCTGACTCACCAAGGAGAGGCGGCTTTGTCATGTCAAAGTCTCTGTGGAGCAATGCGTTAGTGCGTTATGCTGTTAAGCGGGAGGTTGGTCGTTCGAGCCCACTCAGGGACTACGATCTTTGGGCGTTTAACAAAGAGCTTTCTAAATTTACAGTTCCTTGTGTGCTGACTTGGCAATGGAAACACTCCTACTTCTCTGAAATACCGGAAGCCCACTAAATAAGAAAAAAAAAAAGCCCTATGGACTTAAAGTACCTAAGGCCTTACCTTTCTGCTTTCTGTCACACGCTATTTATGGCCTGTACTGAGGCAGGGTAAACAATAAAGCCAATTTTTATTTTGGAGGGGAGAGGGGGAGGAGGACACCTGTGGCAACCCCCACCTGCTGTCTTTGGTTTATTTGGGGATTGATATAGTGGAAATCCTTTCTTAATAAAAGAAAATTATGGAAAACAAGTCACTAAAGCACAGGAAACGGACCAGATTTTAATAAAACGGGTAAACTTTACACCACCGGCTAAAGATACGCATATGACAAGGGCGACGACAACGTAATTCGTAATCACGAACCCTAGAACCGATTTATTCCTAAGGCCAAGCCATGTTTAGTAAGGAGTCCAGGGACTGGCAGTGATGGTTTTGGCCTCTGTAGGCGGGCGGCGTCTACGGAAGGCTCTAGACCGCTGGTTTGCTCCCCAGCTCTTCGGAAGAACCACAGAGCAGTGCGTGCCCTCCGCAGGTGCCCCAGCCACCGCGGAGAGGAGGGCGATGGGGGGCTATCAAGTGCTTGGGGGAAATACTGCACCTGCAAGAGTGGCATCGACCCACCGACTTCACAGTTAGCGACTGCCCTCACCACCCAACCGAGGCACCGACGCCTGCACTCTGTGCAGCTCCCAACCTCAGTGGCTTTGGAAAAAAATCACTTCTGTAGGACAGACCTGTTGAAGGAAGCCTCGGAAACCGGTCTGTGCCGGGCTGAGCTTGACTGAGGCTCAAGCGAGCACCTACCACTATCAGGCGCGTGGCTGCCCGTGACCGTATAGTGGTTAGTACTCTGCGTTGTGGCCGCAGCAACCTCGGTTCGAATCCGAGTCACGGCAGTTGTTGTCCTGTCAGTCTGGTGTGCTGCTTTCTTGCCCCATGCAGCCCATGCCTAGCTAATGTCTTGACACAGACTCCACTCTCCCTAGTTCAAGTCCCGTGGACATGGAGGAACTCAAGATAGTATTATTACAGTTTGCTCTCTCTCTCTCAGGCAGGCTCACAAAGTCACCTTCACTGTCATTCACCCTAAGACCGAGGGTGTGTTAGGATGAGGTCTTTAATTTTAATTGGGCAGGTAGATTTGGTGAGCAAAAGGGGGCTGTGGATGACGGGACTTTAATAATTGATTGCTAGACCTTGGTGGGTGGTCAACCTCAGAAGGGAAAAGGTCACATAAGGGAACATACCTTTTGGGATTTTCTCCAGCACTGGGAAAGGAAACCAAACCTCACACACACTGGGCACTCTACCTCTGAGCTATAGCCCACGACTGACCCTGCACTAGCGAAGCTGAGGCAGGGGGTTAGAAGTTCGGACTAGCAGGGCTACTCATCAAGACCAAGTCTCAAACGAAGACATAATAAAGAACACACAAATTCAGAGGAAGGCAGAGATGAAGACTAGTGGAATGTGACCTGAGACTCAGGCCATCCACGTCCCAGATCCTGGAAGAGGCAGGAAGGAGCCTCTACTTGCACCCTCTATAGAAAGCAGTCTCCAGGATTTGGGACTTTGGGTCACCAGAACCAGAAAATCCATCCCTGTTGCTTTAAGTGATGTGGATTGGAGCCACTTATGACAACCCAACACCCACTTCTAGGTGCCCAGGAAGGTAGACATTTATTAATTAGAGCTTCACCATCTGAAATAACACAGATCACTTGACAGACTCATCAGTCCTAAGATGCAAGTACCATATTTTGGTGGAGAACGTCCCGAGATCTGGAGAACAAGCAATTCAGGCTGACCACGGATTGGCTTCCCTTACAAGGACTGTCAGGATACTTAGAAAGTTGGTGATGGCTATAAAACACCTGTATGGTGCAAGAACTCTGAGTCTCTCCCCTTGCCTGCCCTTCCCATGCTCACTC
The DNA here is from genome assembly GCF_018167655.1 of Microtus oregoni. Taxonomy (NCBI): domain Eukaryota; kingdom Metazoa; phylum Chordata; class Mammalia; order Rodentia; family Cricetidae; genus Microtus; species Microtus oregoni. The sequence continues at coordinate 3,914,464 of NW_024543830.1, read as the reverse complement.
AAAGCTAGCAGCGCCACCTATTGAAGAGCATGGGAATTGGAACAGGTGGCTCCAGACCAGGGAACTTGGCTTTTGTTTGCTGGTTTACACAGCATAGCAGTGATCTACAGCATGTTTTGCACCATAATTGTAATTGTATGTATGTGTGTGAGTGTGTGTGTGTGTGCTTGCATCTGCATAGCTAACGACTCCTCTAGATGGTGCACACTGACCTCTGGGTGCCACTACTCTCTCCTCAGTCTATTGATTCAAGGTTGGGGCCATCATACTCTTTCTACGACTGTTTGCTTTCAATATCTGAAGGCTCACCTGGGCTCAGTGGATCCAGGTAGACCTGCCAAGAGCTAGTCACATCTTCACTACCAACCTCATAGCTTGAGTTGTGAGATCCAGCCATGATAATCTAAGTCTGGGCAGAAAGGAAATTCTTTACTTCCTCCAACCATTATCACCTGGGACTCTGGCCAGCGATGAATTTAAATGGAGTCTGGAGTCTTTTTAATAGTTTACCCTGCGACAATGCCTGGCAGGCAGAGATTACCTGACCCCTACCCAAGAGCAGACCATTCAAAGGAAATTCCTGGCATTCCAAGCACTGTAGATAGGAAACACCAACCAGCACTTCCCCAGGACACCCCTAGATAAATGTCAGCCAATGAGGGGTCCTGAACCTCAGAGACCCCTCACCCCCACCTTTACTACTATAAAAACCCAATTCCAATTGAGCTCGGGGCTCTCCAGATATTCCAATATGTTGGACATGCAGAGAGACCGAGTTTGCAAACTTGATTAAAATAAAGGCCTTTTGCTTTTACATACGGGACTCGGTCTCCTTCGTTGGCTTTTGGGGGGACCCTCGGATTTGGGCATAACAGAGTGAGCTCTAGTGACATTCTGAGTGAAATTTTCATCACTTCCTATGTGTCTTCTCTTTGTTTTGAACCCTCCAATCTCTAAAAGTCTGAGGATCGGCACCAGTGCTCGTTCACTTCAGAGATCTCAGCTGTTCTACTCCCTTTATCCTGACCTCATTTCTAAGCATCCTTTGTTTCTCATGTTACTTGAGTGTGGATCTTCAGGAGGGAAAAGCCATCCCTGGGCAGTGGTTGGGAAGTGGTCCTTCAACTTCTCACATAAAACGTGAGCAGCATAGGGATAGATTTCCTGCCATAGGAAGAAAATGTTGCTAAAGACTTCCCCGGTGTCCCCAGCGAGGCTCTTGGAAATGGCACCTTAGTTTCAGGTCACTTTTGGGTGAAGTAGTTAGCAGGGGTTAAGAGCTGTATCATATGACATCAGCAGTCCCCCACCTGGACATTCTACTGTATCCTGGAGAGCCTGGAATTCTGTGATGTCACCTGTGTTGTGGCAACGCCAACTGCCCTTGAGGCATTCGTTCAGTGCCTGTGTGGTTCACCCACAGCCATGCTGACACGACTGAACAGGCTGCTTGGGAGACAGGATGGAGAGCGCAGGGAGGCCAGAGAGAGGCACAGGGAAGATGGCCTTCAGTCTCCAAGTCACACATCAACGAATAAATGGTTCTGGAGAAAGCGCAGTGAGTCCTGGGCAGGGGATAGAGATTCCTGAAGGATGAAGGCTTCAGCTGATTCTTTCAGGAGTGGGACTCACTCTTACTCCATGGCTGCTGAGTGAGTTGGTGGCTGGCCACTGAACCCTCCCCTCTTCTTATGCTCCTCTTTATTCGCTCCTTCTATCTATACTCTGCTTGGTAGTCCCACCTATCCCTGCTCCTGCCTCGCTATTGGCTGTTCATCTCTCTATTAGAACCATCAGGTGTTTTAGACAGGCACAGTAACGCAACTTCACAGAGTTAAATACAGCACAAAGAAAAGTCCCACACCTGAAAATCATAATCCCCAATATTGATGGACATATCTAGTCCATCAATAGCAACAGTGACTGGGAAAGGAGACCTGGCTTATGGGTCCCAACTAGAGGATAGCTGTCTACTCTGTGAGGTCTTCAGTGGGTTTAATGTATTCCCTCTTTCTCAGGCCTTTTCTTTCTTTTTTCTTTTTTTATTGAGAAAAGGAGAAAAAAAAAACAAGTTTCCACCTCCTCCCAGCCTCCCATTTCCCTCCCCCTCCTCCCACAATAACTCAGTCATCTAGAGACCTTTCACCAGCGCAACTCAAAGACGGGAAACACACAAACCCTACTACTAAAAAAGTGACCGGAGTTAACAACCACTGGTCATTAATATCACTTAATGTCAATGGGCTCAACTCACCTATAAAAAGGCACAGGCTAATGGATTGGATACGAAAACAGGATCCAACATTCTGCTGTCTACAAGAAACACATCTCAGGCCTTTTCTAGGGACTCAACATGGTCTCTCATGGCCCCGTACCATCTAAGTGTACAAATTCACTGATGTTTGTCTACCTACAGAAAGTACTGGAAAGGCACGGACCTCAGCCTCCCTCACTGAGCAGCAGATGAACAAGGTTGATGAACTGAGCCTTCAGCTTCAGATGATGACCAACGAGAGGAATGAACTTCGTGCAGTCCTGGCCAATTATACCAACAATGATGTGAACAACAGGTAGTCATTATGTCCAGTTCTCTGGTGATGTCTTGACCCTCCTGTGTCCACCCCAGCATTCCTCATGGCACTTGAGGCTGCACCTCCAAGGTGTTCTCCTGCCCAAACTACTTTTCCCAAGTGCATCTGAGAGGCAGAACTGAAGCCTGGGTAGGAGTGAGATGGGGACACAGGCTGTTCTGCTTCCTCCCAATGAAAAGCAGAGCCTGCGTCCTGAGTCACATTCTATGGATGGAGCACCAGTGTGTGAGCTCACAACACGCATTTCAAAGAGGCCTTGACAGGTGTTGGCTTGTGGGAGATGTTGGGTGCTGAGTTCATGGGAGTCTTTGTATTTAACTGGGGTATTTCTTGCTGGTTTCTCTGTGAGCAGGGTCTGGGCCCACTTGGTTTTTCTCAATGTGTGACCAGAGGACCTGGATCTCAACCCTGCACGTCTCTGCCCTTCTTCCTTATACTCTGAAATAATGCGACTTACCTACATGTCTCTGGCATCCTACTTGTGTATGGGTTTATGTGAGTGAAAGCTAACAGGCCCAAGCATTGCCAATATGGCAGTGGTGGGTTTTGCCCTTTTCACTTCCTTTTTCCCTTGATAAAACATAAAATTGAATTCCTAAAATTTGTCGCCAAGGTTCATACCCTTATTTGACTCCAAACAAACACTAAGGTCCAGCAATTAAAATTCATTATTTGGCTATTCTGGCTTAGTTGTCCAATTAGCTCTCAGAAACTCATCCTAGCACAGACTTCCCTTTGTTTCCTTAAAAACCCACTGCTGAAAAATAAAACCCATTGCTTGCTCTCAGCACTTGCCTGATACAGAGGAAGCCCCCTCCCCCACCAAGTTCCATGATTCCTCTTCTGAGAGAGAGAGAGAGAGAGAGAGAGAGAGAGAGAGAGAGATCCACATCCTGTGAGTCAGAGATTGGTGGCAGGGCTGAGAATTTGTCTGTCTCAGAGTCTCAGGTGATATGAGTGATGAGGCCCTGGAGTCTCACTTTGAGCATCCCTGCCCTCATTCTTTGTGCTATGCTTGGTGATGGAATGGAATTCCCTGGAGAGTTTATAAAGTCATTGTACTGTACGCTCTCCTCCATGGAAATCCTGATTATGAGTTCTGAGTATCCTTTTGATAAAAGGAACACAGAATAAACATTTTTTTTTCTGAAGACAGGAGACATGACATCACAGGTTTCAGGTAGGCCCAAACCCATAACACAGAATCCTGGGACATCTTAAAAAGAGCTAGTTTGTTCCTCCAGGCCTAAAGTGGAAGCTCACGTAGCTCTGTCTCTCTCCCTCTGCCTTTCTGCCACTGGGGCAGCTTAGTAAGTCTAATAACATCAACAGGTCCTAGTACCTGGGATTCAGGATGTGACAGCCAGTGCACTAGGATAATCCGAGACACAGCCTTAATTCATGTTTTCATGAGGTTCCTTGTTCCTGGGCCCATGTTCTACCACAGGCTGAATTCTGAGCTTGAGGAGCTGAAAATGGATCATCAGAAGATGTCAGAGCTGGAGAAATTCCCCAAGGAAATTAGTGAGGATTCTTCCAAGTGCAAGGAGCTGACTGAGACCAACTCCTACAGGTGAGTGTCGTCTGATTGGATGGGACCCCGCACATTGAAAGGACAGCTGCTGCACTTATTTCTCTTTGAACAAAAGTGGGGGCTCTGCTTCTAGCTTGTTTACCTTGTCCTTGTGCTCCCAGTGCAAGGAGTCTGATCTCAACATTGTCCTGTCAGCTTCCAGAGCTTCTAGATAGTAAACATGGTTTGCACCATGAATGGTCTCTGGGACTCTGACAGGGGCTTTCAGATCCTTTTGTTAAGGGACACAGATGTGGAATGTATTCCTCTTGGAATCTCTGTCCTCCCTCAGACCATGTTTGCTCTATACCTGTTGATGGTCTCCCAATACCATGATCAGTGTAGGACCGGTGTATGTTGGGGTGCAGAATCCTGTTCTCAGAGGTACATCACCTGGGTGATACTGACATGGCTAATGTGGGCTGCAGTCTGGGGCTGGCTGAGAACATGGGACCTTGCAGGGAAGATGGTATTAGTAGGTAGGAGTGGCAGATGGAGATGGACTGGAGCTCATTATTGTTTGTGACGGTTAAGCACCCTCCACAGCCGGCTTCTGAGGGAAAGGACACAGATGAAGGAAAAAGTGGGCATGTTGAGAGAGGACAACAGAAAGCTGCAGCAGGAGCAGATCCTCCTGCAAGAGTCCTGTGAGGAGACAAAGAAGCTCTGTGAGGAGGCCCTTGAGAAGATCTGTGACCTCTTGACAAAGCAGCAGCAGGTAAGCTGAGCCAGCAGGAGCAAGCTGCCCACATATCTAACAACACGCACACCCATGTACACCGTCATGTAACCATCCACTCAGTTACCCAGCTGACCACCTCCATTTCATCTAAGAGTTCATTTCTGGGATCCTTCACAAGTCTTTCTGGAGAGTTCACCTCTTGGAAGACACAACCTGACTGGCAAACAAACCATCTTGCTCTGGTAGAAGCTGCAGTCCATTAGGGAGATTGGTAAATCACATATCACACACCTACATGTCAGTATGGTAGGAAGGGTTCTATGCTGGGATCCACAAGAGAGAATCACAGAGCTTTGTGTGAGTTAGGAAGTGAGGACAAGGGCCTGGGGATCATTTGTAATGCTAGAACATCAGATTTTTGTTCGGCTTAAGCTACTAGGCCAGAGTTCTTTGGATCTTCTGTCTCCTATCATTTTTTCTCTCATCTTATGCTAACTGGTGTGTTTGGTAAGAAAGAGAAAGGACTAGGTGTTTTCTCTCAATTTTTACACATTTTTACTACTTTGGAATTAATGAGTTTTGTAATAAAAAATTCAATCCCAAGAGCTATTTTGAAAGTAAAAAGTAGACTTCTTTCCTTTCACTGAACTGAGGTAACCTCCCAGGAAATGTCTCGTTTGTCTCATTGGCTTCACAACACAGAACCTGCAGTCAGTCTCTTTCCTGACATGCGATGCTCACTCTATCATGCACATGCTTATGTCTTAGTACAGATCCCTCATAGTTGTACAGAGAGCTGCATTTCAGAACAACACTGTGCTGACCTCACTGGGCTCCTACTGACTGATCTGGGGCTATTTTCATATTATATGTTCTGTGTTATGGTTCAAAGTTGTTGGGTCATGACCATGGGTCAGTCTCATTCTCTGGTGCTATCGCGGTCTTCTCTCAAAAATTATACATAGTTTCTCACAGGGCTGCACCGTTTTACACCACTAGCAATAACTGAGGAGCCTCATTTCTGCCAACCCCCATCAGGCCAATTTAAACACAGTGTAAAGATGGTTGGAATGAAAGCAGCTTCTGAGCTGCAGACACAACACTCAGTGAGTGCTTTAGACGATGATGAGCCTGATCGGGCTGCACAAAGACAGCCTGTTCTCACAGCTCAGCATGGATTTTATCATTTAAGATATTCTGAACTGCCGAGGTGTCCCCCCCCCCCAGCCAAAGTCCCATAGCCATGCTGAGCTATGTATAATTTTTCAGAAACATGGATTGCATTCCAAGATGACTCTGTGATTCCAGAAGCAGAAGTAAGGGTGCACAGAGAATCTAGGCGATACCCAGATTATAGAAGTATTCCTCATAGCACCACCAAACCAGATAATATTCAAATGCCCTTCATTGATGAGTAAACATTCAATGAAGTCAAGCCCTTCCATGGAATATTGTTAAGCATGAAGCAATACATGCCCTCATTAGGCCGTGAGTCAGCCTTCTTCTCTTACTTAGACAAATTCCTGACATAATCATCTTACTGGATGCACAGATTTATTTGAATCTGGTTGTAGAGATTTTCTGGTTTTCTGAACTCTTTTCTTGAACTCATTGGGCTGAAAATGATGTAACCTGTAGTTTAGAGCGCTCCTATTGGAGGAAGCTGCCCTCTTTGGAGCCACGGGGAAACACTGAGTGAGAGGAAGGAGCTGGTCCACCATCAGGCAGTGGTCCTGCACCACAGAATTAGGCCTATAAGGTACAGATTGTAAAACTACCTATGCAAGCTTAATTAATAGATCAAGGAACCCTGGCATCCACCATTGGTGGCCTGGGTGTACAAGGCAAGCACTACATTGACTGCTCTGCCCACTGTGTTCTTCTCCCAGGGACCAGGCGTGCATGTGGTGCATAGACACACAGGCAGGCAAAACCCCCACACATATAAAGTGGAAATAGAATGAAAACTCATCAAAACAGAGACAAAGTACAGAATCCTCACCACATCACCACATCCCTGTGCCTGGTTTAGAATACGGGGGGAGAGGGTGTGGGCTAATGAAAGTTAACTCTCTTCTTTATAGCATCCCAGGTGATCTCTTCTTCCATCTTGTTAGCTAGGAACTACACATGTGCAGTGTGCTTGTTTGTGAGCATCCATGTCCTTGTGATGATTAAGACTGTGTAAACACATTTGTTTGTGTTTGTGTACATGCATGCACACATGTGTACGTGTGCGCAGACAACCCTGCCCTAAGAACACAATCCTCTAATGATAGGAACATCAAAGACTGGAGGAAAACCTTCAATTCCTGCTGAAGCAGAAGGAACTGGTTACCCATCTAATGGACTTGGCAGGAAAGCAGCAGCATCGCTTCACTGAGTCCCAGACGAGGTAGGAGCACGGACTGACAGAAGCAGTTGTAGTCTAGTGGATTCTCTGTTTCGGGGTCTCTGACCTGTTTGGGTTTTAGTCTATTTGGCAAGGCTCACACCCACACCCTGGTACAAAATACCTCAGAATATGATTTGGCTAATTTCCAGAAACATTTGTCCACAAAACAATATGCTTGGTTATTAGTCTCCTGTGGATTGTGTCCCTTCTTCTCTTGTGAGAAGCAGGAGGTCAATTGTGAGGGACAGTGTGTCCTCTGCCACTTTATTTTCCTTCAGGAACATCACATTTACAGAGAAGTTTCTAGTCTTCTTGCTAACTTGGATGCAGCACACTCCTGCTGACTGCAAGCTCTCTGCAGGGTTCATCAGTTTCCAGTGAGAAGATTTACTCTGGCCATCAACAGATTAGGAGTTGTCAAATTAACCCCATGTAGGTTCTGGGCTGTAGGGATAATCAGAGCCTTCTCTGCAGTGTTGTGTGGGCTCCACTAGAGGGCAGACATAGAGTTTGACAGGTTGCTCATTTTCACCTGGTATCTAATTAAAGCCAGGAATATGTTTTCTGAACTGTGACTCAGATATTGATATTTCTTCAAAATAATGTTTTTGGACTGTTGAAAAAATGCTGTGTTTTTCAGGTCCAGCACAGTGTATTTTTTGGTTCAACGAACAGCATTTTTTAGACATTGAGAAAAAAAACCATCCCAGGGACACTACGACTTTTTCCCTTAGGGAAGCAGTCAATGAGCTCAGCTAAAAGGTGATGCTGGGTTGTCTAGCTGGTGGGGACTCAAAAGCTGACATGGCAGGGCCCCACCAGGCCTGTGTCCCAGCTGCCTTCCTCCTCTAGGTTTGAACATCTCCAGCATGAACTGGAACAGACCACAGCCCAGGAGGAGAGCCTCCTGCAGATGGAGCTGCTGCAGCAGGAGCACTATGTGCCAGGCAAGCGAGCCACCATTGAGCCCATTCCCACCAACCAGGGGTTCACGGTGTGGGTTTTCTTCCTTGACTTTTCCTTACTAGGGCTGAATAGGCCCTGATATTCTTCTTGCCTGGGCCCCAGAGAGACTTTTTCTTCTTTTCTTTCAGCACCTCGTAAAAGAACTGAGAAGCCTGAGGGAAACCAGAGACACCTTGAAGGCATGACATTCTACACTCCAGGATCCAGGCCTCCTCTGAAAAAGCCATGTCCCTTTCTGCTGTGAGCACAACATTGATGCAAATATCAACCAATCATTAGAGGATCCAGCCACAATCTGATCCACCTCTGTTGGCTCACGATTTCCAGAGAAAAGACTGCATCAGAAATAAGCTTGAGATTCAGACGACACCCCACAAATTACTCAGAAGCTGAACATCCATCACCAAGTGGCCCCAGTGTTGGCAAAACAACATGGAGGGAGATACTTGGGTGAGCAAGAGTCATTCTGTCAGCTACTGTCAAGGGCTTTGGCAAGCTGACTGCGTATGTGATGTGGAATCTGACAAGGAAGACTCTGTCACACTGCTATCCAGACAGACCACACCCTAAAGCCCAGGATTCTCTCTCTAGTGCAGAGCTGACGCTGACCCCATATCACACACAAGTGTTGGTGATGATAATTCACTACAGAGACTAATCCACTTCCTCGTGTCTCGTGTTATTGATTTGTTTTTTTCTTAAAGAATATTTCAAGGGAAAGTGGGAATTTTTCATTTTGTTTGGTTGGTTGTTTTTGTTATGTTTTAGATTGTTTTTGTTTGGGTTTGGTTTATATCTTGGGATATCTGTGCATTAGTTTTTTGGTTTTCTCCATTTTAGTGTAAGTTTTTGTTATATTTTGTCATTTCTTTTATTATTTCCATAGTTTTAGTAGTTTGCTAAGGCTATACACTGTCTGTAATGACCGCTGTTTTGAAGCGCCCATAGAATACAATGAATGTTTTATGAATAAAAAACAGTTTTCAACTTTTCACTCTTAAGACTCTTTTTGGTCAGATAAGCTGTCACAATCCTGCAAACACACAACTCACAAGCATGGATCAATATCAGCAAGTTCCAGGCAATTTGGAATACACAATGATTTTCCAACCATGGTCTACACAGGCAGATGGCACCTTGGATATGGATACGGATGGCATGGCCTCCTCCTTGTATTCCCACTAGTCTATAGAAAATTAGACAAACTGCATCCCTGAGGTCATATATTTTGCTACCATTAAAATGTGGTACACACTGTACAACATGTTCATGACATCATCATGCAGAGCAAACTGAAGGGAAACACAACTAACTGTAGTCTGAAGCTTTTCTGTGTTCTGCTTGGTCCCATGACTGCTTATAAAGCATACTCTGAGGCTTAATATTAATTAAAATTATTCAGTCAGTGACTCAGATTATTACTAGCTAGTTCTTACTTTAACCCATTTCTATTAATCTGTGTATTGCCACATGGTTATGATTTACCACTAATTCTCTGACATCCCACTCCTCTGGTGGCTTCATTACATCTCCTGGACTCTGCCTTCCTTCTCTCTGTATCTCTGTTAGGATTTGCATAGCTATATTCTCCCTTACCCTTGGCCAAATCAGCCTCTTTATTAAGAAATGATAGTAAAACATATTCACAATATACAGATGGGGCGTCTTATATCACACAACTACATTGTTCCTGGCCTCTCAGGAAATGAGAACATTCAACAAAGGAATGTACAACAGAAATCAGGAAATTCAAAGCAATCTGCCTCTGGTTTTCTTGAAATGTGAGTGATACGCAAAAATGACAACCGCACAGTAGAATTAATGTCCTTCAAGACATGTTGGGTCATTTTGTGGTGCTTTTATTTCTACTTGTGGGTGTTTTGCCACCACGTACATGCAATTCCCCAAGTGACCAGATGAGGGCAGTGGATTCCACCTGGAAAGCACATTAAAGAGGTTTGTTTGTTGTCATGTGGGTCCCTGGAGACAGCTGGTGCTCTTAATGCATGAGCCATCTCTCCAGTCCCTGCACTTGACGTTGTCCTCCCTGTCCTGTGTGCTCCATCAATAGATTAAATCAGCTCCAACCAAAGACACAAGTTTCTTGAGACCTGTAGGGACAGGTTCATGAAGTAGGCATGCTAATTGTCTTAAGCTGCCACATATCCATGCAGGGCTCACAGAGGTTCAGGACTCAGCCCCAGCATCACTGACTGTCTGATTGGAATGGATTTCTTCACTTTCATCTAGGTTAACAATACAGGTTAGGACTGTCTAATCACATGCAGAATTTGAGACAAACATTCTATGGGTAGAGGAGGCATAAGGAACCCCTCTTGATAGTCTAAGTAAGCAATATTATGAGGAGCCTTATGACTAGCTGGAGTAAAAGGAGCCTGTATCAGTGGCCACATACCTCCTGTGGAGAGTGTTTCTGTGCAAGACTATAAAAAAGGGAGAAAGATGATTCATAGGTTGATAGGTATAGATAGATAGATAGATAGATAGATAGATAGATAGATAGTTGATAGCCCAAGAGATACGTACATAGATAGTTGATAGCCCAATAGATAGGTGGATAGATACATAGATGATAGCCCAGTAGATAGGTGAATTGATAGATGTATAGATATTTGATAGCCCAGCAGTAGATATCCAGAGACATATGGTAATATATATATGTATATTTTATAAACCAGTAGTGTTTGGTTTTCCCTTGGTCTCTGGATTGTCTACTACTGGGCTATCTATCTATCTATCTATCAATCTATCTAGCTATCTACTCTGGTTCTTGGGTACAGAAGCAAGTGTTGGGTGTGGGATCCTTCTTGTGGAGTGGGCCTTAATCAATTCAGACACCGGTTGCCTATTCTCACAAGTTCTGTGCCACCATTGTCCTTCATATTTTGAAGGCAGGACATTTTGAAGGTCAAGGGCTTTGTGATTCGGTTGGTTGGCGTATGCTTTTCTCTTTCAATAGGCCACAGAGTACCCTCCCACACCCAAATACTAGAACATACGGATGCAGGCTTCCTGTATGAGCCAGCTTGACTTCATCGTGTTCCATGTTTGGATGTTACCTCAGCAATGGGACCTGAGGGCAGTTTCTGGAGAGCAGCGCTGTGTCTTAGCGGCAGCCTGGGTGGTTTGGAGATTTCCATGGGGCACCCTTGACCTGAATTGAATGCAGCCCAGTCCTACCACTGGTATCCTTGCCTGGTGAAGGAGATGGCCAGTTGAGACTCCATTACTAGGAGCCATCACTAGGAATGGGGGAGGACACAGAAAGGGAGGGCAGGACATAGAAAACAAGATTTCCCACTAATGTGTTATTACTAAGACAAATACCAGATAGGAACATTCAGACCCTGCATCATGCTGACATGACCAAAACCTGGGCTAGGGGTGTTGCTCAAAGATGGTGCTTACTATGCCCTGGGTCTAGGGTGACTGACAATGAAGGTGATTTTGTGAGTCCACATGAGACAGCGTGATTGACAGTGAAGACTCCAAGCAGCAAACTGTACTAATAGTGTTTGAGTTCCTCCATGTCTGCGGGACTTGAACTAGAGAGTCTGGAGTCTGTGTCAAGACATTAGCTAGGCGTAGGTTTATGGGGAAAGAAAGCAGCACATCAGACAGGAAGGACAATGATTGCCGTGACTCGGATTCGAATCAAGGTTGCTGCGTCCACAATGATGAGTATACTAACCACTGTATGATCACGGCCAGCCATGCACCAGATGTTCAGTGCTCACCAGAGTCTCAGTCAAGTACAGCCCTGTTCAGACCGGATGGCTTCCTTCTGACTGGCCTGTCCTGCAGAAGTGATTTCTCCAACGCCTATGCATTGTGAGCTGCACCGAGTAAATGCCTCTGTGCCTTGGTAGGGTGGTGAGGGCAGTCACTTACTGAGAAGTCCATGGGTCATTGCCACTCTTGTAGGTGTGCAGTATTTTCCCCAAGCACGTGAGAACCCTCTATGGCTCTTCTCTCCATGGTGGATGGGGTACCTGGAGAGGAGGCGAACTGCTCTTGGTTCCTTCTGAAGAACTGGGGAGCAAACCAGCCATCTTGCACCTTCCGCAGGTGCTACTCACCTGCAGAGGCCAAAACAGTCACTACCAGTCCCTGGACTCCTTAGCAAACAAGACAGAGGCTGGCCGTTTATTGGATTTATTTCGGTGTTTACACACCAAGTGGTTTTTGAAATAACTTGATTCTAGGGTTTTATGATTATGAATTACATTTTGGTCATTCTGTCATATGTATATCTTTAGCCAGTGGTTTAAAATTTACCTGTTTATTTAAATTCAGGTTATTTCTTGTGCTTTGGTGACTTGTCCATAATTTTCCTTTATTAAGAATAGATTCCCACTCTCTACTTGTCGTAATAAACCAGACAGCAGGTGGAGGTTGTCCACAGAAGTCCCCTCTCTTCCCACACCAGATAAAAATGTGCTTTGTTATTTTCCCTACCAATGGTGCTATCTGGAAAGAGCAAGGGCTTCTTACAACAAAAGGAGGATTCATAACTAACTAGACCTCATTATGGCCATGTTAAAGACCTCCCATCTCCGCAGAGCTATTGGAATCATTAACTGCTGGTTTCATCAGACTTTAATCATCTCTAAGGGATCAAACTCCATCATCTTTAAGGGAAATAACTGAGCTGACCAAGCAGCCAAGGCAGCAGCCTTCCAGGCCCAGACTTACCTCAATCACCTCAGGGGGTTCATACAGTACGGCCCACATTCTCACAGTCACCAACTGACACTTGACCAATTCTGCCCAACCTACGTCAACTCTTCATCCACATAGTCAGGCTCTGTCTACTTTGTCAAAGCTCACCTCTAACACACCCCGTAGAACTTAAAGTTTCAAAAACTATCATTGCCTCTTATAAAATCTATCAAAAGTCATATTCCAAGTCCAGGTATTGTAGCTGCCCTTTTCACACCCACCAGGAAATGAGCTCCCTTATAGGAAGTGAGTGACAGCCTGATTTTACTCATGTGCCCACAGTCAGATGGGTTAAATATCTCCCGGGTTAGGTAGATACCATGTCTGGGTGGACTGAAGGGTTTCCCATCACGAATAAGAGGGTCCTGATAGTTGCTGAAGTCCTGCTCCAGGAAATTAGTCCAAAGTTTCTAATTCCAACCTCGCTTCAGTCGGATAATGGTCAAGAGTTTACCTCCCAGATCTCTCACACTATCTAGGGCTCCTAACATTCCCTGGCATTTTCATATCCCATACCATCCTAGGTCCTCAGGGAATTAGAATGAACTAAGCATTTCTTAAAAAATGTTCTTTGGCCAGCGGTGGTGGCTCACGCCTTTAATCCCAGCACTCGGGAGGCAGAGGCAGGCAGATCTCTGGGAGTTCGAGGCCAGCCTGGTCTACAAGAGCTAGTTCCAGGACAGGCACCAAAGCTACACAGAAACCCTGTCTCCCCCAAAAAAATGTTCTTCTTGACTGGGAAAAGCTTTTGCCTTTGGCTCTATTCAAGCCACAGGCTCTCCCCAAAAGACCCCTTTCCATCTTGCCCTTTGAACTCATGTATGGGCAACCCCTCCTGACTGCGGGCCTCTCACCTAAATCTTCAGCCATCCCTGCTCAGCTGCTCACCCTATTGTTTCATCACCTAGGCTCCCTCTTATGGGACTTTACTCACTACCCTAACCATGCGCCAGCCCTGTCCACCTCCAGTTAACATTGGGGATCAGGTCATTCTCTCTCCTCCAGACCAACCTCCCTTATCCCTTTCCCCTAAATGGCATGGCCTCTTTAAGGTAATTCTTGTAACTCCCACAGGTGCCAAGCCTGACGGCCTCCCTTAGTGGATTCACTAATCTCATAGCAAAACTTTTACTTGTTGAATTTTCTTGGATTGATAAATAACTAGGCTATCTAAAAGATAAAACAATTATATTTTTTATTTGTTATAGTGGTCAAACTCACGAAACAGGAATAAGAAGTCCAAACTCAGCTGTTCTTCAGGGAACCACAAAGTGTGTGCATCTGAGCCCTGTGGAATTTTTCTCCTGGTCTCAGAAAGTCACAACCTTACTTGTTCCTGCCTCTTAAAGATAAATGGTTGACAAAGATTCCCCATCACCTCCCCCTTTTGTCTAAATAAGAACTATACAAACCCAATACAAAACTATACACAATATGAACCGATATCAAGTACAAAATTACAACCAACATATACAATATTAAGCAAGGAACACATGATAAATGTTTTAATAAACATTCTATTTTAAAGAGTCTAAGTCTTGCATCGGAAATTGGCTTAACCAAATCATAAGAAGAAGGTGACTAAGACTATGTAATCCTCAACCCCATGGAAGGCCTGAGAAGGGAGATAATGTTACTTGAGTAGGCAGGAAGTGTAATCAAGCAGAATCCAAGCAAGCAGTATATGACAGAGAAATTGGCTACCTGAGCAATCACCCAAAGTCTCATTTGCAATGTTGAAGCAATCAATTTTTGGCTAAGACCAAGCATAACTGACAGACCATTTTCAGAGGTAGAAAAATTTTCAGAGCCGTCTTCCCCTGTCTTGGCAAGCTTTGGCAGTCCTTTTCCTTGTGTCCTGCTTATCCAGTCCAGACATCATGTACCTTGTCAGTGGTTGAGACATGGGCAATTTCTTGCCCAAAGGCCAATTGTGTCAAGAAGAAAACAAACTCCAGGTGGAGTGTCATCGAGGCTCAACATTCTCTCCGGAATAGATTGGTACTGGCGTGCTAGTCAGCCAGTTCCACAAAGACCAGAACACACTGAAGTAACCCGCTACCCCAAGATGTGGCCAAGACCCTAACTTTCTGATGTCCACAAATCAGCAAGAACCACTCTCGATACATGTGATGCCCTATTCTTGCCCATCTGCTGCTCTTAACCCCCGAATTTTTATAGTAAACATAAGGGTGAAATGTTATCATTTCCATCAACCATCATTCTTCCAAAATGTCTAGCTACCCCAAGCACTGGCACTTCTGGGTTCCAGAGCCAGGCATGCGACATCAAGTGTTGTAGCAACTTACATAGTCATCCAGGGCCTCAAACACTGTGTGATCTTGATCTACCCTGCAGAAGTTACAGCTATGTAAGCCAAGTCCCTATGCACATGCACTAAGCAGTTTCAAAACTGGACTCTTCCACTTCATGTTTTCTTCTCAGCACCAGGTCTCCCCAACCTGCGCATGGGTCTTTTCCTCTCTCTAATAAGTTCTTAAAGTGGGACAATAGAAACAGAAGGAACATTGCCAAACCCTTTCTATGAGGCTACAATTACCTGATACTCAAACCACATAAAGACATCACTAAGAAAGAGAATTACAGACCGATCTCACTCATGAACATTAATGCAAAAATACTCAATAAATACTGGAAAATCGAATCCAGAAACACATCAGAACCATCATCCACCAGCATCAAGTCGGCTTCATCCCAGAGTTGCAGGGATGCTTCAACATACAAAAATCTATCAATGTAATCCACCATATAACATACTCAAAAATGAAAACCACATGATAATTAGATGGACTATTAGATGCAGAAAAAGTTTTCTACAAAATACAACATCCCTTCATGATAAAGGTCGTGGAGAGAGCAGGGATACAATGAACAAACCTAAACATAATAAAGGCTATACACCGAAAGCCAACAGCAAACAGCAAACTAAACGTAGAGACACTCCCAGGAATTTCTCTGAAATCAAGAACAAGACAAGGTTGTCCACTCTCCCCATATCTATTCAATACAGTTCTTGTGGTCATAGCTAGAGCAATAAGACAACAGAAGGAGACCAAGGGGCTACAAATCAGGAAAGAAGAAGTCGAACTCTCACTATTTGTTGATGATATGGTAATTTACATAAGTGACCCCAAAAGTTCTACCAAGGAACTTCTACAACTCAAAAATACTTTCAGTAGTGTAGTGGGACAGAAGATTAAGAAAAAAAAATCAATGGCCCTTGTTGCGGGAGGTCCTCCCGTTCTTCCAGCCTATAGCTGCTGAGATACCAGCCCATTGGGGCGTGGTCTCTTTCTCTCTTTAAAAAAGTGGCCACTTCCCTCTCCTCTCTCTCTTCACTCCCTGCTCCGCCGGCAACTAGACTCCCTTCCTGGTTTCGCAGAGGGCTGACAGTGATCTGTAAGTTTTTTCCCCTTTAAATAAATACCACCCTATTAATCCTAATTCCAAACTGGTGTGGCATTGTTTATGACTTACGCCTTCAGTTGGCACCCAATGTTTGGTGTTAGGACCTCTCCTTACCCCGCTCGGCTGCCGGCCGTGAGTTTGGCTTGGTGCGAGCCTCCCTTCCTCAGCTGCCGCGGCCGGCAAGCGGCCTTGTGGCCTGTGTCTTGGGCTTGGAGCCAGCAGCTTAACAGCAATCATCACACACTGGCTTTTATTGCTGCAGTTCTTTATATTTTCTCTTTAGACACCTCAGATTGACTTCCAGTCTCCACGCACCCTACCGTCTGCCTCCCCACATGGATTTAAACTCCACAGGCCTGCGTAGTCTCCGCCCGCATGGTTTGCTCTTTTCTGAGTCATTTTTAAATCTCCCTTGCAAGCACAGCTCTTATGTGGCGCGAACCAGAGCATGCGGTTACCGAGAGCTGCAACCCCTCAGGGTGACTCTGTCACGTGGAGGCATAAGCGGCTTCCAGGTTGCTCTTTTCTACCTCTGGATTCTGTTTTTCTGGTTCGGTCTCTGGAATTGATACAATTACATTTACTTTGTTGAGCAACTTACATTTTCCAGTTTTTAACAAATTCTAGGCAGACTCTGAAACAGGACTCTGTTTATCGCGACTTGGCAACAGCGCCACCTGCTGGATAATAGGTAATATGGCAGTTTTCGTTTCCAACGCGAATTTTACTGTTCTGGTTACCAATACAATGGGTTATATCATGCTTGGTTTATATGACTATGGGGATAACTTGATTTACTAGTTACTAGGTTTCAGTATTCTTTTGCATATTCTATCATTTAGGAAGAATATGGCACTCCTAAGAACCATACAATCTTTACTAGAAACTCATGCAGGTCAGGAGATTCAGGATTCAAAAGAGACAATAATAATGACAATAATAAAAAGACTTGAAATGATTGAAGAAATGATTGGAGCTGGTGAACAGAGTAATAAGGCACAAGGACAGGATACAATGCCAACACCAGCTATTAGAACTCGCTTACCCAAGGTTTTAGCGGCATACCCTATACTTAATTCTGACAAAGCATCAACTTCTAAAGGCTCAAAGGGAGTCAGAGAAGTGAGATGGACGCCAATAGCAATGAATGAGCTAAATGAAATTAAGCAAGCTATTGTTAATTTTGGCTTGCACTCTGCATATGTAAAGGAAATGATAAGGACTTTGGCTTCTAATGCTAGAGCTACCCCCCATGATTTCCATCAGTTAGTGTCTGCAGTTTTAGATAATGGACCTTCCTTGATGTTTGGAATTTATTTCAGAGAAGAATCCAAACATATGGAGCAGCAAGGAAGAACAAAAGGTGTCGAGGTTTCCCAAGATCAAATTCTTGGTGCAGGAGAATATGCTGATCCACAGGTCCATGCTCTTTATGACGATGAAGTACTGTGTCTATGTCACCAAGCAGCTCTAAATGCTTGGAATAGGATACAAGATCCAGCAAAAAGGGTTGAATCATATATCAGAATTAGGCAGGGACAGAGAGAACCCTTTATTGACTTTTTGCAAAGATTAATTAAGGCTCTGGACATAGGGGTAACAGACCCAGAAGCTAGACGAATACTATTTGAATCTCTAGCTTTTGAGAATGCAAACATAGAATGCAAAAAGATAATTGGGACTTTAAAGTCTAGATCAGCACCTATGGATGAATGGATTCAGCATACGATGAATGTTGAGACGTTTAGCTATAACGATGAATCTTGGGTAGGAGAAGCGATTTCCACAATAATGAGGAGACATCAAACTGTGGTAAATTAGGACATCTGAAAAGGGATTGCAGGCACAGAATTTCTAGAAATAATATCTCCTCTGGGAATGACAAAAATAGGAGACCTAGGCCTTCAGGTATATGTAGGAGATGCGGTAATGGCCGACATTGGTCCAACGAATGCAGGTCAACAACAGACAAACAAGGCAACCCGATAATATTGGGAAACTCCTTGAAGGGCCTCTCGCAGGCCCCCAAGCCAACAGTGGCCCAGTCATTCCCAGTCACAGTGGAGAACATGCATCACCAAGGAAATTAAAAGCTCCAATTTCTGCTGTAAAAAGTAATACTGGTCTAAATGATGAATTACATGTGGAGGATGAGTAAAAAAAAAAACCCAGTAGGACAGAGTAAACGTATATTTTGGCAGACTTCTATTAACGATCAAAGACCAAAGCTAAGAGTCTGTATAAATGGCACTTTTATTGAAGGCTTATTAGACACAGGTGCGGATGTAAGTATCATTACCCCAGAATCTTGGCATCCAAATTGGCCTCTTCAAGAGGTAGATGTTCCGTTCCTGGGAATTGGAACCCTATCTCGTGTAAAACAAAGCACAAGATGGGTTGAATGCATAGGGCCCGAAGGACAAATAGGAAGACTAAGGCCATATATAGTCATTATTGCCATAAATTTATGGGGCCATTACCTGCTACAGCAATGGAATATCCAGATTAACATTCCTGTAGTTCCAGGAACTCATAATTCTGGGAAGGATATGATGAGGTATTATGGAAAAAGGTCACCAGCCATTCAGGATGTACAAGAACATACAGCAAATACCAAACCTTTAGAGGTACCAACAGCCTTACCTATAAATGGCTAACTGAGAAGCCAATATGGATCAAACAGTGGCCTCTAGCTGAAGATAAACTACAGGCATTGGAACAGCTGGTGCAAGAGCAACTAGATGCTCACTATATTGAAGCATCAACCAGCCCTTGGAATTCTCCTGTGTTTGTTGTAAAAAAGAAATCTGGTAAATGGAGAATGGTGACAGATCTAAGAGCTGTCAGCAAAATAATTCAACCTATGGACCCACTACAATCTGGAATTCCTTTGCCTTCTCTGTTACCAAAAGGATGGCCTCTTATAGCTATTGATTTGAAAGATTGTTTTTTCACTATACCGTTACAAGAAAAGGATAGAGAAAAATTTGCCTTCACAGTGCCTACTTATAATAATTCTCAGCCTAATAGGAGATATCAATGGACTGTCCTCCCACAGGGTATGCTCAATAGTCCTACATTGTGCCAATATTTTGTAAGTAAGCCATTGGAAATAATTCATAAACAATTCCCCAAGTCCATAATTTATCATTACATGGATGACATCTTGTTATCTGATTCAAATAAAGATACTTTAGAAAGGATGTTTGAAGAAGTAAAGAAAGTCTTGCCTAGGTGGGGATTACAAATTGCCCCTGAAAAGATTCAAAGAGGAAATTCTATTAATTACCTAGGTTACAGAATAGGGTTAGAGAAAATTAAAACTCAAAAGGCACAAATTAGGAGAGACCGGTTAAAGACTCTTAATGACTTCCAAAGATTATTAGAGACATTTCCAGTCTACGACCAGCTGTTGGGATAACACCTGATCTAATAGTTCATTTAAACAAAACCTTAGATGGTGATAAAGATTTGAATAGTCCAAGAAAACTGACAGCTGAAGCAGAAAAGGAACTGACAATGATTGAGGAAAAATTACAGGAGGCACATGTGGATAGGGTGAACCCAAATCTTAGCTGCATCCTAGTCATATTGCCTTCCAGAATTTCTCCTACAGGGATTCTAATGCAGAGGGAAGATATTATTTTAGAGTGGATATTTATACCTAATAAACCAAGTAAAAAATTAAAAACTTATGTGGAAAAAGTCTCTGAATTAAATATAAAAGGTAAGCTGAGACTTCGTCAACTAGCAGGTATAGACCCAGCAGAAATTATAGTGCCTTTTACTACTGAAGAAATAAAAAAGTTATGGGAAGACAATGAACCGTGGCAAAGAGCTTGTGCTAATTTTTTGGGAGAAATTAATAGCAACTATCCCAAAAGTGGTAGACTTAACCTTATAAAAAGAACTTCTTGGATTCTTCCTAGAATTGTACGTGATGCTCCAATAACTGGAGGCCATACGTTCTATACTGATCCAAATAAATCAGGGAAAGCAGGTTACAAGTCAGATGAATTGAGAAAGGTGGAACAAAGCCCTTATAATTCTGTCCAGAAGGCAGAATTATATACCATTCTTATGGTGCTAAGGGATTTTAAAGAACCTCTTAATATAGTTACAGATTCACAATATGCAGAAAGAGTTATCTTGCATATTGAAACCGCTGAATTTATACCAGATGACACAGTTTTGACTTCATTGTTTATCCAGGTACAAGACAGAATCAGGAATAGGCTTTGTCCGATGTACATAACATACATCCGGTCCCATACCTGCCTGGTCCTCTAGCCCAAGGCAATGCTGAGATGGATCAATTATTGATTGGAAGTGTGTTGCAGGCCTCAGAATTTCATAAGAAGGATCATGTCAATAGTAAAGGCCTAAAGAAAGAATTTTCCATTACTTGGCAACAAGCTAAGGACATTATAAAGAGATGTCCTACTTGTTCTTTCTATAATCAAACACCGTTGCCTGCAGGGAGTAACCCAAAGGGCACTAAGAGAAATGAAATCTGGCAGATGGATGTGTTCCACTTTATGGACTTGGGTAAATTAAAATATGTACACCACACCATAGACACGTATTCAGGTTTTCAATGGGCTACTGCCCTGAGCTCAGAAAAGGCTGATTCAGTAATTACACATTTATTGGAAGTTATGGCCATCATGGGTATACCTGCACAAAGAAAGACAGATAATGGTCCAGCATATGTATCTAAGAAAATGAAATGCTTTTTTGATTATTATAATATAAAACACATTACAGGTATACCAAATAATCCTACAGGTCAGGCAGTTATAGAAAGATCAAATCGTACTATAAAGGATATGCTGAACAAACAGAAAGGGAACGAAGATACCCCCAGAAATAGATTACATAATGCTTTATTAACCTTGAATTTTCTTAACGCTAATGAGAAAGGAACGACAGCAGCAGAAAGACATTGGATAATGGAAAAGTCTGCTGAACTAAATCAACCGATTTATTTCAAAGATGTGCTGACCTCTCAGTGGAAGCCAGGAGATGTGCTACGTTGGGGAAGGGGTTTTGCTCTTGTTTCCACAGGAGAAGAAAAATTGTAGATACCATCAAAATTAATAAAGTTTCGATTTGAAGAGGAGAAACCTCTTGGAAAGGAGAAATGACAACTCATCCACAATGATGATATTCATACAGGTGGTAAGAAAAACATATAAAATGGGGGCAGGGTTCTGTTCTTATCTCCACAGGAAAACACTCATCTTTGAAAAATTCAAGGGACCCTGGATGTTTGGATACTGACAGATGGAAAAATATTTGCCCAATAGGAAATATCAAGAAAACTGAATGAGTTGTGTAAGTAAAATATATTAAACCATATTTCTAAATTTATAAAGCTGGTTTTGAAGTTGGACTCTGGCTCAGTCCCTCTCCAATTCCAAGCCTGTTAGTAAGAGAAAAACCCAGAGTTTCTGGAGTTTCTGTCTCATATCAAGAGCTATGATATGGGACAGAAAGAAATATGAGTTTAGAAAACATCTTTGCTTTTCTTCATATCTATCATACTTTTCATTGAATATATCTATCATGCATTTCAATGAATATATACATGTCTATATATGTCTATATGATTAATGTTTAAGTTTTTCACAATGAACAATGAGTTTTTCCTGAAGTGACATTTGAAGTTTCCAGGAAGAAGATGGGGCCTCATAACAACAACTCCACCTGGTTGATATGACGTCATGATACTGATAGCACTACTACAAGACCTGCTTTGGGTACCAGCTGCACAAGACAGTTCCAACTTGGTTAGCTGAAATGGTGCACATCTTATACAACATTTTGGCCAGACCTGCACAAAATACTCAGAGACTATTGGCAATTTTAAAAGACATTGATCTTGAAATTTAACCATCATTTTACTTTCACAGGATCCCCCAGAAAGAACGTCGCGCCCATGACAGCTGGAAGTAATTCTAGAGGACGACGTCCCCTCTCCCAGTAAAGTTTGCCCTTGGGTTTAGGGACATCATTTAGGGGTTGATTATAATTAGTATATGATTGAGGGTTGGGGGAGGAATTTCATAAGCTCAGGGATCATTTTGAAAAAAAAAGAGAGATGATGGGATAATAGATTGGCAATTGTGAGTTACTGTTTTTAGACAAATATATTGGTATAGATTCTTGTATATTGATACAAAGTTAAATTATATTGACTATTGTATGCATGCATGTTTCTACCTCCGTTTAAAACATTTTTATGTATTGACATATATTGTATTGATATATATATTGTATATATTTACCATATTGCAGTGTACATTTCTACCTCTGATTAAGATACTTATATAATGTATGTGTATTGATATATATTTACCTACTGCAATGTATATTTGTACATTGTTTATATTTGGAGGTCATTGTCCTCATTTGTTTCACAGTCATTTATTGTCTTAGTGTTTAAGTTAGATAGATATTGAGAATTATATAGACTAATAGTCATCTAAGTTTGTCATTTATAATAAGACTAATCAGGTTCTTTAGATATATAGAGATTATACTCAGTATAGATAGATAATCTTCAACTTCTTCAAAGAGCTGTAGAAAATGGCCTTTAATCTAACTCAGAGTTTTGTGGTAGTGAGACACAATTGCTCCTGGCAACACCACTCTATTCCTGAGAGAATGTTGAGCACCAAAGACACTCCACCTGGAGCCTTTCTTTTTGGCAGAACTGGCCTTGGGGCAAAGAAATGCCCGTACCTCAACCACTGACAAAGATACCGAGCGTGCATCAGTGGATAAAACAGGACTGTCATATCCTACCAAGACAGGGTAAGATAGTTTTGAAAAGTAGCTTGCCTTTGAAAATGGTATGTCAGTTATGTTAGGCCTTAGCCAAAGTTGGTTGCTTCAACGCTGCTAACGTGACTTTGGGTGATTGCCCAGGTAGCTAGTTGTCTCTGTGATTTGTTGCATATTTTGGAAGTTGTTTTACTGAACTTCCTAATTACCCAGGTAACATTATTTCCCTTCTCAGATCTTAGATGGGGTTGAAGACTATATAAATGGAGTTACTTTCTCTCATGACTTGGCCAAGTTATTTATTATACAAGACCTAAGCTACTTAGAATAGGATATTTGTACTTATTGTATATAATTTCATAGTAGGTTTAGAACTCTCTTATTTAAACAAAAGGGGGAGGTGTTGCGGGAGGTCCTCCCGTTCCTCCAGCCTATAGCTGCTGAGATACCAGCCCATTGGGGCGTGGTCTCTCTCT
This sequence comes from Microtus oregoni, assembly GCF_018167655.1. Taxonomy (NCBI): domain Eukaryota; kingdom Metazoa; phylum Chordata; class Mammalia; order Rodentia; family Cricetidae; genus Microtus; species Microtus oregoni. The sequence goes on along the minus strand of NW_024543830.1, from coordinate 3,890,820 downwards.
TTTTAAAAAAGCGGACACTTCCCTCTCCTCTCTGTCTTCACTTCCTGCTCCACCGGAGACTAGACTCCCTTCCTGGTTGCGCAGAGGGCTGACGGTGATCTGTAAGTTTTTTCCCCTTTAAATAAATACCACCCTATTAATCATATTTCCAAGCTGGTGTGGCATTGTTTATGACGTACGCCTTCAGGCCCTCCTTTACACAGAGGACAAATGGGCTGAGAGAGAAATCAGAGAAACATCACCCTTCACAATAGCCACAAATAGCATAAAATGTCTCAGAGAAACTTTAACCAAACAGGTGGAAGACTTGTATAACAAGAACTTTAAATCTTTGAAGAAAGAAAATGAAGAAGACACCAGAAAGTGGAAAGATCTCCCATGCTCTTGGGTAGGCAAAATTAACATAGTAAAAATGATAATCTTACCAAAAAACAATCTAGAGTCAATGAAATGCCTATCAAAATCCCAGCAAAATTCTTGACAGACCACGAAATGATAGTACTCAACTTCATATGGAAAAGCAAAAACCACAGGATAGCCAAAACAATCCTGTACAATTAAAGAACTTCTGGAGACATCACAATCCCTGTCTTCAAACTCTACTACAGAGCTACAGTACTGAACACAGCCTGGTATTGGCATAAAAACAGACAGGAGGACCAATGGAACCAAATCTAAGACCTGGATATCAATCCACTCTTCTTTAAACAGCTTATTTTTGACAAAGAACAAAAAAAAATCAAATGTAAAAAACAGCATATTTAGCAACTGGTGCTTAAATAACTGGATATCAACATGAAGAAGAATGAAATAGACCCATATCTTTCACCATGCACAAAACTCAAGTCAAAATAGATCAAAGATGTCAACATAAAGCCAGACACACTGAACCTGATAGAAGAGAAAGTGAGAAGTACATTTGAATGCATGGGCACAGGAGATCACCTTCGGAATATAACCCCAGCAGCACACACACTGAGAAAACCAATTAATAAATGGGACCTCCTGTAACTGAAAAGCTCCTGTAAGCAAAGGACATGGTCCACAAGACAAACTGAGAGCCTATAGAATGGGAAAAGATCATCACCAACCCACCATCAGACAGATGTCTGACCTCCAAAATATACCAAAAACTCAAGAAATCGGTCGTCAAAAGAACAAATGATCCAATAATGTTCTATTCTGGAGAGGTTGTGGGGTAAAGGAAACACTCCTGCATTGCTGGTGGGAGTGAAAGCTGGTACAGCCCCTTTGGAGGAAACGGCCTTCCTCAAGACTCAGAAATAAAACTTTTGCGTATATATCCAAAGGACGCTCAATCTTGTCACAAGGACATGTGCTCAACCATGTTCATAGCTGCTTTGTTTCTCATAGCCAGAACATGGAAACAACCTAAATGCCCCTCGATCAAAGAATGAAAAAGGAAAATGTGGTACATTTACACAATGGAGTACTATACAGCAGGAAAAATAATGACAGCTTGGAATTTGCATGCAAATTGATGGAACTAAAAAACGTCATTTTGAGTGAGGTAACCCAGATCCAGAAAGACAATTATCACACGTATTCACTCATAAGTGGTTTTGAAACATAAACCAAGGAAAACCAGCCTAGAAATCACAACCCCATAGAACTTAGACAACAATGAGGACTCAAAGAGACACATACGTAGATCTAATCTACATGGGAAGTAGAAATAGACAAGATCTCCAGAATAAATTGAAAGCATGGGGACCATGGGAGAGGGCTGAAGGGAGCTGACCAGAGAATAATGTATTGCTCAATAAAATAAAATAAAATAAAAAAAAACGTGTTAAAGTGGGTTCCGTTGTTTGGCTGGTGATCCCGTCTTGCACCCAGTAAATTTTCCATTGTGATGTGTATGTTCATCATTGGTTGAGTATTTCAGCTGAATCATTTTATCCTTCTTTGTACCTGAAGCTACAGATAAATTCTTTTTTTTTCTTTTTTTTCTTTTATTTTTTTTAAATTTATTTATTTATTAAAGATTTCTGTCTCTTCCCAGCCACCGCCTCCCATTTACCTCCCCCTCCCCTAATTAAGCCCCCCCCCCCCCCAGCCCGAAAAGCAATCAGGGTTCCCTGTCCTGTGGGAAGTCCAAGGAACCTCCCACCTCCATCCAGGTCTAGTAAGTTGAGCATCCAAACTGCCTAGGCTCCCACAAAGCCAGTACGTACAGTAGGATCAGAAACCCAGTGCCATTGTTCTTGAGTTCTCAGTAGTCCTCATTGTCCGTTATGTTCAGAGTCCGGTTTTATCCCAGGCTTTTCCAGACCCAGGCCAGCTGGTCTTGGTGAGTTCCCAGTAGAACATCCCCATTGTCTCAGTGTGTGGGTGCACCCCTCATGGTCCTGAGTTCCTTGCTCGTGCTCTCTCTCCTTCTGCTCCTGATTTGGACCTTGAGAATTCAGTCCTGTGCTCCAATGTGGGTCTCTGTCTCTGTCTCCTTTCATCGCTTGCTGAAGGTTAATATTCAGGAAGATGCCTATATGTTTTTCTTTGGGTTCTTATTTAGCTTCTCTAGGATCACTAATTATAGGCTCAATGTCCTTGGTTTATGGCTAGAAACCAAATATGAGTGAGTACATCCCATGTTCCTCTTTTTGTGTCTGGCTTACCTCACTCAGGATAGTGTTTTCTATTTCCATCCATTTGTATGCAAAATTCAAGAAGTCCTTGTTTCTTACTGCTGAGTAATACTCTAATATGTATATATTCCATACTTTCTTCATCCATTCTTCCATTGAAGGGCATCTAGGTTGTTTCCAGGTTCTGGCTATGACAAACAATGCTGCTATGAACATAGTAGAGCATATACTTTTGTTGTATGATAAGGCCTCTCTTGGGTATATTCCCAAGAGTGGTATTGCGGGGTCCAGGGGTAAATTGATCCCGAATTTCCTGAGAAACCGCCACACTGCTTTCCAAAGTGGTTGCACAAGTTTGCATTCCCACCAGCAATGGATGAGTGTACCCCTTTCTCCACAACCTCTCCAACAAAGGCTATCATTGGTGTTTTTGATTTTCGTCATTCTGACAGGTGTAAGATGGTATCTTAAAGTTGTCTTGATTTGCATTTCCCTGATCGCTAAGGAAGTTGAGCATGACCTTAAGTGTCTTTTGGCCATTTGAAGTTCTTCTGTTGAGAATTCTCTGTTCAGCTCAATGCCCCATTTTATAATTGGGTTGGTTAGCCTTTTACAGTCTAGTTTCTTGAGTTCTTTATATATTTTGGAGATCAGACCTTTGTCAGTTGCGGGGTTGGTGAAGATCTTCTCCCAGTTAGTGGGTTGCCTTTGTGTCTTAGTGACAGTGTCCTTTGCTTTACAGAAGCTTCTCAGTCTCAGGAGGTCCCATTTATTCAATGAGGTCCTTAATGTCTGTGCTGCTGGGGTTGTATGTAAGAAGTGGTCTCCTGTGCCCATGTGTTGTAGAGTACTTCCCACTTTCTCTTCTATCAGGTTTAGTGTGTTCAGACTGATATTGAGGTCTTTAATCCATTTGGACTTGAGTTTTGTGCATGGTGATAGATATGGATCTATTTTCATTCTTCTACAGGTTGACATCCAGTTTTGCCAGCACAATTTGTTGAAGATGCTCTCTTTTTTCCATTGTATACTTTTAGCTCCTTTATCAAAAATCAGGTGTTCATAGGTTTGTGGGTTAATGTCAGGGTCTTCTATTCGATTCCATTGTTCGACTTCTCTGTTTTTATGCCAATACCAAGCTGTTTTCAATACTGTAGCTCTGTAGTAGAGTTTGAAGTCAGGGATGGTAATGCCTCCAGACGCTCCTTTGTTGTATAAGATTGTTTTGGCTATCCTGGGTTTTTTGTTTTTCCATATAAAGTTGATTATTGTCTTTTCCAGATCTGTGAAGAATTTTGATGGGATTTTGATGGGGATTGCATTGAATCTATAGATTGCTTTTGGTAGAATTGCCATTTTTACTATGTTGATCCTCCCAATCCAGGAGCAAGGAAGATCTTTCCATTTTCTGGTGTCCTCTTCAATTTCTTTCTTCAAAGATTTAAAGTTCTTGTCAAATAGATATTTCACATCCTTGGTCAGAGTTACCCCAAGATATTTTATGCTATTTGTGGCTATCGTGAAAGGTGATGCTTCTCTAATTTCCCTCTCTGTTTCCTTATCCTTAGTGTATAGGAAGGCCACTGATTTTTTGGAGTTGATCTTATATCCTGCCACATTACTAAAGGTGTTTATCAGCTGTAGGAGTTCTTTGGTAGAGTTTTTGGGGTCGCTTATGTATACTATCATATCATCTGCAAATAACGAGAGCTTAACTTCTTTTCCGATACGAATCCCCTTGATCCCTTTATGTTGTCTTATTGCCATTGCTAGAACTTCAAGCACTATATTGAAGAGGTATGGAGAGAGTGGACATCCTTGTCGTGTTCCTGATTTTAGTGGGATGGCATTGAGTTTTTCTCCATTTAATTTAATGTTAGCTGACGGCTTGCTGTAAATAGCTTTTATTATATTTAGGTATGACCCTTGTATCCCTAATCTCTCCAAGACTTTTATCATAAAGGGGTGTTGAATTTTGTCAAATGCTTTTTCAGCATCTAATGAAATGATCATATGGTTTTTTTCTTTCAGTTGATTTATATGCTGGATTACATTGATAGATTTGCGTATGTTGAACCAGCCCTGCATCTCTGGGATGAAGCCTACTTGATCATAATGGATAATTTTTCTAATGTGTTCTTGGATTCGGTTTGCCAGTATTTTATTGAGAATTTTTGCGTCGATATTCATGAGTGAGATAGGCCTGTAATTTTCTTTCTTGGTTGGGTCTTTGTGTGGTTTTGGTATCAGGGTAACTGTAGCTTCATAAAAGGAATTTGGCAATGACTCTTCTGTTTCTATATTGTGAAATACATTAAGGAGGATAGGTATTAGCTCTTCTTGGAAGTTCTGGTAGAATTCTGCATTGAAACCATCTGGTCCTGGGCTTTTTTTGGAAGGTAGATTTTTGATAACGGTTTCTAGTTCTTCGCGACTAACAGGTCTATTTAGATCGTTCACCTGGTTTTGGTTTAGCTTTGGTATGTGGCACTTATCTAAAAACATGTCCATTTCTTTTGCATTTTCTAGTTTTGCGGCATACAGGCTTTTGTAGTAAGATCTAATGAGTCTCTGAATTTCCTCTGTGTCTGTGGTTATGTCTCCCTTTTCATTTCTGATCTTATTTATTTGCGTGTTCTCTCTCTGTCGTTTAATTAGTTTGGATAGGGGTTTGTCGATCTTGTTGATTTTCTCCAAGAACCAACTTTTTGTTTCATTGATTCTTTGGACTGTTTTCTGCGTTTCTATTTTGTTGATTTCCGCCCTCAGTTTGATTATTTCCAGTCTTCTGCTCCTCCTGGGCGTGTCTGCTTCTTTTTTTTCTAAAGCTTTCAGGTGTGCTGTTAAGTCTCCGATGTATGCTTTCTCTGTTTTCTTTAAGTGGGCACTTAGTGCTATGAACTTTCCTCTTAGCACTGCTTTCATAGTGTCCCATAGGTTTGAGTATGTTGTTTCTCTATTTTCATTGAATTCCAGGAAGACTTTAATTTCCTTCTTGATTTCTTCCTTAACCCAGGTGTGGTTCAGTAGTTGACTGTTCAGTTTCCATGAGTTTGTCGGCTTTCTGGAGGTAGGATTGTTGTTGAATTCTAACTTTATTCCGTGGTGATCTGATAAGACGCAGGTGGACACTGATATTTTTTTGTATCTGTGGAGGTTTCCTTTGTTTCCGAGTATGTGGTCAATTTTCGAGAAGGTTCCATGGGCTGCAGAGAAGAAGGTATATTCTTTCCTATTTGAGTGGAATGTTCTATAGATGTCTGTTAAGTCCATTTGCTTCATTACCTCCAGTAGTTCTCTTACTTCTCTATTAGGTTTCTGTCTGATTGACCTGTCCATTGCTGAGAGAGGTGTATTGATGTCTCCTACTACTAGTGTGTGTGGTTTGATATCTGCCTTGAGTTTTAGTAATATTTCTTTTACATATACATGGGTGCTTTTATATTAGGGGCATAAATATTCAGGATTGAGACATCATCCTGACAAATTGTACCTGTTATGAGTATAAAGGCACAGGCTAAGAGATTGGATACGAAAACAGGATCCAACATTCTGCTGTTTGCAAGAAACACATCTCAACCACAAAGACAGGCATCTACTCAGAGTAAAGGGTTGGGAAAAGGTCTTTCAAGCAAATGGTCCTAAGAAAAAAGCAGGTGTGGCCATATTAATTTCTAACAAAACTGACTTCAAACTAAAATCAATCAGAAGAGATCGAGATGGATACTTTATACAGATAAATTCTTGTTTCAAAAACATTGTGAAAAGGTTTTGGGACCCAATAAACCTCTCCACCAATGCAATAACCCATAATCAGACCAAGTCAAACTGTATCAGAAAAAGCCCATGTTTTTGAATGAGTGCTAACGCTCCCAGTGGCCTTCCAGATCCTCAGAGGGGAGATGAGGAAATAAGAGAGAGAAACCACAAGTTTGTCCCTGGGGGGGGCAGTTTAAACACCCTGTGGGAGTGGTCTTGAGCATCTCTATGGAGGGGTCACCCTTTGGCAGGCTTTCTCTGAGGTGAATTCTGAACAGAGGCAACTCCCACAGGAGGGGATTTGAGGTAGAATTTTCCACTCAAACATTCCAGACTTTTTGTGTATATGGATGCCAGGGGCTGAGGTGTGGCCTCAACCCAAACACACTATAGAAGAGAAATTGCCGTGTATGATGCAATGATAAACGGTACGATCATCTGAAAACCTTAAATTGCTGTATTATGTCTGCACGTGGGCTAAAGAGGTTAAAGGGGTAAGGCACGGTGGCACAAAGCTCTTCTTGCCATCACTATGTAGACAGACAGTGTCTGGGGTGGGGGTGGGGTCTTGTGGAAGGAATGCAGAGAGGCAGAGAAGAACAGAGAGGGAGAGATTTTAAAGGGACATAGAGAGGGCTTGCAGGCAAGGGCTTGCTGTCAGGATTGATCATCCAAGAGCTTGATCCACGGAGCAGGTACAGCAGAAAGAGATCTGACAGCTGCAAACTCTCCGCTGGCCTCCACACGAGTCATGGCACACACACACACCTGCCCATCCCACACAAACACAACACAGAAAAAAGCACTTACTTATTTTTGTATGTGTGTTTGTACCTGATTGTACATGCAGGAGCCTGAGGAGTCCGAGAGAGGGCAGAGTGGATCCCCTGGACCAGGAACACAGACTCGGGTAACTCCGAATACCATGTCCCAAGGAAGTGTCTGTTTCATGGTGTTTCTGTAGAAGAAAGCAGAGAAATCCATACATCAAGAGCCTTGTAAAATGCAGTGGTGGAGACATGCTGTAGGCATGTTCGAGGGAAGCTGGAGACCTCTGCTGTAGTGCTAGCTCTCTTGCTGCCTGGCTTCTCTGACTTCCTATTGGCAGAAGATAGGGGTCTGCCAGTACACAAACCAGCAACAAGGCTGTTAGTACACAGCTGTGAGCAGCCCTTGGCTATTTGTGGATCACAGAAAATTCAAGATGATTTGTCTCTGGTCATGAAACACTCCATCCAGCTCTCAGCAAGGAAGAAAGTCCACCAAGCTATCCTCTGGTATGCAAACATCGGGAACTTCTCTCTCAAGCCCTGGGATGGGCAACAACACTCCCCCCTCTCCACTTCCACATCTCCTTTACCTGTATAGCAGGCCAGCTGGTGGCAACCTTACACTAGGGCCAGCCTTCACTCACAGCCTCACTGATGTTCCTAGCATCACTGAGGAAATTTTACATCAAATAGGAAGGAACGTCTTCAAATTCATCCTTACTATCTGCAGCAGGCGGTCAGCAAATAGTTTCCCTTTTTCATATCTGTATGCTAACAAAAGTATTAAAGCATCTTACAATAAAACAGTTTTTAAAAGTCAACTTCTGTACCAAGTTTCTGTGAATTCTTCTCATCCCAGCAAGACCTGTGAGGGGAGGGGATAGAGAGCGAGGGGGACAGGGAGAGGGAGCCATGGTCAGAGGACAGTATTCATAGTTAAAGAAGCTGGCCTTCATCATGCTTGCTGGCAAGTCTTTTCATCCACCTTTAAAAAATAAGGCCCACTGCCTTTTCCATTTTGTTTTGTTCTGTTTTTGACAGGGTCCCAGGCTGATATAACTTGAATTAATGAAAATCTTGCCTAGGAACCTGTGTAGAATTACAGACTTTAGCCGACAATCCAACCTAAGTTTTATTCATGGATAGTAACATGGGTTACTGTGCTTTCGTGGCTCGTCTCAAACTTTAGAGTTTTCAGTTCTTGGAAATCTGTCCACTTTGGTGTGGTCGTCCCTCCCCCATTTTGTGTCCTCTCTGGTCTAAGTGTTATTCCTGCTGTAAGAGATGTCTTGACTTCAGCAACTCTTAGAAAGGAATACATTTAGCTAGGACTGGCTTACAGATACAGAGGTCCATTATCTTTCTTTTCTTTCTTTCATTTTTTCATGTAAATAGTTTTATTTTTCTATATCTACAGTCAATTAAACATAGTGATGTATCTTCACCAGCAGCTGGGGCGTCCCCGACCTTTGTGTTTCTCGTGGAAATTACTTGGACTCTGTGCTCTGAAACCAGCTTGATGAGCCCTTTACTAAGCAGCTCCTGAAGGGCTGCCCTGGCCAAGGAACCCTGAACCTTGAGTCTCTCAGGGACCACAGCTGGAGTAATAAACTGACAGTTAGGAACGTCCTTACAGCGTTTGTTATAGGGAGCCTAGTCAAACAGGACTAGATTGTTGAGCCTGCCCTGAACTTTGACTTTGGACCACTCCTTCGTTTTGCCTTGCCACCAGACTTATTTACTGGGCCTTTGTCCTTTTGGGCCGACTTTCCGTCATCTTTCTTCTTCTTGCCACTCTTGGGCAGCATGATGGAGCTCGGAGAGTGGAAAGGACACTGCAGCCTCCCTAAGATGTCGGGAAAAAGTCAGAGGTAGACAAGAGAAATATATAGCTCACCAGACTTATTTTGTCATCCCACAAAGAAACAAAGAACACTTTTTATTTTGCTCTTCACACACATCCTGCTTTTTATCTGGTATTTGTTAAGAAAATTGATATTGAAAGAATATATTTAACAAAATTAGAGAAGAAAACTTTCCCAGCCTGAAGAAGGATATTTCTACGAACGTATAAGAAGCTTACAGAACACCAAATAGACTGGATCAAAAAAAATCTCCTTGCCATACAATAATCAAAACACATAACATACAGAATAAAGAAAGAATATTAAGACCTGCAAAGGAAAACGGTCAAGTAACATATAAAGGTAACCCTATCAGAATTGAACCTGACTTCTCAATGGAAACCATGGAAGTCAGAAGGTCTTGGATAGATGTGCTGCAGACACAAATAGACCATGGATGCTAGTCCAGACTACTAAACCCAGCAAAGCTTTCTTTTCACCATCGATGGAGAAAACAAGTAATTCCATGACAAAAACAGATTTAAGCAATATGTATCCATAAACCCAGCCCTACAGAAGGGCTATAAAGTACAACAAAGTACTCGAAGGAAAACCTCAACCCAAGGAAGGAAAAAATACCCACAATCGCACAGACATTTGATAACCATCCACAACACCATTTAAAGAAGGGAAACACACAAACACTAACACCAAAAAAAAAAATTGAAAAACCAAAAAAAACCAAAAACCAGAGTTAACAACCACTGGTCTTTAATATTGCTTTATATCAATGGACTCAATTCACCTATAAAAAGGCACAGGTTAAAAGAATGGATACGAAAAGAGGATCCAACATTCTGCTGTTTATAAGAAAGACACCTTAAACTCAAAGACAAATGCTACCTCAGAGTAAAGACCTGGGAAAAGATTTTCCGATCAAAAGGAACTAAAAAACAAGCGGTATGGGTATCCTAATTCCTAACAAAATTGATTTCACACTAAAATTAATCAGAAGAGATGGAGAAGGACATTTATACTCACAACAGGAACAATTTATCAAGATGAAGTCTCAATCCTGAATATCTATGCCCCTAAAATAAAACACCCACACACGTAAAAGAAACATTACTAGAACTCAAAGCATATATGAAATCCCACACTCTAATAGTAGGAGATTTCAACACTTCTCTCTCACCAATGGAGGGTCAACCAGACAGAAACTTAACAGAGAAATAAGAGAACTAATAGATGTAAGGAATCAAATGGACTTTAACAGACAGCTATAGAACAGTCCACATAAACAGGACAGAATATACTGTCTTCTCAGTACCTCCTGAAACCTTCTCGAAAATTGATCACATACTCAGTAACAAAGCAAACATCCACAGATACAAGAATATTGGAGTAAACCACCTGTGTCTTATCAGATCACCATGGAGTAATGTTAAAATTTAACAACAATATAACCCCCAGAAAGCCTACAAACTCACGGAAACTGAACAGTCAACTACTGAACCACCCCTGGGTCAAGGAAGAAAAAAAGAAAGAAGTTAAAGTCTTTCTTGAATTCAACGAAAATGAAGACACAATATACCCAAACCTATAAGGGCTTTATGAAAGCAGTGCTAAGAGGAAAGTTCATAGCACTAAGTGTCCACATAAAGAAAACAGAGAAAGCTCACATTACAGACTTAATAGCATACCTGAAAGCTCTAGAATAAAAAGAAGCAGACTTACCCAGGAGGAGTAGAAGACTGGAAATATTCAAACTGAGGGCTGAAATCAACTAAATAGAAACACACACACACACACATACACAAAATAATCAGTGAAATACAGTGCTGGATCTTTGAGAAAATCAACAAAACTGACAAACCCCTATCCAAACTAATCAAAAGGCAGAGAGAGAACACTCAAAAAACAAGATCAGAAATGCAAAGGGGGATATAACAACAGACACTGAGGAAATTCAGAGAATCATTAGGTCTTACTACAAAAGCCTGTATGCCACAAAATTGGAAAATGTAAAAGAAATGAAGATATTTTAGATAAATACCATACACCAAAATTAAATCAAGACCAGTTAATAATTTCAATAGACCTCTAAGTCTTGAGGAACTAGATGTCATCAAAAACATCCCAACCAAAAAAAAAAAAAAAAGCCAAGGGCCCAGATAGTTTTGATGCAGAGTTCTACCAGAACTTCCAGGGAGAGCTAATACCTATATTCCTTAATGTGTTCCACATAATAGAAACAGAACAGCCATTGCCAAACTGTTTTTATGAAGCTACAGTTACCATGATACCTAAACCACACAAAGGCTCAACCAAAAAAGAGAATTACAGACCAATCTCACTCATGAACTTCGATGCAAAAATTCTCAATATAATACTGGAAAACCGAGTCCAAGAACACATAAAAAATCATCCCTTATGATCAAGATTCAGGGCCTGGTCAACATACGAAAATCTATCAATGTAATCCATCATATAAATAAACTGGAAGAACAAACATATGATCATTTCATTAGATGCTGAAAAGCAATTAACAAAATTGAACACCCATTTTTGATAAAGGTCTTGGAGAGATTAGGGATACAGGGAACATATAATATAATAGTAAATATAACATATATAATATACAGCAAACCAACAGCTAACATCAAATTAAATGGAGAAAAACTAAAGTCAGGAACAAGACAGGCTGTCCACTCTCTCTATATCTCTTCAACACAGTGCTTGAAGTTCTAGCAATAGCTATAAGACAACATAAGGAGATCAAGGGGATTCAAATAAGAAACAAAGAAGTCAAATTTGTGTTATTTGCAGATGATATGATAGTGTACATAAGTGACCCCAAAATCTCTGCCAGAGAACTTCTACAGTTCATAAATGACTTCAGTGATGTGGCAGGATACAAGATCAACTCAAAAAAAAAAATCAATTGCAATCCTATACACAAACCATAAAGAAGCAGAGAGGGAAATCAGAGAAACATCACCTTTAACGATAGCCACAAATAGCAAAAAGTATGTTGGGGTAACACTAACCAAAAGAGTGAAAGATCCACTTGACAGGGACTTTAAGTCTTTGAAGAAAGAAATTGAAGAGGATACCAGAAAATGGAATGATCTCCCATGCTCTTGGATTGGTAGGATCAGCATAGTAAAAATGGCAATTCTACCAAAGGCAATCTATAGATTCAATGTAATCTCCATCAAAATCCCAACAAAATTCTTCACAGACCTTGAGAGAACAATAATCAATTTATATGGAAAAACTAAAAACACAGGCTTGCCAAAACAATTCTATACAATAAAGGATCATCTGGAGGCTAATTACCATCCATGACATCAAACACTATTACAGAGCTACAGTAATGAAAACAGCTTTTTATTGGCATAAAAAACAGAGACACTGACCAACGAAATCAATTCACAGACCCCGATATTATTCCAAAAACCTATGAACATCTGATTTTTGACAAAGAAGCTAAAATTATACAATGGAAGAAAGAAAGCATCTTTAACAAGTGATGCTGGCATAACTGGATGTCAACCCGTAGAAGAATGAAAATAGATCCATACCTATCCCCATGCACAAAACTCAAGTCCAAATGGATTAGAGACCACACTGAAACCGATACAAGAGGAAATGGGAAGTAGCCTGCAATATATGGGCACAGGAGACCACTTCCAACGTATAACCCCAGTAGCACAGTCAATAAGAACAACAATGAATAAATGTTGAAAACTGAAAAGCTTCTGTAAAGCAAAGGACACTGTCATTAAGAAAAAATAATGAATGGGAGAACTTCACCAACCCCACATCAGACAAAGGTCTGATTTCCAAAATATACAAAGAACTCAAGAAACTAGATATTAAAATTCTAATTAACCCAAATAAAAAAAATGGGGGTACTGAGCTGAACAGAGAATTCTCAACAGAAGAATTTCAAACGGCCAAAAGATACTCTAGGACATGTTCAACTTCCTTAGCTATCAGGGAAATGCAAATCAAGGCAATTTAAGGCCGGGCGGTGGTGGCGCACGCCTTTAATCCCAGCACTCGGGAGGCAGAGGCAGGCGGATCTCTGTGAGTTCGAGACCAGCCTGGTCTACAAGAGCTAGTTCCAGGACAGGCTCCAAAGCCACAGAGAAACCCTGTCTCGAAAAACCAAAAAAAAAAAAAATCAAGGCAACTTACACATGTCAGAATGGCTAAAATCAAAACCACCAATGGTAGCCTATGTTGTTGAGGATGTGGAGTAAGGAAAACACTCATCCATTGCTGGTAGGAATGCAAACACTTTGGAAATCAATGTAGCAGTTTCTCAGAAAGTTGGGAGTCAACCTACCTCAGGATCCAGCAATACCACTCTTGGGAATATACCCAAGAATGCCCAATCATACTACAAAAGAATCTGTTCAACTGTGTTCATAGCATTATTTCTAATAGCCAGAACCTGGAAACATCCTAGATGCCCCTCAAAGGAAGAATGGATTCAGAAAGTGTGGCACATATACACATTAGAGTACTACTTAGTGGTTAAAAAAAATGACATCTTGAATTTTGCATGCAAATGGATGGAAATAGAAAACACTCTCCTGATTGAGATAACACAGTCCCCAAATATGAATATGGTATTTCCTCACTCATTAGTGGATTCTAGCCATAAACAAAAAACATTGAGCCTATAGTTCATGACCAGTAGATTCTAGTTATAAACAAAGGACATTGAGCCTATAGATCATGATCCTACAGAAGCTAAAAAATAAGGTGAACCCACAAAAAACATATATAGATCCTCCTGGAAATTGGAAGAAGACAAGATTGCCAGGCAAAAGTTGGGAGCATGGGGGTGTGAGTGGGGTGGGTGGAAGGAGAGAGGGTTAGAGAGAAGGGAGAAGGAGAAGGTTGGGGAGAACTTGGGAGAGTGGGATGGTTGAGATGGAGGAAGGACATATATGGGAGCAGGGAAGGGGATATCTTAATTGAGGAAGCCATTTTGGGTTTGGCAAGAGGCTTGGCTCTTGAGGGTTTCCCAGGAGTCCACATGGATGACCCCAGCTAGGACCCTGGGCAGTGGAGGAGAGGGTGCCTCAACTGGCATTGTCCTGTAGGCAGACTAATGACTATCTTAATATGACCATAGAACTTTTGTCCAGAGACCTATGGAGATAGATAGAGAGACCCAGTCTCCGTAGTGCACAGCCCCCAATCCCACCGCCAGGCCACCCCCCCTCCCCCCCCCCGTGGGTCCCTCTCCACTCTGGGTCAAGTTCGTCCATCTCCCTCCTGTACTGACTCCCTGAGCACTGGCACCTCACTTGCCGCCTTTCCCACTGGTTTCCCGTTGAGGTTCCAGCACACACCTGGGGCGACCACCCCTCGCGCGTCAGTTGCCGGGGTGTGTAAAAAACCCGACCCTAATGCTTACTTGGGCTCCTTTGCAGCGTCCTGATGGTCGGCCGGAACGTGACTCCACCGGTGTGGAATCCTAGACGGCCCCGGCCCCCGGTGGCGTAGGGGTCAAAGTGTCCTGGATGCTCCGGATTCATAAAGTTCACGCGAGATCTGGAAGCGGCCATGGGGCCGGCAGGGAGCCCGGCAGGTTGCCTTCGCTTGGCCTCCACAAAGTGGACATCACAGGTGTGACTGCCATGGTGATGTCTGGCTCACCAAGGAGACCGGGTTTGATCTTTTTAAGGACTCTGTGGAGCAATCGTTTAGTGTGTTATGCTATTAATCGAGAGGTCGAGCCCTCCCAGACGCCACAATTTTTAGGCTTTTAACAAACAGCTTTCTAAATTTACAGTCCTTGTGTGGTGACTTGGCATTGGAAATTCTCCACTTTCCTAAATACCGCAAGCCCAGTAAATAAAAAGATAAGAAAAACCCCCTATGGACTTAAGGTACCTCAGGCCTTACCTTTCTGTCACACCCTGTCTATTTATGGCCTGTCCTGCGGCAGGGTAATCAATAAAGGCAATTTTTATTTTGGATGGTAGTGTGGGGATGAGGACACCTGTGAAAACCCCCACCTTCTGTCTTTGGCCTATTTGGGGATGAAAAGAATGGGAATCCCTTTTTTTTTCTTTTGTTTTCGAGACAGGGTTTCTCTGTGGCCTGGAGCATGTCCTGGAACTAGCTCTAGTAGACCAGGCTGGCCTTGAACTCACAGAGATCTGCCTGCCACTGCCTCCCCAGTGCTGGGATTAAAGGCGTGAGCCAGCAACACCCGGCAGGAATCCGTTGTTAGTAAAAGAAAATTATGAAGAACAAGTCACTAAAGCACAGGAAACGGACCAGATTTTAATAAAACGGGTAAACTTTACACTACCGGCTAAAGATATGCATATGACAAGGGAACCGACAACATAATTCATAATCAAAAACCCTAGAACAGATTTATTTCAAAAATCATGTGCTGTGGAAACAAAAAAATAAACCACAGAAACGGGCATGCCAAGACGTGTTTAGTAAGGAGTCCAGGGACTGGCAGTGACAGCATTGGACACTGTAGACGGGGGCGTCTAGGGAAGGCTCTGGACAGCTGGTTTGCTCCCCAGCTTTTTGGGAGGACCCCAGAGCAGCTTTTCCCCTCCCCACCTACCACAGCCAACACAGAGAAGAGGGCAATGGAGGGCTATCATGTGCTGGAGGAAATACTGCACCTGCAAGAGTGGCAGCGCCCCACCGACTTCACAGTTAGCGACTGCCCTCACCACCCAAACATGGCACAGACGCGAGCACTTGGCAGCATTATAAGCCCAGCAGCTTTGGAGAAATCACTTCTGCAGGACTCATCCGGGCCAGGATGAGTTTTACTGAGGCTTGTGTGAGCACCCACTTTAGGGCTCATTGCTTGGCATGTCGTACTCTGTGTTGTGGTCTGAGCAACCATGGTTCGAATCCGAGTCACGGCAATTATCGTCCTGCCTGTCTGGTCTGACTGCTGCTTTCTTGCTCCCATGCACTGAGCCTAGCTAATGTCTTGACACAGACTCCAGCATCCCTAGTTCAAGTCCCGCGGACATGGAGGAACTCAAACACTATTAGTACAGTTTGCTGCTTGGAGTCTTCACTGTCAGTCACGCTGTCTCAGGTGGACTCACAAAATCACCTTCACTGTCAGTCACCCTAGGCCCAGGGCATAGTAAGCACCATCTTTGAGAAACACCCCTAGCCCAGGTTTTGGTCATGTCAGCATGATGCAGGGTCTGAATGTTCCTATCTGGTATTTGTCTTAGTAATAACACATTAGTGGGAAATCTTGTTTTCTATGTCCTGCCCTCCCTTTATGTGTCCTCCCCCCATTACTAGTGATGGCTCCTAGTAATGAAGTCTCAACTGGCCATCTCCTTCACCAGGCAAGGATTCCAGTGGTAGGACTGGGCTGCATTCTATTCAGTTGTTGGTCAAGGGTGCCCCATGGAAATCTCCAAACCACCCAGGCTGCTGCTAAGACACAGGGCTGCTCTCCAGAAACTGCCAGCGGGTCCCATTGCTGAGGTAACATCCACACATGGAACATGGGGAAGTCAAGCTTAGTCACACAGGAATCCTGCATCCTTCCTTCTAGTCTCTATAGAAAAAGAAAAGCAGACACCAACCAACCCATTCACAAAACCATTGACCTACAAAATGTCTTGCCTACAAAATAAGAAGGGTAATCGGGGCACAGAACTTGTGTGAATAGCCAACCAGGGTCTGATTTGACTTAAGGCACTCTCCACAAGAAGGAACCCACATACAGCACTTGCTTGTGTAGCCAAGAACCAGAGTAGCTATTACTACTAGATAGTAGAGAGATCTAGATAGTAGATAGAGAGATAAAAAGATATGAAAGACCTGGTTAAATTCAGACCCCTCTAGCAGAAAAAATAGAGCCAAAAATCTAAGCAGGGAGAGAAGAATCAAAAAATCTAGATTAACCGTTTCAGTGAAGATAAAGTTAGATTGTATTCTTGAGAAACAGGGAGTTACCCCCTTGTGATTATTGCTGGTATTTTCAGAATTTTTCAATGACCACTGGTATTTTTGGAATTTTCAAATGACACCCTCCCTACCCCTTTTGGATAGTTTCTTCCCTTAAATACTCCTTCTCCCAGTTACTCGGGGTCAAACTCTCTACCCCTGCATCGGAAATGAGTTTTGGCCCCAGTGCACTGGTTCCTGTCCTGTGAATAAACCTCGTGTGATTGCAGCAAGGATGGTCTCTCGTGAATTCCTGGGGGGTCGTGTTATCCTGAGACTTGAGAGTCTCCCTGCTCTAGAGGTCTTTCAGATAGATAGATAGTTAGAGAGATAGTAGATAGCCCAGTAGTAGACAGTCCAGAGACCTAGGATAAAATCAAACACTACTAGTTTATAAAAAAAATATTTTACCCTATGTCTCTGGGTACCTACTACTGGGCTATCATCTATCTATCTATCTATCTATCTATCTACCTACCTATCAACCATCTCTCTCAATTTTTTATAGTCTTGCACAGAAACACTCTCCACAGGAGGTATGTGGCCACTGATATAGGCTTCTTTTACTCCAGCTAGTCATAAGGCTCCTCATAATATTGCTTACTTAGACTATCAAGAGGGGTTCCTTACCCCACCTCTCTATTCACAATAGGGTCTTCTCAAATTCTGCATGTGATTAGACAGTCCTAACCTGTATTGTCAACCTAGATGAGAGATGAAGAAATCCATTCCAATCAGACAGTCAGCGATGCTGGGTCTGGGTCCAGAACCGATGTGAGCCCTGCATGGATGTATGGCAGCCTAAGACAATTAGCATGCCTGCTTCATGTGCCTGTCCCTACAGGTCTCAAGAAACGTCTGTCTTTGGTTCGAGGTGATCCAATCTACTGATAGAGCACATATGACTGGGAGGACAAAGTCAAGGGCAGGGACTGGAGAGATGGCTCATGCATTAAGAGCACTTTTGTCTGTCTCAGGAGACCTATCTAAATAAAGCATATACTTTATAAGCAGTCGGGACCAGGCAGAACACACAAAAGCTTCCGGCTACAGTTAGTTGTGTTTCCCTTTAGTTTGTTCTGCATGATGATGTCATGAATATGTTGTACAGTGTGTGTACCACATTCTACTGAAGCAAAATATATGACCTCAGGGATACAATATGTCTAGATTTTCTGTAGACTAGTGGGTATACACGGAGTAGGCCATGCCATCTGTATCCATATCCGAGGTGCCATCATCCCGTGCAGGCCATGACTGGAAAATAACTGTGCAGCCCAAGCTACCTGGAACTTGCAGTTACAGATCCACGCCTGTGAGTTGTGGGTTTACAGGAGTGTGACAGCTCATCTGAATAAAGAAGATTCTTAAGAGTGAAAAGTTGGAAATAGCTTTTTTATTCATAAAACATTCATTTTATTCAATGGGGGCTTTAAGACAGCGATCATTAAAGACAGTGTGTAACCTTAGCAAACTATTAAAACAATGGTAATAATAAAAGAAATAACAAAAGCTTACACTAAAATGAAGAAAACAAAAAAACTAATACACAGATATCCCAAGATATAAAAGAAACCAAACCAAACAATCTAAAACATAACAAAAACAACCAAACAAATAAAATTAAGCAAATTTCCCACTTTCCCTTGGAATATTAAGAAAAAGCAAATCAATAACATAAGACACGAGGAAGTGGATTAGTCTCTGTAGTGAATTATCATCACCAACACTTGTGTGTGATATGGGGTCAGCGTCAGCTCTGCACTAGAGAGAATCTTGGGCTTTAGGGTGTGGTCTGTCTGGATAGCAGTGTGACAGAGTCTTCCTTGTCAGACTCCACATCACATATGCAGTCAGCTTGCCAAAGCCCTTGACAGTAGCTGACAGAATGACTCTTGCTCACCCAAGTATCTCCCTCCATGTGGTTTTGCCCACTTGGTGATGGATGTTCGGCTTCTGAGTAATTTGTGGGGTGTCGTCTGAATCTCAAGCTTACTTCTGATGCAGTCTTTTCTCTGAAAATTGTGAGCCAACAGAGGTGAATCAGATTGTGGCTGGATCCTCTAATGATTGGTTGATATTTGCCTCAATGTTGTGCTCACAGTAGAAAGGGACATGGCTTTCTCAGAGGAGGCCTGGATCCTGGAGTGTAGAATGTCATGCCTTCAAGGTGTCTCTGGTTACCTTCAGTTCTCTTACGAGGTGCTGTTATAGAAGAAATGGAAATCAGACATAGAAACAGACTCTCTGGGGCACAAACAAGAAGAAAATCAGGGCTATTCGCCACTAGTAAGGAATAGTCAAGGAAGAAAACCCACACCGTGAACCCCTGGTTGGTGGGAATGGGCTCAATGGTGGCTCACTTGCCTGGCACATAGTGCTCCTGCTGCAGCAGCTCCATCTGCAGGAGGCTCTCCTCCTGGGCTGTGGTCTGTTCCAGTTCATGCTGGAGATGTTCAAACCTAGAAGAGGAAGGCAGCTGGAACACAGGCCTGGTGGGGCCCTGCCATGTCAGCTTTTGAGTCCCCACCAGCTAGACAACCCAGCATCACCTTTTAGCTGAGCTCAATGACTGCTTCCTCAAGGGAAAAGGGTCAGAGGCCCCTGGACTGGATTTTTTCCTCAACGTTTAAAAACTGCTATAAGTTGAACTGGAAAATACACTGTTAAAAACATATTTTCCAACAGTCCAAAAACTTTATTTTGGAGGAGTATCAATGTCTGAGTTAGATATTCCTGACCTTGATTGGATACCAGGTGAAATGTGAGCAACCTGTAAAACTCTATGTCTGCCCTCTAGTGGAACCCACACAACACTGCAGGGAAGGCTCTAATTATTCCTACAGCCCAGAACCTGCATGGGCTAATTTGTCAACTCTTAAACTGTTTATGGCAGAGTAAATCTTCTCACAGGAAACTGATGAACCCTGCAGAGAGCCTGCATCCAGCAGGGGTGTGCTGCATTCAAATCAGTCAAAGACTAGAAATTTATCTCTAAATGTGATGTTTCTGAAGGAACATAAAGTGGCAGAGGACACACTGTCCTTCACAATTTACCTGCCGCTTCTCACAGGAGAAGAAGGGGACACAAACCCCAGAAGACCAAAACCAAACATATTGTTTTCTGGACAAAACTTCCCGGTGATTAGCCAACTCGATACTCTGAGATATTTTTTCCCTGAATGTGGATGGGAGCCTTGCCAAATAGACTAAAACCCAGACAGGTCAGAGACCCCGAAAGAGAGAATCCACTAGACTACAACTGCTTCTGTCAGTCCGTGCTCCTACCTCATCTGGGACTCAGTGAAGTGATGCTGCAGCTTTCCTGCCAAGTCCCTTTGCTGTGTAACCAGTTTCTTCCACTTCAGCAGGAATTGAAGGTGTTCCTCCAGTCTTTGATGTTCCTATTCATTAGAGGATTGTGTTCTTAGGGCAGGGTTGTCTGCGCACACGTACACATGTGTGCATGCATGTACACAAACACAAACGCACTTACACAGTCCTGATCATCAAAGGACATGGATGCTCACATACAAGCACACTGCATTGCATCCACATGTGTAGTTCCTAGCTAACAATATGGAAGAAGAGATCACCTGGGATCCTATGAAGAAGAGAGTTAACTTTCATTAGCCCATACCCTCTCCCCCCGAATTCTAAACCAGGCACAGGGGTGTGGTGATGTGGTGAGGATTCTGTACTTTGTCTCTGTTTTGATGAGTTTTCATTCTATTTCCACTTTATATGTGTGGGGGTTTTGCCTGCCTGTGTGTCTATGCACCACATGCACGCCTGGTCCCTGGGAGAAGAACACAGTGGGCAGAGCAGTCAATGTAGTGCTTGCCTTGTGCACCCAGGCCACCAATGGTGGATGCCAGGGTTCCTTGATCAGTTATCTGAGCTTGCATACAAGCTTTCCAGTCTGTTCATTAAAGTCTCAGTTCCGTGGTACAGGACCACTGCCTGATGGTGGACCAGCCCCTTCCTCTCACTCAGTGCTTTCCCGTGGCTCCAAGAAGGGCAGCTTCCTCCAACAAGTACGCTCTAAACCACAGGTTACCTCATTTTCTGCCCAAGGAGTTTGAGCAATGAGCTCAGAAAGCCAGAAAATCTCTACAAGCAGAAGTCAAAATAAACCTTTCCGTCCAGTGAGATGATTGTGTCAGGGATTTTTCTAAGTAACAGAAGGCTGACTGACTCCTGGTCAAATAGTACATCTATTACTTCATACTTAGCAATATTCCATGGAAGGACTTGACTTCATTGAATTTTTACTCATCAATGTTGGGCATTTGAATATTTTCTGGATTGGGTTGCTCTGAGGAATGCTTCTATAACCCAGGTGTCCCCTAGATTCTCTGTGACCCTTAATTCTCATTTTGAGATTACTGCATCATTTGGAGACTGCAATTCAAGTTTCTGAAAAATTATACATAGCTTCTCACAGGGCTACACAATTTTCCTTCCTAGCAATATCTGAGGATCCTCATTTCTCCCAACCCCCATCAGGCCAACTTTAACTCAGCGTAAAGAAGCTTGGAATGAAAGCAGCTTCTGAGCGCTGCAGACACAACATGCAGTGAGTGCTTTAGACGATGATGAGCCTGAGTGGGCTGCACTAAGACAGCCTGTTCTCACAGCTCAGCATGGCTATGGGACTTCTGCTGGGGGAGACACCTCTGCAGTTCAGCATCTCTTAAATGACAAAATCCACGCCAAGATCCAGAAACAAAGTGAACCTACTCAAGATTGGACAAAGGTGAAAGGAAAATGGCAGCAGGCAATGATGAGGAGAAGAAAACAGGATGCAGAAGTCATTATGGGCAGTCACCTTTCACCCAGAGCAGAGAAGGACACACATCCTCAACCAGGCTCTCCTGCTCTCAGGCACCTTGATTCACCTCAGCATCCTCTTTCTCACCTCAATGTCCTGCATTACCTTGGATTTCTGCAAAGGATTTCTTTGCGGATGAATATTTATGTCTCTACAAACACCTGACAAACTTTTAGCTGCATGAGTTTTGTGGTCCTTTGTTCTACTTAGCTGGGTGGACATGCCAAAGATGGGAGCTCCATGTACTCTGTGACTGATGCAAACTGATGCTGACCAGAGCAGGAACAGTACTTTCTATTAACACTGGTCTCCGTCATCCTTAAAGATGTCCTTCATTCCATGAGTGGACACACATATAGAAGCTTAAACACATATTCTCAAACCCACAAAGATACATATAAACACAACACACACACAATAACACACACACACACACACACACACACACACACACACACACACTCCTCCTGAACCCAGAAAAGCAAAGGAAAAGACTACAATGTTGCAGCACCTTTCCTGCTGCAGGGGGAGGCAGCAGTCCTCAGTGCTGTCTCTCAGTGCTCTTAGCACTGGCTTCTGCCCTAGTCAGAACTTCTTTCCCCTTCCAGGAAAGTTCTTCATCTCAAGACTCACTGATCATACAGGTGAGTGAAAAACATCTTCACACCTGAGCTTGACCACAAAAGACCAAGTCCCAAAGGAAGAAGCTGCACATGAAGCCTCTCGATAGCTCTAAGCTGACCCATTCTAGTTTCCTAAGGGACCTGACCCTGGCTACTCCAGAGAAGACCTTGATAGCACTAGAGAATGAGACTGACCCATGGTCATGACCCAACAACTTTGGACCATAACACAGGGCATAAAATATGAAAATAGCCTCAGATCAGTCAGTAGGAGCCTAGTGAGGTCAGCACAGTGTTGTTCTGAAATGCAGCTCTCTGTACAACTATGAGGGGATCTGTACTAAGACATAACCATGCGCATGATAGAGTGAGCATCACAATGTCAGCAAAGAGACAGACTGCAGGTTCCTTGTTGTGAAGCCAATGAGACAAACCAGACATTTCCTGGGAGGTTGCCTCAGTTCGGTGAAAGGAAAGATCTACTTTTTATTTTCAAAATAGCTCTGGGGTTTGAATTTTCTTTTACAAAACACATTAATTCCAAAATAGTTCTTTGTCTTCCTTATAAAACAAAGCAGTTAGCAATAAGATGAGACAGAAAAAGATAGGAATCTCTACCTGTGAGGAGACAGGAGATCCAAAGAGCTCTGGCCTGGTAGCTTAAGCAGAACAAAAATATTATGTTCTAGCAAACAAATGATCCCCAGGTCCTTGTCCTCACTCACTCACTCACTCACTTACTCACTCACTCACTCACTCGCTCACTCACTAACTCAAAGCTCTGTGATTCTCCCTATGTGGCTCCAAGGATACAACCCTTCCTACCATACTGACATGTAGGTGTGTGATATGTGATTTACAAGTCTCCCTCAAAGAACTGCAGCTTCTACCAGAGCAGGATGGTTTGTTTTCCAGTCAGGTTGTGTCTTCCCAGAGGTTACTCCCCAGAAAGACTTGTGACGATCCCAGAAATGAACTTTTAGATGGAATGGAGGTGGTCAGCTGGGTAACTGAGTGGACGGTTACATGACAGTGTACATATATGTGTGTGTGGTTAGATAGGTGGGCAGCTTGCTCCTGCTGGCTCAGCTTACCTGCTGCTGCTTTGTCAAGAGGTCATAGATCTTCTCAAGGGCATCCTCACAGAGCCTCTTTGTCTCCTCACAGGACTCTTGCAGGAAGATCTGCTCCTGCTGCAGCTTTCTGTTGTCCTCTCTCAACATGCCCACTTTTTCCTTCATCTGTGTCTTTTCCCTCAGAAGCCGGCTGTGGAGGGTGCTTAACCATCACAAACAATGATGAGCTCCAGTCCACCTCCATCTGCCACTCCTACCTACTAATACCACCTTCCCTGCAAGGTTCTATGTCCTCAGACAGCCCCAGACTGCAGAACACATTAGCCATGCCAGTATCACCAAGATGATGTACCTCTGAGAACAGGATTCTGCACCCCCAACACATGCTGGTCCTACACTGATCATGGTTTTGGAGGAACATTATCAGGTATAGAGCAAATCTTCTAAGGGAGAACAGAGGACCCAAGAGGAATACATTCCACATCTGTGTCCCATATCAACAGGCTATTTAAGTCCCTCTTAAAGTCCCAGACACCATTCATGGTGCAAACCATGTTTTCTATCTAGAAATTCTGAGAGGTGACAGGACAGTGTTGGGAGGGGCTCTCAGACTCCTTGCAATTGGGAGAAATCAGTCTTGGAGGACAAGCTAGAAGCACAGCCCTCACTCTGGTTCAAAGAGAAATAAGTGCAGCAGCTGTCCTTCCCAAGTGCGGGGTCCCATCCAATCAGACACTCACCTGTATGAGATTGTCTTCTCAGTCAGCTCCTTGCACTTGCAAGAGTCCTCACTAATTTCCTTGGGGAATTTCTCCAGCTCTGACATCTCCTTCTGATGATCCATTTTCAGCTCCTCTAGCTCCGAATTCAGCCTGTGGTAGAGCATGGGACCAGGAACAAAGAACCCCATGAACACAGTCATCAGAACCCCATCGACATATGAATTAAGGCTGTGTCTTGGATATAACTTGTGCACCGGATGTCACATCCTGAGTCCTAGGTACTAGGACCTGTTGATATTTATTAGACTTGATAAACTGCTCCAGGGCCAGAAAGGCAGAGCATCAGGATGGAGACAGACAGGGCTACATGAGCTTCCTCATAGGCTTGGAGAAACAAACTAGCTCTTTATAAGATGTCCCAGGAGTCTGTGCTATGGGTCTGGGCCTACCTGAATACTCTGATGTCATGTCTCCTGTCTTCAGAAAAAAAATATTTATTCTGTGTTCCTGTTATCACAAGGATACTCAGAACTCATAATCAGGATTTCCATGGAGGAGACCGTACAGTACAATGACTCTATAAACTCCCCCAGGGAATTCCATTCAGTCACCAAGGCGAGCACAAAGGATGAGGGCAGGGATGCTCAAAGTGAGACTCCAGGGCCTCAGCACTTATATTACCTGAGACTCTGAGTCAGATAGATCCTCAGCCCTGCCACCAATCTCTGACTCACAGAATCTGGACAGACACACATGAACACACACACTGTCAGGGAACCCCTCAGAGACAGTACAGAACACACCAGACACCACAGCACAAAGGAGATTTATTGACTCAGAAGAGCATTCATAGAATTGGGGGGGCCTTCCTCTGTATCAGGCAATAGCTGAGAACAAGCAATGGGTGTTTTTTTCAACTGTGGGTTTTTAAGGAGATAAGGGGAAATCTTTGTTAGGATGAGTTGGTGAGAGCTGTTTGGACAGCTAAGCCAGAATAGCCAAATAATGAATTTTAATTGCTGGATATTGGTGTTTGGTTTCAGGAAAGAGTCAGTGGCCGAACAAGGGTATAAACCGTGGGGACAAATTTTAGGAATTCAATTTAATGTTTACTAAGGGAGAGGGAAGTGAAAAGTGTAAAATCTGCCACTGCCATATGGGCAAAGTTTGGGCCCATTAGCCCTTCACACACATAAACCCTCAAACAATTAGGATGCCAGAGACATGCAGGTAGGTGGCATTATTTCAGAGTACAAGGAACAAGGGCAGAGAGGTGCCAGGATGAGATCCAGGCCTTCAAATCACACACTGAGATGGAACAATAGGACCAGGTCCAGCTCCCAGAGCAACCAGCTAGAAATCCCCCAGTCAAATACAAAGACTCCCAGTGAACTCAGCACCCAGCATATCCCACAAGACAACACCTGTCCAGGCCTCTTTGAATTGCATGTTGTGAGCTCACACATTGCTGCACCATCCATAGAATGTGACTCAGGCCACAGGCTCTGCTTTTCATTTGGAGGAAGCAGAACAGCCTGTGCCCCCATCTCACTCCTACCCCGGCTTCAGTTCTGCCTCTCAGATGCACTCAGGAAAAGCACTTTGGGCAGGAGGACCCCTTGGAGGTGCAGCCTCAAGTGCCATGAGGAATGCTGGGGTGGATACAGGAGGGTCGAGACAGTCACCAGAGTACTGGACATAATGATTACCTGTTGTTCTCATCATTGTTGGTATAGTTGGCCAGGATTGCACCAAGTTCATTCCTTTCATTGGTCATCATCTGGAGCTGAAGGCTCAGTTCATCAACCTTGTTCATCTGCTGTTCATGCTCAGTGTGGGAGGCTGAGGTCCGTGCCTTTCCAGTACTTCCTGTAGGTAGACAAACATCAGTGAATTTGTACAGTTAGATGGTATGGGGCCATGAGAGACCATGTTAAGTCCTAAAAGAGGCTTGAGGAGGAGGGAATGCATGGAACCCACTGAAGACCTCACAGAGTAGACAGCTATCCTCTAGTTGAGACCCATAAGCCATGTCTCCATCCTCAATCACTGTTGCTCGATATGTGCATCAATGTTGGGAAATATTATTTTCAGGTGTGGGAGTTTGTTTATGCTGCATTGTTTATTTTGTGAAACTGTGTTCCTGTTCCTGTCTAAAACACCTGATGGTCCTAATAAAGAGATGGACAGCCAATAGGGAGACAGAAGCAAGGATAGGTGGGCCTAGCAGGCAGAGAGTATAAGTAAAAGGTGAACGCCGAGAGGAGAATAACGAGGAGCCCTAGAACAAGAGTGAAGGACTCAGGTGGCCATTCACCAACTCACTCAGCAGCCATGGAGTAAGAGTGGAAGTAAGATTTACAGAAGAGAAAGATAAAAAGCCAGAGGCCAAAGGTAGTCTGGATAATTTAAGTCAAGAAGAGCTGACAAGAAACATGCCAAGCTAAGGGCAGGCATTCATAAGAAAGAAGCCTGTGTGTGTGATTTATTTGGGAGCTTGTCTGGGGGATGTTACTCTCCCTCTTTTTAGTGACACACAAGCAAAAGAAATCCAGTGACGGTGAAGGGCAGGGCTGGAACTGGAACCACTGTGGTCCCTCGGTGCTTCCCACGCAGAGGCCGAGGGAAAGCAGAGGGCCCTCAGCACAGCAGTGGAAGCCTTGACCATCCCTGGCTCTCTGCCACACACACCATCCGACATCCTCGACTCTGGGTCTGCTCTTTAGTAACTCAGAAAAGCAGAAGAGGACATCGCTTCCCAGGAACTCCCACCTCCTGAGTCCCACTCCTGAAAGGATCAACTAAAGCCTTCATCCTTCAGGAATCCCTGTCCCCTGCCCAGGACTCACTGCGCTTTCTCCAGAACCATTTATTCCTTGATGTGTGACTTGGAGACTGAAGGCCATCTTCCCTGTGCCTCTCTCTGGCCTCCCTGCGCTCTCCATCCTGTCTCCCAAGCAGCCTGTTGAGTCGTGTCAGCATGGCTGTGGGTGAACCACACAGGCACTGAACGAATGCCTCAAGGGCAGTTGGCGTTGCCACAACACAGGTGACATCACAGAATTCCAGGCTCTCCAGGATACAGTAGAATGTCCAGGTGGGGGACTGCTGATGTCATATGATACAGCTCTTAACCCCTGCTAACTACTTCACCCAAAAGTGACCTGAAACTAACCTACCATTTCCAAGAGCCTCTCGGGGGACACCGGGGAAGCCTTTAGACACATTGTCTTCCTAAAGCCGGAAATCTAGCCCTCTGCTTCTCATGTTTTATGTGAGAAGTTGAAAGCTCACTTCCCAACCACTGCCCAGGGATGGCTTTTTCCTCCTTAAGACCCACACTCAAGTAACGTGAGAAACAAAGGATGCTTAGAAATGAGGTCAGGATAAAGGGAGTAGAACAGATGAGATCTCTGAAGTGAACCAGCACTTGTGCCGATCCTCAGACTTTTAGAGACTGGAGGGTTCAAAACAAAGAGAAGACACATAGGAAGTAATGAAAATTTCACTCAGAATGTCACTAGAGCTCACTCAAGCTATGAGGTTGGTAGTGAAGATGTGACTAGCTCTTGACTGGTCTACCTGGATCCACTGAGCCCAGGTGAGCTTCAGATACGGAAAGCAAACAGTCGTAGAAAGAGTATGATGGCCCAATCTTGAATCAATCGACTGAGGAAAGAGTAGTGGCACCCAGAGGTCAGTGCGCGCCTTCTAGAGGAATCATTAGCAATGGAGACAAAAGCACACAAACACACACACAGACACACGCAGACACGTAAACAGGAAAACCTGCACACAATCACACGCTGCCTAATAACTGTATGCCTGTGGAAATGTGCCTTTGCATGGCATCCCAGGTGGTTAGTGTCATTCACCTTCCTCATGACCACATTCTCATGGTAGTGACCCAACACCAGACCCTGGGTTGCTGGAGAGCTGTTCATTGACCGGAAGGAAGATGTGTGAGACACAAGCCTGTCATGCCAGTGTTGGGGGTAACAGCACAGGAAGACCAGGCGTTCCAGACCATCCTGGACTAAGAAACTCTGGTTCAAAGAAGACAGGCAGACCAGGATGGGAGCTCAGGTGGTGGAGGGCTTCTCTAGCAGACATTAAACCCCAAGCTCCATTTCAGCACCATGTAAACATGCCTTGACATCCAGGAAGAAAGGGAGATCAGAGCTTGCAGGTTATCCTTAGCTGCAGGGTGAGATGGAGGCCAGCCTGGGCTACATGGGAGCTGTTGGAAGAGAGAAAACTGGATTTTCAGGTCACAGGCAGGGAGATCTGTCTTGAGAGATGTAGAGATGGGTGACAGAGTTGGTGGCAGTTGGTAATTAGGGTGGCCAGGCACGGTCTTGGGGGAGTGCTGTCTCCAGGATACCATATCCCCCAGATGGCGAGAGTGAGGTCTCAGGAAGGAAGAATGAAATTATCTGAGCTGTTTTGTAGAATTAGGGGAGGCTCCACAGGGACCTTCTCACCCTGTTTATCTGGGAGAGACAGCAGGCCACAGTGACCTTCAGGACTCGTTGGTAGATTCCCAGATCCACTGCATGTAGAACACACCGTGTAACTTCCTGGGCACCTTGATGTGGGTGCTGGGTTGTTGTAAGTGGCTACAATCCACATCACTTAAAGCAGCAGGGATGGAATTTTCTGGTTCTGGAAACCGAAAGTCCCAAATCCTGGAGACTGCCTTCTTCAGAGGGTCCAGGTAGAGGCTCCTTCCTGCCTCTTCCAGGATCTGGGACGTGGATGGCCTGAGTCTCAGTCCCATCCCACCAGTCTCCATCTCTGCCTTCCTCTGAATTTGTGTGCTCTTTATTATGTCTTTATGTGAGACATGGTCTTGATGAGTAGTCCTGCTGGTCTGAACTTCTAACCCCCTGCCTCAGCCTCGCTAGTGCAGGGTCAGTCCTGGGGCTATAGCTCAGAGGTAGAGTGTTAGTCCAGTGTGTGTGAGGTTTGGTTTCCATTCCCAGTGTTGGAGAAAACCCCAAAAGGTCTATTGTTTTATATGGCCTTTTCCCCCTTCTGAGCCTGACTACCCACCAAGGTCCAGCAATCAATTATTGAAGTCCAGACATCCAAGCCCCCGTTGACTCATCAAATCAACCTGTCCAATTAAAATTAAAGACCTCCTCCTAACATAGGGGTTTCCATTTTACCTTCATAAATCATCATTTCCCTATATGCCAAGTCTGTCTCTTCTGTATCCAGAATCAGTTCTTTGTGTCTCCAGAAAAATATCCCTGTCCCCTTCCCTTGTTCCTGTCCCTTCTCCGTCATCCCCTATCTCCTATATCTCGTTCTTACTTCCTGCCCTCTGTTCCTCTGGGGAAAATAAGTCTCTTATGTGCTACGAACTTGGTCTTGGTGTGTCATGATTTGAAACTTTACCTTTCAGTGGGTGTTCAGACCCTGCAGAAGAAATGGGGTTCCCACAGCCCCCATGATTGCCAACTCTGTCTTTGTGATGTTTGCTTCACCATACTCCCCAGGTGATCCTTAAAAATGAGTCTGATTGTGGAGGTGCGGGCAGGTCAGCCCAGCACACAAAATGTGATGGCTGCAGGGGCAGGAAATTGATACTACCCTGGGCTACATAGCAAGACCCTGTCCCACACACAATTATTTCAATTGTGATAAATATACAAATAAACTTTCAGCTATTTTAGAGTTGCCCTTCACTGCCGTAAAAACATTTATATTCTTCAGAGTCCTCAGGATGTACATCTTTCATCCTAGCATTCAGGAGACAGAGACAGGCAGATCTTTAAGTTCCAGGCCAGCCTGGTCTGCATATTGAGTTACAGGATAGCCAGGGCTTCTCAGAGGGAAAAGAGCCTTCACAGTAAACAGCTAAAGAGATAGGTTTTTGGTTAAGAGCACTGACTGTTTTTGCAGAGGATCCAGGTTCGATTCCCATCACCTACATGGAGGCTCACACCTATTTAACTCCAGATGCTGGGGATCCTCCTCCTTTTTCTGATCTGCACAGGCACCAAACTACCATGAGGCCCACATATATGCTATGTGATGTGTGTATGTTTTCATATTGTGCTGGATAAAAAATGGTAAAAGTGTTTCCATTAAGACTGAAGACTTAAGTTCAATGTCTGGAAAGATATAGGTAAATAGTAGCAGATAGTCCAGAGACCTTAGTTAAAACCAAATACTAATCTATTTATTTATTTAGTAAGGTTTTACCCTTGGTCTTTGGGCTATCTATCTATCTATCTATTTATCTATCTATCTATCTATCTATCTATCTATCTGTATATCGACTCTGATTATCTACTCTGGTTCTTAGTTACTCAAGCAAGTGTTTGGTGTGAGTTCCTACTTGTAGAGTGGGCCTTAAGTCAATTCAGACCCTGGTTGGCTATTCCCAAAGATTTGTGTCACCTTCTTTTTGTCCTTCATATTTTGTAGACAGGACATTTTGTAGGTCAAGGATTTTATGACTGGGTTGGTTGATGTCTGCTTTTCTCTTTCAATAGTGGTCAGAGTACCCTGCCTCATCCAAAAAACTAGAACATAGGGATGCAGGCACCTCCAGGACGTTTGAACCCCAGGTCATCTGGGATCAGGCCTCCCTGGACTCCACACTGGCAGAGTCGCCTTCCCAGCCCATCAGGACTCCGCGGAGAAGCCTAAGTGAGCTTTAGGGTCAGGTTTTTTGCAGACACGAGCAAGGACGCGCAAAGGGTTGGTCACCCCAGGTGTGTGCTGGAGCCTTGTCTGGACGATTGCGAGAAAGGCGGCGAGGGGTAGGTGCCAGTGCTCAGGGAGTCCAGACAGGAGGGAGATGGAAGAACTTGACATGGGGTGGAGAGGGACCTACAGGGGCGAGGGTGGTCTGGGGGTGGGATTGGAGACTATGTAGAGGGATGGACAGGGGCGAGGATGGCCTGGGGTAAGATTGGAGAATATGCACCGTGGACCTGCTCCTGGACTTTAAGACAAAAACTCCAGACTTTAAGAAATGTTCTCATTACTCCAGGAACTAAACTCCTAAACATATTTTATATGAGGCCGAGGCTTTAAATTTTCCTGGGAAGACTGAACATAGATATAGAAGTTAAGAGAGAGAGGGAAAAACAAAGCAGTAGGAAGAAGTTGTCTGCCTTTTTAAACAGGAAAGATCAGGGTAGAGCGCGAACACAGTCCCCCACTAACAAAAATTATGCAGTCGAGTTTCCTGCATTTGGGGAAATAGCAGGGGTCAACGCACCCCAAGTGCAATGGTTGGGCCTCACCCTGAAAAAACGACCTACGTTTTTCATGGTATCTCCTCTGCCAAGTAAGTATGCTTTGCAGTCCTGCAACCCAGACTCAGCACAACCGGCTCTGCACTCTGAACACACGGTCACTTCGCCACGCATACTCCAGGACCTAATTGGACGCGCACCCCATTCCTTCGATTCGATGCTCCCCGTGGACCAGCTCACCCTTCCACACTGCGCTGGAAATCCAGCGTGTTTCCTCAAATGGTGCTGATGCGACTCTCCCTGTGCGCTCCTCATCTTCATAGACCACGCCTCCAAGCAGCACCCATTGGTGACATCACAGGCATCCTCTTTGCCCCTTTTGCTTGGTGAACTTTCTTGAATGCAGAGAGCTGGATGGAGTGTTGCAGGATCAGAGACAAATCATCTTGAATTATCTCCAACTTCCAAATAGTTGATGGCTGCTCACCGCCACGGCCTAACAGCCCTGTCGCTGGTTTCCCTGTGTAGTGACAGACCCCTATCTTCAATCAACACGAAGTCAGAGAAGTCAGCAGCTAGTGAGCCAGCCTCAACCAAAAAAAAAAAAAAAAAAAAAAAGGAGGAGAAGAATTGTTGTCTAACAACTGTATCAATTCATTTAGTGAATACTGAATTTAAAACATGCTTTGAGAGGAACCACAGGGAGAAAAAGTCTGGAGTACAGTAGCAACCTAGATGTTGACAGTTGCCAAAAAGTACTCTGGCTTTCAGGCAGAAAATTCCAAATTTCAAGTCTTTCAGAGTTTTCTCATTAACACAGTACCTAATTTCCTAAGGAATAATTTCTGAAAGCCAATACCTATTTTCTTTTTGTTTTCATTATTTCCTAGTAACAACTTTCTTTTTTATTACTTTATAAATAATACCAATCAAAATTTTCACTCCCTTCTCATCTATCCCTCCAGGTCTAAGAGAGGGTAAGGCACTCTGCCCTGTGGGAAGTCCAAGGCCCTCCTCCCTCCATCCAGGCTTAGGAAGGTGTACATCCAAATAGAATAGGATCCCAAAAAGCCAGTCCATGCAGTAGAGGCAAATCCCAGTGCCATTATCATTGGTTTCTCATTCTGACCATTTGTCAGCCACATTCAGAGGGGCCAGTTTGTTCCCATGCTCGTTCAATCCCAGTCCAGCTGGATTTAGTGAGCTCCCATTAGCACACTGTCTCAGAGGGAAGGCCAACCCCTTGTGGTCCTGACTTCCTTGCTCATATTCTCCCTCCTTCCACTCTTCAACTGGACATTAAGAGCTCAGTCCAGTGCTCTGATGTGGGTCTCTGTCTCTATCTATCACCATCGGTCTCTGGACGACGGTCTATGGTGATATTAAGATAGTCATCAGTCTGCCTACAGGACAAGGGCAGTTCAGGCACCCTCTCCTCCACTGCCCAGGGTCCTAGCTGGGGTCATCCCAGTGGACTTCTGGGGACCTCTCCAGAGCGAAGCGTCTTGCCAACCCCAAAATGGCTCCCTCAATTAAGATATCTTTTTCCCTGCTCACATATCCATCCTTCCTACATCTCAACCCTCCCCCTCCTCCAAGCTCTCCACAGCCCTCCCCTTCTCCCTTCTCTATCACCCATTCTCCCTCTTCCCTTCCTCCCAACCACCCCCATCCTCATGCTTCCAACTTATGTCTGGCCATCTTCTATGATTCCAATTTCTAGGAAAATCTATATATGTTTTTCTGTAGGTTCACCTTATTACTTAGCTTTTCTAGGATTGTGAACTGTACGCTCTGTGTCCTTTGTTTATAGCTAGACGTCGCTAATGAGTGAGTACATACCATATTCATATTAATGGGTCTGGGTATTCACACACAGGATAGTGTTTTCTATTTCCATCCATTTGCATGCAAAATTCAAGATGTCATTTTTTTTTAACCACTGAGTAGTACTCTAATGTGTATATGTGCCACACTTTCTGAATCCATTATTCCATTGAGGGGCATCTAGGTTGTTTCCAGCTTCTGGTTATTATAAATAATGCTGCTATAAACACAGTTGAACAAATGCTTTTGTAGTATGATTGGGCATCTCTTGGGTATATTCCCAAGAGTGATATTGCTGGAACCTGAGGTATGTTGACTCCCAACTTTCTGAAAATCTACCACACTGATTTCCAAAGTGGTTGCACAAGTTTGCATTCCCACCAGCAATGGAGGAGTGTTCCCCTTACTCCACATCCTCTCCATCATAGGCTATGATTGGTGTTTTTGATTTGAGCCATTCTGACAGGTGTAAGTTGTTTTGATTTGCATTTCCCTGATTACTAAGGAAGTTGAACATGTCCTTAAGAATCTTTTGGCCATTTGAAATTCTTCTGTTGAGAATTCTCCGTTCAGTTCAGTAATTGGGTTATTTAGAATTGTAATGTCTAGTTTCTTGACTTCTTTATATATTTTGGCGATCAGACTTTTGTCTGATGTGGGGTTGGTGAAGATCTTCTCCCATTCCATAGGTTGCCCTTTTGTCTTAATGACAGTGTTCTTTGCTTTGTAGAAGCTTCTCAGTGTTAGGAGCTCCCATTTATTCATTGTTGCTATTATTGACTCTGCTACTGGGGTTATATGTAGGAAGTGGTGTCCTGTGCCCATATATTGCAGGCTACTTCTCATTTTCTCTTCTATCAGGTTCAGTGTGGTCAGATTTATATTTAGGTCTTTAATCCATTTGGACTTACTTGAGTTTTGTGCATGGGGATAGGTATGGATCTATTTTCATTATTCTACAAGTTGAAATCCAGTTATGCCAGCACCACTAGTTAAAGATGCTTTCTTTCTTCCATTGTATAATTTTAGCTTCTTTGTCAAAAATCAGGTGTTCATGGGTTTGTGGATTAAATATCTGGGTCTGTGAATCGATTTCATTGGTCAATGTCTCTGTTTTATATGCCAATACCAAGCTGTTTTCATTAGTGCAGCTCTGTAATAGAGTTTGATGTCAGGAATGGTAATGCCTCTGGAAGTTCCTTTATTCTGTAATATTGTTTTGGCTATCCTGGGTTTTTTGTTTTTCCACAGAAAGTTGATTATTGTTACCTCAAGGTCTGTGAAGAAATTTGTTGGCATTGTGATGGGGATTGCATTGAATCTATAGATTGCCTTTAGTAGAATTGCCATTTTTTTTACTATTTGATCCTACCAATCCAGGAGCATAGGAGATCTTTCCATTTTCTTGTGTCCTCTTCAATTTCTTTCTTCAAAGACTTCAAGTTCCTGTCAAATAGATCTTTCATTTCTTTGGTTAGTGTTACCCAAAGATACTTCATGCTATTTGTGGCTATTGTGAAAGGTGATGTTTCTCTGATTTCCATCTCTGCTTCTTTATCCTTCGTGTATAGGAGGGTTACTGGGTTTTTTTGGGTTTTTTTTGTTTTTGTTTTTGAGTTGATCTTGTATCCTGTCACATCACTGAAGGCATTTATGAGCTGTAGCAGTTTTCTGGTAGAGTGTTTAGGGTCACTTTTGTACACTATCATATCATCTGCAAATATTGAAAGTTTGACTTTTTCCTTTCCAATTCGAATCCCCTTGATCTCCTTATGTTGTCTTATTGCTATTGCTAGAACTTCAAGCACTATGTTGAAGAGATATGGAGAGAGTGGACAGCATTGTCTTGTTCCTGATTTTAGTGAAATCGCTTTGAGTTTCTCTCCATTAATTTGATGTTATCTGTTGGCTTGCTGTATATTGTTTTATTATATTTATTATTATTTTATATGATCCTTGTATCCCTAATCTCTCCAAGACCTTTATCATAAAAAGTGTTGAATTGTATCAAATGCTTTTTTGGCATGTAATATAATGATCATATGGTTTTTTTCTTATAGTTTTTTTATATGATGAATTACATTGATAGATGTTTGTATGTTGAGCCAGCCCTGCATCTGGGATGAAGCCTACTTGATCATAATGGATAACTTTTGGATGTGTTCTTGGATTCGGTTTGCCATTTTTTTATTGAGAATTTTTTCATTGATGTTCATGAGTTGATTGGTCTGTAATTCTCTTTCTTGTTTGAGTGTGTGGTTTTGGTATCAAGGTAACTGTAGCTTCATAAGAAGAGTTTGACAATGGCTCTTCTGTTTCTATAATGTGGAACACATTAAGGAATATAGGTATTAGCTCTTCTTGGAAGTTCTGGTAGAATTCTGCATTAAAACCATCTGGCCCTTGGCTTTTTTGGGGGTGGGGGTTTTGATGACAGTTTCTATTTCCTCGTGACTTATAGGGCTATTTAAATTGTTCACCTGGGTCTTGATTTAATTTTGGTATATTGTATTTATCTAAAAAAATCCATTTCTTTTGTATTTTCCAATTTTGTGGCTTATAGGCTTTTGTAGTAAGACCTAATAATTCTCTGAATTTCCTCAGTGTCTGTTGTTATGTCCCCCTTTGCGTTTCTGATCTTGTTAATTTGCATGTTCTCTCTGCCTTTTGACTAGTTTGGAAAAGGGTTTGTCTATTTTGTTGATTTTTTTTTTTTTGAAATTTTATTTATCATGTGTACAACATTCTGCTTCCCACATACCAAAAGAGGGCGCCAGATCTAATTAAAGACGACTGTGAGCCACTATGTGGTTTCTGTGAATTGAATTCAGGACCTCTGGAAGAGCAGTCAGTGCTCTTAACCTCTGAGCCATCCCTCCAGCCCTTTTGTTGATTTTCTTAAAAAAAAAAAAAAAACTAGCTCTTTGTTTCATTGATTCTTTGCATTGTTTTCTGTGTTTCTATTTAGTTGATTTCAGCCCTCAGTTTGATTATTTACAGTCTTCTACTCCTCCTGGGTAAGTCTGCCTTTTTTTTCTAGAGCTTTCAGGTGTGCTGTTAAGTCTCTGGTGTGAGCCTTCTCCATTTTCTTTATATGGGCACCTAGTGCTATGAACTTCCTTCTTAGCACTGCTTTCATAGTGTCCCATAGGTTTGGGTATGTTGTGTCTTCATTTTCATTGAATTAAAGGAAAACTCTAATTTCTTTCTTAATTTTTCCTTGACCCAGGAGTGGTTCAGTAGTTGACTGTTCACTTTTCACAAGTTTGTAGGCTTTCTGGGGGTTGTATTGTTGTTAATTTCTAACTTTACTCCATGGTGAGCCGATAAGACACAGGTGGTTTACTCCAATTTCTTTGTATTTGTGGATGTTTGCTTTGTTACTAAGTCTGAGATCAGTTTTTGAGAAGGTTCCACGAGGTGCTGAGAAGATGGTTTATTTCCTGTTTGGGTAGAATGTTCTAAAGATGTCTGTTAAGTTCATTTGACTCAATACATCTATTAGTTGTCTTATTTCTCTGTTAAGTTTCTGTCTGGTTGACCTGTCCATCTCCTACTATTAGTTTGTGGGTTTGAGTTCTAGTTCTTTTGCATATGTGGGTGCTTTTATATTAGGGACATAGATATTCAGGATTGAGACTGCATCTTGATGAATCGTTCCTGTTATGAGTTTAAAGTGTCCTTCTTCATCTCTTCTGATTGATTTTAGTTTGAAATCAATTTTGTTAGATATTAGGATAGCCATAACTGCTTGTTTCTTAGTTCTGTTTGATTGGAAAACCTTTTCCCAGCCCTTTACTCTGAGGTAGTGTCTGTCTTTGAGGTTGAGTTGTGTTTCTTGTAAACAGCAGAATGTTGGATCCTGTTTTTGTATCCATTCTCTTAACCTGTGCCTTTTTATAGGTGAATTGAGTCCATTGATATTAGGTGATATTAATGACCAGTGGTTCTTAACCCGGTTATTTATTTATTTATTTATTTATTTTGGTGGTAGTGTTTGTGTGTTTCCTTTCTTTGAGTTGTTTTGGTGGAGGGTTATCAGATGTCTGTGATATAGTGGGTATTGTTGGCTTCCTTGTGTTGAGGTTTACCTTCTAATACTTTCTGTAAGGCTGGGTTTGTGGATACGTATTGCTTAAATCTGTTTTTTTCTTGAAATAAATTGATTTCTCCATTGATGGTTAAAGAAAGCTGACCTGGGTATAGTAGTCTGGGCTTGCATCCATGGTCTCTTAGTGTCTGCAGCACATCTATCCAGGACACTCTGGCTTTCAAGTTCTCCATAGAGAAGTCACATGTAATTTTGCTAGGTTTA
Source organism: Microtus oregoni (assembly GCF_018167655.1). Taxonomy (NCBI): domain Eukaryota; kingdom Metazoa; phylum Chordata; class Mammalia; order Rodentia; family Cricetidae; genus Microtus; species Microtus oregoni. The sequence goes on along the minus strand of NW_024543830.1, from coordinate 3,853,244 downwards.
CCTTTATATGTTACTTGACCTTTTACCTTTGCAGCTCTTAATATTCTTTCTTTATTCTGTATGTTTTGTGTTTTGATTATTTTATGGTGAGGGGATATTTTTTGATTCTTGTTTTTTGATCCAGTATATTTGGTGTTCTCTAAGCTTCTTGTACCTTCATAAGAATATCCTTCTTTAGGTTGGGAAAGTTTTCTTCTATAATTTTGTTGAATATATTTTTGAGCCTTTGAGCTGAAATTCTTCCAATACCAATTTTCTTAACAAATATCAGGTAAAAAGCAGGGTGTGTTTGAAGAGCAAAATAAAAAGTGTTCTTTGTTTCTTTGTGGGATGACAAAATAAGTCTGGTGAGCTATATATTTCTCTTGTCTACCTCTGACTTTTCCCCGACATCTTAGGGAGGCTGCAGTGTCCTTTCCACTCTCCGAGCTCCATCGTGCTGCCCAAGGATGACAACAAGAAGAAAGATGACTGAAAGTCGGCCCAAAAGGACACAGGCCCAGTAAAAAAGTCTGGTGGCAAGGCCAAAACGAAGGAGTGGTCCAAAGGCAAAGTTCAGGGCAGGCTCAACAATCTAGTCCTGTTTGACAAGGCTCCATATGACAAACTCTGTAAGGAAGTTCCTAACTGTAAGCTTATTACTCCAGCTGTGGTCCCTGAGAGACTCAAGGTTCAGGGTTCCTTGGCCAGGGCAGCCCTTCAGGAGCTGCTTAGTAAAGGGCTCATCAAGCTGGTTTCAGAGCACAGAGCCCAAGTAATTTCCATGAGAAACACAAAGGGTGAGGATGCCCCAGTTGCTGGTGAAGATACATAAATAGGTTCAATTTATTTAGAAAAATATTTTTTTAAAAAAAATAAAAATGCACGTTCTGGGCTGTAGGGATAATCAGAGCCTTCCCTGCAGTGTTGTGTGGGCTCCACGAGAGAGCAGACATAGAGTTTTACAGGTTGCTCACATTCACCTGGTGTCTAATTAAGGCCAGGAATATCTGACTCAGACATTGATATTCTTCCAAAAAAATACTTTTGGACTATTGGCAAAGTATGCTGTTTTATTCTAGTCAGCACAGTGTATTTTCCACTTCAACTTAGTGGTGTAAAGTTTACCCGTTTTATTAAAACCTGGTCTGTTTCCTGCGCTTTGGTGACTTGCTATTAATAATTTTCCTTTAATAAGAAAGGATTCTCACAGTATCCAACCCCCAAGTAAACCAACGACAATAGGAGGTGGTTGTACACAGGTGTCCCCCTCCCCATCACACCTCATTCCATCAAAAAAATTATACAAATTGACTTTGCTGATTTCCCTACCAGACAGCATGTGACAGGCAAGTTAATAAATCCCTTAAATACAGGAGCTAAGGTTTTGCATGGGCTTTGTAAATTCTAAGAATGTATGAGTGTGCTCTCTCCAGTTGTCAAGTCAGCACACAAGTGGCTGTCAATATGGAAAGTTGTTTGTTAAAAGCCTAAAGGCCATCGTCCCTGGTTGGGATTGAACCACCAACCTTTCAGTTAACAGCCGAACGCACTAACCGATTGCTCCACAGAGACAGTGCACAGATGTCTGACAGGTCGCCTTGGTGATCCAGGCGTCACGGCAGCGGCCACACCTGGGATACCCACAGGTCCATGGCGGAGCATCCGGAGCAGGAGGCCTCAAAGCCAAAGGCCCTGCCTCCTGGGTGTCTCGCCAAAGCTTCCCCAGCTCCCGCGGAAGTTTTTAACCTGGATACTCGAGGACGCTGAGACCTGGCCGTCACCCGGAGTTCCTGGACTCCATGGACTCCATGCTGGCAGACGCGCGTTCCCGGCGCCCAGCCGGACTCCGGGAAGGAGCCCAAGTCCGCTTTAGGGTCCGGTCCTTTGAGACCCCGAGCACGGACGCGCGAAGATTGGTCACCCCAGGTGTGTGCTGGAACCTCAGTGGGACCCGTGTGGGAAAGGCGGCAAGTGCGGTGCCAGTGCTCAGGGAGTCCGGACGGGATGGAGATGGACGAACTTGACCCGGAGTGGAGAGGGACCCACGGGGGCGAGGGTGGCCTGGCAGTGGGATTGGGAGCTATGAACCGCGGAGACCAGAGGAGGTGGAACCCGGGGGAGCCCCAGGGTATATCCTAGCGATTTCTTTGAACTGAGCTAATGCAGTTGGAAGCCAATTTAAGTTAGGAAGATAAAATGACGAGGGGTGTTTTCTTTTGTTTGGAATGAATCAGAACAATGGCTTTCTACCAGAGGCTTCTGTCTTTCAGCTAGGGGTGTGCTGGTCCGGAGCCCGCGTCTGGTGCATGTTAAGTGCAGGAACGAATTAAGGAAAGTCTGGAGTCTCAAGCCAAAATTTAGGACATAGTTTCCTACAAGTGCTCCTGAACATTAAGACAAAAACTCCAGACCTGAAGGGATGTTCTCATTAACGCAGGACATAATTTCCTAAAGATGCCAATTCTAAGGCCGATGTTTTTGTTTTCTTGACAAGGATGGGCAAAAATACAGACTTTTTTTTTGGGGGGGGGGTTTCGAGACAGGGTTTCTCTGTGGCTTTGGAGCCTGTCCTGGAACTAGCTCTGTAGACTTGGCTGTTCTCGAACTCACAGAGATAAGCCTGCCTCTGCCTCACGAGCGCTGGGATTAAAGGCGTACAGGAAAAAGAAATGCAGAAAAAGAAACATATAAGAAAGAAAAAGAAAGGAACGAAGGGAACCAAATATGAGAAAATGGCAGAAGCCGAGACCACAAACGAGGTCGCAAATTAATAAAAATTATGCAGTCAAATTTCCCTAATTTGGCGAAATCACAGGGGCCAGCACAACACTAGTGCAATTCGGTCACCCTCGCCTGAATAAACCAAAGCCCTGTTGAGAGTGCTCACTTAGCTGGGTGAGTGTGCTTTACTTCCCGAAGTCATGACTCAGCCCAAAAGGGCCTGTGCTTGAATACATGGTCAGTTGGCCGCTCAGACTTCAGGACATCCCTGGACGCGCACCTGATTCCTGCGCCCCGCTGCCACCCGCGGATCACCGTTCCATTCCATGCTGCACTGGAAATACCTAGCCTTTCCGCAAAGCCTGTGGATGCAGCATCCCTGCGCGGCCCTCATTTGCATATACAGCGCCCCCAACCGGCGCCCAAGGGTGCCAGCACACCCATCCCATTTGTCCCTTTGGCCTGATGGATTTTCATCCTTGCTGACAGCTGGATGGAGCGTTGCAGGACCAGAGACAAATCATCTTGAATTTTCTCTAACTCACAAATAGCCCAGGGCTGCTCACCTCCATGCACTAACAGCCTTGTCGCTGGTTTATGTACCCGCAGACCCCTATCTTCTGCCAATAGGAAGTCAGAGAAGCCAGGCAGTAAGGGTAGCCAGCCCTACAGCAGAGGTCTCCAGCTACCCTCGAACCTGCCTACCTCATGTCTCCACCACTGCATTTTACAAGGCTCTTGATGTATGGATTTCTCTGTTCTCTTCTACAGAAACACCATGAGACTGACACTAAGTCTGGACATGGTATTTGGGGTGACCCCAGTCTGTGTTCCTGGTCCAGGGGATCCACTCTGCCCTCTCTCGGACTCCTCAGGCTCCTGCATGTGTATCGTGCACACATGTACAATCAGGCATAAAAACACATACACAAAATAAGTAAGCAGTCTTTTCTGTGTTGTGTTTGTGTGGGATGGGCAGGTGTGTGTGTGCCATGACTCGTGTGTGGAGGCCAGCGGACAGTTTGCAGCAGTCGGATCTCTTTCTGCTGTGCCTGCTCCATGGATCAAGCTCTTGGATGATCAATCCTGACAGCAAACCCTTGCCTGCAAGCCCTCTCTATGTCCCTTTAAAATCTCTCCCTCTCTGTTCTTCTCTGCCTCTCTGCATTCCTCCCACAAGACCCCACCCCCACCCCAGACAGGGTCTGTCTACATAGTGATGGCAATAAGAGCTTTGTGCCACCGTGCCTGACCCCCTTAAAACCTCTTTAGTCCACGTGCAGACATAATACAGCAATTTAAGGTTTTCAGATGATCGTACCGTTTATCATTGCATCATACACAACAATTTCTCTTCTATAGTGTGTTTGGGTTAAGACACCTCAGCCCCTGGCATCCATATACACAAAAAGTCTGGAATGTTTGAGTGGAAAGTTCCACCTCAAATCCCCTCCTCTGGTAGTTGCCTCAGTCGAGACTTCACCTCAGTGAAAGCCTGCCAAAGGGTGACCCCTCCCTAGAGATGCTCAAGACTGCTCCCACAGGGTGTTTAAACTGCCCCCCAGGGACAAACTTGTGGTTTCTCTCTCTTATTTCCTCATCTCCTCTCTGAGGCCTCGAAGGCCACCAGAAGCATTAGTATTCATTCAAAACATGGACTTTTTCTGTATCAGTTTGATTTGGACTGATTTGGATTATTGTGTTCATGGAGAGGTTTGTTTTGTCTCAAAACCTTTTCGCAATGTTTTTGAAACAATGACTGGAGAGAGGTTGGGATTCTAAAATGGTTACTAAATTCCCAGAGAAGGGCAACAGAAACTGTCCGGACCCTCTTGTTACTGATGGGAAATACTTCAATCCACCCAGACATGGTATCTACCAAAAACCAGGAAATATTTAACCCGTGTGACTGTAGGCATATGAGTAAAATCAAGCTGTCACTCAGTCCCCAGAAGGGAGCCCATAGCCTGGTGGGTGGGAAAAGGGAAGCTACGATACTTGGACTTGGAATCTGACTTTTGACAGATTTTATAAGAGGCAGTGATAGTTTTTAAGAACTCTAAGTCCTCCAGACTGTGTTAGAGGTGAGCCTTGACAACGTGAGACAGAGCCTGACAATTTGGATGAAGAGTTGATGTAGGTAGGACAGAATTGGCCAAGTGTCAGTTGGTGCCTGTGAGAATGTGGGCCGTACTGTATGAACCCCCTGAGGTGATTGAGGTAAGTCTGGGCCTGGAAGGCTGCTGCCCTGGCTGCTTGGTCAGCTTGGTTGTTTCCCTTAGAGATGATGGAGTCTGATCCCTTAGAGATGACTAGATTCTGATGAGACCAGCAGTGAATAATTCCTATAGCTCTGGGGAGATGGGAGGCCTTTAACATGGCCATAATGTGGTCTAGTTAGTTATGGATCCTCCTTTTGGGGTAAGAAACTCTTGCTCTTTCCAGATAGCACAGACAGCAGGGCAAATAACAAAGCCAAGTTTTAATCAGTGTGGGAAGAGAGGGGACCCCTGTGACAACCTCAACCTGATATCTGGTTTATTAGGAGAAGGGGAAAGTGGGAATCTTTTCTTAATAAAAGAAAATTATGGACAAGTCACCAAAGCACAAGAAATGAACCAGAATTTAACAAAACAGGTAAACTTTACACCACTGGCTAAAGATATCCATACAGCAGAATGACCAAAATGTAATTTATAATCACAAAACCCTAGAACCAAGTTATTTCAAAAACCACTTGGTGTGGAAAGACCAAAATAAATCCAATAAACCACCAGCCTCTGTCATATTTAGTAAGGAGTTCAGGTAGTGACTGTTTTGGCCTCTGCAGGTGAGTAGCATTTGTGTAAGGTGCAGGGAGGATGGTTTACTCCCGAGCTCTCCAGAAGGAACGCAGAGCAGTTCGCTTCCTCCACAGGTACCCAGTCACCATGGAGAGAAGTGCCACTGAGGGCTATCATGTGCTTGGGGAAAATACTGTACCTGCAAGAGAAGCATCGATCCACAGACGTCTCAGTGACTGCACTCACCACCTAACCAAGGCACATATGCATTTACTCGGTGCAGTTCACAATACATAGGTGTTGGAGAAATCACTTCTGCAGGACAGGCCAGTCAGAAGGAAGCCTCCCAGTCTGAAAAGGGCAGAACTTGACAGAGACTCTGGTGAGCACCCAACATCAGGCACATGGCTCACTGTGATTGTATAGTGGTTAGTACTCTGCATTGTGGCCGCAGCAACCTCGGTTCAAATTCCAGTCAATCGTTGTCCTTCCTGTCTGGTGTGCTGTTTCTTGCCACCATAAACCTACACCTAGCTAATGTCTTGACACAGACTCAAGTATCCCTAGTCAGAGTCCGGCAGACATGGAGGAACTCAAACACTATTGGTACAGTTTGGAGCTTGGAGTCTTCACTGTCAGTCACGCTGTCTCAGGTGGACTCACAAAATCACCTTCACTGTCAGTCACCCTAGGCCCAGGGCATAGTAAGCACCATCTTTGAGCAACACCCCTAGCCCAGGTTTTGGTCATGTCAGCATGATGCAGGGTCTGAATGTTCCTATCTGGTATTTGTCTTAGTAATAACACATTAGTGGGAAAGCTTGTTTTCTATGTCCTGCCCTCCCCTTTATGTGTGCTCCCTGTGCCTAAGGGTCCTGAGCCATATCATCGAAGGCCGAGGTTTTCAAAGAGACAGGAAGAAGCATTCTTCTAAAGACTCTGAAGAAGGTGGTGTTGAGGATTTGAAACTTTGGAGCTCGAGAACCAGAAAATTCCATCCTTGCTCCTTCAATCCATCTGGATTGTAGCCACTTATGACAACCCAGCATCCATATCTGGTGCCCAAGAAGACACACACTGAGTTCTCCATGCAGTGGTTCTGAGATACTACCAACAAGTCCCAAAGTTCTCTCTGGTCTTCTGTCTCTCCCACCTGGAACATGCAGAGAGGTCCCTGTGGAGCCTCCTCTAACCGCACAAAAGGGCTCAGATCACTTGGTTCTTCCTTCCTGAGACCACTCTCGCCATCTGGGGGATAAAGTACCCTGGAGACAGCAGCCCTCCAAGACTGTGCTGGGCTACCCTAATTATCATCTGCCACCAACTCTGCCACCGATCTCTCCATCTCTCAAGGCAGATCTCCCGCCTAGGGAATCCATGCCAGTATCCTGATAAGAGAGTTGTCTCCCTCTTTCTGTCTCCATGTAGCCCAGGCTGGCCTCCATCTCACCCCGCAGCTAAGGATAACCTGCAAGCTCTGATCTCCCTGTCTTCCTGGATGTCAAGGTATGTTTACATGGTGCTGTAATGGAACTTGGGGTTTAATGTCTCCTAGAGAAGCCCTCCACTACCTGAGCTCCCATCCTGGTCTGCCTGTCTTCTTTGAACCAGAGTTTCTGTAGTCCAGGATGGTCTGGAACTCCTGATCTTCCTGTGCTGTTACCCCCAACACTGGCATGACAGGCTTGTGTCTCACACATCTTCCTTCCGGTCAATGAACACCTCTGCAGCATCCCAGGGTCTGGTGTTAGGTCACTACCATGAGAATGTGGACACGAGGGAGGTGAATGACACTAACCACTTGGGGTGTCAGGTAAAGGCGCATTCCCACAGGCACACAGTTATTAGGCAGCGTGTGATTGTGTGCAGGTTTTCCTGTTTATGTGTGTGTGGGTGTGGGTGTGGGTGTGTGTGCTTGTGTCTCCATCACTAATGATTCCTCTAGATGGTGCACACTGACTTCTGGGAGCCACTACTCTTTCATCAGTCTATTGCTTCAAGGTTGGGGCCATCATACTCTTTCTAGGACTGTTTGCTTTCCGTATCTGAAGCTCACCTGGACTCAGTGGTTCCAGGTAGACCTGCCAAGAGCTAGTCACACCCTCTCTACCTACCTCATAGCTTGAGTGAGTTCTAGTGACATTCTGAGTGAAATTTTCATTACTTCCTATGTGTCTTCTCTTTGTTTTGAACCCTCCAGTCTCTAAAAGTCTGAGGATCGGCACCAGTGCTCGTTCACTTCAGAGACCTCATCTGTTCTACTACTCCCTTTATCCTGACCTCATTTCTAAGCATCCTTTGTTTCTCACGTTACTTGAGTGTGGATCTTAAGGAGGGAAAAGCCAACCCTGGGCAGCGGTTGGGAAGTGAGCTTTCAACTTCTCACATAAAATGTGAGAAGCAGAGGGCTAGATTTCTGGCTTTAGGAAGACAATGTCCCTAAAGGCTTCCCCGGTGTCCCCAGAGAGGCTCTTGGAAATGGCACCTTAGTTTCAGGTCACTTTTGGGTGAAGTAGTTAGCAGGGGTTAAGAGCTGTATCATATGACATCAGCAGTCCCCCACCTGGACATTCTACTGTATCCTGGAGAGCCTGGAATTCTGTGATGTCACCTGTGTTGTGGCAACGCCAACTGCCCTTGAGGCATTCGTTCAGTGCCTGTGTGGTTCACCCACAGCCATGCTGACACGACTCAACAGGCTGCTTGGGAGACAGGATGGAGAGCGCAGGGAGGCCAGAGAGAGGCACAGGGAAGATGGCCTTCAGTCTCCGAGCCACACATCAAGGAATAAATGGTTCTGGAGAAAGCGCAGTGAGTCCTGGGCAGGGGACAGGGATTCCTGAAGGATGAAGGCTTTAGTTGATCCTTTCAGGAGTGGGACTCAGGAGGTGGGAGTTCCTGGGAAGCGATGTCCTCTTCTGCTTTTCTGAGTTACTAAAGAGCAGGCCCAGAGTCAAGGATATCTGATCGTGTGTTTGGCAGAGAGCCAGGGATGGTCAAGGCTTCAACTGCTGTGCTGAGGGCCCTCTGCTTTCCCTCGGCCTCTGCGTGGGAAGCACAGAGGGACCACAGTGGTTCCAGTTCCAGCCCTGCCATTCACCGTCACTGGATTTCTTTTGCTTGTGGGTCACTAAAAAGCGGGAGAGTAACGTCCCCCAGACAAGCTCCCAAATAAATCACACACAGAAGCTTCTTCTTTCTTCTGAATGCCCGCCCTTAGCTTGGCATGTTTCTTGTCAGCTCTTCTTGACTTAAATTATCCAGACTACCTTTTGCCTCTGGCTTTTTATATTTCCCTTCTGTAAATCTTACTTCCACTCTTACTCCATGGCTGCTGAGTGAGTTGGTGAATGGCCACCTGAGTCCTTTACTCTTGTTCTAGGGCTCCTCGTTATTCTCCTCTCGGCGTTCACCTTTTACTTATACTCTCTGCCTGCTAGGCCCACCTATCCTTGCTTCTGTCTCCCTATTGACTGTCTATCTCTTTATTAGGAGCATCAGGTGTTTTAGACAGGAACAGTAACACAGTTTCCCAAAATAAACAAAAGCAGCATAAACAAAGTCCCACACCTGAAAATAGTATTTCCCAACATTGATGGACATATCAGCAACAGTGATTAGGAATGGAGACATGGCTTATGGGTCTCAACTAGAGGATAGCTGTCTACTCTGTGAGGTCTTCAGTGGGTTCCATGCATTCCCTCTTCCTCAAGCCTCCTTTAGGACTTAACATGGTCTCTCATGGCCCCATACCATCTAACTGTACAAATTCACTGATGTTTGTCTACCTACAGGAAGTACTGGAAAGGCATGGACCTCAGCCTCCCTCACTGAGCATGAACAGCAGATGAACAAGGTTGATGAACTGAGCCTTCAGCTCCAGATGATGACCAATGAAAGGAATGAACTTCGTGCAATCCTGGCCAACTATACCAACAATGATGAGAACAACAGGTAGTCATTATGTCCAGTAATCTGGTGACTGTCTTGACCCTCCTGTGTCCACCCCAGCATTCCTCATGGCACTTGAGGCTGCACCTCCAAGGGGTCCTCCTGCCCAATGTGCTTTTCCCGAGTGCATCTGAGAGGCAGGACTGAGGCCTGGGTAGGAGTGAGATGGGGACACAGACTCTTCTGCTTCCTCCCAATGAAAAGCAGAGCCTGTGTCCTGAGTCACATTCTATGAATGGGGCAGCAGTGTGTGACCACGCTCACAACACGCATTTCAAAGAGGCCTTGACAGGTGTTGGCTTGTGGGAGATGTTGGGTGCTAAGTTCACTGGGAGTCTTTGTATTTGACTGGGGCATTTCTAGCTGGTTGCTCTGGGTGTTGGGCCTGGTTTTAATGTTCCATCTCCGTATGTGACTGGAAGGTCTGGATCTCATCCTGGCATCTCTCTGCCTTTGTTCCTTGTACTCTGAGATAATTCCACCGACCTGCATGTCTCTGGCATCCCAATTGTTTGTGGGTTTATGTGTGTGAAGAGCTAACGGGCCCAAAAATTGCCAATATGGCAGTGGCAGATTTTACCCTTTTCCCTACCCTCTCCCTTGGTAAACATTAAATTGAATTCTTAAAATTTGTCCCCAAGGTTCATGCACCTGTTTTGCCACTGACTCCTTCCTGAAACCAAACACCAATATCCAGCAATTAAAATTCATTATTTGGCTAGTATGGCTTAGCTATCCAATCAGCTTTCACCAACTCATCCTAGCAAAGATTTCCCCTTATCTCCTTAAAAACCCACAGTTGAAAAAAAAACACCCATTGCTTGTTCTCAGCTATTGCCTGATACAGAGGAAGGCCCCCCCAATTCTATGAATGCTTTTCTGAGTCAATAAATCTCCTTTGTGCTGTGGTGTCTGGTGTGTTCTGTACTGTCTCTGAGGGGTTCCCAGACAATGTGTGTGTTCATGTGTGTATCTGTCCAGATCCTGTGAGTCAGAGATTGGTAGCAGGGCTGAGGATCTGTCTGACTCAGAGTCTCAGGTGATATAAGTGCTCAGGCCCTGGAGTCCCACTTTGAGCATCCCTGCCCTCATTCTTTGTGCTCGCCTTGGTGACTGAATGGAATTCCCTGGGGAGTTTATAAAGTCATTGTACTATACGGTCTCCTCCATGGAAATCCTGATTATGAGTTCTGAGTACCCTTTTGATAAGAGGAACACAAAATATACATTTTTTTCCTGAAGACAGGAGACATGACATCACACGTTTCAGGTAGGCCCAGACCCATAGCACAGACTCCTGGGACATCTTATAAAGAGCTACTTTGTTTCTTGAGGCTGACTGAGGAAGCTCATGTATCCCTGTCTGTCTTCCTCTTGACACTCTGCCTTTCTGGCCCTGGGGCAGCTTAGCAAGTCTAATAACATCAACAGGTCCTAGTACCAAGGACTCGGGATGTGACATCCAGTGCACAAGGTTTATCCAAGACACAGCCTTAATTCATATGTCGATGGGGTTCTGATGACTGTGTTCATGGGGTTCTTTCTTCCTGGTCCCATGCTCTACCACAGGTTGAATGCTGAGCTTGAGGAGCTGAATATTGATCATCAGAAGGAGACGTCAGAGCTGGAGAATTTCCCCAAGGAAATTAGTGAGGCCTCTTCCAAGTGCAAGGAGCTGACTGAGAAGACCAACTCCTTCAGGTGAGTGTTGTCTGATTGGATGGGACCCCGTACTTGGGAAGGACAGCTGCTGCACTTGTTTCTCTTTGAACCAAAGTGAGGGCTGTGGCTCTAGCTTGTTCACCTTGTACTTGTCCTCCAAGACTGATTTCTCCCAAGTGCAAGGAGTCGGAGAGCCCCTCCCAACATTGTCTTGTCAGCTTCCAGAGCTCCTAGATAAAAAACATAGTTTGCACCATGAATGGTCTCTAGGACTCTGAGAGAGGTTTACAGAGCCTGTTGCTATGGGAAACAGATGTGGAATGTATTCCTCTTGGGTCCTCTGTCCTCTCTCAGAACATATGTGCTCTATAGCTGATGATGTTCTCCCAATACCATGATCAGTGTTGGACAGGTGTGTGTTAGGGGTGCAGAATCCTGCTCTCAGTGGTACATCACCTGGGTGATACTGACATGGCTAATGTGGGCTGCAGTCTGGGGCTGGCTGAGGACATGGGACCTTGCAGGGAAGATGGTATTAGTGGGTAGGAGTGGCAGATGGAGGTGGACTGGAGCTCATCATTTTCTGTGATGGTTAAGCACCCTCCACAGCTGGCTTCTGAGGGAAAGGACACAGATGAAGGAAAAAGTGGGCATGTTGAGAGAGGACAACAGAAAGCTGCAGCAGGAGCAGATCTTCCTGCAAGAGTCCTGTGAGGAAACAAAGTGGCTCTGTGAGGATGCCCTTGAGAAGATCTGTGACCTCTTTACAACGCACCTGCAGGTAAGCTGAGGCAGCAGGAGCAAGCTGCCCACCTATTTAACCACACACACACACACGTACATCATCATGTAACCGTCCCCTCAGTTACCCAGCTGACAACCTCCATTCCATCTAAGAGTTCACATCTGGGATCCTTCACAAGTCTTCCTACGGAGTTCACCTCTGGGAAGACACAACCTGACTGGCAAACAAACCATCTTGCTCCGGTAGAAGCTGCAGTTCATTAGGGAGATTGGTAAATCACATATCACACACTTACATGTCAATACAGTAGAAAGGTTCTATGCTGGGAGCCACATAGGGAGAATCCCAGAGCTTTGAGTGAGTGAGGACAAGGGCCTGTGGATCATTTGTTTGCTTGAATGAAATAATTTTGTTCTGCATAAGCTACCAGGCCAGAGCCCTTTGGATCTTCTGTCTCCTCACAGGTAGAGCTTCCTATCTTTTTCTTTCTCATCTTATGCTAACTGGGTTGCTTGGTAAGGAAGAGAAAGGACTTAGTGTTTTCTCTTAATTTTTACTACTTTGGAAATAATGAGTTTTGTAATAAAAAAAAATCAATCCCCGGAGCTTTTTTGAAAGTAAAAGTAGACATTTTCCTTTCACCGAACTGAGGTAACCTCCCAGGAAATGTCCTGATTGTCTCATTGGCTTCACAACAGTCAGTCTCTTTGCTGACATTGTGATGCTCACTCTATCATGCACATGCTTATGTCTTAGTACAGATCCCTCATAGTTGTACAGAGAGCTGCATTTCAGAACAACACTGTGCTGACCTCACTAGGCTCCGACTACTGATCTGGGGCTATTTTCATATTATATGTTCTGTGTTATGGTCCAAAGTTGTTGGGTCATGACCATGGGTCAGTCTCATTCTCTGGTGCTATCAAGGTCTTCTCTGGAGTAGCCTGGGTAAGGTTCCTTAGGAGACTAGAATGGGTCAGCTTAGAGCTATCAGGAGGCTTCATGTGCAGTGTCTTCCATTGGGACTTGATCTTTTGTGGTCAAGCTCAGGTGTGCAGAGGTTTTCACACCTGTATGATCAGTGAGTCTTGAGATGAAGGACTTTCCTGGAAGGGGAAAGAAGTTCAGACTAGGGCAGAGGCCTGACTGAGTCTAAGAGCACTGAGAGACAGTACCTAGGACCTGCTGTCTCCCTGCAGCAGGAAAGGTGCTGCAAAACTCTAGTCTTCTTTGCTTTTCTGGGTTCAAGAAGGGTGTGTGTGTGTGTGTGTGTGTGTGTGTGTGTGTGTGTGTGTTTGTGCTGTGCTTTTATGTATCTTTGTGGGTTTCAGAATATGTGTTTGAGATAATATATGTATGTTCACTTTTGGAATGATGGACATCTTTAAGGATGATGGAGACCAGTGTTAATAGAAAGTACTGTTCCTGCTCTGGTTAGCATTAGTTTGCATCAGCCATAGATCACATGGAGCTGCCAATCTTTTGGCATGTCCAAGCAGCTACCTAGAACAAAGGACCACAATACTGAACAAACTAAAAGATTTTCAGGTGTTTGTAGAGGCATAAATATTCATCTGCAAGAAAACCTTTGCAGAAAACCAAGGTAATGCAGGACATGGAGGTGAGAAAGAGGGTGCTGAGGCAAATCAAGGTGCCTGAGAGCAGGAAAGCCTGGTTGAGGATGTGTGTCCTTCTGTGCTCTGGGTGAAAGGTGACTGCCCACTAACGACTTCTGCATCCTGTTTTGTTTTCCTCATCATTGCCTGCTGCCATTTTCCTTTCACCTTTGTCTAATCTTGACTCGGTTAACTTTGTCACTGGATCTTGGCCTAGATTTTGTCATTAAAGAGATGCTGAACTGCAGAGGTGTCTCCCCCAGCAGAAGTCCCATAGCCATGCTGAGCTGTGAGAACAGGCTGTCTTAGTGCAGCCCACTCAGGCTCATCATCGTCTAAAGCACTCACTGCATGTTGTGTCTGCAGCGCTCAGAAGCTGCTTTCATTCCAAGCTTCTTTACACTGAGTTAAAGTTGGCCTGATGGGGGTTGGCAGCAATGAGGACCCTCAGTTATTGCTAGTGGTGTAAAATGGTGTAGCCCTATGAGAAGCTATGTATAATTTTTCAGAAACATGGATTGCAGTCCCCAGATGGCCCAGTGATCCCAGAATGAGAAGTAAGGGTTCACAGAGAATCTAGGGGACACCTGGGTTATAGAAGCATTCCTCAGAGCACCGCCAAACCAGAAAATATTCAAATACCCTTCATTGATGAGTAAACATTCAATGAAGTCAAGCCCTTCCATGGAATATTGTTAAGCATGAAGCAATACATGCACTCATTAGGCCACGAGTCAGCCTTCTTCTCTTACTTAGAAAAATTCCTGATATAATCATCTTACTGGATGGAAAGGTTTATTTGAATTCTGTTTGTAGAGATTTTCTGGTTTTCTTGAACTCATTTTGCCAAAAATGAGGTAACCTGTGGTTTAGAGAGTTCCTGTTTTTGGAAGCTGCCCTCCTTGGAGCCAGGAGGAAGCACTGAGTGAGAGGAAGCGGCTGGTCCACCATTAGTCAATGGTCCTGTACCATGGAACTAAGCCTTTAGTCAAACGGGTAAACTTGTATGCAAGCTCAGATAACTGATCAAGGAACCCTGGCATCCACCATTGGTGGCCTGGGTGCACAAGGCAAGCACTACATTGACTGCTCTGCCCACTGTGTTCTTCTCCCAGGGACCAGGTGTGCATGTGGTGCATAGACACACAGGCAGGCAAAACTCCCACACATATAAAGTGGAAATAGAATGAAAACTCATCAAAACAGAGACAAAGTACAGAATCCTTACCACATCACCACACCCCTGTGCCTGGTTTAGAATACGGGGGGAGAGGGTGTGGGCTAATGAAAGTTAACTCTCTTCTTCGTAGGATCCCAGGTGATCTCTTCTTCCATCTTGTTAGCTAGGATCTACACATGTGGATGCTATGCAGTGTGCTTGTATGTGAGCATCCATGTACTTGTGATGATCAGGATTATGTAAGTTTGTTTGTTTGTGTTTGTGTCCATCCGTGCACACACGTGTACGTGGGTGCAGACAACCCTGAATTAAGAACACAATCTTTTGATGAATAGAAACATCAAAGACTGGAGAAACACCTTCGATTCCTAAGGAAGCAGAAGGAACTGGTTACCCATCTAATGGACTTGACAGTAAAGCAGCAGCATCGCTTCACTGAGTCCCAGACGAGGTAGGAGCACAGACTGACAGAAGCAGTTGTAGTCTAGTGGATTCTCTGTTTCGGGGTCTCTGACCTGTTTGGGTTTTAGTCTATTTGGCAAGGCTCACACCCACACCCTCGTACAAAATACGTCAGAATATGATTTGGCTAATCACCAGAAACTTTTGTCCAGGAAACCATATGCTTGGTTATTATTCTTCTGAGGATTGTGTCCCCTCCTTCTCTTTTGAGAAACAGGAGGTCAACTGTGAGAGACAGTGTGTCCTCTGCCAGTTTATTTTCCTTCAGGAACATCACATTTACAGAGAAGTTTCTAGTCTTCTTGCTAACTTGGATGCAGCACACTCCTGCTGATTGCAGGCTCTCTGCAGGGTTCATCAGTTTCCTGTGAGAAGATTTACTCTGGCCATAAACAGATTAGGAGTTGACAAATTAGCCCCATGCACCTTCTGGGCTGTAGGGACAATCAGAGCCTTCGCTGCAGTATTGTGTGGGCTCCACTAGAGGGCAGACATAGAGTTTTACAGGTTGCTCACATTCACCTGATATCTAATTAAAGCCAGGAATATCTTTACTGAACTGTGACTCAGATATTGATATTTCTCCAAAATGATATTTTTGGACTCTTGAAAAAATGCCCAGCACAGTGTATTTTTTCAGTTCAACTCATAGCAGTTTTTAACGTGGAGAACAAATCCAGCCCAGGGTGACTCTGATACTTTTCCCTTGGGGAAGCAGTCAATGAGCTCAGCTGAAAGGTGATGCTGGGTTGTCTAGCTGGTGGGGACTCAAAAGCTGGCATGGCAGGGCCCCACCAGGCCTGTGTCCCTGCTGCCTTCCTCCTGTAGGTTTGAACATCTCCAGCATGAACTGGAACAGACCACAGCCCAGGAGGAGAGCCTCCTGCAGATGGAGCTGCTGCAGCAGGAGCACTATGTGCCAGGCAAGTGAGCCACCATTGAGCCCATTCCCACCAACCAGGGGTTCACGGTGTGGGTTTTCTCCCTTGACTTTTCCTTTACTAGGGGTGAATAGCCCTGATTTTGTTCTTGCCATTGCCCCAGAGAGACTCTTTCTATGTCTGATTTTCATTTCTTTTCTGACAGCACCTCGTAAGAGAACTGAGAAGCCTGGAGGAAACCAGAGACACCTTGAAGGCATGACATTCTACACTCCAGGATCCAGGCCTCCTCTGAAAAAACCATGTCCCTTTCTGCTGTGAGCACAACATTGAGGCAAATACCAACCAATCAACAGAGGATCCAGCCACAATCTGATTCACCACTGCTGGCTCACAATTTTCAGAGAAAAGACTGCATCAGAAGTAAGCTTGAGATTCAGAGGACATCCCACAAATTACTCAGAAGCAGAACATCTATCACCAAGTGGTCCTAGTGTGAGCAAAACATCATGGAGGGAGATATGTGGGTGAGCAAGAGTCATTCTGTCAGCTACTGTCAAGGCTTTGGCAAGCTGACTCCATATGTGATGTGGAATCTGACAAGGAAGACTCTGTCACACTGCTATCCAGACAGAACACACCCTAAAGCCCAGGATTCTCTCTAGCGCAGAGCTGACGCTGACCCCATTTCACACACAAGTGTTGGTGATGATAATTCACTACAGAGACTAATCCACTTCCTCATGTTTCCTGTTATTGATTTGCTTTTTCTTAAGGAATATTTCAAGGGAAAGTGGGAATTTTGGTTAATTTTATTTGTTTGGTTGTTTTTGTTATGTTTTAGATTGTTTTGGTTTATACCTTAGTATATCTGTGCATTAGTTTTTTTGGTTTTCTTCATTTTAGTGTACGTTTTTGTTATTTCTTTTATTATTACCATTGTTTTAATAGTTTGCTAAGGTTACACACTGTCTTTAATGATCGCTGTCTTAAAGCCCCCATTGAATAAAATGAATGTTTTATGAATAAAAAGCTATTTCCAACTTTTCACTCTTAAGTCTTCTTTATTCAGATGAGGTGTCACACTCCTGTAAACCCACAACTCACAGGCGTGGATCTGTAACTGCAAGTTCCAGGCAGCTTGGGCTTCAGAATGACTTTCCAGTCATGGGCTGCACAGGCAGATGGCACCTCGGATATGGATACGGATGGCATGGCCTACTCCGTGTATACCCACTAGTCTACAGAAAATCTAGACATATTGCATCCCTGAGATCATATATTTAGCTTCATTAGATTGTGGTACACACACTGTACAACATGTTCATGACATCATCATGCAGAGCAAACTGAAGGGAAACACAACTAACTGTAGTCGGAAGCTTTTCTGTGTTCTGCCAGGTCCCGACTGCTTATAAAGTATATGCTTTATTTAGGTAGGTCTCCTGAGACAGACAAAAGTGCTCTTAATGCATGAGCCATCTCTCCAGTCCCTGCCCTTGACTTTGTCCTCCCAGTCATATGTGCTCTATCAGTAGATTGGATCACCTCCAACCAAAGACAGACGTTTCTTCAGACCTGTAAGGACAGGAACATGAAGCAGGCATGCTAATTGTTTTAGGCTGCCACACATCCATGCAGGGCTCACATAGGTTCTGGACCCAGACCCAGCATCGCTGACTGTCTGATTGGAATGGATTTCCTCACCTCTCATCTAGGATGACAATACAGGTTAGGACTGTCTAATCACATGCAGAAAATGAGAAGACCCTGCTGGGGGCAAAGGTGGGGTAAGGAACCCCTCTTGGTAGTCTAAGTAAGCAATATTATGAGGAGCCTTATGACTAGCTGGAGTAAAAGGAGCCTGTGTCAGTGGCCACATACCTCCTGTGGAGAGTGTTTCTGTGCAAGAATATAAAAAAGGGAGAGAGATGGTTGATAGGTAGGTAGATAGATAGATAGATAGATAGATAGATAGATAGATAGATGATAGCCCAGTAGTAGGTACCTAGAGAATAGGGTAAAATATTTTTTTTTATAAACTAGTAGTGTTTGATTTTATCCTAGGTCTCTGGACTGTCTACTACTGGGCTATCTACTATCTCTCTAACTATCTATCTATCTGAAAGACCTCTAGAGCAGGGAGACTCTCAAGTCTCAGGATAACATGACCCCCCAGGAACTCACGAGAGACCGTCCTTGCTGCAATCACACGAGGTTTATTCACAGGACAGGAACCAGTGCACTGGGGCCAAAACTCATTTCCCACACATGGGTAGAGAGTTTGAAACCGAGTAACTGGGAGAAGGAGTATTTAAGGGAAGAAACGATCCAAAAGGGATAGGGAGGGCGTCATTGGAAAATTACAAAAATACCAGTGGTCATTGAAGAATTTTGAAAATACCAGCGATAATCACAAGGCGGTAACTCCCTGTTTCTCAGGAATATAATCTAACTTTATCTTCACTGAAACGGTTAATCTAGATTTTTTGATTCTTCTCTCCCTGCTTAGATTTTTGGCTCTATTTTTTCTGTTAGAGGGTTCTGAATTTATCCAGGTTTTTCATATCTTTTTATCTCTCTATCATATATATATATATATATGTGTGTGTGTGTGTGTGTGTGTGTATAAACATATATATATATATATATATATATATGTAATAGCTACTCTGGTTCTTGGCTATACAAGCAAGTGCTGGATGTGGGTTCCTTCTTGTGGGGTGGGCCTTAAGTCAAATCAGACACTGGTTGGCTATTCACACAAGTTCTGTGCCCCGATTATCCTTCTTATTTTGGAGGCAGGACATTTTGTAGGTCGATGGTGTTGTGAATGGGTTGTTTGGTGTCTCCTTTTCTTTTTCTATAAAGACTAGAAGGTGGGATGCAGGATTCCTGTATGACTAAGCTTGACTTCCCCATGTTCCATGTGTGGATGTTACCTCAGCAATGGGACCCGCTGGCAGTTTCTGGAGAGCAGCCCTGTGTCTTAGCAGCAGCCTGGGTGGTTTGGAGATTTCCATGGGGCACCCTTGACCAACAACTGAATAGAATGCAGCCCAGTCCTACCACTGGAATCCTTGCCTGGTGAAGGAGATGGCCAGTTGAGACTCCATTACTAGGAGCCATCACTAGGAATGGGGAGGACACATAAAGGGAGGGCAGGACATAGAAAACAAGATTTCCCACTAACGTGTTATTACTAAGACAAATACCAGATAGGAACATTCAGACCCTGCATCATGCTGACATGACCAAAACCTGGGCTAGGGGTGTTGCTCAAAGATGGTGCTTACTACGCCCTGGGCCTAGGCTGATTGACAGTGAAGGTGGTTTTGTGAGTCCACCTGAGACAGCGTGACTGACAGTGAAGACTCCAAGCAGCAAACTGTACTAATAGTGTTTTAGTTCCTCCATGTCAGTGGGAGTTGAACTAGGGATGCTGGAGTCTGTGTCAAGACATTAGCAAGGCTTCGGTGCATGGGAGCAAGAAAGCAGCATTCCAGACCAGACAGGAAGGACGATAATTCCCATGACTCGGATTCAAACCATGGTTGCTCAGACCACAACACAGAGTACGACATGCCAAGCAATGAGCCCTAAAGTGGGTGCTCACACAAGCCTCAGTAAAACTCATCCTGGCCCGGACCGGTTTCCGAGGCTTCCTTCAACCGGCCTGTCCTGCAGAAGTGATTTCTCCAAAGCTGCTGGGCTTATGATGCTGCCAAGTGCTCGCGTCTGTGCCATGTTTGGGTGGTGAGGGCAGTCGCTAACTGTGAAGTCGGTGGGGCGCTGCCACTCTTGCAGGTGCAGTATTTCCTCCAACACCTGATAGCCCTCCATTGCCCTCTTCTCTGTGTTGGCTGTGGCAGGTGGGGAGGGGAAAAGCTGCTCTGGGGTCCTCCTAAAAAGCTGGGGAGCAAACCAGCTGTCCAGAGCCTTCCCTAGACGTCCCCGTCTACAGAGTCCAATGCCGTCACTGCCAGTCCCTGGACTCCTTACTAAACACGTCTTGGCCTGCGACTTTCTGTGGTTTATTTTGTTGTTTCCACAGTACATGATGTTTGAAATAAATCTGTTCTAGGGTTTTTGATTACGAATACGTTGTTGTTTCCCTTGTTATATGCATATCTTTAGCCAGTCGTGTAAAGTTTACCCGTTTTTTAAAAATCTGGTCCGTTTCCTGTGCTTTAGTGACTTGTTTTTCATAATTTTCTTTTATTAACAACGGATTCCCGCCAGATGGTGCTGTCTCACGCCTTTAATCCCAGCACTAGGGAGGCAGTGGCAGGCGGATTTCTGTGATTCAAGGCCAGCCTGGTCTACTAGAGCTAGTTCCAGGACATGCTCCAAAGCCACAGAGAAACCCTGTCTCGAAAACAAAAGAAAAAAAAAAGGTATTCCCATTCATTTCATCCCCAAATAGGCCAAAGACAGAAGGTGGGGGTTTTCACAGGTGTCCTCATCCCCACTCTACCATCCAAAATAAAAATTGCCTTTATTGATTACCCTGCCGCCGGACAGGCCATAAATAGACAGGGTGTGACAGAAAGGTAAGGCCTTAGGTACCTTAAGTCCTTAGGGGGTGTTTCTTATCTTTATATTTAATGGGCTTGCGGTATTTAGGGAAGTAGGGGAATTTCCATTTGCCAAGTCACCACACAAGGACTGTAAATTTAGAAAGCTGTTTGTTAAAAGCCTAAAAATTGTGGCGTCTGGGAGGGCTCGACCTCTCGATTAATAGCATAACACACTAAACTATTGCTCCACAGAGTCCTTAAAAAGATCAAACCCGGTCTCCTTGGTGAGCCAGACATCACCATGGCAGTCACACCTGTGATGTCCACTTTGTCGAGGCCAAGCTAAGGCAACCTGCCGGGCTCCCTGCCGGCCCCATGGCCGCTTCCAGATCTCGCGCGAACTTTATGAACCCGGCGCCTCCAGGACACTTTGACCCCTATGCCACCGGGGGTCGGGGCCGTCTAGGATTCCACACCTGTGGAGTAACGTTCCGGCCGACCATCAGGACGCTGCAAAGGAGCCCAAGTAAGCATTAGGGTCGGGTTTTTTACACACCCCAGCAACTGACGCGCGAGGGGTGGTCGCCCCAGGTGTGTGCTGGAACCTCAGCGGGGCACCAGTGGGAAAGGCGGCAAGTGAGGTGCCAGTGCTCAGGGAGTCAGGACAGGAGGGAGATGGACGAACTTGACCCGGAGTGGAGAGGGACCCACGGGGGGGGGGTGTTTTGGGGGTGGGATTGGGGGCTGTGCACCACGGAGACTGGGTCTCTCTATCTATCTCCATCGGTCTCTGGACAAAAGTTCAATGGTCATATTAAGATAGTCATCAGTCTGCCTACAGGACAACGCCAGTTGAGGCACCCTCTCCTCCACTGCCCAGGGTCCTAGCTGGGGTCATCCATGTGGACTCCTGGGAAACCCTCAAGAGCCAAGCCTCTTGCCAAACCCAAAATGGCTTCCTCAATTAAGATATCCCCTTCCCTGCTCCCATATATGTCCTTCCTCCATCTCAACCATCCCACTCTCCCAAGTTCTCCCCAACCTTCTCCTTCTCCCTTCTCTCTAACCCTCTCTCCTTCCCCCCACCCCACTCACACACCCATGCTCCCAACTTTTGCCTGGCAATCTTGTCTGCTTCCAATTTCCAGGAGAATCTATATATGTTTTTTGTGGGTTCACCTTATTTTTTAGCTTCTGTAGGATCAAGATCAATAGGCTCAATGTCCTTTGTTTATAATTAGAGTCTACTGATCATGAACTATAGGCTTAATGTCCTTTGTTTATGGCTAGAATCCACTAATGAGTGAGGAAATACCATATTCATATTTGGGGACTGTGTTATCTCAATCAGGAGAGTGTTTTCTATTCCCATCCATTTGCATGAAAAATTCAAGATGTCATTTTTTTTAACCACTGAGTAGTACTCTAATGTGTATATGTGCCACACATTCTGAATCCATTCTTCCATTGAGGGGCATCTAGGTTGTTTCCATGTTCTGGCTATTACAAATAATGCTGCTATGAACACATTTGAACAGATTCTTTTGTAGTATGATTGGGCATTCTTGGGTATATTCCCAAGAGTGGTATTGCTGGATCCTGAGGTAGGTTGACTCCCAACTTTCTGAGAAACTGCTACATTGATTTCCAAAGTGTTTGCACAAGTTTGCATTCCTACCAGCAATGGATGAGTGTTTTCCTTACTCCACATCCTCAACAACATAGGCTACCATTGGTGGTTTTGATTTTAGCCATTCTGACAGGTGTTAAGTTGTTCTGATTTGCATTTCCCTGATAGCTAAGGAAGTTGAACATGTCCTTAAGTATCTTTTGGCCATTTGAAATTCTTCTGTTGAGAATTCTCTGTTCAGCTCTGTACCCCATTTTTTATTTGGGTTAATTACAATTTTAATATCTAGTTTCTTGAGTTCTTTGTATATTTTGGAAATCAGACCTTTGCCTGATATGGGGTTGGTGAAGATCTCCCATTCAGTAGGTTGCCTTTTTGTCTTAATGACAGTGTCCTTTGCTTTACAGAAGCTTTTCAGTTTCAGGAGGTCTCATTTATTCATTGTTGCTCTTATTGACTGTGCTACTGGGGTTATACGTTGGAAGTGGTCTCCTGTGCCCATATATTGCCGGCTACTTCCCATTTCCTCTTGTATCGGTTTCAGTGTGGTCTCTAATCCATTTGGACTTGAGTTTTGTGCATGGGGATAGGTATGGATCTATTTTCATTCTTCTACAGGTTGACATCCAGTAATGCCAGCATCACTTGTTAAAGATGCTTTCTTTCTTCCATTGTATTGTATAATTTTAGCTTCTTTGTCAAAAATCAGATGTTCATAGGTTTTTGGAATAATATCGGGGTCTGTGAATTGATTTCATTGGTCAGTGTCTCTGTTTTTTGTGCTAATAAAAAGCTCTTTTCATTACTGTAGCTCTGTAATAGTGTTTGATGTCATGGATGGTAATTAGCCTCCAGATGATCCTTTATTGTATAGAATTGTTTTGGCAAGCCTGTGTTTTTAGTTTTTCCATATAAGTTGATTATTGTTCTCTCAAGGTCTGTGAAGAATTTTGTTGGGATTTTGATGGAGATTACATTGAATCTGTAGATTGCCTTTGGTAGACTTGCCATTTTTACTGTGCTGATCCTACCAATCCAAGAGCATGGGAGATCATTCCATTTTCTGGTATCCTCTTCAATTTCTTTCTTCAAAGACTTAAAGTCCCTGTCAAGTAGATCTTTCACTCTTTTGGTTAGTGTTACCCCAACATACTTTTTGCTATTTGTGGCTATCGTTAAAGGTGATGTTTCTCTGATTTCCCTCTCTGCTTCTTTATCGTTTGTGTATAGGGTTGCTATTGATTTTTTTTTGAGTTGATCTTGTATCCTGCCACATCATTGAAGTCACTTATGAACTGTAGGAATTCTCTGGCAGAGTTTTTGGGATCACTTATGTACACTATCATATCATCTGCAAATAATGAAAGTTTGACTTTTTCCTTTCCAATTCGAATCCCCTTGATCTCCTTATATTGTCTTATAAATATTGCTAGAACTTCAAGCACTGTGTTGAAGAGATATAGAGAGAGTGGATAGCCTGTCTTGTTCCTGACTTTAGTTTTTCTCCATTTAATTTGATGTTAGCTGTTGGGTTGCTGTATATTATATATATTATTTTGCTATTATATTATACATTCCTTGTATCCCTAATCTCTCCAAGACCTTTATCAAAAATAGGTGTTGAATTTTATCAAATGCTTTTCAGCATCTAATGAAATGATCATACGTTTTTTTTCTTTCAGTTTACTTATATGATGGATTACATTGATAGATTTTCGTATGTTGAAACAGCCCTGCATCTTGATCATAAGGGATGATTTTTTATATGTTCTTGGACTCGATTTTCCAGTGTTATAATGAGAAGTTTTGCATCGAAGTTTATGAGTGAGATTGGTCTGTAATTCTCTTTCTTGGTTGAGCCTTTGTGTGGTTTAGGTATCATGGTAACTGTAGCTTCATAAAAACAGTTTGGCAATGGCTCTTCTGTTTCTATTATGTGGAACACATTAAGGAATATAGGTATTAGCTCTCCCTAATTCTGGTAGAACTCAGCATCAAAACCACAACATCTATTTCCTCAAGACTTAGAGGTCTATTGAAATTGTTTAGCTGGTCTTGATTTAATTTTGGTGTATGGTATTTATCTAAAAAAATCTTCATTTCTTTTACATTTTCCAATTTTGTGGCATACAGGCTTTTTTAATAAGACCTAATGATTCTCTGAATTTCCTCCGTGTCTTGTTCTCTCTCTGCCTTTTGATTAGTTTGGATAGGGGTTTGTCAGTCTTGTTGATTTTCTCAAAGGACCAGCTCTGTATTTCACTGATTGTTTTGTGTGTGTGCGTGTGTTTTTTTTTTTTTTTTTTTTTTTTGGTTTTTCAAGACAGGGTTTCTCTGTGGTTTTGGAGCCTGTCCTGGAACTAGCTCTTGTAGACCAGGCTGGTCTCGAACTCACAGAGATCCGCCTGCCTCTGCCTCCCAAGTGCTGGGATTAAAGGCGTGCGCCACCACCGCCCGGCTGTGTGTGTGTTTCTATTTAGTTGATTTCAGCCCTCATTTTGAATATTTCCAGTCTTCTACTCCTCCTGGGTAAGTCTGCTTCTTTATATTCTAGATCTTTCAGGTATGCTATTAGTCTGTAATGTGACCTTTCTCTGTTTTCTTTATGGGGACACTTAGTGCTATGAACTTTCCTCTTAGCACTGCTTTCATAAAGCCCTATAGGTTTGGGTATATTGTGTCTTCATTTTCGTTGAATTCAAGAAAGACTTTAACTTCTTTCTTTATTTCTTCCTTGACCCAGGGGTGGCTCAGTAGTTGACTGTTCAGTTTCCGTGAGTTTGTAGGCTTTCTGGGGATTATATTGTTGTTAAATTTTAACATTACTCCATGGTGATCTGATAAGACACAGGTGGTTTACTCCAATATTCTTGTATCTGTGGATATTTGCTTTGTTAATGAGTATGTGATCAATTTTCGAGAAGATTTCAGGAGGTGCTGAGAAGACGGTATATTCTGTCCTGTTTGTGTGGACTGTTCTATAGCTGTCTGTTAAAGTCCATTTGATTCCTTACATCTATTAGTTCTCTTATTTCTCTGTTAAGTTTATGTCTAGTTGACCCTCCATTGGTGAGAGAGAAGTGTTGAAATCTCCTACTATTAGAGTGTGGGGTTTTGTATATGCTTTGAGTTCTAGTAATGTTTCTTTTACGTATGTGGGTGCTTTTAGTTTAGGGGCTTAGATATTCAGGATTGAGACTTCATCTTGATAAATTGTTCCTGTTATGAGTATAAATGTCCTTCTCCATCTCTTCTGATTGATTTTAGTGTGAAATCAATTTTGTTAGGTATTAGGATAGCCAAACCCGCTTGTTTCTTAGTTCCTTTTAATCAGAAAACCTTTTCCCAGGTCTTTACTCTGCGGTAGTGTCTGTCTTTCAGTTTAAGGTGTCTTTCTTATAAACAGCAGAATGTTGGATTCTGTTTTCGTATCCATTGTCTTAACCTCTGCCTTTTTATAGGTGAATTGAGTCCATTGATATAAAGCAATATTAATGACCAGTGGTTGTTAAATATGTTTTTGTTTTCGGTTTGTTTTTTTCTTTTTTGGTGTTAGTGTTTGTGTGTTTCCCTTCTTTAAGTGGTGTTGGTGGAGGGTTATCAGATGTCTGTGGGATTGTGGGTATTTTTGGCTTCCTTGGGTTGAGGTTTTCCTTCTAGTGCTTTCTAGTACTTTCTAGACCTTCTGTAGGTCTGGGTTTATGGATACATATTGCTTAAATCTGTTTTTGTCATGGAATATCTTGTTTTCTCCATCGATGGTGAAAGAAAGCTTTGCTGGGTTTAGTAGTCTGGACTAGCATCCATGGTCTATTTGTGTCTGCAGCACACCTATCCAAGACCTTCTGACTTTCATGGTTTCCATTGAGAAGTCAGGTTAAAATTCTGATAGGGTTACCTTTATATGTTACTTGACTGTTTTCCTTTGCAGCTCTTAATATTCTTTCTTTATTCTGTATGTTATGTGTTTTGATTATTATATGGCAAGGAGATTTTTTTTGATCCAGTCTATTTGGTGTTCTGTAAGCTTCTTATACGTTCGTAGAAATATCCTTCTTCAGGCTGGGAAAGTTTTCTTCTCTAATTTTGTTAAATATATTCTTTCAATATCAATTTTCTTAACAAATACCAGGGAAAAAGCAGGGTGTGTGTGAAGAGCAAAATAAAAAGTGTTCTTTGTTTATGGGATTTGTGGGATGACAAAATAAGTCTGGTGAGCTATATATTTCTCTTGTCTACCTCTGACTTTTTCCCGACATCTTAGGGAGGCTGCAGTGTCCTTTCCACTCTCCGAGCTCCATCATGCCGCCCAAGGGTGGCAAGAAGAAGATGACGGAAAGTCGGCCCAAAAGGACAAAGGCCCAGTAAATAAGTCTGGTGGCAAGGCCAAAACGAAGGAGTGGTCCAAAGGCAAAATTCAGGGCAGGCTCAACAATCTAGTCCTGTTTGACAAGGCTCTATATGAGAAACACTGTAAGGAAGTTCCTAACTGTAAGCTTATTACTCCATCTGTGGTCCCTGAGAGACTTGAGAGAGCAGTTCCCGATGTTTGTAGAGCAGAGGAGAGCTTTCTGGACTTTCTTCCTTGCTGAGAGCTGGATGGAGTGTTGCAGGACCAGAGACAAATCATCTTGATTTTTCTGTAACCCACAAATAACCAATGGATGCTCCCAGCCGTGTACTAACAGCCTTGTCGCTGGTTTTTCTATTGGCAGACCCCTATCTTCTGCCAATAGGAAGTCAGAGAAGCCAGGCAGCAAGAGAGCCAGAACTACAGCAGAGGTCTCTAGCTACCCTCGAACCAGCCTACCTCATGTCTCCACCACTGCATTTTACAAGGCTCTTGATGTATGGATTTCTCTGCTCTCTTCTACAGAAACACCATGAAACTGTCACTACCTTGGGACATGGCATTCGGAGTTACCCGAGTCTGTGTTCCTGGTCCAGGGGATCCACTCTGCCCTCTCTCGGCCTCCTCAGGCTCCTGCATGTGAGTCGTGCACACATACAGTCAGGTACAAACTCACATACAAAAATAAGTAAGTGCTTTTTTCTGTGTTGTGTATGTGTGGGAGGGGCAGGTGTGTGTGTGCCATGACTCGCGTGTGGAGGCCAGCGGACAGTTTGCAGCAGTCGGATCTCTTTCTGCTGTGCCTACTCCATGGATCAAGGTCTTGGATGATCAATCCTGACAGCAAGCCCTTGCCTGCAAGCCCTCTCTATGTCCCTTTAAAATCTCTCCCTCTCTGTCCTTCTCTGCCTCTCTGCATTCCCCCCACCAGACCCCACCCCCACCCCAGACAGGGTCTGTCTACATAGTGATGGCAATAAGCGCTTTGTGCCCCCTTAAAACCTCTTTAGCCCACGTGCAGACATAATACAGCAATTTATGGTTTTCAGATGATCGTATTGTTTATCAATGTATCATACACGGCAATTTCTCTTCTATAGTGTGTTTGGGTTGAGGCAACACCTCAGCCCCTGGCATCCATAGATACAAAATTCTGGAATATTTGAGTGCAAAGTTCTACCTCAAATCCCCTCCTCTGGGAGTTGCCTCTGTCCAGAATTCACCTCAGAGAAAGCCTGCCAAAGGCTGACCCCTCCCCAGAAATGCTCAAGACCACTCACACAGGGTGTTTAAACTGCCCCCCCTCAGGGACAAACTTGTGGTTTCTCTCTCTTATTTCCTCATCTCCCCTCTGAGGATCTGGAAGGCCACTGGGAGCATTAGCACTCATTCAAAAACATGGGTTTTTTCTGATACAGTTTGACTTGGTCTGATTATGGGTTATTGCATTAGTGGAGAGGTTTATTGGGTCCCAAAACCTTTTCACAATGTTTTTGAAACAAGAATTTATATGTAGCTTCACATGCAAATAAGTATAAAATGATTCAGCCGAAATACTCAAACAATGATGAACATACACATCACAAATAAGAAGTTACTGCATTAGAATCCCTGTAGGAGAAATTCTGGAAGGCAATATGACTAGGATGCAGCTAAGATTTGGGTTCACCCTATCCACATGTGCCTCCTGTAATTTTTCCTCAATCATTGTCAGTTCCTTTTCTGCTTCAGCTGTCAGTTTTCTTGGACTATTCAAATCTTTATCACCATCTAAGGTTTTGTTTAAATGAACTATTAGATCAGGTGTTATCCCAACAGCTGGTCGTAGACTGGAAATGTCTCCTAACAATCTTTGGAAGTCATTAAGAGTCTTTAACCGGTCTCTCCTAATTTGTGCCTTTTGCGTTTTAATTTTCTCTAACCCTATTCTGTAACCTAGGTAATTAATAGAATTTCCTCTTTGAATCTTTTCAGGGGCAATTTGTAATCCCCACCTAGGCAAGACTTTCTTTACTTCTTCAAACATCCTTTCTAAAGTATCTTTATTTGAATCAGATAACAAGATGTCATCCATGTAATGATAAATTATGGACTTGGGGAATTGTTTATGAATTATTTCCAATGGCTTACTTACAAAATATTGGCACAATGTAGGACTATTGAGCATACCCTGTGGGAGGACAGTCCATTGATATCTCCTATTAGGCTGAGAATTATTATAAGTAGGCACTGTGAAGGCAAATTTTTCTCTATCCTTTTCTTTAACGGTATAGTGAAAAAACAATCTTTCAAATCAATAACTATAAGAGGCCATCCTTTTGGTAACAGAGAAGGCAAAGGAATTCCAGATTGTAGTGGGTCCATAGGTTGAATTATTTTGCTGACAGCTCTTAGATCTGTCACCATTCTCCATTTACCAGATTTCTTTTTTACAACAAACATAGGAGAATTCCAAGGGCTGGTTGATTCTTCAATATAGTGAGCATCTAGTTGCTCTTGCACCAGCTGTTCCAATGCCTGTAGTTTATCTTCAGCTAGAGGCCACTGTTTGATCCATATTGGCTTCTCAGTTAGCCATTTATAGGTAAGGCTGTTGGTACCTCTAAAGGTTTGGTATTTGCTGTATGTTCTTGTACATCCTGAATGGCTGGTGACCTTTTTCCATAATACCTCATCATATCCTTCCCAGAATTATGAGTTCCTGGAACTACAGGAATGTTAATCTGGATATTCCATTGCTGTAGCAGGTAATGGCCCCATAAATTTATGGCAATAATGACTATATATGGCCTTAGTCTTCCTATTTGTCCTTCGGGCCCTATGCATTCAACCCATCTTGTGCTTTGTTTTACACGAGATAGGGTTCCAATTCCCAGGAACGGAACATCTACCTCTTGAAGAGGCCTATTTTGGATGCCAAGATTCTGGGGTAATGATACTTACATCCGCACCTGTGTCTAATAAGCCTTCAATAAAAGTGCCATTTATACAGACTCTTAGCTTTGGTCTTTGATCGTTAATAGAAGTCTGCCAAAATATACGTTTACTCTGTCCTACTGGGTTTTTTTTTTACTCATCCTCCACATGTAATTCATCATTTAGACCAGTATTACTTTTTACAGCAGAAATTGGAGCTTTTAATTTCCTTGGTGAGGCATGTTCTCCACTGTGACTGGGAATGACTGGGCCACTGTTGGCTTGGGGGCCTGCGAGAGGCCCTTCAAGGAGTTTCCCAATATTATCGGGTTGCCTTGTTTGTCTGTTGTTGACCTGCATTCGTTGGACCAATGTAGGCCATTACCGCATCTCCTACATATACCTGAAGGCCTAGGTCTCCTATTTTTGTCATTCCCAGAGGAGATATTATTTCTAGAAATTCTGTGCCTGCAATCCCTTTTCAGATGTCCTAATTTACCACAGTTTGATGTCTCCTCATTATTGTGGAAATCGCTTCTCCTACCCAAGATTCATCGTTATAGCTAAACGTCTCAACATTCATCGTATGCTGAATCCATTCATCCATAGGTGCTGATCTAGACTTTAAAGTCCCAATTATCTTTTTGCATTCTATGTTTGCATTCTCAAAAGCTAGAGATTCAAATAGTATTCGTCTAGCTTCTGGGTCTGTTACCCCTATGTCCAGAGCCTTAATTAATCTTTGCAAAAAGTCAATAAAGGGTTCTCTCTGTCCCTGCCTAATTCTGATATATGATTCAACCCTTTTTGCTGGATCTTGTATCCTATTCCAAGCATTTAGAGCTGCTTGGTGACATAGACACAGTACTTCATCGTCATAAAGAGCATGGACCTGTGGATCAGCATATTCTCCTGCACCAAGAATTTGATCTTGGGAAACCTCGACACCTTTTGTTCTTCCTTGCTGCTCCATATGTTTGGATTCTTCTCTGAAATAAATTCCAAACATCAAGGAAGGTCCATTATCTAAAACTGCAGACACTAACTGATGGAAATCATGGGGGGTAGCTCTAGCATTAGAAGCCAAAGTCCTTATCATTTCCTTTACATATGCAGAGTGCAAGCCAAAATTAACAATAGCTTGCTTAATTTCATTTAGCTCATTCATTGCTATTGGCGTCCATCTCACTTCTCTGACTCCCTTTGAGCCTTTAGAAGTTGATGCTTTGTCAGAATTAAGTATAGGGTATGCCGCTAAAACCTTGGGTAAGCGAGTTCTAATAGCTGGTGTTGGCATTGTATCCTGTCCTTGTGCCTTATTACTCTGTTCACCAGCTCCAATCATTTCTTCAATCATTTCAAGTCTTTTTATTATTGTCATTATTATTGTCTCTTTTGAATCCTGAATCTCCTGACCTGCATGAGTTTCTAGTAAAGATTGTATGGTTCTTAGGAGTGCCATATTCTTCCTAAATGATAGAATATGCAAAAGAATACTGAAACCTAGTAACTAGTAAATCAAGTTATCCCCATAGTCATATAAACCAAGCATGATATAACCCATTGTATTGGTAACCAGAACAGTAAAATTCGCGTTGGAAACGAAAACTGCCATATTACCTATTATCCAGCAGGTGGCGCTGTTGCCAAGTCGCGATAAACAGAGTCCTGTTTCAGAGTCTGCCTAGAATTTGTTAAAAACTGGAAAATGTAAGTTGCTCAACAAAGTAAATGTAATTGTATCAATTCCAGAGACCGAACCAGAAAAACAGAATCCAGAGGTAGAAAAGAGCAACCTGGAAGCCGCTTATGCCTCCACGTGACAGAGTCACCCTGAGGGGTTGCAGCTCTCGGTAACCGCATGCTCTGGTTCGCGCCACATAAGAGCTGTGCTTGCAAGGGAGATTTAAAAATGACTCAGAAAAGAGCAAACCATGCGGGCGGAGACTACGCAGGCCTGTGGAGTTTAAATCCATGTGGGGAGGCAGACGGTAGGGTGCGTGGAGACTGGAAGTCAATCTGAGGTGTCTAAAGAGAAAATATAAAGAACTGCAGCAATAAAAGCCAGTGTGTGATGATTGCTGTTAAGCTGCTGGCTCCAAGCCCAAGACACAGGCCACAAGGCCGCTTGCCGGCCGCGGCAGCTGAGGAAGGGAGGCTCGCACCAAGCCAAACTCACGGCCGGCAGCCGAGCGGGGTAAGGAGAGGTCCTAACACCAAACATTGGGTGCCAACTGAAGGCGTAAGTCATAAACAATGCCACACCAGTTTGGAATTAGGATTAATAGGGTGGTATTTATTTAAAGGGGAAAAAACTTACAGATCACTGTCAGCCCTCTGCGAAACCAGGAAGGGAGTCTAGTTGCCGGCGGAGCAGGGAGTGAAGAGAGAGAGGAGAGGGAAGTGGCCACTTTTTTAAAGAGAGAAAGAGACCACGCCCCAATGGGCTGGTATCTCAGCAGCTATAGGCTGGAAGAACGGGAGGACCTCCCGCAACAAGGGCCATTGATTTTTTTTTCTTAATCTTCTGTCCCACTACACTACTGAAAGTATTTTTGAGTTGTAGAAGTTCCTTGGTAGAACTTTTGGGGTCACTTATGTAAATTACCATATCATCAACAAATAGTGAGAGTTCGACTTCTTCTTTCCTGATTTGTAGCCCCTTGGTCTCCTTCTGTTGTCTTATTGCTCTAGCTATGACCACAAGAACTGTATTGAATAGATATGGGGAGAGTGGACAACCTTGTCTTGTTCTTGATTTCAGAGAAATTCCTGGGAGTGTCTCTACGTTTAGTTTGCTGTTTGCTGTTGGCTTTCGGTGTATAGCCTTTATTATGTTTAGGTTTGTTCATTGTATCCCTGCTCTCTCCACGACCTTTATCATGAAGGGATGTTGTATTTTGTAGAAAACTTTTTCTGCATCTAATAGTCCATCTAATTATCATGTGGTTTTCATTTTTGAGTATGTTATATGGTGGATTACATTGATAGATTTTTGTATGTTGAAGCATCCCTGCAACTCTGGGATGAAGCCGACTTGATGCTGGTGGATGATGGTTCTGATGTGTTTCTGGATTCGATTTTCCAGTATTTATTGAGTATTTTTGCATTAATGTTCATGAGTGAGATCGGTCTGTAATTCTCTTTCTTAGTGATGTCTTTATGTGGTTTGAGTATCAGGTAATTGTAGCCTCATAGAAAGGGTTTGGCAATGTTCCTTCTGTTTCTATTGTCCCACTTTAAGAACTTATTAGAGAGAGGAAAAGACCCATGCGCAGGTTGGGGAGACCTGGTGCTGAGAAGAAAACATGAAGTGGAAGAGTCCAGTTTTGAAACTGCTTAGTGCATGTGCATAGGGACTTGGCTTACATAGCTGTAACTTCTGCAGGGTAGATCAAGATCACACAGTGTTTGAGGCCCTGGATGACTATGTAAGTTGCTACAACACTTGATGGCGCATGCCTGGCTCTGGAACCCAGAAGTGCCAGTGCTTGGGGTAGCTAGACATTTTGGAAGAATGATGGTTGATGGAAATGATAACATTTCACCCTTATGTTTACTATAAAAATTCGGGGGTTAAGAGCAGCAGATGGGCAAGAATAGGGCATCACATGTATCGAGAGTGGTTCTTGCTGATTTGTGGACATCAGAAAGTTAGGGTCTTGGCCACATCTTGGGGTAGCGGGTTACTTCAGTGTGTTCTGGTCTTTGTGGAACTGGCTGACTAGCACGCCAGTACCAATCTATTCCGGAGAGAATGTTGAGCCTCGATGACACTCCACCTGGAGTTTGTTTTCTTCTTGACACAATTGGCCTTTGGGCAAGAAATTGCCCATGTCTCAACCACTGACAAGGTACATGATGTCTGGACTGGATAAGCAGGACACAAGGAAAAGGACTGCCAAAGCTTGCCAAGACAGGGGAAGACGGCTCTGAAAATTTTTCTACCTCTGAAAATGGT
Source organism: Microtus oregoni (assembly GCF_018167655.1). Taxonomy (NCBI): domain Eukaryota; kingdom Metazoa; phylum Chordata; class Mammalia; order Rodentia; family Cricetidae; genus Microtus; species Microtus oregoni. The sequence continues at coordinate 3,819,883 of NW_024543830.1, read as the reverse complement.
CTGTCAGTTATGCTTGGTCTTAGCCAAAAATTGATTGCTTCAACATTGCAAATGAGACTTTGGGTGATTGCTCAGGTAGCCAATTTCTCTGTCATATACTGCTTGCTTGGATTCTGCTTGATTACACTTCCTGCCTACTCAAGTAACATTATCTCCCTTCTCAGGCCTTCCATGGGGTTGAGGATTACATAGTCTTAGTCACCTTCTTCTTATGATTTGGTTAAGCCAATTTCCGATGCAAGACTTAGACTCTTTAAAATAGAATGTTTATTAAAACATTTATCATGTGTTCCTTGCTTAATATTGTATATGTTGGTTGTAATTTTGTACTTGATATCGGTTCATATTGTGTATAGTTTTGTATTGGGTTTGTATAGTTCTTATTTAGACAAAAGGGGGAGGTGATGGGGAATCTTTGTCAACCATTTATCTTTAAGAGGCGGGAACAAGTAAGGTTGTGACTTTCTGAGACCAGGAGAAAAATTCCACATGGCTCAGATGCACACACTTTGTGGTTCCCTGAAGAACAGCTGAGTTTGGACTTCTTATTCCTGTTTCGTGAGTTTGACCACTATAACAAATAAAAAATATAATTGTTTTATCTTTTAGATAGCCTAGTTATTTATCAATCCAAGAAAATTCAACAAGTAAAAGTTTTGCTATGAGATTAGTGAATCCACTAAGGGAGGCCGTCAGGCTTGGCACCTGTGGGAGTTACAAGAATTACCTTAAAGAGGCCATGCCATTTAGGGGAAAGGGATAAGGGAGGTTGGTCTGGAGGAGAGAGAAGGACCTGATCCCCGATGTTAACTGGAGGTGGACAGGGCTGGCGCATGGTTAGGGTAGTGAGTAAAGTCCCATAAGAGGGAGCCTAGGTGATGAAACAATAGGGTGAGCAGCTGAGCAGGGATGGCTGAAGATTTAGGTGAGAGGCCCGCAGTCAGGAGGGGTTGCCCATACATGAGTTCAAAGGGCAAGATGGAAAGGGGTCTTTTGGGGAGAGCCTGTGGCTTGAATAGAGCCAAAGGCAAAAGCTTTTCCCAGTCAAGAAGAACATTTTTTTGGGGGAGACAGGGTTTCTGTGTAGCTTTGGTGCCTGTCCTGGAACTAGCTCTTGTAGACCAGGCTGGCCTCGAACTCCCAGAGATCTGCCTGCCTCTGCCTCCCGAGTGCTGGGATTAAAGGCGTGAGCCACCACCGCTGGCCAAAGAACATTTTTTAAGAAATGCTTAGTTCATTCTAATTCCCTGAGGACCTAGGATGGTATGGGATATGAAAATGCCAGGGAATGTTAGGAGCCCTAGATAGTGTGAGAGATCTGGGAGGTAAACTCTTGACCATTATCCGACTGAAGCGAGGTTGGGATTAGAAACTTTGGACTAATTTCCTGGAGCAGGACTTCAGCAACTATCAGGACCCTCTTATTCGTGATGGGAAACCCTTCAGTCCACCCAGACATGGTATCTACCTAACCCGGGAGATATTTAACCCATCTGACTGTGGGCACATGAGTAAAATCAGGCTGTCACTCACTTCCTATAAGGGAGCTCATTTCCTGGTGGGTGTGAAAAGGGCAGCTACAATACCTGGACTTGGAATATGACTTTTGATAGATTTTATAAGAGGCAATGATAGTTTTTGAAACTTTAAGTTCTACGGGGTGTGTTAGAGGTGAGCTTTGACAAAGTAGACAGAGCCTGACTATGTGGATGAAGAGTTGACGTAGGTTGGGCAGAATTGGTCAAGTGTCAGTTGGTGACTGTGAGAATGTGGGCCGTACTGTATGAACCCCCTGAGGTGATTGAGGTAAGTCTGGGCCTGGAAGGCTGCTGCCTTGGCTGCTTGGTCAGCTCAGTTATTTCCCTTAAAGATGATGGAGTTTGATCCCTTAGAGATGATTAAAGTCTGATGAAACCAGCAGTTAATGATTCCAATAGCTCTGCGGAGATGGGAGGTCTTTAACATGGCCATAATGAGGTCTAGTTAGTTATGAATCCTCCTTTTGTTGTAAGAAGCCCTTGCTCTTTCCAGATAGCACCATTGGTAGGGAAAATAACAAAGCACATTTTTATCTGGTGTGGGAAGAGAGGGGACTTCTGTGGACAACCTCCACCTGCTGTCTGGTTTATTACGACAAGTAGAGAGTGGGAATCTATTCTTAATAAAGGAAAATTATGGACAAGTCACCAAAGCACAAGAAATAACCTGAATTTAAATAAACAGGTAAATTTTAAACCACTGGCTAAAGATATACATATGGCAGAATGACCAAAATGTAATTCATAATCATAAAACCCTAGAACCAAGTTATTTCAAAAACCACTTGGTGTGTAAACACCAAAATAAATCCAATAAACGGCCAGCCTCTGTCTTGTTTGCTAAGGAGTCCAGGGACTGGTAGTGACTGTTTTGGCCTCTGCAGGTGAGTAGCACCTGCGGAAGGTGCAAGATGGCTGGTTTGCTCCCCAGTTCTTCAGAAGGAACCAAGAGCAGTTCGCCTCCTCTCCAGGTACCCCATCCACCATGGAGAGAAGAGCCATAGAGGGTTCTCACGTGCTTGGGGAAAATACTGCACACCTACAAGAGTGGCAATGACCCATGGACTTCTCAGTAAGTGACTGCCCTCACCACCCTACCAAGGCACAGAGGCATTTACTCGGTGCAGCTCACAATGCATAGGCGTTGGAGAAATCACTTCTGCAGGACAGGCCAGTCAGAAGGAAGCCATCCGGTCTGAACAGGGCTGTACTTGACTGAGACTCTGGTGAGCACTGAACATCTGGTGCATGGCTGGCCGTGATCATACAGTGGTTAGTATACTCATCATTGTGGACGCAGCAACCTTGATTCGAATCCGAGTCATGGCAATCATTGTCCTTCCTGTCTGATGTGCTGCTTTCTTTCCCCATAAACCTACGCCTAGCTAATGTCTTGACACAGACTCCAGACTCTCTAGTTCAAGTCCCGCAGACATGGAGGAACTCAAACACTATTAGTACAGTTTGCTGCTTGGAGTCTTCACTGTCAATCACGCTGTCTCATGTGGACTCACAAAATCACCTTCATTGTCAGTCACCCTAGACCCAGGGCATAGTAAGCACCATCTTTGAGCAACACCCCTAGCCCAGGTTTTGGTCATGTCAGCATGATGCAGGGTCTGAATGTTCCTATCTGGTATTTGTCTTAGTAATAACACATTAGTGGGAAATCTTGTTTTCTATGTCCTGCCCTCCCTTTATGTGTCCTCCCCCATTCCTAGTGATGGCTCCTAGTAATGGAGTCTCAACTGGCCATCTCCTTCACCAGGCAAGGATACCAGTGGTAGGACTGGGCTGCATTCAATTCAGGTCAAGGGTGCCCCATGGAAATCTCCAAACCACCCAGGCTGCCGCTAAGACACAGCGCTGCTCTCCAGAAACTGCCCTCAGGTCCCATTGCTGAGGTAACATCCAAACATGGAACACGATGAAGTCAAGCTGGCTCATACAGGAAGCCTGCATCCCTATGTTCTAATATTTGGGTGTGGGAGGGTACTCTGTGGCCTATTGAAAGAGAAAAGCATACGCCAACCAACCGAATCACAAAGCCCTTGACCTTCAAAATGTCCTGCCTTCAAAATATGAAGGACAATGGTGGCACAGAACTTGTGAGAATAGGCAACCGGTGTCTGAATTGATTAAGGCCCACTCCACAAGAAGGATCCCACACCCAACACTTGCTTCTGTACCCAAGAACCAGAGTAGATAGCTAGATAGATTGATAGATAGATAGATAGATAGATAGATAGCCCAGTAGTAGACAATCCAGAGACCAAGGGAAAACCAAACACTACTGGTTTATAAAATATACATATATATATTACCATATGTCTCTGGATATCTACTGCTGGGCTATCAAATATCTATACATCTATCAATTCACCTATCTACTGGGCTATCATCTATGTATCTATCCACCTATCTATTGGGCTATCAACTATCTATGTACGTATCTCTTGGGCTATCAACTATCTATCTATCTATCTATCTATCTATCTATCTATACCTATCAACCTATGAATCATCTTTCTCCCTTTTTTATAGTCTTGCACAGAAACACTCTCCACAGGAGGTATGTGGCCACTGATACAGGCTCCTTTTACTCCAGCTAGTCATAAGGCTCCTCATAATATTGCTTAGTTAGACTATCAAGAGGGGTTCCTTATGCCTCCTCTACCCATAGAATGTTTGTCTCAAATTCTGCATGTGATTAGACAGTCCTAACCTGTATTGTTAACCTAGATGAAAGTGAAGAAATCCATTCCAATCAGACAGTCAGTGATGCTGGGGCTGGGTCCTGAACCTCTGTGAGCCCTGCATGGATATGTGGCAGCTTAAGACAATTAGCATGCCTACTTCATGAACCTGTCCCTACAGGTCTCAAGAAACTTGTGTCTTTGGTTGGAGCTGATTTAATCTATTGATGGAGCACACAGGACAGGGAGGACAACGTCAAGTGCAGGGACTGGAGAGATGGCTCATGCATTAAGAGCACCAGCTGTCTCCAGGGACCCACATGACAACAAACAAACCTCTTTAATGTGCTTTCCAGGTGGAATCCACTGTCCTCATCTGGTCACTTGGGGAATTGCATGTACGTGGTGGCAAAACACCCACAAGTAGAAATAAAAGCACCACAAAATGACCCAACATGTCTTGAAGGACATTAATTCTACTGTGCGGTTGTCATTTTTGCGTATCACTCACATTTCAAGAAAACCAGAGGCAGATTGCTTTGAATTTCCTGATTTCTGTTGTACATTCCTTTGTTGAATGTTCTCATTTCCTGAGAGGCCAGGAACAATGTAGTTGTGTGATATAAGACGCCCCATCTGTATATTGTGAATATGTTTTACTATCATTTCTTAATAAAGAGGCTGATTTGGCCAAGGGTAAGGGAGAATATAGCTATGCAAATCCTAACAGAGATACAGAGAGAAGGAAGGCAGAGTCCAGGAGATGTAATGAAGCCACCAGAGGAGTGGGATGTCAGAGAATTAGTGGTAAATCATAACCATGTGGCAATACACAGATTAATAGAAATGGGTTAAAGTAAGAACTAGCTAGTAATAATCTGAGTCACTGACCGAATAATTTTAATTAATATTAAGCCTCAGAGTATGCTTTATAAGCAGTCATGGGACCAAGCAGAACACAGAAAAGCTTCAGACTACAGTTAGTTGTGTTTCCCTTCAGTTTGCTCTGCATGATGATGTCATGAACATGTTGTACAGTGTGTACCACATTTTAATGGTAGCAAAATATATGACCTCAGGGATGCAGTTTGTCTAATTTTCTATAGACTAGTGGGAATACAAGGAGGAGGCCATGCCATCCGTATCCATATCCAAGGTGCCATCTGCCTGTGTAGACCATGGTTGGAAAATCATTGTGTATTCCAAATTGCCTGGAACTTGCTGATATTGATCCATGCTTGTGAGTTGTGTGTTTGCAGGATTGTGACAGCTTATCTGACCAAAAAGAGTCTTAAGAGTGAAAAGTTGAAAACTGTTTTTTATTCATAAAACATTCATTGTATTCTATGGGCGCTTCAAAACAGCGGTCATTACAGACAGTGTATAGCCTTAGCAAACTACTAAAACTATGGAAATAATAAAAGAAATGACAAAATATAACAAAAACTTACACTAAAATGGAGAAAACCAAAAAACTAATGCACAGATATCCCAAGATATAAACCAAACCCAAACAAAAACAATCTAAAACATAACAAAAACAACCAACCAAACAAAATGAAAAATTCCCACTTTCCCTTGAAATATTCTTTAAGAAAAAAACAAATCAATAACACGAGACACGAGGAAGTGGATTAGTCTCTGTAGTGAATTATCATCACCAACACTTGTGTGTGATATGGGGTCAGCGTCAGCTCTGCACTAGAGAGAGAATCCTGGGCTTTAGGGTGTGGTCTGTCTGGATAGCAGTGTGACAGAGTCTTCCTTGTCAGATTCCACATCACATACGCAGTCAGCTTACCAAAGCCCTTGACAGTAGCTGACAGAATGACTCTTGCTCACCCAAGTATCTCCCTCCATGTTGTTTTGCCAACACTGGGGCCACTTGGTGATGGATGTTCAGCTTCTGAGTAATTTGTGGGGTGTCGTCTGAATCTCAAGCTTATTTCTGATGCAGTCTTTTCTCTGGAAATCGTGAGCCAACAGAGGTGGATCAGATTGTGGCTGGATCCTCTAATGATTGGTTGATATTTGCATCAATGTTGTGCTCACAGCAGAAAGGGACATGGCTTTTTCAGAGGAGGCCTGGATCCTGGAGTGTAGAATGTCATGCCTTCAAGGTGTCTCTGGTTTCCCTCAGGCTTCTCAGTTCTTTTACGAGGTGCTGAAAGAAAAGAAGAAAAAGTCTCTCTGGGGCCCAGGCAAGAAGAATATCAGGGCCTATTCAGCCCTAGTAAGGAAAAATCAAGGAAGAAAACCCACACCGTGAATCCCCTGGTTGGTGGGAATGGGCTCAATGGTGGCTCGCTTGCCTGGCACATAGTGCTCCTGCTGCAGCAGCTCCATCTGCAGGAGGCTCTCCTCCTGGGCTGTGGCCTGTTCCAGTTCATGCTGGAGATGTTCAAACCTAGAGGAGGAAGGCAGCTGGGACACAGGCCTGGTGGGGCCCTGCCATGTCAGTTTTTGAGCCCCCACCAGCTAGAAAATCCACTGCCTTTTAGCTGAGCTCATTGACTGCTTCCCTAAGGAAAAAGTCGTAGTGTCCCTGGGATGGTTTTTTTTTCTCAATGTCTAAAAAATGCTGTTCGTTGAACCAAAAAATACACTGTGCTGGACCTGAAAAACACAGCATTTTTTCAACATTCCAAAAACATTATTTTGAAGAAATATCAATATCTGAGTCACAGTTCAGAAAACATATTCCTGGCTTTAATTAGATACCAGGTGAAAATGAGCAACCTGTCAAACTCTATGTCTGCCCTCTAGTGGAGCCCACACAACACTGCAGAGAAGGCTCTGATTATCCCTACAGCCCAGAACCTACATGGGGTTAATTTGACAACTCCTAATCTGTTGATGGCCAGAGTAAATCTTCTCACTGGAAACTGATGAACCCTGCAGAGAGCTTGCAGTCAGCAGGAGTGTGCTGCATCCAAGTTAGCAAGAAGACTAGAAACTTCTCTGTAAATGTGATGTTCCTGAAGGAAAATAAAGTGGCAGAGGACACACTGTCCCTCACAATTGACCTCCTGCTTCTCACAAGAGAAGAAGGGACACAATCCACAGGAGACTAATAACCAAGCATATTGTTTTGTGGACAAATGTTTCTGGAAATTAGCCAAATCATATTCTGAGGTATTTTGTACCAGGGTGTGGGTGTGAGCCTTGCCAAATAGACTAAAACCCAAACAGGTCAGAGACCCCGAAACAGAGAATCCACTAGACTACAACTGCTTCTGTCAGTCCGTGCTCCTACCTCGTCTGGGACTCAGTGAAGCGATGCTGCTGCTTTCCTGCCAAGTCCATTAGATGGGTAACCAGTTCCTTCTGCTTCAGCAGGAATTGAAGGTTTTCCTCCAGTCTTTGATGTTCCTATCATTAGAGGATTGTGTTCTTAGGGCAGGGTTGTCTGCGCACACGTACACATGTGTGCATGCATGTACACAAACACAAACAAATGTGTTTACACAGTCTTAATCATCACAAGGACATGGATGCTCACAAACAAGCACACTGCACATGTGTAGTTCCTAGCTAACAAGATGGAAGAAGAGATCACCTGGGATGCTATAAAGAAGAGAGTTAACTTTCATTAGCCCACACCCTCTCCCCCCGTATTCTAAACCAGGCACAGGGATGTGGTGATGTGGTGAGGATTCTGTACTTTGTCTCTGTTTTGATGAGTTTTCATTCTATTTCCACTTTATATGTGTGGGGGTTTTGCCTGCCTGTGTGTCTATGCACCACATGCACGCCTGGTCCCTGGGAGAAGAACACAGTGGGCAGAGCAGTCAATGTAGTGCTTGCCTTGTACACCCAGGCCACCAATGGTGGATGCCAGGGTTCCTTGATCTATTAATTAAGCTTGCATAGGTAGTTTTACAATCTGTACCTTATAGGCCTAATTCTGTGGTGCAGGACCACTGCCTGATGGTGGACCAGCTCCTTCCTCTCACTCAGTGTTTCCCCGTGGCTCCAAAGAGGGCAGCTTCCTCCAATAGGAGCGCTCTAAACTACAGGTTACATCATTTTCAGCCCAATGAGTTCAAGAAAAGAGTTCAGAAAACCAGAAAATCTCTACAACCAGATTCAAATAAATCTGTGCATCCAGTAAGATGATTATGTCAGGAATTTGTCTAAGTAAGAGAAGAAGGCTGACTCACGGCCTAATGAGGGCATGTATTGCTTCATGCTTAACAATATTCCATGGAAGGGCTTGACTTCATTGAATGTTTACTCATCAATGAAGGGCATTTGAATATTATCTGGTTTGGTGGTGCTATGAGGAATACTTCTATAATCTGGGTATCGCCTAGATTCTCTGTGCACCCTTACTTCTGCTTCTGGAATCACAGAGTCATCTTGGAATGCAATCCATGTTTCTGAAAAATTATACATAGCTCAGCATGGCTATGGGACTTTGGCTGGGGGGGGGGACACCTCGGCAGTTCAGAATATCTTAAATGATAAAATCCATGCTGAGCTGTGAGAACAGGCTGTCTTTGTGCAGCCCGCTCAGGCTCATCATCGTCTAAAGCACTCACTGAGTGTTGTGTCTGCAGCTCAGAAGCTGCTTTCATTCCAACCATCTTTACACTGTGTTTAAATTGGCCTGATGGGGGTTGGCAGAAATGAGGCTCCTCAGTTATTGCTAGTGGTGTAAAACGGTGCAGCCCTGTGAGAAACTATGTATAGTTTTTGAGAGAAGACCGCGATAGCACCAGAGAATGAGACTGACCCATGGTCATGACCCAACAACTTTGAACCATAACACAGAACATATAATATGAAAATAGCCCCAGATCAGTCAGTAGGAGCCCAGTGAGGTCAGCACAGTGTTGTTCTGAAATGCAGCTCTCTGTACAACTATGAGGGATCTGTACTAAGACATAAGCATGTGCATGATAGAGTGAGCATCGCATGTCAGGAAAGAGACTGACTGCAGGTTCTGTGTTGTGAAGCCAATGAGACAAACGAGACATTTCCTGGGAGGTTACCTCAGTTCAGTGAAAGGAAAGAAGTCTACTTTTTACTTTCAAAATAGCTCTGGGGATTGAATTTTTTTATTACAAAACTCATTAATTCCAAAGTAGTAAAAATGTGTAAAAATTGAGAGAAAACACCTAGTCCTTTCTCTTTCTTACCAAACACACCAGTTAGCATAAGATGAGAGAAAAAATGATAGGAGACAGAAGATCCAAAGAACTCTGGCCTAGTAGCTTAAGCCGAACAAAAATCTTATGTTCTAGCATTACAAATGATCCCCAGGCCCTTGTCCTCACTTCCTAACTCACACAAAGCTCTGTGATTCTCTCTTGTGGATCCCAGCATAGAACCCTTCCTACCATACTGACATGTAGGTGTGTGATATGTGATTTACCAATCTCCCTAATGGACTGCAGCTTCTACCAGAGCAAGATGGTTTGTTTGCCAGTCAGGTTGTGTCTTCCAAGAGGTGAACTCTCCAGAAAGACTTGTGAAGGATCCCAGAAATGAACTCTTAGATGAAATGGAGGTGGTCAGCTGGGTAACTGAGTGGATGGTTACATGACGGTGTACATGGGTGTGCGTGTTGTTAGATATGTGGGCAGCTTGCTCCTGCTGGCTCAGCTTACCTGCTGCTGCTTTGTCAAGAGGTCACAGATCTTCTCAAGGGCCTCCTCACAGAGCCTCTTTGTCTCCTCACAGGACTCTTGCAGGAGGATCTGCTCCTGCTGCAGCTTTCTGTTGTCCTCTCTCAACATGCCCACTTTTTCCTTCATCTGTGTCCTTTCCCTCAGAAGCCGGCTGTGGAGGGTGCTTAACCATCACAAACAATAATGAGCTCCAGTCCATCTCCATCTGCCACTCCTACCTACTAATACCACCTTCCCTGCAATGTTTCATGTTCTCAGCCAGCCCCAGACTGCAGCCCACATTAGCCATGAAAGTATCACAAGGTGATTTCCTCTGAGAACAGGATTCTGCACCCCAACATACACCGGTCCTACACTGATCATGGTATTGGGAGACCATCAACAGGTATAGAGCAAATATGGTCTGAGGGAGGACAGAGAATCCAAGAGGAATACATTCCACATCTGTGTCCCTTAACAAAAGGATCTGAAAGCCCCTGTCAGAGTCCCAGAGACCATTCATGGTGCAAACCATGTTTACTATCTAGAAGCTCAGGAAGCTGACAGGACAATGTTGAGATCAGACTCCTTGCACTGGGGGCACAAGGACAAGGTAAACAAGCTAGAAGTACAGCCCCCACTTTTGTTCAAAGAGAAATAAGTGCAGCAGCTGTCCTTTCAATGTGCGGGGTCCCATCCAATCAGACGACACTCACCTGTAGGAGTTGGTCTCAGTCAGCTCCTTGCACTTGGAAGAATCCTCACTAATTTCCTTGGGGAATTTCTCCAGCTCTGACATCTTCTGATGATCCATTTTCAGCTCCTCAAGCTCAGAATTCAGCCTGTGGTAGAACATGGGCCCAGGAACAAGGAACCTCATGAAAACATGAATTAAGGCTGTGTCTCGGATTATCCTAGTGCACTGGCTGTCACATCCTGAATCCCAGGTACTAGGACCTGTTGATGTTATTAGACTTACTAAGCTGCCCCAGTGGCAGAAAGGCAGAGCATCAAGAGGGAGAGAGACAGAGCTACGTGAGCTTCCACTTTAGGCCTGGAGGAACAAACTAGCTCTTTTTAAGATGTCCCAGGATTCTGTGTTATGGGTTTGGGCCTACCTGAAACCTGTGATGTCATGTCTCCTGTCTTCAGAAAAAAAAATGTTTATTCTGTGTTCCTTTTATCAAAAGGATACTCAGAACTCATAATCAGGATTTCCATGGAGGAGAGCGTACAGTACAATGACTTTATAAACTCTCCAGGGAATTCCATTCCATCACCAAGCATAGCACAAAGAATGAGGGCAGGGATGCTCAAAGTGAGACTCCAGGGCCTCATCACTCATATCACCTGAGACTCTGAGACAGACAAATTCTCAGCCCTGCCACCAATCTCTGACTCACAGGATGTGGATCTCTCTCTCTCTCTCTCTCTCTCTCTCTCTCTCTCTCTCTCTCTCAGAAGAGGAATCATGGAACTTGGTGGGGGAGGGGGCTTCCTCTGTATCAGGCAAGTGCTGAGAGCAAGCAATGGGTTTTATTTTTCAGCAGTGGGTTTTTAAGGAAACAAAGGGAAGTCTGTGCTAGGATGAGTTTCTGAGAGCTAATTGGACAACTAAGCCAGAATAGCCAAATAATGAATTTTAATTGCTGGACCTTAGTGTTTGTTTGGAGTCAAATAAGGGTATGAACCTTGGCGACAAATTTTAGGAATTCAATTTTATGTTTTATCAAGGGAAAAAGGAAGTGAAAAGGGCAAAACCCACCACTGCCATATTGGCAATGCTTGGGCCTGTTAGCTTTCACTCACATAAACCCATACACAAGTAGGATGCCAGAGACATGTAGGTAAGTCGCATTATTTCAGAGTATAAGGAAGAAGGGCAGAGACGTGCAGGGTTGAGATCCAGGTCCTCTGGTCACACATTGAGAAAAACCAAGTGGGCCCAGACCCTGCTCACAGAGAAACCAGCAAGAAATACCCCAGTTAAATACAAAGACTCCCATGAACTCAGCACCCAACATCTCCCACAAGCCAACACCTGTCAAGGCCTCTTTGAAATGCGTGTTGTGAGCTCACACACTGGTGCTCCATCCATAGAATGTGACTCAGGACGCAGGCTCTGCTTTTCATTGGGAGGAAGCAGAACAGCCTGTGTCCCCATCTCACTCCTACCCAGGCTTCAGTTCTGCCTCTCAGATGCACTTGGGAAAAGTAGTTTGGGCAGGAGAACACCTTGGAGGTGCAGCCTCAAGTGCCATGAGGAATGCTGGGGTGGACACAGGAGGGTCAAGACATCACCAGAGAACTGGACATAATGACTACCTGTTGTTCACATCATTGTTGGTATAATTGGCCAGGACTGCACGAAGTTCATTCCTCTCGTTGGTCATCATCTGAAGCTGAAGGCTCAGTTCATCAACCTTGTTCATCTGCTGCTCAGTGAGGGAGGCTGAGGTCCGTGCCTTTCCAGTACTTTCTGTAGGTAGACAAACATCAGTGAATTTGTACACTTAGATGGTACGGGGCCATGAGAGACCATGTTGAGTCCCTAGAAAAGGCCTGAGATGTGTTTCTTGTAGACAGCAGAATGTTGGATCCTGTTTTCGTATCCAATCCATTAGCCTGTGCCTTTTTATAGGTGAGTTGAGCCCATTGACATTAAGTGATATTAATGACCAGTGGTTGTTAACTCCGGTCACTTTTTTAGTAGTAGGGTTTGTGTGTTTCCCGTCTTTGAGTTGCGCTGGTGAAAGGTCTCTAGATGACTGAGTTATTGTGGGAGGAGGGGGAGGGAAATGGGAGGCTGGGAGGAGGTGGAAACTTGTTTTTTTTTTCTCCTTTTCTCAATAAAAAAAGAAAAAAGAAAGAAAAGGCCTGAGAAAGAGGGAATACATTAAACCCACTGAAGACCTCACAGAGTAGACAGCTATCCTCTAGTTGGGACCCATAAGCCAGGTCTCCTTTCCCAGTCACTGTTGCTATTGATGGACTAGATATGTCCATCAATATTGGGGATTATGATTTTCAGGTGTGGGACTTTTCTTTGTGCTGTATTTAACTCTGTGAAGTTGCGTTACTGTGCCTGTCTAAAACACCTGATGGTTCTAATAGAGAGATGAACAGCCAATAGCGAGGCAGGAGCAGGGATAGGTGGGACTACCAAGCAGAGTATAGATAGAAGGAGCGAATAAAGAGGAGCATAAGAAGAGGGGAGGGTTCAGTGGCCAGCCACCAACTCACTCAGCAGCCATGGAGTAAGAGTGAGTCCCACTCCTGAAAGAATCAGCTGAAGCCTTCATCCTTCAGGAATCCCTGTCCCCTGCCCAGGACTCACTGCGCTTTCTCCAGAACCATTTATTCCTTGATGTGTGGCTCGGAGACTGAAGGCCATCTTCCCTGTGCCTCTCTCTGGCCTCCCTGCGCTCTCCATCCTGTCTCCCAAGCAGCCTGTTCAGTCGTGTCAGCATGGCTGTGGGTGAACCACACAGGCACTGAACGAATGCCTCAAGGGCAGTTGGCGTTGCCACAACACAGGTGACATCACAGAATTCCAGGCTCTCCAGGATACAGTAGAATGTCCAGGTGGGGGACTGCTGATGTCATATGATACAGCTCTTCACCCCTGCTAACTACTTCACCCAAAAGTGACCTGAAACTAAGGTGCCATTTCCAAGAGCCTCTCGGGGGACACCGGGGAAGCCTTTAGGCACATTGTCTTCCTATGGTTGGAAATCTATCCCTATGCTGCTCACGTTTTATGTGAGAAGTTGAAAGCTCACTTCCCAACCGCTGCTCAGGGATGGCTTTTCCCTCCTGAAGATCCACACTCAAGTAACATGAGAAACAAAGGATGCTTAGAAATGAGGTCAGGATAAAGGGAGTAGAACAGCTGAGATCTCTGAAGTGAACGAGCACTGGTGCCGATCCTCAGACTTTTAGAGATTGGAGGGTTCAAAACAAAGAGAAGACACATAGGAAGTGATGAAAATTTCACTCAGAATGTCACTAGAGCTCACTCTGTTATGCCCAAATCCGAGGGTCCCCCCAAAAGCCAACGAAGGAGACCGAGTCCCGTATGTAAAAGCAAAAGGCCTTTATTTTAATCAAGTTTGCAAACTCGGTCTCTCTGCATGTCCAACATATTGGAATATCTGGAGAGCCCCGAGCTCAATTGGAATTGGGTTTTTATAGTAGTAAAGGTGGGGGTGAGGGGTCTCTGAGGTTCAGGACCCCTCATTGGCTGACATTTATCTAGGGGTGTCCTGGGGAAGTGCTGGTTGGTGTTTCCTATCTACAGTGCTTGGAATGCCAGGAATTTCCTTTGAATGGTCTGCTCTTGGGTAGGGGTCAGGTAATCTCTGCCTGCCAGGCATTGTCGCAGGGTAAACTATTAAAAAGACTCCAGACTCCATTTAAATTCATCGCTGGCCAGAGTCCCAGGTGATAATGGTTGGAGGAAGTAAAGAATTTCCTTTCTGCCCAGACTTAGATTATCATGGCTGGATCTCACAACTCAAGCTATGAGGTTGGTAGTGAAGATGTGACTAGCTCTTGGCAGGTCTACCTGGAGCCCAGGTGAGCCTTCAGATATTGAAAGCAAACAGTCGTAGAAAGAGTATGATGGCCCCAACCTTGAATCAATAGACTGAGGAGAGAGTAGTGGCACCCAGAGGTCAGTGTGCACCATCTAGAGGAGTCGTTAGCTATGCAGATGCAAGCACACACACACACACTCACACACATACATACAATTACAATTATGGTGCAAAACATGCTGTAGATCACTGCTATGCTGTGTAAACCAGCAAACAAAAGCCAAGTTCCCTGGTCTGGAGCCACCTGTTCCAATTCCCATGCTCTTCAATAGGTGGCGCTGCTAGCTTTGAGTGAGCATGGGAAGGGCAGGCAAGGGGAGAGACTCAGAGTTCTTGCACCATACAGGTGTTTTATAGCCATCACCAACTTTCTAAGTATCCTGACAGTCCTTGTAAGGGAAGCCAATCCGTGGTCAGCCTGAATTGCTTGTTCTCCAGATCTCGGGACGTTCTCCACCAAAATATGGTACTTGCATCTTAGGACTGATGAGTCTGTCAAGTGATCTGTGTTATTTCAGATGGTGAGCTCTAATTAATAAATGTCTACCTTCCTGGGCACCTAGAAGTGGGTGTTGGGTTGTCATAAGTGGCTCCAATCCACATCACTTAAAGCAACAGGGATGGATTTTCTGGTTCTGGTGACCCAAAGTCCCAAATCCTGGAGACTGCTTTCTTTAGAGGGTACAAGTAGAGGCTCCTTCCTGCCTCTTCCAGGATCTGGGACGTGGATGGCCTGAGTCTCAGGTCACATTCCACTAGTCTTCATCTCTGCCTTCCTCTGAATTTGTGTGTTCTTTATTATGTCTTCGTTTGAGACTTGGTCTTGATGAGTAGCCCTGCTAGTCCGAACTTCTAACCCCCTGCCTCAGCTTCGCTAGTGCAGGGTCAGTCGTGGGCTATAGCTCAGAGGTAGAGTGCCCAGTGTGTGTGAGGTTTGGTTTCCTTTCCCAGTGCTGGAGAAAATCCCAAAAGGTATGTTCCCTTATGTGACCTTTTCCCTTCTGAGGTTGACCACCCACCAAGGTCTAGCAATCAATTATTAAAGTCCCGTCATCCACAGCCCCCTTTTGCTCACCAAATCTACCTGCCCAATTAAAATTAAAGACCTCATCCTAACACACCCTCGGTCTTAGGGTGAATGACAGTGAAGGTGACTTTGTGAGCCTGCCTGAGAGAGAGAGAGCAAACTGTAATAATACTATCTTGAGTTCCTCCATGTCCACGGGACTTGAACTAGGGAGACTGGAGTCTGTGTCAAGACATTAGCTAGGCATGGGGTGCATGGGGCAAGAAAGCAGCACACCAGACTGACAGGACAACAACTGCCGTGACTCGGATTCGAACCGAGGTTGCTGCGGCCACAACGCAGAGTACTAACCACTATACGGTCACGGGCAGCCACGCGCCTGATAGTGGTAGGTGCTCGCTTGAGCCTCAGTCAAGCTCAGCCCGGCACAGACCGGTTTCCGAGGCTTCCTTCAACGGGTCTGTCCTACAGAAGTGATTTTTTTCCAAAGCCACTGAGGTTGGGAGCTGCACAGAGTGCAGGCGTCGGTGCCTCGGTTGGGTGGTGAGGGCAGTCGCTAACTGTGAAGTCGGTGGGTCGATGCCACTCTTGCAGGTGCAGTATTTCCCCCAAGCACTTGATAGCCCCCCATCGCCCTCCTCTCCGCGGTGGCTGGGGCACCTGCGGAGGGCACGCACTGCTCTGTGGTTCTTCCGAAGAGCTGGGGAGCAAACCAGCGGTCTAGAGCCTTCCGTAGACGCCGCCCGCCTACAGAGGCCAAAACCATCACTGCCAGTCCCTGGACTCCTTACTAAACACGGCTTGGCCTTAGGAATAAATCGGTTCTAGGGTTCGTGATTACGAATTACGTTGTCGTCGCCCTTGTCATATGCGTATCTTTAGCCGGTGGTGTAAAGTTTACCCGTTTTATTAAAATCTGGTCCGTTTCCTGTGCTTTAGTGACTTGTTTTCCATAATTTTCTTTTATTAAGAAAGGATTTCCACTATATCAATCCCCAAATAAACCAAAGACAGCAGGTGGGGGTTGCCACAGGTGTCCTCCTCCCCCTCTCCCCTCCAAAATAAAAATTGGCTTTATTGTTTACCCTGCCTCAGTACAGGCCATAAATAGCGTGTGACAGAAAGCAGAAAGGTAAGGCCTTAGGTACTTTAAGTCCATAGGGCTTTTTTTTTTCTTATTTAGTGGGCTTCCGGTATTTCAGAGAAGTAGGAGTGTTTCCATTGCCAAGTCAGCACACAAGGAACTGTAAATTTAGAAAGCTCTTTGTTAAACGCCCAAAGATCGTAGTCCCTGAGTGGGCTCGAACGACCAACCTCCCGCTTAACAGCATAACGCACTAACGCATTGCTCCACAGAGACTTTGACATGACAAAGCCGCCTCTCCTTGGTGAGTCAGACATCACCATGGCAGTCACACCTGTGATGTCCACCGTGTCGCGGCCGAGCATCCGGAACAGGAGCCCTCGAAGCCAACCTGCCGGGCTCCCTGCCGGCCCCACGGCAGCTTCCCGAGCTCGCGCGAACGTTATGAACCCGGCGCCTCCGGGACGCTGGGACGGGGCCGCCTAGGACTCCACGCTGGCAGAGTCTTGTTCAGGGCGCCCATCAGGACTCCGTGAAGGAGCCCAAGTGAACCTCAGGGTTCGGTCCTTTGCAGACCTCGAGCACGGACGCCCGACGGCTGGTCACCCCGGGTGTGTGCTGAAGCCTCCGCGTGGACGGCGTGGGAAAGGCGGCGAGTGCAGTGCCAGTGCTCAGGGAGTTCGGACGGGAGGAACTTGACCCCGAGTGGAGAGGGACAGACGGGGGCGAGGGTGGCCTGGGGGTGGGATTGGGGGATACGCACCGAAGAGACCTGCGGAGAAGCCAGGTGGAGCCCTAGGACACGTCAGATTGAATGGTGCATTTAAACTGAGCTGATGTAGTTTGAAGGCAATTTATGTTAGGAAGACAATAAAATCATGAGGGGTGTTTTGTTTTGAATGAATCAGAAGAATGAATTCCTAGCAACGATATCTGTCTTTCAGCTAGGGGTGTGCTGGTCCCGAGCCCGGGTCTGGTGCGGGTTAAGAGCAGAAAAGAATTAAGGAGAGTCTGGAGTCTCAAAGAAAAGTTTAAGACAAGTGCTCCTGGACTTTAAGACAAAAAGTTCAAAATTGAAGAAATGTTCTACTGAGTCTAAGGACCAACTTCCTAAAGATGTCACTTCAAAGGTTAAGACCTTAAGTTAACTTGGCACTTTTGACCACATATTTTGAAGCATAGAAAAGAATAAAAAAAGACCAAGAGGAAAAACAGCTGTAGGAAGAAAAAGGCCTTTTTTTAAAACAAGAGGTATCAGGGAAGAGCGCGAACGCAGTCCCCCACTAACAGAAATTATGCAGTCGAGTTTCCCGCATTTGGGGAAATCGCAGGGGTCAACACACCCCAAGTGCAATGGGTGAGCCTCGCCCTGGGAAAACCACCTACGTGATCATGGTATCTCCCCTGCCAGGTAAGTATGCTTTGCTGTCTTGCAGCCCAGACTCAGCTGCACCGGCCCTGCACTCTGAACACACGGTCACTTCGCCGCGCATACTCCAGGACCTTATTGGACGCGCACCCCATTCCTTCGACTCGATGCTCTCCGCGGGCCAAGGCACCCTTCCACGCCGCGCTGGAAATCCAGCGTGTTCCCGCAGAGTTTGCGGACAGGACAGCCCCTGCGCGCCCCTCATCTGCATAGACCACGCCTCCAACCGGCACCCACGGGTGACATCACACCCATCCTCTTTTCCCGTTTGCTTAGTGAATTTTTTTGCTTGCGGAGAGCTGGATGGAGTGTTGCAGGATCAGAGACAAATCATCTTGAATTATCTCCAATTCCCAAATAGTCGATGGCTGCTCACCGCCGTGACCTAACAGCCTTATAGCTGGTTTCCGTGTGTAGCGACAAACCCCTATCTTCAATCAACACCAAGTCAGAGAAGCCAGGCAGCAAGGGTAGCCAGCCCTGCAGCTGAGGTCTCCAGCTTCGCTGGAACCTGCCCACCTCATGTCTCCACCACTGCATTTTACAAGGCTCTTGATGTATGGATTTCTCTGTTCCTTCTACGGAAACACCATGAGACTGACACTAAGTCTGGACATGGAATTTGGGGTGACCCCAGTCTGTGTTCCTGGTCCAGGGGATCCACTCTGCCCTCTCTCGGACTCCTGCATGTGTGTCGTGCACACACATACAATCAGGCACAAACACACATACATAAAATAAATAAGCACTCCCTTTTCTGCGTTGTGTTTGTGGGGGAGGGACAGGTGCGTATGTGCCATGACTCGCATGTGGAGGCCAGCAGACAGTTTGCAGCAGTCGGATCTCTTTCTGCCATGCTTGCTCCGTGGATCAAGCTCTTGGATGGTCAGACCTGATGGCAAGTGTCCTCGCCCTTGTCTATAAGCCATCTATCTGTCCCTTTAAAACCTCTCCCTCTCTGTCCTTCTCTGCCTCTCTGCACTCCCCCTCAAGCCACCACCAACACCACTCCAGACAGGGTCTATCTACATAGTGATGCAATAAGAGCTTGGTACCACCCTGTCTGACCCCCTTAAAACCTCTTTAGCCCACGTGCAGACATAACACAGCATTTTAAGGATTACAGATGATCATACTGTTTATCATGACGTCATACATGCACTTTCTCTTCTACAATGTTTTTGGAACAAGAATTTAACTGTAGCTTCAGGTGCAAAGAAGGATAGAATGATTCAGCTGAAATACTCATCCAATGATGAACATACACATCACAAAGGTAAAATTACCGGCCGCAAGAACGGATCACAAGACATACAAGTGAATCCACTTTAAGAGTTTATTAGAGGGGGCTGGAGAGATGGCTCAGAGGTTAAGAGCACTGACTGCTCTTCCAGAACTCTTCCTGAGTTCAATTCCCAGCAACCACTTGGTGGTTCACAACCATCTGTAATGAGGTCCGGTGCCCTCTTCTGGCTTGCAGGCATACACACAGAATATTGTATACATAATAAATAAACAAATATTTTTTTTTAAAAAAAGAGTTTAAGAGAGATAGAGAGAGAGAGAGAGAGAGAGAGAGAGAGAGAGACGCGTGCGCGCAGGCCTGGGGAGAGCTGATGCTGAGAAGAAAACGTGGAGTGGGCGGTTCCAGTGGTTAGACACTGACACTGCCTGGCGCGTGCGCATAGGGTCATAGCGTTTGTTGCTGTAGCTTTGACAGGAGCAGATGAAGATCACACAGGGCTTGAGGGTCCTGGGTGGCTATGTAAGTTGCCAGAATGTTGGATGATGCATGCGTGGCCGTGGATCCCGGAAGTGCCTACTCTTGGGGTGGCTCGACATTTGCCATAACGCTAAGTGACAGAAATGCTGACATTTCACCCTTTTGTTTATTATAAAGATTCGGGGGTTAAGGGTAGCAGATGGGTGGGAATGAGGCGTCGCGTCTCTCAAGACTGCTTCCTGTTGGTTTGTGTGCATTGGGAAGTTGGGGTGCTTGGCCACATCCTGGGGGTAGCTGGTTACTTCAGTGTTTTCCAGGCTTTGTGGAACTGGCTGGCTGGCAGCTTGACCCTGACAAGATGCTGGCAATGCGGAAGATTACGTTTAGATCCTGGGGATAAAATCTGAGATCCTGGTGATCAGGGGAGGAAGGTTCCAAGATGGAAGGGGGTCCCCAGAGTCCCCAAGATAGAGGAGGGAGTTTCCCAGGAGTCCCAAGATCAAGGAAGGAAATGATACTTATTCTGGGCAAGTCTGGTCTGTTCATTTGGGTCCAATTTGGCTCTCTGGAGTTCGTGGGAATGTTTGCATTTTTAAAAAGAGATAAATTTCAGACACATTAAGAAGCTTGTGGTAATGATTCTATAGCATTGGAATTAGTTTATTAGGATTTTATTGGTTAGTGTTAAGATTGTGGACAGTTATATAGTGAGGGGGGAGAAAGGGGAGTTATATTTAGTTAAGCCCACAAACATACAAGTCTTGATATTTGACAGGTCTCACCTCTCATTGCTATCCATGCTATTAATATTTGGTACATTAAAAAAAGCAATTTTGTTAAAAGAAAATTTAAAACTACTGTATTGGGAGCTAGAGACGTGGCTCAGCTGTTCGGAGCAGTTGCTGTCTGCAGGGACCCAGCTATATTCTCCAGCATCCACACACTGTCCCGCAAAAGGCCACGACTCCAGTTCCAAGAAATCCAGACCCCTCTTCTGGCCTCTGCAGGCACTTGGCATATACTCGGTATGCTACACACCTCAGGCAAAACACTTGTACACGTAAAACAGAAATCACATAGCCCACAGGGTGTGCCCGGCCTTAATCCCAGCACTCAGAAGCAGAGGCAAGTAGATTTGTATGATTTCGAGGCCAGCCTGGTCTGTAGAGTGAGCTCCACGCTAGCCAGGGCTACAAAGTGAGATGCTGTCTCTAAAGCCAAAACAAGTCCTCTGTAAACAAAACAACAACCTAGCTATGTGATTTTTGTCTCTAATGTGACTTTCTCTTTATTCCCCAAACAAAGATTTGGTAATTCACACAATCACGTGGAAAGGTTACTAACTTCAGTACTTGGGAGAGACAGGATCGCCCATTCAGTCAGAGGATTTGTTAGAGGTAAGAACCAGGGGCTGTCTGCTCTGCTTCTTTGATCTTTCAGCATTTACTTCCATATCTGACTTGGGTTTTTATTTATTAAAACCAATTAGAATTTTGCTGTGTGTGTCATGTATATGTGTGCCCGTGGAGGCTGTGTGTCATGTACATGTGTGCCCGTGGAGGCTGTGTGTCGTGTACGTGTGTGCCCGTGGAGGCTGTGTGTCGTGTATGTGTGTGCCCGTGGAGGCTGTGTATCGTGTACGTGTGTGCCTGTGGAGGCTGTGTGTCGTGTACGTGTGTGCCCGTGGAGGCTGTGTGTCATGTACATGTGTGCCCGTGGAGCCTGTGTGTCGTGTACGTGTGTGCCTGTGGAGGCTGTGTGTCGTGTACGTGTGTGCCTGTGGAGGCTGTGTGTCATGTACGTGTGAGCCGGTGGAGGCTGTGTGTCATGTGCATGTGTACCCGTGGAGGCTGTGTGTCGTGTACGTGTGTGCCTGTGGAGGCTGTGTGTCGTGTACATGTGTGCCCGTGGAGGCTGTGTATCATGTGCATGTGTGTCTGTGGAGGCTGTGTGTCATGTGCATGTGTGCCCGTGGAGGCTGTGTGTCGTGTACGTGTGTGCCCGTGGAGGCTGTGTGTTGTGTACGTGTGTTCCCGTGGAGGCTGTGTGTCGTGTACGTGTGTGCCCGTGGAGGCTGTGTGTTGTGTACGTGTGTGCCCATGGAGGCTGTGTGTCGTGTACGTGTGAGCCGGTGGAGGCTGTGTGTCATGTGCGTGTGTACCCGTGGAGGCTGTGTGTCGTGTACGTGTGTGCCCGTGGAGGCTGTGTATCGTGTACGTGTGTGCCTGTGGAGGCTGTGTGTCGTGTACGTGTGTGCCCGTGGAGGCTGTGTGTCATGTACATGTGTGCCCGTGGAGCCTGTGTGTCGTGTACGTGTGTGCCTGTGGAGGCTGTGTGTCGTGTACGTGTGTGCCTGTGGAGGCTGTGTGTCGTGTACGTGTGAGCCGGTGGAGGCTGTGTGTCATGTGCATGTGTGCCCGTGGAGGCTGTGTGTCGTGTACGTGTGTGCCTGTGGAGGCTGTGTGTCGTGTACGTGTGTGCCCGTGGAGGCTGTGTATCATGTGCATGTGTGTCTGTGGAGGCTGTGTGTCATGTGCATGTGTGCCCGTGGAGGCTGTGTGTCGTGTACGTGTGTGCCCGTGGAGGCTGTGTGTTGTGTACGTGTGTTCCCGTGGAGGCTGTGTGTCGTGTACGTGTGTGCCCGTGGAGGCTGTGTGTTGTGTACGTGTGTGCCCGTGGAGGCTGTGTGTCATGTACGTGTGAGCCGGTGGAGGCTGTGTGTCATGTGCATGTGTACCCGTGGAGGCTGTGTGTCGTGTACGTGTGTGCCCGTGGAGGCTGTGTGTCATGTGCATGTGTGTCCGTGGAGGCTGTGTGTCGTGTACGTGTGTGCCTGTGGAGGCTGTGTGTCGTGTACATGTGTGCCTGTGGAGGCTGTGTGTCGTGTACTGAGCATGTAACTTAAACATGATCAGTTTTTATGACGTCCTGATTCTGCAGTGTGGGATCGAAGTAGGAGTGCTTCCCCTCCACAAGTCAGTGCCCTGTGCTGCATCCCGGCCACTGCCGAAGGGAAAGTTTTTGTGTTTGGCAGGTTTGATCCTCACCACAGGTTGTGCCTTATTATTGAGAGCTAAGGAGAGACAGACTCCAATAGACTCTGGGGCCCGAAAAAGTGAGCGTATTTTCACCTTGAGCAAAGGTCAGAGAGTTGGAACTTAGCTCTTTTCCTTCAAGGTGACCGTCTGATTCTACCTCAGATAAAGATCCCATCTAGATTTAGAGCCTTGAGTTCTGCTCTCTCAAGGTTATTGTCCGCAGGTGTGGCTAATATGCAGACCTTGTCTTTCATGAATAGAGAAATAGATGTGTTTCTATCCCAAACGAAAGTCTAAGGATCTGACTAAGGTCCTACCCTAAGGAGATAACAATGGATTCCACCCAGGGAGTGGTTTGCCTACAGAATATTTTGGTCTAGGGTGTGAGCTGAGCCTTCTTTGTCTTGTTCTAGCGTCAGAATGTTTACCTAAGAATGTAGCCCACGACCTTCAATTGGTGTGTTCTTTTTCTTGTTTCACAGTCTCTCATGAGTTCCTGGGGCGGGGTGGTCATGTTATCCCAGAATTGAGTGAGAGTCTCCCCGACCCAGAGGTCTTTCATTTGCTCAAAGATGATGTTTACTATGCCCTGGGTCTTATGGTGATTGACAGTGAAGGCGATTTTGTGAGTTCACCTGAGACGGTGTGATTGACAGAGAAGACTGCAAGCAGCAAACCATAATGATAATGTTTGAGTTCCTCGGTCAACTGGGCTTGAACAAGGGAGACTGGAGTCTGTGGCAAGACATTAAATTAGCGTGGCGTGGGGTGCAGGGGGTAAGAGAGCAGTATGCTGGGATGGGCAAGAGAGACAATAGTGCCATGACTCGGATTCGAACCCAGATTGCTGCAGCCACAACACAGAGTACTATAAGACCGTGGCTCAGTCCAGATGTGCATCTGTTCCCTTCTGGCATCGGTGCTGGGGCGGAGGTCAGCACTGAGCGCAGGCCAGCCTGAGCTGGTTTTCGAGACTTCTGACCGGCCTGTCCTGCAGAAGTGATTTCTCCAACGCAGCTGAGTTGGGAGCTTGGGAGCGGCGCCCGCACGAGTGAACGCATCTGTGCCTCAGTTGGGTGGTGAGGGCCGTCGCTAACTGTGAAGTCGGTGGGTCGATGCCACTCTTGCAGGTGTACTATTTTCCCCAAGCACCTGATAGCCCTCCATCGCCCTCCTCTCCACGGTGACTGGGGTACCTGGGTAGGGGGCGAACTGTCCTAGGGTCCTTCCGAAGAGCTGGGGAGCAAACCAGCGGTCCAGAGCCTTCCTAGACGCTGCCCGCCTACAGAGGCCAAAACCATCACCGCCAGTTCCCGGATTCCTGTACCAAACACCGCCGGGCCTGCCCGTTTCTGTGGTTTCTTTTGGTGTTTCCATACCACATGGTTTTCGAAATCGGTTCTAAGGTTTGTGATTAGGAATTACGATGAGCTCGCCCTTGTCGTACGCAAATCTTTAGCCGGTGGTGTACTTTATCTGTTTTATTAAAATCTGGTCCGTTTCCTGTGCTTTGGTGACTTGTTTTCCATAATTTTCCTTTATTAAGAAAGGGTTCCCATTCTACCCATCCCCAAGTCAACTAAAGACAGCAGGTGGGGGTTTTCCATAGGTGTCACCCTTCCCGCCCAAAATAAAAATTAGCTTTGTTGTTTTCCTTGCCAGCGGGCCAGGCCGTAAAAAACGAACGACAGGCACTTTAGTAAGGGATTTTCGGAGGCTTGCTGAGAAAGCGGTAGAAGCGTGCACTTTCAAACTAACAATCAACATGCTCGCACACGAGCGACTGACCTGTGTATTTAGACTGTTTAAAATCTGAGAGCCATCGTCCCTGGGTGGGCTCGAACCACCAACCTTTCGGTTAACAGCCGAACGCGCTAACCGATTGCGCCACAGAGACTATGCACAAGCGAATGCCCTGTCTCCTTAGTGAGTCCGGCGACACCGCAGCGGCCACACCTGGGAAGCCCGCCCGCCCGCAGCCGAGCAACCTGAGCTGGAAGATTCAAAGCCAACAGCCCGGACGCCCGGACGCCCCGCTTCCCGACCTCGCGCTTACGTTAAGACCCCGCCGCCACCCGGGGGTCGGGGAAGGAGCCCAAGTGTGCTTTAGGGTCCGGTCCTTTGCAGACCCCGAGCACGGACGTGAGAGGGGCTGGTGTGTGCTGGAACCTCGGCGGGGCCTGCGTGGGAAAGGCGGCGAGTGTGGTGCCCTTGCTCAGAAAGTCCGGACGGAAGAGGTGGACGAACTTGACCCGGAGTGGAGAGGGACCGGCGAGGCGAGGGTTGGTTGGGGGTGTACGTGTGGCTACGCACCGCGGGCATCAGAGGATCCGGAGCCCGGTGGAACCCCAAGGCATATCCGAGAGAATGGTGACTAGTAAGCGACTGGAGCGTGTTGGGAAGACGATATTCCACTAGGATGAGGGGTGTGTGTGTGTGACAGTAAAAACACCTGAGGAGGGACGGGGAGAGAGAGAGAGAGAGAGAGAGAGAGAGAGAGAGAGAGAGAGAGAGAGAGAGAAAGAGAAAGAGAGAGAGAGAGAATTGCTTCCTAACAACGGTATCAATTAGGGGTAATTTAAAACACTCTTTGAGAAGGGATGGGCTGTTCCCGAGTCAGGGTCTGGTGCATGTTAAGCACAAGAACCAAGGGGGAAAAAAAGGTAGAGTGGAGTACCAACCTAGATTTTGACAGTTGCCAAAAAGTACTCAGGCTTTCAGGTAAAAAAAACTCATAATTTCAAAGCTTTCGACGTTTTCTCATTAACATAGTACCTGATTTCCTAAGGATAACTTCTATAAAGCCAATACCAATTTTCTTATCAAATAGGAAAAAACAGGTGCATGCGTAGAGGAAAATAAAAATCCGGTAGTACATATTTGCCACGTCTATTTCAGTTAGCTAGAGGCACAAACGCTACTTATATACCCTTTTCTTTACGACAGTATCAGGGGAGAGCGCGAACGCAGTCCCCCACTAACAGAAATTATACAGTCGAGTTTCCCGCGTTTGGGGAAATCGCAGGGGTCAACACACCCCAAGTGCAATGGGTGAGCCTCGCCCTGGGAAAACCACCTACATGATCATGGTATCTCCCCTGCCAGGTAAGTATGCCTTGCTGTCCTGCAGCCCAGACTCAGCCCCACCGGTCCTGCGCTCTGAACATATGGTCCTTTCGCCGTGCATACTTCAGGACTTGCCCGGACGCGCACCCCATTCCTGGGCACCGCTGCTACTCGTGAACCCGCGGTGACTTCCACGCCGCGCTGGAAATCCCTCGCGTTTCCGCAGAGTTTGAGGATGTGACAGTCCCTGCGCGCTCCTCATCTGCATAGACCCTGCCTCCAACCTGCACCCAGGGGTGACATCACACTCCTCCCCTTTGCCCCGTTGGCTTGGTGAACTTTCTTGCTAGCGGAGAGCTGGATGGAGTGTTGCAGGATCAGAGACAAATCACCTAGAATTATCTCCAATCCCAAATAGCCGATGGTTGCTCGCCGCTATGGCCTCACAGCCTGTCGCTGGTTTTGGTGTGTACCAGCAGACCTCTATCTTCCACCAACACGAAGTACATGAGATCATTCGACCCCTGTAGAGAGAAAATTCTCTAAGTTGCTGGGCAGGTTTTACAAATCTCATTCACCTGTGATAAGTGGTTGCTGAGTTACAACACAGCAAAAATAGCTCCATAGGCCATTCTGAGAAATCTTGTACAACCAGGGCAATTCTTAAACTAAAATAAATAGCCACAGGTACCAGACCTATGTACCTTAAGATGGAGCCAGTGCTGTGCCCCAAGGCGCAGAGACGGAAGCTACTTGAACAGCAGATCTGTTTTCTTTACATGTGTTAGACGAGTTAAATTCCTCACCTGGGTCTGGATGACGCCCATGTTTGCCAAAGGAGTCAGTGAATCTCTCTAAGTAAAGCAGGAGATAAAACATTTGCTTTTGGGAAAACATGTAGTTATACTTTCTCATCAGGTTCAGCAGCCCTCAAGTAACTACATGAAGACTTATTAACACTTATAAAAAGCCTGGCTATTAGCTTAGACTTGTCCCACTAACTCTTATAACTTAAATTAACCTGTCTCTTTTCTTTTTTCTTTCTTTCTTTTTTTTTTTTTCTTTCGAGATAGGGTTTCTCTGTCGTTTACGAGGCTATCCTGGAACTAGCTCTCGTAGACCAGGCTGGTCTCGAACTCACAGAGATCAGCCTGCCTCTGCCTCTGGAGTGCTGGGATTCCTGTTTCTTTTAGTCTGCATTCTTCCACGTGGCTTGGTTACCTCTGATCTGTACCTTATGTCTGACTTTTTACGAGTCTTTGGTGAAATCCAGTTGCCTTGATTCCTCTTCCTCTCTCTCCCGGGAAATCCTCCTATCCTCTCCTGTCTAGCTATTGGCCATTCAACTCTCTCTTTCTTTTGTTTGGTTGATTGTTTTGTTTGTTTGTTTTCCGACAAGGTTTCTCTGTGTAGCTTTGGAGCCTGTTCTGTGCTAGGATTAAAAGCACGCTTCACCGCTGCCTGACTGGCCATTCAGCTCTTTCTTACACCGACCACAGCAATACACCTTCACACAGTGTACAGATATCCCACAACAGAAACATGGACTTGTAAAGTCTGTCATAGTGGGGTTGTAACCTTAGAGGTGGTTAAAAAGCATGAGGTTGTAAAACCTGTCACAATGATGATTAAGGAATGATACCAAGTGTGTCCTAGTCTTAAGGTTATAAACATACCGCCTATTCCAGTTGGCTGATCGTTCGCTAAACTCTTCTGTAAACAGGCAGTTCTGCTTTTGTGATGTTGTGGATATTCTGTCCGTCCTGATTGGCTGACCTATGGTTGACCCCTGCATCTCTGTATTCCCCGATCAATTGTGTGTGTATCCCAATATTGCTGCCACTCCCCCCCCTCTTCCAGTGGGGAGTTCCTAGGCCCGGTGCAATAATAAAGATTTTTACTTTGCAGCTCTACTGCTTCTAAGAGTTCTTTGATCTAAAATCGGGGACACAAGAGTTTATTGCAAAAATGTATTTAACTTGACAAGTATGGTGACCCACGTTGTAATCCCAGCGCTCAGGAGACAGAGGCAGGTGGATCAATGAGTTGAGGCCAGCCTGGTCAACCGAACAAGTTCCAGGATAATGGGGATCACACAGAGAAACCCTGCCTTGGAAAACATTAACAAACAAACAAAACCAAACATTTGCCACATATTGGGGTCACCATATTTACAAAAATAGAAAAAAAAGAATCGCATGTAAATGAAAACTATAAAGTGTCCTTCATTTATCTGCTGCTTCCAGTGACCTGTCTGCATGTGCCCATCGGTGTCCTCCAAAACCAGGTGTCCAGACGCAGGCCCTAAGTTCAGCTTGCTGAGTCTAGCTTATGCCTCCTCCTTGTATCTCAGCTCGCACCACTCACTTTCCTCACTGAAGTGACAAGGACCCGGCAGAGCACCCTAAGGGAAGAGAGGTTTCCTCTTGTTTGTTTCAGAGACTGCAGAGCATTGCAGGGGAGAAGGCAGGGCAGCTACAGTGGCTCAGTCCTTGCACTGTGCGTATCCACATCTTGGTGGGCGGAGAAAGACAAGCTCTCTGGATAGCCCCTTAAC
This sequence comes from Microtus oregoni, assembly GCF_018167655.1. Classification (NCBI taxonomy): domain Eukaryota; kingdom Metazoa; phylum Chordata; class Mammalia; order Rodentia; family Cricetidae; genus Microtus; species Microtus oregoni. The sequence continues at coordinate 3,791,512 of NW_024543830.1, read as the reverse complement.
AGGGGAACATGTGCTCCATCCCGAGAGCCTGGAGCGGATATTTTATATTCACGCCGGAACATTCTGCTCCTCCTCCATCAGAGCCATTTCATATTGCAAAGGGCATTCAATTCACCTTCAAGAGTCCCGTAGTCTCAACAGTTCTAGCACCGTACAGCAGTTCAGTCACTTTTGAGACTCAAGACAATTCTTAACTATTGTTGGGCCCATAGGGGTAGCGCAAAGATGGGGACAGACCACCAAAGTCTAGTAAGCCAGAAGCAGACTTTATTCCAGGAAAAAAATTAAAAATTAAAAAAAAAATCTCCATGGGGCACAAAAGCTTACCAGCTAGCTGAGGCCACAGCCAGAGATGGCTGTGGTCATGGGCTGTTTCCGGGCTCCCCTTTTCATAACAAGAAGCAACAAGAAATTTTTACAATTGCGAGGTAAAACTCAGATACAAATTGCCCTTTTTTACTATTTCCATGGGCAGGGATTTTAGTTACAGGAGCGTTTGTCTTTAAGTTGTCGTTCTCCCTGGTGCTCCCCAACAGTGTCCACTGAAGTACTGCCCTCCTCCGATGCTGCCAGTTTTACAGAGCAGGGACAGTGTAAAACCGAAAAGTCACATACACCCCATCCTTTCAAGGCTAACTCGGCTCACATCAATTGTTGGTCATGAGTGGCTGGGGTTATCTAAAAGCTGACCCTTGGTTTGCAGAGGGCCGCTTCAGCCTTGCAGACAGAGCTATGGGTTGTAAAGCAAAGTACCCCACTGTTAACAATTAATCCTTAAGCTGTTAAAAAAGCTGCTAACATTCTTCTGGGCTTACAACTTTATACTTCTGTATTTCTACATTTTTACTTGTGGGACCTATATTTCTTTATTCTTTTTTTTTTTTTTTTTTTTTTTTTTTTTTTTTTTTTTTTTGGTTTTTGAGACAGGGTTTCTCTGTGGTTTTGGAGCCTGTCCTGGAACTAGCTCTTGTAGACCAGGCTGGTCTCGAACTCACAGAGATCCGCCTGCCTCTGCCTCCCAAGTGCTGGGATTAAAGGTGTGTGCCACCACTGCCCGGCTATTTCTTTATTCTTATTCTTGGATTCTTCACTATGAAATCAAAATCTCAAGTTACACACTTTCAATATACAATGGCAGACCATAAACATCCCCATTCCAAAAGGGTGAAATGAGTATAATTGACTGGACAGAGAAACTACCCAATTGGACTACTCTGTGGGTAGAAAAGATCTATTGGGGATCACCCTACCAAGGCCTACTGGGGAGGGGGGACAGAGAGAGGAGCAAAAAGGCAGAAAAGCAAGCAGATTTATATGACAGCAGGGTTGGAATCTGAGCTACTACAGGCTGCTGGATTGATCCGGAGCTTTGTGCCTGTCCTTGCTGGAGGTAGGCCTACAAGCCTGGCATCTCCAACATCTTCGGCTCTCCATTCCAACTTAGGATTCACCAATACAGCATTATATATTGGTCTGTAAGTGTGTTCCATGTTGTGAATGTTTTACTCTTGGGGGACCTGCCACCCAGCTCCTAAATAAATCACACATACACAGGCTTATTCTGAGTTATGAATGCCGGCCTTAGCTTGACTTTTTTCTTAAATTATTCTGACTACCTTTTGCCTCTGTGCTATTTCCTTTTCTTCTGTATATCTTACTTCCACTCTTACTCCATGGCTGGCTGGCCGTATAGCTGGCCTGATGTCCTCCTTCCCTTGTTCTCTCATTGCTCCTTTCCTTCCAGATTTCTCCTTCTATTTATTCTCTCTGCCTACCAGCCCTGCCGATCCTTGCTTCTGCCTCACTATTGGCCGTTCATCTCTAGAGAGCTTGTTTGGAGGTTCTAGCAGGGGAGCGCAGCTACTCATATACCCTTGATTGAAGACCCGTCCTCCTCTATTCAGGGAAGGTCGTCCTCTTTGACTGAGCGCAGGCAGCTTCTGGAGGGACGCACATGGAGCGGTGATGGAGGAAGGGGACACCCGCCTAGCCATCCAGATCAGCCGAATCAACCCTGGCGATCAAGGGGGTTACAGATGTCGCAGCCAGATCGCCCTTACATCCAGCTGTTCAGCTCTTTATTAGACTATCAGGTGTTTTACACAGGCAAAGAACCACAGCTTCACAGAGTTAAACAAATGCAGTATAAACAAAAGTCACACACCTGAAAATAATAATTCTCCAACAGTCCCTGCCTGGCCTACTGGAGTTTTTGGCCACAGGGGACAACCAGCCCATATTGGAAGGCATGTACTCACAATGATTGTGAAGGGTAAGATCCCAGAATATTTTGAACTATATAAGAAGATGAAATATAGGCAGACATAATGGCACAACTTTTTCCATACAATGTATTTTTATTGTTTTTCCCTCCCATGACTCCTCCCGAATCCTCCCAACCACTCACGTTCATGCCCTTTCTCTCTCACATTCTTCAAAACAAAACACTGAAAATAATAACAGATAAACACAATAAGACAAAAAAAACCACAATAAGACAAAAGATGCCAAAACAAAACAAAAAGTCCACAAAACAAATGAGAAATTCATTTTTGCTGGACAACTATTTCTGAACACGGGCCTGCTCAGGAGTGTGGTTGCTATGCCCAGTGGTGTGTCGTTGGAGGAAAAGGACAAACTACTTGACTTTAGAGTTAGTGAAAGCCACGTCAGACTAGACAATGGGTGAGTAGCAACAGGAGGCACAAATACATAAAGGATGAATAATGAGATTTGAAATCAATTCGTAGTTCTTTAATCAATTGGGTTTAAGCTGAAGTAGTTCAGAGAGGGAAAGAAAATAGCGTTAATACATGCTGTCAGAACAATTTAACACGGTGTCCATGGTGGAGAGCAAAATGTCATCAACTTTATTTCTGTAGAACACTATACATAAACATGAATTTGAGGCTGTGGGTATAAAGTAGTATAGCGCTTGCCTAGCATGTACAAGGTCCTGGGTTTGAACCCTAGTATCACCCAACTTAATTTGATGTGTCATAGACCAAACCTTAAAATTTTACTGATAAAGTACTTAAAGGAGATGGTGATACGTTGATATACAAATGTATGCTAAATAGCACCTAAGAAAATATAAATACAAAAAATGGAGCTGAATTTGGAAATCTGCCTGAATCTCAGATCTTGGGAGGTGATTCTAGGAACATCTGTGAGGCTGAGTGCCTGCTGGCCCTAGTGTAAGGTTGCCACCTGCTGGCCGCTATTGTAGATAATGGAGTGGAGGAAGTGGAGAGGGGGAATGTTGTCTCCCCTCCCAGAGCTTGAGAGAGCAGTTCCCCGTGTTTGTGCTCTGCAGAGCAGAGGAGAGCATTGGCAGGGACGAGCTCAGAGCTGGAGCAAAAGATCGCCGGGCAGAAGGACGATAGTGCCGTGACTCGGATTCGAACCGAGGTTGCTGCGGCCACAACGCAGAGTACTAACCACTATACGATCACGGCGAGCCACACACACGGAACAACAAGGACGTCACCGGCGCTTGTACAACTGGTCAAGCCTCGATTCAGTTCCGCCTAACACTGACCCTGGCGCCCGCTTCTCCCGGGATGCCTGCGCGGTAACTCGACTACCCGCTGCTCCGCTGGAAGCGAGCGGGACGCGGATGGATCTGTTTCTAGTTATCGTCTCCTTTGAGTGGCCTGTGACACCGAATGCTGTGGCTGTGGCTAGCATCGAGCTAGAGACTTCCTCTTGCTGCAATGACAGAAAATACTCCTGTTTTCTTCTGTGGTTCAGTTGGCTAGTGAGGGTGTGTGATGAGATGAAGGTAAAAAGTTCCGTCCTCGCCACTTTCATTTTCTTTTTGTGCTTTTGTTCGCAAGACATTTTCATTGCCTTCCAAGTCTTTGCTGTGTCTGGTGCACTTCGAGAAGCTACGACCAGCCTGGCCTACACAGTGAGTTCAGCCAGAGGTACACAGTAAGACCCTACTCAAAACAACAACGGGATAATCAAATAAAAAAGAAAAGTTAAAAGTCATTCCCTGGGATCCTTTCAAAGAGCCAACGAGGAAACCCGCTGCACACAGACTCTGAAATAACAAAACAGGCACCGCAGTCACTGGCAGTCTCGGAGTTCTTCACAATGGAGGCATTCTTTTTTTTTCTTTTTTCTCTTTTTTTTTTTGCCATTTTTCTGTGTCAATTTGAATTAATTTGGTTCTGACATGAGCTTTGGTTCCCATTCTTGTCCCCATGTCTTTGACCAATGATCTAAGTTTTTCTGGGGGTGAGGGAGCCCAGTTGCCCTATTTTAGTGTTTATATATTTTACTTTTTAAAACATTCATTAATTTTTTTCTCTCCTTTGGAGGTGTATTTTCTAAAACTCTTAATACTTGCTATAGGGTTGTCTGACATCCTTTTGTTTTCCACAGACCATGTTTAAGTGACATTCTTCCCTTTCCAATTTAAGCAGTGTGTCATCTCTCAGTGAAATATTTCAGCACCTCCGGAAATGCCCTTCTTTAGATGAATTATTTTTTAAAGTAGGACCTTATGTAGCCCAGGCTGGCCTCAGTTCCTTATGTGTAGAACATGGCCTTGAACTCCCCATCTTCCTGCCTCAGCTTTTCCAATGTTGGGATTTCAGGTTTATGCCTGAAATTTTTTTATCAATTTTTAGAAGATAAATATTATTTTAATAAGTCTTTTTCTATTCTGCCAGCCAGCTCCCAAATAATGATATGGGTTTATTCATTAGGAGAGCTCAGCCTACAGCTCAGGCTTGTCCCACTAGCTCTTAGAACTTAAATTAACCTACAATTGCCCTGTGACTTCTTACCTCTCTTCCATCTTGTACCTTCTATTTCCTCTCTATGTCCTCTGATGTCTCTCCAGAGCCTAAGTTCATCTCCTCTTCCTCTCTCTAGCTGGAAGTCCCATCTAACCTCTTCCTATATCTCTTTCCTTCTCTCCGCCCCCCACTCTTCCTGCCTAGCTAGCTACTGGCTCTTTATTAAAGCAATCAGAAGGCACCTCGGCAAAGACACATCTTCACAGTGGACAAAAAGATTATAGCATAAAAGATTATGTTATAGCATAGGTTTTCCTTGCTGTGTCCTCTTTTACATGCCGTCAGATGGAGTCTTAGGAATTGCAGAAAGAAATCTGACATGCGTTTCCTCTCTGTTCCTGTGCATATACAACACTGTTTTCCCTGGAGTTGACTACAGCCTGTCTGGGGCTTATTCCGCACAATGACTCCTGGACTGAGTTTCTCAAGTCTTTGCATCTCTTCCTTCAATTGCAACAGGCCCAGACCTCCGTTAGCCCACTCCGCTCGTAGACAGCTGCGCTTGCCAAAACGAAAACAATGACCTAGTCCATCAAAGTCCACAGGTCTGAGAAAGTCTCTAAATGTACTAACCTTGCTTTTCAGATTCTGTGGTTCTGCTTCTTGCAAACTGTTCTTGTTGACTTAGGCGTGTCACCCCCAGAATGAGGTTTTTGTGCTTAAAAGCTCACCCTGAGAAAGGTTCCATCTACACTGGGATCCTGAACACCCATCATGACTTCCTTTCTTGTTTTTGTTTTGTGAGACAGAGCTTTTCTTGTGTAACAATTGTTATGGAACTCATTCTATAGATCAGGTTGTCCTCAAACTCACAGAGACCCGCCTGGCTCTTTTCCCCAAGTACTATAATTAAAGGCCTGCACCACCATGCCTGGCTTACTAATGCCTTTCTATTGGTCTAAACCCACGTCTGAGTAGTGTTGGAGAAGGGGTTGCTTGTTGGTTCCCGGCTACCTGGCTAGCTTAGACCCGAAATAATCACGTAGAAACTGTATTAATTAAATCACTGCTTGGCCCATTAGCTCTAGCTTCTTATTGGCTAACTCTTATATTAATTTAACCCATTTCTTTTTATCTGTATATTGCCATGTGGCTGTGGCTTACTGGCTAAAGTTCTGGTGTCTATCTCTGGCAGCTCCATGGTTTCTCTCTGACTTTGCCCTTCTTTCTCCCAGCATACATCCTAGCTTTCCCTGCCTAGTTCTGTTCTTCCCTGCCATAGGCTCAAAGCAGTTCTTTATTCAATAAGCAATAAGAGCAACAAACTCTGGTGTTTGAGAAGGACCTCCCACACCAGAGTAATCTTCTCTGGCAGATACTCCACACTATAATCTTTGCCATGGCTGGGGTTTTCAGCCATTGTTTCTTCAAACATTTTTCCTTCTCCTCTACCCACAGTTTTCATGAGGCCCAGTTTTCCCATATTAGATCATTTAAGTTTGTCTTAGAATTCATGCATCTGTCCATTTTTAAAAATTCTTTTTTGTCCTTAAATCTCAGTTTGAATATTTTTTTTACATTTTTAAGTTTTTTATATATGTATAGGGTTTTGCCAACATATATAAATGCACAACCCATGTGTGCCTGATGCCCTAGGAGGCCGGAAGAAGGCACCAGACCCTGAGACTGGAGTAAGAGTTATGGGTGACTGTGTGGATGCTGGGAATTGAACATGGGTCCTTTGGAAGAGCAGTCAGTGGCCTTAACCCCTGAGCCATCTCCAGCCCCAGATTGGACATTCTCAATTGCTCAAGGATATATTTCCCTGATCAGGTGGTCTGCGATGTGTAACTTGCGACTAATCTCTCTAGGGAAGCTGCCTTCTCTAACATCTTACTTTTAATCTCTGCTGTCTCCCTTGGTTGATTTTACACATTCTGAATCTCGTTTTGAAGATCTGGACCTATGGAATTTAGGCATAATAACTGAAAGTCCTGTCTCCTAATGCTAACCCCAGGACATGTCTGATTCTGTTTCACTGATGGAAATGGCTCCCTGGGCCTTGGCATGCCTGGTATTCCATGGTTGCTTCCCAGTGATGATAACTGAGTCCTTGGGGTTGGCACAGGACCAGAGAAGACTGACTGAAGTCAGCCCACCTCCCTCCTGCAAACAGCTTGTCCAACAGAAAGGGGAAATTTGATGGTCCCAGACATTTGTTCCTCATCTTTTTCCTTTTTCTTTTCTCCTTTTTTTTTTTTTTTTTTTTTTTTTTGGACAAGGTCTCTCTATGTAGCCCTAGCCCTGACTGACCTTGAACTCATGGAGATCTGCTTCCCAAATTCTAGGATTAAAGATGTAAGCCATGCCCAGTGCTCTTCTGTTTTCTTTATGACTTGCTTTTGTCTGTGTTGGATGTGGGGATGCATGTTCTCTCCGTACAAGCAGAATTATCATGCTGACAACCTTCTCTATTATTCCTCGGATTGGTTATTGTCCTTGTTGCTTTGACCAAACACCTGACATTAGGAAAATTAAGAGAGGAAGGGTTCTTTTGGGCTTACAGTACAAGGGGACACAATTCCTAATAGAGGTGAGGGCAGGATGGTGCCTGAGATGTACTGAGTACAAACCAGGAAGCATATGCAGAGAGGAAGTAGGCTCAGGCTTCGTTCACACCTCTCCCTCTTCCTGTCTACTCCAGTGGACCGAGAGTGAGGCCTGCCCGAGAAGGGTGTTCCTCCGTCTATTCACACAGATAGGGTGTGGTATAGAATTGTCCCCAGGATCTACATCCAGGGTGTTTCCACGACGTCTGAACTGAGCATGGTTTGGACACTGGCAAACTTAAAAGGAGGCTTTTCAGAGCCACGTACGAGTTTGGAACCGGAATTAGCATTTCCTTTCTAATGAGCTGAAAGTCATGCCCCGAAAGTCCTTGAGTGGCAAATCTGGCCCAGATTTATCACAGTCTAGCATGTAGGAGGACATGTGTTTCCTTGTCAGGAATGGAAAATTCAAAAAGTCATGAGGAAAACGTTTACATAGCTGTTTTCAGTAAAAATTCACTGAGACACGTGGTTTCTCTCACGTTTTCTCAATGTGCTGTCACAAAGCCTTCTTGAGGATGCATTGGTGGTTCAATGGTAGAATTCTCGCCTCCCACGCGGGAGACCCGGGTTCGATTCCCGGCCAATGCAACTTGTTCTTTTCTCCTCTTCTGCCTGCCACCCTCGCAATTTTTCTGTGCGACCAGAGAATGGACCAGTACTCTATCCTTTCAGACTGATTTTGGAAATGTTACCAGTGAACTTAATTAGCAATGGCTCGAACAGCTAAGTACTCTCATTTGTCAATGAGTACCGGCACAAATTTGTGAATATCGAATATCGCTACCACAGCTGTAATTAAACAGAGTCTTCCTGTTTCCGTTCAGACACCTTACCCTGAGGTTTTTATTCTCATAGCAGAAGATGACTTCATACCGATATTCTGGGCAGGAAAAAGAGACTAGGATGGGCAGGCAGAAGGTATGCAAACAGTTTGTTCAGGGAAGAGTACCATCCCCAGAGGCTTCTGCCTATCTGCTCTAGACTGTAACTGAGTTATAGGGTAACACCAGGCTGCAAGAGATCCAGAAAAGGGAGGTGACTGTCAAGTTTATTGGGGTTAAAATGGACTGTAAATCTGGATGTGGTAGCACACATCTTTAGTTTCAGCATTCAGGAAATTTAAACTCAGCAGAGACAGGAGAATCTCTGTGAGTTTGAGATGATCCTTACCTACATAGTGAGCTCCAGGCCAGGAAAAACTGAAGAGTGAGACCTTGTCTTAAAAACCACAACAAAAGCCTTTCATGTCTAGGAACCCTGTCCCTAAAAAGGAAAAAAAAAAAATTCTCCACCACCACCACCCAAAAACAACAATAACAAAAAAGTAAGAAAAAAAGGAAAAGAAAAAGAAAAAAATAGTGGAATGATTTGGAAGGCTTTTCATGTCTGTGGATCCTGTCCTGGTTTTTCTCAGCATCCCTGAACTGCAGTTAATGGAGCCAAATAGAAGTCTCAGAGCTGGATGTCTCTCACTGCAACCATCCTTTCTGATGACAATTTTGTAGAGGACAGCAACTAAATAGTATCCTAAACGCAGACTTGGAAAAAAATAGGTTAGAAGACACAAACCGCAGAGCCCTAGGACTATTGTAATGCCAACTACACACTTGGTTAAAACTTACAGTCCCCACCAGGATTAACTCAGCATTCTCTCAACCCACATAAGGATTCTCTTCCGACCTCTACGGTACCAGTGTTACAACTGAGAAGTATTTCATGTACAAAGTAGGCAAAATATTCATACACGAAAGCTTCAAAAGCAAAACCTTTGTTGGCTTGTTTTATTACATTCTCATTCCAAGCGTTACAGACCGGAAAAGACAAACAAAAGCAGGCACTTGCCAGTGACAGAAACATCTTTACCGTCTTTGGGGGACGTTAGGATTGCTTTCGCTCCTTTTGTACACATCAAACGTACACCCACACAGGACGTTAGATGGAACTCGGATTAATATGACCACCGCAAGGAAAAGAAAGCAAGGAGAAGCGCATCCACAAGAGAACACGTATCGAGCAGTGCTGTAGTTAAACATCAGCCTCCCCCCCCCCCAAACAAAATCAGACCACCTCTTTTTAACTACAAGGAAAACTAGGGGAGAGAGCGAACACAGTTCCCCACGGCCACAAATTATGCAGTCCAGTTTCCCGCACTTGGGAGCTAAATCGCAGAGGTTAGAACACCCCAAGTGCAATGGGTGAGCCTCAGCCTGGGAAAGCCCACCCACCTGATCATGGTGTCTCTCCTGCTTTCCCCCTCCCCAGCCCCGACTCAGCCCCACCCACCCTGTGCTCTGAACACGCAGTCACTTCTCCGCATGCGTGTGCTAGCTTTCTCGGACGCACATTTATGTTCTAAGTCTATCTGCCACCTACAGCCCGGCTTTTCTTCCCGCGTCGTGAGAAATCTCCACGGTCTCCAAAGAGTTGCAGACCCTTGAGGCTCATGCGCGCCACTTACCTGCAAACATCATGCCCCTCTCGCAATGGGTCCTGCTTTTAGTTTGTGGGTTTACCCTCATGACATTTTCGCTATTTTATTGGCTCATTGGCCGTGATAAATTTTGAAATTTTGCTTTAAGGTTTACAGCACCACCTTTTACTTTCCCACAGCCTGTGCTCAAGGACTGTTCTTCCTTCCCCATGCTTATGCGGTTCTTACCGTGAAGTTTGCTTCTTCCAAGTTTGTAGACCCCACAATTTATTGTTACTATTTTTGTCTAAACAGTCAATTTCTAAACTTTTTGTTTTATTGTTTTAAGACAGGGTTTCTCTGTGTAGCCTCGGCTGTCCTGAAACTCTCTGTAGACCAGGCCATTCTCCTGCTTCTGCCTCCCGAGTGCTGGGATTAAAGGCCTGTATCACTACTTCCTGGCACCAGTAATTTCCCCCCCAAACAAAATTTCAGTAATACCCTCATTTTTTTCCTTTCTTTTTTCTTTTTTCCCCAGAGACAGGGTTTCTCTGTAGCTTCAGAGCCTGTCTGTCCTAGAACTAGCTCTTTTAGACCAGGCTGGCCTTGAACTCACAGAGATCCGCCCGCCTTTGCCTCCAAGTGCTGGGATTAAAAGCCTGCGCCACCACAAATGCTGCTAAGAGATGTGTAGCACCATGCCTGACTTCCAACAGTAATACTGGTGATAATAAATACAGGGACCACATTCATGTCTGTGATGAGAAAATATCTAGATAAATGTGCTTCGCTCTCACTACAAAAAGAACGTATTTATCTGAGAAGTTGTTGATGTCAATTCTCGAAACAGGAATGGCAGCACCCACATTAATAATAACGACAAATACTAAGAAAACATTTCTTCTACTGAGTCCTCAGACTCCACGTCTCAGCCTCAAGTATCCTTTAATATTTGGGACCCCGTGTGAAGCCAGCGCTCCTACGAGTCTGCTTTACAGTCTAGATCTTGTCTGTGATTTTTGCCGGGGAATAAGGCAAGTAGACAGAATGACAACCATATTTTTTTATCTGCAGATTTGTTAACCATTAAGGAAGCCAAATAAAAGAAAATTGAACTTGTCAAGCTAACAGACGCTCTCAGGACAGTTAGCAATGGACAGAGATCACCTCTGTTTCCAAGTCCTAACAATAAACTCAAACTGGGGCCATCCTCTCCTCGTGTTGTGGGTTTGAAACCACAGCTATACAATGTCTGGGCTTTCTCTGAGGGTGCGGGTAGGCGCGGGTAGGTGCAGGTAGGCGCGGGTAGGCGCGGGTAGGCGCGGGTAGGTGCGGGTAGGTGCGGGTAGGCGCGGGTAGGTGCGGGTAGGTGCGGGTAGGTCCTTATGGCCCGGAAATGTGTTGCTCCCTAAGGTGATGGCCATTGCTTGGTCCCAGCTCTGGGCCTGAGATCCTTTTCCTTGGCCCTGTTTCATCTCTGTTGTTAAAAGTCAGGCAGCAAGATGTGAGGCATGGAAATCACAGACATGACATCTGAAGCATCCCACAGCCGTGAATGTGTACACAGGAAGGATGTTTATTAGAGAGAGGAAAAGACACGTGCGTGCACAGGCCTGGGGAGAGCTGGTGCTGAGAAGAAAATACGGAGTGGGCGAGTTCAGCTTTGAAACCGCCTAGCATATGTGCATACTGACGTGGCTTACATAGCTGTAGCTTCTGCAGGGTAGATCAAGATCACACAGGCTTTGAGGCCCTGGATGGCTATGTACGTTGCCACAACACTTGATGGTGCGTGCCTTGCTTTGGAACCCAGAAGTGCCAGTGCTTCAGGTGTCTAGACATTTTGGCAGAACTACGGGTGATAGAAATGATAACATTTCACCCTTATATTTATTATGAAAATTGGGAGGTTAAAGGTAACAGATGGGCAGGAATGGGGCATCACGTCTAACAAGACTACTTTCTGCTGATGTGGGATGCTTGACCACGTCTTGGGGTAGCTGGTTACTTCAGGGTTTCCTGGTCTTTGGGGAACTGGCTGACAGGCAGCTTGGACCTGACAAGATGCTGGCAATGCTGAAGATTGTGTCTAGAAAAATTTTTTCTCCTGGTGATAAAATTTGAGATCCTGGTGATTGAGGGAGGAAGGTCCCAAGATGGAAGGGGGGGGGTCTCCAGAGTCCCCAATAAAAAATATATGGCACAGACCTAAACCAACAATTCTCAACAGATGAATCTTAAAATGTCTGAAAGACACTTAAAAATGCTCAAGTATAACATCCTTAACCATTAGAGAGATGCAAATCAAAACTCTGAGATTCCATCTTATCCCTGTAGGAATTGCCAAGATTAAAAACACTGTTGACAATTTGTGCTTAAGAGAATGTGCGGAGCCGGGCGGTGGTGGCGCACGCCTTTAATCCCAGCACTCGGGAGGCAGAGGCAGGCGGATCTCTGTGAGTTCAAGACCAGCCTGGTCTACAGAGCTAGTTCCAGGACAGGTTGCAAAGCCACAGAGAAACCCTGTCTCGAAAAACCAAAAAAAAAAAAAAAAAAAGAGAATGTGCGGTAAAGGAAAAAAAAAAACTTCTCCATTGCTGGTGGAAGTGCAAACTGGCACAGCCACTTTGGATACTAGTATGGTGATTTTTCAGAAAATTAGGCAACTATCTACCTTAAAACTCAGCAATACCAGTTTTGTGCCTATGCAACAAAGATGCTCAACCAATAAGGACATGCGCCAAACTATGTTTATAGCAAAATTACTTTGTCATAGACAGAATTTGGAAACTACCCAAAATGCACCTCTTCTACAATATGTTACCTGAGAGGCATCACCCTTTACAATAGCCATAAATACCATAAAATATCTTGGAGTAGCTTTAACCAAACAAGTAGAAAATTCTATATGATAAGAATTTTAAATCTTTCAAGAAGAAATTTCAGACACCAGAAAATGGAAAGATCTCCTATTCTCTTGTGAAGGTAGAACCAACACAGCAAAAATGACAATCTTACTGAAACCTACAGATTCAATGCAATGCCCATTAAAATTATAGCAAAATTCTTCACAGACCTCAAAAGAACAATCTTCAACGTTGTAAGAAAAAAATACTCAGGGTAGCCTAAACAATCTTATAAATCCTGTAAATCAAGGAACTTCTGAATGCATCACAATCCATGGTTTTAAACTTCACTACAGAGCCACAGTACTGAAAACACATTGAGAAGGTATGAGGATCAAAAGAACTGGTATCAGTTCACCTTGGGTATGAATCCACATGCCTACTAACAGCAGATTTTTGACAAAGAAGCAAAATTGTGAACTGGAAAAAGAAGCATATTTAACCTGCTTGTTTATTTTTAATTGTCCTGAAGCTGCAGCTTTCTGAGGCTACTTTTTCAAACCTGCCTTTCAACTCCCTGCTGAAGCCAGGCCACTTGGCAGGGGGCAGGACACAGGCTCCCTCCGTCTGCCAGCCTGCCATCACAAGCTCTGGTGTGTATAGTCATACCGATTTTAAACTTTGTTTTTTTAATTTTAACTTGTAATCGTAAAATTAGGAGAATTCCTGAATCCTCTCCGCTGTTCTATTAGACGACTCTGGGCTACCAACTGTGTGGGGTAAAATTTGTTCTCTAAACGTACTCCCGCAGGTGGGTTAGATTCAGCTGGTTACTGTGTGCCCCCGGCACCTGGCGTCTCAATCTTAGCAGTAACCTAGGCGATTCTTGGGCCAAATGCCATAGTTCCTTTACTTCTCCTACCTGTTTAGCTAGCGATAAAAGTTGCATTTCTGCGGCTAGCATGCTTACAGGCTCTAAATCTCTCTGCCTCTGTTTCTGCTCCAGTTTAACTCCCTTTAGCTATCAACATAGCTACTGAATACTCCTTCCTTATCCCATATATGAAACTTATTATTTACAAATTTTTGCTCCTGATTTAAACTTCCCACTTCTCTATACTTCTTGAAACTCTATTCTTTATTTCTGAGTGCACATTATTCACATATGCACCTATACTGCAATTTTTTTCTCGTGGGTTCCTCACGTTCTCCTCTGTACGTTTGGTCACTTCTTCCATGTTTTTTGGGGTTCACCAATCAGTCTTGCATACGGGCACCATTATGTCAGGGTCTGGTGCTAGCCCGGAGCCTAAATTATTTCTCCTGGACCTGAGGAGAGGCGTGGGAATAAACTCACAACTCAAATGGCTTTATCGGGAAGGAGATTCTCAGGAATCCCTCATGAAATCTTGAGTTCACATCCTGAAAATTCCTCTGCATTTTTTCTCCAAATAGACTTATATACCAGAACATAAACTGAGGGGGAAATTCATTGGCATTCTGCTTCCGAGGTAACCAGGCGAATGTCTCTGGTCTCGTCCCCACCTTTGACCACACCTTTCTATGCCCATTTTGTCTCCCTATCTTCCTGCACTGATGCCAGCTCTGTCACATAGGTCAAATTAGCATCTCTATCCCAAGCATCCTCCACATTACAAAGAAGGAGCAGAACAACATTAGCATATCCTGACCCTTTGTTAGGGAGGTGACCACCTCCTGTGCTGCAGGTGCAAACTGTGGCCTGGGATTCTGGTCGCCATACCATGTAGAAATATGGGTCTACAGTATGGAATATGAGAATGCCAGGGAATGTTAAGAGCCTTAGATAAAGTTTGAGAGATCTGGGAGGTAAACCCTGGACCATTATCTGACTGAAGAGAGGTTTGGATTCCAATCTGGGGCTATTTTCCTGGAGAAGAACATCAAAAGCTATCTGGACCCTCTTGTTAGTGGCAGGAAACACTTCAATCCACCCAGACATGGTATCTAACAAAACCAAGAGTTATTTAACCCATCTGACTGTGGGCATATGAGTAAAATCAAGCTGCCACTCAGTCCCTAGAAGGGAAACCCTGACCTGGTGGGTGGGAAAAGGGAAGTTACCATACTTGGACTTGGAATCTAACCTTTGACAGATTTTATAAGACACAGTGATCATTTTTAAGAACTTTAAGTCTTCCAGGTGGATTGGAGATGAGCCTTGACAAAGTGAGACAGAGCCTGACTATTTGGATGAAGAGTTGATGTAGGTAGGACAGAATTGGCCGAGTGTCAGGTGGTGACTGTGAGAATGTGGGCCGTACTGTATGAACCCCCTGAGGTGATTGAGGTAAGTCTGGGCCTGGAAGGCTGCTGCCCTGGCTGCTTGGTCAGCTTGGTTGTTTCCCTTAGAGATGATGGAGTCTGATCCCTTAGAGATGACTAGATTCTGATGAGACCATCAGTGAATAATTCCTATAGCTCTGCGGAGATGGGAGGCCTTTAACATGGCCATAATGTAGCCTAGTTAGTTATGGATCCTCCTTTTGTTGTAAGAAGCCCTTGCTCTTTCTAGATAGCAGAGTGGGCAGGGAAAATAACAAAGCCAATTTTTATTTGGTGTGGGAAGAGAGGGGACCCCTGTGGAAACCTCCACCTGCTGTCTGGTTTATTTGGGAATGGGGAGAATGGGACTCCTTTCTTTTTTTCTTTCTTTCTTTTTTTTTCAAGACAGGGTTTCTCTGTGGCTTTGGAGCCTGTCCTGGAACTAGCTCTTGTAGACCAGGCTGGCCTTGAACTCACAGAGATCCGCCTGTCTCTGCCTCCCGAGTGCTGGGATTAAAGGCGTGCGCCACCACCGCTCAGCTGAGACTCCTTTCTTAATAATAAAAAAAAAAATGATTATGGACAGCAAGTCACCAAAGCACAGGAAAAAACGGGTAAACTTTACACCACTGGCTAAAGATATACATATCACAGGGCAACCAATATGTAATTTATAAACACAAAACCCTAGAACCAAGTTATTTAAAAAAACCCATTTGGTGTGGGAATACCAAAATAAATCCAAGAGATGCAGGTAAGCAGCATCGATGGAAGGAAGGCTTGGGGCCACTGGTTTGCTCCACAGTTCTTCAGAAGGACCACAGAGCAGTGCGTGCCCTACCCAGGTGCCCCAGCCACCGCGGAGAGGAGGGCGATGGAGGGCTTTCATGTGCTTGGGGGAAATACTGCACCTGCAAGAGTGGCATCGACCCATGGACTTCTCAGTTAGTGACTGCCCTCACCATCCAACCAAGGCACAGATGCCTGCACTCGGTACTGCTCACAGTGCATAAGCTTTGGAGAAATCACTTCTGCAGAACAGGCTGGTCTAAAGAAAGCCACCCGGCATGAGCCAATCTGAACTTGACTGAGACTCTGGTGAGCACCCACCATCAGGCGCGAGGCTCATTGCGATACTATGAGTAGTTAGTACTCTGCATTGTAGCCACAGCAACCTCGGTTCGAATCCGAGTCACAGCAATCAACATCCTTCCCATCTGGCATGCTGCTTTCTTGTCCCCTGCACCCCACACCTAGCTAATGTCTTGACACAGACTCCAGCCTCCCTAGTTAAAGTCCCGCAGACATGGAGGAACTCAAAAACTATTAGTACAGTTTGCTGCTTGGAGTCTTCACTGTCAGTCATGCTGTCTCAGGTGGACTCACAAAATCACCTTCACTGTCAATCAGCCTAGGCCCAGGGCATAGTAAGCACCATCTTTGAGCAACACCCCTTCCCCTGATTTTGGTCATGTCAGCATGATGCAGGGTCTGAATGTTCCTATCTGGTATTTGTCTTAGTAATAACACGTTAGTGGGAAATCTTGTTTTCTTTGTCCTGCCCTCCCTTTATGTGTCCTCCCCCCATTACTAGTGATGGCTCCTAGTAATGGAGTCTCAACTGGCCATCTCCTTCACCAGACAAGGATTCCAGTGGTAGGACTGGACTGCATTCAATTCAGTTGTCGGTCAAGGGTGCCCCATGGAAATCTCCAAACCACCCAGGCTGCTGCTAAGACACAGGACAGGGCTGCTCTCCAGAAATTGCCAACAGGACCCATTGCTGAGGTAACACCACACATGGAACATGGGGAAGTCATCTGGGTCATACAGGAAGCTGCATCCCGACCTTCTAGTCTCTTGGGTGAGGGAGGGTACTCTGAGCGCTATTCAAAGAGAAAAGCAGACATCAACCAACCCAGTCACAAAACCCTTGACCTACAAACTGTCCTGCCTACAAAATATGAAGGACAACGGTGGCGCAGAACTGTGGGAATAGCAAACTAGTGTCTGAATTGACTTAAGGCCCTCTCCACAAGAAAACCCACACCCAACACTTGCTTGTGTAGCCAAGAACCAAAGTAGATAGATAGATAGATAGATAGATAGATAGATAGATAGATAGATAGTAGTTAACCCAGAAGTAGATAGTCCAGGCACATAGGGTAAAACCTTTTTGTTTTTTTAATGAACCAGTACTGTTTGGTTATTGAACTTAAGTCTTCAGCCTTAATGGAAACTTTACTATTTTTTTCTGACACAATATGAACACACACACACACACACACACACACACACACACACACCACATAGCATGTATGCAATCTTCATGGTTATTTTGGTACCTGAGGAGATCAGAAAAGGGATGAGGACCCCCAAGGTCTGGAGTTAGATAGGTGTGAGCCTCCATGTAGGTGATGGGATTCAAACATGGATCCTCTGCAAGAGCAGCCAGTGCTCTTAACCAAAAACCTGTCTCTTTAGTTGTTTAATATGAAGGCTTTTTCCCCTCTGTGTCGCCCTAGCTAACCCATAACTCACTATGCAGACCAGGCTGGCCTGGAATTTAGAGATCTGCCTGTTTCTGTCTCCTGAGTGAAAGATGTATATCCCCAGGATTCTGATGAACATAAATGTTTTTATGGTTGTGAAGGGTGCCTCTAAAAATAGCTGATAGTTTAATTGTGTGTTTATCACAATTGAAATAACTGTGTGTGGGACAGGGCCTTGCTATGTAGCCCAGGCTAGTATCAATTTCCTGCCCCTGCAGCCATCGCATTTTGTGTGCTGGGCTGACCTGTCCACACCTCCACAATCAGACTCATTCTCAAGGACCACCTGGGTGTATGGTAAAGCAAACATCACACAAGACAGACTTGACACTCATGGGGCCCATGAGAACCCCATTTCTTCTGCAGTGTCTGAACACCCACTGAAAGGTAAAGTTTCAACTCAGGACCCTCAAGACCAAGTTCTTAGCAAACAAGAGACTTATTTACCCCAGAGGAACAGACGGCAGGAAAAAGAACGAGATATAGGAGATAGGGAATGAGGGAGAAGGGGACAGGGGCAAGGGAAGGAGACAGGCATGCTTTCTGGAAGCACAAAGGACTGGCTCTTGATGGAGAGGAGACAGACATGGCACATAGGAAAATGGTGATTAATGAGGGTAAAATGGGAACCCCTATGTTAGGATGAGGTCTTTAATTTTAATTGGGCAGGTAGATTTGGTAAGCCAACTGGGGCTTTGGATGACTGGACTTCAAGACTTTGATTGCTGGACCTTGGTGGGTGCTCAGCCTCAGAAGGAGGAAAGGTCCTGGAGACAGCAGCCCTCCAAGACTGTGCTGGGCCACCCTAATTATCATCTGCCACCGACTCTGCCACCCATCTCTCCATCTCTCATGGCAGATCTCCCGTCTGGGGTCACCTGCCTGTGTCCTGAAAAGCCAGCTCCCCTCTTTAAATCTCTGTATCTCGACAGCTCCCATGTAGCCCAGGCTGGCCTCCATCTCACCATACAGCTAAGGCTAACATGCAAGCTGTGATCTTTTTGCCTAGATGGCAAGGCATGTTTACATGGTGCTGAATTGGAGCTTGGGGTTTAATGTCCTAGGGAAGCCCTCTACCACCTGAGCTCCCATCCTGGTCTGTCTGTCTTCTTTGAACCAAAGTTTCTTAGTCCAGGATGGTCTGGAACTCCTGATCTTCCTGTGCTGTTACCCCCAACACTGGCATGACAGGCTAGTGTCTCACACATCTTCCTTCCGGTCAATGAACAGCTCTCCAGCATCCCAGGGTCTGGTGTTGGGTCACTACCATGAGAATGTGTCCACGAGGAAGGTGAATGACACTAACCACCTGGGGTGCCAGGAAAAGGTGCATTCCCACAGTCACACAGTTATTAGGCAGCCTGGACAGGACTGATTTGTTCAGACCATTTTTGACTGCAAATTCTTGCATGGAACACTAGTGGCATGGATGAGGCCAGGCCCTCGGCATTGCTCGGGGTCCTCCGGTGTCGGGAAAACCATCTGCTATAGCAAAGAAGGACTCGTCAGAAATATCTGAGGACTGGAGAGACCCACAAATCTATATGTCACAATGTGTCTTTGACGTGTGGAAGTGGAAAAGCATGGAATCTGCAAGAACCAGACACAGCTGGAAGGATCCAGGAATACGAGGAACATTGTGGTTGGACCAATGTGAGGGGAATGTGAGCCACAGGCCAGCTGGGGCTAGTTTGGTAACAGACCATCCAGTGTGGACATGAGAGGAAGCAAAAAGACAGGGTCAGATCCTGAGACTCCACAAAAGTGGGAAGGAGCTGGACAGCCACTACTATCAGATAGGGACACTGTGGGAATTGATGGAGAGTCTGGGAGGGGCAAGGTCCCATGTAGTGGTATCTGCAGATGTCAACAGTGGCAGAGGTTATATCTGAAGAACATGCATTCCAGGCTGACCATGGACTGGCTTCTCTTTACAGGGATGGTCAGGATACGTAGAAAGGTGGTGATGGCTATAAAATACCTGTATGGTGCAACAACTCTGAGTCTCTCCCCTTGCCTGCCCTTCCCATGCTCTCCTAATGTATCTTGCACCAAAGCTAGCAGCGCCACCTATGGAAGAGCATGGGAATTGGAGTAGGTGCCTCCAGAGAAGGAATTTGGCTTTTGTTTGCTGGTTGACACAGCATAGCAGTGATCTACATCTTGTTCTGCAACGGAATTGTGTGATTATGTACAGGTTTTTCTATTTACATATGTGTGTGAGTGTGCCGGTTTTCCTATTTATGTATGTGTGTGTGCTTGTGTCTCCATCGCTAATGCCTCCTCTAGATGGCGCACACTGACCTCTGGGTGCTACTCCTCTCTCCTCAGTCTATTGATTCAAGGTTGGGGCAATCATACTCTTTCTCCAACTGTTTGCTTTCAATATCTGAAGGCTCACCTGGGCTCAGTGGTTCCAGGTAGACCTGCCAAGAGCTAGTCTCACCCTCTCTATCAACTTCATAGCTTGAGTGAGCTCTAGTGACACTCTGAGTGAAATTTTCATCACTTCCTATGTGTCTTCTCTTTGTTTTGAATCCTCCAGTCTCTAAAAGTCTGAGGATCTGCACCAGTGCTCGTTCACTTCAGAGACCTCATCTGTTCTACTCCCTTTATCCTGACCTCATTTCTAAGCATCCTTTGTTTCTCACGTTACTTGAGTGTGGATCTTAAGGAGGGAAAAGCCATCCCTGGGCAGCGGTTGGGAAGTGAGCTTTCAATTTCACATAAAACGTGAGAAGCAGAGGGCTAGATTTCTGGCTTTAGGAAGAAAATGTGCCTAAAGGCTTCCCCGGTGTCCCCAGAGAGGCTCTTGGAAATGGCACCTTAGTTTCAGGTCACTTTTGGGTGAAGTAGTTAGCAGGGGTTAAGAGCTGTATCATATGACATCAGCAGTCCCCCACCTGGACATTCTACTGTATCCTGGAGAGCCTGGAATTCTGTGATGTCACCTGTGTTGTGGCAACGCCAACTGCCCTTGAGGCATTCGTTCAGTGCCTGTGTGGTTCACCCACAGCCATGCTGACACGACTCAACAGGCTGCTTGGGAGACAGGATGGAGAGCGCAGGGAGGCCAGAGAGAGGCACAGGGAAGATGGCCTTCAGTCTCCAAGTCACACATCAAGGAATAAATGGTTCTGGAGAAAGCGCAGTGAGTCCTGGGCAGGGGACAGGGATTCCTGAAGGATGAAGGCTTTAGTTGATCCTTTCAGGAGTGGGACTCAGGAGGTGGGAGTTCCTGGGAAGCGATGTCCTCTTCTGCTTTTCTGAGTTACTAAAGAGCAGGCCCAAAGTCGAGGATGTCGGATGGTGTGTGTGGCAGAGAGCCAGGGATGGACAAGGCTTCCACTGCTGTGCTGAGGGCCCTCTGCTTTCCCTCGGCCTCTGCGTGGGAAGCACCGAGGGACCACAGTGGTTCCAGTTCCAGCCCTGCCCTTCACCGTCACTGGATTTCTTTTGCTTGTGTTTCACTAGAAAGAGGGAGAGTAACGTCCCCCAGACAAGCTCCCAAATAAATCACACACAGAAGCTTCTTCTTTCTTCTGAATGCCTGCCCTTAGCTTGACGTGTTTCTTCTCAGCTCTCCTTGACTTAAATTACCCAGACTACCTTTTGCCTCTGGGCTTTTATCTCTCTCTTCTGTAAATCTTATTTCCACTCTTATTCCATGGCTGCTGAGTGAGCTGGTGTCTGACCCCTGGAGTCCTCCACTCTTGTTCTTGGGCTCCTTCTTCTTCTCCTCTCAGAGTTCACCTACTATTTATACTCTCTGCCTGCTAATACCACCTATCCCTGCTCCTATCTCACAATTGGCTGTCCATATCTTTATTAGGACCATCAGGTATTTTAGAAAAGCACAGTAACACAGCTTCACAGAGTTAAACAAATGAAGCATAAAGGAAAGTTATACACCTGAAAATAATATTTCCCAACATTGATGGACATATCGAGCAATAGTGATTGGGGATGGAGACATGGCTTATGGGTCCCAACTTGAGGATAGTTGTTCTGCTCTCTGTGGACTTCAGTGGGTTCCATGCGTTCCCTCTTCCTCAGGCTTCTTCTGGGGACTCAACATGGTCTCTCTTGGTCCTGTACCATCTAACTGTACAAATTCACTGATGTTTATCTACCTACAGGGAGTACTGGAAAGGCACGGACCTCAGCCTCCCTCACTGAGCAGGAGCAGCAGATGAACAAGGTTGATGAACTGAGCCTTCAGCTCCAGATGATGACCAATGAGAGGAACGAACTTCGTGCAATCCTGGCCAACTATACCAACAATGATTTGAACAACAGGTAGTCATTATGTCCAGTTCTCTGGTGACTGTCTTGACCCCCCTATGTCAACCCCAGCATTCCTCATGTCACCTGAGGCTGCACCTCCAAGGTGTCCTCCTACCCAGTGTGCTTTTCCCGAGTGCATCTGAGAGGCAGAACTGAAGCCGGGGTAGGAGTGAGATGGGGGCACAGGCTGTTCTGCTTCCTCCCAATGAAAAGCAGAGCCTGCGTCCTGAGTCACATTCTATGGATGGAGCACCAGTGTGTGAGCTCACAACACGCATTTCAAAGAGGCCTGGACAGGTGGTGGGAGATGCTGGGTGCTGAGTTCATGGGAGTCTTTGTATTTGACTGGGGGATTTCTAGCTGGTTGCTCTGGGAGCAGGGCCTGATCCCACTTGGTTTATCTCAGTGTGTGACTGGAAGACCTGGAGCTCATCCCGGCATCTCTCTGCTCTTGTTCCTTATACTCTGAGATAATGCCACCTACCTGCATGTCTCTGGCATCCTACTTGTGTATGGGTTTATGTGTGTGAAGAGCTAACAGGCCCAAACATTGCCAATATGGCAGTGGCAGATTTTGCCCTTTTCACTTCCCTCTCACTTGATATAACGTTAATTCGAATTTCTGAAATTTGTCCTCAAGGTTCATACCATTATTTGTCCTATGACTCATTCCTGAAGCCAAACACCAAGGTCCAGCAATCAAAATTCACTATTTGGCTATTCTGGCTAAGCTGTCCAATCAGGTCTCACCAACTCATCCTAGCACAGACTTCCCCTTATCTTCTTAAAAATCCACTGCTGAGAAAAATACCGGTTGTTTGCTCTCAATTCTTGCCTGATTCAGAGGCAGGTACCTATTCCATGATTGCTCTTCTGAGTCAATAAATCTCCTTTGTGCTGTGGTGTCTGGTGTGTTCTGTACTGTCTCTGAGGGGTTCCCTGACAGTGTGTGTGTTCATGTGTGTATCTGTTCAGATCCTGTGAGTCAGAGATTGGTGGCAGGGCTGAGGATCTGTCTGACTCAGAGTCTCAGGTGATATAAGTGCTGAGGCCCTGGAGTCTCACTTTGAGCATCCCTGCCCTCATCCTTTGTGCTCGCCTTGGTGACTGAATGGAATTCCCTGGGGGAGTTTATAGAGTCATTGTACTGTACGGTCTCCTCCATGGAAATCCTGATTATGAGTTCTGAGTATCCTTGTGATAACAGGAACACAGAATAAATATTTTTTTTCTGAAGACAGGAGACATGACATCAGAGTTTTCAGGTAGGCCCAGACCCATAGCACAGACTCCTGGGACATCTTATAAAGAGCTAGTTTGTTTCTCCAGGCCTATGAGGAAGCTCATGTAGCCCTGTCTGTCTCCATCCTGCTGCTCTGCCTTTCTGGCCCTGGAGCAGTTTATCAAGTCTAATAAATATCAACAGGTCTTAGTACCTAGGATTCGGGACATGACATCTAGTGCACTAGGATAATCCAAGACCCAGGCGTAATTCATGTGTTCATGGGGTTCTGATGACTGTGTTCATGGGGTTCTTTGTTCCTGGTCCCATGCTCTACCACAGGCTGAATTCTGAGCTAGAGGAGCTGAAAATGGATCATCAGAAGGAGACATCAGAGCTGGAGAAAGTCCCCAAGGAAATTAGTGAGGACTCTTGCAAGTGCAAGGAGCTGACTGAGAAGACAATCTCATACAGGTGAGTGTCTGATTGGATGGGACCCCGCACTTGGGAAGGACAGCTGCTGCACTTATTTCTCTTTGAACCGGAGTGAGGGCTGTGCTTCTAGCTTGTCCTCCAAGACTGATTTCTCCCAATTGCAAGGAGTCTGAGAGCCCCTCCCAACACTATCCTGTCACCTCTCAGAACTTCTAGATAGAAAACATGGTTTGCACCATGAATGGTGTCTGGGACTTTAACAGGGACTTAAAGAGCCTGTTGATATGGGACACAGATGTGGAATGTATTCCTCTTGGGTCCTCGGTTCACCCTCAGAAGATTTGCTCTATACCTGATAATGTTCTCCCAAAACCATGATCAGTGTAGGACCGGCATGTGTTAGGGGTGCAGAATCCTGTTCTCAGAGGTACATCATCTTGGTGATACTGGCATGGCTAATGTGTTCTGCACTCTGGGACTGTCTGAGGACATAGAACCTTGCAGGGAAGGTGGTATTAGTAGGTAGGAGTGGCAGATGGAGGTGGACTGGAGCTCATCATTGTTTGTGATGGTTAAGCACCCTCCACAGCCGACTTCTGAGGGAAAAGACACAGATGAAGGAAAAAGTGGGCATGTTGAGAGAGGACAACAGAAAGCTGCAGCAGGAGCAGATCTTCCTGCAAGAGTCCTGTGAGGAGACAAAGAGGCTCTGTGAGGAGGCCCATGAGAAGATCTATGACCTCTTGACAAAGCAGCAGCAGGTAAGCTGAGCCAGCAGGAGCAAGCTGCCCACCTATCTAACCACACACACATATATGTACACTGTCATGTAACCGTCCACTCAGTTACCCAGCTGACCACCTCCATTCCATCTAAAAGTTCATTTCTGGGATCGTCACAAGTCTTTCTGGGGAGTAACCTCTGGGAAGACACAACCTGACTGGAAAACAAACCATCCTGCTCTGGTAGAAGCTGCAGTTCTTTGGGGAAACTTGTAAATCACATATCACACACCTACATGTCAGTATGGTAGGAAGGGTTTTATCCTGGGAGCCACATAGGGAGAATCACAGAGCTTTGAGTGAGTGAGTGAGTGAGTGAGTGAGTGAGTGAGTGAGGACAAGGACCTGGGGATCATTTGTTTGCTAGAACATAATATTTTTGTTCTGCTTAAGCTACCAGGCCAGAGCTCTTTGGATCTCCTGTCTCCTCACAGATAGAGATTCCTATCTTTTTCTGTCTCATCTTATTGCTAACTGCTTTGTTTTATAAGGAAGACAAAGAACTATTTTGGAACTAATGTGTTTTGTAAAAGAAAATTCAAACCCCAGAGCTATTTTGAAAATAAAAAGTAGATCTTTCCTTTCACCGAACTGAGGCAACCTCCCAGGAAATGTCTCGTTTGTCTCATTGGCTTCACAACAAGGAACCTGCAGTCTGTCTCTTTGCTGACATTGTGATGCTCACTCTATCATGCGCATGGTTATGTCTTAGTACAGATCCCCTCATAGTTGTACAGAGAGCTGCATTTCAGAACAACACTGTGCTGACCTCACTAGGCTCCTACTGACTGATCTGATTCTATTTTCATATTTTATGCCCCGTGTTATGGTCCAAAGTTGTTGGGTCATGACCATGGGTCAGTCTCATTCTCTAGTGCTATCAAGGTCTTCTCTGGAGTAGCCTGGGTAAGGTCCCTTAGGAAACTAGAATGGGTCAGCTTAGAGCTATCGAGAGGCTTCATGTGCAGCTTCTTCCTTTGGGACTTGGTCTTTTGTGGTCAAGCTCAGGTGTGCAGATGTTTTTCACTCACCTGTATGATCAGTGAGTCTTGAGATGAAGAACTTTCCTGGAAGGGGAAAGAAGTTCTGACTAGGGCAGAAGCCAGTGCTAAGTGCACTGAGAGACAGCACTGAGGACCGCTGCCTCCCCCTGCAGCAGGAAAGGTGCTGCAACATTGTAGGCTTTTCCTTTGCTTTTCTGGGTTCAGGAGGAGTGTGTGTGTGTGTGTGTGTGTGTGTGTTATTGTGTGTGTGTTGTGTTTATATGTATCTTTGTGGGTTTGAGAATATGTGTTTAAGCTTCTATATGTGTGTCCACTCATGGAATGATGGACATCTTTAAGGATGACGGAGACCAGTGTTAATAGAAAGTACTGTTCCTGCTCTGGTCAGCATCAGTTTGCATCAGTCACAGAGTACATGGAGCTCCCATCTTTGGCATGTCCACCCAGCTAAGTAGAACAAAGGACCACAAAACTCATGCAGCTAAAAGTTTGTCAGGTGTTTGTAGAGACATAAATGTTCATCTGCAAAGAAATCCTTTCTAGAAATCCAAGGTAATGCAGGACATGGAGGTGAGAAAGATGGTGCTGAGGCAAATCAAGGTGCCTGAGAGCAGGAGAGCCTGGTTGAGGATGTGTGTCGTTCTCTGCTCTGGGTGAAAGGTGACTGCCCACTAACGACTTCTGCATCCTGTTTTCTTCTCCTCATCATTGCCTGCTGCCATTTTCCTTTCACCTTTGTCCAATCTTGAGTTGGTTCACTTTGTTTCTGGATCTTGGCGTGGATTTTGTCATTTAGGAGATGCTGAACTGCAGAGGTGTCTCCCCCAGCAGAAGTCCCATAGCCATGCTGAGCTGTGAGAACAGGCTGTCTTAGTGCAGCCCACCCAGGCTCATCATCGTCTAAAGCACTCACTGCATGTTGTGTCTGCAGCGCTCAGAAGCTGCTTTCATTCCAAGCTTCTTTACGCTGAGTTAAAGTTGGCCTGATGGGTGTTGGGAGAAATGAGGATCCTCAGATATTGCTAGGAGGGAAAATTGTGTAGCCCTGTGAGAAGCTATGTATAATTTTTCAGAAACTTGAATTGCAGTCTCCAAATGATGCAGTAATCTCAAAATGAGAATTAAGGGTCACAGAGTATCTAGGGGACATCTGGGTTATAGAAGCATTCCTCAGAGCAAACCAATCCAGAAAATATTCAAATGCCCAACATTGATGAGTGAAAATTCAATGAAGTCAAGTCCTTCCATGGAATATTGCTAAGTATGAAGTAATAGATGTACTATTTGACCTTCAGTCAGCCTTCTGTTACTTAGAGAAATCCCTTACACAATCATCTTACTGGACGGAAAGGTTTATTTTGACTTCTGCTTGTAGAGATTTTCTGGCTTTCTGAGCTCATTGCTCAAACTCCTTGGGCAGAAAATGAGGTAACCTGTGGTTTAGAACATTCTTGTGGGAGGAAGCTGCCCTTCTTGGAGCCATGGGAAAGCACTGAGTGAGAGGAAGGGGCTGTTCCACCATCAGGCAGTGGTCCTGTACGACGGAACTAAGACTTTAATGAACAGACTGGAAAATTTGTATGCAAGCTTAGATAACTGATCAAGGAACCCTGGCATCCATCATTTGTGGCCTGGGTGCACAAGGCAAGCACTGCATTGACTGCTCTGCCCACTGTGTTCTTCTCCCAGGGACCAGGCGTGCATGTGGTGCATAGACACACAGGCAGGCAAAACCCCCACACATATAAAGTAGACATATAATGAAAATTATCAAAACAAAGACAAAGTACACATTCCTCATCATATCAACACATCCCTGTACCTGGTTTATAATTCGGGGGGAGAGGGTGTGGGCTAATGAAAGTTAACTCTCTTCTTCATAGATTCCCAGGTGATCTCTTCTTCCATATTGTTAGCTAGGAACTACACATGTGGATGCAATGCAGTGTGCTTGTATGTGAGCATCCATGTACTTGTGATGAACACGACTGTGTAAGTGTGTTTGTGTTTGTGAACATGCATGCACACTTGTGTACGTGTGCGCAGACAACCCTGCCCTAAGAACACAATCCTCTAATAATAGGAACATCAAAGACTGGAGGAACACCTTCAATTCCTGCTGACGTGGAAGAAACTGGTTACCCAGCAAAGGGACTTGGCAGGAAAGCTGCAGCATCACTTCACTGAGTCCCAGATGAGGTAGGAGCACGGACTGACAGAAGCAGTTGTAGTCTAGTGGATTCTCTGTTTCGGGGTCTCTGACCTGTCTGGGTTTTAGTCTATTTGGCAAGGCTCCCATCCACATTCAGGGAAAAAATATCTCAGAGTATCGAGTTGGCTAATCACCGGGAAGTTTTGTCCAGAAAACAATATGTTTGGTTTTGGTCTTCTGGGGTTTGTGTCCCCTTCTTCTCCTGTGAGAAGCGGCAGGTAAATTGTGAAGGACAGTGTGTCCTCTGCCACTTTATGTTCCTTCAGAAACATCACATTTAGAGATAAATTTCTAGTCTTTGACTGATTTGAACGTAGCGCACCCCTGCTGTATGCAGGCTCTCTGCAGGGTTCGTCAGTTTCCTGTGAGAAGATTTACTCTGCCATAAACAGATTAGGAGTTGACAAATTAGCCCATGCAGGTTCTGGGCTGTAGGAATAATTAGAGCCTTCGCTGCAGTGTTGTGTGGGCTCCACTAGAGGGCAGACATAGAGTTTTACAGGTTGTTCACATTTCACCTGGTATCCAATCAAGGCCAGGAATATCTAACTCAGACATTGAGACTCCTCCAAAATAAAGTTTTTGGACTGTTGGAAAATATGTTGTTAACAGTGTGTTTTCCAGTTCAATTTATAGCAGTTTTTAAACATTGAGGAAAAAATCCAGTCCAGGGGCCTCTGACCCTTTTCTCTTGAGGAAGCAGTCATTGAGCTCAGCTAAAAGGTGATGCTGGGTTGTCTAGCTGGTGGGGACTCAAAAGCTGACATGGCAGGGCCCCACCAAGCCTGTGTTCCAGCTGCCTTCCTCCTCTAGGTTTGAACATCTCCAGCATGAACTGGAACAGACCACAGCCCAGGAGGAGAGCCTCCTGCAGATGGAGCTGCTGCAGCAGGAGCACTATGTGCCAGGCAAGTGAGCCACCATTGAGCCCATTCCCACCAACCAGGGGTTCACGGTGTGGGTTTTCTTCCTTGACTTTTCCTTACTAGTGGCGAATAGCCCTGATTTTCTTCTTGTTTGTGCCCCAGAGAGTCTGTTTCTATGTCTGATTTCCATTTCTTCTATAACAGCACCTCGTAAGAGAACTGAAGGTAACCAGAGACACCTTGAAGGCATGACATTCTACACTCCAGGATCCAGGCCTCCTCTGAAAAAGCCATGTCCCTTTCTGCTGTGAGCACAACATTGATGCAAATATCAACCAATCAACAGAGGATCCAGCCACAATCTGATTCACCTCTGTTGGCTCACAATTTTCAGAGAAAAGACTGCATCAGAAATAAGCTTGAGATTCAGACGACACCCCACAAATTACTCAGAAGCCGAACATCCATCACCAAGTGGGCAAAACCACATGGAGGCAGATACTTGGGTGAGCAAGAGTCATTCTGTCAGCTACTGTCAAGGGCTTTGGCAAGCTGACTGCATATGTGATGTGGAGTCTGACAAGGAAGACTCTGTCACACTGCTATCCAGACAGACCACACCCTAAAGCCCAAGATTCTCTCTAGTGCAGAGCTGACGCTGACCCCATATCACTCACAAGTGTTGGTGATGATAATTCACTACAGAGACTAATCCACTTCCTCGTGTCTTATGTTATTGATTTGCTTTTTCTTAATATTCCAAGGGAAAGTGGGAAATTTGCTTAATTTTATTTTTGTGGTTGTTTTGTTATGTTTTAGATTGTTTGGTTTCATTTATATCTTGGGATATCTGTGCATTAGTTTTTTGGTTTTCTTCATTTTAGTGTAAGTTTTTGTTATTTCTTTTATTATTACCATTGTTTTAATAGTTTGCTAAGGTTACACACTGTCTTTAATGATCGCTGTCTTAAAGCCCCCATTGAATAAAATGAATGTTTTATGAATAAAAAGCTATTTCCAACTTTTCACTCTTAAGAATCTTCTTTAGTCAGATGAGCTGTCATACTCCTGTAAACCCACAACTCACAGGCGTGGATCTGTAACTGCAAGTTCCAGGTAGCTTGGGCTGCACAGTTATTTTCCAGTCATGGCCTGCACGGGAAGATGGCACCTCAGATATGGATACTGATGGCATGGCCTACTCCGTGTATACCCACTAGTCTACAGAAAATCTAGACATATTGTATCCCTGAGGTCATATATTTAGCTTCAGTAGAATGTGGTACACACAATGTACAACATGTTCATGACATCATCATGCAGAGCAAACTGAAGGGAAACACAACTAACTGTAGCCGGAAGCTTTAGTGTGTTCTGCCTGGTCCCGACTGCTTATAAAGTATATGCTTTATTTAGGTAGGTCTCCTGAGACAGCCAAAAGTGCTCTTAATGCATGAGCCATCTCTCCAGTCCCTGCCCTTGACTTTGTCCTCCGAGTCATATGTGCTCTATCAGTAGATTGGATCACCTCCAACCAAAGACAGACGTTTCTTGAGACCTGTAGGGACAGGCACATGAAGCAGGCATGATAATTGTCTTAGGCTGCCAGACATCCATGCAGGGCTCACATCGGTTCCGGACCCAGACCCAGCATCGCTGACTGTCTGATTGGAATGGATTTCTTCATCTCTCATCTAGGTTGACAATACAGGTTAGGACTGTCTAATCACATGCAGAATTTGAGAAGACCCTATTGTGAATAGAGAGGTGGGGTAAGGAACCCCTCTTGATAGTCTAAGTAAGCCTTATGACTAGCTGGAGTAAAAGAAGCCTGTATCAGTGGCCACCTACCTCCTGTGGAGAGTGTTTCTGTGCAAGACTATAAAAAATTAAGAGAGATGGTTGATAGGTAGGTAGGTAGATAGATAGATAGATAGATAGATAGATAGATAGATGATAGCCTAGTAGTAGGTACCCAGAGACATAGGGTAAAATATTTTTTTTATAAACTAGTAGTGTTTGATTTTATCCTAAGTCTCTGGACTGCCTACTACTGGGCTATCTACTATCTCTCTAACTATCTATCTAGCTGAAAGACCTCTAGAGCAGGGAAACTCTCAAGTCTCAGGATAACATGACCCCCCAGGAACTCACGAGAGACCGTCCTTGCTGCAATCACACGAGGTTTATTCACAGGACAGGAACCAGTGCACTGGGGCCAAAACTCGTTTCCCATGCAGGGGTAGAGAGTTTGACCCCGAGTAACTGGGAGAAGGAGTATTTAAGGGAAGAAACTATCCAAAAGGGATAGAGAGGGCGTCATTGGAAAATTCCAAAAATAACAGTGGTCATTGAAAAATTCTGAAAATACCAGCGATAATCACAAGGGGGTAACTCCCTGTTTCTCAAGAATATAATCTAACTTTATCTTCACTGAAACGGTTAATCTAGATTTTTTGATTCTTCTCTCCATGCTTAGATTTTTGGCTCTATTTTTTCTGCTAGAGGGTTCTGAATTCATCCAGGTCTTTCATATCTTTTTATCTCTCTATCATATATATACATATATATATATATATATATATATAATATCTACTCTGGTTCTTGGCTACACAAGCAAGTGCTGGATGTGGGTTCCTTCTTGTGGAGAGGGCCTTAAGTCAAATCAGACACTGGTTGGCTATTCACACAAGTTCTGTGCCCCAATTACCCTTCTTATTTTGTAGGCAGGACATTTTGTAGGTCAATGGTTTTGTGAATGGGTTGGTTGGTGTCTGCTTTTCTTTTTCTATAGAGACTAGAAGGTAGGATGCAGGATTCCTGTATGACTAAGCTTGACTTCCCCATATTCCATGTGTGGATGTTACATCAGCAATGGGACCCGCTGGCAGTTTCTGGAGAGCAGCCCTGTGTCTTAGCAGCAGCCTGGGTGGTTTGGAGATTTCCATGGGGCACCCTTGACCAACAACTGAATAGAATGCAGCCCAGTTCTTCCACTGGAATCCTTGCCTGGTGAAGGAGATGGCCAGTTGAGACTCCATTACTAGGAGCCATCACTAGGAATGGGGGAGGACACATAAAGGGAGGGCAGGATATAGAAAACGAGATTTCCCACTAATGTGTTATTACTAAGACTAATACCAGATAGGAACATTCAAACCCTGCATCATGCTGACATGACCAAAACCTGGGCTAGGGGTGTTGCTCAAAGATGGTGCTTACTACGCCCTGGGCCTAGGCTGATTGACAGTGAAGGTGATTTTGTGAGTCCACCTGAGACAGCGTGACTGACAGTGAAGACTCCAAGCAGCAAACTGTACTAATAGTGTTTGAGTTCCTCCATGTCAGTGGGAGTTGAACTAGGGATGCTGGAGTCTGTGTCAAGACATTAGCAAGGCTTCGGTGCATGGGAGCAAGAAAGCAGCATTCCAGACCAGACAGGAAGGACGATAATTCCCATGACTCGGATTCGAACCATGGTTGCTCAGACCACAACACAGAGTACGACATGCCAAGCAATGAGCCCTAAAGTGGGTGCTCACACAAGCCTCAGTAAAACTCATCCTGGCCGGGACCGGTTTCCGAGGCTTCCTTCAACGGGTCTGTCCTGCTGAAGTGATTTCTCCAAAGCTGCTGGGCTTATGATGCTGCCAAGTGCTCGCATCTGTGCCATGTTTGGGTGGTGAGGGCAGTCACTAACTGTGAAGTCGGTGGGGTGCTGCCACTCTTGCAGGTGCAGTATTTCCTCCAACACCTGATAGCCCTCCATTGCCCTCTTCTCTGTGTTGGCTGTGGCAGGTGGGGAGGGGAAAAGCTACTCTGGGGTCCTCCCAAAAAGCTGGGGAGCAAACCAGCTGTCCAGAGCCTTCCCTAGACGCCCCCGTCTACAGTGTCCAATGCTGTCACTGCCAGTCCCTGGACTCCTTACTAAACACGTCTTGGCCTGCGACTTTCTGTGGTTTATTTTGTTGTTTCCACAGCACATGATGTTTGAAATAAATCTGTTCTAGGGTTTTTGATTACGAATACGTTGTTGTTTCCCTTGTCATATGCATATCTTTAGCCAGTCGTGTAAAGTTTACCCGTTTTTTTAAAATTTGGTCCGTTTCCTGTGCTTTAGTGACTTGTTTTTCATAATTTTCTTTTATTAACAAGGGATTCCCGCCGGATGGTGTTGTCTCACGCCTTTAATCCCAGCACTAGGGAGGCAGTGGCAGGCGGATTTCTGTGAGTTCAAGGCCAGTCTGGTCTACTAGAGCTAGTTCCAGGACATGCTCCAAAGCCACAGAGAAACCCTGTCTCGAAAACAAAAGAAAAAAAAAGGTATTCCCATTCTTTTCATCCCCAAATAGGCCAAAGACAGAAGGTGGGGGTTTTCACAGGTGTCCTCATCCCCACTCTATCATCCAAAATAAAAATTGCCTTTATTGATTACCCTGCAGCAGGACAGGCCATAAATAGACAAGGTGTGACAGAAAGGTAAGGCCTTAGGTACCTTGAGTCCTAAGGGGGTTTTTCTTATCTTTTTATTTAATGGGCTTGCGGTATTTAGGGAAGTAGGGGAATTTCCATTTGCCAAGTCACCACACAAGGACTGTAAATTTAGAAAGCTGTTTGTTAAAAGCCTAAAAATTGTGGCGTCTGGGAGGGCTCGACCTCTCGATTAATAGCATAACACACTAAACGATTGCTCCACAGAGTCCTTAAAAAGATCAAACCCGGTCTCCTTGGTGAACCAGACATCACCATGGCAGTCACACCTGTGATGTCCACTTTGTCGAGGCCAAGCGAAGGCAACCTGCCGGGCTCCCTGCCGGCCCCATGGCCGCTTCCAGATCTCGCGCGAACTTTATGAACCCGGCGCCTCCAGGACACTTTGACCCCTATGCCACCGGGGGTCGGGGCCGTCTAGGATTCCACACCTGTGGAGTAACGTTCCGGCCGACCATCAGGACGCTGCAAAGGAGACCAAGTAAGCGTTAGGGTCGGGTTTTTTACACACCCCGGCAACTGACGCGCGAGGGGTGGTCGCCCCAGGTGTGTGCTGGAACCTCAGCGGGGCACCAGTGGGAAAGGCGGCAAGTGAGGTGCCAGTGCTAGGGAGTCAGGACAGGAGGGAGATGGACGAACTTGACCCGGAGTGGAGAGGGACCCACGGGGTGGGGGGGTGGCCTGGGGGTGGGATTGGGGGCTGTGCACCACGGAGACCGGGTCTCTCTCTCTATCTCCATTGGTCTCTGGACGAAAGTTCTATGGTCATATTAAGATAGTCATCAGTCTGCCTACAGGACAACGCCAGTTGAGGCACCCTCTCCTCCACTGCCCAGGGTCCTAGCTGGGGTCATCCATGTGGACTCCTGGGAAACCCTCAAGAGCCAAGCCTCTTGCCAAACCCAAAATGGCTTCCTCAATTAAGATATCCCCTTCCCTGCTCCCATATATGTCCTTCCTCCATCTCAACCATCCCACTCTCGCAAGCTGTCCCCAACCTTCTCCTTCTCCCTTCTCTCTAACCCTCTCTCCTCCCACCCACCCCACTCACACCCCCATGCTCCCAACTTTTGCCTGGCAATCTTGTCTGCTTCCAATTTCCAGGTGGATCTATATGTGTTTTTTGTGGGTTCACCTTATTTTTTAACTTCTGTAGGATCATGATCTATAGGCTCAATGTCCTTTGTTTATAACTAGAATCTACTGGTCATGAACTATAGGCTCAATGTCCTTTGTTTATGGCTAGAATCCACTAATGAGTGAGGACATACCATATTCATATTTGGGGACTGGGTTATCTCAATCAGGAGAGTGTTTTCTATTTCCATCCATTTGCATGAAAAATTCAAGGTGTCATGTTTTTAACCACTGAGTAGTACTCTAATGTGTATATGTGCCACACTTTCTGAATCCATTCTTCCATTGAGGGGCATCTAGGTTGTTTCCAGGTTCTGGCTATTACAAATAATGCTGCTATGAACACAGTTGAACAGATTCTTTTGTAGTATGATTGGGCATTCTTGGGTATATTCCCAAGAGTGGTATTGCTGGATCCTGAGGTAGGTTGACTCCCAACTTTCTGAGAAACTGCTACATTGATTTCCAAAGTGTTTGCACAAGTTTGCATTCCTACCAGCAATGGATGAGTGTTTTCCTTACTCCACATCCTCAACAACATAGGCTACCATTGGTGGTTTTGATTTTAGCCATTCTGACAGGTGTAAGTTGTTTTGATTTGCATTTCCCTGATAGCTAAGGAAGTTGAACATGCCCTTAAGTATCTTTTGGCCATTTGAAATTCTTCTGTTGAGAATTCTCTGTTCAGCTCAGTACCCCATTTTTTATTTGGGTTAAATAGAATTTTAATATCTAGTTTCTTGAGTTCTTTGTATATTTTGGAAATCAGACCTTTGTCTGATGTGGGGTTGGTGAAGATCTCCCATTCAGTAGGTTGCCTTTTTGTCTTAATGACAGTGTCCTTTGCTTTACAGAAGCTTTTCAGTTTTCAACATTTATTCATTGTTGTTCTTATTGACTGTGCTACTGGGGTTATACGTTGGAAGTGGTCTCCTGTGCCCATATATTGCAGGCTACTTCCCATTTCCTCTTGTATCGGTTTCAGTGTGGTCTCTAATCCATTTGGACTTGAGTTTTGTGCATGGGGATAGGTATGGATCTATTTTCATTCTTCTACGGGTTGACATCCAGTTATGCCAGCATCACTTGTTAAAGATGCTTTCTTTCTTCCATTGTATAATTTTAACTTCTTTCTCAAAAATCAGATGTTCATAGGTTTTTGGAATAATATCGGGGTCTGTGAATTGATTTCGTTGGTCAGTGTCTCTGTTTTTTATGCCAATAAAAAGCTGTTTTCATTACTGTAGCTCTGTAATAGTGTTTGATGTCATGGATGGTAATGCCTCCAGATGATCCTTTATTGTATAGAATTGTTTTGGTAAGCCTGTGTTTTTAGTTTTTCCATATAAGTTGATTATTGTTCTCTCAAGGTCTGTGAAGAATTTTGTTGGGATTTTGATGGAGATTACATTGAATCTGTAGATTGCCTTTGGTAGACTTGCCATTTTTACTGTGCTGATCCTACCAATCCAAGAGCATGGGAGATCATTCCATTTTCTGGTATCCTCTTCAATTTCTTTCTTCAAAGACTTAAAGTCCCTGTCAAGTAGATCTTTCACTCTTTTGGTTAGTGTTACCCCAACATACTTTTTGCTATTTGTGGCTATCATTAAAGGTGATGTTTCTCTGATTTCCCTCTCTGCTTCTTTATCGTTTGTGTATAGGATTGCAATTGATTTTTTTTTTAGTTGATCTTGTATCCTGCCACATTACTGAAGCCATTTATGAACTGTAGGAGTTCTCTGGCAGAGTTTTTGGGGTCACTTATGTACACTATCATATCATCTGCAAATAACGCAAGTTTGACTTCTTTCTTTCTTATTTGAATCCCCTTGATCTCCTTATGTTGTCTTATAGCTATTGCTAGAACTTCAAGCACTGTGTTGAAGAGATATAGAGAGAGTGGACAGCCTGTCTTGTTCCTGACTTTAGTTTTTCTCCATTTAATTTGATGTTAGCTGTTGGCTTGCTGTATATTATATATATTATATTTACTATTATATTATATGTTCCCTGTATCCCTAATCTCTCCAAGACCTTTATCAAAAATGGGTGTTCAATTTTGTCAAATGCTTTTCAGCATCTAATGAAATGATCATATGTTTGTTCTTCCAGTTTATTTATATGATGAATTACATTGATAGATTTTCGTATGTTGAACAGGCCCTGAATCTTGATCATAAGGGATGATTTTTATATGTTATTGCACTCGGTTTTCCAGTATTATATTGAGAATTTTTGCATCGAAGTTCATGAGTGAGATTGATCTGTAATTCTCTTTTTTGCTTGAGCCTTTGTGTGGTTTAGGTATCATGGTAACTGTAGCTTCATAAAAACAGTTTGGCAATGGCTCTTCTGTTTCTATTATGTGGAACACATTAAGGAATATAGGTATTAGCTCTCCCTGGATGTTCTGGTAGAACTCTGCATCAAAACTATCTGGGCCCTTGGCTTTTTTTTTTGGGGGGAGGTTTTTGAAGACATCTATTTCCTCAAGACTTAGAGGTCTATTGAAATTATTAACTGGTCTTGATTTAATTTTGGTCAATGGTATTTATCTAAAATATCTTCATTTCTTTTACATTTTCCAATTTTGTGGCATACAGGCTTTTGTAGTAAGACCTAATGATTCTCTGAATTTCCTCAGTGTCTGTTGTTATATCCCCCTTTGCATTTCTGATCTTGTTTTTTGAGTGTTCTCTCTCTGCCTTTTGATTAGTTTGGAAAGGGGTTTGTCAGTTTTGTTGATTTTCTCAAAGAACCAGCACTATATTTCACTGGTTGTTTTGTGTGTGTGTGTGTGTGTGTGTGTGTGTGTGTTTCTATTTAGTTGATTTCAGCCCTCAGTTTGAATATTTCCAGTCTTCTACTCCTCCTGGGTAAGTCTGCTTCTTTTTATTCTAGAGCTTTCAGGTATGCTATTAAGTCTGTAATGTGAGCTTTCTCTGTTTTCTTTATGTGGACACTTAGTGCTATGAACTTTCCTCTTAGCACTGCTTTCATAAAGCCCTTATAGGTTTGGGTATATTGTGTCTTCATTTTCGTTGAATTCAAGAAAGACTTTAACTTCTTTCTTTATTTCTTCCTTGACCCAGGGGTGGTTCAGTAGTTGACTGTTCAGTTTCCGTGAGTTTGTAGGCTTTCTGGGGGTTATATTGTTGTTAAATTTTAACATTACTCCATGGTGATCTGATAAGACAGAGGTGGTTTACTCCAATTTCTTTGTATTTGTGGATGTTTGCTTTGTTACTGAGTATGTGATCAATTTTCGAGAAGGTTTCAGGAGGTACTGAGAAGACAGTATATTCTGTCCTGTTTATGTGGACTGTTCTATAGCTGTCTGTTAAAGTCTGTTTGACTCCTTACATCTATTAGTTCTCTTATTTCTCTGTTAAGTTTCTGTCTGGTTGACCCTCCATTGGTAAGAGAGAAGTGTTGAAATCTCCTACTATTAGAGTGTGGGGTTTCGTATATGCTTTGAGTTCTAGTAATGTTTCTTTTACGTGTGTGGGTGTTTTATTTTAGGGGCATAGATATTCAGGATTGAGACTTCATCTTGATAAATTGTTCCTGTTGTGAGTATAAATGTCCTTCTCCATCTCTTCTGATTAATTTTAGTGTGAAATCAATTTTGTTAGGAATTAGGATACCCATACAGCTTGTTTTTTTAGTTCCTTTTGATCAGAAAATCTTTTCCCAGGTCTTTACTCTGAGGTAGCATCTGTCTTTGAGTTTAAGGTGTCTTTCTTATAAACAGCAGAATGTTGGATCCTCTTTTCGTATCCATTCTTTTAACCTGTGCCTTTTTATAGGTGAATTGAGTCCATTGATATAAAGCAATATTAAAGACCAGTGGTTGTTAACTCTGGTTTTTGGTTTTTCAATTTTTTTCTTTTTGGTGTTAGTGTTTGTATGTTTCCCTTCTTTAAATGGTGTTGTGGATGGTTATCAAATGTCTGTACGATTGTGGGTATTTTTTCCTTCCTTGGGTTGAGGTTTTCCTTTGAGTACTTTCTAGTACTTTATAGCCCTTCTGTAGGGCTAGGTTTATGGATACATATTGCTTGAATCTGTTTTTGTCATGGAATATCTTGTTTTCTCCATCGATGGTGAAAGAAAGCTTTGCTGGGTTTAGTAGTCTGGACTAGCATCCATGGTCTATTTGAATCTGCAGCACATCTATCCA
Organism: Microtus oregoni; assembly: GCF_018167655.1. Taxonomy (NCBI): domain Eukaryota; kingdom Metazoa; phylum Chordata; class Mammalia; order Rodentia; family Cricetidae; genus Microtus; species Microtus oregoni. The sequence continues at coordinate 3,753,415 of NW_024543830.1, read as the reverse complement.
AGACCTTCTGACTTTCATGGTTTCCATTGAGAAGTCAGGTTCAATTCTGATAGGGTTACCTTTATATGTTACTTGACCGTTTTCCTTTGCAGCTCTTAATATTCTTTCTTTATTCTGTATGTTATGTGTTTTGATTATTATATGGCAAGGAGATTTTTTTGATCCAGTCTATTTGGTGTTCTGAAAGCTTCTTATACCTTCGTAGAAATATCCTTCTTCAGGCTGGGAAAGTTTTCTTCTATAATTTTGTTAAATATATTCTTTCAATATCAATTTTCGTAACAAATACCAGGTAAAAAGCAGGGTGTGTGTGAAGAGCAAAATAAAAAGTGTTCTTTGTTTCTTTGTGGGATGACAAAATAAGTCTGGTGAGCTATATATTTCTCTTGTCTACCTCTGACTTTTTCCCGACATCTTAGGGAGGCTGCAGTGTCCTTTCCACTCTCTGAGCTCCATCATGCCGCCCAAGGGTGGCAAGAAGAAGAAAGATGACTGAAAGTCGGCCCAAAAGGACACAGGCCCAGTAAATAAGTCTGGTGGCAAGGCAAAACGAAGGAGTGGTCCAAAGGCAAAGTTCAGGGCAGGCTCAACTATCTAGTCCTGTTTGACTAGGCTCCATATGACAAACGCTGTAAGGACGTTCCTAACTGTAAGCTTATTACTCCAGCTGTGGTCCCCGAGAGACTCAAGGTTCAGGGTTCCTTGGCCAGGGCAGCCCTTCAGGAGCTGCTTAGTAAAGGGCTCATCAAGCTGGTTTCAGAGCTCAGAGCCCAAGTAATTTCCACGAGAAACACAAAGGTCGGGGACGCCCCAGCTGCTGGTGAAGATACATAACTATGTTTAATTGACTGTAGATATAGAAAAATAAAACTATTTACATGAAAAAATGAAAGAAAGAAAAGAAAGATAATGGACCTCTGTATCTGTAAGCCAGTCCTAGCTAAATGTATTCCTTTCTAAGAGTTGCTGAAGTCAAGACATCTCTTACAGCAGGAATAACACTTAGACCAGAGAGGACACAAAATGGGGGAGGGACGACCACACCAAAGTGGACAGATTTCCAAGAACTGAAAACTCTAAAGTTTGAGACGAGCCACGAAAGCACAGTAACTCATGTTACTATCCATGAATAAAACTTAGGCTGGATTGTCGGCTAAAGTCTGTAATTCTACACAGGCTCCTAGGCAAGAGGATCATTAATTCAAGTTATATCAGCCTGGGACCCTGTCAAAAACAGATCAAAACAAAATGGAAAAGGCAGTGGGCCTTATTTTTTAAAGGTGGATGAAAAGACTTGCCAGCAAGCATGATGAAGGCCAGCTTCTTTAACTCTGAATACTGTCCTCTGACCATGGCTCCCTCTCCCTGTCCCCCTCGCTCTCTATCCCCTCCCCTCACAGGCCTTGCTGGGATGAGAAGAATTCACAGAAACTTGGTACAGAAGTTGACTTTTAAAAACCGTTTTATTGTAAGATGCTTTAATACTTTTGTTTGCATACAGATATGAAAAAGGGAAACTATTTGCTAACCGCCTGCTGCAGATAGTAAGGATGAATTTGAAGACGTTCCTTCCTATTTGATGTAAAATTTCCTCAGTGATGCTAGGAACATCAGTGAGGCTGTGAGTGAAGGCTGGCCCTAGTGTAAGGTTGCCACCAGCTGGCCTGCTATACAGGTACAGGAGATGTGGAAGTGGAGAGGGGGGAGTGTTGTTGCCCATCCCAGGGCTTGAGAGAGAAATTCCCGATGTTTGCATACCAGAGGATAGCTTGGTGGACTTTCTTCCTTGCTGAGAGCTGGATGGAGTGTTTCAGGACCAGAGACAAATCATCTTGAATTTTCTGTGACCCACAAATAGCCAAGGGCTGCTCACAGCTGTGTACTAACAGCCTTGTTGCTGGTTTGTGTACTGGCAGATCCCTATCTTCTGCCAATAGGAAGTCAGAGAAGCCAGGCAGCAAGGGTAGCCAGCCCTACAGCAGAGGTCTCTAGCTTCCCTCGAACCTGCCTACAGCATGTCTCCACCACTGCATTTTACAAGGCTTTTGATGTATGGATTTCTCTGCTCTCTTCTACAGAAACACCATGAAACTGACACTACCTTGGGACATGGTATTCGGAGTTACCCGAGTCTGTGTTCCTCGTCCAGGGGATCCACTCTGCCCTCTCTCGGACTCCTCAGGCTCCTGCATGTATTTCCTGCACACATACAATCAGGTACAAACACACATACAAAAATAAGTAAGTGCTTTTTTCTGTGTTGTGTTTGTGTGGGATGGGCAGGTGTGTGTACGCCATGACTCACGTGTGGAGGCCAGCGGACAGTTTGCAGCAGTCGGATCTCTTTCTGCTGTACCTGCTCCGTGGATCAAGGTCTTGGATGATCAATCCTGACAGCAAGCCCTTGCCTGCAAGCCCTCTCTATGTCCCTTTAAAATCCCTCCCTCTCTGTTCTTCTCTGCCTCTCTGCATTCCTTCCACAAGACCCCACCCCCACCCCAGACACTGTCTGTCTACGTAGTGATGGCAAGAAGAGCTTTGTGCCACCGTGCCTGACCCCCTTAAAACCTCTTTAGCCCACGTGCAGACATAATATAGCAATTTAAGGTTTTCAGATGATCGTACCGTTTATCATTGCATCATACATGGCAATTTCTCTTCTATAGTGTGTTTGGGTTGAGGCCACACCTCAGCCCCTGGCATCCATATACACAAAAAGTCTGGAATGTTTGAGCTGAAAATTCTACCTCAAATCCCCTCCTGTGGGAGTTGCCTCTGTTCAGAATTCACCTCAGAGAAAGCCTGCCAAAGGCTGACCCTTCCATAGAGATGCTCAAGAACCACTCCCACAGGGTGTTTAAACTGCCCCCCCCCCGCAGGGACAAACTTGTGGTTTCTCTCTCTTATTTCCTCATCTCCCCTCTGAGGATCTGGAAGGCCACTGGGAGCGTTAGCACTCATTCAAAAACATGGGCTTTTTCTGATACAGTTTGACTTGGTCTGATTATGGGTTATTGCATTGGTGGAGAGGTTTATTGGGTCCCAAAACCTTTTCACAATGTTTTTGAAACAAGAATTTATCTGTAGCTTCAGGTACAAAGAAGGATAAAATAATTCAGCCGAAATACTAAACCAATGATGAACATACACATCACAATGGAAAAGTTACTGGGTGCAAGACGGGATCACCAGCCAAACAACGGAACCCACTTTAACAGGTTTTTTTTTATTTTATTTTATTTTATTGAGCAATACATTATTCTCTGGTAAGCTCCCTTCAGCCCTCTCCCACGGTCCCCATGCTTTCAATTTATTCTGGAGATCTTGTCTATTTCTACTTCCCATGTAGATTACATTTACGTATGTGTCTCTTTGAGTCCTCGTTGTTGTCTAAGTTCTATGGGGTTGTGATTTCTAGGCTGGTTTTCTTTGGTTTATGTTTCAAAACCACTTATTAGTGAATACATGTGATAATTGTCTTTCTGGATCTGGGTTACCTCACTCAAAATGACGTTTTTTGGTTCCATCACTTTGCATGCAAATTTCAAGCTGTCATTATTTTTCCTGCAGTATAGTGCTCCATTGTGTAAATGTACCACATTTTCCTTTTTCATTCTTTGATCGAGGGGCATTTAGGTTGGTTCCATGTTCTGGCTATGAGAAACAAAGCAGCTATGAACATGGTTGAGCACATGTCCTTGTGGCACGATTGAGCCTCCTTTGGATATATACGCAAAAGTTTTATTGCTGGGTCTTGAGGAAGGTCGTTTCCTCCAAAGGGGCTGTACCAGCTTTCACTCCCACCAGCAATGCAGGAGTGTTTCCTTTACCCCACAACCTCTCCAGAATAGAACATTATTGGATCATTTGTTCTTTTGACGACCGATTTCTTGAGTTTTTGGTATATTTTGGAGGTCAGACATCTGTCTGATGTTGGGTTGGTGATGATCTTTTCCCATTCTATAGGCTCTCAGTTTGTCTTGTGGACCATGTCCTTTGCTTACAGGAGCTTTTCAGTTACAGGAGGTCCCATTTATTAATTGGTTTTCTCAGTGTGTGTGCTGCTGGGGTTATATTCCGAAGGTGATCTCCTGTGCCCATGCATTCAAATGTACTTCTCACTTTCTCTTCTGTCAGGTTCAGTGTGTCTGGCTTTATGTTGACATCTTTGATCTATTTGGACTTCAGTTCTGTGCATGGTGAAAGATATGGGTCTATTTCATTCTTCTACATGTTGATATCCAGTTATGCAAGCACCAGTTGCTAAATATGCTGTTTTTTACATTTGATTTTTTTTGTTCTTTGTCAAAAATAAGCTGTTTAAAGATGAATGGATTGATATCCAGGTCTTAGATTTGGTTCCATTGGTCCTCCTGTCTGTTTTTATGCCAATACCAGGCTGTGGTCAGTACTGTAGCTCTGTAGTAGAGTTTGAAGTCAGGGATTGTGATGCCTCCAGAAGTTCTTTAATTGTACAGGAATGTTTTGGCTATCCTGGGGTTTTTGCTTTTCCATATGAAGTTGAGTCCTATTCTTTCGTGGTCTGTCAAGAATTTTGCTGGGATTTTGATAGGCATTTCATTGACTCTAGATTGTTTTTTGGTAAGATTATCATTTTTACTATGTTAATTTTGCCTACGCAAAAGCATGGGAGATCTTTCCACTTTCTGGTGTCTTCTTCATTTTCTTTCTTCAAAGATTTAATGTTCTTGTTATACAAGTCTTCCACCTGTTTGGTTAAAGTTTCTCTGAGACATTTTATGCTATTTGTGGCTATTGTGAAGGGTGATGTTTCTCTGATTTCTCTCTCAGCCCATTTGTCCTCTGTGTAAAGGAGGGCCTGAAGGCGTAAGTCATAAACAATGGCACACCAGCTTGGAAATATGATTAATAGGGTGGTATTTATTTAAAGGGGAAAAAACTTACAGATCACCGTCAGCCCTCTGCGCAACCAGGAAGGGAGTCTAGTCTGGCGGAGCAGGAAGTGAAGACAGAGAGGAGGGGAAAGTGGCCGCTTTTTTAAAGAGAGAGAGACCACGCCCCAATGGGCTGGTATCTCAGCAGCTATAGGCTGGAGGAACGGGAAGACCTCCCGCCACACCTCCCCCTTTTGTTTAAATAAGAGAGTTCTAAACCTACTATGAAATTATATCCAATAAGTACAAATATCCCATTCTAAGTAGCTTAGGTCTTGTATAATAAATAACTTGGCCAAGTCATGAGAGAAAGTAACTCCATTTATATAGTCTTCAACCCCATCTAAGATCTGAGAAGGGAAATAATGTTACCTGGGTAATTAGGAAGTTCAGTAAAACAACTTCCAAAATATGCAACAAATCACAGAGACAACTAGCTACCTGGGCAATCACCCAAAGTCACGTTAGCAGCGTTGAAGCAACCAACTTTGGCTAAGGCCTAACATAATTGACATACCATTTTCAAAGGCAAGCAACTTTTCAAAACTATCTTACCCTGTCTTGGCAGGATATGACAGTCCTGTTTTATCCATTGATGCACGCTCTGTATCTTTGTCAGTGGTTGAGGTATGGGCATTTCTTTGCCCCAAGGCCAGTTCTGGCAAAAAGAAAGGCTCCAGGTGGAGTGTCTTTGGTGCTCAACATTCTCTCAGGAATAGAGTGGTGTTGCCAGGAGCAATTGTGTCTCACTACCACAAAACTCTGAGTTAGATTAAAGGCCATTTTCTACAGCTCTTTGAAGAAGTTGAAGATTATCTATCTATACTGAGTATAATCTCTGTATATCTAAAGAACCTGATTAGTCTTATTTTAAATGACAAACTTAGATGACTATTAGTCTATATAATTCTCAATATCTATCTAACTTAAAGACTAAGACAATAAATGACTGTGAAACAAATGAGGACAATGACCTCCAAATATAAACAATGTACAAATATACATTGCAGTAGGTAAATATATATCAATACACAAACATTATATAAGTATCTTAATCAGAGGTAGAAATGTACACTGCAATATGGTAAATATATACAATATATATATATCAATACAATATATGTCAATACATAAAAATGTTTTAAACAGAGGTAGAAACATGCATGCATACAATAGTCAATATAATTTAACTTTGTATCAATATACAAGAATCTATACCAATATATTTGTCTAAAAACAGTAACTCACAATTACAAATCTATTATCCCATCATCCCTCTTTTTTTTTTTCAAAATGATCCCTGAGCTTATGAAATTCCTCCCCCAACCCTCAATCGTATACTAATTATAATCAACCCCTAAATGATGTCCCTAAACCCAAGGGCAAACTTTACTGGGAGAGGGGACGTCGTGCTCTAGAATTACTTCCAGCTGTCATGGGCGCAACGTTCTTTCTGGGGGATCCTGTGAAAGTAAAATGATGGTTAAATTTCAAGATCAATGTCTTTTAAAATTGCCAATAGTCTCTGAGTATTTTGTGCAGGTCTGGCCAAAATGTTGTATAAGATGTGCACCATTTCAGCTAACCAAGTTGGAACTGTCTTGTGCAGCTGGTACCCAAAGCAGGTCTTGTAGTAGTGCTATCAGTGTCATGACGTCATATCAACCAGGTGGAGTTGTTCTTGTGTGGCCCCATCTTCTTCCTGGAAACTTCAAATGTCACTTCAGGAAAAACTCATTGTTCATTGTGAAAATTTTAAACATTAATCATATAGACATATATAGACATATATATATTCATTGAAATGCATGATAGATATATTCAATGAAAAGTATGATAGATATGAAGAAAAGCAAAGATGTTTTCTAAACTCATATTTCTTTCTGTCCCATATCATGGCTCTTGATATGAGACAGAAACTCCAGAAACTCTGGGTTTTTCTCTTACTAACAGGCTTGGAATTGGAGAGGGACTGAGCCAGAGTCCAACTTCAAAACCAGCTTTATAAATTTAGAAATATGGTTTAATATATTTTACTTACACAACTCATTCAGTTTTCTTGATATTTCCTATTGGGCAAATATTTTTCCTTCTGTCAGTATCCAAACATCCAGGGTCCCTTGAATTTTTCAAAGATGAGTGTTTTCCTGTGGAGATAAGAACAGAACACTGCCCCATTTTATATGTTTTTCTTACCACCTGTATGAATATCATCATTGTGGATGAGTTGTCATTTCTCCTTTCCAAGAGGTTTCTCCTCTTCAAATCGAAACTTTATTAATTTTGATGGTATCTACAATTTTTCTTCTCCTGTGGAAACAAGAGCAAAACCCCTTCCCCAACGTAGCACATCTCCTGGCTTCCACTGAGAGGTCAGCACATCTTTGAAATAAATCGGTTGATTTAGTTCAGCAGACTTTTCCATTATCCAATGTCTTTCTGCTGCTGTCGTTCCTTTCTCATTAGCGTTAAGAAAATTCAAGGTTAATAAAGCATTATGTAATCTATTTCTGGGGGTATTTTCAGTCCCTTTCTGTTTGTTCAGCATATCCTTTATAGTACGATTTGATCTTTCTATAACTGCCTGACCTGTAGGATTATTTGGTATACCTGTAATGTGTTTTATATTATAATAATCAAAAAAACGTTTCATTTTCTTTGATACATATGCTGGACCATTATCTGTCTTTCTTTGTGCAGGTATACCCATGATGGCCATAACTTCCAATAAATGTGTGATTACTGAATCAGCCTTTTCTGAGCTCAGGGCAGTAGCCCATTGAAAACCTGAATACGTGTCTATGGTGTGGTGTACATATTTTAATTTACCAAATTCCATAAAGTGGAACACATCCATCTGCCAGATTTCATTTCTCTTAGTGCCCTTTGGGTTACTCCCTGTAGGCAACGGTGTTTGATTATAGAAAGAACAAGTAGGACATGTCTTTATAATGTCCTTAGCTTGTTGCCAAGTAATGGAAAATTCTTTCTTTAGGCCTTTACTATTGACATGATGCTTCTTATGAAATTCTGAGGCCTGCAACACACTTCCAATCAATAATTGATCAATCTCAGTGTTACCTTGTGCTAGAGGACCAGGCAGACCTGTATGGGACCGGATGTGTGTTATGTACATCGGACAAAGCCTATTCCTGATTATGTCTTGTACCTGGATAAACAATGAAGTCAACTCTGTGTCATCTGGTATAAATTCAGTGGTTTCAATATGCAAGATAACTCTTTCTGCATATTGTGAATCTGTAACTATATTAAGAGGTTCTTTAAAATCCCTTAGCACCATAAGAATGGTATATAATTCTGCCTTCTGGACAGAATTATAAGGGCTTTGTTCCACCTTTCTCAATTCATCTGACTTGTAACCTGCTTTCCCTGATTTATTTGGATCAGTATAGAACGTATGGCCTCCAGTTATTGGAGCATCACGTACAATTCTAGGAAGAATCCAAGAAGTTCTTTTTATAAGGTTAAGTCTACCACTTTTGGGATAGTTGCTATTAATTTCTCCCAAAAAATTAGCACAAGCTCTTTGCCACGGTTCATTGTCTTCCCATAACTTTTTTATTTCTTCAGTAGTAAAAGGCTCTATAATTTCTGCTGGGTCTATACCTGCTAGTTGACGAAGTCTCAGCTTACCTTTTATATTTAATTCAGAGACTTTTTCCACATAAGTTTTTAATTTTTTACTTGGTTTATTAGGTATAAATATCCACTCTAAAATAATATCTTCCCTCTGCATTAGAATCCCTGTAGGAGAAATTCTGGAAGGCAATATGACTAGGATGCAGCTAAGATTTGGGTTCACCCTATCCACATGTGCCTCCTGTAATTTTTCCTCAATCATTGTCAGTTCCTTTTCTGCTTCAGCTGTCAGTTTTCTTGGACTATTCAAATCTTTATCACCATCTAAGGTTTTGTTTAAATGAACTATTAGATCAGGTGTTATCCCAACAGCTGGTCGTAGACTGGAAATGTCTCCTAACAATCTTTGGAAGTCATTAAGAGTCTTTAACCGGTCTCTCCTAATTTGTGCCTTTTGCGTTTTAATTTTCTCTAACCCTATTCTGTAACCTAGGTAATTAATAGAATTTCCTCTTTGAATCTTTTCAGGGGCAATTTGTAATCCCCACCTAGGCAAGACTTTCTTTACTTCTTCAAACATCCTTTCTAAAGTATCTTTATTTGAATCAGATAACAAGATGTCATCCATGTAATGATAAATTATGGACTTGGGGAATTGTTTATGAATTATTTCCAATGGCTTACTTACAAAATATTGGCACAATGTAGGACTATTGAGCATACCCTGTGGGAGGACAGTCCATTGATATCTCCTATTAGGCTGAGAATTATTATAAGTAGGCACTGTGAAGGCAAATTTTTCTCTATCGTTTTCTTGTAACGGTATAGTGAAAAAACAATCTTTCAAATCAATAACTATAAGAGGCCATCCTTTTGGTAACAGAGAAGGCAAAGGAATTCCAGATTGTAGTGGGCCCATAGGTTGAATTATTTTGTTGACAGCTCTTAGATCTGTCACCATTCTCCATTTACCAGATTTCTTTTTTACAACAAACACAGGAGAATTCCAAGGGCTGGTTGATTCTTCAATATGGTGAGCATCTAGTTGCTCTTGCACCATCTGTTCCAATGCCTGTAGTTTATCTTCAGCAAGAGAACACTGTTTGATCCATATTGGCTTCTCAGTTAGCCATGTTAAAGGGAAGGCTAATGGTACCTCTAAAAGTTTGGTATTTGCTGTATGTTCATGTACAGCCTGAATGGCTGGTGACCTTTTTCCATAATACCTCATCATATCCTTCCCAGAATTATGAGTTCCTGGAACTACAGGAATGTTAATCTGGATATTCCATTGCTGTAGCAGGTCACGGCCCCATAAATTTATGGCAATAATGACTATATATGGCCTTAGTCTTCCTATTTGTCCTTCGGGCCCTATGCATTCAACCCATCTTGTGCTTTGTTTTACACGAGATAGGGTTCCAATTCCCAGGAACTGAACATCTACCTCTTGAAGAGGCCAATTTGGATGCCAAGATTCTGGGGTAATGATACTTACATCCGCACCTGTGTCTAATAAGCCTTCAATAAAAGTGCCATTTATACAGACTCTTAGCTTTGGTCTTTGATCGTTCATAGAAGTCTGCCAAAATATATGTTTACTCTGTCCTACTGGGTTTTTTTTACTCATCCTCCACACATAATTCATCATTTAGACCAGTATTACTTTTTACAGCAGAAATTGGAGCTTTTAATTTCCTTGGTGAGGCATGTTCTCCACTGTGACTGGGAATGACTAGGCCACTGTTGGCTTGGGGGCCTGCGAGAGGCCCTTCAAGGAGTTTCCCGATGGTATCGGGTTGCCTTGTTTGTCTGTTGTTGACCTGCATTCGTTGGACCAATGTCGGCCATTTCCGCATCTCCTACATATACCTGAAGGCCCAGGTCTCCTATTTTTGCCATTCCCAGAGGAGATATTATACCTAGAAATTCTGTGCCTGCAATCCCTTTTCAGATGTCCTAATTTACCACAGTTTGATGTCTCCTCATTATTGTGGAAATCGCTTCTCCTACTTAAGATTCTTCGTTATAGCTAAACGTCTCAACATTCATCGTATGCTGAATCCATTCATCCATAGGTGCTGATCTAGACTTTAAAGTCCCAATTATCTTTTTGCATTCTATGTTTGCATTCTCAAAAGCTAGAGATTCAAATAGTATTCGTCTAGCTTCTGGGTCTGTTACCCCTATGTCCAGAGCCTTAATTAATCTTTGCAAAAAGTCAATAAAGGGTTCTCTCTGTCCCTGCCTAATTCTGGTATATGATTCAACCCTTTTTGCTGGATCTTGTATCCTATTCCAAGCATTTAAAGCTGCTTGGTGACATAGACACAGTACTTCATCGTCATAAAGAGCTTGGACCTGTGGATCAGCATATTCTCCTGCACCAAGAATTTGATCTTGGGAAACCTCGACACCTTTTGTTCTTCCTTGCTGCTCCATATGTTTGGATTCTTCTCTGAAATAAATTCCAAACATCAAGGAAGGTCCATTATCTAAAACTGCAGACACTAACTGATGGAAATCATGGGGGGTAGCTCTAGCATTAGAAGCCAAAGTCCTTATCATTTCCTTTACATATGCAGAGTGCAAGCCAAAATTAACAATAGCTTGCTTAATTTCTTTTAGATCATTCATTGCTATTGGTGTCCATCTCGCTTCTCTGACTCCCTTTGAGCCTTTAGAAGTTGATGCTTTGTCAGAATTAAGTATAGGGTATGCCGCTAAAACCTTGGGTAAGCGAGTTCTAATAGCCGGTGTTGGCATTGTATCCTGTCCTTGTGCCTTATTACTCTGTTCACCAGCTCCAATCATTTCTTCAATCATTTCAAGTCTTTTCATTATTGTCATTATTATTGTCTCTTTTGAATCCTGAATCTCCTGACCTGCATGTGTTTCTAGTAAAGATTGTATGGTTCTTAGGAGTGCCATATTCTTCCTAAATGATAGAATATGCAAAAGAATACTGAAACCTAGTAACCAGTAAATTAAGTTATCCCCATAGTCATATAAACCAAGCATGATATAACCCATTGTATTGGTAACCAGAACAGTAAAATTCGCGTTGGAAACGAAAACTGCCATATTACCTATTATCCAGCAGGTGGCGCTGTTGCAAAGTCACGATGAAAACAGGGTCCTGTTTCAGAGTCTGCCTCGAATTTGTTAAAAACTGGAAAATGTAAGTTGCTCAACAAAGTAAATGTAATTAAATCAATTCCAGAGATAGAACCAGAAACCCAGAATCCAGGGGTAGAAAAGAGCAACCTGGAAGCCGCTTATGCCTCCATGTGACAGAGTCACCCTGAGGGGTTGCAGCTTTCGGCAACCGCGTGCTCTGGTCCGCGCCACTTAAGAGCTGTGCTTGCAAGGGAGATTTAAAAATGACTCAGAAAAGAGCAAACCATGCGGGAGGAGACTACGCAGGCCTGTGGTGTTTAAATCCACGTGGGGAGGCATACGATAGGGTGCGTGGGGACTGGAAGTCAATCTGAGTTGTCTAAAGAGAAAATATAAAGAACTGCAGCAATAAAAGCCAGTGCGTGATGATTGCTATTAAGCTGCTGGCTCCAAGCCCAAGACACAGGCCACAAGGCCGCCTGCCGGCCGCGGCAGCTGAGGAAGGGAGGCTCGCACCAAGCCGAACTCACGGCCGGCAGCCGAGCGGGGTAAAGAGAGGTCCTAACACCAAACATTGGGTGCCAACTGAAGGCGTAAGTCATAAACAATGCCACACCAGTTTGGAATTAGGATTAATAGGGTGGTATTTATTTAAAGGGGAAAGAAACTTACATATCACCGTCAGCCCTCTGCACAACCAGGAAGGGAGTCTAGTCGCCGGCGTAGCAGGGAGTGAAGAGAGAGAGGAGAGGGAAGTGGCCACTTTTTTAAAGAGAGAAAGAGACCACCCGCAATGAGCTGGTATCTCAGCAGCTATATAGGTTGGAGGAGCAGGAGGAACACCCGCAACATTACCTCACTCAAAATGACGTTTTTTAGTTCCATCAATTTGCATGCAAATTTCAAGCTGTCATTATTTTTCCTGCTGTATAGTACTCCTTTGTGTAAATGTACCACATTTTCCTTTTTCATTCTTTGATCGAGGGGCATTTAGGTTGGTTCCATGTTCTGGCTATGAGAAACAAAGCAGCTATGAACATGGTTGAGCACATGTCCTTGTGGTACGATTGAGCCTCCTTTGGATATATATGCTAAAGTTTTATTTCTGAGTCTTGAGGAAGGTCATTTTCTCCAAAGGGGCTGTACCAGCTTCACTCTCACCAGCAATGCAGAAGTGTTTCCTTTACCCCACAACCTCTCCAGAATAGAACATTATTGGATCATTTGTTCTTTTGACGACCGAATTTCTTGAGTTCTTTATATATTTTGGAGGTCAGACATCTGTCTGATGTTGGGTTGGTGATGATCTTTTCCCATTCTATAGGCTGTCATTTTGTCTTGTGGACCGTGTCCTTGGCTTTACAGGAACTTTTCAGTTACAGGAGGTCCCATTTATTAATTGGTTTTCTCAGTGTGTGTGCTGCTGGGGTTATATTCCGAAGGTGATCTCCTGTGCCCATGCATTCAAGTGTACTTGTCACTTTCTCTTCTATCAGGTTCAGTGTGTCTGACTTTATGTTGACGTCTTTGATCTATTTGGACTTGAGTTTTGTGCATGGAGAAAGATATGGGTCTATTTCATTCTTCTACATGTTGATATCCAGTTATTTAAGCACCAGTTGTTAAATATGCTTTTTTTTACATTCGATTTTTTTTGTTCTTTGTCAAAAATAAGCTGTTTAAAGATGAATGGATTGATATCCAGGTCTTACATTTGGTTCCATTGGTCCTCCTGTCTGTTTTTATGCCAATACCCGGCTGTGGTCAACACTGTAGCTCTGTAGTAGAGTTTGAAGTCAGGGATTGTGATGCCTCCAGAAGTTCTTTAATTGTACAGGATTGTTTTGGCTATCCTGGGCTTTTGCTTTTCCATATGAAGTTGAGTCCTATTCTTTTGAGGTCTGTCAAGAATTTTGCTGGGATTTTGATAGGCATTTCATTGACTCTAGATTGTTTTTGATAAGATTATCATTTTTACTATGTTAATTTTGCCTACCCAAGAGCATGGGAGATCTTTCCACTTTCTGGTGTCTTCTTCATTTTCTTTCTTCAAAGATTTAAAGTTCTTGTTATACAAGTCTTCCACCTGTTTAGTTAAAGTTTCTCTGAGACATTTTATGCTATTTGTGGCTATTGTGAAATTCTCTGATTTCTCTCTCAGCCCATTTGTCCTCTGTGTAAAGCAGGGCCATTGATTTTTTTCTTAATCTTCTGTCCCACTACACTACTGAAAGTATTTTTGAGTTGTAGAAGTTCCTTAGTATAACTTTTGGGGTCACTTATGTAAATTACCATATCATCAGCAAATAGTGAGAGTTCGACTTCTTCTTTCCTGATTTGTAGCCCCTTGGTCTCCTTCTGTTGTCTTATTGCTCTAGCTATGACCACAAGAACTGTATTGAATAGATATGGGGAGAGTGGACAACCTTGTCTTGTTCTTGATTTCAGAGGGATTGCTGGGAGTGTCTCTACGTTTAGTTTGGTGTGTGCTGTTGGCTTTCTGTGTATAGCCTTTATTATGTTTAGGTTTGTTCATTGTATCCCTGCTCTCTCCATGACCTTTATCATGAAGGGATGTTGTAGTTTGTAGAAAACTTTTTCTGCATCTAATAGTCCATCTAATTATCATGTGGTTTTCATTTTTGAGTATGTTATATGGTGGATTACATTGATAGATTTTTGTATTTTGAAGCATCCCTGCAATTCTGGGATGAAGCCAACTTGATGATGGTGGATGATGGTTCTGATGTGTTCTTGGATTCGATTTTCCAGTATTTATTGAGTATTTTTGCATTAATGTTCATGAGTGAGATCGGTCTGTAATTCTCTTTCTTAGTGATGTCTTTATGTGGTTTGAGTATCAGGTAATTGTTGCCTCATAGAAAGGGTTTGGCAATGTTCCTTCTGTTTCTATTGTCCCACTTTAAGAACTTATTAGAGAGAGGAAAAGACCCATGCGCAGGTTGGGGAGATCTGGTGCTGAGAAGAAAACATGAAGTGGACGAGTCCAGTTTTGAAACTGCTTAGCGCATGTGCATAGGGACTTGGCTTACATAGCTGTAACTTCTGCAGGGTAGATCAAGATCACACAGTGTTTGAGGCCCTGGGTGGCTATGTAAGTTGCTACAACACTTGATGGCGCATGCCTGGCTCTGGAACCCAGAAGTGCCAGTGCTTGGGGTGGCTAGATATTTTGGAAGAATGATGGGTGATGGAAATGATAACATTTCACCCTTATGTTTACTATAAAAATTAGGGGGTTAAGAGCAGCAGATGGGCAAGAATAGGGCATCGCATGTATCGAGAGTGGTTCTTGCTGATTTGTGGACATCAGAAAGTTAGGGTCCTTGGCCACATTTTGGGGTAGTGCTTTAGGGTCCTTGGCCACATCTTTGGGTAGCGGGTTACTTCAGTGTGTTCTGGTCTTTGTGGAACTGGCTGACTAGCACGTCAGTACCAATCTATTCCGGAGAGAATGTTGAGCCTCGATGACACTCCACCTGGAGTTTGTTTTCTTCTTGGCACAATTGGCCTTTGGGCAAGAAATTGCCCATGTCTCAACCACTGACAAGGTACATGATGTCTGGACTGGATAAGCAGGACACAAGGAAAAGGACTGCCAAAGCTTGCCAAGACAGGGGAAGACGGCTCTGAAAATTTTTCTACCTCTGAAAATGGTCTGTCAGTTATGCTTGGTCTTAGCCAAAAATTGATTGCTTCAACATTGCAAATGAGACTTTGGGTGATTGCTCAGGTAGCCAATTTCTCTGTCATATACTGCTTGCTTGGATTCTGCTTGATTACACTTCCTGCCTACTCAAGTAACATTATCTCCCTTCTCAGGCCTTCCATGGGGTTGAAGATTACATAGTCTTAGTCACCTTCTTCTTATGATTTGGTTAAGCCAATTTCCAATGCAAGACTTAGACTCTTTAAAATAGAATGTTTATTAAAACATTTATCATGTGTTCCTTGCTTAATATTGTATATGTTGGTTGTAATTTTATACTTGATATCGGTTCATATTGTGTATAGTTTTGTATTGGGTTTGTATAGTTCTTATTTAGACAAAGGGGGAGATGATGGGGAATCTTTGTCAACCATTTATCTTTAAGAGGTGGGAACAAGTAAGGTTGTGACTTTCTGAGACCAGGAGAAAAATTCCACAGGGCTCAGATGCACACTCTTTGTGGTTCCCTGAAGAACAGCTGAGTTTGGACTTCTTGTTCCTGTTTCGTGAGTTTGACCACTATAACAAATAAAAAATATAATTGTTTTATCTTTTAGCTAGCCTAGTTATTTATCAATCCAAGAAAATTCAACAAGTAAAAGGTTTGCGATGAGATTAGTGAATCCACTAAGGGAGGCCATCAAGCTTGGCACCTGTGGGAGTTACAAGAATTACCTTAAAGGGGCCATCCCATTTAGGGGAAAGGGATAAGGGGGGTTGGTCTGGAGGAGAGAGAAGGACCTGATCCCCGATGTTAACTAGAGATGGACAGGGTTGGCACATGGTTAGGGTAGTGAATAAAGTCTCATAAGGGAGCAGAAGTGATGAAACAATAGGGTGAGCAGGTGAGCAGGGATGGCTGAAGATTTAGGTGAGAGGCCCGCAATCAGGAGCGGTTGCCCATACATGAGTTCAAAGGGCAAGATGGAAAGGGGTTTTTTGGGGAGAGCCTGTGGCCTGAAAAGAGCCAAAGGCAAAAGCTTTTCCCAGTCAAGGAGAAGTTCCTGTGACATCTTAACAAAGAACATTTTTTTTTTCGAGACAGGGTTTCTCTGTAGCTTTGGTGCCTGTCCTGGAACTAGCTCTTGTAGACCAGGCTGGCCTCAAACTCCCAGAGATCCGCCTGCCTCTGCCTCCCGAGTGCTGGGATTAAAGGCGTGCTCCACCACCGCTGTCCAAAGAACATTTTTTAAGAAATGCTTAGTTCATTCTACCTTCCCTGAGGATCTAGGATGGTATGGGATATGAAAATGCCAGGGAATGTTAGGAGCCGTAGATAGTGTGAGAGATCTGGGAGGTAAACTCTGGACCATTATTTGACTGAAATGAGGTTGGGATTTGAAACTGGGGACTAATTTCCTGGAGCAGGACTTCAGCAACTGTCAGGACCCTCTTATTAGTGATGGGAAACCCTTCAATCCACCCGGGAGATATTTAACCCATCTGACTGTGGGCACATGAGTAAAATCAGGCTGTCACTCACTTCCTATAAGGAAACTCATTTCCTGGTGGGTGTGAAAAGGGAAGCTACAATACCTAGACTTGGAATCTGACTTTTGATAGATTTTATAAGAGGCAATCAATGATAGTTTTTAAAACTCTAAGTCCTCCGGGGTGTGTTAGAGGTGAGCTTTGACAAAGTAAAAAGAGCCTGACTATGTGGATGAAGAGTTGACATAGGTTGGACAGAATTGGCCAAGTGTCAGTTGGTGACTGTGAGAATGTGGGCCGTACTGTATGAACCCCCTGAGGTGATTGAGGTAAGTCTGGGCCTGGAAGGCTGCTGCCCTGGCTGCTTGTTCAGCTCAGTTATTTCCCTTAGACATGATGGAGTCTGATCCCTTAGAGATGATTGAAGTCTGATGAGACCAGCAGTGAATGATTCCTATAGCTCTGCGGAGATGGGAGGTCTTTAACATGGCCATAATGAGGTCTAGTTAGTTATGAATCCTCCTTTTGTTGTAAGAAGCCCTTGCTCTTTCCAGATAGCACCGTTGGTAGGGAAAATAACAAAGCAAATTTTTATCTGGTGTGGGAAGAGAGGGGACCCCTGTGGACAACCTCCACCTGCTGTTTGGTTTATTAGGACAAGGAGAGAGTAGGAATCTATTCTTAATAAAGGAAAATTATGGACAAGTCACCAAAGCACAATAAATGACCTGAATTTAACTAAACAGGTAAACTTTACACCACTGGCTAAAGTTATACATATGGCAGAATGACCAAAATGTAATTCATAATCACAAAACCCTAGTGATGGAGGAAGGTCATTGGCTAATAAAGGAACTGCCTTGGCCCATTTTATTGGTTAGAAGATAGGTGGGAGGAGTAAACAGAACAGAACGCTGGGAGGAAGAGGAAGTGAGCTCAGACTCGACAGCTCTGCTTGCTGGAGCAGAGACACCATGCCCCGCTCCCGGGCAGACACACGCCATGAAGCTCTGACCCAGGATGGACTAGGCTAGAATCTTCCCCGTAAGACCGGTTCTCACAGATTATTAGAGATGGGTTGATCAGGATATCGGAATTAGCCAGTAAGGGCTAGACCTAAAGGGCCAAGCAGTGTTTAAATGAATACAGTTTGTGTGTTGTTATTTCGGGCATAAGCCGAGCAGGCGGCCGGGGTGCTGGGAACGCAGACCCGCCACCCCTATTTACAACACCCTAGAACCAAGTTATTTCAAAAACCACTTGGTGTGGAAAGACCAAAATAAATCCAATAAACGACGAGCCTCTGTCTTGTTTGCTAAGGAGTCCAGGGACTGGTAGTGACTGTTTTGGCCTCTGCAGGTGAGTAGCATCTGCAGAAGGTGCAGGATGGCTGGTTTGCTCCCCAGTTCTTCAGAAGGAACCAAGAGCAGTTTGCCTCCTCTCCAGGTACCCCACCCACCATGGAGAGAAGAGCCATAGAGGGCTATCACGTGCTTGGGGAACATACTGCACACCTACAAGAGTGGCATCAACCCATGGACTTCTCAGTAAGTGACTGCCCTCACCACCCTACCAAGGCACAGAGGCATTTACTCGGTGCAGCTCACAATGCATAGGCGTTGGAGAAATCACTTCTGCAGGACAGGCCAGTCAGAAGGAAGCCATCCGGTCTGAACAGGGCTGTACTTGACTGAGACTCTGGTGAGCACTGAACATCTGGTGCATGGCTGGCCGTGATCATACAGTGGTTAGTATACTCATCATTGTGGATGCAGTAACCTTGTTTCGAATCCGAGTCACGGCAATCATTGTCCTTCCTGTCTGGTGTGCTGCTTTCTTTCCCCATAAACCTACGCCTAGCTAATGTCTTGACACAGACTCCAGACTCTCTAGTTCAAGTCCCGCAGACATGGAGGAACTCAAACACTATTAATACAGTTTGCTGCTTGGAGGCTTCACTGTCAATCACGCTGTCTCAGGTGGACTCACAAAATCACCTTCACTGTCAGTCACCCTAGACCCAGGGCATAGTAAGCACCATCTTTGAGCAACACCCCTAGCCCAGGTTTTGGTCATGTCAGCATGATGCAGGGTCTGAATGTTCCTATCCGGTATTAGTCTTAGTAATAACACATTAGTGGGAAATCTTGTTTTCTATGTCCTGCCCTCCCTTTATGTGTCCTCCCGCATTCCTAGTGATGGCTCCTAGCAATGGAGTCTCAACTGGCCATCTCCTTCACCAGGCAAGGATTCCAGTGGTAGGACTGGGCTGCATTCTATTCAGTTGTTGGTCAAGGGTGCCCCATGTAAATCTCCAAACCACCCAGGCTGCCGCTAAGACACAGCGCTGCTCTCCAGAAACTGCTAGCAGGTCCCATTGCTGAGGTAACATCCACACATGAAATGTGGGGGAAGTAAAGCTGGCTCATACAGGAAGCCTGCATCCCTATGTTCTAGTATTACGGTGTGGGAGGGTACTCTGTGGCGTATTGAAAGAGAAAAGCAGACGCCAACCAACCAAGTCACAAAGCCCTTGACCTTCAAAATATCCTGCCTTCAAAATGTGAAGGACAATGGTGGCACAGAACTTGTGAGAATAGCCAACCGGTGTCTGAATTGATTAAGGCCCACTCCACAAGAAGGAACCCACACCCAACACTTGCTTGTGTACCCAAGAACCAGAGTAGATAGATAGATAGATAGATAGCCCAGTAGTAGACAGCCCAGAGACCAAGGGAAAACCAAACACTACTGGTTTATCAAATATACATATATATATATATATATATATATATATATATATTACCATTTGTCTCTGGATATCTACTGCTGGGCTATCAAATATCTATACATCTATCAATTCACCTATCTACTGGGCTATCATCTGTCTATCTATCCACATATATTGGGCTATCAACTATCTATGTACGTATCTCTTGGGCTATCAACTATCTATCTATCTATCTATTTATCTATCTATCTATACCTATCAACTTATGAATCATCTTTCTCCCTTTTTTATAGTCTTGCACAGAAACACTCTCCACAGGAGGTATGTGGCCACTGATACAGGCTCCTTTTACTCCAGCTAGTCATAAGGCTCCTCATAATATTGCTTACTTAGACTATCAAGAGGGGTTCCTTATGCCTCCTCTACCCATAGAATGTTTGTCTCAAATTCTGCATGTGATTAGACAGTCCTAACCTGTATTGTTAACCTAGATGAAAGTGAAGAAATCCATTCCAATCAGACAGTCCGTGATGCTGGGTCTGGGTCCGGAACCTCTGTGAGCCCTGCATGGATATGTGGCAGCCTAAGACAATTAGCATGCCTACTTCATGAACCTGTCCCTACAGGTCTTAAGAAACTTGTGTCTTTGGTTGGAGCTGATTTAATCTATTGATAGAGCACACAGGACAGGGAGGACAAAGTCAAGTGCAGGGACTGGAGAGATGGCTCATGCATTAAGAGCACCAGCTGTCTCCAGAGACCCACATGACAACAAACAAACCTCTTTAATGTGCTTTCCAGGTGGAATCCACTGCCCTCATCTGGTCACATAGGGAATTGCATGTACGTGGTGGCAAAACACCCACAAGTAGAAATAAAAGCACCACAAAATGACCCAACATGTCTAGAAGGACATTAATTCTACTGTGCGATTATCATTTTTGCGTATCACTCACAATTCATGAAAACTAGAGGCAGATTGCTTTGCATTTCCTGATTTCTATTGTACATCCCTTTGTTGAATGTTCTCATTTCCTGAGAGGCCAGGAACAATGTAGTTGTGTGATGTAAGTCGCCCCTCTGTATGTTGTGAATATGTTTTACTATCATTACTAAATAAAGAGGGTGATTTGGCCAAGGGTAAGGGAGAATATAGCTATGCAAATCCTAACAGAGATACAGAGAGAAGGAAGGCAGATTCCAGGAGATGTAATTAAGCCACAGAGGAGTGGGATGTCAGAGAATTAGTGCTAAATCATAGCCATGTGGCAATACACAGATTAATAGAAATGGGTTAAAGTAAGAACTAGCTAGTAATAATCTGAGTCACTGGCCGAATAATTATAATTAATATTAAGCCTCAGAGTATTCTTTATAAGTAGTCATTGAACAGGGCAGAACACAGAAAAGCTTCAGACTACAGTTAGTTGTGTTTCCCTTCAGTTTGCTCTGCATGATGATATCATAAACATGTTGTACAGTGCGCGTACCACATTTTAATGGTAGCAAAATATATGACCTCAGGGATGCAGTTTGTCTAATTTTCTATAGACTAGTGGGAATACAAGGAGGAGGCCATGCCATCCGTATCCATATCCAAGGTGCCATCTGCCTGTGTAGACTATGATTGGAAAATCATTGTGTATTCCAAATTGCCTGGAACTTGCTGATATTGATCCATGCTTGTGAGTTGTGTGTTTGCAGGATTGTGACATCTTATCTGACCAAAAAGAGTCTTAAGAGTGAAAAGTTGAAAACTGTTTTTTATTCATAAAACATTCATTGTATTCTATGGGCGCTTCAAAACAGCGGTCATTACAGACAGTGTATAGCCTTAGCAAACTATTAAAACTATGGAAATAATAAAATAAATGACAAAATATAACAAAAACTTACACTAAAATGGAGAAAACCAAAAAACTAATGCACAGATATCCCAAGACATAAACCAAACCCAAACAAAAACAATCTAAAACATAACAAAAAACAACCATCCAAATAAAATTAAACAAAATTCCCACTTTCCCTTGAAATATTCTTTAAGAAAAAAACAAATCAATAACATGAGACACGAGGAAGTGGATTAGTCTCTGTAGTGAATTATCATCACCAACACTTGTGTGTGATATGGGGTCAGCGTCAGCTCTGCACTAGAGAGAATCCTGGGCTTTTGGGTGTGGTCTGTCTGGATAGCAGTGTGACAGAGTCTTCCTTGTCAGATTCCACATCACATATGCAGTCAGCTTGCCAAAGTCCTTGACAGTAGCTGACAGAATGACTCTTGTTCACCCAAGTATCTCCCTCCATGTGGTTTTGCCCACTTGGTGATGGATGTTCGGCTTCTGAGTAATTTGTGGGGTGTCGTCTGAATCTCAAGCTTATTTCTGATGCAGTCTTTTCTCTGGAAATGGTGAGCCAACAGAGGTGGATCAGATTGTGGCTGGATCCTCTAACGATTGGTTGATATTTGCATCAATGTTGTGCTCACAGCAGAAAGGGACATGGCTTTTTCAGAGGAGGCCTGGATCCTGGAGTGTAGAATGTCATGCCTTCAAGGTGTCTCTGGTTTCCCTCAGGCTTCTTAGTTCTTTTACGAGGTGCTGTTAGAGAAGAAGAAAAAGTGTCTCTCTGACACAGGCAATAAGAAAATCAGGGCCTATTCAACCCTAGTAAGGAAAAGTCAAGGAAGGAAAACCACACCGTGAATCCCCTGGTTGGTGGGAATGGGACTCATTGATTTAGCACTTGCCTGGCACATAGTGCTCCTGCTGCAGCAGCTCCATCTGCAGGAGGCTCTCCTCCTGGGCTGTGGCCTGTTCCAGTTCATGCTGGAGATGTTCAAACCTAGAGGAGGAAGGCAGCTGGGACACAGGCCTGGTGGGGCCCTGCCATGTCAGTTTTTTAGCCCCCACCAGCTAGAAAATCCACTGCCTTTTAGCTGAGCTCATTGACTGCTTCCCTAAGGGAAAAAGTCGGAGTGCCCCTGGGATGGTTTTTTTCTCAATGTATAAAAAATGCTGTTAGTTGAACCAAAAAATACACTGTGCTGGACCTGAAAAACACAGCATTTTTTCAACAGTCCAAAAACATTATTTTGGAGAAATATCAATATCTGGTCACAGTTCAGGAAATATATTCCTGGCTTTAATTAGATACCAGGTGAAAGTGAGCAACCTGTAAAACTCTATGTCTGCCCTCTAGTGGAGCCCACACAACACTGCAGAGAAGGCTCTGATTATCCCTACAGCCCAGAACCTGCATGGGGTTAATTTGTCAACTCCTAGTCTGTTTATGGCCAGAGTAAATCTTCTCACTGGAAAATGGTGAACCCTGCAGAGAGCTTGCAGTCAGCAGGAGTGTGCTGCATCCAAGTTAGCAAGAAGATTAAAAACTTCTCTCTAAATGTGATATTCCTGAAGGAAAATAAAGTGGCAGAGGACACACTGTCCCTCACAATTGACCTCCTGCTTCTCACAAGAGAAGAAGGGACACAATCCACAGGAGACTAATAACCAAGCATATGGTTTTATGGACCAAAGTTTCTGGAGATAAGCCAAATCATATTCTGAGGTATTTTGTACCAGGGTGTGGGTGAGAGCCTTGCCAAATAGACTAAAACCCAAACAGGACAGAGACCCCGAAACAGAGAATCCACTAGACTACAATTGCTTTTGTCAGTCCGTGCTCCTACCTCGTCTGGGACTCAGTGAAGCGATGCTGCAGGTTTCCTGCCAAGTCCATTAGATGGGTAACCAGTTTCTTCCGCTTCAGCAGAAATTGAGGGTGTTCGTCCAGTCTTTGATGTTCCTATTCATTAGAGGATTGTGTTCTTAGGGCAGGGTTGTCTGCGCACATGTACACATGTGTGCATGCATGTACACAAACACAAACAAATGTGTTTACACAGTCGTGTTCATCACAAGTACATGGATGCTCACATACAAGCACATTGCATTGCATCCACATGTGCAGTTCCTAGCTAACAATATGGAAGAAGAGATCACCTGGGATCCTATGAAAAAGAGAGTTAACTTTCATTAGCCCACACCTTCTCCCCCCATATTCTAAACCAGGCACAGGGGTGTGGTGATGTGGTGAGGATTCTGTCTTTTGTCTCTGTTTTGATGAGTTTCCATTCTATTTCCATTTTATATGTGTGGAGGTTTTGCCTGCCTGTGTGTCTATGCACCACATGCACGCCTGGTCCCTGGGAGAAGAACACAGTGGGCAGAGCAGTCAATGAAGTGCTTGCCTTGTACACCCAGGCCACCAATGGTGGATGCCAGGGTTCCTTGATCAGTTATCTGAGCTTGCATACAAGTTTACCAGTTTGACTAAAGGCTTAGTTCCGTGGTCCAGGACCACTGCCTGATGGTGGACCAGCCGCTTCCTCTCACTCAGTGCTTCCCCGTGGCTCCAAGGAGGGCAGCTTCCAAACACAGGAACTCTCTAAACCACAGGTTACCTCATTTTTGGCAAAATGAGTTCAAGAAAACCAGAAAATCTCTACAAACAGAATTCAAATAAACCTTTCCATCCAGTACGATGATTATTTCAGGAATTTGTCTAAGAAAGAGAAGAAGGCTGACTCGTGGCCTAATGAGTGCATGTATTGCTTCATGCTTAACAATATTCCATGGAAGGGCTTTACTTCATTGAATGTTTACTCATCAATGAAGGGTATTTGAATATTTTCTGGTTTGTTGGTGCTCTGAGGAATGCTTCTATAACCCAGGTGTCCCCTAGATTCTCTGTGAACCCTTACTTCTCATTCTGGGATCACTGGGCCATCTGGGTACTGCAATCCATGTTTCTGAAAAATTATACATAGCTTCTCATAGGGCTACACCATTTTACACCACTAGCAATAACTGAGGGTCCTCATTGCTGCCAACCCCCATCAGGCCAACTTTAACTCAGTGTAAAGAAGCTTGGAATGAAAGCAGCTTCTGAGCGCTGCAGACACAACACGCAGTGAGTGCTTTAGACGATGATGAGCCTGAGTGGGCTGCACTAAGACAGCCTGTTCTCACAGCTCAGCATGGCTATGGGACTTCTGCTGGGGGAGACACCTCTGCAGTTCAGCATCTCTTTAATGACAAAATCTAGGCCAAGATCCAGTGACAAAGATAACCGAGTCAAGATTAGACAAAGGTGAAAGGAAAATGGTAGCAGTCAATGATGAGGAAAACAAAACAGGATGCAGAAGTCGTTAGTGGGCAGTCACCTTTCACCCAGAGCACAGAAGGACACACATCCTCAACCAGGCTTTCCTGCTCTCAGGCACCTTGATTTGCCTCAGCACCCTCTTTCTCACCTCCATGTCCTGCATTACCTTGGTTTTCTGCAAAGGATATCTTTGCAGATGAATATTTATGCCTCTACAAACACCTGAAAATCTTTTAGTTTGTTCAGTATTATGGTCCTTTGTTCTAGGTAGCTGCATGGACATGCCAAAAGATTGGCAGCTCCATGTGATTTATAGCTGATGCAAATTAATGCTAACCAGAGCAGGAACAGTACTTTCTATTAACACTGGTCTCCGTCATCCTTAAAGATGTCCATCATTCTATAAGTGAACAAACATATATTGTCTCAAACACATATTCTGAAACTCACAAAGATACATAAAAGCACAACACGAACACACACACACACACACACACACACACACACACCCTTCTTGAACCCAGAAAAGCAAAGAAGTCTAGAGTTTTGCAGCACCTTTCCTGCTGCAGGGAGACAGCAGGTCCTTGGTACTGTCTCTCATTGCTCTTAGACTCAGTCAGGCTTCTGCCCTAGTCTGAACTTCTTTCCCCTTCCAGGAAAGTTCTTCATCTCAAGACTCACTGATCATACAGGTGTGAAAACCTCTGCACACCTGACCTTGACCACAAAAGACCAAGTCCCAACGGAAGACACTGCACATGAAGCCTCTCGATAGCTCTAAGCTTACCCTTTATAGTCTCCTAAGGGACCTTACCCAGGCTCCTCCAGAGAAGACCTTGATAGCACTAGAGAATGAGACTGACCCATGGTCATGACTCAACAACTTTGGACCATGACACAGAACATATAATATGAAAATAGCCCCAGATCAGTCAGTAGGAGCCCAGTGAGGTCAGCACAGTGTTGTTCTGAATTGCAGCTCTCTGTACAACTATGAGGGATCTGTACTAAGACATAAGCATGTGCATGATAGAGTGAGCATCGCATGTCAGGAAAGAGACTGACTGCAGGTTCTGTGTTGTGAAGCCAATGAGACAATCAGGACATTTCCTGGGAGGTTACCTCAGTTCGGTGAAAGGAAAATGTCTACTTTTACTTTCAAAAAAGCTCTGGGGATTGATTTTTTTTATTACAAAACTCATTAATTCCAAAGTAGTAAAAATTAAGAGAAAACACTAAGTCCTTTCTCTTCCTTACCAAGCAACCCAGTTAGCATAAGATGAGAAAGAAAAAGATAGGAAGCTCTACCTGTGAGGAGACAGAAGATCCAAAGGGCTCTGGCCTGGTAGCTTAAACAGAACAAAATTATTTCGTTCAAGCAAACAAATGATCCACAGGCCCTTGTCCTCACTCACTCAAAGCTCTGGGATTCTCCCTATGTGGCTCCCAGCATAGAACCTTTCTACTGTATTGACATGTAAGTGTGTCATATGTGATTTACCAATCTCCCTCAAAGAACTGCAGCTTCTACCAGAGCAAGATGGTTTGTTTGCCAGTCAGGTTGTGACTTCCCAGAGGTGAATTCCCTAGGAAGACTTGTAAAGGATCCCAGATGTGAACTCTTAGATGGAATGGAGGTGGTCAGCTGGGTAACTGAGGGGACGGTTACATGACAATGTACGTGTGTGTGCGTGTGTGTGTGTGTGTGTGTGTGTGTGTGGTTAAATAGGTGGGCAGCTTGCTCCTGCTGCCTCAGCTTACCTGCTGCTGCTTTGTCAAGAGGTCACAGATCTTCTCAAGGGCCTCCTCACAGAGCCTCTCTGTCTCCTCACAGGACTCTTTCAGGAAGATCTGCTCCTGCTGCAGCTTTCTGTTGTCCTCTCTCAACATGCCCACTTTTTCCTTCATCTGTGTCCTTTCCCTCAGAAGCCGGCTGTGGAGGGTGCTTAACCATCACAAACAATGATGAGCTCCAGTCACCTCCATCTGCCACTCCTACCTACTAATACTATCTTACCTGCAAGGTCCCATGTTCTCAGCCAGCCCCAGACTGCAGCCCACATTAGCTATGCCAGTATCACCCAGGTGATGTACCTCTGAGAACAGGATTCTACACCCCTAACACAAACGGATCCTACACTGATCATCGTATTGTGAGACCATCATCAGGTATAGAGCAAACATGGTCTGAGAGAGGACAGAGGACCCAAGAGGAATACATTCCACATCTATTTTTCATAGCAACAGGCTCTGTAAGTCCCTCTCAGAGTCCTAGAGACCATTCATGGTGCAAACCATGTTTTTTATCTAGGAGCTCTGGAAGCTGAGAAGACAATGTTGGGATGGGCTCTCTGACTCCTTGCACTAGGGAAAAATCAGTCAGGGAGGACAAGGACAAAGTAAACAAGCTAGAGCCACAGCCCTCACTTTGGTTCAAAGAGAAATAAGTGTAGCAGCTCTCCTTCCCAAGTGCGGGGTCCCATCCAATCAGACACTCACCTGTAGGAGTTGGTCTCAGTCAGCTCCCTGCACTGGGAAGAGGCCTCACTAATTTCCTTGGGAAAATTCTCCAGCTCTGACGTCTCCTTCTGATGATCAATATTCAGCCCCTCAAGCTCAGAATTCAGCCTGTGGTAGAGCATGGACCCAGGAACAAAGAACCTCATGAACACAGTCATTAGACCCCCGTGAACACATGAATTACGGCTGTGTCTTGGATGATCCTAGTCCACAGGATGTCACATCCTGAGTCCATGGTACTAGGACCTGTTGATGTTATTAGACTTGCTAAGCCGCCCCAGGGCCAGAATGGCAGAGCATCAAGAGGGAGACAGACAGAGATACATGAGCTTCCTCAGTCAGCCTGGAGGAACAAACTAGCTCTTTATAAGATGTCCAAGGAGTCTGTGCGATGGGTATGGGCCTACCTTCAACCTATGATGTCATGTCTCATGTCTTCAGAAAAAAAATTTATATTTTGTGTTCCTTTTATCAAAAGGATACTCAGAACTCATAATCAGGATTTCCATGGAGGAGACCGTACAGCACAATGACTTTATAATCTCCCCATGGAATTCCATTCAGTCACCAAGGCTA
Source organism: Microtus oregoni (assembly GCF_018167655.1). Classification (NCBI taxonomy): domain Eukaryota; kingdom Metazoa; phylum Chordata; class Mammalia; order Rodentia; family Cricetidae; genus Microtus; species Microtus oregoni. Next base: position 3,725,622 of record NW_024543830.1, on the reverse strand, counting down.
GCACAAAGAATGAGGGCAGGGATGCTCAAAGTGGGACTCCAGAGACTGAGCACTTCTATCACCTGAGACTCTGAGTCAGACAGATCATCAGCCCTGCTACCAATCTCTGACTCACAGGATCTGGACAGATACACACATGAACACACACACTGTCAGGGAACCCCTCAGAGACAGTACAGAACACACCAGACACCACAGCACAAAGGAGATTTATTGACTCAGAAGAGCATTCATAGAATTGGGGGGGCCTTCCTCTGTATCAGGCAATAGCTGAAAACAAGCAATGGATGTTTTTTTCAACTGTGGGTTTTTAAGGAGATAAGGGGAAATCTTTGCTAGGATGAGTTGGTGAGAGCTGTTTGGACAGCTAAGCCAGAATAGCCAAATAATGAATTTTAATTGCTGGATATTGGTGTTTGGTTTCAGGAATGAGTCAGTGGCCAAACAAGGGTATAAACCGTGGTGACATATTTTAGGAATTCAATTTAATGTTTACCAAGGGAGAGGGAAGTGAAAAGAGTAAAATCTGCCACTGCCATATTGGCAAAGTTTGGGCCCGTTAGCCCTTCACACACATAAACCCACAAACAATTAGAATGCCAGAGACATGCAGGTAGGTGGCATTATCGCAGAGTACAAGGAACAAGGGCAGAGAGGTGCCAGGATGAGATCCAGGCCTTTCAGTCACATACTGAGATGGAACATTAAAACCAGGCCCAACTCCCGGAGCAACCAGCTAGAAGTCCCCCAGTCAAATACAAAGACTCCCAGTGAACTCAGCACCCAGCGTCTCCCACAAGCCAACACCTGTCCAGGCCTCTTTGAAATGCGTGTTGTGAGCTCACACACTGCTGCCCCATCCATAGAATGTGACTCAGGACACAGGCTCTGCTTTTCATTGGGAGGAAGCAGAACAGCCTGTGCCCCCATCTCACTCCTACCCCGGCTTCAGTCCTGCCTCTCAGATGCACTCAGGAAAAGCACATTGGGCAGGAGGACCCCTTGGAGGTGCAGCCTCAAGTGCCATGAGGAATGCTGGGGTGGACATAGGAGGGTCAAGACAGTCACCAGAGTACTGGACATAATGACTACCTCTTGTTCACGTCATTATTGGTATAGTTGGCCAGGACTGCACGAAGTTCATTCCTCTCATTGGTCATCATCTGGAGTTGAAGGGTCAGTTCATCGACCTTGTTCATCTGCTGCTCCTGCTCAGTGTGGGAGGCTGAGGTCCGTGCCTTTCCAGTACTCCCTGTAGGTAGACAAACATCAGTGAATTTGTACAGTTAGATGGTATGGGGCCATGAGAGACCATGTTAAGTCCCTAAAAGAGGCCTGAGGAAGAGGGAACACATGGAACCCACTGAAGACCTCACAGAGTAGACAACTATCCTCTAGTTGAGACCCATAAGCCATGTCTCCATCCCCAATCACCATTGCTCGATATATCCATCAATGTTGGGAAATATTATTTTCAGGTGTGGGATTTTGTTTATGCTGCAGTAGTTTAACTCTGTGAAGCTGTGTTACTGTTCCTGTCTAAAACACCTGATGGTCTTAATAAAGAGATGGACAGCCTATAGTGAGACAGAAGCAGGGATAGGTGGGCCTAGCAGGCAGAGAGTATAAGTAAAAGGTGAACGCCGAGAGGAGAATAACGAGGAGCCCTAGAACAAGAGTGGAGGACTCCAGGGGCCAATCACCAGCTCACTCAGCAGCCATGGAGTAAGAGTGAGTGTAGGACTTACAGAAGAGAAAGATAAAAGCCAAGAGGCAAAAGGTAGTCAGGATAATTTAAGTCAAGAAGAGCTGAGAAGAAACACACCAAGCTAAGGGCAGGCATTCAGAAGAAAGAAGAAGTCTTTGTGTGTGATTTATTTGGGAGCTTGTCTGGGGGACGTTACTCTCCCTCGTTTTAGTGACACACAAGCAAAAGAAATCCAGTGACAATGAAGGGCAGGGCTGGAACTGGAACCACAGTGGTTCCTCGGTGCTTCCCACGCAGAGGCCGAGGGAAAGAAGAGGGCCCTCAGCACTGCAGTTGAAGCCTTGACCATCCCTGGCTCTCTGCCAAACACACAATCAGATACCCTCGACTTTGGGCCTGCTCTTTAGTAACTCAGAAAAGCAGAAGAGGACATCGCTTCCCAGGAACTCCCACCTCCTGAGTCCACTCCTGAAAGGATCAACTTAAGCCTTCATCCTTCAGGAATCCCTGTCCCCTGCCCAGGACTCACTGCGCTTTCTCCAGAACCATTTATTCCTTGATGTGTGACTTGGAGACTGAAGGCCATCTTCCCTGTGCCTCTCTCTGGCCTCCCTGCGCTCTCCATCCTGTCTCCCAAGCAGCCTGTTGAGTCGTGTCAGCATGGCTGTGGGTGAACCTCACAGGCACTGAACGAATGCCTCAAGGGCAGTTGGCGTTGCCACAACACAGGTGACATCACAGAATTCCAGGCTCTCCAGGATACAGTAGAATGTCCAGGTGGGGGACTGCTGATGTCATATGATACAGCTCTTAACCCCTGCTAACTACTTCACCCAAAAGTGACCTGAAACTAAGGTGCCATTTCCAAGAGCCTCTCTGGGGACACCGGGGAAGCCCTTAGGCACATTGTCTTCCTAAAGCCGGAAATCTAGCCCTCTGCTTCTCATGTTTTATGTGAGAAGTTGAAAGCTCACTTCCCAACCACTGCCCAGGGATGGCTTTTCCCTCCTTAAGATCCACACTCATGGGCTGGAGAGATGGCTCAGTGGTTAAGAGCATTGCCTGCTCCTCTAAAGGTCCTGAGTTCAATTCCCAGCAACCACATGGTGGCTCACAACCATCTGTAAAGAGGTCTGGCGCCCTCTTCTGGCCCTCAGGCATACACACAAAATATTGTATACATAAAAAAATATTGTATACATAAAAAAAGATCCACACTCAAGTAACGTGAGAAACAAAGCATGCCTAGAAATGAGGTCAGGATAAAGGGAGTAGAACAGATGAGGTCTCTGAAGTGAACGAGCACTTTTAGAGATTGGAGGGTTCAAAACAAAGAGAAGACACATAGGAAGTGATGAAAATTTCACTCAGAATGTCACTAGAGCTCACTCAAGCTATGAGGTTGATAGAGAGGGTGTGACTAGCTCTTGGCAGGTCTACCTGTATCCACTGAGCCCAGGTGAGCTTCAGATACGGAAAGCAAACAATCGTAGAAAGAGTATGATGGCCCCAACCTTGAATCAATAGACTGAGGAGAGTAGTGGCACCCAGAGGTCAGTGTGCGCCATCTAGAGGAGTCATTAGCAATGGAGACACAAGCACACACACACACACACACACACGCAGACACGTAAACAGGAAAACCTGCACACAATCACACGCTGCCTAATAACTGTGTGCCTGTGGGAATGCACCTTTGCATGGCACCCCAGGTGGTTAGTGTCATTCACCTCCCTCATGACTACATTCTCATGATAGTGATCCAATACCAGACCCTGGGGATGTTGGAGAGCTCTTCATTGATGGGAAGAAAGATGTGTGAGACACAAGCCTGTCATTCCAGTGTTGGAGATAACAGCATAGGAAGATCAGAAGTTCCAGACCATTCTGGACCACAGAAACTCTGGTTCAAAGAAGACAGGCAGACCCGGATGGAAGCTCAGTTGGTGGAGGGCTTCCCTAGGAGACACTAAACCCCAAGCTCCATTTCAGCACTATGTAAACATGCCTTGACATATTGGAAAAAAGGGAGATCAGAGCTTGCAGGTTATCCTTAGCTGCAGGGTGAGATGGAGGCCAGCCTGGGCTACATGGGACCTGTTGGAAGAGAGAAAACTGGATTTTCAGGGCACAGGCAGGGTGATCTGCCTTGAGAGATGGAGAGATGGTTGACAGAGTTGGTGGCAGTTGGTAATTAGGGTGGCCAGGCACGGTCTTGGGGGAGTGCTGTCTCCAGGGTACCATATCCCCCAGATGGCGAGAGTGAGGTCTCAGGAAGGAAGAATGAAATTATCTGAGCTGTTTTGTAGAATTAGGGGAGGCTCCACAGGGACCTTCTCACCCTGTTTATCTGGGAGAGACAGCAGGCCACAGTGATCTTCAGGACTCGTTGGTAGAATCCCAAAACCACTGCATGTAGAACACACCGTGTAACTTCCTGGGCACCTAGAAGTGGGTTCTGGGTTGTTGTAAGTGGCTACAATCCACATCACTTAAAGCAGCAGGGATGGAATTTTCTGGTTCTGGAAACCGAAAGTCCCAAATCCTGGAGACAGCCTTCTTCAGAGGGTCCAGGTAGAGGCTCCTTCCTGCCTCTTCCAGGATCTGGGACGTGGATGGCCTGAGTCTCAGTCCCATCCCACCAGTCTCCATCTCTGCCTTCCTCTGAATTTGTGTGCTCTTTATTATGTCTTTATGTGAGACATGGTCTTGATGAGTAGTCCTGCTGGTCTGAACTTCTAACCCCCTGCCTCAGCCTCGCTAGTGCAGGGTCAGTCCTGGGGCTATAGCTCAGAGGTAGAGTGTTAGTCCAGTGTGTGTGAGGTTTGGTTTCCATTCCCAGTGTTGGAGAAAACCCCAAAAGGTCTATTGTTTTATATGGCCTTTTGCCCATTCTGAGCCTGACTACCCACCAAGGTCCAGCAATCAATTATTGAAGTCCAGACATCCAAGCCCCCGTTGGCTCATCAAATCAACTTGTCCAATTAAAATTAAAGACCTCATCCTAAGATAGGGGTTTCCATTTTACCTTCATAAATCATCATTTCCCTATATGCCAAGTCTGTCTCTTCTGTATCTAGAACCAGTTTTTTGTGTCTCCAGAAAAATATCCCTGTCCCCTTCCCTTGTTCCTGTCCCTTCTCCGTCATCCCCTAGCTCCTATATCTCGTTCTTACTTCCTGCCCTCTATTCCTTTGGGGTAAATAAGTCTCTTGTGTGTTAAGAACTTGGTCTTGGTGTGTCATGATTTGAAACTTTATCTTTCATTCTGTGTTCAGACCCTGCAGAAGAAATGGGGTTCTCACAGCCCCCATGATTGCCAACTCTGTCTTTGTGATGTTTGCTTCACCATACACCCCAGGTGATCCTTAAAAATGAGTCTGATTGCCGGGCGGTGGTGGCGCACGCCTTTAATCCCAGCACTCGGGAGGCAGAGGCAGGCGGATCTCTGTGAGTTCGAGACCAGCCTGGTCTACAAGAGCTAGTTCCAGGACAGGCTCCAAAACCACAGAGAAACCCTGTCTCGAAAAACCAAAAAAAAAAAATGAGTCTGATTGTAGGACTGGGGTCAGGTCAGCCAAGCACACAAAATGTGATGGCTGCAGGGGCAGGAAATTGATACTAGCCTGGGCTACATAGCAAGACCCTGTCCCACACACAATTATTTCAATTGTGATAAATACACAAATAAACTTTCAGCTATTTTAGAGTTGCCCTTCACTGCCGTAAAAACATTTATATTCTTCAGAGTCCTCGGGATGTACATCTTTCATCCTAGCACTCAGGAGGCCGAGACAGGCAGATCTTTAAGTTCCAGGCCAGCCTGGTCTGCATAGTGAGTTACAGGACAGCCAGGGCTACACAGAGGGGAAAGAGCCTTCACAGTAAACGGCGAAAGAGATAGGGTTTTGGTTAAGAGCACTGACTGTTTTTGCAGAGGATCCAGGTTCGATTCCCATCACCTACATGGAGGCTCACACCTATTTAACTCCAGATGCTGGGGATCCTCCTCCTTTTTCTGATCTGCACAGGCACCAAACTACCATGAGGCCCACATATATGCTATGTGATGTGTGTATGTTTTCATATTGTGCTGGATAAAAAATGGTAAAGGTGTTTCCATTAAGACTGAAGACTTAAGTTCAATGTCTGGAAAGATATAGGTAAATAGTAGCAGATAGTCCAGAGACCTTAGTTAAAACCAAATACTAATCTATTTATTTATTTATTTATTTATTTAGTAAGGTTTTACCCTTGGTCTTTGGGCTATCTATCTATCTATCTATCTATCTATCTGTATATCGACTCTGATTATCTATCTACTCTATTCTTAGTTACTCAAGCAAGTGTTTGGTGTGAGTTCCTACTTGTAGAGTGGGCCTTAAGTCAATTCAGACCCTGGTTGGCTATTCCCAAAGATTTGTGCCACCTTCTTTTTGTCCTTCATATTTTGTAGACAGGACATTTTGTAGGTCAAGGATTTTATGACTGGGTTGGTTGATGTCTGCTTTTCTCTTTCAATAGTGGTCAGAGTACCCTGCCTCATCCAAAAAACTAGAACATAGGGATGCAGGCACCTCCAGGACGTTTGAAGCCCAGGGTATCTGGGATCAGGCCTCCCTGGACTCCACACTGGCAGAGTCGCCTTCCCAGCCCATCAGGACTCCGTGAAGGAGCCCACGTGAGCTTTAGGGTCAGGTTTTTTGCAGACCCGAGCAAGGACACGCGAAGGGGTGGTCACCCCAGGTGTGTGCTGGAGCCTTGTCTGGACGATTGCAAGAAAGGCGGCGAGGGGCAGGTGCCAGTGCTCAGGGAGTCCAGACAGGAGGGAGATGGAAGAACTTGACATGGGGTGGAGAGGGACCTACAGGGGCGAGGGTGGCCTGGGGTGGGATTGGAGACTATGTAGAGGGATGGACAGGGGCGAGGATGGCCTGGGGTGGGATTGGAGACTATGCACCGTGGACCTGCTCCTGGACTTTAAGACAAAAACTCCAGACTTTAAGAAATGTTCTCATTACTCCAAGAACTAAACTCCTAAACATATTTTATATGAGGCCGAGGCTTTAAATTTTCCTGGAAAGACTGAACACAGATATAGAAGTTAAGAGAGAGAGGGAAAAACAAAGCAGTAGGAAGAAGTTGTCTGCCTTTTTAAACAGGAAAGATCAGGGTAGAGCACGAACACAGTCCCCCACTAACAAAAATTATGCAAAAATTATTTTAACAAAAATTAAAGATGTCACTTCAAAGGTTAAGACCTTAAGTTAACTTGGCAATTTCGACCACATATTTAGAAGCATAAAAGAGAATAAAAAAAGACCAAGAGGAAAAACAGCTGTAGGAAGAAAAAGGCCTTTTTTTAAAACAAGAGGTATCAGGGAAGAGCGCGAACGCAGTCCCCCACTAACAGAAATTATGCAGTCGAGTTTCCCGCATTTGGGGAAATAGCAGGGGTCAACGCACCCCAAGTGCAATGGGTGGGCCTCGCCTTGGGAAAACCACCTACGTGATCACGGTATCTCCTCTGCCAGGTAGCTATGCTTTGCTGTCCTGCAGCCCAGACTCAGCACAACCGGCTCTGCACTCTGAACACACGGTCACTTCGCCACGCATACTCCAGGACCTAATTGGACGCGCACCCCATTCCTTCGATTCGATGCTCCCCGTGGACCAGCTCACCCTTCCACACTGCGCTGGAAATGCAGCCTGTTTCCTCAAATGGTGCTGATGCGACTGTCCCTGCGTGCTCCTCATCTTCATAGACCACGCCTCCAAGCAGCACCCAGGGGTGACATCACAGGCATCCTCTTTGCCCCTTTTGCTTGGTGAACTTTCTTGAATGCAGAGAGCTGGATGGAGTGTTGCAGGATCAGAGACAAATCATCTTGAATTATCTCCAACTTCCAAATAGTCGATGGCTGCTCACCGCCGTGGCCTAACAGCCCTGTCGCTGGTTTCCCTGTGTAGTGACAGACCCCTATCTTCAATCAACACGAAGTCAGAGAAGTCAGCAGCTAGTGAGCCAGCCTCAACCAAAAAAAAAAAAAAAAAAAAAAAAAAAGGAGGAGAAGAATTGTTGTCTAACAACTGTATCAATTCATTTAGTGAATACCGAATTTAAAACATGCTTTGAGAGGGATGTGCTGTTCCCGAGTCAGGGTCTGGTGCATGTTAAATACAGGAACCACAGGGGGAAAAAGTCTGGAGTGCAGTAGCAACCTAGATTTTGACAGTTGCCAAAAAGTACTCTGGCTTTCAGGCAGAAAATTCCAAATTTCAAGTCTTTCAGAGTTTTCTCATTAACACAGTACCTAATTTCCTAAGGAATAATTTCTGAAAGCCAATACCTATTTTCTTTTTGTTTTCATTATTTCCTAGTAACAACTTTCTTTTTTATTACTTTATAAATAATACCAATCAAAATTTTCACTCCCTTCTCATCTACCCCTCCAGTTCTAAGAGAGGGTAAGGCACTCTGCCCTGTGGGATGTCCAAGGCCCTTCTCCCTCCATCCAGGCTTAGGAAGGTGTGCATCCAAATAGAATAGGATCCCAAAAAGCCAGTCCATGCAGTAGAGGCAAATCCCAGTGCCATTATCATTGGTTTCTCATTCTGACCATTTGTCAGCCACATTCAGAGGGGCCAGTTTGTTCACATGCTCGTTCAGTCCCAGTCCAGCTGGATTTGGTGAGCTCCAATTAGCACACTGTCTCAGAGGGAAGGCCAACCCCTTGTGGTCCTGACTTCCTTGCTCATATTCTCCCTCCTTCCACTCTTCAACTGGACATTAAGAGCTCAGTCCAGTGCTCTGATGTGGGTCTCTGTCTCTATCTATCACCATCGGTCTCTGGACGAAGGTCTATGGTGATATTAAGATAGTCATCAGTCTGCCTACAGGACAAGGGCAGTTCAGGCACCCTCTCCTCCACTGCCCAGGGTCCTAGCTGGGGTCATCCCAGTGGACTTCTGGGGACCTCTCCAGAGCGAAGCGTCTTGCCAACCCCAAAATGGCTCCCTCAATTAAGATATCTTTTTCCCTGCTCACATATCCATCCTTCCTACATCTCAACCCTCCCCCTCCTCCAAGCTCTCCACAGCCCTCCCTTCTCCCTTCTCTATCACCCATTCTCCCTCTTCCCTTCCTCCCACCCACCCCCATCCTCATGCTTCCAACTTCTGTCTGGCCATCTTCTCTGATTCCAATTTCTAGGAAAATCTATATATGCTTTTCTGTAGGTTCACCTTATTACTTAGCTTTTCTAGGATTGTGAACTGTACGCTCTGTGTCCTTTGTTTATAGCTAGATGTCGCTAATGATTGAGTACATACCATATTCATATTACTGGGTCTGGGTATTCACACTCAGGATAGTGTTTTCTATTTCCATCCATTTGCATGCAAAATTTAAGATGTCATTTTTGTTTAACCTCTGAGTAGTAATCTAATGTGTAGATGTGCCACACTTTCTGAATCCATTATTCCATTGAGGGGCATCTAGGTTGTTTCCAGCTTCTGGTTATTATAAATAATGCTGCTATAAACATAGTTGAACAAATGCTTTTGTAGTATGATTGGGCATCTCTTGGGTATATTCCCAAGAGTGATATTGCTGGAACCTGAGGTATGTTGACTCCCAACTTTCTGAAAATCTTCCACACTGATTTCCAAAGTGGTTGCACAAGTTTGCATTCCCACCAGCAATGGAGGAGTGTTCCCCTTACCCCACATCCTCTCCATCATAGGCTATGATTGGTGTTTTTTATTTTAGCCATTCTGACAGGTGTAAGTTGTTTTGATTTGCATTTCCCTGATAGCTAAGGAAGTTGAACATGTCCTTAAGAATCTTTTGGCCATTTGAAATTCTTCTGTTGAGAATTCTCCGTTCAGTTCAGTAATTGGGTTATTTAGAATTGTAATGTCTAGTTTCTTGAGTTCTTTATATATTTTGGCGATCAGACTTTTGTCTGATGTGGGGTTGGTGAAGATCTTCTCCCATTCCATAGGTTGCCCTTTTGTCTTAATGACAGTGTTCTTTGCTTTATAGAAGCTTCTCAGTGTTAGGAGCTCCCATTTATTCATTGTTGCTATTATTGACTCTGCTACTGGGGTTATATGTAGGAAGTGGTGTCCTGTGCCCATATATTGCAGGCTACTTCTCATTTTCTCTTCTATCAGGTTCATTGTGGTCAGATTTATATTTAGGTCTTTAATCCATTTGGACTTACTTGAGTTTTGTGCATGGGGATAGGTATGGATCTATTTTCATTATTCTACAAATTGAAATCCAGTTATGCCAGCACCACTAGTTAAAGATGCTTTCTTTCTTCCATTGTATAATTTTAGCTTCTTTGTCAAAAATCAGGTGTTCATGGGTTTGTGGATTAAATATCTGGGTCTGTGAATCGATTTCATTGGTCAATGTCTCTGTTTTTTATGCCAATACCAAGCTGTTTTCATTAGTGTAGCTCTGTAATAGAGTTTGATGTCAGGGATGGTAATGCCTCTGGAAGTTCCTTTACTCTGTAAAATTGTTTTGGCTATCCTGGGTTTTTTGTTTTTCCACAGAAAGTTGATTATTGTTACCTCAAGGTCTGTGAAGAATTTTGTTGGCATTGTGATGGGGATTGCATTGAATCTATAGATTGCTTTTAGTAGAATTGCCATTTTTTTACTATTTGATCCTACCTATCCAGGAGCATAGGAGATCTTTCCATTTTCTTGTGTCCTCTTCAATTTCTTTCTTCAAAGACTTCAAGTTCCTGTCAAATAGATCTTTCATTTCTTTGGTTAGTGTTACCCAAAGATACTTCATGCTATTTGTGGCTATTGTGAAAGGTGATGTTTCTCTGATTTCCATCTCTGCTTCTTTATCCTTTGTGTATAGGAGGGCTACTGGGTTTTTTTTTTTTTTTTTAGTTGATCTTGTATCCTGTCACATCACTGAAGGCATTTATGAGCTGTAGCAGTTTTCTGGTAGAGTTTTTGGGGTCACTTATGTACACTATCATATCATCTGCAAATAATGAAAGTTTGACTTTTTCCTTTCCAATTCGAATCCCCTTGATCTCCTTATGTTGTCTTATTGGTATTGCTAGAACTTCAAGCACTATGTTGAAAAGATATGGAGAGAGTGGACAGCATTGTCTTGTTCCTGATTTTAGTGAAATCGCTTTGAGTTTCTCTCCATTAATTTGATGTTATCTGTTGGCTTGCTGTGTATTGTTTTATTATATTTATTATTATTTTATATGATCCTTGTATCCCTAATCTCTCCAAGACCTTTATCATAAAAGGTGTTGAATTGTATCAAATGCTTTTTTGGCATGTAATGTAATGATCATATGGTTTTTTTCTTATAGTTTATTTATATGATGAATTACATTGATAGATGTTCGTATGTTGAGCCAGCCCTGCATCTCTGGGATGAAGCCTACTTGATCATAATGGATAATTGTTTTGATGTGTTCTTGGATTCGGTTTGCCATTTTTTTATTGAGAATTTTTTCATTGATGTTCATGAGTTGATTGGTCTGTAATTCTCTTTCTTGTTTGAGTGTGTGGTTTTGGTATCAAGGTAACTGTAGCTTCATAAGAAGAGTTTGGCAATGGCTCTTCTGTTTCTATAATGTGGAACACATTAAGGAATATAGGTATTAGCTCTTCTTGGAAGTTCTGGTAGAATTCTGCATTAAAAGCATCTGGCCCTGGGCTTTTTTGGGGGTGGGGGTTTTGATGACAGTTTCTATTTCCTCGTAACTTATAGGGCTATTTAAATTGTTCACCTGGGTCTTGATTTAATTTTGGTATATTGTATTTATCTAAAAAATCCATTTCTTTTGTATTTTCCAATTTTGTGGCTTATAGGCTTTTGTAGTAAGACCTAATAATTCTCTGAATTTCCTCAGTGTCTGTTGTTATGTCCCCCTTTGCGTTTCTGATCTTGTTAATTTGCATGTTCTCTCTGCCTTTTGACTAGTTTGGAAAAGGGTTTGTCTATTTTGTTGATTTTTTTTTTGAAATTTTATTTATTATGTGTAAAACATTCTGCTTCCCACATACCAAAAGAAGGCGCCAGATCTCATTAAAGATGACTGTGAGCCACTATGTGGTTTCTGTGAATTGAATTCAGGACCTCTGGAAGAGCAGTCAGTGCTCTTAACCTCTGAGCCATCCCTCCAGCCCTTTTGTTGATTTTCTTAAAAAACAAAACAAAACAAAAAAAAAAAACTAGCTCTTTGTTTCATTGATTCTTTGTATTGTTTTCTGTGTTTCTATTTAGTTGATTTCAGCCATCAGTTTGATTATTTACAGTCTTCTACTCCTCCTGGGTAAGTCTGCCTTTTTTTTTTCTAGAGCTTTCAGGTGTGCTGTTAAGTCTCTGGTGTGAGCCTTCTCCATTTTCTTTATATGGGCACCTAGTGCTATGAACTTCCTTCTTAGCACTGCTTTCATAGTGTCCCATAGGTTTGGGTATGTTGTGTCTTCATTTTCATTGAATTAAAGGAAAACTTTAATTTCTTTCTTAATTTTTCCTTGACCCAGGAGTGGTTCAGTAGTTGACTGTTCACTTTTCACAAGTTTGTAGGCTTTCTGGGGGTTGTATTGTTGTTAATTTCTAACTTTACTCCATGGTGAGCCGATAAGACACAGGTAGTTTACTCCAATTTCTTTGTATTTGTGGATGTTTGCTTTGTTACTAAGTCTGAGATCAGTTTTTGAGAAGGTTCCACGAGGTGCTGAGAAGATGGTTTATTTCCTGTTTGGGTAGAATGTTCTATAGATGTCTGTTAAGTCCATTTGACTCAATACATCTATTAGTTCTCTTATTTCTCTGTTAAGTTTCTGTCTGGTTGACCTGTCCATCTCCTACTATTAGTTTGTGGGTTTGAGTTCTAGTTCTTTTGCATATGTGGGTGCTTTTATATTAGGGACATAGATATTCAGGATTGAGACTGCATCTTGATGAATCGTTCCTGTTATGAGTTTAAAGTGTCCTTCTTCATCTCTTCTGATTGATTTTAGTTTGAAATCAATTTTGTTAGATATTAGGATAGCCACAACTGCTTGTTTCTTAGTTCTGTTTGATTGGAAAACCTTTTCCCAGCCCTTTACTCTGAGGTAGTGTCTGTTTTTGAGGTTGAGGAGTGTTTCTTGTAAACAGCAGAATGTTGGATCCTGTTTTTGTATCCATTCTCTTAACCTGTGCCTTTTTATAGGTGAATTGAGTCCATTGATATTAGGTGATATTAATGACCAGTGGTTGTTAACCCCGGTTATTTATTTATTTATTTTGGTGGTAGTGTTTGTGTGTTTCCTTTCTTTGAGTTGTTTTGGTGGAGGGTTATCAGATGTCTGTGATATAGTGGGTATTGTTGGCTTCCTTGTGTTGAGGTTTACCTTCTAATACTTCCTGTAAGGCTGGGTTTGTGGATACGTATTGCTTAAATCTGTTTTTGTCCTGAAATAAATTGATTTCTCCATTGATGGTTAAAGAAAGCTGACCTGGGTATAGTAGTCTGGGCTTGCATCCATGGTCTCTTAGTGTCTGCAGCACATCTATCCAGGACACTCTGGCTTTCAAGTTCTCCATAGAGAAGTCACATGTAATTTTGCTAGGTTTACCTTTATATGTTACTTGACCTTTTACCTTTGCAGCTCTTAATATTCTTTCTTTATTCTGTATGTTTTGTGTTTTGATTATTTTATGGTGAGGGGATATTTTTTGATTCTTGTTTTTTGATCCAGTATATTTGGTGTTCTCTAAGCTTCTTGTACCTTCATAAGAATATCCTTCTTTAGGTTGGGAAAGTTTTCTTCTATAATTTTGTTGAATATATTTTTGAGCCTTTGAGCTGAAATTCTTCCAATACCAATTTTCTTAACAAATATCAGGTAAAAAGCAGGGTGTGTTTGAAGAGCAAAATAAAAAGTGTTCTTTGTTTCTTTGTGGGATGACAAAATAAGTCTGGTGAGCTATATATTTCTCTTGTCTACCTCTGACTTTTTCCCGACATCTTAGGGAGGCTGCAGTGTCCTTTCCACTCTCCGAGCTCCATCATGCCGCCCAAGGATGACAACAAGAAGAAAGATGACTGAAAGTCGGCCCAAAAGGACACAGGCCCAGTAAATAAGTCTGGTGGCAAGGCCAAAACGAAGGAGTGGTCCAAAGGCAAAGTTCAGGGCAGGCTCAACAATCTAGTCCTGTTTGACAAGGCTCCATATGACAAACTCTGTAAGGACGTTCCTAACTGTAAGCTTATTACTCCAGCTGTGGTCCCTGAGAGACTCAAGGTTCAGGGTTCCTTGGCCAGGGCAGCCCTTCAGGAGCTGCTTAGTAAAGGGCTCATCAAGCTGGTTTCAGAGCACAGAGCCCAAGTAATTTCCACGAGAAACACAAAGGGTGAGGACGCCCCAGTTGCTGGTGAAGATACATAAATAGGTTCAATTTATTTAGAAAAATAATTTTTTTTAAATAAAAATGCACGTTCTGGGCTGTAGGGATAATCAGAGCCTTCCCTGCAGTGTTGTGTGGGCTCCACGAGAGGGCAGGCATAGAGTTTTACAGGTTGCTCACATTCACCTGGTGTCTAATTAAGGCCAGGAATATCTGACTCAGACATTGATATTCTTCCAAAAAAATACTTTTGGACTATTGGCAAAGTATGCTGTTTTACTCTAGTCAGCACAGTGTATTTTCCACTACAACTTAGTGGTGCAATATTTACCTGTTTTATTAAAACCTGGTCTGTTTCCTGCGCTTTGGTGACTTGCTATTCATAATTTTCCTTTAATAAGAAAGGATTCTCACAGTATCCAACCCCCAAGTAAACCAACGACAATAGGAGGTGGTTGTACACAGGTGTCCCCCTCCCCACCACACCTCATTCCATCAAAAAAATTATACAAATTGACTTTGCTGATTTCCCTACCAGACAGCATGTGACAGGCAAGTTAATAAATCCCTTAAATACAGGAGCTAAGGTTTTGCATGGGCTTTGTAAATTCTAAGAATGTATGAGTGTGCTCTCTCCAGTTGTCAAGTCAGCACACAAGTGGCTGTCAATATGGAAAGTTGTTTGTTAAAAGCCTAAAGGCCATCGTCCCTGGTTGGGATTGAACCAACAACCTTTCAGTTAACAGCCGAACGCACTAACCGATTGCTCCACAGAGACAGTGCACAGATGTCTGACAGGTCGCCTTGGTGATCCAGGCGTCACGGCAGCGGCCACACCTGGGATACCCACAGGTCCATGGCGGAGCATCCGGAGCAGGAGGCCTCAAAGCCAAAGGCCCTGCCTCCCGGGTGTCTCGCCAAAGCTTCCCCAGCTCCCGCGGAAGTTTTTAACCTGGATACTCGAGGACGCTGAGACCTGGCCGTCACCCGGAGTTCCTGGACTCCATGGACTCCATGCTGGCAGACGCGCGTTCCCGGCGCCCAGCCGGACTCCGGGAAGGAGCCCAAGTCCGCTTTAGGGTCCGGTCCTTTGAGACCCCGAGCACGGACGCGCGAAGATTGGTCACCCCAGGTGTGTGCTGGAACCTCAGTGGGACCCGTGTGGGAAAGGCGGCAAGTGCGGTGCCAGTGCTCAGGGAGTCCGGACGGGATGGAGATGGACGAACTTGACCCGGAGTGGAGAGGGACCCACGGGGGCGAGGGTGGCCTGGCAGTGGGATTGGGAGCTATGAACCGCGGAGACCAGAGGAGGTGGAACCCGGGGGAGCCCCAGGGTATATCCTAGAGATTTCTTTGAACTGAGCTAATGCAGTTGGAAGCCAATTTAAGTTAGAAGATAATAAAATGACTAGGGGTGTTTTCTTTTGTTTGGAATGAATCAGAACAATGGCTTTCTACCTACCAGAGGCTTCTGTCTTTCAGCTAGGGGTGTGCTGGTCCCGAGCCCGCATCTGGTGCATGTTAAGTGCAGGAACGAATTAAGGAAAGTCTGGAGTCTCAAGCCAAAATTTAGGACATAGTTTCCTACAAGTGCTCCTGAACATTAAGACAAAAACTCCAGACCTGAAGGGATGTTCTCATTAACGCAGGACATAATTTCCTAAAGATGCCAATTCTAAGGCCGATGTTTTTGTTTTCTTGACAAGGATGGGCAAAAATACAGACTTTTTTGGGGGGGGGGGGTTCGAGACAGGGTTTCTCTGTGGCTTTGGAGCCTGTCCTGGAACTAGCTCTGTAGACTTGGCTGTTCTCAAACTCACAGAGATAAGCCTGCCTCTGCCTCCCGAGTGCTGGGATTAAAGGTGTACGCCAAAAAGAAATACAGAAAAAGAAACATATAAGAAAGAAAAAGAAAGGAACGAAGGGAACCAAATATGAGAAAATGGCAGAAGCCGAGACCACAAACGAGGTCGCAAATTAATAAAAATTATGCAGTCAAATTTCCCTAATTTGGCGAAATCACAGGGGCCAGCACAACACTAGTGCAATTCGGTCACCCTCGCCTGAATAAACCAAAGCCCTGTTGAGAGTGCTCACTTAGCTGGGTGAGTGTGCTTTACTTCCCGAAGCCATGACTCAGCCCCACCGGCCCTGTGTATTGAATACATTATCACTTGACCGCGCAGACTTCGGGACGTCCCTGGACGCGCACCTGATTCCTGCGCCCCGCTGCCACCCGCGGATCACCGCTCCATTCCATGCTGCACTGGAAATCCCTAGCCTTTCAGCAAAGCCTGTGGATGCAGCATCCCTGCGCGACACTCATTTGCATATACCTCGCCCCCATCCGGCGCCCAAGGGTGCCATCACACCCATCCCATTTGTCCCTTTGGCCTGATGGATTTTCTTCCTTGCTGAGACCTGGATGGAGTGTTGCAGGACCAGAGACAAATCATCTTGAATTTTCTCTAACTCACAAATAGCCCAGGGCTGCTCACCTCCGTGCACTAACAGCCTTGTCGCTGGTTCCTGTACCCGCAGACCCCCATCTTCTGCCAATAGGAAGTCAGAGAAGCCAGGCAGCAAGGGTAGCCAGCCCTACAGCAAAGGTCTCCAGCTTCGCTGGAACCTGCCCACCTCATGTCTCCACCACTGCATTTTACAAGGCTCTTAATGTATGGATTTCTCTGTTCCTTCTACAGAAACACCATGAGACTGACACTAAGTCTGGACATGGTATTTGGGGTGACCCGAGTCTGTGTTCCTGGTCCAGGGGATCCACTCTGCCCTCTCTCGGACTCCTCAGGCTCCTGCATGTGTATCGTGCACACATGTACAATCAGACAAAAACACACATACACAAAATCAGTAAGTAGTCTTTTCTGTGTTGTGTTTGTGGGGGAGGGACAGGTGTGTGTGTGTGCCATGACTCGCGTGTGGAGGCCAGCGGACAGTTTGCAGCAGTTGGATCTCTTTCTGCTGTGCCTGCTCCGTGGATCAAGCTCTTGGATGATCAATCCTGACAGCAAGCCCTTGCCTGCAAGCCATCTCTATGTCCCTTTAAAATCTCTCCCTCTCTGTTCTTCTCTGCCTCTCTGCATTCCGTCCACAAGACCCCACCCCCACCCCAGACAGGGTCTTTCTACATAGTGATGGCAATAAGAGCTTTGTGCCACCGTGCCTGACCCCGTTAAAACCTCTTTAGCCCACATGCAGACATAACACAGCAATTTAAGATTTTCAGATGATCGTACCGTTTATCATTGCATCATACACAACAATTTCTCTTCTACAGTGTGTTTGGGTTAAGACACCTCAGCCCCTGGCATCCATATACACAAAAAGTCTGGAATGTTTGAGTGGAAAGTTCCACCTCAAATCCCCTCCTCTGGGAGTTGCCTCAGTCGAGACTTCACCTCAGAGAAAGCCTGCCAAAGGGTGACCCCTCCCTAGAGATGCTCAAGACTGCTCCCACAGGGTGTTTAAACTGCCCCCCAGGGACAAACTTGTGGTTTCTCTCTCTTATTTCCTCATCTCCTCTCTGAGGCCTGGAAGGCCACCAGAAGCATTAGTATTCATTCAAAACATGGGCTTTTTCTGTATCAGTTTGATTTGGTCTGATTTGGATTATTGTGTTCATGGAGAGGTTTGTTGTGTCTCAAAGCCTTTTCGCAATATTTTTGAAACAATGACTGGAGAGAGGTTGGGATTCTAAAATGGGGACTAAATTCCCAGAGAAGGGCAACAGAAACACTCTGGACCCTCTTGTTACTGCTGGGAAATACTTCAATCCACCCAGACATGGTATCTACCAAAAACCAGGAAATATTTAACCCGTGTGACTGTAGGCATATGAGTAAAATCAAGCTGTCACTCAGTCTCCAGAAGGGAGCCCATAGCCTGGTGGGTGGGAAAAGGGAAGCTACGATACTTGGACTTGGAATCTGACTTTTGACAGATTTTATAAGAGGCAGTGATAGTTTTTAAGAACTCTAAGTCCTCCAGACTGTGTTAGAGGTGAGCCTTGACAACGTGAGACAGAGCCTGACTATTTGGATGAAGAGTTGATGTAGGTAGGACAGAATTGGCCAAGTGTCAGTTGGTGCCTGTGAGAATGTGGGCCGTACTGTATGAACCCCCTGAGGTGATTGAGGTAAGTCTGGGCCTGGAAGGCTGCTGCCCTGGCTGCTTGGTCAGCTTGGTTGTTTTCCTTAGAGATGATGGAGTCTGATCCCTTAGAGATGACTAGATTCTGATGAGACCAGCAGTGAATAATTCCTATACCTCTGGGGAGATGGGAGGCCTTTAACATGGCCATAATGTGGTCTAGTTAGTTATGGATCCTCCTTTTGGGGTAAGAAACTCTTGCTCTTTCCAGATAGCACAGACAGCAGGGCAAATAACAAAGCCAAGTTTTATTCAGTGTGGGAAGAGAGGGGACCCCTGTGATAACCTCAACCTGATATCTGCTTTATTAGGAGAAGGGGAAAGTTGGAATCTTTTCTTAATAAAAGAAAATTATGGACAAGTCACCAAAGCACAAGAAATGAACCAGAATTTAACAAAACAGGTAAACTTTACACCACTGGCTAAAGATATCCATACAGCAGAATGACCAAAATGTAATTTATCATCACAAAACCCTAGAACCAAGTTATTTCAAAAACCACTTGGTGTGGAAAGACCAAAATAAATCCAATAAACCACCAGCCTCTGTCGTATTTAGTAAGGAGTTCAGGTAGTGACTGTTTTGGCCTCTGCAGGTGAGTACCATCTGTGAAAGGTGCAGGGAGGCTGGTTAACTCCCGAGCTCTTCAGAAGGAACCCAGAGCAGTTTGCTTCCTCCACAGGTACCCAGCCACCATGGAGAGAAGTGCCATTGAGGGCTATCATGTGCTTGGGGAAAATACTGCACCTGCAAGAGTAGCATCGATCCACAGACGTCTCAGTGACTGCCCTCACCACCCTACCAAGGCACAGATGCATTTACTCGGTGCAGCTCACAATACATAGGCGTTGGAGAAATCACTTCTGCAGGACAGGCCAGTCAGAAGGAAGCCTCCCAGTCTGAAAAGGGCAGAACTTGACAGAGACTCTGGTGAGCACCCAACATCAGGCACATGGCTCGCTGTGATTGTATAGTGGTTAGTACTCTGCATTGTGGCCGCAGCAACCTCGGTTCAAATTCCAGTCAAAGCAATCGTTGTCCTTCCTGTCTGGTGTGCTGTTTCTTGCCACCATAAACCTACACCTAGCTAATGTCTTGACACAGACTCAAGTATTTTTAGTTAGAGTCCCACTGACATGGAGGAACTCAAACACTATTGGTACAGTTTGGAGCTTGGAGTCTTCACTGTCAAGCACGCTGTTTCAGGTGGACTCACAAAATCACCTTCACTGTCAATCACCCTAAGCCCCAGGGCATAGTAAGCACCATCTTTGAGCAACACCCCTACACCTGGATTTGGTCATGTCAGCATGATGCAGGGTCTGAATGTTCCTATCTGGTATTTGTCTTAGTAATAACACATTAGTGGGAAAGCTTGTTTTCTATGTCCTGCCCTCCCCTTTATGTGTGCTCCCTGTGCCTAAGGGTCCTGAGCCATATCATCGAAGGCCGAGGTTTTCAAAGAGACAGGAAGGAGCCTTCTTCTAAAGACTCTGAAGAAGGTGGTGTTGAGGATTTGAAACTTTGAAGCTCGAGAACCAGAAAATTCCATCCTTGCTCCTTCAATCCATCTGGATTGTAGCCACTTATGACAACCCAGCATCCATATCTGGTGCCCAAGAAGACACACGGTGAGTTCTCCATGCAGTGGTTCTGAGATACTACCAACAAGTCCTGAAGTTCTCTCTGGTCTTCTGTCTCTCCCACCTGGAACATGCAGAGAAGGTTCCTGTGGAGCCTCCTCTAACTGCACAACAGGGCTCAGATCACTCTTGCCATCTCAGGGATAAGGTACCCTGGAGACAGTGGCCCTTCAAGACTCTCCTGGGCCACCCTAATTATCATCTGCCACCAACTCTGCCACCCATTTCTCCATCTCTCAAGGCAGATCTCCCACCTAGGGTCTCCATGCCAGTATCCTGATAAGAGAGTTGTCTCCCTCTTTCTGTCTCTCTCCAAACAGCTCCCATGTAGCCCAGGCTGGCCTCCATCTCACCCTGCAGCTAAGAATAACCTGCAAGCTCTGCTCTCCCTGTCTTCCTGGATGTCAAGGCATGTTTACATAGTGCTGTAATGGAACTTGGGGTTTAATGTCTCCTAGAGAAGCCATCCACTACCTGAGCTCCCATCCTGGTCTGTCTGTCTTCTTTGAACCAGAGTTTCTTAGTCCAGGATGGTCTGGAACTCCTGATCTTCCTGTGCTGTTACCCCCAACACTGGCATGACAGGCTTGTGTCTCACACATCTTCCTTCCAGTCAATGAACAGCACTCCAGCATCCCAGGGTCTGGTGTTGGGTCACTATCATGAGAATGTGGACATGAGGGAGGTGAATGACACTAACTACCTGGGGTGTCAGGCAAAGGTGCATTCCCACAGGCACACAGTTATTAGGCAGCATGTGATTGTGTGCAGGTTTTCCTGTTTACTTGTATGTGGGTGTGGGTGTGTGTGCTTGGGTCTCCATCACTAATGATTCCTCTAGATGGTGCACACTGACCTCTGGGTGCCACTACTCTTTCATCAGTCTATTGATTCAAGGTTAGGGCCAAAATACTCTTTCTCCAACTGTTTGCTTTCCGTATCTGAAGCTCACCTGGGCTCAGTGGATCCAGGTAGACCTGCCAAGAGCTAGTCACACCCTCTCTACCAACCTCATAGCTTGAGTGAGCTCTAGTGACACTCTGAGTGAAATTTTCATCACTTCCTATGTGTCTTCTCTATGTTTTGAACCCTCCAGTCTCTAAAAGTCTGAGGATCGGCACCAGTGCTCGTTCACTTCAGAGATCTCATCTTTTCTACTCCTTTATCCTGAACTCATTTCTAAGAATCCTTTGTTTCTCACGTTACTTGAGTGTGGATCTTAAGGAGGGAAAAGCCATCCCTGGGCAGCGGTTGGGAAGTGATCGTTCAGTTTCTCACATAACACCTGAGAAGCAGAGAGCTAGATTTCTGGCTTTAGGAAGACAATGTGCCTAAAGGCTTCCCCGGTGACCCCAGAGAGGCTCTTTAAATGGCACCTTAGTTTCAGGTCACTTTTGGGTGAAGTAGTTAGCAGGGGTTAAGAGCAGTATCATATGACATCAGCAGTCCCCCACCTGGACATTCTACTGTATCCTGGAGAGCCTGGAATTCTGTGATGTCACCTGTGTTGTGGCAACGCCAACTGCCCTTGAGGCATTCGTTCAGTGCCTGTGTGGTTCACCCACAGCCATGCTGACACGACTCAACAGGCTGCTTGGGAGACAGGATGGAGAGCGCAGGGAGGCCAGAGAGAGGATCAGGGAAGATGGCCTTCAGTCTCCGAGCCACACATCAAGAAATAAATGGTTCTGGAGAAAGCGCAGTGAGTCCTGGGCAGGGGACAGGGATTCCTGAAGGATGAAGGCTTAAGTTGATCCTTTCAGGAGTGGGACTCAGGAGGTGGGAGTTCCTGGGAAGCGATGTCCTCTTCTGCTTTTCTGAGTTACTAAAGAGCAGACCCAGAGTCGAGGATGTCGGATGGTGTGTGTGGCAGAGAGCCAGGGATGGACAAGGCTTCAACTGCAGTGCAGAGGGCCCTCTGCTTTCCCTCGGCCTCTGCGTGGGAAGCACCGAGGGACCACAGTGGTTCCAGTTCCAGCCCTGCCCTTCACCGTCACTGGATTTCTTTTGCTTGTGTGTCACTAAAAAGAGGGAGAGTAACGTCCCCCAGACAAGCTCCCAAATAAATCACACACAGAGGCTTCTTCTTTCTTCTGAATGCCTGCCCTTAGCTTGGCATGTTTCTTGTCAGCTCTTCTTGAATTAAATTATCCATACTACCTTTTGCCTCTGGCTTTTTATCTTTCCCTTCTGTAAATCTTACTTCCACTCTTACTCCATGGCTGCTGAGTGAGTTGGTGAATGGCCACCTGAGTCCTTCACTCTTGTTCTAGGGCTCCTCGTTATTCTCCTCTCAGCGTTCACCTTTTACTTATACTCTCTGCCTGCTAGGCCCACCTATCCTTGCTTCTGTCTCCCTATTGGCTGTCCATCTCTTTATTAGGACCATCAGGTCTTTTAGACAGGAACAGGAACACAGTTTCACAAAATAAACAATGCAGCATAAACAAAGTCCCACACCTGAAAATAATATTTCCCAACATTGATGCACATATCGAGCAACAGTGATTAGGGATGGAGACATGGCTTATGGGTCTCAACTAGAGGATAGCTGTCTACTCTGTGAGGTCTTCAGTGGGTTCCATGCATTCCCTCTTCCTCAGGCCTCTTTTAGGGACTTAACATGGTCTCTCTTGGCCCCGTACCATCTAACTGTACAAATTCACTGATGTTTATCTACCTACAGGAAGTACTGTAAAGGCACGGACCTCAGCCTCCCACACTGAGCAGGAGCAGCAGATGAACAAGGTTGATGAACTGAGCCTTCAGCTCCAGATGATGACCAATGAGAGGAATGAACTTCGTGAAATCCTGGCCAATTATACCAAAAATGACGTGAACAACAGGTAGTCATTATGTCCAGTTCTCTGGTGACTGTCTTGACCCTCCTGTGTCCAACCCAGCATTCCTCATGGCACTTGAGGCTGCACCTCCAAGGTGTCCTCCTACCCAGTGTGCTTTTCCCGAGTGCATCTGAGAGGCAGAACTGAAGCCGGGGTAGGAGTGAGATGGGGGCACAGGCTGTTCTGCTTCCTCCCAATGAAAAGCAGAGCCTGCGTCCTGAGTCACATTCTATGGATGGAGCACCAGTGTGTGAGCTCACAACACGCATTTCAAAGAGGCCTTGACAGGTGTTGGCTTGTGGGATATGCTGGGTGCTGAGTTCACTGGGAGTCTTTGTATTTGACTGGAGAATTTCTAGCTGGTTGCTCTGGAAGTTGGGCCTGGTTTTATTGTTTCAAGTCAGTGTGTGACTGGAAGGCCTGGATCTCATCCTGGCACCTCTCTGCCCTTGTTCCTTGTACTCTGCGATAATGCCACCTACCTGCATGTCTCTGGCATCCCAATTGTTTGTGGATTTATGTGTGTGAAGAGTTAACGGGCCCAAACATTGCCAATATGGCAGTGGCAGATTTTACCCTTTTCACTTCCCTCTCCCTTGGTAAACATTAAATTGAATTCCTAAAATTTGTCCCCACGGTTTATACCCTTGTTTGGCCACTGACTCATTCCTGAAACCAAACACCAATATCCAGCAATTAAAATTCATTATTTGGCTATTATGGCTTAGCTGTCCAAACAGCTCTCACCAACTCATCCTAGCAAATATTTCCCCTTATCTCCTTAAAAACCCACAGTTGAAAAAAACACCCATTGCTTGTTTTCAGCTATTGCCTGATACAGAGGAAGGCACCCCCCCAATTCTATGAATGCTCTTCTGAGTCAATAAATCTCCTTTGTGCTGTGGTGTCTGGTGTGTTCTGTACTGTCTCTGAGGGGTTCCCTGACAGTGTGTGTGTTCATGTGTGTATCTGTCCAGATCCTGTGAGTCAGAGATTGGTGGCAGGGCTGAGGATCTGTCTGACTCAGAGTCTCGGGTGATAAAAGTGCTGGAGTCCCACTTTGAGCATCCCTGCCCTCATTGTTTGTGCTCGCCTTGGTGACTGAATGGAATTCCCTGGGGAGTTTATAAAGTCATTGTACTATACGGTCTCTTCCATGGAAATCCTGATTATGAGTTCTGAGTATCCTTTTGATAAAAGGAACACAAAATATACATTTTTTTCCTGAAGACAGGAGATATGACATCACAGGTTTCATGTAGGCCAAGACCCATCGCACAGACTCCTGGGACATCTTATAAAGAGCTAGTTTGTTCCTCCAGGCTGACTGAGGAAGCTCATGTATCCCTGTCTGTCTTCCTCTTGACACTCTGCCTTTCTGGCCCTGGGGCAGCTTAGCAAGTCTAATAACATCAACAGGTCCTAGTACCTAGGACTCAGGATGTGACATCCGGTGCACAAGTTATATCCAAGACATGGCCTTAATTCATATGTCGATGGGGTTCTGATGTTGATGTGTTCATGGGGTTCTTTCTTCCTGGTCCCATGCTCTACCACAGGTTGAATGCTGAGCTTGAGGAGCTGAATATTGATCATCAGAAGGAGACGTCAGAGCTGGAGAATTTCCCCAAGGAAATTAGTGAGGCCTCTTCCAAGTGCAAGGAGCTCACTGAGAAGACCAACTCCTACAGGTGAGTGTCGTCTGATTGGATGGGTCCCCGTACTTGGGAAGGACAGCTGCTGCACTTGTTTCTCTTTGAACCAAAGTGAGGGCTGTTGCTCTAGCTTGTTTACCTTGTACTTGTTCTCCCAGACTGATTTCTCCCAAGTGGAAGGAGTCACAGAGCCCCTCCCAACATTGTCTTCTCAGCTTCCAGATCTCCTAGATAAAAAACATGGTTTGCACCATGAATGGACTCTGAGAGGGACTTACAGAGCCTGTTGCTATGGGAAACAGATGTGGAATGTATTCCTCTTGGGTACTCTGCCCTCTCTCAGACCATGTTTGCTCTATACCTGATGATGTTTTCCCAATACCATGATCAGTGTTGGACCGGTGTGTGTTAGGGTTGCAGAATCCTGCTCTCAGAGGTACATCACCTTGGTGACACTGACATAGCTAATGTGGGCTGCAGTCTGGGGCTAGCTGAGGACATGGGACCTTGCAGGGAAGGTGGTATTAGTAGGTAGGAGTGGCAGATGGAGGTGACTGGAGCTCATCATTTTCTGTGATGGTTAAGCACGATCCACAGCCGGCTTCTGAGGGAAAGGACACAGATGAAGGAAAAAGTGGGCATGTTGAGAGAGGACAACAGAAAGCTGCAGCAGGAGCAGACCTACCTGCAAGAGTCCTGTGAGGAGACAAAGTGGCTCTGTGAGGAGGCCCTTGAGAAGATCTGTGACCTCTTGACAAAGCAGCAGCAGGTAAGCTGAGGCAGCAGGAGCAAGCTGCCCACCTATTTAACCACACACACACACACGTACATCGTCATGTAACCGTCCCCTCAGTTACCCAGCTGACCACCTCCATTCCATCTAAGAGTTCACATCTGGGATCCTTCACAAGTCTTCCTAGGGAGTTCACCTCTGGAAAGACACAACCTGACTGGCAAACAAACCATCCCGTTCTGGTAGAAGCTGCAGTTCTTTGAGGGAGATTGGTAAATCACATATCACACACCTACATGTCAATACAGTAGGAAAGGTTCTATGCTGGGAGCCACATAGGGAGAATCCCAGAGCTTTGAGTGAGTGAGGACAAGGGCCTGTGGATCATTTGTTTGCTTGAATGAGATAATTTTGTTCTGTTTAAGCTACCAGGCCAGAGCCCTTTGAATCTTCTGTCTCCTCACAGGTAGAGCTTCCTATCTTTTTCTGTCTCATCTTATGCTAACTGGGTTGCTTGGTAAGGAAGAGAAAGGACTTAGTGTTTTCTCTTAATTTTTACTACTTTGGAATTAATGAGTTTTGTAATTAAAAAAATCAATCCCCAGAGCTTTTTTGAAAGTAAAAGTAGACATTTTCCTTTCACCGAACTGAGGTAACCTCCCAGGAAATGTCCTGATTGTCTCATTGGCTTCACAACAGTCAGTCTCTTTGCTGACATTGTGATGCTCACTCTATCATGCACATGCTTATGTCTTAGTACAGATCCCCTCATAGTTGTACAGAGAGCTGCATTTCAGAACAACACTGTTGTGACCTCACTGGGCTCCTACTGACTGATCTGGGGCTATTTTCATATTATGTTCTGTGTCATGGTCCAAAGTTGTTGGGTCATGACCATGGGTCAGTCTCATTCTCTAGTGCTATCAAGGTCTTCTCTGGAGGAGCCTGGGTAAGGTCCCTTAGGAGACTATAAAGGGTAAGCTTAGAGCTATCGAGAGGCTTCATGTGCAGTGTCTTCCGTTGGGACTTGGTCTTTTGTGGTCAAGGTCAGGTGTGCAGAGGTTTTCACACCTGTATGATCAGTGAGTCTTGAGATGAAGAACTTTCCTGGAAGGGGAAAGAAGTTCAGACTAGGACAGAAGCCTGACTGAGTCTAAGAGCAATGAGAGACAGTACCAAGGACCTGCTGTCTCCCTGCAGCAGGAAAGGTGCTGCAAAACTCTAGACTTCTTTGCTTTTCTGGGTTCAAGAAGGGTGTGTGTGTGTGTGTGTGTGTGTGTGTGTGTGTGTGTGTGTGTTCGTGTTGTGCTTTTATGTATCTTTGTGAGTTTCAGAATATGTGTTTGAGACAATATATGTTTGTTCACTTATAGAATGATGGACATCTTTAAGGATGACGGAGACCAGTGTTAATAGAAAGTACTGTTCCTGCTCTGGTTAGCATTAATTTGCATCAGCTATAAATCACATGGAGCTGCCAATCTTTTGGCATGTCCATGCAGCTACCTAGAACAAAGGACCATAATACTGAACAAACTAAAAGATTTTCAGGTGTTTGTAGAGGCATAAATATTCATCTGCAAAGATATCCTTTGCAGAAAACCAAGGTAATGCAGGACATGGAGGTGAGAAAGAGGGTGCTGAGGCAAATCAAGGTGCCTGAGAGCAGGAAAGCCTGGTTGAGGATGTGTGTCCTTCTCTGCTCTGGGTGAAAGGTGACTGTCCACTAACGACTTCTGTATCCTGTTTTGTTCTCCTCATCAGTGCCTGCTGCCATTTTCCTTTCACCTTTGTCTAATCTTGACTCAGTTAACTTTGTCACTGGATCTTGGCCTAGATTTTGTCATTAAAGAGATGCTGAACTGCAGAGGTGTCTCCCCAGCAGAAGTCCCATAGCCATGCTGAGCTGTGAGAACAGGCTGTCTTAGTGCAGCCCACCCAGGCTCATCATCGTCTAAAGCACTCACTGCATGTTGTGTCTGCAGCTCAGAAGCTGCTTTCATTCCAAGCTTCTTTACACTGAGACAAATTTGGCCTGATGGGGGTTGGCAGCAATGAGGACCCTCAGTTATTGCTAGTGGCGTAAAATGGTGTAGCCCTATGAGAAGCTATGTATAATTTTTCAGAAACATGGATTGCAGTCCCCAGATGGCCCAGTGTTCCCAGAATGAGAAGTAAGGGTTCACAGAGAATCTAGGGGACACCCGGGTTATAGAAGCATTCCTCAGAGCACCAACAAACGAGAAAATATTCAAATACCCATCATTGATGAGTAAACATTCAATGAAGACAAGCCCTTCCATGGAATATTGTTAAGCATGAAGCAATACATGCACTCATTAGGCCACGAGTCAGCCTTCTTCTCTTACTTAGACAAATTCCTGACATAATCATCTTACTGGATGCAAAGGTTTATTTGAATTCTGTTTGTAGAGATTTTCTGGTTTTCTTGAACTCATTTTGCCAAAAATGAGGTAACCTGTGGTTTAAAGAGTTCCTGTGTTTGGAAGCTGCCCTCCTTGGAGCCACGGGGAAGCACTGAGTGAGAAGAATCGGCTGGTCCACCATCAGGCAGTGGTCCTGGACCACGGAACTAAGCCTTTAGTCAAACTGGTAAACTTGTATGCAAGCTCAGATAACTGATCAAGGAACCCTGGCATCCACCATTGGTGGCCTGGGTGTACAAGGCAAGCACTATATTGACTGCTCTGCCCACTGTGTTTTTCTCCCAGGGACCAGGCGTGCATGTGGTGCATAGACACACAGGCAGGCAAAACCCCCACACATATAAAGTAGACATATAATGAAAACTCATCAAAACAGAGACAAAAGACAGAATCCTCACCACATCACCACACCCCTGTGCCTGGTTTAGAATACGGGGGGAGAGGGTGTGGGCTAATGAAAGTTAACTCTCTTCTTTATAGGATCCCAGGTGATCTCTTCTTCCATATTGTTAGCTAGGAACTACACATGTGGATGCAATGCAGTGTGCTTGTATGTGAGCATCCATGTACTTGTGATGATCAGGATTGTGTAAGTGTGTTTGTTTGTGTTTGTGTACATGCATGCACACGTGTACGTGTGCGCAGACAACCCTGCCCTAAGAACACAATCCTCTAATGAATAGGAATATCATCGACTGGAGAAACACCTTCGATTCCTGCTGAAGCAGAAGGAACTGGTTACCCAGCTAATGGACTTGGCAGGAAAGCAGCAGCATCGCTTCACTGAGTCCCAGACGAGGTAGGAGCACGGACTGACAGAAGCAGTTGTAGTCTAGTGGATTCTCTGTTTCGGGGTCTCTGACCTGTTTGGGTTTTAGTCTATTTGGCAAGGCTCACACCCACATCCTGGTACAAAATACCTCAGAATATGATTTGGCTAATCACCAGAAACTTTTGTCCAGGAAACCATATGCTTGGTTATTATTCTTCTGAGGATTGTGTCCCCTCCTTCTCTTTTGAGAAACAGGAGGTCAACTGTGAGGGACAGTGTGTCCTCTGCCAGTTTATTTTCCTTCAGGAACATCACATTTACAGAGAAGTTTCTAGTCTTCTTGCTAACTTGGATGCAGCACACTCCTGCTGATTGCAGGCTCTCTGCAGGGTTCATCAGTTTCCTGTGAGAAGATTTATTCTGGCCATAAACAGATTAGGAGTTGACAAATTAGCCCCATGCACCTTGTGGGCTGTAGGGACAATCAGAGCCTTCACTGCAGTATTCTGTGGGCTCCAGTAGAGGGCAGACATAGAGTTTTACAGGTTGCTCACATACACCTGATATCTAATTAAAGCCAGGAATATCTTTACTGAACTGTGACTCAGATACTGATATTTCTCCAAAATAATATTTTTGGACTCTTGAAAAAGTGTTGTTTTTTCAAGCCCAGCACAGTGTATTTTTTTCAGTTCAACTCATAGCAGTTTTTAAACGTTGAGAAAAAATCCAGCCCAGGGTGACTCTGATACTTTTCCCTTGTGGAAGCAGTCAATGAGCTCAGCTGAAAGGTGATGCTGGGTTGTCTAGCTGGTGGGGACTCAAAAGCTGGCATGGCAGGGCCCCACCAGGCCTGTGTCCCTGCTGCCTTCCTCCTCTAGGTTTGAACATCTCCAGCATGAACTGGAACAGACCACAGCCCAGGAGGAGAGCCTCCTGCAGATGGAGCTGCTGCAGCAGGAGCACTATGTGCCAGGCAAGTGAGCCACCATTGAGCCCATTCCCACCAACCAGGGGTTCATGGTGTGGGTTTTCTCCCTTGCCTTTTCCTTTACTAGGGGTGAATAGCCCTGATTTTGTTCTTGCCATTGCCCCAGAGAGACTCTTTCTATATCTGATTACCATTTCTTTTCTGACAGCATCTCGTAAGAGAACTGAGAAGCCTGGAGGAAACCAGAGACACCTTGAAGGCATGACATTCTACACTCCAGGATCCAGGCCTCCTCTGAAAAAGCCATGTCCCTTTCTGCTGTGAGCACAACATTGAGGCAAATATCAACCAATCATTAGAGGATCCAGCCACAATCTGATTCACCTCTGTTGGCTCACAATTTTCAGAGAAAAGACTGCATCAGAAATAAGCTTGAGATTCAGACGACACCCTGCAAATTAGTCAGAAGCTAAACATCCATCACCAAGTGGTCCTAGTGTGGGCAAAACATCATGGAGGGAGATATGTGGGTGAACAAGAGTCATTCTGTCAGCTACTGTCAAGGCTTTGGCAAGCTGACTGCATATGTGATGTGAAATCTGACAAGGAAGACTCTGTCACACTGCTATCCAGACAGACCACACCCTAAAGCCCAGGTTTCTCTCTCTAGCGCAGAGCTGACGCTGACCCCATATCACACACAAGTGTTGGTGATGATAATTCACTACAGAGACTAATCCACTTGCTCGTGTTTCATGTTATTGATTTTCTTTTTCTTAAGGAATATTTCAAGGGAAAGTAGGAATTTTGGTTAATTTTATTTGGTTGGTTGTTTTTCTTATGTTTTAGATTGTTTTGGTTTGGTTTGGTTTATATCTTAGTATATCTGTGCATTAGTTTTTTTTGGTTTTCTTCATTTTAGTGTAAGTTTTTGTTATTTCTTTTATTTTTACCATTGTTTTAATAGTTTGCTAAGGTTACACACTGTCTTTAATGATCGCTGTCTTAAAGCCCCCATTGAATAAAATGAATGTTTTATGAATAAAAAGCTATTTCGAACTTTGCACTCTTAAGAGTCTTCTTTATTCAGATGAGCTGTCACAGTCCTGTAAACCCACAACTCACAGGCGTGGATCTGTAACTGCAAGTTCCAGGTAGCTTGGGCTACACAGTTATTTTCCATTCATGGCCTGCACGGGAAGATGGCACCTCGGATATGGATACAGATGGCACGGCCTGCTCCATGTATGCCCACTAGTGTACAGAAAATCTAGACATATTGCATCCCAGAGATCATATATTTAGCTTCAGTAGAATGTGGTACACACACTGTACAACATGTTCATGACATCATCATGCAGAGCAAACTGAAGGGAAACACAACTAACTGTAGTCGGAAGCTTTTCTGTGTTCGGCCCAGTCCCGACTGCTTATAAAGTATATGCTTTATTTAGGTAGGTCTCCTGAGACAGACAAAAGTGCTCTTAATGCATGAGCCATCTCTCCAGTCCCTGCCTTTGACTTTGTCCTCCCAGTCATATGTGCTCTATCAGTAGATTGGATCACCTCCAACCAAAGACAGACATTTCTTGAGACCTGTAGGGACAGGCAGATGAAGCAGGCATGCTAATTGTTTTAGGCTGCCACACATCCATGCAGGACTTACATAGGTTCTGGACCCAGACCCAGCATCGCTGACTGTCTGATTGGAATGGATTTCTTCACCTCTCATCTAGGCTGACAATACAGGTTAGGACTGTCTAATCACATGCATAAAATGAGAAGACCCTGCTGGGGGCAAAGGTGGGGTAAGGAACCCCTCTTGGTAGTCTAAGTAAGCAATATTATGAGGAGCCTTATGACTAGCTGGAGTAAAAGGAGCCTGTATCAGTGGGCACATACCTCCTGTGGAGAGTGTTTCTGTGCAAGAATATGAAAAAGGGAGAGAGATGGTTGAGAGGTAGATAGATAGATAGATAGATAGATAGATAGATAGATAGATAGATGATAGCCCAGTAGTAGGTACCTAGAGAATAGGGTAAAATATTTTTTTTATAAACTAGTAGTGTTTGATTTTATCCTAGGTCTCTGGACTGTCTACTACTGGGCTATCTACTATCTCTCTAACTATCTATCTATCTGAAAGACCTCTAGAGCAGGGAGACACTCAAGTCTCAGGATAACACGACCCCCCAGGAACTCACGAGAGACCGTCCTTGCTGCAATCACACGAGGTTTATTCACAGGACAGGAACCAGTGCACTGGGGCCAAAACTCATTTCCCACACATGGGTAGAGAGTTTGACCCCGAATAACTGGGAGAAGGAGTATTTAAGGGAAGAAACTATCCAAAAGGGATAGGGAGGGCGTCATTGGAAAATTCCAAAAATAACAGTGGTCATTGAAAGATGCTGAAAATACCAGCGATAATCACAAGGGGGTAACTCCCTGTTTCTCAAGAATATAATCAAACTTTATCTTCACTGAAACGGTTAATCTAGATTTTTTGATTCTTCTCTCCCTGCTTAGATTTTTTGCTCTATTTTTTCTGCTAGAGGGTTCTGAATTTATCCAGGTCTTTCATGTCTTTTAATCACTCTAACATATATATATATATATATATATATATATATATATATATATATATATAATGGCTACTCTGGTTCTTGGCTACACAAGCAAGTGCTGGATGTGGGTTCCTTCTTGTGGAGAGGGCCTTAAGTCAAATCAGACACTGGTTGGCTATTCACACAAGTTCTGTGCCCCGATTACCCTTCTTATTTTGTAGGCAGGACATTTTGTAGGTCAATGGTTTTGTGAATGGGTTGGTTGGTGTCTGCTTTTCTTTTTCTATAGAGACTAGAAGGTAGGATGCAAGATTCCTGTATGACTAAGCTTGACTTCCCCATGTTCCATGTGTGGATGTTACCTCAGCAATGGGACCCGCTGGCAGTTTCTGGAGAGCAGCCCTGTGTCTTAGCAGCAGCCTGGGTGGTTTGGAGATTTCCATGGGGCACCCTTGACCAACAACTGAATAGAATGCAGCCCAGTCCTACCACTGGAATCCTTGCCTGGTGAAGGAGATGGCCAGTTGAGACTCCATTACTAGGAGCCATCACTAGGAATGGGGGAGGACACATAAAGGGAGGGCAGGACATAGAAAACAAGATTTCCCACTAACGTGTTATTACTAAGACAAATACCAGATAGGAACATTCAGACCCTGCATCACGCTGACATGACCAAAACCTGGGCTAGGGGTGTTGCTCAAAGATGGTGCTTACTATGCCCTGGGCCTAGGCTGATTGACAGTGAAGGTGATTTTGTGAGTCCACCTGAGACAGCGTGACTGACAGTGAAGACTCCAAGCAGCAATCTGTACTAATAGTGTTTTAGTTCCTTCATGTCAGCGGGAGTTGAACTAGGGATGCTGGAGTCTGTGTCAAGACATTAGCAAGGCTTCGGTGCATGGGAGCAAGAAAGCAGCATTCCAGACCAGACAGGAAGGACGATAAGTCCCATGACTCGGATTCAAACCATGGTTGCTCAGACCACAACACAGAGTACGACATGCCAAGCAATGAGCCCTAAAGTGGGTGCTCACACAAGCCTCAGTAAAACTCACCCTGGCCCGGACCGGTTTCCGAGGCTTCCTTCAACCGGCCTGTCCTGCAGAAGTGATTTCTCCAAAGCTGCTGGGCTTATGATGCTGCCAAGTGCTCGCGTCTGTGCCATGTTTGGGTGGTGAGGACAGTCGCTAACTGTGAAGTCGGTGGGGCGCTGCCACTCTTGCAGGTGCAGTATTTCCTCCAGCACCTGATGGCCCTCCATTGCCCTCTTCTCTGTGTTGGCTGTGGCAGGTGGGGAGGGGAACAGCTGCTCTGGGGTCCTCCCAAAAAGCTGGGGAGCAAACCAGCTGTCCAGAGCCTTCCCTAGACGCTCCCGTCTACAGTGTCCAATGCCGTCACTGCCAGTCCCTGGACTCCTTACTAAACAAGTCTTGGCCTGCCCGTTTCTGTGGTTTATTTTTTTGTTTCCACAGCACATGATTTTTGAAATAAATCTGTTCTAGGGTTTTTGATTACGAATTATGTTGTCGGTTCCCTTGTCATATGCATATCTTTAGCCAGTCGTGTAAAGTTTACCCGTTTTTTTAAAATCTGGGCCGTTTCCTGTGCTTTAGTGACTTGTTTTTCATAATTTTCTT
The DNA here is from genome assembly GCF_018167655.1 of Microtus oregoni. Lineage (NCBI taxonomy): Eukaryota > Metazoa > Chordata > Mammalia > Rodentia > Cricetidae > Microtus > Microtus oregoni. Next base: position 3,692,118 of record NW_024543830.1, on the reverse strand, counting down.
TTATTAACAAGGGATTCCCACCGGATGGTGCTCTCTCACGCCTTTAATCCCAGCACTAGGGAGGCAGTGGCAGGCAGATCTCTGTGAGTTCAAGGCCAGCCTGGTCTACTAGAGCTAGTTCCAGGACATGCTCCAAAGCCACAGAGAAACCCTGTCTCGAAAACAAAAGAAAAAAAAAGATATTCCCATTCTTTTCATCCCCAAATAGGCCAAAGACAGAAGGTGGGGGTTTTCACAGGTGTCCTCATCCCCACTCTACCATCCAAAATAAAAATTGCCTTCATTGATTACCCTGCTGCAGGACAGGCCATAAATAGACAGGGTGTGACAGAAAGGTAAGGCCTTAGGTACCTTAAGTCCTTAGGGGGTTTTTCTTATCTTTTTATTTAATGGGCTTCGGTATTTAGGGAAGTAGGGGAATTTCCATTTGCCAAGTCACCCCACAAGGACTGTAAATTTAGAAAGCTGTTTGTTAAAAGCCTAAAAATTGTGGCGTCTGGGAGGGCTCGACCTCTCGATTAATAGCATAACACACTTAACGATTGCTCCACAGAGTCCTTAAAAAGATCAAACCCGGTCTCCTTGGTGAGCCAGACATCACCATGGCAGTCACACCTGTGATGTCCATTTTGTCGAGGCCAAGCGAAGGCAACCTGCCGGGCTCCCTGCCGGCCCCATGGCCGCTTCCAGATCTCGCGCGAACTTTATGAACCCAGCGCCTCCAGGACACTTTGACCCCTATGCCAGGGGGGGTCGGGTCCGTCTAGGATTCCACGCTGGCGGAGTCACGTTCCGGGCGACCATTAGGACGCTGCAAAGGAGCCCAAGTAAGCATTAGGGTCGGGTTTTTTACACACCCCGGCAACTGACGCGCGAGGGGTGGTCGACCCAGGTGTGTGCTGGAACCTCAGCGGGAAATCAGTGGGAAAGGCGGCGAGTGAGGTGCCAGTGCTCAGGGAGTCAGGACAGGAGGGAGATGGACGAACTTGACACGGAGTGGAGAGGGACCCACGGGGTGGGGGGTGGCCTGGGGGTGGGATTGGGGGCTGTGCACCACGGAGACCGGGTCTCTCTCTCTATCTCCATCGGTCTCTGGACAAATGTTCAATGGTCATATTAAGATAGTCATCAGTCTGCCTACAGGACAACGCCAGTTGAGGCACCCTCTCCTCCACTGCCCAGGGTCCTAGCTGGGGTCATCCATGTGGACTCCTGGGAAACCCTCAAGAGCCAAGCCTCTTGCCAAACCCAAAATGGCTTCCTCAATTAAGATATCCCCTTCCCTGTTCCTATATATGTCCTTCCTCCATCTCAACCATCCCACTCTCCCCAGCTCTCCCCAACCTTCTCCTTCTCCCTTCTCTCTAACCCTCTCTCCTTCCACCCACCCCACTCAAACCCCCATGCTCCCAACTTTTGCCTGGCAATCTTTTCTGCTTCCAATTTCCAGGAGGATCTATATGTGTTTTTTGTGGGTTCACCTTATTATTTAGCTTCTGTAGGATCATGATCAATAGGCTCAATGTTCTTTGTTTATAATTAGAGTCTACTGATCATGAACTATAGGCTTAATGTCCTTTGTTTATGGCTAGAATCCACTAATGAGTGAGGACATACCATATTCATATTTGGGGACTGGGTTATCTCAATCAGGAGAGTGTTTTCTATTTCCATCCATTTGCATGCAAAATTCAAGATGTCATTTTTTTTAACCACTGAGTAGTACTCTAATGTGTATATGTGCCACACTTTCTGAATCCATTCTTCCATTGAGGGGCATCTAGGTTGTTTCCAGGTTCTGGCTATTACAAATAATGCTGCTATGAACACAGTTGAACAGATTCTTTTGTAGTATGATTGGGCATTCTTGGGTATATTCCCAAGAGTGGTATTGCTGGATCCTGAGGTAGGTTGACTCCCAACTTTCTGAGAAACTGCTACATTGATTTCCAAAGTGTTTGCACAAGTTTGCATTCCTACCAGCAATGGATGAGTGTTTTCCTTACTCCACATCCTCAACAACATAGGCTACCATTGGTGGTTTTGATTTTAGCCATTCTGACAGGTGTTAAGTTGTTTTGATTTGCATTTCCCTGATAGCTAAGGAAGTTGAACATGTCCTTAAGTATCTTTTGGCCATTTGAAATTCTTCTGTTGAGAATTCTCTGTTCAGCTCTGTACCCCATTTTTTATTTGGGTTAAATAGAATTTTAATATCTAGTTTCTTGAGTTCTTTGTATATTTTGGAAATCAGACCTTTGCCTGATGTGGGGTTGGTGAAGATCTCCCATTCAGTAGGTTGCCTTTTTGTCTTAATGACAGTGTCCTTTGCTTTACAGAAGCTTTTCAGTTTCAGGAGTTCTCTTTTATTCATTGTTGCTCTTATTGACTGTGCTACTGGGGTTATACGTTGGAAGTGGTCTCCTGTGCCCATATATTGCAGGGTACTTCCCATTTCCTCTTGTATCCGTTTCAGTGTGGTCTCTAATCCATTTGGACTTGAGTTTTGTGCATGGGGATAGGTATGGATCTATTTTCATTCTTCTACAGGTTGACATCCAGTTATGCCAGCACCACTTGTTAAAGATGCTTTCTTTCTTCCATTGTATTCTATAATTTTAGCTTCTTTGTCAAAAATCAGATGTTCATAGGTTTTTGGAATAATATCGGGGTCTGTGAATTGATTTCATTGGTCAGTGTCTCTGTTTTTTGTGCTAATAGAAAGCTCTTTTCATTACTATAGCTCTGTAATAGTGTTTGATGTCATGGATGGTAATGCCTCCAGATGATCCTTTATTGTATAGAATTGTTTTGGCAAGCATGTGTTTTTAGTTTTTCCATATAAGTTGATTATTGTTCTCTCAAGGTCTGTGAAGAATTTTGTTGGGATTTTGATGGAGATTACATTGAATCTATAGATTGCCTTTGGTAGACTTGCCATTTTTACTATGCTGATCTTACCAATCCAAGAGCATGGGAGATCATTCCATTTTCTGGTATCCTCTTCAATTTCTTTCTTCAAAGACTTAAAGTCCCTGTCAAGTAGATCTTTCACTCTTTTGGTTAGTGATACCCCAACATATTTTTTGCTATTTGTGGCTATCGTTAAAGGTGATGTTTCTCTGATTTCCCTCTCTGCTTCTTTATGGTTTGTGTATAGGATTGCTATTGATTTTTTTTGAGTTGATCTTGTATCCTGCCACATTACTGAAGTCATTTATGAACTGTAGGAGTTCTCTGGCAGAGTTTTTGGGGTCACTTATGTACACTATCATATCATCTGCAAATAACGCAAGTTTGACTTCTTTCTTTCTTATTTGACTCCCCTTGATCTGCTTATATTGTCTTATAGCTATTGCTAGAACTTCAAGCACTGTGTTGAATAGATATAGAGTGGATAGCCTGTCTTATTCCTGACTTTAGTTTTTCTCCATTTAATTTGATGTTAGCTGTTGGCTTGCTGTATATTACATATATTATATTTACTATTATATTATATGTTCCTTGTATCCCTAATAATGGACCTCTGTATCTATAAGCCAGTCCTAGCTAAATGTATTCCTTTCTAAGAGTTGCTAAGGTCAATACGTCCCTTACAGCAATAGAACACGGAATAAAACTCAGACCAGAGAGGACACCAAATGGGGGAGGGACGACCACACCAAAGTGGACAGATTTCCAAGAACTGAAAACTATAAAGATTGAGAAGAGCCACGAAAGCACAGTAACTCATGTACTATCCATGAATAAAACTTAGGCTGGATTGTCGGCTAAAGTCTGTAATTCTACACAGGCTCCTAGGCAAGAGGATCATTAATTCAAGTTATATCATCCTGGGACCCTGTCAAAAACAGAACAAAACAAAATGGAAAAGGCAGTGAGCCTTATTTTTTAAAGATGGATGAAAAGACTTGCCAGCAAGCATGATGAAGGCCAGCTTCTTTAACTCTGAATACTGTCCTCTGACCATGGCTCCCTCTCCCTGTCCCCCTCTCTCTACCGCCTCCCCTCACAGGCCTTGCTGGGATGAGAGAATTCACAGAAACTTGTTACAGAAGTTGACTTTTAAAAACCGTTTTATTGAAAGATGCTTTAATACTTTTGTTAGCATACAGATATGAAAAAGGGAAACTCTATTTGCTGACTGCCTGCTGCAGATAGTAAGGATGAATTTGAAGACGTTCCTTCCTATTTGATGTAAAATTTCCTCAGTGATGCTAGGAACATCAGTGAGGCTGTGAGTGAAGGCTGGCCCTAGTGTAAGGTTGCCACCAGCTGGCCTGCTATACAGGTAAAGGAGATGTGGAAGTGGAGAGGGGGGAGTGTTGTTGCCCATCCCAGGGCTTGAGAGAGCAGTTCCCGATGTTTGCAGAGCAGAGGAGAGCTTGGTGGACTTTTTTCCTTGCTGAGAGCTGGATGGAGTGTTTCAGGACCAGAGACAAATCATCTTGAATTTTCTGTGACCCACAAATAGCCGATGGCTGCTCACAGCCATGTACTAACAGCCTTGTCGCTGATTTGTGTACTGGCAGACCCCTATCTTCTGCCAATAGGAAGTCAGAGAAGCCAGGCAGCAAGAGAGCCAGCCCTACAGCAGAGGTCTCCAGCTACCCTAGAACCTGCCTACCTCATGTCGCCACCACTGCATTTTACAAGGCTCTTGATGTATGGATTTCTCTGCTCTCTTCTACAGAAACACCATGAAACTGACACTACCTTGGGACATGGTATTCAGAGTTGCCCGAGTCTGTGTTCCTGGTCCAGGGGATCCACTCTGCCCTCTCTCGGCCTCCTCAGGCTCCTGCATGTGTGTCGTGCACACATACAATCAGGTACAAACACACATACAAAAATAAGTAAGTGCTTTTTTCTGTGTTGTGTTTGTGTGGGATGGGCAGGTGTGTGTGTGCCGTGACTCGTGTGTGGAGGCCAGCGGACAGTTTGCAGCAGTCGGATCTCTTTCTGCTGTGCCTGCTCCGTGGATCAAGCTCTTGGATGATCAATCCTGACAGCAAGCCCTTGCCTGCAAGCCCTCTCTATGTCCCTTTAAAATCTCTCCCTCTCTGTCCTTCTCTGCCTCTCTGCATTCCCCCCACCAGATCCCACCCCTGCCCCAGACAGGGTCTGTCTACATAGTGATGGCAATAAGAGCTTTGTGCCACCGTGCCTGACCCCCTTAAACCTCTTTACCCACGTGCAGACATAATACAGCAATTTAAGGTTTTCAGATGATCGTACCGTTTATCATTGCATCATACATGGCAATTTCTCTTCTATAGTGTGTTTGGGTTGAGGCCACACCTCCGCCCCTGGCATCCATATACACAAAAAGTCTGGAATGTTTGAGTGGAAAGTTCTACCTCAAATCCCCTCCTCTGGGAGTTGCCTCTATCCAGAATTCACCTCAGAGAAAGCCTGCCAAAGGGTGACCCCTCCCCAGAAATGCTCAAGACCACTCCCACAGGATGTTTAAACTGCCCCCTCCCAGGGACAAACTTGTGGTTTCTCTCTCTTATTATCCTCATCTCCCCTCTGAGGATCTGGAAGGCCACTGGGAGCGTTAGCACTCATTCAAAAACATGGGGTTTTTTTTGATATAGTTTGACTTGGTCTGATTATAGATTATTGCATTAGTGGAGAGGTTTATTGGATCCCAAAATCTTTTCACAATGTTTTTGAAACAAGAATTTATCTCTAGCTTAAGATGCAAAGAAGTATAAAATGATTCAGCTGAAATAATCAACCAATGATGAACATACACATCACAAATAAGAAGTTACTGGGTGAAAGACGGGATTACAAGCCAAACAATGGAACCCACTTTAACAGGTTTTCTATTTTATATTATTTTATTGAGCTATACATTATTCTCTGGTCAGCTCCCTTCAGCCCTCTCCCATGGTCCGCATGATTTCAATTTATTCTGGAGATCTTGTCTATTTCTACTTCCCATATAGATTAGATCTATGTATGAGTCTCTTTGAGTCCTCATTGTTGTCTAGGTTCTATGGGGTTGTGATTTCTAGGCTGATTTTCTTTGGTTTATGTTTCAAAACCACTTATGAGTGAATATGTGTGATAATTGTCTTTCTGGATCTGGGTTACCTTGAAGGCGTAAGTCACAAACAATGCCACACCAATTTGGGATTATGATTAATAGGGTGGTATTTATTTAAAGGGGAAAAAACTTACAGATCACTGTCCCAGGCAACAGCCCTCTACGCAACCAGGAAAGGAGTCTAGTCGCCGGTGGAGCAGGAAGTGAAGAGAGCGAGAAGAGGGAAGTGGCTGCTTTTTTAAAGGGAGAGACACCACGCCCCAATGGGCTGGTATCTCAGCAGCTATAGGTTGGAGGAGCGGGAGGACCTCCCGCAACACCTCCCCCTTTTGTTTAAATAAGAGAGTTCTAAACCTACTATGAAATTATATACAATAAGTACAAATATCCTATTCTAACTAGCTTGGGTCTTGTATAATAAATAACTTGGCCAAGTCATGAGAGAAAGTAACTACATTTATATAGTCTTCAACCCCATCAAAGATCTGAGAAGGGAAATAATGTTACCTGGGTAATTAGGAAGTTCAGTAAAACAGCTTCCAAAACATGCAACAAATCACAGAGATAACTAGCTACCTGGGCAATCACCCAAAATCACGTTAGCAGCGTTGAAGCAACCAACTTTGGCTAAGGCCTAACATGACTGACATACCATTTGCAAAGGCAAGCAACTTTTCAAAACTATCTTACCCTGTCTTGGCAGGATATGACAGCCCTGTTTTATCCATTGATGCATGCTCTGTATCTCTGTCAGTGGTTGAGGTATGGGCATTTCTTTGCCCAAAGGCCAGTTCTGCCAAAAAGAAAAGCTCCAGGTGGAGTGTCTTTGGTGCTCAACATTCTCTCAGGAATAGAGTGGTGTTGCCAGGAGCAATTGTGTCTCACTACCACAAAACTCTGAGTTAGATTAAAGGCCATTTTCTACAGCTCCTTGAAGAAGTTGAAGATTATCTATCTATACTGAGTATAATCTCTATATATCTAAAGAACCTGATTAGTCTAATTATAAATGACAAACTTGGATGACTATTAATCTATATAATTCTCAATATCTATCTAACTTAAAGACTAAGAAAATAAATGACTGTGAAACAAATGAGGACAATGACCTCCAAATATAAACAATGTACAAATATACATTGCAGTAGGTAAATATATATCAATACACAATCATTATATAAGTATCTTAATCAGAGGTAGAAATGTACACTGCAATATGGTAAATATATACAATATATGTCAATACATAAAAAATGTTTTAAACAGAGGTAGAAACATGCATGCGTACAATAGTCAATATAATTTAACTTTGTATCAATATACAAGAATCTATACCAATGTATTTGTCTAAAGACAGTAACTCACAATTACAAATCTATTATCCCATCATCCCTCTTTTTTTTTTTCAAAATGATCCCTGAGCATATAAAATTCCTCCCGCAACCCTCAATCACATACTAATTATAATCAACCCCTAAATGATGTCCCTAAACCCAAGGGCAAACTTTACTGGGAGAGGGGACGTCGTCCTCTAGAATTACTTCCAGCTGTCATGGGGGCGACGTTCTTTCTGGGGGATCCTGTGAAAGTAAAATGATGGTTAAATTTCAAGATCAATGTCTTTTAAAATTGCCAATAGTCTCTGAGTATTTTGTGCAGGTCTGGCCAAAATGTTGTATAAGATGTGCACCATTTCAGCTAACCAAGTTGGAACTGTCTTGTGCAGCTGGTACCCAAAGCAGGTCTTGTAGTAGTGCTATCAGTATCATAACGTCATATAAACCAGGTGGAGTTGTTCTTATGTGGCCCCATCTTCTTCCTGGAAACTTCAAATGTCACTTCAGGAAAAACTCATTGTTCATTATGAAAAACTTAAACATTAATCATATAGACATATATAGACATATATATACATATTCAGTCAAAGGCATGATAGATATGTTCAATGAAAAGTATGATAGATATGAAGAAAAGCAAAGATGTTTTCTAAACTCATATTTCTTTCTGTCCCATATCATAGCTCTTGATATGAGACAGAAACTCCAGAAACTCTGGGTTTTTCTCTTACTAACAGGCTTGGAATTGGAGAGGGACTGAGCCAGAGTCCAACTTCAAAACCAGCTTTATAAATTTAGAAATATGGTTTAATATATTTTACTTACACAACTCATTCAGTTTTCTTGATATTTCCTATTGGGCAGGTATTTTTCCATCTGTCAGTATCCAAACATCCAGGGTCCCTTGAATTTTTCAAAGATGAGTGTTTTCCTGTGGAGATAAGAACAGAACACTGCCCCCATTTTATATGTTTTTCTTACCACCTGTATGAATATCATCATTGTGGATGAGTTGTCATTTCTCCTTTCCAAGAGGTTTCTCCTCTTCAAATCGAAACTTTATTAATTTTGATGGTATCTACAATTTTTCTTCTCCTGTGGAAACAAGAGCAAAACCCCTTCCCCAATGTAGCACATCTCCTGGCTTCCATTGAGAGGTCAGCACATCTTTGAAATAAATCGGTTGATTTAGTTCAGCAGACTTTTCCATTATCCAATGTCTCTCTGCTGCTGTTGTTCCTTTCTCATTAGCGTTAAGAAAATTCAAGGTTAATAAAGCATTATGTAATCTATTTCTGGAGGTATTTTCGGTCCCTTTCTGTTTGTTCAGCATATCCTTTATAGTACGATTTGATCTTTCTATAACTGCCTGACCTGTAGGATTATTTGGTATACCTGTAATGTGATTTATATTATAATAATCAAAAAAGCGTTTCATTTTCTTTGATACATATGCTGGACCATTATCTGTCTTTCTTTGTGCAGGTATACCCATGATGGCCATAACTTCCAATAAATGTGTGATTACTGAATCAGCCTTTTCTGAGCTCAGGGCAGTAGCCCATTGAAAACCTGAATACGTGTCTATGGTGTGGTGTACATATTTTAATTTACCCAAGTCCATAAAGTGGAACACATCCATCTGCCAGATTTCATTTCTCTTAGTGCCCTTTGGGTTACTCCCTGCAGGCAATGGTGTTTGATTATAGAAAGAACAAGTAGGACATCTCTTTATAATGTCCTTAGCTTGTTGCCAAGTAATGGAAAATTCTTTCTTTAGGCCTTTACTATTGACATGGTGCTTCTTATGAAATTCTGAGGCCTGCAACACACTTCCAATCAATAATTGATCAATCTCAGCGTTGCCTTGGGCTAGAGGACCAGGCAGACCTGTATGGGACCGGATGTGTGTTATGTCCTCGGACAAAGCCTGTTCCTGATTATGTCTTGTACCTGGATAAACAATGAAGTCAATTCTGTGTCATCTGGTATAAATTCAGCGGTTTCAATATGCAAGATAACTCTTTCTGCATATTGTGAATCTGTAACTATATTAAGAGGTTCTTTAAAATCCCTTAGCACCATAAGAATGGCATATAATTCTGCCTTCTGGACAGAATTATAAGGGCTTTGTTCCACCTTACTCAATTCATCTGACTTGTAACCTGCTTTCCCTGATTTATTTGCATCAGTATAGAACGTACGGGCTCCAGTTATTGGAGCATCACGTACAATTCTAGGAAGAATCCAAGAAGTTCTTTTTATGAGATTAAGTCTATCACTTTTGGGATAGTTGCTATTAATTTCTCCCAAAAAGTTAGCACAAGCTCTTTGCCACAGTTCATTGTCTTCCCATAACTTTTTTATTTCTTCAGTAGTAAAAAGCACTATAATTTCTGCTGGGTCTATACCTGCTAGTTGACGAAGTCTCAGCTTACAATTAATTCAGAGACTTTTTCCACATAAGTTTTTAATTTTTTACTTGGTTTATTAGGTATAAATATCCACTCTAAAATAATATCTTCCCTCTGCATTAGAATCCCTGTAGGAGAAATTCTGGAAGGCAATATGACTAGGATGCAGCTAAGATTTGGGTTCACCCTATCCACATGTGCCTCCTGTAATTTTTCCTCAATCATTGTCAGTTCCTTTTCTGCTTCAGCTGTCAGTTCTCTTGGACTATTCAAATCTTTATCACCATCTAAGGTTTTGTTTAAATGAACTATTAGATCAGGTGTTATCCCAACAGCTGGTCGTAGACTGGAAATGTCTCCTAACAATCTTTGGAAGTCATTAAGAGTCTTTAACCGGTCTCTCCTAATTTGTGCCTTTTGCGTTTTAATTTTCTCTAACCCTATTCTGTAACCTAGGTAATTAATAGAATATCCTCTTTGAATCTTTTCAGGGGCAATTTGTAATCCCCACCTAGGCAAGACTTTCTTTACTTCTTCAAACATCCTTTCTAAAGTATCTTTATTTGAATCAGATAACAAGATGTCATCCATGTAATGATAAATGATGGACTTGGGGAATTGTTTATGAATTATTTCCAATGGCTTACTTACAAAATATTGGCACAGTGTAGGACTATTGAGCATACCCTGTGGGAGGACAGTCCATTGATATCTCCTATTAGGCTGAGAATTATTATAAGTAGGCACTGTGAAGGCAAATTTTTCTCTATCCTTTTCTTGTAACGGTATAGTGAAAAAACAATCTTTCAAATCAATAACTCTAAGAGGCCATCCTTTTGGTAACAGAGAAGGCAAAGGAATTCCAGATTGTAGTGGGCCCATAGGTTGAATTACTTTGTTGACAGCTCTTAGATCTGTCACCATTCTCCATTTACCAGATTTCTTTTTACAACAAACACAGGAGAATTCCAAGGGCTGGTTGATTCTTCAATATGGTGAGCATCTAGTTGCTCTTGCACCAGCTGTTCCAATGCCTGTAGTTTATCTTCAGCTAGAGGCCACTGTTTGATCCATATTGGCTTCTCAGTTAGCCATTTTAAAGGTAAGGCTATTGGTACCTCTAAAGGTTTGGTATTTGCTGTATGTTCTTGTACAGCCTGAATGGCTGGTGACCTTTTTCCATAATACCTCATCATATCCTTCCCAGAATTATGAGTTCCAGGAAATACAGGAATGTTAATCTGGGTATTCCATTGCTGTAGCAGGTCACAGCCCCATAAATTGATGGCAATATTGGCTATATATGGCCTTAGTCTTCCTATTTGCCCTTCGGGCCCTATGCATTCAACCCATCTTGTGCTTTGTTTTACACGTGATAGGGTTCCAATTCCCAGGAACTGAACATCTACCTCTTGAAGAGGCCAATTTGGATGCCAAGATTCTGGGGTAATGATACTTACATCCGCACCTGTGTCTAATAAGCCTTCAATAAAAGTGCCATTTATACAGACTCTTAGCTTTGGTCTTTGATCATTAATAGAAGTCTGCCAAAATATACGTTTACTCTGTCCTATTGGGTTTTTTTTTTTGACTCATCCTCCACACGTAATTCATCATTTAGACCAGTATTACTTTTTACAGCAGAAATTGGAGCTTTTAATTTCCTTGGTGATGCACGTTATCCACTGTGACTAGGAATGCCTGGGCCACTGTTGGCTTGGGGGCCTGCGAGAGGCCCCCCCAAGGAGTTTCCCGATGTTATCGGATGCCCCCTCTGTCTGTTGTTGACCTACATTCGTTGGACCAATGCCTGCCTTTACCGCATCTCCTACATATACCTGAAGGCCGAGGTCTCCTATTTTTGTCATTCCCAGAAGAGATATTATTCCTAGAAGTTCTTTGCCTGCAATCCCTTTGCAAATGTCCTAATTTACCACAATTAAAACACCTGGTAGTTTGATGTCTCCTCATTGCTTTGGAAATCGCTTCTCCTACCCAAGATTCATCATTATAGCTAAAAGTCTCAACATTCATCATATGCTGAATCCATTCATCCATAGGTGCTGATCTAGACTTTAAAGGCCCAATTATCTTTTTGCATTCTATGTTTGCATTCTCAAAAGCTAGAGATTCAAGAAGTATTCGTCTAGCTTCTGGGTCTGTTACCCCTATGTCCAGAGCCTTAATTAATCTTTGCAAAAAGTCAATAAAGGGTTCTCTCTGTCCCTGCCTAATTCTGATATATGATTCAACCCTTTTTGCTGGATCTTGTATCCTATTCCAAGCATTTAAAGCTGCTTGGTGACATAGACACAGTACTTCATCGTCATAAAGAGCTTGGACCTGTGGATCAGCATATTCTCCTGCACCAAGAATTTGATCTTGGGAAACCTCAATACCTTTTGCTCTTCCTTGCTGTTCCATATGTTTGGATTCTTCTCTGAAATAAATTCCAAGCATCAAGGAAGGTCCATTATCTAAAACTGCAGACACTAACTGATGGAAATCATGGGGTTAGCTCTAGCATTAGAAGCCCAAGTCCTTATCATTTCCTTTACATATGCATTGTGCAAGCCAAAATTAACAACAGCTTGCTTAATTTCTTTCAGATCATTCATTGCTATTGGTGTCCATCTAGCTTCTCTGACTCCCTTTGAGCCTTTAGAAGTTGACGCTTTGTCAGAATTAAGTATAGGGTATGTCGCTAGAACCCTGGGTAAGCCAGTTCTAATAGCTGGTGGAGGCATTGTATCCTGTCCTTGTGCCTCCTTACTCTGTTCACCAGCTGCAATAATTTCTCCAATCTTTTCAAATCTTTTTATCATTGTCTCTCTTAAATCCTGAATCTCCTGACCTGTATATATTTCCAGTGATTTCACTGAGGTATCAATTTTTTGGTTCCCATTCTGCACCTGTGATTCCAAAGCTTTAATTTTTTCCTTCAAAGATAACATGTCCTCCTTAAACTTTTCTTGTATATCATGTAGATTCCCATCTTGGAGGTACATTCTGTCTGTTACCTTATCAAAACTTTGTGATAAAGTCTGAAGGTCAAATTCAACAGCCTGAACCCTTTCAGGTAACTTTCTAATACCCTTGGATATGGAATCAATTTTGTCTGTCATAGTATCCACTTGTTCAGATAACCTCTGATTTTCAATAATTTTAATCCTTTCAATTAGTTGTTCATTATTAGTTCGTAAATATTCTATCATTCTTAGGAGTGCCATATTCTTCTGTTCATTATTAGTTTGTAAAGATTCTATCGTTCTTAGGAGTGCCATATTCTTCTGTTCATTATTAGTACGTAAAGATTCAATCGTTCTTAGGAGTGCCATATTCTTCCTTAATGATAGAATATGGAAAAGAAAACTGAAGCCTAGTAACAAGCAAATTAAGGTATCCCCATAATCATATAAACCTTGTATGATGTAATTCATTGTATTAGTAAATATAAATTTACTAATCCATTGTATTAGTGAAAACAAAGCAGTAAAATTTGCGTTAGAAACGAAAACTGCCATATTACCTATTATCCAGCAGGTGGCGCTGTTGCAGAGTCGCGATGAAAACATGGTCCTATGTCAGTGCCTTAGTAGATGTTAAAAACTGGAAAATGCAAGTTTCTCAACAAAGTAAATGTAATTAAATCAATTCCAGAGACAGAACCAGAAACCCAGAATCCAGGGGTAGAGAAGAACAATCTGGAAGCCGCTTATGCCTCCACGTGACAGAGTCACCCTGAGGGGTTGCAGCTTTCAGCAACCGCATGCTCTGGTTCGCACCACTTAAGAGCTGTCCTTGCAAGGGAGATTTAAAAACGACTCAGAAAAGAGCAAACCATGCAGGCAGAGACTACGCAGGCCTGTGGAGTTTAAATCCAGGTGGGGAGGCCAAGGCGGCAGCTGCAAGGCACAGGCAGCGGCTGAGGAAGGGAGGGCTCCCGCCAGGCCGAACTAGCGCCCGCCAAGCCGAACTCGCGGCCGCCAAGCCAAACTTGCTGCTGCGAGCAGGGAAAGGAGAGGTTCTGAAACCAAACGTTGGGTGCCAAAATGAAGGCGTAAGTCACAAACAATGCCACACCAATTTGGGATTATGATTAATAGGGTGGTATTTATTTAAAGGGGAAAAAACTTACAGATCACTGACCCAGGCAACAGCCCTCTACGCAACCAGGAAAGGAGTCTAGTCGCCAGTGGAGCAGGAGTGAAGAGAGCGAGAAGAGGGAAGTGGCTGCTTTTTTAAAGGGAGAGAGACCACGCCCCAATGGGCTGGTATCTCAGCAGCTATAGGTTGGAGGAGCGGGAGGACCTCCCGCAACATTACCTCACTCAAAATGACGTTTTTTAGTTCCATCAATTTGCATGCAAATTTCAAGCTGTCGTTATTTTTCCTGCCGTATAGTACTCCTTTGTGTAAATGTACCACATTTTCCTTTTTCATTCTTTGATCGAGGGGCATTTAGGTTGTTTCCATGTTCTGGCTATGAGAAACAAAGCAGCTATGAACATGGTTGAGCACATGTCCTTGTGGCACGATTGAGCCTCCTTTGGATATATACGCAAAAGTTTTATTTCTGAGTCTTGAGGAAGGTTGTTTCCTCCAAAGGGGCTGTACCAGCTTTCACTCCCACCAGCAATGCAGAAATGTTTCCTTTACCCCACAACCTCTCCAGAATAGAACATTATTGGATCATTTGTTCTTTTGACGACCGAATTTCTTGAGTTCTTTATATATTTTGGAGGTTCAGACATCTGTCTGATGTTGGGTTGGTGATGATCTTTTCCCATTCTATAGGATGTCATTTTGTCTTGTGGACCATGTCCTTGGCTTTACAGGAACTTTTCAGTTACAGGAGGTCCCATTTATTAATTGGTTTTCTCAGTGTGTGTGCTGCTGGGGTTATATTCCGAAGGTGATCTCCTGTGCCCATGCATTCAAGTGTACTTCTCACTTTCTCTTCTATCAGGTTCAGTGTGTCTGGCTTTATGTTGACGTCTTTGATCTATTTGGACTTGAGTTTTGTGCATGGAGAAAGATATGGGTCTATTTCATTCTTCTACATGTTGATATCCAGTTATTTAAGCACCAGTTGTTAAATATGCTTTTTTTTACATTCGATTTTTTTTTTGTTCTTTGTCAAAAATAAGCTGTTTAAAGATGAATGGATTTATATCCAGGTTTTAGATTTAGTTCCATTGGTCCTCCTGTCTGTTTTTATGCCAATACCAGGCTGTGTTCAGTACTGTAGCTCTGTAGTAGAGTTTGAAGTCAGGGATTGTGATGCCTCCAGAAGTTCTTTAATTGTACAGGATTGTTTTGGCTATCCTGGGCTTTTGCTTTTCCATATGAAGTTGAGTCCTATTCTTTTGAGGTCTGTCAAGAATTTTGCTGGGATTTTGATAGGCATTTCATTGACTCTAGATTGTTTTTTTTGGTAAGATTATCATTTTTACTATGTTAATTTTGCCTACCCAAGAGCATGGGAGATCTTTCCACTTTCTGGTGTCTTCTTCATTTTCTTTCTTCAAAGATTTAAAGTTCTTGTTATACAAGTCTTCCACCTGTTTAGTTAAAGTTTCTCTGAGACATTTTTTGCTATTTGTGGCTATTGTGAAGGGTGATGTTTCTTTGATTTCTCTCTCAGCCCATTTGTCCTCTGTGTAAAGCAGGGCCATTGATTTTTTTCTTAATCTTCTGTCCCGCTACACTACTGAAAGTATTTTTGAGTTGTGGAAGTTCCTTAGTAGAACTTTTGGGGTCACTTATGTCAATTACCATATCATCAGCAAATAGTGAGAGTTCGACTTCTTCTTTCCTGATTTGCAGCCCCTTGGTCTCCTTCTGTTGTCTTATTGCTCTAGCTATGACCACAAGAACTGTATTGAATAGATATGGGGAGAGTGGACAACCTTGTCTTGTTCTTGATTTCAGAGGAATTGCTGGGAGTGTCTCTATGTTTAGTTTGCTGTTTGCTGTTGGCTTTCTGTGTATAGCCTTTATTATGTTTAGGTTTGTTCATTGTATCCCTGCTCTCTCCACGACATTTATCATGAAGGGATGTTGTAGTTTGTAGAAAACTTTTTCTGCATCTAATAGTCCATCTAATTATCATGTGGTTTTCATTTTTGAGTATGTTATATGGTGGATTACATTGATAGATTTTTGTATGTTGAAGCATCCCTGCAACTCTGGGATGAAGCCGACTTGATGATGGTGGATGATGGTTCTGATGTGTTCTTGGATTCGATTTTCCAGTATTTATTGAATATTTTTGAATTAATGTTCATGAGTGAGATCGGTCTGTAATTCTCTTTCTTAGTGATGTCTTTATGTGGTTTGAGTATCAGGTAATTGTAGCCTCATAGAAAGGGTTTGGCAATGTTCCTTCTGTTTCTATTGTCCCACTTTAAGAACTTATTAGAGAGAGGAAAAGACCCATGCGCAGGTTGGGGAGACCTGGTGCTGAGAAGAAAACATGAAGTGGACGAGTCCAGTTTTGAAACTGCTTAGCGCATGTGCATAGGGACTTGGCTTACATAGCTGTAACTTCTGCAGGGTAGATCAAGATCACACAGTGTTTGAGGCCCTGGATGACTATGTAAGTTGCTACAACACTTGATGGCGCATGCCTGGCTCTGGAACCCAGAAGTGCCAGTGCTTGGGGTGGCTAGATATTTTGGAAGAATGATGGGTGATGGAAATGATAACATTTCACCCTTATGTTTACTATAAAAATTAGGGGGTTAAGAGCAGCAGATGGGCAAGAATAGGGCATCACATGTATCGAGAGTGGTTCTTGCTGATTTGTGGACATCAGAAAGTTAGGGTCCTTGGCCACATCTTGGGGTAGCGGGTTACTTCAGTGTGTTCTGGTCTTTGTGGAACTGGCTGACTAGCACGTCAGTACCAATCTATTCCGGAGAGAATGTTGAGCCTCGATGACACTCCACCTGGAGTTTGTTTTCTTCTTGGCACAATTGGCCTTTGGGCAAGAAATTGCCCATGTCTCAACCACTGACAAGGTACATGATGTCTGGACTGGATAAGCAGGACACAAGGAAAAGGACTGCCAAAGCTTGCCAAGACAGGGGAAGACGGCTCTGAAAATTTTTCTACCTCTGAAAATGGTCTGTCAGTTATGCTTGGTCTTAGCCAAAAATTGATTGCTTCAACATTGCAAATGAGACTTTGGGTGATTGCTCAGGTAGCCAATCTCTCTGTCATATACTGCTTGCTTGGATTCTGCTTGATTACACTTCCTGCCTACTCAAGTAACATTATCTCCCTTCTCAGGCCTTCCATGGGGTTGAAGATTACATAGTCTTAGTCACCTTCTTCTTATGATTTGGTTAAGCCAATTTCCAATGCAAGACTTAGACTCTTTAAAATAGAATGTTTATTAAAACATTTATCATGTGTTCCTTGCTTAATATTGTATATGTTGGTTGTAATTTTATACTTGATATCGGTTCATATTGTGTATAGTTTTGTATTGGGTTTGTATAGTTCTTATTTAGACAAAGGGGGAGATGATGGGGAATCTTTGTCAACCATTTATCTTTAAGAGGTGGGAACAAGTAAGGTTGTGACTTTCTGAGACCAGGAGAAAAATTCCACAGGGCTCAGATGCACACTCTTTGTGGTTCCCTGAAGAACAGCTGAGTTTGGACTTCTTGTTCCTGTTTCGTGAGTTTGACCACTATAACAAATAAAAAATATAATTGTTTTATCTTTTAGCTAGCCTAGTTATTTATCAATCCAAGAAAATTCAACAAGTAAAAGGTTTGCGATGAGATTAGGGAATCCACTAAGGGAGGCCCTCAAGCTTGGCACCTGTGGGAGTTACAAGAATTACCTTAAAGAGGCCATGCCATTTAGGGGAAAGGGATAAGGGAGGTTGGTCTGGAGGAGAGAGAAGGACCTGATCCCCGATGTTAACTGGAGGTGGACAGGGCTGGCGCATGGTTAGGGTAGTGAGTAAAGTCCCATAAGAGGGAGCCTAGGTGATGAAACAATAGGGTGAGCAGGTGAGCAGGGATGGCTGAAGATTTAGGTGAGAGGCCCGCAGTCAGGAGGGGTTGCCCATACATGAGTTCAAAGGGCAAGATGGAAAGGGGTCTTTTGGGGAGAGCCTGTGGCCTGAAAAGAGCCAAAGGCAAAAGCTTTTCCCAGTCAAGGAGAAGTTCCTGTGACATCTTAACAAAGAACATTTTTTTTTTCGAGACAGGGTTCCTCTGTAGCTTTGGTGCCTGTCCTGGAACTAGCTCTTGTAGACCAGGCTGGCCTCGAACTCCCAGAGATCTGCCTGCCTCTGCTTCCCGAGTGCTGGGATTAAAGGCATGCGCCACCACCGCTGGCCAAAGAACATTTTTTAAGAAATGCTTAGTTCATTCTACCTTCCCTGAGGACCTAGGATGGTATGGGATATGAAAATGCCAGGGAATGTTAGGAGCCGTAGATAGTGTGAGAGATCAGGGAGGTAAACTCTTGACCATTATCCGACTGAAGCGAGGTTGGTATTAGAAACTGGGGACTAATTTCCTGGAGCAGGACTTCAGCAACTGTCAGGACCCTCTTATTAGTGATGGGAATCCCTTCAATCCACCCAGACATGGTCTCTACCTAACCCGGGAGATATTTAACCCATCTGACTGTGGGCACATGAGTAAAATCAGGCTGTCACTCACTTCCTATAAGGGAGCTCATTTCCTGGTGGGTGTGAAAAGGGAAGCTACAATACCTGGACTTGGAATCTGACTTTTGATAGATTTTATAAGAAGCAATGATAGTTTTGAAAACTCTAAGTTCTCCGGGGTGTGTTAGAGGTGAGCTTTGACAAAGTAGACAGAGCCTGACTATGTGGATGAAGAGTTGACGTAGGTTGGACAGAATTGGCCAAGTGTCAGTTGGTGACTGTGAGAATGTGGGCCGTACTGTATGAACCCCCTGAGGTGATTGAGGTAAGTCTGGGCCTGGAAGGCTGCTGCCCTGGCTGCTTGGTCAGCTCAGTTATTTCCCTTAGAGATGATGGAGTCTGATCCCTTAGAGATGATTAAAGTCTGATGAGACCAGCAGTGAATGATTCCTATAGCTCTGCGGAGATGGAAGGTCTTTAACATGGCCATAATGAGGTCTAGTTAGTTATGAATCCTCCTTTTGTTGTAAGAAGCCCTTGCTCTTTCCAGATATCACCATTGGGAGGGAAAATAACAAAGCAAATTTTTATTTGGTGTGGGAAGAGATGGGACCCCTGTGGACAACCTCCACCTGCTGTCTGGTTTATTAGGACAAGGAGAGAGTGGGAATCTATTCTTAACAAAGGAAAATTATGGACAAGTCACCAAAGCACAATAACCTGAATTTAACTAAACAGGTAAATTTTACACCACTGGCTAAAGATTTACATATGGCAGAATGATCAAAATGTAATTCATAATCATAAAACCCTAGAACCAAATTATTTCAAAAACCACTTGGTGTGAAAACACCGAAATAAATCCAATAAACGGCCAGCCTCTGTCTTGTTTGCTAAGGAGTCCAGGGACTGGTAGTGACTGTTTTGGCCTCTGCAGGTGTGTAGCATCTGCAGAAGGTGCAGGATGGCTGGTTTGCTCCCCAGTTCTTCAGAAGGAACCCAGAGCAGTTTGTCTCCTCTCCAGGTACCCCATCCACCATGGAGAGAAGAGCCATAGAGGGTTATCACGTGCTTGGGGAAAATACTGCACACCTACAAGAGTGGCAATGACCCATGGACTTCTCAGTAAGTGACTGCCCTCACCACCCTACCAAGGCACAGAGGCATTTACTCGGTGCAGCTCACAATGCATAGGCATTGGAGAAATCACTTCTGCAGGACAGGCCAGTCAGAAGGAAGCCATCCGGTCTGAACAGGGCTGTACTTGACTGAGACTCTGGTGAGCACTGAACATCTAGTGCATGGCTGGCCGTGATCATATAGTGGTTAGTACTCATCATTGTGGACGCAGCAACCTTGATTCGAATCCGAGTCACGGCAATCATTGTCCTTCCTTTCTGGTGTGCTGCTTTCTTTCCCCATAAACCTACGCCTAGCTAATGTCTAGACACAGACTCCAGACTCTCTAGTTCAAGTCCCGCAGACAGGGAGGAACTCAAACACTATTAGTACAGTTTGCTGCTTGGAGGCTTCACTGTCAATCACGCTGTCTCAGGTGGACTCACAAAATCACCTTCACTGTCAGTCACCCTAGGCCCAGGGCATAGTAAGCACCATCTTTGAGCAACACCCCTAGCCCAGGTTTTGGTCATGTCAGCATGATGCAGGGTCTGAATTTTCATATCTGTATTTGTCTTAGTAATAACACATTAGTGGGAAATCTTGTTTTCTTTGTCCTGCCCTCCCTTTATGTGTCCTCCCCCATTCCTAGTGATGGCTCCTAGTAATGGAGTCTCAACTGGCCATCTCCTTCACCAGGCAAGGATTCCAGTGGCAGGACTGGGCTGCATTCAATTCAGTTGTTGGTCAAGGGTGCCCCATGTAAATCTCCAAACCACCCAGGCTGCCGCTAAGACACAGCGCTGCTCTCCAGAAACTGCCAGCAGGTCCCATTGCTGAGGTAACATCCAAACATGGAACATGATGAAGTCAAGCTTGCTCATACAGGAAGCCTGCATCCCTATGTTCTAGTATTTGGGTGTGGGAGGGTACTCTGTGGTGTATTGAAAGAGAAAAGCAAACGCCAACCAACCAAGTCACAAAGCCCTTGACCTTCAAAGTGTCCTGCCTTCAAAATATGAAGGACAATGGTGGCACAGAACTTGTGAGAATAGCCAACCGGTATCTGAATTGATTAAGGCCCACTCCACAAGAAGGAACCCACACCCAACACTTGCTTGTGTACCCAAGAACCAGAGTAGATAGATAGATAGATAGATAGATAGCCCAGTAGTAGACATCCCAGAGACCAAGGGAAAACCAAACACTACTGGTTTATAAAATATACATATATATATATATATATATATATATATATATATATATATATATATTACCATATGTCTCTGGATATCTACTGCTAGGCTATAAAATATCTATACATCTATCAATTCACCTATCTACTGGGGTATCATCTATCTATCTATCCACCTATATATTGGGCTATCAACTATCTATGTACGTATCTCTTGGGCTATCAACTATCTATCTATTTATCTATCCACCTATCCCCTGGACTATCAACTATCTATCTATCTATCTATCTATCTATCTATACCTATCAACCTATGAATCATCTTTTCCCTTTTTTATAGTCTTGCACAGAAACACTCTCCACAGGAGGTATGTGGCCACTGATACAGGCTCCTTTTACTCCAGCTAGTCATAAGGCTCCTCATAATATTGCTTACTTAGACTACCAAGAGGGGTTCCTTACGCCACCTCTACCCATAGAATGTTTGTCTCAAATTCTGCATGTGATTAGACAGTCCTAATCTGTATTGTTAACCTAAATAAAAGTGAAGAAATCCATTCCAATCAGACAGTCAGTGATGCTGGGGCTGGGTCCGGAACCTCTGTGAGCCCTGCATGGATATGTGGCAGCCTAAGACAATTAGCATGCCTACTTCATGAACCTGTCCCTACAGGTCTCAAGAAACTTGTGTCTTTGGTTGGAGCTGATCCAATCTATTGATAGAGCACACAGGACAGGGAGGACAAAGTCAAGTGCAGGGACTGGAGAGATGGCTCATGCATTAAGAGCACTTATGGATGTCTCAGGAGACCCACATGACAGCAAACAAACCTCTTTAATGTGCTTTCCAGGTGGAATCCACTGCCCTCATCTGGTCACATGGAGAATTGCATGTACGTGGTGGCAAAACACCCACAAGTAGAAATAAAAGCACCACAAAATGAGCCAACATGTCTTGAAGGACATTAATTCTACTGTGTGGTTATCATTTTTGCGTATCACTCACAATTCAAGAAAACCAGAGGCAGATTGCTTTGCATTTTCTGATTTTTATTGTACATTCCTTTGTTGAATGTTCTCATTTCCTGAGAGGCCAGGAACAATGTAGTTGTGTGATTTAAGACGCCCCTCTGTATGTTGTGAATATGTTTTACTTTCATTTCTTAATAAAGAGGCTGATTTGGCCAAGGGTAAGGGAGAATATAGCTATGCAAATCCTAACAGAGATACAGAGAGAAGGAAAGCAGATTCCAGGAGATGTAATGAAGCCACCAGAGGAGTGGGATGTCAGAGAATTAGAGGTAAATCATAGCCATGTGGCTATACACAGATTAATAGAAATGGGTTAAAGTAAGAACGAGCTAGTAATAATCTGAGTCGTTGGCCTAATAATTATAATTAATATTAAACCTCAGAGTATTCTTTATAAGCAGTCATGAGACCGGGCAGAACACAGAAAAGCTTCAGACTACAGTTAGTTGTGTTTCCCTTCAGTTTGCTCTGCATGATGATGTCATGAACATGTTGTACAGTGTGTGTACCACATTTTGATGGTAGCAAAATATATGACCTCAGGGATGTAGTTTGTCTAATTTTCTATAGACTAGTGGGAATACAAGGAGGAGGCCATGCCATCCGTATCCATATCCAAGGTGCCATCTGCCTGTGTAGACCATGGTTGAAAAATCATTGTGTATTCCAAATTGCCTGGAACTTGTTGATATTGAGCCATGCCTGAAAGTTGTGTGTTTACAGGATTGTGACAGCTTATCTGACCAAAAAGAGTATTAAGAGTGAAAAGTTGAAAACTGTTTTTTATTCATAAAACATTCATTGTATTCTATGGGCGCTTCAAAATAGCGGTCATTACAGACAGTGTATAGCCTTAGCAAACTACTAAAACTATGAAAATTATAAAAGAAATAACAAACTATAACAAAAACTTACACTAAAATGTAGTAAACCAAAAAAACTAATGCACAGATATCCCAAGATATAAACCACCCAAAGAAACACAATCTAAAACATAACAAAAACAATCAACCAAACAAAATTAAAATTCCCACTTTCCCTTGAAATATTCTTTAAGAAAAAAACAAATCAATAACACAAGACACGAAGTAGATTAGTCTCTGTAGTGAATTATCATCACCAACACTTGTGAGTGATATGGGGTCAGCGTCAGCTCTGCACTAGAGAGAATCCTGGGCTTTAGGGTGTGGTCTGTCTGGATAGCAGTGTGACAGAGTCTTCCTTGTCAGATTCCACATCACATATGCAGTCAGCTTGCCAAAGCCTTGACAGTAGCTGACAGAATGACTCTTGCTCACCCACATATCTCCCTCCATGATGTTTTGCCCACACTAGGACCACTTGGTGATGGATGTTTGGCTTCTGACTAATTTGCAGGGTGTCGTCTGAATTTCAAGCTTATTTCTGATGCAGTCTTTTCTCTGAAAATTGTGAGCCAACAGAGGTGAATCAGATTGTGGCTGGATCCTCTGATGATTGGTTGATATTTGCCTCAATGTTGTGCTCACAGCAGAAAGGGACATGGTTTTTTCAGAGGAGGCCTGGATCCTGGAGTGTAGAATGTCATGCCTTCAAGGTGTCTCTGGTTATCTTCAGGCTTCTCAGTTCCCTTACGAGGTGCTGTCAGAATGAAATAGAAACAGTCTCTCTGGGGCACGGGCAAGAAGAAAATAAGGGCTATTCAACCCTAGTAAAAAAAAAAAAAGTCAAGGGAGAAAACCCACACCGTGAACCCCTGGTTGGTGGGAATGGGCTCAATGGTGGCTCACTTGCCTGGCACATAGTGCTCCTGCTGCAGCAGCTCCATCTGCAGGAGGCTCTCCTCCTGGGCTGTGGTCTGTTCCAGTTCATGCTGGAGATGTTCAAACCTAGAGGAGGAAGGCAGCTGGAACACAGGCCTGGTGGGGCCCTGCCATGTCAGCTTTTGAGTCCCCACCAGCTAGACAACCCAGCATCACCTTTCAGCTGAGCTCATTGACTGCTTCCCTAAGGGAAAAAGTCGGAGTGCCCCTGGGATTGCTTTTTTTCTCAGTGTTTAAAAAATGCTATTAGTTGAACTGAAAAATACACTGTGCTGGACATGAAGAAAACGGCATTTTTTCAACAGTCCAAAAACATTATTTGGAGAAATATCAGTATCTGAGTCACAGTTCAGAAAAGATATTCCTGGCCTGAATTAGACACCAGGTGAAGGTGAGCAACCTGTCAAACTCTATGTCTGCCCTCTAGTGGAGCCCACACAACACTGCAGAGAAGGCTCTGATTATCCCTACAGCCCAGAAGGTGCCTTGGACTAATTTGTCAACTCCTAATCTGTTTATGGCCAGAGTAAATCTTCTCACAGGAAACTGATGAACCCTGCAGAGAGCCTGCAATCAGCAGGAGTGTGCTGCATCCAAGTTAGCAAGAAGATGAGAAACTTCTCTTTAAATGTGATGTTCCTGAAGGAAAATAAACTGGCAGAGGACACACTGTCCTTCACAGTTGACCTCCTGCGTCTCACAAGAGAAGGAGGGGACACAATCCCCAGAAGAATAATAACCAAGCATATGGTTTCCTGGACAAAAGTTTCTGGTGATTAGAAAAATCATATTCTGAGGTATTTTGTACCAGGATGTGGGTGTGAGCCTTGCCAAATAGACTAAAACCCAAACAGGTCAGAGACCCCGAAACAGAGAATCCACTAGACTACAACTGGTTCTGTCAGTCTGTGCTCCTACCTCGTCTGGGACTCAGTGAAGTGATGCTGCAGCTTTACTGCCGAGTCCCTTTGCTGGGTAACCAGTTTCTTCTGCTTCAGCAGGAATTGAAGGTGTTCCTCCAGTCGATGATATTCCTATTCATTAGAGGATTGTGTTCTTAGGGCAGGGTTGTCTGCGCACACGTACACGTGTGCATGCATGTACACAAACACAAACAAATATGTTTACACAGTCTTAATCATCACAAGGACATGGATGCTCACATACAAGCACACTGCATTGCATCCACATGTGTAGTTCCTAGCTAACAATATGGAAGAAGAGATCACCTGGGATCCTATGAAGAAGAGAGTTAACTTTTATTAGCCCACACCCTCTCCCCCCGTATTCTAAACCAGGCACAGGGGTGTGGTGATGTGGTGAGGATTCTGTACTTTGTCTCTGTTTTGATGAGTTTTCATTCTATTTCCACTTTATATGTGTGGGGGTTTTGCCTGCCTGTGTGTCTATGCACCACATGCACACCTGGTCCCTGGGAGAAGAACACAGTGGGCAGAGCAGTGAATGTAGTGCTTGCCTTGTGCACCCAGGCCACCAATGGTGGATGCCAGGGTTCCTTGATCTATTAATTAAGCTTGCATAGGTAGTTTTACAATCTGTACCTTATAGGCCTAATTCTGTGGTCCAGGACCACTGCCTGATGGTGGACCAGCTCCTTCCTCTCACTCAGTGTTTCCCCGTGGCTCCAAAGAGGGCAGCTTCCTCCAATAGGAGCTCTCTAAACCACAGGTTACATCATTTTCAGCCCAATGAGTTCAAGAAAAGAGTTCAGAAAACCAGAAAATCTCTACAACCAGATTCAAATATATCTTTGTATCCAGTAAGATGATTATGTCAGGAATTTGTCTAAGTAAGAGAAGAAGGCTGACTCACGGCCTAATGGGTGCATGAATTGCTTCATGCTTAACAATATTCCATGGAAGGGCTTGACTTCATTGAACGTTTACTCATCAATGAAGGGCAATTGAATATTATCTGGTTTGGTGGTGCTATGAGGAATACTTCTATAATCTGTGTATCGCCTAGATTCTCTGTGGACCCTTACTTCTGCTTCTGGAATCACAGAGTCATCTTGGAATGCAATCCATGTTTCTGAAAAATTATACATAGCTCAGCATGGCTATTGGACTTTGGCTGGGGGGGGGGACTCCTCTGCAGTTCAGAATATCTTAAATGATAAAATCCATGCTGAGCTGTGAGAACAGGCTGTCTTAGTGCAGCCCGCTCAGGCTCATCATCGTCTAAAGCACTCACTGCGTGTTGTGTCTGCAGCGCTCAGAAGCTGCTTTCATTCCAACCATCTTTACACTGTGTTTAAATTGGCCTGATGGGGGTTGGCAGAAATGAGGCTCCTCAGTTATTGCTAGTGGCGTAAAACGGTGCATCCCTGTGAGAAACTATGTATAATTTTTGAGAGGAGACCGTGATAGCACCAGAGAATGAGACTGACCCATGGTCATGACCCAACAACTTTGAACCATAACACAGAACATATAATATGAAAATAGCCCCAGATCAGTCAGTAGGAGCCCAGTGAGGTCAGCACAGTGTTGTTCTGAAATGCAGCTCTCTGTACAACTATGAGGGATCTGTACTAAGACATAAGCATGCACATGATAGAGTGAGCATCACAATGTCAGCAAAGAGACTGACTGCAGGTTCTGTGTTGTGAAGCCAATGAGACAAACGAGACATTTCCTGGGAGGTTACCTCAGTTCAGTGAAAGGAAAGAAGTCTACTTTTTACTTTCAAAATAGCTCTGGGGATTGATTTTTTTATTACAAAACTCATTAACTCCAAAGTAGTAAAAATGTGTAAAAATTGAGAGAAAACACCTAGTCCTTTCTCTTTCTTACCAAACACACCAGTTAGCATAAGATGAGAGAAAAAATGATAGGAATCTCTACTTGTGAGGAGACAGGAGATCCAAAGAGCTCTGGTCTAGTACCTTAAGCCAAACAAAAATCTTATGTTCTAGCAAACAAATGATCCCCAGGCCCTTGTCCTCACTTCCTAACTCACACAAAGCTCTGTGTGATTCTCTCTTGTGGATCCCACCATAGAACCCTTCCTACCATACTGACATGTAGGTGTGTGATATGTGATTTACCAATTTCCCTAATGGACTGCAGCTTCTACCAGAGCAAAATGGTTTGTTTGCCAGTCAGGTTGTGTCTTCCAAGAGGTGAACTCTCCAAAAAGACTTGTGAAGGATCCCAGAAATGAACTCTTAGATGAAATGGAGGTGGTCAGCTGGGTAACTGAGTGGATGGTTACATGACGGTGTACATGGGTGTGCGTGTTGTTAGATAGGTGGGAGGCTTGCTCCTGCTGCCTCAGCTTACCTGCTGCTGCTTTGTCAAGAGGTCACAGATCTTCTCAAGGGCCTCCTCACACATCCTCTTTGTCTCCTCACAGGACTCTTTCAGGAAGATCTGCTCCTGCTGCAGCTTTCTGCTGTCCTCTCTCAACATGCCCACTTTTTCCTTCATCTGTGTCCTTTCCCTCAGAAGCCGGCTGTGGAGGGTGCTTAACCATCACAAACAATGATGAGCTCCAGTCCATCTCCATCTGCCACTCCTACCTACTAATACCACCTTCCCTGCAAGGTTTCATGTTCTCAGGCAGCCCCAGACTGCAGCCCACATTAGCCATGCAAGTATCACAAGGTGATGTACCTCTGAGAACAGGATTCTGCACCCCAACATACACCGGTCCTACACTGATCATCGTATTGTGAGACCATTAACAGGTATAGAGCAAACATGGTCTGAGGGAGGACAGAGAATCCAAGAGGAATACATTCCACATCTGTGTCCCTTAACAAAAGGATCTGAAAGCCCCTGTCAGAGTCCCAGAGACCATTCATGGTGCAAACCATGTTTACTATCTAGAAGCTCTGGAAGCTGACAGGACAATGTTGAGATCAGACTCCTTGCACTGGGAGCAAAAGGACAAGGTAAACAAGCTAGAAGCAGAGCCCCCACTTTGGTTCAAAGAGAAATAAGTGCAGCAGCTGTCCTTTCAATGTGCGGGGTCCCATCCAATCAGACACTCACCTGTAGGAGTTGGTCTCAGTCAGCTCCTTGCACTTGGAAGAATCCTCACTAATTTCCTTGGGGAATTTCTCCAGCTCTGACATCTTCTGATGATCCATTTTCAGCTCCTCAAGCTCAGAATTCAGCCTGTGGTAGAACATGGACTCAGGAACAAAGAACCCCACAAAAACATGAATTAAGGCCGTGTCTCGGATTATCCTAGTGCATTGGCTGTCACATCCTGAATCCCAGGTACTAGGACCTGTTGATGTTATTAGACTTGCTAAGCTGCCCCAGTGGCAGAAAGGCAGAGCATCAAGAGGGAGAGAGACAGAGCTACGTGAGCTTCCAAATTAGGCCTGGAGGAACAAACTAGCTCTTTTTAAGATGTTCCAAGATTCTGTGTTATGGGTTTGGGCCTACCTGAAACCTGTGATGTCATGTCTCCTGTCTTCAGAAAAAAAAAATGTTTATTCTGTGTTCCTTTTATCAAAAGGATACTCAGAACTCATAATCAGGATTTCCATGGAGGAGACCGTACAGTACAATGACTTTATAAACTCCCCAGGGAATTCCATTCCATCACCAAGCATAGCACAGAGAATGAGGGCAGGGATGCTCAAAGTGGGACTCCAGGGCCTCATCACTTATATCACCTGAGACTCTGAGACAGACAAATCCTCAGCCCTGCCACCAATCTCTGATTCACAGGATGTGGATCACATACACACACACACACACAGACACACACACACACACACACACTCGGAAGAGGAATCATGAAACTTGGTGGGGGAGTGGGATTCCTCTGTATCAGGCAAGTGCTGAGAGCAAGCAATGGGTTTTATTTTTCAGCAGTGGGTTTTTAAGGAAACAAAGGGAAGTCTGTGCTAGGATGAGTTTCTGAGAGCTGATTGGACAGCTAAGCCAGAATAGCCAAATAATGAATTTTAATTGCTGGACCTTAGTGTTTGGTTGGAGTCAAATAAGGGTATGAACCTTGGCGACAAATTTTAGGTATTCAATTTTATGTTTTATCAAGGGAAAAGGAAGTGAAAAGGGCAAAACCCACCACTGCCATATTGGCAATGTTTGGGCCTGTTAGCTTTCACTCACATAAACCCATACACAAGTAGGATGCCAGAGACATGTAGGTAAGTCGCATTATTTCAGAGTACAAGGAAGAAGGGCAGAGACATGCAGGGTTGAGATCCAGGTCTTCAGGTCACACATTGAGAAAAACCAAGTGGGCCCAGGCCCTGCTCATAGAGAAACCAGCAAGAAATACCCCAGTCAAATACAAAGACTCTCATGAACTCAGCACCCAGCATATCCCACAAGCCAACACCTGTCAAGGCCTCTTTGAAATGCGTGTTGTGAGCTCACACAGTGGTGCCCCATCCATAGAATGTGACTCAGGACGCAGGCTCTGCTTTTCATTGGGAGGAAGCAGAACAGCCTGTGTCCCCATCTCACTCCTACCCCGGCTTCAGTCCTGCCTCTCAGATGCACTCAGGAAAAGTAGTTTGGGAAGGAGGACACCTTGGAGGTGCAGCCTCAGGTGACATGAGGAATGCTGGGGTTGACATAGGGGGGTCAAGACAGTCACCAGAGAACTGGACATAATCACTACCTGTTGTTCACATCATTGTT
Organism: Microtus oregoni; assembly: GCF_018167655.1. Classification (NCBI taxonomy): domain Eukaryota; kingdom Metazoa; phylum Chordata; class Mammalia; order Rodentia; family Cricetidae; genus Microtus; species Microtus oregoni. The sequence continues at coordinate 3,662,872 of NW_024543830.1, read as the reverse complement.
GGTATAATTGGCCAGGATTGCACGAAGTTCATTCCTCTCGTTGGTCATCATCTGAAGCTGAAGGCTCAGTTCATCAACCTTGTTCATCTGCTGCTCAGTGAGGGAGGCTGAGGTCCGTGCCATTCCAGTACTTCCTGTAGGTAGACAAACATCAGTGAATTTGTACACTTAGATGGTACGGGGCCATGAGAGACCATGTTGAGTCCCCAGAACAGGCCTGAGGAAGAGGGAATGCATGACCCACTGAAGACCCCAAAAAGCAGAACAACTATCCTCAAGTTGGGACCATAAGCCATGTCTCCTTTCCCAATCACTGTTGCTATTGATGGACCAGATATGTCCATCAGTGTTGGGGATTATGATTTTCAGGTGTGGGACTTTTCTTTGTGCTGTATTTAACTCTGTGAAGCTGCGTTACTGTGCCTGTCTAAAACACCTGATGGTTCTAATAGAGAGATGAACAGCCAATAGCGAGGCAGGAGCAGGGATAGGTGGGACTACCAAGCAGAGTATAGATAGAGGAGCGAATAAAGAGGAGCATAAGAAGAGGGGAGGATTCAGTGGCCAGCCACCAACTCACTGAGCAGCCATGGAGTAAGAGTGAGTCCCACTCCTGAAAGAATCAGCTGAAGCCTTCATCCTTCAGGAATCTCTGTCCCCTGCCCAGGACTCACTGTGCTTTCTCCAGAACCATTTATTCCTTGATGTGTGACTCGGAGACTGAAGGCCATCTTCCCTGTGCCTCTCTCTGGCCTCCCTGCGCTCTCCATCCTGTCTCCCAAGCAGCCTGTTGAGTCGTGTCAGCATGGCTGTGGGTGAACCACACAGGCACTGAACGAATGCCTCAAGGGCAGTTGGCGTTGCCACAACACAGGTGACATCACAGAATTCCAGGCTCTCCAGGATACAGTAGAATGTCCAGGTGGGGGACTGCTGATGTCATATGATACAGCTCTTAACCCCTGCTAACTACTTCACCCAAAAGTGACCTGAAACTAAGGTGCCATTTCCAAGAGCCTCTCTGGGGACACCGGGGAAGCCTTTAGGCACATTGTCTTCCTAAAGCCAGAAATCTAGCTCTCTGCTTCTCAGGTGTTATGTGAGAAACTGAACGATCACTTCCCAACCACTGCCCAGGGATGGCTTTTCCCTCCTTAAGATCCACACTCAAGTAATGTGAGAAACAAAGGATGCTTAGAAATGAGGTCAGGATAAAGGGAGTAGAACAGATGAGGTCTCTGAAGTGAACGAGCTCTGGTGCCGATCCTCAGACTTTTAGAGACTGGAGGGTTCAAAACATAGAGAAGACACATAGGAAGTGATGAAAATTTCACTCAGAGTGTCACTAGAGCTCACTCTGTTATGCCCAAATCCGAGGGACCCCCAAAAGCCAACGAAGGAGCCCGAGTCCCGTATGTAAAAGCAAAAGGCCTTTATTTTAATCAAGTTTGCAAACTCGGTCTCTCTGCATGTCCAACATATTGGAATATCTGGAGAGCCCCGAACTCAATTAGAATTGGGTTTTTATAGTAGTAAAGGTGGGGGTGAGGGGTCTCTGAGGTTCAGGACCCCTCATTGGCTAACCTTTATCTAGGGGTGTCCTGGGGAGGTGCTGGCAGGTGTTTCCTATCTACAGTGCTTGGAATGCCAGGAATTCCCTTTGAATGGTCTGCTCTTGGGTAGGGGTCAGTTAATCTCTGCCTGCCAGGCATTGTCTCAGGGTAAACTATTAAGACTCCAGACTCCATTTAAATTCATCGCTGGCCAGAGTCCCAGGTGATAATGGTTGGAGGAAGTAAAGAACTTCCTTTCTGCCCAGACTTAGATTATCATGGCTGGATCTCACAACTCAAGCTATGAGGTTGGTAGTGAAGATGTGACTAGCTCTTGGCAGGTCTACCTGGATCCACTGAGCCCAGGTGAGCCTTCAGATATTGAAAGCAAACAGTCGTAGAAAGAGTATGATGGCCCCAACCTTGAATCAATAGACTGAGGAGAGAGTAGTGTCAACCAGAAGTCAGTGTGCACCATCTAGAGGAGTCGTTAGCTATGCAGATGCAAGCACACACACACACACATTCACACACATACATACAATTACAATTATGGTGCAAAACATGCTGTAGATCACTGCTATGCTGTGTCAACCAGCAAACAAAAGCCAAGTTCCTTGGTCTGGAGCCACCTGTTCCAATTCCCATGCTCTTCAATAGGTGGCGCTGCTAGCTTTGAGTGAGCATGGGAAGGGCAGGCAAGGGGAGAGACTCAGAGTTCTTGCACCATACAGGTGTTTTATAGCCATCACCAACTTTCTAAGTATCCTGACAGTCCTTGTAAGGGAAGCCAATCCGTGGTCAGCCTGAATTGCTTGTTCTCCAGATCTCGGGACGTTCTCCACCAAAATATGGTACTTGCATCTTAGGACTGATGAGTCTATCAAGTGATCTGTGTTATTTCAGATGGTGAAGCTCTAATTAATAAATGTCTACCTTCCTGGGCACCTAGAAGTGGGTGTTGGGTTGTCATAAGTGGCTCCAATCCACATCACTTAAAGCAACAGGGATGGATTTTCTGGTTCTGGTGACCCAAAGTCGCAAATCCTGGAGACTGCTTTCTTTAGAGGGTGCAAGTAGAGGCTCCTTCCTGCCTCTTCCAGGATCTGGGACGTGGATGGCCTGAGTCTCAGGTCACATTCCACTAGTCTTCATCTCTGCCTTCCTCTGAATTTGTGTGTTCTTTATTATGTCTTCGTTTGAGACTTGGTCTTGATGAGTAGCCCTGCTAGTCCGAACTTCTAACCCCCTGCCTCAGCTTCGCTAGTGCAGGGTCAGTCGTGGGCTATAGCTCAGAGGTAGAGTGCCCAGTGTGTGTGAGGTTTGGTTTCCTTTCCCAGTGCTGGAGAAAATCCCAAAAGGTATGTTTCCTTATGTGACCTTTTCCCTTCTGAGGTTGACCACCCACCAAGTCTAGCAATCAATTATTAAAGTCCCGTCATCCACAGCCCCCTTTTGCTCACCAAATCTACCTGCCCAATTAAAATTAAAGACCTCATCCTAACACGCCCTCGGTCTTAGGGTGAATGACAGTGAAGGTGACTTTGTGAGCCTGCCTGAGAGAGAGAGAGCAAACTGTAATAATACTATCTTGAGTTCCTCCATGTCCACGGGACTTGAACTAGGGAGAGTGGAGTCTGTGTCAAGACATTAGCTAGGCATGGGGTGCATGGGGCAAGAAAGCAGCACACCAGACTGACAGGACAACAACTGCCGTGACTCGGATTCGAACCGAGGTTGCTGCGGCCACAACGCAGAGTACTAACCACTATACGGTCACGGGCAGCCACGTGCCTGATAGTGGTAGGTGCTCGCTTGAGCCTCAGTCAAGCTCAGCCCGGCACAGACCGGTTTCCGAGGCTTCCTTCAACCGGTCTGTCCTACAGAAGTGATTTTTTTCCAAAGCCACTGAGGTTGGGAGCTGCACAGAGTGCAGGCGTCGGTGCCTCGGTTGGGTGGTGAGGGCAGTCGCTAACTGTGAAGTCGGTGGGTCGATGCCACTCTTGCAGGTGCAGTATTTCCCCCAAGCACTTGATAGCCCTCCATCGCCCTCCTCTCCGCGGTGGCTGGGGCACCTGCGGAGGGCACGCACTGCTCTGTGGTTCTTCCGAAGAGCTGGGGAGCAAACCAGCGGTCTAGAGCCTTCCGTAGACGCCGCCCGCCTACAGAGGCCAAAACCATCACTGCCAGTCCCTGGACTCCTTACTAAACACGGCTTGGCCCTAGGAATAAATCGGTTCTAGGGTTCGTGATTACGAATTACGTTGTCGTCGCCCTTGTCATATGCGTATCTTTAGCCGGTGGTGTAAAGTTTACCCATTTTATTAAAATCTGGTCCGTTTCCTGTGCTTTGGTGACTTGTTTTCCATAATTTTCTTTTATTAAGAAAGGATTTCCACTATATCAATCCCAAAATAAACCAAAGACAGCAGGTGGGGGTTGTCCACAGGTGTCCTCCTCCCCCTCTCCCCTCCAAAATAAAACTTGGCTTTATTGTTTACCCTGCCTCAGTACAGGCCATAAATAGCGTGTGACAGAAAGCAGAAAGGTAAGGCCTTAGGTACCTTAAGTCCATAGGGCTTTTTTTTTTTCTTATTTAGTGGGCTTCCGGTATTTCAGAGAAGTAGGAGTGTTTCCATTGCCAAGTCAGCACACAAGGAACTGTAAATTTAGAAAGCTCTTTGTTAAACGCCCAAAGATCCTAGTCCCTGAGTGGGCTCGAACGACCAACCTCCCGCTTAACAGCACAACGCAATAACGCATTGCTCCACAGAGACTTTGACATGACAAAGCCGCCTCTCCTTGGTGAGTCAGACATCACCATGGCAGTCACACCTGTGATGTCCACCGTGTCGCGGCCGAGCATCCGGAACAGGAGCCCTCGAAGCCAACTTGCCGGGCTCCCTGCCGGCCCCACGGCAGCTTCCCGAGCTCGCGCGAACGTTATGAACCCGGCGCCTCCGGGACGCTGGGACGGGGCCGCCTAGGACTCCACGCTGGCAGAGTCTTTTTCAGGGCGCCCATCAGGACTCCGTGAAGGAGCCCAAGTGAACCTCAGGGTTCGGTCCTTTGCAGACCTCGAGCACGGACGCCCGACGGCTGGTCACCCCGGGTGTGTGCTGAAGCCTCCGCGTGGACGGCGTGGGAAAGGCGGCGAGTGCAGTGCCAGTGCTCAGGGAGTTCGGACGGGAGGGAGATGGACGAACTTGACCCCGAGTGGAGAGGGTCCGACGGGGGCGGGGGTGGCCTGGGGGTGGGATTGGGGGATACGCACCGCGGAGACTGGCGGAGAAGCCAGGTGGAGCCCTAGGACACCTCAGAGAGAACGGTGCGTTTGAACTGAGCTGATGTAGTTTGAAGGCAATTTATGTTAGGAAGACAATAAAATCATGAGGGGTGTTTTGTTTTGAATGAATCAGAAGAATGAATTCCTAGCAAAGATATCTGTCTTTCAGCTAGGGGTGTGCTGGTCCCGAGCCCGGGTCTGGTGCGGGTTAAGAGCAGAAAAGAATTAAGGAGAGTCTGGAGTCTCAAAGCAAAGTTTAAGACAAGTGCTCCTGGACTTTAAGACAAAAAGTTCAAAATTGAAGAAATGTTCTCCTGAGTCTAAGGACCAACTTCCTAAAGATGTCACTTGTAAGGTTAAGACCTTAAGTTAACTTGGCACTTTTGACCACATATTTAGAAGCATAGAAAAGAATAAAAAAAGACCAAGAGGAAAAACAGCTGTAGGAAGAAAAAGGCCTTTTTTTAAAACAAGAGGTATCAGGGAAGAGCGCGAACGCAGTCCCCCACTAACAGGAATTATGCAGTCAAGTTTCCCGCATTTGGGGAAATCGCAGGGGTCAACACACCCCAAGTGCAATGGGTGAGCCTCGCCCTGGGAAAACCACCTACGTGATCATGGTATCTCCCCTGCCAGGTAAGTATGCTTTGCTGTCTTGCAGCCCAGACTCAGCTGCACCGGCCCTGCACTCTGAACACACGGTCACTTCGCCGCGCATACTCCAGGACCTTATTGGACGCGCACCCCATTCCTTCGACTCGATGCTCTCCGCGGGCCAAGGCACCCTTCCACGCCGCGCTGGAAATCCAGCGTGTTCCCGCAGAGTTTGCGGACAGGACAGCCCCTGCGCGCCCCTCATCTGCATAGACCACGCCTCCAACCGGCACCCACGGGTGACATCACACCCATCCTCTTTTCCCGTTTGCTTAGTGAATTTTTTTGCTTGCGGAGAGCTGGATGGAGTGTTGCAGGATCAGAGACAAATCATCTTGAATTATCTCCAATTCCCAAATAGTCGATGGCTGCTCACCGCCGTGACCTAACAGCCTTATAGCTGGTTTCCGTGTGTAGCGACAAACCCCTATCTTCAATCAACACGAAGTCAGAGAAGCCAGGCAGCAAGGGTAGCCAGCCCTGCAGCTGAGGTCTCCAGCTTCGCTGGAACCTGCCCACCTCATGTCTCCACCACTGCATTTTACAAGGCTCTTGATGTATGGATTTCTCTGTTCTCTTCTACAGAAACACCATGAGACTGACACTAAGTCTGGACATGGAATTTGGGGTGACCCCAGTCTGTGTTCCTGGTCCAGGGGATCCACTCTGCCCTCTCTCGGTCTCCTGCATGTGTGTCGTGCACACACATACAATCAGGCACAAACACACATACATAAAATAAATAAGCACTCCCTTTTCTGCGTTGTGTTTGTGGGGGAGGGACAGGTGCGTATGTGCCATGACTCGCATGTGGAGGCCAGCAGACAGTTTGCAGCAGTCGGATCTCTTTCTGCCATGCTTGCTCCGTGGATCAAGCTCTTGGATGGTCAGACCTGATGGCAAGTGTCCTCGCCCTTGTCTATAAGCCATCTATCTGTCCCTTTAAAACCTCTCCCTCTCTGTCCTTCTCTGCCTCTCTGCACTCCCCCTCAAGCCACCACCAACACCACTCCAGACAGGGTCTATCTACATAGTGATGCAATAAGAGCTTGGTACCACCCTGTCTGACCCCCTTAAAACCTCTTTAGCCCACGTGCAGACATAACACAGCATTTTAAGGATTACAGATGATCATACTGTTTATCATGACGTCATACATGCACTTTCTCTTCTACAATGTTTTTGGAACAAGAATTTATCTGTAGCTTCAGGTGCAAAGAAGGATAGAATGATTCAGCTGAAATACTCATCCAATGATGAACATACACATCACAAAGGTAAAATTACCGGCCGCAAGAACGGATCACAAGACATACAAGTGAATCCACTTTAAGAGTTTATTAGAGGGGGCTGGAGAGATGGCTCAGAGGTTAAGAGCACTGGCTGCTCTTCCAGAACTCTTCCTGAGTTCAATTCCCAGCAACCACTTGGTGGCTCACAACCATCTGTAATGAGGTCCGGTGCCCTCTTCTGGCTTGCAGGCATACACACAGAATATTGTATACATAATAAATAAACAAATATTTTTTTAAAAAAAGAGTTTATTAGAGAGAGAGAGAGAGAGAGAGAGAGAGAGAGAGAGAGAGACGCGTGCGCGCAGGCCTGGGGAGAGCTGATGCTGAGAAGAAAACGTGCGTGGAGTGGGCGGTTCCAGTGGTTAGACACTGACACTGCCTGGCGCGTGCGCATAGGGTCATAGCGTTTGTTGCTGTAGCTTTGACAGGAGCAGATGAAGATCACACAGGGCTTGAGGGTCCTGGGTGGCTATGTAAGTTGCCAGAATGTTGGATGATGCATGCGTGGCCGTGGATCCCGGAAGTGCCTACTCTTGGGGTGGCTCGACATTTGCCATAACGCTAAGTGACGGAAATGCTGACATTTCACCCTTTTGTTTATTATAAAGATTCGGGGGTTAAGGGTAGCAGATGGGTGGGAATGAGGCGTCGCGTCTCTCAAGACTGCTTCCTGTTGGTTTGTGTGCATTGGGAAGTTGGGGTGCTTGGCCACATCCTGGGGGTAGCTGGTTACTTCAGTGTTTTCCAGGCTTTGTGGAACTGGCTGGCTGGCAGCTTGACCCTGACAAGATGCTGGCAATGCGGAAGATTACGTTTAGATCCTGGGGATAAAATCTGAGATCCTGGTGATCAGGGGAGGAAGGTTCCAAGATGGAAGGGGGTCCCCAGAGTCCCCAAGATAGAGGAGGGAGTTTCCCAGGAGTCCCAAGATCAAGGAAGGAAATGATACTTATTCTGGGCAAGTCTGGTCTGTTCATTTGGGTCCAATTTGGCTCTCTGGAGTTCGTGGGAATGTTTGCATTTTTAAAAAGAGATAAATTTCAGACACATTAAGAAGCTTGTGGTAATGATTCTATAGCATTGGAATTAGTTTATTAGGATTTTATTGGTTAGTGTTAAGATTGTGGACAGTTATATAGTGAGGGGGGAGAAAGGGGAGTTATATTTAGTTAAGCCCACAAACATACAAGTCTTGATATTTGACAGGTCTCACCTCTCATTGCTATCCATGCTATTAATATTTGGTACATTAAAAAAAGCAATTTTGTTAAAAGAAAATTTAAAACTACTGTATTGGGAGCTAGAGACGTGGCTCAGCTGTTCGGAGCAGTTGCTGTCTGCAGGGACCCAGCTATATTCTCCAGCATCCACACACTGTCCCGCAAAAGGCCACGACTCCAGTTCCAAGAAATCCAGACCCCTCTTCTGGCCTCTGCAGGCACTTGGCATATACTCGGTATGCTACACACCTCAGGCAAAACACTTGTACACGTAAAACAGAAATCACATAGCCCACAGGGTGTGCCCGGCCTTAATCCCAGCACTCAGAAGCAGAGGCAAGTAGATTTGTGTGATTTCGAGGCCAGCCTGGTCTGTAGAGTGAGCTCCACGCTAGCCAGGGCTACAAAGTGAGATGCTGTCTCTAAAGCCAAAACAAGTCCTCTGTAAACAAAACAACAACCTAGCTATGTGATTTTTGTCTCTAATGTGACTTTCTCTTTATTCCCCAAACAAAGATTTGGTAATTCACACAATCACGTGGAAAGGTTACTAACTTCAGTACTTGGGAGAGACAGGATCGCCCATTCAGTCAGAGGATTTGTTAGAGGTAAGAACCAGGGGCTGTCTGCTCTGCTTCTTTGATCTTTCAGCATTTACTTCCATATCTGACTTGGGTTTTTATTTATTAAAACCAATTAGAATTTTGCTGTGTGTGTCATGTATATGTGTGCCCGTGGAGGCTGTGTGTCGTGTACGTGTGTGCCCGTGGAGGCTGTGTGTCATGTACATGTGTGCCCGTGGAGCCTGTGTGTCGTGTACGTGTGTGCCAGTGGAGGCTGTGTGTCGTGTACGTGTGTGCCTGTGGAGGCTGTGTGTCATGTACGTGTGAGCCGGTGGAGGCTGTGTGTCATGTGCATGTGTACCCGTGGAGGCTGTGTGTCGTGTACGTGTGTGCCTGTGGAGGCTGTGTGTCGTGTACATGTGTGCCCGTGGAGGCTGTGTATCATGTGCATGTGTGTCTGTGGAGGCTGTGTGTCATGTGCATGTGTGCCCGTGGACGCTGTGTGTTGTGTACGTGTGTGCCCGTGGAGGCTGTGTGTTGTGTACGTGTGTTCCCGTGGAGGCTGTGTGTCGTGTACGTGTGTGCCCGTGGAGGCTGTGTGCTGTGTACGTGTGTGCCCATGGAGGCTGTGTGTCATGTACGTGTGAGCCGGTGGAGGCTGTGTGTCATGTGCATGTGTACCCGTGGAGGCTGTGTGTCGTGTACGTGTGTGCCTGTGGAGGCTGTGTGTCGTGTACGTGTGTGCCTGTGGAGGGTGTGTCGTGTACTGAGCATGTAACTTAAACATGATCAGTTTTTATGACGTCCTGATTCTGCAGTGTGGGATCGAAGTAGGAGTGCTTCCCCTCCACAAGTCAGTACCCTGTGCTGCATCCCGGCCACTGCCGAAGGGAAAGTTTTTGTGTTTGGCAGGTTTGATCCTCACCACAGGTTGTGCCTTATTATTGAGAGCTAAGGAGAGACAGACTCCAATAGACTCTGGGGCCCGAAAAAGTGAGCGTATTTTCACCTTGAGCAAAGGTCAGAGAGTTGGAACTTAGCTCTTTTCCTTCAAGGTGACCGTCTGATTCTACCTCAGATAAAGATCCCATCTAGATTTAGAGCCTAGAGTTCTGCTCTCTCAAGGTTATTGTCCGCAGGTGTGGCTAATATGCAGACCTTGTCTTTCATGAATAGAGAAATAGATGTGTTTCTATCCCAAACGAAAGTCTAAGGATCTGACTAAGGTCCTACCCTAAGGAGATAACAATGGATTCCACCCAGGGAGTGGTTTGCCTACAGAATATTTTGGTCTAGGGTGTGAGCTGAGCCTTCTTTGTCTTGTTCTAGCGTCAGAATGTTTACCTAAGAATGTAGCCCACGACCTTCAATTGGTGTGTTCTTTTTCTTGTTTCACAGTCTCTCATGAGTTCCTGGGGCGGGGTGGTCATGTTATCCCAGAATTGAGTGAGAGTCTCCCCGACCCAGAGGTCTTTCATTTGCTCAAAGATGATGTTTACTATGCCCTGGGTCTTATGGTGATTGACAGTGAAGGCGATTTTGTGAGTTCACCTGAGACTGTGTGATTGACAGAGAAGACTGCAAGCAGCAAACCATAATGATAATGTTTGAGTTCCTCGGTCAACTGGGCTTGAACAAGGGAGACTGGAGTCTGTGGCAAGACATTAAATTAGCGTGGCGTGGGGTGCAGGGGGTAAGAGAGCAGTATGCTGGGATGGGCAAGAGAGACAATAGTGCCATGACTCGGATTCGAACCCAGATTGCTGCAGCCACAACACAGAGTACTATAAGACCGTGGCTCAGTCCAGATGTGCATCTGTTCCCTTCTGGCATCGGTGCTGGGGCGGAGGTCAGCACTGAGCGCAGGCCAGCCTGAGCTGGTTTTCGAGACTTCTGACCGGCCTGTCCTGCAGAAGTGATTTCTCCAACGCAGCTGAGTTGGGAGCTTGGGAGCGGCGCCCGCACGAGTGAACGCATCTGTGCCTCAGTTGGGTGGTGAGGGCCGTCGCTAACTGTGAAGTCGGTGGGTCGATGCCACTCTTGCAGGTGTACTATTTTCCCCAAGTACCTGATAGCCCTCCATCGCCCTCCTCTCCACGGTGACTGGGGTACCTGGGTAGGGGGCGAACTGTCCTGGGGTCCTTCCGAAGAGCTGGGGAGCAAACCAGCGGTCCAGAGCCTTCCTAGACGCTGCCCGCCTAAAGAGGCCAAAACCATCACCGCCAGTTCCCGGATTCCTGTACCAAACACCGCCGGGCCTGCCGTTTCTGTGGTTTATTTTGGTGTTTCCATACCACATGGTTTTCGAAATCGGTTCTAAGGTTTGTGATTAGGAATTACGATGAGCTCGCCCTTGTCGTACGCAAATCTTTAGCCGGTGGTGTACTTTATCTGTTTTATTAAAATCTGGTCCGTTTCCTGTGCTTTGGTGACTTGTTTTCCATAATTTTCCTTTATTAAGAAAGGGTTCCCATTCTACCCATCCCCAAGTCAACTAAAGACAGCAGGTGGGGGTTGTCCATAGGTGTCACCCTTCCCGCCCAAAATAAAAATTAGTTGTTTTCCCTGCCAGCGGGCCAGGCCGTAAAAAACGAACGACAGGCACTTTAGTAAGGGATTTTCGGCGGCTTGCTGAGAAAGCGGTAGAAGCGTGCACTTTCAAACTAACAATCAACATGCTCGCACACGAGGGACTGACCTGTGTATTTAGACTGTTTAAAATCTGAGAGCCATCGTCCCTGGGTGGGCTCGAACCACCAACCTTTCGGTTAACAGCCGAACGCGCTAACCGATTGCGCCACAGAGACTATGCACAAGCAAATGCCCTGTCTCCTTAGTGAGTCCGGCGACACCGCAGCGGCCACACCTGGGAAGCCCGCCCGCCCGCAGCCGAGCAACCTGAGCTGGAAGATTCAAAGCCAACAGCCCGGACGCCCGGACGCCCCGCTTCCCGACCTCGCGCGTACGTTAAGACCCCGCCGCCACCCGGGGGTCGGGGAAGGAGCCCAAGTGTGCTTTAGGGTCCGGTCCTTTGCAGACCCCGAGCACGGACGTGAGAGGGGCTGGTGTGTGCTGGAACCTCGGCGGGGCCTGCGTGGGAAAGGCGGCGAGTGTGGTGCCCTTGCTCAGAAAGTCCGGACGGAAGAGGTGGACGAACTTGACCCGGAGTGGAGAGGGACCGGCGAGGCGAGGGTTGGTTGGGGGTGTACGTGTGGCTACGCACCGCGGGCATCAGAGGATCCGGAGCCCGGTGGAACCCCAAGGCATATCCGAGAGAATGGTGACTAGTAAGCGACTGGAGCGTGTTGGGAAGACGATATTCCACTAGGATGAGGGGTGTGTGTGTGTGACAATAAAAACACCTGAGGAGGGACAGAGACAGAGAGAGAGAGAGAGAGAGAGAGAGAGAGAGAGAGAGAGAAAGAGAAAGAGAGAGAGAGAGAATTGCTTCCTAACAACGGTATCAATTAGGGGTAATTTAAAACACTCTTTGAGAGGGATGGGCTGTTCCCGAGTGAGTCAGGGTCTGGTACATGTTAAGCACAGGAACTAAGGGGAAAAAAAAGGTAGAGTGGAGTACCAACCTAGATTTTGACAGTTGCCAAAAAGTACTCAGGCTTTCAGGTAAAAAAAAACTCATAATTTCAAAGCTTTCGACGTTTTCTCATTAACATAGTACCTGATTTCCTAAGGATAACTTCTATAAAGCCAATACCAATTTTCTTATCAAATAGGAAAAAACAGGTGCATGCGTAGAGGAAAATAAAAATCCGGTAGTACATATTTGCCACGTCTATTTCAGTTAGCTAGAGGCACAAACGCTACTTATATACCCTTTTCTTTACGACAGTATCAGGGGAGAGCGCGAACGCAGTCCCCCACTAACAGAAATTATACAGTCGAGTTTCCCGCTTTTGGGGAAATCGCAGGGGTCAACACACCCCAAGTGCAATGGGTGAGCCTCGCCCTGGGAAAACCACCTACATGATCATGGTATCTCCCCTGCCAGGTAAGTATGCCTTGCTGTCCTGCAGCCCAGACTCAGCCCCACCGGTCCTGCGCTCTGAACATATGGTCCTTTCGCCGTGCATACTTCAGGACTTGCCCGGACGCGCACCCCATTCCTGGGCACCGCTGCTACTCGTGAACCCGCGGTGACTTCCACGCCGCGCTGGAAATCCCTCGCGTTTCCGCAGAGTTTGAGGATGTGACAGTCCCTGCGCGCTCCTCATCTGCATAGACCCTGCCTCCAACCTGCACCCAGGGGTGACATCACACTCCTCCCCTTTGCCCCGTTGGCTTGGTGAACTTTCTTGCTAGCGGAGAGCTGGATGGAGTGTTGCAGGATCAGAGACAAATCACCTAGAATTATCTCCAATCCCAAATAGCCGATGGTTGCTCGCCGCTATGGCCTCACAGCCTGTCGCTGGTTTTGGTGTGTACCAGCAGACCTCTATCTTCCACCAACACGAAGTACATGAGATCATTCGACCCCTGTAGAGAGAAAATTCTCTAAGTTGCTGGGCAGGTTTTACAAATCTCATTCACCTGTGATAAGTGGTTGCTGAGTTACAACACAGCAAAAATAGCTCCATAGGCCATTCTGAGAAATCTTGTACAACCAGGGCAATTCTTAAACTAAAATAAATAGCCACAGGTACCAGACCTATGTACCTTAAGATGGAGCCAGTGCTGTGCCCCAAGGCACAGAGACGGAAGCTACTTGAACAGCAGATCTGTTTTCTTTACATGTGTTAGACGAGTTAAATTCCTCACCTGGGTTCTGGCATGACCCCCATGTTTGCCAAAGGAGTCAGTGAATCTCTCTAAGTAAAGCAGGAGATAAAACATTTGCTTTTGGGAAAACATGTAGTTATACTTTCTCATCAGGCTCAGCAGCCCTCAAGTAACTACATGAAGACTTATTAACACTTATAAAAAGCCTGGCTATTAGCTTAGACTTGTCCCACTAACTCTTATAACTTAAATTAACCTGTCTCTTTTCTTTTTTCTTTCTTTCTTTTTTTTTTTTTTCTTTCGAGATAGGGTTTCTCTGTCGTTTACGAGGCTATCCTGGAACTAGCTCTCGTAGACCAGGCTGGTCTCGAACTCACAGAGATCAGCCTGCCTCTGCCTCTGGAGTGCTGGGATTCCTGTTTCTTTTAGTCTGCATTCTTCCACGTGGCTTGGTTACCTCTGATCTGTACCTTATGTCTGACTTTTTACGAGTCTTTGGTGAAATCCAGTTGCCTTGATTCCTCTTCCTCTCTCTCCCGGGAAATCCTCCTATCCTCTCCTGTCTAGCTATTGGCCATTCAACTCTCTCTTTCTTTTGTTTGGTTGATTGTTTTGTTTGTTTGTTTTCCGACAAGGTTTCTCTGTGTAGCTTTGGAGCCTGTTCTGTGCTAGGATTAAAAGCACGCTTCACCGCTGCCTGACTGGCCATTCAGCTCTTTCTTACACCGACCACAGCAATACACCTTCACACAGTGTACAGATATCCCACAACAGAAACATGGACTTGTAAAGTCTGTCATAGTGGGGTTGTAACCTTAGAGGTGGTTAAAAAGCATGAGGTTGTAAAACCTGTCACAATGATGATTAAGGAATGATACCAAGTGTGTCCTAGTCTTAAGGTTATAAACATACCGCCTATTCCAGTTGGCTGATCGTTCGCTAAACTCTTCTGTAAACAGGCAGTTCTGCTTTTGTGATGTTGTGGATATTCTGTCCGTCCTGATTGGCTGACCTATGGTTGACCCCTGCATCTCTGTATTCCCCGATCAATTGTGTGTGTATCCCAATATTGCTGCCACTCCCCCCCCTCTTCCAGTGGGGAGTTCCTAGGCCCGGTGCAATAATAAAGATTTTTACTTTGCAGCTCTACTGCTTCTAAGAGTTCTTTGATCTAAAATCGGGGACACAAGAGTTTATTGCAAAAATGTATTTAACTTGACAAGTATGGTGACCCACGTTGTAATCCCAGCGCTCAGGAGACAGAGGCAGGTGGATCAATGAGTTGAGGCCAGCCTGGTCAACCGAACAAGTTCCAGGATAATGGGGATCACACAGAGAAACCCTGCCTTGGAAAACATTAACAAACAAACAAAACCAAACATTTGCCACATATTGGGGTCACCATATTTACAAAAATAGAAAAAAAAGAATCGCATGTAAATGAAAACTATAAAGTGTCCTTCATTTATCTGCTGCTTCCAGTGACCTGTCTGCATGTGCCCATCGGTGTCCTCCAAAACCAGGTGTCCAGACGCAGGCCCTAAGTTCAGCTTGCTGAGTCTAGCTTATGCCTCCTCCTTGTATCTCAGCTCGCACCACTCACTTTCCTCACTGAAGTGACAAGGACCCGGCAGAGCACCCTAAGGGAAGAGAGGTTTCCTCTTGTTTGTTTCAGAGACTGCAGAGCATTGCAGGGGAGAAGGCAGGGCAGCTACAGTGGCTCAGTCCTTGCACTGTGCGTATCCACATCTTGGTGGGCGGAGAAAGACAAGCTCTCTGGATAGCCCCTTAACAGGGGAACATGTGCTCCATCCCGAGAGCCTGGAGCGGATATTTTATATTCACGCCGGAACATTCTGCTCCTCCTCCATCAGAGCCATTTCATATTGCAAAGGGCATTCAATTCACCTTCAAGAGTCCCGTAGTCTCAACAGTTCTAGCACCGTACAGCAGCTCAGTCACTTTTGAGACTCAAGACAATTCTTAACTATTGTTGGGCCCATAGGGGTAGTGCAAAGATGGGGACAGACCACCAAAGTCTAGTAAGCCAGAAGCAGACTTTATTCCAGGAAAAAAATTAAAAATTAAAAAAAAAATCTCCATGGGGCACAAAAGCTTACCAGCTAGCTGAGGCCACAGCCAGAGATGGCTGTGGTCATGGGCTGTTTCCGGGCTCCCCTTTTCATAACAAGAAGCAACAAGAAATTTTTACAATTGCGAGGTAAAACTCAGATACAAATTGCCCTTTTTTACTATTTCCATGGGCAGGGATTTTAGTTACAGGAGCGTTTGTCTTTAAGTTGTCGTTCTCCCTGGTGCTCCCCAACAGTGTCCACTGAAGTACTGCCCTCCTCCGATGCTGCCAGTTTTACAGAGCAGGGACAGTGTAAAACCGAAAAGTCACATACACCCCATCCTTTCAAGGCTAACTCGGCTCACATCAATTGTTGGTCATGAGTGGCTGGGGTTATCTAAAAGCTGACCCTTGGTTTGCAGAGGGCCGCTTCAGCCTTGCAGACAGAGCTATGGGTTGTAAAGCAAAGTACCCCACTGTTAACAATTAATCCTTAAGCTGTTAAAAAAGCTGCTAACATTCTTCTGGGCTTACAACTTTATACTTCTGTATTTCTACATTTTTACTTGTGGGACCTATATTTCTTTATTCTTTTTTTTTTTTTTTTTTTTTTTTTTTGGTTTTTGAGACAGGGTTTCTCTGTGGTTTTGGAGCCTGTCCTGGAACTAGCTCTTGTAGACCAGGCTGGTCTCGAACTCACAGAGATCCGCCTGCCTCTGCCTCCCAAGTGCTGGGATTAAAGGTGTGTGCCACCACTGCCCGGCTATTTCTTTATTCTTATTCTTGGATTCTTCACTATGAAATCAAAATCTCAAGTTACACACTTTCAATATACAATGGCAGACCATAAACATCCCCATTCCAAAAGGGTGAAATGAGTATAATTGACTGGACAGAGAAACTACCCAATTGGACTACTCTGTGGGTAGAAAAGATCTATTGGGGATCACCCTACCAAGGCCTACTGGGGAGGGGGGACAGAGAGAGGAGCAAAAAGGCAGAAAAGCAAGCAGATTTATATGACAGCAGGGTTGGAATCTGAGCTACTACAGGCTGCTGGATTGATCCGGAGCTTTGTGCCTGTCCTTGCTGGAGGTAGGCCTACAAGCCTGGCATCTCCAACATCTTCGGCTCTCCATTCCAACTTAGGATTCACCAATACAGCATTATATATTGGTCTGTAAGTGTGTTCCATGTTGTGAATGTTTTACTCTTGGGGGACCTGCCACCCAGCTCCTAAATAAATCACACATACACAGGCTTATTCTGAGTTATGAATGCCGGCCTTAGCTTGACTTTTTTCTTAAATTATTCTGACTACCTTTTGCCTCTGTGCTATTTCCTTTTCTTCTGTATATCTTACTTCCACTCTTACTCCATGGCTGGCTGGCCGTATAGCTGGCCTGATGTCCTCCTTCCCTTGTTCTCTCATTGCTCCTTTCCTTCCAGATTTCTCCTTCTATTTATTCTCTCTGCCTACCAGCCCTGCCGATCCTTGCTTCTGCCTCACTATTGGCCGTTCATCTCTAGAGAGCTTGTTTGGAGGTTCTAGCAGGGGAGCGCAGCTACTCATATACCCTTGATTGAAGACCCGTCCTCCTCTATTCAGGGAAGGTCGTCCTCTTTGACTGAGTGCAGCTTCTGGAGGGACGCACATGGAGCGGTGAGGGAGGAAGGGGACACCCGCCTAGCCATCCAGATCAGCCGAATCAACCCTGGCGATCAAGGGGGTTACAGATGTCGCAGCCAGATCGCCCTTACATCCAGCTGTTCAGCTCTTTATTAGACTATCAGGTGTTTTACACAGGCAAAGAACCACAGCTTCACAGAGTTAAACAAATGCAGTATAAACAAAAGTCACACACCTGAAAATAATAATTCTCCAACAGTCCCTGCCTGGCCTACTGGAGTTTTTGGCCACAGGGGACAACCACCCCATATTGGAAGGCATGTACTCACAATGATTGTGAAGGGTAAGATCCCAGAATATTTTGAACTATATAAGAAGATGAAATATAGGCAGACATAATGGCACAACTTTTTTCATACAATGTATTTTTATTGTTTTCCCTCCCATGACTCCTCCCGAATCCTCCCAACCACTCACGTTCATGCCCTTTCTCTCTCACATTCTTCAAAACAAAACACTGAAAATAATAACAGATAAACACAATAAGACAAAAAAAACCACAATAAGACAAAAGATGCCAAAACAAAACAAAAAGTCCACAAAACAAATGAGAAATTCATTTTTGCTGGACAACTATTTCTGAACACGGGCCTGCTCAGGAGTGTGGTTGCTATGCCCAGTGGTGTGTCGTTGGAGGAAAAGGACAAACTACTTGACTTTAGAGTTAGTGAAAGCCACGTCAGACTAGACAATGGGTGAGTAGCAACAGGAGGCACAAATACATAAAGGATGAATAATGAGATTTGAAATCAATTCGTAGTTCTTTAATCAATTGGGTTTAAGCTGAAGTAGTTCAGAGAGGGAAAGAAAATAGCGTTAATACATGCTGTCAGAACAATTTAACACGGTGTCCATGGTGGAGAGCAAAATGTCATCAACTTTATTTCTGTAGAACACTATACATAAACATGAATTTGAGGCTGTGGGTATAAAGTAGTATAGCGCTTGCCTAGCATGTACAAGGTCCTGGGTTTGAATCCTAGTATCATCCAACTTAATTTGATGTGTCATAGAACAAACCTTAAAATTTTACTGATAAAGTACTTAAAGGAGATGGTGATACGTTGATATACAAATGTATGCTAAATAGCACCTAAGAAAATATAAATACAAAAAATGGAGCTGAATTTGGAAATCTGCCTGAATCTCAGATCTTGGGAGGTGATTCTAGGAACATCTGTGAGGCTGAGTGCCTGCTGGCCCTAGTGTAAGGTTGCCACCTGCTGGCCGCTATTGTAGATAATGGAGTGGAGGAAGTGGAGAGGGAGAATGTTGTCTCCCCTCCCAGAGCTTGAGAGAGCAGTTCCCCGTGTTTGTGCTCTGCAGAGCAGAGGAGAGCATTGGAAGGGACGAGCTCAGAGCTGGAGCAAAAGATCGCCGGGCAGAAGGACGATAGTGCCGTATCTCGGATTCGAACCGAGGTTGCTGCGGCCACAACGCAGAGTACTAACCACTATACGATCACGGCGAGCCACACACACGGAACAACACGGACGTCACCGGCGCTTGTACAACTGGTCAAGCCTCGATTCAGTTCCGCCTAACACTGACCCTGGCGCCCGCTTCTCCCGGGATGCCTGCGCGGTAACTCGACTACCCGCTGCTCCGCTGGAAGCGAGCGGGGCGCGGATGGATCTGTTTCTAGTTATCGTCTCCTTTGAGTGGCCTGTGACACCGAATGCTGTGGCTGCGGCAAGCATCGAGCTAGAGACTTCCTCTTGCTGCAATGACAGAAAATACTCCTGTTTTCTTCTGTGGTTCAGTTGGCTAGTGAGGATGTGTGATGAGATGAAGGTAAAAAGTTCCGTCCTCGCCACTTTCATTTTCTTTTTGTGCTTTTGTTCGCAAGACATTTTCATTGCCTTCCAAGTCTTTGCTGTGTCTGGTGCACTTCGAGAAGCTACGACCAGCCTGGCCTACACAGTGAGTTCAGCCAGAGGTACACAGTAAGACCCTACTCAAAACAACAACGGGATAATCAAAAAAGAAAAGTTAAAAGTCATTCCCTGGGATCCTTTCAAAGAGCCAACGAGGAAACCCGCTGCACACAGACTCTTTGAAATATAAAAACAGTCATCGCAGTCACCGGCACTCTCGGAGTTCTTCACAATGGAGGCATTCTTTTTTTTTTTTCTTTTTTCTCTTTTCTTTTTCTTTCTTTTTTTTTTTTGCCATTTTTCTGTGTCAATTTGAATTAATTTGGTTCTGACATGAGCTTTGGTTCCCATTCTTGTCCCCATGTCTTTGACCAATGATCTAAGTTTTTCTGGGGGTGAGGGAGCCCAGTTGCCCTATTTTAGTGTTTATATATTTTACTTTTTAAAACATTCATTAATTTTTTTCTCTCCTTTGGAGGTGTATTTTCTAAAACTCTTAATACTTGCTATAGGGTTGTCTGACATCCTTTTGTTTTCCACAGACCATGTTTAAGTGACATTCTTCCCTTTCCAATTTAAGCAGTGTGTCATCTCTCAGTGAAATATTTCAGCACCTCCGGAAATGCCCTTCTTTAGATGAATTATTTTTTAAAGTAGGACCTTATGTAGCCCAGGCTGGCCTCAGTTCCTTATGTGTAGAACATGGCCTTGAACTCCCCATCTTCCTGCCTCAGCTTTTCCAATGTTGGGATTTCAGGTTTATGCCTGAATTTTTTTTTATCAATTTTTAGAAGATAAATATTATTTTAATAAGTCTTTTTCTATTCTGCCAGCCAGCTCCCAAATAATGATATGGGTTTATTCATTAGGAGAGCTCAGCCTACAGCTCAGGCTTGTCCCACTAGCTCTTAGAACTTAAATTAACCTACAATTGCCCTGTGACTTCTTACCTCTCTTCCATCTTGTACCTTCTGTTTCCTCTCTATGTCCTCTGATGTCTCTCCAGAGCCTAAGTTCATCTCCTCTTCCTCTCTCTAGCTGGAAGTCCCACCTAACCTCTCCCTATCTCTCTTTCCTTCTCTCCACCCCCCACTCTTCCTGCCTAGCTACTGGCTCTTTATTAAAGCAATCAAAAGGCACCTCGGCAAAGACACATCTTCACAGTGGACAAAAAGATTATAGCATAAAAGATTATGTTATAGCATAGGTTTTCCTTGCTGTGTCCTCTTTTACATGCCGTCAGATGGAGTCTTAGGAATTGCAGAAAGAAATCTGACATGCGTTTCCTCTCTGTTCCTGTGCATATACAACACTGTTTTCCCTGGAGTTGACTACAGCCTGTCTGGGGCTTATTCCGCACAATGACTCCTGGACTGAGTTTCTCAAGTCTTTGCATCTCTTCCTTCAATTGCAACAGGCCCAGACCTCCGTTAGCCCACTCCGCTCGTAGACAGCTGCGCTTGCCAAAATGAAAACAATGACCTAGTCCATCAAAGTCCACAGGTCTGAGAAAGTCTCTAAATGTACGAACCTTGCTTTTCAGATTCTGTGGTTCTGCTTCTGGCGAACTGTTCTTGTTAACTTAGGCGTGTCACCCCAGAATGAGGTTTTTGTGCTTAAAAGCTCACCCTGAGAAAGGTTCCATCTACACTGGGATCCTGAACACCCAGTGTGGTCACCACCAGCTCCTAATCATGACTTCCTTTCTTGTTTTTGTTTTGTGAGACAGAGCTTTTCTTGTGTAACAATTGTTATGGAACTCATTCTATAGATCAGGTTGTCCTCAAACTCACAGAGACCCGCCTGGCTCTTTTCCCCAAGTACTATAATTAAAGGCCTGCACCACCATGCCTGGCTTACTAATGCCTTTCTATTGGTCTAAACCCACGTCTGAGTAGTGTTGGAGAAGGGGTTGCTTGTTGGTTCCCGGCTACCTGGCTAGCTTAGACCCGAAATAATCACGTAGAAACTGTATTAATTAAATCACTGCTTGGCCCATTAGCTCTAGCTTCTTATTGGCTAACTCTTATATTAATTTAACCCATTTCTTTTTATCTGTATATTGCCATGTGGCTGTGGCTTACTGGCTAAAGTTCTGGTGTCTATCTCTGGCAGCTCCATGGTTTCTCTCTGACTTTGCTGTTGTGTTACAAGCGGCGGGGCTGCGTCCCTGGCATGCGGCCGCCCGCATGGCTAGCTTTACCCGAAATAGTTATACAGAAACTGTATTCTTTTAAACACTGCCTGACCCATTAGTTTCAGTTTCTTATTGGCTAGCTCTTACATATTGATCTAACCCATTTCTATTAATCTGTGTAGCCCACGAGCTGGCTTACCAGGAAAGATCTTAACCTGCGTCTGTCTGGAGTGGGAGAATCATGGCGACTCCCTGACTCAGTTTCCCTCTCCCAGCATTCCGTTCTGTCCACTCCGCCCACCTAAGGGTTGGCCTATCAAATGGGTCTAGGCAGTTTCTTTATTAATAAGAAATCACTCCCACATCACTTTGCCCTTCTTTCTCCCAGCATACATCCTAGCTTTCCCTGCCTAGTTCTGTTCTTCCCTGCCATAGGCTCAAAGCAGTTCTTTATTCATTAAGCAATAAGAGCAACACACAGTCAGAAGGACCTCCCACACCAGAGTAATCTTCTCTGGCAGATACTCCACACTATAATCTTTGCCATGGCTGGGGTTTTCAGCCATTGTTTCTTCAAACATTTTTCCTTCTCCTCTACCCACAGTTTTCATGAGGCCCAGTTTTCCCATATTAGATCATTTAAGTTTGTCTTAGAATTCATGAATCTGTCCATTTTTAAAAATTCTTTTTTGTCCTTAAATCTCAGTTTGAATATTTTTTTTTACATTTTTAAGTTTTTTATATATGTATAGGGTTTTGCCAACATATATAAATGCACAACCCATGTGTGCCTGATGCCCTAGGAGGCCGGAAGAAGGCACCAGACCCTGAGACTGGAGTAAGAGTTATGGGTGACTGTGTGGATGCTGGGAATTGAACATGGGTCCTTTGGAAGAGCAGTCAGTGGCCTTAACCCCTGAGCCATCTCCAGCCCCAGATTGGACATTCTCAATTGCTCAAGGATATATTTCCCTGATCAGGTGGTCTGCGATGTGTAACTTGCGACTAATCCCTCTAGGGAAGCTGCCTTCTCTAACATCTTACTTTTAATCTCTGCTGTCTCACTTGGTTGATTTTACACATTCTGAATCTCGTTTTGAAGATCTGGACCTATGGAATTTAGGCATAATAACTGAAAGTCCTGTCTCCTAATGCTAACCCCAGGACATGTCTGATTCTGTTTCACTGATGGAAATGGCTCCCTGGGCCTTGGCATGCCTGGTATTCCATGGTTGCTTCCCAGTGATGATAACTGAGTCCTTGGGGTTGGCACAGGACCAGAGAAGACTGACTGAAGTCAGCCCACCTCCCTCCTGCAAACAGCTTGTCCAACAGAAAGGGGAAATTTGATGGTCCCAGACATTTGTTCCTCATCTTTTTCCTTTTTCTTTTCTCTTTTTTTTTTTTTTTTTTTGACAGGGTCTCTCTATTTTGTAGCCCTGACTGACCTTGAACTCATGGAGATCTGCTTCCCAAATGCTAGGATTAAAGGTGTAAGCCATGCCCAGTGCTCTTCTGTTTTCTTTATGACTTGCTTTTGTCTGTGTTGGATGTGGGGATGCATGTTCTCTCCGTACAAGCAGAATTATCATGCTGACAACCTTCTCTATTATTCCTCGGATTGGTTATTTTCCTTGTTGCTTTGACCAAACACCTGACATTAGGAAAATTAAGAGAGGAAGGGTTCTTTTGGGCTTACAGTACAAGGGGACACAATTCGTAATAGAGGTGAGGGCAGGATGGTGCCTGAGATGTACTGAGTACAAACCAGGAAGCATATGCAGAGAGGAAGTAGGCTCAGGCTTCGTTCACACCTCTCCCTCTTCCTGTCTACTCCAGTGGACCGAGAGTGAGGCCTGCCCGAGAAGGGTGTTCCTCAGTCTGTTCACACAGATAGGGTGTGGTATAGAATTGTCCCCAGGATCTACGTCCAGGGTGTTTCCACGACGTCTGAACTGAGCATGGTTTGGACACTGGCAAACTTAAAGGGAGGCTTTTCAGAGCCACGTACGAGTTTGGAACCGGAATTAGCATTTCCTTTCTAATGAGCTGAAAGTCATGCCCCGAAAGTCCTTGAGTGGCAAATCTGGCCCAGATTTATCACAGTCTAGCATGTAGGAGGACATGTGTTTCCTCGTCAGGACTGGAAAAATCAAAAAGTCATGAGGAAAACGTTTACATAGCTGTTTTCAGTAAAAATTCACTGAGACACGTGGTTTCTCTCACCTTTTCTCAATGTGCTGTCACAAAGCCTTCTTGAGGATGCATTGGTGGTTCAATAGTAGAATTCTCGCCTCCCACGCGGGAGACCCGGGTTCGATTCCCGGCCAATGCAACTTGTTCCTTTCTCCTCTTCTGCCTGCCACCCTCGCAATTTTTCTGTGCGACCAGAGAATGGACCAGTACTCTATCCTTTCAGACTGATTTTGGAAATGTTAACAGTGAACTTAATTAGCAATGGCTCAAACAGCTAAGTACTCTCATTTGTCAATGAGTACCGGCACAAATTTGTGAATATCGAATATCGCTACCACAGCTGTAATTAAACAGAGTCTTCCTGTTTCCGTTCAGACACCTTACCCTGAGGTTTTTATTCTCATAGCAGAAGATGACTTCATACCGATATTCTGGGCAGGAAAAAGAGACTAGGATGGGCAGGCAGAAGGTATGCAAACAGTTTGTTCAGGGAAGAGTACCATCCCCAGAGGCTTCTGCCTATCTGCTCTAGACTGTAACTGAGTTATAGGGTAACACCAGGCTGCAAGAGATCCAGAAAAGGGAGGTGACTGTCAAGTTTATTGGGGTTAAAATGGACTGTAAATCTGGATGTGGTAGCACACATTTTTAGTTTCAGCATTCAGGAAATTAAAACTCAGCAGAGACAGGAGAATCTCTGTGAGTTTGAGATCATCCTTACCTACATAGTGAGCTCCAGGCCAGGAAAAACTGAAGAGTGAGACCTTGTCTTAAAAACCACAACAAAAGCCTTTCATGTCTAGGAACCCTGTCCCTAAAAAGGAAAAAAAAAAAATTCTCCACCACCACCACCCAAAAACAACAATAACAAAAAAGTAAGAAAAAAAAGGAAAAGAAAAAGAAAAAAATAGTGGAATGATTTGGAAGGCTTTTCATGTCTGTGGATCCTGTCCTGGTTTTTCTCAGCATCCCTGAACTGCAGTTAATGGAGCCAAATAGAAGTCTCAGAGCTGGATGTCTCTCACTGCAACCATCCTTTCTGATGACAATTTTGTAGAGGACAGCAACTAAATAGTATCCTAAACGCAGACTTGGAAAAAAATAGGTTAGAAGACACAAACCGCAGAGCCCTAGGACTATTGTAATGCCAACTACACACTTGGTTAAAACTTACAGTCCCCATCAGGATTAACTCAGCATTCTCTCAACCCACATAAGGATTCTCTTCCGACCTCTACGGTACCAGTGTTACAACTGAGAAGTATTTCATGTACAAACTAGGCAAAATATTCATACACAAAAGCTTCAAAAGCAAAACCTTTGTTGGTTTGTTTTATTACGTTCTCATTCCAAGCGTTACAGACCAGAAAAGACAAACAAAACTAGGCACTTGCCAGTGACAGAAACATCTTTACCGTCTTTGGGGGACGTTAGGATTGCTTTCGCTCCTTTTGTACACATCAAACGTACGCCCACACAGGACGTTAGATGGAACTCGGATTAATATGACCACCGCAAGGAAAAGAAAGCAAGGAGAAGCGCATCCACAAGAAAACACGTGTCGAGCAGTGCTGTAGTTAAACATCAGCCTCCCCCCCCCCTTAAACCAAATCAGACCACCTCTTTTTAACTACAAGGAAAACTAGGGGAGAGAGCGAACACAGTTCCCCACTGCCACAAATTATGCAGCCCGCACTTGGGAGCAAAATCGCAGAGATTAGCACACCCCAAGTGCAATGGGTGAGCCTCAGCCTGGGAAAGCCCACCCACCTGATCATGGTGTCTCTCCTGCTTTCCCCCTCCCCAGCCCCGACTCAGCCCCACCCACCCTGTGCTCTGAACACGCAGTCACTTCTCCGCATGCGTGTGCTAGCTTTCTTGGACGCACATTTATGTTCTAAGTCTATCTGCCACCTACAGCCCGGCTTTTCTTCCCGCGTCGTGAGAAATCTCCACAGTCTCCAAAGAGATGCAGACCCTGAGGCTCATGCGCGCCACTTACCTGCAAACATCATGCCCCTCTCGCAATGGGTGCTGCTTTTAGTCTGTGGGTTTACCCTCATGACATTTTCGCTATTTTATTGGCTCATTGGCCGTGATAAATTTTGAAATTTTGCTTTAAGGTTTACAGCACCACCTTTTACTTTCCTACAGCCTGTGCTCAAGGACTGTTCTTCCTTCCCCGTGCTTATGCGGTTCTTACCGTGAAGTTTGCTTCTTCCAAGTTTGTAGACCCCACAATTTATTGTTACTATTTTTGTCTAAACAGTCAATTTTTAAACTTTTTGTTTTATTGTTTTAAGACAGGGTTTCTCTGTGTAGCCTCGGCTGTCCTGAAACTCTCTGTAGACCAGGATGACCTCGAACTCAGAGATTCTCCTGCTTTTGCCTCCCGAGTGCTGGGATTAAAGGCCTGTACCACTACTTCCTGGCATCAGTAATTTTGCCCCCAAACAAAATTTCAGTAATAACCTCATTTTTTTTCCTTTCTTTTTTCTTTTTTCCCCAGAGACAGGGTTTCTCTGTAGCTTCTGAGCCTGTCTGTCCTAGAACCAGCTCTTGTAGACCAGGCTGGCCTTGAACTCACAGAGATCCACCCACCTTTGCCTCCCAAGTGCTGGGATTAAAAGCCTGCGCCACCACAAATGCTGGTAAGAGATGTGTAGCACCTTGCCTGACTTCCAACAGTAATACTGGTGATAATAAATACAGGGACCACATCCATGTCTGTGATGAGAAAATATCTAGATAAATGTGCTTCGCTCTCACTACAAAGAGAACATATTTATCTGAGAAGTTGTTGATGTCAATTCTCGAAACAGGAATGGCAGCACCCACATTAATAATAACGACAAATACTAAGAAATCATTTCTTCCACTGAGTCCTCAGACTCCACGTCTCAGCCTCAAGTGTCCTTTAATATTTGGGACCCCGTGTGAAGCCAGCGCTCCTACCAGTCTGCTTTACAGTCTAGATCTTGTCTGTGATTTTTGCCGGGGAATAAGGCAAGTAGACAGAATGACAACCATATTTTTTTTATCTGCAGATTTGTTAACCATTAAGGAAGCCAAATAAAAGAAAATTGAACTTGTCAAGCTAACAGATGCTCTCAGGACAGTTAGCAATGGACAGAGATCACCTCTGTTTCCAAGTCCTAACAATAAACTCAAACTGGGGCCATCCTCTCCTCGTGCTATGGGTTTGAAACCACAGCAATACAATGTCTGGGCTTTCTCTGAGGGTGCGGGTAGGTGAGGGTAGGTGCGGGTAGGTGCGGGTAGGTGCGGGTAGGTGCGGGTAGGTGCGGGTAGGCGCGGGTAGGTGCAGGTAGGTCATTATGGCCCGGAAATGTGTTGCTCCCTAAGGTGACGGCCATTGCTTGGTCTCAGCTCTCGGCCTGAGATCCTTTTCCTTGGCCCTGTTTCATCTCTGTTGTTAAAAGTGAGGCAGCAAGATGTGAGGCATGGAAACCACAGACATGACATCTGAAGCATCCCACAGCCGTGAATGTGTACACAGGAAGGATGTTTATTAGAGAGAGGAAAAGACACGTGCGTGCACAGGCCTGGGGAGAGCTGGTGCTGAGAAGAAAATACGGAGTGGGCGAGTTCAGCTTTGAAACCGCCTAGCATATGTGCATACTGACGTGGCTTACATAGCTGTAGCTTCTGCAGGGTAGATCAAGATCACACAGGCTTTGAGGCCCTGGATGGCTATGTACGTTGCCACAACACTTGATGGTGCGTGCCTTGCTTTGGAACCCAGAAGTGCCAGTGCTTCAGGTGTCTAGACATTTTGGCAGAACTACGGGTGATAGAAATGATAACATTTCACCCTTATATTTATTATGAAAATTGGGAGGTTAAAGGTAACAGATGGGCAGGAATGGGGCATCACGTCTAACAAGACTACTTTCTGCTGATGTGGGATGCTTGACCACGTCTTGGGGTAGCTGGTTACTTCAGGGTTTCCTGGTCTTTGGGGAACTGGCTGACAGGCAGCTTGGACCTGACAAGATGCTGGCAATGCTGAAGATTGTGTCTAGAAAAATTTTTTCTCCTGGTGATAAAATTTGAGATCCTGGTGATTGAGGGAGGAAGGTCCCAAGATGGAAGGGGGGGGGTCTCCAGAGTCCCCAATAAAAAATATATGGCACAGACCTAAACCAACAATTCTCAACAGATGAATCTTAAAATGTCTGAAAGACACTTAAAAATGCTCAAGTATAACATCCTTAACCATTAGAGAGATGCAAATCAAAACTCTGAGATTCCATCTTATCCCTGTAGGAATTGCCAAGATTAAAAACACTGTTGACAATTTGTGCTTAAGAGAATGTGCGGAGCCGGGCGGTGGTGGCGCACGCCTTTAATCCCAGCACTCGGGAGGCAGAGGCAGGCGGATCTCTGTGAGTTCAAGACCAGCCTGGTCTACAGAGCTAGTTCCAGGACAGGTTGCAAAGCCACAGAGAAACCCTGTCTCGAAAAACCAAAAAAAAAAAAAAAAAAAAAAAAAAAAAGAGAATGTGCGGTAAAGGAAAAAAAAAAACTTCTCCATTGCTGGTGGAAGTGCAAACTGGCACAGCCACTTTGGATACTAGTATGGTGATTTTTCAGAAAATTAGGCAACTATCTACCTTAAAACTCAGCAATACCAGTTTTGTGCCTATGCAACAAAGATGCTCAACCAATAAGGACATGCGCCAAACTATGTTTATAGCAAAATTACTTTGTCATAGACAGAATTTGGAAACTACCCAAAATGCACCTCTTCTACAATATGTTACCTGAGAGGCATCACCCTTTACAATAGCCATAAATACCATAAAATATCTTGGAGTAGCTTTAACCAAACAAGTAGAAAATTCTATATGATAAGAATTTTAAATCTTTCAAGAAGAAATTTCAGACACCAGAAAATGGAAAGATCTCCTATTCTCTTGTGAAGGTAGAACCAACACAGCAAAAATGACAATCTTACTGAAACCTACAGATTCAATGCAATGCCCATTAAAATTATAGCAAAATTCTTCACAGACCTCAAAAGAACAATCTTCAACGTTGTAAGAAAAAAATACTCAGGGTAGCCTAAACAATCTTATAAATCCTGTAAATCAAGGAACTTCTGAATGCATCACAATCCATGGTTTTAAACTTCACTACAGAGCCACAGTACTGAAAACACATTGAGAAGGTATGAGGATCAAAAGAACTGGTATCAGTTCACCTTGGGTATGAATCCACATGCCTACTAACAGCAGATTTTTGACAAAGAAGCAAAATTGTGAACTGGAAAAAGAAGCATATTTAACCTGCTTGTTTATTTTTAATTGTCCTGAAGCTGCAGCTTTCTGAGGCTACTTTTTCAAACCTGCCTTTCAACTCCCTGCTGAAGCCAGGCCACTTGGCAGGGGGCAGGACACAGGCTCCCTCCGTCTGCCAGCCTGCCATCACAAGCTCTGGTGTGTATAGTCATACCGATTTTAAACTTTGTTTTTTTAATTTTAACTTGTAATCGTAAAATTAGGAGAATTCCTGAATCCTCTCCGCTGTTCTATTAGACGACTCTGGGCTACCAACTGTGTGGGGTAAAATTTGTTCTCTAAACGTACTCCCGCAGGTGGGTTAGATTCAGCTGGTTACTGTGTGCCCCCGGCACCTGGCGTCTCAATCTTAGCAGTAACCTAGGCGATTCTTGGGCCAAATGCCATAGTTCCTTTACTTCTCCTACCTGTTTAGCTAGCGATAAAAGTTGCATTTCTGCGGCTAGCATGCTTACAGGCTCTAAATCTCTCTGCCTCTGTTTCTGCTCCAGTTTAACTCCCTTTAGCTATCAACATAGCTACTGAATACTCCTTCCTTATCCCATATATGAAACTTATTATTTACAAATTTTTGCTCCTGATTTAAACTTCCCACTTCTCTATACTTCTTGAAACTCTATTCTTTATTTCTGAGTGCACATTACTCACATATGCACCTGTACTGCAATTTTTTTCTCGTGGGTTCCTCACGTTCTCCTCTGTACGTTTGGTCACTTCTTCCATGTTTTTTGGGGTTCACCAATCAGTCTCGCATACGGGCACCATTATGTCAGGGTCTGGTGCTAGCCCGGAGCCTAAATTATTTCTCCTGGACCTGAGGAGAGGCGTGGGAATAAACTCACAACTCAAATGGCTTTATCGGGAAGGAGATTCTCAGGAATCCCTCATGAAATCCTGAGTTCACATCCTGAAAATTCCTCTGCATTTTTTCTCCAAATAGACTTATATACCAGAACATAAACTGAGGGGGAAATTCATTGGCATTCTGCTTCCGAGGTAACCAGGCGAATGTCTCTGGTCTCGTCCCCACCTTTGACCACACCTTTCTATGCCCATTTTGTCTCCCTATCTTCCTGCACTGATGCCAGCTCTGTCACATAGGTCAAATTAGCATCTCTATCCCAAGCATCCTCCACATTACAAAGAAGGAGCAGAACAACATTAGCATATCCTGACCCTTTGTTAGGGAGGTGACCACCTCCTGTGCTGCAGGTGCAAACTGTGGCCTGGGATTCTGGTCGCCATACCATGTAGAAATATGGGTCTACAGTATGGAATATGAGAATGCCAGGGAATGTTAAGAGCCTTAGATAAAGTTTGAGAGATCTGGGAGGTAAACCCTGGACCATTATCTGACTGAAGAGAGGTTTGGATTCCAATCTGGGGCTATTTTCCTGGAGAAGAACATCAAAAGCTATCTGGACCCTCTTGTTAGTGGCAGGAAACACTTCAATCCACCCAGACATGGTATCTAACAAAACCAAGAGTTATTTAACCCATCTGACTGTGGGCATATGAGTAAAATCAAGCTGCCACTCAGTCCCTAGAAGGGAAACCCTGACCTGGTGGGTGGGAAAAGGGAAGTTACCATACTTGGACTTGGAATCTAACCTTTGACAGATTTTATAAGACACAGTGATCATTTTTAAGAACTTTAAGTCTTCCAGGTGGATTGGAGATGAGCCTTGACAAAGTGAGACAGAGCCTGACTATTTGGATGAAGAGTTGATGTAGGTAGGACAGAATTGGCCGAGTGTCAGGTGGTGACTGTGAGAATGTGGGCCGTACTGTATGAACCCCCTGAGGTGATTGAGGTAAGTCTGGGCCTGGAAGGCTGCTGCCCTGGCTGCTTGGTCAGCTTGGTTGTTTCCCTTAGAGATGATGGAGTCTGATCCCTTAGAGATGACTAGATTCTGATGAGACCATCAGTGAATAATTCCTATAGCTCTGCGGAGATGGGAGGCCTTTAACATGGCCATAATGTAGCCTAGTTAGTTATGGATCCTCCTTTTGTTGTAAGAAGCCCTTGCTCTTTCTAGATAGCAGAGTGGGCAGGGAAAATAACAAAGCCAATTTTTATTTGGTGTGGGAAGAGAGGGGACCCCTGTGGAAACCTCCACCTGCTGTCTGGTTTATTTGGGAATGGGGAGAATGGGACTCCTTTCTTTTTTTCTTTCTTTCTTTTTTTTTCAAGACAGGGTTTCTCTGTGGCTTTGTAGCCTGTCCTGGAACTAGCTCTTGTAGACCAGGCTGGCCTTGAACTCACAGAAATCCGCCTGTCTCTGCCTCCCGAGTGCTGGGATTAAAGGCGTGCGCCACCACCGCTCAGCTGAGACTCCTTTCTTAATAATAAAAAAAAAAAATGATTATGGACAGCAAGTCACCAAAGCACAGGAAAAAACGGGTAAACTTTACACCACTGGCTAAAGATATGCATATCACAGGGCAACCAATATGTAATTTGTAAACACAAAACCCTAGAACCAAGTTATTTAAAAAAACCATTTGGTGTGGGAATACCAAAATAAATCCAAGAGATGCAGGTAAGCAGCATCGATGGAAGGAAGGCTCGGGGCCACTGGTTTGCTCCACAGTTCTTCAGAAGGACCACAGAGCAGTGCGTGCCCTACCCAGGTGCCCCAGCCACCGCGGAGAGGAGGGCGATGGAGGGCTTTCATGTGCTTGGGGGAAATACTGCACCTACAAGAGTGGCATCGACCCATGGACTTCTCAGTTAGTGACTGCCCTCACCATCCAACCAAGGCACAGATGCCTGCACTCGGTACTGCTCACAGTGCATAAGCTTTGGAGAAATCACTTCTGCAGAACAGGCTGGTCTAAAGAAAGCCACCCGGCATGAGCCAATCTGAACTTGACTGAGACTCTGGTGAGCACCCACCATCAGGCGCGAGGCTCATTGCGATACTATGAGTGGTTAGTACTCTGCATTGTAGCCACAGCAACCTCGGTTCGAATCTGAGACACAGCAATCAACATCCTTCCCATCTGGCATGCTGCTTTCTTGTCCCCTGCACCCCACACCTAGCTAATGTCTTGACACAGACTCCAGCCTCCCTAGTTCAAGTCCCGCAGACATGGAGGAACTCAAACACTATTAGTACAGTTTGCTGCTTGGAGTCTTCACTGTCAGTCATGCTGTCTCAGGTGGACTCACAAAATCACCTTCACTGTCAATCAGCCTAGGCCCAGGGCATAGTAAGCACCATCTTTGAGCAACACCCCTTCCCCTGATTTTGGTCATGTCAGCATGATGCAGGGTCTGAATGTTCCTATCTGGTATTTGTCTTAGTAATAAGACGTTAGTGGGAAATCTTGTTTTCTTTGTCCTGCCCTCCCTTTATGTGTCCTCCCCCCATTACTAGTGATGGCTCCTAGTAATGGAGTCTCAACTGGCCATCTCCTTCACCAGGCAAGGATTCCAGTGGTAGGACCTGGCTGCATTCTATTCAGTTGTTGGTCAAGGGTGCCCCATGGAAATCTCCAAACCACCCAGGCTGCTGCTAAGACACAGGACAGGGCTGCTCTCCAGAAATTGCCAACAGGACCCATTGCTGAGGTAACACTACACATGGAACATGGGGAAGTCATCTGGGTCATACAGGAAGCTGCATCCCTACCTTCTAGTCTCTTGGGTGAGGGAGGGTACTCTGAGTGCTATTCAAAGAGAAAAGCAGACATCAAGCAACCCAGTCACAAAACCCTTGACCTACAAACTGTCCTGCCTACAAAATATGAAGGACAACGGTGGCGCAGAACTGTGGGAATAGCAAACTAGTGTCTGAATTGACTTAAGGCCCTCTCCACAAGAAAACCCACACCCAACACTTGCTTGTGTAGCCAAGAACCAAAATAGATAGATAGATAGATAGATAGATAGATAGATAGATAGTAGTTAACCCAGAAGTAGATAGTCCAGGCACCTAGGGTAAAACCTTTTTTTTTTTTTTTTAATGAACCAGTACTGTTTGGTTGTTGAACTTAAGTCTTCAGCCTTAATGGAAACTTTACTATTTTTTTCTGACACAATATGAACACACACACACACACACACACACACGCACACACACATCACATAGCATGTATGCAATCTTCATGGTTATTTTGGTACCTGAGGAGATCAGAAAAGGGATGAGGACCCCCAAGATCTGGAGTTAGATAGGTGTGAGCCTCCATGTAGGTGATGGGATTCAAACATGGATCCTCTGCAAGAGCAGCCAGTGCTCTTAACCAAAAACCTATCTCTTTAGCTGTTTAATATGAAGGCTTTTTCCCCTCTGTGTAGCCCTAGCTAACCCATAACTCACTATGCAGACCAGGCTGGCCTGGAACTTAGAGATCTGCCTGTTTCTGTCTCCTGAGTGAAAGATGTATATCCCCAGGACTCTGATGAACATAAATGTTTTTATTGTAGTAATATGGGGCGGCAGGGCTGCGTTCCCCACACCCGGCCGCCCACATGGCTAGCTTATGCCCCAAAATAATTACACAGACACTGTATTCTTTTAAGCACTGCTTGGCCCTTTAGCTCTAGCACTTACAGGCTAACTCTCACATCCCGATCAACCCATCTCTAATAATCTGTGAGAACCGGTCTTACCGGGAAGATTCTCGCCTAGTCCATCCTGGGTTGGAGCTTCATGCCTTGAGCGGGGCATAGCATCTCTCCCAGGCGTCTGCTCCAAAGAGGAGAGCTGTCGAGTCTCTGAGCTCACTTCCTCTTCCTACCAGCATTTTGTTCTGTTTACTCCTCCCACCTATCCTCTAACCAATAAAATGGGCCAGGGCAGTGCCTTTATTAGCCAATGACCTTCCTCCATCATTTCCCCTTTTTCGGTTTAAACAAAAAAAAGGCTTTAACATAGCAAAATTACGTATAACAAAACAGTTATCAAGTAAAAGTTACAATAATCTTTATCATAACTAAGGAAAACTATAACTATAACTAACTATTCTTAACTCCATCAAAGACTCCAGAAAGATATAATATTACCTAAGTAAGCAAGAAAAAAGCAACTTTTAAAACTCTAGAAATGACAGAGACATCTCGCTGCCTGGACAGTCACCCAAAGTTCCTCTGTACCGTTGGGGCATCCATCTTCAGCCTTCAGGCCCATGGTATCCAGCAGACATTTCCATAAAGCAGGAAAATTCAAAGTCAGTTCAGTCACTATCTGTTGTGTCCTGCAGAATGTCTTGCAGACTCTTTCATGAATCAGGAACCCCGAAAGATCATCTCACCTTAGGCAAGTTCAGTAGTCCTCTCTCTGCGGGTTCTCTGTGTCCAGTTTATGCAATAGTCCAGGCAAGAGCAGTTTCTTGCCCAAATGGCTATCAAACTCCATAAGGATCCTCTTCGATGCCCATCTTCCTCTTGAAGTAGATTGGTGCTGCCAGGAGCAGAGTGTCTCATTGTCATGAAAAGTCCTCAGTTATTAAAACATTAAATGTCCTATTCTGTAATCTTTGAAAGACATGAAGAATGTCTATCTAACTGAATTACATCTCTATATATCTAGAAAATCTAACTAACATAACTACAAGCTTTACTATTATCGATGATTATCCATTAACAACCTATATTTCTTAATTATACAGTACATATTTAAATGAACTACACAATCACAATACCTTAATCAAAATCAGAAACACTTATACATATAACAAAATTGACCTTAAATCTCTAT
The DNA here is from genome assembly GCF_018167655.1 of Microtus oregoni. Taxonomy (NCBI): domain Eukaryota; kingdom Metazoa; phylum Chordata; class Mammalia; order Rodentia; family Cricetidae; genus Microtus; species Microtus oregoni. Next base: position 3,628,561 of record NW_024543830.1, on the reverse strand, counting down.
CAATAAAGCAAAATCTATACTAATGCAAATTATTCATATCTATATCATATCCCCCTTTAAATGTAAAAGAACATTTATAAACATTTTTTGGGAATTTGGGTGCAGTTATTTCTCTCCAAACTGCTTCCTGCTGAATGGGGGCGTCGTTAATTAGGTCTTTCATGGTATAACCTGTGTGCTAGTTTCATCTCAGTTGGCAGTTGAGCGAAGCAATTTTCTGAAGGTGTTCACACCAACCCTTCAGGAGGGCGTGGTCTATCATACCATATCGGGATAAATGCAATCCACAAGGTCTGATCCTCTGTGAAAACAAAAGAAGAATCTCTTTTCCAGAGTATCATGTCCTTAGATCCAAATTCTGAAATCATACCCTCATGATATCCGTTCTGGTTCCACTTGGCAGCCCATATAATGAAATGTCTCTCTGTACTTAGCTCCTTCACAGTCAAAAGTTTTAAAGAAAACACAATGTACATAATCCAGACTCTCTGTGAATTTTCCATTTTTATGTGGCTTATTTTTCTTTATTTCTTTTAATCTCTTAACTATCTGTACTCTGTCTCTTTAAAGACTTTACTTTTACTTTTTTAAACCATTAACTTTATTCTCTATATTCTTTTTCTTCTCTCTCCCAAGCCTACGTACATTCATCCACAGTGTGACTCATTTAGTGGTCTGAATCTGTCCTATTGTGAATCTGCAATTTTTTACTATCCAGGGGCACTTTTGATTTGCGCCTTTAAATCACTAGGCGCTTAAGAATCTAAGCTGTGACATTCCTAGGTTAACTTTTTGCTTTTTGAGCGTATATCTTTGACCTGGAATATCTCTGTAGACCAGGCTGTCTTTGAACTCTCAGAGATCCGCCTGTCTCTGCCTCTCAGGCAGTGGGATTAAAGGTGTTTGCTACTACACCTTGAACTCACAGAGATCTGTTTGTCTCTGCCTTCTAGGCACTGGGATTAAAGGCGTGTGCTACCACACACAACAACTCTCTTCCTTTTTTTTTTTTGTTTTTTACTTTAAGAACTTCAACTTTTAGTCTGCATATATTTTTAACACACTGTAAACCATTTAAAAATTTTCTTTGTCTTTGAATCTCTCTTTACTGTATATCTCTCTTTTTCTGACCACATGAATCTTTAATTTACCAAGCAATCTCAGTAGGACTAAAGGCGTGGCTTTGCCAGCTAGATCCAGTCCATTCCTTAGCTTTCCAGCCTCATGGCTGAGGTACTGGCTGTAGCCAGCAAGCGAGCTACAACAGACAACACTCAAGTCCTCTCTCGGTAGCCGGCCCTCCTGCCTCAAATAGTCAGAGTTTGCCCTGGCAGGACGGCCCAGAAAGCCGGCATTTTTAAACGGCGCAGCTTTTTTCCTGTTATGGCTGAAAACCGAAAAGCATGTGTTCAGCTTTTCGTCAACACCGTTTAAGTGTTTCGTGGCAGGACCTCTTAATGAGCTGCAGGCTTTGCAGCTAAAGCTGAGTCAGGAAGCCTCTCTTAGATGAGGCGCTTGCTTGCCTCTAGCAAGCAGAGTAGAACCGAGAAATTGCTGCTACCAAGAAACCAGGCACAATGCTTTCATTTTGTTCTAGAATTACTTCCCAAGCTGTCTCAGGCTTTATGTGGAAGCAGTTGTCCACGTGGGCGCCATATGTAGTAATATGGGGCGGCAGGGCTGCGTTCCCCACACCCGGCCGCCCACATGGCTAGCTTATGCCCCAAAATAATTACACAGACACTGTATTCTTTTAAGCACTGCTTGGCCCTTTAGCTCTAGCACTTACAGGCTAACTCTCACATCCCGATCAACCCATCTCTAATAATCTGTGAGAACCGGTCTTACCGGGAAGATTCTCGCCTAGTCCATCCTGGGTTGGAGCTTCATGCCTTGAGCGGGGCATAGCATCTCTCCCAGGCGTCTGCTCCAAAGAGGAGAGCTGTCGAGTCTCTGAGCTCACTTCCTCTTCCTACCAGCATTTTGTTCTGTTTACTCCTCCCACCTATCCTCTAACCAATAAAATGGGCCAGGGCAGTGCCTTTATTAGCCAATGACCTTCCTCCATCATTTTTATGGTAGTGAAGGGTGGCTCTAAAAATAGCTGATAGTTTAATTGTGTGTTTATCACAATTGAAATAACTGTGTGTGGGACAGGGCCTTGCTATGTAGCCCAGGCTAGTATCAGTTTCCTGCCCCTGCAGCCATTGCATTTTGTGTGCTGGGCTGACCTGTCCACACCTCCACAATCAGACTCATTCTCAAGGACCACCTGGGTGTATGGTAAAGCAAACATCACACAAGACAGACTTGACACTCATGGGGCCCATGAGAACCCCATTTCTTCTGCAGTGTCTGAACACCCACTGAAAGGTAAAGTTTCAACTCAGGACCCTCAAGACCAAGTTCTTAGCACACAAGAGACTTATTTACCCCAGAGGAACAGAGGGCAGGAAAAAGAACGAGATATAGGAGATAGGGAATGAGGGAGAAGGGGACAGGGACAAGGGAAGGAGACAGGCATGCTTTCTGGAAGCACAAAGGACTGGCTCTTGATGGAGAGGAGACAGACATGGCACATAGGAAAATGGTGATTAATGAGGGTAAAATGGGAACCCCCATGTTAGGATGAGGTCTTTAATTTTAATTGGGCAGGTAGATTTGGTAAGCCAACTGGGGCTTTGGATGACTGGACTTCAAGACTTTGATTGCTGGACCTTGTTGGGTGCTCAGCCTCAGAAGGAGGAAAGGTCCTGGAGACAGCAGCCCTCCAAGACTGTGCTGGGCCACCCTAATTATCATCTGCCACCAACTCTGCCACCCATCTCTCCATCTCTCATGGCAGATCTCCCGTCTGGGGTCACCTGCCTGTGTCCTGAAAAGCCAGCTCCCCTCTTTAAATAAATCTCTGTGTCTTGACAGCTCCCATGTAGCCCAGGCTGGCCTCCATCTCACCATACAGCTAAGGCTAACATGCAAGCTGTGATCTTTTTGCCTAGATGGCAAGGCATGTTTACATGGTGCTGAATTGGAGCTTGGGGTTTAATGTCCTAGGGAAGCCCTCTACCACCTGAGCTCCCATCCTGGTCTGTCTGTCTTCTTTGAACCAAAGTTTCTGTAGTCCAGGATGGTCTGGAACTCCTGATCTGCCTATGCTGTTGTCCCCAACACTGGCATGACAGGCTTGTGTCTCACACATCTTCCTTCCAGTCAATGAACAGCTCTCCAGCATCCCAGGGTCTGGTGTTGGGTCACTACCATGAGAATGTGTCCACGAGGAAGGTGAATGACACTAACCACCTGGGGTGCCAGGAAAAGGTGCATTCCCACAGTCACACAGTTATTAGGCAGCCTGGACAGGACTGATCTGTTCAGACCATTTTTGGCTGCAAATTCTTGCATGGAACACTAGTGGCATGGATGAGGCCAGGCCCTCGGCATTGCTCGGGGTCCTCCGGTGTCGGGAAAACCATCTGCTATAGCAAAGAAGGACTCGTCAGAAATATCTGAGGACTGGAGAGACCCACAAATCTATATGTCACAATGTGTCTTTGACGTGTGGAAGTGGAAAAGCATGGAATCTGCAAGAACCAGACACAGCTGGAAGGATCCAGGAATACGAGGAACATTGTGGTTGGACCAATGTGAGGGGAATGTGAGCCACAGGCCAGCTGGGGCTAGTTTGGTAACAGAGCATCCAGTGTGGACATGAGAGGAAGCAAAAAGACAGGGTCAGATCCTGAGACTCCACAAAAGTGGGAAGGAGCTGGACAGCCACTACTATCAGACAGGGACACTGTGGGGATTGATGGAGAGTCTGGGAGGGGCAAGGTCCCATGTAGTGGTATCTGCAGATGTCAACAGTGGCAGAGGTTATATCTGGAGAACATGCATTCCAGGCTGACCATGGACTGGCTTCTCTTTACAGGGACGGTCAGGATGCGTAGAACGGTGGTGATGGCTATAAAATACCTGTATGGTGCAACAACTCTAAGTCTCTCCCCTTGCCTGCCCTTCCTAAGCTCTCCTAATGTATCTTACACCAAAGCTAGCAGCGCCACCTATGGAAGAACATGGGAATTGGAGCAGTTGCCTCCAGAGAAGGAATTTGGCTTTTGTTTGCTGGTTGACACAGCATAGCAAGGATCTACATCTCGTTCTGCAACGGAATTGTGTGATTATGTGCAGGTTTTTCTATTTACATATGTGTGTGAGTGTGCCGGTTTTCGTATTTATGTATGTGTGTGTGCTTGTGTCTCCATCGCTAATGCCTCCTCTAGATGGCGCACACTGACCTCTGTTCGACACTACTCTTTCTTCACTCCATTGATTCAAGGTTGGGCCATCATACTCTTTCTACGACTGTTTGCATTCACTATCTGAAGGCTCCGCTGGGCTCAGTGGTTCCAGATAGACCTGCCAAGAGCTAGTCACATCTTCACTACCAACCACATAGCTTGAGTGAGCTCTAGTGACACTCTGAGTGAAATTTTCATCACTTCCTATGTGTCTTCTCTTTGTTTTGAATCCTCCAATCTCTAAAAGTCTGAGGATCTGCACCAGTGCTCCTTCACATCAGAGACCTCATCTGTTCTACTCCCTTTATCCTGACCTCATTTCTAAGCATCCTTGTTTCTCACGTTACTTGAGTGTGGATCTTCAGAAGGGAAAAGCCATCCCTGGGCAGCGGTTGGGAAGTGAGCTTTCAACTTCTCACATAAAACGTGAGCAGCATAGGGATAGATTTCCAACCATAGGAAGAAAATGTCCCTAAAGGCTTCCCCGGTGTCCCCCGAGAGGCTCTTGGAAATGGCACCTTAGTTTCAGGTCACTTTTGGGTGAAGTAGTTAGCAGGGGTTAAGAGCTGTATCATATGACGTCAGCAGTCCCCCACCTGGACATTCTACTGTATCCTGGAGAGCCTGGAATTCTGTGATGTCACCTGTGTTGTGGCAACGCCAACTGCCCTTGAGGCATTCGTTCAGTGCCTGTGTGGTTCACCCACAGCCATGCTGACACGACTCAACAGGCTGCTTGGGAGACAGGATGGAGAGCGCAGGGAGGCCAGAGAGAGGCACAGGGAAGATGGCCTTCAGTCTCCGAGTCACACATCAAGGAATAAATGGTTCTGGAGAAAGCGCAGTGAGTCCTGGGCAGGGGACAGGGATTCCTGAAGGATGAAGGCTTTAGTTGATCCTTTCAGGAGTGGGACTCAGGAGGTGGGAGTTCCTGGGAAGCGATGTCCTCTTCTGCTTTTCTGAGTTACTAAAGAGCAGGCCCAAAGTCGAGGATGTCGGATGGTGTGTGTGGCAGAGAGCCAGGGATGGACAAGGCTTCCACTGCTGTGCTGAGGGCCCTCTGCTTTCCCTCGGCCTCTGCGTGGGAAGCACCGAGGGACCACAGTGGTTCCAGTTCCAGCCCTGCCCTTCACCGTCACTGGATTTCTTTTGCTTGTGTTTCACTAGAAAGAGGGAGAGTAACGTCCCCCAGACAAGCTCCCAAATAAATCACACACAGAAGCTTCTTCTTTCTTCTGAATGCCTGCCCTTAGCTTGACGTGTTTCTTCTCAGCTCTCCTTGACTTAAATTACCCAGACTACCTTTTGCCTCTGGGCTTTTATCTCTCTCTTCTGTAAATCTTACTTCCACTCTTATTCCATGGCTGCTGAGTGAGCTGGTGTCTGACCCCTGGAGTCCTCCACTCTTGTTCTTGGGCTCCTTCTTCTTCTCCTCTCAGAGTTCACCTACTATTTATACTCTCTGCCTGCTAAGACCACCTATCCCTGCTCCTATCTCACAATTGGCTGTCCATATCTTTATTAGGACCATCAGGTATTTTAGAAAAGCACAGTAACACAGCTTCACAGAGTTAAACAAATGAAGCATAAAGGAAAGTTATACACCTGAAAATAATATTTCCCAACATTGATGGACATATCGAGCAATAGTGATTGGGGATGGAGACATGGCTTATGGGTCCCAACTTGAGGATAGTTGTTCTGCTCTCTGTGGACTTCAGTGGGTTCCATGCGTTCCCTCTTCCTCAGGCTTCTTCTGGGGACTCAACATGGTCTCTCTTGGTCCTGTACCATCTAACTGTACAAATTCACTGATGTTTATCTACCTACAGGGAGTACTGGAAAGGCACGGACCTCAGCCTCCCTCACTGAGCAGGAGCAGCAGATGAACAAGGTTGATGAACTGAGCCTTCAGCTCCAGATGATGACCAATGAGAGGAACGAACTTCGTGCAATCCTGGCCAACTATACCAACAATGATTTGAACAACAGGTAGTCATTATGTCCAGTTCTCTGGTGACTGTCTTGACCCCCCTATGTCAACCCCAGCATTCCTCATGTCACCTGAGGCTGCACCTCCAAGGTGTCCTCCTTCCCAAACTACTTTTCCCGAGTGCATCTGAGAGGCAGAACTGAAGCCGGGGTAGGAGTGAGATGGGGGCACAGGCTGTTCTGCTTCCTCCCAATGAAAAGCAGAGCCTGCGTCCTGAGTCACATTCTATGGATGGAGCACCAGTGTGTGAGCTCACAACACGCATTTCAAAGAGGCCTGGACAGGTGGTGGGAGATGCTGGGTGCTGAGTTCATGGGAGTCTTTGTATTTGACTGGGGGATTTCTAGCTGGTTGCTCTGGGAGCAGGGCCTGATCCCACTTGGTTTATCTCAGTGTGTGACTGGAAGACCTGGAGCTCATCCCGGCATCTCTCTGCTCTTGTTCCTTATACTCTGAGATAATGCCACCTACCTGCATGTCTCTGGCATCCTACTTGTGTATGGGTTTATGTGTGTGAAGAGCTAACAGGCCCAAACATTGCCAATATGGCAGTGGCAGATTTTGCCCTTTTCACTTCCCTCTCACTTGATATAACGTTAATTCGAATTTCTGAAATTTGTCCTCAAGGTTCATACCATTATTTGTCCTATGACTCATTCCTGAAGCCAAACACCAAGGTCCAGCAATCAAAATTCACTATTTGGCTATTCTGGCTAAGCTGTCCAATCAGGTCTCACCAACTCATCCTAGCACAGACTTCCCCTTATCTTCTTAAAAACCCACTGCTGAGAAAAATACCGGTTGTTTGCTCTCAATTCTTGCCTGATTCAGAGGCAGGTACCTATTCCATGATTGCTCTTCTGAGTCCATAAATCTCCTTTGTGCTGTGGTGTCTGGTGTGTTCTGTACTGTCTCTGAGGGGTTCCCTGACAGTGTGTGTGTTCATGTGTGTATCTGTTCAGATCCTGTGAGTCAGAGATTGGTGGCAGGGCTGAGGATCTGTCTGACTCAGAGTCTCAGGTGATATAAGTGCTCAGGCCCTGGAGTCTCATTTTGAGCATCCCTGCCCTCATCCTTTGTGCTCGCCTTGGTGACTGAATGGAATTCCCTGGGGGAGTTTATAGAGTCATTGTACTGTACGGTCTCCTCCATGGAAATCCTGATTATGAGTTCTGAGTATCCTTGTGATAACAGGAACACAGAATAAATATTTTTTTTCTGAAGACAGGAGACATGACATCAGAGTTTTCAGGTAGGCCCAGACCCATAGCACAGACTCCTGGGACATCTTATAAAGAGCTAGTTTGTTTCTCCAGGCCTATGAGAAAGCTCATGTAGCCCTGTCTGTCTCCATCCTGATGCTCTGCCTTTCTGGCCCTGGAGCAGTTTATCAAGTCTAATAAATATCAACAGGTCTTAGTACCTAGGATTCAGGACATGACATCTAGTGCACTAGGATAATCCAAGACCCAGCCGTAATTCATGTGTTCATGGGGTTCTGATGACTGTGTTCATGGGGTTCTTTGTTCCTGGTCCCATGCTCTACCACAGGCTGAATTCTGAGCTAGAGGAGCTGAAAATGGATCATCAGAAGGAGATGTCAGAGCTGGAGAAATTCCCCAAGGAAATTAGTGAGGCCTCTTCCCAGTGCAAGGAGCTGACTGAGAAGACAATCTCATACAGGTGAGTGTCTGATTGGATGGGACCCCGCACTTGGGAAGGACAGCTGCTGCACTTATTTCTCTTTGAACCAGAGTGAGGGCTGTGCTTCTAGCTTGTCCTCCAAGACTGATTTCTCCCAATTGCAAGGAGTCTGAGAGCCCCTCCCAACACTGGCCTGTCACCTCTCAGAACTTCTAGATAGAAAACATGGTTTGCACCATGAATGGTGTCTGGGACTTTAACAGGGACTTAAAGAGCCTGTTGATATGGGACACAGATGTGGAATGTATTCCTCTTGGGTCCTCTGTTCTCCCTCAGAAGGTTTGCTCTATACCTGATAATGTTCTCCCAAAACCATGATCAGTGTAGGACCGGCATGTGTTGGGGGTGCAGAATCCTGTTCTCAGAGGTACATCATCTTGGTGATACTGGCATGGCTAATGTGTTCTGCAGTCTGGGGCTGTCTGAGGACATAGAACCTTGCAGGGAAGGTGGTATTAGTAGGTAGGAGTGGCAGATGGAGGTGGACTGGAGCTCATCATTGTTTGTGATGGTTAAGCACCCTCCACAGCCGGCTTCTGAGGGAAAAGACACAGATGAAGGAAAAAGTGGGCATGTTGAGAGAGGACAACAGAAAGCTGCAGCAGGAGCAGACCTACCTGCAAGAGTCCTGTGAGGAGACAAAGAAGCTCTGTGAGGAGGCCCATGAGAAGATCTATGACCTCTTGACAAAGCAGCAGCAGGTAAGCTGAGGCAGCAGGAGCAAGCTGCCCACCTATCTAACCACACACACATATATGTACACTGTCATGTAACCGTCCCCTCAGTTACCCAGCTGACCACCTCCATTCCATCTAAAAGTTCATTTCTGGGATCGTCACAAGTCTTTCTGGGGAGTAACCTCTGGGAAGACACAACCTGACTGGAAAACAAACCATCCTGCTCTGGTAGAAGCTGCAGTTCTTTGAGGGAGACTTGTAAATCACATATCAAACACCTACATGTCAGTATGGTAGGAAGGGTTTTATCCTGGGAGCCACATAGGGAGAATCACAGAGCTTTGAGTGAGTGAGTGAGTGAGTGAGTGAGTGAGTGAGTACAAGGACCTGGGGATCATTTGTTTGCTAGAACATAATATTTTTTGTTCTGCTTAAGCTACCAGGCCAGAGCTCTTTGGATCTCCTGTCTCCTCACAGGTAGAGATTCCTATCCTTTTCTGTCTCATCTTATTGCTAACTGCTTTGTTTTATAAGGAAGACAAAGAACTATTTTGGAATTAATGTGTTTTGTAAAAGAAAATTCAAACCCCAGAGCTATTTTGAAAATAAAAAGTAGATCTTTCCTTTCACCGAACTGAGGCAACCTCCCAGGAAATGTCTCGTTTGTCTCATTGGCTTCACAACAAGGAACCTGCAGTCTGTCTCTTTGCTGACATTGTGATGCTCACTCTATCATGCGCATGGTTATGTCTTAGTACAGATCCCCTCATAGTTGTACAGAGAGCTGCATTTCAGAACAACACTGTGCTGACCTCACTAGGCTCCTACTGACTGATCTGAGGCTATTTTCATATTTTATGCCCCGTGTTATGGTCCAAAGTTGTTGGGTCATGACCATGGGTCAGTCTCATTCTCTAGTGCTATCAAGGTCTTCTCTGGAGTAGCCTGGGTAAGGTCCCTTAGGAAACTAGAATGGGTCAGCTTAGAGCTATCGAGAGGTTTCATGTGCAGCTTCTTCCTTTGGGACTTGGTCTTTTGTGGTCAAGCTCAGGTGTGCAGATGTTTTTCACTCACCTGTATGATCAGTGAGTCTTGAGAAGAAGAACTTTTCTGGAGGGGAAAGAAGTTCTGACTAGGGCAGAAGCCAGTGCTAAGAGCACTGAGAGACAGCACTGAGGACCGCTGCCTCCCCCTGCAGCAGGAAAGGTGCTGCAACATTGTAGTCTTTTCCTTTGCTTTTCTGGGTTCAGGAGGAGTGTGTGTGTGTGTGTGTGTGTGTGTGTGTGTGTGTGTGTGTGTGTGTTATTGTGTGTGTGTTGTGTTTATATGTATCTTTGTGGGTTTGAGAATATGTGTTTAAGCTTCTATATGTGTGTCCACTCATGGAATGATGGACATCTTTAAGGATGACGGAGACCAGTGTTAATAGAAAGTACTGTTCCTGCTCTGGTCAGCATCAGTTTGCATCAGTCACAGAGTACATGGAGCTCCCATCTTTGGCATGTCCACCCAGCTAAGTAGAACAAAGGACCACAAAACTCATGCAGCTAAAAGATTTTCAGGTGTTTGTAGAGACATAAATATTCATCTGCAAAGAAATCCTTTGCAGAAAACCAAGATAATGCAGGACATTGAGGTGAGAAAGAGGATGCTGAGGTGAATCAAGGTGCCTGAGAGCAGGAAAGCCTGGTTGAGGATGTGTGTCCTTCTCTGCTCTGGGTGAAAGGTGACTGCCCATAACGACTTCTGCATCCTGTTTTCTTCTCCTCATCATTGCCTGCTCCCATTTTCCTTTCACCTTTGTCCAATCTTGAGTTGGTTCACTTTGTTTCTGGATCTTGGCATGGATTTTGAAAGAGATGCTGAACTGCAGAGGTGTCTCCCCCAGCAGAAGTCCCATAGCCATGCTGAGCTGTGAGAACAGGCTGTCTTAGTGCAGCCCACTCAGGCTCATCATCGTCTAAAGCACTCACTGCGTGTTGTGTCTGCAGCGCTCAGAAGCAGGTTTCATTCCAAGCTTCTTTACGCTGAGTTAAAGTTGGCCTGATGGGAGTTGGGAGAAATGAGGATCCTCAGATATTGCTAGGAAGGAAAATTGTGTAGCCCTGTGAGAAGCTATGTATAATTTTTCAGAAACTTGAATTGCAGTCTCCAAATGATGCAGTAATCTCAAAATGAGAATTAAGGGTCACAGAGAATCTAGGGGACACCTGGGTTATAGAAGCATTCCTCAGAGCAACCCAATCCAGAAAATATTCAAATGCCCAACATTGATGAGTAAAAATTCAATGAAGTCAAGTCCTTCCATGGAATATTGCTAAGTATGAAGTAATAGATGTACTATTTGACCAGGAGTCAGTCAGCCTTCTGTTACTTAGAGAAATCCCTGACACAATCATCTTACTGGACGGAAAGGTTTATTTTGACTCCTGCTTGTAGAGATTTTCTGGCTTTCTGAGCTCATTGCTCAAACTCCTTGGGCAGAAAATGAGGTAACCTGTGGTTTAGAACGTTCTTGTTGGAGGAAGCTGCCCTTCTTGGAGCCATGGGAAAGCACTGAGTGAGAGGAAGGGGCTGGTCCACTATCAGGCAGTGGTCCTGTACCACGGAACTAAGACTTTAATGAACAGACTGGAAAATTTGTATGCAAGCTTAGATAACTGATCAAGGAACCCTGGCATCCATCATTTGTGGCCTGGGTGCACAAGGCAAGCACTACATTGACTGCTCTGCCCACTGTGTTTTTCTCCCAGGGACCAGGCGTGCATGTGGTGCATAGACACACAGGCAGGCAAAACCCCCACACATATAAAGTAGACATATAATGAAAATCATCAAAACAAAGACAAAGTACACATTCCTCATCATATCAACACATCCCTGTACCTGGTTTATAATTCGGGGGGAGAGGGTGTGGGCTAATGAAAGTTAACTCTCTTCTTCATAGATTCCCAGGTGATCTCTTCTTCCATATTGTTAGCTAGGAACTACACATGTGGATGCAATGCAGTGTGCTTGTATGTGAGCATCCATGTACTTGTGATGAACACGACTGTGTAAGTGTGTTTGTGTTTGTGTACATGCATGCACACATGTGTACATGTGCGCAGACAACCCTGCCCTAAGAACACAATCCTCTAATGAATAGGAACATCAAAGACTGGAGGAACACCTTCAATTCCTGCTGAAGTGGAAGAAACTGGTTACCCAGCAAAGGGACTTGGCAGGAAAGCTGCAGCATCACTTCACTGAGTCCCAGATGAGGTAAAAGCACGGACTGACAGAAGCAGTTGTAGTCTAGTGGATTCTCTGTTTCGGGGTCTCTGAACTGTCTGGGTTTTAGTCTATTTGGCAAGGCTCCCATCCACATTCAGGGAAAAAATATCTCAGAGTATCGAGTTGGCTAATCACCGGGAACTTTTGTCCAGAAAACAATATGTTTGGTTTTGGTCTTCTGGGGTTTGTGTCCCCTTCTTCTCCTGTGAGAAGCGGCAAGTGAATTGTGAAGGACTGTGTGTCCTCTGCCACTTTATTTTCCTTCAGAAACATCACATTTAGAGATAAATTTCTAGTCTTTGACTGATTTGAACGCAGCGCACCCCTGCTGGATGCAGGCTCTCTGCAGGGTTCGTCAGTTTCCTGTGAGAAGATTTACTCTGCCATAAACAGATTAGGAGTTGACAAATTAGCCCATGCAGGTTCTGGGCTGTAGGAATAATTAGAGCCTTCCCTGCAGTGTTGTGTGGGCTCCACTAGAGGGCAGACATAGAGTTTTACAGGTTGTTCACATTTCACCTGGTATCCAATCAAGGCCAGGAATATCTAACTCAGACATTGATACTCCTCCAAAATAAAGTTTTTGGACTGTTGAAAATATGTTGTTAACAGTGTATTTTCCAGTTCAACTTATAGCAGTTTTTAAACGTTGAGGAAAAAATCCAGTCCAGGGGCCTCTGACCCTTTTCTCTTGAGGAAGCAGTCATTGAGCTCAGCTGAAAGGTGATGCTGGGTTGTCTAGCTGGTGGGGACTCAAAAGCTGACATGGCAGGGCCCCACCAGGCCTGTGTTCCAGCTGCCTTCCTCCTCTAGGTTTGAACATCTCCAGCATGAACTGGAACAGACCACAGCCCAGGAGGAGAGCCTCCTGCAGATGGAGCTGCTGCAGCAGGAGCACTATGTGCCAGGCAAGTGAGCCACCATTGAGCCCATTCCCACCAACCAGGGGTTCACGGTGTGGGTTTTCTCCCTTGACTTTTCCTTTACTAGGGGTGAATAGCCCTGATTTTCTTCTTGTTTGTGCCCCAGAGAGACTGTTTCTATGTCTGATTTCCATTTCTTTTCTGACAGCACCTCGTAAGAGAACTGAAGGTAACCAGAGACACCTTGAAGGCATGACATTCTACACTCCAGGATCCAGGCCTCCTCTGAAAAAGCCATGTCCCTTTCTGCTGTGAGCACAACATTGAGGCAAATATCAACCAATCATTAGAGGATTCAGCCACAATTTGATTCACCTCTGTTGGCTCACAATTTTCAGAGAAAAGACTGCATCAGAAATAAGCTTGAAATTCAGACGACACCCCACAAATTACTCAGAAGCCGAACATCCATCACCAAGTGGGCAAAACCACATGGAGGGAGATACTTGGGTGAGCAAGAGTCATTCTGTCAGCTACTGTCAAGGCTTTGGCAAGCTGACTCCATATGTGATGTGGAGTCTGACAAGGAAGACTCTGTCACACTGCTATCCAGACAGACCACACCCAAAAGCCCAAGATTCTCTCTCTAGTGCAGAGCTGACGCTGACCCCATATCACTCACAAGTGTTGGTGATGATAATTCACTACAGAGACTAATCCACTTCCTCGTGTCTTATGTTATTGATTTGCTTTTTCTTAATATTCCAAGGGAAAGTGGGAAATTTGCTTAATTTTATTTTTGTGGTTGTTTTGTTATGTTTTAGATTGTTTGGTTTGGTTTCATTTATATCTTGGGATATCTGTGCATTAGTTTTTTGGTTTTCTTCATTTTAGTGTAAGTTTTTGTTATTTCTTTTATTATTACCATTGTTTTAATAGCTTGCTAAGGTTACACACTGTCTTTAATGATCACTGTCTTAAAGCCCCCATTGAATAAAATGAATGTTTTATGAATAAAAAGCTATTTCCAACTTTTCACTCTTAAGAATCTTCTTTATTCAGATGAGCTGTCACACTATTGTAAACCCACAACTCACAGGCGTGGATCTGTAACTGCAAGTTCCAGGTAGCTTGGGCTGCACAGTTATTTTCCAGTCATGGCCTGCACGGGAAGATGGCACCTCGGATATGGATACGGATGGCATGGCCTACTCCGTGTATACCCACTAGTCTACAGAAAATCTAGACATATTGTATCCCTGAGGTCATATATTTAGCTTCAGTAGAATGTGGTACACACAATGTACAACATGTTCATGACATCATCATGCAGAGCAAACTGAAGGGAAACACAACTAACTGTAGCCGGAAGCTTTAGTGTGTTCTGCCTGGTCCCGACTGCTTATAAAGTATATGCTTTATTTAGGTAGGTCTCCTGAGACAGCCAAAAGTGCTCTTAATGCATGAGCCATCTCTCCAGTCCCTGCCCTTGACTTTGTCCTCCCAGTCATATGTGCTCTATCAGTAGATTGGATCACCTCCAACCAAAGACAGGCATTTCATGAGACCTGTAGGGACAGGCACATGAAACAGGCATGCTAATTGTCTTAGGCTGCCATACATCCATGCAGGGCTCACATCGGTTCTAGACCCAGACCCAGCATCGCTGACTGTCTGATTGGAATGGATTTCTTCATCTCTCATCTAGGTTGACAATACAGGTTAGGACTGTCTAATCACATGCAGAATTTGAGAAGACCCTATTGTGAATAGAGAGGTGGGGTAAGGAACCCCTCTTGATAGTCTAAGTAAGCAATATTATGAGGAGCCTTATGACTAGCTGGAGTAAAAGAAGCCTGTATCAGTGGCCACATACCTCCTGTGGAGAGTGTTTCTGTGCAAGACTATAAAAAATTGAGAGAGATGGTTGATAGGTAGGTAGATAGATAGATAGATAGATAGATAGATAGATAGATGATAGCCCAGTAGTAGGTACCCAGAGACATAGGGTAAAATATTTTTTTTATAAACTAGTAGTGTTTGATTTTATCCTAAGTCTCTGGACTGCCTACTACTGGGCTATCTACTATCTCTCTAACTATCTATCTATCTGAAAGACCTCTAGAGCATGGAAACTCTCAAGTCTCAGGATAACACGACCCCCCAGGAACTCACGAGAGACCGTCCTTGCTGCAATCACACGAGGTTTATTCACAGGACAGGAACCAGTGCACTGGGGCCAAAACTCATTTCCCATGCAGGGGTAGAGAGTTTGACCCCGAGTAACTGGGAGAAGGAGTATTTAAGGGAAGAAACTATCCAAAAGGGATAGAGAGGGCGTCATTGGAAAATTCCAAAAATAACAGTGGTCATTGAAAAATTCTGAAAATACCAGCGATAATCACAAGGGGGTAACTCCCTGTTTCTCAAGAATATAATCTAACTTTATCTTCACTGAAACGGTTAATCTAGATTTTTTGATTCTTCTCTCCATGCTTAGATTTTTGGCTCTATTTTTTCTGCTAGAGGGTTCTGAATTTATCCAGGTCTTTCATATCTTTTTATCTCTCTATCATATATATATATATATATATATATATATATATATATACAATATCTACTCTGGTTCTTGGCTACACAAGCAAGTGCTGGATGTGGGTTCCTTCTTGTGGAGAGGGCCTTAAGTCAAATCAGACACTGGTTGGCTATTCACACAAGTTCTGTGCCCCGATTACCCTTCTTATTTTGTAGGCAGGACATTTTGTAGGTCAATGGTTTTGTGAATGGGTTGGTTGGTGTCTGCTTTTCTTTTTCTATAGAGACTAGAAGGTAGGATGCAGGATTCCTGTATGACTAAGCTTGACTTCCCCATGTTCCATGTGTGGATGTTACCTCAGCAATGGGACCCGCTGGCAGTTTCTGGAGAGCAGCCCTGTGTCTTAGCAGCAGCCTGGGTGGTTTGGAGATTTCCATGGGGCACCCTTGACCAACAACTGAATAGAATGCAGCCCAGTTCTTCCACTGGAATCCTTGCCTGGTGAAGGAGATGGCCAGTTGAGACTCCATTACTAGGAGCCATCACTAGGAATGGGGGGAGGACACATAAAGGGAGGGCAGGATATAGAAAACGAGATTTCCCACTAATGTGTTATTACTAAGACTAATACCAGATAGGAACATTCAAACCCTGCATCATGCTGACATGACCAAAACCTGGGCTAGGGGTGTTGCTCAAAGATGGTGCTTACTACGCCCTGGGCCTAGGCTGATTGACAGTGAAGGTGATTTTGTGAGTCCACCTGAGACAGCGTGACTGACAGTGAAGACTCCAAGCAGCAAACTGTACTAATAGTGTTTGAGTTCCTCCATGTCAGTGGGAGTTGAACTAGGGATGCTGGAGTCTGTGTCAAGACATTAGCAAGGCTTCGGTGCATGGGAGCAAGAAAGCAGCATTCCAGACCAGACAGGAAGGACGATAATTCCCATGACTCGGATTCGAACCATGGTTGCTCAGACCACAACACAGAGTACGACATGCCAAGCAATGAGCCCTAAAGTGGGTGCTCACACAAGCCTCAGTAAAACTCATCCTGGCCCGGACCGGTTTCCGAGGCTTCCTTCAACCGGCCTGTCCTGCAGAAGTGATTTCTCCAAAGCTGCTGGGCTTATGATGCTGCCAAGTGCTCGCGTCTGTGCCATGTTTGGGTGGTGAGGACAGTCGCTAACTGTGAAGTCGGTGGGGCGCTGCCACTCTTGCAGGTGCAGTATTTCCTCCAGCACCTGATGGCCCTCCATTGCCCTCTTCTCTGTGTTGGCTGTGGCAGGTGGGGAGGGGAACAGCTGCTCTGGGGTCCTCCCAAAAAGCTGGGGAGCAAACCAGCTGTCCAGAGCCTTCCCTAGACGCCCCCGTCTACAGTGTCTAATGCCGTCACTGCCAGTCCCTGGACTCCTTACTAAACAAGTCTTGGCCTGCCTGTTTCTGTGGTTTATTTTTTTGTTTCCACAGCACATGATTTTTGAAATAAATCTGTTCTAGGGTTTTTGATTACGAATTATGTTGTCGGTTCCCTTGTCATATGCATATCTTTAGCTGGTAGTGTAAAGTTTACCCGTTTTATTAAAATCTGGTTCGTTTCCTTGCTTTAGTGACTTGTTTTTCATAATTTTCTTTTATTAACAACGGATTCCCGCCGGGTGGTGCTGTTTCATGCCTTTAATCCCAGCACTAGGGAGGCAGTGGCAGGCAGATCTGTGAGTTCAAGGCCAGCCTGGTCTACTAGAGCTAGTTCCAGGACATGCTCCAAAGCCACAGAGAAACCCTGTCTCGAAAACAAAAGAAAAAAAAAGATATTCCCATTCTTTTCATCCCCAAATAGGCCAAAGACAGAAGGTGGGGGTTTTCACAGGTGTCCTCATCCCCACCCTACCATCCAAAATAAAAATTGCCTTCATTGATTACCCTGCCGCAGGACAGGCCATAAATAGACAGGGTGTGACAGAAAGGTAAGGCCTTAGGTACCTTAAGTCCATAGGGGGTTTTTCTTATCTTTTTATTTACTGGGTTTCCAGTATTTAGGGAAGTAGGGGAATTTCCATTTGCCAAGTCACCACACAAGGACTGTAAATTTAGAAAGCTGTTTGTTAAAAGCCTAAAAATTGTGGCGTCTGGGAGGGCTCGACCTCTCGATTAATAGCATAA
The DNA here is from genome assembly GCF_018167655.1 of Microtus oregoni. Classification (NCBI taxonomy): domain Eukaryota; kingdom Metazoa; phylum Chordata; class Mammalia; order Rodentia; family Cricetidae; genus Microtus; species Microtus oregoni. The sequence goes on along the minus strand of NW_024543830.1, from coordinate 3,611,051 downwards.
CACACTAAACGATTGCTCCACAGAGTCCTTAAAAAGATCAAACCCGGTCTCCTTGGTGAGCCAGACATCACCATGGCAGTCACACCTGTGATGTCCACTTTGTCGAGGCCAAGCGAAGGCAACCTGCCGGGCTCCCTGCCGGCCCCATGGCCGCTTCCAGATCTCGCGTGAACTTTATGAACCCGGAGCATCCAGGACACTTTGACCCCTACGCCACCGGGGGTCGGGGCCGTCTAGGATTCCACACCTGTGGAGTAGCGTTCCGGCCGACCATCAGGACGCTGCAAAGGAGCCCAAGTAAGCGTTAGGGTCGGGTTTTTTACACACCCCGGCAACTGACACGCGAGGGGTGGTCGCCCCAGGTGTGTGCTGGAACCTCAGCGGGGCACCAGTGGGAAAGGCAGCAAGTGAGGTGCCAGTGCTCAGGGAGTCAGGACAGGAGGGAGATGGACGAACTTGACCCGGAGTGGAGAGGGAACCATGGGGGGGGGGGGTGGCCTGGGGGTGGGATTGGGGGCTGTGCACCACGGAGACCGGGTCTCTCTCTCTATCTCCATCGGTCTCTGGACGAAAGTTCTATGGTCATATTAAGATAGTCATTAGTCTGCCTACAGGACAACGCCAGTTGAGGCACCCTCTCCTCCACTGCCCAGGGTCCTAGCTGGGGTCATCCATGTGGACTCCTGGGAAACCCTCAAGAGCCAAGCCTCTTGCCAAACCCAAAATGGCTTCCTCAATTAAGATATCCCCTTCCCTGCTCCCATATATGTCCTTCCTCCATCTCAACCATCCCACTCTCCCAAGCTGTCCCCAACCTTCTCCTTCTCCCTTCTCTCTAACCCTCTCTCCTCCCACCCACCCCACTCACACCCCCATGCTCCCAACTTTTGCCTGGCAATCTTGTCTGCTTCCAATTTCCAGGTGGATCTATATGTGTTTTTTGTGGGTTCACCTTATTTTTTAACTTCTGTAGGATCATGATCTATAGGCTCAATGTCCTTTGTTTATAACTAGAATCTACTGGTCATGAACTATAGGCTCAATGTCCTTTGTTTATGGCTAGAATCCACTAATGAGTGAGGACATACCATATTCATATTTGGGGACTGGGTTATCTCAATCAGGAGAGTGTTTTCTATTTCCATCCATTTGCATGAAAAATTCAAGGTGTCATTTTTTTTAACCACTGAGTAGTACTCTAATGTGTATATGTGCCACACTTTCTGAATCCATTCTTCCATTGAGGGGCATCTAGGTTGTTTCCAGGTTCTGGCTATTACAAATAATGCTGCTATGAACACAGTTGAACAGATTCTTTTGTAGTATGATTGGGCATTCTTGGGTATATTCCCAAGAGTGGTATTGCTGGATCCTGAGGTAGGTTGACTCCCAACTTTCTGAGAAACTGCTACATTGATTTCCAAAGTGTTTGCACAAGTTTGCATTCCTACCAGCAATGGATGAGTGTTTTCCTTACTCCACATCCTCAACAACATAGGCTACCATTGGTGGTTTTGATTTTAGCCATTCTGACAGGTGTAAGTTGTTTTGATTTGCATTTCCCTGATAGCTAAGGAAGTTGAACATGCCCTTAAGTATCTTTTGGCCATTTGAAATTCTTCTTTTGAGAATTCTCTGTTCAGCTCAGTACCCCATTTTTTATTTGGGTTAAATAGAATTTTAATATCTAGTTTCTTGAGTTCTTTGTATATTTTGGAAATCAGACCTTTGTCTGATGTGGGGTTGGTGAAGATCTCCCATTCAGTAGGTTGCCTTTTTGTCTTAATGACAGTGTCCTTTGCTTTACAGAAGCTTTTCAGTTTTCAACATTTATTCATTGTTGTTCTTATTGACTGTGCTACTGGGGTTATACGTTGGAAGTGGTCTCCTGTGCCCATATATTGCAGGCTACTTCCCATTTCCTCTTGTATCGGTTTCAGTGTGGTCTCTAATCCATTTGGACTTGAGTTTTGTGCATGGGGATAGGTATGGATCTATTTTCATTCTTCTACGGGTTGACATCCAGTTATGCCAGCATCACTTGTTAAAGATGCTTTCTTTCTTCCATTGTATAATTTTAACTTCTTTCTCAAAAATCAGATGTTCATAGGTTTTTGGAATAATATCGGGGTCTGTGAATTGATTTCGTTGGTCAGTGTCTCTGTTTTTTATGCCAATAAAAAGCTGTTTTCATTACTGTAGCTCTGTAATAGTGTTTGATGTCATGGATGGTAATGCCTCCAGATGATCCTTTATTGTATAGAAATGTTTTGGCAAGCCTGTGTTTTTAGTTTTTCCATATAAGTTGATTATTGTTCTCTCAAGGTCTGTGAAGAATTTTGTTGGGATTTTGATGGAGATTACATTGAATCTGTAGATTGCCTTTGGTAGACTTGCCATTTTTACTATGCTGATCCTACCAATCCAAGAGCATCGGAGATCATTCCATTTTCTGGTATCCTCTTCAATTTCTTTCTTCAAAGACTTAAAGTCCCTGTCAAGTAGATCTTTCACTCTTTTGGTTAGTGTTACCCCAACATACTTTTTGCTATTTGTGGCTATCATTAAAGGTGATGTTTCTCTGATTTCCCTCTCTGCTTCTTTATCGTTTGTGTATAGGATTGCAATTGATTTTTTTTTTAGTTGATCTTGTATCCTGCCACATTACTGAAGCCATTTATGAACTGTAGGAGTTCTCTGGCAGAGTTTTTGGGGTCACTTATGTACACTATCATATCATCTGCAAATAACGCAAGTTTGACTTCTTTCTTTCTTATTTGAATCCCCTTTTTTGTGGGATACAGGCTTTTGTAGTAAGACCTAATGATTCTCTGAATTTCCTCAGTGTCTGTTGTTATATCCCCCTTTGCATTTCTGATCTTGTTTTTTGAGTGTTCTCTCTCTGCCTTTTGATTAGTTTGGATAGGGGTTTGTCAGTTTTGTTGATTTTCTCAAAGAACCAGCACTGTATTTCACTGGTTGTTTTGTGTGTGTGTGTGTGTGTGTGTGTGTGTGTGTGTGTGTGTGTTTCTATTTAGTTGATTTCAGCCCTCAGTTTAAATATTTCCAGTCTTCTACTACTCCTGGGTAAGTCTGCTTCTTTTTATTCTAGAGCTTTCAGGTATGCTATTAAGTCTGTAATGTGAGCTTTCTCTGTTTTCTTTATGTGGACACTTAGTGCTATGAACTTTCCTCTTAGCACTGCTTTCATAAAGCCCTTATAGGTTTGGGTATATTGTGTCTTCATTTTCGTTGAATTCAAGGAAGACTTTAACTTCTTTATTTATTCCTTGACCTAGGGGTGGTTCAGTAGTTGACTGTTCAGTTTCCGTGAGTTTGTAGGCTTTCTGGGGGTTATATTGTTGTTAAATTTTAACATTACTCCATGGTGATCTGATAAGACACAGGTGGTTTACTCCAATATTCTTGTATCTGTGGATGTTTGCTTTGTTACTGAGTATGTGATCAATTTTCGAGAAGGTTTCAGGAGGTACTGAGAAGACAGTATATTCTGTCCTGTTTATGTGGACTGTTCTATAGCTGTCTGTTAAAGTCCATTTGATTCCTTACATCTATTAGTTCTCTTATTTCTCTGTTAAGTTTCTGTCTGGTTGACCCTCCATTGGTGAGAGAGAAGTGTTGAAATCTCCTACTATTAGAGTGTGGGGTTTCGTATATGCTTTGAGTTCTAGTAATGTTTCTTTTACGAGTGTGGGTGTTTTATTTTAGGGGCATAGATATTCAGGATTGAGACTTCATCTTGATAAATTGTTCCTGTTGTGAGTATAAATGTCCTTCTCCATCTCTTCTGATTAATTTTAGTGTGAAATCAATTTTGTTAGGAATTAGGATACCCATACCGCTTGTTTTTTAGTTCCTTTTGATCGGAAAATCTTTTCCCAGGTCTTTACTCTGAGGTAGCATCTGTCTTTGAGTTTAAGGTGTCTTTCTTATAAACAGCAGAATGTTGGATCCTCTTTTCGTATCCATTCTTTTAACCTGTGCCTTTTTATAGGTGAATTGAGTCCATTGATATAAAGCAATATTAAAGACCAGTGGTTGTTAACTCTGGTTTTTGGGTTTTTTTTTTTTGGTTTTTCAATTTTTTTTTTTTTTTGGTGTTAGTGTTTGTGTGTTTCCCTTCTTTAAATGGTGTTGTGGATGGTTATCAAATGTCTGTACGATTGTGGGTATTTTTTCCTTCCTTGGGTTGAGGTTTTCCTTTGAGTACTTTCTAGTACTTTATCGCCCTTCTGTAGGGCTGGGTTTATGCATACATATTGCTTAAATCTGTTTTTGTCATGGAATATCTTGTTTTATCCATCGATGGTGAAAGAAAGCTTTGCTGGGTTTAGTAGTCTGGACTAGCATCCATGGTCTATTTGTGTCTGCAGCACATCTATCCAAGACCTTCTGACTTTCATGGTTTCCATTGAGAAGTCAGGTTCAATTCTGATAGGGTTACCTTTATATGTTACTTGACCGTTTTCCTTTGCAGCTCTTAATATTCTTTCTTTATTCTGTATGTTATGTGTTTTGATTATTATATGGCAAGGAGATTTTTTTTTGATCCAGTCTATTTGGTGTTCTGTAAGCTTCTTATACCTTCGTAGAAATATCCTTCTTCAGGCTGGGAAAGTTTTCTTCTATAATTTTGTTAAATATATTCTTTCAATATCAATTTTCTTAACAAATACCAGGTAAAAAGCAGGGTGTGTGTGAAGAGCAAAATAAAAAGTGTTCTTTGTTTCTTTGTGGGATGACAAAATAAGTCTGCTGAGCTATATATTTCTCTTGTCTACCTCTGACTTTTTCCCGACATCTTAGGGAGGCTGCAGTGTCCTTTCCACTCTCCGAGGTCCATCATGCTGCCCAAGGGTAGCAAGAAGAAGAAAGATGACTGAAAGTCGGCCCAAAAGGACACAGGCCCAGTAAATAAGTCTGGTGGCAAGGCCAAAACGAAGGAGTGGTCCAAAGGCAAAGTTCAGGGCAGGCTCAACAATCTAGTCCTGTTTGACAAGGCTCCATATGACAAACTCTGTAAGGACGTTCCTAACTGTAAGCTTATTACTCCAGCTGTGGTCCCTGAGAGACTCAAGGTTCAGGGTTCCTTGGCCAGGGCAGCCCTTCAGGAGCTGCTTAGTAAAGGGCTCATCAAGCTGGTTTCAGAGCACAGAGCCCAAGTAATTTCCACGAGAAACACAAAGGTCGGGGACGCCCCAGCTGCTGGTGAAGATACATAACTATGTTTAATTGACTGTAGATATAGAAAAATAAAACTATTTACATGAAAAAATGAAAGAAAGAAAAGAAAGATAATGGACCTCTGTATCTGTAAGCCAGTCCTAGCTAAATGTATTCCTTTCTAAGAGTTGCTGAAGTCAAGACATCTCTTACAGCAGGAATAACACTTAGACCAGAGAGGACACAAAATGGGGGAGGGACGACCACACCAAAGTGGACAGATTTCCAAGAACTGAAAACTCTAAAGTTTGAGACGAGCCACGAAAGCACAGTAACTCGAGTTACTATCCATGAATAAAACTTAGGCTGGATTGTCGGCTAAATTCTGTAATTCTACACAGGCTCCTAGGCAAGAGGATCATTAATTCAAGTTATATCAGCCTGGGACCCTGTCAAAAATAGAACAAAACAAAATGGAAAAGGCAGTGGGGCTTATTTTTTAAAGGTGGATGAAAAGACTTGCCAGCAAGCATGATGAAGGCCAGCTTCTTTAACTCTGAATACTGTCCTCTGACCATGGCTCCCTCTCCCTGTCCCCCTTGCTCTCTATCCCCTCCCCTCACAGGCCTTGCTGGGATGAGAAGAATTCACAGAAACTTGGTACAGAAGTTGACTTTTAAAAACCATTTTATTGTAAGATGCTTTAATACTTTTGTTAGCATACAGATATGAAAAAGGGAAACTATTTGCTAACCGCCTGCTGCAGATAGTAAGGATGAATTTGAAGACGTTCCTTCCTATTTGATGTAAAATTTCCTCAGTGATGCTAGGAACATCAGTGAGGCTGTGAGTGAAGGCTGGCCCTAGTGTAAGGTTGCCACCAGCTGGCCTGCTATACAGGTAAAGGAGATGTGGAAGTGGAGAGGGGGGAGTGTTGTTGCCCATCCCAGGGCTTGAGAGAGAAGTTCCCGATGTTTGCATACCAGAGGATAGCTTGGTGGACTTTCTTCCTTGCTGAGAGCTGGATGGAGTGTTGCAGGACGAGAGACAAATCATCTTGAATTTTCTGTGACCCACAAATAGCCAAGGGCTGCTCACAGCTGTGTACTAACAGCCTTGTTGCTGGTTTGTGTACTGGCAGATCCCTATCTTCTAACAATAGGAAGTCAGAGAAGCCAGGCAGCAAGAGAGCCAGCCCTACAGCAGAGGTCTCCAGCTACACTCGAACCTGACTACCTCATGTCTCCACCACTGCATTTTTACAAGGCTCTTGATGTATGGATTTCTCTGCTCTCTTCTACAGAAACACCATGAAACTGGGACATAGTATTCGGAGTTACCCGAGTCTGTGTTCCTGGTCCAGGGGATCCACTCTGCCCTCTCTCGGACTCCTCAGGCTCCTGCATGTATGTTGTGCACACATACAATCAGGTACAAACACACATACAAAAATAAGTAAGTGCTTTTTTCTGTGTTGTGTTTGTGTGGGATGGGCAGGTGTGTGTGCACCATGACTCGCGTGTGGAGGCCAGCGGACAGTTTGCAGCAGTCGGATCTCTTTCTGCTGTGCCTGCTCCATGGATCAAGCTCTTGGATGATCAATCCTGACAGCAAGCCCTTGCCTGCAAGCCCTCTCTATGTCCCTTTAAAATCTCTCCCTCTCTGTTCTTTTCTGCCTCTCTGCATTCCTTCCATAAGACCCCACCCCCACCCCAGACACTGTCTGTCTACATAGTGATGGCAATAAGAGCTTTGTGCCACCGTGCCTGATCCCCTTAAACCTCTTTAGCCCACGTGCAGACATAATACAGCAATTTAAGGTTTTCAGATGATCGTACCGTTTATCATTGCATCATACACAGCAATTTCTCTTCTATAATGTGTTTGGGTTGAGGCCACACCTCAGCCCCTGGCATCCATATACACAAAAAGTCTGGAATGTTTGAGTGGAAAATTCTACCTCAAATCCCCTCCTGTGGGAGTTGCCTCTGTTCAGAATTCACCTCAGAGAAAGCCTGCCAAAGGGTGACCCCTCCATAGAGATGCTCAAGACCACTCCCACAGGGTGTTTAAACTGCCCCCCCCCCAGGGACAAACTTGTGGTTTCTCTCTCTTATTTCCTCATCTCCCCTCTGAGGATCTGGAAGGCCACTGGGAGCGTTAGCACTCATTCAAAAATATGGGCTTTCTCTGATACAGTTTGACTTGGTCTGATTATGGGTTATTGCATTGGTGGAGAGGTTTATTGGGTCCCAAAACCTTTTCACAATGTTTTTGAAACAAGAATTTATCTGTAGCTTCAGGTACAAAGAAGGATAAAATGATTCAGCTGAAATACTCAACTAATGATGAACATACACATCACAACGGAAAAGTTACTGGGTGCAAGACGGGATCACCAGCCAAACAACGGAACCCACTTTAACAGTTTTTATTTTATTTTATTTTATTGAGCAATACATTATTCTCTGGTCAGCTCCCTTCAGCCCTCTCCCACGGTCCCCATGCTTTCAATTTATTCTGGAGATCTTGTCTATTTCTACTTCCCATGTAGATTAGATCTACGTATGTGTCTCTTTGAGTCCTCATTGTTGTCTAAGTTCTATGGGGTTGTGATTTCTAGGCTGGTTTTCTTTGGTTTATGTTTCAAAACCACTTATGAGTGAATACGTGTGATAATTGTCTTTCTGGATCTGGGTTACCTCACTCAAAATGACGTTTTTTAGTTCCATCAATTTGCATGCAAATTTCAAGCTGTCTTTATTTTTCCTGCAGTATAGTACTCCATTGTGTAAATGTACCACATTTTCCTTTTTCATTCTTTGATCGAGAGGCATTTAGGTTGGTTCCATGTTCTGGCTATGAGAAACAAAGCAGCTATGAACATGGTTGAGCACATGTCCTTGTGGCACGATTGAGCCTCCTTTGGATATATACGCAAAAATTTTATTGCTGGTTCTTGAGGAAGGTCGTTTCCTCCAAAGGGGCTGTACCAGCTTTCACTCCCACCAGCAATGCAGAAGTGTTTCCTTTACCCCACAACCTCTCCAGAATAGAACATTATTGGATCATTTGTTCTTTTGACGACCGATTTCTTGAGTTCTTGGTATATTTTGGAGGTCAGACATCTGTCTGATGTTGGGTTGGTGATGATCTTTTCCCATTCTATAGGCTCTCAGTTTGTCTTGTGGACCATGTCCTTTGCTTACAGGAGCTTTTCAGTTACAGGAGGTCCCATTTATTAATTGGTTTTCTCAGTGTGTGTGCTGCTGGGGTTATATTCCGAAGGTGATCTCCTGTGCCCATGCATTCAAGTGTACTTCTCACTTTCTCTTCTATCAGGTTCAGTGTGTCTGGCTTTATGTTGACATCTTTGATCTATTTGGACTTGAGTTTTGTGCATGGAGAAAGATATGGGTCTATTTCATTCTTCTACATGTTGATATCCAGTTATTTAAGCACCAGTTGCTAAATATGCTCTTTTTTACATTTGATTTTTTTTTGTTCTTTGTCAAAAATAAGCTGTTTAAAGAAGAGTGGATTGATATCCAGGTCTTAGATTTGGTTCCATTGGTCAACCTGTCTGTTTTTATGCCAATACCAGGCTGTGGTCAGTACTGTAGCTCTGTAGTAGAGTTTGAAGTCAGGGATTGTGATGCCTCCAGAAGTTCTTTAATTGTACAGGATTGTTTTGGCTATCCTGGGGTTTTTGCTTTTCTATATGAAGTTGAGTACTATTCTTTCGTGGTCTGTCAAGAATTTTGCTGGGATTTTGATAAGCATTTCATTGACTCTAGATTGTTTTTTTGGTAAGATTATCATTTTTACTATGTTAATTTTGCCTACCCAAGAGCATGGGAGATCTTTCCACTTTCTGGTGTCTTCTTCATTTTCTTTCTTCAAAGATTTAAAGTTCTTGTTATACAAGTCTTCCACCTGTTTGGTTAAAGTTTCTCTGAGACATTTTATGCTATTTGTGGCTATTGTGAAGGGTGATGTTTCTCTGATTTCTCTCTCAGCCCATTTGTCCTCTGTGTAAAGGAGGGCCTGAAGGAGTAAGTCATAAACAATGGCACACCAGCTTGGAAATATGATTAATAGGGTGGTATTTATTTAAAGGGGAAAAAAACTTACAGATCACCGTCAGCCCTCTGCACGACCAGGAAGGGAGTCTAGTCTCTGGCGGAGCAGGAAGTGAAGACAGAGAGGAGAGGGAAGTGGCCGCTTTTTTAAAGAGAAAGAGACCACGCCCTAATGGGCTGGTATCTCAGCAGCTATAGGCTGGAGGAACGGGAGGACCTCCCGCAACACCTCCCCCTTTTGTTTAAATAAGAGAGTTCTAAACCTACTATGAAATTATATCCAATAAGTACAAATATCCTATTCTAAGTAGCTTAGGTCTTGTATAATAAATAACTTGGCCAAGTCATGAGAGAAAGTAACTCCATTTATATAGTCTTCAACCCCATCTAAGATCTGAGAAGGGAAATAATGTTACCTGGGTAATTAGGAAGTTCAGTAAAACAACTTCCAAAATATGCAACAAATCACAGAGACAACTAGCTACCTGGGCAATCACCCAAAGTCACGTTAGCAGCGTTGAAGCAACCAACTTTGGCTAAGGCCTAACATAACTGACATACCATTTTCAAAGGCAATCTACTTTTCAAAATTATCTTACCCTGTCTTGGCAGGATATGACAGTCCTGTTTTATCCATTGATGCACGCTCTGTATCTTTGTCAGTGGTTGAGGTACGGGCATTTCTTTGCCCCAAGGCCAGTTCTGCCAAAAAGAAAGGCTCCAGGTGGAGTGTCTTTGGTGCTCAACATTCTCTCAGGAATAGAGTGGTGTTGCCAGGAGCAATTGTGTCTCACTACCACAAAACTCTGAGTTAGATTAAAGGCCATTTTCTACAGCTCTTTGAAGAAGTTGAAGATTATCTATCTATACTGAGTATAATCTCTATATATCTAAAGAACCTTATTAGTCTTATTTTAAATGACAAACTTAGATGACTATTAGTCTATATAATTCTCAATATCTATCTAACTTAAAGACTAAGACAATAAATGACTGTGAAACAAATGAGGACAATGACCTCCAAATATAAACAATATACAAATATACATTGCAGTAGGTAAATATATATCAATACACAAACATTATATAAGTATCTTAATCAGAGGTAGAAATGTACACTGCAATATGGCAAATATATACAATATATATATCAATACGATATATGTCAATACATAAAAATGTTTTAAACAGAGGTAGAAACATGCATGCATACAATAGTCAATATAATTTAACTTTGTATCAATATACAAGAATCTATACCAATATATTTGTCTAAAAACAGTAACTCACAATTACAAATCTATTATCCCATCATCCCTCTTTTTTTTTTTCAAAATGATCCCTGAGCTTATGAAATTCCTCCCCCAACCCTCAATCGTATACTAATTATAATCAACCCCTAAATGATGTCCCTAAACCCAAGGGCAAACTTTACTGGGAGAGGGGACGTCGTCCTCTAGAATTACTTCCAGCTGTCATGGGCGCGACGTTCTTTCTGGGGGATCCTGTGAAAGTAAAATGATGGTTAAATTTCAAGATCAATGTCTTTTAAAATTGCCAATAGTCTCTGAGTATTTTGTGCAGGTCTGGCCAAAATGTTGTATAAGATGTGCACCATTTCAGCTAACCAAGTTGGAACTGTCTTGTGCAGCTGGTACCCAAAGCAGGTCTTGTAGTAGTGCTATCAGTATCATGACGTCATATCAACCAGGTGGAGTTGTTCTTATGTGGCCCCATCTTCTTCCTGGAAACTTCAAATGTCACTTCAGGAAAAACTCATTGTTCATTGTGAAAAACTTAAACATTAATCATATAGACATATATAGACATATATATATTCATTGAAATGCATGATAGATATATTCAATGAAAAGTATGATAGATATGAAGAAAAGCAAAGATGTTTTCTAAACTCATATTTCTTTCTGTCCCATATCATGGCTCTTGATATGAGACAGAAACTCCAGAAACTCTGGGTTTTTCTCTTACTAACAGGCTTGGAATTGGAGAGGGACTGAGCCAGAGTCCAACTTCAAAACCAGCTTTATAAATTTAGAAATATGGTTTAATATATTTTACTTACACAACTCATTCAGTTTTCTTGATATTTCCTATTGGGCAAATATTTTTCCATCTGTCAGTATCCAAACATCCAGGGTCCCTTGAATTTTTCAAAGATAAGTGTTTTCCTGTGGAGATAAGAACAGAACCCTGCCCCCATTTTATATGTTTTTCTTACCACCTGTATGAATATCATCATTGTGGATGAGTTGTCTTTTCTCCTTTCCAAGAGGTTTCTCCTCTTCAAATCGAAACTTTATTAATTTTGATGGTATCTACAATTTTTCTTCTCCTGTGGAAACAAGAGCAAAACCCCTTCCCCAACGTAGCACATCTCCTGGCTTCCACTGAGAGGTCAGCACATCTTTGAAATAAATCGGTTGATTTAGTTCAGCAGACTTTTCCATTATCCAATGTCTTTCTGCTGCTGTCATTCCTTTCTCATTAGCGTTAAGAAAATTCAAGGTTAATAAAGCATTATGTAATCTATTTCTGGGGGTATTTTCAGTCCCTTTCTGTTTGTTCAGCATATCCTTTATAGTACGATTTGATCTTTCTATAACTGCCTGACCTGTAGGATTATTTGGTATACCTGTAATGTGTTTTATATTATAATAATCAAAAAAGCGTTTCATTTTCTTTGATACATATGCTGGACCATTATCTGTCTTTCTTTGTGCAGGTATACCCATGATGGCCATAACTTCCAATAAATGTGTGATTACTGAATCAGCCTTTTCTGAGCTCAGGGCAGTAGCCCATTGAAAACCTGAATACATGTCTATGGTGTGGTGTACATATTTTAATTTACCAAATTCCATAAAGTGGAACACATCCATCTGCCAGATTTCATTTCTCTTAGTGCCCTTTGGGTTACTCCCTGCAGGCAACGGTGTTTGATTATAGAAAGAACAAGTAGGGCATCTCTTTATAATGTCCTTAGCTTGTTGCCAAGTAATGGAAAATTCTTTCTTTAGGCCTTTACTATTGACATGATGCTTCTTATGAAATTCTGAGGCCTGCAACACACTTCCAATCAATAATTGATCAATCTCAGCGTTGCCTTGGGCTAGAGGACCAGGCAGACCTGTATGGGACCGGATGTGTGTTATGTACATCGGACAAAGCCTATTCCTGATTATGTCTTGTACCTGGATAAACAATGAAGTCAACTCTGTGTCATCTGGTATAAATTCAGCGGTTTCAATATGCAAGATAACTCTTTCTGCATATTGGGAATCTGTAACTATATTAAGAGGTTCTTTAAAATCCCTTACCACCATAAGAATGGTATATAATTCTGCCCTCTGGACAGAATTATAAGGGCTTTGTTCCACCTTACTCAATTCATCCGACTTGTAACCTGCTTTCCCTGATTTATTTGGATCAGTATAGAACATATGGCCTCCAGTTATTGGAGCATCACGTACAATTCTAGGAAGAATCCAAGAAGTTCTTTTTATAAGGTTAAGTCTACCACTTTTGGGATAGTTGCTATTAATTTCTCCCAAAAAATTAGCACAAGCTCTTTGCCACGGTTCATTGTCTTCCCATAACTTTTTTATTTCTTCAGTAGTAAAAGGCACTATAATTTCTGCTGGGTCTATACCTGCTAGTTGACGAAGTCTCAGCTTACCTTTTATAATTAATTCAGAGACTTTTTCCACATAAGTTTTTAATTTTTTACTTGGTTTATTAGGTATAAATATCCACTCTAAAATAATATCTTCCCTCTGCATTAGAATCCCTGTAGGAGAAATTCTGGAAGGCAATATGACTAGGATGCAGCTAAGATTTGGGTTCACCCTATCCACATGTGCCTCCTGTAATTTTTCCTCAATCATTGTCAGTTACTTTTCTGCTTCAGCTGTCAGTTTTCTTGGACTATTCAAATCTTTATCACCATCTAAGGTTTTGTTTAAATGAACTATTAGATCAGGTGTTATCCCAACAGCTGGTCGTAGACTGGAAATGTCTCTAACAATCTTTGGAAGTCATTAAGAGTCTTTAACCGGTCTCTCCTAATTTGTGCCTTTTGAGATTTAATTTTCTCTAACCCTATTCTGTAACCTAGGTAATTAATAGAATTTCCTCTTTGAATCTTTTCAGGGGCAATTTGTAATCCCCACCTAGGCAAGACTTTCTTTACTTCTTCAAACATCCTTTCTAAAGTATCTTTATTTGAATCAGATAACAAGATGTCATCCATGTAATGATAAATGATGGACTTGGGGAATTGTTTATGAATTATTTCCAATGGCTTACTTACAAAATATTGGCACAATGTAGAACTATTGAGCATACGCTGTGGGAGGACAGTCCATTGATATCTCCTATTAGGCTGAGAATTATTATAAGTAGGCACTGTGAAGGCAAATTTTTCTCTATCCTTTTCTTGTAACGGTATAGTGAAAAAACAATCTTTCAAATCAATAACTCTAAGAGGCCATCCTTTTGGTAACAGAGAAGGCAAAGGAATTCCAGATTGTAGTGGGCCCATAGGTTGAATTATTTTGTTGACAGCTCTTAGATCGGTCACCATTCTCCATTTACCAGATTTCTTTTTTACAACAAACATAGGAGAATTCCAAGGGCTGGTTGATTCTTCAATATAGTGAGCATGTAGTTGCTCTTGCACCAGCTGTTCCAATGCCTGTAGTTTATCTTCAGCTAGAGGCCACTGTTTGATCCATATTGGCTTCTCAGTTAGCCATTTTAAAGGTAAGGCTGTTGGTACCTCTAAAGGTTTGGTATTTGCTGTATGTTCTTGTACATCCTGAATGGCGGGTGACCTTTTTCCATAATACCTCATCATATCCTTCCCAGAATTATGAGTTCCTGGAACTACAGGAATGTTAATCTGGATATTCCATTGCTGTAGCAGGTCACGGCCCCATAAATTTATGGCAATAATGACTATATATGGCCTTAGTCTTCCTATTTGTCCTTCGGGCCCTATGCATTCAACCCACCTTGTGCTTTGTTTTACACGAGATAGGGTTCCAATTCCCAGGAACTGAACATCTACCTCTTGAAGAGGCCAATTTGCATGCCAAGTTTCTGGGGTAATGATACTTACATCCGCACCTTATTGAAGTCTAATAAGCCTTCAATAAAAGTGCCATTTATACAGACTCTTAGCTTTGGTCTTTGATCGTTCATAGAAGTCTGCCAAAATATACGTTTACTCTGTCCTACTGGGTTTTTTTTACTCATCCTCCACACGTAATTCATCATTTAGACTAGTGTTACTTTTTACAGCAGAAATTGGAGCTTTTAATTTCCTTGGTGAGGCATGTTCTCCACTGTGACTGGGGATGCCTGGGCCACTGTTGGCTTGGGGGCCTGCGAGAGGCCCTTCAAGGAGTTTCCCGATGGAATCGGGTTGCCTTGTTTGTCTGTTGTTGACCTGCATTCGTTGGACCAATGTCGGCCATTTCCGCATCTCCTACATATACCTGAAGGTCTAGGTCTCCTATTTTTGTCATTCCCAGAGGAGATATTATACCTAGAAATTCTGTACCTGCAATCCCTTTTCAGATGTCCTAATTTACCACAGTTTGATGTCTCCTCATTATTGTGGAAATCGCTTCTCCTACCCAAGATTCATCGTTATAGCTAAACGTCTCAACATTCATCGTATGCTGAATCCATTCATCCATAGGTGCTGATCTAGACTTTAAAGTCCCAATTATCTTTTTGCATTCTATGTTTGCATTCTCAAAAGCTAGAGATTCAAATAGTATTTGTCTAGCTTCTGGGTCTGTTACCCCTATGTCCAGAGCCTTAATTAATCTTTGCAAAAAGTCAATAAAGGGTTCTCTCTGTCCCTGCCTAATTCTGGTATATGATCCAACCCTTTTTGCTGGATCTTGTATCCTATTCCAAGCATTTAAAGCTGCTTGGTGACATAGACACAGTACTTCGTCGTCATAAAGAGCTTGAACCTGTGGATCAGCATATTCTCCTGCACCAAGAATTTAATCTTGGGAAACCTCGACACCTTTTGTTCTTCCTTGCTGTTCCATATGTTTGGATTCTTCTCTGAAATAAATTCCAAACATCAAGGAAGGTCCATTATCTAAAACTGCAGACACTAACTGATGGAAATCATGGGGGGTAGCTCTAGCATTAGAAGCCAAAGTCCTTATCATTTCCTTTACATATGCAGAGTGCAAGCCAAAATTAACAATAGCTTGCTTAATTTCTTTTAGATCATTCATTGCTATTGGTGTCCATCTCGCTTCTCTGACTCCCTTTGAGCCTTTAGAAGTTGATGCTTTGTCAGAATTAAGTATAGGGTATGCCGCTAAAACCTTGGGTAAGCGAGTTCTAATAGCTGGTGTTGGCATTGTATCCTGTCCTTGTGCCTTATTACTCTGTTCACCAGCTCCAATCATTTCTTCAATCATTTCAAGTCTTTTTATTATTGTCTTTATTATTGTCTCTTTTGAATCCTGAATCTCCTGACCTGCATGTGTTTCTAGTAAAGATTGTATGGTTCTTAGGAGTGCCATATTCTTCCTAAATGATAGAATATGCAAAAGAATACTGAAACCTAGTAACCAGTAAATTAAGTTATCCCCATAGTCATATAAACCAAGCATGATATAACCTATTGTATTGGTAACCAGAACAGTAAAATTCGCGTTGGAAACGAAAACTGCCATATTATCTATTATCCAGCAGGTGGCGCTGTTGCCAAATCACGATGAAAACAGGGTCCTGTTTCAGAGTCTGCCTAGAATTTGTTAAAAACTGGAAAATGTAAGTTGCTCAACAAAGTAAATGTAATTAAATCAATTCCAGAGACAGAACCAGAAACCCAGAATCCAGGGGTAGAAAAGAGCAACCTGGAAG
Organism: Microtus oregoni; assembly: GCF_018167655.1. NCBI lineage: Eukaryota > Metazoa > Chordata > Mammalia > Rodentia > Cricetidae > Microtus > Microtus oregoni. Next base: position 3,594,864 of record NW_024543830.1, on the reverse strand, counting down.
CCGCTTATGCCTCCATGTGACAGAGTCACCCTGAGGGGTTGCAGCTTTCGGCAACCGCGTGCTCTGGTTCGCGCCACTTAAGAGCTGTGCTTGCAAGGGAGATTTAAAAATGACTCAGAAAAGAGCAAACCATGCGGGAGGAGACTACGCAGGCCTGTGGAGTTTAAATCCACGTGGGGAGGCATACGATAGGGTGCGTGGGGACTGGAAGTCAATCTGAGATGTCTAAAGAGAAAATATAAAGAACTGCAGCAATAAAAGCCAGTGCGTGATGATTGCTATTAAGCTGCTGGCTCCAAGCCCAAGACAGAGGCCACAAGGCCGCCTGCCGGCCGTGGCAGCTGAGGAAGGGAGTCTCGCACCAAGCCGAACTCACGGCCGGCAGCCGAGCGGGGTAAGGAGAGGTCCTAACACCAAACGCTGGGTGCCAACTGAAGGCGTAAGTCATAAACAATGTCACACCAGTTTGGAATTAGGATTAATAGGGTGGTATTTATTTAAAGGGGAAAAAACTTACATATCACCGTCAGCCCTCTGCGCAACCAGGAAGGGAGTCTAGTCGCCGGCGGAGCAGGGAGTGAAGAGAGAGAGGAGAGGGAAGTGGCCACTTTTTTAAAGAGAGAAAGAGACCATGCCCCAATGGGCTGGTATCTCACCAGCTATAGGTTGGAGGAGCGGGAGGACCTCCCGCAACATTGCCTCAGTCAAAATGACGTTTTTTAGTTCCATCAATTTGCATGCAAATTTCAAGCTGTCTTTATTTTTCCTGCTGTATAGTACTCCTTTGTGTAAATGTACCACATTTTCCTTTTTCATTCTTTGATCGAGGGGCATTTAGGTTGTTTCCATGTTCTGGCTATGAGAAACAAAGCAGCTATGAACATGGTTGAGCACATGTCCTTGTGGCACGATTGAGCCTCCTTTGGATATATACGCAAAAGTTTTATTTCTGAGTCTTGAGGAAGGTTGTTTCCTCCAAAGGGGCTGTACCAGCTTTCACTCCCACCAGCAATGCAGAAATGTTTCCTTTACCCCACAACCTCTCCAGAATAGAACATTATTGGATCATTTGTTCTTTTGATGACCGAATTTCTTGAGTTCTTTATATATTTTGGAGGTCAGACATCTGTCTGATGTTGGGTTGGTGATGATCTTTTCCCATTCTATAGGATGTCATTTTGTCTTGTGGACCATGTCCTTGGCTTTACAGGAACTTTTCAGTTACAGGAGGTCCCATTTATTAATTGGTTTTCTCAGTGTGTGTGCTGCTGGGGTTATATTCCGAAGGTGATCTCCTGTGCCCATGCATTCAAGTGTACTTCTCACTTTCTCTTCTATCAGGTTCAGTGTGTCTGGCTTTATGTTGACGTCTTTGATCTATTTGGACTTGAGTTTTGTGCATGGAGAAAGATATGGGTCTATTTCATTCTTCTACATGTTGATATCCAGTTATTTAAGCACCAGTTGTTAAATATGCTTTTTTTTACATTCGATTTTTTTTTTGTTCTTTGTCAAAAATAAGCTGTTTAAAGATGAATGGATTTATATCCAGGTTTTAGATTTAGTTCCATTGGTCCTCCTGTCTGTTTTTATGCCAATACCAGGCTGTGTTCAGTACTGTAGCTCTGTAGTAGAGTTTGAAGTCAGGGATTGTGATGCCTCCAGAAGTTCTTTAATTGTACAGGATTGTTTTGGCTATCCTGGGCTTTTGCTTTTCCATATGAAGTTGAGTCCTATTCTTTTGAGGTCTGTCAAGAATTTTGCTGGGATTTTGATAGGCATTTCATTGACTCTAGATTGTTTTTTTTGGTAAGATTATCATTTTTACTATGTTAATTTTGCCTACCCAAGAGCATGGGAGATCTTTCCACTTTCTGGTGTCTTCTTCATTTTCTTTCTTCAAAGATTTAAAGTTCTTGTTATACAAGTCTTCCACCTGTTTAGTTAAAGTTTCTCTGAGACATTTTTTGCTATTTGTGGCTATTGTGAAGGGTGATGTTTCTTTGATTTCTCTCTCAGCCCATTTGTCCTCTGTGTAAAGCAGGGCCATTGATTTTTTTCTTAATCTTCTGTCCCGCTACACTACTGAAAGTATTTTTGAGTTGTGGAAGTTCCTTAGTAGAACTTTTGGGGTCACTTATGTCAATTACCATATCATCAGCAAATAGTGAGAGTTCGACTTCTTCTTTCCTGATTTGCAGCCCCTTGGTCTCCTTCTGTTGTCTTATTGCTCTAGCTATGACCACAAGAACTGTATTGAATAGATATGGGGAGAGTGGACAACCTTGTCTTGTTCTTGATTTCAGAGGAATTGCTGGGAGTGTCTCTATGTTTAGTTTGCTGTTTGCTGTTGGCTTTCTGTGTATAGCCTTTATTATGTTTAGGTTTGTTCATTGTATCCCTGCTCTCTCCACGACATTTATCATGAAGGGATGTTGTAGTTTGTAGAAAACTTTTTCTGCATCTAATAGTCCATCTAATTATCATGTGGTTTTCATTTTTGAGTATGTTATATGGTGGATTACATTGATAGATTTTTGTATGTTGAAGCATCCCTGCAACTCTGGGATGAAGCCGACTTGATGCTGGTGGATGATGGTTCTGATGTGTTTCTGGATTCGATTTTCCAGTATTTATTGAGTATTTTTGAATTAATGTTCATGAGTGAGATCGGTCTGTAATTCTCTTTCTTAGTGATGTCTTTATGTGGTTTGAGTATCAGGTAATTGTAGCCTCATAGAAAGGGTTTGGCAATGTTCCTTCTGTTTCTATTGTCCCACTTTAAGAACTTATTAGAGAGAGGAAAAGACCCATGCGCAGGTTGGGGAGACCTGGTGCTGAGAAGAAAACATGAAGTGGACGAGTCCAGTTTTGAAACTGCTTAGCGCATGTGCATAGGGACTTGGCTTACATAGCTGTAACTTCTGCAGGGTAGATCAAGATCACACAGTGTTTGAGGCCCTGGATGACTATGTAAGTTGCTACAACACTTGATGGCGCATGCCTGGCTCTGGAACCCAGAAGTGCCAGTGCTTGGGGTGGCTAGATATTTTGGAAGAATGATGGGTGATGGAAATGATAACATTTCACCCTTATGTTTACTATAAAAATTAGGGGGTTAAGAGCAGCAGATGGGCAAGAATAGGGCATCACATGTATCGAGAGTGGTTCTTGCTGATTTGTGGACATCAGAAAGTTAGGGTCCTTGGCCACATCTTGGGGTAGCGGGTTACTTCAGTGTGTTCTGGTCTTTGTGGAACTGGCTGACTAGCACGTCAGTACCAATCTATTCCGGAGAGAATGTTGAGCCTCGATGACACTCCACCTGGAGTTTGTTTTCTTCTTGGCACAATTGGCCTTTGGGCAAGAAATTGCCCATGTCTCAACCACTGACAAGGTACATGATGTCTGGACTGGATAAGCAGGACACAAGGAAAAGGACTGCCAAAGCTTGCCAAGACAGGGGAAGACGGCTCTGAAAATTTTTCTACCTCTGAAAATGGTCTGTCAGTTATGCTTGGTCTTAGCCAAAAATTGATTGCTTCAACATTGCAAATGAGACTTTGGGTGATTGCTCAGGTAGCCAATCTCTCTGTCATATACTGCTTGCTTGGATTCTGCTTGATTACACTTCCTGCCTACTCAAGTAACATTATCTCCCTTCTCAGGCCTTCCATGGGGTTGAAGATTACATAGTCTTAGTCACCTTCTTCTTATGATTTGGTTAAGCCAATTTCCAATGCAAGACTTAGACTCTTTAAAATAGAATGTTTATTAAAACATTTATCATGTGTTCCTTGCTTAATATTGTATATGTTGGTTGTAATTTTATACTTGATATCGGTTCATATTGTGTATAGTTTTGTATTGGGTTTGTATAGTTCTTATTTAGACAAAGGGGGAGATGATGGGGAATCTTTGTCAACCATTTATCTTTAAGAGGTGGGAACAAGTAAGGTTGTGACTTTCTGAGACCAGGAGAAAAATTCCACAGGGCTCAGATGCACACTCTTTGTGGTTCCCTGAAGAACAGCTGAGTTTGGACTTCTTGTTCCTGTTTCGTGAGTTTGACCACTATAACAAATAAAAAATATAATTGTTTTATCTTTTAGCTAGCCTAGTTATTTATCAATCCAAGAAAATTCAACAAGTAAAAGGTTTGCGATGAGATTAGGGAATCCACTAAGGGAGGCCCTCAAGCTTGGCACCTGTGGGAGTTACAAGAATTACCTTAAAGAGGCCATGCCATTTAGGGGAAAGGGATAAGGGAGGTTGGTCTGGAGGAGAGAGAAGGACCTGATCCCCGATGTTAACTGGAGGTGGACAGGGCTGGCGCATGGTTAGGGTAGTGAGTAAAGTCCCATAAGAGGGAGCCTAGGTGATGAAACAATAGGGTGAGCAGGTGAGCAGGGATGGCTGAAGATTTAGGTGAGAGGCCCGCAGTCAGGAGGGGTTGCCCATACATGAGTTCAAAGGGCAAGATGGAAAGGGGTCTTTTGGGGAGAGCCTGTGGCCTGAAAAGAGCCAAAGGCAAAAGCTTTTCCCAGTCAAGGAGAAGTTCCTGTGACATCTTAACAAAGAACATTTTTTTTTTCGAGACAGGGTTCCTCTGTAGCTTTGGTGCCTGTCCTGGAACTAGCTCTTGTAGACCAGGCTGGCCTCGAACTCCCAGAGATCTGCCTGCCTCTGCTTCCCGAGTGCTGGGATTAAAGGCATGCGCCACCACCGCTGGCCAAAGAACATTTTTTAAGAAATGCTTAGTTCATTCTACCTTCCCTGAGGACCTAGGATGGTATGGGATATGAAAATGCCAGGGAATGTTAGGAGCCGTAGATAGTGTGAGAGATCAGGGAGGTAAACTCTTGACCATTATCCGACTGAAGCGAGGTTGGTATTAGAAACTGGGGACTAATTTCCTGGAGCAGGACTTCAGCAACTGTCAGGACCCTCTTATTAGTGATGGGAATCCCTTCAATCCACCCAGACATGGTCTCTACCTAACCCGGGAGATATTTAACCCATCTGACTGTGGGCACATGAGTAAAATCAGGCTGTCACTCACTTCCTATAAGGGAGCTCATTTCCTGGTGGGTGTGAAAAGGGAAGCTACAATACCTGGACTTGGAATCTGACTTTTGATAGATTTTATAAGAAGCAATGATAGTTTTGAAAACTCTAAGTTCTCCGGGGTGTGTTAGAGGTGAGCTTTGACAAAGTAGACAGAGCCTGACTATGTGGATGAAGAGTTGACGTAGGTTGGACAGAATTGGCCAAGTGTCAGTTGGTGACTGTGAGAATGTGGGCCGTACTGTATGAACCCCCTGAGGTGATTGAGGTAAGTCTGGGCCTGGAAGGCTGCTGCCCTGGCTGCTTGGTCAGCTCAGTTATTTCCCTTAGAGATGATGGAGTCTGATCCCTTAGAGATGATTAAAGTCTGATGAGACCAGCAGTGAATGATTCCTATAGCTCTGCGGAGATGGAAGGTCTTTAACATGGCCATAATGAGGTCTAGTTAGTTATGAATCCTCCTTTTGTTGTAAGAAGCCCTTGCTCTTTCCAGATATCACCATTGGGAGGGAAAATAACAAAGCAAATTTTTATTTGGTGTGGGAAGAGATGGGACCCCTGTGGACAACCTCCACCTGCTGTCTGGTTTATTAGGACAAGGAGAGAGTGGGAATCTATTCTTAACAAAGGAAAATTATGGACAAGTCACCAAAGCACAATAACCTGAATTTAACTAAACAGGTAAATTTTACACCACTGGCTAAAGATTTACATATGGCAGAATGATCAAAATGTAATTCATAATCATAAAACCCTAGAACCAAATTATTTCAAAAACCACTTGGTGTGAAAACACCGAAATAAATCCAATAAACGGCCAGCCTCTGTCTTGTTTGCTAAGGAGTCCAGGGACTGGTAGTGACTGTTTTGGCCTCTGCAGGTGTGTAGCATCTGCAGAAGGTGCAGGATGGCTGGTTTGCTCCCCAGTTCTTCAGAAGGAACCCAGAGCAGTTTGTCTCCTCTCCAGGTACCCCATCCACCATGGAGAGAAGAGCCATAGAGGGTTATCACGTGCTTGGGGAAAATACTGCACACCTACAAGAGTGGCAATGACCCATGGACTTCTCAGTAAGTGACTGCCCTCACCACCCTACCAAGGCACAGAGGCATTTACTCGGTGCAGCTCACAATGCATAGGCATTGGAGAAATCACTTCTGCAGGACAGGCCAGTCAGAAGGAAGCCATCCGGTCTGAACAGGGCTGTACTTGACTGAGACTCTGGTGAGCACTGAACATCTAGTGCATGGCTGGCCGTGATCATATAGTGGTTAGTACTCATCATTGTGGACGCAGCAACCTTGATTCGAATCCGAGTCACGGCAATCATTGTCCTTCCTTTCTGGTGTGCTGCTTTCTTTCCCCATAAACCTACGCCTAGCTAATGTCTAGACACAGACTCCAGACTCTCTAGTTCAAGTCCCGCAGACAGGGAGGAACTCAAACACTATTAGTACAGTTTGCTGCTTGGAGGCTTCACTGTCAATCACGCTGTCTCAGGTGGACTCACAAAATCACCTTCACTGTCAGTCACCCTAGGCCCAGGGCATAGTAAGCACCATCTTTGAGCAACACCCCTAGCCCAGGTTTTGGTCATGTCAGCATGATGCAGGGTCTGAATTTTCATATCTGTATTTGTCTTAGTAATAACACATTAGTGGGAAATCTTGTTTTCTTTGTCCTGCCCTCCCTTTATGTGTCCTCCCCCATTCCTAGTGATGGCTCCTAGTAATGGAGTCTCAACTGGCCATCTCCTTCACCAGGCAAGGATTCCAGTGGCAGGACTGGGCTGCATTCAATTCAGTTGTTGGTCAAGGGTGCCCCATGTAAATCTCCAAACCACCCAGGCTGCCGCTAAGACACAGCGCTGCTCTCCAGAAACTGCCAGCAGGTCCCATTGCTGAGGTAACATCCAAACATGGAACATGATGAAGTCAAGCTTGCTCATACAGGAAGCCTGCATCCCTATGTTCTAGTATTTGGGTGTGGGAGGGTACTCTGTGGTGTATTGAAAGAGAAAAGCAAACGCCAACCAACCAAGTCACAAAGCCCTTGACCTTCAAAGTGTCCTGCCTTCAAAATATGAAGGACAATGGTGGCACAGAACTTGTGAGAATAGCCAACCGGTATCTGAATTGATTAAGGCCCACTCCACAAGAAGGAACCCACACCCAACACTTGCTTGTGTACCCAAGAACCAGAGTAGATAGATAGATAGATAGATAGATAGCCCAGTAGTAGACATCCCAGAGACCAAGGGAAAACCAAACACTACTGGTTTATAAAATATACATATATATATATATATATATATATATATATATATATATATATTACCATATGTCTCTGGATATCTACTGCTAGGCTATAAAATATCTATACATCTATCAATTCACCTATCTACTGGGGTATCATCTATCTATCTATCCACCTATATATTGGGCTATCAACTATCTATGTACGTATCTCTTGGGCTATCAACTATCTATCTATTTATCTATCCACCTATCCCCTGGACTATCAACTATCTATCTATCTATCTATCTATCTATCTATACCTATCAACCTATGAATCATCTTTTCCCTTTTTTATAGTCTTGCACAGAAACACTCTCCACAGGAGGTATGTGGCCACTGATACAGGCTCCTTTTACTCCAGCTAGTCATAAGGCTCCTCATAATATTGCTTACTTAGACTACCAAGAGGGGTTCCTTACGCCACCTCTACCCATAGAATGTTTGTCTCAAATTCTGCATGTGATTAGACAGTCCTAATCTGTATTGTTAACCTAAATAAAAGTGAAGAAATCCATTCCAATCAGACAGTCAGTGATGCTGGGGCTGGGTCCGGAACCTCTGTGAGCCCTGCATGGATATGTGGCAGCCTAAGACAATTAGCATGCCTACTTCATGAACCTGTCCCTACAGGTCTCAAGAAACTTGTGTCTTTGGTTGGAGCTGATCCAATCTATTGATAGAGCACACAGGACAGGGAGGACAAAGTCAAGTGCAGGGACTGGAGAGATGGCTCATGCATTAAGAGCACTTATGGATGTCTCAGGAGACCCACATGACAGCAAACAAACCTCTTTAATGTGCTTTCCAGGTGGAATCCACTGCCCTCATCTGGTCACATGGAGAATTGCATGTACGTGGTGGCAAAACACCCACAAGTAGAAATAAAAGCACCACAAAATGAGCCAACATGTCTTGAAGGACATTAATTCTACTGTGTGGTTATCATTTTTGCGTATCACTCACAATTCAAGAAAACCAGAGGCAGATTGCTTTGCATTTTCTGATTTTTATTGTACATTCCTTTGTTGAATGTTCTCATTTCCTGAGAGGCCAGGAACAATGTAGTTGTGTGATTTAAGACGCCCCTCTGTATGTTGTGAATATGTTTTACTTTCATTTCTTAATAAAGAGGCTGATTTGGCCAAGGGTAAGGGAGAATATAGCTATGCAAATCCTAACAGAGATACAGAGAGAAGGAAAGCAGATTCCAGGAGATGTAATGAAGCCACCAGAGGAGTGGGATGTCAGAGAATTAGAGGTAAATCATAGCCATGTGGCTATACACAGATTAATAGAAATGGGTTAAAGTAAGAACGAGCTAGTAATAATCTGAGTCGTTGGCCTAATAATTATAATTAATATTAAACCTCAGAGTATTCTTTATAAGCAGTCATGAGACCGGGCAGAACACAGAAAAGCTTCAGACTACAGTTAGTTGTGTTTCCCTTCAGTTTGCTCTGCATGATGATGTCATGAACATGTTGTACAGTGTGTGTACCACATTTTGATGGTAGCAAAATATATGACCTCAGGGATGTAGTTTGTCTAATTTTCTATAGACTAGTGGGAATACAAGGAGGAGGCCATGCCATCCGTATCCATATCCAAGGTGCCATCTGCCTGTGTAGACCATGGTTGAAAAATCATTGTGTATTCCAAATTGCCTGGAACTTGTTGATATTGAGCCATGCCTGAAAGTTGTGTGTTTACAGGATTGTGACAGCTTATCTGACCAAAAAGAGTATTAAGAGTGAAAAGTTGAAAACTGTTTTTTATTCATAAAACATTCATTGTATTCTATGGGCGCTTCAAAATAGCGGTCATTACAGACAGTGTATAGCCTTAGCAAACTACTAAAACTATGAAAATTATAAAAGAAATAACAAACTATAACAAAAACTTACACTAAAATGTAGTAAACCAAAAAAACTAATGCACAGATATCCCAAGATATAAACCACCCAAAGAAACACAATCTAAAACATAACAAAAACAATCAACCAAACAAAATTAAAATTCCCACTTTCCCTTGAAATATTCTTTAAGAAAAAAACAAATCAATAACACAAGACACGAAGTAGATTAGTCTCTGTAGTGAATTATCATCACCAACACTTGTGAGTGATATGGGGTCAGCGTCAGCTCTGCACTAGAGAGAATCCTGGGCTTTAGGGTGTGGTCTGTCTGGATAGCAGTGTGACAGAGTCTTCCTTGTCAGATTCCACATCACATATGCAGTCAGCTTGCCAAAGCCTTGACAGTAGCTGACAGAATGACTCTTGCTCACCCACATATCTCCCTCCATGATGTTTTGCCCACACTAGGACCACTTGGTGATGGATGTTTGGCTTCTGACTAATTTGCAGGGTGTCGTCTGAATTTCAAGCTTATTTCTGATGCAGTCTTTTCTCTGAAAATTGTGAGCCAACAGAGGTGAATCAGATTGTGGCTGGATCCTCTGATGATTGGTTGATATTTGCCTCAATGTTGTGCTCACAGCAGAAAGGGACATGGTTTTTTCAGAGGAGGCCTGGATCCTGGAGTGTAGAATGTCATGCCTTCAAGGTGTCTCTGGTTATCTTCAGGCTTCTCAGTTCCCTTACGAGGTGCTGTCAGAATGAAATAGAAACAGTCTCTCTGGGGCACGGGCAAGAAGAAAATAAGGGCTATTCAACCCTAGTAAAAAAAAAAAAAAAGTCAAGGGAGAAAACCCACACCGTGAACCCCTGGTTGGTGGGAATGGGCTCAATGGTGGCTCACTTGCCTGGCACATAGTGCTCCTGCTGCAGCAGCTCCATCTGCAGGAGGCTCTCCTCCTGGGCTGTGGTCTGTTCCAGTTCATGCTGGAGATGTTCAAACCTAGAGGAGGAAGGCAGCTGGAACACAGGCCTGGTGGGGCCCTGCCATGTCAGCTTTTGAGTCCCCACCAGCTAGACAACCCAGCATCACCTTTCAGCTGAGCTCATTGACTGCTTCCCTAAGGGAAAAAGTCGGAGTGCCCCTGGGATTGCTTTTTTTCTCAGTGTTTAAAAAATGCTATTAGTTGAACTGAAAAATACACTGTGCTGGACATGAAGAAAACGGCATTTTTTCAACAGTCCAAAAACATTATTTGGAGAAATATCAGTATCTGAGTCACAGTTCAGAAAAGATATTCCTGGCCTGAATTAGACACCAGGTGAAGGTGAGCAACCTGTCAAACTCTATGTCTGCCCTCTAGTGGAGCCCACACAACACTGCAGAGAAGGCTCTGATTATCCCTACAGCCCAGAAGGTGCCTTGGACTAATTTGTCAACTCCTAATCTGTTTATGGCCAGAGTAAATCTTCTCACAGGAAACTGATGAACCCTGCAGAGAGCCTGCAATCAGCAGGAGTGTGCTGCATCCAAGTTAGCAAGAAGATGAGAAACTTCTCTTTAAATGTGATGTTCCTGAAGGAAAATAAACTGGCAGAGGACACACTGTCCTTCACAGTTGACCTCCTGCGTCTCACAAGAGAAGGAGGGGACACAATCCCCAGAAGAATAATAACCAAGCATATGGTTTCCTGGACAAAAGTTTCTGGTGATTAGAAAAATCATATTCTGAGGTATTTTGTACCAGGATGTGGGTGTGAGCCTTGCCAAATAGACTAAAACCCAAACAGGTCAGAGACCCCGAAACAGAGAATCCACTAGACTACAACTGGTTCTGTCAGTCTGTGCTCCTACCTCGTCTGGGACTCAGTGAAGTGATGCTGCAGCTTTACTGCCGAGTCCCTTTGCTGGGTAACCAGTTTCTTCTGCTTCAGCAGGAATTGAAGGTGTTCCTCCAGTCGATGATATTCCTATTCATTAGAGGATTGTGTTCTTAGGGCAGGGTTGTCTGCGCACACGTACACGTGTGCATGCATGTACACAAACACAAACAAATATGTTTACACAGTCTTAATCATCACAAGGACATGGATGCTCACATACAAGCACACTGCATTGCATCCACATGTGTAGTTCCTAGCTAACAATATGGAAGAAGAGATCACCTGGGATCCTATGAAGAAGAGAGTTAACTTTTATTAGCCCACACCCTCTCCCCCCGTATTCTAAACCAGGCACAGGGGTGTGGTGATGTGGTGAGGATTCTGTACTTTGTCTCTGTTTTGATGAGTTTTCATTCTATTTCCACTTTATATGTGTGGGGGTTTTGCCTGCCTGTGTGTCTATGCACCACATGCACACCTGGTCCCTGGGAGAAGAACACAGTGGGCAGAGCAGTGAATGTAGTGCTTGCCTTGTGCACCCAGGCCACCAATGGTGGATGCCAGGGTTCCTTGATCTATTAATTAAGCTTGCATAGGTAGTTTTACAATCTGTACCTTATAGGCCTAATTCTGTGGTCCAGGACCACTGCCTGATGGTGGACCAGCTCCTTCCTCTCACTCAGTGTTTCCCCGTGGCTCCAAAGAGGGCAGCTTCCTCCAATAGGAGCTCTCTAAACCACAGGTTACATCATTTTCAGCCCAATGAGTTCAAGAAAAGAGTTCAGAAAACCAGAAAATCTCTACAACCAGATTCAAATATATCTTTGTATCCAGTAAGATGATTATGTCAGGAATTTGTCTAAGTAAGAGAAGAAGGCTGACTCACGGCCTAATGGGTGCATGAATTGCTTCATGCTTAACAATATTCCATGGAAGGGCTTGACTTCATTGAATGTTTACTCATCAATGAAGGGCAATTGAATATTATCTGGTTTGGTGGTGCTATGAGGAATACTTCTATAATCTGGGTATCGCCTAGATTCTCTGTGGACCCTTACTTCTGCTTCTGGAATCACAGAGTCATCTTGGAATGCAATCCATGTTTCTGAAAAATTATACATAGCTCAGCATGGCTATTGGACTTTGGCTGGGGGGGGACACCTCTGCAGTTCAGAATATCTTAAATGATAAAATCCATGCTGAGCTGTGAGAACAGGCTGTCTTAGTGCAGCCCGCTCAGGCTCATCATCGTCTAAAGCACTCACTGCGTGTTGTGTCTGCAGCGCTCAGAAGCTGCTTTCATTCCAACCATCTTTACACTGTGTTTAAATTGGCCTGATGGGGGTTGGCAGAAATGAGGCTCCTCAGTTATTGCTAGTGGCGTAAAACGGTGCATCCCTGTGAGAAACTATGTATAATTTTTGAGAGAAGACCGTGATAGCACCAGAGAATGAGACTGACCCATGGTCATGACCCAACAACTTTGAACCATAACACAGAACATATAATATGAAAATAGCCCCAGATCAGTCAGTAGGAGCCCAGTGAGGTCAGCACAGTGTTGTTCTGAAATGCAGCTCTCTGTACAACTATGAGGGATCTGTACTAAGACATAAGCATGCACATGATAGAGTGAGCATCACATGTCAGCAAAGAGACTGACTGCAGGTTCTGTGTTGTGAAGCCAATGAGACAAACGAGACATTTCCTGGGAGGTTACCTCAGTTCAGTGAAAGGAAAGAAGTCTACTTTTTACTTTCAAAATAGCTCTGGGGATTGATTTTTTTATTACAAAACTCATTAACTCCAAAGTAGTAAAAATGTGTAAAAATTGAGAGAAAACACCTAGTCCTTTCTCTTTCTTACCAAACACACCAGTTAGCATAAGATGAGAGAAAAAATGATAGGAATCTCTACTTGTGAGGAGACAGGAGATCCAAAGAGCTCTGGTCTAGTACCTTAAGCCGAACAAAAATCTTATGTTCTAGCAAACAAATGATCCCCAGGCCCTTGTCCTCACTTCCTAACTCACACAAAGCTCTGTGTGATTCTCTCTTGTGGATCCCACCATAGAACCCTTCCTACCATACTGACATGTAGGTGTGTGATATGTGATTTACCAATTTCCCTAATGGACTGCAGCTTCTACCAGAGCAAAATGGTTTGTTTGCCAGTCAGGTTGTGTCTTCCAAGAGGTGAACTCTCCAAAAAGACTTGTGAAGGATCCCAGAAATGAACTCTTAGATGAAATGGAGGTGGTCAGCTGGGTAACTGAGTGGATGGTTACATGACGGTGTACATGGGTGTGCGTGTTGTTAGATAGGTGGGAGGCTTGCTCCTGCTGCCTCAGCTTACCTGCTGCTGCTTTGTCAAGAGGTCACAGATCTTCTCAAGGGCCTCCTCACACAGCCTCTTTGTCTCCTCACAGGACTCTTTCAGGAAGATCTGCTCCTGCTGCAGCTTTCTGTTGTCCTCTCTCAACATGCCCACTTTTTCCTTCATCTGTGTCCTTTCCCTCAGAAGCCGGCTGTGGAGGGTGCTTAACCATCACAGAAAATGATGAGCTCCAGTCCACCTCCATCTGCCACTCCTACCTACTAATACCATCATCCCTGCAAGGTCCCATGTTCTCAGCCAGCCCCAGACTGCAGCCCACATTAGCCATGTCAGTATCACCCAGGTGATGTACCTCTGAGAACAGGATTCTGCACCCCAACATACACCGGTCCTACACTGATCATGGTATTGGGAGACCATCAACAGGTATAGAGCAAACATGGTCTGAGGGAGGACAGAGATTCCAAGAGGAATACATTCCACATCTGTGTCCCTTAACAAAAGGATCTGAAAGCCCCTGTCAGAGTCCCAGAGACCATTCATGGTGCAAACCATGTTTACTATCTAGAAGCTCTGGAAGCTGACAGGACAATGTTGAGATCAGACTCCTTGCACTGGGAGCACAAGGACAAGGTAAACAAGCTAGAAGCAGAGCCCCCACTTTGGTTCAAAGAGAAATAAGTGCAGCAGCTGTCCTTTCAATGTGCGGGGTCCCATCCAATCAGACACTCACCTGTAGGAGTTGGTCTCAGTCAGCTCCTTGCACTTGGAAGAATCCTCACTAATTTCCTTGGGGAATTTCTCCAGCTCTGACATCTTCTGATGATCCATTTTCAGCTCCTCAAGCTCAGAATTCAGCCTGTGGTAGAACATGGACTCAGGAACAAAGAACCCCACAAAAACATGAATTAAGGCCGTGTCTCGGATTATCCTAGTGCATTGGCTGTCACATCCTGAATCCCAGGTACTAGGACCTGTTGATGTTATTAGACTTGCTAAGCTGCCCCAGTGGCAGAAAGGCAGAGCATCAAGAGGGAGAGAGACAGAGCTACGTGAGCTTCCAAATTAGGCCTGGAGGAACAAACTAGCTCTTTTTAAGCTGTCCCAGGATTCTGTGTTATGGGTTTGGGCCTACCTGAAACCTGTGATGTCATGTCTCCTGTCTTCAGAAAAAAAAAATGTTTATTCTGTGTTCCTTTTATCAAAAGGATACTCAGAACTCATAATCAGGATTTCCATGGAGGAGACCGTACAGTACAATGACTTTATAAACTCCCCAGGGAATTCCATTCCATCACCAAGCATAGCACAGAGAATGAGGGCAGGGATGCTCAAGGTGGGACTCCAGGGCCTCATCACTTATATCACCTGAGACTCTGAGACAGACAAATCCTCAGCTCTGCCACCAATCTCTGACTCACAGGATGTGGATCTCACACACACACACACACACACACACACTCGGAAGAGGAATCATGGAACTTGGTGGGGGAGGGGGCTTCCTCTGTATCAGGCAAGTGCTGAGAGCAAGCAATGGGTTTTATTTTTCAGCAGTGGGTTTTTTCTTTTCTTTTTTTTTTTTTTTTTTTTTTGGATTTTTCGAGACAGGGTTTCTTCCTAGCTTTTGGTTCCTGTCCTGGAACTAGCTCTTGTAGACCAGGCTGGCCTCGAACTCACAGAGATCCGCCTGCCTCCGCCTCCCGAGTGCTGGGATTAAAGGCGTGCGCCACCACCGCCCGGCTAGCAGTGGGTTTTTAAGGAAACAAAGGGAACTCTGTGCAGGGATGAGTTTCTGAGAGCTGATTGGACAGCTAAGCCAGAATAGACAAATAATGAATTTTAATTGCTGGACCTTAATGTTTGTTTGGAGTCAAATAAGGGTATGAACCTTGGCGACAAATTTTAGGAATTCAATTTTATGTTTTATCAAGGGAAAAGGAAGTGAAAAGGGCAAAACCCACCACTGCCGTATTGGCAATATTTAGGACTGTTAGCTTTCACTCACATAAACCCATACACAAGTAGGATGCCAGAGACATGTAGGTAAGTCGCATGATTTCAGATTACAAGGAAGAAGGGCAGAGATGTGCAGGGTTGAGATCCAGGTCTTCAGGTCACACATTGAGAAAAACCAAGTGGGCCCAGGCCCTGCTCACAGAGAAACCACCAAGAAATACCCCAGTCAAATACAAAGACTCTCATGAACTCAGCACCCAGCATATCCCACAAGCCAACACCTGTCAAGGCCTCTTTGAAATGCGTGTTGTGAGCTCACACAGTGGTGCCCCATCCATAGAATGTGACTCAGGACGCAGGCTCTGCTTTTCATTGGGAGGAAGCAGAACAGCCTGTGTCCCCATCTCACTCCTACCCCGGCTTCAGTCCTGCCTCTCAGATGCACTCGGGAAAAGTAGTTTGGGAAGGAGGACACCTTGGAGGTGCAGCCTCAAGTGCCATGAGGAATGCTGGGGTGGACAGAGGAAGGTCAAGACATCACCAGAGAACTGGACATAATGACTACCTGTTGTTCTCATCATTGTTGGTATAATTGGCCAGGATTGCACGAAGTTCATTCCTCTCATTGGTCATCATCTGAAGCTGAAGGCTCAGTTCATCAACCTTGTTCATCTGCTGCTCCTGCTCAGTGAGGGAGGCTGAGGTCCGTGCCTTTCCAGTACTCCCTGTAAGTAGACAAACATCAGTGAATTTGTACAGTTAGATGGTACAGGGCCTTGAGAGACCATGTTGAGTCCCCAGAACAGGCCTGAGGAAGAGGGAATGCATGACCCACTGAAGACCTCACAGAGTAGACAGCTATCCTCTAGTTGAGACCCATAAGCCATGTCTCCTTTCCCAATCACTGTTGCTATTGATGGACCAGATATGTCCATCAGTGTTGGGGATTATGATTTTCAGGTGTGGGACTTTTCTTTGTGCTGTATTTAACTCTGTGAAGCTGCATTACTGTGCCTGTCTAAAACATCTGATGGTTCTAATAGAGAGATGAACAGCCAATAGCGAGGCAGGAGCAGGGATAGGTGGGACTACCAAGCAGAGTATAGATAGAAGGAGCGAATAAAGAGGAGCATAAGAAGAGGGGAGGATTCAGTGGCCAGCCACCAACTCACTGAGCAGCCATGGAGTAAGAGTGAGTCCCACTCCTGAAAGAATCAGCTGAAGCCTTCATCCTTCAGGAATCTCTGTCCCCTGCCCAGGACTCACTGTGCTTTCTCCAGAACCATTTATTCCTTGATGTGTGACTCGGAGACTGAAGGCCATCTTCCCTGTGCCTCTCTCTGGCCTCCCTGCGCTCTCCATCCTGTCTCCCAAGCAGCCTGTTCAGTCGTGTCAGCATGGCTGTGGGTGAACCACACAGGCACTGAACGAATGCCTCAAGGGCAGTTGGCGTTGCCACAACACAGGTGACATCACAGAATTCCAGGCTCTCCAGGATACAGTAGAATGTCCAGGTGGGGGACTGCTGATGTCATATGATACAGCTCTTAACCCCTGCTAACTACTTCACCCAAAAGTGACCTGAAACTAAGGTGCCATTTCCAACAGCCTCTCTGGGGTCACCGGGGAAGCCTTTAGACACATTGTCTTCCTAAAGCCGGAAATCTAGCCCTCTGCTTCTCACGTTTTATGTGAAATTGAAAGCTCACTTCCCAACCGCTGCCCAGGGATGGCTTTTCCCTCCTTAAGATCCACACTCAAGTAACGTGAGAAACAAAGGATGCTTAGAAATGAGGTCAGGATAAAGGGAGTAGAACAGATGAGGTCTCTGAAGTGAACGAGCACTGGTGCCGATCCTCAGACTTTTAGAGATTGGAGGGTTCAAAACAAAGAGAAGACACATAGGAAGTGATGAAAATTTCACTCAGAATGTCACTAGAGCTCACTCAAGCTATGTGGTTGGTAGTGAAGATGTGACTAGCTCTTGGCAGGTCTATCTGGAACCACTGAGCCCAGCGGAGCCTTCAGATAGTGAATGCAAACAGTCGTAGAAAGAGTATGATGGCCCAACCTTGAATCAATGGAGTGAAGAAAGAGTAGTGTCGAACAGAGGTCAGTGTGCGCCATCTAGAGGAGGCATTAGCGATGGAGACACAAGCACACACACATACATAAATACGAAAACCGGCACACTCACACACATATGTAAATAGAAAAACCTGCACATAATCACACAATTCCGTTGCAGAACGAGATGTAGATCCTTGCTATGCTGTGTCAACCAGCAAACAAAAGCCAAATTCCTTCTCTGGAGGCAACTGCTCCAATTCCCATGTTCTTCCATAGGTGGCGCTGCTAGCTTTGGTGTAAGATACATTAGGAGAGCTTAGGAAGGGCAGGCAAGGGGAGAGACTTAGAGTTGTTGCACCATACAGGTATTTTATAGCCATCACCACCGTTCTACGCATCCTGACCGTCCCTGTAAAGAGAAGCCAGTCCATGGTCAGCCTGGAATGCATGTTCTCCAGATATAACCTCTGCCACTGTTGACATCTGCAGATACCACTACATGGGACCTTGCCCCTCCCAGACTCTCCATCAATCCCCACAGTGTCCCTATCTGATAGTAGTGGCTGTCCAGCTCCTTCCCACTTTTGTGGAGTCTCAGGATCTGACCCTGTCTTTTTGCTTCCTCTCATGTCCACACTGGATGCTCTGTTACCAAACTAGCCCCAGCTGGCCTGTGGCTCACATTCCCCTCACATTGGTCCAACCACAATGTTCCTCGTATTCCTGGATCCTTCCAGCTGTGTCTGGTTCTTGCAGATTCCATGCTTTTCCACTTCCACACGTCAAAGACACATTGTGACATATAGATTTGTGGGTCTCTCCAGTCCTCAGATATTTCTGACGAGTCCTTCTTTGCTATAGCAGATGGTTTTCCCGACACCGGAGGACCCCGAGCAATGCCGAGGGCCTGGCCTCATCCATGCCACTAGTGTTCCATGCAAGAATTTGCAGCCAAAAATGGTCTGAACAAATCAGTCCTGTCCAGGCTGCCTAATAACTGTGTGACTGTGGGAATGCACCTTTTCCTGGCACCCCAGGTGGTTAGTGTCATTCACCTTCCTCGTGGACACATTCTCATGGTAGTGACCCAACACCAGACCCTGGGATGCTGGAGAGCTGTTCATTGACTGGAAGGAAGATGTGTGAGACACAAGCCTGTCATGCCAGTGTTGGGGACAACAGCATAGGCAGATCAGGAGTTCCAGACCATCCTGGACTACAGAAACTTTGGTTCAAAGAAGACAGACAGACCAGGATGGGAGCTCAGGTGGTAGAGGGCTTCCCTAGGACATTAAACCCCAAGCTCCAATTCAGCACCATGTAAACATGCCTTGCCATCTAGGCAAAAAGATCACAGCTTGCATGTTAGCCTTAGCTGTATGGTGAGATGGAGGCCAGCCTGGGCTACATGGGAGCTGTCAAGACACAGAGATTTATTTAAAGAGGGGAGCTGGCTTTTCAGGACACAGGCAGGTGACCCCAGACGGGAGATCTGCCATGAGAGATGGAGAGATGGGTGGCAGAGTTGGTGGCAGATGATAATTAGGGTGGCCCAGCACAGTCTTGGAGGGCTGCTGTCTCCAGGACCTTTCCTCCTTCTGAGGCTGAGCACCCAACAAGGTCCAGCAATCAAAGTCTTGAAGTCCAGTCATCCAAAGCCCCAGTTGGCTTACCAAATCTACCTGCCCAATTAAAATTAAAGACCTCATCCTAACATGGGGGTTCCCATTTTACCCTCATTAATCACCATTTTCCTATGTGCCATGTCTGTCTCCTCTCCATCAAGAGCCAGTCCTTTGTGCTTCCAGAAAGCATGCCTGTCTCCTTCCCTTGTCCCTGTCCCCTTCTCCCTCATTCCCTATCTCCTATATCTCGTTCTTTTTCCTGCCCTCTGTTCCTCTGGGGTAAATAAGTCTCTTGTGTGCTAAGAACTTGGTCTTGAGGGTCCTGAGTTGAAACTTTACCTTTCAGTGGGTGTTCAGACACTGCAGAAGAAATGGGGTTCTCATGGGCCCCATGAGTGTCAAGTCTGTCTTGTGTGATGTTTGCTTTACCATACACCCAGGTGGTCCTTGAGAATGAGTCTGATTGTGGAGGTGTGGACAGGTCAGCCCAGCACACAAAATGCAATGGCTGCAGGGGCAGGAAACTGATACTAGCCTGGGCTACATAGCAAGGCCCTGTCCCACACACAGTTATTTCAATTGTGATAAACACACAATTAAACTATCAGCTATTTTTAGAGCCACCCTTCACTACCATAAAAACATTTATGTTCATCAGAGTCCTGGGGATATACATCTTTCACTCAGGAGACAGAAACAGGCAGATCTCTAAGTTCCAGGCCAGCCTGGTCTGCATAGTGAGTTATGGGTTAGCTAGGGCTACACAGAGGGGAAAAAGCCTTCATATTAAACAGCTAAAGAGATAGGTTTTTGGTTAAGAGCACTGGCTGCTCTTGCAGAGGATCCATGTTTGAATCCCATCACCTACATGGAGGCTCACACCTATCTAACTCCAGATCTTGGGGGTCCTCATCCCTTTTCTGATCTCCTCAGGTACCAAAATAACCATGAAGATTGCATACATGCTATGTGATGTGTGTGTGCGTGTGTGTGTGTGTGTGTGTGTGTGTGTGTTCATATTGTGTCAGAAAAAAATAGTAAAGTTTCCATTAAGGCTGAAGACTTAAGTTCAACAACCAAACAGTACTGGTTCATTAAAAAAAAAAAAAAAAGGTTTTACCCTAGGTGCCTGGACTATCTACTTCTGGGTTAACTACTATCTATCTATCTATCTATCTATCTATTTTGGTTCTTGGCTACACAAGCAAGTGTTGGGTGTGGGTTTTCTTGTGGAGAGGGCCTTAAGTCAATTCAGACACTAGTTTGCTATTCCCACAGTTCTGCGCCACCGTTGTCCTTCATATTTTGTAGGCAGGACAGTTTGTAGGTCAAGGGTTTTGTGACTGGGTTGCTTGATGTCTGCTTTTCTCTTTGAATAGCACTCAGAGTACCCTCCCTCACCCAAGAGACTAGAAGGTAGGGATGCAGCTTCCTGTATGACCCAGATGACTTCCCCATGTTCCATGTGTAGTGTTACCTCAGCAATGGGTCCTGTTGGCAATTTCTGGAGAGCAGCCCTGTCCTGTGTCTTAGCAGCAGCCTGGGTGGTTTGGAGATTTCCATGGGGCACCCTTGACCAACAACTGAATAGAATGCAGCCAGGTCCTACCACTGGAATCCTTGCCTGGTGAAGGAGATGGCCAGTTGAGACTCCATTACTAGGAGCCATCACTAGTAATGGGGGGAGGACACATAAAGGGAGGGCAGGACAAAGAAAACAAGATTTCCCACTAACGTCTTATTACTAAGACAAATACCAGATAGGAACATTCAGACCCTGCATCATGCTGACATGACCAAAATCAGGGGAAGGGGTGTTGCTCAAAGATGGTGCTTACTATGCCCTGGGCCTAGGCTGATTGACAGTGAAGGTGATTTTGTGAGTCCACCTGAGACAGCATGACTGACAGTGAAGACTCCAAGCAGCAAACTGTACTAATAGTGTTTGAGTTCCTCCATGTCTGCGGGACTTGAACTAGGGAGGCTGGAGTCTGTGTCAAGACATTAGCTAGGTGTGGGGTGCAGGGGACAAGAAAGCAGCATGCCAGATGGGAAGGATGTTGATTGCTGTGTCTCAGATTCGAACCGAGGTTGCTGTGGCTACAATGCAGAGTACTAACCACTCATAGTATCGCAATGAGCCTCGCGCCTGATGGTGGGTGCTCACCAGAGTCTCAGTCAAGTTCAGATTGGCTCATGCCGGGTGGCTTTCTTTAGACCAGCCTGTTCTGCAGAAGTGATTTCTCCAAAGCTTATGCACTGTGAGCAGTACCGAGTGCAGGCATCTGTGCCTTGGTTGGATGGTGAGGGCAGTCACTAACTGAGAAGTCCATGGGTCGATGCCACTCTTGTAGGTGCAGTATTTCCCCCAAGCACATGAAAGCCCTCCATCGCCCTCCTCTCCGCGGTGGCTGGGGCACCTGGGTAGGGCACGCACTGCTCTGTGGTCCTTCTGAAGAACTGTGGAGCAAACCAGTGGCCCCGAGCCTTCCTTCCATCGATGCTGCTTACCTGCATCTCTTGGATTTATTTTGGTATTCCCACACCAAATGGTTTTTTTAAATAACTTGGTTCTAGGGTTTTGTGTTTACAAATTACATATTGGTTGCCCTGTGATATGCATATCTTTAGCCAGTGGTGTAAAGTTTACCCGTTTTTTCCTGTGCTTTGGTGACTTGCTGTCCATAATCATTTTTTTTTTTATTATTAAGAAAGGAGTCTCAGCTGAGCGGTGGTGGCGCACGCCTTTAATCCCAGCACTCGGGAGGCAGAGACAGGCGGATCTCTGTGAGTTCAAGGCCAGCCTGGTCTACAAGAGCTAGTTCCAGGACAGGCTACAAAGCCACAGAGAAACCCTGTCTTGAAAAAAAAAGAAAGAAAGAAAAAAAGAAAGGAGTCCCATTCTCCCCATTCCCAAATAAACCAGACAGCAGGTGGAGGTTTCCACAGGGGTCCCCTCTCTTCCCACACCAAATAAAAATTGGCTTTGTTATTTTCCCTGCCCACTCTGCTATCTAGAAAGAGCAAGGGCTTCTTACAACAAAAGGAGGATCCATAACTAACTAGGCTACATTATGGCCATGTTAAAGGCCTCCCATCTCCGCAGAGCTATAGGAATTATTCACTGATGGTCTCATCAGAATCTAGTCATCTCTAAGGGATCAGACTCCATCATCTCTAAGGGAAACAACCAAGCTGACCAAGCAGCCAGGGCAGCAGCCTTCCAGGCCCAGACTTACCTCAATCACCTCAGGGGGTTCATACAGTACGGCCCACATTCTCACAGTCACCACCTGACACTCGGCCAATTCTGTCCTACCTACATCAACTCTTCATCCAAATAGTCAGGCTCTGTCTCACTTTGTCAAGGCTCATCTCCAATCCACCTGGAAGACTTAAAGTTCTTAAAAATGATCACTGTGTCTTATAAAATCTGTCAAAGGTTAGATTCCAAGTCCAAGTATGGTAACTTCCCTTTTCCCACCCACCAGGTCAGGGTTTCCCTTCTAGGGACTGAGTGGCAGCTTGATTTTACTCATATGCCCACAGTCAGATGGGTTAAATAACTCTTGGTTTTGTTAGATACCATGTCTGGGTGGATTGAAGTGTTTCCTGCCACTAACAAGAGGGTCCAGATAGCTTTTGATGTTCTTCTCCAGGAAAATAGCCCCAGATTGGAATCCAAACCTCTCTTCAGTCAGATAATGGTCCAGGGTTTACCTCCCAGATCTCTCAAACTTTATCTAAGGCTCTTAACATTCCCTGGCATTCTCATATTCCATACTGTAGACCCATATTTCTACATGGTATGGCGACCAGAATCCCAGGCCACAGTTTGCACCTGCAGCACAGGAGGTGGTCACCTCCCTAACAAAGGGTCAGGATATGCTAATGTTGTTCTGCTCCTTCTTTGTAATGTGGAGGATGCTTGGGATAGAGATGCTAATTTGACCTATGTGACAGAGCTGGCATCAGTGCAGGAAGATAGGGAGACAAAATGGGCATAGAAAGGTGTGGTCAAAAGTGGGGACGAGACCAGAGACATTCGCCTGGTTACCTCGGAAGCAGAATGCCAATGAATTTCCCCCTCAGTTTATGTTCTGGTATATAAGTCTATTTGGAGAAAAAATGCAGAGGAATTTTCAGGATGTGAACTCAGGATTTCATGAGGGATTCCTGAGAATCTCCTTCCCGATAAAGCCATTTGAGTTGTGAGTTTATTCCCACGCCTCTCCTCAGGTCCAGGAGAAATAATTTAGGCTCCGGGCTAGCACCAGACCCTGACATAATGGTGCCCGTATGCGAGACTGATTGGTGAACCCCAAAAAACATGGAAGAAGTGACCAAACGTACAGAGGAGAACGTGAGGAACCCACGAGAAAAAAATTGCAGTACAGGTGCATATGTGAGTAATGTGCACTCAGAAATAAAGAATAGAGTTTCAAGAAGTATAGAGAAGTGGGAAGTTTAAATCAGGAGCAAAAATTTGTAAATAATAAGTTTCATATATGGGATAAGGAAGGAGTATTCAGTAGCTATGTTGATAGCTAAAGGGAGTTAAACTGGAGCAGAAACAGAGGCAGAGAGATTTAGAGCCTGTAAGCATGCTAGCCGCAGAAATGCAACTTTTATCGCTAGCTAAACAGGTAGGAGAAGTAAAGGAACTATGGCATTTGGCCCAAGAATCGCCTAGGTTACTGCTAAGATTGAGACGCCAGGTGCCGGGGGCACACAGTAACCAGCTGAATCTAACCCACCTGCGGGAGTACGTTTAGAGAACAAATTTTACCCCACACAGTTGGTAGCCCAGAGTCGTCTAATAGAACAGCGGAGAGGATTCAGGAATTCTCCTAATTTTACGATTACAAGTTAAAATTAAAAAAACAAAGTTTAAAATCGGTATGACTATACACACCAGAGCTTGTGATGGCAGGCTGGCAGACGGAGGGAGCCTGTGTCCTGCCCCCTGCCAAGTGGCCTGGCTTCAGCAGGGAGTTGAAAGGCAGGTTTGAAAAAGTAGCCTCAGAAAGCTGCAGCTTCAGGACAATTAAAAATAAACAAGCAGGTTAAATATGCTTCTTTTTCCAGTTCACAATTTTGCTTCTTTGTCAAAAATCTGCTGTTAGTAGGCATGTGGATTCATACCCAAGGTGAACTGATACCAGTTCTTTTGATCCTCATACCTTCTCAATGTGTTTTCAGTACTGTGGCTCTGTAGTGAAGTTTAAAACCATGGATTGTGATGCATTCAGAAGTTCCTTGATTTACAGGATTTATAAGATTGTTTAGGCTACCCTGAGTATTTTTTTCTTACAACGTTGAAGATTGTTCTTTTGAGGTCTGTGAAGAATTTTGCTATAATTTTAATGGGCATTGCATTGAATCTGTAGGTTTCAGTAAGATTGTCATTTTTGCTGTGTTGGTTCTACCTTCACAAGAGAATAGGAGATCTTTCCATTTTCTGGTGTCTGAAATTTCTTCTTGAAAGATTTAAAATTCTTATCATATAGAATTTTCTACTTGTTTGGTTAAAGCTACTCCAAGATATTTTATGGTATTTATGGCTATTGTAAAGGGTGATGCCTCTCAGGTAACATATTGTAGAAGAGGTGCATTTTGGGTAGTTTCCAAATTCTGTCTATGACAAAGTAATTTTGCTATAAACATAGTTTGGCGCATGTCCTTATTGGTTGAGCATCTTTGTTGCATAGGCACAAAACTGGTATTGCTGAGTTTTAAGGTAGATAGTTGCCTAATTTTCTGAAAAATCACCATACTAGTATCCAAAGTGGCTGTGCCAGTTTGCACTTCCACCAGCAATGGAGAAGTTTTTTTTTTTTTCCTTTACCGCACATTCTCTTTTTTTTTTTTTTTTTTTTTTTTTTTTTGGTTTTTCGAGACAGGGTTTCTCTGTGGCTTTGCAACCTGTCCTGGAACTAGCTCTGTAGACCAGGCTGGTCTTGAACTCACAGAGATCCGCCTGCCTCTGCCTCCCGAGTGCTGGGATTAAAGGCATGCGCCACCACCGCCCGGCTCCGCACATTCTCTTAAGCACAAATTGTCAACAGTGTTTTTAATCTTGGCAATTCCTACAGGGATAAGATGGAATCTCAGAGTTTTGATTTGCATCTCTCTAATGGTTAAGGATGTTATACTTGAGCATTTTTAAGTGTCTTTCAGACATTTTAAGATTCATCTGTTGAGAATTGTTGGTTTAGGTCTGTGCCATATATTTTTTATTGGGGACTCTGGGGACCGCCCCCCCTTCCATCTTGGGACCTTCCTCCCTCAATCTCAAATTTTATCACCAGGAGAAAAAATTTTTCTAGACACAATCTTCAGCATTGCCAGCATCTTGTCAGGTCCAAGCTGCCTGTCAGCCAGTTCCCAAAGACCAGGAAACCCTGAAGTAACCAGCTACCCCAAGACGTGGTCAAGCATCCCAACTGTCTGACGCCCACACATCAGCAGAAAGTAGTATTGTTAGACGTGATGCCCCATTCCTGCCCATCTGTTACCTTTAACCTCCCAATTTTCATAATAAATATAAGGGTGAAATGTTATCATTTCTATCACCCGTAGTTCTGCCAAAATGTCTAGACACCTGAAGCACTGGCACTTCTGGGTTCCAAAGCAAGGCACGCACCATCAAGTGCTGTGGCAACGTACATAGCCATCCAGGGCCTCAAAGCCTGTGTGATCTTGATCTACCCTGCAGAAGCTACAGCTATGTAAGCCACGTCAGTATGAACATATGCTAGGCGGTTTCAAAGCTGAACTCGCCCACTCCGTATTTTCTTCTCAGCACCAGCTCTCCCCAGGCCTGTGCACGCACGTGTCTTTTCCTCTCTCTAATAAACATCCTTCCTGTGTACACATTCACGGCTGTGGGATGCTTCAGATGTCATGTCTGTGGTTTCCATGCCTCACATCTTGCTGCCTCACTTTTAACAACAGAGATGAAACAGGGCCAAGGAAAAGGATCTCAGGCCCAGAGCTGGGACCAAGCAATGGCCGTCACCTTAGGGAGCAACACATTTCCGGGCCATAAGGACCTGCCCGCACCTACCCGCGCCTACCCGCACCTACCCGCACCTACCCACACCTACCCGCGCCTACCCGCGCCTACCTGCACCTACCCGCGCCTACCTGCACCCTCAGAGAAAGCCCAGACATTGTATAGCTGTGGTTTCAAATCCACAACACGAGGAGAGGATGGCCCCAATTTGAGTTTATTGTTAGGACTTGGAAACAGAGGTGATCTCTGTCCATTGCTAACTGTCCTGAGAGCGTCTGTTAGCTTGACAAGTTCAATTTTCTTTTATTTGGCTTCCTTAATGGTTAACAAATCTGCAGATAAAAAAATATGGTTGTCATTCTGTCTACTTGCCTTATTCCCCGGCAAAAATCACAGACAAGATCTAGACTGTAAAGCAGACTGGTAGGAGCGCTGGCTTCACACGGGGTCCCAAATATTAAAGGACACTGAGGCTGAGACGTGGAGTCTGAGGACTCAGTGAAAGAAATGTTTTCTTAGTATTTGTACTTATTATTAATGGGTGCTGCCATTCCTGTTTCGAGAATTGACATCAACAACTTCTCAGATAAATACGTTCTTTTTGTAGTGAGAGCGAAGCCCATTTATCTAGATATTTTCTCATCACAGACATGGATGTGGTCCCTGCATTTATTATCACCAGTATTACTGTTGGAAGTCAGGCATGGTGCTACACATCTCTTAGCAGCATTTGTGGTGGCGCAGGCTTTTAATCCCAGCACTTGGAGGCAAAGGCGGGCGGATCTCTGTGAGTTCAAGGCCAGCCTGGTCTAAAAGAGCTAGTTCTAGGACAGACAGGCTCTGAAGCTACAGAGAAACCCTGTCTCTGGGGAAAAAAGAAAAAAGAAAGGAAAAAAATGAGGGTATTACTGAAATTTTGTTTGGGGGGGGAAATTACTGATGCCAGGAAGTAGTGATACAGGCCTTTAATCCCAGCACTCGGGAGGCAGAAGCAGGAGAATGGCCTGGTCTACAGAGAGTTTCAGGACAGCTGAGGCTACACAGAGAAACCCTGTCTTAAAACAATAAAACAAAAAGTTTAGAAATTGACTGTTTAGACAAAAATAGTAACAATAAATTGTGGGGTCTACAAACTTGGAAGAAGCAAACTTCACGGTAAGAACTGCATAAGCACAGGGAAGGAAGAACAGTCCTTGAGCACAGGCTGTGGGAAAGTAAAAGGTGGTGCTGTAAACCTTAAAGCAAAATTTCAAAATTTATCACGGCCAATGAGCCAATAAAATAGCGAAAATGTCATGAGGGTAAACCCACAGACTAAAAGCAGGACCCATTGCGAGAGGGGCATGATGTTTGCAGGTAAGTGGCGCGCATGAGCCTCAGGGTCTGCATCTCTTTGGAGACCATGGAGATTTCTCACGACGCGGGAAGAAAAGCCGGGCTGTAGGTGGCAGATAAACTTAGAACATAAATGTGCGTCCAAGAAAGCTAGCACACGCATGCGGAGAAGTGACTGCGTGTTCAGAGCACAGGGTGGGTGGGGCTGAGTCGAGGCTGCGGAGGGGGAAAGCAGGAGAGACACTATGATCAGGTGGGTGGGCTTTCCCAGGCTGAGGCTCACCCATTGCACTTGGGGTGTTCTAACCTCTGCGATTTAGCTCCCAAGTGCGGGAAACTGGACTGCATAATTTGTGGCAGTGGGGAACTGTGTTCGCTCTCTCCCCTAGTTTTCCTTGTAGTTAAAAAGAGGTGGTCTGATTTTGTTTGGGGGGGGGGGGAGGCTGATGTTTAACTACAGCACTGCTCGATACGTGTTCTCTTGTGGATGCGCTTCTCCTTGCTTTCTTTTCCTTGCGGTGGTCATATTAATCCGAGTTCCATCTAACGTCCTGTGTGGGTGTACGTTTGATGTGTACAAAAGGAGCGAAAGCAATCCTAACGTCCCCCAAAGACGGTAAAGATGTTTCTGTCACTGGCAAGTGCCTGCTTTTGTTTGTCTTTTCCGGTCTGTAACGCTTGGAATGAGAATGTAATAAAACAAACCAACAAAGGTTTTGCTTTTGAAGCTTTCGTGTATGAATATTTTGCCTACTTTGTACATGAAATACTTCTCAGTTGTAACACTGGTACCGTAGAGGTCGGAAGAGAATCCTTATGTGGGTTGAGAGAATGCTGAGTTAATCCTGGTGGGGACTGTAAGTTTTAACCAAGTGTGTAGTTGGCATTACAATAGTCCTAGGGCTCTGCGGTTTGTGTCTTCTAACCTATTTTTTTCCAAGTCTGCGTTTAGGATACTATTTAGTTGCTGTCCTCTACAAAATTGTCATCAGAAAGGATGGTTGCAGTGAGAGACATCCAGCTCTGAGACTTCTATTTGGCTCCATTAACTGCAGTTCAGGGATGCTGAGAAAAACCAGGACAGGATCCACAGACATGAAAAGCCTTCCAAATCATTCCACTATTTTTTTCTTTTTCTTTTCCTTTTTTTTCTTACTTTTCTGTTATTGTTGTTTTTGGGTGGTGGTGGTGGAGAATTTTTTTTTTTTTCCTTTTTAGGGACAGGGTTCCTAGACATGAAAGGCTTTTGTTGTGGTTTTTAAGACAAGGTCTCACTCTTCAGTTTTTCCTGGCTTGGAGCTCACTATGTAGGTAAGGATGATCTCAAACTGACAGAGATTCTCCTGTTTCTGCTGAGTTTAAATTTCCTGAATGCTGAAACTAAAGATGTGTGCTACCACATCCAGATTCACAGTCCATTTTAACCCCAATTAACTTGACAGTCACCTCCCTTTTCTGGCTCTCTTGCAGCCTGGTGTTACCCTATAACTCAGTTACAGTCTAGAGCAGATAGGCAGAAGCCTCTGGGGATGGTACTCTTCCCTGAACAAACTGTTTGCATACCTTCTGCCTGCCCATCCTAGTCTCCTTTTCCTGCCCAGAATATCGGTATGAAGTCATCTTCTGCTATGAGAATAAAAACCTCAGGGTAAGGTGTCTGAACGGAAACAGGAAGACTCTGTTTAATTACAGCTGTGGTAGCGATATTCGATATTCACAAATTTGTGCCGGTACTCATTGACAAATGAGAGTACTTAGCTGTTTGAGCCATTGCTAATTAAGTTCACTGTTAACATTTCCAAAATCAGTCTGAAAGGATAGAGTACTGGTCCATTCTCTGGTCGCACAGAAAAATTGCGAGGGTGGCAGGCAGAAGAGGAGAAAAGAACAAGTTGCATTGGCCGGGAATCGAACCCGGGTCTCCCGCGTGGGAGGCGAGAATTCTACCATTGAACCAGCAATGCATCCTCATGAAGGCTCTGTGAAAGCACATTGAGAAAAGGTGAGAGAAACCACGTGTCTCAGTGAATTTTTACTGAAAACAGCTATGTAAACGTTTTCCTCATGACTTTTTGAATTTTCCAGTCCTGACGAGGAAACACATGTCCTCCTACATGCTAGACTGTGATAAATCTGGGCCAGATTTGCCACTCAAGGACTTTCGGGGCATGACTTTCAGCTCATTAGAAAGGAAATGCTAATTCCGGTTCCAAACTCGTACGTGGCTCTGAAAAGCCTCCCTTTAAGTTTGCCAGTGTCCAAACCATGCTCAGTTCAGACGTCGTGGAAACACCCTGGACGTAGATCCTGGGGACAATTCTATACCACACCCTATCTGTGTGAACAGACGGAGGAACACCCTTCTCGGGCAGGCCTCACTCTCGGTCCACTGGAGTAGACAGGAAGAGGGAGAGGTGTGAACGAAGCCTGAGCCTACTTCCTCTCTGCATATGCTTCCTGGTTTGTACTCAGTACATCTCAGGCACCATCCTGCCCTCACCTCTATTACGAATTGTGTCCCCTTGTACTGTAAGCCCAAAAGAACCCTTCCTCTCTTAATTTTCCTAATGTCAGGTGTTTGGTCAAAGCAACAAGGAAGATAACCAATCCGAGGAATAATAGAGAAGGTTGTCAGCATGATAATTCTGCTTGTACGGAGAGAACATGCATCCCCACATCTAACACAGACAAAAGCAAGTCATAAAGAAAACAGAAGAGCACTGGGCATGGCTTACACCTTTAATCCTAGCATTTGGGAAGCAGATCTCCATGAGTTCAAGGTCAGTCAGGGCTACAAAATAGAGAGACCCTGTCAAAAAAAAAAAAAAGAGAAAAGAAAAAGGAAAAAGATGAGGAACAAATGTCTGGGACCATCAAATTTCCCCTTTCTGTTGGACAAGCTGTTTGCAGGAGGGAGGTGGGCTGACTTCAGTCAGTCTTCTCTGGTCCTGTGCCAACCCCAAGGACTCAGTTATCATCACTGGGAAGCAACCATGGAATACCAGGCATGCCAAGGCCCAGGGAGCCATTTCCATCAGTGAAACAGAATCAGACATGTCCTGGGGTTAGCATTAGGAGACAGGACTTTCAGTTATTATGCCTAAATTCCATAGGTCCAGATCTTCAAAACGAGATTCAGAATGTGTAAAATCAACCAAGTGAGACAGCAGAGATTAAAAGTAAGATGTTAGAGAAGGCAGCTTCCCTAGAGGGATTAGTCGCAAGTTACACATCGCAGACCACCTGATCAGGGAAATATATCCTTGAGCAATTGAGAATGTCCAATCTGGGGCTGGAGATGGCTCAGGGGTTAAGGCCACTGACTGCTCTTCCAAAGGACCCATGTTCAATTCCCAGCATCCACACAGTCACCCATAACTCTTACTCCAGTCTCAGGGTCTGGTGCCTTCTTCCGGCCTCCTAGGGCATCAGGCACACATGGGTTGTGCATTTATATATGTTGGCAAAACCCTATACATATATAAAAAACTTAAAAATGTAAAAAAAAAATATTCAAACTGAGATTTAAGGACAAAAAAGAATTTTTAAAAATGGACAGATTCATGAATTCTAAGACAAACTTAAATGATCTAATATGGGAAAACTGGGCCTCATGAAAACTGTGGGTAGAGGAGAAGGAAAAATGTTTGAAGAAACAATGGCTGAAAACCCCAGCCATGGCAAAGATTATAGTGTGGAGTATCTGCCAGAGAAGATTACTCTGGTGTGGGAGGTCCTTCTGACTGTGTGTTGCTCTTATTGCTTAATGAATAAAGAACTGCTTTGAGCCTATGGCAGGGAAGAACAGAACTAGGCAGGGAAAGCTAGGATGTATGCTGGGAGAAAGAAGGGCAAAGTGATGTGGGAGTGATTTCTTATTAATAAAGAAACTGCCTAGACCCATTTGATAGGCCAACCCTTAGGTGGGCGGAGTGGACAGAACGGAATGCTGGGAGAGGGAAACTGAGTCAGGGAGTCGCCATGATTCTCCCACTCCAGACAGACGCAGGTTAAGATCTTTCCTGGTAAGCCAGCTCGTGGGCTACACAGATTAATAGAAATGGGTTAGATCAATATGTAAGAGCTAGCCAATAAGAAACTGAAACTAATGGGTCAGGCAGTGTTTAAAAGAATACAGTTTCTGTATAACTATTTCGGGTAAAGCTAGCCATGCGGGCGGCCGCATGCCAGGGACGCAGCCCCGCCGCTTGTAACACAACAGCAAAGTCAGAGAGAAACCATGGAGCTGCCAGAGATAGACACCAGAACTTTAGCCAGTAAGCCACAGCCACATGGCAATATACAGATAAAAAGAAATGGGTTAAATTAATATAAGAGTTAGCCAATAAGAAGCTAGAGCTAATGGGCCAAGCAGTGATTTAATTAATACAGTTTCTACGTGATTATTTCGGGTCTAAGCTAGCCAGGTAGCCGGGAACCAACAAGCAACCCCTTCTCCAACACTACTCAGACGTGGGTTTAGACCAATAGAAAGGCATTAGTAAGCCAGGCATGGTGGTGCAGGCCTTTAATTATAGTACTTGGGGAAAAGAGCCAGGCGGGTCTCTGTGAGTTTGAGGACAACCTGATCTATAGAATGAGTTCCATAACAATTGTTACACAAGAAAAGCTCTGTCTCACAAAACAAAAACAAGAAAGGAAGTCATGATTAGGAGCTGGTGGTGACCACACTGGGTGTTCAGGATCCCAGTGTAGATGGAACCTTTCTCAGGGTGAGCTTTTAAGCACAAAAACCTCATTCTGGGGTGACACGCCTAAGTTAACAAGAACAGTTCGCCAGAAGCAGAACCACAGAATCTGAAAAGCAAGGTTCGTACATTTAGAGACTTTCTCAGACCTGTGGACTTTGATGGACTAGGTCATTGTTTTCGTTTTGGCAAGCGCAGCTGTCTACGAGCGGAGTGGGCTAACGGAGGTCTGGGCCTGTTGCAATTGAAGGAAGAGATGCAAAGACTTGAGAAACTCAGTCCAGGAGTCATTGTGCGGAATAAGCCCCAGACAGGCTGTAGTCAACTCCAGGGAAAACAGTGTTGTATATGCACAGGAACAGAGAGGAAACGCATGTCAGATTTCTTTCTGCAATTCCTAAGACTCCATCTGACGGCATGTAAAAGAGGACACAGCAAGGAAAACCTATGCTATAACATAATCTTTTATGCTATAATCTTTTTGTCCACTGTGAAGATGTGTCTTTGCCGAGGTGCCTTTTGATTGCTTTAATAAAGAGCCAGTAGCTAGGCAGGAAGAGTGGGGGGTGGAGAGAAGGAAAGAGAGATAGGGAGAGGTTAGGTGGGACTTCCAGCTAGAGAGAGGAAGAGGAGATGAACTTAGGCTCTGGAGAGACATCAGAGGACATAGAGAGGAAACAGAAGGTACAAGATGGAAGAGAGGTAAGAAGTCACAGGGCAATTGTAGGTTAATTTAAGTTCTAAGAGCTAGTGGGACAAGCCTGAGCTGTAGGCTGAGCTCTCCTAATGAATAAACCCATATCATTATTTGGGAGCTGGCTGGCAGAATAGAAAAAGACTTATTAAAATAATATTTATCTTCTAAAAATTGATAAAAAAAAATTCAGGCATAAACCTGAAATCCCAACATTGGAAAAGCTGAGGCAGGAAGATGGGGAGTTCAAGGCCATGTTCTACACATAAGGAACTGAGGCCAGCCTGGGCTACATAAGGTCCTACTTTAAAAAATAATTCATCTAAAGAAGGGCATTTCCGGAGGTGCTGAAATATTTCACTGAGAGATGACACTGCTTAAATTGGAAAGGGAAGAATGTCACTTAAACATGGTCTGTGGAAAACAAAAGGATGTCAGACAACCCTATAGCAAGTATTAAGAGTTTTAGAAAATACACCTCCAAAGGAGAGAAAAAAATTAATGAATGTTTTAAAAAGTAAAATATATAAACACTAAAATAGGGCAACTGGGCTCCCTCACCCCCCAGAAAAACTTAGATCATTGGTCAAAGACATGGGGACAAGAATGGGAACCAAAGCTCATGTCAGAACCAAATTAATTCAAATTGACACAGAAAAATGGCAAAAAAAAAAGAAAGAAAAAGAAAAGAGAAAAAAGAAAAAGAAAAAAAAAAGAATGCCTCCATTGTGAAGAACTCCGAGAGTGCCGGTGACTGCGATGACTGTTTTTATATTTCAAAGAGTCTGTGTGCAGCGGGTTTCCTCGTTGGCTCTTTGAAAGGATCCCAGGGAATGACTTTTAACTTTTCTTTTTTATTTGATTATCCCGTTGTTGTTTTGAGTAGGGTCTTACTGTGTACCTCTGGCTGAACTCACTGTGTAGGCCAGGCTGGTCGTAGCTTCTCGAAGTGCACCAGACACAGCAAAGACTTGGAAGGCAATGAAAATGTCTTGCGAACAAAAGCACAAAAAGAAAATGAAAGTGGCGAGGACGGAACTTTTTACCTTCATCTCATCACACATCCTCACTAGCCAACTGAACCACAGAAGAAAACAGGAGTATTTTCTGTCATTGCAGCAAGAGGAAGTCTCTAGCTCGATGCTTGCCGCAGCCACAGCATTCGGTGTCACAGGCCACTCAAAGGAGACGATAACTAGAAACAGATCCATCCGCGCCCCGCTCGCTTCCAGCGGAGCAGCGGGTAGTCGAGTTACCGCGCAGGCATCCCGGGAGAAGCGGGCGCCAGGGTCAGTGTTAGGCGGAACTGAATCGAGGCTTGACCAGTTGTACAAGCGCCGGTGACGTCCGTGTTGTTCCGTGTGTGTGGCTCGCCGTGATCGTATAGTGGTTAGTACTCTGCGTTGTGGCCGCAGCAACCTCGGTTCGAATCCGAGTCACGGCACTATCGTCCTTCTGCCCGGCGATCTTTTGCTCCAGCTCTGAGCTCGTCCCTTCCAATGCTCTCCTCTGCTCTGCAGAGCACAAACACGGGGAACTGCTCTCTCAAGCTCTGGGAGGGGAGACAACATTCTCCCTCTCCACTTCCTCCACTCCATTATCTACAATAGCGGCCAGCAGGTGGCAACCTTACACTAGGGCCAGCAGGCACTCAGCCTCACAGATGTTCCTAGAATCACCTCCCAAGATCTGAGATTCAGGCAGATTTCCAAATTCAGCTCCATTTTTTGTATTTATATTTTCTTAGGTGCTATTTAGCATACATTTGTATATCAACGTATCACCATCTCCTTTAAGTACTTTATCAGTAAAATTTTAAGGTTTGTTCTATGACACATCAAATTAAGTTGGATGATACTAGGATTCAAACCCAGGACCTTGTACATGCTAGGCAAGCGCTATACTACTTTATACCCACAGCCTCAAATTCATGTTTATGTATAGTGTTCTACAGAAATAAAGTTGATGACATTTTGCTCTCCACCATGGACACCGTGTTAAATTGTTCTGACAGCATGTATTAACGCTATTTTCTTTCCCTCTCTGAACTACTTCAGCTTAAACCCAATTGATTAAAGAACTACGAATTGATTTCAAATCTCATTATTCATCCTTTATGTATTTGTGCCTCCTGTTGCTACTCACCCATTGTCTAGTCTGACGTGGCTTTCACTAACTCTAAAGTCAAGTAGTTTGTCCTTTTCCTCCAACGACACACCACTGGGCATAGCAACCACACTCCTGAGCAGGCCCGTGTTCAGAAATAGTTGTCCAGCAAAAATGAATTTCTCATTTGTTTTGTGGACTTTTTGTTTTGTTTTGGCATCTTTTGTCTTATTGTGGTTTTTTTTGTCTTATTGTGTTTATCTGTTATTATTTTCAGTGTTTTGTTTTGAAGAATGTGAGAGAGAAAGGGCATGAACGTGAGTGGTTGGGAGGATTCGGGAGGAGTCATGGGAGGGAAAAACAATAAAAATACATTGTATGGAAAAAGTTGTGCCATTATGTCTGCCTATATTTCATCTTCTTATATAGTTCAAAATATTCTGGGATCTTACCCTTCACAATCATTGTGAGTACATGCCTTCCAATATGGGCTGCTTGTCCCCTGTGGCCAAAAACTCCAGTAGGCCAGGCAGGGACTGTTGGAGAATTATTATTTTCAGGTGTGTGACTTTTGTTTATACTGCATTTGTTTAACTCTGTGAAGCTGTGGTTCTTTGCCTGTGTAAAACACCTGATAGTCTAATAAAGAGCTGAACAGCTGGATGTAAGGGCGATCTGGCTGCGACATCTGTAACCCCCTTGATCGCCAGGGTTGATTCGGCTGATCTGGATGGCTAGGCGGGTGTCCCCTTCCTCCCTCACCGCTCCATGTGCGTCCCTCCAGAAGCTGCACTCAGTCAAAGAGGACGACCTTCCCTGAATAGAGGAGGACGGGTCTTCAATCAAGGGTATATGAGTAGCTGCGCTCCCCTGCTAGAACCTCCAAACAAGCTCTCTAGAGATGAACGGCCAATAGTGAGGCAGAAGCAAGGATCGGCAGGGCTGGTAGGCAGAGAGAATAAATAGAAGGAGAAATCTGGAAGGAAAGGAGCAATGAGAGAACAAGGGAAGGAGGACATCAGGCCAGCTATACGGCCAGCCAGCCATGGAGTAAGAGTGGAAGTAAGATATACAGAAGAAAAGGAAATAGCACAGAGGCAAAAGGTAGTCAGAATAATTTAAGAAAAAAGTCAAGCTAAGGCCGGCATTCATAACTCAGAATAAGCCTGTGTATGTGTGATTTATTTAGGAGCTGGGTGGCAGGTCCCCCAAGAGTAAAACATTCACAACATGGAACACACTTACAGACCAATATATAATGCTGTATTGGTGAATCCTAAGTTGGAATGGAGAGCCGAAGATGTTGGAGATGCCAGGCTTGTAGGCCTACCTCCAGCAAGGACAGGCACAAAGCTCCGGATCAATCCAGCAGCCTGTAGTAGCTCAGATTCCAACCCTGCTGTCATATAAATCTGCTTGCTTTTCTGCCTTTTTGCTCCTCTCTCTGTCCCCCCTCCCCAGTAGGCCTTGGTAGGGTGATCCCCAATAGATCTTTTCTACCCACAGAGTAGTCCAATTGGGTAGTTTCTCTGTCCAGTCAATTATACTCATTTCACCCTTTTGGAATGGGGATGTTTATGGTCTGCCATTGTATATTGAAAGTGTGTAACTTGAGATTTTGATTTCATAGTGAAGAATCCAAGAATAAGAATAAAGAAATAGCCGGGCAGTGGTGGCACACACCTTTAATCCCAGCACTTGGGAGGCAGAGGCAGGCGGATCTCTGTGAGTTCGAGACCAGCCTGGTCTACAAGAGCTAGTTCCAGGACAGGCTCCAAAACCACAGAGAAACCCTGTCTCAAAAACCAAAAAAAAAAAAAAAAAAAGAATAAAGAAATATAGGTCCCACAAGTAAAAATGTAGAAATACAGAAGTATAAAGTTGTAAGCCCAGAAGAATGTTAGCAGCTTTTTTAACAGCTTAAGGATTAATTGTTAACAGTGGGGTACTTTGCTTTACAACCCATAGCTCTGTCTGCAAGGCTGAAGCGGCCCTCTGCAAACCAAGGGTCAGCTTTTAGATAACCCCAGCCACTCATGACCAACAACTGATGTGAGCCGAGTTAGCCTTGAAAGGATGGGGTGTATGTGACTTTTCGGTTTTACACTGTCCCTGCTCTGTAAAACTGGCAGCATCGGAGGAGGGCAGTACTTCAGTGGACACTGTTGGGGAGCGCCAGGGAGAACGACAACTTAAAGACAAACGCTCCTGTAACTAAAATCCCTGCCCATGGAAATAGTAAAAAAGGGCAATTTGTATCTGAGTTTTACCTCGAAATTGTAAAAATTTCTTGTTGCTTCTTGTTATGAAAAGGGGAGTCCGGAAACAGCCCATGACCACAGCCATCTCTGGCTGTGGCCTCAGCTAGCTGGTAAGCTTTTGTGCCCCATGGAGATTTTTTTTTAATTTTTAATTTTTTTCCTGGAATAAAGTCTGCTTCTGGCTTACTAGACTTTGGTGGTCTGTCCCCATCTTTGCGCTACCCCTATGGGCCCAACAATAGTTAAGAATTGTCTTGAGTCTCAAAAGTGACTGAGCTGCTGTACGGTGCTAGAACTGTTGAGACTACGGGACTCTTGAAGGTGAATTGAATGCCCTTTGCTATATGAAATGGCTCTGATGGAGGAGGAGCAGAATGTTCCAGCGTGAATATAAAATATCTGCTCCAGGCTCTCGGGATGGAGCACATGTTCCCCTGTTAAGGGGCTATCCAGAGAGCTTGTCTTTCTCCGCCCACCAAGATGTGGATACGCACAGTGCAAGGACTGAGCCACTGTAGCTGCCCTGCCTTCTCCCCTGCAATGCTCTGCAGTCTCTGAAACAAACAAGAGGAAACCTCTCTTCCCTTAGGGTGCTCTGCCGGGTCCTTGTCACTTCAGTGAGGAAAGTGAGTGGTGCGAGCTGAGATACAAGGAGGAGGCATAAGCTAGACTCAGCAAGCTGAACTTAGGGCCTGAGTCTGGACACCTGGTTTTGGAGGACACCGATGGGCACATGCAGACAGGTCACTGGAAGCAGCAGATAAATGAAGGACACTTTATAGTTTTCATTTACATGCGATTCTTTTTTTTTCTATTTTTGTAAATATGGTGACCCCAATATGTGGCAAACGTTTGGTTTTGTTTGTTTGTTAATGTTTTCCAAGGCAGGGTTTCTCTGTGTGATCCCCATTATCCTGGAACTTGTTCGGTTGACCAGGCTGGCCTCAACTCATTGATCCACCTGCCTTTGTCTCCTGAGCGCTGGGATAACAACGTGGGTCACCATACTTGTCAAGTTAAATACATTTTTGCAATAAACTCTTGTGTCCCCGATTTTAGATCAAAGAACTCTTAGAAGCAGTAGAGCTGCAAAGTAAAAATCTTTATTATGGCACCGGCCTAGGCACTCCCCACTGGAAGAGGGGGGGAGTGGCAGCAATATTGGGATACACACACAATTGATGGGGGAATACAGAGATGCAGGGGTCAACCATAGGTCAGCCAATCAGGACGGACAGAATATCCACAACCTCACAAAAGCAGAACTGCCTGTTTACAGAAGAGTTTAGCAAACGATCAGCCAACTGGAATAGGCGGCATGTTTATAACCTTAAGACTAGGACACACTTGGTATCATTCCTTAATCATCATTGTGACAGGTTTTACAACCTCATGCTTTTTAACCACCTCTAAGGTTACAACCCCACTATGACAGACTTTACAAGTCCATGTTTCTGTTGTGGGATATCTGTACACTGTGTGAAGGTGTATTGCTGTGGTCGGTGTAAGAAAGAGCTGAATGAGCAGTCAGGCAGCGGTGAAGCGTGCTTTTAATCCTAGCACAGAACAGGCTCCAAAGCTACACAGAGAAACCTTGTTGGAAAACAAACAAACAAAACAATCAACCAAACAAAAGAAAGAGAGAGTTGAATGGCCAATAGCTAGACAGGAGAGGATAGGAGGATTTCCCGGGAGAGAGAGGAAGAGGAATCGAGGCAACTGGATTTCACCAAAGACTCGTAAAAAGTCAGACATAAGGTACACCTCAGAGGTAACCAAGCCACATGGAAGAATGCAGACTAAAAGAAACAGGAATCCCAGCACTCCAGAGGCAGAGGCAGGCAGATCTCTGTGAGTTCGAGACCAGCCTGGTCTACGAGAGCTAGTTCCAGGATAGCCTCGTAAACGACAGAGAAACCCTATCTCGAAAGAAAAAAAAAAAGAAAGAAAGAAAAAAGAAAAGAGACAGGTTAATTTAAGTTATAAGAGTTAGTGGGACAAGTCTAAGCTAATAGCCAGGCTTTTTATAAGTGTTAATAAGTCTTCATGTAGTTACTTGAGGACTGCTGAACCTGATGAGAAAGTATAACTACATGTTTTCCCAAAAGCAAATGTTTTATCTCCTGCTTTACTTAGAGAGATTCACTGACTCCTTTGGCAAACATGGGGGTCATCCAGACCCAGGTGAGGAATTTAACTCGTCTAACACATGTAAAGAAAACAGATCTGCTGTTCAAGAAGCTTCGGTCTCTGCGCCTTGGGGCACAGCACTGGCTCCATCTTAAGGTACATAGGTCTGGTACCTGTGGCTATTTATTTTAGTTTAAGAATTGCCCTGGTTGTACAAGATTTCTCAGAATGGCCTATGGAGCTATTTTTGCTGTGTTGTAACTCAGCAACCACTTATCACAGGTGAATGAGATTTGTAAAACCTGCCCAGCAACTTAGAGAATTTTCTCTCTACAGGGGTCGAATGATCTCATGTACTTCGTGTTGGTGGAAGATAGAGGTCTGCTGGTTCACACCAAAATCAGCGACAGGCTGTGAGGCCATAGCGGCGAGCAACCATCGGCTATTTGGGATTGGAGATAATTCTAGGTGATTTGTCTCTGATCCTGCAACACTCCATCCAGCTCTCCACTAGCAGGAAAGTTCACCAAGCCAACGGGGCAAAGGGGAGGAGTGTGATGTCACCCCTGGGTGCAGGTTGGAGGCGGGGTCTATGCAGATGAGGAGCGCGCAGGGACTGTCACATCCTCAAACTCTGCGGAAACGCGAGGGATTTCCAGCGCGGCGTGGAAGTCACCGCGGGTTCACGAGTAGCAGCGGTGCCCAGGAATGGGGTGCGCGTCCGGGCAAGTCCTGAAGTATGCACGGCGAAAGGACCATATGTTCAGAGCGCAGGACCGGTGGGGCTGAGTCTGGGCTGCAGGACAGGAAAGCATACTTACCTGGCAGAGGAGATACCATGATCACGTAGGTGGTTTTCCCAGGGCGAGGCTCACCCATTGCACTTCGGTTGTGTTGACCCCTGCGATTTCCCCAAATGCGGGAAACTCGACTGTATAATTTCTGTTAGTGGGGGACTCCGTTTGCGCTCTCCCCTGATACTGTTGTAAAGAAAAGGCTATATAAGTAGCGTTTGTGCCTCTAGCTAACTGAAATACACGTGGGAAATATGTACTACCGGATTTTTATTTTCCTCTTCGCATGCACCTGTTTTTTCCTAACTGATAAGAAAATTGGTATTGGCTTTATAGAAGTTATCCTTAGGAAATCAGGTACTATGTTAATGAGAAAACGTCGAAAGCTTTGAAATTATGAGTTTTTTTTTACCTGAAAGCCTGAGTACTTTTTGGCAACAGTCAAAATCTAGGTTGGTACTCCACTCTACCTTTTTTTCCCCCTTGGTTCTTGTGCTTAACATGCACCAGACCCTGACTCGGGAACAGCCCATCCCTTCTCAAAGAGTGTTTTAAATTACCCCTAATTGATACCGTTGTTAGGAAGCAATTCTCTCTCTCTCTCTCTCTCTCTTTCTCTCTCTCTCTCTCTCTCTGTCTCTGTCCCTCCTCAGGTGTTTTTACTGTCACACACACACACCCCTCATCCTAGTGGAATATCGTCTTCCCAACACGCTCCAGTCGCTTACTAGTCACCATTCTCTCGGATATGCCTTGGGGTTCCACCGGGCTCCGGATCCTCTGATGCCCGCGGTGCGTAGCCACACGTACACCCCCAACCAACCCTCGCCTCGCCGGTCCCTCTCCACTCCAGGTCAAGTTCGTCCACCTCTTCCGTCCGGACTTTCTGAGCAAGGGCACCACACTCGCCGCCTTTCCCACGCAGGCCCCGCCGAGGTTCCAGCACACACCAGCCCCTCTCACGTCCGTGCTCGGGGTCTGCAAAGGACCGGACCCTAAAGCACACTTGGGCTCCTTCCCCGACCCCCGGGTGGCGGCGGGGTCTTAACGTACGCGCGAGGTCGGGAAGCGGGGCGTCCGGGCGTCCGGGCGTCCGGGCTGTTGGCTTTGAATCTTCCAGCTCCGGTTGCTCGGCTGCGGACGGGGGGTCTTCCCAGGTGTGGCCGCTGCGGTGTCGCCGGACTCACTAAGGAGACAGGGCATTCGCTTAGGCATCGTCTCTGTGGTGCAATCGGTTAGCGCGTTCGGCTGTTAACCGAAAGGTTGGTGGTTCGAGCCCACCCAGGGACGATGGCTCTCAGGCTTTAAACAGTCTAAAAACACAGGTCAGTCGCTCGTGTGCGAGCATGTTGATTGTTAGTCTGAAAGTGCACGCTTCTACCGCTTTCTCAGCTAGCCTCCAAAAATTCCTTACTAAAGTGCCTGTCGTACGTTTTTACGGCCTGGCCCGCTGGCAGGGAAAACGACAAAGCTAATTTTTATTTTGGGCGGGAAGGGTGACACCTGTGTACCCCACCTGCTGTCTTTAGTTGACTTGGGGATGGGTAGAATGGGAACCCTTTCTTAATAAAGGAAAATTATGGAAAACAAGTCACCAAAGCACAGGAAACGGACCAGATTTTAATAAAACAGATAAAGTACACCACCGGCTAAAGATTTGCGTACGACAAGGGCGATCTCAACGTAATTCCAAATCACAAACCTTAGAACCGATTTCGAAAACCATGTGGTGTGGAAACGCCAAAATAAACCACAGAAACGGGCAAGCCCGGAGGTGTTTGGTAAAGGAATCCGGGAACTGGCGGTGATGGTTTTGGCCTCTGTAGGCGGGCAGCGTCTAGGAAAGCTCTGGACTGCTGGTTTGCTCCCCAGCTCTTCGGAAGGACCCCAGGACAGTTCGCCCCCTACCCAGGTACCCCAGTCACCGTGGAGAGGAGGGCGATGGAGGGCTATCAGGTGCTTGGGGACAATAGTACACCTGCAAGAGTGGCATCGAACCACCGACTTCACAGTTAGCGACCGCCCTCACCACCCAACTGAGGCACAGATGCGTTCACTTGTGCGGGCGCTGCTCCCAAGCTCCCAACCCAGCTGCGTTGGAGAAATCACTTCTGCAGGACAGGCCGGTCAGAAGTCTCGAAAACCAGCTCAGGCTGGCCTGCGCTCAGTGCTGACCTCCGCCCCAGCACCGATGCCAGAAGGGAACAGATGCACATCTGGACTGAGCCACGGTCTTATAGTACTCTGTGTTGTGGCTGCAGCAATCTGGGTTCGAATCCGAGTCATGGCACTATTGTCTCTCTTGCCCATCCCAGCATACTGCTCTCTTACCCCCTGCACCCCACGCCAAGCTAATTTAATGTCTTGCCACAGACTCCAGTCTTCCTTGTTCAAGCCCAGTTGACCGAGGAACTCAAACATTA
Source organism: Microtus oregoni (assembly GCF_018167655.1). Taxonomy (NCBI): domain Eukaryota; kingdom Metazoa; phylum Chordata; class Mammalia; order Rodentia; family Cricetidae; genus Microtus; species Microtus oregoni. The sequence continues at coordinate 3,552,303 of NW_024543830.1, read as the reverse complement.
TCATTATGGTTTGCTGCTTGCAGTCTTCTCTGTCAATCACACAGTCTCAGGTGAACTCACAAAATCGCCTTCACTGTCAATCACCATAAGACTCTCACTCAAGTCTGGGATAACATGACCCCCACCCCCCCACCCCCCCCCCCCCGAGGAAATAAGAAAAAGAACACACCAATTGAAGGTCGTGGGCTACATTCTTAGGTAAACATTCTGACACTAGAACAAGACAAAGAAGGCTCAGCTCACACCCTAGACCAAAATATTCTGTAGGCAAACCACTCCCTGGGTGGAATCCATTGTTATCTCCTTAGGGTAGGACCTTAGTCAGATCCTTAGACTTTCGTTTGGGATAGAAACACATCTATTTCTCTATTCATGAAATACAAGGTCTGCATATTAGCCACACCTGCGGACAATAACCTTGAGAGAGCAGAACTCTAGGCTCTAAATCTAGTTGGGATCATTATCTGAGGTAGAATCAGACTGTCACCTTGAAGGAAAAGAGCTAAGTTCCAACTCTCTGACCTTTGCTCAAGGTGAAAATACGCTCACTTTTTCGGGCCCCAGAGTCTATTGGAGTCTGTCTCTCCTTAGCTCTCAATAATAAGGCACAACCTGTGATGAGGATCAAACCAGCCAAACACAAAAACTGTCCCTTCAGCAGTGGCCGGGATGCAGCACAGGGCACTGACTTGTGGAGGGAAAGCGCTTCTACTTCGATCCCACACTGCAGAATCAGGACGTCATAAAAACTGACCATGTTTAAGTTACATGCTCAGTACACGACACACAGCCTCCACAGGCACACATGTACACGACACACAGCCTCCACAGGCACACACGTACACGACACACAGCCTCCACGGGCACACATGCACACGACACACAGCCTCCACGGGCACACATACACACGACACACAGCCTCCACAGGCACACACGTACACGACACACAGCCTCCACAGGCACACACGTACACGATACACAGCCTCCACGGGCACACACGTACATGACACACAGCCTCCACGGGCACACACGTACACGACACACAGCCTCCACGGGCACACATGTACATGAAACACAGCCTCCGTGGACACACATGTACATGACACACACAGCAAAATTCTAATTGGTTTTAATAAATAAAAACCCAAGTCAGATATGGAAGTAAATGCTGAAAGATCAAAGAAACAGACCAGACAGCCCCTGGTTCTTACCTCTAACAAATCCTCTGACTGAATGGGTGATCCTGTCTCACCCAAGTACTGAAGTTAGTAACCTTTCCACGTGATTGTGTGAATTACCAAATCTTTGTTTGGGGAATAAAGAGAAAGTCACATTAGAGACAAAAATCACATAACTATGTTGTTGTTTTGTTTACAGAGGACTTGTTTTGGCTTTAGAGACAGCATCTCACTTTGTAGCCCTGGCTAGCGTGGAGCTCACTCTACAGACCAGGCTGGCCTCGAAATCACACAAATCTACTTGCCTCTGCTTCTGAGTGCTGGGATTAAGGCCGGGCACACCCTGTGGGCTATGTGATTTCTGTTTTACGTGTACAAGTGTTTTGCCTGAAGTGTGTAGCATACCGAGTATATGCCAAGTGCCTGCAGAGGCCAGAAGAGGGCTCTGGATTTCTTGGAACTGGAGTCGTGGCCTTTTGCTGGACAGTTTGTGGATGCTGGAGAATATAGCTGGGTCCCTACAGACAGCAACTGCTCCTAACAGCTGAGCCACGTCTTTAGCTCCCAATACAGTAGTTTGTTGAAATAAGGAGCGGAGGGCTGCGTCCCCGGTACCCGGCCGCCCCCACGGCTAGCTTTACCCGAAATAATTACACGGAAACTGTATTCTTTTAAACACCGCTTGGCCCATTTCTATCTAGCCTCTTCTAGGCTAGCTCTCGCACCTGGACTAGCCCATTTCTAATAATCTGCTGTAGCCCACGAGCTGGCTTAACAGGAATGATCTTAACCTGCCTCTGTCTGGAGTGTGAGAATCATGGCGACTCACTGACTCAGCTTCTTTCTCCCAGAATTCTGGGTGGGCCTAGCAGGAGCTGAATCACATCTGCCTGGGAGAGAGGAGCATGGTGTCTCTGTCTGAGGCATCTTACATCACTTCCTCTTCCTCACAGCATTCCGTACTGTTTACTCCGCCTACCTAAGGGTTGGCCTATCAAATGGGTCTAGGCAGTTTCTTTATTAATAAGAAATCACTCCCACATCAGTAGTTTGAAATTTTCTTTTAACAAAATTGTGTTTTTTAATCTACCAAATATTAATAGCATGGATAGCAATGAGAGGTGAGACCTGTCAAATATCAAGACTTGTATGTTTGTGGGCTTAACTAAATATAACTCCCCTTTCTCCCCGCTCACTATATAACTGTCCACAATCTTAACACTAACCAATAAAATCCTAATAAACTAATTCCAATGCTATAGAATCATTACCACAAGCTTCTTAATGTGTCTGAAATTTATCTATTTTTAAAAATGCAAACATTCCTACGAACTCCAGAGAGCCAAATTGGACCCAAATGAACAGACCAGACTTGCCCAGAATAAGTATCGTTTCCTTCCTTGATCTTGGGACTCCTGGGAAACTCCCTCCTCTATCTTGGGGACTCTGGGGACCCCCTTCCATCTTGGAACCTTCCTCCCCTGATCACCAGGATCTCAGATTTTATCCCCAGGATCTAAACGTAATCTTCCGCATTGCCAGCATCTTGTCAGGGTCAAGCTGCCAGCCAGCCAGTTCCACAAAGCCTGGAAAACACTGAAGTAACCAGCTACCCCCAGGATGTGGCCAAGCACCCCAACTTCCCAATGCACACAAACCAACAGGAAGCAGTCTTGAGAGACGCGACGCCTCATTCCCACCCATCTGCTACCCTTAACCCCCGAATCTTTATAATAAACAAAAGGGTGAAATGTCAGCATTTCCGTCACTTAGCGTTATGGCAAATGTCGAGCCACCCCAAGAGTAGGCACTTCCGGGATCCACGGCCACGCATGCATCATCCAACATTCTGGCAACTTACATAGCCACCCAGGACCCTCAAGCCCTGTGTGATCTTCATTTGCTCCTGTCAAAGCTACAGCAACAAACGCTATGACCCTATGCGCACGCGCCAGGCAGTGTCAGTGTCTAACCACTGGAACCGCCCACTCCACGCACGTTTTCTTCTCAGCATCAGCTCTCCCCAGGCCTGCGCGCACGCGTCTCTCTCTCTCTCTCTCTCTCTCTCTCTCTCTCTCTCTAATAAACTCTTTTTTTAAAAAAAAATTTGTTTATTTATTATGTATATAATATTCTGTGTGTATGCCTGCAAGCCAGAAGAGGGCACCGGACCTCATTACAGATGGTTGTGAGCCACCAAGTGGTTGCTGGGAATTGAACTCAGGAAGAGTTCTGGAAGAGCAGCCAGTGCTCTGAGCCATCTCTCCAGCCCCCTCTAATAAACTCTTAAAGTGGATTCACTTGTATGTCTTGTGATCCGTTCTTGCGGCCGGTAATTTTACCTTTGTGATGTGTATGTTCATCATTGGATGAGTATTTCAGCTGAATCATTCTATCCTTCTTTGCACCTGAAGCTACAGATAAATTCTTGTTCCAAAAACATTGTAGAAGAGAAAGTGCATGTATGACGTCATGATAAACAGTATGATCATCTGTAATCCTTAAAATGCTGTGTTATGTCTGCACGTGGGCTAAAGAGGTTTTAAGGGGGTCAGACAGGGTGGTACCAAGCTCTTATTGCATCACTATGTAGATAGACCCTGTCTGGAGTGGTGTTGGTGGTGGCTTGAGGGGGAGTGCAGAGAGGCAGAGAAGGACAGAGAGGGAGAGGTTTTAAAGGGACAGATAGATGGCTTATAGACAAGGGCGAGGACACTTGCCATCAGGTCTGACCATCCAAGAGCTTGATCCACGGAGCAAGCATGGCAGAAAGAGATCCGACTGCTGCAAACTGTCTGCTGGCCTCCACATGCGAGTCATGGCACATACGCACCTGTCCCTCCCCCACAAACACAACGCAGAAAAGGGAGTGCTTATTTATTTTATGTATGTGTGTTTGTGCCTGATTGTATGTGTGTGCACGACACACATGCAGGAGACCGAGAGAGGGCAGAGTGGATCCCCTGGACCAGGAACACAGACTGGGGTCACCCCAAATTCCATGTCCAGACTTAGTGTCAGTCTCATGGTGTTTCTGTAGAAGAGAACAGAGAAATCCATACATCAAGAGCCTTGTAAAATGCAGTGGTGGAGACATGAGGTGGGCAGGTTCCAGCGAAGCTGGAGACCTCAGCTGCAGGGCTGGCTACCCTTGCTGCCTGGCTTCTCTGACTTCGTGTTGATTGAAGATAGGGGTTTGTCGCTACACACGGAAACCAGCTATAAGGCTGTTAGGTCACGGCGGTGAGCAGCCATCGACTATTTGGGAATTGGAGATAATTCAAGATGATTTGTCTCTGATCCTGCAACACTCCATCCAGCTCTCCGCAAGCAAAAAAATTCACTAAGCAAACGGGAAAAGAGGATGGGTGTGATGTCACCCGTGGGTGCCGGTTGGAGGCGTGGTCTATGCAGATGAGGGGCGCGCAGGGGCTGTCCTGTCCGCAAACTCTGCGGGAACACGCTGGATTTCCAGCGCGGCGTGGAAGGGTGCCTTGGCCCGCGGAGAGCATCGAGTCGAAGGAATGGGGTGCGCGTCCAATAAGGTCCTGGAGTATGCGCGGCGAAGTGACCGTGTGTTCAGAGTGCAGGGCCGGTGCAGCTGAGTCTGGGCTGCAAGACAGCAAAGCATACTTACCTGGCAGGGGAGATACCATGATCACGTAGGTGGTTTTCCCAGGGCGAGGCTCACCCATTGCACTTGGGGTGTGTTGACCCCTGCGATTTCCCCAAATGCGGGAAACTTGACTGCATAATTCCTGTTAGTGGGGGACTGCGTTCGCGCTCTTCCCTGATACCTCTTGTTTTAAAAAAAGGCCTTTTTCTTCCTACAGCTGTTTTTCCTCTTGGTCTTTTTTTATTCTTTTCTATGCTTCTAAATATGTGGTCAAAAGTGCCAAGTTAACTTAAGGTCTTAACCTTACAAGTGACATCTTTAGGAAGTTGGTCCTTAGACTCAGGAGAACATTTCTTCAATTTTGAACTTTTTGTCTTAAAGTCCAGGAGCACTTGTCTTAAACTTTGCTTTGAGACTCCAGACTCTCCTTAATTCTTTTCTGCTCTTAACCCGCACCAGACCCGGGCTCGGGACCAGCACACCCCTAGCTGAAAGACAGATATCTTTGCTAGGAATTCATTCTTCTGATTCATTCAAAACAAAACACCCCTCATGATTTTATTGTCTTCCTAACATAAATTGCCTTCAAACTACATCAGCTCAGTTCAAACGCACCGTTCTCTCTGAGGTGTCCTAGGGCTCCACCTGGCTTCTCCGCCAGTCTCCGCGGTGCGTATCCCCCAATCCCACCCCCAGGCCACCCCCGCCCCCGTCGGACCCTCTCCACTCGGGGTCAAGTTCGTCCATCTCCCTCCCGTCCGAACTCCCTGAGCACTGGCACTGCACTCGCCGCCTTTCCCACGCCGTCCACGCGGAGGCTTCAGCACACACCCGGGGTGACCAGCCGTCGGGCGTCCGTGCTCGAGGTCTGCAAAGGACCGAACCCTGAGGTTCACTTGGGCTCCTTCACGGAGTCCTGATGGGCGCCCTGAAAAAGACTCTGCCAGCGTGGAGTCCTAGGCGGCCCCGTCCCAGCGTCCCGGAGGCGCCGGGTTCATAACGTTCGCGCGAGCTCGGGAAGCTGCCGTGGGGCCGGCAGGGAGCCCGGCAAGTTGGCTTCGAGGGCTCCTGTTCCGGATGCTCGGCCGCGACACGGTGGACATCACAGGTGTGACTGCCATGGTGATGTCTGACTCACCAAGGAGAGGCGGCTTTGTCATGTCAAAGTCTCTGTGGAGCAATGCGTTATTGCGTTGTGCTGTTAAGCGGGAGGTTGGTCGTTCGAGCCCACTCAGGGACTAGGATCTTTGGGCGTTTAACAAAGAGCTTTCTAAATTTACAGTTCCTTGTGTGCTGACTTGGCAATGGAAACACTCCTACTTCTCTGAAATACCGGAAGCCCACTAAATAAGAAAAAAAAAAAGCCCTATGGACTTAAGGTACCTAAGGCCTTACCTTTCTGCTTTCTGTCACACGCTATTTATGGCCTGTACTGAGGCAGGGTAAACAATAAAGCCAAGTTTTATTTTGGAGGGGAGAGGGGGAGGAGGACACCTGTGGACAACCCCCACCTGCTGTCTTTGGTTTATTTTGGGATTGATATAGTGGAAATCCTTTCTTAATAAAAGAAAATTATGGAAAACAAGTCACCAAAGCACAGGAAACGGACCAGATTTTAATAAAACGGGTAAACTTTACACCACCGGCTAAAGATACACATATGACAAGGGCGACGACAACGTAATTCGTAATCACGAACCCTAGAACCGATTTATTCCTAAGGCCAAGCCGTGTTTAGTAAGGAGTCCAGGGACTGGCAGTGATGGTTTTGGCCTCTGTAGGCGGGCGGCGTCTACTGAAGGCTCTAGACCGCTGGTTTGCTCCCCAGCTCTTCGGAAGAACCACAGAGCAGTGCGTGCCCTCCGCAGGTGCCCCAGCCACCGCGGAGAGGAGGGCGATGGAGGGCTATCAAGTGCTTGGGGGAAAAACTGCACCTGCAAGAGTGGCATCGACCCACTGACTTCACAGTTAGCGACTGCCCTCAACACCCAACCGAGGCAGTGCAGCTCCCAACCTCAGTGGCTTTGGAAAAAATCACTTCTGTAGGACAGACCGGTTGAAGGAAGCCTCGGAAACCGGTCTGTGCCGGGCTGAGCTTGACTGAGGCTCAGGCGAGCACCTACCACAATCAGGCGCGTGGCTGCCCGTGACCTTATAGTGGTTAGTACTCTGCGTTGTGGCCGCGGCAACCTCGGTTCGAATCCGAGTCACGGCAGTTGTTGTCCTGTCAGTCTGGTGTGCTGCTTTCTTGCCCCATGCAGCCCATGCCTAGCTAATGTCTTGACACAGACTCCACTCTCCCTAGTTCAAGTCCCGTGGACATGGAGGAACTCAAGATAGTATTATTACAGTTTGCTCTCTCTCTCTCAGGCAGGCTCACAAAATCACCTTCACTGTCATTCACCCTAAGACCGAGGTCTTTAATTTTAATTGGGCAGGTAGATTTGGTGAGCAAAAGGGGGCTTTGGATGATGGGACTTTAATAATTGATTGCTAGACCTTGGTCTGTGGTCAACCTCAGAAGGGAAAAGGTCACATAAGGGAACATACCTTTTGGGATTTTTCTCCAGCACTGGGAAAGGAAACCAAACCTCACACACACTGGGCACTCTACCTCTGAGCTATAGCCCACGACTGACCCTGCACTAGCGAAGCTGAGGCAGGGGGTTAGAAGTTCGGACTAGCAGGGCTACTCATCAAGACCAAGTCTCAAACGAAGACATAATAAAGAACACACAAATTCAGAGGAAGGCAGAGATGAAGACTAGTGGGATGTGACCCGAGACTCAGGCCATCCACGTCCCAGATCCTGGAAGAGGCAGGAAAGAGCCTCTACTTGCATCCTCTAAAGAAAGCAGTCTCCAGGATTTGGGACTTTGGGTCACCAGAACCAGAAAATCCATCCCTGTTGCTTTAAGTGATGTGGATTGTAGCCACTTATGACAACCCAGAACCCACTTCTAGGTTCCCAGGAAGGTAGACATTTATTAATTAGAGCTCACCATCTGAAATAACACAGATCACTTGACAGACTCATCAGTCCTAAGATGCAAGTACCATATTTTGGTGGAGAACGTCCCGAGATCTGGAGAACAAGCAATTCAGGCTGACCACGGATTGGCTTCCCTTACAAGGACTGTCAGGATACTTAGAATGTTGGTGATGGCTATAAAACACCTGTATGGTGCAAGAACTCTGAGTCTCTCCCCTGGCCTGCCCTTCCCATGCTCACTCAAAGCTAGCAGCGCCACCTATTGAAGAGCATGGGAATTGGAACAGGTGGCTCCAGACCAAGGAACTTGGCTTTTGTTTGCTGGTTGACACAGCATAGCAGTGATCTACAGCATGTTTTGCACCATAATTGTAATTGTATGTATGTGTGTGAGTGTGTGTGTGTGTGCTTGCATCTGCATAGCTAACGACTTCTCTAGATGGTGCACACTGACTTCTGGTTGACACTACTCTCTCCTCAGTCTATTGATTCAAGGTTGGGGCCATCATACTCTTTCTACGACTGTTTGCTTTCAATATCTGAAGGCTCACCTGGGCTCAGTGGATCCAGGTAGACCTGCCAAGAGCTAGTCACATCTTCACTACCAACCTCATAGCTTGAGTTGTGAGATCCAGCCATGATAATCTAAGTCTGGGCAGAAAGGAAGTTCTTTACTTCCTCCAACCATTATCACCTGGGACTCTGGCCAGCGATGAATTTAAATGGAGTCTGGAGTCTTAATAGTTTACCCTGAGACAATGCCTGGCAGGCAGAGATTACCTGACCCCTACCCAAGAGCAGACCATTCAAAGGATATTCCTGGCATTCCAAGCACTGTAGATAGGAAACACCTGCCAGCACTTCCCCAGGACACCCCTAGATAAATGTCAGCCAATGAGGGGTCCTGAACCTCAGAGACCCCTCACCCCCACCTTTACTACTATAAAAACCCAATTCTAATTGAGCTCGGGGCTCTCCAGATATTCCAATATGTTGGACATGCAGAGAGACCGAGTTTGCAAACTTGATTAAAATAAAGGCCTTTTGCTTTTACATACGGGACTCGGGCTCCTTCGTTGGCTTTTGGGGGGACCCTCAGATTTGGGCATAACAGAGTGAGCTCTAGTGACACTCTGAGTGAAATTTTCATCACTTCCTATGTGTCTTCTCTTTTTTTTGAACCCTCCAGTCTCTAAAAGTCTGAGGATCGGCACCAGTGCTCGTTCACTTCAGAGATCTCATCTGTTCTACTCCCTTTATCCTGACCTCATTTCTAGGCATCCTTTGTTTCTCATGTTACTTGAGTATGAATCTTAAGGAGGGAAAAGCCATCCCTGGGCAGTGGTTGGGAAGTGATCGTTCAGTTTCTCACATAACACCTGAGAAGCAGAGAGCTAGATTTCTGGCTTTAGGAAGACAATGTGCCTAAAGGCTTCCCCGGTGTCCCCAGAGAGGCTCTTGGAAATGGCACCTTAGTTTCAGGTCACTTTTGGGTGAAGTAGTTAGCAGGGGTGAAGAGCTGTATCATATGACATCAGCAGTCCCCCACCTGGACATTCTACTGTATCCTGGAGAGCCTGGAATTCTGTGATGTCACCTGTGTTGTGGCAACGCCAACTGCCCTTGAGGCATTCGTTCAGTGCCTGTGTGGTTCACCCACAGCCATGCTGACACGACTCAACAGGCTGCTTGGGAGACAGGATGGAGAGCGCAGGGAGGCCAGAGAGAGGCACAGGGAAGATGGCCTTCAGTCTCCGAGTCACACATCAAGGAATAAATGGTTCTGGAGAAAGCGCAGTGAGTCCTGGGCAGGGGACAGGGATTCCTGAAGGATGAAGGCTTTAGTTGATCCTTTCAGGAGTGGGACTCAGGAGGTGGGAGTTCCTGGGAAGCGATGTCCCCTTCTGCTTTTCTGAGTTACTAAAGAGCAGGCCCAGAGTTGAGGATTTCTGATGGTGTGTGTGGCAGAGAGCCAGGGATGGTCAAGGCTTCAATTGCTGTGCTGAGGGCCCTCTGCTTTCCCTTGGCCTCTGCGTGGGAAGCACCGAGGGACCACAGTGGTTCCAGTTCCAGCCCTGCCCTTCACCGTCACTGGATTTCTTTTGCTTGTGTGTCGCTAAAAAGAGGGAGAGTAACGTCCCCCAGACAAGCTCCCAAATAAATCACACACAGAAGCTTCTTCTTTCTTCTGAATGCCTGCCCTTAGCTTGGTATGTTTCTTCTCAGCTCTTCTTGACTTAAATTATCCAGACTACCTTTGGCCTCTGGGCTTTTATCTTTCTCTTCTGTAAATCTTACTTCCACTCTTATTCCATGGCTGCTGAGTGAGTTGGTGATTGGCCCCTAGAGTCCTCCTCTCTTGTTCTTGGGCTCCTCCTAATTCTCCTCTCAGAGTTCACCTTCTATTTATACTCTCTGCCTGCTAGTGCCACCTATTTCTGCTCCTGTCTCACTATTGGCTTTCCATCTCTTTATTAGGACCATCAGGTATTTTAGAAAAGCACAGTAACACAGCTTCACAGAGTTAAACAAATGCAGCATAAAGGAAAGTTATACACCTGAAAATAATATTTCCCAACATTGATGGACATATCGAGCAATGATGAGGGTCCCAACTTGAGGATAGTTGTTCTGCTCTTTGTGGACTTCAGTGGGCTCCACGCATTCCCTCTTCCTCAGGCTTCTTCTGGGGACTCAACATGGTCTCTCATGGCCCTGTACCATCTAACTGTACAAATTCACTGATGTTTATCTACCTACAGGGAGTACTGGAAAGGCACGGACCTCAGCCTCCCTCACTGAGCAGGAGCAGCAGATGAACAAGGTTGATGAACTGAGCCTTCAGCTCCAGATGATGACCAATGAGAGGAACGAACTTCGTGCAATCCTGGCCAACTATACCAACAATGATTTGAACAACAGGTAGTCATTATGTCCAGTTCTCTGGTGACTGTCTTGACCCCCCTATGTCAACCCCAGCATTCCTCATGTCACCTGAGGCTGCACCTCCAAGGTGTCCTCCTTCCCAAACTACTTTTCCCGAGTGCATCTGAGAGGCAGAACTGAAGCCGGGGTAGGAGTGAGATGGGGACACAGGCTGTTCTGCTTCCTCCCAATGAAAAGCAGAGCCTGTGTCCTGAGTCACATTCTATGGATGGGGCAGCAGTGTGTGAGCTCACAACACGCATTTCAAAGAGGCCTTGACAGGTGTTGACTTGTGGGATATGCTGGGTGCTGAGTTCATGGGAGTCTTTGTATTTGACTGGGAGATTTCTAGCTGGTTGCTCTGGGAGCAGGGCCTGACCCCACTTGGTTTATCTTAGTGTGTGACTGGAAGGCCTGGAGCTCATCCTGGCATCTCTCTGCTCTTGTTCCTTATACTCTGAGATAATGCCACCTACCTGCATGTCTCTGGCATTCTACTTGTGTATGGGTTTATGTGTGTGAAGAGCTAACAGGCCCAAACATTGCCAATATGGCAGTGGCAGATTTTGCCCTTTTCACTTCCCTCTCACTTGATATAACGTTAAATCAAATTTCTAAAATTTGTCCTCCAGGTTCATACCATTATTTGACCACTGACTCATTCCTGAAGCCAAACACAAAGGTCCAGCAATCAAAATTCACTATTTGGCTATTCTGGCTAAGCTGTCCAATCAGGTCTCACCAACTCATCCTAGCACAGACTTCCCCTTATCTTCTTAAAAACCCACTGCTGAGAAAAAACACTGGTTGCTTGCTCTCAATTCTTGCCTGATTCAGAGGCAGCGTACCTATTCCATGATTGCTCTTCTGAGTCCATAAATCTCCTTTGTGCTGTGGTGTCTGGTGTGTTCTGTACTGTCTCTGAGGGGTTCCCTGACAGTGTGTGTGTTCATGTGTTTATCTGTCCAGATCCTGTGAGTCAGAGATTGGTAGCAGGGCTGAGGATCTGTCTGACTCAGAGTCTCAGGTGATATAAGTGCTCAGGCCCTGGAGTCCCACTTTGAGCATCCCTGCCCTCATTCTTTGTGCTCGCCTTGGTGACTGAATGGAATTCCCTGGGGAGTTTATAGAGTCATTGTACTGTACGGTCTCCTCCATGGAAATCCTGATTATGAGTTCTGAGTATCCTTGTGATAACAGGAACACAGAATAAATATTTTTTTTTCTGAAGACAGGAGACATGACATCAGAGTTTTCAGGTAGGCCCAGACCCATAGCACAGACTCCTGGGACATCTTATAAAGAGCTAGTTTGTTTCTCCAGGCCTATGAGAAAGCTCATGTAGCCCTGTCTGTCTCCATCCTGATGCTCTGCCTTCCTGGCCCTGGAGCAGTTTATCAAGTCTAATAAATATCAACAGGTCTTAGTACCTAGGATTCAGGACATGACATCTAGTGCACTAGGATAATCCAAGACCCAGCCGTAATTCATGTGTTCATGGGGTTCTGATGACTGTGTTCATGGGGTTCTTTGTTCCTGGTCCCATGCTCTACCACAGGCTGAATTCTGAGCTTGAGGAGCTGAAAATGGATCATCAGAAGGAGACGTCAGAGCTGGAGAAATTCCCCAAGGAAATTAGTGAGGACTCTTGCAAGTGCAAGGAGCTGACTGAGAAGACAATCTCATACAGGTGAGTGTCTGATTGGATGGGACCCCGTACTTGGGAAGGACAGCTGCTGCACTTATTTCTCTTTGAACCAGAGTGAGGGCTGTGCTTCTAGCTTGTCCTCCAAGACTGATTTCTCCCAATTGCAAGGAGTCTGAGAGCCCCTCCCAACACTGTCCTGTCACCTCTCAGAACTTCTAGATAGAAAACATGGTTTGCACCATGAATGGTGTCTGGGACTTTAACAGGGACTTAAAGAGCCTGTTGATATGGGACACAGATGTGGAATGTATTCCTCTTGGGTCCTCTGTCCTCCCTCAGAAGGTTTGCTCTATACCTGATAATGTTCTCCCAAAACCATGATCAGTGTAGGACCGGCATGTGTTAGGGGTGCAGAATCCTGTTCTCAGAGGTACATCATCTTGGTGATACTGACATAGCTAATGTGGGCTGCAGTCTGGGACTGTCTGAGGACATAGAACCTTGCAAGGAAGGTGGTATTAGTAGGTAGGAGTGGCAAATGGAGATGGACTGGAGCTCATCATTATTTGTGATGGTTAAGCACCCTCCACAGCCGGCTTCTGAGGGAAAGGACACAGATGAAGGAAAAAGTGGGCATGTTGAGAGAGGACAACAGAAAGCTGCAGCAGGAGCAAATCTTCCTGCAAGAGTCCTGTGAGGAGACAAAGAAGCTCTGTGAGGAGGCCCTTGAGAAGATCTGTGACCTCTTGACAAAGCAGCAGCAGGTAAGCTGAGGCAGCAGGAGCAAGCTGCCCACCTATCTAGCCACAAACCCACACCCATGTACACTGCCATATAACCGTCCATTCAGTTACTCAGCTGACCACCTCCATTCCATCTAAGAGTTCATTTATGGGATCCTTCACAAGTCTTTCTGGGGAGTAACCTCTGGGAAGACACAACCTGACTGGAAAAGAAACCATCCTGCTCTGGTAGAAGCTGCAGTTCTTTGAGGGGATTTGTAAATCACATATCACACACCTACATGTCAGTATGTAGGAAGGGTTCTATGCTGGGAGCCACATAGGGAGAATCACAGAGCTTTGAGTGAGTGAGTGAGTGAGTGAGTGAGCGAGCGAGCGAGCGAGCGAGGACAAGGACCTGGGGATCATTTGTTTGCTAGAACATAATATTTTTGTTCTGCTTAAGCTACCAGGCCAGAGCTCTTTGGATCTCCTGTCTCCTCACAGGTAGAGATTCCTATCTTTTTCTGTCTCATCTTATTGCTAACTGCTTTGTTTTATAAGGAAGACAAAGAACTATTTTGGAACTAATGTGTTTTGTAAAAGAAAATTCAAACCCCAGAGCTATTTTGAAAATAAAAAGTAGATCTTTCCTTTCACCGAACTGAGGCAACCTCCCAGGAAATGTCTGGTTTGTCTCATTGGCTTCACAACACAGAACCTGCAGTCAGTCTCTTTGCTGACATTGTGATGCTCACTCTATCATGCGCATGGTTATGTCTTAGTACAGATCCCTCATAGTTGTACAGAGAGCTGCATTTCAGAACAACACTGTGCTGACCTCACTGGGCTCCTACTGACTAATCTGAGGCTATTTTCATATTATATGTTCTGTGTTATGGTCCAAAGTTGTTGGGTCATGACCATGGGTCAGTCTCATTCTCTAGTGCTATCAAGGTGTTCTCTGGAGGAGCCTGGGTAAGATTTCTTAGGAGACTATAATGGGTCAGCTTAGAGCTATCGAGAGGCTTCATGTGCAGCTTCTTCCTTTGGGACTTGGTCTTTTGTGGTCAAGCTCAGGTGTGCAGATGTTTTTCACTCACCTGTATGATCAGTGAGTCTTGAGATGAAGAACTTTCCTGGAAGGGGAAAGAAGTTCTGACTAGGGCAGAAGCCAGTGCTAAGAACACTGAGAGACAGCACTGAGGACCGCTGCCTCCCCCTGCAGCAGGAAAGGTGCTGCAACATTGTAGTCTTTTCCTTTGCTTTTCTGGGTTCAGGAGGAGTGTGTGTGTGTGTGTGTGTGTGTGTGTGTGTGTGTGTGTGTTATTGTGTGTGTGTGTTGTGTTTATATGTATCTTTGTGGGTTTGAGAATATGTGTTTAAGCTTCTATATGTGTGTCCACTCATGGAATGATGGACATCTTTAAGGATGACGGAGACCAGTGTTAATAGAAAGTACTGTTCCTGCTCTGGTCAGCATCAGTTTGCATCAGTCACAGAGTACATGGAGCTCCCATCTTTGGCATGTCCACCCAGCTAAGTAGAACAAAGGACCACAAAACTCATGCAGCTAAAAGATTTTCAGGTGTTTGTAGAGACATAAATATTCATCTGCAAAGAAATCCTTTGCAGAAAACCAAGGTAATGCAGGACATTGAGGTGAGAAAGAGGATGCTGAGGTGAATCAAGGTGCCTGAGAGCAGGAAAGCCTGGTTTAGGATGTGTGTCCTTCTCTGTTCTGGGTGAAAGGTGACTGCCCATAACGACTCTGCATCCTGTTTCGTTCTCCTCATCATTGCCTGCTGCCATTTTCCTTTCACCCTTGTCCAATCTTGAGTTGGTTCACTTTGTTTCTGGATCTTGGCGTGGATTTTGTCATTTAGGAGATGCTGAACTGCAGAGGTGTCTCCCCCAGCAGAAGTCCCATAGCCATGCTGAGCTGTGAGAACAGGCTGTCTTAGTGCAGCCCACTCAGGCTCATCATCGTCTAAAGCACTCACTGCATGTTGTGTCTGCAGCGCTCAGAAGCTGCTTTCATTCCAAGCTTCTTTACGCTGAGTTAAAGTTGGCCTGATGGGGGTTGGGAGAAAAGAGGATCCTCAGATATTGCTAGGAAGGAAAATTGTGTAGCCCTGTGAGAAGCTATGTATAATATTTCAGAAACTTGAATTGCAGTCTCCAAATGATGCAGTAATCTCAAAATGAGAATTAAGGGTCACAGAGAATCTAGGGGACACCTGGGTTATAGAAGCATTCCTCAGAGCAACCCAATCCAGAAAATATTCAAATGCCCAACAATGATGAGTAAAAATTCAATGAAGTCAAGTCCTTCCATGGAATATTGCTAAGTATGAAGTAATAGATGTACTATTTGACCAGGAGTCAGTCAGCCTTCTGTTACTTAGAGAAATCCCTGACACAATCATCTCACTGGACGGAAAGGTTTATTTTGACTCCTGCTTGTAGAGATTTTCTGGCTTTCTGAGCTCATTGCTCAAACTCCTTGGGCAGAAAATGAGGTAACCTGTGGTTTAGAGCGTTCTTGTTGGAGGAAGCTGCCCTTCTTGGAGCCACGGGAAAGTACTGAGTGAGAGGAAGGGGCTGGTCCACCATCAGGCAGTGGTCCTGTACCACGGAACTAAGACTTTAATGAACAGACTGGAAAACTTGTATGCAAGCTTAGATAACTGATCAAGGAACCCTGACATCCATCATTTGTGGCCTGGGTGCACAAGGCAAGCACTACATTGACTGCTCTGCCCACTGTGTTTTTCTCCCAGGGACCAGGCGTGCATGTGGTGCATAGACACACAGGCAGGCAAAACCCCCACACATATAAAGTAGACATATAATGAAAATTATCAAAACAAAGACAAAGTACACATTCCTCATCATATCAACACATCCCTGTACCTGGTTTATAATACGGGGGGGTGGGGTGGGCTAATGAAAGTTAACTCTCTTCTTCATAGATTCCCAGGTGATCTCTTCTTCCATATTGTTAACTAGGATCTACACATGTGGATGCAATGCAGTGTGCTTGTATGTGAGCATCCATGTACTTGTGATGAACACGACTGTGTAAGTGTGTTTGTGTTTGTGAACATGCATGCACACTTGTGTACGTGTGCACAGACAACCCTGCCCTAAGAACACAATCCTCTAATGAATAGGAACATCAAAGACTGGAGGAACACCTTCAATTCCTGCTGAAGCGGAAGAAACTGGTTACCCAGCAAAGGGACTTGGCAGGAAAGCTGCAGCATCACTTCACTGAGTCCCAGATGAGGTAGGAGCACGGACTGACAGAAGCAGTTGTAGTCTAGTGGATTCTCTGTTTCGGGGTCTCTGACCTGTTTGGGTTTTAGTCTATTTGGCAAGGCTCCCATCCACATTCAGGGAAAAAATATCTCAGAGTATCGAGTTGCCTAATCACCGGGAAGTTTTGTCCAGAAAACAATATGTTTGGTTTTGGTCTTCTGGGGTTTGTGTCCCCTTCTTCTCCTGTGAGAAGCGGCAGGTAAATTGTGAAGGACAGTGTGTCCTCTGCCACTTTACTTTCCCTCAGAAACATCACATTTAGAGATAAATTTCTAGTCTTTGACTGATTTGAACGCAGCACACTCCTGCTGATTGCAGGCTCTCTGCAGGGTTCGTCAGTTTCCTGTGAGAAGATTTACTCTGCCATAAACAGATTAGGAGTTGACAAATTAGCCCATGCAGGTTCTGGGCTGTAGGAATAATCAGAGCCTTCCCTGCAGTGTTGTGTGGGCTCCACTAGAGGGCAGACATAGAGTTTTACAGGTTGCTCACATTTCACCTGGTATCCAATCAAGGCCAGGAATATCTGACTCAGACATTGATACTCCTCCAAAATAAAGTTTATGGACTGTTGGAAAATATGTTGTTAACAGTGTATTTTCCAGTTCAACTCATAGCAGTTTTTAAACGTTGAAGAAAAAATCCAGTCCAGGGGCCTCTGACCCTTTTCCCTTGATGAAGCAGTCATTGAGCTCAGCTAAAAGGTGATGCTGGGTTGTCTAGCTGGTGGGGACTCAAAAGCTGACATGGCAGGGCCCAACCAGGCCTGTGTTCCAGCTGCCTTCCTCCTCTAGGTTTGAACATCTCCAGCATGAACTGGAACAGACCACAGCCCAGGAGGAGAGCCTCCTGCAGATGGAGCTGCTGCAGCAGGAGCACTATGTGCCAGGCAAGTGAGCCACCATTGAGCCCATTCCCACCAACCAGGGGATTCACAGTGTGGGTTTTCTTCCTTGATTTTTCTTTACTAGGGGTGAATAGCCCCAATTTTGTTCTTGCCAGTGCCCCCAGAGAGACTGTTTCTATGTCTGATTTCTTTTTCTTCTCTGACAGCACCTCGTAAGAGAACTGAGAAGCCCAGAGGAAACCAGAGACACCTTGAAGGCATGACATTCTACACTCCAGGATCCAGGCCTCCTCTGAAAAAGCCATGTCCCTTTCTGCTGTGAGCACAACATTGAGGCAAATACCAACCAATCAACAGAGGATCCAGCCACAATCTGATTCACCTCTGTTGGCTCACAATTTCCAGAGAATAGACTGCATCAGAAATAAGCTTGAGATTCAGAGGACACCCCACAAATTACTCAGAAGCCGAACATCCATCACCAAGTGGGCAAAACCACATGGAGGGAGATACTTGGGTGAGCAAGAGTCATTCTGTCAGCTACTGTCAAGGGCTTTGGCAAGCTGACTCCATATGTGATGTGGAATCTGACAAGGAAGACTCTGTCACACTGCTATCCAGACAGACCACACCCAAAAGCCCAAGATTCTCTCTAGTGCAGAGCTGATGCTGACCCCATATCACTCACAAGTGTTGGTGATGATAATTCACTACAGAGACTAATCCACTTCCTCGTGTCTTATGTTATTGATATGCTTTTTCTTAATATTCCAAGGGAAAGTGGGAAATTTGCTTAATTTTATTTGGTTGGTTGTTTTTGTTATGTTTTAGATTGTTTTGGTTTGGTTTGGTTTATATCTTAGTATATCTGTGCATTAGTTTTTTTTGGTTTTCTTCATTTTAGTGTAAGTTTTTGTTATTTCTTTTATTATTACCATTGTTTTAATAGTTTGCTAAGGTTACACACTGTCTTTAATGATCGCTGTCTTAAAGCCCCCATTGAATAAAATGAATGTTTTATGAGTAAAAAGCTATTTCCAACTTTTCACTCTTAAGAGTCTTCTTTAGTCAGGTGAGCTGTCACACTCCTGTAAACCCACAACTCACAGGCGTGGATCTGTAACTGCAAGTTCCAGGTAGCTTGGGCTTCACAGTGATTTCCCAGCCATGGTCTACACAGGCAGATGGCACCTTGGATATAGATACGGATGGCATGGCCTACTCTGTATATACCCACTAGTCTACAGAGAAACTAGACATATTGCATCCCAGAGATCATATATTTAGCTTCAGTAGAATGTAGTACACACACTGTACAACATGTTCATGACATCATCATGCAGAGCAAACTGAAGGGAAACACAACTAACTGTAGTCGGAAGCTTTTCTGTGTTCTGCCCTGTCCCATGACTGTTTAGTAATTACTCTGAGGCTTAATATTAATTATAATTGTTTGGCCAATGACTCAGGCTTATTAATAGCTAGTTCTTACTTTAAATTAACCCATTTCTATAAGCTGTGTATTGCCACATGGCTTTGATTTATCACTAATTCTCTGGCATCCCACTCCTCCGCTGGCTACATAACATCTCCTGGACTCTGCCTTCCTTCTCTCTGTTTCTCTGTTAGGATTTGTGTAGCTATATTCTGCCTGACTCTTGGCATAATCAGCCTTCTTATTAACCAATAGTAGTAAAACATATTCACAGCATACAGAGGAGAGTCTGACATCACACAACTACATTGTTTCTGGCCTCTCAGGAAATAAGAACATTCAACGACGGAATGTACAAAAGAAATCAGGAAATGCAATGCAATCTGCCTCTGTTCTTCTTGAAATATGAGTGATATGCAGAAGTTATAACTGCACAGCAGAAATAATGTCCTCCAAGATATGTTGGGTCATTTTGTGGTGCTTTTATTTCTACTTGTGGGTGTTTTGCCACCACATACATACAATTCCCACAGTGTCCAAATGAGGGCAGTGGTTTCCACCTGGAAAGCACATTAAAGAGGTTTGTTTGCTGTCATGTGTTTCTTAGACAGTCAAAAGAGCTCTTAATGCATGAGCCATCTCTCCAGTCCCTGCACTTGACTTTGTCCTCCCAGTCCTATGTGCTCTATCAGTAGATTGGATCAGCTCCAACCAAAGACAGAAGTTTCTTGAGACCTGTAGAGACAGGCACATGAAGCAGGCATGCTAATTGTCTTAGGCTGCCATACATCCATGCAGGGCTCACATCGGTTCCGGACCCAGACCCAGCATCGCTGACTGTCTGATTGGAATGGATTTCTTCATCTCTCATCTAGGTTGACAATACAGGTTAGGACTGTCTAATCAAAGGCAGAATTTGAGAAGATCGTATTGTGGGTAGAGAGGTGGGGTAAGGAACCCCTCTTGATAGTCTAAGAAAGCAATATTATGAGGAGCCTTATGACTAATTGGAGTAAAAGGAGCCTGTATCGGGGCCACATACCTCCTGTGGAGAGTGTTTCTGTGCAAGACTATAAACAAGGAGAGATATGGTAGATAGATAGATAGATAGATAGATAGTTGGTAGCCCAATAGTTGAAACCCAGAGACCAGTAGTGTATGGTTTTACCCTTGGTCTCTGTCTCTGGGATGACTACTACTGTGCTATCTACTATCTACCTATCTACTCTGGTTCTTGGTTACCCAGGCGTTTGTTGGGTGTGAGTTCCTTCTGGTGGAGTGTGCCTTAAGTCAATTCAGACACTGGTTTGCTATTCCCACAAGTTCTGGGCCACCATTGTCCTTCATATTTTCTAGGCAGGACATTTTGTAGGTGAAGGGTTTTGTGACTGGGTTGGTTGGCGTCTGCTTTTCTCTTTCGATAGCCCGTAGAGTACCCTCCCTTACCCAAGAGACTAGAAGGTAGGGATGCAGGCTTCCTGTATGACCCAGATGATCCCCATGTCATGTGTGGATGTTACCTCAGCAATGGGTCCTGCTGGCAGTTTCTGGAGATCTGCCCTGTGTCTTAGCAGCAGCCTGGGTGGTTTGGAGATTTCCATGGGGCACCCTTGACCAACAACTGAATTGAATGCAGCCCAGTCCTACCACTGGAATCCTTGCCTGGTGAAGGAGATGGCCAGTTGAGACTCCATTACTAGGAGCCATCACTAGGAATGGGGGAGGACACATAAAGGGAGGGCAGGACAAAGAAAACAAGATTTCCCACTAATGTGTTATTACTAAGACAAATACCAGATAGGAACATTCAGACCCTGCATCATGCTGACATGACCAAAACTAGAGGTAGGGTGTTGCTCAAAGATGATGCCCTGGGTCTTAGGGTGATTGGCAGTGAAGGTGATTTTGTGAGTCCACGGAAGACAGCGTGAATCGGCAAACTGTAATAATAGTGTTTTGAACTAGGGAGACTGGGTTGGGGGCAAGAAAGCAGCACACCAGACCGACAGGACAACAACTGCCGTGACTCGGATTCGAACAGAGGTTGCTGCGGCTACAATGCAGAGTACTAACCACTATACGATCAAGGCCAGCCACGCGCCTGACTGTGGTAGGTGCTCGCTTGAGCCTCAGTCAAGCTCAGCCCGGCGCGGACGGGTTTCCGAGGCTTCCTTCAACCGGCCTGTCCTGCAGAAGTGTTTTTTTTCCAATGCCAGTGAGGTTTGGAGCGGCACAGAGTACAGGCGCCCGTGCCTCGGTTGGGTGGTGAGGGCCGTCGCTAACGGTGAAATCGATGGGTCGATGCCACTCTTGCAAGTGCAGTATTTCCCTCCAGCACCTGATAGCCCCCCCATCACCCTCCTCTCCGCGGTGTCTGGGGCACCTGGGGAGGGCACGCACTGCTCTGTGGTTCTTCCGAAGAGCTGGGGAGCAAACCACCTAGCGGTCCAGAGCCTCCGTAGACGCTGCTCACCTGCAGAGGCCAAAACCTTTCCTGCCAGTCCCTAGACTCCTTACCAACACGACCCGGCCTGCCCATTTTTGTGATTTGTGTGTGTGTGTGTGTGTGTGTGTGTGTGTGTGTGTTTCCAAATCGGTTCTAGGATTTTGTGATTACGAATTACGTTGCGGCCGCCCTTGTTATAAGCGTATCTTTAGCCAGTGGTGTATAGTAGTTTACCTGTTTTATTAAAATCTGGTCTGGTTTCCTGTGCTTTGGTGACTTGTTTTCCATAATTTTCCTTTATTAAGAAAGGATTCCCACTCTAGCCATCCCCATAAACCAAAGACAGCAGGAGAGGGTTGTAGACAGGTGTCCCCCTTTCCGCCAAAATAAAAACTGACTCTTTTGTTTTCACTACCCGGCCTGGCCATAAATAGTGCTTAGTAGACACGTGATGTAGGGCTTTTCGTGCCCTTGGCAAGTTTGTAAGAAGGATGTAAGAGGGTGCATGCTGTTGGCTAAAAGCAATCGTCCCTGGGTGGGCTTGAACCACCAACCTTTCGGTTAACAGCCGAACGCGCTAACCGATTGCGCCACAGAGACGGTGCTCGATATGCTGACGGGTCGCCTTGGTGAGTCAGCCGTCACCGCGGCGCCCACCCTTGGGATACTCACCGTGCCGCGGCCGAGTATCCGGAACAGGAGGCCTAAAGCAAACTGGCCGAGCGCCCCGCGTGTCCCACGGCCGCTTCCCAAACTCGCGCGAACGTTATGAACCCGGAGACTCCGGGGCGCTGGGACCCGCCGTCACCCGGGGGTCGTGGCCTCCGTGGACTCCACGCTGGCGGACTCGCGGTCTCGGAGACCATCAGGACTCCGCGAAGGAACCCAAGTGCGCTTTAGGGTCCGGTCCTTTGAGACCCCGAGCATGGACGCGCGAAGACTGGTCACCCCAGGTGTGTGCTGGAACCTCAGCGGGACACGTGTGGGAAAGGCGTCGAGTGAGGTGCCAGTGCTCAGGGAGTCCGGACGGGATGGAGATGGACGAACTTGACCCGGAGTGGAGAGGTGCCGGCGGTAGCGAGGGTGGTCTGGGGGTGGGATTGGGGACTTCGCAACGCGGAGACCAGAGGAGGCGGAGCCCGGCGGAGCCCCGGGGCATGTCCGAGAGAAAGGTTTCTTTGAACTGAGCTGTTGCAGCTTGAAGCTAATTTACGATAGGAAGACAATAAAATCATGAGGGGTGTTTTATTTTGTTTTGAATTAACCAGAAGAATTGCTTCTAGCAACGGCTTCTGTCTTTCAGCTAGGGGTGTGCTGGTCCCGAGCCCGGGTCTAGTGCGTGTTAAGTGCAGGAACGAATTAAGGAAATTCTGGAGTCTCAAACCAAAATGTGAGACATAGTTTCCTACAAGTGCTCCTGGACTTTAAGACAAAAACTCCAGACCCGAAGGGATGTTCTAACTAATTCAGGACATAATTTCTTAAAGATGTCATTCCTAAGACCAATGTAAAGGGAATGTGAGGCACAGGCCAGCTGGGGCTAGTTTGGTAACAGAGTGGACATAAGAGGAGTGGACATGAGAGTGGACATAAGAGAGCCAAAGAGACAGGGTCAGATCCTGAGACTCCACAAAAGTGGGAAGGAGCTGGACAGCCACTTGTATCAGATAGGGACACTGTGGGGATTGATGGAGGGTCTGGAGGAGCAAGGTCCCATGCAGTGGTGTCTGCAGTACCAACAGTGGCACAGGTCAGACCATGAGAAGCAGGTAGGCTCTGGCTGTAGATGGGACGTATGGCACAGGCCCTGGGAAGCGATGTCCTCTTCTGCTTTTCTGAGTTACTAAAGAGCAGACCCAGAGTGGAGGATTTCTGATGGTGTGTGTGGCAGAGAGCCAGGGATGGTCAAGGCTTCAACTGCTGTGCTGAGGGCCCTCTGCTTTCCCTTGGCCTCTGCGTGGGAAGCACAGAGGGACCACAGTGGTTCCAGTTCCAGCCCTGCCCTTCACCGTCACTGGATTTCTTTTGTTTGTGTGTCGCTAAAAAGAGGGAGAGTAACGTCCCCCAGACAAAGCAGGAGGTTCTCACTTTTTACATCACAACCTCTTGCAGGGCAGGGGCCACCAATTATTGCTGCATGTCAGTGACCCCTAAGGTAGAATCCTCTCCTCTCGCTAGCCAATCATCTTACTTCTAGCTAGAGTGCAGGCATGGGCCATCACTCTTTCTGTCAGTGTTTGTTCCTGTTGTGATGGTGCTCCCTTGGGATGCCCAGGCTTAGGTATATTCAGCCTTAACTACAAACAGTTGGTCATGCCTTTGCTAACATTGTGAGGGCTGGAAAGTATTCTTCTGAAGCTTTTGACAAATTTTTTATTATTACCCATGTGATTTATTGTTGTTCTGACAGACACTCCCAATCCCCCACCACCCCATACAATGTCTCAGTCCCATGCATCTACCCCGATCTGCTTGTTCCCTCCTTGGATCTATTTAACTGAGAGGTGGTGGTGCACGCCTTTAATCCCAGCACTCTGGAGCTAGAGGTATATTTCTGAATTCAAGGCCAGCCTGCTCTACAGAGTGAGTTCCAGGACAGTCAGGGCTACAAAAAGAAACCCTGTCTCTAAATATTTATTTATTTATTTATTATGTATACAATATTCTGTCTGTGTGTATGTCTGTAGGCCAGAAGAGGGCACCAGACCTCATTAAAGATGATTGTGAGCCACCATGTGGTTGTTGGGAATTGAACTCAGAACCTTTGGAAGAGCAGGCAATGCTCTTAACCACTGAGCCATCTCTCCAGCCCCGAAACCCTGTCTCTAAAAAAAAAACAAAACAAAAAACAAAACAGAATATATATTTAAAGTAGCATGGGTTGCCCTTCATCAAGAGCAGAAGTCTTTATGTATGTACACTGTTTCTCCTGGGGCTTGAGCTGAAGGAGGAAACTCCACATTCCAGTACCAGACAGAAGAGGGCGACATTACTCAAATAGAAGACGGAGAAAGATACAGGGTTGGCTCTGTAGCTCAAGGGTGAAGAAAGTACTTAGCATGCCCTAAACCTTTTGATGAATGCACAGTGTGCTCGTAAGCACACGCGCGCACACACACACACACACCCCACGAAACAGAAAGGATATCAAATGAAGGCGTGATAAGTACACCAACACAAACGGACTTCAAACGCGTGGAAGTAACATGACATTTTTTGAGAATCAAGGTGGATGGTCCATATATTCATGCTACTATCAAGAAATAAGACTTAGGTTAGGCATGGTGGCACAGACTTTAGTCCCACCGTTTGGGAGGCAGAAGCTAGTGGATCTCCGTTGAGTCTGAGTCCAGCCTGAACTACTTGCAAGTCCATCAGGGCTAAATAGTGAGACCCTATATTAAGGAAGGTGAAGAGAGGAAGAGGGAAGGGAGGGAAGTCGGTCATGAATAGGTCAGTAGTCACTAATGGTCTTGCTGTAGTAAAGTAACTAAAAGTAACCTGACCTGGGTGTGAATAACGTTTGTCAAAAACACGGCAGCAGTATAATAGAACGCACACACAGCTTGGAAGGCGTTCAGTTTCGTCCCGTTTATCCCGTTTAATTGGGAAGACCCCACCCCCTGGGGGCAATTCTGGAAACAGGCTGTTGTGAGCTGCACAAACGCAGTGATCCCAGAATCGCGCAGGTGAGCTTGTAGCAAAATATCGCTGGGCAGAAGGACGATAGTGCCGTGACTCGGATTCGAACCGAGGTTGCTGCGGCCACAACGCAGAGTACTAACCACTATACGATCACGGCGTGCCACGCGCCCGGCGATGGTTGTCCCGTTGGCGCTGGTGCTGTTGACCAAGCCTCTGTCCCATTCAGCCTGGTTCTGCCCTGTTCTCTTTGTTTGTTCTCGCCGAGCGCTGGGTAGGGAGGGGTGAGCCGTCCGCCCCTTTGGGATCCATACAGTCCTGCCCGATCGGTCTCTGCTGGTTTCCGAGGCTTCGCGGTCCTAAACAGAAGTGACTTCTCCCTGCTGCTTTGGGAGCTGCACCGAGTGCACGTGTCTGTCGGCGCCTTAGGCGCACCTGCCTCCAGGTTCCTGTTCTGAGGAGATCCTGTCTCGGCGTCCTTCAAATGAAGGACCACGATGTGGGTGTATAAGCCAAACAAACCCTTCCCTCCTCAAACTGCTTGGGTCATTGGGTTTCATCAGAGCCACAGAAACCGTGACTAAAATAGACTCATTGGAAAAGTGGGCCTGTCCTGTTCGGGGAAATCCAAATAGCATCTACCTGAAGCTTCTCTAAGAGTCTGGACCAAGTGGGTGCCGGGTTCTGAGGGACAAGAGGGGGCTTCTCTAGGAGGACACAGCCTTCCCCTAGTCTTAGAGGAAACGACACTAACTTTGAAATGACACTGGCAAAGGAAAGGGGCTAAGGAAGCCCAACCCAGAGATCTTGATGGTGGGAATTACTCTCCAATGCCCCGGGGGAAATCTGTAAAATGGAGAAGACTCCAAAGACTCCAAAGATGCTGAGTTGGAAGTTTATGGGAATTAAAGAGTCACTGTTCTCACAACTCTTGTTGTTTCAGAGGTTTCGTTTTCCTCTTGTTTGAAAATGAAAAATTGGAACTAACATCCCATTTCCCCCTCTCTCAATCCCTTTATTTCAAACTCAGCAAAGACAACACTTCTGGGGTCTTCTGAGGCCAAGACTGGGGATTTTGTGTCCCCAAAATGCTGTTTAAAGACTAGAGGAGAAACCATGGAATGAATAAGAGCTGCTAAAATGACGTTCCCTGACCGGGAATCGAACCCGGGCCGCGGCGGTGAAAGCGCCGAATCCTAGCCACTAGACCACCAGGGATACGGATGACCTGTCAAGTTGGTCCCCTTGAGGAAACTCCGAAGAGGAAACCTTACTTTCTAAGGCTGACGCCAGGCTTTGCGCCTGCTCCTCCCGTCCCTGGCCATCATCATTGTCTCTCCCATTTACTGCCTGGGTACTGGGTACAGGTCTGTCTCTGAAACCCACAGACAGGGAGCGCATATGGAACCCACTCCACTCCAGCCTTCGCACCAAGTGCGCCTGGATGGCACATCTCTTCCTCCGACCTTCGGCGTTCTGGTGGGGAAGCTGTCGGGTAAGCGTGGTGAGCGGAGTCCTCCTGGTTCTTGTCGTGGGAACCGGCTCACGGGACGCTCACGCAGGGAGGGGCTCTTTGTCCTTTCCTGTCACCTTCATCACACAGCGGACAGGCACCGAAGTACTCTAGGGTCAGACTGGGCTCGTTCCTCTCACTGTGTTGGTTTCTCTGCGGCTCCAGCCAGCCTGGCCCGCAGCTGTGAGATCTCAGGGTGAGATCCAGGCGAACGGACTTCAGGAGGAAGACCCCCTTGGTTTTCAGACCCCTGACGCCTGTCAGCCTGGACGGATTTAGGCAGAAGTGAGAGGTGGGTTTCTGGATCTAAGGCTGCGGGGACCGCTCCGGCTGCTGAACCTTGGTCCCCGTCTTACAGCGGTGAGCCACGTGGATTCCCCGGATAGTGAGTGGGAAGCTGAGGGTGCAGAACGCCTGTATGTGACCGCAGGTCTGTTACCTCCTTCGCTTCTGAATACTCTCCCTACCTGACTCATTTCCCGGTCTCTTCCTTTCAGTCTTTCAGGAAAAAAAAAAAATTCTTGTGACCGCATCTCCGGTTTGCGTTCCTTCGAGTTTCCTTTCAATTTCCTTTCCTTTTTGCTTTTCTGTCTCCTTTCCGTCTCTTTTATAGAACTACTTTTAAGAGAATGAAGAAGAAATGGTGGGGCGTGGTGGCGAACTCCTTTAATGTCATCGGACAAGCCAGGAAGCGACTTTCTGGTCCTCAATTAGCCTGGTCAGATAGTGAGTTCTCGGCCAGCCAGGGTTACACGGTGGCAAACAAAAATATCGCTCCGCGGTTCAACACGAACTCAGGATAACTGCCAGGAAGAAACTAACCAAGAATCCAGTGATAGCTATTTAGTCTCCCAAAGTGTATGAGTCCCGCGCTCTCCCTCGACCCTTCCCTGGCGCTGGGAACCCGACAACACCCCGAAGACACCGCCCAAAGTCACCTAGCTGCCGGGGTCTCCACGCCGACCAGGGCGCGACCGGGGCCCCGACAGGACTTGTCGAAAGAAACCACGTGCGTTTTAGGGTCCAGTCCTTCGCAGATCCAGAGTGCTTACACACGAGAGCCTGCTCTGGGGAGGCCGGGGCTGTGGACTGGAGCTTTGGCACCACTCTCGGCCTGGGGCGATCGTGGGAAAGGTTGATCAGAGAGGAAGGGCGGGAGGAGGGGAAGAAGAGAGGGAACGCTGTGCTAGGTTAGAACACCGCAGGAGCTGCTGGAGTCCAAACCCCAGGCTAGATGACTTCGTTGGCTGGCGAGGCTTCGCGAATGGGTTTCTGTGGGCGCCCAAGGCTAGCGAGAGGAAGGCAGAAGAGCCGGCAGGGGAAGGAGCGACGGAGCACTTTACCTGTCTGAATTTTTAAACTAAGCCGACGATCATTACACTCACACGCTAAGAAAACTCAAGAACTGCATGCAGTTCATGCTTGCCTAGATGCCCGGATCCGCGAGCTATTGCGTAGCTATTAGTAATTTGCGAGTAACACTGTAA
This sequence comes from Microtus oregoni, assembly GCF_018167655.1. NCBI lineage: Eukaryota > Metazoa > Chordata > Mammalia > Rodentia > Cricetidae > Microtus > Microtus oregoni. The sequence continues at coordinate 3,524,528 of NW_024543830.1, read as the reverse complement.
CTGTTGTTCGAATCCGAGACGGGGGAATGGGCTTTTTCGGAGCGACTATGGTTTTCTTTTGCTTTCCAATATCCAGTTACTGCAGCATTTGCCTCCGACTACAATGCAAGTCTTGCCTAGGATTCTGAGGCAGAATAACGAAAGGAAACTGCCTGGTACACACCCAAGGCACAGGCAAGAGAATTTGGTTTGGGCTCAAGGGAGGAGGGGCTGCCTCTCGGTCAGTCTCGCTGCAAAGCGCTTTAATGCCATGATGCGGCCAGATCCATTTTTAAGTTTTGTTTCCGTTTTGTTATCTCAAGCCATATTCGACTTCTAAGTTAGAAGTGAGATCGGAGTTCTCACGCAATGGCGATATTTTAAATAATCTTACCAATACACTAAAATTAAACGCCAAGACACTTCCCAACTACTTTTTCTTCACAGTGAGTGATTGGAGTATAATTCATACAGATTGCAGGGCACAGATATCTAGAGTTTAGCCTGATGAATTGTGACAAGACAAACCATCGTCTTCTAGTTCCAACCACTGATTTCCAACAGCCTAAAAAGTCTAAGTCCTTTCTTGTCATCCCAACCCCAAGCCTCGTCACAGTCACCATTTTGATTTCTCTGCCCAGGATTAACTTTTCTTACTCTTAAAATCCACGTAACCGAGCATCATAGCTTTTTGTAGGAGTGTTTGTGTTGTCAAGGCAACCGCTTGCTTATAGGCAGGTACTTGTTGCAGGGGTGAGTGGCTGCGGAGCTGTTGCTTTGATGAGAATTTTTCCAATTTTTCCTGCCCCACGATTCCGCCGCTGCAGGTCCTGAGTCGAGGAGGAGCTTGGGAACAAAGAAATGAACTGTCTGACCACCAGATGGGTTTACACAAGAGACGGGTGGGAAAAGCTCCCGCTGTCTTTATTTATATTTCAAAAACAAGCATGTTTTTCCATACGAACATCTGTAAATCAAGAAAATCTTTAAATCAAGAAAATGCCTCAGATGGGCTTGGTGCCAACTCACGTTTCATCCTAGCAGAGGAAGGTGAATCTGGGAGCAGCGAGTTCCAGGACAGCTGGGACTACATAGTGAGACCTCTGTCTCCAGTAAGTAAGTAAAAATAAAGAGGAAAGAATGAATGAGAAGCCAGCAGGCCGACAAATCCTGGGAAGAACAGAAAGCAGTGGTCTTCCATAGCTTCAGTTCCCGGCTTGGCTTCCCTCAGTGAGACCCAGCTTTAAATCAATATGACAAATGACCGGAAGCATAGGCTTGAGTCTGAAAGGCTTAAGCAGGCCTGGGTCAGAGTTTTCCCATCTCATCAGGGAGCTCTTCCTTCTCCCAGTGTGCCAGCTCCCAGTGTGTCTTCAGATCTCAGAGGGGCAGACGCCTGATCCAACAGATCGAGCCTCTCTACACTACGAAGGGAGTTTTCAGACGCTGGATCTTTCCAATCCCCTTACAGCACCCAGCAGGGACGAATTAGACAGCGTGGCCCTGGATTTGCTTCAGCTGTTGTTTAGTGTAGAGAAGAGGGGCTCTGGCAGGTGGTGGGGGTGAGAAGGGTGAGGGGGTGGGGGAAAGGTGTTCAGGTCCCAAAGACCAAGTGTGGAGTTCAGGAGGCGACAGGATCTGAGGGTGAATCAGGATGGCTGCCAGCAGCGTTTAATTGGGGGGTGGGGGGGAGACTACACCTTTTATACTCTGTAGTTGCGTTTAGGATTAACTGTGAGACCGTGAGCTGGGTGTGGCTTGAAATCAGGGCTTGAGGAAGCTAGCCTTGACCTTGACAGTAGGCACCAGCCCAGCTGTTAATTAAGGGCTGAAAGTTCTGGCCAGGGTTAAAGAATGCTCACTTTAATAAACCGGAACTTTCCTCAAGCCCCAAGGGAAAGGAGACCCTTATCCAAATGCCTGACCTTGGGAAAAGGACTTCTCCTGGGGAGCAGACACTAAACAACCATTTCTAAGTCTTACTATACAGGTCTGTTCCCCTCTAACGCTCCCCAGAGGGAAGGTCCTGCTGTCTTACTCTTTCCCATTATTCTGTACCATTCTGATTTCTCTGTATTTATTAACTGAACTCTTACCCTTTGAGGTAAGAGATGTGTTTTGGCATCAACAAAACTTAAACATTCACCTATTTGTTCAGCTTTTTCAGGGGAGCAGGGATGTTGAGTGCTCAAATAGGACCTTACACATACCAAACACATGTTCTACACTGACATACACACAGGTAAAGTTGGTATTGTAAATTTAGCAAATTCAGCATGATTAGGACTTTGAGTTGGAAATAAAGTTAAGACTTCTGTAAGCTAAGATAAAATGCCACCAGTAAGTTCTACAAAATTAGGAAATCTAGAAATCACAAAAGGATAGAGCTCAGGCCAGTGTTATCCTAGAGTCTGGACCAAGTGGGTGCCAGGTTCTGAGGGACACGAGGGGGCTCCTCTAGGAGGACACAGCCTTTCCCTGGTCTTAGAGGAAACACTAACTTTGAAATGACACTGGCATAGGAAAGGGGCCACGGTAGCCCAACCCAGAGATCTTGATGGTGGGAATTACTCTCCAATGCCCCAGGGGAAATCTGTAAAATGGAGAAGACTCCAAAGTTGCCACTGTTCCCGCAACTTTTGTTGTTTCCCCAATTCCCCTCTCTCAACCCCTTTATTTGAAACTCAGTGAAGATCCACAAGACTATTGTAATCCTGTTCTGAGCACAACTTAAGAAGTTAAAGAAAACCGCGGAGAAGCTGCTTAAAAGGTGTTCCCTGACCGGGAATCGAACCCGGGCCGCGGCGGTGAGAGCGCCGAATCCTAACCACTAGACCACCAGGGATACAGATGTCCCGCTAGGTTGACCGCCTTGAGGAAACACCGAAGAGGAAACCTTTCTCGTTTTTTTTAGGTTGGTGGGCCAAGCACTGTGTTCGCTCCTATCGTCCCTGGCCATCATCATCGTCTCTCCCATTTACTGCCTGGGTACTGGGTACAGGTCTGTCTCTGAAACCCACAGACAGGGAGCGCATATGGAACCCACTCCACTCCAGCCTTCGCACCAAGTGCGCCTGGATGGCACATCTCTTCCTCCGACCTTCGGCGTCCTGGTGGGGAAGCTGTCGGGTAAGCGTGGTGAGCGGAGTCCTCCTGGTTCTTGTCGTGGGAACCGGCTCACGGGACGCTCACGCAGGGAGGGGCTCCTTGTCCTTCTTTGTCACCTCCATCACACAGCGGACAGGCACCGAAGTACTCTAGGATCAGACTGGGCTCGTTCCTCTCACCGTGTTGGTTTCTCTGCGGCTCCAGCCAGCCTGGCCCGCAGCTGTGAGATCTCAGGGTGAGATCCAGGCGAACGGACATCAGGAGGAAGACCCCCTTGGTTTTCAGACCCCTGACGCCTGTCAGCCTGGAGGGATTTAGGCGGAGGGGAAGGAGATGGATTTCTGGATCTAAGGCTGCGGGGACGGCTCCGGCTGCTGAACCTTGGTCCCCGTCTTACAGCGGAAAGCCAGATGGATCCCAGCGGGGAGCAAGTTGCTGTCGGCGTCGCAGTGTTCATTAATCTTCACATTCCTTTCCACTCCCTCATCTTCCTGCCTCTTCTACCTTTCTCCGTCTCTTTTAGAAAATTATTCTTTTCTGTTTTTGAGACAGATCTCACTACGTAACCCTAACTGGTCTAGAACGCCCCTTTAGACCAGGTTGGACCTCCAGCTCACCCAGCTCCGCCTTCCTCTGCCTCCCGAGGGTCGTGCCCCCCATCGCGTCCCACAAAGTCGTTTTTTTGAGCGACTGTGTCTGTGGGATAGCGAACAAGGTCCTGTTTGGCATGTATGGAAACTGCTAAGGGGTCAGGAGAACAAGCCGACGCTGTCCCTGGTGAATATGTCGCCAGGAAAGTCTTGTGTTGTACCCAGTGCAACTCTGGCTGCCCGCAAAGCTCCTGCCACTTCGTGTCCAGGTTCGATAGAGCAGGTGCTCTCCAGCTGAAGCGTGCGCCAGGTGCCTGACGATCTTTCCAGACCAGGAGACTGGGGACCCGATGGACCCCGGGCCGGCACCGGAGGAACCCACCCAGGAGAGACCGCCCTTCCTCCTCCTCGCAAGACCGTACGTAGGAACTCCCGCACTGGCATGCGGTCCCGAATGTCAAGAATGTTTCCCGTTCCACAACGAAGTGGCCACACGCTTGCACCACGCTTGCACCGCTTACATGAGCCGCCGGGCCCCACGTCCGAACCCAGGGTAATCGCGGCCGCCTATGACAGTGGACCAGTTTGGGTCCCTCGGCGGAGGGGGACCAGGTGAGAACTGCGGCCGCGGGCGTCCTGGAGCTTTTCCTGGGATGATCGCTTCCAGCAGTGAGAACCTCAGACCCGGTTCTCCTCCTCACATCCGCGGCCTGAAGAGCTCTAGCCCTTGGTCCACAGAGATTCCCACAGCTCTGGCTTATAAATAATATCCAATTACACTTTGGGGATTTGGGCAAACTGAGGGTCAGCTTTTATAGATAACACCCCACCCCAGGCCATTACGGCCAGAGAGAAACAATGGGCAAAAACAAACACAGTTTAACTGAAAACCCTGTTAGTGAACGTGGTACAAAAAGCAATTTGTATCTGAGTATTACCTCGAGATTGTAGGAATTCATTTGTTCACGCCTAAAGCTTGCTTCTTGCTATAAAAAAGGGGAGTTCGGAAACCACCCATTGCCACAGCCATGCAAGCCCATCTCTGGCTATGGTCACAGCTATAGCTGATAAATTTTGTGTGTCCGTGGAGATTTTTTTTTTCTTTTTCTGGGATAAAGTTTGCCCCTGATGTAACAGACTCGGTGGACTGTCCCTCCATCATTTGTGTGACCCTCCCGGACCCAACATCATCACCGCAAATTCATGGATTCAGCAAAAACAGTTTTCAAAAACCAAAGAAAAATCAAAGGATTCTTGGAGTTAGGAAAATCAGGGACTCTACCTCTAGCAGTTCTACCCCAAAGGATTGGCTGAAAGTGCTCTAAATAGAAAGAAAGTTGTAGCCCCGGACTACTGGACAGTTCGTGAGCCAGGCAAGGGGCTGGAGATTGAAACACATACACACACAGACAGAGACAAGGGTCATCCTTGAAACAAGAATGCCAACTTTATTGTGCTCCAGGGAAACTTATATATGGATCCTTAACCCCAGCTCTTGGGATTTTCAGCTGTAAACCCACCAGAAACCACTCCCCTGCCATCAGGAACCCATGAGAGTCTCGTGCTCAGAGCAGCTGCAGGCACAGGAAAACAGGCCCTTCACTCCGGCAGGCAAAGGGTTCTGGGGCAGGCAGAGAAAGTCAAGGGTCTAAGGGTCTGCAGCCTCCAACAGGAAGTGACAGCAGAAGGATCCCTGGAACATACAGAAATACATACACAAGGAGCAAACCTCCCAGGAATGTCCTCCTCAATTTACAAGCTGCTTAATATCTTGGAGGGCTGAGCTGAGGCTCCTGTATCGATGTCTGTGATGGACAGGGATGATTGTCACTTGGCACAATCTATGATAACCTAGGAAATATATATGGAGGTTATTGTGATTGTGCTGGGATGATGAGACCAGCTCACTGTGTGTGACACCAGTCCCGGCCTGGGGTCCTGGACTACACGAGAGAAGGGAGGAGCTGGGTGACCGTAGGCACTCATTCCTCTTTGTTTCCTGACAGGGCCAGCTGCTTCAAGTCCCTGTCTCTGGCTTCCCCACCATGATGGACCTTGAACTGTGAGCCAGAGTCAGCCTGCCCTTCCTCGTTTTGCTTCTGTCATCACACGGGATCGCAGTAGGAAAGAAGCAAAGCAAAGTCTGATGAGCAGAGTTTCCTGCCCTGGACTGTTGGAGGAGAGGGCTGATTCTTTGTCCTGGAGCCACTCTGTAGACCAGCCTAGCCTTGAACTCAGAGATCCACTGCCTCTCCTGATTAAAGGTGCCGGCCACCACCTCCCTGCTGCAAGCTGTTTTTTAACCTCCATAGCCCTGCTGTGTCCCCCACCCCAACCCCAGTTAGTAAATAAATAAATGCAATAAAATTGTCCGGGCTGGAGAGATGGCTCAGTGGTTAAGAGCATTGCCTGCTCTTCCAGAGGTCCTGAGTTCAATTCCCAGCAACCACATGGTGGCTCACAACCATCTGTAATGAGGTCTGGTGCCCTCTTCTGGCCTGCAGGCATACACACAGACAGAAAATTGTATAATAAATAAATAAATATTTAAAATTGCAACTTTTCGGAAATGGCAGCTTTATTAAAAAAAAAAAAAAAAAAAAATAAAATTGTCCATAAAATGAGAGAGAAGTGGGAGGAGAAAGAGAAGGTAAAAGTACTTGCCCTACAGATCTAGACTTGAACTATGTCCCCAGGTTAAAAGGCTGATGTGGCGGAACACACTTAATCAAAGCACTCCTGCCGCAGGGTGGAGGCAGAAAAAGGAGAATCACCCAGAAGCTTTTTCTTTTGGGTCACCACCCAGCTCCCAAATCCTGACATGGAGATTTTTTATTTGTTATGAATGCTCGGTTGCTGGGCGATGGTGGCGCACGCCTTTAATCCCAGCACTCGGGGAGGCAGAGGCAGGCAGACCTCTGTGAGTTCAAGGCCAGCCTGGTCTACATTTGCTAGTTCCAGAACTGGCTGTCTCGAAAAAACCAAAAAATAAAATAAAACAAATAAAAATAAAAAATGAATGCTCCGTCTAGCTTAGCTCTTATTCTGATCTGTTTCTCGTTATCTATGTTTTGCCTTGGGGCTTTTCACCATTCTTTCCTTTCTTTCTGTGTATCTTACTATCACTGCTCTCACGTCTGGCTGGCTGGCCTGCCTGACTTCTAGCCCTAGGTGTCTCCCTCTGTCTCTCTCATTCTCCTGCTAATTCTCTCTGCTGCCAGTCCTTCCTATCTTTTCTCCCACCTGGCTATGGCCAGTCTGCTTTTTATTACAACAATAGCCTTAGGCAGGCAAGGTGAAACAGCATCACTTCTTTTCAAAATGAAAGAAATACAACGTAAACAAATGTAACACACATTAGTAACACACAACATAAACAAATGTAACACACATTAGTGACACACATTAGTAACACACAACATAAACAAATGTAACACACATTAGTAACACACAAATGTAACACACATTAGTTACAGTCTGGACCTCTCTGGTGGTCCCTCTCTGGGGGTCGTAATCTGGGCACAATACCAGGGGAATAACTGGTTCACAGTAGGTCGCTGTCAGGTGTGATGTTTCCTGCCTCTAATCACGTCTGCTGCGGTGGAGGCATCAGGGACTTGAGAAAGCCTGGTGAGAAATTTCCAGCCCTGTCTAAAAGAAACTAAATAAAATGGGCAGGAACAGTGTAAGCAATGAACACTCCCCCACAGTCTAAACCCTGCCCTGGATACGTCTGTAAACTTCCTTTGTGTAGATGAGAAGTGTTATGTACTGTTGACCCTAGAGGTGGTGGGAGTGGTTTGTGGCTTGGGATGGTTTCTCTTAAGTTTTCTGAGGTGTACTAGGTAAGTGCGAACTTCAGTCAGTTAAGGAACGTATTAAAACTAGGCGTAGCCGTCCCTGGGTGGGCTTGAACCACCAACCTTTCGGTTAACAGCCGAACGCGCTAACCGATTGCGCCACAGAGACACTGAAGAAAAAGGATAGGTTGGCAGGATGTTGAGTGATGCGTCACCAAGTCCACCACGCCTTGGGGTGATCACGGGAGAGAATTCGGTCCTCAATAGAGGGTCGCGGTGCTCGCTGCGTTGCAGCAGTTGGGATGCAGCCCCGCCTGCTTCCCGAGCTCACCCGGAAGTCATGAACCCCGCATGTCCTGCCCGCACCTTCCTATGCTGGGGTCGCGCAGCCACTCCAGCGTGGAGTCTGGGGGGCCCCACGCTGTCGGGGTGAAGATGCCCCCCGTACGCTATAGGATCGATCGTTCCCTGGGGCTGGTCATCCTAAGCGTGTGTCTGAGTCACTGCACTGTCCAGGGCTTGGGCCTGGGAGGCAAGCGTAGGAAAGGCCATGGGTGGTAGGAAGGGGAGAACAGGTGCCGCGGTCCACCCTGGGTTCAGGTCCTGAGTCAGAAAGGGGCTCGGCGCGAGAAATAAATTGTCCGACTGCCATATGAGTTTCACACAGTGGCTGGCCCCGAATAACTTTAGCTGTCTTTATTTATACATCAAAACAAGCATGTTTTTCCACATTAACAAATTTCCCCATCCTCCAACGTTAATCTCCCGCAAAAAAGAATATGCAAACCCGGAGGTTGATGGCGCATGCCTTTAATCCCAGCACTTGGGAGGCAGAGGCAGGTGGATCTCTGGGAGTTTGAGGCCAGCCTGGTCTACAAGAGCCAGGAGAGGCTCCAAAGCTACAGATTAAGCCCTGTCTCGAAAAACCAAGAAAAATATGCAAAATATGTTTTCTTCCAACTTTTACACCAAAACATCTTTAAACCAAAAATTTTGTTAGCTTGGCCGAATATGGAGCCAGGTACATCCTGTCTTTACAAAACTGGTGATTGACATAGGCACACATTTTCAAAAATAACAGTGCCGTTCAAAACACATTTACAGCAAACGTGGTGCTCTGCCTCCCATCTGTCAGCCCTGAATTAGAACAGCTGCTGGGGGCTGCAGTGACAACTGACACCTCCAGACAAGAACCCGGGGAAGCATCAGCTCCCAAGGAATTTTAGGGGAAGATATTAGAGAAAAACTGAGGTTTCCAGGAATGATCATGTCTGTCCCATGCGTGATTAACAAAATGACACCAAAACCGCCAAGAGAATCACCAATCCTTGTAAGAGGGAACAGCGTACAGGCCGCATGGTCCCAGCAGCCTTCTGCGCTGTCCCGAAGTCCACTGGTCCTTGCTGAGGGAGACTGTCCCCGGGGGCTTTGCCTCATCCGGAGACCCGTTGGACAAACACTCATATACTGGTCTGAAACTAGGCAGCGTGGCTCCCAGCAGTCAGGTGGGAGCCGCCCGGTCAGGAGTGAGGACCTGTGGAGACCCAGGAGTGAGCAGGCGTTTGTCTCGCACAGCGAGTCACACAGCTATTTGTTCAAGAGACGAATGTGTGTATTGTTATTGAAAAATGTTTTTTTTGCAAAGCATGAGCAAATACACTACAATGTAATAATTTTGAATTTATTTATGTTATTTTGAGACAATATCTAGCCATGTAGCTCAGGCTGACCTGGAATTGATTCTGTAGAGATCTGCCTGCTTCTGCCTCCCAAGTACTGGGATAAAAGGTAAATGCCTCCACACTAGGTTTATAATCAATTATTAAAAGTAAGTCAGAAAATAATAGTCAGCCTTTCCAGTTTGACATATGGTGTTTTAACATAGCAAGTATGGACTGATGATGAGCCAGCCTGCCTCCATCTCATGCCTCCATCTCGCGCCTCCATCATCTCGCGCCTCCATCATCTCGCGCCTCCATCATCTCGCGCCTCCATCATCTCGCGCCTCCATCATCTCGCGCCTCCATCTCGTGCCATTGGAAGGAAACCAGCCCCCTTGAGCCGATGGCTCTGGCAGGCCTTGCTCTTCTCCCCCATTCCCTCTGCCTTGCTAAAAAACCTTTAGATTACATTCCTAAAGCTAGCCACCAAGGTCTGTCTGGTCCCTTATTTGGCCACTTCCTCCTCCTCCTGAGGCTGACTACCAAGGTCCAGCTATCAAAGTATTAAAGTCCACCAATCAAAATCCCTATTTGACTCACCTAATTAACATACCCAATTAAAATTAAACTCTTCACCCTAACATGAGCATTCCCCTTTTACCTTTATAAACCACCATTTGCCTGTGGGCCATGTCCATCTTCTGTCTATCCAGAGACAGTCCTTTGTCCCTCTGGGACAAATATTCCTGCCCCCTCTCCCTTGCCCTTTTCTCTCCTTTCCCTTTTCCCTTCCCTTTTTCTGGGGCAAATAAATCTCTTTTGTGCTGGGAAGTTGGTCTTGGGGCTCCTGAGCCAATACTGGTCTCTTAGAGCCATCTTACAGTAAAGGCGAACTAGGTTCATTCCTGTTCGTGATTAACCCTCTGTTTCTCAAGGACTGGGCGATGCCCCACCTTAACAAGTGGTCCTGTGCTGTCTGTTCCAGGAAACAGAAGCCATGCCTTTGCTTCAAAACGCTGGAATGGGCTGGGCGGTGGTGGCGCACGCCTTTCCTCCCAGCACTCGGGAGGCAGAGGCAGGCGGATCTCTGTGAGTTCGAGGCCAGCCTGGTCTACAAGAGCTAGTTCCAGGACAGGAACCAAAAGCTACGGAGAAACCCTGTCTCGAAAAAAAAAAAAAAAAAAAAACCGCTGGAATGGAATGCCCATCTTGCAACCCTGTCTTTCTTTTAAGGTTGTTATGGACACCTTGTTAAGTTCTATTTCTGTAACGCCACCTATTTTGCCCACCAAATCCCCCATTTGTAAACCCCCCAAACTATAAAATCCCTGTCTTCCTTATGTCCAATGCTAACCTCTTGAAGCCCACATTTGAGGGAGGCAGAAGGCATACATAATCAAAAAAGCTTGCTTTGATTAATTGCATGCTTTAATTCATTTGGCCATGATGATTTAAGTAGGTGCTCTTTCTCCTCACTTTTTTGGGGATTAACGCTATCTTGAATGCTTTATGTAACTGCTTGTTTAACTTTGTTTTTTTAAACATTTGTTGTAGAAAACACAAAACCCAAATGTGTATACATGCGTATATATAACGAAAAATAAGAAGCTTCCCCTACGTCCCATCTCCCTCCACTGCTGACCCACTTTTACAGATTATAGGAAGTGGCGGAGGACCACTGTGGCTGCTTGGTGACCAAGCAAGGCAGGAACTTCCAAATCTTGCTCTTGGTGTTCCTGGGTGGAGGGGAAAAGGCAAACGACAAGACTCACACCATTTATTGCAGATGTCAGGCCTATGGGAGGGAGTGGCAATCTAAGACAGATGATGCAGGCTGGAAGAACTCCTTCCCAGCTCTGAGCTGAGGGGCTCCCCATCTTTTCCCAGGTGCAGATGAAATACAGTAGGGCAGTCAGCAGGAAAGATTGGATGGTTGACAATCCATTCCACAACCCAGGAAATGTTAGACAGGGAAAGATCACAGTGTGTTGGTTCCATGGTGTAATGGTGAGCACTCTGGACTCTGAATCCAGCGATCCGAGTTCAAATCTCGGTGGGACCTTTATGTTTGCCTTGGGAGATTTTTCTTTCATTTAAATGAGGAGATCCTCGGTTCCCTGCAAAGCTCTTAGGGCGACCTGACCTGAGGCTATTGAGTCCTTGGATGCCCAGGAGCAGGCTTTGCTGCAGTTCAGGCGGGAGCAGAGACTGCAGCTGCCTTTCTGCAGTCTGTTTATATTGTCCTGGATCTTGGTTTACTAACTGTTTTCGGGTAGTGCTGGGAGAAGAGCTGAGCGGCTGTGGCCCAGGGGTCCTCTGGAACCGACCACCCAGGCATGTGTCAACGGCTTTTGCCTCGAAAGCCTCCTCACTTGGCCGGGGCTCAGAGGTTTCCATGCAGTAGACTCCTTGCTGGCTCCCTCAGCACGGCCTAGGGAGGGAACCCACAAACTCCCAAGTTACCTCTACAGGCCCAAGAAAAAAACAATAGTTTTCAGAGATGAGATAAATACCAAACAACATGACGACTGCACTCTTGGATAACAGCATTTCTTAGGGGACGTGTTCAAGTGTTCAGGGGACTGCTGTTTTCATAATAAGATTTGGGCGCATAAACTTTTTTTTTTTTTGAGACAAGGTTTCTCTGTAGCTACGGAGCCTGTCCTGGAACTACCTCTTGTAGACCAGGCCTCTAACTCACAAAGATCTGCCTGTCTCTGCCTCCCGAGTGCTGGGATTAAAGGCAAGTGCCACCACCGCCCGGCTGGACGCATAAACTTGAGAGAAAAGAATGTATAGTAAATCAAAACTCAATCCTTTGTATAAATGTAAGCACTTGAAATTAATCTTTTCAGAGACTTATATTGCTGTTTTGGATTCTGGGGTTTGCACCTTAGGTATGCTGGGTTTGGGACACACGGGCCCTAAGCATGGCACCTTGATACATTAATCATATTAAGCAGAAGCTGGAAGTGCTCTCGCTCCTCCCCCACATCCCCTTTCCCCACTCCAAGCAGGTGCCAAGGCTCCAGGGAGAGGAGCTGTTGTGTAGCTGTTAAAACCTTCAGTGTTGCCTGGGCTTGATTAAGAGATAGGACTTAAAAGGGAAGTGGAACAGTGGGTGTTCTAAGGGGAACTTAAAACAGGGTGTTAAAAGGCAGTGAAGGAAGGAAATCCTTGCAAGGAAGTTCAAGAGTAAACAGCCCAATCGCTTCAGGAAGTCCCTGAAACTGAGCAGATTCACGAGGGCCCTCCCTCCACAAGCATCCAACCAAGCTGTAAGGGCTGCAGAGAGACACTCTCAAACCACCTGAGCTGCCTGCAGGCTCCTGCACTCCAGGTTCCCCGCTTTTGTGAAGTGTCATCCTTGCTGTGATGGCCTTTTGGATTGCCACTGTCTTTTGAGCAATTTCTGCTTCTGTAAGCAACCCCAGTGAAGTTCACTGCTTGCCCTGTGGTCTTGGTGGTGTCCCTGCTTTGTTTTACTCTCCGTTCCCTGACTGAGATGAGTAGGTTTACTCTGTGGGGTGATGAGAGTCACACAGCAAGGACCTGAAGACAGGAACACAGGAGGGAGCCGCCAGCCTGGTCGAGTTTCCCTGAGTGTTAGCCGTGTGTCACAGACCTCTGGCCCTGTCATATTTCTTCCCCACGGTCTGCTCTTCATCAGAGCCCTTGTCTGAATCCTCTGCTTCACCTGTTCCTCCCTGAGATGGAGACCCTTCTGTTGTGATAATGAACTGGGCTTGGGCCACTCAGCACTGCCAGCCATTTTCACCGCTTCAGCCCAGAGCCAACTGAAGGGACTGGTATTTGGCACAGGACACCCCAAGAGTAAGTTCTCAGAACAAAGGATAATTATTTGCCCCAGAGGGACAAAGGGCAGGGAATAAGAGATAAAGACAGGGCAGGCTGGAGAGATGGCCCGGCTCACTTCTCTCAGCAACCATATGGCAGCTCACAACTGTCTGTAGCTCCAGTTCCGGGGTCTCCTCACACAGACAGACATGCAGACAAAACACCAATGCACATAAAAAACAATAATAAAGAGACAAAGACAGGAAAAAGGAACAAGGTGGGAAGGGATGGGATATAATGAGAGCAGATAGACCTGCTGGGGACTTGGGTTCTGGAACTCCCCTAGCCCAGGAATGGCTGCAGAACAGGAAGGACAGGTGTCACAGGGTCTGCCACACGGTTGAGTACTGAGGATGTAACCTAAATGCCATCAGTTTTTATAATGTCTTGTCTCTGATGTCGTGCCTTAAGCAGGAACGTTCCCATTCACCAAGTCCATGCAGTAAGTACGCCAGGTGCCTGCCACTGCTGAGGAGCTGTGGGTGCATTCATTCATTTCTTCCTTACGACAGCTTGATAGGTTTATAGGTTTCTGCCAGCACAAATGGCCAGATCAGACCAAATTAAAACCAGATAAATGCAGATTTATTGGACATCGCTCCCAGGCAAGTTCACCAGTCCCAGAGAATGGCACTAGGGAAGTCGAGTGCCTGGGATAAGGCAGCGAGGTTTTTTTTTTGTTTGTTTGTTTTTCGAGACAGGTTTCTCTGTGGCTTTGGAGCCTGTCCTGGAACTCGCTCTGTAGACCAGGCTGGTCTCGAACTCACAGAGATCCGCCTGCCTCTGCCTCCCGAGTGCTGGGATTAAAGGCGTGCGCCACCATCGCCCGGCTGGCAGCGAGGTTTTATAGATCATAGGCAAGGGGTGATATGCCGGCCAGAAGCTGGGACTGTGCCCAAGTATGGTCAAAAGCTAAGCTGCTGGGCGGGCACTTGGGTGGACTGGCTTCGTCAAAAAGGTGGATTCCATCTACTGCCAGAAATTTAGAACTGGGTTTTTAGGGCCATTCCTTTGTTCAGTTTTCTCAGAGTGGGAGGCGTTGGGGAAATAGGGCCGATGAAGTTTCCCGGTTTGTACAGAGGCAAGCAGGGGTTTCAATAGGACAGTGCCATGTCAGCACGCTTCTTTAAATGTTAGAGGAACAAGGAAAGACGGGCCCCAAGAAACACCTGCACAGGAAGAGATCTGTCCACAGTTAAGAGAATTAAGGAGACAGGGAAGAAGAGGAAGTATGGCTCGCTAATGTGAGGCAGGGAGGAAGACCCCAAAGGAGCAGTCACAGAGATGCAGAGAGAGAGAGGAGTGTGGATATTCGTAGAGAACAGGGATCCACACAGGATGGCAGCCGGGATGTTGGAGGAGGGCAGAGGAAAGAGGAAGGGGATGGACAGAAGGGGCGGGTGTCAGTGAGGAGACAGGAAGCCACGGCACCAGCAGCTGTTGTGTGCACAGGCAACAGTGGTCAAAGAGGACAGAGAGACTGCGGGAGAGGGAGATCAGTAGTGGTCAAAGAGGACAGAGAGACTGCGGGAGAGGGAGATCAGTAGTGGTCAAAGAGGACAGAGAGATTGCGGGAGAGGGAGATCAGTAGTGGTCAAAGAGGACAGAGAGATTGCGGGAGAGGGAGATCAGTAGTGGTCAAAGAGGACAGAGAGATTGCGGGAGAGGGAGATCAGTAGCGACAGAACAGGTACATCTGACAGGTGACAGCCTGCTCCATTTTGTTCTCAGCCATCGGGTGCATATGGTCCTAAGCAGTGGGAGAGCAGAATCTGCACTGGGAAGGAGCAGAGTCCTGTTAGAGGCATGAATTAGGAGTTCAAAGAGCATCTGCTGGGATTCCCAAGTCAGTGTGAACCAGAAAAAAAAGAATTTATTAAAAGCACTTCCCAGCTCTATCACAGAGGGTCACAAGAGTCACGTGAGCCATGAGTTCATGTGTAACTTATGAAGCCTACCGTTTTCAACATTTTATCCTGTGCCGTCACTGGCCTTTGCTTCACATGCAGCCTGTGGTTAGGAGCTCCCAGACTTTCTGGCCACTGTCTTCTTTGATGTCTTCATCCTGATTCCTCTCCCCACCTCCCTCCCTTGCCATAGTCTGTGCTGGAACCAGTGACCACCAGTCTAGGCTCTACAGAGACAGGGTGTACAGTGGTTACACTCAGAGAGTGGGGAGCAGACACCAAGAGAAAGAGACTCAGAGTCAGACCCAGAAAATGAGGGCTCTGCCCCCCCCCTTCAAGGTCCAGAAAGCAGGAGACAGAAAACTAGCAAAAAAGCTAGAGAGGGGAGGCAAGAGAGTTAAGAGGGTTTGTTGTTCCTGCAGAGAACCTCGGTTTGCAGAGGAAATGGTGACCACAACCTTCTGGAACTCCAAATTTCATGGAGATACTGGCAAGCATGTAGTACAGGAACATACATGCAAGAAAAACTCACTTCATATAGGATAAAAGAAGTAATTTTTTTTGTTTTGTTTTTTGTTTTTCGAGACAGGGTTTCTCTGTAGCTTTGGTGCCTGTCCTGGAACTAGCTCTGTAGACCAGGCTGGCCTCGGACTCCCAGAGATCCGCCTGCCTCTGCCTCCCGAGTGCTGGGATTAAAGGTGTGTGCCACCACCGCCCGGCGAAAAAAGTAAATCTTGAGAGAGAGAGAGAGAGAGAGAGAGAGAGAGAGAGAGAGAGAGAGAGAGAGAGACCTCCTGCCGGCTGCCGTCGCCCGGGAGCTCTGAAGCTCTCTGGGCTCTTCAAGAGTTGCTGTTGGTGAAGAATTAGGGGAGAGAAGGCACCTGGTGCCCTGCGTGACTGTCCCTTGGCAACGGAGGCAGAACAGGGTCTGGGGCTAGGGAGGTTTTTGAGGTCCCCGCCAAGAGAGGTTCACCAAGTAAGTGTCGATTGTGGGAGAGCCAGGCTGTGCGTGGACGGCACTGTGGAGTGGGAGGCTGGAGGTGTGGGGTGTGAGTGCCGCGGGGTGGAGTTATAAGAAAAGTGGAGGCGCTGGATGGCGGCTGCGACTGTGTGGACCTGGGATGGTGAGTCAGGAGCTTTGAAGTGGAGTGGTAGCTGTAGCAGAGCGATGGTTAGGGCGGGTGACGGCGTCCCAGTTGAGGAGAGAGGACTAGGCTGCTGGGTCCACTAACCCAGTCATCCAGAGCCTACCCAGGGCATTGGGTGCATGAGGACCAAAAGGGACTGGACCCTGCATGGGCCGGGAATCGAACCCGGGCCTCCCGCGTGGCAGGCGAGAATTCTACCACTGAACCACCCATGCCATGGCCTGGCCTGGCAGCTGGGTTCCAGGACCAGCTAGCTCCTCTTTTCCCCCTGACACCTAGATGCCGGGACTTGGCCCCATGGACCAAGCAGGCAAACACAAGGGCCACGGACAAGAGAGTCCCGGGACCAGACTGAGGCTTCGCGGCTGAGCCTCGACTCTCCCATCTCCGGGACGCCTAGGTCCCACATCAACCCTGCTTCTTCCTGCTGCCAGCCGAGGAGCTAGCGAGCCAGCGAGCTTGCGGGCCGGTGGTGCGCGCAGCAAGGGTCGGCAAATGTGCGCTGGCGACGGCCACCTGCGCACAGAAGAAGCCTGGACGAGCACAGCCCGAGAGGATGGGCGCAGTGGGCTTCTCCCGCAGGAGCTGGAGGAGCAGGAACGAGCGGGAAAGGGGTGGTGAGCTCGAGGGCCGGGCCAAGAAGTGCCGGTGTCGGGTAGGGATGGATGAGGTCCTCTGTTGGCACTGGGCCGGCCGGCTGGGCTGGCGGGGTGCTCAGGATCGGCGCCCTCAAGGAATCGAGCCTCTCCCTCCGCACCCCCCGGAGGTGGCTAATTTAGCAAGGTATCCAGCACGCGCCGCTGCCGCTGCCCTCCAGTAAGTGTCGGGTGTTCAGAGCAGGGCGCTCCTCCAGGCGCAGGCGTGTGAGAGAAGGTTGCGGGCGTGAGGGGAGTTTGGGCGTCGTCGGAGAGGCGGTGGAAGGAGGCAGTCACAGGTTTGGTGGGGTGGGGCAAAAAGGCGAGGTTGTCAGGAGTGGGATTCGAACCCACGCCTCCAGGGGAGACTGCGACCTGAACGCAGCGCCTTAGACCGCTCGGCCATCCTGACTACGAGTGTGAACACGCGGCGGATCTGTCGTGTCGGGGCACCCGGGCTAGTGTGGGTCTGGGTGATCAAGCTGCAAGCGTGGAGCGGTGTCCACCGGGTCCACGTCGAGGTGTTACTAGGCGCCAAAGTCGTTCCCTGTCTCGTCCCGGTCCCGGTCCCGTTTCCAGTTTGGCTCCCCACACCACCCCAGCCCAGGCGGGACCACCCAGGAACGGGACCAGAGTCTCCCGCGGGCATGGGCGGGCCTAGGGGGCTGGGACGCGGTGGTCGCACGTGGCTGCGGGTCTGCGTCCTGGTGGGAGGGGCGTTTGGCCGCGTCGGGGAGACTTTGGGGATGGGTGCGGAGGTCCGCGGTGCTTCAGAGGGAGGGAGGGTGGCGTCGTCGTCGCCGTCCTCGTTAGTATAGTGGTGAGTATCCCCGCCTGTCACGCGGGAGACCGGGGTTCGATTCCCCGACGGGGAGACACATCATCCTTTTTAGCCAGACGGCGGCCCTTGGCCCGTTGGTCATCCTTGCTTGCTTGGTCCCTCGACCCAATGCCAGGACAGTGGTCCTCTGGCCCAAGAGCCGGGCTCGGGCCGCCCACTGCCAGGCGGGCCCACATGCCTCCCGGCCGTCGGGTCCCTAACCTGGCGCTTGGCCCAGGGCTCTGACGCCTGGGGAGGCGACTTCACACACACACACACACACACACACACACACACACACACACACACACTGAAGAGGCGGCCGGGCGTGTGTAAGAGCCGGGGGCGTGCGACCCTCGGTGCCTGAGCCACCGCTGTGCCAGGCGGCTCTGGGTGGTGACGTGCCCGCTCGGTGTTGTCCCGGCTGCTCCCTGGCTCCTGTGGCCCTTGTTGCGTGAGCTGCCCTGGCCCGGTTGCTGCAGTCAGGAGGCGAGAGCGCCGCGCAGCACAGGGTGGCATGGGATGGTGAGGAACAACGCGTGCTCGGCGGCGGAGGCCCAGTTGGGGTTGGCGTGGGTGTCGGTGTCTTCGTCGGTGTCGGCTTCGGCTTTGACTTTGAGGTTGGGGCAGGGTGGGAAGACCTGGTAGGCGACCGCGACATCGTCGCTGTCCGCTGGCTGGCGGCAGTCCCCTGCGTAGTGTGTGTGTCATCGTGTCAGTGTGAGTGTGAGTGAGTGTGTGTGTGTGTGTGTGTGTCATCGTGTCAGTACGGCGTTGGTGGTATAGTGGTGAGCATAGCTGCCTTCCAAGCAGTTGACCCGGGTTCGATTCCCGGCCAACGCACAGGATCCGCCTTTTGCCAAGGTTCAGGGCCGACAGTGGCCCTGTTCTGCGGCGACTCTCCGCCTGTCCCGAGACTGCACTGCGCCGTGGCGGGCCGAACGACCACACAATGGGAGGAGGTTCTAGACCTTTTGAGAGTGTGGCGTCTTAGCGGGAAGTGGCGCCCGGCTTGCCGGAGAAGCGACAGAGGGCACCGGGCACCAGACAGGGCAGGGAGGGGACGGGCAGGGCCAGGGGGCACGGGCAGGCGCCGATCGATCGCATGGGCGCCCAATGCCAGCCGCGTATTGCCGGCCGGGCAGGCGGGAGGGCGGTTGGGGCGAGCGGCTGGTAGTCAGTCAACTTGGCAGACTGGCTAAGATTCTGGCTGCCCACGAGAGGTGCGCACCGTCAGACTCTGTCCGTCGCTCCCTGGTGGTCTAGTGGTTAGGATTCGGCGCTCTCACCGCCGCGGCCCAGGTTCGATTCCCGGTCAGGGAAGTTTCTCTTCTTCCACTCTGTAACTCTCCCCTTTCTTGACACCTGTCAGGCCCCAACCTCACCTCTCTCACTTTTTGCCCAACAGCGTCGCCGCGACACCCTGCTGGCATCTTTGCCTCCGGACACCTCGCCACCTCGCCCCCTTCTTGACACTTGTCCTGCCCTGCCCTGCACGGGGGGGAGGCACTATCCCCACATCACCTCTCTTACCTATTGCCCAAGAGCGTCGCCGCCAGTCCCTGCTGCTCCGCTCCACTCGTAAGTACGTACACCCTCCCTTGCAACCCAACAGCCTGCAGCCTCACTGGCGCTTTCTACCCGCATACTCACCACCCTTTTCCTTGCTTCCCACTCACGCCCACCGTCTTTTCCTGCACACACCAAATCCTCAGGGCCTGTCCAGCTAAGCCCTGCTGCGGCCCGACACACCCAGCCTACACACCGCCATTATCACACCGACGACACACAAACACCCGACACGCAGCGCTCTCGCGCAAGCTTCCGACCCACTCATGGAGCCCACTGAGTCTCCACCTCACTCTATCGCCTGCTCTTAGGTCTCCAAGAAACAGTCTTGCTTGCCCTACCTGCCACACCTGCATCACACGCTCCCTGGGACCTTTCCTCTGCTCTTCACAACTGAGCGCCGACTTCAAGCAAATGCAGTGATTCGTTCCAGTCTACAGTGTGTGTGTGTGTGTGTGTGTGTGTGTGTGTGTGTGTGTGTGTAAATATGTCTGTCTCTCTCTGTCCTCTGTGTGTATGTGTGTGAGCGTAGGCATGCGTATCTTGCAAAACTCCAGGGTCTCTAAGTGATCGTTTATGGTGGCAGTGTTGATATGGAATCGGGAGGAGAGCGCGTGTCCGTCCGTGGGTGGGGGTGCTCTGTGGGGTGGTGTTGATTCGGTGCTGATAACAGACAGGGTGAATGCGGAAAGCACCTGGTGTGGTTACTAAGCTTCCGCATCGCCGCAGGGCGGACAGTGCCCGACCCTAGGCCCGATTTCCTAGAAAGCCCCCAGAACGGCTTGGGGGTAGCTGAGGCCAAGCCTGGCTCTTTTAAGGCCGCTGTTTCTGCGGCTCCTTGTGTGCGCGGACAAGCGGTGCAGGTACCTGTGTGAGTCGGGAAATTGGAGCGGAACCTCTGCCCACCTAGGTTTTGGGTCCGTTGCCGGGTGGGTCCCCTCGGTCGTAACCCTGTCAGCAGGTCCGGGGCACGGAGACAGATGGTGGTGTGCTTACCGCTGGGTTCGGCTCCGCCTCGATGGAAGGCATAGTCTGTGCCCACTCGGGGGGGTGGGGGGGGGCAGACACGCCTTTTTCCCACCCGACCTCAACCCAGTCCCGCCCTGAAGCCTTCCCAATAAATGACACGGAGAGATACCCGTGTCGAGCTGGATCTGGGAAGGGTCTGTCCAGCAAGCTGCCGGGCCAGTTGTGTGGTTCCCATGAAAAGGCTATGGGAAAAAAAAGACATCGGAGAAGCCTACGCTGGCAGGTGTCCGAATGGGGCCGTCGCATGCCAAAGGCAAGGATCCACGCTTGCCTCTATGCTCCCTGGTTTCTCCTCAGCTCGGCCCTTCTGGCTGGAAAGAGGGACTCTGCTTGGAGAAAAGGTCTTTCTAGCATGTGCCTGCGATGAACGATCGAATGATTGCTGTGGGACAGACAGCAGACAGGCGGTAGGGATGGTGGTTGGGGTGCGGGGGCAGAGCCGGGGTGGTTGTGGTCAGGGGCGTGCCATCCTCGGGCACGTGGTCCTGAGGTGTAGGGCAGCAGGCTGAGCAAGCCAGGTGGGAGCACCTCCCCCACCGACAGCTACCTACCGCATCAGGTCCTGCCTCTGCTTTCCTACCGGGGCTGCCCTCTGTGAGGGACTTAGGAGCCCAAGAAACCGACACTTCTCCGCCCAAGCTGCCTTTGGTCGTGGTGTTTGATGGCAACAATCCCAAGCCTGACTCAGACTGAAATCGGTACCAGGAGTGGGGTATTGCTGGGACAGAGCCGATCCCGTGCTTTCGGGAATAAAAGGAGTTCTTGGGGATGAACAAGAAAGGAATGGTTATGGTTCAAAAAAACGCCGGCTTGCCGGGCGGTGGTGGCGCACGCCTTTAATCCCAGCACTCGGGAGGGAGAGGCAGGCGGATCTCTGAGAGTTCGAGGCCAGCCTAGTCTACAAAGGGAGTTTCAGGACAGGCTCCGAAGCTACAGAGAAATCCTGTCTCAAAAAACCAAAAAAAAAAACAAAAAAAAAAAAACAAAAAACCGCCGGCTTCTGTGCTGCGTTGGGGCAGGGTCAACCGTGCTGCTTGTTTCTGGAGAACTTAACAAAACCCTGCACTCATCTGGGAAGAGAGACTCTCAGCTGAGCAGATGCCTCCATGAGAGGATGAGTGGTCTTTCCCCCCCCCTTTTTTAAAATTGATATTCAGTGAGCTCTACATTTTTCTCTGCTCTCCTCTCTGCCTCTCCCTTCCCCGCTTCAACCTTCCCCCAAGGTCCCCATGCTCCCAATTTACTCAGGAGGTCTTGTCTTTTTCTACTCTCTACTTCCCATATAGATTAGATCTATGTAAGTCTCTCTTAGTGTCCTCATTGTTGTCTAAGGTCTCTGGGATTGTGGTTTGTAGGCTGGCTTTCTTTGCTTTATGTTTAAAAACCACCTATGAGTGAATACATGTGATAATCTTTCTTGTCTGGGTTACCTCACTCTAAATAACGCTTTCTAGCTCCATCCATTTTCCTGCAAAATTCAAGCTGTTGAGTTTTTTTTTTCTTTCTGCTGTGTAGTACTCCATTGTGTAAATGTACCACATTTTCCTTACCCATTTTTCGATCGAGGGGCATTTAGGTTGTTCACAGTTTCTGGCTATGACAAACAAAGCTACTATGAACATAGTTGAGCACATGTCCTTGTGGCATGATTGAGCATCTTTTGGACATATACCCAAAAGTGGTATTACTGGGTCTTGAGGAAGGTTGTTTCCTAATTTTCTGAGAAATCGCCACACTGACATCCAAAGTGTTGTACCCACCAGCTTGCATTCCCACCAGCAATGCAGAAGTGTTCCCTTTTCCCCACAACCTCTCCAGCATAAGCTGTCATCAGTGTTTTTTATCTTGGTCATTCTTTCAGGTATAAGATGGAAACTCAGAGTTGTTTTGATTTGTATTTCTCTGATGACTAAGGATGTTGAGCATTTCCTTAAGTGTCTTTCAGCCATTTTAGATTCCTCTGTTGAGAGTTCTCTGTTTATGTCTTTACTCCATTTTTTTTATTGGATTATGTGTTGTTTTGGTGTCCAATTTCTTTTCTTTTCTTTTTTTTTTTTTTTTTGGTTTTTCAAGACAGGGCTTCTCTGTGGCTTTGGAGTCTGTCCTGGAACTAGCTCTGTAGACCAGGCTGGCCTTGAACTCACAGAGATCCGCCTGTCTCTGCCTCGCGAGTGCTGGGTTAAAGGCGTGCGCCACCACCGCCCGGCCTCAAGGTTTCTCTAAGTTACACATTTGATCAGAATATGACGTGATCCTGGTCCCTACTCAGAAATAAATGTGCAGGAAACACAGCAGATGGTCCCAGGACCTGCTAGTGGAGATCAGGCTGTCTCTGCTCCCATCCATTTCCAACGCCCCCTTAACCCAACGCTTCCATACCTCAAAACCACCACCACCACCACCACCAGCAGCAGCCAGGGTAAAATCCCCATCTCTAAGCCACCACGTTGGGTCTCTCTTGCTCGGCTACCTTGTTTGAGCTGTGACTGCCAACAAGAGTCAACTGAAGAGCCCCACTTGGTTCTGTTCCTGGGTTCTCTTTAGACAAAAAAAAAAAAAAAAAACAAAAACTGCGGTGGTCACGACCACTCCCACTCGCCTTTGTTCAGGCTGGTCAAGGACTGACAAGTGGCAGAGGGCAGTCTGTCTCCTGTGGTGAGACAGGCCCTTTCTCTGCCGGTGGGCGGTGGTTGAGTCCGGTGACAGGTGAGTGAACGTTTTCGTTCGTGGTACCCACCGCAGTCGAGCACAAAGAGGATTAGGACCGCAGGAAGGGACACACGGTCCTAGACTTGGGAGGCCAGAGAAGGTGCGCAACACAGAGTCTGGACACCCTGAGCTCGCTGGAGAAGGCTTTGAGCATTACCGGTCGATTGGGCCCGGATAGGGAAGCTAAGCTCCCCGGACAGACGACTTGCCAATGAGCAGCCTACATGAGCCTAGGTCTCAGAAGGCCAGGAGCCAGTGCGGAACCTGCGAGGAAGAGCCATCTTGGCACAGGAGAACATTCAATAGAGTTGCTGCGCGGAGTCGACTTCCCTAAGTTTGCGTCTGTTCCTCATGGGTAGGGATTGTGTATGGGTGAGAGAGAATGAGAAACTACTCTTCACGGTCACTGGGTACTTAATTTAGTAGTGCCAAATGACAGTCTTCTTTCTCTGTACAATTACCGGGGGAGAGCGCGAACGCAGTCCCCCACTAACAGAAATTATGCAGTCAAGTTTCCCACATTTGGGGAAATCGCAGGGGTCAACACACCCCAAGTGCAATGGGTGGGCCTCGCCCTGGGAGAACCACCTACGTGATCATGGTGTCTCCCCTGCCAGGTAAGTATGCTTTCTTCCCTCGCAGCGCCCACTCAGCCCCACCGGCCCTCCGCTCTTAACACACGGTCACTTAACCGTGCCTGCTCCACGGTCTCCCCGGAAGCCTACTCGATTCTTGCGACCCGCTCCCACCCGCGGACCCGCGCTTCTTTTCTTCCACGCCAGTAGAGATCCTAAACATCGTTCGCGTTTTCGCAGTCGGTACGGACCCGGCAGCCCCTGCGCGACCCTTATCTGCATAGGCTCCGCCCACATTCGTGGCCTCAAGAAGGACGTCATCCCTGTCCCTGGCCAACAAACGTACCCGCCACCTGGGAGGTAACGATGTCATCTTGCTCGGCTCCTTCTGGTACCTAATCTGTATAGATGACGCCCATCACCGACCCAGGGGAGATGCCATGCCCCTCCTCTTCACTCCATTGCCTTGTTGAACTTGTCTGCTTGCGGAGAGCTGGAGTGTTGAAGACCCAGAGACAAATCATCTTGAATTATCTTAAACCCCTAAATAGTCGCCTATGTCAGGCAGTTGGGAGAGAATCTGCAACACACCATCTTAGCCTGCAGAGAAGTGGTTCTCAACGTGTGGGTCGCAACCCCTTAAGTGGTCGCCTACGACCATCGGGAAACAGCGAAAATTACATTGCGATTCATAACAGTAGCAAAATTACAATTATGAAGTAGTAAGGAAAATAATTGTATGGCTGGAGTCACCACAACATGAGGAACTGTATTAAAGGGTCCCAGCGTTAGGAAGGTTGAGACCACTGCTGTAGTGTTATCGCTGTTAAAATCTTAACAGGGAGTTGGCAAAAGCCACAACATATTAAATGAGACCACGTTGAACTATGGCACATGTGGTAAGAAATTTCTTGGGAAGAGTGGGCTGGTGTCCACCTTTAATCTCAGCCCTCAGAGGCAGCCTGGCAATTTTGTTTCCGTTTTAAAACAAAAAGCAAGGTATCCAAAAGTCTGTTGTAACCAACAAAAGTACAAACATAAATTGGGGGGTGAAAGGAAAGAGGGGACACCAACCAGGGAGTCACCTGCAGACGCTTGCTTCTGTTATTTAAGCAAATGAAATCAGGGACCTAATGTGGCTTTCGCTTTTGGTACAGATGAAGCGCAGGACTCCTGATGTGTGTTGTGTAGGGAATATCACCATCCCCCGCCACCACGACTCCTGATGTGTGTTGTGTAGGGAATATCACCATCCCCCGCCACCCCCCGTGGGGTGCAGACTGTGAGCAGTTTATTCCCAAAAGTGAAAAGGTGCTGCCTAGAAATGCATCGAATGGAGGAGTGGCTTCTACAGTCGTCTGCAGCATACATTTATTTAAATGCAACCAGAATCTTTGGAACTCAAGTACAGGCCCTTAGAACTTTCCTGTAGGATAGGGATATGCACTGTAATTCCTATATCACCCAGTGGACAGGCAGCATGGGAGTCTAGTACACTCATGCACAGTCTTTTGATTTGGAGCTACCCAGCGATTAACTAACTGTAGGTTTAAGAGGGACTGCACACTCACACAGCCCTTTTCTTTCTCTTTGAAATAGGAGTATGTATAATTGCCGCGCCAGCGCAGCCTGGATGCCAAGACTGGCGGGGCGGGTGTGTGTGTGTGTGTGTGTGTGTGTGTGTGTGTGTGTGCTGGGATTGAGACACGGAGGCTTCTTTTCAGGTGGAAGAACAGCTACCTTTATTTTGCCCCAGCCTTTCATACCTCTACTGCTTCTGTGGAAAACCACCAGCCAGAAAGAACAGAAACATCCTTGTCAATTACGGACCACAAAGAAGTTCCGCTGTAGGTCAGGGGGAGTGAGGGCAGCTAGATCACAACATATATAATAAGAGGTTTAATAAGAGGCAAGTAAACTGGAAAACCAGGGGAGTTTGAGAATGTGGTTCCCCACTCAAGAATACCTCGTGCGTCTTCCTAAAGTCGAGGTGTAGAATTAGGGTCCTTTTCCTTTGGTTGTTTCTGTCTGGTTTCTCTGTTCTCTGAAGCTGTGCTGTGGGGGAGACTGAGCTGAATGGGCTTCCTTAGGAACTGCTTGGTTCTGAGACCCTGAACTCCTGTCAACCGGTAGCGCTGTAGATGAAGAGGAATGGGGGCAGTGGCACTAACCAGATCCTGATTCCCACCCTACTCACGGCAGGGAAGCAAACACTGGCCTTGGATTATTCTCAACTACTGGAAAGGAAAGCAGGCTTCGTAAAGACGGGCGGCTCTCGAGGCAAGGGGGGAATCACTGGAACTATCTGGATTTTCTTCTCCCTGGACAAGCAGCATGGCAGAAATCTAAGAGGTCTCTCTGGCCAGGCTTCCTTGGAGCTTAGTGTAGGACGCCCCAGAAAGCAATTGCGATTGTTGGAGGGCTCCGAAGTGCCTGTTAGTTTCTGCTCAAAACATGCAGTGTTGCTACCTGCAGGCAGCTGCGCTGTGCACTCAGCTGCATTCTGAGGGATGTAGCAACTTCTTCCTGGTAGAAACATTCCATGCTGGCTGGCATGGGGTGAGGACTCCTTAAGACACAGGATGCTCTACAGGGAGAGGAAAGGCTTCTAGCTTTCATGAGCCGTCACCCCTTTCCCACACTCCTGTAACACTGACTTGAGTGGTATCCTTACTTAGGTCTGGTAAACTTCCAGGGAGGCTTTTCAGAGCCACGAGTTTGAACTGGAATTAGCATTTCCCGTCTAATGAGCTGAAACTTCAGTGTCATGACAGGCAGAATTCGAAGGAATTCAGTGGGACAAGAGCCAAAACTTCTTGAGGGGCAAACCTGGCCCAGACTGATAGGGGAGAGGACTTGGGTTTTTTCATTGCCTAGCATGTAGGAGGCCATTTCCTCCTCCTGAACACTGAGAAATACACAAGATACTGTATTTACAGTTTACGTATGGAGATAGTGGATTGCATTGCTGTCAGTGAAAATGGAGATGGATGGGATGGATTCTTTTGTTTATTGTGCTGTCAAGTACCACCAGCAGGGTGCATTGGTGGTTCAGTGGTAGAATTCTCGCCTCCCACGCGGGAGACCCGGGTTCGATTCCCGGCCAGTGCAGTCTAAATTTTTTCTTCTTTCCCTTCTGCCTACCACCCACCTGTAAGGTTTTCTGGTGTGAGCAGAGAAAACAGGATTAGGACCCAGTTCCATTCTTTCAGACTGTTTTTGGCTGAAACGTTGGCAGCGAATTTGACTAATAGAGGCTCAAGCAGATAAGTAATGTCTTCCGTGTGTCAAAGAGTCCAGGCACAAGCTTACAGATACAGAATATCGAATATCACCACCACAGCTCTTTTTTTTTTTTTTTTTTTTTTTTTTTTTTTTTTTTTGGTTTTTTCGAGACAGGGTTTCTCTGTGGTTTTTGGAGCCTGTCCTGGAACTAGCTCTTGTAGACCAGGCTGGTCTCGAACTCACAGAGATCCGCCTGCCTCTGCCTCCCGAGTGCTGGGATTAAAGGCGTGCGCCACCACCGCCCGGCCCACAGCTGTTTTCAAGTTCTTCCTGTTTCCGTTCAGACACCTTAGCCTGAGGTTTTTATTCTCATGGCAGAAGATGCCCACACACCGACATTCTAGGCAGGAAAAAGAGGATAAGACGGGCAGGTAGAAGGCATTCAAACATTTTTATTCAGAGGCTTCCGCCTATCTCTTTTAAACCATAGCAGGGAAGGGGGTTACTACCAGGTTTGTGGGAGTTAAAACCAACACAAGCCTTTAACCCCAGCATTCTGGAGTCAGAGACAGGAGAATCTCTGTGAGTTCTAAATCAGCCTGATTTAGGCCAGCCAGAGCTAAATAGTGCGGTCCTATCTCAAAAAAACAACCAGAAAGGTTTT
Source organism: Microtus oregoni (assembly GCF_018167655.1). NCBI lineage: Eukaryota > Metazoa > Chordata > Mammalia > Rodentia > Cricetidae > Microtus > Microtus oregoni. Next base: position 3,497,251 of record NW_024543830.1, on the reverse strand, counting down.
CATCCCTAGGGATCCTGTCCTGAGGTTTCGGTATTACTGAATTGTAGCTTTTAAGTAAGAAGTTTTGGATAAGGGTTCCAATGTCTCACCAGCGCAAAAATTCTTCTGGGCGAGGACAACAGCCCAGATTAAATTCCATCAAGAAATTCTCTAATAAGGAGCGGGAGGAGGGGGCGTTCAGACTGAGAACTGTTCGAAGAATCCAGGTTTGATGCTCAGCAACCACAGAAGAATTCTCGATCTCCTCTCTTTCCTGTAGCTCCGCGTGACGACTCATCAAAAACCCTTCCGAACTCTTATCAGTTATTTTTCTATCAGCTACCTTTCGTGACAAATGATAAGAAGAAAGCCTGAACGCAGCTCCAGATATACTACGAGTTATGCAGCCGACTTCCCCGCTTTTGTGGAAGTCTCAGGTATCAGCACACGCCAATGGCACTGAGTCTCCAGGAAAATCCCCCTCGGGATAACAGTGCTTTCCCCACCGGGTGAGTATTCTGTTTCCACCCCCAGCCCCGACTCACCCCAGGAGCCCTGCCCTCTGAACGCACTGACGCTTTGCCCCGCAAGCTAGCGGACCTCCCCGCTCACACACGCTTCTCCTGCGCTCCTCTGTCACCCACTGACCCACGCTCTCTCCCACACCGTGCGAATTTCCTCGCGCTTCCAAAGTGAGTGCGGACACGGCACCACATGCACCCCTAATTTTCATAGTTCTCACTTCGCTCTAACTCCACCGATGGCTTCGACTCTCAAGAAAACGCCTCGCTCCTCGTCCGGACCTTTGATGCCTTGGATTCCTGGATGGGACTCAGCAATTCGGGTGTTAGTGAACAACACGGTCTTTCAGGTTCCTTATATGGTAACTGACTCGAGGGAGCAACTGGCATGCTAGCTCCATTTCTTCACTGAACATCTCAATCATGACAGCAGTTAGTCATCTTGAGATTTCCTGAGTAGATGCTCTGCGGTTGCGCTTAGGGAAAGAAGAAAGCAAATGGGTTTCAGCAGAAAAAAACCTTTCTGGTTTTTAGACACTAGACACTTTGACTTATAGCGACTTGGGAAGATGAAAACTGCAGATTCCTGGATCTAATGCCAAGAGATGTGTGCTTCCTGCTGTGCCCCAATGCACAGCACAGCACAGCGGGCAACAGAGGGTGGGGAGCCCATAGTCATTCCTTTTCTGCTCGCTTCACCGCTCCCGAGGGTCTGTCATTTTCTCTTCCTCCCCACACACCCCTTTCTTCCTCCTCTTTCTTTTCCTCTGTCCCCCTTTTCCTCTGTCTCTTCGTTTAGAAAATTGTTTTAAAGTAAACATTACTGAAGGGAAAGCAAGCATGTGCCTCTCAGGAATTTGTCAAGTGTTAGGAAAAAAGTTGAGGGGACCAGGAGAAAAAGCCTACACTATCCCTCGAGGATTCATCCATGAAACTGAACCTCCACCGTGTGCACTCTGGCTGCCATTAAAGTAGACGTGCCACTGTGGTTCCTGGTCCTTTTGCGGCAACATCCTGCTTGACAGTGGGAGAGTATGCCGGAGATTCAACAGTGACTCCAGACCTGGCCACAGTGAGGAAGGGGACGAGAAGCAATGTGCAGAGAGCTCAAGCACAGCAGCCTGGTGAGACAGCATTTACACCGGAAGCCCTGCCCCACCCTCCTTTAGAAAGCCTAGGTACTCCGTAGATTAGAGGAGAAAGACCACTAAAGCAAGTCATGGCCAAATTAATTAGAAGTCTTTTAAAATTTGTGGACACGGGCTGTTTCTCCCTAAAGACAGGGTTCAAGAGTTCAGCACTAGACATGGGGAAGATAAGGGATTTTATAGTTCAGAAGTAGGGGGTCCCAAACAGGTAGAGTCACAGAGGTTGGTCATAATAACCTCCTGAAACAAAGACATGGTTACAACGTAGTCGTAACAGGTGGTCATAACTTTTTGAAGCAAAGGCATGGCTGTCATTTCCTGAAGCAGGCAGCCCAGAACAATTTGTAATTAAGCTTACAGTGGGGCATAGCCCCGTCCTAGAGAAATAGGGATAACTGTAAACAGGAATGAACCAAGTTTGTTTTCTGCTGTACAATGGCTCTCGAGCCTAGGATGGAACCAGGCTGGTTCAGCAGCAGCTGTGAAGAGAGGACCAACTAAGACGGAAGATGAAGAAGGAAGAAGAAATGCCCCTGGTCATTTCACAGGCGCTGTCTCCTAGACCCTCTCTCCATGGCTCTTCTGCAGTGTCCAAAAGGCTGGAAATGACCCTTGGTGTGAGTACAGCCAAGCCATAACATAAACCCTACCATGTGGCTATGGTGCAGGCATCTCCACTATAGAAATAAACATCTGTGGAAGCCACCAAATAACCAGGAAAACAATCCGGTTTTTTAAAAAATTTGGAACAGTGTAAGCAACATAGTGCGCAAACTAAGTAAGATGTGCTCTTTTCCCAAGCAATAAAGTGGGGCGTGGTGTGGTGGCCCACACTTGTAGGCCCGGAGACTAAGTCGAAAAATTGAGTTCCAGGGCTGGAGAGATGGCTCGGTGGTTAAGAGCACTGACTGCTCTTCCAAAGGTCCTGAGTTCAATTCCCAGCAACCACATGGTGGCTCACAACCATCTATAATGGAATCTGGTGCCCTCTTCAGGCCTGCAGGCGTACATGCAAGCAGAATACTGTATACATAGTAGATAAATAAATCTTAAAAAAAAAAAAAAAAGAAAGAAAAAAAATTGAGTTCCGGACCAGTGTGGAATTCACAAAATCTAACATAAAATGTGGCAGTACTAGCACTGTGTGCAGTTGAGTGGTCATGCTGATGTTCTCTGTGCTGGTAACATCGTTGCCAGAGCAATCACTTAAAATTCAGGTACCTTGCTACTCTTGGAATGTCTCTGTCCACTACCTCATTTTGCAGATGAAAGGGAGGGGGGGCACATGACTTAGGGGTCCGAGGCTTAGCAAAGAGATAAAGATCTGTTGATCTAGAACTGGGCAGAAGGGCAGCAGTTTCAGGAATTTGTGAGTCTTACAGGTTTAACACGGATATCCCACCAGCAGGGTTAGGTGGCCCGAACCTTAGGAAGGTATCATTTTTTCGTGTTTATCCATCTGTAATTGACGATTGTGTTTATCTGTCAGACCTTGATAGAGGGGGAAAAAAGCTGTTTAAAATGACAGTAGGTGTCCCGAGGTAGGTGTGAACTTTGAACATTTCAATTAACTGTCCTCTGCAGGGCTGTACTCTTACAGAGGGTGTGGGCACCACAGACCAGACGGCACCTCCCGGATGCTACTGGATCCTGCTGTCTCCAGAGATTCCCAGGATTTAAGCTGACCTGGTTACAGCCAGGGCGCCCAGCAGGACTTGGAGAAGGAGTCCAAGTGCTGGGTCCTTAAAGACCCGGAGCAGGCACAGCGAGGTACTGGCCACCCCAGATGTGGCTGGATCCTCAGCAGCTCTCAGCTCTCAGCCTGGGCTGCACAGGCAGAACAATGGGTTTTCATGGGCGCAGAAAGTGAGGCAGAGGAAGGCTGAAAAGCAAGGGGACAACCGAGGCGTGAGAAGTGGTCTTGTAGCAGTCTCAAAGCGAAAGGAACCTCTGAGAATTATTACTGCAGAAATTTTGGAATGAATGATGTTTTAAAACAACAGCAACAACAAAAACCAACAACAAAGCCACCCGATTCTGGTTGCTTCTGTAGCCTGTTGATCTAGAATAGGGTTTGGGGGATTCAATTTCAAGAGTTTGTGAGGTCACACAATGGTTGTTTTTCTGGGTTGTATGCCCAGGAACATCGTTAGAATCCCAGTCAAAGCTGGTGCATGGTGGTTCACGCCTTTAATTCCGGCATTTGAGAGGCAGAAGCAAGCAAATATCTGTGAGTTCAAGGCCAGCCTGATCTGCATAGTGAGCTCCTGGACAAGAAGAGCCAAATTGTGAGATTCTGTCTTAAAACAAACAAAAAATTCCATCCATGATTCTGTTACTATCCTTTTCTTCAACTAAAAAAAAAAAGTTTAAATTTACACCTATTTATTAGAGGCACATGGGTGTGGAGGCTGGAGGATGACTTTCTTTTCTCTCATAATGTATAAATCTCATTTCTCTTAAAACGGGACCTATTATTTGCAGTATCTATTCAATCTAAGCCATTGACTTTTGAGTGGTGATGATTAAACCCAAAGCCTTGTATATCCTCAACTTCTGCTCTAGCATAGGGAATACTTCCTGTCCCGAACTTACATTGTAAACCATTGTGGGTTTTTGTTGCTATTGTTGTTGTTGATTTGTTTTTGGGTTTTGGGGATTTTTGTTTTGTTTTGTTTTGTTTTTGGTTTGGTTTTTCAAGAAATGATTTCTCTGTGCAGCCCTGGCTGTCCTGGAACTTACTCTGTTGTGCCATGGTGCACAGGACCATACAGTGAAAAGCACAGCTGACTCTCCTCTAGACTCGCCCACAGGAGTATCCCAGCGGAGGAAGCTCGATTTACAAAGCTTCGGGAATACTTGTCTTTTGAGTAGTTGCTGTCATTTCTGCTAAACCCTTGTGAAGCCATGGCGTCCCCCCCTTCCCATAGTGGGATTCATCCAGAAACACCTCAGCAGTGTTTCAACCATTCATTGAGCATAACTCCTTTCTGTACTGGTAACCGGATGACCTTTCCCCATTGTGGGGCCCTGGTGTGAAAGTATTCACTCAGTCAAAGAAACCTTCGTTCTCATAGGCAAATCTACCTAAAGCTACCCCCATCCCCCAATTATCTTTTATAGCAGGGCATCCAACAAGGAGAGAAGCCTTGCAAATAGATTGCATAGAACCTCAAAAGACAGGCACTGAAGGGAGACAGAGTCTGCCCTTACTGATAAGCAGGACAGGGTGGCCCCGGATTCTCTAACAACTGACTCAGGAGAGTGTAACCCACTGGCCTTTGCTCTACCCTAACCAGCTATCAATATTCTGTACTTACCTTATCTCGGTTTCATTGGATATAAGATCATAGTCCTAGAGATACAGGAAAGGTGCTTGGCTCTCTAACCCAGCCCGAGAAAGGAATTCCTGTTCACCTGGGTCAGCAGGTGTGAGTACCTCCGCTTAGCCTGGGGCTAATAATTTACATAAATTTCACTTTAACCCAGGGTGAAGAGATTCCCTTTCTTCAGCTAGCATTTGGCAAAAATACCAATAGGGATCAAATGCCATCCATTTTCCTCCCACCATGCGTGCTGGTTGCCATGGCTACCACAATCGCTGTGTTCCCAGCTGTGCAGGAATGGAAGTGTTTTTAGGATGCACAGCGCTACCGCGTTTCTGTCCCCTTCTCCGCATTTATTACAAACTTCTAGCTCAACTCACCACACAATGTAGCTATCACAGCCCCTTCCTCTATTCACCCTTGTCAGATAATGCCCGGGTGCTTCACAGCCCCGCCCCCTCGGAGATGTAAATAGGATAACAGGCACCTGCTTCGTCTGCCTTATCTGATTCTTGGCCCTGTGAAATGCCTGCCTAGCATCTTTGTTATTGTCAAAGAACTGTTAATTGTGTCCCTGTGGGTATATAAACTGGAGACCTTGTGGGACCAGAGAACATCAAGAACATTGCTGGAGCACTGGAAGAAGAAGTGGGACATAAACAGAAGTGGGACATAAACAGAAGACACATGAGCTTTCCCCTCAGACCCTTTCAGTCAGTTTTCGCTTGCTGTACTGTTCCCTCTGGATCCTGAGAGGTTTAGGGGGCAGACACCTCAATAAATCTCGATACTATTGACCAGGCTGGCCTTAAACTCAGAGATCCTCCTGTCTCCGCCTCTACAGTGCTGGGATTAAAGTCATGTGCCACCATGTCTGGCTTTGTTAATATTTTGGACAAATTTCCTAACATCAAACTCTAAGTGAAATCTGATATTTAACTAATTTTGAGGATTTCTAAAGAGTCCACAAATGATCTAAAATGTGTTACAATTTCAAAAGGCTTGGGGCACGCACCTTTAATTCCATCACTAAAGGCGGAGACAGGAGGATCTCAGTGAATTCCAGCCCAGTCAGAGCTACACACCGTCTCAAACAAACAAAAAAATGATTCTTTTTCTTTATAAAAAATAGACACTAAATAATGCTTACGTGCTATATTTAATTTGTATAGGAAGTGGTATTAGATAAGGCCTAGTGAATTTTTTTTTTTTTTTTTTTTTTTGGTTTTTTCGAGACAGGGTTTCTCTGTGGCTTTTTGAAGCCTGTCCTGGAACTAGCTCTGTAGACCAGGCTGGTCTTGAACTCACAGAGATCCGCCTGCCTCTGCCTCCCGAGTGCTGGGATTAAAGGCGTGCGCCACCATCGCCCGGCCCCTAGTGAAATATTTTGATGGTAGATTAAATTCCTAGCCTGCATGAAGCCTTGGGTTCATCTTCAGCACAGAAGAATAAATGGCATTTTACTGTCTTTGGGTTATACTCACAAACAAACACGTTAGTGACCAGGTTCTGTGAACTGCTGTGATCCCTCAGAAACCCACTATGTCTTGGTATAACAGAGTCATAGTCTATTACCTTCACCTAGTGTGTGACACAGAAATAATCTAATTTTCTTGTTAGCTGGACTGTCACGGTAATGGATTCTCACCAGATCTTTAGCCCTGGCCCTGTTACGTCATCTTTTCCACAGAGTTCATTGATTTGTTCGGTTGCTTTCCCAAGCATCTATCAACCTAAACTCTTTCTTCTTCCAAGAAGTTCATGGAATGGATTGACACGCATTTTTTTTTTTAAGAGTTAAAATCATACTGCTTGGGGCTGGAGAGACTATTTAGCAGTTAGGAGCACTGGCAGCTCTTTCTAGAGGACCAGGGTTCGATTCCCAGAACTCACAAGTAGGTTAGCAATGATCTGTACCTGCAGTTCCAGGAGAGATGACGTCACACCCTCTTCTGGCCAATGTGGGCACCAAGCATGAACAGAGTACACAGACATACATGCATGCAAAACACCATACAAATAAAATAAAGTAAAATAAATCATTTGAAAATGTCATACCATTTGACAGGTAAGGTTTCAGGATTGATAGATAGTTCATAAATCTGTTAAGTCAACATCAAATGGGACAAAAATTATCTGAGACTTAATGAACTGATGAAATATAATTAGTGGTTTTTCCAATTTTTTGGATGAAGTATTATTCATTTAAGTAGTGTTTGTTTCAAACATTGTTCTAATGTCATGTTCTCCAAATATAAGGATAAACTTTGGGAACAAATATCGATTTATTTATTTTTGTGTGTGAGAGAGTGTATGCACACTCATAGGTATGCATGCTACAACATTCATGTAAAGGTCAGAGGGCAACTTTCTTGTAATCTTTTTCATTATTGCTGCCCCAGGCTGGCCAGCTTCTGTCTTGCATCTCATCTTCGGAGTGCTAGGATTACAGCCTTCGGCCACCACGTCTGACTTTTCAACATGGGAACAACACACTGGTGTACACACAAATAAGTAAATGTAACAGAACATACCTGGAAATTGTAGGGCCCGGGCCTACCCTTGTTCCTGGGGTTCTTCTTGAGGACAGTTTCTGGTCAGCTAACTAAAGCATTCTGCTTGTTCCTGTGCTCCCTCTGCCCCTCCTGGTGATTAGCTGTAGGGCATTGTTGACTCCATCTTTGGCATGGTAATTTCCCACCTGCCTGGGCAGAAATCCTTGTGCAGCAGCTAGGTATATAAGGATTTCCCCAAGGTTGAATAAACGGCATTCAGCTGATCTCCTTCGAATGACCCAGGTCTCTTTGTGTGTTCTTTCAATCTCCAGGCCCTTGCCCAACTCGCCTACGGTACAGTGGCGTGCGAACTGTACCGAGGGGGTAACACAAAATCGGGTGTTACAGGAAATACTGGTTCTGTTTATACTGGCAAAGCTTTCCAGAACCAGAGGCCATTAAGGGCAAGAATTCAGAAAGTATAGAAAAGTGCCCAGGACTAGTGGCTTACTGGATGAATGGCAAGATCTGGTATACCCCACGAGGAACAGAGTCTGTTAAGAAGTTGGGCTGGCTTGATCCCCCTCTGCCATTACAGAAGCAAACACTGAAGGAATCAGAATGGTATAGTATAATGGAAAAAGAGTAAGATGTCAGGTCCTTCCCCTTTGGGAGCTTATGAGGGGAACAAGCCATAAGACCAAGGCACATACGAATGCAGTTAGGAAACAGCTCAGTGTTTGCTGTGCTCCATGGTACAGATGCCGCATCCGGCTCTTGAGGAATAAAAACGGCTCGTATGGGTTTGTTTCTCAGAACTCAGTGTCTGACACCTCCTGACCACAAGGGCTGAGGAAGTTTAAAGGTACCTGGCAAGGTTATTGAACCTTAGAAAACAATAGGCATTTAAGTTCTTACTGAACTTACTGAGTTTTGCTTCAAGAAAAAATGCCACAATGAATCCCAGTCATTAAGTCTGCTTTCAGTATTGCTTGTGGTTAAACTACGATGTAATTCCAAAGTGTGGGAGATGTAGCCTGTTTTCAGTAAACCAGCAGCCATCCTGATTCACCCTTAGGTGTGTTCGTCTCCTTCCCTCACTGACTTCACACTTCCTCTTTGGAACCCGAACCCCGCTGGAGCTGGACTCCAGCAGGACGTTTGAAAATGTTCATCAAATCTGATGTCTTATTGAATCCGATGTCACCAAGCAGCTAACAAACTAAGATGGACTTTATGGAGACAATAAACTCGTCATTAAAACCTGATACCTATCCTCACTCTATGGAAGGAGGACCTGAGATTATTATAGCTAGTTTGAGGACATTGGGAGAAGAATTCATCCAAATCTGAGGCATTATAGACAAACTGGATAGCAATGGCTTTTAGTTAGAAGAGGGTTTTGGAAACTTAATTTAGTTTGTGTGTGTATATATGTGCATGTGTGTGTATATATGTGCGTGTGTGTATACCTGTGCATGTGTGTGTGCATGCTTCTGTGTGACAGACTCTCACGCTCTAGCTGGCTTGGAACTTTATGTAGACCAGCCTAGCTTCAAAGTTGTTAAGCCCAAATCCTTGGGTCCCCACAAAAGCCAACAAAGGAGACCGAGTCCCATATGTAAAAGCAAAGAGCCTTTATTTTAATCAAGTTTGCAAACTCGGTCTCTCTGCATGTCCAACGTATTGGAATAACCGGAGAGCCCCGAACTCAATTAGAATTGGGTTTTTATAGTAGTAAAGGTGGGGGTGAAGGGTCTCTGAGGTTCAGGACCTCTGATTGGCTGACATTTGTTTAGGGTGTCCTGGTGAAGTACTGGCAGGTGTTTCTAACCACAGTGCTTGGAATGCCAGGAATTTCCTTTGAATGGTCTGCTCTTGGGTGGGGTCAGGTAATCTCAGCCTGCCAGGCATTGTCTCAGGGTAAACTATTGAGACTCCAGACTCCATTTTTTTTTTTTTTTTTTTCCGAGACAGGGTTTCTCCGTAGCTTTTGGTTCCTGTCCTGGAACTAGCTCTTGTAGACCAGGCTGGCCTTGAACTCACAGAGATCCGCCTGCCTCTGCCTCCCTAGTGCTGGGATTAATCCAGACTCCATTTAAATTTATCGATGGCCAGAGTCCCAGGTGATAATGGTTGGAAGTAAAGTAAAGGACTTCCTTCGAATGACCTGCCCAGACTTAGCTTTCATGGCTGGCTCCCACAAAAGTCATGGTCAATTCTCCTGTCTCTGCCTATAGGTGTACGTCACCATGCCTGTAGTCTGAAGATTCGTTATTAAATATTCTAGTAAACCTGCTTCTGGTGGCACATGCTTCTAGTCTTAGCTGATCTAATCAGGAGGCTGAGGCAGGAAGATAGTGGATTTGATGTTAGGCTATTGTCTTAATGTTCTATTGCTGTGACAAAAATCCTGACCAAAGCTATTTTTATAAAATATAGCTTCTAACTGGGGGCTTGCTTACAGTTCCCGAGGGTTAATCCGTAACATCATATTTGGGAGCCTGGGAGCAGCAGGAATGAGGCTGAAACAGTACCTAGGAGCTTACATTTTGATCCACAGGCAGGAGTGGGGGGAGGGGGGGAGAGACTGGGCAAGGACTTTTGAAAGCTCACCCTCAATGACACACAACCTCTAATCGTCCAAGGTCACACCTCCTAATTGCCAGTGGCCGCGTCAGGGGAGCTGCAGTCAGCAATGGAGCTTATGGAATTATGATGGGTATATCTTGGAGAGGCAAAGCCCCGGGAAGATTGTTTCCAGAACGCCCCTTTCTTCTGCTGGGCTTCCTACTGCTTGTTGCTGCTGTGTTCTTGCGTCTTAATCTACTGTGTAGATGTAGCCTTTTCTGACCACGAGAACCAAACCTTAAAGGGCTGAGAGGCAGCCAAGGGCCCTCCAGGTGCTTCTGGCAGTTGGCTCCACCCCCTCCTCGGTCCGGGAGAGAGGAGCCTTAAGGGAGCTTGTGGGCCCGGCCGAGAGCGAGAGCGGCGTTTAACCAAGAACTACATTTGCTTCTTTTTTCCATCTTCCTCTCGGAGAGGCAGCTTCACTTCTGCCTCTCTTCCCACTTCTCCGCTTCCCCCCTTCTCTGTCTCTTTCTCTTTTTTTCACTCTCTCTCTCCCTCTCTCTCTGTCCCCCCTTCACCCTTCCTCCTCCATGACCCCCTGAATAAACATTCAACCTCACCCTGAAAAAAAAAAAAAAAAAAAAAAAAAAAAGAACTACATTTAACTGAGCCAGCTCTAGGAAGTTGGTGTCCACACTGTGGCAGGCGCTTTTACTTAGCGTTGTGCCAGCTTCAAGAGATCGGCGGCTGCAAAGCACCTCTTAAAGGAGCTAGTTCTCTATCTATCTATCTATCTATCTATCTATCTATCTATCTATATCTCTTTCCCAGGCCCTATGTAAAAATTTGGGTCCCATGTTGAGCGTCAAACGTTTTATCATTGAGACGGTGGCTGGACCTTAGGCTACTGCTCTCTCAGCCAACTGCAACTCCACAGTTCCTGGCCTTCCGGTGTGATTCCTATGTGAAAGGATCCCACCGTGTCTAGTATAGTGTGAGTGTTTCTTGGGAAAATCCCACACCTCGCTGAGCAATTTATTTACAGATCACAATGAAGATAATTTCATAAGAACAATGATAATTGGTTAGATCTATGGTTTAATTGAACTTTCTGAGTCAGCCTAAAAGATGCAGGTGCAACTCGGTGAAAACAGTTAGGGAAAAGGTTTAGGTTATTCTGCCTATTGCTCCAATGAGAGATACAAAAAAGGCAAACATGGGCTGAAAGTCACCTTTCCCCCTTGTTAGATGTGAAATTTGCAGAGGATTAAAAGTAAGAACAAGGGGCCGGGCGACGGTGGCGCACGCCTTTAATCCCAGCACTCGGGAGGCAGAGGCAGGCGGATCTCTGTGAGTTCGAGACCAGCCTGGTCTACAAGAGCTAGTTCCAGGACAGGCTCCAAAGCTACAGAGAAACCCTGTCTGGAAAAAAAAAAAAAAGTAAGAACAAGGAAGTCTTATGCATTATAGACCCGTGAATTCTGCCTGTGGAAAAACAAGCTAATGATGAAAAAAATTACGTCCCCATACCCAAGCTTCAGCCTGAGTTCCTTCATCATGTACCTTACAGAATTAACCACAGGCTCTGGCATGCACCTTGAAAAAACAAATTTGTAAAAGGAAATTAAGTGACCCCTATTGTGTGTAAAGAAAAATAGGTGGGGGCTGGAGAGATGGCTCAGTGGTTAAGAGCATTGCCTGCTCTTCCAAAGGTCCTGAGTTCAATTCCCAGCAACCACATGGTGGCTCACAACCATCTGTAATGAGGTCTGGCGCCCTCTTCTGGCCTGTAGGCATACAGACAGAACATTGTATACTAAATAAATATTTAAAAAAAAAAAAAAAAAAAAAAAAAGAAAAATAGGTGGTTGACTAGACCACTTGTTGAAAGTTTTTTGTAGAATCGAATCCGCTACACTGAAATTGCAAACACCTGCCCACCAGCACAAAGAGAAGTGGCTGAGGCAAACTTAGTTAAATTAATCAGCAATAAAAGAATCATTGCTCTGGGGTGAAGACGTTATGGTGTGAAAATTAACACAAAGGAAAACGTTTAACTACTTGTGGGCTTCTAAGGAAAATGTAACTTGTGATGATCATAATGTGATTTCTTCCTGTGTAAAGATTTTAACTTGTTTCTGGAAAATATGTAACCTATGGTTGTGAGGGAATCTTTTCTTGTGTGGAAATTGTTGTCCTAGAAGGTACAAAAGGGATAGGAGAAAAATAAGAGCAGTAGAAGAAAAGGGATAGAAGGAGAATAACTGGGAAAAGAAGAGGGAAGCAACAGGATAGAAAAACAGAAGAGATCCTCGTTTGTATAGTGGTGAAAAAAAAAACAGAAGAGAGGAGGAACAGCAGAAGAAAGAAAAAGAAAACGAAGAATTAAGCAAAGTCTCTTGTGGGTGTGCCCAGCTGCACCGGTGCCGCACCTCCTCTCCAGTCTCTCGGACCCGCAGAGAGCTGGTCCAGGCATTTCTAACCAATTGGCAAACAAACATTCAAAATACGTGTGCCTGTGGGGAACCGTCCTCATCCAAACCACCACACACACCTATGCTGCACAGCAAGACCCATCTCAAAAGAAAAAAAAGAAATCAAAGGTCATTGAAAAAGAGCCAAAAGTCCATCAACTTTTGGTTTTGTTTGTTTTGCTTTTGTTTTGAGACAAGGTCTCACTATGTAGCTTTGGCTTTCCCAAAGCTCTCTGTCTAGACCAGGCCTTCTGCCTCTGTCTCCTGGGTACCGGGATTAAAGGTGTGTACCCCCATGCCCTGCCAGGCCATCATTTTCTTGCCGTACTTGTATAAACACTAGCCCAATTTTTGCATGCAAAGATTATTTCTGATGTCACATAATAAAAATTTAGGCAACTTTAGAAAAAAAATACAGCTTAGTGGATGATGTATTTCTAGGTACACTCTGGAAATACCAGGCTCTGGTCCAGCCCAGGAGCCTTACAATTTTGATATATACTATAATCTTCCCAGTTCCTGAAACATCACAAGACGGGTCTGGAAATTGTATTCCAAAGGTAGAGGACACTCTTTCGGTCTACTGTATGGGCCATCCAGAGATTGTCCCGTGTCATGACCAGAGACAGTCAAAGTGTGACCATTAAAACTCTCCTGGCTAGGCAGTGGTGGCACACACCTTTAATCCCAGCACAGAATATTGCATTGTATTTATTTATTATGTATACAATATAAATAAATAAACAAATAATAAGAATCTATTGAGTGCTCTTCCAGAGTTTGGGTTCCCAGCATTCAGGCAAGCTGCTCACAATCCTTAATAATTCCAGCTCCAGGGGCTCCAATGCCTCTGGCCTTCCATGGGTGCCTGCACTCGTGTGCGTGTGCACACACAATGTAGAAAGCAAGTGTGGTGGGTGTGAAAGAAAGCCTTGATCTCTGGGATCCTGCATAAGCTCACGGAAGCCCAGGATAAACAGCGAGAGTTGATCATGCGTGTCAGCAATCCCAGTACACTGGTGGCGGAGGCAGGAAGGCTGGGAGGTGGAAGCTGCCTAGCTCCAAACCAGACAGTTCAGACCAGATATAAACAAAAGCAGGGACTTTCTCCATCATAAAGGACTAACTAAGTGGCTTCCACTCTGACCAATCAATCATAATTTTTTATTTTGCTTTGTTTCTCATGATCACTCTCTCCTCTCTTTCCTCTCCCTGAAAAGCACAAAATTGCCACATTCTGCTCAGATTAAAGATAAGTGAGTGATGGAAGGATTTTTATTTAAAACCTTAACGAATACAGGCTTATCTTTAACAATCCAAGGCCGCCTGGAGACTGTTCCTGCAATATGCGCACAGTACTTTTTTGAGATACTTTGATTTTTATCTATTGTTGATTGCCTTTGGGTGGGCTACTCAGTCTAGGGGTTGTAACCCACCCTGCAGTCAGTTATTCCAGGGTCCCGGAGAGGCACTATCTGGAAGATATGAGCTGAGAGAGAGGAAGGAGGCCATGCTAGGTTTGTCAGAGCCTCCGTTTATTAGAGATGGGGTACAGCTTATATAGGGTAAGGAGTTGGGGGATGGCACAGGGGCCTGGGCTCTTGCCACGTGGTTCTTGTTGGTCACATGGTCCGGAGGTTACCTTCGGTCAGGTCACCTAGGCCAGGAAGTCACGAGTTGACACACCTAGTTCTCTAGATAGTTTGGAATGTGGGGTGAGTTCCGCTAACAGATAGCTCTCCATTAACAGCCAATTTGGGTGTGGGGTAGGCTCTGTCAATAGAACGATTCCTAACACAATTAGGGGTGTGGGGTTCTCTGCAGACTCCCCAGGGTGATGGTTTCTGCAATGATTTTAGGAGGAAATTGGCTCCTGACAATCTATGTGTTCTATGACGCCTTGGATACATATAGCCTTTGGCCCTCCAGTGAGGGATTTGGGTACCTTTGGATAGTATCTACTTTAATGAAAATTTTTAGTTATGATAAGGAAATTGGAATGGAATCAATAGGGCCAGTCGTCCAAGGAAGAAGGAAGTCCCAGATCACACCCTTTCGTCTCAGCATCCTCGGAGGAGGAAGAGGGAGAGAATGACAGGCAAAGGAAATAAACATCTTGGTTTTCGGAAATTTCATCTCAGGACAGAGTGTGGTAAATGAAGGGAACCTGTTGCTTTTGACGGGGGCTCTTGTTTGGTTTTAAGACCATATGAGACTTGACTTTAGTTCCTCATTTCCTGAGGTACAGATGAAATAAAATACACAAAACAAATAAGAAAATGGATAAATGTTATCTCACACAACCAAGAGGATGATACAGAGATGCTACATATACAGGTTCCATGGTGTAATGGTTAGCACTCTGGACTCTGAATCCAGCGATCCGAGTTCAAATCTCGGTGGGACCTCTTCCCTTTTCTTCATTTCATTTCTGTGTTCATGCAAGATTTGAGTTTAGCTGCTCCTTCCAGGCGTTCTGCGGGTTCCCAAAGACTAGAAAGTACTAAGTTCTCTTCAGTGAGTTGGGGTGAGGCTCTGGAAGAATACAGCCCTAGGTCAATTGTGTTCCAGGAAGAGGCAACTCCTTTCCCAGACTCACCTGGGACCAGGCAGGAACAGCCCTGGGAAGACGGCCCTCCTCCTGTTAGAACACTTTTGCAGTTCCCTGGGGCTCGCATATTCTCTGAATGGTTTTGCTAAATCCTGTCACCACAGCCTCCTGGTGAGGCAGTTATTCCAGCTCTATTGCACATCCCTGTCATTCACGGATTGAAGTGGCTTTATATTCAAATTCGACCTCATCAACTTGATTACGTGTAGATTACGCTGTGACTGAAGGCGATCCTTCAGACACGGGAAAGGCGAGGTCCATGACACATGTTCTCCACTGTGTGAAGGCTGCAGTTGTCTGTGGTCATACACCCTCTCCTGGAACAAGGTACTCTGGAGGCGCTAGCCAATAGCCGGTCTCAACTAATGTGGTAGTGAGCAACGATTTTTCCACATTTCCTTCATCTTCCTGAATGTTGAAACCTTTGCTATCACTCCCACAGGTCCCTAAGTTTTGTTAATTTTTAGGAAAGTTGTCCCAGTCCCCTCTCTGCTTCGTGTCTGTGATTTCTATTTCTCCCAAGTGCATTAACTTCCTGTCATTTCCATCATGTAATCAAGTCTGGAACATTCTTCCAGACTGAGCATTTAGTTCCTCATTGTTCCTGTCTCCAAGATTTCCTGTTTTAAAATAGATTACCATTATATTTCCCTTTGTATTCCTTTTCATTATGTAGAATTAACCCAGAGCCTCGCGAATGCTTGCCAAGCTGTGAAAGCCTGAACGGGGCAAGAAGGGAATGGAGAAAGGGCAGACACCGAGAAAGAATGTTCAATGTGTCAGGGCAGACATACGTGGGTTTCAGCCAGTATCCTGGGAGACAGAAAGGGAAGGAGGCCTTTAGACAAAGTTAGAATTCAGAAGCAGGAAAGACTTAACAGAGAATAATAGCACCTAGAGGGGCTTGAAGTAAGGCCGTCTCTTGGAGCAGGTCCATTTCTCCTTTCCTGAAAGATGGATGGTGTCTCAATTGTCTAAATTTTTAACACTCCCCAGGACTAAGTTTACAAAACACGCACCCTTGACTAGGAACCAGACTTGAGTCACAGTGGTGAAAGTGCCGAATCCTGGCCTCTAGACCAGGGAACAGACCTTTTTGTTTTGTTTTGTTTTGTTTTTCAAGGTAGGGTTTCTCTGTAGCTTTGGATCCTGTCCTGGAACTAGCTCTGTAGACCAGGCTGGCCTTGAACTCACAGAGATTTGCCTGCCTCTGCCTCCCAAATGTTAAGTAAGATTAAAGGCGTGCGCCACCACTGCCCGCCCGGCACAGTCACTTTAATAAAGGCTGCTCAAGGACTCTTCTAGGTGATCAAATCCTCCCTTTGCCACTCACCCTTCCTGAAATGACTTGGCCTGTGATGGGAACTTGTTGGTGTTCTCACCCATTAGAGTTACTAGCATATGACCACAACAAAATTGTTAAAGTCTGTGTAACTTTATTCACTGTAATATTCCTACGTGCAGAAGTTCCCAAAGACAAACACTCTCTCTCTCTCTCTCTCTCTCTCTCTCTCCCTCTCTCCCTGAAAATGGGCTTGCCACTTTGCAGAATTCAGTTGATTTTAGTTTCTCTGCAGTTCAAGTGGAGTTCACTTGGAGGCTGGAGAATCTATGAGACTGAAGCCAGCCTGGTCTACAGAGCAAGTTCCAGCACAGAGAAACCCTGTCCCAGAAAACCAAAAGGAGAGAGAGAAAGAGAGAGAGAGAGAGAGAGAGAGAGAGAGAGAATGGTCTATGAAAGAGCATTAATGAACATTAGAGCAGTATAAGAGGCCTAAAAACCAGTAACTAAGACTCTTAAATGGACCAAAGGAGAAGACAAAAAAATTTTAGAAACAGTGATTGAAAATTTTCCAATTGTAATGAGAATTATTGATTCACCAACCTAAGAATTTGAACAACCCTACTCACTAGACACTCAAGGAAAACCACATCTGAGCACATAGAATTAAATGGTTAAAACTTATTGGTAAAGGAAAAAAAAATCTCAAAATGAGTCAGAGGGATAAGCGATGGTACATACACGAAGCACAAAGATCAGTGGTTCACCTTTAAAGGACTGGGAGAGGGAGTCAAGGGCGACAGCCCTCCTGCTCTACACACTAGAACCGAGTCTTCCAGCTGACTGGAGCCGCCACTAGCTGAGACTCTGTATGCACACTAAGAATGAGGAACATTGTAAATGGTCTCCATGTTGGACACCGATGCAAATAAAATGGTGAGCATAGCATCTCTAGTCTTGCTATTCTCGGCCTTTTGGCTAAGATCAAGTGTAGTCTTCCTATTTCCATCCCCTTAAACATTGGCAACCCTAAACAAAAGTAATAAAAAGATGGCTTGCAGGGGACTGGAGAGATGGCTCAGGGGTTAAGAGCATTGCCTGCTCTTCCAAAGGTCCTGAGTTCAATTTCCAGCAACCACATGGTGGCTCACAACCATCTGTAAAGAGGTCTGGCGCCCTCTTCTGGCCTGCAGGCATACACACAGACAGAATATTGTGTGCATAATAAATAAATAAATATTTTAAAAAAAAAGATGGCTTGCAGCATCTTTAAAGAAAACACAGAGTGAGTTCCAGGACAGCCTGGTTTACCTACAGACAAGCTCCAAAGCTCCACAGAGAAACCCTGCCTCGGAAAAGAAAAGAAGAGTTCCAGCTAATAAGGCAACAGAAGAGATAATTGCTTCTTTGTTTGTCTTAATCCACCCACTAGCATTGCTCTCCAGGACTGCCTTACCAAAGCGTTTGCGCAAGCAACTGCAGATGGGTGCACAAGAATGGCTGTTATCGTGATTTATAACAATGAAACACGAGACCAAATGTCAAAAGTCCATGGAAGAGATATTAGATGCAAAACAATAGGAAGGAAATCTTATAGTTTTGGTTCTGCCTACCCACAGAACTTAGTTTTTAAGGACCTGAAAGGCGTTTGTACTTGGAAAATAGGGTGGCATTCAGAAAGAAGGAAGCTTTAAGGGAGAGAAGTATTCTCTCTTCCCAGAAGTACTCAAGACTTTCCTCCTCTCAATAGTAAGACCCGAGCCGGGCGGTGGTGGCGCACGCCTTTAATCCCAGCACTCAGGAGGCAGAGGCAGGCGGATCTCTGTGAGTTCGAGGCCAGCCTGGTCTACAGAGCTAGTTCCAGGACAGGCTCCAAAACCACAGAGAAACCCTGTCTCGAAAAAACCAAAAAAAATAAAAAATAAAAAAAAAAATAGTAAGACCCCAGGTGAACTCGAACCACCAACCTTTTGGTTATGGGCCAAACTCGCTGACCAATTGCGACAGGGAGTACTAGGTTCTACTGTTGAAGAAGCAGGTCACCTGCCTCCGGCTGGGCTCCGCTTTTTCGCTTTTTCTCCCTGCACATGCCCTGCTGCTCTTGCTAGGATTTTGGCAGCAGGAGGTAAAGTATTCTCTCTCTCTCTCTCTCTCTCTCTCTCTCTCTCTCTGACTGCCTGTGTGGACTGAATGAAAACCAAAAGATACCGAGTTAGCCCCAGTGGGCCAAAGAGAGGATATGGCACTACCAGGTCTCAGATCAGAATCGATGTGGCCGTAGCTCTTGTAGACTCACAGAGATCCACCTGCCTCTGCCTTCCAAGTGCTGGGATTAAAGCCGTGTGCCACCACCACCAGACTTAATTTATACTTTAAAAAATCTACTTTAGGGGGCTGGAGAGATGGCTCAGCGGTTAAGAGCATTCCCTGCTCTTCCAAAGGTCCTGAGTTCAATTCTCAGCAACCACATGGTGGCTCACAACCATCTGTAATGAGGTCTGGTGCCCTCTTCTGTCCTTCAGGCATACATGCAGAAAGAATATTGTATACATAATAAATAACTAAATAAATATTTTTAAAAAAATCTACTTTACTATGTTATAGATGGAGAGTCTCAATTTTCTCTGGTATCTCCTGTTGGACCCTACAGTCCAAACACCGAGGAGGAGTCACCCCTAGAGACCACCCCTCACACCACAGCTGATGGAAAAGCATGGGGATTTTATTAATTCTGTCATGACAGGGTCCCTCAGCATTCGGGAAGCCAGAAGCCGAGAGACCTCGAATAGCGGGTACAGGCTACTTTTAAAGGAGAAGGCCACGGTTCTTTGACTATTCTGATTGGCTTATTCAAAAGGGTTATTACCAATAATTGGCTGGAGAGCTGTTGCCAGATCAGATGAGGTAAGAGGACATTTTGACCCGGTTTCCCAGAGGCAGAATCAAAACATACTATGTGTATGTGTTCAGGAACTGAGTCAACATCTTAAAGGTTATCTTGCCCCAATTTCTGGAGAACATACATGCATGTGTAGCTGTTAGGTCCTTGGTTCCCAGGGGAGGAGGGGAAGCACTATGGCACGGAGGCTGAGAGGGTTCAGAATTGTCAGAAATGGCTTCAGAATTGTCTTAAAGTTTTACATCTCCCTTTTCTTCTTCTTATCCGAACTCATTTCTCTGAACCTGGTCGGTGCCTCTGATCTACTTTCCCCCATCTCTTCTCTACTCCCCTTTAACCCTCTCGCCTTTTTCCAGTTCCCGTCACACCACTGGCCGCAGCCGAATAGGGCTGGAGGGCGGGAGGGTGTGTGTGTGTGTGTGTGTGTGTGTGTGTGTGTGCGCATGTCAGGGTTCTGGTGGGGAGAAACCTTGGATTTTCTCTGTGTGTCTCCTTTAAGTAGAAAATAGCAACAAGTACTGCACCAGCTCTCTTGTTCTGGCTTCTGAATAGAGAGAGGGGAGAAGGGAGCACTCTTGAGAGACTGCGCCTGCTTCGCTCTTCTGAGACAAAAGGAAGAGCACAGGGAAGGGAGTTGTGGATGCGGTGGTGAGAAGGAAGAAAGGAAGGAAGAAAACAGCCTCATTAAGTGGGAGACTATAAGAAAATGAGGAGAGACATGGGAGAAAGCTGAACTGCCCCGTGTAGATTTTGTTTGTTTGTTTTCTTTTGGTTATCTTTGAACCCACCGACACTGCTTCCAGAGTGCTAGAACTAAGGGAATGAACCAGTATGCCCAGACTAGCGTGCGCCTTGTTTTCTGGTACCAGCAGCCAGAGCCTGCAGGATGGAGACCCCCACACTGGGTGAGAGCCTCAGTTTGGTGCACTGGGCCGTGGGCCAGTCTACAGACTTTTGAATAGACACTTGGGACTAAATTCACTCGCACAGAACTGGGGAGATCACGATGCGCCCAGATTTTTCCGGGCAGTACTTTGCTGCACCCTACTGGACCAGAGCTGGAGCGACTTGACCTAAGAAGACAGAAGCCTGCAGAGCAGCGCCACTCCCGCTCCCCTCAACCCCCAAGTCATCCACACAGACCTGACAATACCTGACCAAGTTGGTTTGGGGTGGGGGGGAGCACAGCCAGAGTGGATCTTCAAAGTGTATTGTTGCAGTCCGCCAATACCGTAAATTATGCAGCCGAAATTCCCTTATACGGTGAAGCCGCATGGACCAGTGCCTCCGGAGTTACAGAGGTGCGGGTTTCGCCGGGGAGAACAACCTTGTTGATTGTGGAATTTCCCCAGCCAGGTAAGTAGGAGTGCTCTTGGGGACACTTTTAAAGCCTCGTCTATCGTCATGTTCCCCGAAGATCACGACTCTCCCTCCAATCCGAATGTCATTATAGCTTCAGGTCGCTCTGTGCAGGAGACTCCATGACATTCACGTGATGTCGCACTGTCCAGACAAGCAGACCACGTTTTAGCTGAGGCTCGGGACGCTAAGCTCCTGGACCCTCTCATCTGCATACCCCACCTGTGCACCAGCATCGGCGTCCTTCCTCTTCCCAGGCCCAGTCTTAGCCTCTCAGCAGTACCGAAATCCACTGGAGACCCGAACTTTCCATAGGGCCACGCCAGCGGGTTTTCTAGAGAACAGCGGATTTTCAGCTCAGGTTATCGTAACAAAATACCAAAGGCTACACTTTAAACAACTGCAATGGCTGCTTTTACGCTAGCTGTGGTTCCTATTCCCAATAGGAAGACCACCCTAGGGAGGGAGAGACAGCTCTCGCGGTTTTCCTCATTTAGGGACACTTGAAGGCGCCACAAAACATCCAGTACTTAGAAGCAGCACAAGAAAGAGCTAGCGGGGGCTTTCCCTACTGTGGTGGGCCAGCTTTTGTGTATTGTTCACTAGATGAAAGAGTTGCAATTTCAGTCTGTTAAAAATAACCACCTGTTTCCGCCCGGTTTCGAACCGGGGACCTTTCGCGTGTGAGGCGAACGTGATAACCACTACACTACGGAAACTGCGCATGAGAACGGTCCTAAGAGACTTTGTGAAAACGGTGACATGCTATCTCCATCAGTTTCTAACAGATGAAATCCAAAGGCATTTCAAATTTCTTGTCTGTTTGTTTTTTCAAGGCAGGATTAGGCTTTTTAAATTTTAAAGGAAGCAGCCCTGCGCACACCAGCAATCCCTCAGACAGGCAGACAGCAGCCTACCAGCAGCTCTGTCTTCAAAGTCTGCCCACGCCGAGGGCGCAGGCCCTGGGGCCGCACACTGTGGGTCGGAATGCTGCGGCTCACCAGGGTTCACGTTCATGGACTGAAAATAGGTGTTATTCTCCGGGTGGACTCGGAAGCTCTCAGAAGCTGTGGAGCCCGGGCATTTGGGTGTGTCGCAGCTTCTGGGCACTTCACTATCTCCCGCTCCTGAGAAGCCGGCAGCTACAGGGTGGTTTATTTATTTATTTATTTATTCATTCATTCATTCATTCATTTATTCATTCATTCGTTTTTCACGGCACCAGCAATCAATAAATGTTCTTGACTCTCGAACTAAGATCGATGCGTCCGTTCCACCCAGAAGCGGTAGGATTCTTCCCCTGGCTCTGCTCTCTCCCCTGACTCGAGTGGCCTGACCCCACACTCTCTCCTCTCAAGTTCGAATTTAGCTTTTAGTGCCTCCACCTAGCGACCCACTTGGGTTCCGGTTGCGGTCATTTAGTCGGTGCAACTCAAAATCCAGTACTCAATCAATCACCTTACAAGTTAAGAAATATATTTTAATGCCAAACACCAGGCCAGGTCAAGCCAGGCGTCTGCAGCCTGGATTGTACTGGTTTTAGGATCCTGCCTCCAGGTCACTGGGAGACTTTGGGATCCCTAAGGCCAACTTCAGAACTTAATTGGTCTTGAGGTTCTTTTTCGGATGACAGCTTTAATTTATTCTTTACAAAATTGGAAGCACCTTTTGTTTGCTTGTTTTGATTTACTATTTTGTTATTTTCCTGTTCAACTGGTTATGAATAAAATGAGAATTTTAACCCAGTACAGTTCACCTAAGAGCAACTGCTGCCAGTAGAGGGAAAGAGAGGCCGAGCTGAGAAGATTAATCAATGTATCCATCTCGCTCCAGTTTCTCCAATCCTGTTTTCCTCTGTACCCAAAGAAACTTCCTGGTAGCTTTAAATGGAGAAATCTCGAGGGACTTTTCTCTCCTACCCTTCATAGTTTGTCTCCCCACACCCACTTCCACCTAGAGAGGTCTCCTCTTCGGTCCCGTCTAGGTCCTTTGGGGTCCAACAAAGACAAGACAGGTGGCAGATGCCCATTCTGCTACCTAAGCTGGAAGGGAGGTGGGCCCGGAGATCACAGACTGCCAGAGGCTCCCACTTCAACACCTGGCCCTTCATGTTCCGTAGACTTGGTGAGCTTGCGGGCTGAAACGGCAGCTGTATGCAGTTCTGCTCCAGAGAGGAGCCGCTTAGATGGACCTCTGTCCTTCCTCTTGCTGGTTCTAGGGAACAGAGCCAGAATTTCGAAGAAAACACCAATTCAACCGCTTCCAAGGTCAATTTAGACTCCAGTTAAAGCTTTTGCTCAAAGTTAGAGTTCACAAACGGAGGGATTGTGGGGACAAAGATCTACACACTTGATGGAAAATGTCCGGAGGACAACAGCAGCAGAGCCTTAGATTCTCACAGAAACTCAAGGTGAATGGGCGCCCAGGACTGCAAGAGCGCCAGGTGCATCGTGGAGAGAGGGAAGCTTGGATCAGTTGAGGGCCCTGGAGCCAAACATTGATGCAGCTTTCTATCCTGGCTGTCTCAGTTCCTTCATCCTTCAGATTCCTTTAAGATGTGGGGGATCTTAGGTCTCCAAGGTCCACCCTTCTCACCCTGGTTAATGCCCGGGTCCCCCACCCTTAGTGTAGCTTCCATACCATGACCTTGCAGAGGCAGGCACATCTTCAGGTCAGTTGTGAGGTGTGTCCCAGACAAGACAACACCCTCTGCCACTTGTGGACACTCCCTATATAATACTGTATTGCTGTGTGTCTCGTTGGTCTGACTTTGAGGTACTCCCTGAGTCTTAGCTAGGACCTATTCATTATTCTGGGCACCATTATTTAGGCTTATTGTTTATTCTTAGTTGTCAAGTAATGAATAATACATCACAATGACAATGAGATGTTTACATAGTGCCGAGTATCTTTGTTTGAAAAGAAGGGCTTCCGAGTTTACCTCATAACCTGCGTGTTTACACAATGCCTGTCACAGAAAACATTTCATAAACATTTATATATATTTGTTGAAAAACAAGCATTAATTTAATGGACTTTCCCTAGAGATAGAAATAAAAGCCATCTCATAGCTCGGTGTGCTGGTGTTTCTCTTCTGCATCAGGAGTTCAAGTCCAGTTTCTGTGGGGGGCGGGGGTACAATCCGGATAAATCCTGATTCTGCACTTACAAACTACACAGTAGTTGGCAATTTACTCAAGCTGCTTATATTCTGAAATACTTATCAATGAAGCCTCAGTTACAGAACTAAATGAACAGACTTCGTGATTGGTGAATTTGCTTCAAGAATTTAATAAAAATATATCATTCAATCCATGTGAGTCTCTACCCCCATTCCCACCCATCTCTGAGGGGTGAGCGTCCTCACAGCATGCAGAATGCTCACTAGAAACTGAAGAAGTTCCTAGGAATACACACGCTGCACAAACCTCCCTGCTAGTTTACAGGAAGATACGGAGGAGGCTCAGAGTGAGTGAGGCTCTGAGTGGTAGGAAAACAATGAGATCAGTGAATGAAGATAAAGGAAGTTTGAACAGGGCAAAAAGATTAATTTTTAAATTCCTACACTTAAGATAAAGGGCATAGGGAATGATTCTTTGGAAGTCAGGGGATAATTTTTATAATTTGAAACTTTTAAGAATCAGAAAGATAAACTGGGCAATGGTGGCACACACCTTTAATCCCAGCCTAGGGAGTCAGAGGCAGGCGAATCTCTGTGAGTTCGAGACCAGCCTGGTCTACAAGAGCTAGTTCCAGGTGGTGGTGGCGCACGCCTTTAATCCCAGCACTCGGGAGGCAGAGGCAGGCGGATCTCTGTGAGTTCGAGACCAGCCTGGTCTACAAGAGCTAGTTTCAGGACAGGCTCCAAAACCACAGAGAAATACTGTCTCGAAAAACCAAAAAAAAAAAAAAAAAAAAAAAAAAAAAAGCTACAGAGAAACCCTGTCTTGAAAAACCAAAAGAAAGAAAGAAAGAAAGAAAGGAAAGAATCAGAAAGATAGAAAAAGTTTGAGATGCCAGCACTGAGAGAGATGTTAACAGGCATCTCAACTCCAGACGCTCCTGGCTCTGCCTCCATCAGCAAATCCTACTGGCCTGTGCCACCAGATAGGCCATACATAGAGGCTGAAAGAAACAGAGGACTCTGGGAGCACTTGGAGTCAAGTGTAAAATATTACCAAATATCTGTGTTGCTAACATGG
Source organism: Microtus oregoni (assembly GCF_018167655.1). Taxonomy (NCBI): domain Eukaryota; kingdom Metazoa; phylum Chordata; class Mammalia; order Rodentia; family Cricetidae; genus Microtus; species Microtus oregoni. The sequence continues at coordinate 3,472,384 of NW_024543830.1, read as the reverse complement.
AAATAAAAATAGCATTACCGGCTCCAAAACCACAGAGAAACCCTGTCTCGAAAAACCAAAAAAAAAAAAAAAAAAAAAAAAAAAAAATAGCATTACCATGGGGGGAAAAACCCAGAAACCAAACCAAACCCTGTTCTCCACGGAGACCTATGTTGATTCTCCTTGTAGGCCTCTGTCATCAACCTGTTTTAGGATCTGTGTACCCTTCTGCTGATACTGCACAGTATTTATATGGAAAGATAAAGCTAATTTCTCTGTATTCAAGGTTTGCTCAGCCTGCTTCCTTACGTTTTGGGACTACCTGCCCAGAGGTGGCACCACCCCACACCAATATGTATTTTCTCAAGTCTTCAGACAACTCTAGTTTATGTCAAGTTGACATAAAATTAGCAAGCTAGCACAATTTTCATGTACTCAACTGACCATTTGACTTGTCTTGCAGCTAAAGTTGTTGAAATATGGTTTACAAGGAATAAAACTCCTTTCTAAGCCCAACCAATGCCTTAATTTTCTTGACAGTTGGGGCAACCTTAACAAAATCTTACATTCTTGGAACTATTTCAGCGTATATACAGAGCCTACCTGCTCAGTTTTTTACAAGGAAAGTAAGACTGAAAAATAGGAACCTGCTTAATACTTTTGACCTTCAGTACTTACTTCAAACTGTTTCGTAGCAGGTAGAAACAGTTGCTTCAGCTAACCTAAGTATGTATGAAAGACCAATCTGTTATTTTTCACCAGGGATACTAGGGGAGAGCGCGAACGCAGTCCCCCACTAACAAAAATTATGCAGTCGAGTTTCCCGCATTTGGGGAAATCGCAGGGGTCAACACACCCCAAGTGCAATGGGTGAGCCTCGCCCTGGGAAAACCACCTACGTGATCATGGTATCTCCCCTGCCAGGTAAGTATGCTTTTCTCCCTCGCAACCCCCACTCAGGCCCACCGACCCTGCACTCTTAACACACGGTCACTTAACCATGCCTGTTGCACGGTCTCCCCGGACGCGCATCCAATTCTTGCGCCCTGATGCCACCCGCGGACCCGTGCTTCCTTCTTTCCACGCCACTAGAGATCCTAGAAATCGTTGGCGTTTCCGCAGCCGATGCGGACCCGGCAGCCCCTGCGCGACCCTCATCTGCATAGACCACGCCCCCAACCGGCACCCAAGGGTGACATCACACCCCTCACCCTCGACCCGTTGGCTTAGTAAACTTTCTTGCTAGCGGAGGAGAGCTGGATGGAGTGTTGCAGGACCAGAAACAAATCATCTTGAATTTTCTCCAATCCCCAAATAGCCGATGGTTGCTTACAGCCGTGGACTAACAGCCTTGTCGCTGGTTTCGGTGTGTACCGGCAGACCCCTATCTTCTGCCAATACGATGTTAGAGAAGCCAGGCAGCAAGAGAGCCAGCCCTACAGCAGAGGTCTCCAGCTTCGCTGGCACCTGCCTACAGCATGTCTCCACCACTGCATTTTACAAGGCTCTTGATGTATGGATTTCTCTGTTCCTTCTACAGAAACACCATGAGACTGACACTACGTCGGGACTTGGGGTGACCCCAGTCTGTGTTCCTGGTCCCCCTCAGGCTCCTGCATGTGTGTTGTGTACACACATATACCCAGGCACAAACACATATACACAAAATAAATAAGTACTCTTTTCTGTGTTGTGTTTGTGTGGGAGGGGCAGGTGTGTGTGTGCCATGACTCGTGTGTGGAGGCCAGCGGACAGTTTGCAGCAGTCGGATCTCTTTCTGCTGTGTCTGCTCCGTGGATCAAGCTCTAGGATGGTCAGGCCTAATGGCGAGTGCCCTTGCCTTTCTGCCATCTTCAGACACCTTAAAATCGCTGTTTCTCTGTCTCTCTCTGAAGCATATCCCTCAACATAGCCCTGGCTTTGCTGGAGCTCCACATGTTGATCAGGATAGCCTCGAACTCACAGAGAAGCCCTGTCTTGAAAAACCAAGAAAGGGGAAAAAATTGTAGATGGGTTTTATTGTGACAGTTAGGCTTTTATTTGAGACAAGATCTTGTTCTGTAGCCCAGGTTGTCCCTGGACTTTCAGTTTTCCTGCCTCAGACTCCTAAGCGTGGGGATAATAGGTAAGGCTCAGGTTCCAGGTGTGCACCATCAACTCTAGCCCTTGTCAAGTTCCGCAAAGAAGCCAGGCATGGTGGCCCACACCTCTATTCCCAGCACTCTGGAAGTGGAGGCAGGAGGACCATGGATTTGAGGCTGCCTGCATCCCACAGTGAGATGGTCTTTTTTTTTTTTTTCCTAGGATTGGGGTGGTAGGGTACTTGCCTGTTATCCCGTTGTGTACTTGCTCTGGGTTTGATCTCCAGCATAGGAAGAAAGAAACTGCTTTGTAGTTTAGAAATTAGAACAGCCAGGAAGCCGTGTCCATGGTCCAGGTGGCTGTGTCCATGGTCCAGGTGGCTGTGTCCATGGTCCAGGTGGCTGTGTCCATGGTCCGCGTGGCTGTGTCCATGGTCCGGGTGACTGTGTCCATGGTCCGGGTGACTGTGTCCATGGTCCGGGTGACTGTGTCCATTGTCTGGGTGGCTGTGTCCATGGTCTGGGTGACTGTGTCCATGGTCCGCGTGGCTGTGTCCATGGTCCGGGTAACTGTGTCCATGGTCCGGGTGACTGTGTCCATGGTCCGGGTGACTGTGTCCATGGTCCGGGTGGCTGTGTCCATGGTCTGGGTGGCTCCTGACTTTCTGAGACTCAGAAAGTCATTTAATGACTCGCAATAGAGCCATAGAGCTTGGGTCTTAAGTGTCCCCCTAAGGGCTGTGTTATAAAGCCCCAGTCTCAGAGACTTGAGGGTCTGTGCCCATTGGATCCCGTGACAAACCACATGTTTATTTACTGCCAGACAATGACAGAATCTCTTTCTGCCTTCCTCCGACCCAGTTAAACAACTGTAAGAGTATTCTAACACTCGAGCCCTTCCTTCATGGCTCTGCTGGAGGCCAGGGACACCCGTATGGGCATTCCTGTTCTTCAGGGAGCAGATGGTGACCGAAGAGCATTCATATTATAGACATATACTGACACCTGCTGGGCGCATAGAATTGTTATCCAGTGTTAGCTAAAATGTGAACCATTTCAACACAGTAGAGTCAAATACCAGGAGCACCAAACTCAAAACATAACAAATACCTCAGAACAAATCAACTGCCGATAAAAAACAACCCATAGATGCATTAGCTGCTGGGTGTCACCTGACGGAGAATGGAACTGTGCTAGCCACTGCTCAGCAGAGAGCATTCTTGACGCTCGGTTCACAAAATCAAACCAAAAGAACAGTGCTGGCCACTGCTCAGCAGAGAGCATTCCTGACACTCGGTTCACAAAATCAAACCAGAAGTCCACATGCACACCACTGATGGGAGAAGAAGAACCGACAGGGTACAATAGAGAGAAAAAGTTGTTACTGGGTGGTGGTGGCGGCGGTGCCTGCCTTGAATCCCAGCACTCAGGAAGCAGAGGCAGGCAGATCCGAGTTCAAGGCCAGCCTGGTCTACAGAGTGAGTTCCAGGACAGCCGGAGCTACACAGAGAAACCCTGTCTTGAAAAACTAAAACCAAACAAACAAAAATCAAAACCAAAAACAAACCAAAAAGAGCTGGAGTCTACAGATAAAGGAATGAGTTCTGTGGAGCTGTTTCTGTACCCATGTCAAAAGGTGTGGGATTCTATTGACTATCATATGCCTCGAATGAACAGTTTATACGGAAAAAGCACTCCCTCTAATCAAGAGATAACAGAGACAGCATCATAGTCAATTTTATGTGCCAACCTAGTTAGATCACAGAACATAGATAATTGGTTCAACAAGATGTTGGATGTTTTGGCAAAGGCATATTTACTTTTTTTAAAAAGGCATTGCCTCTCTACATAGTCCTTGCTGTTCTGAACTCACTGTGTAGACTAGGCAAAAGTATTTTTTTTTTGTTGTTGTTGCTTTGTTTTCTTTCTTGAGACAAAGTTTCTCTGTGTAGCTTTGGAGCCTGTCCTGGAACTCGCTCTGTAGACCAGGCTGGCCTCGAACTCACAGAGATCCACCTGCCTCTGCCTCCTGAGTGTTAGGACTAAAGGTGTGTGCCACCACTGCCTGGTGCAAAGGTATATTTTAAGTGAGATCAATTTTTAAATCAGTAAATGTTGAATGAAACGGAATGTGAGTGGTTTCATCTGCAGCTGGGATTTTCTTTGGGCTGCCAACCAGCTCCCAAATAAAGACACGGAGGCTTATTGTTAATTATAAATGCTCGGCTGAGCTTATACTTGTCCCACTAACTCTTTTAACTTAATCTGTTTCTCTTTATCTACATTTTGCCTTGGGGCTTTTTATCTTTCTTTCATTCTGTATATCCTACTTTCTTGCTTCCTCCACGTCTGTCTGTCTGGCCCCTGGCATCTCTTTTTCTTTCTTCCTTGGGCCTAAATTTCTTCTACTACTTACTCTCCCTGCCTGGAAGTCCTGCCTATACCTCCTCCCTCACTATTGACTGTTCAGCTTTTTATTAGACCAGGTGCCTAGGCAGGAGAGATAAAGCAGCAACACATCTTTAACTAATTAAACAAATATTCCACAACATTTATCCAATCACTTGAAGGCCTTAATTAAAATGGCTGTCCTTCCCAAAGAGGGAATCAGTTATATATATTAATTTCATAACATACTTATATAATTCTAACGTTACATTACTAGTCCTAGAAGATACACTTAAACCAAAACTTTGCCAGAACTCATTTGCCAGGTCACACGGCCAATTTTGGATTTGCTGAGCCTCCACAGTTACGTGAGCCAATATCTTAAAATAAATATTGATTGATCAATAGACAGATAGAAGTTGGTTCTGTTCCCTTGGAAAACTTTGAATAACAGAGCGAGTTTTACTGATTCTCTCCTGTCATCGACAGAAGAGAGAGAGAGGAGGCACAAACATCAGGGGTCAGTGACACAGTTATCCTTTTGGGTAAGATGGCTGAGTATAAACTACTCAAGGAGCCACTCTGGGCATTCACCCTAGCCCTGGCTGACCAGGTCACCAGAAGATGACAATTATACAAAGTACCTTGAAGATGTAGCTGATGGGCAGACAGAGAGATACCCTACTTAGCCCTTGCTGTGTGCTGTGCCTTCCTCCTACTTCCAAGGAGAGCGACACTCTCACAGGATGCCATTCCTAGTCGGAGTATGCTGTAATCTCTGAGGCACAACATTTGTAAGTCTAGGGCTCAGCCTCCTAGAAACACTTGGATGACTGGCAAATGATATTTGTATGAGAATGGCTGGGCTAGCACTGTGTGTGAGCATAAAATCATGGAAATAGCCTAATTTTATTTATTTATTTATTTATTTTGGTTTTTTGAGACAGGGTTTCTCTGTGGCTTTGGAGCCTGTCCTGGAACTCATTCTGTAGACCAGGCTGGTCTCGAACTCACAGAGATCCACCTGCCTCTGCCTCTGCCTCCCGAGTGCTGGGATTAAAGGCGTGCGCCACCATCGCCCGGCCAATAGCCTAATTTTAAAAGCCACCTGTGTAGGAATAGATACTGGCACAACAGAGGAAGAAGAGGCACAGTTATTAGACTTTTAGAAAGGGCTTGTGTATGTGTGCATAGACACCTAGAGAGGCAGACGCTGGTGGATTTTCCTGCTGATAATGTGATGTCTGGCACAGTTGTGGGGAACTGAACTCGGGGCCTCTGTAGGAGCAACACCTATCCTATCCATTCATCTATAACTTAAATCTTCCAACAACTCCTTTCAGGTGCTGGGGATCAACCCAGGGCTCAGGAATATCAGACAAACATGATAATAATGAACTTTTGCCCTTCCTGGCAGCATTATGGGATGGAGCAATTACTAAAGCCACCTTGTCCTGTAAATAATGCAGTATGTATTATTATATTAACATTACAGTTGACAGAGAAACAAAAACAAAATATTGGTACAGAACGTTTCCTCTTGCCCAAGACCACACAGAAAGGGGCTTATTTGGAGGTGGGGCGATCTGCTCAGTTAACAGCGGACCTAATCAAGTTTCCTAGAGGTCAAGAAAGTAGTTTTGTAAGAAAGTCCGTCCTGTTGCAGACTTTAACATAAAGTTCATGGGGCGGCCCTGGGTGGGCTTGAACCACCAACCTTTCGGTTAACAGCCGAACGCGCTAACCGATTGCGCCACAGAGACACAGCCGCTTCATGCATTACATCCTGATGGAGAGTGCCCACTAACCAATAGCGCACAGCTATTGCAAAATTACTGGGTTAATTCCAGCGCCTTGAAGACCTGGAGTGTTTGGAACGGCGAATTCTTGTCGTTTGAAGCCTGCTGAAGCCTGCGTTTTGATCCTGAACAGCCGCCGAAACGCCCCTTCTCCTTAGCGTTCCCAAACTCAGAAGTCCCGTCCCGCCCTGCGACAAGTCTGCCATCCGGGTCTGCCCAGGCGGGACCTGCGTGAAGCTAACACCCTGGGAGCTCCAGTAGAACTTGTTGGACCGGTCCTCTCTTTTCTTCTTTTTTAAATAGTTATTAGTTGAGATAATGAAGTTTCATCATTTTCCCCCTTGCCTTTCCTCCCCCACCAAACCCTCCGTACTCTCAAACTCACGCTCTCTTTTGCCATTGTTGTTACATATACATATTCACTGTATTGCATAGGTCTATATTTCTAAACACATAAATGCAGTCTGCTCGTTTCTGTATACTGTTAGTCGTATGTATGTTTTCAGGCTGAGCATTTGGTACTGGATCGCCAATTGGTGTGCTCTTCCCTGGGAAAGGACCCATTCCTTAGCATTCCTTAGCTGCAGGTAGTAAGCCCTTTGTGCAGGACTGAGGCTTTCCGGCGCTCTTCAACAGGCTTAGGCACTCACGTTGGTGAGACATCACTAGGAGACAATCTCACAGCAAACTCCCAGGCACTCTGGGTCTTACAGTCTTTCCAGTCTGTCTTCTACAGTGATCCCTGAGATCACTTAGGTCTGAGAGTGTTTTGTGGATGTGTGCCCTGGGACTGGACTCCACAACTACATTTTGATTGGTTGTGCCTTTCTGGAATGGTCTCCAGCATTTTTTTATTACTATTTAAATTTTTTTTTGAGATTAGAATTACATCATTTCCTCCTTCCCTTTCCCCCCAAACCCTCCTATGGACCCCTTCTTGCTCGCTTTCAAATGCATGGCCTCTTTTCGCGTTAATTCCATCTGTGGGTGTGTAAACATATACGTTCCTAAATACAACCACTCGGTCTGTGTACTTACTGGCTTGTATGTTTTCAGGGCTGACCATTTGGTATTAGGGAACCGACGGCTGCGCTCTTCCCTGGGGAAGGCTATTTCTCCTGCCCCCAGCATTCCTCGGTCACCTGCAGTTCTCTGTGTAAGGCTGAGGCCTCGTAGACTTTCTCCCATCCATCCTGCCTGGTGTTAGCATATTGTTGCTGTCTTTGGTCGGTTCACGCTGAGGCAGACCTGCTGGTGAGACTTCATGTCACTTCTGACATTACTAGGCGACACAATCTCACAGCAAACTCCCTGATCCCCTGGCTCTTCAAGTATTTTTGCCCCTCTTCCGAAAAGTTTCCCGAGCCTTAGGGGTTGGAGAGTTTTATAGATATATCCACTGGGACTGGGCTCCAAAATTCCGTATTTTGATTGGTTCATGATTTTCTATTTCAAAGAGTTTTCTTGAGAGGAGAGGACTACACTTATCTGCAGTTGTTATTGTTGTTGTTGTTGTTTTCAAGACAAGGTTTCTCTGTAGCTTTGGTGCCTGTCCTGGAACTAGCTCTTGTAGACCAGGCTGGCCTCGAACTCACAGAGATCTGCCTGCCTCTCCCTCCCGAGTGCTGGGATTAAAGGTGTGTGCCACCACTGCCCAGTTTATCTGCAGTTATAAAGACAAATTAGGGATAATGCTGGTTTAGCAAAGGGGGGTTGTAGATTCTCCTCCAATATCTGTGATCTCACTAGCCCTAGTAGGTAGCCAGGCCTGTTGGTGTGACTCCCTCAAGTCCAATTAGAAAGCTGTTGGTTGCTGTGTATGCCTGTTTGCAATGCTGGTCATTGTTGTGATTTGTAGCTGGGGAGGACTGTTGGTTATTTTCCTCCTGTGGAAGCTTGTGTGGTGCCTTCTGGTATCGTGGAAACAACTCCTTAGGGAGAGGGCTCTCAGGTTAGTTCCAGCTCAGGGTCCTCTGGGCCCTGTGTCTGAAGTACACAGTATCTTCAGCGGTGGGGACTTTCCTTCTACCTCCAGGGGACAACCAAGAATAATTGCAATCACCTGTGATGTTTTTGAGAGAGGTGACTCTAAGCAACAACTCAAAAGAGGGCTTCTCATAGCTAGTGGTTGTAAGACTTTAAGACAACCCTGAAGCCATTTTTGACAATTCTGAATCCTCTCAGCCTCTGTGCCATAGTGCTTCCCCTCCTCCCCTGGGAACCAAGGACCAAACAGCTACACTCACACGTACTCAGTTCCTGAATAATTACCCATATACGTATGTTTTGGTTCGGTCCCCTGGGAAATGGGGTCAAAATGACCTCTTACCTCATCTGATCTGGCAACAGCTCTCCAGTCAATTATTGGTAATAGCCCTTTCGAATAAGCCAATCAGAATAGTCAAAGAACAACCCCCCTTGCTTCTGTGGCCCCTTTAAAAGTAGACTGTACCAGCTAGCTATTTGAGGTCCCTCGGCTTCCCGAATGCTGGGGGACCCTGTCATGACAGAATTAATAAAATCCTCATGCTTTTGCATTGACTGTGGTGTGTGAGATGGTCTCTGGGGGTGACTCCTTCTTGTTTTCTTGTTTTGTTAGGAGGTCTCTGACTCTTGGAGGGATCATTGTCAGACCAGATGGGAAAAATTTCATTTGAACACATACAGACACACACAAACACACACACAGGGACACACAGACACACACACAAACACATAAACAGAAGACACATACAGACACAAACACACACACACACACAGGCAGACAGACACACACACCAGAAGACACGCACACAGAGGAGAGGGTTTTTTTGTTTTATTTTGTTTTGTTTTGGGGTAGCTAGTTAATGATTTTTTTTTTTTTTTTTGGTTTTTCGAGACAGGGTTTCTCTGTAGCTTTTGGTGCCTGTCCCGGAACTAGCTCTTGTAGACCAGGCTGGCCTCGAACTCTCAGAGATCCGCCTGCCTCTGCCTCCCGAGTGCTGGGAGGAAAGGAGTGTGCCACCACCGCCCGGCTAGTTAATGATTTCTTATGACCTTTTGATACTCCCTTCCTGTTGTTCTGCTTCCTCTTTCCTTCTGAGTTTATCTCCCTCCTGCTCCCTAATTATCATCTCTTGCATTTTCTGTCCCCCCCCCATCATTGTGTCCTGCTATTCCCTCTCTCTTGCTCCCCCATCCCCCAACCCTGGCAATGGTCCCTTTACCTCCCTGGTTTCTGCAGTTACTCCAGGATTTTACTCACATCTGAGGATTTGGGGTTGTGAGTCTCAGAAGAGAGAGAACACACAACTTTTGTCTTTCTGGGTCTGGGTTGCCTCATTCTATAGGCTCTTTTGAAGTTTGATCTACCTGCGAAGTTCACGGTTCCATGTTTCTTTACAGCGGAGTTTTATTCCATCATGCGTATGCAGCACATTGTCATTTTCCATCCATTGGTCGAAGGACACTGGGGTTGTTGGGAGTAGAGAGAGCGCTGAGGAACATGCTGAGTTGGCTGTAGAGGAGGATGCCAAGTCCTTTGGGAATCTGTTAAGGGTGAGACAGCTCGGCCCTATGATATGGTAGACTTATTTTTAACTGTTTGAGAATCTCTGCCCCGGTTTCAGAGTGGTGAGACCAGTTCACTATCTCATTAATAGTGAGTTTAGGGTTAGTTTTGGTGAAAGGTGGCAGACAGAGGTCTAATTCTGTTCTCCTGCATTTGGTGTGAACAATCAGGGTCAAGGGGAGCACAGACATACAATGGAGAGCAGCCAGGGATTCAGCTTCTCTGGGGAGGGGAGTATCTGCTAATGTCTGCTGTTCCCTTACTGGACAAAGATCAGCTTTTTATATGGTACTAATGGAACCTTTTCTCAGAAGACAAATGTGAAGACCATGATGCCCGACCAAGGAAGTACTTTTGGAGTGTGAGGGCAAAGCATCCTCTTGTTTTCAAAGGACGTCTAGCAAGTGCATTGTCCTGCCTGATGTCAGTTCAGAAATCTGCAGGGTGGACATGCAGTTTCCCCAGCACCATTTGTTGGCGGTCTTTTCCCCAGCATATGGCTTTGGCATCACTGTCAAGCATTAGATGACTGAAGTCATTAGTAGTCATGTTTGGATCTTGACTTTTTCCCACTGGTCCACACGTCTGGTTTTGTGCCGCTTCCACGCTGTCTTTATTACCATGGCTCCGCCATATTTCTAAGATCTGGAATGGTAATCTCTCCAGAACTGCTCTTTTCGCTCAGGATTATTTTGACTATGAGTCCGTCCTCTTAAGAAACTAAATGTACAAATGGACAATGTTCAGACTACTTATAACAACAGAACTCTGCTGAGGTGTCTGAGTTGTATAGATGGAGGGCTGCTTGCCTCGGTGGGTGGCTGCAGGTCAAGGGGCAAAGGTTCTTTTTTTTTTTTTTAATTATTTATTATGTATACAACATTCTGCCTCGATGTATGCCGGTACGCCAGAGGAGGGCGCCATATCTCAGTACAGGTGGTTGTGAGTCACCATGTGGTTGCTGAGAATTGAACTCAGGACCTCTGGAAGAGCAGTCAATGCTCTTAACCTCTGAGCCATCTCTCCAGCCCAGGTTCTTGTTTTTTATTTGGCAGAGCTCACTAAGTAAGTGAGGCTGGTCCGGAACTTACTGTGTAGACCAGGCTGGTCTTAAAGTCAGAGGTTGGTGTCAGAAGCCATGAGAGTTACAGCAGCCGACAACTAGAATCCAGATATCAACCCACTGAGGAATGATTCTCTGATGGAGGAGAATCCTGTCCAGGCAGGACCTATGGGATCACCGACTCTAGAAACTGTGCTCCTGTCTGCAGTTACACATTTGCTAAAGCAGCTATGGTGTCTCTTTAATACCTGCACGGTAGTGTGCAATTTTATATGATGTATATATGTGTGTATATATATATATATATATATACACATATATATAATCTTGTGATTGCATCTTAATCTTATGGGCACAGATCAGAGGGTGGTCAGGAAGATGACTTCTCATTAAACTGTATAATTGTATAATTTTGACACGTAGAAAACGTATTAGGATTTGCTTCATAACTAGATCTATTGTCCCACAAGGACTGTAAGACATTTAAAAGCATGTTTTGTTCCCTTTACTTAGACTAACACAAGAAAACAGCAATTTCTCCCTAATCTAAGAAGAGCGACACACAATCAGCTCATTTTTACCTCAGAGCAAGTTCAAACTAGACTGAATGCTTCTGTAAATGGATCATAAGTTTAAAACTTTACAGATATGCACAAGGAGTTGCAGATGTCTAACCAAGGTTATTACCACAAAGCAACCTAAAAAATTCTTCACTTGCCAAGTCTGGTTGATAAAAATCTGTCTCCCAGCTTGTCTCACTGAGCGATATGGCCTCAGCCTCTGGTCACAGTCTTACACCAGAAACCTTGAACCCTCACGTTGCCATGGTAAATGGCTCTGTCCTTATCGTTTACCCAGGGAACGCACCGTGACCAGTGAGATATAACTCGTCATTTTTTTCCTTGTTGCCTCAAGCCTCCTGCAAAAAGTCTACTTAAGCTAGGTGAACAAGGAAGCAGGGGAAATCAGAACCAATGATTTAGGACAGAGAAAACCGGAACTAAAGAGAATCAGGGACAATTAGAACAAGGGAATTAGAGCCACAGAATAATAGAATGACCTCAGCTCCTGTGTGAGGTTATTACAGAAATCTCTCACTCCTGAGACGCCTTCTCTGAGTCACCCTGGGTAGAAGCTTGGGAGCTGGATCTTCATACCCTAAAGATCCGCCTGTCCCTCCTCTCCAGTACTGGTTAAAAGGGTGCGTTCCCTGCCCTTTTCTTTCTGGTTTAGACAGGGGTTCTCTCTATAATTGAAGCTAGACTCGAGCTTTCAATCCCTCTCTATCCGGGATCTCTGAGTGCCAGCCTCACTGTTCCTCCCTTCAGGGTTCAGAAGACTCACAGCGAGCACGGGACTTAGATCTGAGGGTGGAATGAACTCTCTCCCCTCCGTACTTCTCTGCATCAGTTTCTTTATTCTTCCCCTGCTGATCTCCTCCCCTTCTGTTCTCCTCTAATTCTGTAAAGTTTCCAGTTCATATACACACACAAACAAAGGCAATCCTCTGAGCTTGGACGACCCTTTATCTTCGAAGGTCCCAAATGTGATCTATATGAAAGACTCCTTTCCTGACTGCACGTCCTGCCAAGTGGAAGATAACTGCAGGAAAGTAGCTTCTACCGTAGCTCAGGGGATGAAGCGGAGGTTAAACTGTGGGAACCAAAGTTATTGACTACGTGACTTAATTTCTCACTGGAGGTCTCAAGTTCAGGTGCTGCCCAGCTGTGACCATCTGCCCGGGAAGTCAGGCCTGGGAGGCAAGATTTCAGCTCAGCAGCCTTTGGGGGCATCTGATTTCCAGGGAGGCTGACTATGGCTTCCCGGTGCCTTTGCTTGAGGACACACTGTGGGACTCGCACCCTCCTCCATCTCTCCCCAGCCTGCTTTCTTACTTACCACCAGAGCCACCTGTCCAGGGGTGACATTGCTCACAGAAATCTGATCTCCCCACCTCAATCATTAATCCAGAAACATCCACAGATTTGCCTATCGGTCAATCTGATGGAGGCAGTGTCTCAACAGGGGCTCCCTCTTCCTGGATGACTTTAGCTGGTGAAAAGTTGACAAGAACTGACCAGTAAAGCTCTCCCGGGTTAGTCTCCTGGAAGCCTGCTCCCTGTGCAGAGCAAAGTGTTAGAAGCAAACAAACACCAACCAACCAAGAAGCTATGCAGCACGTGACAGTCTCTATTCAGAGATTTCCAAACAAGTTCAAACAAAAGAAAACAAAAAAGCCAAATCTCAAAACAATAACAAAACTCTGATATAAGCGGGGCGGTGGTGGCGCATGCCTTTAATCCCAGCACTCGGGAGGCAGAGGCAGGCGGATCTCTGTGAGTTCGAGACCAGCCTGATCTACAAGAGCTAGTTCCAGGACAGGCTCCAAAACCACAGAGAAACCCTGTCTCGAAAAACCAAAAAAAAAAAAAAAAACAACTCTGATATTTTCAGCACAGTATGGCCATTAAAAACCCACAAAGGCATACTAGCAGAAGAAAGAAACTTGAATGCAAAGAAGTACATACATTATTTTATTTTATTTTGTTTTGTTTTATTGAGACAGTTTTTTTTTCTGTGTAACAGCTCTGGCTATCCTGCAACTCACTTACTTTGTAGACCAGGCTGGCCTCCGACTCACAGAGATCCACCTGCCTCTGCCTCCTGGATGCTGGGATTAAAGGTGAGTGCCACCACCACCAGCTGTAATACATTGTTAAAAAGAGAAATATTGAGCCTTGAGTTGGAAGACCGCCTGGACTACTGAGTGAGTTCTGGGACAGCCAAGCCTACACAGAAAGAAACCCTGTCTTGAAAAATAAAAAGAGAGAGAGAGAGAGAGATTGAGATTGACTGAACATTGAGGAATGTCAGCACTTGGGGAGTGGAGACTGAGTTCACTGCTAGCCTGTGTCTAAATAAATAAATAGAAGGATTATTGTCTAAAACCCCTCTTTAAAAAAAAAAAACTTAGATTAAGCTATTCTTGGATAAGAGAGAATTTGGAGAATCATCATCTTTGCACCACAGTGGCATTCACACTACTTTTCTAAAATAAAAAAAAGTTTTATCTAATTTGTTGTGTGTGTTTATTTGGGGGCACATGAGGGCAGAGGTCAGTTCTGGCCTTGTTCATGGGTTCCTGGGATCGAACTCAGGTCATCAACACTTAGCAGCAAGCTCTTTTGTCTGCTGAGCCACCTCACCTGTGCCCACACAGATTTTCTGTTGTACACTTTTCCCGAAGCCTCCTCAAGTGCTAAGAAACAAAACCAAACTTGTTTTTTTTTCTTATTAAAAGTACAGTTCTTATTATTTATTTATTTATTTATTATTAAAAGAATAGCTTTTGGGGCTGATTCTGTTGACACACATTGCCAGGGATATGGACTGCTTCCTCCTTCGAACTCTGAAGGGCCTGTGGAACACCCGGAGAGCACAGCCGCTAGCGGTGGTGACAAACTGGATTCCTAAACTCAGGATACGCACCCGGGTCTTCTGGTTGAGTCGTCCCCCATCCTCGCCCGTCCCCCATTCACGCTTTTCTGGGATCAATGGATTGACCCAGGGCCTACCCCCTCCAGCAGCTCTCCTTTCTCTATAGGGAACCGCACCCAGTGGTCAGCCTAAGGTCCAGCCGGAATTGGGGACCTGCTGGCTTTTGAGGTTTCTAAGGTTCTGTAACAGAAACAGTCATCTTAGGCACCGACACGCAGTATCGTAGCTCCACCATTTTCAGTGTTTAACTCTGGTGCGGTCGGAGAACGGCAAGACTGCGAATTGTAATGGACGGTATAATAGAATTTCAGACACTGTGTGCTGTTTCTACTAATGAGCTAGAAATGTAAAACAGAATTTCGAAAATCTTGCATTGGCCGGGAATCGAACCCGGGTCTCCCGCGTGGGAGGCGAGAATTCTACCACTGAACCACCAATGCTCCCTGTACACTGAGTTTTGAAGGGTGGAAAGACCTAGTGTTTCAACAAAGGTGCGTGCTTTGATTTGGTCTCAGCATTGATTGAAAAGTAGCCAATGCATCCAAAACAGTTGCTTTTATACAAACATTGTACTAGAAGAAACCCTGTCTGTTTTGCCTGACCCAACTCTACCCGAAAAAATAGCTTTTAGGCTGCATGCATCTCTTAGTTCTGATCCCTAATCTTCAATTTTTAATTTCAGATGGTTGCCTTGGTGTTTGTTTCTGTGTTTCTTAGGTGACCAGTCTGTGGGGACCTAGTCTAACCAAGGAAGAAATGAGAAAAATTAAAATTAAAGGAACAATAGGGGCAGACGGGCATAATCAAATTTTGGGTTGCAGAGTTAGTTTTGGTAGTTGATCATGTTATGTGACGTTTGTTGATGTGATCAGTCTCCTAATTATTGTAACTACAGGATGTGCTTTCGCTTTATTTTTGTTTTGGCAGAGTTTAGAGGTTGGAGAGATCTGTCTCTCCAGTCCTTCAGGAGGGAACAAAACAGAACAGAACAGCTGCCCTGGGGGTTGAGCCCAGGAGTCCTCCTAACTTTTTAAAAGACAAGAGTCATTCTGACAATTGTGCTTCTGTTTTTGACAAACACAGGCCTCAGGTTCTGGACTCGGGTGCAGATTAAATCACAAACCTGAGATCTGCAAGAAACCTCAGCTCCATACTGACCTTGCAGAGTGATTGCGTCTAGCTGCCCTTTGCCCAACCGCGAAGACACAGACAGCTTTGGCAAGCATGCTGTCTGAGGGCCACGTGCATTTATTTCCCAACCTGCAAACTTGCACTTCCTCCTCTCAACTCCTAACTCCCAGAAAGCCTCAGATGCATACATAGTGACAAATTCTGCACTGCCACACTCCAGTGAATCCAAGGTCGGTAGCCCATGCCACCCTCCACGTCAGCACAGTGAGCTCCCTATGAGCAGCGCGCTGTTCTGAGTTTCAGTCCATCACAGAAGTCTGTCCCTATCCCTGCCTGGTCCATGTGCCCTCATTAACATTCATCTTACTGCCTGACCCAGAATTTGACATTTCCCTTAGATAAACACTCGCAGTCTCTCAGCACTACACTTTGTTTCCAGCTTAGTTGTTTGGATTTGCTGGACTCTCCAGACTCATCATCAACTGCATCCTTCATACACTACTTCTTAAATCCATTAAATATAAACGGCTCAAACACTGGCTTCCTTACAGTCAGTCTCACCTATTCTGCTCCATTTGCAACACTGTATCCCAAGTGACTGTTTTGCAATAGAAATATGGACACATCTATAGTCAAAACAAAACTATTATCTATTGATACAGTGTCTGTTACTCGGCTTCCAACACTAACAAACACAGAAGAAAGTTCAACATAAGGAAGCTGTGTTATACATTGGAGAGATGGCTCAGTGGTTAAGAGCCCTGCCTACTTTTTCAAAAGTCCTGAGTTCAGTTCCCAGCAACCACATGGTGGTTCGCAACCATCTGTAATGAGATCTGGTGCCCTCTGCATGCACACAGACCACTGTATAATAAATAAGTTTTTTTTTTTAAAAAAAGACAAACAATAGGGTGGACTTAAAAAAAAAAGAATCTGTGTTACTTTAACTCATTGTTTTAGAAGTTGTCTTAGGTGCCTATTGCTGTGATAGACACTGTGACTAAAAGAAACCTGGGGAGAAGAGGGTTTATTTTATTTTGCAGCATATAGTCCTTCATGAAGGGAAGTCAGGGCAGGAACCCGGAGGCAGGGCCTGAAGTAGATCAGGGAAGGATGCTGCTGACTGGCTTGCTCAGCCTGCTTTCGTATATAGCCCAGGAGCACTTGTCCCGGAGTGATTGGGCCCTCCAGCATCCATCAGTAATCAGGAAGATGCCCCACAGAATTTCCTACGGGCAATGCTGTGGAAGCATTTTCTCACTCATGGTTCCCTCTTCCCAAATAACTCTAGCTTGTGTCAGGTTGACAAAGAAACCAGCACAGAAATTTTAGTTCATTTTTGATTGGTTGTTGCTTTCGGACCTGTGGTGAGGCCAGATATCATGGTCTGTGCATCTATGGAACAAAATCCTTTACCACACAACCAGGAAAAGATAAAGAGGAAGTTTCTGGGGCTCCACTATCCCACTCAAAGGCATGCCCCAGTGCCCTGAAAACCTGTCACTAAGAACTGCCTCTTAGAGGTTCCACTGCCTCTGGATACTGCTGGCTCCGTGAAGAGGGAGGTAGTTTGCATAAAGAATCCATATAGATGAGCATTTGGTATACAGTGGGAGGGAGGAGACAGATGAGCAGGAGAGCCGTGAGCGTCCGAAGCCTAAGTGTTTGGACATGTTGTGGTTTGGATATGAAATACCCTCCCCGCCCCCAGCTCAGGTGTCTTAGCCTTGGTTCCCTGATGGTGACACTACTTTGGGTGGTGTTGAAATGTTTAGAAGATGGGGCCTAACCGGAAGAAGGTACCGGGCTGTGTTCTGAAGGAGCCTCTTAGCATTTACCCCTCCTCTTTGCTTCCTGTCTGCCTCACCGCACAGTACCCACAATGACGCTGAGCCTCGTGTTAGGCCACAGCACTAAGTCCTCTAGCGGGCCATGGACTGACACTGTGAGCCCAACGAAACACGGCCTCCTCCAAACTGTGTCTCTTGGGTACTGTCACCATGACAATAAGCTCACCCGTGCACCGTCATCCATCTTTGCACCAGAAGTGATGCCGTCAGGGGATCTTTCTCATGGTTTTCGCCAGGCGGTTAAAAACTTGGGCTCTTGGGGGAATAATGGCACATACCTGTAATCCTACCACTTGGACGGCAGAAGAAGAGGACTGAGAGTTCAGGCTGTCTAAACGACAACACACAACTTATTCCTCTGCCTAACTATTGGCCATTCAGTTTTTTATTAGACCAATCAGGTGCCTTAGGCAGGCAAGGTAAAACTGCAACATATCTTTACATAGTCAAACAAATACTCTATTCCACAACACAGGTCCAAAGCAGCAAGACTAAGTGACTACAGATGGAAGCCTCTCGAACCCTGAGGCAAAATATTCTTTTCTTCCCTCCTAGTTGTTTACCTCAGGAAAAGCTAACAGACACCGGAAAAGTATTCACACATTTTTACACAGTTAATATGTGCTGATAGTTTTATGTCAGCTTGACACAAGCTAGAGTCATCTGAGAGGAGGGAACCTCAATTAAGAAAAATGTCTCTGAGCCGGGCAGTGATGGCATACACCTTTAATCCCAGCACTTGGAGGGCAGAGGCAGGTAGATCTCTGAGTTTGAGGCCAGCCTGGTCTACAAGAGCTAGTTCCAGGTCAGGTTCCAAAGCTACAGTGAAACTCTGTCTCTAAAAACCAAAAAAAGAAAAATGTCTCCATAAGATCTGGCTGTAGGAAGACCTGTAGAACATTTTCTTAGTGATTGAAGGGGTGGGCCCAGCCCATTGTGGGCAGTGTCACTCCTGGGCTGGTGGTCCTGGGTTATATAAGAAAAGAGGCTGAGCAAGCCGTGAAGAATAAGCCAGGAAGCAGCACTCCTCCATGGTCTCTGCATCAGTTCCTGACTCTGGGTTCCTGCCCTGCTTGAGTGCTTGTCCTGACTTCCTTTGATGACAAACTGATACTGAAGTGTAAGTAAATAAACCCTTTCCTCCCCAGCTTTCCCTGGGTCATGGTGTTGCATCGCAGCATTAGTAACCCTAACAAAGTTACGACACCACTCAGATTTCTCCTCATGGACTTGCTTCTCTCTTGCCCTCACTTCATTCTGGCTCTATCTTTCCATTTGAGACCACCCTCACCCTCCATTATTTTTGTGTGAGAAGTAGCATTCATTGAGGTTTTTTCTTCATGTTGATCTGTTGTCTGCTGGTGAAGAATTGTCTCAGGTCTTCCCCAAGCTCCATCAAAGTATCATTAATTTGCATTGATCACCGAAGCCTGCCTTTACTGTACACAGAATCCTCAGAGGCACTTACTTCCTTTCAGCACGTTGAAGACACTTGCGTTTGATTTTTGCCTTTCAGAAGTCAGTGGTTCTCTACCTGCTACTGATTGAAATAGATTCCTTTTTATTTTTCCTGCCTGCCCTCCTCACTATTTTTTTTCTTTGTCTTTGATTTTACAAGGTTTTACTGTGGTGGGGAGAGTCATGAATTTCTCTCTATTTATCTGTTTACCTCTATTTACCTTGTTTGTAAAATCTGTTGACTTATATTTTCATTAATTTTTAAATTTGCTCTAACACTCGCACATGCGTGTGCATGTGTGTGCGTGTGCACTTGCAGAGGTAAGAGGGCAGACAACTCTGTGAGCTCAGGTCTCTCCTTCAGCTTTCCCATGGGTTCTGAGGACTGAACTCAGACGGCCAAGCTTGCAATGATCTTGTCGTCCGACATATACTCTCATGGCTGAAAAGCCGAGAAGCACGTCTTAAACACACCTCTGTTCTCTCCCCCTTCTCACCCCATTGGCTGCTTCTCAGAGTGTGCTTGGCCGTGTCTTCTGCTTTGCTCTTTGCACCTTGGATCTCTTTATCCTCCACTCCACTGACTCTCAGGAGTGATTGCTCTTTTGTTAAACTCTTCCACTGAGTTGTTGATTTTATTACTTTTATTTCATTTAGTAATTTCTTTTTTAAAAGTTGTTTCTATTGAGTTATATATTTTTCTTCACTCCTCTCCCTTCCTCTCCCCTCCCCTTCTACCCTCTCTCATGGTCCCCATGCTCCCAATTTACTCAGGAGAGCTTGTCTTTTTCTACTTCCCATGTACATTAGCTCCATGTATATCTCTCTTAGGGTCCTCTTTGTTGTCTAGGTTCTATGGGATTGTGCTCATTTAGTAATTTCTATTTTGGTGTAGGAGGTCCTTCTTCTCTTTGTGTGCTGCTTTCATTGGTTGAATAAAGAGACTGCCTTGGTCTTTTGATAGGGCAGCCTTTATGTGGGCGGAGTAGACAGAACAGAATGCTGGGAAGAAGGGAAGTGTGGCAGACGCCATGGCTTTCCTCTCTGAGGCAGACGCTAGTTAGACTCATGCCGGTAAGCCACAGTCAAGTGGCAATACACATTAATGGAGATGGGTTAAACTAATATGTGAGAGTTAGCCAATAAGAGGTTAGAACTAATGGGCCAGGCAGTGAATACAATTTCCATGTAATTATTTTGGATGCCAGCTAGCTGGGCTGCTGGACGCAGCCTGCTGCGCTCTTTACAACACTATTTGACCCTCTAAATCTGCTTTTTATTGTTCCCAATAATGTGTGTGTGCAGTGTTAACAAAGCCCTTTCATTTCTCTGCATGATAACCAGACCTTTGACTTGTACAGTATCAATCCCAAAGACTGGAGGAGAAAGACCACTGACCCAAATCACTGTGGTCAAATTAATTAAAGAAAGTTATTAATTGTAATTAATTATAAAGCAAGCAATTGATTAAAGCAAGCTTTTTATTTGTGTACATGAGCTACCTCTCCCTAAGATGGGGTTCAAGAGGTCAGCATTGGATGTGAGGGAGACAAGGGTTTTTACAGCTCAGGGGTAGGGGCCTTCTAAATGGAAAATTTGGGCAAAATAGGTAGGGTTACAGGAGCAGAACATAAAAATAACAAGTTGATCAGAACAGCCTCCTAAAACAAAGACACGATTGCAGGGTAGTCACATAACCCTTTGAAACAAAGGTAGGCTTGCAAGATGGTTATAATAACTTTTTGAAACAAAGGCATGGTTGCCATTCCCTGTAACGGCAGAACAGAACCGTTCATAGTTAAAGTTACAGATGGGGTATGGCCCAATTCTTGAGAAACAGAGGTCTAATCACAAACAGGCACTAGCCTGGCTGGTCTTCACCTGAAGTAAGATGGCTTTCAAGCCTAAGATGGAAGCAATCTAGTTTATCACCAGTTTTTATTCATGGACACCTTACCTCCTGACTGATGGATTGCACCTGGCTCAGGGGAACAGGCCCGCGCCCTGGTGAGAGGGTACGTTCAGAGTTTCTGGGTATGAGATGCAGGGAAGCTGCATGCACCTCTGTGGGCATTAGAAGCTGCTCTGCCAAGTCCCTTTAAGAGCTTATGGCTCCCACGGGACCAGGCCTTTCTAAACCAGCTTCCAAGCAAGCAGTCAGCTGTCACCCCCCATGTGGTTGGTGAGGGGCGGATGAGTGGCCCCCACCTCACCACCAGCCCCCCACCGTTGCCACCCTGGAAGCAGCTCCTGATGCCGGTCCTCCCCCACTTTTAAAGCCAACTGTGGTTCTTACCCTTCTAATTGACTGGTATCACGTGTGGTTCATGAGCCTCTTAGAATCCTGAATGCTGACGCTAAGAAATCCTCTTTCTAGGCAAAAGTCTTCCAGATCCTTAATGTTTCCCGAGCAATTTTAGGTGGCATATCTTATGGCTTTTCTGAAATTTTCCATACTCCTGACATATTGAGAATCAATTCCTAGCCCCTCGGTGTTTATTATCTCTGATTTTGTGCTGCAGAAAATAAACCAAGTGAACGCGAGGCTTCTCAGCAGGTGCTCATCTTCCCCAGAGCAGGGTGGGAGCTGGGCCAGCACAGGACATTGGCCCTGCTGTCAAAGCGACTCTGGAGCTTGCGCAAAAGCAGGGGAAGACGGCTTACTCAAGGACTCTAATGAACAGAGTAATTCTCCACCATCATACCCTCCCGATGCTCTGGGGGTATGGCTGGACCATGTCATAATCCAGGGATTGTGTAACGAATATCTGTAGATATTCTAACTGTAAGAAATAATTCAGCTAAGACATATTAAGATGCTGATGTTGGGGCACCCCAGCCCTCCTGGCGCCTACACTACAGATTCATGGGTAAGTTAATGCTGGCTCTGGCAATGGTCACTGTGATTGCTCCCTGTTGGCCTGTTTCTTGCTATGTAGCCCACACTCTTGGTCCCTCCATCATCCTGTTTTTTGAGTGCTGAGATTACAAGTATATAAATCTTTAAGAAATAATTAATTTTATTTTTAATTATGTGTAGGTCTGTGTGGGCATCTACACATGAGTGCAGGTGCCCGCGGAGCACAGAGGCATCAGGTCCCTCTGGAGTCCCAGGTGGTTGTGTGCTGCCCAATGTGGGTACTGGGAACAGAACCTGGGCCCTCTGCAATAGCAGGATGTGCTCTGAACCCCAAGTCATCTCTCCAGCTCCTTGCATCCTTGTCTTTAAGTAGCAGGCTGCCTTCAGGGATCAGACGTTAAAAATATATACAGACATTGTTTAATCCCGTAATGTTGAAGGCAAGCTGAGTTTGAGCTACCAGCGTAGGAAGAACCCTTAGATGGTGAATTGCATCCGCTGGAAAATAAACCGTGAAGATGTTTCCTTGAGACTTGGAACAATGGCAGTGAGGAGCAGCTGAAATGATTTGATCCTCACATCCTAAACGGGAGGAAATTCTCTGATCTACTTACCCAGGAGTTAACTGAGGGCCTCTAGCAATGGAATTATCAAACTGAAAAATGAATTATGGCAAACTGAAATAATAGCCTGCCTCAATTCCTTTCTGACCTGTAAACTCTTGAAACTAAAAGTAGTTAGCTCTTTTTAATTTAGTGTGGGTAATATTTTTTGAAAACTCAAAATATACTAAACAGATTTTTCTAGGGGAGCCGTTCTCAACGTATAGGTCGCGACCCCCAAGACCATTAGAAAACACATATTTACATTGTGAGTCATCACAGCAATGAAATTACAGTTACGACGTAGCAACAAAAATAATCTTATGTCTGGGGGTCAGCACAACATGGGGAACTGTGTTAAAGAGTCGCAGCTTTAGGGAGGCTGGGAACCACTGCTTCAGAGAGATACAGTTCAAATCTTGGGTTCGACCAGTTTCTGTTTCTAGGTCTCAGGCCTCTTCTGTTAACGGACAATGGGCCTGGGAACTCCTGTAAAATGTCTGTAGTATGTCTGGAATGAGCACTAACTTCTAGTAGTTGCCCCCGTCACATGACTGCTCAATTAATAATGGGCGCTGAGAAGTTATACACTTTTGGGTGATTCTTTATGTTTAACATGATGATTTTCACACCAAAATAAACAAAACATATGTGTTAAAATATATGCACATGCAGAGCCTCGAGAAGTCCAGGCTGGCCTCGAACTCCTGATCTTCCTGCCTCTGTCTCCCAAATGCTGGGGTTACAGCCTGAGCCATGCTTAGATGAGTTCTGAACAAAGTGCTTTGCATACAAGGCCATCTTGTCTTCGAGTCTCAGTCTGTCACGCATGATCATTGTCTCAGGGTCCTAGAGAGCCTTCTTGCGTCAGGTTTTTATTTGAAGAAAGTCTTAGGGAGAAGGAAGATGTTGATCATGTTTAAACATGAGACAAATACCTGTGGACACGGAGTCTCTATTCTCTCCCCCACTGACCATGGTCTAGACAAAATCCTTTTTTCTTCCTTGGTAAGAAATCTTTCTATAATGAAAAAAAATACCTATTTAACTTTTATTTATTATATGAATTTAGTCTATTTAATCTGTTTTATTTACATAGGTTATTAAGTTAATTTTTCCTATTAAAATAATGGAATCGCTGGGTGGTGGTGCACACCATGCCTTTAATCCCAGCACTCGGGAGGCAGAGTCAGGCAGATGTCCGTGAGTTGGAGGACAGCCGGGTCTCTAAAGCTACACTTAATGTATTTTAGTCTAGAGGCCGTGTTTTCAAGTACAAATCAACAAGTAAACATTTGTACACACGTTATATTAGCCCGAAACTGCTAATATTTGAGTTGTAGATCCAGAGCGTCCTCTGGCTTGCCACAGACTGAAGGAAGCGCTGGTGATCAGCTCCGTGCTTACTCTTGGGTTCACCACCACCAAGCATGCCGATGACATCATATGAGCGTCCTTGTTGAAGCAACACACGAATGAATCAGGACAGTGACTCTTCCTCTTTGAACGTGTGGACTGCACGACGGAAGTGAAAAATGCTGAGTGTGTAACAAATGCACCCTTCACACACATACACGCACGCACATGCGTGCACACGCACGCACATGCACACACACATACACACACGTGTGTGTACGTGGGCCCAAGCTCTGTGCAAACACAGCAAAGAGTGATCTTCATATTCTGAAAAAGAGGCCAGGGTGTCTTCTCAAACCACATCATGAAGAAATTTATGAAAAAGAGAAGGACCTGGAAATGGGGAAACGTGTGATTCAGTTGAGCAACAGAAGCAAATGCCCTTTCTGGTATCTTCACTATTTCCTCTAAACACCCCACAGAGGTTGGTTTCTTTTTTGTGTGTGTTTGATTTTCGTTTTTTGTTGTTTTTTAAATGTTTGACTTTCACCCAAATCTGGTGGGAAATAAAGAGAACCTGAGTGGTTGATCCCCCAGTTAGGTCTCATCTCAGAAGCCTTGACTAAACAACAATTGTCCAGCCACGGAAAGGAGAAAGAAGTCTGTCTATATGAGTATGAGAGAGAAATCACTCAAACCCAGTGGCTTGAAGGAGAGGGGCATTGAAGTTCTTACGGTTAGGAAATAGCCTCTCCGTGGGAGATGTCCGAGCTGAAACGATTGTCATAACCAATGGAAGAAGAAAGATGTAGGTAGCTCTTGTTCTCACAGACTGCTAATCTCATCTGTCTATTTGGCAGCTGGTGTTGACAGGAGAGGAGCCTGGGGTGTGTTACTGATGGTTCTACCACCGAGGGAGAAAGACTTGGGTCTGAGGGTGAGCGGTCCCGTGGGCTAGAATACGATTACAACTTAGGGACCATGGCTGTGCTCCTCTTCCCACCCCTTCCCACGGGTGCTGCTCTAGGAAGAAAGGAAAGGTTCCACCCAAGCACTGTGTGTGAGCAGGAGGCACAGACACAGTTGCCCTGTTCCTTCTGGGCAGGGCCCTTGCTCTAGTCTACCTTAGGCGGCTGTGTTAGTTTAGTTTGCCTTGTGTTGGTAACCGAAAGTAACTTGGGGAGGAAAGGGCTTATTTCATTTTAGAGTTGTGGTCTCTTCATGAAGAGAAACCGAGGCAGGAGCTTGGAGGCAGGAACTGAAGCAGAAGCCATGGAGGAGAGCTGCTTACTGGCATGGTCCTCACAGCTTGTTCTGCCTGTGACACTGTCCCTAGTGAGTTGGGCCCTCCCACATCGATCAATCATAAAATGCCTTATGGGCTTCCTTATAGGCAATTTAGCGGAAGTATTTTCTCAACTGAGAAGCCTCTCCTCAGATAATTCTGACTTGAGAAAAAAACCAACCAGGAGTGGTGTTTCATTTTGACATTAACTGTGTGTTACGTTATACCAATACTGTTACATTTTCCTGGAAGCAGGTAAGAAGTTTGAGGAGACAGCCTGGAGCACCAACTGTACAGTAGGCAGCCTGGAGCACTCACTGTACAGTAGGCAGCCTGGAGCACAGCTGTACAGTAGGCAGCCTGGAGCACTCACTGTACAGTAGGCAGCCTGGAGCACTCATTGTACAGTCAACAGTCTGGAGCACCAGCTGTACAGTCGGCAGCCTGGAGCACAAGCTGTACAGTTGACAGCCTGGAGCACTCACTGTACAGTCGGCAGCCTGGAACACCAGCTGTCCAGTCGAAGACAATCTCTAGTGAGTTCCACCACCCTGTCTTAAACTATAGCTGTGAAGAGGAACATCCCCACCGAGTTCAAGAAGGCCATACTTGACTCCTGGAAAGTCAGAAGACATACAACATCTACCATCCTTACCAAGAGCTCAGCCACCAGGAAGATAGCAATGTCTTTTTTCTGGATCCGTGTCACACCCCTACCGCTAAAGACTAATTGTCTCTAGAGAGAAGCCAGCTTTGACTAAATTTCAGCCCCGTCGTGTCTGTAAAGCAAAGCTGTTGGTTGCCTGCAGCCTCCTCGTTGACCCTCAGTGTAGAAGCAGAAGCTTGGAGTTAATATCAGCAGAGATGCTCTTTACCTTGGGGCTAATAATCAGCGGGGACGCTGTTTCTAGGGCCTTTGGCAGCTTTCACTTTGGACCCTGAGGAAGCCACTGGCTTTTTTATTTATGTCACATGTGACACCGATACAATGATAATATGTAGCAAGAGGAAACTGCCGGTACTCTAGCTTCCTTCGGATGGATTTACTTTCATTTCTGTGACTGATTCTCCATTGAGATTCATTTTCATTTCCTGCTAAGTATCAGTCCAGAGGGAAGAGAAACTGAGCTGGGCTAGTAAGGAATGACTCAGATCATGAGGAAGGTTCAGCCGGACCCACAGATTGGCTAAAACCCTTAAAAAGTAACGAAGTTTTAAGTATTTATAGATAAAAAAAAACTGGTAAGGGATCATAAGTAGCTGGATGGTGGTGGCACAGGCCTTTAATCCCAGTACTTGGGAGGCAGAGGCAGGTGAATCTCAGTGAGTTTGAGGCTAGCCTGGTCTACAAAAAGAGTTCCAGGAGTCAGGCCAAGACAGCCAGTACTTACACAGAGAAACACTGTCTTGAAAAAGAAAGAAAGAAAGAAAGAAAGAAAGGAAGAAAGAAAGAAAGAAATTTAGTATTATATTAGAAATGGTTAAAATGAACACTGTAAGGGGCTGAAGTAATTGGAAAAGAACAGGGGGTTAGGGGGGTTGTGTATCTGTTATTCAGTCACTCAAGGGACTGGGGAAATGATGAGTTTGAGGCCAGCCTGGGTTACATAGTAAGACCTTGTCACAGACCAAACATAAGAAAGGATTGGGACAGAACCCCAAAAAGAAGCAGGGACAGCACAATAAAGATAAAGGCAAAATTAATAAAAACGGGTTATAAAACTAGAAAGGGGATCACAGGGGTCTCAAGTAGGGGTTTAGTAAGGGCTGGGAATGGAGAGGGACGGCATGTGTGTAGTTTGGAAGAGAAGAGGGGGTGGAGGATGAGGGGAGGGGGAAGAAGAAGCGTGGGACAGGAAGGGAAGGGCCCAGCAGGAGGAGAAAGGGGCTGGGGGGAGGCACGGAGGGAAAAGAGAGTGTGTGTAGAAATATGACGAAGCCTGTCACTTCGAATTGTGGAGCTAAGGCAAATAATCCTCAAATTGTGGAGCTAAGGCAAATAATATTTAACAGACCCCCCCAATTTCACAGAAATTCACTGTGTAATAAAGACGCTAGCAAATAAGAAAATAAAACAGAGAAGCCAAAATATAATAAATAGAACCTACAAAATCCCCAGTTTACACTTTTTCCCTATAAAAGGAGGGTGATCCACACTGTGCTCTCAAATCCCGCTTTGGAGAGCCAGCCCTGTGCACAGTAAACAAAGCCTGCGCAACTGACTTTAATTTGGATGGTGGTTTCCGTTCTCTCTTGGTGGGATCAGCAGTGTCAAGGCAGATGTGACTGTTGTGGGGACGTAGGGAGAGGGCTGAGCATTACCTAAGCAAACACAAAACAGTCAGAAGAAGATGGCGTTACCTTAGTCATCAGTCCCAAGGCCACTGTGTACTCCATCTGGGACATACTTGAAATACTCCGTGAAAGAATCTGTGGCCAACGTCTTACATCCCTTCTCTACTCTTTTTACCTATAATGTCCTCCTGGACTGTTGCTGTGATTTTGAAGACGTCTTAATGAAATCCTATGATGTTGCTGGAGGGACAAAGAGGACCAGGAACATTGAGTTCTCTGATCCAGCAGCCCTCCTTGGGTACAGGTCTCAACGACAGTCTTTGAGTCAGGCCTCCACGTCTGCTCCTGCCCTGAACCTTCAGGAAGTTAAAAGCTGGAGGAGAGATTTGTGTGGCATTCCTGTTTCCCGACAAAGAAAGCAAGGCACAGTGACCATGTCACTCTGATAATGGAAAATATGTATGTATGTAATGGTATGTATGTAATAGTATGCATGTAATAGTATGTATGTAATGGTATGTATGTAATAGTATGTATGTAATGGCATGTATGTAATAGTATGTATTAATGGTATGTATGTAATAGTATGTATTAATGGTATGTATGTAATAGTATGTATTAATGGTATGTATTAATGGTATGTATGTAATAGTATGTATTAATGGTATGTATGTAATAGTATGTATGTAATAGTAAACAGTAAAACGAAATTCACCATTACACAGTGTAGGCCATTTCAGGGGAGCATAGGAATATTAAAATGGTTGATGAAGTGTAGGGGTGCATAGGAATATTAAAATGGTTGATGAAGTGTTCATGAGGACCAGAGGTGGAGTCAGAAGAAATGACAAGCTCATCTAGGAATGAACAGCCCAGAAAAGGAACCACAACACCGCAATCTCTAAAGGCCACCACAACAGCATAGTGAAGACTTAAGTCTAAAGTCGCTCTCATCCCGAAGATGCCCAAACCGAAAGGCAGCTAGATACAGAGATAGGAATGACTAAGAATCGAGACATCAGTGGCTTCTGGTGGGACTTTTTATTACCATGAAGGGTATTTGAAGGGAGATATCAAGTCTGCTTCATGTGAATCTTCTGCTTCTTCTTCTAGCCTTAGTAAATGTGCCAAAGCTGCCGATTTCACCGGGTTAAAACTATTATGGGGCTGAGGCTATAATTCAGAGACAGAGCACCAAACTTGGTTTAATTCTCAGTACTGTTTAAAAAAATAATGGCATATACGATGCTTATTAAATATAATTGTAACTTTGATAATTATGCCCAATTCTTTTTTTCCAGTTTTCATGTGTATGCAGGTGTTTGTGTGCATGTTTTTGCACATGTCTGTGACTGCGTGTGCTGTGTGTATTGCATGTATGTGAATTCAGGCCAGAGGCTGATCTTCTCTTACTCTTTCACGGTAGGCAGAGGTACTGCTTGTTCATTTCCTGGCTGCTCAGACCCGAAATAATCACACAGAAACTCTTGTAATTACAATACTGTTTGGCCAATAGCTTATGCATATTTCTAGGTAACTCTTACATCTTAAATTAATCCATTTCTATTATTTTATATTTTACCCCGAGGCTTGTGGTTTACCGAGAAGGTTCTAGCTGGTGGCTCGAGTCTTTCTCCTCCAGGGGCTACATGGCATCTTCCTGACTCTATATCTCTTCCAGCGTGACTTTATTCTGCAGCTTCTTTATTAACCAATGGTATTCACAGCATACAGAGGGGAATCCCACATCACCTCCTCTTTTCTGTCTAATTAAAAAGGAAAGTTTTAACTTTAACATAGCAAGGTTACAGTCAACAAAACAGTTATCAACCAAGAATTACAGTTACAATACTTAGTCTATTTATATTTGGCAAATTAAGGAAAATACTCTTATCAATCCTATCTTTGTGAGTCTAAAGTTTTATATTTAATCTACCTTTTATTATAACTAAGGAAAACTATAACTATGTATTCTTCAACTCCATTAAAGACTCCAGAAGGATATACTATTACCTAAGTAAACAGGGAGTGCATTGTAAGCAATTCCAAAACTCTATAATTGACAGAGACATCTCACTGCCTGGACAGTCACCCAAAGTTTTTTTTTTTTTTGTAACATTGGGGCACCCATCTTTAGCCTACAGGCTCATAGTATTCGGCAGACTTTTCATGAAGCAGGAAATTTTAAGAACAGTTTTACCTATATTGGCAGTTTGTCAGTCACTTTTCTTCTGTGTCCTGCAGAATGTCTGGCAGACTCTTTCATGAAGTAGAAACCCTGAAAGACTGTCTCACCTTAGGCAAGTTCAGCAGTCATTTTTCTGTGGGTCTTGCATGTGCAGTTCATACAGCATAGCATCAAGCAGTCCAGGCAAGAGCAGTTTCTTGCCCGAATGCTAGCAAACTCCATAAGGAGCCTCTACGATGCCCATCTCTTCTTGAAGTAGATTGGTACTACCAGGAGTAGATGTGTCTCATTGTCATGAAAAGTTCTTAAAACATTTTAAATGCCATATTTTGTTAGTCTTTGAAAGGTTTGAAGAATAACTATTCATCTGAAACATATCTTTGTACATCTAGAAAACCTGACTAACTTGACTACAAGCTTGATTATTATAGACGACTATATTAACCTGCTTTTTAATTATACATTACATTTTAAATGAGCTGCACAAACACAATACCTTAATCAAGAGCAGAAATATACATATAACAAAACTTACCTTAAATTTGCATCAATAAACCAAGATCCATACCAATGCAAATCTCTATAGCATATCCCCCTTTAAATGTGAACAAACATTTATAAACAATATTTGGGAGTCTCTTTAAAGACTTCATCAGAGTCTCTCAATCAAACGCAGTCTTTGCCGATACAGCTAATCTTGCTAGCTAGCTTCCTTTGAGGCATCCAGGTCTGTGCAGTCTGAGGCTGGGATTAAGGGCAGCCACACCTGTCTGTAATTTTCTTTGGTGTCTGGGGATTCAAACCCTGGCCTCCAAACTTTCCTGGCAGGTGCTGCAACTGTAGAGTCACCTATCTCCCTAGCCCAATTATGCATAACTTCCATTTAGTTCCTGAAAGATATGGTCATTAAAGGAGGAATTGTGGGGCTGGGGGTGTAATTCAGTTGGTAGAGTACTTTCTAGCATGCGTGAGACCCTGGGTTCCATCTTTAGCACCGTAGAAACGGGCATGGTAGCAGACGGTGTGCCCTCCTAGTACTCTTGAGATGGAGGCAGGAGGATTAGAAATTCAAAGTCGTCTTCAGCCCAGGATGTATGAGACCCTGTAACATACACACACACACACACACACACAGAGAGAGAGAGAGAGAGAGAGAGAGAGAGAGAGAGGGCATTACAGGCTGCTGCTTCTTTAAATGACTAAAGCAGTTTTAGTCAGTTCTTTGTGGGTTTAAATTTTCTTCATTTAGAGCTGGACCAACAACTGGCCGTGGGTAACTTCCCACGGTAGAGAAGACATTAGCATGTAATTTTTTCTATTCATGTTTGAGAAGTGCCCTGAAGTCATTTTAAAACCGTGACATGTGTAAAAGTGAGGCCGTCATTACAGATCATCTGTATGTGGACATATCCATGATACAGATGTTTGTGTATTCTTTCATGAGCCCTGCGAGCATCATGATTTTCTTTGTCCATTGTCTGGTTAATTATGAGATGTGTCCCACGTTCCCATGTTCCTAGACACTACTGTCTGGTTAATTATGAGTGTGTCCCATGTTCCCATGTTCCTAGTTCTTTCTTTTTTTTTTTTTTTTTTTTTGGTTTTTCGAGACAGGGTTTCTCTGTGGTTTTGGAGCCTGTCCTGGAACTAGCTCTTGTAGACCAGGCTGGCCTCGAACTCACAGAGATCCGCCTGCCTCTGCCTCCCGAGTGCTGGGATTAAAGGCCTAGTTCTTTCTTATAGGCATTCAGATTGATGGCAGTAGGCATTTTATTTGAGAACTATAGATATTTATTAGAAAAAAAAAACCATTTTATCCTTTAAGGTCATGGTAACCATCCCTCTAGCATAACCATGCTATCTTGATCACACTGACTTTGGAATTTTCAGGAGTGAAGGGGCCAGTGTTATAGTGTGCTTGTGAGGATGTGAAGGGGAGCAAACTGCCTGGTTTTAATTCTGCTTTTTAATATATATATATATGTACATTATATATATATATATATTTACATGTTATTCCCCCCACTCCACAAGTAGTTGTATTGACTCTTTTTTCCACTTGTACAATGGAGACAACAATGGCATCCACTTCTAGGTTATTGTCGGGACTAAGTGAGAAAATACATAGGAAGAATAATTAGTAACACACAAATGTGAGTTAAGCTGATACATTAATCTGACTTTTCTTCTGTGCACCCTGTATATCAAATCCCACCCAGGTTTTCTTTTTCTAGATGAGCCTTGCTGTGTAGCACAGACTAGCCCCAAACTCACAATCCTCTCGTCTCCTCCCAAGCACGGGACTATAGTAAGCAGGCACCACCACTCTCAGCTCCGGCAGCCTTTATCTGAGTCTAGAATGTGTCCTAAGGAAAGAGTAACTCAAAATTTAAAGATGTTGCAGCTCTGGTCATAATGGTTAGGGATTACCTGCATGTGCCTGAAGAGAAGTTGATGAACTCAAATGATGGTACATCCATACAGCAGAAAACCACAGAAGGAAAATAGTGTGAGGATTATGAAAATGTTATTTGATGGAATCTTAGTGAATTGAGGCTTGCCTGTATCTCTCAGGATACCCAGAGCTCTTTCTGGAGTCTCTGCATTCCTGTGTGTCAGCCAGCTACCTCACTGAAGCAGTCTTGGAATCTCAGCGGACCACAACAGGGAGCATTCGTTTCGTCTCATGGCAAGCTCTGTTTCAGAGTAGTGCATGGTTAGTGCAGATGGCTTCATGGCCAACGGAAACCAAGTGGATGAGCCACAGTGGAGAGTCAAGACGGCATCTTTAGCTGCTCCTGATGCTGTAGAAGCGTGGGGTGACCCACTGCTAGTGAGATTGCTAGTCAAGTCCCTGCTGTGAGACAATGCTCTGCACATTGTAAATATTCGTCACTCAGGTTGGCTTAATAAGATGCTGATTGGCCAGTAGCCAGGCAGGAAGTACAGGCAGGGCAGCTAGACTAGGAGAATTCTGGGAAGAGGAAAGGCAGAGGCATGGTCACCAGCCAGATGCAGAGGAAGTAAGATGAGAATGCCCCACTGAGAATAGGTACCAATCTGTGGCTAAACATAGGTGAGAATTATGGGTTAATTTAAGTTGCAAGAGCTAGCTAATAATAAGTCTGAGCTAACAGGCCAAACAGTTTATAATTAATATAAACCTCTGTGTGTTTCTTTGGGACTGAATGGCTGTGGGACTGGGCAGGACAGCAACTTCTGTCTACAAAGTAACCACCACATCATTGAACCACCCTTCTTTCTGTTTAACTGTCTTTCTCTCCTAACAGAATCCCTGGAATCATTAGATCTTCACAGCTCTCTAAGGACCCCACTCTGACTGAGGGCACAGAGCTGCTAACTTGAACCTTGAACCTCCTCTCCTAGGATGTTCTTGTCTACCGGCCTAAGTTAACTGTCTCTGTGATATTTATAGTAAGCATTTCGTCTCCTTGGATTTAACCTAAGTGTTATAAATCCATAGTATCTTTCAGGACGATGGCTTATATATTACTGACTTCACTTTTTACTGCTATAGATGATTGATTCTTCCTATGTGTCTCAAGGAACAGAGGCCAGTTTGTGCTAGGGGGACTCTTTTCATAACTCTCAGAGAGGCTGATGTAAGAAGTTTCTGGATCCAAATGGTAAAATTATCCAATCTGTGAACCAATCTTAAAATAGAGTTTTGTCATAATTGTTCCTTAAGAAATATAAACAGGGGGCTGGAGAGATGGCTCAGAGGTTAAGAGCACTGGCTTCACTTCCAAAGGTCCTGAGTTCAATTCCCAGCAACCACATGGTGGTCACAACCATCTGTAATGAAATATTCTGCCCTCTTCTGGCCTGCAGGGACATATGCAGGCAGACCACTGTATACTTAATAAATAAATAAATAAAATAAATCTTAAAAAAAAAAGAAATATAAACAGTAGAGGGAGAAAATAGTTGGAAGGGAGTACCACCACTAAAACTTGAGCCTTTCCAGCAGACTCTGAGCATCCACAAAACAAAATGAGTAAACAAACTAAAGACAGAGTTTAAACGGAGAGAGATGGGCTATGGGCTTTGAGAATGGAGAAGAAAGGTTCTAAACATCAGGGATGGAAAGCAGGAACAGTGGTCCACATTTCCAATC
The DNA here is from genome assembly GCF_018167655.1 of Microtus oregoni. NCBI lineage: Eukaryota > Metazoa > Chordata > Mammalia > Rodentia > Cricetidae > Microtus > Microtus oregoni. Next base: position 3,438,863 of record NW_024543830.1, on the reverse strand, counting down.
TTACTATGTGGGAGGCAAAGGCAGGTGGCGCTCTGGATAGACAAGGCCAGCCTGGTCCACAAGTGAGCCTCAGGCTGTCAGGGCTACAGCATCACCCTGGAGAGAGAGGTGGGAGGGGCATGCAGCTAGGCATAGTGGTACAGGGCTATAATAATCCTAGCACTTGGGAGGTAGAAACAGGAGGATCAGGAGTCAAGGTCATCCTTGGCAACATAGTATATCTGAGGATAACCTGGGCTACAGAAGACCCTGTTATAGAGGAGGAAAGAACTAAGGATGTATTTCCCAGAAAAAAGGAACACAACCATAATGCAAGTGGACAGAAGTGGTCATTTCCTTCCTCTTTTCTAATCTTGGTTCCTAGCCTTTACTAGAGTCTCTTCAATGTCTTACACAGTGCAGATTTTTACCAGCTTGGAGGTGACATGTGGCTTCTAACGACCCTGCTCCTTTGGGGTAAGTTAGGCTCAGGGAGACTTGTCGGGGGAGTTGGCTCTGGCCATGGCGATCAAGACGTTACGTCATTGTTTGGTTAGCCTAAGAACTCAAGTCTAAAGACAGCTGTATCAAGGATCCAATCATTTATTGGTGCTTATTTCCAAAGGATGGGAAGGGGATCCTCTGGTGGCATTAAACCTGCAAGCTTCCATCAGAATAAAGAGGGTATCATGAATACCCATCCCTGGTATGGTGATGGTGAGTCTCTCAAGAGACTTCAGCTGGGTCCTCAAAGTCGATGTGAGCTCTTCCCAATTCTCCCTTCGTCACCAGTATCTTCTAGTCCCCAACTGACATCTGTGTCTCTGGTCTCTTGCAGTTCCAGGCGGTGGACAAGTGGGTGAGTGGGCTCTCGATCAATTTCTCATCTGCTGCTTCCCTGCTTTCAAAGGGTGGCTTCCATTAACCTGGAGGGAGGAGCACAGGGGGAAGACAAGCAAGAGAAAGATTTCTTAGTGACCGTCTCTGTATTTAGAGGGGGTTTTCTACAAAAGGTTTTCTGAGTGAGCCCTGGCTGCTGAACTAAATCCCTAGATCAGCGGTTCTCAACCTTCCTGAAGCTGCGACCATTTAATATAGTTCCTCATGTTTGGTGACCCCCAACCATAACATTATTGTCATTGCTACTTCATAACTGTAACTTTGCTACTGTTATGAACTGTAATGTAAACATCTGTGTTCTCCGATGGTCTTAGGCAACTCCTGTGAAAAGGTCATTTTGACCTCCAAAGGGGTTGTGGCCCACAGGTAGAGAACCACTAGCCTAGTGAGCTCAGAAAAGCAGATAATTGTGGGAACCCAGAAGCAGCCCTGCCCGGCTGGTTTTTCTAGCCCCCCCCCCCCCCCCAACTTGTCTCTTTTATAAGAAAGCAGAGATAGGTGGTTCTCCTCAGACGGAAAGGCTTCACGGGCTTGAGCCTCAGTTTCCCCCCAAAGACAGCCTAGCACTGAGTGTAGGGAATCTGGTTCAAGGCAGTTTGCTCTGGTTTAAAACTCCACTTTCTTAAACACCAATGATTTCATCACTAGCTACCAAATCCTAACACCTGTACTGGGATCAAATAACTCCAAAGGCTCCCATTGCAGAGCGGGGCTCTTACGGACCGGCTGGCTTCCTGGGATTCCACTTGCTAAGTTTTTCAAACTGACTTACATATACTTTCGCCTTGTGCAAGCGATACTTTACCAATCCCTCCCAGTCCTTGCGTTAGCTCCACTTAGGATCTTCTCCATTCTTCTTCTTTTTCCTACAGTCAGTGACAGGAAGGCTGTGATCACCTTGCAGCCTCCCTGGGTCAGCATTTTCCAGGAGGAAAATGTCACTTTATGGTGTGAGGGGCCCCACCTGCCTGGAGACAGTTCCACACAGTGGCTTCTGAACAACACAGTCCTTCAGGTCTCCACGCGTAGTTACAGGATCACGGAGGCCACTTTCAAGGACAGTGGTGAATACAGGTGCCAGACTGGTCTCTCAATGCCAAGTGACCCTGTACAGTTGGAAATCCACACAGGTAAACATGGCACGGGGCAGGAGGGCTGGGGATCCCAAGGTCTTCTTTTGTGCGGGGGCCAGAATGCTGTCTGTCTGTCTGTCTGTCTGTCTCCCTTTCTCTCTGAGAGTGTATGTGAGACTTTATATGAGTGAACGTATCAGCTCTAAGGACCTACTAGGTCCAATCAAGTCAGTATAATTAAAACATTACATCAAGATCATACGTACTCCTAGCGCTCTAGATTGGACCAGTTTTGGGTACAATGTCTCAAGAAAAATTTCAGGCTCTTGTGTTTTATCTTTGTCAAAAATTTATGGCAACACATCTTTAATTTCCTCAATGGCAGCTCTCTTGTGTGTTTTTCATTGTATCGTTCTGATTGTGTATAGTGGCTTCACATTGTGGTTTTAATTTATAATTTTTTTGGTGACTGTGGTATTGACCTCTTTTAGTGTGTTTATTACTTGTCTTTATAAAGTACCTGATTAGCCTTTTGGCCAATGTTTTTTTTTCTTTTAAAATGGTATTGCATTTTAGGTGTGTGTGTGTGTGTGTGTGTGTGTGTGTGTATCTGTATGCCATGTGTGCAAGGACCTACCCTTGATGGTCAGAAGAGGGTGCTGGACCTCCTAGAACTGGAGTCATTAGCAGTAGCAGGACTAAGTTCTGGGAACTGAACTCAGGTCTTCTAGACCAGTGGTTTTCAACCTCCCTAAAGCTGCGACTTTTTAATACAGTTCCTCGTGTTGTGGTAACCCCAGACCGTAACATTATTTCCATTGCTACTTCATAACAGTAATTTTGCTACTGTTATGAATCATATTGTAAATAATTTTTTTTGGAGATAGAGGTTTGCCAAAGGGGTTGTGACCCACAGGTTGAGAATCACGGTTCTAAAAGAATAACAAGCACTCTTTCTTTCTTTCTTTCTTTCTTTCTTTTTCAAGCACTCTTTCTTAACTGCTGATCCTGTTAAGAAATCTCTCTAGCTCCTTCTCCCAAAGCCATTGGCTCATCGGAACTCTTTATATATTCTGGGTTCCTCAAGTGTTGGTAATTTCTTTGTGGCTTGCCTCCCCCCACAAAAGAAACAGAAGTTCTTGACTGTCATCTAATATACCAGGCTTTCTGCTTCCTGCTCCCTCTATCCTATTTATAAAATGTTTTGCCATGGTTGTGCAACAGTGGGGACTCCATTGAGGTTATGCTGATGCTCAGTCACCTTCCGTCTGTCTGGGGATGCTAAGACACTAAGACACTGTCTGGTTGGCATGGCAGGAAGATAGAAAGAAGGCCATCTAGGGAATAAAGGTGGCAAACTTCCAAGATGACCGGCTTCTTCCTCACCCCCCTGATCTGAGACAAAAGCCTGGCAGCTTAAAAAAATAGGCCTGGAGAGCTTTATTTATTTGTTTAGTTATTTTCTTCCAAAATTTGGGTCCAAAAAAACAAAACAAAACAAAAAAAAAACAACAAAAAAAAAAACAAAATTTGGGTCCTCTGCTGATGGACCAGCCTAGGAATTCAACAGAATCTGTAGATATTTACATAACAATTGTGGACCAGTCAGTCACCATCCTTAAATCAGGGAAGAAAGACTCACCAAAGACAAAAAAAAAAAAAAAAAAAAACCTAGCCATTGAGAAGAGACTAGATTTATTTTATTTTGTTTTGTTTTATTTTGAGACAGGGTTTCTCTGTGTAGGCCTGGCTGTCCTATAATTCATTCTGTAGACCAGGCTGGCCTTGAACTCACAGAGATCCACCTGCCCCAGCCTCCTGAGTGTTAGAACTAACGGTGTATGCCACCACTGCCTAGAGACGAGATTTTTCAGTTCTCAGCCCAACCTTGCTTTGGAGAGGATCTCTGTGTACTTGCTGTGTGTGCAGAGGTCTCTGTGTGCTTGCTGTGTGTGCATAGGGTCTCTGTGTGCTTGCTGTGTGTGCATAGGGTCTCTGTGTGCTTGCTGTATGTGCATAGGGTCTCTCTGTCCTTGCTGTGTGTGCATAGGGTCTCTCTGTGCTTTCTGTGTGTGCAGAGGTCTCTGTGCGCTTGCTGTGTGTGCATAGGATCTCTGTGTGCCTGCTGTGTGTGCAGAGGTCTCTGTGTGCTTGTGTGTGCGGAGGTCTCTGTGCGCTTGTGTGTGCAGAGGTCTCTGTGTACTTGTGTGTGTGTAGAGGTCTCTGTGTGCTTGTGTGTGTGCAGAGGTCTCTGTGTTCCTGTTGTGTGTGCAGAAGTCTCTGTGTGCTTGTGTGTGTAGAGGTCTCTGTGTGCTTGTGTGTGCAGAGGTCTCTGTGTGCTTGCTGTGTGTGCAGAGGTCCCTGTGTGCTTGTGTGTGCAGAGGTCCCTGTGTGCTTGTGTGTGCAGAGGTCTCTGTGTGCTTGTGTGTGCAGAGGTCTCTGTGTGCTTGTGTGTGTGCAGAGGTCTCTGTGTGCCTGCTGTGTGTGCAGAGGTCTCTGTGTGCCTGCTGTGTGTGCAGAGGTTTCTGTGCGCTTGTGTGTTTTCAGAGGTCTCTGTGTGCCTGCTGTGTGTGCAGAGGTCTCTGTGTGCTTGCTGTGTGTGCATAGGATCTCTGTGTGCCTGCTGTGTGTGCAGAGGTCTCTGTGTGCCTGCTGTGTGTGCATCTCCTTACCTCTGATAGTACCTCTTTCTCACCAGCTAATGCTGTCTGCTGTATTCAGGAATTTCCCTGCTGCCGTCTGTTGCACTCAAGACTTTTTCTTGCTTTTTAAATCTTTGACTGGCAGAGAAAAAAAAAAAAACAGCAGAGACCCTAGGACCAAGAAAATGCTGCTGGTTGGGTCCAGGTTCTAGTCATGGAACTCAGAATGAGGCTAACTTTCCTACTCAGAGGCAGTGAAGATAAGGGGTGACGTTAGAACTAGATATTAGTAAGCTCGGTGTCTATATATCATATGACACAGCTAAAAGCTGTATCTATTGTGTTTTGATATGAAATACCCCATTCAGGGCTAAAAAACTACATTTTTCCTCCTACGTGGACTCTACCAAAACCATAAGTAAACAAATGTACATTTGGGTAGAGTGTAGCATAAGGAAAGAGAAGAGAAGGGTAAGGTCAGATGAGGAGGAAGGACAGAACACAGGTAAGGGACATGTCCATGAAAGAGGACAGAAAGCTAATTACTTTCCTGGGTCTATCTCTGTCGTGGATTTTTCAGTTTTGGTGATAGATAAGAGCATGGAAATATATTCCACAGTGACAGTATAGAACCCTGAGATGAAGGCCGACAGCCTTCACTCTGGATGTGATTTTAGCTATGCAAAAGTCCACTGAGATATACAGACCTCGAGTCTGGCTAATTTCAGTGTGCAATTTTCTCATATTCATGTTTTGATCTTTTCATATGGAGATAGATCAAAATCTACTGTGTTTCAGACATAAAGCCAAGACATCTGTTTGTCTGGGCAGTGTGGGATTGAGTTTTGGGTCTTACTTGCATTTAGAAGGAACGTGGCAGTTTTAGAGACCAGAGACCCTGTCCCACTTGGCAGAGGACCGAGCCCACAGACCCTGCTCCGCATGGCAGTGACCGCACCCTTGCTCTCCGTAGATGAGTTCTGGAGAGTGGAAGGCCCACTTTCCCTGAACGCCTCATCTTCACTAACAGACACGTCAGCGGTTACAACATATTCCTTTTCTAGCGCAGCATAACAAAGCATCACAAAGCTACAGCCCCGAACACACAGAACAATCACGGTTCAGGTTCCACAGCCTCTCTGTAGTCAGGGTGTTGAATGGACTGTGTTCCTTTGGGTCCTTCAGATTCACAAAGTCATTGGCAGAATTCAGTTCCTTGCGGTTACAGGACTGGTGTCCTCGTTTTCTAATTAACTGTCCACCGGTGGGGGTGGGGAGGCAAGCTCAGCTCCCAGAGGCCCTTGGCATGTAACCTCATGTCACAGCAGCTTACTGCTTCAAGGCCACCAGGAGCGTCCCTCTCCAGCCTGCTAAGAATAAAGCCATATATAGCAAATGTGTGCCTGGCCTTTGTCATATTCTCTTGACTTTAGAAGCTGGACATAAGGGCACAACACATTCAAGGGGTTTTGTATGCATGAATCATTGGGGTCATCTAAGAATTCTGTCTTCCATGCAAAGTAAACTTTGTCCCAGCCAGTTTCTCAGTGCTGAGAAGGGGTAGTGTGCACAGCTGCTGGAGAAGATGATGGGGGAGTGGGTAGTGTGCAGAGCTGCTGCAGAGGATGATAGGGGAGTGGGTAGTGTGCAGAGCTGCTGGGAGAGGGTGCTGGGGTGGGTAGTGTGCACAGCTGCTGGGAAAGGGTGCTGGGGTGGGTAGTGTGCAGAGCTGCTGCAGAGGATGATGGGGGAGTGGGTAGTGTGCAGAGCTGCTGCAGAGGATGATGGGGGAGTGGGTAGTGTGCAGAGCTGCTGGGAGAGGGTGCTGGGTGGGTAGTGTGCACAGCTGCTGCAGAGGATGATGGGGGAGTGGGTAGTGTGCACAGCTGCTGCAGAGGATGGGGGAGTGGGTAGTGTGCAGAGCTGCTGGAGAGGATGATGGGGGACTGGGTAGTGTTCACAGCTGCTGGGAAAGGTCATTTTTCTTTCTACCAAAGCAGAAGAGATTTGAAAGCGCGACTAAGGTGTGGGCCACAGCAGAGATTGAAGTTGGAATGTTGCAATAGTGTAAGATATAAAAGTCTCCAGGGCCAAGACTCGGCCTCCTTGTTCTTCCCCTGTGTTTGCAACCACTGTGGTCCTCCCTTTTCAGAATTGCTGCTACTCCAGGCCTCCCACAGAGTCCTCACGGAAGGAGAACCTCTGGCCTTGCGATGTCATGGATGGAAGAATAAGCTGGTGTACAATGTGATTTTCTATCAAAATGGAAAATCCTTTAACTTTTCTCGAGGTTCTGAGGTCAAAATTCTGAAAACCAACCTGAGTCACAATGGCGTCTACCACTGCTCAGGAATGGGAAGAAACCTCCGCTTCGAGTCTGCCAGAATGGCTGTCACTGTGAAAGGTATCCGGTCTAGATGAGAGTCCCAGCCAAAAGGACCAGAGAAACCTCAATTTACAAAGGAGGAAACTGAGTTCCAGGGAAGCAAATGGCTTCCCCGAAGGCCACCCAGTGACCACCTTCTGGGCCAGCACCAGAACTGAGGTCTCCGAGTCCCCATCCATTGCTCTTTTCAGCACCCCCAATGGCCCATCAGTGATCACAGGGGCACATGTCAAAGTCAGGGGACAGCGGCTATATACTTCGTCTATTTATTTTAGCTGCTAAGGCCTGAGACTCACTCACTCAGGGTAGCCAGAGTTGCTAGAAAGCACTCCAGTTAAAGCTCATGAAATTTTCATAGAAATTTCCTAGAAGCCAGAAAGACATTAGGAATTGCTTTTGCTTTCCATTTGTGTGTCTGGGATCATGTAACCTCTGAACTCACTTCTCCTTAAGCTTCTGCAAACCAAACAGTTTTCTCTGTCCAATTTGCACACGGTCTTTGTTTCAACTCTTTCCATGGCTTGCCATCTTAGTGTTCAAACTAAGGCAAGGTATTCCTATGTGAAAAACAGTTCATTTCTGTGGGGGAAGAAATTACTGTCCCAGCTTCTCATTTGAAGAGCACAGGTAATGAGTGACTTAGCTGGCAGGTGCGTGTTAGTGATGACTCTGGGTTCCTGCCAGTGTAGTCCATGTTTCCTAGTAGACAGAGCCCCCCCCCCCCCCCCACACACACACACTGGCAACCAGTCGGGTCTACTAGAAATATGACTCTCTGTTGGGGCGAGATTCACAAAGGGGAGTCTTTTGGAGGCACTGAAACTGAATGGGACATTCTGCCCCCCATGACTTTCTCTTTAGAACTGTTTGCAGTTCCAGTGCTGAGAGCATCCTTGTCTTCTCCCTTCCTGGAGGGGAGTCCGGTCACCCTGAGTTGTGAGACAAAGTTGCTTGTACAGAGTCCTGGCTTGCGGCTTTACTTCTCCTTCTACGTGGGCAGCAAGATCCTGGAGGATAGGAATACATCCTCAGAGTACCACATACCAAGTGCCGGAAGCGAAGATTCTGGGTTGTACTGGTGTGAGGTAGCCACAGAGGACGGCAGTGTCCTTAAGCACAGTCCTGAGCTGGAGCTTAGAACAATTGGTGAGTGTGCGGGAAGTGGGGGTCTCTTTCTTCCCGTGGGGCTGACGGGGAAGGGGAACACTTCACACTTCACGAGCAGAGCGCCATGTGTCAGAACTGCACCGTTTCCCTCCCGCCTTCCCTGAATTTCCTTCTTTCTTTTCCTGTCTGTCACTTTCCCTTTCTTTATTCTCCTTCTTTCCTTCATCCCATTCTTCCTTCTGTCTGTTTCCTTCATCTTTTGTCTCTCCTCCCTTTGCTCTCTCTCAACTTCCCTTTGCTCCCCCCCCCCAATTCACCCACTGCAGACGACATTAGGGGTGTCTCTGTGAGGGTTTCTAGCGCTGTGATGAAACACCATGACCAAAAGCAAGCTGGGGAGGAGAGGGTTTGTTTGACTTACATTTATAGAGCACTGCGTATCAGAGAAGGAAGTCAGGACAGGAACTCAGGGCAGCAAGCTAGAGGCAGGAACTGATGCAGAGGCCGTGGATGAGCGCTGCTTACTGGCTTGCTCCTCGTGGCTTGCTCAGCCTGCCTTATTTTTCTTTCTTTTGCTTTTTGTCTTTTGTTTTTTTTGAGTTAGAGTTTCTCTCAACCTGCTTTTTTGTAGCATCCAGGACCACCAGAGCAGGGATGGCACCACCCATAATGGATTGGGCCCTCCCCCATCAATCACTAATTGAGAAAATGCAGTTGAGCTGGATCTTATGGAGGTATTTTCTCAGTTGAGGGTCCCTCCTTTCAGATAACTCTAGCTTGTGACAAGTTGACGTAAAACTAGCCAGGACACAGGTGTGGGCTTTGATGATGGATTCCCATGATGGCTTTACAGTTTGCCTTCATGGACAACACACTCTCCTGACTGTATCTGACTGAGTTGGAGGGTTCATGAGTTCCAGAACCAAGGCTCTGGCAGGGAGGACTCTTGAAACCTGCTTTAAGCATCAAAGATACAGAAATAGCAGCTGTCTCTGAAGTTAAGGACAGTGTAATATTCCCGAGGAGCTTGGTCCACCTGAAGGGCCCATCTGGAATGGCTGCAAATTTCTTGTCCCCTGAACTTATTTCTGGGGGACAGACAGCCTTCCTCAGTCTCTTAAACAACTTGAGTGGATCACTCCAATGTCAAAGGATTTTTTCTTTCAGGTCTCCCACCGTCATCCGCCCCTGACTGGTTTCACATCCTTTTCTCTCTGGCAATGGGAATAATGCTTTTGGTGGACACAGTTCTCTGTGTGAAAATACATAAAATGTTGCCAAGAAGGAAAAACTACAATGTAGAAGTCCGTTTGGTTTCTGATGAGGAGAAGAAAGAAACTTCCGCTTAGCAAGTTAGAAGCGATTATGTGTCTGAAGAAAGAGACCTTGCGAGGCGGACCACACCACAAGAGCCGCGCAGCTCAGTGGGTGACTGTGGACCTGGACAGCTGACTCCCTCCCTCCCTGTGCCAGCGCTGGGCACAAACTTCCAAAAGAGGACTGACATTCAGACTGGGACCCTGGCGCATGGCGCTCAAATAAAGCAAATGTACAAACTGACTCTAGTGGAGACAAACTTGGTAATCAGACTTTTGAAGGCAGACCTACTCTAAAGGAGTCTTGCGAAATATGGAGCCCAGTCATAGCGGGGTTCTGTTGTATGCACGTGATGTTGTGCCTTACAGTGAGGAGGAATGGGAATGGGAGGAAGTGACTCTCACAGGGAAAACAACCTCACAGCCCCTGTGAACAGGAACCAGCTCTGAGGACTCCAGTCTGAGGAGTTGGGAGTTAGAGCAGGCACAACTCTCCTCCCCAGAAGGGAGAGCTGCGCCTCCCCTCACAGGGTGGGTGCTTTCAGGGAAAGGCGTCCCCGGGACAACCTGTGCGTTAGAGGAGCAGACACAGATATCACAGCCTAGGGTGAAGCTGGGTTAAGGCCAGTCACCAGGACACATCATCAAAATTTGTGTTCTTGCTGGGCGGTGGTGGTGCACGCCTTTAATCCCAGCATTCGGGGGGGGGGGGGGCGGGGGGGAGGGCAGAGGCAGGTGGATCTCTGTGAGTTCGAAGCCAGCCTTGTTTACAAGAGCTAGTTCCAGGACAGGCTTCAAAGCTACAGGGCCCCACCCCCAAGTTTGTGTTCTCTTCCTCACTGTCTCCCTTCTTGCATCCTGCCCATATTTGCTATCACACCCCCCACAGGAGCAAGATCGGCAGTGTCCCGAGGTTGGACTCATCCATCTAACCTCCCTTGGGTGCAGGTAGCCCCTCATGCGAGCAGCCTTTCCCGGCAGCCTACACATGGGGCTGTGGCATGAAGGTTTGGGGTGAGATGAGTGACCATCTGACAAGCAATCGTCACTCTCTTGTGACCCCACAGGGCTGCTTTAGTGTTCTCCTTCCTGTACCGCCTGGAAGCTGGAGCCTAGAATAGGGTTGGAACACTGGAAGGAATACCTTTTGGAAGGCACAGCTCACATGTGTATGCCTCCAGCGTACTCTGACCATACTAGGAAGACTGAATCCTAGAAACAAGGAATAGATCCTGTCTCCACTTACGCTCACTCTAAGGACCCACTGAAGGTCTTGGTGCTGCTCATCTCTAGAATTCTGGACTCTGCTGGGCTAGGGCTCCTGGTCCTCAGAGAGCGTGTGGCATAGCATGAGTCTCATCCGGTGAGAGCCATTAGTGGAAATCAAGGGGACTTTGAGGCTTATAGCCAGGGACCAATAGGCGTAAGAGGCACGGGGATAATAGTCCTTGGTCCCTGGAAGAGATACACTCTGTTGCAGAATACACGCAGAAATTGTCAGTGTGAAAAACAGTCTTGGAGCTGGAGAGATGATGGCTCAGGGGTTAAGAGCGTTTTCTGTTCTTCCACAAGACCTGAATTCAATTTCTGTGCCTGCTTGTAACTGCAGCTCCAGGGAGTTCAGTGCCCTCTTCTGGCCTCTTCCAGGAACTTACATATGCATGGCTTTCAGATCAAAAACAATTAAAAAAAAAAATCTTTTTTTTTTTTTTTTGGTTTTTCGAGACAGGGTTTCTCTGTGGTTTTGGAGCCTGTCCTGGAACTAGCTCTTGTAGACTAGGCTGGTCTCGAACTCACAAAAAAAAAATCTTAAAACAACAAAACAAGCCATGCGATGGTGGCGCACGCCTTTAATCCCAGCACTCGGGAGGCAGAGGCAGGCGGATCCCTATGAGTTCGAGACCAGCCTGGTCTACAGAGCTAGTTCCAGGACAGGCTCCAAATCCACAGAAAAACCCTGTCTCGAAAAATAAAAACAACAACAACAACAACAACAACAACAACAAAAAACCCAACAAAACAAGCTGGCCATGGTGGTGCACACCTTTAATCCCAGCACTCAGGAGGCAGAGACAGGCAGATCTCTATGAGTTCGAGGCTAGCCTGGTCTACAGGAGTCCATGACAGTCAGGACTACACAGAGAAACCCTGTCTCAACCAAACAAAAAACAAACAAAACAAACCCAAAACACCACAGCTCTTACCTCAAAGGGAATAAGATACACATCATGTAAAAAAATAATACAAATAACTCTTTACAAAATTAAAGATGGCTCAGCACCTAAAGAGCACACACCGCTAGTCTTAATTTTCTACTGCTCTGAAGAGACACCATGACCAAGGCAACTTACAAAAGAAAGGATTTAATTGGGGCTTGCTTACAGTTTCAGATGGTGAGGCCATGCCATCGTGGCAGAGAGCATGGCAGCAGACAGGCAGTGTACATCTTACTGGCAAACTGGAGGCAGAGAGAGAGAAGAGAGAGAGGGAGAGGGAAGGAAGGAGAGAGGGAAGGAGGGGGAGAGACAACCATTTAATGACAACAAAAATAAGAAAAAATAAAGGAAAAATGATAATATCAAAAAAATATTCACGCTGGGCGATGGTGGTGCACGCCTTTAATCCCAGCACTCAGGAGGCAGAGGCAGGCGGATCTCTGTGAGTTCGAGACCAGCCTGGTCTACAGAGCTAGTTCCAGGACAGGCTCCAAAGCCACAGAGAAACCCTGTCTCAAAAAAATAAATAAATAAATAAATAAATAATTCACATCTGACACCATCTGGCACCAGAAAGATAGCCTGATATTCTTGAATGGTGCATTCAATAGCTTGCCATATCAGCGGTTTTGTACATGTTTATAAAGCAAACTATCCTTCTCTAACTGGGCAAGGGAACATCTTTGCTTCTGATTGCGGTTTGGGAACTACATGTTACTGTCGAGGGGTCTGGATCAAGGTGTTTTTTCTGTCAACTAAAGAATTAAAAGGCAAATCTCTAGCACAACAGAGGATGGCAAGGAGAATCTCAGATATAGCTGCAGAAGCAAAGGAGGAAAACCATTTTTATTAAAGGGGAGGAAACTCACACACAGACCACACAGACCACCCACCAGCACAGCTACACACACACACCAACAAGGCAGCTAGGGCTCACACAAAGACCTCCTATAAAGCAGAGGGGGCACTTCCTCTCCTGGAGGACTAGGGGTTTTCAGGGTCTTCGATGGGAAGGGGGTCCCCTTTCTCTTTTTAGGGTTGCTCAGTTCAGACAAAGAAAGGGAAGCTGATATAAGTCCACAGCCTTGGGTAAATACATCCAGGCTTACCTGAACAGCATGTGGTGGTGGAGGTGGTGGTGATGCTGGAGGTGATGGTGGTGGTGGTGGTGATGTAGGAGGTGGTGATGATGGTGGAGGTGGTGGTGATGGTGGAGGTGGAGGTGGTGGTGATGGTGGAGGTGGTGGTGATGATGGTGGTGGAGGTGGTGGTGATGGTGGAGGTGGTGGTGATGATGGTAGTGGAGGTGGTGGTGGAGGTGGTGGTGATGATGGTGGTGGAGGTGGTGGTGATGGTGGAGGTGGTGGTGATGGTGGAGGTGGAGGTGGTGGAGGTGGTGATGATGGTGGAGGTGATGGTGGAGGTGGTGGTGATGGTGGAGGTGGTGGTGATGGTGGAGGTGGAGGTGGTGGTGGTGGTGGAGATGGAGGTGGTGGAGGTGGTGGTGATGGTGGAGGTGGTGGTGATGGAGGTGATGGTGGAGGTGGTGGTGGAGATGGAGGTGGTGGAGGTGGTGATGGTGGAGGTGGAGGTGGTGGAGGTGGTGGAGGTGGAGGTTCTGGTGCAACTACTGCAGGAGAGAAAGCCTGCGAGCCTTTTGTCTCAGGTTGCCAGGTCTTCATCTCTGGTCAGAGGGATGAAAAGGAAGCCAGAATTTCCCTCGTTTTGCTTTTGCTTTTAAGTCTTTCTTAACTCCTAGTCCACCATACGAACCAGCATCTTATTTCTTGGACTTAGAATTTCTCTGGTTATCATTAGAAACAATAGCGTGCTGAAAAATGATAAATTCCTTCACCGGGTACCCTCCCCGACCCTCTCGACATTGCGTGACACCTCCCAATCTAGTTACCGAACAGAAAGGAGACGACCACGGACGAGGATTTAAATCCTTGCTAGACAGACACACAGGGGGAGGTAATAGATAATAAATATGGCAAATCACTTGTTTTTCTCTCATACTCCTGACCAGAAACAAAGGCCTAGTGACCTGGTGGGCTTTTCCTCCTGCCAACAGAGCCAGGCAATGCCGTCTAAATTAAGGCCTGACTAGTACGCGTTTATCCAGAATTGTGGGCCTTTCCGTTTCTCTATGTTTATTGAAACTGACCAGTCCTGTATTAGGGGAAGACCCCTCAAAGGTTCTTAAATCTCCTTCCCTCCTGGCAAGGCCGACTTTATGAGATCACCCCCAATCTATCCGTGTGCCCTGCTGTGTTTTTCCCCATCCTAATAAAAACCTTTCTTCAACGGTTGATTCTATCTGCTGTGTCTGAAATTTACCCTTTTGCTTCCTGTCCCACAACGTTTTTCCTGCTTTTAATTCTTTAGCTGGTACAGAAAACAAACTCAATCAAGACTCCTTAATAGTAACAGAAAAGAGAAAAGCAAAACAAAACAACAACAGCAACAACAACAAAAAAAACCCCTCGGGGGACGGTGTGACTTGCTGGCGCCGTCCCGTGGTTATCTTTGTACATTGCAGCCGGCGCGCAGCTGGATCGCCTTTGCCAATGCTCGCGGACCCACGTGACTGGAACCTTGTGACTAATTGTTTTCCCCCAGGCGTCAGGAGCTAATGATCTAGATTGGGCCTAAGGCCCAGACGCGTAGCCTGAGGAAGAGGGTCGTGCGTGTCCGATTCCCTCTGGTTACCGTGAAGGGCACCCTCTCGCGGTGATGATTCGCTTAGCAGCCGCGCTAGCGCAACAGCACCGGAGGCTGGTCGTCTCCCGGAGTGCGCAGCCGCAGAACTAACCAGCCCGGCGGGCCAGGCGCATCTGCGCGCTCGAGGCCCCACATGGCGCCCCCTGGTGGCCACCTTTGGGGCTCGCAGCCGCTGCCTCCGGGAGACCCCCGGTTCCAGAGGGGAGACGCCAGGGAACCAGCAGAAGACTGCGACCTCCGCCTCCCCGCTGGGTCCAGCATTATGGGAAGGAAGGAAACCTGGGTCAGCCGAGCCAGCGAGCGGGCAGGCAGAGACCCCAGTGGATCCCTAATGAGAAGTTTCCAGAACAGGGAAAGAGTTATCCCGAAGGGATCTGATGCAGCTGGTGGGGAGGAGAGTGGGCCAGCCTGCCCTTTGGGGGAGGTGCGGTGAGGTGGTGGGAGTCTTCATCGCTAGACCAGTGCAAGAGGGTCTTGGCTTAATCTTGTAATGACTTACCAGGCCTTCCAAGCCTGCGTACAAAGCAGGCAGTTAGCAAGATGGATCAGTCAGGTGTAATCGTTTTCCAGGCTTGCTATGGAGAACCACACTCATATGGGGTGTGGGGGAGAATCTAGGCCCATTCAGAATGCTCAGAGGTTTCTAGACTTGTTTGCAGATAAAATAGGAGTAACCGAATCCATTCAGGACCTCCCGTTATTCAGTACCTTCAAAATGTACAGATTGTCCCCTAGGAGAAGCCTACGATTAGCCCAGATAGACCCACTGATTCTAAAGGGGCGCGGAGTGGGGGGTGTTGGAGACCGCTCCAGCGAGATCAACCTGAGTACCTGGAGGGGGCGCGAGGCTAAGGAAATGGTATGGCCACTAGTTTATTTCTCAGCCAGAATATATACTAATTACAGGCAAAAGACAGATGAAAGAACAGCATAATAAGTTAACCGCCTCCCTGCACTGTCCTTGAGAGAGAGGAGCAAAGAGTCTCAGCTGTCACGGGAGTCCTGCTAGCAGCAAACAGTTTCTTTTTCTATCTGGATGTGCCTTGGGCTGGCACTCACTGGCCTGTAGCTGAGTAGATAATGCGTTCTTTCTCCGGGGCAAAATGTACTTTCCCATGGGCTTAATCAGAACTTTCTCACAGCCCTCAAGGATCCCGGGGCAGGCGAGTAGACTCCAGCTGGAAACCGAGTCACTGTAGGCCACCACACAAAAGAACGGAGATACTGCTGGCAGGTGGCCTTTAGGGGTGAGACTAAGTCAGGGAGGTAGGAAACCAGAGTGGCAGTGGAGCTTCTGAGGAAGGTCACATACACACTGTTTTGGAGGAAGGGTCAACACAACTTTCCTGTTCACTAGCAGGAAATGAGGAAAGGGTGGTGGTGGAGCTCACGGAACATTAAACATTCCAGTTAAAGATCCGAGGCGCAAGGTGGTAGAAGAGAAGGCAGAGAAAGCAGCAAGAATTTTGGATAAATATATTATTTATGATTCTTGGGGCTGGAGAGATGGCTCAGTGGTTAAGAGCACTGGCTGCTCTTCCAGAGGTCCTGAGTTCAATTCCCAGCAACCACATGATGGCTCACAACCATCTGTAATGAGATCTGGTGCCCTCTTGTAAGACATAGTCTCAAGTATCCCTGGCTGGTCTGGAACTTGCTCTGTACAGACCACTTACCTAGTGCTGGATTACAGTGCGCACAGCCATGTGACAGGCGCTGGGAATAAAACCCAGGACTTCTACAGGCTAGGCAGGCACGCACCACACCGAGCTGCACCCCAATTCCGTTATTTAAGATTCTTATTAAAATTAAGCATTACTGTTGAATCTAGGATGTTGGGCACCAGAATATGTGACATCGTCAGTGTAAGTGGACAAGTGCATAGAGAAAGAGTCTAAGCTGTTCGGTTGGCAAAATTTAGAGGCTAGATAGAATGCACACACCTTTAATCCCAGCACCTGGGAGTGATCTCAGGGAGGTCAAGGCCAGCCTGATGTAGAGAACAGCCAGAGCTTTCTAATAGGGGGATCCTGTCCTTCAAAAGACCACAAAAAATATAAATAAAATAGGGGGTATTTGATAAGAAACTGCTGGGGAGGGGAAGAAAAAGTCTTAGAAAGATTGAAAAGCACACCCAGTTTTCATGAGAATATTTAATATGGAGAAGGATTGTATTAAACTCTGTGGATCTGTGTTTCTGTGGGGGTCAAAGAAGGAAGGCAGGCATGATGATGTTGACTTTCCTAACATGACAAGGCACAATCTCCACTTCTGCCATTGTCTCTGTCTTAGGTGGTGCTAGATCTTTGCTTCTAGAAGCATTGTTAGGCCCATGCCTACATCTTTCCTTTGTGTATGAACCTTAAGCAATGGCTACGTCTTATAACTGTAATGGTATGAAACCCAATCTTCAGGTAATTAACGCTGGCAATGAAAAGCAAGATTCTACTTCCTCCCTCCCTACTCCCCGCTTCAATACCCTCCTCCAAACACTAGTATGTCTGGGACTCCATGAGATCTTTCGAGTTTGGGGAGTACTGGATGTAGCTCCCATAGGGTGCTTGCCCAGTATGCATGAAGCCGCATGTTTAATCCTCAGTATGGCATAACACCATACATAGAGACACATGCCTGGAATTCCAGCATTCAGGAGACGAGGCAGAAGGATCAGAAAGGCAAGGTCACCTTCAATACTTAAGGAGTTTGAGGCCCACCTGGAGAGCATGAGACCCTGTCTCAAAAAAGAAAAAAAAAAGTTCATTGAGTATAGTACAGGTTGATTAGTGTGGTTAGTACAAAACTCACAGCCAGTGAAATTGTTTGTTCTTCTGCATCTTGCCTTCCCTTCTTACCGTTACACAGAGGACACACTCCTTAGCCATTTAGACTTATGAAGGTTAAAACTTGTGAAGAGGGAATATGTGTTCACAGGAAAGACTGGCAGACATGCTCTGGGAGGTAACAGGGAAGAAAATTGCTAAAGAAGACCAGCAAAGCCGGGCAATGGTGGCGCACGCCTTTAATCCCAGCACTCGGGAGGCAGAGGCAGGCTGATCTCTGGGAGTTCAAGACCAGCCTGGTCTACAGAGCTAGTTCCAGGACAGGATCCAAAGCCACAGAGAAACCCTGTCTCAAAAAACCAAAAACAACAACAACAACAAAAAAAAAACCTCATCAATTTTTCATATGTAATGTTTGCTGATTAGCAATGGCCTGGTCTTAGCCTGGATATGATTTTGAGAGCCCACTGGAAAGACACAGTCGAATGAATAAGCATTTCATGGCTTATAAGTACCACACTTATTTTTTAAAAAAATAACAATTTCTGGGGCTGGAGAGATGGCTCAGAGGTTAAGAGCATTGCCTGCTCTTCCAAAGGTCCTGAGTTCAATTCCTGGCAACCACATGGTGGCTCACAACCATCTGTAATGAGGTCTGGTGCCCTCTTCTGGCCTACAGACATACACACAGACAGAATATTGTATACATAATAAATAAAAATATTTAAAAAAAATAACAATTTCTAACTTTAACTGAGTCATATCCTGAGACTTTCCAGGGTTTAGTCCTAAAACAGAATTCAGATTTTAACCCTAGAGTTCATAGCTCTTTTATGTGCAACTTCGTTCTTAATTCTCTCATTCTGCTGGAATTAGATCTTTGACTATCTTTTCAGCTTCTCCAATACATATGCATTTATTGTAGGACTTCTTTCATTTTATGGGTATGGAAGTTTGACCTGCATGTGTATCTATCCCATGTGTGTGCAGTACCTGAGGAGGCCAGAAGAGGGAGTCAGATCTCCTGGAGCTAGAAACACCAAAAGCTGTGAGTGGCCATATGCGTGCCAGGAATCCAAAACCTTTATCCTCTGAATGAGCAACTGGTGCTTTAACAGTGAGTCATCTCTCCAGCCCCAGTTTCTGTTGTTTAATTCAGACCATCTCCTTTTCATGAAGCTACTTTAGGCATGGTGACGCAGATTTGTAATTCTACATTTAAAAGGCTAAGGCAGAAAGACTGAGATTTTGAAATTAGTCTGAGCAATTTACCTTGTTGTTATTGTGGGGTAGCTGTCAGAGAACACTGCTGAAGTCAAATGGCAGCCTTTATTAGCCAGCTAGCAACTATACTTAGCACTGAGCCTTTAGAGGCTGAACTTTTAAGCACAAAAATCATATTCTCCATTGATATACTTCAATTAACAAGAACAATTAGCTAGAAGCAGAACTACAGAAGCCAAAAAGCAAGGTTTGCACATTGTGAGACTTTCCCAGAACTATGGACTTGGATGGCCTAGGTCTTTGCTTTTATTTTGACACACAGTACTGTCTATGAGCTGAGTTTCATGGCCCGAAGAGCATTTCCATCACTGAGTCAGTTGTGCTAAGGTCTGAGGGCCTGCTACATTAATCAAAACCAAACACCAATGAACTGGACAAATGGCTCAGTGATTAAAAGCAGTTGGTGGCTCCTACAGAGGACCCGAGTTCAGTCCCCAGCAACCACACATCTGTAACTCAGTCATCTGTAACTCTGGTTCCAGGAGACCTGGCACTCTCTTCTGAACTCCCTGGCTCCAGGAATGGCTGTAGTGAACATATATCAACCATACATACAGGCAACACACTCATACCCATAATAAAAACAACAAAACAGAGCCCAAGCCCCAAGCATATAGCATATCTTCTGCATCTAACAACGTTCGCTATGTCCCTAGCTCTTTAATGCTGAGCTACAGAGCACTGTCGGGAACAGTCTGGTCTTACTGGTTAGTTCAGTCTCGGTAGACTAGGGTAGTCTTTGCTATCCTAAGGATTCTGCTCCTGCTCAGATTTAACGCTTTCTATTCTCCTTTCAGTTAAGAGTTTCCCTGGTTCTCTCTTTCCCTTAAGTCCATCCTTTTCGCCTGCCTCTGCCTCCTGAGCACTGGGTTGGAGGCCTGCACCGTACCTGCTTTCCTTCAATCCTTTGAACCTGTGATTTAGCCCCTGCTACCTGCGGAGATTCAAGCACACAGTGATCCCATTGTTGTTCAGAAGACTGTGCAGTTTTTATTTTGAGATTCCTTTGGACCTGCAGACTTCTCTGCAGAGCATTGATTGTTTTGTTTTGTTGTCAGCGAGTGTGTCCTTTATGATTTTAGTTTCCCAAGAGTGGTGACCACTTTTGGTCAATGTTCTGTGTGAATTTGAAAATAATGTAAACTTTGGATATAATATAGTTGTAGGTATGAGTTATGATTTAGTCTTGTGAGATAGGTTTTCCAAAATTCTTATATCCACAAAGGAGGTTCCAGTCACCATGGTCACTTACTGAAGATTGTATAAATATTACTATTATTCTCAATGTTAAGTGGGAAATATCCCAATCTGTGTGACCTCAGAGTAAGTCACACAGCAACTGGCTTGTTGCAGTAGTACACACATGGTACACTCGCACACCCAGAGGTTTTAGGAATTACCCTTCCGCATCTACACCATCTTTGGTCTACACATGTGGTTTTGTCAACATCCCCAAAGTGTACATGACTCATGAATCTGAGGGACTCCGATTCATCTCAAATATAATTTTTTTTTATGGTTTTTCGAGACAGGGTTTCTCTGTAGCTTTGGTGCCTGTCCTGGAACTAGCTCTTGTAGACCAGGCTGGTCTCGAACTCCCAGAGATCAGCCTGCCTCTGCCTCCTGAGTGCTGGGATTAAAGGCGTGTGCCACCACCGCCCGGCTCAAATACAATTTTTTTTTCTTGGTTTTCAAAACAGGGTTTCTCTGTGTAACAGTCCTATCTGTTCTGTCCTGGAACTAGCTCTTGAAGACCAGGCTTGGCCTTGAACTCACAGAGATCCGCCTGCCTCTGCCTCGCGAGTCCTGGGATTAAAGATGTGTGCCACCACCACCCAGCCTAATTTTTGTTTTTGAGGTAGGGATGTCACTATGTAGATTTGCTTAGCCTAAAACACCCTACATAGACCAGGCTGGCCTTGAACACATAGAGACCAGCCTGCTTCTGCCCGAGTGCTGGGATTAAAGGTGTGTGTCACCACGTCAGGCAAACGTCATTTCTTCATGCTAGGAAGATTGTTAGTTTCTTAGTTTTGCTGTCTTTACAGTCTATGCAACTTAACTTTCTCCTCAGAACGAACTGAGCCAGGAAGATTGCTTAGTTGGTTGTGACAGCTATGGACCTTTATAAACACATTCCAACCATCACAAATAAGATAAACTTTTAAAGGGAAAATTATCTTTTTTTTTTCTGTAGGCAAATGATTGGAATTCACATTTTACTGTGATGAGCTCTCCTACTAATCTTGTAAAAATCCTATATATTCACTGCATTTCTGTGTTTGAGCACGCAGAGGGCAGAAGGTGATTTTTCTGAAACTCTACTCTCCTTCCATCAATTGCCTTTGTCCCCAGGATCAAACTCGGGGCACTGGGCAAGTACTTTTACATGCAGAGCCCTCCTTGCCAGCCCCAAAATTGTATTCTTAACATTTTTTTTTTTTTTTTGGTTTTTCTTTTCCAGGGAGATAGGGGTAGGGAATGGTTATTTAGAACAATTTCTATCACCTAGTGTTTGGAAACCAGTATGAAAATGTGGCAATCAGGGTTTAGATCCTTAAAATGACTCAGAGAAAATAAAAACTCCAAAAAAGGAATTGACAAGCAAATCCTTCAGATTTTCATAGTGCAGAAACCTCAGAACACAAGGTTAAACTGGGTGGTGGTGGCGCACGCCTTTAATCCCAGCACTTGGGAGGCAGAGACAGGCGGATCTCTGTGAGTTCGAGACCAGCCTGGTCTACAGAGCTAGTTCCGGGACAGGCTCCAAAGGCACAGAGAAACCCTGTCTCGAAAAACCAAAAAAAAGAGACAAGGTTAGTCCTTTGGCTGGCCTAACCCCATTGTTCATGAGTGCATACATTCATCAGCACACCTTTTTCCTGTTTACTAAGTTTGCCTAAGTAGCCTAGCTAGATGAAATGACTTGTAGCAGACAATAGTGGAGATGAGCTGTAGGTGCTTTCTTTTCCCCTGGCTCTCTTTTGTGTGAAAGCAGGGAGTGTTTAATAGGAGTACTCTTAAGTCCCCTCCCCACCGCTGACTTGAAGTACTACACCACGCGTTTTGTTTGTTTTTCCGAGACAGGGTTTCTTTGTGTATCCCTGACTGCCTGGTACTTGCTCCGCATTCAGGCTGGCCTTGGACTAACAAGGGGTCTGCCTGAGGACTGGGATTAAAGGCGTGTGCCACCACTGCCCAATTTACATCATCATTTGAGGAAGTTATTACCAAAAACTTGCCAAAGATTATATAGACAGAGTCTCACTAGGGCTGGCCTACATATGAAGCTGTCCTCTAGAGAGCTGGGATTAAAGGCATGAGCCACTATCAAATTTTAAAGCCCACTTTCCCCTATTAGGCCACATAAGAGATAATTTTAGTTTCTACAGAATCACGTCCTACAAGAGGCCTCGATGCCTTATTGGAAAGATGATTTATTCAGTAAGGAGTTCAAAGCACTATGCTTAGGGAAGCTACTTTAGAGTGCTAAAATATGTACAAGAGAACTTGTTGGGAAAGGAAAGAGCTGGAGGCGCAATGGTGCCTGCACTGCTTCCTACCCCCGACCCACTGATGACGACTTACCTGGTTTCAGCTTTAAGTGGAACCACTTAACCCTAACCCACTAGAAAGGGCTCGATCGTCTCATTTTGACAGGAAGACAATCAGAGAAAAAGAAAACCTTTCTGAAGAGCATCCAGTCCTTGGTGAGGGTTAGGACTAGTCTCATTCTCGCTGTCCACGGTTGGCGCTCACATAAAAGCCTGCTGTGAAAACGGCACCTAGGGCTGATGCCGACGTTAAAAACACGCGTGGAGTCGGGCAGCGAAATGGCGCAGCAGGCAGGACTTGCACCCAATCTTCTCTCGCCCCACTCCCGCCGCCCCTAACCACAAGGGGATGGACGAGACTCCAGCACTTGACTTCTATACATGCATATAACTTAAGTCTAACGGGACATTCAATCTTTAACAACTCACAATAACCTAAACTGGGTAGGAACAGAGTTTCCGAAGATCTTCCTGCTCAGCGGCATTGGAACTGCGTGATGACAGGAACTGTTCCCATATTACGGGCTAAGCAGACCCGATTATTTCCGGATGCCCCAGGGCTGTGAGGGACTACAGCTTTGAAGTGACAGAAACTGGTGAGGTACACTAGAGAGCGGCTCACACTACAGCAGCACTAATAATAGCTAAAAGGGAATACGTTGTGTATCATGTACGTGATGCGACAGGCTGCGCCGCACCCGGCCCACCCAACATTCTTTGAAATGTTGGGTATTGCACCAGAGCCCTGCAGGGAGACAGATTTGCCGCCCCACCTTACCTAAGCAAGAGATCATAAGCCATTAGTGGTTACAGCTCTTTCTTCGAGAGCTGAAGTGGCTCTGAAAAGAGCCTTTGGGGTAAAGTCGATCAATCACGTCTCGGCTGCGCTTCACTTGGAGCTGGTGTACTTGGTGACGGCCTTGGTGCCCTCCGACACGGCGTGTTTAGCCAACTCCCCCGGCAGCAGCAGGCGCACGGCCGTTTGGATCTCCCGGGAAGTGATGGTGGAACGCTTGTTGTAATGCGCCAAGCGGGAAGCCTCGCCAGCGATGCGCTCGAAGATGTCGTTCACGAAGGAGTTCATGATGCCCATGGCTTTGGACGAAATGCCCGTGTCCGGATGCACTTGCTTCAACACCTTGTACACGTAGACAGAGTAGCTCTCCTTACGGCTGCGCTTGCGCTTCTTGCCATCTTTCTTCTGGACTTTTGTGACAGCTTTTTTCGAGCCCTTCTTTGGAGCAGGAGCGGATTTGGCCGGGTCCGGCATTTTCCTCCACGTTCAAAGAAACACCACAAAATGGAAGAGGCGAAGACGGACTGTTGGAGAACGGCTGGTTATGCGCTACTTATAGAGCTTGTATGCAAATGAAGGCTCTTTCAGTACGACGTTTTTATTGGCTACTTTCCACTAGCGTTAGCGTCAAGGAGGCGGAGCCTACGCAAATAGCTTCTGGCTGCGCGTCTTGGCGGTGATTAGAGGAAAGTCTTCCTAACCAATCGCAGCCTTGCATTTCATGCTGGCCGGTAAGAGCTGCAGCTTCCCTTCACCTGTTCTTTATCTGCCTTTCAGTGGCGAGTTCGTAAGCACCAGGTTAGACAAGTTAACCCTTTTGGGCCGTCATGCTTGCTGGTTGAGATTCACTGATTAGCTCAGCTCATGTTTCCCTCCAATTCTTCCTGGATTTGGCCTACCCAAACTCAACAAACGTGGGGGGAACAGTTCTGACTTGGGGTCGCTTGCAGATGCGAGGTAACACATTTGGGAATATGCTTGAAACTTGGGTTCAGGTCTCGCCTGATCCCGAGTGCAAGTTGGCACAGCTGCTCTTATGAGAACGTAGGTGGCTCTGAAAAGAGCCTTTTTACGTCGACTTTCTGGAAACGCAACTCAGGCCCGCTCCCCGCGGATGCGGCGGGCCAGCTGGATGTCCTTGGGCATGATGGTGACGCGCTTGGCGTGGATGGCGCACAGGTTCGTGTCCTCGAACAGACCCACCAGGTAGGCCTCGCTCGCCTCCTGCAGAGCCATGACGGCCGAGCTCTGGAAGCGCAGGTCGGTCTTGAAGTCCTGCGCGATCTCGCGCACCAGGCGCTGGAACGGCAGCTTGCGGATCAGCAGCTCGGTCGACTTCTGGTAGCGCCGGATCTCGCGCAGCGCCACGGTGCCGGGCCTGTAGCGGTGCGGCTTCTTCACGCCGCCCGTGGCCGGCGCGCTCTTGCGGGCAGCCTTGGTGGCCAGCTGCTTGCGCGGGGCCTTGCCGCCGGTGGACTTGCGGGCGGTCTGCTTCGTACGAGCCATGTTTTATGCGACTATTGGCTTGCGGGCGCCTAGCGGCCATATTTATAGACTTATCTTCGTCTTTATTGGACCAGAAAAACAGGAGTTTGTGGATTTGGAGTCTGATTGGGTAGAATTCGATCCTAAGAATCGCAAGATGGTTACACTATCCCTTTTTTCCTGATTCCTTCTTCCTGAATTTACGGACCACGGAGTGTTTTGAAAAGATGGTTCTTTTCAGTTGATGTAACTTTTCTGAAAGCAGTGTATAGTGTTCCGCTCACTGTGAGCTGTAAGAGGTTCCCTCGGAAACAAGCGTGCCCCTTTCCTACACTGCGATTCAGTTTGTTGCAAATCACCAGTTACTGTAATTCTTCTGCCAGAGTTAGCGTTTATTTACCTCTGGCACTGTGTCCCGAGGTTTGGAAGCCTTTATAACCGTAGCTGAAAAATGACAACGCAATATATGGTGAAAGGAACTAAAATCAAACTTACATTTTTATCTACTTCTAAACCCGACGAAAGCTGGCCTACATTAGCCACACACCCACGTTCTGTTTGCCCGCCCCTCCCCCGCCTTCCCTCTCTTGTGTGCACCGTCCTCATCCTTACATTAAAGACCTATTAAGTCCTGCAGGTGAAATGAGTATATTTCAGAGAAGGATAAGATTAGAAAGCGTTAATAACCCCTTTCTAGTAGACAATAGTTACTAAATAATCAAGCCTTTTTCATTCAAGTGACACGATAAAATAACTTTCAAATCAAAGATTTATTTATTGACGACTAAGGTGCTAACATTTTCATCCACAAAGATTAAATGTTTTATTATATTCTTCCCAAGAAGAGTGAAGTTTTTTTTTTAACCTTACAGCTATTTGACATGTTTTGGAAAG
Organism: Microtus oregoni; assembly: GCF_018167655.1. Lineage (NCBI taxonomy): Eukaryota > Metazoa > Chordata > Mammalia > Rodentia > Cricetidae > Microtus > Microtus oregoni. Next base: position 3,413,727 of record NW_024543830.1, on the reverse strand, counting down.
TGCATGTTATAATGCTTATATGCAGATGTGCTAACTAATATAAAACTTTAAATAGCATGTCTGATTTTTTTTTTTTATTTCGAATAAGCGCCGGGCGGTGGTGGCACACCCCTTTAATTCCAGCACTCAGAAGTATGGATTAAGTTTTGGGTTTGGGTTCAAGTGCCTCTGGAGTTATAATGGAACACCAACTGGGACAATTTAAGTTTTGATCTGTGGGCTGCTCAGGCTGTATACCTGATTTGCTTTTATTTTGTCTGGTCTGCAACCCAGGACCAAATTAAGAAATCACGGGAATTTGGGTTTCTTTCCTTACTCCATTTTCAGATGGACCAGTGCCTCTGGCATTCTCAAGAACGGAAATCAGTCACAGGTACTGCCTATAGACAACAGCTATATTTCTCTGGAATGTTCTAGAATCTAGTAATGTGTTACAATATTTCAGAGCTATATAAAGTGTTGTTGTTTTATTCCAATAGCTATCCTCATGAGACCTGATAAATGTTAACAGATATTTTAAGGGCTTTTTTTTTTTTTAATTGCAGGGTTTTTTGTTTTTGTTTTTGGTTTTTTTTTGCTTTACTTTGCTTTAATTTTCATAGTTTCTTGGTTGGACCTGAATCTTACAAAGACAGATAGTCAAAACAATTTGTTTTCCTTTAAATATGTTGTTTTCGGGCTGGAGAGATGGCTCAGTGGTTAAGAGCTTTGCCTGCTCTTCCAAAGGTCCTGAGTTCAATTCCCAGCAACCACATGGTGGCTCACAACCATCTGTAATGAGGTCTGGTGCCCTCTTCTGGCCTGCAGGGATACACACAGACAGAACACTGAATACATAATAAATAAAATTTAAAAAAAATATGGTGTTTTCTTTAAAATACATGCCCTGAGCGGAGACATGAGAATTCTCCAGAGATGAGTGATATTCAAATGGGGTGGGCAGAATTCAGGGTCCTTGGAGGGGACAGGGAAAGGAAGAGGGACACATAGAAAACTCAAATGACTTTTTGAGAAAATAAATAGGTCTTAGGAGAATAGATGGAGCCGGGATAGTCCTGAGACAATGTCTCTTAGAAATGACCTAAGGTCTCATCTCTGAAAAGAGAAAAATGGAGTTGCTCATCCCCCCCCCCCTTCCAGGGGGGCGGGGTAATTTTCAGCAAACGGAATAAAATGCTGGCTTCTTTTTCTTTTGCAGATTCTACTTTGAGACAGAGAAGGGATTTCAGGATCTCAACTCTTCAGTTCAAAATGATTCTCATGCCCAAAGTGGGCACATATTCTTCATCCCCTTCAAATCAGAAGAGGGCAGACATTGTCTCTGATCATGCCTAGGGCCCTGGGTACCAAGCTCCGTCAGCCTGGGCATGCGATTGTTTGCAATCTGATCATGTCTTCCTTTCTTACTAGTGTCTAAAGGGTCAAATGCAGGCCTGTCCATTCATAAACATTGATGAGCTTCTGCTGCACTTCGATTTATAAAAAAAGAATAAAAAGAAATCCCTCCCTATAAGGGGCATGGTGTGGAGCCGGTAAAATACAGAGGTGTGGAGTTAACACGTCATCCGGGAAATCAGAAAACAGCAAGTTGTTTCTCTGCCAGGAAGCTCCTGAACCGAAGCTCTGTGACTTCTAGGGTGCTGGTTGGGGCATGTAGGATTGTCCGTGCAGTGACCCACAGAGGGATCCGTCAGTCAAGTACAAGTGTCTAGATTTACGGGGAAAGGGGCTAAGTCCCCCCACACCCTAAGCAACACATTTCACAGGCCTTAGAATTAAAACATTTGAGGTTATTTATTTATTTGCTGAGCTCTGAGCCTAACATGACTCAAAATCTCCGACATCTACCTACAAGCCTGGAACGAGAAAATACGGACAGGGGAAAAAAACCAGGCGCTCACCAGTACATGTAAGACAAGGAATAAAGGGTTTCCCCAAACAAACAAAACCACCCACCACAACTCTGATGCAGAATATTTTCTTATGATTCCTCATGGAGGGCCTTGGGAACGACGAACACGCCAACAATCCAGACTCCAGCTCATTCGCTACGGCGTCACTCTGTGAAGCAGACACATGCTTGCAAAAGTGAATTTAGCCAGCTGCAGGGGGGCTCAGTCTGGAACCATTCCCCGCGGGAATCACGCGCAGACCTCAAGGGACTGGTGCAAACGAACGTTGCGACTCTCCCAGACTTCGGTAGCCAGCAGGTCTTGGGGGAGAGGTGCGTGCGGACCCACTGATCGTGGCGAGAAAGCCCTGCAGCATCCTCAGACGGATTTTCCTAGGACCTAGTTTCCGCGTGAGCTGAGAACCGTCTATATCAACAAAACAGTGACTATTCAGAACCACCCCTTCCATATTCCTGGCTCCGCAGCTTCCGGTTATGATACCCACACTACTGGAACTTCTTTTGCAGTGGTTTTATCTAAATGCAGCTCTGGGTCCTTCGATGCAGTTCTCTCCCCTTCGCATCTCTGAATTCCGTTTTTCTCCAATCTTTTATTCTTTTAGCGCCCGTGTGGTCCAGAAGTCCACAAACTAGAAGAAACAGAGCCGTAAAAGACTGCGGTATCTCTAAATTTTATTTGGGATTCTGAATTATCCCAGGGACTACGGCATTACAGTTTAGGGAAAATTAAAAAGAAAGGCAAGGCACTATGAGGGACCGGTAGAGGGCAGAGAAGAGAGAAGAAAAAACAGGAAAATGACGCAATAGCCAGAGCCGGGACTATTTAGAAAGGTTCCCGCCCGCGCGCTTTCGGTTTTCAATCTGGTCCGATCTTCTCATATATTAGAGGGACGCCACTTCCACTGCTTCACAAGCTAGTATCTTGAGACTGCAGTCGCCATGTCTGGTAGAGGAAAGGGTGGAAAGGGTCTAGGCAAGGGTGGTGCCAAGCGCCATCGCAAGGTTCTTCGCGACAACATCCAGGGCATCACCAAGCCCGCCATCCGCCGCCTGGCCCGACGCGGTGGTGTCAAGCGCATCTCCGGCCTCATCTACGAGGAGACTCGCGGTGTGCTGAAGGTGTTCCTGGAGAACGTGATCCGGGACGCCGTCACCTACACTGAGCACGCTAAGCGCAAGACCGTCACCGCCATGGATGTGGTCTACGCGCTCAAGCGCCAGGGCCGCACCCTGTATGGCTTTGGGGGCTGAACTGCACCGCCACTGCCTCGTCACCTATCCCTAACGGCCCTTTTTAGGGCCAACCACAGCCTCATCGGGAGAGCTGACACACTTGACTATTGTAACCAAATTACGTTCGTAGCTCTAGACTCGGTAGGGGAAAAGACTCGTCAAAATGGAGTCACTGGGTTTGGAGTCGGGCTTTAATGTTAAAGTTTGATTTCCCTTAGCGGTTAACATCCAGGGCAGGGCCTGCATACAGGCAGCTGTTTAGTCTGCAGCGACAGGATGAGGTGGCTGCAGGTAAGAGGTTAAGGATTTTTAGAAGTCTCACCAGAACTGCCTTAGAAAAGGCCCCTCAGTTTAGGTAATGATAGAAAATAGTGGATTTTCAGTAGAGTTAGCAGCTTTGCAAGTATACTAACTGTGAGGACTATAGTCTCGATGGTTAAGCAAGGTCCACTTGTCCACTTTTTCTTGTAAAGCCGTTATGGCAGGAACTTCTAAGGAGCTGATGCAGAGGCAATTTCTGGTTTTTGTTTTGTATTTTCTTTTGCTTTGTTTTTAGACACAGGGTTTCTGTGTAGCCTTGGCACTTCCGGAAATCTTCCTGTAGACCAGGCTGGCCTTGAATTCACAGATCCATCTGTCTGCTTCCTGAGTTCTGATATAAAGGTGTGCACCACCACCGGCTTTGTACACAGGTTTGAGGAAAACCTGCACGGGACCTTGCCACAAAGAAAGCCATGGACAAGAGACCAAGGCGAACTATGAACTATAATATAACCTAGTGGCAGCCGCTCAGGTGTGTGGTATGTTGAGACCTGTTTAGGAAGATCTGTCAGAACATGTCCACCACCCATCAGTACAGAGGGAGCAGTTTAATTTTGATAAGGCAAAAACAAATTCTCAGTACGGCCAAGAATGCAGAAAGCTATTCTCTATGCTTCTATTATGCCTGCGCCATGAGCCCCCCAGAGACCACCAGGACTCCGAGTTCACTTAATACAGTGGTATATTATTTGTAGTTTAATAAACCTTGCCTGAAGACCAGAGGCAAAGCTAAAGCCACTAGAGATCAGGTATTGGTGACACACACCTTTAGTCCCAGGATTTGGGAGACAGAATCAGACAGATCTCTGTAAATTCAAGGCCCCCATGGGCTATACAAGGTCAACACAGAAACAAGCTCAGGTGGTGGTGGCTCACCTTTAACCCAGGCCTTGGGAGTCGTGTGCCCTTCATCCCAGCACTAGAGGGAATATAAAATGAGGGGAGAGACTTAGTTTGCAGTAGCCCAACCTTGGTAGAGGCAAGATTTCTGTAGTGACTTGGCTGCTTTGCTTTTCTGGTTTTCAGGTTGAATCCCAATTTCTATCTCTGGGTTATTATTATTCGTGCTACAACATGCAAACAGCAAAAATCCTTTACTACAGGCTCAAGCTCAGGCTCTCTGCTCCGCTCCAGCACAGCTAGACCAGGGGAGGCCTTGAGCTCAGCTATGGCAGGCACAGCGCTTTTAAGGAGGAAGGGATGGAGTTGGGGGGGGGGGGGACTCCTGGTTGGGCAGGAGTGAGGTAACGGAAGTCTTGTCAAACAGGGATTGGTACTGGCGTTGCTGCAAGGAAACTGGCAGCTTATGTAGAAGTTAGGTAACCTATCCTTAATTGTCTCAGTTCTGATTGGTCTCCAGCGGGGTACAGTCTGTGGCTTTTCCTGGTTATGGTAGTGTTGAGGTCTAGTTCCAGGATTGGATTGTTAGTTTGCAGAATGCCAAGGCTGTGCTAATGTTGGGCCTCTCCACTTCTCTTTCCCTACAGTCCAGATTTGGGTTGAGCATGTTATAGGCTGTTTTATTTTTATTTTAATTGTGCATTGATCTTTTACTTTGGAATATTATACAATCTCCATATTCAGTTACATGATCCTACATAAGGACTGAACTTCCAATTCGAGAAACTGGATTTCAGTGTATACTACCTCAGGAGTGCTGTAAGGATCATCTTAGCCATGTGTTTGTAATGGTCACTTTAAAGAAAATACATTTTAGGTAACTAATGTGTGTGCCCTACAGACACACACACACACACACACACACACACACGAACAGTTCAAGGCGGCCCATATTGAGTAGAATGAGGAATGTAGATGATTTTCAGAAACTCAAAACTACAGAAATTACTATGTTTGGAGAAACTGGGGAAGCTTGGTGGTAGGGATAGTGTCTATGTCAGTCTTTGGCAAATCCAGAATGCCTTCCTTCATGATAGAAATTCCCTGAGGGCTGGGGGCGGGGGCGGGGGCGGGGATAGCAAGGACAGCTTGTGTGACCATTTGCGCTGAGGAAGAAATGGACTCTCCTTCTAAGCCTCGCCCTCGATTTACAGTTCTAGTTCAGATAATGAATGCTGTGACTCCGCCTGTTGGGGCCCTCCAGATGAAAACATCTGCTTCTCACTGAAGCGCTCTGAATCACTGAGTTACAAAGGTTTAAAGAGAACTAACTCAGCCACTAAAGGAAGCAGGAAACCTTTCTCTGGTGAAGTCGGTGGTTCTGAAAGTGGGAATTCCAGTTCTCAGTGTGGATCACCTGAGCCTCGCTGCAGACCAACTGAACTGGGAACTCTGGGTGTTTGGCCCAGCAATTTGTGGCACAATGCCAAGCTCTCCAGGTGGTTCTAACCCACACTTAACAACCACGGACCCAGGTGACAGATGTTTTGGTTGTTATGGTGATGGTGCTGGACACCACAGGCCAGGCATTCCGGCCAGTTCTCTATCACTGAATTAGAACCCCACCTCCAGATTTCCTTTAGAGGAAATACGTGGCACCCTGCTTGCCATAATATTAGATTTTGGTTTATTTGATGGAAAAGAAAGCAGACCCGAATCCTAATGTTAAGTAAAAGATACAGGTGGAAAAAGACCCAATTGCTTTAACCCTCAAGCAACCATCGAGGCCATAGAAATGAAAAGGGTACAGGCTTCTTTTATTAAGTATTACTGCTTTGTGCTTTTAATAGTGCAGTATTGAATTTTATAATCAATGAGTAAGACCTTTTTTATTCCCCAAATTTTCCAAGATCCAGCCTTTACACCATAGTTTATCTTTTGCCTTTTGAGAGAGGGTCTCCCTAGTAACCCCAGCTGTCTGGGAACTCTGTCAGCCAGGCTGGCCTGGACTGTGCCACTGACTCTGGAGTCACCTTTCACTGTTTTCCTTTTACCCCTTCCTTTGAAAGCCTCCACTTCATTGTAGCTGTTAATCTAGATGTTATTTATTTCTCTCTAGTTGAGCCAAAAGACCCGCGCTGACATCCAGACAGACTGTGACTAACCATGCTCATTTGTATGAATATACGGAGAATTGCTAGGAATAGTCAGAAAAATTTAACAACACTTTGTAAGTATTGGTATTTTTCTTCCTTGACTTTTTCTGAATTTTTTTTTAATTTCTTACAATACGCATGAATGGATTTCTTCACAAAATGATAAATTATTTGCTGCCTGAGGACAGCAGCCATGGAAAATGGCCCCAGCCCCCAGCATTGATGTGAGCTCACCTGCAGCCCCTGTTCCAGGCCCTGAAGCTATCAAAGGTCATAGATTCATCAGCTTTGTTTAGTTTTTACCTTAACATCACTGTGCTGGCTAGTTTTAACTTAATACACGCTTTAGTCATCTGAGAGGAAGGAACCTCAATAGAGAAAATGCCTCCATAAGATTGTGCTGTAGGCAACCCTGTAGGGCTTTTCCTTAATTAGTGATTGAGGGGGAGGGCACAGCCCATTGTGGGCGGGATCTCCCCCAGGCTGGTAGTCTTGGCTTCTGTAAGAAATAAGATTGAGCCAGGCAGAAGTGGCACACGCCTTTAGTTCCCAGCACTTGGGAGGCAGAGGCAGGCAGATCTACAAAGTGAATTCTAGGGCAGTTAGGGTTGTAACACAGAAAAACCTATCTTCAAAAATAAATAAAAATAAATGAAAAAAAGAAGTGAGTAACCCAGAAAGCAGCACTCTTCCATGGCCTCTGCATCCGCTCCTGTCTCTAGGTCCCTGCCCTGTTGAGTTTCTACCTTCCTTGCTTTCAGTGATTAACTGTTACAAGGAAGTAATATGTACAACAAACCCTCTCCTCCCCAAGATACTTTTGATCATGGTGTTTCATCACAGCAATAGGAACCCTAACTAACCCAAGCCACTTTCCTCCCTTCCCCTCATGCTCTGAGCTTCTACATGCTTCAGAGTGAAGAGGTTCTGTGGCTGTTTCCCCCTCCCCCCCACAATCCACTGTGAACTGAAGACTGAGATTGGGCCTCCTGCCTCAGGAGTTCCTTCTGGTTCTGTTCACAACCTCTTTCACTTATAAGTCTTTTTGCTGTTATTGTTTTTGTTTTCCAGACAGGGTATCTCTGTCTGGCTGTCCTGAAACTAGCTCTGTAGATCAGTCTGACCTCAAATTCACAGAGATCCTCCTGCCTCTACCTCCCAAGTGCTGGGATTAAAGGTGTGAAAGACCCCCACTCACTAAGCAGCAGTAATGCCATTTTGCAAGGCTTAAACTTTGGAGCAACGCAAGTAATTAGAGCAGGGAAGTTCGACTTGAAAACAAGGGCGGAGAAGCCAGGCGAGATATCTGCGGTCAGCCGGTCAGCCACCTGGCCCCAAGCGATAAGGAACCCGCAGCTGGCCTGCTCTAATGAGAACCTCCCGTTTGCATAGTCAGCACATGTGCCCAACTTAGAATGTCAGTAATTCACAGAAGAAGACAACTCCCCCTATGAAAGATCCCAGCTTATCTGCTGTAACGTCATTTCACAAAGCTTTTGACGAACGACTGTAAGTGCAGAGTAAGGTCAGGGTCCCTGGCTGCAAAACAGGATCTTTATATCCATAGATTAGGACAGGACATCAATTAACAGGATATCTGTTCCCATACATCTGTGCTGGGAGAGGAAAAACCACCTGTGCCCCTTGCCCCATTCCAACTGACCACTAACGATGCATTTGCTTCTGTAATCTGCTTCTGCTGCCCTCTTTCCTATAAAAAGACCTTCCCCCAGTCTGCAGGCGCGCTTGTCTTCCGAAAGACTAAGTCGCCCCAGGTACCTGTGTACTTAAGTACTTAATAAAGCCTCTTGCTATTTGCATCCGAAGAGTGACTCGCTGCTCCTTGGGAGGGTCTCCTCAGCCTGAAAGACTGCCCACCACTGGGGTCTTTCAGGTGTGTGCCACCACCCGGTTTATACTTTAAAATTATATAAAAAGAATTTTTAAAATTAAAACATTGTTTTTAATGTTGATCTCATTCCACCAATTTTCTGCTCCCCTCCGTAAGGTGGACCAGCTTGCCAATGTGGTCCAGCTTGTCTTGAATTTGTAATTCTCCTGCTTTGGCTTCCAGAGAACTGGGATTACAACTACATTCAGCCCGGAACTGTTGTTGTTTGTTTTTATACAGGAAAATCAGGGCAGGATTCAAATCGGACAGGTATCTGGAGGCAGGAACTTAAGCAGAAGCCATGAAAACTTACTGGCTGTGTAAGAGTTTAAGACAATTCTGAAGCCATTTCTGGCAATTCTGAATCCTCTCGGCCTCCGTGCCATAGTGCTTCCTCTCCTCCCCTGGGAACCAAGGACCTAACAGCTACCCATGCACGTACTCAGTTCCTGAACAATTACCCATATACGTATGTTTTGATTCAGTCCCCTGGGAAACGGGGTCAAAATGACCTCTTACCTCATCTGATCCGGCAACAGCTCTTCAGCCAATTATTGGTAATAGCCCTTTCAAATAAGTCAATCACAATCCCCCCTGCTTCTGTGGCCTTCTCCTTTAAAAGTAGCCTGTGCCAGCTATTCGAGGTCTCTCAGCTTCCCGAATGCTGAGGGACCCTGTCATGACAGAATTAATAAAATCCTCATGCTTTTGCATCGGCTGTGGTGTGTGAGGTGGTCTCTGGGGGCGACTCCTCCTCGGTGTTTGGACGCTAGAGTCCGCCAGGCGGTGGTGGCGCATGCCTTTAATCCCAGCACTCGGGAGGCAGAGGCAGGCGGATCTCTGTGAGTTCGAGACCAGCCTGGTCTACAAGAGCTAGTTCCAGGACAGGCTCCAAAACCACAGAGAAACCCTGTCTTGAAAAAAACAAAACAAAACAAAACAAACAAAAAAAGACGCTAGAGTCCAACAGCTGCCTTCCCAAAGATTTTTCAGCCTGCATTCTTATAACCCGGACCACCTGCCCAGGGATGGCATTACCTACTACTGATTGGGTCCTCCAGATAATCAAGAAAACACACTACAGACTTGCCTACAGGCCAATACAATGGAAGCATTTTCTTAAGACTCCTTCTTCCCAGATAGCCCTAGCTTGTGTCAAGTTGGCACAAAACCTAGACAGCACAGGAGACAATTAGGTCATGAGAGCAGAGCCGTCACCAATGGGATTAGCCAGTGAACTGTTCCCCCTCCCACCATGTCCAGGATGCATTTAAAGGACCACTTCTGAGAAAGGCCCTCCCCAGACCTAAGTCTGCCAGCACCTGGGCCTCCCAGTTTACAGAACAGCCCAGATGGAAGACAGGATGAAGATTTCATGTGTCCTTTTTATTGGTGAGGATTACCCACACTATCTCTAGCATCTCAGCACCTTTATTGTGTCTTCTGATAAACTTGCATGAGAGTTTCTTTAGGGTAACCATCCAGGAATAGAATTTCTGGATCCTTAAACTATGTAAACTTGTATTGAGTAGTGGCAGCCAGGTGATGGCACATGCCTTTAATCCCAGCACCAGGCAGGCAGAGGCAGGTGGATATCTGTGAGTTTAAGGCCAGCCTGGTCTACAAGAGCTAGTTACAGGACAGGTTCCAAAGCTACAGAGAAACCCTGTCTCAAAACAAAAACACAAAACAAAACAAGAAGTAGTGGCTACCTTGCATGATGGCTGCCTTAGCCCCACATGCTACCAGGACAGCATCAAGCACCTAGCCACTTGGGGGACCTGTGGAGTGGTCTCATGGCCCACTGCCCACTGCTGCCACTTGGGGACCTGCAGCATTTTTACTTAAACCATAACAAATAAGTAAGACTAAGTCTCCGTGTGTGATTTACTTGGGAGTTAGGTGGTGCCCCCCACCCCCTTAAAAAAGCCAAAAGAGTCAAAGAGTAAAAACAACAACAAATCAGGGCAAAGGAAAAGCAAAACACAAGCCCCTGGCTCCTGGGCTGCAGGGGCACACTTTCTGTCTCAGCAGAAATGAAACCGTCTTTTCCTCTCGAAGCCCTGGGAAACCAAATGAGCTTAGGGAAAGCCAGCTGCAGAGCACTCAGGACCACAGACGTGTCTAGAGCACAAACTGCTCGTATACTTCAAATTATCCACAAACTGTTTTGGTATCTTTTTTTTTCATGACAGTCATAATCAAGATTTACAATGATACTTATGGCTGGTGGTTAGTCTTTATTGTCAAGCTGAATGGAATTCAAACAAGCTAGGAGACACCATGATTCCTCAGGGAGATTCCTAACTGAGGAGGAAGCCCACTTCCAAATGTCAGCAGTATGTCCAGTGGCCCGGGGTCCCAGGCTAGACCAGTGAGCAGAGCATGGGCAGCTAACTGCTGCTTGACCATTGCTGCAGTGTGGTCAATGGCCACCACCCTCACTGCCAGCCCTTCACCACACCCCTTCTGGGCACTGTTTGATTTTGGTTTTTGAGAAATAGTTCTGTGTAGCCCTGGCTGTCCTTGAATTCACTATGTAAATCAGATTGGCCTCAAACTCAGGGGTCCCCCTGCCTTAGCCTCCAGAGTGCTTTGTATGTCACAACTGACTTCCCTGTGCCCTCTTAACCAAAATAACTCCACCTTCTCTTGAATTGCTTCTGTTGGGCATTTCTCAGGTCAACAAGAAAAGTTAGTAATACAATTCTGATGTCATTAATGTTAACGATGCCATTAGTGCCATTACTGGAATCAAGGATTCAGGGAAACCGCCACACTGAATCACTCCATGGGTAGAGAGGTTTATTCGGGATCAAACTATAAGACTATCTCTTGCCGGGTGGACAGAGAGGAGAGCAAAATGGTGGAAAAGCAGACTTTATGATTGTTAGCAGGGTTGGGGTCTCTCAGCCTTTACAAACTGTTGGGTGATGTTTTGTTTTCGCTCTGACGGATCAGGCTTGCCTGGAGATGGGAGGGTGGAGCCAGCCACTAGTTAACCTTGGAGGCCAGGCAGTGGTGACTCAGACCTTTAATCCCAGCACTGGGAATGGAGAGAGGAAGTGATAAGGCAGGGCAGAGACAGGCTCTTGCCCCTTCTGGACGCAGGAAAGAATCAAATTAATTAGATTAAAGCTTCAACAAGCTGTTTGGATTAGTTGGGAACTAGATGCCTTTGCCTGAGGTAGTTGACCTTTGGAATGGATTAAGGGAGGTTCCTGGCCTACAAACCTGCTTTTGTGTCTGTTTACCCAGTAACAATCCTCTGTTTACCCAGGCCAAAGTCCTTCTGTTTAGGCTATTGTCACTGACACTGCCATTCTGGGGGCCATGTTGGATGTAACAATTACCACATGAGAGCCTTTGTTTTAAGCATTTTTGTGCAAACTAAATTATCTTTTTTTTTTTTTTTTTTTTTTTTTTTGGATTTTTCGAGACAGGGTTTCTCCGTAGCTTTTTGGTTCTTGTCCTGGAACTAGCTCTTGTAGACCAGGCTGGCCTCGAACTCCCAGCCTGCCTCTGCCTCCCGAGTGCTGGGATTAAAGGCTTGCACCACCACTGCCCAGCTAAACTAAATTATCTTCATTCTTAACAGAAAGCAATGTGGATACAAGTCTATTCGGGACAAAGAAATGAAGACCCACATCTTTTCTTGTGGTCCTTCTCTAGTAAAGAGTCTGGAGTTGAAGGGCTGGAGAGATGGCTCACCGTGGGTTTAGAGCACTGGCTGCTCTTCCGTGGTGCTCAGATCAATTCCCTCACAGCCATCTGGAATGCGATCTTGTGCCCTCTTCTGGCCTGCAGGCATTTGTGCAAGCAGAACACTGTGTACATAATAATTAAAAAAAAAAAAAAAAAGGGTCTGGAGTTTGGTCCTACCTTCCCATGGGCCTTAAGTCCCAAGTCATAGCAACAGGATTTTGGGTTTTTTTGTGTGTGGGGGATATGGTGTTTTGCCTGCATGTGTGTCTGTGTGACGGTGTTGGATCCCCTGGACCAGGAGTTACAGACAGTTGTGAGCTGCCATTTGAGTGCTGGAAGTTGAACCCGGGTCCTCTGGAAGAGCAGACAGTGATCTGAACCACCGAGCCATCTCTTCAGTCTGTAACAAGGCTCCTAAAGCTTGTGTCCCACTCCATCTCCTGTCCATCTTCCTTCCTCCCTGCCAGTCATTGCTGGTACTTTTGGGAGGTCCCATCCTGAGCTCCACCCACATCCCAAAGAAATTTCAGTAGGACTCCATCCTTAAGAGGCCTTACCTTTGGTCATCAGCCTTCAGAGAGTGCTCATGGGGGTGAGCTAGTAGAGTTACAGCTGTCAGGATTCTCAATTATTCTATCTGAAACAAGCTAATGACGTCACTTTGGGGGACTTCTCAGACATTGCTTATGAGAAGTTTTCTGCTTCCTTGATTTGGGACCTGCTTCAAGGATCTTAAAAGATCTTCCCAGAATTCCAGTCCAGAGTTAATTGCTCTTAACTCCAAAAAACCTGGCCCCTTGAGCCCGCCCAATGCAAAGATGGATCAGGCAAATCAAGTCCATCAGTAACCTTTTCCTGTGGTGTCCCAGACACTGCCTAGGAGTTATTCAGTGAGGAATATTGCTGGTCCCAGGCTGAGGGCAGAGAAAGAGAGGAGATATTAGAAAGTGGAGGAAAGGACGCCCCAAAGAGAAACCAAAGAGGGAAAAGGAAGAGAAGACGTGTGGGGACGGATCTTGAAGATGAGCTTGCCAAAGGAGGGCGTCTTGGACAGAAGAAGCAGCATGAAGATACTATACTTCAAGATGAGCTTGCCAAAGGAGGGCGTCTTGGACAGAAGAAGCAGCATGAAGATACTATACTTGCAGGAGCTATATGAGGCCGGCCGGAGAATAAGCCTAGGAAGCAACAGAAAACCCTAGGAAATAGATGTGTATCAAATTTTTATTGGGATTAAAAAATAGCTCCTGTAGCCAGGTGGTGGTGGCGGCCCACTGTTAATCCCAGTAGTCCTAGCAGAGGCAAGGGACCTCTATTAGTTCAAGGCCAGCCTGGTCTACCGAGCAAGTTCCAGGACAGCCAAGGCTACAAAGAGAAACTGTTTCTAAAATCAAAACAAAATAGTTACTGCAGGGTAGGGTGGGGTAGGGCTGGAGAGATGGGTCAGTGGTTAAGAGCTGGTTGCTCTTCTAGAGGAACTGAGTTCAATTCCCAGCAACCACATGGTGGCTCACAACCACCTGTAGTGAGATCAGATGCCCTCTTCTCACCTGTAGGAATGCATGCAGACAGAACACCTGTATACATAATAAATCTTTAAAAAAGTTAAAGTTATGTGGCTGAAAAAATGTTTCAGCAGTTAAGAGTACAGGCTGCTCTTGCAGAGGGCCCTGGTTCAATTCCCAGAACCCACATGGTGTCTATAATGCCAGTTTCAAGGGATCCATCAGCCTCTTTTGAACTCCTCAGGCATCAGGAAGGCTCACGGTACATGTGCACGGTACATGTACTCCTGTACCGTGTACATGAGTGTGGACAAAACACTCATAAAATAAATCTAAATTTAAAAATGTAGATGAGCTCCTCCTGCTAATTTAGCGACCGGCAGAGAGGATGTCCTGAACGTGTAAGCTGCTTGGGCCAGGGCTGCTGAGGGGTCAGTTAAGGCAAAGGTCCCAGACAGATGAATAGTGATGAGGACAAGGAACTTCTAACAGATGACAGGGAGAAAGGAAGGCTATCTAGCAGTAGTGTAGGCACCTGAGAAGGAACAAACAGGGTTGAGGGGCAATATGGTATGATCTGGAAACATGAAAGGACTTAGAAATTCTGGTGTGTGCGGCTCACAAGGTGGAGCATGGAGGAGAAGGAACACTAATGGAGGAAGGCAGAGTTCTTTGTAGTGGTCAGCCTTCTACAGTTTCCCTCTACACTCAACCCTGTATCTCATCATCCTAATAATTAAACCTGAAACAAATGTCCACCTGAAAGTAGATAATGGTTTGGGCTTAAAGAAAAATTTTAGTAAAATTATGCTATGATAGATATGATCTTCAAAGCAAATTTTCAAGACTGTAAAAGCATTATTTGTTCTAAGCACATGCGACTGGGTTACTTCAACAGGTGTTTTGGGAAACTACCTGCAAAGAACCCTTAAAGGGCCACAAGTGCAACACCTAAAATAATTAAACAGCACCCATAGATGCTCCGCGACCACCCCGAAGCCGATCTCTCCCCATGACCGTAGTAGACAAGGACAGAGAGGCGAACAGCTCCTTCGGGCGCACGTGGTGGCTCTGAAAAGAGCCTTTGGTGGGATGGAACCGACGCGTGGCGCTCAGGCCCGCTCCCCGCGGATGCGGCGGGCCAGCTGGATGTCCTTGGGCATGATGGTGACGCGCTTGGCGTGGATGGCGCACAGGTTCGTGTCCTCGAACAGACCCACCAGGTAGGCCTCGCTCGCCTCCTGCAGCGCCATGACGGCCGAGCTCTGGAAGCGCAGGTCGGTCTTGAAGTCCTGCGCGATCTCGCGCACCAGGCGCTGGAACGGCAGCTTGCGGATCAGCAGCTCGGTCGACTTCTGGTAGCGCCGGATCTCGCGCAGCGCCACGGTGCCGGGCCGGTAGCGGTGCGGCTTCTTCACGCCGCCCGTGGCCGGCGCGCTCTTGCGGGCAGCCTTGGTGGCCAGCTGCTTGCGCGGGGCCTTGCCGCCGGTGGACTTGCGGGCGGTCTGCTTCGTGCGGGCCATGACGGGGATGGGACACACCGAGACGAGAAGCGCGGAGACCTGAGCGGGAACGAGCCGGCCGACTTTATAGGCGCAGTCTTCCCCGCGGCGGGGCGGAGACAGCGACTTGAAAGTCCCGCGCTGCCGGGCCATTGGCCGTGGCGTCACCGGCCCCGGGCCGGCCCATTGGCTGGGGCTGCCCCGCCCCTGGTCGCCCTGCTGCCTTGTCCAGCCTGCGGCCAGCTGACTGGACAACGCGACAGGGGGACACCTCTGTTGGCTGCAAATCCCAACTCTGGACGTCTCTTCCAGAGAGGCGCGCGAGCTCACCCGCCCGCCCGTCGTCCAAAGTCCCAGAGCTAATAATGTTCAGTGTCGCCCAGTGATCGCCCCGTCGCGATCCCGAGAGCTGGCCGCGCCCCGTCGTCCCGATACACGTCCCTCTTGTAGACTTTGCCGGGGGATCGGGCGAGAGCGGGGCTAGTTGTGCTTTGCATCTGCCCTGGGCTCGACGTCGGGGTTAAGTCCCAAGCCCGGGGGAGGGGCAGGAAACGTTCAGGAGACTGGGGCGGGAAGCAGCGCGCGGGACAAGTTATGCAGGGTGGATGTGTAGGACCGACATATGGCGCCAAGTGCTTAGGACAGTGCGGGGTTCGCTCCGGGACAGGAGCACTTAGGGCGACCGCACAGACGACCACCTGGGGGACCTCGGACACAGTGGGAAGGGCGCTGGGGACGCCTAAAGCGAGTGGCCCACGCTACATCTTACACTTTGGGAACGGGCCGCCAAAGGCCACGACACCGGCTACCGTGACACAACTCTTTAATCTGAAGGAGTGGGTGGCTCTGAAAAGAGCCTTTGAGTTCGCGAGCGTCCCCGAGACGCGAGCCGCCAAGATGCGGGCAGCGGCCTCACTTGCCCTTCGCCTTATGGTGGCTCTCGGTCTTCTTGGGCAGCAGCACGGCCTGGATGTTGGGCAGGACGCCGCCCTGCGCGATCGTCACCTTGCCCAGTAGCTTGTTGAGCTCCTCGTCGTTGCGGATGGCCAGCTGCAGGTGGCGCGGGATGATGCGCGTCTTCTTGTTGTCGCGGGCCGCGTTGCCTGCCAGCTCCAGGATCTCGGCCGTCAGGTACTCTAGCACGGCCGCCATGTACACGGGCGCGCCCGCACCCACGCGCTCCGCGTAGTTGCCCTTGCGCAGCAGCCGGTGCACGCGCCCCACCGGGAACTGCAGGCCGGCGCGGGACGACCGCGACTTGGCCTTGGCGCGGGCCTTGCCTCCTTGCTTACCGCGGCCAGACATGACGGAACACACAAACTCACACGCTCGCGCAAACAGGAAACTGGACCACGGTGCCGCCGCCTCTTCCATTTATAGACACGGCCCCGATTGTCCGCCTGACGCGCTCATTGGCTCACACGCGTCCTCGCTCCTTGGCCAATAGGAGCGCGCGCTCACAATCCGCTCATTTACATAAGCCGGGCTCCTTCGCCTCGGCGCCGCCGCGAACGCCGAATCACGACGCGCCTGGCCAGAGCCCTCATTTGCCTGTGGCCGTTGTCAGTGCCGGGTTCTCGGGGGCGCCCCGGCCTGCCGCACTTCGGTTCTGCCGGCGCGGGAGCGGGCCGAGCGCGCCCCGCCTGTGACAGGGAGTGCGGCGGTGTGGAGAGTTGCCGGGTGGGTGTAGGTGAGCCGCTCCGTCTCCGGTGCGGGCTTCTCGTCCCACGCCGGGTTCCCCGGGAGCTCGATCGTCCGCTTGCTTATTTGTGTCCATCGCGAGAGAGCCTGGCGGCCCTGCTCCTGCTGCTCTGTTTCCTGGGCAGCTGGCACGTCACCAAGTACTGCTCGTCTCTTTAACAATTCGAAGGCTTTTTGCCTTCTCTAGACGCCTACCTTTTCTTGTGATGATGATGGATTCTGGTTTGTTTTTTCTCCTATTACCCACAGAGCTTATTTCTACTCGAGTTTCATGTGTGTTTGCGAATGAGGAGTGTAAGTCTGAAGAGGTATTTTAAGAATGGTGGCTTACACGACTGTATTTTTTCTTTTGATGGGAAATGAAGGCAATCATGCTAATATAAATATTGTCAGAGTGGAGAAAAGCATTAGGCTGCCCTTCAGTCCTGGCAGTGAGGTGGTCTGTGAAGTAAAAGTCTCTACTGAAGTACAGTTCGGAAACTGCTCCTAAAACATTTGGACACTAAACCTACACAGTTGGTTACTTTTGGGTTTTTAGTTCAGTTTCCAGTTTACACACGGCGTCTTAAGTTCTAAGTTTCCTGTTTCAGGTGACAGGATTGAAGACATCTGTACCAGTCCTTAAAGATCGAAGTCTTATTTGTATCTAGATTTGGATACTGTTTTCGTGCTAGTTTGGCCTATTCTGGAATATAGGTCAGTGTGCTTTCCTAGCGTATGTGAGGGTCTATCCTCAGCACCACACAAGGACGTTGACCGTAATTATTTATCCACACAAATATTGTTTTTAGTGTTCTTTTTGCCTTAGTTTCCATTCGCGCCGTCACCCTCCTTTAGGGCGTCTCCCCTCTGGCTCCACTGCTCTGTGGCGAGTCAGCCTAATCATCTACCGGCCAGCTGTTGCACTGTTTCTGGCTCTCCTCACAGTGTTGCTCTGGTGTTGGTGCTGCACTCTTTTCCCACAAGGTCCCTGCGGATTGGGTCCCAGGGCACCATGGGTATTTTTGCTCCAAGTCGCCAGTGCTTCTTAAAATTCAACGGAAAGAGATACAGCCGAACCAGACCCTTGTATAATTAACCCCCAAGGAACTTCCTAAACAAGAGTCTGACTACCGAAGGGCATAGAAGTGCTGTATAGAGGGCGGCTTGACTTCAGCGCTGAGCTGCTTCACAAACCCAGTCCCTAAAGAAGCAGGCACCTGTGCTTTTGTAAAAAAATAAATAAAAAGGTCTCCCTTGTGGCCACAGGGTAACTGAAAACTGGCTGAGAGCCTGGCATCGCTGCCTTATTGTGTGTTTGTCTTCCTTTCTAAGGCTGAAGGGGCAAAGATAAGTTACTGCCCTACCTTTCTCTTGCATCACAGTAGCTGAGAGCAATTATCCATGAATTCACCCTAGAGCTGAAATGACCTTTCTGTAGGAGTGAGAGGGATGATCTCACGTGATGACAGCAATATGGACTCCCACCTTGCAGGATCAGAATTGGAGCAATGACCAGACAGACTACACATCTAGCAGGACTGCTTAGTTATGCCTACTTCCTGCCTGCCCCAAGGGGGTTACAGTTTTTCCTCTTCCCAATAAAAAGTCACCTGACTAATTCTCCCCTTTGATTTTCCCTTGAATTTGGACGAGCAACTGAGCCTAGCCCGGGTTTCTAGGGCTTTACCCTAACACCCTTGGTTACTCTAAGGAGTCTGTCTCCTAACTTGTTTGTTTTGTTGCATAGTCTAAGGACACTGGCATAGGTTTATGACTTTGGCTTTGTAGAACAGGCTGAAGTGAAAGGTGGTGTTGACAAGGAACAAACCTTGGAAATAAGTTGAAATCTATGTTTAGGAAAATAACTTGCATTGGGTTGTGAAGCAGCAGGCAGGGGTGGAATGTGGTGACTCGGGTGGGGCATCTACATAGTGAAATCTGACGCACCAGCTGTACTTAGTCTGCAGCTTTGGAACTGGGTTTGCTTATTTTACCAAACAGAATGGCTTCAGTGCAAGAAGAGTGTATTTCCAGAAAACATGACAGACCTTTAGACGAGTCTCAGATGAAATATTTAGTAAAAGATTGTAGTGATATTTCATTTGTATTTTAATAAATAGAGCTTACCTGAAGGTCAGAGTAAAACAGCTGCACTGGTCAGCCTTACAGACCAGGCAGTGGTGACACACACCTTTAATCCCAGTAGCCACACTAGTTTGCTATGGAACCAGGTAGTAGTGGTGCATGCCTTCAATCCCGGCACTAGGGAGGAATATACAATAAAAGATGGGGAGACAGCTTTCCGGCAGTGTCACTTTGAGGATTCCTGGAGGGAGGATCACTATTTTTGGACTGAGATAGAGGTAAAAGCCAGTGGCTGGCTGCTTTGTTTTTCTGACCTTCAGGTTAAACCCCAATATCTGTCTCTGGGTTATTAATTGTACTACAAAGGATGGAATATAACAAGTAGCAATGGAATGAATTGTCCAGATCACCCAAATGTTAAGGTCATGCTACACAGCACAACTGGCAATGGTAACATGAACGCTGGTCCTATATCGAGAGTTATGCCCACGTCACACAGAACCCCCAAACGAGACCACCACAGAGCCAGTATCTCATGCAACACACTGGGGTTTATTGATCATAATCCAACACACTGAGGCAGCAAGTGGGGGAGACAGCCCTGAGTCCTCGGGTTAGGGGTTTTTAAAGGG
The DNA here is from genome assembly GCF_018167655.1 of Microtus oregoni. Classification (NCBI taxonomy): domain Eukaryota; kingdom Metazoa; phylum Chordata; class Mammalia; order Rodentia; family Cricetidae; genus Microtus; species Microtus oregoni. The sequence continues at coordinate 3,394,262 of NW_024543830.1, read as the reverse complement.
AAAACCGCAAGCAGGGTGGCACGAGTGTTGGCGTTTCGGGGTTGAGTATGGGTACACAATCTCTGAATCCGTTGGTTGGGGTATAGAGGAATTTCAAAACAGCAGTTAATCAGATACCAGTAAGGATGTCTGAAGCAAGCAGATGTACACAGCTGTTGTCTGGACACCCTGGTGGGTCAATCTGACCAGGGCTGGCACAGTTTCTTGGTGATGTTTATGACTTTTGTTGGGCTGCATTCACCCGCCCCCCTTAGGCCCTGTCTAACATGGAGTTCTTTCTCAAAATGGTGTTTGTTCTGCTCCTTCACAGGGAGCCAAAGGAATCTTTTGTAATGTGCTAAGGAACTCGATGCCCAAAAGTTGTGGTTAAATTTCATGTTTTAAGTGCTTGCCAAGAACCTCGTGTATTCCTCTGTGCTCTGTGTTTAACATGGCAGTGGACTCTGGCTTAATGATAAACATGTTAGATATTGGTGGGGGTGTCACAGAAACCAAATTTCAATTAAAAGTTTAATCCAAAAGGCTATTCGTGTTATCATTCTTCACGGGACATCTTTCTTGAAGTCTCTGTATTGTATAGCTGTTCCCTCCAAATGAAATTATTTTCTCCTGCAAAGGATGGAGGCTTAGAAGACCCAGGAAATAAAACTTACAAAGCTCAGAAAACTTCTGAAACAAAAGTCACAAGACCTCTCCCCAGGGTTTTACAAGGAATGTGGTATGATTATCAGGGGATGGATAGGCTAAACTCTTGGCAAATTGAGGGGGTTTCAAGGATGCAGTCTTCAAGAGTCCTTTCTTGTACCCAAGTAGGTTTTTTAGTGATGCAGCTGCCTCTGGCTCACAATGCTTCTTTAACACTTCACCCATACTCATAGGTAACCCCAATAAACCTCGCTGGCTCACTAAGCTAGTCTTGGGTGCAACGGTTTCTTTGTTGGTGGTGCCTTATCTGAGGTGAATAGATTCTTGTACACGCAGATAAGCACAGGAAAGCAGGAACAGTTAAACATTCATGCTCACCTCAAAGGAAGGTGATGCTTCCCTGCCTTCCACCATGAGCACTGGGAAAGGATGTAGTTTATAACCTAATGACCTTTGCTGTCCTCGGTGCCAGGCTCCACCTGAGTCCCCCAGAATATTATGTCCCTTTATCCCAGACTCATCTCCCTACCCCCACTAAATCTTGAACCTTGCTTTTCAGTGCATAAACTCATCCTTATGAGGGACATCACTCGTACTTTACAACAGGCTCGGTGACCTGTTATCTTGGGGCCAGCCCAATCCTGACCCCCACAGGCATCAGATATAGCTCAGTCATTCTCCCTAGACCCTTACCTTGAGCACTGTTCGAGTCACCAATACCTATCCTTATGAAAGAATCCATATGAACTTGTTAAATAACTTCAATGTAAACATGTCTTAAACTTTGTTGTACACACAGGACTGAGTTAATTATCATGAGGTAACTTTTCCCCAAAAAATTGTGCTGCTTAAATATGGCTAAAATAAACCACTAGGTGCCAGACTTCAGAAGTTTGGCCCAGTCCTGCCTAAGTTGGGCTGAACCAAGTTTCATTCTTCCCTCACCCATTGTTTTCCTGCCAGCCATGACACAAGCAGGGTCCTCACACACATCTCTCTAGGATCAATCACACAATACTCTGGTATTGAGATGGCTTCAGAAGCTCAAACTACGGTGTGTCTTTTGTATTCATACTTGAGCTTAATGTTGTTGAAAAAAACCTCTGGAGATGGAGTAGGAGCTGAGGAATAATGTTTATGGATCTCTTACATAATCTCAGCCCTGGTTTGAAGTTAGGGGTGGGACCAGACAGGTCACTGGGGACTGCTGGCTAGCAAGTCTAAGGGAAACTAAGCTCTCGGTTTAGTAAAAGATCCTGCCTCACATCACAATCCTGACTTCAAACTCTACTACAGAGCTACAGTGCTGAAAACAGCCTGGTACTGGCATAAGAACAGATAGGAGGACCAATGGAACCAAATCGAAGACTCAGATATCAATCTATACATCTTCGAACACATGATATTTGATAAAAAAGCAAAATATTTCAAATGGAAAAGAAAAAGCATATTTAACAAGTGGTGCTGGAATAACTGAATATCAACATGTAGAAAAATGAAAATAGGCCAGGTGGCGGTGGCGCACGCCTTTAATCCCAGCACTCGGGAGGCAGAGGCAGGTGGATCTCTGTGAGTTCGAGACCAGCCTGGTCTACAAGAGCTAGTTCCAGGACAGGCTCCAAAGCCACAGAGAAACCCTGTCTCGAAAAACCAAAAAAAAAAAAAAAAAAAGAAAAGAAAAGAAAAATGAAAATAGAACCATATCTATCACTATGCACAAAACTCAAGTCCAAATGGATCAAACACTGGTTCAGCCACACTGAACCTCATAGAAGAGAAAGTGGGAAGTACACTTGAATATAACCCCTGCAGCACAGATACTGAGAGAAACAATTAATAAATGGGACCTTGTTGAAATAGGAGCGGTGGGCTGCTTCCCTGGCACCGGGCCGCCCGCATGGCTAGCTTTACCCGAAATAATTACACGGAAACTGAATTCTTTTAAACACCACTTGGCCCATTACATCTAGCCTTTTCTCGGCTAACTCTCACATCTGGACTAGCCCATTTCTAATATCCGTGTAGCTCACGAGCTGGCTTACCAGGAATGATCTTAACCTGTGTCTGCCTGGAGTGGGAGAATCATGGCGACTCTCTGACTCAGCTTCTTTCTCCCAGCATTCTGTTCTGTTTACTCCTCCCACCTATGTTTTAACCTATGAGGGCCAAGCAGTTTCTTTATTGCTTAACCAATGAAATCAACAGATTGATATATGACACTCCCACATCAGGACCTCCTGAAACTGAAAAGCTTCTGTAAAGCAAAGGGCATGGTCAACAAGACAAAACGACAGCCTACAGAATGGGAAAAGATCTTCAAAAGGTCTGATCTCCAAAATATACAAAGAACTTAAGAAATTGGACACCAAAAGATCACATATTCCAATAAACAAAATAAGTACAGACCTAAACAGAGAACTCTCAACAGAGGAATCTAGAATGGCTGAAAGACACTTAAGGAAATGTTCAACATCCTTAGTTATCAGAGAAATGCAAATCAAAACTCTGAGACAAGATCAAAAACACTAATGACAACTTATGCTGGAGAGGTTGTGAAGAAAAGGGAACACTTCTGCATTGCTGGTGGGAACGCAAGTTGGTACAACCCCTTTGGATGTCAGTGTGGCAATTTCTCAGAAAATTAGTAAACAATCTTCCTCAAGACACAAGATAGATACTTTTGAGTATCTATCCAAAGGATGCTCAATCATGCCACAAGGACATGTGCTCAACTATGTTCATAACAGCTTTGTTTGTCATAGCCAGAATCTGGAAACAACGTAAATGCCCCTCGACTGAAGAATGAATTAAAAAAAAAAGTGGTACATTTACACAATGGAGTACTACACAGCAGAAAAAAATAATGGCAGCTTGAATTTTGCAGGAAAATGGATGGAGCTAGAAAACATTATTTTGAGTGAGGTAACCCAGACACAGAAAGACGATTATCACATGTACTCACTCATAGGTGGTTTTTAAACATAAAGCAAAGAAAGCCAGCCTACAAACCACAATCCCAGAGAACTTAGACAACAATGCGGACACTAAGAGAGACTTACATAGATCTAATCTACATGGGAAGTAGAAAATAGAAAAAGACAAGATCTCCTGAGTAAATTGGGAGCATGGGGACCTTGGGGGGAGGGTTGAAAGGGGAAAGGGAGAGGCAGGGAGGGGAGCAGAGAAAAATGTAGAGCTCAATAAATATCATGGGAAAAAAAAAGATCCTGCCTCAGAGGAACGGAGTTGGATAACAAAAGCTGACCTCCTGCTGTGCGGAGAGAGCACATCCCTGTGTGCACACAGCTTAATCTTAAGTCCTTCAAATGCCAGTGGAAAGTCAGCGTGTGTGAAATGGAGACCGTGCTTTTGTTTCCCAGCCACCCAGACCCGAATAATCACACAAAAACTCTATTAATTGGGGCTGGAGAGATGGCTCAGTGGTTAAGAGCTTTGCCTGCCCTTCCAAAGGTCCTGAGTTCATATTCCCAGCAACTACTTGGGCTCAAAACCATGAGAGAACACTGAATACATAATAAATCTTCTTTTAAAAAAACCTCTGTTAATTATAACAGTTTGGCCAACAGCTCAGGCATATTTCTAGCTATCTTCTTACATCTTAAACTAACGCATTTCTATTTTTATATTTTACCACTAGGTTTGTGTTACCTCACATCTTGCTTCTTGGGTGGCTACATGGCATCTGCCTGATTTCGCCTTCTTTCTCCCTACATTGTGTAGTTTTCCCACCTAGCTATATTCTGCCCTGCCATAGGTCAAAGCAGCTTCTTTACGAACCAATGGTAATAAAACATATTCATAGCATACACAGGGAATCCCACATCATCTATGACTTCATTAGATATGTTTAGCGTATTTAGAATGTGTAAATGTGTTTAGTAAATGTAATATTGCATCATAGTGTATTTGACCTAATATATGACTCCTACATTATTTATTGCAATACAGTTTTTTTGTTGTTTTTTATTATTATTATTATTATTATTATTATTATTATTATTTTGTTTTGTTTTCAAGACAGGGTTTCTCTGTGTAGTTTTGGCTTTCATAATTTTTGTGTAGGTTTTACTGTTTTTTTTTTTTCCAGGATGAAACTCTTGGAAAAGAGCTAGGTAGCAGATGTAGTTTGTTATGGTGTTGTGATGACTATTCTTGGTTGTCAAGTTGACTACATCTGGAATTAGCTAAACCCAAGCAACTGGGTGCACCTGTGAGGCATTGTCTTCATCATCTGGGCGGGGAGACCCATTCAAGTCTTTGGAGGTGGAAAGTCTACCGTAAATCTGGGCCACACGTTCTTGCGGCAGCTCATATGAAGGTCATGGAGAAGGGAGTTCTTGCTCTTTGCCTGCTTGCCCTCACTAGCAAGTTCATTCCGTCACTGGCATCGAATCCTTCGGATTCGGGGACAGTATGTGCATGCCTGCTACTAGCTTAAACCTTGGCTACCTGGGACCAGGATGCTGGTAATAAGCTCTCAATTTTAGAATCTAATAGGCAAATCCTTTTCCCCACTTAAGAAAATATTGATAAGTTCTGAAAAACTTAGGCTACGCACAGCATACAAGAGCCACCAACTACTGGTATGTTTTGAACTGTATCCACACAAAAGATATATTAACGTCTAAACCACAGTGCTTTAGTATTCTGTCTTATCTGAAAGCGTTTGGGCAGATGTAATCAAGTTAAATTAATTACAGTAGGATTTCATCCAGTGTAATTAATAGCTTCATAAGAAGACAAATAAGGGTTAATGTCAACTGAATATGATCAAAGTACATTACCTAACTACATGAAATTGTCAAAGAATAAAATTTAAAACTTGCCAGGGAAAGAGGTGAAGTAGAACATCCAGGGAGAAGATGAGGCTGACTGGAGTTATGCTACCACACACAAACATCCCGCTTCCAGGTGCAGAGGGAGAAAGAAGCATCCTTAGATAGCAGAGGGGCCCCGGCCCTGTCACACACCTCCACTGCAGGCTGCTGGACAGCACGACCCTGGGAGAACAATGTGGGACCTTACTATGTCGTACTAAGAAAGCAACTGCCAAAAAATTCAATTATTGAAATTTATAAATAAAATTCTACATGAAAAGAATGTCAAACCATGTTTGGCCCTGATCAAATGCTGATATTTTAACATTTGCAGACTGTGAGCCAAGTAACTCTCAGAAGATTTTATCAAAGCAACAGAAAAAGAAACTGGCACCGCTCCTGCCTATTATCTTGACTTCACAACAATTTTATCTTTTTGACGTCAAAGCTTTCCCCCTAATAACATTCTACACTGTCCCTTCCATGTTTTTTGAAATGGTAAGCTTGATACAGATGTCTGAAGGAAGCCAGGGCAATTTTTAAACCAATTAGGTCAACCCTAAGGACTCTGTGTATGATGGGGGTGGGGGAGGAGGAGGAGGGCGGATGCTCTGCTTCCTGAGACAGGCAGTCCTAATACTGTGTTCAGTCCATACATGCAGAGTTGTGTGGTCTTTGCTGAATCCTAGATTCACCGCACAGTCTCTCAAATGTGAGTTCACATATCCATTTGAATATCAGTTTATCAAATTGAATGAGAATGCTTGACAGACATTCAACTTAACTTACTTGCTTCTCCATATTCCATCCTAATAACACTGTCTACCCAAATAGTTGTTCAAGCCAAAACCCTGGGGCCTCACTTGTTGGACTAGAAGTCCAAACATCAGGGAGGAGTTGCTTCAGACACCACTCACACAGCCACAATTGATGCAAAAGCAAGAGGATTTTATTCTGTCATGACAGGGCCCTTCAGGTTCAGGATATGAAGGACCTATGATAGCTGTTACAGTCCATCTTTTAAAGCGAACAGCCACAGACACAAGGGGGGACCTGTAGGTTGTCTTCCAACTTATTGGATTGGCTTATTGAAAGGGTTACTAGTAGTGATTGGTCTCTTCCAGGGCAGGAGAGGAGCTGCATGATCGGGTAGATAAGAGGAGCATCTGTGGGCCATCCTGATCTCGGTCCAGTGACTAAATCAATACATCAGGAACTGAGTCAACATCTGTGAGTTGTCTTTGCCTCAATTCCCAGAATGGAGTTATGTTTGAAGATTATTCACAAGGACACAGGAGGATAAGCAGTCCAGCATGTGTGTGTGGGGGTGACTGTCCCGTTTCCAAGAGAGAGTGTAAGGTTTTAGAAAAATATCTTAGGGTTGAGGGGGCTTAGAAATGCATTTAGAGTCTTTCATACTCTTGCCTGTTTCACCAAAAGACTTATAATTCTACCTCCACAATAGAATTCTAGCTCAGTATTTGTCTAAGTTACTAAGACTATGCTCCAATTATTGAACATGTCTATGATCTACCAGTGGTTCCCACTGATAGTAGAATCATCCACAAGCTTAACACAAATTACAGAGAGTGGAAGATGCTGGTTGTGATATTTTTCTGGGTGTTGCTGATGCAATGCTAACATAATGGCAGTCCAGAGATGGCACTTTCAAGGGTCACTCCAGCACCAGACACAGCAGAAAGTTCTTAAACGGAGCTTCGTAGCTTCTGGGTAGCCATTGTGCAAATGATTGACAAAAGCAATTTCCTTTCCTGCACAAAAATCAGAGTTGCCAAAACCAATAATTTCAGTAAATGCACACCATGGGTTCTATATGGTTTTCCTTTTAAAGCGCTCCCAGATCTTTTCAGGTCTTTTGTTGCCATTTTGTATGAGAGTAACCCTTTAATCCAAACACTTTGAAGTAAGGCTCCTAGCAGTGAAACACCAAGTATGTAACAGGTAGGCTTTACAATGTTTCAAGTAGAAGGAATAGAGGGTATCAGAATTACCGGCTAATTCCTAGGTATCACGAATTACGCTTCCATCTTCCTAAAAGGAAAGCCTCCGCATACATCAGCATGTGCTTGAAAAAAGCATCAAAAGATTTGTAGAAACTTAAATCATAAAAATTGGATTTTCTAATTAAACATGAATGGAAAACATTCATTGTGCTTAGAAGGTAAGTTTGCTTACTTACATCCACTTTCATTGCCTGCATATAAATTAATCAAAGTAAAGTTAAGCAATTGCTTGGCTAAGGGAATCAGATCGGACAAAATGAAAGCTGAAGACAAGTAAAGAAGTAGCCGCACTCTAAAGAAAGATACCCGTGTTCTGTCTCAGGATCATTCTCCGGGTACTGTGTGTCATAAATCAGAGAGGACTAAAGGAAGCGAGACACTGGTAAAGGGTAAGGGGAGATGGACAAGCCTTGATCCGAGATGGAAGCAGCATCTGCCCTAGAAAAGGTTCGAACTGTTCAAAAGGCAAAGAGTACTTGGTGACCTAGCCAGCTGCCCAGGCAACAGAGCAGCAGGAGCAGGGCCGCCAGGCTCTCCCGCGATGGACACAAATAAGCAAGCGGACGATCGAGCTCCCGGGGAACCCGGCGTGGGACGAGAAGCCCGCACCGGAGACGGAGCGGCTCACCTACACCCACCCGGCAACTCTCTCCACACCGCCGCACTCCCTGTCACAGGCGGGGCGCGCTCGGCCCGCTCCCGCGCCGGCAGAACCGAAGTGCGGCAGGCCGGGGCGCCCCCGAGAACCCGGCACTGACAACGGCCACAGGCAAATGAGGGCTCTGGCCAGGCGCGTCGTGATTCGGCGTTCGCGGCGGCGCCGAGGCGAAGGAGCCCGGCTTATGTAAATGAGCGGATTGTGAGCGCGCGCTCCTATTGGCCAAGGAGCGAGGACGCGTGTGAGCCAATGAGCGCGTCAGGCGGACAATCGGGGCCGTGTCTATAAATGGAAGAGGCGGCGGCACCGTGGTCCAGTTTCCTGTTTGCGCGAGCGTGTGAGTTTGTGTGTTCCGTCATGTCTGGCCGCGGTAAGCAAGGAGGCAAGGCCCGCGCCAAGGCCAAGTCGCGGTCGTCCCGCGCCGGCCTGCAGTTCCCGGTGGGGCGCGTGCACCGGCTGCTGCGCAAGGGCAACTACGCGGAGCGCGTGGGTGCGGGCGCGCCCGTGTACATGGCGGCCGTGCTAGAGTACCTGACGGCCGAGATCCTGGAGCTGGCAGGCAACGCGGCCCGCGACAACAAGAAGACGCGCATCATCCCGCGCCACCTGCAGCTGGCCATCCGCAACGACGAGGAGCTCAACAAGCTACTGGGCAAGGTGACGATCGCGCAGGGCGGCGTCCTGCCCAACATCCAGGCCGTGCTGCTGCCCAAGAAGACCGAGAGCCACCATAAGGCGAAGGGCAAGTGAGGCCGCTGCCCGCATCTTGGCGGCTCGCGTCTCGGGGACGCTCGCGAACTCAAAGGCTCTTTTCAGAGCCACCCACTCCTTCAGATTAAAGAGTTGTGTCACGGTAGCCGGTGTCGTGGCCTTTGGCGGCCCGTTCCCAAAGTGTAAGATGTAGCGTGGGCCACTCGCTTTAGGCGTCCCCAGCGCCCTTCCCACTGTGTCCGAGGTCCCCCAGGTGGTCGTCTGTGCGGTCGCCCTAAGTGCTCCTGTCCCGGAGCGAACCCCGCACTGTCCTAAGCACTTGGCGCCATATGTCGGTCCTACACATCCACCCTGCATAACTTGTCCCGCGCGCTGCTTCCCGCCCCAGTCTCCTGAACGTTTCCTGCCCCTCCCCCGGGCTTGGGACTTAACCCCGACGTCGAGCCCAGGGCAGATGCAAAGCACAACTAGCCCCGCTCTCGCCCGATCCCCCGGCAAAGTCTACAAGAGGGACGTGTATCGGGACGACGGGGCGCGGCCAGCTCTCGGGATCGCGACGGGGCGATCACTGGGCGACACTGAACATTATTAGCTCTGGGACTTTGGACGACGGGCGGGCGGGTGAGCTCGCGCGCCTCTCTGGAAGAGACGTCCAGAGTTGGGATTTGCAGCCAACAGAGGTGTCCCCCTGTCGCGTTGTCCAGTCAGCTGGCCGCAGGCTGGACAAGGCAGCAGGGCGACCAGGGGCGGGGCAGCCCCAGCCAATGGGCCGGCCCGGGGCCGGTGACGCCACGGCCAATGGCCCGGCAGCGCGGGACTTTCAAGTCGCTGTCTCCGCCCCGCCGCGGGGAAGACTGCGCCTATAAAGTCGGCCGGCTCGTTCCCGCTCAGGTCTCCGCGCTTCTCGTCTCGGTGTGTCCCATCCCCGTCATGGCCCGCACGAAGCAGACCGCCCGCAAGTCCACCGGCGGCAAGGCCCCGCGCAAGCAGCTGGCCACCAAGGCTGCCCGCAAGAGCGCGCCGGCCACGGGCGGCGTGAAGAAGCCGCACCGCTACCGGCCCGGCACCGTGGCGCTGCGCGAGATCCGGCGCTACCAGAAGTCGACCGAGCTGCTGATCCGCAAGCTGCCGTTCCAGCGCCTGGTGCGCGAGATCGCGCAGGACTTCAAGACCGACCTGCGCTTCCAGAGCTCGGCCGTCATGGCGCTGCAGGAGGCGAGCGAGGCCTACCTGGTGGGTCTGTTCGAGGACACGAACCTGTGCGCCATCCACGCCAAGCGCGTCACCATCATGCCCAAGGACATCCAGCTGGCCCGCCGCATCCGCGGGGAGCGGGCCTGAGCGCCACGCGTCGGTTCCATCCCACCAAAGGCTCTTTTCAGAGCCACCACGTGCGCCCGAAGGAGCTGTTCGCCTCTCTGTCCTTGTCTACTACGGTCATGGGGAGAGGTCGGTTTCGGGGTGGTCGAGGAGCATCTATGGGTGGTCTAATTTTCTCAGTTGTTGCACTTGTGGCCCTTTAAGGCTTCTTTGCAGGAAGTTTCCCAAAACACCTGTTGAAGTAACCCAGTAGCATGCTCTGGGAACAAATGCTTTCACAGCCGCCTTGCAAAAGTGTTCTATTGTGGCCCTTTAATGGGTGTTTGTTGAATTGGGTTTGTTTTTTTTTTTTAAGCGATTGTTGGGTTTTCTTATTAACCTCTTTGTCTAGTTCCCTAGTTCAATCAGTCTGCAACGCCTTTTGTCTGCCTGGGCATCTTAAACCTGTGCTGTATTTCAACTGGTATTGCTAATGATATCGCTGGTGCTGAGATGGGTTGGAGCGACCCTGCCATAAGGCAGTCGCTAAGGAAACAGCATCGCAGTCCAGGAGTTAAAGGATCTGTTGTGTAAGCATGACAGGAAGTATCCTCTACTGATGAGTGCCACGCCCACCACTGTCCAATCCTGGGTGTGCTATGACCTGGGTGGGAAAAATAGTGCACCCAGTGCCTGAGCATGTCGGGGACCCTGCTCTAGCGGGGAACCGGCCTTCCTAAAGAAGCTGAACGTCCCGGACACCTAGATTTCAGCTACCTTATAACCTTCCTAGACTTCTGAAGATAATTGTTGTTTCTTCCCTTTACTTCTAGACAATGTCTGGGGACTGACTATGTGCTCATGATCGGTGGTAAGTGGGCCACTATCAGTAATATCCAGTGACACCCGCCTTCCCCCTATTCCTGTGGAGTTGAGGAATTAGACCTCTTGTAGCCTCTTGGAACTCAATATGTATTACTCTTGTTTGACCTTATTCTGTGGCAATTGGTTACTTTCTCCCCCTTATTTCCATTTAATTTACTTTAAAATGCCAACCCAACTGCAATATGATATAATATATGCATTATATATCAGAGACTTCTGTACAGAAACAGACTCTGAATGTCAAGGAAGGACTTGCTATTTCTTGGCCTGAGGAGGGTCTTCTGCAGGGGTGAATGTTGCACCTGAGACTCAAAGATCATAGTAAATAACTCGGGTCATTATCAGGGACCTTCCCTCTTGTCTACTGTCTGAAACTTCTAGGAAATCTTCCAGGAAGCAAACTTGAGCTTTGCCTAAATATTTGAGAAGTTACCAGTCCAAGGTTCTTTGAATTCAAGATACTGGTGGTCAGTGACCCAGGGAAGCGCCATGACTCCTCTTTTCACCTCTCTGCCATCTGAGAGCCCCCAGAGCTGGGAGGAGGATTCGAGATTAGCTCTGCTCCAAAGCCAGCCTGTTAACTGGGGTATGGGTCAGGGTCTTAGCCTGCACTCCATCCCATTCCTAATCCCTTCAATCATTGGCACCTGAGACTCACTGATAAGCGGAGAAACTGATGCAGAAATAGTTTTTAAAAACACTGTGCCTTTGAAAGGAGTGGATAAAGGGGGAAACTGAGGGCTGGGGCTCTGGTCACTCACTCATGACAGTGACAGTTTCCAGCCCTACCCTGAGTGCTTCAATATGGAACTAGAACCTTGAAATCAGTGATTATAGTATTACAACACTGTGCCTATTACACAATGGTGATATAGGTGCGTATTAGAACACACAGGGCTGGCAGGGATGCAGTAAGAAGGTGCCGGCTGCGAGCCAGGGACAAAAACTCGGAGAACCAATCCTGTCCCCACTTTGGCTTTGTGTGTCCAGTCTCCAGAGTCATGAGAAATTGTCTTCCGATTAAACTACCCAAAATGTGATGATTTGTTGGAGTGGCCTGCTGTGGGCCTGCTGTGGGCCTGCTGTGGGCCTGCTTTGGTTTGAATATGGTCTGAGATGTGTTTCCTCGAGTTCTTGTGTTCAAGGTTATGTCATTCGAAAGTCTGCAGTATGGCTTTGTTGAGGGTGGGGGACTCTTACATCGGTGGTCTAGTACAGCCTTATCAAGAGCGTGAGGACATCATTCTCAGAATTAATTGATGCATGCCCTTAGGAGATAGTTCTTAAAGAGCTGGTTATCCTAAAAGAGAGACCTTCCTATCTGCTTGGCCTTTCTGCATGTCAAAAGGTCCCTTTCTGTTTCTGCGCTGTATTTTACTGTGGTCAAGTTCCATGCTGTTTGAACCACCGAGTCCCCAGAATTGCAAGCCAAATATACAGCTTTATAGAGAATTTGGATGTTTTGTTATAGCAGCAGACTATAAACAGACAGAATCCTGGCCAACTTATCCAGCTCACTTCGTTTCTGTTCAGGGCCTCGTTTCCTGCTCAGCCACAGTGGATGGATGATTGGGTCCTTCCCACCTGCGTTCAGATATAAGCAGAAAGTTTAGCAGAGGCTTAGAGCTGCGGAGAGACAGCACTTCGCACCCGTCATCTTACTGGACTTTGCTTCAAAGGTTGAGCCCCAAACTTCTCAGAATGAGTGACTTTTTGGAACATTAAAACTATCAGTGGCTAAGCAGACCCATACGCGTGCAGATTTGCACCATGACATGAAACTAAGGCAGATTTAACAGCAAAATGCCAACCAATTTAGATAGCAAAGAGAGCCAAGATCGCTCCACCCACACCAGAAATCTGGGTGACAGTGTGTACATGTCCTAAGGCAGTCAGGGATCCTAGCTTAGTCGGAACAGCTATGACCTGCCTTTGCCTTTCTCACTGTAGGGCCACTGCACTCCCTTCTGTGACTTGAGTCAAACTTGCTTGCCAAACTCAGACCACAGGATGCAGGAGAGAGTGGAAAAGGAAGGGGAGGGGGAGGTGCAGTTTACTGGGCAGTGCAGGACCTGGCCTCTTGGCAGATACGGGACACTGGAAGCCTTCTCCTTTTAATCTTTTCTGGCTTCCTACTGAAGGTGAGCTTTTGAGGTCAGTGACTTGCTTACCTCACAATGTCTCTTCCTAGGCTGCTACCCAAGAGCTGTGGACTTTGGCCATGAATGAGTTAAGCCAGTTCTCCACTCAGCCCTAAGACTTCCCCAGGACACTGTCTTTCACAGGGGAAAGAAAGAGTTGACAGTACAAATGAGTGTGTTTACTTTTGGAGGAAATAACAGATGATTTGACCAAATTCCTCTCACCCAGCCTAGAACCAGGCTTCCCCAGGACACTGCTGCCTAATATAGCAGCCACCTTAGGGACAGCACACATGCACACAACACTCTCCAACCCCAAACATCCCAGAGCTGGGGCGACAGAATGTGCCTCTTACTGTGGCCTCGGAAGACCAGGAGGAATTGTGGGAAGACCAGGAGGAATTGTCCACAGCTTTAGGGCTTCCTCAACTGCCGCAGGCAAGGTGATGACAGAACTCAGATTCCCCATGCCTGCTGCTGTCCCCCATTCTGACTTCCCATGCCTGCCACTGCCCCCATTCTGACTTCCCATGCCTGCCACTGCCCCCATTCTGACTTCCCATGCCTGCCGCTGTTCCCCATTCTGACTTCACATACCTGCCACTGTCCCCCATTCTGACTTCCCATGCCTGCCACTGCCCCCATTCTGACTTCCCATGCCTGCCACTGCTGCCATTCTTACCACAGCCTTTGACAGGCATTTTGCAATGTTGCTTTGGTTTGAGAAACCAGGACAAAGTAGTAACGGTTTTTTAATGTCAATATCAAAACATAGGACCTGGAGAGATAGCTCAGGGATGCTCTTCCAGAGGACCCAACTGGGTTCCTAGCGCCTAAGAACCTCATCAGGAAGCTCTCAACCACCTGTAACTCCAGCTCCAGAGGATTCAATGCCCTCTACTGGCTTCCGGACACACACGTGTAGCATATCGTTACACAGACATACACACACACACATAAATAAAAAGTAATAATGAGCTAAGTATAAAAGGAGTGCTCCACTTTCAGATCAGGCAACACACACACACACACACAAAATAGCTACAAAGAATTCAGTCTCTCAAATTCTCCTAACAGAGCTGGCCAGATGGCTCAAGAGGTAAAGTCATTTGCTAATAAACCTGGGAACCTGAATTCAATCCCCAGAATCCATGGTGGAAGCAGAAAATCAACTTCTGACAGTTGTCTTCTGACCTGGGTCACGGTGCTCACACACACACACACACACACACACACACACACACACACACTAAACTTTTAAAGGAAAGAATATTTGAATATTCTCAGTATCAGGTGTTTCCAGGAAAAGTCAGTCACAAAACTGGTATTATTCACGGGTTGTGGCCTTGGCAAGGACAAAGGTGTAAGTGGACACAGGTGGAATGCTGGCTGAAAGAGGCCAGAGGCACAGTTAAACATATGGTAGCTTGGCGTTTGGAGCATGCAAAAGGAAGGACCTCTGGCCCAAGGAGTGGTTCTCAGTCTTGGGTGACTCTTCCACAGGGACTGCCTGAGACCATCAGAAAACAGATGTTTATATTATGATTCAAAACCATCAAAATTACAGTTATGAAATAGCAATAAAATAATTTTATGGTTGGGGTCACCACAAAGTAAGAAACTGTGTTGTGGAATAGAGTATTTGTTTAAGTTTGTAAAGATGTGTTACATTTGTTTGTGTTGCAGAATAAGTATTTTTGTCTATGTAAAGATGTGTTACTCCTTCACCTTACTTACCTGTCTAAGGCATCTGATTGGTCTAATAAAAAAGACTGAACAGCCAATAGCTAGGCAGAGGCTGACAGAGAGAAAGGGGAGCTGATCAGCAACAGGGGTGGGAGGGTAGAAGGGTGAGGGTGGGAGCTGGCACCAGCCAGCACCAGCCAGCCACAGGGGGAGCATGAAAGCGGGATGGACAGTTCATAGATGAGGCAAATGAATCTTAGGGCAGCACACAGATGAATAGAAATGGGATAATTTAAGTTAAAAAAAGAAAACTAACAAAACAAGTCTAAGCCAAGGCTGAGCATATAAAATAATAAGTCTTCATGTCATGATTTGGGGGCTGGTGGTCCAAGAAAGCCTGCTACAAAACGGTAATAAAGGGTCAGTGCGTTAGGAAGGCTGGAAACCGCAGAACTAGAAGATAATGGTAGATTTCAGAAAGGTAGAAAATGAGGGCCAAGGAAAGCAATTGATTCTAGAGCCAAAAATTTACACCAAGTCCCTCCTGACACAGAAACTGAGATTCCTTGTATCTAAGGGAACACTCATCTGGCAGTTGGGAATTTTAACCTGTTCACTGAGGTGGCTCAATCAGACGTGTTTGTGGGGAAGCTCTAGACAGATAGCTAAAAGGATAACAGATCTACCCATGCATTAGAAGAGACGGGCTTAGAGAGACAGCTCAGCAGTCGGGAAAGCATCCTGAGAACCTGAGTTCAGTTCCCAATGCGCATGCCCGGTGTTGCAACTCTAGCTTCAGAGAATCCAACATCCTCTTCTGCCTCTGCAGGCACCTTCATCACACACACACACACACACACACACACACACACACACAAGGGGGGGAGAGAACTAAGGTTTAAGAACTCAGTCCACATAATTTTTTTTTTGTTTTTATTTTTGTTTGTTTGAGATAGCATTTCTCTGTAGCTTTGGAGACTGTCCTGGAACTAGCTCTTGAAGACCAGGTTGGCCTCGAACTCACAAAGATCTGCCTGCCTCTGCCTTCCAAGTGCTGGGATTAAAGGCATGTGCCACCACCGCCTGGCCCACAAAAAATTTGATGGGAGAACTCCTAATCTAGAAAGTGAGAGTTTCTGCATCCCGATAAGCCCCTCTGCCAAAGCAATATTTCAAATCAGACCAAATCAAACCAAATTAGTAAAAGCCCAGGTTTAATGGATACAAACTTGTATGTCTTTCCAGTCCCCCAGAGAAGAGACAGGAAAGGAAGACCAGAAAACCTCGTGTTCATTCTCGGGGGGGGGGGGCAGTTTAAATACCCTGTGGGAGTGGTCTTGAGCATGTCTGGAGAGGGGTCATCATTTGGGGGGCTTTCTCGGGGGGCAGAATCTGGACTGAGACATCTCCAGAGGAGGGGACTTGGACTGGAGCCTCCATCCAAACATTCCAGACTATCTGGATATGTGGATGCCAGGGGCTGGGGTGAAGCCTCCATCCAAACAGAAAGGACAGCTGGAGAGAGATGAAGAAGACAGGAGAGAATGTGGCCAAAAGAGACAAAGGTAGTCTCAGCTGGGCAGTGTCACATTGGGCAGTGACGTTTGGAAATCAAAACAGCAGATTTCTTAAGCTCAGGGTCTGCTGACAGTTGAGGTAGAATCACAGCAACCTCACAAAGTAGGCAAGGACACTTGAGTATTTTACCCAAATTCCCATGACTAGTGTCAAGGCAAAAGAATGAAAGGAACCCCAAAGTTCATACACCTAAAGAGAAACGTGAAAGGGCTCATACAGGAAGCTCAGAGGGGACCTGACAGGAAGTACGTGATGGATGCCAGGGCTCCGTGCCCACTGCATCAGGTGACTCTGCTTACCAGGCAGCTCCATAAACATGAGGGGACAGACTCCTCTACCCAACACCAGCGATGAGTTTGACACTCCTATGCTTTAAAACCCTTCCAGGCTCTCTTCCTACCCCTTCACCTTTACGATAAAATCTACACTATGTGCCGAGCACAGAGAATCAGAAACTCAGGGGACAGTCGCATGGTGCAGGACAATTCTATATACTATCAATTATATTTTAAATAAATGTTGATTGGCTGGTAGCCAGGCAGGAAGTATAGGCGGGGAAAACCAGACAGGAAGTAGAGGTGGGGCAATGAGAAAAGGAGAATTCTGGGAAGAAAGAAGCTCTTCCCGCAGTCCTCTCCAGACTCGAAGAAGCAGTATGTGACCTGTCCTGCTGAAAAAGGTACTGAGCCACGTAGTTAACATAGATAAGGATGATGGGTTAACATAAGTTATAAGAGCTAATACAAAGCCTGAGCTAATGGGTCATCAGTTTTATAACTTGTGGAGGCCTCTGTGTGATTTTCTTTGGGAAATGCCGGCTGTGGGAACTGGGAAGGACTGAAACACCCACAAGCAAGGCCCCCCATGTTACAGTCACAGGCTCTCGTTCCTGGCTCTGCCTCCTACCACTGCAAGGCTGGGACAGAAGCTGAATTGTCCACTCTAAAGATGCCACTCATCTCAAACGTGGAGATGGTGGATGGGCCAGTGATGTTTGGAGGCATTTAAGGAAATAATTCGCACAACGACAAGTATGTGTTGTCTTAAACAATATAAATATTTCGCTGTTGAATATTCAAAAAAACAAAGCACAGTTACAAAGGATGCTTCATTTCCAACCCTGAATTGCAAAATTACCCCCTCTCTAGCTCCACCCCTGACTCCCTACCCTGGCCTTTGACTAAATTCACAAGCTATTCACCTGTCATTGTAACACCCACATCTCTCATCTTAAAGGCAACAAGAGATAGTTTATTCTTGATTCATTCTGAGTGACCATGACCCAGGAGTACAGATTTAGGTAACCCCAAAGTCCATATCCCAATGTGGAAACAGATCCATGAAGTTTTATAGTTTACAGAACAAATAAAGTCATAAATCAAGGCGAGTTTAAAAGACATTGGTTAATGCATCTGAGAGGTGCTTAGAAGGATGGGAAGCGTTTCTCTAGGCCCACGAGATATTGTCTCATGACAGTCTTCACCTTTGGGCTGATAGAAGTCAGCTGATCTATTAAATCAATAGAGTACAAAGGTTTTTAATCTACCAGTCATGGGACATTAGCTCTGACACAGATGGGCAAGGAACAGCTGTCCTAGAGGCTAAAGCTATCCCAAGACAAGG
The DNA here is from genome assembly GCF_018167655.1 of Microtus oregoni. Taxonomy (NCBI): domain Eukaryota; kingdom Metazoa; phylum Chordata; class Mammalia; order Rodentia; family Cricetidae; genus Microtus; species Microtus oregoni. The sequence goes on along the minus strand of NW_024543830.1, from coordinate 3,376,174 downwards.
TAATGTCTCCTGGTCTGTAGCCTTCCCATCTCTCCATAACACTGGAATTCTGACAAGTCACCTCTACAGACACAGCTTCAGGTGTCCTTGTCCACACATCTATTGACACAGTTTGACCTGGCCTTGTCCAGTCTCTGCGAATCTCACTAGGCCCCTGATGTGGCAAGATCCTTTTTTATGTTCAGGTATTGCTCTCTCCTTGGTAGGCTGACCTTATAATCATCAGAACACATCCCACGGCCACCATCACTTACGTGGGCTCTACAGAACAACAGGCTACAGTCTCAAGTTCCAAAACAACCTGCACCCCTGCTCTGCGGTATCGTTTCCTCCTGGATTGATTCAACTGTATTGCTAGATCCTAAACTTCAGGGTGCGTGTTTTGCTTTGTGTCTCAGCAAATCAGCACCCTGAGCGTGCTTGGCCAGGGGAACGAAGCAAAAGATTCAGTTCCACTGGCTTCTAAACTGTAACCCAGAAGGAGACAAAATGCCAGCCCTTCCTTGCTCTCAGGAATCTGCAGGCCAGGAAAGAATTTCTTCCAGGGTGGCCCAAGGCTGGGAAAAGCAGCAGCTGCCTTGGGCTGGCATGCCTTACTCACACTTAGCTGAAGTGCACGCTGGAGCATTAGCTCAGGGCGGAGTTTCTGACCAGACTGAACCAATGGGAGATAGTTTAGGAAGGGGTATGCATTTGCAGGGGACTGAAAAGAAGCCCACTTCCCCAAATCCAAGTTCACCCCTATCTCAGTCCCTGGAATATATAGGCATCATCTTATATAGCCAGGAGATCTTGCAAATATGAATAAATGAAGGACCTCGAAGTGGGCGGTCTACCCTGGATCATCAGTGGGACCCCCACTGCAATCATAGAGTTTTTTATTAATGGGAGGCAAGGGGCCAGTGAAGAAGGTGGTGTGGTGACGGCCGCAAAGGGTAGAGCATTGTGTCCAGCAGTCGAAGCCTGCTTGCTGCTTGGTGTCTAGCAGCAGAGCCAAGGGACAGGGTCACTCCTCGAGGGGCCAGCCCTACATCAAGGGACAGGGTCACTCCCTGAGGGGCCAGCCCTACACCAAGGGACGGGGTCACTCCCCGAGGGGCCAGCCCTACATCAAGGGACGGGGTCACTCCTCGAGGGGCCAGCCCTACATCCCTGACTAGCTCAGCCCGGGTTTCCCAGGGGAGCACTTGTCTCTGCAGGTGGTGCTGAGACATTCTTGATGAGGTATAGACTCCCCCAGCAGTGCACCTCCTTGGGCTCCCCGAGAACCACTCTAGGCAGAGAGGCCAACAACTGACTTTCCTGTGGGTTTGTGACTGGACTGCGGGCTGCTTGTGTGGTGAGGAAAGCTCACACCTCCTGCCGAAAGCATTTGGGAGTCGCTTTCTCTAGGGCTGCCAAGTTACTATAAATAGCACCAATTTACTCTTTCACAGAGCTGGCTAGTTTCGGGCCAACGGACACAGCTAGAGTTATCTGAAAGGAGGAAACCTCAGTTGAAATGATAATCTCCATAAGATCCCACTACAGGGCATTTTCTTAATTAGTGATTGTTGGGGGAGGGCCCAGTCCATGGTGGGAGGTGCCACCCCTGGGCTGGTGGTCCTGGGTTCTATAAGAAAGCAGGCTGAGCAAGCCACGAGGAGCAAAGTGGTAAGCTGTCCCCCTCCTTGGCCTCTGATTCAGCTGCTGCCTCCAGGTTCCTGCCCTGTTAGAGTTCCTGTCTTGACTTCCTTTGATGACGAACATTGGTGTGGACGTGTAAGCCGAAGAAACCCTTTCCAAAACCCAAGTTACTTTGGTCATGTGTTTCATCACAGCAATAGCAACCCTAAGGCACATAGGTTTGGAAAGCAGGCTGAAATCAAGTTGCCATGTTCCCTCCAAGGCTCTGGGGATAATCTGTCCTTGCCCCTCTCAGTTCCCAGTGACTCTTGAATCCTCTGGCATAGAGTGACAGAACTCCAGGCCCCGCCTTCTTTTTCACGCCAACTTCTTCCCTATGTCTCCGTGACCCAAACACCACCTTCTTTCTCTTATATAACATCAATATGTAGTGATATTTTACTTGTATTTTAATAAATAAAGCTTGCCTGAAGAGTCCAAAACTAAGCCACTAGAGGCCAGGCAGGGGTGGTACACACCTTTAATCCTAGGGCTCGAGAGACAAAGCAGACGGATCTCTGTGAGTTCCAAGGCAGCCCTGGGCTACACAAGATCAATCCAGAAACAGATCCAGGTGGTGGCAGCTCATACTTTTAATCCCAGATTTTGGGAGTCACATGCCTGTAATCCCAGCCCCAGGGAGACGGAGACGGGAGCGATGTGGCTGACAGAGAGAGGAATATAAAAGGGAAAAGACAGGAACACACTGGAGTGTGAAGTCTGAGGATTTGTGGAGACAGAATCTCGCCCTTTCTGTCTGAAGATTTGGTAGAGGTAAAAGGTCCCTTGTGGTTGACTCCTTTGCCTTTCTGATCTTCACCTTGAACCCCAATATCTGTCTCTGGGTTTTTATTATTTGTGCTACACCACATTTGAATACAAGGCCTAAATTTAAGGGTGATTTCATTTTAAAACCTATGCCTCGTTACATACATGAAAATACTGTTTCCAAATGAAAAACGAAGTATCAATGGACACACTGCAGTGGATTTTAACTGGCCCAACAGAGTTAAGCTAAATATGAAGAAAGCTTACCTGAGGTAGGTGGTACATATATATATATATATATATATATGTGTGTGTGTGTGTGTGTGTGTGTGTGTGTGTGTGTGTGTGTATACATACATGTATATTGCCCTCAAGGCAAGAGATCAAGTGGGAGGCCTTAGAGACCGAAGCACTTGAGAGCCAGGGGGAAACTGTTCACAGTACTGCACACAGAGGCTTGCCTGAGTCTGGACTGGGACGAGGGGAAAGGAGCTCTTGAACAAGAGGAGGAACTAAAGGTACCACTGGGTCTCTCTACCTGAGTCCTGGGAAGAGGGCGCCAACTTTACCATGACAGGAGTTTGGGAGAATGATCTGAGCCCACAGGGTCCCAGGATATGAGGGGTCAAGGAAGATGACCAAGAATAAAAAGATAAAGACAGAAAGTTGGGGACCAGAAGGTCTTGCATGAGCTGATGGCTCATATCCAACAATTTTATTGAGAAGTGCATCATCTTATATACTGTTGGCAGCAGGGAAATGGGCCGAGGTCAACAGGAAACTATATATAAAAAAAAAAATGTTGGCAAAGAGAAAACAGGATGTCTCAGACACAGGAGCTCTCGGACTGCTAACTATAGCCTTTCATGGGGGAAGCCTGGAACCAAAACCTTAACTCCTTGGTAGCTCTCGCTCCAGCCTAGATGGTACCTTGCCAAGTCTGCTCTGGGCAATCTGAACAAGGACACAGAAGTTCCCTTTGCTCTTTCTTTTTCTCTTTAGCTTTCTTTTTTTTTTGTTTTGTTTTGTTTTGTTTTGTTTCCTTACAAACCTGTTACACAGGTTTCCTCTGTGTAACAGTCCTAGTTGTTCTGGAACTAGCTCTTATAGATCAGGCTGGCCTCAAACTTACAAAGATCCATCTGTCCCTGCCTCCCAAGTGCTGGGATTAAAGGCGTGCACCGCCATGGCCAGCCCTGTTTGCACTTTCATCAGGGCCTCCCAGAAAGTGTTGGCTCGGTTCCCAACAAAGGGCCTGGCCTGGGGAAAGTTCCAGGTTGTGTCAGAGCCCAGCTCTGAATGGCAGCACAAGTAGAACTGTTCTTCAGGCAGCTGGCACTGTGGCTGGAAAGGGAGCTAGAGGCTCAGCTGGCTTCTCTCCGCCACCCAGAGGACAAGCACCAGGCTCTGGGCATCCCTGGGGTGAGATTTCCCCAGGATAGTCTCTGTTGTCTGGGGAATACCTGCACCGTCACTTACAAATCTGATGGAGGCAGGAAAGGAAGGTAAAGAATATTTATAGTGAAACCAAAGGGGAAAATAAGGAAATATGATCTCTATGTGCTTCTCATCACAATATTCTTCTTTCCTGTTAAAGATGTATGTCCGACTTCCGCACTTCTACCATGGTATGTGCATACCCTTCACACAAAACAAGTAATGTAATAAAATTAAAAATAAATAAAAATATAGGTAGGGGACTAGATGGAGTCCTGAGTGAATATGTATTATTGACATATTATTATTATTATTGACATGGACTTGGTCACATCAAGGACCTCAATGCCTGAAACCCATGGACATGGCAAAGCCTTCCTCAGGTGAGGCTCAGAGGCGAGGCAAATATGGTCTAAATGTGAGTGTTTATGAAGGATTGGTCAGTGTGTGTAGAAACTCAACCATAGCTTGCTCCTCCTGGAAGGTAGCAGCCCAAAACCACTCTTACAGAGACCAGCACTAGCTAATCCTGTCTCCTTTGCTGTGCATCTTCTGTGTGGCAGCTCCCCTCCTTCACCGTGAGTACAGTCTACCCTGTCACAGCTTTCCTGTGTGTGTCTGCGATTTCTCCATTCCCCAGTCGGGTTTCCATGACTAAACCCTGCAGGGCGAGGCGCATGTATTAACAGACCTCAAATTATTGTGTGCGGTTTTCTTTTCCCTTTTGATTTTGCATTTATTTATTTACTTATTTGTCTAGTTGTGGTGCTGCTGGATTGAATTCAGAACCTTGCACACTAATTAGACAGATACTCTATCAAACCCTGGGCTGTAGACAGAGACTGCTCTTTCGTTTCCAGCTACCCAGACCCAAATAATCACACTGAAACTATATTAACTACACCACTGTTTGGCCCATGGCTAGCTAGCTCTTACATCTTAAATTAACACATTTCTGTTCATCTCTGTGTCACCATGAGGCTGTAGCCCACTGGTAAGATTCCACATCACCGGGGTTTTTTTTGTTTTTTTGTTTTGTTTTGTTTTGTTTTTTCGAGACAGGGTTTCTCTGTAGCCTTGGAGCCTGTCCTGGAACTCCCTTTGTAGACCAGGCTGGCTTTGAATTCACAGAGATCCGCCTGCCTCTGCCTCCCGAGTGCTGGGATTAAAGGAGTGCGCCACCACCGCCAGGCCTTATCACCGGGTTTTTACATGAATTTCTTGTGTGTGCATTTGTGTGTGCATGTGTGAGCACGTGTACCCCAGTGCGTGTGTGGCGAGCAGAAGACAACTTTCAGGTCTGTTCCCTCCTTCGTCGTGTGAGCCCTGGGAATCTAACTCAGGTTGTCAGGCTTGCAGCAGCAAGTGTCACTCACTGAGACATCCTGATAGCTCAAAGCCTTGGTTTTTTGAGATAGGACTTTTATCTATAGCTCAAGCTGGGTTCTAATTTGTGATTCTCCTGCCTCCCCCTCTCAGGTGTTGCCAACACACCTGACATGATGAACAATTTAAAGGAAGCTCTAGGAACTGAACCTAGGACCTCTTGTATGTGAGGTAAGTGCTCTACCACTGAGCCACAGCCACAGCCCCCATGGACCTAGGGCTTCCTGTATGTGAGGTCAGCGCTCTACCACTGAGCCACGGCCACAGCCCCCATGCAGATTTTAGATAAATATTTTAATAAAACTCCAAAGCATCAGAACATCCCTCCAAGTTACTTCACCTACGTGATCATCGGCTTCCTTTGTGAACTGGGATGCTCTTCCTTTGGGCAGAGACTCTCTGAAACTCTGCAACACGCTGGAAGGAGAAGTTTGGATTATCTGTCCTGTCTGGAGCTCAGGTTACTCCACTGTAAACTAAGAATCATAGCATCCACCTTCCAGATTCACTCCGAGGAGCTGAAACGCTGCGTTGAGAGTCCTGGAACACAGCAGGCTTTCTCGACCTCCTTTTTCTGTTTTGTTTTCACTATTTTATGTTAAAAGTAATATTATCAATCAAAGAGAAACAGCTGAGATGAGATAAAATATTTTTCTTTATGCTTCTATGGTAAGGAGAATTCTAAAGCGGTCTCAGTGCCTGCTAGCCTCTAGTATTCTTTAATCCCCTTCCTTTCAGGAAAAGTAGAATCTGTGACTTATTTGTATTTAAGAAAAACATGACAGGGGCTGGGGAGTGCAGTGCTATGGGAAACTGGTTGTGCCAGAAAAAGCTGTAAAGTTCCCTGCACACATTGTTAACTGAGAAGAAAATCTGTAGGCTTATGTAAACTCAATTTCCCTAAAACCTTGTTGTCGAAAGTTGTAAATCTTAAAATTCAAAATGTCTCTAAGCATTAACCTGGAATTTGTAAAAATTCCTCTGTCCATGCCGAATGCTTACTTCTTGCTCTAAAAGGGGGCCAGAACCCACCCCCATTGCCATGGTTTCAGAAGCCCGAACTCTGGCTGTGGTCTCAGGTAGCTGATAAGCTTTTTGGGACCCATAGTGATTTTTGTTTTCCTGGAATGAAGTTTGCTTCTGATTTCATAGACTTCAGGCTCTGTTCCCCATCACTGTGCAACCCTGGACCCATCAGGGAGATAACTGACTGCTCTTGCAAGGGACCCAGGTTCAGTTCCCACCCAGCACCCATGTGGAGCCTAAAATAGGCTTAACTCAAATCCAGAGGATCTGGCGCCCTCTTCTGGCCTCACGGACATCAGGCATACATGTAGTGCACATAAATACATCCAGGCAAACACTAGTACACACAAAATAAAAACAAATATTTTTTATAAAATATGACAGTTTGTTGTGGTAGAACATTCCTGTATCCCTCCCAGGCTGGGTTTAGGAAACTGAGTGTCTGAGTCGCTGTCGCATTGCTGTGAAGAGACACTATGGCCAGGACAACTCTGATAAAAAGAAAGCATTTCATTGGGGCTGGCTTACAGTGCAGAGGGTTAGGCCAATGTCATCATGGCGGGAAGCATGGCGGCATGCAGGCTTGAGAGTTCTACTTCCAAATCAGCAGGCAGCAGAAAGAGACATTGGGCCTGGTTTGAGCATTTGAAACCCCAAAATTCACATCCAGTAACACACTTCCTCCAACAAGACCATACTACCTCAACAAGACCACACCTACCTCAACAAGGTCACACCTCCTTAGGCCACTCCCTAATCATTCAAATAATGAGGGCCTAGGGGGCCATTTTTATTCAATCCACCACACTAAGGTGGGATAACTGGGAGTTTGAAGCCAAAATGGCCTACATAGCAAGATCTTACCTTTGGGGAAAAAAGGAAAGAAAAAAAGAAAGGCAGAGGTGTGCCTGCTGGGGTGGGGGTAGGTGGGTGGAGTGTGGGGGTGGTGGAGGGTGGGGAGGTAGGGTGTGGTAACTGGAGAAGCCTCAAGCCTTCCTTGGGGTAACAAAGTGCACCACCACAGGCCTACACCACCAGAACCACCTCGGCGTTCACAATTTCAAGTGATTATATTTTTAATGAGACTGGGGATAGTGGAGTCCCAGTCCCAGATCTGTAGGTTAGCCCTCTAACCCCAGGGACTTCTGGACTTTTTGTTGTTCTCGTTATTGTTGCCCTTAATTTAAATTGGTTGCTGTTTGTGTTATTGAGATTTTTCTCAGCTATTACTCAGAATTAACTGCAACGCTTTGAGAGTCTAGTAGGTTCTTAGGTGTTTTGAAACACATTATTTCCACAAAATCCTGTGGTAAAGTTTTGTTTGTTTAGGTTTTGGCTTATTGTGTTTTATTTAGGGTTTGGTTTATTTGGTTTTGGTAGTGGGGTTTTGAAACAGGGTTTCACTTTCTAGCCCAGGATGACCTCAAGCCCCAAATCCTCCTGCCTCAGCTTTCCACAAGGTGTGGTTACAAGTATGTACCAATAAACCTGGTAGCTACTTTGTATAGGTCTGTCTTGTTTGTTTTTACTTAATAAGATTAGGAGTTATTTGGTTTTGTTTGTGTTTGAGACAGGGCCTCACACTGTAACACAAGTTGGTTTGGAACTCACTATAAAGTCCAAAATGGCCTCAGGTTTGCAACAGTCTCTGCCTCAAACTCCTGTGCTGTGAGGGGGTCTCTGCAGATGTCAGGCAGAGAAGCAAATCAAGAAGAGATGAGAATGAAAACCTAGGGCAGACTGACTTAAGCAACCTTTATCAAGACGTCTAAAGCGTCTGAAATCAGGCAGTTTACTCCGAATATATTTAAGCCCAGTATAATTTGGGGAAAGTTTCCTGGTGTAATACAATCCCCAGTGCCCAAAGAAGTGTAATTGCATTGAAACTGAGTAGATGTGATTTCTTCCAAGAAGACGGGTTCTAGAGGTAGGCTGCCTGTACCAGCTGCAGTGCCTAGGGACACTCCGGGCTGGTCTCAGTCATGCAGATAGCGTAGAGAGCATTTGGGCAATCAATCACCTCTGGTGCTGGTTGTGGTAGCTTGGGGGAACCTCTGACTGTAAGGGTCATTTAGATTCCTCCATCTCCAGTCCTGGTTGTAGGAGCTTGATACGGCCGGCCGGGCCCAACAGATAATCCAGATCATCGGACTATCAATCACTTCCAACTCCCAGCCTTCTGCGTGGAAAAGCAGGTCTTTCACCTTTCCTATTGGAAAGACAACCACACACGCTTAACAGTCCTGGTTTCTCTGGAGATCTGTGGGCTCAAGGATTTGCTATGCTCGCAACATTGCTGGGATTCCATCCACCAGCCAGCACTCCTTACTAACAATATTTTTAAGAGCACATGCACAGTAAACTACAATTATAAACGATAAGAATGAACAAGAAAAAGCTTTCCCCTCCCCCAAATCCGTACAAGTAGCCATCATTGTTGTTTTCAATGTAAAATTCCAAAACAGTGATTTATATAATAAAAACATATATATGTATATATATATATCTGATTTATATAATAATGACATATATATGTGTGTATATAACAGTGATTTTTATAATGACATATATGTGTGTATGTGTGTATATATATATGTATGCATATATGTATACATTTTCTTTCCTACTTATACCAAGAGGGATCCTACCACTTACCAAGAGGTGAAATGTGAACTTAAACCTAATCAAACTTCTACTGATTTCCGCTGAAAATACAGAGGAGAGAGACTGGGAGACACCATATGATAAGGAAAACCTCCAATAGAACCAAGATGGAAAAACTGCTACAGAAACAGTCCAGTTGCTTCAACTAAGGAATTACAAGGGAAAGGCCAAGAGGATACACAGTATCATAGATTAGAAAACATTACACTCCATCATGTTATGTACAGGACTCCTCAATTTCAAGTTAGAGGTTTGTTTTATTTTTTAAGGTTAATTCATTTTGATTTTTATGTGTATGAATGCTTTTGCCTCCATGTATGTCTGTGGACAGCATACTTGCTTGGTGCCCAAGGAGGCCAGAAGAGGGCGTCACATCCCCTGGGACTGAAGTTACAGATGGATGTAATAGGGGACCTGGGAACTAAACCCCTATGTGACAGCAAAAAGCGTTCTTAACTGCTGAGGGATCTCTCAGGCCCCAAGTTTTTATTTTTGTTGATTTTGTTTCATTTTAAAGTTTATTTGAAACAAAGTCTCAGTCTGTAGTCAAGGCTGGCCTTGAACTTAAGATTCTCCTGTGCCTGAGTGTTGGGGGCATACAACCATACCCACCAATGATTAGTTTTTCACATATAAATATAAAACAAAAATCTCTAAGTTAAAAAATGGTGGGGTATTTATTCAGAGATGTTAGCTAGTAGCTTTAAAACACATGCATTCAGTTAGGTATGGTGACACACACCTGTAATCCCAGAACTTGAAACACAGTTATGAGGATGCCAAAATGTCTGAGGTCAACCTGGTCTATAGTGAATTTCTAGATAGCCAGGGCTGTATAGTGAGAACTTTCTCCAAAATAAATATAATGTGTTTTATGTTCACATGCTATAACTCAACTAGGCCACCCCGGGTCATTTTGAAGGAAATTCCAGATGCCATATTATGTCTCAATGAAATGTTTCTTTGGGTATCTTTAAGAGATAATGGCTGTGGAGCTAGCACACATCTAAAACAATAGGTCATTTGCCACACCAACTCCAGTGTCGTCTGTGTGACATAACATATGTCATTATGCCAGATGGGAGCTACATGTCCTATGGAACTAGGCTTCCTGGAGGTCAATGGTAGACGGCCAGGTATATGCCACTGAGGCATAGACGTGTTTCTCGAGTAGCTGGCTAAGAGGGATATGGGCTTTGCACAATCCCTTTTATAATAATGATATTCTTCATATCTACAAGACAAGGATCATTCTCTTCAGGAACAGCTCTGGGATAGGGAAGCACAGTATGGGAATGCAGAAGACTACAGCCGAACCTTTGTCATACACTGGGTGTATGATGAGCAAGGGAATAGATGGTTAATGTTGATGGACAAAGACTGTTATATTATGCTTTGAATTTTATGGATAGGCTTGCTAGATCCCAACCCCCATAGTGTCTGCTGCATAAGAAGGTACTAAAAAGTATATTTCAACAGGTGCAGAGAACTGATTAGGTATATTTGGTCACTAGATGAAATAAAGAGTTAGGAAGAGGAAGGGCCATGATAGTGATAATGAGACAGAAACTTTCTATTCAGAGGATGAAACCACTTGTTTGAGGTTTACATTCCCAAGGACAAGATTTCCTCTTCTAAGAATGCTTTATGTCTAACACCTGTTCTGATAATATACTTCTCTTAAATATCGCTGATGTGCCAGGCGGTAGTGGCGCACGCCTTTAATCCCAGCACTCGGGAGGCAGAGGCAGGTGGATCTCTGTGAGTTTGAGGCCAGCCTGGTCTACAAGAGCTAGCTCCAGGGCAGGAACCAAAAAGCTACGGAGAAACCCTGTCTCGAAAATCCAAAAAAAAAAAAAAAAGAAGAAGAAGAAGTTAGAGCTAATGGGCCAAGCAGTGTTTTAAATAACATAGTTTCTGTGTGATTATTCCGGATCTAAGCTAGTCGGGCAGCGGGAATGGCCTCCTTCTACAGCCAGTGAGATGGCTCAGGGGGTAAAGGCGTTTTGTTTAGCTGGACACCCCAGATCCAACTGCTGGAACTCACTTGGTGGAAGAGAACTTATTCCACAAGTGTGAGACCTTCACACAAATGCTGACGTGCAGACACTCATACACACCGTGCACACCACACACCAACAGATACAGACAATTAAAAAAATGCTTCCCAGCATCCTCGTGTGGCAGCTCACAACCACCTGTGACTCCAGCTCCATGGGATCAAGCAACCTCTTCCAGCCTCCATGGGCCACACACACACTTGGCATATACTCAGACAGACACATACATGCATACATACTTATAAATTTTTAAAGATATCTTTAAAAAAGAAAATCTCTTATATCTATATATAAGGGGTTTGTTTCCATAGTGATTCTAAATCCTGTAAAACTGACCATTAAAACTGACCATCACATGTACCTACTGAGTGAGAAGAATTGAGATTCAGTGCAAGGCAGTCTGGAGTCAGATCCTGTGCTCTCAACTTCTAATGGGAGATGAAGCTACTAAGTATCTAAAATGTACCTGTTTGGGTCCAGCTGATCTTTCACTTGTTCAGCAAAGGTCAAACTTCAAAGAAAACCAAACTACAATAAGAAAGTCACTTGCTGGAGAGATGGACGTGGGATTAAGAGCACTGGCTGCTCTTCCAGAGGGCTCAGGTTCTGTTCCCAGCACCCACATGGCAGCTCATAATTGTCTATAACTCCAGTTCCAAGGAACCCAAGGTCCCTTTCTGGCCTCTGTGGGCACTGCACACATGGTGCAAAGACATACATGCAGGAGAAACACCTATGTACAAAAAATAATAAAATATCAGAAGAAAGCAGCTTGCAGGATACTGTCTATTGCCAGCCCGATTAGCCTGAAGCACCATTTCCGCTTTAAAGAAAGTTCCATTGTAATGAACAGTCAGAGGACCAGGGTGCCATGCATCTTAGAGCGCTGGGCCAGGACACATCATGTGGCCTCTGAGAATCTGAGTTCCCTGCTTCTAGTGCCATGCAGTTACTCTCTGTTCCCAGTCAGGTTAGCTTGAGCTCACCGAGATCTTCCATGTCAGCTATCTCGAATCTAATCTGCAGGCATGGCTGTCTATACTGCCCTCTGCACACTGCGGCTCCACCTCTCCTCCTCATCACCCTCTCTCCCAATCCCCTGGGCCTTTGCCCATGCTGCCTACTGCCTGGAGCATTCTTTCTGAACTTTCCCAGCTCTTGGCCTACACGCCTCTACCTTGCCTTCCTCTGGGGTGATTTTAATGGCAAATGGCCACCCTAGGCTCATATATTTGAATGATTGGTTGTAGTGATATTTCATTTGTATTTTAATATAGCATGCCTGGTGATCAGAGAGTAAAACAGCCACACTGGTCAGCCTTACAGACCAGGAAGTGGTGACATGCACCTTTAATCCCAGTAGCCACACTAGTTTGCCATAGAAACCGAGCAGTAGTGGTGCACACCTTTAACCCTAGCCTTAGAGAGGAATATAAAACGGGAGGAGACAGCTCTCAGTCACAGTCTCATTCTGAGATTCCTGGAGGCAGGACCGCCATTTCAAACTGAGGTAGAGAGAGGGAAGAGCCAGTGGCTGGCGGTTTTGCTTTTTCTGACCTTCAGGTTGAACCCCAATATCTGTCTCTGGGTTTTTATTAATCATGCTACAATTGGTTCCTAGTTGGTGGAACTGTTTGAAAAGGATCAAGGCGCGTGGCATGTGGAGGTTTGTCACCATGGTGGCTTTTCTCGCCTGCCTATCTGCAGCCGTGCCTCCCACCACGGTGGTCATGGACTCTCCCTGAAGTTGCCAGCCCCCAATTAGAGGCTCTCTCTCTCTTATAAGATGTTTGGCCATGTGTCTCTTCCCTGCTGTCTTAGTCACTGTTTGTTGCTGTGAAGACACCATGGCCACGACAGCTAAAGGGAAGATTTGACTGGGGCTGGCTTACAGCTCAGAGGCTTAGTCCATTATCACCATGGAGGGGAGCATGGTGGCACACAGGCAGATATGGTGCTGGAGAAGTAGCTGAGAGTTCTACATACAGATTCACAGGCAGCATGCAGCCTGGATTGAGCATTTGAAACTTCAAAGCCCACTCCCGGTGACACACTTCCTCCAACAAGGCCACACCTCCTAATCCCCATCAAGGAGTAACACTCCCTAAAGAACAGCATTCAAATATGTGAGCCTATGAGGGCCATTGCTATTCAAACCACCACCAGAGCAATAGGAAAGTAGCTAGGACAACCCTCCAGTGGTGAGCAGGAGACCTCGCAACACACTTCCTGCATCATACTTCCCCTATCTTAAGACTTTCCATTATTTATTATCATCACTGATTTAACATCTTTCTTTCTAGGCACTAAAAGTCTAGAGCCAGAAGCCACTCTGTTCTGTTTAATCTTGTATTGTCACTGCCTAGACAATTGTCTGCCATCTAACAGACAGGAATTTGTTTGTTTGTTTGAGACAGGGACAATGTAATCCTGATTGTCCTGGAACTCCCTGTGTAGGCCAAGCTGGACTCAAACACCCAGACATCCTCCTGCCTCTGTTTTCCTCTGCTGGAATTTTTAAAGGTTTGCACCACCTCACTAGCTTGGAATTGTTTTTTCCTTTGTCCCCAGAGACTGAATCTAGGATCTTAAACATGAGAAGCAAGCATTCTACCACTAAGATATATACTCAACCTTCCTCTTGCTTTTTGGGACAAGGGCTCACTAAGTTCTCCAGATAGGCTTTGAATTTGTGATCCTCCTGCCTCAGCCCACAGAGAAGCCAATTGTAGGCTTGCTTATACCAGCAGGCCCAACTCCAAAGATTCGTAAATGAATGGATGATGCTATACTTAATGAAGCTCTGAGAGGAAGAAGTGGCCTAGAGGGTCTTCTTTTTTTGTTTCTCGAGACAGGGTTTCCTGGAACTAGCTTTTGTAGACCAGTTTGGCCTCGAACCTACAGAGATCCACCTGCCTCTGCCTCCCAAGTGCTGGGATGAAAGGCGTGTGCACCACCACCACCGGGTGAGGGCTTTTCTTAATGTTAATAGATATTTATAAAAGTACATGTTCTCAATCATCCTAATCACAAGGACAATCTCTTGGTTAAAAGTCAATTTCTGCCGGGCGGTGGTGGCGCACGCCTTTAATCCCAGCACTCGGGAGGCAGAGGCAGGCAGATCTCTGGGAGTTCAAGGCCAGCCTGGTCTACAAGAGCTAGTTCCAGGACAGGAACCAAAAAGCTACGGAGAAACCCTGTCTCGAAAATCCAAAAAAAAAAAAAAAAGTCAATTTCTGAAGATAAACAAAGAATAAATGTCAGTTCCTGGAACACAAATAAAGCTAGACCTCAGGCCTTTTTGCTGAGAAGTATGACCTCAGACAATCGCCCTCTTTTTGGTTTGTTTGCTCTGTTGTTTGCTTGTGCCTTTGTCCCAGGGCAACTTTATTGAAAGCAAACACAGTCACACTCAACAGGCAAGGTTTCTCTCTGTGTCCTACACAAAGTCACCTACATGGTCACACAGTGACATACAGGCAAGGTCTCAGCAACAGGGTGGGGTGCTTCTCACGTCCTAAGACCCAGTAGCATAATGGCCTTCCTCTTGAAGGCCCAGGATCCACTGATCACGTGTGAAGCTGACGTGGTCTGCTGTTTTCTGCTTCACTGTAAGCTGAGGCCGTGAACTGACTGTGGAGGCAGGCACGTAGAGTGAGGGTCAGGGCAGTGGAGGTGAGTGAGCAGAGGGAGGGGTCACGACAGTGGAGGTGAGTGAGCAGAGGGAGGGGTCAGGGCAGTGGAGGTGAGTGAGCAGAGGGAGGGGTCAGATCTGTGCTGGAGAGGACTTGGAGCGGAAGGAACAGAGCCAGACTGGAGCCTAGAGGAGAGCAGAGGTGGCCCTGCTCCCACTTGCACAGAATGGATACTTGTGTGTGTTTCATCTCTCCCTCTGTGCTCCTGTTCAACGGGGGGGGGGGGGACGATGACTTTTACTGTGCTTCTCTATGGAATCATCATGGCCCAAAGCTGGAGAACATTCAAAAAGTAGGGGAAGGAAAAGGCGTGAAAAAATACAAGAGAGGGGTAAGGACTAGGGCAATCCATTGTACATTAACAGGTAAGTGGACTAATAATTACATTGTAGTAAAAAAAAAATACTGATATGTGTGCACCAAGGTGAACAGATTTCTAATATGTCAAAGTCAGGTGTGGTGGCTCCCTTCTGCAGCCCAGCACTCGGATGTCTGAGAAGGAGGGATCCCTGCAGAATTGGTACCAGCCTGGGTTACACAGTGAGACCTCACAATAACAAAGAGGTGTGCGCTGGGCTGTAGTTCTACAACTTGTTCAATGATCCCAGGCGAGTCATTTAAGCTTTCTAAGGCTTTCCCCATGATCTATTGCATAAAGACAACGATACTGAAATGTACCTTTAACAGTGACTGTGAAGAGTAATAATAATAATATTATATAATAATAATAATAATAATAATAATAAATAGTGACATGACATGTGTAAACCCCTAAGCAGAGAACCTGGTGAGCAGTCAAGTGATCAATAAGTAGAAGCAACAATTATTTTTGCAGCAATTATTATTAACCTAAAGTAAACAAATGAACAGGAGTTTAATGCAAGGTTAATCTCGCTGCACTAATTTCCCCTCGGGGTTAAAGTACCGGTTTCTATTACCACTTCCTTCTTCATCTGTGTCTACTGCAAGACTATCAGAAGAGCCTAGGGTCGGGGGCTTGGGGGTGCCCCAAACAAGCTACTAGGTCTCTTATGCTGGTGAAAGGATGTGAGTTGGTAAAACCCTTCCCCCAAATGCCCCCACAACCCCTTCCTCCTGCCGGGACAAGCTAAATTGGCTGGAGCTATGACTTCCGGGATGGAAAGTCAGTCTCTCAATTCCATTCCCAAGGTTAGCCACCACCCTTCTGGATTTCGATGCAGGATGCATTCGGAAGGGGATGGGGGAGTTGAATATTAAGTATGGATATTTCAATCCCTCTTCCCAAATGCAGAGCGTTTTCCCAAATGCCCAGATTTTTAGGGAGTAGTCCAACTTTCTCAAGTCCCATAAAACTAAACTGGAGACTTCACCTCCGACAGTTTGTGAGGAATGGCAGCGCTGGTCTTCTGTTTCCATAGCTGTAAAATGGGAGATGATAAGGGGACCAGCTGCCTAAAGTTCTCTGTGAAGATAAAATAAGCCAGTATATACAAAGAGCATAGAATACTCCCTAGTACATCCCATCCATGGATTCTGCAGGTTTTAGCTAAACTTTAACAGGGGTTTTATTTCACGCATCCTGTTTGTAATACCTTTTATACATGGTCATATGTTTCTCAACCACTAGGCATCAGCAATGGCCTTGTTGTAGGGTATTTCAACCCCAATGCACCTCTGAGGAAGAAGTTTGGCTGGAGGAGGGTGTGTGTGCATGCACGAGCATGAATGTGTCTGTGTGTGTGTGTGCCTGTGCGTGTGTTTTTGAAACTAGGGCCTCACTGCATTTTGGGCAAACCTTCTGAACTACACCCCTAAGCCCTGGCTAATGGCTTAGAAATGTTTCAAACCCGAGGCACCCCCAGCTTTTCCACAGCGCCAACCACAAACAGTTCTATCTGTTCATTTTATTTTTTGAGAAAATGGGTTGCACATAAAACAATCCAACAAAAATTTGAAACTAATTGGTAATATGATTTAATAATAACAGCGTCTGCGCACTTAAAAATGATCAGGCGGTAAGCAGGACTTGGTCAATCTCTGCCAATGTCTGGAGCTCATTCTGGATTCACAAAGCTCCTTAGTCAGCTCCAGAAACCCTTAGCCTAACACAGAACCGAGAAAGCAATCAGAGAGCATCGAGTGCCCTCACCAGCAAAATCAAGACTGTGGGGGGAAACTTCACAAAAGCAAGCAGGCAGCTGACTTCAGACAGAGACGAAAGTGAACAGTGTTGGGCATGGCCCTGGGGCCAACCACCTAGCTTCCATCGGTTTCACTAGTAACTCTGGGGCCCATCTTACAGAACCCTCTGAAAGGTAAAAGAGAGGGAAGAGTGTAAATTGAAAGTTCATCTCAGTAGGGAATAGAAGAATTAGGAATGGGGATGTTGGCGGAGGTAGAAGGAGGCTTTTCCCCAAAGCCCAGTGCCCTCAATTTAATGAAAATCCAAGAGTTTGCTCTAAATTGGAAAAAAAATAAGGAACCTACTATGGCCAGCCCCTGGCAAACACACACACACACATACACACATACAGACTTAACACCTCTGGCTCTGCCTCAATTACACTAAGGTAATTGTATTAACCAGGGTTCTCAAGGAACAGAACTTAGAGTGAAATATATATGTACTTTTTTCATAAATATATGGCTTACAGGCTGGGGTCCATCTAGTCCAACAAACAGTGGCAGCCTCCCAACAGAAGGCCCATGAATCCAGTAGCTGTTGGGTCCACCAGGCTGGATGGCTCCTCTTCAGTATATGCCAGAATCCAGAAGTAGGCTCTAACGCCAGTGAAGGAAGAGACCAGCCAGAGAGAGCAAGCTTCCTTCTTTCTAGTCCTTTATACAGGCTGCCAGCAGAAGGTGTGACCCAGACTAAAGGTGGGTCTTCCTATCTCAAAAGATTCAGACTAAAAGTGCTTCTTCTCATTTCAAATTATTTCAGAAAAAAAAAAAAACCCGCACAGGTGTAGTGTCACTTCCGTTTCAGTTATTTCCAGTCAAGTTGACAACCAAGAACAGCCACCGCATTAATTATAAGGACGGATTGGGAGAAAGAATCTTCAAACACTTCTGTTGCATCGAACAGACACCGCGTCCCCCTCCCAAGCCACGGAAGCAATTACAAAAGCAATGATACGAAAATTAATTCAGTAATAAATACTTGAGCATTTGGAATATGTCAGGCATTTGCGGGCTCTGGACTTATCAGAACATCTGGCCGGCTTGACCACAGTGTAAACAGGAAAGCAAACTTCAGACAGTGTAGACGTGACAACCAGGAAGAAGTTAATTCCTTGGATTGGTGAATTAGATCGCTTCATGGTCCAGAGCGGAAATGAGCAATCTTTGCGGCAACCCGGCACCGCGGCGGTACTAAAGTACAGCAAAGTATTAAACGGGGGAGAAAAAAAAAAAAAAGAAAATCATAAGCCATGGACAGGAATCTAAAGCTTGAGGGAGAACCCCAACAGACTTCTACCAAAGCCGCAGCAACGCTGAACGTTCGCTTTGGTAAACCAATCAGTTAAGGGCAAGGACACCATAAATTAGGGGTGAGGGAGGGGGTAATCACAAACCACGAACAGGGAGGGATCTAAAGCTTGAGTGAGAACCCCAACCGTCTTCTACCAAATTCGCAGCAACGCCGCACGTTCGTGTTGGTAAATTAATCAGTTACAGGCGAGGACACCGCCCTCAACTACCGGAAACCGCCTGTACCCAGGACACATAATATAACTGAACCGAGCGACTTCAGTTTTTGAGTGGTACACAGCATTCGTCGCCACAGGTTTAGGTGTGTCCTGGAGCCCTCTAACTGCCAAAGTAATCAAGTCAGTCATCTCACTTTAGGTCGATAAAGTGCCCGAACACAGTCTAGAACACGGAAGAAACCCAGCCGAGAGGCCAACCTCCATTACCCTAGTTTAAAAGTAACTCCTAGGAGCTAAATGGGTGCGAGGAGCTCAACAGCCAACTACAAACCAGCTCAGAGAACCTCACAACTACAAATACTTAAAACTGTGAAGTGAACCTTCTCCAAGACCCTTAAAGTTTAACTTTGGAATAGGAACTAGAAACTAATGCGAGTGGACAAAGCTCTTTCCTGATTTAAGCGGGTGGTTCTGCAAGAGCAAAGGGGGCAGCGAGTGCCTCATCCTCTACTTGGCGCTGGTGTACTTGGTGACCGCCTTGGTGCCCTCCGACACGGCGTGTTTAGCCAGCTCGCCCGGCAGCAGCAGGCGCACGGCCGTCTGGATCTCCCGGGACGTGATGGTAGAGCGCTTGTTGTAATGCGCCAGGCGCGAAGCTTCGCCTGCGATGCGTTCGAAGATGTCATTGACAAATGAGTTCATGATGCCCATGGCCTTGGACGAAATGCCAGTGTCGGGGTGCACCTGCTTCAACACTTTGTACACGTAGATGGAGTAACTCTCCTTGCGACTGCGCTTGCGCTTCTTGCCGTCTTTCTTTTGCGCCTTGGTGACTGCCTTCTTGGAACCTTTCTTGGGAGCCGGGGCGGATTTAGCTGGCTCAGGCATGATTGCAAAACACAGGAGAGTTGCCTAGTAAGTGAGAAAACAAGCTACACTCCCGAGGACCTGAGCCTTTTATAACCACCTTATGTAAATTAGGCCTCAAAATACTTTTTATTTCCATTGGTTCATACATGAAGCTTGTGTTTTCAGTACAAGCCTACGTAACAAAGACTCTAAATTTCAGATTTCATTGGATTTCTCGGCGACCAAATTACGACCAATGAAAAGCTGGCTCCTGACCCCACCCCTAGGAAAGCGTATAAAGGCCTTAAGACGCCAAAACCTAGTTTTGTAGTAAAGTCTGTAAAAGTTAGTTTTACTGTAAAGTCATGTCTGGCCGCGGTAAGCAAGGAGGCAAGGCCCGCGCCAAGGCCAAGTCGCGGTCGTCCCGCGCCGGCCTGCAGTTTCCGGTGGGGCGCGTGCACCGGCTGCTGCGCAAGGGCAACTACGCGGAGCGCGTGGGTGCGGGCGCGCCCGTGTACATGGCTGCCGTGCTGGAGTACCTGACGGCCGAGATCCTGGAGCTGGCGGGCAACGCGGCCCGCGACAACAAGAAGACGCGCATCATCCCGCGCCACCTGCAGCTGGCCATCCGCAACGACGAGGAGCTCAACAAGCTGCTGGGCAAAGTGACGATCGCGCAGGGCGGCGTCCTGCCCAACATCCAGGCCGTGCTGCTGCCCAAGAAGACCGAGAGCCACAAGACTAAGAGCAAGTGAAACTGACGTCAATACAAAAAAGGCTCTTTTTAGAGCCACCAAGTCTTCATTAAAATGAGCTAATGCGCTAGTTCGTGATCAGCTCTTTTAGTTGACTCTTTGGTGGCTCTTAAAAGAGCCTTTTTGCGTAGGAAGGGATATTGAACGAATTATTTGTTCTTGCCGGGCTTATGACTCTCCGTTTTCTTTGGTAATAAAACAGCCTGGATGTTGGGCAGGACGCCGCCCTGGGCGATGGTGACCCCTCCTAGCAGCTTGTTGAGCTCCTCGTCGTTCCTCACAGCCAGCTGCAAGTGGCGCGGGATGATGCGCGTCTTCTTGTTGTCGCGGGCCGCGTTGCCCGCCAGCTCCAGGATCTCGGCCGTCAGATACTCCAGCACGGCAGCCATGTACACGGGCGCGCCCGCACCCACGCGCTCCGCGTAGTTGCCCTTGCGCAGCAGCCGGTGCACGCGCCCCACCGGGAACTGCAGGCCGGCGCGGGACGACCGCGACTTGGCCTTGGCGCGGGCCTTGCCTCCTTGCTTACCGCGGCCAGACATTATGGCGGAATAAGCAATAACTGCTGCTTTTTCAAGAAAAGGATAAGGAAAGGTGAAGCAATTTGGGGTAATTTATAAGATGTGTCGGGAGGGGTGAAGGAAAAGTAGTTTGATTGGCTGAAAGCAGAGCTGCCTCCAATAGCCAATGGGAGAGCAGAAGGTAGGCTCCATGCTTTACATCCTGCAGTACCGGAAATGACGGATTTTTTTTTAATTTACCAATCGATGAACGCCACATTAAAGCTCCCTATTTACACCAAAGAATTTTTAAAGGCAGAAGGCTTTCGCGGAGCTGTTTATTTTAGTGTGATCACTTATAAAGGTTTAGAGAAACCACCACCATCACCCTTCAAGAGCACAGAAAGCCACTCCCCTCGAAAATATTGGATTTTTCCCCCTTCAGCTTTAAATTACTCTTCCCCGTCTCTCATAGGCAGGCTCCGTAAAAGAACTAACGAAGTTGCCTCCCTCCCCTTCCTTAGCCTTGTCTGTGGCTACCCAGTCCCCATCTCTTTGCTCTGAATCGTTTGACCGAGGATTACACGAGATTGCCATTCTCTTTGACCTCTAGGAGGCGTCTGTCGCCACCAGACTTGTTTCCCCCAGTTTTCAAGATGTCTCCCTCTTTTGATCTCTAATCCCATTTTCTTTACCCTGCTCCTGTTCTCTCCCCTCGTCTAAATTCACGAGTTTAGCAGGACTATCCTATCCCCAGCTCTTAACTCTGAGAAAGAAGGCTGACAAGCTTCCTGCTAATCCAGACTCGTTTACCTCAGACGGCTGTATCAATCAACGCTTACCAGTTATTTAGCCCGTTTGTCTCAACGAGCATCTTATGGCATCTGAACGTGAACTCCACTTATTTTGCCCTTCCCCAAGAATTGCACGCACAGACTTTCAGGTATTATGATAGACTCTGATCTTGTCTTTGTCACAACACTGTATCCTGTCATTTACTTCCTTAACATCAATCCACCCTTTTCCACTTCGTTTTCCTCCCTAGGATTCCAGCGACAAGCCCGAATGAATAGGTTTGTCTGCAGACTCTGGCTTGAACAATCGTCCCCATCCCCACCTCTACCCCAGCACTTTTCCTTTAAACTCTTTGGAAACCCTCTGTTTCTTTCTTCTTAGTGTCTCCTCCAGCCCCTACCTAGCAAAACCTTGCCCTTTTCTTGATAACACTGTGAAGATGGTATGCTTATGAAGAAAACAATAGAGTTCAATTCTACCTTTTTAGCGCTCTTCTAATATTCATTTTCATCCTTGTTTTTTGGGGAGGGTTATTTATTTTTATTTTATGTGTGTGGGTGTTTTGTCTGTACCTGGTGCTAGTGATGGGCAAGGCCTCGAATCTCCTGGAACTAGAATTGCAGACTGCTGTTAGCTATCTTGTGGGTGATAAGCATGGAAGCTAAGTCCTCTGGAGGACTAGGCAGTGTTCTCAGTGACTGCTGAGCCACCTCTCCAGCCCCTCACTGGTGTTTATTGAATGTGCGCCACTGGCCAATGAACGATACTGGTCATTAACACTAGTACAAATGAAATGTCTAGAAATGGCAGCGGGCTCGTTAATTATGCGAATTAAGTCAGTTAATGTTAGCTATATACAGAAATTAGTCCTAGGGAAGATGTCACATACTTGAGGAATGACCAAATCTAATCACAAACAAGCAAAGAAAACAAAAGGCAGGGTTTCTCTGCATAACAGCTCTGGTTGTCCTGGATCTCACTCTGTATACCAGGCTGGTCTCAAACTCACAGAGATCCACCTGCCCCTGCCTCCCGAGTGCTGGGATTAAAGGGTGCCACCACCACCCAACCACAAAATTAAAAAAAAAAAAAAAGTCAATGAAGGTGTTTCCTCAGTAAGTGAAATGTAACATAATTCAGAAAATAATCCTAACCCTTTTTTTTATGATTTCATTTCATTTTAGAAAGTGAATGAGTTCACAGAATTTGCAGGTGGCATTTATGATGGGAATATGTTGTGTTTCTCCAACATTAAGAATATATAGAGAGCCCAGAAAGACAAATATCATATGTACTCATTCACACGTGGCTTTTAGACATAAAGAAAACCAGCCTACAATTCACAATCCCAGAGAACTTAGACAACAATGAGAATCCTAAGAGAGACATACATGGATCTAATCTACATGGGAAGTAGAAAAAGACAAGATCTCATGAGTAAATGGGGAGCATGGGGACCATGGGAGAGGGTTGAAGCGGGGGCAGAGGCAGGGTGGAAGCAGAGAAAAATGTAGAGCTCAATGAAATCAATTTAAAAATCTAATAAAAAAGAAAGAATATATAGAAAGAGCACTCGCTGCTCTTGGAGAAGAATTGGGTTCAGTTCCAAGCACCCACACAGTGACTTGCAACCATGTGTAACTCGAGTACCAGGGGATCCACACACCCCTCTTCTGACTGTGGGCACCAAGAGATACATTCAAGCAAACAAAACAGTCTACACAATAAACAAATCACTGGGCAGTGGGATGCATGCCCTTAAGAGGCAGGTGGATCTCAGGATGAGTTTCAGGCCAGCCTGGTCTACACAGAGAGACCTTGTCTCAGGAAAGTGGAACTCAGAGGTTGAGAAAGGAGAGCCTGCTATGGGAATGTACCTAATGCTGGGGTCATGCTTTCTTTCCAAACTGTTCATAAATTTCCGGAGTATTTTGTTAGCATAGAAAACCATTTCACTATGCAAGTTCTAACAGTATCAACTTTTAAGACACTGGGGGCTAAGAACAAAACCTAGATAAAGGGAATGCCGCAGAGCCCTGGTACCTTATAAGGCCCTGCTTGATGGGCCAGTGAACCCCATTCCTTGGACCTCTGGATTTCTTTTCAGTGACCTGTGTTATGAAGAAGGCTAAAGGGAAAGCTGAACCCGATGAGTCCCATGCTAGAGGCTACCTACAACATGGGTATAACTTAATGTTTCACAGATAAAGAAAATGGGGCTTGGGGATTTAGGCACTCGCTGCAGGTCACATTAGTTATTCACTAACCCAAGCTTTTCTGACTCGAAGAGCATGCTCCTCATGGCTTCATAATCTTTCACTCACCAGACCCTGGACAGAATGTTGTCAGCGTTACAGCTCGGATGGAAAGGTGTCCTGGCGGCTGAGAGCCCAAGGAATCCCACAAAGTCACACGGCACAACAACCCCACACAAGAGATTTATTGGGAGGGATAAAACCAGGAGGTTGGCTGCCTCTGCTCCCGTGAGAAACAGCAGGAAACTGAACTGGATACAGGGCTTATATGGAGTTTCCAGGGAAGGGGTGGAACTTTTCGGGGTGATGCTTTCCAGGGTGGCGCTTGGTGGGATTTCATGTCCAGAGATTGGATTTTTTTTTACTCTGTAAAATAGGACAAGGGTTCAGCAGTTAGGGTAGTTAGAGTATTCTTGGGTGGAACCTGGCAGTTAGAGGTCCTGGAGGGGAGGGGCTGGCCACTTGTGTGCCTCAAGGGACTTACAGAAGGCACTTGTCTGCCATTACTTCCCTCCTGTATGAAAGAGAGTATTTTAGGGCTGGAGAGATGGCTCAGAGGTTAAGAGCATTGCCTGTTCTTCCAAAGGTCCTGAGTTCAATTCCCAGCAACCACATAGTGCCTCACAACCATTTGTAAAGAGGTCTGGTGCCCTCTTCTGGCCTGCAAACATACTCACAGACAGAATATTGTATGCATAATAAGTAAATAAATAAATATTTTAAAAAAAAGAGAATATTTTATTTTAAATTTCATACAAAACTTTCTTAGATAAGTCTACAAAGGCCAGGAGGTATCTGTTTATTGCCCTCTAGAACTCCCCTCCCAGTCCAAGTCTGCCTGGAACATTTGCTAAGTACACACCATCGCTCACGGGCTGCCGACTGTTTCTTTTGATGCCTCTGGGATTATTTGCCGAAGGCCGCTGAGTTCCTTCCCAGACAATTTAATTAAGCAAACATTTATTTTGTGCTCTGCCTTTATTCCAACCATAGTCCCTTCCCCTTCCCTTTCCTCCCCCGCTCTCCCTACTGCATGCCAGTCCCTTCAGGAGATGAGCCAGGACTCTCCACAGCTCTCCTCACGGAGCCTCCAGGTGCCTGGCTGTGTGCTTCCTCTCCTCTTGGGCCAGCGAGTTCTCGCCTTTCCAGTTTCAGCCCCACATCCTTTGTGAGGGGTTCCCCACTTCCGCACGGCAGTGTCTACACAGCTCCGTTCACATCCTGCTGGCAGCATTTGCCCCCACCTTTTATTAATGCTTATTTCACCTTCAAGTCCTCTTTAGATTTGTGACGATAGTGATTCCTTCTACCTGGCTTATAGTCGGTAACTATTTGGATATAAATTAATTAAACAATACTTTGAGAGAATTCATGAGGTTTTTTTCTATGGTTATTTGTGTTACTCCACAACACTTTCCAAGAGCCTCCAAATGCTGGACTATTGCTCTGCTGGTAGAATGCTCGCCTAGCATGTGCAAGGCACTGGGCTGGATCTCCAGCACTCCATAAAACGGGCATGGGGTTCATTCCTGCAGTCGTAGCAAATTAGGAGATGGCAGCAGATGATCAGGAGTTCAGGGTCGTCCTTGGCTGCAAAGCAAGTGTGAAGCCAGCCTGAGATAGATGAGACTCTTGTCTCTAAAACAAATATTGGAGGTGGGGGCTAATGAAAGTCGCCCTGCCCTAAAAAATCTGTAATTATTTAAAGGTTGATGGGGGAGAGATATTTTCTTCAGTCTGAAGCCACTGGTAAGTCTCATTTTCCTGCAAATAACCCCTCACCCATAATAATTAAACTCAGTGGGTCACAAAAAGAAAAAAAAAAAAGACAAGAAAAAATAGTAAGAAAGATTTGAACCAGAATAAACATTTACAAAAGAAAGATTTGAATAAGTTACCTGTGGGTCAGTAGTATCGACTCCCCAGGGTGCCTTCTGAAGCAGAGAAATTTCCTCTCTCTTTATATGGGTGCATTCGCACAAAACTAAGCTGCGCAGTTAAGATGCCTAAATTCTGTGTGTGTGACTTATACCTCAATGAACACAGAGGTCAGTGGACAAACAATAAAGTGACGTCACACCATGGGGTGAGAGCGAGAGGCTCGTTGGGCAACCCGGCCCTCAGTTACAGGTGTTATTTTGTGTTGTGGCCACACAACGGGGCCATTATAATTTCTCAGGACTTAATGCCTCAAAAATCTGGATCTGCCCAAGACAGACCCTTCAACACATAAGAGATTTTATTGCAACTATGATTTTATTGAAAATAAAATAGCTAACTATACACAGCTTACACATAAATTTTCTCTTCTAAAAGGAATGAATAAACAAAAAATAAAAATAACAATTTTTGCTTGTCAAGTTCAGCCTCTTTATGTGTATGTGGTGACCATGAGTAGCTGAGGGTTCATCTTTGGACATATTTGGTACATCTTTGTGTTCTAGTTAACTTACCTTAATATGTTTCTTTTACTCATTTATTTTTATTTGTGGTCATCCTAAAAGTTAAGTTGACCTTTTAAAGTGCTAAAATGATCCGTATCTTAAGCCTTCAGACATGAAAAGCACTGTAGAAGCTCCACAAAACTCTCTTTGCAGATGTAATAATAATGTTGGCCTCTTCCCATCATACTGTGGTTTGTTTATCCACCCAATGCAGTTTTTGGTTCTTAATACAGACCTTACTGTATTGCCCGGTCTTACCCCTGCCTTTCTTACTCATTAGAATCATAGAGAGGTACCTCCATGCCCTAGACATTCCATCTAATACATCGTACTGAACAGCTGAGTATTTTTTTAAATATTTATTTATTTATTATGTATACAATATTCTGTCTGTGTGTATGCCTGCAGGCCAGCAGAGGGCACCAGACCCCATTACAGATGGTTGTGAACCACCATGTGGTTTCTGGGAATTGAACTCAGGAGCTTTGGAAGAGCAGGCAATGCTCTTAACCTCTGAGCCAGCTCTCCAGCCCCTGAACAGCTGAGAATTCACCATGAACTTGGCCTCACACATTTAGAATACAGTAAACGCCATGCCCTCTGCCTGGAAGCCTCTTTCCACGGGTTAATTACCTGCACCCATTCAGATCACTGAACGCCATCTCTTCAGGACACAGCTTCCCAATATTCCCCAACACAGTGGATTAGCAAGTCTCCAGGCCATGACCCATGAGCCTTGATTCCATGACAACCTAGAGTGTGTCCGGCCTTCACTCCCGTCCTTTTCACCCACAATATGGACAAAGGCTCCTCTTGTCCTCTGTGGCTTCAAATACACTCCTCACACACAAGCTAGAGTTGTCACTGAAGTAAATATTTTCATTCTTTTTTTATTTTCCTTCTTTGTGATTCTGTTATAAGTCTGGGGTCATCCAGAGATTGACCAGTCTGACCGTTAATAAATTTTGACAAAAAAAATGCTTTTATTCAAATATTTGCACCAAGTCTACACCCAGGACTTTATAAAGCCACTTTAGTCAGGGCTTTATAGATGTTACAGAGTATTTGTTTAACTATGCAAAGATATGTTGCCTTTGTTGGACAATGAAAAGATGTGTTGCATTTGTTTATGCTGTGGAATATTTGTTTAACTATGTAAAGATGTGTTGATATTTACCTTGCCTGCCTAAGGTACCTGACTGGTCTAATAAAAAGTTGAATGGCTAATAGCGAAGGAGGAGGTATGGGAGGGACTTCTGGATGGGGAGAGTAAGTAGGAGGAATTTAGGCTTGAGGGAAGAAAGAAAAAGAGATGCCAGGGAGATGCCAGGGGCCGGCCAGCCAATGAGGGAAGAAGCAGGAGAGTAAGGTAAAAAGTCCCAAGGCAAAATGCAGATGAATATAAACAGGTTAAATTAAGCTAAAAGAGCTAGTGGGACAAGCCTAAGCTAAGGCTGAGAATTCATAATTAATAAGTCGTCTCCACGTCTTTATTTGGGAGCTGGTTGGCAGCCCAAAGAAAATTTCAACTACATATATAATCAAAGAACATAATGTTACATTCTGGTTACATGCAAGCAGAAAGTTGCATTCTGATTTGCAAGGTCTTGGTTATCTGGAACAAAACAAGCTTTTGTTTATAGAAGCAGAAACCATAGTTAACCTTATTACAAGTCCAGACAAATACAGAAACAACCCTTAGCAGCCCTTAGCATTTAGAAAGTTCCAGTTTTGCTTTATAGGTCTCTTAAGCACAGTAGTTTTAAAGTTGGCATCACAATTCCTTTTTAACCATATGCTTTCTCTTCGTGTGACTTCACACACACCCCATGCACACTCACCTATCCCAGTAATTGTGTTTCATCTTCAATAACCCCTGGCTAAGAGACACCTCCAGTATACTTCCCAAGTGCTAAAATTAGTGGACAAAACTTTAATGAGAAACAAAAGCATTGCTTACACTCAAAATACAGTGGTCCTTCCTAGCCTAAAAGAAAAGCATCCCAAGATACTCAGCTGATACCTGCGACCTCAGATAATGCAAACCCTCTGTACCCAGTCATCCCTCAAGGGATGGGTTCCCGTGTGGGTACCAACACTGAGGAGCATATGAAATGGTATACTATTTCGTCATTTTTCTGCAGTGCTAGTGGTTAAACCTAGGGCTGGGTGCATAGTAGTGTTGTGTAGCAGTTTCTTCTGTGACGGATACTTTCCATCTTGAAGGGAAACTCTTAAGACAGAAAGTAAACTCAAAATAGCTTCAGGAAGTCCCTGAAGATGACCAGAGTCACTAGGTCCCTCCATCCCTAGGAGTAAACAGTAAAGACTGCAGAGAGGACTCTCAGAGATGCCCAGCTATGAAACCTGAAACATCGCTGGAAGAGGCAGAAACTGGCCAAGCTGCCTGGAAGAAGTGTAGACAACGGAGTCACTTGGAAAAGATGCTCCAACCTCTTGGACTTCCTATAGACTGTGCATGTGCTCCAGGTCCCCGCTTTCTGAGCTGTCATTCATGCTGGAGCGGCTTGGGTGATGAAGCTGTCTTTAGTCATCTCTGCTCATGTAAGTAACTCCTCACCCACATTCCTATAAGTAACCCCAATAAAACTCATTGGTTCACTAAGTTGTACTTTGGTGATATCACCACATTGGTCTGTCTTGGGCTCCCTGATTGAAAATAAATGCAGGGAAGTGTCATACAGCTGGGCCTATGAGTTCACCTAAGGAGCTGGATAGATGGCAGTTCGGGTTAATATTAAGGAAAAGAGTTGAGTCCTAGGAGCCAGGCTGGGTCGAACTCTTTTAATCTTTATGTTGAAAGATGTATTCATGGGTTTGGGTGTACATCACAGCTGAAACAAAGCCTTAGAACGACCTCAGGTTAGATTAAGATATTTGGACAGGCTCCAAAGCTACACAGAGAAACCCTGTATAGAAAAAAAGTATTTTTTTGATAATAGTTTTGAGGTTAGGGATTAAAAAGCAAAGCAGCCCAATTATTACTAGCTGGAGTACTTTCCTTGAGAGTATTCGTTAATCAAAGATGATGATTATGCTGGGTGGTGGTGGCACACGCCTTTAATCCCAGCACTCGGGAGGCAGAGGCAGGCGGGTCTCTGTGAGTTCGAGGCCAGACTGGTTGGTCTACAAGAGCTAATTCCAGGGCAGGCTCCAAAAAACTACAGAGAAACCCTATCTAGGGGGGGAAAAAAGATGGTGAATAATTCCTTGTACCCATTTCTGTCCTCAGTCTCCTGACATAAAAACCAATGACGAGTGGGTGTGCACGCTAAAGACGTAGAGCAGAGCTGATTGTTTCTCATTGACAAAATGTGGGTTTGGGGCTGGAGAGATGGCTCAGTGGTTAAGAGCACTGCCTGCTCTTCCAGAGGTCCTGAGTTCAATTCCCAGCAACCACATGGTGGCTCACAACCATCTGTAATGAGGTCTGGCGCCCTCTTCTGGTCTGCAGGTACACATATGGGCACAACACTGTATATGTAAGAAATAAATTTTTTAAGAAAAAAAAATAGGTCTGTGATTCCTTTAAGATTCCTTATAAAAAGTACAAAAAGGCAAGATCTCCTGAGTAAATTGGGAGCATGGGGAATCATGTGAGAGGACAGAGGGGGAGAGGGAAAGAAGGGAGGAGAATGGAGAAAAAATATATATAGCTCAATAAAACAATATAATCAATCAATTAATTAATTAATTTTAAAAGATTCCCTATAAGATTATCTTTCAAGATAAACAATAAGATGATTGATCCTTTTTTTGTAACCATAAAAACACAGCCTACCAGTAAAAGAATATCTTGCTTGCTTACATTCTGTTAATCTAAACAAGTTGCTTGAGTGTGTTTGTGGGTTCCTAGGACAACTTGTTTTTAGCTTGTACTACATAAAATGTTAAATCATGTAAGGGAAACGAAACCGTGTATTCATTGTAATCATTCACTTGAAAAATAGAATGTACCACACTGTAATTTCCATATTGCCTGAAAGAAATTGTTGGGGTATATAAATTGTAGAGGAAAAATAGTCAGAATACAGAACACAGAATAAAGACCGCAGAAGAATGAAACCATCCAGAGAGTGTGTGAGTGTCCTTTCCCTTACACCTTTAAAAAGGCCTTTTGAGCCCTGTGCTGCTGGAAGCTGCCCCCTCAGGCAAAAGGTGTCTCTGTGTAGCCCTGTAGACCAGGCTGCCCTTGAACTCATAGAGATCCGCTTGCCTCTGCCTCCCAAATGCTAAGATTAAAGGCGTGCGCAATAACCACCATCTTTCTGCACTCATTTTTTTAAATTTATTTATTTATTATGTATATTCTCAGTATTCTGTCTGCATGTGTGCCTGCAGGCCAGAAGAGGGCACCAGATCTCACTACAGATGGCTGTGAGCCACCATGTGGTTGTTGGGAATTGAACTCAGGACCTTTGGAAGAGCAGGCAATGCTCTTAACCACTGAGCCATCTCTCCAGCCCTCTGCACTCATTTTTATTGTCTCCCTTCTAACCAACGATCCCTGTACCTGTTCTCTATCCCCCTTATCTGCCCCACAGGCAGCCTTGAGCCCTGAGTCCCCCCACTCTTCTGTCCAGGTGCTAACAGCCAAATATCTGGACAGCTGTTGTCTGTCAACCTTAACTCTTCCTCATAAAAGGGACCTCAAAAGCCAGGGAAGGGCTGTACTCTGAAATCTGGACTTAGGGGGAGGCAGTCATGTGACCAGTCCCTTGTGCACCTTTAAATGTGGCTTGCTTTTATCAGACAGCCGTGGGATTGGTTTGTTCTCAACTCTAACTTTCTATGTCATCTTAACACAGGCTAGAGTCATCCATCAGAGAGGAGGGAGCTCCACTTGAGAAAATGCCTCTTAAGATTGGGCTACAGGCAAGCAGGTAGGGTGTTTTCTTAATTAGTGATGGATGGGGAAGGGTCCAGTCCATTATGGGTGGTGCCATCCTCATGCTGGTGGTCCTGGGTTCTGTAAGAAAGCAGGTTGAACAAGCCATGAGAAGCAAGCAAGTCAGTCAACAGCGCTCCTCCGCCGCCTCTGCGCCAGCTTCTGTCTCCAGGGTCCTGCCCTGTTCGAGTTCCCATCCTGACTTCCTTTGATGATGAACACTGATGTGGAAGCACGAGCCAAATAAACCCTTTCCTCCCAAGTTACTTGGGCCATGTGTTTCATCACGGCACTAGTAACCCTGACTAAGACACCCCGCTAAGGCAGGAGAAGCCCCCGCTATGGCAGGAGAAGCCCCCGCTAAGGCAGGAGAAGCCCCCGCTATGGCAGGAGAACCCTGTCACAGAGCAGCTAACCAAGCACTTTAAGCTGACCTGTATTACTAATCCTTTTTGTTATTTTTAAGACAGGAACTCCTTAGTTGCCCAGGCTGGGCTTGAAATCAGTATGTAAGTCAGGCAAGCCTTGAATTTGAGATCCTCCTGCCTCAACCTCTTGAGTAGCTGGGATTCTAGGCCTGAGTCACCAGGCCCAGTTCTCAGATTTAGATGCAATCTGTTTACTTTAAGTCATCTCTAAATTACTTACAATGTCTAATACTACGTAAGTGTCATGGAAACTGCTGTTATACTATGTTGCTTGGAGAAGAAAAAAAATCTGTAACTGGTCAATATGAATATAGTTTTTAGTTTGTCTGGGTTTTTGTTTGTTTGCTTGTTTGCTTGTTTTCACGACAAAGTCTCTCACTGCCAGGATATGGTAGCGCACATCTTTAATCCACAACTGGGAAGGCAGAGGCAGGTTGATCTCTGTTCAAGGCCAGCCTGGTCTACTTAGCAAGTTCCAGGACAGTTAAGGTTACACAGAGGAAAAGTCTCTCACTGTCTCACTGTATAGCCCTGGCTGGCCTGGAACTTGTAACATAGACCAGGGTAACTGGCCCTGAACTAACAGAGATCTACCTGCCTCTGCCTACCCAGTGCTGGCATTAAAAGTCTGCCACCATACCCAGCCTTATACACACACACAGAGCCTTTCTTGAATAAAGTTCAACTTTTGTTTCTTTCTCACTGGTCCCAAAATTCTTTTCTACAGCATAAATCAAATATCCTAACTTAACATTGAAAGGTTTTTATGCCCTGATAAACCTCTCTGCCGACGCAATATCCAAATCAGAACAAATCAAACCAAATTAGAAAAGGCCCAGGTTTAATGGATGGCAGCGCTCCTGGGCCAAGACCAGGAAAACACGGAGAGGGAAAAGGATAACCAGGAAGACCATGTGTTTGTTCTCGGGGGGCAGTTTAAATAGCCTATGGGAGCAGTCTTGACCCTCTCTGGGGAGGGGGTCACCCTTTGGCGGGCTTTCTCGGAGGTAGAGTCTGGACTGCAGGCTTGGGGTAGAAAGTTCCATCCAAACCTTTTTATTTTTTATTAATTTTTTTTAATATTTATTTATTATGTATACAATATTCTGTCTCTGTGTATGTCTGCAGGCCAGAAGAGGGCACCAGACCTCATTACAGATGGTTATGAGCCACCATGTGGTTGCCAGGAATTGAACTCAGGACCTCTGGAAGAGCAGGCAATGCTCTTAACCTCTGAGCCATCTCTCCAGCCCCTCACCCAAACATTTTAGAATGGATACCAGAGTCTGGGGTAAAACTTCCAACCAAACATCCTAGACTCCTTGGATATAGGGGTGCCAGGGAGCTGGGGTGACACCTGGACCAAACATTTCAGACTCTGGATATAGGGGTGCCAGGGGGTGGGGTGACACTTCCAACCAAACAAACATGAGTAAAAGTTAGAACTCCCCAGACCACTCCAGGTGGCAACATAAGGCTGGGTCTCCAGCTCCCACTGACAGTCCCAGCCACTCAGAAGGCTGAAACAGGATTGCTCTGAGCTCAGGAGTTTGATACTAGCCTGAGCAGCAACCCAAAGCTCCAGCTCAAGGAAAATAGTCATGCTCTCAAAGACTAAGCTGAAGGACCAGTTCGGAATATTGAAGAGAAAGAAACAACAGCAGAGCAACTGCTGGTAGGGGGTAAGGATTGTGGGACTCTGTCTAATCATTTTCCTTCTGGTTGTTGTGTACCAAAATGTCTGGGTTTTTAAATGTATTGGTAAAACCCTAGAACCTCCAGAAAAATAGAACCGAGAAAGAGAGAGAGAGAGAGAGAGAGAGAGAGAGAGAGAGAGAAATGGCAGGGTAAGGGACATACAGGGATTGTAACTGCAGGTGCACAGACGGGAATCCCTGTAACACTTCCATCTCACAGGCCATCATCACAGCGGGTGTGTCTTCCCCTTGGGATGGCTGGGGCTCACAGTGTCTCTCCATTTCTACCACCACCTGGGCCCAGGCTGAGACAGGGCAGGTAAAAAATTCAGGGGACGTAAGAAGGAAAAGGAGGCCCGGGTGGTGGTGGCGCATGCCTTTAATCCCAACACTGAGGCAGAGGCAGGTGGATCTCTGTGAGTTCGAGGCCAGCCTGGTCTACAGAGTGAGTGCCAGGACAGGCTCCAAAAGCTACAGAGAAACCCTATTTCAAAAAACCAAAAAGAAGGAGGAGGAGGAGGAGGAGGAGGAGGAGTCAGAAGTCTCTGAGCAGGTGAGGAGGTCGCCTACGTGGATCAACATTCCTTTTAGACGGAAGAGACAGATGTTGAGAAGCTGTGTCAAAGCTCTTCCTTTAGAACTCCGACTCCCCTCAGACTAGCTCACCCTGAAGTTCTTGTCTGTGGCGGCACAGAAGAATCCCAGCTGAATCGGAGGGAAGGGTCCTGAAAAGAAGGCAGCAGAGGCCGTGCCCACGCTCCCTGACAAGGCCATCTCTCTCACAAGGGCAGCTGCATTAACCTCCCCGCTGGCCTCCCACTTTCATTTCTTGCCTCTCTTGCAATCCACTTTTTACACAGTGATCTCCACAGAATGGGGATCTGGAGCCCAGTAAGTGTACCTACCGCACGATCCTTGGCCGCATTTCCACAGACTCAGCATTGCAGGGACGCTGTCTTCGTCTGTTTGTACTGCCACACCAAAATAGCACTGACTAGGGAATGTAGAAAGAACTTTTTTTTTTTTTTTTAAGTTCTAGAGACAGAAGATCAAGATCAAATTGCCAATGGACTTAAGTCTGGTGAAGGCCAGTTCTCAGAGATGACGCTGTCCAGATATCTTTGCAGAAGGGATAAGGGAGTAGCCTTGCTTCCTCAAGCCCAGTTTCTAGGGCACTAGTCCATTCTGAGAGCAATGCCATCTTGGCCTCACCATTCCTAAAGCCCCACCCAGGGTCACTACTACAACAAACGTTAAGATACCACACGAGTGTTGAGGGCACAGTGAAAGCATGGCAAACACTGGTGAGGGACTGGTAACCCAGACCACCAGCTGGGTACTAGATAGACAGGCTGTACGAATCTTCATTGCGGGAACCGTGATAGCAGTATTTTAGGATGGCACCTGGTTCTTAGAGGACAAGTGGGTATATTTACAGCACTTACAGGTGAAAATAGTTTACACCCAGAGGCTGGAGAGGTGGATGACTCAGTAGTTAAGAGTTAGTACTGCTCTTGTGAAGGATCTGGCTTTAGTTGACAGCACACACGTTAGCTTGCAAGATTCCACCAGCTTCTCCTAGGCTTCTCAGGCACCAGGCACTTACACATATTCAGCAAACACTTGTACACATAAATTTAAAAAAAAAAACAAAAAAACTTTTTTTGCAATGGAAGTGATTCAGCAAAAATAATTATTTTATCATCATAATACACACATTCAAAGAGAGATATGAAACAATTCTAGCAAAATGTTGCTGGTAAAAAAAAAAAACAAGGTGTGGTGCCTCAGACCTATAAACCCAGCACTTAAAAGGCAGAGGCAGGAGGATGTCTGTGAATTGAAGGCCAGAGTTCCAGGCCAGTCAAGACTGCATAGTGAGACTGTCTCCAAAGGGTGTATGGGGCGCAGTCGGTGGGGATAAAAGATCAGTGGACCTAGGTAAAAGGTAGAGATATTGTCTGCTACTATGCCAGTACTGTAATTTTTCTAAAAGTTTTAACTGTCTCAGAGGCTAGGGAAAATGTTATTATGTGTTAAATATTGTGAGTCTAACAAGCAGCAATATGATTATATAGCGGAATGTTGGTGCCCTCAGGACACCCAGGCTAGACCACATCAGGTCTGTAAAATTTTTTTTCAAATGACTTTAGCAAAACAAATTTATAAAAACATGTCTGAGGTGCACCTAAAGTACGTAAACATGTAAATGCATGTGTACGTGTACAAATGTAAGAAACGGCAAGTCTAAGGCCGCATAGTGGCTCTGAGCATGGAGGCACATGCCTGTCAACCCATCCAAGGAAGGTGAGGAAGGAGATTGTGAGTTCAAACCCAGCCAGCCACCTGTGGTTATTTTATAAGTATCAGGCTCCAGGCCCCCAGCACACCCAGCTCAGACTGCACAGAAATCCACAAAACAAACAAAACAACAACAAAAAGCAAATCTAGTAAAACGAAGGCATTGCTTCTTGGGCTGGAAAGCAGACTGATCCAGGGTTTTCTCGAAGGCCCAGATGAAAGGCAAAGGGAAACAGAAGTTGTGTTGCCGAGGGGCAGACTTGTCAAGGTCTGATCTAGACCGGAGCCAGGGTCTCAAAGGAGTTAGTTTCAGTTCCTGGGAAAAACGGCTCCTCCCAGCCCCACCCCACCGAGAGCAGTGGTTATCGTCCTGAGGCAGATGAGTCTGAAGTATCCTGTGTTCTTTAGCCAACGTTGTCTGACTTAGCTCTCTGCTGGCCTTGGCCATTTTCTTCTGCAAACAGATGCTGTATTTCTTAATGACCTGGCTTGGCATGAGACCTGGTCTGTGCACGACCACCTAATCCTAGCTTCCTATGTTCTCTATCTTCCCATCTCCTGACCCTCCCCCTTAGGACTCATACCTCCCTCTCCCTACCTTCTCTCTCATCTGCTTTTGTTTTTTATCATTATTATGTGTCTGGGGTGGGTTATGTAAATGAAGGTGCCTGCAAAGGCCAGAAGCAGTGGCCATGAGCTGCCTGCTGTGGGCTGGGTACAGGACCAGGTCCCCTGGAAGCAGAAAGTGCTCTTAACCATTGAGCTGCTTTCCAGGCCTAGGACTGAAATTTTTCAAAATGGAAAATATATATATATATATATATTCTAAATATTATTATATATTTTAGGTCATCTATTTATGTCATCTGTATGACATAAAATAAGCTTAAATTATATAGCATATTGAAAAAGTAACACCTTGTTACATTTCTAACTAAAACCACTAGCTCTCAACTGCCACCTAGGGGCTGAAGAGATAAAAGCACCCTAGGAAAGGCATCTAGCAGGACCTGACCCCTGCCTCTTCTCCCCACTACTCCCACTTGTTGGGTCCCATAGGGCGTGCAAATAATGGGGAGCAGACCACAGGAGTCTAGAAACCAGAAGCAAACTTTATTCCAATCACCATGGGGAACAAGAAACTTCCAGTTCGCTGTGGGCACAGGTCAGAGTTCGGGCTTCTGACACTGTGACAATGGAAACAGATTTTGAGCCTCTTCTTATAATAAAAATCACTCACAGAGATCCACCTGCCTCTGCCTCCCGCGTGCTGAGACTAAAGGCGTGCGCCACCACTGTGCATCCCAGGATGTCTGCCTTTAAGGAAGAAAACGATTGTTAAAAGTTAACAGTACCTGTCAGCTTCAATTCCCCAAAATATGTTAAGGCTTGTAATTTTATATTCTGGGCTCTTTACACTCACTCAAACGGTACAGCAACAGTAAGGCCCATCAAGGAAAAATTGGCACCTCTGGTCACGAAGATGGAACCTGTGTCTTGGGTGGAGCCCCAACGTTCTGAACTACTCAGACATGAACTGAGAATCCGGTTAGGCTATTCCACCACCTGGTCAGTGGATCCTGGGGAGGCAGAACCACCCTTAGAAAGCCAGGATCAGCTGGGCAATGCTAGCCCAAGCACTCGGGAGGCAGAGAGAGGTCTCTTAGTTCAAGGCCAGCCTTGTCTACAGAGTGAGTTCCAGGACAGGCAGTGATACACAGAGAAACCCTGTCTCAAACAAACAAACAAAAAAGTCAGGTTCACCTTAAGCCTTCTTAAAGAGATAGGTGGAATAACTGTCTCTTTAATGAGATGATATATATTTCCTTCCTCTACCTCCAACACACACACGCACACACACACACACACACACACACACACACACACACACACACACCAGTGTTAGTATTCAGGCATCTGTACTGGCCTGCTCTTGGGGTCCTGACAGGATACATCCTCATCTGCAGCCACTTAGAGCTCCTCCGGTGCACAGTCACTACGTTCCCTTTTAAAAGGGCCCTGCCCACCTCCCATCTCTCTCTCTCTCTCCCTCTCTCTCTCCCCCCCTCCTTCTCACCATTCTTGTCCCCAGGGACCGGTCTATGCCTCTTCTCTGTCCCCTTTTTCCCCCTTTTCTCTCCTCTTCCAATAAACCTCCCATGTGAGCCCTCCTGGATGGCGTGACTCTCTCCTCCGCCATTTTTAAATAAATAACCACACCCAGGACGGTCCCGACTAGTAGCCATGAGGTTGTGTTGGTGTACAAACTGACACCATGACTGCTCCATGGAATGGTTTAGGGGGAGGTTTTTATTAGAGACATGAGAAAGAACAGCCAGGCCAACGGGAAGAGTCCAGGACAAAGGGAGAAGTAGACTGAACACGGCCAACAGAGTGGTCCTGGCAATGAGAGAAGCCGGAGCAGAACAGAGAGAGGAGGAGGAGATGAGAGAGCAGACAGATATCAACAAAGAGAATGAGTAGCTGTTGGGGGGAGGGAAGTCCCCAGCTGGAGGGAGTTTAGGGTAGTGGGGAGGTTAGAAGACTTAGGATGCTAACTTGGAGGGAGCCTGGAGGCCAGCGTGAGCTTTGGTATGCTAAAAGGCACCACAGATTGGCACCCCATGTTGGGCACCAATTTGTTGTATGAGGCCACTTGTGTGTTCCCAGCCACCCAGACTACCAAAATAACCACACAGAAACTGTATTAATTAAATCACTGCTTGGCCCATTAGCTTTGGCTTCTTATTGGCTATCATAGCCATGTGGCTGTGGCTTACCAGATAAAGTTCCAGCATCTATCTCCAGCGGGGCTACATGTCTTCTCTCTACTCAGCCTTCTTTCTCCCAGCATTCAGTTTAGTTTTTCCCGCCTATCTCTGTTCTGCCCTGCTAGAGGCTCAAGTCTGCTTTCTTTATTCAGTAACCAATAAAAGCAACACATAGACAGAAGGACTTCCCACGCCATAGCTCCTTCTCCATCACCATGTCTGCCTGTATGCCACCATGCCCCCCGCCATGATGATAATGGACTAAACCTCTTTGAACCATAAGCTGAAGATGGACACTAAAAAGACATCCCACACTAGTTCAGAATTGAGTGTAATAAAGAGTCATTTATTTAGGGGTAGGCTCATAGTCCTCTGCTCGAATGGGTAACAGCAACCGAATCCCACCGATTCCTGCAGCCGGAAGAGAGAGGGAACGCACGTTTTTTTTTTTTTTGTTTTTGTTTTTACATCGGCATTTATAGTATAAGACCACACCCAAGTGGGCGGGTAACTTAAAGGCTACTGGCTGCAGGATTTCTTACAGCAGTAAGCCACTCCAATTAAATGTGTTCCTAAGAGTTACCATGCTCATGGTGTCTCTTCACAGCAGTAGAAACCGTAACTAAGGGGCTGGAGGGATGGCTCAGTGGTTAAGAGCACTGACTGCTCTTCCAGAGGTCCTGAGTTCAATTCCCAGCAACCACATGGTGGCTCACAGCCATCTATAATGAGACCTGGCGCCCCCTTCTGGCTTGTGGGCATACATGGAAGGAATGCTGTACACATAATAAATAAATATTAAAAAAAAAAAAACCCTAACTAAGATACCCACGGTGTCCCTCTCACTATTTCCCCAGTGCTCTGTAAACTCTGAGAGCAGGGCTTGTCTTTATTCTCCAGCCTCCGGCACTGGTCTGGCACATGATTCTGTGCTTAAGATATAGAACGGGCTTCCATTTCCTTATATGTCTAATAAATGATTGGGACCCACGGGTGTGACTGTTAGATTTAGAAGTACAGAGACAGAAGGCAGAACGAGACCAGAAACTGACCTCAACACGCCGAGAGAGATTCCTATCTCTCTCAGGTATGAAGGGGTCTGCGAGAGAAAAAAAATGCTGCTTGGGTCTCTATATAGGGGTGACTGAGAGGTTTTGGAATGAGGAAGTTGATGTAGCTGTAGGGGGCTACGTGAGGGTCTTCAGTTTCTTCTTCCTGGACTTGCTTACTTCAAGCAAGACAGATTACCATGGAAAAGAGGCTGTCCCAGCAGACATAGCCTCTGAGTTGTGACTGACCTGTTGAGCAAAGTCAGATGTCATCGCATAGGAATCCTGTTTTTTACTTTGGAGGCACTCTATCATTGACACGGGACAGTAATCCCAGCACGTAGGAGGTAGACGCAGGAGGATCCGGAAATAACGGGCATTCTGGAGAGGTGGAGACCAACCTGGGCTGCATGAGACCTTGTTTTTAAATAATCAATTATAAAGGAATAAAACTATTTGAGTTACAAAACCAAGAAACAACAAATTCGATGCAACGATCCCAAATTTGCTGGAAATCCTTTTATCCTTGTGTTTGCATTGCTTTGCTCAAATTCCAGACATCGCAGGACTTGGCCTGCTGGGAGGAGAAAGGACTACAATTCCCATGAATCATCTGGGTACTACGTAACTCCCGCCGTACGTAACCGGTACAGCATTTCCTAGCTACCTTTCCGACGCTTCGTAAAACTGAGGTAACGCAGGCTCCGCAGCGAGTACAAAGGTACCCCCCCTAGGGTCTGAAGTGGGTGTTAGGGCTCTGACTCAGCCAAAAGGATGAGGTTGCACATCCTCCATTTTTGCATCTCCTAGCCATGCCTTCCCAGTACCCTTAGTGCCCATCGCTCCGGTCGTTAGAACAATCGCCCCTGTCCCTCCGCTGCCGGCGTAGAAGCCGCGTTAACCCGCCACGCAGTGCAGAGGCGGTTTTGGGATGTGCCCATCTGGGGTGCGTGGGGAGGGTGTGTGGACCCAGCTCTCAGCCCTGCGCCCTTGGTCTCTCCGCAGCGGATGCTGAGGGCGCAGCTGGCCCGGTGCATGGTCTCCATGGCCACGCGCGCGTGTGTGTCGCGGGACAGCACGGGATCGGCGGCTGGCGGGCCAGTGGAGGCCGCCATCCGCGCCAAGTTGGAGCAAGCCCTGAGCCCCGAGGTACTGGAGCTGCGCAACGAGAGCGGCGGTCACGCCGTCCCGGCAGGCAGCGAGACGCATTTCCGTGTGGCGGTGGTGAGCTCTCAGTTTGAGGGTCTGAGCCCCCTGCAACGGCACCGGTTGGTTCACGCGGCGCTGTCGGAGGAACTGGCTGGGCCGGTACACGCACTGGCCATCCAGGCGAAGACCCCCGCCCAGTGGAGGGAGAACCCACAGTTGGACACTAGCCCCCCCTGCCTAGGTGGAAGCAAGAAAACTCGAGGGACCTCCTAATACCAGGTTGGGAGAACAACCATCCGAATGGGCCGAATGAAAATAAACCACTAAATCACTACTACCTCATACCTTGATTTGTATGGACCGCTACCCTTTCTGCTAACATACACCATGCAGGGGTAAAGAAGCTCCTGGCCAGCGAAAGCTAAGCTAGAGAGAGTAGCTACTCACAACTGCCCTTGTTTGGGCTAGTCAAGAAGGGCTGCCCGGTCTGATGAGTCGGAAAGGGCCATGAAAATAAAAGAGAAGCTGCCTCGCAGGGTCAAAGCCATGTTCTTGATATCTGTTGTTGTAGTGTACGTGATGGAGTACATGACACCAGGGCCCTCATGCAGAGGTCAGAGGACAACTCTTGGGAGTCTGGGGAATTGAGGTCATCAGTTTTATACAGCTGTTAGGCCCCTTCAGGTGTTTTTGTGAGAAGAAAATTACGTGTAGACTAGAGAAGGGATTCATGAAGAAGTGAAGTATTTGGTTTTTACAAGGATACCAAGAGGCCGGGTAGTGGTGGCGTACGCCTTTAATCCCAGCACTCGGGAGGCAGAGGCAGGCAGATCTCTGTGAGTTCGAGGCCAGCCTGGTCTACAAGAGCTAGTGCCAGGACAGGCTCCAAAGCTACAGAGAAACCCTGTCTCGAGGGAAAAAAAACAAGGATACAAAGATTAAACCAGAAAGGAAGAAATCCCTGCATCTGAAGCAGGAAAAGAACCGAAACAAACACAACCTGGTTTTTCATGGGAAGTTCAGACGATGCTTAGAAGCAGCCTTTCAATGCCCTGTATGTGGACATTGTCAGAGAAAGGTGTTGCTGACCATAGCTTGGACCGAGAATGAGGCTCAGTGGCAGAGCACATGACTAGCTCCTCTGAAGCCTTGGGTTTAATCCCAGCAAAGCAGATGTGTATGATGTGTCTGAGTATATAATTTGACCATTTCTAACTATAAGCACTTATCTAGATTGGACCTATTGGGGGCAGTTATTAAAGGTTTCAGAGCCCCATGTAGTGGTGCACGCCTTCAGTCCCAGTATGAGGAGCAGAAGCAGGCAGATCGCCTTGAATTCAAGGC
The DNA here is from genome assembly GCF_018167655.1 of Microtus oregoni. Lineage (NCBI taxonomy): Eukaryota > Metazoa > Chordata > Mammalia > Rodentia > Cricetidae > Microtus > Microtus oregoni. Next base: position 3,334,592 of record NW_024543830.1, on the reverse strand, counting down.
AGTCAGGGGTAAATAGTGAGGCTTGCCTCAAAAAAAGAAACAAAACATAATGTGGTTTGATTAAAGTTGCAATGGACTAGAGTAAAGGAAACAGGAGCAAGCTGCAGGGAGTAGGAATTCCCGAAAGACAGCTTAAAACTGGGGGCTAGAGAGCTAGGTCAGCACTTTGGAGCACTTTCTGCTCTTTCAAGAATCCAGGTTTGCTTCCCAGTACCCACAACCCACCTAACAACTGCAATCGCAGGGTATCTAATGCCCCCTTCTGGCCTTGATGGGTACCAGGCACGTGTGCATATACATATGTGCAAGCAAAACATTTGAGCACATAGATGTATGTTTGTGTTACTTTTTGCAAGAATAACAAGGGCTCTTAACCCATAGGGTCGCCTTTAAAAAAAAAAAAAGAACAGCTTAGGGATCTTTATTATTTATTTATTTATTTATTTATTATGTATACAATATTCTGTCTGTGTGTATGCCTGAAGGCCAGAAGAGGGCACCAGACCTCATTCCAGATGGTTGTGAGCCACCATATGTTTGCTGGGAATTGAACTCAGGACCTTTGGAAGAGCAGGCAATGCTCTTAACCGCTGAGCCATCTCTCCAGTCCTAGAGTCACCTTTCCAGCCACCATAAATAAATGTTTTTTTAAACAAACAAAATGTAGATTTGAGGTACCCTATTCCACAAGTCATGACTAATGATAGAGGGGTTTGTTTACTTTGGCTTTGGAGAAGGAATAGTTTCACCAACACTACTTTACCTTCCCCAGACTGTCCGGGAGCAGTCAAACGTGAGTGGAGAGGCCAAGAAGCTGACAGAGCCACTTGGAGTTTTAAGGATTTGTACCCTTTATTTTTCAGCAGTATTTTTCATTTTGTTTTTCACATCAATGAATCAGGTTTAGGGTTCCCCAGGAGACGAGAAAGTGGATGTGTCTCCCCTGGGGCTGTACGGGAGAGGGCTACGTCCAGCAACGGAATGGTGAGAGAAGGGGCACACGTACACTGGGCACTGGAGGAAGAAGGCAGTCCTCTGAGCAGACACCAGAGTTAAACAGTCACCCACCTGGTTCATTGTTACAAAATCAGGGAATGGCCTTGGGGGCGAGGGCACCAGACGAAGCGTGAGGAGGGCGCGTTTGGATTTTCTTTGTTGTGGTTATTTTAACTTCCTGTTAGCTTTTTAACATTGTACAAACAGCTAAAAACTCGAACACAGCACAGCTACAGAGGGGGCGTGGGAGAGGGGGGTACCAAAGAAAGCAGCCACACGGGGTTGGGAGGAATGGAGAGGCAGCTCTACCTACGGAGGCTGTTCTGTGGAAGGGCGAGATGGGGGAACTGAGGCTTCTGGTCCCTGCATTAGGGGGTCCATCACAGCCCAACCTCTTTAAGAAGGGTCGAGGGGAGGACCCCTGTTTCCTGCCCCTGCCCCAACTCCTTGTGCTTTTGGATCTGCTGGTTTGACCTTATACCTGGTTATTTTCCCTTTCTTTCCTCTGGTCCCCCGGCCTAGGAGGACAGGTCAGGTGGGAGGGCTGTGGCTAGTGGCTGGAACCTCTCTAGAGAAGGAAGGAGAGTGAGGCCTTGTCAGATGCCCCCAGGTCTCCCTAGATCGCAGGACTCTCATTCCGGCCTGGCTAGTGCTTCTCCCTCCTCCCCACCCCCCAGCTCCAACACAGAAGACTCTGGGAGGTAATAGAGAAGAACAGTGTTGTGTGTGTGTGTGTGTGTTCACTGACACTATCACCCTTGGCTTATATGTGAACAGTATAGTGGTACCCCTGCCCCATGGCATATACACACATTCACACACACACACACATACACACACACACACATATATATATATGCACACATACAGAGTCCTGCTAAGCTGCCTCAGAACTTATATATAAATAAGAATCAGAAAACTAATTCCGTAAAATCCAGGCTTCACATTTGTAGCCTGAATTGAGGTGAAAATGGAGGCCAGAGGGCTGAGGTTTATTGCTACGCCCCAGCGTCCTTGGGAGGTTAGACGGCACCCAAGGCCCTCCCCACTCAAGGAGTCCTTTTGGTCCAAGCCTCAGCCCCCAACATAACTCCATACCTGTGGTTCACCAGGGCCTAGGCAGAGGGGATGAAGGGGAAGGCAGAAGTTCTGGAACCCCTAGAGCAGGGAAACAAGGGCTCCCCACTAACACTGGGGGAGAGAAGGATGCAACCCAACCTTCTCCGGTGCAAAGTCAAGGGTGGCAGCAGGTGTGGGGGGGGTGCCTCCTCCCAAAAGTGGGATGAAGGGACCTTCCCTGTAGTCCCTGCCCATCAGGGTCACACACATGCACACTGGCACACACAGCTAAGACACCAAACACAGGGGAGTGAGGACCAGGACGGCAGGGCAGGGAAGGGATCAAAGGAATTATTGGTCTCACAGTGTGCCTGCCGTCCCTAAAGTCCTGAGCCCTTCTCCTCACTGCAGTACCTGCCCCCGGGTCTCTGGCAGCTTCAGGGCCAGAGAGCTACCAAGGGCAAGGGCAGCGGAGGCAAAGAGGATAGGAGCAGCCTTGGTGATTCCCACAAAGGATGTGAAGATGCTGATCCCCAGAACTGCTGCCAGCTTGCACAGGGCATTGAGGAAGCCAAAGGCGGTGGTCCTGCTCAGGAGGCCCCATTGCCGAGCCACATGGCCATCAGGGCCCAGAAGAAGGAAGACAGGCAGGTGGAAGCGTGAAGCCAGGAAAGATGGCCAACAGCGTTCAGGAGAGGGGAGAAAGGATGGAGGAATGAGGGGAGAAGGTGGGAAGGCAGACAAACCGGGAGACAGAGAAGGAGACAGAAGCATGATGTTAGTAGTTAGGAGTACAAGGAATGAACAGAGAAGCTCCCAACTGTTAGGGGAAAGCTCAGCAGGGATGTGTGTCCTGTCCCTAATGATATTCTTCCCATTCAGTCCCCCACTTTACCCTACTTCCCCCATCCTGCAGCTCCTAAGCTCCCTCCCCTACCCCCAGCACACTACCTCTTGTCCGAAGGGTAGAGTTCAACAGTCAGCACGTCCAGCGCGCTCCAGGATGCAATGCTGACCCCCCCAAAAAGGCAGAGCAGAGCGATCATGGCTGACTCGCTGTTCCCAAAAGAGAGGAAGAAGCAGGAAACACAGGACATCACACTGGAACCGGCTGGAACCAGAAGGGAGGCAATGAGACCCAGCCGTGGTCCAGCTTACCATCAGCTTGCTTTGTGACACCTCCAGGGAACTGTTTCCAGGGTAGTCCTCAACCCCTGTGTTACTACCGGTAACAGTGACAGCCATTTATTCAATACCAATTTAGAGACAAGTAACTGGAGGACTCAGATGTACCTACCTGAGACAACAGCCCTCTGAGAGAGGTCTATTTTCCTTTCCTACATTGCTGGTGCAAGCTCACCCAGGGTGGTGCAAGCCTGCCCAAGGTAAGTGGCAGAGCTGAATCTCCAACCTATAACCTCAAAATCTTCCTGACATTCTGTTTAACCCCCTAGAGTAACTTCTAGGCAAGATCCGCCCCCCACTTTGCAGCACCCCTAAACAAAACATGAGATCTCTTCTGCAGCAGGAGGTGAGAAGCCTACTGAGAGCCCGCCCCAGCCCCAGCGGCCTCCATGCTGATCAGCACCCAGCTCTCATCGCCTTACCAAGCATTCTGAGCCTGCCAATCTTGTCCATGAGTAGGGCAGACACGATATTGCCAGGAAGCACAGCCAACGTCCCCAAGAAGCTGACAAAGTACACCATGTAGGCACCTTCACCCGTTCCTGTCACATCGAGTGGGCAACCTTCCTTATTGTGCAGGAATGTACTGTTCACCAGACGACTGTTCACGAACTTGTACTTAAACAGGTCTAGGAGGTCAAGACACAGCAGATGGTGAGGTGGAAGCAGCTCCCACTGATGGCTTAGGGATCTGCTGCATTTGTGGAAGTTAGAAGTCAGGGGCTCTCAGCATTATCCCTGGCACCCATGGCAAAGCATCAAATAAGATCACCATGGAAACTAGCAATTTTTCAGCAGACCGTACTCAAGAAGCATGGCATGTCTGAGGCTTTGCTAGTCTTTGTTTCTTGCTTGTCCCTTTTGTGTACCTGAGCTGGCTACAAACAGGAGCCCTGCTGCTGGCCTAGGAACTGCTTCAAAAGAAAACATTAGACATGAATTTTAAAGTCCTACCCTCTCTCTCTTTCTCTTTCTCTGAAAGGTGGGGAAAACTTGCACAGTACTCTATTTTGAGGTGAGATGCTTCAATCTCACAAAGCTACCACACAAAACAGCCATCTAGCTAAGACCATTGTTTAAAAAGTAGATTCGGAGGGTTTTTTTTCTTACATATGTTTAAAAGATTTATCTTAGTAGTGTGTGTGTGTGTGTGTGTGTGTGTGTGTGTGTGTGTGCCATGAGCTCTCAGAGGCAAGAAGACAATGTGACATCTCTAGAACAAGAGTTACAGGCACGTGTGAGCTGCGTGATGTGGGTTCTGGGAACCAAACTTGGATCCTCCACCAGACCAAGTGCTCTTAACTGCTAAGCCATCTCTCCAGCACGCTTAAACATTTGGTTTTGAAACAAGGTCTCAGGTAACCTGGCCTGGTCTTAAAATCACTATTTAGTAATCTTGCACTCCTAATCCTCCTGCCTCCACCCCTAGGGTGCACCCCCATCCTCAGCTTGGCTGTTTTGATTGTTTGTTTCTCTCTAGGGACTGGAACCAGAGAGCATCACACTAGCTGGGCAAGTGCTCCACCCACCACTCAGCCACATTCTCGGCCCTTTTATCTGTTTTCATTCTGAGACAGGATCTTATAAAGGTGTGGGCTGGCCTTAAACTCTCTGTGTCGCCCAGGCAACTTTCAATCATCCTGCCTCGGCCTTCTACAGAGGGGGATTACAGGCCTGTGCTGCTAGCTGGGCTAAGAAAGAGATGGATGCCCTGATCCCCAGTCTCTTCCTTATTGAAAATCCCTTTTCATTGTCTTCCCTTTTCCCAATAACCCAGTTTACCCCCTTCATACTCCCATTAACAATACCTCACTGAACTTTTATAATCACGGCTAAAGGTAAAGAATTGTGACATTTTCCTCAGATAGTCGATCAAAATACCCAATGTTCATTATATGTCTAAATCACTGATGGTAGCCAGTAAGCGACTCCAAGGCTCCAGGGGACTTTCAGATTGACAACTGTAAACTACAGGTTAAGGAAGCCTCCTTCTCCCTTCATCCAGGTCCCAGTCCTTGGGCTGACACCTGCTGGCCACCTTACCAGTGTTATAGAACACGGTGTTGATGAACGTGCAGTTGCGGAAGAACGTGTTGCTGGACGTGACGTCTTCGAAGTAACACTCCTCAAAGAGGGAATCCTCAAAGGACACTGACTTCAGACGCAGCCCGATGAACCTGCGGGACCAATATGATGAGACCCGCCCCTTCACCCTCAGCCCCTCACTGACTTTACTCCCCCACAGAGATCATCAGCACTGAGAAGACACAGGCTTTGCCTGGGCTCAGACTCGTCACAGTGACAGAAGTAACAGGGACAGGGAAGAGAGGCGTTGGAAACCCCGCGTACTTGTCATTGAAGTACTGCCCCCCTCGGTGGATCTGGTTCTCCAGTGTGAAGTTAAATGTCACGTGCTCGACGCGCTCCCCTGGAAACACTTTGGTTCGAGCCGCATAGTCCACAGCCTGGAGATGGCGGATCATGTCAGGGAACCAGACAGTCAGCCCGTAGTAGCTGGGGAGTCAAAGGCGTGGAGTCAGACAGGACAGATAAGAGCCCTATCATCAGAGGGAGGGATGGACACTTCACCTGTGTGCTTACCCCCTCCTCACCCCCACACACCCCTGTGGACTGTGGTTCTGGAGTCAGACAGGACAGATAAGAGCCCTATCAGAGGGAGGGATGGACACTTCACCTTCACCTGTGTGCTTACCCCCAGCCTCACCCCCACACACCCCTTCCAGGACTGTGGTTCTGGGGGCTTTAAGGTCTGCTTCCCAGGTATTCCCTCTTCCTCTGCCACCTCCAGCCCCTCAGCTTGTCTTATTCCCAGTCTCTCTGAGGGTTTAGATCCCCAGCCACCCAGTCCCATGTGTCTCCACAATGCAATGCCCCACCACGCTGCGCCCGGCACCACCGCACAGACTCAAGAGCTAGCTTTATCTAGAACATAAACTATAAGGACTGGAGTGGCACATCGACTCATCCTACTGCATTGTCCGCACGGGATAAAAATGGATACCTGCCAGCTTGAATTACAAGCTTGATGAATTCGTTAAGTGGGGAACCTGGATAAGGCATGGCGAGGATGCAGACAGACAGCATCTTCCCCTCATTATCTGTCCTTCATTTCCAGGCTCCTGGCTCTCCGGTCCACACACAGCCCTCTCACCTGAAGGACATGGTGAACCACACACCCATCATCATCAGCGTGATCCGCCGGTACTCCGGACTGAAGCAGGAGAGGAAGTTTCCCCACACCTACAAGGGACACAGGGAGCGCCGAGGGTGACCACACTGCCATCTCGTCTCACAGACCCCCATTTTTCATCAGCTCACTTTCACCATCGCACGGCCAAGTCCTCCGCCCTCCATTTCTCCCACTCCCTTATCTTCCTCCACCATTCAATCCGCCATTACCTGACCCCCCAGGCTCAAAGCCCGGACTCCCCAGCGCTGGTACCAGGTCCCTGTGTCAGACTGAATCTCAATCAATTCGTCCTCCTGATGAATCGTTTTAATGTGGGTGACCTGGGTCAAGAAAAGAGATGAGTTATCATACACTGTTTCCCACCCCACTCCGCGGGTCTCTCGCAGAAGCAAAGTGAGAGGCAGGGAGTGACATAATGCCCACGGGTGGGGGTATCGCTGCACTACAGTGCGGGCTGAGACTGAAAACGGACATCCAGAAAGGGTCTGAGAGGGGGTTGTAGTCAGGACAGCGGGAAGAGCAGCACTTACTGAGAAGACCCGCTCGGGATGGCCCTTGGCTCGCATGTTGGTGTCGTGAACCTGCTTCAGTACCATCCAGGCCTCGTCATGCTTCCCATTCTAGAACCACAAGTGTGATTCCCAACATGCCCTTCAGGGCTCCCAGAACCCATTCTAGAACCACAAGTGTGATTCTCAACATGCCCTTCAGGGCTCCCAGATGCAGTGTTTCAGAGTCTATCCCTCCAGTCCGTCTTCTAGGATCCCAAGATGCAAAAAGACTCCCAGCTCCCCTGCAACCCTAACCTATGGAGATACACATCAGCCCGAGCTGGGGTACAGCAAGGTATGGTCAGACTCAGGCGAGAGTTGGGGTGGGGGTTTGCAAGGGAACAGATGCCAGCATAGGTCCTAAGTATTTCTTCAGTAAAACAGAAAGGGAAAACCTACAATGTGGAAAATGATGGTTGAGTATATGGCCCGAGACGGAGCCACATCCCAATCTGTGCTAGAGACAGGTGCAATTGGGGGGGGGGGAGTGGATCCCATCCTGAGCCTGCAGAATCTTAAGCCACCCATAGATGGGGAGGTTTCCTGACCTCTTCAAACCCCTCTGGAGACTCAGTTTAAGTCAAAGGAAGCAAGATAAGGTCCCCTAGAGTCATGGGCACACAAAGGAGGAAGCGGTCCCACGAGTGAAGCAACCCCACAGCTAGCATCTTTATCCCCTCCCCACACCACCAAAGCAATCCATTCACCTCTAGGAAGAAGCGGGGACTCTCTGGCTGCGTAGTCAGAGCCCCGATGGCAAACACAGAGGGAAAGGCACAGACGAGGACGAAGACCCTCCAGCTATGGAACTGATAAGCCGAGCCCATCTGGAAACTCCACCCTGGCAGACAGTCACAGAATCAGCAGAGAAGCAGGAAGCTGAGTGCTCCCATCATGGGGAGCACAGCAGAGGTGGGAGGATGGAGACTCTGGGGGACTCCTGCTTACCATAGTGGGGGATGATGGCCCAGGCCATCGCAGCCGCATACACTCCACCGATCATCCAGAACATACAGAGCCAGCTCAAATGTTCCCCACGTTTCTCCTGGGCCAGAAACTCCGAAAAATAGGAGAAGACAATGGGGATGGAACCGCCAATCCTGTCCAATTCAAAAATTAATATTAGAAAACAGCCATCATCCCAGCCCCTATCCCAGCACTCTGGGCCCTCAGTCCCATCCCCTCATCTCCACCTCAGACATTATGTCCTACAAACTCTTCTTGCCACCAGCCACCAAGTCACCATTCTTGGGATGGCAGGAAACAGGCAAGCAGGACTCAGGGCAAGAAAAGAGCAAGCATTAAGCCTTGAAGGTGGCCAAGACTCGGGAGAGGGCAAAGCTGAGGCCCACTGGAACTCAGAGACAGAGTTAGAGGTAAGTTGGAGGACTCAGGGATGGGCCAGGCATAGGATTCTGCATGTTACCAGACAGGCCTTGGGCAGACAGAGCTGGCCTGAAGATGGGGTGGGGAGTGGGAAAGGGGTTCATTTCCTCAATTCACACATATGCCTAACACCATACTAAGTGTATATTACAGCAGCGTCTTTAAGGGTTTAGGATGCGGACACTCACCCAACCCCAGAAAGGAGGCGGCAGAAGAGGAAAGTACCATAACCCTGGACGAAGGACGAGAAGAAGGCGAAGACACTGTTGACTGAGAGCGAGATGAGCAGACACTGCCTCCGACCCAGCCGGTCAGCCAGGCCGCCCCAGAGGAAGGCTCCCACCATCATGCCTAGGTACACGATGAGACCTGTGGAGAGGAAGAACCAGGAGGGACATGAGTCCATATGCCTCGGCTCTCCCATCAGCTGAGCACTGTAGGGGTTAAAACTCCTGGAGCAGAAACTCTGAAGAGCCTTCTAGAAGCTAAGTCTACTCAAAGATAGGGGTGTTGGGAGAGATGGGTGAACAAAGACGGATCGTCATTACTGCAGACCAGGGTTCAAAGGCAAAAAGGCAAATATTTAAGAAAAACCTTCCCTCACTTTCCTCCCCTTCCCCCTCCTAATCCCCTTCCTCTCTCTCCTCTATCACACAGAACACTCACCCCCCAGCTCACCTAGAAGTAAAATGGATCTGCCTAGATTTCTAGACGCGCCCCCATCCACTCTACCCTCCCAGTATGTTTGATTTTTTTTAAATTGTGGGGTTTTTTTTTTTTTTTTTTTTTTTAGATGGTGTCTCACTCTGTAGCCCTGGCTGTCCCAGAACTCACCATGTAGACCAGGCTACCTGGAACTCATAGATCTATAAGCCTCTGCCTCCTTGAGTGCAGGGACTAATGGGGTTCATATGCATCGCCCCTGGGGCCTCCCTTCCCCGCAACCCAGTTGTGATGCCCTCAAAGAGATTTCTTGTTCCTTGGAAAAGGGGTTTCAATACAGCGTTTCTCCTTTATCCTTCTAGCCCCAATACTTGGGGTCCTAAGATTCCCCCAGTTTATTGTTTCTTTCCAAAAAACATTGGAATTTATTTTTTAAATCATCTCCAAATTTTGCATTTTATCAATGCCCAAACCAAGCCCCAAGAGAGAGTCCTGTTCATGGCAAAGCCAGCCCTTTATAATTTCTCAGCGAGCCGATGGGATTCCTTCTTCTAGATCCCTGTCAGGAAAGGCCGTCGGAGACATTCCCGTCCCTAGACACACCTATGTCTGAGATGTCCCTTCCTGCACCACTCCAAACAGACCCTTCCCGTGGATATCAAAGCGTTTCAAAGCTGTTGTTCTTGCTCTGCAGCAGGGAAAGCCAACTCAGTACCAGGGTAGAAGGCTTTGAAAATACACTGCACAGTAGCCCCGCCCACTATGGCCAGATCCAGCAGTTAGGCAAACTACCACCCACTCAGGCACTATTAGTGAAAGCCCCAACCCAGCTACAATCCCTCTCTTCCACACACAACTTCATTTGCTCAACCTCCAGAAGAAGGTGTGTGTGGGGGGGGGGGGGTGCGGAGGGTCAGTGGGCCCTCTAGGTGTATCATGTCCAGCTTACTGGGAAGAACTGGGCAGTCCCCAGCTGCAGGGTGTGCACAGGGCTCTTACCTAGCATGCCTTTGTTGGAGTCAGACAGGCACATATCTTTCTCAGCACTGGGCAGCACGAAGCCCACCACAAAGACCTCGACGCCATCTGCCATCAGCGCCAGACCCAGCACGAAGTAGAGTGTCCACTGGAAGCGGCCATGGCCACACTCCCGGAGGATGGTTTCATACTGCTGAGCCAGTTCTTCCCGGTCTTTCCGCCGCTGAGCCTCCCCGCGACCCCCAGGAGGCCCCTCCCCATCACTCAAGCCCCCTCTCACTCCAGCCAAGGGTGCCCCGTCTGCCATCCGTTCGCCTTTGCCCCCAGATTCTGCCCTGGGAATGCCCTGATATTCCCCCTCGTAGATCTCATCATCCTCGTCGTGGCCCTCGGTGGCATCACTGGAAGCGCCGCCTTCCTCCTCATCCTGGGCCCCTTCTCCGCGGTAATAGCCATCAGCAGGGGCAGGGAAGTCATCGTCATCATCTTCCTCCTCAAATCGGGAGTAAGACCTTCGAGAATACTCATCCTGGACCCTGTCCAGGCCTTTCACCACCTTCTTGGTCGCGTGCTTCTTGACTTCTTTGGCGATGTCTTTGGCCCCGCGGATGAACGCTGCCCGATCTCGGAAGCCTTCTTCCATGATGGGGCTTGGGCGCACCTCACTTGATCTACCTCCCTCGCAGCTTCTTTTACAGCCTTTTGTTTAACGACTTGAGGGGTCAAGAAGACCCTCTCCCCAGAAGAAATGTGATCTGGTATCTTTGGGCTCAGAACAAGAGGAAGTTGGGCCTGGCCAGTGACATCAAAGATGCAGGAAAGGGAGAGTTTGGTTCTGCACTCAATAGGGGGAGTAGGGGAGGGACGGGGAAGCAGGGGGGTGGGATGGGAAGGGGGAGCCGGGTTGGAGAGGCTAAACTGAGGAGCCAAGATATCTCAGAGAGGGCTGCCTACTTCTCCTCCTGGAGCCTCTGGAGACCTAGAAAAAAGAGAGGAAAAGGAAGTTCACTAGGCTAGTGAAGGAAGGCCAATATGGAACCCTTTTCAACCCAGAAACTGACGTAGACCATGAGGAACAGGAAATGCCTCTACCTCTGGCCACCAGCCATCAAAGAGATGATTGGATGAGCCAACTGTGGGCCACCCAACAGACAAGCCCCTTGACTTTGACCTTGAAGGGTAGCTCTACAGAATTGCTCCAGAATCAGCCTTTGCCTAACCTCTGCCCACACTCAGTTCAGACCCTCTGCAAAGAAAACTCAGGAGAAACTAGAATTCCCTGCTCTGGTCTGATGAGAGGTTCCCTTTGAGACAGATCTTAGGATAAAGTGCGGACGGACAAGCCCTCCTCCCAGGTTGCTCATGCCACTGGTGGCTCTGCAGGTGGGTCCTCCACAGTTCTTCCCTGGAGGTCTCCTCAGGAGGGATTTCCCCCAACTTAGCCTAGTAGTAAAGCTCAGCCTCCAGAGTAGGAGAGACTTGGGTTTGGCATGGATTACACGAGTATGACTTGTCTCCGAGCACCCAAGCCTGGGCTCTCTCTTACTTAAATGGGGAAAGTAAGGGTTTAGCAGCTCAGTGCAGATGTGCTGACCTCAGGCCCTGGCAGAGGGAACATGTTAGCTCTAGTGTCGCCGAGATAAAAGGCACCCAGGGGGACGCCCTGCAATCCTCAGCTGAGCCACCTCTGCATGTTCTGTAGGGTGAACAGCAGAAAGGTACATCATCAAGAAGAATGCTGGCCGGAACTAAAGCACGTGGCATCTGAAGTCCCCAGTCCCCTACTCGCTAACTGCAGATGGGCAGGCGGGTTGCCCCAGTTCACCTGAACCTCAATGTCCTTATATTTAACTTGCTGATAATTAACTTGGGAAAATCCATTTCTCAGAGTTGAAAAACTTAAACCTCACAGTATAGCCTATGAATATTAGCTTGCCGCCATCCCTATTATAGTGAGAAGGCGCAAACAAAGCAGGGAGGTGCAGTCAGCAGAGGTCCATACTCGGCTGCTGATGCCCAGGAGCCTCCCCAGAACTCTGTGTTTAAACTAATTCCAGCAGCTGGAATGATTAGAGCCTCTGTAGACCAACAGGATAAGGATCCCAAAAGGGAGACTTGGAACCTGGGTAGAAGGGACAAAAAGGGAAATCATGAGCTAAGAAGACACAGCTGCTATCTCCTTCCTTCAGAATGTCACATATAGGCCCCCTTTTGCCTGTGGGGTGGGAGGTCACAGTTCTAGTGAGTGTCTAAGGTCTATAGTGGTGCCGTGCTCCTCCAGGGTCTCCCTTCCTAATCCCCCTTAATTCCTCGGATCCTTCCTGAGTCGGTGACAGAAAGAGTCCACAAATACCGCATTGCGTAGGCAGCTGGTGGGAAATGAAGGGGGCCTAGGACTTCCCCTTAAAAAAGACACCCCATAAAGCGAGGTAGAAGATAACCTCCTTCGTGGCAACGGAGGACACAGGCCTAGACTCTGAGCAAGATCATTCCCCTAAAATAAGCCACTGCTCCCACCCAGCCGGAGCCTTGACTAATGTCTCTCTCTCTCTCTCTCTCTCTCTCTCTCTCTCTCTCTCTCACACACACACACACACACACACACACACACACACACACGTGCGTGTGCTAGTGGAGAAAGGTAAGGAGTGCTATGTCATTCACAGATGAAGCACTGGCAAGGACAGATGTAAGCGGCTGTCCAACAGTGACCAGAGCAGTGACCCCTGTGTCACCTTTTCTTCACAGCTCAGGGACCAACCGTCCTCAGTGCAGGTAATTTCCACCCCTTGCTTTCTTTCCCAACCACGGTCTCCCCTCAAAGCCTGAAGGAAGCATTTGGACCCAGCAAGAGCTGTTCCCGTGCCTGTTGACACTGTTTGTCCCTCACAGGTGACTGTGGGGGTAGGGAAGGCTCCCACAACACTAGACAGAGGCTCAACAGCCAGCCCCCTCCCCACGCGGCCAGCAGACCCAGGAGAGAGGGAAAGAAGACAAATTCTTTGAGCTGGTGAGGAAGTGGTGCTATATTTAGCCTGCAGAGCAGCACGGAGTGGCTGAGCCTGAGGAAGAGAGACAGCACCGGGAGAGGTGGAGTTAAAGGCGAACAGACTGGGATTCACCGAGTCCTTTAAGGCTGACTGGCTTCACCTGACCGGAAGAAACGGGTCCAGATTTTCTGCAGAGGGTGCAAAGGGCATATGGAAAGGACTTCAGAAGCAAACCATTCCTTTCAGGACAACTGTTCAGGTCCAGACCAGGCCCCTCATCAAAACCTTTGATTTGGGGGCTAGCGAGGTCAGCCCATCCTATCCCGGGTCATTGGGAAGTGACAAGGTCGTCAGCAAGCAGTCATTTATCAAAAGGGTCTCATGGCAAAGGACAAGGGACAGAGAAGGTAGGGTGTGGGGGTTCCAGAGCACCCTTCCACATCCAGCTGGATAACTGACCCTCCTACTCCTCCGCAGGACCAGCAAGGCTGAGCCTCACCCCTACAATCTACCCCTGGGTTCGGGAGATGGGAGCATCCAGTGTCGGCTAAGAATGCTCACAGAGAGGACAGGGATGCAGAGAGAAGGTTCCCGGCATGCACAGGTTTAGAGGCTGCCTCTTCCAGGATTGCGGAGACCCCCCAACCTCACCTAGCCTCAGCTCTGGCACAAGGCACGAGGCCCTAGGGGTGACTCCACTGCTACCCCCATCCCTGGTCCTGCTGCTGGACAAGTGCCCACTGTCATTCTGCGGTCCTCTCCTGCCCCCCTCAGCAACTGCCTCCAGCCCCAAGCCCCCCACCTGGGTGCTTCCCATCACTGTCTCTCCAGTCTTGCCTCCCTTCCATCCTTCACCAACCCTGCCCCTCTGCCCCTAAGCCACCCCAGCCCAGGCAGGAGAGACAGCACCCATTCTCAGGCCCCAGCCAAGGTCATTTATCATGGGATTGGGGGGGGGGGGGGACATACATCAAGGCGAGGAGGGGACTGGAGTCTGAGGGAACCCCAGCTTAAACCTCACCAGGTTTATCTCCAAAGAGTGTAACAGGGACTTAGGCTAAGGTAGGAAAAAAAATCCTCAAAAATATGTGTGCATGTATGTATGTGTGTATATACATACATTTACATATATGTGTATATGCACATATATATTTACTTATTCAAGTATATTCTCAAAGCAACTGAAATAAATGACCCAGTCCCCAAACCGATACCACCACCACCCTCACCCCTACAGCAGGGACAGTCACCCTCCTCATAAGCAAAGCATCAGAAATAAAATGGCTGCAAGGCTAGGCAAGGATGCTTCTGCCTTGGGCGGGGTGGAGGTGAGAGGAGAGGGGTCTCACCTGAGCTGGGTTCCCGGGGTCAAGGAGTCCCCGGGTGAGGGAGGGGTCCAGCCGCAGGGCTGAGGCAGCAGCAGCGACTGCTCCTCTACCAGGGGAAGCAGCACTGCAGACCTGCCCCCCGCACGCGCTCCGGCCCCGCCTCCCGCCCCCCTCCCCCGCTCCAGTGAGCAACGGGAGAGACCATTGTTGGGGGGGGGGGTGGCGAAAGAAAAGAGGATGGGGAGGGGACTTAGGATACAGAAAAAAAAAAAGATGATGAAGGCACTGGAGGGGATTGTCAGGGCGACAGCGGGAAATGACAGTCTTTCTCAGTCCCTTCCTCCTAGCACGAGATGAACTAAGGGAAGACGCTAAGAGTGGTTAGCAGAGCAAATGGGGAGACAGAAAGGCGGTGATGAATGAAGCAGCCCTTTCCTTAGCACCCAAGCCAGGATGACAGAGCCCAAGATTCCCAGCCCCAGACGCTCTTGCTTTCCTTTTCTGCTGCTCTCTGGAATTAAGAACCCACCCAAGGCCACACAGCTTAGAGCCCAGGTTCACCTGACTACGTGAAAGCAGAGATAACTCATATCAAGAGATAACTCTTGGTTTCAGTACCCAGGAGCCAGAGTCGGTGACTCCTGGGTCCCTGTCATCTGTCTCCTCCAAAACCAGTCCAGACTGTTTACCACAAGGCGGACCTCCTCCCTTCCTTCTCCACTCGATTGCTGGGAGCAGAAGCCAGTGATGGAGAAGGGATTTGTTTGTTTGCAAGTCTGACTAGATGGACATTTTCCATTATTTCCACTCTCTCCAGTGACTTAAAAAAAAAAAAAATTAAAAAAAAAAAAACCTCTTCCAGAGGAGGGCGTGAACTGGCTTGGGCTCTTCTTGTGTCTCTCCCCATGTCATTGTCAGATGACCTGGACCCTGACAAATCCAAAAGCCATCACTTGGTGGCACACATCACTTGGTGTGGCTTTGCTCCAGAAGTCAGGTGTTTTGAAGGTGCACACCCTGAACCAGTCTACTCCAGCAAGCCCATGGGACTGTCTGCACAGAGCACAATCCAAAATCTGGCTCAGATGTCCTCTTCTGACATTCTGTTGGCTTTTAGCCAAGCCCCCTGCCTCCGTAAACCTCAAGTTTCTTGTTTAGAAAGTGGAGTGTTTTGGACTGGGTACTACATCAAGTCGTTTTTAGATGCAATACTGTATGAGTCTGCTTGGTTAAATGTGGGTTCAGAATGTTGAGCTCTATTAAATACCAAAGGCCAGAGGTCTGTGTACTGAGAGATTTCCAGATCTGCTTGGACCTGTTAAATTTACTAGGCGAGGAACGGGGACCTAAGTTTCACAGTTTAGTGAAAGTCACAATAGACACCAGTTTACCCTAAAAGTTTACTCTTACCCAGTCTGAAAATGCTTGTGTCCTGTGCATCTCCCCCAAAAGCCAAATCACAACCATGTCACTGCATAGTTGCACAGTGGCAATACTGAACAAGAGGGTTTGTATCTTTAATGGCATCTGGCCATGCCCTGTAGGATGCCAATGAATCCAACAACACCTGGCACCAGTCCTCTGCCCCACCTCTCGGGAAGCCTTGCCAATGCTCTAGAAGTACTCTAAATCTGCTGGCTGGAGGACTCCTTCCAGGATGGCACAGGCAACAGCGCCGCCCACGTGGGCCTCAGGAACTCGCCCTCTCCTGGACTTTCATTGATGAAACTTCTTAAGGTCAATACATCTTTTAATTTAAATACATTATTTCCCATCTTCGGTTATAGCCAATGCTGGCCAGCAGGAAGCTGCTTCTCTTTCAAGCAATTCTGCACACTCTGCATGACATGTTAGCCTCCCAGAAGAAATACTGTACTCGCCAGCCAAGAGTGCTACAAGCCTGTAGTCCTTGCTAGTCAGGGAGCTGAGGCAGGAGGATCACAAGTCACACGCCTGCCTGGGCTACAAAATGAGTTTAAGGGCACCTTAGTAAGACCCTGTATCAAAATAAAAATGGTAAAAAGGGCCCGGGACATTCGATCCCCAGTACTACAAGCAAATGAAACAGGGAAATGAAGTTTCTCTTTAGATTCCGAGGGAAGACTTCAATCACGCACTTCACCGCCTACACTTCCCGAGTTCCCTGAACTGGATTCATCAACTCCAGCTTCTTCAGTTGGGTACCAGGCCCTTCCAGCTCCTTCTCACTCATTCTCTTGCTACTGTGTCTGCGTAGGTGATCCCACATTTACATCTCCAATCCAGCGCCGAGTCAACACGACCACCTTTGATGTCTGATAAACAGTCACGGGGCAGCTGGAATTCCTGAGCCTAGAGCTGCAGTAGCATCCTCCCTTTTGCCCAATGCTGTTCTGAAGGGCTCTGTGGTCACCAAGTGAAAAGAGCTGAGAAGCACTAATGCCTCCACGAGTCTCCACACCTAACTCTGACCTCAGCCAGCGCCCAACAGCCCAGCTCTAGTGCAGTATCCACCCCTCTGCATGGCGATCCCACCTTTCAAGTTACCGTTCAGCCAGGAGCTGTGGAAACCCCATAATGCCAGCATCCTACTGGTAAAGGCAGAAAGACAAGGCAGGTTGAGGCTAGGCTAGGCTAGGGATAA
The DNA here is from genome assembly GCF_018167655.1 of Microtus oregoni. Lineage (NCBI taxonomy): Eukaryota > Metazoa > Chordata > Mammalia > Rodentia > Cricetidae > Microtus > Microtus oregoni. Next base: position 3,317,622 of record NW_024543830.1, on the reverse strand, counting down.
ACCATTTTTTTTATTGAGACAAACAAGTCCTATATGGCCCTGGCTGTCCTAGAACTCATGGTATAGAACAGGCTGGCTTTGAATTTACAGAGATCCACCTGCCTCTACCCCCTGAGTGCTGGGATTAAAGGCATGTGCCACCATGCCTGGCTAGTAAGACCATCTTTGACAAAAAAAAAGACTACATTCAGACGTCAGTATTTTTCTAGGAAAGTCTTCCTGAACTTCCAGACTAAGCTAGGCATCTTTTGTCCTATCCCAAAGCGTGTTTCGGTACTGTGCTGTGCCAGTTCTGACAGCAGTTACCCGTTGAGCTTGCATCCTCACCACTAGCAGAGGCTCTGGAGGAACCGTGGAAATGTTATATTGTCCTTACTCATTTTGTCTAGCAATTAAGACGTTTATATTGCTCCAAATGAAAAGCCATGTTAACGGTACACTCGGTAAACAAAGCTTCAGCTAAGCATGGTAGCGTACGCCTTTAATCCCAGAGAGGCAAGAGTTCTGTGAGTTGCTGACAAGCCTGGTCTACATATCTACATGAGTTCCAGGACAGTCAGGGCTACAAAGACCATCTCCATATTAAAAAAAGGAAAGAAGTTTCCTCCATATTCCCTACCTTCCCAGTGATAATTTCCATTGGTTATCTATTTTTCCAATAAAAGCAAACACACACATACGTGCTACCCCTTAGATAAGGTAGCAGCACATCATATATAGGCAAATTGTATTAATACATAATACACGGCATGTGTAATTTCATTTACTATAACTTACACTCCACCACTCAGTCACAGCGCTCTAGTGTGTGGCTTTTCCGTGCCCAGTCCCTTACTGACTTTCCAACTCAACTCCATATAGCCTTACAATGGATACTTTTCTGCATGTTACTTTCTTTTTCCCTCAGTTTTTTGAGACAGGGTTTCTCTTAGCTTTGGAGCCTGTCCTGGAACTAGCTCTTGTAGACCAGGCTGGCCTCAAACTCACAGAGATCCGCCTGCCTCTGCCTCCCGAGTGCTGGGATTAAAGGTGATATATCACCATGTTATTTCTGCTGCTAATGTCCCCATCATGAGCCAGAGGCTAAGGTCTACTCCAGAACAACTGCTCTGGTACAGGCGTCTGGTGGTTGAGCCACTGTAGTCTAGCAGCGGCACACATGACCTCTACAAGGGGAACGCCCTCTTTCTGTACCACTCCCCCACAGTACCCCGACCGCTCTTAAAAGTTACTTCACCGGGCTGGAGAGATGGCTCAGTGGTTAAGAGCATTGCCTGCTCTTCCAAAGGACCGAGTTCGATTCCCAGCAACCACATGGTGGCTCACAATCATCTGTAATGGGGTCTGGCGCCCTCTTCTGGCCTTCAGGCATACACACAGACAGAAAATTGTATACATAATAAATAAATAAAATATTTAAAAAAAAAAAAAAGTTACTTCACCAAAGAGTAAGAAGTATATTTTTATTTTCTCTATACATCTGTAAAACAATTAGGACCAACATTTTGAAACAGAAATGAAAAAACCCCCCCTGCGGAAAAATGACACTGAAACAGGGACAGAGTTGCTGAGGGGCAGTGCACTAGCCCTGACAAGCTGTAGCAACTCTGATTGGTCCAAGAAATGGCGGTACTGGGAGGGTGTAAGAGGGAAACAAAGGATGGCAATTTACTGAGGAAGTGGGCCCCGAAGTGGACCACGAGGGGGAACTGGGGGCCGTGGAGTGGGTCTGGGTGGAGGGAGGGGCCCCCGCTGGTAGCCGTAGGGAGGGGGCCTTGGAGGACCAGTGTATCCATGAGGAGGCATCAATGGAGGAGGCCCGCGCATACCGTGCGGAGGCATGGGGCCTGGATGACCTGCAGAAAGAGAAAAGAAAAGTTAATAAAAATGAAAACAAGTAGCAGTTGATGCTGACGGAACAGAAGAAATGCGAGAAGCCACAGGGGACAGGGCAGTGACAAAATGCTGTAAGAGGACACGCAGAACTGCCAGCTCGGCCACACAGGCCCCATAACCCCAGCACCGAGGCAGGAGGAGGAGCCAAGGCTACCCAGGGGGGTAGAGCCTGTCTCTCTCACACACAGAGAAATGTATGTGAGGATGGATAAAGGGGCTAGCGCCCACTCACCCATGGGAGATCCAAAAGGAGGCCCTCGGGGGGGCATGCCCATGGGAGGAGGTCCAGGATGCGGCATTCCAGGAGGTGGCCGGGGTGGTGGTTGTCCTCCAGAGCCTGGAGGCCCAGCATGGGGGTGTCCTAGGCCATGGGGGCCATGGTGGGCCAGCTGCATCTGGGACATCCCTATGAAAATAAAACAAAGGAAAAGGAGACAAAAGGAACAAAGCGCAAAGAAAGAACAAAATGACAAGAGTGACACGGAGAATATTAAAACAGGGCTACCACTGTCCTTCACCTGTCAACAGTAAGGCTCAACCAGTTCTGTAGGCTCTTCACTTTCCTTCTATGATTTTATTTTTATATCAATACTTGTCTGAAGGTGACTGACAGCAGTGGTCAAAGTAGCCACGCTGCTAATTTACCTCCAAGTTTATTTAGCACATCAGAAATATCTTTTCTCTTGATGTGAAGAAAAAAGACAATGAAATGTGCACTCGTTTTTCTTCTATGACTCAAGCACAGGGACGGTGACAGCACGTATACAACAGCAGAATGTTTGCTCTAAGACAGGACTTGGGACGGTGGCAGTCATACCCCAGGGCAAAGGCTTCATTCTACAAGGCCAATGATATCTCCCAGCAGCAAGGTGATGCCACACACTGAGTTCGAGGCCAGCCTGGTCTACAAGGACTAGTTCCAGGACAGCCAGAGCTATACACAGAGAAACCTTGACTCAGGAAGCTCACACCTGCATTCTCCAGCATGTTGAAGGCTGAGGCAGGAGGATCAGTAGCAGATGAAGAACAACCTTAGCTACCTAGCAAAGTCGAGACCAGTTTGGGCAACATAAGACTCTGGCTCAAAAAACAATAGAAACTAAATTATAAAAAATAAAATAAATGCCAGTGGGTGGTGGTGCACGCCTTTAACCCCAGAACTTGAGAAATAGAGGCAGGCGGATCTGGTCTACAGAGATAGTTCCAGGACACCAAGAAACCCTGTCTCGAAAAACCAAAAAATAAAATAAACTTTTTTCTTGCCATAGTAATGCACACTTTAAATCCCAGCACAAGGGAGGCAGAAACAGGCAGATCTGTTGCGTTTAGGCTAGCCTGCTCTACAGTGTTCCAGGCCAGCCAGGAATATACTGTAAAGCCACCACCAGCACTGAAAAAAGGTTCCTTAAGAGGACAGCAGAGTGGACATCAACGGCTCCCGGCAGAAAGTCTGGCGCGCGCAAATCGCCAAACGGCAAACACGGAAATACTAATAACTAGGCCATCAGGAGAACCTGAGTACGGAGTGCTATGGCAATTTCATAAGTGACAGGAACAGAAGAATTTTAAGGACACGTCTATGAACATCCTAGAAAAATCACTCAGGAAAAAGTAGATCAAAGACAGAGAAAATTAGAGCCAAAGAGACAGGAGATCAGCAGTCATTACAGGTGCAGGAGAGCAGGGTGCCGGCTTGTGGCCAAGGGCAGAACACGCGTTAGATTCGCAAGTGGATGACAGAACAGACAAACTCCCAGAGCTGTGAACTTAGCGGCTACAAACAAGGGCTGTGGAAGAAGGCTCAGGAAGGAAAGAAAAGCAACCTGTGGGCTGAGGAGCAGCCTTGTCTAGCCTGTCATCAAGATCCATGGACCAGAGTCCTAGAAGGAATCAGTACCTGCACATTCAGCACTACAGATAAACATTGAAAAGAGAACCAAACATAAAGTCTACACAGAAAGAAAGGGGGGGGGGGGGGCTGGTCCAGGTTGCTAAGGCTGATAAGTCACATGGAGAATAAAGAAAAACAGAAAAACACAATAATTTCAAACAGGAAGACATGGCTAGTCACATGCATAGCAGTGGTTGAGAAGCTGAAACGGCTGGTTGGTGGTGGCACCATCTTTAATCCCAGCACTTGGGAGGCAGACAGGCAGATCTCTTAAGGCATGCCTGGTCTACAATGCAAGTTCCCAAAACAAAATCAAACAAAAAAAGGAAGCAGAAACATCACCTAGATTTGGCAACTGAGTTACTACCTGGGAATGGGAGGAGGCTAAGAGTAAAAACAACAGCAAGTACAGCCTATTCTGCAGAAAATGAAAAGCTGGAGATGAAGTGGGAGCGTATAGAAGTATTGTTTTCTGACGGAAAGGGGGACCCTGGACTACTTCCTCCCAAGACAAAGAGCAGCGGCCGGGCAATGACCAAGGCAGTCTCACAAGCTCAGCTCCTCTTCCCAGCAAAGAGCACTCACCTGGATGGGGCATCCCACCTGGGGGGAACGGGTGAGGATGTGAATGTCCGTGACCAGGATGTCCAGCTCCTGGAGTTCCTGCTGCTGGGGGGCCATGTCCTCCAGCCCCAGGTGGCATCGGGGGCGGGGGCATGGCTGGGGGTATCCCGGGAGGCAGGGCTCCAGGAGGTGGCACCGGAGGTGGGAAGGAGCCAGGAGGAGGCATGCCTATGTAAGAAGGGAGAGTTAGTGCTAGTGTCCAGCCTCCTCCCAGCACACTGAACTCCAGCCTCCTGAAGACACCCAACAACTTCGTCCCTTCCACCACCGCTCCCTATTCTCACTGCCCACTGATTTAATGGCTCACTACTTCAGGGCCTTTTCTGCCCCCTGACCCTCCCCCTCCTATGGGCCTCCCTGGTGTAGTTTGAACTAAAAGCTTTACCTGGTGGAGGAAGTCCAGAACCCAGGGATGAAACCACAGGGTTGGGGGCAGAAGGTGGAGGGGGTGCGTCGGCAAACAGCTGATGAGGGCGGTCAGCCTGGGACAGAGGGTTCTGGGCTGCCAGAAGTCGCTCAGCTGCTGAGCCATGGCGCTCGCCCTTCGAGTCCTTCTTGAAGGCGTAGGACACAGTGATAGGACGGTTACACAGGTACTGCCCATTCATGGCCTCGATTGCTGCGTCCGAAGCGTCAAATGAAGCGAAGTTAATGAAGGCATAGCCCTTGGAGTTGCCCGTGTCCGGGTCCCGCATGATCTTGGGGGTTTGTAAGATGACCCCAAAGGCGCTGAAAGTATCATAGAGCAACTTCTCATCGATTTCGGGGTCCAGGTTCCCAATGAAAATGTTGGCCCCTACGTCCAGGTTTTTGTTGTGAGCGGAAGCCTTGTTCACCCGGATCGGCTTCCCATAGAGCTTGATCATATTCATGATCTTAATGGCATAGTCGGCATCCTCCTCGCTCAAGAACTCAACGAAGCCATAGCCTGTAGAAATGGAGCAGAGAAGGGACTACTGACTACTCAGGTGAAGGGAAGCGAACATTAACTCACCAGCCTCCAAACAAGGACCAGGACGGAAGGGGAAATCTCGCTTTAGCTGAGAACAATTCCAGTAACTTCAAACTAAAGCTAAGAGAATACTCCAGAAACAAACTACGAACTGAAGCCTAAGGAAAAGAAATCTTTAGGGTTCCAAAACAGTTGGGATTACTAGGGTTGAGACTCTTCAGGGGCCGTTAACCCTACGTGGAGTTCCTTCTTGCCATCCACTCACCTTGGTGCTGGCCAGTGACTCTGTCCTTTGGCATGTGGGTGTTGACCACTGGCCCTGCCTGGAGAAAGAGTTCCCACAGCAGAGGTTCGCTTACTTTCTCGTCTAGACCGCCCACGTACACAGTGGCATCTAAAGCGAGGGAGCAGAAGGTAAAGGCAAGGTCAGGAGTTAGAGAAGGAAAACAAAAATGAAAAACGCTACCTAAAGCGCTGAAGCCTCCCTCTGCCTGCCTAGTCGAGAAAGTCCGCTGAAGTCTAATTCAGTGCTCTTTCCTGGTGGGCTTCCGTCTGTTTGGGGATGGCAGTGCCGAAGGGACTGGATCTAGAAGCATCACCCCTTACAGGCCTCGGCCTGCACCCGGCCTCCAGACCCAGCACCCAGAGGCTGGCCTCACACCGGGAGAATCTAGTCCCCCACCCTGGCAGACACGCTTCTGGCACTAATCCGCCCTCCGCCTCCCCTGCGCCCATGTTGGGCTCTTCTCTCTCAATTACCCTGATTGCGTTCGGAGATCGGTCCGGCAGCCATGGCGAAAAGGCTCCCGCCGTCTCTAAGCAGCAGCACCGCCCTCTGACCTCAGTTACTACTTCCACTTCCGGGCCAAGGCTCACATTGGGCGGGGCCGGCGGCAGGGGAGGAACCGGAAGCGATCGCGGCCATTTTAGGAGTCGGATTGTCTAGGAAGATGCTCTGGAGCTGTTACAACACCGGGGAGGAACAGACGCACTCAGCCCCTCTTGATGTAGTTCTCGACTGTCAGAGGATCACACTGCTCCCCAAGTGCAAACTCAAGTGCTAAGCCGAGCTTTATATGTTCCGTGACGCAGAGAAGTGTGCTGGAGGGGGGGGGGGACCACCGGGCGGGGGACGGGGTCTCCCTCAGGTCTGCCTTCGGAAGCAGCCTAGGACCTCAGTCCACGCCCCTCGTGCAGATCCGCCCTCAGCCCTGGCTTGAGCTCCAGGTAGATTGTTTTCTGCGCCTGAAGTGTCTGAGCTCCACTAATGTTTGGGAAATCAGAGACCCAAAGCCAGTATTGAAGCTTTCCACAACACACTCTGGTCTCAGCAGCTTCACGCTCTTGTCCCATCGCCTATATAAGAGACACAAAGAGATCCTTTCCCTGGGCGTGGTGGGTGTGATGGCACCTGTTAATCTCAGCACTCAGGCCGGTGGGTCTTGAGGCCAGCCTGGTCTACAGAGCTAGTCCCGGGACAGCTAGGGCTACACACACAAACCCTGTCTAGAAAAACAAAACAAAACAGAGGAGGTTTCAGGACAGCCAGGACTACACTGAGAGACCTGTCTCCAAAAAAAAAGGAAAAAAGTAAAGGGGGGGGCACCCTTCTGTCCCCACATTTCACGTGAATTCAGCCCAGCCCCACCTGACTTGTGCCTTTATTTCCTTATCAATAACATGAGTGCTATTCTCTCAGTTCATACTTTTCTTCCAACCGCTTTTCTGAGATCATCATTCAACACAAGAAATGCTACCAGCAGTGCGTAGAAGTACTGTACTTTAATGAATTCCTTAAATAGAAATACCACTACAAAAATACACAGTGGGAGGGGAGGGTGTCTCCCTTATTCACCTCGTTCCGGTAGAAGACTAAAAGACCGGGTTTCAAAGCCGCGGCGAGGCTTGAGAATGAGGTCTCTAGGACATCTAGGGACTGATCTCACAGTTTTGACTGTTTGTGATCTAAAAGGTATGGAATTACCTCGGGGGCGGGGCTGGGTGGGGGAAGGCAACCACATTCTGAACTGGTTTTGTTTCTTATTCTTCAAATCAAGAGAAACAAAAATAGCTCTAGTAACCAAACGACATGCAAGCTGGAGGGAGCTGGAGGTTGGAAGCGCCCGCCTCTGCTACAGAGACTCACGCAGGGAGTTAGCTCCTTTATTGGCTGGGATGTGAAAACTGAGCACCAAAGTCAGATACAAAGAAAGTTTGGCAGAACCGCCCCCTCCGTCCCCTCTGCCCTGCCTTCCAGAATGCTAGCAGTTTCAACGGATCTGAGAGAGCATGGTATTTGGATCTCTTTTCTTGCAGTGATCCTCAGGAGATACTCTTGGTGTCAATTTTCTTAATAGTTCCTGGAGACAAGAGAGCTCTTCCTGGAGGCCAGAGACTGTAACTGCTGAGGAGCCCATCTGGGGAGGAGAGAAAGAAGGGCACAAAGGTATATTGTTGCAAGTCTCGCTGGTTTGCTTGCTTTTTTTTGTTTTGTGTTTTTCAAGACATGGTTTCTCTGTGTAGCCTTGGCTGTCTTGAAACTCACTTTGTAAACCAGGCTAACCTGGTCTGCACACAGGCATGGGCCCCACTGCCTGGCAAAGGAGTAGTATCTGTTTTTAAGATCCTTGCTACTTCTAGAGTCTTAAATGCTCCTTCCTCTTCTGCCCGTGCCCTACATTCTACATGACTCAAGCCAGAGGCAGTTTCCCACCACTGATTAGCCCAAGTAGATAAACAGTATCCCAGCTTGATAGATAGAGTACCCCCAGTTCCTCCAGCCTGTTGCCTTTCCAGCTCTTTCTCCCCTTCCTGTCTGTCTTCCCTTCTCACCTGGACGTGAGGCCTTCCCCTCAGGTAACAACGTTTCCAGAATCTGATCTGAGGTCCCAGATACCCAGGCAGCAGTAGCCCAGGAGGTAAAGGGCAAGCTCCCCAATGTGAGGGGAGCCCCCATTCTTGATCAGCTAGGCTTTCGGAGGATCTAGCAGGTCGAGGGAGCCAATGAGAAGAGACTGCCAGCAAGGAGGGACTGTCTTGCCAAGGACAGAGCTGATTTAGGGGTGTCAGGGCCCCTCGAGAGAACAGCCACACAGAACTGGGGGGTCCAGGAACCATGAAGCTTTTCTAAAAAAGAAAGTGAAGTCAACAGACAACCGAGAAAACAACTGCTTTCTGAAGTGGGAGGGTATCCAGCTGCCGCCCACTCGTGGTCCCAGTGGCTGAAACCCCAAGCCGCCTCTGAGCTCCCATCTCACTAGGCTTAGGGCTTCAGGGTTATTAGGTTCATTTTTATTTTTTTTAATTTTTTTTTATTTTCGAGACAGGGTTTCTCTGTAGCTTTTTTTTGGTTCCTGTCCTGGAACTAGCTCTTGTAGTCCAGGCTGGCCTCGAACTCACAGAGATCCACCTGCCTCTGCCTCCTGAATGCTGGGATTAAAGGCGTGCGCCACCACCGCTGGCTAGGTTCATTTTTAGAGAAGCTTGTAATATATGGACATGAAACAAGAGGACTAGCAAGCAGAAATGAAGACAAAAAGGATGCTGTCTGCTATTCTGGGATAGCGGTCTTGCTGAAGACAGGCTACACGTGACAGCTTTGAAAGACATGGCAGCTTTCTCTGAGGATCTCTGATATCCTGTCTTTCTACATCGTCTAGTAGTGTGAGCCTGAGAAAGTCAGGGAAATTGAAGGGTAGGCATTTTACCTGTTGTCTGGGGAGCCAGGAATCTGGGCAGTGCTCCGGACTGTAGCCAGGATTAAGGAATTGTGATATCTGTTCCTTGCTGTAGCGTAAATCCCAGTCCCAGACAGACAGATGTAGATTAGCAGAGCTCCCAGCTACGGACTGGGAGTCCTCAGGGGGGTAAATTTGTGTATAGGAGTTGAACTGGACAGCGGAAGCAAGAAAAGGGGTTGGTTAGAGCTCAGGAAGTGGCTTCGTGGAGAAAAGCAGTTGCCATGTGAATTTGAATGCCCAGAACCCACACAAGGCCAGACACACAGCTCAGGGTCGGCGACCTCAGTGCTTCCACAGGAAGACGAGAGGCAGACACAAGAGAGTCCCTGAGAGCGCAGGTCCAGCAAGGCTGGAGTATGCAGCAGACAAGCAGTAGGAGGAAGGTGAAGACTGACGCCGGAGCTTGCCCTCCGACCACCGCAGGACTCCTATGGCATGCACACATCCACATTCACACACATAAACGTGCACGCACGCACACAAATTTTAAACGGATTGTTAAACCAGTGTGTGTGTATCCACCTGTCCTACATCTACAAACCCCCTTACTTCCTATTTCAGGCATCATATATAGAACAAAAGTCTAATCTCAAGAGGGAGCTCCCCCAACCCCTTCCATATACCTCAATTTTTATAAATCAAGACCAAATCTCAAAGTTTGAATACTCTACCAGGGGAAGAAAAACCAAAACTATAGAGGTCACTGACCTGCCCACTCTTCTTCCCACGCTCCCAGGGAGTGTCTTTCAGGAAGGTGAGGGTGTCAGGAACCCAGATGCTGTCGTGCAGAGCAAGAAGGAAAAACTCAGAGAACTCAAATTCAGCTGGAAAATGCTGGAGAAGCTGCCAGGCACAGTCAAGGAAGAGAGGAAACACTGGGGCCTAAAACAGGAAAAAGAGGTTGGAGAGTCTACAGGGATCTAAAGAAGGGGATAGCAAAATACAAGAACAAAGGGCCCAGGAGCAGGATACTAAGGAGGTCAGAATTAAGAGCACCAGGATGTGAGCCTGGCCATCTGAGTGTCCACTCAGACTGTGTTCACTTCCAGTGGGTCAGCCTCTGCCATTCTCTCTCGTTTTCTTTGGAATGACTGCCCCCCCCCCCTAAAACAAAACCTAAAGTGTTCTCACCTCCTCACTGCCCCCAGTTTCCCCAAGCCTGGTCAGGAAAGGGTGTCCAGCTGCCACCCACTCTCGTTGCACTAGTGACTGGAAACCAAACAATGTCCGGGCTTCTGGGGCCAAAAGCAGCTGGACGAGTGAAGAGAGGAGGCCATTGAAATCACGATCCCCACGCTCTGGGCGATGAAGAAGGAACAAAAAAGGGAGTCCGAGAAACTAGGGCAGGAGGGAATGAGAAGAGGAAACGAGAGAGGACAGAAGGCACACGGAAAGGAAAGGAAGAGAAAGCAGGATTGAAAGGACACAGAGAAGTGAAGAGAAAACAAAGCTCAAATGAATCACTTTATAGACTTCCCTTCTAGAAACATCCAGTGTCACAGAGGAAGCAGAGCCACGCTTCCTGGGGACCTGCATGGGGACAGGTCCCCATCCACTGATGAAGGGGCCAGAGGGACTAAGAGCATCTTATTACAGCAGGGAGACTGCATAGCTCTGAAGGATGCCTTGGCACAACTGCTTCCTTGAGCACAAAGATGCTAGAATTTAAGGGCGTAAGGAAGCTCTACAGATCTTCCACTCACATGAAGGAAAAGGTCAGGACTGCAAGGAGCTGACCCAAGGAACTCACCTTGAAGTACTACAGAACGGACCCGAGATGTCACTAATACTGAGATGTCACTGGCCTTTCGAAGACAAGACCTGGAGGGGCATATGAGGAAGGGAGTAATAGATTAGGAGAGAGGCAGATTTCCAAACACCTGATCCTTCTAAGAAACAGTAGTACAGTCTTCTTGGGAAACTGAGGGGATAATTTATGGAAGGCCATTGGAAAGTCCAAGTCAAGAGAAGGCTGGAGAATATTTTGTTTGTTTCAAGACAGAGTCTTACTAGTATCCCTGGCTATCCTGAAACTTGGCCGGGTTGGACTTGAACTCATAGACATCCACCTGCCTCTACCCTATACCTCTGCTGCTGCCTTGAGTGCTGGGATTAAAGGTATGCACCATTACATTCGGCTACAGGTTGGAATTATTAATCAAAATTAGAAAGTTGAGCATACCTGACATAGTCCAACCATCGTGTTCCTTCCAAGGCTGAGAGCCACTTATCTTCAGCTACAGAAGAATCTAGCAGAGAGGGATCAAGAAAGGCAAAGAGATAAGGATCCAGGTCTATACCCTAATGGGTTAAAGTCTGATAGAGAGGGCGAAAGAGATGGCTCAGTGGTTGAGAGCATTGGACCCAGGTTCAATTCCCAGCACCCACATGGCAGCTCACAGCTATAACTCAAGTTCCAGAGATCTGACATCCTCACACCAATGCACATAAAGGGTATCACTCCTTTAATCCCAGCACCTGGGAGGCAGAGGCAGACAGACGTCTATGAGTTCAAGGGCAGCCTGGTCTACAGCATGAGTTCCAGAACAGTCAGGGCTACACAATAAGACCCTGTCTCAAAAAAGCAAAACAAAATAAAATGGTTTAGTAGTGGGGGCTAGATAGAATACTTGGTGTTAAGAGTGCACATCACTCTTCCTGATGACTGATTCTCAGAGCCACCTGTAACTCCAGATCTAGGGTTACCTCCATTGGCCTCCACAGGCACCCCTAAATACACGGCATACAGACACATGTGTACACATGATTAAATATAAAGGAAGGCCTTGGGTTTGATCCTGAGCGTTTAAAAAAGGTTTTTGAGTATACAATATAGTAAATAAAATTCACTGTATACTTAAGATGGGTAGAGTGAATTTCATAAAGATTTTTTTTTCATTTTTGTTCTGAGATAGTGTCTCAGAGCCCATGCAGGTATGTGTGTGTGCCACTGGACCCATATTCAGCCAGCAGTGGAGTTTTGTTTTTAAAGTTGGGGAGCAGAGTGTGGTGGTGCATGCCTTTAATCCCAGCACTCATGAGACAGAGGCAGGCAGGTGGGTCAGTGAGTTTGAGGCCAGCCTGGTCTACATAGTGAGCTGCAGATCAGCCTGGGCTACGTGTGAGACTCTGTCTTAAAGAATAAGAAATCAAAACAAAAAAGATTTGGGGGAAAACAGGCTATTGGTAATCTGTAAGTGATGAAGATGGGATAGAAAAGTGAAGGTTCATGGGCTAAAGGGCCATTCATCTATAATATACAAAATAGTAAACCAGGGTAGAATTGGGGGCTCACAGGTTATTCTCACCAGGCAGGCAAAGGGCCCTCAGCTTCACGTGGGCAAGCTGGATATCAGCAAGACTGGGCATCTCGTCCATAGAATCTACCAAGACAACATCAGGGTGCCCAGCCTGTAGCATGGACTCCACTGCTCTGCAGGGAAGGAAAGGAGTCAGGAATTACGGCAAGGCATCTCCTAAGAATACCTAGCCCCAAGTGTCATCACAACTCCTCACCTGACATCTTCTTTGTTAGGGTCGCTGGCTACATAGAAGCCTCCACATCGGAGAAGGTCACTGCCGCCAGGGTGGTGCCAGGACAAGCGCTTCATAAGGGTGAGAAGAGGGTCATTGTAGAAGAACTATTCTTAAGCTGCCCTTGTCCCGACAATGACCTCACAGGAAGCCCTCCAATCCCTTTTCCCCTGACCCTCTAATCTCAGACTAACCGGTCCACGGCCCTGCTGGAAGTGAGCAAATGCTCTTCTGACCTCACTGTCCAGAATTCGATTAGGGACCCAGAAGTAACCCGAGAGGCTGCAAAACAGAGAGTGACGTCAGAGCTTGTCAGTGACCTCTGCTAATAGGAGCTAGTATTACAAAATAAAGAGTGACGTCACAGCCTGTCAGTGACCTCTGCTAATAGGAGCTAGTATGACAAAACAAAGAGTGATGTCACAGCCTGTCAGTGACCTCTGCTAATAGGAGCTAGTATGACAAAATAAAGAGTGACGTCACAGCCTGTCAGTGACCTCTGCTAATAGGAGCTAGTATGACAAGGAAGTTATTTTGGAAAGACCATTCCAAGGGATCTCAGGTTTTAAAAACAGAGGTAACAGAGCCTGGAGTTTATGGGAAGTTCTGGCTTAGAGGATCAAGGGACTCTGGGAAGACCTGGAAGGCAGCAGGAGTGGGTGGATGGGGACATCACCTGGTAGCCATGTCGAACCTCTCGTTGACTGTGCTAACCCTCCAGCCTCTGGCCCCCTGCTTCTTCCGCTCAGCTTCCCAGTCTTCTAAAGTCTCCAAGAGAGGAATAGGTGGTTTTCTGGAGCCAGTAACCTTGCCTGGAGCAGGAGTGAGACACAGAGGAAGAAGAAATATTTTATCCAACTAGCCCCTTCCGTTTCAAACTCTTCCCATCTCCTTAAGCTAAGGCCTCACTCACCAACTTTGCTCAGGGTTACTCCTCTGTAGTGCTGCATTTGACTACTCTGAGCTCGGGCTTGAACGATGGCCACGGTTACCTGGAGAGGAAAACATATTCCATCCTTTAGCCCCAGACGAAAGGAAAAAGAATGAAACGGAGCACATGTTGCTCCACCATCTTTACCACCAATAGCGCAGAGAAGCTAAGGCAGGCCCCAGAGAAGGGGGCCTCCACAAGTGGGTACTGGGACCAGAGGGACAAGCTTAGAACCACAGACTCAGAACATTAATTTGGGGGAGGAACCTTGGGACTATTATCCAACTCTCCACAATTTTCAGAGGTAAAAACTTACCCATAGTTACTGCCCACAACCGACAGAGGCAAACTACAGTTCAGGCCCCTCCCACTCATGAGACTATCACTCCAGTCTTTTAGCTTCTAGAGTGGAGTGGACTGATGAGAGAGCCTGGAGCATGGAGAAGAGGCTGGGTTCCTAAGGTGAAAAGAGTTCTTCAAATGAAAGGGTTCTTACCTGAAAGGCCTGAGGCTCTAGTCCTCCAGCCTCAAAACCAACTCGAAGCAGACGGAAGTCTCGGCCATGAATGAGAATCTCCTCTGGGATGAACTTAAGCTGGGACCCCGGACGGAGGAGCTGCACTCTGGACAAGCCGCTCACTGAAGCGAGAGTCCAAGTAGGATAGCTATGGGTCACTCTGGGAGGACTCCCTGCAGTCCAGCCTGCCCCGCCCCTTTTATAAAACCCTCAGGCTTACCAGCCTCTAAACGCCCAATGTTGACCAGGGCAAAATCATATTCACTGCTCAGGGGAGTGTCCTAAAGGAAGCCAAGCCAAGACTGGTGTTATTGACCTCGGACAGCCATCATTGTCCCACCTTGGTGACTCTTCTCTCCCCTCCCCAGTAGAAGGCAACTTACTTCCCTAGAAATAATTCCTACTATCAATGATACATCCAAAAGAAAACCCCTAATCCTGTTTGTCCGAATCCAGATTCCCTTGCTGTTCACTCTAGCTGTCCTTTATTTTGTCCAGTAACAAGAGTATTGCTATGTAGCCTAGGCTAGCCTGGAACACTCATGGTCTTCCTGTCTCAGCCTCTGGGGGGGGGGGGTCACAGGTCACTGCCACCATGCCCAGCTTCTGTCTTGTCTATTATCCTAACCATCTCACCTGATTTCGCTGCCATCCACAAGGTTGGAAGGTGACCCTAAAGTTAGTGCAGATCAGAGTTCCAGGCAGTTCCAATTCTTGCCCCTTCCTCAGCCCTGGTGCCCATGCTAGGATCTTCTCCCCTAAAAGGGAAAAAAGGAAGCAAAGTTCTAACTGTTCCCTATGCTGCCCACATGTCTACATCTCTACTCCTCTTTCTAGAATGGAAGATAGAAGGGAAATGATTTGCTTTTTTTTTTCCCCTCTCTCTCTCCAGACAGGGTTTCTCTGTGTCCTCAGTCCTGGCTATTCTGGAACTCACTTTGTAGACCAGGCTCCAGGCTGGCCTCAAACTCACAGAAATCCACCTGCCTCTGTGTCCCAAGTGCTGGGATTAAAGGCGTGCACTGCCATCACCACCTGGCTATGGTTTGCATTTTTTAACCTCTAAAAACTCAGTGTACAAAACAGGGCACATAGTAGACACGCAATGATCATGGACTAGTTAATAAGAAAAGGGCTAACCAAGGCAAGAAAACAAGAGGGAACATTAAGGTTCCCCAGCAGCTCTGGGGAGACAGGAGAGCAAGCCTCAGGCAGAACAACTCCGACGAAAGGAATCCAGAGCTATGTCTGGTGAGAACATACGAAGGCTGGGGTAGGAGGAATCCTGATGGAGTCTTGGGAAGTCAAATTATTACCTGGGAGACACCCAGAGGCCAGGCAACCGCCAAGCTGATGACTGCTGGGCTCCGGCATCCTGTTGCCTCCGCCAGACTTGGGTCCAGAGAGCTGAGAAGGGGAGAGTTAATCTGGGACTTCCCAACCTCAGGATCTGGGATTTCTTCAGCAGCTGCTGGCAGGGACCCACACTGAGCCTCTCCCTCTCAGGGAAACTGAGACCAGTGACTGCCAGGAGCTCAGGCCTGGGACTGGCAGACAGGACAGGGAGGGGCTAGTTAATGGATAATGAGACAACTCGAGACTGAAAAGTGCAGAGCAAGCTCCATGGCAGTTGATAAAAAGATACACCCTCCTCCTCTGGACCCTTTGCTTCCCTCTTAATTTCCACAGCATCCCCATTCATACCGTCTTGCCACCCCCTCCCCCCATTCCTTCTCCTTACCATCTCTGGCTCCTCCTTCCGGGGGGCAATGTTGAAACTCTGGCCCCGGCCCCCCCACCACATTTCCCTGGCTCCATCCGGGAGTGGAGCAGCTAAGGGTGGGAGTTCTCAAAGATGCTCACTCTCTGGGGAGAGGCTAAATCCTAGAGGTGGGGAGAAAGAGGCCAGGGAGGACTCAGGGGAAACAGCCTTTGGGATGCCAAGAGCACAGTTCCGGTGGTCTTACTTGAAAGGTGTGTCCTGCCCAGACACGGGAGGCTCTTTGGAAACTTCGGTGAGTCTAAAGAGGACAGGCGAGATGCCCAACCCCTTAAAGGAGAATACGCACAATTTTTTGGAAAGTAGAAAGGAAATGGAGGACCTTAAGAAAGATGGGAGAAATGGGGTAACTGGGGAATACCCAAATTTCCTTCACCCAATCCCACATTCTAGTCCCTTTAGTCCCTTTTCTGTTCATGAATATTAGAAGTGTGGAGGCAGTAATACAATTATTAGATAGAAACATTTTGTGCTAGCTCTACTGTTTCAGTGGAAACGAAACACTAGGAAACTCAAGTGTTTTGTTTGGTTTATTTATGGGTTTGTGATTATGTTATTTTGGCCTGTGTTTTGATTTTCAACCTTCACCGACAAGCTAACGACAGGGCTTGAGAAGAGGATGTAAATGGGAACAGGACCTTGTGTCCTTTCCGGAGAGCGTGACAGGCCGAGGGGCAAGTGGAGTGGGCGGAAGTTGGTGCGTCTAGGATGCAGACGTAGTACAGGTATTTTGGCGTGCAAATCTCGGCAGTGGGGCGGAGGAGGGGGGAGGCGGGTAGAAAGCACAGGAAAAACTCATAGTATCTAATCCAGCCTTTACGCACAGCAAGCGCACCTCCCTGTTCCCGCCTTCACCTATTCCCCTGGAAAGCCCTGCCTCCTCCCCTCCCAACCCAGTCACCAGATCTCCTAATGAATGATTCATGTTCTGGACTTTGAAAGCTAAGGGTTGGAAACCTTCTTTCAGCTCCAGGATCACATAGCCCCCTCCTTCCTTAACTCAAGGAGCAAAGATGGGGGTGGGGTGCTAGGAGACGCGGAACAGAGATGGAGGTGGGGAAGGCAACTCGAGGGCAGCATGTTTAACACGGAAAAGACAGGAAATGAACACAAAATTGATGTTAATGAGCTGCTGTTTTATTGTTTCTGAGTCTGTACAGAGGCAGCAATCCTAAGGTGGGGGCCGTGACACCCAATACTCCCCTCCCCACAGCACACATCCTTCCAGCCTCAGCTTCCCAAGTTCCCAGGGTTGGCAGCAACTGTGGAAATAGTGAAGGTAGCCCGAGCAGAGTCAGTCTGGAACAAACAGGTATGTACTTGCTAGCAAGAGCCCCAGAAGCCCGACTGTAGGAATCCAAAAGGCCGCTGACCACCACCCCCACCCCGCCCCACACCTCAATGTCTTGTGGAATACAGTACGGGCTGTAAGAGGGACGCAGCAGGTAGAGAGGTGTGCCCCACCCCCATGGTTTAAAATCCCACGATCCACTTTTCCTCACCCCACCTTCTTCCTTCAGAGAGCCTCATTCTATTTTTTAATACCTCAAGGTATGGGAGCAGCAGAATACAGAGGAAGGAATAGTCAGAACTGGGAGAAACCATAAATAAATTGGGTGATTTGGATCATCACCTAACCAGAAATGCGAAAGGGGTAGCAGCCGTGGGTTAGGTAACGGAAGATTGCAGCACAAACCCAGAAGCCCATGGGATGGAAAGGGCAGAGAGGGGCAAAGAGCTCTATCAGTTTTTCATTTTCAGACCCCTATTTTGGTTACACGTTTGTGCCAGGAGCAAGGGCTGTTGGGAGGGGCAGCCGGAGGAGGGAGGTGGAGCTGAGTGACTCAGAGGATGAATCACAGATCCAGTTATAAACACAGAAAGAGGCCAAGGTCCTTCCCACCCCACTCCTTAGACAGCTTCCATCACTTCTGCTGCCCCCAACCCAGACAGCCAATGGAGGAAGCAGACACAGGAATTCTACAGGGAAGCGTGGTAGTTAATCAGCTTAAGTCTGCAAAACATTAAAAGAGACAGAGTGCCTCCATGACTCATTGAATCAGCAACTGGAGATGGAGGGAAAGAAGAAAATTATGAGACTCTGGGGTACATGTGTTTCTAAGCCAGAAAATGGCTTCCAATTCACCTATGGCTATATGGCTGATACTGCCTCCTTGGAAAATGAGGGCACAGTCCAGAGGTGTCTGAGTAACTCACAATTATTTCCAAATGCTCCTTTATTGAAGGAAAAACAAAGTGCCTGGAACCTTGGGCATGTGACTGAAGGAAGAAAGGCAAGAGCCAGATCTCAGAGAACCAGCTCCATTCTCTGGGCTCAGGATCACCTCCCAAGTGTACAATATAAAATCATGCTAATTTTTGCTTTATTGGTCTGTGGCCTTTGGAAGCCTATAGCGAGGAAGGTACTTCTACTTTAAGGCACAGCAGGGAACTTAACACCATCCGTCACTCTTAGAAATTGCATCTTAAAAACTAAATAAAAAGATACGATTTATATTATTTATAAAACAGTATGAGGAAATATTTTGCAATTCTCAATTAAGCCAGCATGAGTTAAGAGGAAGGATGTGGAGGATGGCCCTCTGGTGTATTTGCTGTAAGCTGAGAACACAGAATGTAGGGTGGAGAGTGCAACCATGTTAAGTGAAAGGAGAAAAATAAGAACCCTGAAGATCTCCTCTCTGCATCCCACTTCAGCAGAAGCCCAGATGCCCTGGATTGACAGGAATAATTGCACTTAAATGGAAGCCTGAGAGATGAGGCCATGCCTCATCTAAGGATACAGGGTCTGCCTTCCGTCACTCATGTGACCTCCTAAACAAGGGAGGTTCTACTCACTTGAAAGCCCCCACATGGTCCTCCCTCCCTTTTCCCCACCACAGCAATTGCATGGGCTCGTCTATCCCAAAAGACAGGCCGGTCCGTATCGGTTTTGTTTTCTAGACATTATTAATTCCATCCTACTCAACCCCTCCTTCACCCCCAAAAAGAATGAAAAATAAAGTCCACCACTCCTTATTTTAAAAAAGAATGTTTCAGAGAATGGAGAGGCCTTTTGGTGTCATCCTCCCAATTGAAACAGATTTAACAAGAAGTTAAAGGGCCTAAGACCCATTTTCCACACCATCTTAGAACACCCTTCCCTTTCCCTGGAACTTCCTTTTATTTTTGCTTTGGAAAGGCAAACAATTAAGATTGGGTACCATATGAATAAAAACAAACATGATACAAGGTTTCTGTTTCTCTTCATTTGTCCTCAGTTTTTAAAAACAAGAGTGGTAAATACAATCTAATAACATATCAAGTCCAAACACAGCAGTCCAAGGAGAGCAACTCCCCTGTTTTACTTGATAGGAAAACCCCTGCCAGGCTCTCTGTTCCTATCCACTTAGGCAGGCATCTATGCAGGGTATGGGAGAATGACTGAGCAGTGGACACCATGGTGTCTGTAGTGTCAGAAGGGAGAGGCTCATCTGGTGAAGGCTTCACCAGTGTCATTCAAACTCCAGGAACCGGGACAAGTCTAAAGGGATGAGAACAAGGCACAGGCATTCATTCACCTTGGGAGAAAAACTGAAGGAGTGCTTAAAACCCAGGAATCAAGATAAATACTATCTTGATGCAATATTTTTTAAAAAATCAAAAAATGTTTAAAAAGAACAAACTTTATGAACGTATCAAAATTTAAATAGGATTTGTCCTCATAGTTGTTCAGTTCAGGGCTCACTTCTTTACCTTAATACCAATTCCTGTTATATCCCAAGATTTTGATGTTTTGGTCAATCTGGGTTTTATATTGTGTTTCTATACTTGACGGTGTGACCCTAGCACTTGGGAAGCTGAAGCAAGAGGGTCATACATTTGAGGCCAGCCTAGGCTACAGAGTAGGACCCTATCAAAAAACAAAAACAAAAAAAAAACAAAAACCCCTCAATTTTTGAATAGACCTTTAAATTATACACCAGTCAGAAATGCTTGTCCTATATTAGGTTCCAGCTTAAAGAAACCTGGGCGTGGTGGCTCATGCCTAGATCCTACAATTCAGAAGACTGAGGCAGGAGGATGGCTATGCATTGAAGGCTAGCCTGGTCTATATAGCAAGTACCAGGCTGGCCAGCCAGGACTAAGTATCAAAGAAACAAACAAAAAATTGCCTAAAAATAACGATAGGAAATTATTAAATCAACAGATATGGTAGATATGGAAGTGAGTGACTTTCAAATTTTTGGAGGGGAAAAACTAAATAATTTCACTGAGAAATTTTTGACTAGCTTCGTTATCAAGGCGAGGTGTGACCATTTTCCTAACCAGGCAGAAGAAGCATGTAGACAAGGGTTCCTCAAGCATGCACGCACGCACACACACGCACACACACACACACACACACACACACAGAGCCATTTGTGACTTAGATCAAATGTGAGAATTACATTCCATTAGTGGGTGATGACATCCCTCACTCAGCAAAGAAATCAAAGCCCAGAGCACAGTCCAGTTAACACTCCGGACACACCTCTTTGTCATATGCAGCCACAAGTGTACACAATTGCATAGATGATTTTTCCCCCAGAAAAAAAATATAAGGAAAAAGGACAATTGGTGAAAGATAGTCTTCTGGTTTAAAGCTCTTAGAAATGGCTCTGGTCAGAGCATAAGCTGTCCAGACTTGTGCTTTGTGCAAACTGCAAGGGCGCTCTCACCACTGGGGCCACTCCACCCCTCTGGAGAACAGGGTTGGCTCAGGAAAAGGGAGAAATCCAAAGGCAGATCCGCTCACTGGGCTAATCTGGGCCTGTGGCTACGGTTCACTAAAATATATTTCTCTAGCTACCTTTATAAAAGGCCCTTTCCCACACTTCAATACCAGCCCTAATATCAAAAATATTCTTCTTACAAAGTATTTTTATTATTTTAATAAACTAACCATAGATTAAGGTCAGCTATGGCTTAACAAAAGAAGCCAGGATGTTAAGTTCATTCTCCAGCAATAGACAGGAAGGAGAAAAAAAATCGCTTAAATGGGGATAGGGAGTAAGTAATTTTTAATTCTTTTTTTGTCAGGATCTTATTTCTTTTTCTTTAAAAAATTAGTACACTAAGCTGCTTTCTCTAGAAAGGCAGCCGCAGAGGACGAGAACTCTGTATAGGGTTTTGGTATTGTTTCAAACAGTCTGGCCGAGCGTCTGGCCTTCCTCCGCCTTCCTCAGTGCACTCAAACCCCACATATAGTTATTGCTAAGTAGTTAAAAATAGATTCCTCTGTACCCACCCACCTGAAGAGAAGCCCACACACAAGGCTGCTCTTACCACCCTCCTCTCCCCCTAAAGGGACTTGCTTTTAAAATAAAAACTTTTTTTTTTAATCACAACTTCTTAAAACTTAGCTGAACTTAGTCCTCAAAATGGATGAGGAAAAGATGGGGGCAATAGACAATCTCCCCTAAAACTAGAATGGATGACAGATGACTATCTAGAAGAACATAACACTTACGAGGCAAAGAATCCCCCTTGAAGGTTCCTATTTCCACTCACTGGGATTTAAATACCCTTTCTAAGTAGGCCAAGCACACATGCCTGACATCTACCTAATTTAGACCAGGATCAAACTTGTTCTCAGGTTCGCCCTATGCTCCCAATTCCATCATCATGTGCTTTTTTTCTAAAGTCAATGAACTTTGGTCTATTTTTCCTTAACTGACTGAAAACCTTCTTTCCAGGTTCCTCCCACAAGATGTCCACCCACCTCCCACCCACACACACCAATTATTTCCCCACTTTCCCTTGGGCCCTGGAATAGGGCAAGAGGTTATGAGATAGTCTTCCCCTTCTGTCTTGCAGTCTCAAGCCAAACTGCGTAAGAGTAGTACAGCCCTTGAGGTAGGACTAGCCCTGTCCTGCTCTCGCCAGCCTGCCAGCACTCCAGCTCCCACAAACACTCTGCACTTGCCCCATCAACACAGGGGCCGGGTCTTGATGAGCCAGAGCTGAGCTTAACTTTTCTTTGTTTAGCCCCTTCCCGCCAGGTCCCACCCATTCAGAACCTATGCGCCAGCAGTTCCCCCCTCCTCAGTTCTTCCCTGTAACAGCAAGAGCAGAAGTTGTTTGTCTCCGGGTGTCCATAGAAGCTGCAGTTCGGTTGTTTGCATTTGGTCTGGGTTGGGGGAATGCCCTGGGGACCTCCAGCCCATCCATCTGGCTCAGGAGGCTCTCTGTAGCCATTGCTATAGGAATCAGCCACACGGAACTGGGGTGGTAACAAGGCACCCCTGTGAACTCCATCTTTGCCTGGCTCCAGAGATGGGATGTTGTCCTGGTGGGGATAGGGTCGCCCAGGAGGGTACTGTCTGGGAAAGGTGGCATATGGTGGAAGGCCACCTACACATGGGCCCCCTGCCAACTGCCGGCGGGGCTCCTGGCAGTGGACTCCACCCCCAGAAGGTCGCGGGATAGTAAAGCCCCCAGGGTAACCAGCAGAGAATGCCAGTGCCTTCGACTCTGCTGGGGGGTCACTGGGCGGGACCTCCCCACCATCTGGCTCTGGCTTTTTGGCTGGAGGAGGCCCACTAACTAACCCTCCATTCATGATCTTCCTCTCAGCTTCCTTCTGCTTCTGTTCTGCCAGGAATCTCTCCTCAGCATCTGCAAGGTAGCGCTGGATCATCTCCTCCTGATATTGGTGCCGGTGGCCCATCTTCAGAGTTCCAACAAAAATAAATTTGCCCTCCCCTTGCATTGCAATCCTCATAATGCTCAAGCTTTGCATCACTTCCTGGCTATACTTGCTCCCTCCATTGCCAGCAGACTCAGACGAGGGTTTCTCTGACACAGGCCCATCCCCAGCTGCATCCTCCTTGCCACCCTTCCAGCTCTTCAATGAGTTGTTCTTCTTCTTCTTCTCTAGTGTCTCGGTACCACTGCTTATTCCAGACCCACTCCCCAGTCCTCCAGGCTTAGGGCCCTTGCTATGCATCAGGCCCCCCATGTTCTTCTTAAGCTTGCTGCCCAAGGTCTTGCCAAAGCTGCCCAGTTTGTTAGCCACAGAATCTGCTCTCTTCTTGTCCTTCTCCCGGTCTCGCTTCGACTTCTCCTTCCGTCTGCTGCCCTCATTGCCAGTAGAACTGCTGCCAACTGACTCCTTGTCTGATTCTCCAGACTCAGGAGTGGATCTGGGCTCGTCTCCAGCTGAGGCTGTGGGGGACTCTGGCTGGGCCAGAGGAGCCTGTAACAGAGAGCACCATTGACAGTTACCTCACTGGTTGGTGTGGGTAAGTTCCCACAGGCACGGAACCTATCTAACAGTTTACAGGGCTCCCTGTCACCTCTGCTATTGGCCACACACAAAAAAGGGTACTATCCTGATTAGTGCCTTTATCACTTTGATATTAGTTAGGGTCATCCAGGAAGAAGGAATGTTAGTTAAAGAGCTGCCCCATCATTCTGGCAAGCTGGCAAGTCTGAGGAGCCTTTTCTTGATTAGTGACTGATGTTGGAGGGCCCAGCTCACGGTGGGTGGTACTGCTTCTGAGTAGTAGTCTTGGGTTGTGTAAGAGAAGTCAGGAAAGCAGACTAGTAAACAGCGTTCCTCCATGACCTCCGCTTCAGTGCCTGCCTCTATGTTCCTGCCCTGGCTTACAACAATGCTGGAGTGCTATCAGAACACATACATCAAATAAACTCTTTCCTCCCCGCATCAACTTTTTGGTCATGATCTTTACCACAGCAACAGGTAGCAAACTAGAACAGGTGGCAAGTGCACCATGAACCCCATCTGTCTAGCTCCAGAGAAGGTTACTAGTATGACAAAGTTCACTCAAGAAGCCACTGTCTTTTCTGGCTTCAGCCAGATGGTCATGGGCCAAGAAAAGATATTTATCTACTATCTAACTTTCCATCACTCACTGAAGTCTGATTTCCTTCTGTAATGAGGAGATTCAAGAGGGAACCTGAGTGTTTCACAGCAGTGAGGCACTGTAATGCATGGCCTCTGGGTGAGCAGGGGCGTTTTCTTCCTTCCTCCTTTTCCTCTCTTCCTTTTCTCTTCCTTTCCTTCCTTCCTTCCTTCCTTTTTTTCCTTCCTTCCTTCCTTCCTTCCTTCCTTCCTTCCTTCCTCTCTTTACTTCTTTCTTTCATTTGAGATGGGGTCTTGTTACACCATCCAGAGTAGCCTAGAACTCATAATCCCCTTGCCTCAGTTTCCCAAAACACCGGGACTAAGGGTATCTGCTACTTTGCCTAGCTGGAAATTTTTTTTTGCAGATACCAGTATGCTCATTATTACAAGTCTGTCTATGTCCAATTCTGTTCAGAATTCGTTTCAAGGAAGCCTTAGCCAAGCACAAACGCCCAGGCCTGAGCACTGCTTTTGTAGATTCCATCTGCGGAGTTCACAGCTTTGCCTCTGCTCCTGAACTTGTGACCAGGAATCTTTGGCTCTCTTTCTGGTGCCCAAAAAAGATCTATCCAAGGAGTGAGGGGCAGGACACAGAAATGACAATCTCAAGTTATTTAGAGGAAAAAGAAGAAAGGTTTCTTAAGGAGTGTAGGTTAGTATTAGGAAGCAGAGTCTGGAGCCAGGCATGTCACTCAGTGGTGAAGCACACACCAGCAGGTAGAGGTCCTGGGTTCAATCTCCACGGAGTCAAAGAGTAAAGTAAATAAGGAAGCAGAGAGTGACTGAAGACAGAGAGGAGAAGGGCATGTTCTGCCGTCATCATCAACTGTACTACAACAGATTCTAACTGAGCTCACGGGCTCTCCTTGTTCTTCCTGTCACTGACAGTGAGGACACAAAGGGTATGGGTGGGAGCAGCCTTCACCTGTGCATCAGATGACAGTGGGATCCACTTCACATTCATATAGCTATGCAGCAGATGTAATTTGACCTCCAGGGACAGAATTATACTGTGAAAAGGAGGGAAGAAAATTAAACAGCTATTACTTCAAAGGCAAGCAGTCCTTTGGAAAGGACTCAACAGTGTCCAGATACCAGACAGCAGTCATTGTCACTGCTGTGACATCATTTGGCAGATTCTGACAATCAAGTGAGGACTATAGCTTTTGGTTTTCCTTTTGTTTTAACGGAAGGGACTCATGTAGTCTGGGCTGGCCTTGAACTTGCAGTGATTCCCCTGCCTCAACCTCCTGAGTGCCATGTGGGATATGGCCCACCCACAATGCTCAGTTCTAAGAACTTTTTTTTTTTAAGTACTAGACTTGGGGGCTGGAGAGATGGCTCAGCAGTTAAGACTGCCTGATCTTCCAAAGGTTCTGAGTTCAATTCCCAGCAACCACATGGTGGCTCACAACCATCTGTAATGAGATCTGGTGCCCTCTTCTGGCCTGCAGGCAGAATACTGAGAATACTGTACACAGAATAAATAAATAAATCTTTTAAAAAAAATAAAGTACTAGAAATTAAAATCAAACCCTCCCAGGCAGCTCCCAAAGGGAGGCACTGGGTAAGATGTAAGGGACCTGTGTTTACAGCCACATCTCTGCAGGTGTGGAGGGAAGTGGGAAAAGATGCTACCAGACCACAAGGAGGCAGCTTTGAGAAGCAGATGAGAAAGAACACATCTTCCTTGCTATCTAAACACCAAAAAGAAATTTAGGAGCAGACTATTTTGGCCACTTGTTTAAAATTCCTCTGCTTTGGCTTAGAATCAAAAGGAATTAGCTGGGCAGTGGTGGCACCTGCCTTAAACCCAGCACTTGGGAGGCAGAGGCAGGCGGATCTCTGTGGGTTTGAGGCCAGCCTGGTCTACAGAGCTAGTTCCAGGACAGGTTCCAAAGCTACAGAGAAACCCTGTCTCAAAAAACCGAAGTGGGGAGGAGAATCAAATGGAATTTGGGTGTCTTGCCTTTCTGAGCACTGTTTGAGGATTCTGGGATGTATCAGCAGGAACATCTGTCCTGCTCTAAGAAAAGGAAGAAGAAGCAGCTGCAAAAGCCCAGTGAACCAATGCCCGGCATGCCTTCCGTCTTCTCTCCCCCTTCCAGTAAGCCCAGACCAAGGATGTGACTGTCCTAGCGTTGTACATGGCCACTGCACGTGGAAGAAAGCGCAGCTACAATGCACACGGAAAGGCTAAACTCGCCTCACCTGGCCAATCGGACATTGTCATTGTCATCTTTGCCCCACTCCCAGCCTTTTCCTGGGTCCACAGCAAAGTGCAGGGGCAGCAGCTTATGCTCTGAATCTGTGAGCGGGATCACAGCTGGGGAGGGAAAAACACATGTCAAGAAGTCTTTCTGGGAAGCACAGAAGGCAAATGAACACGCATTGACTTCACTGACTCATATGTAGGCCTGTGACAGACTGTATTTCATCCACCCTCAACCCTTAGAAGTGAAGTACATTCCCCTCACCGAAGGACTTCCCCTCACCACTCAGTACACAATTTAGCCTATTAATCTCCTGGACTTCTGCCAGAGCACCAGACTACTTTCTGCAGACAGGTGCAGCAATGTAGGCCTTAGAACAGACCTTTACTCCAGAACAGGGACAGACACACCTTTTCACCAAACCACCCCCACTTTTTAAAGCTAAAAACTCTTGGCAATATTGTATAGCTTGGTTTAAAAAACAAAAGCTGGCACTGTCTGGACTTGTTTCCTCCTTCTTAGCTACTATTTTCACTTTTGAGTAAAAATAACACAGAGCAAAACCAAGACAGAACCGGACCCTCACCTTGTTCCTTGGCACTGTCCTTCTGCTCCATCGACACAAGTGCAGAAAAATGGGCCTGGTCATAGGCGAGCACCAGAGGAGATCGGTGACACTGGCTGGCTGGGACCTCCAAGGGGAGATAGATCCCTCCAAATGGAATAGGGGCAAATGCTGCAGGAAACCACAGAGGTTGTCACTAAGGTTAGGCCCTTGTGCAGTTGTCTCTCTACCCCACTTCCTGTGTGTCTGTGTGGGGGCATGCACACAACTGTAGTGAATGCTAGGTCCCCTGGAGATGCCCAACGTGGGTCCCCACAAGCAGTTCAAGCTCGTAACTGTGGAGTCATCTCTCTAGTCCCTCAATCCCATATTTGAATTGAGCACCCATCCCAATCCCAACAGCTTTCATTTGAATCTCTTAAGGATTTTCCACTATTTTAAGCCCCCACCCACCCCAAAGGTCTGAATATCTCCTTGTCTGTCTTTCTGTTCTGTCCAGCCAAAGTCTCTGTAAACGGGACAGTCTGGAGGCAGAATGACAGGACTGGCCGGATGACTCACCTTCCCCGCCGGAGTCCCTCAGCATGGTGTCTGCCACGACCACTATAGGCCTCTTGAGCACATGAGCAAGAACAAAGACATGGAATTCCTCTAGGCTCTCATATACTGGCTCCTCTGAACTCTCCACTCTACAGTTACAGGAGATGAGAATGGAGGAGGCACAGCAGAAGGGAGAAGAAGAAACAAGAGTCGTGAGACCAGCTCCAAAAGAGGGGAAGGAATGCCCTGCAGATTATGTTGGGGCACATGGTTGAATCTACTCCCACTTTACCAATCAGGAAGTCCAAGAAAAAGGCATGGGGTTCAAATGGTGTTACCAGTCTGGAAGTAAGGGGCTGGTGACAAGGATAAAGGAGCTTGCCATAATGCCTAACGACCTAATTCAATCTCTGAGACTCACACTGCAGACAGTGGAAAGTGCTGGCCCCTGGTACCATGTTCTGACCTCTGTGCTGTGATGCACGTAAGCACTCACCACTCCTCCACCCACGCACACACATACAAAATAAATAAACATTCAACAATCTGGAAGTGATCCCCATCTCTTAATACTCACCCTTAATATTCAACTCCCATGTCTCTCTATCCAAGATCCAGTACATAAACTCACAGCTCCATCCTGCTTTCCTGACCACCACAATCCACACAGCAGACACGTCATAGGAGAGACCTCCATCTACTCGGCAGCTTAACTAAAGTTTATAAAATGTGTTCTTGTTATTACTTAGCTTCACCTATTCACTGGCTGGATCAACTCCATCTCCTGTGTGGCTCTTGCAGCTCCTGCATGTCTACCTACCATTGTATTCCCACACTCCTGGCCTGGAGTATTGCAAACACTTACCCACCACCACTGGTTCCATTGGTACCTAGATGCATTCTGGGTTCACTTGAGGCAAGCTTGATCAACTCATTCCATTCCTTCTGCCATTCATCTTCAGTATACACCAGTCCTGACTATGAAAGAAATCGTACAGTAATGAAGGCACACCGGGCAAGCAGAGGTTAGGTTCGAAAGGCAATAGCCATCCCAACCCTCCCAGCGTGACATCCACTCTCTATTCTCTGAGCACTTGGTTTACACTTACACAGAGGCAAATTTCTTCTCCTTTTCAGAGTCAAGACCCATAAAATCGGTTGGCTGGTTTTGAGACAAGGTCTCACTGTATAGTTCTGGCTGTCCTGGAACTCCCTATGTAGACCAAGCTGGCCTGCCTCGGCCTCTGCAATGCTGGGACTATAGGCACGTCACCATGCCCTATCTCATTTCTTTCTGAAACAGAATCTTTTGTATTGTCATTGAATTAGCTGTATATTGAGGCTGGCCTTACAATTCTGGTCCTCCTGCACCTGTCTCCCAAATGCTGGGATTAGAGGCACATGCTGCCATGTCTAGTAATCTCACATTTCTTAATCTTCTGTTCCTTTCTCACATGTTGCGATCTGACTCCTAGTTCTGCTCTCTCTGCTACTACCCTGTCCACACAAGGTACATCACCTGGCTGACTAAACTGACAGTCAGTGGACTCTGGCTCTCTTTTCAGTCTCTGAGTACTTTCCTCTTTGAGTGTTCTAGTTTAGCTTCCACACCACTGCCTTCTCTTATTCTCTGAACTCTCCTTACCACAAAACTGGGGTTTGGGTAACCATTTGAGCCTTGCTTTCCTCTGATGACTCCACTTAGGTGCTCAGGACTCCAGAGTCAGCCCTCTCCCAAATCCTTTTCATTTTTTGTTCTATACCTGTCTACAAAAAAAATGCAACCTATCCAAAGCAACTTTAAATTCTATTATTTTAGAATTTAAATTAAAGTCCTGTCTCCTCACATACTCATTCTTCTTCCGATATTTCTTTTATTTTTTTTAAATGATTTAACTTTATTTTACATGCATTGGTGTGAAGGTGTCAGATCTCGTGGAACTGCATTTTCAGACAGTTGTGAGCTGCCATGTGGGTGCTGGGAATTGAACCCAGGTCCTCTGGAAGAGCAGTCAGTGCTCTTAGCGGCTGAGCCATCTTCTCCAGCCCTTCTTCCGATATTTCTACCTATTGAACAGTACCAACTATCACCCAGATACCCAGACTAAGACCCAGAGAGTAGGCTGAGGTTCCTCTTCCTTCACTCACCTCACACCTGCATGCCTCTGTCAACACTTACTAAGCACGCCGTGCAATGCGGCGCTCTCTGCTTTTCTGAATTCTTCAGATCCATTCTTATTAGGCTACTGCATTTCCCCCCAGTGATCAAAATCTAATGCCTTGTTTCCTGAGAAGACATTCTAAGAATCTTTACTGCCCGTGGTATACAAAGCCTACCTCCTGTACCTGCCCCTTCTCTGCACGGGTCTTCTGTTGCATGAAGTCTAATTGGTCTTAATAATCAAAACCCAGAGTCAGATATGGGGCAAATGTTGAAAGATCAGAGAAACAAAGGAGCAAACCACAGCCAACACTTCCTTTGCTAACTCCTCAGCCAAAAAAGGCCAAGCTCCTGTCCCCTCCCACCTTATACTTCTCTCTCTGTCCAGCCATAACACTTCCTGTCTGTCTGTACAGACCTCCAGACCTCTGTAGTTAACTAGTGGCTAGCGTTGTCCTCTGATCTTCAAGCAAGTTTTATTTGTTAGCGCACAAACAAAATATCACCATATTTCCCCTTTTTGTCTAAAATAAAAAGGTTATAACTAATATAAGAAAAACTATATACAATAAGTATAATAACTATATACAATATATACAGGCAATAACAACAATGTCTGATCCATTAGCAATTGACAAATTGAGAGAAAATACTCCATAACTATCCTATCTTGGTGAGTCCAAACGGTTGTACTTAATTCACTATCTATCCTAACTTGTATTACCAACCCAGTTATCTTTTTATATCTTTCAACCTTATATACTTAACACCTCATTTGTAAGTTTCTTTTCTGAATTTGTTAACAAGGAAAACTATATTTGTTGTACCAACGTGGAATTCTCAAGTTTCCACATAAGACCTGAGAAAGCTTGGGGGGGGGGGGGGTTTGAAACGCATAGACTTTGTGTCTCTCATGCAGGCAGGCCATGATGCAGAGACAGCACAGCATTCAGGCTGGAACACAGCATGGCAGATTCCCACCACAGTACACAAAGGTGTCTCCAAGCCACGGAGAGCACTGCATGGTGAAATTAGCTTTTACTCATACAGACAAAATGTTTATGGCCAGCATGCTACAGGCTGCCTGATGGTGGCATGGACCTGCTGCTTCCCACGGGCAGTGACCATGGCTCCCAGAACTGGTGGTGACCTTACCTCCGCCATGTTGGAAAGCCAATAGGGCAGAGCCAACAGTCTAAGCTGTCATGTTGATCCTAGCCATGCCTGCTTAGTATTTTAAAAATTCTCCAGGTAGAAAATGATTACAGATACACAATAAAAACAGATTCAGGGAAAGAAAGAAAAAAAAAGAAAAAAAACCCTCTAAATAGGTCACAACATGTTTAAACAATGTACACAGGCTTAAGAAAGAAAGAAAATGGGGACAGTTATAATTTTAAAAAATAAAATTAAAAGCCGGGTGGTGGTGGCGCATGCCTTTAATCCCAGCACTCGGGAGGCAGAGGCAGGCGGATCTCTGTGAGTTCGAGGCCAGCCTGGTCTACAAGAGCTAGTTCTAGGACAGGCTCCAAAGCCACAGAGAAACCCTGTCTCGAAAAAAAATAAAATAAAACAAAAAAATAAAATTAAAGTCTTTAAAGAGACAGTAAAAAATAATATAAAGAAAAATAAACCACATAAAGATGGAAAATCACCAAGCAGCGGAGCTTCAATCAGCTCAGAGACTGAACCCGGATGGCCATATATTTCCATGGGTGATGAACTCTGCTCTGTCAGCACTGTCTGGTCAGAGATGCCGTTTCTGATGTTGCCACATGTTGTTGTCTCTCGAATTTAAAAGAAAATCTTTGAGTTCAGTACACCAAAAAAAAAAAAAAAAAAGATGGAAAATCACAGAGGATCTGGATTATGTATACTATTACATTTTATTTGAAATTTTGGCTGTTAATGAGCTAACTACAGAGAGACATTTGATTGTGGGGGCTGCTAAGCTAAAGCAACATGCAGATATCTTGACTTCAAAATATGGGAAAAGACGTTGTGCTTTTGTTTCCACAGGTGACAAGAGGCTGTGGATTTCTTTCAAGTTATCATGGTTTGATTGAGCAAGACCTCCCAAGAGGTCTCCAATGGGAGTGATGGCCCAGGTGATCCAATATCCAAAACAGTTTCCAAGCTGCTGGCTGAGATGGACCAACCACACAAAATACCCCAGTCAGGGTATTCTAAATTTTCTCAAGTATCCCATGAGATTACCAACACCCCCAATCAGCCAGAAGTAGTATAAAAAACTACGCCTAAATTCCCAAAATGTTATTTATGAGTTTGTTTTCATTTAAAGGGGGTTGGTTATTAACGATCATAGTCAATCTCTTTCTAGAGAAAAAAAGGAGGATATGATATGAAAACAATTTTTAAAAAGGTAGATTATTAAATCTACTTTAATACAAAAACAACTGTTAATCTCAAAATACTTTACATTGGTATATATTTTGGTTTACTGGTATAAATTTAAGGTCAATTTTCTTTATTTCTACATGTATATTTCTATTCTCGTTTAAAGTATTATGTTTATGTAGTTCATTTAAAATATAATGTATAGGTAAAAAATACAAATGAATAGTCATCTATCATAGTCAAACGTCACATTAGTCAGGTTTTCTAGAGATGGAGAGATAGGTAATCTTCAAACACTTCAAAGACCTATAGAATATGGCATTTAAAATGTTTTAATAAACTTAGAATTCTTAGGATGTGAAACATCTGTTCCTTATGGAGTTTGCTTTCAATGTGGTGAGACAAGACATTTGGGCAAGAAACTGCTCTTTAGCCGGGCGGTGGTGGCGCACGCCTTTAATCCCAGCACTCGGGAGGCAGAGGCAGGCGGATCTCTGTGAGTTCGAGACCAGCCTGGTCTACAAGAGCTAGTTCCAGGAGAGGCTCCAAAACCACAGAGAAACCCTGTCTCGAAAAACCAAAAAAAAAAAAAAAAAAAAGAAACTGCTCTTTACTGGACTGTTTAACAAGATGCTATATAAATTGAACATGCAGGACCCATAGGAAAATGACTGCTGAACTTGCCAAGACAAGGTGGGACAGTCCTTCAGGGTTCCTGCTTCATAAAAGAGTCTGCCAGACATTCTACAAGACACAGAAGAAAGTGACTGATGAATTTTGCAAAAATAAGCAGGACAGTCCTTCAAATTTCCTGCTTCACTGAGAAATCTGCCAGATACTCGAGGCCTATAGGCTGAAGATGGAGGCCCCAACATTGCAGAAGAACTTTGGACAACTGTCCATGAAGTCAGATATCTCTGTCATTTCTAGAGTTTTGGAAAATGCTTACAATGCACTTCCTGTTTGATTAGGTAATATTAGATCCTTCTGGGGTCTTTGATTGAGTTGAAGACTAAACAGTTATAATTACAGTTTTCCTTGGTTAAGATAAAAGATAAATATAAAACTTTAGACTCACAAAGATAAAACAGATGATGGAGTATTTAATTTTGTCAAATACAAATAGACTAAATATTTTAACTGCAATTCTTGCTTGATAACTGTTTTGTTATATGTAATTTTACTATATTAAAGTTAAAACCTTCCTTTTTAATTAGATAGAAAAGGGAGATGATATGGGATGCCCCTCTGTATATTGTGAATATGTTTTATTTTATTACCACTGGTTAATAAAGAAGCTGCTCTGGCCTATGGCAGAGGAGAATATAGGTAGGCAGGAAATCCAAGCAGAGAGAGAGGGAGAAAGAAGATGGAGTCAGAGAGATGCCAGCAGTTGCTGGAGGAGTAAGATGCCAAAACATTATTAGTAAGCCACGGGGCAGGTAGCAATACACAGATTACTAGAAATGGGTTAATTTTTATGTAGAGCTAGTCAGTAAGAAGCCTGAGCCATTGGCCAATTATAATTACTATTAAGCCTCAGAATGATTATTTCCTAAGTGGCTGTGGGGATCAGTCCAGAGGGACTGGGTAGAGACAGTCTCCAGCTACAGGCTCCCCTCTATCAGGGCTGCTCCTGAAGAGCACTGCTTCCCACTCTGATTGTTTACCATAGGTATTCCTCCTGCCTGTAATGACCACTTCCAGTGTGCCTGGTGAACAATTCTTCACCCTTCATAGCAAAGCTCTCCTCTGAGTCTTCCCCAGGACAGTCCCTCCTTCCTGTGGATCTCTCCTCACCTGTTCTACAGAACTCTATTAGAGACACCATGTCTGAGTCAGGTGTAGTGGCGCACACCTCCACCTGCAGGAAGAAGAGACAGGCAGATCCCTGAGGGTGCCAAACCAACTGAGGCTACCAGTGAGACTGAAAAATCAACAGGAAACAAGACACTACACTATGTCTCTTTTGCTCTATATCTTTAAATGTCCATTTTATTCTAGTGCTCTACAAGAAAGAATCATGTTTTATGCAACACGGCCCAGGGCCTATTATATGATCAATAATCAATAAATCCATGCTAAGTGAAGTTATAATTTTTATTAAAGGATTATGTATAGCAATACAAATAATTTGCTTTGTTTTCTTGCTTTTGAACAAGGTCTCACTGGGTAACTCACAGCAAACCTCCTGACAGACATGCCTCAACATCTAGCCAAATGACTTTAAGATATATTGGCTTTAGGGGTTGGGAATGCAGCTTAGGTGGCAGAGTGCTTGCCTAGCATTAACGAAGCCCTGATTTTTATTTGCAGTATCAAACTGGGTATAGTGGTATACTCCAATAATTATGGACAATCCTGGCACTCAGAGGATGATGAGAAGTTTAAGGTCATTCTCAGCTACAAAGTAAGTTGGAGGCCAGACTGGGCTAATTGAGACTCCGTATTGATGAGAGAGAGAGAGAGAGAGAGAGAGAGAGAGAGAGAGAGAGAGAGAGAAACAGAAGAAAAGGTTTTAGGACACGTGATGATTTGATTTTGAGAGATTAAGTTTATCTTATCAGTATATTTTGTTTCGCATTAAAACTGAATTTCACCAGATGAATCTAAAATGGCTGAAAGAAACTTAAGGAAATGCTCAACATCCTCAGCCAGAGAAATGCAGATTAAAAGAACTCTTAAATCCCATCTTACACCTGTAAGAATGGCCAAGATCAAAAACACTGATGACAATTTATGCTGGAGAGGATGGGGACAAAAGGAACACTCCTGCATTGCTGGTGGGAGTGTAAGCTGGTACAGCCCCTTTGGATGTCAGTGTGGCAATTTCTCAGAAAATTAGAAAACAACTTACTTCAAGACCCAGAAATACTACTTTTGGGTATATACCCAAAGGATGCTCAATTGTGCCACAAGGACATGTGCTCAACTATGTTCATAGCAGCATTATTTGTCATAGCCAGAACCTAGAAACCACCTAAATGCCCTTCGACCAAAGAATGAATAAGGAAAATGTGGTACATTTACACAATGGAGTACTACACAGTGGGGAAAAATAATGACATCTTGAAATTTGTGGGCAAATGGATGGATCTAGAAAACATTGTATTGTGTGAGGTAACCCAGACGCAGAAAAGGCAAATATCATATGTACTCACTCATAAGTGGCTTTTAGACATAAAGCAAAGAAAAACCAGCCTACAATCCACAATCCCAGAGAAGCTAGACCACAAATAGGACCCTAAGAGGGAGACATACATGGATCTAATCTACATGGGAAGTAGAAAAAGACAAGATCTCCTGAGTAAATTGGGAACCATGGGAGAGGGTAAGAGGAGAGTGGGGAGGAAAGCGGAGAAAAGTATATAGCTCAATAAAAACAATTAAAAAGATAAAATAAAATAAAATAAAGAGAAAAAACTGAGTTCACTGCTCAGCTACATCCTGACAGCACATATGCGGCCACCGTGGGCACATGAGCAGCACCAGAACAAATGGAATGAGGGCTAGAGCTATGCTGACAATACTTTAATAAAAATGCAAAGTAATTTGCAAACTGTAAAATACTACCACAGACTTCAGATGAAAATAAAGAGGACAATACAGAAGTTATATATGGAATGCTCATGCCATTTTCATACACATCCAGGAGGACCTGCTCTGATTCCTCCTCTCCCTATCACCTAGTTCTGCTGGTTCTGGGCTTTCTGAGACAGGCTTTCTCTGTAGCCCTGGCTATCCTGGAACTCACCCTGTAGACCAGGCTGGCCTCTGCCTCCTGAGTGCTGGTATCAAAGATGTGCGCCACCATTGTCTGGCTTTTCTTTTTTAAAATATTAATTATTAGCCGGGCGGTGGTGGCGCACGCCTTTAATCCCAGCACTCGGGAGGCAGAGGCAGGCGGATCTCTGGGAGTTCGAGGCCAGCCTGGTCTACAAGAGCTAGTTCCGGGATGGGCACCAAAGCTACAGAGAAACCCTGTTTCGAAAAACCAAAATATATATATATATATTAATATATATATATATATTAATTATTTTATGCATGTACTTTGCCTGCATGTATGTACGTGCACCACATGCTTGTTGGTGATCAGTGAGGTCAGAGGAGGGCACTGTTTCCCTGGAACTGGAGTTATGGACAGCTGTGAGTCAGCAGAGCTCTTCCACAAGAGCAAGTGCCCTTAACAGCTGAGCTCCTCTCCAGCCCCTAGGCTTCCTGTTTCAATACACACAGCCACTAGGTGGCAGACGCTTCCAACAAGTTTTACCATCAATTTCAACACAATATAAGAAGAAACAGGAAATAATGAGTATCTTAAAACTCAAGTATCTCAGGTCATCTCCTTCCTGCTCTCAAGGTAAGGGATAAAGTCATCAAAGTTCAAGCAAGACAATCATGAATGACACATTTCCAGTGGGAGACTTTCGTTATGCCACCAAAGTATGAATAAAAGGATTGCTCCTTCACTAGCCTCTAGTCTATGCACACATGCCCCAAAATGAAGAGCAGAAAACATAGAAAGGAACTTAGCTACTTCTGCTTCTCCTGAATAAACAGTTCCAGAATCTAACTCTATCTTTAAAGTAACTATAATAGGTTTAATAGTCATAATTGAGATCTACACAGCAAGTTCCAGGACAGCCAGGGTTGTTAAATAGAGAATCCCTGTCTCAAAAAACAAAACAAAAATCCAACATTAATTTCTTATATAAAAGTAATCACAATATCAGCCAAATCTCTGAACAGTAATATTTAAATTCAACTTAACAAGTATCTTTTTACATGTTTTAATCAAACCAAAGCTAAGTATATGAAGAACAAAGTTGTAGACTATTAAAAACATTCAAGCATTTACACAAGAATTAAAAACATGGGTGGCAAGCAGTTAAG
Organism: Microtus oregoni; assembly: GCF_018167655.1. Lineage (NCBI taxonomy): Eukaryota > Metazoa > Chordata > Mammalia > Rodentia > Cricetidae > Microtus > Microtus oregoni. The sequence goes on along the minus strand of NW_024543830.1, from coordinate 3,281,112 downwards.
GGTACTTGCTACCAACCCTGAAAACCTGTTCAATCTCCAGACCCCACACTGTGGGAGCAATTTGTTTCATACAAGTTGTCTTCTGACTTCCACATGTGTGGCATGGCATGCACACATTCACATATAATAAACATTTTTTTTTCTTTTTAGTTTAGTTTTTCGAGACAGGGTTTCTCTGTAGCTTTGGAGCCTGTCCTGGCACTAGCTCTTGTAGACCAGGCTGGCCTCGAACTCACAGAGATCCGCCTGCCTCTGCCTCCCGAGTGCTGGGATTAAAGGCGTGCGCCACCACCGCCCGGCATTTTTTTTTTTTTTTAAGAATTAAGAAGAAGCTGAAAATAGTGATTTACCCATATCCTAGCAATTGGGAAGCTGAGGGAGAAGAACTGCTGCAAATTCAATGCCAGCCTGGACTAAGTAGTGAGTCTCAGGCTAGCCTGGGTTACCAGAGTAAGAGCCTGGCTAAGGAGAAAAGGGAAGAGGAAAGAGGGGGGAAGAAGGAGAAGTGTGAGAAGGGAAGAACAGGAGGTGAAGGAAGAGAGGGGAGGGAAAAGGAAGGGAAAAGAAGAAGGATTCAAAATTAATCTAGGGCAGGTGAGATAACTCCGTAGATAGAGGCACTTACCACCAAGCTTAATTATTTGAGTTTTGATCCCTGGAATCCACACAGTGGAAGGAGAGAACCAACTCCCACAAGTTGTCCTCTGACCTCCACATACACATTGTAGTAATGTATGCAGCCCCCCAACAAATGGATGGATGGATGGATGGATAATCTAGCCTAATAATACAAAATGAAGTACAAAAATCCTATGAAATTGAAGCCAGGTGGTGGTGGAACACGCCTTTAATCCCAGCACTCAGGAGGCAGAGGCAGGAAGATCTCTGTGAGTTTGAGGCCAGCCTGGTCTACAAGAGCTAGTTCCAACACAGGCTCCAAAGCTACAGAGAAACCCTGTCTCAAAAAAAAATCCTATGAAATTATCATAGTGCATTAAAACAACAAAGCAAAACAAAAACCCTTCCACTAAGAACTACTGAGTATCTGTAAAAGGCACAATGTTAGAAACCACAGGTTTCTCTCGCAGGTACAGGCCTCGATTAGCTGATCTTAGTAGATAAGAAGGCACTTGTCCTGTGGCATTTCCTGCATTTTCTGTGAGTTTCAGAAGTACACAGGAAGACACAATCCAGCACTAGGAGACTTTGGAAACAGGGTTCTCCCACCCAAGCTCACCCACCTCTTTATTCTGCTGTGTTTGCTGCCACCTCCAGCGTCTTCTCAATGCTTCCTTCTCGATACCCTTCTCCATTAGTGCATACAAAGCTTTCCTCAGCACCAAGTCTCTATCATGGAAACCCCACATCCCTGTGGGGAGAAAGCAAGGCACAGGACACTGTATTAATTCAGCTCCACTTACTAATCCAGCCTTTGTTTTGTGATGACAGGGATCAAACCCAGGGCCTCAAAAAAGGACGGGGAGGATAGAATACATTCCCCAAACTCCTGAAAGGAAGCCCTTACTCCTCAGCAAATCTAACAAACCAAACACAACAGCCAGTAAGACTGGTATGGCACCACGACTATCAGTATCAGAGCTCATGAAAGAGCTAGAAAATGGGGACCCCTTCCAAAGCTAAGAACAAATATACGGAGTTGTGAGTCCAAAGTCAATGTCACAAGAACCAAGTAGAAGAATAATCAAGTATAATGTTGCCACTACACATGTATATAACCACACAAACTTTGCTTACTATGCTCATTACTCCTAGAGCTCAGCTCAGAATGGAGCCTAAACCAGCCCTGTGCTTGTCTATCTCTAAGGACAACAAGCCAAGTCAAGGCTTGCCCATCTCTCTAAGTCTGCTGTGAGGCCTCACTTGACCTGAGATGAAATCCTACACGTGATGTTTGGCTCAACTGCTTTCTCTCTACAGGGGAGGGAAGACCATTTTTAAGACTCACCAAGAGAGGCTGCATGCAGGAGGCAGTTCCCATCTCCAGTAGTTGCTAAAGGAAGCAGCCTCTGACAGGTGGAGTCCACACTGACCCACCAATTCAAACGCCCTACAGACATGACAGTAGGAGAAAAGGAGAGAAGTGGATTAAGAAGACAGCCCGGAATAAAACTACTCTTTTTCCCCTTGAGATGGGTGTCTTGTTACACATGACCCTTCTGCCTAAGCCTCCCAATAGAGATACTGCATGCTCTGTATTACTGTTGTTGTTATTATTTATTATTATGATTTTGAAACATGATCTCATGAAACATGACGGGCCTTGAACTACTGATATATCTGCCTCTGCATCCTTAGTGCTGAGATTATAGGAACACAACATTAAGTCCAGACTCTGTGACTCTCTATATAGTCTTTCTTACAGTTAGAATGTATAGGGATGACTGGTTAGATCAGTGGTCTTAAGGAAGGACTGTTTTGTCTCATGGGATCATTAGCCAATGTATGAAGATATGTCTGTTTGTCACAATTGGTAGAGAGGTACATACTTCTGGTATCTAGCACACAGAGACCAGAGAGAACATTATATTATAAACATAAAATAATGCTAAAGGTAGCATGTACAATAAAGAATTAATCTGGCACCAAAAGTCAATATTGCTCAGACTAAAACTGTTAGCTACTTTGTTTGAATCCTTCACTCTGGCAAAAAGACTGGTAAATACACTGGAAGCAAAGCTCAACTTAACTGAATCATAAACAAAAGAAAAACTATGTATGGTATATGTCTGTATCATTCAGCACTCTGCAGGTATGCAGTGTGACATTAAAGTTATAATCAAAAAGAAAAAGTACATAAAGCATCCAAGTAAATCAGACTCAACTGTGAATGGCAATCTCACAATTGCCAAGTCAGGCCTTACAGGAGGGAGCTAGTTTACAAACGACCCTTAAAATTGTGTTTCCTTGAGCAATTAAAAGTTTACAAAAGGTAAAACGGCTTATAATTTCACTAGATAACTTGCTAGCTTCTGAAGAGAGTTAAAGTTAAGATAGATGGATATGAAATGAAAAAACTCCCTTTCCATGTCCCCACTTCCAACCTCCAATTTTCCTTCCATTAGAACTGAAAATCTTTTTTAATATTTAAGTTACGTGTATGAGTGTTTTATCTGCATGTATGTCTATGTCCCACAAGAATGCCTGGTGCCCTCAGAGGTCAGAAGAGGGCACTGGCTCTCCTGCAAGTAGAGTTATAGACAACTTCAGGCTTACATGTGAGTACTGAAACAAAACCTGTGTCCCTGAAAGAACAGATTCTGAGCCATATCTCTAGCCCCCTTGGGGATTTTTTTTTCCATTTTTGAGAAGGGTCTCAATAGGTAGTGATAGCTAGCCTGGAGCTTGCTGTGTAGACCAGGTAGATCAGATGGGCCTCTTCTGTCTCTAGAATGCTGAGATTAAATAAAAGAACACACCACTAAGCCTGGCCTTTTTCAATTTCCACAACTACCATGAGGATATTCTAACACGTAAGTTCTTCCCAGAACCGCCAACTACCATACTGTTTTACAGTAGCTAATTTTTTAAAAATTACACTTAGCGTGTGAGTGTGTAAGCAATGGCACATGTGTGCATGTCACAGCACCTGTGTGGAAGTGAGAGGACAACCGGTGGGAGTCAGTTTTCTTCTTCACAGTGTGAGTCCCAAGGATCAAAAGTAAGTCATCAAGCCTTGGTGGCAGATGTCTTTATCCACTGAGCTATCTTGCTGACTCAAACTAATTTTAATGCTAATTTAAAATGAACTCAATTGTAAAGGTAAATAAATGTAAATAAAAGTCATAGATGTGACTCTCAGTGCATCATCTATAGCCTTGGTCCTCTGTGTTTGCAAAGGTGCTCCATGGCCAATTATAATCAGTCATATTTGTTCATGTGTTGATTTGGGGGCATCAATTACTAAACCCTTCACATATATATCTGGTTTCCCTTCTATTAAATAGGAACTTTCCAAAGTATCTAATGTTTATTCCTGCCCCTCACCACACACCTGGCTAATTTTCATTCATTATCTCAGGACACGTATCTGACTGACCCCTATCTGTGACAGCTATCAGATAACACACTTAAAAAAGAGGTTGCTGAGGAAGACTGGCCCCTTTCTGTGGCTGCAGGCAGAGACTAGAGGAGGCATCGCTGAAGAGGAAACACCCACTGACCTGCCTGTTCCAAGGCGACCAGCATGGACTGTTCAATGAGATCCCTCTCTATGAAGCTTCGGAAGTCTTCTTTGTACACAGTGAGATCTGGAAGCTGGAAGGCACAGATGGGCATTTCCAGGGGGTGCTCACTGCTCCCCCCACCCCCACCATTGGAGGAGACATGGGACCGGGCCAGGGAAACAATGCTGGAACTGGCGTGGGAGATGCCCCTAGACAGGCGTTTTTCTGCAATGAGAAATGGAGTCACCTTAGAATATATGCAACCCATTTTGAGAACTCTCCACAGATGAAGGAGGTAAGAGCACTTGACCGTTTCCAGTCAAGGAAAAACTACCTAACCAGCTACTTCTGAACCTCATGGTATTTCTTTTCTTAAGCCAAATACAAAGGGGAGAATATACAAAATGGTATTTTTGTAGATACTTAGAGTAGTACAAAAACACATTCACCTAACCTTGTTGAGGTTTCCCTGACTTTCCTTTTCCTATGACCTCATCTTTGACTCCCATTTTTCAACATGAGTGTGAGTCATTCACTTAGCAACTAGGTCATTTTTCTAGTGGGAAGAAGAACAAGTAAGAGAAATGGGCTTTCATTTGGTTGGATTTAGCCAAATAATGACTCTAGTAAATCCTACATCTTAGAGGATGTAGAAAAGATTTCCATTATAGAAAAGAAAGTGACAGTGTCATCACCAACATCTATATTATTTACTATAACTTTTATTAGTATTCATATTTATCATAAATTTACAGAGACAGTCAAATTTTAATATGCCAGAGAGCAAAACAGTAATGTAAACTGCATCCCCAAATCATTTCATATGTTTTAAGTACATGGCACCTGCAATGCCCCAGCCCATGTGACATTATGAGCAAAATGTGTCAGTATAATATTATGTATTTGCACAGCTTGAAGTACATGGGTGATTATCACAGGGGATGGGAGCTCTAATGCTATGCAGTTGTTGATGTGAAGCAAGCAAGAACTGTCTCAGCCCATTGTATAGCTAGCTACAAATTACCAGCTGAATTTGGTGGGAAGAGAGTTAAGGAATGAAAACACCTTTAAAGGAGCACACAAACTCTTCCTAATCCACATGCAAAAGCTTTGTCCTCAGTTCAAGCAATACCTTGAACGATGTCATCCTGTCTCTGTAGGATTGGTCGAGAAGGGCGAGTGGGTTCTCTATCAGAACACCCTTTTTCAGGGGTCTTAGAACAACTACTCCCTCCACTAAAGGGTGGAGACAGGTTCCCAGCATGGACTTGGCGTAGCTGTTCAAAATCACTGAGGGCAGCACTCACATCCCAGTTCTTTCCTAATAGAAAAAAAAAAATACAAAAAAAAAAAAAGAAAAAAAATACCATTTTAGACCCAGAGTATTATGAAACTGGAGAGAGACATAGGAAGACCATTCTAACCACCCTAGCACAACCAAGCAGGCCAAGTATGGCAGCACAAGCTTACAATGCTAGAACTCGAGAGGGTGAGACAGGAGGATCAAAGAATTTAAAGCCAGTCTGGTCTACCTCAGACTCAGTTTAAAAACACCTCATATCAAAAATAAACCTAGTAATGCCAGGCAGTGGTGGCAGATGCCTTTAATCCCAGCACTTGGGAGGCAGAAGCAGGCGGATCTTGGAGTGAGAGGCTAGCCTGGTCTATACAGGACAGCCAAAGCTATACAGAGAAACCCTGTCTCGAAAAAGCAGATAGATAGATAGATAGATAGATAGATAGATAGATAGATAGATAGATAGATTAGGTGATAGATATAGTTATAGATGAACAAACAAATAAATGAGCCAAGTAAGAACATACTAATAATGCACACCACAATTCTATCAACTTTCTTATCCAACTACTTTAATTTTCTTCAATCTGAAGCACTGATTTTCTTTATTGTCTATTTCCTATGTAAACTATATAATGATACTTTGTCTCTAAACTCAAAGGGCTCTTCAGAGACTTAGTCACTAAAATGAAACTCCTTTTACAGATAAATGAGACAGAGCTTACAGAAGTACCATGACTTGTTCAAAGTCACAGTTAGTTTGCACCGGGCTCATTAGCTGAGGTAGATTCTAGGATGTCTGAAAGCCACCTAACGGTGAAACTCTCCAGTGAAGAGTTTCTAGGTATCACAGCACCAAAAGGAGCTGCACTGCTCCTGCTTTACAAACAGCTCTCTATCTCAAAGACTCGATCGCAGTTTTCTGCAGCTAAATTATTTCATACATGTTGGCTGTTTGCACCTGTGCACTCTAGCTGCTGCAGCCTTGGGTTAGCTTCTCACCGAGTACCCTATACCTCCAATCTACCCAAGAAATCCCATGAGATTTGTTTTTCTAAAGCACCGTTCTAACCATTTTAGCTCTATGTTCAAATTCTTTATGTAATGGCTCATCACTAATCCTTTGCCCATTATTTGAGACTTTCTATGACCTCTCCTATTTCCTAGCCTTTTCTCTGTGCTATAATTTACTTATTTATGAAAATGTAGATAATAATACTAGCATGCTGTGTAGCCATTTCTTCCAGGTTGGATATGATCATTGCCATCTGACACCCTCTTCTGGCCTTCTTAGATACTAGGCATGCACATAGTATACATACATGTCAGGCACTCACACACAGACATAAAATAAGACCAATTTTTTTTTAATCCCCCTTAGTAGGTAGATGGTAATGAGATTAATGACGTTCATTAGGTCCCTCCTTTGCTCAAGGATATATAAAAATTTAAGAATTGGTTCAAAGACAGACTTTTTGGTGGTATAGCTGTCCAGTTTTCCACATGCTTGGCATGCTACCCATGCTCCTAAAGTAACCTCAATAAGTTCTGGTTCAGCAGGCTAATTTTGGTTGAGGTAGCTTTTATAATCTGCTCCCTCTATCAGGGATGGATAGAAATATCCTTCCCCAGAAAAAAATCATGCAATGCTGTGCCTGAAGCACAGTGCTGTTCTGAAGGTTAAGCGAGTCGAAAGCACGTACAACAGTATCTTGTATGCAGATTCCCACATGCATTTACTACTGCTGCCACAGTCTCTGTTCTTTTTTTTAAAATATTTATTTATTTACTTATTATGTATACAATATTCTGTCTGCGTGTATACCTGCAGGCCAGAAGAGGACACCAGACCTCATTACAGACACCAGACCTCATTACAGATGGTTGTGAGCCACCATGTGGTTGCCGGGAATTGAACTCAGGACCTTTGGAAGAGCAGGCAATGCTCTTAACCTCTGAGCCATCTCTCCTAACCCATGCTTGCTGACTTAATTCTAATACTCTTCAACTCTCTTTCTTCACTCTTTGTTCTAGTCTCCTCTCGTGTTCTGGTCTCCTTGCTGTTCCTAGATCACACCAAGACTGCTCCCACCAAAGCCTCTCTTGCCTATTCTACTGCATAGAAGACTTTTCTCCAGTGTATCTACATATGTGAATCTTTGTAAACTTCAAGTATCTGTTCAAATATCACATTCTTAGTCAGTCCTACGCTGGCTTCCCAGTTTAAAATCACATGCATTCCATCACTCTGCTCAGTTTCCCAAATGCACTCCATACCCTAGAACATACTTTACAATGTGTATCTCTACCATACTTGTTTACTGTTTATCCTACTGCAACATCAGGATAGGAACTTTGGCACAAGCATCCAAAATAATACCTAGCATCTAGAAGAGACTCAATAAATACTTGCTGAATAAATGGAGAGTATTTTCCCTAAATCGATTCATCTATTAATCTATAGCCTGTTTTAAGAACAGGATCTCCAACTGTCAGGAAAGTACCTTAAAACCATCAGGCCAACACGGAATGCCAACCATCTCCACCCCAAAACACGTGTGCCCTCTCTTCCTCATGTGACCCCTAAATCAGTAATAGAATCACAATCCCTGAAAGTCCCAAGCCTTCAGTTTCAGCTCCTCACACTCTCTTCTCCCTCACTATCGCAGTTAATCCTCAGGGTCTAAATATCTCTCACATCCATTCCTTCTTGTCTATTTTTATTATCTCTGCCCTGACTCAAATCCTCATAATACTTACCTAGTCTTTGGTGTTTTGAAAGGGAGACTCTCTAATAAGACTTTCTAAGTCTCTCTGCTCCTAATCTTTTTTCTAATTTATTCTTTGTACTACAACCAAAGTTAATGTTTTGTTGTTTTGATTTGAGAACAAGGCTAGTCTCAAATTCACAGAGATCCGCCTGCCTTTCCTGAGTGCTGTGATTATGTGAAATTATGCCTCGGAAAGAGTTAACTTTTAAAGAAAAACAGCATGAGAAAGAAGGAGACAACATCAAAGTTCTTTATTTCTTTTCTAAATTGTACCTTTTTAAAAAGTCACTTATTTTTTTATTTTATGTGTATAAATGTTTAGTCTGCATGTATGTGTGTGTATCACATGCTTCCCTGGTGTTCAAGTAAGCCAACTGAAGTTGCATAAAGCTATGAGCCACTATGTGAGTACTGGGAACTGAACTCAGGTTCTCTGTAAGAGCAGCAAATGCTCAACTACTGAATTATCTCTCTAGCCACTAATTTATATTTAAATCCATCAACTTCTCTCCCTCTCACCCACACTGTGGTCTAAGTCACCATTATCTCTCACCTGAACTATGGCAATTCTTAGCTGGTTTTATCATTGGCCACTTCCAATACAATCCTATTGGAATAGCTTGAACACTGAAACTGGAAAAACTATTCTTATTCTATTAAAAACTTCACTTCCAATGAACATAGAAGTCCCTTACTATGGCCAACAAAGGCCCCATATTCTGCTTCTTGTCCACCTAACCAGCTCCCAATCATTCTCTCATCTCTCTCACTATTTCTCTTTACATTACATCCATCTCTCTACTCTTAGGGTTGTCTGTAACTACTTCTCCTGGGTAGGCCTTCCAAACTCTAGAGCTGAACCAGATTTCCATCTTCATTCTCATAGCACGCTCAGCTTTTTTTTTATATATATATAACATGAGTGTTTATAACATATAAGAAGTAATTTGTAACATAATCATTAAGAGACACATTATAAAAAATTGTCAAAGGTTCAAATCCTATGTAGCTTCACTAAACCTCTGTTTCAAAGTTATAGCATGGTAGTTGAGAAAATACATCTTAAGTACCTGGCATATGCTAGGCACACTGCACATTTTATAAGATGATGATTTCATTTTTAATTTTTTTCTTAATTTTGAGTGTGTTGTTGCGCTGCGTGTAGTATATGTGTGTGTGGTGTGTGCATACAAGTGTGTATAGAGGTTAAAGCATGTGTGTGGTATATATGTGTGGTGTGTATATACAAGTGTGTAGAGGCTAGAGCTCAAGATCAAGTGTTTTTACTTATGATTATGATTTTAGTGAGCTAATTTAACTTTCTTCTTGGATTATCTGAATATAAACTCATGAAGAAAGCTCTGAAAACATACAAGGTGAAGGGATTTTGGATTTTAAAACTAGTTGGGCACACCAAGCAGGTAATAAGAAGCAACTTAAATGGAGGTCTATGGTATACAGAATACTTTTCTGATCACCTTAAATATTCCTAGTAAATATCGCATTTTGCTTTCTTTTCTCACTCTCTCCTTACCTTCCAGAAGATCTCGGGCCAGCCCTGGCTCTGCACCTGTAGAACGGACAAAATCCGACAGGACAGCATCCATGTCCAGGGTCATGGGATCATCAGGTTCTCTCAGGCAGCAGGATGTGAGCAGAACATAGATCAAAATCCAGGCTTGAACCTGAAAAGGAGATAATCACACAAGGCTCAAGTAAGTACCTAGAACAACATCATCCCAGCCCAATTCCAACAGGTTTATCTAAATGGGAAACTATTCTGGTTCCTTCATTCTAGTTGAAGTTTGAAATAAAGAAGTTTAAAATTATTTGAAGAATCACACTTAATTTCCTCATTAACAATAATGTCTTATTGCCTACAATAACCACAAACCACTGTGAACAAAGCTTTCTCTCCGCTATTTATTTATTTATTTTATTTGCTTGTTTGAAAGAGGCACTAGGTATTAAACCTAGGGCTTGTATATGCTGCGCAAGTGCTCTATACCCACCCCAGCGTCAAGTCTGCTTCTCCAGTTGAAAGAAAGGAGGCAGTAGAATGCTGCCCAATAAAGCTCCCCAGCCTGCAATGTTTCCTAACATAGCCCCATGTTCATTTCTTTCCTGAAACATATTTATTATTAAGGGTTTTAGTTTATTTTTGGAGACAATGCTTTATTCTGCAGTCTTCTTGCCTCAGCATCTTGAATGCCATCATGCCCTGGGTTTCCTCTGAAGTTAATTTAATCATTCCCTGTCTAACCTCTCTTGATTTTCATACGCCAAGTTTTGGGAAATAGGAAGTTGTGTGTGTTCTTTCCTGATGTATCAGCAGAACAAATCACTTGACACACATGGCACACTGGCCCTTAGCAGACTCTTATTAAACAAATGAGTACTACACAGCAGAGGAGTTCAGGGTTGAATAATATTCCCTTGCTGGCTGAGTAGACAGGAAGTGTAAAGTAAAAACTGAGAACTACTGAAAATAAAACAGCAAACTATTCTACACATCTGAGTAGAGCCCAAAGGCTCATCATAAAAGCAACTTCAGGAGTTCAGGAAACAGGCAGAATCAGAAATGCTTTTCTCCTTCCAGGATAGATGAGTACTAGGTAAGTTTACCTGAAAAAAAAAAATCCTTTCTTTCAGACTTGACTTTAGCAGAAACTATGTCTCTGACCTGACCAACTGGCACCAAGCCAACATTCCTCTGTGGTTAACAGACCCAGTTGAGAAAGCAAAAATAGGATGGAGAACAGCCTCTGACCAAATTCACCAGGTCTAGAGAAGGTGGCTCATTCATAAAGTGCCCAGGTACCCACTGCCCACTACACCCACTAATTCCATCTTTTTGGAAAAGCCAAAACTAGAATTCTTGAAAACAACAGGTGACTCAGACAGAACAGTCTTCCTACACCTAAAGCCTAAGGATGACTCCCAAGCATTTTTTTTTCATCCCGCTTCTGTCCCAGGATACAACTTGTTTAGTGGTATGATCTGATCCCAATTTTCTTCATTCCTTGAATATTGTAAGGCAAATAAGAAATATTTGTGGGTTATAAAAATTCTAACTCTCTAACCTGATAACTCATTGTCTTGGTGGTGGTAGGTAGCTCTTTTGATATTTTTTTTTTTGAGAAAGAGAAACTATTATTTCTTTTAGTGCTCTAACAACACAAGAAGTCAGTGGATACAGGACATGATTTATTTTATCCCAGGCCAACATTTAGCAAGGTATCTACAATATTTCAGGAGTAATAAATACCTGCTGAATAAACTCAATGTAAACAAATGTCTCGTCTTCATCTGCCTCAACATACTAAGCACCAAGTCAACATTCCTCTGAGGTTATTAACCTCCCTCTAACCCAGAACTGCATGAAGAACTTCTGACCAAGCTTTCTAAACAGTGACCCAATCAATCCCCTTGAAGTCTGTGCTTAAGAACTTAACTTCAAGGCAGGCAAGTGGTAATGTCTATAATACCAGCACCCAAGAGGCAGAGGCAGGAGGATTGAGAATTCAAGGCTACAAAGAAAGACCCTATCTCAAAAAATATTAAAAAGTAAATGCTTTCAGAAATCATAGATGAATGAAAGGCTTTTCATCTCCTAGCGCACATGAGAATTCTGTCCAAAGCCCACGGTGTTCAGCACTTTGGTCACAGGACATGGGCACTGCCCAGTAACAACATATAATTAAACAATGCAAAATCAAGAACCTAGCTCCAAAATGAACTTTAATCTCTGTTCTTAAAAGATAAAACAGGAGGGCTGGAGAGATGGCTCAGTGGTTAAGAGCATTGCCTGCTCTTCCAAAGGTCCTGAGTTCAATTCCCAGCAACCACATGGTGGCTCACAACCATCTGTAATAAGGTCTGGTGCCCTCTTCTGGCCTTCCGCATACACACAGACTATTGTATACATAATAAATAATAAAAATAAATATTAAAACAAAAGATAAAACAGGACTGATGAGTGTGGTGGCTCAGGCCTTCAATCCCACACTCAGAAGTAGAAGAGGGCAGAGCTCTGTGAGGAAAGGCCAGCTTGGTCTACAGAGTGAGAGCTCAGAGCTATGAGAGCTATGAGACCCTGTCTTGATAGACAGACAAGAAAAGTAAAGAAACAAAACAAAGCAAGCCACTTTAACAACCTTCTGAGAGGATATGGGGGAAAAACAGAAACAGCACTCAACAGAAAGGAGAAGACCTGACTAAGCCACAGGCACGCAGACAATTTCCAGCCAGATTCAGGCTCCTGAGCACGAGAAGCAAATGAAAACTATTGGTGCTATGGCATCTGAGATCTTACATGGTAACAGAAGGTAGGTCATTCATTTCCAAACATCTAAGATAAACAAATAACTCATATCTGGAAAGACTGGCTCTTCAGCAAAAATGTGAAGCACTAAAGCAAGCTTCTTGGCAGCACATTCTTGTATTTGATTCTCCAGGTACATGGCATGGACTGTGCCCTTTGCCCAACAGGTAAGGACAGCAGCTCTTGTTACATCACCACACCTGGCTAAAGGTTCTCAAATTCCATGGGGATATCGAAGCCAACGGCAAAGACTCTGCCTCAGCACACAGGAAGGAAAAACCCAAACAAGAAAACAAAACACTAACCTTCAACTTTTCAAATAAAGGGAGGCAGCACTCAAATCTTTGTTGATTATATGTATAGACAGATTCAAACGTCAAAATCAACCAGTTTCCTAGTAAAGGGGCCATCACCAACTACTCAGACCAGTGCAAGGACTCCTCTATTACATCTCTAGCAGGTCATCTAGTTCCCGAGTGAATACAAGCTTTGATAGGGAGCTCAATGCTTTCAGCTCCAACTGTTATAAACTGTTTTCTTCTAAACAAAAACCAAGTCTATCACCAGATCCCTCCCCCAGTACTGTTCACATAATGGTTCTTATTCTGTCCTATAGAACAAAATTAACTCCTGAGAATGATGGATTTTTTTTCAATGGAAAATATTAAATCATTACTTCACATAAATACTTGTTGTGGCCCAACATCATGACTCTGTCATCCTCAATCATTTTGCAAAGAATTGCTGGTCCAGCAGGTGAGCTCTTTCCTCATTTGCAAAGTATTGTCTGGAGTTCACTTTCCCCTTGGCGTGCCAACCGAACTTTGCCCTCCACATCTATCACCATCTGGTCTGTCTTAGTTTGGATTCTTATTGCTGTAAAGGGATACCATGACTACGGCAAATCTCATAAAGAAAATATTTAATTGGTGGTGATTCTCTTACATTTTCAGAAGTTTAGTTCATTATGATCATGAAGGGGAGCATGGCAGCATGCAGGCAGACATGGTGTTGGAGCTGAGAGTCCTACATCTTGCAAACAACAAGAAGTTGACTGACTCACATTAAGTGCAGCTTAAGAAAAGAGACCTCAAAGCCTGCCCCCACAGTGACACAGTTCCTCCAACAAGACTATACCTCCTAACAGTGCCACTCCCTTTGGGGACCATTTTCTTTCAAACCACCACATTCTACTGCCTAGACCCCAAAGGCTTATAGCCGTATCATAATGGAAAAATGCATTCAGTCCAACTTCAAAAGTCCCGATAGTTTCTTACGGTCTCAAACATGTTTGAAAGTCTAGTCTCTTTTGAGATGAATGGCAATTTCTTAACTGCAATCACCTATAAAAATCAAAATCAAAAAGCAGATTACATACTTCCAACATATAATGGCACTCCAACACACAGGGAAGGGAGCATAGTGAGGAGATACTGGACCAAAGCAAGACCAAAATCAGCTTGGCAAACTCTAGACTCTGCATCTCCATGTCTGATGTCAAAACACTCTGCACATCTCCAGCTCTATTCAGCTTTGCTGACTGCAGCACACTTCTTTTTCTTGGGCTGCTTCCACTCCCTGTTAGCAGCTCTCCTCCATAGCTATCCCATGACTCTGGCATCTCTAACATCTTGGGGTCTCCAAAGCAATCCAGGCTTCAACTTCACACTTTAACACAATGGCCTCTCTAAGGACTCCATTCAGGGACACCCCTGACACATCCCTGGTCTCACTGGCTGTTCTAAAGTACGGAGGAAACTTCTATAATCCATTTCTTCCACCTTTAATTCTTTTTTTTTTCTTTTTCGAGACAGGGTTTCTCTGCACGCCACCATCGCCCGGCTCCACCTTTAATTCTAAAGCCAGAACCACACGGCCAAAGCTTTCAAGCCCTGATGCTTGTTGGGGCTGGAACATGGCCCCCAGTTTAACTCCAGTCTTACCAGATTTTTCTTTTCCTTTTTTGCCTAAGCTTGGACATTATCTTAAATTTCCAAACTCTAAGAGATGAGATTTGTATCACTAACCTTCTGTTACACATGAAAATGACAAATAACCTCAAAGAAGTTAGGTGATTCATCAATGTTACTCAAGAACTAACTAGCAGAACAAAGATGTTTACAAGTCAACCCACAGCACGCCAGAGACCTGGTCCTTATTCTATACTGCACTGTGTCTGCAGAAGATGGAAGAAAATGGGCAACCCATTCATACAAAGTCTACACTCACTGCTTAACCCTCTCAACTCCACATTCAAATAATCAACTCTAGGTTCAGATGCATCTTGTTACAAATCCCTAACCTAACACTTTAGGGAACCATGGGAATACAACTATTCTGTACCTAATATATAAAAAGGAAAATACACAGTTCAGATATCTTGTTTGTATTACAAATATTTACAATCTTTTTTTTAAATATTTATTTATTTATTATGTATACAATATTCTGTGTGTGTGTATGCCTGCAGGCCAGAAGAGAGCACCAGACCTCATTACAGATGGTTGTGAGCCACCATGTGGTTGCTGGGAATTGAACTACAATCTTTAAAGTAATACCTAATATAGATCTTTGAGAAATGCCAGCTGTCTTTGTGCCCAAATCCTTATCACAATACTAATTCCACCAGTACCCAACACAGCTGCCTATATTATTTCTTCCAAAGTTCTCTCTTCTCAAACCAACCCCTCCAAGAGTCCTACAAATCTTCTCTTGTTTTTTCAAGTTTTTTTTATTTGTTTGCTTTGTGGGGGGTGTTGTTTTGTGTTTTAAGAAAAGATTTCATATAGCCCAGGCCTTGAACTCTGTGTGGCCAATGGCCTTCAACTGCTTATCTTCCTGCTTCTATCTGACAAGTACTGAGAACACATCCATGCCGCCTGTTTATGTGATGTTGGGAATCCAACACAGATCTTCATGCATGTTAGGCAAGCATTCTACCAAATGAGACACATTTCCAGCTCAGCTCATTTTTGCTTGGGGATTTGTTGTTTGGTTTTTTAAGACAGATCTCGTTGTATGGCCCAAGTTAACCTTGAACTCACTCTGTAACCCAAATACGCACTGAATTTGCAATCCTTCTGTCACAGCTTCCCAAGCTTCCCAAGTAGCTGCAATTATAGGCCTGCACTACTGTGCCTAAAGCATTGGGGGTTTTTTGGTTGTTATTGTTGCCATTGTTTTAGACTTAGATGGTATGTGTAATTTATATACTTTTCTTCTTTTTCCTTTCAGATAGGGCTGGGTTTTCTTTTTTTATTTTTAAATATTTATTTATTATGTATACAATATTCCCTCTGCGTGTATACCTGAAGGCCAGAAGAGGGCACCAGACCTCATTACATATAGTTGTGAGCCACCATGTGGTTGCTGGGAATTGAACTCAGGACCTTTGGAAGAGCAGGCAATGCTCTTAACCACTGAGCCATCTCTCCAGTCCCCATGGGTTTTCTTTTCTTAGGTTTTAGTTGTTGTTACATTTTGCTTTGTCTTTTGAATTCTCTCTACATAGCTCTGGCTGTCTTGGAACTCACTATGTAGATGAGGCTAGCCTCGAACTCACAGAGATCTGTCTGCCTCTGCCTCCTGAGTGCTGGGATTAAAGGCATGCACCATCACACTCAGCCAAGATTGTATTTTCAATAAAGTTAATTTTTAAAATAGCCTACAAAAATAAAAGTTCTACTTGAGCTCTTTAAAGACTGACTATTGAATTCCTTATATATATACCACTACTAACAATAACAACAAATCAACAGCCCACACTAAATGCAAAACATAATAGCTCTCAAAAGTCAACTCTCTAACTTTTAGTAACAACCAACCCTCTCCCCTACTTGGTTCATAATTATTGGTCATTACTTTATCGATTATGAAATATCTAGTTGGTGGAGAAATCAGATAGAAGGGGAAAAATAAAACTACTGTACTATCTGTGTTAGTTATCCATATAAGATTAATTCATTTTAAATCTCTTTTGGTAATTAATTTCCTTCCACATACAGTTAATAGTTTTTAGCCTTCATTAGACAAAGAAGTTTTCCTTTTATAAAATTAGATACCTAAAAACCAGGCACACTGGTGTGTACCTGTAATCTCAGCACTCAGACGGCTGAAGCAGGAGGACTGGCCTGAGTTGAAGGCCACCCTAAGCTACAGAGTACCAGGTTAGCCAAGGTTACATAGTGAGATACTATTTCAAACAACAAAACAACAAATTAGATACTTCAGCTCAAAGATTTTCATCACTTTCTTCTTTTTAGTTCTGCATCTATCTTTTCTGGTCATCTCTAAAACTCATTTAGCTACTATAGGCTCTATAAAAAGCACCTGCCATTGTTATTAGTTGGTCTTTTAGACACTTCCATCCTAACTTCAACTTGACTATCAGTCATTCATTCAAGATCTGCCAACCTGAACTACCGTCTTCTAGATACCGACTTAAGGGCTGGGATACAAACGATGAAGAGGAGACACCATTCCACCTTCAAGGCATTTGAGCTGGATGAGGAGTGTACACCTGTTAGTGTCACTAGTGTAGGAAACACAGAGCAACTATTTTACCTACAAGAGTTAGGAAGTGGAATCTTTAAGAACAGCAGGAGGCGAGAGGAGAAGATTGCATTTTGGTGGATATCCTTGATGTCAGCATTATTATTATTATTATTTTATACTTTAAAAGCTTAAGCCGGGCGGTGGTGGCGCATACCTTTAATCCCAGCACTCGGGAGGCAGAGGCAGGCGGATCTCTGTGAGTTCAAGAACAGCCTGGTCTACAGAGCTAGTTCCAGGACAGGCTCCAAAGCCACAGAGAAACCCTGTCTCGAAAAACCAAAAAAAAAAAAAACAACAACAACAACAAAAACTATCCATCCTTATTGATACTGTCCCAGCTGTTACTATCCCTCCCAGTAACTACACAGTCACACAGTCACACGTATCCCAGATGGAGTTAGGAGTGCACACTCTAATACGGGTTGTCTCCAGCACTCTTTGGACTTCTTTCACTTAAATAGGCTGCTCCCTCTTGCAGTATTTGTTTCACTTTTAGTAGCAAATTGGGGCTGGAGGAATGCTCAGGAGTTAAGTACTGGTTGCCCTTCTAGAGGACTTGGGATTGATTCCCAACACCCACATTGATACCTATAATTCCAGTTCTAGGGAATCCAACACCCTTTTCTGGCCTCTGCTGGTACCAGGCACGTACAAACCACACAGTCATACATGTAGACAAAATTTTTACAAATTGGGGAGTTAGAGAGATGGCCCAACAGTTAAAGAGTCCTTCCTGCTCTTGCATAGGAGTTCAGTTCGGCTCTCAACATTCACATGTTGGCTTACAACCACCTGTTACTTCAGTTCCAGGGGTTCTGATATCCTCTTCTGATCTGCACCAGACACCAGGCATGTACATGGTCTACATACATACATTAATAAACCTTAAAAAATAAGTCTCTTGCACTTATGTACATAAGATTAGGTATGAGTATACGACACACTCTGATGGCTCTAGTCTAGGGCAGTGCACTCCATGCTTTCGTCATTCACATAATTAACATCCTATGTGGACAGAGGTAGGGAGGCGCAGAAAGTTAGTGTTTTCCTGTGTCACACTTTAGAGTCACGAACTTTTAGAAATATCAGAGACTTTTTTGAGACAGGGTTCTCTCTGTAACAGCCCTGGCTGTCCTGTAACTCACTTTGTAGACCAGGCTGGCCTCAACTCACAGAGATCCACCTGCATCCACCTCCTGAGTGCTGGGATTAAAGGCATGCACCACCACACCTGGCTTTATCAGAGACCAGTTTATTGCATACTTCAAGTTACAGATGACAAGAACTCAGAGCCAAGTGAGTGAGGTTTAATCACCTGTCCAAAGACACAGAGCTAACTAGTGATAAAACTAGTTCCAAGATCATAAATCTAGCCGGGTGATGGTGGCTCACACCTTTAATCCCAGCACTCAGGAGGCAGAGGCAGGCGGATCTCTGTGAGTTCAAGGCCAGCCTGGTCTACAAGAGCTAGTTCCAGGATAGGCTCCAAGCTACAGAGAAATTCTGCCTCAAAAAAAAAAAAAACAAACAAAAAATCATAAATCTAGTGATTCCAGTAGCTGTTACCTGACATCACATATCATTAACTTTCAGTTTCCTCCAGTACCCAGCTAAATCTACAACATCTACAACATCTTCAACATCTGTGAACCAAAGAAAAAGATGTGCACTTTAAAAGTCAACCCTTAAGCAATCTCCATTCAGGAAAAGAAATCACCTGTAAAGATATCAGAGCAACAGAGCAAAATCACTTCTGTGTGCCAATCAACACTAAGAGAGAAATCCTACTTGGAACATCATATGCCTAAGACCTAAAGCAAGACGGTGGGATAAAATTATGAATCACAGAGATATTTTCTTTTTACTTTTATATTGACGGTTTAAAGCTAGATTACTTTTTCATAATAAACTTATTTTTATTGAATAAAACTTCTCTTGTACTAATTAAATATCACTGTTGAGTTTTGAACAGAAACAAACAAAATACCAACTTTAACACATTTCCTATTTACCTGAGTGGAAAGCCTAAACAAAATACCAACTTTAACACATTTCCTGTTTACCTGAGTGGAAAGCCTAAACAAAATACCATGTTGAGAGAAGGTACCAAGTCATGGGGCAAAGGGTAGTTAAGAAATGAGTTAATTTAAATGTAAGCATTAGCTAGTAACAAGCCTAAGCTACTGGCCGCGCCTTTACAATTAATATTAAGTTTCTGAGTGATTATTTAGGAGCAGCTCCCTGCACAGGAAAACTCCACCTACAGGAAGATATCAGTTAACTTCCTTTACTGGATAAATATATACCAAGTATCAGAAATTTGAGACAAAGACAAAAGAAACCACAAAAGGGGGAAAGATCTTCAATATCTACTGAACAAATTGCTTTTTTATTATTATTACAGTCAAGTTTCTCTTCAAGAATGCCAATCATTTGAAGCTATCTATGAAGTCCTTTGATGGAATACCTAATCAAATACTCAGTCAAAGACATTGTTTACTCAATCTCACTACTTTGGGAGTCAAACAGACACTGATCTGGACCAAAATGTTTGCTATCTATTATACAGGATCCATATTAGAAGAAAGTGGTTGATCTTACTTCCAACTCAGGATAAGCTGTTTCCTATGTAGATGAATGCTTTCAGAAGAACATATTGAAAATGTCTAAGGTCAGTGTGGTGGTGTCTGCCTATCACCCCAGCATTTGAGTCACTGGCCTCTGACTCTTACCTAAAACTATCTTAAGAATGAGTTATTATCCATTATTGTTTTCAGTGGTAGTAGTGTTGGTAGTAATAATTACTGGCTTTAAAAATAGAAAAGACATAAAAGGAACGATAGAAAATTATCTCAAAAACCAAACCTAGTTTTAATGAGAATTCAAAAGCAAATAAGTACTCTCAATTCTACTAGATGGCCAATAAGTTACTTCTATCAAAAAACTGGAGGACTAACTCAAGCAAAATAAAAATCACACATTTCCCCTTAAATTATGCACTTAATAGGCCAAACTGACCCAGTCGGCAAGTGTTAGGCTCAGACCCGCAGTGAGAACCTGAAACCACAGAACTGTGTCACTGCGCCCTTTCCTCAAAAGCTTACCTACACAGGTAAATGCTTAGGATTACAGTTAGTGGAGGGGGCCTGCTCCACAATGCACATACAGAGGTCATACGACGACATGTGAGAGTCAGTTCTCTCCTTCCACCACGTGCATTTGAAGTAACAAACTCAGGTCAGCACAAGTGGTACAAATGCCTTTGCTCACTGACCCATCTCACCGGCCCCAGGACATAACTTTCCAAAGAAGAAAGACTGAAATGTCTGAAGAAGGCACTGGTAAAGCACAGCACCTGAGTACTTTTTGAATATTTAACACAGAGTGGGCACAGGGGCACATGCCTGTAACACCAGCACTGTGAAGGCTGGGGAAGGAAGTCACAGTCCAAGGTGAGCCACGGCTACAAGAACCGGGAGACTATCTCGCTGACTATGCTCCTACCAAATATCACACATTACTTACAGGTCAGACACACCCACATCAACTATCCCATTAATCTCACAGGATATATTCAGATTTTCTTAGTACCCAGTGTTGGGTAATAGTCTCCTTGGAGATTGAAACATTCTATCCCAGCATGTAAAGAGACCCTAAAGGGAGAGAACAACTTAAATTAGGTAACAAAAAAGCAGAGCCAGATGGTGGTGGAACATGCCTTTAATCCCAGTACTTGGGAGTCGGAGGCAAGTGGATCCCTCTGAGTATGAGACCAGCCTGGTCTACAGGGTGAGTTCCTGGACAGCCAGGGCTACAGAGAGAAACAATTCTGAAAAACAAAAACAAGCAAACAAAAAAGTAGACCAGAGAGGGCTAGAGAGATGGCTCACCTTGGACTCAACTTCCTTCCCAGCCTTCACAGTGCTGGTGTTAAAGGAATTTGCCCCTGTGCCCACTCTACTTTATGTTAGATCTTCAAAAAGTACTCAGCAGTTAAGAGCACTGGTTGCTCTTCTAGAAAACCCAAGTTCAATTCCCAGCACCCACATGACAGCTCACAACTGTCAGTAACTCTAATTCCAGGGGATCAGACATCCTCACACAGATAGACATACATACAAGCAAAACACCAATGTACATAAAATAAAAATACTTAAAAAAGGAAAGGAAGGAAGGAAGGAAGAAAGGAAGAAAGAAAGAAAAAAAGCAGAGGAAGAGGTCTGTCTGGATTACTCAAAGACAAATGTGGCAAGATTTGTGTTGAGCTGGAGTCTGTAAGGAAAGAGTTCACAGAAAGTCAAATTGCGTGCTAAAGTGCTTTCTGGGCGGCTTTAAAGCCCAAAGAGCAGTTCACTGAAGACATCTGCTGTAGAACACAGGTTAAAAACCATCAAGCCTGTCCCGGGAGTGGGTAATTATCCCCTAGATTGAGGAGAGCATGTTTTCCTCCAACAAAAGACCAGCCAGGAACTCCCTCAACAGCAGGTACAGTGTCAACACAGGGCCTGTCTGACCCAGGAAGCCTGCAGGTACAGCAAGACCATGTTCCCCTGTGGTCCTGGGTAGGAGGTCTGAGCAGATAAAGTCAGGCCCACTGAATTCATCAGGTGTGGAGAGATGTAAGGAGGCTTCATGGAAGAGCTCCAGGATATGGAGATGTAATGGCGCAGAATAGTTGAGGGCTACAGGGAGCTAATTAAGTTAGCACCTCCCATCCATGCTTTGTACCCACCCTTGATCTATGGAGGAAACAAATGATACAAATAGATGGAACGTTTCCGTGCTATATTAGACCTCACTGATATGTGCCTTTAGTATCTTAGTAGTAAACTTCTGGGATCACCTGCCACTTGCTCAGAATCCATGACAACAGACTTTCAGAGTGCTCCACTGAAGTATCTTTGTAACCCCACAATTTATTATGGAACGGTGGTTCAGGATGCCTTGCCCTGCCCGTCCTCTGGAAAAGGTTTTGTTATATAGATAACATAATGCTAACCTGAGCGTTTTGCAGATCTGGAAAGTCATAACAGACACATGTGTATGTGGATGGGGCTCAGTCTGCACAAAAAGCAAGGTCTGGGCACAGCTGTAAGATGCATATTATACTTGACAATGTTACTGACAAAATCCTACAAAAGCCCCTGCTTGTAAATATAAAGCTACAGGCATTCTTGGGATATTGGCAGATTTTCATGTCCCGTCCTGCCTAAGCTGTCTGTCTTCTGTATAACCTGATGAAGAGTGTTATATAGAACTGGGATGGAGAGGTTCAAGAGCAGGAGGTTCAGGAGCAGGCTAAGCTCCTTGTAGGACAGGCTAGACAGCTGTGTGCCCCACTACTGTCCTTCCTGTTACAAGTCACCAGTTATTCAGAAGGCTACAGCTGGTGGCTATGACAAAAGCAACCTGAGCACAGTTCCAATTGGATTTTAGCTTCAGTCATGGAAAGCAGCAGAAGCTATATACAACACCCAGTATAAAACTGACAGCATCCTCAATACTAAATACTTCTAATACCTATAACTTTGGTCCTACCTAAACTCTAGAACACAAATGGAATTCAGATTCTGAGTCTTAAGCATCTGTAATGCTTTCTAGTAATTTCTAAAAGAAATCTTTGTGCCTATTTTGAAACTGTTGAATATCACTTATCCCAGGTATTGACACATGGTAACAATGGCCATAATTTAAAAATAATACTCTCAAAAAATAATAATACTCTCAAGCCATGTAGTGGTGCACACTTTTAATCCCACACTCAAAAGGTTGAGGCAGACTGATCTTTATGAGTTCGAGGGCAACCTGCTCTACAAAGCCAGCCCAGAACAGCCAGGGCTATTACATGAGAACCCCTGTCCCCTCCCCCCAGAAAAAAACCAATAATAATAATAATAATAACAACTACAATGAGTACTCTCTTTTATAACATGAGCTAAAGAATCAACTTAGAATACAAATAAAACTGATACATGGCTAGGCAAAGGATACCCAATTCTTTATGTTCTTCCCATCTCAAAACTCTTTCCTAGAATTATAATACAGAAAACATTTTCTAATTGAATGAGCTGCAGAAGGTAAATCTAACCAAAGTGTTCCTGGTCACATATTCAAAAGGAAGAACTAGGTAAAAGAAAAATGTCCCAACTGGAATAACTACATGACACTGTTAATGCATTACTCACCACCAAGTGAAAAGAGAGAACATGAGACTGTGCATGGAACGTTCAGGAAGCCTAGGATGCTAATTCTTCCCAGTCTTCAAAGCACGTGGTCTAAAGCAGGCCACAGTGTCCAGTTTATGCCCGGGTATAAGTAGGGGGGAAAAAGAAAAGGTATTATGGGCAGGTGGGCTGTCAGCGCAGACACATTTCTTGTATTCAAGAGCCTTTGAAACAGAGGAATTCACAGGATTCCAGCTATTTTCATACTTCTCTTACTTATGTATTTAAAGATTGTCATTTATATACAATATATGTAAATGACAGTCTAATGTAATAAAGGTTGCAGACATTATCTCTGAAGTCCACCAAAGCTCTATCTAAATCCTAGCTCTATCCCTCTTCTTCTTGTAACCTTGGGTAAGTTGTTCAGCCTCTTTGTAACCCTGGCAGAGACCTCCTGTGACATTCACTACAGTATTCTCAGCACTTTAGTGCTCAGTGCCTTAGTGTTTAGTACTCAGCGCAGTGCCTCAGCAACAGCAATGACTATTTTAAATAATTCATCTGTCATTGTGTGTAAGAATAGCTACCTTAAGGGACTGCTGTACTAAATGAGATATAAAGTGCCAGGTGGAAGTCAGGATAGGATCTACAATCAAACAGTAGTACCGTCTTCCTTTTTTTCTCCAGCTAGGTCACAAGTTATGACAGAGACCCTGGCAGAGAACAAAATGGGGTATGGGCCCTAGAAACCAAGTGCTGGAAGCTGTTTACTACTAGAAATCTGGCCACAAACCCCAGCAAACGTAGATGAAATTAAGAGCAGTGCTAGGCCTTTACAGTTGAAGAATAACAAATGGTGATACAGAAAATGTTACTCTGAATCGTTGGGCATCTGTCAATACGTAGATAAAATCATGGCCAAAAAGAAAAGAAGGTGAGAAGGAGCACTACCTTAATGAGTCTGGTTACATATTTTAAAGACACATACAAGCCTCTTATCTGTTAGTAAAAGTACTAACAGCTTCACGGTACTCACCTCCCTGTAGGGAAGAACACCTATGTAAGTTGTCAATCGCTGACAACATAAACCAGCAAGAGCTGACTTCAGACTCACGTCCTCCAAAAAGACATTACTTACAGCTTGCTAACCCAAGCAGCCATTCTACTTGCAAGGGAAAAATTATTTCATCTTTAAAACTGAGAGAAAGAATATACATTTAAGTCCAAATTCCAAAAGAATCTTTCCCTTTGAATACAAAGAGCTGAGCCTCAAAAGAAGACAACACTAATTACTTGTTGTAGTGCATGTTGAGCATGACAGCTGTGAGCACACAGTAGTGTTTAAGTGCACAGAAAACCTATCCAGAACTGAAACAGCCTGTGGTTAGACCTCATCATAATGTGGTCTTTAACTTCCCATTCCATTTCCCAGGCTTCTGATCTGCACTTTTAGCCACGACCTACCTCCTCCTAAGCAATATGATACGGTAAGAGAGAACACTGAAGAACAGACAGTCGAGAGAGCTCCAGGCTGAGCTCCATTGCTCACTGGAAGCAAACAAACTAGTGACTTCAATTCTCAATTCAGTATTAGCTGAAAGCTTCTGGCTAGAACCAGTGTTTTCCAAAGGTTCCCATGAGGGAAATCTTCCCAAGAAAAATATCCCAAACCAACCTAACGAAGCTTTCCTATTGCCCTAAACTATTTGAAAATATGCACATTATTATCTACCCCTTTCCCACAATAAGAATTACTAAATTGTATTTCTCTCCAAATCACTCAGATTCCTCACTATTCATTAGTGGAAATTTTTACCTCTACCTTCCATACTTATACAGAATGCTACATGAATTGATTCCGCACTTAATATTTAGTGTTCATGACTTTGCATTAATATTTATCTTGTTTGCAAATATTTATTTATTTTTTTTAAAGATTTATTTGTTGTGCTTATAGTATTCTGCCTGCATACATGCCTACAGGCCAGAAGAGGACACCAGATCTCATTATAGATGGTTGTGAGCCACCATGTGGATGCTGGGAATTGAACTCAGAACCTTTAGAAAAGCAGGCAGTGCTTTTAACCACTGAGCCATCTCTCCAGGCCCCATGTTTGCAAATACTTAGTACTCAAAATGTTCATGTGTACGCACGTGCACACTGTGGACAGACAGACAATGTGGGTGCACATGTGGTTTGTACATGGAGGCCAGAGAATTGTATTAGGTGTTAGTTCACTTTTACTATTATTTGTTCACTTACAACTGTTTATTTATTTGAGGCAGGATCTCTCACTAGCTTGGAGCACATCTTGTATGTTAGTCTGACTGGCCACTGAAACCCAGGGACCTGCCTGTCTCCCCCTCCCTAGTTCAGGGATTACCAGCATTACCACCAACACCACAGACAGCTTGGCTATATGGGTAACAGAGATGAAACTAACGTCCTCATGCTTGTGATTGACAAGAACTTTAAGAACTGAGCTATCTCCCAAGTCCTAATTATTAATTTCTTGATGCATATAACTCTATACCGGAGGCCCAACTTTTCAGAAAGCAAATATACAAACAATGTTTGTTGTTAATTACCATCTTGGACAAGTAATTCAAATTTTCTGGTCCTTGTTTTCCTCAGCTAGAAAATGATAGTAACATGTAAAGTTCCTTTAGGTCTAAAATGCTGTATGATGCTATATATGCTACAAAGTCTGCATTTGTTTCTCAGTGTGTGTGTGTGTGTATGTGTGTGTGTGTGTGTGTGAAAGAGAGAGAGAGAGAGAGAGAGAGAGAGAGTCCTATCTAACCCAGAATGTGGATTCCCACAGGACCTATCCTCTTACTCTTATTTACTGGACAACACCTTCTTAGCATCACTCTGGTGCATCTGCCCAGAGCCGAGTACACAGACAGTGCTCAGGAGACAGGAATGTATCATCTTCACCAGTCAGCAAACACCAAAGGAAATTTACACAATCTTAATTTCCATGATGAACAAGTATATTATAAAAAAAATTACAAAGATGATGTGAAAGAAGCTAGGATACGGCAACACTTAAGTCTAATTTTCAATATCTTTTTCAGGATTCTGAGAAAAGTAATGGGGAATCTCTATCTCTGGTCAGTAGGTAAACAATAGCAGGCAAGAACAAAGGACATCAGAGACTTGTCCCTTAGTAAGTGATGGTAAATCAAAAGAAACAGAAGCAGGTGTTCACAGCGGGCTCTAACAGCAGACAAGAACTTGCTGCCTAACACGTGTAGCTGTCAACACACATTTCCCCACGTCTGGACCTCAGCTCCTCCACGGAGACCAGCTCCACAGAACAGCAAGCTTTACTAACATCATGGTCTCAAAGAAGAAAGCTCCTTTTCCTTTGCTCTTAGCTGCTAATGATTCAAAAGGCACAAAAAAGGGGCTGGAGAGATGGTTCAGTGGTTAGGAGTGCTGGCTGTTCTTCAGAGAACCCAGGTTCAATTCCCATCGAGTACATGGCAGCTCACAACTGTCTGTAACTCCAGCTCCAGGGGATCTAACACCCTCTCACAGACATGCATGCAAGCAAAACACCAATGCACATAAAATAAATAAATAAAATAAAAATACTTTTAGAATGCACAAAAGGATTAACGCATTTAAAATAGCTTTGACCGAAGGAAAGAGAGAGGGAGGGCCGGGCGGTGGTGGCGCACGCCTTTAATCCCAGCACTCGGGAGGCAGAGGCAGGTGGATCTCTGTGAGTTCGAGGCCAGCCTGGTTTAGAAGAGCTAGTTCCAGGACAGGCTCCAAAGCTACAGAGAAACCCTGTCTCGAAAAATCAAAAGAGAGAGAGAGAGAGAGAGAGAGAGAGAGAGAGAGAGAGGGAGGAAGGGAAGAAATCCTACTAAAGAACACAAAATTGACCTTTCCAGATATATTTTTCATATAATGTTATCCAATTAACTGTTAGTATACAGCCTGGAGATAGTTAAATTACAAGACTTCCATAACACCCTCCACCAGGTTTTGAAGAGTTAGGGAAAGATGCTATGCTCCTGTCCATAGTCCTATTCTGCAATATCTAACCTCTGCTTCTTTGCTCTTTCCCTGACTTCAGCATCTTCCCAACCTAAGAATACTCTGGGAACCACAAGGTAGTAGAATAGTCTGGGGCTAGAGCTCCTTCCCTCTTCCTTCCCCAAGTTCCTAAATAAAGTCTAGGCCACAGGCAATTTTCTCCAACACCAAATCTCCCTATGGAGACAGTCAAAGGGGGCGGGTATCATTTATGGACTATGTAAACTTATTAAACTAACACAATTACATGTATATAGTCACAGCATATTTTTCATCTCAGGCTTTTTGTTTTGTTTTGTTTATGTTTTTGTTTTTTGAGACAGGGTTTCTCTGTGTAGCCCTGGCTGTACTGGAACTCGCTTTGTAGACCAGGTTGCCCTCAAACTCACAGAGATCCACCTCCCTCTGCTTCCCATGTGTTAGGATTAAAGGCGTGCACCACCATGCCCGGCACCTCTGAGGCTTCTTGGCCAAAGCTAAGTTACCGACTGAGCTATCTCTGTAGCCCTAATTATTAACATCTTAATTCTGACGACATTAATAGAAGCCACTCTAGCCCCACACATTCCCTTACAACCTTCATGTGATCCAAAAGAGACACTCCACCAAAATTTGACCTAACGATAACTGTAAAAAAAAGTAGTTGAAGTAAAATTCAGAAGTACATTTCAGAAATATAATTGAATTTGGGATTATCTACTTCAAAAACTTCATGATATTATGCTTCGGAACTCCAAGAGGAAATTAAACTTCATGTTAAACATACAAACTTAAGTAGATAAAATTACTAATATTTGACTGTTCATACAGTTACCTTAATAGTTAACTCTTTTTATTTTTTTTATTTATTTTTTATTTTTTGGATTTTTCGAGACAGGGTTTCTCCGTGACTTTTGGTTCCTGTCCTGGAACTAGCTCTTGTAGACCAGGCTGGCCTCGGACTCACAGAGATCCTCCTGCCTCTGCCTCCCAAGTGCTGGGATGAAAGGCGTGCGCTACCACCGCCTGGCTTAATAGTTAACTCTTACTTGGGGTTAGGCAAATCACTGAGGTCCAAACAATGTTTTGTTAGGGCTTTAGGCTGCAGAACTAGTATGACTTTGAAGCTTTTAAAACAATCATCTGTAGCTTTTGAAGCTTTTAAAACAATCATCTGTAGTTTTTGAAACATCCTGCCTTCAATTTTGTTTGTTCATTTGTTTGTTTGTTAAGACAGAGTTTTTCTGTGTAGCCCTGGCTGTCCTGGAACTCACTTTGTAGTTCAGGCTAAACAAGAACTCAAGAGATTCACCTGTCTCTCTGCCTCTGCCTCCTGAGTGCTGGGATTAAAGATGTGTAACCAACCAACAACCTAGGCCTCCTCAATTTAAAAAAAAAAAAAAAAAAAAAAAAGGATGGGAGGGAGAAAGGAAGCGAGCGAGTTGGGCAGTGGTGGGGCATGATTTTAATCCCAGAGGCAGAGGCAGGTGAATCTCTGAGTTAGTAGCTAGCCTGGTCTACAGGACAGCCAGGCCTACACAGAGAAACCCTGTCTCAAAAAACAACAAAAATAATTCTGGTAATCCCACAGTGCGTAGGCTGAGGCAGGACTGTGAATTCTGGAACAGGCCAGTGTGAGCTACATAGTTAGACCTCATCTCAAAAAAAAAAAAAAAAAAAAAGTTGAGAAGCGGGATGTGGGAGGAGACATGGCTAAAAGTACATGCACACATGTATGTAAGAATGTGTGCTGGCCGGGTGGTGGTGGCGTACTCCTTTAATCCCAGCACTCGGGAGGCAGAGGCAGGCAGATCTCTGTGAGTTCGAGGCCAGCCTGGTCTACAAGAGCTAGTTCCAGAACAGGCTCTAAAGCTACACAGAGAAACCCTGTCTCGAAAACCTAAACAAACAAACAAATAAATAAATAAATAAAAAAGAATGTGTGCTGGAGGTGGGAGACATGGTTAAAAATACTTGTACACATGTATGTAGGAATGTGTGTACCACGTTTTCTTCTTTAGGTCAAAATTTCCTGGTCTTCAGCAGCATTTAGTAAGTAAACAGAGGTTGGTGTGTGTGTGTGTGTGTGTGTGTGTGTGTGTGTGTGTGTGTGAATATTCATCTCTAATGAGGATATCAAGACCTTGATGACAAAAGCAGAATCTGATAGCTATTGAAGTGAGTCTGGCCACAGGAGCACACAATGATCAAAAGTCACCAGGATCAATCCCCAAGAGTTTCCCCACTGCGATGATATCACCTATCCATTTCTGATACAACTTCCAAGGACTGTGCTCTGACTCCCTGCAGGAAATTAGTCTTGAGTGTACTTTATGTATATTTCAATATACTTTTATTGCAGGATGTTTCTTTGTAAATTTTACTTTTATAGGGACATCTCCAATTTTTAAATTAAAATAAGAGTTCACTAACTCAACAGACCCTTATTTTTTATTAATCTGACCATTTAATCACTAATCATGACTAATTGTTACTAAATGCTTACTGTGGTAAGACCCACAAGGAAAACAAAAATAAGGGACTACTTGTCTGTTTTTAAGGCACTTACCGTGCTTAGAAGAGGTATACCAATGGCACAAATAAGCCAAAGGATGAGAACATACAAATACTATATGACAAGTACCAATAACACAGTACAGATCAGCAGTGCTACAGTCGGTCGCATCCTACTGGGAGACAAAACAAGAAAGATGCTGTGAAAGACTGAACCCAGATCTTAACGGCTGTCGGGGCTCTTTAGCAGTGGAAAGAGGAAGTAAACTTAAAGATTAAGTGGCAGCATGAACTAGATCCACATCTAGACACATCTGAGAAAGCGATTTTGAGAACACTGCAAACACTGTATCATCTGTTGACAATAGTAAGACTACTTACATAAGATTTATACAATATACATAAACATGTTTATGAATATACAATATGTAGGAAAAAAATTATAAACTCTAAAATGAAATGATCAGGCCCACAGTCTCTTCTTGAAAAGAGGAAGGGGGATGGATGTAGGTTAGACTTCAGCTATATTTGTAAAATATTTTAAAGAGTGTAAGACATCTAAAACAAATATGATAAAATAGTAATATTCTTTAGATTTGAGTTGTGGACTCAAAATTATGTTAGGGCTTTTTCCCTAAAATTTCCTAAATGTTTAAAATAGCTCCTCATGAAAAACTGAAAAGCAGCCAGGCAGTGGTGGTACACGCCTTTAATCCCAGCACACAGGAGGCAGAGGCAGGTGGATCTCTAAATTCAGCCTGGTCTATATAGTGAATTCCAGGAAAGCCAGGGTTATAAAGAGAAACCATGTCTCAAAATAAAATTAAAAAAAAAATTGAAAAGGATGGGTAGGCAGCTGGCAAACTCTGGGAATCATGGGTTGGGGAATAGAGCTCAGCAGCAGAGCACACGCCTAACATGCAAAGGTGACCCTGGGGCTGATGCCTCGCACAACAGAGGAAAGCCAGAAATAAGGGCCATTAATGCAATAGTAACACTCAGAAGCGGGATAGTTCCTCTAAACTTTTAAGGCAGTAGTTTTCAACCATCCTAATGCTGTAACTCTTTAATACAATTCTTCCTCTATAATACACCACCATATGATGGTGACCCCCAACAAACCATAAAATTTTGTTGCTACTTGATAATTGTAATTTTGCTACTGATATGAATTGTAATGTAAACATCTGATATGTAGGATATCTGATCAACCCCTGTGAAAGGGTCCTTCAACAACCCCCAAAGGGGTTGCGACCCACATGTTAAGAACTGCTGTTTCGAGAGAACACGTGATCGG
The DNA here is from genome assembly GCF_018167655.1 of Microtus oregoni. Classification (NCBI taxonomy): domain Eukaryota; kingdom Metazoa; phylum Chordata; class Mammalia; order Rodentia; family Cricetidae; genus Microtus; species Microtus oregoni. The sequence continues at coordinate 3,249,971 of NW_024543830.1, read as the reverse complement.
TTTCATTTTAGGCTGGAGTCATAAATACTTCACACAGTACACACAAGAAGCGTCTAGAACAGGGCGGAGTAGGGTTGACAAACTGGTTAAGAATGAAGTTTTTATATTGCCATCCCAAATCAGATAGCTGAGGGGAGTGAGAACCACCTTCCCAAATAACTTAAATGCCGGTGGAGCAAAGTCATCTCCCCCAAAACAAAGCCAAGGAAACTTCCAGCTACAGAGGAATCCAGACAAGGACTGGCTGTGAGTAGTTCTTCTGTACCTCCTTTCTCCCCTCCCCCAACACTCATAAACAAAAACAAAATGTACCCTTGCCCACTTGAGAAAGAATCAAGAATTGGCAGATCTGCTGAAGTGGACAGCTTCCAAACCAAAGCCCTTTTCTGGGGAAGATGTTGACACAGCTCAGAAAACAGAAGAAAATCGCAAGTCAGTCAAGATCTGAGGAAGGCCATCAGAAGGTACCCATCCTTCCACACTCCCCAGAGTCTTAACTTCCTCAAGGGAATCAGGAAACTGAAAACGTTCCCTATCTGATCCTGTTTTTCCCAGCAAAAAATGACACATAAACTCCCATTAAAACCAATCTCCTTCCACAATTAAAAGATATCCTAATAATACCTTCTAGACACCTAATTGACCCAGTCAAAAGTCCCTCCTAAGTAGTACTTTCAAAGCAGGATTTTCTCAATCAAATCTTGGGAAATATCATTGTTCCCTTTGGTTAAAAATGACAGTGGGATGGGGGTAATAATAAGCCCTTCTGTCTTGTAGCACAACACAAGGAGGGAGAATGAAACAAACACTGAAACAAGACAGCAGAGAGAGCGAACAGTGTGGTGACCTCACATTTATTAATCACCTGCCAAAGGTCAGTCACAAGACTGAATCCTAGACTGACCTACTAAAACTACTCTGTGATTCTGATTAAATCCTCAGGTATTCAATTTGAAAATTAATAAAATATAGTAATCCCTCCAATTCTCTAGCTCCATAAATTCCATCAACAAAAATGCTCTGGTTAAACAGAAAAGTACCAAAAGGCCCTTTGCCTTGTTCATTTCAAATACACTTTAGACACCACTGAAATAACCTTTCTTGGATTTGAAACTTATCACCATATGCTTATAATCCTTATTATCGCCCCCATTTACTGCACTACCAGTTAAAGCACGCCAGTGGTAGAGCACATACCTAGCACGAAACTGAGTTCAATTCTCAGCACCACAAAATAAACACAAGTCAGGCATGGAGGTTCACAACTGTACTTAGGAACACTTATGAGGCTGGCAAAGAAACAGCCATAAGTTCAAGACCAGCCTGAGTTACGTAGTTAAATTCCAGGCCTGCCTAGGTTACAGCATGAAACTCCATCTCAATAAATAATGGATGGATGGATGGATGGACATACTGACAGGAGATAAAGCTCCACATGATCCAGCCTTGCCCAATTTTGTCTGCCATCCATAATTTCTTAGACACTACATAAATCTGTTTCATTCCTTTACTTTTTTATTCAAGCTATAGTCTCGGCATACAGTGTGCTACTCTCAGCCTCCTGTAGGCTGCATGCTTAGCTCAACCTTCCCTTCCAATGTCATCCTCTAGGAGGCCAATTGTTTGTCCTGTGGTTGCAGACCCATGGCAGAAATGACGTGTGAGCCTCCGTTCTCTACCCCATAACTTTATTACAGCTTTTACCACACTTCATCTATATATTTACTATCTCTCAATTAGACCCGTTGTTCTCCACCTTCCTAATGCTGTGACCCTTTACTACAGTTCATGTTGCGGCGACCCCCATCAAAATATTGTTTTGTTGCTACTTCATAACTTTTTGCTTTTGCATAACTTTTATTTTGCTACTGTTATGAATAGTACTATAAATATCTATTTATGCAACCCCAAAAGGGGTCGTGATCCACCAGGTTGAGAACCACTAAATTAGACCCTTATGCTTCTTATGAGCAGAGATTTTTCCTGACCCATTCCCACCTCTCCAGCACCTAGGACAGAAGTTTGTAAGATGCGAGACTCCAATAGACACTGGGCGGGGCAAAGACTAGAAAACAGAACCAAATAAACAGGAAAGGAGAAAGAAGAAGCAACTGGGATGGCTCGAAAGGAAGAAATGCTAACACTCGGGATTCCTGCCAGTATCCACTGTGCTGCTTTCTCTGAACCCATCCTCACACAACTACAGCTATTGCATATTTGTGATAACCCTGTTATCCACTGCCCCACCCCAACTCTGGCAACCAAATCAGCTTTCATCGAACATGTGCCATTTGAAATCAAGTATACCCCAAATTGAACTCATCATGTTTTCCTTAAAAATAAGGAAATATGAGGCTGCAGAGATGGTTATGCATTTAAGAGCACTTGCTGCTCTTCTCGGAGGAGCAGGGTTGCGGACCCAGCACCCACATTAGGTAGCTCACAACCAACTGTAACTACGGTTTAGGGAATCTGGCACCCTAACCTGGCCAAGAGAGTAATTTCCACGGTACATATACATACATGCAGGACCTGCCATATACATCACATACATACAAAAATTTTTAAAAAGTAAAAATAAAGAAATCTTCTTAATGACTTTATCTCAGCCAGTGTCTCCTATAGCCCAGGCCTGACAAGTCCTATCTGACTCCTCGTCTCCTGGGTCTCCCTCACCCAGTTCTCAACTTGTCTTTCACTATCTCATTTCTACTCTTTTCTGTATTTAACCTTCAAAATTACTCTCAGGCCTCGTCACTTCAGACTCCAGATATCAATCTCTATTCCCTTTAAAACAATCACGATTTTAATTAAAAAAAAACTTAATAGGTTCCCTTTTCCCTATTTTTTATCTTTTAACACATAAATTTACTAGCCTAGCTTTTAAGACTCCCTTTTCCTGTAAACACAGCCCCAAATAATGCTCATTTCATTACTACTCCAGGCAATCTAATCAACGTTCCTAGAATATTTTGAATACTATTTTGTTTCTAGGACTTTGTTTGGTCCCTTTGATTTCTTGGTTTTTGTTGCTGTTGTTCTGTCTTGGTTTTTGTTTGGTTTTTAGTTTTTCTCTATGTAGCTGTCTTAGAACTCACAGAGATCTGCCTGCTTCTTCCTCCCAAGGGCTAGGATTAAAGGCGTGTGCCACCTCCGTTTGGGGTGTGTGTGTGTGTATGTGTGTGTGTGTGTGCATGTGTATGGTTTGCTATGCTGCTACAATTGATCTGAAACCCACAATCTTTGGTCTTCAGCCTCTCATGTGCTAGGATTTGGATTACAGGTGTGTGTCACTATACCTGGCTCCCCTAATGTGCTTTTATAAAGTATCTGAAATGCTTTATAATTCCTGTGTGTACCTTCCATAGTTACCAGAGTACTGTTCTCCTAAAGTGTCTATGGCATAAGACCTGGGCCATGCAATTCATAATATACTTTCAATTTAAAAGTGTGTCTCGCATGTAAATACAGGCTCAAAAAATATCCAAACGTTTCTCTGACTTCCAGCCGAACTCGAAACTCAAGAACACGAAGCTGCATGTTGTCCTGGTCCTTCATTCAAGCACTTAGCACAGAACTGAATAAAAACAAGTTTAACCAACTCCTTTCACTTCAAACTATTTCTCAGAAGAAATAAAGGAATAAGATATCACTAAACAACACAGTTGAACTTAATCCCAACCTAGCTAGAGATGATAAAATTCTTGTCTTTGCTGCCTCTGGTTTCCAACTCAGAAGTACAACTACCTGACTGGAGGTCAGCAATACCCTGTGCTCATGACATCACAAACGCATAGTTTTGTAATAACTACAAGAAGGTGGCGGCTGGCAGGAATGAAGGCAAGTGGCAAGTCCACTAAAGAACAGCTGTGTGCTTCTGTTACATGGAGACCTTTCTTTCATACACACCCTTTTTTAAATTAGCCATATTACCGGAGAATTTTCCTTTAAGATAGCTGGAGAAGGTTTTTCAGTGCCCAAGACCTTCAAGAAAGCTACCTTAGTCTTTAACAATGCAGTGGGTTCTCCAGACAGGATGAAAGAAGATCCAGTCTAGCTGGAACACAGACATCATCGACCAACTGTTCTTATGCATGAGGGAGAAAGCCTGAGAGGCCACATTCACCTTCAGTTTTTTAAATTAGCCTACATTAAGATACTTAGTATAGTCTAGTTTTAATTACCTATAAATGGACTTTCAATTTTGTGGATTTCTAAAACCAAATATTTAAGCCAAAATTGTACAAACTGTACAATTGTACTTCTACAATTGTAAAATTCCTACAGACTTTTCCTTGCTATCAGATAATATAGGTTTAGAAATGTAAATTCAACATCAGTATAACCCCCAAAAGAGTAAGTCTGGCTTTAAAAATAATTTTTTTTTGGCAGGGTGGGGGTTACGAGGCAGGGTTTCTTCGATAGTCGAGGCTGTCCTAGAACTAGCTCTGTAGACCAGGCTGGCCTGAAACAGAAATTCACCTGCCTCTGTCTTCCAAGCGCTGGAATTAAAGGCATGTGCCACCACCACCAAGCAAAATAATGCATTTTTAAAATAATAAATTTGTTCAAAAAGCGTTGCATTCTTATGCCAGTACGCTCAACATTAGCAGAGCTAAATGCCCTGGAAATATGATGTCATCCTTACCACAAGCTTTGGAGCAGAACCCCGCCATAGTCCTGCGATTTCTCCACAGGCTGGTGCATTATGGGACAGGGACAAGCAGAGCTCAGACAGCAAGGTACACAAATACAAAAACTTCTATATGGAATCGTTCATCTACTGGCTATATATCTTTGGGCCAGAATGGTACAGAAAAGAAGCAGAAGAGTCACAATGTACCGGCGCCTGCCTGACTCCTTGTCCCTGAGTTCCTGGACCAAAGGGCTCAATATTTCTCATTAAATCCATCCTTTGTTCAAGGACCTACAATGACTCTATTGACCCTTCTATCCACATCCAACAGTTTGGCCTCTCAGTCCCTTCCACCCTCTTACTCCCCATGACTTGACCAGCCCACACTCTACCCAGTCACTCTCACACATAACTTAGTCATTCATACAGACCATCGCTGCACACTGTATATGCTATATTTTATTTGGAAAATGATTTTGTTGGGTTTTTGATACTGGGTTTCATGTGTCCCAGGCTGGGTCTGAATTGACTACACATCTAAGGAAGGGTGCCCAGAAACCTCTGATCCTCCTGCCTCAACCTCCCAAGTACAGGGATCACATAGATGCACCACCACAACCGATCTATGCAGGGCTGACAACAGCCCCCAGCCCCTCAGAAAATCTTTGTCTTTTATTCCTAACACAGAAAAGATTTTTATTGACTTTAATGTGCACACTTATATAGGTAATGATCTGGGCAAGGTCATGTCATAAAGAAGAACCAGAGTCCATAGTTTTATATGACTAATCCATAATCTCCCAAGTCCATTTCACAACATACTGATTCAGAAAGCTCTGTCTAATCTCACTAATTCCTTCTTACTTCAAGTTTTCTCCAGCCCATCCACATGCCAGTATAACTGTTTAGACAGTTTCTGACATTTTAAAGTGTTTAAACACTAAAGCCTCTTCCCATGTATGTCACCATCCTCCTTCGCCCTGCTCTGTGTTCCATATATTACCTCCTGACCCCTCACCTCCCACTCCGAGGGAAAAGTCACCTGTTTCACATCTATCTCCCCAAAGGCTGCCACTGGAGTTTGCAGGTTGCTTCATCCATAGGGGTGCTCAAATATTATTCAGCAAGGAATGTTTAAGTCCTCTCTTCTATTATCTTAAAAAGCCAAGTGAATTGAGCAGTTCATGATAAAACTGCCCTGCACAGAATTTTAATTGTCTGAATCTATCAGACACTACTAAGATTCCAGTCACCATTCCACATAGGAAACATCACTGAGATCACATTCCCAAGGACTGATTTTTCCCTTGGGTGGGATAAGTGTTTGTGCTAAGGAGGACACGGACACAGACATACACTTTCTCTCTCTCTCTCTCTCTCTCTCTCTCTCTCTAATAGTCTCAGTCAGTACTGTTAGAATACTCGAGGCATCTGGGAGTCCAGAAACACAAGCAATACAATGCTCCCATAACAATGTGAACATTCATTTGTGATACTAAATTGTCCCATCATAGCTCACTTGGCTGCTACACAATGTACCTCACACTGTACCTCAAATTTCTAAAAATGCCTTCTGAGAACTAAGAATAGTGGAGGATCTATTGGGCTGCTTGCTTTACACTTATTTCTAGGTTTCTACAAACTCTTCACTCCCCACCCTGTGGAATAATATACACAGTTCAACAAAAGGAAGTCAGCTATAAACAGAAATCACCCATATGTCATAACTACTATTGGCACCAGTCAATTCACAAGGATTAAAACATCTATTAACAGTCAAGACTCCAAGTGAATATATGTGATTATTAATCCAATTTTAGACTCCAATTGAGATATTTTTCCACTAATGGGTAGGAGAGGAAAAGAAAGATAAAGCAATGATTATGCCAAGGAAGTTTTCAGACTAGTGATATAACTCCACCACAGAGCACCTAACACGGTGCATGCTGGTCGTCTGTCTTTCTACAGCACACCAGAACCCACTGCTGCCACCCTGCCTTATACAGCGCACAGGCCTGTTTTCTTTGGCAAAGTTTTACTCTTTTCTCCTCCACAGATATCGTCCCTGGTACTAAAGGAAAGGAATAAGACAAATCAGACCACCAAAAATAAACAAACAAATCAGTAGTAGTTTGGAAACAAACTTCCATCTTTACCTCCTATTTGAATGTGTAATGTCCAAAGCAGACATCTATTCAATTCTAAATTATTCACGGTAATGGATAATGACTGGCCAAAAGGTGCTGATAATCCAAAGTGAGAGGGAAAAATCGAAAAAGAATCTATTTTGGTTTTGGAATATATGTTTTTCAGCATATTTGCCTTCTCAATTATTCGTAGCATGAGCTAATATTTGTGTTCATGTTCAGTCTCTAAGTACACAGAAACTGGCCTGTTAGGAAGGCGTTCTGAAGATGCCAGCTCACTAGTGAAGTTAGAACAGACTGCTATTCAGCTCTGCACATGAGGAACAGCCAATTTCTTTTATCTTGCAGTTCTGCTCAGTCTTCAAAATATCAATAGACTAGTACAGCAGGTTAGTAAGCGGAAAAGACCTGCCTGAAAACAATGAGGGCAAAGAACATAATTAATTCCTCATTGTTTACCTAGAGCGTGTTCATTTGTCGGCTATGCACGGCCAGCATTTAACTACAAGTCTGGCTCTCCATCCCTTCAGGAACACAATCTCATTTATTAAGAAACATATTTTCTAAAATTAAAATAAGTTATTCTTTTGGATTCATCTCACCACTACTACTTCTTATTTTGCTTTTCCACCTCTGAAACAGGTTTTGAGACAAAGGGATCCTGCCTTCTGAAAGACCTCCTAAGTATATAGTAGGAAAAGCCAAAGATGGACAAATTACCAGCTTCTAGTTTCCTAAATAAAACATCTTCTGTAGTACTCACAAAAGATAAGGAAAGAAAATGCCAAAGTCGAGTTAGCTTTGCAAGTCATGAAAATTCCCTTAGAAGTGTGTGTGTGTGTGTGTTTGGTAGGGGATAACCTCTTAGATCAAATTTCATCCGTCCACTTCTTTCAATTTCCCCATTTTTACATGTGCCTTGCGCTCAGAAAAAGATACCTACGTTAGATAGACACTCTATCACCAGGGAGGAGAGACAGACTCTAAGGGCTGGTCCTTGTGAGCCGACAGGCTAAAAATACGCCGGCCCAGTAAACAAATCCCATTCCATCTCGACAGGAGCCACACCGTTAACCTAGTAATTATGAGAAGAGTGAGATCACGCAGCCCCCGGCTTACTCAGCAGCAGCTTCGAAAGTTTCCATCGGCTCAGAGCAACTTTTCTTTTTTTCTAAAGTCCATAAGCCTGCCCTAGAATTTCTACACCTACACTTACAGCCTCTCTCTCTCTCTCTCTCTCTCTCTCTCCCTCCCTCCCTCCCTCTTTCTCTCTCTCTCTCTCCCTCCTTCCCTCCCTTCTTCCCCCCTCCCCTCACCCTTCCTCCATCACTGGTCGCACCTCCCTTTGGCTATCGAGAAGCAGCACAAACTTGTCTTTTCATTTTACTTTTATAATGACTTCAAAAGAACTTTATCCCACTGGCTTGAGGGGGCCCGTCAGCGGCATCTTGACCCCCCTAAAACTCCGCCATCCCTCCCCAAAAGCCTAGCGGACAAGAGGGGACCATCCAAACTGCCCAGCACAGCTCGGGAGAGGACAGAAACCGCCGGGCAGAGCTGGGAGCGCGGGACGCAGGTGAAAAGACTGGCGTGAAGAGGGAAGGTGGGGACCAAGCAGGGAACGGCGAGGCGAGGAGCGGGTGCTCAAGGGAGATGGCTTCAGGTAAAGTCTGGTCAGAAAGAGGGAGCAGTGGAGCTCCGAGGCGCAGAGTTTGGGACGCTGGAGAGGCGGGAGGGGCGGGGGAGGACGGGGAGGGTTGTCAGGGCTGGGGGCTCCGTTACCCTCGCGACTCTCAGGGCAAGGCTCTAGGCCGGGGCGGAGCGCGGGGCCCGGCCGCCTCTCCTCATTCCTCGGCAGTGACCCCGGGGTCCGAGCGGCCCCTCCCCCGACGACGATGGAGGCGGAGGCGGACACTGCGACCGCGACTGTTGCTCTCCACAGGAACTGGAGCCGGAGCCAAGCCGGGAACTGGCCGAGACTGGCCTCTCCCCAGTGGCTTTCCGCCGGCTCCACACCGGGTCGCCACTCCGACTCCAGCGGCTGGTTCAGGATCGGTGGGTCTCGACCGTCCGGCCGGAAACAAGAGCCCGTTTCCGGCCGGAGCGGGTTGGCGGTGACACCCTAGCCGCCCCCGGGCCTCCTCCCGCCCGGCGCGGCCGGCCCCGCCCCGTCCCGCCCCGCCCCGCCCCGCAGCAGCCCCGCCCTCAGGGCCGTTCTGGGGCCGCGGCCAGTTTGGCGCTTGCCCGGCGCGTGACCCCGCGCGTTCTTGGCTCGCGTGCCCGAGCCCCCAGGCTGAAGCAGTTTTGAGCCGGGAGCTGGGAGCCCGGCGAGGACTCTTAGGACTTTGGGGTCGTCTCAGTTGGCGCCGGCCCTTTGGGAAGAAATAGAAACGGGAGGAGTAGTTCTCGAAAGGTGAGAAGGATGAAAATATTTGAGAAGAGGGCTGAAATTCTAGTTACTCCAAGCAGTCCTTCTGGACCGACCAGAGGAAAATAAACAGCGCTTCTTACAAACCAGTCCCGCCCAGTTATGCGTTCCCCTTGTTCCTTCACTTGGCCGTACCCTTTGCTGTACAGTATTTACTTGCATAACAATGACTCCCTAATGACACCTTGGCCGCAGACCTAGCGCTGTCGGTAAAAGTTATGTAGTACTTTTGATGGTTAATGTGTTTTTACAACGTTACAGCATAATTAGACGCCAGAATTTATTGAAGCCCTACTATGTAAAGGCACTTGCACTCCGTAATACTGGAAATAGAAAAGTCAAAGAACACCAATTCCAAGCATCAACGGTCTTACAATTTAGTATTAATAAAATGCATTAACGTACTTTTAGGCGAGGCAAGACAAACATGTGCCATGTAGGTTACAGTGAGCTGTGCCCAGAGAGGGCATAGACGAGCCGTCTCAACCTTCAGTATCTGTAAAAGAATATGGACTGCTTCCACAAGAACCAATTGATTGCAAACACAAAATGGGGCCAGCCTCTGCTACACGCTAACCTAAAGAATCCTAGATTTAAGTTCAGACACTTAACATCGTGGTGCCCAGTGTACATATTCAAAGCAGGGTTTATTGTCAAAATTATGTTCTTTGGGCTTATGTGACAGTACACCACCCTACAGTCAGCTTTTCATTTTCCTCACCCCCCTCTGGGGCTTTTGGTTTCTAAAGGGGAGGGAGGGATGGAGCACGGAGTCCTCCAGACGAGCAAACTGACACCTGAAACATGAAACCTGCTGGACAGCTCTGTCTCTTGAGAGATCCCCTTAAGTTTAGAGTTGAAGGTTTAGGGCTGGACCTAGAGCCATGCGTATGTACCTCAGCCAAGCAGAGCAAGGTGCCTTGCATGGAACATACCAGAACTTACAACTCAACAAGAAGAGATGTTAGGGCCAGAGCTTCAAAGATTCAGGGACTGCAGACTGTGGCTACAACTTAGTGACAAATTTGAAAAGAACAGGATGAGATCTGGTCACTTCTGTTGATTCTAATTGAATTCCGTAGATCCTACCAGACCTTGACAGCTAGGTCTGAGGCGGGAAGGCAGAACTGTGCAAAACTGAAGGCTGTTTTCACCAAGGAATCCAGGACCCACTGGCGCTCATCTCAACGATGTCTGTTCTGCTCATCACTCTCACCGACTCTCTGGGACCAGGTCTGGAGCCCAAAGGTTCTCTCCACCTTGAGCAGACTTTTTCTTTTGGCAGGGACCACAAAAAGGGGTCCTGATTCAAAAGCTGAGCCAAGTTGCTGGTCAGCGTCGAGCAAGTGACCACACACTGTAGGCCTGCCTGAAAATTGAGGCATCAGGAAGTGGTGGGGTTGCTGTTGCTTTGTTTCTTACCCTGACTGCCCATCAGTCATTGTTGTTTGTGCGACTGCTCAATGGGCTGCTTGTCTTTGGCCAGCTCTGCCTGTGTGTGGGTAGCAGTGTGGTCAGCTGGGCTGGAAGCCAGGCCACCTGGGTTCTGGTTCCCGCTCAGCCAGCCCCTGATCCATTAAGTGTCTCCCTTCCCATTCCTATGCTGTCGGTTTCTCTGCCTATAAACTATAAAGTAGGAGCCTCTGCTCTTGTGGGGTGCAGCCATTCTGACTGTCACTGTGTCCGATGCTCAGAAGCGACCATCTCATAGTGAACAGTCACAGCAGCCTGAGGACAGCTGAGACTTTTTTTTTCTTCCTAGGTAGAATAGTAAGGAACCGATGGAAAGGCATCGAAGAAACCCCACCAGTGTACACAAGGCCACGCCCCTTGTCTGCTACTCCCTTCGATGTTTTTTTCCACCCTAACAACTGCCTGTTTCCTTGTCTTAGTGATTCCAAGCTTCTAGAAGCTCCCAGAGCTTGAACTTGCATTTCACCAGAGCGCCTCAAAGGAGACCCGGCATGTGGCTGGCGGGTATGGTGCAGGGGAAATAGTCAGAGAATGCTGCTTTGCAGCTAACCAGGAAAAAAAAAAGGAGAAATTATTTGCATTTATATGTTTTTGTGGTAGAAAAGAAAACCAAACCAAAATGACTTCCTCTCTACTACCATACTATAATTTAGGCCAGTGGTTCTATGATTCGTTTAATACTATGTACTGTACATGCTTAGGGATGTTAGGCTAGTTCAGAATTCTTGATGCTGAAGGCTATATAAATATAAATATATAAGCTTATATTTATAAAATATAATATATAAATATATATTTATATATTGGTTTTTCGAGTCAGGGTTTCTCTGTGTAACAGTCCTGACAGTCCTGGAACTTACTTTGTAGACCAGGCTGCCTGTTTACTTCACCTGCTTCTGCCTCTCAAGTGCTAGGATTAAAGGTCTGTGCCACCACCGCGCGGCCAAAATATATATCTTTAAGAAAAATATCCAGGGGGACTGGAGAGATGGCTCAGAGGCTAAGGGCACTATCTGCTCTTCCAGAGGTCCTGAGTTCGATTCCCAGCAACCACATGGTGGCTCACAACCATCTGTAATGTAATGAGACCTTGTTGAAGGAGCTGTGGGCTGTGTTCCTGCCACCTGGCTAGCTTATGCCCCAAAATAATTACACGGAAACTGTATTCTTTTAAACACTGCTTGGCCCATTAGTTCTAGCCTCTTAATGGCTAATTCTCACATCTTGCCTAACCCATATTTAGTAATCTGTGTAGCACCACTCTTACCGGAAAAGATTCAGCATGTCTGACCAGGCGGCTTGCTTCATTGCGTCTGCCCTGGAGAGGAGAGGCATGGCGTCTGACCTCACTTCCTTCTACCCAGCATCCTGTTCTGTTTACTCCACCCACCTATGTTCTAACCTATCAGGCCAAGGAGTTTCTTTATTAATTAACCAATGAAATCAACAGGTTGATATATGACACTCCCACATCATTTCCCCTTTTTCTGTTTAAACAAAAAAAAGAAGGCTTTAACTTTAACATAGCAAAATTACATATAACAAAACAGTTATCAAGTAAGAATTACAGTTACAATATTTATATCTATTTTATCTTTTATCATAACAAAGAAAAACAACTATAACTATCTATCTATTTTTCAACTCCATCAAAGACTCCAGAAGTATATAATATTACCTAAGTAAATGAGAAGTAAGCAACTTACAAAACTCTAGAAATCACAGAGACATCTCGCTGCCTGGACAGTCACCCAAAGTTCCTCTGTGCAGCTGGGGCATCCATCTTCGGCCTACAGGCCCATAGTATCCAGAGACATTTCCATGAAGCAGGAAATTTCAAAGGCAGTTCAGTCACTACCTGCTGTGTCCTGCAGAATGTCTCGCAGACTCTTTCATGAATCAGGAACCCCGAAAGATCATCTCACCTTTAGGCAAGTTCAGCAGTCCTCTCTCTGAGGGTTCTCTGTGTCCAGTTTATGCAATAGTCCAGGCAAGAGCAGTTTCTTGCCCAATTGGCTATCAAACTCGATAAGGAGCCTCTTCGATGCCCATCTTCCTTTTGAAGTAGATTGGTGCTGCCAGGAGCAGACGTGTCTCATTGTCATGAAAAGTCCTAAGTTATTAAAACATTAAATGTCATATTCTGTAGTCTTTGAAAGATATGAAGAATGTCTATCTAAAATATATCTATGCACATCTAGAAAATCTAATTAACATGACTACAAGTTTGATTATTATTAATGATTATCTATTAACAACCTATATACATTACATTTTTACATGAACTACACAATCACAATACCTTAATCAATACCAGAAATACATATACATATAACAAGATTGACCTTAAATTTATATCAGTAAAGTCAAATCCATACCAATGCAAATTATTCATATCTCCATCAAGACCTAGTGCCTTCCTTGCCAGCAGTACATTGTATGCTTAATAAACAAATCTTTAAAAAAAGAAAAAATAAAAGAAAAAGAAAAATATCCAGGACTTTTTCTAAGTTAAATCCATTCCTGCCCTCTCACCCAGAAATTCTACTCCTGGATGTTTACCTACTAGAAAAGAAAACATGTGTCTACAAAGAGTTTACGTATGAATGTTCATAATGACTTCATTTTTCATAGCCACCCAATGGAAACCTTTCAAATAACCATGATTTCAGAAATGGACATCTAAACCCAGCAATATCACTTTTGGGTATATATCCAAAAGATGCTCAATTGTACCACAAGGACATATGCTCAACTATGTTCACAGCAGCATTGTTTGTCATAGCTAGAACCTGGAAACAACCTAAAAGCCCCTCGACCAAATAATGGATAAGGAAAATATGGCACATTTACACAGTGGAGTACGACACAGCAGAAAAAATAACAACATCTTGAAATTTGCAGGCAAATGGATGGAGCTAGAAAATATATTGAGTGAGGTAACCAGACCCAGAAAGACAATTATCATATGTACTCACTCATAAGTGGTTTTAAAACATAAAGCAAAGAAAACCAACCTACAAATCACAATCCCAGAGAACCTAGACAACTAAAAGGATCCTAAGAGAGACACACATATATCTAATCTACATGGGAAGTAGAAAAAGACAAGATCTCCTGAGTAAATCGAGAGTATGGGAACCAGGGAGAGGGTTGAAGAGGAGGGGAGAGAAAGGTAGGTGAGCAGAGAAAAATGTATAGCTCAATAAATCAATTTAAAAATGGACATCTATATTGTCTACTACAGAATTTTTTTAAAAAATATATAAACTACCTTTAAGCACAATAATATCAATTAAACTCAAAATCATCTTTTTAAAAGATTTATCTTACTTTATGCATTTGAATATGCCTGCATGCATGCATGTACACCATGTTTGTGCAATGTTCACGGAGGCCAGAAGAGGATGTCAGATCCCCAGAAGCTGGAGTTATAGATGGTTGTGAGATGCTAGTGCTAGGAACTGAACCTGGATCCCCTGCAAGTCCTATTAACCACTGATTCTTCCCTATAGCCCTTCAAAAACTTTTGACTATTGATGTTTGCTCAATTGTAGAGCCCTCATCTAGGATCCACAAGGCCCTGGATTTGAAACCCAGCACTGTGAGAGGGCACACACACACAATTTGTTGGGGGAAACATTCATTTATATGAAACTCGAATTTTAGGACAGGCAGAAATACACAATAGTAGGTATCAGCCAAGGCCAAGGAAAAGAAAATTAAATGCAGAGAGACACAAAAGGATCTTCTAACGTGATGGAATATTCTGTTCGTACTAAAAGTAGCTGTTACATGTCTCTGTCACTTGAGGTTTTTGTCTTAATTTTAAGTTATTACTTTACATGTTTGTGTATATTCCCTGCGTGGATATCCATGCACCATGCGCCTGTTTCCCATGCAGGCCAGATGAGGGTAGTATGTCCCCTAGAACAGGAGTTAAAAATGGTCGTGGGCCACCCTAGATGCTGGCAACGGAACTGAACCTGGGTGCTCTGGAAGAGCGACCTGTGCTCTAAGTGCTGAGCCATTGCTCCAGCCCCATCTGGTCTCATTGTGCACTTGAGATTTCCTGGAGGTGGATTCGTTACTGTAAAGAAAGACGAGGAACTCCAGGCTCCTTCGTGATGCTGAAACGGGCTATAACTTTATGTTATTTGTGAGCCATCTGATTTGTGCTTTACCCATAGATTCTAAAGCTCCATGAGGTAAACACACCATTTTTAAGTATAATAACAATGACAATATTTGGCCTATGATAGTCATTCATTCACTATTAGTTGAATTTGGTAGCAAATTGGTCATTGAGAACCATTGGTTTGGCAACTTGTCGTTATAAGAAGTGTAACAGGAGCCAGGAACTATGGTTCATGACTAATTCCCGGTACATAGGAGGCCAAGGATGTCAAGTTCAAAGCCAGCCTGAACTACAAAATAAGACCCTGTTGTCGTCCCCATTGTCATCATCATCATAAAATATTATTGTTTGTCTTTACTCCCAGACCTTCTTCTGCTTCCCTATCATTGCTAGATTCTATCTCCTAATGTACGCCAATGACTTCTCTTCACCAAAGCAGTCCGGACATACGGCAAGGTAGTTAGTTATTCGTGGTTGTCAATTCGATACATGTGGGGGGAGGGAACCTCAAAGAGGATCTGTCTCCACCAGATCATGTCTTTGGAGTCAATGTTTTGTTTGTTTGTTACTGCTGACTGATGGAGGAGGACCTAGCCCCCTGTAGGCAGGCCATCCTGGTGCGGGTGGGCCTGAATTGTATAAGGAAGTTAACTGAGCAGAAACAGAGCAAACCAGTAAGCAGCACTCCTCTGCCTCAGTTCCTGCCTCCAGGTTCTGCTTGAGCTCCCGCCCCGACTTCTCCTGAGGATAGGCTATAGTTTATAAACTAAAATAAACTCCTTTCTTCTAAGTTGTTTTCGGTCATGGTGTTTCTCATGGCAACAGAAAGCAAACTAGGACTCTTGTCCAATGTCCACGTCCTTCCTCTTTGCTTATAGAGCCTTGGTTTTACATTCAATAGCAAACCTTCTCTGTGTGGCTCAGAGGAGGCTGGTTCCAGGGAGGTGGGTGGGGGAAACACTGGTGAAACACAGATGATCATCAAATTCCATTACCCCTTTCTTCAGCTTTGTTTAGTCAGGTAGTAGAATTCAGACCAATATGAAATGCAAAGAAATATGCTGGAGGCTTTTTGGGGGCCATGCTGGTTGTCTTCGTTCTTACAAAGAGACAAGAAGAAAAAATAAAGTATTTTTTTCCTGTTGTTTGAATGTTGATTTTGAACTGTTATGCTAGCTGGAAGACTAGTTGATATCCAGAAGATAGCAGATGAAAAACAATTAAAAGAATCTGGACCCTTGGTAAATGACTGATTTAACCAATACTGGCATGGCCCCACTGGAAGTTCTTGTTACATAAGCTAATACATCTTACTTATTGTTTAAGCCATTTGAATGAAACTTTCTATGACTTGTAGCCAAAGCATCTCAACAAATCAAATGGCATTAGTTCCCTGGTATAATAAAAAAAAATGCAAACTTCTTAGTTCCCTTTATAAGCTCCTTCGTACACAGCCTTACCTTAGTCTGGTTCTAGCCCCCGAATAGGGAGCTTGTTATTTCCTACCTCTACCTCTGTGTTCTAATGTCTTTTGCCACCCATGGAGTGCTAGTGAGTATTAACTGGCTTTCCAGAGGGGAAAAGGCTATGGTTGGTAGCGCTGGTCAGTTCCCATGGTGAACTTATGCACCAATGATTTCCTATTATAACGGTACTTACTGAATAAGGAGTTGGGAAAAGAGACAGCTTGATGTGGCCTTAGCCCGACCCTGTAACTCGCAACTTCCTCCTCTTCCTTCTCTATGTAGAGCTCAAGGTAAACGCTATCACTCCCTTTAAAAACCTTTATGTGATGCTCCAAATTATAAATGTCTTCACCCATCAATTGGAGTTTACAATCGCCTTGAATTGCTCATTTCCACAAAGGTTAGTTCATAGCTGACTGCTTAATTGACTCTTAAAAAAGAAATAAAATACAAAAAGAAGCGTTTGCTAGTGAGCCAATGAGTGGCACTAGATTACCTATGTGTTCTTCTAAAGGCTTCCTAGGATTAAGCATTAGGGGAATCCCTAAGAAGGACATCTCTGCCCTGCCAGGGCCCGAGATGAACTGGGGGTACTTTATTGCAAGTAAGACTCAAGTTAGCTGCCAGCTACAGCTCACACAATCCCTGGGTGAGCCTTGAGAGGACATTAACTGAAGAGCCCTTGGCAGAGTTGGGTGTGTTCTTATCCTGGGCCTGACAAATCCCCTGAGGATATTAGGATGGCTTCTTAAGGCCGGAAGAGGCCAACAGGTTGGTAGAGAAGGGAAGCCGGTTCCTGAGGCTGTGAGGAGAGTAAGTGCTGCCTTACCTGATTGGAATGCCAACCAGGTGGGTCACCTCCAGCTCCACCTCGCAGGTGACACACCCCTCAGGCTTGGAGGAAACAAATAATTAAGTCAGCGAACACATCAGCCAAGACAATGAGGAGAGGCCTGGGAATGGAATGGCAGCCCCCAACTAGGTCAGCACTGGGAAGCAAGCCAAATTCAAGCCCATTCGGGGTGGAGAGGACAGATGACTACGCCAAGCTCTGATTACTGCTTCCGGGTGCTTGCTTGAGCCCCCATTCCTGTTCCCTTTTCCCTTATAAGGTCACTAGTGGTCGATGTTAAGCCCCTGCACACTAAGATTGTGTTCCCAAATTGTAAACAGGTCCTTGTTTTCTGCACAGGAACTGTATCTAGGTGGCACCTTCTGTACTGTCTTGGGGATATGACGGTGACTTTCCAGATTCTGTACTGAAGCATCATGGCTAGTCCCAAGCTGCGGGTGGTCTGCAGAGAAGCCTGCACACCATTACCAACGCTCAGAGAAGTAAGAAATGGGAGCTGCTTGTCAGTTGGAAAAAGAGAAAAAGATAAGGATCTGAACATGAGAAATATTATTTAGGTAACATTCCTAGCATAAGAAGAAATAAAATTCTCAGGTCAGAAGAAACTAATGGAATAAAACCACCAGCTAGAGGAGGCGCCACAGGTAGGAGGACCAGAGATAGATAAGAATGGAGGACAATTGGATGGGAAAGCAGTGACTATCATGGGTGGGGGGAGGACACAGACGGACGGACAGATGGACAGATGACTGAG
The DNA here is from genome assembly GCF_018167655.1 of Microtus oregoni. Lineage (NCBI taxonomy): Eukaryota > Metazoa > Chordata > Mammalia > Rodentia > Cricetidae > Microtus > Microtus oregoni. The sequence goes on along the minus strand of NW_024543830.1, from coordinate 3,232,076 downwards.
AGAAGGAGGCGCCAAGTGCTAGTCAGGAATGCCAGCCTTACACCTGTGGACTCCTCTCCTTGGGCCACAGGTAATCCAAGCGCGGCAGCTCCACTTTTACTGCCAATAAATGATGCTGAATCAAGGATCAGCCTATCTACCCCATGGTCTAGACCCTCTACATGAACCGTAAGTACTCAACAGCATGCAGATTGATGCGGCATATTTGATTGTTGTTGCCGTTCCCGTGTCCACCATGTGTCCGACAGGCAAAGATCCATCACTACTCTCACAGAGCTTTCATGGCCAACCCAGGAATTGGAAGTAAAATTCTTTTCTGCCTGACATATGTCCTTCATCTCCTATGGGTGCAGGGGAATGGTGTGGATTGCACGGCCACACTGCATCCTGTGACTGTAGATGTTTGTTCTGCCTTTGCTGCCCACCCAGTCAGTCCCTTGTACTTGACTTCCTGCTTCCCGTGAGATGTTCCACTAGATCCCGAGTCTTTTTCCTCTCTTTATACAGATAACTGGTACCTGTTGTATGCCCTCAAGCCTTAAACAGCTTCTAATACTTAGCAAGAGAATACAGCGGCTAACCTTGAGTGATGCCTGCCACTCCTGCAGGGTTCCCAGCACCAGCCATATTCACATCTACCCAGCACACAGTTGGTACCTGTGTCCCTGCCTTAGATTAGCATCTGCTTTCAGTGTTTGAATCTATTGTCAGTGCCTCTGCCCTGAACCCTCACATCTCCGCCCTCCTCACAATTCTCAGTGTCACATCCTAGCTTACGACCTCCCACCTTCCTAATGGGCCTCTTGCTCTGAGATGGTCTTTTCTCATCTACTCTGATGGAAACCCTGATCTGGTCATATCATTCCTATGTTCAAAAGCCTTCAATTATCCTTGAAGAGACATTTATCTCCTGCCAATAATAACAGTAATATCATCATGTCTGTTATAGTTATTATAATTGACATTATCCATCTCAGGAATGAAATGAATTCAGGGGACTGATATATTGTCTTGGAATCTCCATGTAACTGGGATATTTAAAATCAAAGTCACCAGGCGTTGCATCTTAGGTTTGTATCTAAATCTTTAGGAGGCTGAGACAGAAGAATTCAAATAGATTACAATGTGTGGTAGAACAAGAAAAGCAACATCAATACTGACCCATGAGGAAGAAGGCATGATCCCCATATAGACAAAAAAAAAAAAAGACTCAACACTGCCTCCTTTAGGTGAAAGAATTGGAAGAAAATGGCGGCCATTGGCAAGCCTCTACTGGTTCTTCCCATTACCTAGCAAGACTTAATAAATAATCCCTGACTATCATAGCAAAGCACATTAAAAATGGGAGCCACATGGAAAGATGAGGAGCCATTAAAGGAAGAGAACGGGTCAAAAAATGGCAATATGAGGTGTCGCCATTCCCCTCCAAACCTCGAGCAGAGCTACACATGCATGCAAACATCTTCTGTGAAGCGGTGTCCCCTCTCAGTGCAACCCGGCGGAATGAGGACAACATATCAGCCACAGTAGAGCCCACTCACGAGGCTAGTCAGGAACAGAGCAAGTGCACAGCCCACCCTCAGTGCCAGGATCCCTGGAGATGGGGACTGTTATGGTTTTGGTCCCTTTAAGAGACAAGCCACACCCATTCCCCACCCCATCCGCTGAGGCAGGCTGATCTTCAGCTTCCAGCCTGAGCTCGCTCTCTTTTCCATCTTCCTCTTGGAGAGGCAGCTTCACTTCTGCCTCCCCACTTCTCTGCTTCCCCCCTTCTCTGTCTCTTTCTCCTCTTCTCTCTCTCTCTCTCTTTCTCTCTTTCTCTCTCTTTCTCTCTCTCCCTGTCCTCCTCTTCACCCTTCCTCCTCCATAACTCCCTGAATAAACATTCAACCTCACCCTGCATGTCATGACTATCCATGTTTCTGTCTTCTGCCCACCCGCCATGTGTCTCCCCGCCTGGGACCAGCCATTGCTCGGGGACCAGCAGCCGTCTCTGCCTGGGGCCCACTGCCTGCTGCCACATGGCCCGCCACCACTGCTCTGGGACCGGCAGCCATTTCTGCCTGGGACTGGCTGCTCCCAGAGCTCCCAGAGCCCGCTGCCTGCCACCACAAGGCCCTCTACCACCATTTGGGACCTACAGCATTTCTGCTGCCTACTGCCACAGGGGATCTTGCAGCATTTTTTAAAAAAGAACAACATTTTGGTGCCGTGACTCGGATGATTTGTGCGCCCCGAACTTCTACCCGGGGCCGGAGTTCTGGCTTTAGGCGCCATCCGGGACTCTGAGCTCCCTCCTGGGGCAGAATCAGAACTCGAGGACCTTCTCTACAACAACCCACTGTTCCATCTGCCTGGACACAACAAATCAACTAATCGTGAGTGTCTCCATCTCGGCCAGCTTAACCATCTCTTTTAACCCAAGGGATTGACTGTTGAGCTCCCAGCAACACTTCACGGCTTTTAGGGATGGGGGACCTCCAACGGCGGGCTTTCAGGGCCTTGGTTGTTCCCTTCGCTGGCATTCAATTCAGCTTGTCTCCTGTGCTAAGCCTGTGCCTGAGATGGCTGGCCTTAGCCAGCCCCTCAGCTCACCCGCACCTGGAGGCCCGGGGTCTCCAGTTCTCCCTCTTTTTCTTTTTTCATTCCTTTTCTTCCTTCTTTTCGTCGTAACTGCTGCTACGGTGCAGCACGCCACTACGGTGCGGCCTGACCTTGGCTGAATCCCTCCTGCCCGGGAATCCCTCTCCCGTCGGAGACTCGAGTCGATTCAGCCAGGTTATAGCACCCCCCTCCCCCCCGTGAGCTCGGATGCCTGTTCACAGGGCCTGGGTGTTCGTGCCATCTGCATCTTGCCTTAACGGGGAGCCGTTCTCGTTGTAGGCTTGAGGTGCCATGGTTTTTGCGGGTGTTTTCATGGCCTTGACCATGGGAGCCAAGCCATCCAGACCTATCACTCCAGCCTCATGCTTTAATGCCTTACACTTATCCGTCTCTGTCCAAATAAAGGGCCCCATTAAAACTATACACGGCCATTTTTCAGTTCCAGCCTTTTGCCCTTCCCCGCTGCGGCTTCTGTTATGGCATGGCGGCTCACCAACAGAGCAGACAACATGTGACCTTTTCGCCATCTTGGCTGAGAGCCAGGTCACGTGACCACACTCTCCTGGTTTTACCCTGCCTTCTCATTCAGTTTTCACTAAACTCCTCATGCTAACTCTGTTACATGTGTTTTGAGCAATGGCATGTCTCTGATAGGGCCCATCAGTCGTCCACATTGCCCAATTCCTATTCACTCTTTCTATACATAATAATACATATATTTTAAACTGGTGAGGTTTTCAAGGTGACCTCACCAAACAAATTTCAAATCAAATTTATCTCTTATGCCACAGTCATTATATGTCTAAAACTTCTGTTTTCACAAACCCAAGGAGTTCTTGTGAGTTCCAAGGAGCTGAATTAAAGAATCCACCTTAAACAGGTCAGATACATCCCCCTCAATTCCCTCGGTTCGAATCCGAGTCACGGCACCAAAATGTTGTTCTTTTTTAAAAAATGCTGCAAGATCCCCTGTGGCAGTAGGTAGCAGAAATGCTGTAGGTCCCAAATGGTGGTAGCGGGCCATGTGGTGGCAGGTAGCAGGCTCTGGGAGCAGCCAGTCCCAGGCAGAAATGGCTGCCGGTCCCAGAGCGGCAGCCCGAGCGGTGGTGGTGGCGGGCCATGTGGCAGCAGGCAGTGGGCCCCAGGCAGAGACAGCTGCTGGTCCCCGAGCAATGGCTGGTCCCAGGCGGGGAGACACATGGCGGGTGGGCAGAAGACAGAAACATGGATAGACATGACATGCAGGGTGAGGTTGGATGTTTATTCAGGGAGTTATGGAGGAGGAAGGATGAAGAGGAGGACAGGGAGAGAGAGAGAGAAAGAGAGAGAGAGAAGAGGAGAAAGAGACAGAGAAGGGGGGAAGCAGAGAAGTGGGGAGGCAGAAGCGAAGCTGCCTCTCCAAGAGGAAGATGGAAAAGAGAGCGAGCTCAGGCTGGAAGCTGAAGATCAGCCTGCCTCAGCGGATGGGGAGGGGAATGGGTGTGGCTTGTCTCTTAAAGGGACCAAAACCATAACATTCCCAGGTCTTCCTTATAATAAAAAGCACGCACATCAAGGAAGCAGAAAAGGAAGGGCCCAAGATGGCGGAGGGCAGGTCAGAGGTAATGGGAGTGGGCGTGGCTTGTCCCTTAAAGGGACAGAAAAGCACAACAGGGACAGTCCTGTCTCAGGCAAGGTAGCAGGTTTAAGGCAACTTTCTCCGGATCTCAAAGCATTTAGTTCCTTCACAGGAATGGGCTCCACCTGGATGAGGAGTGGGGACTTCTTTGTTTTGCTCACGTGTCCTGAGAAAAGCGTGGGAGCCCTGTGAGGGGTCCATTTCCCACCATTGCCTAGAAGACTAACCCTTACCTAGAGGCATGTCGTCATTCACTTCCCATTTCAATGGTCTTGTCAGAGGTCTGTTGGGTCTTGGGATTTCTGCTCCTCGCCAGCTGTGGTCAGTAAGCAGGGTTTCTTCCTTTTCTGTGCAAATGCTCCTCAAAGTCAGGTTCCACTGTCCACAGGGTGGAATTTGGGTGAACCCTCTGAACAGCCTTGTTCTCACTGAAGTAAACACCTGTCTGTTCCCAGCCTGATTGCCTCCCCACTCTTCACTGACAGGCCTCCCATGAGTAAACTTTGCTAATAAGATTCCACATAATTAGTAGAAATAATTGGATCCAAAGAAGAAATAATGGGAGACATAATCATGGTGTCCTATTTATTAAAACTAGTATCTCAGCAGGACAACAGGTGGCCTTCCTGAGGTCTGAGGGAAAACAGAATAAGGCAAAGGATAAGGGCAGATTAGTAGTGGACTTCAGATAATAAAGCCCGAGTCCCAGGTGACAACCCAGGGCCTACCCGAGGTCCTCCAGGAAGGTCCTCCCTGCCCTGAACCCTGCACTTGAAAAGCTCTCATTCCAAGCCTTTCCCAGCTGCACACTTTCCCATGAATGAGGAAGCTCAAGACTGTGAGGGCCCAGGAGTCTGGAGACCCCAACCCTAAAGCCAAAGCATGCTTGGAGCACCTTTTCAAGTCTGGTCCCTAGGCCCTTACTACCAGGGATGAGCTCACACTGGTGAGAAGGTGTGCCCGCGCTGGTGAGATGGTGTGATGGTGTGCCCGCGCTGGTGAGATGGTGTGCCCACGCTGGTGAGAAGGTGTGCCTGCGCTGGTGAGATGGTGTGCCCACACTGGTGAGAAAGTGTGCCCGCGCTGGTGAGAAAGTGTGCCCTCGCTGGTGAGAAGGTGTGTCCTCGCTGGTGAGAAGGTGTGTCCTCGCTGGTGAGAAGGTGTGTCCACACTGATGAGATAGTATGCCCGCACTGCTGTATTCTGGGGGTCTAGTAATTCTACTTTACAAGTTGTTATGGAGAAATATTTGTCACGGTAAGAGGACAGAACATACTCCATCTAACAAAACTTATTAATTTTGGGTATAACTTTCAAATACTTAAATATATAATATATGGGCCTCTACTCTTGTCCCAAGACCCACAGAAGTTGAGAGTAGACTTTTTTAAAACAAAAAAAAGTGCTTAGGATTAGATAATTACTTACTTAACAGTAAAATGTTACCCTACAATTTATTAAAAGTTTGTTAAAACTTAAATATTTATTTAAGTTTATTAATTTATCTTAAAATTTTTCTTGAAGTAGATCCCTATCACAGCTGTGTACAAAATTACACGTTTCCCCAAAAGTTTTGCTGTAACCAAATAATTGTGAGCCTTGCTGCTTTCCTGGTTCCCAAACAAAAGGTTAGATCCTACCCCACCACACCCTCACCCCTGCCTCCCTGCCATAGGGGCCTCTCTAGTACATGGTGCTCCGCGCTGAGGCAACCTGCCCTGTCTCTGCTCTGCTTGGCCTCGCTCTCCTTCTCCCTAATTTACACTATCCAGACTAAAGCAAAAATGCACATATATGTGCATAAATATATGTGTGAATATATTGTGTGTGTATTTGTATGTGTGTCTACATGTTCACATGTGAGTGCATATATGTGAACACCAATGGTCTACTTTGAGTCTTTCTCTCCACATCATTTCTTTTACATTGATTTGTTGTGTGTGTACGCATGTACCACAGCATGTGGAAGTTAGAGACAATCTCCTTCTATTCTGTGGATTTCAGGGATCAAGCCCGTGTCATCAGGCTTAGCAGCAAGCATCTTTACCTGCTGGCCTGTTTACCTTAAGTTTTGAAACAACGGCTTGCTCTGATTTGGGAGACCACAGTATGGTTAGACTACCTGGGCAGCAAGCCCCGAGCACCTTCCGGTTTCCACCATCTGAGCACTGACAACAGGTATACAATGCCCAGTTTTGACAAGAGTATTGGAAATCTGAATTCAGCTCTTCATGTTCACACAGCAAAGACTTCCCAACTGAACCATCTCCAGTCCCCACAAAAGCAATGTGTTTCTAAGTATATAGTTTGAAAGATTTTTCTGTCATTGGGGAATAACTTTAATAGCAAACTTTTTCCCTATCTCTCAAAATAAATAAATAAAAATAGAGGCTTTTTTTCTCTCCTTGTGGAGAGCTACGTACCCTCTCTGTAGGAACATGATCTGTCCGCTGTTAGTTCCTCAGCTGTCACCCGTGAAAACACCCTACCATCTCTAGCTACGTACCCTCTCTGTAGGAACATGATCTGTCCACTGTTAGTTCCTCAGCTGTCACCCGTGAAAACACCCTACCATCTCTAGCTACATACCCTCTCTGTAGGAACATGATCTGTTCCTGTTAGTTCCTCAGCTGTCACCCGTGAAAACACCCTACCATCTCTAGCTACATACCCTCTCTGTAGGAACATGATCTGTCCGCTGTTAGTTCCTCAGCTGTCACCCGTGAAAACACCCTACCATCTCTAGCTACGTACCCTCTCTGTAGGAACATGATCTGTTCCTGTTAGTTCCTCAGCTGTCACCCGTGAAAACACCCTACCATCTCTAGCTACGTACCCTCTCTGTAGGAACATGATCTGTTCCTGTTAGTTCCTCAGCTGTCACCCGTGAAAACACCCTACCATCTCTAGCTACGTACCCTCTCTGTAGGAACATGATCTGTCCACTGTTAGTTCCTCAGCTGTCACCCGTGAAAATACCCTACCATCTCTTGCCTCCAGAGCTGAAAAGCTCACAACTCGTGGACTCCAGAGTGTGAAGCCCAGCTGTGTGAAAACTCCCTAGACAACACAGCAGACTTACGGGCGCAGACGCCAGAGGCCTACGAAGACACCTCAGTGCCCTGTTTCCAAACAATGTTCTGCACACTGCTGGCTTCTCACAGGAGTTTCCCCTCTGGGCAAAGCAGTTTGGAGCCATTCACCCTCATTCCATTAAAGAAACACATAGCTGGGCAGCAGTGGTGCACACCTTTAGTCCCAGCATGTGGGAAGTATAAGCAGGTGGATCTCTGTGAGTCAGCCTGGTCGAGAGAGAGAGACAGAGACAGACAGAGACAGACAGAGAGAGTTCCAGGACAGGCTCCAAAGCTACACAGAGAAACCCTGCCTCGAAAAACAAACAAACAAAAAAGTCCAAAGAGTCTCTGCCTAGCAGCACCAAACAGAATTAGCATCACAACGGCACTATTGTTTGTCAACGCTGTGACAAGAAGTTGATCACAATTAGATGCAGACTGGCGGTGGAGAACAGGGTAGTAGACAAGTAGAGAATCCCTTTGACCTGGTCAGCTTTCTGCAAGCAGACTCAAGAAGTCATCATTTCGAACACACAGAGACACAAGTGTGGACACTTAGTGTTGTTCTTTTGGTCCCTGCCCTAGCCACGCCCACTCCTTTTAACTCCTGACCTCTGCCTTGCCCGCTCTCTTCCTGCTTTTCCTCTCACACGGGGCTTTTGCCTCTCTCTCTCCTCTCTCTCCCTTCTTTTCTCTCTCTCTTCTCCTCTCTCTCTCTCTCCCTCTCTCCTTCTCTCTCTCTCTCCCTTCCCCTTTTTAATAAACATTTATGGCTATTTCCTGTGTTTATATGTCTGACCCGCCGCCACCGCCGCCGACTGTAGTCGCTTGCGCACCCGCCAGAGTTTGCTGCGGGGCAGGGGGACCCCAAGGGATATTTTTTTTAAGAATAAGATTGGTGCCGTGACTCGGATGATTCGTCCGCCCCGGATTTTCACCTGGGGCCGAAGTTCCGGCTTTCGGTGCCGTCCGGACTCAGCTCCCACCCGGGGCAGAATCAGGACCTGAGTATGACCACGTGTTCCATCTGCCTGGATCAACTAATCGTGAGTGTCCCCATCTCGGCCAGCTTAACCATCTCTTTTAACCTAAGGGTTTGACCGTTGAGCTCCCGGCAACCCTTCACGGTTTCTAGGGATGGGGGGACCTCCAACCGCGGGCTTTCAGGGCCTCGGTTATTCCCTTCGCTGGCATTCAATTCGGCTTGTCTCCTGTGCTAAGCCTGTGCCTGAGACGGCTGGCCTTAGCCAGCCCCTCAGCTCACCCACGCCTGGAGGCCCGGGGTCTCCAGTTCTCCCTCTTTTTCTTTTTTCATTCCTTTTCTTCCTTCCTTTCGTCGTAACTGCTGCTACGGTGCAGCACGCCGCTCGGTGCGGCCTGACCTAGGCTGGATCCCTCTTGGCTGTGAGTCGATTCAGATAGGTTATAGCCTCCCCCCCTATGGAATCGGACGCCTTTCCATAGGGCCCGGAGGTTCGTGCCATCTGCATCTCGCCTTAATGGGGAGCCGTTCTCGTTGTAGGCTTGAGGTGCCACGGTTTTTGCGGGTATTTGCACGGCCTTCACCATGGGAGTCAAGCTATCCAGACCTACCACTCCGGTCTCATGCTTTAATGCCTTACACTTACACAGCCGTTTTTTGGTTCCAGCCTTTTGCCCCTTCCCTGTGCGGCTTTTATTGTGGCATGGCGGGCTCTAACAGAGCAGACTACACGTGGTGGTCGCCATCTTGGCTGAAGGCCAGATGGGTCAGGTGACTTTTTCCGCCCTCTTGGCTGAGGGCCAGACCACGTGACCACACTCTCCCGGTTTTACTCCCGGTTTTACCCTGCCTTCTCACCCGGTTTTCACTAAAATCCTCCTGTTAACTCTGTTACAAGTGTTTTGAGCAATGGCATGTCTCTGATAGGGCCCATCAGAGTCGTCCACTTGCCCAATTCCTGTTCACTCTTTCTATACATAATAATACATATATTTTAAGCTGGTATGTACCTTTAAGTCTCTTAAGCTGTTCTCTACCATTGTCAGTAATATAACCTTATATTACAAGCTTTTTTCCCCTCTATTTGCCTTTTTACAAATGTAAATCTTACCTGTTGAGAGCCAGTGTGGTCAAGCTCAGACCCAACTTTCCAAACAAATTCTATACTATAGTTATACCTGATAAACAGCCCTCAACTGCTCAGAGATCTGGGGAATGTGATATTTAAGTATTTAATTATTAAAAACTTTTCACAACAATAAAAAAGAGACAGGTTGGCTCCTAGCAGCTGCTCTCTGCTCCCTCCAAAGAAGACAGAAGACAGACACGCGCAGAACAACGTCCTTCTGCATTTCGCATCGACTGCAGAGCGCTGACCATTGGGCAAACCTGCCTTTCATCTAAAGTAAAGACCTCTAGACGTGGACGGAATCACTGGAATCGACAGCCTAGCCGCTCAGGTCAAGGTAGGCCTGTCTTCCTACAGATTTCTTAGCCCACAGGATCTTCTGCAGTCTGGCAGGCCCTGCGCTAAACAGCAAAGGTCAAGTGCAACCTTCAGTGACCATGGAGGACCCAAAAAGAGTAGCTCTGGGTGCCAACCAAGTAAGTTCTCTGTCATTTTTCAATCAGTAACTCAAGTAAAATCTTATCCTTCTCAAAGATCTCTGACAGTTTGACAGCTGAGAGGTTTTGCAAGGTGACCTCACCAAACAAATTTCAAACCAAGTTTATCTCTTATGCTACAGTCATTATGTGTCTAAAACTTCTGTTTTCACAAATCCAAGGAGTTCTCGTGAGTTCCAGGGAGCCGAATTAAAGAATCCATCTTAAACAGGTCAGATACCCCCTCAATCCCCTGGTCCTAAAAATTTTTTTTTCCCTTAATTTAACTTTGTTCTTTGTTCTGCCAATACCTTAAACAGGGTAAGAGATACCAGACATTTCCATGCCACAGACATCGGTCAAAAGCAAAGAGACCAGCTATGCCAGGATGTTCCCAACACCCAGCCTTCTCTCGCACCCCCCCCAAAGACGACGCCCACAATCAGCCGGAAGCAGTCTTGAGAATTCACCGCCCCAATTCCTTCAAACTGGAGCATCTAATTTGCTTTTTATTAAAAGCAAGATGTGGGAATGTTGTTCTTTTGGTCCCTGCCCTAGCCACGCCCACTCCTTTTAACTCCTGACCTCTGCCTTGCCCGCTCTCTTCCTGCTTTTCCTCTCACACGGGGCTTTTGCCTCTCTCTCTCCTCTCTCTCCCTTCTTTTCTCTCCCTCTTCTCCTCTCTCTCTCTCTCTCTCCCTCTCTCCTTCTCTCTCTCTCTCTCCCTTCCCCTTTTTAATAAACATTTATGGCTATTTCCTGTGTTTATATGTCTGACCCGCCGCCACCGCCGCCGACTGTAGTCGCTTGCGCACCCGCCGGAGTTTGCTGCGGGGCAGGGGGACCCCAAGGGATATTTTTTTAAGAATAAGACTTAGTCCCTAGACCAAGCCAAATGGCTGTTATCAAAAGGATGGAAGATTAGCCAGCACTGGTGGGCACGCGGATGCTGCCCACGGGGTGTAAATTAGTATGGCCACTTTGGAAAACAATATGCAACTTTCCCAAAAACCTAAAATAGAATCACCATATAATCAGCAATCCTATTTGTGTATATCCAAAAAATAAATCAGTACATCAAATAGATGATCATTTTAGCACTGTTCCCAAAGTCACAGTACAGAAACAACTTATCCTTCAATGTATGAAATGCTTTGAAAAATATGGGTTATATACATAATGAAATACTATATAACCTTTCTCTATTCTTAGTTCTTGAGGGAGACTCAGAGCCCGGGATGCTAGGCAGGAGTTCCACTGCTGGGCTATGTCTCCAGCCCTTACAGCCTTTTCTTTATTTAGGGTGTTAGGTATTTTTGTTTGGTTGGCTTTTGGTTTGGTTTGGTTTTAATTTGGAGGTTATTTGTTTGTTTTAAAGATTTGTATATCTTCTTCTCCTGCATGTGGGTGGTTTTTGCCTACATGTATGTCTGTACACAATATGCATGCAGTGTCCCTGGAGCCCAGATCCTCTGAAACTGGAGATGGTTACCGCCATGTTGGTGCTGGAAACCAAATTCAGAGCCTCTGCAAGGGCAGCAGGTGCTCTTAACCGCTGAGCCATCTCTCCAGACTGTTTGCTTGGTTTTTTTGTTGTTGTTTTTATTTTGTTTTGTTTTGTTTGTTTTTGGAATAATGTCAGGATTAGAGGCTAATTGTGACCTCTAAGTCAGTTCTCCTGCCTGGGATTCCTGAGTGCTAGGATTCCTGGTGTACGCTGTGTTGAACTCTGAACAGCATTTACAATTCTTTACTTTAATTATTTTTAACAATACAGATCCTGCCCTTATGTAAAACTTCTATACAACCTTTTCAAAGGAGGGGATTCTGTCGCTTGTGCATGGGAGCAGCTGCCTCATGTTGTGCTGAGTGAAGTGTGAAATAAGTCGGATACAGAAAGACAACAATGTATGACCTCACTCTACAGTCTGGAAAGGCCGAATCCATGGTAACCGAGACAAGAGTAGCAACTTGGTGAGAAGGTGAGAAGTTTCTACTCCAGGACGGGTTGGATGAGTTCCGGAGATCGGCTCAGCACGATGGCCATGCTTGATGTCCCTGTACGTCATTGCTCAGAGAACAGATGCTGCACACCCTTGCCACAAAGCTGTGGTAAAGATGTGAGATGTGTGTCATCAGTTTGAGTCAGTCTTTCTAGCGTGAGCACAAATATCAAACTATCTCATGGTCCCCATACATATAGATACACACTCTCTGTCAACTAAAAATATTTTTTTAAAGATTTATTTATTTATTATATATACAACATTCCTTCCGTGTATGCTTGCATGCCAGAAGAGGGCACCAGATCTCATTATAGATGACTGTGAGCCACCATGTGGTTGCTGGGAATTGAACTCAGGACCTCTGGAAGAGCAGTCAGTGCTCTTAACCTCTGAGCCATCTCTCCAGCCCTCAACTAAAAATATTTAAAGTGTAGTGATCTAATGGTGCCATCAACACTTCTTGTTTCCTCTTCTACGTGTTAGTGAGTGGCGGCAGGATTTAACTGCTTCAGTAGAGCTGGCTTTTATTTCCTCCTCTCTGTGATGCTGCAGCTTGTGGTGATGCTAAAACGGAATAGACAGCTATTTCGCTGGATTGCAAGGACTTACCGCCCAGCACAACAAAATAAGCGTTCCCTTCCACAAGTCAAGCCTAGCGCCTGCTTCTCCTTTACAAGAACCTGCGTTCTATCACACATGACAAACTCTGAATCTTCTCCAATAGAGCCATTTCATTTTTTTTCCTGAGGCCAGGAATAATAATAATAATAACAATAACAATAATGTAATAAAACACAGCAACCATTTTTCCTGGCAGGAGTGTGACCCTGTTTACTGCCTCTGCATTCTGGGGAACAAAGGCTGCCACAGACTTATGAGGGGACATTATCGCTAATAGGAAGAACAGTAAAGAGGATAATGGGTTTAGGGATGATAAGGTGATAAAGGCTGGGAACAGATGGCGTGCAGAAGAAGCTAACCAAGGGAACACTGTCCCTCTGGACTCAACCCTCAATGTTCTCAAAGACTACAGAACTTATTCCTGACTTTTTAAAAGCTGAGCTTAAGATATGTGACAAGAATTATAAACACAGGCCGGGCGGTGGTGGCGCACGCCTTTAATCCCAGCACTCGGGAGGCAGAGGCAGGCGGATCTCTGTGAGTTCGAGACCAGCCTGGTCTACAAGAGCTAGTTCCAGGACAGGCTCCAAAACCACAGAAAAACCCTGTCTCGAAAAACCAAAAAAAAAAAAAAAAAAAGAATTATAAACACAGGCATAGAGGTTTGAGAGCAAAAGCCTCACTGCAACAATCGCATGGGAATAGAGACTGGAGAGGGGCTCAGTGGCTAAGAACATTTGTTGCTCTTGCAGAAGACTGGAATTCAATTATCAGCTCCCACGTGGCAACTTAAAATGATCTAACTCCAGTCCTAGGAAGCCCAACGCCCTCTTCTGGCCTCTGCGGACACTGCAGGCTCATGGTTGGTGCAGTTACACACATGCAGACACTTATACATACATGTAGAAATATAAACAAGTAAAATTTCAAATAGAAGTAAGCATCAACAGCTACCAGGTGTGTATTAACAGAGTATGCTACAGGCTGTATGAAAAGAAGGATGGACAATCTTTCTTCCACTTGATCTCCTTGACAGCTCTTCTTTAAACCTAAGTCTTTAGAAGTTGTGTAACCTCCACAACCTGGTCTTAGCTGAATTTTAAAAAGGCTAAACACGCCAGTTGTGGTGGCACATGCCAGTAGGATTTGCTGAAGGAGGCAGAGGCAGGAGGATCACGAGACCAACCTGGGCTATACATTTTAAAAAAGGAAAGCCAGGGTGGTGGTGCACACCTTTAATCCCAGTACTCAGAGGCAGAAGCAGGCGGATCTCCATGAGTTCAAGGCCAGACTGGTCTACAAGAGCTAGTTCCAGGATAGGTTCCAAAGCTACAGAGAAACCCTGTCTCAAAAAACAAAAACAAACAAACAAACAAAAACCAATAAAAAAAGAAGGATAAACATAGGACAAATCTCAGGAAAGACTGTCGCCGAGGACTCAAGTGTTCCCAGGATCCCCTGCACCCTTCACCATGTCTTTTTCTTTCTGTCACCGTGGTCTTTAGGGCTTGAGTTCCTCACATACAGTCATACAGTGTTTGCCTTTTTTTGTGACTGTATTGTTTCCTCATCATATTGTTTCCTCCGGTGTATCAACCTGGGGGGGGGTATGTGTTGTCCTCCCTCTTCTAGGCCAAGTGACAACAACAATAATAATGGGTGTCACGGAGACATCTCCATCTGTCGTGGAGATGCTTATCCGTCCATCGGCCAGCACACACTCAGGGAACTCTACTGTTTTATGACGAGTTACCTCTAGCACTAGCTATTCTGTAATAATGTTAGAAAAATGTTTGCATCGATGGTAAGCTAAAGAGCTCAGCTTTGTTCTGAGCCTCAGGAAGATATGGACAGAGGACTGGGGAGAACACGTAGCTGTAAAGTACTTACTGCAGGAACATGGGGACCCAAGTTTGCTTCCACAGAAAAAGCCTGGGCGTGGGGACATTGATTTGAAATCCTGGAGCTGGGGAGGCAGAGATAGAGCTCTAGGACTCATGCCCATTTAACATAGATGAATCATCACACTCCAAACCAGAGAGAGCTCCTATCTCAAAAACATGGCTGGAGCCATGGCTCAACATTTGATGCTCATGAAGAAGACCCAGGTTCAAGTCCCAGCACCCATAAGACAATTTATGACTATAATCCCAGTTCCAGAGATTCTGATGCCCTCTTCTGACTGTCCAGGCATGCTCACGCTGCACAGACATACATGCAGGCAAAACACTCAGCACATACAAAATAATATATAAATAAACTTTTTTTTTAAAGACAGAGTTTTCTCTGTAACTTTGGAGCCTGTCCTGGAACTATCTAGCTCTTGTAGACCAGGCTGGCCTTGAACTCACTGAGATCCATAAGCCTCAGCCTCCTGAGTGCTAGGATTAAAGGTGTGCACTACCACCTCTTGGCAAATAAAAATTTTTTTATAAAGAAACACTTTTTAAATGTAAGACACCCCCTACAAAACATATAAACAGTAACAACAACAAAAGTCACAAACAAGATAGACGTTCTTAGGCACAGCACTTTGAGGTAGACTTCTGTCCTGTATACACATACAAACACACATAGGCAAAGGTGTCAGAAAGAATATATTTGCTTATGCAGATGATCAGATCATTATTATTAGTTTAATAAAAAGACTTTTAATGGGCTAGGGTTGCATCACGGGTAAAACGCTTTTGTTACATGCACAAGACCCTGGGTTCTGGGCTCAGCAACAACCACCACCATAAAAGAAGACAAAGAAGAGTGTGAGGAGGATGTGATGGAGGAGAAGGAAGAAAAGGAGGAGGAAGTAAGGAAAAGGAGAACTCTCAGTGATAAAAACAACAGCAGCCAGCTTGGTTCATTAGAATCATCCAGCAAAAGCTGTTCAACCCACTGCCCAGGGTCTGACACCAGCAGGTTGCTGTGTGCAGGAACTCCGTGGCTTCCAGACATTTTAGACGTGAACTACCAGTAGAACAAGAATGAACCACCTGCGGAGTCCAGTAGAAGTCCCGAGGTCTAACTCAGAGCTCTCGGAACATCCATCTGCAACTGCCTCCTTTAGACGTCATTCACTTTCTCAGGTTCCATAGCCCTCAGGACAGACAACTGTGGTAGCTTCCTCCTGGTCTCCCATCTTCCATGCAAGGAGAACAATCAGAAAGATTTAGGTGACTCAGCCCGGGTCACGTTGCAGGAAAACTGCATGGGGTCTGGAAAGCCTAGGTTCTGTTTCAGCTTGTTGTCATCTCTGAAATCTTAAACTCCCGAGAGCCATAACCAGTAACTGTCTGTCTCCTATAACTGCGTCGGTCTTAAAGCTCACGTTCTCCACATCTGTCTTTTAGCTTCAGACCCCACAGTCGAACTGTTTGTGCATCGATCTCCTCTTCAGAGGCACTTACCAGTGTCTGCTCACTGACCAGAGTCCTCGATTTATCCAGGTTGGCAGTTAAGTGGTAATGCCTCATGTCAGCTTTCCCCGAGTGACCGACCCAGTAGTATTTGTTGAAGTTGACCCTGTGGGTGGAGCATGCAGCCGGCACTATCCCGCCTTCTGGATGCAACCAATGTTCACCAATGCTGCCCTGGTCATAGCTTATGTGGCCCCAAAGTTTCTGGATCTTCTTCAGTTTGGTTGGCATGAGGGTCACCTAAAGCAAAGAGTGGTTTCCTGCTTACAGTAGTTGCTGTATAGCAGAACATTTTGGGGCAAGTGAGATAGCTCAGGGAGTAAACGTACATCTCACCAAACATGGTGACCTGGTGACCTCTCTACCCATATGGCAGAGAAAGAGAACTGACTCCTGCAAGCTGCCCTTTGACTCCTCAAACAACATACGCACACACACACACGCATACACACACACACACGCATACACACACATGCACACATATGCGCACATGCACACGCAAACACATGCATACACACACACAATCAATCCAATGTAATAAAAAATTTCAGTCCCACATTCAGACACATACTGATAATTAGTATATTCTGAATAAGTATATTCAGGGAACATTAAATATACTTAGTGGGGGATAAGGAGAGAGAGAAAACATGAAGGTGAGAGGGGAAAGTGGTAGCAGATAAGGGAAGAATTGAAGGAACAGGAATGGGGAGCAGATTTGAGCCAACCATATTATGTACATATATGAACAGTAAAGACAAAAATTTAATTTTTGTTATGTCATCCTACTCTGATTGGCTTCAATTATTTGCTCATCAGTTTTCTTTTCATGTAGATCATGCTATTTTTCTTTTATTATTTATTTATTTTTAATTTTATGTGCATTGGTGTTTTGCCTGCATATATGTCTGTGTGAGGGTGTCAGATATTGGAGCTATAGACAGTTGTGAGCCACCACATGAGTGCTGGGAATTGAACCTGGGTCCTCTGGAAGAGCGGCCAGTGCTCTTAGCCGCTCTTTCTCCTCATTATGTCATTTTCAAATAGACATTTTTGTTTCCGGTGTGTGCACTCTATGTTGTCACATTGACTCCCAAGTGTTGGGCTCGAAGGCGTGTGACACCACACCCAGCACTGGGCTTGTTTTTGAGGCAGGGTCTTGGGTTCCTCAGGCCTTCAACTTGCTACTTTGTGGGTTCTGACCCTGAACTCCTGATCCTGAGTCCCCTGCGTCCATTTGCAGAGGGCATGAGTGCTCGCTGATAAGCACTGGGCTGATAAGCACTGGAAAAACCCGGATGCTATTCAGCAGGGCTGTCTCCATAATGGAGGTGGATGCCTGTTGGCCATCTAGAGACTGGGAGTGGATACTGTTAATTACCTGGTGACCTTAATACAGTCATACCTTAAGCTTTATTGTGCTCTTGGGATTGGGATTACTGTTATTGTAGTTAAATACATCTAAAATAAACTGCCAGTGTCAGACGCCAGAAGTTTGAACAGACACCTGCTAACTAAGTCATGTCGAACTAAGTTTCCTTCTTGCCTCATGTGGTTGGTTTCCCTGACAGCCATGATGCTTGCATATTCACCTCCTCAGTTCAGGAATTACAGGCATGATCCATCAGAGCCAGATTCAAACCTGTTTTAATGCCTCTGTTTAGAAGATTGTGTATCTTGCCTCCTCTACTATATAAAGGATCTAGTGAATTTTGAATTTTCTTTATATTCTTTCTAAGATTAATATAAAGACATTTCTAAAAACAGAGAATGAATCCTACTTGGTCACAATGGGTCATTCTTTCACTGAGCTGCTGGTTTTATTTTTACGTGATAGTAATATTTAAGACTTGGTGTTTGCATTCATAAGAAAGAACTGTCTATCATATTCTTTTGGGGTGTTATTTTGTGTAGTGTGAGTATCCTGGCTTCATCTGGTTGTAAACTGACCCGGGGAGTTATTTTCCTTTTCTGGGCTAAGTCCTAATTGTTTTGTTGTCTTGATTTTTAGAATACAAACTGTCTAAAGGTAGGAGCTGTGTCTGCCTCATCATTTGAGCTTCTCAGTGTCTGTAAGGATACAGGATATGCTGTATGTGATAGCCATGCCTGGACTCCCAGCCGTCAGCGGTATCATCACCAGGCAGAGGCCATGTTGGTATACACTGAGGAGTTCAGGGCAGCCAGGGCAACGTCGTGAGACTCTGCCTCATCACGTCTCCCACTCCACCCCTCCACCAATTAGATGAACAAGCTCTCGCTACTTCAACCTTTCAAAGCTTTTTATCGTTAATTATTATATTTCTTTATTGCCTCCCTTATTAAATTATTGTATGCTTCACTGGGCCAGGGGGAATCCAAAGGATAGTTATTAAATAAACTAAAGAAAATTCCAAATGACTTGAAAGAGCGACCTGCCACCCTATTTTAGGTGCATGGCACCAGGCCCACTCCAGACTTTTCTCAGTGACAGCCCTGACACTGTGCTCGTTAACTTACGCTTGCTGATTCTGCGGGCCTGGATACTCCTGTCCGTCTCCCTCTACCTCCATAAAACTCACCTGTCCTATTTTTCATCCCTCCGGGGCCTGAGCTTTCAGGCAGCAAATCATAGAAACTATTCTCATTAACAGAGAACAGCAATTAGAGGGGCCCAAAGCAGCACACGCGCGGACAATAAATGTGGATTTTTTAAACAAAATATTGTGCTTTGCCTGATCATAAGAGACTTGCTTATCACAGAAAAATGAAGCACCAGAATCCACAAGAAGAATAAAAGGCACACACAAACCCCAGCTGGGCCATAAATCATGACATTTTTGTTTTAACATGGCATAGCAGCAGTCCAGAGCCAGTCCCTACTGCCTACGCCTGAGTCTCACCTCGTCACTTCTTAGTCACTTGGCCCTAGGGAAGTTATTTAATCTCTCTGTCTTGGCTCTACCACTGGAGAAACAAGGACAGTATGATACCTATTAGTTCTATATAGATTTAATTAGTATACACGCTCAAAAGCAACCCTTGACTGTGGTAAAGTCTCTGTATTTTCTATTATTATTTTAACAAATAGTCTTCCAGATAGTTAAGACAGACTGATCAATGGGCAGAAAATGGTTCTACCTATAAACATACTTTTAGAACTTATTGCAAATGGTACTAGAGAAATGGTTATTATATCATATATCTGTATATATGCATATATACATACATAAATATCTATTTCAATTTCTGTATATAAAAATGACTCCTTTTGGGGGCTGGAGTTCAGCTGTTAAGAGCACTGGTTGCTCTTCTTGCTCTTCCAGAGAACCGGGCTTTGATTCCTGACACCCACATGCTGGCTCATGACAGCCTGTAAATCGAGTTCCGGAGCATCTAATACTCTCTTCTGGCTTCCACGGGCACCAGGAACACACATGTGCACAGACATATATGCAAGTAAAACACTCATACACATAAAATAATGAAAAATTAAAGCCCTGGGATAATTCTGCACCTACACCTTCTTTTCTCTGTGTGCCACCCATACGGAGCCCAGGGCCCCAAGCACACTGGACAAGGAAGGCTCCACCCTCGACCAGGATCCCTAGGTCCAAGTTCTAGCTTTCTTACATGCTCTTATCACTTAAAAATGCGCCGTAAGCATCCTTCCGCATTTTATCTTCAACAGTACCCATGTAAGCAAAATTCTAACTGCAACTTTTCTTGGCACTGCATTGCCATTTAGAATTTCAACTTTAATGCCCTCAGTGAGGGAGGGGCATAAGCTCTCCAGCCAATCACAGTCCCCCCTACCCAGTGCCATCATTTAGTGTACTTGATAATCACCTGAAGGCCTTTGCGGTCTCTTTACAATCAAACATGATTTTTTTTTTTTTCGAGACAGGGTTTTTCTGTGTAGCCCTGACTGTCCTGGAACTCACTTTGTAAACCGGGCTGGCCTCGAACTCACAGAGATCCGCCTGCCTCAGCCTCCTGAGTGCTGGATTAAAGGCGTGCGCCACCACCGCCCGGCCTCAAACATGATTTTTAATCATTGTGTATTACTTTTTCCTCCCCTTTTCTTTTTCTTTTTTTTTTTTTTATCCCCCTCTTCATTCCCCTCCCCCATTTATTCGTGTGTTGCTGGGAATCAGCCCAGAGCCTTCACCACACCAGGCGAGTGATCTACCACTTGGCTATTAATGTGCATCCCTACTCCTTTTCCTTTCCTTTTTTAAGATTTATTTTTAATTGTATGTATGCCCGTGTGTCTACGTGTGAGCATATGTACACCAATGCAGGTGCCCTGAGAGGCGGAGAGTGCACGGGATCCTCTGCGGCTGGAGTCACTGGCAGGTGGGAGTCACCCAATCTGGGTGCTGGAAACCAAATGCTGGTCACTTGAAAGATCAATACCTGCATTTAACGGCTGGACCAACTCCCCGCCTCTACCACCCCCAGCCCTTATTCTCAGCCGCTCTCTATTGTTGGACATTTAAGTGATCTAATTCACTATCATGCATGGAAGAACATTCTTTTTTAAAATGTTATGTTATATGTATGTATGTATGTACATCACATGTCATGTGGCTGGGGCCCAAGGAGTCCAGAAGAGGGCATCAGATATCTTGTAACTGAAGTTACATGTGGTTTGGAATTGCTTTATGGGTACCCAAAATTGAACCCAGGTCCTCTTCAAGAGTAGCTAGTGCTCTTAACCACTGAGTCATCTCTCCAGCCCGGAATCTTAAGCCTGTTCTTCGGTGACATCCAGGATTATCCAAGTATCTATCTCCATGACTCAAACATACTATTGACAGTAACTAAGATACTGAATAGCTTTAGTCTCTGCTAACCTCTGCCATTGAAATACAAAGTTAGCATGCATCTAACTGCCATTGTAGTTACACCAGAAGGTATCACCTAGAGCTCGCTGCGCCCTCAGCGTCCCTCGTAAGATCAACATTACTGTCAGTATGAGATTGGACAAAGCCGAGGATCAGATGCATTCAAGATGTTTGTGGAAAACTGGATACGGCAGTGCACACCTGTCATCTCAGCACTTGAGGAGGCAGAGAGAGGATGTCAAGGCTGGCCCAGGAAAAATGATGAGACTCGATCAAAGGAAGAAAGGAAGGGAAGAAGAGAGGATGGGGGGAAGGAGAAAGAAGAGGGAAGAAGAGGAAAATATTGTGTGAAGATATATAACCATAAGCAAAAGAGCCAAAATTCAAGCCCAGGTTTGAAAGCTAAAAGCACAATACTAGGTACCTCTAATTCTCTTTTGTTTGGCATTTTCATTTAGTGTTTCAGTTTTTCAAGATTTCTAGCCGGGCAGTGGTGGCGCACGCCTTTAATCCCAGCACTGGGGAGGCAGAGACAGGCAGATCTCTGTGAGTTCGAGGCCAGCCTGGTCTACAAGAGCTAGTTCCAGGACAGGCTCCAAAGCTACAGAGAAACCCTGTCTCAAAAAACCAAAAAGAAAAAAAAAATTTCTAAATAATTTTATGAGTGTGGATATTTTGCCTGAATGTATGTATGTGTATACGCATCATGTGTATGCTTGGTAGTCAAGGAGCCAGAAAGGGGCTTTAATCCCCTGGTACTGGAACTGCAGACAGTTGTGAGCTGCCATGCTGGGGAACCAACTGGGACCCTCTGCAAGAGCAGCAGAGGTTATTAACTGCTGGGTCGTTTCTTTAGTTAGCACTTCAGTTTATCAAAAGGCCTCCATATAGACTAGGTTAGCCCCCTGAGAAGTCTGTGTGTATAATGAAGAAGTACTGTAACCAATTCATAGATTAGGTCTCTGCAGCAAAGCTCCCAGAGACTGTGGAAATTACAAAGACCGAAACCAGGAGCCCACTGCATCCTACTAAGGGCAGAACCAGTACCCTACAGGCCGTTAGAACGTAAAATTGCTTCGCTAAGCACTTTGAGCTAGATGTACATGACAATACTATAGATTTTCTGCTCGCTTAGGCTTTTTGGCTGGAGCAGGAATGCCAATCACAGAGCTGTGCCGGCCTCTCTGGCCGGCTCTGGACGGCTCCAGCACACGCTCATTCAGCCAGCTTGGCCTTTTTCTGCTGTTGCTCCCAGCTGACAGAGCTACTTTAAAAAAGGAAATCATTTCTGCAAACCCATTTGAAGGCTCGTCCCTCTCTGGCTGTTGGCAGATAGGACTCTGTCAGAATAATCTAGAAATCTCTTTCCCAATGCTAAAATAGAAGTGCCTGAGTTTTTAGTTGCTTTTTGAGTTGTTGTTCTAATAGTTAAATTAAGCCAAAAAATATGAATATATTAGTGTGTCTTGATTTGTCCAAAATAATAGACTTTGGATATCGCGGTTTTTATTTTATAATTAGCAATGGATTTTTAAGGAAATGTCAGTGCATTTTGTAACAGTAAAATTCATTGCATAAATAATTTGAGTGGCTTTCTTCATAAACTATACTCTCGACGTCTCCTAGTACTTGAAGATTTTCTAATGAGCAACATGAACTGAGCATGAGGAGGGAGTGGACAGCCAGATGAGCTAAGGGACAGGGAGGAAATACAAGATAGGGGTGTAGGTGGCACGAATACCCCAGCAAAATTAGGACATTTAAAACACTTAATGGCCGCTAGCATAGAACTGAAAAGAGAAGAGCAGTATGACACCGTGCTGCGCGCTCAGCTTCACGTCTCCGTGGGCCTCCTGTAGGCTTCCATCCTTCTTTTAATTTTTTTTTTTGAGTGCATGTATGAGTGTTTGCCTGCAAGCATGCATGAGTGATGCATTGCTTGGCGCCAAGAGAGGCCTGCAGAGGCTGTCAGGTTCCCTGGAACTGGAATCATAGACGGTTGTGTGCTATCATGTGGGTGCTAGGAACCAAACCTGGTCCTCTAGAAGGGCAGCCAGTGTTCTTGACCACTGAGCTCTCTCTCCAGCCCCCAAGAATCTGTTTTCCTTTTTTATTTTTACTTATTTATTTATGTATTTTGGTTTTTTTTGAGACAGGGCTTCTCAGTAGCTATGGAGCCTGTCCTGGAACTCACTCTATTGGCCAGGCTGGCCTCGAACTCCCAGAGATCTGCCTGCTTCTGCCTCCTGAGTGCTGGGATTAAAGGCGCATGTCACCACTGCTTGACCAAGAATCTCTATTTTAACAGAGGCTACCTCACCATTCAAATTCAAGCCTCATTATACTGTTCTTTTAATTAAGAAGATACAAAAGATTAAAATGCAGAAAGTGTACTAATTATGAGAATGAGACCATTGTTACCATCCAGATAGGACAGTTGTAATATCATTCTTCTTTCTTTTTTTCATTATTTTTATTATTTTTATTGAGCTATACATTTTCTCCACTCCCCCTCCCTTCCTCCCCTCTCCCTTTCTACCCTCTTCCATGACCCCCATGCTCCCAATTTACTCAGGGAGATCTTGTCTTTTTCTACTTCCCATATATGTCTCTCTTAGGGTCCTCTTAGATATCTAGGTTCTCTGGGACTGTGGATTGTAGGCTTGTTTTTCTTTGCTTTATGTCTAAAAGCCACTTATGAGTGAGTACATATTATGTTAGTCTTTCTGGGTCTGGGTTACCTCACTCAATATGATGTTTTCTAGATCCATCCATTTGCCTGCAAATTTCAAGATGTCATTATTTTTTACTGCTGAGTAATACTCTATTTCCATTGTGTAAATGAACCACATTTTCTTCCTTCCTTTCTTTCTTTCTTTCTTTCTTTCTTTTTTTGATTTTTCAAGACAGGGTTTCTCCATAGCTTTTTGGTTCCTGTCCTGGAACTAGCTTTTGTAGACCAGGCTGGTCTCGAACTCACAGAGATCCACCTGTCTCTGTCTCCCGAGTGCTGGGATTAAAGGCGTGCGCCACCACCGCCCGGCTGAACCACATTTTCTTTATGCGTTCTTTGGTCAAGGGGCATCTAGGTTGTTTCCAGGTTCTGGCTATTACAGATAATGTCGCTATGAACATAGCTGAGCACGTGTCCTTGTGGTATGAAATATTGTTCTTCTCTTGCTGTGATTGAAATGGCCTCTGCTTTGTTTCCTTCCCCCAGCCTCCACAGCTCCTCTAGCCAGCAGCAGGTACAGCAGGTACTTTTGTCTTAGCCTGGCCTAATGTTTTAAAATCAAATATGACATTTACATTTTTAATAAATAGGACTGGAGTGCTGGATCAGAGTTTAAGAGTGCATTCTACTTTTCCAGTGGGCCTGAGTTCACTTCCCAGCACCTACCTCAAGTAGGTCACGACTGCCTGTAACTCCAGTTCCTGGAGATACAACACCCTCTTCTGGCCTCTGAGGGTACCTGCACACACACACACACACACACACACACACACACACACGTGTACAACTGAAAGAAAATTTAAAGGAAGCTTTGCTGGTTTTGTATTTGTGTTTGGTTTGTTTGTTGTTATTTCGTTGTTTCTGTTTTGAGACTGGAGAATCTTACTATGTAGCCCTGGTTGTCCTGGAAGTCCCTATGTACACCAGGCTGACCTCAAACTCACAGAGATCTTCCTGCCTCTGCCTCCTGAATGCTGGGATTGAAGACATGTGCCGCCGCACCTGGTTTTTGAGAAAAGTTTTTAATAAATGGCCTTCAGCAAATTAAGGAAACATCCTTAGTCTGCTACAATAGCTTTTATTGAGATAAAAGTTAAATTTCATCTTTTTTTAAAATTGCCTGTTGTAAGGAGGCCGCTAGTTAGTTCCCAGTCACTTAGCCCCGAAATAATCACACAGAAACTGTATTAATTAAAACACTGCTTGGCCAATTAGCTGTAGCTTCTTATTTGCTAACTCTTACATCTTAATTTAACCCATCTCCATTAATCTGTGCATCACCATGAGGTTGTGGTGTACCAGCAAAGTTTCAGCGTGTCTGTCTCCAGCATGGCGGCTCCATGGCTTTTCTCTTACTCTGCCCTTTTTTCTCCCAGGATTCAGTTTAGTTTTCCCTGCCTACCTAAGTTTTGCTCTGCTATAGGTCCAACACAGTTTCTTTATTCATTAATGATAATCACAGCATACAGAAGAAAAAAATCTCACATCACCTCCCATTTGTGTTTAAATAAAAAGTAAGGTTTTAACTTTAACATAGTAAAATTACATATACCAAAACAGGTATCAAGCAAGAATTACAGTTACAATATTTGTATCTACTTTATCTTTTTTCATAACTAAGGAAAATTATAACTATAAATTCTTCAACTCCATCAAAGACACCAGAAGAATATAATATTACCTAAGTAAACAATAAATTTATTGTAAGTAACTTCCAAAACTCTAGAATTGACAAAGACATCTTGCTGCCTGGACAGTCACCCAAAGTTCTTCTGTACCATTGGGGCATCCATCTTCAGCCTACAGTACCATAGTATCCAGCAGACTTTTCCATGAAGCAGGAAATTTCAAAGACAGTTCTGCCTATATTGGCAGTTTGTCAGTCACTTTCTTCTGTGTCCCGCAGAATGTCTGGCAGACTCTTTCGTGAAGCAGGAACCTGAAGGATCATCCTACTTTTAGGCAAGTTCAGCAGTCATTTCCTGCATGTCCAATTCATCAAGCAGTCCAGGCAAGAGCAGTTTCTTGCCCAAATGGCTAACCAACTCCATAAAGAGCCTCTTCAATGCCCATCTTCCTCTTGAAGTAGACTGGCGCTGCCAGGAGCAGATGTGTATCACTTTCATGAAAAGTCCTAACTTCTTAAAACATTTTAAATGCTATATTCTGAAGGTCTCTGAAAGATTTGAAGGATACTTATCTAACTGAATTATATATCTAGAAAACCTAACTAATGACTATATGTTTGACTATTATAAATGATTATCTGTTAACTTATATTCCTTAATTATACATTACATTTTTAAATGAGCTGCACAAACACAATACCTTAATCAAGAGCAGAAACATATATAACAAAATTAATCTTAAATTTGTTCAATAGTGCAATATCCAATAGTGCAAAGTATCCATCTCTATAGTAAATCCATATCATGTCACCCTTTAAACATAAAGAAATATTTATAGACAATATTTGGGAATATGGGCATAGTTCTTCACCAAATGTCTTCCTGCTGTTTATTGGGTGAAGTAATTTTTGAGGGGTGTTCAAGGCAACCTTTTAGGGACTCTTGGTCCATCAAACCACATTAGCCTGGAATGAATCCATAGGTTCTCATCCTCTGTGTAAACAAAAGAAGAACCTCTTTTCCAAAGCTACATATTCTTAGACTCAAATTTTGAATTCAAGATATCTTTAAAATATATAAATATATGTTGGCTTAGCTTAGCAGTCCCCAGATTCAAATGTCTCTGTAGTCAAAAAAATTAAAAGATAACACAATAATATATACAATCCAGACTCTGTGAATTTTCCATATTTATGAGTTTTTTTTACTCTTTTACTTTTTATACAAGTTTAATATTTATTGTATTATCTTTACAATATGTTCTCGGTTTCTTTCTGTCTCTCTCTCTCTTTCTCAGTTTAGAGAACATAATCCCTAATTTCAGTCACACTTAACCTTTCTGCTATTATTCCTGCTTAACTAACTAAATAATTAAAATTAGTTCAACAAACATGCATGTACCATCATTGACATCTTTCTTGACAGCTGCCGTGTGTTAGGGAGCTGGCAGTGGCTCCAAAGATAAGCTTTGGTCTACCGTTCTTCCATTCATCGCAGAATATTTACCTTCATAACTGAGGCTGACTTGTTTTTCTCTCCATGCTATATTTGTTGCTTTCTTTTCAATGTTAGTGTAACTATAAATAAAGAGAGCATTTAATTACTTTCTATGCTATAAACATAGACACATAACAAATGATTTTATCTTTTTTGGTTTTTTATTTTTGAGTCTCTGCACAGGTAAAGCCAGCTATAACCTTGAACTTCTGACTCTCCTGCTCCACCTCCTCAGGGCTAGGACTGGAGGAGCTACACCACACCAGTTCTACACCATTAATTGTGCGACGTCCCCAGAGAAATCTATCTTTTCCCTAGAGGTTTTCTATAATGTATTCGTAAAAATCATTTAGACCTTGGAACCCTTCTTTTCCTTACTTTAATAAATAATATTATTTCGCAGCAGTAGCAGCGAAAGTTTAGCTGTGTGTCATGGCATACTCCTATAATCCCAGTACTTGGGGGTAAGTAAGGTCGGGAGGATCAGAGATTCCAGGTCATCCACAACTACAAAGTAAGTTTGAGGCCAGCCTGGGCCAAATGTCTTTAAAAAGTTTTTAAGTATGACCTGGCAGTGGTGGCGCACACCTTTAATCCCAGCACTCTGGAGGCTGAGGCAGGTGGATCTCTCTGAGCTCAAGGCCAGCCAGATCTACAGAGCAAGTTCCAGGACAGGCTCCAAAGCTATACAGAAAAACCCTGTATTGAAAAAAACAAAAACAAAAAGCAGTTTTTAAGTAGGGGCTGGAGAGATAGTTTAGCAGTTTCTTAGTGTTCTTGCAAAAACCCTGAGTTTGGTTCCCGGCACCATGTCTCAGGGCTCACAGGCATCTGTAACTTCAGCTCTGAACAAACCAATGTGCGTGCACACACACACACACACACACACACACACACACACACACACTTCCGGGGTTTGGGGAGTGGGTTTTTTGTTTGTTTTGTTGTTTTATTTTTTTGAGACTATGTCTGATTTGTAACCAAGATTGGCCTCAAACTCAAGCTCCTCCTTCCAGCACTCCCCCCACACACACTGGCCCACAAAGTCCTGAAGTTATAAGGCTATGTCACCCTTTCTTTTCCAGGGAGTTTGGCAGGTTTTGGTTTTTGTTTGTTGCTTGGTTTTGTTTGTTTGCTTGATTGATTATTTTTGCCTAGCTTATTGGATTTAATATCTGCCTTATTGATTTTTCAGCCTTTCATGCTCCTGGGTGCATCTCTCCAGCCCCCATATTTTTATTTATTTACCATTTATTACACTTATTTATTGTGAGGTGAAGGGGCACAGACATGCCACAGCAAGCTTGTCAAGGTCAGAGGGCAACTTTTAGGAGTTAGTTCTCTCCTTCCACTAGGTGGGTTCCAGGTATCAAACCCAGGTGGTCATGCTTGGTGGCAAGCACCTTTACCTGCAGAACCACCTAACTGGTCCTTGTTTTGTTTTTAAATGCCACTTTTTTGTGTGTTTGTTTGTTTTGTTTTGTTTGTTTTTTGTTTGTTTGTTTTCGAGATAGGGTTTCTCTGTAGCTTTGGAGCCTGTCCTGGAACTAGCTCTGTAGACCACGCTGGCCTCAAACTGCCTCTGCCTCCTGAGTGCTGGGAATAAAGGCGTGTGCCACCACTGCCCAGCTATGCCACTTCCTATATGCTGAAAGATTCTGCTTTGTTATGTCTTCAGTGTTGTCTTCAGCTTTAATTTTCAGCCAGCCTTTAACCTAAGGAGCTCTATTTCCTCTTGCAGCTCTATGCATCCCCACCCTCTTCCCTCACACTCTAGAGCCTGCCTGCCTCTCCTGAGCTGAGGCTCAGCACGCCTGCCCAATTGCTGATCTCTGGATACTCATTTCACACCGCCCTGTCTTGTAAAGGTCATTTTACACATTTGCCCTTCCTGCTCAGCTGATGCCTTAAAAGACATTTGGAGACCTGTTATCCTGGTATTTTGAAACAATAGTTTTCCAAGGGAGGTCCAGTGAGCACACCGGTGGTATTAATAAAAGTCGTGCTCTTTAGAACCATCTGAAAATCTATTATGCCAGAAAATCTAGGAGCAGGGGTCAGAGACATCTATTTTTAACAAGCACCCCCAAGATAAGTCCATTCTAGTACTATGCAATAACAGCTCTGCTAAATGACACACTGATAAGCTTCAGTTATGGTCAGAGGAAGCCAACTGCATTGAAAGGGCACAGACGCAAACAAACCCTGGGTGGATTTGTCTGGCTTGAGCATGCCTCAGTCTCCTGCATGCTGTCATTGTTTCCTTGTTAGTCATCTGCCACATTCTTTTCGCCCCTTCTCCCACAGTGATCCCTGAGCCTTGAGAGGAGGGGTGTGGCACACATGTCCCATTTAGGGCTGAGCATTCAGCGGTTTCTTATGATCATGCAGCCAAGAGTAGCACAAGTTGGACTTAATGACCTCCTTGAATGAATGAATGGATGGATGGATGGATGGATGGATGGATGAATGTGAGAAAGAAGAAAAGGAGAAGGAAAGAAAAGAGAAAGGACATAAAATTGGGTAAGAAGGGAAGGGGTGGCCTGAGAGGAGCTGGGGAAAGGCTGATCATTATCAAAATACATTCTACAAAATTCTCAAAAGAATTGTTTTTTTTAATATTAATGAAAAAGAATTCTGTATTGGGGGTGAAGGTACAGTTCAATAATAAAACTTGTGGGGCTGGAGAGATGGCTCAGTGGTTAAGAGCACTGACTGCTCTTCCAGAGGTCCTGAGTTCAATTCCCAGCAACCACATGGTGGCTCACAGCCATCTATAATGAGGTCTGGTGCCCTCTTCTGGCATGCAGGCACACATGGAAGGCTGTACACATAATAAATAAATCAAAAAAATAAATAAACAAAGTAAAACTTGTGGATATTTTAAGTTTATTTTTGTTTTATTTATGTGTATGAGTGTTTTGCCTGCATTTAATGTATATACATTGCATGTAAGCCTGGTGCCTGTGGGGACCAGTATAGGGTGTCAGATCCTCTGGGACTGGAGTTATGGATTGCTATGAGCTGCCAGGTGTGTGCTGGGAATCAAACCCTGGTCCTCTGTATGAGAGGGCAGTCAGCGTTCTTAACCACTGAACCCTCTCTCCAGTGCAGAATTTTGCTTTTTATGCTTGAGTTCCTGGGTCCAATTGCTAGTGAGAGTCTACACAAGCTGACAAAGAGGACTTAGTGGGCAAAACATGAGGGAACTACTCTTGTAAAAATATTCTCCCAATTTAGTCAGTAAAGTTCTTAAATGGTGTGGTCAAAGAGTTAAAAAAAAAAAACTAGAGATTAACTTTGGCTCTTGTTATTCTTTTTAAAAAATGCTGCAAGATTCCTGCGGCAGTAGGCAGCAGAAATGCTGTAGGTCCCAAAGGGTGGCGGCGGGCCATATGGTGGCAGGCAGAGGGCCCTGGAAGCAGCCAGTCCCAGGCAGAGATGGCTGCTGGTCTCAGAGCAGTGGTGGCAGGCCATGTGGCAGCAGGCAGTGGGCCCCAGGCAGAGACGGCTGCTGGTCCCCAGCAATGGCTGGTTCCAGGCAGGGAGACACATGGCAGGTGGGCAGAAGACAGAAACATGGATAGACACGACATGCAGGGTGAGGTTGAATGTTTATTCAGGGGGTTATGGAGGAGGAAGGGTGAAGGGGGGACAGAGAGAGAGGGAGAGAGAGAGACCAAGAAGGGGGGGGAAGCAGAGAAGTGGGCAGAGAGGCAGAAGCGAAGCTGCCTCTCCGAGAGGAAGATGGAAAAGAGAAGTGAGCTCAGGCCGGAAGCTGAAGATCAGCCTGCCTCAGCGGATGGGGGAGGGAGTGGGCGTGGCTTGTCTCTTAAAGGGACCAAAACCATAACATTCCCAGGTCTTCCTTATAATAAAAAGCACGGGGCATTGGTGGCGCATGCCTTTAATCCCAGCACTCGGGAGGCAGAGGCAGGTGGATCTCTGTGAGTTCGAGGCCAGCCTGGTCTACAGAGCTAGTTCCAGGACAGGAACCAAAAAGCTACGGAGAAACCCTGTCTCAAAAAATCAAAAAAAAAAAAAAAAAAAAAAAAACACGCACATCAAGGTAGCAGAAAAGGAAGGGCCCAAGATGGCGGCGGGCAGGTCAGAGGTAATGGGAGTGGGCGTGGCTTGTCCCTTAAAGCGACAGGAAAGCACAACAGCTCTAAAGTAAGAAATCAATTTCCAACAACTTTAGGTCTTCCAAATCAGAACAAGCTTCCTGCCAGCTACTGAATTCAGCACTATCACAACACAGTCCAGCAGAGGCCAGGTGATTTCACCAGATGTGTTAAGAAGGGATGCATATGTGAGGCTAGATATTAGATATTAGACTTGATATTATCCTCCAACCTTCAGCACTCTTAAAATGCTGTCATTTTAGACGCACGAGCTTAGCGACAGTTGTGAATAGTAATACTAGGACTCAGATATAACTCATGATTTAACAAAATGTATGCAAAATCATATTTTTTCAAGCTTAAGAGCTATTAAAGTTTATTTTAGCAAATGTCTCTGCACCTAGATGGCTTACTCTCTAAGAGCTGAAAATACAGAAGTCTTAGGAAAGTTAGGTTTGCAATGACAAAATAAACTTATCCATTGCTTATTTGAAATTCAAGGACACGTGGGCAAGGAAAACGGCAATGACACAATATATGCCTTCTAAAATATACTCCATATACTTCTTTCCACAAGGGGAGAGATGAGTTTAAAATATGAAGCAAGGTAAGCCAGTCATGAGGCAGGCCTGTAATCCAGCACTGGGGAGGGACAGAGGCAGGAGGATTGCTAACAGGCTCACAGCCTTGACAGAAGCCTACAGAACTGTGAGTCAACATCACCTTTCTCATTTTTAAGTTGATCCTCTCCGACTTTTGTTACATAAATAAAAAAACTGATTAATGCAAAATCAAGTATTACCAGGTTCAGATTTCAAATCCCAGTTTTAAAAGAGTTAACATTTATTTGTCCTTAATCTAAAATTTTAAGCTCGGCTTTGTGAGCATTCCTGTAATCCTAACACTTGGGAAGCTAGGACAAGAGGACTGTGAACTATAGTCTGTCTGGGCTACATGGAGAGATTCTACCTCAACCCCTCCCCTCCAAAACTTAAAAAAAAAAATTTAAATAGGGCACAAGCCTGTAAACCTAGCCCTTGGAAGACAAAGGCAGGAGGGGGATCACAAGTTCAAGGCCAGGCTGGGCCACCATAGTAGATTCTTGTCTCACAAGCAATAAACTCCAAAGTCCAGGTCAGCCTGGATTGCTCTGGTTTTCATACTTGCGGCCCCTCCTCTCCCGTCCTTCTCTAAACAATTGGTCTGACTAGATTAGAAAAGGAAACAATTAAAATCCAGCCACCCCTCAGCTTTCAGGTCGTATTTAGGCAGCCATGTTGGTGAGACTTCACAGAAGTAGCTTCCCCGACACAATCTCACAGTGACTCTCTGTTCCTCTGGATCTTAGTCTTTTGGGGCATCTCCTGCAGTCTGATGTTCTCTGAGCCTTAGATACAGGAGTTGTGTTCTCCAGACTAAGAACTTTAGGCAGCTAAGGAATTCTAGGAGCCGGAGCAATAGGCTTCCCTATAGAAGCGATCCCAAATGTCCTATCCAATATCATCAAGTGGTTGGCCCTGAAAACATACAAGCAAGTAACGTTATACACGCTGAGCATATTGTACTCATAAATTAGGAGTGTGTGTGTGTGTGTGTGTGTGTGTACACAACGAAAGAGGCCATAAATTTGAGAGAAAACAAGAGAGGGTACGAGGGAGGGATTGGAAGGAGGGAAGGGAAGAAATGATGCAATTATATTTTAATTTCAAAAGATAAAAATCATTAATTAGAAAACTGGCCTTTTCAAAGTTGCAGCCAGGTGGCATCCGGGTGATATATTAGTAGTTCACAGTAACACTGA
The DNA here is from genome assembly GCF_018167655.1 of Microtus oregoni. Taxonomy (NCBI): domain Eukaryota; kingdom Metazoa; phylum Chordata; class Mammalia; order Rodentia; family Cricetidae; genus Microtus; species Microtus oregoni. The sequence goes on along the minus strand of NW_024543830.1, from coordinate 3,199,540 downwards.
AGGGGAAAGGCAGTCTCCCCCAGACAACTTGCCTTTCTGCCAACTGTCACAGCCTCCGGTGACATCTGCCTACTCACGGCCTCCAAAGGCCTACTAACCCTTCCATCTCCCACTGAGAGCACGGTAAAGTCTGCGGCTTTTCCCGCACCCTCAGCTCAGCCCCGCCGCTGACTTCCACTGTCACTCTCTCTGAACCCGAACGCGCGCACAGAAGCCTCGCACAGTCCGGTGTGTCCTCTCTGCTGCTCTGGAGGACTCCCTCTACTGCTCTGGAGGACTCAGCTGCAGCTGTCCTGGCCACTTTCCTGGCCTGCGAACAGCCCACACCACCCACCGCAGGGATTTTTTTAGGGGCTACCCGATCACCCAGAATGCTTTTCGCTTTTTAATTTTTAGTTTTTAAGCGTATTGTTGTTTTGCCTGTATGTATGTCTTTGCACCACATACATGCATTACCTGCTGAGGTCAAAAGAGGGGATGGGACCCCCTGAAATTGGCATTACAGGTGATTGTGAGCCGCTGTGTGGTGCCGAGAACAACCTGGGTCATTTTCAAGAGCAGCAAGAGCTCTTAGCCACAGAGCCGCTCACTGCTCCAGCCACCAACCACGGCAAGCTTCCATCTGGAACCCACGTAGGTATTGCCCACATAGCTTCAAATGACTTTGTGAATACTTGCTTAATTCATTAATTTTTTTTCAAGACAGGGCTCCCTTATGTTGCTACCAGACAGTCTGGAATTCTTGGGCTCAGGCCATCTCCCCGCTTCAGGCTCCTAAGCTCAAACTGCAGCCCCATAGCCCTGGGCAGCACTGAATACCCTATTTATACCTGGGAACTGTGTTCATTCAATACTCTCTCCATGTCCCTCCATGAATCTGCTTCCCTCTGAGAATTTATCGCCATATAATTAGCACATATTTTATTTATCATCTGCTTTCCCCCACAAGACGGAGTTGTGTGGGGCTAGGCATGTCTGTATTTTGTTCGCAGTTAGACTCCCATGGCTGCTAGCACACACAGTGTTCAGCAATGCTTACTGAATAAACGAGCGTCCTCTGCAAATCCGGTAATCACTGTCAACAGTAACACAAGGTAACACAAGCATGTAAGGAATAGAACAGAAAAGAAAAAATTCCTCTCAGTTTACGCATCTTCGTTTAATTAAAAGTAGTGGCACTTAATTAAACATTTGTGTAAGAATCAGCAAACCCGGCTCTTCGGTTCCTTACTCGCTGAAGTCTTCCTGCCCCAACTTGAACTGCAGAGGCAATCCCCATATGCCTCTAGTGGAGATGCACCGTCCTACAGTCATGCAGTCTACAAACTCGGGCTGGGGCCGGGGATCAGTTGGGAGAATGCTAGCCTACCAGGGTACCATGCCCAAGGTCCCAGGTTGTGTCCCCAGCACCACATAAACCGGGCACGGTGGCACACGCGGATAGCCCTAGTATTTAGTAAGCAGATGCAGAAGACTCTCAGTTTAAGGTCCTCCTCAGCTAGTAAGTCTGAGGCCAGCCTGGGTTACATAAAGCCCTAAAAGAAGATGATGAGTTCCACTAGGAATTAGAGAAGAAGAGGAGCTGGAGAGAAGCTCAGTGGTTGAGAGCACTGGCTGCTCTTCTGAAGGGTAGGTTTGATTCCAGGCACCCATCTTGGGCAGTTCAAAATCCCTTGTAACTCAAGCTCAAGGGAACCTAATGCCTTTGGCTTCTTCTGACATTTACAGGCACGCAGATGCAAATACGCGCGTGAGCGCGAGCGCGCGCGCGCGCACACACACACACACACACACACACACACTTTAAAGCAATTAAATAACAGCAAAGGCCTACCGAGATAAATTCCTCTAAAGCTGGTACAGACATGGACGCAGAATGGACCATCCATCGGGCCACCTCCCAGCTCAGCCTTCTTTTCACCCTATCATGATAAATGTGCTCTCACAACCAGAGCGGGGGCAGTCTACACCCAGCACCCAGGCTCACTTCACCAGGGGATTAAGTCTGATTTCCCAATAGCCTTCCTAAACTCAAACGTGGCGAGCTTGAACGTTGCTTTGTACTTTCAACAGTAACTGAAAGTTTGAAAGGAGAGAAACTCAGATTCACTGTTTGTACCATGAACAGAGGAAGCTGCCATTCACAGTAAAATCGCTTAGGTATTCCTAAGAGTTCTGGTATCAGGTGAAAAATCCAGTTTCTCCGGGCACGGTGGTGCACGCCGTTAATCCCAGCAATAGGGAGGCAGGGGTAGGCAGATCTCTGTGAGTGTGAGGATAGCCTGACCTACAAAAACAAGTTCCAAGACAAGCTAGGGCTTTTACATAGAGAAACCCTGTCTTGAAAAACCAAAAAAATAAATAAATAAATAAAATTCAGTTTCATCTTAGCTGGTCCAAGCATCTATTCTCATTTTTAATATAAAAATTTTATTAATTATTTGAAACTTTCATACAATATATTTTTGTTTTATTTTCCATCATTTCGATTTTTTCATTTCTTAAAAAAGAAAACTATATATTTTCAAAACAAAAGGTTGTATGTAATAAATACATATAATTTTGTCAACTAAAAATAAGGAAAAATTTTAAAAACAAAAGGGGATCTCGGTGTACAGGGGGGACACACCTTAAATTCCAGCATTTTGGAGGCAGAGGCAGGTAGATCTTTTTGAGTTCAAGGCCAGCTTAGTCTAACTAAAACGATCCGGGCCAGCCAGGACTACATAGAGGGGCCCTGTCTCAAAAACAAAAAGGGGAGGCGGGAGATGGTAAAGGGACCACTTAAGTCTGAGGTGCTTAGGAAAGGGCCTGGTAAGGTCTCCTTGTTTGCTTTCGTTACTGTGATAAACACCATGACCAAAAGGAAAGGTTTAGTTTAACTTACAGCCCTCAGTCCATCAGGACGGAAAATCAGAGCAGGAATTCAAAGAAAAAACATGGAGGAGGCAGGAACTGAGGAGGAGGAACCGTGGAGGAAAGGTGCTTGCAGCCTTGCTGGTTTGAACCCAGGACCACCTGCTCAGGGATGGCCCCTCCCACAGTGGGCTGAGTCCTCTTCCATCAATCATCAATCAGGAAAATGCCCCACAGACTTGCCTGTAAACCAATCTGATGGAGACACCTTCTAAATCGAAAGTCCCTCCTCCCAGATGACTCTAGTTTGTGTCAAGTTAGCGAAGATCTAAGCAACACAGTTTCACACTGAGATACGCGGGCAGCGAGTGCAGCCAGGGACAACAGAAATGATACCAGCCTGCCCCTTGCTGTCTCTCAGATGGGCCTCATCAAACAGAGCTTCCCAACTAGAACGCTTCTAGGTTAGATAGAATCTCGCAGAAATTATTTTATCCAACATTTAGGAAACTAAAATATATATAGCCGTCAATAAATGCAAAAAAACAAAAACAAAAAAAAAGCAATAGGATTCAAAGCTACAAACAGATGAAGGTGGGCAGAGCAGGTCACGCTATAATCCCATCTCATCTGTAGCTAAGGCTAGAAGATCATTTAAACCCCAGAGTTTAAATTCAGGCTGGGCAATGTAGTAAAGACTAAGAGCAAGAGCAAAACAAGAGACAGATTATATTACAAGCTTTATGTAATCTACTCTGACTAAAACAATGCCTTTCCTTCATTCATGTGAGCACGGGTCACGGGAGGGCACCCAGTTCTGTTATTATCTTCTTTGTAGTCCAAGGGCGCCCTCTGTCTGAGTATTGAAAGAAATCCAAAGTTAAAGAGAGCGGATGTTTTCTCAAACACACACACACACACACACACGCACACACATACACACACATTTTATCTACTGGGGGCGCCGGTACTAATGTATTTGTTCCATTGTACACACGTGGGGACCAGAGGCTAGCTTGCAGGAATCGGGTCTCGCCTTCTACCAGGTGGGACCCAGGGATAGAAGTATAGTTGTACACAGGCAGAACAAAGAGATGCAGCGAGACCCCTAACAGAGGAGCCATCCCACCAGCCCTCACGGAAATTCTTACTCAACAGCTTCTGGGATCCGTCCAGAGGTTGGTCAGGAATATATATATATATATATATATATATATATATATCGCCTCAAACAAGACCCCAGAAGCAATCAAATCAGCGTCTCTGTTGATTACCTGGGGGTTTGCAGAGAAGTTCCTTATTTTCCTCAGAATGCATTCTATATTCTCCAATAATTGCCCCGAGCCACTCAGATAACTATGCTGATCTCTTTGCTTGTTGTGCCCGTGTAAAACTATACTTTATTTAACATTCCGTGGTAGCAGTGTGTCCAGTAATGAGTTTCACCAACATCAAATATTTATTGGCTCTCTTCTAAGGGCAGGACACAGCTCTAAGAGGAAAGTCTGGATAAAACCTCTGTGCTCAAAGAAGTGACAATGTAGTGTCTAAAAGGGAATGCGTAAAAGGGATGTGCACACACACAAGATAAAACCAGATAGTAAGTCACCCACTGGAGGAGCAGTGTGTCACATCCGTGTCCATCCCGTCTCCCCCCACCCCAGTCGCTGCTTCCTGCGCTTCAGGGAAGGTAATTCAACTCCTCCCAGCCTCAGGGGAGCTGCAGTGACCTCACGAAAGGTTGCAAAGGGGGTACAATCGTAGATCCCAAGGGGGCTGTTGAGGGGGATTTCAGGTGACAATATCCTACAGAAAAGACATTTCATTCACTTAGAGTGTAGATAAAATTCTTTGCATCTAATTTTTACAACATGAAATATAATATGCTCCAGCCTAAAGAAAAACCTGATCTTTATCAAATGATTGATCAAGTCACTAATGAGTCATTCCTGAAGAAGCATTATCAACATAAAAATAATATAGTCTAGACTCCTTTATACCTAACAAGATTTAATTAGCTTTAGGACTATGAATTTTCTGATATGCCATATGGTTTGTCTATTTTTTTTGTGATGCATTGTCTAAGACATTAAGAATAATTTAATCACATTTATGATCATCTAATATCTAATACTATGAGCAGCTCAAGAACAAAATTATATTCATAAAAGAGATCTCAGCAGTAATATGATTTGATTGGTTTTAAGAAATAAGAATTCAACACATGAAATTCTCAAAGAATAAATAAAATGCATTAAAAAATAAAGAACTTTCATGTAGGACCTTAACACTGGAAGGTATTTAAAATTCATCTTAAGAGGGGCTGGAGAGATGGATGAGCTTCTCAGAGCACTGGCTGCTCTTCCCAGGTTCCCGCCACCCTAAGCATAGCCATTACTGTCAACTCCAGTCCCAGAGGATCTGATGCCCTTTTCTGGCCTCCATGGGCACTAGGCACGAAAGTAATACAAGACAAGCATGCAAGCAAAACACCAATATGCATAAATTAAAAATTAAGAATTCATGTTATAGGGGGCTGGAGAGATGGCTCAGCGGTTAAGAACATTGCCTGCTCTTCCAAAGGTCCTGAGTTCAATTCCCAGCAACCACATGGTGGCTCACAACCATCTGTAATGAGGTCTGGTGCCCTCTTCTGGCCTGTAGGAATACACGCAGACAGAATATTGTATACATAATAAATAAATAAATATTTAAAAAAAAAAAAAAGAATTCATGTTATAAATTTTATTAACTTCTCCGGGAATTAAAAATGTAACCAACATGCTTTGCTTGCAAATAATAAAACTGGTCATGGCATAAACTATGTGCTAAGAAAAATTAATTAAAGCTTGGCTAGTGATTGCATTATTTAATTCCCCCTCTAATCTAAGGTAGCTGTTATTTGCTCCATTTACAAATGAGAGCACTGAGGTACGAAGAGGCTGTGGAACTGGGCAAGTCCACACAGCTGGTGAACAGCAGATTTAATCCAGGACAGCTGATTCTAGAGTCTTGATTTTTTTGTTTGTTTGTTTTGAGACAGTGTCTTACTCAGTAACTATGGGTGGTCTGGAACTCACTAAGTAGACCAGGCTGGCCTTGAACTCATAGAGTTCCACCTGCCTCTTCCTTCCAAGTGTAACACCATGCCAAGCTGATTCTAGAGTTTTAACCTCTGTGTTACAGTATTCCTATATTTCAGAGTACACATGAGTCTATACTGATATTACACAAGTAAATAAATGATGTTGAAGGAAGAAAAAGTCATCATTATAGAATAATTTCAACAAATAAATGAAAAAAATGAGGAAAAATAGCTGGGTATAGTGGTGCTTGTGCATAATCCCAACACTAACTCTGGAGGCGGAGGCCAGAGGAATGGATTTAAGAGGCCAACTTGGCCTCCACAGTAAAACCTTAGCCCCAACAGGAAAAAAATTAAATAAGAATCATGTGTTACACACAAAACCTGAACGTTGCTGAGAAAAACTAACTGGTGAGATTGTGATGAGAAACAGTGTATTTTCATAATCTCAGTGAGTGTTCTTCTTCATTGGATATTAACTACAAGGAAAAAACAATCAGGCAGATACTGTCTAAGTGACTGAAGTTTCTGAAGGCGATGAGTGATACAGACAGTGAGTCCCCTGTGCTGAACTCTGTGATCATCCTACCAGAATCCAAAGTCTCAACTTAACCATAATAAAGCAGTAGCTTGGGCTGGAGAGATGGCTCAGTGGTTAAGAGCATTGCCTGCTCTTCCAAAGGTCCTGAGTTCAATTCCCAGCAACCACATGGTGGCTCACAACCATCTGTAAAGAGGTGGGCGCCCTCTTCTGGCCTTCAGGCATACAGACAGAATATTGTATACATAATAAATAAATATTAAAAAAAATAAAGCAGTAGCTTAAACTTTATTGAGAGATTTTTACAAAGCAGCTTCCAGCTCTCTTCAAAACCATCAGCCATCAAAGCCTGAACTGTCACAGACTGGAAAAATGGGAAGATGTGACAGCCAGGTGCAACACAGAACTCGAAAAAAGTTAAAGGTTATTAACTAAGAAGCTGCTAGCTGCCATTTGAAAAAAGTCTGTCATTTGGTTCATGGGATTTTACTGTTAATCGCTTGGCTTTGGTTTAGGTACTACGCACCAGCATGTCCATGAAATGATAAATTTGGGGAAGTTCAGTAAAAGCTGCAAGAGAAGTCTCTATTTTTACAACTTCCTGTCTGAAACTATTCCAAAATACTAAGCTGAAATGTAATAGTTTCCTAAAATGTATAACTCAAGCTTTCCAAATTTCCCTCTTTTCAGAAAGTCGAGTTGATCAGTGAGTGACCGTCCAAGAATCAAATGCCTTCTCCATCCACTCATGCTTCTGGAAAGAGTCTACGTGATAACATTACACAGAAAATCCATGCTTAGGGTAGCAACACCAAGTATTCCAGAATGAAAAGACCCAAAGAACCTTTCCTTTCTCAGTAGTACATATGTGTCTTTAACCAGGAAGTACAGTTCTTGCTTATGATTTCAAAAACTCTGCATCTTTTAAAACTATTGTTTAGTGTATGTGCTAGTGAGTATACAAGTGTGTACAAGTATGTGTGGTAGGTCTGTGCATTTATGAGTGTGTGCTTGCTTATGCACCTGTGTGTGCATGATTCATGTGTAGGGCACCCTGTGAGGAGTCGGTTCTCTCCTCTGGCCTTCTGGGTCCCAGGGATGGAACACAGTTGTCAGGCTTGGCAGCAAATGCCCTTACCCAGTGGGCCATCTTGCCAACTTAGTGCCTTGATATTACAAGGTATTGTCAGGAAGATAACACTTTTCATTATCGTACTGCTTTATACATTGAATTTACTAATCCTTGCTAAAGTGCAAAAACCATGCAAAGGTCATGAGTTTGAGTAAGCAGGAGACTTACTGACCGCTAGCAGTGCAGCTCAGCACCGACTATCTTACCTCGGGCAGGGAGCGATGAACAGACCTGTGACGCACAGTCTGCCCGTTCCTCAGAATAGCTGGGAGCAGAAGTGAGTCCGGAGGAAGGTTAGGTAGAAGTAAAGAATAGTGTTCGAACTAGGGAAGAGAGCAAACTTCATTTACTGCTGCGGAGTTCCTTCACCCAGATGATCTTGGCTGTCTATCGCTACCCAGAATGTAGTTCATGAAACACGGGGACCAGAATTCCTGGGAGTTTGTAACAAATACAAGAGTTTGCAGAACCACTGAATCGGAGATTTGCATTAACATGATCCCTGGGTAATTTTCTTCAATACGGGAGTGCTTGAGGAACTATTTAAACACACTGGGGTTTAATTACAGGAAATATGACACTAGGTGCTGCGTTCATCTGCAAACTGGTGTGATATTTAAATGTCTGATGGAACTGTGAGTTCCAGCAGAGCCAGGGCTACAAAGAAAACCCTCTCTCAAAAACAAACAAATCAGCTGGACGGTGGTGGCGCACGCCTTTAATCTCAGCACTCGGGAGGCAGAGGCAGGTGGACCTCTGTAAGTTCAGGCCAGCCTGGTCTACAAAGAGAGTACTAGGATAGCTAGAGCTGTTACACAGAAAAACCCTGTCTTGAAAAACTAAAAACAAACAAACAAAAAAGCAATCAATAAAAAACAAAGGACAGAAGTGTGCCCACAAGTTCTTATTTAAATTGGGGGTTTAGAAAATGAAATAATTCTGTCATCAGTGTCTCAGAGACTTCTGGTGCCTCCTCTAGCTGCTTCTGTACTGTTGGGTACCATCCAGGGATGCAGGGGTTCATCAACATCTGCTATGGGGTAATTTATTTTCCTAATAAAATCCCAATGCTTAGACAGTAGGTGTATTTGGGGCTGGAGTCTTTAAAAGAGACAAATTCGGATGCAGTCATCAGAGCAGCCCTAACCAATATGATTTGTGTTCAGTGAGTGCATTGGAGCACAGAATCACACACAGCCACAAGGACAAGACCACCTGCGAAAGACCCCAGAGGAAATCAACCCTGGACACCCTAACTTTGGATGTCTACCCTCCAGAACAAGGGGAAAACAGCATACCGTTGAAGCCGCTCTGTCTGTTGGCACTGTTATGATGACCCTAGCACATTAATACAGCAGCCGACATGGAATATGTGTGATAGATATTTAACGAAGAGATGAACGTTACATATTATCTAGCAGCTAAGTTTGCCCCAAACTGACAATGAATTTCCACTAGTAAAATCAGAAAAAAGAAACCAACAACCAAAAACATTTATTATGAAAGAACACAGGCAAAAAAGATTTAATACAGGCTAGCCATGTGTGTTCTACTTACCTAAGGCATTTCCAAACCCCAGCACACACACAGCAAACCCCCTGTGCTCTGGCCCTCAGTTGCACGTCCCTTGCTCCCTCTCTGGCTGAATCAGCTTGTTGATCTCATGAAGCATTTGTTTAGGCTCTTTCTGGCCTGAGGCTTACACAATACACTATTTCTTACAAAAAATAAAATCATGCAGTTCACTCTATAAGAATTGCATGTGCCGCTGTTATTGGTATTGTCAGACAGTTTAAATTTTGCCAACTTGATAGAGAAGAAATAGTGTAACTAACGTGGCTTTAATTTGCTTTTCAGATTTCTAGCAAATATCTTTCATGTTTATCGAGCATTTTCACAGGTTTATTGGTAGTTTATTTCATAGTCAGTGAATTTTCTCTTGTGATAGTTTGGTGAAGCAAACATTTCTTCCTCCAGACAACTGTGTTTTTTTTTCTTTTCTGTGTCTGTGAGGAAGCTTTCCTAAACAAAAGCGTGTTTTAGAGCAACTTACAAACCACGGTGGCAGCCGGGTGGTGGTGGCGCACGCCTTTAATCCCAGCACTCGGGAGGCAGAGGCAGGCGGATCTCTGTGAGTTCGAGACCAGCCTGGTCTACAAGAGCTAGTTCCAGGACAGGCTCCAAAGCCACAGAGAAACCCTGTCTCGAAAAAACAAAAAACAAAAAAACAAACAAACAAACAAACCACGGTGGCCCACAGTCCTGCTCTGAAAACTACTTGTGTGCAGTGCTCTAGAACTGGTTAGAAGACAGACGACAGGAACCGCACTCGTAACAAGCCTACCTCAATTGAAAATAAAAGTCACCCACTTGGTCATTTCCTCTTGGGAATACAAAGATCTTATTTAACTGAATTTCCTGTTTTCCGAGTCTCGGAGTAGGAAGAATGTGGTGTCTGTAAACAAGAATGATTCTTGCTGTGGGTGATTCCCATACAGAAACTCATCTTCTTTGGTAGCCTCACAATGTTTTAGATGATAAACTCATTGGTAATCTATAGCTAGTATGAGTTTGGGATCATTAAATGATCTTGCACAGGGATTTTAGGCACCTTTTCCTCTTATTGGGTTGCCTTACCAAGCCTTAATACGAGGGAAGGAGCTTAGTCCTACCTCAACTTGCTATGCCATGTTTAGTTGACACCCATGGGAGGCCTGCCCCTTTCTGAACAGAAACAGAGGAGTGGATGGGGGGGGGGGTGGCCGGGAGGGACTGAGATGAGAGGAGGGAGAGAAAACTGCAGTCAGAATGTAAAATAACGGATAAATTTAATTCATTAAAAAGAAGGAAAAAATAAGTACAGAAAAAAGGAGAAACAGGTCAAAAGTACAGAAAATATTTTTAACAAAGTCATAGAAGGAAATTTCCCCAATCTAAAGAAGAGATGCTTATCAATGTACCACAATAAAAATAATTAAAAATCAAATGTTTAATAAGTTTAAAAAAAAGATCTTGCATAAGAGTCATGCTATAAGGCCAGCTCCAGTTTACCACCACCAGGCATATCAAAAACAACCTACCCAGAAAGCTAGAGCCACAGAGACAACTGTGATGTGCAAACAGAATTCTTCATGCAAATACTTTTTTCTTTGAGGCGTGGTCTCACTAGGTAGCCCTGGCTGGTCTGCAACTCAGCCTGTAGACCAGGCTGACCTTGATCTCAAGAGATCCCAGCACCCTACTCCCAAGAGCTGGGATCAAAGGTGAGCGCAACCCAGCCTGACTGAAAATCATTTTAAACTAATGATTTAAAGGTATTAAATCCTTTTAGCCATGTGATTTCGGCACATGCCTTAATCCCAGCACTCGGGAGATAGAGGAAGGGGGATCTTTGTGAGTTCGAGGTCGGGTTGGTCTACAGGTCCTGTTGTTCCAGGACAGCCAGGGCTACACAGAGAAAACCCTATCTCAAAAAATCAAAATTAAATAAGCAAAAAGGAAGACTAAAGAAAGAAAAAAAAATTCTCAAAAACAGTAAAATATTCAGTAGGAAGCTTTATTTACTTAGTTAGAAAACTGAAGGAACACATTTTCACAATTTTAGAGGTGACTTCTGGTCTCCTTCGAAGGATTTGGAACTTTTCGTATAATTTGCATGACCCGATTAAGGTTCTTTGCTCTGTCTAACCCGCATACTTCTTACAGTATGTTAACAGAACTGATACTTAGTGACGCCGAGAGCGTTGACTTTTGTTGACTTTTCATTTTTTTAGTTAGCATAAATGATGGGTTTCTAATAGCATTTTCATTCCTATTACAGTTATACCTTGTTCTGTTGTTTTTTTCAGTTTCTCTGTGTAGACCTGGCTGTCCTGGAACTCGCTTTGTAGACCAGGTTGGCCTTGAACTCACAGAGCTCCACCTACAGTTACACCCAGTTCTGTGGCGTTCCCCACCTTCCTGCCTCCAGCCCCTCCACTCCTCACCCCACCCTTCCCACAGCGCTCTGGTTCCCTTCCTCAACTAAACAGTTCCTCATTTTCGTTACTCGGTTGTCTATCTCGGTTCCCCTCTCTTAAAATCTTAACTGCCCCGTGGTGATCTCCTATCCAATCCTCTCTCCCTCCCTCCTTCTCCCTCCCCCGCATCTCTCTCGTCATTATTTTGAGGGAAATGTTTGAAGCACTAGCAGTCACTGATTTCTGGCAGTTCATTTGTCTTTCGGATTTTACAGTTCTCCAACGTAAAGGCGAGGAACAAAAGCATCCTTTGAGATGTGTGGCGTTGGTGACAGACCTGAGATCTGCTGCAGCTCTTTGGAAGCTGACGCTTTAGGATCCACTTTATTGCTAATCTTTCATTGCTTCTTAGATTAAAAAATGTTTCTCTTTAAATATTCTCAGGTTAGTTGCTTCAGCTCCAATGAATAACAGCCCCCAACCCACTTCAGGGTCCCTGGAAACCCGACGCCCCTGCAACCCAGCCAAGTCCAGAGCTGGACGCCGAGGATTCGCAGTCCCTGCGGTCCTCAGTAGGGGCTGGCGGAAGCTCCCCGGCCTTCTGGGGTCTCTGAGATCTCTCCGACAACATCCCTAAATGGTGCTCCCTTTGTTCATTCATTCAACAACCATGTGATCAATTTCAGCCTCCCTTCTCTTTTCGGAAAACCTATTCACTTTCAGCTCTAACACCGGGCACGTGTCACTGCCTAAATAATGACCACCGGGAGTCGGGAAGACGAATCTCGTCCACGACTTAGCAAATACAAATTGTCGTCCCAAGATGCGGCTTCAAGTTTGTCTGGATGCTTTAGAAACCAGGTCTCCGAGCTATGTAATCCAGCCGGGCTATCCGGAAACTTGCTACCGGAAAGGACTTGTCTCGAACCTGCGACCCCGCCACCTCGGCCTCCCCAGTGGCGTGCACGCGTCTCTGGAAAGGGTGCTCAGCAAACAGCACAGCCACGCTCCATGGTAGCTGTCTACCGCGACGCGCCAAGCCCTCCCCACGCAGAGACAGAAGCCAGCACAGCGGCTGTCAGAGGGAAGACAATGCCTCCCACTCCACGCCCGACGCGGGTCGGAAGTGGCCCCGGCCCGTGGCCGCCGAGACTGGGTCCGCGACTCCGCGGAGGAACTACAATTCCCAGTACCGGAGCTACCCGGACTCCCGGAAGCCAATACTTGGCCGACCGGAAGCAGCTGAGACCCAGCCAACAGGCCTGAGGTTAATTCAGCCAGGGAAAGGGGCGGGAAGGGCTGTGGGGCGCCTGTCAATTCGCCACTATGAACGTGGTTTTTGCAGTGAAGCAGTATATTTCCAAAATGATAGAGGACAGCGGGCCCGGCATGAAGGTACTTCTCATGGATAAGGAAACGGTGAGTTCGCTTTTGCTCCGCGTTTGTGAAGGAACCCGCCCTCCCTCAGAATTGCTGGTCCCCGTGCACTGCGGGTCTTAGCGTTGCCTTAAAGTCGACGGTCAGTTCTGTCTGGACGGCCCTGGGAAAGTTGTCTAAAGCTTTCCCAGCGGGTGTGCAGTGTAACCGGCACTGACCGGTGCCGAGGGACTTCTCGTACCTGAAGGAGTGTCTGCCAAGAAGTTGTTAATGGTCACAGGGACCACTTGGAAGACTTTAGGGTGACCCTGTCAACGTGGTTTTTAAAAGTAAATTGTTGGGGCTCACTGGAATGACAGATTATTTGTTGGCCACAACTTAAAGGGGTGGGGGGGTGCTTTTAAAGGGATGGAGGAAATCCTCTTTGGAGTTTCTGAGTTGTTCGTGTTCAGAGAGCAGGCTTTTGTTCCAACACGTCACTACCTGTTTTGGACATTCAGTAAATAGTCTTCTGTGTATTAGCATTTAAATTACCTAGGCAAGTGTTAATGGGAAAAAAGCTTAAGTATTGAAGCATGACTATTTCAGTCTGGACTAGTGTAATCTTGGCTCATTCTTTTTCTTTACAGACTGGTATAGTGAGTATGGTCTACACACAGTCAGAGATTCTTCAGAAGGAAGTATACCTCTTTGAACGAATTGATTCTCAAAACCGAGAGGTCATGAAACACCTAAAAGCCATCTGTTTTCTTCGACCTACCAAGGTACTCCACAAACTGAGCTGCCGTCTCCGCGGGCAAAGGCAGAATACTGATCTGAACGCATTAAGAAGGCAAAATAAATCTGTGTTATCATCATCTGTGGCATCAGAATTGCCCTGTTTGTCAGAGTTGTGGCCTTTCTTCCTCTCCTTCCCATGCCTCCCTTCACCCCGACAGCCAGTTTCTCCTTCAAGACATTTTTTAGATTGATGGCTATCCCCACGGCCACTAGCTCTCAGACGCTAGATCACGTGAGGCTGGACTGACATCTATACCTGGCACTGAACGCCACTGTCACTCTCTCATACAGCCCTGACTGCCTTGAACCTTCATCATCTTAATCCCGTCTCTACTTAGGACCGAGTGTGTCTTTATCATAAAAACAAGGGAAAGTTACCCAGTGACTCCTCTCGCGGCTCAGTCTTATTCTACAGTAAATCCAGTGTCCAACAGGAAAAGGTCCTCCTCCCACCAGTTTGGTCTCTCTTTACATACTTAGCTTCCTGTGCTCACGTCTGGACCTGCGAGCCAAGTGGGCTGTTTTATCATTCTCTACACGTTTATTCCTGAGCCCCTCCTCAGCTTTTGTCCATTGTCTTGCAAATCTGGCTTCCGTCCTTTCTTTCTAATGAAAACATAGAGTGGGGATGGGATGGGGTGGCCTGTGCCGAAGGCTGCGTGTGGGGCTCAGAGAACATCTTGCAGGACTCAGTTGTCTCCTTCCCTGTGACATCCCAGGACTCAGACTCAGGCCTTGGTGGCAGATGTCTTTACCACCTCTTCTCTCTGCCCCCCAAAACTTTCCTATGTCTTGTTTTTTAACATTCTCTCTCTCTCTCTCTCTCTCTCTCTCTCTCTCTCTCTCTCTTTTCTTGAAACAGGGCCTCACCATGGAGCCCTAGCTGACCTGGAACTCATGCTGAAAACCAGGCTGGCCTCAAATTTGTGACAGTCTTCCTGCCTCTGCCACCCAAGTGCTAGGATCGTGTCTGCCACCATCCTTGGCTTTGCTTTCTCTTGTCTCATATTCATGTTCGTCAACTCCAGTGTGCTTTTATCACGCTTGTATATTATGTACTTCCCAGAACGGCAGCCTGATTATGTCCTCCATCTTGAAACCCCGGATGACTTCTCATTGTTCTTATGGTAAAAACAGAGTCCTTCCTTGTTGGCTGCAGAGTCCAGCGTGGTCTACTTCCTGTCGCTTTTTGATCTCTCTGCCACTCTGCACTTTAGCTACACTACCCAGTTATATGCTGGTGTCTCATCATGCCACATGCCCTACATACCCATTCCTCCCTCTGCCTCAAACTTCCCTGACTTTACTGAGTAGGTCAGACATCCCTCTTACAAGCAACACCGCCTCCCTGTCTGTAACCAGTCATGGTCGAAGGTGCCTGTTTTCAGGCAAGGTTTTCACTATGCAGTTCTGGCTGGCTGAAATTTCCAGTAATCGCCAACTACTCATACTCTGCCTCCTGAGTTCTGGGATTACAGACGTGAGGCTTACTTGGCAAAGCTACATGGGTTTTATGATTAATACCTAGCTTACCTATCATAATAAGCTCCATGACAGCAGAAGTTTTATCTGGTTGTCCATCCTATTATGTGCCTACTACATAAAAGATGTTTAAGAAATAGTTGCTAAATTAATGTGGTTTTTTTCGTATTTGTTATTTTCAGACATGAAATTTTGGTCATTAAGAGTGGTCTTAGAGTTGACGTAGTCTGTTATCTCCTGACATAAAATGAGGAGACCTCTTTTATAGCCATATACACTCTCAAACTCTCTTGGTTTCACGTTGTCTACCTTTTTACCTGGCCCTATAAAGCAGCAATGTTAGATTTAAATTGCTTGTTAGAAACAGTTTGTCTTTAAGATTATAGGATGAGCTTGGCATGATAGCACATGTCTGTTTTTCCAGCACTTGGGAGATAGAAGCAAGAGGATCTGAAGTTCAAAGTCATCCTTAGCTGCATAGTAAGTTTGAGGTCTCCTTGGGTTCCATGAGATTCTCTCTCAAACAATAACAAAAGCAAAAGGGGTTGGAGATATGGCTAAGCAATCAGAAGCACTTGCTGCACAGTCAAGAGAACCAAGGTTTAGATCCCAGCACCCACATAACTAGCTAGGCATCCCCATATGCCTTTAACCCAGGTCCAAGGGCAGTGAGTGGCGGCCAGAAAATCACTGGGACTTGCTGGCTTCCAACCAAGCCAAGAAATGGGAGCCTTAAACTCAGAGAGAGACCCTGCCTCAAATGAATGTCAGGAAGTGATAAAGGAGGATACCCAACACTCTTTTCTATCCTTCCAGCATGTGTGCACCCACAGACACATTGTACACACACTCACTCAATAAATCTAATAACACAATAGAAATGTTATAAAGATAACATTTTCTGTAGCTTGAATGACAGTGTAAAACCTTTTCCCCGTTAAGTCGGCATTGTATACTTCTGTTTGGTTGTTTGCTTGCATTCAGGCAGGGTCTGGCTCTGTCATCCAGGCTGACTTGGTTATGCTTTCTGAGTGCTGGGATTTGTATTCAGCACCATCTCAGTTGCAGTGAGCATTTCTTAGAACTATTTTTTTTTAACACTATTGGCACAAGTTAAAATTTTTAATTGTTTTTAAAGGATATTAACAGTGACACAATCAAGCAGCAGGGCCTTTGCTACTACAAATTTTAGTTTTAAGGCCTGATTTAATTTGAAATTTAACCATATATTCTGTATTGAAAACAGACCAAGTGTTCATTAGAACAGTCTGTGATTCGAATTCTCATGTTTGGCTTTATAAGAAGAACTGGAAGGGGAGATGGCTCATTGGTTAGGAGTATGTACTGCTCAGAGGACTCAGGTTTGAGTCCCAGCACCTATGTCGGGCAGCTCACAACCACCCCTGTAGTCTGATGCCTCCTCCTCCAGGAGCAAGGGTGTGTGCGTTCACACCCAAACACACACACTCACACACAAAACTTAAAAATAAGTCTTAAAAGGACTGAATTTTTTGCTTCTAATGTAGTTATAGAAGGAGTCATGGGCTGATACAAATACTTCATAAATATTGTAGTTATGAACTCTTAGACCTCAATAAATTAAAAGCCAAAGTGAATATGATTAAGTTATATTTTTTTCTTGTTTTTAAAGAACTGCACACATTTTGGTGTTCTAAGTAAGAAACTTGATCAGATTAATATAGTTTATTGATAAGCAGCTTGAGGCAGATTTGCAGTTAGCAATTTTACGCTATATTTCATGTGTCCTTTAGTTTTACCTTAATTTAGCCAAGATATTGCAGATAGTTGATATTTAGCATATATGTATATTTAATTGTATCTAACATCCTTATGTGTTTAATGTCTTATTTGCATCCTTCATTACCCAATAGATGTGCATACTGTTAGACTCCAAGTAAATCAATCAATAAATTGTGATACTTACTAGTTTTTGAGTTTACAGTTATGGAAGCCAGAGAACAATCTGCAGGAGCCGGTTCTCCCCTCCCTCTGTGTGGGTGCCTGGGATTCAACTCAGATGATTAGACTTGGCAGCAAGGGCTCTTGTCTACTGAGCCATCTTGCCAGCCCTGACTACTTTTTACTGAGACAGCTCTGCTCATGCTCCATTTGTTCTTTGTTTTCTAGGAGAATGTGGATTATCTGATCCAGGAGCTCCGAAGACCCAAATACAGTATTTATTTTATTTGTAAGTATGTTGGCTCACGTTTTTAGTCATGTGTGTATCCAGCTAGACTAGGCCATTAGCAGCTGTATCATAAAGCTCACTGAATGCATCACTTAAAAGCTGGTGTATTCAAAGTATTAAGAATAGTGTAGGGACTGGACAAATGGCTCCGTGGTTAAGAACATTGGTTGCTGTTCCAGAAAACTAGGGTTGAATTCCCAGCACCCACAGAGTAGCTCACAACCATCTACTCCAGTTTCAGGAGATCTCACACCTTCTAGCCTCCACAGACACTGCATACACATGGTGGACAGACGTACATGCAGGCAAATATATATACAAAACAAAAATGATTTACCTTTAAAATTAGGTAGTGGCCATCATTCTCTTTCTGAAACCAAAATAACAGTTTCCCATCATCAATGCTTAGATTTAAGGCTGATGTATGAGCCAGGAGTTGTAAGTAGCCAAATCTCGTGCTTTTCCTCCATCAGAGTGTTTACTTACTCTCGTGTTTCACCTGTGAATTGAGGTATAGAAACTAATTTATTTGGGGAAAGCATGTGTGTGGGTTTATTGGATAATGAAGAATGTGAAGAATGTGTCTGTACACCAGATGAGCTAATCCTCTTGTGTGTCCACATGGGGGCGTGCATAGGGAGACTCTGAGGTTCATGCCTACTCAAAGTTTATTTGGAATTTTCTTCCATTTGGCTATGGAAGTTACAGTTGGTCTCCTCTAGGTGTCAGCATTGCTCTTTGTAGACTTAGAAAAGTCTGGTGCTGGCTCCAAAACCAGCTACAAACTTAGCACCTAGAAAGTAGGGCGCCTAGGCAAGGCCTGTAAGACCAGCACTCAAGAGCAGAGGCAGGCAGATCATGACCACCCTGGTCTAGGCCAGCCAAAGCTACATAGACAGACCTTGTTTAAAAAATAAAATAAAATAAAATAAAAGGAAGAAGAAAGGAAGGGAGGGAGGGAGAGAGAGAAAAAAGAAAGGAAGGAAGGAAGAAAAAAAAGAAAGAACACAAGATGTTTTTAAGCTTTGGGAATTTAGACTATTGTCTAAGTTTTAGATTTATATTTTAGTACATCTTAGCTAGAATATACAAATTTCTTTTACCATATTTTACTATTTAATTATGCCAAAAATTAGCAGGGTAGTAGTAATGCGCCTTTAACCCCAACACTCAGGAGGCGGAGGCAGAGGCAGGCAGATCTCTGAGTTCAAGGACAGCCTAGTCTACAGAGTGAGTTCCAGGATAACCACGGCTACACAAAGAAACCCTGTCTCAAATAATAATAATGTCAAAAATTAACTTTAAATGATATTTTAGATTTTATAAAGAGCTGTGTCATGCTTTATTTCACTTGATTCTTTACACCATCTAACAGGTAAAAATATTTTTAATAGTTTCTCATCCTACATTTTGTTTATTAATAGTCATAGCTTTTATTTTTTAAATTAAACTATGTAAAAATAAGTGCAGATTCACATGTCTGATGGTTTGTCCCCCGCAAAACAAACAAACTCATGTTGAAATTTAATCCTGCTATGAAATATTGAGATGGGACTGTAAGAGGTAATTAATCTCTTATGAAATATTGAGATCATACTGTAAGAGATAATTAATCTGTCCGTATGATTGATGGATTAATGTCTTAAGAGAGTCCATTACCCTATGATGCCCTGCACTTCACTGCCAGGAAGAAGGTCCTCACTACATGCGGCCTTTAAAGCTTGAACTAGAACTCGGAGCCAAGATGACAGTGATATTGTGCTATTGGCACAGAAAATAAACTACAGCGATGCATAGTTATAAACCCACAGAAATCCGGAGCGCTTTTGCCCAGTCTCCCCTAATGCAGCAGTCAACATGACAGTAGCACAGTGTCACAACCGGGATAGCAACTGGGACACAGGCAGCAGAGGCTCTGATCCGTCACCAGGAGGTCCCTTATCTGCCCTTTTGTTGACCATATCCACTTGTACCCAGTGGCTGCTACTCTCTTCTTTCCATAACCTTTGTTATTCTAAGAGTCTTCTGTAAGCAGAACAGTGCGCCACTTTGGGGGCTGGCTCTTTTCCTTGAGCGTACTTCTCGGGTGGCTGTAGATCTGAGTAGGGTTCCACTATCTGTTCATTAACTACTCACCCCCAAAGGGCATCTGGGCTGTTCCCGTGTGTCTGCTTGGGATTGCGTCTGTTTCCAGGCAGACATACCCTTCATCTATTTAGTGTGAATGACAGCCAGTAGCACACGTGCTGGGTCACATGGTAGTGGTGTGGTTAATATTTTTCAGAGTGACCGTACCATTTCACATCCACACTAGCAATGAAAGGGCAGCTCAGCATCTCTGCATCCCTGCAGTCATTTGGTGGTGCTGATGCCCACGTTAGCCAGTGTGATAGGTGGTGTAGGTCCTTCTGTATTTGTGTTGCTTTCATTGGTTAAATAAAGGGACTGCCTTGGCCTTTTGATAGGGCAGAAACTTAGGTAGGCGGGAAAGACAGAACTGGATGCTGGGAAGAAGAGCAAAGTCAGGCAGAAGCCATGGTTCTCCTGCCCGAGACAGTCGCTTTGTAAGCCACAGTCAAGTGGTGATGCACATTAATGGAAATGGGTTAAACTAATATGTGAGAGTTAGCCAATAAAAGGCTAGAGATAGTGGGCCAGGTAGTGTTTAAATGAATACAGTTTCTGTGCTGTTATTTCAGGGCTAGCCGGGCGGCGGGACACAGCGTCCTCCCTACTACAGATAGGTGTCTGCCTCCACCTAGCAGCATGGTCCTGGAAGCCTCAGAGTGGTGAGGAGACAAAGAAAGGACGCACACAAAGACATATGTAGAGAAAAGATGGGTCATATGGGCCGCATGCACGCTGATGCAGCAACCCAGAACCTCAGTGAGTTTATTATGGACAGGGAGGAGCGACAGCCCTGTGTGTAGATAGTTTCCTAGGAGATCTCTGTAGAGAGAACAGCTCAGGCTGTAAACATCTGGAGGAGCGAACTGCAGATGTTAGTCTTTGGTACACACTGACAACATGCTTTTGTCCGTTGTTTGTTTTCTTTTCTTTTTTAAAGGCAAGGTGTTTCTTTGTATAACAACTCTGACTGTCCTGGAACTCACTCTGTAGACCAGGCTGGCCTCAAGCTCACAGAGATTGGCCTGTCTCTGAGTGCTAAGATTAAAGGCGTGTGCCTCCACTGCCCAGCGAACACTGCCAACATTCTAACTCCTACCAGAGGAAGGTTTTGCTATCCTCTGAGCCACATGGCAAGGCTTTGCTAATTTCCCATGGGTCTGAGGCATTACTTCCTGATGTGGCCATGCCCATGTATAGTCATTTTAGTTAAGTCAAATCACAAGCTACAGCCTCAGTTCTAGATACGTATATATAATTTTTATGTTGCTCCTGCCTTCTGTATTTAAGTCAATACATAATAGAAGCATTCATTTTCTGAGTTTCTTTGCTAAAAAATGGAATGGGGGCATGTAGCTTCACTTCCTCCACACAGTATCCCTGTGTAGCAAAGGCTAGTAAATCTAATACTTATGAAGATAGTTTTATTTGGGCTATAAATCTATAAAGCAGAAGAAAAATTACATTAGTACTAAATTGTATAAAGTATAAACTTGAAATTAGGATACGGCAATCAATTTTGGAATTTTATTTGGTTAAAGTAAACTAAAATAAATTAGTATTTAGTAATTTTATTCAATACAGACTTTTAGCACAATTTAAGTTAACACTAAACTGGCCTTCTGTTCATCTCATTTTTAATAATTTTAGATCTATATGTCTTATTTAACAGACCCCTTTTATTTAAAAAAACTTTATGGAAAATGTCAAATGCATTTAAGTAAAATAGATAAATCCCAGTGTCCCAGCCACACCCAGCCTTGTCTGAACTATGCTCCCATCTTTTATGTCCAACAATAGTTTTTTAACAAATCTATGCTGTCATATACGTTTTATCCATTAATATTTCAGTATGAATCTTTAATAGAGATAGATTCATCTAGTAAAAATGAAAAGTAACTCCTATTTCATGAACTCAAGTCAGTGTTCAGATTTCAAATTCTCTCTTTTCTCTCTTTCCCTCTCTTTTTTCTTTGTTTGAGTCAGAATCAAAGTAAGATCCACATATTAAACCTTACTGGTCAGTATGTTGAGTCTCCTAATTTTCTCTAGGTCCTCTTCTTCCATGTAACTGTTTTACTGAGGAAGCAGTTATGTTTGCTACAGGCTGGAGCTTCCTGATTTCATCACTGTGGGTAGTTCTAGTACTCCTTCAAGTTAAAGTTCATGTTATACAAGCTATCCATGTGTATCTATAAGTGGATAAAGAACTTGATATGGATTAAGTTTTGGCAAGAATACTAAAAGGTGGAGCTGGAGAGATGGCTCAGAGGTTAAGAGCACGGGCTGTTCTTCAAGAGGTTCTGAGTTCAATTCCCAGCAACCACATGATGGCTCACAACCATCTGTAATGAGAGCTGGTGCCCTCTTCTCGTGGGCAGGGGTACATGCAGGCAGTACATGTATACATAATAAATACATCTTGAAAAAAAAAAGAAAAAAAAAAGGTGGTGCTGTATGGTTTCTCTGGTCATTTCTCCTAGTGATATTGTTAGTGAGATCAATGTTTATAGGTTATTTGATAGGAATTGAAAGGAAAGTCTTTTTTTTTTAGTTATAAATTGATTGGCCCATTAGCTCAGGCTTCTTATTAACTCTTATAACTTATATTAGCCCATTATTCTTATCTGTGTTAGCCATGTGGCTCAGTACCTTATTCAGCGGGGCAGTCACATCTTGCTTCTTCTGTGGCTGGGGCAGGACTGCAGAGGAATGGGCTTCTTAAAATGGAATTATTCTATCATTCACATTCCATGGGGTTTTTAGATGGAATGTTTCTATTAAAAAATTCCCTCATCTGTTACTTGATACAGCTTACATGTAAAGTAGGATAAAAGTTTACTCCTTCCCTGTATTTGCCACTGAAGGTAACAGTCTGAGCTGCAGCATCCTCTGATACCGTCAATGATGATCTTTTTAAAAATCTATTTGACTTTATTTTATGCGCATTGGTGCAAAGGTGTCAGATCCCCGGAACTGGAGTTACAGACAGTTGTGAACTGCCATGTGGGTGCTGGGAATTGAACCTGGGTCCTCTGAATGTAGTGATATTTCATTTGTATTTTAATAAATAAAGCTTGCCTGAAGATCAGAGAGTAAAACAGCCACACTGGTCAGCCTTACAGACAAGGCAATGGTGGCACACACCTTTAATCCCAATAGCCACACCAGGTTGCCAAAGAATGTGGGAGTAGTGATGTACACCTTCAATCCCAACACTAGGGAGGAATATAAGATGGGAGAAGACATCACTCAGTCTCCATCTCATTCTGAGATTCCTGGAGGCAGAATCACCATTTCAAACTGAGGTAGAGGTAAGAGTCAGTGGCTAACTGTTTTGCTTTTCTGACCTTCAGGGTGAACCCCAATATCTGTCTCTGGGTTTGTATTAATCGTGACACATCTGGAAGAGCAGCTAGTGCTCTTAACCGCTGATCCATCTCACCAGCCCTGATGGTCTTTTTTTTTAATTCAATTTTTTTTTAATTAAAAATTTCTGCCTCCTCCCCGCCTCTCTTTTCCCTCCCCCTCTCCCCACTCCCCCTGCCCCACTCCCCTCCCTGCCTCCCTCTCCAGTCCAAAGAGCAGTCAGGGTTCCCTGCCCTGTGGGAGTCCAAGGTCCTCCCCCCTCCATCCAGGTCTAGGAAGGTGAGCATCCAAACCGGCTAGGCTCCCACAAAGCCAGTACATGCAGTAGGGTCAAAACTCAGTGCCATTGTCCTTGGCTGCTCAGCAGCCCTCATTGTCCTTCATATTCAGTGAGTCTGGTTTTATCCCATGCATTTTCAGTCCCAGTCCAGCTGGCCTTGGTGATCTCCTAATAGATCAGCCCCACCGTCTCAGTGGGTGGATGCCCCCCTTGTGGTCTTGACTTCCTTGCTCAAGTTCTCCCTCCTTCTGTTCCTCATTTGGACCTTGGAAGCTCAATCCATTGCTCCAGTGTGGGTCTCTGTCTCCATCCATCGCCAGATGAAGGTTCTATGGTGATATGCAAGATATTCGTTAGTATGGCTATAGGATCGGGCCATTTCCTGATGGTCTTTTTTTAAGTATTCACTTTTGGGTTTAAACATTGTTGTGCTCCTCATTCCAGCCTGAAGGTGCGTGACGTGGACATGTGCCACAGTGTGTGCTGAACTTCCCTGATTTGTTAGGCTTTGCCTGGGGCCTGTAGAGGACTAATTGCAGCAAAACTCCACTGGTGCCATTGGGCCAACTGTGGCGTGTCTGTTTCAGATTTCAGTAACGTGATCAGCAAGAGTGACGTGAAGTCGTTAGCTGAAGCCGATGAGCAGGAAGTCGTGGCTGAAGTTCAGGTAAAGTTGGGTCCTGGATCCTCCCTTGTATTGTCCCCGTTAAACTATTTCAGTCTAGAAATAAGGAAGTGCTGTGACAAAATAAATGTGCACATACTAGATAGATTAACATTTACAGAATTTGAATGAAGTGTTAGATCGCCTAGAAATAGAATGAATGGAATCAGTGGGAAGGAGCAGAGTGGGCTGATGAATTGGGGGACAGTTTCACAGTTGGGGAACAGAATCAAGTATGCTCTTTGTTAGTTTATCATAGTTTATGAACCTTAGTTTAAAAACCTTCATCAATACGATTGTGCCTGATTAGGAGAGAATAAAATCAAAGGCTGTGAGTGAGATGTCTTAACATTCTCTTTGAGAGGCCCATACTTTGGGAGCTAATAAAAGACTTTGTCACTAGGCTAAAACTTGGAAACTCCTAAGCACTTACTTTGTATGCTACATAATATATAACATTAGCATGTATAATGTTATTTTTCCTTCTTTAATAGTTCAGTGTTATAGAATACATCTATCATAAATATTTGAATATATTTATCACCTACATGAAAAGTACTGTCTTCACAGGCAACAAACTAGTTTTGAATTTTTCAAAAAGATATTCTAAGTGGTAAAACATATAAAAAGAATAACCTATTTTAAATCATATCCTCCTACATAAGAATACACTGGGCATATAATGTGGTGTATTCTATAGCGGTGTTTTATTTTATTTTGTTTACTAATGAAAAATTTACATTGTTGTGTATACTTTAACTTTTTAAAAGATTTATCATTGCTGGTGTTTATAGTTAGTTCAGTTCCCCCATACCTTCTGCTACTCAATTATTATTTGAACATCTTGTACCTTTTCACCCTGTATGTTCCCATTTGATTACAAAACTTGATACAGCCGGAGTCCATAGCGCTCGATACAGCCGGGGTCCATAGACTGGGTACAGCCGGAGTCCATAGAACTGGGTACAGCTGGAGTCCATGGATTAACTGATTTTTACTTTTTATTTGCAGGAATTTTATGGTGATTACATTGCTGTGAATCCACATTTGTTTTCCCTCAATATTTTGGGTTGCTGTCAGGTATGAAAGGCAAGGATTTTCAAAATAAGTTAAATTAATTCACCAAGTAACTGGAGTTAGAGAAAATTAAGGTATTTTCTCTTAATATGTTTTTAACAAAAAGGGCCGAAATTGGGATCCAGTGCCGCTGTCGAGAACAACTCAAGGACTGACCGCTCTCCTCTTATCTCTGAAGAAGTGCCCCATGATTCGCTATCAGCTTTCATCAGAGGCTGCAAAAAGACTTGGAGAATGTGTTAAGGTGTTGTACTCCTATTCCTGTTCTAAAAACCTCAAGGCTAGTCGTTTCCCTAGAAATATCTGAACTGCTGGACGTGGTGGTGCATTCCTTGCAGGCAGATCTCTGAGTTCAAGGTCAGCCTGGTCTACACACTAAGTTCCATACCAGGCAAGACCCTATCTCAAAAAGAAAAAAAAATGAAAGACAAAACGAGAGAAAGAAAGTGAACAAAGAATATCTTCTTTGTTAGTTTTATTGGCAAAGAAGAACGGCTATAGAATTCAAAACAATAAGAAAGGAACAAATTGGCACTAAGACCCTTAGATTTAACCTAAGAAACATTCGCAGCTGTTTACAGTTAAACCACTTTAAAGTAGGCTTTCAAGTCCTGGTTTTTTAACTAGTGTGCTACAAAACTTTATGAAACCTTTGAGTCCTTTTATGGGAGGCCCGTGAGGGTGGAAAACTTTCTACTGTTTTTTTATTCATTTCCTATTTTGTCAGCTCTACTTAGAGCTACCGGGTTAACCAAGCTATTTTTCTCTTTTCTCTTCAGCAAGTGATAAGTAAAGAATATGAGCTCTTTGAATTCCGGCGGACAGAGGTTCCTCCGCTGCTTCTCATTCTAGATCGCTGTGACGATGCCATCACCCCACTGCTCAACCAGGTGCAGAGCCCTTTGTTAACATAAAGGAGGATGGTTTGCAGCTCAGTAAAATATGACAATAGCATCCTTTCTATTCACCTCCTTGTTTTCAGCTGTTCTTGATTTCTGCCTTATGTTTTCTGGTGTTTTGGTGTCCTGCTTTTCCGTCCCCATCATTCCTGCTGGTTTCTGCCTCTTTCCTCTCTCTCTGTCCCTTCAGCCGCTGCCTCACTCTCATCCAGGCAACTTTCCAGTGTCTCCTTTTCCAACCTTACTGCCCGTGTGTAGGTGTAATCCCATCTCTTGCAGTAACAGTGAAACAAGCATTTATACAGGTCCTTCTTTTTATTTCTCTTCGATCTATATCCTACAAAACCAAGGCTGTTAAATGGCAGCTTTCAACTTAAATTACAGCTTCTGACCTGAAAATCCTTGTTGTTCCCCATTGCCCTACTGGGCTAAAATCACGTTCCTGATTTTGATACCCAGGCACCGTCGCTGAAAGCCTCCAGCTCTCTGCCATAGAGGCGCAACATGGTTTCTTGCCATTGTGCTTTTAAAGTGACTTTGTCTAAGCTCTGGGACGTTGGGATACCATCTCTTCCCTGCTTTCCCTGTAAAACACTTCTCCCTTGAAACTTCTCAGAAGCCAGAGCGCAGCTTCTTAAAGGCTGCTTTGGCCGGGCAGTTTGCTGTCTCCCTCGAGCTGTGTAG
This sequence comes from Microtus oregoni, assembly GCF_018167655.1. Lineage (NCBI taxonomy): Eukaryota > Metazoa > Chordata > Mammalia > Rodentia > Cricetidae > Microtus > Microtus oregoni. The sequence goes on along the minus strand of NW_024543830.1, from coordinate 3,173,019 downwards.
CATTGTCTCTGGTCCCATGCTGCACTTGCTAAGTTGTACCGTTGGTTGTTTTGACGCTGTCTTAGACAGTGCACTCCCAAGGCAGCCTGTGTCCGCTCAGGTTTATTCTTTGCAAATTTAAGCAGTTCCTTGTATGTAGTTAGGTCTGTGAGTGGAGATTTGGGATGCAGAGAAAGAGGAGTCATCCCCAGCTCAGTTTCTTCTCAGCACAGAGTAACGTCAACGCTAGGGTAGTCCACGGTGGAAGGGGGCGCCTCTGTAGTGTGAGGTAACATCTGGCCACAAAAGGAAGAAAGGGAAGGGGAGGAGGAGGGGAGAGAGAAATGACTCAGTAGCTAAGAGCACATACTGCTCTTGCAGAAGACTTGAGTTCTGTTCTCAGCCCACACACTGGGCAGCCCACAGCCACGTTTAACTCCTGCTGCAAAGGAATCCAGTGCCCTACCTGGTCTTTAAAACAGGCATTGTACTCATGCCCAAACTCACACTCAAACTTACATAATGAAAAAATAAAAAGTAAGTCTTTTTTAAAACAGCAGAAAAGTAACTATCTATGAGTTCTATATCCCAAAGAAAAACAAGTTTCACTGAGAACCTGTGGTGTGCCATGTAGTAAACTAAGTATTCTATGTAAGGTTAAAAGACAGTCTCTTGTCCTCAAACCTGTATCTCAAGAAGAGAGGAGAAAAGAGATTTTACGTGTAGAGTGAGCTCTGTGGTAGAGCCACCACGACGACGTCCACTTTGCTCTATCCCTGTCAAGGCCCAAAGGGCTTTCTCAGGAGCCTCTCTGCAGAGCTGCACAGTACGGTGCCCATGTTTTCACAGCTCCATGCCTGTTTCTTCCCACTCAGTGGGTTGCTCTTTTTCCTCTGAGTGGTGTGTGCGCTCCACCTTACCTATCTGTCCAGGACTACTTTGTTCTGGAGGTTAAAAAAAAAAAAACCTTCCTTTGCTTTCTTTCTCTTTTCTTTTCTTCTCTGTGTGTGGGTGTTTTGCCCATGTTTGTGTCTGTGCACCACTTGTCTGTCTCTTGCCCACGGAGGCAAGAGAGGACATTGGCTCCCCTAGAACTGGAGTTACAGACAGTTGTGAGTTACCATAGGGGTGCTGGGAAATTAACCCAGGTCTTCTGGAAGAGTGACTGGTGCTCTTAACCACTGAGCCGTCTTACTCTTTGACAAATCTTTTAGGCCATAAAACACCTTCTTTTGGGGTAGAGAGATAGCTCGGCCTTATAAGCACAGGTTGCTAGAGAGGGGAGCAGAGAAAAATGCAGAGCTCAATAAAATTAATAATTAAAAAAAAAGAGCATAGGTTGCTCTTCCAGAGAATCCAAGTTCATTTCCCAATACCCATTTGGGCCACTCACAACTGCCTGCAATTCTAGGCCCGTAGGATCTGATACCCATTTTTGGCTTCCAAAGGCATCCATACACATACACATACAAATAAACAAATTTTAAAGGACTTTAATACATCTTAAGTGTTTTCTGTTTTTAAAAAAATATGTATGGGTGCTTTGTGTGAGTGTATGTCTGTGCAATACAAGTGTGCCCGGTGCCCATGGAGGCCAGAAAAGGTTGTTGAATCCCTGTCACTGGAGTTACAGACAACTGTGAGCTGCCATGTGGGTACTAGTAATTGAACCTATGTCCTTGGAAGAACCGCTGGTGTTCTTAACCACTGAGCCATCTCTCCAACCTCCTTAAATTACTTCTTAATAAACTTAGTTATAAATGTACACATAAACATCTCTAGCATTTGGGGATTATAGATAGTGAATTGTTTAAAGATACTTAACTATTAAAAATCCACTCTCCATAAATGGTGAGAAGGCAGCTTTGTGGCATTTTACCTTTCTGGTTTTTAACCAAACTGATTTACGTTATTAAAGGCTAGAACTCAATCCTTCTTCACAATTCATACTTAGTTAAAACATAAGATAAAATGGATGCTGAGACAAGTGTCTGATTATGCCAATGTTTTGATTAACTCGCAAGGTTTTTTTTTTCTGGTAATATTAGTGTTCCTGGGATAAATATAGAACCACTCAGATCTGCAAGAACACACTTCTCAGACAGCAGAAAACCACAGAAGCGTGCAGGAAGTGGTACAGCTTTTAACTGCAGTACCAATATAGCCCTATCTGTGAAGCCAAAAATATACTCTTAATTCATAATCAAAAAGCTAATGATAGCTATAATTGTTTTCTTTCTATCAAGAATATTAATCTTGTTGGGTTTTGTCTAAAGTATAAAAGTAGAAGCATTTTGACTTTTTTAGAGTGTTTAAGCAATTAAAATGATAATCTTAATACTTACTAGAGAACAAGGTATTAATAAAAATATGAACTAAATAGAGAAACTTGGTGTGAAACAAATTATTAAAAATATTATCACTCTTTGTTTTCCTAAACACTTGGTATTGTCATGTTTTGTCATTTGCCAATTCTTTTTGACATACTTCTTTAGTGGACATACCAGGCCATGGTCCATGAACTCCTGGGCATAAACAACAACCGGATTGATCTTTCCAGAGTGCCAGGAATCAGCAAAGACTTAAGAGAGGTGGTCCTGTCTGCTGAAAATGACGAGTTCTATGCGAATGTAGGTGGCTTTAATCTCTCAGTTGTTTTTACATAAAGTGTCAGTACTGGCGCATGAGGGTTTGTGGGAAAGGGTGACAGACTTCTCGCAGTTAGACTGAATCTCAGGATGGCAAGACTTGGGTGCTGGCCTTGGCAGTATTTTTTTGAGTGCTTACATAGTTACTGACTTCCCTCCTTTCTGGTAGCTCTTTGTGAGAACAATGATAGTATTCATCACTAGTGTCCTGGCTAATAGCCAGACTTGGTAACTAAAATGGAATTTGTCCTTCTAGTCTGTGTTCAGAATTCTTTTCACTTCTTTTATGACATCTGAAAATCCGCTAGTTTTGAACTTTTTTCTGACTTCCTTTTTCACAGAACATGTACCTGAATTTCGCAGAGATTGGTAGCAATATAAAGAATCTCATGGAAGACTTCCAGAAGAAGAAACCAAAAGAACAGCAAAAGCTAGAATCCATAGCAGATATGAAGGTAAGTCACTCACACAGATGTTCACCTGTGAGTCTTCAGAACTAATTATGTCGGCAACATTTTTGGAATATTCCAGGTCTAATTTCTACTTTGATTCTTGTTTGCTTGTAAGTTTTGTAGGGTGGATTGTGGTATTTGAGACTGTCTAGTCATTGCTACGTAGCTCAGGCTAGCCTCAAGCTTGGGAGGTCCTGCCTTCACCTCCCACGTGTTGGGATTCCAGATGTGGGCTATCAGCCCAGCTCCTTGTTAGTGTTGTTCTATTCTGTTGGTGAGGTGCACTTACTCCTTAGACCACACTGTCGCCATGTGGACCTGCCTGGAGCTCGTGGCAGTACTCAACGTCTCACCTCCAAGTGCTGGAATTACGGGCACTGCTCATCACATCCAGCAAGTCATTTTGTTTAGTCTGAGACATTTTCTACAAGTTTCTCTTTAATAATAGCATGATGACACATCTATCATAATCATGTATTTCCTTCCATTCTTCATTATGTCTGGCCTCTATAAAGACCCTAAGGAGATGTACCTGCTTTTCTCTTCTTAAGAATAATAAATGCCATGTGCTTGAGAATCATGGGTACCTTACCCTGGGCAGGAAAGGAACCCCAGCTTTTTACAATCTTTTCTTTACAAATGCCTGTTCTTGTTTGGAATATAATAGCATCTCCCATTGATGTTTCTCCCATGACAGGCCTTTGTTGAGAATTATCCACAGTTCAAGAAGATGTCTGGGACTGTCTCAAAGCACGTGACAGTGGTCGGAGAACTGTCCCGGTTGGTCAGCGAGCGGAACCTGCTGGAGGTTTCCGAGGTTGAACAAGAACTGGCCTGTCAGAATGACCACTCTAGTGCTCTCCAGGTCAGTCTAACTGGGTGAGCACCTACTGCGTGTGAGCGGTGTGCCGGGCAGAGAGACTGCAAAGGCGAGTAACCCTTCTTTGCCAACCGCCAACATGGAACTTGGCTTACCACAGAGTTATGAACACATTTAAGGTGGTATAAGCCAAGTCTGGTAGCCACCAGCTATAATCCCAGCCCTTGGGAGCTAAGGCAGGAGGATCACAAGTTTGAGGCCTGAACATGCAACTTAGTAAGACCCTGCCTCAAAACAAATTTTAAAAAAAGGTGAAGATGTAGCCTTTTGTTCAATTCACAGTACCACTGAAAAGGAATTAGTTACTAAAGATTGCTTTTCATTTCACAAACATGATAACATGCTACATATAAACGTTATGATGAGTGAGGATGTAGAAGAATGAAGGTAAATAAGACACCATCCTTTTCCTTAGTGCCTCACACTATAAGAAGAAAGAAAGCAACTTTAAAGAATTGTGAGCTACAGGGATGGCTCAGAAAGTAAAGCGCTTAATGCTCAAGCATGAGGGTCTGAGTTCCGATCACCAGTGTGGTGGTGTATGCCTCTAATCCCTGCTCTAGGAGACAGAGAGATAGGCAGATGGGGGGGGGGGGGGTTGATGACCAGCCAGTCTAACCAGTTGGTGGCCTTGGGTCCAGTGAAAGACCTGTGGAAAACAATCAAGGAAAGGTACCCAGCCTCAGCCTCAGGCTTCTACAAGCAGGTGCATCTGTGTGCTCACACACCGAACACGTGTACATACTCCACTAACCAGTACATACATACACATAAAAGTGATAAAGAACTGTAATCTCATGTAGTAAGTATGTAACCAAGGCCTTCACCACAGCACATGTAGATACAGAGGAGGAACACCTGTTTTCCTCAGTGGTGATCTTTCAGGTTCTTGCTGAGGAAGATGTGAAAACTAGTCCTAGACAGAGAGGTCACACCACGCAGAGGAAGAAGGAGCAGCACTCTGAGTGGGAAGAAACAGGCGTGGAGCTGTAAAAACATGGGCACCGTACTGTGCAGCTTGTAGAGCACAAGCTGAAGAATGGTCTTTAGATAAACTAGAAAGATAGTTTGAGGGCAAGGGCTACAGCTCAATGGTAGAGGGCTTGCCTGGCGTGCTCAAGGGCCTAGGTTCAATTCCTTTGAACACACACATGCACACGCGCATACACGCACGCAAGAGAGAGACAGACACAATGATAGAAGAGAAGGATCAGTTTGTGGTATTGAAAGGAGGTTGTGCTTCAATTTGTGTGTGTGTTTTGTTTTTGTTTTTTGTTTGTTTGTTTGTTCGAGACAGGATTTTTCTATAGTTTTGGAAACTGTCCTGAACTCACTCTGTAGACCAGGCTGGCCTCGAACTCACAGAGATCCGCCTGTCTCTGCTTCCCAAGTGCTGGAATTAAAGGCATGCGCCACCACTGCCCAGCAGAGCTTCAATTTTAAAATGATGGAAGTCACCAGAGGATTTTAAAAGAAAAATTATACAATCAGACACTAACCTTAAGAAATATGTAGTCTGGTTGAGTAGACAAAACTGAAACATAAGAAAAAATTACATAATGTTTCAGGATATTGCTTAAATCAAAACTGTGATTCTGACCATAAATAGACAGGTTATTAGGAAACTTTTCTTAGAGAAGAAATGTTGAGATGGGCTGTGAGGAATGACTAGAATTGGGAGGAGGATTTCAGTCAGGAATAACAACAAAGCAAAGTTACATTGGCATGCAGGAAGTAATAAACAGTTTGGCCTATTAGGTGCAGAAGAGAAATAGGAGGAAAATTGACTTAGTAAGCAGGAACCAACTTTAGAAGTGTATAAGAGTCTGCTTGCTGAGATAGGCAGAGAGCTGATGTGGGCCTTAAATGAAAGTCAGCAGGACAAAAGCAGGGCTGTAGAAAACTGAGTCTACTCAGGATGCATGAGAGGTGAAAAGCGGCAGTAATAAGTTATAAGGGGCAAGCCCAGCGGGAGTCACAGAGGAGAGAGGAAGCAGTCAGTGATAGATTCAAATAAAGCAGTAACTCCAGGTTCCCAAGAAATGCTGAAATCATTATGATGGGACAAAATGACTCATCTGTATTTGATGCCATTGGAAAAGATAATTTAGGAATAAGCCTTTTGAGAGGTCGTAATTTCTGAGCCACTTCCAACAATCACATTTCCTCAGTAATAGGGCCCCATATTCTAAAACTTACCTTCTCCTCCTGTACTGAATTAAATAAAACCAGCCAGGTGTATTGGATGTAGCACAGGCTTTGGGGCCATACTGACCAAGCTTTTGGTGATAGGATATTGACCAAATATATTTGGGAAAATGACTTTTCCCCCCTATGCTAGGAATAGCAACTTCAGGTTTCTATGTCGCAATGAGGACATTGGTATCCTTAACCCAAGCAGTTTTACACACAATAGAACTGAATGGTAGTGGTACATATGGGTGCTCACTCCAAGTCACTGTATGGTATCTTTTACAGAGGTGTAAAATAAAATATTTGACTGAGCCAACTTACTTTAAATAGCCTCACCAATATAGTTTATAGCTGTCTTGTTTGTTTCTTTTTAAATATATTTATTTTTTTATTATTTATACAATATTCTTTCTGTGTGTATGCTTGCAGGCCAGAAGAGGGCACCGGACCTCATTACAGATGGTTGTGAGCCACCATGTGGTTGCTGGGAATCGAACTCAGGACCTTTGGAAGAGCAGGCAATGCTCTTAACCTCTGAGCCATCTCTCCAGCCCCCTATAGCTGTTTTGTTACCCTATTAAAAGTATTCCTGGGGATTTCAATTAACTTAGTTTTCTGCCCCTTTCTAAATAAAAAAAAAAACAAACAAACAAAACTTTATCCCTAACTAAATTTAAATTTCCTCATGTTTCTTTAGTAGTCTTCATAAAGATAGACCCAAAATTAATCACTAGTCGATGTCTAGTGTTTTTATCTACATTTCTCAACCATAGGGAAATCATCTAGAAAGAGTTATTACAATCCTTTGCATGATGCTTTCGTTTTGTACTTTTTAAAAGGAAAAGATAATATATACTTTAAAAAATATGAATTCTAGCCTATCGCTCATGGTATATTCCCAGCACTCAGGAGTATGAAGTAGAAGGATTGCTATGAGTTTGAGGCCAGCCTGAGCCTTGTCTCAAAAATAAACAAACAGGAATGATTCTATTTATGATCTTATCACTGTTTGGAATTTATATTCTTTTTTTTAAAAATATTTATTTATTTATTATGTATACAGCATTCCTTCCATGTGTGCCCACAAGCCAGAAGGGGGTGCCAGGTCTCGTTATAGACGGCTGTAAGCCACCATGTGGTTGCTGGGAATTGAACTCAGGACCTCTGAAAGAGCAGTCAGTGCTCTTAACCACTGAGCCATCTCTCCAGCCCCGGAATTTATATTCTTAAGGTTTTTTGTGGGGTGTTAGAGTTGTACAGGGCCAGGCCTTTAATCCAGCACTTGGGAGGCAGGGGCAGGCAGATCTCCGTGAGTTCAAGGCCAGTCTGGTCTACAGAGCAAGTTCCAGGACAGCCAGGACAGTTATACAGAAAAACCCTGTCTCAGCACAAAAAAAAAAAATAAAATAAAATAAGAGTTATATAGGCAGCAGCAGTTGACAGGCAGCAGCAGCAGTTGACAGGCAGCAGCAGCAGCTGACAGGCAGCAGCAGCAGTTGACAGGCAGCAGCAGCAGTTGACAGGCAGCAGCAGTTGACAGGCAGCAGCAGCAGTTGACAGGCAGCAGCAGTTGACAGGCAGCAGCAGTTGACAGGCAGCAGCAGTTGACAGGCAGCAGCAGCAGCTGACAGGCAGCAGCAGCAGCTGACAGGCAGCAGCAGCAGTTGACAGGCAGCAGCAGCAGTTGACAGGCAGCAGCAGCAGTTGACAGGCAGCAGCAGCAGTTGACAGGCAGCAGCAGCTGACAGGCAGCAGTAGCAGTTGACAGGCAGCAGCAGCAGCTGACAGGCAGCAGTAGCAGTTGACAGGCAGCAGCAGCAGTTGACAGGCAGCAGCAGCAGCTGACAGGCAGCAGTAGCAGTTGACAGGCAGCAGCAGTTGGGCTCTCCCGACCGCAGAGGATTTCTTTGCAGAGTGATTTAAATAGTCCATAAAGGGAACTTTTGTTTGATTGTGAGTAGATGTCAGGGGCCCAACCCCAGATGACTTGACCTTAGATAGTAACATCGTGAAGTAATGAATTGAGGCTTTTGAATAGAAATGGGGTTTGCTTTATTGAATAGAAAGTGTATGATGGAAATAAAAAAATGCTCATACATCCCATGGAAAAATTAATCTATAAATTTCTGCCACTTCTAACCACTTACATAAAAACTAACAGGAGTTTGATCTAGAAGAACTTCATTAGAAATGACATGTGGTGTGCGACCACTGGAGTACATGCATGTCCACAGAAGGGAGTCCATCCCACCATTTCCCAGGACTCTCTCTGACCCCCAGCGACTGCTAGGGAGAATCGCTGGATTCCCGCAGCTTGCTGAACCATCTGCTGTCCCACCTCGCTGTCCTCACCTGCTGCTTAGTTGTTATTCGCACAGTGGGGGAGGGGATCCTAAAGACTGAACTAGAACTGGATAAGAGGGAGATTCCCATAGCCACTGAGTTCATCTGTAATCTGCACAATAATTTAGATGTTTTTATGTCATAAAAAATGTGCTGCAATGCTGCTTCTGATAAGAGAAAACAGAGAAGTAGGGTGATAGTCAGCCTTCAACAACAGAAGATTCTCTAGACGTCAGGAAAGAGCTGTTTCACTTGAGGTTTTGAAGGGCCTGTTAGCTCCTTTTTGAAACTTGACCACCAAGGACAGTGTGTTTGCTTTGCTTTACTGGTCTCTGGATTATGGAAGACCAGAGCATAAACAGTTTTTGTTTTCTTTCATTTTATTTTTTACCAGCTCATCCTTATTTAATTACTTGGGGGGGGCACGATTAGAGAACAATTTGTGGGAGTTGGTTGTCTTCCACCTTGTGGAAGGGTAATCTAAGGGATCAGACTCAGATCCTCAGACCTGGAGACACGCATCTTTATTCACTGAGCCATCTCACTGCTACAATCCTAACTTTTGTTTTTTCAGAGTCTCATTAGGTAGACCAGGCTGACCTTAAATTTGCAGATCTTCCTGCCTCTGCCTCCCTAATCCTGACTTCTTTTTTTTTTTTTTTTTTTTTTTTGGTTTTTCGAGACAGGGTTTCTCTGTGGCTTTGGAGCCTGTCCTGGAACTAGCTCTGTAGACCAGGCTGGTCTCGAACTCACAGAGATCCTCCTGCCTCTGCCTCCCGAGTGCTGGGATTAAAGGCGCGCGCCACCACCGCCCGGCTCTAATCCTGACTTCTTAAGTAGACAGTAATTTGCTGGTTTGTTCATCATCCAGCCATTGTTATATGGTAGTGCCCTTTTTTCTGTTTATAGTGGCAAGACTTAGAGAATCTTAAAAAAGAATAATCAAACATCCATCATAAAAATCAGTTGTTTCCAACAAATAAATACACCATGTACAGACCCTGTCTTCTCCTCTTCTTTGGTTAGAATCCTGAAATCTTCACGTTACTTTCGCCCTGTTAGTCAAGTGGACATGCCAGGTAGTCTCAAGGGCAGTAATTCAAAAAGAGGTCCAAGGATAACATGGGATCAAGCAAACAAAAATACCCCACTTTTCCAAGGACTGCATAGCTGAAAGAGAAGCAAGAACTTAGCTTGTACCTATACATTTCTTTTCGTAAGGAGGGTGTGAGCCAAGTTCTTAAAGGGACAGCAGAGTCCAGCCAGGAAGTCTACTGCCAGTGTGAAGTCTTAAGGAAGATAGTGACAAGATTCAGGACACAGGAGAGGTGAGTAGAAAGGGCGTGGACAGGCGATCACAAAGCCATCACTGCAGTGTCCATGTTTAGTTACATGGGCACTTCAGATCTGCTTAAAGGACAATGATGGCACCGCCAGAAACTGGGTAGATTGGCCAGGAAAGGAGGATGGCGTCAAGGGAGGGAGCTCAGACACTGAAGAGGAGCCAGAGCAGCAACCCACTGAGAGTTCACACTGCTTTAAATTGGCCAGGCTGGTTGAGAAGCGGGGGAGGGCTTACATATATGTACATATCTGATCAATTTTGCCCTAAAATGTCTTTACACTATGATAGGAAATACTGGGATGTTTTAACAGATATCCCCAGTGGGCTGTATTCTGTGGGAAAGTTACCACAAAAGAAGAGAATAAGGAAATTCTTATGAGTGTAGTGTTTAAGTGATGTTTTCTCCTTTTTAGATCCCCTAAAGATTATGATAGACATTATCCTGGAGAAGCAGCAGGGGTCCCTCTCAGAACTCTCTAGTTGAGCGCATCCCCTGTGTACTTCTGGTCTCTGTGCCTGGGTCTAGAAGAATTCTTGCATATTGGACATGGCTGCTGAGAGGTAGTGAAGAGAGCATATTCTCAGGGCTCAAGCTTGCTTCAGAATGGAATAAGGTCTTAAAAGCATGCTAAGCTATGGCGACTATTATGACCCCAGAATCAGTGCCTCTTGGGGTCTTGCTATTCTGTCCCGTCCTCCTCTGATTTTTATGTCTCTACTAACTGTGGTTCTGAGCCCAGCCACTGCAGCCCCATTGCTGCCTCTTTTATGAAGGCTTCCCTGACTCCTCAGCAGCCAGAGCACTTCCTCATCTTCTGTCCCTCCCCCCTACCCACTTACAGTGATTTTCCAACTGTTGGGTTTTGCTGATGGTGGTGAAATGCTTTTATAGCACTACACATTTCTCCCAAGAAGCTCACATTCTATAAAACCATGTACTAGATATGGATAAAAGTTATGGGGGAAGGACTATAAGCTGATCATTTAAAGTCTAACTTTAAAAATAATAGAAAACTATCTAACTTTGTAATTGGAGCACTAATAATAACAGCCCTAGCCAGATGTGGTAGCTCACCTGGAATCCCAGCACTTGAAGGCATACACATGAGAAACCCCACAAGTCCATATAGCAAGTGCCAGGTCAACCTGGATGACAGAGTGAGACCCTGTCACAAAAAGCCAAAATACTAAATAAAGTAATAGCGCCACAGTAGCTCATCTGCCTTTGCACATGGAGCAAAAACCCAGCCCATCTCTGCGGCCTTATTCTTGAGGTTAATGTTTTCTTTAGGCTCTAAAGTCCTAAAACTGTTCACTTTTTGTAGAGATTAATTTTATCAAAAGTGAAGATACCACCTCAGGCTGCCTTCCTCAGTCATTTGGGAGTTTATTTTGTTTTGTTTTTATTTGATTGCAATGAAATATCTTTGCATCCTTGTTTGCCTTTGCGCTTTCCCCGGATCCTTAACCTGGTGGGAAGTGTGGCAGCTCCTAAAGTCAGAGAGCCCTTGTCTAGGATTTCTGTCTCTTCTTTACTGACATATTGGCACTTTGTCCTCTTTTATAATAAGGAAGCCTGTCCACAATGAAAAGTTGACATATGGGCCAATATATCTTCTGCATTAACTGATTCGTGTCCACATTTTTCAGTGTCACTAAGCTAACACACTTTGAAGCAACATTCTTTGCGGCAGAGTGGCTTGTGTGTGTGTTTCATCCCTCAGTGAGTTTATGAACTCAATGAGGACAGAAATTGGTCCAAACACATCAGTGTTCCCCAGCAGTGCCTGGCATGGTACCTTCTGGGGGCCTAAAATGTAGTTTTGGCTTAAATTAAATTATGTGCTTTTACTGTATAATAAATATAAATATGTGTCATGTAGGAAGGCCCTTAATGTGAGGATGAAAAAGTCCAAACATGACTATTCTGTCCCTTTGCTTTCAGCTCCTGCCTCTTAGATTGTACGCTCTCCACTTAGTGGTTACATGCTGTGACACACGTTTCTCTTAACTATTTTGAGGCATGTTGTTAAAGATTAAGCCCAGCCCTGTGTAAATCTCCCAACTTGTGACTATTTGTATAGAGTGACGAGCAGCACAGGAAGAAAGCCGTCTTTGACCGGACTGGTCATTTCTCCTGTGCACTCTGTCAGCTGCAGTGGACGAAGTCTCTGCTCTTTGCCTCACCAAGGAGATGAGTCAGGCTGTCATGAAAGGCAAGAGCAACAGTTGCTGAATTCATTTTTCCTAAAGCTATTACAGTAGGAATTATTCCTATTTAGCTCTTCCGTTGAATAAGAAGCGGTTGCTGTTCTATAGTTAAAACAGGATGGCCTGCACGCATGTCAGCTGAGATGTGTCTCTACCGCCCAGGAAGCTTCAGATCCAGGGCATTACACAAGAGTTCACTCAAGTGAAAGGGTTAACCTTGTCTGTCTGTCTTCAGAATGTGAAGAGACTGCTGCAGAACCCTAAAGTCACAGAATTCGACGCGGCTCGCCTGGTGATGCTTTACGCTCTGCATTATGAGCGCCACAGCAGCAACAGCCTTCCAGGACTCCTAGTGGACCTCAGGAGCAAGGGCGTTTCTGAGAAGTATCGAAAGGTGACCTGATGTGTGTGCCTGTTTGTGTTTTATTTTAACTGAGCGAGGGCCTCACTGTGTGTCCCAGGGGAAACCTTACACTTACGACCCTCCTATCAGCCTCACAGTTGCTAGAATTACTGGCATGTGCTGTGTGGCTAAAATTCCTTCCCAGGGAGAGATTTGGTTTAAGTGATCTCTACTCCTCTTCCTAAGGGTCCAACAACAAGCCAAGACAGTTCTACCAAAGTTTACTCCAGGAAACCAATTGGTTTATTGGGCTTCCTTACAGAGAATAGGTGAGGGATAATGTACAGGGGTATGGGTACTCCTCCCCAAAAGGCCATACCTGGAAAACCTACCTAGCAAGGATGAGGGCTCCCCATAGCTGTACAGATGGTATCTTCTTCTCTAGTTCTCCCGTCCCTGTCCCCCCATCTGCCCTCCCCACCTTTCCCCCCACCCCCTGTGCACTGTAGCCCCTCCCAGATGCCATATTCTATTAAGGCAACTCTGCCTCCCTCTGGGAGGGGCTACAGTGTATACAGCAGGTGGTAAGTAGCAGCCGCTTACTCAGGCGAGGGCACACAGTCAACATGCCCCACTGAAAGAGCCCTTTTGCAAGAGGCGCAACTGAGCTCCCTAATAGCAACTGCTTGGCTGGGAGGACAGACACAACATAGCACAGTACCTGTCACCAAATTTTATGAAGCCCAAGTCTGTTACAGGTAAATCATCCTGTTTATTTACAAGGCATATGGTTCTGTCCTCTCATGTCTTCATTGTTATTGAATTCATTTTTAATTATTAAAGTTATTAAGTTATTTTTAATACAATGAGCTTCCTGATACCTAAGCAATAAAGATTGTTTCCTTTTTTCTTGTGTAGCTCGTGTCAGCAGTTGTTGAATACGGCGGCAAACGGGTTAGAGGAAGTGACCTCTTCAGCCCCAAAGACGCTGTGGCTATTACCAAACAGTTTCTCAAAGGACTGAAGGTAGAGCTTCCTTTCCTGTGCTTTCCTAAGTCTGAAACAATTAAAGATCCCGAGTCTGAGTATGAGCTGATGAGATCTTGACAGTAGATTCCTGATTGTAGTGCTGTGTCCACTCAGCGAAATCTAAGAGAACTCTTGAAACATTGCCTTCTGGGCTGCACTGGGTCTGCACTGGGTCAGGGAGCTGAGTGGGAAATAACTGTGTAAACAGTTAGTCACGGCTCTTTGTACTGCGTTTGTAATTTAAAATTTGTTAATTTCTCTCTCTCTCTCTCTCTCTCTCTCTCGTGTGTGTGTGTGTGTGTAGAGGAAAGTCAGTCTTTGGTAACATTCCTTAGAAGCCAGCCACCTTGTTTTTTGACACTGGGGCCTGGGGCTTTCAGGCTCCACTAGGCTGGCTGGCCATTGAGCTCCAGGGAGCCCCCCCAGCCCCCAGTGCTGGGGTAACAAGTGGGCGTGTCTAAGTTTCTTTCCCTGGAGCTGCAGGAAAATGTTTTGACAAAGTGACTTAAAGGAGAAAGGGTTTGTTTAGTTCACAGGTCCTGGATGCAGGCCATCATTGCCGTAAGTCAAAACTGCAGCAGCTCCAGGGAGTCAGTCACTCACGCCCACAGTCGAAAGACTGCACATTGCCGACTCACTTTCTCCACTTACTAGCTGATTCCTGCCCACAACTAAGATGGTCTTCCCACATAAATAAACACAGTCAAGGCAGCTTCCCACAGGCATGCCCAGAGGCCCATCTACCAGGTTATTTAGAGTCTGTCAGGTTGACAGTGCAGTCGTGGGCTCCACTAGGTGCAGTGCTTTTACTTGGTAGAAGGATCGAAAGCAGGTATCTTATCACCTGAGCTGCCTCTCCCCTAACCTGCTCTCTACAGTGCTCAGAATTCGTTGTTACTTGCAGTTCCTCTTGTGTTTCCTGCTTTTCTACCTCCCGTGGCTTGATTGGCTCCTGCACACAGCCCTTTCTTTATGTTTGCTTTGCCTATTATTTAACATTTTCACAAAAGAATGAGATCCAGACAGATAAAAGAGTCCAGATTTTTTAATAACTTAACAGTAACTGAAACCTTATTGAAAATAACTAGCTTTAAATGTAGTACTTTTTGGCCAGGCAGTGGTGGTGCACACCTTTAAACTGGTCTACAGAGTGAGTTCCAGGGTAACCAGTGCTGTTATATAGAGAAACCCTGTCTTGAAAAACAACAACAACAACAAATTAGTACTTTTGTAAGACTGGAAAATTTTTTTCTAATTAAAATAATTTTTAAATATTCTTAAATTTTGGACTAGGGAGATGGTTCATTTTGTTAAGTGTCTGCTGCTCAAACCTGAGTTTAAATCCCCAGCAAACACAGAAAAAGGAAATATAGTAGTGTGCATTTGTACCCCCTAGTGCCGAAGTATGTGCAGAGAAGAGGGAGAGGAGTCCCTGGAGCATTCTGGTCAGCCAGTCTAGCCAAATCTGTGAGCTCCAGGTTCAATAAGAGACCCCATCTCAAAAAATATGCTGGAGAACCATTGAGGAAGACAACAGTGTTGACCTCTGGCATCCATGCACACATGCATGCATCTTTACCCACCTGCACATACACACACAAACATCCTATTTGATTCTGTTTGATTCCTGTCCAATTCATATTTGATTCTGTCCCTTAAAGTTTCTATTGAATATATATCCCCTTTTCTGATGTATCATTAAATGTTATATTGCTAGCTTCCCCAAAATAACATAAGAACCATTTCCATATTTTAGGGAGTGGAAAATGTGTATACACAGCATCAGCCTTTCCTGCATGAGACCCTGGACCATCTCATCAAAGGAAAGCTTAAGGAAAACCTCTACCCTTATTTAGGCCCCAGCACACTCAGAGACAGGTAAGGTGACAAAGACTAGAAATAAAAACTGGGATCATAGAAAGCCAGAGAAACTAGCCGTGCCCAAGACATCCAGCTCTTGGCCTTGAAGAGGTGAACTGCCATGTAGGGAGGGATGAGTGGGTGCTTCAGTCCTGTATTTAAAAAACTCCTGAATTCTGCCCACTGCCGGTGAACCTGGGAGAGGACTCAAGCTTAAGATGACAGCTGGTTTCAGCTGGGTAAAGCCTGAGCAGAGAACTCAGATCTAACCTGTGCACGGACTTTGACCCACAGACCATAAATCTATAAACTATGTGTCTTTTAAAAAGGTGTCCCAAGCTTAGGTCAGTTTGACTTATCAAAGTTCAAGCTTGGTCTGACATTGCAGGCCTCTATGGAGGCTAAGGCAAATTCAAGGCCTGCTGAGGTTTCACAGTGAGCTCAAGACCACCCTGCTTAGATAATGTAGACTCTATTTCAAATTTTAAATGTGCGAGAAAAGTGTGGCTTCAAGTGAGAAGAGAGAGATGAGAACATAACTCAGTGGTAGTATGCTTGTTTACCATGCATGGGGATTTATTCCCCAGTAGTCAGAAATTAAAATATTTAAAAAATTTTAATGTCCATAGTTACTCCGAATAAAGTATTTCTGTGTTCACTGTTCAGAACACACATTACAGAAGCAACTTTTTGATGTTGTAACAACCTATATAAGAGTTTGGTTTTCACCAGTTTTTGAGACTGAAGCTAATCATTTACTAAATTAAGAATTAAATGTATGTATTTTCTAAAAGGAGTTAGCAAAGATTTTCTCTGAACTCTGAAGATTTCTTTAGTTCTGTCATGCAAATTTGCGATCTTCTTACTGTATCACCTTTGTCACATAGCAATAAATAATAGATAAAAAAAAAAACAAAACAAAACTAGAGGAGCCAGTAAAGATGGCTCAACAGGTAAGGGTGCTTGACCAAGCCTGACAACCTGAATTCATCAGGACCTACATGATGAAGGAAAGAACTGAGTCCCAAACTTGTCCTCTGACCTAGAGACACACTCCATGGTGTGGGTGTGCTCTGTCTCTCTCTCTCTCTCTCTCTCTCTCTCTCTCTCTCTTTCTCTCTCTCTCTCTCTCTCTCTCTCTCACACACACACACACACACACACACACACGTAAATAGAGAAATAAGTAAATAAGTTGTAGAGTCACCGAGAAAGCAGGGAACCTAGATCATGTTCCTGATCACACTGAGACGTTGTGTGCTGCCCCCTTGTGTTGTTTCGGGCTGAGGAGTCTGACTTTGCATGCCAGAATTACCTATGAGCTCCCCTGCCAAGCCTGAATCATTGACTTGCTTTGCAATGAAGAAACAGGTGTTTTAGATCCTTCAGACCCCTCCCTATGTTCTGTATTTTAGCAGCATATCAGTTTCCTCTTATGCTCTACGGCATCTGTCATTTGGCGTTTCAAACATCAATGCTCAAAATAGATTTGCTACTTGATTGCCAGCCAGAACAGGTTGTTACTGGTTTGGGTGAGGATTGGACTTTGCCAAATGTGGCCAGCACACAAACTGAGAGGCCTGATTAGCAAAGCCATATGTGTCCCAAGAAAAAAAATGATAACTTTCTTTAGTTAGAACTTTAATCCAGTGTTTAGTTAATTTTAATAAAAACAAAATTTGTCCAGACCAATTTACTTAAGCCAACTTAAAATTTACATGTATACAAATTCTAACTAGTTAAGAATTATAGTCATATATTGGACCACATAACATAAAGGGACCCAGCATATGCAGTTGGTATCCATTGGGTAATTTGATGTAAGAATTTTACTATTGATATAATTCATCTGTTATTTGAATTGGCAGTTTAGTATTTCAAAGATATAATGAAATTCAGAAAGAAGAAAATGTTTGAGATTTTAGGTGAATGATTCTTGTATACTGTATTTTTTTTCCTTAGTTCCTTAAAAAGAAAACTATGTGGTCTAGAATTTTTTTAAATACAAGGTTAATACCAGATGTAGCTGGGAGTACGATCCAGTCACTAAACAGTGTCCAGGGACAATGCATTAAGATCCAGGTGTCCGCTAATAACAAAATGTAAAACTGCTCCCAATTTCTCACCTATTTGAGAAGCTTTTGAAAAACCTTGTTCTTGAGGCTTTTAGTTAATTTGATAAGCCATGAATGTGCTTATAGATTTCATATGAGAATGGCTGGATGCAGGTAGGAGCCGCTCTTCTAGAGAACTGGATTCCGGTTCTTAGCACTCGGCCACTTTCAGCTCCAGCTCTAGGAGAGCCCATGCTCTCTTTGGCCTCTTTGAGCATCCACACACACATAGAATATGCTCATCAGACACATAGATAAAAAATGTGTAACTTATAAAAAACTAAAGAATTGCTGAATGAAAAAATAGCTACTTCCTGTTAAAAGGAAGCCATGGACCAGATGAGTATATTAGTGTACATAGCAAACCTTCCTGTGTTGAGTCATTGCCAAACAAAGCTCAACATGATGCTCTCCCCCACAGTGCTTATTAACTGTTGGCCTCTGTTCCTCTTATCACTGTGATCTGAACGTGTGTACAGTTAATTATGCTGCTTTATTCTTTGGTACAGCAGGTGTTTATTGAATGCTTTCAGTATGTTAAGAATTGTAGACACCAGGGCTGTAGAAATAGCAGGAAGACCCGTACTTACCCTTAAGGTACCTTTTAGAGTAAACGAAAGTGCTGCAAAAGGAAGAACAGAAGGACAAGCTGCAAAGTAACTGTGGACCAGGGAAGTTTAGACTAGACAGAACCTCGCCAAGGAGGTGGCATTCAAAATGGATTTTTAATTACAAAATAAAAGTCAATCACATAGTGATTAGAAAACACAACTCAAAACAGAGGGAATGCCCAAGTAAAGGTCTCAGAGAAGGGAGAGCTTGCCTTTAAACCAGAAAGAAGTGCAGGGTGGAGTGTCGTGTGCATGGGGAGGGACTGGACTGGGTCACATGGAGCGTGGAGCCACTGGCAAAGTTTGGTTTTCTTTACTTCCTTCTTGTTTTTTTTTTTTTTTTTTTTTTTTTTTTTTGGTTTTTCGAGACAGGGTTTCTTTGTAGTTTTAGAGCCTGTCCTGGAACTAGCTCTTGTAGACCAGGCTGGTCTCGAACTCACAGAGATCCGCCTGCCTCTGCCTCCCAAGTGCTGGGATTAAAGGCGTGTGCCACTACCGCCTGGCTTCCTTCTTGTTTTGTAAATATAGAAAGACATGATAAAACCCTGCGACAAAGTACAGCTACTTTTTTTTGTAGACAGTCTCACTGTATAGGTGTAGTCCTGACTGGTTTGTAACTTGCTGTGTAGACCAAACTGGCCTCAAATTCACAGCGATGTCTGCCAGCTTCTGCTGGGAGTAAAGGTTTGTGTTACTCCCAGCTCCAAATTGTGTTTAAATGATAATTTTGTAAGAGACTGATTGTGAGTGAAAAGCGAAGAAGCAAGCAGACTACTGAGGGAGGTTCTTAAGTCCACAAAAGACATGAAAGTGACTTGGCACAAAGGAAGGAGAAGCAATCTATTTAAGAAAGTACGCTGATTGAGGCTCAGGTTTTGAGGCGAAATTAAGAATTTTGTTGAGGTGCCTATTTAATAATAAAAACAGAAATGTCACCTATTCCTAGGTATGGTGGCCCACACAAGTAATCCCAGCACTAAAGAGCTTAAGACATAACGTTGAAGGCTTGCCTAGATTCCATAGCAAGACCTCACTTCAAAAAATATCTGTCCTCAGTTGGGAGTTGATAAGACATTGGTCATGTAGATCAGATAGGAGCTCTAAAGGAGAAAGAGAAAAGAAGATTGCTCAGAATACAGTGCTGAGCACAGGCCAGGAGCCATTAGGAAACTCCACAAGAACCAAACAAAAGAAGACAAAGCAGAGGTCCGGTGGTGGTGGTGGCGCACGCCTTTAATCCCAGCACTTGGAAGGCAGAGGCAGGCGGATCTCTGTGAGTTCGAGGTCTGGTCTACAAGAGCTAGTTCCAGGACATACTCCAAAGCTACAGAGAGAAACCCTGTCTTGAAAAAAAAAAAAAGCAAAAATAAAAACAGAAGAAGAAGAACAAGAACAAGAAGAACAAAAACAAGAACAAGAAGAAGAACAACAACAAGAAGAGAAGAACAAGAAGACGACAAAGCAGAGACGAGGGAGTCTTCAAGACAAGCACGTGGTAGGCCATGCCCAGTCTTCTGAGATGTAAAAAACAAGTACTAAAAGTAAAGCCCTCTCAGTTTAGTGGGAAGGTTGGTGGTGGTCCCCAAATGTCAGCAAGATATGGAAGCCAAGTTTCAGTGAGTTTAGATGCTAAATTAGGAAGTCGTATAGGATAACAGGTGAAATAGGAATATGTATTTGAATATAATTTACTACAAAAATTTAAGTAGAACTTCCATGCCTATTAGTGGACATTAATTTAAAATATACCAAGTGAGCTTAGTTGTCTGGTTTTCAGTGACACTTTTTAACTTATACAAGGTTAAATGTGAGGAAGGCAAATGGGTCCAACCAGAATTCTAGAAAGTGGAAATAGGAGGTAAGGATTGGATAGTGACATAAGCATTGGTGGTTAAATTGGAAGTACAGAATGTTATTGCATATGACTATTAATATAGGTAAGTTTTAAATTGAGGGATGATTATTGGAGAAAGGAGATCTTAAATTCATGATTTCATGGGTGACCCACATGTTAGTAATAATAAAATTTAGGCTGTAACATGGATGGTGTAGGAGTAGAAGAAAAACTAGGCGTAACTTAGGTATTTAGGTGATAAGCCGTGCTGGTGTTAAAGTATCTGGAAGTGTTGAGAAGAAGAATACAGAGGAGGACGGTGAGCAGAGCTAGGTCTCTAGAGAGTACAGGGGAGGACGGTGAGCAGAACTAGGTCTCTAGAGAGTACAGGGGAGGACGGTGAGCAGAGCTAGGTCTCTAGAGAGTACAGGGGAGGACGGTGAGCAGAGCTAGGTCTCTAGAGAGTACAGGGGAGGACGGTGAGCAGAGCTAGGTCTCTAGAGAGTACAGGGGAGGACGGTGAGCAGAGCTAGATCTCTAGAGAGTACAGGGGAGGGCGGTGAGCAGAACTAGGTCTCTAGAGAGTACAGGGGAGGACGGTGAGCAGAGCTAGGTCTCTAGAGAGTACAGGGGAGGACGGTGAGCAGAGCTAGGTCTCTGGAGAGTAAGGGCAGCCAGGAAAGAAGGTCAGGAGAAGCAGCACAGCATGTTACAGGCATCTAAAGTCTTGGAAACTTTAAAGGAGGAGGTAGAGAAATGGTCCAAACTGGTTGAGGGTATAGAAGATATTCCATGTCACCTCTAAGCTCTGCCTAGCAGAAGCAGGATGAAGAGCACTTGAAAAACACTCTACTTAACAATTCCAATTCTGAAAAATTTATCCTGTAAACAAATATACACTCACAAGTACACAAAGACATGTAAACCCGGTATTCACTGGAACACGAATTGTCACAGCACAGTCTAGAGACAAGCTAAACACTCACCACAGAGGACTGGAGCTCAGTTATAGCTCAGCACTGTGAGTTCTCGCCTTCCTTCCTTCCTTCCTTCCTTCCTTCCTTCCTTCCCTCCCTCTCTCCCTCCCTCCCTTCTTCCCTTCCTCCCTTCTTTTCTTTCTTTCCAGACAAGGTCTTATTAGGCTGGTCTGGAAATCACTACACAGCCTAGGCTGGCCTTCAACTCAATATCTTCCTGTTAGCTTCCTGTTGTTCCACCAAAGCCCAATTCTTAATTTAATTAAATTAATTAATTTAATTTACTTTAATGGGCTAATTCTTCATGAAGCATATGCAAAACTCTCTAAGATGTATTCACGGAAAATCCAAGATGGTGTCATTCCCTCTTTTGTGGAAAAAAATGTAAGCTATGACTATGTATATGTAAGCATATGCTTAACTATACATATATATATACATGACATGTATATAATGTGTGTGTATAGCATGGTTTATGAAAGAAGACATGAGAACTGCTGATTATTACCTCTGTATGTTGAGGCAGTGGTTCATTATATCATACATAGCCTTCTCGTATTAGATAGTAGATATTGTACATATATTGAAGTAAGAGTTAATTAGTCTTTAAGGTTTTCATACTATCCAACAGTATTTTACAAGGAGTAAGAATTCAATAACTATTCATTAAACCATGTAGATAGCACTAAATAAGCCAAATTTACCATTGAAAAATTTAGTTGATAATTCAGATTGTTGTTGGTTGTCATTAACTTGCTCTGGACTTTGGCTCTGCTCCGGCTTAGCCCCAGTATCATCTCTGGGCACTTTCTTGGCCCTAGTACATCACACTGAGGAGATGTTCACCTGGCTTAGGTGTCATGATGGAACGTCTCGGCCTTCCCATTGTTGCAGGGCTGTGGCAGTAGTGCAGACTTGCACAGCCAGAGCACTTACATTCTCTTAGTCTTAGCTATGTAATTGGTGGTTACTGTTTGAGAATAAGGACGTGAAAGGGGGTTGATCTTCATTCTGCAGATGGACTTATTTATCCTCCCTATCTGGCTAAATCTTTCCACACAGTTGCGCTTATCTCTGATAGACACACATTTCATAGACTCTTGTTGTAATCACTTCTTTGTTTCTATAAAAGCCATTTTCCCTGCAGAAAAATATCAAAAGAACTTTACTATCTTTAAGTATATTTGAAATTTTAAACTTTAGGCATAAGTGTAGTGGTCCACAAAGTAGGTTAAGTGTTACATTTGGAAAGCTTTTCCTGATTAGCTCATGTGTAGAAATAATAGTTTCTAGAAATACTATATCTAATGTTTTATTTTTCTAACAAAATAAGATACAGATTGGGCTCTTAGTTTGTCCTTGTGTAGCTGGATATAGCATGAACTGGCTGCTGTTTTCTAACATTTCTGACTGCCTAATTAATGCTTTGGGTTGCTATGGTGAATTACAGAGCATAGGAGGATGCACATTGACTTGAACTTGTGTATTCCATCATGTATAAAAGATTTTCTTTATATTTTACCACTAGTCTCATAGGAACATCTTTTTTTTTTCTGAGACAGGTTTCTCTGTATAGTCTTGGCTGTGCTGAAATTCTCACTCTGTAGACCAGGCTAGGCTCAAACTCAGAGATCCTCCTACCTCTGCTTCCTGAGTGCTGGGATTAAAGGCGTGCATCACCATGGAACATCTTTTAAAATTCATTGGGAAAAGGAGAAAGAAGAAAAATGTTATGAGACTCTTCAGTTTTGTTTTAATTTTCTATTTGAGACAAGGTCTCACTCTGTAGCTCTGGCTGGCTTCCAGTGCTCAACAATACTCCTGCCTCAGACTCCCAAGTGCTGAGATTATAGGTGTGAGCCATCACACCCATTTCAGAGACTTTTTTTTAAAGATTTATTTATTTATTTTTATGTGTATGTGAATGTGCCTGCGTGGGTTTATGTCACCATGGACATGCAGGTGCTGGTGAAGAGGCCAGAGTGTCTTAAGTACCTTGAAAATGGAGTTATAGGCAGTTGTAAGTCACCTGATGTAGATGCTAAGAACCAAACCCAAGTCCTCTGCAAAAAGAATAAGTGCTCTTAACCACTGAACCAACTCTCTCTAGCCTTTTATACAAGTTTTTAAGGAGCTGAAGAGATGGTAGTTAAGAACACTTGTTCTTACAGATGACCTAGGTTCAATTCCCACACCTACATGGCACCTTACAACTGTCTGTAACTCCAGTTCCAAGGAATCTGATGCCTTCTTCTGACCTCCATAAGTACCAGGTGTGCACATGGCACACAGATAGACACGCAGGCAAACACTCATACACATAAAATAAACTTTAAAAAAGGTCTTTGGGAACTTGAGAAATGACTCAGGGATTAAGAGCACTTGTTGCTCTTACAGAGGACCCAGATGGTGGCTCATAGCCATCCATAACTCAAATTCCAGGGGATCTGAAACCTTCTGAGTTCCACAGGACCAGGCCCGTGAATGTTACACATACTTGCAGGCAAAACATTTATACATATACCATAAAATAAAATCTATAAAAATTTGTTTTTAAAGTTTTTCATAAATGTTCCTTAGCCACATTGAATCAACAACAGGAGACTCAAAACTTGTATTAATTTTATATCATAGTCAAATATGACATAGTCATCTTTGTTAGGTGTACAGTTGGACCAAATTCTAAGACTTTATCTCTTTAGCTAGGATTTTTGGTAGTTTTGTTTTAAAGATTTGTGTGTATGCTCTTGTGTCTTGAATGTATTGCACATGTGGTCAGGTACATCTGTGCACACATGTAGAGGCCATCAGGGAACGTTAGGTTCCTCTTCTAACACTCTCTGCCTGTTCGTTTTAGACAGATTTCTCTTGAATCTAGGGATCACGTTTTCTTGGCCTGGCTGGAAGTCAGCAAGCCCCAGTGCTCCTTCTGTCTCTGCGTGGTTCAGAACTGGGGTCACAATGCCTGTATGAGACATTGTATCCTGAGATTCAAGCCCTGATCCTCATGGTTGTGTAGAAAGCACTCGTAACTGCTGAGCCATCTCTCTGGCCCCACAGCTAGGCGCTACCCTTATATTTTGCATAACCTACATATAGGGCAGCTACAGGTACCAACACCATTCCCCAGGGCGCTTTCTTTGCCTGCTTGGTGGCTTTTCTGATTTACCAGATCAGGAGCTCAGAACACAAGCGTTCCGATCTGACTCCCCTCACCAGTCACTGAGATAATCACTGTACTCCCTGCAGACAGGCAGGCTGTCCTTCTTAATAATCTGTGCAATCCACCGCTGTTTGTTTATCCAAACCCAGCTGCTTGATGGGCCTCAGGGTTGTCCTTCACCACGAGGAGCACTGCCCAGGAAATCTCATTTTCTGAGACAATGATATCTCACCCTCTGCTCTGTCTCTCCTTTCATCCCTCAGAGTCCTGCGGGCCCTGAACTTAGCTAGTCCACAGCCTCTAGCCGCTGTAGTCAGAGTATGCCCTCCTAATGTCTCACAAGGGGATTACATTTCAGTGTGTTAACCCTTGGGGGACACCCTCAAACCATAGTGGGCAGAGCCACTTGCTGCATGCAGCTAATGCTGCTGAAGAAATGAAATTTTAATTTAATTGCATTAATTTAAATCACCATATTTGAAGAATATGAGGGGAGGGGTGTCTTAGAGTTTGTTTTTTGTTTTTTTTTAAAATATTTATTTATTTACTTATTATGTATACAATATTCTGTCTGTGTGTATGCCTGCAGGCCAGAAGAGGGCACCAGACCCCATTACAGGTGGTTGTGAGCTACCATGTGGTTGCCGGGAATTGAACTCAGGACCTTTGGAAGAGCAGGCAATGCTCTTAACCGCTGAGCCATCTCTCCAGCCCTGTCTTAGAGTTTTTATTGCTGTGAAGAGACACCATGACCGTGGCAACTCTTTTTGTTTTGTTTTGTTTTGTTTTGAGACAGGGTTTCTCTGTGTAACAGTCCTGGCTGTCCCAGAACTCGCTTTGAAGACTAGGTTGGCCTTGAACTCACAGAGATCCTCGTGTTTCTGCCTCCTGAGTGCTGGGATTAAACGCACGTGCCACCACCTCCAAGCTACCATGGCAACTCTTATAAAGTAAAACTTTAATTGAAGAGGCTCACTTACAGTTTCAGAGGTTCAGTTCACTATCATCATGATGAGGGGCATGGCTGCATGCAGGCAGATGTGGTGCTGGAGGAATAGCTGAGAGTTCTACATTTTGCAGGCAACAGGAAGTCAACTGACTGTCACTCCGAAGTGGGAAGCTTGCGCAAAGGAGACCTCAAACCCACCCCCACAGTGACACATTTCCTCCAACAAGGCCATGCCTCCTAGTAGTGCACCTTTGGGCACCATTTTCTTTCAAACAGCCACAGTGAGTGTAGTCTATAAAGTGGCCAAGCGGCTAGACTCTGGGTATCTCTTTGAAAACTTAGGGAGGTGAAACAGAGCTACCCAGGAAGAGGAAAAAATGGCCACTAATAGAGCAGGGGGGAAAACAGGAGAACATAACACCCTTGACGTTTACCCAGAAAAAGCAGGCAAGCAGCTTGTCAGATGCTGTTTCAGGTGAAGACAGAGACTGAAGGATGGTTATGTGGATTAGCAATGTGTCCCACTCCGGCAACAGAAGTTACTCCCTGAAATTCGCTTATGATGAAATGGCCAGATCACATCAGAAGTCAGCATGAGATTCTGCTTTGTCACCTGCACATTTAAAGGGACAGCAACTTTGAAATGCATGGTCCTGACACATGGGAGAGCAGGCACTCTACTGGATTGTTGGTGTGATGGCATATGTGAAATGACTTGGAGAGCTTTCTCACAAAAATAATAATACATTTGAGACAGTGTCTTACTGTGAAGCTTTTGCTAGCATAGAACTTGGTATGTTTACCAGATTAATCTCGAACTCACAGAGATCTGCCCACCTCTGCCTCCCAAGTGCTGGATTAAAGGCGTGCACCTTCATGCCCAATTTCTAAATTTTTAAAAATGATTAGATGTTTTTAATATGTATGAGTGTTTGCCTGTATTACGTGCACTTCATGTGTGCCTGGTGCCCACGTGAGGCCAGAAGAGGATGCTGGATCCTCTGTAACTGGAGTTGCAATGATTGTGAGCCACTGTGTAGGTTCTGGGAACCTGGGTCCCCCACGAAAACAGCACCTGTACAATGTGGGGACTACAAGATGGCAAAGGAATCTGCTGCCAGACCTGATGACCTGAGTTGAATTCCCCAGATCCCAGAAGTGGAAGGAGAGAAGTGGTTCCTGCAAGTTGTCCTCTGACAGCCACATACATGTTTTATGGGTACCGGAGTGCATTTGTCCACACACATACAGGCACAGAAGAGTGTATACGGAATGCTTTGTGTTTGTGCTTCAAAATGCCACGTGGGGGCACACACAGATGAGCACCAGTGGTCACCTCTGTAGGAATGCTGGGGAGTGGACACACTAGAGTCCGGGATGGCACAGCTAAAGAGTCAGAGTGAGGAGAAGTGTCTCCAGCACGTTTGTGTTTCTGCTGTGTACTTGCCTTTATCTACTTCAAATGTCTTTAACTGTTACTGTTTGGTTGGTTGGCATTTAAATTTGTGTGTGTGTGTGTGTGTGTACGTACACACATGTACAGGGTTCAGAGGACAACTTGCAGGAGGCTTCTCTTCTTCTTAGGTTCTGGGTATTGAACCTAGGCCTCCAGCTTGGTGACAGGCACTTTGGCCCAGTGACCCAGTCTCCTTGGCTCTGATTTGTTTTAAACACTGTCTCACTATAGAGCCTGGTTGACCTGGAATCACTACATAGACTAGATTCTCCAGATTCCTATACCTCCCAAGTACCAGTATGCCCCACAGGCACTACCACACATAACGTCAAAGATGTATCTTACAAATAAGAACTCGTAAGACCTTTTCAAGTGTGTGCAGTGCACTGCAGGTCGACACATTGCTAGGCCAGGTGGTTTCTGTGTGTTTATGGTGTTAAGAATAGAACCCAGAGCTTGTACATGCTGGGATAGCCCCAGCCTCTGGCTGGAGTTTTAAATGAAGTTTATTTTAGTAGGTGAATTTAGTGCCAGGAGAGATGGCCCAGCAGTTAAGAGCACTGGCTGCTCCTCCAGAGGACCTGGGTTCAATTCCCAGCACCCATATGATGGCTCACAGCTGTCTGTAAGTCCAGTTCCAGAGGATCTGACATCTTCTTCTGCCTCCATGGGCACAGACATCTATGCAGCCCAAACATCTGTGCATATAATTAAATAAAATCATAAAGAAATTTAGTAAATTTAGTGTCTTAAAGGCAAGATTTTATGTCTCAAGTCCCATAAAAGTGTCATAATTGGTCCTCCAACTACTTAACTGCAAAATAACTACCTCTTCATATCTTCAAACTTGCATACTGTCCAATGGAGAGTTTCTGTAATTAGAGACTATCTGAACTTATTGCAATAGCTACACATCGGCTTCTGTTTCCATGAAGTCCTATAAGAACAACTTCTGTCTTGGTTTGCTTGTTTAAAGGTATTTTAGAAAGATACAAGGAAACCCAAAGAGGAAATATACACCGTGTTTTTCCATAGTCTACACATAAGCATGTGTATCCTAACTATTTGGTTTGGAGCCCTGACTTCCAAAATGGATTCTTCTGCTTGATGTGGTTTTTAAATAAAGTGCTGTAACACAATTGCTTGCATGGTTAATTTTCTCTTCTTTTGATGGCACACAAAAAAGAAAAGACAAACTTTAATAACTGAAAATATGTTGTTATGCCTGCCAAAAGAGCTGATAGGAAGTGTTTTCTTTTATGATGAAGCCATTTTGAAACAACTTAGTGCCATCCAGATTAAACCAGTGTCCAGCTGTATACTTGTTATTGCCAAAGAATACAGAAGTGGATTACATTGTTAATTTATGTGTCCAGTATTTTTAATTTTATTTATTTATTTATGTTATGTATATGAATGTTCTATCTGCACATATGCCTTTATCCCAGAGGGGCATCAGATCCCATTCTCGATGGTTGTCAGCCACCATGTGGTTGCTGTGACTCAGGACCTCTGGAAGAGCAGCCAGCGCTCTCAATCTCTGAGCCGTCTCTCCAGCTTATGTCCTGTTCTTTTATGTAATCATCACAGTATAGGGCACCCCAGTATAACTGTGATCTTACAGGGTGCTCAGAGTCCTTGACAGGGGCCACAGTAAACAGCACTGTGACTCAGTGCTCGACACAGGGCTGTGTTTGAAGGAGACTGTGGTGCAGGCGTGAATGCTGCTTGTTAAGAGCATTGCAGTAAGCACTCTGTAGACTCTTGTTGAGAGCATTGCAGTAAGCACTCTGTAGACTCTTGTTGAGAGCATTGCAGTAAGCACTCTGTAGACTCTTGTTGAGAGCATTGCAGTAAGCACTCTGTGGACTCTTGTTGAGAGCATTGCAGTAAGCACTCTGTAGACTCTTGTTGAGAGCATTGCAATACAGCACTCTGTAGACTCTTGAATATAAAAGAATATTTTTGCATTTGGTTCCAGCAAACACCATTGTGCTATTCTGAAACCCCCAGCACAGAAATAAGACATCCGCTCATAAGGAGAAAGCAAATCACTATTCAGCATTTCCTTCTGTTTCCTGCCAATTTGAGATAATTAAAACTTTTTTTAAACCCTTTATTCTGCTTTAATTCTGCTTCCTTCACCAAAAAACGGGGGAAGGGGACTTAGAAATTGAAACTGTGTATATAATAACAAATCTTTGCCTCCTTTTTATGTCTTAGCCTGTGATATTCTCTGTCTTCATCATCACAGGCCTCAGGATATCATCGTGTTTGTTATTGGAGGAGCCACCTATGAAGAGGCGCTGACAGTTTATAACCTGAACCGCACCACTCCTGGAGTGAGGATCGTTCTGGGAGGGACAACGATACACAACACCAAAAGGTAAAGCCTGTCTCGGTCCTACAGCTCTCTTCCTATCCCAGGGGCTATGTGCAACGTCCCTGTGTCTTGGGAAGACTGTTGACCAACTGATTGTGAGGCGCCAGCCACTCTGGACTGCTAACAACCAACCAGACAGGCACCTTGGAAATGGCTGAACCTGGCATTGTGTGTGTCTGTTTTGTTGGCTTTGTTCAGTGTGTATTAGGGAGAAGACTACAAAGACAAGCAAAGAGTCTATCTCAAGTCCTATCTATCAGGAAATACAGAACAGAAGCAAGGAAGTAAGACACTGGAGAGAGAGAAAAGAACTATAGATTCTTCAAATGTCTCATAACGAAGAGAACGTACAAGCAGGGCCTCAAATAAAGCCTGAGTATAGGAAGAGAGAGCATGCTCTGCTGACCACTCACTCCAGGGGCTGTAGGCAGCGTGCACAGACTCAGGGCCTGCGATCCGGAATGTGTGTAGCAAAGTGAACAGTTGGATTCTCTACCATGAGTGTGGAGGGCTGGGCTGTGGAGCTGAAGAATTTTTCTTATGTAAGAAAATGGAAATATTGAGGTTTTAACTAGCAAAATTACAGGAAACTTATATTGTTTTAGAAAAGCTAACTTGGCGGGAAGGGGAGAAAGACTCCTCGAGAAGTAGGGCAGGACGGTTGGATTTGGCGGTGGGCCTGAGAGGGTCTGTGCTGAGACTTGGGTTTAGGTAGCTGGAGTCATGAAAAATACTTACATGTTCTTTCATTGAATATCATTTTTTATTTTTAAATGTAATTTTGCCTTTCTTATGGAAGTAATGTACATATACTCTGAAAGGTTTTTTGGGTTTTGTTATTGTTTAGTTCAGAAAGTATACAGAGAAGGAAAAGCCCCACAGCCCAACCACTTAATCTGATTTCCTTATGACATTTCTTCCAAGTCTGTGTGAAAAGGCCCCATTGCAATTCTGCTTTAAACCTGTCTGTTCTAGTTTGATATAAATACTGTTAGTTTTTATTGTTATCATTATAACATCATTGTCCATTGACAGATTTTTGAAAGACAGGGATGCTTGGATTTTTGTTGTCTTTGTTTTCAAAATCATTTCTCTGTGTCGCCCCGGTTTTCTTGGACTCCGCTCTATAGATCAGGCTGGCCTCAAATTCACAAAGACCCCTGCCTCTGCCTCCAGAGTGCTGGAATTAAAGCTGTGCACCTCCACCGCCCAGTGCTGCCTGGGTTTTAGCTGTAGTTTTCTCTTAACTCTTTATGTTAGTGTCCAGAACATGCTGACACACACATTTTTTAGTGTGTGTAAATTGCAAGTTAATGTCCTTGCCCACTTAACCAAAAGGTATTCTTTTTATTTTCCTTAACCTTCTTAAACTTTCTGTATGTATAATTAAGAACATTAAGCCGGGTGGTGGTGTCGCACGCCTTTAGTCCCAGCACTTGGGAGGCAGAGGCAGGCAGATCTCTGTGAGTTCGAGGCCAGCCTGGTCTACAGAGTGAGTTCCAAGACAGCCAGGGCTGTTACATAGAAAAACCCTGTCTTCAAAAACAAAGTTCCAGGACTACACTGTAGTTGTTACAGAAGGGCACCAGCAGGCCAGAGCATGGCAAGCACGGCCCCAGCCTGGCAGACATGGCGCCCACAGGTTTTGCCTTTTACCTTTCTCTGCCTTGCTAAGATGTTAGACTACATTCCTAGAGTTAGCCACCAAGGTCCGTTCCCTTATTTGTCCACTGATTCATTCCTGAGACAAAACACCAAGTCCAACAATCAAAATTCATTATTTGGCTAATGTGTCCAATGAGGACTTACCATTTTACCCTAGAATAGGCTACCCTCTTTTTCTCCTTAAAAACCTACTCCTGAAAACAAAACAAGCCTGTTTTTTCTTGCTAGCTTGCTAGTGCTTGCTGCTTCTGCTGCCTTTGCAGTCACACTCCCTGCCCCACCTCCATCCCTTCCCCTCCTGGGTAATAAATCTTCTTTGTGCTGAGACTTTGGTATCTGGGTGTGTTCTGTGCCAATTCCAGGATGCTAGCCTCCCTTATAGTTAGTTACTCTTTTAATTTTTTGTGCAATTAAGCTACTAGTGATTTTTGCCTTTGATGTTATGCTTAGAAAGTTCTTTCCCAACTAAGTTTATAAATGCTAACATTTCTCATTACTTTTAGAACTCATGTTTAAACTTGTATCTTAATAATGTCTCATAATTTTAAGCTATACAGAGAAACCCTGTCTCAAGAACAAAAAACAAAAAATAAATAAGTAAGTAGGTAATCTATCAGAATTTTGTTTTGGTTTAAACCGCATGGTGGACTTTTACAGCAGTCATACAGTGTTTTATATTTTCCTCTATTCTGCTCCTCTGGGCGCTAGCTGGCCGGATGCTGAACAGCTCCCTCAGTTCTGCTGGTGTCTGTCCACCTAGCTTAGACTCACGAACTGAGGCCCAGTCTCATAGGACTGCCCACTTAGAGGCCAGCCACAGCCCTCTAGGTGTGGTAGCTTGTTAGAGCTGTATGCGAGCTCGGGAAACCACTCCACTCACATTTACTAAAGTGCAGGGCGAGGGGAGTGGGCACCGTGAGTACACTGCACTCAGCAACCTGAGAGATGTTTGAACCTCGGCGTTAGAGGAGTTGGTGGGGTTCCATTCTGTGGGCATGACTAAGTTACTGCCCGTCAGTGACTGCGACACTCGCCGTGTCCCCAAGGCTGGAGCACATACTGCCAGTTCCAAGCCTCTGACCATGGGCCGAGGCCGTAAGAATAGCTTCATGAAACAGAGCACTCAGGAAATGCAAGGGTTGCAGGAGCTCCGTGCCAAGAATGGGGACAAAGACATCTTTCTATAGTGCCACATGCATGTCATTACATACAGAAGAGTCATCACAGTGAAATATCACACTAACTACACCCCTGTGACTAGGGTCTTCAGAAAGGCCCCTCGTGCCCCTGCTCACAACCCT
The DNA here is from genome assembly GCF_018167655.1 of Microtus oregoni. NCBI lineage: Eukaryota > Metazoa > Chordata > Mammalia > Rodentia > Cricetidae > Microtus > Microtus oregoni. Next base: position 3,141,283 of record NW_024543830.1, on the reverse strand, counting down.
CTGCACGTCATCACTCACTGCTTGTGGAATTTCTGTTGCCATAAATTGATTTTGCCTAATCATAAAAGATACTTGTTATCCAGGCGTGGCGGCACACACTTTTAATCACTTGAGAAACAGAGGCAGGCAAATCTCTGTGAGTTCAAGGCCATCCTGGTCTGCAGGTTCAGACCAAAAGGACTAAAGAATGAGACCTTGTATCAAAAACGAAATAAAAATTTTTAAAAGAAGATAAATGAAAAAAATAAATATAGAGACTAAACGTTTTAGGGCCTTGTGTTATAAGCACTCTACCACTGAACTGCACCCCACCCATAGAACGACACCCTGATTTCATAGAGCCATACCTCATTCCCATAGAGCTCTGCCCTGCTCCCATAGAGCTCCGCCCTGCTCCCATAGAGCTCCGCCCTGCTCCCATAGAGCTCCACCCTGCTCCCATAGAGCTCCGCCCCATTCCCATAGGCCCAAACTGATCAGTTTGACTCAACATTCCTCCCAAATAGATTTACCTACAGACTTGTCCCTCTTCTTCCTCTAGTTTGCTTCTTTCATTCTGGCCTTCTCTTTGATACAGTTTTCTTTTAACTAGGAAACACCCTTCTTCCTTTTGCCAGTCACCTTGATATGGCTAAAAATGTGTTACTTCAGCTCAATTTAGAATTCTGGGCTGAGGAATGGAGAGATGGTTCAGCAGTACTTGCTGTGTTTCCAGAAGACCCAGGTTCAGATCCCAGAACCTACAGCAGGTGACTCATAACTATTTATAACTCCAGCTCCAGGAGATCCAACAACCTCTTCTGACTTTTGAGGGCCAACATACATACAAATAAAAATAAGAATTGTAAACAGGACAACAGAGATGGCTCAGTGGTTAAGAGCCCTGGTTACCCTTCCAAAGGACCTGAATTTAATTCCCAGCACCCATGTGGAGTTCACAACTGTCTGTAACTCCAGTTCCAGTGGATGTGACATCTTCACACATACATATGCAGGAAAAACACCAATGCACTTAAAAAATAAATTATTAAAAAAAGAAAAGAATTATGGGCAGAGTTTCTGCCCTGCCTGGTCCCGCAACAGCCATTCAGTCCCAAATAAACACACAGAGGCTTATATTGATTATAAATTGGTTGGCCTTTTGCTCGGGCTTATTTCTAACTAGCTCGTACAACTGAAATTAACCCATAATTCTTATCCATGTTTAGCTACGTGGCTTGTTACCTTTTCTCAGTAAGGCATTTTCATCTTGCTTCTTCTGTGACTGGCTTGCAACTGCATCTCTGCCTTTCCTCTTCCCAGAATTCTCCTAGTCTGGTTGACCAGCCTATACTTCCTGCCTGGCTACTGGCCAATCAGTGTTTTATTAAAGCAATACAAGTGACAAATCTTTACAGTGTACAAGAGCATTATCCCACAGCAAAGAATGAATCTTTCTAGAAAGAGAGGGGGAGTTCTTAATTTAAAAAGGATTCCAAGGATGATAGTTTTTGTCCAGCATTTAAAAGTCAGTAGGACTGTTTTCACTTCTTTCTTTCAACAAATAGTCTTTCAGGTTGGACATGCTGGCACACTCCTTTTCTTCCCCAGTTTTTCAATACAGAGTTTCTATGTGTAACAGCCCTAACTGTCCTGTAACTAGCCTTTGTAGACCAGGCTGGTCTTGAATTCAAAGAGATCCACCTGCCTCTGCCTCCCAAGTACTGGGATTAAAGGTGTGCGCCACCACCGCCCAGCTGTGGCACATTCCTTTAATCCTAGCACCTCTGAGGTAGAGGCAAGTGGATTTCTGTGAGTTTGAGACCAGCCTGGTCTACAGAGCCAGTTTCAGGCCAGTTTTAGGACAACATATAGAGAGACCGAGTCAAAAACAGAAAAAATCTTTTCTCACTATGATTGTTAATTGTTTTTCATTTGAAGACAATCTTCTGCTTCTTCCCCTGTTCCCCACCACCACCACCAAGACAGGGTCTCTATGTGTAGCTCTGGCTGTCCTGGAACTCACTCTGTAGACCAGGCTGGCTTCAAACTCAGAGATCCACCTGGCTCTGCCTCTTGAGTTAGGGGATTAAAGGAGTGTGCCACAACCACCTGGCTTCTTCTGATTCTTTTAAAAGATTATCCTTTTTTATCTTAGGTTTTCTAGTTTTAATATTCTGCATGTAAATATTCTTACATATGTTACTTTTTATAAACTTTATGTTTGGCATAATTTCTGGAAAAATTCTAGTCATATTTCTTCTTTCACCCTCTGTGGTCTGTCCTTCTGGAACTCCCGCAAGGTATGTGTTGGACCCTCATGCCTCTTAGCCTCTGTTTTTCAGTGTCTCTTACCTCTGTTGCTTTCTTCTGTATGAATTTTTCAGATCAGTATTCCAGCACAGGCACTCTCTCTGTAGCTCTGTGGACTCTGTGTTTACTGTCTCCCTTGAATTTTAATTTAGAATAGTATGTTATACTTTAAGTTATGTTTGTTTCTTTTTCAAATTTGCCTTTTGCTAATGTCTTCCTTCTCATGCTTTCAAGTCCTTAGTTTCATTCAAGTCCTGTAATTTTTTAAATTAAAATTTATATGACTTCTCCTTCTTCCCTTCAGCCCCTCCCTCCCATGCACCCTACACCCTCTCAAATTAATGACCTCCTTTTTCTTCAATTGCTGTTGTTACATATGTGTGTGTATGAATGTGTGTGTGTATACATCCATATATGGGTACAAGGATAAATTTTAGAATGCAGTTAGGAATTAAGTCCTTCTGTAATCTGAAGTGCATCCCGGTTACCATTTGTGGACACAGAACTTTCAAGCCTCCATTCTAATTCCGTTTCTCACAGAAGCTTTCTTCCTGCCCATGCCCTTGTGTAGCATTTATACATAAATATTACATATTATAAAAACATACATACTAATGTGTAGCCGTGATCTTGTTTCAGAATGCTGGCATATCACCTGTCTGGCTCACACTCTCTCCATCTGATGTCTGATTACTTTTCAGTTTCCTCCTATTTATTTATTTATTGGAACAGAACCTCACCATTATCCCTGTCCCCCTGTTTCTGCTTCCCGAGTACAGGAACTAAAGGGAAGAGTAACCACCCCATCTCCTCTTGCTTTTTAAGCATTTAGATACATGCTGGCCGGGCAGTGGTGGCGCACGCCTTTAATCCCAGCACTCGGGAGGCAGAGGCAGGCGGATCTCTGTGAGTTCGAGACCAGCCTGGTCTACAAGAGCTAGTTCCAGGACAGGCTCCAAAACCACAAAGAAACCCTGTCTTGAAAAACCAAAAAAAAAAAAAAAAAAGATACGTGCTTAAGTATGCTTGTAATTTTCTCTTGCCTTTCTATGTGTTTTGTTGTAAGAGAATCTTTACTTTATATATTGTGCCTTAAGTGCAGGAATGGAAATGTCCGTGAATTAACAGTTAGGTTCTGAGGAGTATATAAAATAGTTATGACATTATATTTCATTTTCAAATTTTTAGATGATATTATTTTGAAAGGTAGCCTTGCATCCAAAAATGATTAACAAGTTTGATACCTAGTTCTGTGGCTAATGAGGTAAACTTGAATAGTTTTTGACATAGAAGTAACTGTCACAATCATTTCGTTTAGGTTTCTCCTTTGCTGCTGATAAAAACAATGATGCATTTAATTACTGAGCACATCCTGTATGCTAGGGACAATACTGAGTATTTTATGTATATCCATTAATCCTACATATCCGTATGCTAGGGACAATACTGAGTATTTTATGTATGTCCATTAATCCTACATATCCCATATGCTAGGGACAATACTGAGTATTTTATGTATGTCCATTAATCCTACATATCCCGTATGCTAGGGACAATACTGAGTATTTTATGTATGTCCATTAATCCTACATATCCCGTATGCTTGGGACAATACTGAGTATTTTATGTATGTCCATTAATCCTACATATCCCGTATGCTTGGGACAATACTGAGTATTTTATGTATAGCCATTAATCCTACATATCCCGTATGCTAGGGACAATACTGAGTATTTTATGTATAGCCATTAATCCTGGCATATACCATCATCAGAGCAGTTCATTAACAAGAGAGACAAAGACCGAGAGATTGAGATTAGAAGTCAGAGCCCATGTGCAATTCTCTCATAAGTATCTCTCAAATGTCTCTGATCATGTATTGTTCCTAATACTTCAAAATCTAGGTAAAAAGGGTTTTGTTAGTGCTTGCTGGCAGCCATGTAGTGTTTTATCTTCTTGATTCAAATAAGTTCTCTAAGTATATTAAGATAATCTTTTGCCTTTAATATATTCTAATCTCAGTGTTCAAAATACGACCTTTAAACACTTTAAATGTTCTTTCTGGGAGTTTTATTTCTACTGAGTCTGTATAGCTACATGACCTAAGAAAATGGCACCTTCCCTTTAACTTGAAATATCAGAAGTGTAAAATTAAACATCTACATCTCATCTTAAAGATAAGTAAAATTACAAAGAATTATATATGCACATCCTAGTAAAATAGTCTTACCAAATGTAAATAAAAATGCATATTTTTAGATGTTTGACTATAGTACTTTGAATAAAATTTCACTTTACTGTACAAAAAAAAGAAAAACTAATTTAAATTTTTCATAAGATAGTGTCAGTTACTAAGCAAATGATCTTTTGTGTGTGTGAAATCAAGAAATAAGAGCCCCCAGTGGTGTCTTGTAGAGCAGGACTTAAAACTAATCAGAAAGTGATTGGCTACTCCTGTAACATCTATGCCACTATTACACCAGTGGTCATGTTGGCGATTTTTGGCTGCTAGAAGAGGAAGGGTCAATTTTTAAGAGTGTGGCCCTGATAAGTCAACCCCACTCCAGTGGAAGGCTATCCAACCAAGAATATTTGGGCAGCACAATTTGGCCTTGATGTGAAGGTGTGGGAAGGGAAAAAGGGTGTATCTGAGACAAGTTAGGAGAGGGAGGATGAGTATGATTAAAATATAGTGCATGAAATTCTCAAAGAACTAATAAGAGAAGAGAAAAATCCTCTAGACCTGCCTGACTGCAGCTAACTTTGTTATTCCCTTGTCTGACTGATAACAGGCTCAACATTTACATAGAGCTTAGAAACAGAAGGGCAAAAATCTTGGACAGGATTGTTTACTGGCTCCTGACCAATGACACTTTTAGGAGGAGAGACTTGCTATGACAACTGCCAAACTAAGAAGGGAAATATTAGTGTTTATGATTTGTAATTATCCAATATTAGATCTTTATAGTTTGCTCTTATAGATATATAGCCTGCAACCAGTAAATAGTAAAATATATCATTAATAATAAAAAAGAAATTATCATTATTGGACTCTCAAAGGCTATTCTTACAAAGAGTTAAGTAATTGGAATTTTTATAAAGAATTCAGCTTTCAATGGAAAGGCTTGATCCTCATGATGAGCAATACCTAGGCACCACTAAATTGTTAAATAATCCACTGCTCCTTCTGTTGTTGTTTTCTTTCCAGTCAGGTCTCACTGTATTCTCAGATTGGTCCTAAACTCCTGGGTTCAAGCAATCCTCCTGCCTCAGCCTCAAGAATAGCTGAGTATATGGCCCACTGACTTTCCATCTCTTAAACCATTGACTCTGAGGGCTGGGGATGCCGCCTGGGGGCAGAGCCTATGCATAGCATTTAGGGGGCATAGGGAGGGGACACTCCCAGACTCTCCCTCAGAGAGATGCTAGTATTTTATGAGGGAAACAACATTATAGGTACAGACAGTACCGTTCGTGAGTGTGCAATGCAGACTTTAGTATGGGGAGAATCTGTAAATTGTTAGGGTTCAGTTCTGAGGGTTGTCGTTATCCGTGGTGAGCTGCATGGGTTACTTAAGAGAAGCCCACAGGACCAAATGACATGTGCAGCCGTGGTCCTAGGAGCTCTGCAGCACGGTATTGTTTTGGGAAATTATGGAGATTGGAAAGAAGTCTACTTTTAGATATGCCATAATGAGTGCCCTCCTGTTATACTTAGAATGGTGGAAGAGATGGTATGGACTGCCTCCCAAGGATCTGAAATAGAGTGCCCCGGTAAACAGGAAGTCACATCCTGTGTCTTGTGAGCGCAGTATGTCGAGACAGACTGGGAAATAATTCTTGTGGAATTTCTGTGGATACAGGTCACTCGGTTTCCCTTATCTTTGCCATCTTAAATAAAATCTAAGCTTACCACAGATTTATTCTGCAGATGAATCTTAGAAATGCCACTTACTACAGCATGCGTAAATCACCACGGTTTAGGATCTAGAGGGAGCTACCTAATGTACATGGGTCAAGATTGATCTGCTTTTTAAAAAAATTACAGGCTCCATTACCCTTCTCATGGCAAATTTAATAACTGTCTTCTGTAAATTGAAATTAAATCTTAGTGTGAACAACACTGGCAAACCATAGAAATGTCAGGCATGGTGGCACACACCTGTGACCCCAGCCCCTCAGGCATTTCCGGGATTAACATAATCTTTGGTGACTGGAATCTTTTTGTTTGTGTTCTGCTGCTTTGGAGCATGGGCAGTGCTGAGAATTAGACCAGCCCCTGCACATCCTTGAGAAATAGTGTGTCCCTGTGTGTATCTCTGGTCTTTGGGGTTTTGTTACTAGTTTGGCTTGGTTTTTAACACAGGGCCTTGAGTAAGTTTCTTCATTTTAAGCCAGAAGGTATCTGGAAATATATGTGTCACCACACCCCCCACCATTTTCATGAAACAACCTGGGGGTCACTCTGTACCTTGAGAATGACTCTCCTACCTATGCCTCCCCAGTACAGGATGTATGCCATCCTGCCTGGCGGTCTCCTTTAGGGCTTAAACAGAAGTTATGTTAGTTCAATGTAAAATTCATGTTGCCATTCAAATGTATCATTTAAGTGGCCTTTGTCTGGGTTTTTCTTTTTTTTTTAAGTTTTCCAGACAGGAGCCATTAGCTGCTGCTACCGTGGCAGCTCAGACACAAATAACCAAGAGGGAACCATATTAAAAATAATGACTTATGCTGGGTGGTGGCAGCACATCCTGGCACTAGGGAAGCAGAGGCAGGTGGATCTCTATGAGTTCAAGACCAGTCTGGTCTACAGAGCAAGTTCCAGGACAGCCAGGGCTTCACAGAGAAACCCTGTCTTGGAAAAATAATAATAATAATAATAATAATAATGGTTTATTACCGCAGCAAAATTATCAGGGACCCACTATGCTTTTTTTTTTAAACAAAAACATTTTTGTTTGATTGTGTATTCATTTTTGTCTTCTTGAGACAGGGTCTCACTCTCTTCTCTAAGCTAACCTCAAACAACAGTTCCCCTGCCTCACTCAGCCTCTCAACTGCTGGCATTACAGATGTGCAGCAGCATGGCCGGTTAAGTATCTCTTCCTTAAGCAATTTCTCCTGTAAGAGTGCTGGGATTATAGGTGTGCGCCACCACTGCGTGGCTTGTCTGCTATTATATTTAGAGTGAATTTCTGGCCATAATGAAGCAGGATTCTGATGAGCAGGCCTGCTGTAGTCACAGGACGTGTTTCTTTAAAGTCTTCTCTGATTAGGTGTAATTGTGATGACCTTTGGTTAGGTCTAAATACCAGAAGGTTAGGTCTAAAAACAGAAGGAGGCTATTTGCTTCTAACATAGTGAGGTGGTCTGAATGAGAATGGCCTCCAAAGGCTCATGTTTCAAATTTTGGTCCCTAGCTGGTGGGACAGTTTGGGAAGAGTTAGGAGGTGTGGCCTTGTTGGAGAAGGTGCGCTCCTGGAAGCAGGCTTTGAGGTTTCAGAGGACTCACTGTGAGTTAGAGAACATGATAGAACATGACAGTTGGGGTGTTTGTTTTTATGTGTGTGTGTCTGATGAGTATATGCCACTTGTGGAGGGGCCCATGACAACCAGAAGAGGGCAATCCATCCTCTGGGGATGGATTACAGACAGTCATGAGCCATACAATGTGGGTGCTAGGGACTGAACTCGGGTCCTCTGGGAAAGCAGCAAGTGCGTTTTACCACTGAGCCTCTCTCTCCAGCCTGGGTGGTCATTTTTGATATCACACAGTTGGCTCCATGCAGGGCGCACTGATTTTCAGCATATTTATAAATGTGTGCAGGTGTCAGCACCACCCCTAAAGAATCTCCCACTCTAGCCCACAGCCGTTTTCTGTCCACATAGATGTCTCTTCTCTACATAGTTTGACTGAAATTATGCTTTCTTTTGGGTGGCTTCTCTCGCTAGCATAATCTCTTGGGAGTCACCCATGTTGTGATAGCATACTTCATTCCTTTGTGACTGACTCCTTCACTATATGCACGCCCCACATTATCTTGATATCTGAGTAGTTTTCCTCTTTCGGCTCTTACCTAGAACATTATTGTTCTGTGTGAGCTTTGTGCATTGTAGGCTAAAGTCATCACATTGGACTTAGAGTGTCATCTGAGCTACCAGAGCTAGTGTGGCGGTGGGGAGGGGAGGCTGAAGACATTGATTAGTAGTTCAGAATGCTGTGCTCTTGCAGAAGATCCAGGTTCCGTTCCCAACACCCACACTAGACCACAGACAACTGTCTGTAACTCCCTCGTCTGGCCTCCACAGGCACTTGCAGGAATTGGTACACATAATCTCACTCAGGTGCACACATACACATAAAATAAAAAGTAAATAAATCTTTTAGAGAACTTTTTGGAAGCTAATATTAACTAAAGGGTTATCCCCAAATGAACATTTGTTTATTATGAAAATGCAGGATCGTAGGCCCAGTCAACTGTAATCAATATTTACTTACCTGCAATAAATTGAGTCTTCGTCGTCTTCTATTTTTGGAGAGCATGATTCTTGCAGACAAATGAGAATCGTGGTTTGGGCTTTAACCTTACCCCATCACAAGCAGTCAACAGTAAAGAGTTCTAGTCCTCACTGGAAGCAACTGGGTCATCTGTGTGAGCCGAGAGGCTGAGACCCAATCCGAATGGACACAGTTCTTCTAATGGAATAGAATTGCTGTCTCCATGAGATTTAGGATAGAAGTGGAGGGGAAGGGGATGAATGTGTTACCAGTTGGCCTGAGAAGGCACCTCCTGACCTTCAGTCTCTAGAACTGTCCGTTCGTTCCTTCTTAAGACTTCTGACAAGAATGCATCCTACTAGCTGACCCCAGACCAGCCACCCTTTTCCTGCCAGGTCCCTCCCAAGTCAGAGCTAACCATGACACATGGCGGGTTCTCTGTTTCACTTAAATTTACATTGGATTCAGTTAAGCCCTCAGTGGCTATAAATCTACAAAGCAACTAAAAGTTTCATTTTTCCAGTTCCCTTCCTCTAACTAGCAAAGGCATGGGGTATAAGCAGCAGGTAAGTAGGCAGTCCCCTTCCACCTAGTGATTCACCCGTACTCACTGCAGACAGGAAGTAAATGCATAGAAAAGTGAAACCCAGTCCAAGTGCCACTGTGGCTCTCTCCTCCCTTGACTTGTAGAACACTTCCTGGGGACTGGCCAGAGTCACCTGTGCTCACAGGAGTCGTTCTTCTCTTTCCAGCATGGGGTTCCCTAAACTGAACTCTGGTAATCCCGTTACCCACCGAGCCATCTCACAAGCCCACGTGCCCACATGAAGGTTTTTGGGTTTTGTTTTTGTGTTTGACATATTTAGGATAGAATCATGTAGACCGTTCCATACCAGGTTTACTTTGGGCAATGAAGGAGATTTTTGCAGCAGTAAATGGCTGCATAGTCCAGGCTGGTCTTCAACTCATAGCTGTCTTTTGCTTCCGTTTCCCAGAGTGCTGGACTACAGGTGTGAGCCACCACATCCAGACCCTATTTGTTTTACTTTCGCTATATTGAAAACATTTTCAGTTGTTCACAACATTCTTTACAATAATTTTAATTTCATTAAGATATGACTTTAATCATTGTAATCAGCCATTTAGATTGCTTACATAATGCTACAATAAATATCATGTATATTATTAATAAATCCATGCCCCTGAGCTTGATTATTTTTAAGTTTATCCCAATTCATTTGTACGGCTTGAATAGAAATGTAAATTTGCTTGACATTTCTGGAAAGCAACTTAGTTAACATTTTGTACTAAAACGTCTGGCACGAGCTCGATGGCTCCTGCTGAGTTCTGTCGGGTTTGTAAGAAGCCCCTGCCCAGGGCATAGGACTGTCCTTCTCGACTGATGAGTGATGTGGGATTCCCCTCTGTATGCTGTGAATATCACTGGTTCATAAAGGAACTGCTGTGGGCCTGTAGCAGAGCTATAGGGGAACAGAGCTAGGCAGGAAAAGCTAAGCTGAATGCTGGGAGAAAGAAGGGCAGAGTCAGGGGAAGCCATGGAGCTGCCACTGGAGACAGATGCTGGAACTTTAGCTGGTAAGCCACAGCCTTGTAGCGATGCACAAGTTAACAAAAATGGGTTAACTTAATATTTAAGAGTTAGTCAATAAGAAGCTAGAGCTAATGGGCCAAGCAGTAATTTAATTAATACGGTTTCTGTGTGATGATTTCGGATCTGGGCAGCTGGGACAAACTAGCCGCCGACCGTCCTTCAACAGATGCAGTAGTTATCCCACTGCACTCCTTAGTCAGGCTCAGCAAATGATGCCCTGAAAACCTGGGTTTTATTATCTATGAATTCTATCTCAATTTTAAAATGAGAAGGTAGAGCTGGGGATACAGCCTAGTGTAGAGTACCTGCCTGGCACGCAAGGCCAGGGTTCAGTCTCCAGCAACGCATGTGACAAAATTGAAGTAGAAAAAGCAAAGCTCTGGAGCACAGGCTGAGATTTCCCCTGATCTAGCCTTGAGATTGTTTTCTCACTGTGTGCTCCAGGGTGAGTGTTGGCTCCCATAACCACTGATGCCGACTGGTTCTGGGGCACACACTCTATAGCAGGCTCTCAGGAGGACATTACAGGGCCTGAGAGATGGCCAGTGCTTACAAATGAATACTGCTTTTACCGAGGTCCCAAATGCAGTGCCCTGCGCCCACATCAGACGGCTTATGGGACTCCAGCGTCCTCTTCTGGCCTCCGTGGCCACCTGCTCTCACAGGCACATCCCTACACACACACACATAACTTTAAAAATAATAAGAATAAATGTTTTTTAAAAAACACTGTAACACTAAGGACTAAATTACAATGTGCGCCTACTATGTGCTACAATTGTTTTAATACCTTACACCTATGCTGTCTACTACTGTGGTCTCCAGTCACGTGTAACTAACTCTTGAGCTCTTGACTGTGGCTAGTCAGATTTGACTATAAAAGACATTTTGGATTTCAAAGAAAAATGCAACAAAATAAAACATCTTATTAATAATTTTAAATTGATTATGTGCTGTAATGATAATTTGCGGTATATGAGTTAAATAACTATTCACTGAAATTTCCCTTTATATTAGTGATTTTTAATGACTACCAGAACATTTTAAATTACCTATGCATCTCACATTTGTGACTTTTAAACACTTGCAATTTTGGTTTTGTTCCTTGTTTGTTTTTTAAGACAGGACCTCTCCGCATAGCTTGGATGTTTTGGAACTCGCTCTGTAGACCAGGCTGGCCTCAAACTCAGAGATCTGCCCACCTCTGCCTCCCAAGTGCTGGGATTAAAGGTGCGCCACCATGTTCGGGCCCAATTCAACTCTGTTTAATTTTCATAACAGCCCAATGAGATCTCACTTCTCGGGTGAGGAAACTGAGATAGTAAAGAGGCCACAGAGCTAGTTTGTTCTCCCCACTCACCTGGACACTCAACTGAAGTAAGACCGGCTGTGCTTTCTCAGATCCTTTGCTTTTAAACGTCACTTGTAAGCAAAGCATGAAGCCTTCTGCCAGTGAGAAAATAATATAAAAGTGAGGAACCAGAATCATTTCATTTTACGGTGTTTGTCATCACAAATAAAATTTAAATAAAAATGATTAATTGGATTGACTAGTGGCAGCTGATGAGAGTTTGGAAGCAGGAGGGGCTGACGCTTGCTGTCAGCGAGTGCGTTAGAGATCCTTCCTTAGCACGGAACACTAGAAACTCGGCCCTTCTCCTGTGACCACAGTTGGTTCAGTCCCTGAATTATTTACAGAAAAATTAGGATACTATGACAGAATTTGCATTTCAAAGAGAAAGGAGTCCAGACCACACCGTTCTTCAACTCGGTCATCTTGGGTTCCCCTGAAAGTGTGGAGCCACAGCGCCTTTATAGGGATTTCCTCTGTGGGTTTGTTCCCGCCTCTGACCAGCTTTTCCCTAGACTGCTTGTGTGTGATTATCTCTTCAAGGTGCTGGAGAGGAAGCCGTGCTCTGTGCCCGTGAGGGAGCCTAACTGAAAAGTAGAAAAGTTGAATTTAACCAGAACATAAACCTAAGTATGTCTCCTGATCCTAATTTATGTATATACTAACTAAAGACAACTTTTCATCATAAAAACAATATACAATTTTTATATAAAAATAATAGAGCTAGGGGCTAGAGAGATGCTCAGCAGTTAAGAGCACATATTCTTACAGGTTCCATTCCCAGCACCTACCTGACAGTTCACATCCGTAAGTCCAATTCCAGAGGACCCTCTTCTGGCTTCTGCAGGCACTGTACATACACATAAATAAATAAATCTTTAAAATATTAAGAATATTAGTTATAAGCACAATTAAACCAAAATGAGGTACTAAAATATCAAACTGCCACCGTAAGAATTGCTGCCACTGACCTAGTGCGTAGTCTGTAGTCTTCGCCAGTGAACGTGTAGAAACCTTTCCCTGGCCTTTCATTTTCTAATTCTGGCTCTCCCTATGCGGCCCACACTGGCCTCAAACTCTCAGTCTTCCTGCCTCTGTCTCGTGAATGCTAAGATTAAAGGTGTGTGGTACCACAAAGGCTATTTTTAAATAAAAGACAATGTGTTTTCAAAAAATACCTTTGTCAGTTTTATTGATGGAATCATATTGTTGTTTGATTAGCCAATCATCAGTTTTTTCTACATTAATAAATATTTTTAAATTTATTTTTGTTTTATGTGCATTGGTATTTTGTAGGTCTGGGTGAGGATGCTTGATTCCTTGGAAATGGAGTTACAGACAGTTGTGAGCTGCCATGTGGTTGCTGGGAATTGAACCCAGGTCCTCTGGAAGAGCAGCCAGTGCTCTTAACCTGTGAGCCATCTCTATAGCTAGCTCCCAATAATAAATATTTTTATACACCAATTCAGGAGCTATCTTGAGATATATTATTTAACAATTGTTTTTGAGACAGGTTCTCATGTAGCTCAGCCTGACATCCAAAGTGCTATATATCCAAGGATGGCCTTAACCTCTGGTCCTCCCGGGTGCTCAGGTTACAGGTGTGCACTACCATACCCACTGGCTGATATTCTCTGTCATTTCTCACTCAGAAATTGTCACAAACGTTTCCTATGCGTCCTTATGCACTGTCCATGTGGTTAGCAGCTGAGCATGAAACAGTGCTAGAAGGCTTCCTTCACTCATCTAACCGTCCTAATCCAAGCAGTAAGGTCACTGTGATCCCAGCTTCCAGATGAAAACCAGCAAGATGCTGGCTGACTTGCGTGGATCACGTCTGGAGCACAGAGCTGGGATGTGTCCGAGCTCCCCTTTGTGCTCGCATGCAAGGGTGGAAACGTTTCAGAATGCGCTTGCCCGCCAGGGAGGGTGTTGTTAATTGGTTTTTCAAGACGTGTAGCACAGGCTGGCCTTGAACTCCTGATCTTCCTGCCTCCACATCTTGGGTGTTCGCAGTGGTAAGAAAGCATGTCTATGGGTCTGTCTTCTTATTGCTGACTTCCTCTTGGATCTGCATCACTGAGAGCACAAGCAGTTCTTTCCCCTGGAGTCTGTTTCCCTTGCAGGTGCCGAGGGCCTTTCTCCTTCCTTCCTCTGCACGTGGAGCTCCAGTGAATCACACACACAGTGCTGGATTCCTGCAGACTCGGTTTCTTCTCAGTGAGAGAAGTAATAGGACCAAGAGCTTTGTTGTTGTTGTTGTTCTTCTTCTTCTTCCTCTTCCTCTTCCTCCTCCCCCTCCCTCTTTCTTTCTTTCTTTCTTTTTTTTTTTTTTTTTTGATTTTTGAGACAGGGTTTCTCTGTAGCTTTGGAGCCTGGCCTGGAACTAGCTCTTGTAGACCAGGCTGGCCTTGTTCTTTTTCTTTCTTTCTTTCTTTTTTTTTCCTTAGTTGAATTTCAGTAAAAATAGGAATTAGGAAGGAGTAGTTTTGTTTTTAACAGACAGTTGCAGCATTCATGGAGAGGTAAAAGAAGCCTCAGTAGGATTGGTAGTTATCAAGACAATGTTATCTAGTTAATTCAGTATTTCCCACAGTCCATTCTACAGAAGTGTGTTTGGGGAGGTACTGATAGATCCATTTCAAAGAATGTACATGAGACAGAGCCACACAGACCTGCACACTCTCCTGGAGAGTCACAGTTCACATCGGAGTGTACAGAGACAGCCGCACAGGCCTGCACACTCTCCTGGAGAGTCACAGCTCACATCGGAGTGTACAGAGACAGCCGCACAGGCCCGCACACTCTCCTGGAGAGTCACAGCTCACATCGGAGTGTACAGAGACAGCCGCACAGGCCCGCACACTCTCCTGGAGAGTCACAGTTCACATCGGAGTGTACAGAGACAGCCGCACAGGCCCGCACACTCTCCTGGAGAGTCACAGCTCACATTAACATGTTAAAGATCTGAGAAATTGTACAGTCAAAAAACCCCTCCTAAAATTTTGTGCTTATCACTTGATATTTATAAAAGATATAGCATTTATGTTAGAAAGCACGCCACAGTGAACACATGAACCGCTGGCCTTGCTCCAGGACTAGAACATTGCCCGGCACCATGCGCTCCTCTCCGGTTGCAGCCCTTATCTTCCCTCGCTCTGATGCAGGGCTGTGCATCTTTGTCCGTCAGGAATGGATGGAGTTCTAATAATAATGTTTAGTTTTTCTTGGTTTTAATCACAATAAAAGTAGTATTACACTTTTCTTTTGTAGGTGTTGCCTCCAAGATTTATCTCTATCATTGCTGTGACTTTGTTCATGCATTCTTCAATGCTGTGTGACATTTCTTTTCGTGGACAAGCCAGTTTTCTTCTGGATCACCTGTCTATTGAAACCTGAGAGGCTTTTTGTTGTTTTTACCTATTTTGCTATTGTTTTTGCTGCTTTCAAGGAGTAGAAGAAACAAGAGTCAGGAGTGTTGGCATACTCCGATTACATGGTTTGAGGGCACAGGAGAAGAGACTTGGAGTGCTGTGAGCTGGCAAAGGAGGAGAGAACAGGAGAGTGAGCAGGATGTGCCTGCAACAACCTCAGGCTTCAGCAAGGGAATTAAACAAGCCTATATTTCTCAAATTAGAATATGATTAGTCCTGGGGACATGCAAGGACACAAATAAATGTGACATGTCTTATGTAGCATCAATTTTCATGTAATTTGGGAGATAGACAAAGGAGAATTAAATTAATAAAATAAATGAACTTGTGGTTGGAAAGTCCAAAAGTTTTCAGGAAAACAGAAACCCCAAGTGCTGGGTTCTGTGTGTGTACCACACTTGGATTAACGCTGTTTCTTCTTACATGGTCCATAAAGACACAAAAACTACATTTCCCATTTACTGCACTACTAGTGTGTATATGGAAGGGTTATGCATAGCATGGCATGTGTGGGCATTAGAAGACAGCTTGGCATCAAGCACTTTTACCCACAAAGCCATCTCCCCAGCCATTCCAGTGCATGGATACATTATGCAGTGTTAGTCCCGTGGGCTAGCCTTTCAGCTCTTGCTCCGTTCTCTCGTTATGTCTGCCTCTGGACCATAGTGACTATGAGAAAGATGCTGACTTAGATTTGTACACGCATGTACATATGTGTGCAGTATTGTCAGAGCATTGTTTAAGAACAGTTATTCATAGGAATTACCTGGTGATTAGCAGAACATTAACACTCTGAGTATTGGTTGCTGCTCTGTTGCCAGAGACTAAAAAGATGATACAAACATTTTAAGAGGATTTATTTTTGTTTCATGAGTGTTTGCTTATATGTATGCAAAGGCCGGACGAGGGTGTCAGATCCCTGGAATTGGAGTGACAGATGTGAGGCGCTGTGTGGGTGCTGGGAACCAAACCCCGGTCTTCTAGGAGAGCAGCCTTGCTCTTCACCACCGGGGCTTCTCTCTAGCCCAGTGCCTGCCTTTCTGCGCCTGACCGAGTCTCTGAGGCTTGTTTCCCAGACTCCTCTTTCCATCTGTAGAGCTGGGAGGAGCTTGAGAATCGCACAGAGGAAGAGCAGCGCCGACTGCCAGTCCAGTGCTGTTTATGTCACACGCTGCCCAGGGGTGCTTGTGTATCTGGCTCTGAGAGCCCCTTACAACAGGACTCGTGAGCTGTGGCCCTGTGCACATATAGCTCCATGTAGCTCACAGTCATGCTCAGGAAACGCTTATTAAATTGAATTTAACTGAGTTGGATTGGATTCTAGCTCCACAAGAAGGTTTTTTAGTTTGTTTTTAGGTGAGATTGATTTAAAAAAAAAATTCTAGACAAGAAAAGGCATTCTTTTTGTTTCATTGTTTTTAAACAGTCTAAATTTAGGATACAGCCACCAATATGTTCATTGCCCATAATTTTTAAGCATTCTCAGCAATGACTCATCAAAGTCCCTAAATAGCTATCTGAAAAGTCACAATAGCCCTGGGAAACAAAATTAGGTTTGGCAAACACTGTGTCTTCTCTTTGCAGTCAGAAATGTGCGGGCCACCAATCTGCATGGGAGGAACCCGCTGCATAATTTTAGCAAGTTCTTTCCCTTCCTACTAGAGTCGAGAACAAGCAAAGATCACTTGACAAGGTCCTATAGGGCACCTAGCACAATTTCTGTTTTACTGGAGACCATTACCTTTCCAGATGGCAATGCCACTCCTGTCCTGACCCTAGCTCAGTGTCCTCTGGTATTTCCAGTCCAGTGGCCGAAAGGTGAGGCCAGACAGAGGCACCTGTGTTTCAGCAGAAGATAAATGAGCTTTTTTGTCTCTAATGGAGTCGAGAATGTAAATCTTCCAAACCCCAGAATCTCCCAGGTCTGAACTACAGGCAGTTCTAAGGCACCCTCCAGTCATCTCTGCTGTAGAACTGTGTCTTGTCTTGAGCATGCGCACGAGCGCCATTAAATAGCGCTCATGTTAGAGAGAAGCACCGCTCAGCACTGACGAATGCATTAATTAATTCATTTATTCAGCTTATGTTGTGGGCGGCTCCACTAAGCCCGCAGGAGCTGAGTAAACTCCAGCCTGAGCAGACCCTGTGTGAGGTGAACCGTGAGGACCAGACCTCAGGTTGTCCACCAGCCTCTGCGTGCGTTCATGACACACTTCACACACAGATGGTTTGTAGGAAGATGTTGAAGAGGAAAGAGTATCCAGCTGATAAAGTCTGTGTTTTAGGGAGATAAAGATAATAGGTCCGAAGGCAGTGGTTCTCAGCCTGTGGGCCGCAACCCCCACAGGGTTCACATAGCAAATGTTTCCATTACAACTCATAACAGTAGCAAAATTACAGTTATGAAGTAGTAACATAATAATTTTACGGTTGGGGGTCAGCACTACACGAGGAACTGTATTAAAGGGTCATCACATTGGGCAGGTTGAGAACCATTGTCCTAAGGTTTAAAAGATCTCAGATCCTGTAATTTCTTTTTAAAGCGCAGTGGGTGGGACCCCAGCTGACAAACTCGATGACCTGAGTTGAGCCAGCTGTCCTCCTACTTCTCCACAGACGCTGTGGCACGTGTGACTAACTCACCACCCAGGAGGCTGAGAGAAAACGCTTACGTGAAGCCAGCCTAGGTTACATACCGAGTTCCAGGTCAGCTAGAGCCATGTCAAAATATCCTGTCCAAAAAAAACAAGGAAAATTTTAGCCAGACAAGGTGGTGGCGCACGCCTTTAATCCCAGCACTCAAGGCAGAGGCAGGCGGATCTCCTTGAGTTCGAGGCCAGCCTGGTCTACAGATTGAATTCCAGGACAGCCAGGGCTGTTATACAGAGAAACCAGAAACAAAAGGAAAAAGAAGACACAGTCGTGTGCATGGGTGTTGTCAGTCCTGGCCTGGATGCTTTATCCAGCATTCTTCTTCCCTGCACACAGCATCAAACCATGTTTTCTTATCCACTTCAGTGCCGGAAAATGATGCTCTATTTTGGTGAGGCCTTTGCTTTTCTGCTAAATAACCTGGAATCTCTGTGTCAGTTTCCTAGAGGAAGTCCTGGCTTCTGGGCTGCACAGCCGAAGCAGGGAGAGCACACAGGCCACCTCAAGGTCAGCAAGCAGAAGGTGAGATGGCGATGGGGACCCCTGGCCTCAGCCCTTCCCTGCCTCCCGGGGGCCTCAGGAGGGCTCACCATTCCTGAACTGCTGACAGACACCAGGACTGGCGCGACGAGCCCATCCCAACCCCCTTGTGTTCTGTATCTAATAAATGTGTTCTTTGTGTATTTGACAGCGGTTGCTTTAGAGTTTGATGGGCTTGGTCAAGATTGTTCTTGAGAAATGGATTGTCAGAGATATGAGGGATTCAGAAAGCCGTGTGCGATACACGGTACCGTCCCTTATGTCCTGAGCAAGAGAAGTTCCGTGTGACGTGAGTCAGCCATGTGAAAGACCATGGGATTAGAACTATGGGCAACTGGCAAAGCCTTTCCCTCAGATCACATTCAGAGAGGCAAGTCCTTCCTCCACCCAAGTGGGAGTGTTCTAAAAGACTAGCAAGGACAGCTTCCTCCTCCAGCTGAGACTGCCCCCCTACAGACAGCACTACCTGAGACTAGCTAGCCTC
Source organism: Microtus oregoni (assembly GCF_018167655.1). Classification (NCBI taxonomy): domain Eukaryota; kingdom Metazoa; phylum Chordata; class Mammalia; order Rodentia; family Cricetidae; genus Microtus; species Microtus oregoni. The sequence continues at coordinate 3,122,416 of NW_024543830.1, read as the reverse complement.
TGGGGGAGGAGAACCTGAGTGCCCTGAGGTTCCAGGTTGCTGAGGCAGAGTGCATACAACCCACCCAGCTTTTCTGTACTTGTGTTTGTGTCTGTTCTTTCTTCACGCCCTTACTGGCCCAGGAAGGGGTCCAGGACACAGCCCCTCGTCTCCTGTTCACCTCAGTCTGGCACGCTCATTTCTTTGGAGAGCCATTTGCTGTGGCATTGGGAACCCATGTAGGGTTGCAATTGGAATTCAGTCTGCAGAGATATGAGTGATTTTGTTTGATTTGAGGCTCATTCATGGGAATTCACAAGGTGAGAGTTGAGATGGTGTTATACCATACAACGAAGGCCCAGCCGGTCCCCGGGCATGGCTAGCTATGCCAGAGCAGATGAAAACTCAGGTCTCAGTTTTTCCTCTCCTGAAAGTAGTAAAAAGTGATGATATGAATAACGGTAGGAAATTAAGGTCCTCACATAACTGAAGTAAAAACACCACAGCACAGTGCCTGGATCTCTGTAGAATAGGTCAACCAATCTCCTGCAGCTGCAGTTACAGCCTGCCCAGTGTGCGTGACGGGGACCAAACTCAGGTCCTCTGCAAGAGCAGCAAGCACTTTTGACTGCTGGCCCAGCCCTCCAGCCCCTTAATGTATATGTTGATAAGTATTCTCTGGCATCATTCAAATTCATGTGATATTTATATGAACAATAATGGGAGTATTGGTCTTTTTGTGGCAGGCTCAGTTTCTTCATCCATAAAGTGAAAATAATTAGTGCCTTCCTCATGTGATGATAAAGATTAAACACAGAGATATAATATAGTTTGGTATTTACAAAGCTAATTCTATTATTACTCTTCCTTTTTCCTTACTAACAACATTTTAATGAAGGACATATGCTTTAATAACTCTCTCACCCATAGATAAAATGCCCTGGTCAAAGCATCAATCCTATTTTAAAAGTAAGATTTTTAAGTCAAAGATATTTGTTTTTGAAATGACAACTCAGATATTTCTGCCCAGTAGTCCTGCAAGCAGCTGCTCACGAGAGTTTGCTCTGATAGTTTCTGTCTTTGCCCCCCTCCGCTGCAGGGGGCAGCTGTGGTGGCACTGTCTTCCAGGCAGACGCTCAGGAGTCCCCCCAGGACCTCATCTCACTAAAGAAATTGGCTCAAGTTATTTTTGTGCTTGGTGTGTGTGTGTGTGTGGTGTGTGTGTGTGAAGTCACTGAGTGCTATAACAATGTGTGTGTGGTGTGTGTGTGTGCTATAGCACTGAGTGCTATAACAATGTGTGTGTGGTGTGTGTGTGTGAAGTCACTGAGTGCTATAACAATGTGTGTGGTGTGTGTGTGTGTGAAGTCACTGAGTGCTATAACAATGTGTAAAGGAACCCAGAAGTGCTTATTCTAATTTCTCACTTAAGCACTATTCTCTGGGAACAGTCTCACTTAGATCCAAATTCAGGTGCCATGTGGTTCACCTGGTGGGAGAAGTCCGCTTCAGAGCAATCCAGGAGAGAAGCTGGCATATGGGAACTTCCTGTGCCAAGAAAGCAAAGGTGGGGAAGAAGGCCAGGACCGGACAGGGCTTCCTAATAGTTCAGGTCACTGGGGAGAAGGGAGCTGGGAGGGATGGGTACCAGCCAGAGACTTATGTAACATCTCAAGACACAAGACAGGCAGCGAAGGCTCCGCAACCCACATGCATCTGCTCTAGAATCTGAAAATTGCTTTGGTTATTTTTTACGGGGCCCCTCTGCCTGATGTTTCGCTGAGCCCTGGCTCCTATCTGATGCTGTGCAGAGAGCCCAGGGTCTTGCACACCGGGGATGCTCCAGAATCTGTGGACCAGGTGAAAGCTCCTGGGAGGAGGGAGATGATTCTTCTGCCTCGTGAGCCAGGATCTATCGTTCAGTTTCCTCCTTACAGGGCAGGCAATTGAGCCAGAGCCCCTCCTGAATGCCAGGCAAACTGCTCTACCACTGGGCCACACCCCCAGCCCCTATTTAAAACTATGTAAATCAGGTGGGGATTACCCGATCAAGACCAGCCTCCCGCTCTGTACTAAGTCTGAAAGCAGCCTAGGCTGTGTAAGACCTTGTCCAAAAAATAAAAAAATAAAAACCTCAATCCAAACCATTCTTCTATGCCCAGCCAAGTTCCCCAAAGCTCCCGTGGGCTAATTTCCTCGGCGGTGTCCGCACACTGGTACATTTTGCTTCCTCATATAGCCTGCTTTTTTCTCACTTTTTTCATCACCTTTTAAAGAGAACAGTACCAAGCTGAGATGGCGAGATGGGAAAGGGGAGTTTGGGACGTGCGCTGTGTGTACTAAGCCTAAAAGGTAGAGCGAGGTCAGAAAACCTACATTCTAACTCATGTAACAGTAGCGTGTCAATTTGAGCATGTCATTTGTTCCGCCGTGTCCAACTGATCATTTTCCAAGGGATAATATTCTTACTCTATATGCCTTACAAAATGGTACTCGACATGTTTAAGTGTCAAAATAAGAGTGTTTTGAAAGGACAAAGTTTTGTGTCCACCTGAAAGAGAAATCAATTGGTGTGGATAATGAGACGCTTACAGGATTGGGAAGGAGGGAGGGTCTGGGATCCTTTTTTGATTCCAAAAAAAGCCCAAACACCCTCCACGCCTGCAACCACAAACTTCCAACACTTCATCTTGAGCGTTTCTGGAAAAGGATAATTTCACCTGCTCTGTGCCAGGGATCTTTACGCTTTTCGTGGTGGTTGTGTTACCATACACCAGGTAATAGGTTTATTAGCGTATTGTCTGGTAGTAATTGGCCCTGGAAGACAACACTTGCGTCCTCCCGGGGCTTTCAGCTCACCCTACTCCATTTACCCGATAGGGGATCGGAGACCGCGGAGTGGTGAGGAAAGCCGTCCTCAAACTTGGGCTCCCGCCCGGCCCCGCCACAAACTCGGGGCTCAGAAGTGCTCGCGGGCCTCCCCGCAGCTGCACGCGTGTTTCCCGCAGGCCTCGCGGGGCGCCCACAGCCGACCGGGAGTCGGTCGCGCCTGGAGCCTCCCGGAGCCCCGCCAGTCCGAGCCGGTGGGTCCGAGGCGGCCGGTCTCCCGCGGCGCCTCCGCTCCGTCCCGCTCGCCACGCCTCGGGCCCGCCCCCATCGCCGCGCCTCCCGGTTATCCGCTCGCGCCTCCGCCGGGTGCCGGGTCAGAAACAAAGGCGGGGGGCGGGGAGCGCACGGCGGCGGCGGCGGCGGCGGCGCTACGGTCCGCCCTTCATTCGGAGCCCGCGACGTCAGCGGCGGCGGCGGGCATGGGCGGCGGGGGCAGCGGGGGCCCGGCCTGCGGGTAGCGCGAGCCGCCGGCGAGCGAGCAGCGGGCGCGGCCGCCCGATCCCGCCATGAAGAAGAGCGGCTCCGGCAAGAGGGTGAGTGCGCGGCGCGCGGACAATGGGGCCGGGGCCGGGCGGGGGCGGGGGGAGGCCGCGGGGACCCGGCTGAGCCGCCGCTCCCCCGTCTCGCCCCGGCAGGGGCCTCCGGATGGAAACCATCATTCCGCGGCGCCCGAGAAGGTCGGCTGGGTCCGAAAATTCTGCGGGAAAGGCATTTTCAGGGAGATTTGGAAAAACCGCTATGTGGTGCTCAAAGGCGACCAGCTCTACGTCTCCGAGAAGGAGGTAGGCGCCCTTGCCCATCCCGACCCGGTCCCCGCGGCGGCTAGTTCTCCGGCTTGCCCCGCCTCCCTCTCTGCAAGTTCAGGGGTCGCAAAAGTCCTGTATCTGCAGAGAAAAGTCAGCCCCGAGTGACTTTACGTGAGTGGGAGTTAGGACTTTACTTATTTAATGGGCCTTTGCGGACACCTTTCCCAGAAGTTCTGAACGTCCGCTGCCTCTTACCCTAGTCTGGCCCCATGAAATTCGGGCTTTTTTTTTCTAATTTTCTGTTGAAACACACTGGTCATCTTGTCCCTCGCTCCTTCCTGCCTTCCCCACCCAGCCCACCACCCTTTCCGTTCCTGTCTGTAGCAGGGGGCATATGTAGGTCTCCTGAGTGGCAAGTCACCCTCAATCAGAAAACCGCAAACTGGAGTCAGTCTCTGGGATCTGACGTCCAGTAGCTGTGAATGCCGGATTTGTGTAGGAGTCAGTGTCCTGAACTAGGCCTCTTCCTCACCTTCCCCTCCACTTAAAGAGAGAAAGAAAGAAAGAAAGAAAAGAAAACAAGGAACTCATATTATACCCTGCCCACCTTTATCTGTGGAGTGGGGTGGGGGGATGGAGTTAGGACTGTGAGCGCCTGTGTGTATGTGCGCGCACGCGGCTTTGATTCAGTAGTTGAGCATGAACCACAGCCCACCCTGGGTCAGACTCTAAAGGCAGGTCGTGGAATCCAGACCCCCTTCCCTTTTGTAAAGCCATAACTCTTGACTCAATACCAGGAGTGCCGAGAAGCTGAACTTGCTTCCCCTGACTTCCTACATTATAGACTGTCCCCTTTAGACCGCCCCCTTCCTCTCTTGACTCTGCTCCCTCACCCAGAACGGACTGGCAAGTCCTCTAACCTCTTCTGCTTTCCCCGCTCGACATGCATTCTGCCGTTCTATTCGGGTAAATAAATCCTTTTATGGTGTTGAAGCAGACACACTTGCAGCCCAAGAGAAGTACTCATCCAAAAACTGTCTGCTGAGACAGGAGAGAGAACTAAAGAGCACTGAGCCCGCCAGGCCCCTCTTGAAGGAGCCTGAACAGAGAGGTTGGAGAGTCTTAGGAGCGAGCTGCGGGAAGGCTTGGAGGAGAGTTTGCTTTGAAGGGTTGCTGCTACCTAGTCCCAAATCCTAAGGAAAGCTCTCACCTCAATTGTCTAGCTTTCCACTGTGGTTTTATTTATTTAAACAAGCTGCAGCAAGTGTCACAGCTTATCTATCTCCTTCACAATGCCAGGAAGCACAGCGAGCAATCAGGAAAGGCTTCCTACATGTCGGGAAACCCGAGGGCAGTGAAAGGCTAAAGAAACTAAACAAGGCCTCTCTTGTTGGCTTCTGTTTGTCCAAAAGGCAGAACCTGGGGACAGAAGTGCCTGGTTAGTTGGTTAATAAGCCTGTGTGTGTTTGAAGGGGGATATGGGGCAGAGAGACCATAGGGTGACCTCAGAGTGTCTGCTGTCCTCTGAGTCAGGAGCATCTGACTAGTCCTGGGGCCAGGTGCCCCCTGCTGGGGAGGGCATTGGAGAAGAGGGGGAACTGCACCTACTCTCGACCCTTCTTCAGAACCAAGTCCATGTTTCAGTGGGCCTGAGCTAAGGGTGAAGCTGCCAGAAGACACCGTTTATTCTGCCTCTAAACAAAACAGTAGATTGTAAATGGAGCAATAGATTGAAGATGTAAAAACCCAAAGCAAAATATATTTGCAGTTTACATGCTGATGCAAAAAAGAAAAACGCCCATAACCATTCCATGGTTTCTGTTGGTGTTTCTTGGGAAAGCAAGGTCTCCCCAACTTCTTCCACTAGAGAAGCCCTTGGGTTGTGGATCATTCCCTACTCTACAAGGGCACCCTGTAAGGCAGCTGAGGTGTCTTCTGATCAACCGCCGATGTAGGAACATAGCCGCACCTTGGGGTGACTTCATGGTGGGGAAGTTAGGTTGAACGCGATACTTAGGATACTCAGTCCATGTGGGCCCCGAGAAGGAAGGGTTCATTTGGAAGATGTAGTTGTAAACGAGACGTTAGGAGTTTGCCATGATGAAGACACTGAATACGGCCCAGAACAATTCACAGGAACCCTGCTAGGGGGTCTGTCTTTCCCGGGCACTGCCATTTTACTTACTCTACCGCCTGCCTCACCCCGGCTCCTCCCTGTACCCCTCCTAACCTCTGTCAACACCTCCTGCTCCCACAGTGCCTTATCGGCCACGTCCAAGCCAGAAGTGCTCCCTCCCTTCCCTCAGGAAGACAGAAGTGAGTCCTTTTCCTTGCCGCACACACCCAGCTCTTTCCAGGCTTTCTGGACTCCACTGATAGTCTCTCTGGGGAAGGAGCCAGAGAGGAGGTCCCACAGCCCAGCGTGGGTTCCTGTGAATTGTTCTCGAACATTCCTGTGGCACCTTGTCCCATGCCCACCATGATGTTTAAGGCCTCTTGGTCACTTCCCAGCCAAAAGCCCAGGGACCCTAAAACGGAGAATCCTAGAGAGCCAAGCCTTGCCAGACCAATGGAGCCAGATGAATGTGCCCTTCGCTGCCCACAGCACAGATGATGGGCGATCCACTACAGGCTGGTAGAGGGTGCCAAGGGAACCCTGGGGCCGCTTAGACACATTTGCTCAATTTCCACTTTTTCCTGGGGAACATGACCGACTCGTTCCTGGCCTATTCCCAGCTAAGCAGAAGAGGGTGGCTGGCCCGCTGGCCAGGAAAAATCTCCTATAATGTCCTACTTTAGAAGAAAGAGCAGGTGGGAAGGGACGCTCTTGGGAACCATAATATTCCCTGAGGCCAGAGGCAGATGCCGGCTGCCCTTTTCACCTTCCCCTGGACGGTTAATGACCACTCGGGACGATCAGGTCAGCCTGCTCACCATGACCCTTTAGGGCTTGTAAGGCTGTGTGTGTCCTTCAGAAACAGAGGGATGGTCATAGGTAGAGGGAGACCCTGGAATGGTGGCTTGGAAAGCAAGGGGTTAAACAGGAGCCCACACAAGGACTCTGAGTAGTCCTATCCCACTTCTACAGCTGGGGGCTCACCATCATCCTCCCTTTCCCCCAGCAGGAGAAGCAGAGTAATTTTATCCTGTCGCACCCCAAACCTCCCCTAGGTAAAGGATGAGAAAAATATCCAAGAGGTGTTTGACCTGACCGACTATGAGAAGTGTGAAGAACTCCGGAAATCCAAGAGCAGAAGCAAGAAAAACCACAGCAAGTTCACTCTGGCCCGATGCAAGCAGCCAGGCACCATGGTGGGTCTGCGGCCTGGCGGGCTGGGCAGGGCTGTGAGGCCCAGAACAGCCCCCAGAATTGTTCTCCCTCTGGCTATTTATTTATTTATTTTGCATTTTATTTATTTGGTTTTTCAAGACAGGGTTTCTGTGTAGCTTTGGGGCCTGACCTGGAACTAGCTCTTGTAGACCAGGCTGGCCTCAAACTCACAGAGATCCGCCTGCCTCTGCCTTCCAGGTTGGCTTTTATTATTTAACTGGAGAATATTCTGTTCGCTCCCTTTCTTCCAGGCAGGCCCGCTCTGTGAACTTGTTCATCCGTAAAGATATTTCTCTTTCTGCCCCCTCCCTTTTCCTTTCCCTTTACACACACACACACACACACACACACACACACACACGCCTACTGTGCATACACATGTATTCTCTTGGAAGAAGAGTTGTTTATTGGCCCCTGTGCCCTGATGGGTGGTTGAAGTTCAAGGGAAGCCAGGGAATCCATGCTTGTCACATTCTGTGTCGTCTGACAGCTAAAGACCTTTAATACCTCAGCTTTGTCACACCTCCCCAGTGGTCAAATGCAGTGACACTCTTCGCTCTTCCTCGATTGTTCCTAAAACAGCCTGCCCATTCTGCAGGGACAGACTCTGGGTTTCTTTCAATCATTCATGATTCCAGACACGGAACCTCTCTTTCCAGGAGTTGGGTGTGCGGAAATGAGATTGTAATATCTTTTCCTTGGGGGATTATAATTTGTGTGTAACTAGCTAAAGCAAGAACATCTCCTTCCAGGCACCCAACCTGATCTTCCTGGCGCTGAGTCCTGAGGAGAAGGAGTCATGGATCAACGCCCTGAGCTCTGCTATCACCAGAGCCAAGAACCGCATCTTGGATGAGGTCAGGGGCTGTTGTGGGAAAGGGGCACTGTGGCAGAACACAGGCCGTGACTCACAGAGGAGGGGTGTTTGCAGGGCCCCTTTTAGTTCACCCCAACTCTACTTTCTCTGCTTCCTTAAAGGCCCTGTTGTCCCCCGTGTTCTCTCTGAAGTCTTCTCTGCTCACCCCCTCTCCAGCTTCCTGATGCTTGAGCCGGCCTTGGGTCAGCTGCGTCCATAAATCCTGCCTGGGGCCCTGCTCAGAAATAGTTGGTGGGGTGGATATTTCCCCGGCCGGGCACGTTAGGGGCATCCAGTTGGGACAGAGTCCTAAAGGGAGCCTGTGACTCACGGACCATCTCCTCAGGTCACTGTTGAAGAGGACAGCTACCTTGCCCACCCTACTCGAGACAGAGCGAAAATCCAACACTCCCGCCGCCCTCCAACTCGGGGACACCTCATGGCTGTGGTATGTAACGCTGCAAGAAAGTAAACATTGCCGCCCAGGGCCCTTCTGTGTCCATCCATCTTAGCTCTGAACAAGCAGGGACATTTGTGGGAGTCCTCCTCATCTGAGGATCAGAGGCTCAGGAGGCCTGTCCACCCTACCGCCCTGCCTGATTTCCCAAATCAAAATGACTAACTCAGCACCTACCCTGAGTCAGCATCTGTGTTCTCAGTAACGTCTGAGGAAGTGAGAAATGCCACTCAGAAGGGGACAAACAGAAGAGCTGAGTACGGCAGCGTGCTACATGCCGCTGTGTGGTGGCCGGGTGGTGAGGGCCAGTGCTGTGTCCCCGCAGCAAAGCCTCTCCTGAATGAAGGAGTGGGTTCTCTCAGGCAGCCGTTCTCAGAGCCTAGGGAGGGGCTGTCCCTGCAGGAGAAAGAACACAGGCCTTGGATTATCAGACCCGTGGTCTCCAGAGCTGCCCAGCTGTAAAGCCTCTGTCAGGAGCACACGTCTGACTTCCTTTTGCAGCTGCTAAATTGCAGCATTTAGAAATAAGAAGGTCTGTGACTAGCAAGGATTCGGAGCTCAGATTTCAGAGCAGGCTAAGGTGTGTGGCCAAGAGGCCGTGGGTAGAGCATTCTCCTCTTCTGTCTGTGCACCTTACTGTGATCGTGGGCCATCCCAGGTGATGTTTAGAGTCCCCAGTATGGAAGTAGATACTTCCCAGGAAGCTTGTAGCAGAGCAGAGAGCCCAGACAGTATGCAGGAGAAGGTAAGGAACAGAAAAACAAAAGAAAGAACTTCAAATCATCCTCAAAGGACTCCGAAATAGCACAGTCGAGGGGCTCAGCCGGGAGTGGAGGGAAGGGGCCCCAGATGGCATTCATCATGGGGGGCTGATGCGGGTCCCCCTTCTTTCACTCTGCCTTCCCAGGCTTCCACCTCTACCTCAGACGGGATGCTGACTTTAGACCTGATCCAAGAAGAAGACCCTTCCCCTGAGGAGCCAGCCTCTTGTGCAGAGAACTTTCGGGTGGATCTGGACAAGTCTGTGGCCCAGCTAGCCGGCAGTCGGCGGAGAGCCGACTCCGACCGGATCCAGCCCTCTTCACACCGGGCCAGCAGCCTCTCTCGGCCTTGGGAGAAGCCAGACAAGGGAGCCACCTATACCCCACAAGCCCCGAAGAAGTTGCCCTCTACAGACAAGGGCCGCTGTGCCTCCCTGGAGGAGATCCTGTCTCAGAGGAACACTGCCCCAGCCCGCCCCCTCCACCGTCCAGCCGAGGAATCCCCAGCCCCCGTTCCCTCCCAGCCGGGGCAGCTGTCCCGGATCCAGGACCTGGTAGCGAGGAAACTGGAGAAGACTCAGGAGCTGCTGGCAGAGGTTCAGGGACTGGGTGATGGCAAGCGAAAGGCCAAGGACCCCCCACAGTCTCCACCCGATTCGGAGTCAGAGCAGCTGCTGCTGGAGACAGAGAGGCTGCTGGGAGAGGCTTCGTCCAACTGGAGCCAGGCAAAGAAGGTGCTGCAGGAAGTCAGGGAGCTGAGAGACCTGTACAGACAGATGGACCTGCAGACCCCCGACTCCCACCTCAGACAGGCCTCCCAGAACAGTCAATACCGGAAGAGCCTGATGTGAAGAGGGGGTCAGGTCTGGAATTTGGGGGGCACAGACTCTATATCTCCAAATGTTGCAGGATAGAGCTTTTTTTATTTACCTCAATCAAAAAAAAAAAAATCCAACTCACTGCTCTTGCTGATGCCTGACCCACTATGGCCTTTCCTGCAGACTCCCCGAGACAACTCCCAGGTCAGATGGGAGAAGGTGAGCCCTGAGGCCCAAGTCAGGAGCTCTTGCTCCTGTGCACAAGTCACCTGCTCCCAGGCCAGAACAGACGCTGCTGACACACAGCCTGGCTGGGTTAGAGTGGGCGGGGCAGCCTTTCCTCAGATGTCCCATTCCAGGTTCTTACTCTGAGGGTGAAATTTCAGCTGTGCAACTTGAGTTCTAGGGACGCAGGGGCCAGTGCCACCTGTCCATGCCATAAGAGAAGTGAAATTTACCCCAGCCCTGAGGAGGATCTGTGGAATTAACCCTGGCCTCTCACCGTGGTGGGGGGTGGGGGGCTAGCCAGCTGAGGCTGAGGCTGTGGGTCAGTGGTATATTAGCGTGTGCATGTGCGAGGCCCTCTGCCCTTGCCAGCACTACGGAAACAAGACTAAGCTGCCTCGGTTTCTTATCCGAGGGTCTTCCTTTACCTTCCACTAAGGAGTCAAGATTAAAGCTTGAATACATGGAAGCAGCCTGGTCTTCTGCCTGGGGCAGAGCAGCACAGGAGTGGGGAGCAGCTGACCCTGGGGCAGAGCAGCACAGGAGTGGGGAGCAGCTGACCCTGGGGCAGAGCTGACCTAAGAATGAAACTGCCTTGAGATGGCGGCTGTGTGGGAAGGAGGGGAAGCCAGGCCTGCCCCAGCTTCCTCTTTCTGCCAAGCAAGGGTTCTTCCTCTGTCCGCCACCCTCCACACAGCAGAGCTCAGAACAACTCTCCCCACACCGCCTCCTGCCTGACTTCCTCAGGCTCGGCTGTGACAGGTCCCCCATGACTTGTTCTCTGAGATTAGTTTGTTAATTGTAGTGGTAAGACCTGGCACAGGGAAGGCAAGATGGGGATGATTTGTGATAAGGACATAGAGCCTCTCGTCTCTGTCACACACAGGTTAAACCACAGTGCTGTGTCCTTGCTGTTCCAGAGGTCTCACCCCTTGCAGCTGGTCCCAGAGCTTCACAGGCAGTGAGAGAAGAAAGGACAGGCTAAGGGGGGCTGCTCTGTTTAACGAGACAGGAGAGAATAAGGTCTTTGGGGAAACCCTCTGACCTCTGTTCTTCTGGGACATTACCACCCTGTAAACAAGTTGTGGGAATCCCTCCAGTTGTGATTCCTGGAGATTCGAACTCAGGTCCTCGCATAGCAAATGCTCTCACCACTGCGCCATCTCCCAGCCTGCCGGAAGTCAGGTACCCTGCTTCTCAGTGTCATCAAAGTGTTCTCCGTATCTAGCCTGTAGTTATCTAGAAATGAGGTACACCAAGTACCAAATTACAGGACACCCCGCCTGGGGGACAAAGTGGGGGAACCAGGCTTCCTGTGCCCTCAGAGACTTCCCTTCCCACAACTCTAGCCCCAGTCTTCAGCCCACCCATTGCCACAGATCCTGAAAGTTGGGTTAAAATCACAACGCTTTGTGCCTTCCCATCTTTTCTCTTTCTTGCCGCCCCCACCTAATGAAGACAAAGACAAAACAAGAATGGCATGTGTGTCCCAACATGCCAATCTGTGGTACCCAGGGGAGGAAAACACACACACCCCAAAGTCAGCGGCTCCCAGCTCCCCAGCAAGTGCTCCAGCATCCAGGCTCTACAGTGCTAAAATGAAACCACAGGGGTCTGGATTCAAGTTCTGACTTCTGGTTCATCGGCCCTGGGCAAAGCAGGCCTGTCGGCCCTGGGCAAAGCAGGCCTGATGAGTGTCTGTTTCCTCTGCAGACGGCAGAGGTGTTGAATGGGAAAGAACAGCCAGTGGCCTCTGCTTGTCCCACTGTCGTCCGTCGGGGGCCGCTGTACTAGTTTGGCTCAGTGAGGAGTGAGCAGCAAATTCAGGTGGCCAGAGCCCAGCTTGAGCGAGGCAAAGGACACAGAGCAGTCAGGGCCACTCTACTTCACAGCCTTCCGTGGGCCGCGGGCCGTGCCCACCCCTCCCTTCGGAGGAGGGCATGCGAGGTACCGGCTCTGTGCTGAAGACAGCTGTAAAGAGGGAAGGGTGCGATTCCTGTCCGCAGCCGTTCCAGAGCTTAACACAAAGCCATGTTTCACACTAGAGAAGCAACCTAAATTCTACGCTTGTGGGCGGCTGCCAGCAAGCACTCTGCTCATGTGGAAATGTTTTGAACCTAGCCACCATGTCAGGATGCTGTCCTAACCTCCCTCCTGGCCCCCCTCCACCCCATCTTCCTGCATTATCTCCCTTCCTCCGTCCCCATGTGTGGAGGAGAAGGGAAGAAGCGCTCTGGTTGCATAGGTCGCCTTCTCCCGCGAAGCTGCTGACAGATGTTTATATTCAGCCCCTTCCCAACAGCCTATCTCTGTCTTCTTACCCAAGTGAATGGAGAGGGAAACTCCTCTGGGAGGCCTGGAATGGGGAGAGGGGGAATCCAGGACACAGAGGTGAACCAGGGTGATGAGTAGACAGGTAAATTGGGGAACCAGATGTTTACATCATACTTCAGTGATATTCCCCTCAGCTTTTCCTGCTTCTCTCCATGAGTTTTTCAGGAGGGTTGGAGAGGGCTGGTAAAGGTACAGTCTATGGCTTCCACCATTAGGAAGGATGTCTGGGGTTGGTCTGGAAAGCTAATGAGTTCATTTGCATATGATTTCCACAGCATAGCTGTAAGTTGTCTGGGGTGAAAAGAAAGGGGTGGAGCGGAGCCCAGGTTTCTCAACCCCCATCTCCCCACTCCAGCCCTCACAAACCGCTCCTAAGCCTAGAGCCCTGAACCTAAGGCCAAACCTTGTCCCCTTCCCCGACCAGTGCCCCCAAGTGCTCTACCAACAGTAACTGTGCCCCAAAACACGTTCCAAAGAATCCATCTCAACCTCCGAGGCAAGCAGTCCTTCTGCAACCCTTGAAGCCTGGTACCATGCTCTCTCCTCCCTCCCCATGCTGGGTTTCTTTTTCTGCTTTTCTCCCACCTCCCAGTCTCCCAACAACAACAGCCAATCCCCAGCCTGCTCTAGAGCCACACCATATATGGAGAGGTTGGAAGGAAACCCGAGTAAAAGCGGGAGCAAGCAATCACACACATACAGAGAGAGAGAGAGAGAGAGAGAGAGAGAGAGAGAGAGAGAGAGAATTTGAGCGCTTTTCTGCACGTGACCCTGTGTCTCTCTGCCTACACCACAAGTCCCACTGTCCCCTGTCCCTGGTTCACTCCACCCATACAAAAACAAACAAACAAAAAAAAAAAAAAAACAACCCAGGGCTGTGTTTGTTCTTTGTTCTTTCCCACCTTTATTCCTGCCCCCAGGAGACCATCACTCCAACTGGTTGCCTCTGACCCAGATTCACTCCCCGCACTAATTACCAGCCTATTGCGATCTAACAAACACCCAACTTAGCACAGCTGAGACCCTCCAGGTCAATTAGTGCAGTCCAGTTCCGCTTGGGAAACGAGGGATGGAGTCCGAGAGTTGGGCACGCGCCGCAGCCCAGCCCCACCATGACCCTCTGGTTGGAGCAAGGATGAGGAGAATGCAAAAATCAGTAGGACCCGGTTCAAAATGGGGTCTCGGAAAGTTAACCAGTGTGAGAAGAGCGTTAGGTTGGGGAGCAGTGGGAGAATTTAGATCCCTAGCCAGGCATGGTGATGCGTTAGAAGGCTGAGGCAGGAGGATGGCATACTCAAGCCATACCTGGACGGGAGAATTATAGCTTCCCAGCTTCCCCTAACCTATCAGCACAGAAGATGGTGCAGCTTCAGACACAATGGCAGCTTTCTGAAGGAGAGTAACTCAGACGAGTATCCCGCAAGCTGGGCAGGAGCATGGCCTCAGTGGTAACTCCTGGTCCCTCCTCCTCGGTCCCCACCCTCCCTGCTGGTTCGGAAGAACTCAAAAATCGCTCCTTTCAGAATCCCTATACTCAATCTCATTCTTGCTTTTCATTCTGCAAGATACGAAAACTAGGAGAACAAACAGCGCCTCCCCTGAGTGCTGGAGAGAGGGCTCCGTGAAGAGCACATACATGCTACTTTTGCAGAGGTCCTGAGTTCAGTTACCAGTACCCACATCCAGGCAGCTCACAACCGCTCCAGGATCTGACAGTCTCTTCCAGCCTCCATCGGCACCTGCACACACGTGTACTCACATGCACAGAGACACCAGTACACACGGTTAAACATAGTCTCAAAAGTCCTTTCCTCCCAGAGTCCCTTCCGTTAGGTGGCAGACAAGGCAGTGGTAGGGCGTCCTGTCCTGTACTAGGTTGAGTGTTTGTGGAGGTGGGAAGCAGGCAGAAAGGACTGGAAGAATCCATGTGCTAAGTGGGTTTGCACCTTCGCCAGCTCGCCAGCTTCTTCCAGCTGAGTGGCCGGAGGGTAGCAGTCTTCAGTGCCATCCCGCCTTCAGGGTCCCGATACAGAAACGGGACTCACTCTCCGTCCTAACCAAGTGTCTTTCTGGCACCTCTACCTGGGTGATCATTCCGTTTATCAAAAGGTCATTACAAAAGGTTCTCTGTCGACCTCCTCAGGGCTCCCTTACAAGGTGGGTTTGATGCTCTTCCCCCCTTGTGAGGGAGGGCTGTTTCTCAGCTGCTGCTCAATCTTGGTTGACCTTGTGACTCACTGTGGGCAGTGGAGCGTGCCACCAGGGAAGTTCCAGACCTCGAACCCTAAGGGATCTTGCCGTTTCTACTCTGACTCTCTTAAAATTCAGCTGCACGTAGAAAGCTGCCGCTAGCGTCCTGAGTGAGAGACCACGCGATAAGAGAGGCCCGGAAACCCCACAGCTGCCTCCAAATCTGAGACAGCTGAATGCAGAACACTGGGCCAAACCAAAGATCCACAACCCAGCAAGGCCCAAGAGATCTGAGGAACTAACAAGCCTTGTTATCTCAAGTGCTGAGATTTGAAAGTGTTTTGTTACCCTGCAAGGCGCAGTAAAACAGGAAACTGGTTTGGGGAAGTAGAAGGTCGCCATCATTAAAACCTGAAGCAGGAGGTGTTAGCATTGTGAGCAGCAGCAGGCAGAAGTGAGAAGAGCTACAAGCACACTGTTCACAAGGTCAGGATGGCAGGGAGGAAACTAATACTGGAGACTGGAGAGAGGTTCCCATGGTACGTCCTGGTAGAACGGTTGATAAAACTGTTGCCTGTGGTAATTCGGCAGACGCCAATGTCCCTAATAAACTTGAAGGTTTCTGGGTGGGATACTGCAAACGCCAGTAGCCTTGCTTGCTGCATGCTGGGAAGAGATCACAAAGGAGAATAAGAAAGGGAACATTCAGGCTTATACGCAAAGCTGGAAGGTCTTGGGAGGAAAAATACACTCCCTCATGGTAGTTGAGATTGACTTATTGGAGAAGACCACCGGGACAGGACCAGTGCCCACAAGGACAATGGCGTCAGCTGGTTGGTCCCGACCTGCCTTGGTTCCTGGGAGGAATAGGAAAACAGCTAACGAACAAGAGAATGTATGTGCAGAGGCCAGTGGCCTCCGTAGTGACTTACAGAGGGCCCCTCGCTCCTGAAGTCATGGAGAAAAGATGAGAGTCAGCTCAGGAGCACTGACCTGTCCTTGAGGGAGGAGGCAGAGTTCAAACCGAGGGAGACTGGCCAAGGCTTCTCCTGGAACCCCACAGGAAAATGGGGACATGTGGTACTTCGGTTGGTTGGAGCCCCTGAATTTTGCTTTGTTTCATTAGTTTGTAGCCCTGAGGATCGAGCCCAGGGCCTCACCCTTCCTAGGCAAGCTTCTCCATCTGTAAGCTACACCCAGCCCTTACTGCTCTAAGCCTTTAAATCCTCCCTTCCTCCACTGCTGGTCAAACATTTCAACTTTGCTAGAGTGAGCCATCACTTTTCCAGGATTCTAGATGCTCCATAACGCTTCCATCAGAATAAACCATCTCCTGCTGTCCTTGCTGATTCGTGATCCAGAATCCCAATGCAGCAGCCTCTTCCCCGGTCTCTATGCCAATATCATGAAAGTCTACATCCTTAGAGACCTTCCTGACTCCTGTCAGTACACACTGTGTGTTAGCTAGTCCTGACTCCTGATGGTACACGCTGTATGTTAACTAGTCCTGACTCCTGTTGGTACACACTGTGTGTTAACTAGTCCTGACTCCTGTTGGTATACACTGTGTGGTAACTAGTCCTGACTCCTGTTGGTACACACTGTGTGTTAACTAGTCCTGACTCCTGCTGGTACATGCTGTGTGTTAACTAGTCCTGACTCCTGTTGGTACACACTGTGTGTTAACTAGTCCTGACTCCTGTTGGTACACACTGTGTGTTAGCTAGTCCCTTGCCTTCCTGCTGAGCCATGCTGACTAAGCCTTAGTTGTCACTCTGTCAGCCAGGGGACACAATGGGGCAGGTCTGGGGATCCTTCCTGTAACTGTATAAGGAAAGCCACCTACGTTGTCTTGGGTGACCGTTGAGTCTATGTCTAACAGGGAACTAATTCCCCCATTTTAAGACAATGTCTCAGTGGATTCCCCAGATCTGATCTTCCTTCTTCACCCCCTGAGTAGCCAGAATTACAGGTATGTGCCACCAAATGGGCACCTTAAGATTTTTGACTTCCAGTTTCCTATGACCTCTTAGTTGGTAGAGTGCTTGCCTAGCGTGCACGAGGGCTTCCAGTCCATATTCAGCATCACATAAAATAGGCATGGTGGGGGGACTGGAGAGATGGCTCAGTGGTTAAGAGCATTGCCTGCTCTTCCAAAGGTCCTGAGTTCAATTCCCGGCAACCACATGGTGGCTCACAACCATCTGTAATGAGGTCTGGTGCCCTCTTCTGGCCTGCAGACATACACACAGACAGAATATTGTATGCATAATAAATAAATAAATATTTTTTTAAAAATCGGCATGGTGGTACAGCCTGTAATCCTAGCAGCCGAAAGGTGGAGGGGGAGGGTCAGAAGTTCGGGGTCGTCCTCAGCTACTTCTGAAATTTATGACTAGCCTGGATCCATGAGACTCTTTTAGCCATGGATTCTGAGTCACAGGAGACACACCGTTCACTCCACAGCACAGCTTTAAGAACTGTCCTGGTGAAGATGGCCATCGTCACTAAACTCGTGGTGGCATCTGCAGGCCAGAGATGGAGATAATGGTGGCATTGTTAATAGGAACTATTGACTTCACACTCCATCTCCACTACCAAGCCAGAGGGATGGCTCAGTGGTTAAGAGCACTGGCTGCTCTCCCAGAGGACCAAGGTTCAGTTCCCAGCACCCACATGGCAGCTCACACCATCTGTAACTCCAGTTCCAGGTGACCTTCTGGATTTGGAGAGCACCAGGCATGCACGAGCTACAGATACACACACAGAGAAAAGGCTTAGTAAGTGTAAGATTCTGTCCTGCCTGGTCCTGCCGCCATTCACTCCCAAAGAAACACAGAGGCTTTTATAAATTAGAAACTGTCTGACCTATTAGCCCAAGCTTATTATTAACTAGCTCTTACAACTTAAATTAACCCATAATTCTTATCTATTTTAACATCATGGTTTGGTACCTTTCTCAGTGAGGCATTCTCATCCTGCTTCCTTTGCATCTAGCTGGTGACTGCAGACTGAGCCTTTCCTCCTCCCAGAATTCTCCTAGTCTGGTCACACCACCTATACTTCCTGCCTGGCTCCTGGCCAATCAGCATTTATTAAGCTAACACAAATGATAAAATCTTTACAGGGTACAAGAGCATCATCCCACAGCACAAGGCACCTACTCAAATAATTTTTTAAAGAGAAAGAATCACCTTGTGATCCAGCAGCTTCTGGGGAATGAAACACAGGACCTGTAAGAGATATCTGTGCACCGTGGTTCACAGTGTGTCATTCACGGGGACCAGGAAGAAAAGCAACCCCAGGGGTCAGGATAAGTAGATGTGCAGAACACTGTATGGCGGGGCTGGGAGATGGCTCATTTGGTAAGGTGCTTGCCGTGGAAGCAGAGGGACCTGGGTTCAGTCCCCAGAACCCACGTAAAAAGGGGGCTTGTGTCTTACACTTGTAATCTCAGCCGCAAGAAGGCAGACACTGGGAGGTCTGGGCATGCCAGCCAGCCAGCCTAGCTGAGGGATCCCATCGTGAAGGAATACACAGGCTGCCCTCTGGCCCCCTCCACCCACACGGGTGCACACGCACACAACGTGATATGACATGGTGGAACTGTATGCTGTCTTTGGAGGGGAGGAAACCCTGGTGCACTCTAACGCGGGCGGACCATCACTGCGTGAAATACACCTCCACAAAAGGCACACACTCATCCATCGGTCCGCTTCCATGAGGCGTCAGAGGAACCCAATCCAGAGGACAGAAATAGAACAGCAGTCACTGGGCCTTTGTGTAGAGGAAAATAAGGAGTTGGTTATTAGTGGGTTTAATTTCACTATTGCAATGTGAACAAGGCCTGGGATTCTAATGCACCAAGTTGTGAATATGGAATACCGCAGAACTACGTAAAGTTAAGATGCTAAGTTCTGTTATTTCTTGCCTCAATTAAAAATAAAATATACAATAGGTGGTGGTATCTCACGCCTTTAATCCCAGCACTTGGGAGGCAGAGGCAGGTGGATTTCTGTGAATTCGAGGCCAGCCTGGTCTACAGAGTGAGTTCTAGGACAAATGAAACTACATAGAAAAACCTTGTCTTGAAAAACCAAATATTAAAAAAAAAAAAGAAAAACCAAATATTAATAATAACAACAACAACAATAATAACAACAACAATAATAACAATATTAATAAATACTCTTTTCAGCACTGAAGACCAAATCCAGAATCTTGCACCTGCTAGGCAAGTTCTCATGTCAGGGTCAGCCTCACCTGGGCCAGCTCCCAGTTGATAGGGGTCAGGGCCAGACTTCTCAATCGGTAAAATTAATTTCTCACTATGAAGGGTCATCTTACTGTTGTTTTAGAATTCTAAACCTAAAGTCCTTCACCCACTGCCCTGTTTAATCTTTGATCTCTTTGCCCCATTCCTCTTGTAGAGTCTGCTCTGCAGAAGGACGGAGATGAACACACATCTGTATCCACACACACTAGTGTGTAAGCGGCCCCCGCCCAGTGGAGAGCTTCCGAATTCTACCTTTCAACAGCTAGCTGGCATTTTCTTGGCGTGTTAACCCGCAGGAAATTACAGGCTGAGCTGCGACCACAATGCCTTTCAGAACAAACGAGAGTGTCCTGAACCCAGGGGCAGACGGATGCCTCTGACTCTGGGCCAGCCTGGCCTACATGGTGAGTTCAAGACCACACTAAGACCTCAGCAAAATAATGTATTTTTTTTTAATATACTGTAAATTTTAATTTACTGTTAGGCTGAAACTATAGCTCGATAGAAGAGCATTTGCCTAGCATGTGCAGGGCCCTGGGTCCAATCCTGAGGGTGGAGAAGAGCTATTTAAGGAAAGTATTGTGAATTCTTTATTCCCCACACGACGCTGAGTTAAGATGCAGTGAATGTATCGGTAAGGAGAAAGCCAGAGCGATGCCGGGCAGGGACATCCGTGTGGCTCACCACTGTAATCTGCGTGGCATTCTCTGAGGAGGAGCTACAACGTGACAGCCTGTAATTTCCTGCGGGTTAACATGCCAAGAAAATGCCAGCTAGCTGCTGAAAGGTAGAATTTGGAAGCTCTCCACTGGGTGGGGGCCGCTTACACACTAGTGTGTGTGGATACGGATGTGTGTGGCCCCTTTCCCCCACTTTTTGTAGAAGTTGTGTGGTCAGTAACATTGGAGTAAACACTATCAGAGTGCTGTCGCCAAAGCATTTTATAAGGTGGCTCAGCTGATAAAGGTTCTCACTGCCAAAATGGTAGAGGGGGCGAGCCAACTTTCACAGGCTGTCTCTGACCTCCACATAACCACCATGCCACGCCATACACACACACACGCACACACACACACACTAGGTAGGTAGGTAGGTAGGTAGGTAGGTAGGTAGGAAGATAGGTAGGTAGATAGGTGTGATTTTTTGTTTAAATTTATTAAAAGCCAAATCCAGCTGGGCATGGTAGTGCATATCTTTAATCCCAGTACTGGGGAGGAGGAGGCAGGTGGATCTCTGGGAGTTTAAGGCCAGCCTGGTCTATAAAAGCACGTTCCAGAGCAGCCAGGGATGTTATATGGAAAGACCTTGCCTTAAAAAAACAAAAATGAGCCGGGCGGTGGTGGGCACGCCTTTACTCCCAGCACTCGGGAGGCAGAGGCAGGCGGATCTCTGTGAGTTCGAGGCCAGCCTGGTCTACAAGAGCTAGTTCCAGGACAGGAACCAAAAGCTACGGAGAAACCCTGTCTCGAAAAATCAAAAAAAAAAAAAAAACAAAACAAAAATGAAAAATAAAGAAAAAAAGAATGCAGCATGAATTCTAATTGTTCTTTATAATAAAAACCTGGAGTCAGATATCAGGGACGAGAGCTGAAGATCACAGTTCTTACCTCAGACCGAAAGGGCCAATCCTGTCTCTTCAGATCCTCAGACTGAGCCGGGCGGTGGTGGCGCACGCCTTTACTCCCAGCACTCGGGAGGCAGAGGCAGGCGGATCTCTGTGAGTTCGAGGCCAGCCTGGTCTACAAGAGCTAGTTCCAGGACAGGCACCAAAGCTACAGAGAAACCCTGTCTTGAAAAAAAACCAAAAAAAAAAAAAGCCAGATCCTCAGACTGTATCTGCCCATGTTTCCTCCCACCTTATATTCCTCTCTCCGCCCAGCCATATCGCTCCTGTCTCCACCTCCCTAGTCCTGGGATTAAAGCGTGGGATCCCAAGTGCTGGGATCACCTTTGTGTGGGCTGTTTCTCTTTTAGAAAAACTCAATCTCATCTGTCCCAGGGTGGTCTTGAACTCACAGAGGTGCTGGAATTAAAGGTGTGTGCCGCCACTACCTGGCCTCGATGGCAAACTAGTGGTTTAACTCTGTCCTCTGACCTTCAGACAAGCTTTATTTGTTAGACTACAAACAAAATATCACTCCAAAGGAAAGAAAAAAGAAAAAGAGGGGCTGGAGAGATGGCTCAGCGATTAAGAGCACTGACTACTCTTCCAGAGGACCTGGGTTCAATTCCCAGCACCCATATGGTGGCTCCCAACTGTAACTACAGTTCTAGGGGATCCAACACCCTCACCTCACCCAGACATACGTGCAGGCAAAACACCAATGCACAGAAAATAAAAATAAAGAAAAGGGAAAAGGAAAACAAGTCAAGCCCAGTAGTGTACTTGGTTGTGATCCCAGTGGTGTACTTTGTTGTGATCCCAGCTAGTTAGAAAGCTGAGCAAGGCTGGAAGATCCCAAGTTTGAGTCCAGCCTGGGCAACATAGTGACACTCTGTCTCAAGATCAGCTTAAGCAGCATGAGGGGTACAGCCCAGTGGTAGAGTGCCTAGCTAGCAAGCCCAAGGCCCTGGCTCCATCTCCAGGACCACATACACAGATGGGCAAAGAGTGCCTCCAAATGGAAAGACATGCCTGCCTTTGCGTGTTAGTGTTGTTCATTATCCTTTTCCCCGACGAGCCCGAGAACAGTGAGCGCCTAAGTGAATACAGAGCTTAGCCAGTTTGACTTAAAAAAAAGAAAAAAGAATCACACAGCACTATAAAATAATGATGCATATTAGCAGAAGCGAAAGCCACTGTCTGGACAGCTGTGTTCCCTCTAGGCTCTCCTTCTGAGCGCTTATTTGACACTGGGTAATTCTCAATTCCTAAATCTATTTCCTCTTCCAAAAAAAAAAAATGGAATTACTCATACTCTCTTTTCCTGCCTCACGCAACTACCATCTTATAAATGCTGTATACCGACTGCCCTCCCACCCCAACGTTGGTCTCCAGCTCCTGAACTAAAGTGACCCGCTCACCTCGTCCTCCAAGTGCCGAGACGCGAGCTCATGTTTTCAGAAATGGCATGCATCTTAAAGGATGACTGGGGACCAGATCGGGAATCCCACGCCTGAGCAGGCCAGGAGCAGGGAGGCTGTCTCACCTTGACGGCCTGGAAGTGCAGCGGTCTTGAGGCACAGCCGCCAGGCTTCACGCTTTTTCAGTTTTATAAATGGGCAAAAGCAGTATGCGTGCAGCAAAGCAGCTTTTGAAATCTGGTCTTCTTCAGGGCTGACTGTGCACTGCATGTGCTGGACGGTGCCACAGACCCAGTCAGTCCTGTGACACAGGCTCACTGTGAGCAGAAAGATAAGGTGGGGGTTCTGGGGACTGTAACTGTATTTCCAGCTATTGAAAACAGGAGCCCACCCCTGGGGGCATCTAGTACCTGGAAGTGGTCTAAGGTCTCTGCTACTTGTTAGACATGTTTACCATCCCCAGCTTGGCTCCTCATCTTCATCTCTCTGCACCTCAGTTATGCCGTGTTACATGAGAACAAAGCCGGCCTTCCGGAAGCTTTGCCAGGAGGTGCACATAGAAAGGACTCCTGCTAAGGTCCCTTTGCCAACCATGAAGAGCTGTCACATACACAGAAATCCGGAGCAAAGGAGACAGTTTGGTTGTTAAATGCTTGCCATACCAGGGAGGCAGAAACAGGTGGATATCCAGGGCTCATTGACCAGCCTAACCTAGCTTACTCTGACGGAAGGCCAGTGAAACTCCCTGTCTCGTGTAGCAAGGTGGGCAGTCACTGAAAAACAGTGCCATTCTGGTATGACGAGGTTGACTTCTGGCCTCTGAATGTATGAAAGTGTATGAAGACACACATACACTCACACACACACACACACACACACACCGTTTTTTCAAAAAGAAATAATGGTAAGAATTCCCTAACGGATAGATTTTTAGGGATGGTCAATAAGATGTTGACACAGGAGCATTCTGGGAAAGACTGGGATATGTGTGCATCTACTGTCTGTTTCGATAACACTTGGTTTCCTAAACTCCATTCTGGCAAGGCTTTCCGAAAAGTAAGATAAAACACAGGTCCTTAGCCGGGCGGTGGTGGCACACGCCTTTAATCCCAGCACTCGGGAGGCAGAGGCAGGCGGATCTCTGTGAGTTCGAGGCCAGCCTGGTCTACAAGAGCTAGTTCCAGGACAAGAACCAAAAGCTACGGAGAAACCCTGTCTCGAAAAATCAAAAAAAAAAAAAAAAAAAAAAACCCACAGGTCCTTCCCCATCCGTTGGGTCATTAACTTGAGCCAGCTGGGAACTGCACTGGAGATTGTGCACAAGATCACACAACCACTGAATGGCAGCATCCAAAACCAGTTCTGTCATCAGCCCGGAGGAGACACAATGGACATACATTAAAGGGAGGAGCTAGTGGGAGACGGCCTTAAACAAATGACTGTTTTCTCTCTGTCCCCAGTGCAACTGTCCATTTAAGCCAATAAGACTATTTTGTGGGTATGTGTGTGCTTTTTAAATATTACATGTTTCCACAGAAACACCAACAACAGGCCAACATGGGTCCAACACAGTGACACCCATGGATGGGAAGGAACCCTGCTGAGGATTGTGTAGGTGGTGCTCTGGTCTGAGAGACAGCCTCCTCTCCTAAGGGGTCTTCAGTTGATGGAGTGGCCGGCATGGCCAGCTTCAATCTGTCCCTGGGAGAAGTGCCCAGCTCCTCCATCACCTCTCAGGTCTACACAGGCCTCAAGGGTGAGCATGAGCACCCCTGCATGCCCTCTGTAGCTTGAGCAAGTGGGGAGAGGCTCCTCCGCGTAGAAATGCTAGGGCTCTCGGCATAATGTGTAAATATTTCTCACCGCCTTGATTTCTCCCTTCATGAATTGGTGTCTTTTCTCTCTTTAAAATATTTTCAAATGCTGAAAATTAGAAACAGCCCCATTGTCCATCAGTTTGGAGACCAAATTAAATGAACTATGATAGCCAGGCCTGGAAGGATAGGCCTGCAATCCAAACTACTTGGGGAACTGAGGCAGGAAGATTGCAGGTTCAGGACCAGTCTAGGCAACACAATGAGTCCATGTCTCAAAACAAAATCACTAACAAGGGGCTGAGCATGTGGCTTAGTGCAGAGTGCTTGTCTAGTGCGCAGGAAGCCGTGGGCCATCAGATTCCTCGTACATACACACGGTCATGAATAAGTAAATAAGTCCCGTTCCTACAGTGTACCACTGGAGAGTCACTAAAAAGAACAAAATAAACCGGGAGATGGTGGCTCACACCTTTAATCCTAGTACTCAGGGAGACAGAGGCAGGCAAATCTCTGTGAGTTCGAGACCAACGTAGTCTACAGAGTGATCTCCATGACAGCCAGGCTGTTGCACAGAGAAACCCTGTCTCAAAACAAAAGATTCTGACCACAAAAATTGTGCTGTCTCAGGATACCCAAGGCCTGAGTTCAATCTTGACGACCGGAAAAGAAGGAAGAAAATTGGATGTAAGCAATGTATGTATATTCAATGTACATTTCTTTCTCTTAAACTTTCCATGGGACAATTCTGTGGCTTCCAACTGCCCCTTAGCCTTGTTGTGGGAACCTGCCCCAGGATGGCCATTTCTGGCTCCATTTGTAACAGCTCAATAACTTTTTTTTTTTTTGTTCCAGAGGTTTCTTATTCTCGGGAGCTTGGGTTTGATGCTAACAAAAGATGGTCTTCCAGTCACACTCATCCACAAGTCTTGACTTAGACAATTGTTTGAAGATTTTGAGTTCCTCTTCTTAACTGCCAAAGTCACTAGGGCTTCTAGTTCAAGCTACGACCATCTTTCCTCAGCCACCACAGCCGTCTTCCGCTTTGACCCCCTATTCTATGGTTTCTCTTTCTCCTCTTCCACAATCCATTTCCACAGAGCGATGAGGTTGGTCACCATTTTTAAATCCATTTCCCATATTCCCCACAGCCCCTGAGTTAAAACCCACCTGCCTTCAGAGGATTTACAGCTCCCTGGAGCCCCCCTCCCCCTCCACTGTCTCTCATGGGACCTGCTGTGGGGGAGGGGTACTATCGTCATCATCATCATCTTCACCCGTCAGCCTGCCTGAGAGCAGTTACCAAAATAAATGCACAGGGAGGGAGCCAGAGATAAATGTATAATATTCTGTTTCTGTCTCGATAAATAAAGCTTTCCTGGAGCTCAGAGGACGGAGCTAGCCACTAGTTAACCATAGAGACCAGGCAGGGGTGGCGCACATCTTTGATTCTAACACTTGGGATCTCATGCCTTTGATTCCAGCACGTGGGAGGCTTACGCCTTTAATTCCAGCACCAGGGAGGTAAAAAGAGAAATATAAGGTGGGTGGAGACAGGAGCTAGCCCCATTCAGTCTGAGGATTCATAGAGATGTGTGGGATATCCTTCTGTATGCTGTAAATATATGTTGCTTTTATTGGTTGATGAATAAAGCTGCTTTAGCCTATGGCAGGGCAGAATACAGGTAAGTGGAAAAGCCAAACTGAATACAGGGAGACAGAAGGTGGAGTCAGAGAGACGCCAGCAGCTGTTGGAGGAGTAAGATGCCAGAACGTTACCAGTTAGCCACGGGCCATGTGGGGATACACAGATTAATTGAAATGGGTTAGTTTATATGTAAGGGCTAGCTAGTAATAAGCCTGAGCCATCCACCAAAGAATTACAGGTAATATTAAGCTCTAAGTGATTATTTTATAAGTGACTGTGGGACCGGAAGGGACGCGGAAAAGCCTCTGGCTACAGCACCCCCCATTCAGCCTGAGGATTCATAGAGACAGGATCGCCTCCATTCCATCTGAGATTTCATACAGGTAAGAAGTCTAGTGGCTGCTGCCCTGCCCTCTGATCTCTAGGCAAGATTTATTTGTTAGAACACAAACAAAATATCACACAACAGATAAACACCCCATCCCCCATATCTTACCCCCCCCACCCCTCACACCACCTTCTACCACTCCCTTCCCCCAGTTTTCCCGTCTGAAGCACAGCCTCCTTGGTTAAAGGAATACATTTCCTCATTGTTAAGCGTCATTTTGCTCTCAGAAATCCTGTAAGAGAAGGAAACTGAAGGCCACAGGGGTGAGAAGGGACCAGGCATTAAGACCAGCAGAGTTAGGAGAAGTAACTTGCATTCTTTCCAGCACAGTGGCCTAAAGATCTTGTTCAGTCAGCTCAAGGCTTGGAGATGAGATGGCTCACTGTGTAGAGTACTCTCTGCTTTATCAGAGGAGCAGACTTCAGATCCCAGCACCCACACTGACCTGTTCACAAACTGTCACCCAACGCCCTCTCCTAGCCTCCATGGGCACCAGCACACACACACACACACACAGATACGCACAGACAGACATACTCTCTCTCTTCTCTCTCACACACACACACGACACACACATGATACACACACATACACACACGCACACAGATACACACACGCACACAGGTACACACACATACACACACGCACACAGATACACACACACACACAGATACACACACGCACACAGGTACACACACATACACACACACACACATACACACACGCACACAGGTACACACACATACACACATACACCACAAAATGAGAAACCATGGCACACTTGAACCCCATCCTAAGTCCCCAGGACTGGGGGCTTTCACTGTAATCAGGCAGAGAGTGGTTTTCAGCGTGATAATGTCCCTCACTCCAGCCTAGCCTGCTTGACAGTGATGCTTGCCAGACACATGCTCTGCCCCAGGGTGTATTTATAGCCTTCTTCATACACAAGTTGAAGGATGTGCTTTGTGGGTTTTGTTTTTTTGCGTATCACCCCAAACAATAAAGTCCAGGAATCAAGTTATCTTGCAAGGTCCAGACCACATGCTCTTGAAAACCTGCCAGGCTTTCCGATCTTCCAGCAGCCGCTCTCACCGTGCACAGCGGCTACCGACTATTCATTTAACACGGCTGCTGGCGGGGCTGGCAGACCCAAGCATTCCCTGGGGCCCTCCCTGAGTTATGGAGAGGACCCTTGGCTGCTTCTCTAACTCCAAGAACATGGTCGGTGTAAGGCATAGCTTGCTTGTATAAAGACCTCCGGATCCCAAACTTCATCTTCTCCGCCTTCTATTCCTCTTATCTTCCTTTCTTCTGGTCCTCTCTCTCGGGACCCTGTGGCTGGAGAATGACCTGCTGATCCAGGTCATAACACGTTATAAATTTGCTTGAATTGCCCTCTAAAGGCCGCAAGGCAACCTCAACAGGAGTCTAACTCCATGTAACCTGAACAGCCTTGCAGGACTTGGAGCTTCCTGTAGTGTAAGGGGGGCGGGGATATGGACCAAGGCGCACTCCGTGGAGAATAAGGAGAGAGTGCTGACCATAGCGGGCCATGCGCTCCAAGGCTCTGGACTCCTCAGAGCACGGAGGCTCAGGCCACACGGTTCCTGAAGTCTGGCACATTGTACCCTAATGGGAGCTGTGGTTCCCCAGCCTTGATCCTGGGAAGCGAGCTCTCACCGTCTCTGGATGGTGCTGCAGCTTCACTGATGGCAGTTTAGTAACTTCGGAAATCTTCGGGAGGCTGTTCTCTAGTGTAAATTTCAATCTCTCGAAACGAATCTTCATGAAAGCTAAGGAAGCAGAGGAAATGATTTAAAGCCTGGTATCCCCCTCCACTCCTGCGCTTCCCTCTCTGCCACAGCCCAGACTTCGGTTCCCACCAGCGCAGCCTCAGGGACACGAGTTTCCACGTGTTGAGCCCAGTGAGCGTGGGAATCATGTCTGACCCCCAGAGGCGCGAGATAAACAAAAACAAACAAAAGCAAATACCTTTTGAGAATTTCGCTTGAAACACCAAGTGTAAGGTGGCGGGGGGGGGGCTTATTCCTGAGTTTTGGGGGCGTGGGGGTGCAGGATTGTGGAGAGCGGTTTCGGAAGGGCGCCGCATACCAGACAATGCGCTACAAGAGCCTCGGGCTGCGGCCTCAATGAGGCCTTTCAGCCGCTCCACACTGCCTCGCTTGTTCCCCTAGAGGGGCGCTTTCTGGAAGCTAAGCCCTCAGCTGGCAAGAGCAGGGACCCCTGTGCCATTTGTCTGTCAACTTCTTTAAAAGGCAAAGCCTCGCGTACAGCTGTCTCGCTTCGCATTTCCCTTCGGCGCTTGGGTGCACGCAGTGACAGACTAGGCGGTGGCTGCGGCCAGGGGCCCCTTTCAACCGGGGAGGAAAGAAAAAAGTTAAAAGGCTGCGAGAGAAAGCCTTGCCTCTCAGAGGAACCAGCACTAATTAGGAGGGAGAGAGACAAAGCTAAGCCAGTCCCTCGGGTCCCAGAACACCAAAAACTAAATAATGAACCTAATAATAATAATAATCTAAATAATGACCAAATAATAAACACCCGTGGTCCACCCACCCTTTCCAAACAAACAACGGCTTTCTCAAATTTTAAACATAGCAATCTGGGGGGGGGGGGGGCTGAATTTCACTTAATTTTTTAAGTCTTTTCATATCTAACCAAGTCTGTTGGCATTATTAACCAAAATGATCCAGACTGACAGATAGCTCTAAAAGCAGTTTCCCAAAAACTTGTGGGTTTTTTTTTTAATCTCCATGCTTTATTTAATGGCTGAGTAAGAATAGCTTGCCCTATTTGCCGGAAAGATGGCAGAGTGCCTAAGAAAAACTGAAACTCAATATTTTCTACAAATAACGTATTTTAAAAGTTGGACTTGAATGTTGAAAATAGGTTTATTTTAAAAGCACATCAATGCTGGTTTTTGTTTGATTTGGGGTTTTCTATTGGTTTGGTTTTTGAGACAGTCTTACACAACCCAAGCTGGCTCAAACTCCTGCCCCTCTAGAACCACAGACACACAGTGGGAAGAGCATGAGACTCTTAATCTCAGGGTCGTGGGTTCGAGCCCCACGTTGGGCGCCATCTGTTGTAATACGGGCGGCGGGGCTGTGTCCCTGGCACCCCAGCCGCCTGGCTAGCTTATGCCCCGAAATAACAACACACAAACTGTATTCATTTAAACACTGCTTGGCCCTTTAGCTCTAGCCCTTACTGGCTAATTCTGATATCCCGATTAACCCATCTCTAATAATCTGTGAGAACCGGTCTTACCGGGAAGATTCTAGCCTAGTCCATCCTGGGTCGGAGCTTCATAGCGTGTGTCTGCCCAGGAGCCAGGAGCATGGTCTCTCTGAGGCATCTGCTCCCGAGAGGAGAGCTGTGGAGTCTGAGCTCACTTCCTCTTCCTCCCAGCATTCTGTTCTGTTTACTCCACCTACCTATGTTCTAACCAATAAAATGGGCCAAGGCAGTTCCTTTATTAGCCAATGACCTTCCTCCATCATTGCTGTTACCCAATAGCTCGGTGAATTTCAAACTTCCACCCTAAAGAATTGCTCTTCCTACTCGATCATTCAACTGCTACCTCCTGAGCCTCCATTGCATCCCAGAGATGGCACAGTATGAACAGCAGACACAGTTCCGTCCTCGAGATGACATGTTCTGGGAGCGCGCAAGATGTAGGTAGCGTCTTCGCTCTTGGCTGTTATTCTTTGGCTTTTTGAGAAAAAGATCTTACCATGTAGCCCTGGCTAGCCCGGAGCTCTGCGTACAGAAAGGTGGCCCTGGCTAGCCCGGAGTTCGGCATACAGAGAGGCGGCCCTTGAGGTCTCAGTTCTTCCTCTTCCTCACAATGCTGGCTACAGACATGCGCTGCCATACCCAGTTTAAAAAGTGGTCTTTAAAGAAAGACAGGGACTCTCAGTCCTCACCTTCCACCGTGGAATCCCAGGGAATGAATCAGGTGGCCAGGCTTGGCAGCAATGCTGAATGAAGCATCCTGCCAACCCAAGAGACTAATTTTTATCTTAAAAACCCAAACATACAAATTCAGTTATGGGCCTGATTCTAAAAAAAGAAAAGCAATTGTTTCATTTTTTTTAAAGTCGGGCGGAACCTTGGGAGGGAACGGCTGTGGCACCTTGCACATTGAAGGGCTTCAAGCAACAAACTGGTTCTTTTTTACATTGATTTTCTTATTTTTTTTTTAATGTGTTTGAGTGTTTTGCCTGCGTGTGTATCTGTGCACCACGTGTGTACTTGTCCCTCCGAGGTCAGACGACCTCATGGGATGCCCTGGAATTGCATGGGATGCCCTGGAACTGCAGTTCCAGGCGGTTGTGAGCCAGCATGTACGTGCTGGAAACCGAACTTGGATCCCCTGAAAGAGCGACAAGCAACAAGCCGGTTACCATTCATCAGCCTTGCCCCGCCTGCCCGCTTGACTCCCTGCTTCAGATGCGACTTCACAGCGCTGCAGTGATCCGCAGATCCCGAAATCGCGCCTCTCATTACCTGCTCAGAGGAGGCGCCAATGACGTGGGTGTTCGTGCGCGAAATCCAGCGAGATCTCCCCCTTTCGAATGGTAAAAGCTCCCAAGACATCATTATAGAAAGAAAAGCACGAAGCCTGTGCTCTCCGCCCTTCCCGGCTTCAGATGCTATGAGACTGCTTTGGATAAACAGCTAGTCCCCAACAGTTCTTTAGCCATCTCCTGGTCCTTAGGTCACTTTACTGTCGGTAAAGACCCCACCGCCACCGAAACTGCAACTTTTGAGCAGGCAGTGCCCTCTAGCGCCCGTACTTAAATAATAACCTAAACGCTGCCCCTCTTATCAAATATCAAAGCAAAAGCAAAGTCTGCCAAAAATCAAATCACATCTTACTAACCCACTTTTTTTTTTTCAGCTTCACAGGGCTGACATTTAGGACTTGATGCTGCCACAAGCCGTCTTGTTCGCTGTGGGAGGCTTAGCAGCAACTCTGGTATCTACCGACCCCGTGCAGTGCCACTAGGGTCAGGCGTGACAACCAAAATATCTAAAGACATCATCACTGACGGTCCCCAGGGAGCAAGTCGCCCTGGCTGACTGAGACAAGCGGTTAGAAAACAAAGCCCGTTCTTCTGGCCAAATACGGGGACTGGGCTGGGCTGGGGGGGGGGGGGGTGACTTTGTATAGTACAAAGACACACTGCTTCTTTTGTTTTTAACATTTATTTTTTATGTATATGAATGCCTGCCTGCCCTGCATCTGTGTGCCACTTCCGTGCAGTGTCCTCGAAGGCCAGAAGGTGGCGTTGGATCGTCTGGAAATGGAGTTGCAGATGGTTGTGAGCAGCCATGTGGGTCCTCTGGAAGAGCAGCAAAGCTGGCAACCACTAAGATGTCTCTCCAGCAACATTCCTTCCCTCTTTTCTCCCCCCCCCCCTTCTTCTATTGGGGCCTCATGTAGCCCAGGCTGGCCTCAAACTCACTATGTAGCCAAGGCTGCCCATAACTCCCTCTTCCTATCTTTGCTTTCGGAGTGCTGGGACTACAGGAAATGAGCCACTCTGACGGCGGTCACTTTCTAGCCACTTTATAATATGATACGTAGTAATGTCTTTGTACAATTGTCAAGCTCCTGTTTGAAGAACTTGTAACGGAGGTCCGTTAGCTACCAGCAGTTGTGATCAGCCCCCTGCCTCCGCTTCAGAAACTGTTGCTCTACTGATGTTTCTCCTGGCTTCCCCCATCTCTCTCTAGTTGACTGCAATCAGACAGTCTTCTGGACACATTGTAAACAATTCAAAGTCTTCCGACTTTTGTATTTTAAAGGACTGATTTAGGAGGTACATTTAAAACTCTAACCTAGGGCCGGGCGATGGTGGCGCACGCCTTTAATCCCAGCACTCGGGAGGCGGAGGTAGGCGGATCTCTGTGAGTTCGAGACCAGCCTGATCTATAGAGCTAGTTCCAGGACAGGCTCCAAAGCCACAGAGAAACCCTATCTCGAAAAACCAAAAAAAAAAAAAAAAAAACTCTAACCTAGAAATGTGTGTGACTTGGCTAGATTAGATTGGCTGCTCTTACAAAGGACCTGAGTCCACATAGTGGCTCACAACCATCTGCCTCCAGTCCCAGGGGGAGCTGATGTCCTCTTCTGGCCTCTGTGGGCACCAGGCACACAAGCAGTACACAGACATACTTGAAGGCAAAACACCCAAATACATTTAAAAAAAAAAAAGCTACAAATAAATGGAAATGGAATTCAGAAAGCTGTGTTCTGACTGGAGAAAGCTCTGTCAACAGACATCAGGGGACCATTTCCCAGCTATATTAAAAATCACTGGCTGTTCACCCAGAGGGCCTGAGTTCAATTCCCAGCAACCACATGGTGACTCCCAACCATCTATAATGAGATTTGATGCCCTCTTCTGGTGTGTAGGCACACATTTATTATGTATGTACACATAATAAATAAATAAACCTTTTAAAACGTTCAAGTTTTTCCTAAATGTTATTTTAAAACATCTGGAAGTTGTCTTAAGCAAAGAATCCTAGAAATCGGAACTATAATCCGCTGCTAATTTCCCAGCACTGCCTTTGCTCCTGTCTACAGGAAGTCTGTGCCCTCACTCCCAGGCCCTGTGATGTTACTGTATAGGTCCAAAACGATTGCAGGTGGGGTTAAAGAGTTCAAGGTGTCCCAGCCAGTGCGATCACAGGAGTCCTCCTGAGTGAAAGAAGGGCACGGGGAGCCCCGAGAAGGAAACAAGATGAAGAAACACAAGGTTGGGGGAAGATGATGGCTGCTTCAAAAGAGGAAGAACTCAGGAGCCAGGGGTTGTGTTCTGGTCTAGAAGTAAGAAGCAAGGGGAAGGTTCACCCCTAAATTCTCCAGAAGCAACACAGCCCTGCAGATCTCTCCGGCTCAAAACGGCCTTGACTCCAAAACTTTAAAATTGATTTCTGGTGTTGTAAGCCAAGTTCGGGGTGGGAATCTGTTCTGGCAGCAACAGAAAATGGCTACAGGGATAGCTGTTAAGTTGTTAGTACCTTATCCTGTGAGAATTTCTGCATTTCGATAATCACATCTCATCGGATTTTTGTGTTATGAAACTCCATGTGTGGAGCTGGAAGACAGCTGTAGGGGCACTTTCTGCTCTCCTGGAGGACCAGGGTTCAGTTCCCTGCACCCACAAGGCAGTTCACAGTCCCAGGAGATATGCCGCCCTCTTCTGGCCTCCTTGGGCACCACACATGCATTTGATACACAGACATACATGCAGATAAGACCTATACACATTAAAAAAAACAACTCCATGTGCTCTTTTCCTGAGTACTTATTACTGTCATGTTGCTCCTAAGATGTGATTACTATTCCTTTAAGTAAATAATAT
The DNA here is from genome assembly GCF_018167655.1 of Microtus oregoni. Taxonomy (NCBI): domain Eukaryota; kingdom Metazoa; phylum Chordata; class Mammalia; order Rodentia; family Cricetidae; genus Microtus; species Microtus oregoni. Next base: position 3,089,280 of record NW_024543830.1, on the reverse strand, counting down.
ATCCCAAGGGGCTGGAGAGATGGCTCAGCACTGGCTGCTCTTCCAGAGGTCCTGAGTTCAATTCCCAGCAACCACATGGTGGCTCACAACCACCTATAATGAGATCTAGTGCCCTCTTCTGGCCTACAGGCAGGATACTGTATAAATAAACAAATCTTTAAAAAAAAATAATATATCCCAAAATTGTAAGCCAGAGGCAAACATGCACCCATAAATCAGGTTGTAAGGCATTGTCTTAATTAGTGATTGATGGGGGAGCCCAGCCCATTGTGGGTGGGGCCATCCCTTGGCTGGAGGTCCTGGGTTCTATCAGAAAGCAGGCTGAGCAAACAAACCATGAGGAGCAAGACTGTAGGGAGAACCCCTCCCTGGCCACTGCATTAGCTCCTGCCTCCAGGTTCCTGTCCAGCTTGACTTCCTCCTGTCCTGACTTCCTTTGGTGATGAACTGAACTGTGATGTGAAAATGTAAGCTTTTCTTTCTTTCTTTCTTTCTTTCTTCTATGGTTTTGTTTCTTTCCTTCGTTTCTTCTTTTTGCTTTTTCTGGCATGGTGTTTCATCACAGCAATAGAAGCACTAACTAAGACAGGACCCAACCATTCTGGCTTTGAGCAGGCTAAAGTTGAATTCTGAAAGCAGAATCTAACTTCAGAAGACAGAGGGGTGGTGTGAACAGGGCCTCTTGGTGCAACCCCACAGCAGAGAGTGAACCTTCTTCAGGTGGTTAGAAACAACTGTTGTTGCAACAACAGCTGCACTTGATAAATGATGGGAAGTAGACCTCACTCCTTAACATGGACAAATGCCTGGCATATGGTATGTCCTCCTCTTTCATCTCTGTGTTACCTGTGTGGGAGCTGCTGCAATGCAGGGTCACTGCACAGTGCCCAAGAGGCCAGCAGCCCCCCAAATTCCTGTGATCACAAGCAGTCTGACTCACACACTCCCAAGCTGTCCCTCGAATATCCAAAAGGGTAGCATGCCTCCCCATCCAGCCATACTGTTCATTATTCCGCATCCAGCTCATGAAATCGAAAGACCCCCAGAGTGGGGAGACTCTCACTCAAGTCTTGAGATACCACGAGCCCCCAGGAACTCACGAGAGACCGTCCTTGCTGCAATCACACGAGGTTTATTGACAGGAACCAGCGTGCTGGAGCCGAGACTCATTTCCCATGCAGGGGTAGAGGAGTTTGACTATGAGTAGCTGGCAGAAGGGGTATTTAGGGGAAGAAACCATCCAAAGGGGGTAGGGAGGGCGTCACTGGAAAATTCCGAAAATACCAGTAATAATCACAAGGGGGGTAACTCTCCGTTTCTCAAGATTATTTTTTTAATATTAATTTATTTATTTATTATGTATACAATGTTCTGTCTGTATGCCTGCAGGCCAGAAGAGGGCGCCAGACCTCATTACAGATGGTTGTGAGCCACCATGTGGTTGCTGGGAATTGAACTCAGGACCTTTGGAAGAGCAGGCAATGCTCTTAACCACTGAGCCATCTCTCCAGCCCTCAACATTATTTTTAAGATTATAATCTAACTTTATGGTCAGCTAGTTCCTGGAACAAAGTCATTGAACCGGCTAACCTAGATTTTTGGCTCTATTTTTTCCTGCTAGAATTTTGGCTCTATTCTTCTTGCTAGAGGGGTCTGGATTTATCCAGGTCTTTCAAAATTTCATGAAGAAAACTCTAAACCAAAGCTTGTTACTTACCTCCCCAATGTACTTATAAAAAAAATGAGAATTCCTTTGCTGTAGGAGTGTTCCCTGCACAGCAAGAAGACAAACAACCCACAGACACACAGAGGATGAAGACTGTATGGGGAGGGGGGTCTCAAAATAGCTTGCCTGGAGTCTTGACAGTAGTGATGAAGCCACCTAGACAGAAGGAAAACATGAACACGAAGAAATGGTGTGTCCTTTTCCTGGACAGCTACAACAAAATACTGCAAACTTAAACTACCCAGAACTTCCTCTCTCACCATGCTGAAGGCTTGACGTCTGAAATCAAGATGGTCGAAGGACAAGCTTTCTCTGGCAGCCATCTAAGAGTTTGCTTGCCTGTGTTGGCATTTCGTGGCTTGTAGACACATTGCCTCAGTCTCTGTCTCTATGAAGCAAGGAGTGTTTTTGTTCCCTTTATGTTCCTCCATGCCTGTGTCTGTGTGTCTCCTCTTGCCTACAAGGACACCAGTCCCAACACAATATGATGTCATAATTTAAGACTTTATTTCCAAAGAAGGCCACATCCATGAGTGGGGTTAGGACTTGACCATGTCTCTTTGGGAGACACAATTCCTCTACAACATACAGCAATGAGAAGTTGGGAGAACTAGAAAATAGATTACATTTAGGGAACAAATAGGAATAACATGTCAGACGGGGACCAACACAAGCCAGGTGCAGTAGCACCTCCAACACCTGGGAGGTGGACTAGGAACATTAGGAGTTCAAGGTCATTGTCTTAGGGTTTCTGCTGCTGTGAAGAGACACCATGACCACAGCAATTCTTATAAAGGAAAACATTTAATTGGTGCTGGCTTACAGTGCAGAGGTTTAGTCCATTATCATCATGAGGGGAAGCGTGGCGGCAGACAGGATTCTGGAGAAGGAGCTGAGAGTCCAACAGGCAGCAAGAAGAGAAAAAACTATAAAGGTTCAAATAAGAATGTCCTCCATAGGTTCCTTATTTGAATGCTTAGGGAGTGGCCCTATTTGAAAGGATTAGGAGTTAAGGCGTTGGAGCTTGGCTGGCAATGGTTAGGGTAGGTGTGAGCTTGTTGGAGGAAGTGTGTCACTACGGGTAGGCTTTGAGGTTTCAGAAACCCTTGCCAGGTCCAGTCTCTCTCTCTTCCTGCTGCCTTCAGTCACGTCTGGTCCGGATGTAGAACTCTCAGCCTCATCTGCCTGCACACCACCATGCTCCCTGCCAGAAGGAAAATGGGCTAAACCACTGAAACTGTAAGCCAGCCTCAACTAAATGCTTTGTTTAATAAGAGTTACCATAGCCATGGTGCCCTTTTCATAGCAACAGAACACTGACTAAGACAATTTCATAGCAAATTCAAGGCTAGCCTGAGCTACAAATGACCCTCTCTCAGATAGGTGGGGGCAGGATTGGAGTAGAGGACCTTGATGAGTAAGTAATAAAAACACACAGAATATTTTCAAGTACAGGACCATTGCTGATTAAGTGTACATTTGGGAAGGAAGAATAGAGGAAGCTATGAGCAGGAGTTTACGGGCAGCCTTGGCTACATAGTGAGTTTGAGGCCAGCCTGGGCTACATGAAACCCTGATTTAAAAAAAAGAAGCGGGGGCGGGATTGTTGTTGCTGGAGAGACATCTCGGTAATTGAGACATCTTTGGCTGCCCTTCTAGAGGACCCACATGGCTGCTCACAACCATCTGTAACTCCATTTCCAGAGGATCCAACGCCACCTTCTGGCCTCTGAGGACACTGCATGGAAGTGGCACACAGATGCAGGGCAGGCAGGCATTCATATACATAAAAAATAAAAGTAGCTGGGCAGTGGTGGTGCACGCCTTTAATCCCAGCACTCGGGAGGCAGAGGCAGGCGGATCTCTGTGAGTTCGAGACCAGCCTGGTCTACAAGAGCTAGTTCCAGGACAGGCACCAAAACCACAGAGAAACCCTGTCTCGAAAAACCAAAAAATAAATAAATAAATCAATAAATAAATGTTAAAAACAAAAGAAGCAGTGGTCTTTGTACTATACAAAGTCACCCCCCAGCCCAGCCCAGTCCCCGTATTTGGCCAGAAGAACGGGCTTTGTTTTCTAACCGCTTGTCTCAGTCAGCCAGGGCGACTTGCTCCCGGGGGACCGTCAGTGATGATGTCTTTAGATATTTTGATTGTCACGCCTGACCCTAGTGGCGCTACACTGGGTCAGAGACCAGATACCAGAGCTGCAGCTAAGCCTCCCACAGCGTGGCGAAGGACCCTCTCTTGGATGTAGGTGAGCTAGCAGTGAGCCGCTGGAACGCGTGGCCGGCAGCTTGGTTCTCAACCCTTCTGGAATGAGCAGCGGTGGCGGAATGGGCACTGTGGATCCACGGTGGCAGCGGCTTCATTCTGTATTGTACCTTATTGATTGGTACCTGTTTGATGGCAGAGGCCACTCCCTCTTTATGGGCCTGTCAACCTACCCTCATAGAAAAAGGGATAATTCTGGTAATTCTGAGATTCTAGCCACTCGCTTCTGCCTTGGCTCCTTCTGGGCTGCTGTGCTCAGACACTGCGGGAATACCGCCATCACAGAAGGCTAACGGAGGAGCGGAGCTGATTCCATCCATCCAGCTGTGGAGACGTTGTCACCCATGCTGGGGTGGCTCAGCTGTCTCTGGTGCCCCTCCCTGCTACAGTGGGCATTTGTCCCTGTCTTCCTGGAAAAAGTTCACATTCCACCCCCAGCATAACCTGGATACAGTGACACACACCTGTAATGTTCCAGTCTGTTCGGAGATTTGCTGATTTCCCTGGATCCCCCTAACTAACTGTATGTTAAATATGCACTAGGTGTATGTTGTGGAGGATTCACCAGAGGAGATTGCTTGGACATGGGTATAAACCAATAGAACTCTATTAGCCAGCAGGCGGCTACATTGGGTGTTCAGAAGCTTTTCTCAGGGTGAGCTCTGAAATAGAAAAACCAAGGGCTGACATCCTTCAGTTAAGAGGAACAGTTAGCCAGAGGCAGAACTACAGAAGCCAGAAAGAAAGGTCAGTACATGAGAGAGGTTCCCAGAACTATGGACGTTGATGGATTGGGCCTTAGTTTTAGTTTTGGCTGGTGTGCTGTCTGTGTGTTGAGTTTTATAGCCAGAATGGTACTTCTGTCATGGAGTCAGTTGTGCCGGTCTGGGGCCCTGTAACAGTATATTCATTAATAAGCTTCTTATTTTTTTCTCGTTTGTTTCAAATCTTTCTAAAATGAAAGCTCAAGAATAGGAATAGGAACATTGTTTAATTCTTCCTCTTTAAGAATGACATTACAGGGAACTGGAGAAATGGACTAGCAGTTAAGAGTGTTGACTGTTCTTCCAGAGGACCCAGGTTCAATTCCCAGCACCCACGTGGCAGCTAACAGCTTTCTGTAACTCCAAGATCTGATAGTCTCACACAGATATATATGCAGGCAAAACACCAATGCAAATAAAAATAAATAAATAGACAAATAAAAATTTAAAAAAAAATAACATTACTTAGTTTAAATCCCAGGGAGGCAGAGGCATGTGGATGTCTGAGTTTGAGGCCAGCCAGTTCCAGGATATCCAAGGGCTACACAGAGAAACCCTACCAAGAAAGAAAGAAAGAAAGAAAGAAAGAAAGAAAGAAAGAAAGAAAGAACATTTATTAAGGGAGCTGGAGAGATGCTTCAATGGTTAAGAGAACTAGCTGCTCTTCCAAAGGACCAAGGTTTGATTCCCAGCACCCACATGGCAGCTCACAACCATCTCTAATTCCAGTTCCAGCTGGGCAGTGGTAGTGTAATTCTGTCTCTTTAAGAGAAAGCCATGCCCACTCCCTGCAGCCTCTCTCCCTCCCTCGCCATCTTGGCGCTCTCTCTCTCTCTCTCTCTCTCTCTCTCTCGCTCTCGCTCTCGCTCTCGCTCTCTCTTCCTCTCCCCTTTTTCCTTCCCCTCCATAGCCCAACTAATAAATATCCAGTTTTATCCTGTACAATGTGACTATCTATGTGCCTCCCACCCGCCACCTGCTCACACTGCTCGCTGGGCTCGCTGGGGACCAGCCACCTTGGTTTGTGGACCTGCCATCACTGGGACCCCACAGCAAGCTGCTGGGGACTCGCTGCAAATCCATAACAGATAGTGCACACCTTTAATCCCAGCACTCGAGAGGCAGAGGCAGGTGGATTTCTTGTGTTTTTTGATATTCAGAATTCATATTAGATTTCTTATTTTTTTATTTTTATTATTTTTGTTATTGAATCATCCTCAGATATCTGCAGGAAGTACTTCTCACTATGTTCTATTATTCTTTCAATATATTATAACAATCACTTGCTTGTTTTTGATATAAGATTTGAAGTTAAGTCTGTGGAGACAGCTCAGTTGTAAACTGCTGATATCACACAAACATGAGAACCTGTGTTTGATACCCAGCATCCATGTAAAAAGTCATGGGTGATGGTACATACTTGAATCCCAGCACTGAGAAGGCAGAGAAAAACAGGGGACCCCTTGGAAATCTGTGGAGACTGAAAAATGCAGGCCCATTTCCACCTTGTCTGCTGGTCAGAGAGTTTGGAGTCTACAGACAGAACTGCACCTCCTAACTCAGGAGGTGGTCGCCTGGCTCTTGTGAAGTTAACATAGCTACATGCCATCCTAACGGGTGGTCAGGATATGCAGGTGTGCTTCTGCTCCTTCTGTTGTAACTGTGAGGTCACCTGGGGAAGGGCGTCTCACTACCTAGACAACAGAATGCCAGTGATTGGATGTCTCAGAGTTGACTGTGTGAGGTAACCTTTTGTATCATGTTAATAAAGTCTCTTGTTGGGGATAGAGAGATAACTCAGTGGTTAAGAGCATTGACTGTTCTTCCAGAGGACCTAAGTTCAATTCCCAGCAACCACATGGTGGCTCACAACCATCTGTAGTGAGATCTAGCGTCCTCTTCTGGTGTGCAGCCATACATGGAGGCAGAATGTTGCATAAATAATAAATAAATCAATATTTAAAAAATAAAAAAATAAAGTCTCTTGTTACCTTCTCCCCCAGTTTACACTGAGTATAAAAGCTGTGGAAAAATAAACACAGGTGATTTCAGGGTCTGAGTAATCCCTGAAATGCCCTCCCAATACTTGCTGTGTTTTCTGTCTTATTATTCTTATGTGTCTGCATATTCTTTAGTTATATTTCTTTAATCCCCACGCCCCTACCCTGGTAAGAAGTATTTTTGTCAAGGCAGGTCCTCGGCAGAAATCTTTGCCAGCCTAGGCTGATCAGCAGGCCCCAGGTTCCCACGAGAGACCCTGTCTCATAACAACAGTGTGGATGGCTCCTGAGAAACCACGCCCACGGCTGACCCCTGACCTCCAAATGCACTCATATGTATTACACACGGACACGTACACATTCACAAACACACACACATACTGATTGGAAGTCCCTGGCCTGGCAGTTGACCTGGCTTGGACTCCAACTCCCAGCCTGCCAAGCGCTGACCCCTCCCCGGGGAGGGTCAGGACCACTCCCCCAGGCTATTTTTGCTGGGGGGCGGGGAAGAAGAACACATGGTTTGGGTTCGCATGTGTGTGCTCTCTCTGTCTTTCCCCTGCCATCCCCCCCAGGACCGCCATCTATTAAACACGGGCATTTGATATGTTTTAATCTGGTCTAATTGGGTTTCTTTGCGCCGGCGGAGCGGCTCGTCTTAGGAAATATTCCTAACACATATATATTCACAGACAGAGAAATATGAAGCCATAATTAAGAAAGATTCATTTTTAGCATCCAGTTTATTAGTTGTGTTTGAGACTGGGTCGCACACAGCCCCAGTCAGACATCACATGTAGCTGAAGGCGACATTGAACACACAGAATTATAGGCATGTACCATTATGCCTGGATTATTGTTTTTCAACAGATAATTTTAAGATTGTGGGGGCATCTTTTTAAGTAACAACAACAACAACAAAAATAACCACAAAGTTATCAACTATTTATAACTACAAAGGAGTAAGAGATACCAAGAGTGTAACTGTAGGGCTGGCAAAATGGAGCCTCCAGTACAGGAACTGGCTGTACAGCCTGCAGAACCATCGTTCTAGCCCAAAACCCACACAGAGAAAAAGAGAACAGATCCAGGTTAACAGTCCTGTCTGTCCTGGAACTCACTCTGTAGACCAGGCTGGCTTGAACTCACAGATATCCGCCGGCCTCTGCCTCCCGAGTGCTGGAATTAAAGGTGTGCACCATCACTGCCTGACCTACACTCACCTTTTTTTTTTTTTTTTTTTTTTTTTTTTTTTTTTTTGGTTTTTCGAGACAGGGTTTCTCTGTAGCTTTGGTGCCTGTCCTGGAACTAGCTCTTGTAGACCAGGCTGGCCTCGAACTCCCAGAGATCCGCCGGCCTCTGCCTCCCGAGTGCTGGGATTAAAGGTGTGCACCATCACTGCCCGGCTCTCACCATTTTTTTTTTTAAAGAGTCTGACTATTATGCAGAATTGGTTTGCCCACTTCTGTCCAACCCAGTGCTGCCCCAGCTTCCCCAAAGCTGCAAAGAAGCGCCGTCTATGAAAGCAGAACAAGTGTGCGCCCTCTGTTGGAGGGAGAAGGAAACTCACTGTTAACGGGCGAGGCACTGGCGGGGCACTCCACCTGCCTCAGAATGCACAGAACTGAGTCACAAATGTCTCCTCGGGAACTCGAGGGAGAAACTGTTCAGGACTGGAGAGCATACAGACAGCTGCCCGTGCTTTGCAAGGAGCAGGTGAAGCCCATCTTGTTGGCCTTTTTGAAGGCCTGAGCTACCCATGCCAATTGTGGCTGTAATCTCAGCACTTGAGGGGCAGGGGCACAAGGATCCGATCATCCTCAACTACCCAGGAAGTTCAAGGCCAGCCTAAGCTATATGACACCCTGTCTTTAAAACCAAATCTACTATTTGTGGCCAGCTTGGTCTACACAGTGAGTCCACAGAGAGCCAGGCATACATCGTGAGTCCCTTTGTAAAAGTAAATAAAATCTATTTCACCCCCTTCCCCAATCATGACATTCCTCTTCTTGTCATGAACAGCAGATATTTTCCCCTGTGGTCAAAGGTACCTAATGGGTTTGGTGTGGTGGCTCACACCTTCAATCCCACCATTTGGGAAGCATAGGCAGGTGGCTCTCTGTGAGTTCAAGTCCTTCCTGGTCACCATAGAAAGGTCTACAGAGAGACCCTATCTCAAAACACCCCCCCCACCAAATTAAAAAGGTATCTAAATGCAGGTTGTGTTAAATTTATGAATATGAAATGCCCTGCACACTTTTAAATCCTTGGCTCTCAGCGGTTGGCACCTTTCTGGAAAGAGTATGGGACTTTGGGGACTATGGCTTAGCTAGCTAGCAGGTCTCCAGGGTAGGCCTTGAAGTTGACCCCACTCCTAGTTCCAGCTCAAGCACTTGACTGCCTGATGTGAACAAGCAGAGTCACGTATAAGCCCCTCCCCCCTCTCAGCCACCTGCCTTCCCACCCATGATGGCCTGGAGCCCCTGAAACATGAGGTCACAGGGATGTCAAAGTAACTAATGCAGTATATGTCTGTGCGTAGAGAAGAGAATCAGGGTTGGGGACGTGGCTCAGCAGTTAAGAGATCAGAGGGAACTGTGTCCCCTGGAACTGAGTTATGGTGGCAGGTGGCTGTGAGCCTCCGTGTGCGTGGTGGGGACCAAACTCAGGTCCTCTAGCAGAGCAGAGCGGTGTCTTAATTAAGACAATTAAGACAGACAAGCACAAGAGCCCTTTGCTGCTGGTGCTTGGTTGAAAGAGAATGGCACCCGTAGGGTCTCCAGTTGGTAGACCAGCAGGAAGGATGAGGGGGTGTGGCCTTCTCGGAGCAAGTGTGTCACAGAGGGGGTCAGACTTTGAGGGTTTCTAAAGCCCATACCACTGCCAATTAGCATTCTCTCTCTCTCTCTCTCTCTCTCTCTCTCTCTCTGTGTGTGTGTGTGTGTGTGTGTGTGTGTGTGTGTGCGCACGCGCGCGCGCACACGCTTCATGCTCATAAGGTCTCGGCTACAACTGCAGCCCCACACCCGCCTGCCTGCTGCCATGCTCCCCACCATGATGGTCATGAACCCTCACCCTCTGGAACTGTGAGCGCCCAAATTAAATTCTTTCTATCATACACTGCCTTGGTCATAATGCCTCTTCACCGTTTCTGAAAATTAGTTAAGATGTCGCTCTGCTAGAGGACCTGAGTTTGGTCCCCACCACCCACATGGTGGCTCACAGGCCATCTGCCATCCATAACTCAGTTCCAGGGGACACAGTTCCTCCCTCTGAGCACCAGGGAGATGTATATATTAATCCACATCTCTTCACTTCAGCCTCAGGCAGACTTTTTGGGCAAGGACAAAAAGCAGCCACGTTCTTCACCAAATAGCTCAAGAATGGCCTCTTGGCCACACACTAATATACTTGTCCTCTCGGACCCTGAGCCAGGCTCCCCACAGCTCATCAGCGCACGCTCAGCACCACTGTCTTCTGTGCTCAAGTGTGAGCTCCTACGATGGCCCTTTAAGCAGCACTTAAAGCATCCAATTGCTTTTCTACCCCACAGTCCCAGGGGCTGTGTTCTTTCAAATGAAAGCAAGGTCAGGTCTGTTGGCAATTCCCCGTCCCCAATCCAACTTCTGTCTTAGTTAAAGTTTCTATTGCTATGAAAAGACACCATGATCATAGCAATCCTTTTCTTTTTTTTTTTTTTTTCTTCTTTTGTTTTTCTGAGACAGGATTTCTCTGTGTAACAGCCCTAACTGTCCTGGAACTAGCTCTGCAGACCAGGCTGGCCTCGAACTCACAGAGATCCGCCTGCCTCTGCCTCCCGAGTGCTGGGATTAAAGGGGTGGGCCACCACTGCCAGCTCAAACTACTATTCTAATTTCTGAGTTTTAAATCCTATTTCTAATACCGGTAGTCATTACTAAGCAATGCTGCGTTTTCAGAGTCTGGAATCTTCTGTTCTCTGAGAAAGACCAAACTGTCATCTATGCAAATGAAACTGTAGAAGAATATGGTGGGAACTCCTTTTACATGTCACTCCCCTCGGTTGGCTTCCTCCCAATTCCTAGGAAGTCAGTGGGAGCAGTTATTTGTACTAAAAATGGAATACACTTGGAAGTACAATCTGTCTGGGGGAAAGCGATGGGAAAGAGCGTAGCGTGCATTCCTGGAAGTGCCTGTTAGTAAAACTTAAAGCTAAAGGATTCTTTGTTTTCCTTCCCCTCCCCTCCCTCTCCTTTCTTCTCTGTCCTCTCTCTCTCTCTCTCTCTCTCTCTCTCTGAGTCTCACGATATAGTTCAGGTGGATTGGAATTCACGGTCTTCCAGCCTTAGCTTCCCAAGTACTTGAACCCCAGCCTCACGTTCATTCTCTCTTCTCTTTCTTTCTTCTTCTTCAGACAGGCTCTCACTGTGTAGCCCTGAAATCTCTCCCAGGCTTCAGGCCACACTCCCTGCAGTCCCTCTCAGGACACAGTGGGTAGACAGAGTGTGCTGGGGTCTTGCAGTCTCTCCACCCCTAACCCTGCAGCTGAAAGCCCAGCCTCCTGATACCCAGGCCCAAGACGACCTTGAGTTAAACTTTGCCTTCTCCTGCTTGGTGACTCCTGGCATGCAGGCTGGGGCCACAGGTGGATGTCAGGCAGGGTGGGGCACAGGTGGATGTCAGGCAGGCTGGGGGCACAGGTGGAATCCATGCAGGCTGGGGGCACAGGTGGATGTCAGGCAGGCTGGGGGCACAGGTGGATGTCATGCAGGCTGGGGGCACAGGTGGATGCCATGCAGGCTGGGGGCACAGGTGGATGCCATGCAGGCTGGGGGCACAGGTGGATGCCATGCAGGCTGGGGGCACAGGTGGATGTCAGGCAGGCTGGGGGCACAGGTGGAATCCATGCAGGCTGGGGGCACAGGAGGAATGTCTCACTTCTCTCACTTCAAACCTATAAGGCCAGGGAATGGATTCTCTTTTTGTTACAGAAGGGTCTATCTGTCTCTTTCCCCTCAAGACCCTCAGCACGCCATCTAAAATGTCTCTCTCCTAACAGACCTCTCTTTGAACCTTCTGTTCTTTCCCTTCAGATTCAGATAGTGACTGCCTCTGACTGTGACATCTAACATTTCTGATAAAGTGTAATTGTTCTCAACTTCCTGTCTATGAGGCTGTAACAGCTTTTGATGTTTATACCACAAGTATTGCCATTTTCCAGAAAAAAATAGACACATTAATTACATTACGATGGTTAAAAGTTGAGTACTAAAATTTGTTTGTGGAAACATTTGATATCTCTCTCTCTCTCTCTCTCTCTCTTCCTTTCTTCCAAGACTGATGCTTTTCTGTTGGCTTTGTGGCTGCACATGAATCTATTGGGATTTTAATTGTCTGCCTCCCCATGGTCCCTTAGTCAGCACCCTGCCAGTCACTAGGGCCTTGACTTGGTGGGGCTTCCAGTTCTGCAGCTGCAATATATACGTTTGAATTAAGTCTCTATTATTCTATTTATCAGTAAGACTCAGAAGTCAAAGGCTGGGGTGAAGACCTGCTAGCTCATAGAGGCTGAGTGGTAACTTGCTGAGCTTGCGTTTTGTCTGGAGACACCGCAAGAGACAGTCTCTTCCAGAGAGCTCTAATCCTTCGTGTGCATCTTCTTTATCCAAATCGCTTGCTTCTCTTTAGACAATTTCCATCAGCTAGCCACTGACTCTGCCTCCTAATTCAAGGTATAACTTTATTGGGCATCCCCAGGAGTGTCAGAGTGCAATCAGAATATCCCCACAACATGAGACAGTGATGGAGGAAGGTCATTGGGTAATAAAGAAACTGCCTTGGCCCATTTGATAGGCCAGTGCTTAGGTGGGTGGAGTAAACAGGACAGAATGCTAGGAGGAAGAGGAAGTGAGGTAAGACGCCTCAGACAGATGCCATTTCCTCTCCTCTTTGGGGCAGACGCGATGAAGCTCCGACCCAGGATGGATATAGGCTAGACTCTTCCTGGTAAGCGCACCTCGTGGTGCTACACACATTAATAGAAATGGGCCAACCAGTGTTTATATGAATACAGTTTGTGTGTCATTATTTTGGGGCATAAGCTAGCCAGGCAGCCGGGAGCTGGTGGCAGGAATGCAGACCTCAGCTCCCACTACAAGACAGGGTTTCTTTTTGTAGCACTGGTTGTCCTAGAACTTGTCCTGAAGACCAGCCTGGCCTTCAATTTAGATATTTGCATCCCAAGTGTTGGCAGAGAGAATCTCAAAACAGCCTAGTGTAGACTGTCGTGTGGTTACTAGTGCTCATGTTTATAGAAATTTATAATGAAAAGGAGAAAGCTGAGCAAGTGAAAGTACAAAATACACAACTTGAGGAGAAAAAGGGCACCAGGAAGTGGACTGGAACTAAGTCCTGTGTTTGAGAAGATAAGCAGATTAAAAAATTGAATAAAGGGAGTGGTGACCTCAGGGCAAGATCCCAACCAGCTAAATTTCCAATTTGTAAAAAGGAGTAAAGAAAAGCTTAGAGCCAGGTGTGGTGGCACACGCCTTTAATCTTAGCACTCAGACTGCAGAGGGTGAAGTCTCTTTACAGTCTCTATGGGCCAGCCTGGTTTACAGAGAAACTTCCAGAACAGCCAAGCTTAGGCAGTGAAGAAAACCATGGAAACCAGAAAGCTGGCGAAGATGTAACTGAATGCAAACAGCAGAACTTGACAGCTTCCATCGCTTGGTTCTGGAGTCAAGGCTGGAAGAAAGAAGCTATAGAATTTGCCTCTGTGACTAAGGAAAGCTGCTGAGGCCAGGCATATGTCGGGGTGTCCCTGAATGGAGCCCAGAGAGGCCATTGTGTGAAGCCGTGAAGTTGAAGCCTTGATTGCCTTGGAGACTCCAAGATGTTGGAGATACCAGAGTCCTGGGATATCTGCTGAAGAGAACTGTTAACAGGAAGTGAAACCATTGCAATCAACAAAGATGAACAGGGTTGGGGATCTGAAGAGCCCTTTACCATCAGACATGGAGATGCAATGTTTGGAGTTTGCCCAGCTGGCTTTCAGTCTTGCTTTGTCAAGTATTTCTCATTGTTCTCCCTTCCCTATAGTAGTAGGGACGGCTTGAAAAAGATTCTCAACCCTTTTGGATCAAGGAGAGAGAGAGGGGTCAATTCTCTGCCACTTCTCTGATCATTCAGGTTCTTACCTGATATCTGACTCCCAAGTTTTTATTGCTAAAAAATAATTAGATAAAGACTTCGATAGGGACTTTGGAAGTTAGACTAAATGTATTTTGCATTATGATATTGCTACAAGTTTATGGGGGCCAGGGAGTAGAATGTGATAGTTGAATGTAATTGGCCCCCATAAGCTCATTGGGAGTGGCACTATTTGGAGGTGTGCCTCTGTTGGAGTAGGTATGGCCTTCTTTGAGTGTGTCACTGTGGAGGCAGGCTTTGAGGGCTCATATATGCTCAAGCCACACTCAGTGTCTCAGTTCACTTCCTGTTGCCCCTGGATCAAGACGTCAATGCTCAGCTCCTTGTCCAGCACCATGCCTGCCACCATGTCCCACTATGATTATAACATACTAAACCTCTGAAACTATAAGCCTCACCCTTTGGGGACAGCTTTTCCACTCTCATGGGTTTGAGACATAGGTCCTTGGCATGGCCATGCCCTGCCAACAACATATATTCACATATTCACCCACTCTGCACATTCACATGAGGCTCCCTCTGCTCCCTACGTTACTATTGGTATTGTAAAATAGAATACATAAAAATGTAATATATGCTTTTTTAAAAAATAAAGGAACATCACAAATCATTGGCAACAGGACAGGTTCTCAATAATCCACAGTGTTGGGGTAACTCAAAATTTGTGATTATGCAGAGACAAGAAGATTGATTGAAGTATAAGCCCCTGTCTCTGGCCTCCATCTTTGGAGGCCCCATTTCTGTGCCGGCCAAAATCTTGACCACTCCCTCAGTCTATTTAAACTGCTTCCCTGGAAAGTTTCCTCGTGGTCTCTGTTCCTTCTTCCTGGTGGTCAAGTTAGCGGCCTCCCGGTTCCACCCCGGGGCCTCCTGAGAGGGCAGTAATCCCACTAAACCTGGATATTTTTTGATTTGGCTTGATTGGGATTTTTGTGTAAGCAGAGAGCTCGTGTTAGGAAAAATTCCTAACACAAAGGATAGCCCTGGTTCTGACAGGGAGCAGACAGGCATCCAGGGTGTCTGTAGCCACTGGAGTTCCCTGGAGAGATGCGCGCACGCGCAGGCCATTTGGTACAGCTGCACTGTCAAGGTCTCTCGTACATTTGAGCGCGTGGTACCCAGTGCACTTGGGCACGTGGAGCACTCTCGTGATGGTGGAGAATGGCCCATGCTTCCTGCAGACCTTCCTGTTGTGAATTCCTGCTGTAGCCAGATAACATTTACTGACGTCACTTAAGGAAATGGTTTAAGGCCAGACCACACATTATGCACTCAAACTAATTCCAGATGGTTAATGGGTTAATAAAAGTAAATCAAAACAAGGACACTAGGACAAAGCAGAATTAACTGACCCCACATCTCTGGAAAAGGAGACTCTTTCTGGATAAACCAGAAATAAGACAATTTACTGGAGAAATATTTTACACCTTCATATAACCCAAATAAGATGAAGATTAGACAAAGTACTTCCATCTAAATAACTATAATACATTTAGGGAGCTTAGAGACGGCAGCATTTCCTTTCTTCCCAAACACTGGGCTGGTTCCTAGGATCCACCTGGAAATCCATCTTTTGACCTCTGTGGGCACCTGCTCTCACACACAAAATAAAAATAAATTTTTAAAAAGTATTTGTGAGGCTAGAAAGAGCACTGGCTGGGAACGTCTACAGAGCAGGAAGCATCAGCTGCTGGGCCATCTCTCCAGCCCGGCAGGACCCTCGATTTGATGGTTACATATCATTACCAATCAGAGTGTGCTTGCTTAAGACTTATTTATTAATTATGTATACGGGATTCTTCCTGCACGTATGCCTACAGGCCAGAAGAGGGCACCAGATCTCATTATAGATGGTGTGAGCCACCATGTAGTTGCTGGGAATTGAACTCTGGACCTCTGGAAGAGCCATCTCTCCCGCCCGAGATAAGGGCTTTCTATATTCAAATCAAACCTTCAGTCTTCTCGACTCATTTTCTCAGGTGCTAGCATTACAAATGCGCAAAAACATACAGCTATTTATTTTTTAAAAACACACGCCTGTCCTATAAAGGGGTGTGGTGGCTCATGCCTTTAATCCCAGCACATAGGAGGCAAAAGCAGGAGGATCTCTGTGAGTGTGAAGCCAGCCTGGTCTTACAGAGTGAGCTCCAGGACAACCAGAACTACACAGTTGGACTTTGTCTTAAAACAAAACAAGGGCCGGGCGGTGGTGGTGCCTGCCTTTAATCCCAGCACTTGAGAGGCAGAGACAGGCGGATCTCTGGGAGTTCGAGACCAGCCTGGTCTACAAGAGCTAGTTCCGGGACAGGCACCAAAGCTACAGAGAAACCCTGTCTTGAAAAACCAAAAAAAAAAAAAAAAAAAAAAAGACACAATTATCCCAACATATCAATGCCCTGAAAGGAAGTTTGACAAAGATTTAAGACTATAAAAATTGCAGAATAATTAGTCTACAATCAAATACAATTAGACATAACAAAAAATATTAAGGGCTGGAGAGAGGAGAGGAGCCAGCAGTTAAAGCAGTCAGCGCTCTTACAGAAGACCTGGATTTTGTTCCCGGCACCACACGGCAGTTCAAACTGCTTCAGAGGCCCAACAACCCTGTCGTGACCTCTGTGGGCATCAAGCGCACACGTGGTGTACATGCACATAGCTGAAACACTCATATACACAAGATAAGAATAAATAAATCCAGGCTGAAAAATGTCTCAGGGATAAAGAGCACTGGCTGCTCTTCCAGAGGACCCAGGTTCAATTCCCAACACCCACATGGTGGCTCACAACCATCTGTAACTCCAGTCCCAAGGGATTCTAAGTGCCTCAGTTGTACAACAGGATTCCATAAGGTGACTTTAGCTCAGCCTGTTTGTCAGCTCAGACAGGAATGTCTGTTGGGAGAGCCTATCTCACCTTGGGTAAAAAATTTCAGGGAGGAGGAACTGCTGGGGACACACATAGCCCCCCTGCAACAGTTTCCTATTTCCCAAGCCACTCATGCCTGTCCTATGAAGGGTGACTCCCAGCTTTTCCCTTTGGCGGACCGTCTCAACTTCCCAAGGGGGAGGCTGCCCCTTGCTGTGGGCCGCATCCCTCGGTTTCTGGAGGGAGACTGCTCCTCACTGTGCACACTAATAACATGGTTCCATCTGTTGAAGGCAGACTCTGGTCTCTTTCTGCCTCTGTCCCTTTACACGGCCTCAGAAATCTAAAATTTGGTGCTGAAACCTAGGAAGGGCATTTGAAATTTACTGGTGGCCCAAACCCTGCACGCAGACCTCCCTTGCTCTCGTCCACACGCCCAACCCAGATGGGCCACCCGTCTCTCCCAGTCGGCTGTTTCTTTCACTCTCTGCCTCCACCTTCTCTCCACTCTCTCCTCTCTGTTTCCTCCTGACACAGTTCGACATCCATATGGGAGTTCACAGCCACAAACACCGGGACACAGTAACTGGGACTTAACTGGGAGGACCACCATTCGGTCTCAAGAGCTCTGGGAGACCCCGGCCTCCATCTCACTGAGAGACTCACTCACTCAGTAGGCACTTTCGATGCCCACTAAGCCTGTAAGTCTGGAGATGCCCTACCCACTTTCCAGGACTGTTTGATCAATTCAAAACCCAAGGGACACCGGGACTGGATTTGATCCGGTTTTACCTTGGTTCCATCCCTGCCATGGGTTCCAAATGGTCTGTGGGAAAGGACATATACCCTTAGCCTGTCTGTGGTCTAATCTGAAAAAGCTCCATTTGGGAGACCCCAGACCAGCCACACTTGTTGGGCTCCCAGTCCCAATCTGGCCTCAATACACACTGGACAATGGCCACAAGCAGGCTTGAATTGGGAACTTTCAATTTCAGTATCTAAGCTGATTTAGATAACTTCATAAGAGGGATGGAGACTGGTCCAAGGCCCCTCCCCCACACAACTCCCAGTTCATTTTAACCCTTCCCATCCCTGCCACTCTGCTCTTATAACCATGCCCAAAGCTAGAACCTTCCAAGACAGAATAGTCTTTCTGTTCTTGGGGTTCCTTTGTCTAGATTCCACACCCTCTCCTGGCCTCTTCAGGCACCAGGCACACACAGGGTGTACATGCATACATACATATACATACATACACACACACAAAATGAAAAAAAAAATTTAATATTTATTTATTTATTATCCATACAATATTCTGTCTGTGTATATGTCTGCAGGCCAGAAGAGGGCACCAGACCCCATTACAGATGGTTGTGAGCCACCATGTGGTTGCCGGGAATTGAACTCAGGACCTTTGGAAGAGCAGGCAATGCTCTTAACCACTGAGCCATCTTTCCAGGCCTAAAATGAAAAATTTTAAGGAATAAACTTTTTTAAAAAAGTTTTAAAAACCTGCTGAAAAAAGTATATGATAAAGGAAAACGGATTACTCAAGAATAAAGAAGTATAAACTTGTCAGATTAATTTAGAAAATAGAAAAGAGCAGCTGACACAGCTAGAGAGGCACCAGGCCACTCTTGTTTCCCAGGTACCTCTTCCCAGGCATAGACGATGCTGGATCTCGACCTCGTCACTGAGCCCTTGAAATGTGGCTAATTCAAGCTTGAAATGTGGCTAATAAAGCTTCAACCCTTCCCAGACTATAAGACTTTGTATGAACAATAAATTTCAGTAATAATACTTTGCATTGCTTACATGTTAAAATTATAATACTTGGATTTGTTGAATTAAATAAAATATAAAATTAATTTTAGCAGTTTCTTCCTTTAACACAACTGTTAGAAATGTTAAACATGTCTGTGACGTGAATTCTAGATAGCATTATATATCCATTCAAGAGTGCCCACTTAAGCCAGGTGGTGGTGGCGCGTGCCTTTAATCCCAGCATTTGGGAGGCAGAGGCAGGCAGGTCTCTGTGGGTTCGAGGTCAGCCTGGTCTACAAGAACTAGTTCCGGGACAGGAACCAAAGCTACAGAGAAATGCTGTCTCGAAAAACAAACAAACAAAAAAGAGTGCCGATCTAGAACACAGATGTAGCAAAACTACTATAGTGAGTGCAAACATACAATCTCTCTACACCGGGAACAGACTCTCGATGCTAACACAGCAGTCTCCAGATAGCAGCACAATGGCTGGGCGCGGCAGTAACACACCGAAGTGCAAAACAGGCAACCAGACCTTCCCCGAAATGAGCCAACTGAAGCTTTGGCATCCTGTCAGTCTCCTGGGCACAAGCTGTCAGCTCAACCATTTCCCTGCCCGCTGTTTCTCTCCTGGCTCAAAAGCTCGGTTCAGACTTTGTTCTTCAAAGGCTAGAGTTATGAATTATTCACCTTGCTGTCTACTGCTCGTGTTTGTTAATTTGATGCCGTTAATGATAGCTACCTGTGTGTTTGCCTCCAGAGGGATGTGTGTGAAATTCTGCATTGTTGATCTGTTAATCACAAGGGACTTGTAAAGATTAAACACACAAAGTCTAAAAGGAAAGCAAATTATTCAGTTGTGTAGAATGAAAACGGTGAGCACATCTGATGTGGAGGTGTGGAGCACATCTGATGTGCAGTCATCTGTTAGCATGACTGCACGTATGTGTTCTGACATCAGCAATAAAGTCCTAGAGACAGACCACAGGAGAACAAACAAGACAAAATGAAAGCAGGTTCACAGAAGGACAAGCGTGATGCTTTGGCCTCATGACACAGGCCAAACAAATGGTAGCATCAGCTCAGTATCCTAAGGCTGAGAAAGCAACTTCCATATCAAGTCCACCTGCTAGCAATTATTTTTTAATAGTGCAAAGCCAAAGCTAAACAAACAATTTCTCGATAAAAAAGGGAAAAACAAACACACAAAAAGCTCTTCTTAAATATTTACTATGTCAAGTTAGGCACTGTGGCACACACCTTACAACCAGCACAAAGGAAGCAGAATCGGGTGGATCTCTGCGAGTGAGTTCCAGGCCAGCCTAGAGGTTGGGGAATAGTATTTTCAGGGGTTACTTTTGTTTACGCTGCATTTGTTTAACTGTGTGAAGCTGGGTTACTGTGCCTGTCTAAAACACCTGATGGTCCTAATAGAGAGATGGACAGCCTATAGCGAGACAGGAGCAGGGATGGGCGGGACAATCAGGCAGAGAGGATAACTAGAAGGTGAAGTCTGGGAGGAGAGAGAAGAGCAACAACAGAACAAGGAGTGGAGGACATCAGGGGCAGCCACCCAGCTACACAGCAAGCCACAGGGAAAGAAGAAAGGTGCACAGAAATAAAGATAAAAGCCCAGAGGCAAAAGGTAGATGAGCTAACATAAGAAAAGCTGGCAAGAAACAAGCCAAACTAAGGCCAGGCATAAGCTTCCGTGTGGTTTATTGGGAGCTGGGTGGTGCCCCCCGCAAAAAGTCACAAGAGTAAAAGATCACATAACACCTGGGTTAGAAAGACCCTGTCTCAAAAAAAAAGACTGAAGAGATGGTTCAGAGGTTAAGAGCATTGGCTGCTCTTGAGAGGACCCAGGTTCAATTCCCTGCACCGACATGGTGGCTCATAACCAGCTTGAGTTCCAGGAGAACCAATGCCCTCTTCTGGCCTCCTTGGGCACTAGGCAAGCACCTGGTCTGATATATATATCTAAACAAAAGACAATTTGTAAGCATTAAAAAAATTACCAAGTCAAAAAGAAGGAAATTCTTTCGTGAGAAATGATATGAAAACTTTGGCTTCGCTTCCTAAGCAGCACCAGTTAGAAGCCATGGATCAACTTGGAAAGTATCCAGAGCCCCTGACTACCCCACTCCCCAACTCCAGGCAGACTCCATGGAAACCCAAGAGAAGGATATACTAGATAGTGTTTACTAGCAAACTCAGCAAAAGATGACAGAGTGTAGCGCCTGCATGTGGGACGGTTTGCGAGCCGGGCAAGGGGCTGGAGATTGAAACACATACACACAGACAGAGACTTGGGAACACGGGTCATCCTTGAAACAAGAATGCCAACTTTATTGTGCTCTAGGGAAGCTTATATAGGGATCCAGCTCTTGGGATTTCCAGCTGTAAACCCACCGTAATTCACTCCCCTGCCATCAGGAATTCATAAGGGTCTCATGCTCAGAGCAGCTGCAGGCACAGGAAAACAAGTTGCTTACTCCTCCGTTCACTCCAGCAGGCAAAGGGTCACAGAAAGAGACAGGTCTGAGGGTCTGCAGCCCCAACAACAAAGGTTCCAGCTTTGAATCCTGTTCACCAAGAGCAGAATTTCATCGACTGTGCCCCTAAAATGGCATTCTGAAGTGTGGGTTATAGAAAACAAGAGATAAAGAAGTATAAGCTATAAGTGCAGGCCACACGAGTAGATATGGCAGAATTGTCTCCATACAGTGATAGCCCATTGTGCCCTCTGAACTGGCGGGTACTACAGGTCATCTCTCCAAAAGTGAGGAGTTTGTAGGGAAAACACACTCTAAGAAACTTGCAGCAATGAGAACTTGCTGGGCAGTGGCAACACACGCCTTTAATCCCAGCACTCAGAAGGCAGAGGCAGGTGACCTCCAAATTCGAGTCCAGCCTGGGCTACAGAGCAGACCACTCCTCCCCTACCCTTACTCCCCCCAAAAGGCAAAGCCATCTTGCTTTTAGATTTTTGTTTTAGATTGGTGGATTCACGAAGGGACTAGATCATTTTCTTGCCTTCTTTCCCCCATCTTTTTTTTAAATATTTATTTATTATGCATATAATATTCTGTCTGTGTATATGCCTGCAGGCCAGAAGAGGGCACCAGACCTCATTACAGATGGTTGTGAGCCACCATGTGGTTGCCGGGAATTGAACTCAGGACCTTTAGAAGAGCAGGCAATGCTCTTAACCACTGAGCCATCTCTTCAGCCCCTTTCCCCCATCTTTTAAATAACTAAATTCTTTAAAATATTTCATTGTACTATTTTCTTTTGAAGAGGAAGACATTGAGTGTAATCTGTGGCCTTCAAAGCAACCATCCTAATTGTCTCACACTAGAAAGGGGATTGGAAAGCACATGGCGTTGGTCAGATCAATCCATACGACACCAGTAAAAAGGTATTCTGGCCGGGCGGTGGTGGCGCACGCCTTTAATCCCAGCACTCGGGAGGCAGAGGCAGGCGGATTTCTGTGAGTTCGAGACCAGCCTGGTCTACAGAGCTAGTTCCAGGACAGGAGAGAAACCCTGTCTCGAAAAACCAAAAAAAAAAAAAAAAAAAGGTATTCTGCCCTTGTTTGTTTTCTCGGTTTCTCCTTTTTTGGGGGGGACAGTTTGAATACAATAGCTTTTTTTTGGTTTTTTAGGGTGGATATATTTTTGCCAATTGAAAACTAGAAAGGCAATTTTTTTTTAAATAGTGTAGGGAAGATTCACTATTTTATATATATACATGTATATATAAATATAGCAACTGTTAACTAAGCTATACTTACAGCATGCACCATTGTGAAAAAGGGCAAAATAGTTTGGGGCATTTGTTTGTTTTTAGATTAAATATTTCTGGATAAGGATATAAAATTAAAACAATATCTTGTCTTGTTAGGTCTAAGTATGTCAGCACTTGGGAGGCAACAGAGGGAAGACTTCTGTGAGCTCGAAGCCAGCCAGGTCTACATAGTGAGTTTCAGGCCAGCCTGGGCTACATAGAGATGCCCTGTCTCTAAAGGAGGAAAAAAAATCCAAATGTGTTACCATTTGGTTAGGGCCCAAAGGATAAGCTTTGTGCTGCACTCTCACCCACTGTCCCTCTCCTGGGTTATTTGAAGGTAGGACAATGTAGCCCAGGCTGGCCTCCACCTCAAGACCCTCCTACCTTTTCCACATTTCCCGTAACTCCAAAGAAACTTCTACCATACAAAAGAAACTGATGCAAATATTCTAAAGTAGCTTATTGATCATAATAAAAATAATCTAACGGCAGTTTTTCTTCATTTGGTACTTCTGACAAACTACATTCATCTGTGATGACTAAAAGGAAAAAAATTAAATCCGAATTCCACTGGCCTTTACAGAGTCTCCCCAGTGGAAATCGCTTGTTCCCGTAATGTAAGCCAGCATGGGTAAGACTTGATTTGTGCGGCTTGGGTGTCATTTTTCAGAGCTTTTCCCCCAGTAACTGTACACAACTTGACTGATCTAGTTTTTTGGGTTTTTTTGAGACAGAGTTTCACTGTGTACCCCTGGCTATCCTGGAACTCTCCATGCAGACCAGGCTGACCTCCAACTCAGAGGGTTAAAGACCCCCACCACCACCACCACCCCCAGGCGACAGTTCTAGCTTCCAGGACAGGACAGGGAAAGGGGGATAGATAGGACAGTAGCTCCTGAGGACGAAGTCAAGGCCAGTGAAAGCGTGTACCTAAGGGTCGATTGGAAGAGACCCTTTAAAACAAGATGGAAAAGCAAAAGTGGCCTCAGTTCCAAACAGAATTTAAACAAAACCGAAGGCCAGCTGAGATGGTTCAGTCCATAAAGTCGCTTGCTTTCCAGATTGTGTTAGATCGTCAGAATTCAACAGGGGGAAGAACGGGCTCCCCGAGTTATCCTGATCACTCCTGCGAGACACGTACACAAATAAATACATCCAAAATGACTAATTTTAAAAACTAGTTAGGGGTGGAGAGATGTCTCCGTGATTAAGAGCACAGGCTGCTCTTCCAGATCCGGCCCCTGCACCCCACAGCGGCTCACAGGCATCTGTTTCACAAGATCCGACACCCGATCCTGACCTCCATGGGCACCAGGCACACGCGTGGCGCACATATATATCCACATGCAGGCAAAACACTACTGCACATTAATATAAACTTTTAAAATATTAAAAATAAAACTAGCTCTCGTTTCTTGAAAAGACACATAACGTTGCTGTTTCCCATTACTGGCTAACCAGGATTGGGCGATATATTCCAACGTTAGACTTTGGAATGATTCCGTATTTGAAATTAGGAATCGTAAAGCAAAATACGAACAACAAAGAACTTCTCGGGAATGCGCGGAATCCAGGATGCGGAAGCTAGAGAGCCGTGCTTCCGGCGCGACTCCGCATGCGCAGGCGGTTAGCCACGTGAAGGGGGGGCCTTGTCACATGACCATCGCTGCGGCGTTGGTGGCCCAATCGAACTTAGAAAGGCGCCCGTGTGACGGATTCGGGCGGTCGGGGTTGGGTCTGTGCTCCACTCCCGTTCGTCCCGGGGACGATCCTGTCTGCCAGGAGCTCCGTGACGCCACCCGCCCTCGCCAGCTCGGGACGGGCGTTCGGCCAGCCGGCATTCTCGGCGGAGATCTCAGGTCTACAGGACGCTCTGCAGTAGAAGCAGCACCTAGAAAACGGAAAATACCGTGGGATCGGTCGGAGTGCCCAGGGACTGCGGCAGAGGACTGAGTCGCCAGAGCTTTTAGATCAATGTCACCACCTGTTCTACCAGATCCAGAACCGATCCAGACCCGTTAGGAGCCGCACGCTGGTTCGCCCCGAGGATCGCGGTGGGAAATGCCGCCTTACAGGAGTCTCCTTAAAGGTTGGCGTCCAGCGCATCCCGAGAACCCCGCCACATTCCGATATGCAAGGCTTTGTTTAAAAAAAAAAAATTATGCCTGGCTTTGGAGGCGCACGCCTTTAATCCCAGCACTCCCGAGGCTGAGATAGGCGATCTCTGATTTCAAGGCCAGCCTGGTCTACTTAGCGAGTTCCAGTACAGTTAGGGCTGTACACAGAGAAACCCTGTCTCGAAAAAACAAAAGTTACCAAATTTGAATTTTAAAAAATCCTTATCGTTAATCCTATCCAGTAAAACTACTAATTACAAATAATTCTCAGCACAGCAAAAATGGGTTTAATTCAATATTCTCAGAAAAGGGAGACAGGGTGCAGAAACCAGTTGTTGCCCCTGCTCCACTAGCTCACTAGCTGCTGGCCTGCAAGTGGCCAGTGTCCACTGGAGCTGCTCAAGCCATGTGATCCCAGTACTCTGGGTGAAGCAGAACTATTAGAAACCAGCCTAGGCTAGACTGAGATCCTGCCTCACAAAACTAAAAGCTTTTAAAGCAGCTTCATCTGCAGGTCTTTATTAATTTTTCTAACGGTTCTGATAGTTCTCTACATTGGCCCAGTGCTGTGGCCCTAATATAAAATTCCAAACTTACTTAAAACACTTGGGGTTGCTTTTGCTTATAACAAAAAACTTGCCGGATGGTGGTGGGGCACGCCTTTAATACCAGCACTCGGGAGGCAGAGGCAGGCGGATCTCTGTGAGTTCGAGGCCAGCCTGGTCTACAACAGGTAGTTCCAGAACAGGCTCCAAAGCTACCCAGAAACCCTGTCTCAAAAAAAACAAAAAACAAAAAACAAAACCAACCTCGATTTCATATTTTCAAGGGTGAACTTTGTTGATGAACGTTGATGTCAAAAGGCCATGTGCTTGCCCTTCTCTCTGGGTGGAGAACCCCCCCCCACCCCCCCTCCATGGCCTCCCTGAGCTGTGAATGTGGGCGGAGACTACCCAGGCCAAAGTCACAGGCAATGCAGAGGACTGAGATCATGGCTGCTCTAAGTATTTAATACAGTAATCAGTAAGTATTTAATACAGTAATCAGAAAACAAGCAACACCGAAGGCGGAACAGCAGGTCCTTATGCCAGAGCCTGTTTGGCGGCCTATGTCAGCCAATGTTTCTAGATCTAGCCAAGTCCAAATGATTCCACAAAAAAAAAAAAAAGGAAATATTCATGGAAATTAATTGAAATACATACCTGTCTTTCTTACCTGGGGTTATCTACTTTAGGGTCTTACCAAGGAAGACTTGTACAAAGTAAAAGTACTTAAGCAGTTAAGAGCACATGCTTCTCTTGCAAAGAGACTAGGTCAGTTACCAGCTCACATAGCCTGTAAGACTAGTTCCAAGGGATCTGACAGCTCACACACATACTCATAAATTAAAAATCAATCACTAAATCTTTTTAAAGTATTTTACCAGTGCTGGGCGTGGAAGTACACACCTTACTGAAGTGTGGGAGACAGAAACAAGTGGATCTGTGAGTTCTAGGCCAGCCAGAGCAATAGTGAGAACCTAAGTCTACGTAAGTATTTTACCAGCACCTTGGTGGTTTTAAAGATTCTTCCAAGATAAAAGCTCACCTTGCAATTACCACTTTGTGATGTGATCTGTGTTAAGTTAGGCTAGTCGACAGAACAGAAACTCAAGTGGCTGTCCAGCCACAGGGCACAGGCTCTCAGGTCTCAGGCTGATGGACTGTGGAAAGACCTGCAGTTAGAATGCTGTTGAGGGAGAGCTGCAGAGCATCGCTGAATCCACCGCTAGAAACAGAAGTCTCCGGCAAGTAGATAAAAATGTAATTCAAGGGCTGGAGAAATGGCTCAGTGGTTAAGAGCACTGGCTGCTCTTTCGGAGGTCCTGAGTTCAATTCCCAGCAACCACATGGTGGCTCACAACCATCTGTAATGAGATCTGGCGCCCTCTTCATGCAGGCAGAATGTTGTATACATAATAAATAAATAAAATCTTTAAAAAAAATGTAATTCAAAGCCTCTCATTAACAAAGCAGGGAATAAACAGTACTTAAGAATGTTTTTAGCAAGACAGCGTCCCCAACCCCCCCACACACACACACACACATGGTTTCACTGTGTAGCCCTGGCTGTCCTGGAGGTCACAGACATCCACCTCTGCCTCCTGAGCACTGCGATTAAAGGCTTGTGCCACCACCAAGCTTTTTTTTTTTTTTTTTTTTTTTTTGGTGAGACTTTGTTGTTGTTTTCCAACACTAGGGATGCAGAGCAAGGCAGATCTCTGAGTTTGAGGCCAACTTGATCTAAAGAAAAACTGTCTTGGTGGTGGATCTCTGTGAGTTCGAGGCCAGCCTGTTCTACAGAGCTAGTTCCAGGACAGGCTCCAAAGCTACAGAGAAACCCTGT
Organism: Microtus oregoni; assembly: GCF_018167655.1. NCBI lineage: Eukaryota > Metazoa > Chordata > Mammalia > Rodentia > Cricetidae > Microtus > Microtus oregoni. Next base: position 3,062,402 of record NW_024543830.1, on the reverse strand, counting down.
CTCAAAAACAAAAAGAAAAAAGAAAAACAGTGTTTTCAGGTAGATATGATGGTATAAGCCTTTAATCCCAACAGTAGGAAGACAGAGGCAGGAGGATCTCTGAGTTCAAAACCAGCCTGGACTACTAAGAGTTCCAGGACAGAGGGCTCTGTTACACAGAAAAACCCTGTCTCAAAATAGAAAGTTTTGAATCACAACAAATTGATTTATTACTTAATTTTACCAAAAACTTCTATGGTTCTATTATTTTCCTTAAAGGAAGCAATGTTTGTTTTCAGACAGTCTCACTCTGGAACCCAGGCTGGCCTTGAACTGTGGCAATTCTTCAGCTCCCTTGACCTCCTAAATGCTGGGACTACAGGCAGGAGGCACACACCAAGTTGTTGGTGTCTCAATAGCATAAGACAAAGCCAGGGTCCATACTGGTGTTGCATTTATCTGAGAATTTGGGAGGCAGAGGCAGACAAATCTGAGTTCAAGGTTAGTCTGCTCTACTTAAAGTGACACTCACTATCCCCTCCCCTCAAAAAAAAAAAAGACAAAACCACAAATTTCAGTTACTTGTAGTTAAAAACACTCCAGTATTTTCCATCTCTCCAGAAGCAGAATTAAATCATTAAAATTTTCTCAATATATAACCATAAGCATGGAATCATTACTTAGCACTACATCTAACTGGACAAAAATACATTTCAGAATCATCCACAAACCAAATTAAAAGATTACTTAGGGCATGGAATCATTACTTAGCACTACATCTAACTGGACAAAAATACATTTCAGAATCATCCACAAACAAAACAAATTAAAAGATTACTTAGGGGAGGGCTGGCAAGATGGCTCAGAGGTTAAGAGCATTGCCTGCTCTCCCAAAGTTCCTGAGTTCAATTCCCAGCAACCACTTGGTGGCTCACAACCATCTGTAATGGGGTCTGGTGCCCTCTTCTAGCCTGCAGACATACACACAGACAGAATATTGTATACATAATAAATAAATAAATTAAAAAAGATTACTTAGGGGAAACCCAAAACTAGGGATTTAAAAAAAAAAAAACCTACGTAAGAATTAAGATATTATGGGAAAATGCTTGGGCTCTCATTCTAGAAAAACCCATGTCCATGCCATAGTTCAACTCTGAACTCAACCTGCAACTCAAAAGGTAAATTAGAGCCAATTCAGATCTTTTTTTTTTTTGATTCTGAAAAGATTAATGAGGAAGATGAGCTTTTGTTTTAGTTAATGCGACAAGAGTGTCTCTGTGTATTCTTGGCTATCTTTGAACTCTGGACAACAGGCTGGTCTCAAACTGGCTACCTCTGCCTCCCAAGGGCTGGGATTAAAGGTGTGACTCACCACTACCCTCCTTGGGAAGATGAGTTTCCTAGTACCTGTTGTCACAACTAAGTCTGAGTAACCTTCCTGCCACTTCTGTTTTTAAAGACTTTGAAAGAGCCGGGCGGTGGTGGCGCACGCCTTTAATTCCAGCACTCAGAAGGCAGAGGCAGGTGGATCTCTGTTAGTTCGAGGCCAGCCTGGTCTACAAGAGCTAGTTCCAGGACAGGAACCAAAGCCACAGAGAAACCCTGTCTCGAAAAACCAAAAAAAAAAAAAAAAAGACTTTGAAAGAGTTTATGGTATTACTGGAGCGTGAACATCAAACACTGAAGCTAATCATTATTAACAACTCTTCGCTTTATTCAAAGCAATTCAGTTTCAAATTACAGCAGTCAGAAAAAAAGAACACACAATCAGTTTGCCTGTCCTTGTGTTTAACACTGAGGTGGCTTTATTCAAAATACAGTTGCACAAAAGCAGTAATTCCAGTCTCTAAGGACTAACATACCGTGTACACAGGCGGTACAGAGCCTTAAAACCGAACTCAGAACTACACAACAGAGCCCACCCTTGCTCATTTGCATGAAAACACCACCCACAAAGCTAAGTAAGTCTTAATGGTTATTTGGAGGCCCTAGTCATTGTTTTAAACCCAAGAACTCTAATTTTGATTGCACAATAGATGATTGATTTCAAAAAAGTCAATATATAGATTTCCTTTTTAAAAATAAGCATTTATTTTGAACCTGGCACCGTGTGCCGAGAGAGTCCTTAGGGACTAGAAGCAGGCGTTCCTGTGACTGAAATGAGGAAAATGTTAGTCCTTGGAGAGCCCAGTACCGGCACGGAATCTAGAACATGTTTATTTCAGATATGCAACTTTGTTAGCTTCTCTGCAAATATTTTTATACTTGTTATTTTAAAGTATCGTGTCAAACATCTTAAATTTAAAAAGCAACAGTCCACTATTATGAACAATTTCTGTGTCCCAGTAGAGGCAAAGAATTTCAATTAATTTGCTGATAGTAACTTTAAAAAAAAAGATATACAAAAGGAAAAGAAAAATCAGTGGCCAAGAGTTAAGAACAAATTGCCTTGAACGTGGGGCCTCTGGGACAAGAAAAGGGAGCTGTCGACTCCGTTTACGTAGTGGCCATGGAGGGGCACATACGCTTACTCCAATGTTCTATTATTAATAGGCAACCACTTGAAATAAAGCCCAACTTCAATACTGATTTTCATACAGTCCTCCAACTGCCATTATATTCCAATCAAATGCTGTATTTGATCACACTTTGAAACTATAGGAAGAATAATTAAAGGTTCTACTCAGAAATATAATAAATACTTCACAGCGTTGGTATCCGAATCAGCCAGGAAAACAACTTAGTAATTAGACTTGAAGGCATTATTAGTTATCAGCGGGTGATGGGTCTAGCCTCTGAGAAAGGAGAACGCTTTAGCCTGGCAGGGCTCGCGTGTTTGACAGTAAGCAAAGCCTGTCTCCCTCACACGCCTAGCGCTCAACACTGCTCAACTGATACAGAATCTCTTCCACGCCACGTGTCTGAAACCCAGACACTTTCCCGGGTGTCCACAACTCTGCCAGCTCTCTTTTGGCTATGGAGAGGAATGAAGCACTGGAGGGTGAGGGTAGACAGCAGCTGGAGACAGCGCACAGCAGGGCTCCCCTGCGAGTCTCCCTAGCAGCCTTAACTGTATCCGCGGCCTTGGTGCTGAAGAGAACCCTCTCACTCTGCGTCTACTTCCCAAACCATGACAGGAAAGCTCTCACATACCACCCAGCCCCCAAAACTGCCTTCAAGCTATTGATTTCTGGATCATCTCTTAAAAAAAAAAAAAAATCAGCTTTATCACTCAAGAGACTTGCCATTTCATATTACAGCTGAGTGTATTGTTAATTTATAAATAACTTTAAAACACTATGAATAAAATGCACCAGACTAGGCCTGTGTAAAAGCAACCATGTTTTAATTATGAGCTAAAATGTCTAATACATTAAGCATGAATTATAAAAATCCAGAATCTAAATACAGTGCTAAAGAATTTCACAACGGGAAGATGAATGAAAATTTTTTTCTACATACATTATGATTAACAGACAAGCAGATCTCAGTCGGAATGGTAAGGCCAAATAGTAAAACCACACTTTCCTATAAAAGCTGCACATCACCTCTAGGGACAGCTATCATACATGAAGAAACAAGACATGGCTGCTCTACTGCACACCAGGAGCAACCTCATCCTGGAGGGGCTAGTCATCGTCTTCCTCTCCATCATCCTCAGCATCTCGCTTCCTTTTCTCTCCCCGCACACCCTCTTCTTCTAAAACGGAAGAATATAGGATCATTTCAGCAAAGGAATTTTTGTTAAGTTAGAAAGCTTTCAATCTCAGAAAAAAAAAATAAATGGCAAGAGAAAATTATCAATTGTTTCACTCTAAAATGTCGTCCAATTTCAGAGTATAAGCGAACTTGAGAGAACCTGACAAACCTCATGGGCAAAGGCAGGTGAAGACTCTAACTGCTTGACATCAGTGTGACTCTATGCAAACACCAGTGTGAAGGGCGAGGTAAAGACGAAATTAAAGGGACATCCGGGATCAGCCATTCCTCTCTGGACTGAGGTACCAGGCTCTACAAAATGAGATTCCAGAGTGCAATAAAGTGAACAAAGCTTTTGTTTTTGTTTCTCTGTGTATCCTTGGCTGTCCTGGTTGTCCTCACACTGAGATCCACCTGCCTCTGCTTCCCAAGTGCTGGGACACACTGTGTCTGGCTTTCATTTCCGTTTATTAAGTACAAGTAACAAGCTGGCTTTTTTGTTTTGTTTTACTGGAATTAAAGTTCTTTCCAAACACTTCTCTACTTCTCAAGGCACCTTATGATAAACAACAAAACCAAAGGGACCAGGAGAGATCCCCATAAGACTCAGTCCTCAATAATCCATCCCATGTGTTATCTTTAGATTCAGAATTGCTTAAGACTGATGCAACTTACCCTCTTCTTCCTCTTCTTCCCCTTCATCAACATAATCATCATCATCTTCTTCATCCTTCAAATTCAAATATTCAGTGTGAGAAGAAATGAACCATGACTTGGGCATTTACTGTTTAACAAATCCCAACTGGAGCAAAGAAATTATAGTCCAGGGGCTGGAGCACGTATGAATAAATCTTGTTCCATGTATGGGGCTGGAGAGATGGCTCAGAGATTACGAGCATTGACTGCTCTTCCAGAGGTCCTGAGTTCAATTCCCAGCAACCACATGCTGGCTCACAACCATCTGTAATGAATTCTGGTGACTTCTTCTTCTGTCCTGCAGGCATACATGCAGACAGAGTATTGTATACATAATAAATAAAAAAAATATTTTGGCCGGGCGATAGTGGCGCACGCCTTTAATCCCAGCACTCGGGAGGCAGAGGTAGGCGGATCTCTGTGAGTTCGAGACCAGCCTGGTCTACAGAGCTAGTTCCAGGACAGGCTCCAAAGCCACAGAGAAACCCTGTCTCGAAAAACCAAAAAAAATAAAATAAAAAAATATTTAAAAAAAATTATAGGCCGGGCGATGGTGGCGCACGCCTTTAATCCCAGCACTCGGGAGGCAGAGGCAGGCGGATCTCTGTGAGTTCGAGACCAGCCTGGTCTACAGAGCTAGTTCCAGGACAGGCTCCAAAGCCACAGAGAAACCCTGTCTCGAAAAACCAAAAAAAAAAAAAAATTATAGTCCACTGTGTTCTAGAAAGGACAATTTCTGTCAGTTTTGCTTTTGAACCTAACTAAGCGTCTACATTTTTTTTTAATATTTATTTATTATGTATACAATTCTGTCTGTGTGTATGCCTGCAAGCCATGAGAGGGCACCGGACCTCATTACAGATGGTTGGAGGAGCAGGCAATGCTCTTAAACCTCTGAGCCATCTCTCCAGACCCAAGCAACTACATTTTTAAAAACACAGGCTGTGCTTTAGACGAACACTGTTTAAGGAAACTTTCTCCAACAACACAAATGTCCTCTGTGTTGTGCTGTGCACCACCACACACGCGCTGGTGAGCGCTCAAACTGTGACAGCACAATGTGGGAGATGCACCTGAGTTTTGTGTGATTTAAACTGCCTGTTTGCTTGAGACAGGGTCTCAGGATGAAGCCCAGGCTAACCTCTATCTTGACGTGTGGTTACGTTCCAGTACTGGCTCTGCCTCTCGAGTATGGGGATTATAAGCACTCATCACTGTCCAGCTTACTTTTAACTTTCTTTTTTTAAGATTTATTTATTTATTAAGTATATAGTGGTCTGCCTGCAAATGTCCCTGCAGGCCAGAAGAGGGCAGCATATTTCATTACAGATGGTTGTGAGCCACCATGTGGTTGCTGGGAATTGAACTCAGGACCTTTGGAAGTGAAGCCAGTGGTCTTAACCTCTGAGCCATCTCTCCAGCCCCCCAGCTTACTTTCAAACAGCCACATCTGCCCACCATAACAGAAGCAGGTCTTGACTATTTTAAAAACAAGGTACTCTACTTTACAGATTGAGCCACAGATGATATGAACCCCGACACCAAATACCATCATACGTTAAGTAAATAAATGTATTTCGCTAGATCTGTTTTCCAATTAATAAAAGCAAAATGAACCAAAAATCTGAAATCCAAAATGTTTCAAAACTCTGAAATTTTGAGCATCAACGAAATATAGAAAATGCCAGGTGATCTCGCCTGGACCTTCAGTCAAACTACAAGTATAATAAAGACACAGCATAACACCAGACACAATGGTGCATGCCTTGAGGCAGAGACAGGCAGAGAAAGTTCCAGGTCAGCCTGACATGGTTAAAAACATGACCATCACAATCATCCTGTGTTATGCATTCATGCTTGCATGTACATGATCACATATATGTGGGTTCATATGTATGCACTTAGGCATTATGAGGCCAGAGGATGGCCCTGGTATTGTTCCTTACACTTATAATCTACTGTTTTTTGATATGGGGCCCCTCATCGGCCTAAACCTGCCACGTGGCCTGTACTGGCCCAGAGATTCACCTGTCTCCACTTCTCCTAGGCTGCCACCATGCAGTTTTGTTTTGGCTTTAGAAACACTGTTTCAGCCAGGCAGTGGTAGCGCATTAATCCCAGCACTCAGGAGGCGGAGGCAGGCGGATCTCTGTGAGTTCGAGGCCAGCCTGGTCCAAAAGAGCAAGTTCCAGAGAAACCCTGTCAAAAAAAAAAAAAAAAAGAAGGAAAGACTGTTTACTGTTTCTCTGTGTACCATCACTATCTAGCTGTTTTTTGTTTGTTTTCTTAAAGGGATTCTTGAAATTGAACTTAGGTCCTTATATTTTAAGTTACCCACTTTACCAACTGAGTCATCTGCCCATCCCCTTGATCTTTTTAAAATTTTATTTAACTTTATTTTATGTGCATTGGTGTGAAGGTGTCAGATCCCCTGGAACTGGAGTTATAGACAGTTATGAGCCACCATGTGGTTCCTGGGAACTGAACTCAGGTCCTCTGGAAGAACAGCCAGTGCTTTTAACCACGGAGCTATCTCTCCAGCCCAATTTTCTTTAATAAAAGACTGTTTGACCATGAACATTCTAATTATTAGTATATGCTAATTTCCTCAGACTTCTTAATATATGTAAGATGGTTTTCTCCTTTCTAAAACACATATTATTGTTGTGTGTACATACTACTGTTGTACATGCCGTGTGGGGACGTGCCACAGAATACGTGTGGAAATGAGCAGACAATTCGGAGTCAGTCCTCTCCTTCCACCTCTCCGTAGGTTCCAGGGATTGAACTCGGGCCCCCAGGCCTGCACAGCAAGTGCCTTTACCAGTGAAGTCATCACTGGCACGTTCTCTACTTTTTAAAATAATTCCAGCCTCCAACTGGGTCTCTTCTTCTAGTTTTACACCCTCTCTTCTACCGTCAGTTACTCTTGTAATTTTATGCTGCCACAGACTCAGAACAGAGCATCAGACGTGAACACGCAGGACACAACGTCTAATTCCAACACGAAATGAATACTCTCCGACACAAACAGGCTCGGAAGACTTTCATTACTTATATTTTGACTGCTCAGAGCCTTTTGCACTTACTGTTGTGATCTTAGCTATGCTACAAATATCTAAGCATCAGACAGATTTGGTACTAAGTATCTAAAAAACAACCAGCCAAGCCTCTCTCCATCTTACGACTACACAAGCTTACTGCTCTTCAGGTATATATATTATATACAATATATTTTATTATCTACAACAGAGCCATGTGTGGTGGTGCATACATGCAGCTCTATAGGTGGGATGGGATGACTGTAAGTTCAAGGCCAGCCTGGGCTACAGAGCTAGACTATCTCAAACCCATTTGAGGGACGGGCTGGGGAGATGCCCGTACACTATGAAGACCTGAGTGAGCTCAGATTGCCAAGTGCCACATAAAAGGTGACATAGTGGTGAATGCCTACACTCGTGACGCAGGGGAAACATAAGCAGTCAGATCTCGGGCCTGCTAGCCAGCCAGTCTTACTAAGTTCCAAGTTCAGCACAAAATGTAAGCAGTGAATGTTTAGTAGTTAACAGTGCTTGAAGGCTGGGCACAGTGGCAGGTCTTTAATCCCAGCGGGTCAGGGGAGGCAGAGGTAGGCCTTGAACTCACCTTAGAGTTCAAGGACACCTCAGAGGTGAGTTCAAGGACAGTCCAGTCTACCTAAAGAATTCTAGGACACCCAGGGTTACAGAGAGAAACCCTACCTCAAAAAACAAACAAACCCGACCTGGAGCAGAGATTAGATTCCCAGACCCACATAAAGCTGGTTGCAGTAGTGTCCATCTGCAGTCCTGGTTTTCCTACTGGAGAGATAAAAGATGGCAGAGAGAACCCCCCAAGTGTGTGGGTCAGCAAGCATGGCAAACACAGTAAGCAGAGACTATCTCAGACGGAAGCTAAGGATGGATAACAAAAGTTGTCCTTTGACCTCTGCATGCATGTCATTGCCCACACACCTGTGAACATTCACAAAAACAGAAACGTGCATACAAAACACACACACACACTTTAAAAAAAAGGGGGGGGGGCTGAAGAGATGGCTTAAAGTTAAGAGCACTGGCTGCTTTTCCAGAGGTCCTGAGTTCAATTCCCAGCAACCACATGGTGGCTCACAGCCATCTGTAATGAGCTCTGGCGTCCTCTTCTGGCCTGCAGGCAGACAAGCAGGCAGAACACTGTACATAATACATAAAAGAAAAAAAAATCTTTAAAAAACAAATCAATAGTCAAGGCACACACATTTAACTCCAGCAGAAGCAGAAGGAACTCTGAGTTTGAGGCCAGCTTGGTCTACAGGGAGAGTTCCAGGACAGTCAGGGCTGTTACACAGAGAAACCCTGTCTTAAAAAGTCAAACAAACAAAAATGAAGACAGAAAGGCAGTGAGACAGGGTCCTGCACCCTAGACTGATTTACGCCTTGCAACACAACAGAGAATGAGCCTGCACATCTTCTCCTCGGTTCATTACCCGAGTAACAGTGCACAGCATCACCTCCAGGGACCCAGTCCCCTACAGGACCAAAGGGACAGTGGGGCAGGAAACTCCACGAAGTGGACCTTAAGAAAAACCAGGGACTCTGTTCTCTTAAACTAAAGGAAATGAAAAGGGGAAGGAAGTATGGAGGAGAGGGACAGAAAGGGAAAGGAGAGGGACAGAAAGAGAAAGGAGAGGGACAGAAAGGGAAAGGAAGAGCAGGAGAAAAAGAGAAAAAAAAGCAAGTGGGAGGGGGTAGAGGGGACAAGAAAAGGGAGGGGAGGGAGAGGAAAGGTAAGGAAAAATAGGGACAGAAAAGGGAAAGAGGAAAGGAAGTAGAGGCATTTTAAACATCTTAAAGATGCAAAAATAATAGCCATTTGTAATTAAAAAAAAAAAACACTTGACAGACTAGCCACATTGATGCTTCAGGAAGCACAGACATAAAGCACTATCTGAATTCTGTTTAAACAAAATTTACTTGGTCTGATGTTTTGTTGTTGTTGCTGTTTTGTTTTTTGCTTTTGTTTTTTCGGACTGAAGTTTTAAGGCATTTTAAAAGTCATCCTTTGATGTCTCAATAAAGCTTCAGCATTCAGCAGAAAGTCACTCACTGCTGTGATGACCTTTGCCTTGTTAGTGGGAACTGCTTCCTGACTCACATATGAACAGTATGACGTACATCCCAATATTCCTAAAGGACAAAAAGTCCTTGATACATATTAATCCCTTTCCTCTGAAGAACAGCCAAAATGGGAAGAAATACAAGGCTCAAATAAAAAACAGCTAACCAGGGGTCTCGGGATTGTAACTCGATCGGGAGGATGTTTGCCTAGCATGCAAGAAGCCTTTGGTTAGATCCCCGGGACCACATAAACCCAGTCATGGTCAGGCCAGGACTCGGGAGGCAGAGACAGGAGCATCCCTGAGTTCCAGGACAATGCAGAGAAACCCTGTCTCAAAAACAAATTAACATAAATAAATAAAGGTGTAATGGAATGTGCCAGGTGTTGGCCTATAATCCCAGCCCTTGCGAAGCTTAGCAGGATGACCAGTAGTTCAAAGACAGTCTAAGTTACATAGTAAGACCCCATCTTAAAAGGCAAAAATAACCACCTGGAAAGAGGACCTGGGTGCTGCTCCTAGCACTTACATCGTGGCTCACAAATATCTGTATCCAGCTCCAAGGGATCCTAGGCCCTCTTTGGCCTCTATGGTTACCATTCACACAGACATACATGCACACAAAATACTCATACATAAATAATAATACGTTTTAAAGGAAAAAACACAATGCATAATCAAACACACCATTCCCTTCTCATTTATTTTGAGCACCAATGGCCTCTGGTGCTCTCCCACACTGAGCTCCTAAAAACAAGAACTCTGGTTTGTGGGCTCGTTTGTTCTGAGACAAGGTTCCTCTGTAGCCTAGGCTATCCTGGGGCACACTAGGTAAGCCTACGATATCATTAAACTCCTGCAGCCCTGCTGCCTCACCCTCCCAGAGTGATGCTCATGAGCTACCCCACACCTAGCTAAGCCAAAACTTCATTTTTGAGCCCCTAAACAATCCCATCCAGAATGAAAATGTTCCTGGCCTTGCACTAACTTAATGCTATGTATATTTCCAAAATTTCTAATCTATGTTTGGCTATATCATTTTGAGTTAACATTCCCCAACATTCAGTGTAGTCATCCCACGGCTGGCTGAAAGTAACTTTTAAGGCAGGAGTGAATGTCTGTGTGACCCCGGAGGCAGAGGTAAGGGGACTGCATGGCAGCCTGGGGTGCAGAATAAAAACAATACACACCCCCCCCACACACACACACACTACAAAATGTACTTTTGGGGGGGGGGTCTTTCGAAACATCGTTGTGTATCTTTGGCTGTCTTGGAACTAGCTCTGTAGACCAGGCTGGACTCGAACTCAGAGATTTGCCTGCCTCTGCCTCCTGAGTGCTGGGATTAAAGCCATGAGCCACCACCATCCAGCTCAAAATGTAACTTTTAAAGTATTTCCTACTTATACTTAAGAGTATATCTATTACTGACAGAGAACATACAAGGCCAAATGCAAATAAAACGAAACCAGGAGACTCTTATTTTACCAAACAGACATGAGAAACAGCCAAGCTATCTGTCCGCTGGAAGAAACTACAAAGGCTCCCCTATAAATTAAGATGCTTAAACAAGTTTTGTTCTTCATGTCTGTGTAGTTTCTGACTTACAAAGCGCCAAACAAGTTTAAGGCCTCGTTTTTGTACATTCATTTCAAATTTAAAAATAGTATCAGGAAAAAAAATAACAACCATTCACCAGATATTGTCTACATAACCATCATTACATTAAAAAAAAAAAAAAAACCTACAGCTAATGAAGCATGCTTTGGTGGCAACAGGGACATTATAGCACTCAAGAGGGCAAGTAATGGCCATATACGCATAATATAAAGGGGCACTGAGATGTCACTGAGGCCAGCCTGGTCTACACAGCAAGTTCCAGGACAGCCAGGGACACACACAGAAACCCGGTCTTTAAAATAAAAAAGGATGAGGAGGAGAAAAGCAGCTGCAAGATGCAGGGGTACCAAGCTATGCAAGAAGACATCTCGGGTCTCTGAAGTGTCTGTCACGTGTCAATCAGGGTACAGACTCAGACACTCACAAATGTTCCCACCACCCCACACCACAGAGGGCAGAATCAATTTGAGGGACACCTGGGATATAAACAGCAACAAGCAATGGAGTCCTTGTAGAACCACTATGAGATTCAGCTAAGTCTACACCTTTCTGAGGCCCAAGTCAAAAAGGCAACTTTGCCTTTTCCTTTTCTCTCTTTGGATGCTGGTCAGAACAAATAAAGCTTTTTCTGATAATTTGGGTTTCCATACTCCTTCTCTTAAGACCCCTTTCCTGCCACGTGACTGCTTGTCCAACATGTGTCTGACCTCTGCACCAGTTTTTACACCATGGTGGTTTAGTTTGGTTTTCTTCTCCCGTCCACTATCCTCTGGCAGCTGCTGAGACTTACTGCTTTCCTACTCTAGGAATTTTTAATAAAACTGTCCTTGAGCTAAAAAGCAAAATCAAAACTAACAAGTGTCCATGGTTGTCATACAGTATAGGAGCACCCAGCAGGAAGCTGAGAGAGAAGATGGACAGACCTTACCCACAGGTTAGAAACCAACTCACGACTCACCCTTCAACCCTCTGCCTGTCCCCAAACCATCATCAGTGCAAACACCAAGTTTCCAATCACCTGAATTTCTTCTTTCATTAAGTATGAGAGGCCCACCTCCTCTTCTCCCTCTCCCGCTTCTGAACCTGCTTCATCCTCATCTTCATCCTCCTCTTCCTCCTCCTCTTCATATCCTTCAGGTGGACCAGCTTCATCTTCCTCCTCATCTTCCTCATCTTCATCTCCATCTTTAAGAGACATTTGGAAAGATAAACAGATGGCTGGTCAAATGCTTCTGCCTGGCATGCAGGCCCTCCTCACCCTGCCCAATTATCTCAACACCACCAGCCAATGGGGAGAGGATTTCAAGGTGTTCCCACTCCTTTTTTAAAGAAACACATTCTGGCCAGGCAATGGTGGCGCACGCCTTTAGTCCCAGTACTCAGGAGGCAGAGGTAAGTGGATCTCTGAGTTCAAGGCCAGCCTGGTCTATACAGTGAGTTCCAGGACAACACAGAGAAACCCTGTCTGAAAACAAAACAAACAAACAAACCTCCCCAAACCTTCTGTTTCATAGCACTGTTACTAATCACCTTAAGAAGTACCTTTTCTAGGACTGGGGACACGGTCTAGCGTGTACCTGTCATGTGATTCCACCCCCAGCATCACAAAAGATAAGCATCTTCCTTAACCCAGGTAATTACTGAGATAGATTTTCATACACTATATGGCACTGAAGTTGGTTTTACTTTGTAGCCACTTCAAAGCTTGCTTGTTGCCAAGCAAGGTGGCGCACACCTTTAATCCCAGCACTAAGAGGCAGATGCAGGTGGATCTCTGAGTTTAAGGCCAATCTGATCAACACAGTGAGTTCCAGAACAGCAGGAGTCAGGTCTCAAAAAGAAGAAACCATTACCCTCCTCGTCCTCCTCTTCCGAGTCGGGGGCCTCGTTGTCCTCCTGGTCAAATCCATCTAAGTAGGTGATCTGCTGCAGCAGCTCGAAAATGCTTTCTCGGTAGTCCTCCAGGTTCGTGATCTCACAGTTAAACAAGTCGAGACTTTTCAAATTCTTAAGATTTTGCTGAAAAAGTAAAGTTAAAGGTTACAATCAAGATTTTAAACACTATGTTCTTCAATTTTAATGAAAGATCTGAAAAACACACACGAAGTTAAAGAATGTTTTTTGCATTTTTAATGCTCTGTAAGGGTCATTCTACCAGAACAGCCAGCTCTTGTGGTCTGTCACCACTACACCTCCAGCGCCTTTTCTTACAGCTTGGTTTCTTCAGCGTCTATAAGGCATTTTTGCTGACAGAATCTGTGCACAGGGCTGGAGAGATGGCTCAGTGGTTAAGAGCACTTACTGCTCTTCCAAAGGTCCTGAGTTCAATTCCCAGCAACCACATGGTGGCTCACAACCATCTGTAATGAGGTCTGGTGCCCTCTTCTGGCCTGCAGGCATACACACAGACAGAATATTGTATACATAATAAAGTAAATAAATGAAAAAAAAAAAAAAAAGAATCTGTGCACAAAGAGGCAGCAGCATGCCTCATCCCAGCCCGGTAGGAGATCAGATAGGAGCAGAAGGCCAACTGGGTCTACGTAGACCACGCCTCTCCAAAGAGCAACAGGTGGCACGATCACATGGTCACCTTAACCAGCACCCACGCTCCTTTCCAATAGTTTAACCTCACACCATCTTATTTTGTTAAAGACAGGTCTCACTCCGCAGCCTAAGCTGACCCTCCGCTCTCAATCCCTTTAGCCTCCCAAGACTGGGATCCAGGCAGACACCACCACATCAAGCCCAACACTCTGAAAAACCTAAGGACAGCCAGGCGGATCTCGTGACAGGGTTTCTCTGTGTAGCTTTAGAACCTGTCCTGGAACTCGCCCTGTAGACCAGGCTGGCCTTGAACTCAAGAGAGGTCAGTCTGCCTCTGCCTCCCAAGTACTAGTGCGCCACCACTGCCTAGCTTGAGGCCTTTGTTTTTAAGAATGAGTTTAACTCTGCACCTGCAGCCCAGGCTCCAACTCGGGGTCACCCTTCCTGTGCCTCAGTGCTGAGAGCCATCTTAATTCAGAAGGCAGGTGGATCACTGTGAATTCGAGGTCAGCCTGGGCTAGGGCTGTTACACAGGGAAACCCTCTCGAAAAGCAAAGAAAAAGAAAAAGAATAACTATCTGTTAAGACGTATCTCAGAAAACTCCAGACCTAAACAGAGATCAATAAAATAGAGTATGAACAAACCTCAGATAAATCAATCTAAAATTAATCCCAAAATCAAGTCCAGAGACAATTATTTCACTTACCAGAGCTTCTACTGTACTGAGATCTTTGATTTTGTTTCCGCTCAGATTGAGGTAGGTAAGATTTGGACATTTCTCTGCCAGGACTTCCAAGCCTCCAGATATTATATTGTCGCTGAGTTCCAACTACATATTCCACACGGAGAGAAAACAAAGAAGGACGCAGCCTGAGGACCTTTAAGCGCACATCAGTTTGAAGAGGCCCTATCACTCTCTCTGCCCTCATCAGTTCCCGTCTACCCGCAGAGATCAGAACCCTGTGCAGCAGCTCCACTGTGGTTTTTGCCTGCATGTGTGTGATGGTGCTGGAAGCCTTGGAACTGGAGTCACAGCTCTCTGTGACTGGGAATTGTGTGCTGGGAACTGAACCCAGGTCATGTCTCCAGGCTCCTTCCCTTTTCTTATCCCTAGAAACTTAAAGATTTCTTATTGCAGGTAAAATAGTCATTTTGCTTGAGCGAGACCTTGATATACGCCCCAGCATAAAAACCATGGTGTCCTCGAACTACTACTCCCAACTCACCTTTCGAAGTTTATTCAAGCTGGGAAGCCGGGCCAAGGAACTCAATTCCACGTTGGCCATACTAAGAAACTCCAGTTCTTTAAAGGTGTCATTGAGGCCTTCGATCTCCCCATTGACACACAAGCAATTATCAAGGACTAACTCTGTCACCTGTTAGAGGAAACAGATTGATAATTAGTTTGCACAGCAACAGACCTGTGTCTGAGCACTCTAAACACATGAATATTAAAATCTTAGTCCCAGCACTCCGGAGCCGAGTCAGGCGGATCTAGCCAACCCGGTCTACATAGTGAGTTCCATAACAACCAAAGCTACAGAACAGAGAAAGACCCTGTTTAAAACAAACACCACCAAACCGACACACCAGCCCCTACACTGGGTGCACTGCCTGAGGCTGGAGTCTCAGCTACTTAGGAGAGAAGGAGGAAGGGCCACTTGAGCCATGGAGTCCATAACCAGCCTGGGAACACAGCAATCAATCCTTACATATCATCTTCTCCTCACCCATGTTCCTGTAAGCAACCCGAACGCAACTCACTGAGTCACTTAAAAAAAAAAAAAGGTAAGGAATGACCGTGATTACAGCACACTATATGCATACATGAAAAGTACCAAGTAGGAAACACTATGTAATTAGCATGTTCAATTTATGGGACTGGAGAGATGGCTCAGAGGTTAAGAGCACTGACTGCTTTTCCATAGGTCCTGAGTTCAATTCCCAGCAACCACATGGTGGCTCTCAACCATCTGTAAGGAGATCCGATGCCCCCTTCTGGTGTGTGGGCACACACGCTGTATATATAACAAATGTATGATTTAGTTATCACTGTAGGCAGTCCTTCACAGCTGAACAAGTGCAGTGCCTGCTTCGAATCACTGGGACGGAAAACCAACTGAAGAAGGGCCTGATGAAATGTGTGTTAGCAAGAGCCTCACCACCCTGACCTGCACCTCCACAAAGAGGGGACTCCTGAGCTACGGCAGGAAGTGTCTAACACTTTCAGGTTAAGCCTCTGTATATTTAGCTACAGATGTCAGTGGAATTCCAACTTTGTTACCCTTTAGGAAGTAATGTCAGACAGACACCTGTAACAGCCCACCTTTGGGGTGTCAACTGAAGACAAATGATATCACACAGAACAATTTTCTCGACAAAATGTCCTTTCTCCCTTTGATGCTCAAGCAGTTCTATGGACGCTCCCATTCCTGGGAGGGAGGGGCTGGGTTTCCTTTTTTAGTTTGTTTTGTTCTATGTACACGTTGCTTTTGCCTGCATGGATATCTATCTGTACACCCTAGGCATGCAGTACCCACAGAAGCCAGAAAACAGCCCCTGGATCCCTGGGACAGCCGCCGTGTGGGTTCTGGGAATTCAAACCTGGTCCCCCAAATACCAGCCAGTTCTCTTAATCCCTGAGAGGCATCTCTCCAGGCAAGAACTGGATTTCTCATTAGATCTGAGTTGTAGGAAGAGCGGCCAGCTCATTTATTTGTTCCCATCTGATGTACACAGGTGTTTTTCATGGGCATGTGTACCACATGTGTATCCGGTGCCTTCCGAAGGCAGAGGAGGAATCTGACCCCACGACAGTTGTGAGCCACCATATGAGCGCGGGCAAGAACAAGTGCCCGCCACTCCAGCCCCCGATCTGAGATACAGTACCCAAACCAATGATGCGCCTGACTAGATCTAATCCCAGACCCCATTCTCTGTCACCAGTAAGTCTTTACTTAAATCAGAACAGCAAATGCCAATGTGAGTGGAACTTTGACATCTCTATCTATTATCTATCTATCTATCTATCTATCGATCATCTTTCTATCTATCAATCTTATTTTGGTTTCAAGGCCAGGAAGCAAAGGTACATAAAAAACGATTTGCATTAATTAGGTCACACCATTAATGTATGGTGAGGTGTCCTGACTCTTAAGTCTTTGTGTGTGTGTGTGTGTGTGTGTGTGTATAGCCCTGGCTGCCCGAGGAACTCATAGACCAGGCTGGCCTTGAACTCAAAGATCTGCCTGCCTGTGCCTCTGAGCTCTGGGATTAATGGTGAGTGCTGGAACCAAAGAGCCGCACAACCACCACCCAGTTCGTTTGTTTTTGAGATAGTGTCTCACTATTTAGTCCTGGCTGGCTAGGAACTTGCTTTGTAGATCCAGTAAGCCTCAAACTCAAGAGACCCATCTGCCTCTGCCTCCCAAATGCCAGGATTACATGCCGGGATTAAGAGCTCAGCAAGGCAGTTTGTAGATCTGGCTCAGAACCCAGTTCTTTCACCAGAATAAGCTGTTCACTGCCTTGAGGCTCCTATTTGCTAGTCTGGATTCAAAAACAATGCAACCCAGTTTACAAGTTTTCCCAAGGAGAAAGTAAACAAACAGGACACTTTATATAAACTGTCTACGCAGTGGGTGGTGGTTAATCCCAGCACTTAAGAGGCAGAGGCAGGTGTATTTCTAAATTAGAGGCCAGCCTGGTCTACAGAACAAGTTTCAGGACAGCCAGAGCTACATGGAGAAGCCCTGTCTTAAAAAGCCAAAAACGTAAATGAAAATAAAGTTATCTATATAAACCCATTACTACACCACAGCATTGTGCAGCAATCCTCCCAATTGGGAGGTGAAAGCGTGGGGGAAAGGCCCATTTTTGTACCCTAAAGCTTCTGAGAAAATACTTGTTTTGCCTTGTCTGACAGAGTCCCACTTGCAGCCATCCTCGTACCTCGGCCTCCAAGGGCTGGGAATTACAGATGATATACAGAATTACAGATATTAATCACTACGTCCCGCTGATGACAGCATTTCAACTTTGAGTTATTCTAGAATCTTCTAATAAGCTGTAAAAAACTTCTATTCCCCCAGAGATAAGCCTTACAGCAACAATGTTTCCTCCACCTCGCTCTCGGCTAAAGTCGGAGCAACCCGCAAACCGGCCACCGAAAAGAACGGGGCTCCGGCACGGGTGGCTCGGCCAGATAACCGCGAAGGCCGGGCAGACCGGCGCCTTTGCTCGGGCGTCATGGGACCACCGTAGCGCGGATCCCTTGTCCCTCGACTTCACGCGGCCGGGAACCAGCGAGCCCCGGGCGCCGTCCCCGCCCGTCGCGGCCCAAGCTCCAGGCCCGTGAACCTGGCGGGAAGGAAGCGCAAGAGAATCCGACGGCCGGGGGCTCGGCGGCGACGCCACCCGGGGCCCCCACTCGGGGCTCCCTCCCGATGGCCGCACGTAGCACTGCGCGGCTCGCACGAGCCACGGGCTTGCGTAGAGGTCCGCGCGCCACGAGGATCGCGGCCGGCGCCGTCGGGTCCCGGAATCCTGCCGCCCGCGAGTGGTCACCGCTGGAGGGAGAACGGGGTGCAGATCGGCCCGAGACCCACTCCCGTGGCCGCGGCCGGCCGAGTGGCGGCACCGCGGGAAAGTTCCACCAACTTCGCAGGTGGCGAAGGCCCGAGGGTCGCGCCCACGCCGCCCGCCCCCGCGAGGCCGGGGCCGCCAGACTGCGGGGACGCCAAGGGGCTGAGCCCCCGCGCGCTCACGAAAATGCCCCTAGAAACTTAAGCCCTTCGCCATTTTAAGCACAAGAGCCTGGTGATTTAAAACTTAAAATAAACACCCCGCCCCCACCCCGAGTGGGGGCGCGTTTCCCAGCCCGCCCCGCGCAGCCACCCGGACCCCCGAAGCCCACCCCTCACGACACAGGGCGGGAGGGGGAGGTGGGGGCTGAGTCATCTCACCTCCTCCGGGGCTCTGTTCTTCAACTCCAGGTTAATCTTCTTCTTCATCTCCATGTCCTCCTCCTTTCCCCTCGCGCGCCCGCCCCACTGCCCCCAACCCTAAAAAACCTCTAAAGGTCTGGAGATGAATGAAAAGAGACGCAAAGACGGACACCCACTACCACCCGGGTGTGGGGGAGAAAGAAAAGAATAGCAAATGGAGTCCGACGACTTGGGACGAACTCGGCTGCCCCCACCTTCTAGTCCACACACCCGCGCGCGCACACACGGGCACGCACACACATTCACACACAGAGACACGCGCGCACCCGCAGTTCCTTCCCCTTCAATGGCTGCTCCGAGACTGAGCCTCCATGACACGGCACCGCCAACCCCCTGGCCTACACTCCGCCCACCTCCCGACGGCATTGGCCGAGGCTTCAGCGTCGCGCGGCCCCATTGGGCTAGAGGACTGCCCGTCTGTCTTTGGGGGGGCCCTGGACCAGAAACTCGGCGTCTATTGGCTCTGAGCAAGCGCGCAGTTAATTCCGATAGGCCCGGGAGGATGTACGTCCCGGAGAAATGATTTTGAATCCCAGTCGCCCCCCTCCTTTTCTTTGTGTGATTGGCGCGCTTTCCCTCGGTGGTGGAACGGTTTGGGTGTCTGTTGGGTTTGTTTTTGTTTGTTTGGGGGTTTTCTGGCTTCAGGGTTAAGGGAAGGGAAAAGGCGTCGCCGGCGCCCCCAGGTTGTAAGGGGGTCGCTCAACACACCGCACTCCAGAGCTTGTGGTGGTCCCAAATCACAAGCTTGGCTGTGTCGCTGCGGTGTGAGCTAGGGACACCTCCCCGTCTCCAACCGCCCCTGCGTGCTGTACAACCAGAGCGTGATAAAGGAGGTATTTTAACTTCCACTCTAAAAGGCGGAGCGACTCTGAAATCAGTTGAGTTTAGCACGTTGACTCAGAAACCTTTAAATAAAACTGCCCTGGAGGAGTTGATACCGAGGTCATTTGTCGCTGGCAAAAAGTTGAGGAAAAGCAACACGGGCCGAAAGAAAACACGATTCCCAGAAAACCCACAGCAAGACCTCTCTTTCCAACTTCCCTTTGTAAGCTGCCTACAGAAATCTTGTACTTAAAACGTTCTTATAAAGAGAGGGGCTGGAGAGACGATGTCCTCTTGCAGAGAACCCTGGTTCCGTACCTTCATGATAGCGCACAATCGTCCATAACGACAGTTCCAGGGAATTCAAAAGCCTCTTGACCTCCACAGGCTCCAGGCACAGATGTGTGTGTACAAACATTCAGGCAAAACACTCAAATACATTTTTAAATAATTCTAGTTAATGTCTCTGTAAGATCCAGCATAATAGTCCATGTCTTTAACCACAGACCTCTGAAGGGAGAGGAAGGTCTGTCTGGTATACATGAGTTCCAGGCCAGCCTCTGGCTCAAAGCAAAAACTAAAGACTTAAGTAAAATATGAGTGGGTGCCTGGCCGTCGCGATGCCTTTAATTCTAGCGGGAGAGGGGGAAGGGATTTGGGCTGGCAGATCTCAGTGAGTTGGTGGTCAGCCTGATCTACACAGTCAAGCCTACAAAAGAAACCCTGTCTCAGGGGAGGGAGGACGGGAATGAGTGGGTTAAGGGTTATTTTTTTAAGATTACTTTTTCTCTGCTTCCTGCCTGGGATGATGTGATCAGCTCCTTCCAGTTCCTGCCATTATGTCCTGTGCCTAGTGAGCCTAGAACTGTGACCCAAAATACATCCTTTCTCCCTTGAAAAGATTATTTTTCTCTTCTTGGGGACGGGGATTCCAGATAGGGTTTTTCTGTGTAGCCCTGGCTGTCTTGGAACTCACTCACAGAGATCCGCCTGCCTCTGCCTCCAGAGTGCTGGGTTTAAAGGCTTGAGCCACCACTACCTGGCTATTTTTTTTCTTAAAGTTCTCAACTGTTCTTAGTTCTGGTTATATTCTGCCATATTTCTTTAAAACCCGGATGACGTGGGCAAGTGAGTGAATTAGCGTGCATCTCCCAGTTTCAGTTTCCCGGCCGAGAGACCTTTGGGTCTCCAGCAGACTCTTCACCACTCCGCCCTTACCCCCACGCAGGCACAGGAACAGACAAATAGGCTGACTTTTAATAACAAATAGCATAAGTGGTAAAATGTCACCTCGCCTCTAAGGACATCCAAAGTTAGTTAGATTTCAATGCCAACAATGCTAAAGGAAGCCGACTAAGAAAACAACCAAAATACACAGCAAGGGAAGAGTGGCGGCCTGGTGGCGCACACCTTTAATCCCAGCACTCCGGAGGCAGGGGAAGGCAGGGCTTTATGAGTTTAAGGCTAGTCTGGTTACATAGGGACTTCCAAGTCAGCCAAAGCTGCCAAAGCTAGAGGGAGCCCGTATCTCACAAAAGAGAGAGAGAGAGAGAGAGAGAGAGAGAGAGAGAGAGAGAAAGGAGAGAGAGAGAGAGAGAGAGAGAGAGAGAACACATTTTGGCACCAACCTGGGACTATATCCTGAATTTTGAATTCTGATCCCACCGAGAGCTGAGCATGGGGGAGGGTAGCAGCCCAAGAGGACATGCCTTAAAGGAGAGAAAAACATGATTGAGGGAGGAGAGGGACAGGGAGGAAGGAGTTGTCTACTAAAGGAACAGGAAGGGAAACAAAAGGAGTGGTATGTGGGAGTTGAACAAGAGACAGAAGAGAAAGCAGAGGCAGCTCTGTGACCTTGAGGTCGGCCTGGCCTGCACAGTTCCAGGCCAGCCAGGGTTGCATAGACCCTGCCTCAAGAAGAAGAGGTGGAGGAGAAGAAAGGGTGGACGGGTGCAGACAATGCCTTCAACCTGCCGGCAAGAAGGAGCCCTGGGAGATTATTTTTTATTAAAAAAAAAAAAAGAATGAGCCACGAAAGCTCTCATACACAGCGGGTGGGGATGGCAGACCTGATAGTCAGTCATTCAGTGATAAAGTAGAGCAAATTCCCGGTGCCCAGCAACATGAATGAACACTAAGTATAAGAAGCCACATCCAAAGGATGTATAATTTGATCCATAAGATGTGCTGAGAAAGCCAAAATTACCGGGTCAGAAAGCAGTCGTTACCAAGGGATGCGTGTGGGAAGAGGAGTTAGCCACAAAGGGCACAGGGGACTTATTGCGGG
Organism: Microtus oregoni; assembly: GCF_018167655.1. Taxonomy (NCBI): domain Eukaryota; kingdom Metazoa; phylum Chordata; class Mammalia; order Rodentia; family Cricetidae; genus Microtus; species Microtus oregoni. Next base: position 3,040,608 of record NW_024543830.1, on the reverse strand, counting down.
GGCGGTGGTGACAAGCCTGTTCTCTATCTTGATTATGGGGTAGTTGCCCAATGGATTTGTCAAAACTCACGGACATGTACTCAAAAAAAGAGTGATTTTTACGGCATATAAATTATACCTCCTTAAGCCTGAGGTAACTTTTTTTCACTGTGCAATGTTAAAGGGAAAACTGCAGTACCCACTGAGAGTCCACTTCCAGGCAACAACTGGACACGTATATAACTATATATGCGTGAGAGTATCTAACTGTTGCTGGTCCGGGGTACAAACTGAAAATGCCTTAGTCCTAACACAAAGGAGGGGTGAGATAGCAGCCTGGGGCTGGTGGTGCAGTTAGGTGGGAGAGCATGTACTTAGCGTGCCCTGGAATTCAATCCATAGCGCCAAACCTCAATAGGCCCATGTTGTTACCTTTTTTTCTTCCTTAAGCAACACTCTAGCACTGAACTCTGTCCTCAAACCCACACTTTACAGGGTCTCTCAAAGTTGCTGTCTTAGTCAGGGTTTCTTCAGCTGCAACCGACCTCACAGGAGGCAAGAGCCTCAGGCGGGAGCTGAGGCAGAGGCCCCAGAGGAGTGCTGTTAATGGCTTGGTCTTCCCAGCTTGCCCAACCTGCTTTCTTACAGAACTCCTGCTCAGAGAAAGACCACCCACAATGGGCTGGGCTCTCCCAGTCAACCACTAATTAAGAAAATGCCCTACAGGCTTGCCTGTAGCCCCCCCCCTTTTTTTGCTTTGTTTTGTTTTTGGTTTGTTTTTATTTATTTATTTATTTATTTATTTTGATTTTCGAGACAGTGTTTCTCCATAGCTTTTGGTTCCTGTCCTAGAACTAGCCCTTCTAGACCAGGCTGGCCTCGAACTCACAGAGATTCGCCTGCCTGTACCTCCCGAGTGCTGGGATTAAAGGCGTGCGCCACCACCGCCCAGCTTGTTTTGGTTTAACTGGATGGACGTGGGCAGTCCTTGGACTTCCCACAAGTCAGGGAACCCTGATTGCTCTTCGAGCTGATGAGGGAGGGGGACTTGATGGGGGGAGGGGGAGGGAAATGGGAGGCGGTGGCGGGGAGGAGGCAGAAATCCTTAATAAATAAATAAATTTAAAAAAAAAAAGTTTTAAGACAGGGTTTCTCTGTAGCTTTGGAGCCTGTCCTGGAACTAGCTCTTATAGACCAGGCTGGCCTCAGACTCATAGAGATCCACCTGCCTCTGCCTCCCGAGTGCTGGGATTAGAGGTGTGCATCACCACCGCCCAGAGCCTATAGCCCAATCTTATGGAAGCATTTTCTTAATTGAGGTTCCCTCTAAAATGACTTTAGCTTGTGTCAGTCAAGCTGACATAAAAGTAAGGAGCACAGTTGCCCAGGCAGGTCTTAAACTTTCGATCCTCCTGCATCACCCACCCAGAACACAGCTAAGTCCAAACCTGCCAGAGCATGCCTGCCTGGCAAAATAATGCTATTTCCATACTATGACATCCTTGTGGCAAGGACTTATATTTATTGATACAGAATAACTTTCACAAATTATGCATATGATATGGTCCCTTTTTATTTTATTTTTTTTTATTTATTTATTTATTTTTTTTTTTTGGTTTTTTGATACAGGGTTTCCCTGTAGCTTTGGAGGTCCTGTTTTTATAAAGTCTAAAATGTATATGTACCCAAAACATATGCATTTATATGTGGCATCACAGAAAACAGTTCCAGAGACATCAGAATGTGTCTGTGAACATGTATCTGTAATCTGGGAAAAGCCCTGGATTTGATCTCCGAGAGCACATAAATTCCAAAGCAGAGGCAGGAAGATCGTAAATTAGAGGTTAGCAGGCTTGGTGGCATAGTCATCCACCCCAGTACCTGGGGCGAGAAGGATCCAGGGTTACATGCTAACCTGGGCTGCACAGTGAGGCTTTGTCTCAAATTAACAAATAACAGAATGTGAACAGTGGTTGTTTCTACCAGGAGAATTTTGAATTTTGGGAGATGTTATCTTTATTTCTGTTAATGCTTCTTTTTAAGTTTGATTTATTCGTTTACTTACTTCCTTATCTATTTGGTAGTCTTGCTAAGGTAGTCCAGGGTGGTCCTGAACTCATGATCCTCTTGCTGCAAACTCCCAAGTGCTGGGAATCCAAACCTGGACCCCAATGCCTGAGTTTTCATTCTTAAAGTCTTCAACTTTTCCTAATTGGGTGTTACTTGAAATTTTTATTTTATTTTATTTATTTATTTTTTGGTTTTTCAATACAGGGTTTCTCTGTGGCTTTGGAGCTTATTTTATTTTTAAAGAATTTACTTATTCATGCCAGGCAGTGGTGGTGTACACTTCTAATCCCAGCACCCGGGAGACAGAGTCAGATCTCCGTGAGTTCAACGCCAGCCTAGTCAACAGAGCAAGTTCCAGGATAGCCAGGACTGTTACACAGGGAAGCCCAGTCTCAAAAAACAAAAACAAAATCGGGCAATGGTGACGAACACCTTTAATCCCAGCACTCGGGAGGCAGAGGCAGAGGCGGGCGGATCTCTGTGAGTTTGAGGCCAGCCTGATCTACAAGAGCTAGTTCCAGGACAGGCTCCAAAGCTACAGAGAAACTCTGGCTCGAAGCAGCCGCACAGGTGGTGCAGAGGCTAAGAGTGCCAACCCCTTGTTCCCCAGGGCCTGAGTTCGAGAACAGCTCGCTCTATGTTAAAAATTGAAAAAAAGAGCTGCGCGAGCACGCCTTTAATCCCAGCACTCGGGGAGGCAGAGGCAGGTGGATCTCTGTGAGTTTGAGGCCAGCCTGGTCTACAAGAGCTAGTTCCAGGACAGGCTCCAAAGCTACAGAGAAACCCTGTCTCAAAAAACCAAAAAAAAACAAAAAAACAAAACAAAAACAAAACTTGGCTCAGAAATGAGATAGGATTTTATCATGGAGCTCCAGCTGACCTGAAAGCCGCAGATATCCACCTGCCTCTGCTGAGAGTGCCAGGATTAAAAGTCATATTCTACCACCCGTGTTGAGTTTTGGTCTCTGGAGGGAATTGGGCCCAGAAAAATTGGGTCAGAAGAGATGGACTGAAAAAGAAAGCATACTGGTCCAGATGCAGTGGTATATTACTTTAACCCCAGCACGCAGGAGGTGGGGTTCTGTGAGTTCAAGGCCAGCCTGGGCTACAGAGTAGTGAGTTCCAGGACAGCCAGAGCTACATAGTGAGACCCTGTCTCAAAAATAAATAAATAAAAGAACCAAATTCTTTAAAAAAGAAAGAAGGACAGAAAGAAAAGCAGAGAGAAAGGAAAGAAGGAAGAAGACATACCCAATGTCAAAGTACTCAAGACTCAAGAGAGTCTGGATTCCAGCTGCCAGGCCAACAGTTAGACATTAGGGGTAAACTGTTGGGTTTTTTTTTTTAACTTTTCTTTTTTAGATTTATTTATTTATATTTTATGTGCATTGGTATTTTGCCTACTTGTATGTCTGTGTGAGTGTGTCAGATCCTCTGGAACTGGAGTTACAGACTGTGAGCTGCCATGAGGGTGCTGGGACTTGAGTAGCCTATGCTCTTAACCACTGAGTCATCTCTCCAAACATGGGTAAATGTTCTTAAACTTTACCAATCATGAGCTTAAGTCTTGAATCTGGATTCTTTTTGGGAGGGGGTTGCATTTTTCAGACAAGGTGTCTTTGTGTAACAGTCCTGGCTTTCTGGGAACTCACTTTTTAAACCAGGCTGTCCTCGAATTCAGAGATCCATCTGCCTCTGCCTCCTGAGTGGTGGGATTAAAGGCGTGTGCCATTACGCCAGACTGAACCTGGAAATTTTTGAGCAATGCCTGGTGGTGAGTTACGAATCTGTGTCTGTACACCTGTGTCAGTAAGGAGAGCTGTCCAGCTCCCCCCTTAGATAACCGTGTTCACTTTCCTCTCCTTGTGGGCCAGCTCAGCTCTGACCACGGGAAAGGAAAGTGTCCACGAAGGCACACTCAACAAGAAAGCATGTCACTCCCTTCATGAGTGACAAGGTCTCATGAGTGAGCAGCCTTCCCCATTACCCAGCTAGTGTCTTCACCACCAACAACAATCAAGATGCCACCAGACTATATAGACGGAAGCTAACTCTCTTACCTGTTTTCTAGTGTCAGGATTCCTATTTGCCCAAAAGGTCACTGTATGCTACCCACTGCACATAACCAGCCTTTATCTGGCATCCTATCACAACCCAGTTGTGAGTCACATGACACTGAATCTGGGAGAAGATTGCGGCTTCACTTTTTCTTAGCAATTGAGGGGATATTGATTGCAAAAATAAGTCATATTAGGCAAGGTAGGAGTTGTACGATCTCCAATGTGATTCATGCCTTTTCAGCCCTGTGAGCACTTGCTTGGCTCGTACTCCTTTTTCGGGCACAACCTGGAGGGAAAAGGGCATGGGTGCTCATGGCCCTCCCTTTGCAAGGGCATGGACACTCACTGCCCTCCCTTCTCATCCCTCCCTTTGCAGGGCATGGACACTCACTGCCCTCCCTTCTCATCCCTCCCTTTACACGGGCTTGGGTGCTCACAGCCCTCCCTTTGCAGGGCATGGGCCCTCACTGCCCTCTCTTCTCATACCTCCCTTTACAGGGCATGGACACTCACTGTCCTCCCTTCTCATCCCTCCCTTTGCACGTGAGGAGTCTGGTTTACATCCACTCACTTTACTGCCTGGCTTATTTAACATGATTAATTTCCCTCCTGTCAATGAGCTATTAGGGGCTTCAGTGGCTGCCCTTGGGCAGACCCTTTCTTGGGTCTCCAGGACATGGAAAAAGCAACTGTAACAGCACTTCCTCCCATGGCCTCACGGTGGCCATGACCATGAGATGGGTCCCTAGGAACACAGCAGCGCGGAATCCTGTTGTAATAGGAGCAGCGGGGCTGCATCCCCAGCACCCCAGTCGCCTGGCTAGCTTATGCCCCAAAATAACAACACACAAATTGTATTCATTTAAACACTGCTTGGCCCATTATATCTAGCCCTTACAGGCTAATTCTCATATCCCGATCAACCCATCTCTAATAATCTGTGTAGCATCATTCCTACTGGGAAAGATTCTAGCCTACGTCCATCCTGGGTTGGAGCTTCATCACGTGCGTCTGCCAGGGAGAGAGGAGCATGGCGTCTCTGAGCTCACTTCCTCTTCCTCCCACCATTCTGTTTTGTTTACTCCACCCACCTATGTTTTAACCTATGAGGGCCAAGCAGTTTCTTTGTTGCTTAACCAATGAAATCAACAGATTGATATATGACACGCCCACATCACTTCCCCTTTTTCTGTTTAAACAAAAAAAGGAAGGCTTTAACTTTAACAGAGCAAAATTACATATAACAAAACAGTTATCAAGCAAGAAATACAGTTACAATATTTATATCTATTTTATCTGTTATCATAACAATGGAAAACTATAACTATCTATCTATTCTCCAACTCTGTCAAAGACTCCAGAAGAATACAATATTACCTAAGCAAACAAAAAGTAAGCAACTTTTAAAACTCTAGAAATGACAGAGACATCTCGCTGCCTGTACAGTCACCCAAAGTTCCTCTGTACCATTGGGGCATCCATCTTTGGCCTACAGGCCCATAGTTTCCAGCAGACATTTCCACAAAGCAGGAAATTTCAAAGGCAGTCACTATCTGCTTGTCCTGAAGAATGTCTTGCAGACTCTTTCATGAATCAGGAACCCCGAAAGACCATCTCACCTTTAGGCAAGTTTAGCAGTCCTCTCTCTGCGGGTTCTCTGTGTCCAGTTTAATGCAATAGTTCAGGCAAGAACAGTTTCTTGGGGGCTGGAGAGATGGCTCAGAGGTTAAGAGCATTGCCTGCTCTTCCAAAGGTCCTGAGTTCAATTCCCAGCAACCACATGGTGGCTCACAACCATCTGTAATGAGGTCTGGTGCCCTCTTCTGACCTGCAGGCATATACACGGACAGAATATTGTATACATAATAAATAAATAAATATTTAAAAAAAAAAGAACAGTTTCTTGCCCAAATGGCTATCAAACTCCATAAGGATCCTCTTCGATGCCCATCTTCTCCTTGAAGTAGATTGGGTGCTGCCAGGAGCAGAGTGTCTCATTGTCATGAAAAGTCCTAAGTTATTAAAACATTAAATGCCATATTCTGCAGTCTTTAAAAGATATGAAGAATGTCTATCTAACTGAAATGTATCTCTATATATCTAGAAAATCTAACTAGCATGACTACAAGCTTGACTATTACTGATGATTATCCATTAACCTATATTTCTTAATTATACATTACATTTTTTTTTTGGTTTTTCGAGACAGGGTTTCTCTGTGGTTTTGGAGCCTGTCCTGGAACTAGCTCTTGTAGACCAGGCTGGCCTCGAACTCACAGAGATCCGCCTGCCTCTGCCTCCCGAGTGCTGGGATTAAAGGCGTGCGCCACCACCGCCCGGCTTATACATTACATTTTTTAATGAACTACACAATCACAATATCTTAATCAATAGCAGAAATATGCATATACATATAACAAAATTAACCTTAAATCTCTATCAATAAAGCAAAATCTATACTAATACAAATTATTCATATCTATATCATATCCCCCTTTAAATGTTAAAGAACGTTTATAAACCATATTTGGGAATATGGACGCAGTTTTTTCTCTCCAAACTGCTTCCTGCTGAATGGGGGCATCGTTAATTAGGTCTATCATGGTATAACCTGTGTGCCAGTTTCATCTCAGTTGGCAGTTGAGCGAAGCAATTTTCTGAAGATGTTCACAGCAACCCTTCAGGAGGGCATGGTCCATCATACCATATCAGAATAGAAGAAATGAACAGGGTCTCATCCTCTGTGAAAACAAAACAAGAAACTCCTTTCCAAAGCATCATGTCCTTAGATCCAAATTTCAAAGTCAAGGCATTTTCAAAATATCTATGTTGGATTAATTCAGCAGCATTTATAAACAAATATCTTTTAGCAGCTATTGCTCCTTCTTCAGCATTCAAACAATTCAAACAGAGCATAATAGCATACAGTATCAAAATTATCTGTGTATTTTCCATCTTTGTGTGCTTTATTTTAACTTCGATTTTGTTTATTTTTACTTTTATCTTTTTGCTTTTTGAGACACCTTCTCTGTATACCTTTGACCTAGAATAACTCTGTGGACCAGGCTGTCCTTGAACTCTCAGAGATCTGCCAGTCTCTGCCTCTCAGGCATTGGGATTAAAGGTGTACCCTACTACACCTTGAACTCACAGAGATCTGTTTGTCTCTGCCTTCTAGGCACTGGGATTAAAGGCATGTGCTAACACACCTTGAAGTCACAAAGGTCAATCTCCCTCTGCCTCCCAAGTGTTGGGATTAAAGGTGTGTCCTACCACACCCAACTACTCTTTCTTCCCTTTTTTACTTTTAAGAACTTTAACTTTGGCTGGGCGGTGGTGGCGCACGCCTTTAATCCCAGCACTCGGGGAGGCAGAGGCAGGCGGATCTCTGTGAGTTCGAGGCCAGCCTGGTCTACAGAGCTAGTTCCAGGACAGGCTCCAAAGCCACAGAGAAACCCTGTCTCGAAAAAAACCAAAAAAAAAAAAAAAGAACTTTAACTTTTAGCTTGCATATATTTTTAACACACTGTAAATCATTTAGAAATTTTCTTTGTCCTTGAATTTCTCTTTACTGTATATCTCTCTTTTTCTGACCACATGAGTCTTTAATGTACCAAGCAATATCAGTAGGACTAAAGCCGTGGCTTTGCCGGCTAGATGTAGCCCATTCCTTAGCTTTCTGCCATTCCAGCCTTGTGGCTGAGGTACCGGCCAGAGCCGCATTCAGTGCCACAAGTCTACAGTGTTTCAAGGTCCTTGCCATCAAACAAGCTGCAACAGACAACACTCAAGTCCTCTCTCTGTAGTTGGCCCTCCTGCCTCAAACAGTCAGAGTTTGCCCTGGCAGGACGGCCCAGAAAGCCGGCATTTTAAAAAGCTAAAGCCTTCCCTTTTTTTTTTTTTGTTTAAACAGAAAAAGGGGAAGTGATGTGGGAGTGTCATATATCAATCTGTTGATTTCATTGGTTAAGCAATAAAGAAACTGCTTGACCTTGATAGGTTAAAACATAGGTGGGAGGAGTAAACAACAGAATGCTGGGAGGAAGAGGAAGTGAGCTCAGAGAGACATCATGCTCCCCTCTCCTGGGCTGACGCGAGAGCTCTGCTCTCTGAGGCACAGGCAATGAAGCTCCGACCCAGGATGGACGTTGGCTAGAATCTTTCCCGGTAAGACTGATGCTACACAGATTATTAGAGATGGGTTGATTGGGATATCAGAATTAGCCAGTAAGGGCTAGAGTTAATGGGCCAAGCAGTGTTTAAAAGAATACAGTGTCCATGTAATTATTTTGAGGCATAAACTAGCAGGCGGCCGGGGTCCTGGGGATGCAGCCCCACCACCCCTATTACTACAGAATCCCCCATCCTTCTCTTTGCTCTCCAGCTGTACCCTAATAAAACTGTAAATGGGAGAACTGCCCCCCAAAGCATCTGGAATATGTCCAGTTTATTCTGCACAGAACCAACCTTTGGCTGCAGCTTAGGGTTTATGAGGTTTTGTTTTTTGTTTTGTTTTGTTTTTTATTGTTGTTTTTTATTTTTTCTTTTGATTTTTCTTTCTTTTTTTAATATTTATTTATTTATTTATACAATGTTCTGTCTGTATGCCTGCAGGCCAGAAGAGGGCGCCAGACCTCATTACAGATGGTTGTGAGCCACCATGTGGTTGCCGGAAATTGAACTCAGGACCTTTGGAAGAGCAGGCAATGCTCTTAACCACTGAGCCATCTCTCTAGCCCCCTGATTTTTTTTTCTTTTCTTTTCTTTTTTTTTTCTGGTTTTTTAAGACAGGGTTTCTCTGTAGCTTTGGAACTAGCTCTTGTAAGACCAGGCTGGCTTTGAACTCACAGAGATTCACCTGCCTCTGCCTCCCAAGTGCTGGGATTAAAGGCCTGCGCCATCACCACCCGTCTCTTTTGATTTTTCTTTTTTTTTTAAATATTTATTTATTTATTATACAATATATCCCTTCAGGCCAGAAGAGGGCACCCGACCTCATTACAGCTGGTTGTGAGCCACCATGTGGTTGCTGGGAATTGAACTCAGGACCTTTGGAATAGCAGACAATGCTCTTAACCTCTGAGCCATCTCTCCAGGCCCCTCTTTTGATTTTTCAAGACAGGGTTTCTCTGCAGATTTGGAGCCTACAAAGGTTTAGTTTTTAAGATTTATTTGATTGTGTCTGTGTGAGGGGATGTGTGTGAGTGTAGGTGCGCCAGTCAGCAGTCATGGGAGTTGAGAATCGAAAGTTAGCCCTCTCCAAGAGCAGGAAATGCTCTTAACAGGGAACCACCTCCCTACGACTCTGTCTCTCTCTCTCTCTCTCTCTCTCTCTCTCCCCCTTCCTCTCTCTTTCTTTTCAGACAGAGTTTTTCTATTGCATAGCCCTGGCTATCCTAGAACTCCCTATGTAGACCAGGCTGGCCTCAAACCCAGGGAAACTCCTGCCTCCTGGGTCCTAGGATGAAAGGGCTATATCACCACTCTTAGCCATTGATTTTTTTTCCTTTTGAATTGCTTTATTTTAGGGACATTCTAGTATTTGCTTCTTCTGTTGTTTGAATATTGTACATAATGCAAAAAATCTTAAAAAACAAAGATTGTTACTAATTAGTCCATTTCTTCCTCTGCACATTTCTGCATCTGAGAAACACATTTTAAACAATATATTCGTGGCCAGGTGGTGGTGCTGCATGCCTTTAATCCCAGGATTTGGGAGCAGAGGCAGAGGGATCACCATGTTTGAGGTCAGCCTGGTCTATAGAGCAGGTTCCAGGATAGCCAGAGATACACAGAGAAACCCTGTCTCAAGAAACTAAAGCCAAAAACAAAAAATAAAACAAAAAGAAAAGAGAACTGTATTATGTGTCTGTGTGTGGATGCATATCTGTGTAGGGCCAGTGGAGGCAGAAGAAGGGGTCAGAGTCCCTGAAGCAGGAGTTAGGTTAGAGGTGGCTGTGAGCAGCCCAGCATAGGTGCTGAGAAGTGAATTCGACTCTGAAAGAGCAGCAAGTGCTCTTAAGGCCTGAGCCATCTAGTCAGCCCCTGATTTGACGTGCATTTTCAAAATGCCATAATCAGCCGGGCATGGGGCTGCATGCCTTTAATCACGGCACTTGGATCTTAGTGAATTCCAGGTCAGCCTGATCTACATAGTGAGGTCCAGGCCAGGGCTATGTGGTAAGACCTCACCTTAAAAACAACAACAACAAAACTATTAAATATCTTATTCACATAAAGATAAAATAAATTGGGGGCTAGAGAGATGGCTCAGAGGTTAAGAGCATTGCCTGCTCTTCCAAAGGTCCTGAGTTCAATTCCCAGCAACCACATGGTGGCTCACAACCATCTGTAATGAGGTCTGCTGCCCTCTTCTGGCCTGCAGGCATACACGTAGAAATTGTATACATAATATATATATATTTTCGAGACAGGGTTTCTCCGTAGCTTTTTTGGTTCCTGTCCTGGAACTAGCTCTTGTAGACCAGGCTGGCCTCGAACTCACAGAGATCTGCCTGCCTCTGCCTCCTGAGTGCTGGGATTAAAGGCATGCACCACCACCGCCCGGTATAAATAAATATTTTTTTAAAAAAGATAAAATAAATTTTATTTCAACCAAATTTTTTGTTTGTTTTTATTTTTTTCGAGACAGGGTTTCTCTGTGAAATAGTCCTGGCTGTCCTGGAACTCACTCTGTAGACCAGGCTGGCCTTGAACTCACAGAGATCCACTTGCCTCTGCTTCCCAAGTGCTGGGATTAAAGGCATGCACCACCACCGCCTGGTCCCAACCAGGTTTTAAATATATTTTATAATATTGTTAATAATTATTAAACAATATTTTATAGTGAGAATATTTTTCCTTTTAAAATTTGAATAACAAAGGATGGGGAAAACTAATTATCCTTTGCTGAAATCTGTTGTTCCCCACTATCCTGAGGCCAACTACGAGTACTATGTTTTCTTTTTTCTATGGGGGGGGTGTGGTGTGTATGTTTGCGTGTGTGTGTGTGTGTGTGTGTGCGCGCGCGCGTGTGTGTGTGTGTCCATAGGTTTACGAGGTCTTCCTTGGCCTCTCCCAGCCACCAAACCTGTCCATATTTACATAGGCTGCAGAGATCTGAGCCCTTCTCCTCATGCTCACAAAGGAAGCTCTTTCTCCGCTGAGCTATCCTCCAAACTCTCTTTTTGGTCTTTGAAAAAGCCCTTATTCCCGCCACTGGAGAGACTGAGAGGAAGAGCATAAATTCAAGGCTAACCCGGGCAATCTGGTGAGACTCTGTCTCAAAACAAGAAGGAACAAGAGAGCTGAGGCTGAAACTCGGTATTTAAGCCCTTGGTTATCGCACACAAGGCCCTGGGTTCAATGAAAAAGGAATCATTTGGGCCAGGCATGCTGAAACACAGCCGTACCCTCAGCGCTCAGGAAGCGAGGACAGAAGAATCTGGAGTGCAAGGCCAATCTGAGCTATGCTGCGAGACCCTCATCTGAGAAAGGGGGATAATATACACAAACAGCAGCCACAACAACAAACCGTGAGAGGAGGACTTGGGATCGATGCGAGGCATGTGCTCAGTGCCAGGGTCGCTGCATAGCGTGTGCTCAGTGCTAGGGTCGCTGCGTGGCGTGTGCTCAGTGCTAGGGTCGATGCGTGTCGTGTGCTCAGAGCTAGGGTCGATGTGTGCGTGTGCTCAGTGCTAGGGTCGACGCGTGCGTGTGCTCAGTGCTAGGGTCGCTGCGTGGCGTGTGCTCAGTGCTAGGGTCGATGCCTGGCGTGCGCTCAGTGCCAGGGTCGCTGCATAGCATGTGCTCAGTGCTAGGGTCACTGCGTGGCGTGTGCTCAGAGCTAGGGTCGACGCGTGCGTGTGCTCAGTGCTAGGGTCGATGCGTGGCCTGTGCTCAGTGCCAGAGTGTTTGCCCAGCATGTACAAGGTCCTGACTTCTGTTCCTGGCACTGAGGTTGCAGGTGCAGCAGAGGGGGAGAGAAATAAGGAGTGAAACGTTACTCTTTCTAATGCGCTTCCTTTCAGCATTCAATACAAGATGCAGATAGGTGGACAAATGAAATAATAAGCCGGGCAGTGGTGCGCATGCCTTTAATCCCAGCACCCGGGAGGCAGAGGCAGGCGGATCTCTGTGAGTTCTTGGCCAGACTGGTCTACAAGAACTAGTTCCAGGACAGCCAGGGCTAGATCCAGAGAGACACTGTCTTAGAAAAAGAAGGAAAGGAAAGGAAAAGTCTCTCAGCAAATATGGCAGTGCACATTGGTGACCCCAGCACTTGAGAGGTAGAAGCAGAAGGACCAGAACTAAAGGCCAGCATTAATCCAGCCCAAATTCTAGTGGAGGTCGTGGGTCTCTCATGCATGAGTTTGAGCTGCCTGGGGCAACCAATGACAGACAGGTGTCATTTGATGGAGAGGCGACACACACCACAAAGGAGAAAGCCGGGCTTTGGCTCATCTCTGAGGGGTCTCTGTAGGGGAGCAGAAGTCTGAAGGGAGCTGTTGATACTTTCTGCAAACACTGTCAACATCTGAACTCTTGCCCAAAAGAAACCTTGCCACCCCTCTGAAGCAGGGGGAGGCATTGCCATTCCCAGGGGCCTGAGGCATCCAGCCGAGTTTGTGTCAACAATATGCATTCACTCCAGAGACTTTGTCAGCTCCCCCTTCTTATGCTTGTGATCACAACACTCAAGGGCTGAGACCAGAAGATTACTTCAAGTTCCAGGCCTACTTGGGTTACTTAGTGAGATCCAGTCTTTAAAAAAAAAAAAAATAGCTGGGCAGTGGTGGTGCACCCCTTTCATCCTCAGGAGGCAGCAGGTAGATCTCTGTGAGTTTGCGGCCTACCTGGTCTACAAAGGGAATTCCAGGGCAGGTAGGACAGCACAGAGAAACCCTGTCTCAAAGATAGATAGATAGATAGATAGATAGATAGATAGATAGATAGATGGACACTAAGCTGGAGAGATGCTTGGTGGTTAAGAGGACGAGTTCTGGCTGCTCCTGCAGAGGACGAGGGTTCAGTTCCTGCCACCTCTAACTTCAGTTCCAGAGGATCCATACCGTCTTCTGGCCTCCACAGACACCCTAAACCATCGTCCACTTAGGTGCCTACAGGGGAAATACTCAGAAGCATAACATAAATTAATGTTTAAAATAATAAAAACAGGGGCTGGAGAGATGGCTCAGAGGTTAAGAGCATTGCCTGCTCTTCCAAAGGTCCTGAATTCAATTCCCAGCAACCATATGGTGGCTCACAACCATCTGTAATGGGGGCTGGTGCCCTCTTCTGGCCTGCAGGCATACATGGAAGGAATGCTCTATATACATAATAAATAAATAAATATTAAAAAAATAATAATAATAACAAACTTAAAAAGCTTTCAACAGGCACAGATTACACACCGATGGTATTTAGGAACTCAAGCAGAAGGAACAAGACTCCAAGGTTAGCATCAACTACACAGGGAGTTGGTGTCTAGCCTAGGACACATGAAGGGAGGGGGTTGGATTTCTCCTTGTCAGAAGAACTTTGTTAGGGTTGGTGCACAAGCTTGACTTAGACGGAAGGCAAAGAGTAAGAAGGAAGTAGAAAAGACAGGCAGCATGAGGCAGCCACCAGAACAGCTGGGAGAAATCATTACACTCCAGGGTCCCTTGAGAGCCTTTTCCCACAGGAAGCAGTTCGCTACATCTATCAGGGAAGGTCCTCCTTTGACAGCCCATGCTTTGGTGTCCTTCTCCTAGAGGATGGAGTGGCCGCTGCTGTGTTATTATGGATGATCAGACCTGGGTAATCACAATGTTTACATCGCCGTCCACAGAAAGACTGGTAAGGGTAGAAGTCGGGATGCTAATCATTCCTCCAGGGTCACAGCTCCCTCTCACTTCCACCCGCTGCTGTAGGGACACTCACACTGTCTAGTCCAGACACTGGATAAAATCCGCTTCCTTGTGAGGTTTGGGAGCATTTCAGGGCAAAGATCATGTCTTACTCATTTGTTCATTTCTAAGTCATGACTGGTACCCGGGACCTAGAAGTACTTAATTCTGTTGCTAAGCTCAGAGAACATGGTGACCACAGAGTGAACTGGTGGTTTTAATCTCTACAAAACACACAAACATAGCAAACTCACACATCTGCTCCTGAAGTAGGTGTGGAGCAGGTGCTCTCAGGGGAGTCCTGCAGATGACCAGCAGCAACCTGATCGCACATGCAACCTGCTACAGATGCAAACCTCTGGGGACCAGCAAACCACTCAGCGGCAAAGGCTGTTAAGCCTAAAGACCTATGCGCGAACCCCGCAATGCACATGTTGGAAGGAGAGAACCAATTCCCACGACCTCTACCTGTGTGCCCACAGGCATATGTACACAAAAATAAATAAATAAATATAAATAAATAGCAGTATATCTCCAGACATATACTATGGCATGAGCCTGCACACCCACACACTCACACAAACAAATAAAATGAAAAGAAATGCAAACCTCCGAATTTACAGAACTGATATGGTAGGCCAGGTGTGGTGGCACACACCTTAATCCCAGCACTCGGGAGGCAGAAGCAGGTGGATCTCTGTGGGTTCAAGTCTACACAGTCAGCGAGTTTCAGGACAGCCAGAGCTATGTAGAGATATTCTGTCTCGGGGGGGGGGGGTAAAAAGGTAAAAGGAACAGAAAAGAGAAGGCAAAGCTTTAGCTGTGAGGTCGCAGGCTGGAAATCTGTGTTAACAAGCTTTCTCAGGGCCTCCAATGCTCAGCAGCGCTTGAGAGCCAGTGTTGTAGAGAAATGCTCACGAGGCCTGGGTTCTCTTTCTGCTGGAGCCCAGCAGCTTTCTCACCAACCACAGCAGAATCCCTAAATCCCTCAAAATTCATTCTCCACTGAGTATAACAAGGCATTTGGACGGATGCCTAAGGGCCCTGCTGGTCTAAAGTCTATGAAATACCAGAGGCAGAACGATAGCGAGTAATTTGTTCCACTGACTAGATCCATTCACTTAATCCACAAGTGTTCATATACAGTGTTCTGTGCATGCAATCAGTTCATGACAGAAAATTACTTTTTAACAATAATAATAACAACAACAAAACCCTGCAGGTTTGGAGAGGTGGCTCCGTGGTTAAGAGCACTTGGCTGTTCTTCCAGAGGACCTGAGGTTCAATTTCCAGCAACCACATGGCAGCTCACAACTGTCTGTAACTCCTGTTCCAGAAAATTCTACACCCTCCCACAGACATATATGCAGGCAAAACACCAATGTACATAAAATACAAATAAATTATTTATACATATATGTACACACACACACACATATATATGGTTTTTTGAGACAGGGTTTCTCTATAGCTTTTGGAGCCTGTCCTGGAACTAGCTCTTGTAGACCAGGCTGGCCTCGAACTCACAGAGATCTGCCTGCCTCTGCCTCCCAAGTGCTGGGACTAAAGGTGTGCGCCACCACCGCCTGGCTGATATATATATATACATATAATACACACACATATAAACCTGCAATATTTCTGATGACAAACTGACCAGCTCTCTGTCCACAAGACTCTCTCATCGGACATCTATTGGATTGGAAAACTGTGAGAATGGCCCAGAGGACTCCGATCACCTGTTCCTCAGTGACTTTTATTTATGAACACTTTTGTGCTTGCTGAAGGGGCTTCAGGCCTGAGCAGTCAGAAGACAAGTGTGTAATACTAAAGTGACGACTATCAAATTAGAATGCTTGTACCTCCATTACATCATCTCACCAACGTTATTAGCGTTTCTTTTTGTTTGTTTCTGTTCTGAGCTTTTCTAGAAAATCTAATTCCATTTAATCCATCTCCTTGACTATTATTGTCTTTTTGTTTTTTAAATATTTATTTATTTATTATATATACACAATATTATGGCCATAAGAGGGCACCAGATCTCATCTGAGATGGCACCAGATCTCATTACAGATGGTTGTGAGCCACCATGTGGTTGCTGGGAATTGAACTCAGGACCTTTGGAAGAGCAGGCAATGCTCTTAACCTCTGAGCCATCTCTCCAGCCCGACTATTATTGTCTTAACGCCTTCCTTTATTGAACTTCCTTGTCCCCCTACCAGGCAAACTTAGGGCCTAGAGTGGGTTTGCTATAGGAGCTTTCTAAAGCAGTGAGTTTAGATATTTAAGAAAGGACAAACAAAAAGTCCCCACGTTGGAACACTTTTGATCTGACATTCACATTTCGCTGCTTTGCAAGGACGGGAGATGGCGCCGTAGGGCAGTGGAATGTCTCGGGCTTGGAGGGCTTTGGGCCAGGTGCAGGGCGAGAACAGGGCTTGGGAGCCAGAAGGGCAAAACCTAAACAAAGACTCGGGAGTTTGAGAAGAAACCACCCGGAGGAGGTCGTACAACTCAGCCACCTTTTCTTCTTTCTTCTCTTTTCCTGTCCCTTCTCACATATCAGTCCCTTTGCACCTTACTTCGAATCAACACAGGTAGAAAGCAACGTGTTCAGAACAACGGCGGAGACCCAAACAAAAAGTCAAGCCGGCGGAGGGCAGTTCTTTCTCCCTCTCCTAGAAACCAGCCTTTGTTCATCTGGGGGAATCGGAACTCCAGGAGAGGCTGCTTGTTCGGGGAGTCGAAGTGTTGACTAGGGGCTGAGATTTCTTTCGTGAAGCAATGTTCAGTCGTGTAGGCAAAGTCCCCAAATGCCCAGCACCTACTGCTGTCCAGAAGGAACCCCACGTTTTAAAAATTAAAATTTCATAGAGAAGCCAGGAGGTGGCGCCAGGCGAGACTCACTTCCTGCCGGCGACGCTAAATCTCAGTCGCAGATGCTCCAGGGGAGTTTTGGCCGGACCGGGTCATTCTATCCCAAGCTCTTCTTTCCTACCTTGTGAAACATGCATCCGTTCTCCCTCCCCCACCTCACCTCCCGTGCCTCCTATTAATTTCCCTGATTCCAAAGAAGTCTTAACTTACATTTTACATCTCTTATTCTTCCTAGATGGGATGGATGAAGCTTTGGAGGTACTTCAAGACGGAAACTTTTCTGCAGGGGGTGAAGAATTTGTAAAGCGGTAGAAGTATTAAAAAAAAAAAAAGAATTACATCCAAAACAAAAGAAAACATAACCTTGCTCTGAAGCTCAGTCACGGGACAGAAAAGCGCTCGAAGCTCCTGTCTCCGCAAGAGTGATGACCCAGCACATGCATTATTCTGTTCGCTTGGCTTTTATCCTGTGCCCTTGTTTGGCTTCTGCTCCCTTTGTTTTGGCTATTTATTGCTACTTGTTGGGAGCAAGGAGGGCAGAAAGACCTCAGTAGGTGCATGCCCTAGGCTAGTGAGTGAAAGGTACGGAGGAGAGATTTCACCACCCAGCTTCAAACTATCTGTGTTTTTTACACTCTCTAATGAGGGACTTAGGATGTACATTCCGATCGGGATTTCTAGTCCCGTGGGGGAGCGCGCAACAGCGCACATTCCTGAGACGCCACGCAGCCTCTGTGCTCCACTGGCTAACTCCACGGTGGCAGGTTTCACTTGTCCCATTGGGCCTACGGCGACCCTTTGTTGGGTGGGCGGGAAGCCCCTGGACTCTCACCCCGCTGGTCACATGGCCTCTCTGGCCCCTCCCCTCTCTTTCTCTGGAGTCCGCCTTTTTCTCATGGTGACAGTAATTGTTTCCCCAGTCACCCGTCGCCCCTCCTGCCCAGGCCTCTCTGTTAGGGGTCAGTGTCCTCTTCAGTGACAAAAGGCGCCCTAGATCTGGGCTCCCCGGGGAGAGAGGTGGCTGGGTCTGGTACTTAGAATGCTGTCTCTCCCTGGTGCTGTGACAACCCCTCCCCCGCTGTGCACACAAATGGGCTTTATACGGCAAACAAAACTGCACCCCCACCCCAGGCTACACAGGCACGTGGACCTAAGCCTCACCAAGGGGGGGGGGGGAGAGGTGGCGACAGGCACCGGAGAAAGACAGCACGGAAGACTAAGGTTCTTCTCGCTCGCCCCACTTCTTCATCTCCGCAATCCAGATTTTTTAAACTTTGACTTCCCAGTTCCCACCTGCGTCCTGAGCCCCCAACTTCTGTTCTTCTAGCTCCCAAGTATGAATCCTTTCTGGTTGGAAACAGGTTCCCCACCAGCTGGTCCACACCACCCAGGGGTGTGCGCCTCAGGCAGGCGAATGAGAGAGAACACAGTGTCCCGGGGGAGAGAGAGGTACGAAACCCCCCTTCTCTGCCCGAGAGTTCCTGGGGACACCCATCTCGGCAGAGCAAATGGCCAAGGAAGAGCTCACTTCAGCTGGGTTCCTGAGCCAAGGCCAGGACGCCGGGCTCCGCAGGACCATCCTGCTCGCCTAATCCGCTATTTAAGGAGCTGCTCGCCTGCAGCCCGGGAGCCACCCCCCTCCTCACGTACACCGGTTTAGAGCCACCTTAAAAGCGGGAGGCTACTGTGAAGTTGCTGGCCAGTAAGTGGTGTAGAGACTACGGAGGACGAACAGAGACAGCAGAGAGAGAAACAGAGAGGGAGAGGGAGAGGGAGAGAGAGAGAGAGAGAGAGAGGAAATTGATCCACAAGTTCGTTCTAACCTGAGGAAAGTCAAATCCCTGGAAGCCCGCAGAGACAAGAGGAAAAGATACAGACGCCAGAAACTCCTCTCTCTCTCCCTCACCACCTAAATCTTGCTCCAAAATTCCTGGTCCCCTGTGTGGCCTTGTGGAGATAATATGTTGTTCTTCGCTCTCCTGTTAAAGGTGACTTGGATCCTGGCTACAGACGGGGGTAGGTACGACTGTGCTAATGTCCATGCCATGTGTACTTAAGTGGGGGAGGAGAGGTGTAAAGGGACACTTGGGGGCTGGGGACAAAAGGCAGGATGGTTGGGGAGCGTAGTGTAAGAGTGTGGAGGAGATCCCTCCCATTCTTTGCCTTTTCCTCTCAAGCCCAGCTATGACTGCTATTGCTGTGGCAGGAGAGAACTAGCCGGGGCCAGTGTGTGAATGCTCACACGTGTGGGCACCTCTCTCTCCGTGCCAGGCCGCTACAGCTAGCTCTCTGAAGTTCTTTCCCTACTGCCCTAGTCTCAGGCAGCCCTCCTGCCCTCTTTGTTCCTGCACTCTGCTGGTTAGGGAGAGCGGGGCTGGGAACACACACGCGCGCGCGCACACACACACACTCACACGCACACGCGCGCGCACACACACACACACACACACACACACGCAAGGGTGTCTGATTCCCCGCTGATCAGATGATAATCCCACCACCTGCCAAGGTGTACAGAGAAACTAACCAATTGGTCCATTCAAACACAATGATCGAGTTAGTCACTAGCCCTCTACAGTGTACTTTCAGGAGTGGGAGAGAGAGGGAAAGACTGGAAATGGTGTTCCTAGAGTCAAGGGATGCCTCGGGGATTCCCACACCTTTTTGTGTTGATGTTGTTGTTTGTTTGTTTTGTTTTTGAGACAAGGTCTCATGCAGCCAGACGTGTCTCCAACTCACTATGCAGCTGAGTTAGTCTCGCTTCTACCTCCAGTCTGCAGCATTGTGCGTGGCCGCTACCAGCTTCTCCGCTTCCCATGCCTCATTGAGTATCCAGCACATAGTAGGAGAGGGATTAAGGTTTGCTGGAAGAACTAAGCGGGAAGAGTATCTAGAAAGCAAGAGGAGGCAGGAAGCAGATGAGACCAAGGGAACCAAATGAAAAAGGAGAGCTAAAGATCCCTTCTGAGAAGAAACAGGGGAAGAGGAGAAACAGATATTAGAATCAGCCCAGAGCCTTTAACAGGGAGAGCAGGACATCTTCACTAAACCAAGAACTCTAGCTTTGTAGTATCCCACAGAGATGGAAAATGAGAGAAAGCCTCCAACCCCACTTGGGCTTATGGGGGGCGGTATTTTTGTTTTTGTGTTGTTTTTAAGACAGGGTTTCTCTGTGTAGACCTGACTGTCCTGGAACTAACTTGGTAGACCAGGCTGGCCTGGAATTCCCAGAGATCCACCTGTCTCTGCTTCCAAGTGCTGGGATTAAAGGCGTGCATGCACCTTGAGCTATTTTGCAGAGGCCCTTGAGCTGAGGAATGGGCCAGATGGAAAGACCAAGGGTGAGAGCCAAAGCCTCTTCCGAGTCTGAGCAGTTGAAAGAATAATAGAAACGTTGGGCATTGGACCACATGCTTGTGATCCTAGCGCTCAGGAGGCTGCGGCAGGGTTGCCACAAATTTGGGGTCAGCCTGAACCACAGAAAGAATACTGGGCCAGTATGGACCACATAGCAAAACCCTGCCCCAAACAAACAAGATAAATAAAGAACTAATAAGGATAAAAAGGAATTTAGGATTTTTCCCCCCAGTTTCTAGATTTAAGTAGTACAAGCCAATCTACAATTAGACTCCCTTTCCTCCTCAAAGCAGGTTAGCCATGGGGGTAGTTAGATCCAGACTCCCCCAGCTTCTTGGCTAGAGGCTGAACGGCATGAGAGCCCGACATGTGACCAGCCTGGCAGCTCTCCTCTCTACACACAATGCTTCACTTTCTTCCTGTCCTTGCCAGCCTGACTGCCTTTGCCCACCCACCACCCTCAACCTAGAATAGAGCCTTCCCTGACTCCTGCCTCTCTGTGCCATCTGAGAGTGCAGGAGCTGAGGGGCAAGGCCGTGGGCAACTCTCCTGCAGAGCCAGTCAGACCAGAAAGGAAGAATTAAAATTTTCATAGAAAGTTATATGCTTTTGCTCATGCAGTGGCGCACCCAGGCAAAGGACTGATAGCCCTCCTGTCGTCAGCAGCGCTGCTGGACGTTGTTCCGTCTGTCCTCTTTTGTTCTCTATCCTTCCAGCCCTCTGCCCACACCCTTACCCTACTCCACCCCGATCTTCTAAGAGTTACACTAACTTGGCTCCAGCTGGAGAAAAGCTAAGGGTTGGGCCGCCTGCACGTTTGGATCCAGGTTAATTTTAGTCTCCTGGCTTTATCTCTTTCCATGGCTCCTCCCTCTCTACTCATTAACCACGGGCACAGCCTGGCCAGTTATTTTAAACAGGACCCCCGACCTTTCCACCAACATGCACAGTTTCATGACTTCCCTTGGGAACTGCTAGAGTGGGGGTGTGGGGAAGCAGAAGGGGGGGGGGCGCGGGAGGGAGAGGACACTGCTCCAGGCTGCTCTGGCCGCAGCCCAAATCACTGTCTTACAGGTCACCACTGGACGTATGAAGGTGAGAGCAGAACTCCCGGCCGCCTGGCACTCCTTTCGCCCTGGGACACCCCCCCCCCCCCCATCACCTGACATGAAGACTTCCTGGGGAGGAAGAGCTTTCCTTGAGCTTCAGACGCTAGCCCCTCTTCTTCTGCATTGCACACACAGACACACGCCCTGGGTTTATACATGTGGCTGCTAGACCCTGCACTAGGCATTAAAAAAAAAAAAAAAATCCCACGTCTGCTGATTCAGCAGAAAAGCCCACGAGTCCTCCGCAAATCTGTGTGGAAATGAAGAAGAGTGGGTGGGGAGAGGCACGATGCGCTCAGCGGCCATTCTTCTGGCTCTTCCTCCCCAGCAGTCCTACCCCCAACCGTCTCTGAAACCCGAGGTCAGGAGGAAGAGCTGGCAGGATCCTGTGACACTGCTGACAGGGGAACTCAATCCCTTTGAACTTCTCTAGCTGGAGTCAAGGCAAGGTCCATGTGAGAGTAAGGAGTGAAGGACAGAAAGGATATCTGAACCCCAAGACTACTTGATAGGGATCCCCAGAGATACTTCATCTGTTTAGGGTCAGTGGTCCCCTCCGATTCTGCTTCACCGGGTGTTCAGGCTTTCTGTCTATTTCCCCTCACTGTGCTTCACTGTTCTCAAACTACAGGTAAGTGAAAGCTACCCCTGCACACGCGCGCGAGCACACACACACACACACACACACACACACACACACACTGATTAGGGTAGCTGGAGAATCACCCCCTGCCTCTGGGGCGGAGAGGGGCGCTGCAGCCTAGAGGGCTGTGGGCACTCCCACCTCACCCTGCCCCAGCCAACTGGGTGGCGAGAAGTGGATTTCTGCTTCCACTGTAATGTGTATGGGGTCAGGGGTTACTAAAGGGAGGTTGGGGCTGTGGGGCTGGACATGGACCCATGGTAACTTACCCCTCCCCCAGGCCCACATGGTCAGGACCACTGGCCAACCTCTTACCCTGAGTGTGGAGGCGATGCCCAGTCCCCCATCAACATTCAAACAGACAGTGTGATATTTGATCCTGATCTGCCTGCTGTACAGCCCCATGGATATGACCAGCCTGGTACTGAGCCTTTGGATCTACACAATAATGGCCATACAGGTAAAAGACTCTACTCCAAGTAACTGCAGCTTCCAGTTCAGACCTTAAAAGAGCCAGAGGAAACAAACAACTAACACACAAGATCTCAGAGTACTCCATTAATAAATGTGGACAAATGAGGTTCAGAGCCGGGCGATGGTGGTGCAGGCCTTTAATCCCAGCACTTGGGAGGTAAAGACAGAGGCAGATGGATCTCTCTGAGTTCAAGGCCAGCCTGATCTACCTAGCGAGTTCCAGGACAGCCAAGGCTACACAGAGAAACCCTGTCTCAAACAGAGATTCGGGCTCTTGCAGCTAAGGTGGGATTGAATGTCTATGGTCAAGTTCAATGTGTAGGTTAGTGTCACAGCACTGAGAGGCCACTGTGGTAGAAAAGCCACAACCTAGGAGAGATTCTGGAAGGGAGAAGGAAGAGGAGAGCCAAGTGTCCCAGGTGGTGGCCAGTCGGGGTGGGAACTGCCCCCTTTCCCCCACAATCCCTACCTCTTTCCTCACAGTGCAGCTCTCCCTGCCCTCTACCCTGCACCTGGGCGGACTGCCCCGGAAATACACAGCAGCCCAGCTCCACCTGCACTGGGGTCAGAAAGGATCCCAAGAGGGCTCTGAGCACCAGATCAACAGCGAAGCCACGGTGGCAGAGGTACCGACTAGAATACAGGATGCAGTTCATCTTGGAGAACGGATGGATGTGAACCCTTGAAAAGTTGTATTGAAGGGACAAGGCAAAGCTTTGGGGGCAGAGACTCAGACTGGGGGACTGAGGTAGTGACCAAGGTCAAAGCCCTGGACAGAATGAAGACATGTGAAGGAACTCATGCCCGTCTCCCTCCCCACAGCTCCACGTGGTCCATTATGACTCGGAGTCCTATGGCAGTCTGAGAGAGGCTGCTCAGAAGCCTCAGGGCCTGGCTGTCCTAGGCATCTTAATTGAGGTCAGTAACCCCTAACTCCTCTCAGCTCTCTGCTCACATTCCTCAGGCCTGTTCTGTTGGTGCACTCTTACTCCAAACACATGATTCTGCTGCATCTCTAGCGTACACTCCTCCACAGGTGGGCGAGGCTGAGAACCCAGCTTACCGTCACATTCTGAGTCATCTGCACGAAATAAGGCATAAAGGTGAGCCCGAAAACTCTTAGTAAGAATTTAACTGCAGCCGGGCGCTGGTGGTGCACACCTTCAATCCCAGCACTCCAGAGGCAGAGGTGGGCATATCTCTGTGAGTTAGAGGCCACCCTGGTCTACAGGACAGCCAGGACTGTTTCACAGAGAAGCCTTGTCAGACAGAGAGTGGTAGCACATGCTTTAAATCCCAGCACTCAGGAGGCAGAGGCAGGCAGCTCTCTGTGAGTTCGAGAACAACCTGGTCTATGAGAGCTAGTTCTAGGACAGATAGGACTGTTACACAGAGAAACCCTGTCTCAAAAAAACATAAACAAAACAATTCAACCGCAGAGAAGCTTGGGGAGGAGCAGGGAGTTGTGCACTCTGCCCAGAGGAACCCTGTGCAGAGCGGCTAACACTTGCTCTGCTCTCCGTAGACCAGATAACCTCAGTGCCCCCCTTCAATGTGAGAGAGCTGCTCCCCCAACAGCTGGAGCAGTTCTTCCGGTACAACGGCTCACTCACGACCCCACCCTGCTACCAGAGTGTCCTCTGGACAGTCTTCCACAGAAGGGCCCAGATTTCAGTGGAACAGGTGAGTGCTGGAGAAGCTAAGAGCGGCTTTAACTCAGACCCTTGCCCAGGCCCCAGAGTGACTTCTACTCCTGCTCCTCAGTTAGATAAGCTTCAGGGGACGCTGTTCTCTACGGAAGAGGAGCCACTTGCGCCCCTCATACAGAACTACAGAATCCCCCAGCCTCTCAACCAGCGGACCATCTTTGCTTCCTTCGTCCAAGGTGACTGGCAGGGCTCGGAAGAGAGGGGAAACTGAGGAACTCAAGAGGCATGGAATAGTCAAGCCCTAGGCAGGAAAAGGCCAAGGGTGGATTCCCACTTCCTTAGACTGGGAACCACTCCTAGCCATGGATGCCCAGAGGTCATTTTCCAGGTGTGGGAGCAGGGCTCCCAAACAGGAAGATGTTCTGAAACTCCCCTAACCAAGTTTTCTTCCTCTACAGCGGGACCATTGTATACCACAGGTAAGATGGCCCTGTAGGGAACCGTGAAGGGGGTGTGGATTCCAGCACCTGTTAGACTAGACTAACAACTTTGTGTCCCCCCCAGGTGAGATGCTGGGCCTAGGTGTGGGAATCTTGGCTGGATGTCTCTGCCTTCTGCTGGCTGTTTATTTCATTGCTCAAAAAATTAGGTAAGATCCTACTTTCTATCCCTGAAGTAGTTTATTTTCTATTAAAAGAGTATTCTCAGAGACTGGGCAGTGGTGGTGCACACCTTTAATCCCAGCATTTTGGGAGGCAGAGGCAGGCCGATCTCTGAGTTTGAAGCCAGCATGGTCTACAGAATGAGTTCCAGGAAAGCCTGAAATACACAGAGAAACCCCGTCTCGAAAAAACAAACCAAAAAAAAAAAAAAAAAAACGAAAACAAACAAAAAATGCATTCTCAGCCAGGCACGGTGGTATACACCTTTAATCCCAACACTTGGGAGGCAGAAGCAGGAAGATCTCTGAGTTCAAGGCCAACCTGGTCTACACAGAGTGAGATTCAAGACAGCCAGAGCCTCATAGAGATACCCCCCCTCAAAAAAATTCTCTGGGGAGGCAGCTCAGCTGGTGGAGTGCTTGCCTGGCATGCACAGTCCTGGGTTTGATCCCTAGCACCACATAAACCTGGCATGCTGGCACACACTTGTAATCCCAATACTCAGGAGGTGGAGAAAGTTTAAGGTCATATTCAGATACTTATTGAGTTGTTTTTAAAAAGTGTTTCCTGTCCTACTCTAACCTTCACTTACAACACTAGTCACTTCCATGAACCACTGCTTCCCCTTCCAGGAAGAAGAGGCTAGGAAACAGGAAGAGTGTGGCCTTCACTTCGGCACGGGCTACCACAGAGGCATAAACCCCCTCATACCCATCAAGGGTCTCTCTAAGGGCATGCAGGGGCTGGACTAGAAGTAGCAGGCAGACACGTGTCCTTCTCCATACCAACTCTGCACACATACGCCAGAGAAGCAAGGACCCAGGGCTTCAAGGAAGAGCGGAGTCTCTGGCCTTCCAAAGCACGTAGGTCAGGAGATCCCTGCTTTAACAGGCAGCTATGAAGAAGCTGAAATGTGCCCTGATGTCCCTCACCTCACACCTTCATGGCCCCTCCCCTAGACACACCTAGATACATGTCTAGGAAAAAGCTGCTGCTGTGAGTTTAGTTATTTTTTTTTTTGCTCAATATATGTTTGAAAACCTTACTTCTGGTTGTCTTTTGTGCCTTTCAAGGGTGGGAGAGTTCCTCTGTCCTCTGGGTGGCCGAGACAGACATAGAGAAAAAGAAAACTGGGGGATTAACTCCTTGTACCCTCTTCCTGGACAGGGGCACTCTACTTCTGGGAAAGCCAACTCAGTTCCACCGGTGCCTCTGATATCACACCTAAGCTGCCATCAGTGAACACTGTTGTCAGGCTAGACAGGAGGATGGACAGAAGCCACCAAGGGCTGGAAATCTCAATCCATTATCCCCTCTCTTAAAAGCCAAGTTCCCCCACAATTATAAAGTCCTTTTTATTAGTCAAAATCACAATCACCTTGATTAAAAGGATGGGACATCCCACCCTCGGCATAAAAATGGTACAGTGGTAGAAACCCTCCCAGCCCTCCCACAGCCCAGTTAAAAACTAGAAAAATGTCTGCCCGCTTGGCCTGCGATGCCATGGTAGCCTGACTCCTCCAGGGGCACTGCCATGGAGTGGGCCAACCCCACAATACCCTCCACTTCACCTTGGGGAGAGGAGGGGTGCTGATGGTCACGGACGTTAAAACATGAGTTCCAGTGGTACCAGTTCCCAAACATGCACTTCCTTCCTTTTCCCCAGGGCCTGGGACCAAGGGGGAAATGGGATAGAAATGAGCCATGATCAGCAGTTTCAGGAGCAAAAATACAGCCCAAGGAGGTTAGGAGGCTCCCAATAGACCTCCTCACTCCCCCGACTTTAAAAAAAAAAGGCATTTCTGGGGTCTTTATCATACCAAAAATGGTTCTTTTCAGACCTGAGAAAAAGACCAAGATGTCCAGTCTGGGCAGTAGATACTGGAGACCTAAACTCATCTCCCTTGAGCCTCTAGTAACTTCATCACCCGGGCCACAGCTAACCTAGGTCCCTTTTCTTGGCAACCTGCACTGTCCAGAACTGGAGATGGAGAAATACAGGACGAGGAGATCGGGAGGGTACCCCAGGCCCAGGGGTCCCCCCCATGTTCCCTCAGTCCTCGGGTGGGATGCGCAGGGCAGAATACACCATCACCCGACTGTCCTCCTGCCGTCGGCCTGCAGAGGGGAAGCGGGGTGAGTCATGGGCAGGGTGAGAGCAGAGCACTGACACATGGGGAGACCTGGACAAGGGGCTCCCCAGGTGGTGGGGAGTAATGCAGATTCAAACCCACCAGTCCCTGACGGGCTGCACCCAGGCTGCTCCTGAGAAAGCTTAGAGACTACAGGTCACGAATGGACAACACCAAACCCGGAAGGTAGCGGGACACATCAGCGAGGAGACGGAGGATGTGGGCAATGGACCCGGGCTGGGGCTGGGTTCAGTCATGGGCAGTGGACAGGCAGATGGGAGCTGTCAGGCGATCAGTCCAGGTAGTCAGTCCTTACACGAAAGGCTGCGCTGGATACTTCGGAGGGAGCCTCCAGCTGTGATGAACGCCCAGAGCCCCATGGAAACAGTGACTGCGTAGATGGGCAGCAGGCTGGCCTCATACCAGGGGTTCAGGAATGTCTGGGAACGAGGATAGAAAAGAGATTAGATTCTCCCCGCACCTAACCCCAACATTCATTTTGTGCCTCTGACCGAACCTCCCCCAGACATTCTGGAGCTAAGGGAGCTTTTGATTTTAGATTCCTCAAAGGTTTCAGCTCCTCCTAGCCACCTCAGGTCATCTGCATTGGTCTGACTCAGCATGCAGGCTCCTCCCCAGAACAGGTGGCCTAATTGATGCTGAGGTGACAGGACCTTTAAGGCTCACCTTTCTGCCTCCACCCAACGTAAGTTAACTGTAAGTTAACGACGTGAAGTGAGAACACATAACCCAGCCCATTCACTCTGAAATGCTTCTCCCTGACTCAGGCCCCTAGCTCCAACTCACCAGTCCTGATGTCAGCAGGTGACTCCCGACTACCAGGCCCACAGCCCAGTACCGTCTCCTCTCACAGGCATCAAAGAATACAACTCCCCAAAAGGTATGGAGCAGGATAATGGCTGCTGTCAGAAAGGCTGCAAGGAGGGAGATGGGGAGGAGATGCATCCCTGACCTTCTCCCAGTCTCCTGAGATGCTGAGCCAGAGGAGCTTCCCAGGGAAGGTCAGATGGGGCTGGGGATGGACAGGGCATAAAGGCGAGGTTAGAGGGGAGCCTTACCTGAAGTCAGGAAGTAATAGGGTGAGTCGCCATGGATCCCAACCACACCTGGCCCAAGGGCATCGGCCAAAATATTGATAACAGAGAAGACACCACTGATGATACCGAAGGACAGACCAGAAACTGGGGGGAGGGAGGCGCTCATCAACGTCCAAGGCTACCACAGCACTTCTACCAGCACCTCTCCCGTGCCCAGTGAGAACCACCATACCTACTCTCCCTCCAGACTCCACACTGCCTCTCCTTGGATGTCAAGGATGAAGAGAAACACTTAGCACATTACCCTGAAGGGGAGGAGGGGGTGATCAACTCCCTCCTCTGGTCCCTCTCCCTTGGCTCACCATAAGCCATCTGACGGATGGAGATGGGCGATCTTCCGTCCTCACTCAGTGATGCTAAGCCCTCACCTGCCTTCCTGGGATAAGAGAGAGGAAATATAAGAGAGGGCAGGGATGTTCTTTTCCCTCCAAGATCCTCCCTTGAACGCCCCTTATTCCAACTACCACCCAAGGGCTGGCCCACTTCCCACAATGCACACCACTGTCCCCTCTCCCTTCCAGACCACCCCGGTCCTTACTTAAGGAGCTTGTAGTAGGCAAAGCGGAACACTTCCTGTAGAAGGACAGAAACAGCAGCACCAAAAATCAGGAGGCCATACTGGAGCCGGGCATCTGACCGGTCTGTCACATGGACCAAGATGAACCAGACCACAGAGGCCAAGAGCAGGGAGACCAGCCAGAAAAAGGCTCTGAGGAAACACAAGGACAATGAGAGGCAAGTATAGGGGCAGCCAGAAAAATCAAGGAGGGAACCAGCCAAGGCTGCAGCATGAAAAGTGGAAGGTAGACTTCCGGATGGTCAGGGAGACAGGGACCAGGTAGGATAAGTGTCTCCACCAACAGAATCATCTGTAGGAATCTGCAAGCAGCAGAGGGGAAAAAATCTGGTCAGAGTCTTCAGTGAGATGAGAGAAAGTGTACGCCGGCACGGGCGGACGGGCAGGGTATCCATTCCTGGGTCCTGGCTAGCCGAGGTCAGCACAGCCCCCTCACTACTCTCAGCCTTGGGCCTTCTCTGGCGCTGCCGAGAAGACTACAGGAGGAATCTATGAAATCCCTGGAAGGCGGAAGTCGACTGCGGAAAATCGCCTAGACCACGATTTGACCCTGTCCAACCTTTTCCTACTTCTGTCCCCCAACTCAGGCTCCCATGCTCGCCCCAGTTCCTCCAGCTCTTTCCGCATCATTTTCTCTACGGTTGGCCCCGTCTCCACCACTCGCTACTCACCCCGCGACCAGGATGATAACCCGAAGCGGGTCTCCAGCCACAGTGATCAGGAAAAGAGCGAACGCTGGGCCGAACGCGACGAAGGTGCACCCGAAAAACACAGCAGCCCCCATGACTGGGCAGCTGGGGGCGGGAGGGAGCCCCGGCCAAGGGAGGCGAAAGGGAGCAGCGCGCTGGGGGGGAGTCCGTGTGGGGCGGCGACGCAACCCCACGAGGGGCGCGGTGCAATGTCACCCCCAGACCCCGGGGAAGGGGAAGGGGGGGCACCGAAACCCCGGACGAAGGTCCGCCCGACCTCGTCTACGGAAGCCGAAGAGGGAACAACCCCCGGTCGCTGCCCCATGGCCACCTCCCATCTAATCCCCACCCCCGGAAGGCCAATGAATACTTGATGGGGAGGAACTGCAGAGGCGGGGTCGTGGCAGCACGGCCTTCTGGGAGTTGTAGTCTGTCAATCCTCTGAGCCCTCCACTTGGTACTGGGAGTGGCTCCAGAAGAGTGGGTCGGGACTGGGCCCAATCAGGGCAAGGATTCCTGGGTTCGTTTGTGCCTGGTTTCTTTTCATTACTCTGTGGAGAAGAGTAATAACAACCATACCTATTTCTAGAAGAGCTTTGGCGGGGAAAGATCCTGTTTGAATCTAGAGACAAATATAAAAAAACAGCCCAGGATAGGGATTGTAAGAAGATAGGGATGGGCATTGTTCTTACTTGAATTAGAGGAAATGACCCAGAGAAGCACACTAAGGGATCAAAGTTGGTCTTAGAAATTGGAGCTCTTTGGGCAGCCTCGTAAGGGAATTATATGGTATAATCTGTTTCAAATGAAGTATTCTGTGACGACAGAGTCAGAGAAGCAAGAGGAGCCAGGAGAGAAATATTAGAAATATTAGAAAAATGTTTAGAAAGAATCCAGGAGTCAAAAAGCACCGAGAGCACAGAGACGGAGGGGAAAAACACAGCAGCCCCCATGACTGGGCAGCTGGGGGCGGGAGCCCCCACCCCCACCCTGGGCCGCTTTGTTCGCTTGATGTCACACTTCCTCTATTTATATTCTGAAATATAAACTTGAGTGGTGTCTTTTCCTCAAGCTGGGGAGTGTTTGTGGAGGGCGGGGGTCGTGCGAGAATGAATCATCATTTGTGTAAGGACAGATTTGTCCTTAGGAGGATGCGTGAGCAAAAGAATCCTACGACAAGATCAGATCTGGAGAGTTGTTTTTGAGAGTGTAATCAAAGCAGCAGCAAACTACAGAGGTTGTTTGAAGAAAACCAGGCTTCCTGGAAGTGATTTTTTATTTAATACATGTATGCCACTCATACGGAGGATGTTTTACACTTTTTTTTTCATAAATTCCAGGAAGAAACTGAGAAACAGGTTTTTGTTAAAAGACACCAGGCACATCTTGTCACATAGTTGAGAGGATGGGAACATCCTGGTCAGTGTGCCCTGCTTCTGAGTTCAGCAGGCTGAGTTAGGGGAAATACAGACAAGATAGTCCTTCTTTCTCTCTGTGAGCTGTCAATGGAACATGGCCTGGCTGTAGAGAGCAGCCTGGAAAACCTGTCTTGTGAGTGGTGATTCCACAGACACTTGTATAGTGCTCCAGGGACTCAGAGAGCTCCAGGGACTCAGAGTGCTCCAGGAACTCACAGAGCTCCAGGGACTCAGAGTGCTCCAGGGACTCAGAGTGCTCCAGGGACTCAGCATGCTCCAGGGACTCACAGAGCTCCAGGGACTCAGAGTGCTCCAGGGACTCAGAGTGCTCCAGGGGCTCACAGAGCTCCACGGACTCAGAGTGCTCCAAGAACTCACAGAGTGCTCCAGGGACTCAGAGTGCTCCAGGGACTCACAGAGCTCCAGGGACTCAGAGTGCTCCAGGGACTCAGAGTGCTCCAGGGACTCACAGGGCTCCAGGGACTCAGAGTGCGCCAGGGACTCACAGAGCTCCAGGGACTCACAGAGCTCCAGGGACTCAGAGTGCTCCAAGGACTCACTTTCGAGGCTGAGCAAGTATTTCTTATGTATGTGGAGTTTTGTTTAAGTAGTTTGATTTTTCTTTGGTTTGGTTTTTCCAGACAGGGTTTCTCTGTGCAGCCTTGACTGTCCTGAAACTCACTTGTAGACCAGGCTAGCCTTATCTACCAGCCCCCGCCTCCCGAGTGTGGGATTAAAGATGTGTATCACCACACCCACTGTTTGTGAGATTTTAAAATATACTTTATTTTCTTTATGTATTTGGTTTGTATCTTGTTTTACAAAGTTTACAGATTTATGCCAAAATGTAAGGAAAATAGTCATTTATCTGGAACGTTTTTGTAGTCATATGTCATCTTACTTCTCCTACTCTCTCTATATATTTTATTGTTGTTTGATGTGTGTGGTCTTTTGTTTGTTTGGTTTGGTTTGGGTTTCTTGAAACAGGATCTCTCTATGCAGCCCTGACTGTCCAGGAACTCACTCTGTATTCCAGGCTGGCCTCGAACTCACAGAGCTCTGCCTCCCAAATGCTGGTATCATAGGGCCACGACACCACGCCCGGCAGTGTCTTGTCCGTGAAGTCTCAATTGCCTAACAGACTAATAGTTCATTGTGCCAAATAAATACGCTACTGCTTCTGAATTGAACGGAATGAAAATAGGAAATACAGGAGCAGACAGAATGATGAGGAAGGTGCCGTGTGTCTGAAAGTGGGAGCAGAGGAGAAGATGGTGTTTGCTTCCTCTCTTCTTCCATCCTGTGTCCAAAAAGTTGGGGGAAAGGGGTGAAGTCAACACAAAATGGCAAGAAATAACTGGCCTTGGCTATTGTATGCATAGAGTATGCATGCATACAGTACAGAAACTGCCAGCGGTTAAGGTTTTTATTGGAAAGAGGAACAGCCGGAGGCATCTGGAAGAGTTCAGAGAAGAGAGAGAAAGTAGACTGGACATGGACAGGGCTCTCTGCAAGATGAGGGAGACTCATGGGAGGTAGAGAATGGAGCAAGAATAATGAGAATAGCAAAAGCCAAGCATAGTGAGAAGGGTTGGGTTATAAAAAAAACGAGCAGCTGTGGGAGTGGGGAGCCCATGAACTGGAGGGGTATAGGGGAGAGAAGGAGGTGAGAAAGGCTAGGATGTTAGTATGGACTCTGAAATGTGTAACAGGTACTTCTGATACTGAGGTACCATGGGGGCCAGCATAGGATTTGGTTAACTGGTAGGTGTCACCGGTATCCATACATCCCTTCTGCCAGAGGAAAGGGAAATGACTCCGTTTGTCAGATGGGAACCAGTTTCACGAGTTCCTGTGGAATGCTGGCTTTTATCTAACTTCCAGAAATACTCCAATAGTCCAGGATGAGCTAGCTCACTTCTGGATATATGAACAGCCTTTTGGAGGCTGGGAAATTGGAGTTTCCTTTGGCCCTGACAGCTATGAGATGTTTATCAGCAGCAGTGCTAAGGAGATTTGGGAGTCAAACAATGGTTCATAAACATCACTTCCGGGGGCTGGAGAGATGGCTCAGAGGGTAAGAGCACTGGCTGCTCTTCCAGAGGTCCTGAGTTCAATTCCCAGCAACCACATGGTGGCTCACAACCATCTGTAATGAGATCTGGTGCCCTCCTCTGGCCTGTGGGCATACAAGGAGGTAGAATGTTGTATACATAATAAGTAAATAAAATTTAAAAACAAAACAAAAAAACATCACTTCCATCCCCATAGCCAAGGCAGTCAGAGAAGAGGCACTATTTACTTACTGTCTAGAAAACGTCCTGTGAGGAGATATTACAGGTAAAGAGCAACTCTGCACGCCAAAGGTAAGTTAAGGGTTGCCAGGCAGGCGAACACCTGTGAGCCTCGGGAAGGAGGGCAGAGTATAAACTTTGGTCCCAGCAGAGGGAGTCCCCGAGTGGACCTAATCTAGAGCTAGGGACTCTGCAGGAGTAACAAGTTTCCATCCATCTAAGAGGCTTGCCCCTCAGTCCAGCAGCAGTGTAACAGATCTGCTGAGAAAGTAGGCGGGGATTTCTGTCCCCTGGGAGAAGAATCACTGCTCCCTCCCAGCTTCACAGCAGGGGGGGGGTGGGAGGCGGGGTAAGTGTGGTGGGAAACAGAGCAATTTCCTCTTTACTTTCACAGTGGTAGTGCAGAATCCAGAATGGATGTCCTCTTCTTAGCCGCCCTTGCTGTGCCACTTATCCTGGGTAAGTCCACTCCTGAGCCCGAGCCTGCCAGTCCTTTTCTTATAAACGGGATGAGAGAAGAGCTAGAAGGACAAGGTAAGTGGGCATGTCAGCAGGAGGTGATGGTGCTTTCTCCAGGGTTGGGGGCTGAGTAGAGACCTGGAAAGTGGAGCCAGAAAAATCAACAGAAAAGCCAAGTTAAGTCCTGTCAAAGAAGAGAAGGCTGGTAGCGGATGGAGCCCCAAAGAGAGTTCCTTCAGCTAGACTGAGCTCAGATTTCTGTTAAACTGAACAAAAGAGTGAGGAGCCGGACAGGAAGGAGGTGGGTGCTCGGAAGCCAGGGGTGAAGCTAGTGAGGCCAGAGTAACTCCTTCCTACAAAGTAGAAGGAAAACAAAAAACAAAACCCCCCACTTCTATTAGCAAAGACATAGGAATGGGAGCCAAGTTTCATGACACATGCCCCAGCTCTGGGAAAAGGGGCAGAAATTTAAGGGCAACTTTGACTACACAGTGAGTTCCAGACTAGCCCCATGCATAACCCCACCTCCCACCCAGCAAGTCCTGGTGGTGCATGCCTTTAGTCCCAGCACTCGGGCGGCGGAGGCAGGCAAATCTCTGAGTTTGGGGCCAGCCTTCTCTACAAAACAAGTTCCAGAACAGCCAGGGCTACACGGAGAAACCCTGTCTCAAATAAATAAATAACCCCTATTTCAAAAAACAAAACCAAGTTGGGTGTGGTAGCTCACTTCTTTAATTTCAGCCCTCTAGAGGCGGAGACAGGAGGATCTCTGAGTTCTAGGTTGGTTGGGGATACATAGTGAACTCTGTCTTAAAAAAAAAAAGACATAAATATGGATTGGCCTATAGGACAGTAGAAAACTGGCTGTCTTTAGGGACAGGTCCCAGGAGGAGCTTGGCTCCTTCCCTTCTTTGTTCTCCAGTCTGCCAGGTGTGTCTCATTGTTTTCCTTTCCCGTGTCATGTCCTTAGTTTGGGGTTGAAGGGATGTATTTAGCAGAAGGCCTAGAATTCGGGATTCAATTATCAACACCACCATTTTTAGTTTTGGAAGGGAAGAGGAGCTATGATGGGTCATTTGGTCCAGCTGACTCGTTTTAAGGAAAGGGTTGTGAGGCCTGCTGTGGTGGTGCACGCTTTTAGTCCTAGCATTTAGGAAGCAGAGGCAGAAGTAGGCAGATCTCTGTGATTTCAAAGCTGAACTGGTCTATACGGTGAGTTTTAGGACAGCCAAGGCTATGTAGGGAACCCTGTATGTAGGCTCAAAAAAAAAAAAGTGTGGGGGAGGGGAATGAACGGACTGTTCACACAGCTGCTTAGTTAGCAGTGAAGTTGGAAGTAAACCCAAATCTAAAAGCCTGAGATGTTAGTGGTTTTGTGAGAGATGTATAAGAAATTTGGGAGCATATGGAATCTATATGATTTTCTGAATTTCTGGTCTCTGTCTTCCACTCACAAAGGGTTT
This sequence comes from Microtus oregoni, assembly GCF_018167655.1. NCBI lineage: Eukaryota > Metazoa > Chordata > Mammalia > Rodentia > Cricetidae > Microtus > Microtus oregoni. Next base: position 3,005,685 of record NW_024543830.1, on the reverse strand, counting down.
ACAGCTCCTATGGGACTTAGTGCATGTGAAGGGATCTGCTTTCTGTCCTGGGAGTTCTGAACGGAAAACAGACTGCTGGCCTCCCCCACCTGGGCGGGTTTGGAGGTACAGAGGCAGGGAGAAGAGACCTCTGGAGAGGAGGCAGAAGGAAGGAGAACCGGGAGAGATGGAATCAACTCCATGTGTGCTGTTGCTAAGGAGCTCCAGAAGCTTTTGACCTGTAGCTCTTGTCCCTGCAGGACAGGAATACGAGGACGAAGAAGAGCTGGACGAGAGTGAATACTATCAAGTGGCATATTATTATTACACAATTACCCCTAATTATGGTGCGTATATGAGAGGCTCTGGCTCAGGATGGGGTCGGAAGAGATTTGGGGAATACTTAATTCAAAGATTGCCCTTCACGTTGCAACAGAACAAGAGGATCAGACAAAATTTTGGCTGTAAGAAAAACTTATCAAGATTCTTGATATTTCTCAAGTTTATGATTTTTTTAAAATTAAGAATTATTATAGCTGGGCAGTGGTAGGGCACGACTTTAATCCCAGCACTTGAGAAGTAGAAACAGGTGGATCTCTGTGAGTTTGAGGCCAGCCTGGTCTACAGAGTGAGTTCCAGGATAGGCTCCAAAGCTACAGAGAAACCTTGTCTCAAAAAGCAAAGACAAAAAACAAACAAACAGCCGGGCGGTGGTGGCGCACGCCTTTAATCCCAGCACTCAGGAGGCAGAGGCAGGCGGATCTTTGTGAGTTCGAGACCAGCCTGGTCTACAAGAGCTAGTTCCAGGACAGGCTCCAAAACCACAGAGAAACCCTGTCTCGAAAAACCAAAAAAAAAAAAACAAAAAAAAAACAAAAAACAGACAAACAAAAGAAACAAAAAAAGATTTAGCCAGGCATGGTGATGCACCTTTAATCCCAGCACTCGGGAAGCAGGGGCAGGCGGATCTCTTTGAGTTCTAGGCCAGCCTGGTCTACAGAGTGACTTTCAGGACAGCTAAGGCTGTTAAACAGAGAAACCCTGCCTCAAAAAAAAAAAAAACCAGAAAATTGGTATATTGGAGGGGTGTGTGCTTATACATGAGTGAAGTTGCCATGGAGATCAGTGATGTGAAATCCCACTGATGCTGGAGTTAGGAGAGATTGACAGCTGTTCAAGGTGGATTCTGGAAACTAGACTCAGGCCCTCTGAAAGAGAAATACGTGTTCTTAACTGCTAAGCCATCTTGCCAGCTCCAATTCATAAACTTTTTTTTTTTTTGGTTTTTCAAGACAGGGTTTCTCTGAAGCTTTGTATCCTATCCTGGAACTAGCTCTTGTAGACAAGCTGGCCTCGAACTCACAGAGATCTGCCTGCCTCTGCCTCCCGAGTGCTGGGATTAAAGGCGTGCGCCACCACCGCCCGGCTCATAAACATTTTTAACACTAAAAATAACTAGAAGTAGGCAGTACCTACACATCTTATAACTTAGGAAAGGTGGAGTATTCTGAGCAGTTTCTTCCCCTTTTATTTCTGTTTTTTTTTTCTTTTTTTCTCTTCTCCAGATGACTTTAGTCCAAACTTCACTGTCGATTACTCCGTGTTTGAGTTGGAGGATAGGTTGGTGAGTGACTTCTCTGTCTAAGAGGGTCAGGACAAATAACAGTCAAACAGAAACTGGGAAGAGCTGAAATGTGGCTAGGTGACAAGAATGAACATCAAGGCTGAGTATGGTTGTCCACTCCTATAATCCCAGCACTTGGGTGGCAGAGACAGGAGGATTGCCATGGGTGGAAGGTCAGCCTGGTCTACGTAGCAAGTTCCAGGCCAGCCAGGACTGTTTAGTAAGACTGTCTCAGCAAGAACAGAAAACAAGTAAGAAAAGAAAACCTGGTAGATAGAAACTAGGAAGTGGGTCCCACACAACCACTTAACTGTGGCTGGAAGGGAGCCAGAACCCAGTGGCTTAAGGACACGTGAAAGAGGGGCAGTCGAGGGACTTGTGGAATGGAATACATAGATAATCCATGCTGGCACTGGACCCAGACAATCCCTGACCTTAAGTTTTGGTCATGTGGGGTTGGGGGTGAGGTAGGAGGCTTACTGGAAGGAAGAGAACGTCTGTGGGGGATGTTAGATGGAAGGAAGAGATGATGACTATTTCCCAACCCTACCGAGGTCAGAACGGGTTGGAGAAGGAGGCGACCACAGAGGCAGTGGAGACCACCATTAGTCTCCACACAGAACTCGCGGACCCTCAGAATCCTGTGACAACGAGACCAGTGACGACGAAGCCAGTGACTACAGAGCCAGTGAGTCAAATGGGGATTAAGGAGGAGGGCAGTGTGGCTGACTCTCACCCTGACAGATCCCAGGCCTGAGACCTTGAATAAACAGAGGGTGGGTTCTGGTAGAGGAGAGAACCAATGGTTAATACTTCCACGTAGGTATTCCAATTTGGTTTCCCTGCGCTGTGCTGAAACACTGACTTGGGGAGGAAAAGGTTATTACAACGCCCAGGTCACACACCCAGGGCAGGAACTCAAGCCAGGAGCTGCAGCACAGACTTGGGAGGCACACTGCTTACTGGCTTGCTTCCATGACTCTCTCAGCTTGCTCTTTTATATCATTGGCCCACAGTGGGCTGGCCCTTTCCGTATCAATCATTAATCAGGAAAAGTCCCCCAAAGACATCCCCACAATCCAATCTGATGGGGTCAACTCCTCAGATGCGGTTCCATCTTCCCAGGCGACTCTGTTGTGTCAACTAACCAGCAGAACCGGTATCACACTTGGGCCACACCACACGTGCGTGCGCGGAGGCCGGAGGACTTTGGGGAGTCAGTGTGTCAGGATTGAGTGGCACATGCTTTTACCTGCTGAGCCGGCCCAGATTTTGTTTTAGATACAACTTAAGACTAAGATAGCTTTTGCTTGTTAGGTGTTCTGAAAGGAAGAAAAAAAAAAAGGAAGACTAGTTATTAGGAGAGAGAAAGCTGTAGAGGGAAGAGAAGCAGAGTGAATAGCTGGGTTTGGTGACGAGGGTATGATAGAAGGAAAGTTTACAGAGCAGGACAGTATGAATCAAAACATACGCACAAGGGTTGGGCTGCAAAGGAAATTCAAGAATTAAGTTTTTGCCATGTGGGGTTGGGGACAGGAGTCTTCCTTGCAGGACAGGGTGATGCAGAGAAAAACTCTAAACAGGCCATTTGTGGGGGGGTACTGGATGGAAGCAAGACCAGCCTGAGTGACATAGCAAGACTCTATTGGGGGAAAATGGTCAGGCGTGGTGACACATGCTTTTAATTCCAGCATTCAGAGCCAGAGGCAGGGGTATCTCTGTGAGTTCCAGGTCAGTTTGGTCTGCAGAGCAAGTTCCAGGGCAGAGAGAGATAAATAATAGACTTTGTCTTGTCTTAGAAAACTTTTTTTTTTTTTTTGAGACAGGGTTTCCCTGTGTGACAGTCCTAGCTGTCCTGGAACTAGCTCTTATAGACCAGGCTGGCCTCAAACTCACAGGGATTCACCTGCCTCTGCTCCGGAGTGCTGGGATTAAAGGCGTGCGCCTCCACTGCCCGAGTCAGAAGACTGTTTTTGGCAGTGCAATGGCTCATTAAATAAAGGCACTTGCTAAGAAGCATGAGGACCTGGGTCAAGTTTGCTCCCTTGAGACCTGCTTGGTAGGATAGGAGAGATTCCAAGAGTTGTCCTTTGACCTCCACACATGTAACATCCCATGCCCTCCTACCTAAATAAATAAATGTAAATATGCTTAAAGTTAGGGACAAATAGATGGTCTGAAGTGTCAGGCTGGACTTTGGGTTGATACACAATGGGGTAAACCCTCCAAGTGGGGTGAAGACAATGGAATCAAAAGTTAGGAAAACTCTTCATCTGACTAAATGCAAGATGCATAGTGGAAAAGTTGATGCTGTCCAAGAAATACCCGATAAAGGGCTGGACTAGGGGAATGGCATGTAAATTGAGAGCAGAAGAATAAAGTTAGAAGAAAATGCTTCTCTTTAGTAGTAATCTTATAAAAGAAAAAAGGGAGGGGAGTTAAAATAACTTGCAGACTTTAACTATGTTTGGGAGGACCAGAGAGATGGCTCAGACGGTACAGATGTCTGCCACAGGATGATCTGAATTCGATCCCCAGGACCCGTGTGATGGAAGGAAAGAACGAACCTTCACGTTGTCCTCTGACCTCTCCACATATACACACATACATACACCAAAACACACATGTACATATGAAATAGAAATAGGATCTAATAAACATGTTTGGGAAATGGTTGACCAAGATGGGAACTCTTGGAGGCCAGTGTGGCTTAGGTTGGAAGTGATAATTTTGACAGCCTGTGTGGGTGTTCTGAAGGCAGCAAACTAGATCAGGAGTAGAGACCTAAGGGCAAAGTTACAGTTGTGAAAGTAGGAAGGCCAGTGACTCAGTCAGTGGAGGAAGAGAAATCAATCAAAGAAAAGGAAGAGGCAGGCAGACAGCCAACTTTAGAGAAAACTTGATATAATCAGTCAAAAGCTACCAAGAGCCCAAAACCTACCTCAAACTAAGGAAGGCTCATGTACATGCTTTTAATCTCAGCATTCAGGAGGCAGAGGCAGGAAGATCTGAGTTCGAGTCTAGCCTGTCCTACACAGTGAGTACTAGTAAAACTAGAGCGATGTAGAGAGGCCCTGTCTGAAAAAACAAAACAATAAAAGAAAGAGGAGAGCAGGGAGAGAAGAGATTGGGGGTAGCTCAGCGGTAGCGCTCTGGTACAGCATTTGTAAAACTCTGGTTTTCATCCCTATGGGGGTATTGTGATGATGAACATTATGAGGAAATGTAGAAAATATAGACCCATCTGAAAAATATGAAATTAAAAACATAAAACAAATTAAAAAAATAAACGTAAAAAAAACAAAAAAAAATAAAAACATAAAACAAAACACCAATGACTATTAAGGGCAACGCAACAGGACTGAAAACAAGCAGTTGAATACAAATGAGAGGAACCTGCAGGACTGACAGCAAAGCCTGACACTAAATCTCCCAAAGGTTTTAAATGCACAGTAGGTTCTCTGTAGGTGGTAAGCCCCTCGTACATGCACGAACGTAATAATGTCTCATTTATAACCCCCAAAGCGCCTACCACAGTGTCTAGCACAAAGTCATGCACACAAAAGATAAAACATCGAATGTCATTGAGAGTCATGGCCTCCTAAGTAGGAAGAATTCTTTACAGCGATGGGGAGGAGGGCTGAATCTCCTTTGAGATCAGAGGTAAGGGAAAAGGGGGTTAGTGTAAGGAGGTGGCTATCTTCCTGGAGGGGGAATGGGAATTGTTAGGAAGGGTGACAATGACCTCTTGTGTGTGTGTGTGGGGGGGGATGTTTTAGCAGATTCCAGATCAGAATGATGCCATGTCCAGTCTGCAGAGTTCTGTGTCCTGTCTTCTCTTATGGACCCTCCTTCAAGGGGCGCTGCACTTTATGTAGAAGGTAAGAGGGCAGCCACAGGCTTTGGTGGGGTGCTATGAAACAATTCTTACCAACCTGCTCAGTTCTCCTATGCTTAAGGAAAGAAGCAGGATCCCATTTAGAAAATATCTAATTATCTAATCTTAAAATTTGGAATGAGTTGAAACAAAGACTTGTAATGCCATTCGTTTATTCTGGTCTGGGAGGACTTTCAAGACCTCCTAGAAGATAGGCAGGCTGAATGGAGAAGCCTTTTTCCAAGCTTTCAACAAGCCTGGGAAAATCAGGGCTGAGTCTGCCCAGGTTTGAAGTTATGGCAGGTGCCAGAGGTCAAAATGGGTGTGTCCTACAACCCTGTAGAGCCAAGAGGCAAAGTTCAGCAGGAGGAAGGAGGCATGAAAGGGACACATCTTTCTCAACAACGAATGGAGAATCCATCTTAGAACATGAAATCTGTGGGGTCTGCATAAGCAATGGGAGCAAGGGGAGACTCCCTTGGCCTCCTGTTCTGGTTTCTTGGATCTACTGCTTTCCTGTGTATGTATAGAGAGTGTGGAGCTTAGGAGGCCGGAGCCCCCAGAGTTCTAGGAATGGGAGTTTGCTGGGGCTTGGGAACCGCCGGGCATTTGTGTTGGGAACTGAACTTAGTCAGCCAGTTGTCAATAATGGGCGGTGGTGGCACAGGCTTTAAACCCAGCACTCGAGAGGCAGAGGTGGGCAGATCTCTGAGAATCCAAAGCCAGCCTGGTTTACAGAGCGAGTTCCAGGACAGCCAAGACTACACAGAAAAATCCTGTCTTGAAAAACAAAACAAAACCAAGTGTGTCCTCTTAAACATCAAGTCAGCCACCTGATTCTGTTTTTATTCCCCTCCCTCCAGGTGAGAGAAGGCTGCTATGACTCTTTGGACTAGAGTTTGGCAAGAAGCTGGTTGAAAAATAAAATAGTTTTGTCTACTTCTTAATGACGGTTCTAAAGTCAACAATTACAGCAAAACTTGGGGGAGCATGAAGGGCAGAATAGAAAGAGAATTAGAAACGAGTGTAGTGGTGCATGCCTAGAATTCAGGAGGCAGAGGCAGGCACATCTCTTGAGTTCGAAGCCAGCCTGGTCTGCAAAGAGAGTTCCTCCAGGGTAGCCAGGACTACACAGAGAAACCCTGTGTGTGTGTGTGGGGGGGGGGGGGACACAAACCAAAACAACAAACAAAAAACCCTTGAATTAGATGTCAATTAATTAGGAGGAATCATACCCCATAAATAAACCTAGTTTGGGGTAGAAAAGAGAATACTCACAGATAACAGGTTTATTCTGAGCCTGTAATTCTAATTTTTTCTTCTTCTAATCTTTCTTTTTTCTAACAGTCTCCCGTGGCTCAGGCTGGTCTTGAACCCATCTCCTACATCCAACCTCTAGGATTACAGCAGGAATAAGACATCACACCCAGCTTAATTATATTTTATATGACATTGTCTTGAAACTTTGGGGAAACAGTGCTGAGGTTTAATTTAGAAACTCTTTTCCTTTTTCTAAAATAACCACATTGCTAAATATAAGTAAAGAGTATTCAAATATATTTAAAATAATAATGCACTCTCCAAACCCCGACTTTATTCCTGTTCAATTTTTTCTTTTGGTAAGAATATGCATTTTAAAAAAATTAGAGTCTCTGTCCTCCCGACCCTAGTCAGAACTAGAGTGCCCCCTTGCGATCTCTCTGTTGTCTTCAAATTACAGGGTCTTGTTCTTCATTGTTTGCTTTAACTCTGACTTGATAAAACGGCTGTTAGCGTCTATGGGTGACTCTGGACTTGCTCTTTTCCTTCCTCAATGTCTTTCCAGTCTTCTCAAAGGAACAAATAAGCTGGCGCCAAATAAAGCCATAACCTTGAGGATCAAGGACCTACTACTCTACTCTGTTCCCTGTGCTGAGAATCAGAGAATTGAGTTGAAGGGTCCCAAGGGCCCGGGGCAGAAAAGTCAGGGACGAGTTCGGCTTTGACCCCAGAGTCTTGGCGGGCTGGCATCTGAGATGGTAACGTGCGTGGCGGGTTATGTAAGAACCGGCTGGAGAAGCCGCTCGGCGGGAGCCCCGGGAGAGAACGCGCTGTTCCGGCTGCAGTCCCCACCCTCCTCGCCCAGCAGGGCAGGAGGCACCCAACTATCAGCCGAGGAGGGGAGGATGAAAGAGTGGGGAGTCACGAGGGCGAGCCGCCGACACGGGAACGGATGCCCGGCGTCACACGTCCGTTGTCACACACGTTGCGGACACGAGTTGCTGAGAGCTCCCACGTGCTGCGCCCGTGCGCGGAGGCGCTCGGAGGGGCCCACGTCCCGAGGCACCGCCTCCGTAGCATGGTCTCGCTCTGCACACTCCAGCCGCGCAGTCTCCCGCGCAGCACCGTCCTATTTAAGGCTATGAGCTCCACCCTTTTCCGCCCCTTGCTTCATTTTCACTTTTTTCCATCCTCCTTTTTATCACCGGAGGAGCCGCATGTACGGGTGGAGCATCGACTGCTTCCCTTCCAGCCAATCACCACTTGGCTGCTTCTCTATTGGCCGAGCCCCCGCGTGCGGTAGCAAATGGGCTGTGAGTGTCTGTATCTAGAGTCACATGTTGCCGGCAAGCTGTCCAATGGGAGCACGAGGTCTGTGTACGCAGGGGGAGGCACGTGCAGAGCCGCACGTGTCTGGGAGGGGGAAGGGGCGGGACCCACAGAGTGAGGCGGAGGTGGGTCGGCTAGACCGGCGCAGATGGTGGAAGAAGGAGCGGGGTACTGAGCCCGAGCGGGGCTGAGCCGGCTGACCCAGGTGAGCGGACCAGAGCGGAGCGCTCCGGAAGACTGACCCGGACGGAGGGAATGGGCTTGTGAGACCACAGATCTGGGTTTTGGGAGGAATTGCATTACCTGAAAGGTGCGACCATAGGCTGACCGGCCGCAGGGCACCTGACGGTGAGGGATGCGAAAGCTACAGAGACGGGTGTCCATGGGGACGGCCCCCATAGGGACCTTAGGTGGGTTTTGGTGCGCAGACGAGCCACTAGCGGGTGGCTTTTTAGGTCGATAAGCTCACTATGAGGTCCGGAAGGGAACAGCCCAGAACAGCAGACGGAGGGCAAGGTGTAAAGTCAGGTATTCACTCTGAACCCAAAGGAAGAAAGGCTGTGTGGGGTCAAGAGCCGTGGGCCGGCGGTCTGGATTTTGAATGGGGGTGAAAAAGCAAGTTTTTTTTTTTTTTTTAAGGTTTCTGTTGAGAACGCCCCAGTCTCCCAGGCCCTTTCCTAATCCTTTTGACTCTGATTTCAGAGTCTCTCGCTTTGCTTTTCAGTTGCGGGCTCTGAGCTCTGGTACTACAGGAGCCGCTCGCTCTTCAGCCTCTGCTCCTGGACCTATGGAATCTCCATCTAGCGTTTCTTCTTGTTCCTCCTCCTCACTCTCCTCGTCATTTTCCACATCCCCTGTGAACAGTGACTTTAGCTTCTCCTCTGATAATGAGAGGGAAGGCAAGAGCGCCCATGGGCTCAGGCCAGAAGCTGTTGGGCAAAGGGGAGGTGCCCAGCCCAGTCCAGGTCCTATCCGCTGCAGACATCGACCCAGGGTTTCTGGTAACCAGCATACAGCATCTCATCTGGAACAGCGAGGATCTAGGGTCAAAAGATCAAGAGACGGGGAACTGGAGACCAGTCTACACACCCAGGGATGTATCATCACAGAGGGAGACCTGCTGTTTGCTCAAAAGGTAAGAGAAAGCAGGAGACAGTAGTGCAGCGTCAAGCACCTAATTGGTAAGGACCCTGAGGGGATGGATGGTACTGGCTGCCAGATATGTGACAGCAGAAAAATCCCTGCTGTCTTTTTGCTGTTTTCCTACAGTGTAAAGAACTCCAAGGGTTCATACGGCCCCTCACAGATCTACTGAACGGACTGAAAATGGGCCGCTTCGACAGAGGTAATAAGCTGATTGATTATGTTTCTGGGCTCGGGGGATAGTATGCCCTTCTCTGTGTGAAATGTACGATTATTAAATCTTCTTTGGGATCTGGGCTATTCCCTGTTTTCATCTGCAACTTGATTTCTTTGGGTGAATCGATTTTAACCCCCATCTTTCTCTGTCTTTACACCTACCTCAATCCTCACCTCTGCTTTCTCTCCTGCTGGGGCATGAACCTAGTGCCCTGTGTGCACTAGACAAGCCCTCTGCCACCGAGCTACATTCCACCCCTCTGACCACCTTCTCCTTCACCTTAGGATTGAGTAGCTTCCAGCAGAGTGTGGCCATGGACCGGATCCAGCGGATAGTGGGTATTTTACGGAAGCCTCAGATGGGGTAAGTCTCCCTGTGTCTCTCTTCCTCTCCTCAGTATCTCATTGGGGGAGGCCTGTACAATTCTCCATGTCTCTTTTTTCATACTTAGTGACTTTTACCTTTTCCACAGAGAACGTTACCTAGGAACGTTGCTGCAAGTGGAAGGGATGTTAAAGACTTGGTTTCCTCATATAGCTGTCCAGAAGTCATCGTTAGGAGGGAGCAGGCATCAGATAAACAAGGTAAGAACCTCAAAACTAAGGAAGAGATGGGAGAAAAATCAAGAACTGGACTGTGTATGGAGAAATGTGTTCCTCTTCCCATTTCCCTTAAGGTTTTTGTTGGTGGTGGTATTTTTTTGTTTTTTTCAGGGAAAGGAATGCCCAACTTTGTGCATTCCTGTACTTTTTATATTTAGCTTAGATGTTGTTTCTATTTTGTTGGGATCTCCTGTTGCAGCTTATCTGCTTTCTGAAGATACAGATGACTCTCACAGGAAGACGTCTCAGTTTTCCTCTACAAATCCTTCCTGCGGCTCTCCAAACCCTTACCCTCTCCACCTTTTGACTCCTGTCAAAATATTCTAGGTCAAACCTTAGGCGTCTATAATTGTGGGTTTTTTTTTTTAATTTGCTTTTGTTTTTTTCAAGACAAGGTTTCTCTGTGTAGCTCTGGCTGTCCTGGATCTCACAGAAATCCACTTGCCTTTACCTCCCTCGTGCTTGGATTAAAAGCAATTGCCAACATGTTCAACTAAGTCAACTATAATTTTTAATGATGTGAAAATAATTGACTGAAAAGTAACAGGATATGCCTCATGGAGAACTAAAACATGGAAAATGAGGATCTTCAACTCAGAAATCAGGATGTTAATTCACTTACTCTTCTCTGGCTGGGGTGTGATTTATTAGAGTGTTCTCCAGCCATAACAGGCCTGGGTTTGATTCTCTTAACACCACAGGGGGAAAAAAAGACTTTAAAGAAACTAAACAGGAATCACTGTGTAGATAGTGAGAACTGTAGGATTGTTTTAGCTTGTCTGTTTCTCGTGTTACACAGTCGCCTATCAGCTGTTGGTTGGAGAAATGGAAGCATTACGTGATTGCTAAAATTTTTACTTAATCATCACCTGGCAAGAACACATCTGTTGCACAAAACAATGTGTGTTTGCACTGCACAATGCGTTCTCACGGACAGCAAAGGTCCAGGCTAAGTGGAGCTAATCTGTAAGCTTTCTTAACCATTGGTTGTTTCTCTTCTGTCCCTACTCTCCAGGACTTTCCAAGCCCCCACAGTGACTCAGCTGCCTCCTCTCCTGCACCTCTCATGGAGAAGCTGGGCCAAGCACAGCTAGGACATGTAGTGTTGAAACCAAAGCAGCCTTGGCATCTGGCAGAGTGGCCAGCTATGAACCTCACCTGGAGTCACAGCCCTCCCATTTGTAGCCCTCCCCTCAGTCCCCAAGGCTCCACCTCCAGCCACAGTTCCCAAGGCACTGCAGCCAGCATTGGTGTCATCCTTGTGCTCCAGAAGACAGGAACACCCTTCACCCACTCTGCCCCCGGCACTCCGATCCCACCAGCTGCACTGTCTCCTGTCAGCCCTGGTGATCTGAAGAAACCATCTGGAGAGGGGCCTTGTTGCCACAGTTTGCCAGTAACGCTGCCTTCAGACCGGAGCTGCACCCTCTCTGCCCCTGCTCTCCCTGCCACAGTCAGAGAGACGGCTGCAGGACACCTGGAGCCACAGCTGACCAGCCATCCTGCCGGTGGCCCTGGTCCTTAGCCCCTGGCTCAGGCTTTACAACGTCTTCTGAGTTCCCGTTTGTGTAAATATTATGTTTATGTGTATTTCTTTTTTTTTTTTTTTTTACTTTTAATGTATTTGTGGTGAGGAAAAAAATAAATCCTTTCTGATTAAAGACATTTTTTTACCTAAACACTTTGCTGACTGTGGTAAATTGAAAACTTTCAACCTTGAATACCTTAAATCTCACCCACTGGGCTTCTGAAAAGCAGATAGAAGTGTTTGTGAATACAAGCTCCAAAGGTAGAGTCTGGGTGGGATAATACCAAACCTGTGAGGGACACTGTGGCTGCTGCTTCCCTCGGGAACACCCTTGGCACACTTAGAGGTTCAGAGCTGAGGTGGGTTTGTTGTTATTTTTTTCTGTTCACACTCAGGAGCTAGTACCTTTCTCTTTGTCTCTCCCTGTGGAACCTTCCAGCTGGCTAGACAAGCAGGTTCTTCTGCTTTGGGGCAGCTCTGCTTTGATGGGAGCTGTTGATGCTTGGGGGTAAATGCATGTATATAACCTGCTGCCTGCAAAACAGCCACTAGGATTTTTTTTTTAAAAAAAAAACTTTATTTAACTTCATTTCATGCACATTGACAGCTGTGAGCTGCCATGTGGGTGCTGGGAATTGAACCCGGGTCCTCTGGAGGAGCAGTCAGTGCTCTTAACCACTGAGCCATCTCTTCAGCCCCCCAGCCACTGCGATTTTGAAGAGGGCATAGTGCCCTAGAATTGTTGAGGTCAGGATAGGGGAACTCAGACTGGGTCAGACATAGCAGACTCAAACAGTTGTATCTGCCAAAGGCATGCTAGGCCGAGGAAAGCTACTCAGTGTTGCTGAGTGAAGCCCATGTATGGATGGTGCGGTAGCCTTCTCGTGTCTTTCTTTCGTTCTGATTTGTCCCAGTTTCTACCAAAACCATTTCCTCGCTCATCCTCGGCCTTTCCAGTGCATCGGATAATTCTGTCATCTTAGTCACTGCTTCTCAGCTGTTCAGCATGCTTCTCACTAGTCACACAGCTTTTCCCATTGCTGGTAAATAAATCGCCTCCCTTTATTTCAGAAAATATGACCTCCTTCTAAGCAAAACCTTATTTGTGTAGCTCAGGTTGGCCTAGAAATCAAAGTTACCCTGGTGTCCCAGGAATTAGAGATGTGAAATACCACTCTTAGCTCCATTTGTGACTTTGATGGAGCCATTATATATATATGTTTATATTATATATTAAAAATATATATTATATATATGAGAAATATATATGTTTTTCGAGACAGGGTTTCTCTGTGGCTTTGGAGCCTGTCCTAGAATTAGCTCTTGTAGAGCAGGCTGGCCTCGAACTCACAGAGATCCGCCTGCCTCTGCCTCCTGAGTGCTGGGATTAAAGGTATGTGCCACCACTGCCTAGCTTTATATATATATATATTTTGAGACAGGGTCTTACTATGTAGCCCTGATTGGCCTAAAACTTGCTACATAGACCAGGCCTGCCTCTCCCTCTGCCTCCTGAGTGCTGGGGTAAAAGGAGGCATGAGCCACCATGCCTGACTCATTTTATTTATTTTAAATTTACTTATTTTTATTTTATGTGCATTGGTGTTTTTCCTGCATGTATATTTATGTGAGGGTGTTGGATCCCCAGAACTAGAGCCACAGACAGTTTTGAGCTGTCAAGAGGGTGTTGGAATTGAACTCGGGTCCTCTGGAAGAGCAGTCAGTGTTCTCAATGTTGAGCCAGCATTCCGGCTCCTTGCTTGATTTTTTTAAGATTTATTTTTATTTAATGTGTATGATTATTTGCCTGCATGTATGATGTATACATGTGCATGCCTGGTGCCCAAGAAGGTCAGAAGAAGGCATTGGATCCCCTAGAACTGGAATTAGATGTTTGTGGGTCACCATGCAGTTGCTAAGGACTGATCGCAGGTTCTCTGCAAGTGTTCTTACTGTGGAGCCATCTCTCTTTCCAGCCCCTTGGATTTTCTCTTGTTTGTGAAACTTTTGTAATTTATATTTGCTATTCATAATAATTACTTCCTGGTGTCATGGGTCCTTAGCCTTACTGAAAAGATTGCTTGAGCCTACCCATCCTCTTCCTCTTCTTTGCTCTCCAGTCCTTCCCCAGTCCCACTTCCAGTCAGCATTTGGGACTGAACTTTGGACCCTGTGCACGCTAGGCAAGTGCTCTACCACAGAACCACCCCCCCCCCCAGTACACTCCATAATTCCTCCTCGCCACAGCAGTTAGCTGCCAGCAGTCCAGCTTATGCTACTTTCATTTTGCTGCACTTCCAAAGTAACTAAGGAGCCCGCAAAATGAGCTCTCCGGGGTTTTACGTTCACCTTCCCCTGATCAGCAGTGAAACCCAGGCGCCTTGGCAAAGGCTGCACACTGCACACTCAGCCACCTGACACAGAGCTGCTCTGAGCCCTTCCTCCTTCCATCTTAGACACAGTCCCACTCTCCTCTTACCCACCTGGCACTCTTTCCAGGTTTCTTAACGGCACCAGTGCCACCTACCCCAGAGTGTGGGTGTTCTCTGTGGTGACAGTCTTGGCTTTTCTCTACGTACAGCTAGACATGTGAACTTTGTGGTTTTTATTGCTTTTATTGTTTCCTCAAATCACACAAATGCTAAATCTTCATTTCCTGCTCTAATGTTTGTCCTAAGAAGGCACACTGAAGGTATGTGTTTTTGCTGGGGAGTTTTATTCATATACTGTTTATACAAAAATTACTGAAGGGACCGGTAACATGGCTCATGGCCTTTATCTAAAGACCCTTGTAGGCAGGGGCTGGAGAGATGGCTCAGAGGTTAAGGGCATTGACTGTTCTTCTAGAGGTCCTGAGTTTAATTTCCAGCAACTACATGGTGGTTCACAACTGTCTATAGTGGGATCTGGTGCCCTCTTCTGGATGCAGACAGAACACTGTATACATAATAAACAAACAAACTAAAAAGAAGACCCTTCCTGACCAGGCCTTCTATTTTAAAGACTGGTGTGCATGTGCTTGCATGCTCGTGTGTGAATGAACGTGCAGATGTATGTACAGGCGCATGTTCCTGTGCGTGTGATTCCAGAGGAGGCCCTTAGATTTCTCAGAGCTGTAGAGGTATTTGTGAGATGGCTGTGTCTGGCTTATCATCTGGTTTCTGGGATACCAATGGTTAGGTACCACTGCTCTTGGCAGCCTAGCCATCTCTCCAGGGTTCCACACTTGTTTTTAAAACAGTCTAAGCTGGTCTGGGAGAAGTTGTGGACCTAAGGATGACCTTCAACTTTTGATCTTCCCGAGAGCTGAGCTCACATTGCCACCATACCCAGTTTTATGGGGTGCTAGGGAGTGTACCCATGGCTTTGTGCATACTTAGCAAGCACTTTATAGAGCTACCTCCCCAGCCATAAAGTGCTAAAATTTTAATCAAGTCTTTTGTTTGTTTTTTTCAAGACAGGGTTTCTCTATGTAGCCCTGGCTGTCCTAAAACTCATAATGTAGACCAGGCTGGCCTCAGATTCAGAGATCTGCTGCCTGTGCCTCTAGCTCCTGAGTGCTGGGATTAAAGGCCTGTGCCACTGCTGCTACCACCACACAGCTACAAATTTTCAGTTAATTAAAAAATTTTAGATTTACTTTGTGTTTTGCCTGCACGTATGTTCTTCGTAGGTATGCCTTGTGCCAAAGGAGATCAGAAGAGAGCATCAGATGCCCTGCGACTGGAATTACAAAGGGTTGTGAGCCACCACGTGGGTGCTGGAAACTAAACACTGGTCTTCTGCAAGAGTGCTCTTAATTGCTGAGCCATTGCTCTGGCCCTCAATAGTTCAAAAAGAACAACAAAATATTCCTGTAATGTGTACATATGTGCCTACGTGGGTGGGTATGTGCTTATTCAGAGACCAGTGAACAACTTGTGGGAGTTGGTTCTCTCCTACTGTGTGGAATCCAAGTTCAATTCCCTGCACATACATGGTAACTCACACCCAAGGATGCAATGCCCTGCTCTGACCTCCATGAGCACCAGACACATACGCAGTACACAGACATACATGTAGGCAAAACACTTGTACACATGTAATAATAAAATAAACCTTAAAACAAAAAATCACAAAGTACCTTTGTATCTTATCCCATTTGATTCAGATGACAAGTTTTGTGAGTTTTACAAATAAGGAACCAGGTTGAGAGTTCGTGTCTCACAGATCCAGATTGTAAATATTTGTAGGTCACATATCCCCATTTCGTCTATCCAGCTCTACCACGGTAGCCCAAACTAGTCAGACACAATCAGCAAATAAACAGGATAATATTCCAATATTTTTATTAATACAAAAAAGTTCAGGGCTGGAGAGATGGCTCAGAGGTTAAGAGCATTGCCTGCTCTTCCAAAGGTCCTGAGTTCAATTTCCAGCAACCACATGGTGGCTCACAACCATCTGTAATGGGGTCTGATGCCCTTCTCTGGCCTGCAGGCATACACACAGACAGAATATTGTATACATAATAAATAAATAAATATTTTTTAAAAAAGTGCAGACGCCTAGTTGAGTAACTTGTTCTGATGGCTCTCAGAAACTAAAACTCTGTCCACAGTATTATGTGGCTGTCCATATAATTAATTTTGCCCTTATTATATGCTACCCAGTCTAAATTTGTGTCTACTTACTGTCTTTCAGTAGTGCAAGAGACACTGGAATAGCAGCAACAGTGCCTGGCAGAGGCTAGATATTTCAGTAGAAGTTTGTGGACCAGCTCAAGAGTATCCCAGTCTAGCTTCGCTTTGGTACCCTGGACTGGGCTGAAGATTGGTGCGAGTATCTGCTAACTGATGACGCTCTGAATAGACGGCCCAGGGGTTAAGAGAATTTATTTCTCCTGCAGCGGACCTGAATTCAGTTCCCAACATCCGCATGGCAGCTCACAACTCCAGCTCCAGAGATCCAACACCGCTCCTATCTTTCAGGTTCCTAAGGCACATGGTGCATGTACATACACTCAGGTACACATATATACACATAAAATAAAAACAAATCTTTTAAACAAATCACTGGTGAGAATGCATCTGTGTGTGTTGCAGGGAAGTTTTTCTGCACTCATTACTTCTGAACTCATGTAAATAAGCGTACCTGAATATGTGGGGAGAGCATACACACAAGGTTGTCAAGACAGTGTGAAAGAAATGAGATATTTTTACCAGGTCTTATTAGGCAACAAATGACAACATTGGCATTTAAAAACAAACAAGCAAACAAAAAACAAACAAACAAAACAGTTTGATTTTAAATCCTCCAGGCGTTTCACATTTCTTTCTTTCGTGATTTCACTTGATTTAGTGAAGTGGCTTACGTAGGTGATGAAATTGGAAGCTCACGGTACGTAATTTCTCTGTCTTAACTTTTAGGCATATGAAGGGTGTGAATCTGTTCTTCACCGGGAGAGCAGATCTGTCCTTTTAAAATAGAAAGCATTCTGAGGACGCATCCCCTTTCCCATCCAGGAAAACGAAACCTCTCAGATCTAGTAAAGGTTTAGCGGGATTAGAGCTACGGATCGGGCTGACCTTCTCGCAGACCCGAGGACCGCAGCTCCGCAGGAGAGCGAGGACGCAGTTTTTGACTTTGCCAGATGTCGAGTCCTGCGCGTGCGCTCAGAAGCCGCGAACCTTTGCAAGGACAGGTCGTAAGCACGGTTTCCGCAACCGACTGCGTTCTTCGGCGCCGCTTCCTCCCGCCGCGAGGATGCCGTAGCTTCCGCTTCCGCTTCGGAGCGTCCTGGAGTCCAAGTGCTACAGCCACAGGTAAGGAGCTCGCGGCGGGGACTGTGAGCAAAGCGGGTGTGGCGGGAGGGCAGGATTTCGCGTGGCGGCCTGGTCACTAGACACGGACCAAGACTCCTTTCCAAGGTGCAGCGAAAACCTCGTTTTTCAAGTTTTGAGAAAGTCATTATGTAGTCCTGGCATATACTATGTAGACAAGACTGTCCTCTAACTCACGGAGATCCGCCTGCCTCTGCCTCCCGAAGGCTGGGATTAAAGGTGTGCACCTCCACCCTCACCCCCTCCCCGCTTTTAAAATTACCTTTATTTGTTTACTTATTTGTTTGTGCTGCGGGGCGGGGGGGGGTGGTGAGAAAGTCAGAACAACTTGCAGGAGCTGGTCTTTTCCTTCCACCATATAGGTCCAGGGCTCGAACTCAGATCGTCAATCTTGGCTGCAAATGCCTTTACTTGCTGAGCCGTATCGCTGCTCAGTGAGAAGACGGACATTGATAACAATTCGCTTGTACTTTTTCTTTTTTAAAAAGCTTTTTTTTAAAAAAAAAATACTTTTTGCGTATGCATGTTTTGCTCGAATGTATGTGTGTGCACCACAGAAGCCAGAAGAGGACATTTGATCCTCTGGCCTGGAGTTACAGATGGTTGTGAGCTACCATGTGGGTGCTAGGAATCAAACCTGGGTCTTATTAACCACTGAGCCATCTCTCCAGACCTACTTATACTTAGTTGTTGGGTTTTTTTTTTAAGATTTATTTATTTATTATGTATACAGTATTCTGTCTGCATGTATGCCTATGCGTCAAAATAGGACACCAGATTTCTAAGATGAGAAAAATTCCTCCTACCTGTTTCCCCAATGGGTACCTGCGAAGGTTCTATCTCTAGAGCTAATAAAACTGCCTATGGCATGGCAGTATGTGACTCTGTTGGGCTTCATTTTCTTACTGATTTTCCTGTTTTCCTGTTTCCGTGCTCCTTGTCCAGCCTGTAGGTCCTGAAGAATGAAGATTTGAAAGCGAGGCCATGGCTAAACACCTGAAGTTCATTGCCAGGACTGTGATGGTTCAGGAGGGGAATGTGGAAGGTGCATACAGGACCCTGAACAGGTAAAAAAGAATCAGAGTTTTGCTTGTGGAAATGTAGGATTATCCTTTTCCCAGCTTACCCTCTCATAAACTGTTCCCAGGCTGGTCCCAGCCCAGTGTTGAGGCTTTGGACGCTTGTTAGCTCTGCAATTTCTTATTGTAAAAATGAAAATCTTCCCCAAATCAAACTTGGTGGAGCTTTTCCAGCAAGCAGTCATCATCCCTTGATGAACCTGAATTCTCTCCGAGGTTTTGGAAAGAGCCCCTAAGTCTATGCCTGCTTGTGCACATCTGTAATCTTAGCCCCTGGGAGATGAAGGCAGGAAGAATTTTGGCTACATCGACTAGACTCTGTCTTAGCTGACCTCTCCCCATCTCAAAAAAAGAAGCCTAGAAGGAACATGAAGAACAAGAAGAGGCAGAGTGCATGAAAACTAGCTGAGACAGTTTCTGTGGAATATGGCTATTGGGAAAGATAAATTCCTTTGTGATTTTGTTCATCTCATGTAGCTCAGGCTGGCCTAGAATAGGCAGTATAGCTAAGGAAAACCTTGACTCCTGATCCTCCTGCCTTTATCTTCCAAGTCCTGAGACTTGTCCATACCACTTATGTACCCGGCTAGAAAAGGTGAATTCTGGTTTTGTTCTTGGAGAAACCAGTCAAGATGAGAAGGCATCACAGGTTCAAGGGAGAGTTACAGCATAAGCGAAAATCCATAGGTAGGGGCTGGGGAGATGGCCCCATGGCAGGGAGTGCTTGCTAGGGGTTGGGGAGATGGTTCCATGGCGGAGAGTGCTTGCTAGGGGCTGGGAGATGGCCTCATGGCAGAGAGTGTTTGTTGTTCTTTGAGAGGGCCCAAGTTCAGTTCCTAGCACCCACAACTGATGTCAGAGATCTGATACTCTCTTCTGCCTTCTGCAGGTACCCACACAGATTACATAAACAAAAATATATACATACCTTTACTAAAAAAATGTCATTCCTGGGACTGGAGAGATGACTCAGAGGTTAAGAGCATTGACTACTCTTCCAGAAGTCCTGAGTTCAACTTCCAGCAACCACATGGTGGCACATAACCATCTATAACAAGATCTGGTGCCCTCTTCTGGCCCGCGGGCGTACATGCAGACAACACTATATATAATAAATAAATCAATCTTTTTTAAAAAAAAAAAAAAAGTCATACCTGGAGAGGAAGGGCTCCCTGGAAATGTATTTGAACACTAGACTGTTGGATAGATAGTTTCGTTGTTTTGGTTTTTTGAGACAGGGTTTCTCTATGTATCTCTGACTGTCCTGGAACTTACTCTGTAGACCAGGCTAGCCTCAAACAGAGATCTACCTGCCTCTGCCTCCCTGATGCTGGGATTAAGTCATGTGCCACCTAATGGTGCCATACTGCTCTATTCTTTTAGGCTTCCCTCATCTGCATGCCTTATTTACAGTTTTTATTTATTTTTAATTATGTGTATGTGTGTGGGTATGTGCACTTGAGTGC
Organism: Microtus oregoni; assembly: GCF_018167655.1. Lineage (NCBI taxonomy): Eukaryota > Metazoa > Chordata > Mammalia > Rodentia > Cricetidae > Microtus > Microtus oregoni. The sequence continues at coordinate 2,985,759 of NW_024543830.1, read as the reverse complement.
AGCACTGTTGGAGGCCAGAAGCATTAGTGCCCCCTGAAGCTAGAGATCAGGAAGTTGTGAGCACTGACAAAAGTGCCAGTGAGCCATCTTTCCAGCTGTTTCTTTGTTGTGTTATAGTTTGATTTTGGGGGGGTGAATGGAATGTTGGGGTTTTTTTTGTGTCTCTGCCTGGTCTGGAACTGCCAAGTAGATCAGGCTGGCCTTGAGCTCCCCGAGACCCACCCACTCTGCCTCCAGTGCTGGGTGGGTGCCGCGTGCTTGTCTTCGTTTTAACATGAAGATGGCTTTGAAGAGAGTTTGGTGTAGCTGGCAGTACCCTGCGACCAAGTCCTGCTCCGTTTCACCTGCTGCTCATTTCCAGCAGCATTTGCTGCCTCTGTCCATTCTGTGTAATGGAGTGTGTTCCTCGTTTCTACTTTCAAATTATAAAGCAAACATGAGAAATAAAATTCTTATCATCCCCTGCCTGAAGGTGATGATCTCTTCATTGGCGTCAGGTCACAGTCTTATTTAATCATTACTAGGGGGTTGCTTGTTTAAGATTTTTCTTTAATCCCAGCACTTGATCTCTGAGTTCAAGACCAGCGTGGTGAGTTCCAGGACAACCAGGGCTGTGTCTCAAAAAATAAAACAAAAACCAATTTTATTTTATTTTTATTCAGGTGTATGTATACCTATGCCATGTGTGTTCGGGTGCCCCCAGAGGAGGTGTGGACTCCCCGGGAGCTGGATTATAATCTTGGGACTACTGAGTTGGCACGACGCTTGCCTGGCACGCTGGCGGCTCCAGGTTTCCTCCTCGGTACTCTCTAAACTGGGTGTGTTGACACACCCTTAGAATTCCAGCAGTTAGAAAGGCTCAGAAGTTCAAGGTTGGCCTTACTGTATTGCAAATTTGAGGCCTTCCTGGGATGACCTGAACCTGAATTTGATCCCCACTATGTGGATAATGGAACGGGAGAACTGAATCTTGGAAATTACCTTCTGATCTCCACTAATCCTCTAGCATGTGCATAACACACACTAAATAAATATGATAAAATGCCATCCTTCCTGGTTCTGGGTACTCTCCTAGAGAACCCAGGTTCAATTCTCAGCACCCATCTACTGGTTCACAACTGTGACTCTGGCTCCTAGGGATCTGACACCATCTTGCAACCTCTGTCAGTGCCGGGCACACACCACTTGCATACACATAAATGAAGGCAAACCCTTACACACATAAAATAATAAAATAAAAATCTTAAAGTAGATGCTGTGGGGGCTGGAGAGATGGCTCAGTGGTTAAGAGCACTGGCCTGCAGGTGTACATGCAAAGCCCTCATACATAAAATATATGTGTAGATACCTTCTACCATCTGGCCTGGTGTTATTTCAGATCTTGTTCTGAGAACTCTGTTTTCTTTCTTTTTGGGGGGCACTCTTATGTAGCCCAGGTTGGCTTCCAAATTTATCATTTAACCAAGAATAACCTTAAGTTCCTGATCCTCTTGCCACCGTCTCCTAAGTCTGGGATTACAGCTGTGTGCTCTCCCCCTTCTGCACAACTCCCTTCTCTACAGCTCTGGGAATGGAACCCGGGGCTCCATCCATACATGCCAGGAAAGCATGCTGCCAGTTTTAAGCCACTTTCCCAGCCTAAAAACCTGTTTCCTTTAGAAAATAAGTAAGTACAGAGCAGTTGGGAGTGGGACTTATACTCTCAGTTCCAGCTCTGAAGAGCGGGAGGCAGGAGGATCTTAAGCGAGAGCTGCACAAACCCTGTCTCATAAAATAAAAAGGACATGAAATACTGTTTTTTTGCTTCAATTATTAAAAACCAAAGGAAGTTATAAGTTGGTGGGGGACAATTTATATTACCTAAGAAGAGAAATAAAGTATCTAGGGATATAGCTTACTTAGTACGAAGGCATTTGGCTAGCAATAACGTAGAAAATGCCGCATGGTGGCCTGTGTCTGTGACCCTGGCATTCAGAGTGGAAACAGGAGGATCAGGTTATCCTTGGTGACACAGCAAGCCTGAGGCCAAGCTGGGCTCCAAGGAAGGAGGGAGAGAAGGAGAGAGTTGAGGGAAGGAGGAAGACTTGAGTTAGAGGTGTTCAGAAGAATAGATACAGGCCCTGGACTCAGAACCTGCGGTTTGAGCTCTTTAGGCTTCCTTACAAACTTGAAACTGTGACTTGGGAAACAGTGCAGGGACGGATTGGCAGTTCACCGTCACTTCAGAAAGCTGCACTGGTGCCCGGCAAAGTGACACAGGACTTTAATCCCAGCACTCGGGAGGCAGAGTTTCAGGCCAGCCTGGTCTACAGAGTGAGCTCTCGGCCAGCCGGGACTGTTTGAAGACTGGTTAGGGTGGTGCTTGTTTGTAATCCCAGCCAGCACTAGAGAGCCAGGCAGGACGGTAAGGAGTTCAAGGTTGTCCTTGGCTGTGTGTTACCTCAGAGGCCAGCCTGAGGTATTTAAGACGCTGTCTCAAAAACAACAAAAAAGCTGCACTTTCAGTATAAAAATATATTTTCAAAGTGGAAGAAAGCTGCGTTTCTATCTTTTTTTTTTAAAGTCTTGGAATGTTACAGAAATGTCTTATAAGTTGTATTTTAGTCTGGGGGGCAAAGTGGGCAAATACTTTGGTCTTAGTGAACTTTTCTAGGCAAGAACTTGTGAGCTCACACGTGCGAGTGGAGTCCTGGAGGGCCCGGTCCTCCCTGCCAGCCCAGTGCAGTTTCCTGACTCAGCTACCTTCACGCTTCTTTACCTCTCCTCGGCTCTTCTCTGCTGTCTTCCCTTTGGGTCACCGTTCTGTACACCTGTCTCACTCCAGTCTTCTCCTCAGCTTTCTGACGGTTGTGGTTTAAAAATAAGTCACTCATTTTGTGATCTGATTACAGTAGTCGCCAGTGAGGAGAGAGGCTGTGTTGGGAGCACAGGGAGCCAGCCTTACAAAGGAAAAGCGTGGCTGGCCTGGGAGACTGCTGCAAAATGCCTGTTATATAATGGGCTCATCAGAGCCCTGAGATGAGGCTATGGAGAGTGGGGGTTGCTAGGAAGCCTTGTGTGATTGGCTGGCCCCCAATCCAGGAAAGACAAGCACACTGGAAGCGTGCCCGGTTGACCCCTTTTCCTCCTGATGGGCCCGCTTCTGGGCTCCTGTCTACACGCCAGTTGACGTAGGCTGGCTACACTGACATGTGAATCCGCCACCCCCAGCTTCCCCTTGTGAGCAGCACAGCTCCTTTACATAATCAGTTGAATTTTACTAAAACTGGCAGCTGGTTTCCCTTTCATGTAAGGTTGCCAGGCACCAGAACTCCAAGCTGATCTGTTTACACTAAGCTCTTGGTGTGGTAGCCCTTGAACTACCTTTGCAAAAAGAAACGGCACTAGTAACACCTTCCCCAGAGTGCTACCATGGAGCTACATCCTCGCCCTCTGAACTGGGAACTAGAGCCAGGGGCCCTCTACCACTAAACTACACCAACAGCCCTATTGCTATTACTTGAATTCTTTGGGTTTTTGTTTTATGTGGTTGGTTTTAGGGTTTTTTGAGACAAGGTCTCATGTATCCTAGGCTGGCTGTGTGTATCTTTGAACACCTGCCCTTCAGGTGTGCAACACCACTCTGGGCTACATGGTACTGGGGATCAAACCCAGGGCTCCTTTCACACTAGGCAGGCATTCTACCCACCTAGCTACATCGCAAGCCCCATACTTCTTGAGTTCTACTACAAAGCTTGGCCTACGTCCTTGCCTATTAGAAAAGTTGAATAAGTGCTTCTATAGCGTGCGTGCATGTGTATGTGTGTATTCCCGTGAGTCTCATGCAGGTGTGTTTGGAGGCTAGAAGACAGATCGGAGACCTTCCTCCAGCCCCATTCACCTCTTGTTGCTCGTTTGAAATTGGGTCTGTCTCAGTAGGCTGAGCTGTCTGCCTCCTTCAGTGCGGGGATTACAAGTGGGTACCTATAAGTGGTTACCACCGTGCCCATTCTTTTTACATGGATTCTGGGAATGGAACTCAGGTCCTGTGTCAACTCAGCTATCTTCCCTGCCTAATCTGTGCTTTTAAATTTTTTTCTTTTTTGTTTGGTTGTTTAAGACAAGGTCTCACTGTGTAGTCCTGGCTACTTTTCAGCTCACTACATAAGTCAGCCTGGCCTTGAACTCAGAGCGATCCACTTGCTTTGCCTCCCGAGTGCTGTGCAGGATTAAGGTGTGCGCCACCATTCTACCATACTCTTGGTTTCGACTCCAGCACTAAGGCAAAGAGAAATGCCTGGATACTGAGATGATTCCTTTCTTCTGTGCACCTCATCTTCTTGGCTTCCATTTTCTCTTTCCCCTGGTTAAGAAGCCTCACCCAGATCCATTCCCCTCCCCCAATTGTCTAAGTAAATCTGGCCCAATCATTAGGCCCCCGCCAGGCCAATGAGAGATCCTGTCTCCAAAGCACATTTAGGACTCGGACACACACACTCCACAGAAGTAAGGTGGATGGACCTGAGAAAGAACTGGGTTGATCCCTAGCTTCCGCAAGCACTTTCACACTCGTGTCCACACAAAGTCATGTGACTGGAGCACCTGCTACACGGGGAAATGGCAAGTGGGGCTCCCCTTTGTATCACTAATACGGTGAGGGCCTATATTTAGGTCGACCCTCAGACTTCAGTTGTGTCAAAAAATTTTTGCCTGAGCCGGGCGACAGTGGCGCACGCCTTTAATCCCAGCACTCGGGAGGCAGAGGCAGGCGGATCTCTGTGAGTTCGAGGCCAGCCTGGTCTACAGAGCTAGTTCCAGGACAGGCTCCAAAGCCACAGAGAAACCCTGTCTCGAAAAACCAAAAAAAAAATTTTTTTTGCCTGGGTTTATTTCATACTTGTTTAGCAAGTGCTCTAAACTACTGAGCTATGTGCCTTTTATTTATTTACTGATTTTTACTTTAAAGCAGGATCTAAGTAGACCAGGCTGATGAAACTTGAGGTCCTCTTGCATGAGCTTCCCAAGTCCTGGGCTGACAGATGCACCACCACCACATTCTTAATACAGAGAAGAAGGAGCCGCATTTCTCACATAATGGATAGGAGTTACTTTGTTGTTTTGTTTTAATCTAGAACGCCTCACGACTTTGTGGGTCATCCTTGCGCCGGGCCATGCTGATCTTCTCTGTATCATTCCAGTTATAGTATATGTCCTGCCAAAGCAAATACTTTTTTAATTACGAATGACTTACCTATTTGTGGTATGTTTTGGTTTTGGTTTTTGAGACAGGCCTTCCTGTGTAGCCCTAGTTGGCCTCCAGCTCACAGAGATCTGCCTGCTTCTGCTTCCATATACACGGCTTTGTGTGTAGTTTCTGAAAGGCCCTGTGGTTAAAAAGCAGTGCATAGGGGGCCACTGTTCCCGTGGGAAGCTGCCAGGTAGCTCAGGTGTGTTGTGCTAGTCAAAAGTTCGAGAGCATGACGGACTATAAGCTCCCAAGAGGAAGAACTTTTTAAATTGATCTCGCATGTGCTTACTGTAGCCTCTGGCAAGACGTCGGGACTATGTTGTTACCACTTCCCACTGTAATTTTTCACACACGAGTTTTTCTTGTCTGTTGACTTCTGTTGGGCTGTGTACTGGCAAAGGACAGTGATGAGCCTCAGATGTAACTAACTTCATTGCTGTCTTTGTACAGAATCCTCACTACCGATGGGCTTACTGAGGTCATAAAGCAGCGGCGTTTCTATGAGAAGCCCTGCCGCCGCCGCCAGCGGGAGAGCTATGAAACATGCCGGAGGATCTACAACATGGAAATGGCTCGAAAGATTAACTTCTTGATGCGGAAGAACCGGGCAGACCCATGGCTGGGCTGCTAAGCCCACGTTAGTTCTGTGTCTGACTGTTCTTACACAACCACAATCTCTGTTACCTTTCTCTACAATAAACTCAATCACAGGTGAACAAGAAGGCGAACATATAGAAGCTATCTCACTAGTCCACAATGGACCCTTTTATTGAAAGGAAAAAAAGCTAATAAAAAAATGGAATAGGTGCAGTAATGTTGGTTGCTAGTCTAGGAGAGGGGCCGATCAGGAGTTAAAGGTAATGGGTACAGTTTCTGTTTATAAAGATTTGTTTTAAAAAATGTATATTAGGGCCGGGCGGTGGTGGCGCACGCCTTTAATCCCAGCACTTGGGAGGCAGAGTCAGGTGGATCTCTGTGAGTTCGAGACCAGCCTGGTCTACAAGAGCTAGTTCCAGGACAGGCTCCAAAACCACAGGGAAACCCTGTCTCGAAAAACCAAAAAAAGAAAAAAAAAAAAAATGTATATTAGGGTTGGAAAGATGACTCAGCAGTTTAGAGTTTGCTGCGTTTTTCAAAGAGGACCTTGTTTTGGTTCCAACACCTGGGTGCTTCTCACTGCACCTTCAGTTCCAGGGGCTCTCTCGCCACGTTCTGGCCATGTGGATGTAGTACACATACTTGGAACCTTTTTTTTTTTTTTTTGGTCTTTCAAGGCAGGGGTTTCTCTGTGTGTAAAAGACTTTATACACAGGGAATATAAATAAAATTTTAGTGACTGTGGGGCTGGAGAGCTGGCTTGGCTCTTTAAGAGTACTGGCTGCTCTTTCAGAGGCCCTGGCTTCAGTGCCTGACACCTGCCTAATGGCTCACAACTGTAACGCCAGTTCCAAGGGAGTTTCTTTTTCTTTTAAATTTCATTTTACATTCCAACCACAGTTATCCCTCCCATCTCTCCTCCCACCCACCATAGGGCTCCCATGGGGAGTCAACAAAGTCTGGGGAGTTTCTTTTCTGACCCCCACAGTACATAGATAGATACATAAGCCAAATACTCTTCAGATTAAGTAAGTGAATGTACTTAATATTACTGAGTGGTACACTTGGTTAAATTGTGGTTTTGGTTTGGTTGTTTTTTGACTTTTTGACACAGAATTTTACTGTGTAGACCAGAGTGACCTCAGACTCACAGATCCATCTGCCTCTGCCTCCTCAGTGCTGGGATTGATGATGTGCATCACCACACCCAGCTACATTTGTATGCTTTTAGAATTTTAAAGCCCCTTTTCAGCATCTAGAGGAGGCAAGGAAAAGTTCCAGCTATAAAAAATATACTGCAGGCCGGGCGGTGGTGGCGCACGCCTTTAATCCCAGCACTTGGGAGGCAGAGGCAGGCGGATCTCTGTGAGTTCGAGACCAGCCTGGTCTACAAGAGCTAGTTCCAGGACAGGCTCCAAAACCACAGAGAAACCCTGTCTCAAAAAACCAAAAAAAAAAAAAAAAAAAAAAAAAAAAAAAAATATATATATATATACTGCATTTCCTACCCAATTTTTAAGAGCCCAAAGCAAGTCTCACTGGGAATGCAGAAGAGACTACCTAGTAAGCTACCCTTCACCTTTGAGTAGAGAAGTATGTAGATATTCTCACTAAATTCTAGAATACAGAACTACTAAACTAGTGCGAAGGAATCCCAAGAACAAACCTAAGAAGGCTAACTCCTGATTCTGTCCTTGAGCTTTCCTGAAGTGTGAGTGTGTGTGCGCGTGTGCGTGCGCGCGCGCAGGCGCGTGTGTGCGCGCACACTAGTGGGTGACAGTAAAGTAATGCACAGTAAGGAAAGAGTAGACGTGCTCAGTGAGAGGTGCAGCGGCAGGACCGGAGTGTGCGGTGCATGTAGGGCCGAACTGGAAGGTCAAGTCCAGCAAACTGTTACTGGGCTTGTGGATAATTCTAATTCCTGCTTGAGCTAAACCTTTGTCCTGTGTGCACTGGGCCTCTGGTTGGAGGGTCCCACTGTCAGCACCTTCCCACAGCAAGCCTTCTGTTCCTTCTCTGCTGCTGTCTCCTGACTGGAGCACCTTCAGTGGTCTGGGAGTTGACCCCAGCCTCTGGAAGAAGGCAAAGAAGAGGCGGGAAGTCTAGCTGCCTCTCCCCCGGGACACTGCCTTCTCGGCATGGACTTAAGGGATAGAATTCAGGACTAGTGTGTAGACATTGCTCCCTTGTGGTGAAAGTCATTGTTTCAGACTTCTAGCCTTCACTTTATTTTTGAGTTAGGGTTTTAGGGTAACCCAAGCTGGCCCCAGACTTGCAGTCTACCTGCCTTTTCCTCTCCAGCTGATGCTACAGGTTTGTCCCTTCTCTAGTGGCTGATGCTGCTGAGCCCTTTCATGAGTTTATTCCTCCCTTGAAGCGTTCAAATCCTTAGCCACCTCTAAAAGTAATTTTTGGCCTCCGAGTTGGAGTTTCTTTCATTCTCTTGACAAGGTCTCTCATCAGATGCCTGGCATGCGGATGTTGCCACCCACTCTGTGGGCTGCCTTTTTATTCTGTTGATCATTTCCTTTGATGTTTGTATATTTGTTGTGACATGGCCTCCACTGGCTTGGAACTTGCCATCCTCCTGTCCCAGCCTCCCAAGGACAGGGATTACTGGCATCTGCTACCATGCCCAGGCAAATGCACAGTTTTCCATATCCATGAAGTACAGTTTGCTTCGTTGCCTTTGATGTCATAGCCAAGAATTCATTGCCAAGTCCAGTGTAATGAAGATTAACTCTGCTGTCTTCTAAGAGTTTTATAAATTTCTGCTCTTAATTTTAGTGTAGTTTTTAAAATGTAGGTCCTTGAGCCATTCAAATGAATGAGAATTTAACTACGTTAGTGGGGTGTTGGGTTTCAATATCCCTTGTAGCCCAGACTGACCTCAATCCCAATATGTAATTGAGATTGGTTTTACATACCTAATCTTCCTGCATCTAATTCCATGTTTGCAAACAAAAACTTAAAAAAAAAAATTGAGACAGGGCCTCACTGTACAGCCTTGGCTGTCCCTGGAACATACTTTGTAGAACATACTGGCCTGGAACCTGGAAATCTGCCTGCTTCTGTAAGTGCTGAGACTGAAGGCATATATCACCACCGCCTGCCCCAAAATTAACTTAAAAATGACATTTATTTATTTACTCTGTGTGATCATGGTACAGCATACAGTCGGAAGGACAGAGTTCAGGACTTGGTTCTCTCCTTCCACCTTATGGGTCCTGAGGATCAAATGCAGGTTGCCAGAATTGGTGGTGATCCTACCAACCCCAACATGAACTAAAATTACAAGTTATCTTCTTGGTGGTAAACTCATCAGAAAATGCAGTGATTTCCTAGAAAGATGGGAATTAGAATTTTCTAGTAGCATGAGGTGTTTTTGGAGTTCCTACCCCCTCCGCGATATAAAAGTTTATTAGGGGCCGGAGAGTTGGTTCAGCAATTAGAGCATGAGCTGCTCTTCCAGAGAACCCAGGTTCAATTCCCAGAACCCATATAACAGCCCACACCTATCTGTAAGTCCAGTTCCAGGGGACCCTATACACTCATGCAGTCAAAACACCAATGCATATAAATAAAATTTAAAGGAAAGTTTGTTGACTTACTTTAAAGAGGGAGGTTCTTGCTGTATTGTTCAGGCTGGCCTAGACTCCTGGGCTCAAGTAATATGCCGACCTCAGTCTCCTGTGTAGTAGATCCCAGCCCTTAGTACAGGCACGGGGCACCGTGCCCAGCTAAAAGCTAGGTGCAATCATTTGAAAAATACAAACTTAAACACACTTTCCCTGCCAGGGTAACATGACAGAACAGAAGGAAACCTGTCGTTTGAGTGACATGGTGGGGGGAGCAGGATCACACCGCACAGCTCACACAGCCTGCCATCTACAGCTCCTAGTTCCAGCACATCACAAAACACAGGCTGTTGATAGAGCAACTTCATTCGGGAACGCTGATCGGCACGGGTTAGCTGTATAGACTACTCCCTACCCGGCCCAACCCAAAGTAGCCGCTTACTATGTGGGTGAGGTCCTTCTCACTTCGGCCTCAGCTCAGCATCTGTGCCCGTTGTTCACTGCACGTGAGTAAAGTTGGAGACCACCGAGCGCAAGTTCTCAAGTGTGAGGCTGCTGCCTGCAGTGTGCAGTTTTCAGACAATACACCTGTTCTTGGCTAGCTTCCAATCTTAGTTTTCACAAGAATCAGACAAAAAAAAAGTCCTTGGGAGGTTCCGGTGACCTAGCTAAACGCATCCAGAAGGTCGGGATTGTCGGGAAATATGGGACCCACTATGGTGCCTCCCTCCAGAAAATGGTGAAGAAAATTGAAATCAGCCAGCACTCCAACTACACGTGCTCCTTCTGTGGCAAGACCAAAATGAAGAGACAACTGTCGGCATCTGGCGCTGTGGTTCCTGCATGAAAACAGTGGCTGGCGGGGCCTGGACCTCAACACTCTGCCGTCACAGTGAAGCCTGCCATCAGAAGACTGAAGGAACTGAAAGCCCAGCAGAAGTGCTACCATTTGAGACCCAAGCCTATTCAACAGCCAACTAAATAAATGGGTTAATTTAAGTTAAAAAAAAAAAGTACTTGGGGCTGGGCAATGGTGGCGCACGCCTTTAATCCCAGCACTCGGGAGGCAGAGGCAGGCGGATCTCTGTGAGTTCGAGACCAGCCTGCTCTACAGAGCTAGTTCCAGGATAGGCTCCAAAGCAACAGAGAAACCCTGTCTCGAAAAACCAAAAAAAGAAAAAAAAAAGTGCTTGGTAACAGTGCTGGAAATTTCTCAAGAATAAAGTGGATTTTCCGGCCAAAATGTGTTCTGATTAATGTATTCCAATTTTTCAGTTATTTGTAAATTTCTTGCAGTGTTTTGAAACAAGGTCTCACTGTGTGGTCTTCACCTCACAGAGATCTGACTGCCTCTGCCACTCAGGGCCTGGGATTAAAAGCCTGAGCCAACACGCCCTGCCTTCTTTCAATGCTTTTTAACAAACTGGGTTCAATTTTCTATGGGGAATGTTTTTAGTAGAACTGATTTTATCTTCTGTATTTAATCAGGTGAGTTTAAAATAAATATTTGTCTCTCAGTTACGGGCTGTGATGCCTCCATATAATTTTTATGAATCGTTTCCTCCGTTAGGAAACGACAAAAGGAGTCAGGCGCCGTGACACACACAGATAGTCCCAACTACTCAAACTGAAGAACGAGGACCACTTACACCCAGGAACTCACCAGTCTGGAGAAAACAGCCCTTAAATGGAGAAGGGGGAAACAGGAATCCCTTCTTCAATAGGGTACCAGGCGGGTTAAATAATGTATTAACACACATTAGCCTGGGGCCTGGTATAAGGAACAGGTGTGGATGAGTCGAACGGAGTACAGAATAAGCTCATACACGGTCAGATTGTTGATATCATTGTAGTGTGGGCATCACACCCAGGGTCTGAGCCAAGCTAGACAAGTGTAATGACCACTGAGCTGCACCCCAAGTTCTGGTTTGCTGACTTAAATGTTTCCTTTAAAATCTGTGTATGGGGGCCTGGAGAGATGGCTCAGCGGTTAAGAGCATTGCCTGCTCTTCCAAAGGTCCTGAGTTCAATTCCCAGCAACCACATGGTGGCTCACAACCATCTGTAAAGAGGTCTGGTGCCCTCTTCTGGCCTGCAGGCATACACACAGACAGAACATTGTATAATAATAAATAAATATTAAAAAAGAAAGAAAAATAAAATCTGTGTATGTGTGCATGTGGCGGTGTGAAGACAACTCCTAGGAGTCTGTTTTCTCCTGCCTCCTGGGATCCTGGAATGAAAGTCAGGCCATTATCAGATACCGCTGCTCACAGAGCTGGCCCTCAGCTGATATTTTTAAAATTTTATTTTTATTTATGTGCGTGCTTGAACATATGTGCATGTGTGTATGCAAAAAAAAAACCCACCTCTTTCTGTCCCTCTCTGCCCTCATCTGATTTTTGACAAGGCTACCAAAGCTATTCCAAGGGGGAAAGGACAGCCTGAGAGCTGGGTTTGGTGGTTCAGGCCTGTAATCTCAGTTTTTAAGAAATGAAGATGGCCCAGGTGGTGGTGGTATACACTTTTAGTTCCAGCACTTAGGAGGCAAAGGCAAATAGATCTGAGTTTGAGGCCAGCCTGATCTACATAGTGTGTTCCAGGACAGTCAGGGCGACACAGAGAAACCCTGTTTCAAAGAAAGAAACAAACAAACAACGAGAAAAGAAATGGAGGTAAGAACATAAGGAGTTCAAGGTCATCCTCCACTGGAGGTGGAGTTTGGAGTCAGCCTGGGTGACAGGAGACCATCTCAAAACAAGACAAATAATAGTATTTGGAAAACTGGGTATTCATAGGAATAAAACTGAACTTGAAGCTGGGCATGGTGGCACGTGCTGTAGACCAGAAGTAATTCACCTGACTGCATTTTTTATCTGATATCCACTCCTCCCATCTTTCCCAGAGGAACTTCCATTCTTTAAAAAAATTGTTTTCATATTGCATTTTTGGGGGTGTAGTGGGGGACATGCCATGGTAGACAAGTTTTTATTAAGTACTTAATTGTGCGAGTGTTATGTATTTAAGATATATCAGTGAACTACGGAGTCAGAGGGTAGGTACTAAGCTGAAGTAAACTTGTATGAATATGATAGATGATGCTACACGTACAGTAAGAAAAGGGAACTAGCAATCAAGAGTGTCAGAAAGGTTTCCCTGGGGCCAATATGAACAGAAACGCCCAGGAGAGTAGTGTGCAAATCTTGTAGAATTCTGAGTAAAGAGTAACGCCAGGGCTGGAGAGATGGCTCAGAGGTTAAGAGCATTGCCTGCTCTTCCAAAGGTCCTGAGTTCAATTCCCAGCAACCATGTGGTGGTTCACAACCATCTGTAATGCGGTCTGGTGCCCTCTTCTGGCCTTCAGGCATAATGCAGAAAGAATATTGTATACATAATAAATAAATAAGTAAATATTAAAAAAAAAAAAAAGAGTAACGCCAGGCGGAAAGCGCCATGCCAGGAAATGGTGCAGATTCTGAGTAAGCAATGGGAACACTAAGTGTGATCCCACAGGTTGGAAAGTGAGACAGGTCTTGTCAGTGTTTCACTGGAGAATGGAAAGCCAGGGGATAGCTCTGCTCTGAGTGTGTATTCTTTTCTGTTGCGTGGTCTCTGGCACCGCTGTTAGATTAGGAAGAAAAAGTTAAGGAGGGATGGCTAATGTTAGTGATTATAACATTTTTTTTAATAAGAAAGGCCATTTTGAGCACGAACTCCCCGCCTTTAGTTCTAGCAGTAATCTTAGCGCACTAACCCTTGACGCGAGGGACACCGCTGCCAACCCGTTTCTGCTCCAGGCAAGAATGACTGGGCTAATGTGGGACTCGCTCCGCGGGCAGTCAGCCGCTTAACCTCTAGGACCCCGCTGCGCGTGCGCCTCGCCGCCAGCCCCAGGCTACCGCGGCTGCGCGGCCGCGGCCCCGCCTTCTCTGGTCACGTGCTGTGGGGACCGCAGCGTGGCGGCGGCTGTGGCGGTAGCGACGGCGGGCCGTAGGGCGACCGGGAGGTTTCCGGTTCCGGTGTAACGTTCGGGCTCCGTCTCAGGGGCTGAAGTTTGTGAGGTGAGTAGTGGCCCCGCGCCCCGAGAGGGTAGCCTTCGGTCCGAGCGGCCGGGCAGGGCTGAGTCCGGCGGGAGGACCGGGCGGGAGTCCTCGGCGGGAAGCGGGGAAGAGGAGCGCCCGGTTCTTTGGGGGAACGAGTCAGAATGGGCTTGCTGGAGGAACAGGGCGGGGGCGGGAAGGAGCAGGGTGGGCAGACCTGCTCCGAGGTGAGGAGTTAGGTGGGACTCGTGGGGCGGGCGCCGGCTGGAAAGACTGAAGATGGGGGTACCGGGGACCAGGGTCTTGCAGCGAAGAAGAGCTAGGGATTCCTTGGAAGCTGGCATTTTCTGCTCCTGCTCATTCATAAGAGAAATTCCGCCTTCATCTGCTCCCTCCGGTCCCCACACCGATGCTGCCGCCTCCTCGCTGTTAGGGGTGAACATTTGGTTAGTGGCAACTCTGGTAGCTGAAAGTTTGTTACCCGTTGACTGTCTCGTTTGCACATTTAGGAAGAATCGGGTCGAATTTGAAGACATCCGTTTGTTGGTATCGTGCTTGGGCTCACATCCAATCTGCTAATGTGCTTTTCCTAGTACTTTGGATTTTGAAATTGCTTGCACGTTCTAGCCTATTACAGGATTGTAGTGGGTTGTGAGCCCCAGTAACATGAGGGTCCTTGACTATCTTGGTCACTGCTCTGTGTGTCTGAACATGCAGTAAGTGTTCTGCTTGATAGTTATTGAATGGAGTGCGGTGTCAAATGTTCCCATTTTCTAAGATGAGTAAACTGAGGCTCTGGCGAATGAACTTATTTGCCCAACGGCTTAGTGTATTTACAGTCTGTTCAGTGAGCTCTTGGCTTCACTCTTGTTAGTGCTTGTGTTTGCTTTCTTTTTGATAGACTGTAAGTATACTGCTATCTCATGATGGCACAAAACCGCTCCCCAGGGTTAGTTCATACAACTTGTCACTGAGGCACAGCCTTCCAGCTTCATTCAGACATGTCAGAGTTACTACTGCTTGGTGGCAGATCCTATGAGAAGGGAATCTGTCAAGACTGTAGGAGCTAATTAGATTGCATCTTTCTGCTTTTTTGGTTTTTCGAGACAAGGTTTCTCTGTAGCTTTGAAGCCTGTCCTGGAACTCTCTCTTGTAGATCAGACTAGCCCTGAACTCACAGAGATCCACCTGCCTCTGCCTCCCCAGTGCTGGGATTAAAGGCGTGTGCCACCACTGCCCAGGGTGCATCTTTGTGTTTTAAGACAAGGTCCATGTAGCCAAGGGTGACTTTGAGCTCTGTAGTCAAGGCTAGACCTGAACTCCTGATTTTCCTGCCTTTACAGGCTTGTATGATCTAGATGTCTTAAAACATTTTGAGCCGTTTGTTGTGGCACACACCAGTAGGATTTGCTGAAGGAGGTGGAGGCAGGAGGATTACGAGTTCGAGGCCAGCCTGGGGTCCACATTAAAAAACATTTTTTTTGGAAGAGTAATTCCCAAATTATACCATGATACATGGCAGTGCTTGGGGAGGTCATCTGGGAAGTTGGGATCAGAGCAGTTCATTGATTGCTATCCAGCTATTTGGGACAAAGTCAGAAGTGAGGTTTTCACTATGCTTGTGAGGATGCTTGAGATTTAAGATGTACATATGTAAGCATGAGTACTGTTGAAGTTTTATAAAACTTGCTTTACATAATAGAAGTTTGTTGTGGAGAGTTTGGAGCTAATAACAGAAGTGAGAAGGAGAGAATTGAAAACATGAATAGCCTTTTTCTAAGCTTAGGTTTATTTGCGTAAGTCAGCTGACAAGTCCTATAGAGTGTGTGTTGGATTACTGGTGTATAGCATGTTCACCGCTGTGAATAGTTAACTACAGAGAAATGTAACTGTGCTCTTAAGGATTGCATTATGAGACTTTACCACAGGAGGACTGACTGCCATAAATCCTCATTTTAGGTCAGAGCTGGGTTAGAGAGCGCCTTCAGAAGTAGAAGGGATAGTAAAGTTGTCTTCTTGATTGACTCTTTAATGTTCTGTCTGTCCATCCTTTGCATGACAGGGTCAGAAGTTAGCACTCATTCCTCAGACAGGTTATTCCCAGTTTGTTTATTTTTCAGATAGCATTGATGACTGATACTGAATTAGAATTAAAACATCTAGTGATTGGGGCATGGTGGTGTACTCCCAGAACCCCTGACTGGGCAAGAGGAGGTAGGAGGATTGCCAATGTTAAGTTCTGCTTGAGCTACACAGTGAGCTCCTGTCTCAAAAACCAAACCAGCTAGTGGGACACTTCCTTCCTTTGAGGCGAGTATTCCCGCTCATATGAAGTGGAGGTACATGCCTAGGAGTGGGGAGGAGGAAGGGGAGCACTCTTCCTAGTCTACTGTTATCCTGACTTCTCTGACTCTTGCTTGGTTTGTTTTAGGTATAGTATCTCATCTCCTTTCCCCCAAAATGGCGCTGTCTAAGCGGGAGCTAGATGAGCTGAAACCATGGATAGAGAAGACGGTGAAGAGAGTGCTGGGCTTCTCGGAGCCCACGGTGGTCACCGCTGCACTGAACTGTGTGGGGAAGGGCATGGACAAGAAGAAGGCAGCAGGTATGTACCATTCTGATTCTTCTGACTCCAGGCGTAACTTCGTCCCAAACATTGATTTGAACTTCCCCAGACTGTCTCTATTAGCAACAAATCAAAGAAAAGGTCAGAATAGTGAGCCTTTCTCCATCCTACCCCCTTTATTTTAGTTTGTTTTGGGAAACAAGGTCTTTTGTGAAACTTGTCTGGTCTGGAACTTGCTATATAGACCAGGCTGGCCTTGAACTCAGAGAGATCCACCTGCCTTGCCTCTTGAGTGCTGGGATTAAAAAGGTGTATACTATTCTCTTCCCCCCACCCACTTTTTTTTTTTTTTAAAAAGACAAGGTCTCATGGAGCCCAGCCTGGCTTCTAACTCATTATGTTGTAGCTGAGGATGTCCTGAGACTTATGGTACTCAGTCCTCTACATCAGCAGTTCTCAACCTGCGGGTTTTGACCCTGCAAGAGTCACATATCAAATATCACAAATTACAGTTGTGAAGTAGCAATGAAATAATTTTATGGTGCGGCCACTACAACATGAGGGACGTGTATTAAAGGGTTGCAGCATTAGGAGGGTTGAGAAGCACTGCTCTATATCCTGAGTTCTGGGATTATGCATGCACTGTACCTGACTTATGCAGCACTGGAGATGGAAGAAACCAGATCTAGGCAAGCACTCCACCACCTCAGCCACCCCTCTCTCCTTATTTTCCCTTCTTTTACAATGGGAAGAGCTTAAACAACCAATCTTTCTCTCTCTCTTTATTATTTATGGAACATTATGAATCACAGTCTTTGGCCACCATACCAAGTCACCTAGGTCAAGTCTGCTTAGGAAATACTCTGCAGTCAAAGAGCCTGATCTGATTGACACCTCAGAGTGTGGAAGTCTAGTAAGAGACAGGAAAAGGTACAGGGTGGTGGGTTCGGTGGTAGTCTTCCATGATTTGTTGTGTAGGAAGTTTAAGATGATAATTGTCTTAAACCGTTTATTGGGTGCTGAGAGTTGGACCCAAGCCCTGTGTCTGCCAAGCAAAGTACTCCTTCACAGAGCTACATTCCCAACCCTCATCTGAAACTTTGATGCTCAATTTAAGCAGATTTCTCTGGCTATACTTTCTGCTTCAAAAAAATTAGAACCTTTATCTCATATAAAAGGGTCATTAAGTATAGCAGAAATTGGGAATTCTGAAAAGAAAGTTGTTTGCTTAAGTTACTATGAAGACAAGATTTCACTATTTAGCCCTTAGTCTTCTGAGTACTGGGATTACAATGTTCTCATGCCTGAAGCTATTCTTATTTCTTATTTTATTTTTTATGTGTTTACATTTGTTTACATTTTTGTATATACCCCAGAAGTATGAAGGTAGCTAGAAAGAGTCAGATCTCCTAAAACTGGAGTTTAAACAGACAGTTGTGAGCCTTTATTTGGGTGCTGGGAATCAAACCTAGGTCCTCTGGAAAAGCAGCCAGTGCTCTTAACTGATAAGCCACCTGTTGAGCCCCTGTTGTTTATGGTTTTAAGTGTGTGTGTGTGTGTGTGTGTGCGCGCACGCGTGCACATGTGCATAAATTGTGTGTGTGGGTATGGGTATGTGAGGGAAGATGCCCTCAGAGGGGTTAGGTCATAGGCAGTTATCAGCAGCTCATTGTGAATTCTGGGTACCAAACTTGGGTCCTCTACAAGAGCAGTATGTGCTCTTAGCCATTTTTCTAGTTTCCTACAAAGAAGTTTTTTTTGTTGTTGTTTGTTTGTTTGTTTTCTGATTTTTCGAGACAGGGTTTCTCCGTAGCTTTTGGTTCCTGTCCTGGAACTAGCTCTTGTAGACCAGGCTGGCATCGAACTCACAGAGATCCGCCTGTCTCTGCCTCCTGAGTGCTGGGATTAAAGGCGTGCGCTACCACCGCCCAGCTCAAAGAAGTTTTTTTTTTTTTAAATATTTATTTATTTATTATGTATACATATTCTGTCTGTATGCCTGAAGGCCAGAAGAGGGCGCCAGACCTCTTTACAGATGGTTGTGAGCCACCATGTGGTTGCCTGGAATTGAACTCAGGACCTTTGGAAGAGCAGGCAATGCCCTTAACCACTGAGCCATCTCTCCAGCCCTCAAAGAAGTTTTTAAAATGTTTTTTTTTCCTGAGCTGGAGAGATGGCTTGGCAGTTAAAAGCGCTGGCTGCTCTTGTGTCAGACCCAGGTTCAGTTCCCAGCACCCACATGTCAGCTAACACTGTCTAACTCCAGTTCCTAGGGAGTCGGTGCCGTCTTCTGGCCTCCTTGGGGATGCAGCATGTAGTGACACGTGCAGTCAAAATATAAAATTACCTTAAAGAAATAAAAACTGAAAGCATTCTTTCTCCTCTACTTGTCTGCTGTTTATTACATGTTTGGTATTGGGCTGTATACTTTTACCTTTTCAAACTATGGCCTCGTTTTTCCTGTCAGATCACCTGAAACCTTTTCTTGATGATTCTACTCTCCGATTTGTGGATAAGCTGTTTGAGGCTGTGGAGGAAGGCCGAAGCTCCAGACATTCCAAGTCTAGCAGCGACAGAAGCAGAAAACGAGAGTTAAAGGTAGGTTGCAGTCACTATCTAATAAGCCCAGGAGTGTTTGGAATAAGAAACGTGCTCAGCTTACCTGTTTACACTTTAACATCTACTATTAGAATGCCTATTGTTGGGGCTAGGGTTATAGCTCAGGAATAGAGTGCTTGCCTGGCATGCATGAGGCCCTGGGCTCAGTCCTGTATTGCAACAAAAAAAGAGTAAACACAACAACAACAAAATAAAGCCCCCAGAGTTCAAGAGGGATCATCAGACAGTAAAGTAGAGGGGTAGGGTTTGTATTATCACCATCTTTCGATTATGAGCAAAGTTCATTTAAAATAGTCCCAAGAAGTAATTGATAGCTTTGTCCTTTTTTATACATCGTTTTATTTTCACCGTTACCTCTTTACTACGTCCTATAAATTGATTGCTCCAAGAATCTTGGACTCCTTAAAATGTAGAGAGTTGCTTCATCATGTCTCCATTGCTCCCTGACTGTAAACCTCATTCTTGCTCAATAAAGAGATTTCTGTTTAATGTGCTTGTAGATAAAAGGCCTGAAACCAACTACCATATAGCCCACATTTGTGTGTACCCTATTGAGGGTCACTGGCTCCATGAGTAGGATGTGTAAGAGTTAGAAATACTCCTCCCTTTTCTACGTAGTGCTTATACTGTGGTTGCTTTGTAGTTATGGCCCTTTTACATATGAGCACTGTCAAGTAGCTGATCTCTTATCTCAGTTCCCTAATGAAGCCAATTTCTGTCTGATTTCCCTTTGCCTCTCTTGGGTTTTTGTCTTACTGTATAGCTAGATTAGCCTGTCCCTGGAGCTGTGATGCTCCGAGTGCTAGGGTTACAGGGGTGTATCACCATGATCCACTTGTCTTTATATTTAATGTTTTCTTTTGTTTATGGATTTTTTTAAAGATTCATTTAAAAATTTTTATGTATGTGTATGCACACAGGTGCCCATAAATGTCAGAAGAGGGTGTCAAATCCCTTGGGGCTTGAGTTACAGGTGGTTGTGAGCCACTATGTAGGTGCTAGGAACCAAACTAGTCCCTGGAAGAACAAACTCACTTTTAACCTCTGAATCATCTCTCCAGCCCTTGTTTTGGATTTTTGAGACAAGATCTTGCCCCCAAGGCTAGACCGACCTCAAACTCAGAGATTCTGGCCCAGCCTCCCAAGTGCCAAGATTCTAAGCACATGCCATGATAGTCACGTGAAGGTGCATTTGGTGCCTTGGATATCAGTTCTTGCTCTGAGACACAAAAAGATGAGCAGTGTCTGCCTGCGGTCTGGGCCATGTTACAGGACCAAGAAATATAGAAATTCCTTTCCTTTTTGTTTTTATAGCATTATAGGATAATCAGAGAAATCAAACATAGTCTCTCCTTAAATCAGTCTGCAATGTAGAAGTGAGGAGTTGCAATAAATCAGCTACAGATTATGAAATCTGAGTAGCAGTTTTGTATAAATGATTATAGAATTTCAGACTCTGGTTAAACTTAAGAGGGATGTACACATGCTGTACAGATCACAGTGGAGATTATGTTATGATAGTACATGCTACTGTAAGTGCCAAGCTCACACTCTGAATGAATTGACTACATTGGGTGGGAGAGTAGAAATGGTTTCTTGAGGGAGATATCTAGATAGCATGGAATATGGGTCCCATTTTTGGTCCATTCAAGTCCCCACTCCACACAATATATTATGGGAGAGTCCTTTTTCTTGAACTGTAGGAGTTCCAGGAAGCGCTCGCCCCTGGCTGAGGATATGTCCTTGCAAAACACGAGCCCTCCTAGTGAAGAGGGGATGTCACCCAAAGCCTACCACCGGTGTGTACATTTGCTTTTTCCCATTGTCCCTGCCAGTTGGCCACTCTTGGTCCTATTAAATTCATTTTGCAAATTAGTCGACATATTTGAGTTCCCATTGTATGATAAGAAGAAAATGTTATTGGGGAATACTAAAAAGAACAAGCCTCTTTTCTGGAAGAACTTAGATTTTAATTGGGAGAAAGTACTACCTAACACGGCAAACAGTGTCAGCAATCTAATGTTATCTAATATGAACCAAGCTGTAAGTGCTCAAGAGAATGAGAGAACAGTTGACAGAGTGGGATGAGATGGTGAGGAAAGCTTCCTGAGGAGGTGAGTTTGAGACAGGACTTGCGGGAAAGAGTGTGGAGGAGGAGAACAATGTAGGCAGTAGCATTGGTGAAGATCTTGAGATGGGAACATTTATGAGAATGTGGGGATGAAATTTGCTTGAATGGGGTAGAAGAATAATGAAGCTGGGTGAAATGGTCCACTTGGTGGAGAGTCTAGAAGACCCTTCCAAAGTAGTTTGAAAGATTGTGTCATTCCCCTGGGAAAAGCACAGGATGCTGGTAGGGTCGGGATGGTTCTTCCATTTTTCCCCTGGGGAGGGATACAATTCTTCTTTCATCTTTGGTTCCTTTAGGAGGTGTTTGGCGATGACTCTGAGATCTCAAAAGAATCATCAGGGGTAAAGAAGCGGCGAATACCCCGTTTTGAGGAAGTAGAAGAGGAGCCAGAGGTGATCCCTGGGCCTCCATCAGAAAGCCCTGGCATGCTGACAAAGCTCCAGGTTAGTTAAAAGAAGCAAAGCAATTTTGTGAGCTGAAACAAAAGGCACTCAGGTCCCTATTTACTGCGGTCTTGATTTGACTTGGTATTAACCATTGGGGAAAGTTTCATTTTTTGCTTTATGTTTTAGCAGTCCTTAGTTTAATCAGAAATAGTCCAGCTAAGGATTATTGAAATTGTATTTATTAAGTACCTAGTATGTTATGTCATTGTTTGACCAATTGTCTATTTGATCATCATTGGGAAAATTAAATGAAATGATAGCAGTAGGCTTGACTATATCCTTAGAGCTTCTTTCTGAGCTTCATTAGGACATGCTAGAGGGCTTATAGAAACACCTCTAAAGAGGCCGGCATTATTGCCCAGGGTTACCTACAGTAGAAATTCAGGGGTTGATAGCATGATTATATTTTGGGACAAGGTCTTACTATTTATCCCTGACTGGCCTGTGATTCACTATGTATAGAACAGACTGGCCTCAGACTCAGAGATAGATATACCTACCTCTGCCTCCCAGATGCTAAGATAAAGGTCTGTGCCATCATGCCTGGTTGGCAAAGCATAATTTTAAAAAAATAACACATAGTTATTTTATTTTATGTCTCTGTGCTTAAGTATGTATATGTGCACCATGTGGATGCAGGAACCTGTGGAAATTAGAAGTGTCACACCCCTAGAACTAGTGAGAGATGGTTGTGAACCACTGTGTGGGTACTGGGAACTGAACACAGGTCTTCTGTAAAGAGCAGCTGGTGCTTTAGCTCTTAACCATCTTGCCAACCCTGCCCCTCTTTAGTGTAATAATTTGGTAAGAAGTGTGCATGCACTACTTTCCTCCTTTTAGATTCTTGGGAGGTTAAGATGTTCATGCCTTATCCACGTGGTACAAGCAGGAAGTGGCACAGCTCTAAACTCATTGTCGGAGTCGCAGTCACCATAATGTATACTATCTAATACACCAGTCCTACCGTGGGGGAAAGAAGATTGAAAAATTCTAGTGCTTGATCGCAAAGGCTTACTAAAGTTTCTAGTCTATGATGCAGGTTTTGTGTGTGTGTGTGTGTGTGTGTGTGTGTCTGTGTGCACATACACATTTGTGTAGAGACATGAACTTTTAGGTTTCTAGAACTGAATGCTTTTCATTTGGGAGCATTTATGGAAGAAACCAATCTTTTCCAATTTTTCCCTCTGGAGAACAGATCAAACAGATGATGGAGGCAGCAACACGGCAAATTGAGGAACGGAAAAAACAACTGAGCTTCATTAGCCCCCCTACACCTCAGGTATTGTGTCCACATTACTCTGGAATTTGTTGTCATTCATTCACATGAAGTCCAGACAGTCCACAGTCACCTACTATAACTACTATGGTATGTATGTATCTGTATGCCTATCTATCTCAAACCCTTGGCTTTCTTTTAATCTCTATCTTATAGCCAAAGACACCTTCTTCTTCCCAACCAGAGCGACTTCCGATTGGCAACACTATTCAGCCCTCCCAGGCCGCTACGTTTATGAATGATGCCATCGAGAAGGCAAGGAAAGCAGCTGAGCTGCAAGCACGAATCCAAGCACAGCTGGCTTTGAAACCAGGGCTGATTGGCAATGCCAACATGGTGGGCCTGGCTAATCTCCATGCCATGGGCATAGCTCCACCGTGAGTATCTTTCACAGACTCGCTTATCACTTGTGAAGTTTTAGGAGTAGGAAATTAAAGGTAATTTACTTGAACCTTACTGATTTTTTTTCTCCCCCAAAGAGCATTTAATAATTTCTTACCATTTCATACTTTTAATGTGTTCTAAATACCAATTACATTTGTTTTGTTTTTGGCTTTATTGTAGAGTTTGTTGTGTGTTTATAATTGGTAGAACAAAAATAATATTTTTAGCTATTATTGGAGGTAAGAATAGAGTCAGGTTTCTGGACCTATTACTCAAGAGCTTTAGCCATTGAACAGTAGTGAATGAGATCAGATGTTAGACTTGGTGAGATGTGGTGGCACATACCTGCAATTCTGTTCCTCAGGGGGTAGAGGCCAGAAGAGTGAGGTAAATAGGAATCTAGCCTAGTCTAACATAAAAAGCTCTAGGCCAGCCAGTACTGCATAGCAAGACCCTGTCTCGTTTGTTACTGGTTTGGCATCCTAAGACTGCTTCAAGAATTTAGGAGCAGATAGATGTAAAGAGGTGTATCCCTGTAGTAGAACATTTGGCTAGTATGCAGGAGGCCCTGGGTTCTCAATCCACAGTACCACCACCACTACTACCACACAAAAAAGTAGGGGGCTGGGGCTGGAGAGATGACTCAGTGATCAAAAGCACTGGCTGCTCTTCCAGAGGACCCAGGTACAATTCCCAGCATCTACCTGGCAGCTCACTATTGTCTGTAATTCCAACCCCAGTGGATTTGATCCCCTCACACAGACATACATGCAGGCAAAACACCAATGTGTATTAAATAAATATCAGGAGTGGAGCGGGCAGATGGTGACTTAGTAGTTAAGAGTTCTTGCTGCTATTCAAGGGGACCAGGGTTTGGTTCCCAGCACCCACAGGTTGGCTAACGGCCATCTGTAAGTCCAGTTCCAGAGGATCTAAAAATAATTTTAAAAAGAATTTAGGAATAAAATAAGATTAGATAACAAATTCTTCTCAGCATGGTTTTTAGAATTGATTTCATTTGATTATGCCCTGTATTTAGATACTCAGATAAATTTTTTGTGGCCTTTTTCCTTCAGTGCCTGGGTTGGAGCCCAGGGACTTGTGCTGGGCAAGTGCTCTAATAGTGAAATCAGCTCTAGCCTGGTTTGTGTTTTAACTAAAAAACTGAACTAATTTACTTTGTTTTTGTTGTATTGTTTTGTTTTGAGATCTACTTATTTTACGTGTGTGTTTTGCCTGCATGTGTATCTGTGTAGTACATGGGTACCTGGTACATTGAGGGGTCAGAAGAGAGCATTAGATTCCCTAGAACTCAAGTTACAGATGGTTGTGAGCCCCAAGAGGATGCTGGAAAAAAACCTCAGGCCCACTGCTAGAGCAGCAAGTGCTCTGAACCGTTGAGCCATCTCTTCAGTCCCCTCCTTTGGTGTTTTTAAATCAGATTTTATTGAGCACTAATGGGACTGCCTTCCCTAAAAGTACTTTACACGGTTGACTTTGTTAGGCTGTTTCCTTTGTTTCCGGTGGATTTTGCTTGCTTTAATGTTATAACCCATAGGATTTATTTCTTTGTGAACTTTTCAGGAAAGTAGAGTTAAAAGATCAGACTAAACCCACACCGCTGATCCTAGACGAGCAAGGTCGCACTGTAGATGCCACAGGCAAGGAGATCGAGCTGACACATCGGATGCCCACCCTAAAGGCAAATATTCGAGCTGTGAAAAGGGAACAATTCAAGCAGCAGCTGAAAGAAAAGCCATCAGAGGACATGGAATCTAATACCTTTTTTGACCCCCGAGTTTCAATTGCCCCTTCCCAGCGCCAAAGACGCACTTTTAAATTCCATGACAAGGGCAAATTTGAAAAGATTGCTCAACGATTACGGACAAAGGTAATTCAGAAGTTAAGATGCTGTTAGCTTCCATATTTTTGGGAATTAGGTACATAGTTTAAAGCAATAAGTGTATGGTTTAAGTCTGTATTCCTAGAACATTTGATGTTTAGCATATTTCTCTTCCTGACTACTTTCTGCCTGTGTAGAAATTTTCCCCATAGACTGTCAGTTAAGGAAGACAATTCAGAACCATTGTCTTGACCTCTTTTGATGAATGATAGCTTGGCATTAAAATTTACTACAGAAAATCCATGTAATTAGGAAAGTTGAATTGACCGTATAGACAGCGAAATAGACCTTTTTGTCTTCTCAGAGTGAGATTTCCATAGAATTCCACTAATGCATATGGAGTGAAGGGAGACAGGGAGAGTGAACATGTAAATAAATGAGTAAAGAAATAAAACAGAATTCCTTTCTTACCTTTCAGAAGTTGTGAATTCCTTGCATTAGGTATAAAGATTTTAACTAGGGGTGTTTTAAAATTTGTGACTCTATCACCTTCTATTGTTTCAACTCACTTTCCTGTTTTGTTTTTTCTTGCTTTTAGGCTCAGTTGGAGAAGCTGCAAGCAGAGATTTCACAGGCTGCTAGAAAAACAGGCATTCACACTTCTACTAGGCTTGCCCTTATTGCTCCTAAGAAGGAGCTAAAGGAAGGCGATATCCCTGAAATTGAGTGGTGGGACTCCTACATCATACCCAATGGCTTTGACCTGTGAGTTTGTTAGTTCATACTGGAAAGATGGTGCATATGCATCAGATAACACTTTAAGTCCAAAGGAAATAGATAACTGCACAGACATGTATTCACAAACTTTCTTGTTATTTTTAGCATTTATGGTTAGTGTACCAGAATCAGACAAATAATAGAAGAGTGAGTCTGTAGATCATCTGTCTACTTATTTATTTTTCCAGGGCTGGGAGATGAACCCTGGACCTGTTTTCTTTTGACTTCTTTTAAGAGTTTTACATTTTTTTCTTACTGTGTATTCTATATATTTTACATGTTTGTAAGATTCATAGTGGTTGAACATATGGCTAGTATGTAGAAGGCACTTGGGTTTGTTCCCCAGAACTTCAAAAAAGGAAAAAGAAGGGGGAGAAAAAGATCATGGACTTTTTTCTTTTAAATTTGTGTGCAGGTGTGCACATTCCACTGCACATGTGTAGAGGTCAGAAGACAATTTTTGGAGTTAGTTTTTCCTTCCACATTGTTGAGGAGATTCTCTCTTGTTACTTCCATTGTATCACACATAAGATTTTGCCAGCCCATTTTCTTCTACTTGCCTTCTCATAGGAGTGTTGGGATTTCAGGTGTGTACCACCGCAATCAACCAGTTTTTGTTGTTGTTTAAGATTTATCTTTATTCTATGTATATGAGTGTTTTGCCTGAATAGCTTGCAGGTGTATGTATATGCACCACATGTTTGCCTAGTAGAGGCCAGAAAAGTTTAAGGTGTCCTGGACCTGGAGTTACTGCTGTTTACAACTCATTGTGTGAGTGCTAGGAACTGAAGCCAGGTCCTCTGGAAACAGAAATGCTCTTAGCCTCTGAGCCTTCTCTTGTTAGTCCTCTCGTTTTATTTTATAGCTGATTTCTTTTCGTTCCTTTTTTTTTGTTTGTTTGGTTTTGTTTTTGTTTGTTTGTTTGGTTTGATTTTGGTTTTTCAGTGAGAATGTATAACAGCTCTGGATATCCTGGAACTCACTTTATAGACCATGCTGACCTTGAACTCACAGAGCTTCAGCTGCCTCTGCCTCTCAAGTGTGGGAATTAAAGAAGTGCACCACCATGCCTGGCTTTATTCCTTTTCTTTTTGCAGGTTCCCCATCCTCCACTTCGTGAAGGGATTTGGGATAGGGTCTCACTATGTAGCCACGGCTAGCCTTGAACCTGCCTCTGTCTCCTGGGTGCTAGGATTAAAGGTGTGTGCCACCACTGTTGACTTCTTTTTGAAGTATTAGTAATTGAAGCCAGAAACTTACGTAGTTTAAGTAAGTGCTCGATCACAGCTATATCCCTACCTCTAAGGCAAGAGTCCTAATTGAAGTAACGATAATAAAGCCTTATTAGCATAGACTGGGGAGCTTACTCCATTGGTAAAATACTACTTACTGTTCAGGCATCAGGACCAGAAATCGATAGTTAAAAAATCAGGTATGGAGACTCAGAAATTAAGAGCACTTGTTGCTCTCCCAGAGAATCTAGGTTCAGTTCCCAGCATCCACGATGGTTTACAACCTCCTGTAATTTCAGCTCTAGAATATTCAACTTTCTCTTCTGACTTTTGTAGGTACCAGCACATATAGTGGTACACATACATAAATGCATGAAGAACACAAAACACATTAAGTAAAAACTAAAAGCCAGGCAGTGTGGTGGCACACCCCTTTGATCCCAGCTCTTGGGAGGCAGAGGCAGGCGGATCTCTGTGAGTTCAAGGCCAGCCTGATCTACAGAGCGAGTTCCAGGCCAGCTAGCATGAGAGTGCACACTCGTGTGCTAGGCGTGGTATAATAGTGCTTGCATGTAATCCCAGCACTTGGGAGGATAGGGATAGGAGGATCCTTGTCTAATCAGATAAGGAATGTCTAGGTTCAGTGAGAATGGAATTGCCTCAAAAAAAAAAAAAAAGTCTTAGAACAACTGAAGAAGGTCCTCAGTGTCAGCCACTCGTGTACACACACACACAACATAAACATGAACATGTACATATACAAACATTTTTTTGTCAGCCTGCTTTTTAGTGACTCATTGTTACTAATAAGAAAATATACTTGGGACTGGAGAGATGGCTCTTTAGTTTAATAGCAGTGTCTGCTCTTCCAGAGAACCCAGATTCAGTTCCCAGCACCTGCATGGTAGCTCACACTTGTTTATAACTCTAGTTCTAGGGATCTGTGTGAGGAGTCTGGCGCACATACACAGACATACATGCAGGCAAAATACCAATGCACATGAAATAAAAATAAATCAGAAAAGGCAAATATTCTGCCTATCAGGGATATTAGGGTTGATACTGAGATTAGGAACGGCTAGTATGGAGAACATGTCCAACTTTTTTGAGACCCCTTTTTCTCGGTTTGAAAATAATGTGTAACCTAAGAACCTGGTATAGGTAGTGTGTAATAAATACAGTAGAACACAGAGAACAGATATTTTTTTCATTGTGTCTCTAGGCTACTCTTGATATCATCTCTACCCACATATCTTGTTTTCTCTTCTTCCTCCAATTTTAGTACAGAACAAAATCCCAAGAGAGAAGATTATTTTGGAATCACAAATCTTGTTGAACATCCAGCCCAGCTTAACCCTCCAGGTAATGTATATATTATCCAATAGATTGTGATTACCCAATATTTTGGACTATGATTTAGTACAACATCAGCCAGAGTACACAGAGTCAATGAGTTCTCTGCTGTGCTTTCCAACCTAAACATGTGATTATTGTGCACTTGAAGACTGAATTGCATTGGTGACGCTCAGAGCATCGCAGTTAAATTTAATTAAGCTGAATAGTACAGTCAGCTAGTGACTCCTGGGCAACAGTGAGATCGTCAGTTACCAAGTCAGTGCCATCTGCAGTTGGCCTCGCTGATGGATATCACAAGTTGGACTTCTGTCGTTATGCAATTCCATAGCCACTCAAAACTGTCCATCTGTTGTCATTTTGTTTTTATTATTTTTTATTATTTTGGTGTTTTGTTAGTTTATTTGTTTTAAAGAAACGCCTCTAAAAAATAAAAATAAATAAAGAAAGAAAGAAAGAAAGAAAGAAAGGCAGGCCTTGCTGGCCTGGAGCTCACTATGTAGACCATGCTGGCCTGGTAATTGTAGAGATTCTCTTGCCTCTGCCTCCGGAGTGCTGGGATTAAAGGTGTGCACCACCAGGCCGACACTCTTCCCTTGCTGTGTATTTTGGTTGTTTTCATAGGCAGCTTCCTTTAGCATGGTTAGCAAACTGCCATTCCATTACTTACATTTTTGTTAATAAACGTAAGCCTCGGGAGGCAAAGGCAGATCTATGAGTTTGAGGCCAGCCTGGTCTACAGAGCTAGTTCCATGATAGTTAGGGCTGTTTGTTATACAAAGAAACTCTGTCTCGAAAAGCCAAAAAAAAAAATAAAAAGGAAAGAAAAGAAAAAGAAAACAAGAAAAGTAGTAAGCCTATTTGTCTGTTCCTGTGCCTGGGCGGAGTGGTGAAGAGTCTGCTGGAGACCCAAAGGTCTCTTGGCTGGGAAACTGAAACTGGAAGATGCACGCTAATTCACTCACTTGCCCACGTCATCTGGGATTTCTTTGGACAGTTTTCCTAGCAATGACCACCACGTGTGTGTACACATAGACACACAAGTGCCACAGCTCTCATGTGGAAGTCAGTGCACAACTTGTGAGTTACATGTTCCTGGTTCCCGTTTGTGATCTTTGGCTTTATTCAGTCTTTTTGTCTGTTTTTTGCATTTTTGTTTTGTTTTGGTAGTAAATGTTCATTAGTTGAGTCAAAAGGGATAGGCGGTTTATCTGGGTGTGTTAGTATATGCCTGTAAACCTACCACTGTGGAGACTTAATGACTCCATGCAAGCAAGGGATACATATGAAGATCCTATCTCAAAAGGGCGAAATTTTTTTTTTTCATTTACTTGAGTAACGTGTAGTTTGAGACAGAGACAAAAGAGGTTGTAGTTGTGGCTGTTTTCCATAGTTGAATGTGTTCATTAAGTCACTTAGAGCATTGAGAATTTTCTCATAGAACAACTAGTAAACCTCCTTTAAAAGTTATGTGCCTGACAGCTCTTTGGACTGGAGAGGGAGGGGGAGAGGAGTTTGGGGGGAGGGAAATGGGAGGTTGGGAGGAGGCGGATACTTTTTTTTTTCCTTTTCTCAATTAAAAAAAAAAAAAGTTATGTGCCATGCCAGGCAATGGTGGCGCACGCCTTTAATCCCAGCACTGGGGTGACAGAGGCAGACAGATCTCTGAGTTCAAGACCAGCCTGGTCTACAAGAGCTAGTTCCAGGACAGGCTCTAAAACTACAGTGAACCCTGTCATAAAAAAACAAAAACAAAAAAAAGTTCTGTGCCTATCAAGGCCTGGCACTGGTGGTGTTTTACTAGCTGGGGCTAATGGCACATACTCTTCTAATCCTAACTCAGGAGGCTGATGTGATTCATTTGAATCACTTCAAAGTTTGAGGCCAGCCTGGGGTGCATAGAAAATCCCTGTCTCAAACAAGTGAAAAAAATCAAAAGAGAGTTCTGTAGATCCTAAAGGATTTTAATACTTTCTGTCAGGATGAATTTAGATAACACCATAGTAGCAAATTCACTTGGCAATAGTTCCAATAAGTTTACAAAAATACATTGAAACAATAAGATAAAGGTAAGACATCCCTTGTCTAAAATGCTTGGAACAGAAGTTTCAGATGCTAATTTTTCATACTTTGGGATTTGCATAACTTTTGAGCTTTTCTAATGTGGAAACTTGAAATATATCAGTAATAGTCAAAAGTTCTTAATTTCAAGGGCCAGGAGGTGGCTCATCAGATAAAGCATTTGCTGCACAAGTGTGAAGATGGAGTTTGCATCATTAGTGCCTGCATAATACCCAGCGGGGGTGGTGGCCTATGGTCCCCCAGGGGGTAAAGAGTCTCAGTATTTAAAGTAGAGAACAATCAAAGAAGATACCAATGTACATACACACAGGCCTGCACACCACATGTACACAGAAATTAAATTTGTAAAGCTTCCTGGATTTCTGAAACTGGAATATAACTCAGTTGATGGGGTTTTTGCTTTGCGTGCAGATTGGACCTGTAGATTGGGTCCCCAGCTGTGCATAAAGTGTGTTGCCATAATACACTTTAATTCCAGCACTCAGAGTAGAGAGATAAGGTCGGCTGGGTGATGGTGGCACACGCCTATAATACCAACACTTGGAGACAGAGACAGGAGAAGAGAACATCAGTGAGTTCAAGCACATCCTGGTCTACAGAGCAAGTTCCAGGACAGGACTGTTATACAGAGAAACCTCTAAAACAAACAAACAAAACAACAACAACAAAAAAGTTCAAGGTCATCCTCAGAAACGTGCTGAATTTCAAGCCAGCCTAGGATACACAAAACCCTGTCCAAAAAAATCATTTTCGATTTTGGAGTATTGAAAATTTTAAGTGTTTAGGTTAGGGACATTCAGCCTCTAATACAAGTTAAAATCAGGGCTCAGCTCCTTCAGGTTTTATTTAACTGTCATGAGTGTGTGTCAGAGGAATGTGGGATTTTAGTTTAAATTCATTTTACCATTGAGCCCATTGGTTCAGTTGGTTAGACTGTGGTGTTAAAGATTTATCTTTCATTAAGAGTGAATGGTCTGGAGGTGGGTCAGCCACCCAGTGTAGGTCTGTAAACCAAACTTGGGTCCTCTGTAAGAGCATTATACACTTTGTTTGTTTGTTTTTGGAGACAGGGTTTCCCTGTGTAGCCCTGGCTGTCCTGGAACTCACTCTGTAGACCAGGCTGGCATCAAATTCACATATCCACCTGCGTCAGCCTCCTGAGTGCTAGGATTAAAGATGTGCTTTGTTTTTCAAGACAGGGTTGCTATGTTAAACAGCCCTGGCTATCCTGGTACTCACATTGTAGACCAGACTGGCCTCTAACTCAGATCTACCCTGCCTACAGAGTGGTGGGATTAAAGGTGTGCACCACCATACCCAGTATGGCACACTTTTTTTTTTTAAAGGAAATTTTTTTTTATTTAGGCATGGTGGAGCCTATGGGGGTGGCATGTTGGTGTGTGTGTGTGTGTGTGTATGCTCTTAACCACTCTCTAGGCATCCTCTCCCCCATTTCCTAGTGCTAAAATTAAGGTGTTGTTTGTATAGTGCTTAGCATCGCTTCATTCCCAAAACAAACTTATTGTGTAGGGTAATGGTTTTTAAATCGTATTCCATGGAAACAGCAGAGTTCAGAAAGTAGGACTTGAGTGGAATTCTACATACTCCTCCAAAGTCTTACCCAGCTCTGTTTATACATTACATTTGGTAAAAGTGTTCATCCTCTTGAAGAAAAACAACTTAAAACATTATTTTTGAGAGATTAATACTTTTTTTTCATTTCTTTTTTGTTTTTGTTTTTTTTGAGACAGGGTTTCTCTGTAGCTTTGGAACCTGTCCTGGAACTAGCTCTTGTAGAGCAGGCTGGCTTCGAACTCATAAAGATCTGCCTGCCTCTGCCTCCCAAGTGTTGGGATTAAAGACTTGCGCTACCACCGTCCAGTTTGAGATTAATACTTTTACTTAGTAAAACATAACCATATTATCCCTCTCACCACTTAGAAATAGCTAGTGGATGCCTGTCATTCCAGCAATTTGAATGGAAACAGTAAGACTCTTGAGTTCAAGGCCAGCCTGGGCTACACAGCAAGACTGTGTTGACCCCCTCCCTCCACTGTTTCCAGTTTAATGGTTCTTCTAAGTCTTGGGTGCTCACCTAAATCTGTACTCTCAGGCTTTGGTAACTCGTTTCTCTTTCTCACAGTCGACAATGATACACCAGTTACCCTTGGCGTATATCTTACAAAAAAGGAACAGAAGAAACTTCGGAGGCAAACAAGGAGAGAAGCACAGAAGGAGCTACAGGAGAAAGTCAGGTTAGGTCTGATGCCTCCTCCAGAACCCAAAGGTATGTGTCTAGCTGGCCCTGCTGCCACAAAGTCAATCAGTCTGTCTGTCTTTTTTTCACCTAGAAGCATTTTAACTGTTTTGGGAGTTTTTGTTTGTTTGTTTCTCTGAATCATTTACAGGTTTTTCTTATTTATTTTATTTTAATCTATGCTGCGTTTCCTTCTAACAGATCAGCACATTCTATTATAGAAGTCATTTAGGGCTTGCCTTTTTTTTATATGTATAATTTATTTAACTTTATTTTATGTGCATTGGTATGAAGGTATTAGACCCCCTGGAACTGGAGTTACAGACAGTTGTGAACTACCATGTAGGTGCTGGAATTTGAACCTGGGTCTTCTGGAAGACCAGCCAGTGCTCTTAGCTGCTGAGCCATCTCTCCAGCCCCTTGCCTTTTTTTTTTTAAAGCATTATTTGCTGTATTGACTCCCAGAATTTACTAAAAGGATGCTAGTCTTAAAATTCATGAAGACACTCAGGTGGTGGTGACATATGCCTTTAATCCTAGCATAGGCAGAGGCAGGCAGATCTCTGAGGTTGGGACCAGCCTGATCTATAGAGTGAGTTCTAGAACAGCCAGGGCTCCACAGAAAAACTCTTGTCTAGAAAAAAATAAAGAGAAAAAAATCATGAAGACAATGGTTGTAGTATTTGTGGAATTTTATACATAATTTTTAGTATATAGACAGGTATGATGGCACTAGCTGTTAATCCTAGGTCTTGGGATCCTAGTCAGGAGGATCTCATGATCCAGACTAACCTGGATTACACAGGAAGTTCCAGGCCTGTCTGAGCTGCATAGTGAGACCCTATCTCAAAAAGAAAAAAAAAAAGTGGGCATGGTTGTAAACACTTTTAATCCCAGACAGAGATTGGCCTGGCCTATATAGAGAGTTCTGGGACAGTCATAGAAAAGATCCTGTCATTTCTCCCCACCCTACCCCACCCCACCACCCCCCAAAGAAAAGATGGACTCTCAAAAACAAAAGTACAGAGCTGAGCATGATGACACCTATATTTCCAGTACTTGAGAGTCCTTGATGCCAGCCAAGGTGTACAGGGAGACCCTGTCTCAAGAACACAAAAAGAGGCCAGAGAGATAGCTCAGTGGTTAAGAGCACTGACTGCTCGTAGAGAGAACCTAGGTTCAGTTCCCAGCATCCAGATGGCAACTTGGAACCATCTCTAACTCCAGTTCCAGAGGAACCGAAGCCGTCTAAACTCCATAAGCACTGTTCACACATGGTGCACTTATGTGCACACAAGCAAACATCCATGTACATGAAATAAAACTTAAGTCTTTGCGGAAGAGGGTTGAAGACGGTTTCTTTGTATCCCTAAATGTCCTGAACTTGCTCTGTAGAGAGATAGCTCACCTGCCTCTGCCTCCTCAAGTGCTGGGATTAAAGGCATATGCCACCACTACCTGGATTATAAAAAATTTTTTTTTGTGTGCTGACAAATGTGAAATAAATGGTTTTTTTTTTTTTTTTTTTTTTGGGTTTTTCGAGACAGGGTTTCTCTGTAGCTTTGGAGCCTGTCCTGGAACTCCCTTGGTAGACCAGGCTGGCCTTGAACTCACAGAGATCCACCTGTCTCTGCCTCCCAAGTGCTGGGATTACAGGTGTGCACCACCACCGCCTGGCTCTTGTTTTTTTTTTTTTTTTAAAGATTATTTATTATGAGCCGGGCGATGGTGGCGCACGCCTTTAATCCCAGCACTCGGGAGGCAGAGATAGGCGGATCTCTGTGAGTTCGAGACCAGCCTGGTCTACAGAGCTAGTTCCAGGACAGGCTCCAAAGCCACAGAGAAACCCTATCTCGAAAAAACAAAAAAAAACAAAAAAAAAAAAAAAAGATTATTTATTATGTATACAGTGTTCTGTCTGTCTGTATATTTGCTGGCCCAAAGAGGATACCAGATCTTATTATAGATGATTGTGAGTCACCATGTGGTTGCTGGGAAATGAACTCAGGACCTCCGGAAGAGCAGTCAGTGCCCTTAACCTCTGAGCTATCTATCTCTCCAGCCCCCAATAAATTTTTTTTATGATTAAAAAAAACTGAATTTTTTAAGATAGTTTGATCTTCTACAAAATCTGAGTTAACTGAGTGGGATTTTCAAGATATTGTAGAAAGTGAATTTTGAGTAGAGATTTGAAATAAGCCATGTTTATGAGCAGAACAAACAACAACAAATCAGATTGTCCTCGCTAGAGAAATAATTTAGGAGATTAGGAGATTGATTGCTGTTCTCTTTCCATTGTAGTGAGAATCTCAAATTTAATGCGAGTATTAGGAACAGAAGCAGTCCAAGACCCTACAAAGGTAGAAGCCCACGTCAGAGCTCAGATGGCAAAGAGACAAAAGTAAGTGTGGTGGGTTGGG
This sequence comes from Microtus oregoni, assembly GCF_018167655.1. Lineage (NCBI taxonomy): Eukaryota > Metazoa > Chordata > Mammalia > Rodentia > Cricetidae > Microtus > Microtus oregoni. Next base: position 2,950,931 of record NW_024543830.1, on the reverse strand, counting down.
AGGGGCCCAGGACACTGCCTTTCCAGACCCTCCTGGGGTCCACATTGGAGGGAGGGGAGAGTCCTCTGTTGCTCTCTCTTTCCTTAGCCCTGCCTCTGACCTGCAATGCCTTTCTCACTTGTGGATGTCCTTCCTGTCACGACAGAGCGCACGAAGAGGCCAACGCTGCCAGAAAACTTACAGCAGAACAGAGAAAGGTCAAGAAAATTAAAAAGCTTAAAGAAGACATTTCACAGGGGGTGCACATATCTGTGTATAGGTAGGTGTCCACATAGGCAACTGTCCATACATTTTTTGTTTCTTTTTTGAGACAGGGTCTCTGCACATAGTCCCAGGTGTCCTGGAACCTACTATGTAGACAAGGCTGGCCTAAAACTCGGAGATCTACCTGCCCCTGCCTCCCCTGTCCTGATATTAAAGGTGTACTCCATCACACCATCTTTGCCCCTGAATTCTCAATATCTTTCCAATGCTTAGGGCAGAATCACTGTGACCTTAAAGCATATCTACAGGTTATTCATCCTTTGTGAAATCTAAAATACCTCATTTCTCTAGAAAACATTAACTTTTGTTTGGTTTGTTGTTTTTTGTTCTTCAAGACAGGGTTTGTCTGTATAACAACTCTGGCTGTCCTGAGCTTTAACTTTTTTTTTATTAAGTATATTGGTTTTTTCCTTATGTACCGTAGTAAGCCTTTCATCCTCACTCCAGAATATATTTGTAGCCTGGAAATGTATTTTGACTTTTTGTTGTTTTTTGTTTTGTTTCATTTTGTTTTTGTTTTTTTGGTTTTTTTTTTTTTTTGAGACAGGGTTTCTCTGTAGTTTTAGAGTCTGTCCTGGAACAAACTTGTAGACCAGGCTGGTCTCGAACTCACAGAGATCCGCCTGCCTCTGCCTCCCAAGTGTAGATGGGCTTATTTCTATTAACTAGTTCTTTATCAGAAGTGGTACGTTATTACAAAACTAATGTTTATTCAGATTAAAATTTTTCTACCAGATGGGATGAAGCATATCTATAAATTCTAGCACTTAGGAGAAGCAGGACAGTTTTAAGCTTAAGGCTAACCTGTGCTAGCAAGTTTTTGGCTAACCCAGGCTGGAGAACAACAAAACAAATTGTAATAATAGAGAGGAGCACTTATGAAAGAGTCCTTCCGTCCCCCCTTCCCTTCTCTCTTTGGACCACTGTCTATAGGTAATTACTGCTTACAGTTCTTGATGTCTCTGTTTAGAAAAATCTCATGAATATATGTTATTTACATTATAGCATCTAGAAGAGACAGGATTTAAAGCTTTTTATACCTTCTGGAACAATGAACTTATAAAAACTTTTGGATGATAGTAAGTACCTCTTCATTCATAACTACATACTATGAGGAAATATAGGACTAGTACTTGGGAAACAGATGCAGGCAAATCTCTTGAGTTCAAGACTAGCTTGGTGCCTGGCGGTGGTGGCGCACGCCTTTAATCCCAGCACTCGGGAGGCAGAGGCAGGCGGATCTCTGTGAGTTCGAGACCAGCCTGGTCTACAGAGCTAGTTCCAGGACAGGCTCCAAAGCCACAGAGAAACCCTGTCTCGAAAAACCAAAAAAAAAAAAAAGACTAGCTTGGTCTACATTGTGAGTTCCAGGCCAGCCAGACCTACATAATGAGACCCTGTCTTTAAAAAAAAAAAAGAAAAAGAAGGAAATGTACTTAGAAGAGAGTAGAAATACAATTCTGTGTTCAAGGTGTTGATTTTAGAAAGGTGAACATTTCAGATCCTACTTTATTTGCCGTTCCATTCAGGCAGCTTTGATGATAAACTTGAGACGTAACTAAAATTTCCCTCCTCTAGAGTTCGAAATTTGAGCAACCCAGCCAAGAAGTTCAAGATTGAGGCCAATGCTGGGCAGCTGTACCTGACAGGGGTGGTGGTACTGCACAAGGATGTCAACGTGGTGGTAGTGGAAGGGGGTGAGTGTGCAAAGAATTGAGAGAAACTGACCCTATACAGCCCTGACCCTCAGGTGATTGGCATTGTGGGAAGAAGGGAGAGAAATGTGGTATTTTGAGATGTCAGTGAATCTGATGTATGTCTGTCTCTGTGTGTGCTGGAGTAGAAGGCTGCACTTTGGTTTCTGGGGTTTGTTTTCCTACCAGTACTGTCTGAGCATTAAGCAAGCTCAGAGGACCTTTCTATCTAGTCTTTGCAACTCTCTCAAAATTCTCGTTCCAGGCCCCAAGGCCCAGAAGAAATTTAAGCGTCTCATGCTACATCGGATAAAGTGGGATGAGCAGACATCCAACACGAAGGGAGATGGTGAATTGGGTTAGAAGGGATTAGATGGGAGAGCAGGGGGAGGTGGGAATAATAGTTCTTTCTATTCCTTTTCACCCTTCCTGAAATGCTTATTGTTCAAGAAGTTCAGACAGACTTACTCAATTTTATTTATTTATTTTTATTACTATTTTTTTGTGTGTGAGAGACAGGGTCTCAGTGTATAGCTCTGACTGGCCCTGAACTCATAAGATCTACCTGCCTCTTCTTTCTAAGCACTGGGATTAAAGGTGTGTGCCACCCTGCCCAGCTAGGCTGACTTACTTAGACAGTACTGCTAGATGGTTATGTAATATTTATTGCATTATCATACAAACTGCTTTTAAAATTACTCTTTTTAAAATTTGTTTCTGTCTTATGTACATTGGTATTTTGCCATGGTTGTCAGATCCCCTGAAACTGGAGTTATAAACAGTTGTGAGCTGCCATGTGGGTGCTGGGAATTGAATCCAGGTCCTCTGGAAGAGCAGCCGGTGCTCTTAACCACTGAGCCCCTTAAAATTATTCTTTTGCATATCCTTTAAGGGTTTTCTCCCAACTGGCTTCCCTCTCTGTTTTGGTTGTAAGTTCTGGTTGTGAGAGTCTATTTAAAGTCAGCAAACTATGTGTTCGTATATACAGTGTCTATCCTGTATTATTTAGTCAAAAATTTCTTGTTAGCTATAGCATGGTGGTTCACAACCTGAAATCTCACTATTTAAGAGGATCTCCTAGAAGCTTAAGGCCATCCTGAGCTATGTAGCAATTTTAAAGCAGCCTAGGCTACATGAGTTCCCATTTAGGGGAAAAAAAAAAAAAAGTTGGTTAATCCCAGCACTCGGGAGGCAGAGGCAGGCGGATCTCTGTGAGTTCGAGACCAGCCTGGTCTACAGAGCTAGTTCCAGGACAGGCTCCAAAGCCACAGAGAAACCCTGTCTCGAAAAACCAAAAAAAAAAAAGTTGGTGTTTGTTTTTAATTGCTCTAGACCTAGTGGTATACCCATAACCCAGCACTTAGAATATGGAGGTAGGAAGAGCTTGGGTTTGAAACCACTGAGGACACGTCCCAGTTTAAGGCATATAAGGACTACATGCGGAGACCCTGTCTTCCCCACCCCTAAAAAATATTTAAAGTATTGGGTGTATAAAAACAGATTTTCAGAAAGTTGTTGAACAGCTTTCTACTTTAGTCAGGAAAAGATACCCTGTGTTTTGTTCTTTTGAGACAGGATCTCAATGGTGTAGCCCTCGCTGGTCTGAAACTTTGTATATTGACCTAGCTGGCCTCATACTCAACAGAGATCCATCTTCCTCTGCCTCCCAGGTGCTAGGATTAAATGCATAGGCCGTCATTCGCTGCCACAGAACAGATACTCTGGAGTTCAGGGGTGAAGCATTTGTCTACCTGTTCAAAGCCCTGGACATTGAGCTGTGTGGGGTGGTAGGGATGAAGAAAGAAAGATACTTAGTGAGGCCTGATTGCTGAATCTTGTAATCCCAGCACTCAAAAGACTGCGTCAGGAGGATGGCCTCAAATTGAAGGCCAGTTCAAGCTACAAAGAAAAAGGCAAAGGCCAGGTGGTGATGGCACTGTCCCTTAATCTCAGCACTTGGGAGGTAGACGATCTCTGTCCTTTGGAGGCCAGCCTGGTCTAGATAGTGAGACCCTTGTCTCAACAAACAGAACAAAGATTGAACCCTTTTGTCTTTTCCAGATGATGAGGAGTCTGATGAAGAAGCTGTGAAGAAAACCAACAAATGTGTGCTGGTGTGGGAGGTTGGTGCCTTTGTCAATGCTGACGTAGAGAGTTACCTGGACTGGTAGAACAACTTTAGTATATGCCAACTGAAAAGTGTACGGGAAATGCTGGCATTAGGAATACAAATTGGAAATTAGATAATTCTAAGCTTGAATGTGAAGGGAGTAAATTATGTTTTCCTCCTCTGGGTGTAGCAGAACATGCACTAGCCGGGCGGTGGTGGCGCTCACCTTTAATCCCAGCACTTAGGAGGGAGGCAGAGGCAGGCGGGTCTCTGTGAGTTCGAGACCAGCCTGGTCTACAAGAGCTAGTTCCAGGACAGGCTCCAAAACCACAGACAAACCCTGTCTTGAAACACTGCCCCCCCCCCCAAAAAAAAGACATGCCCTAGATCTAAGAATCTAATGATGGATGGGTGAGACCTGGGAGTATAGCCCAGTGACAGAGTGCTTATCTAACATTTTATTAGAATCCTGAGTTTGATCCTCAGCTCTGCAGCAAAACAAATAGGATGCTGGCAGAGTCAGCATCTGATTCAGCTGTCTCAGTGTCCAATTTCATTGCCTTATCTATGAAATACGGGTGTGATTTGATCTCCCTGACTTGTTGGTGTAGTTGAGAATAAATGGAAAGCAGGCCCAAATTCAACTCCCTTCACTCACATTGGGTGTGCTTACAGCCTCCTGTAACTCCAGCCCTAGGGGGATCTGACTCCTTGTTCTTGACAAGGTATCTACACTCACATGAACACAAAAACACATTTTTCTTTTTTAAAAAACAAATTTTGATTTTTTGTGTGTGTATGCGTGCTTTGCCTACATGTATATTTGAATGTATTTACATCACATGCTTGCCTTAATACACATCAAAGCCAGAAGAGGGTGTCAGAGCCCCTGAAACTGGAGTTACAGATGGCTGTGACCACAATATGGGTGCTTGGAACAGAACCTGGATCCTCTGCGAGAGTAGCAATTGCTCTTAACTCCTGACTGAGCCATCTCTCCAGCTCATAATTTAATTTAATTTTATTTTTGCCAGATCATGGTACATATGCCTTGAATCCCAGTACTGGGGAGGCTGAGGCAGGCCAGTCTTTGTGAGTTCAAGGCCAGCCTGGTCTACAAAACTAGTTCCAGGGGTTGGAGAGATGGCTCAGCCGTTAAGAGCACACTTGCTGCTCTTCCAAAGGTCTGGAGTTCAATTCCCAGCAACCATATCGTGGCTCACAACCATCTGTAATGAGATCTGGCGCCCTCTTCTGGCGTGCGGGCATACATGGAGGCAGAATGTTGTATACATAATAAATAAATCAAAAAAAAACTTTTAAAAAAAAACCTGTATCAAAAAACAAAAAATTTAAAATAATAATTAACATAAAATGTTTTTAATTTCTTTCTATTTTATATATGAATGTTCTGCATGAATACTGCATCCAGAAGAAGGCATCAGATATCAGATCCTATTCTATTCTAGATGGTTGTGAATCGCTATGTGGTTGCTGGGAATTGAGCTCTGGAAGAACAGCCAGTGCTCTTAACTGCTGAACCATCTCTCTAGCCCCTAATTTTTTTTTTTTTAAATAAATCTTTAAAAAAAAGAATTTTTTTGTTTTTGTTTTTCAAGACAGGGTTTCTCTGTAGCTTTAGAGGCTATCCTGGAACTAGCTCTTGTGGACCAGGCTGGCCTCGAGCTCACAGAGATCCACCTGCCTCTGCCTCCTGAGTGCTGGGATTAAAGGCCTGCGCCACCACTGCCCAGCTAAAAAGAAAGAATTCTTTTTTTTTAATACTTATTTATTTATTATGTATACAATATTCCATCTGTGTGTATGTCTGCAGGCCAGAAGAGCACATCAGACTTCATTATAGATGGTTGTGAGCCACCATGTGGTTGCCGGGAATTGAACTCAGGACCTTTGGAAGAGCAGGCAATGCTCTTAACCACTGAGCCATCTCGCCAGCCCCAAAAGAAAGAATTCTTAAGGCTAGTAATGTTACTCAGTATAGACTGCTTGCCTTACATGCTTGACACTGTAGGTTCAATTCCCAATGCTGCAAAAAATAAAATAATCCCTGATTCTAAAAACAGTAGTGACAACAATAAAAATTTATATATATATATATATATATATATATATATATATATACACATACATATAAAATCATACAAATATCTAAGACATGACATTATAATTATTTTATCATAGTCTCATATTTCAGTGAGGCATGTTGCTACACAAATGTTACTAGGTCTTTTAAAAGAATATTATATCAGCTGGTCAGTTCCAGGACAGCCAAGACTACAAAGAAACCCTGTCTCAAACAAAACAAAAGTCCTAGTTTAGTAAGTTGAAGTGGTAGAGTGCTCGCCTGACATGAGTAAGGCTCTGAGCTCAATTCCCACGCTGGGAAGGGGGTAAATTAGAAAGCTTATTTAAGGGCTGGAGAGATGACTCAGAGGTTAAGAGTACTGGTTCATTTTCCAGATGTCCTGAGTTCAATTCCCAGCAACCACATGTTTGCTCACACCCATCTGTAAGGAGATCTGATGCCCTCTTCTGGCATGTATATGTATAATAAATTTTTTTAAAAAGCTTATTAAAATTCCTGTCTCTCTTGGGCATGATGGTATATTAGGATGCTGAGGTAGGATTTCTAATTCAAGCGTAGTGTAGACTAATAGCAAGTTATTCTCTTCAAATGAGTAAACAGATAAAATTTTTGCTGCTCACCTAGGGTACAGCCAAAGACCGGAGCTTTGGAGAGATGAAGTTTAAACAGTGCCCGACAGAGAACATGGCTCGTGAGCATTTCAAAAAGCATGGGGCCGAACACTACTGGGACCTTGCACTGAGTGAATCTGTGTTGGAGTCCACTGACTGAGACTACTGCTAGCCCTGTGTCTCCTTTGCCTTCGTCTCTTCCGTCTTCTCACTCTGCTTCCCCACCTTCCCCACCGTGTGTGATCTCAGAACTGTGCTAGGTAGCCTGATGCTACCCTTCATCCTGTATGTGCATATGATTAAAGAGTTATTTTTAAACTTACTGTCATGTTTTTCATGTAGCCATAGGTATTAGGGTTTGCTTCTGTGTGTGATTTACCTTTTACCTAGGATCCCAGCAGTTGAAGTCTGTAAATACCTGACCTCATCAGGAAGCACAAGTGATAAGTAATTTTCCGGAGCAAGTAAATCAGAAGGTGATGGTAAGCGGTTATGAGATGACTGATGATTCAGGAAATTAGATCAGTTCTCACAGGTGGATCTGTGAATGCATGTGACTCCTTTCTTGGCGGTATGCTCAATATAACCTTAACTTTTTTTGCTGAGCCAGGCAGTGGTGGTGCATGCCTTTAATCCTAGCAGATCCTAGTCCTCAGGAGACAGAGGCAGGCAGATCTCTGTGAGTTCAAGGCTAGCCTGGTCCACAGAGTGAGTTCCAGGACAGCCAGGGCTACACAGTAAAACCCTCTCAAAAAGACAAAGTTAGGGATCTCATATAACCTAGATGAGCTTCAAACTTGCTATGTTCAATGATACTGTGAACTTCTTACCCTACTTCACTTCCCACATACTGGGATTACAGCCTTTATTACCAAGCCCAGGATTATATGTTGTTGTGCATATCGATTTCAAGGGTTTGTGCATACTAGGCAAGCACTGTACCTGCTGAGTTCCATTCACAGCCCCTAACTTAACATTTTGTCTTTTAAAAGAAAACAAAAAGCCAGGCACAGTGGCTTGCTTAGGTCTATAATCTGCACTAAGGAGGCTACGTCAAGCGGACCCCTGCAGATTCAAGGCCAAGCTGAGATGTGTGATTCCAGAACAGCCTGGGCTACAGGCTGAGATCCTATCTCAAACACCCCCTACTAGCTCCTTTTTGTTGCTGTGATGGAACACCATGACCAATGGTTATTTTGGTTTATGCTTTCAAAGGAGTATTGAGGAAAGCCTGGGAACAGGAAACTGGCTGATCACTTTTCACCTGTACACAGGAAGCAGGGAAATTGGCAAAACCCTCAAGGCTGTGGACCCCAGTCATATTCTTCCTCCAAGCCCTGAAGCTTCCCAAATAGTACTCTACCACCAAGGGCCAAGTGTTCAAATACATAAACCCATGAAGACATTGCTCATTTGAGTCAAAACAACAGAAGAAACCCTTAGCCCATTTTTGCCATGCATTGTGATGCACACAAGCCTCTGTATGTCCAGCCCTTGGGTAGCAAGAGTGGCAGAATTTGAGGGTAATTGAAGTCCATGATAAGGCCCTGTGTAGGGCAAAAAAGCCCAATTTTGCCCGTCTTATTACTACAAAATCTTTCCTCCATAGTGAATGTGGCCATATTCTTAAATCCAACCAAATCCTTTTCTAAAAGATAATATGTGGACTTGGAATGTAGGTCAGCAAATACTCATGTTGAATGTACAGTCTTGGCTTATGTCTAGAACCCCATAAAAGTGTGGTGAACACCTATAATCTCAACACTGGAGGTGGAGACAGGTGCATCAGAAGTTCAGAATGATCCTTGAGCTATGTAATTCAAGTCTAACCTATGATGTGTGAGAACTCTGTCTCTAGAAGGGGAAAAGCCTGGTGTGGCACACAACTTTAAACCCAGGATTTGAGAAGCAGAATAAGGTCGATCTCTTGAGTTCAAGACCAGCCTGGTCTTCTGTCTCCTGAGAGCAAGGACTACAGCTGTACACCATCATGGACAGCATGGAATGCATCTAAATGAAACCCACTGCTTTGTACAATGAATGTACTCTAAAATAGGAGTTGGCTCAGTGACTAAGCACTTGTTGCCCTTGCAGAGGACCTGGATTCAATTCCCAATACCCATATCATGGATCACAACCATATTTAATTCCATTTCCAGGGGATCCAGTGCCCTCTTCTGACCTCCATGGGCACTGAATGTGGATAGTGCACAAATATGCAGGCAAACACTGTTGCACGTGGAATGATAAACTAAAATACAAATTACAAATTACAATTGTAAAGATTAATAATTGTGAAGAGCTAAGAGGATACATATACTACATTTGTCCAAACAGAATAGTCATAGAAGGTGGTACACATCTGTAATCTTAACTTTAGGAGACTGAAGCAAGAAGATCATGAGTTTGAACCCAACCTGGGTTACATAGAGCCCCTGGATTTGGTTTTGTTTTGTTTTCTGAGACAGGATATTCTCTGTGTAACTTTGACTGTCCTGGACGTCACTCTGTAGACCAGGCAGGCCTTTAACTTGCAAAGATCCTCTTGCCTCTGCCTCCTGAGTGCTGGGATTAAAGGCTTTAGCCACTACTGCCTAACCTTGTTTTTTTTTTTTTTTTTTTATTTATTATGTATACAATGTTCTGTCTGTATGCCTGCAGGCCAGAAGAGGGCACCAGACCCCATTACAGATGGTTGTGAGCCACCATGTGGTTGCTGGGAACTGAACACAGGACCTTTGGAAGAGCAGGCAATGCTCTTAACCACTGAGCCATCTCTCCAGCCCCGCCTTGTTTTGTTTTTAAGAGAACAAAATGGGCTACTGCCCAGCCTGATAGTCTGAGTTCAATTCCCAGGACTCACATGGTAGAAGGAGAGTATGCTGATGCAATGTTATGAAAATACCTCTTAATTCTAGGAGACTGGAATATGGCTGGACCTCACAGCCAGAGTTAATAATACACCTTGAGGTCACTTAAGACCGATAAGCTACTCAGACTCCTCCTTAACGTACCTTTATGAGAATGTAACACACAACCTTACTTGTCTTAGGTTTTTCCCATGATCAGCTTTTACATCCTAAGCCAATATACAGCTGGAAGCTCAAATTGGGTGCTCGCTCTTCCAAGTCACCATCCATAGTGCATGTATATCAGTTGCTGAAAGCAGCAAAAATGGAGGCTGAGCTGGGCAGTGGTGGCGCACGCCTTTAGCCTTTAATCCCAGCACTCGGGAGGCAGAGGCAGGCGGATCTCTGTGAGTTCGAGACCAGCCTGGTCTACAAGAGCTAGTTCCAGGACAGGCTCCAAAACCACAGAGAAACCCTGTCTCAAAAAACCAAAAAAAAAAAAAAAAAAGGGGGGGGGCTGGAGAGATGGCTCAGTGGTTAAAAGCATTGCCTGCTCTTCCAAAGGTCCTGAGTTCAATTCCCAGCAACCACATGGTGGCTCACAACCATCTGTAATGAGGTCTGGTGCCGTCTTCTGGCCTGCAGACATACACAGACAGAATATTGTATACATAATAATAAATAAATATTTAAAAAAATGGAGGCTGAAAGCAATCTTCTAAAATGAACGTCCATCATAAATGTAACACATTTGGACATTGAATGGTAAAACAGTGATGTTTATCGTAATGTTTTCTGGGTCAGCTGGGGTCTTTGCAGTCAATGACATCTTGTTAAACTCTGTTAAAGGTTTCTGATAAGTACCCCATAGTCCTTCCCCATGTGACACTTTTCAAGCTGTTCAGTAAAGACAGCAAAGCCAAGAGTCAGAGTGACAAAACAGCCTTCAGGCAGGCACAGATTCAGACTCACTCAACAGGCAGACAGGATGGAAGATACAGGAAACATGAAGTAGAGGATTCAAATCTGGACTTACTCTTGGTTAGATGACCCCAAGCGAGAAGTGCTTTGATCTCTTAATGCAAAACCAATACATTATTGGTAACTTGGAGTTAATCAATAATGTGTTTAGCCCCCACAAAGAGAAAAACTGGGGGCTGGAGAGATGGCTCAGAGGTTAAGAGCACTGACTGCTCTTCCAGAGGTCCTGAGTTCAATTCCCAGCAACCCACATGGTGGTTCACAGTCATCTATAATGAGATCTGGCGCCCTCTTCTGGCCTGCAGGCATACATGGAGGCTAAACACTGTGTACATAATAAATAAATAAATCTTTAAAAAAAAAAAAAAAAAAAAAAAAAAAAAACAAAGAGAAAAACTGCAAGTTGTCCTCTGACTTCCACAGGTGGACTGGGACATGCACAAACCCCTCACCCACACACATACACCAGTGATTTCCGCCAAAGACCTGCTTAGGGGGGAAATGGAGAGGTTCAGGTCTGAAAGAGGATGTGTGGAGTTGGCAGGAGGGTGGGAGGAGAACAAGGTGTCAGGGTGTGAAAGCACTCCAAGATGGAATTTTAAGGCCTATATGGCAGAGGGAAGGTCCAGGCTCTGATGAACTGAACCCCTAACAGCCATACAAAGACATATTTATTTATCTTGGTTTTTTGAGATAAGGTTTCCTCTGTATTTTTGAAGCCTGTCCTGTCCTGGAGCTCACTCTGTAGACCTTGAACTCAAAGATTTGACTATCTCTGCCTCCCAAGTGGGGGGATTAAAGGTATGTGCCACCACCGCCCCACAATATTTATACTAAGTATTTACGCATCCTAAAGTCCCTAATCTAGTTTACATGTCTCTTACTAAAGAAGAGCATCATATGCCCCCATGATACTAGTTGAGATTTAAACTCTGGACCTCTGGAAGAGCAGCAGCCAGTGTTCCTAACCTCGGAGCCATCTTCCGGGCCTCTGTTTTCACTACTCTTGAGTCCCTATTTTACCACCAAGGCTGGCCTTCAGCATGTCCATCCCGAAGATTTAGCCTCAATGGCTGGTGGGATTCAACAATCTTGTTCTGAAACTGTTAACTTATCTAAGAAAACTGGAAAGGTAAGACCATAAACAGCCATTCACGCTGAAGCTCTTGGTAAATTCCATTACTCAGGAGGCAGAGTCTGGTGTATCTCTTTGAAGCCAGTCAGGTTTACACAGTTCCAAGTAAGGCAGGACTACACAATGAGACCCTGTCCTCTACCCCACTACCCTAAAAAGTAAATATATAGCTTGGTTTTCTTCGACAAGGGGTCTCACGTAGCCCAGGCTGGCCTCAGACTCTATATGCAGCTTGGAACTTGACATCCTCCTGCCTTTGTCTCCCAAATAGGATTTATCATGCCCTGTCACACCTGGAAAGTTTAAGTGCATACGAACTAGCGTTTCAAAATGTATTTATTCGTAGCACCGATCTCTTTTTATTTGGGAGTTGGATCTTTGTTTGTTTTTGTTTTTTTGTTTTTCTGTTTCTTGAGAAGGAATCTCACCACATAGCCCAAGCTGGCCTGGAAGTCAAGGCAGTTCTCCTGCCTCAGGATCCTCAGTGCTGTGATTGCAGTGTACGCTGCCAACAGCACCAAAGACCTCTTTATTGAACACTGCTAACATCTAGGTAAGGACGTTTTTAGAAAATACTGTTCTAGCAAAGTCCCTGTGTTCTTCTCTCCTGACTTGTTACTCATTAAAGCTTTTTCTGGAAGATTATTGGTGCTCAGTCCTGTCGTCCTGGACTTAGAAGGCTGAGACTGGCTGAGTTGCTTGGGTACAGAAGACCCTATTTCAAAAAAAAAAAAAAAAAGTCAACCAAAAATTTTATTTTCCAAAAAGAGGATGATGAAACTTGTATTCATATATGTATGTATATGTATATATATATATATACACACACACACATATATATATATATATATATATATATAAATTTTAAATTCACTTTTGTTATCCCTAGCTAATTTAGAGGAAATCGAAGAAGGAAATTCACTTGACTCATCAATCCAGCAAGTGGTGGGGAGTGGCGGCCAGAGGGTCATCACCATAGTGACTGATGGAGGGCCTCTGGGTAATATCCAGACCTCACTCCTTACTGGAGGCATTGGCCAGCCCTTTATTGTAACAATGCAAGATGGACAGCAAGGTAAGTTATATCTAGTAGACATTTGCTTAAAGATATTTTATTTATTTATTCATTTATTTTTGGTTTCTCTAGACAAGGTTTGTCTATGTAGCCTTGGCTGTCCTGGAACTCACTCTGTAGACCAGGCTGGCCTCGAACTCACAGAAATCCACCTGCCTCTGCCTCTGGTGGGATTAAAGGTGCAGGCCACCGCCTCCTGGCTTCAAGTATTTCTTTTAAAAACTGGTTCACACCATTTTTATTCATATACTCAGTCTTTCCCCCTTAATCCTATTCTATGCCTTTTTATGACTCCTTACTCCCTAATATACTCGTGATTTGATGCTGATATTGTTATGCCCAAATTCACAATCCCCTCAAGCCCACAAGGAAACCAAGAGTCCCATATGTAAAAGCAAAGAGCCTTTATTTTAATCAAGTTTGCAAACTCGGTCTCTCTGCATGTCTAACCTATTGGAATAACCTGAGAGCCCCGAGCTCAGTTAGAATAGGGTTTTATAGTAGTAAAGGTGGGGGTGAGCTTTTTTTGAGGTTTTAAGACCCCTGATTGGCTGACATTTGTATAGGGTTTCCTGGTGACTGTGCTGGTAGGTGTTTCTATGTGCAGTGGTTGGAACGCCAGGAATTTCCTGTGGATGGTCTGTTCTTGGGTGGGGGTCCCGTGATTTCATCTAGGCATTGTCTCAGGGTAAACATTTGAGACCCCAGCCTCCATTGAATTTCATCAATGGCCAGAGTCCCATGTGATAAGGGTTGGAGGAAGAACTTTCTTTGGGTGACCTGCCCAGACTTAGATTATCATGGCTGGCCCTCACAATATCAAGTCAATTCGGAGGAATTTTGTTTTTGCTATCATTTCCCCAATCCTAAAACAGTTCTTGGCACAACGACATTAATGAATACTAAATGTGAACTTGATGAAACAGTTCCTTGCCGCAAAAACCTCTCTTCTGGGGCTAGAGAGATGGCTCAGAGGTTAAGAGCATTGCCTGCTTTTCCAAAGGTCCTGAGTTCAATTCCCAGCAACCACCTGGTGGCTCACAGCCATCTGTAATTCTGGCCTGTAGGCATACAGAGAGAATATTATATATAATAAATAAATATTAAAAAACAACAAACAAAAAACCCCTCTCTTCTATTGAGGCATAATTAAAATGAAATTGGCCTATTTAGTAGGAATACACGAACCCCCAAATATTCCCAAAAGATTAACATAGGCAGATGATATTTAATTGTTAATCTGAGTCTAGGCTAATACACGCAATATTTAAGACTTGTAAACTATAGTGCTTTACAGAATTGTGAGATTATTATAATCGACCAAAGAAGCCACATCTTGTCAATTACTCTTTCCTCGCCTCGAGAACTTTACAGAGAAATTTTTGTTTAATTTCCTTATTCCCTCTTTCTAGAGTGCTGACGGTCGACTAGCGGCTGTGAATGATATCACCCAAGTCGGGTGTGTAACTCCGTTTAGTCCCGGAGTCTGCGTAGAGAACGGCTAGCGGGACAGGCGCATGCGCACCGCCTACCACGCCGTACGATGGACGCCAGCCATTTTGTCACCCGCACATCCCCGATTTAGGGGTGCTAGCGGACGCAGCCGCGGCTTCCGGAAACAGCGGCCACAAGACGGTGTAAATTTCCCAGTCTTGTGCGAGCTAAAGGCTCCAAGGGAGCAACCCCGCTAGGAAGCGAAAGGCAGGGCGGGAGCGCTACGTATCTCCCTTCCCCAGGTTTTCCTCCCAACCCGCTCGGCGCAGACCTAACGCGCAGGCGCACGAGGGAATGCCGCACCTCCTCAGCGCTCAGGGCTGGGCGACTCTTGCGCGCGCTTCCCCGACGCCTCCCGTGATTGGCCAGATCGCAGGGCCATCAGGGCCTCAAGGGCCAGGAGGAAGCGGAGGGGCGGGGCTAGCGCGCGCGTGCGCGTTGCTTTAGCTGGTCCTCTGCTGCTATTGCGTTGCAAAAAAAAAAAAAAAAAAAATAGTGACTCGGGCGCCGTGGGCCTTCTCTGGGGCAGCGAGCTTAGAGGACAGCGTCCCGCCACCAGAGGGACGGTCCGGCGGCGTTGCGCTCCCGATGCCGAGGCCGCCCGGGCTCGCCGGAGTCCGGCCGACGGGATGAGGGAAGGGCCTTGAGAGTTGAGGGCCGTGCGGCTAAACGTGTTGGCTTCGGCCGCCGGGCGTTTGGCAGGGCGTCGCATGGTCCCGGCCGCCGGTTCAAGCACGACCCCCGAACCCTAGTGACAACCCTGGGCCGCCGCAGCCCCGCCTCGGCGCGCGTGGGGGCCGCCCGCGTGCCCCGCTAGTCGTCCTGCCTCCCGGAGAGCCCGGCGCGTGCAGCATCCCCCACCCCCTGGCCTCCCTCCCTCCCACGGCTCTCACGCACTCGCACTGATTGTTTTGCCCGCTCCCGCCGCCGTCGCCGCCGCCACAGGACCAGCGGCGCTTGTGCAAACCGGGAAGATGGCGGCCGGCGGCGGCGGAGGCAGCAGTAAGGCCTCCTCCTCGTCGGCCTCGTCCGCCGGGGCCCTGGAGTCCTCGTTGGATCGAAAATTCCAGTCGGTGACCAACACCATGGAATCCATTCAGGGCCTGTCTTCCTGGTGTATAGAGAACAAGAAGCACCACAGCACGATCGTCTACCATTGGATGAAGTGGCTGCGGAGATGTGAGTGTGGGGGCACCGGGAAGGGGGATGCTGGCGAAATGGAGGCTGTGCGGCCCCCGATCCTCGGGGCTTTGCCCGCGGAGCCGCTGCATTCAGTTGGGGTTCCCATTACAGCTCGGGCGCGGGTGCCCCCGAGCCCAGACTCCATTCCTAGGCAGGGTTGCCCTGGTCTGCAGGGGGCTCATTGCTTGGAATTTTTCCGCGGCTCCTTTGGCGTGACCTTGGGCCGTTGGGCCTAGACCCACGGGCGTCCGCGAGTTTCTCTCCCGAGCCTCGGAAGGTGTCCTGTTGATTTTTCTGAGCCTTCACGGAAATCGTAGCGTCCGTTCGTTCCTTCGAGGCCTTGGCGTGTTGGCGATTTCTGGGTTTCCTGGTCGTGGAGCTCTGAGCTGTCCCCCTTCCCCGGGACCTGCGGGGCCGTTCAGGGTTTGCTGTCGCCGCGACCCTGGGGCTGTGCCGATCGGGGAAGGGGCCTTCTCCTGGCCGGCGGTGCCTGTGAAGCGGGCTGAGCGCCGACGGGGCTGGGAGGCGGCCACCTGTTTTCCCTTCACCTGTGTGTGTGCAGCAGAAAAGTCAGGCTCGCTGGGAAGCTGTAGTCGGCATCACCGTTGCTACCGAAACATACACTGTCTCCGGCCACTTCCAGCCACCTGAACTACATTTTAGAGAACCGAGTTGGTTTGCATAGGCAATCAAAATGGGGCGTGTAGGCTTCTCAGTATTCTTTATTTTAGCATATACGTCCCCCCCCCCCCCCAGTTATAGTTTCTTCTTCCCTTCAACCTGTGGGGCTCTCCCCGCATCGCCGCTTTAGTGTAGAAAAGCGGTCTTTTAAAACTATAGATTGTTAAACTGGGCGTGGTGGCTCACGCCTTTCTGGAGGCTGAGGCAGGAGGATTGCCACAAGTTTGAAGTTTGGGCTATATAGTAAATTCCAAGCAACCCTAATCCCAGTTCCATACATATTTATTAGAGTTATAGTTTGCTCTCCCCCTTCTGGCCTTTTGCCCGTGCCACCCATTTAACAGTTTGCTTATTGCACCGCTGTCTTTGCTTCTGGAATAGTTTTGAGTTTACTTGTTTGTGAACAAAATTAAAGGCCCCAAACTTGAAAGCTTTTGTATTTAAAGTTATTGATGGGACAGTTCTTTGAAATACAGTGCTGAGAAGGATACTCAAGAAAAAGACAGATTAGGTAATCTCTGTTGACTATTATCAGATCTCTTCTTCATTTATTTCTTGCCAAATTAGAATCTGCAATATTAAATAATGCTATTACCTTCACAGATTCACATGTTAAGTATCTGCCGCATGCCAGCCATATCCTTAAACCTTTTAATGTACTTTATAATCTAACTTATAACTAAGGAAATTAGGGCTCAGAAATGTGATTTTGCTAAAGGTTACTCAGTAGAATGTATTTAGGATTCGAGTCTGTCATTAACTCTGGAGCAGTGTTTGATGTTTTGGGTCCATCAGTGTAGTAGACAGTGCTGATGTGACGAGATCATCTTCCACCCTGTCTTCAGTTAGGAAGCAGCCTTCATTTCCTGCTGTTGCTCCCTGGTCCTTAAACTCTATGCTTATGCCATTTTCAAGAATAAGTTGGTTCCTATCTCTGCTTTGTGGGATCACAAGTGACAATGCTGTTTTTTTCTTAGTCAGCAATGAGACCAGAATTTTTCCTGCTCCTGCTGCTGTTTTGTGTCTGAGCTTATTTCCTTTGTTGGTATGTTGGTACTAAGAGTAGGAGAGCAATATTTCATTTCAAAAGTACATTCTACACAATGTAAATAAAGTTAAATGCATTTTTTTTTTAAAAAATCTGCTGGAGTGGAATTTAACTTTCTAACATAGCTGAGAATAATTTGTGGACATTCGCATTTACACCTGATGGATTTCTGGCTTACGGAACCTGGGTGCTGAAAAGTAAGACACAAATAGTTTTAGGCCTGCATTATCACTTATTTTTGTGTAAATCTTGGCAGAGTTTGGTTGCTAAGTTTGCTTAGGCAAAATTGTGAGGTAGGTATCTGGGCATTCCCAATCCCTGTCCATTTTCCTGATGGCACTTTTGCTTCTCCCTTTTCTTTTGACATCGGTTCTTAGTCATTTAGACCTCAGTTAACTTTAAGTGACTGTGCTATAGACGTTCAGGAGATGTTTTCTTTCTGTCATTTTATGAGGCATCTAACCCAGGGCCTCCTGAGTTCTGTGCAGACAGTCACTACCACTAGACTACACACACCTCAAGTCCCCAGATGTTTTCACTGGTTCCTCAATCTTACGATGTGTAGTAATAACAGGCTTTTTTATGCATTGTAATGAAAACAATGAGCAAGCATGCTTTCTGGAGATGGATTCGATAGGCAGGTTTCATTGATTTCATCTAGGTATGTCTGTAGCATTTATTATCTTCTGTCTGAGCTACCCTGGCTGGTTTGATATTGAGTGTGTCGCCCACATTGGTCTCAGCCTCCCTGTTGCTGGTTTGTAGTTCACCACCGTGCTTGTTTTCTGATGTGATCTTTCTACGTTATGAACAGATAGTAGGCCTCTACTTTTTTTTTCTTTTTTAAAGACACGGTCTCTCTCTGTGTAGTCCTGACTGTGCTTGAACTTGCTATGTAGACCAGGCTAGCCTCAATCTAAACGAGATCAGCCTGTTTCTGCCTCTGGAGTGTTCAATTAAAGGAGTGGGCTACCACGCCCAGCTCATGCCTCTTCTTTTTAACCTACCAGTGATATTGTTGCAGTAGAGTTAAGTTTTTTGTACTGTGGCCCCTCCAAGAGCCTGTGTTACCTGTCCAGCCTTCTTCAGCTCCTGCCACCTTCTCTTGTGGATCTCACTTCAAGTATTACCCTCCTCAGGAAGGCCTTTTCTCATTACCTTCAATTCCTATTGTTTTTTTCCTTTTTTTCCCCTTTCTTTTTTCGTTCAGTTTTTTCAAGGTGGGAACTCATTATCTATCTCTGGCTGGCCTGGAACTCACTATGTAGACCAGGCTGGCCTCAAACTCACAGAGAAGCCTGGACTTGCTTGCCATGTCTACCAGGCTGATTTCCAATTCATTGTGATCTGCCTGCCTCTGTTTCCTGAGTGCTAGTGTTTAAGGCATTCAGCACCACACCTGGCAGGCTTATCATCTTATTTTCAGCATGCTAAATTACTGTATTTACTTGTTATATCTTTATTACCTATTTTTCTCAATTGTCAGGGTTATGTCTTGTTTGTCCCTATATCCCCAAGCACTTGATATAGATCAGTAAATATTTGCCAAAATAGTATTGCAAAATGAGTAAAAAAATACTCCTGGCCTGGTTGCACATGCCTGCAGTCCAGTCACTTGGAATTCTGAAACAGGAGAATTACAAGTTTGAGGCCAACCTGAGCTATACAGTCTTAAAACCCCACCCCCAAAAAACTTGAACAATTTTTTAAGATTCCTGATTATGAAAGTGTTTATAATTTAGTGAAACATTAGGGATGGCTTGCTTGCTGGGTCAGGATGTATTATATTTTTTTCTCCCATTTTAAGTATAAAACAAGAGTCAGTATAGAAAGATAGAAAAACTTTAGAATTAGAGCTATGTTCAGATTTTAGCTCCATTGATTCATCCTGGGGGTGCAAAGTACTTAAACCATGGCCTTTATCTTAAGAGATAAAGAGATACAGGGAGCATTGTACTCACAGAATTTATGGGCTGAGTTTAAGGAGATAATGCAACTATCTTAGTATAGAATTAACCCTCAGAAACATGAATTATTTTCTGCTGAGATCCTTAGCTTTGCTTGGAGTACTGAGGTGAGGTTACCCCTCTGGGAGAAACTTAGATCAACCTCTTAGTGAATTAGAAGGTGGTCTGAACAAAAGGGACAAAAGGGACAAAAGTGAAACCCTGTTTCCTGAGACCTCTGTTTTATCTTTTAAAAAAATGATTTACTGTTGGAAGCAAGGACCTGTATTTTGAGACCTGATTTTATTTATGCAATCTTAAGTTCACAAGTAAAATATTCACCTTTGCAGGGCAAGTTCTGCACCTAGGAAATTAGCCTAGTGAGACCTGCAGGCCCCAGGCTTTAGAAGCCTTGAACATTTCCTTTATTCCTTTATTAGTGAACAATCACAGACCCTCAGTATTTCCTTATCTCCAGACCTGAATTCCAGCAGACCTGACACCCTCCCCAATAATAAAGTGGCACCTGGATCAGAAAGCCTGTTTTGCTGTCATTTCTTGAGTCTCTTGTCCCCTCCATTCCTTTTTCTCCTCTAGGTTTATCAGGGACCCCTATTCGTATCCTGCTGGCCGGGATAATTTATTTTTATTTTTATTCTACACATGTGCTTGCCTTGGGGGGTATGTGAGTTGGATTCCCTGGACCTGGAGTTGTGAATGTCGATGTGCATGCTGGGAACTGAACTCAGGTCCTGTATAAGAGCAGTATGCACTCTTAGCCACTCAGACTCAGTCTTTTTTTTTTTTTTTTTGAGACAGGGTTTCTCTGTGTGATAGCTTTGCTGTCCCGGAACTAACTCTTGTAGACCACACTGGCCTCACTCACAGAGATCTGCCTGCATCTCCCTCCCTAGTGCTGGGATTAAAGGCATGTACCACCACTGCCCATCTATTATTATTATTATTAATAATAATAATAATAATAATTTATTTTTTCGGTTTTTCTAGACAGATTTTCTCTGTAGCTTTGGAGCCTGTCCTGGAACTCTTTCTTGTAGACCAGGCTGGCCTCGAGCTCACAGAGATCCACCTGCCTCTGCCTCCCGAGTGCTGGGACCCCCCCAGCTCCATCCCTTATTTTTAATCATTGAGTGGTTTGATGTTTTAGGAAACAAAAATGAAAATTTAAATGAGTT
Source organism: Microtus oregoni (assembly GCF_018167655.1). NCBI lineage: Eukaryota > Metazoa > Chordata > Mammalia > Rodentia > Cricetidae > Microtus > Microtus oregoni. The sequence continues at coordinate 2,930,558 of NW_024543830.1, read as the reverse complement.
CTGCAGGAAAAGTAGAAGTCTTAATTAACAATCAATTATAAACCAAAACATTGCATAAGACTTCATTCAGCTATTAAAGAATATATTTTTTTGCATTTATCTGTTTTGAGGCCCAAGGGTATATCCATGCCACAGTGCATGTATGGTCAGTCAGAGGATAACTTGTAGGAGTCAGTTCTCTTCCTTCATCCTGTGGGTTCCAGGGATGGAACTCAGTTCATCAGGCTTGATGACTGACTCCTTTCCCACTTGAACAGTCACACTGACCCTTCAGCCATCTTTAGTTAAAATTACAAAAAATAGAAAGGCAACTAGGTATAGTGGGACTTGCTGTAATCACAATATTTAAGAAGCAGAGCTAGGAGGATTAAGGCTAATGGAGGACTTGTCTACAGAAGAGAGAAAGGGAAAAAAAGAGGAAAGGATAAAGTATTTCTATAGTGCAGAAAACTCTGGATAATTTGCTTCTTATTCAAGCCTAGCCCATGTAGATTAGCTAGAATTTGAGGTATTGTGTCTCTTATTTTAATCTTCTAGGTTGGTAGAGGTTTGTTTTGTTTTTGAGCTAGGGTTTCCTGTAGTTCGGCTGACCTTACACTCCTTATCCTCCTGTTTCCAGATGTGGGATTGATTATATACTATGCCTAGCCTTTAAAAGTATGGCATAACCCAGGGATGAACTGTGTGGTGTTGGCTGTTCTGGAACTTATTATGAAGACCAGGAGACTAAACTTAGAGATCCTCCTGCCTCAGCATCCTGAGTGTTGGTATTAAAGATATGCCCTGAAAACCTAATTTTTTTTGTTTTTATGTTTTTTTAAATATTTATTTATTTATTATGTATACAATATTCTGTCTGTGTGTATGCCTGCAGGTCAGAAGAGGGCACCAGATGGTTGTGAGCCACCATGTGGTTGCTGGGAATTGAACTCAGGACCTTTGGAAGAGCAGGCAATGCTCTTAACCTCTGAGCCATCTCACCAGCCCATGTTTTTATGTTTTTAAATTGACATAAAATTTTACATATTTATGAACATATATATGTATATATATAATGTTCAAACCAAGGTAAATATTATCTCCTCAAACACGTATCTTTGTGGAGACTGTTGAAGTTTTAGTATTTACTGTGCATGTGTGCGCACACTATGAGTATATGAGTGTGTATGAGTGTTTTCCCTGCCTCTGTGTGTGTGTATGTGTGTATACCACTTGAGAGCTTGGTGCCTGCAGAGCCAGAAGAGTGTTGGTTCTCTAGAACTGGATACAGCTGTTTGTGATCTTCCATGTGGTACTGTTACTGCTCTGTTGTTGCTTTTTTGACTCTAGTCCAAACTAGCCTGGGATCACAGTTACTGTCTTTTTTTTATTTAATTTTTTTTTTTAATGTGCTGCCTTGGTGTTTTGCCTGCATGCATATCTGTATGAGGGTGTCGGGTACCCTGGAACTGGAGTTGCAGACAATTATGAGCTGGTATGCGGATGCTGGGAATTGAACTCCTGTCCTCTGGAAGAACAGCTAGTGCTCTTAGGTGCTGAGCCATCTCTCCAGCCCCCCACAATTACTGTCTTGATCTATGCAATGATTTCCCAGTTCAAATTTCAGGTTCCAAAGTGGACCATAGGTTCCTCTGTAAGAGCAGCAATTGCTCTAACCATTGAGCACTCTTTCCAATCCTGAGGTTTTAATGTTTTGATTTGGTTTGGTTTGGTTTTTCGTGACAGGGTTTTTCAGTGTTGCTCTCTCCTGGAACTCCCTCTGTAGACCAGGCTGACCTCGAATTTACAGAGATCCATCTGCCTCTGCCCCCAAGTGCTGGGATTAAAGGTGTGTGCCACCACTGCTGTGTTTGTTCTGCTTTTTATTCTTTCCCCACAGTGGGAGAAGTACTTATTTGATGTTCTGAAAATCATGTCTATTTTTATCAATAAAAAAGGGAAAACAAGTTGAACATATTTAAGTTTCATACTAAATAAAAACCTCTCTAAATGTGAGGTTCACTTACATTAAGTAATGAAAAGGTTTTGGTCAGATAATGTTTGAGATACATACTAGTCAGTAGAGAGTTCAGTCTTATGGGATAAAAGAGTTTGAGACTGACCTCAGAATCTTGAGATACCAGAGGCATGTGATCTCCAGTACCACTGAACTTAATCCCAACCTGCTAATTTACCTTTGGTTTTTATACTTATCAAAGACATGACAGCATTTTGTGCAGGTCTGGTCTCTTCCTTCAACTGTTTACCTTCTTGTAATCTATCTGTTGCAGCAGATACTTAGGCTAGATTTGTAGAGTATACTAACAATACTACCACACATACCCAGTGTATGACTAATACAGGTGAAGTAGACACTGTATTGAACTTTGAGTTACAGAATACTTTTTGTTTGTATTTTGAGATGGAGTGTTATCTATGTTGTCATTGAACTCAGGATCCTCTTTCCTCAGACTCCCAAGTAGCTTGAATGAGAGGAGAGACCACAGCATCGAGCATTTATCTACATGTATGCGTGTATACTGTATGTTTGTGACTCACCATGTGGATGTTGGGAACTGGACTTGGATCCTCTGGAAGATCAGCTAGTGCTCTTGACTACTGAGCCATCTCTCCAGACTGTTTTCTTTTTGTTTTTTTTCGAGACAGAGTTTCTCTGTATAATAGTTCAGGCTGTCCTGGAACTAGCTCGTGTAGACCAGGCTAGCCTCAAACTCACTGAGATCCGCCTGCCTCTGCCTCCTGAGTGCCAGGATTAAAGTTGTTTGTCACCACCACAGTTGCTCATCATTTCTTTGCACTTAGAACATTGAAAATCCTCTACAAGACACTGGAAAGTTGACTTAGCAGTTCAAGGTGCTTGTTGCTCTAGCATGAAAACCAAGTTTGGATCACAGAAACTATATTAGGCATCTCACAAACACCTGCAGCTCAGCTCCAAAGAGTCTGATGCCCTCTTCTGACTTCTGTGGGCACACACAAGCGCACATGCGTTCACAGAGACACAGATATATAAAAAAGAACAGAAGAACTTGTATGAGCTGTTCTGAAATGTAGTTGTTGTCGAGCATAGTTTCCTTACTGTGCTGTAGAACGGGGGTTTGTTCCTCCCTCTAGCTGCACTCCTGTGCCTGTTAACCATCAGAAATATTTACAGAACACCTGCTGTGCCGGCTACTGTCTGGGCACTAAGATCACAGTGGGCAGGGCATTTTCCTGTCGGACAGCTTACTCTAGTGAGTTGAGACAGACAGCAGATGCAGTGAATAACAAGTTAATTAAATCTATGGAAGGTGATAGATGCTATCAAACAGAAATGGGGACTGCAGGGTGTTAGAGAGGTTGGAGTATCAGATTAATGTGACTGAGAAGGTAACCTTTGAGGAAGAAGGCAAAAATTGGGCAATGTATGTAGGGGGTGGCTTGGTTGGTATACAGGTGCTTGCCACCAAGTCTGACAACCTGAGTTCTGTCCCCAGGCCCCACATGGTAGAAGGAGAGAACTCCTGTGGGAGTTTCACATACACACACACAAAATAAATATAATAAAAAATATTAATAGCCAGGTTGGAGAGATGAATCAGAGGATAAGAGATTGTCTACTCTTTCAGAGGTCCTGAGTTCAATCCCCAGCAACCCCAGGTCTTGTGAATTCTAGGCAAGCCCTCTGTGAATTGAGCCATATCCCCAGCCCAGAACTTTTATACTGAGAGCCATTTAGCAAAGGAGGGATAGTAACTGATTTATGATAATATGGTGTACATGTGTCTGACTGAATATGTGCTAGCTCGTGTTTGTTTGAGACAGTCTTACATAGCCCTTGCTAGCCTTAATGATCTTGAACTGGTCTTCTGCCTTTGCCTTTCAAGTGCTAGGATCACTGCTGTGTGACTGTGATAGAATCTTGGATATTGTGAATGCTAGACAAGCATTCTACAAACTCAGCTATAGGAGCTGGAGAGAGGGCTCCGCAGTTAAGAGAGAGAGGACATGGATTTGGTTCCCAACACTCACATGGTAGCTCATAGCTATCAATAATAACTCCAGGCCGGGCGGTGGTGGTGCACGCCTTTAATCCCAGCACTCGGGAGGCAGAGGCAGGCGGATCTCTGGGAGTTCGAGGCCAGCTAGTTCTGGGACCGGCACCAAAACTACAGAGAAACCCTGTCTCGAAAAACCAAAAAATAAAAAATAATAATAATAACTCCAGTTCCAGGGGATACAACATCTTCTGTCTTCTCTGAGCACCAAGCACACATGTGGTGCGTATACATACATGCAGATAAATACACATATAGAATAAAATAAATCTAACAAAATGAGCTATATTACTTGCTTCTGATTTAAGTCACGACATCTGGCCAACAAGATTTATTCATTACTTATATCTTATTGGTAAGTATTCATTGAAAGTAGTGATGGGTTTCGTAAGAACCTTTTCATACAGGGAGATCTCATGTTTTTGGATGGATTCAATATGGGGCAAGAGTTGTCTCAATGACTTTGATTTTTGCCTCAGCAACTATAAGGAGTTAGTGGTTACTGGTGAAGGTTGCAAGTAGAGCAGGTTTTGAAGGGTAGATGAGAAATTTAGTCTTGAAGCCAGGTACAGTGGCACACACTTTTATTTTCAACACTCAGGAGGCAGAGGCAGGCAGATTTCTGTGAGTTCAAGGCCAGCCTGGTCTACAGAACAAGTTCCAGGACAGCCAGAGCTGTTACACAGAGAAATCATAAAAAAGAAAAAGAAATTTAATTTTGAATATGTTAAATTTTGGGGTGTCTTGTTTTTTAAAATACCTTGAGCTACAGACAATTCACAGGTGTAAGTCCCTCATTTGCAGTTGTTTTAATGTATTCCGTGCATTATTTAAATCACCATAGGACCTGGAAAGTTAAGATGTGAGGACTGAATTTGCAGCCAGCCAGGGCTATGTATCAGCAACAAAAAAAATGTTTAATATATTCTAGACATAATAATTAAGTGCTCTTAGCCCCTGAGCTCTTTTGCCCCTGAGGTCTTTTGCTAGCCCATCATGCCTTAAACTTTTCTCTTTTAATTTTATGTGTATGAGTGTTTTACTTGCATGTATGTATGAGAACATCTGTCCCTGGGACCTGCAGAGGTCAGGAGAGGGTGTCAGATTCCCTGGACTGTATGTACGGTGGTTGTGAACCATCATGTTGGTGCTGGGAACTGAATCTGGTTTTTTATTTTTTTGCAAGAACAAAGCCATCACTCCAGCCTCTTATTTTTTTTTTTCTTTTTGAGAATGTCATACATCACTTCTACCCCTTCCTTCCCTCTAAATTCCTCCCCTCTCCAAATTCATGGTCTCTGATTATTGTTGTGTGTGTGTGCACGTGTACATGTATATACACTTACTGACTCAGTATTGTTCCTATGTCTAGGGCGGACATCCCATTTGGGATCTCATCCATGAGGGAAACTAATTTTTCTTGTCTCAGTAGCCATTGACCACCTGTAGTTTTTTCTAGGGTAGGGACCCTAGGGAAATTTTGCTGTCCAAGTTAGCATACTGACTGTTGTCATGCTGATTTTGTTCAGGCAACCATTTCTTTTGAGGTTTTATTGGTTTATTTTCCCTGCCATTCCTAAGGTACACAATTTAGCTATAGGTGTCCTGTGCCTCTGGCTCTTAAATCTTTTACCCTCTCTTTCATGATACTCCTTGAGCCTTAGGTGTGGAAGTTGTGTGGTAGATGTGTTGGTTGGGCAGCCTACAGCTTATTATGTTCTGTGTTTTACCAGTTGTAGGTGTCTGTTGCTGAAAGAAGTGTTATTGATGAAGGGTGAGAAGACCGTCTGAGCCAGTGTTCAGAATGCCTCCAGTTACTTACTTACTTAGTGTGTGTGTGTGTGTGTGTGTGTGTGTTGCACTGCGTGTTTGTGTTGCACGTATGAGTGCACTCACGCTACGGCATTTATCTGGAGGTTAGAGGACAACTTCCATCACATGGGTTCCAGGGTTAGAACTGTCATCAGGCTTTGCGGCATCTGTTGAGCCACCTTGCTCCCTCTTTATTTTTTATTTTTATATACTTTTGTAGCACTAGGAATTGAACACAAGACCTAGCAACATGTGGGGCAAACTGCTGCTGCTTCCTTCTGTCTTTTGGGGTTGAGACGAGGAATTAATGTATGTAGCTCATGTTAGTAAAAAAAACTGTTAGTATTTCCTCTGCCTTGGCTTCCCTAGTACTGGGATTACAGATGTGCACCATTGTATCCAGCTCAACTAACTTGTGTGTGTGCGTATTCATATGAATGGGTGTACTAGGTAGCCTTCATCCAGAGAGCATCCTTGGTGGTGTTTATTTTATTTATTTTTTAAGATTTATTCTTTTAGTTTTTGTGTTTGAGTTCTTTGCCTCCATGTCTGTATGTCTACTCTGTGCTTGATGTGCCCACAGAAGTCAGAGCTTCTGGAACTGGAGGAGTCACATATTGTGAACCACCATGTAGGTGCCAGCAATCAAGTCCTCTGCAAGAGCAACACTGCCCTTAACTGCTGAGGACCCCCAGTCTTTTTTTTTTTTTTTTTTAATAGACAGGATCTCTCACTTGTCAGGGCTTACCCCTACACAGCTGCAGCTGGCTCCTGAATGCTTTAAGCTGCATTTTGTCCTCAGGACCTTCTGTTTAACATATGTTGAATCATGTTTGCTTCTTAAAACCTATGCAAAATCTGGTTAGAAAAAAACTTGGAAAACTGCAGTATTCTGATTGAGAATTTTCATTTGGCATTATCCCTTTGGAGGCTTAATTAAAATGTTTTGGGGACATGGAAATTAACTTGCTAAGGTGTAAGAACAATAAAGAAGTCCTGAATAGAAGGGAAAGCCGTCCTTAATATTATTAGTAGGTTGACAGACGTGCACTCGAGGCTACCTCCAGGTTTTGAAGAAAAACTTCACAGTGTAGCGAAATTGAATTTAAGGTTTTTCTGTCTGAGGGGTACAGAATAAATTTATACATATGATGTTTGGGTCATGTTCTTTATTTTTCTGTCTTTTTTCTTTTGTTCTCTAATTTTTTTCTAAGTTTTAATTCTTTTTAGTTTTTTGTTTCATTTTTTTTGTTCTAATTTTCTCCTGTTTCTTTGTTTACCTAGCTTAAATACATTTTAAAGAGATTTATTTATTTATTATGTATACAGTGTTCTGTCTGTATGCTTGCTGGCCAGAAGAGGGCACCAGATCTCATTATAGACAGTTGTGAGCCACCATGTGGTTGCTGGGAATTGAACTCAGGACCTCTGGAAGAGCAGTCAGTGCTCTTAACCTCTGAGCCATCTCTCCAGCCCCCTAAATACATTTTTTTTAAAAGATTTTATTTATTTATTATGTATACAACATTCTGCCTCCATGTATGCCTGAATGCCAGAAGAGGGCACCAGATCTCATTACAGATGGTTGTGAGCCACCATGTGGTTGCTGGGAACTGAACTCAGGACCTCTGGAAGAGCAGGCAGTGCTCTTAACCACTGAGCCATCTCTCCAGCCCCCCTAAATGCATTTTTTATAAGAGACTTGAGGCAATAAGAAAAAAAAGTTACAAGAGTTACATCTCATCGGTCCTAACACATATTTTGGTATATTATAAGGACAGAGCCATTTACCATGACAAAGCAAGGTTTTAAGGTTTCTGGTGTAAGACTGACCAGAGGCTGAGACTGATGGGGGGGGGGGGGCACAGTACCCGGTGAGACAAGCTGCAAGACATAGGTGTTTATCAACCAGACTTGGCAAGTGAAGAATCGACATGATTTTTTTTAAATTTTTTTAAAGATTTATCTATCTATCTATTATATATAGTGTTCTGTCTACTTGTATGCCTTCAGGCCAGAAGAGGGCACAAGATCTCATCATAGATGGTCGTGAGCTACCATGTGGTTGCTGGGAATTGAACTCAGGACCTTCGGAAGAGCAGGCAGTGCTCTTAACCGCTGAGCTCCTTGACATGATTTTTTAGGTTGCTTTGTGTTAATAACCTTGGTTAGACTTCCGTAACTCTGACCTTGTGCATATCTATGAAGTTTTTAACTTACAGAATTTATTTACAGAAACATTCAGTCTAGTTTGAACTTGCTCTGAGGTAAAAATGAGCTAGTTGTGTGTAGTTTGAATAAAAAGAACAAAGGTTTTTAAGTGTCTTCCAGTCCTTGTGGGTCAATAGATGTAGTTATGAAGCATATCCTAATATATTTTCTATATATCAAAATTATAATGTTTAATGAAAAGTCATCTTCCTGATTGAGATGCAAACATGAGATTACACATACATATCATATGAAATTATACACCACAGTACAGGTATTGGAGACACCATAGCTGCTTTAGCAAATGTGTAATTGCAGACAGGAGCAACAGTTTCCAGAGTCGCTGATCCCATAGGCCCTGCCTAGACAGGAATCTTCTCCATCAGAGAATCATTTGTTGGTGGGTTGACATCTGAACACTAGTTGTCACCTGCCGTAACTCCTCCCACAGCCTCCGATAGAGATGAATCCACTCTGTGGTTGGAAACGGCTGAAATCATCCCTGAGGTGCCACTGTGTTTTCCATGAATCTGCGTGAACACCCACAACCACACTCACTGGCCTTGGCCTGGTACTGGGTTGTCTTGCCAGCAAACCCTGGAGAGAGCCTCCTTCCCCCATTGCTGTACTTTTACCAACTGAGCAATCTCCCAAATTTAGTTTTTTTTTTTTTATAATGTGTGAAATCTCAAGTTTGTCAGTTTATTTTGCTAAAAAGCAAAAATGCTGCCATTGATATAATTACTATTTTACAGACTGTTAGAGTTAGAAGCACATTATCTCAGAGCAAAAAATTTCCAAACTATTAAGTTACTTGAAATTTGTCTTTCGAGACAGTGTTTCTGTGTAGCTTCGGAGCCTGTCCTGGAACAGTGGATCAGTTTGAGACAAGGGCTTTAAGATTAGCCTGGGCAAGTAAAATCCTGATAGCAGGCAAGGGAAGAGCATGTGAACTCACAGTTTCTCAGAGGACCAACTAGGTTATAGACTTCTAGAACTAGGGATGGGACTCAAGCCCATCAGCGTGTGCCATACCCTAGGTGGAATCTCTAGAGTTGAATAAAATAAAATAATTTATTTCTATTTATTATTAGATTTAATAATTTATATCTCTCATCTTAGGTTTCTCAGACTATAGTTTGCACCATATGCATGAGCATAAGAGTGCATAAAATACAGTAAAGTAGTGACAAAAATAGAACTAAAGATTCATGATCATACATTTCCCAAAATACGGTGATGTTAAGAATGCCATTTTTGGCCCTTATTTTATTTGTATAGGTGATTTTCTTACATGTATGTCTATGCATCCTATTTGAGGAATGTGTATGGAGACCAGGAAAAAGTTTCCAGAGCCCTAAGAACTGGAGCTCTTAACTTCGGAGGAGTCTCTACAACCCAAAAATGCCATCTCTTCAAAAAAAAAAAAATTATTTATTTATTTATTTATTATGTATACAGTGTTCTGCCAACATATGTCTGCACACCATTAGAGGGCGCCAGATCTCATAGATGGTTTCCAGCCACCATATGATTGCTAGGAATTGAGATCAGGACCTCTAGAATAGCATCCAGTATGAGTCATCTCTCCAGTCCAAGAATGGCTTTTTATTTATTCTTGTTTTTTATTTTTTAGTGTTTTTCGAAACAGGATTTCTCCGTCACTTTGGAGCCTGTCCTGGAACAAGCTCTTGTGTAGACCAGGCTGGCCTCAAAAAAACTCACAGAAACCCATCTGCCCCTGCCTCCTGAGTGCTGGGATTAAAGGTGTGTGCCACCACTGCCCAACTAGCACTTCACTTTAAAAATGGCATTCTTGGACTGGAGAGATGGCTCAGAGATTAAGAGCACTGACTGCTCTTCTGGAGGTCCTGTGTTTAATTCCCAGCAACCATGTCATGGCTCATGCCCATCTGTAACGAGATCCAGTTCCCAGAACACTGTGTACATAATAAATAAAATAAATCTTTTAAAAAATGGCATTCAGGTGGGCGGTGGTGGCTCAAGCCTTTAAATCAGCACTCGGGAGGCAGAGGATCGCTGTGAGTTCTAGTCTACAGAGTGAGTTCCAGAACAGCCAGGGCTGTTACTTAAAGAACCTTGTCTCAAATAAACAAACAAACAAGTAAGGCGCTACCAAATTATTGTTAAATATACTTTTATGCTGTGAAACTTTAATTACCATTAATAAATGTTTCCTGAACTCCCTTGAGGGTTGGAGAGTAGGATATTCGGCATTTTCTATACTTATTTGACCGTGGAGTCCCTCAGGATTTGGTTAAGAATAGCCTCCGGCTCCTGATGCTTGTGTCTCCACTTTCTAAGTGGATTACAGGTGTGTATACCACCTGCCCGGTGAATCCACTTCTTCATGTGATTGTTGTTTCAGAGCACATATGTTGGGAAACTTGGTTACACAGAAATTTCTAGGATACCTCAATGGCAGAGCACAAAGTAACCGTATCTGTGTGCACGGCTCCAGAAATGGGAAGCAGGTGAAAGAAGGCATCCTGTGAGCATGTGTCAGAGGTACACACAGTGTCAAATTACGGTGAAAGACTTGCTTCCTGTGTGTGTATTTCTGAGGCAGGGTCCTAATGTAGCCAAGGCTGTCCTAAAGCTTTGTTTGGTTTTTGTGTTGAGAAAGGGTCTCAACTAACCTAGAACTCACTATTTATACAGGCTAGTTTTGAACTCACAATGATCCCCCTGATCTGCATCAGCCAGTGCTGAGATGACAGGTATGCAGTGCCAAATCCCTGAATTTAATAAATCATCAGTGATCATATTCTAGGCCATCTAATAAAAACCTGAGTTTGTAAAAATATAGCAGCAAACATAGACTATCATTGCAAAATACATTATCTGCTGGGACTGGAGTGATGACTCAGCAGTTAAGAGCCCGTGATGTTCTTTCAGAGGACCCACCATCCACATGGCCTCAGAACTCTCTGTAACTTCAGTGTGGGAATCTCACACCCTATTCTGGCCTTGAGCACCATACACACACATGTAACACATACATACATACATACATACATACATACACACATATATACATACATGTAAAACACCCATACACAGAAAATAAAAATAATTTAAAAAAGAATTAATTTAAGATTAGTCATTAGCTGTTGTAGGCTTTGCATCTGACTTTAGTCTTTGCCTGAAGCACCTTTGTAGTTACTATGTGTACTGTACGTGGCTGCATTGGATTTCAGTATCTTTGGCCACATTTAAGTAGTTCTTTCAGAACCATTTGTTTGGTCAGCACTTCAAAATAGCTAAACTTTATTTAAGTGGAGGCAGAAGAATTCAGGGTCATTCCTGGCTTTGTAGTAAATTGGGACAACCTATGAGCCTGTGTCTCCAAAAAGGGGGGGGGGGAGGAAGAAAAAGTTCTTCTAATTTTTCTCTTGGCTAATTTAGGAAAGATTACCTCAATCATGATATCTTCCCTTCTTTCTCGTTAGGTCCTTTTTCTGTGAGATATGAAGAGGGTGCTGGGAATTGAACCCAGGGCACTGTAATCCTGGGCAAAGGCTCTACACAAAGATACATGTCCATCACTCTTGAAGGTGAAAAGCTGATCACAATAGAGAGGAATGAGTTAGGGGAGTTTCCCAGGCTGGGTGGCAAGGATAGGATTTGTAGTGAAAGTGAGATTAGGGATAGATGACATTAAGAAAGAAGCTTGGTGTGGTGGCAGAGGCAGGTGGATTTCTGAGTTTGAGGCCGGCTAGGGCTACTTGGTGAAGCTCTATTATTAAAAAAAAAAAAAATCAAGAAAGTAATGAAACTTGGTGTATACCTGTAGTCCCAGCACCAGGGGAGTCAAAGCAAGATCAGAGCCAGCCTAAGCTACATACCAAGTTACGGGCAGTCTGAGCTAGACAGTGAGTCAGTGAAGGATGGGAAGCGGCTTCTATTTTCTACCAACATTAGTATATTTTGTGAAGCCAGAGGTACCCCTGGTCTGTGTAGCTCAGCACTTGGCAATGGAGGCAGGAGGATAAGAAGTTGAAGGCTAGCCTTGATTACATAGTTTAAGAGCAGCCTGGCTACATAGATCCCTATCTCAAATAAAAGAGAACCACAAACTGCAGTATCTGAAACTGATATTAGTTACTAAATATAATAGTGAGTTCAAGGCCAACCTGAACTACATAGTGACATAAAGTGAAAGAAATGTTAGAAGGCTATTACATAATCTGACCAAAAAAGTTTGAATTAAAACAGAGAAGGAGCTGGGCAGTGGTGGCGCACGCCTTTAATCCCAGCACTCGGGAGGCAGAGGCAGGGGGATCTCTTGAGTTTGAGACCAGCCTGGTCTATAAGAACTAGTTCCAGGACAGACTCCAAAGCTACAGAGAAACCCTGTCTCGAAAAAAACAACAATAAAAAACAGAAGGAGAGGGGCTGGAGAGATGGCCAGAGGTTAAGAGCACTGACTGCACTTCCAGAGGTTCTGAGTTCAATTCCCAGCAACTACATGGTGGCTCACAACCATCCATAGTGAGATCTGGTGCCTTCTTCTGGCCTGCAGACACACATATAGGCAGAAAACAGCATATAATAAATAAATAAATAAACAAGAGAAGGAGAAATACCTAGAAGTATTTAGAAAGCAGAACTTCGCAGTTGAATGTTGTTATAATTTAGAGGAACATTTAGAAGATGAATTCTCTACATCTTTGGTGGCTGGGAATTTGGAAAAAACAGATAATGAGAGCAGGTTTGAACTACATGGCTTTGGCGTCCGTAGGTCGCCTGAGAAGAATTGTGTAGTTATACCCATATATATGGGTATTTTATACACACACACACACACACACACACACACACACACACGGTACTCAGAAACATACTGATTATACTTTTAGCTCATGTACTAGATGCTGGATGTTTTGTGTCACATAATCTTGACAACTACTTTGAGCAGATAGAAACTAATATTAGTACCCTATTGTATTAATGAGGAGAGCCATGTTTGGAAGGGTCATACAGCTGGACAAGAGGGCCTACCTGGTCTTTAGTTTAAGAAATAATGGTATTTGTTTTTTTAATAGTTTTTAAATTTTATTTTATTTTCAAAAGATTTAATTTTATGTGTATGAGTGTTTTGCCTGCATGTATGTCTGTGCACTGCATGTATGCCTTGTGATCACAGAGTTCAAGTGGGAGATCAGATCCCCAAGAACTGGAGTTATAATTATGAGCTGCCATGTGAGTGCTGAGAATGAAACCCAGCCCTCTGCAAGATTAAATGCTCTTAATCACTGAGCCCCGATTTATTTTTTAAGCATGTGTGTTCATGTGCTTGGGCATGTGCATATATGCTAATGCTCAAGGAGTCCAGAAATGGTGTCAGAATCTGGGCATCTGGAGTTAACAGTCAAGTGGGTTCTTGGAACCAAACTTCAGTCTTTTACAAAAGCGACAAGTGCCCTTAACCACTGAGCTATCTATTCAGCCCCAGCTAATGATTTTTAAAGACTATTTCTTTGGGTGAAGGAAGGTAAATCATCTTTGATGAAGGCATAAACAAGCAAATACAGTTCTGAGCACATACGCTAGTAATTATGAGTATAGATCCAAATTAACACTAAATTTGTGCTTAGTGTTTTCTTTTGTGAGACAAGGCCCTGACTGTTCTTAAACACAGAAATTCACCTGCCTCTGCCTTCTGAGCACTGGGATTGAAGGCAGGTGTCACCACTGCCTATCTTTAGCGGATTGTTTTGGGGGTGGGGGATTCGAGAGAGGGTTTCTCTATGTAGCCCTGGCTGTCCTGGAACTCACTTTAGACCAGACTGGCCTCGAACTTAGATCCGCTGGCCTCTGTCTCTGCCTCCCGAGTGCTAGGCTTAGACATTCACTATAACAACAACCATTCCAATAGTGGAATTTTTAAAAAATTCAGGTGGATTAATTACTGTATAACATATTGTAGGTCAAGAGGATTATATTTTGAATGAAAAGCATCCTGAGAGGTCTGGTATGGTGGCTCATGTATTTAATCCCAGCGCTCTGAAGTCAGAGGAAGGAGGATCTCTGAGTTCCAAGAAAGCGTAACTTACATAGCAAGTTCCAGGACAGCTAGGGCTGGGCTACACAGTGAGACTCTGTCTCAAAAAAAAAAAAAAAAAGAAAAAAAAAGACTCTGAAACATAGTAAGATAGATTCTTGTGATATGTATGGGTGTTTAGAGTACAATTACCAGACCTGGTGGTGGTGGTGGCTCCAAAGCTACAGAGAAACCCTTCTCAGGGGTTGGGGAGGGGTGGCTCAGTGGTTAAAAGTACTGACTGCTCTTCCAGAGGACCTGGGTTCAGTTCCTACACTCACATAGGAGTCACAACTGTCTAACCCTAGTTCCGTTGCCCTCTTTTGGCCTCTGGGGGCACCAGGCATGCACATTGTCCATTTTCATTCTTCTACATGTTGATACCCAGTTATGCCAGCACCACTTGTTAAATATGCTTTCTTTTTTCCATTTGCTATTTTTTGCTTCTTTATCAAAGATCAGGTGTTCGAAGATGTGTGGATTGATATCCAGTTCTTTTATTCGGTTCCATTGGTCCTCCTGTCTGTTCTTATGTCAATACCAGGCTGTGGTCAGTACTGTAGCTCTGTAGTAGAGTTTGAAGTCAGAGATTGTGATGCCTCCAGAAGTTCTTTTATTGCCCAGGATTGTTTTGCCTATCCAGGGTTTTTTGCTTTTCCAAATGAAATTGAGTACCATTTTCGAGGTCTTTGAAGAATTTTGCTGGGATTTTGATGGGCTGTTCTGTCTCTTTATCTTTGTAAAGATACTTGTTTTTCCATTTCTTTATTAGTATTTCTCTATGACCCACATTTCTGTTTAATTGGATGTTTTGCCTGCATGTATGTCTATCTATGTACCATGTTAGTGTCTACAGAAACCAGATTAGGGCATCAGATCCCCTTGGGCTGTGTGAGCTGCTGTGTGGGTGCTGGGAATCTAATCCTGGTCCTCTGGAAGAACAGACAATCACTTAACCAAGGAACCATCTCTCCTGCCCTCACTTAACCTCTTTTTCTTTTTAAATATTTGCTTATTTATTTACTGTGTGTGTGGAAGTGCCTGAATATGTATACACCATGTGCCAGCGCTATTCAAAGTGTGGTTATAAGAGATCCGTTGTAGTCACAAGCAGTCGTGAACCTTGGTCTTCTAAAGAGGAGCACTTGCCCTTAGATGCTGAGCCATCTCTTAGTTTTGCCCCTCACCAGGGTAGACATAAAATAGTAATATTATCATGCTAAAATTTGCCCAGTTGTTCTGCTGCCAGGCTAACAGCTTTATTTTGATATTGCCACATTTAAATCAGCAATCCAGTGGTTGGGAATGTAGCTCATTTGATAGTGCTTGCTTAGGGTGCTTCATAAAGCCCTGCATTTGATCCCCAGCTCCTCATGGGCGGGGGGTACACACCTGTAATTCCAGTGTGAGGGAGGTTCATATTAGGGAGGCAGGAGGTTTAGCTCAAGGTCATCTTTTTTTTTTTTCGAGACAGGGTTTCTCCGTAGCTTTTTTTTTTTTTTTTTTTTTTTTTTTTGTGGTTTTGGAGCCTGTCCTGGAACTAGCTCTTGTAGACCAGGCTGGTCTCGAACTCACAGAGATCCGCCTGCCTCTGCCTCCCGAGTGCTGGGATTACAGGCGTGCGCCACCACCTCCCGGCTCAAGGTCATCTTTAAATAATATATTGAGACCTGTTTGGACCATATGAGACTCTATCTCAAACAAAATGAATAGCCCTCATTTTTATAATTATTAAGCCCTTTCAACTTCTCCATAGTGATTTGGGGAAAAAAATCCTATCAAACATTTCTATTCCCTAGTGACTAAGCATTCAAATAATATGAGCCTGTAGGGGCCGTTCTTTTTCAAGCCACCAACCCTTGTCTCAAAAGAAAAGGGGGAGGGAGAGAGAAAACAGAAAAGAAGGGGATGGTACACATGTATGGTGCATGTGCGCATACAGGCCAAAAACATTTTTTTCTCCCAAGACAGGGTTTCTCTGTAGCTTTGAAGCCTGTCCTAGAACTCACTCTGTAGACCAGTTTGGCCTCGAACTCACCTGTCTCTGCCTCTCAAGTGCTGGGATTAAAGGCGTGCACATCACTGCCTGGCTTAATAAGTCTAATTTTTTTGTTTGTTTGTTCTCGAGACAGTTTCTCTGTGTAGCTTTGGAACCTGTCCCGCAACTCGCTCTGTGGACCAGGCTGCCCTGGAACTCAGAGAGATCCGCCTGCCTCTGCCTCCTGAGTGCTGGGATTAAAGGTGTGTGCCACCCACTGCCACCCAGCTAATCTAATTTTTTAAAAATAGCAAAGAATGGTACAATAAAAGCATTCATTTAGACTAATCCTAATTTTGGACTTTTTTGAATGCATGTTCTAGAAAACTAAATTAGGTAAAGAAGAAAGAGAAAATGAGGGATTTAATAAGAGTAACTTAAATAATTATCAAATACTCTCGAATTAATAGAAATAAGTGAATCCTAAAAGAGACCAAGGAGTTGGAAAATGAACTGATGTCTGATGAAATTGTGAACCAGTGTAATGAGAGTAGGAGATTATCTGAAGAGAAAGCAATATGGGAGAGATCTTAGAAGTTACTGAGTTTGAGATTGAAGAACCCGTGGAACTGTAGAAACACAGATCATCTAAGTGAATATTGGAATTGGAATTGCCCAGCATGTAACAGTGAACCTTAGGTATGCTGAGCCTTGGAAAAGCTTAACCTTTATGTATATATGAAGTCAAATTATCCCCAGAACACTCAGAAAATTAAAATAACTGGTAAACGGGAAGACTTGGACTTTTAGGTGTTAATGTGAGTGGTGTTTAGATTGGTTGATTTAGGGATTTGTGTAGAATATACTATTAAACATTATTTACACGGTTGATATATGATTAGAATTCAGTGTTGTGCTTGGTATTTTTGTAACAAGTTGAGTTTATTCAACTCTCTGTCTCTGTCTCTCTCTGTCTCTCTCTGTCTCTCTCTCTCTCTCTCTTTCTCTCTCTTTGTGTCTTCACAAATAATTGGAGAAACAATTTTGTCTTAGTGTGTCTAAAGCCACTAAAGGATTTTTTTTCCTTTAGTGCCAAACATCTACAGAGTGAGGTGGTCTACTTGAAGAGTACCTTGAGCAGAAATTTAACCTCAAATGGTTTAGGGTTTTAGTACATTTGATAAGTTAATCCATTAGTTAATTGTTTACTTGTTATTCCATTCATGTAATTAGACCATATGAAAACAGTTAACTGGGGCTGGAGAGATGCTTAGAGGTTAAGAGCACTGACTGCTTTGATCCCTCTTCTGGTCTCCGTGGGCACTGCATGGTTTGTGATATACCTACAAGCAGGCAAAACACTCATAAGCTTAAGATAATGAAATGTAATTTAAAAAGTTAGCTGTTTGCAAACAATATATTTGGAACAAGTTTCACTAAGTATAAAAACTTTTTTTTTATTGTCTTTCATCTCCAGCTACATATCCCCACCGTTTGAATCTCTTTTATCTTGCCAATGATGTCATACAGAATTGTAAGAGGAAAAATGCAATCATATTCCGTGAATCATTTGCTGATGTGCTTCCCGAAGCAGCTGCTCTAGTGAAGTAAGTAAATCTTTACTGTACTTTGGGATTTAAGAAAATTTAAAAATTTTCTTTTCTTTCCTACTTATAAGGAAGAACTTGAATAATTGTGCATATTTCAAGATCCAAATAAAATATTTTGTTCATGGCCAGGAGTAGTGGCACTTTCTTTAACCCTAGCATCTGGGGAGCAGATTCAGCCAGATTTCTTGAATTTGAGGCCATTGGGGCTATTCAGTGAGACCTTATCTAAAAAAAGCAAAAAAAAAAAAAAAAAAAAAAAAAAAACAAAGGGGGGGGATCCAATTCTTCATCTCTCTCTCTGTACTCATTTGTAATTTAATTTTTAGTGTTCTTCAACTTACAGATTTTTTTTTTAATGATGAAAGAATCTCAATGTAAAAATAGGAGAAAGCTGGGTATTGCTGGTGCACGCCTTTAATCCTAATACTTGGGAGGCAGAGGCAGGTGGATCTCTGTAAATTTAAAGCCAGCCTGGTCACAGAGCAAGTTCCAGGACAGGTGCCAAAGTTACACAGAAAAACCCTGTCTCTAAAAACAAAACAAAACAAATGTGTGTGTGTGTGTGTAGAGAAAATGGAAGTATCATTTGTTTGTTCCAGTTAATAACCCCCTAGAAAATATCAGAGTTAGTGTTTTATAAAAATTTTGTTTTAAAAGGCATAGTCTTGCTACATATATACTCTAGCCTAGCTTTTAACTGGAGATCAGCATCCTAGTTGCTGATGTTATAGGCATTTATATGTATGTATATTTTGCTTGCATGTACGGCGGTATGTGATCAGGTTGAAATCCTCTTCTTAGAACATGTGTTGTAGTGTGGAGTTGATTAATGCTTATTTTTCAGTAAACTTTATTTTTTTATTTTTATTTATTTATTTATTTTTAAAAAACAACAACTTTATTTCATGCACATTGGTATAACGATGTCAGATTCTCTTGAACTGGAGCTACAGACAGCTGCGAGCTGCCATGTGGGTGCTGGGAATTGAACCTGGGTTCTCTGGAGGAGCAGTCAGTGCTCTTGACCACTGAGCCATCCCACCAGCCCCTTCAGTAAACTTTAAAAGGAAGACAAACCCAGTATTTATATCCTAGTACAATTATTTTGGGTTTCGTGTTCTGTTTTGTTTTGGTGCTAAGAATGGAAGTCAGGGCCTTCTGTATGGACACTTGGTAAGCCAGTGCTCTGTCACTCTGCTTCCTCTCAGTTCTTAGCTTTGTTAAAGTTTATATGTGTATATGAATGCTTTGTGTGCACGTGCGCGCGCATGCGCGTGGACACATACACACCCCTAGTGCTAGTAGAGGCCAGAAGAGGTCACCAGATCCTCAGACTGGAATTACAGACTGTTGTAAGCTCCATGTGGGTGAAAAGAACCAAACCAGGTCCTTTGCAAGAGCAATAAGTGCTTTAAACTACTTAGTCTTCTCTCCAGCACTGTTTGTTTTGTTTTTGATTTATCTTCACATTTATGTATTTATGCATGTGTGTACATATGCCACAGCGTGCATGTGGCGGTCGGAGGACAACTTTCAGGAGTTAATTCTTCATTTCACCCTGTGGGTCCCAGTCATCATCCTTGCTCTCCCTTGTTATTTTTTTTTTCTTTTTAAGACTTATTTATTTATTTATTTATTTTGTGGTTTTTCGAGACAGGGTTTCTCTGTGGTTTTGGAGCCTGTCCTGGAACTAGCTCTTGTAGACCAGGCTGGTCTCGAACTCACAGAGATCCGCCTGCCTCTGCCTCCCGAGTGCTGGGATTAAAGGCGTGCGCCACCACCGCCCAGTTAAGACTTATTTATTAATTATGTATACAGGGTTCTTCCTGTATGTATGCCTTCAGGCCAGAAGAGTGCAACAGATCTTATTACAGATGGTTGTGAGCCACCATGTGGTTGCTGGGAATTGAACTCAGGACCTTTGGAAGAGCAGCCAGTGCTCTTAACCTCTGAGCCATATCTTTTTTAATGTGTGTTTCTCACGGTAATTAACATGACTTCAAACTGATGATTCTTCTGCCTCAGCCTCCCATATGCCGGGATTATAAAAACTACCCCACGATAATGCCATCGACTTTTGCTTTTTTGAACAATCTCTTCCTTTAAAAAAAATGTTTTTTATTTTTTTTCTTTTGGTGGGAGGTTGTTTTCTTGTTTTGCTTTTTTTTTTTTAAGATTTATTTATTTCTTATGTATACAACATTCTGCCTCCATGTCTACCCGCACACCAGAAGAGGGTGCCAGATCTCATTACAAATGGTTGTGAGTGACCATGTGGTTGTTGGGAATTAAACTCAGGACCTCTGGAAGAGCAGCCAGTGCTCTTAACCACTGAGCCATCTCTCCAGCCCCTTGTTTTGCTTTTTTAAAGGCAGGGTTTCTTTGTGTAGCCCTGACTGTTCTGGGAATCACTATGTGAACTAAGCTGGCCTCAAATTCATGGAGAACCACCTGCCTTTCCCCCCAGTGCTGGGGTTAAAGGTGTAGGTTTCCAATGCCTGGCTTAAATTTCTTTTTATACTGAACATGGTGGTATATGCTTTTATATCCCTGCATTTGGGAGGCAGAGGTGGCTCTGAGTTCAGGGCCTGGTCTACATATTGAATTACAGGCCAGCCAAGGATACAGAGTGAGACCCTGTCTCAAAAAAACAAAGATAAATAAATACCATTTTTTCCCTCTCCATTTAAGTGTCTGTGTGAGTATACACTACATGTGTGGGCTGACCAGTGTCTGCGTGAGTATACACACTACACGTGTGGGCAGACCAATGTCTGTGACTATACACACTACATGTGTGGGCCGTCCAGTGTCTGCGTGAGTATACACACTACACGTGTGGGCAGACCAATGTCTGTGACTATACACACTACATGTGTGGGCGGTCCAGTGTCTATGTGAGTATACACACTACATGTGGGCAGTCCAGTGTCTGCGTGAGTATACACTACACGTGTGGGCAGACCAATGTCTGTGACTATACACACTACACGTGTGGGCTGACCAATGTCTGTGACTATACACACTACATGTGTGGGCAGTCCAGTGTCTGCGTGAGTATACACTACACGTGTGGGCAGACCAATGTCTGTGACTATACACACTACATGTGTGGGCCGTCCAGTGTCTGCGTGAGTATACACACTACATGTGTGGGCTGGCTAGTGTCTGCATGAGTATACACACTACATGTATCTTATAAGCATCACAATGTTTACTATATATCTGTAGCCTCATTTTGCCATTGATAAAGTGTTGAATAAGGTAATTTTTTTTAGCAATAGGTAATGTAGGAATAAATATTTAAAGGTATACATATGGCTGGAGGATTGGGTCAGTAAAGAGTACTAGCTGGTCCTTCCAGAGGACCCAGGTTTGGTTCCCAGCATCCACATGGGACTCACAACCATCTGTTGCTCTAATTCAGAGATATCGTGGCCCATGTGTGTGCATGCAGACAAAGCACATAAAGTGCAGTGAATAGTAGATCTTTTCTCAGAATTAAAAAGGACCTTCCCCAAAGCAATGTGCCTTACCCTCTCTGAGGAGTGGATGGGGGAAGGGAGAAAAGGGAGGGGATGGGATGGGAACTGGGATTGCTATGTAAAATGAAAAAAATACTTTGTTTTCTTTTTTTAAAATAAAATAAATAACAAAACTAAAAAAATAATACAAGAAATTTGCTAGATACTAAATTGTTGGTAACTTTATTCACAGATTTCTAGTTTGAGGATATGTCAATATTTTTATATATTTTAATTAATTAACTAATTAATTAGTTTTTTTTTGAGACAGAGTTTCTCTGTATAGCTTTGGAGCCTGTCCTGGTACTTAACTCTGTAGCCCAGGTTGTCCTCAAAATCACAGAGTACCTGCACCATCATCACTGCCCGGCTTCTTAGTTTGTTAGTTTATACAGTATTCTGCCTGTATGTATGCCTGCAGGCCAGAAGAGTGCACCAGATCTCATTATGGATGGTTGTGAGCTACCATATGTTTGTTGGGAATTGAACTCAGGATCTTTGGAAGAGCAGGCAATGCTGTTAACCACTGAGCCATCTCTAGCTCAGTATTTGTATATTTTACTCTTCTTTTAGGGATCCATCCGTCTCTAAGTCAATAGAGCGAATCTTTAAAATCTGGGAAGATAGAAATGTGTACCCAGAAGACATGATTGTGGCATTGAGAGAAGCTTTAAGTAAGTGCCTTTTTTCCCTAAAAGTCAGTCTTTGCAATTCTTCTGTATCCACAGGTCCAGTCCTGTTGTATAATACTAAAGTGGTAAAGGAATTTGGCCTGATTTGTTTAAAATTAAATACATAAAAACATGACTATCTGGACTTAATTAAATTGGTTGGGATAGGTAGTTGGACCTTTGTTTCTGCTGACTAAAAACAGTAAATATGTTAAATGATGATAGTCATCTGGTTATTTTTCTGTGTTTGCTTTCATTAAATATTACTATTCATTGATTATGTTTGGTAAATACTGTTCTGTCCTCTTACTGTTGGGGAAGTTTGGGCATGGTTTCACATCTTTAAGTTGTTTGGTGGTGAACATAATTGTATAGTCTCTAAGCTCCATTTGATTTCATTTTGCAATAATTATATATCTATTCTTTGTGTGTTTGTGTATGTATGTGTGTGTTAAGTAAATTAGTTCTTATATATAAGATTTATGTTATTAAACCACCAAATAGAAGTTCATGGTAATTATTGCCATGATCATCATTTCACTAGAAATTGGCTTTTAAAAGAACACCTTCTAAGAAGCTGTTGAATCCTGCATACACGTTTGTATTCTATTCAAAAGAAACTTATTTTTAGCCTCTGCCTTATTCTCTTTCAGAACTGGAGATTTCATTAATTGTAGAAATTACATTTATTTAATAGCTTCTTAGATTTGGTGGGTATTGTCTATTTTTGTTTTTATAAAAATAAAAGAAAAAAATGAAAGAAACTACACAGTCTTGGATTACCTTTTTCTTGCTACATCTTTGGCACTGAAGTGGACAGACAGAACAGCTTCCCATAATGCCAGACTGCAAAAACTGCAATGTTTTCCAGGTACCACTTTCAAAACTCAGAAGCAGCTGAAAGAAAATCTGAACAAACAACCGAATAAGCAGTGGAAGAAATCACAAAGTAAGGAACAAAATCTCAACTAATATAAAATTACCTCCTCCTTTTGGAGCAGAAGAAACTGTAGACCGTTTGACACCGTACCTGGCATAAACCATGGGCAAGCCTGTGTTTCTAGGCCTGGGAGGTTCCCAGTCTTAGACTAATCAAGCCAGCATGAAGTTACTTCTTTTAAAAACTACTGTTAAACAGAGGAAATGCAGAAAAAGGGTTTGAGCGAAGATCCAAGAGTAGTTGGGGGATTGAAAGAAGAAAAAAAAGCTTGATAGTACCAGGCTAATTTCTACATTCAGAGATGTGCGGAGTTAGAGGCGGCTGGTTTACACCACAAAGCTGAAGAGGAGACTAGGCATTAAGAAGCATTTCTCTGGGAGCCATGAAAGCCTTCAGATTTGGGGATACACTCTACCAGATTAGACATGGGCCTCCAATTTTGGCCAGAAACTCATTCTCTATCTGGAGCTACTGTTGTGTTTGTCCTATTTACCCAGCATGATATCAAGGGAGAGGAATGCTGCATGTTATAGACTGTTGTGGGCAAACGGAGGACTGTCGAGAGACTGGAAGGTTTGGAGGGAACAAGGTGGAGGACAGTGGAGAAGTGGGAGGTGAAACAAGAGAGTTGGGATGTTTTGCTCCATCAAGCATATGATACTTACTCATCATGGTTAAGGGAGTCCTCTGCCATCCTTTTGGTCATACATTGCATGCTTAGGAACAACGGAAGCCATCAGTCTGACCAAAGTTCAAGTGCAGTGATAATGCATTTAGATCTTTTGTTGCTATGAACTAAGTCGGCTAAAAAAAAAATCTAAACTTAGCCAGATGGAAGTTGATAAATAATTTTCTTCAGCCAGTGCTCAGGATTAATTGGATGTCTTGTTCCTGGACACTCTTACATTGAGATACTGAGATTTTCTTACAGTTGATAAGACTAGAGGGAGGTGCTTCATGTATCTACCTCAGTGTCTCCAAATCATTAATTCTGGGACTTAACAAGTCTTTTGGAGGTAAGTTGTTAGACTTATCTAAATAGTTTATTTTTCTATTGGTTATGTTTAGGAGTATTTAAATTTCATAGCCAATTATTTTGCTGCAGGATTATATTGTGATTTATGTGTGCATGGCTGCCGTATGTTTGCAGAGTACACCCTTAACTCTACATCTCAGATTTTCCTAGATTTGGTCAAGTCTTTGTGTTGTATTCTTATTGATTTTTTTTTTCATTCAACAGCATCCACGAATCCAAAAGCTGCTCTCAAATCTAAGATAGTTGCTGAGTTTCGAGTAAGTTCCAGAATTTAAGTATAGTAAAGATCATTTATTCACCATTGAAGTCACAGTTCCCAGTCATATTTATTTCTGCTCGTGTGTACATGGGGAATCTGAATAGGATTAGATTATCTGGAGTTCTGTCTGTTTTCCTAGTGAAGAAACAACAGTGTAGAACATCTGTTGCCAGCTAAGCTGTGTGTTTAGTGTATGTTACCAGGGAGCCTTCTTCTTTAATTTAATGCTACTAAACTTAAAATTTTCTTAGAGCAGCACAGGACTATAATTAAGTTTAGAGAGGGGCTTTTGTTTCGATGTTAACCCCATATCTGTAAATTAACTTGA
The DNA here is from genome assembly GCF_018167655.1 of Microtus oregoni. NCBI lineage: Eukaryota > Metazoa > Chordata > Mammalia > Rodentia > Cricetidae > Microtus > Microtus oregoni. The sequence goes on along the minus strand of NW_024543830.1, from coordinate 2,906,085 downwards.
ATAATTAGGGACTGGGTAGATAGCCACCAAGCCTGAGTTTCATAACTGAGAGCCACGTGATGAAAGGAGAGAGCTGACTCTTGAAGAGTTATCCTCTGGTCTCCACATGCACCATGGTGCTGTGCGCCTACACATATGTACAGAATGAAAATTAAATTAGAAGATAAAAACATTCTTAATAGTTATTTATGTATTTATTATGTAGTGTTCTGGCACCAAATCTCATTATAGATTGTGAGCTAGCATGTGGTTGCTGGGAACTGAACTCAGGACCCCTGCAAGAGCAGCCAGTGCTCTTAACCTCTGAGACATCTCTCCAGCCCAACATTTTTTTTTTTTTTCCGAGACAGGATTTCTCCATAGCTTTTTGGTTCCTGTCCTGGAACTAGCTCTTATAGACAGCCCAACATTTTTTTTTAATATTTATTTATTTATTTATTTATTTATTATGTATACAATATTCTTTCTGCGTGTATGCCTGAAGGTCAGAAGAGGGCACCAGACCTCATTGCAGATGGTTGTGAGCCACCATGTGGTTGCTGGGAATTGAACTCAGGACCTTTGGAAGAGCAGGCAATGCTCTTACCCACTGAGCCATCTCTCCAGCCCACAGCCCAACATTTTTAATGTAAATAAAAGTTTTGGTTTTTGGGTTTTTTTTTTTTTTTTTTGGTTTTGTTTTTATAACTTATTGATTGCAGTTGTGAAGGCTAATCCTAGCACTCAGGGGGCAGGGACAAATTTGTGGTCAGCCTGATCTGTGGAGCAAGGGCTAAATAGTAAAACTGTCTTCAAGAACTAAAAGTAAGTTTTAAAATAAGTATGTAATTAAGAATATGTTTTTTGACTGGGAGTTGAAGATCGATTTCTGTTTTCTGAGGAAAAGTAAAAGAATTTATTTTTCCTCTTAGGGCTTCTTTAGTCATTAGTCTTACATATCTAGGGGAGAGAATATTTGATCTTATGAATGAGAATTGATTGTGGTCTATGTTCAGTCTCAGGCCCTCATTGAAGAATTGTTGACGTACAAACGATCAGAAGATCAGATAGAACTGAAGGAGAAACAGTTGTCAACTATGAGAGTGGATGTTTGCAGCACAGAAACTCTCAAGTGTTTAAAAGGTAACAAACACATCCTTAAATAAAGTAGCTCAAAGTAACCAGGTGATGGTGGTGCACACCTTTGATTCCAGCACTCCAGAGGCAGAGGTGGTTGAATCTTTGTGAGTTCAAGGCCAGGCTGGTCTACCAAGCAAGTTCCAGGACAGCCAGAGTTACACAGAGTAAACCTGTTTTATTAAAACAACAACAACATAAAAGCGATATCAACAACAAAAAAAGCTCAAAGTTTTCTTCCTTTCGGACTGGTTTGCCCCATAAAAAGAACTTTAAACCTAGTTCTGGGTGGGATCATTACAGAGTATTTAAAGAGGAGTGGGGAGAATTCCTCAACCCCTTCAGGTAAAGCAATTTTCAGAAGTGATTGTGTTCCATTGACGTAGCAGTTTGATTTGTATGAACTTTATAAATAAATCAATTCCCCTGAGGGGAGGAGGTTTCCTGGGTTTCTTGGGGGGGGGGTGGCGGTAAAGACTTATTTATTTTATATGTATCAGTATTTTGCCAGACTGTCTATATGTGCATCACATCTGTGCCTCGTGCCTACAGAGGCCAAAAGATGGCATTGATCCCCTGGGCTAGAGTTAAGGATGGTTGTAAGCCACCGTGTGAATATAGAAATAACTCAGGTCCTTCGCAAGAGCAGCAAGTGCCCTTAACCCCTGAGCCATCTCTCCAGCCCCTGTTTTTTCATTTTTGAGACAGGGAGTTACTTGCTTGTTATAGGGTTTCACTCTATATGCCAGGCTAGTTTTGAACTCAAAAAGATCTGCCTGCCTGAACCTCTTGTATACCAGCACACCTGGCTTTGTATATAAATTCCTACTCCTTTTTTTAAACTTTATTTATTTATTTATTATACAATATTCTGTCTGTGTGTATGTCTGCCGGCCAGAAAAAAACACCAGAACTCATTACAGATGGTTGTGAGCCACCATGTGGTTGCTGGGAATTGAACTCAGGACCTTTGGAAGAGCAGGCAATGCTCTTAACCACTGAGCCATTTCTCCAGCCCCTAAATTCCTGCTCTTTTCACTTCCTTGTTATATTGAATTAGATATAAACAGTTTTGTTTCCCCTTTGTGGTTAATTGATTTGAGTATATTCTTTAGTAAGATTGCTCTATTGTCTTCTCCTTTTTTATATTATGATTTTATATAATTATACTCATAATTTATTAGAAGATAAGCCTCTTACAATCAGAGATTATCTTTTACTTGACTATTTCTATACTCTAATGCTTGAACATTTACACATATCTGTTGCTCTTGATGCATGTTTTTGAAATAATGAATAAATGATGGTTAGCTGTTCATTTATATGTCCATTTTGTTCCTTTCTGTACCATGTTTTACTTCAATTATTTATGGAATAGCAATATTTTACTAGGACTTAAGTTTTTCTTTCCTTGTTTGTTTTTTCGTTCTCTGAGTCAGTGTTTATCTGTGTAAACCCTGGCTGTTCTGGACTCACTTTGTAGAATAGGCTGGCCTCGAGCTCAGAGATTCACCTGCCTCTGTCTCCGCCTCCAGAGTGCTGGGATTAAAGTCATAGAACATAAGATTTACAGAAGTTTCCAGATAAGCCATACAAAATAGTTATAAGCTTTCTCCCCAAAGAGGAAAATCCACATTTTATAGCAGAATCATAATGCTGTTAGTGAGCTCTGTGGTGTTTGTTTAATGTTCCCATTTTTGCCTCTAACAATCTAGCTTGTCCACCTGCATTATCTACATAAAGTTAGAACATGCTCTAAAGAACGGAGTAGCTATGTTGAACCACTGCAGCTAGGGACTACAAAGAGGGAGAAGGGGAATGTAGACCATTAATTAGAACAAGACCACTTTCGCGTAAAACAGAACCAGCCATGTACCTGTAACTAACCCTAATATCTGCCTTTTGCAGCTGGGCGGTGGTGGCGCACGCCTTTAATCCCAGCACTCGGGAGGCTTTATACTTAAACCATGATGGGGAAAGGAATAAAAGCAGTGCACTCTGTTTTTAAACAGTTCTCAGCAACCCAGATGGTACTTCTAGCGTCTGCTCATGTTCTACAATGGTGATATAAATTTACTAAATACATAAATGTGTATTTAGTCACCAAAGATGAAGATGCTTGGGCTTTTATTCTGTAATATCTCTAAGGGTGTGTCCATTGAATATAAACAAAAAGTCTTGACAGAATAAGTGATGTTATACTTGCTAATCAGAGTGACTTGAATATTATCCATTGGATATTGAATATTATCCCTGTCCACTGCACCATACTTTAACTTGAACACAGGCCATCTAATTTAATCTCAATCAAAACCTGGAAGCATTTTATAAAGCTCTGTTATACCCATGAGAAAACAGGCCTCATGAAGAGATTAGTAGGCTCAAGTTGCATAGCTAATGAAAGGCAAAGACAGAATGAATGCCCATATCCATCCACAGCTCTATTCCAGCAGGCATTAGAAGAGAAGCATTTGTTGAATTTTAAGGACACTTTCATAGAAGAGTGAATACTGTATGAGATGACTTGACTTCTCTGAACTGTGGCTTCTCATATGAGAGACAGAAAGTAGATACAGGTAAAGAGAATGGAGCTTCATATGATATTCCTAAGGACGAGTATGGCTAAAAGAAGTGACCGATGGGGCTAGAGAGGTGGTTCAGTGGTTAAGCGCACTTGCTATCCTTCCGGAGAACCTAGATTCAGTTTTCAGTATCCATGCTGGATGACTCACCGCTATTGGCTTGTAATTCCAGTTCCAGGGCATCAAGGGCCTGCATGTGGTGCACATACATGCAAACACTTGCCCATACACATAAAATTTAAAAATAAATTTGTTTGGTTGTTTTTTGTTGTTGTTGTTGTTTTTTGTTTGTTTTTTACCAGGGTTTCTCTGTCTATTCCTGGCTGTACTGAAGTTACTCAGTAGACTAGACTAGCCTTGAACTCACAGAGATCCACCTGCCTCTGTTCCCTCATCCTGGGATTAAAGGTATGCACCACCACTGCCTGGCTAAAAATAAATGTTTAAAAAAAAGAAAAATAATAACTCTTTCAGGTGAACTTTATCTTATTAAAGGCACCTTCATTTGGAACAATCACAAGTTTGTGTTTGTGTGTGTGTGTGTCTCGGGGGAGGTGTTGGTTTAACTTCTTAAAGGTAAAACTGTTATTGTGATTATAGCCTGGTGGCACAAGTCTGTAATATCAGTCACTGAAGGACAACCTAAACAATTTATTGAAACTCTGTCTTAAAGTTGGGACGAGAAATATCGTACACTAGAAAACAGATGTGGTGGCACATTCATTCTAGGACTCTCGTCACTTGGGGAGCTGAGGCAGGAGACCATGAATTTGAAGCCAGCATTGACTACATAGTCTCATACTCAAAACAAAAATAATTTTCAGCTAACGCAGCAGGAAAAGTGTCACAGAACAGTAAGAACTGTTGCATGGAAAGGAATTTTACTCAAAATATTTTTTTCGCCTTAAGACAGGGTTTCTCTGTTTGGCTGTCCTGAAACTCACTCTGTAGAACAGACTGGTCTCGAACTCAGAGATACACCTGCCTCTGCCTACAGAGTGCTGGGATTAAAGGCGTGTGCCACTACCACGTGGCTGAGATTAATGTTTTTAACTTTTCTAATTTTAATATAAATATTTTCTCCATTCTTTTAGATAAAACAGGGGGAAAGAAGTTTTCCAAAGAATTTGAAGAAGCAAGTTCAAAGCTAGAGGAGTTTGTGAATGGATTAGATAAACAGGTGAAAAACGGGCCCTCCCTAACAGAAGCACTAGAAAATGCTGGAATTTTCTATGAAGCACAGTACAAGGAAGTGAAAGTGGTGGCCAACGTAAGTAATTGCAACTATTTTATATTGAATACTTACTGTATGTCAGATACTTTTTACATATGGTGAGTAACACTGAGAATAAGCATTAGGCATTAGACATTAGACACAGGGGCTGGAGAGATGGCTCAGAGGTTAAGAGCACTGACTGCTCTTCCAGAGGTCCTGAGTTCAATTCCCAGCAACCACATGGTGGCCCACAACCATCAGTACTGAGATCTGGCGCCCTCCTTTGGCGTGCGGGCATATATCAAGGCAGAATGTTGTATACATAATAAATAAATAAATCTTAAAAAAAAATAGACATTAGACACATAAAGAAATTACTCTTGAATAGTAAAAAGTGCTGATTAGATTAAGGCATGGATCCCTCAGATACTAACATTTATAAACATCCTAACCATTGTGCATTAGTATTTCTTTCTCGTTTTCCCCTTTTCCTTTTGTGTGTGTGTGATATTTATGTTCTTTCTATAGTGCCTTATACATTTGGACTATTACAAAGTTGTTTTTTTTTCCCCTCAAGACCGGTTTCTCTGTGTGGCTTTGGAGCCTCTCCTGGAACTTGCTCTGTAGACCAAACTGGCCTTGAACTCAGTGATCCTCCTGCCTCTGCCTCCCAAGTGCTGGAATTAAAGACGTGCACCACCTCTGCCCAGCTGTAGAGGTTTTTTTTAAAGCTGGAGTACCATGAATGACTAGGAGTACTCTTGTAATTTTTAACATACAAGTGATCGAAGAAGCAAGGATTTGCTGATTCAGGGTACCAGAGCGAAATAGGTTTCTTGAGGGGAAGGTATAATGACCCCTCCCTCCAAGTCATGCGTATTCACAAAGAGAAAACACAAACATATGAAAGTTTGGGGACTCTATTCTCATAGGGGTAGACCTTAAGAGAAGCCTGCAGTTGTTTCCTAGAATTTTTTTCTTTGTTTTTTTTCTTTGTTTTTCTTTTTTTCCCTAGAATGTTTTAATTAAAGGTTTCAGCTTCAAATAACAAGAAGTGATTTCCTCCAAGCTCTAGACAGCCTAGGTTACCATAGTAACTTATTGTAATGGTCCCTCTGCTTTTGATTGTTTGCTTATCATGCCTTGATGGGTTCTTTTTTCCTCCTTGTTTCATTCATTCATTCATTTGTTTATTTTTAGGAGTTCACAGTGTTATAGAAATGAAAACTAAGACTAAAAATATATATGGGTAAAACATGTATGACTCAGTATATAGACTATAATAGTTTTGGGGGCTGGTGAGATGGCTTAGAGGGTAAAGGCACTTGCTGCCAAACCTGATGACCTGCGTTCAGTCCCTGGGACTAGTGTGAGAGGAGAAAACCAGCTTTCCCACAAATTTTCCTCTGACCTCTGTATGTGTGCTGTGACACCTACATACCTGTATGCCCACCCCCAAAATAAATGTGTCTGAGTTATTTTATATATTATATATATATGCATATATACATGTGTACACATATAGAAAGGGAAGGAGGGGGAGAGGGTTATGTGTATATGTGTGGAAAGCTGGGCAGTAGTAGCTCACAACTTTTAATTCCAACACTGGGAGACAGGCAGGTGGAACTCTGAGTTTGAGGCCAGCCTGGTCCACAGAGTGAGTTCTTGGACAGCCAGGGCTACACAGAGAAACCCCCCCCCCCAAAAAAAAAAACAGATTTTTAACTCAGATGACTGGATTGTAATATTCACTGAACACAGTAGATATTCAGACTACTCTGTGCTCAACAGATGATGATATTCTTGTTTTGTTCTCATTGTTTTTAATAACGAGGAAATGTGATCATAGTCAAAATGGTGGCTGGGTGTTCGTTTTTTTCAGAGAAATAATGTATTTTTTCCCCCCTCTCTTACTTAGGCTTATAAAACCTTTGCTAACAGAGTAAACAACTTAAAGAAGAAGTTGGATCAATTGAAGTCAACCCTTCCTGATCCCGAGGAATCACCAGTTCCTTCTCCAAGTATGGATGCTCCTTCCCCAACTGGTTCTGAGTCTCCGTTTCAGGGAATGGGAGGTGAGGAATCCCAGTCACCAGCCATGGAGAGTGAAAAATCTGCCACACCTGAGCCTGTGACAGATAACCGTGATGTGCAAGACATGGAACTCTCTGATGTAGAAGATGATGGATCAAAAATCATTGGTAAGTAGCTTATATTCTGTATTGACTTTGTTTTCCTGCTAATTAGTTAGCCAAGCTTGCTTTTTCATGGTACTGGAAATCAAACCCAGGGCCTTTCACAGGCACTTAACTCTGAGCCGTATCCTAGTGCTCAGAAATGATTTTTATTTTTATACCTTACTGAAAAAAAATATTTTGGATATAAGTCAGGTGATGGCAGCAATACATGCCTTTAATCCCAGCACTCAGGAAGAAGAAGCAGGTGGATTGTCTATTAGTTCAAGGCCAGCCTGGTCTACAGAGAGAGTTCCAGCACAACCAGAGCTACACAGAGAAACACTGTCTTGAACAAACAAAACAAAATTTGGATATGTTGAGATAAGCAAAATATATTACAAGAATTTATAACTTTAAACTTTTGTTTGTGTTTTTTTAATTTGACTGGTCTGAAGAAATGGCTCAGCAATTACGAGCACTTGCTGCTCTGGCAAAGAACCTGGGTTCAGTTTCCAACACCTGCATGGCAATTCGCAGCTGTCTTTAACTCCAGTTCCAAGAGATTCGACACTTTCTTGTAACCTCCCTGGACACCCGGAAAAATGTGGCGTACATAAATAGAGACATAATACTCATAACATATATAAATCCAAAAATAATTTAAGGAAAAAGAATTCCAAAGCTGCAGTTGATTAATTAATTTTCAGAACTAACCTTAAATGGTTGTTTGTCTGACTTCTGTACTTTTATAATTATTTTTATTAAGTAGTTTGGCTTGTGTTGAATTAAATACACTACTTACCCTGTGTTCTTTAAAGTAGTAAGAGGAGTATATGTCCAAAATTTAAGACTTAAAAAAATTGCAGTTTCAAATTACTACCTAAGGCCTGGAGCAGGTAAGAGCACTGCTGCTCTTTTAGAGGACACATCTTCTGGCCTCTTGGGGAGCTGCATACATATACACATAACATGCCGACAAAAAAAGCAGTCATGTGCATAAAATAATTCATGTTAAGAAGTAAAATACAGATAATTTATGTTGGGAATGATCATAAACTATAAAGACTGATTTTTTTATTTTGTATTTTTTTTAGATTTATTTATTTGTTATGTATACAGTACTCTGTGTGCATGTATGCCTGTAGGTCAGAGAGCATCAGATCTCATTACAGATGGTTGTGAGCCATCATGTGGTTGATGGGAATTGAACTCAGGACCTCTAGAAGAGCAGTCAGTACTCTTAACCACTGAGCCATCTCTCCAGCCCTCTCTTATATTTGTTTATGTGTATGAGTGTACATATCTGTGTATACCCCCAGAAGACAGAAGGAGCATCTACTCCCCTGGAGTTGTAGTTACAGGGGTTTTGAGCCATCTAATATGGCTGCTAGGAACTGGTGGGGCTTTTGTGTTTTGTTTTGTTTTTAAAACATAAAGTGAGAGTAGGGCTTTTGCCCTCAGAGTAGGAAATATTAGGGACATAATATTGGTTCATATTGTAAGTAAAATCTAGAAAATAGGTTATAACATTGCCTCTTGTTCAAACAGTAGAGGACAGGAAAGAAAAACCTCTGGAAAAACCAGCTGTCTCCACTTCTGTACCCACAAAGTCAACAGAAAGTGTCTCGAAGGCCTCATCGTGTGCCCCAGCAACTGTGCCCACGACAGCAGCTCCACCTCTTCCAAAGCCCATGAACACTTCGCTTCTGTCCCCTTCCCCTGCTTTGGTTTTGCCAAACCTGGCAAATGTGGATCTGGCAAAAATTAGTTCCATCCTTAGCAGCTTAACTTCAGTCATGAAAAACACTGGTAAGTGAGCCTAGTGAGGATGGTAAAACCTGGATTCCATCTTGGTTTTCACTGAACCATCAATTTTTTTTTTATTGCTAATGGTGAAATTTCTTCAATTTTTTTTTTTGGTGGGAGGGTTTCTCTGCGTAGCTTTATAGCTTGTCCTGACACTCAATCTGTAGGTCAGGCTGACCTCAAACTCACAGAGATCCGCCTGCCTCTGCCTACCAAATTCTGGGATTAAAGGGGTGTGCCATCATCGTCCGACAAATTTTTTCATTTTAAATACATTAACAAATGGATAGACATTATTTTTAAAAAGCTCAAAAATAATCTTAATATGCCAAAACAAACCACCCACAAATATTCATGGATGCATGAATTTGATGGATTAAATATTTGTAATACTATTAGTAGTTGAAATGTTGTCTGGGCAGTGGTGCTATATACCTTTAATCCCAGCACTTTGGAGGCAGAGACAAATGGATCTCTGTGAAGTTGAATACATTCTGTTCTATATAGTAAGTTCCAGGAGAACCAACGATACACAAAGAAACTTTGTCTCGAAAAACTAAGAAAAAATAAACATTGTCTATATTATTTTTAAGCCATTTTACTTAAAAACTTTATGATATCACACATTTTTATGTCATTAAATAATTGTCTAAACAGCTAGCTGGTTGTGATGGTGCATATCTACAGTCTCCGCAGTTGGAAGACGAGCAGGAGAATCCGGAGTTCAAGGATAGCCTGGGGTACATGAAACCCTTTCTTGAAAAAAATATGAGAGTGGGTAGGGAAATGGTCCAGAGAACGGCCTGATGCATAAGTCTGAGTATCTAAGTTCAGGTCACCATCACCCATGTAAAAACTAGGCTTAGCCATATGTGTGTACCCCACCATCTGGAGTGAGTGGAGACAGGTTGGGATTGGCAACCAGTCTAGAAGAAACATAAAGCTCCAGATTTAGTGTTTGAGACACTGTCTCCAGAAATTAGATAGTGACAGAAGACACCCAATATCACTTGGCCTCCAGGTGCACACATGTGAATGAGTGTACCTGTGCATATACCACATACACAAGAAAATTTATCTATGTCAACTTTAATTGTAATGTATGATAGTCCTTGTTATTAGATATCACTATGTTTTCAGCATTTTGCTTTGTAAAGAATGCTGAGATCTTTGCTATGCAAACCTGATGAGCCCTGCATTCAATTCTCAGGATCTGTTTTTATTGTTTTTGGGTTTTTTGTTTGTTTGTTTGGGTTTTTTGTTTGTTTGGTTGTTTTTTTAATTCAAGACAGGGTTTCTCTCTAAAGCAGTCAATCCTGGTTGTTCCGGAACTTGCTTTGTAGATCAAGCTGGCCTCAATCTCAGAGATCTGTCTGTCTCTGCCTCCTAAATGCTGGGATTAAAGGCATGCACCACTTCCTCCTGACTGTTCTCAGGATCATATGTGACTGGAGAGATCTGACTCCACAGAATTGTCATCTGATCTCCACACGCTTCCCCCATTCTCCACACAGTAACAACAACAACAATAAAAACACTAGAATGTACAACACACAACTGCAGAAAGATGGGGAAACAGATATTTCATCTGTGCTCTGCCCACTCTGTGTTATTTGGGGCTAGGGATCAGCATGTGGCCTAGACAATGCTGACACTCAGAAAACCATGAGGAAGAATAAGAATTCTAGGCCAACATTGGTTATATTGTTAAGACCCTATTTCTTTTTTGTTTGTTTGTTCAGTTTGGTTTGTTTGTTTGTTTGTTTGTTTTTTGGTTTTTTTTCGAGACAGGGTTTCTCTGTAGCTTTGGAGCCTGTCCTGGAACTCACTCTGTAGACCAGGCTGGTCTCGAACTCACAAAGAGATCTGCTTGCGTCTGCCTCCCTAGTGCTGGTATTAAATGTGTGTGCCAGGAAAAAAAAAAAGTGTGTGTGCTATCACTGCACAGCTGGAGACCCTGTTTCAAAAACACAAAACCAAAAAACAGCATGTAGATTTTTTTAAAGTATTTTCATGTGTTAGGACTAAATTGTTACCTAAGAGAGTATACTCCTTTATATACCTAGTAGTTGGAAATTTAACTGTTACCAACCCTTTCCATTGTCACGGTCAACCTTGAAAAGATAGTATCTATTCTTTTAATTAGACTATTTTTCATTTACTTATTTTCTCCTGTCTGCATTTCCCCTTTTAATGTGTTAATAACCAACCCAATATTTTGAGGTGTAAAAGTGTAAAGGAGTTTGTTTGTATAATGTCATTTTAAAGGTTGTTTCAAAGAAAAACCCTGGCCAATAACATAGGCTTGTCGTTACTATCCCATCCCTTCCCCCCACTTCCCAACCTGTTGGCAGAGACTGTACTTTCATTTCCCAGACTCCCAGACTGGAATAATCACACAGAAACTATATTAATTACAACACTGTTTGGCCAGTGGCTCAGGTGTATTCCAAGCTAGCTCTTACATCTTAAATTAACCCATTTTTATGCATCTATGTATTGCCACGAGACTGGCTTACTAGTAATGTTGTGGCATCTTTCTCCTTCAGCTTCTACATGGCATCTCCTTGATTCCACCCACTCTCTATATCTCTGTTTGGATTTTCTGCCTGTCTTTACTTTGCTAAGCCATTGGCCGAATCAGCTTTATTCGTCAACCAATAAAAGCAACACATATACAGAAGGACATCCCACATCACTGATCTCCACACCCCCCACCACAGCCCACACACCAGGCATATCATCAGAGTAGAAGTAGGTTGTCTGGTTGCTGCTGTGAAAACCAATGTGTGTGAAAATAACATAATGCTTGTTTTAAGAATATTATAAATAGAACAGTTCATATTTTCAGGTGTTTATCTTTGTATGTGTCAGAATGGGCACAATTTGTACATAAGTCACAAAAATTACTATTAAACAATCATTCATTGAGTGGAAAGTGTCATGAATTGAGTATTGCATTTTCTTGAGTTCATCTTTCTGCCACCAGGGGTCAGTTCTGCATCAAGACCTTCTCCAGCAACACCTACCAGTCCCTGCAACCTCACCAGTGGCCTGAAAACACCTGCTCCTGCCACAACAACATCTCACAACCCTCTGGCAAATATCCTCTCGAAGGTGGAGATCACCCCAGAGAGCATTCTCTCTGCTCTTTCCAAAACCCAGACACAGTCAGCCCCTGCACTCCAAGGTAAACGGACATGTGCCAGAGGGACTTGAATTGTGTAACAGTGTAATCTTGTATTCTAGTTCTGAGAATCCAAAGTCATGAAATGTACACTATAGTTAACTCCTTAGTGCCTTTATAGTTACCACTTGTGAAGTGGCATTTACAGAATTGAAAATGTCAACATTGAAACAGACTAAATATTATCTAGTCTGTTACCATCCCGTTGAGATAGGAAAACTAGGCTTGTTGCTGTGATTTGGTTGGTTAAGCCTGTCTGATGTGTGATGTTAAAACTGAAAACCAGTTTTCTTGATTATTTAATACTCTGACCTGCACCATGGCACCATTGGAGGGTTATATTAATTTCAGAATAGGGTTAGTGTGTGTTGACTTTTTTTTTTTTTTTTTTTCCCCTTATGAGGATGGTTTCAAGACAAGGTTTTTCTGTGTAGTCCTGACTGTCCTGGAACTCATTCTGTAGACCTTGAACTCACAGAAATCCACCTGCCTCTGCCTCCCAAGTGCTGATATTAAAGGAGTTCACCACCACTACCTGGTATGTGTTGAGGTCTAATGTTGACCTATAATACATCTTTCTTTTCTTCTATCTGTAATCTGTGCCTCATTTAAACTTCTCTTTTTGGCCTTCCCAGTTACATCTTCTACATAAAAGTGCTTCAGTTTTTCATGAGTCTTACCTGATCTTTCAATTCTTATTACCCAGATACCTGCACAACCTTTCTTAAGCATCTCAGTATAATTATGCCATCAATTATGAATTCCAGAAGAGTGTCATCATTATAAAACCAGGTCAGACAGATGTTGTTAAATATCCTATAATGCATAGACTAGTCTCAGCCACAGAATGTATGTAGTGTAACATGTCAGTATTAGTGAAGAGCCCCGTGCTGTGAGAAGAGCACTACAGCTATGTATTACTTCCAAACTGTTCTGGATAAATTATTGTTTATCCTTAGACAAAGAATTTTATTTTATAAAAGTAAATACTATTCAGTGATCATCTGAAACCTCTCTCTATTGGAACTAACAGGAAAGAATTGATGTTCCCAGTAATCCCAGTTCTTAGGATACTCAGATTTCAAGTTGAAGGCTAACTTAGGCTACAGTGGGATTCTGTTTCTGTGGTGGTGTGTGAGTGTGTGTGTGTGTGTGTGTGTGTGTGTGTGTGTGTATAATATGCATATATATAATTTATTTTTATATGTATTGGTGTTTTTGCCTGCATGTATGTCTGGGTAAGGGTGTCAGATTCCCCTAGAAGTGGAGCTACAAACAGTTGTGAGCCACCATGTGGGTGCCAGGAATTGAACTCAGGACCTCTGGAAAAGCAGTCAGTGCTCTTAACCAGTGAGCCATCTTTCTAGCACTGTGTTGTTGTGGTGGTCGTTTTGTTTTAAGCACAAAAAAAGGTTTGATAATCTCTAATAGCTCATCTTGTACAACTCAAGAGAGATTACAGTGCTCTTGGATTCTCCCTTTCTACCACCATCTTGTAGATGGAGTAACAAATTTAAAGTCATTCATATTAGTTTTTTTTCCCTTCAGATACATAACTGTATCTTAGAGTCCTCCTGCCTGAGTGCTGGGATTAAAGGCATGTGCCACTACCACCCTGAGAATACAATTTTTTTACACCTTTAATCCCAGTGCTCTGGAGGCAAAGGCAGGCAGATCTGAGTTCAGAAAGCCTGTCTCAAAACAAGAAAAGAAAATTTCTTAGAACTTTGTTCTGTTTTTGTTATCCACAATTTGTTGACAAATTTTCAAAAGAAAGACTTCACGGCTTGTTGACGTGAAAGAAATGTAGTAAAGTGACAAAAACGTCATATTACAAATATTACGAAAGTCTAATATCTTTTTTAATTTATTTATTTGTTGAAGGACAGTTTGTTGAAATTGGTTCTCTCATACAATGTGGGTGCTGAGGATCAAACGCTGATCGTCAGGCTTGGCATCAGGTGTTTTACCTGCTGAGCCATCGCACTGGCCTGACAGTGTCTATCTGAGAAGACAGTGCTCTGTGAAAGCACATGCCCACAGTGTCTGAGACATAATAGTCATACATACCTCACACCAGTAATCACAGCACTTGAGAGGTATAGGTAGGTGGATCCCTGTGAGTCTGAGGCCAGTGCGGTGTATATAGTGAGTTCTAGAGCATCTAGTCTTGAAAAATAAAAGAATAAACAAAGGACAGACATGCTGCAATTGACCCCTACCTGAGAGGCAGTGTCAGAAGGATCACAATTTATGCCAGTATGTGAAGCAGAAACAGTAATAATAAAATTTGTGTCTGGTCTGTAGGTTTGTAAGCTGGTATAGCCACCATGGAAGTCAGGATGAACTTTCCTGACTGAAAATGGAACTCAGATATGATTGCTCCTGGGTCTACATCTGAAGAACTCACATGAACACAGCACAGGGATTCTTGTGTGTCCTTGTTAATATTGCCTTGCTTTCAGTGGCAGAAAGTGGAACCAGCCAAGAGAGATGAAATATGCACACTACCCTTCTAATTTAATCCAGCCTCATGAAGAACCTGAAAAACCCAACATTTGCAGGGAAATGGGTGTAACTGAGATTATTGTGTTAAGCAAGACACAGAAATACAAATAACCATATTTTCTGTCAAAGGCATAATAAATTGTGTCTGTCTGTGTAGATGTTAAAATAAAGATCCATGAGAGGTGAAGAAAAGATCGTGGATGGGGGTGAAATAGATGTGGCATGACAGCAGATGGAATTCCTGTCCACAGAGAGGAGGGTGGAGGGTGGAAAGGTGACTAATGAAGTTTAATGACACGTGGTGTATGAACGTGCCATGATGAGGCCCATTTACTGAAATTAACTTTAGGATTTGTTCAGGCAGTAAATTGTTTTCTGTGCATGCATGAAGACCTGAGCTTAATCCATGGTACCCACATTAAATCCAGGCCTGGAGTTGTGTTTGGAATCCTTGTGCCAGAGAAGCAGTAACAAAAGAATCCTGTTGGCCAGCTGACTTGGCCTGATGGGTTAGCCCCAGCTCCCAGTGAGACCTTGCCTCAGAGACAGGTGGAGGCTCCTGAGAGGCTGATACTGAAGTTGACCTCTGGCTCCCACATGTAGGTGCCACATGTGCCTGTGCACAAAGAGAGTTAATTTTTAAATTCCTTAGTAAATACGATTTTAAATTGATATTTTGAAGAAGCACTAACTGAAGTATCAGGAATATTTTCTTCTCTTTTTCTAAATATTTATTATATATATATATATATATATATATATATATATATATACACACACACACACACACACACACACACACACACACAATATTCTGTCTGTTTGTATGCCTGCAGGCCAGAAGAGGGCACTAGACCTCATTACAGATGGTTGTGAGCCACCATGTGGTTGCTGGGAATTGAACTCAGGACCTTTGGAAGAGCAGGCAACACTCTTAACCACTGAGCCATCTCTCCAGCCCCCAGGAATATTTTCTTTAGATATTTCTTTACCAAAAGATACTTTTGGCAGATTTAGCAAGAACTAAAATTTTCATTTATGTCTAGGAAGTGAATAAACTTGACAAAATATGGTTGGTTCACAGGATCTTCCTTTTTAGTTTTTTGTCTTTTAGACTGTTTTTTTGCCCGGACATGGCGGTATACATTTGTAATTTTGGCAGGGAAGAATACCATGAGTCCATCCCAGCTATGTAAGGAGATCCTGGGGTTTGTTTCGTTTCATTTTCAGAGCACTTTGATTTCATTAACTTTAGCTTGCAACAAAGATTTTTTTTCTCATGGTTCTGAGGTTTGTCAGTTAGTGAACAGAGTTGAATCTCATCATTGTCAGTTTGTACAAACCAATAATCCTTGGGTTTTCCTAGCGGTAAAGCAGGAATTGTGCATTTTTGTATGTAAATATCAGCACTTCTCTTGGTCTGGCTTTGTCCATCTTTGTGTGGTGCCTGCTTTCTGTTTGTCACTGCTGTCTTTCACAGCCTTGGTCTTGAAAGCAATCTCTGTGATGCACGCCTGTGATCCTACCTTTATTAAGAGAAAGGAAGACTGAATGAGGACAGCCTGGCGTACATAGCAACACTCTGTCTCAAAAAAAAAAAAAAAAACTAGAAGAAAACGAAAAGAGGGGCTGGAACAGTGGCCCAACAGTTAAGAGCGTGACCTGTTCTTGTAGAGGGTTCAAATTCTGTTCTCAGCATTCATATCTGGTAGATTACAACCACCTGTGACTAGCTCCAGAATATGTAATGCCTTCTTCCTGAACACATATTACATACATTTATACAAATATATACACATAAATAAAAATAATTTAGAAAAAAGAAAAGAGCTGGCTGTAGTGGCATATGCCTTTAATCTCAGTACTCAGAAAGCAGAGGCAGGCAGAGCTCCATGAGTTCAAGGCCAGCCAGAGCTAGGTAGTTGACATCCTGCCTCAAATATAAATAATTAAATAAATTCAAATTTTAAAGGGGAAAAAAGACTGGATGTGATAGTGTACACTTAAAATCCCAACTTAAAAGGATTAGAGTTTAATGCCAGCCTAGATTTCATGAGACCCCTCCTACAAACTCCCATCCCCCATAAAAGACAAGACTGGGTGAGGAAAATCCTCAGTGGTTAAGAACATTGACTGCTCTTCCAGAGGACCCAAGTTCAATTCCCAGCACCCACACTCACAACTGTCTGTAATTCTAGTTCCAGGGCTTCTGACACCCATGGCAAAGCACCAATGCACATAAAATAAAAAATTAATTAAAAAAGACAGGGCTGGAGAGATGAAATTCATTGCCCACATAGCTTTCAGCAGTCTGTAACTCCAGTTCCGGGGATCCAGTACCTTTTTCTGGCCTCCTTGGCCATGCATGTGGCATATAGACATACATGAGGCTAGGGGGGCCAAACACCCATACACATGCAAAATAATTTTAAAAGTGACACTAATCTAACAAGAGATAAACTTCTTCATATATTCTCTATTAAAGCAGATTTCTGAATTTTGTATATGTTCTTTTCTTCATGAAAACAGCAGTGCTTGCTAACATATTGGAGTAAATTATGAAGAATAGAAAGGTGGGAAATTCATTTGTGTTTAGAGAGATTCCACAGCTCAGACACAGATACTGGCTTGGAATGTTGTGTTAAGAATTTGCTTCCGTTCCTCTCCTGCTTTGCTTTGTTTAAACTATGAATGATTCTGACATTGAAAATCCCCCTTTCCTGTGACCTTTTATTATTGGACTTTTATCTGGATTGTTCTGGGAATGTCTGAATGCTTTGCTGTCTTATGTTGATAAATAGGCCTGATGTTTTCTGTGACATTTAGACACTGCCTGCTTAGTCTAGATTCCTTTTAACTTCATGTTTTAAAATCTGTCTGGTTCCCACCAGAGTGAATGATCATATCTAATAAGCCCACTTTGTTTTCATCACCAGAGTGAATGATCATATCTAATAAGCCCGCCTTGTTTTCATCACGGTGTGGGTAGTGTTCTTTAACTCCTCTACTCTGTGTTTCTGCAGGCCTGTCATCTTTACTTCAGAGTGTTACTGGGAACCCAGTGCCAGCCAGTGATGCTGCATCCCAGAGCTCTACAACGTCCCCTGCTAGCACCACAGGTTCTACCATAAAGGGGCGAAACCTGCTCTCCAATACACAGTCCTTTATTTCCAAAAGCTTCAACTATTCTCCTAACTCGTCAACTGCTGAAGTCTCTTCAACTTCAGCAAGCAAGGCGCCGGTTGGGCAGAGCCCAGTGCTCCCCAGCACTCCTTTTAAATTACCGTCCAGTACTTTAGGATTTACAGGTACCCACAATACTAGCCCTGCTGCCCCACCTGCTGAAGTTGCCATGTGCCAATCCTCAGAGGTCTCCAAGCCAAAGCTGGAATCAGAGTCCACTTCCCCAAGCCTGGAAATGAAGATCCACAACTTCTTAAAAGGTAATCCTGGTTTCAGTGGCTTAAATTTAAACATCCCAATCCTGAGCAGTTTGGGATCCAGTGCCCCATCAGAGAGCCATTCCTCAGACTTCCAGCGTGGTCCCACTAGCACTTCAGCAGACAACACTGATGGAACCCCTGTTCGGGATGAACGGAGTGGGACGCCCACCCAGGATGAGATGATGGACAAGCCCACATCCAGCAGTGTAGATACTATGTCCCTACTATCTAAGATCATCAGCCCTGGTTCCTCAACACCCAGCAGTACAAGATCACCACCCCCTGGAAGAGATGAAAGCTACCCTCAAGAGCTCCCCAATTCTGTGTCTACGTATCGGCCCTTTGGCCTGGCCAGTGATTCTCCCTACAAGCAGCCTTCGGAGGGAGTAGAGAGACCATCTTCCCTGATGGAGTCGTCACAGGAAAAGTTCTTCCCTGATACTTCTTTCCAGGAAGATGAGGATTACCGAGATTTTGAGTATTCAGGGCCTCCCCCCTCTGCCGTGATGAACTTAGAGAAGAAACCAGCCAAATCCATCCTGAAGTCAAGCAAGCTTTCTGACACCACTGAGTATCAGCCAATTCTGTCCAGTTATAACCACAGGGCCCAAGAGTTTGGGGTAAAGTCTGCCTTCCCTCCATCTGTAAGGGCCCTCCTTGACTCTAGTGAGAACTGTGATCAGCTCTCATCTCCCCCTGGGCTATTTGGTGCCTTCAGCATAAGAGGGAATGAACCTGGGTCTGATCGGTCACCATCACCGAGTAAGAATGATTCATTTTTCACCCCTGACTCCAACCACAGTAACTTGTCTCAGCCTACTACTGGGCATCTCACTTTGCCACAGAAGCAGTACCCAGACTCTCCTCACTCAGTCCCACATCGTTCCCTTTTCTCTTCGCAGAATACCCTTGCTGCTCCAACTGGACACCCTCCCACATCAGGTGTGGACAAAGTCCTGGCCTCCACGATTTCCGCCACATCGACGATTGAGTTTAAGAATATGCTTAAAAACGCCTCGCGCAAACCCTCAGATGATAAGCATTTTGGCCAGACCCCCAACAAGGGTACTTCAAGTGATGGTGTCAGTCTGTCAAACCTCACCCAGCCCAGCTTGCCTACCCCTGACCAGCAACAGGAAGAACACTATCGCATAGAAACCCGCGTCTCTTCCTCCTGTTTAGACTTGCCTGATAGCACAGAAGAAAAGGGAGCCCCCATAGAAACTCTGGGTTATCATAATGCAGCCAATAGGAGGATGTCAGGGGAGCCAATACAGACTGTAGAGTCCATACGAGTTCCTGGGAAGGGAAATAGAGGACATGGGCGAGAGGTTTCAAGAGTAGGTTGGTTTGATCTGAGCACACCAGGCAGCTCTTTTGACAATGGTCCCTCAGGTGCCTCTGAGTTGGCATCCCTTGGGGGTGGGAGCAGCGGAGGCCTCACTGGCTTTAAGACAACGCCATACAAGGAACGGGCACCCCAGTTTCAGGAGAGTGTCGCCAGCTTTCATTCCAGCAGTTTCAACTCAACATTTGAGCATCATCTCCCCCCATCCCCTTTGGAACATGGGACACCCTTCCAAAGAGAGCCAGTGGGGCCGTCATCTGCCCCACCTGCCCCTCCTAAGGATCATGGTGGTATCTTCTCTCGAGAGGCACCCACTCATCTGCCCTCTGTGGATCTTTCGAACCCCTTTACAAAGGAGGCATCTCTGGCCCACGCTGCTCCACCACCTCCTCCTGGAGAGCACAGCGGAGTTCCTTTCCCTCCCCCACCCCCTCCTCCACCCCCTGGGGAACTTAGCAGCAGTGGAGGGAGTGGTGTCCCCTTTGCTACTCCACCCCCTCCTCCGCCTCCTGTTGACCACTCTGGGGTTGTACCTTTCCCAACACCACCACTGCCAGAGCATGGAGTGACTGGGCCTGTGGCAGTTTTTCCCAAGGACCATAGTTCCCTCCTTCAAGGGACCTTGGCTGAGCATTTTGGGGTGCTCACAGGACCCAGGGACCTCAATGGCCCTGGTCTTAGCCGTGCACGAGAGAGCCTGAGCCTGCCTTCCCGCCCTCTGGAGCATCTGGGCCCAGCCCTTGGAGGAGGTGGGGGAGGCAACACCAGCAGCAGTGGCCTTCCCTTGGGTCCCGCACACAGAGACGCCATCGGCCGGAGTGGTATGATTTTACGGAGTCCCCGGCCAGACTTTCGGCCTAGGGAAGCTTTTCTCGGCAGAGACCCATTCCACAGTTTAAAGAGACCCCGGCCACCTTTTGTTAGAGGCCCTCCGTTCTTTGCACCAAAACGCCCATTCTTCCCTCCCAGGTACTGATGGAAATCAGGGAAGGCATTTTGAACAGTCTAGAGAGCATTGGAAGTAGTAGTTTGGTTTCTTGTTTTTGTTTCCTCTCTTGAATTTTTTGTTTGTTTGTTTGTTTTTAATGAAGGGCTTCCCTTCCAAATTCAGAAAGCATACATGGTGGCCGTGCACTTAGGACCTTTCCCAAATTACTTGCATTTTCCCCCTTTCTTTAAAAAAAAAAAGTGAACATAACTAAGTCCACTTCATTTGGCTGTGGGTTTGGGGAGTAGGAAGGAGAACAATATTTTATCCCATTTCTATTGGAAAGATAACTTACATTTGAAATAAAACTTCGGTCAGTACAGGTAATAACATGTGCAATGTTGGGGTGTCATTTGGGGGTTGAACTTGCTAATAGTGGTGGGAGGATCTCTGTCTCCTTCCCCCTCCAGCTAAGCAACTTCTGGGACCGGCTTTTCTCCCTTTGTATGCTCTGCCCTGCTGAAGGCCAAGAGGTGTTTGCAGAAGGACAAAATATGGGCAATTTTGGGCCTGCCAGGTGTATTTGCTTTATTTTAAAGGCATGTTGAGACAGAGTTCTTTATTATCTTTTGTTTTTGTTTTTTAAGCATTCTCCTCTGCACTATTACCAGGCAGTGAATCTAGGCAGTACAAACTTCAGTCTATGTAGAAGAAAGTTTTCTCTTGCTGGGTGTGGTGGCACACACCCATAGTCCTAGTGCAGGGAGGCAGGGACGGGAGAGAATGGCAAGTTTGAGGCCAGCTTGAGCTATATAGTGGAACTTTGTCTCAAAAAGAAAGAAAAAGTCTCATCCTTAAGTGAGAAGCCTAATAAAATTTCAATATGAAGATGAGGAATGGTCATGGTATGTAAACTAGGGAAGGGATCATTAATGGTGCTGTGTGACCATCTGTCCTTTGTGGACAAGGAAGCGTTTGGATGGGTCTGCATATTTGTTCTAAGCTCTTACCCCCTGTTTTCCCTGACTTTTTCTCCCTGAGTTACTAATTCTGACTAAATTCTTAAACAAGTGTAGCTAAAATATTATCCTTGCTTTCTTAAATGTTTACGTAGACGTTCGTTTTACAGTGCCGCCTCACTGGTGGTTTTCTGCAAACATGAACTACCGGAGGAAGTACTTTGCCTTTAGAGTAATTTCCCCGTCTCAGTCCTCTGTTTACCCTGCTCTTGTTCCTTCAGAGGAGAAGACAGGTGGGTATTGCTGGCCTTTGTTACAGGGGAAGTGGGGTCCTGTTGAATCCAAGTTGGCCCTCAGCAGTTAGTAACTAGATGTTTTCGGTGCCCACCTCCCATGTCAACTTGCAGATGTTTTGCCTGTGTCATTGCCACGAAGGGAAGAGTTTTCTTCCTTACATTAAAAGGCTTGTTTGTGTTTCTGCATCTTATACTTAGGGGAAAGACAATCACTGTGTTTGGAGTGCTTTTATCTTTATCTGAGAAGCAAATACCGCTTACTACAATTTCTGTTGGTGTGTTGCACCAGGGTAAACGCTAATAATCTCCAGGTAGGTGTGTCAAACAGTAATGAGCTTTTGAAGGGATTCTGACAAGTTAGGATAGAACTTTCAGGAATCAAGGGAGTGCTTTGAATTTCTCAGTGGGGT
Organism: Microtus oregoni; assembly: GCF_018167655.1. Taxonomy (NCBI): domain Eukaryota; kingdom Metazoa; phylum Chordata; class Mammalia; order Rodentia; family Cricetidae; genus Microtus; species Microtus oregoni. The sequence continues at coordinate 2,884,109 of NW_024543830.1, read as the reverse complement.
AGGAAAGATGGAGAAAAGTGCAACATGTGATCAAAGACAATCCTTTGCCTCAGAACAAACCACTTTCAGAAGAAAAACTGTCCAACATAGTCTGGGATCTGTGTTCCATGTAAGGGTGCAAGAAATCGTCTTCATTCACTTCCCTTTTTGATCCAGCTCTTTCTTTCCTTTCTCAAACTTCTGTAGTTCAGTCCACAAAAATGCATGATTCCATGACCTTGTGAGGGGATTGGGTATGTAGCATAGCAAAGCAAAGGAAATATAGTTATATTCAGTCTTAAGACATTTGTTTAGTAAAAAAGCATCAAACGGGGGTGGGAGAGCAGGAGAATTGTGACTTTCGGGATTGGGTCCCCCCCCCCCCCGAAATTAAGTGATGTTCTTCAGTCTAGAATAAAAGAATGTGAATTCTTTCTTCCGCTGTTTACTTGAAAAGGCTCTCTGACCATTTGGTTTTCTAAGAAAACCTGGGAGTACCGGGATAGTGTTTTCTGGAGTGTAGCAGCAATTGTCCTCAAACACATACTGGCCAATACATGAGACAAGTACTTTGTACAGTTCAAGGGTGGACTCCCCAGGGGTTGGGCTTTTGTGGGACATTTTTTGTTTTTGCCACAAAATCTTGAGTGTTTTTCAGGGTGGAAGTGAGGATTGTATGAAGCTGTTGGATATTTTAAGGAAATCTGTCTGCAACAGTAAATGAAGACAACTGTATATATGTGATATAGTGAAACAAAAGACATTTCTGGTATTCATAAAGATAAAACAAGGGATTTTCTTTCTGTGTCTGTGATTTAAACTCCGTACCATCCTCTGACTTTTGTATTTTCCCCTGAGTTTAAACAAAATAAACAAGATATTTTTTAAAGAATGTACAACATAGTGTGTCTCAGCGAGGACTTGAGTCATGAAGCAGAATTAAGTAGTTGTCCCTAAGGTCCTTGGTGCTCATTGTAAAACCACAGACAAAGAATTCTATGAATACTCTATACCACCCAAAATTCCTTGATGCTAGATCAGAACTAGGATCCTTAAAGGTTTCCTGAGAGTTCACTCTCCAGTCAGCTTAGATGATAGCTCCTCACTGCACCTCTCTGCCCTCCCAAGGATGGAGGTCAGCAGAACTCTGTTGGTTCCCTGGAGGGTGCAGTGAGCAGTGTAGGACAGATCCTTTCTGATATCAGAAACAATATGCTATGTATGGTACAGCAAGGCTATCTAGACAATGTGAATTGGCTCAGCTTTCTTCTCGCAGAATATCCACTCGGTCCTAACATTACCATTGACACAGTTAAGCTTCAGCTGTTAGGTTTTGAATCGGCTGTAAATTACTGCTCCCTCCCCCACCTCCATATTTTTAATTGGTGGGGTAACCTGTTAAGATTTAGGGGGGGAAATAGCTATGTTGGATTGATACTCTCATGTGTTCAGTGTGGAAAACAAATACATGCTTTTAAGAGGCAAGAACAATGAAATCCTTTTGGAATGTGTATTAATATCATTTAATAAAATAACAGTTCTAAAGGTTTGACATTTTTCTTTGAGATTCGGGCTTTGACCAAGGGCCCCTGGCTGCTCTGGTGAATGCAAACAGAAACTACTCAAGAGCCAAAACTGCAACTTTTGTATCACAGACCTGTGGTTAGAGATGCTAAATTTCCTCCATCGAAGATGCGGCGTGACTTTCCAGGGTCAAAGGAGAAACAGGCTACAGAATGGAGAAAGAAAAGCTGGGGGTAGCCCTGAAGATGCCTTCTGGGGTATATGGGGAAGGACAGAAAGTGGCATGTGTACCCACACACACAAGGCATGTGTGCACAGACCACCTGTTCGTTCTCTCTGTAGCCACTTGCACTTAACCTTTCCCAGCTTTGGGGGGGGGGGGGGAAATTGCCTCCAATATTGTTTTCCAGTTTAATAAAATGTGGTTTTCTTTGTTGTGTGGTTAACTTTTCCCCTCTTACATTGAACTTTTCCATCTGTCCTCTTTAGACTTGTGCGTTGTCACTGAAGTCTGGCTGAGCCTGTAAGATCTTCATGGCCTCCTCGGTGTTCTGTTTGGTCCTCTGCATTGTAATGGGTGGGATGCGGTCAGGGTGCTCAGGGAGTGATCGATAAGTGAAGTGGGTTATACTGTATAGATTATATGTGTGTTTTCCAAATACTGTACAGCTGTGAACCAAGGGAAAAAGGTGATGTTTTGGTTGTCAGGCTTGCGGTGCTAAGCATCAAACCCACGGCTTGTGCATTGTAAGCAAGCACGGACCATTGAAGGACATCTAACTATAGGGAACATTTTCAAAGCAAGCATAGAGTTGAGGGCAATGTGTGGGAAAGCGTCCTTTTGGTCATCTATATCTGTCCTTGGTGACATGGGTGATTGACCTGCCATGTAGAACTCATACGTAGCCTCTCTTACTCCATCCTTTTTCATAACCCAGTGAGGCTTAATAAATGGAATGTTGGCTTAAAGGGATCACACGGGATAGTCACTACATCTGGGCCAGGCTTGGGTCACTGGCAGGGTAAAAGGCTCTGAATAGCAGCCCTGATTTCGTGAAGCTCCCCGTGTCACAAGACCTCAGAAGTGGCAGCAGTCTAGGGAGCACACCCAGTTCCCAGGGCGTACCACTACACTGACTCTGGAGTCTGATTCACCTTTGCTTCCTTGTCTCCACTAAAGCTCAGCTGGTCACTGAAAGTCTGCACCTGAAGGAGCAACATCTTTTAGACTTCTGCCTTGGCCTCTGGGCATGTTGGTGAAAAACTATGTGGCTTCTGCTCCCCTTCTCCAGTTTGTTTTATTCTATTTGGGCCAATCAATTTTTTTTTCTTATTTTGGTTTTTTGAGACAAGGTTTCTTTATAGTTTTGGAGCCTGTCCTGGAACTAGTTCTTTTACCAGGCTGGCCTGTAACTCAAAGACATCTGCCTGCCTCTGCCTCTCGAGTGCTGGGATTAAAAGCATGTGCCACTACCGCCTGGTATATTCGGACCAATCTTACACAACAGGAATGAGTTACCTCCTCTTGTGTGGAGACTTAGTAACATCATCAGAATGGGTTTGGGGGTATTAGGGTGTTTCTCATTCTTGCTCATGAGTAACTATAGACAAATCTGATCAGTTGCTGTTCACAATTGCTGAGGAGTAACTCACTGAGGTGGTAAAGACAAGTCTTCTAGAAGATCACCTGTAAGCTGTCTCAAGCACCTGTTTCTGTGCAGATGGGGAGAACATGACAAGGGAAAGGAAGAAGAGATACAAAGCTAGAGGTCCCAGTCAACCTGTGAACAGAGGAACACTTTCCTTAGTTAAAAAGTTGCTTTTGTTTTGTTTTTGTGTGGGTAGGAGGGGACTAATTTGCAGTAGAGCACATGCTTAACATTTAAAAGGCCCTGGTCTAGGAACAAAGGGGATTGGGTGAGGGTTTTTTTATTTTTATTTTTTAAATTTCATTTATTTTTTTGGTGTGTGTCTCTGCATGCGTGCTTGGAATCAAGCTCAGGACCTCATACATATAAAGCACGAATCGGTATCCCAGCCTCTCCCCTTTTTTGTTTGTTTCCTAGTCCCTTTGTTCTCACCTAGGCAGGAGCCTCTTTGGGCGGAAGCATAGGGAGATCTGTGGTGGCACCTGAGAAACGAAACCATCATCTGTTCATGTTTGACTCAAAAGGATGTTGCTAACCCAGTCTATCTTGGACTTGTTTGGGTTCATGGCAAACTAAGTGTTCTCCAAATTTTTGTTTCTTATTGTATTCTCTTGTATTTGTAACATGGTCAAGTCCTTTGACGTTTGATCTGTGGAAAAGAAAGGACCTGACGGTTCTGTTTTTCTTGGGCCATCTGTGAAAATGGAAAGAAAGGATATTGACAACATCCAGTTTTGCTCCCCCGCCTGCTTTCATATGGTAGAGCCCTTTGCGTCCACATGAGCAGTTAGTCCTTGCCGAGGCCAATAGAGGTTAGTAAAGTATAAAATTGGTCCCATGTTAGACCTTCCACATTACTTAGCGAATCCTCTATCTAAACTTGACTTCCCAGCATTTGCTAAATGAGCTGGAGCTGTAAGAGTGGTAGTGTTCTCGTTTGTGAGGCTCAGGCCGTGTCCCGGAGCTAAAATGGATTTGAGGGCTATACACTGATCCCGGTGGATGAAAAAGCCGCTCATTGGAGATAGCTTCTAGTGCCTTAAAGCTAGAAAGACAAACTCTTTCTTTTACCAAAACTTCAGCCAGGTGAGGATCCCTGGTCTTTGTTTTTTGTTTTCTTTTTATTAATTTAATTGAAGCCTGGTCTAAGAGTAGAAGAGAAATTCCTAAATTTTGATTAAGGATCTAAAACATCCTTCATTGCAGACTTTCCTTACACTTTTGTGACTCTCGTTTATTCATTTTCTACAACCATAGAGGCAAGTCGGGAGGCATCACCTTTTTTGACTTTCTTGAAACTCTTCACTCTAAAAGACCTTTTTGGCCACAAACATCTGAGTCATGATGTTTGAAAGAAAAGGAAGCAAATCCATGTTAGCAAGCACGATTCATTATGAGTAATCTGGGTTTACTTAGGGTGTCATCGTGGATGTATGAGCAAGCCAGGCTGTGGGTTTGGACAGACTAGGATTTGGCCGTGGGATCATTTCCCATGGTTTAAAGGGAGCATAAGAACACTAGACTGAGTACTTGGAATGAGATGAAATGATGAAATAGTGATGCACCCAAGGACTCAGGCACGAGTGGGGTGGGCAAAAAAAAAAGTTTCAGAGATATTTTTTCAGATAGACTAAAGGTTTAGGGTTCCCCGAAGCCAAGGCATGTACTAGGAGAACCATTGATTAATGCATTGGTCTTAGCTGTCTGGTTTGCTTCAATGGGCATACAACATTCCTTCCTCTACTGCAGCACAAGTTACATATGTGATTATGTGGTAGCTGATCAATCAACACCAGCCCAGTGCATTGCACATAATAAATGTTGAAGGATGAGTGTAAGGAGCTGTCATGCAGGGTGGCATCTCTCTGTGATCCTAGCAAAAGGACACAGTGGAATAATTTTTATTAATGTCAAAAGGTAGAGTTTCCAGTACATACTTAACTCAGTGATTATTGAGTGTCTACCATTTTGTTGCCTGTCTCTGTTACATTGTCACAAGAAAACCTTGTTCTGCCATTGCCATCCTTTCTAAATGCTACTTAAAATGCTGTGCTCTCACCACAAGAATGCACACTCAAAATCTCTACAGCCTTGTCTCTTTCTTTGTATTTCAGGATGTCTAAGATATCAGAAGATGGAGCCCCAGAGTGGGCTATGATGCAAGTCAGCTGCCATCCCCAGACAGAACTTTGGGCCTCTCTGGAAGCCTAAGTTAAGCAGCTTTTTCTGACAACTCTTCCACAAGACCCCTTGATCCTATCACCACTGCAGTCTGGGAATGGACTAAGCATCCTTACCCCCAGGTGAGGGGACTAATTGAACCCGAACAGGCGCTAACAAGTTCCCTTCCCTTTATGCTTCTCCACACATCTGACCATGTTTCTGTTTTTACTGTATAAAGCTAACTAAATATAGCTAGCCCTGTATCCTAGATTGAATGGTGAAGAATAAAAGATAAAGGAAGATGAAGGCTGGAGTAGTAATGAAAGGCACAAAGTTTAGGTGAGGAACAGAGAAATGCCTCTAAGGTGATCAGGGAGGGGGTCAGCTAGAGGAAGGACACAGAATGCTGGAAGCGTGCAAACCTGAAATTCATCAGCACCTTATTTTTTTTATAATTTTATTTATTTGGTTTTTTTTGAGACAGGGTTTCTCTGTGGAACTGTCCTGGCTGTCCTGGAACTCACTTTGTAGACCAAGCTGGCCTCGAACTCATTGAGATCCACCTGCCTTTGTCTCCCTAGTGCTGAGATTAAAGGCCTGCACCAACACCGCCCAGGTCATCAGCACTTTTTGACCTTAAACTATCTTCTGTGATTTTTCAAATTCCATTTCTGGGACCAGTAAGATGGCTCGTCAGATAAAGGCACCTGCTGCCCAAACCTGGCAACCTAAGTTCTATGCCTAGAACCCACATGATGTGAAAGTACAGAGCTGCCTCCAGGAGGGTGGCATCTGCAGGAGGGTGGCATCTGGCCTCCACAGCTGTGCTGCCTGTGCCCACAAACATACTTCATACACACACAGCAATGACAAATTAAAATTCACATCTAGCTGTGTCTTAAAGTCCCTCCACCAAGAATGACTAGGAAGGGCCCAAGGAATGGCTTCCCCCGATTGTTCCAGTATTAGAGTTGTTATATCCAATGGTAATAGCAGCATTTTGCTGCTGGTGCCTCTTATGGTATATCAAACATTGAGAGTTTAACTATTTACATCAGGTGTACCTCAACAACTGGAACAGATACTCCCCTGACCCTGACAGGGTTGTTGTCCTGGAACTCGCTTTGTAGACCAAGCTGTTCTCAAAGGAGTGTGCCACCACCACCCAGCTGGACTGGATATTTTTCTTCTAGCTTTATAGATGAGAAAATCGAGATTACAGAAACAGTTCACCAAAAACTACTTAGTACCAGTTCCAGGATTTACACTAGATGTTTAATTCTAGTGTCTGTACTCTTGTTTCCTTCCTGCTTTAAGGATGTTTAAAAATTTATGATTAAAGGAAAATGACTAATTTCCATTCCTGTTTTTCTCTCACTCTTGCTCTCAGGAGGTCTGCCCTTGTCCTAAAAGTTGGGCACCTTCCTGTCACTTTGGGCATCAGGTATGTGCCACAGCTTCCACCTTCCGGTCAACCGGAACCTTTCCCGGAACGACTGCTGCGGTGTGGGACGTGCCTCGGCGGATATCCTGTGGGGGTGGTACCTGACCGAGTGGCGGCTACTTTATCCAATAGGAGGGGATATTGTTAGCTCAGACGCCAATGAGGACTCTGGTGAGAAAGAAGCGGTGATCTGAGCATGGAGGCACCGACTTGAGGCAGCATGGCTCTCTGTCTGAGGTGGCGCCGGCTCGGGCTCCCGCTGCCGGGGTTCCGCGGCTGCGAGCTGCACACAGTGCATGAGGTACGCAAAGCTCCTAACCGTCCGGCCCAGCAGAGTCCAAAGCACAGGCTGTCCAGCCTTCCCATACCCTGCTGCCCCACTCTGAAATGTGCGGTCCCCTTGAATTCCCAACCTGACGCCTACTGTGAACTTAAACCCCCACCGCCCCCTTTGCGGAGTAGTGGAAATACGGCCAGAAATAACCTCCTAATTTGTGCCTTTCTCCTCAGGCCTCTGTGCTGACTCCTCCCCATTGGCTGGCAGAACGATTTGCCCTCTTTGAGGAGCTATGGGCCGCTCAGGTGAAAAGGTTAGCGAGTGTGACACAGAAGAAAGCCCAGGCTATTAAGATATCACTTCCTGAAGGCCAGAAGGTAGATGCTGTTGCGTGGAACACAACCCCTTACCAACTAGCCCAGCAGATCAGGTATCAAGCCATCCTCTACTTACAAGAATTATTTTTTCTGTCCATTATTTTCTCTGCACCTGGTCAGGGAAAGAAAACAGTTTTTTTTTTTTTCTTTGTTTCCTATCAAAAGGGTAGTGTTTGGTCAGGAAGAGGAGGTGAAGTCATCTAAGTGATTGTCACACAAGCCTAAGGGCCTGTAGCATATGCCCCCCCCCATAAATAAATGAAATAGTATTTTAAGTTTAAAAATAAAAAGGGTGGATGTGATGACATGTTCTTGTAATCCCAACAGATTCCTGTACTGTCTGGCCAGCCGCCCACCCTGCTGGGGGAGCTCCTTTGCCAATGAGAGACTCTGTTTCTAAAAACATGGTTAATGGCTCCCAGGGAAGAATACACACCTACACCCCCCACCCCCAAAGAAGCATCTTTTAAAAGAAAAACTATTGTTGGGTATGGTGGTGTGCACCTTTAATCCCAGCATCCACGGGGCAGGTGGGTCTCTAATGCAAGGCCAGCCTGCTGGATACCGTGAGTTCCAGGCAACCTGGGCTGTGTAGGGAGAGTCTGTCTCCAAAATTTTTTCGTACAGAATTTATTTTTCGTGTTTAGTATGTTTCCCTGTCCTCGCGCTCACACACGTGTGCCTGTGCACGCCCACACACATGCATGACCCAGTGCACAGTGGAGGAAGTTCTTTCCTTCATCAGACTTGACAACAAGCACCCTTACCCCTTACAGACATGCTCGGGCTCCATGTTTGAGCTGTCTTGACTCTTCTGCCTCCACTTCCTGAGTTCTGACCTTAGAGGTGTGCACCACCATTTCTAGTTAATAGAAGACTGGGAATCAAACCCAGGTCTATTTGCATGCAAGCAAGCTTTCTACAGACTGAGTTAGATCTTCTACCCATGCTTTTTTTTTTCCAAGTTCAAGGACAGTTTTATTTGACTTAAAGAAAAAAGCCTCCCACCTGGCAGTGGTGGCACTGTTCTTTAATCCCAGCACTTGGGAGACAGAGGCAGGTGGATCTCTGTGAGTTTGAGGTCAGTCTGGTCTACAGAGCAAGTTCCAGTACAGCCAAGAGTATGCAGAGAAATCCTGTCTCAAAATATGAATAAAGCCAGACAGTGGTGGCACACGACTTTAATTCCAGCACTAGGGAGGCAGAGGCAGGTGGATCTCTGTGAATTCGAGGCCAGCCTGGTCTATAAGAGCTAGTTCCAGGACAGGCTCCAAAGCTACACAGAGAAACCCTGTTGCGAAAAACTAGAAGAGAGAGAGAGAGAGAGAGAGAACGAACCTACCTGCAGGGCAGTCAAGCTGTAAATCTTAGCAGCTGCCTGAAGAGAACGAGGAGAGAAGGGGCAAGGCCAGGCTGCTAAGTTGTTGTGGAAATCAGAGAAAGCAGCTTACTGTCTATGGAAGAGTAGTGAGACCCAGCCACACCTCATGGTGACTCAGGGCAGTGTTTACTGTAGTCTTGGCTGGCCTTGAGTTTATGAAAATCTTCCTGCTTAAGCCTCCCAAGTGCTGGATTACAGGTGTGAGCCACTATACCCGAATAGCCTTTCTTGCCAAATTTGGTGGTAGAGGCCTATAATCTTCACATTCAGACAGTGGAGGCAAAAGATTCAGAATTCAAGGCCAGCCTGGACCGTATAACAAGACCTATCTTTAAAAGGGAGCGAGGGGTCCTTGATAATTTATCTTTGTAGTTTCAGAGTCTCTGTCCTTCTGTTATCCATTGAGCAAAGGAATAGTAAGTTTTATTGTTCTGGAAGCTCATTTCCACTTAAAAAACATAAAGCTCCTGAGATACCTGCCTCTTGTCCTTGTGGGCTGTGACCTCACTCTTCTCCATCGCTCCTGCCCTCGCCTGCTGCAGCTCAACCCTGGCTGACACCGCTGTGGCTGCTGAAGTAGATGGAGAGCTCTATGACCTGGAGCGGCCCTTGGAGACAGACTGTCACCTCAGATTCCTGACCTTTGATTCCCCAGAAGGCAAAGCGGTAAGTTTCTTCCACATAACAAGAACAGAACCTAATTAGCTAAACGATCTTTAAACTGGAAATTCTAATTTTTATTTATGTATTTTGATTTTTCAGGATAGAGTTTCTCTGTGTAACCTTGACTGTCCTGGAACTCACTCTGTAGAGCAGACTAACCTTGAACTCACAGAGATCTGCCTGCTTCTGCCTCCCCATTGCTGGGATTAAAGGCCTGCACCACCACCACCTAGCGAAATTCAAATTTTTTTTTTGCCTCAGTTTCTCAGTTTGCAACTGAGGAGACATGCCACAGACTATATTCACCATCTGATCAAAGCTGGAAGCCTTGATGAAGGCATTTACTTAGCATTGTTCTGTTGATCAAACAGCTTGTGTGCTAGTGAAAGGGAGAGAATGAGCTGAGAAGCAGAAGGGTAACGTGCCTTTTCAACCTCTGCAATTCTTGAGTACACACAGTGCAAGTCACCCGTGATGTGTGCTCACTTCTCATGGGGTTCCATGACTGAGCATAAAACCTAGGTGCTTTGTTCATTCCGTGTCAGCTCAGGTATCACAGAGCGTGCTTACTTAGGATCCAGAAAAATGTATTTCTTTTGTCATCCAAATGTGGACAGTGAACAAATCCAAGAATAGTTCCATCACACTAGATTTCTGGACTAGAAAAAAGTGGCACCAGAAGGCAAAGCAGAAGCTGCGGATGGCGAATGGATGATGCCCTGAATTGTAGCGACACACACACACAAGCAACAGTGACAGCAGACGCCAACCGTAGCTTTCTGTCTGTGTGTGCCAGCACAGCCAGTCAGGAACCACACTCTTTCTAAGTACTATATCAGGAAGCTCTAAAGCAGGAGGCACTGGCCTCCTGCTTCTGTGCCCCTGGCCCGGGAACACTGAAGATGTGTGAGTTGGATCTGCACTTCCACCCAGCAGCAGAAGAGACAACATTGGCTCTCTGCTTTAAAGAAAGATTTTATTTTATACCTGTCGGTGCCTGTGTGTTTGTACATGTCTACCTATGTGCCTGGTGCCCATGGAGTCTAGAAGAGGGTGTCAGATCCCCTGAAGTCAGAGTTACAGGTGACTGTGAGCCACGATCTGGGTGCTGGGACCCAAATCTGCTTCACCTGCAGGAACAGCATCCTTGAGCATTAGAGCGTCTCTCCAGCCCCCTTTAGACAACTGTTTACTGTGCAGAAGTCACTCTCATAAACCTAGACTCTCCATTTTGCAGCAGGCAATCTTAAAACAAGTGCTACAGCTTCTCAGCCAGCTCCGAGGAAGGCAGCAGAACCGGGACCTAGCCAGCAGTTGCCGAGCTCATTTTGGTCCTGTCCCTCCAGGTATTCTGGCACTCTAGTGCCCACGTTCTGGGCGCAGCAGCTGAGCAACAACTGGGTGCTGTTCTCTGCCGAGGTCCAAGTACAGAATCTGGCTTTTACCATGATTTCTTCCTGGGAAAAGAGAGGTGAGCCGTCCAAGGAAGGGGATTGATTCTGGGGTGGTTTCCGGGGTCTCAGAGCAAGTGCAGTTTCGAGGAGAAGCTCTAGCAAGTTTGTCTTCTAACTCTGCTGGAACCCCCTCTTCCAGTCCGTGGGAGTTTATTACTATTGTGGTCTCATTCCTCCGGCTTTCCTTCCTTCAGCACACACTGTCTTTCTGCTCCTTCTCTCTCCCTTTCTCATTTTTAGCCCAGGCTGGTCTTGAACTCATGATCCTCCTGTCTTGCCTATAGAGTGCTTGCCTAGCATGATCACAGACCTGTGTTTAGTCTTCAGCACCATGCACACACAAAATAATCTATGCTGTTGTTCTGGTGCAGCCCTTTGATCCCAGCACTCAGGAGGCAGAGGCAGGCGGATCTCTGTGAGTTCATAGCTAACCTATATGGTCTATAGAGTGAGTTCCAAGATAGCCAGGGCCACAAAGAAAAACCCTATCTTGAAAAACAATCCAACAAATAAAAACTATACATAATTTCCGATTTGTTTTTTCTGAGTTTGTCTTTGCCAGTTAATTATAGATTTCTTCGTCAAAGGGCAGAACTTTACTTCTTAGCTAATGTGTCATGACTCGGGTTGTCTCTGAAGAAGCAGGTCAACAATTCCCTTTTCCAGGACAGTCCGGAGCCCAGAGTTGCCCCTTTTAGAACGGATTTGCCAGGAGATCATAGCTGCAGCACCGCCGTTCCGGAGGCTAGAGGCTTCTCAGGATCAGCTTCGGCAGCTCTTCAAGGTGAGTTGGCAGTAGGAGAGGAGTTTGGTGAGACTTGAAGGAAAGGGTGGCTCCAGGATGCCCTTGTAGCTCCACACGCCTTTCTGCCTTCCTCTAGGATAACCACTTCAAGCTTCATCTGATCGAGGAGAAAGTGACAGGCCCAACAGCAACAGTGTATGGGTGAGCCTTGTCAAGAGCAAAGAACTGGACTAAAGGAAGGGTGGTGGCTGATAATCTGTATTGCTCTAGAAAAAGAAGTGGGAAGAGGAATTTGCTTTTACTCTCTGTTGGCAAAACAGCTTCTGTATCAACACCCGTTCTGTCAGTTGAAGCTGAACTGAACTGAACAGGAACACGTGGAGAGCACTAAGAGGCCTCTCTGTCTCAGGTGTGGCATGTCAGTGGATCTTTGCCGGGGCCCCCATCTACGGCACGCTGGACAGATTGGAGCTCTGAAGCTTCTGGCGGTGAGCTGACGGTGTGATTAGATGCCCTGCTCTCTCGGGAGAGAGCTGCAGAGCCGAAAGAAAGCCCTCTGCCCCTTCTCCGCTTGATGACTATGAGGGAATCTAGGAAGAAGACAGGTTCCCCCATTCTGGAATCTCAAGGTTTCATGGCAGGGTCCAGAATTCAATTTAGACTCCCTAGTCTGGGTCTGGATTAAGGGAAATGAAGCAAGATCGTGACGGGGTCATATGAGGAAGGCATGTGTCGAGAAGGACCATGTCTGGGAGAACAGGTGCTTCTGTTTGACAGATACCGGGGAGATCACCCAAGGCAAGGGCATTCCATGAAGTACTCTTCCTACACATCGTGGTACTGCATGGGATGGAAGGTAGCAAGAGACAGGCAGATGTGTAGAAAAAACCTCCTGAAAACTTAGTCATGTACGTGATCTTATTCTGCTACTAGTGAGGTGTGTGGCGTTAGCCAAATCTCCTTACCTGCTGCTCCTATCTGTGAAATGAGACTGACTATTCCTGTACCACTGGTACAGCCACATTATAGAAACAAAGTCAGCTAGCTCAGGACAGTGTTCAAGAAAAAGGGTATAGGGGCTGGAGAGATGGCTTAGTGGTTAAGAGTACTGACTGCTCTTCCAGAGGATCCGGGTTCAATTCCCAGCACCCACATGGCAGCTCACAACTGTCTGAAGATCCAGTTGCAGGGGATCTGACACCTTCACACCAATGCATATAAAATAAAGTTAAATAAACCCATAAAAAATATTTTAAAAAAAGAAAAGAAAAAGGCTATAAATTGTTGGTTCTTTCAAACTAGACATGTTAATACATGCCTGTGATCCCAGCACTTGGGAAATGGAGGCAGTAAGATTAGGAATTCAAGGTTATCCTTGAGTGTTACATCACATCTGGGCTCACCTTTGACTACCTGAGGCCCTGTGTTAAAAACAACAGCGAAGGTTCTTATTAACACTGTTGAAGCGCAAGCAGGGGCATTTGAATTTCATACGGCTAGGCATAGATGGGTGTGGAAGTCTGACTTCTCTAGCAGCTGTCTGGAGTACTGATAAGGAAAGGTGGACAAAAGGACATTTAGTTTTTCTCCTAAGCAGTGATTTATTAGGAGGTGGAGCCTACTGTAAGGCGCTGGTGGGGCAGTGAGAATGTAGAGAAGTGCTTTGTGAGATTGCAGCTGACCAGGATGCATAGAAGATACGACCCAGGTCACCAAAGGATGGAGAAGCCATCTTGCGGGTACTTGTGGAAGGAAAGCACTCGGAGGTGAACTGGTCTTCAGGTGGTCACCAAGAGCAAGAGCATCAGAGATTTGACAGAAGGTCGGTGTCTCTGGTCCTTTTCATCTTCTTTTTGATATCCTCTGCCTCTCACAGAACTCCTCAGCCGTGTGGAGGTCCTCAGGAGCTCCGGAGACACTGCAGAGAGTGTCAGGAATTTCTTTCCCCAAGGCAGAGTTACTGAGGAGCTGGGAAGCCTGGAGGGAGGAAGCGGAGTTGAGAGACCACAGGCGCATCGGGAAGGTACAGAGCACAGAAGAGGGGAGGATGGTGACAGGGTGCAAGGTGAAGGGATGTGATGGGAGCTTTTTGTTGGTTTTGTCTTGATTTTTGTTTCAGTTTTTATTTCTCTAGACAGTCTCATGTAGCCTTGCTGGCCTCCTGCTGTAGCCAAGAATGACCCAAACTCTTAACCCCCCTGCCTCTGCCTCTTACATCCCAAGTACTGGGATTACAGGCTCAAACAACCACACCTGACCAAAGAATGTGATTGTGAATTTGCCCAAAGATTCAGTCAATGCAGGGAGCAGCTCTGTCATTTGCTCCTTTAGTTCCAAAGCCCTACCCTCTTTGAGTGACAGGTAATATCCTTTCCCTAGGAACAGGAGCTCTTCTTCTTCCACGAACTGAGCCCTGGGAGCTGCTTTTTCCTGCCCCGCGGGACAAGAGTCTATAATGCCCTGGTGGCTTTCATCAGGGTAAGCAGAGCACATGTGCAGACGAAAGCCATGTGGGGCCTAGAGGAAGCCAAGGTCTTTGAGTTTGGCTCAGGCATGGTGGCATGTGCCTGTAGTCCCGGACAGAGACTAAGCAGAGGATCATGAGTTTGAGGACAGCCTGGGTCGCATAGCAAGATCCTGTCTCAAAGGAAAAGAGCGTAAACCTGTAATATTCTGCTGACTTTGAACAAGGTATTAACTGTTGTGTGGTCTGCAGGGAAGCAGCTTAAAGGGTCTGCATGGTGTTTAATCGCTTGTGGCTGTGGCCAACGTGGTCTGAGTCCCTGAGAGAATCACAAAGCTTGTGTTTCCTCTCCTCTCAGTAACACTGACTTTTGGTGCCTGTGTTCACTTTTTCAGGCCGAGTATGCCCGTCGTGGTTTCTCAGAGGTGAAAACTCCCACGCTGTTTTCTACAAAACTCTGGGAACAGTCAGGGCATTGGGAGCATTATAGGGCGGACATGTTTTCCCTGAAGCCCCCAGGCACTAATGGTCCCGACAGCTCTCAGAGTGGCCACCCTGCCAGGTGTCCCAAAGACACGCTTGCTCTCAAGCCCATGAATTGCCCTGCACACTGGTGAGTTGGGAGCCAAGAAGCCTGGTTCCTCCAGGGACTGGGATAACAGGTCACAAAAATGTAAAGTAATATAAAGTACCTTGGAAAGAATATCGGGGCATCTCATTTGGGTCTTGAATCTACTACAGGTAGATTCAGTATTTACCTGAGTGAATTTTGGGAAACTATTCCATTTCTTGTGCCTTTTTTCGTTAGCAATATTGAGACTCTGTACCCATCACAGAATATGGACACAGTAAATGATGCCTGTTCTTACATGACTGAGAGTTTAACTTTTTTTCATCTTCTTCTAGACAGGGTCCAACTGTGCAGCCCTGGCTGGCCCCAGACTCACTACATAGACCAGTCTGGCCTCACACTTAGAGACCCGCTTGTCTCTGCCTGGTGGTGTTAAGGCATGCACCACCGTGCCCTGCCGAAATGCGGCTGTTGACCAGACACTCAGGATAGGATTGGCAGGACCCAGTGGGAGAGTGTGCAGAGGGAAGGGCAAGCACTGTAGACAGCAGCAGCAGTCTCAGGACTGGAGAGGCAAAGGCCAGCCTACGCCACACAGCAAGTTCTAGGCCAGCCAGGGCTGCATACTAAGACCTTGTCTCAAAAAAAAAAAAAAATGAGGGCCGGGTGGTGGTGGCGCACGCCTTTAATCCCAGCACTCGGGAGGCAGAGGCAGGCGGATCTCTGTGAGTTCGAGACCAGCCTGGTCTACAGAGCTAGTTCCAGGACAGGTTCCAAAGCCACAGAGAAACCCTGTCTCGAAAAACCAAAAAAAAAAAAAAAAAATGAGTAGGAAAAGGAACAGTTAGCCATGGCTCCTTTTCCCTTTGGCCCTAACTTTTTCCCATCCCAACTTCAGCCTCATGTTCGCCCACCGGCCCAGATCCTGGCGGGAACTACCTGTGCGACTGGCTGATTTTGGAGTCTTGCATCGTGCTGAGGCCTCTGGTGGTCTGGGAGGATTGACACGGCTATGGCGCTTCCAACAGGATGATGCTCACATCTTCTGTGCACCAAATCAGGTGACTCCTTGTTCTTCAAATGTGTTAACTTCCTCTGCCTTTTTATGTAGCCGAGAATGATCTTCATTTGAGTGCTGGGATTACTGGCATGTGCCACCATGCCTGATTTATACAGTGCTAGAAATCATGCTTGCTAGCCAGGCAGTATACCAACCGAGCCGCATCCATAGGCTTTGGGTGCCTTTTTTATACTGTAGTATAGCTATCCCTCTGGTCCCGGTCCATCACCACTGCCACACCCCTGCCCTGTCTTCCCTAGAACTACCTATCACCTCAGATTTCCAGCTGGCATCTAGCTGACATCCTGACTTTCTGTTTCTAGCTGGAAGCAGAGATCCGAGGCTGCCTTGATTTTCTCCGATCTGTTTATGCTGTTCTTGGATTTTCCTTCCACCTGGCTTTATCTACCCGGCCGTCTGGCTTCCTAGGGGAACCTCACCTATGGGACCAGGCTGAGCAGGTGAGTAGGAGAAAGGGAAACCAAGCAGATAAACCAGTCTGCCGTGGGGAGGGGGATGGAGTAGCCCAGGTCTTCAGAGAAAGGCATGAGCTCTGGGTGTTAATTTTCATGGGCCAGCAGGTTATCTTGCTAATGTCTCCTTCGTACTCCTCATCTTGCTCTCTCTAAGGTCCTACAACAAGCCTTGGAGGAATTTGGAGAACCCTGGGACCTTAACCCTGGAGATGGTGCTTTCTATGGGCCTAAGGCAAGCTGGAACCACACTTAGGAGTTGTATTTAGTCTGTCTTCTTTAATTAAGTTGTATCTACAAAGAACTGCTTTAAAAGTTGTGTAGGCCATAAAACAAACAGTGCATGTCTGCCCTGTGGAGCTTAGTGCTCCCTGAAGGGCGAGCTGGGTGAACCGGCCCTGTCAGCCCAGTGGAGCCGTGCTGTGTAGCGCCGTGGAAGCGCAGAGGGTGCAGCAGGACTCAGTCTAGGGAAGCTTCCTGCGGGAACTGGGTCTCAGGAGGGAATGGCATAGGCACCTAGAGGTAGGAGGATGGGGTAAGAACTCACAGAGCAAGTTAGAAGAGAAGAAAGTATAGGGCAAAAAGGCTGTTAGGAGCCTACTATGGGCACTGGGCTATAATTGTAGGTACTTGGGAGGTTCAGAAAGGATCACATGAGCCCTGGGATTTGAGGCCAGCCAGGGTAGCAAACAAAGACCTCACCACAAAACCAGGACGATAGAAATAAGGCTCAGTGGTAGAATAACTTGACAAGTTGCACAGGCTCTAGATTTGATCCCCAACAGTGCAAGAAAAAGAGGCAAGGCCCTGAGGTCGCCTTGTTGGATGTGAGGCCTGCTTGTTTCCTTGGGTTTCTCACACTGTGAACACAGATTGGTCTGGAACTTTATTTATTTTTAGTTTTTCAAGACAGGTTTTCTCTGTGTAGCTCTGGTTGTCCTGGAACTCACTCTGTAGACCAGGCTGCCCTGAACTCAGAGATCCATCCTGCCTCTGCCTCCCAGTGCTAGGATTACTTGTGTTCTCTACTACCCCAGCTTGGCTGCTGGGTTTGTTTGGTTTTATTTGTTTTTACAGTTTTTTTTGTTTGTATTGTTCATTTATTTATTTATTTATTTATTTATTATGTATACAATATTCTGTCTGTGTGTATGCCTGCAGGCTAGAAGAGGGCACCAGACCCCATTACAGATGGTTGTGAGCCACCATGTGGTTGCTGGGAATTGAACTCATGATCTTTGGAAGAGCAGACAGTGATCTTAACCTCTGAGCCATCTCTCCAGCCTGTATTGTTCTTTCTAAAGATTTGTTTATTTCTGGGGACTGGAGAGATTGCTCAGCAGTTCAGAGCCCTCGTTGCTTTTGCAGAGGACCGCGTTCTCTATGTTCTCCTATTTGCTGACTCACAGCCATACGTCCTAACTCCAGTCCAGGGGTCGGTGCCATGCATATGCTGTACATATATAGATGCAGGCAAAACATGCATTCACATAAATAAAAACAAAATGTTCTAAAAAAGTTTTTTTTGAAGGTTTATCTTAAGTTGGGCAATGGTGGTGCACACCTTTAATCCCAGCTCTCAGGAGGCAGAAGCAGGTGGACCTCTATGAGTTCAAGACTAGCCTGGTCTACAGATTGAGTTCCAGAATAGCAAAAAAAAAAAAAAAAAAAAAAAAAAAAAAAAACCCTCTCTTAAAAAAAAAGATTTATCTATAGCCAGGCATAGTGGCCCACACCTTGAATCCCAGAAGCAGAGGCCGCCAGCCAAGCATGAGTTCAAGGCCAGCCTGGTCTACACAGTGAGTTTCAGGCTAGCGAGGGCTACACAGTGACACCTTGTCTTTGGAACCTGTGTAGTGGAAGGCAAGAACCAATTCCCAAAAGTTGTCCTCTGCCTTCTACATCCTTATCCCATACACATACACACAAAGTAAATAAATGTAAAAAATTTTATTAAAAAAATAATAATGTTGGTACACACCTATAACCCCAGCACTCAGGAGACTAAGATAAGAGGATATAGAGTTCAAATCCAGCCTGAATCATATAACAAAACCTCTTCTCAAAATCCTAGGGAAAAAAGAATGGCTCTTAGTCAAAGTTGGTGGCCTGATGTGGTGGTGGCTGCTTGCCTTAATCCAAGCACTTTAATCTTGAGAGGCAGAGGCAGGCGGATCTCTGTGAGTTCAAGACCAGCCTTGTCCTCAGAGCAAGTTCCAGGACAGTCTCCAAAGCTATACAGAGAAACCCTGTCTCGTAAAACCAAATGAATGAATGAATGAATGAATAGGGGGCTGGAGAGATGGTTCTGAGTTAAGAGGGCTGTCCAGTCATGAGAACCTGAGTTTGGAACCCAGCACACACTTAAGCTAGCTGTGATCTCACAAGTGCCCCTCACCCCAGTGCCCCTCACTGGGACTTGCTAGCTACCAGCCTAGGTGGGAGGAAATCTCCAGGTTCAGGGAGAGATCCTGCCTGTCTTAGGTTCATTTCCTGCTGCTGTCTGTGACCAGATGCTCTTGACAAAACAACCTAAGGGAGAAAGGGTCTATTCTGGCCCCCAGTTTGGGTATAGTCCCAGTGCAGCAGCTGGTCTCTCTGCCCTCATAGTTAGAGAACAATGGATGGACCCAATGCTTAACTTTATAATCCAGGACTTCCTCAGGGAATGGCCCCACACGAGTTAACCTGAGTGAGAGCATCCCCTACAAACATGCTCAGAGACCTATTTCCTAGGTGAGTCTAGGTCTTGTCAAGTTGGCAGCTGACATTAACCATTTTCCTGAGACAGTAGAAGACACAGGGTAAGCCTCTCTAGCCCTGTGCACATGTGTATGCACAGGCACACACACATACGTTACACACACAAAAGTCTGGTGGTGGTGGCACAGGCCTTAATCTCAGCACCTGGGAGGCAGAGGCAGGAGGGTTTCTGTGAGTTTGAGTCCAGCCTGGTCTTTAAAGGGAGTTCCAGGACATCCAAGACTATGCAGAGAAACCCTGTCTGATAAAAAACAAAAAAGAAAGAAGAAAAGGAAAGTTACCAAGAGAGGAAAGAATCTGAAAATCATTAAGTAGAACAAGACAAAATAATGACCAGGGCAGCCAAGGGATTGCAGGGGACTCACTGATTTCCATAGCAGCATCAACCTCTGCTTCGGTATGTGACATGTTAGAGGGCACTGAGCAGTTGTGCAGGGCTAAGGAAGTAGGTGAATTGAAGACGAAATAGGTAAGATTTGCCACATCTGACAGCAAAACAGCGGGAATGAACTAGAGATCTGCAGCTGAGTGGAGCGGGAAAGGGGTGAGCCTGTGGTAAAGGGGTGAGCCTGTGGGTAGGAAAGAGTAGCCAGACCGAGCGGTGGACTCAAGTGCAGCCTTGAGGGAGGTGACAGAACCTGGTGTAGAAGGTGGGGTATAGTCCTCTGCAATGAAGAGTTCAGGGGATTAAGAGGAACAGAGGAGTAGCCCGTGACGTGGGTGGTAGAAGTGTTGGCTGTTGAAGGTGATGGCAGCTATTGGACCTGATTTCTCTTGCTCCCATCTCTCTTTAGATTGATGTGCACCTCCACGATGCCCTGGGGCGGCCCCATCAGTGTGGAACGATCCAGCTTGACTTCCAGCTGCCCCTGAGATTCAACCTACAGTACAAGGGGTATAGAACCCTGCCTCAGCCTGAGCCAGTCCAGCCCCGCACACCCCACCCCACCAGAGATGTGTCTTGATAACTGGAAGGCGATTTAGGGCTCAGTTTGTGGCGCTGCCCCGTTCCACTCACTTCCATTTTCCTTCCAAGGCAGGCAGGGGCCCTGGAGCATCCAGTCCTGATTCACCGAGCAGTACTTGGTTCTGTGGAAAGGATGTTGGGCGTGCTGGCAGAAAGCTACAGGGGGAAATGGTGAGTCATGAGCACCAGATTTCCGTCCTCCTGTCCAGCCTCACGGTTCGAGCCTTAGTTTCTGACCTTATCCTGCCTGTTTCCTTCTCAGATCTCCCTGCAGCTGTACCTGAATGATTTCCTCTTTCTTCCCAACAGGCCCCTGTGGCTGTCCCCGCTCCAGGTGGTGGTCATCCCTGTGGGAACAGAGCAAGAGGAATATGCTAGGCAGGTGAGTTGGTGGCAAGGGGAAGAGCAAAGACAGGAACAGTAGGGCGTGTGACATGCGTCCTTGGGGGAGAGAGGCCCTGCAGGATGGGGGGGGAAGGGCCTGAGTGGCAGCTGTCCTGTGTGCTGAACATTCTCTATCTCAGAAACGAGATCAGCCCCTGCCTTGTGGGGATGTGTGAAAGCTGACTAATAGATGCTTAACATTGCCAGCAGAGCACATACGTGGGCTTAGTTTTCCTTTCCAAAGAGAACTGACGGGCAGGTGCAGCAGCACGTGCAGAACTCGGACTTAGGAAGCTGAGGCAGGAGGGTCACAAATTTGAGTCCAGCCCGGGCTTACTAGTGACACCTAGTAGGTGGGGCCTAGGGGTGTAGTCCAGCTGGTAGCATATTTACCTAGGATGCACAACGCAGTGGGTTCAGGTCCCAGCACCAGATGAGCCGGGCACATGCCTGCCATCCTGCCACCTAGGAGGGACACCGGAGCATCAAACAGCACGGTTCATAACCCAGGCTGCATGACATCGTCTTTTAGGAAGACTAATAACAGGGAAAGTACTAGAGTTAAACAGCTGGTGGGAAGGTGGGTGCCTGACAGCGACAGCACACAGAGCCCAGAACTAATCGGGGTTCGCGCAAGGAGAAGCACACAGAGAAGTTTCAGGTCCGGGATGGGAAGGAGGCCTCAGTGTCTCAGAAGAGGCAGGGAGTCAGCAAGGCTGAGAGCACTGAGGTGGGGGATGGGATGAGACAGGCGACCAAGTGTTGTAGCTCAAGCTTCCATTGAAATTGACTCATCACTAGCCGGTGATGGTGGCACATGCCTTTAATCCCAACCTTCAGGAGGCAGAGGCAGGTGAGTTCAAGGCCAGTCTAATCTACAAAGTGAGTTCCAGGATAGCCAGGGTTAGAACGAGAAACCCTGTCTCAAAAAAAAAAGAAAAAGAAAAAAGTTTACTTATCACCAAACCTCCATCCCCACGTCCCAGGTGCAACAGTCCCTACAGGCTGCAGGGCTTGTCGGTGACCTTGATGCCGACTCTGGACTGACTCTCAGCAGGAGAGTCCGCCGGGCCCAGCTTGCCCACTACAATTTTCAGTTTGGTAAGTTTGGTTAGCTTTGGCGCTCAGAGCCCCAGGCTCTGCATTCTCGGTATTAAGTCTATTGTTTGGCTTGTGTACATTGGATTAATTGGGCTCATTACCTAGGCCGGGTAGGAGCCTGACTAATCTGCCTCCCCTGCTCCTTCCCACAACCTCTTCCAACTCAGAACAGCTTTCTTCTCATTAACCCAGCCAAGCCAACAGCAGGGAGAAAGGGACAGCAGAGGGCTAAGATGAAGCTCACCTGCAGTCCATGATTGGGGAGGTGCATGCGGGAGGATCAAAAGTTTAAGCTATATGTACACGTATGTACGTATGTATATGTACATATATGTATGTATGTATGTGTATATATATATATATATATATATATATATATATATATATATATATATATATCAAGATTTTCAGTAACAAATTGCTGGGCTTGTAACTCTGTGCCAGAGCATGAGTTTGATCCCAACACCAAAACCACCGAAAGCTTTAATGGATTGGCCTTGTTTGTTGTTGAGTGGGTGGAGGCAGCTCTAGGGCACAAGAAGGGCCCTAGGAAGGAAGTTGCTCTGGCTGTTAGGACTCTGGAGGCAAGAAGCAGAAACTGCCTGATGGGCTCACACATGCCAGTCGCCTTGCCTGCACAAAGAGCCAGCTATGCCCCAGTCCAGCCCCCTCCCTTCCTGTATTGTACCCCTCCCCCAGGCACACACATACGTTTTTTTCTTTGTGTGAGCTCTTCGTCTGTTTCTTTGACTCTCCAGCCCTGGTCTCCTGACCAGTAGTGATAAGTCGAGTGGAGCCTGGACCATTTCCTTATCTCCTCAGAATGGACAGGCAGCAGCGTAGCAGGCACAACTGAATGCACTCCTTTAAGCCGCGTCTAGACTCTGCTCCCACCATCCCCCTGCCTCAAGATTCAGGACTCTGAAGCTTCTGCAGAGTAAAAGGAAATAGCTCATAGGGAGAGCTTTCCTGGGTTTGCAGTTGTTTCCTCTTCCTGCAGTGGTCGGCCAGAGAGAGCAGAGTAAGAGAACAGTGAACATTCGCACTCGAGACAACCGACAGCTCGGGGAGCGAGGCTTGGCCGAGTCTGTGCAGAGGCTGCTGGAGTTACAGGACGCCCGGGTCCCCAATGCGGAAGAAATGTTCTGAGTTTTGTTCCCTGGTGAGGCATAGACTCCTGAGAGCCCCTTATCATGGGAGATCCCAGCCCAGCTGGCAGCCCAGAACGTCCCTGACTCTTGAGAACTGCCTGGTTTGGAGGGCCCTGCACAGCAAGGAATGATGTGCTGCTTACGTGGGGGGGGAGAATAAAAATAAACTTGAAGCCGAGACTGTGTCTTCATCTGATCTGACGGGAAGGGTCTGTGTTGTCTTCCTGCTGCTCCAGAGCTGAGGAAAAGAGATACTGAGGCCTCTGAGCAGCCCGGGAAGTGTCTCAGGCAGCATTCCCAGTCCCATTCCAAGGCTGTCAGACCCCTTCCCAACAAAGACAGTTTACAGATGGAAAACCAAGGTGCAGATTACAGATTCGGATATCAAGTTGCTCTGTGATTGTCTGCGTCAGCTTTGGGGTCCTGTGAGGGCTCCCTCCCATCACCTCCATTATTCCCAGTCTTGTAAGGAGGCTCCAGGATGACTTTGAGAGGAGTGGCTGTGAGAGGAGGAGCAGCTGGGCCTGAGTCACGGCAGGAAACAGGAGGGCGGGAGATAGCATATAAAAAGACAGCAGCCCTGGAGTACACAGCAGCAGTGGCAGCAAGTGGCCCAGACCTCCAAGTCCAGATCTACCTGGGACAACCAGCTTCTGGGTGGCCAGTGACCAGTTCTTGCCCCAGGATGGGGACCTTATCCAGAGCAGCCTTGATCTTGGCCTGCTTGGCCCTTGCTTCTGCTGCCTCTGAGGGAGGTGAGTCCGGGTGGGGTCAGCAGTTGCTTAGTAGCCAGGCTCTAAACATCTCATCAGCAGTTGGGTTCAGAGCTTCCTTTTTGTGAGCATGCTCACCATGGGGCTGGGGCGGGAGAGGGATACCTAGGGATAGTTGCTAAGAAACACAAATTGGAGTCAGATTGACAACACGGGACAGGTGAATGTACAGGCTGCGGGGCCTGGAGATGTCTGAAGAGGGCTCTCAGGAGGTGAGGAAGAAAAAGAGGTCCCCAGGCTGCTCAAAACCAGTCTGCTGACCCTGGGAGCCTTCTGAGTCATTGGCTAGAAGGCCAGTGAGGGGTGCCCATTCACCCTCTCCTAAGCACACCCACACACTGCTGGAGTCTGAACAAAAGGGAATGCTCACTGTGGATGGGGGGAGACCCTGAGATTCCAGTATATGCAGCCTGTGCCTGGCAGAACCCTACCCATTGTCCTGGTCCCTAGTCTAGTGTCCTATGTCCAGCTACAGCCTAAAGGAGGGCCAGTGAGATGGCTCAGTGTGTAAAGGCACTTGCCAACAAGGCCGGTGACCTGAATTCGAGCCCAGTAACCCACATGGAAGGAGAGGACTGGCTCCCACAGTTGTCCTCTGACCTCCACACACTCACTGGGACACAGTGCACATAGAAAAGTATCTTTTATATACCATATATGTGCATACACACACACACACACACACACACACACAAAGTTAGGATCTGAGATTGACTGAAGACGGCAGTTAAACGCTTAGCTGGCCTTCCTACCCAAAGGCCTATAGGAGGAGGTTGGTGGGGAGGTAGGTCCTCTGAAGCTAGAGACCAGCAGAGCAGTGGCTATGGGGACAGCCACGAGTCCCAGCCACATGTCACACACACTCCCTTTAGATACAAACTCAGGTTTTCTCAGGCCCCAACCCACTCACAGGTTGGTGTGGGAGATTGAGGGGAAGACGTCACACAGTGGTCTTTCTACACTCTTGGCCCCCATGGCCTCTCCATCCTTTGCTCAGGACCAGGAAAGGACCTCCCAACACTGCCTCTGACTTGTTCTTCCTTCCTCCAGCCTTCAAGCCTTCAGAGCAAAAAGAGATGAAGCCAGAGAACCTGTTCCTGCACCTTCATGAAGGTGAGAACCCCTGCCCAAGAACCAAGTCTATCTTCCATAGCTTCCCCGGTCACTGAGGTCGGAGGACAGAAGCGTTCAGGGTGCATGGCTGATGCACTTGGGGGAACAAGCACATGACGAGTCTAGGAGCTGCGGTTCTCACTGTCTCCCTTGCCTCTAGTCTAGGAGCTGTGGTTCTCACTGTCTCCCTTGCCTCTAGTCTAGGAGCTGCGGTTCTCACCGTCTCCCTTGCCTCTAGTCTAGGAGCTGCGGTTCTCACCGTCTCCCTTGCCTCTAGTCTAGGAGCTGCGGTTCTCACCGTCTCCCTTGCCTCTAGTCTAGGAGCTGCGGTTCTGTCTCCCTTGCCTCCAGTTGCCTCTAGTCTCACCGTCTCCCTTGCCTCTAGTTTAGGAGCTGCGGTTCTCACTGTCTCCCTTCTTGCCTCCAGTTGGCTATGCAGCCCCTCCTTCCCCATCACAAACCCGGAGACTCCAAGTGGACCACTTTGAAACTTCTCAGCCCGACCCTCTCTTTGAGGAACAGAGGGAAGGTAAGGCTACCACAAGCCCCTCGTGCTTCCTGCTCTCCAGGTGGGAAGGAGGGACCCCCACCCTGCTGTCTGGCTCAGAGGGGTGGACTGACTGCTCACACTGCCCATTCTGTAGTGCAGCCCCCTTCTCCAGAAGCCATCCCTGTCCAGGAAGAGTGGCCCACTCTCCCAAGGTCAGGAGAGAATATAGGTGAGTGCTTCCCTGGTCCCCGGCCCCACCCCACTGTGGTCCTGATGACGCTTGTCTGATCTCCACACCCTGGTGCCTTCACCCGTCTTGCAGTCGGTCGTCCTGTCCCTCAAGAAGCCATCCCCCTACAGGAAGAGCAGCCCCCTCTCCAAGTTCCTATTGAGCAGAAGGAAAGTAAGTGACTCCTCTTACTCCAGAGCATGGGCTTTGGAGGCCGACGGGGTGGGCAGCTCTGCCACTGAGGCCTGTGGGACCCCGTGCACTGCTCACTTCTTTGAGCCTTGTCGCCCTGGGTTTGGTCCCCAGCACCACAGCACCTGGTTGTGGCAGTTCCCTGTTGTCCCAGCACTTGGGAGGAGGCCTAACCATCAGAGTTAAAGGTCACCCTGGGGTACATGAAGCCGTTTCTTTAAAAAAAGGAGGCAAGAAGGAAGGAAGGAAATGGTGTCTATTCCATAGCTATAGGGTAAGTGATACAAAGTAGGGCTTGTGTCTCATTGGCCTCTCGAGTTCTTTCGTGCATGGGAACTAGGAAGGGCCCATTTTCTAGAGGTGCCCATCTCACAAACCTTTTGCTTACACATCTCCTTCTACCCAAGTAGAGCCATATGCCCAGCATCAGGAGGAGATGCTCCAGTCCAGGCAGACAGAGGGTGAGTGACAGCAATTGTCTCTGCCCCTGCGCATTAGCCCGCAGGCTCAGAACCTGAGCCTCAAGGAAGGACCTTATGCAGGCCCGGGTTGCAGGTCCGTGCAGTTAACCTTTTTCTTTCAGTGCGGGTCAAGGTAAGAAGCCGGGACTAGCTTCCTGCTTCCACACACGCTCCCAACCCTCCTGTTCAACCCACGGTCTTCCAATTCTTCCAGCTCAGTCCACCTTAGCATAACCCTCCCCACTGTTTTTCCAATTTCAGAGAAACCCTTCGTGGGCCAGCGCGCCCCAGAACCCCAGCCTTCGAACCCGGTGCAGCACTGCCAACAGGGCCGGAGAGGAGGCTGGGGCCACCGGCTGGATGGCTTCCCTCCTGGACGGCCTTCTCCAGACAATCTCAACCAGATCTGCCTTCCTGAGCGCCAGCATGTGGTGTACGGCCCCTGGAACCTGCCGCAGACTGGCTACTCCCACCTTAGTCGCCAAGGAGAGTCCCTCAATTTGCTGGAGACTGGGTATTCCCGCTGTTGCCGCTGCCGCAACCCCACAAACCGCCTAGACTGCGCGAAGCTTGTGGTAAGGGTTTGACTGCGGGGGCCGGGGTGTCTCTTAACCTCCAGACAGTGTGTGGCGGGGTATGGAAGGGCTAGAACCTCACCCTGGGTACAGAGGACCTCAGGCTCCTTTCACTGGCTCTATGCAAAGACCTCCTCAGCGTGCCCCAAGAGCACTGGACGGCCATGCTGCTTTCTTGTTTACCTGCCTGGGGTCCTTTCCTGGAGCGCGGGAGGAAGGCAGGAATGCAGACAGTGGGTTTCCAGGCTGACCCACCCCTCTCGCTGTAGTGGGAGGACACAATGACCAGGTTCTGTGAGGCCGAGTTCTCTGTCAAGACCCGACCTCACCGGTGCTGCAGACAGCGGGGGGAGGAGCGATTCTCTTGCTTCCAAGAGGAAGCTCCGCGGCCACACTACCAGCTCCAGCCCTGCCCCATCCACCAGACTGGCATGTCCTCAGGGCCCCAGCTGCCTTTCCCCCCGGGGTTGCCCACTCCGGACAATGTCAAAAACATCTGTCTCCTGAGACGCTTCCGCTCTGTGCCACGCAACCTCCTAGCTACTGACCCCATCCAGAGGCAGCTGCAGGCTCTGACCCGGCTGGAGATGGAGTTCCAGCGCTGCTGCCGCCAGGGCCACAACCACACCTGCACATGGAAGGCCGTAAGTGGGCACCCCAGCCACCTCGGAAGCTTGTCTGCCTGCCCACCTGCCCCCCAGCTCCACTGCTGACTCTACAGCCGCCCATCCACGCTCTTCCCCGTGAGCACATCCACGTTCATCTGCTTGTGATTGTCCGTCCATCGCTGTGTCTGTCATCTGAGTCTGTTCACGCTGAGTCTTCATGCTGCCGTCCTGGGCGTATCCACCCGTGACCCACCCGTGACCCCACACACGCACCTGTCTGCCGTCAGTCCGTCTGTCCAACTCTGGCCTCAGCTGACCCTCTGTACCTGCTGCTGCAGCTCGTCTCCAGTGGCTAACTAGGAGCTTCATCTGTGTTCCTCCCTCGCACCTTCCCCAGCCCACACAGCCATAACTGCCCTCTGGTCCTCCAGTTCCTCACTCTCCCCCTCGGCCCATGGGGCCTCGTCTCCTAGATGATAGTGATAAGGTGTGGCCAGGGGAGAGGGGCCAGGTAGTCGGGCCTCTGACGTAATCTTCTGCTCCACAGTGGGAGGACACCCTGGATGAATACTGTGATCGGGAACTGGCTATAAAGACCCACCCCCACTCCTGTTGCCACTACCCTCCTAGCCCTGCCCGGGACGAATGCTTTGCCCAACGGGCTCCCTACCCCAACTATGACCGGGATCTCTTGACCCTTGACCTCAGCCGAGTCACCCCTAACCTCATGGGCCATCTCTGTGGAAACGGAAGAGTTCTCACCAAGCAGTGAGTCTTGCCTAGATGTTCCCAACCCTCTTGTCTGTCCAAACCTCCTCCCTCCTGGGGTATCCTTGGGGAAAACGAAATCATGATCTCCCAGTACCATTTGGGGGAAGGCTGTTTATTTATTTTGAAAGAGTTTCACTCTGCGGTCAAGGCTGGTCTTGAACAGAGCCAATTTTCCTGCCTCAGCACCCTGAGTAGTAGGAGGGTGGGCATAAGCCACCACCCACACAGCCTTTGGGTGCTCTGGACGGCACAAGACCCTGAGTCTGCCCTTCTCATACCAATCAGTAAACAGATTCCTGGGCTGATCCAGAACATGACTGTCCGCTGCTGTGACCTGCCGTTTCCAGAACAGGCCTGCTGCGGTGAAGACGAGGTGGGTGACTCTGGGAAACAGAGGAGGAGGGGAGAGGGCTGAGGTAGAAATGGCCTTTCACTGCAGTCTCTGAAACCTGCTCCCAGAAACCAGAGGGTGAGAGGGCTATACCCTCCGCGGTGTTCCAGACGCCTGCCTTCCCTCCCGACTTGACCTATTATCCCTGCCCTGGGCCTCAAGCTTCTGGCATTTCCAGATGTGCACATCTGTCAGTCACAAGGAATCCTGCTGTGCTAGGAAGGCTTGCACAGCTTCTCGGCCTCCGGAGGAAATCCAGTGGTCAAGCAGCAGAATTGGTCCAAGGAGGACTGAGGGCCCCCGAGCCAACCTGTGACTTCACCATACCCAATTTTACACTCCTTTTCCAGAAACTAGCCTTCGTTGAGAATCTCTGTGGTCCCCGAAGGAACTCCTGGAAAGATCCTGCCCTCTGCTGTAACCTGTCTCCTGGGGATGAGCAAGCCAACTGCTTCAATGTTAACTATCTGAGAAATGTGGCCTTAGTGTCCGGAGACACTAGGGATGCCACCAGGCAGGGGGAGCAGGGCCCAACTGGAGGAACAAATGTCAACCCCACCCCTGGGTCCAAGGAAGAAAAATGAGTCACCCTGAGCCTCGGAGGATTAGATGGGGAACCCCACCCTACTCCACCCTCCTTGAACACTCATTACAATAAATGCCTCTTGGATTTGGCATCCTCACTGTCCTTAACGCATGAACACGCCCTCCTAAGCTCCTTAAGACTGGCCCAGTGCCGTCCCCACCGACTGCACAGGAGGTGTTCCTCAGGTGGGGGACCATAGCTAAACAGCTGGGTCTCTTGCCATCGTGACCAAGTCTTTGAAAAAACACCACCCCTGTAACTGGCTGTTGGGATTCAGGGTGAAAAAGATGTAATCTATGTTCTTGATGGGCCACAGCCCAGGCTGACATTTTAATCCTGCTGTGCTCAGGATGGAACCAGCGTCCTGACAACTAATCACGTTATTACATTGAACTGTGTCCCTACGTCCCCAGCCTAGGCTGCATGGTCTCTGGGTGTGTGTGTTTGTGAATGTGCATGTGTGCATATGTGTGTGTGTATGTATGTATGTATGCACACAAGCTTCCCAGGAAACCAATCGGCTAGCTATGTGGATCCTCGGATTCTGCTGCCCACTGGCTCACAGACCACAATAGCACCTCAGCTAGAGATCCCAGCTCAATGGCAAGCACGTACCATCTCCCTGCCCCAGCCTGGCATTTTAAATCACTTTCAGTCCTTTAAGAATTCCTGCTTTGTGCTGGGCAGTGGTGGCGCATGCCTTTAATCCTAGCACTCAGGAAGCAGAGGCAGGCCTGGTCTACAGAGCAAGTTCCAGGACAACCAGGGCTGTTACACAGAGAGACCCTGTCTTCAAGAACAAAACAACAACAAAAGTTTCCACTTTGGCTCATTATCAATTTGCCCCCCATTTGTGATCATGTCAGACTTGGGAAAAACACAGTTTAAAACACACAGCCCCGGCCTGGTCATTCACTGTCCAAGAACCTGTTTGCAGGTGTGTTGTACAGGGTGCTTAGGGTGCCAGTCTGCTCTGAGCAGGTCAAGACCTGAGTGGGGTGAGGCTGAGCTGAGGCAGCGGGTGGCAAAGCTTCCACTCCAGACCTGCAGGATGAGTGCCTGGGGCATGAACACCAAGGCTTTACTCTTTCGTGGCCCCCTTTGGCTCCCGGAATGATACAAGGCCACTGGAGTTTCCAGCAAAGGACGTACTCAAATTTGCTTTGGGAGATGTCTAGTCAGCAACCATGTTCCCAGACAAGGGGGTTGAACTCCAGCCCTGAGGTGAGTCAGACAAGGGCAGTGACTGACGGGGACCTTCAAGGCCTGCGAAGCTGCCCTGGAACCCTGAACCTCAAGGCTGGAGATGGAAGAATACTCCTGGAGAGGGCTTCCTCTGGAACCCGGGTGGTGGCAGA
Organism: Microtus oregoni; assembly: GCF_018167655.1. Classification (NCBI taxonomy): domain Eukaryota; kingdom Metazoa; phylum Chordata; class Mammalia; order Rodentia; family Cricetidae; genus Microtus; species Microtus oregoni. Next base: position 2,853,972 of record NW_024543830.1, on the reverse strand, counting down.
ACATCTTTCCAGAAACACAGACTTCTGAGTTCCAGTTCTAGCCAAAAGGGCGAACCAAGACCGGTCATGCACCCTGGCTAGGACCCAACCCACACCAGCCGCTTCCTGCACCGCCACAGCCTTCTATTTATTTTTTTGGTCAGTGGTTGTTCCTAAGCAACCGCTTAGCAGATCCTTCCTGACTGTCAGCACTAGGGCCAATAGGCGGGCGGCCGGCTCATCGCCCCACCCCAGCCCCTGTCCGGAGCTCCAGAGCCCCAGCAGTCCAGGCAGAAGTCCCAAGCACTCTGACCGGAAGTCACACCCCAAGACCCTTCTGTCTTTACCCGGCTGTAGCGCAGCAGCAAGTTGCACAGCACCGGCCGCCGCGGTACACAGTGTGCTGGGAGGGAAGAAGGGAAATGGAGGAATCGTAAGCAGCTGGGAAGAAGGAACCAGAGATAGTAACTAGGCGGTGAGTTTGGACAGCATGAAATGGGTTGCGGTTACCAAGGAAAAGGGGAAGTATTAAAACTCACAGCAATTAGATGTGAACATTAACTATTAAGATAGAATTTAAACCAGGTGGTGGCGCACGCTTTTAACATCAGCACTCAGGCGACATTGGCAGGTGGATCTCTGAGTTCTAGGCCAGTTTGGTCTACAGAGAGAGTTCCAGGACAACCAGGACTACACAGAAAAACCCTGTCAACAAAAACCAAAAGAAAAGAAAAACAGTTTAAGTTTGTGGGAGACACAGGAATCAGAGCTTCTAACTGAGGGAGAGCTGAATTCCACAGAGCCGCTAAAGCGCAAAGGGCTGGAGAGATGGCTCAGTGGCTAAGAGCCCTGACTGAGCGGGAAGAGGACTCGGGTTGATTTCCAGCATCCACAGGGTGGCTCTCAACCCTGTAACTGCCCTTCTAGGGAATCCAAGCCCTCTTCTGGCCTCTGCTAGCCCCAGGCACATACAGGCATGCAGACAAAACGCAGAGAATTAATCAATCTTTTAAAAATTACAAAAATAGCTGGGTGGTGGTAGTGTACGGCTTTGATCCCAGCATTTGGGAAGCAGAGGCAGGACGATCTCAGTGAATTTGAGCCCACCCTGGTCTACAGAGCGAGTTCTGGGACAGCTGGGTCTGTTATACAGAGAAACCCTGTCTCAAAAAAAACAAAAAGACAAACAAAAAAGAATAAAAACAATAATAAACAACTTTAGATTTTTTTTATTGGAAGAGATTGGAGAGCTGGTTTAGCAGTCAGGAAAACCCGAGTTTGGTTCCCAGGACTCAGGCAACTCACATCTGCCTGCAGTTACAGATCTTGGGATCCCGCTCCCCCCACCAGCACCTGCGATACGTGGCAGATATGCGGCATACAATCAAAATAGAAATAAGATTGTGGTGGCCAGGCAGCCATGGCACACACTTTTAATCCCAGCACTCTGGAGGCAGAGGCAGGAGGACCTCTGTGAGGCCAGCCTGGTCCACAGAGCGAGTTCCAGGACAGCCTCCAAAGCTACACACAGAAACCATCTCTCAAAAAAACCAAAAACCAACCAACCAAACAAAAAAGATGGTGGTAGCTCAAATCTTCAAACTTGGGAGACACAGGTCAGTGGATCTTACTGAGTTCCAGGACAGCCTGGTCTACAGAGTTCCAGGACAGCCTGGTCTACAGAGTTCCAGGACAGCCAGGGCTACATGAGCCCCTGACTCAAGAATAAATAAATATCTAAGCCCAACTAGAAGAAAAGCATCAAAAGAAATCAAGTGAGGCTGAGTGGCGGTGGTGGCGCACACCTTCAACCCCAGCGCTCCGGAGCAGAGCAGGTGGATCTCCACGGGTTCAAGGCCAGCCTGGGACTGAGGCTGGGTGTGTAGTAGTACTGCCTTTACTCTCACAGGGCAGGTAGGTCTGAGTCTGAGACCAGCCTGAGTAACAAAGTGAGTTCCAGGACAGCTGGCGCTATGTAGATAGACCCAGCCACAAACAAAACAAAAAAACGCTGGAGGGGAACTCACTATGCTCTTGTCTCAGCCTCCCAATTGCCAAAGTGCTGGGATTACAGACCCATCCACCACCAAGACATGAACTTGGTCTGAGCCTGGCCTGAGCAGCACCCAGACTCCGTGGAGAGTTAAATTACGGTAGACAGATGTCCTGCTCCCGTTTGTTTGCTTACCACGGCAATCTGTGGTAAACTTGAGGGGAAAGGGGTTTGTTTTAGCTTAAAACCCAAGGTCTGCAGTAAAGGACTCAAGGCAGGCGCCAGAGGCACAAACTGAAGCAGGTTGCTGGCTTGATTCTCACGGTCTGCTCAACCCAGGACCTCCAGGGATGGCACTGCCCAAGGTAGGCTGGGCCCACTCACACCAAAAATATAAAAAAAATAAAGTATAGAAAAATATAAAATATAGAAAAAAGTATAGAAAAAATAAAAAGGTAAGGGGAATGACCGAGCATGGTGTGCTGTACCTGTAGTCCCAGGTGCTCAGGAGGCTGAGGCAGGAGGATTATGACTTCAAGGCCTCTTTGGGCTGTGGAGTGAGTTTAAGGCAAGCCTAGGAAACTCAGACTCTTCAAAGCACCATGAGAAAGCAAATATGGTAGCCCATGCCTCTAACAATAAACTGGGGAGCTGAAGGCAAAAGGAGCCATGAACTGGAGGATGGAGGGAGAGAGAGAGAGAGAGAGAGAGAGAGAGAGATTCATAGCTCTGGAGAGATGGCTCAGCTGTTCTTCCCAGCACCCACATGGCAGCTCACTATAAATCTATAACTCCAGTTCCAAGGGATCCTATGCCCTGTTCTGACTTCCATGGATACCAGGCATGTATGTGGTGAACAGACATACATACAGACATGAAGACCTACAGACAAAACATGTTAAAAAGTTAAATTACATTTTAAAATCTTATAAAATGTGCGTGTGTGTGTGTGTGTGTTCCAGGACAGCCTAGGTTATACAGAAAGATCCTGTCTCAAAAAACAAAACAAAACAAAAAAAACCTTAAAAGCACTATCCGGATGTGATAGCAACACTTTAATTTTAATAATTAAATTATTATTAATTCAGTAAGCTCATCTAAGGCACAATTATCTACTCCACTAGGTTTACTGGAAATTAGTTCCAGGTCTTTTAGGTAGAAACAGAGGATGGAGCTTCCATGACCCTAAGCACACAGATGTCTGTTTCAAGATGAGATCTATGTTTAAATTGGAATAAAATTCACTTTTAGAAAATAGTTTTTATTTATATTTTATGTTCATTGGTATTTTGCCATGATGTGGGATGTCCTTTTGTATATGTGTTGCTTTTATTGGTTGATAAAGCTATTTCAGCCAATGGTTTAGCAAAGTCAAGTCAGGCAGGAAATCTGAACAGAGACATAGAGAGGGTAGGCAGTGTCACGGAGACGCCATGTAGCTACCAAAGAAGCGAGCAGTAACAAACCAAGGTAAAATATAAAAGAACTCAAGCCTCAAGGTAAAATATAAAAGAACTGGGTTGAGCTAACTAGGAATTGGCCAACCGGGCGGTGGTGGCGCACGCCTTTAATCCCAGCACTCGGGAGGCAGAGGCAGGCGGATCTCTGTGAGTTCAAGACCAGCCTGGTCTACAGAGCTAGTTCCAGGACAGGCTCCAAAGCCACAGAGAAACCCTGTCTCGAACCCCCCCCCAAAAAAAAAAAACAAAAAAAACCCTAGGAATTGGCCAAACAGTGTTGTAATTACTATAGTTTCTGTGTGATTATTCTGGTCTGGGCATCGGGGGAAATGAATGAGCAGCCTCTGTTTACACTGCCGTCCATGCAGCATATCTGTGGAGGGTGTCAGATCCCCTGAGACAGGAATCACAAACAGTTGTGAGCACCCAGGGGACTTGAACCAGGGTCCTCTGGAAGAGTAGCCTCACTCCCAACCACTGAACCATCTCTCCAGCCCTAAAATTCACTTTTTTATAATTAAAAAAAAATTGTGGCTAAACAAAGGTAGCAATCATCTGAACCATTGGAAGGGCTGCGGGTGCCTCATAGTCCAGAAACTTAGAATGAAAAAAGTATCCATGAAATGCAATTAAGCAAAGAACAAGAAAATGGCCACAAAATAACAATAATATAAAAATAAAGCAAGGTGGAGGTGGCGCATGCCTTTGGTCCCAGCACTCCAAAGACAGAGGCAGGCGGGTCTCTGAGTTCAAGGCCAGCCTGGTCTACACAGTGAGTTCCAGGACAGCCCGAGCAATTACTCAGAGAAACCCTGTCTTGAAAAATAAAACAAACAAATAATAATATAAAAATAAAGAGGGTGGAGTGGCAGCCCACACCGTTAGCTCCAGAATGTGGAAGGCAGAAGCTGGTGTATCTGAGTATCTACAGAGTGAGAGGCAGGCAAGACAAGGCCCACAACAAACCCTGTTTCAAAACAAAGCAAAAATGAAGAGAGAAAGAGCAGGAAGAAATAAGGCAAAGGAAAGAGACCCAAGGGTTGGTGGTGTGGCTCAGTGGCATTACATCTGCATGAGACTGTTGTTTACGGCGGAAGCCACACACACATAGCAACCGCTCTGCCTCCCTACAAGGCGACATTGTAGTGGGTGCCTGAGCCAGATCCAATTAAGTCCCTTCCAAAATTCCCAAGCACGGAATCTGTGATAACGCTGGGCTAATTAGCGACATAGTAATAAATCACCAGCATAAAAGAAACCTACAGGGCATTTTACATTTGTTTATTTGATATTGGGCTTTGTGGGAACCTTTTAAAGTTTATTTATCTACCAATCTGTTTTATTTATTATATACAGTGTTCTGCCTACACATATGCCTGCAGGCCAGAAGGGAGTGCCAGATCTCATTACAGATGGTTTGGAGCTACCATGTGGTTGCTGGGAATTGAACTCAGGTCCTCTGGAAGAGCAGCTGTGCTCTTAACCACTGAGCCATCTCTCCAGCCTCTGGTTTTAACTTATGATCTTCTAGTCTAAAAGGCTTAAGTGCTGGGACCATGCCTGGCTCTTTGATTTTTGTTTTTCAAAACAGGGTTCTCCATATAACCTTGGCTGTCCTGGAACGCACACTGTAGACCAGGCTGGTGTCAGACTCAGAGATCCACCCACCTCTGCCTCCTGAGTGCTGGGATTGAAGGGATGTGCCCCACCACCCAGCCTCTTTCATAATTTTTTTTATTTTTAATTTTTATTCTTTAGTTTTTCGAGACATAGTCTCCCTGTGTTTAACAGCTCTGGCTGTCCAAGAACTTGTTTCATAGACCAGGCTGGCTTTGAACTCACAGAGATTCCCCTGCCTCTGCCTCCAAGTGCTGGGATTAAAGGCACACGCCACCACAGCCCTTCTTCACAGTTTTTAAAAAGTCTTGTTTAATCAGAATTTCTCATATCTATATTTTTGTGAACAGTTTTTCCTCTGTGGGAATTTACAAATTTTCATGCTTTTGGCATAGAGTTCACAGCATTCGCTTGAGTTTCTTCTTTGAGACAGATCTATCTAACGTAAACCAGGTTGACCTCAGCTTTCTGTGTAGAAAGAAAGAATTTAAATTAACTCGGGAGGCAGAGGCAGGGGAATCTCTGAGTTCGAGGCCAGCCTGGGCTACAAAGTGAGTAGCAAAAGACAGGCTCCAAAGCTACACAAAGAAACCTTGTCTCGAGAGAGAGAGACAGCCTACAGGTAGGGAAGAGTCTTTGCTAGTTATACATCTGGTGTGGATTAATATCTAGAATACACAAAGAACTCAAGTAACTAAACAAGCAACCCACCCACTCGGGAATGGGCTCATAACATGAACAGACTATTCTCAAAAGGTGGAACACAAAGGCCCAAGAACATGGAAAATGCTTTATCTCTCTGGCCATCAGAGAAGCCCGAGCAGCCACACCGGGATTCCATCTCACCCTAGTCAGAATGGTAGTCACTAAGAAAACATCACAGTGTTGACCAGGATGTGGACGGAGAGGAGCCTTATATGCTGCTGGCGGAGGTAAAAACCGAGTCCAGCCACTGAGGTCATCAGGACAGAGGTTTCCCAGGAAACGGAAAGAGGTCTTCCTATGACACAGATGCTGTGATTTAGAAAGACGGCACAAGAGAGAAAGATGCCATGCGAAAGAGCTCAGGTGGAGAGGATTTTATCAGGGGGAAAGGGAATGGGGAAATGGGGGGAGGGAAGAGGAGAGACTGGCCTCCGGGGACCGGAGTGGCAGAAGAGAGATGAGAAAAAGAGAGAGAGAGAGACAAACAGCAGCAACTGAGGACATATACCCTAAGGCCAGGCCAGTACAAATGTCTGGATGCTAACATTCCTCCCTTTTTTATTTATTATAAAAAGGTGGAGCCAAACAGTGATGGCGCACACCTTTAATCCCAGCGCTCAGGAGGCAGAGAAGGGGATCTCTGTGAGTTTGAAGCCAGCCTGGTCTACAGAGTGAGTTCCAGGACCAGGACAGCCAAAGTTACAGAGACAACCTGTTATCTCAAAAACAAAACAAAACAAAAAGGGCGAGAAGTTAGAAAAGGGAGCAAGTGAGGCGGGATGAGGATGCTGAGTTCTCAAGACTACATCCTGCTGCTGACCTGGGGGGGGCATTGTTCATTTTGGGGGGACCTGGGAAAACTGGGGTGCTGGCCACGTTCTGAAGTAGCTGAATGTTTCACTTCACTGCCCAGGCTTTGAGGAACTGTCAGGCCTGCTAGGACCCGGCAAAATGCTGTTCCAGGTGGATCCAAGTCGACTCCCTAGGGCTTACAGCACCTGATCCTTTCCCATCACCACAGCGTCTCCCGGACGTGTTTGATGGTTCTTGCGCCTCCGGCTCTGTGGCCAACAGCTGGTAATGGTCGGTGGGTCTCCAAAAACATCCCAGTGGGAGCGAGGAGGTATAGACGACGACACAGCTCCCATGAGTGAGAAGAGAAGACCCAAGGGGCTGCAATTCCTAGCGTCCCAGGAATTAAGAGATCAATTTCGAGACAGGCACAGGCTGTCCAGCGGGTCCTCACGCAAAGGGCGGAGGCAAAGGGCTCTGAGCCCGAAAGAGGCACAGTCACCTTGTACCAGGACTTCGAGAAAAGTCAGAGGGCAAGGAGAGGACTGTGCTCGAGACAGGAAGCCTCACCTCCCCGGGCATGGATGGTCAGACCCAATTAACAATATTGAATGGAAGGCAAGGCCGCCAGAGAACAAGACGGCAGATTGTTGCAGGTGAAAAAGAGCAGCTCTGTTGAGGGTGCAGCAGGTGGGTAGGGTCCCAGTGTGCAGTGATGGTCTTTCGCTGGGCTCACGTGCAACAAGATCGGGGGCGCTGACATCAGGACATAGAGTGCCAGGAAGCAGATTTTAGGTTTATTCCCGTGAGTGAGGCAGAACGAGAACCGGTGGCTTTTATCAAGCAAGGATCATGAGAAAGGCATAAGCTGCGCGGTGGTGATCCTGTCAATCAAGGGGCAAAGGACCCGAGAGTCCCGGGAAAAGCGACTGAAACAGGCTGCCCAGTAGGTCGTCACACAAAGAGTGGGGCAAGGGGCTGAGCCCAAAGGCCGTGGTTGCCTGGTACCAGGGCTTAATGAGGCCAAAAGGCGAGAAACCATGCTCAAGAGACAAGACGAGCCCTCCCTGGGAAACAGGCAGAGGTGGGAGAAAGGTTTGGGATGGAGGGACCCAGCAATCTGGAGAAGCAGGTTCCAGGATTAAACTGCCTGCGGGCAGGAAGAAAAGCCTTTTCCGCTCAGGAGACCAGTGTTGTAATTCAGAAAAAGTGGCGTGTGAAAGGCGTCGTGAGACAGAGTCCATATAGAGGGGTTTGTATTAAGGGAAAGGGAACGTTAAAGGAAGGAAGGGCGAGGGGAGACCGGGCCTCTGGGGACAGGAGTGGCAGAAAAGAAGAGAGAAGAGACAGACAGAGACAGAAATGGGAGGTGGGCAGGAACTTTTTTGTTTTTTTGTTTTTTTTTTCGAGACAGGGTTTCTCTGTGTAGCTTTGTAACTTGTCCTGGAACTTGATCTGTAGACCTCACTGACCTCAGGCTCACAGAGATCTGCCTGTCTCTGCCTCCCGAGCACTGGGATTAACAGCAAATGCCACCATTGTCCAGCCAAGGGAAGGACCCTTTTAAAATGGAACCTAGTGAATGTGCAGAGGTGCTCTCAGTGGCTGCAGCCGAGGAGGCGTACCCCAAGGTCCCGAACAGTAACAGCAGCCCTTACACTCACGGCTGTTTACATGTCAGAGACATTCAGCCATCCGTGCTTACTGCTGCACTGTCCACAATAGCCAAGGAATGGGAGCAACCTAGATGTCCAACAACATCTAGATGTGTGCGTGAGGGCACACAGGAAATATGGCGTGTGCGTGTGAGGACACACACAGGAAATATGGCGTGTGCGTGTGAGGGCACACACAGGAAATATGGCGTGTGCGTGTGAGGGCACACACAGGAAATATGGCGTGTGCGTGTGAGGACACACACAGGAAATATGGCGTGTGCGTGTGAGGGCACACACAGGAAATATGGCGTGTGCGTGTGAGGGCACACACAGGAAATATGGCGTGTGCGTGTGAGGGCACACACAGGAAATATGGCGTGTGCGTGTGAGGACACACACAGGAAATATGGCATGTGCGTGTGAGGACACACACAGGAAATATGGCATGTGCGTGTGAGGACACACGTGCTCACGCACACAGAGGCCAGAGGCAGACCCAGCTTCTTCTGAAAATGCTATCACTTAGCTTTTTTTTTTTTTTTCTTGGTTTTTCGAGACAGGGTTTCTCTGTGGTTTTGGAGCCTGTCCTGGAACTAGCTCTTGTAGACCAGGCTGGTCTCGAACTCACAAAGATCCGCCTGCCTCTGCCTCCCAAGTGCTGGGATTAAAGGCGTGCGCCACCACCGCCCGGCTTATCACTTAGCTTTTTGAGGCAGGGTCTCTCACTGATTCATTTAGGCTGCCTGGAAATGGAGCTCTAGTGATCCCCTGTCTCCTATCTCTGCCTCTCTAAAGATTAGATTACAGGCACAAAGGATTGTGTGTGTGTGTCTTCCGACTGAGCCATTTCCCAACCCCCACATGGATTTTAGATTTTATTTATTTTTTTGTTTGTTTTGTTTTTTTTTTTGGCTTTTTTGAGACAGGGTTTCTCCATTATCTTTAGAGCCTGTCCTGGAACTCACTCTGTAGACCAAGTTGGCCTCGAACTCACAGAGATCCGCCTGCCTCTGCCTCTCAAGTGCTGGGATTAAAGGCGTGCACCACCACCATCCAGCCCCCACATGGATTTTTATTTTATTTTTAATTTTTTCATTTTCAAGAAAGTTGGGCCAATGGAAGGGCAGTCATATCAAGTTACCGTCCCAGTCACTGATGTATACTGTGATGTTCTACACTGTGAAGAGACACCATAGCCAAGATAACCATAGGAAAGAAAGCAGTTAACTGGGAGCTTACTTACCCACAGTTGCAGAGCGGCAGATCGTCATGGTGGGAAGCAGGCAGGCACAGCATTGGAGCAGTAGTATCTGGTTCACAGGTAGCAGGCGGGGGGAGGGGAGAGGTGGAGAGGGCCCTGCATAGGCCATGAAAGAAAGAAAACTTGGGACAAAGGGGACCAACGCCAACGGGATGGTGGAAAATGAGGAACGGGAGAAGCAATGGGCTCACTATACAATATTGACATGGTCAAAACCTTTTTAAGAAGAAAGAGAAGGGGCTGGAGAGAAGACTCCGGGGTTAAGAGCAGTGGCAGCTCTTCTAGAGGTCCTGAGTTCAATTTCCATCAACCACATGGTGGCTCACAACCATCGGTAAAGAGATCTGGTGCTCTCATTAGGCAGGCAAAACACTGTACACATAATAAATATAAACCTTAAAAAAAAAAGAAAGTGATGTGGGGTTCCCCTCTGTATACTAGGAATATGCTTTATTACCATTGGTTAATAAAGAAGCTGCTTCAGCCTATGGCAGGGCAGAATATAGCCAGGCTGGAAGAGATGTAGAGAGAGAGTAGGCAGAGTTGAGGAGACGCCATGTAGCTGCTGAAGGAGACAGACACCAGAACCCTTACCAGTAGGCCACAGCCTCATGGTGATCTACAAAATAATAGAAATGGGTTAATTTAAGATGTAAGAGTTAATAAGAAGCCTGAACTAATAAGCCAAGCAGGGTTGTAATTAATAAAGATTCTGTATGATTATTCAGATCTGGGTCTCTGGGAACGAAAGAGCAGTCTCCGCTTATAAGAAAGAAAGAAAAAAACAATGAGATTACTGGGAGTGGTGGTGCACGCCCTTAATACCAGCACAAAAAGGGCAAAAACAACAAAAACAAATATAGCTGGGGATGTAACTTAATGGCAGAGCGTTTGACTCATACTTTTATCCTTTGGTTTGACTCCTAGGAGACACACACACACACGCACACACATACACACATGCGCACGCACACATACACATGCATGGTGGGAGGTGGCAATATTTAATAGATTTTTATGTAATTATTGGATTTTTAAAAACTTATTTGGTTGAGCATAGCTCATGTCTGTAATTCCAGCACTCAAGAGGCTTAGGCAGGAGAATCACAAATTCAAAGTCAGTATGGTCTATATTTTGAGTTTGCAGTCAGCTTGAGCTACATGAAACTCTGTTATATATATATATATATATATATATATATATATATATATATATATATAAAATTGGTTTTTCAAGACAGGGTTTCTCCGTAGCTTTGGAGCCTGTCCTGGAACTTGCTCTTGTAGATCAGGCTGGCCTTGAACTCACAGAGATCCACCCGCCTCTGCCTCCTGAGTGCTGGGATTAAAAGCGTGCACCACCACCGCCTGGTGGTTTTTGGTTTTTTGAGACAGAGTTTATACTTGTATATCTGCTAGATTCTAAGTTTCGTGGAGATACACCTTTCTGCTTGTTATGTTGGAGCTACATTAGTGTTGGAGGCCTCTCCACACGCATATCAAAAAAAGATTACACGGCGCAGCCTCCATGGCCTGTCTGAGTCTATACCCACCCCCTGTACAGCTTCAAACTGAAGTAGGAGGCGAGGCTGTAGCTGACAGAGGGCCAGGCGTGCGGGAAGCTATTGTGGTCCTGCTCATCACTAATAATGCTCGTGACCTCTAACTGTACTACGGAGCTTTCCAAACACTGTCCTGGCTATGACAAAATAATTCTGCTATAAACATATGGTTGAGCCGGGCAGTGGTGGCGCACGCCTTTAATCCCAGCACTCGGGAGGCAGAGGCAGGTGGATCTCTGTGAGTTCGAGACCAGCCTGGTCTACAAGAGCTAGTTCCAGGACAGGCTCCAAAACCACAGAGAAACCCTGTCTCGAAAAACCAAAAAAAAAAAAAAAAAAAAAAACAAAAACATATGGTTGAGCATCCTTTGTGTATAGGCCAAAAGTGGTATTGCTGAGTTTTAAGGTAGATTGTCGCCTAATTTTCTGAGAAATCGCCATACTAGTGTTCAAAGTGGCTGTGCCAGTTTTCACTTCCACCAATAGTGGAGGAATTTTTTTTTTTTTACCCCATATTCTCTTCAGCATAAGTTGTCAGCAGTATTTTTAATCTTGGTCATTCTTACAGGGATAAGGTGAAATCTCCGAGTTTTGATTTGTATTTTTCTGATGGCTAAGGCTGTTGAGCATTTTTAAGTGTCTTACAGTCATCTGTTGAGAGTTTTTGGTTTAGGTCTGTACCATATATTTTTATTGTACAGAAGCTTCTCAGTTCTTATTTGTTAATCGTTTCTCTCAATGTCTGTGCCACTGAGGATGTGTTTGAGATGTACCAATGCATTCAAGTGTACTTCTAACTTTTCCTCTATGGGGTTTGGTATTGTTAGATTTATGTTGAGGTGTTTGATTCATTTAAACTTGAGTTTCGTGCATAGAGATGAATATATATCTATTTTCATTCCTCCATGTGTTGATTGTCCAGTTACGCCAGCATCTGTAGTAGAATGTGCTTTCTTTTTCCATTTTCCTATCAGCTAGGCAGACTTGCACCTTAATAGGGGGAGAGTTTACAAACTTTTAATTAGATATACAATGGTTAAAGCCTTGATTATAATATTCTTATAGGAAACCTTGAGCCACTAAGTAAAATTCTTAAAGGAAGCAATGAGCCAATTACCAGTAGAGCGCTTATAGAAGCTGCCAAACCGGTACTCAAGCAGGTGGAGTATACAATAATCAGCAAGGACAGTATATTAATTATGATTCAGCTATGGCAAGGGTGTATATTAAGAACAAAATGTATTCTACGGAAGTTTTATGGAAAAACAAAATGTCTTTTATGACTGCACCTTCCCATTTTGCCAGTTGAGATGTTAAATTCTTTTTATTTATTTATTTATTTGTTTATTATGTATACAGTATTCTTCCTGCAGGCCTCATTACAGATGGTTGTGAGCCACCATGTGGTTGCTGGGAATTGAACTCAGGACCTTCGGAAGTGCAGGCAATGCTCTTAACTGCTGAGCCATCTCTCCAGCCCGAGATGTTAAACTCTTAATTTAAAGCAGTAGCTTGTCTAATACAGAAGAGCAGGACAGATTCCAGGAGGTACTTTAGCAGAGAACTGACTGTGATCAGTGTTTCTTATACTGAGCAATAGATTAAGTGATAAGTTTAAAATAGTGATTCTTGGACAATTGTCTTTGCTCAATTTAAAGGCCAGAGTAATAATCTTTCCCAGGTGATCGTTGTTGCAATTTGCACAACTATATTTTGCTAATGTTATAGCTAAAGATCCCTTAAAGGATGTTATGCTAAAATTTTGTACATGATTCTTCCAATGGAAAAACTGCTTATATGATTAATAATGAAAAGGAATTATGAAGCCTGACATGGCCCCTTAAAAACAACTTAAAAGGGGGCTGGAGAGATGGCTCAGCCGTTAAGAGCACTGACTGCTCTTCCAGAGGACCCGGGTTCAATTCCTAGCACCCACATGGCAGCTCACAACTGTCTGAAAATGCAGTTCCACGAGATCTGACACCTTCACACTAATGCACATAAAATAAAGTTAAATAATTCATTAAAAAAAAACAACTTAAAAGGATAAAAGATGCAGGCAGATCTGGCATGGTGACACCAAGGTGACCTTTGCTAAGGCAAGGTGAAAAAGCCCTTGCAATGAATTATAAAAAGACCCGGTCCTTTATTAATTTGGGGTGTTTATGTTCCTTTTTCACAGGAAGAAAATCCGACTGCGTATACAGTGAAGGATCAGCAGACCTGATGACATCATAGCTGCAGACGCCCCATCGAGGAGTGGGAGAAAGGAGTTGGAGAGGAGACCTTGGTCCAGTCTTCCCAGCCCCCACAGAGAGGAGTGTCTGGTCTGTGGGACCAGCTGATGCCCTGCTGCACTGAGGGACAGATGCTGAGCTGCTTCGAGACACTCGGGACACACACAGTCCTACTGAGATGACCTGGCCACGATGACTGCCGTTTTCTGCAGTCTGAATCCTGTTTGCTCTGGAGCTCAACTAGAAATGTACACTAAACGTTTGGCTGTTTTACTTTTTGGGACACAGAACTCATTTTGATTAAAATATTGGATCTGAGAACTAAGACAGCTTTCCTCTTAGGAAAAAAAGACTCAAAATAAAAAATGACTAAAACCTTTCTTCACTTAAGAGGGGGGCAGCCTAAGGGTTTAACTGCTCAGAGACTGGAACTGGTATTTGATAACAGCAATGTCACTGGACTCTCACCCATCAGAAAAGCTTTTCTTGTCTTTTGATGAATGTGGATTTAAAAAAACTGTGATATGTTTAATTGTGGATTTATTGTTAATTCCCATTCTAAAATTATGGTATTGACCTGATAATGTTTGTAACTGCTTGTAAGATGTTGAGAATGGTTTGACATACTCTGTAAATGTTTAGATTTAATGCATATGTTAAAAATTTTAGATTTTGATACAATGTAAAAAAATTAAAGAGGTGCTCTAAACTAGCTAAAAAACATTTTAAACTCAGGTGATTCTCTTCTCCTTTAAATAGGAGACTATGGCCTGATTATGCATAAAGCATCATAATTTGTCCTACAAAAAATTATGGCTCCAAGAGGCAGAGCCCAAAGGTATCCTCTCTTAATCTCTCTTCTTCACAGAGGTCAGCAATGACAGGTTTAAAGCTTCTCCTCCCCAAAAACCCAAGACAAGAGCTTACATAAAATATTCCTAATTTCCAACAACGGATAAATTTGGAGAAAGGGAAAAGTCTTTGCCCAAGGCAGACGCGATCACCTGTCCTGTTGTAGAAGCACAGGGTTTATTAAAATTAAATACCGAGAGCGGATTGTAGGCTCGTAGACCATACAGGCCCATATCCCTACAGTGGATGAAGGCCAGACTTCCAGCTCAGAGTTTGCACCTGGCCTCACAGAAGGAGGTCACCTAGTCTTTACAGACAAAGGGTCAGGATATGCTAATGTTGTTCTGCTCCTTCTTTGTAATTTGAAGGAGGCCTAAGATGGAGATGCTAATCTGGCCTACATGACAGAGCTGGCATACAGAGCAGGAAGACAGAGGACAAAATGGGCATAGAAAGGTGTGGTCAAAGGTGTAGACATGACCACAACCATTCTCCCGGTTACCTAGGAAACAGAATGCTGATGAATTTCCCCCTCAGTTTGCATTTTGGTATAAAAGCTGTTTGGAGAATAAACACAGGTGACTTTCAGGATGTGAACTCAGATTTCATGAGGATCCCTGAGAACTCTTCCTGATAAAGCCATGTGAGTTGTATATTTATTCCCTTGCCTCCCCTCAGGTCCAGAGAAATAATTTATGGTCCGGGATGGCGCCAGACCTCAACAACTGCCCGGCTCAAAAAATATTTTTGCTGTGGTCCTGTTTATCACTAATAAATGCTCGTGACCTCTAACTGTATTATGGAGCTTTTCAAACACTGTGGAGGCTCCCAATGTCTGTAACTCTAGTTCCAAGGGACATGACACCCTCTTCCGACGTCCTCAGGTGCTGCACACATGGCACACAGACACACATGCAGGCAATACATCCGCACACATAAAATAAAAATAAACCTAAAATAAATCCCAGCTCCTGTATGAACTGCAGAGGCTGTCTGATCTCTGTGGGCTTCACCTGCAGACAGACTTAGAGGCAGTTTGGACGTCGCCACCCCTCAGACTCCTGGGATGGAGGATGAGATTCCAGGGCCCATACCTATGTGTCTACTATAGTCAGAGAGCTCCAGGCCCGAGGGAAAGGTTTGGAATGTGGAATGTGTTAAGAAAGACTTAGGCGCCGGGCGGTGGTGGTGCACGCCTTTAATCCCAGCACTCGGGAGGCAGAGGCAGGCGGATCTCTGTGAGTTCGAGGCCAGCCTGGTCTACAAGAGCTAGTTCCAGGACAGGAACCAAAAGCTACGGAGAAACCCTGTCTCGAAAAATCAAAAAAAAAAAAAGAAAAAAAGAAAAAAGAAAGACTTAGGCAGCAGGGCGGTGGTGGCGCACACCTTTAATTCCAGCATTTAGGAGGCAGAGACAGGTGGATCTTGATGCCATCATGGTCTACAAAGCAAGCAAGTTCCAGGACAGCCAGAAACAGAAATCCTG
The DNA here is from genome assembly GCF_018167655.1 of Microtus oregoni. Classification (NCBI taxonomy): domain Eukaryota; kingdom Metazoa; phylum Chordata; class Mammalia; order Rodentia; family Cricetidae; genus Microtus; species Microtus oregoni. The sequence goes on along the minus strand of NW_024543830.1, from coordinate 2,838,370 downwards.
TCCTGAAACCAAAAAACAAAGTCAAAACAAACAAACAAACAAAAAGGACTTTTCCAATCAACTTTTTAACAGAAGTAAGCCTTTATTTCCATGTTTCTCGGATTAAGTTGTCTGAGTTGGTTGCTTTGAGAGGATTAGTCAAAGAGACCAAATCCCATATCCTCTCATCTGACTGCTCCGACTCTTCCTTGGCTTCAGCCTTTACTGGGGCTGACAGAGCCAGAACCCACTCATACCCATGGGCGCTAGAGTGTGACGCTGAAGCAACAGTGGGGTAGCCAGTCTGCAGAGGAACACCGGCAACATTCTGTACACCCTCTAGGAAGCGAGAGTGCAGATCTCTCCAGAGCTGGGTGGTTCTCCAGGTGCCCCCGGATGGCCTTCCGCATCGTGGTGTCCTTGCCCATCAGCACCACAGCCTTCCCTCGCAGGGACATGAGGATCTGCTGCATCTGCTTGGAGCCCACATTGTCTGCTCCCACAGTGAAGCGTTTTGGGCAATCATCCAAAAGCTGGATGATCTTAAGGAAGTAGTTGGACTTCCAGGTCGCCCTGTCTTCCCTGGGCACCACAGTGGTGTATCAGGGATTGCCACATAGGGTTTAAAGACGATGTCACTCTAACGAGGACACCTAGCGAGAGAGACAGCCACTGTCTTTGAGGTTGTCTCTATAGAATGGAGGAATCCAGAGGTACCAGCGTGTGCATAGTAGGAACTGACCCTACCCCTGACCCTCCTTTTTTTGGACAGAATTCCATATGGTGCTGGCTAGCCTCTTGTTTATTTTGTTTATATTTTAACAAATAAAACTTGCCTAAAGATCAGAGTGCAGAGGTAAGCCACTAGAGGCCAGGGAGTGGTGGCACACACCTTTCATCCCAGGACTAGAGAGAGAGACAGAGGCTGAGGGGTCTCTGTTAGTTCAAGGCCACCCTGGGCTACTTAAGGTTGAATCTGTCTAAAAGAGAAACAGCACTCACACAAAGGTGACCCCAGCACTTGGGATCCCAGGCTTTAATCCCAGCACTGGGGAGGTGGAGATAGGAGTGATATGGCTGGGCAGAGAGGGGAATATAAGGTGGAAGGAGACAGGAGCTCAGGGAAGTCTGAGGTTTGGTGAAGACAGTTGCAGTCTGAGGGTCGCCCTGCAGAGAAGATAAAGTCTGAGGAGACAGTCTAAGGACAGACTCACCCTTCTGTCTGAGCATTGGTAGAGGTAAAAGAATTCTCTAGTGGCTGGTCACTCAGCTTCTCTGACCTTCAGTCAGCATTAACCCCTGTGTCTGACTCTGGGCTTTTATTATTGATACCAATTAGAATTTGTGCAACAGCCTCTTGCTATATTGCTATAAAGTCAATAGTGACCTTAAAGAACTCCGATCCTCCGGGCCTTGGATCCCGGGTGTGTGCCACACTCACTTCTTGCTCAGTCATTTTTTTGAAATTTCTAATTCTCGATCAGTTTGCTAATTCTGGCTTTTACTCTTGACTGCACAATGTACGATTGTTTTGTGATCCATGCTATTCATTTTCAGCATCTGGAAACCTCGTGGCTCTGTTCCTAGGGTCTATGATACCCTTACACCCACCATCTTTTGCTGGTGTTACTTTGGTCAAGCCTTGGCTTGGCTTGGCTTGGCTGTAGCCTGGGATGGTCTGGAATCCAGGAGCCTCTTGCCATAGCTTCCCTGGTGTTGGGACTGTGGGCGTGAAACACCACACAATCTCCGCCACACTCTAGTCTCAGAGGGCTGTGTTGTGCCCTCCAGTTACCTTTGTGTGCTCATGTTGGGTTCTATTTGGTCTTGGTTTTGTTTTTATTTTTAGAGTCTGTGTCATCCTGGTGGATCTGGAATTTCTGGACTCACAGGGATCCTCCTACCTCAGCCTCCCAGGCAGCCAGGACTACACACACTTTATCTGGCTCCAGGATATTGTATTTTGTTGTAGTTTGCTTTGGCTTTATATTTTGTGATTTTTTTTTTTTAAAAATGGTTCCTTTAGTCTACACTGGCCTTGAACTCACTGTGTAGCTAAGGACACCCAATACCCAGCTTCCCACTCCTAGGTACTGGGATTACAGGTGTGTGTGTCACCTGCCCAGGCAAAGCTGGAGACCGAACTCTGGTGTTCTGCCTGCTAAGCGTGACTTCCTTTCCCTTTTGGTCTGGAATTTCCATAAATCTGCCTGCCTCTGCCTCTGAGTGCTGGACCTAAAAATAGATGCTACCATGTCCAGGTTTTTAAATTTTTTCTATTTTTTTATTTTTTATGTGCAGTGGTGTTTTGCCATTGGTGTCAGATCCCCTGAAACTGGAATTATAGTCAGTTGTGAGCTGCCATGTGGGTACTGGGAATTGAATCCAGGTCTTCTGGAAGAGCAGTCAGTGTTCTTAACCACTGAGCCATCTCTCCAGTGTCCATGACCAGGTTTAATTTAAAAAAATTAATTTGGCTTTGCCCAGAAGTGGTAGAGAATGTCTTTGATCTCCGCACTTCGGAAGCAGAGAGAGGCAGATCTCTGTGTGTTGGAGGACAGCCTGGTCTACATAGTGGGTTCTAGGTCAGGCAGAGCTAAATAGTAAGAGCCTGTCTGCAAAAGAGGAAAAAAAAAGGAAAGAAAGAAAAAAAGCAAAAAAGCAAACAAACAAAAACCACAATAATAAAATCTTTCTTTTGAAAAATTGCAGAAATTCACTAAATTGGGCACAGTGTTCCACGTGTCTAATCCCAGCACGTGAAAGGTGAAGGCAGGAAGATTACCCTCTGCCTCACAGGCTGTTTGAGCCTAGCCCACACTCCATAAGACTGTCGGAGAGAGAGACAGAGAGGAGAAAGTAAAAGAAAAAAGTTCACAAGGGATAAGACAATATCGTCTTCCATCAGGGAGAACTTGTTTTGGTTTTCTCCTGAGCAGCTTCTGATTGTGTGTCTCTGTCTAAGCCTCAGACTCCTAAGAAGTCCCTGCCTCTGACCGCCCAGAGACGAGGTCGCAGCTGTGCACACTCATTGTCCGGTGCTGAGATCGCAGGTGTGGGCACTGACTGCCTGGTGGTGAGGTCGCAGCTGTGCACACTCATTGTCCGGTGCCAAGGTCGCAGCTGTGCACACTGACTGCCCATAGCTGAGGGGTCGCAGCTGTGCGCACTGACTGCCCGGTGCCGAGGTCGCAGTTGTGCTCACTGACTGCCCGGTGCCGAGGTCGCAGCTGTGCGCATTGACTGCCCGGTGCCGAGGTCGCAGCTGTGCTCACTGACTGCCCGGTGCCGAGGTCGCAGCTGTGCTCACTGACTGCCCGGTGCCGAGGTCGCAGCTGTGCTCACTGACTGCCCGGTGCCGAGGTCGCAGCTGTGCTCACTGACTGCCCGGTGCCGAGGTCGCAGCTGTGCGCATAGACTGCCCGGTGCCGAGGTCGCAGCTGTGCTCACTGACTGCCCATAGCTGAGGTCGCAGCTGTGCGCACTGACTGCCCGGTGCCGAGGTCGCAGCTGTGCTCACTGACTGCCCGGTGCCGAGGTCGCAGCTGTGCGCATTGACTGCCCGGTGCCGAGGTCGCAGCTGTGCGCACTGACTGCCCGGTGCCGAGGTCGCAGCTGTGCTCACTGACTGCCCGGTGCCGAGGTCGCAGCTGTGCGCACTGACTGCCCGGTGCCGAGGTCGCAGCTGTGCACACTGACTGCCCGGTGCCGAGGTCGCAGCTGTGCTCACTGACTGCCCGGTGCCGAGGTCGCAGCTGTGCGCATAGACTGCCCGGTGCCGAGGTCGCAGCTGTGCTCACTGACTGCCCATAGCTGAGGTCGCAGCTGTGCGCACTGACTGCCCGGTGCCGAGGTCGCAGCTGTGCTCACTGACTGCCCATAGCTGAGGTCGCAGCTGTGCGCACTGACTGCCCGGTGCCGAGGTCGCAGCTGTGCGCACTGACTGCCCATAGCTGAGGTCGCAGCTGTGCGCACTGACTGCCCGGTGCCGAGGTTGCAGCTGTGCTCACTGACTGCCCATAGCTGAGGTCGCAGCTGTGCGCATAGACTGCCCGGTGCCAAGGTTGCAGGTGTGGGCACTGACTTGTCTAATGCTGAGTTCACTGGTCTGTGCACCACACCCTTTCAAAGAGAACTTTTTGCTATGTTTCCAAATTACCGAGGGTAAGCTGGGCGGTGGGCGCACGCCTTTAATCCCAGCGCTTGGGAGGCAGAGGCAGGCAGATCTCTGTGAGTTCAAGACCAGCCTGATCTACAAGAGCTAGTTCCAGGACAGGCTTCAAAACCACAGAGAAACCCTGTCTCGAAAAACCAAAATAAATAAATAAATAAAAAATAAAAAAATTACCGAGGGTATTGGCAATCTCTAACCACCTTAAGTAAAGTTCAGGCTTGAGTTTTCTGTGTCACTTTAGATTTAACTGACCCCTCCGCATCACATCTGGAGCACAAGTCTCCTAGACCACCCTTCGGCACTGAGGCAAGATAAACGCCAAACATGGTGACGTGATGTCTTAGTTACATTTATGTTGTGTGGTTTTAAAAAAATAGTGACTCCATGAGAAAAGGGTTGGCCTCCTCTCCTGAGCAGTTTCTGGAAATATTATAAACGAGACCGTTAACTTTGTGTACAGTGGAGACAATCCAACTTCCTGCACCCCTGAGATCTAGATTTCACCTTATCAACTGTGATCCCGGGAACTTGGGATCTCTTTTAGGTCTCTACCAACTCTTCAAAGATAATAGCTTCAAACCTCACAAAGCGGCGCCTGCAATTGTGGAGCCACCAAGCTTCGTCTTCGTTGAGCATGCTTGCTTTCTTCTGGGTGGCTTTTCTTTCCTTAACTCTTGAGCTTAGAATCTGTGTAAAATCTCCTCAGTTAGTACAGTGCTCACCGAGCCCACACAGGCCCCGGGCTCACTCTTCCACACTTAGTAAACCAACAGTGGCGGCACACACCCGCAACTGCAGCATTGGAGAGGTGGGAGGCAGGAGGGTAGGAAGTTCAAGGTCATCCTCAGCTGGCCAGCCTAGGACACAAGATAAGAGGCTGTGGTGGTTTGGACGAGGACGGCCCCCATAGGCTCCTGTATTTGACTCCGTGGTCCCTAGATGGGGCAGCTGTTTGGGAAGGATTAGGTTTTGCTTGCTAGAGGAGGTACGTCACTGGGGTTGGGCTTTGAGGTTTCAAAAGCTTGGTTCCCTGCCCCTTTGGCTCTTTGTCTCCTGCCTGTGGTCTAAATGGGAGTTCTAGTTCTTCCTGCCATCAAAACTCTGACTGGTTCAGGTCACCTGTGTAAGCTGCTGGCCTAAGAGTTCTGAGCATTCTGAGCCCGGAACCTTCCCCTAGTGTGGCAGGTAGGTGCCTTGGAGCCCGGGCCCAATGCCCACAAAGCTGTGCTCTGTACACTCGGTATATCACACTCACACGTGCACACACACTAAATAAAAGAAAACAAAGCAAAAATCCTCTCCAACTCGGCCTCACACTGGCTTGATCTGAAGTTTTTGTTTGGTTTGCTTGCGTTTTTCTTTATTCAGAAGCCAAGAATTCTGGGTTTTCCTGAGCCTCAGAGTGCTCACCGTGTGGAGCTCTGTCCGTCCCAGACGTGTGGAGCTGTCTGTCCCTGACACTGACAACAGGACTCGGAACTGGATTTATTTATTTATTGTGTATACAGTGTTCTGCCTGCATGTATGCCTGCAGTCAAAGAAGGGCACCAGATCTCATCACAGATGGTTGTGAGCTACCATGTGGTTGCTCGGAACTGAGCTCACTCAGGACCTCTGGAAGAGCAACCAGTGCTCTTAACCTCTGAATCACCTCTCCAGCTCCTGGTTTTTGTTTTTACTTTTTTGAGACCAGGTCTCTGGTGGCATGTTCCACCATGCCCAGCTCTGGGAAGGGCTTGATATTGAACCCAGGGTTTTGTGCATGCTGGCAGGGCAACTAGACTACATACTCAGACCCAGATATAGATTTGAGACCCCAAGATGCCACAATGGTACCTCAGACTCTTCCAGAACAAAAGCCCCAAAGCCACCTTTCCTTCAGGAGACATTTCCTTCAGGAGACATTTCCTTCAGGAGACATTTCCTTCAGGAGACGACATTTCCTTCAGGAGATGACATTTCCTTCAGGAGACGACATTTCCTTCAGGAGACGTTTCCTTCAGGAGACATTCCCTTCAGGAGACGACATTTCCTTCAGGAGACATTTCCTTCAGGAGACATTCCCTTCAGGAGACGACATTTCCTTCAGGAGACGACATTTCCTTCAGGAGACGACATTTCCTTCAGGAGACGTTTCCTTCAGGAGACATTCCCTTCAGGAGACATTCCCTTCAGGAGACATTTCCTTCAGGAGACATTCCCTTCAGGGTTCAGCGTCTCAGTTTAGTAGCTGTTCAAATGCTGCTAATTTTCCGATGCTTTGGGGGGTGGAGTGGAGGTGTCAGGCATGCTGGACCCCACCTCAGCTGCCTCTGGGGAGCAGCAGTTACAGGTATGCACCACCACACCCGGGTTCTTTGTTGTCTTCGTTGTTGTTGTTTAAAGATTTTGTCCTGTTTTGTTTTGAGACAGGGTCTCACTATGTTGTTCTGGGATCAAAGGCATTTGCCACTTTCCACTATGCCTGGCAAGAGTTAATTTTATTTGTGTGTGTGTGTGTGTGTGTGTGTGTGTGCGTGTGTGTGTGTGTGGTGTGTGTGTGTGTGTTAGAGGGCACTGGATCCCATGCAACTGGAGTTACAGGCAGCTGTGAAGCGTGACTTGGATGCTGGGAACGGAACTTGAGTTCTCTGGAAAAGCTGCAAGCGTACTTAACGGCTGGGTTTGGTGGCTGGATAAACAGATCAGAGGTTAAGAGCACTGGTTACTCTTCCAGAGGACCAAGGTTTGATTCCCAGCACCCACATGACAACTAACAACTGTTTGCAGCCCCAGTTTTAGGAGACCTGAAGTCCTCCTCTGGCCTCCTCACCTTCAATCACACACAGTCTTTAAAAAGAGACGCGGAGTGTGGATGCTGCCCAGGCTGATCTCAAACTGAGCTCGAGATGGTGACTATGCCTGTAATTCCAGCATTTGGGGGAGGGAAGGCAGGAGAATGGGGATTCCAGGACACCCTAAACTCAACAATTTTCCAGCCTCAACCTCCCCAGGGCTGGGGTCACAGGTGTTTGCCATAGTGCCTAGATTTCTGCAGGGATCTAGACTGACCCAAGACTTTCTCAAAAACCCTGACAGAAGGACAAAGGGGACATTATTCCAGTGTCCTTGTCCTGGAATGGACTTGTCTGTTTGACACTGGAGCCAGTCCTTGTAGGTGTCAAGGTTGCTGTTTCTGGGGACCCGTGGCCTGTGGTTACTAGTCCTTAGGCAGCTGCGTCTGAGGTATCCCAAGTTCTCTTTGTTAATTTTGTCTGCTTTAGCTCTCTGCTGACTCTTACACTGCAAATAGTGTGTAAGAGGCTGTACTGTTTTGTTGGTGTTGTTTTGTTTGTTTGTTTGTTTTTCAAGACTGGCTTTCTCTGTAGAACAGCTCTAGTTGTCCTGGAACTAGCTCTTGGAGACCAGGCTGGCCTTGAACTGAGATCCACCTGCCTCTGCCTCCCACGAGCTGGGATTAAAGGTGCTTGCTCTTTTTAAAGACTGTGTGTATATCTGAATGTAAAGAGGACAGAAAGAGGCATCAGGTCCCCTGGACCCGGGGTTGCAGACAGTTGTTAGCTGTCAAGTGGGTGCCGGGAATCGAACCTTGGTTCTTTGTGTAGCTTTGAGCCTGGAACTTGTTCTGTAGACCAAGCTGGCCTCAAACTCAGAGATCCAGCTGCCTTTACCTCCTGAGTGCTGGCATTAAAGGTGTGTGCCACCACTGTCGGGCTACTTATTTTCTTTTGAGATGGGGGTCTCACTACGTAGCCCTTGCTGACTTGGAGCTCAGAGGTCTAGCTGCCTGTACATCCTGAGGGCTGGCATCAAAGGCAAATGCCATAGCCTGCTTGAATCTTGACTTTTTATATTTTTAATCATATAATATGTTTGAGGGGATCGGTTCCAAAAGAAACTTGGAACAAATGTCTGTCTGTGGTACCTATTAGCACAACAAAGCACATACTGGCCTCCAGGCTCACTCGGTATCACAGATACCTGTGGTTTGTGCTAGAGTATTGGTTCCGTGGTGAAAACCATGTTCCTCTCTTCCGGAGAATCCAAGTTCAATTCCCTGTACCCACATTGGGTGGCTCACAACCACCTATAACTCCAGCTCTCAGGAGATTGGGGCTTCTCCGACCTCTGTTGGTACATGCATTCTTGTGTACCCACGCACAGACATAAACACATCACCCAAAATAATAAAAATAAGCCAGGCATGGTGGCACATGCCTTTAATCCTAGCACTCAGGATGCAGAGGCAGGAGGATCTCTGGGAGTTCAAGGCCAGCCTGGTCTACAGAGTGTGTTCCAGGACAGCCAGGGCTACATGAAGAGACCCTGTCTTGAAACAGCAAAATAATAATAATAATACATATTTTAAAAAACAAAACGAACACCCATGATCTTCTTGCTCCGCACCTGCCTTAAACTTCTCCAGCCCATGGTCTACTCCCGCTCCAGCTCTCATTCCATCATGATCATCCTACTGTCTTAACTATGAGCACTCTTCTTGTCTTGCTTTCTTGGTCTCCTTTGCCCACGCTCTCTGACTTTCTCTCTCCTCCTGTCTCTCCTCTCAGGGCCAAGGCCGGTCTGCGCAGTGTTCAGTTTACTATTCCCCTGCTCTGGAGTCTTCCAGATGCCTCTGGCTGTTCTACTCTCATATCTAAAACACACACCTCCTGCTCAACTGTACCTTGGGTCGGTCACATCCTTCGTTTTTATCTGGTTTGTACAGGGGGTGGTGTGTGAATGCAGAAGCCAACGGAAGCCAGAAGAGAGTGTCAGATCTGCTGGAGCTGGGCTGTCTGGCACTGGGCACCATCCTCCAATGTGGGGGCTGGACACAAACTCAGGTCCTTTGCGAGAACAGAGCAGCCTGGTCTACAGAGCGAGATCCAGGACAGCAGGGCTGCACAGAGAAACCCTGTCTCGAAAAACAAAACAAAAAGTCTATGTAAGAAAGTATTCTTTGGGGGCTGGAGAGATGGCTCAGTGGTTAAGAGCATTGCCTGCTCTTCCAAGGGTCCTGAGTTCAATTCCCGGCAACCACATGGTGGCTCACAACCATCTGTAATAAGGTCTGGTGCCCTCTTCTGGCCTGCAGACATATACACAGACAGAATATTGTATACATAATAAATAAATATTTTTAAAAAAAAGAAAAAGAAAGTATTCTTTGGGGGCTGGAGAGATGGCTCAGCGGTTAACAACACTGACTGCTCTTCCAAAGGATCTGGGTTCAGTTCCAAGCGCCCACATGGCAGCTCACAAGCATCTGCTCTAAGCCCCTCCTATGGCCTCCCCAGGCACTGCATGAACTTACATGATACCCAGACATACATGAAGGCAAAACGCCATACACATATAATAATAAATCTTTTTTAAGGAAGAAAGAAAGAAAGAAGCCAGGCAGTGGTGGTACACACCTTTAATCCCAGCACTCAGGAGGCAGAAGCAGGTGAATCTCTGAGTTCAAAGCCAACCTGGTCTACAGAGCAAGTTCCAGGACAGCCAGGACTACTCAGAGAATCCCTGTCTCAAAAAAATAAATAAATAAATAAAATAAAAATAAAGTGTTGTTTGGTAGAGGGTTTGAGGACCTCTTACCCCTCACATGATCTTTCCCTGGGCAACTCTATCCTCTGGTAAGATGGGGTTTTCACAATACCATGCAATTGAAAAATAAATCATGATTGTTCCAAATCAGTCTTGGTTGCCTCTTGTTCCTTGCCTATTTGAGGCAGGCATGTGACCTATCCTGAGACTAGACTCTTTTTACTTTCTTTTTTTTTTTTTTTTTTTTTTTTTGTTTTTTCGAGACAAGGTTTCTCTGGTTTTTGGAGCCTGTCCTGGAACTAGCTCTTGTAGATCAGGTTGGCCTCAAACTCACAGAGATCAGCCTGCCTCTGCCTCCCGAGTCCTGGGATTAAAGGCACGTGCTACCATCACCTGGCTCTCAAAGGGTTCTTCTTTTTTTTTTTTTTTTTTGGTTTTTTTTTTTTTTTTTTTTGGTTTTTTTCGAGACAGGGTTTCTCTGTAGCTTTAGTGCCTATCCTGGAACTAGCTCTTGTAGACCAGGCTGGCCTCAAACTCACAGAGATCCGCCAGCCTCTGCCTCCCGAGTGCTGGGATTAAAGGCGTGCGCCACCACCTCAAAGGGTTCTTAAGTGATATGAGAATTAGAAAAGCCTGGAGTTGTTTCCCACAGCATGGAGTCCTAGGGATTCCTGCGATTTCCATAACATGGCACGCTCAAGAAAACCCAGAGCCAGGTCTTGAGGCGGGACCCACAGTGTGGAAGGAGGAAACAGCCTCTGGAAAGCTGTCCTTGAACCGACGTGCCAACCACCACCACCACACACACACACACACACACACACACACACACGTATGCAAAATAGGTAAATAAAGATGTAATAAAAAATATCCACAGCCTGGTCTACAAGAGCTAGTGCCAGGACAGGAACCAAAAAGCTACGGAGAAACCCTGTCTCGGAAAACCAAAAAAAAAAAAAAAAAAAGAAGAACCCTTTGAGAGCCAGGTGATGGTAGCACATGCCTTTAATCCCAGCACTCGGGAGGCAGAGGCAGGCTGATCTCTGTGAGTTTGAGGCCAGCCTGGTCTACAAGAGCTAGTTCCAGGACAGGCTCCAAAGCTACAGAGAAACTGTCTTAAAAAAAAAAAAAGGAGAAGAAGAAGGCATTGAAATATCGTTTTCTCAAGGAGACATCCTTGAAACCCTCAGATTAGAGCAATCTAAAGTCCCCTTAACTTCGCCTCAAAACCCTCTCACCATCACTGTGATTATTTGCTGAGTTCTGTCTTTGTCTCTGGACCCAGGAGGACAGAGCGCGACAGGATTAATCTGCCTGCCAGAGAGAAAGCGCTCGGCCACTTAGAGGTAGTAAAGGAAGAAATTACTGCATCCAGCTCTGAATGATGCTCAAAGAGGAGCCGGCCAGGAAGAGAAGATTTCAATATATATATACACCACAGGCTCTTCCATTCCGTGTATGCTGTCATCCTTAAAGCTCTCTCCACTCCCCAGGTTACACATATTGCCTTAATTTGTGTGCATTGGTGTTTTGCCTGCATGTATGTCTGTGTGAGGGTCTTGGATCCCCTGGAACTGGAGTTCCAGGCAGTAGTGAGCTGCCATGTGGGTGCCCTCTCTTAGCCACGGAGCCATCTCTCCAGCCCCAGAACTATTTCTTAGGTCCACCAATGCTGTTCTTTTTGAGCAGTTGCTACACAGGTCTATTGTGCCCACCTGTAGGATTATGCTTTCCTGTTAAGAGAGAAGAGGGCTTAACGGCATCCAGGACTTGCTATGGTTGTGACCGTGAACTGCGGGGAAGATGCATGTTCTGTGATTTGAGAATGGGCTAATGGCCAGTTTTAAGTCAGGTTTGTCCTGTGGAATGGAGCCCATTGGAGACCAGTCTTGGTGAAAAAAATGTTAGCAGAAATTTTCTCAGGAACCCTAAATATCAGTCACGGTCCAGATTTTCTTTAGTACACTGTCTAGTCAGCCTGCAAGAGCGCTGCTTACCTCCAGTCACCTGAAGCAGCCTTCCTTGAGCTAAATTCTACCTCAGGCAACTTGGTATTTCCTAAGCGCGTTAAGCGCGTTTGTTGGTAAATCCTCATAGCGTCAGTTTTACTGCTTCAAGTGTCCCCTGCATCAAGACTAGTGCAAACATCCCGGCACCGCCCCCAGCGTCAGGCTCAAAAGACCCAGTGGTCATGGTGGCACACAGCTGCAACCCAGCATTTGACATGCAGAGGCAGGGGGATTATCAGTTCAAGGCTAGGCTGTGCTACAAACTGAAACCTTTTCAAAAAATTTTTCATGTTTATTATTTATATTTATTTGTTTGTTTGTTTAAAAGACAGGGTTTCTCTGTGTAGCCTTGGCTGTCCTGGAATTTACTATGTAGCCCAGGATGGCCTCGAACCCAGAGATCCGCTTGCCTCTGTTTGTTGAATGCTGGCATTAAAGGTGTGCGCCACCACTGCCCAGCTCCTTTCAAAAAAAAATTTAAAAGAAAAGAAAATAAAACCAAGTGTGTTGACACAAGGCAGTAATCCCAGCACTCAGTAAATGCAGGCCAGGAGGACAGGGAACTCAAGGCCAGCCTCATCTATATAGTAACTCTGAAATTAGCCCGGGTCACAGGAGATCCCTCTCAGCAAACAAACAAACTAGCCGGTGGGAGGGAACAGGACAAAAACACAGAGGTGGGAATTAAAAGTATGTACACGTGCTTCTTCAATGACAGGAAAACCTGTAAAGCTTCATTGCCCATTCAGAAGGGCCTTGAGACCGCTGGGCGTGCGCGCTCCTGTTCAAGGGAGAGCTGCCAAGAAGTGTTACAGACGTCACTGCGCCCGGAAACCGTAAATGTGCATTGGCAGGAATTGGCAGAATTAGGAGACGTTTCCCCCACAGCACCCTGGATGTAGGAAAGAAACTGATTAATCAAAAAATGAGGGCTTGTGAGCTGGCCGCTTTGTATTCTTAGACGGAGCACGGGGAAGCAAGTGTGGGTTTTTCCTTCCAGGGAATGAACCCGGTCAGAGCTGGAGGCGCATCCTTTCTCCAGACGGAACACTGCCTGGGCTTCAGCATCCGTCCTGCAAGCGGTCCCTCACCACTTAGCTGCCCAGCAGTTACGATTAGACAACAGCAGAGGAGTCCACGGGCTCCCGAGAACATAAGACAGTGTGAGCCTGCGTGCGCTCTTCCCTGTAGGGTCTGTGGTCCCGACCGTGCGCCCGCTAACATGAGGTTAGAATCCCCCGTCAGGGCTTGACTGATGGGCACAACCCGCTTGCCCCTAAGCCGGAGTGTGACCCAGGTGGAGGGAAAGACGTCAAGCCCAGAGCTTGGGCTGTACCACCTTGAGGAAATTACTTGACATCTTGGGGAGTTTTCTTCTTTCGAGGGTTCTAACAGTCAAACCAGCCGGGAATATGTAATTCGGAGGTTGTGCAAGGTCTGTGTGACTAACGTGGAGGAGCGAGGAGTCAGGATCGGCATTCACACACAGTTTTTTTGTTTTGTTTTGTTTTTTTTGGTTTTGGTTTTTCGAGACAGGGTTTCTCTGTAGCTTTGGTGCCTGTCCCGGAACTAGCTCTTGTAGACCAGGCTGGCCTCGAACTCCCAGAGATCCGCCTGCCTCTGCCTCCCTAGTGCTGGGATTAAAGGCGTGTGCCACCACCGCCTGGCCTTTTTTTTTTTTTTTAGAGACAGGAAAAAAAAAGGAGAGCCAAGGTCTTCTAACATTTATTTTTAGTTAATTTTTAGTTAATTAATAATTCTTATTATTAGGGCTGGAGGGAAGGCTCAGTGGTTAAGAGCACTGGCTGCTCTTCCAAAGGTCGTGAGTTCAATTCCCGGCAACCATAAGGTGACTCAGGACAGTCTATAACTGTAGTTCCGTGGGAGCCTACAGACTGTTCCAGTAGGCAGACATACCTGCAGGCAAAAACACCCATATACATAAATTACATAAATAAACATTTAAAAACTATTGTTTATTGCTGGATTTTGATCAATCTGAGCCTCATTTCCTCATCTTTAAAATGAGAGAGATAAACACAGAGGCAGTAGCATCTCTGTGAGTTCGAGGCCAGCCTGGTCTATAGAGGGAGTTCAGGATAACCAGGGCTACACAGAGAAACCCTGTCTCAGAAAAATAAATAAATAAATAATAAAGACTCTGTGCTGTCATGTTCTGCCCCGTTTTGCTTTGACCCAAGGTCTCAAATAGCTGAGGCTGGCCCCAAACTTGAAATCCTTTCCTACAGCTGGGACTACAGCTGAGACTACAGCTGGGACTATAGGTGGGACTACAGCTGGGACTACAGCTGGGACTACAGCTGGGACTACAGCTGGGACTACAGCTGGGACTATAGGTGGGACTACAGCTGGGACTACAGTTGGGACTACAGCTGGGACTACAGCTGGGACTACAGCTGGGACTATAGGTGGGACTACAGCTGGGACTACAGCTGGGACTACAGCTGGGACTATAGGTGGGACTACAGCTGAGACTACAGCTGGGACTACAGTTGGGACTACAGCTGGGACTACAGCTGGGACTATAGGTGGGACTACAGCTGGGACTACAGCTGGGACTACAGCTGGCTCTATGACCAGCTAAGGACTTTTAGATTTCGTGCATATTTAGGGTTCCGGGGGATCAAACCTAAGACACTGCACACACTGGGCATCTACAGTTCAAGACGATGACTCTGACTTAGAATCTACACCGCTCATTTTGTGTAAGTCACGAGATCCAGCCGTTCTCTGTCCTTGTGTTCACTGTGTGATCCTGGACAAATGTCTCCTCACTCTGCGTCTCATTTTCCTCATCTTTAAAACAGGAGTTAATAACCAGGCATGGTCGTCCACGGTTGTGATCGTGATCCTCGGGAGTCTGAACCAGTCGGGTCCACAGTCTACACAGTCTACACAGTCTACACAGTCTACACAGCCAGGCTCCCGTCTCCAAAAGACAAATGAAAGGGTGATAATAACACTTCCTGGTGGCTGTGGGGTTTCTCCAGGGTTCTGGTGGCTGACTCACTGCCCAGATGGCAGCTCTGCTACTGTCACTCCCCCAGGGCTAACTTTCCTTGAGGAGTCAAGCCTTTCCCACCAGGTTCCCACGCTTTCTGTCTTCTGGAACCTTCTCAGCTTACAAAGCATCTTCTCACAGACTGTCTCTCACCACAGCCCACAGGCTGAAGAACTGAGCCGCAGAGAGAGGAAGTGATTAAACCTAGGCCTCTCCCCTGTCTCCTTCCTCTTGGGACTCCCTGACTTTCCCACTCTGGGGTGACAAAGCCCTGGGGATCTTGAAATCAGGAGTCCTAGTTCTGCCCACCCCGTGGCTGCTGTCAGACACATCTGCCCTCCTGCCCACCAGTCATCACTTACTGGTTTATTTATATTGTAAAGCTATTTTACTTTACATATATGGATAGATTAAAGCTTATGCTATGACCACCTGACCTAAGCGTAACCTTGAACTTTTGTTTTTAATTTTTTTTTTAGAGGGCATTGGTGACACACACTTTTAATCACAGCACACGGGAGGCAGAGGTAAGCAGATCTCTGTGAGTCCCAGACCAGCCTGGTCTACAGAGTGAGTTCCAAGACACGCAGGACTACACAGAGAGACTATCTTGAAATCGCCCCCCCCCCCAAAAAAAAGCTTTCTCCTCTTCTCTATAGTTCCCTGAACCCTAAGAGCAAGGGTTTGATGAAGATATTCCTTTTAGGATTGATGGTTACTTTTTTGTTCTTTTTTGTTTTGCCTTTCAAGACAAGGTTTCACTGTGTCGGTTTTGACGCTATTACTTCACATAGCCCAGGCTAGCCCCAAATTTGAGACTCTCTGGCCTCAGTCTTGGGTTTTAGGTGTGTGTTTTCTTTTCTTTCTTTTTCTTTCTCCCTCTCTCTGTGTCGGTCTCTCTCTCTCTCTAAGCTATGAAACTGTAAGCTAATCAGGCATGGTGGGGTTTGTCTGTAATTTTAGCCCTTTGAGGGAGGTTAGAGGCCTGGAGGTTCAGAAGTTCAAAGCCAGCCTCAGCGACAGGAGACCCTGGTTAAAAACAAACAGGGAGCAGAGAGTCCTGACACACTTCAGGAGTCAGCATGTCACCGTCACAGGGACCATCCCATCTCCGTGTCATTCCCTGTGGTTTGTTGTTGTTAGTTTTGTTTTCTTTTCCAGACAGGGCTTCTCTGTGTAGCCCTGGCTGTGCTGGAACTAGCTCTTGTAGACCAGGCTGGCCTCAGACTCACAGAGATCCACCTGCCTCTGCCTCCCAAGTGCTGGGATTAAAGTCTTGTGCCATCACCACCCTGCTTGGTTGTGATTTTAGTACATGGGCTTGCTACGGAGTTTGTGACCCCTGGGAAAAGGTCATAGACTTAATCCAATTAATTGAACGATTTATTGATTAGTTGCTAGCAGGAGGAACAATCTCAGGACCAAATTTGAGATTGCCATGTAAAAGGTGTGTGGGGAAAAGCACACAGAGTCCTTTAATATCTGTGCTAGCTAGTGAAAATTGTTCTGTTGTGCCAGGTTAAGTGGTTAAAACAACTCCAAACAATCTTTGGGTATCTGTGAAAGCAAGTTACAGAAGACAGAAAAAAGCAACTAGTCATACCATAACCAGGACTGTCCATTTTTGTTGGGAGTCACTGGGTTACTGGGGTCACAGACAAACAGCTGATGACGGGTACCAAGATGGATGCCTAGCATAAAATAGAGCTTCTTGCCAGGTTGTGGGGCACTCCTTTAATCCCAGCACTAAGAGGGCAGAGGCAGGTGGATCTCTGTGAGTTCGAGGCTAGCCTGGTCACAGAGCGAGCTCCAGGACATGCCCCAAAGCTACGAGAAACCCTGTCTCAAACAGCAAGCAAACAGAAGCTAGAGCTTCTTTAGCCGGCACAGGCTTTGAAGCAGGCAGTCACGAAGGCCCTGAGTGAAGGAGAGGAGGGGCTCGTGAGTCAGCTCTCTTTCTCAGGACTCACACCTTTACAGGAAGGGAAGGTTGGTCACCCAGACAGACCAAGAGCAACTGGGAGGTAGAACTAGCTTGCTTGAGGCCCTGAGTTAAATTCCCCCATGAAAGAAAGGGAGGTGAACTAGGTGTGGTCTGTTTGGGGGTTTGTTCAAATCTACTGGGAAAGACCAAGGACTGAGACTCGATTCAAATTTAGATGAAATGAATTTACTCTTACTGCTATAGAAGGATGGCAGCTTTAGAGACAGTGTGCCCTGCGGAAGTGGGGTAAGGCGGGGGACCCCAGAAAGGTGTGCGGTGCAGCTGTCCAGGGAACCCCCCGCTGGCAGGGAACAACGTTTGACCTCATCGGTTGTTGCTTTCCCGCTATATAATAATAAAAACATCATTCATCCCTTTCCCATAGCAATAGACAAACTTTATATAAGCAAGTTGTTAATAACTCATTAAACTGTCCTTACCTCACCTGCAGGCCACTGGGATCCCCCAGGCATTCCAGAGCTAAAGGTCAATGTTGAGTTGCTTTAGCTAACACAGGGAAACTGTGCAAATTATCGGTCAGGTCTGAGCACGCTGACAGACTGGGATAGAGCAGTTCATTCCTGGTAGGCAATGACACAGCCATCAGGGTAGGGCTGGCTGTCACTTCCCCCACAGTGGCGTCTACAATCCCAGCACCTGGGAGTTACAGGCACGCTAGCACAGTCAAGGTCATCTTAAGCTGGTTGAGTTAGGGGAAAATCTTTTTGTACACTGTGAAGATGTGTTACTCTGATTGGCTTAATAAAAAGCCGACTGACTAAAAGCTCCGCAGGATTTCCAGACACAGAGGAGCCTGAGGAGAAGAAGGGTGGAGTCACAAGGAGACGCAGTGGAAACAGGAGAGGAGACAACACGAGCCACGCGGCAGCCCGTAATTAATAGAGATGGCTAATTAAGTGTAAGGGCTAGTTAGAAACAAGCCGAAGCTATCAGCTAAGCTATCACAATTAATAGTAAGTCTCCATGTTGTGATTTGGGAGCTGGCTGATGGGACAGAAAAAAGCTAGCTATATATTATGCCCAGTGTCTGGGCACATATTTCCACATAAGAGCTGAGAAAGCAAGCTGGGCGGTGGTGGCGCACGCCTTTAATCCCAGCACTCGGGAGGCAGAGGCAGGTGGATCTCTGTGAGTTTGAGGCCAGCCTGGTCTACAAGAGCTAGCTCCAGGACAGGCTCCAAAGCTTCAGAGAAACCCTGTCTTGAAAAACAAAACAAAACAGTCTGAGAAAGCTTTTAAAAAAAAAAAAAGGAAAAGGGCCCCAAACACAAAAATGAAGGCAAACGTGGCTTTCTAATCCCGAAGTCTCTCATCGGGGCTACAGTACAACGCAGTACAAAGACCCGTCTCCTGGCCAGTGACTGTGTGCTTGAATCGCCAGCACACCATGAGCTAATCTGTGTGGTGGTTTAAGTTTTGTTTTGTTCATGCAGATGGAAAAGGTTACAGATATGCAGTAAAGTTGGTTCAGACAAAAAAGTAAAAAAGGACAACCAAAAAAACCCTCTAAGTAGGTTACAGTGTGTTTATCAGTGTGTGTAGGCTTAAGAGAAAAAAAATAATTAAAAAATAATACAGTCTTTAGCCGGGCGGTGGTGGTGCACTCCTTTAATCCCAGCACTCGGGAGGCAGAGGCAGGCGGATCTCTGTGAGTTCGAGGCCAGCCTGGTCTACAAGAGCTAGTTCCAGGACAGGAACCAAAAGCTACGGAGAAACCCTGTCTCGAAAAATCAAAAAAAAAAAATAATAATACAGTCTTTAAAGAGAGAAGGAAATAAAGTAATAAAAACAAGCCGTGTAAGGATGGGACACATTACAACACAGGAAGTGGTGGGTCTTACCTTTGCTTTGTTACATTTGAGCGTTTTGATTGCTAATGAACAGACAACAGCTTCTGAGAGACACGGGACTGTGGAAGGAGCTGCTGAATTCACCAGCTTAAACACTTTAGAAAAGCTTTAATCTAGATGGGTGGTGATGGCGGATGCCTGTCTTTATTCAAGCACTCGGGAGGCAGAGACAGGCGGATCTCAGAGAGTTCGAGGCCAGCCTGGTCTATCAGAGTTCCAGGGCAGCCAGGACTGTTATGCAGAGAAACCCTGTCTTTAAAAAACAAAAACAAAAAACAAACAAAAAAGAAATAGACTCCAAAGCCACAGAGAAATCCTGTCTTAAAAAAAAAAGAAAGAAAAGAAATAGAAATGCCTTAATTTTAAATGAAAGACTGTATTAGGTTGTGGAGCAGGTTAGGAAACAAAAGGCTGTGGATTCCTTCCAGGTAAATTGAGATCATATTTGACCAGGGGAGGAAGCTAAGAAAGACTGCAAATAGGAGATGCATAAACTGATCCCTCTTCATGGGAACAGCTTGAAGACGAGATGAGATATGACAAATCTTGTTGGTTATAGGTCCTCACGACTTATTACATGTTGTCCTTTCTTTCTTTCTTTTTTTGGTTTTTTTTTTTTTTTTTTTTTGGTTTTTTGAGACAGGGTTTCTCTGTGGTTTTGGAGCCTGTCCTGGAACTAGCTCTGTAGACCAGGCTGGTCTCGAACTCACAGAGATCTGCCTGCCTCTACCTCCCGAGTGCTGGGATTAAAGGTGTGCACCACCATCGCCCGGCTCATGTTGTCCTTTCATATGGCATGGATAGAGACTAGATAACAGTTTGATTACACAGTCCAAATGGCCTTATAAAGTTGACAGACCTCTACCTGCTCAAACATAGAATAAAAAGTCAACATTAACTGACCTGAGCACATTGCACACTCATGCTTGTGTTAATGGGCTTGTGTGTTTTCAGAGCAAGGGGACCAGACATCAATGAAAACGGGTTGCCCAGGTGACCCAGCCTCTCAGGGTGCCTCTGTTGCAGTTCTCTATATAGAACAGTTTCAAAGCCTCGCAGACTACTCCAGCCACACTTCAGATAAGCCCTGAATTTTCTTATCACACTGAGACTAGACAATAGCTAGCTCTCTCAGGACTTGATCATTATCTTAATTTTCTCATGGTCTCCTAAAGACGTCATTGACCCCAGAAAACAGGAAGCAGGCTAGAAAACATGACACCCACATTCCCAAGGGTTAGGTG
This sequence comes from Microtus oregoni, assembly GCF_018167655.1. NCBI lineage: Eukaryota > Metazoa > Chordata > Mammalia > Rodentia > Cricetidae > Microtus > Microtus oregoni. The sequence goes on along the minus strand of NW_024543830.1, from coordinate 2,818,540 downwards.
GACAGTTTTGGTTGTTCAGTAGATTATGAATGTTTATTATTATTCAGGGGGGTTGATTGCAAGTTGTTATTGATCATAATCAGGGAGGAGACTAAGCAAAGGAGATGAGATTCAGGGATCTTATTCTGAAAAGAAAAGGGGGGACATAGAAATGATGGATAAAAAGAATAGATTAGAATCTACTTTTAAAAAGAAACTACTAGTCTTAAATATTTAACATTGGTATGGATTTTTGTATATTAATACAAATTTAAGGTTATTTTCATTAGAACATACTGTACATACATTTCTACTCTTGTTATTGTACCTATGCAGCTCATGTAGCAATGTAATGCAATACCAGGCAGTGGTGGCACACCCCTTTAATCCCAGCACTCAGGAGGCAGAGGCAGGCGGATCTCTGTGAGTTCGAGGTCAGCCTGGTCTACAAGAGCTAGTTCTAGGATAGGTTACAAAGCTTCAGCGAAACCTTGTCTCGAAAACAAAAGCAAAAACAAAAAATAAAACAATGTAATGTACATTTCTAGTCCTTGAAAGTTATTATTATAAACTATTTAGAATAATTAAGAAATATAGGTTGGTAGTAACTTTAATAATCAAACTTATATTCATGTTAGGTATGTTTTCAAGGTCAAACAGATATATTTTAGATAGACATGGGGTCTTCAAACACTTCAGAGATTTACATAATATGGCTTTAAGATGCTTTAATAACTTAAGGCTTTTCATGACAATGAGACACATCTGCTCCTGGAAGCACAAATCTAATTCAGAGAAGATGTTGAGCATCAAAGAACTTTCACATAGAGTTTGCTGTCTTTGTGGCAAAAGCTAGCCCCTGGGCAAGAAACTGCCCTTACCTTGACTGCTGACAGTATGATGTCCAAACTGGACAAGCAGGACACAAAAGAAAGCAACTGCCAAACTTTGCCAAGACAGGGGAGGACAGTTCTTCAAAAATACTGCTTCACAGAAAAGTCTATCAGATACTCTAGGCTTGTAGGCTGAAGACAGATGCCCCAACATTGCACAGGAACCTTGGGGCAATTGTCCAGGCAGCCAAATATCTCTGTTGTCTCATCATTTTGGAAGTTTGCTCTGCACTTCCTGTTTACCCAGGTAATATTACATCCTTCTTGGGTCTTTGATGGAGTTGAAAACTAGATAATAATAAAATTTTCCTTAGTCATGATAGAAAGTAAATTAGGTACAAAGCTCTAGACTCATCAAGATAGGATAGATAATGGAGTGTTTTTCTGACTTTGTCAAATCAAATGCAAATGGACTGGACATTGTAAATTTAATTCTTTCTTGATAATTGTTCTTATTGTGTATAATTTTACTGTGTTAGAGTTAAAACCTTTCTTTTTTATTTAGACAGAAAGGGGGAAATGTTGTGGAATAATTTTTTGTACACTGTGACATTGCCACTCTGATTGGTTTAATAAAAAGCTGATCTGGGCAGTGGCGGCGCATGCCTTTAATCCTAGCACTAGGGTGTGTGTGTGTGTGTGTGTGTGTGTGTGGCAGAGACAGGCAGATCTCTGTGAGCTTAAAGCCAGCCTGGTCTATAAGAGCTAGTTCCCAGGACAGTTAGGGCTGTTACACAGAGAATCCTTGTCTCAAAAAACCAAAAGCCAAAAACAAAAAGCAAACAACAAACAAACAAAAAAACCCTGAATGTCCAAGTGCTAGACAGGATTTCCAGGCACAGAGGACACTGAGAAGAAGAGCTGGGTCCCGAGGAGATGCAGAGGAAGCGTGACATGTAGGAGATGAGGTAAGGAGATGTGAGTCACGTGGCAGCATATAAATTAATAGAAATGGATACATTTAAGTTATAAGAGCTAGTCAGAAATAAGACTAAGTGCTGGGCAGTGGAGGCGCACACCTTTAATCCCAGCAGAGGCAGAGGCAGGCGGATCTCTGTGAGTTTGAGGCCAGCCTGATCTACAGAGTAAGTTCTACGACAGCCAGGGTTACACCAAGAAATCTTGCCTCAAAAAAAAAAAAACAAAAAAACAAAACAAAAAAAAGGGCCAGAGAGATGGCTCAAAGGTTAAGAGCACTGACTGCTCTTCCAGAGGTCTTGAGTTCAATTCCCAGCAACCACATGGTGGCTCACAACCATCTGTAATGAGATCTGGTGCCCTCTTCTGGCACACAAGCATACATAATAAATAAATAAATCTTAAAAAAAAAGAAAAGAAAAGAAAAGAAAGGAAGGAAGAGGGAGGGAGGGAGGAAGAGAGAGACAGAGAAGCCGGGAGTTGATTGCATATACCTTTAATCCCCGAATTCAGGAGACAGAGGCACTCAGACCTCTGTGAGTTCGAGGCCAGCCTGGGCTACATGAGCTAGTTCCAGGACAGGCTCCCGTGCTACACAGAGAAACCCTAGCTTGAAAAACAACAACAACAACAACAAAAATGTCATAATGAAGCCTATTGTTACAGGTAATTAACATATGTTAATAAACAAAACACTTAAGTGCACAAAAACGTTAAAAAATTATTACAGCTGTGTTCAGCTACCTGCAGCCAGGGGAACCTCAGGTCTACAAAGAAGTCAGACTTGTTGGAGGCCAAAAGGTCAGCTCTCGGACTGTGAGATTTCTGAGACCGCTTAAAGCGACAGGAGGCAGAAAAGACAGGAGCCTGACACAGCTTGGGCTGTGTTTATTAGCACACTCAGCAAGAGGCAGCCTCTCTCCTGTGGGAAATTGGGGGATCGGCAGGGGGTAGGAGGAGCTGACTGAGGCTGCGTTTAGGGATGGGGTAAAGGGCCTGTCAATGATGTTATTTGCCAAGATAGAGTATCCTTTCTTGGACGACCAAAAGGCCGAGCAAGGTTATCCATGATCTTGCAGGAATCCTGTTTTACAGGCGAGGCACTGTATCGGGGCAGTTCAGGAAACTAAGGAGCTAAGCCATCATCAGCTTGAAACTGCCAGTGCTGGAAACCTAAAGCGCTTTGGCAGAGAAAGCCAGGGTGGATCGCGCAGGCTGCATGCCATTTCCCAGTGCCGACAGCCTCCTCCTGTGTCACGACCTTGCCTTCTCGCTCCCCTGAAAGCTCTCGGTACCCCGCCTTAGGTTTGCTCATTTGGTCTCATGTGATCCTCGGCTTCCCCAGACCCCAGAGCACGCGCCGAGCCAGCGCCAGGGTGAGGGGGCGGGGCTTCGGGGCGGGGGCTTCAGGGCGGGTCTCTGGCCTCAGCGAAGGAAACGCTGAGCAGACCTTTGGACTCAGCTCCGCGGGAATCGCTGTGGCGGTTGACTCAGATGAATCCCTCCCGGCATAAAATCACAAAAGAGTTTTTGTTAGATGCTGACTGTGGAGGGAGCGGCTAAGAGAAGTAGGAAAGGGAGGCCGGGCTCCTTAGAGAGAAGTGAAGGCTGACCTCTGCAGACTGAGCCAGGGGCGGCTCCGCCTGGAGCCAGTGGCTGTGAGCAGCAAGGTTTGGTGGGTGCTCAAAAGTCCATCCAGTAGCCCCAAAGGTTCTGTGAGGGTTCCCCAGGTAGTTGCTGAGTGTAGTGTGAGCCAAGCCTGTCCAAAGGTTTGGAAAATGTGCCAGGCAAGGGCAAAGTCTGGGGAACAAGTCCTGAAAATGAAGATAAACTGTAAATGACTTTAATAATTTGCCCATAGCGCAGTAAAGCCGAGGAACTAGACTGCTCCCGTGCGTGAAAGGGAAACTGATTCAAATTCCCAAGGCTATATCTCTCGGGGCTCGGCGGAGAGAGAGCAAAAAGGCGGGGAAAGTCTGGCCAGTTATAAAGAGAGGGGCAGCTTCCAGGAAGAAGGTGTGCACGCCAGAACAACCTAGAAGTTCAGGTGGTGGTAGGGGAGGTTGTGGGATGCGTGTTACAGGTATGTGCTGATAGGAAACTAGGTGCACGGTTTACTCCATCTGGTAGGGGAAGAAAAGCGAACACGTTCTTCCCGGCGGACGGAAACCCATTCTCAGGTTTCCGGAGAATGCTGAGTGTAAGTTCTTGTCTGTCCCAAGACAGACTTTCTATTTTACCCTGTAAAAGTCCAGCTTGAGCTGAGCCCAGACTGTCATTGGGGGTCACCGTCAGTGGTGCTGCCATATTGGGGGCTTGGGGATTGGCACCTAACATTACTCTTCCTGTGGACCGGGGTTTGATCCCCAGCACCCACATGGCAGTTCAGAAATCTAACTCCAGTTCCAGGGACTCTGACGCCCTCTTCTGGCCTCTTGAGGCACTGCATGCACATGGTGGGTAGGTATAGAAGCAGGTAAAACACCCGCAAATTCATAGAGATAGCCCTGCCTCCACCTCTCCAATGTACTAGGATTAAAGACAGATATGGGCCCCACTCCAGGCATCAACAGATAAATCTTTCAAAAGAAAACGAGGTAATGAAATAGGAAGGGTGCGGAGACAGGTTGATGCCCAACACTAGACGGCTGGGGCTCTCTCTCAGGAAAATAATGTTTGCACCGACTCCTGAAAGACCAGGCAACAGCAGCACAACCGTTGAAGAACATAGCTTAAACAGAGGAGCTAAGGCAGGACTGGTTTTGATGTGTTCAGGAAAGAATAAAAAGAAAAGCCCCTGGCACAGACCTGAAGTCCTGGTTACTGGGAAGGATGAGGCGGAAGGGCCCCTCAAGCCCCAGAGGGTTCAAGATCAACTTGGGAAACATTGTCTCAGACAGAAACTAAACCTGAAGCAACACCAGGGCTGGGGAGCATAGCTCACCAGTGAACTCTGTCTAGTATGAATAAGGGCTCAGCTTAGAAGCTTAGTATTATAAAAGAAAGCAAGGTGGGGGGCGGTGAGCTGGGCATGGTTGCTCACACTTATAATCCCAACACTTGGCGGGTTGAGGCAGAAGGATTGCCATGAATTTAAGGCCAGCCTGGCCTACCAAGTGAGTCCCAAGCTAGCCTGGACTACATAGTAGTTACCCTATCTAAAAACAAGCAAAAGCACGGGAATAATGAACCCCACCCTGCTGTAAAGGACCCAGTGGGAAAGAACGCGGTGGGGAGGGAGGGGGATGGGGGAGAAAGACACAGCACTGATGTCTTCCTAGGACCTGGGCCTGGAGCAACACCCTCTGCATCCTAATGTTGCTTTCTTATTCCGGGTAGAAGAGTGATGCCCCTCCCCCAGGTGTATCCTGGTGTGACCCCAAGCTCCCGTGACCTTTGCTCTCTCACCTCACCTTCGGGAACTCACCAGGGCCTGGCTGACCTCCCAAATGCCTGTGGCATGGCTCTTGGAGAGATCTCTACACAACGATGCCCTTTGCTCACGTTCCACACCCTGGGCTCCACTGAGCCCTCACCTTGGTGAGAAGCCAGGGCCGACTGTCTTATCTCAGGAACACTTTGCTGAGCTCAGAGCGTCTGGGGCTTTGTGAAGGGCCTGTGCCCGTCCTGGCAGTCCCTTTCGCTTTCTCTAAAGGCTTTGCCTAAGGTCAGCCCGTCTCTCCACAGGTGGAGGCAGGGAAGGGAATGTTCTCTTCGACCTCTCTAGAATCTTGGCTTGGACTGCTTGGCTCTGGCCAGTCCTGAGGACCCACCTGTTCTCAGTCATCAGCTCGGGGCAGCCACCAGCCTCCCGGGTATTCAACCCTCTGGACCCTGAGGACCTGATTGCGATATAGTGTCTCTGGCAAGGCACAGAGCAGATGAGCGCCTCCTAGCCCTACGCTGTCTCAACAAAACAAACAAAAATGGTTTAATGGTCAATTAAACAAAAGAACAGCTTTCCCCAGCTTCCTCCGGGGGCGTCAGGGCACCTTCTTTGTGGGAGGGGGTGAGAACACGCCCCCTCAAACTGTATGGACAGTGTTTTAGCATCAAGGGTGGCGAGAAGACTTATGGCCGGAAGACCTGAATTTCACCCCCAGGAAGATACACATGGCGGAAGAAGACAACCGGTCCTGAATGTTGTCCTCTGACCTCACCGGGAGATAGCCCTGTGACTTGTGTGTATTTACACACACAGACACACACACACACACACACACACACACGCCAAAAATAAATATGATGGAAGTTTAAAAACTTCAAAGTGATTAAATCTTTGACACCTAAATTAAAAACCAGCCTGAGGGTGGCTGGCTCCTCCCATCCTAACACCCGTGAACACTGAGGCAGGAGGGTCAGGAGTTGTTTGAGGCCAGTTAGGACTGAACAGCAGCGAGACATCACAAGGCAAATGAGCAGGAGTGGGGGTGGCTCAGTAAAGTGCCTGCTGAGCAAGCCTGGGGACCCGCGTTCAGATCTTCTTATAAAGGCTGGGTGTGGTGCACAGCCCTGCAACCCCAGACCTAGACGGTGTAGAGATGAAGTATTCCCGAGAGCTCGCTGGCCCCCATTCTAACCAATCAGTGAGCACCACATTCAGTGAGAGACTGTCTCAAAACACAGAATAGAGAGGAAGACACCAGACAGGGACTGACCTCCATCTGTACGCGTGTGCGAACATGTACACGCATACACACTACCACACATTCATGAAACATAAAAGCTAACAGTCATTATTGATAATTGGATATTATCAGTATTGATATTGGATTCCCAGGTATCGGGTTTCTTTGCCAATGCAATAAGCCAGATCAGACAGAGTCAATAAATCCAGATTTAATAAACAGAGCAAAGCAACTCTCGGGTGACTCTCAGAATAGCAGGAGAGAAATCATGACATAGGTCTGGCGACCTGGAGGCATGGTCTTGAGCAGCTCCAGGGAGGGGCTGACCCTTCTTGGACTTTTTGAGGGTCTGGAATGTGAGAGGTGAGACTTGAGTGGAGATTCCCAAAAATTCTTTGTTGGGCACGTAGTGCGTGAAGCTGGTACTGTTCAGGCAGGATCCTTGGTGTGTCCTTCCGTGTAAGCCTCACTAACAGCAGTACAGAGGCATGGCTCAACTCTCTTTCCATGACTGCCCAGGGAGCCAGTCTGTAAATGGGCCCCATGAGTATTCACAGATACAAAACCAAGTGACGAGGCTGGAGATGGCTCAGTGGCTAGAGGCACTGGCTGCTCTTCCAGAGGACTCAGGCTCAATTCCTAGAGCCCACATGGCCGCTCACAACTGCCTATAACTCCAATTCCAGGGGATCTGATGCCCTCACACAGACAAACATGCAGACAAAATGCCAAGCACATGAAATAAAACAAAGAGGGGCTGGAGAGATGGCTCAGTGGTTAAGAGCATTGACTGCTCTTCCAGAGGTCCTGAGTTCAATTCCCAGCAACCACATGGTGGCTCACAACCATCTGTAATGAGATCTGGCGCCCTCTTCTGGTGTGTGGGCATATATGGAGGCAGAATGTTGTATACATAAGTAAATAAATCTTAAAAAAAGAAAAAAAGGAAAAAAAAAAGAGACTCAAGGTGGATGATGGTGGTGCACACCTTTAATTCCAGCACTCAGGAGGCAGAGACAGTTAGCTCTCTGAGTTCAAGGCCAGCCTGGTCTACAGAGTGAGTTCCAGGACAGCCAGGACTACACTGAGAAACCCTGTCTGGAAAAATAAACAACAACAAAACCCAAAAGAGCTCTTGGAGCTCACAGATGCTGTCATGGATGCTGTCCAGACCCAATCTGCACGCAGAACCGGGAGATCAAATGTCCATGCAGACTGCACAGCACTCGGTGCCAGGGAAGCTGACCAGAAGCTGATCCTGGGGCCACATTCCTCCAGGTGCTGGTGGTGCTCATTGACCTTGTGGCCTGGAGCACCCTGCAATCTCAGAGCTTCTCCTTTGTGTCAGAAGGGGATGACCTGAACTCAGGCCTGCCCCTCCCTGCTCGGAAATGCTGTAGGCTGCACTCAGGAAAGAGCACCAGCTGAAGTAGGTGTGTGTGGTGCCACCAGCCTGCCAGCCCAGCCCTTGGAGGTCAGATAGGAGGATGTCTAGTCAGAGGCCATGATGGGCTCCATACCAAGAGCAAACCGATCTGTTCACACCAACACACCATCTCAAACACGCCATCTCAAACAACACAGCATCTCAAACACACCATCTCAAACACGCCATCTCAAACACACCATCTCAAACAACACACCATCTCAAACACGCCATCTCAAACAACACAGCATCTCAAACACGCCATCTCAAACACGCCATCTCAAACACGCCATCTCAAACAACACACCATCTCAAACAACACACCATCTCAAACACGCCATCTCAAACATGCCATCTCAAACACACCATCTCAAACAACACACCATCTCAAACACACCATCTCAAACACACCATCTCAAACACACCATCTCAAACACACCATCTCAAACAACACACCATCTCAAACACGCCATCTCAAACACACCATCTCAAACAACACGCCATCTCAAACACGCCATCTCAAACACGCCATCTCAAACAACACAGCATCTCAAACAACACAGCATCTCAAACAACACAGCATCTCAAACAACACAGCATCTCAAACAACACAGCATCTCAAACAACACACCATCTCAAACACGCCATCTCAAACACACCATCTCAAACAACACAGCATCTCAAACACGCCATCTCAAACACGCCATCTCAAACACGCCATCTCAAACACGCCATCTCAAACACGCCATCTCAAACACTCCATCTCAAACAACACAGCATCTCAAACACTCCATCTCAAACAACACACCATCTCAAACAACACGCCATCTCAAACACAGCATCTCAAACACTCCATCTCAAACAACACAACATCTCAAACACGCCATCTCAAACACGCCATCTCAAACACGCCATCTCAAACACTCCATCTCAAACACGCCATCTCAAACAACACAGCATCTCAAACATGCCATCTCAAACAACACAGCATCTCAAACAACACAGCATCTCAAACACACAATCTCAAACACAGCATCTCAAACACGCCATCTCAAACAACACACCATCTCAAAAATCCAAAAATTTGTAAATTAAAAAAATAAACTCTAGCAGGGTGCGGAGGAATGCAGCTTTAATCTCGGCATAGGTTGATTGGGGGGGATCTCTGAGTTGGAGGCTAGTTTGGTTTCTATATTGAGTTCCAGACCAGGCAGGGCTATATAGAGAGATTCTGTTTTAAAAATAAATTAAATAGGGGCTGGAGAGATGGCTCAGTGGTTAAGAGCACCACCTGCTCTTCCAAAGGTTCTGAGTTCAATTCCCAGCAACCACATGGTGGCTCACAACCATCTGTAATGAGATCTGGTGCCCTCTTCTGGCCTGCAGGCAAAGCACTGAGGATACTGTATACGTAATAAATAAATAAATCTTAAAATAAAATAGGCTGGGCAGTAGTGGTGCACGTCTTTGATCCCAGCATTTGGGAGGCAGAGGCAGGCAGATCTCAGAGTTTGAGGCCAGGCTGATCTACAGAGAGAGTTCCAGGACAGCCAGAGCCATGCAGAGAAACCCTGTCTCAAAAACAAAACAAAAAACACTAAACTAAATAAATGAATAAATAAATAAAATAATAATCTAGGGGCTGGAGAGATGGCTGAGCAGTTCAGAGTGCTTGCTGCTCTTCAGGCGACCCGGATTTGCTTCCCAGTGTCCACTCCCGAGGCTTAGAACTACCTGGCCTGAGTTCCAGGGCCTTTCCTCTGGCTTCTGAGGTTACCACCACACATATACACTCATGCAAATATACACGCTTAAATAAAAATGAAATAAAAGCATCAGCTCCCCGCTGCCAGGATCCTAGGCCCCCTGCGAGTGGTGGCTGAGCTGGGAGCATGCAGACCGAAGTTTTGACTCTAGTTCTGCACCCAAAGTCAAGCATTTCTGGTTTACCCCCCACCCCACTACTCTGTGAGGATAATAACATTACGTGGTAAAGCTAGGACACTGTTGCAGAGCTGGGTGTGTGCCTGAGCGGCAGAGCAATTCCTGAGCATGCGCGAGACTCGGACCTCCATCCCCCAGCGCCGGGGACAGGACAGAGCGGCAGGCACGGGAGTTGGCAGCATCTTAACTGTGGGTCTCTCTGAGCTGCTATCTAGGGACGCTGCCCAAGGGACACTGGACATAAGTGATATCACACTTCCAAAAATGCTCACCTATCTCTATCCCGGTCTGTACTGGAGTCCCAGTCGCTCCCAGAGATCAAAGCGAAAGCAACAGGCTAAGTAACTCGCAGGTGATTGTTCAACTAAGAGGGCACAGTGTGGGACTCAGACACGATTTCCTGGGCTCCAAAGGACTCGGACAGCTCCGTTATTTCTCCAGCTCAGCTCTCTGCAGCCCTTCCCACAGGCTCAGGTCAGCTCCAGTCCACAGCGGCTGCTGGCCGAGGTCATTCTGCGGTCTTGGCATCTCCGACTTGTTAGGATCGCGACAAATGGAGGCTGCACCTTCACCCATGGCCTCTTGTGGCCTCTCTTCAGGACCGCCAGCCCTGTGACACAGCACCAAGCCTCAGCTCCTCTCCATGGCCTCTTGATGTCTTCAAAACCAGTGTCACCTGAGTGACCCTTACACATTACCAAGCTCAGCTGTTAGCATAGACGCAGCCGTGGCCCCCTCTGGACCATGGCTTCTGTGTACTGACCCTGAGGAAATATTCCCAGATTTTACATCTCTGATGCTAGTCTCTTCCTAATCACAGCTAATTTAATCGCAGCTTTGGCTAACCAATGTCAATTGTCCCAGTAAAGGCGTCTGGTCTACTAATTATTGCTGACTCTTCTGCCCCAGACGACTAGAATCACAGATTCTTAATACAAAATAGCATATGAGTGACCCTGACAGGGTCTTTACTTCCCTCTGAAACTTCACGAGCCAGTCTCCATTGTCCACACTGCTCAATACACTTATCTATCTATCTATCTATCTATCTATCTATCTATCTATCTATTTTTCGAGACAGCTGAGACAAGTTCACTTGTTTCTCTGTGTTACAGCCCTAGCTGTCCTGGCACTCGCTCTGTAGACCAGGCTGGCCTCCAACTCACAAAGATCCGCCTGCCTCTGCCTCCCGAGAGCTGGTATCAAAGGCGTGCACCACCACCTGGCTTTTTTTTTTTTTTAATGTGCACTGGTGTTTTGCCTTGGGTGTCAGATCCCCTGGAACTGAACTGCAGACAGTTGTGAGCCACCATATGGGGGCTGGCAACTGAACCTGAGTCCTCTGGAAGAGCAGCCAGTGCTCTTAACCTCAGTCATCTCTCCAGCCCCAAAGCATTCCCTTTTTAGTTCATACAACAGCCCCCCAAGTTCCGAACACTCCATGGCTTTTCTACCCAAGTTCAAAAGTCCTCCCACAATCCTCCTCAAAATGTGGGCACATCGGTCACAGCAATTTCCCACGAACCTGGTGCCAATTTCTGTTTCAGTTTGTGTTCTGTAGCTGCGGTAAACACCACACCCACAAGCAACTTGGCAAGGAAAGGGTTTATTTGACTTAGAGGTCACAACCCATCAGGGTCAAGGCAGGAGCCTGGAGGCAGAAAGTGAAACAGAGACCTTGGAGAGGTGCTCACCCCCACTGGTTAGCTCAGCTTTCTTTTTTCTTTAATAATTTATTTAACTTTATTTTATGTACACTGGTGTGACGGTGTCAGATCCTCTGGAACTGGAGTTACAGACAGCTGTGAGCTGCCCTGTGGGTGCTGGGAATTGAACCTGGGTCCTCTGGAAGAGCAGTTACTGCTCTTAACCACTGAGCCATCTCTCCAGCCCTCAGCCTGCTTTCTTATACATCCCCAGGACCCCCTGCCCGGGGTGACACCACACACAAGTGGTGGGCTGGGCCCTCCAATAGCAGCCAGTAACCAAAATGGCCCCATGGCCTACAGGAGAATATGATGGGGATGCTTCCTCAGCTGACTCCAGCTGGTGTCAAATTGTCAAAAAAACAAAACAAAACAAACAAAAACCCAAACCTGCCCAGGACCGTGGAGCTCCTGGACTGGTTGTTTGTTGTCACAGGGAAACAGATTAAAGTGGACGTCTCAGAGATCTGTACTCGTGGGTTCCTGGGTTCCCAGCAAACTTCCCCTCAGGAGTCTGAGCCAGGCGTCTCTCTCCTGGGTGCTGGGTGTGAGTAGGACTCTCTCCCAGAGGAATAGCCAGGCACAGAGTGAGAGATGCCCTGGGTGGACAAGTGGCCATTGGGATTGGGCAGAGTGGCTGGTACCAGGGAGGTGGCAGTGTTCTTTGGTGACCGAGCTTTGTCCTCATAGAGAGCTCTAAGGAGGTCGGGGGCCCTGCTGGGGCGCTCAGTCTGTTCGAGATGGTAAAACTGGAAAGGGGGCAGAGTCCAGCAGAAATTGTGAAGAGCTCGCAGAGAGCCAACAAAAGCCGACAGCTGGCAGGATAAGGAAGGCGGTAAGCAAATAAGTCCAGCGCTGAAGCAGACATGACCCCTTTTTGGTCCACCCTTTGTCCACTGGGATGGGCTGGGGCCTATGGTCGGAGGCCAAACAAGTTACCTCCTGCCTCAGCTTGTTTCCCTCTCGGCAGGCTGAGACTCTCCTACTTCTGACTTCAAGCCGTTGGTATGTATGAAATTCTTGCCTCTCCTGTGGCTGCCGGCCCACATCTGGCCACAGCGCAGTGTTGTGCCCCTCTTCCTACCCTTTAGTGTCTGCCATTCTTAAGCCGTCGGAGCAATTTGTCAAGATTAATTGGACGCCGAACTGGCTCTCTCTGGAAACACAAGGAAGCGTCTAGGCATCAGAACAAAGCTTGTGTGGGCAGAGTCCCATGATAAGGCTAACCTGTGGCCAGAGGCTTGGCCCGCCACAGCCCAGCAAGAAAAGCCGCCCTGTTGGAGGCACCAGAGAGGAAAAGAATTTGTTCTGCTCATTTCCCCCAATCTCCTTGTTTTTCTCCCTAACTTAAAAGAGCCACCTCCTCTAGTGACTGACAGGGCCCTTGTCACCTCCAGGGCTGACCTCTCTGTGTGCCTGACCATACACAGAACATTCTCGGTTTGGTTTCTTGCGGGGATGGACAGGTTCAGGGTCGGCCTAGTTATCATACTCTTCTGGGTCATGCTTTGTGGAGGAAGGTGGGCTTACGCAACCTTCCTTACCCCAGTCAGAATGCATTATTTCCTGCCCTTACTCCAGCATCTGACACTGATCTGGGGATTGGTCACAGCTCAGCTGTGGTCAGTAGTTAACTGCAGTTCCAGACACAAGGAGAAACAACAGCTTTCTCTGTATTCTTGACACGCTTTGAGGCCACGGCCTGATTCCCCACCTCTAGGCAAGTATCCACCTTCCTTCTGTGCTCCCGCCTCTCTCTCAGAGCATCTGCCTGCCTCAGTCCAGGGCCACCTCAGATTCCAGGCCGGGATCCTCAGGGCACAAGAAATCTGCTAAGTTGAGAAGGAACCACAGAGTTCAGCCCTGGAGCCCCCTTGGTCGAGGTCCTAGCTCGATGCTCCTAATCCTGGCACTTAGGAGGCAGAGGCAGGAGGAGTTTAAGGTCGGGCTGGTCTATAAAGTGACACTCTTCAGAGGAAAGAAAGAAAGAAAGAAAGAAAGAAAGGAAGAAAGAGAAGAGGGGCTTCAGCCAGGTAACCCACACAATTTCCAGAGTCCCTTGTACGGAGGCTGTCATGGTCACCCAACCTGAAATCATGAATGTACTGTCAGCAGTAAAGCCAACAGGGTCCTACCAGACTCGGCATCCTCAGCCAAGAGCCACAGGCCTCGAGACAGATAACTTTAAGAGGCCCATCAGCTGAAAATAGTTCCTTTCTTCCAGCATCATTAACAATAACAGTGAGCTATTTCTGCGTGTGACCTCAGCTTTCACACACGTGCTTTCCCGTTTAGTCTTTACGATGACCTATGAATAGATAAGCAGGGCTCTGTTGTTAGTTAAGACTTCACAGAGCGGGAAACTGAAGCTCAGCACGCTCAAGGCCGCATGCCTCTCAGAAGGCAAAGCCGCCTCTCCTGCGCGTTCCCTGAGTCTCCAGCCCCACTCCCACTCGCAACAGCAGCCAGATAACCACATGTGTGGCTACTTTGTTCCTTAAGACCCTAGGAACAGGCTTCATGATGGCTTATGCCGGGGGAGAGAGGCCCTAGCTACTCGTTCTCCTCCCTCTTGATAGCTACCATTTGGTCAAATGTGTAAAACGGGGGCTGGAGGGAGGGCTCAGCAGTCGAGAGTACTTGTTCTCCTTGCAGAGGACCTGGGTTCAGTTTCCAACACCCGTGTGGTGGACAACTGCGGTTCCAGGAGATTCTTTTTCTGAACTACCTGGGCACCAGGTACACACCCATGTGAACAAAACACTCATACACACACTAAATACATACATTTTCAAAAAATCTGTAAAATGGTTATGTCAAGACAATACCAAAACCCATCATCTTAAAAAGCTTTCATTCAATCAGCAGAGAACATTCTAGAAGCCTAATCCAGAAGTTCCAGTTAGTGGCCTTGTTTCCCAAGCAGAGATGTACAGAGATTTATAGATGTCCAAACACACTTGACATAATTGTCATAGTACCGATGACGGCATGACCCTCATGCCTGTCCAGGTCATGCCTGATCAGTTCGCCCAATCCCATAGGTATGTGCTTCCTGTTCTGAGAACCCGGAATAACAAGCAGGCACAGTCCCCGTGGGGACCCCTGAGCCTGTCTGGGAGACACGAGTAGATGAGGATATAGAGATCAATGAGGAAGGATTGTGGTTTTGGAGATTCTGACTAAGTTTGGAATTCACAGAGCGGTTAGTTGTCCAGAAGTTCAGAGTGCCCAGCCACACCTTAGTCCCCGTCTTACCCAATGGGTCATGTCCTGTTTCTTCATTGTCTCAATACCCAAGAAGCAGCTCACCCGTGGTGGGCGCGACAACAGTCAGAAAGTGCTGGAATGTAGCCAGATTGTTTAGGCGGTGCCTGCCGTGTCTTGCTCGTGGATTCATCCCACAGCACCGCAAGGCATGGTGGGTAGGCCCAGAGCGCACGTGGTAGAGGGTCCCCCTTCCGGGCACCTGGGATGAGAAAGGAGGGGGCAGCTCCCTCAGGAACAGTGTGGGAGTGAGCTGAGCCAAGCCAAGTTTAAAGGTCAGAAGGGCATCATCAATGAGAGAGGGCAGTGTGGGACAATGTGACAGGACCAGGAAGCCATGGTTAAGATCAGCCAGGCGTGTACCAGCTTTGAATGGAAGATTGCCTGTGAAAGAACAGCGGTGAGCAAACCATGGGGCTGAGAGAGAAAAACACAAAGGCCAGGACCATACACCAGACGCGAAAAGTTTCAGATTCCTTCCTGGGCTCTGCCTGTGCACACTGGTGTTAGTGTTGGCATTTCCTTTAAGGATAACATCTCACAGGATAACTCATTTGGTTTTGTTTGGTTTTTTTTTTTTTTTTTTTTGGTTTTTCAGTTTAGGGTTTTTCTGTAGCTTTTGGTTCCTGTCCTGGAACTCACTCTGTAGACCAGGCTGGCCTCGAACTCACAGAGATCCACCTGCCTCTGCTTCCCGAGTGCTGGGATTAAAGACGTGCACTTCCACTGTCTGGTTTAAGGTAACTCAGTTTAACACCGAACCAGACTTAATCTCGCTACGTAGCCCAGGCAGGTTGGGCCTCTCAATCCTCCCACCTCAGTGACTGGACTACAGATACTCTGGGCAAAAAAGAAGCTTTTGAGTAAATTTATCAGAATTTCTCAAAAAGTTTTCTTGTACACAAGAAATATAGGTAACAGTACTGACAGAAGGCCCCCACCTGTAATCCCAGCGTGGGGGAGGCAGAGGCAAGGGCATCAGGGTTTTAGGGTCATTTTTGTCTGCACAGCAAATCTGAGGCCTAGGACAAACATACACACAGATTACACACATAAACACATACACACAGATTACACACATAAACACATACACACAGATTACATATACACACATAAACACATACACACAGATTACACACATAAACACACACACACAGATTACATATACACACATAAACACATACACACAGATTACACACATAAACACATACACACAGATTACATATACACACATAAACACATACACACAGATTACACATACACACAGATTACACACATAAACACATACACACAGATTACACATATACACATAAACACATACACACAGATTACATATACACACAGATTACATATACACACAGATTACATATACACACAGATTACACATATGCACAGATTACACATACGTGTAGATTACATATACACACATAAACATATACACACATAAATACATACACACAGATTACACATACACACAGATTACACATACATACAGATTATAGTACCTGACTAGAAAATCAAGGACAGGGGCTGGAAAGGTGGCTCAGGGCTTACCAGCACCAGCTGCTCTTCCAGAGGACCCAGGTGTGATTCCCAGCATCCACGTGGCAGCTCTCTGTAACCTCAGACCTGGAGGTGAGGAGGGTGGGGAGCTGGGGGTGGGTGGAAGAGGGTGGACAGGTGGAGGGTGGGGAGATGGGGGTGAGGGAGTTGGGGGAGATGGGTCTGTCGCCTGTCTCTGCGCTCCTCTAGCTTCCACAGGCCCCAGGCATGCACAGAGAACATACATGCAGTCAAAACACCCACACACATAAAATAAAAACAAGTAAACCTTAAGAAAAAGAAGACCATGGAGGGGAAAGATTAGGGTGGCAAACTGGTTCCCTCTGTAGTCGGACTTTATTTGTCTTTTCTTCCTTTTCCTTTTTCCTGAGCAGGGTCTTAGTTTTCCAGGGTGTTCTCAGATGATGAGGTGCCTCAGAGGTGTGGGGAGAGCAGGCCATCACAGTTGGCTTTAGGACTTCGTGTTTGCATATCTAAATAGACTAACGGTCCCCACCGTACCGGGCTACATGGACAGTGGGACATAATGTGTACAAAACCTCACAACCGCCCCAGGCAGAGTAAATGCTACAGACATGTCTGTCACTAAAATCATTGTTTTGGTGCCGGGGTCAAGCCCAGAGCTTTGACGGGTACACCCTAAGCTTCACAACTTGGCTTGACCACTGAGATAACCCCTGAGGGTGTGCTGCTTTTATCACTAAGATTTATTTTTATTTTATATATGAGTGTTTGCCTATATGTATACAAGCTCACCATATGTGTGCCTGGTGTCCATGCCCAAGGCCAGAAGAGGATGTGTGGGAGCTCCTATGACCGGAGTTGCCCACAGTTGTGACCACCATGTGGGGCTGACCCTGGGTCCTCGGTAAGAGTAGCCGGTGCTCTTAACTGTTGGGCCATCTCTGAAACTCATTACTAAACCAGTGCGCTCTGGATTTTTTAAAATTATCTTTCTTAACCAGGCAGTGGTGGTGCACGCCTTTAATTCCAGCACTCAGGAGACAGAGGCAGGCAAATCTCTGAGTTCAAGACCAACCTGGTCTATAGAATGAGTTCGAGGACAGTCAGGGCTATGCACAAAGAAACAAAGAAATCCTGTCTCGAAAAGCAAAAAACAAAAAAAAAAGTTTTTTTCTTTATTCTTGAAAATTTCATACATATATACAATAAAATAGGATCATATTCTCCTCCCATCTCCTCCCTCCAAGTCCTTCCATGCGCCTGCAACATGCTCCCCTCCCACCCAACTAATTTCTTCTTCACACTGACTTTCCTTTTCTTTCTTTTTGTTTTGTTTTTCGAGACAGAGTTTCTCTGTGTAACAGTCCTGGCTGTCCTGGAACTCTCCCTGTAGACCAGGTTGGCCTCGAACTCACAGAGATCCGCCTGCCTCTGCCTGGGATTAAAGTGCTGGGATTAAAGGCGTGCGCCACCACTGCCCAGCTGATTTATTTTTAATTAGGTGTCTAATGTGTGTCTGTGTGCACACGTGGGGCTGTGCACGTGTGAGTACATGTGCCCACAGCATCCCAAAGGGGGTGCTGGATTCCTTAAGGGTACAGGAGATTGTGAGCTGCCTGATGTGGGTGTTGTTGATTAAACCCACGCCCTCTGCAAGAACAGTACGTACTTTTGGGGGGGGGGGAGTAGAGGGTTGAGACAGGATTTCTCTGTGTAGCCCTGACTGTCATGGAACTCACTCTGTAGACCAGGCTGGTCTCAAACTCAGAGATCTGCCTGTCTCTACCTCCCAAGTGCTGGGACTAAAGGCATACGCCACCACACCTGCCTTTTTAAAATTTATATATAACCCTGCATATTATACCTCTATAAGCGATGGGATCTGGAAAGCACACACACACCATACCAGAAATTTGGATGGCTTGATCTTGTGTAGGTAGTCACCCTGTACTTCCTGATTGCTAGCCACGATACACCAGGAGACAGCATTTCACTGTGCTGCTCATCCTCCAGCTACAGACTTCCTGAGCCCTGGGTGGAGAGACGGCTGGCTGAATAAAGACAACCCACGAAGAGCCGCACACTCACTCAGTCTCCCATTCTCAGCACGTTGGACAACTGCCCTCTGCAGAAACAAGGTTCTCCGACGAAGGCTGAGATCAGCCCAAGTGTGTGTCAACACACAACTCCAAAGGGCAGTTTGTCAGCGCGGCCACTGAGCACAACAGAGGCAGGCCCCACGCCCGGACCTGTGGCCACCAGGAGGCTGTGATTTACCTGTGACTGCATCTGCAGGCAGGGCTGTCCGGTGTGCTGGACTGTAGCATGCAGGGCGTGCAGCACTGGGCCCACTGATGCTTCTGACCTAGAAGCCTGCATGACACCTTCTGAAATCTAGTCAGCAAAGAAAGGACTTTGCACTGGCTTCAGCAGCACATACACTAAAATTGGAACAATGCAGAGATTAGCATGGCCCCTGTGCATGAATGACACACAAACTCGTGAAGCGTTCCATATTTTTGAAGAATCTATCTATAATATATTATGTCATAGATAAATACACTATATAGGTATATAATATATCTATAATATATAGATAGATTACATATTGTGAAGCATGCCATATTTTTTTTAATCTAGATACAGGTACTTTATTTACAAATATTTAGATAATAGCATTTTGTTACATCGAACGAAGAGTACAGCAGTCTGAATAAATCCTTCTGTCACAAAAACAAGACCCACTGTAACTGAGAGTCAGGGCATTGCACCTACACAAGTCGAAGTCGTCTTTAGTTTGATTGCTACCTTGTACCCCGATGGGTGATTTGTTTTGTTTTTGTAAATATATATACACACACCAGCAGGTCATGGTCCCTGGGCAAATCCCTTGTGATGCAACAGTGTAAGCAAATGGATCGCTCTAAGTCTTTAACAGAATATACCAATCTACTCCAGGAATCCTTTAAGTTAAACAAAGACAAAAGGAGAATCCACAAATAAACCAAATCCTATTTTCTGCACATTCCAGTTTTGGCTTTTATTTAACATTGACTATACAAAACTCTGGAACTACCACGTTTATAATCCAGAAAGATGTACTTTTTCATTAGTGTCTGGTAAAGAAGGATTTAAAATGTGAATTTTAAACACAGCATTGAGCTGATAGCATTATATAATGTGCCTAGGCTTCCCTGTGAGCACTTCCAATGACCTCTTGAATCCCAGCCACTTTCAACTCTAGAAACCAACCACGAAGAATTGAGTAAAACAGATGCCTTCTAAAGGTTTCTCTTACAAGGTGTTCTTTTTGTGGCCGACTACCCAGTGCAAAGTAGTAACTTTATGTCAGCATACACATTTAGAAACACTTTTCCTTTTACTAAACAACTTACACTAGCAGGACATAAAATAGCCCCTCATCCTATGAACACAAGTGATAGCATTAAATTATTTCACCTTAGTGTTAAAAATGCACAATTTAAAATCCCTTAACAGCAGACCTGTGGTTCCGGCTAGCTGGTCCAGAAGTTGACCATTCCAAGATAAAAGTATAAAACCTTAAAATGTGCAATATTAAACCCAGCCTTCTTCCTTTTTCTATACAGTAAGGCAAGAATGCAGCCTGTAACAAAATGTTTACAAAAAGAAAAGCAGGTCAGCACATTGTTGATTACACAAGAACAGTTAAGAAAATCAGCAGGTAAGCCACAGTGCAAAGATGGAATCGAATCCGCTAATGTTTCCGCTGATGCCAGGAGCTCTTTCCAGCATTATGTCTGTCCCCAAACACTGCCAGCACCAAGGTGGAGCCAGTATTACTTGTGAAACTGAAGTTGTGTCTTATTTCCTTGTGTGAGATGGAAGAGAGTAACATGGTCACATATAGGTCACACTGTACAAACTGGTATTTTATACTGTTCCAATGCCAGTAATCAATTTATTTTCTTCATTAAAATAATATACACAGAAGATATTGTTAGTTAGGTTCCTTCAAATTTTATACATATTTACGTTCTGTTAAAGAGAAAAGGATAAAATGGTGTAAAAAAAAAGATAAAGCTATTAATTAAGCACAAGAAAAGATAAATGAGTATTTTTCCCTGTGCAAGGCTAAGACAGAAGCAAACTGCATCAAGAAAAATGCCACCCCTACAACAGGGAATTTATCCAACAAAAACAAAAGCAGTTACAGACTCCCTTTTCTCTGCCATTGGAAGTCATTTCACAGCAATGAACTTTCTGGCTACAACAGACATACTTTAACAGTTTAAAGATGGGAAAAAGCTGAAGAGATCAAATTTAAACCGTACAGTGAGACAAAGCTTTGCCAAAAGGGAAGGTAAAAATCGAGTCCCGCATCAGTGCTCAGTTTAAATCATATTGGTGACAAACCTATCACGAGGACAATCAAAGGGGGAAAGTCTAGATTTACCATGCAGGAGAGATTTATTACTCTACTTGCCTTTGAGAACCTGATTACAACTAGTTGTTTAGCAGTTTAGTATTGTTAAACTGTTTTTACAAGAGTTGTTTTTTTCTTTTTTTAATTAAACCCAGTAAGATGTACATAAGACAAGGAGGCAGTAAAAAGTACTGCTTCCAACAGACAGATGTGAAAGGTCAAATGAGGGCCAGAGCAAAGAGGTCACTAGCAGCCACAGCCTTCTCTCTGGGGTTGGGGTTCACTGGTTAGCCGTCCTCCCTGTGGGGCTGAGGGTTTGTGTTGTACACCAGACTCGGCAGCATTCAGATCCAGGCTTCCATCCTGAATATTCTGATAGATTTTCTTGGCAGCCTCAAGAAAAGCATCTTCTACATTCTCTCCCGTTTTTGCACTTGCTTCAAGGAACAATAAGCCGTTTTCTTCGGCAAACTGTTTGGCTTCTTCATAGGTAACATCTCTCTGTGCTTCCAAATCTGCTTTATTTCCTATGAGAATTATTACAGTGTTTGGATTGGTGAGATTCCTTGCGTCTGTCAACCAGCTGCTTAAGTGGTTATATGTACTTCTTCTGGTGATGTCATACACCATGAGTGCACCCGCGGCTCCTCTATAGTAGCTCCGTGTGACAGCTCGGAACCGCTCCTGTCCTGCTGTATCCCAAATCTGCAGTTTGATTTTTTGGCCACTAACTTCAATTATTCTTGTACCAAACTCAACACCAATTGTGTGAGGGCAGTCAGCCATAAATTTTTTTTCTGTAAATTGGTGAAGCAAGCAAGATTTTCCTACTCCCATATCCCCAATAATAATATACTTAAAGATGTAAGAGTAGTTGTATGGTGCAGTTGCCATGGTGGCACTGGGGGGTTGCTGGTGGCTGGGCAGCTTTCCGGACGGGAGGGGGACGTCAGGACGAGGAAGCGGAGTGCGGACGCGGCGGAAGAGCGGCCGGGATCCGTCGGCCGAGACCCGGCAGGAAGGCGGGCTGGCCCGGGGTTGCAGACGCTCCGGCGGCAGGCGCGGTGGTGGCGGCGGCTGCTCCTGCGGCTCCCTCAGGATCCTCCTCGGGCTCAGCATGCCATATTTTTGAAAAATCTATCTATAATATATCTATATATAATATATTATATCGTGAAGCATTCCATATTTTTTTAAAGATTTATTTATTTATTATGTATACAACATTCCTTCCATGCCTGCCTGCAGGCCAGAAGAGGGCACCAGATCTCATTACAGATGGTTGTGAGACACCATGTGGTTGCTGGGAATTGAACTCAGGTCCTCTGGAAGAACAGTCAGTGCTCTTAACCTCTGAGCCATCTCTCCAGCCCAGCATTCCATATTTTTGAAGAATATATCTCTATATCTATCTATCTATCTATCTATCTATCTATCATCTATCTCTATATATAGAGAGGGAAGATGTTCTGTTTTGAGCATAAAGTCTGATCAGTGAGCTTTTGCTGTCTGTTTGGGCCTTATGGTATGAGACGCCTCGGCTAGGCTGGCTATAGTACGCATTTGGATCCTCCTGACTCTGACGCCGAGTGCTGGAATTACAAGCGCTCAGTACCACGCCCTGCTCAGTCAACACTCTTTGTCTTCTATGTGCCCCTTCCCAAGAGGGGCTTTGAGTGAACATCTGCTTCTTGCACAATTTTCTTAGCTCGCTCTTTAAAGGCAGGGCCTCACTGTAACCCAGGCTGGCCTGAGACTCACTCTGTACCTAGCCTGGCCTTGGAGCAATCCTCTCATCTCAACCTCCCAAATATTGGGATAGCAGATATGAACACTAGGCCCAGGCCTTTTCTGTTTTCTTTTTGGTTTTTCAAGATAGGGTTTCTTTGTGTAACAGCCCTGGCTGTCCTGGAACTCACTTTGTAAATATGGCTGACCTTGAACTCACAGAGACCCACCTGTCTCTGCCTCCTGGGATTAAAGACACCAGGGCCTGGTTTAGTCCCAGCCCTTATATAATTTTCCACACACACACACACACACACACACACACACACACACAAAAACAAAAACATCCGGGCGGTGGTGGCGCACGCCTTTAATCTCAGCACTCGAGAGGCAGGCAGATCTCTGTGAGTTCGAGACCAGCCTGGTCTACAGAGCTAGTTCCAGGACAGGTTCCAAAGCCACAGTGAAACCCTGTCTCAAAAAACCAAAAAAAAAAAAAAAAAAAAAAAAAAAAAGAGAGAGAGAGAGAGAGAAAAGAAACAAAAAAAGAAAAAAAAACACTTTTTTTTTATGCTCCAGAGGGGACCCACAAAATAGCTGAGGCGTCAGAAAGTGCCCCAGGCCACCGACCCAGGGAGGTGACAGCTGCGAGATCTTTGGTGCACAGCCACCTCTTAATGGGAAGGACTATTTGTGTCCTTCAGCTCCCGCAGTTACAAATGTCTACAACAACGTCAACCGCGTCAGCAACGAGCATTCCCTCCAACCGCTCCCCGCCCCCCCGCCCCCCCCCCCCCCCGCCCGGGGCTGGAAAGCCTGCCTGCCTGTCCTGCAGTTGGTGTCCTCAGAGGTGAGGGGCTTTGGGCAGCCAGGGTCAGCGCTGAAAACCCCGCCCCGAAGAGGCAGATTGCCTTTGATCCCCCGCCTGCCCGCCCGCCCGGCAAAGGGGCTTTCCCCATCTGAGAAACCAGCTCTATAAATACACCTCTGGGTTAGGACTGTGTGTCCACAGCAGTCCTTAGAGAAGCCACACCTCCAGACCGGGGGCGCTGGCTCAGGGCCTTCACAGACCCAGGATCTGAGCCCTGTTAAGGAGAGGCCCCCAGGGAGGCCTCTGTCAAGTTTAGTGACACCTTTGTGTGCGCAGATTTGTCCTTGTTGTTTTTGGTGGGGTTCTTTATGCTGGTTTCTTTTTTGGTTTTTCTTTTTTGTTTTTGGGTATTGTTTTGTTTCAGTTTTGGTTTTTTGAGACAGGGTTTCTCTGTGTAGCCCTGGCTGTCCTGGAACTCACTGTAGACCAGGCTGGCCTCGAACTCACAGAGATCCACCTGCCTCTGCCTTTGCTTTCCAACTTCTGGGGTTAAAGGTGTGCACCACCACCACCCAACACACTTTGTGATTTTAAAGTTTGTTTTGGGTATTTTTAGTGACCTGTCAAAAATTCTAAATTAGAGTGTTTTATAACAACCAAAAGAATTAGGGCAGAGGGCATGGCTGGAGAGACATAGGGGGTGAGGGAGCTTGCTGCTTTTACAGAGGTCCTGAGTTTGGTTCCCAGATCAGGCAACTCACAACTACCTGTAATTCCGATTCCAAGAGATCGGATACCATCTTCTGGCCTTCATGAGCACGCGCGCGCGCACACACACACACACACACACACACACACAGTAAAAAAAAACAAAAAAACTTTAAAATTAGCTTGAGGTGATTCTTTAAAAATATACTAATTTCAAATTATTTAACATTTTAAAAAAATATACAAGCCGGGCGGTGGTGGCGCACGCCTTTAATCCCAGCACTTGGGAGGCAGAGGCAGGCGGATCTTTGTGAGTTCGAGGCCAGCCTGGTCTACAAGAGCTAGTTCCAGGACAGGCTCCAAAACCACAGAGAAACTCTGTCTTGAAAAAACCAAAAAAAAAAAAAAAAAAAAGAAAAAATACAGCTGAAGAGATGGTTCAGTGGTTAAGAGTGCTTACTGCTCTTGTAGAGGACCCAGGTTTGTTTCCCAGCAACCACTTGGAACACCAATTCCAAGGGACCCACTGGCCTCTTCTGTCTTCTGCAGGTACCAAGTATACACAGAGAGAGCTGGGCGGTGGTGGGCATGCCTTTAATCCCAGCACTCAGGAGGCAGAGGCAGGCAGATCTCTGTGAGTTCGAGGCCAGCCTGGTCTACAAGAGCTAGTTCCAGGACAGGAACCAAAGCTACACAAAGAAACCCTGTCTCAAAAAACAAAAAAAAAAAATTGAGCAAAATACTCATACCTATAAAATAAATATATTTGGGGGGCGGTTGAGGCAGGTTGAGGCAGGGTCTCTCTATGTAGCTTTGGTTGTCCTGGAACTCACAGAGATCTGCCTGCTTTTACATCTAAAGTGCTGGAATTAAAGGCATGTGCCACTATGCCAGCTAACAAAAACAAGTCTTTAAAAAATAAAGTAAAACAAAGGTGTGTGCCACAATAGGCAGCTATTTTTAAGTTATGTTTATATGCATGTGGGGGAGGGTATTTGCACATGAGTGCCGTGCCTGCAGAAGGGAGTGGTCAGATCCCATGGAGCTGGATTACAGAGCCCTAGACTTGAGAGCTAGAAACAAAACTTTGGTTTTCTCCAAGAGCAATGTGTGTTGTTAACCATGAGCCATGTCTCCAGCTCCCTGACCGATTAAAATAGAATTATTCCTTCCTTTCCTCTTCCCTGTTTTCCTCCCTGCTCCTGCTCCCTTCCCCCTTTTAAAGCCAAGCTTTCTTCCATCTTCTTTTAATAAATATTTTTTTGTGTGTAAGTGTTTTGCCTGTACATATGTATCATGCGCAGACCTGGAGCCCAGGGAGGTCAGAAGAAGGCACTGGAGCTCCTGGAACTGGAGAACAGTTGGAAGTCACCATGAGGGTGCTGGGAATGGAACCACGGTCCTTGCAAGCACTCCTGAGCCTCCACCTCTGGGGTGGCCCTGAGTTCACAATCCTCCAGCAGGCCTCAGCCTTTTTAATGCTAGGACCACACTTATTACCACCAATCTCATATTTCCTGTAGCTCTACAAGCCACGGATACAGAACATGAAAAACAAAGGGTTTAAGCCGTGCTTGTCCTGAAAGAATGTAGGGATTTCCTGAGAAAACAAAATATGCATATTAAATTTCAAATAAGGCTAAAATTCTGGCTTATCCCAATACTGTAATCCCAGACTCAGGTGGCTGAAGCCAGAGGCATTCATGGTGAGTTTCCATCAGCCTGCCCTGTGTTCGCAGGGCCCTGTCTCAATAACAAACAATAGGGCTGGCATGGAAGCCGGGCTATCAGCACATCAAGCTCAGCCCAGGACTGTTTCATGTGCACAGCCATCATCTTTGAGACGCTCCTGCTCCCACAGAGCCCCATGTTAAGTCCGAAGAGGTCAATGCTCACTGACAGGGCCTATTCTAACTTGACTCAGCACGTTGAGGATGGAGACTAACTCCTGTGCCCTCAGCAAAAGCTATCCAAGAAATATTAGGCAGGACATCAAGGGCCTTTGTGGTTCTGTGGGCTCACAAGACAATGTTGCTAGTGCTTCTATAGTGTTTTGACATTTTGGTTGTGAGCCTGGCCTTTAATGGCTAAACCATCTCTTTGACCTTATTTGGGTGTTGTTTATTGTTGTTGAGATTGGGATGGTCTCACTCTGTAGCCCAGTCTGCCCTAAAACTTGCTGGCTTTCCCAGGCTGGTCTTGAACTTGCAGTGGTCCTCCTGCCTCAGCCACCTAAGTGCTGAGATTAGAAATATACACAACCATGCACTATGTGTTTTTGTTTTTCAGAAAATTTACAAGGTTGGACAGGTGTGGTGGTGCAGGACTTTAATCCAGACGCAAGGCAGGTGGATTTGTGTGAGTTGGGGGCCAGCCTGGTCTACACAGCGAGGTCCAGGCCGGCAAGGACTCCATAATAGGTCCCTGCCTCGAAAATAAACAGCCAAATAAATATTTACAAAAAGACAAACAATATAAATAGAACAAAAATCACAAAAAGTAAAAGCCTTTTTTTTCATTCCTTCTTCACTTGGCACCCCTTCTGAGTCATTCTTCCACATGGAGATGGACAGACATTTCCTGCCTAATTTACACACCAGTCTCCCATTCTACAGACGACACTGCGGCATTGAAGTTGAAGTGCTCATGAAAGACGACAGAGCTGGCAAGCGCTCAAGCTGAAATTCAAATCCAAATTTGTCTGACTCATAATTCAACGTGCATTCCTTCCGCTAAGCTCTGGGGTGTAAAATTTTATGGATGAAGAAACCGAGGCTCACATACGTCCTCGGCCATCAGAGCCACACGGTTCACTGCCCAGCATGGGAAAAGTGGAGGGGATGGCATGGGCTGCGTGGAGGAGAGGGCCTCGGCTTGGGTGGATCTGAGATTGCGCAGGGCCACGGGGTCCAGTTTGTGAATCCCCCTGCGGTCCGCGACTTGCCCGTGTTCTTCGGGTACAAGGTCCACCAGAGGCCGCTCTGCCAGGGTCGGTGGGGTTTAAGCCCCGGGGTGGGTGCGGGAGCGGTGCCGGCTGCGTGGCTGCACGGCTCGTTGCCGTCCGGGGCGCCCGGAGTGGGTGATTGCGGCCAGCGCGTGGCGGGCGGGGCGTGGGCGGCGCGAGGCGGAGCCTGCCGCGGGCGGCGCTGTCCCCAGGCTCCCAGCCGCGGTGGCCGCTGTGGAGGGCAGCTGGAGAGAGCGGGCGCAGAGAAGGTAGAGGCTCCCCGACCCCCGCCCGGGTTCTCCCGGTCACAGAACAGCGGACCCTGGAGCGAATTCCTGGGGAGGGGGTCTGGTCCCATCATCCGGGCAAGGACTTGAGCCAAGATTCCTATTAAGTCACACAGTGAAATTGGAAAACATACGGGACCTCCCTGCAAGCCGGCGCCGCCCGCTTCCTCCCCGAGGGGCTTCGAGAGGATGCGACCCGACGCCTGCACTCCGGGAACGCAGGGCTAGGGTGTCCGGGAGGGATGCGGGTGAGTGCCCTTCGCACAGCTCAGCCTGTTGGGAGAGTCTGAGGAAAAAGAAAGACACCTGTTGGGATGGAATTCTGACGGGACAGCAACTCTTCTCTGCCAGTCCAGTACTTACTGGCGCTTCTTTCCCCCAGCAATGGCTCACTTGCCCGAGGTGAGCCCGAGGGTGAAGGGGTTAGCTCCGTGCAGGTCACTTTCCTTGACGTCAATGGCCCAATGTGGGGCGTGACCAGGAGCAGCCCAGGTTGGTCCTTACCAGGGTCCACCTTGACTTCAGGGTGCCCGCGTCCAACTTCTGCCTTCCTCACCCTGGGCGTGAAAAAGGGACAACAAGCATACATTTGTGCAGGGAGGGGGGAGTCTGCTTCTGCTCCCCTATGCAGGGGAGGGTGGGGTGAACTTTTCCAGAGAGGGAGCCAGGCCTGGCCCTGGCCCCAGGAGTTCTCGTCACCCCCCACCCCTCACTTCTCCAGAGAGCTGCCAAAGCCAGCTCAGGACAGGATTATGTGTACTGGGTAGACCACGGAGAGGCTGCAGGGACAGACAGACCTGGGGGAGCAGAGAGAAGCAGAGGGAGGTGGAGAGGGGACCAGCATCCAAGAAGAGACAGGTTGTGTGCCTCACCCCTTCTCCTTCCTTCCAGCCTCACAGGGCGGGCAGGTAGAGGGTTAGTGGGTGGGTTGAACATCAGTGGCTGACCCAGCAAGGGGAAGGAGAAGGCTCAGCCACTCTGTTCCCTTCTGCAAATTCCCAAGTCCTGGGGTCCTGGGGAGGGGGAGCAGGACCTAACTTTGCTTTCCCTGTCTTTCGCCTGCCCTGAGCTGGCCTGCCTTGGCCTGCAATCCTTGGATTCCCCTGGTGCTGCCATTCAGATCCAACAGAAACAGTGTTTTTCCTGGAAAGCAGAACTGAGATGGGATGAGGGGTGTGGGTGAGAAGGAAGGGGCTTGGAGGACAGGGGGTAGGGAGAGACAGGCCTGGAGGACAGGGTACCCAGTGTTCAAGGCTAGACTTCAGGCTGCACTTCCTTGATAGCAGGAGAAGCTGCTGACTGGGAAGTCTGAGCAGCTATGACTGCATCTTCCCCTTCTAGGTGCCCAGCCATTTTGGCTGCGAATTGGAAGAAAAAATAAAAAGAAGAAAACTAGCTGTCCATGAACTAAGTCGCCCTGAGCCAGTGCCTCGTGGGTGCTGGCACCCACAGGGAGCTTAAGTCACCACCATTCGCCCACTTAGCTTATCCCTTGGACAAGAAAGGGCCTGTGGTAGCCCAGATGCCCTGGCCGTCTATAAGGAGCTTTAGCTAAGAGGGGAAGAAAGAGGCCGGAGGCAGGTAGGAAAGGAATGCCCTTGTGATTTCTTTCTTTCTTTCTTTCTTCCTTCCTTCCTTCCTTCCTTCCTTTCTTTAATTTGGTTTGGTTTTAGGGAAGGAGGTTTTTTGTTTGTTTGTTTTGAGATGGGGGGGGTCTCACGTCACCCAGGCTGGCCTTGAACTCCTGATCCTCCTGTTCCCTATCCCAAAGGGTGGGATTAAGGCTTTTGCCCCCACACCTGGTGCCAAGGGCCCTCTGACTGACTGCTCATAGGGGCGCCTGGCATAGCCTGCCTCCTTGGTCCTAGAGCTCTGGAGAAAGAATGTCCTGGTCCAGCTGCCTATGCACTGTCCCTCCTCGGGGCTTCTGGAGGAGCTAAGCCATCTTGGGCCATAGGGAGGGACTCAATTGAACTGGAAGGCTGAGGTCAGCCCCCCACCCTGGCCTCAGCAGATGACAAAGAGCGTTCCTTGTTGCTCCCACCCTTAGGTAGTAAAGGGGTGGACCAATCTTCCCTCTGCCCCGCTGGTGCTGTGCTGAGACAGCCCTTCAGTATCCCGGCTATCTAGAGGGTAACCAGTGTGCTGCTTCCTCCTCAGAACACCCTCCGTGCCCAGATGCCAGAGTAGCTACCCTGTCCCCTGCTCCCCAGCCCAGGGGCAGTCAAGGGAAGAGCAATGGAGACCTGCTTGGGCAGGTAAGAGCAAGGGCTATCAGTGCAGAGACCGCTCTATCTCTAATAGCAAGGGAAGGGACTGAGTAGTTGCGGCAGACGCCTTAAACTCAGGAGGCAGAGGCAGGTGGAGCTCTGTGAGTTCAAGAACAGCCTAGTCCACAGAGCTAGTTCCAGGACAACCAGGGTAACACAGAAAAACCCTGTCTTGAAAGACCAAAAAAGAAAAGAAAAAGAGAAGGTAGGGATTGTTAGAAGGGGCCTGGTCAGTGACAAGGGACTTCTGCTTCCTGAGAAGTTGGCAACCAGGATGTGGGGAGCCTGGGTGGGGGTGGGTAATGTCGTAACACTCCTGGCTCCCTCTGACGGCCCCCACCCCTTGACGTGCAGGCTCTGGCTATGTGTGATGCTGCTTCTGCCTCTTCTTCAGCTCTGCCAAGATCAGGAGGTGAGCCCTAGCCAAGGGAGCCGCTGCTACTCTGCCCAGGGTCCCCCTACTCTGCCCTGGCCTCCCCTTTAGGGAGGCTTCACTTTCTCCCTGGGAGACTTCAGCCCCTCATCCAGGCTTGGCCCAGCCAGTGTCCCTGCCAACTCCCTCCCTTTTGGTTAGAGAACCCAAAGGCTGGAGTCTGGCCCTCCCAACACATGTGACCTTGGACAACTAACAACCCTTGACCCTTGACACTAACTCTGACTGCGTTGTGTGTCCTCCCACCCCTGTGCAGCTGTTTGGACCTTCTCTTCCAACACCATCAGAGGAGGACCAGGTTCCTGAGGGCCTCTGGGGACATTGGGGCCGGTGGGCCCCCTGCTCCCAGCCCTGTGGGGTGGGGGTGCAGCGCAGAAGCCGAATATGTGAACTGCACCCTGGCCTATCCCTTCCTCCCCGACCCCCAAGACATCCAGAAGCCCTCCGGCCCCGGGGTCAGGGCTCCAGACCCCAGACTCCCCGGGATCCCCAGTCCCTGTACAGACCACCACCTCGGGGAAGGGGTGGCCCTCTTCAAGGTCCTGCTTCTCAACTGGGGAGAGAGAAGATCCAAGAGACTCAAGGGGCCCAGAGGTGAGGCCCTGAGGGCCCAGCAGCGTAGGGAGAGGTGGAGGAACGGAAAGGGGCAAGGGGTCTTCGCCTCTACAGGCTGATCTTTCAGGATGTGAACTGGGGAGACGGGCTAGGAGATGATTCGAGTCTGCACCATCCTCTCAGGTCCCGGGTTCGAGACCCTATCAAGCCAGGGATGTTTGGTTATGGGAGAGTGCCCTTTGCCTTGCCGCTGCACCGGAGCCGCAGGCACCCCCGCAGAACCAGACTGGAGCAACCGAAGAACTCTACAGGGAAAGGGCCCCTTCCATCCCAGCCTTTAAGCACAGAAGCGGCCCCTGCAGACCGCAGCCCTCAAACGCAGCTTCCGGAACTGCATGCCCATCCCGGCTCCCCCCAAGCTGAAACTCCAAAGCCTGGAAGTACTCAGATAGAGGTGCCCCCCAGAAGCGGTTCTGCTCCCTCTGACACGGGGATCCCTTCACCCACGTCCTTCGTTGGAGACAGTAGGTCTTTCCAGGGATCCCCTGGGCCACGGATGCCATCTTCCCAGGGTTGGAACAGTCCCCAGGGAGCAGAGCCACGCCCTCATCCTTTCCCTTCTGTCCCCCGGAGTCGGAGTCGAGGCCAACAGAGCAGGGGGCCCTGGAGACCTCGAGGGAGTCCTCCCAGGTCCCCAGAAGGCTGGCTGCCTCTGACAAGAGACTCCAGCCCCCGCTGGAGCCTTTTTACTTCCGGTAGCCCTGTTCCAAAATGCCCTGGGGAAAGCGAGCAGCTGAGAGCCTGCAGTCAAGAGGTGAGATCTTCCTCTGGGTCCCCTACCCCAGGCTCTCATGTCCCCTGACCCGAGTCCCCAACCCGAGTCCTCAGTTTGTGGACTTAGACCTCAGGGTGGTGGTTCTTTTCTTTTTAGTTTTTCGAGACAGGGTTTCTCTGTAGCTTTGGAGCCTGTCCTGGAACTAGCTCTGTAGACCAGGCTGGCCTAGAACTCACAGAGATCCGCCTGCCTCTGCCTCCCGAGTGCTGGGATTAAAGGCGTGTGCCACCACCGCCCTGCAGGGTGGTGGTTCTAACTTCAGGGCAGGAACCTTGGTGTTCTGGGGAGCTGACCTACCAGTATCCAGTCCCTAGTCCAGCCCTAGCTTGCACCCCAGGTTTCCTCCCCGGTTCTGATGCTGTGTATCTGCCTCCTCAGCTTTGCCCCCCTGAGCAGCCAGACCCCAGAGCCCTGCAGTGTGCTGCCTTTGACTCCCAGGAATTCATGGGCCAGCTGTACCAGTGGGAGCCCTTCACTGAAGGTGCAGTTTCTAGTCCCCTGGCAGGGCTGACTCGGGTTTGGGTGGCTCCTCTCTGCCTCCTGTGTCTTAATTCTCAGTTCTCAGCAGAGACTCAGCCCTGACCTGAGAAGGGTGGAGTGTTCAGAAAGTGATGGGTGGATGGCCGGGACATGGTGGGCTGGGATGCCTCTTGGTTTTGATCTGGGAGGGGTGTGAATGTGACCGGGTCACTGGTGCCAGCAGAGACATCTTCGTGCTGGCATAGCGGGCGCTCCCAGGTTACTGTCCACTTGTCAGCTTGTCACCAAGACAAATCCATGGGCTATGAACTCACAGTCAGGAAAGATAGGATGGCTCATTGGGTAAAGACGCTTCAGCCTGATGGTCGGAGTGTGGTCTCCAGACCCATCATGGAAGGAGGGGACCCACTCCTGCAAGCCGACCTCTGACTCCCACAGGAGCACCCCACTCCAGACACACTCCAAACAGCAACAACAAAACCCCCTTTTTGATGGCCAGGTGCAGAACTTCCCCTGTTTTAGGAGAATGAGGTAGGAGGATCAGTAAAATTCATAAGCTTGACACCACATAGCACAACAAAAACAAAAGACAAACAACAAAACCCTAAGCATAGGAAACTGTACCCTCCCTTCCTCCACAGCAACTTCAGGAGGACTACTGGGACTCTGGGGATGCTCCCTCCGTTAGGGACCCCTGCTAACTATCATGTCTTACCCCTCAGTTCAGGGTTCCCAGCGCTGTGAACTAAACTGTCGCCCCCGTGGCTTCCGCTTCTATGTCCGTCACACTGAAAAGGTTCAGGATGGGACCCTGTGTCAGCCTGGATCCCTAGATATTTGTGTCGCGGGTCGCTGCCTGGTGAGGGAGGGCAGGGTGTTGGTGAGGGAGGGCAGGGTGTTGGTGAGGGAGGGCAGGGTGTTGGTTTCCACACTAGCATGCTTGCACGTGCACGCGCGCACACACACACTCCTTTAATTTATTATTACAACAGTGGAAACACCAGACTGGGGTGGCCAAAAGGAGGTTCTTGCGGTCCAGCAAGGGGTGTGTTGTAGGCAGGATCCCACCGGACTTGGCTAGGCTTCTCTGCAGTTGGTTGGGGATGGAGGAGCAGGTCAGGGGGTGAGCTGGGGGCCCTGTGTGGAGTAGGGCCGGGTGTGAGGTGTGCCTGGCTTTTGTGTGGCCCCTGCCTCACCTCACTTTTCCCAGAGCCCCGGCTGTGATGGGATCCTTGGCTCTGGCAGGCGTCCAGATGGTTGCGGAGTCTGCGGAGGTGATGGCTCTACCTGTCGGCTCATTTCGGGAAACCTTACTGACCGAGGGGGCCCCTTGGGCTATCAAAAGATCCTGTGGATCCCTGCGGGAGCCACCCATCTTCAGATTTCCCAGTTCCGACCCAGTTCCAATTACCTCGGTGAGAAACTCAGTCCTAAGTCCCAGTCCACCCTGTTTCTTTGATCTGCCTCCCCTCTTCAGCACAGCAAAAGGCCAAACAGGAAGAGGTTGGTGGCCTTCCCCCAAGCCTGGTGGAGTGGGTGAGGGAGGTGGATGGCTGAGGTCCCGAGGTCCTAGGGTTCTGGGCAGGTGGCATGCACCAAGGCTCAGGAAGGTATGCCACTGTCACTCAGTTCAGGGTTCTGTCTTTTAGCACTTCGAGGGCCTGGGGGCCGCTCCATTATCAACGGAAACTGGGCTGTGGATCCTCCAGGGTCCTATTCGGCCGTCGGGACTGTCTTCCAGTACAACCGTCCTCCTCGGGAGGAAGGCAAGGGGGAGAGTCTGTCAGCCGAAGGCCCCACCACCCAGCCCATGGACGTCTATGTAAGCCTGAGGCGGGAGGAGGAGCACTAGACTGCTGGAGAGAGAGGCCCCTTAGGGCAGAGCCGTGGGGGTCCCTTAGGGAGAAATCTGGTGTATTCCCCTCTTTTTTTTTACCCGCCCCTCCCCCTCCGTATTCCCCTCTTGTCACCCCAAACATTTGCTATTTTCTCTCCTCAGATGATCTTTCAAGAGGACAACCCAGGTGTTTCTTATCAGTATGTCATCGCCTCCCCTCCTGCCCTGGAGAGCCCCTCCACCAAGCCTCCAGCCCTTCAACTTCAGCCTGGTAAAACTAGGATCCTCAGACCCACAAAAGGGGTGCGGCAGTGACGGGGTGCCCGGGTTGCAGAGAAGCATCTGATTGGGCTCCTGGACTCCCCTGCAGAGATGCTGAGGGGAGAGCCCCTACTTGCTCCAGCTCCTCGCCCAGTTCGGGCACCAGGCACCCTCCAGCGTCAGGTGCGGATTCCCCAAGTGCCTGCCCTGACTCACGCCAGGACATCCCTGGGGTCCATCGGATACTGGAAGCAAGTGGGGCATTCCGAATGTTCAGCATCCTGCGGCAAAGGTGAGCCTGCATGCCTGTCTTGCTGGCGCATCAGCCCAAATCCCCATTCTGTGTATCTATATAGATTCCATCTCCTGGACCCGTGGGTCTGTACTGGACCCTGTGTCTGGAACCTCACTGGAATTGGGCTCTGAGTTCCTGCCTCCCCTGGCTGCCCTCTTATTCCCTTCAGGTGTTTGGCGCCCCATTTTCCTCTGCATTTCCCGTGAGTCAGGAGAGGAGAT
Organism: Microtus oregoni; assembly: GCF_018167655.1. Classification (NCBI taxonomy): domain Eukaryota; kingdom Metazoa; phylum Chordata; class Mammalia; order Rodentia; family Cricetidae; genus Microtus; species Microtus oregoni. The sequence continues at coordinate 2,784,182 of NW_024543830.1, read as the reverse complement.
GGATGAACAGAGCTGTGCCACGGGTGCCAGACCCCCAGCTTCCCCTGAACCCTGCCATGGGCCCCCGTGTCCCCCATAGTGAGTATGGTCCACAGGGAAGGTTAGTCCACAACCTTCTTACCTGGACTCTGTAGCAATTTCCTAGCTCCTGTCTGCACGGAGACGTTAGATTAGAAAGGTTGGCATCCCTTAGATTGTGAGGAAACCCTGGCGGCTTCCTTCCCGGCTAGGAACGCAGCCTCCAGCTGTGAAATGTGCTCTTTTCCTCTGAGGGTCCCAGCCGGGCAACCCCACACATCTCCGCCCGTCTTTCTCTCTGCCCCACCCACGTTCACAGCTGGGAGGCTGGGGAATGGACGTCCTGCAGCCGGTCCTGCGGCCCTGGCACCCAGCACCGCCAGCTGCTCTGCAGACAAGAATTTGGAGGCGGTGGCTCCTCTGTGCCTCCAGAGCGTTGTGGGCATCTCCCCCGGCCCAACATCACCCAGGCTTGTCAGCTGCACCTCTGCGGCCACTGGGAGATTAGCTCCCCCTGGAGCCAGGTGAGCGGGTGCAGGTGCGGAGAGCCCTGGAGAAGACAGGGCAGTGGTTTCCCCGCCGTTTTCTCTGTCGTCATAAACTACAAACAAGACCTACATGGAACCCCAGCATTAGGGAGATGCACGGTGATGGTCAGCCTGAGCCTGTGCTCGGCTCCCGCGGTCTGTAAAGCCCTGGTTCTGTAGGACGGCCGGAGGATGATGAGTAATGCAGGGTCTCTGTTTTCTTGTCTTTCAGTGCTCAGTGCGTTGTGGCCGTGGTCAGAGAAGCCGGCAAGTCCGGTGCGTGGGAAGCAATGGCGACGAAGTGAGCAAGCAGGAGTGTGCTTCCGGGCCTCCCCCACCGCCCAGCAGAGAGGCCTGCGACATGGGACCCTGTACCACAGCCTGGTTTCACAGCGACTGGAGTTCCAAGGTGGGGCCCACAAGCCAGGCTTCCCTGGTCACCATGTCCCAAGCCACTCTGTCACAACCTGTCCAAATCAGCTTGATAAACTTTTATTTCTCCTGGCCTAGGACCTCAGAGCTAAGTGGGGAGCTTGCATTCCCAACTGTCATTTTAGGGCCTGGAGACCGATGTGAGAGGCCACGTAGTAAATTCCAGGCTACATGACCTAGAGCAGAACCTGTCTTAAAAACAACAGCAGGCTGGGTGAGGCAGCACACCTTTAACCCCGTTAAGGCAGGTGGACCTCTGTGAGTCTGTGGCCAGCCTGGTCTACATACTGAGTTTTAGGCTAGCCAGGGCTACAAAATGAGACCCTGACTCAAAAACATCACCACCACCAACAATAACAACAACAACAAAAAAAAAAAAAAACCCCAACCAAATAAACAAAAACGAAAGAAACAAGAAAAAATGGGCTGGAGAGAGGGCTCAGTACTTAAGCCCCCTCCCTGCTCTGCTGGAGGACCTGGGATCAGTTTTCGGCACCCATAGCAAGTGGCTCACAACTGAGGCTAACTCCAGCTCCAGTAGATCTGGCGCCCTCTTCTGGCCTCTGTGGGCATATGCGGCATACACAGACATAAAATAACAAAATTGGTGAGGTGGCTCAGTAGGTGAAGAGCACTCACTGGGCAAGCCTGACAACTGAGTGAGGTCCCTGGGCCCTACAGTGGAGGGAGAGAGAGCCAGCCCCTGTGAACTCACTTACCATACACTGGCTGGGTGTTGGCGCAGGCCGGGGAGGCAGAGGCAGGAGGATCTCTGTGAGTTCAAGGACAGCCGAGACTACATAAGAGACCCTGATTATTTAGATAATAATAAATAACAATTACATTATGTAGCAATAAAGTTTTATTTAAAAATGAGATGGGATGTAGTTAAAATTGGTAGTGTGCTTGTCTCAGCATGTACGAGGCCCCACTTTTGATCCCTAGTATCACATGAACCCGGTGTAATGGCACACACCTGTAATCCCAGCACCCAGGAGGTAGAGACAAGAGGATAAGAAATTCAAGGTTATCTCAGCTTCACACCAGGTTCGAGGCCAGTCTGGAAATCTAGCTGTCTGCCTCCTCTTACAGGCTGGTACCCCAGGGCACTCCTGAACCCCCAGATGTGGGGCCTCCCCTCCTGTCCAGTCACCAGCAGCCTCCCTTCACACAGGCCACTCTCCCTCTCAACAGTGCTCAGTCGAGTGTGGGACAGGAATCCAGAGACGCTCTGTGGTCTGCCTTAGGAGTGGGGAGACCCTCCAGGGGGACCAGGAAGCAGGAGCAGGAAGCACTGAGCAGGGCTGCCCTCTCAGAAGCCGCCCTCCTGACATGCGTGCCTGCAGCTTAGGGCCCTGTGAGAGGACATGGCGCTGGTACACAGGGCCCTGGAGTGAGGTCAGCTGAGGGCCGGGAGATGGGGGGCAGGAGGGAAGCCAGTCCTGATGGGTCCCACATCCGGAACTGGAGTGATCTATCTTCCCCGCTTACACAGTGTTCCTCGGAGTGTGGATCTGGCACGCAGCACAGAAACATCATCTGCGTGTCTAAACTGGGAGCCGAGTTCAATGTGACTACTCCCAGCGACTGTTCCCACCTCCCCAGGCCCCCTGCGCTGCAGCCCTGTCAGGGGCAGGCCTGTGAGGACCGATGGTTTTCGACTCTCTGGAGTCCGGTGAGTGCCTGGCTCCCTTGCTCTGCTCCATGTGGGCCTCTAGCAAAGAGGGCTTTTCTCGCTGCACTCAGCCCAGGACAACTCAGGTGAGCGCTCATGCGGCCCCACTTCCCAGAGACTCGGGGAAACTGGTGGACCTTGGGCCCCTGGATAATGTTCCTCCGCTATCTTTCGGAGAGGGAGGGGGTAGTCTGAGGAGCAGCCCTGGGAACTTTAATGTTGACTGACGGCTATGGTCTCCCCAGTGTTCTCGCTCCTGCGAGGGAGGCACGCAGACACGGGAAGTCCAGTGCCTGAGTGCCAACCACACTCTGAGCGCCCGATGCTCTCCTCACCTGCGACCTTCCCGAAAGCGGGCCTGTAACAGCCAGCCCTGCCACCAGCGCCCTGGTAAAGAGCTTCCCTGTCCACCCCCAGCAGAGGGGAATTAGCTGGAATGTGGGCAGATGAGAAGGCTGGTGGGAGCGGGCAACACACTTCAGAGAGATGATGTCAGTCCTGTCTTGTGCCATTGACCTGTCTTCAGATGACCAATGCAAGGACAACTCTCCACACTGCCCCCTGGTGGTGCAGGCCCGGCTCTGCGTCTACCCCTACTACACAGCTACCTGCTGCCGCTCGTGCGCCCACGTCCTGGAGCGGTCCCAGCTGGAGCCTGCTTGAAATGGGTCCAAGAGATCCTTCTCTTCATGGTTTTCTTACGCTAGCACTGGGCACCCACTGGCGAGCCCACTCTGTATCCCTCTGGCTTCTCACCTGGTCTCAGTGTCACCAGAGATGTCTGTCCTCCGCTTTGAGAGGATAAGGGGACTGTTCACCTGCTGTTGGGTTTGCTCTATAGCGTGACGCCCTAAGATGTGAGCCTACCTGGGTGTCTGCCCCTGCGTATGTGCCACTTCCCCAAAAGCAGACTGGGGAAGAGTGGGAAGTGGGCGACGCTTGTTTCCCGGATGCTTTCTGGGCTGAGGAGGATCAGGGTTACCTCCCCACACTAGTCTGATCTACTTAAAGTGTGCCCCCACAAGTTCCAGTGTGTGTCCCAATCCTGATTCCCAGGTCAGTTCTCACACCTAAGCTACCCTGCTGCCCCCCCCCCCCGCCCTTATCTAGCCTCTGTATCCCTACCTCCCCATCAGCTAGGGGACCCTTGCTACCCTACCTTGCCCAGGAAGGACCAGGCCTCTCCAGAGCAGGGACCAGTTGTGAAGAGGATGAAAAAGAGAGCTGTCAGCATAAGACACCCTCGCCCCCGCCCCCACTCCACCCCCAAAGTGATGCCCATCCCAGAACTAATTTATTTTTTATTAAAGTTGATTGTGACAAATGACGCTCTTCGTTGTCCTGAGGACCCCGCTGTCTGAGCAGTGGTCCAGAATATGGTGTGGGCAGGGGACCGGCACTTAGGATGGGAGGAAGGGTAGGCTCCAAGGGCTATGGAGTACGGATCAGACAGCCTGGCTCAGAGTCCCGAGATCCTGCTCTGCCCCACAATTGCAGATGGCCCATTAGCCACTAGGGGCCACTGCCTCTCCCGGTTCAGGAGCCGTGGGCTTTTGAGTAGGCTCTTCCTGTAATCTCTGGAAATCCAGTAGGACTTTCCGGGCCAAGAAGGCTGTGTGAGTGTATGCGTGTGGGGTCACTGTTCAGGCTCTCTCGCCCTGGCCCTCGCTTGTCTTCCCATGGGTGCACCTTACCCCATTCCCTTGCTCAGCAGAATCAGAAGAACCCAGCCTGGTTCTCTGGAAGTGCAGGATGAGGGAGGCGTGGCCAAGGCAGTACCGGACGTCCTGCCAGAGACACATTCCTTAGAGACGTCTCACCAGGCCTCCTCCCTCCGCCCCCTTCCCTGTTCTTTTCAAAGTAAATAACTTGCTAAAGGTGCCGTGAAGGGGACAGCTTTTTCCACTTTGCAAACCGGTCCCTGACCCCTGTGGTTCTGAGGTCTGAGTTCTGGCTCCTGGAGGTAGCGCCCTCCCCATCCGTGCCTCTCCAACAAGCTGGTTTGGCCACTAGCAAAGGCCTGCAGGCCCAGTTTCACCCGTGACAACTGTGTTCTGATCGGGTCCCGAGTCCCTTCTACCGCAGCAAAGCCCTTACGCTCCCTGCCTTGGGACTCAGGCTGTCCTGGCTGTGTGTGGCAGAGCAGAAAGAAGACAGCACAACTGGTGCAGAGTGGGTGAGAAGGACAAGGAGCCACTGGGAAATCACAGCTGAGGCAGAAGGATCACAAGGCCAGCCTGGGCTATACTGTGTGACTATCTCAAAAACACCAGGAAGAAAAACTGACTTCGGTCGGTCCAAAGCAGGGCACAAGGAGACTACGCGAATGCCCTGCCTCAGCCAGGCGATGGTGGGGCACACCTTTAATCCCAGTACTTGCGAGGCCTAGGCAGAGGCAGGTGGGTCTCTCTGAGTTCAAGGCTAGTCTGTAGACAAAGAGCTAGTTCCAGCACAGCTAGGGGCTACACAAGGAGACCCTGTCTTGAAACATTAAAATAATAATAATAATGAAGCGAATATTCGCTCTGCCCCTGGAGAGAAGTCAGATGTGTCTGTCTGGTGAGCCTGAAAGGGAAGTCAGAGTCACAGAACCCAGGGAAATTGGGTCCAGGAACCAGCTGATAGACACAGGCAGCAAAGGCAGAGTCCCAGGGCAAGGGAGGGGTGGCTTCAGTCCCAGGCCCTCCCATCAGTTCCTGGAAGCGGGACTGGGGTGGAGGCCACAGCTCAGCTGACTTCCCTCCCTTTTCAGGCCTCTTAGGGCTGTTGCTGGGCAGGTTCAGAGTTTAGTCTGGGCTTGAGAGCCAATCACAGGTGGAGAACGCAGCCACAGCCTTCCAGGGTTCCCCCAACATCATGAACACCTCCTCTTTTCTGACAGCCCCTGAGCTTTCAGGCTTCAGCCTGCCACTCTGGGGAGAGGAGGTCCTACCTTCTTCTTCCTCACTGTAAGCCTAAGGATTGTCGTCCGGTCACTGAGAGCAGTATGGGGTCAGAGCTGACATTTCTGGGAAACCTGACTTACAGCAACCTTTCCCCTGGCACCCTAGAAAGAGCCCTGTGGCCAGCCACTGCTTTGCTGACCTCTGGAACGCTTGGAAGGTCTAAGTAAGGAAGTTAAAACCCAAAAGGCAATGGGTGTGGTGAAGCCCCTGGTTTTGGTGCAGAAGGGGGAATTTAGGGAAGGACTTAAGAGGAACTGGACTGTGAGCCTTGAGATGGAGGTGGTGGTGGTAGGAGCAAAAGCCGTGAAGAGGCCAACACAAGGCCAGAGTCCTCCCCTCCGAGCGTCTGCTGGGGGAGGAGCTGGTTCTAGAGTACAGACGAACTGTATGGACTCAGATCAGCTGTGCTGGGGCATAGCTGGGCGAGAGAGTGTACTTTGCATACATGAAGCCCTGGGCAAGCGTTATTTTTTAAAAGCTCCAGTGGGTAGGGATTCCCCTCCCCCTTCTTGACTTCCTGAGGTAAATACCCTCTCAATTTACGCTGCAGCCTTTCTACTAAATTTAGTGACCAGACTCCCACCCTGCTAGGCCACCCTGTGTGCAGCTGCAGAGGTGGCTCTGATGGGGTTTCAGCATTCCCCGCACGTCTACTCACGGAGACTCCACTGTCTGGTCAGGAGGGAAGCAGAGCTGCTGCCCAGTGCCTGAGTGTCTGCCACAGCTACTCTCTTCCATGAAACCAAGTGGACATTAAAGATCCACCGATGTGGATGGAGAACGAGACTCCGGAGCCACATCTGGATTCTCTCCAGCTGGTCCTTTCTTCTTCTTGCCTGCCCCCTTGGTAGCTCTGGCTTGCCTGTGCCCCTGAAGTGCCACCACACCAAACCCAGTGTCTGGCAGACTTCGCCTTCCCTGTCTTACTAGTGAACAGCATCGGGGAGCTTCTCCTGCAGCCAGGGAGCAGCACCCTTCCAACCCACCATCCCTGGGCTGAGTGGGGGTGTCTCAGGACAGAGGTTTGCTTGTTGCAGGAGGTGAAGAGACAAGAAAAGCACCTTTGCACAGGAAGCAGGCTCAGGAAAGTACCTATGGCTAACAAGAGAGACACTTTGGGTAACCTCAGCGTAACTAGCACCAGTCACCAATCTGGGCTTCTCCATGGAAGGGGGGGAAGGGACACTTCAAAGGCCGGACTTTCAGGGCTAGGGATGGAAGGTGGGTAGGAGGAGCTGCAGGGAACATCAGGTCTGTCTGCCTGAGATGGTGCTTTGCCCCAACACTGAAGCTGAGGATTATCAAGAGTTCTAGGCCACCCTAGGCTACAGAATGAGACCCTCTCCTTCATTCCACTCCCACAGAAGTAAAACAGACTAGGATATTCATTTCCTGTGTGAGAACCAAAACCTGTTGGTTTAGCTGGGAAGGGCCCACACAGCGTGCGCACGCGAGCACGCATGCACCCACGCACGTTTATTTTGTGTGTGAAAGGGGCATTCAAATGCCACTGCTAAAGTTAGGGGAAAACCTTCAGGTTTAGTTTTCTGCCACGTGAGTCCGGGGATCTGAACTCACGTCATCACACTTGGCAGCAAGTGCTTTCACCTGCTGAGCTGGGCCATCTTGCTGGCTCCACGTTAGATTCTTCTGAGCTTTACAGTAAGAGAGTAGCACACTGTACGCCCTTGCGCTAAGGGAAAGGTGCAGCAGGGGACCTATCTAGGGAGGTGCTGAGTCCACCTGCCCAATTAGTTTACTTTTGTCTTACATCTCATCTGCCCTGCTCTCCCTGGGGCTGATCACTGGCTGTTCACCTGTTTTTTGTTGTTTATTTACTTAGTTTTTTTTTTTTTCTCAAGACAAGGTTTCTTTGTGTAACAATCCTAGCTTTCCCGGAACTAGTTCTAGACCAGGCTGGACTCGAACTCACAGAGTTCCCCCTGCCTCCGCCTCCCGAATGCTGGGATTAAAGGTGTGTGCCACCACCACCCAGCAACATTTCTTTTAAATATGATCTTCATCCGGGACTTTTGGTCAAATCCTTATTCCACAAGTTTTTCTTTCACTCAGTATCGATGCATTCTTCTTTTAATTCTGCATACAGGTAACTGCAGAGGCCGGAAGAGAGCACTGCATCCCCTGAAGCTGGAACTGGTCACTTGTGAGCAGCTCTGGATTGGGGAACTGAGCTATGGTCCTCTGCAAGAGCAGCGAGCTCTTACTGACACCTCCCCAGCTCTCAAACCCCAATTCTTTTCTTTTTGAAGACAGGGTCTCCCTATGTAGACTAGGCTGGCCACCATTCCTGACTTAATTCTCTTATGCAGGTTCACACCACCATACCTGATTCACTGCTATCTTCATCATAGCTCACATCACAGAAAGGAAGAGATTCTATTTCAGACCAGACTTTAACCACCAAAGTGAGATTGCGGGGAGACAAGCAGGCAACGAGGGCTCTCTGCACCCAGGGTCACGCAGCTGCTGATGGATCAGAGTTGGGGTGCACCTTGGTGGTCCGAGGGCCCCAACTAGATCCCCAGCATGCACGCATGCGTGTGTGCACACACACACACACACCCTCGTTTCAACACATCTCAAAACATTTCCCTGTTTCTGTTTCACTGCCTCATGAGGGAGGGAGTTCTGAGAAATGACAGAACTTCACTTCCCACAGCTGCTGTCTGCAGGTTTTTGGTTTTTGTTGTTTTGTTTTTGGTTTTTGTTTTTTTGTTTTTTTTTTTTTTAAATTTTTCCTTGGACTAAGGTCTTTTTGTAGCCCAGCCTGGCTTCGAACTCAAGGCAACCCTTTTTGTCTGCCTTTTCTATGCTAGACTAGAACTGTTGGCATAATTTATGGTTTTTGTTTTGTTTTTTGAGACAGGATTTCTCTGTTTAACAGTCCTGGCTGTCCTTTGTAGACCAGGCTGGACTTGAACTCACAGAGATCCGCCTGCCTCTGTCTCCTGAGTGCTGGAATTAAAGGTGTGAGCCTCCACTGCCCAGTGTCTTTTTTTTTTTTTTTTTTTTTAATGAAGAGATGACAGAGGGAAGGCAAGAGGACATATCAAGCTTCTACTATTAATCCGGAACGTTCCACACCAGGAGACTCCCCTGTGCAGCCTTCACCTGCGGGCTGTAGTGCACTTCTCAGATCTGGGTTCTCAGGGTCAAAAGGAAACAAACAAGACTATCATCCTCAGGAAACAACGTGTGCAACAAACCTAACAGCTGCTTCTCTGTGGCAGCCCAGCTGTCCCCCCACCCCATGTCCAAGGCAGAGACTGCTCCAGGCACACTGAAGGCACACAGCAAAGGCTGTAGGGCAGATCTAGGTAGAGGAGATTCAGAAAGAACATGCTAGGCATGGTGGTGGCTAAGGCAGAGACCCCCACGAGTTTGAGACCACCTAGTACACACAGCAAACCATATTCTTCAAAAAGGCTGCAAACCTCTCCAATCCAGGATAATACTAACACTGAAGCTTTTTTTGTGACTATTTTCTTGGCTTCTTTCCCAGCACACCTTGTTCCAGGCTAACTGGAATAAACAAACACACATGTGATCACACCAAGTGGGGGTGGGGAAATTCTGAATGGAATGCAGCCCCAGCCAGTCAGGGGACCAGAAGCCCAGATCCCCAACAGGCTGGCAAAGAAGCCAAAACAATGAGCTCATGGGCAAGAAAAATGCAGTCTGTGGGGAAGTCTGGGCAGCCAGAGCCAACTGGTTTTCTGAATCAGGATGGGAAGGGCAGTAATTGAGTCTCCCACGGGAACGAGATTAAGAAGAACAGGAGACACCATGCATTTAGTAACTTCCAAGGGCTGTTCTTACTAAGGTTTGTTCTGCAGAGTGCTCTTGGTCCTGTTAGAAACACACCTGCTCTCCCTGGCTGAGAGTCTGAGGTGAACTCGCTGGTGTTCAGGCTCGAGCACAACCAGCTGTTCCCGAGAACGTTAGATAAGGACTCGGCAGTAACTCCAGCATTGGGAAGACCGAGCCCGTGGCACAAGGATGTCTGAAGTAATACAGCTAGTCTGTATACTGCACGCCCACAGGCCACTGGGCAGACCGCGGGGGTCGTATCCTGAAGGGCAGAAGCTGACGTCCACAATCACCAGACTATATAGCACTCTGTATGACTACCCCGAAAGAAAAAGTAAAACTGCAGACTAGACTCTTTGGGGCTGGTGAGGACTCAGCCTTAAGAGTTCCGGAAAAATCCAGGGTCTGCGTCCCAGAGTTTACAACAGAATCTGTAACGGTTTGCAAATGCCTGGAGGTGCAGCTCCAAGGGACCCAACACACTTCACAAGTGCATAACTTCCTGTATACAGGTAACTAAAAGAAACCAAATCAGGCTGGGCCAGAAACCTTAGTCCCAACACTTGGGAGACAGCTCTCTGGGAGTTCAAGGCTAACATGGTCTACTTACAGCAAGTTCCCAGCCAGCTAAGGCTAAATAGTGAGGCCCCATGTCAAAACTGGAGCAGGATGCAGTGGCACATGCTCCAAATCCTAGCACCTGGGAGGCTGGGGCACGGGATCTCATGTTTGAGCCAGCCTGATCTACATAGCAAGTTCTGGGCCAGCCAGAGCTACATAGTGAGAATCTGTCTCAAAAACTAAAATAAATAAAATAGAATCTTTTGTTTTTCGAGACAGGGTTTCTCTGTAACTTTGGAGCCTGTCCTGGAACTAACTCTTGTAGACCAGGCTGGCCTCGAATTCACAAAGATCCGCCTGCTTCTGGCTCCGGAGTGCTGGGATTAAAGGCGTGCACCCCCTCCCCATAAAAGAGAATCTCAAGAAGAAAACAAACTAAAAACACTCCTAAACAAATGAAAAAGCAAAACAAAACTTCACAGTTTTCAAATCGCTATAAAGTTGGCTGTGGTCACCTTAGGGCCAGTGGACACTCCCCAGCTGTCAGGAACTATTATTATTTTGTAGAACTACAAAGCTAACACACGTGGGAGGTAGAGGTGGGAAGATGAATGCAAGTTCGAGGCCAGTCTGGTCTACACATAGATTCACAAGTCAGTCAGGGCTATAGAAAGACTTCAGTTCTTCCTCATTATTCATGCGTAGCCTGGAGCAGCAGTACAGGCTATAACCTCAGCACCTGAGAGGTGAGACAGGAGGGTCAGAAATTCAAGGGCAGCCTCGATTAATGAGGGAGTCTAAGGCTAGCCCCGGCTCAGATCATCAGTGAAGAATTACTGACCCGGGGTCAGTCCCTTCTCCCATCCCAGGGAAGGGCAACACAGTGACTCTTGGTCTCAAAGCAAAACAAAAATGCCTGGTGTGGTGGCACAAACCTTTAATCCCAGCACTCCACTCAAGGGGCAGAGGCTGGCGATCCACAGAGCAAGTTACAGGACAGCCAGCCCTGTTACACAGAAACCCAGTCTCGGAACCCCCCCACCCCGCCCTCAGAGGAAAAAAAAACAAAACCCCCACTCAATTCTCAAGAGCTGTTTGACTCAGCAGCCTCGGGAGGATGCCCCTCCCCCTTCCAGATGCTTCACATAACTGAGATAAGCAACACTAACACTGTAACTACTGTGAACTGAGACAGAACCAAGTTTTCAACTCTCCAGTGAAGGCACTGGGGTGGGGGTGGGGGCCAGGGCCCCTGAAGGCAGAACTCCGCTGAACAAGTGAAGCTAGGAGCCAGCCCTACAACATTCTTTCTGCAGGAAGTGCCCTGCTTCAGGCATCCGGCTGGAGCCCCGCCACACCAATGACACTCTAACTCTGTTACCAAAACTTACTTTAGAGAAAGTTCTTAGGCTGGCCTTCTGGCCAGTTCATGCCAGAACTTTGAGAGGCTAAGACTATCAACCCAAATTGGATCCCAGCCGGGACTAGGGTGCCACTAAGTTTCAGGAAGTGGGGGGGAGGGGCAGGGGGAGAGTGGGGTGCAGAAGACTGAACTCAGGACCTTGCAAAGGTTCAACATCCACCCTAACAAATGAGCAACACCCCAACTTGGAAAGAAAATTCTGGGGCAACAGATGACCTGGTTCTCGGGCCAGCAGGTGCGGCTCAGCAGAAGCTCACTCAGTACTGGAGGCTCTCGTTTAAACTCCAGCACCCCTTACCCGCACAAGAGCTGAAAACGAAAGGGCTGGGTGGCTGTCTGCCGGCTTGCCTCGTACTCAGGAGGCCCTGGGTTCCGAGGCTGGCACCTGAGGGGCAGAGGCAGGAGGCCAGAAGTTGGGCCTGCACAGTAAGAAGCAAAAGAGAACTGAACATTAGTTGTGCCACACACCAGGGTGGCTGAGTTGTGTGCCCCTCTAGTGACTTAGGTTACGCATTGAGCAAGAGTCCTGGTTGGCTTACACCCCTCCTAAGTGGCGGGCAGAATTAAGATATGCGCCACCACACCCACTTTTTAATGTTTTCCCAAACAAGTTCTCAGGCAACCTACACCAGATTCCAAATCCCAAAGGCTGACCTTGAACACTGGTTCTCCGTGGACCTCTTGGTCCTCCTTGAACCTACACCAGATTCCAAATCCCAAAGGCTGACCTTGAACACTGGTTCTCCACGTGGACCTCCGTGGAGTCTTGGGCGTCCTTGTGTGTGGCGGTGAAGCGGCCCTGCCTGACCTCAGCCTCCCCTGGTGCCCTACAGGAACTGCTCCATTCGAGGTTTGAGGGTAAAGGCACAGTGCACAGAAGCAGCTTCACATCATAGGCACCCATGGGGCTCACCATGGTGACACAGAAGGACAAGGCACGAGTATCCAAAGTTCAATGCAAGCCTAGGTCTTGTATCAAAAATAACTAAAAACAAACAAAACTTCCAAAGCATCACCAAGAACAGTACTAAGCAAAACTTAACCCAGTCAAACTTTGGGGGCCTGTCTCTTTCCAGTGGCTTGTTACGTAGCACGGCTTGCCTTGGACCCGATGCAATCCTGCTGGTGTACCAAGCAAGATTTAGCATGTTAATCTTACCCTTCCTTGGGTGCCACTGTCTCAACATGGAGTCAAACTCGGAACCTTGTGTGTACTAGTCGTTAAAGCACAGTCCCTTTGTGTCTGTGTGAACAGGGCTCAAGGCCAAGAGGCATCACATCTCCTGAAGCTGGTTACTACGGTAACTTGTCAAACTCGGACCCTGGGAACTGAAGGTAGGCCCTCTGCAAGACCAGTTAGGGCTCCCAGTCTCAAAGATACACCCCTCCATACACTATTTCGTAGCCCGTTGGCCTTGATCTCCAGGCAGTACTTATGCCTCAGCAACTAGGCCCAGCACAAAGCAATTTTGTTACTGATAGGCGGTGGCAGTGCAGGCCTTTAATCCTACCACTCAGGAGGCAGGGACAGGCGTTATCTCTGCGTTCTAAGGCAGCCTGGTCTAGAGTGAGTTCCAGGAAAGCCAGGGCTACACAGTGAAACCACGTGTGGGGGAAGGGGGGGGCAAACCAGTAAAAAGTTACTGTCATCTGGTGACGAAGCCCATGGAAGACGGAACAGATGTTTAAACAGACAAAACTGAGTAGAAGATAGGGGATGCTGTTTGCTTGATTAGTGTTTGTGGCTGAAAACCAGTTATGCAAACCTCAAATTTGCACATTTCCATGGTGATTCGGCTCCCTTTCAAGGCATTTGACAACAAAGGCAGGACAGTTCTTCAAACTGGCTTAGTCTCACCTCCTTGGAAGGAGTGGCACTGACAGCTAACAACTAAAACCTCAGGGGAATAATCTTGTTCATCTCAAAAGCAGGGTGGAGGTGGTGGAGTCACTGCTTTGTGAACCCTTCCATACTAAAAACAAACGAACACAACACCCTATCACCCTGGTGAGATGGCGCAGTGGGTAGGGGCACTTGCCACCAGGCCTGAGTTTGAGCTCAGGAGGGAAAATTGTTTACATGCAACACCGATACTTAGTAACTCACAAGGTAAGACAGCTTTTGATCTGTGCATTAACAAGGACCTCAAAGCACTGCACCACCAAATCCTGGGGCCCAGAGTTGCATAGCTGAGATCCTGTGCTTGAGAGAGGCTCAGTGAAGAGCCTGCCTACTACACACAAGGTCCTGGGTTTACTCCCAGAGCTTGGGGAGCAGGGGAGAAAAGCTCCCTAGGGTGCACTCCTTGCAGGGGCAGGTTGGGATACAGCACCCTAACAAGGCACACACATCTCAGCTAAAGCAGACCAGAGGTGGAGGCAGGAGCATGAGAAGCTCAGGGTCAGCCTTGAACTTAGATATAAAAGCAGTGTGATGCTGAGAGCGGAGTTTAGCGGTGAAGACTGTCCAGCCTGGGCTACTTTCTGGCCGTCTTAAAGGAGATCAAAAAGCATTCTCCTCCAACACAGAAAAGGGCGGGCCTAGTTTAAGTAGTGCAACACACAAAACTCCAGATTGGCATACAGGCTCTCTGCCCCTTTGCTATGAGGCAAATTGACTTTAACTTTTGTTTTTAGTTCACTTACACGCATTGCTCAGCTGACTTCCCTAAAGAGACTTGCATAATGAGGAAGGAAGGCGATAAGAAAAGACCCATATACCACACCTTACTTTGGAGGAGAAAAAAAAAGGTTTATTTTTTTTTTCCTTAAGAGAAGAAACAGAAGTTAGGGAAACACATTTTTTACAACCCACATTAACTTGCAGTTGGTCCTAACCCTTTTGGGAACAGGTGTTAAAAATGCTGGTTCTACCAGATTGAAGGTGTTCACCACCCCAGCTAGAATGTACATGGATGCTTGAAGACAGTATGGTTTTCCCTGAGAAGTGTAAGACAAGTTTGCTGCGAGCTATCTTTCCAGCAGCCCCTCCCCCTTCACTCTGGAGGGCGTCTCAACTATGCAGCTAGGCAGCCCTGCAGCACTTGGACCGTGCCTCTTCTCCCTCCAAATAAACCCCTTTTCTCAACCACTTGGGCTCTCCAAGTCTGCATGGCCCTGGAACCAGAACAGCCCACTAGGAGCAGACCGGTACAAACACAAACTTCCACAACTGGATATGGGAGCGCGCCTTCTAGGCACCTTAACCTGTAGGGTCAAACTACGTAAAGTGCTTTTAATTCCAAGAGATAAACATAAATAAGCAATTTATAACCAAGGATAAATACATAGGTACAAACAGCTCCAACAAGATGATCTCGGGCTGGGCTGGACAGGCAGGGCACTTCTTCCCCATCGCATTCCTAGTCACCTGATTCGTGCCTATTTTTATCTGCAGTCCTGACTGAAGGTCACACTCTGAGACTGAAGCTTTCCAATGACCACAGCTCAAACAACCTCCTCCAGTTTACCAGTCAGCTTTCAGATAACTGAGGCTTAACAAAACCCTCCTTTCTCTAAATTTAAGTGAGCATACTCACTCTGGGACAGTTAAAGCTGTGACTTTTGATACTACCCACATTGCTCCTGTTGGTCAAAGGCCTCAAAGCCTCTAAGGAGACAAAGCTCTGCTGATTGACAGGAGGGAGATGACTTAAGTTCCTAGTTGGGGGGTGAGAATGGGGGCTCCAAAGAGGAAATGTGGACCTCGATTCTATCTGTAGAGGGACCTGAGGGAGCAACACAAGTCAGGATTTAAGAATGGTTAATTCTATATAACAGTGGGACACCTAGAGAAACCAACACAGAAATTCAAAACAAAGCTTGGCAATCATTAGTAGAAAAGAAATACATACTTGTTTTATTGACAACACCAGGCTTAAATTTGTATTAAACAAGTAAGCCTGTGAATAGCACCATGGTTATGACTCTAGCCTGAATTCCCAAACCACTTTACAATTTAGTAAGTCACTGGGGGGGTCAAATGCCTTAGATCTACCTGCAATACAAAATCAGACTGGAAAATTAAGCCTGCATAGTTGTGAATCTGATTTGCCTTACTACAGCCAGTGCATGCACAGCTGGTTCTGTCTCTAGTACTGGTCATGACAAAGTTCTAAAAAGCTGTAAGAAATAGATTTTAACTACAAGTTGCAAATCTTTTCAAAAGGGTATGGAAAAACTAAATCAGAGCCTTCCCTCTTTTATATTCAAAGAAATAGACTTTCTGTAAAAATATATACAATTTTTACAGACAAATACATTTTATATGTTGTTTCTCTTAAAAATTGAGGCTTTTCAGTTTTGTAACTAATTAGTGGAAGCTTAGTCAAGTACTTTTGGCCATTACTAGGCTAATAAACTTAAGAATCATCCAAACCAAGCCAAAGTAGACAGGCCTACACATCCTGAGCACGTGGGCTTTGTCAACAAGCACACCTGGGAGATCGCGGGCGCCTGCCTCCCTTCACATTCTCGTGCACTCCTGTGGCTTCCAGTCAGTTTCTTACTTGCAGCTCACATCCATTTGCACAGGTCACCGTCATTGTTAGTGCTTCTTTGCGACACTACAGAGAGTGGTGGATTCTGCGTATTTATTGAGCTCTATGACTAGCCTGACGACTGGCCACTCTGTTCAGGACAAGGAAATCAAGTCTGTCCTTCTAACCACTTCCATCCAATCTACAAGTCCTCCTCCATGGCCTCCCAAAGTCTGCTGAGTGAAAACTTTGCTTCTTTCAGATAGTAACTCTTCAAGAGGGAGCACTTTCCCCATGTATTTATTCTTGTTGGCCACAATCCTGTAGCCACTTGCTTTATTTCTGGCTATGTTGCTAGAGTGGAACTCCTGGATTGTTAAAAGCCGGGGCAGCTTCAAGTCCAACTTCATAAATACACTGGTTTTCACAGAAGCACGCAGTTTGGTGGCTGGAGTTAAGAGACACCTAGCACTCCCAAGGCTATCTTATCAGATAGGCCAGCCCAGCCCCCACTCCAGCCACACCCGCGAAGGCCAGCAGCACATTTCTGATGCCGCCTTCTAGGTCCTGCACGTGGAAGAACTCCACAAACCCATCCTAGAAAACAAAAGAAAAGCACATTTTTCAAGTATGGGTTTCTGCCGTTGTGACACTAATACAGAGAAAGGATGAATTAAAATATTCCCCGAAACAATGGCGAACCAACTATCAAATATTCCCAGGATGCAAGAGCCGTGTCTGGAGTTTCCGGTGAGTTAGACTAGCTCACAGCTGTACTGCACAAGGTGAACAAGAATTGAGGGCCCCAGCAGACAAACGCTACCACTCTTCAGAGCCCCCGGAAGCATCTCTCCCGTGGGTCAGTGTTTCCTAATGAGGTTGAGCACACTTCACACCAGAGCTCTTTGGGTATTAAAACATCTAAGCTGCAGGCTCTACCCCGTCTCCATTGGATTAAAATGAGGGCCTACAGGGAATGTAAGTTTAGTCATCGCAGGGGTCCCTTCTTCAAGGTTTCAAATCCACTGCTCTGAAGATCACCCAACTGACTTAGAAGAACCTACAGAATACAAGACCTTCTGGTACAGTTCAAGACCTCCATACCACTTTTTCTTTGGACCCTCCCCCCCCTTACAACGTCCAACGTTAAGCAACCAGAGGTACATAGATCTGGAACCGGTAGCTTTGTAAAAACCTTTAGCTGCCTCCACCTTCACTAAGTCCTGCACCCCATTTCCATCCACTCCACGGCCCCTTTAAACCGTAAGGCAAACTTACCCAGCCTCTTTGTTTGACAAGCCAGTCCCGTTTTGATCGGACAAGAACATCTGTGATACTTTCTGCTAATGGTTCGATGCAGTTTTCCTGGTTTATGCTCTTCAAATGTTTGGCCACATAGGCACCGAAAGAAATAAGAGTCACAATCCTGCCCCAGTTTGTTACGCCATCTTTGAAAACATGGACCATCACTCGAGAAAAAGATTTGACATCGTCTTCGTTTTTAATGTCCAGTTTCCGAAGCATGCCTGAGAGGGAGAAAAGCACGCAACCTCAAGGCCTCCTTTGTCTGCTGCAGCCGGCCATGACCCCTGCCCACCCACGGCGAGGGGACTCGGCTCTGCCGGCTCTGGAGGGCTCAGGCGGACCCCACGCCGACATTGACATCCCACCCTTTCCGGCTTTTGAACCCAACTGCCAGATGGGCGGAAACAATGACTCACGGCCAGAACACGCCGGGTGCGGAGCCAGCTCGCCCGGGCTCTTCCCGCACGGCCCGGCCCGCCCCGCCCCGCCCCGGGCGCCGCTTACCCTGGAAGGCCGTCTCGTGGTTGCGCTGCACCCCGTCGCCCACGCGCCGCAGGGTCTCCAGCGCCCTCCGGCCCGAGGCGCCCGCCTCGCCCAGCGGCTTCGCGTCCTTGGCGCCGGCCGCCTGCTCCCGCAGGTAGCGCGAGATGATCTCCAGCGACTGGCGGTACAGCTCGTCCTCCTCCTCCTCCTCGGCCGGCGGCGGCGTGGAGGGCAGCGAGCCGTCGGCGGCCGCCGGGTTCCCGCGCTCCCGCAGGGGCAGCACAGCCGGCCGCTTGCCGAGCGCCTCGGGCTCGCAGCCGTCCAGCTCCTCCTCACCGGGCATGATGGCGGCGGCCGGCGCGGCCAGCTCCCCCCGCGGCACGGCCAGGAGGCCGGGCGCCCGCAGCAGCCGCCTCTCGGGCGACGCGGTGACGTCGGGGTCCTCCGCGCCCACGGGCGGCGGCCGAGCGACCACCCGCGCGCCGGGCAGCAGGGCGGCCTCCCCTCCCCCCTCGCGCCGCGCCTTGGCCTCCTCGGCCATCAGGCGCGCCCCCGCCGGAGAACCGCCGGCCGCGCCGAGGCTGGCGCCGCCGCAGTACAGGTTCAGGCCGATCACCGCGTTTTTCCGCAGGCCAAACATGATCGGACGCCGCAGGAGAGGGGACGAGAGCGGGGAAGGCCGCGACTCCAGACTCGAGGCTGGCGGAAGTCAGGAGTGGGCCAGGCTGGAACCGGCCGCCGCCTTAGGGCCGCTCTGACGCAAGCGGGGGTCTTACCGTAAAAGGGAAAGGGGCGTGGCTTCCGGAGAGCCTCGCCGGACGTGGACCGCGGCTCTTCCGGCCCGGCTGCGCACGCCGGCTACATAACGACCCGACTAGCGGCGCGCGCGTTCCTTCCGCCCTGTGCGCCTCTGCTCCGGGTCCCTGCTTGTGCCAGGGTTTGATGTCCAGGCTGTCCCAGACATTAGCTAGTCCTGCCTTAGCCTTTCTCGTGCTGGTATGACAGGCTTGCCCCATGCGCTTCGTTTTTAAACCATACCACTTTTTAAATTATTATTATTATTATTAGTGGTTGTGTGCCTCCATGTGGGTGCTGGGAGTCGAACCCGAGTCCTGAAAGAGCAGCCAGGGCTCTTAACCGCCCAGGCATCTCTCCAGCCCTTCCCTGAACCACACCTAACTCGAAACCATTGATTCGCTTAGAAATAGAGGGAAAAGGAACGGGGAGGATAGAAGATTTGAGTAAATAGGAGCACGCTATGGGAGACCTGTGTCATTTTTCTACTATGTTTCAAAAATGAGGACGCTTCACGGACCACTATTAAAGAGTTATTTATGTGGAGCCTCTGAAAAGATTCAGACTTGTGTCACTGAACCGCAAACCCGAAGACCTGAATTCGGAAGCAGCGAGCCAGCCTCACAGAGTTCCAATGGCTGCCACAAGAGCCCAGCTCCTCACCGCCACACACAAAGAATAAAGTCTAAAAGCGAATCATTTATGGTGGCTGGGCCTGTAGCTCAGTTGGTAGAGAGCTTGTCTAGCCCTGAGGAGGTAGAGGCAGGACACTCGGAAGATTAGACTTGGCTACCTAATGAGCTTGCTCTAAACAGTCACTTATGACCACTAAGGGTGTAACTCAGTTGGTCCCCAGCATCTCATAAGAAGGTGGAGACCACCGGGCAGTAGCGGCGCACATCTTTAATCCCAACTCAGGAGGCAGAGGCAGGCGGATCTCTGTGAATTCAAGAGCTAGTTCCAGCACAACTAGGACTGTTACACAGAGAAACCCTGTCTTTTTTTTTTTTTTTTTTTAAGACACCTGATCTACATAGCAAGTTCCAAGCCAGCCACAGTTACATAGTGAGACCCAGGCTCTAACAAAACAAAACAAAAATTGCAGGCTAGGAATATGGCTTAATTGCTAGGGCGCTTGCCTAACAGAAAACCCCGGGTTCCAAACCCCGTGCACACCTTTCATTTCAGGACTGGGGAGATGGGCCAGTAAGTAAAGACACTTGGCGCCAGCCTGAGGACCTGGTTCTTTACCTGGAACCCACGTGGTGAAAGGCGAGAGCCGACTCCTGAGACCTCCACTGAGCATGTCAGTGTTAAACCACAGCTTAGTAAGAAGCCAGGGAAACATCCGACTGCTTGAAAGCAGGATCTAGAAGCCCGGTTTTGTAGGATGTGGCAGGGAGTGTGGAGAGAAGCACTTTGTAATCGTAGTGACTAAGGACCGCTTCTGTAAGAAACGTCTCCTCCTGCACAACCAGCACAGTGTGAAGTGCGGGGTGAGGGGGCTTCGTCAACTGGAGTGCTGGGGTTAGAAAAACCCTGCGGGCTAGGTGGCCAGAGGAAGGCTTTAGGGAAGAGAGTTTTGCCCAGGTTGGAGGCTATCTTCCTGCTTCAGTCGGCTACATTCTGGGAGTATGAGCTGCCACACTCTGTCTGAATTTAAAATTTCATATATTCACATATTTGGTCCCAGCACTTGGGGGTCAGAGACAGGCAGCTCAGTGTGAGTGTGAGGCCAGCCTGGCTCGAGTTCCAGGACAGGCTCCAAAGCTACAGAGAAACCCGGTCTCTAAATATATGTGTGTGTGTGTGTTTGTGCACATGTGTGCAGGTGCATTTGGAAGTCAGAGGCATTACAGGGATTGTGAGCCACCAGACTTAGGTGCTGGGGCTTAACCCCTGAGCCATCTCAAGAGGCCCCTTTTAAAGTTTTTTTGAGGGGGCTGGAGAGATGGCTCAGTGGTTAAGAGCACTGACTGCTCTTCCACAGTGACCTGGGTTCAATTCCCAGCACCCACATGGCAGCTCACAACTGTCTGAAGATCCAGATGCAGGGGATCTGACAGCTTCACACCAATGCACATAAAATAAAGTTAAATAAACCATAAAAATATTTTAAAAATAACGTTTTTTTTTTTTTTTTTTTGAGATAGGGTAACACGTAACCTAGTCTGGCCTCAAACTTGCTGTGTAGCTGAAGATAGCCTTGAACTAATTAATTCTGCTTCTGCCTCCAAGGCGTGTGCGCCACAGCCCTAGTATCGATTTGGACTGTCGTAGGCAGTCGGGAAACCTGATACTACCATAGTCAGTGTGTACGCTAATTCAGTTTCGTGGCTATAATGGGTTAGGATGAATCGACAGAAGGGATGAAGGAGGACTTGTTCTGGGATACAGCAGGCAGATGACACTGCTCTAGATGACTGTGCACACCGTGAGCCAGCACGCTCAGACAGGGACAGGCCTACGGAGAAAGAGGCCTGTCTCTCAGAAACAAACAAAAACAAACGCTGTGCCAGGAGTGGCGACTCACGCCTGTCATCCCTGCACTTGACAGGCAGAGGCAGGAAGATGGGGGTCAAAGGTCATCTTGTTATGTAATGACTCCAAGGCTTGGCTACCTGAAAGCCTATCTCAAACATGTTCAAAACAAAACAAAATCCAATCCCAGCATTCTGGAGGTGGAGACAGGAATTCTGAGTTCCAGGCCAACCAGGACTATAGTGAGACTCTGTCTCCAAAAACAAACAGAAAAAAAAAATCTATGTTAAAATATCTAACTCCAACTTGGCTTAATATTGGCTTATTCTGAAATTCCTTTTTGCACTGAAGTCAAGAATTCGATTTGACTGGGAACTCCTTAGGCTGCGTGTGAGCTATGCCTCTGCCCTATCATGACTCACAAGGCTGAAGATACTGATACTGCACTGAATGCTACAGGGAGAACTATTGACGTCCTTTGAGGTGAAGTTGACGCCGTGGGTAGTCCGACCTGTTTTTGTGTGGTAGTGCGGTAGAACTGATATCTAAATTGAGGACTGAACACCAGCATGAAAGCTGGGCCTGGAGCCACAAGCTGTTAATCCCAGCACTCAGAGGCAGAGGCAGGAGGATAACTGTGACTTTGAGGCCAACCTTGATGATATAGAAAAAAATATCCCAAAGAAAGAGAAACGACAGGGACCTACAGTGAAGGGTGGAAGTGGAGAAGACACTGGAAGATGGTGCGGGGATCAACAGGCTTGAGGATCTGAGTTTGATCCCAGGGACATCGGGACGAGAGAACTGAGTCCCTTGGGTTGTTCTCTGACCATGTCATAGAGCTCCCACAGAACACTGTGGATTGCAGACATGGGCCACCCTGCCTGCCTTATTTTATTTTATTTTTGTTTTTTCAAGACAGGGTTTCCCTGTGTAACAGTTCTGGTTGTCCTGGAACTTGCTCAGTAGTCCAGGCCAGCCTCGAACTCTCAGAGATCCACCTGCCTCTGCCTCTCGAGTGCTGGGATCAAAGGCGTGCGCCACCCCCGCCCGGTAGTCTAGGCGATTTTCCAGCTATGATGGTGACGACAGAACCCGTCAAACACACTGAGCAAAGGAATTCTAAAAGAGCTAGGACATTCCAGAGCCTTTCTGACTGTCATGCGGAGCAGGATGCAAACACGCCAAGCATTCTGGTCGAGGTGCGAGCCTCCAGATGAAGGGGCTTCCTCGTGTAAATAACGCCACTATTTATTCAGGGCCCCACCTAACCCAGGAGTCTTGTTTTCAGTTCCCTAGGCCTCAGCCATATTTGACAAGTCCTAACTCCCTAAAACGCCTGACTTTTGAGCTGTTGTATTTCAGGGGACATATTCACCAAAAGGTGCCTTGGCAGCCTGCTAAGTAAAAGGATAATCTCGATTCCACGGGAGTCGGACACGAAGAAATAGACACCGCAGGAAAGACTGTGTCCCCAGCGGGAGAGAGACTGAGGAGGGGCTGCGAGCAGACGTCCCCAAGGCCCTGACTGACTAGGGATGCCTAAGTGATACCATAGTGACGTCCATGAGAGCACAGGAAGCAAGCTCACTGGCTCTGTGAACTTCGTCCCAGTGGCCGGGGACTCTCTTCTCAGACAGACATCCGCTCTGGCACGGGTCCTCTAACTTTAGGCACCGTCTTGTGATAGGGCTGGCCCCGCATTCACTCTGTAGCAAGGATGAATCTATTTCCTGATTCTCTTAGGCAAGCACTCTACCAGCTGAGGTGCATTCCCACACTCTAATTTGTTACCTACGGCTCTGCGGCTCTTCGGCCTTTATTTTGAATTTCCCATACCATTCGTCTTTTAGAAAGTCTCAGGCATCATTCTGTGTTTCTCCTAGGGATTAGCTTGGAGTTCTTGTTGTCTCTGAAGGGAGCTTGTGTGTGCATGAGGAGGCTGACCCCAGAGATCTAAACACGCTAGGCAAGAGCTCTGCTACTAAGCCTCCACCCTCGACCCTTGAACATTTTTGTTTTGCTTTCAGTTAGGATCTGGCTATTGTGTAGCACAGGCTGGCCCTGAATCCTTTGCTTTAGTCTTCCAAGGGTTAGCATTATAGGCTTGCAACCCAAGACCCAAGCTTGGTGGCTCTTGTCTAAACTTTCAGCACTCAGAAAGCTGGAGCAAGAGGATCATGGGAAGTTCAAAGCCAGCCTGGGCTACATCGTGAGTTCTACACCAGTCTGGACACAGAGTGAGATACTGTCTCAGAGAAAAAGCAAAAAGAAAGTTACTTTTTTCCCCTTGAAATGGACAAAGGGGCTCAGGACTTCTGGAACTAGTCCTTGACGATTTGTCTTGAAAATCTTAGTTGCTGCCGGTGTTTCCCACTGGAAGTCACATCTGTGTGTCTTGGTTCCACAGCTGAAACAGACTTTTTAACTTTTAAAAGTTTATTACACAAGTCTGAATGCATCCAGGCTGTGCAGAGGACAATGTGTGGGTGTTGGTCCTCGAGTTCTACCATGTGGGTGGTCCCAGGGCTCAAACCCAGGTCGTCAGGCTCAGCAGCAGCACTTCTCCATGCTAAGCAGCCTCACTGGCTCCCCGTGAACACTTTACAGGTAAAACAATCTCCCTTATCAAGCCTAACTCCTGTCCCTCCCTCTTCCTTCCTCCAGTGTCCATACGCTTTCCAGGCCTAGTTGCAGATGGTCATCAAATTGAAGAAGAGAAGAACTCTTAACCTGCTTCTGGGGTGGAGTTACCTGTCCACAGCGGTGCTCCAGGGAGAGCGCTCACTTAGCACCCAGGAAGCCCTGGGTCTAACCTGTTCCATAATGAGGTATGGGAGCATATGCCTGGAATCCCAGGACTGGAGAGATGGAGACAAGAGGCTCGGAGGCTCCAGGTCATCCAGCTTGGCCTATGTGGGACCCTGTTAAATGGGAACAAACCAAAAAAGAAAAGAAAAAAAAAATCCCTGCTCACCCCCTCTCAAAGAAAGAAAATACAAAAAAAAAAAAAAAAGATTATGTGTTTGATTTTCTCTCTCTCTCTCTTTCTTTCTTTCTTTCTTTCTTTCTTTGTTTTTCGAGACAGGGTTTCTCTGTAGCTTTGCAGCCTGTCCTGAAACTAGCTCTTGTAGACCAGGCTGGCCTCAAACTCACAAACATCCACCTGCCTCTGCCTCCCGAGTGCTGGGATTAAAGGCATGCGCCACCACCGCCTGGTGTGTTTGATCTTCTAAAAGCTTCCGTAGATGCCACACCAACAAACCCTGCAGTAGTACACTAACAGCCTGCTATGCATGCAGCCGGCCCCTTGAATAGGGTTTGTGTAGTGCAAAAGCCACAACCCTGAAGAATGTTGCTCCCTTTGTCCCTTTCCGTAGGCAGACGAGAGTGACTGTTTTCAGACGAGGTCACATAGGCCAAATGAGCCCCAAATTCACTGTAGCCCAGAATGTCCTTTCAGTAGTGTGCTGTGTGTGCGAGGAGGGCACCACTGACTGTGCGCGCGCGCGAGGAGGGCACCACTGACTGGGTGTGTGAGGAGGGCACCTCTGACTGGGTGGGAGTCCCCACTCTACTCTGTGGGTTCAGGGGTGAACTCACACCCCTAGGCTCCAGCGAGTGACTGCATGCTGAGAGATCTTGCTGCCTGGACCTTGAATTTATGATCCTTTGGCTCTACCTCTGAGGGTTGGGAGTGCAAGGCTAAGTCAACACGTCCAGTTAATTAATGCTTTTGATTTTTAGTCAAATTTGAAGCAAACTTGATTAATTCCTGGCCAGGATGATGGACATTGGCTAGGTTCATCCGGGATTCCCAGAGAGTGGCTGTGAGTTCATTAGTCAGAAACTTACAAAGTCAAGACCACCAGTAGGGAAGGCCACATACGCTTGTTCTGAGTCAGGGCCTCACTATAGAGAGCCCTGAGTTGTTTGAAACATCTTCTGTGGCCTCCAACTCACAGAATCCCGTCTCTGCCTCTGCAGTGCTGGCATTAAAAGTGTGCACCAAAACTATTGGCTAATTAATGCTTTTTTGTTGACTTTGGTTTTTTTTGTTCTTGTTGGTTTTTCAAGACAGGGTTCAGGGTTTCTCTGTTTAACAGTCCTGGCTGTCCTGGAGCTCACTTTGTAGACCAGGCTGGCCTCGAACTCACAAACATCCGCCTGCCTTTGCCTCCCGAGTGCTGGGATTAAAGGTGTGCGCCACCATCGCCAGGCCTTTAATGTTTTTTTTTTTTTTTAATAAAACAAAACAAAGCGGGGTTCACTATGTAGGCTTGGTCGCTCTGAAGCCTGTTGTGCAGACTGCTTCTGTGGTGCTGGGATTGAAGGTACCACCATAGCTAGCCCAAGTTGTTTTGAGAAAAGGTCTCTACATAGCTCTGACTGTCCTAGAACTTGCTCTGCAGACCAGGCTGGCCTGGAACTCTCAGAGATCCACCTGCTTCTGCCTCCTAAGTGCTAGGATTAAAGGCTTGTGCCACTACTTCCAGCTTCCAAATGTTGTTTAGCATGCAAAGTAATGGATTTCATTATTTCCATATATGTATTTCATTATATTTGCTGTTATTAATTTCCCTCTTCCAGACCCCCAGGAATTCTGTATAAACTGTGATTCCAAAGGAAAAGAAGTGGTCAGGTCAGTGCTAGGGAGTTGGGAACCAGCACAGGGGGTCAGGAATGTAAAATATAAAAATGTGCATAAAAGCTGGGTGGTGGTGGCTGGCGCCTACCTTTAATCCCAGCACTCAGGAGACAGAGGCAGGTGGATCTCTGTGAGTTCGAGGCCAGCTGCTCTACAGAGCGAGTTCCAGGACAGCACCAAAGCTGCAGAGAAACCCTGTCTTAAAAAACCAAACAACAACAACAACAACAAAAAAAAAACCAAACCAAAAAAAACCCAAAAAGAACAACAAAAAAATATGTGACTAAAAGCCGGTAGTGGTGGCCTTTAATCCCAGCACTCAGGAGGCAGGGCCAGCCTGGTGACTTCCACGACAGCCAGGGCTACAAGAGAAACTGTCTCAAAACAAAACAACAAAAAACACCCTCCAAACAAAACAAAACAAAAAAGTGAGAAGAGATGGAAAATAGCAGATCAAGAGGGGAAAAAAGTAAGTCCAAGCAAAACCCAGAAACTGCTCTCCAGCCTGCTGCATGTTTCAGTGTGTGTTTAGACGTCTCTATAGCAACCATCTGTTTCCGGTCTTCCTATGACTGCACAGCTTGAGTTGCTTAAGTGTGACCAAGGGCATAAATAAGTACAGGCTAGGGAAAGTAAGTGGTCCCCCTGAGTCAAGAAGGATGCACAGAGCCGGGCGATGGTGGCGCACGCCTTTAATCCCAGCACTCGGGAGGCAGAGGTAGGCCGATCTCTGTGAGTTCGAGACCAGCCTGGTCTAGAGAGCTAGTTCCAGGACAGGCTCCAAAGCTACAGAGAAACCCTGTCTCGAAAAACCAAAAAAAAAAAAAAAAAAAAAAAAAAAGAAGGATGCACAGGAAAACGGTGTGTGTGCCCCAGAGGAGCCTGCAGCCCCACTCCCCGTGCACCTCACTGGAGCCTCTGCCTCGCTCAGCCCTCAGGCTTAGACCTTTATCAACAGACCTTGCAGGAGTCCTGCGTGGTGGCGCACACCTTTGATCCTAGACTTGGGACACAGGGCAGGTGGATCTTTGTGAGTTTGAGGCCAGTCAGGGCTTCACAGTGAGATCCTGTCTCAACTACAACAAAACAAAACAACAAAAAACTTGCTGGGTATGGTAACACATCATCTCAAAAAGAAAGAAAAAAATACATCTCCACATAATCTAATCTAAGGCAATTTTCTTGGTCTATCCTTATGGCCTCTCATGGTAAGAAAGGTAGGTACTTTTTTTGTTTTGTTTTTGTTTATTTTGAGACAGGGTCTCTCTCTAAAGCCCTGGCTGTCCTGGAACTCACTCTGTAGACCAGGCCTCAAACTCACAGAGATCTGCCTGCCTCTGCCTCCCGAGTGCTGGGATTAAAGATGTGCGCCACCACCTCCACAGCAAGAAGGGGCTCTTTTTTTTTTTTTTTTCTGGTTCTGAGGATCCAAACCAGAACCTCAGGAAGACACTTTTTCATTCTTTGTCTTTTTTGGGGGGGAGGGGGGAAGGGATGGCATTTCATGTGGTCTAAGGAGCCTTTAACTCTCGGTCATCCTTCCTCTGTGTCCTGAGTGCTGGGATCACTGGCCAGCTCTCGCCTTAGTCAAGCACTGTGTGCTGACCTATGACCTGCGTACCCGGTCCAGAAGGGTCACAGCCCTGACCGTGATCTATAGCCCTCACAGGTAAGGCTACGTTTTGCAAATGTTTTGTGTTATTTTTACCAATTATGTAAACTTTTATCCAGTTGGGGGATCCCCTGCGTGAGCAAGAGGAAGGGCAGAGCTGTGGCTTCCCATTTTCACCCCAGCTGCCACTTTCGAGGCCACCCACCAAGGGGAGGAAGAGGGGAGACTCCATCTTCTTTTTTTTTTTTCTCTGTAAGGGTGTTTGTCTGGATGTATGTCTGGAAGTGTGTGCTTCAGCAGCCAGAAAAGGGCATCGTGTCCTGTGGGACTACAGTGTCAGGCACGAGCTGCCGTGTGGGCCCTGGGGATCAACCCCTGCCCCTCTAGCAGAGGGGTCAGTACAGCCTTGGGAAAGTCCCGCGTGATGGTGAGGCGGCCCCTGAGGGCGTGGGAAGAGAGGCAGGCACAGAGGTACTCCCTCACTAGGGACATTTGGCAATGTTTGATGGCTTTTCTGGTTTCCCCCCTTCCTTGAGGCAGGTTCTCGTCCTGTAGCCCTGGCTGGGTTGGGAAGATGGTAGTCCAAGCTAACCTTGAACTCGGCCATCTTCCTGCCTCTGCCTCTAGAGTGCTGAGGTTGCAGGTGTGAGCGGTCACACTCGGCTGGTCGTGTTGGTAAACAGCCCGAAGGGCACAGGGCAGCCCTGGGAATCAAAGTTACGGTGCTCAAAAGACTGACAAATCCCAGCTGGCTCAGTAAGAGATGCTCCCTGTGTGGTTTCTTTTCTTTCTCTCTCTTTTTTTTCTTTTTCCCTGTCCTTTTTTTTTTCTTGAGATAGGGCCTCATAATATAACTCAGGCTGAACTTGTGATCCTCCTGCCTCAGCATTTTGAGTAGTGTGTAGTTTTCTTCTCTTTAAAAAAATTATTCTTATATATAAATAAAGTTTATATATAATTATATATACATAATAAATAATTTTATATATAAATAAGTTATTTATTTTTTAAAATATTTTATTTATTTATTATGCATACAATATTCTGTCTGTGTGTATGTCTGCAGACCAGAAGAAGGCACCAGACCTCATTACAGATGGTTGTGAGCCACCATGTGGTTGCTGGGAATTGAACTCAGGACCTTTGGAAGAGCAGGCAATGCTCTTAACCACTGAGCCATCTCTCCAGCCCCCAATAAGTTATTTATTATATATACAGTGTTCCGCCTACATGTATGCCTGTACACTAGAAGAGAGTACCAGATTTCATTATGGATGGTTGTGAGCCACCATCCATGAGATGACTGCTGAGCATTGAACGAGGACCTCTGGAAAAACAGACAATACTCTTAACCACTGAGCCATCTCCCCAGCCCTGTAGTTTATTTCTTTTCTTTTTTGGTTTTTTGAGACAGGGTTTCTCTGTAACTAGCTCTTGTAGACCAGGTTGGTCTCGAGCTCACAGAGATCTGCCTGCCTCTGCCTCCCAAGTGCTGGGATTAAAGGCATGCGCCACCGCTTGGCTTCTGTGGTTTATTTCTAATAAAAGTAGACTACGCTGATGCCTGGGGTAGAGCATGTGATCAAGTGAGAAATTCCTGAGTCAGTTCCCACCACAGGCCTACCTTTGCCTTGGATACGGTCACCCGGAGCTGGGGTCCAGTGGTGGGCATCTGTGATCTAGTACCCAGAGCTGGGGTCCAGTGGTGGGCATCTGTGATCTAGCACCCGGAGCTGGGGTCCAGCGGTGGACATGTGATCTAGTACCCAGAGCTGGGGTCCAGCGGTGAGCATCTGTGATCTAGTACCCAGAGCTGGGGTCCAGTGGTGGGCATCTGTGATTCTAGCACCCGGAGCTGGGGTTCAGCAGTGGGCATCTGTGATCTAGCAGTCGGAGCTGGGGTCCAGTGGTGGGCATCTGTGATCTAGTACCTGGAGCTGGGGTCCAGTGGTGGGCATCTGTGATCTAGCACCCGGAGCTGGACATGAGTCTAGCACCCAGAGCTGGGGTCCAGTGGTGGGCATCTGTGATCTAGCACCCGGAGTTGGGGTCCAGTGGTGGGCATCTGTGATCTAGTACCCAGAGCTGGGGTCTAGTGGTGGGCATCTGTGATCTAGCACCCGGAGTTGGGGTCCAGTGGTGGGCATCTGTGATCTAGTACCCGGAGCTGGGGTCCAGTGGTGGGCATCTGTGATCTAGTACCTGGAGCTGGGGTCCAGTGGTGGGCATCTGTGATCTAGTACCTGGAGCTGGGGTCCAGTGGTGGGCATCTGTGATCTAGTACCCGGAGCTGGACATGAGTCTAGCACCCGGAGCTGGGCTCCAGTGGTGGGCATCTGTGACTCCAGCACCCAGAGGCTGAAGCAGGAAGACCGCGCTGCAAGGCCAGGGCAAGATTCTGTCTCAAAACACAGACCTGAACCAGTCATTCAGGGGCTGGAGAGAGAACTCAATGGTCAAGAGTACTTCCTGTTCTATCCAGAGGACTTGAGCGTGGTGTGGCGTCTCAGGATCATGGGACCCAGTGCTCCTTCCTGGCCCCCAAGGGCACCTGCACTCACGTGCACATATGTCAACCCAGACCATACGTATATGCTATACATAAAATTGTAAACATATTTTAAACAGTCATCTGTTCTAGGGGAGAGGGTCTGGTTAGGAGAAGTTACGTGTCAGAGGCCATGCAGCCACGACAATGGAGAGATTTCTCAACCTTGTTTACATCATCTGTAGTGATGACTCTGACCTCTGATCCCCTACTAGTTCCCAAATTCTCAAAGACCTGTACTTTTAGATAGTCCCTTGTCTTGCTTTTCTGCTTTATTGGGCAGGCCTAGAACTGACAATGCCGCTAAACTTCTGAGCTCAGCTGCCCCACCTTCTGAGTGCTGAGATTGTAGTCGAGTGCCAGCACCCCCAGAAGATGGTGCAGGCAGCTGACTTTAGGCTTTCTGTATGCCAGCAAGGCACTTGACCGCTGGAGCCACATCCTCAGCACTCTCTGGCTGTGGCACTGAGCCTGGGGACTCGCCTGTCACTGCCAGAGCTCCGCATCTCCTGCCTCGTCCTCCTCGCCCCTCCCCTGTTCTCTTCGCAGACCTCACTGTGTAGCCTAGGCGGACCACAAACCGGGCTCGAGTCATCCCCCTGCCTCCAGCTTCTAAGTAGCTGCTGTTACAGGCATGTTCTACCACACCCATTAGGGTTTTTCTTGTAAGTTTGGGTCAATAGAAGAGGAAGTGACTCAGAAATTCAATAGGGGAAGCGGGACAATGACTCAGATCTCCCTAATCATAAAAAGCGTTTTGACATGACCCTTAATGTCAAAGCGACACTCACAACTGGGTATTGTCAGGACTTTCCTTTACACAGCTGAGGTAGTGTCCACATGGGGTGGCCTGAGTCACCGTTTGTGGTCTCTGCCAAAAACCCCTCCTTCATAGGTCTTTAAATTCTCTCTCCAGGGTTTCACGGGGCCTAGACTGGCTTCAGACTTCCTGTAGCCAAGGACGGCTCTGACTTCTTGAGCTTCCTGCTTACACACCTCCCAGGTGCCGGGATTGCGGTGTGCAGCACCACGCCCCATTGTGATGTTATCTGAGTTTGGGCTCTAATAAAAAGTATAAGCAGGGGTCAGAATAACTCAGGGTAAGGTCATCTCCCTCCAGCTTGAAGAACGGAGCACAGCCTCTGGGACTGACCATGGCGGAGGGAGTGAATTGATTCCCCAAGGCTGTCCTCTGCCCTCCACTCCCACACAACTGCATGCGTGTGTACCACTGCGCACATACACAGACACACAAATGTACCGCGTATGTAATACGGTTTTGTTGCAGGGGCTGGATTCGTGGCTCAGCACGCTCTTCCAGAGGACCCAGTTCCAGATGGCCACACCTACACCTCTGAGCAGCCTGGCACCGGCCCTCTTCTGGCTTCTGAAAGCATGTGAATGTGCCCCCTCCCACAAACAAATGCATAAAGCCGAAAAATAATTTTAAATGTAAATGTAATTTTGAAAACAATAACGCACGTTGTCTAGTGATGCATAGAACTGACACTCCGGGTCTTCAGGAGGCCGAGTGGGAGGACAGGGAGCTCCGGGCCAGCCTGGGCTAATGTTGAAGTTTTGTTTCAGATGCTGAGTGTGTGGTCCAAGGAGGGAGTCCAGGACTGAGCTGAGAAAAGTTGATCTATTATATAACTTCTATTCGTCTCAGTCTTCCCCAGCTAAATTTTCTAATAGGTTTAATAAGGTTTAGATTTTAATAGACTTAATAAATTTAATAATAATCCAACAAAGGCTGCAGCTCTAGCCGGCCTGGCATGCACAAACCCTGTGTCTGTGTGCCAGCACCGTGCACACTCGGTACAGTGCACACACCTGTAACCCTAGCCCTTGAGAAGCAGAGGCAGTGGATCAGAAGTGTAAGGGTACCCTTGGCTACCTAGTGAGTTCTAGGCCAGACAAGAATACATGAGACCCTGCTTCAGAAAAAAAAAAAAAGTCCATTTTTCTTCTTTTAAAATGATTAGTACAGAGAAACCTGTCTCAAAGAACAAAATAAAAATAAACAAAATAAAATGATTAGCATAGATTCATTGCACAAAGCAATGATTTCATTATGGGATTTTCATTCATGCATGTATTATACATGTACTTTACATACATCCCCCTCCCCTCTCCTGCTGACCCCCCCCTTCCCAAACAGGCCCCTTCTTCTGTCACATCAAATGTGTGTGTGGCTTAGATTTCGATTATGGGAGAAAATGTAATCCCTGTCTTTCCCGACATGATTTCATTCTCGTTTATGGCTGAATCAACTCCACTCTACGCACATACAGGCCATTCTCCAGGCCCTCGTCTGGGCTGTTTCCACCCTGGCTGCCGTGATCAGTGCAGCAGCACAGGACTGGGCTGGTGTCTGCGGATGCGGCGTGGGCTCCTTGCAGTCCATGTTCAGGAGCAGGCAGCTAGCCCACACAAACACCCGTTCCTGCCGACGGTGGTTCGTCATCGGTCCACTCCTGCTCCCACCAGCATCCAGTCTGGTGCTGCGGCACCATGTCTGAGAGCTAGAGTCCTTCACCAGAGCTCACTTTCCTCACCGGAGGTTTGCACAGGTCAGTGAGCATCATGGGCCATGTGGACAGCTCCTGCTTGCCAGGTCAGAAGCAGTCACTCACGGCCTTTAGTGTTTTAAAGACATATTATCAGCATTAGCATGTTCTGGCTTTGGGGGGCAAGTCAACAGCCTTACCCAGCTGGGTCCTTTGCACTGCAGTACAGACAAGTGTGCCCCGATGGGCACAGTGGTGGCACGGATGTTACCCATAGGGGTAACCTATCACTTTCTGATTGGATTTAAGGCCCCCTTCACAAGAGGAATCTCATGTCCGGTACATGTAAGCATGATCAAGACCCCACGGTTTGGGAGTTCACACGCCCCCGGGGTGAACAAACAGCTATTATTCTGCTAAATGGACATAGCATCAAAGTACCCTTTAGATTCAAGCCTTTGTACCCATGGGTTAAGGGCAGCTCTCGCACCTCCTCATGGCCCACGGTGGTCCTACACAAACTCAGCGCAGTTATCAGTCACAAATGGAACATCTGTATCACACCCCTTCCTGAGGCTCAGGGAAGGCTGAATGAGTCACAGGTCAGGGAGGACCAGAGCAAAGTGATGTCTTATGGATGGCCCACTGCCTGGTAACTGCATAGCAGCACGTGGTTGCCTTCCTATGGTCAAAGCCAGTTGGTAATCCAGCAGGGAGTGGGGAGGGGTTTACAGGCCCCACCCCTAGGTTAAGAGCTATGTGGGCAGTGGATGGATGGCTTCTGGGGCAAGGAGTAACAGTTTTCTTGAAGGGGCTCCTGGTAGGCTGAACATGCTCTCGTGGGTGGCCCCACACTGGGACATAGCTGGACAGCAATGAAGAAGAGGTGATGGTTTATTAGACAATAAGAGAGGAGCTAGAGAGATGGCTCGGTGACCCGGAGCTCTTGCTGCTCTTCCTGAAGACCTGGCTCTCATTCCTGGCACCCGTGTGTAACTCCAGTTTTAGGAGATCTGACAACCTCTTCGGGCCTCTGTGGGGACCAGGCACACAAACAGTGCACAGAGTGCAGACAAGACACCCAAGCCCCGCCGGGCGGTGGTGGGCACGCCTTTAGTCTCCGCACTGAGGAGGCAGAGGCTGGTAGATCTACATAGGCTAGCTGGTCTATATATGCCAGCCTGGTCTACAGAGCAAGTTCCAGGCCAGTCAGGAGTCTGTATCCATAAAAAAAAATGAGATGGGTGGGCGGAGACAGACAGACAGACGCACACATACAGAGATAGAAAAGCAAGAGAGAACCACCATGAGGGGGTAGTATGGGGATGAGTGGAGGGCAGAGGACACTTCCAGAGGAACCTCCCTAAGCAAAATCCCCCGGAAGGGCCTCAAAACCAAAATCTCCGGAACAAAGGGAAGATCTGAGCTTCTTAAACCTTCCTTTCAGGAGTGGCAGAACTTTCTACTTTATGTGAGTTAGTTCAGCACAGCAGACATTGACAAAGGGCATGGAGGAGCCAGGCGTCATAAATCAAGAGCTGGTTCCTCACAAGACTGATTCTTAATTCCCTGCCCCAGAGACAGTTGCGGGAAGCCCTGGTTCAGGTTGGGGGTCTGGCTGAAGGTACAGCCCCCCATCTAACTCCAGGAGTTCAAGGTCATCTGTAGCTACTTGGGAAATTGGGGCTGGCGTGAGCTATAAGAGACCCTATCTAAAAAACCAAAAGCAACCAAGAATATAAAACACAGTCATCTGAGACACAAAATTGCCTGTTAGTATTCAGACAGACACCAAAACCTAGGGCTAAGAGAACCTATAATTATAAGGACTTTCAAAGCCACACAAAATAGTTTGGCGTTAAGAATTTAGAGTTTGGAGCTGAGTGGTGGTGGCGCATACCTTTAATCCCAGTGCATGGGAGGCAGAGGCAGGCAGATCTATGTGAGTTTGAGGCCAGCCTGGTCTATAGAGCGAGTTCTAGGACAGCTAGGGCTGTTACACAGAGGAAACCCTATCATGAACCCCCCTCCAAAAAAAAAGAATTTAGTGTTTGGAGAGATGGCTCAATGATTAAGAGCACTGACTGCTCTTCCAGAGGACCTGGGTTCAGTTCCCAGCACCCACATGGCAGCTCACAACTGTCCGCAATTCCAGTTCCAGGGGACCCAACACTCTCACGCACACACACGCAGGCAAAACACCAATGCACATAAAATAAAAAGAAATAAATCATTTTGAAAAACCAACCAAGTAAACAAACCAAAAAAAGAATTTAGGTTTGGAGCTGGAGAGAGAGTGCAGCTGTCAAGAGCCTGTTCTTGTTGCAGGCCCAGGTTTGGGTTCCAGCACTCACAAGGTGCCAGGCACATGTGTGGTGCACGCACACAGCTGCGGGCAAAATATTTACACACATAAAACAGGTAAATCTGAAGTAAATGAAAATAATTTGAGTTTGTTGAATATTGAGTAAAAGTTCTCTTCCATTTGTTTTGGTCTGGTTAACATGTTTTTTGTAGTTTTTTTTCCTCCCAAACTCCTAGTCTACTCCCTTTCCACCCTCTCCTCAGAGGCTGGACTTAACGCCACTACTCAGCACGCTGAGAGGTAAGCACCGAGGGGCTCTGTGGCTAGTACTAAAATGACTTTTATGAGTGCGCCCTCCCCCGATTCTCCTGCCTCAACCCCGTAGTGGCTGGGATTAGTCACACACACCAGAGCACCCAACTGTGAGTTTATTAATGCAGGTACCGGTAGAGCCTATGCTTCACTTAGCAAGGGCTGGAATTTTCATGTGGGCGGGGCCGAGGTCCTCAGTGGCTTCAGCAGGAGGAAGTTGCAACTCTGGCAGGTTTCTCAGCTCCGCGCTTGTCCAGGTCTTTCCCCGAGCACAGTCTGCCCCGGCTTCTCCTCTGCTTCTCTTCCTGCTTGTAACAGTCTTACAGATTTGGGAAAATTTATGCTGATTCATGGCACAATTTGTTCCCATCCCCGTAGACTCTGGCCTTGGCAATCAGTTTTCTAGTCACTTGGATTTCCACTGTGGTTTTTTTTTTCTTTGTAGATGGGTTTCATGTTATCCAAGCTGACTGGAGCCTGCCATAGGGCTAAAGATGACGCTGAATTGCCGACCCTTCTGCCTCATGCACCTGCATGCTGGATTACAGAAGCCTGCTACCCATGGCTGTGCCAACATACTTTTCTTTGTTGGAGCCCTGGAACTTGAACTCAGGCCCTCCTGGGCAGAGCTCTGCTGATGGAACAGCTCTCTGCACTTGGGTATTTGCGCCCGGCCGTCCTGCTTCAGAGTCGATCCCATCAGACTAAGCTCCTTTTCCTCATCTGTCCTGTTCCTACACTAGGACCGACTGAAATGGATTAATAAAAATGCTGGATTAAAGGTGTGCATCACCACCGCCCAGATAATTCTTTTTAAAAGTGCCTCTACTAAGCTGGGCGATGGTGGTGCATGCCTTTAATCCCAGCACTCGGGAGGCAGAGGCAGGCGGATCTCTGTGAGTTTGAGACCAGCCTGGTCTACAGAGCTAGTTCTAGGACAGGCTCCAAAGCCACAGAGAAACCCTGTCTTGAAAAAAACCAAAATAAATAAATAAATAAATAAAAAGTGCCTCTACTAATTAGGCATTAAAAAAAAAAGATTTATTTATTTACTTATTCCGTGTGCACTGGTGTTTGCCCACATATATGTCTGTGTGAGGCTGTCAGATCTCCTAGAACTGGAGCTACAGTTGTGAGCTGCCACGTGGGTGTTGAAAATTGAACCTAGGTTCTCCGGAACAGTGGTCAATGCTTTCGACTGCCGAGCCGGCTCTCCAGCCCTGATCACATTCTAATGGTTCCTTGGGAACTACAACCAACAAGTGCTGGGACTGGAAGCCTGGGTCTCAGCAGTGGTGTGTGTGTGTGTGGGGGGGTCATTCAAGGTCAAATACCTATTTAAGGAGGTCCTGGCCAGCCTCAGCTTCAGGACACCCCTTCTCAAAACAAAGAAAACCCATCTTCCAAAGAAGCAGAACAAACCTCAGATATATGAGTTCTCAGCCTCACATGAGAAGTCCATGAGTAACTGGACCATCCCGACTTTAACTTCTCTTGCACCTCATGGACCCAGTCCACGCAACTCCTAAGTCTCAAATTCCAACACCATCTGGTGACACTGTCAAGGGCTTCCGGTCTACTCACTGCCATCATTTCTGAATCATTTATCCTTCAGTCATTGAGCTCTGGATCACGACCTCCAAGGCGTATCTACCTAGAAGAGGTGGAGTCTTCAGACTGCCTGTCATGAGGACCTTTACCCCTTCGCTCTCTGGCCAGTCCACTTCTGTGTCACGATCCCGGTCCTGTGCAACCGCGCCTTCGTCACGCCCATGCCCAGGCAGCTGTGCCCGGCACTCTCTCTCTCACACACTCCTGGTTCCCAGGCTGTTCATTGGCCCGAGAACAGCTGCCAGAGTGCTGACACAGGGCCTGCCCATGCCCCTGCTTGCCTCTGTCCTTTCCACCCACTATCTTTGCTTGGCTTCTCCTGTTCCCTTCTCCGGCTGCTCTTCTAAACTCCCACCCAACTTCCAGTGCAATTCAACTGTGACACTTGACTTCACAGAGCTGGGAGGTTGGTAGCTCCGCAGTAAGGTACTTGCCCGGATAAGTGAGGCCCTGGGCTCAATCTACAGGCTTCTTCATAAAAAAGTGGCACCTGGCCGAGCGGTGGTGGCGGTGGTGGCGCACGCCTTTAATCCCAGCACTCGGGAGGCAGAGGCAGGCAGATCTCTGAGTTCTGGTCTACAAGAGCTAGTTCCAGGACAGCTAGGACTGTTACACAGGAAAACCCTGTCTTAAAAAAAGACCAAAAAATAAAAAAAAAAAATGAAAAAGTGGTGGCTAGAGAAGGGCAGCCATCAATTGCCTACTCCAGTCAAACACTGCTGTCAGTCCAGACGGGACAAGAGCCACACCCTCTCCTTAAAACTAACTCTTACTCAGCTGGCTTCCCACCCAGACTAAACTGAGCAGTCCTGGAGAGCTGGCGCACAGTGGGAGCTCAGAAGCTGCCTGCTGAGGAGGCTGTGACATAACCAGCTGCATTCACCCAGGCGCTCACATCCACACTCTTCCAGCACTGGGTTTAGAGTTACTATCACTGAGGGATGAGCGTCAATGTCCACTTATTCTTCAAATGCATCTACCCTCACTCTACCCCCCTCTCCTAGATATACTAGGCAGGCTTCAAACTTGCTAAGTAGTCAGATCGGCTTTCAGTTTGAGATCTCCCCGCTCCAGCCTCCTGGACTGAGTATCTACTTGATTTGTAACTTCTGGCCTTCCTAACAGAATAATAATAGTCAGTTTCAATAGACTGGTGAGCTAAAGTCATGCACGGAGAACTGGATGACAGGGGACAATTTGGTAGCTAAGGAAAGAATGGTTTAGGCAGCTGGATGTGCTTTTAAACCCAGGTTCTTTGCAAGAGCAGCAAATGTTCTCAACTATTTCATCTTTTAAATGTGATCTTAAATAATCTTATCTATACCTTAGGCAGAGTCGCCAGACTAAGACTGCCGTGACCCCAGTTCACTCTGGAGTTCATGCTACGGAAATCAACCAGCCTCTTATCTCAGTGCCCCT
Source organism: Microtus oregoni (assembly GCF_018167655.1). Taxonomy (NCBI): domain Eukaryota; kingdom Metazoa; phylum Chordata; class Mammalia; order Rodentia; family Cricetidae; genus Microtus; species Microtus oregoni. The sequence continues at coordinate 2,746,263 of NW_024543830.1, read as the reverse complement.
GGCTCGTCTTCATTGCCTTTTTTGAGACAGGGTCTCAGGCAGCCCAAGGTGTCCTTAACCTTCTTTATTACTTTCAAAATCATTTAAGGGCTGGAGAGATGGCTCTGTGGTTAAGAGAGTTTTCCAGAGGACCTGAGTTCAGTGCACAACATGAACTTCAGGTGAATCACACACCTGGATCTCCAGTCCTAGCGATCCAACACCATTTCTGTCTCCTCGGGCCCTGCAGGACATAATGGGATGCACACACAAACACACAAACATTTTTTTTTTTTAAAAAGCATTTAAAAGCCAGGTATAGTGGCACACAGCTTTAATCCCAGCGTTTGGGAGGCAGGCAGGTGGATCTCTGAGTTCGAAGCCAGCCAGGGCTGTTACAGAGAAAGCTTTTCTTGAAAACCCAAAAATAAATAAGAACAGAATCAGTGCGCGCACACGCGCGCGCACACACACACACACACACACACCCCGGGGGGCTGAGGCATATTAGGCAAGTGCTTACTATTGAGCTACATCCTAACCCTTTTGCTATGTTGTAAAACGTACCCACGGCTGCACTACGTACCCATGGCTGCTCTACGCACTATGGTACAGTCGGCAAGCTGGGAACCCGGCTGGAGACTTAACCCACACACACAGACAGAGACACGAGGACACGGGTCATCCCCAGCTCTCGGGACTTTCAGTTGCAGGTCCACCAGAACCCACTCTCCTGCCCTCAGGGTCTCGTGCTCAGAGCAGCAGCAGGCAGAGCAGAGGAAAACAAGTTGTTTACAGGAAATTCAGGGTCTGGTGGTCCGCAGTCCCCAGCACTCTGTAGCCCAGGCTTCCCTTTAACTGTGTATCATTTTATCTCACCTTTGAAAGTTCTGGGAGTCCACATGTGGACCACCAAGCCTAGGTGCTACAATATTTTTTTTTTTTTTTGAGACAGGATCTTATGTTTCCCAGGCCTGTTTTGTTTGTTTGTTTGTTTGTTTTTTTGTTTTTTGAGACAGGGTTTCTCTGTAGCTTTGGAGCCTGTCCTGGAACTAGCTCTTGTAGACCAGGCTGGCCTCGAACTCACAGAGATCCGCCTGCCTCTGCCTCCCGAGTGCTGGGATTAAAGGCGTGCACCACCACCGCCCGGCTTCCCAGGCCTGTTTTGAATGTACTATGTAGCCTTAAACTTCTGATCCTCTGAGCTGGCCTCCCAAATACTGGAATTATAGTCTTGTGCCACCACACAAGGCTTTCGATGGTCCTGGAGACTGAACCCAAGGCTTTGTGTATTTTAGACACGCACTCTACCAAGTAAACTGTATCTTTAACAGCTTCACTCTGCACCCCAGGCTGGCCTCTTTAAAACAACGTTTAAGTTTATTTAAATTATTTTATTACATGTTATGTATGTACGTGTCCTCGGGAGGGCAGAAGTCACATCCCTGGGTCTAGAAGTTACCGAAAGTTGTGAGCTGCCTGACATGGCACTGGGAACCTCTGCAGTTCTTGGCAGGTCCCCTGCAAGAGCAGCCAGTGCCGCTACACTGAGCCTCTGCAGTCCCGCAACTGGGATCCTTCTGTTCCAACCTCCATGCCCAGAGATGGTCTCTGCAGCCCAGGCTGGCCTGGAAGCTCACAATGTCTAGTGAAGGCTAGCCTCACATTTGCAACCCTCCCCCAGGGCGCTGGGATGACAGTGTGTGCCACATCTGGCGTGTGCCACATCTGGCCCAAGACCTTTAGATACAGTCTCATTGCTTCGAGGATGAAGTTCAAAGTCCGTTTATGATCTGTCTCTTGCTTCCTCCTTCCTGTCTATGGCCCTGCCCTGTGTATAAATTATTTTTAGTTTGCAGAAGGTAATAGCTCTGAATCATTTTATGTCTGTCCTTTCTCCCTGATGACATCCTGCTCTACTGTCTGCATATGCGGAAGCTCCCCTCCCACTCTGCCTTCACATCTCATCTTAGAAACGCATGTGTAAACAAGGCTTCGTGTAGTCGAAGCCTTTCTTGAACTTGAACCCCCTGTGTAGCCAAGGGGAACTGGAACTTCTGAGATGAAACTCGGGGTCTTGATAGGCAAGCACTCACTCTGAGTGGCATCCCCAGCTACAATAGACCTTATGGGGAAGGATATTCCTGATCCACAAGAGGAGGTAACACCTGTAATCTCAGGACCAGGAAGAGGAGATCAGAGCCAGCCAGGACCAGTCAGGGCCAGCCAGGACCAGTCAGGGCCAGCCAGGGTCAGCCAGGGCCAGCCAGGGCCAGCCAGTGAGTTCTTAGTGAGCACACACTACATAAAGAGACTGTGACATTTTCAGTACCCCTCCATCCTGCGGTCCTCCCTGACTGATCGCAAGGGTACACTGGATCACAACCTCCATGAAATACCTTCTCAGCACATTTGTGCATCCTTCAAGTGGTTCAAAAGCTCTCTTCCAAGAAACTGCTGGTCTAGTGTGACATCTCCATTCTTATTCAGCATTCCAAGTCCACTTGGCTCATGGCAAGCAGTCACCATAGGCAGGCTGCATCTTCATTGCCTTGGCTCTTCCAGAATCGGATCTGAAGTTCCTAGCCTGTCCATGGTTCGAGGCTGTAACCTCAAACCCAGCCTGAAGCTCTTAAAGACCTGCTCTCCGCACGGCTTCCCAGAGTGAGAGGGCGCCTGCCCCTGCACATGTTCAGAGCAAGCTGCTTCCTTCCAGGGCTAGCACGGAGGCTCTGCACTCTTCTGTTTGTGTCCAGGTCATGCACGTGTGGGGGCCGGAGCAGGACGCTGGGGTCGTGGTCTTCTGCTGTTCTCCACCTTACTGGGCAGACACGGGGTCCCTCACTGAAACAGTGGGCTGCATTTCAGTTTCTGGGGACTGCCAATCTTGGCCCCCCCCCAAAGCTGAGGCACAGCCATGCCTGGGGATTTGAACTCAGGTTCTCATGACTGCAGAACCTAGGACTTTGTGTATGCAAGACTAGTGCTTTAGCACTGAGCTATCCCCCAGCTCAGATCTGTCTACGACATTCCCATGGATAGTGCAGCCAGTCCCTGAGACCCTGAGCCTCACTCAAGAGTCCTTGAAGCGTCTTCCGCTGTTGTATTAATTTACTCATCCACTGTGTATGGGGTACCCTCATCACTCTACACAACTGAAACTTGCCTAGAGTAATGTGAAACAAAAAACAACAAAAACAAAAACCTGGGCCAGTGAAATGGTAAAAGCACTTGTCAGTTTTACTCCTTAAATTAAATCCCTGATATCCACATGGAAGAGGGGAGAACCAACTCCTGACGGTTGTTCGCGGACTCCATATACACGGAGTGGTACCCATTTCTGTACACACACACACCACACACACAAATAAACTATAAAACAAAACCAAAAAACCAGGCTTGAATTCCAGCACCCACTTGGTGGCTCATAACTGGCATCACTCCATTTTCAGGGACTCCAATGCCCTATTCTGACCTCCCTGGGCACCAGGCTTAAGGGTGGTGCACACACATATATGTAGGTAAAATGCCCATAGGCACATGGTACATAAAGTGTTTGCTGCTCAAGCATGAGGACGCTGGGCATGGTGATCTGTGCCTGAGTGACAGGATGACACCAGAAGCTGATGCCTGCCCCCCACGTACATGCACACCTACACATATATTCACCATTACCCCCAAATCAAAATACCAAAACTAAGATTTAAAACCAAGCAGCCACACTGCCATTAACCCTGTTCTTTAGCTGGGCACGATGGCACATGCCTGTTGATTCTAGCACTTGGGAGGCACAGGTTCTAGAAAGTTCAAGGCCAGCTGAGCAGAAAGGGTGCCAACTCCCACACACTGACCTCTGACCTCTGCTAGCGCACTGTGCACTTCCTTCCTCCCCCACCACCACTAAATACATAAAATGTAATAAAAAGCCTAGCTGGTTGATAAGCTGCAGTTGACCTCTGCCCTCCACACGCACACACACACACACATACACACCCAGTGCATGCACACACATGAGGGCACCTCAGCCAAATGAACAAAACATACATTCCTGTTCCACACAGCTTGGCACGGACCCATCTAACACAGATCGGAGCAGATCTCTGCCTGGAATCCCCTTGGTGGCTCTGATACTATCCTCTGGGAGCTGACTCCTTTGATACCCTGTGTGGCCCCAGGACAGTCTGCAGTCACATGACTGTCCAGGCTGTTTCTCCCTTGCATGTTGTACCTACCTCTACCAAATGTCTTCATCCTCTCAGTCTGCTGAAGCTGCCGGAACTTTCTCATGAAGTCTCTGCTCCCGTTGCTAACCCAACACGCTCTTCCTCTACACTCATACCCATACGCCTGGAGCTCACACGTGCTGAGTTTACCCTTTTCACTTTTTAAAAATTTATTTGATTTTTGAGACAGAGTTTCTCTGTAGCTTTGGAGCCTGTCCTGGAATTCGCTTGTAGACCTGGCTGGCTTTGAACTCACAGAGATCCACCTCCCCTGCCTCCGGAGTGCTGGGATTAAAGGTGTGCACCATCACCGCCAGGCCTTAAAGATTTATTACATACAGTGTTCTGTCTGCATGCACACCCGAAGAGGGCACCAGATCTTATTATAGATGGCTGTGAGCCATAACATAGTTTCCAGAACCTCTGGAAGAGCAGTCAGTGCTCAACCTCTGAGCCACCTCTCTAGTGCTCCCCCCCACTTTGATACATAAGTAGACCCAGCTGTCTTTGAACTTGCTATGTTGACCAGGCTGACCTCAAACTTGTGATCCTCCCTGCCTCTGTGACCTGTGTGCCAGAATACAGGCATTTGCTACCACACATGGCTTGTTTTGAGATAGTCTTTTTTTTTTTTTGGTTTTTCGAGACAGAGTTTCTCTGTGGCTTTGGAGCCTGTCCTGGAACTAGCTCTGTAGACCAGGCTGGTCTCGAACTCAGAGATCCGCCTGCCTCTGCCTTCCCGAGTGCGGGGATTAAAGGCGTGTGCCACCATCGCCCGGCTTGAGATAGTCTCATTACATTGTAGCCTGCCTGAACTTTTACTCCTCCTGCCTCAGCCTCCCAAGCGCTAGGATTACAAGTATGCACCACCATGCTTATTTTGTATATAGTGCTTTGCCTGTACATATGTATGTAAACTGGATGTGTGCCTGATCTATGAACTTAGAAAATTGTATAGGATCCCCTGGAACTGGAATTAAGAGACTGGGACATGAGACACTCCAAACCAAGGCAAAACAAAATTTACATTATAGAACTGAGGATTAAATGAATTGATCCTAATTATCTACTTAGCATGGTGCTGGAAAACACTGCTCAAACTATTTGGAATATTATTGTGGAACAGACTGTTTTTTTAACCATGTGAAGATGTTTGTGTTCCTGTTTCACCTTGCCTGCCTACGGCACCTGACTGGTCTGATAAGAAGTTGAACAGCCAATAGCTAGGCAGAGAAGGAATAGGCAAGGCTGGAGGGCAGAGAGAAAAGGGGAGCCAGGCAATTTTGGGGGAGGGGCAGTCAGCTGGGGATCAGCCAGCCAGACACGGAGGAAGCAGGAAAGCAGGATGGACAGTGTATAGGGGAGGCAAACAAGCCTCAGGGCAGCACACAGATGAATAGAAATGGGTTAATATATGCTAAAAAAAAAAAACCCGCTAGAAACAAGCCTAAGTAAGCTAAGGCCAAGCATTCATAACTAAGTCTCTGTGTCATGATTTGGGGACTGGCAGTCCAAGAAAGCCTGCGAGGGGAAATACTGGTTTGTTTTCTATTCCCTGTGCAGATGGACCACCACTAAGTGTAACATGACCATGTCATTTATTCCCCTGCAGTTTCTCCACTAGTGTCATAGAGAGCGGTGGCATGGATCATCAACCTTGTATTTTAGCATAGTGCCTGGCATATTCCGGCCATTAGAGACCTTCCCTTCCCTTTCTGGTTTATTCCCAGGCAGCTGTAGGAGCTGCTTGAGCAGGCACACCTTGCTATGTCATCCTGCCTGGCCTGGAACTAGCTATTGTAGCCCACCCTCTTACCTTTGCCTTTGAGAACTGGGTTACTGGCACATGACCTCCTTGAATTTATAATTTTTCTACCTCTACCTCCTCAGTGCTGAGATTATGCATACACCAATATTTTTGTTTTGTTTTTTGTTTGGAGACAGTCTCACTATGTAGCCCAAGCTAGCCTTGAATTTGTGGCAATCCTCTTGCCTCAGTCTCTTGAGTACTAGGGTTACAGCTGTGTGCCACCGTGTCTGGCCTATCACTGTCTTCTGTGTGTAGGTACAACAGTCAAAGTTCAGTCCTGGTGGACCAGTGACTTGATTCCTGCCACTCTGTACACACAAAGGCTCAGGTGACAGATCTGTTGTCACAGTCACCCAGCTGTTGCCAGAGCAGTGCAAGAACAGTCACCCAGTTCTTCTGAGAGGAAGACTTCAGAGACACGGGCTGAAATAGTACAGCCACATGTAGCTGTGGCAGTGTGCCTCCAACCTCAGCACACAGGAGGAGGAGGCAGGGGTCAAGTTCTGGGCCAGTCTGGGTTACACAAGAAAAGTATTTGAAAAGAATGTTGGTTACAGAATTTGTTTACCTTGGTTGCTTGGGTCTTTGTATAAAGAATAAATGGTAATAGTTAAATTATTTGTGACTGAGTCTCACTGGTTGTTTGGTTGTATTGGAACTATGTGGACCAGGTTAACCTTGAACTCAGAGGTCAGAGGTCTACCTGCCTCTGCCTCCCAACTTTAGAGTCCTGTATTCATTCATTCATAGGTCTCATTATGTCGCCCTTGGCTGGCCTCAAACTCGTAAGAGAACCATCTGCCTCTGCTCCCCAAGTGCTGAGATTAAAGGCATGTGCCGCCATGCCAAACTCCAGCCCTATTTTAAAACAACTGTATTGCCTGTACTTTGAGGAGTCAGTGCTCTGCCCCCACCTTTCTGTGGGGTCTAGGCATTGACCAGGTTGTCAGGCTTGTGTGCCTGACAAACAGCCTTGAACTCGTAAGAGATCCACCTATCTCTGTCTCTGGAGTGCTGGGATTAGGTGTGCACCGCCATAGCCTGGCTCCGAAAAGCAAAATTTAAAACTCATATGTAAGAATCCCAAAACATGGCTTGGTACCCAGGGATTTTTAAGGCTATAGCTTAAAACTAAGGTCCAGGGTCTCCCGACCAGCAGGGAGGTTATACTATCACAGGTTAGGCACTAATGCAAGCTCTTCCTTGGCCTGCTGCTTTCCAAGCAACTTATTTCCATACCTTAACTTCCTCCTATATGAAAATGAACTCGACTGCCTGGACACTCTGACATAGCTTTCCCACCCCAGATATATGCACTGGTGGACAGAAACCTAACATGTTTGGGAAACGGTATCTCAGACTCCGTGCGGCAGTGCCACAGCTCACGCTAGGAATACAAAGCTTTCGGTTGATTCCGGTCAAAGCACCTAACTTTTCCACATTATTCTTTCCACTATATATTTTTTGTATGTTTTTGTTGTGTGTACACATGTCATCGTGTATGTGACAGTGCCCTCTACTGGGTGCTGAGAATGTTCTCTTCCCTGCTGTGCCTTTCAGAAATCAAACTCAGGCTTGGTTGCAAAACCCCTCAACCAATTATTTTGTTTTGTTTTGAGACAAAGTCCTACCACATAACACTGACCTGTAACTCACTCTAAAGAGCAGGCTGGCCTTGAACTTGTGGTCCTTTGCCTCTTACTTGTACAAGTAAGCACTACCATGTCCAGGTGTTGTTTTATGTTTATGCAGCTGATGAAGACCCTGCCTCCATCTCCCAAAGGCTGGGATGTTAGGATTGTGGCGGTATTCTAGCTCAGCACACTTCTTTTTAGTGCTCTTTCATTCATCTGGCTCACTGTTGAGCAGGACAAACTTGTAGGATGTATTAAACCAGAGTACTGGCTAAACCAGAAGAGAGCCAGAACATCTCCAACAGCTACATATTCACCTGGTAAGCTTGACTAAGAAAAACAATGTCATAGATACTGAGAGCAAGGTTTCTTCTCTAGTGCAGTCCACCCCCACCCCAGAATACTGGTGATTCACTCAGCTGTCTCTTGCACTTCTCTCAAAAGGCTTTCAGTGGCATGATTTCAAGAAGGCAGGGTAGGATATCATGTGGGGATAAGTCACTCGCTTTCTGCCGGCCAGAAACAGAAAGGCAAGCTTCTTTTGCTTATTACCAAGAACTCACATTTCTCCCACACAGACACGGAACTCAGGAATAGAAACTGAAGGGAACAGGAAGAACAGGGCCCCGTTTTTGCTGAGTCTGGACTAAGCTTTGGGTGTTGGTACCCCATTTCATTAGAACACTGAAGCTCTCGCTTTACAGGGCGGTGCACCTTCTGTACTAGTTACAAGGACAGACAGTGGCTAGCCTTACCTGTGCACACCAATTCTGCTCTCTCCCCAGTGACAGTCAGGAGGTCAGACTGTCTACCCCGAGAGCCTTGTGCTTCTTGCAAACTCAGGGACCACACCGATCTCCCCCTCAATCACATTTTCACCCTTCCAAACCCCAATAAAACACACCAACTGCTTCAGAGTATTTCTGGGTTTGGTTTTTTCCACGGGTGTTTTTTGTTGTTCTTGTTTTATTTCAAATACTGAAAAATTCCCCAGGGCTCTGTGGGGCTCCCCACTCACTGCCCTTCTCCCATAGCAAACCTGCCTCAAGGACAACACTTTTGTTAAAGGAACAAGTAACACTGACTCCTCGGTTGCTCTGCAGAACCAGAGAAATTACAGCATACAATTCCTTTTCTCTGACTCCAGGTCACTAGCCACATTAAACAATGCATCTCTCTTCAGAGCTGACCTCGAAGCCCTTACCATTAGTCTGCTGACAACCCCTTCACTTAGAACCATCCCAAACCTGTGCTTAAGAAGAACGGTAGGAAATTGTCTTTTTCATCAGCTACAAACCCTAGCTCATTTCCCCCCACAGCTTCCACTCCACCCCCTTAACCCCACCCTTGGGATTTCAACAAAATTTTTCCCAACTGTTATTTGGAAAAAAATGTAAAACAAAAAAAAGTCCAAGGTCTTGGTGCTCAGCCCAAGGGGCTCCATGGCTGGGACACCAGTGGGCAGGGATCTCTGCCTCTCTAGCCTGCACCTGGGCCACCTCCTGACCCCTGGCTGCAAAAGCAGGAAGGGGCAGGAGCCAGCACAGGACCCCAAGTGGGCAGCGTCTCACGATCTGGTGGAGCCCCAGGCAGCATCATTCAACTTGGCCACTGTGGATGAACAGAAAAAGAAACAAAAAACAAACAAAAAAAACACTGTCAAGTAAAAGGGGAAAACCTCTTGAATTCCATCCCAGTCTTGACCCCATGACTTCTCCCTGACATGTGCCTGCATATTAATCATAAGGAAGTTGAAAAAAATTAGTCTTTTCCTATTCACAAACAGGATGTTTCTGTCTTTGTGATATACTCATGGAAAACAGAAAAACAATTCTTGAGACATAAGGGGAGACACAGATGTCTGCCTCAGGAGTCCTGCAGGCACAGCCACTGGCAGCAGGGGAGCAGGAAGCACAGCGGTGAGGTGGTGACTGACGATACAAGGGTCAGAACACACTTGCTTGGAGGGGACCAAACAGCCTGGGTTTAATCGAATGCAGTGACCCTTCCTTGCTAAGAAACAAGCCTGAGAAGAGAAGCTTATTTGCTTCCTTAGCACTGAAGAGAGATTGATAGTTTAATGTCCTTTCCCCATCTCTGTCCCCACCTCTGCTCAGGAGTGTGTGCGTGTGCATGCGTGTACCCACTAGCTGCTGTATGTATCACTGGAGGCTGAAACCAGGGTCTCCTGCACGACAGGAGAGTACCGTACATCTAAACCATATTCTCTAGCCCTCTCTTTTCTTTTTATTTTGAGACAGGGTTATCTTTAACTCAAGGCCAGCTTTGTACTCACTCTGTAGCCCAGGCTAGCTTTGAAGTAGCAAATCATGCCTCAGCTTTCTGAAGAGCTGGGTTTACAAGCTAGCTTGATTTCCCTATTCCTCCTGTCCCTTCCTTAAAAACAGACTTGCCATAAACAGCAGCCTTGAAGACACAAAACTGACCAATAGAGAAGGCAGCTCAGACAAGAGGAAAAGGTACAGAATTCGAGAAGATCGGAGATGAAGAAAACGTACAAAATTATATATATATTTATATATATAATAACATGACATATCTATGTACAACATGACTGGGACATTGAAGAAACTATACAGTGATGTTCAGCATTGTCCCCTTCCCACATGGACTTTAGATTAAGGATGACAGCATGAGAAAATGGAGCAAAAAACACAAAAATTATATACAATTACAATGAGAGTCAAGGAGTTTGGGGGCCAGGGAGACCAGGGGTCCTGCTCTCTCCACTCCTTCCTCACCAACCTACTCCTACCCAATCTGAACGACAGCCAGAGACCCGAGCAGTCAAACAGGAGAGCATGTTTAGACACTTTCCCGACACACAGCGACAAACTCGCCAGACCCTCTACGGGCACACCGGAATCTGTGAAGGGAGACAGACTGCATCATCCTGCTCTTTTGAGCAGTTCTCACTCAGGTCCTCTCTGCTGTTACCGAGCAGGTGGCACTCAGTAAGATCCAGGCCAAACTAGTGATGACACAGCAAGGCAGGCTGCTGTCGCCCTCCCCACTCTCCGCCTCCACCAGTGAATCATCTGCTAAGGCCCAGATGCTCCAGCTGGCAGGAGCACTAACTCCTCGGGGCCAGCTCCGTTCATCCCTTCTTCCTCCATGCCTAACATACAGCTAGCATCGGATTCCACCTGAAGCACGAGGGTTTCCTCAGGCCCATCCAGTCTGCTGCCAGAGCAGTTTGCAGCAGCTAGGGTCAACTGTAGACCAGGAAAATGGGAGAGTCAAAACACTTCCAGGGCTGGCTTCTTCAGACTTACTCTCTCTCCCCTCCTCCCTCAAGAAGGCCTTGTCTGAAGGTGTGGCCCTTAAATCTCAAACTTTCTCTCTTCCCATATAGCACCCCTCCTGTTCCCCTAGACTTCTAGCTTTACAGAGCTGAGGCTTAGCAAGGTCCTGTCTCGGTTGGTTTTAGGATGAATGGCAGTTAGGGCAGGTGTAGGATTTTAGTCAGAATTAGCCAACACGGTTCCTGCTCTGCAGAGATGAGGAACAGACTCAGAGGCCACATGACCCAGCCAAGCTCACACGCCAGTGCTGCTGGGCACGAGCAGCACTGGAGCCAGGTGTTCCGACCCTACGCTCTTCCCACTCTCCCAGCATATGCTCCAAAGCTACATGCTGAAAGAGAAAAGATCAAGCTTTCCACTCCTTGAGAAGCAGGGCAATTGTTGGAGGGACACAACAGAGAGGTTAGGTGGGCACTGTGGTTTTAGGCAAGCAAATCTCTTCTCCTCTTTGAAGGTTCCCTAAACACCCACAATGGGAACACAAAGCACAGAGGCCTAAAGGAAGACACACTTAGAAGCACAGAGAGCGTCTCCTTTCCCAACAAGTCAGTGCAGCCTTGGGACACTGAACCTGCCACACTGCTCCCAGACTCAGCCTGCCCAAGGGCTTGCTCCTCCAAAAGGAGAACTCCCATCTTCCACGCTTCTCAGCACAGGAACAGCTCCAGTGTTATCCGGTCCTAGTCTTTCCTACTTCTGGGTCTCTACTGGGCTACAGTAAGGGTGTAGAAGTTTCAATTTACCCAAAGAAATGAACTCAGAATCCCTCTTCAACCTAAGCCTCCAGCAGAATGTCTTCCCTGGATGGCAAGCTGAGCTCTGACTAGGTGCCCATTCCCTGCCTATAATATATAGAAGTCCAGTGGGTGAGGAAGGGGAAGAGAGGGGCCCAGGTTACCCCGCAAGCTTGCTGGTGACGAGCGAGGACTTTCTCTGGGGCAGGTCCTGTGGGGTGGGGATGTGGTCGCCGGTCACCAGGTTCTTGTCTGGCCCTGCACTCGGCAGCTGTTTGTTCTTCATCTTCGCTTTGGCCATGTTGTAGTCTCCTGAGTCAAAGTACTTTTGCTAAGAGACAGGAGGGAGGTCCAGATAAATGTAAGCTCTGGGGCTCTTCAAAGGCAGACTCGACTCCAGCATCAGCACAGGCTCTCATGCACCCCAGCTGTCTACGCTCCTCTTGTGCAGTCCATACCGCTCACGTGCTCTGACATCTCCTAGCATGTTTTGACCTCGTCCTAGAAGAAACTTGCACCTTTGCAGTTTAAGGGACAGTTCTGTCTCTGAACCTGGGTGATGGCTCATACACATTTTGGACCTTACCTGGCATAGGATGGTTCAATCAGAACCACTTGCTTCATTTATAACAGCTTTTATGGTTTTTCAAGACAGGGTTTCTCTGTAACTTTGGAGCCTGTCCCGGAACTAGCTCTTGTAGACCAGGCTGGCCTTGAACTCACAGAGATCCGCCTATCCGCCTCCCTACTGCTGGGATTAAGGTGTGCGCCACCACGGCCGGGCCCATTCATAACAGCTTAATGAGGACCTTACTAGGTGACAAAGCAATACGTTGGGGTTGAAAACAAATGAGTAAGATTCAAAGAAGGGTTGATCTGGGGCTCCCAGCACCAGAGACCACTGAAGCCAAGCTCTCTGCGTTAGAAATGACTCTCGGACCAGGAATAGGAACTGGCTTGTCAGGAGGCAGTGTGCCTTCCGGACTCCCACCACTCCTACACGTGTTCCCTGGTGAGACAGCCTGCCCACGCCCGGCTTGCCTGAAGCGAGCTAAACTGCAAATCAGCACCACACCATCAGCAGTGACTAAGACTGAGGCCCTGGAGTCTCTGTAGGAAGCCACTTCCCTCCCAACCCCATCCATCCACTCCAGCTTAATCCTTAAGTCTGCAGAGACACCCGACTGAGAGGGAGATGGGAAGGCCATTCTGGTTGTTTCTTTTTTAAACTTTTGATGTCTTATAGGTTGAACCCAAGCTGCACAAGCACTTTCCTGTGGGGCTACATCTCTTATCATTCTGAAGTGAAAAAGAACTGTTTTGTTTATAATTTTATTTACTTTTTTTTCTGAAGACAGGGTCTCACTATGTTGCTTCAGTGTCCTACAACTCACTCTGTAGACCAGGCTGGCCTCAGTCTCACAAAGATCTCTCGACCTCTGCTCCCCCAGTGCTGGGATTGAAGGCGTGTACTTTTTTTTTTTTAAAGTTTTATTTATTTTATGTATATGAATGAGTGCTCTATCTGCATATACAACTTTATGCCACAAGAGGGTATCAGATCCCACTACAGATGGTTTTGGGTCACACTGTGGTTGCTGGGAATTAAACCCAGGTCCTCTGAAAGAACAGCCAGTGCTCTTAACCACTGAGCCATCTCTGCAGCCCAAGCGTGCGCTTTTTTTTAAATCATTTATGTATGCACGTGTGTCCACAGAAGCGAGAGAGGGGTCAGATTCTCCTGGAGCTGAAGTCACAGGCAATGGTCTGCTGCCTGGTGTGGGTGCTGGAAACAGCTCTGGCTCTCTGGAAGAGCAGCAGCCCCCTTGCTCTCCAGCTGCTGACCCAGCCTCTTTTTCTCTTTTCTTTCCTTTTTAAAGGCAGGGTCTCATTTTAGTCTAGGTTGTCCTAAAACTTACTATGTAGACTCAGCTGCTCTTGAATTTGTGGTAATCTTCCTGCTTCAGCTGGATCACACCCAGCTAAACTAAGTTTCTCGAGGGAGTACAGTTAATGTCTGGTGCTGGTGTCAATAGTCTAAAGAAACCTACTGCTTGAGGTGAAGATTTTTGGATCTTCTGAAATGAATTGTTGTAAAATCTGTCTGTAAGACTTAATAGGGGCACAGCCCTTATCCCACCACCACTCCCCTAGGCAGATGCACGAGCAGAGCACACGATGCCCTTCCAGTCCCTGCCACCCTTCCTGCAGTGCCCACCCACCACCCACCCAAATGCCCAGCATTAAGCCTTCATTTCCTATGACCAGAAGGGAACTGACATCACTGTAGGGATTCACAATAACCCGCTTTCCTCTTTCTAACTCCTATCTACACTGCCCAATAACCAACCACAGAAAAACATGCAGCAGAACCTCTACAGACTTCATGCAAGGACCGCGGTCAAGGCCGCCCCATACCCCTTTCTGGAGTCTCTTCATGAGGAAGTCGGAGCCCCCAGGCTTTTGTCCTAGGCTTGGGTATTTGGCCTTTAGCTTGGCCTCCTCAGCTCTCTCGGGGAGAACACCTTCTTTCTCCTGTGTGTCCTGAAGAAAACAAGTCAAATGAGATTAAGGACTGAAAAACAATGACTTCTAGTATCTGACAACCTTTGTATTTTCTGCTTTTTCCTGCAGCTCTATCAGCTTGTAAACACGCCATCTCCACTCTGCTCTTTTTAGAATGTGTATGTTTTAAAGAGTTCTTTCTGGTTTTTCGAAACAGGGTTTCTCTGTGTAGCGCTAGCTGTCCTGGAACTCACACTATAGACCAGGTTGGCCTAACAGAGATCCGCCTGCCTCTGCCTCCCAAGTGCTGGGATTAAAGGTATGTGCCACCACCGGCAGATTTATGTGTATGTGTTTTGTACATATGTATGTATGTGTACTATATGTATTCCTGGGTGCCCTCAGGGTTCAGAAGAGAGCATCAAATCTCCTAGAACTGGAGCTACAGATGGTTGTGAGCCACCATGTGGATGCTGGGAACCACACCCAGGTCCTCTGCAGAGCAACAGGTACAACCAGGCAGTAGGGCACACACCTTCAGTCCCAGCACTTGGGAGGCAGAGGCACGTGGATCTTTAAGCTCAAGGCTAGCCAGGTCTACAGTGAGTTCCAGAACAGCCAGGGCTACACAGAGAAACTCTGTCTCAAACAAACAAACAAACAGTAACTGCTCATAACTACTGAGCCATCTTTCCAGTTCCTCTGATCTTAAAGTTAGACCTTTGTTCAAATCCAAGGTTCAAAATAACTGTATAGTGAAGGAAAGGACAAGCTAGTTCTTACTCTATACCCAGGGAGCCGCCCTAGTGACCTGTGCGCACTAGGCTAAAGGCTATCTAAATGCGACACCTGACTCATAGAGCTCATTCAGCACCAACAGCAGGAAAGACAAAAGGAACTGGCAGGACTTTTAGCAAGAACAGGTAAGTGGGAGAGTTGAGTCTTCTGAGAGGCTCCCCCCTCATTCAGACTCTAAGAAGCCATCTGGCTTCACTGTGGAGGATGCTAGGCATGTGGTCTATTCCAAAGATATCCACCTGAGTAATCCACTTCCATAAATGGAGGCAGGCTAGAGGTAAACAGCTAATGTGACATTAGTTTTAACCTCAAGAAAAGAAGAAACTAATTTCACTATAGTATTCATATATCAGTCTTATAAAAAGAAATAAATAAAAAGATTAACGCCTACCCTACTGGGGTAGGTGATGGAAGTCTAGGGAAACATCAAAGCTCAAGGCGTTTACAGAGGTTCTCTCCTCTATCTTTTCTTCCTCTTCATTTTAAAAACAGGACAGTTTAAAAACATAGTCTTCCTATGTACTCCTGGTTAGCCTGGAACTCTCTATGTAGACCAGGCTGACCTTAACTCACAGATTTTCCTGTCTCTGGATTTAAAATGTGTGCCACTGTCTCTTGCTTCTTGTGGACACGTCTATTTGTTTATTACTTTGGCGGGGGGGCAGAGTCTCACTCTGATGCCCAAGCCACCTGGAACTTGCCGAAATCTTCTGCCTCAGCTTCTTGAGGGCTGGAATCGGCCTTTGGGTGTGCCACACATGGCTGCTTTCTTTTTTCTTTTTTGGTACTGGGTCAAGAAGCCTGGCTATCCTAACAAAACAGTTACCACTTACTTATAGTTCCAGTTTCCCTGCTGCACTTCAATAATTTGTTTGGGTTGTTTTTCTTTTTGTTTTCATTTTTTTCTTTCCTTTTCTTTTTTTTTGAGACAGGGTTTCTCTGTAGCTTTGGAGCCTATCCTGGAACTAGCTCTTGTAGCCCAGGCTGGCCTTGAACTCAGAGATCACCTGCCTCCGACTCCCAAGTGCTGGGATTAAAGGCTTGTGCCACCCAGCTTGTTCTTGTTTTTCCAGACAGGGTTTCTCTGTGTATCCTGGAACTCGCTCTATAGACCAAGCTGGCCTCGAACTCGGAGATCTGCCTGCCTGCCTCTGCCTCCCGAGCTAAATGCACGCACCACCACTGTCCAGCTAATAGATTTTTCTCTTGACAATCAGGTACTAATATAACAAGAAGTGTATTTAATGAATCTTTTAGTTAAATGTTAAGAACTCAAATATAGAGCCCAAGAAGGGGTTTATTAGTGTTTTCATCATGCGATGGTGGGTGGACTATATCCCACTGCGGAGGAACTCAAGGGGATCTGGAAGTCACTGACGGTGAACAAACCATCCCTATCAAAACAGGCCTCAGGAAGTTGTCACCTGAACTTAGCCAAGGTATCATTACTTTTCTCCCCTCCCCCAATTCTGGCTTATTTTAAACGTCTTCATCTTGACCTATATCTTTCTGTGAAGACTGAGTTCCACTCTGATGGTTGGGTCACTTATCTCTACTAATCACACAGCTCATTTATGCCCCAGGACCACCAGCCAGCCCCCTTTCATTCGCCTCATCTTTCCAAACACCCGCCCACGCCAGAGCTCGGCCTATTATAGAACAGCTTCACCAGGCTGAAAGGAAGGCTTACTGGCCAATAAGAAAGCGGATCGCACAAAATGACAATCGACTTGACTAATCGACATCGGGGCACCAGGCCGCGCCGAAATGCAGCCTGTGCGACAGAAACAGTGGCCAACCCCTGCGGAGCCTGAGGCAGAGGCGGCCAATCAGCGGCGGCGGGGGCGGATCCCGCCCGCGCGGCCACCCCCGTTCCCCTTATTCTCACCTGCTTCTCCTCGCCAGTCTCCTCCGCAGGGTTCTCTTCTTGTTTCTGGGACATGGCAGGACCGGGACTGTGAAATGCAGGGCCCGGAAAGTCAGCCGGAAAAGGGAAGGGGGAGGGGAAACGGGGACAACCTGAGCTGCTGCTTCGGCTCCTGTCACTATGGTTGCTCGGTCAAAATGGCGGCCCGAGCCCGTGACGTTCAGCCCACCCCCTCCTAGAAGAGCCAATGAGAGTGGGCTTGATGGGGCAATGACGTAACGACACGCCAATAAGCGTTGGTTGAAGGCGGGGAGAAAATCAGAGCCGACAGGCAAGCTAGAACACCAATTGGGAAAGAGAGCAAGCCACAAGAGCCAATTAGAAACCTTCAGGGAGCCTAGGGGCAGGACGTCTAGCTTTGGTATTTTTGCTTCTTAGGTGGGCAGGCGCTTTCTTCAGTTTCTTCGCCAGGTCCTAGGCACGTCAAACCGGAGGGCCATCATGTACTGATGCAAAGGATTAAGCTTTGAGGGATGTTACTAACGAAGGAAGTTTCCGACGTCCAGAAATAAAAATTGGAGGACAGTTTTTATTAAGCAGTTTTCTGAGATTGACTGCTAGCTTGTATAAGACTGCCTTGTATGGCTTTTCTTCCACCTATAATTGTTAAGAGTCATTCTGTGGTGGCGCACGCCTTTAATCCCAGCACTCAGGAGGCAGAGGTAGGTGAATCTCTGTGAGTTCGAGGCCAGCCTGGTCTACAAGAGCTAGTTCCAGGACAACCTCTAACGCTACAGAGAAAAAAAAAAAAGTCATTCTGTGGCGCACGCCCTTAATCCCAGCACTTGGGAGACAAAGGCATGTGAGCTCGAGACCAACCTGGTCTACAAAGTGAGTTAGTTCCTGGATATCCAGGACTGTTACAAAGAGAAACCCTGTCTCGAAAACAAAACAAACAAAAACAAAAATCAAAAAACAAAAGTCATTCTACGGAGACGTAAATACTTGAAATTAGGAGTGCAGACCTAGGTACATGATAAACATTTGGCACATATTAAACACATACTAACAGAATCATAGTTCAAAAATAGTTCTTAACCTGTATGGTGGTTCTTGCCTGTAAATACCCGCACAAAGGATGCTGAAGCAGGAGGATCTCTGGAGTTTGAGACTACACAGTGCGACCTTGTTTTAAAAAACAAATACAACCAAAAATATGGAATAACCCAAAAATATGGAATAACTCTTCAGCATCTGTCGGCAGAAAGTACTGTATTACTTTTATTGGAATACATACACATATATAAGCCAGCCTCTGTCCTTCAAAGCATATTAATTTTCAAGATTAAGTCTTCTAAGAGTGTTAGTCAAAAAGTATTACATATTTCTATTTTGAATAATTGGTCTAACTGTAGGGTGGGAAGGGCCAAGGAAAAACACCCTGACCCCGACTTGGGAACAGGGATTGAAGTCCCACAAACCCTGAGCATTGACTACCACCAATCCCTAAATGCAACAGTAATCCCAAACCACCCTGGAAAGCTCCACTGCCCCCCAAGGAACTCTATATAAACTCTGTATCCTGTTTAGTTTGCTGTCACTTCACCCAAGAGGCAGCCACCCTCCTGGGTTCTTCCTTCCCAACGAATCTCTTTAATGAAGTTTGGGTGGTGACCTTCTTTTGTAGGAGTGTAGTGAAGCGGAGACGCCCAAGAGGAGTGGAGCAGAGTTTTGGAAAGGCTCCTGACGTGGGAAACCTCTCCCTGGTGACTTCATGGTCTTCCTTGGCTCCCGACTGCCAGAATACCTTTCATCCGAACTGCAATGCTTACACTAAGAGCTCGGCATTAGACCACACCAGTGATTCTTGTACTTGAGAGGCATAGACAGGAAGTTTTGAACTGCATCTAAATTCAAAGCCAGACCCTGCCACAAAACAGAAAAAGAAAAACAAACAAAAACAAAAAAACCAACAAGGAATAATGGCAACATGCACTGTCTTGATAGTAACATCCCACTGCTCTCTTGTGGTGTACTAAATTTCCCAAAACAGAAACAGTCTATCTACGGGCTGGAGAGATGGCTCAGTGCTTAAGAGCATTGCCTGCTCTTCCAAAGGTCCTGAGTTCAATTCACAGCAACCACATGGTGGCTCACAACCATCTGTATTGAGATCTGGTGCCCTTTTCTGGCCTGCAAGGATATACACAGACAGAATATTGTATACATAATAAATAAATAAATAAATAAATAAATATTAAAAAAAAAAGAAAGTCTATCTAATAACACTGTCAGATTCATCCCCACTCCTGTTTCTCCCCATTTCTCCTAATTAGGGGTTTCTCTGTTTAGCTTTGGCTGTACTGGAACTCTGAAAACCAAGCTGGCCTCAAACTCCAGAGATTCACCCGCCTCGGCCTCCCGAGTGCTGGGATTAAAGATGTGTGCCACCACCACCCAGCCCCACTTTTTCTTTTTCTGAAGCTGGGTCTCACTGTGTAGCTCTGGCAGGCCTGTAACTCACTCTGTAGACAGAGGCTTCTGAGTGCTGGGATTAAAGGTTTGTCACAATAATTTTTTTTGGCGGGGGGGGGGGGGTAACTTCTTGTGAGATAGGCTTGGGAGCTACCTGTTCATTTCTCATAGCATTAGGTTTACTTCTCATGGGACAATCTGAGAAATACTACAACACACAGATTATTATTATACGAGGCAAAGTCTGGTAAGCATAATAGAAATGTTTATAATGCTGTATAGGACTTTTAAAAGGACCCATAGGCAGTGTAAGGTTAAAAGAAGTGTTCCTTCCTGACAAAGGTCATTTAGAAATACCAGGACAAATCAGTGAAAGGTTTTCTTAAATGGGAAGCAGAACTGGAGACTGGAGAGATGGATGGGCAGTTAGGAGCACTGACTGTTCTAACAGAGGATCGGGGGTTCAATTCCCAGCACCCACATGACAGCTCATAAGTGACTGTAAATCCAGTTCCAGGGTAATCTGACACCTTTACACCATTGTCCATACATCATAAAAAAATTCTTAAAAAAAAAAAAGTAGAACTGACCTTTAGGAGGTTAGTTTGGTGGTGGTGAATACAAACGTTCAGAAATTTAGGCAGTCCCAGCACTCGGGAGGCAGAGGCAGGCGGATCTCTGTGAGTTCGAGACCAGCCTGGTCTACAGAGCTAGTTCCAGGACAGGCTCCAAAGCCACAGAGAAACCCTGTCTCGAAAAACCAAAAAAAACACCAGTCTTGGCCTGGTGTTTTTTTTGGTTTTTCGAGACAAAAAAAAAAAAAAAAAAAAAAAAAAGAAATTTAGGCAGAAAGGCACTAGAGATGGGCAGTCTAGCCAGGGTCTACTGCCATCATTAGGAAAGAGATAATCAGGACTAACCTAGAAATGTGGTAGCTAAGAGCTTTTTTAAAAACAGGGTTTCTCTGTGTAGCCCTGGCTGTTCTGGAACTCAGTTTGTAGAACAGGCTGGTCTCAAACTCACAGAGATCAGTCTTCTGGGATTATAGGTTTGTGCCATTACCACTAGCCAAAATAAATCTTTTTTTTTTTCTTCTGGTTTTTCGAGAAAAGTTTATCTGTGTAGCTTTGAAGCCTGTTCTGGAACTCACTATGTAGACCAGAGTGGCCTCGAAATCACAGAGATCCACCTGCCTCTGCCTCCCAAGTGCTGGGATCAAAGGCGTGCACCAGTACTGCCCAGTAAAAAGATTTTAAAATAATAAAGAGGGTCTGGGAATCAATGGCCACAATTGTGCATGTGCGTGTATGTGATTTACTAGTTTAGCAATGGTTTTACAAAGAATGAGAAAGCTGTTTCTCCAGTGGACTATCTACAGAAGCAGTAAGTTAAAATTAAGGAGTCAGGACCATAGAAATGGCCGGCAGATAATGGCACTTGCTGCCAAAGCTCATGACATGCTTCATTTTACATAGCAAAGTACAGCCAGTCCAAATAAAGATATTTTTTCCTTTTCTTGTGCTGTTCTAAGGGAGGGAGGAATAATAAGCCAATCATAACTACAGTTACATTTTTATAAGCTAATGGTTAGAGTTAGTACATTATCAAGTGCATTGTTAGGTTCATCTCTTAGATAAACTCAAGTCATTTGTGGCATATTCAGAGAAGTCATTCTCATTCTCTTCAGTGGTAACATGGTATTACTGGGTAACTTACTCTGACTGAGATGGAGACCCTACTGGGATATTAGCTGGAGCCCAGGGCAGCACTGCTATGCCCTGTCAATACATACCATAATTAATAAAGTTGTAAACCATGTACAGAGAGACCAGGGGCACAACTATTTTATCTTTATTATACAGAAATGTGATGGCAATTATACACTACATGAGTGTTTGGCAGTGAACATTACACAGATTTCAAGTGGAGACACCCTCATTTTATGGACATATAAAAATAAACACTGAGAGTTGCAGGAAAGCACTCAACTTCTATCCCCCCAGTCAAGCTGAAGTTTTCCACAGGAAAACCTGGTTTCAATTCATGTTGAATTGTTCCAATTGGAAGACAAGCTAAGCCGCTAGATATCACATGGGCTGGCTTTGCACTTCTATAGAGAGCCAGACTAAGACTCTATTTGCTTCTCAAATTACAATTTGTATCTCATCTAAGAGACACATGAAATGCAGACAATAAAAATGAATTAGAAAACTTTCACGGATCTAGGTAGGTTCAGGGAGATGAAGTTAGAGCAATTTACTTCTGCATATGAGGATTTGGTATGAGTTCGAGTCACCTGTATTGGCTGTGTGGCAGCCTGTTTCTCCCCGGCAGTCAACAGGGAGCTTGAAATCAGCACAAGCCAGTGCTGGCCTCTTCAAAGCCCCCAGACCTAGGCTTTGTATCAGTTGCCATTGACACTCAACTACCCATCTAAATAGCATCTCTTCTAACAAAGTCTCTCTCCACCCTTACTACTGAAGCAAAAACATTTCAAGAGATTTGGCTACAATGATGGCTGTGTTGAAAGAAGACACAATTTGGAGGGTATCTGTAGATTAAATATAGACCGAATTATTGTTAAAGTCCTTAAATATAGGGAGTTTATCAATTTATACAGGAAATAAAAACAGGGATTATGAAGATATGGAGTTTGGCTACCTTGTGCTGTTATCTGGGAACAGAAACTTACAATTCCTTTAATTTAATCATAGTAGAGACACATGCTAAAAGAAGAAAAGACTTTAATTTTTGAGTGAGAGATAGTCTCATATAGCCCTGAACTTACTACACTAGCTAAGGCTGATCATCAGCTCCAGATCCTTCTGCCACCAGCTCCCAAGTGTGTCCCCCAACACCTGACTTCCCCCTTTCCTATAAGTTCTAATACTGGCTGCATGAAAGAGGTGACTGAGGCACATTGCTTTTTAAATTCAGACTTTGTTTTAATGATTGTGGAAGTAGGAAAGATAGTGCTAAAATAGATCGTGGAATACATTTCTGCTTCTAGAACTATGGGAGTCAGGTCATCAAACTTGGAGTGTTTTCATTAGATAAAGACAAGAAAATCACAGGCAGGAGGTACAATCTCAGGGACCATTTGCTTCAAAAATTAGTCTTATTTCTTTTACTGCCCTTCATTTAAAGAGACAGTGATGTCAGTAAGTATCATTGTGTACCAGCGTCAGAAAGATAAAGGCTGAGAAAATGTGATAAGGGAGAAAAAATGGAGAGAAAAAATAAGGGTGAAAAGAATGAATGTACAGTTTACTCTTCATCTTCACATTTTGTTGCTGGAAAGCTCTAATCCCCATGTGGATACTCCTGTTGATCCAAGAGTACACTGGTTAAAAACAAACCCAGAAATAGGAGATATTTATTGGATGTATGTGAGCTCACCCCATTCATTCAGATGTGGAATGGAAGTACGAGGAGAAAACGGTCTGCTTAGAATGGTCGTGGCCCATGAAGAGGCCCTGAGGTTGTCCTCCCCAAGTCATGGTCCTGATTCAAAATAGAGGAAATAATGATGACGATATCTTATTACACAAAGCTCAGTGATGGGGTCTCTGAAGTCAGCGGCCTGCTGGCTCTAGGATTTGTTGAAGGCTGCCAGCACAGCCCAGATCATCTCTGTGGCGTTATGCTTTGTCCCTTCCACTTCGGGGTCCAGTTCTACAAGGTCCTTGGTGCGATTCATCGCCACATCGTACTTGTCATCTGTCAGACAGGAGAAGACATTCTCTAGCACGTCAGAGGAATGCGCCAGAACCAAGAGTGCCAGTGTTCGCCTGTCCATGCGCTGAGGGTCGTTCACCCACCGTTCTAACACACTGTCTTGGAGTTTTTTCACTAGTCGCTGTTTCTCTGTTGTGTTGGTCACTGGGTGAGTGGTCATGTCGAACAGCAGGAAGTTCTGCTTCTCTGTGGTGAGAATACCCTTCTCCACCAGATTCTTGGCAATCCGCTCGCGCACATTTCTAAGCTGGTACTGTAATTTGAAGGGGTTCCACGTCTCACCTTTGAGAAAGAAACAGGAAAACAAATAGAAAAACCCAGCTTGTTATTTGAACTATTTAAAAATTTAAAAGCACAATTTCCATCAATGAGGAAACAATGTCAACTCTTTTTTAAACCGTACTTTGTGCCTTATGTGTTGGTTTTGACTCCAACTATATTTTACATTAAACAACTCTCAAAAGTTGTCCTCACACATACACGAATGTGCATGAGAAAACACATGAGAAAACCTATCAGGGATTTCCATGCTAGTACTCACAGCATGTGTGCTATGGTATATGTGTGGAGGTCAGAACTAGTTTTCTCCTTCCACCTTGTAGCTTCTAGGGATCAAATTCAGGTTGTGAAACTTGGCAGCAAGTACCTTTACTTGATAAAACCATTTTGACAGTTTTCCAGATTTTTTATTTTTGTCATAAATTTTTGTTGTTGTTATTATTTGTATTTATGTATGTATGCAGGTGTCCATAGAGGTCAACAGAAGGTGTTGAATATCCTGGAACTGAGTTAGAGATGGTTGTGAGCCACTGGGTTCTGGGAACTGAACTCAAGTCCTCTGGAAGAGCAGGAAGCACTCTTAACCATTGAGCCATCTCTCTGACCCCTTATTTCAGTTCATATATAACTCTCTATGATGTTGTTAATCATTTTTGGATGATCACTTTGGATGTGTGTGAACATGGATGTTAGAGAATAGCCTCAAGGGTCATCCTGCCCTACCTTACCCTCTTTCTTTCAGACAGGGTCTCTCATTTGCCTGGAGCTTGCCAAGAAGGCTGGTTTGGCTGGTCATCAAGCTAGCCTCCCCACTGGGATCATAAATGCAGATATCTGGCCTAGATTATTCTCTCTCTCTCTCTCGGTTCTGGGGATCAAGCTCAAGTCCTTATGTTTGCAACACAAATAGTTTACTGATTGGGCTCTCTCTCTCTAGCATTTATTCTCGTATTTTTTTTTTTTTTTTTTTTGCCATTCTCTTCAAGATATCAGTTTTTCTGGGATGACTTCTCTTCCATATCACATGTGTTCTAGCTGGGTTGGTAAAACTGAAAAGACTGCGTTTGCTTTGGCAGCACATATTCTAAAATTGGAATGATACAGAGAAGATTAGCATGGCCACTGAGCAGGGGTGACACGTAAATTTATGAAGCATTTCATATTTAAAAATAAAATATAATTGAGAGGACTAAGATCCCCTTCTCCTATTTATCAGGTGGAAGGCCTATCCAGGAGTCGTGGACTGGCAATTGGAGCTCAAACTGCCCCATTCTAGCTTCTTTGAAGGGTAGAGGTCACTGACTAGAAAATGAAAGCCAAGAGGATGAGAGGCTGCTGCTCCACTAACAGCAGGACTAAAAGCCTGAAGGAAGGGTTCCATAGCTGTACCTGAGATGACCGCTTGATCAAGTGTAAAGAATCCTAAATCTAAATGTGTTGAAAACCATGGACATCTTGGTGCAGAACAATTGCCAGGATGCTGAGAGAAAATATCAAAGGACAAAGCCTTCTTTTCAATTCTACAGGCTCTTCACACATGTAGTGTATTAATAAACATGTAGGCAAACACTCAATGGTTACTCTTCATTGCTGACTTGACACAGAATCCCAGGAGAGGGCTGGCCAGAAGGTACAGCAAGTAAAAAGTGTTTGCTGTGAAAGTCTGGTGACCTGTGGCTGACCCCTGAAAGCTATGGTGGAAGGAAAGAATTAACTCTTGGGGCTGGAGAGATGGCTCAGTGGTTAAGAGCATTGCCTGCTCTTCCAAAGGTCCTGAGTTCAATTCCCGGCAACCACATGGTGGCTCACAACCATCTGTAATGAGGTCTGGTGCCCTCTTCTGGCCTTCAGGAATACACACAGACAGAACATTGTATACATAATAAATAAATAAATATTAAAAAAAAAAGAATTAACTCCTGAAAGCTATGGTGGAAGGAAAACTCCTGAAAGCTATGGTGGAAGGAAAGAATTAACTCCTGAAAGCTGTCCTCTCACCTGCCCATGATTAAGGGGCATGTTAGCAGTGCAGAGAAGCGCACGCACACACATACACGCACGCACACACACACTAATAATAAGGGGCGACCCTTGAGATAGCTCAGTAGGTCAAGGTGCTTGCTGTCAAGCTGGACAATCTGAGTATGGACTCTGACCTGAATAGTGGGAGAAAACTGACTCCTATAAGTTGTCTTCTGACCTCCAGATGTGTAAGTGGTACATTCTTGTGCATACCCCACATACCAACTATATGAATAAAACTTTAGTAACAATAAAAAGAAATTGCCTAGAAGGCATACCTCTGGCATGTCTGTAAGGGCATATCCAAGAGGTTTAGCTGAAAATGAGACAGCCATCCCTAGACATTGGATGTGTACCTGGTCTGAATAAAAGGAGACAAAGGAAAGTCTTTTGCACATCTCTCTGCTTCCTGCCTCCCACTCCCAATACTATGCCTCCCCTGCTATGATGGTCAGTAGTATCCTGATGTAACCTTCTGTATACATGTTGCTTTTATTGGTTGATGAATACAGCTGTTTCAGCAAATGGCTTAGCAGAGTAAAGCCAGGTGGGAAATTCAGAGATATAGAGAGAGTAGGCGGAGTCAAGGAGCCACTAGACAGTCGTTGAGGAAACAAGACATCTAAAAAATTAAAAAATGAGGTAATGCCATGGCTACATGGCAATACATAGACTAATAGAAATGGGTTAATTTAAGATGTAAGAGCTAGCTAGAAATATGCCTGAGCCATTGGCCAAACAGTGTTGTAATTAATATAGTTTTTGTGTGATTATTCGGGTCTGGACAGTAGGAAAACAAAAAGTACAGTCTCTGTTTACAGTATCCTGTCAAAACTTTCACCAAAATAAATATAAATTCTTCTTCTTCTTCTTCTTCTTCTTCTTCTTCTTCTTCTTCTTCCTCCTCCTCCTCCTCCTCTTCCTCTTCTTCTTCTTTTTCTTTTTTTGAGACAGGGTTTCTCTGAAGCTTTGGAGCCTGTCCTGGAACTAGCTCTTGTAGACCAGGCTGGCCTTGAACTCACAGAGATCCGCCTGCCTCTGCCTCCTGAGTGCTGGGATTAAAGGCGTGTGCAACTGATGTAGGTGGGTCTTCTTTCTATGTGTTGCTTTCATTGGTTAATTAATAAAGAAACTGCTCGGCCTGACAGGTCAGAACATAGGTGGGTGGAGTAGACAGGACAGAATGTTGGGAAGAAGGGAAGTGAGTCAGACACCATGCTTCTCCTACCCAAGACAGAGGGTGGTTAGAATCTTTCCGGTAAGCCACCACTTTGTGGTGGTACACAGATTATTAGAAATGGGTTAATCAAGATGTGAGAGTTAGCCAATAAGAGGCTAGAACTAATGGGCCAGGCAGTGTTTAAATGAATACAATTTGTGTGTTGTTATTTAGGGTGTAAAGCTAGCCAGGCGGTAACCGGGCGGAACAAAAAGCAGGCCTGCTTGCCTCATCACTACACGCCACCACTGCTTGGCTAAATGCATACCTACTCTTGCAGAGGATCCCAGCACCGTGTCAAGTGTCTCATGACTGCCTACAACAACAGCTATACTCTCTTTTGGCCTTTGTAGGCATTGGCACTCACATGACTATTTCCACACACATACAGACACAAACTCATAATTAAAATAAAACTTAGAAAAACAATCTCAACAATGATATTGAAAGCTATATAAACCATACAGAAATTCTGGAGTTTGAGAGAAAAATAAGCAAAATAAAAAATTTATTTAAAAGTTCAACAACAAAGCCAGGCGGTGGTGGCGCACGCCTTTAATCCCAGCACTCGGGAGGTAGAGGCAGGTGGATCTCTGTGAGTTTGAGGCCAGCCTGGTCTACAAGAGCTAGTTCCAGGACAGGAACCAAAAGAGCTACGGAAAAACCCTGTCTCGAAAAATCCAAAAAAAAAAAAAAAGTTCAACAACAAAACTGAGCTAGCAAAAGAATCAGCAGTTGTTGAAAACAATAGAGATTATGTAGTTTGAGGTGGGCATTGTGAAGAACACCTGTAACTCCAGCTCCTGGGTAGAAGAATCAGGTGTTCATGGTTATCTCCTGACACAGAGTAAGTCTGAGGCTACCCCAGACTATGTGAAATATTGTTCAACAATACAAAATGAGGTTACATTGTCTGGAGAGAGCTTCAGAGAAATGTGAGGTGCACTTAGGACTTACACGTGTAAAAGTATAGAGAGAACGATGATGGAACAAAGGGGAGAGAAAAAAAGCAGAATACTAAATCCCATATTTCATTAAAAACACTTGCCTATACATTTTGAGCTCAATGAACCCCACACAGGATACATGTAGAGAGAATGAAATCTAAGGCCAGGTACTAAGAAGCAGTCTAGGAAGACAGCTTGAGAAAAATGACTTGTCACATCAAAGCTGCAGTGAGGTCAACAGCTGACTCAGTCAGAAGAACAGAAAAATAAAATGATTACTTCAAAGCATTGACTGACAAAACTGTCAGCCAAAAGCCTTCTCTTCTCTTCTCTTCTCTTCTCTTCTCTTCTCTCTTTTCACAACGTCTCTCTATGTAGACCTAGCTGTTCTGAAACACACCCATCTCCCCCTCCTGAGTACTAGGATTGAAAGTGTGCCACCACACCAGGAATTACTTAATTTTTTTTTTTGAGACAAGGTTTCAGAAGGTTGTACAAATGGGGCACTTGCCAACTAAGCCTGACTACCTCAGTTCAATCCCGACTCAGCTGGCAAATGGAGAGAAGCACATGCTCAGAGTTGTGCCCTAACCCCCACATGTGCACTGCAGAAGTGGGGCTGGGGGACGGGCATTTACATGCATAAAAAACATAGCAAGAAAATTTCTTTTTTCCATGACAGGGTTTCTCTGTATAATAGCCCTAGCTTTCCTGGAACTCACTTTGTAGACCAGGCTGGCCTTCATAGAGATCTGCCTACCTATGCCTTCTGAGTGCTGAGATTAAAGGCATGCATACCAAACTGAAAAAAGATTTAAATTGTTCACAAATGTTTATAGTAGCCTAGGTCCCAACAACAAACTCAAATATCCATCAGCTAAATGGCCAAACAAATGTATACAAATTCTTGAAATATTAGCTATAAAAGCAGACAATTCTGGGAAAGTCAAGACAGAAAGATTTTATCTATGTCAATGTCCTAGTTGTCATCTCAATAAATATTTTATTTTGAGATAAGGTTTTACTATGAACACCAGGCTTATCTTGAACCTCTCTGCCTTAGCCTCCCACATGGTAGAATTATGAACCTTTGCTACCACAGCTGGCTTAATTTTTTTTACCTAAAAAAATTTATAGGTATGCACGTGTGTGTGTGTGTTTGTATGTGCGCTCTTGTGGGCATGTGCACTTCCAAGGGGACCAGAGAGGGCATCAGATTCTTTGGAGCTAAAGTTACAGGGGTTCAGGATCTGAACCTGCATCCTCTTTGACAGTAGTAGTCATTCTAACCATTGAACCATCTCTGCAGACTCCCAAGTTTTACTTTAGTTTCTTATGTACATGTTTTTTGGGGGAGGGTATTGGGAATTGAACTCATTTTTTGGTGTTTTTGAAATGGCGTTTCCAAATGTAGCCTAGATTGGCCTTGAACTATCAGTAATTCTGTCTCGGCCTCACAAGTGAGTAGTGGCGTTTCATTTGTATTTTAATAAATAAAGCCTACCTGAAGACCAGAGGGTAAAACAGCCACACTAGTAAGCTTTAGAGACACATACCTATAATCTCAGGAGCTACAGTAGTTTGCCATAGAAACCGGGTGGTACAAGCCTTTAATCCCAGCACTAGAGAGGATTATAAATAGGAGGAGACAGCTCTCACACACAGTCTCATTCTGAGATTCCTGAGGGCAGGATTGCCATTTTGGACTGAGGCAGAGGTAAGAGCCAGTGGTTGGATGCTTTGCTTTTCTGATCTTCAGGTTGAACCACAATTTGTGTCTCTGAGTTTTTATTAATTGTGCTATACAAATGCTAGGGTTATTGGTATATACCACCATTCTTGGCTAATAGAGATTTTTTAAAAAGTTTAATAAACTTTAAAAAAATGTTTATTTTAAAAAAGGGTTGGTAAAATAGTTTGGCAGGTAAAAACACCTAATATTTGAGTTAATACTGGGAGACCACATAGAGATGGAAGGAGAGAACTAATTCTAAAATGCTGTCCTTTGATCTCTCCATGTGCACGCTCACAAGTCAGTCCACATACACACAATGCATAAAAAATATATAAATACAACGTTTCTTGGAAAGGTCTGGGGATAAATCTCAGTTGGTCAAGTGCTGCCTGGCATCCTTGAAGTCCTGGATTTGATTCTTAGCACCTCATGAACTAGGGTGATGGTTTATGCCTATAATCCCTGCATTTGAGAGGCGAAGGCAGTATGACTAGAACTTCAAGGTCATCCTTGGCTACATAGCAAGTTGGAGGCCAACCTGGGACATATGAGATGCTGTCTCAAAAAAAGTTCCTTGGCTGGATTAGGTGGTGCACACCTCACACCTTCTGTCCCAGGACTTGGGAGGCGTATCTTTTTGAGTTTGGGGTTCAAAATTCCCAGCCACCTAGTGAAGAACACTGTTAAGCTGTATCTACCTATATTTTCAGTAGCAGAGACACTAAAGCAGGAGGATTCAGAGTTCTAGGCCACCTCAGTTTATACAGTGAGAGCCCACAAAATAAAACTGTGAAGAGTTCTCATAGGCTGAATGTGACAGCACATGCTTGTCCCATACTTGGCACTTGATGGACAGATGATCAAGAGTTCTAGGTCATCCTTTCCTTGGCTGCACAGCAAGTTCAAGGCAAGCCTGGGCTGTATGAGGTTCTGTAGGACTGCGGCTGATAAGCTGATGTGCTTGGAAAGCTGTAGGTGCTAGTTAACCACTTACCATACCTAGCATGCTGCACTTCTCTACTTTCCCTCTAACCTTACGAGTAGGCTAAGATGATCAAGGGTGGGATTTGGGCATTATTTTTAGCCATCTCACCAGTGAGTAGCTCTATCCATGTCTGGACAGTTTCTGTTGGCTCAGTTGCTTTGATGTGTTTGAGAGTTTCATCCAGCAAAACATCACCTGTTGGGTTGTCTGACTTTAGCAGGACCTTAAAGAAACAGAGAACACTGTTTACTCAGATGAAAAAGCCTTCAGTGTACAATATACACATGCTGGTTAAAAGGTGGGAGGAAGCAGAATATACTGCCCATGTCATGGAAGAGTTTAATATGTAGTATGACTTCATAGTAGAAAGATAAAATTACATTTGAAGTGGGACCTAGTAGTAAATGCTATAAG
Organism: Microtus oregoni; assembly: GCF_018167655.1. NCBI lineage: Eukaryota > Metazoa > Chordata > Mammalia > Rodentia > Cricetidae > Microtus > Microtus oregoni. The sequence continues at coordinate 2,715,573 of NW_024543830.1, read as the reverse complement.
TAAAATGGACAAAACATTCCATAGTATCTTTCTGAGTTTGGAAAACCTCCTTGTGAAACCACTAATAAAGGCAGGAAGTTCAGAAAAGTAAGTTAATTTGGGTGAATGTTATCAAGCCTGGCTTTTGATTTCTTTGGGATAGCCAAGTTGAAATGTCTAGCCAATAATTAGTATGTTCCTGGAAGCTAAAGCTAAAGAAATGTCTACAAATTTGGAAGTGAATTTCCTGGAGGTAATAGACACAGCTAAAGAAGTAAATGGCATTTCCAAAAGGCTAGAAAAATCAGGCTGGGAGCTGGAGAGATGATGGCTCAGAGGTTAAGAGCATTGCCTACTCTTCCAAAGGTCCTGAGTTCAATTCCCAGCAACCACATGGTGGCTCACAACCATCTGTAATGGAGTCTGGTGCCCTCTTCTGGCCTGTAGGCGTACATACAGACAGAATATTATATACATAATAAATAAATAAATAAATAAATAAATATTTTTTAAAAAAAAGAAAGAAAAATCAGGCTGGAGAGATGGCTCAGAGGTTAGGAACATTGGATGCTCTTCCGGAGGTCCTGAGTTCAATTCCCAGCAACCACCTGGTGGCTTGAAACCATCTGTAATGAGATCTGATGCTTTCTTCTTGCCTGCAGGCCTACATATAGACAGAACACTGTATATATAATAAACAAATAAATCTTTACCAAAAAGCAAAAATAAATAAATAAATAAATAAAGAAAAATTACCTGACAGGATACAAACTGATACTTGGCTATTAGGAATGGAGAAGTAAAGGTCAAATGCAGTCATGATTTCCTCAATCTACATAATATTTTATTTCATACATAGAGAGAGAAAGATAATCAACAGTATCCTAAATGTGAGTTTTCCATGTTAGAAAAAGACAAAACTGGGCTGGAGAGATGGCTCAGTGGTTAAGAGCACTGCCTGCTCTTCCAGAGGTCCTGAGTTCAATTCCTGGCAACCACATGATTGCTCACATCTGTAATGAGATCTGGTGCCCTCTTCTGGTCTGCAGGCATACATGCAGCCAGAACACTGTATACATAATAGATAAAATAAATCTTCAAAAAAAAAAAAAAAAGACAAAACCAGGTTTCTTTGATTCACTAAGCATATCTAATTTTTTTCCCCTATAAGATAACTAAATCAGTGCTGGAGAAATGGCTCAGCACTGGATGCTCTTCCAGAGGACCCAGGTTAAATTCCCAGCACCCACATGACAGCTCACAACTGTCCAAAACTCCAGTTCCAGGGTATCTGACAGCTTCACACTACTGTACAGAAAAATAAGATTGAATAAATTACATAACTAAATCAACTAGACAATGAGACAGCTGAGCCAGTGTTTATCTTATCTAAGTATTCAAATTTTCTTTTATGTATATGAGTGTTTTGCCTATATGTATGTACTCTGTGCACCACAGATGTACGAGTGTATACATTGCCTGTGGAGGCCAGAACAGGCTAAGATCCCTAGAATTGGAGCTAGAGATAGTTATTAGCTGCCATGTGGGTGTTGGGAACCAAACCTGGTTCCTCTGCAAGAACAAAAATGCTAAAATAAACCATCTCTTCAGCCCTCAAATATTCTTATTCTTTCAAAACGTACTGTTGGTATTTGACTCTCCACAATTCAGAGGATATTGTACCTTTCTGTCTAGGAGTCGCTTCTTACGCATGGTGGGAGGTTCCAGATAGATTCGACCCCGCATGGCCAGCTCTATCAAGATGCCTCCTCGAAGCCCAGAGGATATGCAATCATTCCAGAAAGATGTGTAGCCCTAGGAGAGAGAAAAGAAAACAAAGAATATTCTGAAAGTAATACTGACTTTCAGCCAGTACCTTAAGAATAAGGTGTGATATTTTTGATTCCTTTCACATCATACTGCATGAACTCAAAGCAAGGTACAGAACAAGATGAGGGCATGTTGTGTTGCTGTTTTAGCAGTGCTTGGGACTGAAGACAGGGCCTTACAAATACTAAGAAGTGCTCTACGACTGGGCCCCAACCCTAAACCACCAGAATATTTCATTAGTCACTGAAATCTAATTTTTATTATATTTATTTTTGTTTATTCTACATCAGTACCATGGTGAGTCAACAGAGGTCAGAGGACAATTTGGGAGTTAGTTCTCACCTTCCACTATGTAGGCTCTGGGGATTAGGCTTGGCAGCAAGCGCCTTTCTCTGTTGAACTATTTCATCAATTGCCTTAATCTAAACACCCAACCTACTATTTTTTGTCTGACTTTTGAGTTATTTAGTGACTTTCTATGACTTGATATTTCTACAACAATTGGCATGTCAAACTTTGATTTCAATTGAGAAGTGCTCTGGTTTGAAATAAATATTTTTCTTACATTTATTTATCTGTTTATAGGGCGAGGTATAGACATACAGAGGTCTAAGGACAACTTTTAGGAGCTGGTTCTCTCCTTTCACCATGTGGGTCCTGAGGACCACATGGATTGGTACTAAATTGCCTCTCCACACTGAACCATCTTCATGGCAGGAGTTTTGGTTGGAAAGGTTTGCAAAATGCCCTGAACTGCAGAGCAGTACACAGGAAAGGTAGAAATGAAAGCACAAGCTACGTCTATTGTTTTGTTGTTGCTCTTCCTAGAGATCTAAGTGTAAGGAGTCTTTCTCTGCCGGCCAGCCAGCTTCCAAATAATGACACGGAGACTTCTTTTAATGATGAAAGCTTGGCCTGAAGTTTAGGCTTGTTCCTAACTAGTATAATAAATTAATCCATTTATTTATTATGCATATACCATTCTGTCTCTATGTATGTCTGCATGCCTGAAGAGGGCACTAGATCTCTTACAGACGGCTATGAGCCACCATGTGGTTGCTAGGAATTGGACTCAGGACCTCTGGAAGAGCAGCCAGTGTGCTCAGTCTCTAAGCCATCTCTACGTTCTATTACATGGTGTTACCTCTCTTCCATCTTGCACCTCCTGTTTCCTCTCCATGTCTCTTGGCATCCTGTGTACCTAGATTCTCCTCCTTTTCCTTTCTTTCCCTGGAAATCCTGTCTATATCTCCTGCCTAGCTATTGGCTGTTCATCTTTTTACTACATCAATCACAGCAAATACATTTCACATAGTATACAAATATCCCACAACATCTAGGTATGCATTACTTGTAAACTTTCCCTGTCCCTTCTGGTGTGCATGTATACTGTGACTGAACTCAGGGCTGTGTACATTTTAGCTATATCTCCACCTCAACAAACTATTCTGATGCAGACACTGGACAAACCATCAATTAGTGAAGGGCCCTGGGTATGTTTGTTACTTGACCTTTCTGAAATTAATGTCTTTATAGGTAAAACGGGGACACTAATACCTATTTTTATAACTTGTTGTGAGGACTCAATAAAATAAACTATTTGAGGAAGGGGTTGAGCATAGGGCATGAACTACAAAAATACATGTTAGTTATCTTTTCTGGGAAATACAGGGAATACACAAAGATGTAAGACAGCTACTACATAAAGGAGCCAAGAATCTAGCTGAAAACTTAAATAAAAGCTGAACTGAAAGAAGAGACAGGCTTATTAAACACTGATAAAAGTTTAGTTTGTATGACAGTTCTCTAAGTCTAAGTCACACAGGCATCAGAGCACAGAAAGGCTGAAGCTACGGGCCCTGAGCTGGGGATTAAAGGGTAGGTTTAATTTCTTCAGGAAAACCATCCAACTCCTATTCTTCACTATAAATAACAGAGATCTCAGATACATTTATGGAGATCAAGCTATTTGATCAAGGGCTTTGTTTTTGTTTGTTGTTGCTGTTTATTGAGATGGGTTTTATGTAATAGAGGTTGGCTTTGAACTCTTAATTTTGTTTCTATCTCCTGGTGCTGAGATTATTTAACTCAAAGTTTTAAAGAAAAATTCTGAGATCCAAGCTGGGTAGGGTCAGGCTTTGAACTTCCAAATAAAAGGCAAATAATCCCGAAGGCTTTGATCGAGGAGTTATGGTTAGCATCGAAGGACCTAATCACTATAAACTGCTCCGTGGCCGGGCGGTGGTGGTGCACGCCTTTAATCCCAGCACTCGGGAGGCAGAGGCAGGTGGATCTCTGTGTGTTCGAGACCAGCCTGGTCTACAAGAGCTAGTTCCAGGACAGGCTCCAAAGCCACAGAGAAACCCTGTCTCGAAAAACCAAAAAAAAAAAAAAAACAAAAAAAACCAAAAAAAAACTGCTCCGTGGCTGGCAAGAGGCTCAGCAGGTTGGAGCGAGTATTGTTGCCAAGCCAGATGATTTGAATTCCAGCTCCACAACCCATGCGGTGGAAGGAGAATCAACTCCCAAAGGTTGTCTTGTGACTGCTGTATTTCTCACACCAAAGTAAATATAAAAGACTGAACTGTATTTGTATGTGTGAATATACACACACACATACTATAATGCCTATGAAGAGAACACCTCTCAGAATCACCTCTCCTCCATGTTGGAACCCCAGGATCAAATTCAAAGCAGCAGGCTTGGTAGCAAGTGCTTTTACCTGTTAAACTATCTTGCTAATCCTCATTTTAAAACTTTCAAAGCTGGGCATGGTGGCACATGACTGTAACCCCAGAATTTGAGAATTGAAAGCAGGAAGGTCAGGCATTCAAGGTCATCTCTCAGCTATATAGCAAGTCTGAGGCTACCTGACAAACTGTCCTATGTCTAGATATCTTTGAATGGCTCTACTCAGTTTTCAGGATTGAGTCTAAATCAAACCAAAAGGCTGCTGGCTAGTCTCCTCTCTAGCCTCTACTTCTTTATTTGGTTTTTATTTATTTAAAGATTTATTTATGTATGTCAGGTAGTGTGGTGTACACCTTTAATTCCAGCACTTAGGAGTCAGAGGCAGGCAGATCTCTGTGAATTTGAGGCCAATCTGGTCTACAGAGCTAGTTCCAGGACAGGTAGGGCTATTCTATAAAGAAACTCTGTCTCGAAAAACCAAACAAAATCACCAACCAAAAATGGGGTTGGGGAGATGGCTCAGCAGTTAAGAACACTGGTTGCTCTCCCAGAGTTCAATTTCCAGCACCCACATGGCAGCTCACAACTGTCTGAAACTCCAGTTCTAGAGGATCTGACACCCTCATGACAGATATATAAGCAGGCAAAACACCAATGTACATAAAATAAAAATCATAAATGAACAAACCCCTCAAATAAGCAAAGATTTATTTATGTGTCTTAGTGTTTTGCTTGTTTGTATGTGTGAGTACTATGTGCATACCTAGTGCCTACACAAGTCAGAAGAGGGCACGAGACCTCCTGGAACTGGAGCTATGGATGCTTGGGAGGTGGGTACTGAGAACCAAACCTGAGTCCTCTGCAGGAGCCATAAGTCCTCTTAATGGCCGAACTATGTCTCTAGCACCTATTTAGTTATATTTGAGACAGGGTCTAATGCAACTTAGGCTGGCCTCAAACTATGTACCTAAAAGTTTCTTCCTATGCCGGGCATGACGGTACACACCTTTAATCTTACCTACAAGAGAAATTCTGTCTCAAAAAAAAAAAAAAAAGTTTCTTCTGCTTCGATGTCCAGAGGCAGGCGCCACCATACTAACTTTATGCAGTTTTTATAGTCCTGAGGATCCTGTCAAGGCTTCATTCTTACCAACAGCTGCTCTCAGGTCTCTCTCTTCTGGATCATTATATTTTAGCCATCATCAATTATTTTAAGTGTTTTTCTATTTATGTATGTATGTATATATGTGAGTGGTTTTCTTTTTTCTTTTTTGAGTGGTTTTCTTATATGTATGTTTGGGTACTATGTGCATGCCTGCTGCCCACAGAGGTCATAAGAGGGTGCTGGATCTCCTGGTTGTGAGCCACCATGTGGGTGTTGGGACTTGAACCCAGATCCTCTGGAAGAGCAGTCATTGCTCTTAATTGCTGAGCCATCTCTCTAACCCCACATTTTGCTATATATTTTTAACAATTTTATTTATATTTATCAATTGACTAATGTTGTTTCTCTCTACACTCCATCATCTGGGTTATGTCCCTTACCTGAGTGTGCCTACACACACACTCCTTTTCTAACCTCCATTATATCATGATTAGCCTGTTTGTTCTTTTTTTTAAATATTATTTATTTATTATGTATACAATATTCTGTCTGTATGTATGCCTGAAGGCCAGAAGAGGGCACCAGCTCTCATTACAGATGGTTATGAGCCACCATGTGGTTGCTGGGAATTGAACTCAGGACCTTCGGAAGAGCAGGCAATGCTCTTAACCACTGAGCCATCTCTCCAGCCCAAGCCTGTTTGTTCTTACTATACCTTAAGAGAATATCTTTGTTGGACATGGTGATGTATGCCTTTAATCCTAGCACTTAAGTGAATCTCTATAGTACAAAGCCAGGCCTGATGCGAGAGAGAGAGAGACAGAGAGAGACAGACAGACAGACAGACAGATAGAAGGAATGACATCCTTTATGATATTATATGCTCAATAAATTATTTTTCCTATGGGGTGGGGATGAAACCTAAGGCACAAACTTTCAATCATAAAATTATGAATTCAAGAAGCGTTTGTTAGGGTTGAGCATGGTGGCACACATACTTGGAAAATGGAAAGATCAGGAATTGAAGGCCAGCCTGGGCTACATGAGATGATGTGTCAAAAAAACCTGAAGTAGTAAAAAAGCAAGTAAGCAAATACGTTAGCTTGCAAAAACCTCAGCTAAAGTCATAAACATTCATAAGACATCTCTGCCTGAGATATTTGACCCAAGACAGGGGTTAACTTTCCTCTCCTGCCCAAGCCATGCCCACCTCAGGGACATACTTGATTCTTCTGTAAGGAGGGTATAGAGTACTTTTCAGCTTAATATTTGATTTTTATACAATTTAGCTACTCACTTAGATTGTTAAACGCTAATTTACTTCAGAACAGACGGTTGATTCAGGCACAGCATATATAACCCTAACAGGTGTGCAAACATCATGACTAGAGTTAACTGGAGGGAAGTTTTCCGTGTCCATTTCTTCCTTGCCACACGTAGCTTCTGTCCCAAGGACAATTCAGATTGCCAGTAGAATTACAGAAGAGAAACACTGTAAATAAGGACACAGTGCAACCAGGACGTAGATTTTTTGTTTGTTTTGAGACAGTGCAGGTTAACCCTGAATTCACTATAGTTGAGGTTACCAGTGTTTCTACTCTAGAATGCTGGATTATAGGTATGCACCACTATTTACTGGTGATTGGACTCGGGGCTTTGTGAACACTCAGCAAGGACTCTTACCAACTGAGTTATACTCTAGGCTCGTAAGACCTCTTTAAATATAACTCTTACCCATCATAGCATCTCAAAACATGTAAGACTCTCCAAATGAGTCATTAAACTCATTAATATGCATTAGAAAAAGGTGTAAAAACATATTTAGTTTAAAAATTAAAAGCACCGTGGAACTGTAACATCAATTTAGAAAAGATAATAACTGAGGAAAAGAAAAGGGGCAGACACATGTCCCATCAATGAGGATCACAGATGACAATTCAGTCCATCATTTACTAGGGTAAAATCTTAGAAGAGAGCACATTTGTGTCATAAGCAGATGGAGAGTAGCCTGGGGGAAAGGAAAATATCATTTCTTACATTTCCAAGGCTCTTTTCTCTTCATATATATAAATTGGTGAAATCTCAAACTACCCATACTAAAGAATCTGTGTTAAAAGGCCAATGCTTTGGTATGCCCGAGCAAAAAGAACCACTAAACACAAAGGTCACCACTGAATCACTAAAATAGCTACAAATATGAGGAAGAAAAAAGAAAATATTTTGGGGCTTCTGAGAAAGAAAGGGCATTGCACACTACCTCAGTACCAGCTGGGGACCATCCCAGGACACCTGACAGGAGAACTACTGTTTGGGGTGAAGGGTTGAGACAGGGGCTCACTTGTAGCCCAGGCTAGCCTTGTATTGATCATTCAGAACAGGCTGCAATGGACAACTATCCCACTACCTCTAACTACTGAGTGCTGAAATTACAGGCATATAACACAATACCCGGTCAGAATGAGGTCTTTGGGTAGTAATTTTGTTTTGTACTGAAAATTAGGTAATTTTTAAAAAGAAAAAGCACACATTAAAACATATCATTTAAAAAGTAAAAGCCTAAAGTAGGTATGGTGGCCCAGAACTTTAATCCCGGAATTTGGAAGACAGAGACAGAGAGATCTCTAAGTTAGAGACCAGCCTTCTTTATATTGTGAGTTCTAGGCCAACCAGACAGCCAGAGCTACACAGAAAAACCCTGTCTTGACCACCCCCTGCAAAAATAAAAGAAAAAAGAAATCTCCTTCAGGTGACTATTATAAATAGTTTAGTGAGTAATTTTTTATAATTTAGCATATATTTGTATACCAAAAAAGAAGAAAGGAGTGCTGGGCATGGAGCTTAGTTGGCAGGCTGTTGTCTAACATGCAAGAAGCTTGGGTTTGAGTCCCAGCACTGCATAAAAAAACAAAAACAGCCGGGTGATGGTGGCGCACGCCTTTAATCCCAGCACTCGGGAGGCAGAGGCAGGAGGATCTCTTTGAGTTCGAGACCAGCCTGGTCTACAGAGTGAGTTCCAGGACAGGCTCCAAAGCCATAGTGAAACCCTGTCTCGAAAAACCAAAAAAAAAAAAAAAAAAAAAACCCCAAAAACAAACTGGATTCGGGTTGCTTGTAATTCTAGTGCCAGCAAAGTAGGAGCAGGACTGGAAAGTCAAGGTCATCTACCCTGTGATTTTGAGACTAGCCTGGTATAAATGAAAACCGAAAACCTGTCTTTAAAAAAAATAAAAGATGAAAAGAAAGGTAATATTCTTTTGTCAGTGTGTTTCTAAATAAACTCGTAAGAGAAGCATTTTAGTTAAAGACTATACACATATATGATAATTTTGCTACTGTAAAAAGCCTGAGCAATAGGAGTCCATTCATATGAAGAGTCAACACTTAAGGCGGAATTTTCAATTAGTCAAGTATTCAAAGTGCCCTTCCTTAGTCAAACATCCTGGAAGACACACCTTAAAACAACCATGAATGTTACCTATCTTAAAGAGTTGGCAGTTGAGGGTGGCAAATGTTAATGAGGAAGAAAAGGGAAAAAAAGCCAAAAACTAAAGCATCATTAAAAACCAGGCACCCAGCTAAGGATGGTGGTTCTGCTCATCTTCAACCCCAGCGCGGGAGACCGGGGGCAGAAGGATCAAGGTCACCACGGCTACAGAGATCAAGATCAGAAACAACCCCCCACAACAGAGGCTGAGCCGAAGGTGATTTCCAAGACAATGAGTCCATTTAAAAAACCCAGATCCGGGGGCTGGAGAGATAGAGGCTCAGTAGTTGAAAGAACCTGAGGTTGAGTCCCAGCACCCACAGTTGTAACTCCAGGCTCCAGGGATCCAACACCCTCTTCTGGCCTCCACAGGCACTGCACACACTTGGTACAAAAACATAATATGCAAGCAAAACACCCATATACATAAATTAAAAGTTAAAAAAATATTTTTAACCCTCACTCCAAATTTTATAAAATGCTTATAATAAAGTTGAATGTGCTGGGAAGGTAACATAATTCAATCCTCTCTACTTTAAAGCAGGATTCTTTTCTTTTCTTTTTTTTAATTCTGATAGAGGGTTTGGCTATGTAACTCCTGTTTGGCCCGAACTCACTATGTAAAACAGGCTGGCCTTTAACATGCAGACAGCTGGTACTACAGGCCTTGATGCCGAACTCTGCTATGAGTTCCCCAATGAGGATGCTCAGAACAAAACTCAAGTCACCTGGAAAAGCAGTATGGCTCTAAACTGCTGAGCCATCCCTCCATCCCTGATTATTGGTTTTGATTGTCAATTTGACATAATCTAGAATCACCTGTGAAGTCCCACCTTGAGTGGCACTATTAGGAAGGAAATTCTGAAGTCTTTTTTTTTTTTTTTTTTGAGACAGGGTTTCTCTGTAGCTTTGGAGCTTGTGCTGAAACTTGATTTGTAGACCAGGCTGGCCTTGAATTCACAGAGATCTGCCCGTCTCTGCTTTCCGAGTACTGGGATTAAAGGTGTGTGTCACTGTGGCCTAGTGAGAATTGGTTGTTTTTACAGAGAAACTGGGTTTGACCCCCAGTACCCATATGGCAGCTAATCATCTGTAACTCCAGTTCCAGGGGATCCGGTGCCTTCTTCTGGCCTCTGCAGGTACTGCAGACATACGGTGATACACATATATGCAGACAAATACTCATACACAAAAAATAAATCTTTAAATACTTATGTGTTTGTGTGATATTTGTGTTCAAGCTCCTTAGAGCAAATTATGTAAACTCCACTTATAAATTGCCACATAATCATTTTGCTTTGACTCTCATAAAGAGAGAATGTTTCCTTCTTTGCAGGATCAAGGAAGGAAAGGTACAAAGCATTAAGAAACACTGAAGCTAATCAAGCTATGATGGAGACAAAAGGCTCACAGTAAATTTATAGGCTCAGTGGGTATAGTCAAAGGCCCAATATTAAGTGGTAGGTGGCTTTATCTTAATTGGGAATCATATATTTTAAAACAGTATGTATTTTAGAACTGGGAGGAGTCAGCGGTGGTGGCACACACCTTTAATCCCAGCAATCTGGGGTAGAGGCAGGTGGATCTCTGTGAGTTCAAGGCCAGCCTGGTCTATAAGAGCTAGTTACAGGACAGGCTCCAAAGCTACAGAGAAACTGTCTGTCTTGAAATACAAAAAAAAGCAAACAAAACAAAACAAAAAAAACAGGACTGGGAGGAGGACCCAGGAGAGGCTCTAAGGAAGCAGCTTAAGCTTTATTCTCCTACTGTTAAAATAGGACTTTGCTCTCTGGCTCATTTCCTTGGATTTTAAAGCTGGATATAATAATGAACAAGACAAAGTTCTTCTTCTTTAATGGCCCATGTAAAGTGCACACACCAGGGCAAATGAGCCCTTCTAATATACTTGCACTATTCACAATGAGTAAGACTCAGGGTTCATTCTAAACAACCAGGAAACCAAAAGGAAAAAGCAGGTAGTGACCTAAAAATTAGACTTTTAATTTTTAAAAAATTTTCATTACAAAAAACTTCTTGAGACAGGTCTCATGTAACATGTGCCGACCTCAAGACTCCCTCTGGAGATGAGGACAATCCTAAATTTCTGATCCTCCTTACTCCACTTCTCGTGTGCTCTGGGATTGCAGTACTTAGGGTCTACACCAAGGGCTTCCTGCATACTAAGCAAGCACTTTATCAACTGACCTGCATTCCTAGCCCAAGTTTTGGTTAACTGAGATAGGGTCTTGCTATGTAGCCCTGCCTTAGCTTCCCAAGTGCTGAAATGATAGGTGTGAGCAAGCACACTTGACTCTGAAGTGAAACTGTCACCAGAAGGGGCAGTGAGATGGTTCAGTAGGTAAAGGTGCTTACCATGAAGTCTGACAACTTAGATTTCATCCCTGGGACCCACATAGTGGAAGGAGATAACCACACACACTCTAAATAAATGTAAACAAAAATATCATCAGAGGGTAAGAGAACCAACTTTCATAAATTGTTCTCTAACCTCCACATGTACACTGAGGAATGCTCACACACTCATGTGTACACACAAACAATATATATAAAACTCACACAAACTAATTGAAAAATTAAAAAAAATTATCACCAAGTTAAAATTAATAGGTTCACTTCTCTTATAGGTATTTTTTTTTTTTTTTTGAGACAGAATTTCTCTGTAGCCTTGGATGTCTTAGAACTGGATCTTTAGACCAGGCTGGCCTCGAACTCACAGAGGCCCTCCGGCTCTTAAGAGCTGGGGTTAAAGGTGTGTACCACTACAGGTGGATCCCCTTTCATATTTGAGACAAGGTTTCAAACTATCAAGTACCTCAAGTTATCCTTGAACTCAGTATGTGGGTGAGATAACTTTGAACTCCTAATTCTCCTGCCTCCACCTACCCAGTGCTGAAATTATAGAGGTATACCATCAATCCTGGGCTAAAAAATATTATTTCTACTTTAAGAAACTCAGTCATCATTTATAAAACAGATAGTCACAAATATTCCCTGTTTTTAATTTGCTTTTTTAATTTTGAGATAGTGTCTTGCATATAGCCCTAATTAGCCTATAACTAATTAGGTAGATCAGGCTGGCCTTGAATTTATGGAATGCTCTTGCCCTTAACTCCTTAATACTGGGCTTACAAGTGTGTGCTACCATAACCTGCTGTTGTTTTTGTCTTTTAAGATTCGTAGACAGGCGGTAGGGCCTTTAACTCCCAGCACTCAGGAGGTAGAGGCTGAGGCAGGCAGATCTCTGAGTTCAAGGCCAGCCTGATCTATAGAGCAAGTTCCAGGACAGCCACGTATATACAGAAAAACCCTATTTAGAAACAATAACAAAAGACTTCTTTTCCAGGCTCAAGAAGACTTGATTGAATGGGCCTCTTTCTCACTTTAATAAGAAATCATTACTCTATCATAAAACCGAGCTGAAAAACTACAAATACTAACACTATATTATCCATCTCTGTTCTTCATAATTTTGCAATTAAATTATACTTCAAATAATTATATTTCTTGATTTTACTTTGTAGATATTCTTTTTAAAATTTTTTTTATTATTTATTATGTATACTGTGTTCTGTCTACATGCATGCCTGCACACCAGAAGAGGGCATCAGATCTCATTCTAGATGGTTCTGAGGCACCATGTGGTTGCTGGGAATTGAACTCAGGACGTCTGTCAGAGTAGCCAGTGCTCTTAACCTCTGAGCCATCTCTTCAACCCCCTTTGTAGATATGCTTTCCCATGTTCCTCCAATTCCAATGTGGCTGGAGTTTACTTCCTAAAACATTCTAAGATTTGTGTCTTTGAGCTAAACTTAGCTAATGATATTACCTCTTTATCTTTTAGTCCCAGGAGCAATACTTCTTCCATAAGAGTGAGGCGGATATCCTTAGAGTCGCCAGGGTCTTCATTATCTGGGCTCCTTTCTTGATTAGTGTCTTCCTCACTTTCTACTTTCTTTTCAGAGCTCTTACTGACTTCAGTTCGACGGGTCCGGTGAGTTAATGTGGTCATTCTCACCTTGTTTATGGAGAGATGTGAAAAATATGTGTGTGTTTTAGTAAATAAATATAAGTCCACAGAAGACCTACACACACACACACACACACACACACATACACACACACGCACACACACACACAACACACACACACACACAACACACGCACACACACACACACACACGCAGACACTATACATCTGGGAAAATACAGAAGTGCAAACACAGAACGAGGTAGTAAATAGAAACACTGGATAATATGCTCTCTTTTTCAAAGCATAACAGCTTAAATTCCAAAAAGCAATGAAAATGATCACCAGTAATTTAAAAGCCCATCAGAAATGGCCATCTTTTCAGGGAGATTAGTTCACTTATAACCCAAGACGGAATTTTTACCACTATTACTCCTCTTTCCTAAAATGGGTCCCCAAGTTAAACATGATGGAATAGCAAAACCTCATGAGCATGTGGCCCTGAATACATATCATTTATAATTTCTATAAACAGTTAATGGCACACTGTGAAACATATACAAAAATATAGATAACAAAACCCCACATTTTAATATTTTAAAATTATTTTGTGCACAACATTTGTGGGTAGGGTGCCATTTTCACATGTGGAAGTCAGAGGACAACTTTTTGGAGCCCTCGCTCCTACTTTTACACAGGTTCTGCAGATGAACTCAGGTTTCTCGGCTTGTGCAGCAATTGCCTTTACCCACTTAGTCATCTCTCCATGCCTATGTTTTAATATTTTCTTTTTAAGATTTATTTTGTTTATTTTAAGTTTTTTGCCTGCATGTATGTCTGTGTACTGCATGTATGCCTGGTGCCTGAGGAAGTGGTGCTGGGAATCAAATTCGGGTCCTTTCTAAGAACATGTGCTCTTAACCACTAAGTCCATCTCCAGCCATATTTGCTTTCTTCTATCATAACAACTCATTTCATGAATTCATTTTGGAAATCACTAGAGTATATAACACTTAAGTGAATATCAAGTATAGTAATTTAACATCCTTTTTCTATCTGGCTATCTTGTGAATACACAAATAGCTACAACAACCAAAAAAAAAAAAAACAAAAAAACCTCAGCAAGACTGTTAAAAGATTATCGAATTCTCAAAAGAAAATGGGACTGGAATGTGACTCAGTGTTATTGCATGTGTTAGAATAGAATGTACAAGGTCCTAAGTGCCATTCCCAGCAATAGGGAAAAAAAAAATCAGAGCATACACTTTTTTTTAATTCAGTATTACATTTCAAATCACCTGCAATAAAGCTTGAAGTCAGCATATTTTATACAAATGGAAACGTTAATATTTATCATTAAAAATAAGTACTTAATATCAGCAATTATACATTCTTGAGATCAAAAGAATAGTATTTAATAGGTGCTATGGCTGTGCCTAGTTCTACTCTATAACATTTTTATCAGGGTGTCTTATTTTTTTCTGCCTCTGATCCTTGTTATTCTGGGGTTCTCTCCCTTTTCCTTTCCTCCCTAAATGTTGCCCAGCCTTTGAAAGCCTACAAAGACTCACTGAGAGGCCTTAAGGTGAATATCTCTCCATTATGCATAGGGCCCAAGCTTAGAACTGATTTCTCTCTCAGCTGTACCCCAACAGAAATTTATTTATACTTACTCCCTTTAAATATTTATTATAGTCTCTCTTTTGTTATGGCTTATGTTAACTTAAACTTCTTGAGGGCTGGGATAGTGTTATCTTGACAATATCTCCATTATATTCTCCATAGCAACTAGTACAATATCTTTAACGTTGTAACTGCTCAATAAATATATACTCATTAAAATGGATACTCAGGGCTGTGATAATTAAAAATAGAGATATGCACCAAGTATCTTACAAATAATTCATAAAAGGGTCCATTTCAAATATAATTTTCGGTGGAAAGAAAAGTGAAGAAGGAACAGAACACGGAATAATGCCTTAGGGTACTAATTCTATTTGGCATTGAATCGGGGTTATTTACAAACCCAACCCAAGAAACTTCACATCCTCGTGAGAATGGTGACAATTTTCTTTGAGGAATTTATCATCTCCCCGTGGACACTTATTAGTTAAAATTACCCTATTTGAAGACATGGCGACCAACACATAACTAAAAACCACCCTTTCTCTCTAAAGTAAAATACCGAGCAGCTTGTTGGACGTTAAGAAGTGTTATTTTCTGTTCCTTACCTGACGTTGCTCCGGGGCTGCAGTGGGACGTAGGCTGCAGTTTGCACTCTATTTTTGGAGGGCACCTGTTTCCCTCCTTACCCCAGTCCGGTAC
Organism: Microtus oregoni; assembly: GCF_018167655.1. Classification (NCBI taxonomy): domain Eukaryota; kingdom Metazoa; phylum Chordata; class Mammalia; order Rodentia; family Cricetidae; genus Microtus; species Microtus oregoni. Next base: position 2,700,171 of record NW_024543830.1, on the reverse strand, counting down.
TAGTAGGTGAAAAACTTCTCAGCCCCGCAGAGAGCACAAACTTCCTGATCCTTCGATGCAGAGAAGGAATAACACATCAGCTTCCTCAGGATCACTAGGCAACCTACCTTGGTGCTTCTTCATTGGACCAATCAGAACCCCCCAAGGTTGAGTCTAGCCAATTGGAGCCTACGAGGGGAGGACCTCCCGGCTATTGTGCTGCGATCCAGACAAACATCACCAAAAGGAGGCAGGTTTGGGTTCAACCTGACAGCTGGTCAATCCAATGAAGGAACCTCGGTGGAGGCCAGGAAAAGGCTGCTCCCAACCCCAATGAAATTACCCAATCAAAGTATCCCGTGAGACAACAAATGCTGCCAATCACGAAAGGATTCCATTGGCCCATTTCAGTGTAGCAGGTGTGTTTTTGTGGCTTTCTGTAGTATTGGCACGACTGGGTAAGAAATGTTGGCATCCAAACAATAAGGCTAAGAGTAAATCCCTCCCTCCGCCCCGCCCCCGCGCCTCGATATCTTAACCCAGACTCTAGAAAAACCTGATCTGACCAGTTTGTGGACGTTATACCCTGTTTACACTAAACAGGATGGGTACATTCCCACCGTCAACACATAATAATAGCCCTATGGGGCACTTTGATAATCATGTGTCTACTTACTGTATGTTTTGGAATATGGCTGCTGAGACTACAAGACACAAACAAATCAAATTTTAAGTCTTCCTTTTCTGAAGCAAAAGAAATAAATGGCAAGGCTGGAACTAGGTCCCATCAAAGCAATCGCTCAGGCTACCGCTCAAAGTTCTAAGTGTGTTTCAAGATAATACTTAAATTCTCTCAAAATTAAGAGCTAAACACGCTCTGCTAATTAAATAAAAATTAGAAGCTATGAAAGAGCCTGCACATTGAGTATCTTAATCATGCTAGTGAAATGTCTTTTATTAGCCATTGCTTTCAGTCATCTTTTGTCCTAAAGACATGCTTAAAAGGTGAATGTCATATATCATGTTAATAACACACTATATCCCAAGGCCAGCTGGCCTGGGTCTGAAAAAGCCTGGAATAAAACCGGACTCGCTGAACATAGCGGACAATGAGGACTACTGAGAACTCAAGAACTATGGCACTGGGGTTTTTGATCCTACTGCACGTACTGGCTTTGGGGGAGCCTAGGCAGTTTGGATGTTCACCTTACTAGACCTGGAAGGAGGTGGGTGGTCCTTGGACTTCCCACAGGGCAGGGAACCCTGATTGCTCTTCGGGCTGAGGAGGGAGGGAGACTTGATGGGGGAGGGGGTGGCGGGGAGGAGGCAGAAATCTTTAATAAATAAATAAATAAATACATGAAACAGAAAAAAATAACACACTATATCAAAATATCAAACATTATTTTAATAACACCAATTAAATGATACAATTTCAACATAAGTAAAAAGTTAATCCTTACAAAATTATAATGCCAGAATAAACATTTCAGAAATGGTTTTTAGAGAGCCTTAAAAGTATACATAGTTTTAAAAAGCTTTCTTTAAAAATGGAAGGCAGATTGTATTCAGCAGATAATGAGCAGAATCAGTGGTGACATTTGTACTTAGGTTTAGTCAAAAGTTCCCTTGGATTTAGCTCAGGTAAACACGATAGTGCAATAACTGTGAACCACAAAATAATTTTCAGAGATACAGAAAGTACATCTTCAAATGATAATACAGCATGTTTTGTTTAAATGTTGAGCCTGCAAGTCTGCATAAGAAAAATAAGTTTTAGGTGTGTTCCTTTGGTTCACTAACTCTCTTTCTTTTTGTCACTGACTCTTGACTAGAAGATTCCAAGAGATGAAGGACCTGTCAAAAGAAAACAACTATTTAGAGACTTTCCAGTTTAAATCTCTCTCTGTTTGTATTCATTCATTCATTCATTCATTTATTTTTGGAGCAGTGTTTCAAGTGAAGCCTTGCTGTCCTGGAACTCGTTCTGTAAACCAGACTGGCCTCGAACTCAGATCTGCCTGCCTCAGCTTCCCAATGGCTGGGATTACAGGAGTGTGCCACCACCACACTATTCTTTCTTGTTTTTGAGACAGAATATCACATGACCCAGGATTGCTTCCTATACACTATGTAGCAGAGGTTTGTTTGAACTTCTCATCTCCCATCATATACTCATGTTGAGATCACAGGGATGTGCTCCTACATATGGTTTGATGTGGTGGTCTAACACAGGGTTCCATGCATGCTAAGCAAGCACTCTACTAACTGAGCCTCATTTCCAACCCAGCATAGGTATTTTTCTTCCTTCCTTCCTTCCTTCCTTCCTTCCTTCCTTCCTTCTTTCCTTCCTTCCTTTTTGATTGTTTTTTGAGACAGGGTTTCTCTGTAGCTTTGGGGCCCATCGTGGAGCTCGCTCTGTAGACCAGGCTGGCCTCAAACTCACAGAGATCCTCCTGCTTGTGCCTCTCAAGTGCTGGGATCAAAGACATGCACCACCACCGCCCAGCGGTATTTTCTACTAAGATAGGATACCCAGGATATTTTTAAAAGTAGAGTACAATTTATTATTGACATATAACTTACCTATGAATAACTGCTAAAAGTATATACTTATAAAAGGTAAGATATTAATTTGAGTTGTTGTAGATAGAGTTAGAAGGAAAAAATAATTGTTACATTGTATCTTTGAAATAGTAAAAAAAAGTTGGAGAAATGAAAAGGGAATAAAGATTTTAATCACAATAGGAGAACATTTTACTTTGGGACCATGTAAAATTTAAATCATATTTTAAGGCAGACTCATGCCTTAAAATTTTTTTTAAGGTAGCTCATGCCTATATTACAGCAATTGGTAGGCAGAGGCAGAAAGATCACAAGTACAAGACCAGACTCATCTACAAGGTCTCACTTAACCCACCCCCATCATGTCTTGATAAAAATTAGACATTCAGTGCACCAGTTTTTTTTGTCTTCTTTTTCTTTTGCAGTGCTGAAGATGAAAACCTAAGCCTAACCCTAAATGAAAGGTAAGTACTCTCAGCTTCAGATCGTAAGTTTGAAAAAAATGGAAGAATGAATTAGAGAACTTCTAACAAAATTTCTTTTTTTGGACTTTAGTTTTCTGAAAAGTTAAAGTATAATGACAAATTGGATTGTGGTTTCTAAGAAAGTATCAAGTATCAAGGCTTAAAACATTGAAAAAAATTAAGGCTGGAGCTATGGCTCAGTGGTTAAAAGTGAACTGTTTTTTCAGGACCTAAATTTCAGTTCCAGCACCTATGTCAGGTAGCACACAACCCCCTGTAATTCCAGGTCCAGGACATCGGGTTTCTTTGGCACTGGCATTTACATACATTTATCCATGCAGAGGCACAAACACATAAACATCTTTTTTTTTTTTAATTGAGACAGGTTCTCTCTACATAGCCCTGACTATCCTGAAATTCACTACATTGACCATGCTGACTTTGAACTCACATTGATCCTGAGAGCTGGAACTAAAGGAGTGCGTTAGCGCTGGCCACCTGTCATTTTTTTCTTTTTCTTCTTTTTTTTTTTTCTTGAAACAGGGTCTACTCTATAGCCCTCACTGGCATTGAACTTGCTGTATAGACGAGGCAGGCCTGAGACTCACTATATAAACTGGCTTGGCCTCCAACTCAAGAGTTCTTTTGTCTCCTGCGTGATGGGATTAAAGGCATGAACCACTATACCTGGCCAAACACACATGCATACATATATAATACATACATATGTTTTACAAAAAAATATGGGAGGATAGAGAGATGTTCAGTGGTTAAGAAATTTCAGTTTCCACCACCTACATGGCTCATAATCATTCATAACTTCTGTTCCAGGGAATTCAATACTCTCTTCTGACTTCCAGAAGCATTAGTCATATGTATACATGGAGGCAACACACACACACACACACACACACACACACACACACACACACATTGTTTTTTGAGACAGGATTTCTCTCTTTAACAGCTCTGGCTGTCCTGGAACTCCTTTGTAGATCAGGAGACACGGCTTGTCTTGAACTCACTGAGATCTGCCTGCCTATCTCTCCCTTAAAGGTGTGCACCACCACCTCCCCATATAAATCTTAAAAAATGGAGAAATGAAAGAAACCTAATGTCTTAGTGGAATGTCAAGTTATTTCATTCTTTTTACTGAGTAGCCCAGGGAATGCAACATGGCCCCAAACTCATGGTCATTCTGATTTGTCTTTTCAACTGCTGAGAGAAATTCAGGAGTATGTCACTTCATCCTGCTCCATTCCCTTCTGAAATGATGTAAATTATAAATACTAACTGGCAGGGTGTACTTGACACAAACTAGAGTCATCAGAGAGGAAGGAACCTCAGTTGATGCCTCCATGAGATCCAGCTGTAAAACATTTTCTCAATTAGCGATCAATGGGGAGGGCCCAGCACACTGTGGGTGGTGCCATCCCTGGGCTGGTAGTCTTGAACACTGTAAGAAAGAATGCTAGGGCTGGAGAGATGGCTCAGCAGTTAAGAACATTGCCTGCTCTTCCAAAGGTCCTGAGTTCAATTCCCAGCAACCACATGGTGGCTCACAACCATCTGTAATGAGGTCTGGTACCCTCTTCTGGCCTTCAGGCATACATGAAGGCAGAATATTGAATACATAATAAATAAATAAATTAAAAAAAAAGCAGGCTAAACAAGCCATAGGCAGCAAGCCAGTAAAACACTCCTCTATGGCCTCTGCATCATCAGATCCTGCCCTGTTTGACATCCTGTACTGACTTCCTTTTGTGGTGGAAGTGTAAGACAAATAAACCTTTTCCTCCCCAACTTGCTTTTTGGTCATGGTGTTTCACTGCAGCACTAGAAACCCTAATTAAGACACAGAGGATGTGGAGAAATGGCTCAGTGGTTAAGAGCACAGGCTGCACTTCTAGGGGACCCTGATTTGATTTCTAGCACCAACATGGTTGCTCACAACTGACTGTAACTCCAGTTCCAGGAGATCTGATGTCCTCTTCAGGCCTCTATAGGTACTTCATGTATGTGGTGTATAGCTGCATACACAGATGAAACATCCATACACATATAATTTTAAAAAAACTATCTGTGGATGGGGTGGGGGCTGGTGAAATGTCAATAAATAAAGGCACTCGCCACTAAGCATGATCATCTAAGTCTGATCACTGGAATCCACATGGTAGAAAAAGGAAACCAAGCCTTACAAGTTAGTTGTACTCTGACCTCCACATGGGTACTGTGGCAAATGAATACACACATCATATACACATGCACACACACATATTCAGAATGAATGAATGCATAAATAAATGTAATAAAACCTTTTTTGTTTTGCTTTTAAATACCAGTTAGGGATGTAGATCAGTCAGTAAAGCTATAGAAACCTTATATAGCCTGTCCAACACACAGGAAGGTCTGGGTTTTATCCCCGTCACTGAATAAACTGGGTGTGATGGTGCATACCTGTATTCCCAAACACTCAAGAGACAGGAAGGAGGACAATAAGTTCAATGTCATACTAGGCCTCCCGGGGAGTTCAAGAACAACCTGGGCTATATAGGCCTGTTTCTAAATCAAAAGAACATTAATTAACCACCTGTATAGTTTAGGTTATCTTTTAAACATTTCATCATTTCAGTTTTAAGATTTCTGTTGTCTAAATTCTTTTTGTCCTTGGAAATCAAATTCAAATCTCCACAATTACTAAGCAAGCACTTTACTACCAAAATCCCATTCCTTAAGTTGTCTAATTTTAACTAAAAATATTCAAATACTAGGTAAAATATAAGTATTTTTAAAAATGACAAATGTATTATTTGACTCAGTAAAGTAAGTTTCCAAAAATAAAACAACTACAGAGTTTAGGTAAGTAGTTTCCTTTCTCCTGAGATACTATATTTTCAAGAAACATGTGGATATGACAACTTTGTGATTTCTCTTAGTTTTGATATCCAGAAAGTTCTGTTCAATTGTGTTGCCCAAATGTCCTGAATACTCTTAGGTCATTGTATTCTTGTACTTACATTTTTCCAGATTTTTTTTTTTTTTTTTGGTTTTTCGAGACAGGGTTTCTCTGTGGTTTTGGAGCCTGTCCTGGAACTAGCTCTGTAGACCAGGCTGGTCTTGAACTCACAGAGATCCGCCTGCCTCTGCCTCCCGAGTGCTGGGATTAAAGGCGTGCGCCACCACCGCCCGGCTTCCAGATTTTTATTTTATAAATTTCTCTCATAACTGAATTGTTCATGGAATGGACAGGAGCTACTTACATTTATAAATCTTTATTTTTTGAGACAATGTCTCATACTATAGCTCAAACTGGATTGGAACTTACTATGTAGGCCTGGTTGGACCTGAACTGCTGATAATTCTACTGTTTTAGTCTCCCAAGAACTAGGATTACAGGAAGGACCTATCACACCCAGCAGCCTCAGATATTTCAACAAGTTTTGAGTATCAGATCTTTGAAGTATGATCAGGAATATAAAATTTTATCTTAATCTACAGTCATGACATTCATATATTTTATTCAATTCATACACTATCATTAGACTTACTGTTTTCCCAGGTTGACGAAGACTTCTCTTTCGATTTTCTTTAGAAGTTTGTACTTGCTGATTTCCATTTACCTCCTAAAGACAGAAAAATTACTATTTCATTATTTATTTCTCAAAAACAGACAACAGTTGATTTTTTTCAAGACAGGGTTTCTCTGTGGCTTTGGAGCCTGTCCTGGAACTAGCTCTTGTAAACCAGGCTGGCCTCGAACTCACAGAGATCCGCCTGCCTCTGCCTCCTGAGTGCTGGGATTAAAGGCGTGTGCCACCACTGCCAGGCAACAGTTGATTTTTTTAAACCTTATGCACTGGCACATAATACAGATGCCATATGATTTTCTTATTTTAAGTGTACAGTTCAATAATTTTAAGATTATTCAGAATTGTAGAATTTACTACTATAGTATTAGAACAATTCATCACTCTAGAGCTCCTATAGAAGACTCACCTTGAGCTATCAGTCACTGCCTATCCCTTAATCTCCTGCCATTCCTAGTACTTTGTTTCAATAGCTTTCCAAATTCTGACTTGTTTTTTGAAAGTAGCTCATCTCTCTCTCTGTAGTCCTGGCTATCCTGAAACGTACAGACATCTGCCTGCCTCTGTCTCCCTAGTACTAGGACTAAAGGCATGCACCATCATGTCCAGTCTCAAATTCAGACTTATTTTTTTTGAGACAGTGTTTCTTTGTGTAATTGATGACTTTCATATGAACAAAATAATGGTATGTGATCTCTGTGGTTGGCTTCTTTCAATTAGTGGTTGCATGTATAGTGCTTTATTTTTTTATGGCTGAATAATTCTATTGTGTGGCTATAACTGTTTATGCAGTTAACTGTTTTTATACTTCTTGACAATAGTGATTGATGTCTTATGCATAGTTATTAAAATAAATCTTGGAAAGTGAAAAATTGTTGTCAATATTACTTTTCTCTAAAAAGACATACTTTTTTTTTTTTTTGAGACAGGGTTTCTCTGTAGCTTTAGAGCCTGTCCTGGAACTCTTTGTAGATCAGGCTGGTCTTGAACTCACAGAGGTCCGCCTGCCTCTGCCTCCCTAGTGCTGGGATTAAAGGCGCGCGACACCACAATATTTCTTGTTTTACATTATTTAACAGATTTTTTTCAAAAAAAATTTGGAGACAGTGAATGTAGATTCAAATTTGCCATGTGGCCCAGGCTGGCTGAAAATTTACAATCTTCTTGTCTCTGCCTCCTGAGTGCTGAAATTACAGGTTGCCCTTTCAGCTGGAGGCATGGGCCATTATCTTGTATGTGTGAGGCCCTGGATTCCCAATAGTGCTAAAGTTCTTTTTTTTTTTAAATTTTTTTTGAGACAGGGTTTATCCGTGTAACAGCCCTTGGTTCCTGAAACTCTCTGTGTAGACTAGGCTGGCCTCAAACTCACAGAGATTCACCTGTCTCTTTCTCCCAAGTGCTGGGATTAAAAACATGCAGCACCACTGCCCAACTTCTGCCTTTTCTTTTATCTTAGTGAAAGATATCCATCCCAAATTGAAGCTAGCTAGAAAGAATGTTTTGCTGCTGGAAGTAATAATTCTCAACATTTCTAATTTCTGTAAGTCCCCCCCTGCCACCCCAGAGTTTTATCCTGTAGCTAATGCTGGCCTGCAATGAACCATGTAGCTCAGGGTGGCCTCAAACTCACAGCTATCTTCTGCACCCCCTTCTCAAGTGTTGGGATGACAGGTGTGCACCACCACACCCAGTTTACGTTTCTGCTTCTTGCTTTCATCAGCATTCCAGTTTGAATGTTACCTTTAGCTAGTTCTAATTTCCTACTGAGAAATTTGGGGGAGAAAAAGATACGTAAACGAAGTAGTATAATCACTTCGACTCTGGGAGATATTTTATAATCAGCTCTATGGGAGAAATCCTGAGGCATATGTTGATTTCCATGCTGTGGAATATTCCTATTGTCTAATTTCAAACTGTCATTATGATGTTACTGAACAAGATGTTAGGAAGTTATGTTCTAGCATAGCACTGACAAAGTAGATTCTTTGTTCCATAACTTTGCATATATTTTATAGAATGCTCTTTTTCTGCTCCTAAATCTTTGAAAGTAACTTAAATGTCTAAAATAAAATACAAGCTGGGCATGGAGTATGCAGCTATACTCATTGTACACTGAAGGCATAGACAGGAGGAGCAAGGATTTAAGGTCATTCTCAGTTACACAGTGAACTCAACACCAGTTTGGGTGACCTGAGATCTTGTCTTGAAAAATCAAATCAAATCTGAACTGCTATTTAGTAAAATTAGTTATGGAAACTAAAACTGATTTTTGTCTTAGTATTTTATGCAAGATAGCTACAAAAAATCAATTTTAATGTAATCAATTTTTGTAAATAATCATTTTACAAGATAGAATATGAGTACTTTCTGGTACTTTAGAATACTTCTCTTAAGAGTCTAGATGATATCATTTCTCAGAACTTTTTTCAGATTCTTCTTACTAGTGTATTTTGACTAAAATTTTCATCTTTTCTTTGTACCTACATGTAATCTATTAAAACTTATATAACGACCTTGTATCATTGTTCTACTTCTCTCTCATCCATCTATCTATCTATCTATCTATCTCACCATCATCTCTCTCTCTCTCTATCTATCTATCTCACCATCATCTATCTATCTATCTCACTATCTATCTATCTATCTATCTCACCATCATCTATCTATCTATCTATCTCACCATCATCTATCTATCTATCTATCTATCTATCTCACCATCATCTCTCTCTCTCTCTATCTATCTATCTCACCATCATCTATCTATCTCACTATCTATCTATCTCACCATCATCTATCTATCTATCTCACCATCATCTATCTATCTATCTATCTATCTATCTATCTATCTATCTATCTCACCATCATCTATCTATCTATCTATCTATCTCACCATCATCTCTCTCTCTCTCTCACCATCATCTATCTATCTCTCTATCTATCTATCTATCTATCTATCTATCTATCTATCTCACTATCTATCTATCTATCTATCTATCTATCTCACCATCATCTATCTATCTATCTATCTCACCATCATCTATCTATCTCACTATCTATCTCACTATCTATCTATCTATCTATCTATCTATCTATCTATCTCACCATCATCTATCTATCTATCTATCATCTATCTATTTATCTATCTATCTCACCATCATCTATCTATCTATCTATCTATCTATCTATCTATCTATCTCACCATCATCTCTCTCTCTCTCTATCTATCTCACCATCATCTATCTATCTCACTATCTATCTCACTATCTATCTATCTATCTCACCATCTATCTATCTATCTATCTCACCATCATCTATCTATCTATCTCACCATCATCTATCTATCTCACTATCTATCTATCTATCTCACCATCATCTATCTATCTATCTATCTCACCATCATCTATCTATCTCACTATCTATCTCACTATCTATCTATCTATCTCACTATCTATCTATCTATCTCACTATCTATCTATCTATCTATCTATCTATCTCACCATCTATCTATCTATCTATCTATCTATCTATCATCTATCTATTTATCTATCTATCTCACCATCATCTATCTATCTATCTATCTATCTATCTATCTATCTCACCATCATCTCTCTCTCTATCTATCTCACCATCATCTATCTATCTCACTATCTATCTATCTATCTATCTATCTCACCATCTATCTATCTATCTATCTATCTCACCATCATCTATCTATCTATCTCACCATTATCTATCTATCTATCTATCTATCTATCTCACCATCATCTATCTATCTATCTCACCATCATCTATCTATCTATCTATCTATCCATCCATCTATCTATCTCACCATCATCTATCTACCTATCTATCTATCTATCTATCTATCTATCCATCTATCTATCTATCTCACCATCATCTATCTATATCTATCTATCTATCTATCTATCTATCTATCTCACCATCTATCTATCTATCTATCTATCTCACCATCATCTATCTATCTATCTATCTATCTCACCATCATCTATCTATCTATCTATCTATCTATCTATCTCACCATCATCTATCTATCTATCTCACCATCATCTATCTATCTATCTATCTCACCATCTATCTATCTATCTATCTATCTATCCATCATCCATCTAAATATGTGTGTGTGTCCCTGGCACATAGTATGTACCTGACACACAATAAATAACTACTTAAGAAATGCTTTAAAATATGGGGTTGGAGCGATGGATCAGCTGTCAAGAGTGCTGGCTGCTCTTTTAGAAGACCTAGGTCCAATCTGTAGGACTGACATGGCAGCTCACACCTATCTATAACTCCAGTTCCAGAGGATCTGACACCCTCACACAGACATACATAAGGACAAAACATCAAGGCAATAAAATAAAAAAGTAAATAAACCATTAAAAAAAGAACAAAATACTGGAAAAATAACCAGAAGAGGTGGTGAATGCATCTAAGACCAGCACTCAGGAGGCAAGGGTAGGCAGATCCCTGAGATTCAGCCTGGCATACATAATGAGTTCCAAGACTGTCTATATATGTGTGTGCACAGACAGACAGACAGACAGACAGACACACACACACACACACAGAGAGAGAGAGAGAGAGAGAGAGAGAGAGAGAGAGAGAGAGAAAGCGCCAGCCCCTGTCTTAAAACCAAACCAAACCAAACCAACAAACAAAAAATATAGAAAACTAAGTTCACACATGAAGGGGGAATTACAAAGGGCGTTTACCATTTTACTTTGAAAGATTTTTCCACTTCTTGTTTTGCTTTCAGATACTTCAAGTTCAGATGTTTTACTGACTAACTGTTCAACCTAGAAAAGATATTTCACAAAACCATATAACATAGTAAGTGGGGTCCAAATATTAATCATATAATGGTTAGTATCTTGTGCTAGATAGTGACTCACACTTTTTTTTTTTCCTTTTTGGTGTTTTGAGACAGGGTTTCTCTATGCATCTCTGACTGTCCTGGAACTCACTCTGTAGACCTAGTTGACCTTGAACTCACAAAGATCCACCTGCCTCTGCCTCCTCAGTGCTGGGATTAAAGGTGTGCACTACCACTGCCTGGCGTGGTTTACACTTCTATTCACAACACTCAAGAGGCAGAAGGAGGACTGCCATAAGTTTGAGGCCAGCTTAGTCTAGTAAGTTCCAGGCTAGCTAAGGTTACATAATAGGACCCTCTCTCAATTCCTCAAACAAACAAACAAACAAGAATTTGTAAGATTTTATCTAGCTCTGAAATTCTTAGTCTATGAGCATTAATTTTATTTTACATTTATTATTGGGGAAAGAAGAATGTACATGACAGTGCATATGTTAAAGATCAGAGAACATCTTGAAGGAATTGTTTTTTTTTTTCTTCTATCAGGTGAGTCTTGGGAATCAAACAGAAGTCATCAGGTTTGGTAGCAAGTCCCTTTATTTTCTGAGTCATTTCACCAGCCCTCTACAAACATCTTAAGATTTATTATTAAATAAATTCACCTTTTAATATGTAATATTTTAATCTATAATAATTTATCAAAATACATACTTTTATCCTATGATACATAAAAAATCTGAGGAATAATGAAATATGCATATAAAAAACCATCTTTTAAAAAAATTAAAGCAGGGGTTGGACAGATGGCTCAAAGGTAAAGAGCACTGACTCTTTACAGAAGACAAGGGATCTTTCATGGTGGCTCACAACTCCCAGGGGATCTGATGTCCTCTTCTAGCCTTCATGGACACCAGACATTCATATAGTTCACATAAATATATGGCAAAATGCTCATGCACATAAAATAAACAAATTTAAAAATAATTTAAGGCCAGATGTAATGATTTACATATATGATCCCAGTACTCAAGAAGCAGAAGTAGGAACATGGCTGCAAGCTTGAGGCAAAGTAAAACAAGACAAAAAATAAAATTGAAAGCCAGCTACCTGAAAATGAGAAATTGCAGGACTTGGAGTTTTTTTGAACTGCATAATTTCTTCTTCCATACAATCTAAATTTGGTTCTGTTAAAAAAAGAAAGGAAGTTAAAATGGTGTGTGGCGGGTGGTGGTGGCGCATGCCTTTAATCCCAGCACTTGGGAGGTAGAGGCAGGCAGATCTCTTTGAGTTCGAGGCCAGCCTGGTCTATAAGAGCTAGTTCCAGGACAGGCTCCAAAGCTACAGAGAAACCTTGTCTCGAAAAACAAAACAAAACAAAAACAAAAACACAAGCAAAAAACAAAAACAAGTTAAAATGGTGTAAAATTGAATTGGTAGTTTATAAACATTTTTGTTAGCTTCTTACCTTCAATTTCAGAAGCTCCCAAGTTTTCTTTTTGTTCATCCATTTTATTTTTAATGTCAAAATTATTCTATATAAATATAAAGAAAAATTGAACATATTTTAAGACTAAATGAAAACAATTAGGTAGGAATATTAATGAACACATTTGCTTTATATAAAGGTTAAATAAATACAACTAACTTAAGCTTGCTAGAAAGAAAATGACGCTAGAATTACACCATGAGGCAAATTTCAAAATTTTGTTTTGTTTTGGGAGACAGTGTTTTTCTGTGTAACAACCCTGGCTGCCCTAGAACTTGCATTTTAGACCAGGCTGGCCTTGAACTCAGAGATCTATATACCTCTGTCTCCTGAGTGCTGGGATTTAAAAGTGTGCACCACCATGCCAAGCTTATTTATGCATTTTTGAGACAGAGTCTATTACTGACTGAACCTGGAGCTAAGTGTTTTGGCCAGCACATTCCTGGAACCCTCCTGTTTCTAGTCCCAGCCCACCCAGTGCAAGGGTTATAGATTTGGACAATCTCATGCAGTTCTGACATGGATTCTAGGAAGCTGATCATATAAATCTTTATGTTTGTGCAGAAGAACTTTACTCACTGAAACTTTTCTCTCATTCTGAGACTCAAATATTTTAAAGAATGCTACAAAAATCCTAGCTGGCATGGTGGTTCACACCTGCAATCTCAGCATTTAGGAGGTGGAGGCTGGAGGATTAGGAGTTTAATGGTAGCCTCAGTCACACAGCAAGTTAGCAGCTAGCCTGAATCCTGTCTCTTAAGAACAAGATCCTGTGAGATGGCGCAGCAGATAAAGTACTCAAGAACAGGCCTAGCAGTCAGAACCTCATCTCCTGTATAAGCAGCCATTTGATCCTGTCTTAGAATATAAGTTCTTCCAACCTTTTGATTTTACTACCATACTTATTTCTAAAGTAAGATCTCTAAATATCTATTGAAGTCCTCAAACGCAATGTTTGCTACTATTGTACATTACATTTCTTTAAATATGTTCACGCTTACATGATTGTCATCTTCTACATCATCTTTGTCCATTAGAATTTTTCGAAATGGTATTTTTGATTGTTTTGGTGTTAATATGGTTGAATCAATATTTTCCATTCGTTCTTTCTCAGTGGTCACTTTTAATCTGAAGGTGTGAAAAGGTGTTGGGACTTCTCCCACATTTAAGTATGTAGGGTTCCCACCAAATATTATTCCTTCACTATCACCATCCTTAAAACCTGGAGGTTGGTAATCTGGGGGAGTAACTGCAAAAAAAGGAAGTATAAACCATACCATTTATAAAACTGAAGAAGTTGAACTAGTCATATAGAAACACAGTAAGGTTAATAAATTCAGGTAGAGAAACCTAAGACGAAATGGAGAGATGCACATCCTATATCAAAATCCTCATTCCTTAAGGTTAACATGCATTTTCTTAACCAGTTGCAGGATTGTGAGCAAATTATTTATCATTCTTGATTTGGTTTGTCAGATGGGGAAAGTAACAACACCTCCCCACAAGAGGTCGCGGTGGATATAAATTAGTAAAGAGTTAAATGTTCTGAACTGAACAAGCACATGAGTAAGAGTTAAAAGGTGTTAATTGTTGCTGTTTTATGTTCTAAAAAATATTATACATGGATTAAAAAGAATGTTTTATGTTTATATAGAAAACATTATACAAATATTAGTAATCTTTCATGTTTGTGTACATTTTATGAAATATATATCCTTAAACATCCTTTAAAAATTCAGGGAGATCCAGAGAACCTAGACAACAAAGAGGACCCTAAGAGAGACATACATGGACTAATCTATATGGGAAGTAGAAAAAGACAAGATCTCCTGAGTAAATCGGGAGCATGGGGACCATGGAAGATGGTTGAAGGGGAGGGGAGAGGAAGGAAGTGGAGCAGAGAAAAATGTAGAGCTCAATAAAATCAATAAAAAAAATCAGGGAAAAAAAATCAGGGAGAGCTGGGCAGTGGTGGCACACGCTTTTAATCCCAGCACTTAGGAGGCAGAGGCAGGTGAATCTCTGTGAGTTCAAGGCCAGCCTACGATACAGAGCTAGTTCTAGGATAGCCAGGGCTGTTACACAGAGAAACTCTGTCTAGAAAAACAAAACAAAAAAGCAAAATAAAATTCAGGCAGAACATGCCTAACTTCTTTTATTCAGTACTCTGTAAGTGCAAGGGATGGTCAGTAACAAGAGCATTGCTGCAGACCCTCTGTGATTTTAACAGTTCATATAGTTGTTGTTGTCTTTTTTAATAGGATGTAACATAATTTACTTACTTAAGTCTCCAAGGAAGACATTCTGTTTGTTTATACTTTGTTCCTATTTTAACCACTACTATAATGAAATTTCTTATAAATATATAATCTTTGAATATTTGTGCAAGCTATTCTCAATATATTTTTCTAGGTATATTATTTATACTTAAAATATTAAAATTTGGGGTAAGAGTTATGGCTTCATAGTAGAATGCTTGCCTAGCATGCACAAAGCCTTAAATTCAAGCCCCAGCACCACAAAGCCAAATCCTTTTTCCCAATTATGAGGTATTTATTCATTGTATATACCTGAAAGAAACACTGCATATTTATTTTTCTGTTCTCTACAACAAAATTATGAAATAATGATGTAAAATACTTTTAAAATTAAAACACAACCAGATTAGAAATAAAACACAGACAACTAAATCTTTACACAGCTGTCTATAAGAACATAGGTGGTGAGCCGGGAGGTGCTGGCACACGCCTTTAAAGCCAGCACTCAGGAGGCAGAGGCAAGCAGATCTCTGAGTTCGAGGCCAGCCTGGTCTACAAGAGCTAGTTCCAGGACAGGCCCCAAAGCTACAGAGAAACCCTGCCTGCTGCCTGGAAAAACAAAAACAAAAACAGAAAAAAAGGACATAGGTGTGGTGTTGCTGGGCATGCGGAAGTGTATGCCTTTAATTTCAGCATTAGGGAGGCAAAGGCAGGAGGCCCTGTGAGTTTGAGGTCAGTCTGGTCTTCATGGAGAGTTTGAGTACTACCTGGGCTACACAGAGAGACCCTGTCTCAAAAAACAAAACAAAACTTGGCAGTTTAAGCCTATGGTAAATATTTCAGGGGATGTTCGCAAAATATAGGCCACAGAGCAAGTGTTGGGAAGCATGAGAAAGCAAATCTGCCTATAACTATACAGACAGGCCATTCAGCCACATACCCACAGATAAACTCAACTATTGCAAAAAGAAAAAAATTCCCTGAAACATCTGTTCAGTTGGCTTCTACACCATATTAATCCACTGTGTGGGTACCGAGCTCAGGTGTTTCAGCATGACTAATAGAGAGGAGAGCAAAACAAGGGTGGCTGGTACTTAGAATGTAGGCACTCAAGTGTATCCTGGCCGACCTGCCCAGCTCCTTAGTGCTATGTTGAAAACCAACATTTTTTTTTGATACTGTCAGAATATCTTCTGAAAATTTTGTTCCTGTATGCATTCTCTGAAGAAGGTTTAAGAGCACATATTTTCTCAATTATGGGTTCACAAGTTTTGCTAATCTGGTAAATAAAAAGCAGCATTTCTAGTTCATTTCTTTAATTATGAGTAAGTTATATTTACTACAGATGTTTCTATCACTAGAGAAATACATTTTAAAAAAAGATTTATTTATTTTATGTATGAGTGCTCTATCGACTTTAGGCCAGAAGTGGGCATCAGATCCCACTATAGATGGTTGTGAGCCATCATGTGGTTGCTGGGAATTGAACTCAGGACCTCTAGAAGAGCAGCCAATGCTCTTAATTGCTGAGCCATCTCTCCAGCCCCAAGAAATCCATTTTAAATCTGACTTTTGCCAGAGATCCATCTGCCTCTGCCTCCCAGATGCTGGGATTAAAGGGGTGTGCCATTACTACCTGGCAACATTTTTGTTTTCCAATATTCATTTTATTTTTATTCATTTTGTGTGTGTCTGCCTGTCTGTCTTTGTCTATATGCTTGGGAAGGCTATGCCCTGGACATGGAGTTACAGGCAATTCTGTTACCTGACATAATTAGTGCTGGGAACCAAACTTTTCCTCTGTAAGAGCAGCAAATGTTCTTAACCTTTGAATCAGATGCCCAATCCCCAATGTTTCTTTTTCAAATACTCATATTAAACGCAAGTTTTCTAATTTCAAAGACTCTGTAACAATATAGGTGCCAAAATATTTATTAAGTGGAAACTAATTTTTGAAATATAAAACTAAAATAAGATATACTGAAAGTAGTACCTTCATCATAGTAAAAAAGTTTCATGGTCAAACAAACATCATTAGGTAAAGGTTCTAGATTTTGCATTAGGACATAAATCTTCCGAATTAGGAGAATACTTGCTTTCTTGGTTTCAGCAGATGTTGTACTAGATTTATTGTTTTGATTTTTGCTAGAAAAGAATCAGAAGTCAATTCTAGTATTATTTCACATTTTAACAACTTAAGATAACTAGTTTGAAAATTAACACAAAATATTTTAATGTCACTATTATAAAAATTTAGTATGACTATTAGCATCATTATGAGCTAAATATAAATTTTATACAAGTAAAACAAATACGCTTTTTATTCACAGTGTTTAAAAGAAATGAATGATAGATTTTATTTCTAACCACTCAACTCCCTTTCTTGTAATTAAAATAGTATACAATTAGAACATAATCTTGTCTTGTGCATTCTAAGTTCTGATCCATTTTGAGAGCTTGTTTAGCAGTTCTAGCAGAAAAATCACAAACCCTGAATGAAGAACAATCCTTCACTATCAGAGAAGGTCATCCTCTTTGACCGAGTGTGAAGCATTGGGAAGGAATCACCCGCACAGGTGATAAAGGAAGGAAGCACCAAGCTAGGCAGCCAGAACAGTCAAATTAATCCTGGGTACCAACTAATGGTTGACAGATGTCACAGCCACATTGATTGCACATTCCACTACTCCATTTTGTAAAGCCAAATTGCTGATTGGGAATTTGAAAAGTTTCAGAAATAACCTTGGAGTCAGCTAAATAGTGACAACTGATAACATAAAAATAAAACTAAAGAGCAATACCTTATAAAGTCCATGATTGGTCCATTTTTGGTGTATTTGAACTTAAACTGGTAACATTCTGAAATTGTCTTAAATAGAAAACATTGCAGTTACATAACTGATGCAGAGTTCTGCCTGCCATAGGACTTTAAACATGCAGTCACTAGTTTTCCCTAATGTGTTAATTCCTATTGGTCTTTTAAGTTCTCACAGTTGATGCTAATAGTCTGGGATTTGGTAGTTCACTTTTGGAGAGAGAGAGTCCCCAACTCACTACAATACCTGTTATAGATACTAAGTGGTAGGAATGCTTCACTAGGCAAGTTGGGAAGGAACCACACCTCAGCAGAGTGGGTGAGGGCTGTGGTTTGAATTGTTTGGAAAGTTTATGTATTGAAAACTTAAGTCCCTATTGCAACAATTTGAGGAATGGGATTTTTTTTTTCTAGAGCCAAAAAATGATGACTGTTTTAACTGCAGTCACATTTTTTTTTTTCTTTTTGTTTTTCGAGACAGGTTTTCTCTGTAGCTTTAGAGCCTGTCCTGGAACTAGCTCTTGTAGACCAGGCTGGCCTCGAACTCACAGAGATCTGCCTGCCTCTGCCTCTCGAGTGCTGGGATTAAAGGCATGGGCCACCACTGCCCAACGAAGTCACAGTTCTTGACACGATTTTGCGCAGTATCTAGGATGCTTATTTTATCATTAAAAGCAGTTGAAGCCAATCTGATCAACTACTGTTAAACAAAAGCACAAAGATTGCACTGGGCAGACACCCATCAAATTTACAGCATTTTTGTTATTGATGTAAAAGACCCCACTAGACAGGGCAATCAAATACCAAAGTTTCTGTTTTGAGTTGATACAGCTAGATTATAGTTGACTATCTAGAGGAAAGGAATGTGATCTTAAAAATATAGTTAGGTTAAGGCAGTGGTTTTCAATCTTTCTAATGCTGGACACTTTAATACAATTCCTTATGTTTTGGTGATCCCTCAACTACAAATGATTTTTATTGCTGTAACTGTAATTTTACTTATGTTATAAATCATGATGTAAATATCTGTTTTTTACAATGGTGTTAGGCAACCCCTAAGAAAGGGTAATTCAACCCTCAAAAGGATCTTGACCCACAAGTTGAAAACCACAATAAAAAGAAAATAATACAAATAAACCCCCCAAAAACCGAGTAATCCCAGAGGGTAGAGGCAATACTATCACAGTGATTTCATGGGCAGCGTGGACTTCATACTGGGTTTAGGCCAGTCTGCACTATGGAAGACGTCTCTGTCTTTAATAAAGATGGGAGGGAAGAGTGGCACAGGCATTTAATCCCAGCACTTGGGAGGCAGAGGCAGATGGTTCTCCAGGAGTTCAAGGCCAGTCTGGTCCACACAGCTGGTTCCAGGACAGCCAGGGTTACACAGAGAAACCCTGGTTCGAAAAAAAAAACAAAAGATGGGGAAGGTGCTGAGGTTGGAGTTCATTGATAGAGGGCTTGCTATGATACAGGAAATCTGGCTTGGTAGCACAAATCTGTAAATCCCAGCACTCAGGAGGTGTGAGGAACAGAAGTTCAAGGTCATCTTCAGCTACGAAGCAAGTTTGGGGCCATCCTAGATTACACAGGGAGACCTTGTCTCAACAGTAAAGAATATTGTATGGAGTCAGAAGTCATGCAACATAGGTTATTTTTCAGTTTATTAGGCTCATGGGCTAAAATCAGTTACAAACATCTCTCGTAGTGAATATATTTCTCTCTTAAAATATAACAACACAAACCATGCCTCACCTCAGAAGTTTCTACAAGGTTCAAACATGAAAAAAAATATGGAAGTATATTGATTAAAATACAAAAGCGTGCCAGGCAGTTGTGGTGCACACCTTTAATCCCAGCACTTGGAAGGCAGAGGCAAGAGAGATCCTCTTTTTTGTTCTGTGAGTTCAAGGACAATCTACAGGTCTACAGAGTGAGTTTCAGGACAGCCAGAGCTACACAAAGAAACTGTCTCAAGGCAATATTACCAAAAGCAACCTACAGATTCAACGCAATGCCCATCAAAATCCCAGAAAAAATTCTTTAAAAACCTCGAAAGAACGGTACTCAACTTCATATGGAAAAGCAAAAAACCCAGGATAGCCAAAACAATCCTGGGCAATAAAAGAACTTCTGGAGGCATCACAATCCCTGACTTCAAACTCTACTACAGAGCTACAGTACTGAAAACAGCCTGGTATTGACATAAGAACAGACAGGAGGACCAAAGGAACTGAATAAAAGACCCAGATATCAATTCACACATGTTCGAACACCTGATTTTTGACAAAGAAACAAAAAATATAAAATGGAAAAAAGAAAGCATATTTAACAAGCTGGCATAACTGTATGTCAACATGTAGAAGAATGAAAATAGATCCATATCTATCACCATGCACAAAACTCAACTCCAAATGGATCAAAGACCTCAACATAAAGCCAGCCACACTGAACCTTATAGAAGAGAAATTGGAAGTACACTTGAACGCATTGGCACAGGGAACCACTTCCTAAATATAACCCCAGTGCACAGATACTGAGAGAAACAATTAATAAATGGGACCTCCTGAAACTGAAAAGCAAAGGACACAGTCAACCAGACAAAATGACAGCCTACAGAATGGGAAAAGATCTTCACTAACCCCACATCAGACAGAGGTCTGATCTCCAAAATATACAAAGAACTCAAGATATTGGACACCAAAAGATCACATAATCCAATAAAAAAAATGGAGTGCGGACCTAAACAGAGAACTCTGAACAGAGGAATCTAAAATGACTAAAAGACACTTAAGGAAATGTTCAACATCCTTAGTCATCAGTGAAATGCAAATCAAGGCAACTCTGAGATTCTATCCTACACCTGTAAGAATGGCCAAGATCAAAAACACTGATGACAGCTTATGCTGGAGAAGTTGTGGAGAAAAGTTGGTACAACCCCTTTGGATGTCAGCGTGGTGATTTCTCAGAAAATTAGGAAACAACCTTCCTCAAGACCCAGTAATACCACTTTTGGGTATATCCAAAGGATGCTCAATCGTACCACAAGGACATGTGCTCAACTATGTTCATAGCTTTGTTTGTCATAGCCAGAACCTGGAAACAATCTAGATGCCCCTCGACTGAAGAATGGATAAGGAAAATGTGGTACATTTACACAATGGAGTATTACACAGCAGAAAAAAAAACCCAACGTCTTGAATTTTGCAGGCAAATGGATGGAGCTAGAAAACATTATTTTGAGTGAGGTAACCCAGGTACAGAAAGACAATTATCACAAGTACTCATGCATAGGTGGTTTTTAAACATAAAACAAAGAAAGCCAGCCTACAAACCACAATCACAGAGAACTAAGACAACAACAATGTAGACACTAAGGAGACTTACATAGATCTATTCTACATGGGAAGTAGAAAGTAGAAAAAGATAAGATTTCCTGAGTAAATTGGGAGTATGGGGGCCTTGGGGGAGGGCTGAACGGGGGAGGGGAGAGGCAGGGAGGGGAGCAGAGAAAAATGTAAAGCTCAATAAATATCAATAAAAAAGTGTCTAAGAGCAAAAAAAAAAGAAACTGTCTCAAAAAAAGGAAGAAAGAAAGAAAAACAAACAAAACCAAGAATCATTAATTATAAAAAGGATTTGTGGTTGGATATTAGAAACATTACATTTCTAAAACTTCTAACTCAAGCATACTTACCTGAGGATTTTCTGGATTGGTGTATACCTATGTAAAAATGCATTATAATTAAGTGAGGCTAAGCATTCAGAAAGAACAAAATTGGACATTAAAGTCTTGAGTTGTTAAAAAAAAAACCAAAAAAACAGAATGACCCTTCTAATAAGAAGTTTACTTCTAGCCAGGTAGTGGTGGCACACACCTTTAATCCCAGCACTGAGGAGGCAGAGGCAGGTGGATCTCTATGAGTTCGAGGCCAGCCTGGTCTACAGAGTGAGTTCCAGGACAACCAAGGCTACACAGAGAAAATCTGTCTTGAAAAACCAAAATAATAATAATAATAATAACAATAAAATAAAATAAAAAATTACTTCTTTTTCTCTAGGACTGAAGAGATGGCTCAGTGGTTAGGAACACTGGCTGTTCTTTCAGAGGACCCAGGTTCAATTCCCAGCACTTACACGGCAGCTTACAACTATCTGTAGATCTAGTTCTAGGGGATCTGACACCTTCACACAGACATACATGTAGGCAAAATACCAATGCACATAAAAATAAATCCTAAAAAAGTGAACTTCTTTTTTCCCACTGGGTTTGTCATCTGATTAAATAAAATGAAATAATTTGACAGTTTCAGTATCACTAAGTAAAGGAAAAATTTGACAGTGTTAAAATACACAATTTAAAAGCACTTACAGCTAGAATGATCATCCGTAGCTGAAATACAAGAAAACAAATTAATTAATTGTATTCTGTAAAATGGATTTTTATGATGGATATAAAAATTCTTTGTACTTGCTCAGGGTAGAGCAAGTACATAGCTCAGCAGTAGAGCACACACTTAGTACATGTGAGACCCTGAGCTCAATCTTTAGTGTTCCCCCAACCCAAGGAGGAACTTTTGTTCTATCTCAACATTTCTTTCTTCTCTGTGTGTGTGTGTCTGTAGGGGGTAGGTTGTGGCGCTTTTTGAGACAGAGTCTCACTAAGTAGCCTTGACTGTCCTGGAACTTATTATATAAACCAGGCTGGCCTTGAACTCATTGAGATCCACCAGCCTCTGCCTCCCCAGTGCTGGGATTAAAGGCGTGTGCCACCACTGCCTGGCTTCAACATTTATTTCTAAAAACAAGTAACCATTGTGGAAGATACACTTCAAATCATGCCTATTTTCCCAAATAATTTCTTTGGCTTTCTGATGGCTAAGATTCATGTCAGTATTTTATTTCACTGACTTAATCAAATAGAACATTATTGCTAGTTAGAAGGTGTGCTGGCACACACTTTAATCCCAGCACTCAAGAGACAGAAGATGGCAGAACACTCAGTTTGAGACCAACCTGGTGTCTATAGTGAGTTCCAGGCTGTCAGAGCTACAAAGTGAAACCCTGACTCAAAAAAGAAATAATTAGGGGGTTGGAGAGATGCTTCAGTGGTTAAGAGCACTGGCTGCTCTTCCAGAGGTCCTGAGTTCAATTCCCACCAACCATATGGTGGCTCACAACCATGGCATGTGGGCATACATGGAAGCAGAATGTTGCATACATAATAAATAAATCTTTTAAAAAAGAAATAATTAAAGTTGTTCTAATTCCCTATAGCTTCTCTAAAAATTATAATGGCATTTCATACTATTGAAAAGAATTTATTTCTTTTTGTTGTTTTTGAGGCAGGGTCTCTCTATGTAGCCTTGGCTGTCTTGGAACTCTCTATGTAGACCAGACTGATCTCGAACTCACAGAGGTTTGCTTGTCTCTGCCCCCCCAAATGAAGGGATTAAAGGCCTGTGCCACCATTGCCCAGCAATATTTCTTAATTAAAATCTAAAAATAAGTTTCCTTGGGTTGAGGCTGTATATCAGTGGCAGAGTACTTATCTAATATGTCTAAGGCTCTGAATTCAGTTCTAAGCACAGGAAAAATAAATGTTCCCATGTAATTCAAGTTAAGTTGGCACAAATTCTGAAATAGTTAAATTTACATTTCAGGCTTTGAGTCAGGGTCTCACTCTGTGCCAGAGTTAGCCTGAACTCATTATATAGCCCAGGCTGGACATGAACTAATGGTGTATGTGAAAATAGTGAAATTTATGGATTTTTTTTAAAGACAGGTTTTCTCTGTGTAGCCCTGGCTGTCCTGGAACTCATTCTCTACACCAGGCTGGTCCCAGACTTAGAGATCTGCCTGCCTCTGCATCCCTGGTGCTGTACTACCACTGCCCCACAATGAAATTTTAATTAAGATTTTACAATAGACTACAAGCCTTTTTACATAGTATCATTTCAAGTAATATGTACAGAGAAGTTTAGTTCTAGCAGAATTTTGGAGGTGAATTTTTATCCCTAGTCCCTAGCTTTTCCATTAAGACAATAAATGTGAAACACCATATACATTCTGGCACATAGGAATGTTGGTAAGCTAGCAATGGTTAGCAAAACATTCGGTAAAAGAAGTAAATACTGCTGTATCCCATACTGGCAATAATTACATGATAGAAAACAGCCTTGAATTCCTGATCCTCTTGTCTCTGCCTTCCATGTTCTAGGTTTGTAGGCATGTACCATTATGGTTAGCAATAAGTAATAATTATTATCATTATCAAGTGCAAGAGGGTCTCACAGTGTATCCCTGTCAGGCCTTGAACTCACAGACATCTGCCTAATACTGCCTCTAGAGTGCTAGGATTAAGAGTGTACAAAAATATTTCTTTTCTTCTTTCTTCCTTTTTTCTTTTCTGTCTCAAAAATTAAAACCAGAACAAATTATTAAAATACTAGTATAAGCCGGGCGGTGGTGGCGCACGCCTTTAATCCCAGCACTCGGGAGGCAGAGGCAGGCGGATCTCTGTGAGTTCGAGACCAGCCTGATCTACAAGAGCTAGTTCCAGGACAGGCTCCAAAACCACAGAGAAACCCTGTCTCAAAAAACCAAAAAAAAAAAAAAATACTAGTATAAGCATGGATATAGAATACATGCAAAACTAATACAATATTTTAAAACAGTCCATTTTTGTAAGCTAATATGTGCTATTAATGCTAATAAATGAGTGTTAATTTGTTAAACCTAGCTTGGAAAAAATTGTTTAGTATTCATTGCATTAGTTTAAATGAATTAAAGACTGGATTTTAAAATATTCAAATGCATCCAGGTATGGTTACCCATGTCTTTAATATTAGCAGTCAAGGAGGCAAAGGGAGATTGAATTCTTGTGAGTTCAAGGCCAGTCTGGCGTACATAGCAAGTTCCAAGCCAGTCAGAACTATGTAGTGAGATCTTGTCTCAAAAATAAAAAAAAACTCAAATGTGGGCCTGGTAAGCTGGTTCAGCAGTTAAGAGCAGTTATGAATGCCTGCTGTTCTCGAGGACCAGAGTTTGGTTCTCAGCAGTCATAATGGGTAGCTCACAGCAAGTATCTCTAGCTCTGTGAGATCTAACACCCCTATCTGGCCTCCATGGGCACCATCAGACATGAGCACACACATATACACATACATACAAATAAAAATAAATCTTTAAATTATTCAAATGCTCAATTTTTTAGTAATTGAGACTGATCTATATCAAGTTAGTTTAAATTACCATCTTACTACTTGACAACTCCTGTTGTAGCTCTAGGGAAGGAAAGAAGAGAGAGCGAAAGACTTACGTATTTCTTCTGTAAAGCATCATAGGATCCTAGCATCCTAAAAAAAAAAGTCGAAGATTTGCTTTTATATTTAATGCATTTTCAGAAAATAATTCTTTTCACAAATCTCTATATTTACCCTTACAAAATAAAACTAATAGTCAAATTAAAGCATCTTTCTTATTAACTAGCTTAAAACTGAACAAAATAAAGGTTATAATAGGGGCTGGCGAGATGGTCTGGTGGCTGACAGTGCTTACTGCCCTTTTGGAGGACCTGGGTTTTAATCCCAGCACCCATAAGGCACTTCACAACTGCCTATAACTACAGTTACATTCTCTTTTGCTCGTCTTGGACTTCTGAACTCACATGGTACACATACATGTATTCACGCACATACACATAAAAGTTTTTTTCCCAGCACTCGGGAGGCAGAGGCAGGCAGATCAGCCTGGTCTAAAGAGTGAGTTCCAGGACAGTCAGGGCTACACAGAGGAAACCCTGTCTTAAAATACAAAACAAAATAAAGAAAAACTGTAACAATGAAACAGAAATATGGAGATGGGAGGACAGAAAGAAAACTATAAAATATCCAGTAGCTATTTGTAGAGCTATAATAGAAAAATGAATCCTATTTACATGGAGCATGAAATAAAAAAATTAATGCCTATATTTAAAGAACTAAAAACATAGTACCCAGAGCTAAAAGGTTAGTCACTAAAATCTGGTTATACACTGAAAAGTATTCAATGTACAAAAAGTAGTCCTCACACCCCCTTCAGCAAAAAATGCCTGGATGGTGGTGGTGCACACCTTTAATCCCAGCACGTGTGAGGCAGAAGCAGGTGGATCTCTGTGGCCAGTCTGGTCTGCAGAGCTAGTTTCAGGACAGATAGGGCTGTTTCACAGAGAAACCCTGTCTCAAAACACCAAGAAAAAAAAAAGTAGTGATTATCTGCCTTTAGGCATTCTTTTACTTACCACTTCACTAACTGTGAAGAACCTGGACAATTTTTATCTTCTTTTAGAATTTTGACACAAAGATCTAAATAAAAATGAAATATAGAAGTACTTATAAATAGTTGATTTAATTATATTTATTAGCATTACATGTGAATGTGTATGGGTACACATGTAGTGATATCATGTTTGTGCTTTAACAAATCTGAAGATCAGAGTGCAGAGGTAAGTCACTAGAGGCCAGGGAGTGGTGGCACACACCTTTAATCCCAGGACTTTGGAGACAGAGGCAGAGGGATCTCTGTTAGTTCAAAGCCATCATGTGCTATACAAAATTGATCCAGTCTGACCAAGTTCACACAAAGGCGATCCCATACCTTTAATCCCAGCACTACGGAGGTGGAGATAGGAGTGATATGGCTGGGCAGAGAGGGGAATATAAGGCGGGAGGAGACAGGAGCTCAGTGCAGTCTGAGTTTTAGTGGAGAAAGACAGAGTCTGGAGATGCAGTCTGAGGACAGGATTGCCCCTTCTGTCTGAGAAGTAAAAGTCTCTCTAGTGTCTGGCCGCACTGCTTCTCTGATCCTTCAGCTTTCACTTCCTGAGAGCTGACTCCAAGTTTTTATTATTAGGAACAGTTAGAATTCATGCTACATACACTTGTTTTAAACACGTATGTGTGGCAGGCAGAAACTTTTTTTTTTTTTGAATTTTCGAGACAAGGTTTCTCCGTAGCTTTTGGTTCCTGTCCTGGAACTAGCTCTTGTAGACCAGGCTGGCCTCGAACTCACAGAGATCCGCCTGCCTCTGCCTCCCGAGTGCTGGGATTAAAGGCGTGCGCCACCAACGCCCAGCTAGGTATATTATTTTTTGAGGCAGGGTCTCACTATGTAGCCCAGGTTGGTCTTGAAATCAACAGTTCCCCTGCCTTAACTTACCCAGTTATTGGGATTACACAAGTGTGTGCCACCCACCTGGTTCAATATATGCATATTATTAGTGGCAACTTTAAAATAATTGGGACTTATTATAAAATGCCATCCTAATGATTAAGAATTTAAGTTGATGGGTCAAACTTTTCCTGTTTCTGTGACTTAGTTGGTAAGAAGTTTGTAAGTGCTTGTCTAACATTCACAAAGTCCTAGGCTGAATCCTGACCTCCAAGTAAACTGGGTGTAGAGGTTCATGCCTACAATTTCTGCCCTCAGAAGAAGGTAGAGGAAGTAGGAACCCAGTCTGAGGCCAGCCTCAGCTATATAACCAGTGTAAGGGCAGCCTTAACTACCTAAGTAAGATTGTCTGAAAAAAAGGTGATGGTGAGAGTCAGAATAAATAGCTCAGTATTAAGAGCACCTCGGTTAGAGTCCCAGCACCCAAGTGGCAGTTCATGGTATCTAGTTCCAGAGGGTCTGATGCCCTTTCTGG
Source organism: Microtus oregoni (assembly GCF_018167655.1). NCBI lineage: Eukaryota > Metazoa > Chordata > Mammalia > Rodentia > Cricetidae > Microtus > Microtus oregoni. Next base: position 2,672,498 of record NW_024543830.1, on the reverse strand, counting down.
TCTCCAAGAGCACCAGGTACACATATGGTACACATATATATATATGCAGGCAAAACAACCACATAAAAATTTTAGATATATTTTCATATAATCATTTTCCAACAGTCTTAGAATGTTTGCTATGAACTCTTATTCTACTGAAAAAATTATAACTAGGCCAAAAGTTTACTCTCAAATATAAACACTCTGCAGAAACACAAAGGACTGAGCATCACTCTTCGATTCTTTACCTCATAAACAGGGATGACATCCAGTTTATAGACTGTAGTGTGTTTGCTAGTTTTATGTCAAACTTGACACAAGCTAGAGTTATTGAGAGGAGGGAACCTCAACTGAGAAAATGGCACCATAAGATCTGGCTGTAAGACGTTTTCCTAATTAGTAATTGTGGGTGGTGCCGCCCCCTGGGTTGGTGGTCCTGGGTTGTATAGGAAAGTAGTTTGAGCAAGCCATGAGGAGCAAGCCAGTAAGCCCTCCATGTCTCTGCATCAGCTCCTGCCTCCAGGTTCTGGCCTGGCTTGAGTTTTTGTATTTGTTTTCCTTCAGTGATGGACTACAGTATGAAAGTGTAAGCTAAATAAACCCTTTCCTCTCCAACTTGCTTTTGGTCATGGTGTGTCATCATAGCAATAGTAACCCTAAGTAGGACATTTAGTATTTGAATTGACAAGATATTATGCATAACATGGTGGTTGGTATATTGTCCAGCATGTAGTTAGTGCGTAATTTTATGCACATACCATCTATGTGCCAGGAAAGAAATTACTGTAGTATAAACTGAATGTGTTATGCTTCTTTTGGAAAAGAAATTTTTGTTGTCATTGTTTTATTTTGTATCTCTGGCTATTCTGAAACTCTCTATGTAAACAGGCTGACTTTCAAACTCAAGAGATTCACCTACCTCAGCCTCCCAAGTACTGAGACTAAGGACATGAGCCACCACACTCAGCTTATGAGTTTCATTTTTTTTTTTGACGTAGGATTTCAAGTATCTCAGGGCAGGCTTGCAACTTGCTATGAAGCTGAGGATGAACTTGAACTCTTGATTCTTCGGACCCTACCTTCCAAATGCTGGAACAATAGATGTGTGGCACCACACCTGGCTATATTTTGCTTCTTTAAAATTGCATAAATTCTATATGGTGCTACTATAAAAGTTTTAAGTAACAGGGTTTTTAGATCTGTTTGAATTATTAAAGGTCTAATGTCAGGTGAAGTTATACTTGCAAAATTGAGGGGGGAATTACAATTAAGTGGCTTCAAAAAGTATTTAACATCCCTAAAAAAAACATTTGAAGGCTAGAGACATAGCCCAATGTTTGTTTGTTTTTTCGAGACAGGGTTTCTCCGTGTAGTAGTCCTGGCTGTCCTGGAACTAGGTCTTGTAGACCAGGCTGGCCTCGAACTCACAGAGATCCACCTGCCTCTGCCTCCCGAGTGCTGGGATTAAAGGCATGCACCACCACTGCCCAGCCACAACAATGAAATATTTTTCAGCAGTGAAAAGTAATCAATTATTAATCCATGGTTACAGCGTTATGGTGATTTAAATGAGTCAGTCAGAAAGAACATACTGCACGATTCCCCTTATGAAAATATTCAGAATAGGTACCAAACTGAAGCTGAAACTAGTTGTCTATAACTAGGAAGATTGAGAGGAGAACGATTTATTGTGGATGTATTTCTTTTGGGCAGTGGTGAAATGCTCTAAAATTATGGTGGTAATTGCATACTGCTGTGAACACTTAACTATTGAAATAAACACGTTGGTGAATTATCAGGTTATGTGAATTACATCAATAAAATTACTATCAAAATCACATTCCCTAAGTAAAAAACCAAGAAGTTCTTAAATATAATAATAATATAAATATAATAAATATAATAATAATTATAAATTACCATCCAGGTATCTTGTCCCATAAGCACGTTCTGGAAATATCCCTCTCAAATAAGTGATGCAGGATACGGAAATGGCTAGGAGCCTCTTCACAAACATCAAAGACTGATGCTCAGTTGCTATCTTACTGGGAAATACCAATGCACTCTAAAATTCAAGGGAAATTAAAGCATCTTGAGTCACATTTGTTGAAAACAAAGCTTCCCTAAGTTTAAAAGCAGAGTGATGGGGAAGCCTTGTTAACCAATTATCTTTAAGAGGTGGGACCAAGTTAGGATGTGGCTTTCTGGGACCTGGAGGAAAAACAGGTCCCAGAAAGTGCCCAGGTGAACTCTCTCTGTGGTTCCCTCGCCACACAGCTGAGCTTGGACTTCTCATTCCAGTTTCGTGAGTTTTCCCCTTATAATAAAAAAAATTAAGTTGTTTATCTTTAAACTAGCCTGGTTATTTCCTGAATCAAGTTAGTTTCTACAGCAGAATCTAGTTGTGTATAAGTACAGCGGTTTCCCAAATAATTCTCCAAGATCATCATCCCCAGAAAGCCGCTGCAGCTTTTAAGATGTGTTCAGGGTAATAGACCAAAAATAAAGCAAAATGCTTAATGGTCTTAAGAATCCTTGAGATTTGATGGGTGTGGTGGCACATGCCTTTAATACCAGCACTTGGGAGGCAGAGGCAGCTAGCCTGTTCTCCACAGAGCAGCCAGGCTGTTATACAGAAAAACCTTGTTTTGAAAAGAATCCTCGAGATTAACTGAAAATGCAAATGTCAGAGTAGATAATATTAATTCTTTAGTCATTGACTAGGATGAACACAGATTAAGAATAATGCAAGATTCTATGCAAACACCATTAATTTCTCTGTCTCTGAGTTACAGACATTTTCCTAGTATGGATTGCTGTAAACAATTTCATAAAAGCAGTGGAATAACATTCATTAATATCTAATATAAACTAAATTTGAATGAGCATGGTGATTTTGCTTTGTTTTCTGAGACAGGGTCTCACTATGTCACCTTGGCTGGCCCTCTATAAAGACCAGGATGACCTCAAACTCAGAGATCCACTTGTCTTTGTCTCCCAAATGCTGAGATCAAAGGCATGTGCCACCATCTTAGCTAGATAAACATTTTAAATTGAGCAAGTATTTTCCTAGTTTCTATAATCAAGCCCACGTAGATAAGACCTTATATATTTAACCCTGTACAAATGAAAAAGAAAATTAATGATTCTAGACCAGTCCAGCTTGTTAGTTTCTGCAGAGTACAAAGTAAACTGGGATGCTTTTCTCTTAAGTTGACAGCACATATAAAATTTTCAAAAATTCTAATTATATATATCTACATACTTATATTTACATTAAAAGATAAATAATAGTGGCATGTTATGCATCAAAAGCAACAAGAGCTTCTTCAGGTTCTGTAGTGATCTGAAGAAAATTGTAGCATGTCCATTAAAAAAAAAGTAAAAAACAAAATTTCAGAAAAATAATAATTAACTGTTGTGATACCTGGCACCATATCTTAAAAAATTATCTCCTCAATCATCATCTGCAAAGAAAACATCCTGAGTAATACATTTAAAAGTAGCTCTAAGCTGGGCGGTGGTGGCGCAGAGCAGAGGCAGGTGGATCTCTGTGAGTTCAAGGCCAGCCTGGTCTACAAGAGCTAGTTCCAGGACAGGCTCCAAAACCACAGAGAAACCCTGTCTCGAAAAACCAAAAAAAGAAAAAAAATAGTAGCTCTAAAAACAAAGTAGCTCTAGCAAAGCATAGTCACCATAGCTTATATGATCACTGTAAGTGGAGTCTGGCGTATCTATTTTACATCCACAGAGGTATAATACAATACTGGCCCACAGCTAGAGTAATCAGGATACAAATGAAGAGACATTATTTGAGACTTGATTCAATTTTTCTGGCAAAGGGTCCAAAGGGCAGTATGATAAACTCTGTAAAGAAATGCACTTTAGGGGCTGGAGAGAGGGCTCAGCAGTCCGAGCCCTGGCTGTGTTCTAGAGGACTCGGGTTTGATTCCCTGCATCCACAAGGTGGCTAGCAACTGTCTGTAACATTAGTTCCAGGAGATCTGACAGCACTGTATCCACATAGTGCACAGACATATATGCAGACAAACCACACGTATTATTATAAATAGAAAAGAAATGCATTTTGAGCCAGATGTGGTAGCATATGCATTTTTAATCCCAGTTCTCAAGGAGCAGAGACAGGTGGATCACTGTAAGTGGAGTCTGGTTATATTGAGAGTTTCAGGCCAGCCAGGGCTACATAGTGAGATGCTGTCTAAAATGATAATAATAATAATAGTGGGGGATAGAGAGATGGCTCAGCAGTTAAGAACACTAGCCGTTCCTCCACAGGTCCTGAGTTCAATTCCCAGCAATCACATGATGGCTCACAACTATCTATCATGAGATCTGGTGCCCTCTTCTGGCACACAGGCACACATGCAGGCAGAACACTGTATACATAATAAATCTTTAAATAATAATAACAACAACAAAGAGAAATACACTCTCTAAGATTTTCTCTCATTAGTGGCACATTTTTAAGTATTCACTCTCTTCATAAACAGAAGCTAAACAGCATTTTTATGAAAAAAAAATCCCCTAAACAAAGCACAAGCACAGCATTCAAACAGATGTTACTTGCACTTTACAGGTGTCAAAGGAGATGCCGCTGAATGGACCGCTTGCCATAACATACCAAATGTCCAAAAAATTCTACATTACTTCTTTCCTTTTTTAAAAAAAAGATTTATTAATTATGTATACAGCATCTGCCTGCATGTATTCCTGCATGTATCTCTAAGAATAGTCAGTGCTCTTAACCTCTGAGCCATCTCTCAGCTCACTTCTTCCCTTTTAAGGTGTCCTGGTATCATTAAAGCCTCAAATATCAAATTCTTTTAAACAGAAAAATATTTATGGCTTCAAGAAACAAGAAACTCAGCTAAAGCAGGCCATGGGTGATGCATGCTTTTAATCCCAGCACTCCGGAGGCAGAGGCAGATGGATCGCTGTGAATCTGAGGTCAACCTGGTCTACAGAGCTAGTCCTAGGATAGCTGGGGCTACTCAAAGAAACCCTGTCTAAAAAAAAAAAAAAAAAAAAAAAAACCAAAACCAAAGCAAAAAACAAAAGAAAAAAGAAGAAAGAAAGTGACTTAGCTAAATTAATACAATTTAAGTCATAAGAAATCATACCATGGAAGTTGTCCTCCGCAACTGCATAGTGGCCATCTTCCAAGAAAATGTTTTCTTCAACCATGTAACACAAATACAAATTTTAATTTCAGCTTTAATTTTTACCTCTAGAACTCTACTACATGAGATTTTTAACTTAATAAATTTCAGAAATTTACTTAAAATAGAATCTTTAAAAATGACAGTGTATAGTCCCAGGATTGTAGTATATTCCTGTAATTCTAACACGTGGGAGGCTGTACAAGTTTATCCTTGGCTAGTTAGCAAGTTGCAGACCAATCAAGGCTACCTGAGACCCTGGGGTTTTTTGGGGGTGGGGGTTTTGCCTGATAATTTAAAAAAATATCAAAAAATATTGTTTTTATTTTTATTTTATTTTATTTTTTTTCGAGACAGGGTTTCTCTGTGGTTTTGGAGCCTGTCCTGGAACTAGCTCTTGTAGACCAGGCTAGTCTTGAACTCACAGAGATCCGCCTGCCTCTGCCTCCCAAGTGCTGGGATTAAAGGCGTGCGCCACCACCGCCCAGCTCAAAAAATATTTTAATCTGGTGATTTGTTTATAAGAGCTCAGTATACACTGTCTACTCTGGAGCTATAAAATGGCAAACAGGGAGGATACAGGATGCCTCTATCCTGATGACCCAAGTTGGGAGGACCAACAAGATAGGGGAAAAGAGATCCCCACAAGTCCTTGGACTTTTACACCACGCTCCATAGCACGACGTATGCCACCCCCCTCATAAAATGTAACATAAACATGTTTAAGGCAACAGAAATATTTTTTTCAGTATTTTTTTTAAATCTTTTTTTTTTTTGAGATAGACTTTCATGTAGCCCAGGCTGGACTCTTCTAGCTAGCAGAGAAAGATTTAAACAGGGTCTCTCTGTGTAGCTCTGGCTGTCCTGGAACTCTTATGTAGACAGGGCTGGCCTCGAACTCACAGACACACTAGCCTTTGCCTCCCTGGGCTTAACCTTGAGTTTCTGACCCTCCTGCCTTCACCTCCCCAGTGCCGCCATGCATCATTTATTCTAAAATTTTACTTTTATTTATATTTTGAGACACGGTTTCTGGCTAGCCTGCAGCTCGCTGCGGAGACCACAGTGGCCTAAAACCCGCCTGCCCATTAAATTCTTTTAATGGCTGATTCTGAAGTCTCAACTGTCCCAGAAAACAGACTTAAATTTCCTTGCACTCTGGTCCCAGCTCATCTGTTAACACAATTCAACCAGCCGTCGGCACAGAATAAGCGAACGGTCAGCACTATGGCACCGGCCACCGTCGCCCCTCAGGAACCTCGGGGACACGCGCGCACACACAGCCTCCCGACCACAGGGACCCTGGGAGGGCGAGGGGCCGCGGGGAGGAGACGAAGGGGTGGAAAAGCTGAGAGACCCGAGCCCAAAGTAAACATAAGTTACGCAAAGCCTGAGAGACCGGGCGCCGACGACAAGATGAGGCGTGGTGCACGACAGTCGCTTCAGCTTCAACGTGTGGGCTCTGCGCATGCGCCTCAACTGTCTCGGGCACGTGGCGCGCCCTTTGACCTTAGGGCGAGATCGCGCTTCCCGCCAAAAGCTGCGCACGCCTGCCAGGAGCCCTGCGCGAGGCCTGCCGGGAGCTCTGCTCGCGGGCGGCGGCGTGGTCGGTGAAGGTGTAGAGCATTCCCGACATGCGCCTCTCCTCGGGAGGCCACAGTGCCTCCAGACACCATTTGCTCTGGCTTTGGTGGTTTTCTGGCTGTAGATTTTGTTCTAATTTTTAGAATTATTATTGCGTGTGTGCACCCTGGTGTGCACACACGGGCCAGAGGACAATATGCGCACGTGCAGACCGCAGCGCATGCGCGTGGGAATCAAAGGCTAACGTGAAGCCAGTTCTCCCCTTCCAGCGTGTGGAGCCCAGGAATCTAGCTCCGTTGTCAGGCTCGTCAACAGGGCCTTTTCCTGCTGAGCCGTCTCACCCGCCCCAGGACTTTTATTTTTGAGACTTATTCTCCCCGTGTATCCGAAGCAGTTCTCCAATGGTCCTCCCTGTTTTTCCCTCCCCCGTAACTGGATGTCCAGCCCTATGTCACCATCTTACTTTACTTAGATATTTCTTCTAATCTAACTGGGGCAGTGGGTAGCTTTGAAAACAATTTATGTCTCATGTAGAAATAAAATTAAGTTCTATTTTTGGAGTGGCCAGTTCTGGCATTCAGGTTTGTGGGTGGTTGCCAAACTGCTGGTCCTTCTTCAGGCTACCCAGAGGACCCCAGTACTGCTTCCCACGACTGTTTTGAAAACACAGTTCCCAGGCGGTCAAAATGTCTCAGCTGGGTAAAGGCACGTCCTACCAAGCGTGGTGAACTGATATCGATTCCTGGAAGCCACCAAGTGAGAGAAGAGAAAGGATTCTTCACATGTGCCCCTTAGTGTGGGTGCCCACACAGGCAATAAATAAAGATTAGGGAAGACGACACCGTTCTAGAGGGAAAAAGCTGTCTGAGAAGGCTGACGGAACCGATGCGTCTGTGGGTGGGAGGTTCTATATGGAGACTCTGTGGTTCTCACAGTTGGAACGGCATATGCCATGTGTCAGTTGTGGTTTCGTTCTGCAAGAAGCAGGGCAGGCTTCAGTCAGCACGGTCATGGCTTTGTTCGACTTATTTCTCTGTGGATCAGCAATCTTTGTCACGGAGCTCTGAGCTCTTGTTTGGGGATATCAGTACTTATTGACTAGTGTTAACGGCCATCTATAAACAGACCCCAAAGCTTTTACTAGTTTGTGTGTATAAGTGTCTGCATGTATGTATGCGCACCACGTGTGTGACTGGTGCTCTCAGAAATCAGAAGAGGAAACTGGATGCCGTGGAACAAAGATTACAGATGGTTGTGAGTCACTATGTGGGTGTCAAGAAGTGAACCCAAGTCCTCTGTGCCAGTGTCCTCTTGCCCAGTGAACCATCTCTCCCTCTCCAGACCCCAATAGAGCAGTTTTAACCATAGAAGAAGCATTAGGATGACGTGTAGTTGGAGACTGACTGTATGGCAGGCAATGGAAGCTTCTTCCCTTACAGTGTACTCTCTCATAGGCTTTGACATAGTTTCGTCAAGAGGAAATGAACACCACCGATAGGGAAAGGCTGCCCAAAGTTATTAGTGTAGGAGGCATGTAGCTCACAGATAAGCACTAGGGAAAACTGACATATTAAACACACGGGCTGTCTTTTCAAAGGGAGAGGTGTAAACCTGTTTTCCACCCAGAAGGCTAGGAACAAATGGGGTGAATTTTGCACTATCTATGTAGCCAGGCCACACCATCTCCCCCAGACCCTTATCTTGGGCTTGTCTCTCTTCATCTACAGTGCTATCATCTCCCCCAGAACCTTATCTTGGGCTTGTCTCTCTTCATCTACAGTGCTATCATCTCCCCCAGACCCTTATCTTGGGCTTGTCTCTCTTCATCTACAGTGCTATCATCTCCCCCAGAACCTTATCTTGGGCTTGTCTCTCTTCATCTACAGTGCTATCATCTCCCCCAGACCCTTATCTTGGGCTTGTCTCTCTTCATCTACAGTGCTATCATCTTCCCCCAGACCCTTATCTTGGGCTTGTCTCTCTTCATCTACAGTGCTATCATCTCCCCCAGACCCTTATCTTGGGCTTGTCTCTCTTCAGCTGTAGTGCTACCATCTTCTCTCCCCACACTCTTATCATACTGAACTGTGGGGGTGTCTGAGACCACCAAGACCAAGTGTTGGTATACAAGAGGAAAGAAGATAGATCCGTTCAAAATGACTCAGTAACTGGTGTTGGTTCAAACTTCGAGAGTCTGACAGCAGCTGTTTCATCAGCTAACCTATCATTATGGAAGACATCACTTGTGCTTTACAAAGAGTTTTGATGTAGTCATGTCTTAAGCTTTCTTGTATACATCAGATTAATTATCAGTATAAAGCCTTGTTCCAAATTGTGCTGTCCTTAAATATGCCAAAAATTAACTACCTGCTGTCAGACTCTCGAAGTTTGAACCAACATCAGTTACTGAGTCATTTTGAACGGATCTATCTTCTTTCCTCTTGTATACCAACACTTGGTCTTGGTGGTCTCAGACACTCCCACAGTTCAGTATGAAGAATAATGAAGACTAAAATCTTGTTTTCAGGATCAAAAATGTTGAAAATCTTACTCTAATGTTTACCATGTTTTTTACTCACATTTAAAAACTTCCAAGAGTTTTCAAATATTACATCTCTTCTCTAAGAACCTTGTGAGAGAGACAGGTATCACCCCTTCCTGCATTCTCTCTCTTCCTCCTCTGTCCACCCCATCCCTTCCTCCCCCACCTCTCTGTTTTTCTTTTTTCTTTTTCTTGTTTTGGTTTTTCAAGAAAGGGTTTATCTGTAGCTTTGGAGCCTGTCCTGGAACTAGCTCTTGTAAGCCAGGCTGGCCTCGAACTCACAGAGATCCACCTGCCTCGGCCTCCCGAGTGCTGGGATTAAAGGCGTGCACCAGTACTGCCTGGCTATTGTTGTTTTTTTAAAACATGAAAAAAATAGACTTAGGCAAAGTTGGTTTTCCCACAACCACAAGAAATATCAGTGTGGGCAGAGGGAGCCTCTATACCACCAAACCCTGGCATAATAAATTCCAATATAGCCTGGCATATTGAGGGAACTGACTCCAGCCAGCCATCCTCCGACCTCCACATGTGGCCACACAATTTATAGAGCACTGGGAATAAACTCCAGGTCTTAGTGAGTGTAAAGGGCACAGTTTACAGAAAGTAGGCATGGTTTCTTCTTCAAGGGAAGGGAATGACACCTTTGCTCCTGGAAGGCTGAGTGGAGCTGCCTGGTGGCCTGGTGATCTCTGCTATGCCATGGAGCCAGCCTTCACCTGAATCCCCCCAAACCCATCCTCATGAAAGAGGTCCCACGCTCTCTGCATTCTCAGCCAGTAGAACCGTCTTTATGCTTGTTGCAAATCCCCCCTCCCTAGGCTCATGCCTGGGGGCATAGCTCACTGGTAGAGAAATTACTTGGCATGTGAGAGATCCTGTTTGATCACCAATACCACAGAAATAAGTAACTAATTCCTCACAGGTGTTCAAAAACAGCTTGACTTTAAAAAAGAGAATTATTTAATGAGTGTTTTGCCTGTATATATTTATGCGCATCTTGTATGTGAGGTGCTTACTGAGACCAGAACAGGGCAATGGACCACCCGCCCCCCACCTCCAGGACTGGATTATGGATAACTGAGAGCTACCATGAGGATTCTGGGCAATGAACCCAGGTCCCCTAAGAGAGGAGCAAGTACTCTCAACCTCTGAGCCATCTTCCAAAAATACAAAAACCCAGTTTTACTTTTAATCATTTATATGCTTCAATTTTAAAAGATTTATTAAGTAATCTTATGAATCAAAATACAATGTAGTCTTCTGGACATTTTATAATGTAACATCATTTTGTTGGTATTTTTTTCTTTTCAAGACAGGGTTTCTCTGTGTAGCCCTGGAACTCACTCTGTAGATCAGGCTGGCCTTAAACTCTGCCTCCCAAGTGCTTGGATTAAACACATGGGCGAATACACCCAGCATTTTTTTTGTTTTTATATTTTCTTCATCACATTGGCTACAGCTCATCACTAACATAGCCATGTTCATGATAGGGTATAAAAGTCACTAAAGAACAACGTGAAAAAAGGGCATGTGACAAAAATAGAGATTTAAAATGACTGATTTATTAAGCACTTTAGGGTTATTATGTTATAAATGGTTATAAGAAAACATAAAAACGACAGAGTAAGATATAGAAAGAACAAACATGAATATCCCGGGGACTCTGACAGAGTTCCGGCTACAATAAGGTCTTAACTTGTTTGCAAACTTCTCAGAGAGAGATAAAGTTACAAAGTGAATAGACTATAACCTAGTTAGTACATTAAATACACAGTTGTTTCTTCTGGCAGAGCGGGTAAAATTAAGTTAAAAGAATATATTTCATCTTCATGATGTTAGAAAAAGGAGACAGTGTTTAGATTTCTGGATAAGAGCAGTCGCTAGCAATCCCACAATGGTTTTTCTTATTTCTTGCCATTCGGATATATCCTTGATCACCAAAATTAAGACCCCAACTACAAAAAGAAAAAGAACATACAATTATAAATTAATATAATGAAACCATATTATTGTTATTTTTATCTTCTTGCTTCTTCCAAAAGACATATATTTTTAATTAATTAACTAATTAATTTTATTTTATGAGCATTGGTGTTTTGTCTGCATGTATGTCTTTTTTGTTGAATCCCCTGGAATTGAAGTTACAGCAGTTGTGAGCTGCCATGTGGGTGCTGGGAATTGAACCCGGGTCCTCTGGAAGAGCAGTCCGTGCTCTTAACCATTGATCCTCTTCTCCACTATACATTTGTATATTTTTAATGCAGGCTCTGATTATGTAGCCCTGGCTGGCCTGGAACTTCTATGTGGAGACTGAGTCACAGACATCTACCTACCTCTATTCAGAGTGCTGGGATTAAAGGCCTGTTTTTAGGGTTTTTTGTTTGTTTGTTTTGTTTTGTTTTTGACAAGGTCTCACTATGTGACCCAGTCTGACCTTAAACTCACAGCAATTTTCAGTCCTGACTTTCCAGGTCTGGGATTCCAGGTATGGGCCACTACATACACTAGTTCCATATTGCTGAGCAGACACATCTAACGATAATAATACAAGATCCATTCCTGCCTTCTAAGCTTGCCTTCTGTAAGGGATGAGTATGGAATTTATAACTCCCCAGCTCTAAATATCTTTGCACAATAGGGTCATAGGTAATGACCCTCTTTTAGACAAGAGTCTTATGTATCCCAGGCTGGCCTTAAACTTACTATGTTCTGAGACTTGATCCCTGTGATCCCACCTCCTGAGTACTAGGACTGTAGGCGTCATGTGTCACAATGTGTGTCTTAAGGGTAATGACTTTGCAGCAAACACGTTTCTCTAGAGAAATCTTCTAAGAAGGATTTTTGAGCTACTACCATGAAAGTATCATATAACAATGAATTCTAAAGTAAATGATAAATAATTCAGCTGTAAATGACCCAGAAATGGATGAGATGCTTTCTGATGTAAAGACATCCCAAAACCAGAGCATCCTACGTTGTGAGGGATGTGTTGCCTGGCACCAGATAGAGGCTTCCAGGCTTGCTGAAAACTGGTGTCTGCCTGGGCACACAGCGCCACACGGTTCTAAACTCGACGCAACGTCGTGGAGACGGAAGCAGGAGGATCAGGAGTTCTCGGCCGTGGAGACGGAAGCAGGAGGATCAGGAGTTCTCCGTCCTCTTTGGCTACATAATGAACTTGAGGCCAGTCTGGGCTGTGTGTGAGCCTGTCTCAAAACAAACAAACAAACAAACAAAACCAGGAGGAGGAGGGGCTTTCATGGAGGGATGGGGGAATTTGGAACATGACTTAGGAGGGTCCTTTAGAAACTCAGTAAGCTACGAGAGAAAAGATTGTTCCTATCACTGAAGAAACAAGCCAAAAAGGGTGTGTGTTAAAAAATGACAAATACAAAAGAAGTTCAAGGAGCAAAAAAAGTTAAGATGGTTCCACAATCAGCTGATTATTGAGGTGAGCGGGTGAATCAGTTCAGTTTCTCAGCTGCTTTCGCAATGGACCATACGAACACTACCATCTGTTAACCCGTCACAATGAGAAATGTGTCCTTATCTGGAAATAGGGGCATTGGAGCCATCATTAGTTAGATTAACATGAAGTCATTAGGCCAGTTTAATCCAGCAGGACTAAAGGCAACACAGTGAAGTGAAGCCATGTGAGAACTGAGAAAGCTGGGGAAGTACACAACCTTTTCCTCCTTTCCATCTTGTGTGTGTGTGTGTGTGTGTGTGTGTGTGTGTGTGTGAGAGAGAGAGAGAGAGAGAGAGAGAGAGAGAGAGAGAGAGAAGAATCTTGTGCAGCTTAGGTTGGCCTTGAACTTGCTATGTACCAAAGGCTGGTCTTAAACTCCTGACCCTCCTGCCTCTACTGCCCAATTCCAGGATTGCAGGCATGTGCCACCATACTGCGGTATTTTTATTATTAATTAACTAGTTAATTAATTTTTGAGACAGGGTTTCTCTGTATAACAGCGCTGGTTGTCCTGGAACTTGCTCTGTAAACCAGGCTGGCCTCGAACTCACAAAGATCTGCCTGTTTTTGTCTCCCAAGTGCTGGGATTAAAGGTGTGCGCCACCACCATGCAGCAGTTATTTTATTTTTCAACTGAAACATATTTGATTAGAAATTATCATGCCAGGTGGTAGTGGCACAATCTTTAATCCCAGGATTTGGGGCTTGGGGCAGAGGAACATGGATCTCTGAGTTGGAGGCCAATCTGGTCTCCATACAGAGTTTTGACAGGTGTAAGAGGTGTGGCCCTGCTGGGGGACTTGTGTCACTGAGGACGTGTTTTAAGAGCATAAAGACATGCACCATTTTGAGTTTGCTCTCATGGGTTCCCGCACATAGTGCAAGATTTGAGTTCTCGGCTGTTCCTGCTGCCATGCATGCTGTCTGCAGCCATGCATGCTGTCTGCTGTCTGCTGCCACACTTCCCTGCTGTGATGGCGGGGGACTTTTCTCCCTCTGGAACCATAGACCCAAATAAACCCTTCCCTGCTCATGCGTTTGATCACAGCGACAGAGTAGTAGCTGCTAGAGTGAGTGAGGGACTTGCCAGGAAGCCTGGAGACCTGAGCTCGTCCCCAGAATCCAGGCATCCACTCACGCACACCCGCACACACCGTGCACTTTCACATGCGCAGCGAGAAGAGACAACAAAACACGCGTGAAGGGGAGAGAAGAGCACCCATTCCAGCCTAGAGCGGGGCCAGGCGAGAGCTGAACCAGAGACAGAACGAGAGGGGCAGAATCCAAGACAATTTGAGGCAAATTTGGTTTGACTTGTCACTTGATTGGCCCTGGAGAGGTCTGGGATAACTCTACGTCACTTTTGGGTAACAGTGTTCTGTGATATGATTTACTGATATGGGAAATTCTGGAGGGAACAGCATGGTGGAAAGAGAACTGAGTTCTTTGGCCTCGCTGAGTCTGGAGAAGTAAATGCCAGCGAGTGACTATGACTCACCCGAAGGTGGCGTTCTGGGCCGGTGTCACACAGGGTGGGGGGAGTTGAAGGTTTACAGGGTGCAGGAAAATCATGAGTGGGACGGTGTAGACAAAGACAGAAGCAGTAATCTGGACCCCTGGGGCAGCCGAGGAGACCAGTGCCAGGTAGTTAGGAGTTTGAGTGCAGTTTCAGAGATTGGTCCAGTCATCGTGGGGGGGGGGGGGCATGGGCAACAACATGGTGCTGGAACAGTGGCCAAGAGCTACTTCCTGATCTGCAAGCAGAGATGGGGTGAGGAGCTGGGCCTGGCCTGGCTTTTTGAAAGCTTAAAGTCTACCCCCAGTGACACATTTCCTCCAAAAAGCCACACCTCTTAATCATTTTTATCCTTCTCAAATAGTGCCACTCCATGAAACCAAACCATTCTTATTAAAAACCACTTCAGTGGGGGCAGTGAGTAATTCCTATACATGGTCCTCCTTGTTGCTATGGTGCCCAGCATCCGATCAGCAAGAGCAGTTTTGCTGACGCACCCCCTCCCCCAGTCCTGACAATGGAGCTGACGGTGACGTGCAAACGCATTACCTGTTTTTCACAAGCCAGTAGTCTTTGCCATCAAGGGTCCCGTAGCCAATCACTAGTACGCCATGATTTACGTTGCCAGTACAGGAGGGGTCATCATAGACACCTGAGCATAAAACAGACGGAGAAGAGACAAGTGCTACGGGCCAGCAAAACATACATGGACATCCGACTGCTTTTTATTAGGGTCTTGAAGATATGACAAAGTGACTTGGATGTCATAATTGTTTGATATCAGTACTATTAGTTTTCCTGACAAGTTTGAGATCGATCCAGAAAATTTATTTATATTCATTCAGCACGTTTTTCGAATTCTCCCAATTTATGTACAATCAACTGTATGTCTTCGTATAAGCTTGTAAATGGTTTTGTCCGCTTTGAGCCTTTTCTAAATTAAATGCTCCTTAGTGCATGTTGTAGCTTTCTACCGTGTATAATGCGGAGTTCTGCCTTTAGTGGATGCTCAGGGTCCGTGTCATCAAGCTTAGTATGATGGCATATAGTTTTTAGTGTCAACCTTAGAGAAGTGTTATGTGCCCTCCTTTAAGTTTTCATAGTGTTGGCTGGCGAGATGGCTCAGAGGTTAAGAGAGCTGACTGCTCTTCCAGAGGTCCTGAGTTCAATTCCCAGCATCCACATGGTGGTACATAACCATCTATGATGAGCTCCAAAGCCCTTTTCTGTTGTGCAGGCAAAATGCAGATAGAACACTGTATCTTAAAAAAAAAAATCCATAGTGCTTAAGATCCCAGGCCAGAGTCTCACGTAGGCCCTCTAACGTAAGTCAAAGATGACCTTGAACTTCTGATCTTCTTGCCTCCACTTCCCAGGAGCTGAGATGACAGGCTTGCAGCACCAGGCCCAGGATATATGTGTGCTGGGAATTGAACCCAGGGTTTCATGTATGGTGAGAGAACATTTTAATATCCTACATTCTTTTCTTAACCGTCAAATGGTATTCCACGTCGTATCTGTGCCATCTTTTCTTTATCCATTCATCAGTTTGATTACAGACACACCCACCACACCTAGTGGCAACTCATTTTTGTGTACGGATTATACGACCTGTAACATGGTTTTTCATTTGCATGGGTTTTAATCCTAGCGCCACCAGTTTCAGGCTGAGTGATTCAGTCGAGCTAACCCCTTTTCTTTAATTTTGGTTTTAGATTTTTTTTATTATTATTTTATGTGTATGAGTGTTTTGCCTGGATGTGCACTGCATGTCTGACTGGTGCCTGAGGAGGTGGGATCTAGGAACTGAATCTGGATCCTTAGTGCTCCTAACCACCGAGCCAACTCTGCACCCCCAAGGCAGACAGGCAGTGTTCCTGTGTAAATTAGGGTCACCGTGCAGATGAAATGAGATGAGATCTATGAAGAACTGAGTGGAGTGGTACTAATAAGCTTTGAGCAGTGGGATTCACCAGTTAGAACGAGGTATGGGATGCTCAGTCGAGGCCAGAGCCTCCATGTTTACCGCTTTTGTAGAAGAAGAAGGACGAATGGCTGGCATCGATGCCCACAGACACAGGTCCTTTAGTAGCCACCGCTTCCTTCAGCGCTTCCTCATCGCCGTAGGGGAGCTCAGTGTACCTTGAACATGTGGCAGCTCGATTTTTTGCGTCATAGTGACACTTTTCATCCTAAAAATAAAAGCAGAAAGTCTACTCCAGTTTCCTGGACTTCAGATATAATTCCCCTCTCACTGTAGCCTGTTCAGCCGGCTAGGATCCTCTTCCCGCTCTTCCCGCTCTTCCTGCTCTCTCCCTCTCCACCCCCTCTTTGTTGTTTTGTTCTGGGTTTTCCCATTTGTTTGTTAAAACACTGTCTCAAACTGGGCGTGGTAGCGTGGGTTTATAAACCAAGTTCTGGGCCAACCGGAGCCATTTGAGATAGCATAAAACAAACACAGACAGCACTCAGGAGGCAGAGGCAGGTGGATCTCTGTGAGTTAAAGGCCAGTCTGGTCTACAGAGTGAGTTTTAGGCCAGTGAGAGTTACATAGTGAGATTGTGTCTCAAAAGCAGAAAAATAAACAAAAAATCAAGAGGTTACAAATATGTTTGTTGAATTTATGACTGTGCTCCCCCCTAAAATCATAACAGAAAAGAGAGGCTGAAAGAAATAAACCAAAATAATATTTTGAGACCAGGTTTCTCTGTGTAGCCCTAGCAGTCTAAGAACTCCCACTGTAGACCAGGCTGGCCATTGTAGACCAGGCTGGCCACTGTAGACCAGGCTGGCCTTGAACTAGAGATCTAATGTGCATTGGTGTTTTGCCATGGGTGTCAGATCCCCTGGAGCTGTAGTTAGAGACACTTGTGAGCTCCAGGTGGTTGCTGGGAATTGAACGCAAGTCCTCTGGAAGAGCAGCCGGCGCTCCTAACGGCTGAGCCACCTCTCTAGCCCCTAAAATGTGATTTGATTGCATTTATTTCTATGAGTGTGGAGGTCAGAGGATGACTTAGAGGACTTGGTTCTCTCCTACCACGTTGGACCAGAGATCAAACTCAGGTTGTCAGCCTTGCTTACAGGTGCCTTTACCAGAGGCACTTACAGGCCATCTTACCAGCCTAGAGGAATCATTTTTCTTCTCCATTTTTTTGTTATATTACTCAACAGAATTTGTACGAAAACAAAACAAAAATCTTGTGGCAAAGAGGCTAACACTGAGCCTTTTAGGCGGGAGGATGAGCTTGCTGATGGCCTGAGAATACCGTTAACCATTGAAGGTTGCAGGACTGAAAAGCTGAATATCAGATAACACACAGAAGGCTTTAAAAAATATTTTCTTTAAGCCTGTATTTAAATATGAATGTTACTCGCTTGTTTGAAAATATTTTCTGCTTTGGGCTTGGCGGCAAAACCCTATAATCTAGCATTTGGGAAGTATAGGGATAGGCATAGGAATAGGTATAGGAATATACATATGCAGAAAAAACAGAAATTCAGAGCCTGCTCAGTTACAAAGTGAGTTGGAGGACAGCCTGGACTGCACCATGAGACCCGTAACAAACAACGACCCAAACTCCCACCGGTAGATTAGGAAGGTCACCGCGTCCCAAAGAGTACTCTTGATATCAAAGAGCTGCTGATGGGTTCTCAGAGGGGTCAAGCAGTTGCGTTGGTGGTGCCCGAGTGGCAGTGGGGGGAACGGAGTCACATGAGACAAGTAGACGCACCGTGGCTTTGTAGGGATAGGAAGTGTCGGATTCAATGCCGCCGTTATCGATGATGTACTGAAAGGCCTCGGTCATGAAGCCACCCCCGCAGCCTTTATTTCCGTATTTTTCTGTGGTTGAGCAATCCACCAGGTTCTGTGCACTGAGAGACACTAGCTTCCCCGTTTTCAGCTTCAGCTGCGCTTCGAGGGCCCCCACGGCACTGAAAGCCCAACAGGCCCCACAAGAACCCTGAAATAGAGAAGTTGGTCTCAGAATCAGTAAGAATAGCTTCCATAGCTTCCATGGCGCAAAGACGGCTCTAGCCCTGCCAAGAAGAGCTCGCTTCCGAACTGATGCCTTTTTCTCTCTCAGACAAAAGGAAGGAAGACGGCGAGAGCTTGCATCACACCAGATGAAAGTACGCACCAAGCATGTGCAAAGTCCCAACTATCTCCCCCTCTAAGGAAAACAGAGGCCACAGGTCTTAGGGTCTCAAACCCAGGACAAGTGGCTGAGGTGCCTATTTAACGTACCAAAGCAGATCTAGATGGCCACCAGCTTCTCCCAGCATCCCTCAGTCCCTACCTAACACAGGGTGTGGCTGGTAAACCCCATCCCCCCTACCCTAAACTTCTCCAGCCCAGGGGCTAGGCTGCCCTTCCCCCGTTGTCTTTTCTTAGATAATCCAGACGTTTTTGTCTCGCCCTTACTCTCCTGGCTCTCTCCTCTCCCCCTCACACGGCCGAGCTCAGGGTCATGTTCTCTCTGGACTCTTCTAGACGTCCCTGCCCCTGGTTATGCTCTACTTCACATCTACAAAAACCTTCTCCTCCACCAAACCTAGGAGCAGCCATCTCCTTCCCTTTTTGATTTTTTTCCCCATTCAACAGGACTTGAGAGGAGACAGAATAATTCGGGCCAGCTGAGCTGAACAGGAGGGACAGAGGCACTTTTGTTGGGGGATTTCCGATCACACTGCGAACCCCAAGTTTGCATTTGTGTTAATTAAATAAACTTAACCTTGAGAGGCTGCATTAACTACTAGTTGACAGAAAGCAATCATAGCGCACCAGAAGGCATCTGGAAGAGACAGAGAGACACAGGAAGTAGTAGGGAGGGATTTGGAGTGGTGCAGCCTTTTCTGGTTTGTGGAGACACCAACAAGGAGAGGTTAGTTAGTTGCAACTCAGCCTCTCTGAGCTAGCAGGTTTTCACCTCAGCCTTTGAATCACGAATCTTATTTATAAATAGAACAATAGATATTTTGTTAAAGCTACCTTTAGAGACAGTGACAGAAAGGTGCCTGCAGGGTTGTCACCGGGCTGCAGCCTGAGCAGCCAGGACGCTGCTCGGAAAGCAGGCCAGTACCTGCGGAGTTGTCATTGCTGGCTGAAATAGCAGTAACTCAGCCACTGTGCCAACGTTAAAACAACACACTTGTATTCTGTGCACCTCATGCTGTAGAAAGGAGCCATTAGTGCACATTGTAAACAGTGTGGCCAGGACACAGAGTGAATGACTTGCGAGTCAGAGTCAGTGCACTGCAGGTGAGGACTGCAAAGCTCAGTGACCTGGGAAGCAGGCAAACGAGATGCCCAGAGAGGTGAGAAGGAGATGTGCTCAGGAGGTCATGGGGAGGGATCACTAACACCAAGAGTCTCACAGACAGGGCAGACCCTGCCCAGAGGCCAAGGCTCAACTCTGGAAAGATTGACTGCCTTCTTTATTTCACTCCCTATAAAGCCTGCTGCCCAGAGATGAGATGTAAGGCAGATTTCCAGAACATTCATCTGCTGCCTTCTCAGGCCACCAACTGTCAGAATAAAATGTAGCATAAGATTCAATTCCTGGGGCTGGAGAGATGGCTTAGTGATTAAGAGTACTTGCTACTCTTGCAGAGGACCAGGCTGTGGTGCCCAGTATCCACATGGTGACCCACAACCTTCTGGAACTCCAGTCCAGGAGATTTGATGCCTTCTTTCAACCTCTGCAGGCACTGCATGCAAGTGGTACAAGCGCGCACGCGCGCACACACGCACACACAAGGCAAACATGTGTACATATAAAATAAATTTTAAAATTTGATCTTCACAGATCTCAAAAGAATGGTACTCAACTTCATATGGAAAATCAAAAAACCCAGGATTGCCAAAACAATCCTGTACAATAAAAGAACTTCTGGAGGCATCACAATCCCTGACTTCAAACTCTACTACAGAGCTACAGTACTGAAAACAGCCTGGTATTGGCATAAAAACAGGCAGGAGGACTAATGGAACCAAATAGAAGACCCAGATATCAATTCACACATGTTCGAACACCTGATCTTTGACAAAGAAGCAAAAAACATCAAATGGAAAAAAGAAAGCATATTTAACAAATGGTGCTGGCATAACTGAGTATCAACATGTAGAAGAATGAAATAGATCCATATCTATCACCATGCCCAAAACTCAAGTCCAAATGGATCAAAGACATCAACAAAAAGCCAGCCACACTGTCGGGCAGTGGTGGCGCACGCCTTTAATCCCAGCATTTGGGAGGCAGAAGCAGGCAGATCTTTGTGAGTTCGAGGCCAGACTGGTCTACAAGAGATAGTTCCAGGACAGGCTCCAAAGCTACAGAGAAACCCTGTCTCAAAAAAACAAGAGCAACAACAACAACAACAACAAAAAAAAAAACACAAAACAAAACAAAACAAGCCAGTCACACTGAACCTCATAAAAGAGAAAGTGGGAAGTACACTTGAACCCATTGGCACAGGAAACCACTTCCTAAATATAACCCCAGCAGCACAGACACTAGGAGAAACAATTAATAAATGGGACCTCCTCGAGAAGCTTCTGGAAAGCAAAGGACATGGTCAACAAGACAAAACGACAGACTACAGAATGGGAAAAGTTCTTCACTAACCCCACATCAGACAGAGGTCTCATCTCCAAAATATACAAAGAACTCAAGATATTGGACACCAAAAGATCACATAATCCAATAAAAAAATGGAGTGCGGACCTAAACAGAGAACTCTCAACAGAGGAATCTAAAATGGCTGAAAGACACTTAAGGAAATGTTCAACATCCTTAGTCATCAGAGAAATGCAAATCAAAACAACTCTGAGATTCCATCTTACATACTTGTAAGAATGGCCAAGATCAAAAACACTGATAACAACTTATGCTGGAGAGGTTTTGGGGAAAAGGAACACTTCTACACTGCTGGTGGGAATGCAAGCTGGCACAACCCCTTTGGATGTCAGTGTGGCAATTTCTCAGAAAACTAGGAAACAACCTTACCTTCCTCAAGACGCAGCAATACCACTTCTGGGTATATATTCAAATAATGCTCACAAGGACATGTGCTCAACTATGTTCATAGCAGCTTTGTTTGTCATAGCCAGAACCTGGAAACAACCTAAATGCCTCTTGACTGAAGAATGGATAAGAAAAATGTCGTACATTTACACAATGGAGTACTACACAGCAGAAAAATATAGCGACAGCTTGAATTTTGCAGGAAAATGGATGGAGCTAGAAAACATCATTTTGAGTGAGGTCACCCAGACACAGAAAGACAATTATCACATGTACTCACTCATAGGTGGTTTTTAAACACAAAGCAAAGAAAGCCAGTTTACAAACCACAATCCCAGAGAACTTAGACTACAATGAGGATCCTAAGAGCGACATAGATCTAATCTACATGGGAAGTAGAAAAAGATAAGATTTCCTGAGTAAATTGGGAGCACGGGGACCTTGGGGAAGGGTTGAAGGGGAGGGGAGAGGCAGGGAGGGGAGCAGAGAAAAATGTAGAGCTCAATGAAAATCAATTACAAAAAAATTTTAAAATTTGAAAAAGATTCAGTTCCTATTTCTGCTCATTGACATCTGTGATGTCAGGCACCCACAAATTTCTGTCACAAAATGATGATTCATGTGAAAGAGCTTTAACACTAGGGTGACTGTTTTCAAACATTATTATCATAGAATCTAAAAAATATTTATTTCCTTATATGTATGTGTGCATGGATGTGCAGATGCCCTCAGAGGCTAGAAGAGGGTGTTGGATCTCCCGAGGCTGACGTTACAGGCAGTTTGTGGGTTGCTTGTTGTAGGTGCTGGGAACCAAACTTTGGTCCTCTGGAAGAGCAGTAAGTGCTCTCCACTGCTGGACCAACTCTCGAGCTTCTATGCTTAGATGTTTTTTTTGATCACTTGGGCAGTGGTGATGGTTCATGCCTTTAATCCAGTACTCAGGAGGCAGAGGAAGACAGACCTCTGAGTTTGAGGCCAGCCTGATCTACAGAGTGAGTTCCAGGACAGCCGGGACGATACAGAAAAATCCTGCCTCAAAAAAAAAATTTTTTTTTCATCAAAAGATATTTTGTAGGCTGAGCATACAAATTACATATTTGATGAGGGGCTAAGATCCAAAATATGGCGTAAACTTAGTTTTGTTATGCTGTGAATTTGAGGCCAGCCTGGGCTATGTAGACAAGCCAAAATAAAGAAATATGTAAAAAGAAATAAACAACAGCAAAACAAACAACAGCAAAACCCTTAGAATTTAGTTGGGAAGATGGGAATAATAAAAACAGGCAGAAAGCAGCCAGGAGACAGTGAGGATCACCTCTCTCCTGCAGTTAAATGCAGGAGGGGAACACTGGGGCCAGGATCAGGGGCTGGTGCCGCTCACCTGGTATTTCACTTCCGTGACACACCCCTTCTCTCGCCAGTCCATAGAATCAGGCAAGTTCTGTTTAGCGTTCAACTTGTAGGTGCCGTTTCTCCGCGGCTGGCTGAGAGGAACTCTCAGAGAGGTCCTCATGCACGAGATCTCTTCCTTGGTCTGCAAAGCAAGTAAATCACTCGTTTCACCTAGAGAAGTTTTCCTCCCTCCTTCCTCCCGCCCTCCTTCTCTGTGCATGCCTTTGCAGGGACTGGGACACAAGCACCATGGCTCACATGGGGAAGTCAGGGGACATCTTGTAGGAATGGGTTGGCTCCTCTACTGTCTGGGTCCCCGGGGTTGACCTTAGGCTGTCAGGCTTTGACAGCAAGTGCCTTTCCCTGGTGATGCTTGCCTATCTGTTTTATTTGATCCTAGGGATAGTAAACGTGAATACATTTTAAACTAAGAAAAATGAGTGGTTGTGGCCCTGGCGTAGATATAGCTTGATTATGAAACAAACTGTCTGTGGGACCTAACAGTGAGGTGAACTGTCTGTCTGTGGAGTGGACTGTGAGGAGAACTGTCTGTTTGTGGAGTTGACTGTGGGGTGAACTGTCTGTCTGTGGAGCTGACTGTGAGAACTTTCTGTGGAGCTGACTGTGGGGTGAACTGTCTGTGGAGCTGACAGAATCTTACAAAGCAGTGTAAAAAAGCAAGTCAGGCTGCTTTTCCTCAGAACTACAAAGGATATTGCTACATATAATTGGGCAGTGGTGGCACATGCATGCATGCACACCTTTAATCTCTGTGAGTTCAAGGGCAGCCTGGTTTACAGAGCAAGTTCCATGACAGGCTCCAAAGCTACAGAGAAACCTTGTCTCAAAAACAAACAAACAAACAAACAACAATAACAAAACGAAGGATAGTGCTACATCTAAGTAGAAATTGGTTTCCAAGAATGTCTTCTTCCCTACTAAGATTTTTTTCCTTGTTGATTTTATTTTCTGCTCCAGCACTCCGTGTGTGTGTGTGTGTGTGTGTGTGTGTGTGTGTGTGTGTAGGCCAGGAGCTGACTTTCAGTGTTCTATTACCTTCCACCTTATTATTTGAGACAGGGTTTCTCATTAATCTTGAACTCTTTCACCTACACCAGCTGCCTGCCGGCCTCCAGGATAGCCTTGTCTCTGCACCCTGCACAGCAGCCTGCAGGATAGCCTTGTCTCTGCACCCTGCACAGCAGCCTGCAGGATAGCCTTGTCTCTGCACCCTGCATAGCAGCTCCAGGATAGCCTTGTCTCTGCACCCTGCACAGCAGCCTGCAGGATAGCCTTGTCTCTGCACCCTGCACAGCAGCCTGCAGGATAGCCTTGTCTCTGCACCCTGCACAGCAGCCTGCAGGATAGCCTTGTCTCTGCACCCTGCATAGCAGCTCCAGGATAGCCTTGTCTCTGCACCCTGCACAGCAGCCTGCAGGATAGCCTTGTCTCTGTACGCTGCACAGAGGCCAGCAGGATTGCCTTGTCTCTGCACCCTGCACAGCAGCCTGCAGGATAGCCTTGTCTCTGTACGCTGCACAGAGGCCAGCAGGATAGCCTTGTCTCTGCACCCTGCACAGCAGCCTGCAGTATAGCCTTGTCTCTGCACCCTGCATAGCAGCTGCAGGATAGCCTTGTCTCTGCACCCTGCACAGCAAGCCCTCACCCTCTGATTCATTTTCTTATGTAGGGCTTTAGACTTTATTTTTAAGTATTGTGATTCTTAACTTTGATTGTATTATACCTTTTTGTTGGTGGCAGTGTTTTTGGTTTTCATTTTGTTTTGTTTTGTTTTTATTGTTGCTCTTTGTTTGTTTTGTTTTTCAAGACAGGGTTTCTCTGCCTAGCCCTGGATATCCTGGAACTCACTCTGTAGACCAGCTGGCCTCAGTATTTCCTGTAAAGAAGGGATTTGGTAGATGTGGTGTGTAGTTCTAACCCCAGCATTATGAAGGTAGGGGGAGAAAAAGGATCCAGGTCATTCTCAGTTATTCTGTCCAGCCTCGGCTGCCTGAGGCTGTTAGACTGAGCAGGAGGGGAGGAAGCTGTTTTTATTTTATGCGTGGGCTTGCTCACACCTCAGCACACGTGGTGATCGAAGGGTAACCTGAGGAGATCGGTTCTCTTCTGGCATCACGTGAGACCAAGGGAGCAGATTCCGGCTGTCATGTTTGGAATCATCTCACACACTCCCCATCTTCTTTCTCTTTTACTTTTCTTTCTCATTTTTTTAAAAAAAGATTTATTCATTTTTTTTGTATATGGATGTTTTGTCTGCATGTATGTCTTCACAAGACTGTGGAACCTTGGGCATGACAAGAACACATGCATCTAGGACTGCCCAGGAGAGGAACAGCTGGAGAAGCACCATAAACGGGTTGCCCATGCACGCTTAGGTATTGCCGGGGCACGAGTGATGGTGCGTGATCTCTGCACACCAGAAGAGGGCAATGGATCTCGTGGACTACATCATCATGGGTGGTGGTGACCTCTGGAAGGACAGCCAGTGCTGCCCTGGTTTATCCTTGTCCTCCCAGTGTGCCTTCAGATCACTGTGGTGACACAGAAGCCAGACCTGCCCAGCTGTGAAGTAGGGACTGTTTGTGGTCTACCTACCATGTCTCCCATATGGTTCATGCTCACGTCATAAGAATGCATTCCCATGGAATATTCCAGATTGTGACGCATCACGAACTTCAGGTTCTTTTCCCAGATGAGACGTCGTGCGTCTTCTTCATTCTGAAACAGAAGGAAAGTGCATGCCAGTGGAATTTATATTATTAATTTTAATACTCTCTGTGTGTGTGTGTCTCTCTCTCTCTGCGTGTGCGTGTGCGCACGTGTGTATGTGTGTGTGTGTGAGCCTGTGGGTTCAGGTATCCACAGAGACCAGAAGAGGGCATCAGATTCTGTGGAGCTGAAACTTCAGGTGGCGAGGGCTGGGAACTGAACCGGAGTCCTCTGCAAGATCATCAAGAGCTCTTTACTGCTGAGTCGTCTCTCCAGGGTCCTAAGTAGTATTCTACTAAATGCGGATATATCTAGACGCATGTAAACAAATGAATTTCCCGAAACAACTGCTAAAATCACGTTTTAATTTAAATTCTTGCTCTTAATTTTTAGATGTTTATTAATATATAATTTATGATATATGTAACGAATTTTCTTCTCTTTTTCCTTCCTTGCTTATTGTGAATTTGCTTCTTAACACTCCAAACGTTAGAAGCTTGTTTGATGTGAGTCCCTAATAGGTAACAAGCTCTAATCTGTCTAGATTTTTCTTTTCTTTTTATTTTTCTTTCTTCCTTTTTATTCTTTTTCTTTTCCTTTTTTTTTTTTTTTTTAAAGACATGGTCTTATTATGTTGCGTTGGCTGTCCCAGTAATTCACACTGTAGCTCAGGCTGAACCCGAACTCACAGCAATCCTCCTGCCTTGGCCTCCTGCATGCCCCCAACACCTGGCTTTGTAGATATTTATAAAATTCTTTCTTGGGACTGGGGAGGTGACTCGGAGGATAAGAGCATTGGTTGGTCTTCCAGAGGTACAGGGTTCAGTTCCCAGAACCCACATGGCAGCTCACAACTGTCCTTAAGCCCAGTTCCAATGATTCTGACTCCTCCTCCTCACCTCTACAGATACCAGGCACACACGTGGTGGTGCACAAACATACGTGCAAACAAAACACTTAGACATGTTGAGTAAGTAAATCTTAAAAGATTCGTTCTCACTCCTGCAAAGCAGGTCAGCTGATTATAAATTTCTGTTTTTCCAGCTATTTTAAGCTGTTACTTCATTTTCTCCTGGTATCCATTGTCCTAGTTAAGGTCACTAAGGTGATGAAACACCACGCCCAAAGCAACTAGGGGAGGAAGGGGTTTGTTTGGCTTACACAGCAGTGTTCTTCACTGAAGGAAGTCAGGGCAGGAACTCGGACAGCACGGAAACCTGGGTTGGAGGCAGGAGCTAATTCAAAAGCCAAGAGGGGAGCTGCTTACTGCCTTGCTCCTCCTGGCTTGCTCAGCCTGCTTTCTTATAGAACCCAGGACTCCAGCCCAGGGATGGCACCACCCACAAAGGGCTGGGCCCTCCACCCCCAATCATTAGTTAAGAAAATGCCTTGCACACCAGTTTGTCTGAAGCCTAGGTTTATGGAGGCGTGTTTTTCACCAGAGGCGCCCTCTTCTCCAGTGACTGTAGCATGTGTCAAGGCGACGTAAACTAACCAGCACACCATTGCTGGGAAGCACGAGTTTGACCATTGTACCTCTAATTATAATTTTTTTTTTTTTTGAGAGAGGATCTTCTGTAGTTCGGGGCCTTGAACCTATATAACCCTTCTGCTTCACCACGTGCTGGTGACAGGCTGCCCACCACAGCCCCTGCTACCGCTGGTGATGATGATTCTTATTCTTCTGGCCTCAAGCTTGCCACCACCCTCCTACGCCTACCTCCTGGGTGCTGGAGTTGTCTGCACGCTTCACCACACCTGGCTCCTGTACCACTGTTAACTGGGCTTTTGTGATTTTTTTTTTCTTAAAAATCTTGCACTTCCAGCCAGGTGATAGTGGCGCATGTCTTTAATCCCAGAACTTGGGAGGCAGAGGCAGGTGGATCTCTGTGAGTTCGAGGCCAGCCTGGTTTATGAGAACAAGTTCCAGGACAGGCTCCAAAGCTAAAGAGAAGCCCTGTCTCGAAAAAACAAAAAAACAAAACAAATCTTGCAGTTTCTTATGTGTGTCTGAGTGTGGGTTTTCACATTTTCCTCCTTAAGCTTGGTTTGAAGACTCAGGAATATTTTTATAACTGAAAATTCTCAGCTGCATCTTTTCATGTATCATGTATCCAGCACTCTGTCTGGCTCTCAGGTGCAGTCTGGAGACTCAGACTCTCTTGTCTCCTGCTGCTGTCTGGATAGACTCCACCCCATTTTACTTCTGTATGCTGCTTTCTGTGTGAATGTCTTAACTATTTGCAAGGTTATGGGTTTGGAGATGGAGAGGTGGAGAGTGGTAAGAACGCCTACTGTTCTTGCAGAGGACCTGGGTTTGGCTCTCAGGACCCACATGGTAGCCCACAACTGTCTGTAACTCTAGTTCCTAGGACCCAGTGTCTCTTCTGACGTTCACAGACATGCACATAGTATACTACATCCCGGCGCGCGCGCACGCGCGCGCGCGCACACACACACACACACACACACACACACACACACACGGACTCATGGTCTCTCAACTGAACCCAGAGCTTGCCAGTATAGCTAGTCTGGACAGGGAGCTGGCCTGGGAATCCCTCCTCTCTGCCTTCAGGGTCCTGCAGTTACAGGCAGGCTGAGGTGTTGTAGATGGGATTGTTTAACAGTGGTGTGTGTGGCCGGGCGCTGGTGGTGCACGCCTTTAATCCCAGCACTCGGGAGGCAGAGGCAGGCGGATCTCTGTGAGTTCGAGACCAGCCTGGTCTACAGAGCTAGTTCCAGGACAGGCTCCAAAGCCACAGAGAAACCCTGTCTCGAAAAAACAAAAAACAAAAAAACAAACAAAAAACAAAAAACAGTGGTGTGTGTGTGGGGGGGTTGT
The DNA here is from genome assembly GCF_018167655.1 of Microtus oregoni. Lineage (NCBI taxonomy): Eukaryota > Metazoa > Chordata > Mammalia > Rodentia > Cricetidae > Microtus > Microtus oregoni. Next base: position 2,644,230 of record NW_024543830.1, on the reverse strand, counting down.
AGATGGGATTGTTTAACAGTGGTGTGTGTGGGTGTTGATGGGATTGTTTAACAGTGGTGTGGGGGGATTACAGGTGTGTGCTACTGTGGCCAGCTAAAAAGAGTATTTTTAATCCATAGCTTGTTGGATCCATAAATACAGAACATGCAGATCTGGCGAGTCAGCTTGATGCTAAACACTGTCAAGCTGTGGTGGAAGAAATTCAGAGTAGCCGGGCGGTGGTGGCGCACTCCTTTAATCCCAGCACTCAGAAGCAGGGAGATCTCTGTGAGTTCGAGGTCAGCCTGGTCTACAAGAGTTAGATCCAGGACAGGCTCCAAAGCCACAGAGAAACCCTGTCTCAAAAAACCAAAATCACCAAAACAAACAAACAAACAAACAAACACAACCCCCCCCCCCCCCTCAAGAAATTCAGAGTAGTACACGGGATTGGAAGAATTAGATTCCTGCAATGCCCAAACTATCCAACAGTTTAGAGACTCCATATAATCCCTGCCAAAATTCCACTAGCATTCTTCACAAACACACAAAACAGTCCTGAAAGTTTACTGGAGCCACTGACCTCAAACTTCCAAGTCTCGAGCGACAGAACCAAAGTGGGGACATCACAGGACCTGACCTCAAAGACACCACAGTCCACAGTGACGGAAGCGCGCAGGCCGAGAGCGTGAACGACGGAGCACCCAGAAGCAAGCAGGTGCGTTTATCGTCAGTTAGTTTTTGATAAAAATACTCAAAATACAGACTGGGAGAGGATGACCTGATTGCTCTAATGGTGTGGGAATCGTGATTCACGCGCAGAAGTTTGAAACTGGGTCCCGCCCTGATGTGCGAGGATCATCCACAATTGATCAAAGGATTAAAAACAGGATGGTGGGATGGCTCAGTGGGCAAAGGCGCCTGAAGCCAAGAATGACAACCCAGAACCAGGTGGTGGAAAGCGAGAACGCCCCCAGGCTGCTTTCTGAGTGTCTCATAGGAGCCATAGTGCATGTGTATAAATCAACAAAAACGTAAAACTGACAAATTCAACAGAATGCCCAGCAAAATCCCAGAAAAATTCTTCACAGACCTCGAAAGAATGGTACTCAACTTCATATGGAAAAGCAAAAAATCCCAGGATAGCCAAAACAATCCTGGGCAATAAAAGAACTCCTGGAGGCAATCACAATCTCTGACTTCAAACTCTACTACAGAGCTACAGTACTGAAAACAGACTGGTAATGGCATAAAAACAGGAGGACCAATGGAACTGAATAGAAGACCCAGATATTAATCCACACACCTTCGAACACCTGACTTTTGACAAAGAAGCAAAAAATATAAAATGGAAAAAAGAAAGCACATTTAACAAATGGTGATGGCATAACTGGATGTCAACATGTAGAAGAATGAAAATAGATCCATATCTATAGCCATGCACAAAATTCAAGTCCAAATGGATCAAAGACCTCAACATAAAGCCAGCCACACTGAACCTATAAAAGAGAAAGTGGGAAGTACACCTGAACGCATTGGCACAGGGAACCACTTCCTAAACATAACCCCATCAACACAGACACTGAGAGAAACAATTAATAAATGGGACCTCCTGAAACTGAGATGCTTCTGTAAAGCAAAGGACACTGTCAACAAGACAAAACGACAGCCTACAGAATGGGAAAAGATCTTCATAACCCCACAACAGACAGAGGTCTCATCTCCAAAATATACAAAGAACTCAAGAAATTGGTCATCAAAAGGACAAATAATCCAATAAAAAAAATGGAGTACAGACCTAAACAGAGAACTCTCAACAGAGGAATCTAAAATGGCTGAAAGACACTTAAGGAAATGTTCAACATCCTTAGTCATCAGAAAATGCAAATCAAAACAACTCTGAGATTCCATCTTACACCTGTAAGAATGGCCAAGATCAAAAACACTGATAACAACTTATGCTGGAAAGGTTGTGGGAAAAAGGGAACACTTTTGCATTGCTGGTGGGAATGCAAGCTGGTACAACCCCTTTGGATGTCAGTGTGGCAATTTCTCAGAAAATTAGGAAACAACCTTCCTCAAGACTCAGTAATACTACTTTTGGGTATATATCCAAAGGATTCTCAATTGTGCCACAAGGACATGTGTTCAAATATGTTCATAGCAGCTTTGTTTGTCATAGCCAGAACCTGGAAACAACTTAAATGCCCCTCAATCGAAGAATGGATAAGGAAAATGTGGTACATTTACATAATGGAGTACTACACAGCAGAAAAAATGACAGCCTGAATTTTGCAGGCAAATGGATGGAGCTAGACAACATTATTTTGAGTGAGGTCACCCAGACACAGAAAGACAATTATCACATGTACTCACTCATAGGTGGTTTTTAAACATAAAGCAAAGAAAGCCAGTCTACAAATCACAATCCCAGAGAACTTAGACAACAATGAGGACCCTAAGAGAGACTTACAACATAGATATAATCTACATGGGAAGTAGAAAAAGACAAGATCTCCTGAGTAAATTTGGGACCTTGCGGGAGGGTTGAAGGAGGAAGGGAAGAGGCAGGGAGGGGAGCAGAGAAAAATGTAGAGCTCAATAAATATCAATAAAAAATGTATTTTAAAAAAAGAAGAAAAAATGTAAAACTGAGCCAAGTGTGATGGCACACGCCTTTAATCCCAGCACTTGAGGGCAGATGATCTCTGTGAGTTCAAGGCCAGTCTAGTCTAAACAGAGAGTTCCAATACAGCCAGGGCTGTGTAAATAGATCCTGTCTCAAACACACCAAGAACAACAACCAAACAAAAACTAAAACATTTTTTAAAGAAAACAAAAAAAACCAAACTGGGTTTGAGATGAGGCTCAGCAGTTCAGAGAATTTATTGCTCTTACAGGGGACCCCACTTAAGTTCCCAGCTGACACTGGGTACTGACAGCTGTTTATAGTCCAGCTGCAGGGTTGCAATGCCCTCTCCTGGCTGCTTCTGGTACTGATATGTACCTGTGCATACACACAGATATTGATACACAACATAAACACAAATAAAATATTTAAAAAATATATGAGAAGAAAACAACTTAAAACATAAAGGGTTGTCAAGCAGTGGTGGCGCACGCCTTTAATCCCAGCTCTCAGGAGGCAGAGGCAGGCGGATCTCTGTGAGTTCCAGGCTGGTCTGGTATTCAAAGTGAGTTCCAGGACAGCGAGGGCTGTTACACAGAGAAACCCTGTCTCAAAAAGAAAACAAAAAACAAAAAAACAAAAAACAAAAAAAACAAAAAAACAAACAAACAAAAAACGTGACACAGATATTTTAATCCACTAAAAATGGACATACCACACGTCCTAGCAACCCATCGCTAGATATATGTCTAAAAGAACAAACTCAAGACATTGGAGAGTTTTCTGCTCTTCTGTGTTTATCGCAGCACCGTTCACAATGACTGAGATACAGAGTCAGCTAGGAGTCAATCAGAGGCGGAGGGATACAGAAAATGTAACATATGTCAGGCTGAGGTGGCGCATGCCTTAATCCCAGCACTCAGGAGGCAGAGGTAGGTGGATCTCTGTGAGTTCGAGGCCAGCCTGGTTTACAAGAGCTAGTTCCAGGACAGGCTCCGAAGCTGCACACTACACTGAATAAGCCAGGCCCAGAAAGACACTTGACTTCAGGATCTTGCTGATATGTGAGGTTTCCACACATCTGAGTTACCCGGAGCTTAGCACACATAGAGCACCCGCCTTTCTTGCTTGAGTCCCTAGGTTCCATCCACAGCACCAATAAATAACTAGATTTAAAACAAAGTCAAACTCATAGAAGTAGAAAGTAGAGTGATGGGTAGCACATCTGGATGAAAGACAGAAGGATGATGGTCAAAGCATGGGTCTCAGGTGGGAGGAGTCGGCTGAGTGAGCGGCATGTGGGAATTAGAACTAACGTCAAATGATTGTATATCTCAATTTAATTTGCTAACTTGCAAAAAATTATGCAGTTACAGGGCCTACTTATTTGAAGTTATGGTTAGCGTTTTAAGAACGATCAATAAGTGTATTTTGAAATAAAGTCAAGGAACAGAGTGAGAAGTGAGACTCAGGAATCCCCATCTAGCTGGGCATGGTAGTGTGCACCTTCACACAGCTGGGGACGCAGAGGCAAATCTCTGTGAGCTCAAGGCCAAGCTCCAGGGCAGCTGGGGTTGTGTGTTAAGATTCCATCTAAAAAGGAAAAAAAAAAAATCTGCCTTGAAGCACTTTTGTGGGCCAGAGACCATAATAAGGAGTTTTAAAAATATTGCTTATGGAACTGGGGAGATGGATCAATGGGTAAGAACACTTGCTGCTCCTCCAGAGGCCACAAGTTTGGATCCAGCTCCCAAACCAGTCAGCTCACAAGCACCTATAACTCCAGCCCCTGGGGACCCAATGCCTCTGGCCTCCAGGTACCTACACTCCCATGCCTATACAGACACATTGACACATACCTAAAAATAAAATCAAATAAAAATTTTTAATTGGGGAGCTGGAGAGTTGACTCGGTGGCTAAGAACGCTTCTTCCTCTTGCAGAGAACCCAGGGTTAGTTCCCAGCACCTGCACGGCAGTTCACAGCTACACGTGACTTCAGTACTACGGTATCTGACACCTTCTTCTGGCCTCCAGGTGTGAATGTAGTACACACACGCATGCAGGCAAAACACTCATACACACAAAATAAAAATACTAATCAGGAAAATAAATTGGGCTGGAGGAATAGCTCAGAAGTTAAGAGTTCTGGCCTCTCTTACAGAGGATCCAGTTTGATTCCCAGCACCCACTTGGCATCTCAACTGCCTGTAAGTCCAGGTCCAGGGACCTGACACCTTCTCTGCCCTGTGAAGGTACCACACACATGGTGTACAGATGAATATGTAGCAAAACACTCATCCACATATGTTTTTTAAATGTTTATTTTTAACTCTGTGGTGAGTGTGTGTGTGTGTGTGTGTGCGTGCGCGCGTGCGTGGTGGTGTGAGCATGCCACAGTGTTCATGTGGAAGTCAGAGGTCTCCCCTTCTACCGTGTGAGACAGGGTCTCTTGTTTGAGCCTGCGTGTGCCAGGCTGATGGCTCACAAGCTGTTTCTGCACCTCACTAGGAGGACACACTACTGCACGCAGTTTTCCCTCAGCTCTGGGGGATATGAACTCAGTTCCTCATATGTGTGACAAGCACTTTACCCACTGAGCTGTCTTCACAGCCAAGAGTTTCTGTTCCTCAAACGTGCCGAGTGTGATTTCTCCTCAAAGTCCTGTCCTTGTCCCCGGGGTCTGCCACCCATTCTGGCTGTTGCCCTGTTTCTGCCAGCCCTCTGCTGAAATGTCACCTTATCTGTGGGGCCCTCCCTCACCCTCCTACAGCACTCTCGCCACCCACCACGCTGTGTCTGCTCACTGACTAGTGTGTCCTGTCTCGCAGCTGCGGCAGGAGCTCCAAGCCACGCGAATGTGCTTTGTTTCTATGCAAAGCAGCAACTGGCTAGAAATAAGTACGCAGCACTTCAGAAAACCCCGCTCGCCCAGACGTCGCCTGGGATGGGGAAAGAGCACCATGCAAAAGCGTCCTGCTTGAGAAGCAGCCCCATCTACCTTCTCCTTGTATTGTTTGCCATGGAATTTCTTCCAGAGATCCCAGTGATGGTCCAGGTCTGGGTCTCTCTGCAGTTGCTCCGTTGCCAGGGAACATACGAGGGGCACACAGAGCAGCCATCTCATTCTGCTTAAGGGAAGGGGGCAGAGGAAACACAGCAGTCAGTGGCATGATTTTCATCACATAGGTCCCTTTTATTCGTTTGTTTTATTTATAAAGACAGGTCGCTCTATAGCTCAGGCTGACCTGGAACTCGACCATGCAGCCCAGGCTAGCCTTGAATTTGTAGAAATCTGCCTGACTCTGACTCCCAAGTGCTGGGATTGGAGGTACAAGTATGGACCACCTCCATGGATGTGGCAATGTAGTCTCAAAACAGAAAGTAATTGTGAGACATCTACCAAAGGAACATATTCCTGCAATATAAGGAACTTCTGAGAATGTACAGGCGGAAGAAGGAATTATGTCTAAAATGCTATTCTGAATACTTTTAATATTACATTAATACTTTTAATGTTTCAGGAAGGGACCTGCCGCTGGGCAACGGTGCACGCTTTTAATCCCAGAACTCAGGAGGCAGAGAGAGTTCAAAGCCAGCTTGGTACAGAAAGAGTTCCAGGACAGCCAAGGCTACACAGAGGAACTCTGTATCAAAAAAAAAAAAAAAAAAAAAAAAAAACAACAAAAACAAAACAAAGAACCCTTCCTTCTGAGGACATTCCTCTGTCTTAAACATTTAAATATTTAAATCACTATACCCTAGTGTGAGCATATACTGAACCGCCCCTTAGTACCTCATTAATATTTAATTTCAAAAATAAGCCAGGTGCAGCGACAGGCGCCTGTACTCCCAGTTTCTGAAGAAGCTGAGGCAGGAGGATTGCTTGAACAAGGTGTTCAAGGCCTGTTGGCCAACATAGATAGATCACATCTCCAAAATCAACACCTAGCGGTCTGCCACAGAGCGCTTGCCCAGTGACTGTGTGAGACCCGTGCTCGCCTAGAGATGGTGTGAGACTCACCCTGACCCCAAACACCAAAACAGCCCAACAGATACGCTTTCCGTGGAAAAGAAAGTTCCAGACACCTTGCGAGACAGCTAAGAGACAATTCAGCTTTTAGATCGAGTAGCCTTAGGTTATTTTCCTTTTCCACTTTTCTTCCCAATAAATCAAGTATCTATCTCAAAGTGGGTACCCCCAAAAAATCTGTCTCAAAGTGGGTACCCCAAAACAGCATTTTCTCATCAGGTGTGGACGCCTACACTTGTGTACACTCTGGAGGCAGAGGCGAGGCAGGGGTAATATTACGCAGTTGCCGCCAGCAGTCAAATCTAAGAGGTGAGATCCTGTCTCTAAACGACAGCATGCCCAACACCCCCCCCCCCCTGCTTCTATATTTGACAGAAATCCAGTAGTCGCCTGGAACTGGATCTTTTCCATTCAAAAGAGCTGGGATTTTAACCATGCGAGCCTTTGGATCACGCTCACAGAAACCCAGGTTCCAGGGACCTCTCCAAACAGACCCTTCCGAATCAGAAAAACAAGAGGCCGGTGGGGACTTTTGTTTTCAGCTTACTTCCTGAAAGCAAAGATTTAAAAACCTGGCAGCCTGGCTGATGAAAAGATAGAGAACGTTTAAGACCAAATATGTAAGCAATCGAAATGAAAAAGCAGACGGTACATACAAGGCAGCATGAGCAAGAGTCCCCATGGTCCCCGGAAGTGTGGTCCTCACTCCAAAGACGTCCCAGGCAGCAGCAGGCTGGGTGAGCCGACTTTAAGAAGAAATGGAGCTCGTCACATGAAGCATCCACGATGAGGAAGTGAACTTTCATTTCGGTTTCGTGTGAAGCCCGCAGCACAGAGCGAGCAGCTGCCTCCCGCGCCTTCCCTCTCTCACCGTAGAGCCACGTGAGTGCAGGGAGCTGGCATAGAATGACCTCAGTGGGGAGTGGAACGAGGTTATCCTCCAACCCCTCATCATTTTGATGATCCGTTTAATTCACAATGTCTGTTCTGAAACGGGAAAGTTTAGTTTTAAAGACATTTGGATTGGGTTCCTCAAATCTCAGTGCCTTTCTTGGCAGTCTGCAGGGTTGTTTTCACTGCGCTCTGGCGAGTAATTCCAAGTGATCCTGCCTTCTTTGTCTTCCACTGGTCTTATAATTTTGCTTATACTAATGTTTTTTCTATTTGAAAATTTAAAATGTTAAAATAGAAAATTTTATTCAGGCCTGGCATAGTGGTCTATGTTCATAATTCCAGAATTGAAGGCAGGAAGAAGATGAGTTCAAGGCCAACTCAAGCCACGAGAGACTGTTTCAAAACAAACAGGCCTGGAGACAGGGCTCAGTGGTTAAGAGCACTTGCTGATTTGGCATAGGCCCCAGGTTCGGTTCCCAGCACCCACGTGGTGACTCACAACCATCTGTAACTTCGGTTCCAGGGGATCCCATGCCTTCTTCTGGTCTGCTCACACACCAGGTATGCCCCGACACACAGACATACATTCTGGCACTAACACATAACCCAAAACTTAAAAAGTAAATCTAAAAACAAATAAACTGTTTATGTGAAGGCTCACAGGAGGCTCAGCGGCAGGATCGTCACGGATTGACTGAGCCTGGGCCTGTAGCGCATTTGGGGACGACCTATCTCAAACAATGACTTTAATTTATGCAGAGATGGTGCAATATGCCTATAATCCCAGCAGTTTTGGAGGCAGAGGCAAGGAGATCAGGAGTTCAAGGCTTGCCTTACTGCATTGCCAGTCCCAGGCCCGCCTGAGTTAAATGAAACCTTGCCCTCGAAATATAAGACAAGAAAGTAGTAAGATGATGCGCCCCTTTGAACTACTAGTTTGTTTCAACAATGGTCAGTAACTAACCAAGCTCTGTGTGTGTGTGTGTGTGTGTGTGTGTGTGTGTGTGTGTGTGTGAGTGAATCTGTATCCTCGTGTGCATGTGGAGGTCAGAGGATAATTTGAAGATCCTCTCCTATACCCATGTGTGTTCTAGAGACTGAGTTTAGGACGGCGGCAGGTGCCTTTGCCTGCTCAGCCATCTTGAGAACTATCGTGTATATATTTTTGAAAGAGATACATTAAAGAAATACAAACAGAAACCATGAGGACATCTAAACTGACCATCATATTTAAATATGAATATATATTTTTTCTTTTTTAAAGATTTTTTTTACTGGCCAGGCGGTGGTGGCGCACGCCTTTAATCTCAGCACTGGGGGGGTGGGGGGGGGGGAGAGGCAGGCGTAACTCTGTGAGTTCGATGCCAGTCTGGTCTACAAGAGCTAGCTAGTTCCAGGACAGGCTCCAGAGCTACAGAGAAACCCTGTCTCGAAAAACCAAAAAAAAAAAAAAAAGATTTATTTTACTTTAATTGTGTATATGTGGGTGTCTCTGTGAGTTATGTTCATATGAGTCCAGATGTCCTTGGAGACAAGGAGAAGGCGTCCGATCCCCTGGAGTTGAAGTTATAGGTGGCTATTTTCTACCTGACCTGGGCTGGAAGCTGACCTTAGGCCCTGAAAAGGAGCTGCGTGTGCTCCTATAATTGCTGTCCTTCCTGCCCCTTGAATACAGAACCTCCTGTAGCACAGTCTGACCATAAATCCCTGGTCCTCCTGCCTCCATTTGGAGAATTCCTCACATTACAAATTTTACTCCTCCCTGTTGGGGTCAAAACTCTTTTGTCTAAGCTCCACTGTAGTTCAGGCTCAGGTGTGTGACTTAGGCTTTGCCCTGTGAAAAGACTTCATTTGTAGAATCAGCCTGTAAGGAACCAGACCCACGACATCCCCCTTGCGAGGGCTGCGCTGGAGCTGTACAGCAACAGCAGCAGAGGCGGCGGCGGCAGCGGTGGGGGTAGCAGCAGAGGCGGCAGCAGCGGTGGGGGTAGCAGCAGAGGCGGCGGCAGCGGTGGGGGTAGCAGCAGAGGCGGCGGCAGGGTCAGCAGCAGCAGAGAGAGGCGGAGGCAGTGGCAGCGGCTGCGGCGACAGCTGTAGTGGCAGCGGCAGTTCTGGCACTGACTCCTGTCTGTGCAAATTGCAGTGTTCATGTCAACATCAGGGCTTGAGCAGCCTTCCTTGTGTGCTTTGACTAACAAGTTCACAGTCACATAATAGTCTCTGTGTTTGACTGACTCTGGATTCTCAAAGATTCTGGAAGCCTTTTGCAATGTTTTCTAAACAAAGCTTTATTTATTTTTATTTTAGGCATATGGGTGTTCTATCCGCATGTATGTATGTGAACCACATGTGTGCAATGCCCAAAGAGGACAGAGTTGTGAGCTGCCATGTGGGTACTGGGGATTGAAACTGGGTTTTCTGGAAGAGCAGCCCGTGCTCTTAAGTGCTGAGTCATCTCTCTGGCTCCCTTTCTGCCATTTTTAAAGAAATTGTAGCACTCAAATAGATAGATCCAGTAACAATATCCACAGGAGTGTTGACGTCAGCAAAGCAGGAGCTGGGCCTCAGAGGGAGATTGGGAAACCGCTGTTCTCGGGCTGCAAACAGGAAGTCCGAGGAGAAAATAATTGTGAAATCCACAGTAACCACAGACCGCCTGTTCTTCTGCTGTGTCTGACGAATGTGTGTGTTCATGAGTGTGCAGGGGGGCACGCGTGAGTGTGTGCATGGAGGCCTGAGGACAAGCTCCATGTCCTCCAGAGGAGCACTGTCCTCTGAGCTAGTACCCATTGGCTTGCTCTCACCAGTAAGACTAGACTGCTGGCTGGCCAGTGAGCCAAAGGGATGCCACTGTCTGTCCCTCAGCCCCGGAGTTTTGAGGGCGTGCAACCATACCTGGAGTCCCGGCCAGTGAGCCCCAGGGATACCACTGTCCCTGTCCCTCACCCCCGGGGTTCTGAGGGCGTACCACCATGCCCGGGGTCTGTACTTTGCTTCTGTGGATCCATGCCAGTTCCTAGTGCTCGTGAGGTAAAGCATTTCACCTGACCCTACATATTTGATTTTGTCTTTTTATTTTGGCGGGGAGGGGGCTTTTAGCTTTGATTCCCTCTGTATATATTTGTACCCCCAAACAGACATGGCTCAGTTTCCTTAGTGGGAAATGAGCATTGTCTTAGGTAGGGTTTCCAATGCTGGGATAGAACACATGAGCAAAGCAACGTGGGAGGGGAGGGTTTGTTCCGCTTACAGCTCCAGAGCACAGAGCACAGTCCATCGCCCGAGGAATGCGTGGGAAGAGCCTGGATGAGGAGCTGGTGCAAGGCCATGGAGGAATTCTGCTTCCTGGCTTGCTTAGCCTGCCTTCATATGGTTCTTAGGACCACCTGACCAGAGTAGAACCACCACGGTGGGCTGTCCTGCACCAATCATCCATCAAGAAGAGGCGGCTACAGGCCAGTCTGGTGGAGGAATTTTCTCAACTGAGGTTTCCTCTTCCAGAATGACTCTAGACTGTGGTAAGCTGACAAAAAAAAAAAAAAAAAAAAAAAAAAAAAACAAAAAAAAAACCAAAACTAAGCCAGACAAGGCTAAAAAATATATATATATTTCTGGTGGGCGGTGGTGGCTTATGCCTTTAATCCCAGCACTTGGGATCTCTGTGGGTTCAAGGCCAGCCCGGTCTACAGAGTGAGTTCTAGGACAGCTAGGGCTACACAGAGAAACCCTGTCTAAACACACACACACACACACACACACACACACAAAACAAACAAACAAACAAAAAATTCAAATTCTACCAAGATAAAAAAAATGTAAAATAGGCTTTAGTGACACAAATCTACAATTTTATGTCTTGGGAGGCCGAGGCAGGAAGATTAGGAATTCAAGATCACTCTTGGCCTTCATCAGTTAGTTCAAGACCAGCTTGGGCACATGAGACCTGCTGGAGAAGGAAGAGAAAGAAAATTTGAAATTTTTTTGTACAATATTTTGATCATGCTTTTCCCACAATCAAAATTATTTTCTTTGTTTAAGTGTGGTTTAGATAGATGCTCAGCACACCTGAGCTCGTGTGGAAGCTGGAAGAGGACATGGGGCCCCTTCAAGCGGAAGGCACAGGCTTGACAGCCGGTTTGTTGTTTGGGTACTGTGCTCTAAGCTCTGCCCCTCACCCTTGTCCGTCAAGCTCTTTTCTCTTCTCAGTACAGCAGGGGACCTTGTTATCTGTTATTTTTTTGAAACCGGGTCTCACTCTGTACCCCAGGCTGGGCTCCCTGTCTCAGTCTCTCAAGGGTTGAAATTACAAGCAGGAGACAGTATGCCTGATTTAAATATACTGTGTATGTGTGTGTGGTGGTGGGGATTGCACTGATAGGGGCCAGAGGAGGACACCAAGTTCATCTTTTTCCTTGAAGACAGGTTCTTTTTCTGAGCCCAGAGCTAGGCTGGGAGCCAGCATGCCCCAGGGATTTGTCTGTCTCTGCCCTGTTGTTCTGGGTTCTGCTCCCCACCTGGGTTTTCATGTGGGAGCTGATGGTTTGGATTTAGGTTCTCACGTTTGTGTAGCAAATGTTCCTCCTGCTCTCCTCCACAAAATGCCCACTCTTGAGCATCGTACCCAATTTGGAGCAGGTTTTCCTGTGAGCCCATCTGTGCAGAAGCCATGCTCTCACCGGCTTTGCGCCCTGCCCAGCCATTCTCTCCCCTTCCTGGCTTTCTCTATTCCTTGACCTCTGTCTGGAAGATCCACTTCAAGAACTTTTAGGATGCCGGGCAGTGGTGGCATGGGAAGGACTCTCCTCTGTCATTTCCACCCCAGCCTAAGACATCTTTATCGGGATCAGACCACAAAAGATCACAAAGAAGACCTTGATCTGGTATATCAGTTGGCCTCATAATTCACCGAATCAGCTCCACAGAGTGAAGATCTGGTGATAAACCCTCCATGACACCAGAATATCTTCTCATTCACGACGCTGCTATCGGTAGGCAGTTAAAACAGTCTGTGAACGTTCTCCACAGTTTAATATTGTATCCCCTTTTCCATTCATCGTAAAATCCGTAGATTCTGTTGATGCTGGCACACTCATGGTTCCCTCTGAGAAGGAAAAAAGTTCTCCGGATACTTGATTTTGTAGGCCAGCAAGAGGCAGATCTTCTCCAGTGACTGCTTGCCCCTGTCCACATGTGCCTCCTGTAATTTCTCCTCAACAATCAACAATTCCTTTTCCGCTTCAGCTATTAATTCTCTGGAACTATTTAAGTCCTTATCACCATCTAAAGTTTATTCAAATGAACTATTAGGTCAGGTGTTATACCAACAGCCAGTCGTAGACTGGAGATGTCTCCCAATAATCTTTGAAAGTCTTTAAGACTCCGCAACTGGTCTCTCCTAATTTGTGCCTTTTGTGTTCTAATCTTCTGCAAACCTATCATGTAACCTAGGCAATTAACAGAATCTCCTCTTTGAATCGTTTCAGGAGCAATTTGTAATCTCCATTTAGGCAAAACTTTCTTTACTTTTTCAAACATCCTTTCTAGGGCTGGGCAGTGGTGGCACACACCTTTAATCCCAGCACTCGGGAGGCAGAGACAGGCAGATCTTTGTGAGTTTGAGGCCAGCCTGGTCTACAAGAGCTAGTTCCAGGACAGGCTCCGAAGCTACAGAGAAACCCTGTCTCAAAAAACAAAACAAAACAAAAAAAAAAAATTAAACAACCTTTCTAAAGTATTTGTATTTGAATAATACAACAAAATGTTATCCATGTAATAGTAAATTATAGACTTAGGAAATTGCTTACATATTATTTCCAATGGCTGACTTACAAAGTATTGGCACAGGGTGGGGCTATTGAGCATTCCCTGTGGGAGGATAGTCCATTGATATCTCCTAGTAGGCTGAGAATTATTATAAGTAGGCACTGTGAAGGCAAAGTTTTCTCTATCCTTTTCTTGTAAAGGCATAGTGAAGAAACAATCCTTTAAATCAATAACTATGAGAGGCCATCCCTTTGGTAACAGAGACGGCAGAGGAATTCCAGATTGTAGAGGGCCCATAGGTTGAATAACCTTGTTGACAGCTCTAAGATCTGTCACCATTCTCCATTTTTCAGATTTCTTTTTAACAGCAAATACAGGAGAATTCAAGGGCTGGTAGATTCTTCAATATGCTAGTTGCTCTTGTACCAGCTGTTGTAAAGCCTGCAGCTTTTCTTCAGCTAGAGGCAACTGCTTAACCCATATTGGTTTCTAAGTTAACCATTTTAAAGGCAGGGCTGTTAATACCTCTGAAGGTTTATCAAGTGCTTTGTGTTCTTGTACAGCCCGAATGGCTGGTGATTGTCATCTATAACCCAAATTCTGAAGTCAAGATACCTTTATAATATGCATGCTGGTTTAGATAAGCAGACCATACACTGAAATGTCTCTCTCTACTTAGCTCCTTTACAGTCAAAAACTTCAAAGAAAACACAATAATATACACAATCCAGACTCTCTGTGTATAGTCCATCTTTACATGGTTTATTTTTCTTTACTCCTTTTAATTTATGACTATCTGTACTCTGTCTCTTTAAAGACTTACTTTTTAAAAACAATTTACTTCTTTTCTAACCCTCTATACTCTTTTCTTCTCTCTCCCAAGCCTACATATATTTATCCAACACTACAACCCATTTAGATGTCTTTTATATCTGGATTTGTCTTTATTGCATATATGAAATTCTTTTCTGTCTTGAAGAGCTTTAAAAACGGTAAGCAGCTTGGTTGCAGCAACCCTGGGTGCTGGCTCCGCCTCTCTCCACTTTCAAAATGGTAGGGGTACCATTACTGCCAGCTCTGGGGCTGCCAGGTAGGAGCCACGCTCAGCATTTTAACTCTGAGAATGAGCATGCAGCACATAAACCTTTTTTATCTGAGTAATAGCTAAATCCGCCATGCAGAGCACTGCACAACCTGGAAACATCTCTGTGTATGACGGTGGGAACCCACCATGCTCTCCTGCCTGTGCACGCCTTGTAGACCTGATTCTGCTGCCTGCCCATGTGGGGAGCTCTGAGCCATGGGCATGGTCTCAGCTACTTTCCTCCTGACCCCGAGAGGGCACAACAAACACCTGGACCCCAAATCAAATGCTCCATAGCTGGAGTTCGTGCTGGCAGCACGGCCCAGGAAGCCGTGTTTGAAAACCATGCAGCTTTTTTCTGCTATGGCAGAATCAGGAAAACCTCCCTTAAGAGAGCCAGGAAAATGAGGCTAAACTTGGTTTTTCTGTGTCTATAGTTCCTTTTCAAGCTTTTTTAGGTTATACATGGATTTAGTCCACCACATTGGCATGCCAAATGTAGTGGGAGGCTGCTTGTTGGTTCCCAGCCGCCCGGCTAGGTTAGACCCAAAACAATCACACAGAAATGGTATTAATTAAATCCCTGCTTGGCCCATTAGCTCTAGCTTCTTACTGGCTAACTCTTACATATAAAACTAACCCATTTCTATGAATCTGTGAATCACCACATGGCAGTGGCTTACCGGTAAAATTTCAGCATGTCTGACTCTGGAAGTGGCTCCATGGCATCTCCCTGACTCTGCCTTTCTCCCAACATACAGCCTAGCTTTCCCCGCCTAGTTCTGTTCTTCCCTGCCATAGGCTCAAAGCAGTTCTTTATTAATTAACCAATAAAAGCAACACATAGACAGAAGGACTTCCCACACCACTTCCCCTTTTCTGTTTAAACAAAAAGGAAGGCTTTAATTTTAACATAGTAAAATTAACATATAACAAAACATATGTCAAGCAAGAATTACAGTTACAATATTTATATCTACTTTATCTTTTATCATAACTAAGGAAAACTATAACTATAAATTCTCCAATTCCATCAAAGACTCCAGAAGGATATAATATTACCTAAGTAAACAGGAAGTACATTGTAAGCAACTTTCAAAACTCTAGAATTGACAGAGACATCTCACTGCCTGGATAGTCACCCAAAATTCTTCTGTACCATTGGGGCATCCATCTTCAGCTCACTGTAGTATCCAGCAGACTTTTCCATGAAGCAGGAAATTTCAAAGACAGTTCCACCTATACTGGCAGTTTGTCTGTAACATTTTTCTGTGTCCTGCAAAATGTCTGGCAAACTTTTTCATGAAGCAGGAACCCCGAAAGATCATCTCACCTTTAGGCAAGTTCAGCAGTCATTTCTCTGTGGGTCCTGCATGTCCAGTTCACATAGCATACCATCAAGCAGTCCAGGCAAGAGCAATTTCTTGCCCAAATGACTAGCAAACTTCATAAGGGGCCTCTTTGATGTCCATCTTTCTCTTGAAGTAATTGGTGCTGCCAGGAGCAGATGAGTCTCATTGTCATGAAAAGTCCTATCTTATTAAGACATTTTAAATGCCATATTTTCAAGGTCTCTGAAAGATTTGAAGAATATCAATCTAACTGAAATATATCTCTATACATCTAAAAAAATCTAACTAACATGACTACAAGCTTGACTATTATAGATGATTATCTATTAACCTATATTTTTTAACTATACATTACATTTTAAAAATAAACTACACAATCACAATACTTTAACCAAGAACAGAAATATACATATAACAAGATTGACCTTAAATTTGTATCAATAAACCAAGATCTATACCAATGAAAATCTCAATAGCCTATCCCCCTTTAAATGTAAAGAAGCATTTACAAACAATATTTGGGAATATGGGTGTAGAGATGGGGCGAGCAGGCCTACTTTTCGTCCTGCCCGGCTCCCACATGGCTAGCTTTATACCCGAAATAACAACACACAAATTGTATTCATTTAAACACTGCTTGGCCCATTAGCTCTAGCCTCTTACTGGCTAACTCTCACATCTTGCTTAACCCATTTCTAATAATGTGTGTAGCACCACGAGGTGGTAGCTTACCAGAAAGATTCTAGCCTACATCCGTCTTGGGTCAGAGAATCATGGCGACTGGCTCCATTGCATCTGACCAGAGAGGAGAGGCATGGTGATTGCATCACTTCCCTCTTCCTCCCAGCATTCTGTTTTGTCTACTCCACCCACCTAAGGGCTGGCCTATCAAATGGGCCAAGGCAGTTTCTTTATTAACCATTGAAAGTAACTTTTCCATCATATGGGTGTAGTTTTGTCCAAACTTCTTTCTGCTGTTTATTGGGCAAAGTAATTTTTGGGGGTGTTCATGGCAACCTCTCAGGGGGTCGTGGTCTATCAAAATATATTAGCTTGGAACGAATCCACAGATTCTCATCCTCTGTAGAAACAAAAGAAGAACCTCTTTTCCAAAGTAACATATCCTTAGAATACCAATGTGAATTACCCATAAATAATAGCTCACAAATATTCACTCTATTACCCACTATTATTATGGCGCAATAAGCAGACTTAGACTCCTTAGGATAGAATGTTTATTGTAATTCTAATCTTATACTTGACATCTGTTCCTAATGTATATAGCTTTGCATTGGGTTTGGAACTGTCTTATTTTTAAAAAAAGAGGGAGGTGTTGTGGGAACTCCTTCTGCTTCTGGAACATTCCAAGGCAGCAAATAGGACTTTGTATACCAGATCTCCCCAGAAATGGTGTGCACCAGCCACTCCAGGCCGATCTAACTAGAGCGATGGGAAGAAAGGAGCGAGGCAGGCACTAGAAGGCTGGCGCCTTGTCGCTGAGGAAACATTCTCCGGATGACTGGGAGGGAGAAATGAAAGGAGAAAGGGGAAGCACTGCCCAGCCACAGCCTGTCCTCTCTGCCCAGACACGGCCTGTCCTCTCTGCCCAGACACGGCCTGTCCTCTCTGCCCAGACACGGCCTGTCCTCTCTGCCCAGACACGGCCTGTCCTCTCTGCCCAGACACGGCCTGTCCTCTCTGCCCAGACATGGCCTGTCCTCTCTGCCCAGACACGGCCTGTCCTCTCTGCCCAGACACGGCCTGTCTTCTCTGTCCAGACATGGCCTGTCCTCTCTGCCCAGACACGGTCTGTCTTCTCTGTCCAGACATGGCCTGTCCTCTGTGCCCAGCCACAGCCTGTCCTCTCTGAGTTTGGAAACTATCACCCCTCTGCTTCGTGATCCTGAAACAGCTGCTTCAAGGCCTTCTGAGGAACTGTCTTAATTTTAAAAGGCTCTGAACTTTAGGATGATGATACAATGGCTGCCTTTTGTCTCCGACTCTACATGACCAAACTGGGGCTTTACAGCAGACAGTATCTTCATAGGAAAACTCACCTACACTTCCTGCATGGAGCTCACAGAAGCGAGGTGGAAGTGTAAAGGGCTTAGTTAGCAGGAAGGATTTAGGAAGGATAATGGGGGCCAAGGAGCTGCACAGTGGGTAAAAGTGAGTCTGTGACACTGGGTCCTGAGTCTGAATCCCAGCACCCATGTACCAAGCCAGGCGGAGCTGCATGGTCCTTGTAACGCTGGCATTTCAGAGAGGGGACAGGCAGATCCCAAGAGCTTGCTGACCAGATAGCCTAGCTTCTGGTCCAATGAGATAACATGTTTTAAAGGAACATGGACAATAAAGACAGAGAAAGGCACTTGATATCATCCCTGCGTGTGCATGGAGACATAGCCCTTACACATTACAATCACATGCGTGTAACACACATGTAGTTGGATTTTTCTTTGGGTTGTTAGTTCACAAATAGCTTGGAGACTTATTATTATAAAAGTTTGACCTTAGCTTAGGCTTGTTCCACACTAGTCTTATAATTTAAATTAACCCATATTTTTTTAATCTACGTTCTTCCACGAGGCTCATTACCTCATTTCTTTACTGCCTGTCCTGTTTCCTCTGGGATGGCTATGGTGGCTGGTGACCCCTTCCCAGAGTCCTCTCTTCCCCAAGTCACTCTTCCTGCCTAGCTACTAGCCATTCGGCTCTTTATTAAACCAATCAGAAGGTGCCATAGCAAAGACACATCGTCACAGCGTAAACAGATATTCGGCAACACAAACCCACCGAGTAAATAGAGTAAGTAAACAGAAAGGATAATTGTAACATGCAGTTAGTTGAGGGAGAGTCTCTGCTAAGCATTACATTAAATTGCGAGGTAACAAATGGTGGGGGAATGCTCCTCTAATCCAAGCCCTTGGCAGGATGGGAGCAGGGCGGTTTTGAGTCTGTGGCCAGCCAAAGCTATGCATCAAAGACCCTGTCTCAAAAAACTGAAACACTACTGTTACCAGACCTTTTTAAAAAGTAGATGGCTTTTTACAGTAGTTTTAGGTTCCCAAAAAAGGGGGAGGGTTAAAAAGTAGAGTTACGACAAACTTCTTCCCCCCAACAACACATCCCTCTGTCATTTCCCACCCCCTGTTTTCCTTTTGAGCAGTAACCCGGAGCCCACTCCTCTCCACCCGTGTGCTCTGTCCCCATGTGTGAAGCGTGTGGACGGTTTACGGGGCTCGCTTCACTTACGTGTTCTCAAGGTCCAGACATGTGTAGAATAGGGCAGAATTCTGTTTGTTTGTTTGAGATAGGATTCACTACTTAGCTCAGGCTAGAGCCATGAGTGACAAGTGGTTGTCACCCCAGGGCTAAGGAAGCAGGATAGGTGATTCCCTAATGCCCACTGGCCGACAGACTCACCTAGTTGGAGAGTTCCATGAGCGACCGTGTAAAAGGAAGGACAGCATCTGAGAAATAACACGCAAGGTGGCCCTCTGACTTCCACACACACAAGAACATATGTATATACTTCCGCAAGGCACTAAAAAGACTGACAAATTCATCATTTTTAACTGTCTGTGTCAAAAATATCAACTATTGGTTGCAACATTATTCATAACCTAGAACACCGAAAGCCACGTTTGATTAATGGGCACTAAATAAATATCTTCACTTTTCTTTACATTTACTTATTCATTGTGTATGTGTGTGAGTCAGACAACTGGTCAGCATCAGCTCTCTTATCCCATCATGGGGTCTCAAGGCTTGCATTTGAATCATCAGGCATGGTGGCAAAAGCTCTTACCCCATCTCAACTCACCAGCCCTGTGTATTCCACAGTGGAATTCATTGCGCCTACAAAAATAATTATGTCTCTGGATCAAGATTTTTTACTCCCATTATTCACTACTGGTGTAGGAGTTCCTTCTGTTTGTGTGTTGCCTTCATAGGATAATGAATAAAGAAACTGCCTTGGCCTAGTTGATAGGGTGGAACTTAGGTAGGCCAAGAAGACAGAACTGAATTCTGGGAGAAAGAAAGCAAGCAGAGTCAGAGAGCCACCACGGAGCCACCAGGTCAGACATGGTGAATCTTTCCCGGTAAGCCATGACCTTGTGGTGATATACAGATTAATAGAAATGGGTTAAATCAAGATGTGATAGTTAGCCAAAAAGAGGCTAGAGCTAATGAGCCAAGCAATAATTCAATTAACACAGTTTCTGTGTGGTTATTTCGAGTGTAAACTAGCCAGGCAGCTGGGACAAACAGCGGGCTCTCCCATTCAACATACTACCATTTTGGAGGAACGCAAATACACCAGAGAGAAACAACAGGCAAACTGGAAAGAAAAAGATGAGATTTACATCTGTGTGTTATACACTTTCATACTCAAAAAATTTAAAGAAAATCAATTGAAAAATTCAAAAAAAAATTCAAGATAAGGTAGCCGAATGAGACAGAAATCAGTATTTTTCAGATATATAAATATACCCAATTATAAGATGTATTGGAAAAACCCCATTTTAGCCTGCCAAAATGTAATAAAAGGCAAACTTCTCTGAAAAACACTTACCAAGAAACTAGCAAGAAGCCTGTATAATGGCCCAGCTACTGAGTCAAAAGACCCGAGTTTGATTCCCACGACATAGCCACACATAGATATACACATTAGTTAAAAAAACAGAAACCTAAATGATATTCTTTAGGCAGAAGTGGGGAAGTAAATCATACATCAAAACAGGAGAATTCTGCACACATTTATCAATAGAGAATCAGATATTTTATTAGTTTCTCTCTGGTGTTTTCAACATTCAATAAGAGCATTTCGTTATATATATGTATATAATATATATTCGGTTATATGTATATGTATGTATGTATGCGTAGGACCCAGCCGTGACAAACTCAATAGAGGCCGGAGTCTCAGTAGTTTACCCTAAGGCAATACCTGGTTCTGAGAAAGACCACAAACTGAGACTACCCAGGCACCACCCAGGAACACATCCAAAGGAAATTTCTAACATTCCAACCATTGTAGATTGGATCACCTGTCAGAACACACCCATCACTTTTCACCAGGGCACCCTAGATAAATGTCAGCCAATCAGGGGTCCTGAACCTTAGAATTCTTTCACCCCCACCTGCTACTATTAAACACCCAACCCCAACTGAGCTCAGGGCTCTCCGATCACTCCAATACGTTGGAAACACAGAGAGTCCAAGTTTGCAAACTTGTGTAAGAACAAAGTCTCTTTGCTTTTACATACAGGACTCGGTCTCCTAGTTGGTTTCAGGGGCATTCCGTGATCTGGGCATAATATATGTATGTATGTATGTATGTATACATAAACATGCACACATACACATACGTGTGTGTGTATGTGTATGTGTGTATTTTCACATTTGCTGACCTGAGGATATAACTCACCAGGAGAATGCCCATGGTGAGGCCCTCGGTTTGATCCCCAACACATGAGAACCATGCAGATTGTAAAATGTACATGCTGTCACACCTATACTTGGGGATGTTAATTGTTTCGTCTGGATGCAGTTTTGCATTTTCTTTTTTTAAAATATTTATTTATTATGTATAATTTATTTATTATGTATACAATATTCTGTCTGTATGCCTGAAGGCCAGAAGAGGGCGCCAGACCTCTTTACAGATGGTTGTGAGCCACCATGTGGTTGCTGGGAATTGAACTCGGGACCTTTGGAAGAGCAGGCAATGCTCTTAACCACTGAGCCATCTCTCCAGCCCCAGTTTTGCATTTTCTATCTGCTAAACTTGAATTTGGGAAAGGTCTGGAGATCTGTTCGTCTGTGAAGAATTCCCCCTCCCCCCCTTTGAGGAACACAGAGCAAACAGAGACCAATGTAGTGTAGGCTCATGTGGCAGGTTTATTGTTTCTTTCTGAGATTAAAACCTTTTTTTTTTTTTTTTTTTTGCTCACAAATGATCAATACATACTAACCGCAAGTGAGCCCTGGGTAGACCCTGAACACTGAGGCTGGCAGGAGTCCTTTCTACTCTCAGCCTGGGTAGATCCTGAACACTGAGGCTCACTGGAGTCCCTTCTACTCTCAGCCTGGGTAGACCCTGAACACTGAGGCTGGCAGGAGTCCTTTCTTCTACTCTCAGCCTGGGTAGACCCTGAACACTGAGGCTGGCAGGAGTCCCTTCTACTCTCAGCCTGGGTAGACCCTGAACACTGAGGCTGGCAGGAGTCCCTTCTACTCTCAGCCTGGGTAGACCCTGAACACTGAGGCTGGCAGGAGTCCCTTCTACTCTCAGCCCGGGTAGACCCTGAACACTGAGGCTCACTGGAGTCCCTTCTACTCTCAGCCTGGGTAGACCCTGAACACTGAGGCTCACTGGAGTCCCTTCTACTCTCAGCCTGGGTAGACCCTGAACACTGAGGCTCACTGGAGTCCCTTCTACTCTCAGCCTGGGTAGACCCTGAACACTGAGGCTCACTGGAGTCCCTTCTACTCTCAGCCTGGGTAGACCCTGAACACTGAGGCTGGCAGGAGTCCTTTCTTCTACTCTCAGCCTGGGTAGACCCTGAACACTGAGGCTGGCAGGAGTCCTTTCTTCTACTCTCAGCCTGGGTAGACCCTGAACACTGAGGCTCACTGGAGTCCCTTCTACTCTCAGCCTGGGTAGACCCTGAACACTGAGGCTGGCAGGAGTCCTTTCTTCTACTCTCAGCCTGGGTAGACCCTGAACACTGAGGCTGGCAGGAGTCCCTTCTACTCTCAGCCGGGGTAGACCCTGAACACTGAGGCTGGCAGGAGTCCCTTCTACTCTCAGCTGGGGTAGACCCTGAACACTGAGGCTGGCAGGAGTCCTTTCTTCTACTCTCAGCCTGGGTAGACCCTGAACACTGAGGCTCACTGGAGTCCCTTCTACTCTCAGCCTGGGTAGACCCTGAACACTGAGGCTGGCAGGAGTCCCTTCTACTCTCAGCCTGGGTAGACCCTGAACACTGAGGCTGGCAGGAGTCCCTTCTACTCTCAGCCCGGGTAGACCCTGAACACTGAGGCTCACTGGAGTCCCTTCTACTCTCAGCCTGGGTAGACCCTGAACACTGAGGCTCACTGGAGTCCCTTCTACTCTCAGCCTGGGTAGACCCTGAACACTGAGGCTGGCAGGAGTCCCTTCTACTCTCAGCCGGGGTAGACCCTGAACACTGAGGCTGGCAGGAGTCCCTTCTACTCTCAGCCTGGGTAGACCCTGAACACTGAGGCTGGCAGGAGTCCTTTCTTCTACTCTCAGCCTGGGTAGACCCTGAACACTGAGGCTGGCAGGAGTCCTTTCTTCTACTCTCAGCCCGGGTAGACCCTGAACACTGAGGCTGGCAGGAGTCCTTTCTTCTACTCTCAGCCGGGGTAGACCCTGAACACTGAGGCTGGCAGGAGTCCCTTCTACTCTCAGCCGGGGTAGACCCTGAACACTGAGGCTGGCAGGAGTCCCTTCTACTCTCAGCCTGGGTAGACCCTGAACACTGAGGCTGGCAGGAGTCCTTTCTTCTACTCTCAGCCCGGGTAGACCCTGAACACTGAGGCTGGCAGGAGTCCCTTCTACTCTCAGCCGGGGTAGACCCTGAACACTGAGGCTGGCAGGAGTCCCTTCTACTCTCAGCCGGGGTAGACCCTGAACACTGAGGCTGGCAGGAGTCCCTTCTACTCTCAGCCTGGGTAGACCCTGAACACTGAGGCTGGCAGGAGTCCCTTCTACTCTCAGCCTGGGTAGACCCTGAACACTGAGGCTGGCAGGAGTCCCTTCTACTCTCAGCCTGGGTAGACCCTGAACACTGAGGCTGGCAGGAGTCCCTTCTACTCTCAGCCTGGGTAGACCCTGAACACTGAGGCTGGCAGGAGTCCTTTCTTCTACTCTCAGCCGGGGTAGACCCTGAACACTGAGGCTGGCAGGAGTCCCTTCTACTCTCAGCCTGGGTAGACCCTGAACACTGAGGCTGGCAGGAGTCCCTTCTACTCTCAGCCTGGGTAGACCCTGAACACTGAGGCTGGCAGGAGTCCCTTCTACTCTCAGCCTGGGTAGACCCTGAACACTGAGGCTGGCAGGAGTCCCTTCTACTCTCAGCCTGGGTAGACCCTGAACACTGAGGCTGGCAGGAGTCCTTTCTTCTACTCTCAGCCGGGGTAGACCCTGAACACTGAGGCTGGCTGGAGTCTCTTCTACTCTCAGCCTGGGTAGACTCTGAACACTGAGGCTGGCAGGAGTCCCTTCTACTCTCAGCCTGGGTAGACCCTGAACACTGAGGCTGGCAGGAGTCCCTTCTACTCTCAGCCGGGGTAGACCCTGAACACTGAGGCTGGCAGGAGTCCCTTCTACTCTCAGCCTGGGTAGACCCTGAACACTGAGGCTGGCAGGAGTCCTTTCTTCTACTCTCAGCCCGGGTAGACCCTGAACACTGAGGCTGGCAGGAGTCCCTTCTACTCTCAGCCGGGGTAGACCCTGAACACTGAGGCTGGCAGGAGTCCCTTCTACTCTCAGCCGGGGTAGACCCTGAACACTGAGGCTGGCAGGAGTCCCTTCTACTCTCAGCCTGGGTAGACCCTGAACACTGAGGCTGGCAGGAGTCCCTTCTACTCTCAGCCTGGGTAGACCCTGAACACTGAGGCTGGCAGGAGTCCCTTCTACTCTCAGCCGGGGTAGACCCTGAACACTGAGGCTGGCAGGAGTCCCTTCTACTCTCAGCCGGGGTAGACCCTGAACACTGAGGCTGGCAGGAGTCCCTTCTACTCTCAGCCTGGGTAGACCCTGAACACTGAGGCTGGCAGGAGTCCCTTCTACTCTCAGCCGGGGTAGACCCTGAACACTGAGGCTGGCAGGAGTCCCTTCTACTCTCAGCCGGGGTAGACCCTGAACACTGAGGCTGGCAGGAGTCCTTTCTTCTACTCTCAGCCTGGGTAGACTCTGAACACTGAGGCTGGCTGGAGTCCCTTCTACTCTCAGCCTGGGTAGACCCTGAACACTGAGGCTGGCAGGAGTCCCTTCTACTCTCAGCCTGGGTAGACCCTGAACACTGAGGCTGGCAGGAGTCCCTTCTACTCTCAGCCTGGGTAGACCCTGAACACTGAGGCTGGCAGGAGACCCTTCTACTCTCAGCCTAGCTTCACACATACTTGCATGTGAGTCGCGCCAGCCTCAGTAGTTCCCGCAGAACCTGCAGCTTCATGTGATCTTTCACCCCGCCACACATTCTTTGTGCCCATTAAAGCCTCCATCTAGAATCCAATACGTTTGATGACTTACTTCTGGTGGTATGAGCAATACCTCATTCTCACCATTCCTGGTTGTATTTATTATACCATCTGTAGTTATTAATGTTCTACTGTCTTCCTGTTTTCAAACTTCCTTTCTTGTTCTTAAGATTGCCTCTCTCTACACTGACCTGGCTGTCCTGGAACTTACTACATAACTCAGGCCAGACTTGAACTCACAGACACCACCTGTGTGTTTTTTGAGAAAGACTTGCTATGGTACATAGTCAGGCTTGGAACCCCTGGGCGTAAGTAATTCTCTTGCTTTGCCTTTCAAAGAGTTACAACTGCAGGACATGGCATGAGCACACGTCTATGACATTCTCAAAGTCAGAACTAATTTTTTCCATCCTTCTAGGCTTAAATATAGCTTTCTACATGTCCACATATTTTTGGGTGGATAGGTTTAAGATAGGATCTCACTATGTAGCCTGGCTGTCTTGGGACTCAATATATAGAAGGGGCTGGGCTCAAACTCACACAGGTCCACAGATTAAAGGCATATGCTACTCCAAAAGGACCTGGCATGTCCTATAGGCCAAAAGAGTAGAGGAGGGGTTTACCAAAAATGAAATAAGAGTTATGACATGGGATAGGATTCAGGGGTTGAGAGCACTAATTGTTCTTCCAAAGGACATAAGTTTGACTCTCAGCATCCACACTCCAGTCCCAGAAGATCTGACGCCCTCTTCTGACCCGTGTGGGCACCAGACATGCACATGGCACACAGACATACATGTAGATAAAACACCATATATATAAAACAAATAATTCAAATGTATAATATTTAATTTTTGTTTCTTTTCTTTTCAAGACAGAGTTCTCTGTGTAGCCCTGTCTATCCTGGACTCTATCTGTAGACCCGGCTGGCCTTGAACTCTACCTCCTGAGTGCTGGAATTAAAAGCATGCACCACCACCGACTGACTAAATTTAAAAATATTTTAAACAAGAGTGCATGACAATGGATGTTCAGTAGCTGTGAACATGGGATAATAGTACTTTGTGAAAAATGGAAAAACAGGTTGTGCTAATTTACTCCTCTAGCACAGCGGTTCTCAACCTGTGGGTCCCAACCCCTTTGAAGTTGAAATACCCTTCCACGGGTGGTCTAAGACCATTGGAAAACACAGATGCTTACATTACAATTCACAACAGTAGCAAGATTACAGTTATGAAGTAGCAATGAAAATAATCTTATGGTTGGGGTCACACCACAACATGAGGAACTGTATTAAAGGGCTGCAGTACTAGGGAGGTTGAGAACCACCGGTCTAGCAGCGACACATCCTAAAATCTGTTACTAAAGCGCTGCACAAGACCATAACGCCGTCTCTGGGAGGCAGGGACAGGAGGATCTTGAATCTCAAGCCAGCATACGCTACATGAGACTGGTTTGTTTTTCTTAAAAAGAAAACAAAACTCTGACCAGGAGTTTAGTTCGTGGTCTATCTCAGGTTCATAGTGAGTTTGAGGACAGCCTTATCTAGTTGAGGCTCTATCTCAAAAATAAAATTAAATTAAAACAATGTAAGGAAACCTGATCTTTGAAGGCTTAGGTACGCACGTCACTGCTGTGATCCTCCTGCCTCTGCCTCTCAAGTGCTGGGACCTTGGGAACACATCACCGTGTCCAGCTTCATGGCGGTTTTAAATACTGAGATATCTTCTTGGGTGCACTTAATCCCAGAAATGTATAGTTTTCATGATACAGTAAGTACTTAATAAATGCTGCCTCGTACCATATCCGATGTGAGTGTGGATACAATGTCATTTATTAAATTGTAAATGAGATACTTTATTTCAAATGCAAAGAAGGGAAAGAACATACATTTCTTATATCATGCAAATATGTCAGAGAATTATGAACAGGTTTGTGAATCTCGGCACTGGAGACAGGGACTTGGGGAGGTCACTCCAGCCTGCTGGAGACCTCCACTGTTTATCTACACAGTATCAGCCCCCAGACAGCAGAACCCAGTGAGTCGGGACCAGATCTTCGCCTCAGAGAAGTGGGTGGAGAGAGGGACAGTTACAGAGGTGTCACCAGGAGCACGCCCACTTCAGCAGCCCTTTCTCAACTCCTTTCCAAATACACCACCACATGGCACCATGGAAGAAGGAACAGGAGAACAGGACGTCTAGGCTGGCTGGATCACATCTTGGGGAAACTGGCCAGGTTGGTAATGCCACAGGCATTGTTTTTATTCCGAGCCAAGAGAATATATCCTTTGTTTCCCCAGCTTTCTCCCCAGCTGTAGAACCAATCGAGAAAAATACTTAGCATCTTATCTATATAGTCCTTAAAACACTCACTATATTTTACTAGGCACTGATAATATACAAAAAATGAGCAAGTTGGGTTTTGTTTTTTTTTTTTTAGTTTTTTGAGACAGGGTTTCTATGTAGCTTTGGAGCCTGTCCTGGACCTAGCTCTTATAAACCAGGCTGGCCTCAAACTCAGAGATCTGCCTGCTTCTGCCTCCTGAGTGCTGAGATTAAAGGCTTGCGCCACCACTGCCCAGCTAGAATGCCAATGTGGTTTTTTTTTGTTGTTTGTTTGTTTGTTTTGAGATAGAGTTTCTCTGTGTAGCCCTGGCTGTCCTGGAACTCACTGTGTAGACCAGGCTGATCTCGAACTCACAGAGATCGGCCTGTTTCTGCCTCCCAAGTGCTGGGATTAAGGCGTGAGCCACCAGCACTGGCTGGGTTTTATTTTTAAGGGCGTTATCTCCATTATGTTAACTGCTGTGGGAGAACTATTCCCGGGACAGACCCTGGAGTAGCCCAGCACTAGCATGCAATCATCAGACTCAGCTCTCTGTTCCTGACTGTGGCTGGGATGTGACAGCAGCCTCAGCTCCTGCTGCCGAGACGCTGCTGCCACAACTCCAGTGCCCTGAGACCGAGAGGTAAGCCTTGTCTTCCTTGACTGACTTAGTCAGAATCCTCTACCATAGCAACCAAAGAAACTAAACCAAGGTCTTCCAGATAATTGAGATGGCTGAGTGTGGTGGCGCATGGCTTTAATCCCAGCACCCGGGAGGCAGAGGCAGGAGGATCTCAGTGAGTTCTGTCCTAGCGTGGTCTACACAGCAAGTTCAGGAAGCCTGTCTCCAGAGGAGGAGGAGAGATGAGCAAGAGGTGGTATTTAAGGCAGAACCTGAAGGATGAACAGACTTGGCGTCTGTTGGAATGGGAGGAGGTAAAGGATGTAAAACTGAGGACAGATGGGAAAGGGAGATGTGTTATGACAATGTGGCTAAAACCAGGGTATAAAGCAAATTCAAGTAGGAGACAGACCTGAGGGGGTGAATTAAGATAACGTTGAAGAGTTCGGGGCCATACTGAGCTCAAAGCTAACCTGAGCCATAGGAGACCCTGTCTCAAAAAATGAAAATCCATCGGCCAACCAAACACATTAGGCTGAGCAGCCTTTACTGTCATCTAGTTGCTTAGCTTTACTCTGGGTGGGGACATTTGGAGTAGAATCTGGTGGGCCGGAGAGAGTGCTGGGAAAGAAGTGCTCTCTGTCCGACTTCATCAGCAGTCTTCCTGATGGGCTGCACCAGCACGGACACAGGGTCTGCCCCGTTGTCTGTGCACAAGGAGCAGCTGAGCAGTGTATACTTTGGACATTCTTGTCCAGCCATCGCACGGTAAGGTTTGTGGTTATGAACCTGAAGGGGGGAGGCTCAGTGTTGCAGAGGGGACAGAGGGACAGCAATGCTGTTACCTGTTTTTAATTATCCAGTGCTTGTTTCCCTTTTGCACGCCATAGCCCACCACCAACACGGCATGGTTCACATTCTCACGGTCGCAATTTTCATCATAGTACACACCTAGGAAACAAACCGGGGATGAGACCCTGGGTGGTCCCAGTCACGGTTTACACTGAGAACTAGAGTTAGCAGATGGCACCGGGACCACGCCCACATCCTAGAAGGGGGTGCTCCACAGGAAGAGGCTCTCTCTCACCTCTGCTATAAAACTGGAAAGAGGTCAAGCTCGCATCAATTGACACAGAGATAGGCCCCACCCGAGCCACTGCTCTCTTCAGGGCCTTCTCGTTCCCCACAGGAATCTCTCGGTACCCTCTGCATTTAGCTGCCTTTGCTGTCGGGTTGTACATACAACTTTGATCCTGGAAAGAAAATCAAAGGTGGAGAGGACTGTAGCAATCGACTGGCAATAAGCTGGTAAGAAAGCAAACCAACGTGAGTGGCAATGGACCAGCTTTTGGGTCTTATCATTTTAGAAAACTATGAAAAGAAGCCAGGTTTGGTGATGCACACTGGTAAACCCAGCAATCAAGAGGCAGAGGCAGGAGGATTGCCATGAGTTCAAAGCCAGCCTGGGCTACAGTAGGATCCTGCCTCAAAAACGAAAAACAAAAAACAAAAAAACAAAAACGTGAGGAAGAAAAGTCAAGTGGCTTCCTGCTTTCTCACAAAAATCAGCTCCACAAGAGAAGAGACTGTTTCTCCTGGCCACTGCGCTGTCTCTCCAGCCCTTGCCATCAGCATCTTCTTCTTCTTGAGACTGTGTAGCAGGCTAGCCTTGAACTCACTACATATATAGTGATGACCCTAAACTCCTGACCCTCTCTGGCCTCTGTCTCTATGTGCTGGGATTACAAGCATGCCCTACCTCTCCCACCCTAAGAGATGGTTTTTACTAATGCAGGATATGGAAACATTTTTCAAATAAAAGTTTTTTTTAAAAAAATGCAAATTATCTTCTGCCTGGACAGTATATGTAAGGCTCAGGGTGCAGGAAGGTACCAGCTGCTCCTTGGGGAGTTTGTCAACACCAAGTCCAGCTGGAGAGATGGCCTTGATCGCTGTACACAACTCAACAATGTAGCATGGGCAAAAGAATTTAAGCTAAATCTTATGTTTTTATCAGAGACAGAAATAAGTACATAACATGACATGAAAATAAATTAACAGCTAAGTAACTTATCTTCTGATCTTTCAGAACCATGCAAGCTTTGCAGGCCTCACTAACAAAACGAGGTCTGTCAAGGTGATGTGCTCTTTATGGCAGCTCTCCTACATACTAGACCTTGAGTGCACTAAGGTAGGCTCTGTAAGAGCACATACCTAACACCAACACTACTGCCAGCATTTGATGTCTAAGGTGACATGACCTACTGCCTCAATTTCTCAAAACCTGTTTGTTCCATGACACATGAATCTGGTGTTAAACTTCTCAGATCAACAAGACACCATTGTGTGGCAACATTCCTGTGAGCTCAGCACGCTACAGAGGATCTCAAATTCAGGCTAAGCCTTGGCGTTGCATGATCTCAAAGAGAGAGAGAGAGAGAGAGAGAGAGAGAGAGAGAGAGAGAGAGAGAGAAAGAGAGAGAGAGAGGACCTTGTGCAAATGAAATATCCTATCTAAAAAGGAAATGAAGTATCTTGTGAATGGACTTAGTAAGTATCAGGGCCTGGCTTGGCACAGACTTTGACCCACTCAGGAGACAGAGCGACTGGGTCTGTGTGTACTCAGGCCGGTCTGGACTACAATCTCAAAGCAAACAAACAAAACTCCAGGCCAAAAAAAAAAAATTCTCACCAATTTAATGAGTATAGTGCTGGCTAAACCATGGACTGGAGGGACCATTCAACAGTTAAGACACCTGCTTTTGCAGGGGACTCAGGTGTGGCTCCCAGCACCCACAGAGTGGCTCACAACATCTGTAACTCCAGCTCCAGGGGTCCAATGTCCTTCTGACCTCTGGGGCACCAGGCATACACATGATGAACATGCACTCACTCATAGACAGAAAATAGAAAACAATCTTCTAAAAATATGGAAGTTGTCGATTGTTAAGTGACTAATTCCTAGTTCTTTATACTTTTCTCAAATCTATCCTCTAATTGGTGAGTGGGAAATACGTTACATAACGTCAGTACATTAACAGGCAACAGACTAGACTATAAGAGTCTCTACTATTTTATTTTGGGTTTGGGTTTTGGTGTTTTGTTCCATCCTCCCCCCCACAGAGGAGCTCATGTAGTTCAGGCTGGCTACATTCAGATTCACCATGTAGTTTAGGATGATCTTGAACTCCTAACCCTTGTGTCCCTGATGTGGGAGTGTCTTCTATCTATCTGTTGCTTTCATTGGTTAATAAAGAAAACTGCTTGGCCTGATAGGGTAGAATTTAGATAGGTGGAGTAGACTGAACAGAATGCTGGAAGAAGGCAGTAAGACAGATGCTATAGCTCTCCTCCCCAAGATGGACGCAGGTTAAGATCCTTTCCGGTAAACCATCACCTCGTGTGCTACATAGATTATTAGAAATGGGTTAATCAAGATGTGAGAGTTAGTCAGTAAGAGGCTAGAGCTAATGGGCCAAGCAGTGTTTAAAAGAATACAGTTTCCGTGTAATTATTTTGGGTAGTTAGCTGGTGGCCGGGAGCTGGGAGGCGGAAGCTGCCCACAGCTCCTACAACATGTCCCAACCCCAGGTGCTGGATTACAGGCATGCCCCTGGGCTCTCAACCTCAGTCTATAAGAAGAAACACAGATGGCCAGGGACGTGGCAGTGAATCAGTGGGACTTCGTATATTCTGCAGGCAAACAATTGGACATTATATAGTAAATTTTAAGACACAGACACCTTCAAGCCCAGGTGACTCTGTTCCAAGGTAACAGCGTATTATAAAAGTCTTACATGAACACATGGGAGGAAAGGCAGTGCCAGACAAGCAGGCTTAGTGGGTAAATCTTGTTTGGTGAGATGGCTTAGTAGGTAAAACTCTTGCCGAATAAGCCTGATAACTAGAATTTGATGCCCAGGGCCCATGGTGGAAGGAGAGAATCCAGGAAGTTTTTCTCTGGGCTTCACATGCACAAGAAAGCACAAGCCCACCTGCACATACTGACATGCACCGTCCACACAAATACACACAGTAATGCGTTTTATAAAATCTTGGTTTTTGCTACAGACTGCAGTATGAATTTGAGCACGTTATAATAGCTCCTTAAAAATCAAGGATAAGCCAGTCTTTTAAGGAAATACGCCGAGCACATACTTTAGCAGATAGTCGCGAACATCTGTATCACTGGAACTTGCTCCTCTCTCAGAGGTCTGCATCACAGCTTATCTACATTAGAAACTCCAGGGGACTGGTGAGATGCTCAAAGTTTTTCTACATTATGGAAATTTTGGCTTTCTATGGCCATTTAATAAAATTTCTTAATAAAGAAAGCAGGATAGCCATGTGTGGGACCCAGGCCTGTGATCCCAGCATTTGAAAGCTCGAGGCAAGAGGAGTTCAGGGTCATCCTCAGCTACATAGTAAGTTCAAGGCCAACATGGACTACCTGAGATCTTGTCTCAAAAAAGGGGGTACCCTAGGATACCTAGTTGTGACTAGTTTGGGATACACAGTAAAATATTGTCTCAAAATTGAAAGATAAAAAGAGAGAAAGGGGAGGGAGAGGAAGAAACAAAGGAAGGAAAGAAGGAGAGAAAGAAAGGAGAGAAGAAAAGCAAAGAAAAGGCAGCAGTACAGTAACAGGAAACAAGGTCATGCTGGGGGAAGAGTCAGCACATGGCTCCACCCTGCGGTGGGCGGAGTCTCACCTGCCCCACGTATGGATAAGCATCTTCAGAGTCAATGCCCCCATTCGTCTGCACGTAGCGGAAGGCAGTGGTCATATAGCCGCCTCCACAGCCATAATTCTCAGACACACAATCCACAAGGTTCTGAGGACTCAGATTTAAGAGTTTGCCAGTCTTCTTCTTGAGCTGGCCCTCCAGGGCACCCGCAGAGCTAAAAGCCCAACAGGAACCACAGTCACCCTGAGAGACACACAGAAAAACTGTCAGTCATCACTTCTCACACAGGGTGCATCTTCCTAGCAGCCTAAAAACATCCATGTGCGTGTGTGTGTGCACGCTAAGAATTCAAGCACAAGCACTGCCGCCTTGTGAGGCCTTGTTATCATCTCCTACTGATAACAACTGTGATCACTGCTTCCATTAAGGCTGTGGACCTTCTCCTGGATTCTAACCCTGACTTCACACTAGTTAAGTGACCTTGAGAGGCAGAGGCAAGAGGATCGGGAGTTCAAGGTCAGTCTCAGCCGGAGTGAAGTGGAGGCCAGCCTGGGCAATTTGAGATCTTGTCTCAAAAGAAGAGGAAAAGGGAGTGATACTACAGCTTATGAATTGACTCTTGTGAGCACTGAGAGGCTTCATTTACATGGAAACCGTAGGAACTCCTTGTGCACAGTAATCTCAGAAATCGTCAGCTAATAGTGTTTGCTCTCCTGGATTGTAGGATTTCCTACTCTTTAAGAATGAGAATTTCCTGAGGAGAAAGTCTTGAATCTTTACCAGCTGGACTTGTTTGGCTCTAGGAGAGGGGTGGTGTTTGCTGAATGAGTGTTACATCAATTATTCCCCTTACTGATGACATAGCCCTGTATTGTTAAGGTCCTAGGAAAACTGAGATTCTCTTGAAGATAAGAACCTAACACTGTAAAAACCTTTTTTGGGGAAAGATTTTCTATGTCCTAGTAATTACAATTTCAGAATTTATTTTGCACAAATATTTCTACTTGAGCAGGAAAATATATGTGCAACGTGCTTGTTGTAACATGCCAAGTTCTTTAAAGTAGAAAAATCCCAAACATACAAAATAGCTATATTCTTGTAGCATGAGATATACCACACTGCAGGCCAGACTCACACACAAGAAAGCACCTGATTTTTGACCGGAGTAACATATCCTTTCTTTCGATAGTCGATGGCGTCGGGGGCTCTGCCCTCCCACTCTGGGATGTAGAGAGTGTCGTTACTGTGGGACTCAGAGGGTGGTGGTAATCTGAGTCCTGTCATCTTCCGAACCACTTCCTCACTGGTCTGAGACAAGGGAGGAGGTCAAGCATTAGCAGAGACGGGGGTGGTGGGGGTGGTGGGGAGACAGTGGGTGGGCCTGGATCTGAGGGCAACTCACCATGTCTCCCAAGTGATTCATGGCCAGTTCATATGTATGGACACCAAGAGAGGCCTCAAGATTATGGATGGAAATATGCTTCAGGTTTTTTTCCCAAATTAAACGCCGAGAGATTTCATCTACCTAAATAGAATAGTCAATAGACTATGGTCATAGACTGTGTGCGGTTATCTAAGCAGGCTTAGGAGAAAAGATGCACCATAACCAGAAAGTCTGGTCTAGCTAGGGAACAATGGACTCTTACGAGTACACACATGAAAATGTACACAAAGTTCTCAAGAGACAATAGAATACTAAGACTACTATGAGAAGCATTCCCACATACACACCACATAGCCACGTCTGTGGTGCAGAATACTGGACTCGTGCTATTCCTGAGCCACCCCTCCAGCTAATATATCTGTGCAGCAGATAGAGGGGCTGAGCACACAAGCCAAAGTCAGCTGGAGTTAGGAAATAGGGACTGCTTGCTGGGGTGAAGCCCTCTATTTGATTGAAGCAGAGGCCTCAGGTCCCAGCTCTCCTACATGCTCCCCTTGCAGGACCAGGCACCTTGCTGTTATACTGCTTCCTGTGGGTCTTCTTCCATAGCTCCCACTGGGTATCCAGCATTTCCTCAGGGTAGAGAGCAAAGCTCAACACGGGTAGCAGTAGAAACTTGAACACCCACATCCTGTCAAAGAAATAATTAGGGCAGACTTCCATTGGCAGGAGGTTTACAGGTCTAGCCAGCCTGTGGGTGTGGAGATGACAGCAGACATGTTACCAGGAAGGCGGCTTTTAACCTTTCGGGAGCTTTAGAAATAAGTTCTTAAAATTACAGAAAATTACACACACATGTATTAATCCTAAGGAATTCATAAACCCAAAAGAAACCACACATACACACACACTTCTTGATTTTTTTGCTTTGTAAGTCTTGGCTATCCTTGAGCTCATTATGTTGGCCAAGATGGTTTTGAATTCAAAGATCTGCCTCCCTTCCACCCTGTGCTGGGATTAAAGGCATGAGCTACTATGCCCAACCCAAGAATTGCTTCTTTCGAACTACAAGGCTGGCAAATTTGGCTGTATGTGGAAAATAGACAAGGAATTGCAGGTAATTTTCATGATAAGCAGTAATGGGCGAAGTTGGGGGAGTTGTACCAAAACATCTGCTTTCAATTATTCCAATTCAAGATGTCCCACCAACACTGCACACACGGCAACTAGAATGGGTAAAGGGAAAGGCTCAGCACCGGTCTTCTCCAGTATCCCCATGCTGCACATGCAGTGCTCAGAGACAGAGTGCTAGCTCAGGTATGCTTCATGCTTTGTTGATGGCATCCTTTCTATCCTGCCAGGAGAGAACAGGACTGATGTGACAGCATTTATCTATGGCATGTTCTCTGTGCCTTCATTTGCCGTATTCATTTCTTCTTTCCTCACTCTCCCTCTTTTGGCAGGAAACGGCCCTAATCTTAACCAGATGCCATGGGTTTTCTTTTTTCTTTTTTTCCAGAGACGTGGCTGCTTCACAGGACAAAAGCCTCAGATGCATAAGTGGAAAATGCAGGACAGATGGACAATATTCTGTAATAACCAAGGTCACAGTTCACAGCTTTTTAGGAATTTGCTCTGACTTCATTAACTTCTTGCGTTGGCTTAACTGCACACACTTAATTTAAAAACCATTCCCTGTCTCCAGTACAACAAATACAACTTGTGCAACACTGACTACACTTTTATGTGCTCTTTGCAAAAGCAACACAATATGCAGCAGAACATTTAGTGACTGGAATGTTACAGGCTTGGACGTGGCTGTTAACTATTCCTCTTCCTCAGGAACCAGTTAACCCTGTAGTTAAGCAGAACTCCAGAAAAAAATCCACTTTTGAGGCAAGCTCACAATCCTCCTTCGCTTTTACCAACAACCACATATTCATTCACATACACAATCACACACAGAATCCTAAAGATTTCCAGACAGATTTCATTTAGCCAGAAAATGAACTGAGAAAGGATTATGTTTTTTATTCAGGGAACTTCAGTTATTTGATCCCCAACTCACTATATCTTTCTCTTCTTAAGAGAACCTAACTGGTAGGAATAAGAAGCTAAAAGATCATTACCTGTGGCTGAGAATCTGTTGTCTAGGCTCCTTTCAGACAGGAAGTGTGGTTACTGTGAGCAGAAGACTAAGGGTGCTACATTTATCCATCAGGATTGCGGAAGTCAACTCCAGCTGTGGCTGGAAAATTTGGATAAGGGAGGGAGGCAGGGATAGGATGAGAAAGGGGGGTTAGGGTGGAAGGATGGACACGCATTTGCACAATGTTCCTGAGAGCTGCTAAATGTTCTGCTTCATCTGACTGTCTTTGGGGGGAAAATAAGACAGCACATTATTCAAACTGAGGCTTTGGAGAGGAAATAAAAGGACAGCCCCAGCTGTCTCCATCCTTCCTCAAATGTCTTCTTGGAGAATTCCATCTTTTTCTACCCTTGCAGTCATGGACCAAACCCCTTTCCCTGAACCATTTTCAACTTTGTGTCAGATCTTCTGAGATGACAGCAGGCACCGAGCAGTGTGTGAGCACACACGGAGGGGAAGGGGGACACCAAAGGCTAGACAAGAGTAATATGTGGCATATAAGGCTCCAATTTAAACATTTAAAAAAATTTGTGACTCCTGGCTAGTGTTACTGCTTCTGGGAGGGAGCAGCTGCTCTAACCCACATGGCTGTGCAGAAAGTCAGTGTGAAATGGGGTAGGAGCGGTCAGGAAGTTGAGTGCAAGTGGTGGTGCACACACTGAGAAGCTGAAGTAAAATCAAAGCTGGCTGTGGGCACACCTTTCCCCCTGCCACAGATTCTCTGTGAGGTCAGGCCAGGCCAGTCTACAGAGTGAGTCTGAAGTCAGCCAGGGTTATACAGTGAGATGCTGTCTCTAAATAAATAAGAGCAGACTCACAAGTTCAAGCCCACCCTAGATCCTGTCGAAAACTGAAAAGTTAAAAAAAGAGGAACTCAGTGGTGGTGTGCTTGCCAAACAGTATGAGGTCAGGGCTCAGCAGCCACAGCACTAAGAAAGCAACCCAATGTAGCACCTAATTATTTACAGCACCGGAATCAGCATTAACAGGCTGACAGACACACATGTGCCTCTACCGTAAACTCTGAGATGGGAGGATCTGATGAGCACTGCATCTCAATTATTAAAACCCCAATTAGACCCAGTCACAAGACCTTCTCCAAATGCTTCCCCAAAACCCATGCATGTGGCAGATCATAAGACTCTAGCTCAGCCAACCATAACCCTAAACTCCACTTCTTTCCATAAACAGATGTGAGAAATTAGAAAATGAGGGATCCTGGAATAAAAAGGTTATTACCACAAATCTAGATTCCGTTTCAAGCTGGATTCCTCACATAGACCCCAATTCCAGAGCCCAGGTTTGCCTTTGGATTTCAAGGCAAACCATGAATGTACAGGGAACCCAGATCCATATTCAAAGTTTATCATTGACAATTCCCTCATTTCTCTAACCACCTTCTAATTGGGAGGACACACGGGGGAAAAGACATCCAGATGTCCCCCAGTGGCTTCAAGTTCCAAGAGCTCTTCCCAGCAACTTCTAAGAGACTAGACAGCCCCCACTCCCAGAGTGTGACTACTGACATTACTCACAATGTGTCAGGATCAGGAGGTAAGTGAGGAACAGGGGACTGAGTGATCAGGGCCCTATGATCTCTAATTCCCGAAATCAACTCAACTATGCTTTATGCTTATGTGTCTGGAGCCCAATTAGGGATTCTTTTAGTTGCGCATGTCTGTTATTTATGAGCTGGAAGGGGATAATGAAGCCGCAAACAACATCACACAACACAATAAACTTTTTTATAAAAGAAAAATACTTTGTTTTAAAATCTTTGCTACATGTCATTATTTTTGCCACTGTAAGGCTTAGCACAGATGGCTAACAAGAAAAAACAATCAAAAATAAAACCCTGAAGGAAAAGCAGAACAAAACCCTCAGAGTAGCTTCTCCCTCCCGCCCCTTCTTCAAAAGCCCTGTAATAACTGTACATTATATAGTTCAGATCACATTTAAAAACAAACTGATTATTAAAAAACAAACATTTCATTGGAAACTCAACTTTTTGGTTCTGTAAATTGTGATATAAATATATATGATACTGTATGTGTGCATATAGAATAAAAAAATAGCCTCCTTTTCCACTCTATTGCCTGGCACCAGACTGAAGAGAAACGGAGGGAAACTTAGTACACAACAATTCCTCAGCCTCGCCATGAGCCTCTCCATCCAGGCTCCTTACCCTATGAATACACTTAATACATCTTTTCTGTATTAGTTTAATCTTTCACTTATATACTGACAGGAGTCAGTAAAAAGAAGAAAGAAAAAGGCTACTGATACGTGAGACACACCTGAGGACAGGAAAGGGTGAAGGCAGTAGCTTGTATCTGCGTTTCTATGGCTGTGATTATCAAGTGACCCTGTGCGGATTTGAGTCCGGACTAACAACACATCGACTCACATTTATTTCAAAGCAAAGCCCAAATCCAGGTTTGGACAGGGAGCAAAGGGCAGACTTCAGGAAGACCTACACGTGCTTCTGACAAGGAAGGAGAGGCTAGTATGTAGCAGGGCTATTTGGTTTATACCCTCGTCACTCAGATAGCTGATCCAACAAGCTGAGCTTCCATGCAGAAATAACCTCTCCAGAACACGTGTGACTCTGACAGAAAAATGCAGCATTAACTTATGGGCAAGTCTGAGATTTCTGACAGTGTTTATCTGGCCAGCCTATTTTGATCTGCAGATCTTCCACATAAATTGAGAGCACCAAAGAGGAGTAATCCAGCTTGATCATTAATGTATTCTGTATAAACAGAAGACTGTACATTGGCCTAAAGTTCCATTTTGGCTGGGCATCGGTTTAAGTGCAGCAAAGACTTAATTTAAATACTCTTTGGCTGCAATACTAAACACAAAAATACCTAGAAAAATTACCTTTTTAGGACTCTTTGAAGACCAAGCAGAAAGACAAAGAACATCTGGGACAAACTTTGCATATACTCCCTAACAGGGAGGAAGGACACGACAGAGGGGCTCAGATACACACACACACACACACACACACACAGTCTCTCTCTCTCTCTCTCTCTCTCTCTCTCTCTCTCTCTCTCTCTCTCTCTCTCGTTCCTTTCCAGGGGATTGTTCACCTCCTAAAGCGCCACATATACCTATGAATTTTCATGATCCTTGGTTATGAGGATGTTTCTTTCTCCTCTCCTCCATTCTATTCAGAGTTTGTATTCAAAACAAGCCACAGTCTCCAAGGCAATTAGTGCTGTCAGGTTCTTCTATTCTGCCCCTTGACTCAGGCAAACACCACTTCTGTGCCACTTCTGGTAAGAAGACGTGAGGACACGACTTCCAACCTCACCTGTCTTCAGATTTTCAGAGGACCCTAAATGCCTGGGAACTCATTTCATTTCTTCTATAAATGTTACTTCAGAGTCAAGGGGTGAAGGGGGGTACATATCAGGGGTGAGGGAAGGGAAGGGAGAGGAACTTTTATTCTGTTTACAAAAGATTTGCTTTTAAAAACAAACAGTGATTTCCCCCGCCCTTATCCTCACCCCAATAGTTCTATTCTGAAAAGGGCGGAAACATAGTTAGATCAGGAAATTCTTCATTGTTGTAGCTGTTGCTCTGGTCTCCCAGCATGGACAACATTTCCTAATGAAGAAAAAGATTAGATTTGGGTCACACACCCTTACTTTTATTGTGTCCCCTCAACATTCCCTGCCCACCATTCTTGACCTGCAGAAGCCTCGGCTCACAGCCTTTTTCCTAGTCCTGTCTCCATCTTCCTCCTATAGTTCCTTTATTTTTCTTGTTTCTAGGCCTTGATATTTTTTCTTTTCTAATTTTTTCTGTGCACTGGTGTTTGTCTGCATGTGTGTCTGTGTGAAGGTGCTGGAGGTACAGACAGTGGTGAGGCGCCATGTGGGTGCTGGGAATTGAACCCAGGCCTCCTGGAAGAGCAGCCAGTGCCCTTTACAGCTAAGTCATGTCTCCAGCCCCAGTTGATATTTTCAAAGGAAGAAAATATGCATGCCAACATTTCACTTAACCCCTACAGTCATGTCTGAAATATATCTCATCACATTTGTTTCCGACCAAACCCTATTTTGTCTTCTTTTTGCTGTGTTTTTGACTAGTTTATTCTCTGCCTAAGATTATCCCATTCAATCTTATAGCACCCCTCAGGGGAAAACAGATATTTATGGCTATAATCAGTATGTTCTATGTAGTGTACTTTTAAATTATCCTATTTAAATCCAAAGCTACTTTGAGATGTAGATCTCTGTACATGAAATAAAATAACTTCCTTCATTATCTTTACACAGTGCTTCACATCAGTAATTCTGGTTTGAACGAGTGTGTTCATAATGATCATGACAATTACTGACATTCACCCGTAGTTTTCTGTCTTCCCTTCTGCTCATCTCCTCGTACGACCCCAATCAGTACCATGCATGCTCCCTTCTATCTCTCCTCCCTGACTCACTCTCTCTCCGAAGTATGTATCTACTCACCTGGAAGACCTCAGGCTGGCTAGATGGCTGTGCTGACGCTGGCTGAACATGTTGCTCGTTGGAACTGGACCGATGATGGGGCTGCTGGCTCTGCCACTGTGGCCAGACACCCACACCCTCTGCTGTCCGGGTCTGGAACTGTCCTGAAGTCTGTCCACTCTCAGGAGCTAGAAATGTAGTTAAGGATAAACAGCTTGAATCTATTAATTTCAATGGAGGAGAGAAACCAGCACACAGCTACATAAAACTTAGTAATTTTATGTATGATACCTTCTGCCCGTCTAGCTGCTAACCAATGCCTCTACTTCAAAGCCCAGTTTCAAATTAAGTTTCATTCTCGAGACAGCATTTCTAAAGAATTCTGTTAATTTAAATATGCATTCCATTAAGTATATGTGGGTTTTGTAGTACTAGTGTTGTAAATTTTACAATAACTCATGTGGTTTTTACTGCAAGTGTTGAGATAGTTTTCCTACAGCAACTTTTTATAAAGGTTTTAAAAGTTTATTACTGTTTTGTGTTTGGTGCATGTGAGCATATGTGCTGTGGCTCCCGATGGTCCCAAGACAGCACAGTGGAGTCAGCTTGCTCCTGTACACGGGCTCTGGGGACTAACTCAGGTACTCAGGCTTGTGAGTCAAGCACTTCACCCAATGGGCCATTTCAACATCCTCTCTGCAAGGTTTTTAATTTCAAACAGACTGGGAATTCGCATTTCCTTTATAACTAGGTCAGCACATCAAGGACACAGGGAAACAATTCTAACCACCAAATCCTCCTTCTTTAGTAGTTTGGTTTTCTTGTTATCTTCCCTCTCATCTGAACTTACGGAAGTTGGATGCACGGTTGGTGAGAGCAGGGTAGGCTGCAGTACCCTGGGAGGCCGTGGGAGCACCCGGGAGAGACATAGCACTGAAGGAGGAGGAAGTCTGAAAGTTGCTCACACCAAATTGGGAAGAACGAGTCTTGGCTGTAGCCTGGGTGGGCACCGGGTAGAGAAAAGGAGGTCAGAACAAGGGAAACCTGTGCACTTCATTTCTGCATCAATGCTCATCAACCACTGGATTCCAGACACAGCTCATCACCCGGCTCTACCTGTGGACTTCTGATTTACTCCCAGCTCCTCCTAAAACTATTTTCTTTAGGTAACTAAAAGTACAAAAAGCAAAGAATTACAGGTTTAATAAAAATTATAATAATTAGCTAAGCTCACTGGGTCAAGAAATAAGGGGAAAAAAGACATTAAAATAGAATAGGGACTGATTGATAAGAGGAAGAGGTATCAGTCTAGAGTAGAACAAGAGGTCATGGTCAAAATACATTATACACATACATGAAGGCATTTTAACAAACCCGTTCTTATATATAATGAGCTCATAAAAATTTAAGAATCAACAGAAAGCATGTTATAAATTGCACATGTGTTTAACATATATGTGCAAGTGTGTGTGCACAAACATAGCAGCCAGAGATCAATGTGACTTCAGTTGTTCTCCACCCTATGTGTGTTCATGTACATCTGTGGGCCGGGCGGGGCGGTGGTGGCGCACGCCTTTAATCCCAGCACTCGGGAGGCAGAGGCAGGCGGATCTCTGTGAGTTCGAGACCAGCCTGCTCTACAGAGCTAGTTCCAGGATAGGCTCCAAAACCACAGAGAAACCCTGTCTCGAAAAACCAAAAAAAAAAAAAAAAAGAAAGAAAGAAAATGTCATGTACATCTGTGGGTAGGCGGGTGCATGTACTCACATGTATAGACGCCAGATGCCAATGTTACGTGTCTTCCTTTACTGCCCTCTACCTTACATTTTGTGTTGTTTTTTGAGGCAAGGTTCCTCTCTGTAAACCAGGCTGGCCTGCAACTCACAGAGATTCACCTGCCTCTGCCTCTCAAGTGCTGGGATTAAAGATGTGCACCACCACCACCAGGTTCCACCTTATTTTATGAGACTGGACCTCTCAATGACCCTGAAACTTCTCCATCTGGCTTGACTAATTGGCTAGGAAGTTCTAGGGATCCGTCTCCACTTTCCCAGTGCTGGGAATACAGGTGTGTTCTATCACACCTGATTTACTTTGTTTTCTTTTTAAACATTTTGAGTGCATGAGCACGCACACACATGTGAACACATGCATGCATGAGCCTAGACGTTAGGAGATAACATGCAGGAGTTGGTTCTCTTTTCCACCGTGTGGGTCTTGGGGATTACCATCAGGCACTTTACCACAGAGTCATCTCCCCAGTCCCCAGTAGAGTTTTAGAAATGAAAACCAGGGCATCATTGTCCTCAGTCTGCATTCCATCTCTTCCAGATTCTGTTCCTAAAAGAGTGACCTTTTCCTTCTGACAGGAATATATGTGTATTAGAGGACAATGTGGTGATGGCTCTCTTAGGGAGTTCACACTCACGCTCAGTTATATCTTTCTGAGTGCCTTTCTTTTGCTCTTGAATTTTTTAATAAAAACTCTAGATCTGCTTCAAAAAGAAACTGGAAAAAGATGAAGCCTCATTACTAAGCTCACCAGGAGACTCATGGCTGATACTTTCTTTGGACAACAACTTCCTGCTTTTTCCTTTGCATTTGTTTTTGTTCTTCCTTTTTTGAAACAGTTTACCTCGCTATGTGGCCCAGGCAGGTCTTGTGTGTAGGGACTGAAGCTGTGCACTGTCACACCCAGTGTACTGTTTATTGACTGAGAAACTAGTCATTGTCTCAATATTTTTTATGGAATCATAATTTCTTCTTTTTTTGTTGTTTTTAAGGGTTTCTCTGTACAGCCCTGGCTATCCTGTAACTCACTCTGTAGACCAGGCTGGCCTTGAACTCACGGAGATCCTCCTGCCTCTGCCTCCTATATGCTATGGTTAAAGGTGTGTGCCACCACCAGAGTGGAATCATAATTTCTGCAAACATTTGTAAATACCACAATTTTAAAAATAACTCCGAGGGAGACAATATATGTATGCTTGATTATATCAAAGCCCTGAAAACTATGGCAGTAACTGTCTTCAACCTCAATGCTCATCCTGAACAATAGAGAAATGGATCACCTTCTGTGTATTTTTACACAATTCTGAAGCCTGGCTTGTTTTCATTTTTTTACTTTTCTAAATATTATTTATACAAGAGAAATAAGCCTAATATATTCACTATATGTTATATACATGGATACAAT
This sequence comes from Microtus oregoni, assembly GCF_018167655.1. Taxonomy (NCBI): domain Eukaryota; kingdom Metazoa; phylum Chordata; class Mammalia; order Rodentia; family Cricetidae; genus Microtus; species Microtus oregoni. The sequence goes on along the minus strand of NW_024543830.1, from coordinate 2,600,436 downwards.
GCCAAAATTTTCACTATTTTCACAAATAAACAGTCGATGAATATAATTACTAATTTTCTACTTTGGTACTGTGTACACAGTCCTAAATGAAGACAATTACTAATTTTCTACTTTGGTACTGTATTACACAGTCCTAAATAAAGACAATTACTAATTCTCTACTTTGGTACTGTATTACACAGTCTTAAATGAAGACAAACTCTTTGAATTTGCTCTAAACAAGCCTGAAATCACAGTTGTTTAAACTGTTCTGACTTAAGGTGAAAATGTGAAAACCATAGGTACTAAGAAGATTTTTTTTTTTAAATCTTTGGTATTATAATCATGTGGTTGCTCTCAACAAACATGAACATTATAAGTAAGATCAAGAGAGGGATCGGAGAGGAGGTGTCTATGACGACAATAATAAATTCACTTATAGGGAAAAAAAGACCCCAACAAACAAAAACAACATACCTGGGCAGAGAAGCCTGGCCGGGTACTAGGGGTCCAAGTTGGAGCTGCTCCCTGGGTAGGGTTGGAGTGACGAGAAATCTGGGCCAACATCTGCCCTGCAGAAGATGACGGCTGGACAATGGTCACAGGAGGGCTCAGACCACTATTCCTAGGAACAAACAGACAGGTAAAAGATTAAAAGGGAACCCTATCAAGGAAGCTATGAAACAAAGGACAACCAAATTCTAGCCCTAGATCCCTCTGATTCCCTTGGAGTTAAGGAAAACCTGATAAATCTGAAAACCATGAAGAAAGACTGACAGCACACACTGACCACACAGAGAGCTACAAGGCAATAGGACAGGTGCAAGGAATAGGCGGAAAAAGCAGCTCCTTTGTCTCACCCTAGGTCCAGTGAGTTCTACTGCTTTGTCTGAAACGACCAGAGAAAGCAAGGGAAGAATGACATGCGGATTCACCAACTGAATCCTGCAGAGCCCTGTCAAGCAGCACACACATATGGGCTCACCTGAAGTTCTCTGCCGGCCGGGGGGTAGGAGGGAATGAGCTGCCCTGGGAGAATAGCTGTTGGGTGGCAGGGGCAGTGCTGGAGGAGATGCCTTTACTCTGATCTGTGGACCAAAAGGAGTTGGGGGAGGGCCATCAAGGGGCTGTAGTATATAGTTTAATAAATTCCTATTTACTAAGAAGTACATAATTTAGGTGGAAGTATGCTGGAAGACTACTGATTGGGCAGTAGCAGTCCCATCAGTGATGACAAAATCAGACTGTAAAAGGAATCTGCAGAAGAAAGCTGTACCTGCACTGATGTTGGGATAGATTTCTGAAAACCTTGGATCCCTGTCCTGGGCAAAGAGACCATCTGACTTTTCAAGGGGCTTGCTGTGTTCTGCTCCTGTAGTTGCCACAGGCTGGACAGAAACCTAGGGTATAAAATAATGAAAACAATCAATAAATGGTTAATGTAGCAATTCAATAGCATTCAACTTCATATTCTCACTGATACTGGGAGTTTTTAGGATTTATTTTATTTTATTTTATTTTACTGAGACAGGGTTTCTCTGTAGCTTTGGAATCTGGAACTTGCTCTATAGACCAGGCTGGCCTTGAACTCAGAGATCGGCCTGCCTCTGCCTCCTAAGTGCTAGGATTAAAAGTGTGCACCACCACTGCCCGGCAATTTTTTTTTTATCTTTTTTAATTATGCATGTTTGTATACACATACACACATGAATACAGTGCCTCCTGAGGTCAGAGGCATCAGACCTGGAGCTAAAGTTACGGGTGGTTATGAGTCACCTCACCCACTGTAGGTACTAAGAACTGAACTTGGGTCTTCTGCAAAAGTGGCTAACTCCCTTAACTGCTAAGACATCCTGCCAGCCTCGAGATACATTTTTAAAAAATGTTCACTTACCAAAAGCTACGGAGAAACCCACCCTGTCTCGAAAATCCAAAAAAAAAAAAAGTCCACTTTCCTCTTAAAAGAAAAACACACACACACATACACACACCTGGGAATGGTTATAGCTGGCTAGCCCATCTCTTCCTGGTACCATATCCAATTCTGCTTGCTGCTGCTGCTGCTGTTGCTGCTGCTGCTGCCTGTTAAGTCAAATGTCAGTGTGGGAAAGCAATAGGGAAAAAAGATTTTTGACAAAGAATTTGGAGAAAAGGCCTTTAAAAACATAAAACACATAAAGCAACAGTAAAAATATGATTGCACATCACTATTTTCTGGCTAGTGACTGCTCAAAACATAATTACTTCACCATTTCTTACCTGGATGCCAGCTGCCCTGTACCCATCTCTAGGGATAAACTGGTTGTCGGACCTAGCTGTGACCTCTGAATTGTGTTAGAAAGTGTAGGCCGTGGTTCCTGGCTAGTGTTCCTAAGAAAATAAAGTAGACAAGAACACAGAAAGGGGAAACAAGGAATGACTCATATAATAAATTCCACATACTGACCTGTAATGGGAGGCAACACTAACAGATCTTTACAAAGTGCAGTCCCATAGGTAGCCTATGACCTTGGTTTCAGCAAAAAGACGTATGTTATGGACTACATGGTACTAACTGAAACATGTCTAAGAAACAAGGGTTTATCCTGTTTTTATTTGTTGTTCTGAAACAGCTTCAGACAGCCCGGGCTAGCGTAAACTCACAAGTATGGTGACTTAGTTTCTGATCACCTGCCTCGACCTCCAAGGACAGAGATTACAAACATGCACCATCACATTCAGTTTATGAGGTGCTGGGGATCAAACTCAGGGTCACATGCATGCTAGACAGGCACTCTACCAACGGAGCTATAGTCCCACCCAGCAGGTTTGTTTTCTAACTCCTTCAAGCTATTTGATTCCTGGGTATTGTGAATATGTGTGTGCCCATATCCCGAGTTTTTAAAATTGTAAGAACTAAAATGAATGAATACATTAAAACAATTTGATCTTTTTGCTTTTTTAAGACAGAGTATCTCTATGAAACCCTGACTGTACTGGAACTCTCTAGGTCAGTGGTTCTCAATCTTCCTAATGTTAAGACCCTTTATTACAGTTCCTCATGTTGTGGTGGCCTCAATCATAAAATTATTTTTGTTGCTACTTCATAATTGTAATTTTGCTACAGTTAAATTGTAATGTAAATATCCAATATGTAACCCCTATGAATGGGTCATTTGACCCTAGGGGTCATGACCCACAGGTTGAAAACCACTGTTCTAAGTAGACTGGGCTGGCCTCAAACTCACAGAGATCCGCCTGAGTACCACTATACCTTGTTAACAATCTGATCTTTAAAAAATAAGTTCAAGCCAGGCACGGTAGTGCTCAACTTTAATCCTAGCACTTGGAGGTCTGCAGAGGCAGGGGGATTTCTATAAGTTTGAGGCCTATGTAGCATTCCTATGCTACACAAAACTTGCATAGGAATGTTTATGCTTCATCCTGAATAGCCGAATAGTAGAAATAACCCAGTGTCCATCAACTGATAAAGAGAATGGGCTCTCCATGTTTATTTAGTACATTACACCTGACAAAAAGCTATCTGGAACTGATACTCACTTGCAAAAGAAAAATTAATTTTCTCCAATGGAATCTCATTAGGTGTATTAACCACACTTCTCTTCAAAGTAGGATCCTGTCTATGAGCGGCTGGCCAACATCAAGTGTACTCAGTGGTATTTTTGTAGACTTTTTGTCTCATATTGCTCTGTTTGGGCATTTTTTATTTGCCTTATTTGTTTTTTGATATACGTTTTTATTTCTGCTTGTGTGGGGGTAGGTGTGTGTGTGTGTGTGTGTGTGTGTGTATGCGCGCGCGCGCACGCATGCATTAAGAGAAAGGAAAGAAAGGGTATGGAGTTAGATAGGTGGAAAGAACTAGGAGAGGGGGGAAGTGTGATCAGAATATAGTGTATGCAACTTTAAAACAAAAAAATGCTATATTCATAAAATGGAGCATTAATTCACAGCACCAACAATAAAATGAGGTACTAACAATATCACATGGTTGACCCAGGAAACAGTGAGACCACTCACAAAGGAACTATCCTGTGATTTACATATCTCTAAAATAAGCAGGTTTATAGACATAGTGAATTAAGAGTTTAGAGGAAAGGGGAGAATGGACGATTTTAGTGGGTAGGGATGAAAATGTTCTGAAAATAGATGATTCTACGAGTTACATGACTATATAATAAACTAAAAACAGTTCCTGTGTCATGGGTGGGATATATGGCCTGTGCAATGTAGTTAAAGAAAATGTTTTAAAACCCTGAGAGCTAGGGGCTGGAGAGATGGCTCAGTTGGTTGAGAGCACTTCCTGTTCTTGCAAAGGATCCAGGTTCAGTTCCCAGGACTCATGTGGCTTCTCACAACTATCTCCAACTCTAGTTCCAAGGGATTTGATCCCCTTCTGACCTCTGAAGACATCAGACACATACATAGTGCAGAAAGATACATGGAGGCAAAACACTCAAAACTGAAGGCTTGGCATGGTGTTGCATACCTGAAATCCTAGAACTCATGGGGCAGAAGAATAGAGATTGCTGTGAGTTCAGGTCCAGCCTGGTCTACTTAATGAGCTTCAGATCATTCAGGACTACATAGAGAAGAAGCCTTGTCTCAAAAAACCAAACAAAACCAGACAAGACCAACAACAACAAAAAGCAAGTTCAGAGAAAGGAACAAAAATTAATAAAATTGTGTGATGCGACCATGCTCTGCAACAAGACCTGACTCATGGATCAACTTTAATCCGTTGCCTGTTTTATATATGAAAATTCCAGGAGACAGCCATGTTATTTCTGTGTCCGTTTCACAACAGCAGAGCTGGGCAGCTGCAGTAAAGAACATATGGTCCAGACAAGGCTGAAGCATTTATCGTCCTGTCCTTCACAGAAAAGTCTGCCCAACTTTGTCCTAGATAAAAATCTTCCTAGACTAGAACACTGGTGGCTAAAACAAAATCATGGAGGCAAGTGGAGCACACCTTTAACTCCGGCATTCAGGGAGGGAGGTAGCTATCTGTGAATGCAAGGCCAGCCTGGCCGACAAGTCAAATTCCAGACCAGCCAGGACTACACACCAAGACCCTGACTTAAAAACAAATACAAAACCCTTCCAAAAAATCCTGAGGAAACAGTTCAGTGGTACAGGAGTTTGCCTACTTTCTGCAAATCCCTTGGTTTGACCATTAGCAGCACAATAAGTAAATTAACTAATAAAGGAAAATAAAACTATTACTAAAATAAAACCTAGAAAATTGAAATAAGAATCTTTCCATCTCAAGAACTAATCTTTAAATTACTGTTTTATTTGCACCCTCTTACAGAAAGAAAAGAAGTTCACTGAGTAGACTGCGTCAGCAGTAGGTATGGGCACTGTCCATAGCATGAACTACTGCTGCTTATTAAAACTTCCTCTACCGTGAGCCAGTAGACGGTTTGGTGGGAAAAGGTGCTTGCTCCCAGGCTGACAACATAGGTTCACGCTTGGGCCCCACTTGGTGAAAGGAGAGGACTACTCCCACAAGCTGTCTTCTAATGTTCATACATGTTCTATTCCATGCCAGAGTGATACACACCAATTACTAAATGGCTGTCAACAGCAAACAGAATCTACCTTACTCTCTGCCTCAACTATATCAAATTCTATAGAAAGCTGTTAAGTGAGGACTCTCAAACTAATGGTATTTTATAAATCAAGACTGACGAGAAGGCCATAAGGTTAAGACTTGCTCTCTCCCACCCCCACCCCACTCCACCCCACCCCAGGGGTGGCCACAGGAGGAATAACCCAACATGAGAAAAAGATAGAAGAGTACGTACTTCACATTGGTGTTGGTACAGATAATATACTCAATTTCATCTGAATAAGGGTTTTGGAACGTAAATGAGCTGGTTCTCATCCAGAGCCATTCTCGGTTCTTAGATCGGAATCGGAACATGACAGATAGCACCTGGCCTTTTAATTTCACCACCTGAAAGGGTTTTCATCCATCAGTGGACTTAAAGAAAAGTAATAATCGTCCCACTTTTGCAACCTCAGGACTCTTGTGTTGTTGTCCTTAAAGCACCAGTCTTTTTCAATGGTCAAACAAGAGGAAGAGGAGATTAAGGGGATATATATATCTATCAAGTATCTTCCCAGAGCTGCAGACTGCATGACTGTACAGTCAGGGGGAGCACAGAAGAGACTGTCTCCATGTTTCCTTTTCTGCAGACACACTAGATGAACTGGCTTTGTAAGTCTATACCAGGAATTCCAGTTTGGTGACACCAAATACATTTTACACATTATTTACCAATCCCAGCTATTCTTCTCAAAACTTGAGAATTTTGGTTTCCATAAAACCCTACATACAGGAAGCCTTAGTTTTGCTAGAGTTTTAGTTCCTGCTCTTACAGAACAGAAGACAATCTTTTAGTCCTCCATTTCTAATAACAGCATATTAGCAATTAATATTTATTTTTTATGTATCAAATGCTGGGCTGTATGTGCCTTACGGCATTACCTTATTTACCTTCCCACAAACTCCTACCTCTAAGTATTAGTATAGCCACTGTATCAGTAAGATCACTACAGAGACTTGATTAACTTGTAAAATATAAAGAATAGTTATCCAAAGCCAAGTCCACTATTTTCACGAGCTTAGGCCTGAAAATTACAATTAGTTACAAGTGAGTTAACCTTCAGTTATCTATAAAAGAATTCTGAGGAAACTTTCCTGCTATGATCTAAGGTCAGTGAAACAAGTAATACTTGAAGTGCTTTGAAGATAATTTCTTGGATACAGTTAGTCGAGTAGAAGATAGTAAGTAGCTAAAGCCCAGCAGAAACACCTTGGATTTTTATCTAGTTTCAAAGTATTATCATTTTCTATTTCTTAGAATATAAGCTCAGTATAAACTATAGTATCCACCACAGTGCTCAAATGAACACTGACCAGTAAGTATCTAGAACAAACATAAGGAATTGAGCAAAATATGTACTCAGACCCAAACCAGGAAAAATGTTACCTGTTGAAAGCTGTCTCTTAGAAGCTGTTGATCTTCAGGATGACAAAACTCTACAATATTCTTTCCTAAGAGCTCCTAGGAGGAGAGAGAAAAGTAAAATGTACATCTTCCTGTCAGCTAGAGATGTCAATGTTATTTCTTGCCTTTATCCTACTATAAACAGGTGTGTGGAGGGGGAAAAGGAAACAAACAGAAGACAGAAGCAGAGCCAGTGAGACAGTGCAATGAGTACTTGCCACTAAGCCTGGTGACTACATGGTGGAGAACTGGCTCCTGCAAGCTGTCCTCTTAGCTCTAGCTGAGCTCTAAGGACATGCACGTATGCATGTATTTGTAGGCCACAAACAGCAGCTGAAAACAAAGGGCCTTTCTTACAAAGTCATCTTACTGGCTGTCTTAATGATAGCAGTTTAGAGGAGAAACTTTTGTCAAGCAAACCCTATAATCTCAGCATCTCAGGAGGCTAGGACATAAAGATTTCCAGTTTGAGGTAGGGAGTGAACCTATCTCAGGGGGGAAGAAAAGACAGGGAAAGAAAACCACACATAGATAACATTCATACCTTGTAAATATGAAGACTTGAGTTTGGTCATTAGAATATGTGTTTTCAAAAAGGTGGGGGAGTTGAGGTGAGACAGAAGAAATGGCTCATCCCTTAAGAGCACTTCTTGCTCTTGAAAAGATCATACACCAGGCAGTTAAAAATGAAGAGCCAAGTTGTAGGATTTACAATCCCTGAACAACAGTTCCTATAAAGTAGCTGTTATCAAGACAAGTGTTCTAACCATATAAACCCAGTTTCAGGGAATCCAAGGCATTCTTCTGGCCTCTGTGATACCAGATAAATACATGGTACACATACATATTCAGGTACTCACACCTACACATAAAATAAAAAATAGCTGGGCATGGTAGTGAACGCCTTTAGTCGAAGCACCTAGGTGGCAAAGGCAGGCACATTTCTGAGCCTGAGGCCAGCCTGGTCCAAATATATAGAGTCAAGGCTGCATAGTAAAACACTGTTTCAAAAATAAAAAATAAAATCAAGTCAAGTGTGGTACATTCTCACAATTCCAGAGGAACCACAGACAGGTGAATTATGGGAGTTCAGAGGCCAGAAAGCTTAGATAGCTTTTCAAGTTCCAGGCCAATGAGAGGCCATGCCTCAAAATGAAAAAGACAAATGGTACCCAGTGACCCCCAAGGCCGTGCCCTGGTCTTACCTATGTGCACACACAAAGACTTTCTTCTAAAAGCTTATTTCCAACTTTAGTTCTTAGCATTTAGGGCTCTGAGTTGATTTTTGTCTATGGTATGATGATTTTTAGGGGTAGTGGTGCATATAGATCTGATATACTCTACTTGTTACATCTTTTCCCCTTGAAATGCCTTAGCACCTTTGCTGAAAATCCAATGACCATGAATGTAAAAAAAGGCTCTCTTCTGGTCTCGTCATCAGAGCAGATCAGTAAGTTAACACCTCCCTATAATAATGCCACACTGCCTTGACAAGGCAGTGGATCAAGATGTAAGTAAATCCTCCAACTTAGTTCTTCATTTTCAAGATTTCTTCTTCACTGACCATTTCTTACATATATAGCCAGGCTCATACAGATCACAGAGGTCATGTATGTCAGGGAGAGTTAACGGATCTACTGCATGAGAACATTCTAATAACCAGTGCTACACTTACATTTATTATAGGTTATTATTCCATTAGTAATTATATAAATTACCTAAATGAGAGTAGCTATACTAGAATAATTAAAATAAATATTTTAGAATTATCTGTATCAATGTCAGAAATAAAAAGTAAGCATACATTTATACCCACTATTTCCATGTGGTTTCATAAACTATATTTCTTTATATGGGGTGACAGCCTTGGTAGGAAGTTGAGACTAGATTTTGCTATTAGTAAAGTAGGAGCATCTCTTTTCCTGAACTGGACTGCTATATTTTGATCGTCCCTGGAATTACATAGCCATGTAACCTCAACATTAGCACCAGAAAGCAAAGGCCTCAGTATCAACAATGTAGTTAAGGCCATTCTCACCTGTGGCTGGTAGCCAACAGTAGCCACACAGCGATGATCTACAAAAGTGAATATCCCCTCAATGTTGTGTCGGGAGATGAACTCTGTTGGTTGGCAAATGTTACTCATGTCTGTACAGTTGGGAGAACTAGTTACCTGAGAGTGGAGAGAGAAAATGAGCCAAAATAATACCATTACTTACAAAAAACATTTTCAATCCTCTTATGAGTATCTGTGTAGATATGAGACTATCAGATTTAGGAACTTATAAGTGTTTCCCCCAGAAATGCAAAAATGGCAATCCCAATGAGACGCATAAAGTCTAGCTCTACTCCTAGACATGTTTTCTTTACTACGTTAGTAAAGTAAAAAATATATGAATGCAACTCTAAACTAGCTTCCTGTTATTTGGTTGGCCTGTGTTCATTATTCAGAATGGCTCAAGTTTCTGAGAAACTTAACTGTGTTCAGGAAAAGAATCAAAATCAAGGTGCTAGAGATGGTCGAATGGCTAAGGACACTGGCTGCTCTTCCTGAGACCCTGAGTTCAGTTCTAGAACCCATATGGCAGGTCACTTGAATCGAAATGGGTTAGTTTAAGTCACAAGAGCTAGCTAAAAACAAGCCTAAGTCTCTGTCATTGTCTGGGAGCTGGTGGGACAGAGAAAGACTTGTCACATCTGTAGTCTAAGCCAGGGCACATATTTCCACAAAGGACCTGAGAAAGCTTAAAAAGAAAAGTTCCACACACAAACAAGAAGCCAGATAGTTTCCTAGTCTGCAGTCTCTTAGGTGGACCACATCGTACAGAGGTGTAGTTCCTGACTGCTGCCTGCAGGCCTGAGCCAGCCAGCTCCAAGTGCAGAGCCATGTGGTAGGTTTCAGGATGGCTCACATGGTCAGAGAAGGCTGTGGGTACACAGTGAAGCAGCCCAGGTTAGAAAACCTTTAAACAGATACAGCAAAAACTGGGTATAAACAATCATAGGAAAATCTTTAAAGAAAGAGTAAAGTAATACAAAGGAAAAATGCTACATAAGGATGGGAAACACACAGAGCGTCCGGATCCTGTGTGGTGCTTTGCCCAGTTGAATTTCATGAATGCTGATGAGTGAATGGCAGCTGCTAAGACAATGGATTATGGAAGGGACTGCTGAATTAAAACAGCACGTGTGTGTGTGTGTTAGAGATGTACTGGCATTTGAATGGAAGTTGGGGAATGTGTTGCACTGGGGAAGGGGTTATGCCTTTGTTTCCAAAGAAAATAAGTTGTGGTTTTCTTCAAAATTAATAAAGATCAGATTTGATTGGGGAGACCTCATGAAAATCTTGGCTGTAGACATAAAGAAGAAACCAAGAAAGACTACAGGACAGATGACGTATATGCTGATTCCTCTACTATAGGAACAGCTCTGAGACTGGATGATACATGATAAATCTTGTTGGCTACAGAGTCCTCATGGCTTATAATTATATGTCATCCTTTCATATGATATGGATAGAGATTATATTGGTTATATAGTCCAAATGGACTTATAAAGTTGATAGATGCCTTCTACCTGCTAAAACATAGAAAAAATTATCTTTAAATGACTTGTGCACACCACACATTCCAAACTTGTATTAATGCAGATATATGTTACCTTTAAAAGTTTATGCATTTTTCAGAAAGAAACAACAGGACCAGACCCCAATGAAGACAATTAGGCCAGGTGATCCAGCCTCTCAGAATGCCTCTGCTTGCAGTTTCCTCAAAATTCTGCATCAGAGCAACTGCAAAGCTGCTAGCTAAGATAGTCCAACCTCACAGACTGCTTCAGCCAAGACTTCAGGCAAGCTCTACACTTTTCCATCACACAGACACTAAACAAAAAAACAATATAGCTAGCTCTCCCAGGACTTGACGAATATACTAATTTTCTCAGGGTCCCCTAAAGATGCCATTGCCCCAGACAACAAGAAGCGATCTAGAGAATATGATGCCCACAGTCCTAAGAGGTAGGATGGGTGGTTTTTGGTCATTCACTGGGTTATGGATGTTTGTCACTGTTCAGTGGAGTTGGTTACAAGTAGTTGTTCATGGTCAGGAACAAAGCTGAACAAAGGGGATTAGATTGAGGAACTCTTTCTGAAGGGACAAAGGGGGGGATGTAGTATAAAAATGATTAAATAAAATGGTGGATTAGCGAATCTACTTTTGAACAATCACTAGTCTCAAATATTTTACATTGGTATGGATTTTTGTATATTGATAAAAAAATTAAGGTTATTTTTATTATACTTTATATATGCTTCTAATCTTAAGGTATTGTACCTATGTGGCACATTTAAAAACATAATTTAAAGTTTTAGTCCCTAAAAGTTATTTGCGATATGAAAGACATATTAGTAGTTAGTCATCTATAATAATCAAACTTGATATATTTAGATAGACAGAAGGTCTTCAAACACTTCAAAGATGTGTAAATGCACATGGCATTTATTTTCTTTTTATAAGTTTTTTTTAGATTTATTTAATTATGTATACAGCATTCTACCTGCATGTGTCCCTGCAGGCCAGAAGAGGGTACCAGATCTCATTACAGATGGTTGTGAGCCATCATGTGGTTGCTGGGACTTGAACTCAGAACCTCTGGAAGAACAGTCAGTACTCTTAACCTCTGAGCCATCTCTCCAGCCCACACATGGCATTTAAAATGTTTTAATGATATGAGACTTTTTTTCTGACAGGTGAGACACATATGCTTCTGGCAGCACTGATTTACTTCAAAAGAAGATAATCATCAAAGAAACTCTATATGAAATCTGCTTCCCTTATGGTAAAAAGCTAGCAAAAATTTGGGCAAGAAACTGCCCTTGCTGACAGTATACTGTCCAAACTGGACAAGCAGGTGCAAAAAAAAGGGGACTGTCAAACCTTGCTAAGACAGGGTAGGACAGTACTTCAAAATTCCCTGTTTCCCAGAAATGTCTATTACGACATAGTAGGCCTGTAGGCCAGAGGTAGATGCCCCAACATTACAGAAGAACTTTGGGCAACTGTCTAGGCAGCAAGATATCCCGTCACTACGTAATATTACACCCTTCTAAGGTCTTTGTTGAAGTTAGTCTAAGACCTAAAGTTTTCCTAAGTTATGACAAAAGGCAAATGAGGTATAAAACTTTAGACTCACAAAGATAAGATAAATAACAGAGCATTTTCTCTAATTTTGCCAAATACAAATGGACAGGATAATGTAACTGCAATTCTTACTTGATAACTGCTTTGTTGTATATAATTTTACTATGTTAAAAGTTAACGACTTTCCTTTGTAATTAGACAAAGTGGGAGAAATGCTGTGGAACAATTTTTGTATACTGTAAATATGAATTACTCTTACTGGTTAATAAAAAGCTGACTGGACTATAGCTGGGCAGTAAGAGATTGGGCAGGAGAGCCAGACTAGGATGAAACTAGGGAGATGGGCAGAGTCAAGGGCTGGAGAGATGGCTTAGAAGAGCACTCACTGATCTTCCAGAGGACCCAGGTTTAATTCCCAGCACCCACATGGCAGCTCACAATTGACTGTAACTCTAGTTCCAGGTAGCTGACAACCTCAGACATATATGCAGACAAATAAACAAACAAACAAATAAGAGGGGTGGAGTCAGAGGAGACACCATTAAACTGTAGAGTGAGCAGAATGGGAAGTATATACATGAGGTAAACGAGCCCGGGGGCAGCACATAGATTAATAGAGATGGGTTATGTTATAAGAAATGAGCCTAAGCCTCACAACCATCTGTAATGAGATCTGGTGCCCTCTTCTGGCCTGAAGGCAAGCTTGCAGGCAGAATACTATATACATAATAATAAAGATAACATAAAAATGTTATAAATTATATATATGTTTGTCAAGCATTTATAATTAATATTAAGTATCTGTGTGGCTATTTGGGAACTGGATGGTGGGACAGAAAAGTCCACCTATACAAGTCCTAGCACCCATATGGCAGGTCAAGTGGTACACATACATGCAAGCAAAATACCCATAAACAAAATAAAAATAAACTTTAAAAATATTTTTTAAAATCTATCATAAGGCATGTAATAACAAAAGAAAACCAATTGTACTTGTTTTGCACAGGGACAAAAGAAATTAACCAGAAATGGAAAAGTAACTACTGCAAAACTATAAATAACAGAGTCAAGCAAAGCCTGGCATGGTGTTGCCTTCCTAAACTCCAAGCTCTCAAAGGCTAACGTGAAAGGATCCCTTGAATCTATAAGCTGGAGGTATACACAACACAGGGAAGTGTCAGCAGCAGTATCAACACCCTCTTTCACGCTCTTGACTTTTGGCAAATCTGAGAATAAGCAAGGTTTACTATAAATAACATATTTTTTCAGATTTTTAGATTTATGGATTTTTTCTATGTATTCACAGAGTAAAAAAAATTAACACAAATAAGTCCTGCAAAGATTTATTTCCTGATCTGAAAGCAACATAGACGTGAAGATTCACACTTGCCTGCAACCTGCCAATGGCCACTAGGCAGAATTTGCTCCCCTGGCCAGCCTCTGGGTCATCGTCTGGGAGGGAGACACCTTCGTGAAGGAAAACAAGAATGACTCAGAGATCTCAAACTCAAATCCCTTTAAAGGCAAGTGACTAAAGGTTCACCAATACATTTCAGGATATATTATACCAAATCATAGATAAGAAAACTGATGTAAAGATCAAATAACTTACCATAGGTTAAACTGCTGACATAATGCCAGAAAGAAAATGCAGTTTTTCCAAAACAATGTTAATTTTTTCTTAAAATTTTCTTAAAAACAGGAGTTGAGAAAAGGCTCAGTGGTTAAGATCACTGGCTCTTCCAGAGGACCCAGGTTTAATTCCCAGCACCCACACAGCAGCTCAAAACCATCTGTAACTCCAATCCCAGGGGATCTTATACTGTTTTCTGGACTCTGGGGGCACCAGGCAAACAGGTGGTGCCCAGACATACATGCAGACAAAACACCCATACACATAAAATAAATAATAATTAAAACTTGTCTCTCGGGGCTGGAGAGATGGCTCAGAGGTTAAGAGCATTGCCTGCTCTTCCAAAGGTTCTGAGTTCAATTCCCAGCAACTACATGGTGGCTCACAACCATCTGTAATGGGGTCTGGTGCCCTCTTCTGGCCTGCAGGCATACACACAGACAGAATACTGTATACATAATGAATAAATAAATATATTTAAAAAAAAAAAAACCAACTTGTCTCTCTTTTCTCTGCATTTCCGGCTTCTGTAAATGCCCATTTCCCAATAACACTCTTCCAGTGGGGAAGTACTAAAGAAGGTAAGATTTGGAAAGCTGATTTTGCTAGGCATGGAAAATCAAGTCTGTAATCCTGACACTTGTGAGGCCGAGGTAGGAGAGCACCTTCTTAAGACAAAACAAAAATCTGATCTGAACACAATACCACCTTTGTCGCATCTCTGATTTAATCTCAAATTCAAATAAAAGTATTCTACTCACATCTACACTTTCCAGAGAAAAGTCCCCTTTTAAAATTACTGCAATCAAGAAATTTTCCATTTACTCCTCAAAGCCTCGCTCCCATTTCAGTTTGCCCAAATTAATTGCATGACATTCTAATGTTTCCAGCTGGGCATAGTGATGGCACACCTTTAATCCTAGCATTTAACTGGCAAAGGCAGGTGGAACTGTGTGAGTCTGAGGCTAGCTTGGTCTATATAAAGAGTTCCACGATATCCAGGGTTACATAGTGAGACCCTGTCTAAAGTAAAATAAAATTCCAGTGTTTCTTTGCCACAACTGCTTAAAGACATAGTATTTAGTGTAAAATATTATGAATTTGGACATTTTAAAACTATAATATAATAGTTACTTGGTTATTTGTTTGTTCATGTTTGGCAATTCCAGGAAGAGGTTGAAATGGGGAAACTGCTTGAACTCAGGAGTTCCAGGGCAGCAATAAGTATCTATTTTATATATGATATTACATACTAAAAAATGAGTAAGTATCAGCAATATACTTTAAAAGATTTATTTATTTTTGTGTATTTGCCTGTGTGAGTTCAGGGCACAGAAGAGGGTATCAGATCCCAACAAACTGGAGTTGTAGGTGGTTGTAACCCAACATATGGGTGCTGAGAACTGTACCCAGGTTTTCTGCAAGAGTAGTCAGTGCTCTTAACTGCTGAGCCCTCTTTCCAGCCTCTTTTAATGTTTCCAATGACACATTCAGGAGGAAAAAAAAAGCCAGGAGGTAGTGGCACACACCTTTAATCCAAGCACTCAGGAGGCAGAGGTAGGAGGATCTCTGTGAGTTTGAGGTAAGCCTGGTCTACAAAGAGAGTTCCAGGATAGCCAGAGCTGTTACATAGAGAAACCCTGCCTAGAAAAACCCCATCAAAAGTTTTTTTCTTTTTAATTGACAATTTTCTAAGTAAGCAAGTGCATCAAGAGAGAAATTGTGACATCACTTTCTTACCTGCTGGAGGCCAGGCCTTGATGTAGCCTGTGCAGTGGACCACCACAAAGTGAGGTTCTCCATCCTTCACAGAGCCAAGGCCATTCCTGGAAGAGATAGGAAACAGGGGCATGTTCTACGAAGTCAACTTATCCTCTAAAAGCATTCATTCATCCACTTATTTACTTATCCATTTATTAGTACTAATATATGTATGATAAGTGTGGGGCTTTATATACCACCTAAAACCTGTGGAGGTTGGCAGTCAGAGGAGAAAACAACTCCGTGGAATCGAGTCTTTCCATCTTCCCTTTCGTGGATTGTGGGGACTGAACTCATTTTGAAGCAAGTGACTTTATCTGCTAAGCCATCTTGCTGGCCCCATTTGCTTGTTTATGTATGTATGTATGTATGTATGTATGTGTGTGTGGGTACATGGAAGTCAGAGGACAACCTAAGAAAGTCAGTTCTCTCCTTCTACCATGTGAGCTCCAGAGACTGCCAGCTGTCAGGGTTGGCAGCAATTACCTTTATCAGATGAGCCACCCCAGAAGCCCAAATTTTAGGGAAACAAAGTCTAAGCACCTTTAACTTCAGCTTCCTGGAGAGCCAGAAAACTATCTACTCAGTGCCTGCTCTTTCCCACCCCCAAAATAGCCAAGTTTTTAACCCCTGTTGAAGTAAACCACACCATATAACAAAAACACACACACACCAAGAAAAATAGGTAAAGTAGAAGCAACTTTCTTAAACAGAATGAGCAAGAGAAGCTTTTAAGTTCAGAAACTGGACACACACCTTTAAATAATAGCAGAACTCGGAGGCAGAGGCAGGTGGATCTCTGTGTCAAGGCCAGCCTCGGCTACAGAATGAGTTCCAGGAAAGCTAGGGCTACACAGAGAAACCTTGTCTCGAAAACACAAAAATAAGAAATAAGCTGAGAAACACTGCTAGAAAGTAAGTAACGGTGAGGTAAAAGAGAGAGAGTGGTTAGCTAAAGTAAACTCCGTTTTCATTGCTACGGATTTTACCTGCATCTATTCCTCAAAAAGCTCAGTCTATTCATGGAAACTGGGTCCACGGAGCTATTGCCACACCTGTTTTAAAAGACAAAAAAATAAAATTTGCAGGGCTATGATAAATAACAACAGGAGGAAAAGAGATCCAACTATATATATAAAACTGGCAACAACAAGGAAGTCAAGATGACTTGTCAAACTAATATTTTTATTGTTTTGTTTAATTGGAGACAGCACCTTTACGCCTAGGCTGGCCTGGAAATATCTGAGGCCCAGAGAGTGCCTTCAACTGACCCTTCCTTCTGCCACCAGTACCTGAGTGATGGTATTTCAAGCACGTACCAACACACCAACTTTATATGGTGTTGGATATTGAACCCATAGCTCCATGCATTTAGACAAGCACTCTACCAAAGATGTCACATTTCCAGACCAGTTAAAAACACACATGTACACACATGTCTGCATATATAATTCATTTATTTGGTGTGTGTGTGTGGGTCACTGTGTACATGTAAAGGGCAGAAGAAAATGCAGGGGAGCTGGTTCTCTCTCCCCACTATGTGGCTTTCTGCCTTTGAGACAGGCTCTGGTGCAGCACAGCATGACCTCAAACTCCCTGTCTGCCTGCCTTTAACTGCCAAGTGATGAGATTACAGGTAAGCACCACCATGCCAACAATTTAGTGGACTACTTTAAAAAACTGTTTTTAATAGTATTAAGACATAAAAATTTTACTTTTTTTGGGGGGAGGGGCATTTTGAGACAGGGTTTCTCTGTAGCTTTGGAGCCTGTCCTGGAACTTCGCTCTGTAGATTAGGATGGCCTCGAACTCACAGAGATCCACCTGCCTCTGCCTCCTGAGTGCTGGGATTAAAGGCATGCGCCACAACCACTGCCTGGCCTAAAAAAAAAAAAAGTTGTTGTTTTTTTTGTTTTTAAGAGTATTAAGACTTTTGCGTAGTCAGGTGGTAGTAGTAGCACATACCTTTAACCCCAGCACTCGGGAGGCAGAGGCAGGCGGATCTCTGTGAGTTTGAGGTCAGCCTGGTCTACATAGCTAGTTCCAGGACAGCTAGGACTACGCAGAGAAACTCTGGCCTGAAAATTCAAACAAACAGAATAACAATAAAAACAAAATAAAAAAAAAAACCTTTTGTGTATCCCAGGCAAGCACAATACCACTGAGCAGTAAGTCCCCTTTTCTATTTCATTTTATTTTTTATTTTTTAGAGATAGAGTCTTATTATGTAGCCTAGAACTGATGATCTTCCTCCCTTGGCCTCCAAGGTTCTAGGATTACAAGCATGCACTACCAGATCTTGACTGTTTCCTTTAAGACAAGATCTCACTATAGGCCATGCTGGCCTTATAGAAATCCTCCTGCCTCAGCCTTTTAAGGGCTGGCAAAGGCCTGTGCCACCATGCCTGGCTTTTCACTTCTTTAAAAATTAGAGAAGCCAAGCATGGTGACATATATGTAATGCCAGCACTTGGGAGGCAGAGATGAGCAGATCAGGAGCTCGGGGCTACCTACCTTCAGGTACAGTAAGTTTGAGGCCAGTCTAGGCTACAAGAGACTCTCAAAACAAAACAAAACAAAATAAAAACAGGGGATAAAGAAATGAATGGGTAAATTTTAGATAGACTTAAATATTAAATACATAATATTTAATACTAAGTATTTAAATACATAATATTTAATACTAAGTATTTTCATGCTATCAATCTAGCTAATCCTTATGCCAACGTTTTTAAATTTGACAATAGTATCTCCAGTATTAAGTGATGAAATCAAAGCACCATGTCTCATAATATCAAAACTAGAGTTCAAATCCATGGAATACTATGGATCAAAACAAAGCACATGGAACATAGAGGCAGGCAGATCTCTGTGAGTTTCATACCAGTCTGGTCAATATAGCGAATTTCAGACCAGCCAGGGCTACCGAGTGAGACCCTGTCTCTAAATACTAACATTCTGTCAAGTACAATGGTATACTCTCTCTACACCCAAGCTACTTGGAAACTCAAATGAGAGGATAACTTGAGTCCAGGAGTTTGAAATAAGCCAGGACAACATAATATGATCCCATCTAAAATAAAACAAACTATAGTAATCTGAATCCTAAACCATTAAACTATATAATATTGAATTTTGTACCTTTGCCAGGAAATTTTTTTAACTCCATTTCTCTTAAACATTCTCTAAGTAGGATATAGTCTAGCTACACTATGCAATCTGAGCTTATTTTTTGACTTTCATAAATGTTTTTTGGCACCAACACTTGGGAGGTATAGGCAGGAAAAGCAGAAGTTCCAAGGCAGCTGGGTTACATAAAATTCCATCTCAAAAGTCTGAAAAAACCAAAACCAAACTAACAAAAGAACACCAGGCCTGATGATGCACACCTTTAATCCCAGCTCGCAGGAGGCTCTCTGTGAGTTCGAGGCCAGTCTGGTCTATAGAGCAAGTTCCAGGACAGCAAGGGCAGAAACCCCATCTCAAAAACAAAAAACAAAACCAAACCTCCCAAAACAAACAAACAAAAATCTGAAAAACATAACCAATGAGATGGCCTATCAGGTAAAGGCACTTGCCACACAAGTCTTAGGACCTGAATTGGATTATTTCAACCCACATGGTCAAACGAGGAAACCACCTCCAACAATTTGTACTCCAACCTCCACACACATGAATCCACATCCACATATATCATGCACGCACAAGGTATCTTTTTAAATCTGAAAAACAACAAAAATGCCCATAATCCCAAAACTTAGATGCTGAAGCATGTTGATACTGAGTCTGAAGTCTGAATACATGTAAGTGGGAGAGGGGTAAGGTCTTAACCATTGAGCCATCACTCCAGATGGCCCTTCAACCTTGATGCTTGAGACAGAGTCTCTCAATAGGACCTGGGTTCACCAATCTGGCTAGGCCTCTCCAGAAATGGGATGAGCAGAGTGATCATGTCCAGCTTTCTCTGTGGGTTTTGGGGACTAAATTCAGTTTCTCATGCTTGTACAGAAAGCACTTAGTATTGAACTATCTCCTCAGATTCTCTATCCAGTTTTTTTAAAGACTTGTTTTTATTTTTTGTGTGAGTATTTTTCCTGCATTGCACAGCTGTGAAATAAAGTAATAATACAGAACTAAGGAGAAACACAGGACCTATCAACTATGCCGTAAGAATACAGAACTAAGGAGAAACACAGGACCTATCAACTATGCCGTAAGAATACAGAACTAAGGAGAAACACAGGACCTATCAACTATGCCACATTAAGTGTTGTTTCTGTAAGGACTATTTAGAACTATGACAAAACATCAGGTTCTTGAGAATTAAATATAACCCACTGTGACCAGGAACGTAGCTCTAGGAATTCAATGTTAATGCCTTCGACAGAATGGAAGCCTCAGCTGCTCGTTATTCCTACCACAACACAATCCCAACTTCACACTCACCTCATCCGACAAATAAACGACCTCCTGGAGCCCATACACATCCTCATGGAAGACTGCTGACCTTCCTTTTTCACTGTTCCAGTCTTCAGATCCAGGATTCGCCCTGGAGGAGGATGTGGAGAGCAATCTGAAGTTAATTCTTATGACTGGAAAAGAAGGAGATACAGGAGGCAAAGGAAGCACCCTTCCCTGCCCTCCAGTCGTCTTGTTTATGATAGAGATGCTTTTCTTTTTTAAAGCCACAACTACTCCAATCCCCATATAGGACTCTCTGTCAGTTCTAAGACAGCACTGGAAATGTCTCTGGGCAAGGCAGGAATTTCCATTCCAATACCGGAGGAAGCAGGAGGCACTGCGTGTGTCTCTCTGTCTATCTTGCTCTCTCTTTTGGTTTTAGGAAACAGGGCTCTCTGTGTAGCCCTGGCTGTCCTGGAACTCATTATTGTAGACCAGGCTGGCCTCAAACCCAGAGATCTGCCTGCCTCTGCCTCCCAAGTACTGGTATTAAAGTGTGTGACACCACTGCTTTGGCCAAGCAAGGTGTATTCTTATGCTTGATTTTTTTTTTCACAAAACTTCAGTATTTTTGTTGCTGCATGCATGAGTCTATTCATATACATGAGGTCAGAGGACAGCTCTGTGGAGTTATCTCCCCTCCACTTCACCCAGGCTCTGCAGGCTAAGCTGAAGTTGCTGGGCTCACACAACAAGCTCCTTTACCCACTAAGCCATCTAGCCAGTTTACTAATTATCTTCAGGCTTGGGGGTGGGGTGCCTTGTTTAAAAACTAGTGATTTTACATGCTAAGAAACGTATCTGTCTGAAAACAAAACTTTTCTCTCCTTTATTTACTAAAAAGAAAACAGCAGTAACCTCTGGGGAAACAGAAAACTAGAGAAGTAAAATGTACAAAAATCACAAAAGAAGGAAAAAACTAAACTACAAAATTAATTCAAACATGTCCACCACAGAGATATTAGAATTTCATGGATTTTTAACTACCAGTTATTTCTTTCCATTTTATAACTTCCTATACAGTTGCCCAGAACAAATAACACTCATTCCTCTACCCAAATGCTGGCAGAGGACTAAATCTCATTTAAATGGGTGGAGGAAGAATGACAAAGTAGAAACACAAGGGTAACAACCAAGTACTGTATACACTGATGAATAACCACTCTCCTATAATATTAGAATCTATTATCATAGAACCTAGCACTACGTCAAGCACAAGTTGGTATAAAAAAAATGGCAAATAATAAATGAAATACAAGCATAGATAGTTCTTTTATTATGTAGAGACAGGAGAAGGAAACTATTGCAACATTTTAATTTCCCCGTTTTTTTAACAGTATAATTAGGACACAAAACAACTTAAGAACACAACCACTTATGAAACATTTTCTAAGAACAAGCCACAGAGTAGATATTCTGCACATGAATAAAATTTAAGAATTATATTCATAAAGGGAAAATTTTTATAAGCTCTGTCAGATTCAACAAACCAATATAAGGGCTTAAATATCTCTAATGCCTCAGCAAAATAAAGACTTTTCCCCACTCATTTGTTATCCACCCAACTCTCACCTGTCAGGGCATTTTCTGAAGTAGACAGCTGCTCTCGGAGTTTATCCACATCGTCTGGGTGCACCTGATCATAGAGTGTGCTCCCGAACCATTCAGACTGTGGCTGATTCAAAACAGGAGTCACTGAATCAGAGACATAAACCACGCGGCCAGTCTCACAGGAGACAATAAACAGAAAGCCGTCCGCTGCCTCCAAGATCAAATGTTTCAGTTCCTGGTTAAGAAAATAAGTCAAGTCAACAGTGAACTCTGAAAAACCATATATTTCTAGTCATGAGAAACAGGAAGACCCTTTGTATATACACATTGCTCCATTACGAATTTCAGGCTCACATCTCAGCCAAGTCATGAGTTCCCATCCTAAATATACACTGGCAAAGTTTTTTACAATAAATATTTATTCCATTTTTCTAAGATGCTAGCTACCTCTTTTTCTTTTCTTTTCTTTTTTTTTAATATTTATTTATTTATTATGTATACCATGTTCTGTCTGTGTGTATGTCTGCAGGCCAGAAGAGGGCACCAGACCTCATTACAGATGGTTGTGAGCCACCATGTGGTTGCTGGGAATTGAACTCAGGACCTTTGGAAGAGCAGGCAATGCTCTTTTTTTTTTAAAATTATTTATTTATTTATTATGAGTACAATATTCTGCCTGTGTATATGCCTGCAGGCCAGAAGAGGGCAATGTTCTTAACCACTGAGCCATCTCTCCAGCCCCCTCTACCTCTTTTTCTTAAGACTCAAGGGAGAATAAAAAGGCTTACAATGATAAAGTTTTTGGAGGGGGGCAGGGGTCTTCTGGCCTTGGACTCATGGCAATCCTCTACAAGTACGGAATTAGAACTAACACGTATAGCTAATAACTGGCTTTTAAAAAAGGCATGGTCACAGTAATCACACACTGCATGTGTACACATATTTATTTTAGATAAGGTCTTATGTATACAAGGCTGGCCCTTGGGAGGATGACTTCCAACTTCTTACTCCTACCCTAGTGCTAAAATCACAGGTTATGAGCTACCATGTCTAGTTGTATTTGGTGTTAGGGATCAAACTCAGTGTTTTTTTTGCTTTCTTGTTATGAACAATCATATATCTTTTTTAGTTTTTGAAAAAGGGTCTTGCTACATAGTTCAGGCCGACCTAGAATTCTCTGTGTAAACCAGGCTGGACTTGGCTTCCTTAGTGCTGGGATTAAAGGCATGTCCTGGATTTCTAATTAAAATGTAACTTGTCTTCCACAGTTACTTTCATTCAAGGTTAGAGAGACTAAATAAATTTAGACATCTCACCTTTATATTTACCACAAATAAAATATTAACAAAAAAGCCATCCGGCTCTCCATATGCCTCTTTCCATCATTTTTCATTTATAATTTTACCACTCACATAATATGTATTATGTTCAAATTTAGGTCTTCTGGCAGTAGCATAGACTGAACCAAGGGTCTCCAGCACAGCCATAGCTCTTACATGGAGTTCCTGAATGACGGAACTATCTCTGCCATCTGTTTTCATGTGTATACCAAATTTAACAGAAGTATCATGGAGCAACAGCGACTGCCTGTTAGACTAGAAGTTGCTTCAGGGCTGAGACAGAACTTTTCCATCTTCTAGAATTCTAAACCTAAGGAATCCTGGTTCCGTGAACATGGTCCTCTCTCTGGCAGTCAGCCTCCTTCCACTTCACAGGCTGTATGTATGAGTCAAGATCTAAAACACCTACTACCTACTGCTAAACAGTGCTTACAACTTTTGTCTACTTCTCACTACCCCAATACTTAGTTATACCCAAAGATCGAAATTCTTTTTCTTTTTTGGGGGGGAGGAGTGGAGTTTCAAGTCTGTTGTCCTGGAACTAGTGCTGCAGACTGGGCTGGCCTCGAACTCATAGGGATCTGCCTGTCTGAGCCTCCTGAGTGCTAGAATTAAAGGCGTGTGCCACCACTGCCTGGCTCTGAAATTCATTTTTCCAACTTCTGAAGCTGGTCATGGTGACATGTGGGAGGTGGAGGCAAGAGATCAGGCCAATGTCGCTGCTGACAGTATAGTAAGTTGGAGGTCACATGAGACCTTACCTCAAAAACAAAACAAAACAACAAAAACCACACGAAATTAGTCTAAAGCTTTCAACATATCTACTCAGAGTCACTTTAAGTTCCAGAGACCTGATCAGTGAGGAAAGATGGCTTGTAGGAGCCATCAGTGGATGTGTTGCCAGTTCCCCTCAAGGACTTCATGTGAGAAACAGCCATTCGTAAGATGGTCAGCTTGTCTGGTTTTCGAGCCAGGGCGCTACAGGTAGGTACCATGTCTGACAGTTCTGTGATGTAAGCTGTCATCTTGTTCCGTCGCCGCCGCTCTATTTCACTATGATTTTCCCTGCATGGAGAAAGAGAGAGAAGCTCCATTCTAGGTGGTCATGTCTGGCCCTCTGGTATCAGGAGAGTGATACGGGTACCAGGTCAGCTGCTGAAAGATATAGTACTTAGGTTTTAATAAAGTTCAAGTCTCAGAAGTCAAGCAGGTCAACCTCATGCAGAGTAAGCATGAAACAAACCAAGGAAGTCTAGACAAAGAACAAGGATAAAATGCCTCTCCAGGAAACCACTTCCTCTAGATCACTATTTCTTCAGAGTAAAGAAATGTCTTAAAAATAATAGTTAAAGATGGGCATGGTGGCACACGCCTTTAATCCCAGAACTCAGGAGGCAGAGACAGGGAGATCTCTTGAGTTCAAGGCCCGAATGGTTTACAGAGTGAGTTCTAGGACAGCCAGACTTACACAGAGAAATGCTGTCTCAAACAACAAACAAACACTAGAAATAATAATTTTTTTAAATGTTGATTTCATTTACTTAAGTTCCTAAGGGAGCAAGTCTCAGCTTCACTGACTGCATGGTTACTAATTAAAACACCTGAAGGCTAGAAAATGACCGACTTTTGCTAATTGAAGTAGATCAATAGCTGATGAAAGAAGTAATAGTACAGAGGCCAGACATGAATAGCACATGCTTATAATTCCTGCACAAGAATTTTAAGTCTGAGGTATACAGTAAGCTATACAGTAAGAGCTATATAGTAAGATCTAGGGGAACTTAAACTACATAGTAATAGCCTGTTCTAAAAGAACCAAATGAGGCCAGGCATGGTGGCACACGCCTGTCTATAATCCCAGCAACTGAGAGGCTAAGACAAGAGAATCATCATGAACTTCAAAGTGAGTTTAAGACCAGTCTGGGCTACACAGCAATACTGGTCTCAAAACTACCCCTGCTCCCTGCCCCTTTTAAAGGAGGAGAAGAAAAAGCAGCAGCAACCACCACCTCAGATTGGGAATTTACTTCAGCTAGTCGAGTACTTGTTTGGCATACACAAAGCTCTGGGTTTGATCTCCAGCAGCTCATAAAACAGGTGTAATTGTATAAACCTATAATCCCAGCATTTGAGTGGATCAAAAGTTTAAATTCATTCTTGGCTACATATCAAGTCCATGGCCAGCTTGGAATACATAAAACTGTGCTAAAAAACAAAAAAAGAATTTCCTGTGTCTGTGGTTATGTCCCCCTTTTCATTTCTGATCTTATTAATTTGCATATTCTCTCTCTGCCGTTTGATTAATTTGGATAGGGGCTTATCAATCCTGTTGATTTTCTCCAGGAACCAGCTTTTTGTTTCATTGATTCTTTGGATTGTTTTCTGTGTTTCTATTTTGTTGATTTCAGCCCTCAGTTTGATTATTTCCAGTCTTCTACTCCTCCTAGGTGAGTCTGCTTTTTTTTTTTCTAGAGCTTTCAGGTGGGCTGTTAAGTCTCCAAAGTGTGCTTTCTCCATTTTCTTTAAGTGGGCACTTAGTGCTATGAACTGTCCTCTTAGGACTGCTTTCATAGTGTCCCATAGGTTTGAGTATGTTGTTTCTTTATTTTCATTGAATTCAAGGAAGACTTTAATTTCTTTCTTTATTTCTTCCTTGATCCAGGTATGGTTCAGTAGTTGACTGTTCAGTTTCCATGGGTTTGTAGGCTTTCTGGGAGTAGCATTGTTGTTGAATTCTAACTTTAATACATGGTGATCCGATAAGACACAGGTGGTTACTAATATTTTTTTGTAACTGTTGAAGTTTGCTTTGTTACCGAGTATGTGGTCAATTTTTGAGAAGGTTCCATGAGCTGCAGAGAAGAAGGTATCTTCTTTCCTATTTGGGTGGAATGTTCTATAGATGTCTGTTAAGTCCATTTGATTCATTACCTCCATTAATTCTCTTATTTCTCTGTTAGGTTTCTGTCTGATTGACCTGTCCATTGGTGAGAGAGGAGTGTTGAAGTCTCCTACTATTAGTGCGTGTGGTTTGATGACTGCCTTGAGTTTTAGTAATGTTTCTTTTATGTACGTGGGTGCTTTTATATTAGGGGCATAGATATTCAGGATTGAGACTTCATCCTGTTATGAGTATAAAATGTCCCTCTCCATCTCTTTTGATTGATTTTTGTTTGAAGTCGACTTTGTTAGAAATTAGTATGGTCACACCTGCTTGTTTCTTAGGTCCATTTGCTTGATAAGCCTTTTCCCAGCCCTTTACTCTGAGTAGATGCCTGTCTTTGCGGTTGAGGTGTGTTTCTTGTAAATAGCAGAATGTTGGATCCTGTTTTCGTATCCAATCTCTTAGCCTGTGCCTTTTTATAGGTGAGTTGAGTCCATTGATATTAAGTGATATTAATGACCAGTGGTTGTTAACTCCGGTCATTTTTTTGGTAGTAGAGTTTGTGTGTTTCCCTTCTTCGAGTTGTGCTGGTGAAGGGTCTCTATATGTCTGAGTTATTGTGGGCAGTGTTGGTAATGTTGGACTCCTTGGTTTGTGATTTTCCTTCTATTACTTCCTGTAAGGCTGGATTTGTGGCTACATATTGTTTAAATTTGTTTTTATCCTGGAAAATTTTGTTTTCTCCATTTATAGTGAACAAAAGCTTAGCTGGGTATAATAGTCTGGGCTTTGGTTTTTAGCCATAAATAAAGGACATTGAGTCTATAATTTGTGATCCTAAAGAAGCTAAATAAGAAGGTGAACCCAAAGAAAAACATATAGTTATCCTGGATATGGGAAGTAGACAAGATTGCCGGGCAAAAAATTGGATTGTGGGGGTGGGGTAGGATGGGGGTAAGGGGAGATGGGGAGAGAAAAGTGAGAAGGGGAGGATGGGAGACACTTGGGGAAATGGGATGGTTGGAATAAAGGAAGGGTGGATATGGGAGCAGGGAAGTATATATCTTTATTTATTTATTTATTTATTTATTTATTTATTTTTTGGTTTTTCGAGACAGGGTTTCTCTGTGATTTTAGAGCCTGTCCTGGAACTAGCTCTTGTAGACCAGGCTGGTCTCGAACTCACAGAGATCCACCTGCCTCTGCCTCCCGAGTGCTGGGATTAAAGGCGTGGGCTACCACCGCCCGGCGGAAGTATATATCTTAATTAAGGGAGCCAGGGAGCCATCTTAGGGTTGGCAAGAGACTGGAACCTAGAGGGGCTCCCAGGAGCCCAAGGCGATGTCCCCAGTTAGTTCCTTGGGCAGCTGAGGATAGGGAACCTGAAATGGCCCTATCCTATAGCCATATTGGTGAATATCTTGCATATCACCATAGAACCTTCATCTGGCGATGGATGGAGATAGAGACAGAGACCCACATTGGAGCACCGGAATGAGAGCTCCCAAAGTCCCAATGAGGAGCAGAAGGAGGGAGAACATGAGCAAGGAAGTCAGGACTGTGAGGGGTGCACCCACCCACTGAAACAGTGGGGCTGATCTATTGGGAGCTCACCAAGGCCAGCTGGACTGAGACTGAAAAAGCATGGGATAAAACCGGACTCTCTGAACATGGTGGACAATGAGGGCTGATGAGAAGCCAAGGACAATGGCACGGGGTTTTGATCCTACTTCATGTTCTGGCTTTGTGGGAGCCTAGCCAGTTTGGATGCTCACCTTCCTAGACCTGGATGGAGGGGGGAGGACCTTGGACTTTCCACAGGGCAGGGAACCCTGACTGTTCTTCGGACTGGAGAGGGAGGGGGAGAGGAGTGGGGGGAGAGGGAGAGGAGTGGGAGGAGGGGAAGGGAAATGGGAGGCTGGGAGGAGGCAGAAATTTTTTTTCAATAAAAAAATAAAATAAAAAATAAAAAGGAGATTCTGAAAAAAAAAGAAAGAAAGAAAAAGAAAAGACAGAAAGGAAGAGGGAGAGGGAAAGGGGAAAGAGAAGCCACATATGGTGGCATCCGTCTTTAATCCCAGTACTCAAGAGGTAGAGGCAGAAGGATCTCTGTGAGCTCCACGACAGCCAGGGCTACAAAGTGAGACCTGTCTCAAAAAGAAAAAAAGGAAGAAAAAAGAAAACATGATAGCATAAGTTCTCTTAGTATATGATGGAGCAAGGTCATTGGTTAAAAAAAATAAAGAAACTGCTTGGCTGGCCCTCATAGGTTAGAACATAGGTGGGTGGAGTAAGCAGAACAGAATGCTGGGAGGAAGAGGAAGTGAGCTCAGACTCGACAGCTCTCCTCTCGGGGGCAGACGCCTCAGAGAGACGCCATGCCCCGCTCACACGCGATGAAGCTCCGACCCAGGATGGACGTAGGCTAGACTCTTCCTGGTAAGACCGGTGCTCACAGATTATTAGAGATGGGTTAATCGGGATATCAGAATTAGCCAGTAAGGGCTAGAGTTAAAGGGCCAAGTAGTGTTTAAATGAATACAATTTGTGTGTTGTTATTTCGGGGCATAAGCTAGCCAGGCGGCTGGGGTGCTGGGGATGCAGCCCCGCCGCTCTTATTACTACAAGTATACTAAATGCTGCTTTGTTGTAAGTTTCTATGACATTAAAATGCAGAACTGAAAGATTCTGGAATTTTATTTGTTACGCTAATGCACAAAAGTCCTACCTTCGTATCTGGGTTTGGCAGTGCACTGAACTGAAGAGTACAAAGTTATCATGTGGGTCGGCAGACAGGGCAGAATGTATGCAGGGATTAGAAGTACAGTAGGGAGATGTAGAATTGAAAGCATGGAAAGAGAACTTGGATTTCACCAGGGTAACAGATTTTAACCGAGATAACAAAGATCTTCAAACTGAGGCAGAATTACAATGTGACTGTTAAGAGGAATAAGCTAAGAGTCAGTTGACAATCAGGAATTCCAGAAAGTTAAAAGGTTGTTCAGGGGCTTCCATGATAATGGAAGAGAAAACCTCAAAGAGAAAGCCGAACAGGCTGCGTTTTGGCTCCTGGCTGAACAACTTGGCTTTACCATCTTTATGTACTTCTTTACCACTTACGGATCTATTCTGTAGAGACGGGGAGAGAGGGGGAGAGAGATGGTGGGGGGAGAGAGAGAGACACACCAAACAACCCAAAAACCAAATCAAAACAACAACAAAAAAAACCCCCACACTAATCTAACACAAATGTACTTCTTATAAAATGAGATAAATGAAGTCAAAGGATTAAAGGCTTTCCCAGAGCTTTCCTCCTCCTCCGTGCAATGCTTTCTTCACAACTGTCATGTTGAGTCAGGTCTCTGAAGGGTAGAAGCATTAGCAGTAGTAGGCATGAGTTGAGATAGCCCTAGAATGAATCTGTGGCCCAGCTTGAAGAAGTAATATAGGGGGAAAATAGTAAAAATATTTGTATTAATAATCCAGTTACTAGTAAGGCATGCCAACTCAAAGAGCAGACCAGAAAGGTTTGGGTGTAAAGCAGTATTTCTCTATCATGATCAGTAGCCTAAAGAGAACTAACAGAGGGAGGGGCACAGTGTTCATCCATAGCACACAAAGCTAACTCCAACCCCTAGTACTCCCTTCAAAAGAAAATCTGACTGTAGAGATTATTTATCTGGACATGATGGCACATACCCAGAATCCTAGTAATTGGAAGGCAGAAGCAGGAGAACCATGAGTTTAAGGCCAGCATAGGTACACGAGACCCTGTCTTGAAAGAGGAAAGATGGGCTGATTGTAAAGTCTCTTTCCAAAACACTAAAAGGTCCCACTACATAGGTTCATATTTAGTTGCCTTGCTTGGGACATAGAAAAAAATCTACTCTCAAATTTAAAGTATCCATTTTCTTTGTACCTGACAAATTTGAGTGTGACGTCCAGAGAAGTAATGTGTGCACAAATGCACACTGCAGGAGTGTATGTGAGCACTTGTGTGCATGGATGTGGAAAAAGGCAAATCTCAGGAGTTACTTTTTTTTATTTTTGGTTTTCCAAGACAGGGTTTTTCTGTATATCTTGGCTGTTCTGGAACTCGCTTTGTAGAACAGGCTGGCCTCAAACTCACAGAGATTTGCCTACCTCTGCCTCCTGAGTGCTGGGAATAAAGGTGTGTGTCACCACACAGGTGTTAGTTCTTAAGACACCCGCCTCCCACCTTGTTTTCTAAGTCAGCATCTCTCAGTGGGACTTGGGTTTGACTACT
Organism: Microtus oregoni; assembly: GCF_018167655.1. Lineage (NCBI taxonomy): Eukaryota > Metazoa > Chordata > Mammalia > Rodentia > Cricetidae > Microtus > Microtus oregoni. The sequence continues at coordinate 2,570,406 of NW_024543830.1, read as the reverse complement.
AAGCTAGCATAGCTGCCTGGTGACTTGAGGGATTTGCTTGCTGCTGCTTCCCTTTTGTGCTAGAATCACACACATATGCAGAGTTATAAACCCACACCCTCCTTTTTAGTGGGTTCTGAGGACAAAACTCTGGTACTCATGCCTGCACAGCATGCTTTACAGACCAAGCAATCTCTCCATCTTTAAACAGTCATACTAAGGTAGCTAAAACTTTCCTCAGAAATGACAAGGATTCAATCAGTTCTGCTGACAGAGTAATCTAGTCTGGAAGTCTACATAGGGAAGTGCAAAGTAAGTGCTATGTCCTAAATATTGGGAATTAATGGCGATTAGAGGTATTCTAATAGAGTATTTTTCTGTTAAAGCACCAATACATTATTTCTTTATTTTTTAAAGATTTATTTATTAGGTATACAATATACATAATTGTACAATGTTTTGCCTGCATGTATACCTGAATGCCAGAAAAGGGCACCAGATCTCATTACAGATGGTTGTGAGGCATCATGTGGTTGCTGGGAACTGAACTCAGGACCTCTGGAAGAGCAGCCAGTGCTTGCTCTTAAACTTTGAGCCATCTCTCCAGCCCCCACTACATTATTTCTAAATCCTTTTCATTCTGTGAATTTAGTAATAGAGAAAATTAAAAATTAAAAATAACGAATACAGCAATTTCTAATCTTTGTTCTTTTTAGTTTGTTTGTTTTTATGTTTTTCAAGACAGGGTTACTCTGTCTTAGAACTCACTCTGTAGACCAGGCTGGTCTCAAACTCACAGAGATCCACCTGCCTCTGCTTCGTCACACCTGGGATTAAAAGAGTCTGCCACCACTGCCCGGCTTAACAACTTTCTGAAGGGGTAGCCGAAGTTCCTGTTACACCCAAACTTGTTAAAAATTGTGTCCTTTTTTTTTTTGCCACAGATAAGAGAAAATACAGAAAGGGGAAGAAATGATGGGTGAGACAAAGGTAAGAAGAACAGCAGCATCTGCTTCATGCTAACACACAGTTCCTACCTGGCCAGTCTCTCCTTATCCGCAGAGCTCTGCTCATCATCCGACCTAAAAACAGAATTGGTGAACTAAGCGAAAATTAAAATAAAAACGAAGAAATGAGAGAAGAGAGAAAGGGTGGATGAAAGGAGGAGAAAAATAACATGCAAATGGGAAAAAAGAAATCAAATGGATACAGAGAAAAGGAAGGAAAAGGAGATACAAGCAGGAACCTTGCTTATAATCTACAGAACCATTTTTTTTAAGTAACTTATAAGACAAAAGGCAAGGCCAATCAGGAACTTTCATGATCGCAACTCAGAAAAACATTTTGCCAGCCCATCTCTCTAGAGACCAAAGACAGAGTTTGAAGAGGAGCCAGTCAGGGAGCTCAGGATGATCATCCTTGTAAGCTGCTGCCAACCTGGGAAGAAAGTCATACCCACACAATATTCTACAGTGACTAAATCAAGCAGCTTCAAACAACTGACCAGAAATATAATTCCCTAACATAAACACGCACACATACACACACACAAAATGATGACCAGATTTGTTTTTCCCAGTGTAATGTTTAGTGAATCTGTGTGCGTGCATATGCATGTCAAGAGTATACGTAGATGTTAGAGGGCAATTTGTGGGTCTGTTCTCTCATCATGAGATTTGGGGGTTAGAACTTAGGTCCTCAGGCTTGGTGGTATGAGTTATATGCTGAGCCATCTAGCTGGACGATGACCAGATGTTACTCATGAATTTATATCCTTAAACCAAGAGCATATCTTCTTGCATCATTTTCTCTATCACTGACATACTCCTAAGCTAATCGATTCTGGTTTGGTCACCTTAGCACTTTTTCTGTAGTTTAATCAATATCAATTCCTTCTCCCTTGGAGAAAGACAGAAGTTATCACTAAATTCTTCCAAAAAACCAAGATATTGTTAAGACTGGGTGGCAGGTGGCAGAGAGTAGGTGTGGTGGTACATGTCTTTAATTTCAGCACTAGAGGATCTCAAGGCCAGCCTGGTCTACATAGTGAGTTCCAGAACAACCAGGGCTATGTACAAAGATCATCTCAAAATCTTCACCCCCAAAAAAAGAGGTGTGCGGTAGCAACTGAAAAACAAGGTATTAGCTAATTTACTCAATCAGTACTTATTACTTTAAGAGAGATAAGCCTCAAATAAGTTTTCTAAGTAAACTCTATTCAAAATGACAACAATGGGGCTGGAGAGACAGCCAGTAGTTAAGAGCACCAGCTGCAGAGACATGCATGCAGGCAAGAGATATACAGATAAAATAAGTGAATTTAAAGAAAAAAAATTTAAGATGACAGGGAGTATGTATCTCAATGTTAGAACACATATGAACATGAGAACTGAGCAACAGGCCAGAGATTATCTCACATAAACAAAGACAATAAAAGCAGTCATGCAAATAAAATAAGTTAAGACTCTGTTAGGATTGACACAGCAGGAGGCAGGGGCCTTATAGTCTCAGCTACTAGGGATAATGAAACAGGAGAACTGCTTGTGCCTAGGAATTTGCAAAAGAGCAAAAACTGAGTTTAATATTAATAACAATGAGCATGGAGGGCTAGAGAGATGGCTCAGTGGTTAAGAGCATTGCCTGCTCTTCCAAAGGTCCTGAGTTCAATTCCCAGCAACCACATGGTGGCTCACAACCATCTGTAAAGAGGTCTGGCGCCCTCTTCTGGCCTTCAGGCATACACACAGAATATTGTATACATAATAAATAAATATTTAAAAAAATATTAATAACAATGAGCTTTATTTTTATTATTATTATGTTTTAAGAATATATGGAGAAATTCTAATAAAATAGAAACGTAAAATCCTTGGAACCTTGGCACTGGGAAGGCAGAGATAGGAGGATCCCAGGAGCTTAACAGCAGCCTAGCCAATTTGGTGCATCCCAAGACAGAGAAATGAGACCCTGTCTGAGGGCAGGGGGCAGAAGGAGAGAAAGGTGGTGGCTCCTGATGAATGACACCTAAAGTTGTCCCTCTGGACTTTGTATGCACATATACTTACTCAAAAAATGGTCAGTAGAAAAAGAAGAGCTGACTTTAATGCCAGTACTTGGAAAACAGAGGCAAAATAACGCCTGAAGGTTCCAGAAAAGACAAGGATGGTGAAATCTTAGCTCAAAAAAAGAGACTAGAGATATTGCTCAGAGATTAAGAGCACACACTGTTCTGGAAGAGGATTTGGGTTTGGTTCCTAGCACTTAATGGTGAACAGCTCACAACTGCCTATAAATCAAACTCTGGGGAACCCTATGGCTTCCAAAGGCACATGTCCTCATATGCACAACATGCAGACAGACACAAACATATGCACACTCAACTATTGTTTAAAGACAGAATATTAATAGGCCATGTTTTAAAATGATTTAGAAGAGCCTCTGGTGGTGGTGGCACATGCCTTTAATCCCAGCACCCAGAAGGCAGAAGTAGGCGGATCTCTGAGTTCTGAGTTTGAGACCAGCCTCGTCTACAGAGAGAATTCCAGGGCTACACAGAGAAACCCTGTCTTGAAAAACCAACTTAAAAAAGAAAGAAATAAAATTTTAAAAAAATATATTTATTTATTTATTTATTATGTATAAAATATTTTGTCTACGTGTATGCCTGCAGGCCAGAAGAGGGCACCAGACCTCATTACAGATAGTTGTGAGCCACCATGTGGTTGCTGGGAACTGAACTCAGGACCTCTGGAAAAGCAGGCAATGCTCTTAACCTCTGAGCCATCTCTCCAGCCCCAAAAGAAATGAATTTTTGTTTTAAAAATCCTTTTAGTAGCCATATTTTGCATACTCCAGTTTTTCTGAACAGAACAGGAATAGGTAGATTAAAATACTCCAGGTTGTGTTTTTATTGATTCCTAGATTTTTCAATCAATCAATAGATTGTGAACCTATACTACATGCCTTAATGATCTGGAACTTGCTCTTTAGTCCAGGATAGCCTTAAATACATAAAGTATCTATTTTTATTTTTCTGTATGTTTTGCTTATTATGTATGCATGTGCACCACAAGCATTCAAGGCCCAGAAGAGGGCATGGGCATGCAAGTACAGAGAAGGGTATTGGATCCCCTGGAACTGGACTCATAGATGGTTGCAAACCATGTGAGTGCTGGGAATCGAATCCCTGTCATCTCCAGGACCCTAACACAGACTTCTGATAGTTTGCCTCTGCCTCTAGAGCACGGAGATTACAAGTGTCCAACCACATCCAGTTTTTGGTTTTTTTCGGAGTCGGGGCTTTCTGTGTATAACAGCCCTAGCTGTCCTGGAACTAGTTCTGTAGACCAGGCTGGCCTTGAAATCAGAGATCCACCTGTCTCTGCCTCCTGGGTACTGGGATTAAAGGCCTGTGTCACCAGTTTTATGGTTTGACTTTTTAATAGAATCTAGATCATTACCACAAAAATCAATAACTAACTTTTCACTTTGGAGACCATTTGTATCCTTAAGATTTCATTTATTTCAAGACATTTTTAATAAACTCTTCACCTAGTGCCAAGGCCACTTCTCTGTGCCCAAGGACTAATGATTTCATAGCTGCCCTAATAGTTCAGCAGCTTCTGTCTACCTCCCTCCTTTCTGCCTACCTACCTGTTTTCTTCAACCAGCCCTATACACTGCCAACACTGTTTCTAAGAGTTTTAAATTAATCTGCTTCTCAGTTCTCTAGATCAGTAGCCTCAAAGTGGACCCCAGACAGGCAGGGTCAACAATGAATAAATACTATTAATAAGGATTCACAGAAGTGCGGGTAGGGTGGCTCAGTGGATTAAAGGCAAGAATCCACCCCCAGAAGTTGTGCTCTAAGTTCCACGTGTAGAATGCAGCTCTTTCTCTCTTTCTCTGTCAATTAATCAATCAATGAATGTAATAAAATCTTAAATCAATATTCACTGGGCTAGAGAAACAGTTCAGTGGTGAAGTGTGCTTGCTGCTCTTCCAGCCTCTCTTGACACCCAACACTCACATGTGTATTCCCATACACAGACACATATAAGCATAATTAAAAATAAATCATTTTTTAAAGTACTCAAATAAATATAACATTTAAAAATAAAATTACTTATCCCAGTGGTTACAGCTGGGATGTATGTGGTGCATGGGAAGGTAGGACAGCCTCAGGTGTTGGTCTATGCCTGGTCTGAGATAGGATGACTCTATTGTTCACTCTGCACACATCAAGTTAGCTGATTCATGGGCTTTTGGCTATTCTCCCGTCTTGTTCTGTCTCTCCAAAGGATGCACTAGGATTATCGACTCTTGGGATATTGTATCAAGATTTTATGTGAGTTCTGGGTATAAGTACTTTAGACCCTGAGCCATCTCCTCATCCAAAAATTTAGTATTTTCTAAATTCTTATTTATTATCATTATGTGCATCTATATGATGTACATGTGTATAAGTACAGGCACCTGAGTGACACAGTGTGTGTGGAAGGGGGTAACTTTCGGGAATAAGTCCTTCCTTTCACAGTTGGACTTAGGGATTGAGCTTAAATTATTTATTTATTAATTTTCAGTGATTAGTAGAAGACCTATTTATGCAAGAATAAAAGTCATCTTTGCCAAACTTAATATGAGAAGTTAAATGTTCGTCCAATTTTCCTTCCTGGCTAAGTCTTTCCTTTCTGTCCCTGTTTTGAAACATAATATCAGAAGCTGAGGGGCCCAAATCCTCAAGTTAGTTCCTAGGAGTGTTATAAAATTATGATGACATTTGCTGAACTTGCTTAGGTCCAGTGAGTCAAGATAAAATTTTTGATGTGTGTTTGGCATTTGGAGTCACTGTACTGAAGAAGATGCTCCTGTTTAGGAAGGGGTGTTTCGTGCTTGACCTGTACCTTTCTGATCTCCTGGGACATGTCACACTGCTGGGTCAAGGGTACTGGGGAGAATGGCCAGGGGCACAGGCTTATACTTGGAACCTGACATCATGGCTCCCCAAGTATTTATTTATGTGTATATGTGCGCATTTGCATGTTTGTATGATCGTGTGCATTTGTAAGTCCCCAGAAGCCAAGAGGATGTCATGTTCACTGGAGCTAGAGTTACAGGTGGTTAAGAGCCACCATGTTCATGCTGGAAACAGAATTCAGATCCTCTGCAAATGCAGCAGGCATTCTCACCCACAGAGCCATGTCTCCAGCCCCATAACCTCCTTTTGAAGAGTAACTCATAGCAAGAATTTTCAAAAAGTAAAACCAGTATTTGGGTTGATAAATATTATTCTTTAATAAAAAGTAAAATAAGTATATTTCATAATCTTCTAACACTTATTTAAACCATTTTAAGTTTATTATCTAGAAAAAATAATTTAAATGAGTAAAAATCATTTTCTTTAAAAATTCTTCCATTATCTGTACCAATTAATAATAAGTATATCCAGCCATGTGGTGGTGATGCACACTTTTAATCCCAGCACTTGGGAGGCAGAGGCAGGATGGATCTCTGAGCTCGAGGCCAGCCTGGTCTACAGAGTGAGTTCTAGGACAGCAGAGCTACACAGAGAAACACTGTCTCAAAAATGAACAAACCAACCAACACAAGAAGTTCATAATTTGTGTTCCCATAGATACAGTAAACATAATATTGTAACTTGTATACATGAGAAAAGCACTATAAAAATACATCACTAGTTTCAAGTCAGGTGATCTGAACACACATAAATTATAGGCTGTTTCAAAACTATTCAGAAAAGGAAAGACACTAAACAGAGAAATCCACTCTCACCTAGATAAAGTTTAAATCCAATATTTAGATGGCTTGATCCCATAACCAGGACAAAAATTCTAGTACATTACCTGGCAAAACGCTCTTTGTCATTACACATCTGTTCATCATCACATCTGAAAAGAGAGGGGGCAGGGAAAAGATTAATTCAAACCACTGCACTTATCAATTCTACTCTGAAATAAAAACTAGAAAGAAGTAAAAATAGTCAACAGGGAAAGGGCCAATGAACAAGCATCACAAAGCAACAGATACCAGCAGCAATTGACAGAATTTTAAACCCAACGATTATCACCTGCCATGGTTCTCAGTTATCAGACACACAAAAAGATGATGTGACAAGAATATTTTCAATTGCTATGTTGATTGGGTTTTGTCACACAAACTTAGATATATCTGAGAAAGGGAATCTCAGATGAGACAATGTCTCCAATCAAATGGCCTGTGAGCAAGCCTGTAGGGTATTTTTCTTAGTAATTGATGAGGGCCCATCAATTGGCAGTTGGCAGTGCCTCCTCTGGGTAGGTAGTCCTGGGAGCATCTGATGGGGAGGCAAAGGGACGCTGGCACAAAGAGTTGAAATCTCACATCTTGTTCCACAAACAAGAGGCAAAGAGAGTACACTAGGGATGGTCTAGTCTTTCGAAACCTTAGAGAATGCCCCATTGACACACACCTCATCTAACAAGGCCACACCCAACACTTCCCAAACAGGTCCACCAATTGGGGACCCATGTATTCAAACATACAAGCCTATGGGGAACTTTCTGCATACACTCTTAGGCTCCAAATTTGAGGCTGGCCTGGATCCTGCCACCTGATCCCAACACACATACACACACTTAAATACACAAAATTTCCAATTCCTGTTACCTAAAAGAGGAGTCAACAGGTACTGGAGTGTGACAAAGTAGAACATTATCAAATTATACTTTCCAACATCCACATCCTTTTGTAGCCCTCTTCAACAGTGATGTAGGGCATGCATACACAAGCTGCTCTGGCCGGGCGGTGGTGGCGCACACCTTTAATCCCAGCACTTAGGGAGGCAAAGGCAGGCGGATCTCTGTGAGTTCAAGGCCAGCCTGGTCTACAAGAGCTAGCTCCAGGACAGGCTCCAAAGCTACAGAGAAACCCTGTCTTGAAAAAACAAAACAAGCTACTCTGGCCAACATTAGTACAAGTCACAGAAGCAGAGGTTTATTAAGCACACGAAGACTTGCCCTTTGTATTACAGTCATCACCACACACTGCCCTGTTTCAAGATGAGGAAATGGGGGTGGGAGGAGGTAGGAACAGGAAGTTGGGGGAAGAATGGAGAAAGAGAGAATGGAAAAGAGGTGCAACTATGCTGGTTGAGTATAACTTTCAACAGACCAGATGACTGAGCACAGTCTTACCATGAATCCAAGCAAGAGTCAATCAACCCACTGACTCTTTTCCAACATACAATTCTCCATTTGTGTGTATGTGCACATATGCGTGTATATGGGCAAAGGTCTGGATGGGCGTACATGAAGAGGCCCAAAGTTGATGTGGGGAATGATCCTTCATCTCTCTTCTATCTTATGAGATGAGGGAGTATCATTTCCTCACAAGCAAGGCTCATGGAAGTGAAGGAAATAAAATAGTAAATTCAGCACTCATATGTGTAGGTGCATATATGTATAGAGAAGCCCAAGGTCAATGTCAGGAATCCTTCTCTATCCCTCTCCCACCTTATTCAGTGAGACAGGATTTCTCAAATTCAGAGCATGCAGGTAACTACTCTCCATGCTAGCTTGCTCTAGGGGTCTCCTATCTCCACCTTCCAAGGCTAGAATTATAAGCATGGTACCATGCCCACCTGACATTTATGTGGGTTCTGGGGATCTGAACTATTATCCTTAGATTTGCAAAGTCAAACCCTTAACCACTGAGCTATCTTCCAAGCCTGCTATTCTTTTTAAGTCATGAATCAACACACGACTTGGTTTATAGATGGTCTTCTAAATTTTCTGTGCCCTCTTCTCTGATGTGCTATCTCAAAAAATAATAGAATCCCTAAAATTGTCCTATGATATAAGAAAATGTACAGTTTTAGGATAAAGCATATTCTCTTTTGTTTGTTTGTTTTTCAAGACAGGGTTTCTCTGTAGCTTTGGAGCCTGTCCTGGAACTAGCCCTTGTAGACCAGACTGGACTCAAACTCACAGAGATCCGCCTGCCTCTGCCTCCCGAGTGCTGGGATTAAAGGCGTGCGCCATCACCTCCCGGCTATAAAGAATATTCTCTAGGCCAGGCTATAAAGAATATTCTCTAGGCCAATAAACAAAAACATTATAAGTCAAAAGTATAAAGATACTTAAATAACATTTTTGGTACTAAGGACTGACCCAAAGCCTTGATGTGAGGCAAGCACTCTTGCGAGCTACATTCCCAGTCCACTGATTTTAAATAATTTTATGACCTTTACTTATTTATTGTCAGGGTGAAAGGTACTTGTCCCACACGCAGTATGTAGAGATCAGAGGACAATTTGCAACAGTCAGTTTTGCCCTTTGGTAATGTGAGTTCTGGGAAATCAAACTTAGACCATCAGGCTTGGTAGAAATACCATTACCCACTGATCCAGCCCTCCAGCCCTCCAGCCCATTCATCAGAGGGCACATTATCAGAAGCATTTAAAAAAAATCGAAACTCTTACCTCAAAAATTTACTGTTCCCTTCTCCGTCATCATCAAAATCCAACCTAGGGAAAGACAATGAAAAGTATTCTGAGTCTATTGATAATACAGAATCTTAAGAAAGTACAATATATTAATACAAGATGCCTATGTGCTCACCTAAATAGAAGGAAAAGAAGTGGGAAGAAGCAAAACAAATCTAAAATACATGTTTTTCATAGTGTCATAACAAAACAGCCATGGTGGCACATGCCTACAACCCATCAACCAGAACCAGAGAGAAGACTGAAAGGCCACCCTCGGATACATAGGGAGTTCTAGGCTAGCCCTGGCTACACAATTAGAAACTGTTTCAAAAAGCCAAAGGAAGGAAGAGGGGAAAAGCAGCAGCAGCACAACTGACACCTCCAGCAGGGTTTTGTATACACGAGGCAAGTACTGTAACCAGGAAGAGACCCAAGAGAAGTATAAATAGTTCCCATGATCTTAAGAACATGTATGAAGTTTCCTTTATAGCATAAAACTAGGCATGGTGGCACACACATGTAATCTTGTCACATGGGAGGTGGGAACAGGATGATTAGGAGCTCAAGCTCAACCCTGGTTATATTGTTGAGTTCAAGGTTAGCCTGGGCTGCATGAGACCCTGCCTGGGGGAAAAAAAAGTCCTAAAATCCTAAGATCTCATTTTTATGGTCTAATCTAAGCTCTGTCATCAGTTTTCTGAAACATCTTTCAAAGCAATGATATTACATAAAGGAAAGAAGACATAACATACTGTTAGTCTAAAAGTGAAATATACACTATATTCAAGGCACTATGCTAAGTGGCCAGCCTTGGTGGCACATACCTTTAACTCAAAGTACTTGGCAAGTAGAAGCAAAAGAATGGTAAGTTCAAGGCCACCTTAAGCTACATAGACAGACACTGTCAGAGAGAGAAGAAGCAAAACAAATCTAAATTACATGTTTTTCATAGCGTTACAACTGGGCAAGCAAGATCACATGCACACAAGATATTTGGGACATGCGACAAAGATAAACTAGCCTTGGAGGCCCTTTCAGCCCAGACAACTACTAATGTAAGAGGGGCTAGAGAGACAGCTCTGCAGGTTAAGGCACTTGTCACCAAGCCTGAACTGGACCTCTGAAGAAATAACAACCACAAGTTCTTTTCTGACCTAAACACATACTGAGTAAGTAAGTAAGTAAATAAATAAATAAATAAATGTTAATATAGTTTTGGTGCCTGTCCTGGAACTCACTCTGTACACCAGGCTGGCCTCAAATTCACAGAGATCCGCCTGCCTCTGCCTCCCAAGGGCTGGAATTAAAGGTGTGCTGAAATAGGATCTTTCTACATTGCTCTGGCTGACCTGGAAATCACTATGTATACCAGGCTGGCCTCTCTCAAGTGCTGGGATCAAAGACATGTAGTGGCAATTGGTCGTACCTTTGGATCATCTAGCAGAGGCAAGAGGAGTATGAGTGGGAGGTCAGCTTGGGCAACAAGGTGAACTCCAGGCCAACACAGCTACACAGCAGGATTGCCGCACACTAGGTGTGGTGGTCACAGGTTTTTGTTTTCAAGCACTTGGGAAGTAGAACCAAGAGGAACAGGAGCCCAACTGGCGCCACAAGAAAGCTGTATCAAATAACCAAAACAGACTGTGCTACAAAATAAAAAAAGTAAACACTTTTTTAAATGTGTGTCTGATATTGAAGAGACCATCTCTTATGATTTCTAAAAAGATTTTATTCTATTATGTCTTTCGGGGACATGTGCACATGTGAAGGCATCAGACCCCCTGGACCTGGAGTCATAGATGGTTGTGACCCATCAAAAGGAGGTACTAGCAACTGAATTCAGGTGTTCTGTAAGAGCACTACGTACTCTTAACCACTGAGACATCTCACTGAAACGAAATATTTCATGTATTTTTCTGTAAGGATTGGTGATACAAAACTGTGGTCTTAGCATTCAGGGGATGATCATGAGTTCTAGATCATGATCATGGGGTATATAAGATCTTATTTCAAAAACAAAAACAAAAGCAGGTAACGGCTGTGGAAACTACCTCGTTAGTAGAGTACTGGTCCAAGAATTCACAAGGCTTTGTGTCTGAGCCCCAACACCACTCCCCACCACACACACACAAAAATTTTGTAGTAAAAAGTGGGTAAAACAGTATTCACTGTCCCAGGTGCTTCTAAAAGAACTTTGTTTCATTTACTTATTTATACATTTAGTATTTTTTTGTGTTTGAGAGTATGATGTATAGATGAGCACCACACTCATGTAGAAGTCAAGGGACAACTTGGTGGAGGTGATTTTCTCTTTCTTCTACCTTTACATGGGTTCTGGGGACCAAGCAAAGGTAACTGGCCTCAAAGACAAGCATCATCAACCACTGAGCGACCTCACTGGCCCGACAGCAGTAGGTCTGTCCTCACCATCATTTATGCCCGGGCAATGCCTAAGCAGGCATGGGCAGCCTGTGCATGGCAGTTCTCCAGCTGTTCCTATCCTGGCAGTCCTACATGCTTGTATTATTGTCACACCCAAGGTTCACTGTGGACCTTAGGTAGTTCTATCCTACATATCAGATATTCCCATTACAATTTAAAACAAGAGCAAAATTAGAATTATAAAGTAGCAACAAAATAATTTTATGGTTGGGAGTCACCACTATATGAGGAACTATATTAAAGGTCAAACATTAGGGAGGGTAAGAATCACTGCCCCAAAGCAACCTTCTTTCAAAACTGTTCTGAATCGTTTCCATCCAAAATTAGTTTTTATATGCTTTAAAAAAAAAGTAGCCGGGTAGTGGTAGCACATGCTTTAATCCCAGCGGGAGGCAGAGGCAGTGGGTCTCTGTGAGTTCAAGGCCAGCCTGGTTTACAAGACCTAGTTCTAGGAATAGGCTCCAAAGCTACAGAAAACCCTCTCTCGAAGAAACCAAAACAAACTTTTTCCTGTTGTGTATTTTTAGTTAATTTTCTTTGTCTTCAGTTTTGTTTTGAGACAGAGTATCACTATGTAACTCAGGATGGTCTCATATTCTCCATCCTCCTGAGTAGAGTACTAGGATTTCAGGTATGAGATACCACACCTCACTTATTTTTGCCAAATTCTATCTTGCATTCTATCTATCTATCTATCTATCTATCTATCTATCTATCTGCGATTCAGAGTTGCAATGAAGGCAGCTCAAGACAAGTATCTTGTAAATTTTTCCTCCTTAGAACAGTGGCTGAGTATGTTCGAGATGGCTTGTCTCGGGAAGATTCTAGTTGTCACACAAAGAGATAGGCTGCATATCGATGACATTAAGAAACATTTCCGGGGCTGGAGAGATGGCTCAGTGGTTAAGAGCATTGCCTGCTCTTCCAAAGGTCATGAGTTCAATTCCCAGCAACCACATGGTGGCTCACAACCATCTGTAATGAGATTTAGTGCCCTCTTCTGGCCTGTGGACACACACAGACAGAATATTGTATACATAATAAATAAATAAATAAATTTAAAAAAAAGAACATTTAAAAAAAAAAAAAAAGAAACATCTCCATCTACAGAAGAAAGTAAACTACAGGATACAGCAACAGCGCTCGAAATACCTTAACTATGTTATGAGAATGAATGATGGCAGATATCCAAAGATAGTCCTTCTTAGAGAGTGCACGGGATAAGGCGAAGAGGAAGCCCCCAAAATGCTGGATAGACAGCATAAAGGAAGACTGTGGAAGCTTGGATATGACAAGAACACACACATCTAGGACTGCCCGGGATAGGAACAACTGGAGAACCACCATAAACAGGTTGCCCATGCACACTTAAACATTTGAATTTAGTACTTAATAAATACTTTGCGAGCCGGGCGGTGGTGGCGCACGCCTTTAATCCCAGCACTCAGGAGGCAGAGGCAGGTGGATCTCTGTGAGTTCGAGACCAGCCTGGTCTACAAGAGCTAGTTCCAGGACAGGTTCCAAAACCACAGAGAAACCCTGTCTCGAAAAACCAAAATAAATAAATAAATAAATAAATAAATAAATAAATACTTTGCGGGGCTGGAGAGATGGCTCAGAGGTTAAGAGCACTGGCTGCTCTTCCAGAGGTTCTGAGTTCAATTCCCAGCAATCACTTGGTGGCTCACAACCATCTGTAATGAGATCTGGTGCCCTTTTCTGGCCTGCAGGTGTACATGCAGACAGAACACTGTACACATGGTTGGTAGGTAGGTAGGTAGGTAGGTAGGAAGGAAGGAAGGTAGGTAGTCTTTAAAATAAACAGATAAATAAATAAATACTTTGGGACCTTAAATGGACTGTGCTTTTCAAGCCAATAACTTAGAAAATGATTTAAGAATGCAAACACAAGAACTTAAAGAAAGTCAACAGTTTTCTTTTTTGGAGGGGTGTGGGACTGTTTAAGACAAGGTTTCTTTGTGTAACCTTAGCTGTTCTGGAACTCACAAAGATCCACCTGCCTCTGCCTCCCAAGTGCGGGGAGTAAAGGCACTACCGCCTAGCCTTCAGAGGGTTTTTTGTTTGTTTGGCTTGGAGTTTTGTTTTTGGTGTATGTGCGGGATTTTTTTTTTTTTGATATTTTGTTTGCTTGTTTCTTGCTTTTTTGTTTTAGCCTGCTTATCAATAAAGATACATTGAAAGAGAAGCTTTTAAAGTTCAGAAACCATAGGGCAGTGGTGGTATACATCTTTGATCTCAGTATTCTGGATGCAGAAGCAGGTGGATCTCTGAGTTCAAGGCCAGCCTGGTCTACAGAGTGAGTTCCAGGACAGCCAGGGCTACACAGAGAAACCTTGTCTAGAAAGACAAAACAAAACAAAAAGATACATCAACAGAAAAAATTTTTTAACCTGCTTAGAAATTTTCATGTGGGCCAGGTGGTGGTGGCATATGCTTTAAGCCCAGCATTTGGGAGGCAGAGTCAGGTGGATCTTCATGAGTTTGAGTCCAGCCTGGTCTACAAAGCAAGTTCCAAGACAGTTAGGACTATTACAAAGAGAAACCCTGTCTTGAAAAATAAAAATAAAAAATAAAAAGGAAAAAAGAAAGAAATTTTCTTGTGAGATATAGGAAAGTAGTGTAATAATTGGAGTCAATACTACATGTGAAACACTTGGTTCTCTGAATGAGGTAAGATGAGAGCAGCTATGCTATATTTCAACTCAAATTATATAGATTTTTTAAAAAGAAATTTACATAGGATAGCAAGCCTATATAAGGAAAAATCCGGGACTAAGACTTAGTTATGTGACAGCAGTGTAGTGAGGAACCAGTTAAAGTAAGCTCAGGAACAGACAAGTAGAAGCAGAGACTAAGTCAATCAAATTGATTTTCCAAGAGAGACACTGAGGACATACATTCAAACTTACCCTGATCGTCGCTTAATAGCCCTCTGTACAACAGCTCCTCCACCCTGAATCCCAGGTCCAGGGTTTCCAGAAGCAATGGTGGGACCCAGAGATGGTACATCTGATGTCATTTCTGTTAGGAAAGAAAATCATCATCAGTATCCTCAACAATCAATGTCATGACGCCGGCTAAAGACAGTACTCTCACCAGGGGTCAATACACAGTTCAACAGGTAAAGGTACTTGCTGCTAACTCCGATGACTTTAGTTCAATACTTAGCACCCACACAGTGGTGCAAAGAGAAAACTGACTCATAAAGTGGCCTCTGACCTCAACACATGCACTGTGATATCCCACAGTCATACACACAAATAAATATAACTTAAAAGTTTAAAAAAAAAAAAAGAAAGAAAGAAATGCTCAGGCCAGGCCTGGTGGGAAACATCTGTGATCCCAGTACTTGGAAGGCTAGAGAGAGGAAAATCAAGAATTCAAAGTCAGCCGGACAGTGGTAGCTCACGTCTTTTATCCCAGCACTGAAAAGACAGGCAGATCTCTGAGTTCGAGGCCAGCCTGGTCTACAGAGTGAGCTCCAGAACAGCCAGATCTGTTACACAGAGAACCAACCCTTGTCTCGAAAAACCAAAAAGAGTTCAAAGTCATCTTCCCATACAAAGCAAATTTGGGCCTAAGTTTTGCAAGCAAAAATAATAAAATTCTTTGATAAGTAACTAAAAAAACATTTGAAACAAACATTTAACAAAGACAGCCATTAGCAAATAAAGCCACAGGATATGAATAAACAAAAACTGGAAACTTTGGAATAAAAACTCTAAGTGGTCTAGGTATGGTGGTTCATCCCTATAATGCTTGCACTTGAAAGGAAGAGGCAAAGGACTGAATGCTGGAGGTCAACCTGTGCTATATATAGTTTGAGGCAGCATGGACTAACTTCACAGTAAGACAGTCACAACTGTGGACAAGAGGGGAGGAAGTAGGAAATGTATTATGTGTATAGATATATGCACAATTCAAATAAAAATGTCCTATGGTCTTAGCAATAGATAGTGGACATCAATGAAAATGAGTCAGAGCTATAGAAAACAAAACAAAACTATCTGAACTGAGAGAAAACAGGTTGAGGGCAAAAACAAACAGAAGAAAAACTTCCAGAACTTCAGATATCATAGGGCTATAGCAGAAAGAGCTAACATTTTATCATAGGAGTCATGAAAAGAGATGAAAAAGAAAACAAGGGTAAAAAAATTGTGGAAAATTCTTAATTTTGACAAGTGTAAACCTTCATAATAAAGAAGTTGCAAAAAGTCCAAAAAAAAAAGATTCAAAGAAACCCATTCTATCACACATCATAATTAAACTTGTGAAAAGTCAGAACAGGTTTGAGTCTAGAAAGATGGCTCGATGGGCAAGGCAGCAGCCTGCAAAGAGCCTGACCAGGAGGAACCTGATCACCTGAGCTGGATACACAGTGGAAGGACAACACCGACTCAGGCAAGCTGTCCTCTGTCTCTATGTACTTGCCAGCGTGCACATACGCATGCTCTGTGAAAAACAAACATAAAGAAATTTTTTAAATGAGCCAATGGTAGAAGCTTCAAATTAGTCCAAAACTAGCCTTGGGATTTAGAGAGAAAGATGACTCAGGAAAGTATTTATCACTGTGGTAATTTGAATGTACTGGCCCCCATAAACCCATAGGGAGTGGCATATTTGGAAGTGTGGCTTTGTTGGAGTGGGTATGGACTTGTTGGAGAAAGCATATGACTGTGGGGGCGGGTTTTGAGGTTTCATATGCTCAGGCTACTGCCCAGTGTCTCAATCAACTTCCTGTTGCCTGCAAGATGTAGGACTCTCAGCTACCTCTCCAGTACCACGTCTGCCTACATGTTGCCATGCCCCCACCATGATGATAATGGACTTAACCTCTGAAACTGTACGCAAGCCACACAAATAAAATGTTTTCCTTATAAGGGTTGCAATGGTCATGGTGTCTCTTCACATCAATAAAAATCCTAATACGACCACACAAGCATACGGACCTGAGTTCAGATACCCAACACTGATGTAAAAGCTAAGAGGTAAAGACACGTAGACAAGCTAGTCACCCAGTGCAGTTTACTTAGTAAGCTCCAGGCCAATGAGAGCTTGTCTATATAACAAAGTGGGCTCCTAAGGAATAACACTTGAGGTTGCCCACCGATTTATGTGTACACAAACACGTAAGAACTCAAACAAATTTTAAAATTATTTTTAAAGGTAAACTGACATTATTCAAAGTTGTTATTTATTCCTTCCTGGTCCAAAGCTAACAACACTAGATAGCAAACTAACAACACTAAATGCAGTTAGTTATTATTCTTTCTAGTCTAAGACAAATTCTGAGTCCTAGGCCACCTAGAGCAACTCTTGACTGAGCAAAAAACTAACCCAAATAATACTAATATTTCCATCCAAATGCAGAGCTTCTTGTCTGTAACTGCAGTACTCAGGATGATCACAAATACCAGGCTACCTTGGACTACATAGTGAGTTCTAGGCCAGTTTGAGCTACAGTGTGAGACTGTGTCATAAATATATAAATAAATAAATTTGTACCCAAAGCCCTCCTGGCCCAGAGAGAAGGACAGTTTGGTGCCAGGCTCTGAATGTCCCAGTTCTCTGGTGTGTCCCCCTGTCCCCCAAGGTGTCCTTTTTCCTCTTGCTCTACGTCTTCCTCTGTCTTCATGTCCCCTTCCTCCTGACAGTGCTAAGATCTCCAGCTTGCCTCCCTCCTCTTCCCGTTTGACTCTAATAAACTATCCCTCTAAATGCATGTTTTCTAAAGATTTACTTTAAATTGGAGGGGAATATGTGCACATGTGAGTGCAGTTGCCTGCTGATGCCAAAAGAGGGTGCTGGATGCCCTGCAGTTGAAGACTCACAGTTGTGAGTCACCTGATATGGGCAACCTGAATCCAAGCTCAGTTCCTATGCAAGAGCAATACATGCTCTTAACCACTGAGACATCTCTAGCCTCTTGAGTCTTTTAGGCAGGAGTCCTCGCAAAAGGGATCCACACTTTGTCACATGGGGCTGGGTGTGTGGCTCAGCCAGCAGAGTGCTAGTCTAGAGTACTGGTGGCCTTGATGCATTCCTATAATTCCAGCACTCAAGAGGCTGGAAGGTCAAAGTCATCCTAGTTACACGAGTCCCTGCTCAAAAAGAAAGAAACATCATGCACACATTAATTAAAGGAAAGTAAGACTGCAATAGACTCAGAGGCTATGCCTGATGACTTCATGTCAAATTGACACAAACCAGAGTCCTGGGAAGAGGGAACCTCAACTGAAAAAAAATGCATCCACTAGGTGGGCATGTGGGCAAGCCTACAGAACATTTCCTTAATTAGTGATTGATATGGGAGGGTCCAGCCTACTGCAGGCAATGATGGGCAGGTGGCCCTGGATGCTATAAGAAAGCAGGCTGAGCAAGCCAGTAAGTAGAACTTACTGGCTTATGCCTGAGTTCCTGACTCGACTTCTAGCAGTAATGGACTGTGATGTGGACGTAGAAGTCTAAGTTGAAATACTTTTCTCCCCAAGTCATTCTGGTCACAGATGGTGTTTTTATCAAAGCACCAGAAACCCTAATCAAGACTGAGTTATTATTACAATGGCTGATGATGGGCTCTTGCTTTAACTAAAAGTAGAAAATGTCCAGCTAGAAACTCCACCTCAGCCTCACTCCTCCCCATTCCAAATCCTGCCCCTCTCAGGGAGAAAGAACACCAAAAGTCCAGGCTCTTCCCTCAAAGCTCAAGACCACATGTACAGGGTCTTTAATCACCCAAGAGCACTTGGCCCAATAAACCTGTTTTTGTTTTTGTTTTTTTTTTGTTTAAATTCGGATTTACTGTATTGGCAGAGAAACCTACTTTCTGCATACCCCCCCCCCCAAAAAAAAACCAAAAACCTATCAGTTAGAAAGTCTGGCATCTCTGCTTTCATTTGTCCCTGTCTCCTTCACTTTTGCCATGGACACAGAGCTAGGTCACAGTCTTTAATCTGTCCTCTTGAGTCATCTTGGATTCCAGCAAAAACGAGATAAATTTCTTCATGATAAAGAACTGGAACTATCTACAGAGGGTAGACTACCCATAAATGAGAACAATTACCTGTGATGAAGAGGCTACAGCCAGAATAAACTATCTTGTAGGAGCCACACTGATTCTGCCCAGAAAATTTTTTTTTTGTTTTTTTTTGGCTGTTCTCCAACTTTATTTGAGATTCAGTAGGTTAGTTCTCATCCACATTGACTGTCTGTAGATTTTTGAATGTGGTAACAGGCACGTAAGTTACCAATGTGTAGAGTTTGTTTGGTGAGTCCTCATCCTCATTACGTTTTCTGGACAAACGTACCCGGATACGATAAGGAACAGAAAAATTTAATTTGACCACCTGGCAGGACCTGAGACAATGTGACCAGAACTGCTTAACCTCGTGCTTACTGTTCTAACTTTTCTATTTGAACCTAAAGCTCTTATCAGTGTAGTGAAAAATACTTAGGGGGTCAGTGGACCCTTGTATCTGTTCTCTCTCCCAAAGTGGCCACATAAGTATATCTGCTTCTTCATCATTATTTGTCAACTGATTGGTGTATTGTAAAAGGTGATTGCGCCTAGCCAGCTAACACTAAGAGAGCCCAAGCTTTTCTCCTAAAAGTTTTGGTTACAGAAAAGGCTATATTACAAATAAATCTGATAAAACAGCAAATAAAAATTTATATACATCTACACCTCAGGATATTGCACAGTGAAAATCCACCAAAAATAACACAGAAATGCACATAAACTAAACAACACTGGGCAAAATGTGTTGTAAAATCTGACACAGCTAAAAGGGGAAAAAAACCACATCTTATCTGGAGCTCTGTACATTCCTCTCTTAACAACTGAAAGAGTAACTGGAAAATCCGCAAAAAAATGGAAGGCAACATCACTAACTAGAAGCTTAACCAAACGCAAGTAAAGCAAGCACTGCTCTTTTTTATAAATTTTTATTGCTTTATAAATAATACCATTCAAAATTTCCACTTCCTCCCCTCCTCCCATTTCTCTCCGCTCCCCTACTCACCCTCCATCCTCCCCCTCCAGCCCTAAGAGAGGGCAGGGTACCCTGCCCTGTGGGAAGTCCAAGACCCTCCCCACTCCATCCAGGCTTAGGAAGGTGTGCATCCAAACAGACTAGGATCCCAAAAAGCCAGTCCATGCAGTAGAGACAAATCCCAGTGCCATTATCATTGGCTGCTCAGAGAAGCACTGCTCTCATAGCCATTCTCCTCTGCTGGCTCACAACCATTACTAACTCAAGCTCCAGAGGACCCCACATCCTTGTCTGGTCTCTAAGGGCACTGCACTCAAAAGCTCATACACAGATATGCACAAATACACAAACAAAAATATATTATGGAGCTGACAAGGTGGCTCGGAGAGTAAAAGTACCAGTCATGCAAATGTGACAGAAGTTCCACCTCTAGAGCCCACAATAAGATAGAAATGACTCCCCAAAGCCGTACTCTGTACATGCCAATACAGAGAGAGAGTGAGAGAGAGAGAGAGAGAGAGAGAGAGAGAGAGAGAAGAATCATAGTAAATAATTAAAGTTGGGTTGGGCCCTGGTGACAAATGCCTTTAATCCCAACACTCAGGAAGCAGAGGCAGGTGGATCTCTGTGAGTTCAAGGCCAACCTGGTCTTCAGAGCGAGTTCCAGAACAGGCTCCAAAGCTACAGAGAAACAGTCTCAGAAAAAGAAAGAAAGGAAGGGAGGGGGGAGGAAGGGAGGGGGGAGGAAGGGAGGGAGGGAGATATAAATTAAAAACTCGATAATTAAGCTTTTACTGCAAAATCTAGAGGGGGGAAAACAGGCCCAAAGTAAACAAACAAACAAAAAGACAGAAGTCGATGAATTTCTAAGTGGAAAACAGTAAAAACTAGTGAAACAAAAGCTGGTTCTTTGAACAGATCAACAAAACTGACCCAACCTCCAATAAGAGGGGGAAAACTCATATAATTATAACGGACTCAAAATGAAAATAGATATAACATTCCATGACTAAGGAAACTCAATTCCTAATTTCACAATTCTCCAAAAAGAAATGTCCAAGTTCCAATTATTTTACTACAGATTTAATTAAACAGGTACAGAATTAACACCAACTCTACATAGTCTCTTCCAGAAAATATCTGGATGAGATATCCCTTCCCACCTCATTTTACTGATGAATCTACTATTACCCTGATATTAACACAAACAATAAGAAAAAAATATACAAAATTATAGACTAGTGTTCTTCCTGAAAACATACTAAAGTACTTAATGAAAGTTTACCAAATAGAATTTAGTCATATACAAAGCAGGTATAAAATCCCAAAACTCGAGAAATCGAGGGAGGAGGATGAGGGAGACCCAGACTCAGTAAATAAAATGAAGAGCAATGCAGGAAGACACCTGGTACTCACCCCTGCCCTCTGCACTCGCATATATGAGCATATAAACTAACACACACTCATACTGAGAATCAGGAGCGCTCTGCCAGCCCAGTTTAGTCTGGACCATGTGGGTAATGGCTTTGTCAATTTCCCATGGGTCTGAGGCCTTGGAGACCTCAACATGGTCATGCCTATGTCAACAATGCACTTTCACTCAGGACATCCTCTGTTCCCTACACCAGGGAACCCAACACCTCTTCTGACCCCAAGGGCACCTGCACTCACATGTACGCGCGCGCGCACACACACACACACACACACACACACACTTAAAAATAAATCTTTAAGAAACAGTTATCAGGAGTGGTGGTGCATGTCTTTAATATCAGGAGTACTCAGAAGGCAGAGGCAGGTAGGTTTCTTTTAATTCTAGAGTATCCTGGTCAACATAGCAAGTTTCAGGCCATCTAGAGCTACAGAGTGAGACCGTGTCTCAAAAGAAACAGTAAAGGTGATGGAACTGTGTGTATACACACACATATGTATATGTCTATATCTGAACGTAAAGATTACTGATATCAATCAACAAGGCTGACTCCCCCTTCATGGAAAATGATAAAGCTAAATATACATGAAAAAGGAGTGAGCTGAAGGAATTTTCTGACTGAGATTCATTTGTCTGTAGTGCAGGTCTGTACCTGCACTGAGGAGGCAGAGGTAGGAGAACCAACCAAATTCAAGGCAGCCTGATCTTCACAAAGTTTCAAGCCAGCTACACAGTTAGGACTCGATCTCAGAGAGGAAAAACAAACAAACAAACAAACAAAAAACGGATTTAAGCCACCACCATACCCAGACTGGAAACCACCTGTGGTTTGAAGACGGGTGGGGTTTTCACATTCTGGGGATTAAACCCAGGATCCTGTGCCAGACGAGCAAGGGCTCCACTAACTGAGCTGTATCCTTGGCCTATTATTATTATTATTATTATTATTATTATTATTATTTTAAGACAGGACCTCACCCTATCCATGGCTGACTTGGAATTCATGTAGCTCAGCTAGGTGCTTGCCTGGGATGCACGACGCTCCGGGCTTGAGCCCAATAAACCTGGAGTGATGGCACATAACTGTATCGCACCACTACAGAGGTACAGGCAAGGCCATCTGAATGTCGACATTACATTACCCTTAGCTACACAGTAAGATCAAGGTCAACCTGGTATTTGAAAATTTGTCTCAAGGAAAACTTATTTTGGTCATGTGACGAGAGTGAAAATGAGAAGGGAAAATAGAGAAGTTAAAAGATGATGTAAAAATGTAAATTTTTTTAAATATGTAATTTATTTGGGAAGTAGAAGAGACTTCATGATATAGACAATAAGAACTGCAGAGATGGCCCATGGGTTAAGAGCACTGCTGTTCTTCCAAAAGACCCAGCACCCACATGGCAGCTCACAAGCATCTGTATCTCCAGTTCCAAGAAACCTACTGGCCTCCTCTTTTTACCTATGAAGGCTTCTAAACACATGTGGTACACTTAGGCACACAGATACACGTAAAACAAAGAAATATTTTAAAAATAAACATTACAGTGAGCAAATGACAAAACAGTAAAGTAGAAGCTGGCACACAAAGAAAATTAATAAATGCTTAGTAAATATGTTCATTTCTTTCCTTAGGTTTGTTTCCTTATTGTAAAATAAAAAGGGTTATCTTTATTTTTATTTTTTTCTTTTGTTTTTTAAACAGGATTTCTTTGCATACCCTTGGACAAGCTGTTTAGACCAGGATGGCTTCAAACTCACAGATATACACCTGCCTCTGTCTCCCTAGTATTGAGGTTAAAGGCGTGTACCACCACTGCCCAGCTTGTTTCTGTTTTGAGACAGGGTTTCACTGTATAGTTTCATGTGGTCATGGAACTTACAGATCTTTGGAGGCACTGAAACCCTCTCAGAGACAGGGATGTCTTATTCACAATGTGCTTTACTTACTGATGGCTACTTATTGAAGCTATCGTGGAAAATAAGACAGCATTCCTAAAAATAGATGGATCTAGTCAAGCCTATATAAAACCTAATACTGAGGAAGTTGAGTCAATCTCATGTAGCCCAGATTAGCTGAGATTGGCCATGTACTCCTTCCTGATCCTCCCTTGTCCATCTCCTCAGCACTGGGGAGATTGAGGCAGGAAGATGGGGAGTTTAAGTCCAGCCTCAGCCACATAGTTAGACCCTGTCAAAAGAGCAAATCAAGAAGTCAACCAGAAGATTATACAAGCCAGGCAGAGGCAGGCGGATCTCTGTGAGTTCGAGGCCAGCCTGGTCTAAAAGAGCTAGTTCCAGGACAGGAACCAAAAGCTATGGAGAAACTCTGTCTCGAAAAAAAAAAAAAAAACCCAGAAGATTATACAAACATGGTTTACCACCTGAGGGTGAGAGGACTGGTGAAGTCTCCCTGCACTTTGGGAGGGGTGTTAAAGACATTCTTTTACCATTACGACATCTGAATGAAATCGTTCAACAGTTAGAAAACACTATTTAGCACTAACATAAATGTTTTCCAAGTTTTTTTTTATAATATTGTAACATCAGATAACTTTTCTGCTTTGTGTTTATAAGACTTTATTTAACATGTATGAGTGTTTTGCCTGCATGAATGTATGCATGTAATACATGCATACCTGGTGCCCAGGAGGCCAGGGGGGCAACAGATTCACTGGGATTACAGTTGTGGATGGCACCATGTGGGTGCTGGGAACCAAACCTGAGTCCTCTGAAAAACCAATCAGTGCTCTTAATGGCAAAGCCACTCTCCAGCTCCCTGTTTTTTGCTGATGCAAGGTCTCATGTAGCCCAGTCTGGTCTGAAACTCACTAAGTGCTGAGGCCGGCCTTGAAATCCTAATCTCCCTTACCCCAGCTTCCCCAGAGATGAGATCACAGGTATGTACCACTGGGACCAGTTGAGCATATTATTTTCATCCCTTGATAAACTATTTGAGTGAGGAGAAAGACTTGGTAGTGGTTTGAAAGAAAATGGCCCCCATAGGCAGTAGGGAAATGTAGCCTTGTTGGAGTAGGTGTGATCTTATTGGAGGAAGTGTGTCCCTATATAGGTGGACTTTGAGATGAGGTCTCATATGTGCTCAAGCCAAACCAAGTGTTTCAGTTCACTTCCTGTTGCCTTTGGATCAAGATGTAATAAGGATTCTCAGCTCTAGCACCATGTCTGCCTGCTGCCCTGTTTTCTGCCATGACAGTGATGGACTGAACCTCTGAACTGTAAGCCAGTCATAATTAAATTTTCCTTTATCAGAGTTGCTGTGGTCATGGTGTCTCCATAGAAACCCTAACTAAGACAGACTCTAATGCTAAAAAGCTGAGCTGAAACTGGGCCCGGTAGTAGGCCTGGTGGCACATGCTTTTAATGCCATCACTCAGGAAGCAGATACAGGCAAACCTCTGTACTGAAATGAATTTGATTCATATATCCAGTTCCAAACAAGCCAGGACTGCATGGCAAACAAACAAAAAACCTAAACAAAGAGATTCCTACTTCAAAATGACAAGAATGCATAAATTCTCACAGCTAGGCATTGTAGTGCATGCTTTTAACACCAGAACTTAGGAGGCAGAACTTAGGAGGGAGAGACAAGCATATCACTCTGAGTTAGAGGCCAACCTGATCTACAAGTGAGTTCCAGGACAGCTAGAGCAAATAATGAGACTCTGCACAAATAAAAGGAAAAAAAAAAAAAGAAGAACAGAAGAGTCTCTACTATTTTTGTTGTTGTTTTGGCTTTTGAGACTGGTTCTCTCTATTGATGTCCTAGCTGTCCTGAAGTAGACCAGACAGACCATGAACTCACAGAGATCCACCTGCCTCTGCCTCCCAAGTGCTGGGTTTAAAGATGTGTTCACCATGCCCAGACATTATGTCTCTACATCTTAATTTCTAAGAAAACAAGATTTAAAACAAACAAACAAAGCAAAACTGGTACCACAAGTCTAGTGCATAAAATACACCAGCTGAGGTTCCTTTTCAGAACTGTTACCCATTGAGTATGGCGTTCAATTGACAGAGTGCTTGTCAAGCATGCACCAAGCCATAGGCTCCATCCCTAGCACAGCAGAAGCCAAGCATGGCTGTGCCTTTAAAGATTACAGCAACTGGATGAGAAAATCAAGGTCATCTTCAGCAACACAGTGAGGTTCAGGCTAGCCTGAACTAAATGGGAGACCTGCCTCAAAAAAAAAGAAAAGTTTTTATATTTTAACTGATGAGTTAGTAAAATGGCTCATTATTTAAAAAAGAAAGAAAGAAAGAAAGAAAGAAAGAAAGAAGAAAAGAGATTTCGGGGGCTGGAGAGATGGCTCAGTGGTTAAGAGCATTGCCTGCTCTTCCAAAGGTCCTGAGTTCAATTCCTAGCAACCACATGGTGGCTCACAACCGTCTGTAAAGAGGTCTGGCGCCCTCTTCTGGCCTTCAGGCATACAGACCGAATATTGTATACATAATAAATAAATAAATTTTAAAAAAAAAGAGATTTCGGGAGCTGGAGAGATGGCTCTGTAGTAAAGACCACTACTTACTCCTACAGAGGACCTAAGTTCAGTTCCCAGAACCCACATTAGATGGCTCACAACTGCCTGTAATTGCAAATTGCAGCTCCAAGAGACTGCTCTCTCCAGTGTCCAGGGGCACCAGCATTCACATGCACAACTTAACACAGGCACACAGTAACTGTGTTCTTTTGAATGAGAATGGTCCCCATAGGCTCATATATTTGAATGCCTGGTCTTCAATCAGTGGAACTGCCATGCTTCCCACCACAACAGTCATGGACTCATCCTCTGAAAATATAATTGCAAAATTCCAATAAATTGACTGTTTTGTAAGCTGCCTTGGTCATGGTGTCTCTTCATGGCCAGAGAAAAGTAACTAAGATACCAACGTACATAATTTAATTCAAATAATGTTTAAAAAAAATAGAGGGGTTGGAGAGATGGCTCAGCACTTAGCACTGGCTGCTCTTCCAAAGGTCCTGGGTTCAATTCCCAGCACCTACATGGTGGCTCACAGCTGTTTATAACTCCAGTTCTAGGGGGATCTGACACCCTCACACAGACATATATGCATGGAGGAAAAACACCAACACACATAGAATAAAAATAAATAAATCATTAAAGAAATGCCCAGGTTCAGGAAGAAATTCTGCCTCAAAGGAATAAGACAGAGTCATAGAGGTGAACATCCAATGCTTTCTGTCCGTGTGTGGACACTTACACCTGTGCATACACTATACAGATACCTCCTCGACCACATACACACCAAAAAAAGAAAGTTGACAGTGCCTAAGGGAGGAACTGACCTCTGGCCTGCACATGTATCTGTGCACACTTACACTCACGCACACACAGAAGGGAACAAGATGGGATTGCTCACACCTGTAATGCTAACACTTAAAAGTCGAGGCAGAAAGCTCACTGCAAGTTCCAAACTAGCCTGAGCTATAGAGTGAGAACATGTTTAAAAATTAAAAAAAAAAATTCATTCATTTAACTTAACTAATAAAAGGTTGGGAACTAAGATTGGGTGGCTGAAGAGATGGTTCAGCTAAGAGTACTTTTTGTTCTTGTAGAGGACCCAGGTTTAGTTCCTAGCACCCACATAGAAGCTCACAGCTACCTGTAACTCTAGGTCCTAGTATCTGACTCCCTCTTTGACTGACTTGGGCTCCTGCGTGCATGTGGTGTGTGTATACAGATACTCAAGCACATACAGATATAGTAAATATTTTTTAAAAAAAAATGTCTGTAAGCTGAGTGTGCTGACATGCTCCTTTAATCCCAGCACTCTTGAGTTTGAGACCAGCCTGGTCTACAAATCAAGTTCCAGGATAGCCAGGGCTATAATACGGAGAAACCCTGTTCTGAAAAACAAACACACACACACACACACACACACACACACACACACACACAAATTAACAAAAACAATGGTATAAGGATGCAGTTTAAGGTCTGTCACAAGAACATGGGCTCAAACCCCAGTGGGACCCAAAAGGAGGGGGAAAAATTCTTGACATCTAAATTTCACACTGCCTGATTTTTTTCTCATATATCTGAAAAAAAGTAAATAAAGGTACCAAGTAAAACTTCTGATGCTTTTAAAGCTCTAATTTATATAAATAAAAGTTATACTTATCCTTTTTTTCTTGGTCTTGCAATGTGGCTCAACAATTAAAAGCACTGGCAATTACTGCAGAGGACCTGGGTTTGACTCCAGCTTTCTCATGGTGGCTCACAACCACCTGTAACTCCAGTTCTGGGGCCCTCATCTATCTCTGTGGACATTGCATGCATGCGCTGTACTTACATGCAAGCAAAACACTCATACACATAAAATTTTTAAATAAATAAATAACTCTTGAGGGAGGGGAGCAGCATTTGTTACAAAAGCCTGAGAATCCAAGTTCAACCTCAGGGACCCACAGGTTGGAGGGAGAGAATTGACTCTTACAAGTGATCCTCTTGTATATCTGCCAGTCATAGACATCCCTAAATCACAAATATAAATAAATGCGTGCTAACTTTTACATTTTTCCTAGGCTGGTGCGGTGCTGTGCACCTGCAGTTCCAGCACTTGGGACACAGCAACAGGATTGAACTCCTGGTCCCTCTCAGCTACAAAGCAAAGCTCCAGATCAGCCTGAGCTACATAAGATGTGAGATCAAAAGAAAAATAGTGGGTTGGAGTGGGGCTGCTGAGGGCTAAAGCATTTGTGGCACAAGTATGAAGACCTAGTTCAAATCTCCAGAATCCATGTATAATCTGTTACAGTAGTGTTATCTGTAACCAGTGTCCCTACTGTGAGGTGGAAGCAGAGATAAGAGCATCCCTGAAAGCTACAGTTAGTCTGCTATACACAACAGCGAACAATAAAGAAACCCTGTCTCAAACAAGGCGGAAGGTGAGGAAACTGGAGACTGTCCTTTGACCTCTACACACATACTGTGGGGCACAGGCCTGTTTATTCATGCGTGCACGCGCACACACAGACTAGGAATATAACTCAGTGTTAGAGACTTGCATAGCATGTGAGGAGCCCTAAGTTCAATTCCTAACACCAAAAGAAAGTACCATTAGTAGACTCTTGAAAAACTACATTACGTGTGTCTGCACAAGAGCACACATGAGGTCAGAGGACCTACAGAAGTCAGCTCTCTCCTGCTACCACGTGGGTCCATCACTGGAACTCAGGCCATCAGGCTTGTCAGCAGATAATTAACCCCGATCCATCTCAGAGACCTTATATATGGGGATGGTTTGCCCACATGTGCGTCTGTGTACAACATGCACATCTGGTGTCCACAGAGGCCAGAAGAGAACATTAGATCTCCTGGATCTGAAGTTAGAGGTTGTGTGAAGTCATGTGGGTGCTGGGAGTCGAACCTGGATCCTCTATAAGGGTAGCCAGTACTCTTAACCACTAAGCTATCTCTCAAGCACCACCTTGCACACAAATTAACATGCTCAAGAATGTTTCCAACCAGGGGCTGGAGAGATGGCTCAGCGGTTAAGAGCATTGCCTGCTCTTCCAAAGGTCCTGAGTTCAATTCCCAGCAACCACATGGTGGCTCACAACCATCTGAAATGAGGTCTGGTGCCCTCTTCTGGCCTTCAGGCATACATACAGAAAGAATATTGTATACATAATAAATAAATAAATAAATATTTAAAAAAAAGAACGTTTCCAACCCTAATATTAACTTAAATGAAGCTCAGAGAGAAAAGTTTTTTAAGGTATATTTATTTATTATGTATACAGTGTTCTGTCTGCATGTATGCCTGCAGGCCAGAAGAGGTCACGAGTTCTCATTACAGATGGTTGTGAGCCACCATGTGACTGGGAATTGAACTCAGGACCTAGAGCAGCCAATGCTCTTAACCTCTGAACCATCTCTCCAGCCCATGAAAAGTCTTTCTGTTTGTTTGGCCTTACCCTGTGATAATCTTCATAACTCAGTCTCCCAAGGACTAGAATTACAGGCATGAGCAGGAGGAAATCAATTCTGGAGAGTTGATCTCTGACCTGCAAACCATGAGCAACATACACAAACAGATACACACATAACACTTTTAAAATTATTATTTATTTAATGTGCATTGGTATTTTGCCTGCATGTATGTCTGTGTGAGAGTCTTGGATCCTCTGGAACTGGAGTTACAGACAGAGCTGCCATATGGGTGCTGAGAATTGAACCCAGGTCCTCTGGAAGAAGCAGCCAGTACTCTTAACCGCTGAGCCATCTCTCCAGCCCTACAACAGTACTTAAAAGAAATTTTTTTCAGGCATTTCAAAACTAACAATTGCAAAGAAATATATTCAGAACTCACTTAAGCAAAAATAAAATTGAAAAATTTCAAAGAGCCAGGCAGTGATGGTGCACACCTTTAATCCCAGCACTTGGGAGGCAGGGGCAGGTGGGACTCTAATTAATTAGAGGCCAGCCTGTTGTACAGAGTGAGTTCCAGGACAGCAAGAGCTACACAGAGAAACCCTATCCTGGAGAAAAAAAAAAAGAGAAAAAGAAAAAAAAAATCAAAGAAATGATGTCACTGGTCTCTAAAACTGATCTAAGGAAATAAGCCATGATAATTCCTAATGGCTGAGTGTCAAATCTATAATTTTAGCATTAAGGAGGCAAAGGCAGAAGGATCAAAGTAAGTTTGAGGACAGCCTGGACAACATAGTGAGTTCCAGGCTAGCCTGGTCTCAAGAGGGCAGGAAATTTGACATAAGAACCATTTCCTTCCTTTTCATTGAACACAGTACATCTCCCATAGGATGCCCCTTCAGTCATGGATCTCATTTTCCAAAATTCAACCAGTAACTAAGAAGTCCACAACACATCCTCTATTTGACACACAAAGGAAAGGGGGAAACAACAGCAAAAGGGCATTACGTTCTAACTTCGTTACCACATGTTACTGAAACAGGAATCAGTAAGTTAGAAGAGATGGAAATCCTAGGCTGGGAACGTAGCCCCAGAGAAAGGACGGACGGACAGATGATACACAAAAACAGCAGAGGGTCAATCTCACCAGGTGTGGTGGTCCTTTCTATGCCCATGCCTATGATCCAGCACTCCAGAGCTGAGCTAGCCTCGGTTACACAGGGATGTCAGCTACAGCGGGAACAAAGACTGAGTTCAAGGCTTTCACTGACAGCAGTCTGGAGAGCTTCCTTTCCCTTTAGGGAACTGCACTCAGGCAAACCTAGGATTCCTGAGTTTACTCAGAGAAGAATTTCAGGATAAGCAAGTGTGATGATTAAAGTTTATTAAAAGCAATTACAATACAGATTTCAAGCACACGAGTTTAAAAATAAAAAGAAAAGGCTCTCAGGAAAGAAGAGTATGGGCTGACTAAGCGAGCCCAGCACTGAAACAACTTACAAGACTCGTGATTCATAGGTTCCACCTCAAGGTTTGCTAAGAACCCACTCCTCCCCTTTGTATTGATTTGCCTTTTTTTTTGACAAGGTCTCACTGTGTAACCCGGAACTCACTATTTAGACCAAGATGGCCTTGAACTCAGATATGCCTACGCCTCTGCAAAGATTAAAGGAGTTCATAAGTCTTCCTTCTTCCTTTAGTGAGTACAATTACAGGATGACTCAACACCGGGAGCCAGGAGGTTCCATGAGGGGTTCAGATGTGCCCTTGGATTACAAAGGCAAATTTTGGTGAGACTTCTACAAAACTGAAGTTTTACAGCAGGAAGAGGATAAAGGCTGTAGCAAATGTAGTAATGTCTTCAGTCAGATTGTGAAAAGACTCCTTTCCCTTCCCATGACCCCACAATTATCTATCTTCCTATCCTGCATCAGGGAGATGCTGTCTCCAAAATATAAATTAATTAAAATAAAATGCAATCTCAAAATTGAAGAAAGCAATCAAATGGAAATAAACAAAATCAACTGTTGGTGGCGCACACCTTTAATCCCAGCACTAGGGAGCAGAGGCAGGAGGATCTCTGTGTACAAGGTCTGCCTCGCCAGCTGAGCAACTTCAGGACAGCCAAGACTACACAGAGAAACCCTGCCTCAAAACTCCAAAACAAAACAAAAAACATAACTGTTTCATTAAAAGAGTTTCTTCACCATATTAAAAGTTTTGCAAGTTTATATGCTGTAATGCCAGCACCTGAAGACAGAAGAGGACATTGCAAGTTC
Source organism: Microtus oregoni (assembly GCF_018167655.1). Lineage (NCBI taxonomy): Eukaryota > Metazoa > Chordata > Mammalia > Rodentia > Cricetidae > Microtus > Microtus oregoni. The sequence continues at coordinate 2,538,859 of NW_024543830.1, read as the reverse complement.
AAGGCGAGCCTGATTTACATAGAAAGCTCCAGGACAGTCTCCCAACTATCCCTACGGCTTAGAGACTTAGGCTACTATTGATCAGGAAAGAAAAGTCTGATCCAGCAACTGTCATTCTGGTGGCTTGTTTAAAAACAGAATGCAGAAGGCAGCTCCACCCACACAGCTGGAAAAGCGCCTGACTTACACACCAAAATCTGTTTGTCTGTGTACTTCTTAACAAGAGTATCGCGCTGCACTTGGAAGAGTTATATAAGGGTTTTGCAATGTGTGATCAGATTGAAATCTTGTTTACTCTCTAAATCAGACCTGAGCTACTTACTACAGGTTGGCTTTCCCTAACATTTTCCAGTTGTATACTTCCATTCTATGATTCCACAATTACTCCAATAGAATCCTAAAGATTTATTTCATCTTTTTTCATGTAAAAAATAATTTAATATTAAGAAATTGATAGTTAGGCGCTGAAGAGAAGGTTCAGTGGTGAGCAGTGTGTGTTCTTGTAGGGCCTTAGGTGGGGCTCCAGCATCTACACCACATGGCTTTACAACTCTTACTGTAACACCTCATTCTGGACTCCTTAGGTGGGGCTCCAGCATCTACACCACATGGCTTTACAACTCTTACTGTAACACCTCATTCTGGACTCCTTAGGTGGGGCTCCAGCATCTACACCACATGGCTTTACAACTCTTACTGTAACACCTCATTCTGGACTCCCCACACCTGCACCCACCAGTAAACATTTCCACTTAGCTTAAAAAAAAAAATCACTTTTTTAAAACTGACATTGACATATGATTTCCATGAGTTTGAGGCCAGGCTGGCCGCTTACATAATGAGTTCTAGGACAGCCTGGGCTATGTAGAGAGACCCTCAAAAAAAAAAAAAAAAAGAAAAAGAAAAAAGAAAGAAAGAAAGAAAAGGAAAAAAGGTGGTTTCCAGATGTAATGGAAAAGCAGTGATTTGATTCACTAGCGTATGCAAACCTGCTATTGCAATATAATACTGCTTTAAATTTTAATGTTAGACAGCAGACCAATACTTCACTCCTCCCTCCAAATCCTTACTTTCTAAAAGGTTGTTAAGATACAAATTTCTGGGAAATTGGGGATTTGGGGATTTACTTTGTCGGACAATGTCAAGATAAACCAGGCCCACTAAAATGGAATATTTCATAAGAAATAACTGTAATGTAGTAGAAAGAGAACTGGGCAATCGGGTGAGATGGGTCATGCCTGGTAATTCCAGTAGCGGGAAAGCTGAGACACAAAACTGCAGCGGTTCGAGACCAACCTGGGAATAGAGTGAGACCGTGTCTCAAAATAAAATAATAGGAAGGGTGGGGGAGGGCGTCCTCAGACAAATGCATGGGACATATTTTGAAAGAATATTTCAAATAGGAATTGCTCCATCTCGACCTAACAAGATTAAACATGGATTCTGGATAAAGACCTGTCATGAAATGAAACTATTACCCAAATCTCCGCCTTCAGCAGCAGGCACTAACTACACAGAAACCCCAAGTTTCAAAGTCTAGCCCGAGGGTGAGGGTGGCGGGGCGGGGGAGTTACAAACGACAAGAACCGGAGCAGATACTTAAAGAACGAAGTTATACCTGTAAATGTAAACTTTCCAACTGTGAGATCCAGACCTGGGAAGCATCAGTGTGGTCCCATGTTTAGAGCCCAGACTACTCTCAGTAAACCAAGCCCACTCTGCATCGGGACGTCAGCGGGCAGAGCGCTGAGACCACGCCACTCCCGAACGCCGCCCGCACACTGGAAGGGGCCCAACCCGACACCTCCGCTACTCCGAGCCTGGGCCGGAGCCCCCAAACGCCCTCACCCGCTCCCCAGCTCCCCAGGCAAGGCACCTCCCCCACCCCTCCCCCACCGCCAGTCCGCCACGGCCCGGGTGCTCAGCCGACTTCTCCGCACTTGTCAGTCCCTCCGGTCTCACCTGGGTTAGCCGTAGTCGCCGCCATGGTCCAGATGGCACCGTCGCTGCGCCACCCTCAGTGGGAGGGGCTGCCGCCACCGAGCTGGGGGAGGGGAGGGAAGAGCCACTCCACAGAAGCGACACCTTACCGCCGCCACCGCTACCACGGAATCCAAGATGGCGGACGCCCACCCCCCCCCCATCCTGCGGGAGAAGACACGCCCCGAGACACGCCCCACGCGGTGGGCGCGGCCAGGCGGCGGCCGGCCTCCTGGGAAAACTGACCAATAGGAATACGAAGTCGACAGAGGGCCGGGCTAAGGACTAAAGTCTGTGAGCCCAGTGACCTGAGAGCTAGGAAGCCGACCAGCTGTTTCCCTAATCCTGCCTTCTTTGCGTCAGAGATTCAGGACCAGGCTGACGTCAGTGAAAAGCAATAAAAGCGAGTATTTTACTAAAAAGTTTACTTTCCTATTCTACTCGTCCGAATATGCTCCCTACAGATGGTTTGTTATGTAATCTTCTTTATGTGTTCTAATATGTCAACTTCACGTAGTGATCGCTAATCCCATCTAGACTGTTTTCCTTTAAGGACCTTTGTTTGTCCCGGTAAAAAACTAATTTTTTAAAGCCTGTTTTGAACTTGGTAGGATAAAAGAAGCTGGGTAATTAAAAATCAACATGTGGTGCCAAAGATGTCAACACGCAAAATTGGAAGCAATGAATGAATATATTTTTATTAAAACATGTATACCAGCACTCAGAAGGCAGAGTTCAGTCTGTACTACAAAATGAAACTAGTTCTCCTAAGTCAATAAGTATAAAGTAACAAGTTTTTAACAAATGGTAAGGCGAAAACCACACAGAATTATTGTCTAATTATAAGGATATTGTCTAATTATAAAATATTATCTAATTGTACAAGGGCCATTCAGGACAGACACTGTATATGCACAACACCATGAGAGAAATTCCACAATTTTACAGATCAAGATATACAATCAAAGCAGTGCATAGTAGTGAACACCTTTAACCCAGCACTCAGAGCCAGAGGCAGGTGGATGTCTGTGAGTTCAAAGCCAGCCTGATCTACAGGGTGAGTTCCAAAATAGCAAGGACTATGTAGAGAGACCCTGTCTCAAAAAAAGTAAAATAAAAATAGAGACATAACGCAAATGACACCTTGTAAATTAACCCAGGAGTGAGAAGCAAACTGAAACTAACACTGAAAACCTATTACATTCATTCCCATGTAAACGTGGAGGAAGGGGTTATGTTCTGTTTAATTTTTACCCTTTGAAACAAAGTCTCATGTAGCCAATACTGGCCTCAAATTTACAATGTAGATAAGAATAGCCTTGAATTCCTGCTTCTACTGGCTCTTCTTCCAATGTTGGGAGTACCAGCATATTGCACTACCCTTGTCTTGTTGTCTTACAGTCTAATTCAACAAATATTTAAGAATTTGCCATCAAGATGACTTCACTGATAAAGGCATACACAGACAAGCCTAGCAACCCACGTTCCAATGCTCCAAACTTACAGAATGAAAGAGAACCAACTCCTACAAATTGTCTGCAGTTTTTCACACATGTGTACACACACACACACACACACACACAGAGTATGTTAAAAAAACATTTAAAGATAAGTAAGTAGAACAGGTAAAATGGATCAAGAGCTAAGGTACTTGAAGCTGGATCCTCCAAAGGCACACAGAGATGGAAGGAGAGACCTAACTTCACTATTGTCCTCTGACCTCCATATATACAAAATACACACACTCACACACATAAAAATAACTATAAACAAACAAAAGTTTAATAAATCATCCACTAAAAGAACATATAGTGAGAGAATATATATCATGTTGGCTTCTTGTTTAATTGGTTTGTTGGTTGCCTTTGGTTGTATTGGTTGAATGGGTGGTTTTAGAGGCTTTGGATAGTTGTTTTAAATTTTTCTTTGATTTTTTTTTTTTTTGGTTTTTCAAGACAAGGTTTCTCCATATAACTCTGGGTGAATTTTTATTATTTTTAATTATATGTATCTGTGCCTACATTTAAGTTTGTGTACCTAAGAGCAGACACTTGAATAGGCAGAGATGTCAGATCCCATGGAGAACTACAGATAGTTGTGAACATCAGATATGGCTGCTGGAAACTTAACTCAGGTCATTTAGAGGAGCAGCAAGTACTCCCATACACAAGTCTTTAGCCCTTTGTTGAAATAGGGTCTCAGTACCGCAAGGCTGCTGACCTTGAACTACTGAGAACCTCTTCTTACCAGTTCCCAAGTGCTGGGATTATAAGCAATTGGAACCACACCCAGCTAACAATTGATAGCTTTATGAGACAAGATCTCACAGTGTCACTTAGGCTACACTGGACCACACCATGTAGCCCAGGCTATCCTCAAATTTGAAGTGATCCTTGTGCCACAGCTTTTTGACAAGATTATAGTTTTGAGTCACCCTGCAAGTCATAGAGCAATTTTTTTAAATTGCAAATTATGTATTTTATTTTGGTTTTTTTGACACAAGGTTTGTCTGTACAACAGCCCTGGCTGTCCTGGAACTGCCTTTGTAGACCACGCTGGGATCCAACTCAGAGAGCCCTCTGCCTCTGCCTCCTTAAAGGCATTCGCCTCCATACATGGCTAAACTACAATTTTATAAATTCAAGTGTGCTGTTTATTTTGCAAATATAACACAAGTCTAAGATGATTTGAGAAGAGGAAATGTCAACCTTGAATGCCAATACTTGGTGGACCTCTGTGAGCCTTAGGGCAGGATGGGCTATATACTGAGTGCTAGGCTACCCAGAGCTAAAGATCCTGTCACCAAAATAAATAAATAAATAGATAGACAAAAATTTAAAAAAAAAATTGAAAAGGAAGGAGAAAATCCTTCCATTACACTGGCCAGCAGACAAATGTGTAAGGCATTTTCTTGTGGGATAGTCCAGCACACTGCAGAGGGCGAACCCTAAGCAGGTTATCCTACACTATATTAAAATGAGCAGGCAGAAAGTCGGGCATGGTGGTGCACATCTTTAATCCCAGCACTCCAGAGGCAAAGGCAGGTAGCTCTCTGTGTTCTGAGCCATCATGGCCTACAGATCAAGTTCTAGGATGGCCAGGGCTACACAGAGAATCCCTACCTCAAAAAGCAAACAAACAAAAATATGACAATAGCCACATAGAGATGCTGTATTTAAAAGAAGAAAAGAAATGACATGGGAAGAGAGGAAGGGTTTCTGATTACAAAGGATGAGAACACAAAAGCTGGCAGGGAAATCTTGCCCATGGTTATGAATAGTGGGGTGCTGTGCTCCCAGCTCCCCTACAATCTACAAACCTGCCCAGGTACCTGAGCTTGTTCTTGACGTTGGGGGTCTCAGCTACAATGCCAGCATAAAGCCAGACCTGATTTCCGTCTTTGTATTTGGCCACCACTCGACTGCCCACGAACAGCTTGTCGGCAGGAGGGTGGTAATCGTAGGCAATATGGTTGCCGGACAGCAGACTCTTCCCTTTGTTGTCAAACTTCACTTTGTATTTCTTTCCTAGCCCTGGGTATAAGACAAACAGAATTAAAACAAAACAAACGACAACAACACAACTCTAAGACCTGGGTGCAATGTAGGAGATGAAAGAAAAGGCTTTGGGGAAAGGATCAGCAATGGAGACCCACAGGAGACTTTCCTTAGTCCGTCCTCTGGCTTGAACATACCAACAGTCTGGATGGCAATAAGGGTGCCTTTGTGCCACGTCTTGGTCCTCTTCTTGCCCAGAATTCTCATGTTGACTATCAGGTCCCCATCTTTGCTCAGTTCTCCAGACATCTGACCCAAGGTTCCTACGGACACACAAAGTTGTTATAAAGAGTGACGTCATAGGTTAGAGAAAGGAAAGGTCAAGAGGGCAGTACAGTAGGATGGGGTGCAGCTCAGCTGGTGGAGTGCTTACCTAGCACGCACAAAGCCCTGAATGTGAACCTCAGCAACTCAGGTAGAGAAGGGAGGAGAATCGTCCTTAGCAACACAGCAAATTTAAAGGTCAGCCTGGAATACCAAAGATACTATTTCAAAAACAAGAACGTAGTATAGGAAATAAAGGAAACTGAGGTATCCTGCGACCACTAGACACTTCTGTTGAACTCTTGGACAAAGGCAGCAACACAAGACAACTCAACTGTTTATGCTAACAGGAGAAACAGAACGCTGAATACAGAACATCCCCACGTTCACACCTAAAGGTATCCTTCGGCACACCCTACCAGCACGTCCTTACTAACAGCAATAGTAACAACAGTTACCAGCCTGAGCCACCACATCAAACAAGCTCAGGCCGACTGTGGACACCTCTCATCTCTGTAGCTACTCCTCAACACCAACCTTTGTGCAGATCCTGGGAAATGCTTTTCTTGTTGACAGCATCCATGAACTTTTGGACATCCTGAGCTGATTTTCTTAAGGCAGCCATAGCTTCACGGAGCTGTAGGAAAACAGAAGGGTTCAGGGATGGAGTTATCAGGAGTTAAGACACAATGAGAAAGCCAGGGACTTAGTGAGACAGAACTTGCTTAACATGTCCAGGGACCCCTGCTTCACATACCTAGTGCTGCAAATAAACAAATGAATAAATCAAACAAGAAAAGGGATGCTACCTGTTAAGAACTATCTTCAACAACCAAAAGAGATTCAACTATATTTGAAGGGCTGGGACAGGGCTCAGTGGGTAGGAGAGCTTGCTGTGCAAGCAAGATTATCCTAGTTCAAATCTCCAGCACACATATTAAAAAACCAGTGTGGTTTACACGAGAACAGCCCCCACAGGCTCATATATTTTAAGGCTTAGTCACCAGGGAGGGGAACTGTTAGAATGGATTACAAGAATTAGGAGGTATGGCCTTGTTAAAGGAAGTGCGTCACCGAGGGGGAGGGGTGGGCTTTGAGGTTTCAAAGGTCCATGTCAGGTCCTGCGGCTATCACTCAGTCTGGGAATCGGGATGTAGCTCTGAGCTACTGCTGCAGTGTCATGAGCAACAACATGCTCTCCAGCATGATGATAAGAAATTAAGCCTCTCAAACTGGAAGCAAGACAACAATTAAATGCTTTATGTGTTGCCTTGGTCACAGTGTCTCGTCACAGCAAAAGAACAGTGACAATGACAGTCAGCCAAAGACTTAAATGCCTATAAGACCAGTGCTGTTGAGTATTTCCCAAAACTGAAAACAATAGGCTTCAGATTCTATTAAAGATACTGTGTCAAGAGAATAAGGTAGAGGAAAGTGCACAGGCACAATTACAGACACACAAATCACACATATAAAATACAAATAAAGTATTTGAGAACTGGGCAGGGGCTGGAGAGATGGCTCAGAGATTAAGAGCATTGCCTCCTCTTCCAAAGGTCCTGAGTTCAATTCCCAGCAACCACATGGTGGCTCACAACCATCTGTACTGGGGTCTGGTGCCCTCTTCTGGCCTGCAGGCATACACACAGACAGAATATTGTATACATAATAAATAAATAAAATTTAAAAAAAAAAAAGAGAGAGAGAACTGGGCAGTGGTGGCAGAGGAAGGTATCCACCTGTGAATTTGAGGCCTTTTATACACTGTGAAGATGTGTTGCTCTCGTTCTTAACAGAAGGCTGACTGGCCAATGGCTAACCAGGAATTTCAGGGTAAAAAGAATGCTGTGGAAGAGGGTGGAGTCAGAGGAAGGGCAAGTCAGGTGTGGAAGAAACATTGGAAGTTCATAGATGAAGTAGAAGAGCCTCAGCACAGCACACAGATGAATAGCATGGGTTAGTTTAAGTTGTAAGAGCTGGCTGGAGACAAGCCTAAGCTATCTGAGCATTTATAATTAATAAGTCTCTCTGTGGTTATTTGGGAGCTAGCAGTTCCAATGAAAAACTCTGCCTACAAGACCCTGACTCAAAAACAAAAAACAAACAAACAAAAAGGTTTTGGGAGCTTGTAGTTACTTTGTCAAGATACTGTTTCTTACTAATCTGACACAGAAGTCATTCTGAGGTGGCATTTCTTATCTCCCTGGCATGAACTCAGCTGATCTTATTATAATGAAACAGTGTATACAGCCCTTGGTAACTTTTCTTTTGCATTTTTTGTGTTTCTGATGTGTATTATGTATGTTGTGCAACAAGCAGTAGGCATGAGAACCCCAAGCACGCAGAGGCTAAAGCAATACCAGGTTATCATCCTGCATTGCTCGCCCAGGCCTTCAGACAGGGTCTATCACTGAGCCAGAAGTTTGCAATGCACTAGTTGGCCACTGAGATCCTGGGGAATCCACCCACTCCTATCCTACAAGTGCTAGGATTACATACACAGCCTTGTTCAGCTAATTTTTTTTTTTTGGTTTTTCGAGACAGGGTTTCCCTGTGGCTTTGGAGCCTGTCCTGGAACTAGCTCTGTAGACCAGGCTGGTCTCGAACTCACAGAGATCCGCCAGCCTCTGCCTCCCGAGTGCTGGGATTAAAGGCGTGCGCCACCATCGCCCGGCATTCAGCTAATTTTTTATGTGAGTCCAAGGGATTCAAACTCCGGTCCCTCACACTTCAAAACCAGGCATGAGCCATCATCTCCTCGGCTTCTTCCTACTTTTTCTGCATTCTGGCAATGCCTATGAGAAGACTGTAACTCAGAGCTTATTGTATGAGGAATACATAGGTTAAACTGAAGGTAGGACCAGGTCAAAACTTACTGTCATTTTCAAATTCATATTAATTTCTTAAAGAAAAGGTCATACATAATGCAGGTTGGCCTTGAACTTAATATTGGCATGCAGATGACCGTTTATTGCTGAGTGCTGAGACTGTAAGCACGCATCACCCCGGCTGCTAGCACACTGTTGGAACTGAACCCAGGGTTCCCTGCAACTAGGCAAGGACTCTATCTAATGAGAAACTTCTGCAGTCCCTGAAATTCATATGTAGATGAATATTTATGAGTAGATATATACTGTAATGCTTTTTAAAGACTACTTTATGATATATTTGTATCTGTGTACAAGACAGGACCCTCGTAACCATGTGCCTGCAGAGCCCAGAAGAGAGATTCTGGTGATCTAGCATGGAAGCTACAGAGAGCTGAAATCTGCCACACGTGGAGGCTTGAAACTGATCTCAAGTCTTTTGGAAAAGCAGTACCTACTCATAACTGCTGACTAAAGGCTTCAAACCAAGATGGGTAGTAGTGGCTCACGCCTTTAATCCCAGGACTCAGGAGGCAGAAGCAAGTGATCTCTGAGTTCAAGGCCAGTCTGCTCTACAGAGAGAGTTCCAGGGCTAAAAGAGAAACCCTATCTCATGAACAAACAAACAAACAAAAGAAAAAAATAATTTTTTTAAAAAAATGATATAAATCTTTAAAAGAACAAAACCAACTCTTAAACTCCAAAACAAAACAAACAAACAAGTATAAGGTCGGTGCAGTAACATTTATTGGTAACATATATGAGTCCCTAGGTTCAAGTCCCAGTATAGAGGACAGAAAGTATTGAAAGGAGTCTGGAGTTTAAAAAAAAGTAAACGCCTGCCAAAGCTTACCTCTAGATGAAGTAGACGGGTGGTCGTCTACAACACTTAGGGTATTCATCTCGTGTTTATTAAAAGTAATAGAATGACTCTATCTCGACACTGCGTCTAACCTAAGTGCCACGGCCACCTGCAGACAGCGGATCGTAATTAACTAATTCCATCTTGGGTTCCTCCTCTTTCTCACGTTACTTGGCTTCCCGGTGGAAAAGTAGCTCCTACGACCAGGCAGGGGGATGGCTGCGTTGGGGAAGGGGTTCTCAGCGGCACCAGGCCCCGGATTCCATGCCCAGCAGAAAGCAAAGGAAGACAGACAAGGTCTCCCTGCGTGAACAGAGCAAAGCCTGCAGCGAAGGCGACCACACACACCCACGCTCCAGGAACCGCGCGCACGGGGCTCGGCGGCCGGGGCGGCGACGGGATCGCAGCGGCAGCAGCAGCGGCGGCGGCCCCGGTGCAGCGCCCGCAGCCCCGGCCTCACACCCGCCGCCCGCTCGGCCCCGCCCCCGGCCTTCTCCGCCCTCCGCCGAGTCTCCTCGCACAGCCGCGGGCTCCCACGAGAAAAGCAGCCCCGGTCCGCCTCAGCCTCCCTCAGTCCGTCCTCCCCACAACGCCGCTCCTCACCACAGGGCTGCGTCTCTCCACACGGACCCCAGAGTTCGACGCCAGGGCTCGGCCTCGCCGACAAACACAAAAAAAAAAACGCTGCGAGCGACTGCGGGGGTGGGGAAGCAGCGTGAGACGAGGGGAAGAAAAGCAAAGGAAAGGCCGGGAAGCAATGTCAAGCGCACTTCCGGCTACGGTAGGCCGAAGGGGTCAAATTTCACAGCCTGCCATTGTGGAACGGTGAGAATAGGAGATTATGGAGGCATCAAGCAGGGCATTGCTGGAGAAAGAGCTGGTTGGACAAGTGGGCTTTGACAGGTTTATTTTATGAAGGCTCCCCGCCCTAGTGGTCCATTTATTATTGTTCAGATATTTTTTAATGTTTTTGTTTAGTTGGTTTTGGTTTTTAGAGACAGGGTTTCTCTGTGTAGTCCTGGCTGTCCATCTGTAGCCCACCTGCCTCTGCCTCCCAAGTGCTGGGATTAAAGGCACTTGCCACCACTATTGGCGCCCCTATGTCTCTCTCCCTCTCCCTTTCTCTGTATGTGTGTGTGTGTCACTGAAAAAAATATAATATGCAAATATATGTTTGCATATATTAGACATGTAAATATGTACTGCATGCATATGCATAAAGTATGCATGTATGTATGTCTGTGCATACAAGTATGCGTGCATGCAATGTATGTCCGTACACATGTATGTGCTGCATATGTATGTGTACACATATGCATACTTTTTTTTTTTTTTTTGGTTTTTCGAGACAGGGTTTCTCTGTGGTTTTGGAGCCTGTCCTGGAACTAGCTCTTGTAGACCAGGCTGGTCTCGAACTCACAGAGATCCGCCTGCCTCTGCCTCCCGAGTGCTGGGATTAAAGGCGTGCGCCACCACTGCCCGGCTTGCATACATGTTTATATGCACATATAAATAGGTAAATATTTTTTTTTAAGCTAGCCATTGGGAAGCAGAGGCAAGTAGATATCTGTTAGCTCAAGGCCAGCTTGGTACATAGTGAGTTCTAGAACAGCCACAGCTATGCAGTGAGACCGTCCGTTTTGTGTGTATGTGTATGTGTGTATATACATACATATATACACACACACAAACGGTATATATATATGTTTTATAAATTTTATTTATATATTATTTTTTAAGTTAATTTTATATCTATGTGTGTTTTACCTATCATGGACCAACCTGACTCCATCTTAAGATTGAAAACCATTGTAGGACCCAGCTATGACAAGCTCAATAGAGACCTGAGTGGTCCCAACCAGCAGATATGAATCTGGAGCACAAACCCTGAAGGAGAGGAATGAAAAGGGGCAAGAGACACGAGAGACAGACAGCAAGTCTGTATTCTGATCAAGCTGTCAATTTTATTTTTTCCCAGGAGCATTATATAGCAAAAAGACAGGGGGGAGGGTAGGATGCTGGAATGTCAGGTCTGGAGACATCCCTAGCTATAGGAAGAGATAAGGAAATGCTGAGGGTCTACAAATGTTTACTAAGTGGTGGGAGGGGGATTCTAATTACTTCAGGGGCCTGGGGCCTGCAAGGGTATAGGCACTCCTAACTCACAGGTGGAGACAGGAAGATACTGGGTTATTTCCTGGACCTGGAACTTACCCTGCAGAGGTAAATAGCTTACTTAACTTTGTGAGCTAAGATGACTATAACCAAATATAGGTCTTTGCTCCCAGCACTGAGTCTCAGTAGTTTACCCTAGGGCAATACCTGGTTTTGAGAAAGACCACAAACTGAGACCACCCAGGCACCACCCAGGAACACATCCAAAGGAAATTTCTAACGTTCCCACCATTGTAGATTGGATCACCTTCCAGCACACACCCACCACTTTTCACCAGGACACCCCTAGACAAATGTGGGTCAGTCGGGGGTCCTGAACCTTAGAAATCCCTCACTCTCACCTTTGCTACTGTAAAAACCCAACCCCAACTGAGCTCAGGGCTCTCCGAGGGCTCCTATATGTTGGACACACAGAGAGTCCAAGTTTGCAAACTTGTGTAAGAACAAAGGCTCTTTGCTTTTATATACAGGACTCGGTCTCCTAGTTGGTTTTGGAGAGACTCTGCTCTGGGCTGTAATGGTCTGTCCAGTCCATTTAAGAGACAAGCCTCATCCACTCCCCCAAGGCAAGGGGACCTTCCTTCTGCTTACAGCCTGATCACTCTCACTCACACACCCTCTCTCTTTCTCTCTCTCCCTCCCTCCCACCCCTTCCCTTTCCTTCTGTAACCCATTGAATAAACTAAATCCAAGCCCTCTCTCTCCATGGCATGCCCATCTGTCTCTGTCTCTCACCTGTGTGGCTCCTTGTGGGACTGGCTGACCCACTGACCTGCCAAGCTCTCTCACCCACTGTCTCCCACCTGCCTGGGACCCACAGAGGCCTCAGGTGGTGCCCTGGTGCCACTGCTACCCACCCTCTGGGATCTGCACCTCACTGTTAAACTTTGTCTTTCACAAGTACAAATATCACCTATTAAGTTGAGAGCCAGTACAGTCAAGCTTGGACTCAGCTCTCTGGGCAGATTCTATACTGTAGTTATAACTCATCTGTACCTGATAAATAGCCCTCAACTGCTCAGAGATCTGGGGAATATGGCATTTAAATGCTTAGTTATTAAAAGACTTTTCATAACAAAAAGAGACAGGTTTGCTCCTAGCAGCAGCACTCTACTTCCTCCAAAGAAGACAGAAGACAAATGGGCACACAACAATGTCCATCTGCAATTCACTTCAACTGCCAAGCACTGACCACTGGGAGAAACTGCCTTTCATCTAAACTGAAGATCACCAGACAGTGGACAGACTTACCGGAATCGACAGCCTAGCTGCTCAGGTGAAGGTAGGCTTGTCTTCCTACAGATTTCTTAACCCACAGGATCTTCTGGAGCCTGGCAGGCCCTGTGCTAAACAGCAAAAGGCAAATACGTAGGTGCCAACCAAGGTAAGTTCTCTGTCATATTTTAATCAATAACTCAAGTAAAATTTTATCCTTCTCAAAGATCTCTGATGCAGTTTGACAACTGAGAGGCTTGTCATTTAAAAGGGCAACCTCACCAAACAAGTTAACAAAATTCTCCCTCATGCTGCCTTTCATACTCTTAAAGATACTTTTCATTATACAAAAATATCTGTCACTGGGGACTGGAGAGATGACTTGGTGGTTAAGAGCATTGCCTGTTCTTCCAAAGGTCCTGAGTTCAAGTCCCAGCAACCACATGGTGGCTCACAACCATCTGTAATGAGGTCTGGTGCCCTTGTATACATAATAAATAAACAATATTAAAAAAAATATATCTGTCACAGTCATAAGCCCAAAAAATTCTTATGAGTTCCAGGGAGCCGAATTAAAGGATCCACCTTAAACAGGTCAAATACACCCCCTCTCAATTCCCTGGCCCTAAAATTTTTTTTTTCTTAAACTTAACTTTGTCCTCTGTTCTACCAATACCTTAAACAGGTGTAAAAGACACCAGATATTTCCATACCACAAATCCTGGCCAGGAGCAATCTTTTACATTGTATGAAAATCTAAAGATTTAAGAGCTACACTAAATTAGCCGAAGAAGCATTCTCAACTCAGGTGATTCTCTTCTCCTTTAAATAGTATACTGTAGCCTTTGGGAGCGTAATTATTCATAAAGCATTATAATTTATCCTGACAAGAAAGTATGGCTCCAAGACACAGGGCCCAAAAGTATCTCTCTCCATTAATCTCTTTTCTTCTCAGAGATCAGCAGTCAATGACGGATGTGAAGCTTCTTCAGATGCCTAAGACAGGAGCTTGCATATAAGAATACCTGTTCCAAAGACGGGAAAATTTGGGTAAATGAAGAGGACTTTGCCCAAGCCAGGCATGATCTGTCTGTCCTGTTGCAGAAGCACAGGCTTTATTAAAATTAATAAGAAAGAGTGGATTGTAGGACCATATTTCTACGTGGTGTGACAGCCAAGTTCTCAGGCCATGCCTAGTATCCAGAGAAGTCACGTAACATTCCAGACACGCTGTCACTAACCTAACAAAAGGTCAGGATGTTGTTTTGCTCTTTTCTTTGTAATTTGGAGGAAGCCTGATAGAGATGCTAATTCAGGCCTACAGGACAGCTAGCTTACAGAGCAAATAGGTAGATGTGGACAAGAGTAAAAGACATTCACCTGGTTACCTAGGAGACAGAATGCTAATGTATTTACCCCTCCGTGTATGTTTTGGTATAAAAGCTGTTTGGAGAATAAAATGAGAAGAATTCTCAGGAACTCAGGACTTCATGAGGGACCACTGAGAATCTCCCTCCTGATAAAGCCATGTGAGCTGTGTCTTTATTCCTGCACCTCCATGCTGGTCCAGAGAGATAGTTTATGTTGGGGTCTAGTTCAGAGAAATAATTTATGGTCCACCGGACCCCGACAATCCTGGGACCTCAGTGCTGGTACCACCTCTCCCGGCTCAAGAGGACACCTTTCCAGCAACTGGGACCTGGTTTTCCAAGATATCCCAATGAAGAGCGTATCTGTTGTTGTGTCTTACTGTTGTTGTCTCTCTTGTACAGGGCAGTCCTCCATTCCATTTCTTCTGGCAGTCTCCCCTCTTCCTATGGCTAACCCCATTCATAGGGCTGGTACTATTAACCTATTTTTTCTCCTAGCAACCTGCCTTCTTATCCTCCTCATGGAGCAGATGCCTGAGGTCTCCAGGATAACAGATAACCAAATGCTTCTTCATCCATACCTCCAAACTAAGCGTGGGCCCACCGACTCCCAGCTCTCCCGTCCCCACGTCATCCCATGCCTGCAGGAAGTAGCCAGACTTGAACCTACATCCATATAGCCAAGGAGTCTGGGATGTTTAGATGGAAACACCATCTGGTCTCACTCTTCCCTTTCCAGACCTGAGAAAACCCACCCACCAAGATCCTACTCCCTCGAGATCCTCAAGACTAGGATGTAGCCCCCCTCACCTGCCACGAGATTTCTGTTCCCCCACCCAAGACCACCCGGGAGTTGCTTTGCTCATTAAACCTGGACTTTTAATTAGTCCTGATCTGATTTATTGCATCAACAGAGACTTAATATCAGGAAACCTTTAAAAAAAGTATCCCATCAGAGCCGGGCGATGGTGGCGCACGCCTTTAATCCCAGCACTCGGGAGGCAGAGGCAGGCGGATCTCTGTGAGTTCGAGACCAGCCTGGTCTACCGAGCTAGCTCCAGGACAGGCTCCAAAGCCACAGAGAAACCCTGTCTCGAAAAACCAAAAAAAAAAAAAAAAAAAAAAGTATCCCATCGGAAGCACATGCTTTGTAAATCAGTGATGTAATGCTGTCTTATGGAAACCTGGAGATTGATTCCAAATATAATTTTAAAAAAGCAACAAGATAAGAAGAAATACATGTAAAACCATTTAGAGCAACAGACTCAAAGTAGGAAGAGAGGTTAAAGTATGTGAAGAAAATATTTATTTAGACAGCTATATTGCCATGGCAATCTCAGATAAAACACAAATCAAGGCAAACTCCACTATTTAGCCTTACAAGGAATCACTGTGTGTGTTTCTCACGCTCCCTAGGTCATGTTTCACCCTCTTCTCTCACCATAGTCTCATGTTTAATGCCTGTTTTGTGTGTCGTCTTTAAGACCCTAAAGATCTTGAATTAGCATTTCCTTAAAAGTTTCTTTTGATTTTTCTCTCCTCCTGTGGTTTTTCCTTCTCTGGTTTTGCTGAGGCTTTGGCTTCTCCTCGAGGTTTGGTCCAGAGATCTCACCTGTGTGTGTTTCTCTCGCTTCCTTCTTTGTGTCTTTCTGCCTACTCATCTTTAAAGGCAAACACTTCCAGTACAGAATTAGTCAGATTTTTTCTCCTGTTTTAACACTGGATATTGCAAAACAACAGTCTTGCCGATGGCGAAATTCAAGCAAGCTCTCCCCTCCTTATCCTGGCCTCACACAGGCCACAAGCAGAGATGACAGAAGCTGGCACCAGGATGGAAACCCCGTGTCTGTGCACCACATGTGCAGTGGCTG
Source organism: Microtus oregoni (assembly GCF_018167655.1). Lineage (NCBI taxonomy): Eukaryota > Metazoa > Chordata > Mammalia > Rodentia > Cricetidae > Microtus > Microtus oregoni. The sequence continues at coordinate 2,522,698 of NW_024543830.1, read as the reverse complement.
TGGAGGCCAGGGAGGGTGTCTGATCCCCTGAAACTGGAGTTACAGAGGGTTGTGAGCTGCTGTGTTTGTTCTGGGAACCAAACCCAAGTCCTGTGCAAGAGTAGCAAGTGCTCTTTACCTTTATAGCTCCAAAGTTGTGTCTTTCTTCAAAGGACAGTGGGACTTGTGAGTAGGAAGCAAAGCAGGGCACAGTAACCAATGTATATAATTTCAGCATTTTAGAGATGGAGGCAGGAAGATAAATGGTTCAGCGTTAGCCTTGGTTCCCTATTGAGGCCAGCCTGGAGATGAGGGAGAAAAAAGGATCAGAAGTTTAAGACCAGTTACATGAGACCCTCTCAAGGAACGGAAGGGAGGGAGGGAAGGAGGGAGAGAGGAAGGGAAGGAAGGGAGGGATCAAAGAGAAGGAACAGGAAAAGAGAAGTGGGAAGATTTGGAAACAATGTGGAATTGTTTCCAGAAATTCATAATTTCACAGCTTACTCAAACAATGGCATACTTTTCATCTGTTTTTAGAAAAAGAACAAAAGGCGATGAAGTTAAGATTTAGTTGGGGAGGTGCTTGCTGGGTAAAAAAGAGGCCCCTGGCTCAATCTCCCCACAAGCGTGAGAACCTGAGTTCAGGTACCAGAACCCAAGGTTAAAAAAAAAAAATGTCAGGCTTGTCAGGCATAAAAAAATCCATCAAGGATATATTTCCTACTGACATGAAATCTTGCTCAAAATACAAGATTCAGCTGGAGATATAACTCAGTTGGTAGAGTGCTTGCCCAGTACATAGGAATACTTGGTTCCATTCCTATGCTTCATATTCAATCAGTATGGTGGTGCCTGCAGGAAAACATAACACATGGGAAGGGGAGACAGGGGGTGCAGAGGCAGGGATACTTCCATTTAAAAAAATAAATTAAATAATTTTTTTAATGTCATAGCCTACGGAAATGGGTCAGTGGGTAAAAGCAGTGCTCCTCGGTGAAGACCTGAGCTTGCATCCCTGAAGCCACGTGTGGCAGTTTGAACCAGAATGGCCCCCATTAACTCATACATTGGGATGCTTGGTCACTAGTTATCACAGTTTTGGAGGACTAGGAGGTGAGCTGCCATGTTGATGCTGGGAACTGAACCTGGGTCCTCTAAGCAAACACTCCTTACAACAGAGCCATCTCTCCAACCACTTTCCTTATTAGTGGAGAATTTTTGCCTCTGCACTTACAGAAAGCACTTCTTAGTGCTGGGGATATAACTCAGTGGTAAACATTTGACTTGCATGTGTGAAAATTCCTGAGTTTGTACTGTGGGAACTCCTTCAGCCCACAGCCTTTAAGATACCAGCCCACTTTGGGCGTGGTCTCGTATACTATAAATGCAGATGAAAAGCGTGCACAAGCCTCTTGACTGCTGGATTCAGTTCCAGTTCCCAGCGCAGGCAGAGAACTACGGATCGGATCGTTACCCTTTCTGTCTTTGTTATACTCCATTCTGGGCTATTGTGGAACACTTTTGTATGCCAACAAGTTATCGCCCACGGGGCCTGAGTCCACGGCATTGCGGGGTCCTGCCCAGAGCCCTGCCTGTGACCTTCTCACACCCCAAGCAGCTGAAATACCCCTGTGAAGCTGTGCGTGGTTTGGTTCGACTGGCCCACCGTGGCAACATGGCAATACTTGCCAGGCTGTGTCAGCGTGGCTTGGTCCGACCTACTAAGCGGCAAAGTCACTGCTGCCTGTGGATTTCTACCGGAACTCCACCACGTTTTATCTGGCTTCTCCAGGTCTACTCTCATCAGGCCGAACTCTGTCTCCTGGAGCAGGGGCTCTAACCATGCACCTGGAACACAGTCTTGTGTTCCCAGTTCAGATCTGCGAATGCCTGGCCGGAGATCTGTCCAGTAACCTTGCAGCTTGCGACTACCTGCAAACTCTGGGTTCCTTGATATCCTGCCCAAGTCAAACCTTGTCTGTATGTGATTGTGCTGCTCTTAAGTAATTATCTAAATTTGTTATTAATTCTAAGTTCAGGTAATTCAGGTACTGATCTAGGACCTGCCTTACTGCTGCAACTGTGACACCTGCTGGCCAATCAAGATTATTACACCTATGACAATTTACTGAAAGTATAATGGAGGTAAGTTAATTTGATTAATAAATAAATTTGAAAATTGTAAACCAACCCAAAGATAATTTCAGACAATACCACAATCCAGGAATTCAACAACCTTTTTGTTTCTACTATGGATGAAATTCTATAAGAGTTATGTGACCTACCTGGTATGTATATTTTTGTGGCCTTGGCAGCTTTTAACTTTTATATCCTTGAAGAAATGGTTTGATAACAGAGTCAAGAATGAGAAACTTTTAGGAATGATACAGTCTTCAGCTGAAAGGATTCAGACTATAGAAAATGATAACATTAATTTGATAGGCAAAATTTAATTCATGTCAAAGGGTTATGAAGCCTTACAAAAGGGTACTGAGATATTAACTGAAAGGATTCATACTGTTGAAATGGACAATCAAAATCTGTTAAAAAGTTATAAGTTAGCGGATAGAACATCCCTCCAGGAAGGCAATCTACATGCCACCCAAATAATATCTAAGGATGAGAAGATAACATTAATGGAAAATTTTAAAACCTTGCAATCACATGTACAGAATGAGACCCTGAAGTTAATTTATTTGATGAAATCATTAGAAATATTCACAGGTCAAGAGATTCAGGATTTACAAAAGAGAGTGATAAAAACATGTGAATCGATTGAGGAACTTGTCAGAACTGATAAGCAAGGAAAGAAGGTACAGGATTGAGCACTGCCAGTACCTCTCAGAGTCAGAGAAGACTTAACAAGAGTTTTCAGCAAATACTCAAAACCCAAACAGATATACAGAATGTAAATGGAAACCTATAGGTCTGAAAGATCTAAAAGAAATTAAGTAAGAAGTGGTATCATATGGCATGCATTCACCATTTGTTAGGGAGATGGTAGAGACTTGAGTTTCAAGCAATATGGTCACTCTACATGGTTGGCTTCAATTAGTCTCTGTGGTGCTAGAAGATGGACCACAGTTACAGAGAAAGTGCTATTAGAGAGAGAAAGCTAAAGCCCCGGAACATCAAGATAGAGTCAAAAGGTTTGAGGCTTCCCAATATCAAATTCTGGGTGAGGGCCATTATGCTGATCCATAGAGTCAAGCTATTTACAATAAACACATCTTGTCCCCATGCTATACAGTAACCTGGACTGCTTGGGACAGGATTCAAGAACTAGAAAGAAAAATTGAATCATATACTAAGGTCATACAAGACACCAAGAGAACCCTTTAGTGACTTTTTACAAAGATTAACTAAAGCTGTACAAATAGGGGTAACAGATCCAGAAGCTAGACAAATACTTATTGAATCATTGGTTTTTGAAAATGCCAGCTTAAGCTGGGTGGTAATGGTGCGCGCCTTTTATCCCAGCACTCAGGAGGCAGAGGGAGGCAGGTCTTTGTGAGTTTGAGGCCAGCCTGGTCTACAAGAGCTAGTTCCTGGCCAGGCTCCAAAACTACTGAGAAACCCTGTTTTGAAAAACCAAAACCAAACAAACAAACAAAAAGCCATCTTAGAATGCAAAAAGATACATGGGCCTTTAAAGGTCAAATCAGCATCAGTGAATGAACAGGTCCTGCACACAGCCAATGTTGATTCATTTGACTGTAACACTGAGACTTGGGTAGGCGAAGTGATTTCCAAAAGTATAAAGAGACATCAAAATACCAAATTTTTAATTGTGGTAGACGAGGACATCTAAGAAGAAATTGTAGACAAAGCATTCCTAGAAATAATGTTTCCTCTGGGAATGACAAAAATAGAAGATCTCAAGTTTCTGGACTATGTAGGAGATACAGCAAAGGCTGACACTGGACCAATAAATGTAGATCAACAAGAGACAGACAAGGAAACCTGTTACCATTGAGAAACTCCTTGGGGGCCTCTCACAGGCACCCAGGTCAAACACTGTCAAGCTGCTCCCAGTCACCAAAATTTATAAAATCCTTTGCCTAGTGTAAAAATAACATACTGCTCTGGATGATGGAATAAACATGGAGGATGAATCAAAAATTCTTGCAGGAAATAGGGAAAGTATGTTTTGCCATACTTCTATAAATGATCAAAGACCAAAGCTCAGAGTACAAATAAAAAACATTATAATTGAAGGATTATTATTAAACACAGGTGCAGATGTGACTATTATTACTCCAGAATCATGGCATACAAATTGGCCCCTTTGGAAGGCAGATGTTCATTTCTTAGGAATTGGAACCCTATCTCAGGTAAGACAAAGCACAAGATGTATTGAATGAATAGGGTCTGAAGGACAGAGAAGAAGGTTGAGGCCGTATGTGGTTAATATAGCGGTGAATCTATGGGGCTGTGATCCGTTGCAGCAATGGAATGCCCAGATTAACATTCCTGCAGTCTCAGAAACAGACCACAAACCAGCTCATGTGTCTGGGAAGGATAATATAAGGTACTATAAAAAAAAAACTGTCACCAACCATCAGGCTGTACAAAAACACAAAACAACTAACAAAACTTCAGAGGTACTAAAGGTCCTACCTTTAAAATTGTTAACTAAGAACCCTAAATGGGTGAAACAATGGCCTTTAACAATAGAGAAACAAACTGCAGGCTGTACAACAGCTAGTACAGAAGCAACTAGATGCTCAGCATATTGAAGAACCAACCAAATTGAGAATCTCTTGAAATTGATGTTAAAAAGAAATCTGGAAAACGGAGAATGGTGACAGATCAAAGAGCTATTAATAGGTGATTCAATTAACAGGTTCTCTACAGTCTGGAACTCCTTTGCCTTCCCTATTACCTAAAGGATGGCCTATTATAGTTATTGATTTAAAAGATTGTTTTTTCACTATATCTTTACAAGAAAAATACAGAAAAAAATTGCCTTCACAGTGCCTATTTACAATAATTCTCAAGCTACTAAAAGATAACAATGGAGGCTCCTCCCATAGATAAAGTTAAATAGCCCCACCCAGTAACAATATTTTGTAAGTCAGCCAATGGAAATAATTTCCAGAATCTATAGTTTGCCATTTCATGGATGACATTTTGCTATCTGATTCAAATATAGATACTTTAGAAAGAATGTTTGAAGACTTAAAGAAAGTTTTACCTAGTTGGGGATTACAAATTAATCCTGAAAAAAACATAAAGAGGAGATTTTATTGATTATCTAGATTGTAAAATAGGTTTACAAAAAATTAGAACACAAAAAGGGCAAATTAGGAGAGATCGATTGCAGACTCTTAATGACTTCCAAAGATTGCTAGGAGACATTTCCAATCTATGGCTCACTTCTGAAATAAAACCTGATAAAATAACTCATTTAAACAAAACCTTAGATGGTGACAAAGACTTAAATAGTCCCAGGGAATTAACAGCTGAAGTTGAGAAAGAATTGACTTTAATTGAAGAGAAATTAGAGGAGTAACATGTGGATCGTGTAGATCTTAATCTCAACTACATTCTGGTCATATTACCCTCCAAATATTCCCCTACCAGAATTTTAATGCAGAGGGAAGATACTATCTTCAAATGGACCTTTTTAACTGCATAAACCAAGTAAAAAATTCAAATCTTATATGGAAAAGGTCTCTGAATTAATTTTAAAAAATTGGGACTTCATCAATTAGCAGGAATAGACCTAGCAGAAATTATAGTACCTTTTAATAATGATGAAATTAGAAAATTATGAGAAGACAATGAACTCTGGCAAAGAGCTTATACTAATGTTTTGGGAGAGATTAATAACAACTATCCCAAATGCAACAGAATTAACCTTATAAAGAGAACTAACTGTCTCTGTGAGTTCAAGGCTGGCCTGGTCTACAAAGGCTAGTTCCAGGATTGGAGCCTTCCTTGCATTGTACATGACACACCAATACCTGGAACCTGTACATTTTATATTGATGCAAATAAATCAGGAAAGGCAGGTTATAAATCAGAAGAGTTAAGTAAAGTGGAGCAAAGCCCTTATGATTCTGTCAAAAATCAGAATTATGTGCTATTCTCACTATACTAGGGGATTTTAAAGAACTTCTCAATATAGTTACTAATTAGCAATATGCAGAAAGAATTGTCTTGCATATTGAAACTGCTAAATTTATACCAGGTGATACAGAATTGACTTCATTATTTATTCGGGTTCAAGATATAATCATGAATAGGCTTTGTCCCACATACATAACACACATCTGATCCCATATGGGTCTCCCAGGTCCTCTAGCACAAGGTAATGCAGAAATTGATAGATTATTGATTGGAAATGTGCTGTACCGACTACTCAGAGACTATCTGCAATTATACCAGACAGTAATTTTGAAACTTAACCATCATTTAAGTTTTTATAGGATCCTATAGAAATAACATCACCCCCCCACTCGGGAGGCAGAGGCAGGTAGATCTCTGTGAGTTCAAGGCCAGCCTGGTCTGCAAGAGCAAGTTCCAGGGCAGGTTCCAAAGCTACAGAGAAACACTGTCTCAAAAAACCATAAAAAAAAAATCAGAAAGAAAGAAAAGAAATAACATTACTCCCATGACAATGACAGCTAGAAGTAATTCTAGAAAACGTCTCCTCTCCCAACAAAGTTTGTCCTCAGGGCTAGGAACATTATTAGGGGTTGGTTATAACTGGTATAGGGTTGGGAGTGGAAATGAAAAAGGCTCAGGAATCTTTCTAGAAAAAAAAATGGGAATGGATGGGATGGGATAATAGGTAGATTAGTGTGAGCTTACTCACACTAATAATAATACTGAGTAATAGCGAGCTTACTTGTGAACAATTATTTAAAGGCAATTTACATTGGTATCGGTTCTTGTATATTGACACAAATTTGAATTGTATTTGTTATATTGCTATTGTTATATGCCCCTATTTCTGTTTACAATATTTGTGCACCTATGCAAATTTATTTTGTCATATTTGTATGACATGAATGTTTCTAGCTCTGCTTAAGATATTTTGTATATTGATGTAATTTGAGGATATATTTATCATATTTCTATCTCTGATCAAGATACTTATATATTGTTTACATTTTGAGGTAATTGTATTCATCTGATGAACATTTGTTTAAAGACTGTTTAATTTTTTAATATGAAGCCTTAGTCTTTAAGCTATATAGGTATTAAGACTTACAGGTCAATAGTCATCCATGTTTGTCATACTTATAGTTAGACTAATCAGGCTCTTTAGATGCATACAGATTGTATTCTGCATAGATAGGTAATCTTCAACCACTTCAAAGAACTGTAGGACATGGCATTTAAATAACTTCAGATTCCGTTGATGTGAGACATGATTGCTCTGGAAAGCACCAAGCTATTCCTGAGAGAAGGTTGAGCACTGAAGACACTCTACTTGGAGCTTGTTTTCTTCTTGGCAAAACTGGCCTTTGTGCAAGGAACTGCCCATGTCTCAATCACTGACAAAGTACATGGTGTCCAGACTGGATAAGTAGGATACAAGGAAAAAGACTGCCAAACCTTGCCAAGACAGGGTAAGATGTTTTTGAAAATTTTCCTGCCTCTGAAAATGGTTTGTCAGATACTTTGGGCCTTAGCCAAAGTTGGTTTCACCAATGATGCAAATGAGACTTTGGGTGATTGCGCTGGTAGCCAGTTGTCTCTGTCATTTCTTGCACCTTTTGGAAGTTGCTTGATTGCACTTCCTGTTTACTCAAGTAATATTTCCCTTCTCAGGTCTTTGATGGGATTGAAGACTAGATAGTCATAGTTACTTTCCTCTTATGACTTAGCAAGCCATTTTTAATATAAGACTTAGACTCCTTAGGATAGGATAACTATTTGATGTGGGATTCCCCTCTGTACGTTGTTATTACCATTGATTAATAAGGAAACTGCTTTGGGCCTATAGCAGGGCAGAACAGAGCTAGGTAGGGAAAACTAAACGGAATTCTGGGAGAAAGAAGGCAGAGTCAGTGAGAAGCCATGTAGTTCTGCCAGAGACAGACACCGGACAGAACCTTGCCAGTAAGCCACTGGCATGTGGCGATACACAGATTAATAGAAATGAGTTAAATTAAGATGTAAGAGCTAGCCAATAAGAAGCTAGAGCTAATAGGCCAAGCAGTGATTTAATTAATACAGTTTCTGTGTGGTTATTTTGGTGCTGAGCAGCTGGGAACAAACAAGTGGCCTCCTACAACTATTGAAATATTTAGCATATGTTTCTTGTTTGATGTTGTTCATGCTGGCTGTAATTCTAATTTTCTGTATGTTCTTGCCTTTTATTTTCCCTGGACAATACTTGATATTTGTTCTTATTATATATAGTTTTGTGTTAGGTTTAGAACTCTCTTAATTAGACAAAAGGGGGAGGGGCTATGGGAACTCCTTCAGCCAATAACCTTTAAGATACCAGCCCACTTTGGGTGTGGTCTCATGTACTATAAATGCAGATGCAAAGTGTGTATGTGCTTCTTGGCTGCTGGATTCGGTTCTAGTTCACAGTACATACAGAGGACTGCAGATCGCTACCCTTTCTGTGAGTTTATTCCCAAATAAATAAACCTTTGTTATACTCCATTCTGGGTTATTGTGGAACTCTTTTGTACGTCAACAAGTTTGAGCCTCAAAACTATAAGGCAAAAGGGCATTTAAAGGCCCTGTCACTTCTAAAACTACTATTATAATGGAACAGTTCCCTTTCCTCAAGATAGGAAGGTCTTTGACTCCCAGTGTAACCAACACCACTGCAGTCAAATCCTTTTGAATCTTTCAGCGTGTGGTGGCATATACCTGTGGACCCAGGACTTGGGAAGCCAAGGCAGGAAGATAACTGAGTCTGAGTTGAAAGCCAGGCAAGACCCGACACCTCCCCTCCCAAAAAAAAAAATCACAACTCATCTTTGAGAAGCCCACAGACAAGCTTTCTTCATGTCTTATTTTCTTCCAAGTGAGTGTCTCTCCTAACCCTCCTGCTTGAGTCTATATTAAAATACTATAATAAAATCTCAAACTTTGCTGAGAGAAAGAAAATAAAAGAGAGCAGGCAGTCTCTTTGTGGTATGTTTAGCACATCCAAATTGCCAGCTTGATTAACCTTGAGCTTTGAGGCCAGGATTACACAAAGTAAGGATGGCGTGAGTGGAGCCTAGTGAGACAGCTGCTGCAAACATGTCTGTGTGCAGTGGACGTACTGGGGAAGCGGCAGGCAACTGAAAATGGATGGATTGTTTATTTCTGATATTTCATGTTTAATACTTTTGGGTCATGATTGACTGAAACCTCAAAGAACTAAGAACCCCAGAAAGTGAAACCCCGGCTAGTAAGAAGGCTCAGTGACACATGCACATAGACTAAATATATAAATGTCATGAGTTTTTAAAGTCAATTGCAATGACTCAGTGGATAAGGACACTTCGAGTTTGGTCCCCAGGTCTATAGTGAAATCATTACAAAGGGACAGTTGCTGTGGAATATTAGGTTAAGTCATGTTACATTTGTTTGTGCTGTGGAATGTTTAATGATGCAAAGATATGTTGCATTCTTTCATGTTGCATTTGTTGAACTCTGTAACACTGTGGGGTTTTTTTTTTGGCCTGCCTAAAACACCTGATTTGTCTGATAAAGAGCTGAACAGCCAATAGCTAGCCAGGAGAAAGGATAGGCAGGGCTGGCATGCAGAAAGAATAAATAGGAGAAGAAATCTAGGGAAGATGATGAGGAGCAAGAAAGGGAGAAGAGAGGAGGATATCAGGGACCAGCTATCCACAGAGTAAGAAGGAATGGAAGATATATAGAGTAAAGAAAGGTAAAAAGCCCAGAGGTAAAACATAGTTAAACAGAAAGAGGATAAATTAAGTTAGAAAAGCTGGCTAGAAACAAGTCAAGCTAAGGCCAGGCATCCATAAGTAAGAATAAGTCTCTGGGTATTTATCTGAGAACTGCGTGGCAGACTCCCAAAAAGAAAAAAAAAAACCCAACTAACAACTACAGACAATAGTTATCCTCAGTAAATATGGGTAACAAAATCCATGTATACTCAAGTCTCTTATGTAAAATAGCATGGTATTTTCATACACTGTATACAACCTCTTGTGTGTATGTTCTGGTTTTTGTGGGTATGTATTTATGTATGTGTCCAGTATTATCAATAAGTTTCCTGTGATTGTTACAATTCCCTTGGTGGGTTATATAAAGGGACAGAAATGTCCTCTCAGAGCTCTGGAGAGCAGAAGTCTGCAACCTTAACCTCTGAGTCATCTCTTCAATTCCAAAGCCACGTTTTCTGTTGTCAAAAAGAGCATTAATATTTTCTCTGAGGGGATAGAGAGATGATTCTGAGGTTAAGAGCACCCAGGACCTGTTCCCAACCCCCACATGGTGCCTCACAACTGCCTGTAACTTCAGTTCCAGGAGACCTGAAGTCTTCTGATCCCCAAGGACACTGAACACAGGTGCTGTACACATATATACTCAACCCCATATATACAATACATAGATAGGTAGGTAGGTAGGTAGGTAAGTAGGTAGGTAGGTAGATGATAGAGAGATTTTTAAAAGATTTTGTAGAAGACCAAATTGATATAAATGCCTTGATCATCAATAGTTTATTTTCCAACACATGATTTTTTTTCACTAGTCATCAAAAAAAAAAAAGACTAACCCATTATTGAAAACTTTTCAAACGACCTCCAAGTGTTGCAACACAATCAGGAAACACTTTGCAGTGCTTAAGCCCAACTTCTGCTTCCTCTCAAACTAAAGCACTCAATTTTTGCAGTTACTCTCTGTGCTTTCACTTAGAATATGGCAAACTCCAGAAAGCTACCTTCCGCTATAGACTGTCTGTGATTTGCCTGGCCTGGTGGCTCAAGCCTTCAGTCCTAACCCCAGAGAGGCAGAGGCAGGTGAACCTTTGTGAGCTCAAGACCAGCTTTATCTGATAGTGACTTCTAGATCAGCCAAGGGCTAGACAGTGAGCACCTGCCTCCAGAGGACGACAATAGCAACGATAATAGTAGCCTACCTATGTTTGTGCATTTATGTCAACTCTAACTATTTACAGTAACCTGGGAGCCAAAAAACAAAAACAAACAAACAAAAAAAAAAAACCCCGACAAACTCAGGGTTTCCAGTTTTGTTGTATTGTGTAACACTATTTCTGGGAAGATGTGAAGAAATGTCATCTTCTCACCCCAGATAGGGAACCAATGACTGACCAAAGTAAGGATACCTCCAAAACCCAACTTGGTAAACTTTTATTGGAATCATTAACAGACCCATGAATGAGGGGTACTTATAGGAACAGAAATGACTCAAAGACAGCTGCACCACCAAAGCGCACCTCGGCATCAGGGACAGCTCACCTAAGCTGGAAACCTGCAGTCCACTGGACGAGTTGGAGTGGGTTCTCCAGGCCCCTTGGCTGGTTTCCGTCTTTTCCGGGAAGCTGAACAGTAGTGGGAACCTGTCACAGGCAGCTCAGCTTGTTTGCGACCTGCTCACAGTAGTCCTTACTGCTTAGTAAGTGTGAGGGAGGAGGGGCCAAGTGCATCTGGTCAGTTTTAAGGACTTCCTGAATCTTCTCAGGTGTTTACTTGTTGAGTTTTAAGGAAGTTTCCTACAGAATGGTGTAATATGAATCTGATTGGTCTTATTTATAAAAACCCGGAGTCAGATACAGGGCTAAAAGCTTGAAAGATGAGAGAAACAGAGGAGCAAGCCACAGCCATCTTACCCTGCCAACTCCTCAGCTTGACATTGGCTGAGCTCCTGTCTCCTCCTTCCTTACATTCCTCTCTTTGTCCAGCCATATCACTTCCTGTCTCCACCTCCTTAGTGCTGGGATTAAAGGTGTGTGCCACCACTGCCTGGCCTCTACGGTTAACTAGCCGCTAGTTCTGCCCTCTGATCTTCAGGCAAGCTTTATTTGTTAGAGCACAAGCAAGGGATCACCATAGGATGAAATATCTCACTTCGCTTTATAACATCATATGTATTAAGGAGCTTTCTTTCAAGATTTCGGGATATGTTATGCTGAAGAAATTACTATAAAACAAGCAGAGAGAGAACTTAAGAAATTGGGGCTAGAGAAAGAGCTTACTGTTTAATAGCTGCCATTCAAGAGGACCCAGGTTCAGTTCTCAGAATTGACATGTCGGCTCATAACCCTCTATAACTCCAGTTCCAGGGGATCCAGTGCCCTCTTCTGGCCTCCATGAGCACAGTCAGAAGGTAAACAGACATACATACAGGCAAAACATACACATACAATAAGAATAATTTTAAAATTAAGAAACTAGTTGGTTGTAAACAGAGCAATATAGTACATCATATAAACTCAGCATTGGGGGGGTGGAATTAGGAGGTTCAGGAGTTTTGGGATCCTTTCTACTACAGAAGGAGTTCAAAGCCATCCAGGGCTATAGATGATCATGTCTCAAAAAACAAAACCAGGAAGGGATGTGTTAGAAAGAAGCGTTCCAGAGGGAGTTGGGGAGAGGGGTAAGAGAGTAGAATGGTGTTATGATTTTGCTGGCCTTCCTTGTTAGTACTCTGTCCGTTTAAGTGACAAGCTCTGCCCACTCCCAACCTCTCTGCCCACTGAGACAAGCTTGCCTCAATCCTTTCTCTCCCCGACTTCTGAAGAGGCAGCTTTTTGTCTCTCTACCCCTTTCCTCCTCCTCCTCCTCCTCCTCCTCCTCCTCCTCCTCCTCCTCCTCCTTCTCCTCCTTTTCTCCCCCCCTCTATTTCTTTCTCTTTTTCTCTTTCACTCTTCCCCCCATACCCACCCCCAATAGCCACTAAATAAACTCCCCATACCCAAGCTCTCTCTGCATGGCGTACTCTGTTTCCCACACGGTCCCCCACCCGCTATGGGATCCACCAAGGTCCCTCATGCCCTAAATCGTAGCACTGGTGTGTGACTCACCAGGCTCTCTCGTGTTCCCTCCTGCATTTGGGCAGACAGAGTGAGGCACATGCGGGTCCTGGACCCAGACCAGGACCAGCCCACTTTCCAGCTCCCTGTCCACTGCATCATCGCCGCGCACAACACTGGCTACAACTGGTAGATCCCCTCCTCCAGGATGTCAGCTCTGTTGACATTCACCTCCAGCAGTTACCCACGGGGGAGGACTAGATTCCATTTCTCGTCTAGGACTGTTGTTCAACGGGTCTGTACCATTTCACTCGACCCTCGCTCTGTCTCAAGGATGCTTGAGATAAGTTAGCCATTGGGTCTCATTTATCTTATTTTTTCCTCAGCTATGGGAAATAGGCCTTAATCTAAAGTGGCCACCTAACAGCAGACCCCAACACGGGAGCTTTCTAATTTCTGTCAGTGAACATGCAGATGGAGAAGTTTTTATACATCCAGCCATGCTAAACTCTGACCAGCTGGGTCGCCCACTGCAGCTAAGCCTGTCTGGGGTGAGATACCCCCTCTGCCTGTAAATGCTGTTTCTCTCTCTTGTTATTCTCAGTGCTTTGCATCATGTGACCACCACCATCTTAACTAAGGGCGACCATGTGACTGCCTGCCGCCATGCAATTTGAAAGCTGAGAGGTTTGCCAGTTTAAAAAGGACATGGTGGCGCACGCCTTTAATCCCAGCACTTGGGAGGCAGAGACAGGCGGATCTCTGTGAGTTCGAGACCAGCCTGGTCTACAAGAGCTAGTTCCAGGACAGGCTCCTGAAAGACCCCCTGCCCAGCTTGTTAAACAACTTAGCACCGGTAACGCCATTTTACAAGGCTTGTACTGAATATTCAGGGTTTGAACAAAGGGCAGTTTAGAAGCTGCCAAAACGAGATAGAGACACCTGTGGCTGGGCCGGGGGAGGAACGAGGAATACCGAGAATATGGCTGGGTGTCGTCTGCCCCAGGCGGGGAGAAGACACTCTGTCTGCCCTAGATAAGAGCCAAGGCAGCCCATATCTGAATTCTTGGGGACTAGGGACCTTGTCCCGACCTGAACTCGGCCACATTCAAACTGACCAATGAAAACCCTGTAACTACGCTTCTTGCTTCTGTACAGCGCTTTTTGCTCCCCAAAACATATATAAACCCATTACCCCGACCTATAGGTGCACAAGTCCTCCGAGAGACTTTGTCGCCCCAGGTACCTGTGTATCTGAATAAACCTCTTGCTGTTTGCATCCGTACAAGTGGTCTCGCTGTTCCTTGGGAAGGGTCTCCCCAGAGGAAAGACACTCTTGGAGGGTCTTTCATTTGGGGGCTCGTCCCGGATTTGGAGACCCCCACCCAGGGACCACCGACCCACCACCGGGAGGTAAGCTGGCCAGTGCCCTGTCTGTGTCTGTGTCTATGTCTGTCGGAGTCTTTTGTCGTTCTGTCATTCAGTAAGATTCGATCGGGTCTATCAGTATCTGGCGGGCCAGGGAAGGAGCTGACGAGCTCAGACTTCCCCCCCGCAGCCCTAGAAGATGTTCTAAGGGTGTCTGGAGCCTTTGGGGCTCAATCCATAACTGGAGGACACTCCAGTATCCGTAGGGGCTAAGAGTGACCAGGTCACTCCTCTAGTTCCCAGGAGGCCTCCATCTGAATCCGTAATGCTGCGCAGCTTCTGATTTTGAGTTTGGTTTTGGTATTTTTGTTTCTTTGTTTTTATGTCCTTTGTTTATGGTATATCTGTTTGTACTCGAGTCTAAATCTGGTACCATGGGACAATCGTTAACAACACCTTTAAGTCTCACTTTAGATCACTGGCCTGATGTCCGGGACCGAGCAAACAATCAATCAATCGGTCGAAGTGCGAAAGAAGAAATGGGTGACTGTCTGTTCGTCTGAATGGCCCACATTCATAGCCGCGGGACGGCACTTTTAACCTTGATATCATTTCCTAGGTGAAGGAGTGGATGTTCGACATAGAATCCCCAACCCCCTCACCTATGGCTGGCCGACTGAGGGGCAGACGCGGGCCTCTGCCTGATTCCACCTCCCACGCCCTTCCCCTCCGAGAGGGTCCGAATGGCCAGCAATAGCACTGGCCATTCTCAGCCTCTGATCCTTACAACTGGAAGCAACTAACTTGATAGAATCTATCCTAGTTACACACCAGCCCACCTGGGACGACTGCCAGCAGCTCTTGCATGCTCTGTTGACCTTGGAGGAAAAACAAAGAGTCTTTTTGGAGGCGCGGAAGAATGTCCTGGGCCACAATGGACGCCCGACCCAGCTGCCGAACGAGATTGATGCGGCTTTTCCCTTGACCCACCCTAATTGGGACTTTACCATGGATGCAGGTAGGGGACACCTATGTCTTTACCGCCAGTTGCTCATAGCGGTCTCCAAGGGGCAGCACACCACCCCACTAATTTGGCTCAGGTAAAGCAAGTGATACAAGGGAATGGGGAGACACCCTCAGCATTTTTAGAAAGGCTTAAGAAAGCATATAGAATGTATACCCCTTATGACCCTGAGGAGCCTGGACAGGCCACTAGCATTTCGATGTCTTTCATTTGGCAGTCCAGCCCGGATATCCGAAGCAAGTTGCAGAGATTGGAGGGTCTGCAGGGATATACCTTACAGGATTTACTGAAGGAAGCAGAAAAAATTTTTAACAAAAGGGAAACTCCAGAGAAAAAGGAAGAGAGATTATGGCAGAGAATAAAAAAAAATCAGGAGGAAAAAGACATGAAAAGAATAAAGAATTAAGCAGGCTGCTGGCCACTGTAGTTCAAGGACAAGATAAACAGGGAGGTAGACTGGGAGAACGGAAGGGGGCCAAAATGGATATTGACCAATGTGCCTACTGCAAGGAACGAGGCTGCTGGATCAGGGCATTCTCACTCCCTGCCGATTGCCATGGAACACCCCCCTCCTGCAAATAAAAAAAAAAGCCGGGGACTGGGGACTATTGGCCAATGCAGGATCTGAGAGAGGTTAACAAAAGGGTGGAGGACGTACACCCCACGGTCCCCAACCCTTACAATCTATTTGAGTACTCTGCCACCATCCCACGTTTGGTACACCGTATTGGATTTAAAAGATGCTTTCTTCTGCTTGCAGTTACATCCTGAGAGCCAGTCCCTTTTTGCCTTTGAATGGAAGGACCCAGATCTTGGACTTTTGGGTCAATTGACCTGAACCAGGCTCCCCCAGGGATTTAAGAATAGCCTGACCCTCTTTGATGAGGCCTTACACTGGGACTTGGCAGACTTTCGGGTTCAGTACCCCGCCCTGATATTGCTCCAATATATTGATGACCTCCTTCTGGCGGCCGCCTTGGAAAAAGAATGTCAGGAGGGCACAAAAGCCCTCCTACAGACATTGGGACAATTAGGATATCGGGCATCAGCCAAAAAGTCTCAGATATGTCAGAAACAAGTCATTTACCTAGGTTATCAATTGAGAGATGGACAGAGATGGCTGACCGAGGCGCGCAAACAGACTATCACTAACATCCCTGCCCCCCAGAACCCCTGCCAGCTGCGGGAGTTTCTGGGAACAGCGGGGTTCTGCCGCCTCTGGATCCCAGGGTTTGCAGAGATAGCTGCACCCCTGTACCCCCTAACCAAGCAGGGGGCAATGTTCAGATGGGAAAAGAAATAGCAAAAGGCTTTTGAGGACAATATCAAAAAGGCTTTACTAACCTCACCCGCATTGGGCCTTCTAGACATTACCAAGTCCTTTAAACTGTTTATAGATGAAAAGCGGGGATATGCCAAGGGGGTCCAGACCCAGAGACTGGGCCCCTGGAGGCGTCCTGTGGCCTATCTGTCCAAGAAACTCGACCCGGTCGCATCCGGATGGCTGCCCTGTCTACGGATGGTAGCAGCTATTGCAGTCCTTACTAAGGACGCAGGTAAATTGACTCTAGGCCAGCCATTGACCATCCTGGCACCCCATGCAATGGAGGCCTTGGTCAAACAGCCTCCAGACCGCTGGCTTTCCAATGCCCACATGACTCATTACCAAGCCATGCTCCTGGATGCGGACTGGGTGCAATTTGGACCTGTGGTCACTCTCAACCCCGCAACCTTGCTCCCCTTGCTGGAGGAGGCAGAGCAGCATGATTGCCTCCAGATCCTTGCGGAAATGCACGGGACCAGACCGGACCTGGCGGATCACCCTCTTCAGGACGCTGACTACACCTGGCACATCGATGGTAGCAGCTTCCTGGAAAACGGGGAGCAGAGAGCGGGGGCAACAGTAACCACGGAAACTGAGGTAATTTGGGCTGAGGCCCTACCAGCAAGCGCCTCATCCCAAAGAGCAGAACTCATCACATTGACCCAGACACTCCAGATGCTCCAGATGGCAGAAGGTAAGAAACTTAATGTCTATATGGACAGTCGATACACCTTTGCCACTGCCCATATACATGGGGAAACTTATTGAAGGCGAGGGCTCCTGACCTCAGAGAAAAAAAGAAAATTAAAAATAGACTAAAATCTTGACACTACTCAAAGCCCTATTTCTGCCCCCAAAACTGAGTATTATGGACTGTCCTGGCCACCAAAAGGGCCACAGCCCATAGGCAAAAGAAAATCGATTGGCGGATGCTGCCGCCAAAGAGGCTGCCCTAAAAACAATCAGCACCTCCTGAGCCTTCACTCTGACCGATTCAGAAAATACAAGGCTGTTCTGATGTCCACTGCCCTAAAGTCAAGAGGACACCAACCTCCTAAAGAAAATGAGGGCCACCTATGACCCCAAAGAGTAACATTGGGTCTTCAAGGAAAAGACTGTTATGCCAATGAGAAACCTTACTGAAATGACAGGAAACTGGCCCCTACCTCCTAAACAGAGATGGGGCCCTACAAAAGGTAACTGATAAAAATAAAGCCTGTGCTCAAGTAAATGCAGGTAAGACTAAGACCTGGACAATATGGATACAAATACCTATTGGTATTCATGGACAACTTTTCAGGATGGGTGGAAGCCTTTCCCACCAAACACGAGACTGCTAAGGTTGTAACTAAAAAGCTCTTGAAAGAAATCTTTCCCAGGTATGGCGTGCCCCAGGTATTGGGCACTGATAATGGACCTGCTTTCATCTCGCAGGTAAGTCAGTTGGTGGCCAAGCTATTGGGGATTGATTGGAAATTACATTGTGCATACCGACCCCAAAGTTCAGGGCAGGTATAACGGATAAATAGAACCATCAAGGAGACTTTGACCAAATTAACGCTTGCAACTGGCTCTAGAGACTGGGTGCTCCTCCTTCCCCCAGTCCTCTACTGGGCCCGGAACATGCCGGGCCCTCATGGACTCACCCCATTTGAGATACTATATGGGACACCTCCACCATTCATTAATTTCTTTGACTCTAATATTGCTGATTTTGCTAACAGCCCTTCTCTGGAAGCTCATTTACAGGCACTGCAGATTGTCAAGAGAGGTCTGGAGGCCATTAGCTGCAGCCTATCGGGAACAACTGGACAAACTGGTGGTACCACATCCCTTCCAGATAGGAGACACTGTCTGGGTCCACAGACATCGGACCAAAAACCTAGAACCCCGCTGAAAGGGACCATACACCGTACTGCTGACCACCCTCACGGCGCTGAAAGTTGACGGCATCGCCGCCTGGGTCCATGCCTCCCACGTCAAGGCAGCCCATCACCCTGAGGAGAAGGAGCCAACTGCGACCCCACCATGGAGAATCCAGCGCACCCAAATCCCGTTAAAACTAAGACTCACCTGTGGGGCCCCTTGATTACTCTCTGGGCCCTGCTAGGACTGGTAGGGACAACCTTAGGGGGGAACCCACACCAGACATACTCCTTAAAATGGCAAGTCCTGTCCCCAAATGGAGAGATTGTTTGGGAAATTCAGGGCAACCATGCACTTAACACTTGGTGGCCTACTCTCACACCCAATTTTTGCCAGTTAGCTGCAGGATCAAATGACTGGGACCTAGAGATTCCCGAATCCACTTAAAACAATTGAATGGAAGATTCCATTCAAAGTCATAAGAGAAATGGGGGAATGAAAGACCCCCCGCCCAGCTTGTTAAACAACTTAGCACCGGTAACGCCATTTTACAAGGCTTGTACTAAATATTCAGGGTTTGAACAAAGGGCAGTTTAGAAGCTGCCAAAACGAGATAGAGACACCTGTGGCTGGGCCGGGGGAGAAACGAGGAATACCGAGAATATGGCTGGGTGTCGTCTGCCCCAGGCGGGGAGAAGACACTCTGTCTGCCCTAGATAAGAGCCAAGGCAGCCCATATCTGAATTCTTGGGGACTAGGGACCTTGTCCCGACCTGAACTCGGCCACATTCAAACTGACCAATGAAAACCCTGTAACTACGCTTCTTGCTTCTGTACAGCGCTTTTTGCTCCCCAAAACATATATAAACCCATTACCCCGACCTATAGGTGCACAAGTCCTCCGAGAGACTTTGTCGCCCCAGGTACCTGTGTATCTGAATAAACCTCTTGCTGTTTGCATCCGTACAAGTGGTCTCGCTGTTCCTTGGGAAGGGTCTCCCCAGAGGAAAGACACTCTTGGAGGGTCTTTCAGCTCCAAAACCACAGAGAAACCCTGTCTCGAAAAACCAAAAAAAATAAAAAGGACAACCTCACTAAATAGATTTTAGCATAACTTCTTACTATGTTTAAATAAAAGGTGTTTTCAGATGCAAAGCTCAAGATGTGAGGATCTAACAATGTTTTAGGGTCCAAGAAAATGTTTTAAGGAGTACAAACGCAAGCTATCAGATTTTTCTCTCTCGTTCATAGTCTTAACATTAATCAATAAAATTCTAATAAACTATTAATCTAGCTCTGGCAGAGTGCTACCACTACTACACTGCAAAGTCAAGATTTTAAATTCTCTTTGGTTGTTTTCTACCTAAAAAAATATTTTTCATTGTGCAAAAACACCTGTCGCAGTCATTTCTGGCACAAATATGCTACCGTTTATACAATGTATGTGTCTAAAACTTCTGTTTTCACAAACTCAAAAACTCTCCTAAGTTCCAGGGAGCAGAGTTGGAGGGTTCTCCTTAAACAGGTCTGATGCACCCCTCCCTCAATTACCGGTCCCTAAGAGCCCAAGTCTTCCCACCGTTCCCTGGTCCTGACACCTTCCTCCTCAATCACCAGGACCTAAAGAAAATTTTTTCTTCCTAAACTTAACCTTGTCCTCTGCTCTGCCAACACCTCACCAGGCTCAAGAGACACCAGACAGTTCCATAGAGCTTGGAAAACAGGGAAGCAACTGGATACCCTAGGATGTGGCCAGCACCGCAGCTTCCTCAGATTCCCCCAAGATTTTGATACCCACAAATCCGCAGGAAGCAGTTTTATGAACTTGAGGCCCTCATCCCGTAACCTGCCATGCCTGCTCCTTGCTTTCTGTGATTGAGGGAAGATGGGATGCTATGGTTTTGCTGGCTGCCCTGTCAGTAGCCTGTCCTTTAAGAGACAAGCTCTGCCCACTTCCAGTCTCTGTAGGCCTCCTGAGGCAAGCTTGCCTCAGCCCCCTTTCTCTTTCTCTCTCTCCCTGCCATTCTTCTGAAGAGGCATCTTTCTGTTTCTCTACCCCTTGCCTTCTCTCTTTCTCTCTCCTCTTCTCTTTCCTTTCCCCCCCCTCTCTCTGTCCCTCAATTTCTCCCTCTTTTTCTTTTTCTCTCTTCCCCCATATGCCCTCTGCTTCCATACCCTCCCAATACCTACCAAATAAACTCCCCATACCCAAACTATCTCTGCAAGGCATATTCTGTTTCCTGCATGGTACCCAACCCACTATGGGAATTCATCAAGGTCCCTTTCATGCCGTAAATAATAACAAATGGTTCATGAATATTATCAAAATATATGATTGTCAAAGCATAATTTAAAAAAAAAAGATGTGCTTGTATTTCCTAGTGGGTAGACGTTTTCTTTTTCTGTTTCTATTTATTTATTTATTTATTTATTTATTTATTTATTTATTTATTTATGATGTACACAGTGTTCTGCCTGCAGGGCAGAAGAAGACACCAGATATCAGATGGTTGTGAGCCACCATGTGGTTGCTGGAAATTGAACTCAGGACCTCCGGAAGAGCAGCCAGTTCTCTTAACCTCGGAGCCATCTCTCCAGCCCAAAAAATAAATTTAAAATTATTTTTGTTTTGGACAGCTCTGACATCTTTCTTATAAATTTTTTTTTAGCCAGAGGCATGTAGTGAGTCGCTATAAGTTTGAGGCCAACCTTATCTATGGAGTGAGTTTTAGGACAGCCAGTACTACACAGAGAAACCCTGTCTCTAACAAATTTAAACAAAGAAAGAAGGAGGGGAAGAAGGAAGGAGAGAGAGAGAGAGAGAAAAGAGAGAGAGAGAGAGTTACAACTAGGTGTGGTGGTCTTTAATCCCAGCCAGCACCTAGGAGGCAGAAGCAGGTGGATCTCTGGATCTCTGTGAGTTGGAGGCCAACCTGGTCTACAGGATGAGTTCCAGAACAACCAGGGCTGTTACACAGAGAAGCAACCCTGTCTCAAAAACAAAACAAAATTCCAGATGCCAAGTGTGATGGTGCACGCTTGTAACTTCCATCCTTGGGAGGTGTAGGAAGAAGGTCAGATGTTCAAGGCATTGAGTCTAGCCTGTGCTACATGAGCCTCTGCCTCAAAAAATAAAAAGTAAATGAATAAATAAAAATTAAATAAATTTTAGGCTAAGAGTGGTGGCATGTAACTTTAACCATTGCACTTTGGAGGCAGAGGCAGGTGGATTGTTGTGAGTTCCAGGCCACCCTGGTCCAGAGTCACATAATAACTTACGATAAATAAATAAGAAAGATACAGTTTAAAAGAAAAGAAAATCCCAGCAGCCAACCTCCCTTAGATTTATTTCTTCTTCTTTTAAAGCTAGGACACTGGGCCTAGCCTGGGCTTTTGAAACCTCAAAGCCCTCTCCGAGTGACATGCCTCCAGCAAGATCACACTTCCATTTTCTTCTCTTGACAGCTCATCACCTGAGGACCAATCCTGCAAAATTGCAAGCCTATAGGGGCTATTCATATTCAAACCCCCACAGGTGCCCAGCCCCGGCAAAGTTTTGGAAATATCTCTTTGCTTCTCAGGGTTCCGATTCAACGTAGTGGATCAATTTCCAACTCGCAGCGTGTCTGAAACTTGATTCTGTTTTAGTTGAAGTATTTATGAACCTTCTGCATTCAGGGTGCAAGTCAGAGGGGACAGAGCTAACCAAACACTCTGCTCTCCTTAGAGGGGTGATAAAAAGAGCAAGGCTGCCAAAAGATGTGAGTGAATAGGAGGAGTTTGCCCCAGGCTCACCCGTGAATAGGAGGAGACGGCCCCAGGCTCACCCGTGAACAGGAGGAGACCGCCCCAAGCACACCCTGGCAACAGACAAGCCTGTCCTCGGATGGGTCTCTCAAAAGTAAGTGACTGCCTGTGTTACTTTCTTGGTGGTATTTTTTACTGGGGAAAATTCCAATAATTTTGACTTTAGGAGCATAAAACTATGGAAGAAACCACTAGAAGAAGTAAAGAACTTTGTTTTAACAACTGAAACATTCATTGGGGGTGTGTGTAATCATTTTGGGCATGGCTTTGTCTTTGTTTTAGGAAATGCTGTAAGAAACTTTCATTATCTGAAATATGTTACATGCCTATTTTCCCACACTCAAAGGGCTTGAGGCAGCAGGATTGTTTCAGATTTTGGGCCAGCCTGGACTTCACAGAGATGCTAGACTAGCCCAGGGTTACATTGTACAACCCTGTCTCAAAATACAAACCGAGACGTTTTCTGCCATTGCCTCTTCCTTCAGGTTTGCATTACACTCATTGGAGTGACTGGCAGAACAGTCTAAACCATTTCCCTAATCATCTTCACTAACTGTCTTAACCACCTATATCTTCTTGGTTGACTCAAAAAGTTAACTAAATCATTGATCCAACTAAGCATCATTGTTCTTGTAAAAATCATCTTCATTATGATCTGCTAGTAAGTTGCCCAGTGAGGAGTGGAATTTTCCCATGAAACAATCACACTATACTAGATACAGTGGGATGTTTTCACATAGTAGCAATACCATGCCAAATACAGTAAGAACACAACAGCAGCAAACAGAAGGCACAGCAGGGCTGAGGGGAGTTCTGGAGGCCAACCCTGGAGTTGGGTGCCTCTCGGGGCGCCTCTTGGGGTGCACTTATCTTAGCTGTGTTCTCAGATGAGCTTTACTCCATAAGCTCCATTTCTCCGGCTTCCAACAATTTGTAGACTTTTTCCATTAAAAATTTATTTAGTTGAGTAGTGATAGTGATCACTTTTAATCCCAGCACTCAGGAGGCAGAGACAGGGGATCTCCAAGCTTGAGGCCAGCCTGGTCTACATAGCCAGGTCCAGGACAGCCAGGGCTACACAGAGAAACCCTGGCTTGAAAAAAAAATAGATCTGAGCATGGTGGTTCATATCTGGAATCTTAGAATTTAGCTGGCTGAGATAAGCCTATCACCAACAAATATGAGGCCAGTCTGGGCTATAAAGTGAATTCTGGTGTGAAAGCCTGTCTCAAAACCACGGCAGCAACAATATTTATTTAATTTTGTACTTAGGTACTTGTATTTTTTTATTAAAGAGGTATTTGTAAATGTTAGGTCCTGTAAAATCTAGATCTCTGCACATGAAATTAAGAGCCATGGAGATATTTTTATATGTACTTTTGGAGAGAAAGGAAAGAAAAGCTTGAGCCTAACAAATCTCAGTGAGAAGTCTTCACAGGAGAATGAGGCTTTTGCCTCAGGGTCTAAGAATCCAAATTTCTTAGAGACTCATTTGCCTCTAGCAAACAGAGTCCACCTGAGAAAATGCTGCTATCAAGAAGCCATGCTTTACTCTATTCTTTCCTGTCTATAATTACTTCCTAAACTCTCTCAGGCTTTGTGTGGATACAGTTGTCCACGTGGGCTCCATTTGTTGCCTGAGGTTTCTCTCCTGCCCAGTGGAACATTTTTTTAAGCCCCTAGTATTAACATGATGTTTCTTAAAAAATTTTGAAGCTTCCAACATTTTTCTATCAATAATTGATCACTTTCTTTGTTTCCGTTTGCTAATGGCCCAGGCAATCCCCTATGAAACTGAATACGGGTAATATAAAGTGGGAATTTCCTTCTCGAATTGCCTGTTGTAGGAGTATAAGTTAATTCTGAATTATCAGGAATAAGTGCAATTGTTTCTATATGCAATACAACACTTTCTGCATATTGAAAATCAGTAATTACATTAAGAGATTCATTAAAAGCTAATAAAACCATCAGAATGGCCTATAACTCTGATTTTTGAACTGAGTCATATGGACTTTGAATTACTGAACTGATATTTCCTGCTTTATAAACAGCCATCCCTAATTTATTTGCTTCAGTATAAGATGTAAGAGCCCCAGAAATAGGTGCCCTTTTCACTATGCAGGGAAGAATCCATTCCCTTCTTTTATAAACTGAATCCACTTACTTTTTGAATATTTGTTGCTAATTTCTCCTAAGAAATTACTACAAGTTCTTTGCCAATCGTCATTAATCTCCCACAATTGCACAATTTCAGCATTAGTATAGGGTACCACAATCTCGGCTGGATCCATACCTAACAATTGACAAAGTCTTATTCTTCCTTTTAAAATTAGTTCAGAAACTTTCTCTGTATAGGTCTTTAATTTTTTATACTGTTTGTTAGCTAGGAAAATTAATTTCAAAATACTATCCTCCCTCTGGATGATGAGTCCAGTAGGGGAATGATTGGAAGGCAAAATTACTAAAATTTATTCAGTTGTAAGATTCAATCAATCCATTGGGCATTTTGTAGTTTTTGTTCTACCTGGGCTAATTCCCTTACAGCCTCAGCTGTTAAATGTCTTAGACTGTTTAAATCTGAGTCACCTTGCAAAGTTTGAAACAAATTACTCAATTCCTGGGTAGATAATCCAAAAGTCGGCAGCAACTAGTTAATATCACCAAATAATTTTTTTAAATCATTGAGTATGAAATTGATACCTTCTAATCCGTATCTTTTGTGGCTGAATTTTTTGTTTATTTCATTTAACTCTTAAGTAGTTTAAAGAATATCCCAATTGTTTTTGTTTGTTTGTTTGTTCAGGAGACATCTGAAATCCCCAACAGGGTAAGATTTTCTGTACTACATTAAATATTTTTCCTAAGGTATCTGTATCAGAAGCAGTCAATACAATATCATCCATTTAATGATATATAATAGAGTGAGAAAATTGTTTATGTGCCACTTTCACTGGTTGATTTACAAAATATTGGCACAAAGTTGGGCTATTTAGTATTCCCTGTGGTAGGATACTCCAATGAAATCATCTCCCTGGCTGGGCATTGTTTACAGCAGAAACTGTAAAAGCAAATTTTTCTCTATCCTGTTCTTGTAAAAAAAAAACAATAAACAGAAATCCTGCAAATTCATAACTACAATAGGCCAATCTTTAGATAATAGATAAGGTAAAAAAATCCCAGGCCATAAAGATCCCATAGGTTGAATTATCTTATTAATAGCTCTTAGATCGGTTAACATTCCCCATTTTCCAGATTTCTTTTTTATTACAAACACAGGAGAATTCCAAGGGTTAGTAATTTCCTCAATGTGCTTAGCTTCTAACTGTACTTTTACCAGTTCTTCAAGTGCCTGAGATTTCTCTTTAGTTAAGGGCCACTGATCTACCCATACAGGCTTACTAGTCAACCCTTTCAAAGGCAGAACAGTTGGCAGTGGCCCCTACTCCACATGAATAGCCAATTCCTATTTGTCCTGGCAGTGGACAATCTGTATAGCCTGTGATTTTCCCTGACAATTTTTTCCAAGACCTTTTCCAGGAACATACCCCATTTTTAACATCATTTTTTTTTTTTTGGTTTTTCAAGACAGGGTTTCTCTGTAGCTTTGGTGCCCATCCCGGAACTAGCTCTTGTAGACCAGGCTGGCCTCGAACTCCCAGAGATCTGCCTGCCTCTGCCTCCTGAGTGCTGGGATTAAAGGCGTGCACCACCACCGCCCAGCTTTTAATATCATTTTGCAAGCTGTCTCTGAAACTGAAGGAATATTAATTTGAATTCCCCATTGTTATAATAAATCTCTCCCTCCATAAAACCATGGCTATATCAGCTACATTAAGGCTTTAGCATCCCTATTTGTCCTTGTGGTCCTACACATTTAATCCACTCTTAACTCTGTTTACCTGTGATAAGGTTCCAATGGCTACAAACTGAGTAGAGACTTCCTGCAAAGGTCAGCTGGGATCCCAGGATTTTTGAGAAATTATAGATACATCAGCACCAGAATCCAATATTCCTTCAATCTCAGTCCCATTTAGTTTTATTTTTTATTTAGGCCTTTCATCATTGATGACCGTTTGCCAAAATACTCTTTCCAGTACTTCCCAAAATTTAGACATATATTTTACTGAATTAGTTACAGCTTACCAATGCTAGTAAATGTAGGAAGATTAAAAGGAATATTTTAGTAAGTTAAAGAATACTAGCACACATGGGTACTGTAACGGTTTTGATAAAATGCTGCGGTTCCCCGATGGGTGGCAGCAGACCACCAGTGGTTTAGGGCAGCCAATCCCACCACCTGGAGCCTCTGTGGTTCCCAGGCAAGTGGGAGGCAGTGGATGAGAGACCTTGGCGGGTCAGCAGGGCAGCTGGTTCCATGAGGTGCCACAGCAGGTGAGAAACAGAGATGGAGAAGCTTGCCATGCAGAGTGAGTATTTATTTAATGGGTTATGAGAAGAAAGGGAAGGGGAGAGAAGAGAGAGAGAGAGAGAGAGAGAGAGAGAGAGAAGAGAGAAGCCACGGCAGCATCTACCTCTTCTGAAGAGAGACAGGACAGAGAGAGCCCAGGCTGGAAGCAGAAGGAAGATCTGCCTGCCTCAGTGGAAGTGGAGGAATGGGCAAGGCTTGTCTCTTAAGGAGACAGGACAGACCATTACATTCCCATCTCTCTTTTATAATAAAAAGACAGGAAGTTAGGCACAACAGGCTAAAGGAATTGGTATGGTGGATCCTCAAGACTGCTTCTCGCTTATTTGTGGGCATCGTCTTGGCAGGGGACCTGAGAAAGCTAGGTGCTGGTCACATCCTGGGGTGGCTGGCCTTCTTGCTCCTGTCTGGTCTTTGTGGTATGGAAATATCCAGTGTCTCTTAGACCTGTTTAAGATACTGGCGGAACACAGGACAAAGTTAAGTTTAGGGGAAAAAAATTAGGATCAGGGAATTGAGAAGGGTGTATCTGACCTGTTTAAGGTGGATCCTTTAATTCACCTCTGTGAAACTCACAAGAATGTTTTGGGTTTGTAAAACATAAGTTTTAAACAGCAGCAGAATGACTGTGACAGATATGTTTGCATACTGAAAAGTATCTTTAAGACTATGAAAGGCAGTGTGAGAGAGAATTTTGTTCACTTGCACCTTATTAAAATTTGTTTAGTGAGGCTGTCCTTTTAAAAGACAAAACCACAGATTCAATTCAGTGCCCAGCAAAATTCTTTAAAGACCTCAAAAGAACAGTACTCAACTTCATTTGGAAAAACAAAAAAACCCAGGATAGTTAAAAACAATCCTGCGCAATAAAAGAACTTCTGGAGGCATCACAATCCCTGACTTCAAACTCTACTACAGAGCTACAGTACTGAAAACAGCCTGGTATTGGCATAAGAACAGACAGGAGTACCAATGGAACCAAATAGAAGACCCGGATATCAACCCATACATCTTTGAACACCTGATATTTGATAAAGAAGCAAAAAATATCAAATGGAAAAAAGAAAGCATATTTAACAAATGGTGATGGCATAACTAGATATCAACATGTAGAAGAATAAAAATAGACCCATATCTATCACCATGCACTAAACTCAAGTCCAAATGGATCAAAGACCTCAACAAAAAGCCAGCCACACTGAACCTGATAGAAGAGAAAGTGGGAAGTACATTTGAACACATTGGCACAGGGAACCACTTCCTAAATATAACCCCAGCAGCACAGACACTGAGAGAAACAATTAATAAATGGGACCTCCAGAAACTGAGAAGCAAAGGACACAGTCAATAAGACAAAATGACAGCCTACAGAATGGGAAAAGATCCTCATTAACCCCACATTAGACAGAAGTCTGATCTCCAAAATAGACAAAGAACTCAAGAAATTGGACACCAACATATTTTGAGTGAGGTAACCCAAACACAGAAAGACAATTATCACATGTACTCACTCATAGGTGGTTTTTAAACATAAAGCAAAGAAAGCCAGCCTACAAACCACAATCCCAGAGAACTTAGACAAAAATGCAGACACTAAGAGAGACTCACATAGATCTAATCCACATGGGAAGTAGAAAGTAGGAAAAGACAAGATCTCCTGAGTAAATTGGGAGCATGGGGACCTTGGGGGAGAGTTAAAGGGAGGAGGGGAAAGGCAGGGAGGGGAGCAGAGAAAATGTAGAGCTCAATAAATATCAATAAAATAAAAAGAGACAAAACCTCTCAGCTGTCAAACTGCATAAGAGATCTTTGAGAAGGATAAAATTTTACTTGAGTTATTGATTAAAAATGAGAACTTACTTTGTTGTCTACCTAGAGCCTCTCCTCAGGGTCTGCCATGGTCGGTGAGGGTTGCATTTGCCTTTTGTTGTTTAGCAAAGGGCCTGCCAGACTCCAGAAGATCCTGTGGGTTAAGAAATCTGTAGGAAGACAAGCCTACCTTCACCTGATCAACTATGCTTTTGATTCCAGCAATTCTGTCCACTGTCTGGTGATCTTCAGTTTAGATGAAAGGCAGTTTCTCCCAGTGATCAGTGCTTGCAGTTGAAGTGAATTGCAGATGGACGTTGTTTTGTGCCCAACTGTCTTCTGTCGTCTTTGGAGGAAGTAGAGTGCTGCTGCTAGGAGCCAACCTGTCTTTTTGTTATGAAAAGTCTTTTAATAATTAAGCATTTAAATGCCATATTCCCTAGATCTCTGAGCAGTTGAGGGCTGTTTACCAGGTATAGATAAGTTATAGGTTCTGCCTGGAGAGCTGGGTCCAAGCTTCACTGTACTGGCTCTCAGCTTAACAGGAAAGATTTATACTTGTAAAAGACAGAAAGCATAAAAAACTGCTTCCAATAGAAGGTTAACAGCAGAACTGACAATAGTAGAGAACAGCTTAACATATTTTAAAGCAGTGTTAGTGCAGGAGGACTACCCTAGGTAGGCTGATCACATTTTTAGCTATGACAAGTGTTAGGAGTATTTTCTAACACGAGCTCTCTGCCAATGCAAAATAGTTCCAATCAAACCAAATCAGACGGAACACCGGGCCGGGCGGCGGAAGGCGGCCGGAGGACGCCCAACACAGCCGGCGGGGACCAACTGGGACAGGCTGGAACCGGCGGGGACCAGAGCGGCAGCAGAGGACACAGGCTGCTGGTGACGGGAACCATCCCAGCAGCAGAAGCAGGCTGCAGGGACTGCGAGAAACACCGAGAACAGATCGCCCCACTACAATTAAACCAAAGAGGTAGGCATTCGGTTGGGGAGGTCCCTGGCAGAGGAGGAGCCCGGTCCTATTCTTGAAGACCCTTCTGAGGGGTGAGAGGGATCTTGCCCCCCCCCCCCGCGGCATTTTGTAAGAGGAGCCCCTGGCCAGCAGGGAAACCTGAACCAGTTTTAACAGACCCCTTAGATAGCATCGATAGGAGGAGATGGGCAGGCGTCAAGGAAAGAATTCACCCAATAATCTGAAAATCAGCATGAAAACACCAGAACCCAATGATCTTACAATAGAAGGTCTCCAACACCCTAACACAGAAGAAGTGGAAAAAATTGACTTTTTGAAAGCAGTAGAGTCCCTTAAACAACATGTGAAAAATGCCCTTATAGAAATGGATGAGAAGTATAACCAAAAATTTGAAGAAATGAGTAAATATGTACATAATACCCTGGGAAACCAAGAAAGAACGATCAAGCAGGTAATGGAAACAGTTCAAGAATTGAAAACTGAAATGGAAGCAAGGAAGAAAACACAAACTGAGGACCAGCTGGATATGGAAAATCTAGGTCAACGAGCACAGCCTACAGAAACAAGCATAATCAATAGAATACAAGAAATAGAAGAAAGAATCTCAGATTCTGAGGACACCATAGAGAAAATAAACACTCTGATCAAAGAAAACTGCAAAGCCAACAAATTCTCATCACAAAACATTCAGGAATTATGGGACACAATAAAAAGACCAAATATAAGAATAATAGGAATAGAAGAAGGAGAAGAGTCACAGATCAAAGGCCCAGAAAATATTTTGAACAAAATTATGGAAGAAAACTTTCCCAACTTAAAGAAAGATATTCCTTTGAATATTCAAGAAGCATACAGAACACCAAACAGACTGGATCAAAGGAAAACATCCCCTCGCCATATAATAATCAAAACACAAAATATACAGGTTAAAGAAAGAATACTAAGAGCTGCAAAGGAAAAAGGCCAAGTAACTTATAAAGGTAAACCGATCAGACTTACACCTGATTTCTCTATGGAAACAATGAAAGCCAGAAGGTCCTGGATAGAAGTACTGCAGAAGCTAAGAGACCATGGATGCAAGCCCAGACTACTATACCCAGCCAAGCTTTCGTTCACTATAAATGGAGAAACCAAGACATTCCAGGATAAGAACAAATTTAAGCAATACGTAGCCACGAATCCAGCCCTACAGAAAGTAATAGAAGGAAAACCGCAACCCAAGGAATCCAACATTGCCAACACTGCCTACAATAACTCAGGCATCTAGCGACCCTTCACTAGCAAAACTCAAAGAAGGGAGACACACAAATTCTACTTCCAAAAACAACAAGAATATCCGGCATGAACAACCACTGGTCATTAATATCACTTAATATTAATGGTCTCAACTCACCTATAAAAAGGTACAGGCTAAGAGATTGGATACGAAAACAGGATCCAACATTCTGCTGTTTGCAAGAAACACATCTCAACCACAAAGACAGGCATCTACTCAGAGTAAAGGGTTGGGAAAAGGTCTTTCAAGCAAATGGTCCTAAGAAAAAAGCAGGTGTGGCCATATTAATTTCTAACAAAACTGACTTCAAACTAAAATCAATCAGAAGAGATCGAGATGGACACTTTATACTCATAACAGGAACAATTTGTCAGGATGATGTCTCAATCCTGAATATTTATGCCCCTAATATAAAAGCACCCATGTATGTAAAAGAAATATTACTAAAACTCAAGGCAGATATCAAACCACACACACTAGTAGTAGGAGACTTCAATACACCTCTCTCAGCAATGGACAGGTCAATCAGACAGAAACCTAATAGAGAAGTAAGAGAACTACTGGAGGTAATGAAGCAAATGGACTTAACAGACATCTATAGAACATTCCACCCAAATAGGAAAGAGTATACCTTCTTCTCTGCAGCCCATGGAACCTTCTCGAAAATTGACCACATACTCGGAAACAAAGGAAACCTCCACAGATACAAAAAAATATCAGTGTCCACCTGCGTCTTATCAGATCACCACGTATTAAAGTTAGAATTCAACAACAATCCTACCTCCAGAAAGCCGACAAACTCATGGAAACTGAACAGTCAACTACTGAACCACACCTGGGTTAAGGAAGAAATCAAGAAGGAAATTAAAGTCTTCCTGGAATTCAATGAAAATAGAGAAACAACATACTCAAACCTATGGGACACTATGAAAGCAGTGCTAAGAGGAAAGTTCATAGCACTAAGTGCCCACTTAAAGAAAACAGAGAAAGCATACATCGGAGACTTAACAGCACACCTGAAAGCTTTAGAAAAAAAAGAAGCAGACACGCCCAGGAGGAGCAGAAGACTGGAAATAATCAAACTGAGGGTGGAAATCAACAAAATAGAAACGCAGAAAACAGTCCAAAGAATCAATGAAACAAAAAGTTGGTTCTTGGAGAAAATCAACAAGATCGACAAACCGCTATCCAAACTAATTAAACGACAGAGAGAGAACACGCAAATAAATAAGATCAGAAATGAAAAGGGGGACATAACCACAGACACAGAGGAAATTCAGAGACTCATTAGATCTTACTACAAAAGCTTGTATGCCGCAAAACTAGAAAATGTAAAAGAAATGGACATGTTTTTAGATAAGTGCCACATACCAAAGCTAAACCAAAACCAGGTGAACGATCTAAATAGACCTGTTAGTCGCGAAGAACTAGAAACCGTTATCAAAAATCTACCTTCCAAAAAAAGCCCAGGACCAGATGGTTTCAATGCAGAATTCTACCAGAACTTCCAAGAAGAGCTAATACCTATACTCCTTAATGTATTTCACAATATAGAAACAGAAGAGTCATTGCCAAATTCCTTTTATGAAGCTACAGTTACCCTGATACCAAAACCACACAAAGACCCAACCAAGAAAGAAAATTACAGGCCTATCTCACTCATGAATATCGACGCAAAAATTCTCAATAAAATACTGGCAAACCGAATCCAAGAACACATTAGAAAAATTATCCATTATGATCAAGTAGGCTTCATCCCAGAGATGCAGGGCTGGTTCAACATACACAAATCTATCAATGTAATCCAGCATATAAATCAACTGAAAGAAAAAAACCATATGATCATTTCATTAGATGCCGAAAAAGCATTTGACAAAATTCAACACCCCTTTATGATAAAAGTCTTGGAGAGATTAGGGATACAAGGGTCATACCTAAATATAATAAAAGCTATTTACAGCAAGCCGTCAGCTAACATTAAATTAAATGGAGAAAAACTCAAAGCCATCCCACTAAAATCAGGAACACGACAAGGATGTCCACTCTCTCCATACCTCTTCAATATAGTGCTTGAAGTTCTAGCAATAGCAATAAGACAACATAAAGGGATCAAGGGGATTCATATCGGAAAAGAAGAAGTTAAGCTCTCGTTATTTGCAGATGATATGATAGTATACATAAGCGACCCCAAAAACTCTACCAAAGAACTCCTACAGCTGATAAACACCTTTAGTAATGTGGCAGGATACAAGATCAACTCCAAAAAATCAGTGGCCTTCCTATACACTAAGGATAAGGAAACAGAGAGGGAAATTAGAGAAGCATCACCTTTCACGATAGCCACAAATAGCATAAAATATCTTGGGGTAACTCTGACCAAGGATGTGAAAGATCTATTTGACAAGAACTTTAAGTCTTTGAAGAAAGAAATTGAAGAGGACACCAGAAAATGGAAAGATCTTCCTTGCTCCTGGATTGGGAGGATCAACATAGTAAAAATGGCAATTCTACCAAAAGCAATCTATAGATTCAATGCAATCCCCATCAAGATCCCATCAAAATTCTTCACAGATCTGGAGAAGACAATAATCAACTTTATATGGAAAAACAAAAAACCCAGGATAGCCAAAACAATCTTATACAACAAAGGAGCGTCTGGAGGCATTACCATCCCTGACTTCAAACTCTACTACAGAGCTACAGTATTGAAAACAGCTTGGTATTGGCATAAAAACAGAGAAGTCGACCAATGGAATCAAATAGAAGACCCTGACATTAACCCACAAACCTATGAACACCTGATTTTTGATAAAGGAGCTAAAAGTATACAATGGAAAAAAGAGAGCATCTTCAACAAATTGTGCTGGCAAAACTGGATGTCAACCTGTAGAAGAATGAAAATAGATCCATATCTATCACCATGCACAAAACTCAAGTCCAAATGGATTAAAGACCTCAATATCAGTCTGAACACACTAAACCTGATAGAAGAGAAAGTGGGAAGTACTCTACAACACATGGGCACAGGAGACCACTTCTTACATACAACCCCAGCAGCACAGACATTAAGGACCTCGTTGAATAAATGGGACCTCCTGAGACCAAGAAGCTTCTGTAAAGCAAAGGACACTGTCGCTAAGACACAAAGGCAACCCACTAACTGGGAGAAGATCTTCACCAACCCCGCAACTGACAAAGGTCTGATCTCCAAAATATATAAAGAACTCAAGAAACTAGACTGTAAAAGGCTAACCAACCCAATTATAAAATGGGGCATTGAGCTGAACAGAGAATTCTCAACAGAAGAACTTCAAATGACCAAAAGACACTTAAGGTCATGCTCAACTTCCTTAGCGATCAGGGAAATGCAAATCAAGACAACTTTAAGATACCATCTTACACCTGTCAGAATGGAGAAAATCAAAAACACCAATGATAGCCTTTGTTGGAGAGGTTGTGGAGAAAGGGGTACACTCATCCATTGCTGGTGGGAATGCAAACTTGTGCAACCACTTTGGAAAGCAGTGTGGCGGTTTCTCAGGAAATTCGGGATCAACTTACCCCTGGACCCCGCAATACCACTCTTGGGAATATACCCAAGAGAGGCCTTATCATACAACAAAAGTATATGCTCTACTATGTTCATAGCAGCATTGTTTGTCATAGCCAGAACCTGGAAACAACCTAGATGCCCTTCAATGGAAGAATGGATGAAGAAAGTATGGAATATATACATATTAGAGTATTATTCAGCAGTAAGAAACAAGGACTTCTTGAATTTTGCATACAAATGGATGGAAATAGAAAACACTATCCTGAGTGAGGTAAGCCAGACACAAAAAGAGGAACATGGGATGTACTCACTCATATTTGGTTTCTAGCCATAAACCAAGGACATTGAGCCTATAATTAGTGATCCTAGAGAAGCTAAATAAGGAGAACCCAAAGAAAAACATATAGGCATCCTCCTGAATATTAACCTTCAGCAAGCGATGAAAGGAGACAGAGACAGAGACAGAGACCCACATTGGAGCACAGGACTGAATTCTCAAGGTCCAAATCAGGAGCAGAAGGAGAGAGAGCACGAGCAAGGAACTCAGGACCGCCAGGGGTGCACCCACACACTGAGACAATGGGGATGTTCTACTGGGAACTCACCAAGACCAGCTGGCCTGGGTCTGGAAAAGCCTGGGATAAAACCAGACTCTCTGAACATAGCGGACAATGAGGACTACTGAGAACTCAAGAACAATGGCACTGGGTTTCTGATCCTACTGCACGTACTGGCTGTGTGGGAGCCTAGGCAGTTTGGATGCTCAACTTACTAGACCTGGATGGAGGTGGGGGGTTCCTTGGACTTCCCACAGGACAGGGAACCCTGATTGCTTTTCGGGCTGGGGGGGGGACTTAATTAGGGGAGGGGGAGGGAAATGGGAGGCGGTGGCTGGGAAGAGACAGAAATCTTTAATAAATAAATAAATTAAAAAAAAAAGAAAAAAAAACAAACCAAATCAGACCAAATTAAAAGATATCCAAGTATAGTTGGACTCCTGCGCTCTTGGGTGGCCCCTGGAGGAACCAGAAAGCTGCCAAAGCAACCCACCAGGGGAAAAGAGGGAAAACCACGTCTTTATTTCCAGGAGCAGTTTAAAGAGCCTGTGGGAGTAGTCTTGACCATTCCTGGGGAGGGGTCAAGGTTTAGAAGCACAGGGGCAGGGCATCCAGAGATGGAGGCCTGAGATTAGGATTTATATTCCAGACCCTTTGTATAGGGGTGGCAGGAAGCTGAGGTGATTTTTATGACCAACCTTTAGGTTCTCTTCGGTAAAAGGGGCATTGACTCAAGTCTGGCATTGGGCAATGTGGGGCAGGGAAGAGCTGGATATTGGTGTGTTGCAAGGAACCACTCATTCATTCTGACCACCCAGATCTGAAATAATCACACAGAAACTATATTAAACTATATTAATTAAATCACTGCCATAAGGAACCTCTTCAGTGCCCATCATCCTTTTGAAGTAGCTTGGTGCTGCTACGAACAGATGTGTCTCATTGTCGTGAAAAGTCTTAAGTTCTTAAACATTTTAAATGCCATATTCTCTAGTCTTTGAAAGGTTTGAAGAATGCCTATCCATCTGAAATATATCTCTATACATCTAAAAAAATCTAACTAACATGACTAAAAGCTTGACTATTATAGATGATTATCTATTACCCTATATTTCTTAATTATACATTATATTTTATTTATTTATTTTTAAAAATTATTTATTTATTGTGTATACAGTGTTCTGCCTGCATGTATGACTGCAGGCCATAAAAGAGCACCAGATCTCATTATAGATCATTGTGAGCCACCATGTGGGTGCTGGGAATTGAACTCAGGACCTTTGGAAGATCAGGCAGTGCTCTTAACCTCTGAGCCATCTCTCCAGCCCCTATACATTATATTTTTAAATGAACTACATAATCACAATACTTTAATCAAGAGCAGAAATATGCATATAACAAGTGACCTTAAATTTGTATCAATAAACCAAGATTCATACCAATGCAAATCTCTATATCATATCCCCCCTTTAAATGTAAACAAACAATTATAAACAATATTTGGGAATATGGGAATAGTTCTGTCCATACTGCTTCCTGCTGTTTGGGGACCCTGTTAATCAGGTCTTTCACGGTGTATCCTGTGTGCTAGGTTCATCTCAGTCAGCAATTGGGCAAAATATTTTCTTTGTTGGGGTGTTCACAGACATCTTTCTGGGAGTTTTGTTCCATGAAACCATATTGGTCTGGAAGGATTCCACAGGTTCTCATCCTCTGTGGAAACAAAAGAAGAACCTCTTTTCCAAAGCAACATATCCTTAGGTCCAAATTTGAAAATTGTGATACCTTTATAATATATGTGCTGATTTAGCTTAGCAGCCCATACAATGGAATGTCTCTCTGTACTTAGCTCCTTCACAATCAAAATATTCAAAGAAAACACAAAAATATACATAATCTAGACTCTCTGTGAATTTTCCATCTTTACGTGGCTTATTTTTCTTTACTCCTTTTAATTTATGACTATCTATTCTCTGTCTCTTTAAAGACTTTTTTACTTCTTTTTTAACTCTCTATACTCTTTCTTCTCTCTTCCAAGCCTACATACATTTATTCACACTGTGACCCATTTAGAGGTCTTTTATGTCTGAATCTGTCCTATTGTGAATCTGTAATTCTTTAGTGTCCAGAAGAGCTTTTAAAATACCAAGCAGCTTGGTTGTGGCTGCTCTGGATGTTGGCTCCACCTCTCTCCACTTTCAAAATGGTGGACATACCATTTCTGCTAGCTCTGGGACCACCACACTCAGCACTTTAACTCTGAGAATGAGTGTGCAGCACATAAACCCTTTTTATCTTAGTAATAGCTAAATCTGCCATGCAGTGCACTGCACGGTCTGGAAATATCTTTGTGTATGGCAGCATAAATCTGCCATGTTCTCCCACCTGCTCAAGCCTAGTAGTCCTGATCCCGCCGCCTGCCCAGGCAGGGAGCACTGAGCAGTGGCTGTGGTCTCAGCTACTTTTCTCCCAACCCTGAGTGGGCACATAAACACCCGGGCCCACAAATGCTATCGAAATGCTCTATAGCTAGAGTTCATGCTGGCGGCACAGCCCAGGAAGCCACATTTTAAAACTGCACAGCTTTTTTTTCTGCAGCTGCTGCTGAGTCAGGAAAACCTCTTTTTTGTTTATTTTTTGTTTTTCGAGACAGGGCTTCTCTGTAGCTTTGGAGCCTGTCCTGTAACTAGCTCTTGTAAACCAGGTTGGCCTCAAACTCACAAAAATTCGCCTGCCTCTGCCTCTTAAAGGTGTGTGCCACCACCGCCCTCTCTTAAAGAAGCTGCAGCACACCACCAGCAAACAGCAAGAAGCTGGTTTTGTTGTTGTTTGTTTGTTTTTTGTCTAGAATTCCTTTTCAAGCCTTCTCAGGTTTTTTTTTTCCTTCTCAGGTTTTTTTTTTTTTAATTTTATTTATTATGTATACAATATTCTGTGTGTTTGCCTGCAGGCCAGAAGAGGGCATCAGATCTCATTTCAGATGGTTGTGAGCCACCATGTGGTCGCTGGGAATTGAACTCAGAACCTTTGGAAGAGCAGGCAATGCTCTTAACCACTGAGTCATCTCTCCAGGCCCCTCCTTCTCAGGTTTTTAAGTGGATTTAGTTCACCACATTGGTGTCAATTTGTTGCAGTGGGCCGCTTGTTTGTCCCAGCCACCCAGAACCAAAATAATCACACAGAACCTATATTAATTAAATCACTGCTTGGCCCATTAGTTCTAGCTTCTTATTGGCTAACTCTTACATCTTAAATTAACCCATTTCTGTTAATGTGTATATCACCATGAGGTCGTGGTCAACCAACAAATTTTCAGCAAGTCTATCTCAGGTGGGGATCCATGGCATCCCTGACTCTGCTTTCTTCCACCCAGCATTCAGTCCAGTCCTCTCTGCCTAGCTAAGGTGTGCCCTATCAACAGGCCAAGGCAGTTTCTTTATTCATTAATGATAATCACAGCACACAGAGGGGACTCCCACATCATTGGTGGGTCCAAGCTCAGTGAGAGGTATGGCTGGAAAGGCATCCTGTTTACTGTCATCCTGGAGATGTGAGGCATCTGCTTCTCAGGGGAGGTGAGAAGGCAGGTGTTTAGGAAAAAAGAATATTATTACTTGTCTTGTTTATATCACCAAAGATGAGTATCCCAGGATGAGGTGCAGGTTGGCCCTTCATTGTGGCATCTTGGAAAACCCGAGGGTGGAAGGTCCTGTCTGCTGGACAGACCAAGTGTCCTGAGTAGGTGCCCACTTGAGCCTGGGGAGATGGTATCAGCATTGGTGTCCCAGGAGCTTGGCAGCTGAGGGTGTGGTGAGGATTACCGTGTGAGGTCCTGTCCACTGAGGTTCAAGAGACCTAGGAGTTAACTGTTTGAGGAGTACTCTGTCCCCTGGGGAGAGCAGGGCAGGTTTAGGGGCAAGAGGGTCCACTGGTGTGGTGGCAGGGAGACAACTGTCAGCGTGTGAATGGGAGAAGGGACCTTAAAAGGGAGAGGTAGGGTAGATACCCTGCCAGTGGAGGAGTTTGGACTGGGAGGTGACAGTTAAGGAGAAAGGGCCTGCCATAAAACAGCTCATAAGGGCTCAGGCCCATAGGGGAGCATGGGGTGGCCCTTCGGTGAGTAAGGGCAATGGGGAGAAGGGAGGGCCAAGATAACCTGAGTTCAATGGAGAGCTTGGTTAGCTGTTGTTTGATGAGTCCATTGGCCCTCTCCACCTTTCCCTAGGATTGTGGGTGGTTGGGGGGTATGGAATTGCCAGATGTTGAGAGTTTCTGACATAAGCTCCATGACCCTGGAAGTGAAGGCTGGCCCCATTGTCTGTCTGGATGGTTTGTGGGACACCAAGCCGAGGAATGATGTGGTCCGGGAGTACCTGAGCCACCACATCTGCTGTTTTCCTGGAGACGGGAAACGCTTCTATCCATCCTGTAAAAGTGTTCACAAGTGTTAAGAGATAACGAAGTTTTTTTATGAGTAGGCATGTAAGTGAAATCAACCTGCTAATCTTTGCCCAGTTGGTGTCCGTGAAGCTGGTGTAGAGACTGACGTATGTGGAGAGCCCCCTGTGGGTTGGTCTGGGCACACGTCTGGCAGGAGGAGTGAACCTGTAAAATACGATCTCGGAGATGGGTGGGATCAAAAAGAGGCTCCAAGAAGCGGAACAAAGCTTTGGGGCCTATGTATAAGGTCTGGTGGATCTCTGAAATGATTGACAGTGCCTGGTCTTGAGGAAGGATGTGACAGTTATTTAAATAGAACCATCGATTTGTGCCCCCCCCCCTTTTATAAGCTTGTCCCTCTCTATAGGTTGGTAACAGGGCTGATAGGAGGGAGTCAAGAACAAAATATGTTCTGTGGAATCTGAGAAGCTGGAGGCCAGCCCCCAGGCCACTGGGTTAGAGCTGGCATTGCCTAAGGCCACTGGGTCCTTGGAGGACTGATGTCCCCGACAATGAATAATGGCTACTTCTGCAGGGAGCTGGCCACCTGTGCTCATTCAGGCTGCCGAGGTGCAGTCACCTGTGCTCGTTCAGGCTGCAGCAGTGTGGTCCACCTGTACTTGTTGAGGCTGCAGCCCTGTGTGCGACCGCGGTCACTTCTGGATTCTTTGTGATTCAGATGCCACTCTGAACTCTTGGGCAGATCCATGAGGAAGCTGACCAGCAGGAAGAGGTCAGCATTTCAGCTATCCTCAGTTACTTTGAAAAGAGCCTTTTTTCTTCCTCTATTTCTATTAGGAAGAGGCTTTTTTCTTTCCTTCATTTTTAGTTTATGGGACCTTTTAATTTTTAGGCTTGTTTAAAATCTTTCCCCTTTTTTACTGAGAAAATCCTTTTTTCTTGATTAAACATTTCTCCATTTTCCACAGAGAAATTTCCTTCCTTTCCTTCCCCCTTCTCTATTGGGAAGATTTCCTTTTTTATTTCCTTTCTTTTCCTTTTCTCTACTGAGAAGTTTCCTTTTTCCTTTTTTGCTCTTTGTCTCAGGGCCTTGTAGCCCTTCTCAGTTGTAAATCTGTTTCATCAGATGGAGAGGGGGAGAGTCATCTCCACAGGCTTGGCTCTCCTCACTTTTACTTTCCTCTGAAACAGCACTCTTGTCTTTCTGAGAAGAGCTTCTCCTCTGCTGACAACAGTTTCCAGGCAGAATGTGCTCCCTTTCACTTCCCTGTTTCAGATCGAGCTTTAAGAGACACCTCACTCTGCAACAGCTCCAGATATTTTAAATTAAATTATATAAAGGTCAAATTTTTAATGGTATGGACTCTCCTTTCTGATGAGCTCTCCTCAAAGCTCTCAACACTTGCTTCTGGGGCTGGAAAGATGGCTCAGCAGTTAAGAACACTGGCTGCTCTTCAGAGGTTCTGGGTTCAGTTCCCAGCAGCCACATGGTGACTCACAACCATCTGCAATGAGACCTGGTGTCCCCAGCAGAACACTGTATACATAATAAGTAAATAAAATCTTTAAAAAGGAAAACTCTTGCTTCCACACCGCCAGTTTTAACAGAGCATGAGGAGCTGCCTGAAACCAAATGGCAGTGTCGTTTAATTAAGATCAAAAGCTCTGCAGCTGTTTCTCCTTCCCTTCCACTCTGCTTCCTTTTAACAGGCATTTTAATAGCTGCACATACTTCCCTGAGATGGGAAGTGTCCCGTGACCCTGCCAATACTGGAGTCCTCTTACCCCGAGAGCATGCTTCCTCCAGTCCTTCAAAGTGTCCAGAACAACTGTACGTCTTCACACCTCACATCAGGCCCCAAATGTTGTCGATAGGTGGGGGTTCACACAGGTCTGTGGAAGAAGACACAGGGCACAGGGCACCTTAAGAACAATGTTAGCCTTTCCAGTTTCGGCGGGGGTGGGGTGGGGTGGGGACACCAAGCCTCTCTCGGGTGGAGACACCTTCCCTTAGCCAAGGGCCTCTTTATTGTTCTCCACCTTACACCTTTAGCAAGTTGATGTCCACATTCCTAAACATCCTACCTAAGCTTCCAAAGGGACAACGCCAATGAAACTGTTGATTAAGGAATATCTCAGTGTGCTAGGCTTTTCCCAGCCAAGTTTCACATAGGCTTCGTACCCTTGGGGATCTCTCAGACGCAATTCACATATGCCAAACAGAAGGTGCTGAAGACAGAGGCCAACTAAGGGTGCATGCCAACGCTCAGGAACCAGCTGCAGCTGTGCGGGAGTTCTCCCTACGGTCAGTCCTGTCCGGTGGCAACAGTGCCTGATGCTGTCATTGTCCTA
This sequence comes from Microtus oregoni, assembly GCF_018167655.1. NCBI lineage: Eukaryota > Metazoa > Chordata > Mammalia > Rodentia > Cricetidae > Microtus > Microtus oregoni. The sequence goes on along the minus strand of NW_024543830.1, from coordinate 2,481,034 downwards.
ACCGGACTCTGCTCACTCTGACTTGTCTGGACTTTCACCTGGTTATAAGACTAACAATCCCTCTGAAAGCTGCTTGATTTCTTTCCAACAAATGTCTTTCCGTTACTTACATGACTCCATTTCCATTACTCAGAATCAGGAATCCTGACTCAGACAGAAACGTTCCTTTGTCATGGGGAGTGGAGGAGAGAAAGATGGCATGAAGGGGAATTGTGAACCTGCAAACTCACTGTTTTGTGGGGAGCAGACGGAGACAGTATCTCTTTAGCCCCAGGCTGGTCTGAAATTCACTATGTAACCCAGACTGGCTTCAAACTTGCCTTGATCTTCCTGCCTTGGCCCCTGAGCACAAAGACTGCACACCTGTATATACCCATTCTTGATACCAATCTGGGGGTTCAAAGTCACACTAAAGGAAAACGGGGTGAGAGGAGCCATGGAGGCCATTGGTGTATAAAGACAGAGCCCTGATGACACCCCGGCTCTCTGAGTTCTAAAGTTCACCTCACTCTGAACTTTTTGTCATTTTGAATCAGGCTCACACACAACCCAAGCTGGCCTTGAACTCCCAAAGATGATGATGAGTTTCTGTTCTTCCTGCCTCTGTTCCCCAAGTACTAGTACTACAGGTCTACACCACCACGCCCAGTTTATGCAGTGTAGGAACTGAACCCAGGGCTCCGCGTATGCCAGGCAAATGGTCTTTTTACTGAGTTCCATCTCCAGCTACCAACGACTGTTTTTACAGGCACACATTAGCAAGACATAGCTCTTCATTTACTAAACAGATATTTATTACACATTCTAAGCTACGAAATAGATATGTGGGCTGGAGAGATGTCTCAGCAACTGAGAGCACTGGTTGCTTCCATAGACAAACTGGATTCGGTTACCCCTACCCACGGGGTAAGTCACAAGTATCTGGAACTCCAGTTCCAGGGGATCTGATGTCCTTTTCTGACTTTCAAGGGCACCAGGAACATATGTGGTTCACATACATACATGCAGACAAAACACAGATATACATAAAATAAATCTTTACGCCGGGCGGTGGTGGCGCACGCCTTTAATCCCAGCACTCGGGAGGCAGAGGCAGGCGGATCTCTGTGAGTTCGAGGCCAGCCTGGTCTACAAGAGCTAGTTCCAGGACAGGAACCAAAAGCTACGGAGAAACCCTGTCTCGAAAAATCAAAAATAAATAAATAAATAAATAAATAAATTTTTACACAAAGAAACAAATATGATATCTCTCATTTATTTATTTATTTATTTATTTTTGGCTTTTTGGGGTTTTTTTGAGACAAGGTTTCTCTACAGCTTTGGTGCCTGTCCTGGAACTAGCTCTTGTAGACAAGGCTGGTCTCGAACTCCCAGAGATCTGCCTGCCTCTGCCTCCTGAGTGCTGGGATTAAAGGCCTGGCTTTCTCTCTTTTTATATAGTATTATTATATGGCCAGATAATACAGGCTCTAAGCATAATAAACTATAGTGGCCATCACATGACCATCTCCCTTGGTAATTAACATGTAAGCTAAGGCCTGAAAGTAGAGAGGGAAGAAAACAATTCAAAGAAACTCTTAGTGGGAAAAAGAGACAAGAAGGGAATTCTGAAAGACACATGGAACTCAGGAAGTCAGTAAAGTCCTTAAGAACAAAAGGGACAAGGGAGAGAATGTAGCAAGAAACCCAGGTGGTGGGACACTCCTTAGTACTATTAGTGCTTGGGAAGCAGAGGAAGGAGGATATCTGTGAGTTTAGGGCCAATGTTGTCTATCTACATCCATGTCCTGAGTTCCAGGACAGTCAAGGCTACTTAGTGAGATATTATCTGAAAACAGACAGACAGACAAGAGGAAGAGAGGGAAAGAAGTTTAGATATAGCCAGGTGTGTAGCAAATGCCTTAAATCCCCGCATATGTGGGAGGCAGAGGCAAGTGAATCTTTATGTGTTCGAGGCCAGCCTGGTCTACAGAGCGAGTTCCAGGACAGCCAGGGCTACATAGAAAGGGTTTCTGGGGTGGGGGGAGATTACTTGGTGATTTGGAGGGGAATCAAAGCATTTTTAGGAATCAGAGTGTATTTACAGAAATTTGGCATTTGATCTTCTGGAGCAATGGGGTAGCAACTGGCTTGCCGAGATAATTAAAGAAGCATTTTGGAAGTAGGTCCACAGGGAAATGAATAGATATAAGGAATGCATACTGGGCGGCACACACTGAGCTGGGAATGACATAGAGGGGGCAGCATGTGCCTGCACAAAGATGACACAAATTAGGGAGGTACTTCACCTTTTGGGGAAAACTGAGAGCCTTTCTTCTAAAATCTGGAGTGAGAAAAGGGTGCCCCCTGGTCTTAGTCTATACAATATCGTGCTTGAAGTCTTAGCTAAAGCAAAAGGACAATAAATGGGGAAAAGATGGAGCAAGTGCAGGTAGGAAAGGAAGAAATCAGATCATGTATATTTGCAGGTGACAAGACCCTCCCCTTGAAAGGTCCTGAGGACACTCTCAGATCTGATGAATACTTTCAGCACAGTGACATAATACAAAGTCAATCTGCAGCAGACAGTGGCAGCGGTAGGGCACGCCTTTAATCCCAGCACTCGGAGGGCAGAGGCAGGTGGATCTCAGTGAATTCAAGGCCAGGTCTACATAGTGAGTTCCAGAAGAGCCAGGGCTTTTACACAGAGAAATCCTATCTCAAAAAACCAAAAACCAAAAGAAAAAAAATCAACATACAAAAATTAGTAGCTTTTCAATATACTAATAAACTTGTAGAGAAAAAAAATATCCCACTCACAATAGCTTCAAAAGGAATAAACCTTAATGAGGTGAAATACTGCGGCAAGGAAAACTTGAAGACACTGAAGAAGACACTAGAAAACAAAAGGACTTCCACGATTGTGTAATGGCCGAATTAATATTGCGAAACTATATAATTACCAAAGCAAAACTATCTACAGAGTCATCATAATCACCACCAAAATTCAATGGCATCCCACACAGAACTAGGGAAAGGATTTCCCACGGAAGCCAGATCCCAGCGCCTGAGAGGATTAGGGTTTTAAGTCATCCTCCCCTTCATAGTGAGTTTTACATCACCTTACTCTACGTGAGATGTTGTTTAAAACCAATAAAAATCCTTTGGAAAGAGAAAACAATATTTCACTAAAAAAAGGCAAAAGATTGCCATAATAAAAACCCATTACTTTGTATGATAATCTCAAAACTGATGAAAAGTGGGTATTAGCGGGGAGGAATCACGATTTAGATCACACAGGAAGCATATAACCTTGCTCGGAAGGACCGCCTTAGGATGCTGTGCCTGTGTGGCTGGTCTGTGTACACTGAGGTGGGGCAGATATCCACCCAGCCATCTCCATGGTCTGGCCATGAGGAGGAGCTCCAGGCCAGCTTTCTTGCACAGTCTGAGGCTCAGTTACCTTTGGTGACCCAGGATACAACGTAGTCCTCTTGATTTTGTTCAAAGTTAATTTAGCACCTCACAGTCCCAATTAGGTAGGTGGGTTTTTTGTTTTTGTTTTTGGTTATAATGTTTGGGTTTTCCTTTTATTTTTATTTTTTTAACTTTTCTTTCAAAATAGGATTTCTCTGTGTAACAGTCCTGGCTATCCTGGAACTCCCTCAGTAGATCAGGCTGGCCTCAAACTCACGGAGACCCGCCTGCCTCTGCTGAGATTAAAGGCATGTACCACCACATCCCAGCTCACAATGTTAATTCTACCAATCCATCAGCATGGGATGTCTTCCCATTTTCTAGAATGTCTTTTTCTACCTCTTTCTTCAGTTTTAAAATCCATTGCAAAGGTTCTTCACTGTTTTGGTTAGGGTTATTCCTAGATACTTCATTTTCTCTGAGTCTGTGCCAGGCAGTGGTGGTGCACGCCTTTTAATCCCAGAACTCAGGAGGCAGAGGCAGGCAGATCTCTGTGAGTTTGAGACCAGCCTGGTCTAGAAGAGCTAGTTCCAGGACAGGCTCCAAAGCTACAGAGAAATCCTGTCTCGAAAAACCAAAAGAAGAAGAAGAAGAAGAAGAAGAAGAAGAAGAAGAAGAAGAAGAAGAAGAAGAAGAAGAAGAAGAAGACGACGACCAACATTTTCTCTGAGGCTATCATGGATGGGACAGTGTTCACCACCACACGACCCTCTCTTTATGTGAAAGGACCAGTGTTAGTAAGGCAGATGCTTGCTGTGCTTGGGCTGGCTAGAGTCCCTTTAGGATGCTTGTTGGTGATGTATAAAAAAAAAAGCTACTGATTTGTGCAGGTTCTTTCTATATCCTGCCACATTGCCGAAATTGTTTCTCAGTTTTAGGAGTTCTCTGGTAAAATTTTTGGGATTTCTAATGAATAGAATCACATCATCTGCTACTAGGGATAGTTTTACTTTTCCTTTCTCTGATTGTATTTGTTTAATCTCCTTCTCTTTCTTATTGCTCCAGCTAGTATTTCAAACACAATGTTGTCTTGTTCCTGACTTCAGTGGGGTTGCTTCATGCTCTTCAGCATTTAGAAAGATGCTGGCTGCGAGTTCCTCTCATAGGTAGCTTTTATTGTGTTGAAGTAGCTTCCCTTCTAGACCTATATTTTCTAGGACTTTTGTTGGGTTTTGTGAAAGGCCTTTTCTGTTTTTCTATTGAGATGATCAGGTGATTTTTTTAACCTTTAAGTCCATTTAGAGATTTATTACATTTATTGACTTATATATGTTGAACCATCTCAGCATTTCAGTGATAGAGCTGGCTTGGTCATGGTGTATAATCATTTATATATATATATATATATATATATATATATATATATATTCTAGCTACAATAGTGGTTCTTCAAATGATTAAATATAGAATTACGACTATATAACCAAATAATTCTGCTTATAGGTACTTACTCAAGATAAATAAAAACTTCATGTTCATGACTGGAAAGATGTCACAGCAGATAAAGAAACTAGCCACAAAACCTGACATCCCGAGTTTGATCCTTCACACGGCAGAGGGAGAGAACCAACTCTCTCAAGTTGTCCCCTGACCTCCACATGCACTTGTAAACACATACACACACAAGCACACACACACACATGCGCACACACACACACATGCACTCACACATGCACACACACACACTCTTCTTTTTTTCAAAGAATAAATCATATTATTTTTAAAAGTTCAAGGTGATGATCATAAATACAGGACACAGAAGGTTTATAATGGCCAATATAGTTTGGCAGCAAACAGCTGTGATTGGCATGTAGGGGGTTCTAAAGGATGCCAGTTACTTAGGTCATCTGTTGGGGGGTTCTGAAGGACCACTGCAGTTCATCAAGCTACTTGTGGCTACTCCTAAAGCCAGTCTAGAAAGACACAAGAGATTCAAATCACCCCAATCTGTAACCTCTTAGCTTATTTAAAGTAGGTGTGGATTCCTCTAATATTTCTCAGTATCTCTGAAGGAAACCATGCTCACATTGTCACCAGTACCCTTTGACAAAAGCCATGTGGACAGATATAATGCCATAATGCTTTTGAGGCTTAATTGTCATCCCCGTCTCAGACTGCCCCTCCTAAGCCGTCATAGCTGCACATACTGGAATGACACAGGAGGACAACTTAAACATTATCAGAACTAGAGACTACAACAAACCAGTGCGAACAGACTGCATCCAGGAGACCCATCATCACTGAAGTCTCCCAAAGCCTTCCCAGGCAGAGCTTTCGAAATGGGCAGCCCATTGCCTTATTAGGAAATTGAGAAACCATGTATCATGTTGGCCACCATTGTCCTGTTTCAACACACTCGCTATCTAAATAAATGCACAAATAAATGTCAAAACAAAAGGACATGGTGGTACCCTCTCGCACTTGGAGTCAGACATGCCATGGTTGCTCCACAAGGCCTCCATGAAATACTATCACTTAGGCTGAGGCAGTAAGATTAGGAGTTCAAGACCAGCTGCCACTCTCCAGTGAATTCCAGGGCAGTCTAGTCTTTATGACAAGTTCCAGAACAGCCAGAACTACATAGAGAGACCCTCTTTCAAAACACAAAATAAACAAATAACAATATGACAGGAAGCAGATTGGTGGTCATTTAGGGTCAGAGTCCTCTAAGGTCGTCTAAGGGCTGGAGAGATCCTTCAGCGGTTAATAGCACTGCCTGATTTTCCAAAGGTCCTGAGTGGTACCTTCTTGAGGAAGAGACATGGTCAGTCGTCCTCATCAACTTAGACCATGAAACCCAATATGGACAAGGTCAACAGAACCACCATACATGGGCTGCACCCGCATGCTTCAGGATTGCCAGGGCATAAATATTATATGTCATTTATATAATCTAATGTGATAATAATATGAATATTGATTTTGATGATGTTTGAATGATTCTCTACACTAAAATCTACTGTTTTATACTTGAAAGGGGTGAATTGTAACCAATAGTGACGGCATATAACTGTAAATTCCAGAACTCAAGGCAACGAGGCAGGAGGATCATGAGTTCAAGACCTGTTTGAGCTACTTTAACAAGACCCTGTCTCAGGAATGATGTGTGTGGGCTGGCGAGGTGGCTCAACAGCTAAGAGCACCTGTTGTTCTTGCAGCAGACCCACGTTCGGTTCCCAGCACCCCCTCGGTGACTCTTGGTCATCTGTAATCACCCAGTTCCAAAAGATCTGAAGCCTCCTCTGGCCTCTAAGAGCTCCTGTGTGTGTGTGGTGCACACACAAACACACGTAAAATTCAATTTAAAACAAAGGTGCGTGTTGGTATCTTACTGTCTGTAAAAGACACCTGCAGAACTGTGCAGGTTAATGTGTTGTCAACTTGACACGAGCTAGGGTCATCTGGGAAGAAGTAACCTGAATCGAGAAGATGCCTCCATCATAGTGGCCTGTAGGCAAGTCTGGCAGGCATTTTTTTCCTTTTTTTTTGGTTTTTGTTTTTTGTTTTTTCAAGACAGGGTTTCTCTGTAGCTTTGGAGCCTGTCCTGGAACTAGCTCTGTAGACCAGGCTGGCCTCGAACTCACAGAGATCCACCTGCCTCTGCCTCCCGAGTGCTGGGATTAAAGGCCCACCCAGCTGCCATTTTCTTGATTTTCAGGCATCGCCCCTGAGTGCAGTGCCACTGCTGAGCATATGGTACTGGGTTGTGTAAGAAAGCAGGCTGAGTAAGTCGTGGAGAGCACCACTGTCCGGAAGTATAAGATGAAACGCACCGCTCTCCGGAAGTATAAGATGAAACGAGCCCTTTCCTTCCTAAACTGCTTTTGGTCCTGGTGTTTATCACAGCAGGAAGGAAACTAGGACTAAACTATTACTCAGAAAAGATGGCCCTGTGGCCCCGGGCTCTGCAGACTAAACCACTGTCAGGGTCATTTCAGGGGTGGGAAACGGTTCAGTCACTCAAGTCCTTGCTCCACAAGCTCGAGAACCTGAGGCTGACCCTCAGCACCCCGGTAAAAATACCACGTGTGGTAGTGTCATATTTAATCCCAGAGCTGGGGAGGAAACTGGAGGATCCCTGGGGGTGTTGGTCAGCTACCCGAGTCTTAATGGTGAGCTCCAGGGCAATGAGCCATTATTCTCAAAGACAATAGACAATGTTTCCGGTGACACTCAGGGCTGTCCTCTGCCCTCACTCACGTGAACACACACGAAACATGAGCACACACAGATTTTAAAAGAATCATTTTGATATCACTTACAAAATACTACAATTATATAGATATAAAACAGTATATGATGTTTTATCTATACTGGCCAAAATTATAATGAAAAATGTCTTTCTGTTGAAGATTTCTTTATTTTTATCTGTTGTGTATGAGAGCTTTGCCTGCATCTGTGTATGTACATCACATGTGCGCCTTGTATCTGAGGGCGTAAGAGGGGCTGGCATTCCCTGGAACTGGAGTTCGTAGCCGAGAACTGAACTCGGGTTCTTTGTGAGAGCAGCCCGATTTCTTAACTGCTGGCCCATTTGTTGTTTTGGTGCCGGGGGCAGCACCCCAGGACCTTGCACAAGTGAGTCACCCTGCCACTGAGCTACAGAGAATACACTCCATTGTCAAGGCTGTGGGGCAACAGGACAATAGTATCTGGTATAGGAATTGTGCCTAATGATATTTTTTTCAGCGCTGGAAACAGAAGCCTAGGTCTTAAACTTGCTTGGCAAGCATCCTATTTAGCACTAAACCACATCTGCAACCCTTCCAAGATACGTTATTAAGGGGAAAGGCAAAAGGCAAGAGTACCTGCAATTGATAAGAAAAACAAAACAAAGCAAAATAAAATCAGTCCGGTGGTGGTGGTGGTGCTTGCCTTTAAATACAAGCACTAGGGAGGCAGAGGAGGGTAGATCTCTGAGTTCAAGGTCAGCCTGTTCTACAGAGTGAGGTCCAGGACAGCCAAGGCTACACAGATAAACCCTGTCTCAAGCCCCCCTCAAAAAGAAACAAAACAAAATCAAACAACAACAACAGCCAAAAAAAAAAAAAAAGTCCAACAGCTGTAATCCCACATCCAGGAAGCTGAGATGAGGCAGGTAGAATGTGAAGAGTTCAAGGCCTGTTTGGTCTGCATAGCAAGTTCTGAGTCAGAGCTTTTTGTTTGTTTGTTTGGTTGGTTGGTTGGTTGGTTGGTTTGGTTTGGTTTTTTGAAACAGTGTTTCACTGTGTAGCCCTGGCTATCCTGGAACTTGTTCTGTAGACCAGGCCTGCTTTGAACTCACAGCTTCACCTGCCTCTGCCTCCCGAGTGCTGGGATTAAAGGTGTGTGTCACAACCACCCTGCTTTGTTTTTAAGTTTTTAAAAGATGTGCTTTATGTGTGTAAGTGTTTGCTAACATGTGTGTCTATGAACCACTTGAGTGCCTGGTGCCCGTGGTCAAACGCAGGCTTCAGATGCCCTAGACCTGGAGTTACAGTGGGTTCTGGGACTGGAACCAGAGTCCTCTGCAGGAACAAGTGCGCTCAACCACTGAGCCATCTCTCTGGGCTCCTACCTTAGCTTTTTGAGATAGTGTCTCTCACTGAACCTAGAGGTAACTAGTTCTGTCGGACTGGCTGGCCAGGGAGACCCCACGACCTGCATGTCTCCTTCCCCCAGCTCTGTGATTGCAGATACCAGCTACTGGCTCTCACATGCGTGCTGGGCATCTGAACACAGTTCCTCATCACTTGCACAAGAAGCACTTTAACCCACTGATCCATGCCCCCAGGACCAGTCAACCATCCTTAATCAAGGTTCGGTGAAGTGTGCCTTTATCTTGTGTCAACATACAAATCTGGCTAAAGTGCTCTGAAGCTGGAAGCCACCGGCGTAGTCAGTGCCAACAGGGATTGTACGAACACTGGTGAGATATGCAGAGGAAAGCATATGACTGATTCTGCAACCCTTCGGTTTAGCAACATCACTTAAAGGGCATCAAGTATCCCAAAGGAACAAACACACTGAGGGGTGCCTAGAGGACACTGCACCCAGCAATCAGCCAATCTGGGGCAGGATGAGAGAGGTACACACTCGGGGGTCCCTAAAGGACACTGCACCCAGAAATCAGCCAATCTGGGGCAGGGTGAGAGAGGTGCACACTCGGGGGTCCCTAGAGGACACTGCACCCAGCAATCAGCCAATCCGTGGCAGAATGAGAGAGGTGTTGTTGTCTGAGCCAAGGTCTGCTATGAGGCCTACATAGCAAAATCTCTGTATCCCACTGGCTCAACCTCCACCATGCTGAAATTAGAGGCAAATGGCACTGCACTCTGTTTAGGCAGTGCTGTTTTAAGAGGTCCCGGACCCTGTCATGACAGAATTAATAAAATCCTCATGCTTTTGCATCGGCTGTGGTGTGTGAGATGGTCTCTGGGGGCGACTCCTTCTCGGTGTTTGGAGGTGTTTGGACGCTAGAGTCCAACAGTTCCTAATGACAATGCAGTATAAAGATTAATATTACTCAAAAAACCTACAAATACCCTCACTCAACCAACCAGATTTAAACAGAATACAACCAGGTTGTAGCCACACTGAGTTCATTAAGTGAGAAACACTTCCCTTCTCCTGATTTCTTTCTCTCTGTCCCTTCTCTCTGAGGCCTCAAGAGGGAGAAGAGCTATGAAAATCTGAATCAGCTATAAAGCCAAAAACTTAAAGCATCTGGGCTGTTTCTTTTTTGTTGTTGTTGTTTGTTTGTTTGTTTTTCGAGACAAGGTTTCTTTGGTGTCTGTCCTGGAACTAGCTCTTGTAGACCAGGCTGGCCTCAAACTCACAGAGATCCACCTGCCTCTGCCTCCCGAGTGCTGGGATTAAAGGCGTGCGCCACCACCGCCCAGTTTGGGCTGTTTATTTAAATAACTTCATAGATACGTAATTGACACACACTCTGAGCGTTCAGACTGTACAATTCAATCATTGCTAGTACATTTTATATCTCCTCAAAAAGAAACCCTGTATCTTCAACTCCAGCCTTAGTAATAATTATTCTACTCTCTTTCTGTAGATTTCACCACTCTAAACTTTTTACTGGATTTTGTTGTTATTGTTTTTAACGATAGGGGTTGGAGAGATTGCTCAGTGGTTAAGAGCACTGGCTGTTCTTCCAGAGGTCTTGAGTTCAATTCCCAGAAACCATATAATGGCTCACACCCATCTGTGATGAGATCTGGTGCCCTCTTCTGTCATGCACATATACATGCAGGCAGAACACTGTACACATAATAAATAAATCTTTAAAAAAGAAAAAAAGCAAGCTGGGTGGTGGTGGCGCACGCCTTTAATCCCAGCACTCGGGAGGCAGAGGCAGGTGGATCTCTGTGAGTTTGAGGCCAGCCTGGTCTACAAGAGCTAGTTCCAGGACAGGCTGCAAAGCTACAGAGAAACCCTGTCTCAGAAAACCAAAAAAAAAAAAAAAAAAACCCAAAGCATATAAAGAATGTGATTGGAATCATACATTATTCTTGTTTGGCTTTGGTTCTGCAATTCTTTTACTGCTTATGCATTAATTATCTATCTAAGCTGCAGCTGTGCAGGTGGATGACTTTGAACTCTGATCCTGAGACTACAGGCAGTGCGAACCTCTACCTAGTGAGTTACATCACCAGCTTCATCAGCTCAAGAAACTGTTTTGATAGACCATGTGTTTTCTCTTTGACGTTTAGTTAATTCATTCTTTGATAATTTTATAGATTTACATACTGCATTTTGATCATTTCTACTGTTACCTTCTCTTGCTCCTCTTCCCCACCACCTGAACCTCTTCATCTAGTCTCCCTTCTACATTCATGTCTTGTGTTTATGTATGTTTATGGCAAGTTCATATGAGACCTGTTGAATTTAATTAGAGCTGTTTACACATTGGTGGGCAATAATTTACCAGGACATTGACAACTTACTAGCAAGAAATGTCTCCCCTCACCTAGCAACCAGTAGCTACCAGTAGCTCCTCAGGGAGGAGTGGGCCTAATGAGCCTTTTCCCTATCCACGACTGTGTTGACAGATGCAATTTCATCTGGTGTGACTCCTGCGTTGCTCTCTACGGTACAGTTCACACCACTGTACCATTCACAAGCTGGGCAAGGGCCTGGAGATTGAAAAAACACACAAGAGACCTGGGTCATTCGAAAGGAGATAAGCTAATGCCCTTTATTCAAGCTTAGGAAAAACCTTATATACCTAGCTGCTGCACAATGGAATTCCCCCCAGGCACGTGGGAAATTACCATGCCCAAGATGTAGTAAACACAGGCCCTATAGCTAACCACCAGGAGGGCAGAGGGAGCACAGGAACAAACAGGATGTTAGCTGGAAAATGCAACAAGATGTCTGGCCAGAAACTGTCCTCAACATGAACCCCAGGAGGAGGAGTAGACCCATGGGCCCTACAATCTGGGTCCTAGGCAGGTGACCACAGTCTGTCTGGAGCCACAAGTTCAGTCATCTTACCATGTTCCAAACACAGGCTTCCTCCCTGGCCTCTGGCTTGCACATCCTCCAAAGCTCATCTTCCACAGCATTCACCGAATCGTGGAGGGGGATACAGGGGTCACTTTTAGGACTGATTACTAAACAGGCTCAGCGCTTGAATCAGTCATGAGTCTGCAGTAACCACAAACCACTGCAAAACGAGCCTTCTTCTTCCAATGCTGAGAGGCACCAAATGTTGGAATAGAAGTCCAAACATCAGGGAGGAGTTGCTCCAGACACCACTCACATAACCACAATTGATGCAAAAGCAAGAGGATTTTTATTCTGTCATGACAGGGCCCTTCAGGTTTGGGATATGAAGTCCCTCTGATAGCTGTTACAGTCCATCTTTTAAAGCAAAAAGCCACAGACACAAGGGGGGAACTGTAGGTTGTTTTCCAACTTATTGGATTGGCTTATTCAAAGGGTTACTAGCAGTGATTGGTCTATTCCAGGACAGGAGAGGAACTGCATGATTGGGTAGATAAGAGGAGCATCTGTGGTCCATCCTGACCTCGGTCCAGTGACTAAATCAATACATCAGAAACTGAGTCAACATCTGTGGGTTGTCTTTGCCTCAATTCCCAGAATGGAGTTACGTTTGAAGATTATTCACAAGGACACAGGAGGATAAGCAGTCCAGCATGTATGTGTGGGGGAGACTGTTCCTTTTGTAAACTGCTAACATTCTAAGTTTAGCACATGTGCCAACCACAGATATCCTGTTCTCCTAAGCAAACGGGATGTTCTCATGGGAACAGGCCAGCTGCAGGTCCTGAGGGGGTCCTGAGGGTCTTTCACAACCTGCGAACGTGAACATGCTTAAGTAGTTTGATGGGCACAACGTGTCTACTTAACAGAACAACGGTAGTAATGTCCATGCTAGGACCTCTGATGGCTTTAGTTGCAGGATTCTTGTTGTAATATGAGCGTCGGGGCTGCGTCCCCAGCACCCCAGCCGCCTGGCTAGCTTATGCCCCGAAATAATTACACGGACACTATATTCTTTTAAACATTGCTTGGCCCATTAGTTTCAACCTCAACCCATTTCTAATAATCTATGTAGCCCACGAGGTGGCTTACCAGGGAGATTCTAGCCTACGTCCATCCTGGGTCGGAGCTTCATCGTGTGTGCCCAGGAGAGGGGAGCATGTCGTCTCTGCTCCAGAGAGGAGAGCTGTCGAGTCTGAGCTCACTTCCTCTTCCTCCCAGCATTCTGTTCTGTTTACTCTTCCCACCTATGTTTTAACCTATCAGGGCCAAGCAGTTTCTTTATTGCTTAACCAATGAAATCAACAGATTGATATATGACATTCCCACATGAGATTCTGACCAGGTTTGCAGCACCAAGCATAAATTCCCTCCTGAGGAACATGTTTCAAGTTTAATCAGAGAGCAATCAGCTCATAATAGTCTATCACCAGTGAACGCACTGTACCTGGTGCTTTGGTTGTACAGTACATAGGATCTCATAAATGGGTAAAATTTCAAACTTTTTTAAGTGTGTGTAAATGTTTGCCTGCGTGTATGTATGTATACCATACATACATATGTATGTGTGCTTAGATTTTCCAGAGGTCAGAAGAAGACAGTGTCGGATTCCCCAGAAACAAACTTATAGATGGTTGTCACTTGCCATGTGGGTGCTGGGAACCAAACTCAGTTTCTTTTCAAGAGCAATAATGCTCTTTACAACTGAGCCAATTTTTGATAACTCTCCCAACCCCCATCAATCTACATAACATCTTTCAACACCATGAAAGACAGCCAGCAAGGAAGAGTCTTCCATTTCAGCTCCAGAGAGACTATTCTGTGTCCTGTAAACTAAGGCATTGCCAGTGATGGGTTCTCACCATCTAAGTCTGGTGGGTAATCAAACTTAGCCCTGATAAACTAAGTTTTAATAATTGATCTCTGGGTGTACATGATTTTTCAAGAACTAAAAATGACAGTATAGTAAGCAGTGATTAGAACAAAGACAATATTATGTTAATTAATACCCTTTGAGTTAAGAGAACATAATTGTAATGATCTCTTCTGTCTCTTTAAGAGACAATCCACGCCCACTCCCTCCCCTGTCTACTGAAGGCAGGCTGATCTTTAGTTTCCAGCCTGAGTTCCTTCCCTTTTCCATCTCCCTCTCCCCACTTCTACCCTTCCCCCTTCTGTTTCTCCTCTCTCTCTCTCTCTCTCTCTCTCTCTCTCTCTTCTGCTCTTCTCCCCTTTTCTCTTCCCCCTCCATAACCCACTGAATAAATATCCAACCTCACTCTGCATGGTGTGCCTATGCATGTCTCTGTCTCCTGCCCTCCTGCCACATGTCTCCCTGCCCTAAACCAGCCACCACTCGGAGACCTGCAGCTGTCCCTGCCTGGGACTGGCTGCTCTCAGGGCCTGCTTCCTGCCACCACATGGCCTGCTGCCACCGCTTGGGGACCTGCAGCATTTCTGCTGCCTGCCACCTCCAGGATCCTGCAACATTTTTTGTAATCCATTTCCGTAATCAGGCCTAGGGAGATGGTTCCATGGCTAAGAACACGTGTTGCTCATCCAGGGGAACTAAGTTGGGGTTTCCAGCACCTTGGTTGGATGACTGTGAGCTTCACAGGGGATATGATTTACTCTTTTGGTTTCCATGGACACCAAACACACATGGCGTACACATAAGTAAAAATAGAAATAAGCCAGACAGATGGGTAGTGCATGGCAGTGGCGGCGCACACCTTTAATCCTAGCACTCAGGAGGCAGAGTGATCTCTATAGACCACCCTGGTCTATAGAGTGAGTTTCAGTACAGTCAGGGCTACAGAGAAACCAACCCTGTCTCGAAAAATCAAATAAATAGATAAAACTTTTTAAAAAATCTTCGAAAATTAAAAAAAAAGTAACATTGAAACCAGGCACATTGGTGCAAGCCTTTAATCCCAGCACTCAATAGGCACAGGCAAGAGGTTCTCCATGAGGTCACGGCCAGCCAGAATGACACAATGAGATCCTGTTGTGAAAAAAGAAAAATTCCGTAAATTATCTGCAATAGGTATCCTAGGAGTTAGAAGGAAACTTAGGGAGGGATACAGAATTGGAACACTGAGGACTTTGTTCTTGTTGTTGAGATGGTGTCTCACTGTGTAGTTCCAGCTGACCTAGAACTTGCTATATAGACCATGTTGGCCTTGAACTCACGGAGATCCACCTGACTCTGCCTCCTGAGTGCTGGAATTGAAGGTGTGCACCACCTTGCCTGGCTCATAAATAAACCTTGATCATAGTTTTCAGCCCTTGGTCCCTTTAGTTTCCACACTGCTGCTGAGGAATAGCAGGCACACACAAGCACAAACCAAAGAACTTGTTTATGTTCTTATTTTCTAGAAATATGGCAAGTCTGAAGCTCTCCCTGAGGAGGCAGCTGTGTCTGGAGGACAGTAAGAGGTGTGTGTCCTCATGGAAGAGGCCAGCCCGTCCAGCGCTATCGACGTGGACAAAGGCTTTGCCGTTGCCTTTGTCGTCCTCTTGATTCTCTTTCTAACGGTGATGGTTTATCGGTGTGTAAAGCTGGTGCAGAATCCCTATGAGGCGAGCTCCACAACCACAGACCCATCTCTGAGCTGAAGTACCATAAAACCTGTCAGACTCCTCTCACAAGAGATCTGGAATCCCCACAACCACAGACCCATCTCTGAGCTGAAGTACCATAAAACCTGGTAGACTCCTCTCACAAGAGATCTGGAATCTCCACAACCACAGACCCATCTCTGAGCTGAAGTACCATAAAACCTGGTAGACTCCTCTCGCAAGAGATCTGGAATCGTTTGGGTATTTTTAGCAGGGTCTTAGGCTGCTGGGGCTGGCCTTGAACCCCTGACTCTCCTGTCTCTACCTCCTAAGAATTGAGACTACAGAGAATGCTCCGTCACAGGATTTGAGACGTTTTTATTTGACGTGGTATATGATCCAGACTTCTCTTACCTCCACATTTTCAACCTTCCTATCTGATGATCAGTGATAAGCTCCCGAGAGACAAGAATCTCAGCAGAGAGCAAACACGGGCCCTTTCTTCTTGCTCCTTTTCAGGGAATTTGAATTTATTGGCTAGGCTAAGGTCATGAGTTTCAATTGTCCCATACCTAATGTCTCTGTGATAGGACAGTGGATCTTAATGATGTAATGTACCATGAAGCTTTGCTCGAGGCCCTGCTGAAACTAGACACTGACCTGGAGGTGATCAAATTGATTTGTCCCTTATAAATATAAAGTAGGCAGAAATGGTTAGCATCTGACAAGACCTCCTCAGGATGTCCAATCTGTTTGCTTCTCCAGAGGGCAGCATTCTGGGGTACAGGTGGTCTAATTTGCCT
The DNA here is from genome assembly GCF_018167655.1 of Microtus oregoni. Taxonomy (NCBI): domain Eukaryota; kingdom Metazoa; phylum Chordata; class Mammalia; order Rodentia; family Cricetidae; genus Microtus; species Microtus oregoni. The sequence continues at coordinate 2,464,712 of NW_024543830.1, read as the reverse complement.
GGAGCAAGGCCCCCCTCTCTGTCAGTCCAAGTTCCCTCATCTAAAGTAGCATGACCTGGCTGAGTAGAGTGAAGCGACCAAAGGTTTCAAACCTTAGTCCCTGAATACTAGGATACGATCTGACTTGGGAAAAGTCCATGAAGAATAAAGACTCGTAAAGCAGATGAAGTGGTTCACACCAACAATACCAGCCCTGGAAAGCCCAAGGGGGGAGACTGTCCTGAGCTCTTCGCTTGGGTCATACAGTGATTTCAAAGCAAGCCTGGGCCTCAGGAGCCAGATGGTTGGGGGAAGACACCATCAAGATAAAGATGATGGCAGAGATTAGAGTCATGCAGCCACAGCCAAAAACCAGCAGAAGCTGGAAGAGAGAAGGAAGGATTCTTTCCTGGAGCCTTGGGTGGCATGGCCTCCCCAACAACGTGGGTGTGGACTTCTTCATGTGAAGGGAGACAAAAGGCTAAGGAGCCATGTCACTGCGGGTCTCTGCTCCCGAGAGCTGTGGGAAAATACACTTCTGTCTCTTTACACCACCAAGTACGGTCATTTGTTGTGACAATCCCAGGAAACTGATAGACAATACTATCATTGCTTTCCAGAGACTTTTTGATCATTTTGTTTTCTAGACAGGGTTTCTCTGTGTAGCTCTGGCTGTCCTGGTACTCACTCTGTAGACCAAGCCGGACGCAAACTCACAGAGATTTGCCTGCCTCTGCATCCTGAGCACTGTGAGAGTAAAGCTTTGTGCCACCACACCAGACTATCCAGAGACCTTTTCCAGAAAGGAAATTGGGGCTGGAGAGATGGCGCAAAAGTTAAGAGCACTGGCTGCTCTTCAGAAGTCCTGAGTTCATTTCCCAGCAACCACGTGGTGGCTCACAACCATCTGTAATGAGGTCTGGTGCCCTCTTCTGGTCTGCAGGTAAACATGCAGACAGAACACTGTATACACAATTACTAAAATAAATATTTTTAAAAAATATCAAGAAAGGAGATCACAAGCCTCCACTGTCCAAAGTCTGAAGTTAAAGAAGCATAAAGAGTGGGTTATCAGCCTACTGACAAGAAATGTCACAAGGGAATTCACTAGAAAGAAAGGGGACATCTTGTCTGCTGAAGTTCAAGAAGAGTTACCATAAAGAAGATTGGTTCTGGGACTGGAGAGATTGCTCAGTGGTTAAGAGCACTGCCTGTTCTTCCAAAGGTCCTGAGTTGAATTCCCAGCAACCACATAGTGGCTCACAACCATCTGTAATGAGGTCTGGTGCCCTCTTCTGGCCTGCAGACATACACACAGACAGAATATTGTATACATAATAAATAAATAAATATTAAAAAAAAAGAAGATTGGCTCTGCTGTGTGCAGTGGAGGTGCACACCTTTAATCCCAGCACTTGGGAAGCAGAGACAGGCGGATCCCTGTGAGTTCATAGCCAGCCTGCTCTACAGAGCTAGTTCCAGGACAGGCAGGGATGTTACACAGAGAAACCCTGTTTCAAAAAAAAAATCCGGGCTGGAGAGATGGCTCAGAGGTTAAGGGTATTGCCTGCTCTACCAAAGGTCCTGAGTTCAATTCCTAGCAACCACATGGTGGCTCGCAACCATATGTAATGGGGTTTGGTGCCCTCTTCTGGCCTGCAGGCATAGACACAGACAGAATATTGTATACAAAATAAATAAATATAAAAAAATCAATGCATAATAAATAAATATAAAAAAATCAAAATGCAAAACAAACCAACAGAAACAAGAAGATTGACTCTATGGTGGCAGTAATGGAGAATGAAAACTGTCAGGTCCGGCCACACCCATCAACTAGTCTAGACAAAGTAGGCTACCCTGGGAGCGTGGATTGAGAGCCATCATCTTTGAATGTTAGTTCAGTGTGTCACCTGGGCTCAGGCAGGATATTAACCAGCAAGCAGTCATCTCGGAGGGTGTGTGGGTCCATGGAGCTGTGTGGGCCAGGCGAGCCACTGCAGCAGGCAGCCCGCTACCTGCCAGGACTCATCCACCTGTCCATCGAAAACAGCCAGAAAAAAAGCATTGTGCTGGGCGGTGGTGGCGCACACCTTTAATTCCAGCCCTTGGGAGGCAGGTGGATCTCTATGAGTTCCAGGACAGCTAGTGCTACACAGAGAAACCCTGTCTCGAAAAACAAAAACCCAAACTAAAACAGAATAACAACAACAACAACAACAACAACACATTGTGTCTGGTGTGGTAACGGTAATCTAGCTCAGAACCTGGGAGCCGGAGGCAGGAAGATTTGAAGTCCAAGCCAGCTTGGGCTACCAGAGTTCCTCTTCCAAGAACAAGTCAAAGCAAGGTAGATATAGATTTGTTTTCTTGCCTTGATTTTTCCTAAGCAATGTAGCAACAGACTAGACACACAGGCTCGCTGTTGTATTTATTAGCTATTACAAGTGATTCAGAGATAATATGGGGTCTGTAAGAAAGCTAGGCTAGACAGATGACTTAGTGGCTTAAAGTGCTTGCTGCTTTTCCAGAGGACCCAAATTAGCACACTTGATGGTATATCCACAGCTACCTCTAACTTCAGCTTCAGAGACTCGGATGCCCTCTCTGACCTCCTCAGCCATGCCCCTACACACATACACACACACACACACACACACACACACACGGTATACACTACTCATGGCCTCCTCAGCAATGCCCCTACACACACACATACACACACACACACACAAGGTATACACTACTCATGGCCTCCTTAGCCATGCCCCTCACACACACACACACACACACACACACACGTGAGCGTGGCATACACTGAGAAAGACATATATATATATATATATATATATATATATATATATATAATACTTTTTTTTCAAGACAGGGTTTCTCTGCATAGTGCTGGAACTCTTTACACCAGGCTGGCCTGAAACTCACAGAGATGTGACTGCCTCTGCCTCTTAATGCGGGGATTAAAGGTGTGCACCACCACCCAGCTTGAAAATACTCATTTTTTTTTAATTTTAGACAGGGTTTCTCTGTGCAACTTTGGAATAGAAATACTTTTTAATCTTAAAAATTGACTATGAGAAGAGGGTGGAAGCCGGACGTTGGAGGTGCACGCCGTTAACCCTAGCACTGGGAGGTGGAGCCAGGAGGATCTGAACTGCATCTACAGGAAAAGCAAGCGCTGGAGTGAGCACATGTAATTCCAGCACTGAAGAGGCAGAGAGAGGAAGTGAGCTATAGTGAGCCAAACCAACGAGTTTCACGGTCAGGGAGAGATATTGTTAGAAAAAAAGTAAGGTAGAAAGGAACAGAAGCAGATACATAACGCTGCCCTCTGACCTAAACACATGTAAAAAAAGGTGTACTGCCAAACACACACAGAAACATATACACAAACACACATATTAAAAAATAAAGCACATAGGAAATTGTATACAGGTTATGTGCAAACAACATGCTATTTTACAAAAGAGACAAGCACATGTGAATTTTATTAATACATGGGAGCCTTGGAACACATAGCTCCTAGACACTCACAGTAACAACTGCCCCCTTAGACACTCACAGTAACAACTGTCCCCTTACACACTCACAGTAACCACTGACCCCACAGACACTCGGAGTAACCACTGTACCCTTAGACACTCACAGTAACAACTGTCCCCTTAGACACTCACAGTAACCACTGTCCCCTTAGACACGCCGAGTAACCACTGTCGCCTTAGACACTTGGAGTAACCACTGTCCCCTTAGACACTCACAGGAACCACTGTTCCCCAGACACTCACAGTAACAACTGTCCCCTTACACACTAACAGTAACCAATGACCCCTTAGACACTCGGAGTAACCAGTGTCCCCTTAGACACTCACAGTAACGACTGTCCCCTTAGACACTCGGAGTAACCACTGTCCCTTAGACACTCGGAGTAACCACTGTCCCCTTAGACACTCACAATAACCACTGTCCCCTTAGACACTCGGAGTAACCACTGTCATTTAGACACTCAGAGTAACCATTGTCCCCTTAGACACTCACAATAACCACTCTCCCCTTAGACACTCGAAGTAACAACTGTCCCCTTAGACAGAGTAACCACTGTCCCCATAGACAAAATAACCACTGTCCCCTTAGACACTCGGAGTAACCACAGTCCCCTTAGACACTCGGAGTAACAACTGTCCTCTTAGACACTGGGAGTAACCACTGTCCCCTTAGAAACTTGGAGAAACCACTGTCCTCTTGGACACTCGGAGTAACCACTGTGGCCTTAGACACTCGGAGTAACAACTGTCCCCTTAGACACTTGGAGTAACCACTGTCCCCTTAGACACTTGGAGAAACCACTGTCCCCTTGGACATTCACAGTAACCACTGTCCCCTTAGACACTCGGAGTAACAACTGTCCCCTTAGACACTTGAAGTAAACACTGTCCCCTAGACACTTGGAGTAACCACTGTCACCTTAGATAATCACAGTAACCACTGTCCCCTTGAACACCCGGAGTAACCACTGCCCCTTACACACTCACAGTAACAACTGTCACATTTGACACTCGGAGTAACCACTGTTCCCTTAGACATTCACATTAACCACTGTCCCCTTAGACACTCACAGTAACCACAATCCCCTTAGATACTCACAGGAACCACTGTCTCCTTAGACACTCGGAGTAACCACTGTCCCCTTAGACACTTGGAGTAACCACTGAACCCTTAGACAATGGAGTTACCACTCTCCCCTTAAACATTCGGAGTCACCACTGTCCCCTTAGACACGCACAGTAACCACCTTCCCCTTAGACACTTGGAGTAACCACTGTTCCCTTAGACACTCACATGAATCACTGTCCCCTTAGACACTTGGAGGAACCACTGTACCCTTAGACACTTGGAGTAACCACTATCCCCTTAGACACTCACAGTCACCACTGTCCCCTAAGACACTCGGAGTAACCACTGTCCCGTTACACACTCACAGTAACCACTGTCCCCTTAGACACTTGGAGTAACAACTGTCCCGTTACACACTCGGATTAACTACTGTTCCCTTAGACACTCACAGTAAACACTGTCCCCTTAGACACTCCGAGTAAACACAGTCCCCTAGACACTTGGAGTAACCACTGTCCCGTTACACACTCGGATTAACTACTGTTCACTTAGATAATCACAGTAACCACTGTCCCCTTGGACACTCGGAGTAACCACAGTCCCCTTACACACTCACAGTAACAACTATCCCATTTGACACTCGGAGTAACCACTGTCCCCTTAGACATTCACATTAACCACTGTCCCCTTAGACACTCAGAGTAACCACTGTCCCCTTAGACACTCGGAGTAACCACTGTACCCTTAGACAATGGAGTTACCACTCTCCCCTTAAACATTCGGAGTAACCAAGCCCCTTAAACACTCACAGTAACCACTGTCCCCTTAGACACTTGGAGTAACCACTGTCCCCTTAGACACTGGGAGAAACCATTGTCCCCTTAGACAATCACAGGACCCACTGTCCTCTTAGACACTCCCAGTAACCACTGTCCCCTTAGACACTCACAGTAACCACTGTCCCCTTACACACTCGGAGTAACCTCTGTCCCCTTAGACACTCGGAGTAACCACTGTCCCTTTAGACACTCGGAGTAACCACTGTCCCCTTAGACACTCGGAGTAACCACTGTCCCCTTAGACACTCACAGGAACCACTGTCCCCTTAGACACTCACAGGAACAACTGTCCCCTCAGACACTCACAATAATCAGTGTCCCCTTAGACACTCAGAGTAACTACTGTCCCCTTAGACACTTGGAGTAACCACTGTTCCCTTAGACACTCACAGTAACCACTGTCCCCTTAAACACTTGGAGTAACGACTGTCCCCTTAAACACTCACAGGAACCCCTGTCCTTTTAGACACTTGGAGTAACCACGGTCCCCTTAGACACTGGGAGTAACCACTGTCCCCTGAGACACTCACAGTAACCACTGTCCCCTTGGACACTCGGAGTAACCACTGTCCCCTTAGAAACTCGGAGTAACCACTGTCCCCTTAGACACTTGGAGTAACCACTGTCCCCTTAGACACTTGGAGAAATCACTGTCCCCTTGGACACTCGGAGTAACCACTGTCCCCTTAGACACTCACAGGAACCACTGTCCCCTTAGACACTTGGAGTAACCAGTGTCCCCTTAGACACTTGGAGTAACCACTGTCCCCTTAGACACTCACAGGAACCCCTGTCCCATTAGAGACTTGGAGTAACCACTGTCCCCTTAGATACTCACAGTAACGACTGTCCCCTTAGACACTCGGAGTAACCACTGTCCCCTTAGACACTCACAGGAACCCCTGTCCCCTTAGACACTTTGAGTAACGACTGTCCCCCTAGATACTCACAGTATCAACTGTCCCCTTAGACACTTCGAGTAACCACTGTCGCCTTAGACAATCACAGTAACCACTGTCCCCTTAGACACTCAGAGTAACCACTGTCCCCTTAGACACTTGGAGAAACCACTGTCATTTAGACACTCGGAGTAACCATTGTCCCCTTAGACAATCACAATAATCACTCTCCCCTTAGACACTCGAAGTAAAAACTGTCCCCTTAGACAGAGTAACCACTGTCCGCATAGAAAAAGTAACCACTGTCCCCTTAGACACTCGGAATAACCACAGTCCCCTTTGACACTCAGAGTAACAACTGTCCTCTTACACACTCGGAGTAACCACTGTCCCCTTAGACTCTCACAGTAACCACTGTCCCCTTAGAAACTCGCAGAATCAACTGACCCCATAGGCACTCACAGTAACCACTGTTCCCTTAGACACTCACAGTAACCACTGTCCCCTTAGACACTCACAGTAACAACTGTCCCCTGGGACACTTGGAGGAACAACTGTCCCCTTACACACTCGGAGTAACCACTGTTCCCTTAGACACTCACAGTAACCACTGTCCCCTTTGACACTCCGAGTAAACACTGGCCCCTAGACATTTGGAGTAACCACTGTCGCCTTAGAAAATCACAGTAACCACTGTCCCCTTAGACACTCGGAGTAACCACTGTCCCCATACACACTCACAGTAACCACTGTCCCCTTAGATACTCACAGTAACCATTGTCCCGTTGGACACTCGGAGTAACCACTGTCCGCTTAGCCACTTGGAGTAACAACTATCCCCTTACATACTCGGATTAACCACTGTTCCCTTAGACACTCACAGTAACCACTGTCCCCTTAGACACTCCGAGTAAACACTGTCCCCTAGACACATGGAGTAACCACTGTCCCCTTAGATAATCACAGTAACCACTGTCCCATTGAACACTCGGAGTAACCACTGTCCCCTTACACACTCACAGTAACAACTGTCACATTTGACACTCGGAGTAACCACTGTCCCCTTAGACATTCACATTAACCACTGTCCCCTTAGACACTCGGAGTAACCACTGTCCCCTTAGATACTCGAAGTAACCACTGTCCCCTTAGACACTCACAGGAACCACTGTCCCCTTAGACACTCGGAGTAACCACTGTCCACTTAGACACTTGGAGTAACCACTGTACCCTTAGACAATGGAGTTACCACTATCCCCTTAAACATTTGGAGTAACCACTGTCCCCTTAGACACTCACAGCAACCACTGTCCCCTTAGACACTCGGAGTAACCACTGTCCCTTTAGACACGCGGAGAAACCACTGTCTCCTTAGACACTCACAGGAACCACTGTCCCCTTAGACACTCCGAGTAACCACTATCCCCTTAGAACTCACAGTAACCACTGTCCCCTTACACACTCGGAGTAACCTCTGTATCCTTAGACACTCGAAGTAACCACTGTCCCATTAGACACTCGGAGTAACCACTGTCCCCTTAGACACTCGAGTAACCACTGTCCCCTTAGACACTCACAGTAACTACTGTCATATTTGACACTCGGAGTAACCACTGTCCCCTTAGACATTCACAGTAACCACTGTACCCTTAGACACTCGGAGTAACCACTGTCCCCTTAGACACTCGGAGTAACCACTGTCCCATTAGACACTCACAGTAACAAGTGTCCCCTTAGACACTCACAGTAACCACGGTCCTCTTTGATACTCACAGTAACCACTGTCCCCTTAGACACTCGGAGTAACCACTGTCCCCTTAGACACTCGGAGTAACCACTGTCCCGTTAGACACTCGGAGTCACCACTGTCCCCTTAAACACTTGGAGTAACCACTGTCCCCTTAGACACATGGAGTAACCACTATCGCCTTAGACACTCACAGTAACCACTGTCCCCTTAGACACTCGGAGTAACCACTGTCCCCTTACACACTCACAGTAACCACTGTCCCCTTAGACACTTGGAGTATCAACTGTCCCCTTACACACTCGGATTAACTACTGTTCCCTTAGACACTCACAGTAACCACTGTCCCCTTAGACACTCCGAGAAAACACTGTCCCCTAGACACTTGGAGTAACCACTGTCCCCTTAGATAATCACAGTAACCACTGTCCCCTTGGACACTCGGAGAAACCACAGTCCCCTTAGACACTCACAGGAACCACTGTCCTCTTAAACACTCCGAGTAACCACTGTCCCCTTAGACACTCACAGTAACCACTGTCCCCTTACACACTAGGAGTAACCTCTGTCCCCTTAGACACTCGGAGTAACTACTGTCCCCTTAGACACTCGGAGTAACCACTGTCCCCTTAGACACTCGGAGTAACCACTGTCCCCTTAGACACTGGGAGTAACCACTGTCCCCTTAGACACTCACAGTAACCACTGTCCCCTTAGACACTCGGAGTAACCACTGTGGTCTTAGACACTCGGAGTAACCACTGTCCCCTTAGAAACTTGGAGTAACCACTGTCCCCTTAGACACTTGGAGAAACCACTGTCCCCTTGGACACTCGGAGTAACCACTGTCCCAATAGACACTCGGAGTAACAACTGTCCCCTTAGACACTTGGAGTAACCACTGTCCCCTAGACACTTGGAGTAACCACTGTCCCCTTAGATAATCACAGTAACCACTGTCCCCTTGAACACTCGGAGTAACCACTGTCCCCTTACACACTCACAGTAACAACTGTCACATTTGACACTCGGAGTAACCACTGTCCCCTTAGGTATTCACATTAACCACTGTCCCCTTAGACACTCACAGTAACCACTGTCCCCTTAGATACTCACAGGAACCACTGTCCCCTTAGACACTCGGAGTAACCACTGTCCCCTTAGACACTTGGAGTAACCACTGTACCCTTAGACAATGGAGTTACCACTCTCCCCTTAAACATTCGGAGTAACCACTGTCCCCTTAGACACTCACAGTAACCACTGTCCCCTTAGACACTCTGAGTAACCACTGTCCCTTTAGTCACTCGGAGAAACCACTGTCCCCTTAGACACTCACAGGAACCACTGTCCCCTTAGACACTCACAGTAACCACTGTCCCTTTACACACTCGGAGTAACCCATGTCCACTTAGACACTCGGAGTAACCACTGTCCCCTTAGACACTCACAGTAACAACTGTCCCATTTGACACTCGGAGTAACCACTGTCCCCTTAGACATTCACAGTAACCACTGTCCCCTTAGACACTCGGAGTAACCACTGTCCCCTTAGACACTCACAGTAACAACTGTCCTCTTAGACACTCACAGTAACTATGGTCCCCTTAGATACTCACAGTAACCACTGTCCCCTTAGACACTCGGAGTAACCACTGTCCCCTTAGACACTCACAGGAATCACTGTCCCCTTAGACACTTGGAGTAACCACTGTCCCCTTAGACACTTGGAGTAACCACTGTCCCCTTAGAAACTCGGAGTAACCACTGTCCCCTTAGACACTCACAGTAACCACTGCCCTCTTACACACTCACAGTAACCACTGTCCCCTTAAACACTTACAGTAACAACTGTCTCCTTAGACACTCGGAGTAACCACTGTCCCCTTAGACTCTCACAGGAACCACTGTCTCCTTAGACACTCGGAGTCACAACTGTCCCCTTAGACACTCGGAGTAACCACTATCCCCTAAGACACTCACAGAAACCACTGTCCCCTTAGACACTCTGGGTAACCACTGTCCCCTTAGACACTCGGAGTAACCAGTGTCCCGTTAGACTGAGTAACCATTGTCCCCTTAGACACTCACAGTAAACACTGTCCCCTTAGACACTCGGAGTAACCACTGTCCCCTTAGACACTCACAGTAACCACTGTCCCCTTAGACACTCGGAGTAACCACTGTCCCCTTACACACTCGGAGTAACCACTGTCCCCTTAGACACTCACAGTAACCACTGTCCCCTTAGACTCTCACAGTAACCACTGTCCGTTTAGACACTCACAGTAACAACTGTCCCCTTACACACTCACAGTAACCACTGTCCCCTTACACACTCACAGTAACCACTGTCCCCTGTGACACTCACAGTAACAACTGTCCCCTTACACACTCGGAGTAACAACTGTCCCCTTAGACACTCACAGTAACCACTGTCCCCTTACACACTCATAGTAACCACTGTCCCCTTAGACACTCGGAGTAACAACTGTCCCGTTAGACTCTCGGAGTAACCACTGTCCCCTAAGACACTCACAGGAACCACTGTCCCCTTAGACACTCTGGGTAACCCCTTCCCCTTAGACACTCGGAGTAACCACTGTCCCGTTAGACTGAGTAACCACTGTCCCCTTTGACACTCACAGTAAGGACTGTCCCCTTAGACACTCACAGTAACCACTGTTCCCTTAGATACTCGGAGTAACAACTGTCCCGTTAGACACTCGGAGTAACCACTGTCCCCTAAGACACTCACAGGAACCACTGTGCCCTAGACACTCTGGGTAACCCCTGTCCCCTTAGACACTCGGAGTAACCACTGTCCCGTTAGACTGAGTAACCACTGTCCCCTTAGACACTCACAGTAACCACTGTCCCCTTAGACACTCGGAGTAACCACTGTCCCCTTAGACACTCACAGTAACCACTGTCCCCTTAGACACTCGGAGTAACCACTGTCCCCTTACACACTCGGAGTAACCACTGTCCCGTTAGACTGAGTAACCACTGTCCCCTTAGACACTCACAGTAACCACTGTCCCCTTAGACACTCACAGTAACCACTGTCCCCTTAGACACTCGGAGTAACCACTGTCCCCTTAGACACTCACAGTAACCACTGTCCCCTTAGACACTCGAGTAACCACTCTCCCCTTAGACACTCACAGTAACCACTGTCCCCTTAGACCCTCGGAGTAACCACTGTCCCCTTAGACACTCGGAATAACCACTGTCCCGTTAGACTGAGTAACCACTGTCTCTTTAGACACTCACAGTAACCACTGTCCCCTTAGACACTCACAGTAACCACTGTCCCCTTAGACACTCGGAGTAACCACAGTCCCCTTAAACACTCGGAGTAACCACTGTCCCCTTAGACACTGGAGTAACCACTCTCCCCTTAGACACTCGGAGTAAACACCGTCCCCTTAGACACTAGGATTAACTGCTGTACCTTTGTCATGATTCCACGATGATCCTGCCTACTGCATCAGATATCAGACTTGGCTGGACGAGATCTTATCCTCTGGGTCAACTCACTGGCCCTTTAAAAATTTGCATTATATTTATTAATTCACTGTGTGTGTGTTTTTGTGTAAGAGGGTGGTAGTTGGAGGTTTCTCTTCCACCTGCTATTTCCCGAATAACCACTCTAAGGGTGGTAGTAATTATAATTGCTAGGCTAATGGCTCAGGCTATCTCTTACATATAAATTAACTCATTTCTAATAATCTGTGTTTTGCCACGTGCCCCGTTGCTGACCACCAATGCTCTGGCATCTTCCTCCTCCAGCAGCTGCTCCTCGACTCTGCCTTCTTTCTCTCTGTATTCAGTTTGGCTTTCCCGCGACCTATATTCTGCCCTGCCAGGGCCCACGTAACTTTATTCTTCAACCTATAAAAGCAACACACATTCGCAGCGTACAGAAGGACGTTCCACATTTGAGACACAGAGAGAGAGAGACAGAGAGAGACAGAGAGACAGAGACAGAGAGAGAGTCAGAGAGAGAGAGAGAGAGAGAGAGCGAGAGAGAGTCAGAGAGAGAGATGGTCTGCAAAAGTTGAAGCTTCTGTCTTTCAATCATTTAAGTCCAGGGAATAAACTCATTAGGTTGAACGTAAGACATGAAGAGAGTTTGTCTATGTGCTTCATAAAGATGCGTTGTGATTTCTTCAGGAGGTGGTCAAGTCTGACTTGACTTTCAGCTCAGACTCAGTTATCCTCCTACCTCAGCTTCCCAAGTCCTTGGGCCACAGGAATGTTCCACCGCGTCTGAAGGAATATGAAGGATTTTGACTACAGTGGTGCTGGTCATGCTGAGAGGCAAAGGGAACTGTTCCACTATAATAGCTTAACAAGTGACAGGACTGCTCAGATGCCTCCCCCACTCCTGTTTCTTTGGTGCTCAAACTCAGGAATTTTCACGTGCAAGGCATGTCTTTAGCATTGAGCTGTACCCTGACCCTCCCTCCCCACACTGCAAAATGTTTTCTGTCAGTGCAAAGGCAAAAGTCCTAGCTCAGTGGTTAAGAGCACTTGCTGCCTTTGCGTAGTTCTGTTTGCAGTACCCACAGGGCAGCACACAGCTATCTGTAACCACAGCTCCAGAGAATCCAATGCCTGTGGTCCCTGCAGACATTTGCACTCATGTACGCCTGGCACACATGATCAAAATTAATAAAAATAAATCCTTTTCTTGTTTTTTTTTTTTGAGATAGGTTTTCACTATGTAGCTGTCCTGAAATTCATTATGTAGACCAGACTTACCTTGAACTCTGCCTCCCTAGTGTTGGAATTAAAGGTATTTGACACCATACCCAATTCATAAAACAAATCTTAAAATATCAAATAAAATTTGAGGTTTATGTTTCAGATTTTATTTCATGTGTATTTCAATGAATCTTATTGGTGTTTTGCCAGCATGTATGTCTGTGCACCACCTGTGTGGCTAGTGCCAGCTAGGGTCAGAAGAGTGAATTAGATCCCCTAGAACTGGAGTTACAATTGCCACATGGGTGCTGGGAACTGATCCCGGGTTCCCTGTAAGGTGCTCTTAATCTTTTGAGCTCCAAAGAAAAAATGGTAAAAGAACTCATAGGCTGAGGTCAGCTAACACAGGTAAGAATGACTCCTCGGTTAAGAAATCGTTATAATTGTTGTTAGTTATTATTGCTAATCTGTGCTAATTTACAACTTATTTATCATAGGCGCATGTCTTAGCTTCTTGTGCTGTTGCTGTGATAAAACACTCTGAACAAAACAATTTAAGGGACAAGGCAGTTCTGTCAGCTCTAAGATTAAGGCACACAGTCTGTTACCGCAGTGGGGAAAGACCAGCAGCAGGAGCCTGAAGCAACTATTTACATTCTATTCACAGAAGGGAGCAATAGCTTAACGCTGGCTGCTGCTCTGCTTGATTTCTACTCTTGCCGAGTCCAGGACTTCCTGAACAGAGAATGGTACCACCCACAGTGGGTGGGTCCACTCACCCCAATGAGCACCAACAAGATTATTCTAACTTCTGTCAAGTTGACAAATAACACAGGTTTTCATTGTGTGTGCAAAATTATTGATGTTTCAGACTGCTATGAGTAGCAGGGGAGCAGTCTAGGAAGATTTTACACACACACACACACACACACACACACACACACACACTGACAAAAGAATATACTGAACCACATTGCATGGAAACACAACTCTAGTCACACACTGTTGTAGGGAGAGTGGGGCCCCTTTGTTCCATCCCACCTGGCTAGCTTAACCCCTGAAATAATCACACAGAAATTGTATTAGTTAAATTACTGTCTGGCCCATTATCTCTAGCCTCTTATTGGCTAACTCTCACATCTTGATATAACCCAAGATGTGATTTATCTCACATCTTGATATTATTAATAATAATAATAATCTAATAATAATAATAATAATAGCACCATGAGCTCGTGGCTTACTGGGAAAGATTATAACCAGCATCAGTCTTGGGCGGGTGCTTTATGGCATCTGCCACACTGCCCTTCTTCCCAGAATTCAGTTCTGTCTACTCCACCTATCTAAGTTCTGCCCTATCAAAAGGCCAAGGCAATTTCTTTATTAAACCAATGAAAGCAACACATAGATAGAAGGACCTTCTACACCAACACACTATTAGTATAGATTAAAAATCGTCTCTCTTTCTGACTCTAAGAAAACAGGGGTCCTTCCTTCCTTCCTTCCTTCCTTCCTTCCTTCCTCTTCTTCTTTTGGCTCAGTTTTTGCTTTGGGGGCCAAGTCTCACTGTGTAACTCCGGCTGGCCCAGAACTCACTCTGTAAACTGAGATGACCACCAATCTCTAGTGCTTCCCCTCCCTTCGCCTCTGGAGGGGAGGGATCAGGAGTGAGCTGTCATGGCCAAACTTTTTCTTTAGCTTTAAGTAGCCCTCAGGAGTCTATGGAAATGGGACACAGGAAGCAAAGCCTTCCATGGAAAATAAAACACAGAACATTTATAAAAAAACAAAGATGCCCCGCCTTGGTGGTGCAAGCCTTTAATCCCAGCACTCAGAGGGAGAGGCAGCCAGATCTGAGTTTAAGGCCATCCTGGTTTACAAAGTGAATTCTAGGAAAGCCTGGGCTATACAGAAAAATCCTGTCTTTAGACTAGGCTGGCCTTGAACTCACAGAGATCCTCCTCTCTAGTGTTGCAGTGCTGGGGTTAAAGGTGTGAGTCACCTCATTTGGTTTTATGCTTTGTTTTGTTTGGAAAAGGGTCTCCTATACCCTTCCCATGAACACCTGCTACTCCTGCCTCCACTTCCCAAGTGCTCCGTGCCTGGTTTTAAGAGGTGCGAGGAGAAACAAAGCTTTGTTTACAGTAGGCAAGCACTCTACCAACCGAGCTACATCTCCATCCTGTTATTATATCCTGAAGATTATTCATGCCAATATTTAATGCATTTTTCTGTGAGCATGTATTAAGGTACACTTTGGGGGGGGGCGAGGAGTGTGGAAGACAACCTGTGCTGTTATCCTCAGAACACAATCCACCACCTCTGACACAGTCCTACCACCCTGATCTCGCCAGTTAGGCTAGGCTGCACAGCCACCAGCTCCAGGAGCCCACCTGTTTCTGCCTCTCTACACTGAGGGTATAAAGAAGTGCAGCCCTACATAGCATTTTATATGGTGTCTAGCTAGTGTTTGTCAGCTCAACACAAACTAGCGCCATCTAGAACCTCTAGTAGAAAATGCCTTCATTTTAATGGCCTGTGGACAACCCTGTAAGGCATTTTCCTGATCAGTGATGTGGGAGGGGTTCCCTGTCACAGTGCATTGACAAACAATAATAACAAATACAATCCAGGCCTTGGGGGAGGTTCTCTGTGTCCCTTTTTTTAACTTTTACACAGCTGAGCAATTCAGGCTTCTAAGGACAGTGATGAAATCTTGATGTGGGATTTCATTGGTTAATTAATAAAGAAACTGCTTGGCCTGATAGGTTAGAATTTAGATAGGCAGAGTAGACAGAACAGAATGCTGGGAGGAGGAGGAAGTGAGCTCAGACGCCATGCCTCCTCTCTCCAGGGCAGACATGATGAAGCAAGCCACCAGGTCAGACATGCTGAATCTTTCCCGGTAAGACTAGTGCTACACAGATTACTAAATATGGGTTAGGCAAGATATGAGAGTCAAGAAGAGGCTAGAGCTAATGGGCCAAGCAGTGTTTAAAAGAATAGAATTTGTGTGTTGTTATTTCGGGGCATAAGCTAGCCAGGCGGCTGGGAGCCAGATGGCAGGAATGCAGCCCACTGCTCCTACTACAAAATCTGACTTGAATATGATGCTCCAAATGCCATCTTGTTTCTCTCCAGCCCCTTTACTTCTCCAATCTTGGAAAAATGGAGGAATTTAACCAATGAAAACATAATCATACCAATATCAGATGTAGTGGACATGACTTTAATCCCAGGACTTGGGAGGCAGAGGCAGATGGATCTCTGTGAATTTGAAGACAGCCTGGTCCACACACAGAGTTCCAGAACAGCCAGGCCTACACAGAGACCTTGTCTTAAAAAATCAAAAAATAAAAGACATAAAAAAATAAAAAAAAGAAAGGGGCTAGAGAGATAACTTGGTGGTTAAGAGCACTGGCTGGTCTTTCAGGGGGTCCTGAGTTCAATTCCCAGCAACAACAGGCTGACTCACAACCATCTATAATAAATTGACACCCTCTTCTACTTGTCTGTCATGCAGGCATACATACAAATAGAGCACTCATATGCATGAATAATTTAACAAGTAAGTAACTGAGGTTAGGAGGGACTGAAAAAGACACCTGACTCTGATGTCAGGCCTCCGCACACATGTGCATACTTGTACATGTACAACATACACATATCCACACACAAAAGGAAAATGTCTGTCTAGGCAGAAGAGAAGGGATATTTTAGGTAATAGACTGTGAAGATTAAAGGGAAAGAGAGATAAAGAGACTGGAGAAAGCACCAACTGGTGGTGGAGATTTCCTGTCCTGAAGCTGCTCTCAAATCATCACACACAAGCTTATATTTATTACAAATGCTCAGCCAATAGCTCAGGTTTGTTACTAACTAGCTCTTACCACTTAGCCCATTTCTATTAATCTATGTGCTGCCCCAAGACTCATGGCTTTTACCTCTATCCCATTTTGGGTGTCCAACTCATTCTCCATCTGGCAGGCTAATCCTCTGATTCTGCCCTTCCTCATGCCCTCATTCTCAGTTTGACTTTCCAGCTTAACTTTATCCTGTTCAGCTATTGGCCAGTCAGTTTGTTTATTAAACCAATCACAGCAGCAAATCTTCAGTGTACAGAAGGATTTTACACGGCATTCCTCCATGATGTTGGGGCATCCAACTCTGGCCTACAAGCCTAGCATATCTTGATGTGTGAGTCCACTCTGTGTGCTGTGATTACCATTAATGAATAAATAAATAAACTGCTTGGCCTGTTGATAGAACAGAACTTAAGTAGGCAGGGAAGATGGAACTAAATGCTGGGAGAAAGGAAGGTGGAAAGAGGGATGCCATGGAGCTGCCAGAGACAGACGTGATGAAACGTTGCTGGTTGGCCATGACCTCATCATGATATACATATTAATAGTGTTAAGTTGGGAACACAGCCCCAGCCCCTGGAATCAATCCCAGCCCCCCTGGCCTGGGAGTTGTATTGGTCTGGGCTCCAAATCCCAGCATACCAGGTCCTGACCCCTCCCTGGTGGAGGTCAGGACCACCCCCTCAGGATATTTAAGCAGTTTCCCACAGAAGAAACACATGGTTCTGGGTTTGCATGGGCTCCCTGCTTTTCTGTCTTCCTGCCATGTGCTCGGCCACCCGAGAGTATCATTCTTAATAAAACAATGAGCATTTTGATTTGGTTTGATTTGATCTAATTGGGTTTCTTGTGCCAGTGGAGCTGCCTCTTTCTTATTATTTTTACTTAACAAATAGAAATGGGTTAAATTAATATAAGAGTTAGCCAAGCCGGGCGATGGTGGCGCACGCCTTTAATCCCAGCACTCGGGAGGCAGAGGCAGGCAGATCTCTGTGAGTTCGAGGCCAGCCTGGTCTACAAGAGCTAGTTCCAGGACAGGAACCAAAAGCTACGGAGAAACCCTGTCTCGAAAAATCAAAAAAAAAAAAGAGTTAGCCAATAAGAAGCTAAAGCCAATAGGTCAAGCATTGTTTTAATTAATATAATTTCTGTGTGGTTATTTTGGTTCTGGGTAGCTGGGATGACCAAGCAACTGCCTCCTACAAATTGTCACCCACATGGCCAACTAAATCCACATAAACCTGAGATGGCTTGAAAAGGAATTCTAGACCAAAAAAAAAAAACAGAGTTTAACACAGCTTCATGCTGTTTGCTGGTGGCATGCTGCAGCTCCTTTAAGAGAGGCTTTCCTGACTCAGCCTTAGCAGGAAAAAAGGCATGTCATTTTGAAATGCCAGCTTTCTGGGTTGTGCTGCCAGTGTGACTTCTGCCTCTTTCAGGCAGGAGGTCCGGCTACAGAGCATTTGAATGGGGTTTGTGAGCAGCATGCTGCAACGTGCTTGACGGCAATGTGGAACAGCTTTGTGCCTGGAACTGGGGCGGTGTGCATGGCTTAGAGGTGCAAGCAGGTCTGCCTTGCTGACTGTGCAGAGAGAGCAGGCAGTACCACATATACCACAGCAATAACACAGCTTGAGTTTTAGACTGTGCAGAGCAAGCAGATAGTACCGTATACACCCTACTAATGGCACAACTTAAGTTTTTAAGAAGTGGTTAGCATTTTAAAAAAGCGCTCCTGGACAGTAAATAATAATAGATATGCAATAAAGACAAATCCAGATGAGTCACAGTGTTGGATAAATGTACATAGGCTTGGGAGAGAGAAGAAAAAGAGTATAGAGATTTATAAAAAAAGAAGTAAATGGTTTATAAAAACAAAACAAAGTTTTTAAAGAGATAGAGTATGGATAGTCATAGATTAAAAGTAGTAAAGAAAAATAAGCCAAGTAAAGATGGACTATATACAAAGAGTCTAGATGTTGTATATTATTGTGTTTTCTTTGAACTTTTTGACTGTGAAAGAGCTAAGTGCAGAGAGACATTTCATTGTATGGGCTGCTAAGCTAAACCAGCATGTATATTATAAAGGTATCATGACTTCCAAATTTGGCTCTAAGGGTATGTTGCTTTGGAAAAGAGGTTCTCCTTTTGTTTGCACAGAAGATGAGAACCTGTGGGTTGCTTCCAGACCAATATGGTTTGATAGAGCATGTCCCCCTGAAAGGTCACTGTGAACACCCTCAAAAAATTACTTTGCCCAACTGCTGACTGAGATGAACGTAATACACCATGAAGTACCTGATTAACAGTGACCCAAACAGCAGGAAGAAGTATGGACAGAACTATGCCCATATGCCCAAATATTGTTTATAATTTTTCTTTTACATTTAAAGGGGGATATGATATAGATATTAATAATTTGCCTTGGTATGTATGAATCTTGGTCTCTTGATATAAATTTAAGGTAAATTTGGTTTACTGTATATATATACAGTATATATATGTATATATACAGTATATATATGTACAGTATATATGTATATACTGTATATGTATATTTATGCCCTTGATTAAGGTATTGTGTTTGCATAGTTCATTTAAAAATGTAATATATAATTAAGAAATATAGGTTAATAGATAATCATCTATAATAGTCAAACTTCTAGTCATGTTAGATTTTCTAGATGTATATAGAGATATATTTCAATTAGATAAGTATTCTTCAAATCTTTCAGAGAACTTCAGAATATGGCATTTAAAATGTTTAAGAACTTAGAACTTTTCATGACAGTGAGACATGTCTACTCCTGGCAGCACCAATTACTTCAAGAGGAAGATGGGCATCGAAGAGGCTCCTTGTGGAGTTTGCTAGCCATTTGGGCAAGAAACTGCTCTTGCCTGGACTGTTTAACTGGACATGCAGGACCCAAAGAGAAATGAATGCTGAACTTGCCTAAAGATGAGACAGTCCTTTGGGGTTCTTGCTTCATGAGTCTGTGAGACATTCTGCAGGATACAGAAGAAAGTAACTGGCAAACTGCCAATATAGGCAGATCTGTCTTTAAGATTTCCTGCTTCATGAAAAGTCTGCCGGATACTATGGGCCTGTAGACTGAATATGGAGATCCCAATGATACAGAAGAACTCTGGATGACTGTCCAGGTAACAAGATGTCTCTATCAATTCTAGAGTTTTGGAAGTTGTTTATAATGTACTTTTGTTTACTTAGGTAATATTCTATCCTTCTGGAGTGTTTAATGGAGTTGAAGAATAGATATAGTTTTCCTTAGTTGTGATAAAAGATAAAATAGATATAAATATTATAACTGTAATTCTTGCTTAGTAACTTTTGTTATATGTAATTTTACTATGTTAAAGTGAAAACTTTCTTTTTTATTTAAACAGAAAAGAGGAGGTGATGTGTGAGTCCCCTTTGTGTGCTGTGATTACCATTAATGAATAAAAAAACTGCCTTGGCCTGTTGATAGGGCAGAACTTAGGTAGGCGGGGAAGACAGAACTGAATGCTGGGAGAAATGAGGGCAGAGAGGGATGCCATGGAGCCGCAGGAGATAGGTGTGATGAAACTCTGCTGGTAGGCCACGACCTCGTGGTGATATACAGATTAATAGAAATGGGTTAAATTAATATAAGAAATAGCCAATAAGAAACTAGAGCTAAGCTGGGTGGTGGTGGCACATACCTTTAATCCCAGCACTAGGGAGGCGGAGGCAAGTGGATCTCTATGAGTTCAAGGCCAGCCTGGTCTACAAGAGCTAGTTCCAGGACAGGTTCTGAAACTACAGAGAAACCCTATCTTGAAAGACCAAAAAAAGGAGGAGGAGGAGAAGGAGGAGGAGGAGGAGGAGGAAGAGGAGGAGGAGGAGGAGGAGGAGAAGGAGAAGGAGAAGGAGGAGGAGGAGAAGAAGAAGGAGGAGGAGGAGGAGGAGAAGGAGAAGGAGGAGGAGGAGGAGGAGAAGAAGAAGAAGAAGAAGAAGAAGAAGAAGAAGAAGAAGAAGAAGAAGAAGCACTAATAGGCCAAGCAGTGTTTTAATTAATATAGTTTCTGTGTGGTTATTTTGGTTCTGGGTGGCCTAAATGACCAAGCAATATCTACCATTTTCTTTCAAACCACCACACATGCATATACCCAAACACAGAAACACAGGTTTTCAGAGAAATATATTCTATATGGATATCTCAAAGGGCATGGTGGCTCCACCTTTTGTTCTCATTTCCACCACGTCCAGGCTCCCACAGCTGTCAATATTCAGGCAAAATGTTTAATTATGTCAGGTGCTAGCATTTCCAGGGTCCCACAGCTGCACATACACTATCATCACTCAGGCAAATTGTCAAGTCACCCTAGGGTCCTAAGCCCTACATAATCTACACGGACGCAGAGCATGGCCATGTAATCTATACATGTGTGGCTTGGCTTCATAAGCCCCTGTATGCTTGCACTGGACACCTTTAAAAAGCAGGCATGCTTGACACATGCTCTCTCTCTCCACGCTTCTTTTGAACAGCCCTGTACACCCACCTCTTTCCTTTCTCTTTATTAATAAAACTTTTAAAGTGTGTTACCTTGTATAACTTGTGGTCCATTCTCACACACAGTAATGTCATTGGTGCTGACACTTACTAGGCTCTCCTGCCCCTCCCCATGGGGCCGGAACCCTGGACCAATTCATCTATCTGCCAGGCCACAACATTGGCTACTTCAGTTGGTGAGTTTGTTCCTTTCTAGTTGGTGTACGCACTTTCCTGAACCCATGGGAGTAATGGTTATATGTCCGGCACTCTTCTGGTATTCTTGGAAATGGGAGTGCCCCCAACCACGGCCTTCAAGGCTACAGCAGACTCCTTTTGCTGACAATCATCTCCAGCAATTCCCCACAACTAAGGACTGAGGCCTTGTTTTTGTCTCAGACCTTATCCCTTGCTTTTTGTCTCTTGGACTTTTGTCCCTTGGGCTTCTCAGCCCCAGCCCCTGCTCTCTGTCTGACGGGACTTGAAGCAGCCTGAGTCATTTAACTTGCTCCTCACCTAAACTCCAGTATGCCTGAGATTAATAAAGCCATTGAATCTCATTTGTTTTTCTCTGACTCAGTCACGGGGAATAAGTCTTCTAGCCAGATAAGCCCGACATCTCCCCTGGGATGTCTTTTAAAAACCCTCAAACCTCTAAGTTTTATGCCCTACTTAAAGACTCCTACGCTTATTCAGCTTTGCACTAAGAAATGGCCCAAGCATCCCTTAGATAACAAAGTGGCCGCCCAACAGCTCGTTAGATCCTGACATTGTACGGGAACTTTCTAGTTCTGTCAGTGACTGGGCAGATGGAAAGACTTCCCTTCCATTCAAGCCTTTGTCTGTCTTAGTTCCAACCCCCCCTCTTCCTTACCTCCTGTTCCCAGCTGTGCCATCTGAATCAGAGGAACTGCCCACTACTACTCTGAATCCCACAAACAAACCCCCACCTTTCCAACCTCAGCAGACAACTGCTCCTTCAGCTTCTCCAGCCCCTCTCTTCTCTCCAACAATTCTTCCTTTGGCTCTTCTGGCTCCTTCCTCCTCTCTGCTACTGGGCTGCTCCAACCATCCAATTCTAGCACCCACTTTCACTCTGCCTGTCATGTGTTCTCGTGCCACTAAGGGACCCCACCCTGACCAAACTGATCTGACCACAGTTCTCCCTTTCAAGAGGTAACAGGAGTGAAGGGACTTGTTAAGGCACACATCCCTTTCTCACTGGTAGAACTCTCTCAGACGGAAAATAAACTGGGTTCTTGTATGTCTAATTCTACCTCTTTCATTAAAAACAATTCCAATAAGCCGGGCGATGGTGGCGCACGCCTTTAATCCCAGCACTCGGGAGGCAGAGGCAGGTGGATCTCTGTGAGTTCGAGACCAGCCTGGTCTACAGAGCTAGTTCCAGGACAGGCTCCAAAGCCACAGAAGAAACCCTGTCTCGAAAAACCAAAAAAAAAAAAAAAAAAAAAAACAATTCCAATATATTACTTAATCTTATACTCTCACCTTTCATTATATATAAAATGTATATATTGTGTGTATATATTATATAATATAATTATTGATATAGGAGTGTCTTCTATGTGTTGCTTAATTAATTGGTTAATTAATAAAGAAACTGTTTGGCCTTATAGGTCAGAACATAGGTAGGTGGGGAAGACAGAACAGAATGCTGGGAGGAAGAAGGCAGTGAGGCAGACGTGATGAAGCTCCAGCCCAAGATGGACGTAGGTTAGAATCTTCCTGGTAAGCCACCACCTCGTGGTGCTACACACATTAAGAGAAATGGGTTAACCAAGATGTAAGAATTAGCCAGTAAGAGGTTAGAGCTAATGGGCCAAGCAGTGTTTAAATGAATACAATTTGTGTGTTGTTATTTCGGGTGTAAAGCTAGCCGTGTGGAAGCTGGGCGGGATGAAAAGCAGGCCTACTCGCCTCATCACTACATATTGTGTTTGTGCAGCTCATTTAAAAATGTAATGTATAATTAAGAAATACAGGTTATAAATAGACATCTATTATAGTCAAACTTCTAGTCATGTTAGTTAGGTTTTCTAGATATATAGAGATATAGTTCTGTTAGATAGGTATTCTCTTAATCTTTCAGAGACCTTCAGAATATGGCATTTAAGATGTTTAAGAACTTAGAACTTTTCATGACAGTGAGACACATCTGCTCCTAGCAGCATCAATCTACTTCAAGAGGATGATAGGCATTGAAGAGGCTCCTCATGGAGTTTGTTAGCCATATGGGAAAGAAACTGCTCTTGCCTGGACTGCTTGATGGTATGCTGTAAAAACTGGACATGCAGGACCCACAGAAAAATGACTACTGAATTTGCCTAAAGGTGAGACATCCCTTCAGAGTTCCTGCTTCATAAAAGAGTCTGTCAGACATTCTGCAGGACACAGAAGAAAGTGACAGACAAACTGCCAATATAGGTAGAACTGTCTTTGAAATTTCCTGCTTCATGGAAAAGTCTGCTGGATACTATGGGCCTGTAGGCTGAAGATGGATGCCCCAATAGTACAGAAGAACTTTGGGTGACTGTCCATGTATAGAGATGTCTCTGTCAATTCTAGAGTTTTGGAAGTTGCTTACAATGTACTTCCTGTTTACTTAGGTAATATTATAGCCTTCTGGAGTCATTGATGGAGTTGAAGAAATTATAGTTATAATTATAGTTTTCCTTAGTTATGATAAAAGATAAAGTAAGATATAAATATTGTAACTGTAATTCTTGCTTGATAACTGTTTTGTTTTATATAATTTTAATAATTTAAAGTTAAAAACCTTTCTTTTTATTTAAACAGAAAAGGGGAAATGATGTGGGATTCCCCTCTGTATGCTGTGAATATCATTGATTAATAAAGAAACTGCTTTGGACCTATAGCAAGGCAGAACTTAGCTAGGCAGGGAAAACTAAACTGAATGCTGGGAGAGAGAAGGAGGAGTCAGAGAGAAGCCATGGAGCTGCCTCCAAGACAGATGCAGGATGGAACCTTGCCATGAGCTTTTGTGGTAAAATAAAATAATGGAAATGAGTTAAATTCAGATGTAAAAGCTAACCAATAAGAAGTTAAAGCTAATAGGCCAAGCAGTGATTTAATTAATACGGCTTCTGTATGATTATTTCGGGATTCTGGGCAACCAGGAAATGAATAAGTGGCCTCCTATGCATCCCCAACCCCTGACAAATTCTGTCCGACCTACACCAGCTCTTTCATCCTAATAGTCAGACTCCGTCTCATTTTGTCAAGGCTCACCTCAAGCTCACTGAAGGTTTATAGTTCTTAAAAACTACTAATGTCTCTTAAAAATCTGTCAAATCAGACCACAATTCCAAATATTGTAGCTTCTATCTTCCTACCCACCAGGTGAGGGGCTCCCTTCTGGGGACTGACTGGGAACTTGATTTTACTCACATGGTCACAGTCAGGGTAAATATCTCCTGGTCCTAGTAGATACGTTCTCAGGCTGGATAAAAGCATTTCTGGCCTCTAAGAAGAGAGCCCGGAAAGTCCCTGTTATGATTGTTCGTCACTTTAAGAGACAAGACAAGCCCACTCCCTGCAGCCCCTCCCTCCTCTCACCATCTTGGCTTCTCTCTCTCTGTTCCCTTTTCCGCTCCCCTCTTTCTCTCTCTCTGTCCTCTTCTTTCTCTTCCCTTTCTCTCTCTCCTCTCTTTCTCCCTTCTCCCCTCTTTCCTTCCCATTCCATAATTTAATAAACATCCAATTCTATTCTGTACGATGTGTCTGTCCATGTACCTCCCACACGCCGCACCACTCGCTGCCTCCTGCAACTTCGCAGGGAACTTGCACTTTCCGGGGACTCACTGTCTGTGGGACCCACCCACTGCCGCATGGCTGGGGCCAGCCACCTTGGTTTGTGGGACCACGCAGCAAGCTGCATCGGGACTCGCAGCAAAAAATCATAACAGTCCCTGATCTCATTCTCTGGGAGATTATTCCCCGATTTGGGATTCTTGTCTCTCTCCAGTCTGACAATGGCTCTGAATTCACCTCCCAGATTCCCAAACCTTACCTTAAGCTCTCAACATTTCCTGGCATTTTCATGTCCCATACCATCCTCAGTCCTCAGGGAAGGTAGAACGAACTAACTGCCCCTTAAAAATGCTCTTACTAAGTTGTCACATGAACTTCTCCTTGACTGGGGAAAGCTTTTGCCTCTGGCTCTTTTCAGGCTCCAAGTCTCCCCAAATGACCCCTTTTCTCTCTCCCTTTGAACTCATGCATGGGTGACCAGTTTTGATCCCCAATCTCTCACATAAACCCTTAGTTCTCCCTGATCACCTCATCCCATTACTGTGTCGCCTATGTTCCCTCCTATTGGACTTTACTGACTACTTCCTACCTTGGCCCTGTGATACTATGGTTTATGTGTGTGCCAGTCCTCTAAACCTCCCAGAATCCAGAAGGAATGCTATAGCAAGCAAAAGCTGACTGAAAGGGATCTGAAGATGAACAAATTAGCTCATACACATCTTCTGTTTATGTATCATTTATTCTTCCAATGTTTTCTCCAATGCTCTCTGGATGTTCTCAATGTTCTCTCTGTCCTACAAGGTTTTTAGTTTATATACCCGCACAGACATAATTGACAATTCTTTATCAATAACAGGATACCAGGCATGCATTTCACAAAGCCAGAAAGGCAGATAAAGCAGACAAAGGTGGCACCTATTAGCTTACGTCTCAGAGGGGGCATGGCCGTGAAGCACTCTGGCATATCTGACAAGGGTAGAGGAACGACTGTGATTTCTAAGAAGGGGAAAGGGAGTTTGTGTGATTAGTGTAAGCATCCAGGCATGCCTTGGTCCTGTCCCTTGGGAACCTGGCACAGTGTGTCACCCCTCTACACGTGACAAACAGTGCCCTGGCTCTGTATGCAGGTGCAAAGGTCACTTTAAGAGACAAGTCTCTCCTACTCCTGTTCTCTTCTTTGTGCCTTTTCTCTGTAGAGGCAGGTCTTTCTCTCTCTCCCTCTCCCTTCCTGCCTCTCTCTCTCCTTCTTCCTCTCCCCTTCCCTCCCTTCCTCTCTCTCCTCTCTCTCTCTCTCTCTCTCTCTCTCTCTCTCTCTCTCTCCTTTACCCTTCTCTCAATAAACTCCTCACCTAAGCTCTGTCTGCATGGCGTATCTGTCTCCTGCCCGCTGTGAGGCCTCTGGCTCTCACCTGCCAAGATCTCTCTCACACTGCATATCTAACAGTTAAGCTACAAGTTTGTACTTAGTAAGTATAGAAAAAGAAGGAAGAAAAATGCAGAAGTTACACTTTCTAAGCCCTTCCATTTCCACAGCATTTGTGGTAGCATGGCATCTGGTGTAAGATGCGGGAGGGAATTGGATGGTACTTAGTCCGCATTGGTGTTTTCACCAAATGCTGGCTAATGAAAGGGAATGGATCACAGGGGAAACTGTGATAGTGTAAAATCCAGATCCTGGTCCTTCCAGCCTCCAGGCCAATTGTGGCTTTGTTCCCACTGATATCTGAGTAAGAATTTCCTTTCTCTGGGGCCTTTTCCAGAATTCAAGGCACTCAGTATGTATTCTCTATATCAAGATTATATGGCCAATGAAAAGTCATCTAGTATAATGGTACATGGAGGGAGTTATGCACAATAATTGATTAATACACTGCTGGGGTTTGGAGGACAAGTCCCACTCTGGAGAAAAGAGCGCTATGGCTTTTACAGAAATGACAACAGCTACTCAAAAGACAAGTATTCCTGAAGCTTTGCAAATCGGTTTCCTACCTGGACTATTCCCACGAATTAGTCTAAAGATGTGTCAACTGCGCTTTCCACTGTATGGGCCTGTGGACCACAGCAATGTGCCAACCCCTGTCCATCTCCAGACAGGGAGAGAGGTCCTTCTCTCGCCTCCAGACCAATGCCCCTCACCCCTTGCCCCTAATTGGCAGGGCTCCTTTAAGGTAATTCTTGTACCCCCCCCCAGCTGCTAAGTTTGAGAGCCTTCCTCATTGGATGAATTTATCTCAACTCAAACGATTTACTCCCTCACCCCAGGATAATCTCTCCTCATACACAGTGACTCAAACAAGGCTTTGACCCCTTACATTCCAAAGGACACTGAGATCAACTGCTTTGTCTCCAAGTCCAGAAGAATGAAGTCTCACCCCATAACTGTACTCGACTCTATTCAATTGGGAACCCCAAGTTTTCCTTCCTGACCCCCTCTCCACATTCTCCTGTCTCTACCAAACACACCCTGCTTCATCAGTTTCCCTTCTGTGTCTTTAATGACATATTCAATTTTTTTTTGTTTTGTTTTTCGAGATAGGGTTTCTCTGTAGCTTTGGTTCCTGTCCTGGAACTTGCTCTGTAGACCAGGCTGGTCTTGAACTCACAGAGATCCGCCTGCCTCTGCCTCCCGAGTGTTAGGATTAAAGGCGTGCGCCACCATCAAGTAACTTCTCAAGGGCTGTTACAGGGACCACCATTAGCCAGAGAGCCAGAGGCACAAAGACTCTCAAAGATACACTCCAGAGACATTCACACCCCCAGACTCAAAAGGAAGACTCACAAACAGATTCTAATATAACAAGTTTAGTATTAACTGCTCTCAGCAATCAACTACATGTGTCTCCTGGATGTTAAGGTGATACCACGTGATTAAAAAGAAACAGGCGCCTCAAGTTTTGTATCAGGTGAAAATCAAAACGTTTAATTGGTAATTCTTCTCTCTCTTGCTATGCAACTGTCTATAAACTTAACCCTAACCAATACAATTCTGATAAGCTGTTAACCCAGCTCTAACAGAGCACTAAACACTCCATTCTACCACTATATGAGCAAAGCCACAGCTCAGGATTTTCAATTCCCCTTGGTTGTTTCTTAGTGTGTCTAAAAACTTACATCTTTTATAAACTTAAAAATTCTTCTAAGCTCCATGGAGCCGAATTGGACCCACCTGAATAAATGAGATGCACTCAAGATGAGTATCATCCAACTTTTTCCTCGTCTCAGGACTTCCTTCCCTCATCCTGGTATCCCTGGAGAAGCTCCATTCATCTTGGAATTCTCCTCTATTACCAGGATCTAAGGAAATTTTTCTAAATGTTATCTTCTGCCTTGTCAGCATCTTGTTGGGTCCAATGTCAGCAAGACAATTCCACAGAGTTCAAATAACTGTGAAGACATGACCAACTTAGACAAACCCCCTAGAGATGACCAACACTCAGCCAGTCAGCTTGAAGCAGTTTCAAAAGACCCAACACCCTCCATTCCCACCCATCTAATACCCTTAACCCCCCTCTTTTTATAATAAACAAAAGGGTGGAATGTTGTCATTTCCATCACACCCAGAGTCCCATGGCAGTCAGCATTCTGGCAAAATACTTAGTCACCCAGGTGCTAGCTGTTATGACTCCAGCCACGCAGCAGTAGTGAGCGCTTCTGGGTTCAAGAGAGCCACGTGGGCAAACAAGCACTCAGGCAAAACACTTAGCCACCCCGGGGACCTTAAAAGGCCTTGTGTGACGTAAGTGCAGCATGGTTGCATCAACTATGTATGATGCAGCTATGTAAGCCCTTGCACAAATGCGTGAGCTCCGTCATCTGCGTATGATGTAACTATGTCAACGATGCCTCCCATGTACATGCGCTAGGCAGCCTAAAAGCTGGTTACGCCATCTCCAATCTTTCTCTACAACTTCCTCAGGCCTGTATACATGTGTCTTTCCTCTAATAAACTCTTAAGTGGGTTTTGTTGTGTGCTTCATTTTCAGTCATGCCAGATAATTTCATTGGTGCTGTGAGACTTGGTAGGCCCTTCCGCCCCTCTCCCAGGGTTGGGACCCGAAACCAGGTTTCTCCACAATAGCCCTGCGTTCCATCTGCCTGGGTGTCGATCTCTACACGCACCACTGGTTTAATTGGTGAGTTTCCTCCTTCTAGTCAGCTTAACCGTTTTTCCAAACCCAAGGAATTGACCGTTGAGGTCCCAGAAACCCTCTGGTATTCCTAGAAATGGGGGAATCGCCCCCAACCACAGGTTCACAGCTACAGTTGAGCCCTTCACTGACATTCATCTCTGGTTGCTTCCCATAGCTAAAAACGTGACTAGCCCACCAAGGGTGGTCCTCCTGTGGGAGCACTGCACACCCTGAGTGGTACATCATTTGCTTTGGGGCCCAGAGTCCCTCGGATTTTTTGTTTCTTTGTTTCTTTTTCTTTTCTTTTCTTTTTTTTTTTTTTCAGGATGCAGGATGAGGTTGAATGTTTATTCGGGGGGTTATGGAGGAGGAAGGGTGAAGGGGGGGGACAGAGAGAGAGAGAGAGAGAGAGAAGAGGAGAAAGAGACAGAGAAGGGGGGAAGCAGAGAAGTGGGGAGAGAGGCAGAAGCGAAGCTGCCTCTCCGAGAGGAAGATGGAAAAAGAGCGTTTCTTTGTTTCTTTATTTTGCTTTTGGACCACTTGTAAGTGGTCCCTGCTGTGAGACCACCCAGGGAGGCCTCTAGCCTTTGTCTTCTGAGTGGCCTGGACTGGAGCCAGTCAGGTTTCATTAACACCCCACCTATAGAAAGAAGATGTTCTCCTACAGGCCTCGAGGTGTCGCTGTTTTCATGGGTTTTCATGGTTTCAACTATGGGAAACAAACCCTCAAAGACCATCAGTCCAATCTCCCCGCCTGGGATGCCTTTTAGAGGCCCTAAAACCACAGGCCTTAATGCCCTACTTACAGATTCCCATGCTTGTCCATCTTTGTTAAAAAAAAAAAAATGGCCTCATTACCCTTTAGATAATAATTTAAAGTGGTCACCTAACAGCACCTTTGATCCCAATATTCTATGGAAGTTGACATACAGGCAAATAGAAGGAGTTTCCCTATATCCAAGCCTTTGTCTATCTAAGCTTTAAGTCTAAGCCCTCTGTCCTTGCAAGCTGTTCACCTGCTCACATATTCCTGCCTATGCCATCTAAGATGGAAGAACACCCCACTTCTGCTCTGGACCCCACTAACGAACCCCCACCTCTCCAACCTCAGTGGGCAGCTACTTTCACTTCTCTGGTGCCAGGCCACGGCAGCTGCCCGGCTCTAGTATCCACCTTTACCCCTCTTCTCATGTGCTCTCATGCTGCTAAGGAACCCAACCCTGACCAAGCCAAGCCAGCTGCAGTTCTCCTGTTGCAAGAGAGGTGGTGAGTGTAGATGGATTGGTCAGGGTACTCGTCCCCTTCTCCTTCTCAGGACTCTCCCATATAGAACAAAAACTGCTGGGTTCTTATGCGTCTAGTTCTACCTCTTTCATAAAGCTATTCTAATGTACTACCCAGTCTTAGAGTCTCACCTTTAATGATCTTTATATGATCCTATCTAATAACCTACTTCCTGAGGAGTGCAGGCCAGAACACATGCAAATGAGGTTCACCAAACTAAAGCAGCACACACACCCCCCACAGGGGCAGAGGCAATCCCCAAGGGGGAGCCACACTGGGATTATAACACCCCCAGTGTTATTTAAAATACCCAGGTGGTATTTTAGCTTGGGACCGGTTTTTGACTTGCCTTCTGGCAGGTCTCCAAAATGCTGCCCTCAAGCCAGTAAACTATAATAAACTCTCAGAGGTTATTCAGGATACTAAGGAAAATCCTTCTGCATTTTTGGAATGCCTCACTAAAGCTCTGTTACAATATACAAACTTAGATCCAGAAACCAGAGAAGGCAGACAGTTACTCATGACTTATTTTATTTTCTCAGAGCTACCCCGACATTAAGGCTAAATTTAGATGTTTGGAGAAAGGCCCCTTGACCCTGCAGGCAGAAGTCTTAGAGTTGGCTTTTAAGGTGTACCACGCAAGGAATGACAAAGCCCATAATCATAACTGTCAAATGCTAGCCAGCCACTGCCCCTCAACTGACCAAGGTGACAGACCACCACTCAGTCCCACCAATTCATGCTGTCCACACTGCTCCCTTGTCCACCAGGGCTTAAGAACCACCAGGCCCATGTTTCAAATGTGGTGAAACTGGTCACTGGGCCTGAGCATGCCCTAATCCTCGTATGGGACCCATGAGACCTGTCCAAAATGCCATAGGGAAAGACACTGGGCAAGCATTCCTCCCCAGTCCTGCCCAGACACAGAAGAAGGAAGATGTGACCTACCCTGCCAAAAAAGGTACCGAGCCATGTGGCTAACATAGATAAGAATAATGGGTTAATATAAGTTACAAGAGTTAATAAGAAGCTTGAACTAATGGGCCAATCAGTTTATAACTAATGTAACTTCTGTGTGATTTTTTGGGACCTAACAACTGTGGGAACCGGGCATGTCAGAAACCCCAACAAACAGGCCCTTATGTTACAAATTGTGCCCATGTAGACAACTGCATCCACATAAAATCTGAGAGAGCTTGGAAAGTAATTCTAGACAGAAAAGAGTAAAGCATGGCTTCTTGGTTGCAGCAATTTCTCGGATCTGCTCTGCTTGCTAGAGGCAAGCGCTCTCATTTAAGAGAGGCTTCCTGACTCAGCTTTAGCTGCAAAAACCTGCAGCTCTTTAAGAGGTCCTGCCACAAAACACTTAAACAGTGTTGATGAAAGGCTGAATGCATGTTTTTTGGTTTTAAGCCATAGCAGGAAAAAAAAGCCGTGCTGTTTTAAAATGCCGGATTTCTGGGCCGTCCTGCCAGTGCAAACTCTGACTCTTTGAGGCAGGAGATCCGGCTACAGAGAGAACATTTGAGTGTTGTTTGTGGACACACTGTTGCATCTTGCTTGCTGGAAAGGACTGTGAAACACCATAGAGTTGTGGCAATAAACATGGCTCCGGCCAGTACCTCTGCCATGAGCCTGAAATCTCAGAAAGCTAAGGAATGGGCTGGATCCAGCCATCAAAGCCACAGCTTTAATCCTACCTATATTGCTTAGCAAATTAAAGACTCATGTGGTCATAAAAAGAGAGATACAGTAAAGATAGATTCAAAGACAAAGAAAACTCTAAATGGTTTACTGTGTTATAAATATATGCAGGTTAAACGTTAAAGTCCTTAAAATAAAAAAGAAAGAAAGAGAGTAGTTGGGTATGGTGGTACACACCTTTAATCCCAAAGCCTGGGAGGCAGAGGCAGAGAGACCTCTGCGAGTTCAAGGTGTGGTGGCACATAACTTTAATCTCAGCACTTGGGAGGCAGAGGCAGGTGGATCTCTGTGAGTTCAAAGACAACCTAGTCTACAGAGGGAGTTCCAGGACAGCCAAAGATATACAGAGAACCTGTCTCAAAAAGCCAAAAAGTAAAAATACAAAGAGAATCTTGATACTGTATGCTATTATACTCTCTTTGAATTGTTTGAATGCTAAGGAAGGAGCAACAGCTGCTAAAAGATATTTGCTTATAAATGCTGCTGAATTAATCCAAGAGGTATTTTGAAAATACCTTGACTTCAAACTTGAAGTCAAAAGGTATGTTACTTTGGAGTGTAGAACTTTAAGCTGAGGCCTCTCAGCAGTAGTGCTCCCCCCTCCCCTGGGAACCAAGGACCTAACAACTACACATGCACGTACTGGAATGTTGGGAACTTTCCATCTCCCTGAATCCTTGTGAGTGTTCTCCAAATAGAGCTCCATTCCTGAAATTGGGACAAGATAATCCACAGATGTCCACAGATGTTTTGACTCAGGCCCTGGGAAAGGGGCAAAGTGACCCTCAAATGTTTCCTCTTACCTCATCTGATCTGGCAACTGCTCTCCAGCCAATTATTGGCAATAGCCCTTTGAATAAGCCAATCATAATAGTTAAAGAACAATCCCCAAATTCCCCCTTTGTTCCTGTGGCTTTTTGCTTTAAAAGTAGCCTATACCGGCCATTGGGGTCTTTCTGGCTTCTCGAATGCTGAAAGACCCTATAATGACAGAATTAATAAAATCCTCATGCTTTTCCATCAACTGTGGTGTGAGAGATGGTCTCTTGGGGTGACTCCTCCTGGTAGTTGGACTTCAGGGTCCAACAGGAGAAGAGATTTTGCTTTTGTTTCCACAGGAAATGAAAGGCTGTGGATTCATTCTGAGTTAAGAAAAAATCAGGTTTGGTCAAGGAAGACCACCTGAGAAATCTCTGGTAGGAACAGATGGCCCGGATGTCTAAGTTCTATATACAGAACAGATTTAAGACTGCTGCCTGAGATGATCAAGACTCACAGGGTACTCCAGTTAGGACTTGATCATAATTCTAAATTTTCTTTAGGTCCCCATAAGATTATCAGCACCCTCAACCAGCAGGAAGTAGCCTGGAATACTATGCCCACATTCCCAAAAATGGACTATGGATATTTTCCTTTGTTTAAAAAAAAAAAAAGAGGGGAAAATGGCACAGGACAATTCTGTATTCTGTCAATTATGTTTTAAAAAACGCTGATTGGCCAGTAGCCAGGCAGAAAGTATAGGCGGGACAACCAGACAGGAAGTAGAGGTGGAGCAATGAGTACAGGAGTATTCTGGGAAGAAGGAAGCACTTTCCCCAGTCCTGTCCAGACATCGAAGAGGCAAGATGTGACCTGCCTCACTGAAAAAGGTACTGAGTTGTGTGGCTACCATATACTAGAATAATGGGTTAATATAAGTTATAAGAGTTGATAAGAAGCCTGAGCTAATGGGCCAATCAGTTTATAACTTATGTAGACCTCTGTGTGATTTTCTTTGGGGCTTACCGGCTGTGGGAACTGGGCAGGAGAGAAACTCCAACAAGCAAGCCCCATGTTACAGACATCAAACCCAGAAGATTCTCAAGTTGACCTTCTAGGTCTGGCCAATGACTAGTGAAACTGCCTGGACTCCTTTGACCTGACCACAACCATCATCTGTAACAGGGAGCCACGGGTAAAGATCATGGTATCAGGACGGCCCATCTCCTTTCTCTTGGCCACTGAAGCCACATACTTAGTACTGAAGGAATTCTGGGGGCCTACCTCTCCTAGTTTTCCTATAGTTGGGGTAAAGGATAGCCTTATCTACCTCAGCAGACCCCACTACCTAACTGTGTTATTAGGGGTATTTATCTCACTCATTCATTTTTAGTCATGCCAACCTGCCCAGTACCTCTTATGGGAAGAGACATTTTTAGCAAAAGTAGGAGCTTCCGTTTCATTTGCTCCTTCTATTCACCTTACACCAGACGTACCAACAGCTCCCCTCCTCCTCCTTCTAGTGTCCCAACCTCCCAGTTCCAATATGTCATTTCCTCTATTAGCCTCTCATTCAGTGGACCCCCAAGAATGGGACACCCAAAACCCCTCGGTTGATAAACACCATTTCCCCATCATCAAATTACAAGATCTTACTAAGTACATTACCCAAGCTCAGTTCTCTCTCTCTCTCTCTCTCTCTCTCTCTCTCTCTCTCTCTCTCTCTCTCCAGAGCCTTAGGGGACTTAAACCTATCATCTCTGATCATCTAAGAAAAAAGCTACTTCACCCCAACTCTTCTCCTTTTAATACCCCTATACCTGCTGTTAAAAAACCTAATGGAACCTATCGCCTGGTTCAAATCTCATTAACTCTGCAGTGGTCCCTCTTAATCCTGTAGTGTCTAACCCTTACACACTTCTTTCCACTATCCCTCCAGGAACCTCCCACTTCTCAGTTCTAGATCTCAAGAATGCTTTTTTCTCTATTCTTATCAGCTCTCAATCTCAAAATATCTTTGCCTTCACCTGGACTTATCCTGACACTCACCTCTCCACACAGATCACCTGGACTATCCTTCCCCAGGAATTCCAGCACAGCCCACACCTGTTTGGTCAGACTTCGGCTTCTGATCTGCTCTCACCGTCTCTCCCTAAGTCTGAACTCATACAGTATATAGATGATATTTTACTTTGCAGTCCATCCTTAGAGATTAGCAAAACTGATACCTCCACTCTTTTAAATTTCCTATCCACAGAGGGCTATAAAATCTCACCTTCCAAGGTCCAACTGTTTACCTCTCAGGTCATTTACTTGTTTATAAACTATTACCTCCAACCAAAAGGCTATTACCCTAGACAGAAAAAAAGCTAATTCAGTCCCTTGCAGTTCTTTCTACAAAAGAAGAGGTTTTATCATTCTTAGGAATAGCTGGATTCAAGTGTTCCTGGATCCCCTTTTTCTCTCCTCACCTGCCCCTTATACAAGGCAGCTTTTCGGGTGGTAGAGGCACAAGCACTCCCTGCCCATACCACTAATTGGCAGGCTGAATAAATAGCCCTTACCCGTGCCTTCCAGTTAGCACAGAAACAATCTTTAAATGTTTACACAGACTCCAAATATGCCTTTCATATCCTCCTGTCCCATGCAGCCATTTGGAAGGAATGTGGGCTTCTTATGACAACAAGAGGATACATAACTAACTCAGATTACATTATGGATAAGTACCTTAAGATTTGCTTCAGGTAAAACATTAAGGGGTCTAATAATTTGCTTTTCTAATAATTCCCCCTTCTTTTTTCCCTCCTCCCCACTGTCTTCTATTCCAACACATAACCATAAGCTTTTAATATGTCTAAAATTTATTTCTTTTAAAACATTTTTCATAAGCTGCAGGGCACCAAATTGGACCTACCTAAATGGACCAAACTCATCCAAAATAAGTGTCATTTAATTCTTTCCTTATCATTCCTGGTCTTAGGAACTCCTGGGAAACTCCCTCTTCCACCTCAAAAAAAAAAAAAAAAAAAAAAAAAAAACAGGAAAATCCTCTCCATCTTCCATCTTGGGACTCTCCTCCCTCAATCACCAGGATCTAAATTTTTTTCCAGACATAATCTTCTGCCTTGCCAGCATCTTGCGAGGTCCAAGCTGCAAGCCAGCCAGTTCCACAGAGCCCAAAAAACACAGAAGTAATCAGCCACTCCAGGACGTGGTCAAGCACCTCAACTCTCCAACGCCCACAAAATCAGCAGGAAGCAGTCTCCCCCCTGCACAGGCAGGTGGATCTTTCACTTCCAGTCTGAGTCTCCCCTTTAAGAGGTAGCTGCTACCAAGGCTCCTCTCCTCTCCCCCCCCATCCTATTCTCTCCTTATCCTCCCTCTTCCCTTCCATAACCCACTAAATAAACATACAACCTCACTCTGCATGCTGTGCCTATCCATCTGTCTCTCCTCCTAGGACTATCTGTCCCGCCAAGGTCTCTCACCTGCCATGAGGATCCCTGCTTGGAATCTGCTGGCCCTCATGGCCCGCAGGCTACTCAGGGGCTCCCTGCTTGGTGACCTGACATTGTCTCGTGCCCACTGCCCACTGCCCACTGCCACCACTTGGGGACCTGCACCGTTTTATTTTTACCATTACACTAGCCATGATAAGTTTAATGGAAGCCTGAGTTTCAGTAGTTTACTGTGAAGCAATACCTGGTTGCAAGAAGGACCACAAACTGAGATTACCCAGGTGTTAGGAATTTTTCCTAATGCGAGCTCTCTGCTGACGCAAAAATCCCAATCAAGCCAAATCACAACAAGCCAAATTAAGAAATATCCAGGTTTAGTGGGATTCCTGTGCCCTCAGGTGGCCCTAAGGGGAAACCAGTGTAATTATCTGTTCTGTCTTTTTAAGAGACAAGCCATGCCCACTCCCTCCCCTGTATGCTGAGACAGGCTGATCTTAAGATTCCAGCCTGAGTTCCTTCCCTTTTCTATCTCCCTCTTGAAGAGGCAGCTTCTGCTTCTCCCCACTTCTCCCCTTTCCCCTTCTGTCTCTCCCTCCTTCCCTTTCCCTCCTCTCTCTCTCTCTCTTTCTCTCTCTCTCTCTCTCTCTCTCTGTGTGTGTGTGTGTCTGTCTGTCTGTCTCTCTCTCTCTGACCCTCTCTCTGCTTTTCTCCTTTCCCCCCTTTCCTTCCATAACCCACTTAATAAATATCCAACCTCACTCTGCATGGTGTGCCTATCCATGTCTCTGTTGTCCACCGCAGTGTGTCTCCCTGCCCAGGACCAGCCACAGCTCAGGGACCTGCAGTCATCCCTGCCTGTGCCTGGGACTGACTGCTCTCGGGACCCCATGCAATCTGCTTGCCACCACATGGCTCGCTGCCTGCCACTGCCAGAATCCTCAGCATTTTTAATTTTTCCATTATATTTGGTGCTGTGACTCGGATAGGCTCTCGAGCCCTGAGTTCCTCTCCTGAAGTCAGGATCCTGAACTAGGTTTTTTTCCCACAACAACCACGTGATTTCTACAGCATGATTTCTACTCACACCACCGGCTTCAATTGGTGAGTTTTCCCCATTCTGGTCAGCTTTAATCATTTCTTTGAACCCGAGGAATTGACCGGTGAGCTTCCAGCAATCTTCTGGTGTTCCTAGAAACACAAACAGTTGAGCCCTTCACTGACATTCCTCTCTGGATTGCTTCCCTTAGCTAAAATCATGATCGGACACTGACCTGGGGTCAGTCCTCCCATGATAGCACTGTACACTCTGTGTGGTGCATTCGACTAAGGGCCCAGGGTCCCTCGGTTTTTCTTTCTCTTATTTTTCTTTTTTTCTTTTCTTTTCTTCCCTTCTCCTCCCCCAACCATTAAAGGCTGCTGGCCTCTCTGGCTTCCAAGTCGCCCCAGCCAAATCCAGTCAGGCTGTAACACCCCATGGGGGGGGGGGGCAGAGGATGCTCTCCCATGGGTCCTGCAGTGTTCACTCCAATTTACACCTCACCTATAGGGGAAGACGTCCCATTATAGACCTTGTGGTGTCACTGTTTCACGGGTTTTCACAGTTCCAGCTGTGGGTAGCAAGCCATCCATGTCTATCCCCCCCCCCCTGGAATGGATGCCTTTTAGAGGCCCTAAAACCACAGGCCTTAATGCCATACTTCTTCAGCTCCTACCCTCACTTTGTCGGTATCCTGCCAGCTCCACTTTTATGGGAACTTTCTAACTACTGTCAGTGCACAGGCAAAAGGAAAGTGTTTATTCAAACTGTCGCTGCCACTACTGCTAACAAGACTGGTCAGATGCACAAGGCAGCTTTTTTCTTTTTGTCAGTTCCAGCCTTTTGCTCCCCTCTGAGGCTTGTGACATAGCAGCTCAGCCACAGGGCAGACCACACCTCTAGGTCTCTCTTATTAAGCTTAAAATCCCCATAGCTCAAAAATTGTGGCTTTTTCATCTCTTATTAAGCTTAAAATCTCTGCAGCTCAAAATTTGTGGCTTTTCTATCTCTTATTAAGCTTAAAATCCCTGCAGCTCAAAAACTGTGGCTTTTCCATACAACATGTGACTTCACCGCCATCTTAACTGAGTGACTTTTCCATATAATATGTGACTGCTGCCATTTTGACTGGGGTCAGGTGACTTCAATGTCATCTTGGCTGAGAGCCAGGTCAGGTGATAAAGTTCCACCATCTTTACTGAGGTGTTTCCTGCCTGGTTCCCCAATGTTAACTCTGTTACATGGGTGACCTAACCAGCATCTTAACTGAGAGCCAGGTCAGATGACCAAGTTCTCCCATCTTTACTGAAGTATACCCTGCCTTGTCCCCCAGTTTACTTATTTTTTCCACTAAGTTTCTCTTGTTGACTCTGTTGCATGTGTTTTGCGCAGTGGCATGCCTTTGATAGGGCCCAATTCCTGTTCACTCTGTGTGTAATCATACATGTAACTTAAATGCACCCATGTTTGTTATGATTTCTGTCTCTTTAAGAGACAAGCCACACCCACTTCCTCCCCCATCCACTGAGGCAGGCTGATATTCAGCTTCCGGCCTGAGCTTGCTCTCTTTTCCATCTTTCTCTTGGAAAGGCAGCTTTGCTTCTGCCTCTCTCCCCACTTCTCAGATACCCCCTTTTCTCTATCTCTGTTCTCTTCTCCTTCTCCCCCTCCTCTAAGTAATAAATATCCAATTCTATTCTGTATGATGTGTCTGTCCACGTGTCTCCCACCCGCTCACCCGCCCACCCGCTCACTGCAGGGAACCTGCACCTTCCGGGGACTCACTGTTGCCCGCCCAGCCGCTTGACACATGCCTGGGTGGTCTGTGCCGCTCTCCCGGTCAGGGAACTTCATTGTCACCAGGACCAGTCCACCCCGCCACAAGCTGCTCAGGACCCACCGACAACAAAAATCATAAAATGTTTACTGTTAAATGTTATTATTATCTGCTTATTTCATCTTACTTCAGACTACAAAATCAATAAGTCTCATGTTTAAAACTGGTATGAACTTTTAAGTCTCTTATAAAAATACATTATATTTACTCCAACCCTCATTTAAAATATATTAAGACGTTTTCTACTCTTGCCAGTTCTGTCGTTAACCTTCTATTGCAAGAAGATTTATCTTCTTTCTGCCTTTTTACAAGTGTAAATCTTACCTGTTGAGAGCCAGTACAGTCAAGTGTGGACCCAGTTCTCCAGGCAGATTCTATACTGTAGTTATATCTGATAAACATCACTCAACTGCTCAAAGATCTGGGGAATATGACATTTAAATATTTAATTATTAAAAAACTTTTCATAACAAAAAGAAACCGTTTGGCTCCTAGCAGCAACACTCTATTTCCTCCAAAGAAGACAGAAGACAAATGGGCACACAACAACGTCCATCCGTAATTCACTGCAACTTTCAAGTGCTGACCACTGGGCAAAACTGCCTTTCATCTAAACTGAAGATCTCCAGACGTGGACAGAATTGGTGGAATCGACTGCCTAGCTGCTCAGGTCAAGGTAGCCTTGTCTTCCTACAGATTTCTCAGCCCACAGGATATTCTGAAGCCTGGCAGGCCCTGAGATAAACAGCACAAGGCAAATACAACCTTCAGCGACCATGGAGGACCCTGAGAAGTAGTCCTAGATGCCAACCAGTAAACTCTCTGTTGGTTTTTAATCAATAACACAAGTAAAATTTTATCCTTCTCAAAGATCTCTGATGCAGTTTGATAGCTGAGAGGTTTTGTCAGTTTAAAAGGACAACCTCACCAAACAAATTTCAGTAAAATACAAATACAAGACCTAGAAGTTATAAAGGTGTGAGGGCAAATACAAGTTATCAAATTTCTCTCTGATGCTGCCTTCCATAGTCTTAAAAATACTTTTTATTGTGCAAAAATATCTGTCACAGTTATTCTGACATAAATATGCTACTGTTTATAGAATGTATATGTCTAAAACTTCTGTTTTCACAAACCCAAAGAATTCTTGTGGGTTCCAGGGAGCAAAATTGAAGGATCCACCTTAAACAGGTCAGATATATTATCCTCAATTTCTTAGTCCTAATTTTTTTTCCCTTAATTTAACTTTGTCCTCTATTCTGCCAATACCTTAAACAGGTGTAAGAGACACCAGACATTTCCATACCACAAACACCAGACAGGAGCAAAGAGACCAGTTATGCCAGGATGTGACAGCACCCAGCCTTCTCAGGTTCCCCCCCAAAGACAACACCCACAAATTGTAGGGTTAAGTCAACCCCTTTAGGGGGCGGGGTTTGTGGACGGATAAATCGAGCGCGCGGAGGCTGCGCGCTCCCTTTTTCCTTCCTACCTCCTGTGCTACATGGGAACTTCGGTTCTGTAAGTTTATCATTAAAGTGGTAAATATTCTTTAATATCTGCATTGCATTTATTTACGCCGATACATTTGGCACCCGCCCCGTGGGGCTTTGCCGAGACCCGACCCAAATCAGAGTCTCTTGGGGCCACCGCTTCTAGCAGCAGTCTCCCTGGGCGCGCAGACTGTACCCTTCCAGCCAGTCCAACTCGACTACGGCTGGGGATACAGCTGAGATTCTGAGCGACTCGATTTTCCCTGCTGCTTGCTAGAGAATCAAGCGGGACGGGAGAGCTAGCACTCCCCGGCGGTTTGAAATCGGCAGCGCCTCTGTAACAGCGTGATCAGTCTCTGTTCCCCTCCCACCTCTGCTGGTGCTCGGGTCACATGACAGCAGCCCTGCGAGCCAGCTCAAACACCCCGGGTCTGTGCAGTCCGCAGCACTCCCCTCAAACACGTCCGGTCCCTTTGATTTGTTCACTTTGGCAGCTTTCTCTCTGTTCCTTTTCTGGCCCAATTGCTATT
Organism: Microtus oregoni; assembly: GCF_018167655.1. Lineage (NCBI taxonomy): Eukaryota > Metazoa > Chordata > Mammalia > Rodentia > Cricetidae > Microtus > Microtus oregoni. The sequence continues at coordinate 2,423,491 of NW_024543830.1, read as the reverse complement.
GATCAGCCTGGTGTCTGCTCCAATTTTGTTTTTGAGTCATTTACTTCAGACTTAGGCCACGTGGACTCAAGTTTCGCCACCACAGGCAGGAACCGGTCATTGCAGGTGAAAGAATTTTTTCCTTTATAAATAAAATGTCTGAGAATGTGACTGTTTCAAATTTCAACAGCTTTTTTGAGTGAACCATATGGGAGATTTTACAAGAGGTATCTGTCACCCCACATCTATGGATATTTCTGGGATTCTTAATTTTCCTTAGCACTATTTGGTTTGATAATAGGAAAATGATCAAATCTCTTAAGGCAGAGGTTGAACGTTTAAAAACTATTGAGAATGACAACAATCTTCTCAAGAATCAGTTTGAAGTTCTCCAGGAAGAAAACAGATCTTTGTTTAACATGACTCGGTTAACTGAGCAAAATCTAGAAAAGGTACAGGCTGATGTTAAGGAGAAATTCATTACTATGGAAGAAGGAACAGCTGAATTAGATCGTAAATTCCAGCGGTCCCTTTCTGTAGGAACTGAAACATTAACTGAGAGAATCAAAACTGCTGAATGTGACAATCGAATTTTGTCTAAAGCTTATGACAGATTGGCGGAAAGATTATCAATACAAGAAGGCACGGTTTATGCCATAAAAATTATGTCCAAAGATGACAAGTTATCTCTAATGGACAAATTTCATACTTTAGAATCCTCAATGAAGGCTTTGGAACATAATTCTGGACAGGACATTCAGACATTGCAAAAAGCAATGGTGAATAGAATTGAAAAGATTGAGGAATTTCTAAATTCTGATGAAGAAGAGCAAAGGGTAGAAAGGCAAATTTTAACTACATCTGTGGATAAATCCCTCCGGGACAATTTCCACATAGCTCTACATGCCTTTCCAGTAATAACAACAGAAAAGGTGATTGGTTCCAGAAACCCTAGGGTCATCAAGGAAGATACATGGGAGCCTGTCCGTATGAATGATCTCAAAGAAATTAAACAGGCTGTCATGACTTTTGGGATGCATGCCTCTTTTGTTAAAGAGATGCTAAAATCTTGGGCCACAACAAGCAGAGCAACCCCCTCGGACTGGCTCCAGCTAAGCTCCACGGTCCTTGAGAGTGGACCGCAATTGAAATGGAAATGCTTATTAAGGCAAGAGGCTAGACTTTTAGAACAGCAGGAAAAGGCGAAGGGAATTGACATTTCCCTAGATAAAATTCTAGGTGAAGGGCTCTTTTCCGACCCTCAGGAACAAGCTAATTTGGATGAAAACATACTCTCCATGTGTACTACAGCAGCCTTAAGGGCTTGGGACAGGGTACAAGACCCAGGACAGAGAATGGAATCATTTGTCACAGTTAAACAGGGTCAGAGAGAAACCTTTAGTGACTTTTTACAAAGGTTAACTAAGGCTGTAAAAATAGGGATATCTGACCCAGAAGCAAGACGTATAATAATTGAGTCTTTGGCTTACGAAAATGCAAATGTGGAATGCAAAAAGATCTTGGGGCCTTTAAAGTTCAGATCAGCGTCCTTGGAAGAATGGGTCTTGCATACACTAAATGTTGACACATTTGACTATGGCACTGAAGCATGGGTAGAAGAAGCAATTTCCAATGGTAAAAGGAGACACCAGAACACCAAATGTTTTAATTGTGGCAAAATGGGTCATATGAAAAGGAATTGTAAACAATGGATTTTCAGAAATAATAATAATGCATCTTCTAGAAATAACAGAAATAGAAGGACTCAGCCTTCAGGTTTATGTAGAAGATGTGGAAAAGGCAGACACTGGACAAATGAATGCAGGTCTACAAGAGATAGACAAGGCAACCTGATACAGATGGGAAACGTGAGGGGGGGGCCTCACAGGCCCCCATGGCAAACATGGTTCAGTCATTTCCAGTTTCTGCAGAGAACATGCCTCGTCAGGAAAATTAGGAAGCCACATGCCTACTGTTACAAGCAATAGTAATCAGAAAGATGAGTTACGTGTGTTTTGGCAAACTTCTATAAATGATCAAAGACCTAAGCTGAGAGTGTGTGTAAATGGCATTTTTATTACTGGCCTGCTGGACACAGGTGCTGATGTAAGTATCATTACCCCAGAATCTTGGCATCCATATTCAGAATGTAAATGTTCAGCTCCTGGGAATTGGAACCCTATCTCGAGTAAGGCAGAGCACGAGATGGGTTGAATGTATAGGGCCAGAGGGACAAATAGGAAAATTAAGGCCATATGTAGACAATATTGCAATGAATTTATGGGGTTGTGACCTATTACAACAATGGAATACCCAAATTAACATTCCTGCTACTTCTAGAGCCTATATTTCTGAAAATAATATTAAAAGATATTACAAACGGGGGAAACCAGCCATTAGGGCTGTGCAAGAACAAGCAATTGATGTCCCTTCAGAGATACCAACAGCCTTGCCTCTAAAATGGTTGACTGAGAAACCAATATGAACAAAGCAATGGCCTTTAGCTGAGGAAAAGTTACAGGCTTTAGAACAACTGGTCCAAGAACAACTAGATGCTGGACATATAGAAGAATCTACCAGCCCTTGGAATTCTCCTGTATTTGTGGTTAAGAAAAAATCAGGTAAATGGAGAATGGTGACAGATCTCAGGGCCATCAACAAGGTTATTCAACCAATGGGCCCTCTGCAATCTGGAATTCCTTTGCCCTCTTTATTACCAAAAGGATGGCCTCTCATAGTTATTGATTTAAAGGATTGTTTTTTCACTATACCTTTGCAAAATGAAGATAGAGAAAAATTTGCCTTCACAGTGCCTACTTATAACAATTCTCAACCTTCGAGGAGGTACCATTGGGCCGTCCTCCCCCAGGGTATGTTAAATAGCCCCTCCCTGTGCCAATATTTTGTGAACCAACCATTGCAAATAATACGCAAAAAATTTCCCAAATCTATAGTATACCATTACATGGACGACATATTGTTATCTGATTCAAACATAGATACCTTGAACAGACTGTTTGAAGAAATACAGATACTGTTACCTAAATGGGGATTGCAAATCGCTCCTGAAAAGATTCAGAAGGGAGATTCTGTTAATTATTTAGGTTATAGAATTGGTTTGCAAAAAATTAAGACACAAAAGGCACAAATTCGGAGAGATCTCCTGCAGACTTTCAAAGACTGTTAGGAGACATTTCCAGTCTATGACCAGCTATCAGAATAACATCTGATCTAATAATTCATTTGAACAAAACCTTGGATGGTGATAAAGATTTAAACAGTCCTAGAGAATTAACAGCTGAAGCAGAAAAGGAACTGACAATGATTGAGGAGAAATTACAACAGGCACATGTGGACAGAGTGAATCCAGAGCTCGATTGTATTCTCGTCATATTACCATCAAAGATTTCTCCTACAGCAATTTTAATGCAGATAGATGATATTATCTTGGAATGGATCTTTTTACCACATAAACCAAGTAAGAAACTGAAAACTTACATGGAAAAAGTCTCTGAGTTAATTATAAAAGGCAAGCTGAGACTTCGTCAACTAGCAGGCATAGACCCAGCAGAAATTATAGTGCCTTTCAGTGCTGATGAAATAAAGAAATTATGGGAAGATAATGAACCATGGCATAGAGCTTGTACTAATTTTTTGGGAGACATTAATAACAACTATCCAAAAAGCAAGCGGCTTAACTTCATAAAGAGAACTTCTTGGAACCTTCCTCGAATCGTCTGTGATGCTCCAATAACTGGAGCCCGTACATTCTATACTGATGCCAATAAATCAGGGAAGGCAGGTTACAAATCAGAAGACTTGGGTAAGGTGGAACAAAGTCCTTATGATTCTGTCCAGAAGGCAGAATTATATGCCATTCTTATGGTACTAAGAGATTTTAAAGAACCTATTAATATAGTTACTGATTCACAATACGCAGAAAGAGTTATTTTACATATTGAAACTGCTGAATTTATACCTGATGATACAGAACTTACCTCATTGTTTATCCAGGTTCAAGATTTGATCAGGAACAGGCCTTGCCCTATGTACACAACACACATCCGATCCCATACGGGTCTTCCAGGTCCTCTAGCACAAGGTAATGCAGAAATTGATCAATTATTGATTGGTAGTGTGCTACAAGCCTCTGATTTTCATAAAAAACATCTTGTTAATAGCAACGGTTTGAAGAAAGAGTTTTCTATTACATGGCAACAAGCTAAGGAGATTGTGAAGAAATGCCCTGCTCTTTCTATAACCAAACGCCACTGCCAGCAGGGGCTAATCTGAAGGGCACCCATAGGAATGAAATCTGGCAGATGGATGTGTTCCACTTTGCAGAATTTGGCAAATTGAAGTATGTTCATCACACCATTGACACTTATTCAGGCTTTCAGTGGGCAACTGCTTTAAGTTCAGAAAAAGCTGATTCAGTAATCACTCATTTATTAGAAGTCATGGCTATCATGGGTATACCTACACAAATAAAGACAGATAATGGTCCTGCTTATGTCTCTAGGAAAATGAAACGGTTTTTTGATTATTACAATATCAAGCATGTTACAGGTATACCATACAATCCTACAGGTCAAGCAGTCATAGAAAGATCAAATCGAACTATAAAGGATATGTTGAACAAACAGAAAGGGGTGAAAAACACCCCCAGAAATAGGTTACATAATGCTTTGTTAACCTTGAATTTTCTCAACGCTAATGAGAAGGGAACAACAGCTGCAGAAAGACATTGGATAATGGAAAAGTCTGCTGAACTAAATCAACCAGTTTATTTCAAGGATGTGCTGACTTCACAATGGAAGCCAGGAGATGTGCTGCGTTGGGGAAGGGGTTTTGCTCTTATCTCCACAGGTGAGGAAAAACTATGGATACCGTCAAAATTAATAATGGTTCGGTTTGAAGAAGAGAAGTCACTTGGAAAAGATAAATAACAATTCATTCACAAGGATGACCGGCATTCAGATGGTAAGGATTACAGATAGGTTGGGGGCAGGGTTCTTTTCTTATCCCCACAGGAAAATACTCATCTCCAAAGAATTTAAGGGACCCTGAATATTTAATTACTGATGGATGGAAAATAGTTACGACCCACTAAACATCAACAATAAAATTCTATACATATTGTAAGTATTGATTTTTTATATATATTTATATGTTTTATTGAACACTTCTTTATAAATGTGTAGAGCTGGTTTTGGAGTTGGACTATGGCTCAGTCCCTCTTCAATTCCAAGCCTGTTAATAAGGGATATTTCAGAGTTTCTGTCTCAGGTCAGGAGCCATGAAATGGGACAGAATAAGAATAATTTTATACTTGATAAGCTTTCTTTGCCTTTCCTCATATCTGTGTCTTTCTTTATATGTCAGTATATGTCCTTGTTGTTAATGTTTAAATTTCCCATAACAAGCAACGTATTTTCCTACAGTAATCTTTGAAGTTTACAGGATGAAGATGGGGCCCCACAACATCAACTCAATCTAGTTTTTATGACATCATGAATTTTTTTTAAGCGCTAATATTAGACCTGTTTTTTGATACCAACTGCAGGAGACAATTTCGAATGATGCACATTTTTGACAACACTCTGGCCGGACCTTCTCAAAACGCTCAGAGACTTGTTATAATTTTCTTAGGTCAAAGATTAATTTGGGAATTTTACCATCATTTGCTTTCACAGGGGCCCCTAAGAAGAATGTCGCCCCCATGTCAGCTAGAAGCAATCTAAGAGGACGACGTCCCCTCTCCCAACAGAGTTTGCCCACGGGGTTAGGGACATCTTTTAGTGGTTGGTTTAGGGTTGAGGGGATGGGGAGATATTGTATGGAATTAGGAGTATATTCAAAAAAAGGGGGGGGATTAACTGGTTTGATGGGATGATTGGTATTTGTGACTTACTGTTTTTAGAAAATTATATTGGTACTGTTTCTTGTATATTGATATATTGAATGTGAGTGTTCCTACCTCTATTTTTGTATAAGAGTATGCTTATATTGTATGGATACATCTATCATATCACAATGTACATTTCTACCTCTGATACTATTTATGTAATAACATTGTTTACATTTGATATGTAATGACATTGTTTGCAGGTGAAGATCATTGTCTTCTTATTGCACAGTTGTTTATTCTCTTAGTTTTCAAATTAGATAGATATAGAGAATTATATGTTTGTCATATTTATTCTTAGGTTAATCAGGTCTTTTAGATACATAGAGATTATTTTTAGTATAGATAGTATAATCTTCAGCCTCTTTGAAGAGCTGTAGAAAATGGCCTTTAATCTAACCTAGAATTCTGTGTCAACAAGACACAATTACTCCTGGCAACACCACTCTACTCCCGACAGATCATTGAGCACCAAAGACACTCCACTGGGAGCTTGTCTTCTTGGCAGAACTGGCCTTTGGGTTAAGAAAAGCCCATACCTCAACTACTGACTAAGATATGAAACAGGATTGTCTTATCTTGCCAAGACAGGGTAAGATAATTCTAAGAAAGTTCCTTGCATTTGATAATGGTATGTCAGTTATGTTAGGCCTTAGCCAAAGTTGGTTGACTCAACATTGCAAATGAGACTTTGGGTGATTGCCTAGGTAGTCAGTTGTCTCTGTCATTTGTTGCACATTTTGGATATCTCTCATTTGTTAAGTAATATTTTTTCCCTTCTCAGATCTTTGATGGAGTTGAAGATTATTTAATTGTAGTTACTCTCTACATTATTTAGACTCGTTGAGATAGAATGTCTATCAAAACTTTTGTTTTCAATATTGTTTGTTATATTTATCATTTGTTATTATTGTTTATAGTTATATTTGGTTTCGTTCTGTCTTATTTAGACAAAAGGGGGAGATGTAGGGTTAAGTCAGCCCCTTTAGGGGGCGGGGTTTGTGGACAGATAAATCGAGCGTGCGAAGGCTGCACGCTCCCTTTTTCCTTCCTACCTCCTGTGCTACGCGGGAACTTCGGTTCTGTAAGTTTATCATTAAAGTGGTAAATATTCTTTAATATCTGCATTGCATTTATTTACACCGATACAACAAATAAGCAGGAAGAAGTCTTGAGAAACCACCGCCCCAATTCCTTTAACCTGTGGTACCTAACCTCCTGCCTTTTTATTATAAAAAAGGGATAGGTATGTAATGATCTGTTCTGTCCTTTAAGAAACAAGCCATGCCCACTCCCTCCCCCTTCTGCTGAGACAGGCTGATCTTTAGCTTCCAGCCTGAGTTCCTTCTCTTTTCCATCTCCCTCTCAAAGAGGCAGCTTCTGCCTCTCTCCACTTCTCCCCTTTCCCCTCTGTCTCTCCCTCCGTCCCTCTCCCTCCCTCTCTCTGTCTTTCTCTCTCTGCTTTTCTCCTTCTCCTCCTTCCCTTCCATAACCCACTAAATAAATATCCAACCTCACTCTGCATGGTGTTCCTATCCATGTCTCTGTCACCCGCTACCACGTGTCTCCTCTCCGTGTCTCCCTGCCCTAGACCAGCCACCGCTCGGGGACCTGCAGACATCCCTGCCTGGGACTGGCTGCTCTCAGGGCCCACTGCCTGCTGCCACATGGCCCGCTGCCACTGCTTAGGGACCTGCAGCGTTTTTGCTGCCAGCCGCCGCTGGGGATCCTGCAGCATTTTTAATTTTTCCATTACAACTGGGAGTTTGTGAAAGCTACCACAGGGGAGAGAGGAAAGAGACCAGGTGTTTCTCCTCTGGCAGCTCACTTAAATACCCTAACCTCCCTAGGGGAGGGGTCAGGATCTGGAATGCATGAATTTGGAGGATGGTCACCTTTGTGGCCTCCCGGTTCCCCCTCAGGGCTACCCGAGAGCACAAGAATCCCATTAAACCTAGATATTTCTTAATTTGACTTGTTGTGATTTGGCTTGATGGGATTTTTGCTTTGGCAGAGAACTCGCGCATTAGGAAAAATTCCTAAAACCAGGCATCACCGAAGAACCCAGACCATCCAAAGGAAATTCCTAACTTTCCAACTGTTGTAGATAGGATCACCTGCCAGCACACTCACCAGGACACCCCTAGACAAATGTCAGCCGTTCAGGAGTCCTGAACCTTAGAAATCCCTTGCTCCCACCTTTACTACTTATAAAAACCCAACTCTAACTGAGTTTGGGACTCTCCAATTATTCAGATAGGTTGGACATGCAGAGAGACAGTGTTTGCAAACTTGTTTAAAATAAAGAAAGGGCCAGGCGGTGGTGGCGCACGCCTTTAATCCCAGCACTCGGGAGGCAGAGGCAGGCGGATCTCTGTGAGTTCGAGGCCAGCCTGGTCTACAAGAGCTAGTGCCAGGACAGGAACTAAAAAGCTACAGAGAAACCCTGTCTCAAAAATCCAAAAAAAAAAAAAAGTTTCGGGCTGGAGAGATGGCTCAGTGGTTAAGAGCATTGCCTGCTCTTCCAAAGGTCCTGAGTTCAAATCCCAGCAACCACATGGTGGCTTACAACCATCTGTGATGATGTCTGGTGCCCTCTTCTGGCCTGCAGGCATACACGCAGACAGAATATGTATACATAATAAATAAAAATTAAAAAAATAAAATAAAATAAAGAAAGGCTCTTTGCTTTCACATACAGGACTCGTTCTCCTTGCTGGTTTTTGAGGGACTTCTTGGATCTGGGCATAACACAGGCAGGGTTATGAGGGCAGTGGAAAGAGAGAACCATCTACTTGAATTTGGCAATTTATCTTTAGGGCTGTTCAATCCCTGAGGATGAAAAAGGGGTGGGGTTTCCTGGTCGGATCTGTACTGGAAGTGCTTGCATTCAAAGTTGAGTAGAAAAATATTTCCACAAGAGGAGGAAAAAAAATAAAATCAAAGGAAAACTTTTTTTTTTTCTAGATAGGGTTTCTCTGTGTAGCTTTGGAGTCTGGCTGGCACTTGCTCTGTAGACCAAGCTGGCCTCGAACTCACAGAGATACGCCTGCCTCTGCTTCCCAAGTGCTAGGATTAAAGGCGTGCGCCACCACCCAACCAAAGGAAACTCTTAAGGAAATGCTGATTCAAGATCTTCAGGGTCTTAAAGACGACACACAAAACAGGCATTAAACATGAGACTATGGTGAGAGAAGAGGGTGAAACATGACCTAGGGAGCGTGAGAAACATGCTTGGGGGGAGGGGACACCCATCACACAAAATTTAAACACAAAATGAGAAGATGCGAGTCCCTTTGTGTATCACACAGACACACATTAAAGATGTGTGACAGACCAAAGACCATACAATCTCAGTGGTGGAATTGTGATCTTTTCCTAGTTGTTTGTATTTTTCATACTTTCTGAAGTGAACATGCATTAATTTTGCAATAAATGGCAGTTTTATAACTAAAAAAATATCTTCAAAACAAAGTATTTTCGGCCGCTAGTTGGGGAGGAGCTTCAGTAAACATTCTTGACAAAGCCCGCTCGGCCCAAACAGTTCCTGCCGATCCCGCGACGCTAGGCTGTGAAATTTGACCCCTTCGGCCTACCGTAGCCGGAAGTGCGCTCGACATTGCTTCCGGGCTTTCCTTTAGTTTTCCCAAAACCTTGTCTCCCTCACGCTGCCTCCCCACCCCCGTTGTCGCTCGCAGCGGTTTTTGTGTTTGTAGGCGAGGCCGAGCCCTGGCGTCGAAATCTGGGGTCCGTGTGGAGAGACGCAGCCCTGTGGTGAGGAGCGGCGTTGTGGGGAGGACGGACTGAGGGAGGCTGAGGCGGACCCGGGCTGCTTTTCTCGTGGGAGCCCGCGGCTGTGCGAGGAGACTCGGCGGAGGGCGGAGAAGGCCGGGGGCGGGGCCGAGCGGGTGTGAGGCCGGGGCTGCGGGCCGCCGAGCCCCGTGCGCGCGGTTCCTGGAGCGTGGGTGTGAGTGGTCGCCTTCGCTGCAGGCTTTGCTCTCTTCACGCAGGGAGACCTTGTCTGTCTTCCTTTGCTTTCTGCTGGGCATGGAATCCGGGGCCTGGTGCCGCTGAGAACCCCTTCCTCAACGCAGCCATCCCCCTGCCTGGTCGTAGAAGCTACTTTCCACAGGGAAGCCAAGTAACGTGAGAAAGAACCCAAGATGGAATTAGTTAATTACGATCCGCTGTCTGCAGGTGGCCGTGGCACTTAGATTAGACGCAGAGTCGAGACAGAGTCATCCTATTAGTTAAAGAACACGTTGTCTCATAGAAATACAGAAATACCTTACTTTGTAGGTAAGCTCTTCAGTTTCCTGAAACACTATTTTGCCAGCTCCCTGTTGCATGTTGGTAGATCTTATTCAGGCCCGTTATTCTATATGAGCAGGTGAGTTTCCCCAGAAAAATCTCCGGGTCACATTCGGGAGGAGGAGGAGAGAGAACAGACTGTGTGACTAAGAGGTTGCAGGATAGAGTGCGTTTTCTTCCGAGATTGAAATTGTGAGTTGAGGTGGGAGTCATGCTCGTTTCTTATTCCCCACAGGGCAAAACCATGTCCTCCCTCCCAGGGTGCATTAGTTTGGACGCAGCAACAGCTGCAGCTGACTCTGATGACATTGCTGAGCTGCAGCAGGCAGTGGTTGAGGAGCTGGGTATCTCTATGGAGGAACTTCGTCATTTAATTGATGAAGAACTGGAGAAGATGGACTGTATACAGCAGCGCAAGAAGCAGCTGGCAGAGCTGGAGACGTTGGTGCTGCAGAAGGAGTCTGAGGTGGCTTATGTTGACCAGGTATATGACGATGTGTCCAGGTAAGGACTCGTGGAAGCAGAAGCCAGTGTGCGCTTTTTCCATTCTTTTTGTTTTTATGTTTTTTATACATTTTTTATTGATATTTATTGAGCTCTACATTTTTCTCTGCTCCCCTCCCTGCCTCTCCCCTCCCCCCTCCAGCCCCCACAAGGTCCCCCCATGCTCCCAATTTACTCTGGAAATCTTGTCTTTTTCTACTTCCCATGTAGATTAGATCTATGTAAGTCTCTCTTAGTGTCTGCATTGTTGTCTAAGTTCTCTGGGATTGTGGTAGCCAATGTGCATTTGCAGGCTTGTTGGGGTGGTTTTTCGTGACCTAGTTCAGTCATGTGGGACCTCACACTTCTTCAGGGTTTATAGGGCAGCGTAGCAGCATGAACTTTTCCCCTGTGTATTTGGTCAGTAATAAGCAAGTTAAAAGCTTTTGAATTCTTTTGTCTTCCTTCTCTGCTAAACTTTGTTTCCTTAGTAAGATCACCAGGAAGTAAGGATTGTGGATTTGCTGTTTTCTGTTTCTCTTTTTTTGGGGGGAGGGGGTGCTGTTTAGATACAGGTTTTCTCTGTGTAACAGTCCTGGCTGTTCTGGAACTCACTTTGTAGACCGTGCTGGCCTCGAACTCACAGAGATCTTCCTGCCTGTGCCTCCCAAGTGCTGGGACTAAAAGCATTCGCCACCACTACCCAGCTCTGTTTTTCTTTTCCTTGTGAGACAAGATCTCAATATCTAGACTTAACTGGCCTCAAACTTGCAGAAATTTGCCCTAGCCCTGCTTCCCAAGTGCTGCAATTAAAGCACCCAACTTTTTGTGGTTGTTTTGTTAGGGTCTCACCAATACCAGTGTGTGGCGTTGAATTTGATGGTGGCTGAGCAGATCTCGACCTTCCTGATCATCCTCTTACATCCTGAGTTCTGGGATGTAGGTGTGGGCCAGCATGCCCTGTTTGTGTTGTATTGGAATAGCACCAATACAACAAGGGCTCGGCAATCATTCTGCCAGCTGAGCTATATCCTCAACCTCTCAGCTTGCTGTCTTTAACTGAGAAACATTAATAAATTCATAATCCTTCCAGAATGTCTGTTTCAGATCACCAAGTAGATGGTGTTAGTATTACACTTGGGGAGAGCTTTTGTGGAGGAACTAGTTGAAACTGATGCCAGTATTTATTTGTTTGTTTGTTTTCCTTTTTTTCTTTTGTTTGTTTTTGTTTTTGAGACAAAGTTTCTCTTGGTTGTTCTGGAACTCACTCTGTAGTCCAGACAAACCTCAGCAGAGGATCACTCATAGAGATCCTCCTGCCTCTGTCTCCTGAGTGCTGAGAGTAAAGGCGTGCACCACCACTGCTCAGCTTGTTTGCTTATTTTTGATACAGAGTCTCTTTACATAGCTCTAGCTGCTTTTTAACTCACTTTATAGACCAGGCTGGCCTGGAATTTACAGAGATCCACCTGCCTTTGCCCCTGAGATTAAATGTGAAGGTGTGTGCCTTCCTGCCTGGTGAAATTATGCCACTATTTAAAACCTTATTCTTTTTCTTTTTTCTTTTTTAATAATTTATTTATTTTACATACATTGGTATTTTGCCTGCATGTATATCTCTGTATGAGGGTGTCAGATCTTGGAGTTATGGACAGTCGTTAGCTGCCATATGTGTGCTAGGAATTGAACCCAGGTCCTCTGGAAGTACAATCAGTACTCTTAACCACTGAGCCATCTCTCCAGCCCCTAAAACCTTATTCTTAGTTCCCAAATCCACATAAATAATTAGTGCTGGGTCTTCTAACTTTCAGCAGGTAGAAAGATACGACTCTAACAAATTAATTATTTCATGTAGTAATTGCTTGGAAACAAGAAACGTTATGGAAAAAGCATAAATAGATACTTTGGAACATGTATGGCAAATAGTCTATATTCTTGATACTGTGTTGTTACTCATGTTTTTAAAGGTTTCTCACTCTGTAGGCCTTGCTGGCCCTGAGCTCACTGTATTGTCTTACGCTGACCTCAAACTTAGGCAGTTCTGGTACTTGAGGCTCCTAAGTACCAGGATCATAGGTGTGAGCTCCTAGGCTTGACATTGCATAAATGTGGATGAATGCTAATGCTCCAAACCTTACTTCTCCACTGGCTTTGATCTTCTCTGTGTGTTCCAATATTAGGGCAGTGATTAACTGTGAGTCTCTGGTGAAGGATTTCTACTCTAAGTTGGGACTGCAGTATCATGACAGTAGCTCCGAGGATGAATCTTCCCAGCCTACAGAAGTAATTGAGATTCCTGATGAAGATGATGATGTCCTCAGTATTGATTCAGGTAAATGATGAAACTTTAGTTAGAAAAATTCTTAGAAAGCTGGGCGATGGTGGCACATACCTTTAATACCAACACTTGGGAGACAGAGGCAGGCCGACCTCTGTGAGTTTGAGATCATCCTGGTTCACAGAGTTCCAGGATAGCCAGAGCTACACAGAGAAACCCTGTCTCGAAAAAAAACCGAGAGAGAGAGAGAGAGAATGAGAATGGACCAGGCATGGTGGCATACACTTTAGTCCCAGCACTCAGGAGGCAGAGGCTGGCAGATGTCAGTTCCAGAACCACAGAGCTAAACAGTGAGAGCCTTTCTCAAAAACACCAAAAAAAGCCGGGCGGTGGTGGCGCGCGCCTTTAATCCCAGCACTCGGGAGGCAGGGCCAGGCGAATCTCTGGGAGTTCAAGGCCAGCCTGGTCTACAAGAGCTAGTTCCAGGACAGGAGGACAGGCTCCAAAACCACAGAGAAACCCTGTCTCGAAAAACCAAAAAAAAAAAAAAAAAACAAAAAACAAAAAAAGAAAGAAAGAAATTTCTTAGAATAAAAGCTGAAATATGAGATGAGCAGGTAGAAAATAAGGAACCATATTGTCAACAACTCCATATACTACATTGCCTGGCACATTTATTGTAGAAAAAGCAAGTATTATTAGCACCATAAATATTCCCTGTGTGCTATATCCTGATTGCTTCCTTTTCCAATTTCAGATAAGGTATATTTTCTATCCCCCCCCCATGTGTTTGTGTGTGGTTTACCTGTGTCTTAATTTCTTTTTCTGTAACTATCATAAAATATTCTGACAAAATTAATTGAAGGGAAAGAGCTTTTTCTAATGATTATTTCCAGATCATGGCCCATCATGGTGAAGATTTACAGTGGCAGGAGCCTAAAACATCTGGTCTCATTGTATCTGAAGTCTGGAGATAAAGAGGATGCCTCATGCGCTGCTGCTTAAGCTAGCTAACTCTCTTTCTCTCTTTATGAAGTCTAGGGAATGGTGACCACCCTCGTGGGCAGGATCTTCCACCACTACACAGTCAAAATAATTCCCTTTTTACAAATTTTGTCGATTTCCCATTAGTGGTCACAGTATATGTACACATGGGCATGTTTGAGTGTGTGAGTACATGTATGTTTGCAGATGTTCAAGCATGAGACTTCATAGGTCTACAGCTTTCTTCCTTCACTTTATAATGGACGCAAGGTCTCACTGGACTTGGAGCTTGCCAACTCTAGCATGTGTAGATAGCCAGCTAACAGTGTATCTCTGTTTTGTGGGTACTGGGATTGCAGGTTTGGTACTGAGGATTCAAACTTCAGGACTTGGGACTTGTATTGTAAACACTTCATGCATTGAATCATCTCTCTACTATTATTTTGAGCTAAGAATTTACTGTATCTGGCTGGTGTGGAACTCACCATATAGAGCATACTAGCCTCAGCCTTGTAGCGATACTTCTGCTTTCTAAGTGCTATGGTTACAGACGTGGCTAACACACCAAATTTATGTGTGGCTCATGACTTCCCTCAGTAGGCAAATTTAGCATTGACTCCATAGCAGTTGGTTGTTTTTTGTTTTTTGTTTGTTTCTTAGTTGTTGTGCGGTTTGGGGGAGGTTGTTTTGTTTTTATTTTTCTATTAAGGGCCTCCTGATTGCTGGGATTTCTGTTATGTGAGATTTCATTAAGGTATTATTCACATAGCATAAAACATAGACATATTAACTATGTGATTTGAGTTTTAGTACATTTATATAGTAATCCAAGTTTAGAAAATTTGTTATCACTTCAAAATATTCCTTTTACTAAGTTTCCATGGTCACCCCTAACAACCACTGATCGTGCCTTCTTTCTACTTTTGTCACTTATAGATAAATATAACTACAATCATGCAATGTGTATACTGTCACTTAATTGGGGGGGGGGGGTACAGGGTTTCTCTGTAGCTTTGGTGCCTGTCCTGGAACTAGCTCTTGTAGACCAGGCTGGCCTCAAACTCACAGATGTTCACCTGCCTCTGCTTCCCGAGTGCTGGGATCAAAGGTATGCGCCACCACCGCCCAGCCTGTCACTTAATTTTTAAAAAATAAGGGTCACTTTATTGTAAAGAACATGCAAATAAAAATCATCCTGCAGCTAGATCAACACAGCCCAGACCAAAAGTCTATATGTGAACTTCTGTACAGTAGAACAGCTAGCCATTCTGAAGCTGTGAAGCTTCATTTTGGATTTTGCACTTTGACTGTCAATGACTTTCTTTTGAGACAGAATATCACTAGTAGCCCTGGCTGGCCTAGAAGTCAGTGTGTAGGCAAGACTGGCCTCAAACTTAGAAATTTGCCTACCTCTTCCTCCTGAGTGCTGGGATTAAAGACATGTGTGCCATACCTGGCTTCAATTACTCTTTTATATACTTAAGACCACACACACTCTCTCACACTCTCAGTTGTACTTTTGTACACTTAAGACCACATACACACACAAAACAAAACCCAAAAATTCTGTGGCAGAGTTCAAAGTAGAAAAAGTTAGCCTTATCCATTTGTGGTCATGCATGCCTTTAATCCCAACACTTTAGAGGCAGGTGGCAGAGGCAGGTGGATCTCTGAGTTCAAGGCAAACCTGGTCTACAAAGTAAGTTCCAGGACAGTCAGAGTTGCGCTGAGAAACCTTGTCTCAAAAAGAAAAGAAAAGGGGCTGGAGAGATGGCTCAGTGGTTAAGAGCACTGGCTGCTCTTCCAGAGGTCCTGAGTTCGATTCCCAGCAACCACATGGTGGCTCACAACCATCTGTAATGAGATCTGGCGCCCTCTTCTGGTGTGCGGGCATACATGGAGGCAGAATGTTGTATACATAATAAATAAATCTTTAAAAAAAAAAAGAAAGAAAAGGCTAGCCTTATGCCCTTTTCTGTGTCTTTTACCTGCATTCCATTCTTCCTCATCACCCAGTGTTACCCTTTTCTGTTCTTCTTTCTACATGTTAAGTTGTATGTACATTTGTTTACATATACGTGTGTATACATTATAGGCAAAGATCCAAATATGTAAAAGGAATGTTTACCTTTCTGAGATTTAATGGCCTCACTTAATACCCATTTTAAGTCTGTCCATTTTCTTGAAAGTGTTGTGATTTCATTTTTCTTTAGTTGAATAATATTCCATTTACATATATACCAGATTTTCATTATTCATTCGTTGGCTTTTTTTCCTGCTTAGTCAGTGAGTAACTTTATTGTCTTATGAAAAGAAATCTTCATAGATAATTGCTTTAGCTTTCAACAGCCTGTTCCTGAGCTCTTAGGAAACTTGCCCTCTTTTGAGCAACTCAGTCTTTCCTCTGGGCAACAGACATTTTGGGACAGTTTCACCTTTTAACTTCTCTCATGGGCTTCTTCTCATTGGCTGGATTCTCTCGGGTAACAGCATGAGCTTTTTTACAAATCTCCTCCATCATGTCTGGAGTGCAGTGTTCTTTATGAACTGAGAGACCTGTTTCTTGTAAGCATCTTTGTCTTCATTAGGTAATTCCTGTAGTGTGTAATATTCTGACCATGCTGTCTTCTCATGTACTTCTGCATTGACTTGCTTTCGGAATCATACTTAGGAAATTGTTTGGTACAGTGAGGAGAAGACAAGCCTCTATTCACAGCTCCCTTCAGGGACCCAAAAACTTTATTGCCAGTTGTACTTGGGGCAAGACTTGTACCCAGATAACAAGTAAAGGCAACAGGCTTTTCATATTGTATTCATCTCCAGTTCCCTCCACTTGGCCTTCATAGATCTTGTCCATGCCAAACCTATTGAGAAACCTGCATGCCAGCAGCAGGCCAGTGCTGTAGACTGCAGCGTCATCCGTGTGCGTATGCTGTGCATGCGCAATCCCAGTGGGCATGCGTAACCTGACAGATGCATGAACTCTCATCCTATCTATATTCGGGTTGGTGTGTTGTGTTTATTGTCATTTTTGTCTTGGATCACCAATCCCTCCGTTTTCCTGAAAACATTGTGATTTTATGCTTCTTTAGAATTGAATAATATTCCATTTACATATGTGTGCCAGATTTTCATTATTCATTCCATTTTCCCCTCTTTTATTTTTTTCTTTTTTCTTTTTCTTTTCTTTTTTTGGTTTTTCAAGACAGGATTTCCCTGTGTAACAGCCCTGGCTGTCCTGGAACTTGTTTTGTAGACCACGCTGGCCTTGAACTCAACAGAGACCAACCTGTCTCTGCCACCCAAGTGCTGGGTTTACAGGCTTGTACCACCCCCAGACTTTGTGTTTTGTTTTGTTTTTCAGGACAGTGTTTCTCTTTATAACAGTCCTGGCTGTCTTTGAACTCAGTTGGTAGACCAGGCTGGCCTTGAACTCACTGAGATCCTGTTGCCTGTGCACCCTAAATGCTGGGATTAAACCACAGCCTGTCCTCACTCTCCCGCTCTTAACTGTTTCCCATACTATCTACAGTCTTTCATCTTCCCAACTTTCTTTCAACTTTCATGTTTTGTTTTGTTTTTTAATTTTTATTTTCTAATCCACTGAGTTTAATTAGAGTTGCTTACACGTGCATGAGTGTGGGGTTCTTTACTGGATCATGGGCAACTTACCAGTGGCTACATACATCCCTGAAGAAGAATTGCTCTCCCTCCCCCAGCAGCATTTAATTGCCAATAGTTCCTCAGGGAGGGGTGGGACCTAGTGCCCCTCCCTCATCCTTGCTGGAATGTTGACTGACTTGATCTTCTGTGCATCATGGGCGGGTGACACCAGAGCTGCTGTGAGTCCTCCCTGTGCCATCCAGAAGACAACTTTTCCCAGCATTCCTCCTTATCCACCCCCTCTTCTGCAAGGTTGTCCTGACTTGTGGGCTTGGGGATGCTTATAGCCGTCCCATTTAGGGTATTCTAATTGCTTTGAACAGTTAGCAGTCTCTGCATCAACTGCTGTAGAGTTGTGCTACATTTGGACTCTTTCTAGTTTGGGATGTCATGAATGATGCTGCTTTGAATGTTTTTGTTTCAGTGTTTTTGTGGGCATTTTAGTAAACGTATGTTTGTCTTATTAGGCAAAATTGCCATAGTTTTTCAGAGCAGTTAGATCAGTTTCCATTCTCACAAATGATGGAAATAGCTCAGTGGTAGAATGCTTGACTGACATACATGACATACACAGTTGAGGTATGAGAATTCCAGGCTCCCTGTATTTACCAGTGTTGTTGCTCACAGGGTTTGCTTTTGTTTTTTGTCTTTCTGGAGACTTCAGGCAGAAGGATTACTGAAATGAGTCTTTCTCTGTCCCATCAGCCACCTCTCAAATAATGACACGAGACTTCTTATTAATTATGGAAACTGCCTTAGCTTAGGCTTGTCTCTAACTCGCTCTTACAACTTAACTCATTTCTGTTCGTTTATACTGCCATGTGACGTTTACCTCTCCTGCATGTCCTGCTTCCTCTGCGTCCAGCTGGCGATTCCCCCTTTCTTCTTCTCAGAGCTCTCTCTATCCTCAAGTCCCACCTATACCTCCTGCCTAGCTATTGGGCATTTAGCTTTTTATTAAACCAATCACAGTAACATACGTTACATAATATAGTCAAATATCTCGCAACAGTTTCAGGATAGCCGTGGTGGCAGAGTGAGGTCATCTCAAAAGCAGAGACGAAAGTTGAAAAGTCTCCTATTACCTAGAATATAGAAATTAATATAACAAGGGAAATAATTTTAGATTTTGGAGGCTGAATATCTCAGCACTTGGCAAGTAGAGATAGGTGAATCTCTTAGTTTAAAGACAGTTTAGCTGAAGAGATGGCTCAGCAGTTAAGAGCACTGGCTGCTCTTCCAGAGTTCCTGAGTTCAGTTCCCATCAACCACATGGTGGTGGCTCATAACCATCTAAAAGTTGGATCTGATGCCCTCTTCTGTCATAAAGACATACATACAGATACAGCGCTCATATACATTAAATAAATGAATGAATAAATAAATCTCTAGCTGGGCAGTGGTGGTGCACGCCTTTAATCCCAGCACCTGGGAGGCAGGTGGATATTTCTAAGTCCCAGGCCAACCTCGTTTACAAGAGCAAGTTCCAGGACAGCTAGGACTGTTACACAGAGAAGCCCTGTCTTGAGAGAGAGAAAAATAAAAAAAGACTGCCTAGTCTGCATAGCAAGTTCTAGGCCAGCCAGCACAACAAACTGAGACCCTGTCTCAAAAGTGGAGAAGGGCGAAGGCTTTTAATGGATTCTTTGGAGTTCTTTTTATTTATTTATTTTTTGGTTTTTTGAGACAGGGTTTCTCTGTGTATCTCTGGCTGTCCTGGAACTCACTCTGTAGATCAGGCTGGCCTCAAACTCACAGAGATCCACCTGCCTCTGCCTCCCTGAGTGTTGGAATTAAAGGTGTATGCCACCACAGCCCAGCTTGATGTTGATTTTATTTGTTGTGGGGGTTCCTTGTTTCGAGACAGGGTCTTTTGTAACCCAAGCAGGCCTAGAACTTAATGTGTAGCTAAACATGACTTTAAATTCCTGATCTTTCTGCCTCTCTATTAAACCTGAGGTTACACATGTATGCCATAGCATCTGGTTTTCCTAGATTTGTAAATGGTAATAAATACATGAGAAGATTTCTCAGCATCACTCATCATGGGTGACATGAAAATCAAAACCACTTTTTAACTGTATTACGTGCCTCTAAAACCAGCACTCAGGAAGCAATGCAATAAAGATTGTAGGGTCAAGGGCAGCTTCCACTTACATACTAAATACCAGGCCAGCCTGGTATTATTTGACTCTCTTGTTAGACTTTCTTTGGATTGCCAGCCCCCAAATAATGACACAGAGACTTACTAATTATGAATAGTTGGTCTTTAGCTTAGGCTTGTTCCTAACTAGCTCTTATAACTTAAATTAACCTGTTTCTATTAATCTGCATTCTGCCACATGACTCTTTACCTCTCCTCCAGGTCTTGGTGGCATTTCCTGTCCACCTAAGTTCTAACCCTGAGTTCCTTTCCCTCCCTGGAAGTCCTGCCTATTCTTTCCTGCCTAGCTATTAGCCATTCAGCTCTTTAGTAAATCAATCATAGTAACACGTCTTCACACAGTATGAACAAATATCCTACAGCAGCCTGGGCTACATGAAGCCTCACTCTAAAAAAAACAAAAAAAAGCAAACAAACATTTATTTTAGCATTATTCATAGTTGCTAAATAGTAGAAGCAGGTGAGTTGAGGAATGGGTAAACTGAATACAAGGTATCTGCTTACAGTGAGGTGCTATTCAGCTATGAAATTGTACCG
The DNA here is from genome assembly GCF_018167655.1 of Microtus oregoni. Classification (NCBI taxonomy): domain Eukaryota; kingdom Metazoa; phylum Chordata; class Mammalia; order Rodentia; family Cricetidae; genus Microtus; species Microtus oregoni. Next base: position 2,403,184 of record NW_024543830.1, on the reverse strand, counting down.
ACATGTTCTATAAGAGAGGGACCTGTGTAGACCACAGATGTTATATGACTCATTTATATGAAATGTCTAAAACAGGCAAATCCATGGAGACAGACTATAGATTTCTGGTTGCCTGGGGCTGGGGAAGTGGAGGAAAGGAATGATGGGTAATGAGCATGAAGTTTCCTTTTGGACTGATGAGAATGTTTTGAAAATAAATACAGCATGATAGTGTCTCAGTCTAATCAATGGACTAAAATTCACTGAATTACATGCACATGGATTGGACCTTAATTAAGAATTTGGTTTTTTGGCTGGGGTATGGTGGCGCACACCCTTAATTCCTGCACTTGGGAGGCAGAGGCTGGTGGATCTCTGTGAGTTTGAGGACAGCCAGGGCTACACGGACAAAACCTGTCTCAAAAAGAAAAGAAAGAAAAATTCAAATAGATGATGAATACCTTGAGTGTTGTAGACCCCCACCCGTCTCTGTGCTTCATCTAAAGGGAAGCACTGGCAGGAGCTTACTGCTTTTCTCTCTAGACTTTTTTCACTACCCTGTCTCCTACTGGGAATTGAGCCCAGGGACTCATCATCTATATTACCAGAAAATGTGCCCCCACCTGCTGTTTACTTATTTGTTTGGTTGGTTTGGGGGTTTAAAAGTGGGTTTTGCCTTTTAGAGATTTATTTTTATTCTTTTTAACTATGTGTTAAAAAATGTGTCTGTCTATGTGTATATGAGTATATGAATATGAGTATAACCGGACGCAGCTCAGGAAAGGTCACCGGATCTGAGATGTGGTGATAAGTGGTTGTAACTGCTGATGTGGGTGCTACGGTCCAAACTGGGTCCTCTGAAAGAGAATTGTTCCCTTTAATCACAGAGTCTGCTCTTTAGTCTTAGACTTTTGTTTTTTTGTTTGGTTTGGTTTTTTTATTCATATGTGTTCTTGGTTGGTGTGTAACTCACTGTGTAAACTAGCCTGGCCTAAATACTCCATTATCTTTCTGTCTTACCTCTCTATTTTGAGACAGGGTCTAAATTGCCCAGGCTGGTTTAGTTCTTATCTTGTAGCCACAGCAGACTCTCATGTTCTTGCCTCAGTCTCTCAAGTAGCTGAGTTCATATGTTTTGACACCAGGCACTGCTTTCCTTCAATATCTTCATATATTTATTTATTTAGAACATTTGTTTTCCTTATTGGTGCTGGGGATTGAACCCAGGGCCTTACCCATGTTATGTAAGTACTCTGCCAATGAGCTACTTCCCCACACTTGTTTTGTTTTATTGAAACAGGATCCCTCTGTGTAGCATTGGCTGTCCTGGAACTCCATCTGTAAATCAGCCTGGCCTTGAACTCATAGAGCTTCACCTACCTCTGCTGGGATTAAAGATGTTCTCCACAGCTGGGCAGCGGTGGCACTTGTCTTTAATCCCAGCACTCAGGAGGCAGAGACAGGTGGATTTCTGTGAGTTCAAGGCCAGCCTGGTCTAAACAGCAAGTTCAGGATAGGCTTCAAAACTACAGAGAAACCCTTTCTCAAAAAACTAAAAAAGAAAGAAAAGATGTTCTCCACCACCACTCAGCCATCCCAGACTTTTAAATTGCTTTTATCAATAATGTTTTTCTACTTATGATTTGAGTTCATTCAGTTCTTGCTTCATTGAAAATTCCAGTACTCCCAGGTGGTGGTGGCACACGCCTTTAATCCCAGCACTCAGGAGGCAGAGACAGACAGAGCTCTGTGAATTTGAGGCCAGCCTGGTCTACAGAGTGAGTTCTGGGACAGGCTCCAAAGCTACAGAGAAACTTTGTCTTGAAAAACCAAAAAAAGAAAAAAGAAAAAAGAAAATTCTGGTACTTATATCTGTATACTCATTAAAGTTCTTTTCTTCCATAGGTGATGCTGGAAGCAGAACTCCAAAAGACCAGAAGGTTAGTTGGGTTGGTTATAGGAAGTTAAGACACATGAAATTGGCCAAGAGGAATGTCTCAGTGGTTTAAGAGAGCATACTGCTCTTGCAGAGGACTTGAGTTCAGTCCCAGCACCATGTTGGTAGGCTTCCAGCTGCCTGTACCTTAACTACAAGGGAGTCAGTGCCCTTTTTTGGTATACAGGCACCTATATACAAGTGGCATTCACTTACAGAGACAAACAGACATAAAACCCAATTAAAGCCAGGCCTAGTAGGACATACTTTTAATCCTAGCACTGGGGTGGCAAGAGGCAGGTGGATCTCTGTTCAAGGCCAACTTGGTCTACATAGTGAATTCCAGGCTGTGTAGAAATACCCTGTCTCAAAAAACAAAATAGTAATAACTAAAAACAGTAAAGTTTTCTGAGTATAGTAGCCCATACACCTTTAATCTCCGCTCTGTGACGGCAGAGGCAGGCGGAGAGGTGGATCTCAATGGATTTGAGGCCAGCCTGATCTACATAAAGAATTCCAGGCTTGTTAGAGTTATAAAAGTGAGCCTCTGTCTCAAAAACTTTACTAGTAGTAGTAATAATAATAGCAATAACAATAATAAACCATAACTCTGTTTAAGAACACTCACTGCACCGGACAGTGGTGACGCACACCTTTAATCCCAACACTAGGGAGGCAGAGGTAGCTGGATCTCTGTGAGCTCAAGGCCAACCTGGTCTACAGAGTGGGTTCTAGGACAGCCAGTTCTACATGGAGAGACCCTGTCTCAACCAAAAATAACAACAAACAAACAAAAACCACTCACTGCTCTTGCAAAGGACCTAGGTTCACTATTCATCACTCCCATAATCCCGTTTTTTTTTTTGTTTTTTGTTTTTCTGGAACTAGCTCTTGTAGAGCAGGCTGGCCGCAAACTCACAAAAATCCACCTGCCTCTGCCTCCTGAGTGTTGGGATTAAAGGTGTGCACCACCACCACCCAGCTCCCATGATGTCTTATATGACTATCCATCACTCCAGTTCCAGGGGATCTAATGTCCTGACTTCAGCAAGCACATATGTAGTACACATAAATAAATCTAAAACAAGTTTTTAAAAATTATCTTAAAAAATTCATAGTTACTTGTTTAAAAGAATATATATGAACTCATAGGCTGTAAATGTTGGTCATCTGGTACAGTGCTTGCCCTAGCATGCAGGAAGCCTTGGTTCAGTTCCAGTACTACACCATCAGATTTGTGGTACCTACCTATAATCCCAGCACTTGGGAGATGGAGGCAGGAAGACCAGAAGTTCAAGGTCATCCTCAGCTACCTAGTAAATTCTTGGCAGGCCTAGAATATAGTTGACCCTTTCTTTTTTGTTTGTTTTTTGTTGTTGTTTTGTTTTTTTGACACAGGGTTTCTCAGTGTAGCCCTGGCTGTCCTGAAACTCAATCTATAGATCAGGCTGGACTTAGACTCAGAAATGCCTGCTTCTGCCTTCCTAGTGCTGGCGTTAAAGGTGTGCGCCATTACCACCTGGCTCAGGTGACCCTATTTAAAAAAAAAAAATAGAAGTAGCTTTTGAAACTAGGAATAATTTTGGCCTGTGCATATAGTTCGTTTAGTTTCAATGTATCTATGATGTAGTAAGCCCCATGTGGATATTGCAAGAATGCAGAAAAATTGAGAAGTTGCCTCTCCCTGCACCTCCAAATATAATTGAATCTGTTTTGATTGTTGAAGACAAGTCTTCATAGTCAGTATTCTTTTTCCTGTTTTATTTTATTTTATTTATTTGCAGCACTAGGTATGTGAAGCAGGGGTCCCTGGACATGTTAAGCAAGTTCTGTCTCACTAAGTCCCTGGCTTTCTCATTGTGTCTTAACTCCTGATAACTGCATCCCTGAACCCTTCTGTTTTCCTACAGCTCCGTGAAGCTATGGCTGCCTTAAGAAAATCAGCTCAGGATGTCCAAAAGTTCATGGATGCTGTCAACAAGAAAAGCATTTCCCAGGATCTGCACAAAGGTTGGTGTTGAGGAGTAGCTACAGAGATGAGAGGTGTCCACAGTCGGCCTGAGCTTGTTTGATGTGGTGGCTCAGGCTGGTAACTGTTGTTACTATTGCTGTTAGTAAGGACGTGCTGGTAGGGTGTGCCGAAGGATACCTTTAGGTGTGAACGTGGGGATGTTCTGTATTCAGCGTTCTGTTTCTCCTGTTATTAGCATAAACAGTTGAGTTTGTCTTGTGTTGCTGCCTTTGTCCAAGGGTTCAGCAAAAGTATCTTGTGGTCGCAGGATACCTCAGTTTCCTTTATTTCCTATGCTACGATCTTTGTGATGGTGTCTTCTGTATCCTAGGCTAGACTTGAGCTTCATATTTTGCTGAGGATGACCTTAAACTTCTGATTCTCCTACCTTCCCTACCTGAATACTTGGGTTTTAGGCATGAAATACTATGTTGGGTATATGTCATAGTTAGATTGAAATTCAGGGCTTTGTGCATGCTAGGTAAGCACTCCACCAGCTGAGCTGCACCCCATCCTACTGTACTGCCCTCTTGACCTTTCCTTTCTCTAACCTATGACGTCACTCTTTATAACAACTCTGTGTGTCCGTAGGAACCTTGGGTCAGATGTCTGGAGAACTGAGCAAAGATGGGGACCTGATAGTCAACATGAGAATTCTGGGCAAGAAGAGGACCAAGACGTGGCACAAAGGCACCCTTATTGCCATCCAGACTGTTGGTATGTTCAAGCCAGAGGACGGACTAAGGAAAGTCTCCTGTGGGTCTCCATTGCTGATCCTTTCCCCAAAGCCTTTTCTTTCATCTCCTACATTGCACCCAGGTCTTAGAGTTGTGTTGTTGTCGTTTGTTTTGTTTTAATTCTGTTTGTCTTATACCCAGGGCTAGGAAAGAAATACAAAGTGAAGTTTGACAACAAAGGGAAGAGTCTGCTGTCCGGCAACCATATTGCCTACGATTACCACCCTCCTGCCGACAAGCTGTTCGTGGGCAGTCGAGTGGTGGCCAAATACAAAGACGGAAATCAGGTCTGGCTTTATGCTGGTATTGTAGCTGAGACCCCCAACGTCAAGAACAAGCTCAGGTACCTGGGTGGGTTTGTAGATTGTAGGGGAGCTGGGAGCACAGCACCCCACTATTCATAACCATGGGCAAGATTTCCCTGCCAGCTTTTGTGTTCTCATCCTTTGTAATCAGAAACTCTTCCTCTCTTCCCATGTCATATATTTTCTTTTTTTCATTTTTCTTTTTGTTGTGGCTGTTGTTTCTTGTTTTTGTTTTTGAGTCAGGTTTTCTCTGTAGATTTGGAGCCTGTCCTGGAATTAGTCCTTGTAGACTGGCTGGCCTTGAATTTACAGACATCACCTGCCTCTGCCCCCCAAATTCTGGGATTAAAGGCGTGTGCTACCACCCCCCGGCTTGCTGTCTCTCTCTCTCTTTCTTTCTTTCTTTCTTTCTTTTCTTTTTTTTTTTTTTTTTTTGGTTTTTCGAGACAGGGTTTCTCTGTGGTTTTGGAGCCTGTCCTGGAACTAGCTCTGTAGACCAGGCTGGCCTCAAACTCACAGAGATCCGCCTGCCTCTGCCTCCCAAGTGCTGGGATTAAAGGCGTGCGCCACCACCGCCTGGCTCTTTCTTTCTTTTTTTAAAGACATCTCTGTGCATAGCTCAGACTGCCATCACACTTCTTATATATCCTAGATTGTTCTCAAATTCACAAGCTTCCTGCTACTGTCTCTTGAGTGCTGGGATTGGAAAAAATGTATCATGCAATCCTGGCTGACCTGTAACTCTCTATTCAGACAAAGTGTCCTGGAATTTAGAAGGATCCTCTTTCCTCTACCTCCTGAGTGCTGAGATTAAATGTATGCCACCATGCCCAGAAGAAAGAAATATTTCAGAAAAGGGAGAGGTGGTTGATATAAGGGAAAATCTACGGGTAGAAATAAAAACAGACTGGAAGGTTTGTGATTCAGAGAATAGATAGTAATATAAAATATTCTATAACCCCCACATCTTTTTGTCGTTTCCATTTCCCCTGCAGATTTCTGATTTTCTTTGATGATGGTTATGCCTCCTATGTCACTCAGTCAGAACTGTATCCCATTTGTCGACCACGTAAGTGTTCCTGTAGTCTTCCTCAACTCTGATTTTCTCTTCTACTTTGTCTTTCTTAAAATGGTCACCTGAAAAGTCTGAATTTTGTTTTGGTGTTGCAGTTTGTTTGCAGATACAACATTGTTGGTTAACTTATAGATAGCCCGTTATAGCCAGAGTGGGCACTAGAAGGTTCTGGCTTCCATTAGCATCTGACAGATGTGCTTTGATTTCATTTCTAAGGTGTTAGGTTAAAGAAGGCTGCTGTCGTGTTTCATATTTCTGTTAGTGTTGTCTACACGGTGTTTCATGTTACAGCTGTGTGCACACATGCACATGTGCGCAGGCCAGAGGGCAAATTTGGGTGTTGCTCCTAAGGTGCTGTTTCCTTCTTTGGTTGTCTTGTTAATGTCTTATTTTATTTGTATGAATGTTTTGCTTGCATATATTTGACTACGTGCATTTGAATCCTCTGGGACTGGAGTTAAAACTGGTTCTAAGCTGTCAGAGGAGTGCTAGGAATTGGATTGTCACTGGCATTTCAAGTGCACACGCCCGTGGCATGTTTTTTATGTATATCCTAGGGGTTAAACTCAGATCTTCATGGTTGTGAATTGGGCACATTACCCACTGTGCTATCTCCCCAGCCATATATATATATATATATATATATATATATTTTTTTTTTTTTTTTTTTTTTTTTTTTTTGGTTTTTCGAGACAGGGTTTCTCTGTAGCTTTTGTGCCTGTCCCGGAACTAGCTCTTGTAGACCAGGCTGGCCTCGAACTCACAGAGATTCACCTGCCTCTGCCTCCCAAGTGCTGGGATTAAAGGCATGCGCCACTACCGCCCGGCCTTTATAATTTTTTATTTTGCTTATTTTTTGAGGCAGGGTTTCTCTGTGTAGTCCTGACTGTCCTAGAACTGTCTATCATAGACCAGGTAGCCCTGAACGTACAGCAATCCACTTGCCTCTCCCTTCCACACTTTACTTATTTTTAATCTCTCTGTGCAGTGCCTGTGCACTCATCCATTGAGGCCAGGTGTGAGGACGTCTGATGTCTTCTGTTACTCACTCCCTTATTGTCTTGAAATACAATCTCGCACTGAAACAAACCATTTTGGCTAGGCTGGCTGGCCAGAGAGTTCCCAGGATATACCTGTACCTACTCCCTAATGCTGGAGTTCCAGGCCACCATGTCTTTTTCACATAGGTGTTAAGGTGAAGAATACATTTCTGATAATCATTGTTAGCATGGAAATAAGCATATTCCAGAGTCTTTTGTTTTTGAGTTTTAAACTTTATATTTGCATGTTCACATGTGTTTGGGCATGTCTTTAGGCCAAAGTTGACGTTGGATGCCTTCCACGGTTGCTGTCTACTTTGCTTATTATCTATTGAGGCATGGTTATTGGCTAAACTTGCCAATTCCAGCTAGCAGGTTGCTTTGAGGATATCCTATTTCTGCCCAAATGTTAGGATTATAGGCAGTCACCACACCAGCTCAGCTTTTACATGGATTCTGTAAATCTGAACTCTGATCATCGTATGCTCTACCTGCCGAGCTCTGTCTCCTGGAGTCCAACTGCCTTTGAAATCCCTGTATAGCCAAGGCTTTTCTCGAACTTCTAATCCTACTGCCTCCATCTCCCACATGCTGGGATTATAGGTTCATGCCACCATTTATGGCTATATTTTGTGTTTGTATTTGTGTGTGTGTGTATTTGTGCACATGTGTGTGCACGCACACATGCCAGAAGTTCATGTTGGGTTTCTTATTACATTGTTTTCCACCTTACGTTTTGAGACAGGATGTCCCACTGAACTCGTGACCAGTTGGCTAGGTTAACCTGGCTAGCTGGCTGGCTGGCTTGTGGGTAGGTAGGCCATCATATTCTTTGACTCTTCCCCCAGCAGTACTAGGGTTGCAGGTGTGTGCTATGGTACCTAGTCTGTTGATGGAGGTTTCTGGTCCCGCAGCTGTTCAGTTCCAAAGAAACACACAGAGGTCCACATTAATTTTAAACTGGTTGGCCTATTAGCTCAGACTTCTTATAACTCTTATAACTTACATTAGCCCATAATTCTTGTCTGGTTAGCCACGTGGCTTGGTACCTTTTATCAGCGAGGCAGTCTAATCTTGCTTCCTCTGTGTCTGGATGACAACTGCAGACTGACTCTTTCCTCTTCCCTGAATTCTCCTGTTCCGTTGCCCTGCCTCTACTTCCTGCCTGGCTACTGGCCAATCATCATTTTATTAATACAATATAAGTGACAGGGTACAAGACCATTGTCCCACAGCACTAGTCTATGTAGGTGCTGGGTGTCTGAGTCAGGCTGGAGGATGGCTCAGTTAAGAATATACTTGATGCTCTAGCACAACTGTCTAATTCCAGTTCCAGGAGACCCAATGCCCTCCTCTGACCTTTTTGGGAACTGCACATATGTGATGCAGAGAAATGCATGCAGGCAAAGCACTCATACCTAAAGTAAAAAGAGCGAATCTTTAAAAGAAGTAAGATTTTAGGAGAATAGAACAGAGCTGGTAGGATGTGCTGTAGCTTAGTGGTGGAAAGCTCCTCCTTTGCATCTGGAAGGCTGTAGGTTTGATCACCAACACTGATTAGAAAAAACAAAGATAGTGATGTGTTGAGACCCTGCCTCAGAAAAGAGGGAAGGACTGATGGTTTATTTCATAGTAGTTTACATCAGCCAGCCAGTGGGGAGCTCCAGAAAGTGCAACGTTTATTTGTTTTATGCAAATCGCTTAGGCAGTGTATGACTTACTTAGTATTTACTTAATTTGTATATACATTTGCACTTTGGGTTCCATATTTAAGATGGCCTTGGTTTTGTTTCCCTTGAGGTTATGATTTCATTTTTTTTTCTCTCTCAAAACTTTAAATGTGTCTAATAGTTCCTTGCCAACTGTCCTTCCCTTCCAAGACATGTTTCTGCCCTCAACTCTGCTTTTTTCCTTTGGATAGTGAAAAAAACATGGGAGGACATAGAAGACAGCTCCTGCCGAGACTTCATAGAGGAATATATCACTGCCTATCCAAATCGCCCCATGGTACTTCTCAAAAGTGGCCAGCTCATCAAGACGGAGTGGGAAGGCACATGGTGGAAGTCTCGAGTTGAAGAGGTGGATGGCAGCCTAGTCAGGATCCTCTTTCTGGTAATGTTCTTTCAAAGAAGGGTTCATTGGGTAAAGCCACTTACTGCCAAATCCAGGAATCAGAAGTGACTCGTGGCATATATTCACAAGAGAGAGGATTGATTCTACCCTGAACCTGTTTCTTTGCCTTCCTTTCATCCTGCCTCCCAGGATGACAAAAGATGTGAGTGGATCTATCGAGGCTCTACACGCCTGGAACCCATGTTCAGTATGAAGACATCATCAGCCTCTGCACTGGAGAAGAAGCAAGGGGGACAATTCAGAACCCGTCCTAATATGGGTATGTCCTAAAAGTACCTAGGGAACAGACAAGGCAGACAGGCCAATAGATGTAACGAGTCTTTTCTGTCCTGCCAGCCAGCTCCCAAATAACAACACAGAGACGACTTATTAATTATGAAAACTTGGCCTTTAGTGTAAGCTTGTCTCAACTAGCTCTTACAACTTAAATTAACCTATATTATTAAATCTATATTCTTGCCATTTGGCATTACCTCTCTTTCATCTCGTATCTCCCATTTCCTGTGTGTCTGGCTTGTGGCTCCCTTTCTTCTTCCCAGAGTCCTTTCCAGAAGTCCCACCTAACCTCTTCTTCCTGCCTAGCTATTGGCCATTCAGCTCTTTATTAAACCAGTCAGAAGTCACCTTGGCAAAGATATATCTTTACAATGTAAACAAATATTCTGCAACAAAGATTACATATGGCAGCTGTCCTCTTATTTACCAGAACAATACTTGTAACTCATTGGCTAGAGATAAGTGTCCAGGATGTTTCATTAGTGATGGTGGATTTGTGGAGAGGCCTCCACATTGCTATGGCTCTGATTCTTTCTGAATACCCACATAAGGTCAGGTGGTTGGCGCACACCTGTAAGCAGTTCCAAGTAGTTGGGAGAGAAAGGAGGTAGATTCAGAATTCAAGATCATCTTTGACTACATAGTTTGAGGCCGGCCGTGTTTACATGTGACCATGCCTCAAAACAATTTTTTCCCAAAACCAGCATATACTAGTATACTTTCTTATGGTGTAAATAATGAAACAGACAATCTTAACACTTGGAAAATTGCCAGTGCCACTTTTGTATGTGAATACAGGTGTGCACATGCATGTTACAGTGCATGTGGTTAGAGGACATCTCAGGTTTAGACTCAGCTTCCTGCTGGGCATTTAATCTCTGCGCCGAAGGCAGGTGGGGTCTGTGAGTTTGAAGCCAGCCTGGTCTACAGGGCAAGTTCCAGGACAGTCAGGACTACACAAAGAAACCGTAAGGCCTCATCTTCCTTTGTTTGAGGCAAGTTCTGTTTATTTGGGGCATCTGCAAGGATGTCTGCCCTGTAGGCTTCTGGGGCAATTCCATATTCTCTACCTCCCATTTCCCTGCAGGAGCACTGGGATTATAGACACATGCTACTATGCCTAGCTTTACATAGGTCTGAAGATTTGAATACAGCCTCGTGTTTGTACCCCTGAGCCACCTCTGCATTTCTTTGCTGCATTTTTATATTGCGTTAGTTGATACAGTGTGATAAGGATGTCTGACACAGCTGTTATCCTCCTAGTTGTAATTTTTGTTTTTCCTGTAGGTGCTGTGAGGAGCAAAGGTCCTGTTGTTCAGTATACACAAGACCTAACTGGCACTGGAACCCAGTTCAAGCCCCTGGAGCCCCCACAGCCCATAGCTCTACCTGCCCCACCTGCCCCACCTGCCCCACCCCTTGCCCCTCCTCTATCCCCACAAGCAGGTGACACTGAGTGAGTGCTCATCCTCCTTTTTACTTTGAATATTTTTCCCTCCCATACATAACTTCTGAATCCTTAACTGTGTGTTCTCTTTTCAACCTCCCTAGAAGCTTAGAAAGCCAACTTGCTCAGTCACGGAAGCAAGTGGCCAAAAAGAGCACGTCATTTCGGCCAGGATCTGTGGGCTCTGGCCATTCCTCCCCTACTTCACCCACACTCAGTGAAAATGTGCCTGCTGGGAAACTTGGGATTAACCAGACATACAGGTAAGGAAACCTCAGACACTGTAGGCAGCTTGACAACGTGGGCTACTATACAGGGTCCTGAAGGGAGAAACTTGGACTTGAAAAGAATAGTTAAATTAAGCCAGCTGGTGGCAGCACATGCCTTTAATCCCAACATCTGGGAAGCAGAGGCAGGTGGATCTCTGTGAGTTCAAGGCCAACCTGGTCTACAAAGCTACAACCAGGACTGCCAGAGCTGTTACACAGAGAAGCCCGTCTTGAAAAAAAAAAAAAGAATAGTTAAATTAGAAACCCCATGCCTGAGAAACACACTGTCACCAAAACTTGTTGAGTGTGTTACCATCATCTTTCCTTGACTCCTAGGAATAGCAAGAATGTTTAGGATACAAAACACAGATGTTTTGGTAAAGGACTAGACTCTGCTCTGTAACAGATTTGTTAGGGAAAGTCCTGTTGAACTAGAGACGTGATCTGTCCATGAAGAATAGGCAGGGGGGTTCGCTGTCTAGGTTTGTTTGCCAAGAGAAAGGATCTGACATTAATCTTTAGCATCCAGAGCACAGCTGCCTGTGTGCATTGGCACACACCTGTAATCCCAGCTCTTAGAAGGGTAGAGCAGAAGATTGGGAGCTGCAGGATACCCTGTCTCAAAAAAAAAAAAAAACAGCACTCTGAAAGATGAGAGAGGTGGCTTAGCCAGCTGGAGGAGGGATGATTATACAGCAGAGAGTCCTGTTATCTTCTGGCCTGTTATCTTATGATCTGATATTTCGCATTTAATTTGCAGATCACCTTTGGCCTCAGTAACATCTGCCCCAGCACCTGCAGCTCCTCCAGCCTTCCATGGGATGTTAGAGCGGGCACCGGCTGAGCCTTCCTACCGAGCCCCCATGGAGAAGCTTTTCTACTTACCTCATGTCTGCAGTCACACTTGTCTGTCCCGGATCAGACCCATGAGGAATGAACAGTTCCGGGGCAAGAACCCCCTGTTAGTACCGCTGCTGTATGACTTCCGGAGGATGACAGCCCGGCGAAGAGTTAACCGCAAGATGGGCTTTCATGTTATCTATAAGACACCCTGTGGTCTCTGCCTTCGGACAATGCAGGAGATAGAACGCTACCTTTTTGAAACTGACTGTGACTTCCTGTTCCTGGAGATGTTCTGTTTGGATCCATATGTTCTTGTTGACAGAAAGTTTCAGCCCTTTAAGCCTTTTTACTATATTTTGGACATCACCTACGGCAAGGAAGATGTTCCCCTGTCCTGTGTTAATGAGATTGACACCACTCCCCCACCCCAGGTGGCCTACAGCAAGGAGCGCATCCCTGGCAAGGGTGTTTTCATTAACACGGGCCCTGAATTCCTGGTCGGCTGTGACTGCAAGGATGGGTGTCGGGATAAGTGAGTTGGGGTATAGGGTTTGCTCTTTCTGCCTCCAGCTTTATTACACTTGCCTTCCTTTTTCTTTTCTTTTTTTCTTTATATTGCTTTCCTATCTTCCTTTCCTTCCTGTTTCAGCTACAGTTCTGCTAAGGCCACCAGGAAAGTTATGATATAGAGACTGAGTGTGGTGGCACATACCTGTAATTTTAGTATTTGAGAAGCATCTTGAATTGTGGGCCAGCCTGGGCTTTATAACAACTCTGAAGGTTGGGCTACATAGTGAGGTCTTTTTATAAATAACAGAGAAGAAAGTATTGAGGTAAGGAGGCCGAAGTCTGATGCGGCCTCCTGTAACCCTGGGAATGTTTGTTTCTTTCTCTGTTCCTGTCCCTACTTGCTCTGCTTTTGTCTCTCCTTTTCTTAAACTTTGGTCCCTTTGTTCAATCCTTTGATCCTCTGTATCTACTCTACACTTTTTGTATCTTCCTCTTTTTTCTAAACAAAAACTGAAATTGCAATACCTTTTACCTTATCCCCATCCTTGGTTGTTGTTTGGTGTTTACTCAGAGCATGAAGGACTTCTGGGAGTCCCTAGTGACTGAGGGTGAGACCTCGAATGTCCCTGGTCAGAGGGTTTCCATAACCAAGGTCTGCTTAAAAGTGGCTTTTAGCTTCTCCTGGCTTCTTCATGCTTAGCGTGACCTGTGGACGTTAGAGCCTTTCTTCGTGTCTCACATTTCAGGCAATCCTTGCCAGCAAGGTCACTCACTCAGCAAGTACACCTCCTTGTCACACATGGGCACCTTGGGCATAGCAGAGCCTGGCGTGAGACAAGTGGCTGCTTCTAGGAGATTTTAAGTAATGGACTCTGGACTCAGTTTTGCTTTAAGACAGTCTCATGTAGCTCAGGCTGGCCCAGAACTCATGTAGCTGAGGATAATTATCTCCTGACCCTCCTACCCCATGTCTCAAATGGTGGATTACAGATGTGCATCGCCGTGTCCAGCTGCCGTCCTTCATGTATCTCATAGTCACGGCTCTGTTGACAGGCTTTTCTCTTTACAGATCCAAATGTGCCTGCCATCAGCTAACTATCCAAGCCACAGCGTGCACCCCAGGGGGTCAGATCAACCCTAATTCTGGCTACCAATACAAAAGATTAGAAGAATGTCTGCCCACAGGGTAAGTGGTTGGATTGGTGATAGATTGCCTCAGATAGAGGAGTACGTTCTGGTTTTTCTATTTGTAAGAACCATTGGAAACCTGAGGATTATTCTGAGGGTGGTAATACATGCTAGGACTCCAAAATAATGCGAACCATTGCCTTTGGGAGGCTGAAACAGGAAGATAGTTTCAGACCCATCAGTCCAAAATCCTGTCTCAAAAAAAAAACAGAATTAGATAGTTTCTAATAATTTTCTTTTTTTTAAATATTTATTTATTATGTATACAATATTCTGTCTGTGTCTATGCCTGCAGGCCAGAAGAGGGCACCAGACCCCATTGGTGGTTGTGAGCCACCATGTGGTTGCTGGGAATTGAACTCAGGACCTTTGGTAGAGCAGGCGAAGCTCTTAACCTCTGAGCCATCTCTCCAGCCCTCTAATAATTTTCTTATATAGAAAACTTAGAAGGATGTGATAGGATTGCTTGATTTCTAGGCTGGGTTGGACTATGCCCCAAGACCTTGTATGGAAAAAAAAAAAAAAGAACTAGCACTAGCAAGATGTTCAACATTAAGAACACTTGTTCTTGTAAATACTTGGATTTGACTCCCAGTACCTACATGGTCACTTCAGTTCCAGGGGATCTGATACCCTTTTCTAATCTCCAAGGACATCACGCACACACGTGATATGCAGACATGCATGCAAGCAAAACATACATATAAGATTAACTTTTTTTTTTAAATATTTATTTATTATGTATACAATATTCTTTCTACGTGTATGCCTGCAGGCCAGAAGAGGGCACCAGATCTCATTACAGGTTGTGAGCCACCATGTGGTTGCTAGGAATTGAACTCAGGACCTTTGGAAGAGCAGGCAATGCTCTTAACCGCTGAGCCATCTCTCCAGCCCCCTAAGATTAACTTTTTAAAAGAACCATTAATTTCATAGCTGTGTAAATGTTCTGCTTATGACTTACTCTAACAAGTGAAATGTATTCAAAGAGAGTAGAAAAACAAATTATAGGTCTTTGTTAACTTAAAATGAAAAGTTACACCAGGCATTGGTTGTGCACACCTTTAATCCCAGCACTTGGAAGGCAGAGGCAGGCAGATCTCTGGGTTCGAGGCCAGCCTGGTCTATATAGCGAGTTCCTGGGCAGGCTCCAAAGCTGTCCAGGCTCCAAAATCCTGTTTGGGGGAGGAGGCAAGGTTATCCTTAGCTACATGATGAGTTTAAAGCTAGCCAGCCTGCTCTACATAAGACCTTATCACAAAAAATGTAGAAATTTTAAAATATCAAAATACATTTTGGAAATGTTTAGTTTGTCACTGCAGTGGGTTAAATGAGAATGGTTCCCACAGATTCTTAAGTTTGAATGCTTGGTTGAACTATTTGGTAAGGATTAAGAGGTGTGGCCTTCTTAGAAGTGGTGTGTCACTAGAGGTGAGCGTTGAGGTTTTAGAAACTCACACCATTCCAGTTAGAGCTCTGTCTGCCTCATACTTGTGGGTCAGATTTATGCTCTCAACTACTACTCCAGTGCCGTGTCCCACGATGAGGGTCATGGACTCACCATATAAATCACAAGTCCCCAACTAAATGCTTTCTTTTTTTGTTTTTTGAGATATGGTTTCTCTGTGTAGCTTTGGAAGCTATCCTAGGACTCCCTCTGTAGACCAGGCTAGCCTCAAACGCACAGAAATCTGTCTATCTCTGCCTACTGAGTCCTGGGATCAAAGGTATGGGCCACCACCACCCAGCAGATGCTTTCTTTTATACGTTGAGTTGGTCTTGGTGTCTCTTCACAATAGTAGAACAATAACTAAGACAACCACTTAAATACATACCCAATCCTACAAGAAACAGACTCTTTGATTCTTTTTTGAGGCAGGTCTCTCTCTGTAGCCCAGGCTGCCATTGCAACTTGCCATCTACCTGGCTTGGCCTACCAAGTGCTAGGATTATGAGCCTGCATCACCATACCTGGTAAAAATATTTCTGAATAAGCACGAATATATGTCACTCAGCTACTTAAAACTATCAATTGCCCACTGCACACATGGATTTCATTCTGTTCTTTACTCTAACCCCCTTTTTGTTTCTTTCCCTATAAAGTTATGTGAAGGGTGTTTATATCCGTTACTTCCCAGAGCCATTTCTCTGTATTGCGGCCTACCTCTGAGGTTGTGGTGCAGGAGATGTGCTCTTGGCACCTTGCGCTGCTTTTGTTTGGCTGCCTGTCTTCAGCCTGTCCCTGGACACTTGGAAAGTAGGCCTTTTCCCCCTGGGGGTTTGATTGGTTTGTTTTGTTTGTTGGACGTGGCCTCACAGTCCAGGCCGGCTTCCAACTGATTATATAGCCAAGGATGACCCTGAACTCCTGGGCCTCCTGCCTCCACTTTAAGTGTTGGAATTACAGGCCTTTGCCACACAGCTGGCACATAGGACGTTTTCATTCCCTTGCATTTGCAGCACCACATTTATGCTTTCTATAAGTATTTCTAACAACTTTGTAGACTCAGTTTTGGGTTTTTTTTTTTTTTCCTCCCTGGGTACTAGAGCCCTGTTGGTCTTCCACACACATTGTATCACCAGACACTGCATAGCACAGTGCTACAGAGTAGCCACTGAAAGACATTTGAAGAATGAGTAGCTGATGATACTTAGTGTAGTTACTCTGAAGTTTCCTGTGCTGGTAACAAAGACACTTTTTCATTTTCTTCTTTTTTTTTCTTTTTTTTTTTTTTGTGAGAGCTTTATTTCATTTTACAGATTACAGTCCATCATGAAAGGAAGTCAGTACAGGAACTCGAGGCAGGAATTTGGAGCAGGAACTTAAGGAGAGACCACGGAGGAACATTGCCGGCTGGCTTGTTCTCTGTGGTTCTCCCTGCTTGCTTTCTTACATAGTGGAAGAACCCCTGCCCAGTGTGCTGAACCCTCGCGTATTTACCATTGATCAGGAACATGTTCTATAGATCTAACTGCGGGCCAGGAACAAAGATACTTACACAAATAGCTCCCTAATTCCCAATAGACTCTTAGGCATGGCTGGAGCGCTCTGTGTAGACAAGGGCAGCCCCAGATACACATTCCTACTTCACTTTAGGAGTGCTGGAATGCTCCACTACGACCAGCAGGCTTTTAAGGACACATAGGGTAAAACTTTGTTCCTGGGAAGGTGCTGATCTATGATATTCAGTTTCTGGAAATTGCTTGGACTATAGGTCTGTGTGTTCATTTTCCTCTCTGTGTATTAACAGTAACCCCACTCATGTTTTAAAAACATAAAATTTTAACTTTTATTTTTGTGATACTGGGAGTCAAGCCCAGATCTTTTAATATTAGGCAAGAGCACTTCCACTGAGCTACATCCACAGTCTCAACAGTCCTTTGTAAAGTTGGGGGAAAAAATACGCCTTTATTTTTTATTGTTAATTGTTTTAGATTTACATTTGCTCTGTGTGTGTGTGTGTTTACATACATTCAGGCATGTGCTCTCTGTGTGTGCCTGTTGGGTCCCCTAGAACTGGGCTTACAGATGGTTGTAAGCCACCATGTGGGTGCTGGAAACTGAATGCAGGTCTCCTGCAAGAGCAGCAAGTGCTCTTAACTGCTGACCAGTCTCTCTAGCCCCTTGTTTTGATATTTTGAGACAGGGTCTCAGGTAGCCCAAGCTGACTTTGAACTCTGTATTACCAGGGATGACCTTAAATTTCTGAAACTCCTGCATCCACCTTTCAAGTGCTAGTATTGCAAAGCTCGGTTATATAGGGATAGTCTGAGCTATATTGTCTATTGGGTTTCTAGGATTTATCGTATGGGCCCACCATATGTTTACAGTAGGACTAGACCTGGACACACGAGCTTACTTTACATCAGCCACAATAATTATTGCTATTAGCTATACCACCACCACTGGTTTATGCAGTGAGTCATGGGAGTGCTACATGTTCGTGGAGGCCAGAGTTCATCTTGTGTCTTCACTCTCTATGCCCTTTCCCCAGACAGGGTTTCACTATGTGGCCCTGGCTGTCCTAGAACTTTCTGTAAACTGGCTTCAAACTCATAGAGATAGAGTTCTGGGATTAGAGGTGTGCACCACCATTGCCCAGCTTTTTTTTTCTTCTCCTCTTCTTCCTCCTTTCCCCCCACTGACCCTGAAGCTCACCAGTTTGTCTAGGCCCCAGGAGTCCTCCTGTCTCTGCCATCACTGGGATTACAGGCCTACATCACCACACCCAGCTTTTATAGCATTGCTGATTCTGAACTCAGATTCTCATGCTTGCATTTACAGTAAGCACCATATACGAGCTGAGCCATCTCCCCAGCCTTACTAGTTATACTTTTTGTTTTTGTTTTGATTTAGATTTTTGAGACCAGATCTCTTGTCCTCGACCTCAATGTGTAGACCAGGCTGGCATTGAACTCAGAGAGATCTACCTACCTGTGCCTCCCGTGATACTCTTTTCTTCAGTTGTTGAACTGGAAATGTGAGGTCAGAATTGCTATGACCTTTCTTATTGTTGTACTCAAAGTGTTTGACACATCTCTGGTTTAATATGTTGTTTACTGACAGCTTGGCATGGTAGTGCATGGGTTTGAGGCCAGCCTGGTCTACATAGTGAGTTCTAGGACAGCCTTAAAAAAGCATTGTACAGGGCTGGAGAGATGGCTCAGAGGTTAAGAGCATTGCCTGCTCTTCCAAAGGTCCTGAGTTCAATTCCCAGCAACCACATGGTGGCTCACAACCATCTATAATGAGATCTGGTGCCCTCTTCTGGCCTGCAGGCAGGCATGGAAGGAATGTTGTATACATAATAAATAAATATTTTAAAAAACTGAACGAAGAAAAAGCATTGTACAGAAATTACAGTTTTTCTATTTTAGTATATGTGATGTTGGCTTCTGCTTATCTTCTGTACCTATTTCTAGATGTCAGTTTTTTGTTACATTTATGGGGTGGGAAGAGGTATGTAGAGATCAGAGGACAACTTACAGGAGTGTGTGTCTCTCTCTCTCTCTCTCTCTCTCTATCTCTGTGTGTGTGTGTGTGTGTGTGTGTGTGTGTGTGTGTACCATGTAGGATCCAGGTATTGAATTCAGGCAATGGGTGCTTCTACCCACTGAGCAAGCTCACCAGCTCCTCTACTTCTATTAGTTGAAATAATCTATAAATTTATAGCTGCAGTCTGATTCACCTCATTGTTTGCTTATCTTTTCTCCAAGGAGTGGAGATAGTCACATTGTGCACTATACTATGGGCATTCTGACGGTCACATTGTGCACTATACTATGGGCATTCTGACGGTCACATTGTGCACTCTACTATGGGCATTCTGACGGTCACATTGTGCACTATACTATGGGCATTCTGACGGTCACATTGTGCACTATACTATGGGCATTCTGACGGTCACATTGTGCACTATACTATGGGCATTCTGACGGTCACATTGTGCACTATACTATGGGCATTCTGACGGTCACATTGTGCACTATACTATGGGCATTCTGACGGTCACATTGTGCACTATACTATGGGCATTCTGACGGTCACATTGTGCACTCTACTATGGGCATTCTGACGATTCTGACGGTCACATTGTGCACTCTACTATGGGCATTCTGACGGTCACATTGTGCACTCTACTATGGGCATTCTGACGGTCACATTGTGCACTATACTATTTTGAACATCTCTGTGAATCACTTTCCCTTCTGAATTATGTCCCTGGTCTTATTTGCAAATGAGTCCAAGAACATGGGTGGCTCATTCTCTAAATCTAGTCACTTAGGTCATTCCCTACTTCATAATCTTTACTCATGACAGGTTTTATGGCTTTTAGTACTCTAGTGACTGTCATTGATTTTATTCTACCTTCCTAGGGTTTATGAGTGTAACAAACGCTGCAAATGTGATCCAAACATGTGCACAAATCGGTTGGTGCAGCATGGACTACAGGTTCGACTACAGCTATTTAAGACACAGAACAAGGGCTGGGGTATCCGCTGCTTGGATGACATTGCCAAAGGCTCTTTTGTCTGTATCTATGCAGGTTAGTAATGAAAGAAGAGGTTATTGCTCCATGGGGTTTGGGACATGATAGTTCAGAGTAAAGTTGAACATAGCAAAGTGCTACTGGGCTTGGTAGCATGTGCCTATAATCTAGGTACTCAGAAGGTGAAGGCAGAAAATTTAGGAGTTGGAAGTAGCCTGGAGTACATACACAGACTCTGCCTTAGAAAAATAGTGTTTGATGGGCATTGGTGGCATACACCTATAATCCGGGCACTTGGGAGACAGAGCCATGTGTTCAAGGCCAACCTGGTCTACAGAGCTAGTTCCAGAACCGCCAGGGCTACACAGAGAAACCCTGTCTCAAAAAAACAAAAACCCACCAAACAAACAAAAAGCATAGTGTTTGAGCAGTGAAACTGAGCTCTGAAGAACAGCATGTGCTTAGTTTGCAGGAGACACTGAATTCAGTCCTAGCACTTAGAAGAGGGACTGGACGATCTGGCGTTTAACTGAGAGTAAGAGGAGACAGGAGCTCCTCCTGTAAAGACATGCTAGGTGATGTACCTATGTAGGCGGACCAGAGAGAGTTAAAGGTGCTTCATGAAAACAGTGAAAGGGAGCCGGGCAGTGGTGGCGCACACCTTTAGTCCCAGCACTTGGGAAGCAGAGACAGGCCTCTGTGAGTTCGAGGCCAACCTGATCTAGAAAAGCTAGTTCCAGGACAGGCTCCAAAAGCTACAGAGAAACCTTGTTTCGAAATACAAACAAAGAAACAAAAAAAAAAAACAAAAAAAAACGGTGAAAGGGAATCAGATTTTGGCTGTTGTTGTCTCTTCAGTGAGAGACCTCATTTAGATCCCATTGTATCGTTTTCTCCTAGAGATATTTTAACATAGAAGGTCAAAGGCCAATGTAACAGGTTGTAGTGACCTTGCTTTCATGGTGAAGACAAGGGTGGCCTCCAGAGTGAGCACATAGTACAGGGTTTGCCCTCTGGGTAGGGTCACTGATAAAAACCTTTCAATTCTCTTCATTCTCAGGCAAAATCCTGACAGATGACTTTGCAGACAAAGAAGGCCTGGAGATGGGTGATGAGTACTTTGCAAATCTGGACCACATTGAAAGTGTGGAGAACTTTAAGGAAGGATATGAGAGTGATGTCGGCAATTCCTCTGACAGCAGTGGGGTGGACATGAAGGACCAGGAAGATGGCAACAGTGGTTCCGAGGACCCTGAGGAATCCAATGACGACAGCTCTGATGATAACTTCTGTAGGGATGAGGACTTCAGCACCAGTTCAGTGTGGCGTAGCTATGCTACCCGAAGACAGACCCGGGGTCAGAAGGAGAATGGGCTGTCTGAGATGGCTTCCAAGGATTCCCGCCCCCCAGACCTTGGACCTCCACATGCTCCTATACCTCCCTCAGTATCTGTAGGGGGCTGCAAACCACCTTCATCTGAGGAGACTCCCAAGAACAAGGTGGCCTCGTGGCTGAGCTGCAATAGTGTCAGTGAAAGTGGATTTGCCGACTCTGATAGCCGTTCCTCCTTCAAGACTAGTGAAGGTGGAGGAGGCCGGGGAGAGGCTGAGAAGGCCTCTACCTCAGTATTGAGCTTCAAGGATGAAGGAGACACTAAGCAGACTAAGAAAGAGGTAAGAAAGGACTGAACATGCTTTTTTTTGTTTTCTTTTTTTCGGGACAGGGTTTCTCTGTGTAACAGTCATAACTGTCCTGAAACAAGCTCTTGTAGACCAGGCTGGCCTCGATCTGCTTACCTCTGCCTCCTGTGTGCTGGGATTATAGATGTGCACCACCACTACCCAGCTGGATGAACACTCTTGAGAGCAGCCACCCCTCCCCAAGGAAAACTTGTGCTTTTTAATGCATGGTTCTGAAGTTTTAAAGCCACGTCTGGTGATGGCCATCCTAGCTGGAGGACTCCCAGGACAGTGTAAGGTGTCGCATGGCAAGAGTCAGGGAACATGTGTCTATGTTAAGAGCAGTGCCTTTTAACCTTGGTACAAATGGAGATTGAGGTGGGGGGGCCACCTCGGTCAAGACTCCATCTC
Source organism: Microtus oregoni (assembly GCF_018167655.1). Taxonomy (NCBI): domain Eukaryota; kingdom Metazoa; phylum Chordata; class Mammalia; order Rodentia; family Cricetidae; genus Microtus; species Microtus oregoni. The sequence continues at coordinate 2,381,354 of NW_024543830.1, read as the reverse complement.
AAACCCAAAGCAATAAATAACTGAAATAGTTAGGGTTTGTTTCATTTTGTTTTTCATTACTGTTTTTAGATAGGATTGCACTACAAGTATATCTTTGATATTGAAACATTCCCCATTACAGGTAGTAAAACTGTTGGGTCCATGGAACACTGTGCTTGCAATACTGTTCCCTGTGTTATGTTAGTGGGAAAGATTAAAGGACCTTGCCAGGGGAGTATACTGATGAGAATGATTATTGCTGTTAGGTTACAGAGTGCTTTCCCCACAGCACCCCTCTTTAGTGTGCCTCTTTACTGCCTTATGCTAATGTTGTCTTTGGAAATCTTTTGTTACCTTGGGCCATGAAAGCATTTAACCCTTCCCTTGTTCCTTCCCAGGACCCGGATGACCGAAACAAGACGTCAGTGTAAGTGCTTGCTTTTGGACTGTGCTGAGTCTGCCTTCTCCTTTCACACTTACAAGAGAAACAGCCAGTAACTTGACTCCTCTCATTCTTTGCCCTTCCTATCAGAGTTACTGAAAGCTCTCAGAATTATGGACACAATCTTCCTATGAAGTCTGAAGGGCTTCGCCGACCATCTAGTAAAACTTCTGTGCCCCAAAGCCGGCGACTTGTGGCTTCTACTCAGTCAAACCATGATGTGAGTGCCTTCTCTTTTATTTAGTCCAAGTAAAGGAACATGTAGTAGCCTCACCTCAAATCATTCACTAGAATAACTATCAGTTAAGTCTCTTCTTAATTCTTTGGTCTTGACTTTTCTACCTTGTTCTCCGACATCTAACCATCATCATCTTGCAGTTGCCATAGCCCATTTTGCCAAATCCTAGGTAAAAGCAAGAACTTGAAGCAGCCTTTCTTCCCAGTAGCTCTTCTTCCCTCTCCACCATTGTCTCCCCAGGACATCTTGACACTGTCCAGCAGCACAGAAAGCGAGGGGGAAAGTGCAACCAGCCGAAAGCCCACTGCTGGCCAGACTTCAGCCACAGCCGTTGACAGTGATGACATCCAGACCATTTCTTCTGGCTCTGAAGGCGATGACTTTGAGGACAAGAAGACCTCATCCGGTAGTCTGAAAATGTTTGGGGAGTAGTAGGAAGAAGCAGGAAAGTCGGGAACATTTGTTGTTGTTTGGTTTTTCCAGACAGGGTTTCTCAGCTATGGATCCTGTCCTGGAACTAGCTCTGTAGACCAGGCTGGCCTCGAACTCACAGAGATCCGCCTGTCTCTGCCTCCTGAGTGCCAGGATTGAAGGCGTGCACCACTCACACCTGACTAGTGATTTAGGGTCTTAGCCTGAGATCTAGCCTAGCATATTGCTATTCCTGAACTGAGCAGGCTGGGTTAAACAAAAGATAGGAGATCTGATCATGAGTTGGTATAGGTCTCACACACCCTTTTTTTTTTTTTTTGCTTTTCAGGTCCAGCAAAGCGCCAGGTGGCAGTAAAATCAACCCGAGGTTTTGCTCTTAAATCAACCCATGGGATTGCTATTAAATCAACCAACATGGCTTCTGTGGACAAGGGGGAGAGCGCACCAGTTCGTAAGAACACACGCCAGTTCTACGATGGTGAAGAATCTTGCTACATCATTGACGCCAAGCTTGAAGGCAACCTAGGCCGCTACCTCAATGTAAGACTCTTGACCACTTCTAAGTGCAGGGTTGTGTATGCCATTGCTCTCAAATTCCTAATTCTTTAAAGATATTATACAAACCCACTTTTGCTTATAAGTTGATTTCAAAGAATAAGGTAGCTTTCTTTCAAAACACCACTGATGTGCAGTGGGGGTAGAGATATCACTTTCTTGTAATTCTCACAAAGCCAGACGTTTCCTTGGTCAAGTGACTGTCATCTTTGCACTACAGCATAGTTGCAGCCCCAACTTGTTTGTCCAGAATGTCTTCGTGGATACTCATGATCTTCGCTTCCCTTGGGTGGCCTTTTTTGCCAGCAAGTAAGAGGGATAATGAGGAAGGGGTAAATTCCATGGAGATTCTGGGTGGGGGGACCTTCCTTTGTGGCCAGGCTTCACCTTTATCTTCTAAACTCTACTTCCAAGTGCCTATGCTACCACATCACCATCCTTTTCCCTCTTCAGGAGAATCCGGGCTGGAACAGAACTTACTTGGGACTACAACTACGAAGTGGGCAGCGTGGAAGGCAAGGAGCTGCTGTGCTGCTGCGGAGCCATTGAATGCAGAGGGCGTCTCCTGTAAAGGGAGACCCTTGGACAGGGTCTTCCTGGCTGTTGAACTCTGACCCCAGGTCTCTGGTCTAGCTACTCTCCAGTTCCTAGTAGATAGAAATGGGGATTCTGGATCAGGACTCTCCCAGTGTGGTGCTAGCAGGCACTAGGGTGGGTAGACATGGCCACTCTAGCCTCAGCCTGAGGTCCTTCTCAGATGTTCCCGTGTTCACGATTCTCATGGGCTGTATGTCTGCCGTCCCTATCCTGTGTGGTTTCGTGATGAAGATTGTGTATCTTCTCTCCTCAGTCCCCATCGTAATCTCCCAGGGAGAGGTCATTTTCCCAGTGGGCAGCTGTCTTACACCTCCATTTTACTTGTGTAATTTTTAGCAAAAAAAAAAAAGTTACATAACCACAAAGAAGGCCTAAGAAAACTATCCCCTTTCTCAGTTCTTCATAGTCTGACACACTGTCATGTTTTATTTAACCTTTAATATACTTTAATTAAAAAAAAAACCATTAACAGTACATTTTGGTCTGAAATGGTCCCTCGCCATAATGCCAGGTCCTAGCTGTAGTTCTGGCTTTATAACTGAAACTCCAAATGTTCAATAAATAAGAGAACTAGTTGCCGTTCTACTCCACGCCAGCTTGTCTTAGCTGGAGGGAGGGGAAAGAAAGGAGGCAGTGACATCCTGAAACTGTGGTCCCTGGGGTAGGGTGAGAGGCATGTATACCCTCCTTCACTTAGTTAACTTGTTATAAAGGAGAAAAAGTTAAAAGTAGCTCAGCTTTCATTTTTGGCTTGAGCTAGGGTGCTTAGAAAGGTGGAACCTTGGTCCAGCTTTGGCAGAATGAGGCCCAGAGATGGGACAGTAAGGCACAACCCTGGCTTAAAGTCAGGGAGTCAAAGGCGAACAGCTCCAAATTCTTCAGAATAAGGAATGTGAGTTTTAACTCCAACCCTCAGAGTGGAGAAAGATTTTCAGAAAGCATGAGAAAGGGTAGCCTGGAAAACAGAGAGGGTAGTCAGACCATTCCCCTCTCTAGCAGAGGATATGACCAACCTTCTCTCCCTGAGATAGGCTGGTTACAGTTAGGTGACAGACTCCTCTCCTTACGCCCTTTCTCCCCGGAGCTCAGGTGTCCCTACAGGGAAGGCTGGCTAGTTTCTTGGCTTCGTGTATTAATGTGGGGGCAGCTAGGACAATGGTTCAGTCATTCTTAGGATGATTGTTATTGAGGATGGGGTGGCCATTAGCTAGGAGCTGACTCTTCGCTCCTGCCCCAGCTGCAGCCTCCTCCCCCTCTGAGCTCTCTGTTTCTTCTCGGTCACTGCGTTCATCTTCTACCAGCTGTGAAAAGGACAAAAAGGGTTATGTATTTCCTGCTAGCCCCCAGAACCTCACACTGTTTCAGAAGCGTTACTGGCATGACAGAGTTTAGATTAGAGGGTTTGGGGTTGAGAGTGCTGAGGTCTACAAAGGGGAGGCAGCCTTCCTCACCTTTCCAGTTATGAACTTGTGGGCCATGCGCAGGATGAAGTAGGCCCAGAAGATGTGCAGCATCTGCAGCACTGCCATCATGGCGTTGAAGAAGTAATAGCCAAAGAAGGCAGGGTAGAGCTCCAGGGGGTATACCAGTGTGCAGTGTAGGATCCTGAGGAGTTAAGAGAGAGTGGTTACATGGAGCTGGGTGAAACGAGAGAGAAAGGCAAGAAGAGCCAGCTCCCTGCTCACCAGAAGGGCATGATGACCAGTCGCGTCAAGATGAAAACGATGGCGAAGACAATGAAGAGGTTATTGCAGGTGTTCTTCCAGCCCGCGTAGTTAAACATCTTGGCAGACTATAAATAGTCCATCTATCATCATGGGCCCCCGACTCTCCCGTACACATTAATTATGTGTGTGTGGTTAGCAGCACTGGCTGTGCCCTCCCACCTCAGTACCAGGAATATCTGCCCTCTCCACCCCTGGAAGACTGGAGGAACAAATGAGCCTGCAGTGGGAACTCTACTGTGAGGAAGCCTAACCTCCAGCAGGTAGTCAGAGGAGTCATGCAGAGCCAAGACGAGAGTCCCTGCTCGGACGTAGTTGGCAAACCAGGAGAAGCTGAGGAGAATGATGGTGGCCACATGGTGAATGATCTGTTCCTTAAAATCCTGCAGAAAAGATGCAGGCTTCAAGAGACTCTTCCATGTTCACTGTTCACACACACAACCCAAACTTTTGTTCCCGGTATCCCAGCAGCTCTGTCCAGATCTCTGAGAAGTCCTGATTCCAGGCCTCATCTAGCCCTTGGACTTAACTGCACAGCCTCTTCACCCACCTTCCGCTTGACGTCGGAGGCAATGCTGAAGAGCAGGGACCAGTAGAAGGAGAGTTCGATCATGTAGTACCAATACTGAGAAGGGACGATGCTCTGGGAGAGGAAAGAGTGGTGAGGGATCCCAGAACAACTAGCTCTAAGGGGCTCACCTCCAAACTCGTGCCCCTTCTAGCCCCTCAAGATACTCTGTTGTGTGAAGAAACTCTTAATAATGGGTGTTGTGTGCTGTAGGCCACTCCTCATACCTGTATGGGGTATCCCTCCCAAACTTTCCTCAAGTCATAGAACCAGGGTTTCTGCAAAGAGATTAAAGATGTCAAATCCTATTGCTTTTCCCCATCTTGACAGAAGATGTGTCCCACATCCCAGTACTCACATCCATGATGACAGCCACGCCAGCAACAAAGGCAATTAGGTAAAACGTGAATCTCCAACTGCAAGAGGAAGCACATCTGGCTAGGCAGGAGGATCAGCAGCTTCCACTGCCCCCACACACCCTCTCAAGGGACCCTTACTCCTGTACACCACAGCCCTCTCCTCCCAGCAAGAAACAACAGAACTGTGCCACCCAGTTTCCCCCACCTGGCTTCTCGGAACTTCTTGAGAAGGCTGGGCCTGTCCTGGTTGCGGCGGCGGCGGAACCAGCGTTCTATCTGGCGGCTAGAGAGCCCACTCTGCCGAGACAAAAGCTCTACCTCCACCTAAGCATAGTGAGGCCACGACATTCAGCTGTCAAATCGGCAGTGCCCCAACTCTGCCCAACCTCACCAAGTCCTCACCTTCCAGAGCTAGCATTCTAACCCTGGCCCACCCAAACTCAGCAACTCCCCGCTCGTACCTGCTTGGGCTGCTTGCCGCTGGTCAGGTAGAAATGCTCTAAGGTGACGTTGGGAGGGGCCCGTAGTCGGGTTTTCTCCTTAACATTCAGGAGGGCAGCCAGAGGTGTAGCCACATAACTGGGGAAGGGACATGAGAGAGAGGTGTCTGGCTCCCTTGGAGCACTCCTAACCCCTAAACGGGGAGGACAAAGTACCACAAGTTCAGGCATCTTAATTTTGGGCCTCAGTTTCCCAAGTTTCCTGGCAACCCCCTTTCCTCTAGCCTCCTGGGCTGCCCACAGCCGACAAAGCTGCCTATGTTCACTATTGACCAGGCGAAGAGGAGGCGGGCACGGGGTGAGAACAACCAGCTATTGAAGGAAAGGGCTGGGGTTGCTGAGGCCTCAGGAAGACAATGGTGCCCTGGGGGAGGGCAAGCAGGCAGCAGGGACCTGGGTGCAGAGAGCACCACTGTCCAGAACTAAGTCTCAAGAGACCAACATGAAGTCTGCTAGGCTGGCCACAGTCGGAGGTGTGGGGCATGCTCACAGCTCAAAGAAGTATCGAACGACGAGAAAGACCAGGGCCAGGGGAAGTGTGATGTAGAGGTCTGAGGCTTTGGCATAGACACGTCCATCTCTGTCTTCTAGATCAGCCCAGGTTAGGTTCACGGGCAGCCATAGTCGGTCCCACCAGAAGTGGTCATACAATGTCTGGAGCATCCTAAGTGAGGGAGGGAGAAGCTAGTCAGAGCTCCGCAGGGAAGAAAAAAAAAAAAGGAATGGGACTGGGACTCTGCCTGGGACTCTGGGTTTGGCTACATGGCCCTGGAACAAACTGCTTTCCTCCACTGACTCAGTTTCCTTATCTGTAATAGGAAATCAGCAGCTTTCAAGTTCCAGCATTTACAGTTTGTTGCAACCTTAGGTGATGCTGATACCACAAAGGCCTGATCCCCTGGGGAAAAACAAAAAAAACAAACAAAAAAAAAACCACTCATTTCTTAATTTCTTAAGTCTTATCTTTTGGCTCTCAACCTGGAGAGAACAAGCAAGACCCAGAGAAGCAATAGTCAACAGCCAGGGAAGTCATCCAGGTTGATTGGGCGTGGTGTAACACCTTCAATCCCAGACTCAGGAGGCAGAGGGAGAGGCAGGTAGAGCCACGGTGTCCAGAACAGCCAGGGCTACATAGTGACCCTTAGCTGGCCAGCAGATCTACAGGAGAAAATGAAACAGGTACCATCCCCAAAGAACAGTGAGCATTGGCACTCCATGCCAAGGCATTCAGTCTCTTAAGTAAGGCAGAGCATGATCACTAAGACTGTTCAGAAGGGAAGTGAGAGGCACACACAGTGTCAGCGCTGAGGACAGGGTCTGCACAGCAAACCAAGACATCTGGCAAAGCGACCTATTTTCCCTCTTCCTCCTCCTCTTTCTCCTTTATTCTTTGAGACAGCACCTATGCAGTGCAGTACTGCCTCAGCAGCTCAAGCAGCCCAAGTGCTGAAATGACAAGCTCACCACCACAGCTGCCATAACCTATTTCTTTTTTTTTTTTTCTTTTTCCTTCAAGACAGGGTTTCTCTGTAGCTTTGGAGCCTGTCCTGGAACTAGCTCTTGTAGACCAGGCTGGCCTCAAACTCATAGAGATCCACCTGCCTCTGCCTCCCAAGTGCCAGGATTAAAGGCATGCGCGACCAACCACCCAGCATTCATAACCTATTTCTTACAAAGGCGCATCCAGAACATAAAAACCTGTCTGCAAGTCAACATCCTCAAGCCAGGAAAGAGCTGCTGCTTTCAATTTCCCTCCTCTCCTCCACAGAAAGATGAAAAACAGTTTGGCACTGAACACCGGGATCCAGATGAGGCAGGGGACAGTCTACGACTCGAGGAGTAGGGGAACCAAGGAAGTCCCCACCTCTCATCCTCCTTGAATAGAGAGAAAAGGTGGCAGCATTCAGACTGACCTATGGACTGGGCGCTGTGACAGATGGAGAGAGAGCAGGAGCTGGAGTGTGTGTGGAGGCACCAGGCTCTGAATTTCAAGTGGAGCTGCCTCAGGAGGCGGACACCTCAGCCCACAGCTGAGCTGGGCTGGGCTCTGACTCTTTCAGCAGCTCCGCCCCCACCCTCCATAGAAGCACTTGCGAAATCCCTCTCTGCCTGTCACGGGTCAGTCAGTATTCCAGCTTGAGGACTTTACCCTCCTGTCCCCACTCCTGGTCACTGCTCTTTCGGATGAAACCAGAGGTCAGCATAGACGATAAAGGGTTTTCAGCTCCACACACCCCACCATGCATTCCAGGCCTCGCCGTGGAGGGCAGTGTTCCTTCCCATTCCACCTTAGCCCAAATAAATATTTAATTTGTTGAAAAGAGATGGGAGCCTCTCAAAGTGAACAAAACTAAATGTAACTGCCCACACAAGCACACATTCTTCCTAGAGAGAAGCAAAAAACTGAGCAGGCAAGGGAAGAGCAGCAAACCAGACTAATGGGGTAGTCTGCACACCTCCATCTCTTCCTCCCCACCTTGTGGTTTAGCCAGATAGGAGTAGGGACCAATGCCTGACCCTGGCATCTGACTACCTTGTTTCGCAGGGCCTAACTTCTCCAGTGAGACCTAAATTCCTAGCCTTGGGCTATGCCGTCACATTTAGTAGGATGTTTTCTCATTAGAACCTCTAGAGGGTTAAGGATACGGAGGACTAGCTAAGGGCCTGCAGGGTGGGTGGAGCCTCTCTCCTGGACTCCAAGAGCAGAGGAATGTCTAGTGCCTTTCTTATCCCTACAAAGAAGGTAAGAGCTAGGGGCTGGGGGTGGGGCAATTGGGTATCACAGAACGGCTGAGGGAAAGCACTAGAACAACACATCAGACCTCCTCCACCCTGTGTGTGGAGTGGTGTGTAACTAGGGGGTGCGGGCCAGTGGGGGCTGCACGCTGTGCTTCAAGCGTGCTGTGATCAGAGTCCCTGCTGTCCAGAACAGCAGAGAAGCTGCCCCAGATCCAGCAGGGAGGGGAAGGGGCTGGAGTTTCCAGCCAGTCTCTTACACATCTCCCCAGAACCAATCTGCTCCCTGCTGCACCCCAGGTGGCACTGGCACCAGCACACCAAGACAAGCATCCATAAACATCAGGCCGAGAAAAGGCAACATTCAGCCCCCTCGTCCCTAAGGGTAGATGGAGTCTTGATTACACCTGCAGCTTTTCCACTCACAAAAATTATGCCACCTGCACACACAGAGAGATACGGTGTATGTGTTCATCTACTGGTCTCCCACTCCGCACACCTGCCTCAGATACAGACACCACGCTGGAGAGGGGCCAGTGCGGCAGGGATTTCACAGGCATTGTGTGACTCCCAAATGGAGCAGGTTCAACCTGGCTCCAGCCTTCTCTCCTCAAACTGGCCCACAGCCTCTCCCCAGCAGATGAAAAGGGTGGGAGACAGGTGCCAATGGAGCTTGCAGGCCCAGAGGGATGGAAGGGATAAGTGTAGCTAGCCTGTTAAGAAAAACTGCTCAGACTCAATGGATGACAGTCCTAGTGACTCTGTTTGCAGAGAGATTAAAAAAGAGAGGGTCCCATGGGCTCTGGGGTCTGAAGGAGGTCGGAGTACTCTTTCTTGTTGAAAACTTTCCTTCCGGGGAGCATCAGCTGCTCATGGACTTCTCTCTAGCAGGTGAAGAACAATGGGCGAAGTCAAAAGGTGTGTCTCTGCTTCAGGATACTACTGCACTAGCCCAAAAATATGGGTCAGATTCTGGCAAAGATGGGGGTGTGAGGTGGCAACCATGCGACCCCAGGCTTCATGTGGTCTAGAGCTTGTCTGAGAAGTTCACAAACTCCACCCCCAACCCAAACACATTATAAGAGTGTGGCCCCCAGACACACGGAGAAGCCAGCAGGTTTAAGCAGCAGCTGAGTGTGGACGGGTGATAAAGGAACAGTATGGGGTCACTCTGCCTATGGCCAGAGGCCGGAGGGAAAGCGCCCTCTCTCCAGGGCAAAACCCGGCCAGAGGCCCAGTGAGGTGAAAGAGGTATGGGGCAGGAATGGAGACAAGGACAAATTCACACACACACACACACACACACACACACACACACGTGAGCGCGCACATCTTAGAAAGTAAGTACTGTGTGGCCAGGACCTAAGGAACAGCGCTGCAGCCCAATCCTTACCCTCAAGGGCCCCATCACAAACTTGAAGCTAGTCACCTCGATTCTGGGATGGGAAGTGGCTTCTTTCCCCAGCTCTAACATAAACAGAAGTAACTGCCTGCAGGAGGCCTTCCCTAATTCAGTTCTCCGGGAAGACCGCCTCACTCCAGACCTCACGATGCTTACAACTCCCTGACTGCTGAGGCTGTCAACTCAAATAACTGAGATCTGGTTCGGACGCCAGGAGCGCGTCTGAGGCACAGAACACTCCCAAACTCATGCCAACGATGAATGTCACGCACCTGCCCTAGCAAACTAGCTCCAGGGCCTCTGAGCCTGTAATTAGCAAGTTGCCACCCGTAAAGCTAGTTTCACCAGCTGCTCCCAGAGCTGGCCACGCACACCCCATAACGGTACAGGAATCTTAGCCCTTTGGGGCCAGGACAGAGCAAGTCTACTCCTTCCTGTTTCCCGTTCGGCACATGGACGCTCTTAACCTCTCTTCTGGGATGGGCAAAAGGGGCTCAGCAGCAGTGGCTGAGGCGGCGGCGGCCACAGCAGCAGCACCAGGGGCCGCCACCGCTTTTCCCGGGCCTCTACGCACTCAGGCCCCGGGACGCACGCGGCCCACCGGGAGGTTCTCGCACCAAAGGTCGGCGTCTGTGGCTCTGGTCCTGGGCGAGCGCCGGGCTCCGGCCCTTACCTGTTGCCCCGCAGGCCTTCTCCCCGCCAAGGCCCCGGCCCGGCCCGGCGCGCTCGCTCCAGCAGTGCTCGGCCCGCCCTCCGGCAGGCCGGCCGCCATGAGCCGGTGGAGTCCCCGGCGCCTTCGAGCTGCGCCCCGAGCCCCCGCGCCTGCCGCCTCCTCGCGGCCCCCACGGCCCCCGCGCACGGCGCACGAACTCACTCGGTGGCCGGTGCAGAGCTGGCCGGCCCGGGCGCCGCTGCTCCGTCTCCTCTCCGAGCGCCCGGCCCGTGCGCACTGGCTGGGCCGGGTCCTCTCCTCCCCCTTCCGCCGCCCGCGGCTCCCTCCCTCCTTCCTCCTCTGCCCGCCGAGCCCCGGCGAGCCCAGGCCGAGCCCAGCCGCGGAGGGAAGGCCCCGCGTGCGCCGAGCCGAGCTGGCCGTGGGCCGCGCCCGGGCGGGACCAGAGTCCCGGAACCCCGCGCTGCGCCTGTGGAGCCTCGGAGCCCCGACGGGGCGGGTGGCTCTCGCGCTGGCGGCCGCCCGGGTCTCTGGGTGGCGCGGAGGCGGCCCACTGGGAAGGGCCCCCCAGGCGCCTGAGGACACGGCTCACAGCCGGTTGCCTCTGCCCCACCCCGCGGCCCTGCTGCGGTCGACAGCCTCAGCCCGGCGTGCAGCCCTCAGTTCCTCCCGGGTTGGGGTTGGTTGCCACAGTTCCCGCGCCCGGCCGCACTGCGCGGTGGGGGAGGAATGGTGCAGCCGGGAACCCCGTCCAGGTACACCCGGTGAAAGCCCTGCCCAGACCCCGAGGCTCCCGGCAGGGAGACCAGCAGTACCCCAGCCCTGCTGTTCGGAGCCCGAACGGAGTTACTCTCAACCTTTAGTAAAGTGTACTTCCTTCTCCAGTCGACACTCCATGCTTAGCCGCGATCAGTGTCAAACCAGTTATCCCATAAGTGACCCCATAAAATTTGTGCTTCAAGGAGAGAGTGGCCTTGACTCCCATTGTGGACAGAACCTGAGTAAGTTGTACTTGAGGGCCTTTTCACAGGGAGACCTGCAGCTTCTTCCATGTAAAAAATATTTTTAAAACTATCTGGCCACACCAGGCAGAGGCAGGTAGATAGATCTCCACGAGTTCGAGGCCAGCCTGGTACACAGAGAAACCCTGTCCTGAAAACCCAAAACAAACAAACAAACCTACCTAGCCAGGTTTGGTGGCTCATCCCCAAGCAAGGTCCCAGCTTTTGGGAAACTGAAGCAGAAGTATCATTTTTCACCTTAACGAAACGGTATATTTTAAAAATATGTATTTATTTTATTGTTTGAATGTTTTGCATGTATGTACATGCACACCCCGTGCCGACGGAGTTCAGCAGAGGGCATCAGATTCCCTGGCACTGGAATTAGATACAGTGTGAGCAGCCATGTGAGTGCTGGGACCAAACCTGCTTCTCTACAAGAACAAGTGCTCTTTACTGCTGAGCCTTCCCTCCGGCCCACGAAAGAGCATTTTTATGTCATCACCAAGCCTGTGGCAGCGGCTTGCTTCACAGTGTATACAGCCAAGCACCAGTACTTTCCAGTTGCCATAGACAGAGGTGTGGCCGCACGACTCTCCCTTGGGAGTCGGCTTCTGGATCTTGGGGTGGGTGTAAAGAGGCCTTAGATGACATCCAATCGTCCACTTGCTTGCTGCGGGGGAACCCCAGCACGGATTAAACACCCCAAGAGTGTGACTGTCCTCTGCGCTCTGCGGGGTCCCCACGCTCTGCCCTCCCTTCAGTGCTCTTGCCAGAATCTTCTGCCACACAGCCTCACCGTTTTCCAAGAGAGTTCTTGTGACTGCTATCTGGGCCTCAGCTAGCTCTCTTCAGCCCAGCCACACTGATGGAGGGACTGTCCCTCTTCTTTCAGTTTATGATTTCTTTTCTTGCGGTTTTGTTTGTTTGGTTTTTGTTTTTGTTCTTTAATACCTTGCTTTCCTCTGGTCCCCACCCGATTATTTTTTTATTCTATGCGTAATGTTGTTTTGCCTGCATGCATGTCTGTGTACCATGTGCATACAGTGCCCTTGAAGGTTAGAAAAGTGTGTTTTATATTTTATTGTGTGTGTAAATTGGTGTTGTGAGCCATCATGTGGGTACTGGGAACTGAACTCAGGCCCTCTGCAAAAGCAACAAGTCCTCTTAATCCCTGAGCCAACTCTCCAGTCCCCCAGATATTTTTTTTTGAGATAGTAAGTAGCTCACTATGTAGCCACGCCTGGTTTCAAACTCAAAGCCAGTTCTCCTGAGTTCTAGATTTGCAGGTGTGAACTATCACGCTCAGCTCCCCCAGACTTTCCAAATGGTTCCTCTGCATAAGTGAAGTGGAGTTTAAAGGAAAGAAAGAGAGAAGGAAAGAAGGGAAAACAGTGGGGAGCTTTGTGGGCAAAAGCCGGATAATGAGAGCCTGAGAAATGGAGATAAGAAGGCAGACAAAGAGAAGGGGAAAGAAGAGAAACTTGGCCTCGGCCAGCGGCACCAGGATGATGTCCCCACACCCCTCCCCTGGGTGGACCAGGAGATTAGAATCACCACGCCTTTCCAGCATGTCCCCCGCCCTCAGATGGCATTGCCATGCCCACAATGCCCCAAGTGTGCTCTGCTTGCGGTGACTCACTTCCTCTGAATAGGCTGCTGAGGTGTCCCAAGGCAGTCAAAAGGCCATGGGCCAGAGTTTAGGTATCTGACAGGCTTCTGGGAAGACAGATGACATGGACCCTAACTGCAGCTGGCCTATAGAACACAGAATCCTGCCCATAATAGTGACACACTGTCAATCCCAGCAGCGGTATAACATAGAAAGTTCTGAAACAGCCAGAGCTAAAACCCTGTTGTGTGTGTGTGTGTATGTGTTATATGTATTTTTGTATTTTTATACATTGCATATATATATATAACATATAACACTAAAACCCTATTTTGTGTGTGTTATATGTATTTTTATACATTTATACATTTATATACATATATATATATGCAATGTATATGCAATATATATATATCATATAACACACACACACAAGCTCACGGAAGCCCACCTGAGTTGAGTATGGAGTCAAACAGGGCTGGTACATGGGGACTGGTGTGAGGGCCTCGTGGTTAAAGGCAAGAGCTGCCAAGCCTCGTAACCTGAGTGGAAGTCCGAAGAGCCACATGGTAGGATGGAATAACTCCTACAGTTGTCATCTAACTTCTACAGGCATGCTGTGGTGCTCACAGGCCACACGTGCACACAAGACAGACAGACAGACAGACAATAAATATGGGGGGTCCTAAAAGAGAAGAAGAAAGAAAGAAAAGCAAAGTGGGGGCAGGGAGTGTGAAGAAAAGCTCACGAGTCGGAAGCTGAGGCACTGGGCAGCAGCACTGCTGTGCCCTAGTGTTCCACAAGGGACACCCAAGTCACCTGTTCCTCATCAATAGTCGAAAAAGCAGAGGCAATGAGATACCTGGACTCTGGTTGGAAGTCCCTGGGTGTGGGAAGTCCCTGCCCTCCTCAAGTCTGTAATGAAGGTGCAGAGTGAATCCTCACTGAGCGGTCCTCCAAGTGTGCACTCCTAAATTTAGAGCATGGGCGTTGAAGGCAGTCAGTCTGTCCCAGGCCAGACTGAGAGCGGCGAAATCCCCCCAAGTTTCAGCAGAACCGCTGTGGATGCAGCACACACAGTCTGCACACTCGCAGGAAGGCCGTGCTTCGGCCATGTGTGACTGGGTTTCTGTGTGACATCTACGAATTTAGAGTTCACCTCGCAGGTTCTGGCCGGGAGTCCCTTGGGAAACGTTGGCCAGGGCAAACAGGCGCCCTCACCCTCCCTCCCTTTCACCATGACTTGTAGCCAGAATCAATTCTGAAGAGTCAGAAGGCTGGCCGTGTGGTCACCCCATCTGCCTGTCGTGAGTAGTTATCTCGCTGGGGCTCCTTACCTTAGCTGCCACCAAGTCCGCCCAGATCCCTGTGTTCTCAAGAAGCGGTTCTTCTGACAAGTGGATTATAAGAGCCCATTGATAGGCTCAAGTGGAGCAAGGGGCAGCAAGTAACCCCAGGTGATTTATTAAGAATACTCTCAGTGGTTGCTGGTGCCCTCTTGTGGCACTCCTGGGGAATGGCAGGAAAGAACCTAAGCCTACCAGGATTGGATTTTACAGAAAGAAGCAACTGTTACTAGTATAAATAAGATTGTAACACTTCTTGTTGCCATATGTTAGCATTTGACATGCATACTTAGTGCTCCGTGACCAGCACTTTTCTCAGGATTTTATATGTATTTGCTAGGATCGAACCTGGGCCTCATCCTTGAGAGGCAATGGCTCTGCCGCTGACCTGCACCTCCATCTCCATATATCTTATCTAATTCTCCCAGCAATCTATAACATAAAAACTCTTTTTAAAGATTTATTTTTGTGTATGAGTGTTCCACCTGCATGTCTGTGAGCACACCAAGCGTGCTTGGTGCCTGGAGAGGCCAGAAGAAGGCATCGAATCTCCTGGCGCTGGGTGCTAGGGACCGAACCCAGGTCCTCTGCAAGAGAAGCAAGTCTTCTTAACTGCTAAGCCGGCTCTCTCCAGTCTCTTGTTTCTCCTTCTGTGTATATGAGAGAGGTTTTGTGTTTTTCAGTGCTGGGGTTGGAACCAGGGACTCGGCTTCTTATTCAGCCTGGTTTTGTTTTTAAAGAGTTATTTTAGTCAAGTGGCGGTGGCGCACACCTTTAATCTCAGCACGTGGGAGGCAGAGACAGGAGGATCTCTGTGAGTTTGAGGCCAGCCTGGTCTACATAGCAAGTTCCAGGAAAGCCAGGACTACATAGAAAGACCCTGTCTTTAAAAAAACAAAAACACTTTTTTTAATTTTATATGTGTGAGTGTTTCAACTACGTATATAGCTGTGCACCATGTACTCGCAAAGCCCAAAGAGGCAAGAAGGGGGCATGGGGTCCCCCAGAACTGGGGTAACAGACAATCCTAAACTGCCCTGTGGGTGCTGGGTATTGAACCCTAATCCTCTTCAAGAGCAGCCAGTGCTCTTATCTGCTGAGCCAGCTCTACAGCCTGCCCCCAGGCTTCGTTCCAAGAATAAGGAAACAGCCGGGACTGTCAGGCACCTGTCCAGCATCATCACCATCGTCCGCGAAGTCAGAATTCTGTCTCTGGGGGGTCTAGACCTGCAGCTTTCAACTTAGCCACAGTGTAAAGATTAAGCCCTATGGGGGGGGGTGTTAGGCAGAGCACAGGCTACCCCATTAGAATTAGTAGAATTTCAGATAAACAATAAATAACTTGTCAGTAGAAATAATCACATTAAATATTTGGGTCATACTTTTACCAGCAAATCATTCATTGTTTATCTGAACTAACTTATGTGGAAGTGGTGTATTTTTATTTATTTAATCTAACACCCCTAATTTGCAAGGTGATTTTTTTTTTTTTATTTTCGAGACAGGGTTTCTCCGTAGCTTTTTGGTTCCTGTCCTGGAACTAGCTCTTCTAGACCAGGCTGGCCTCGAACTCACAGAGATCCGCCTGCCTCTGCCTCCCGAGTGCAGGGATTAAAGGTGTGCGCCACCACCGCCAGGCTGCAAGGCGATTTTATGCTTACACAGATTGCCTCATTTATTCCTCCCAAAGGAACCTATTCTCAGACACAACAACTTCTCCTCTGCCCTACAGTTTCTCCCGTCCTTC
Source organism: Microtus oregoni (assembly GCF_018167655.1). Taxonomy (NCBI): domain Eukaryota; kingdom Metazoa; phylum Chordata; class Mammalia; order Rodentia; family Cricetidae; genus Microtus; species Microtus oregoni. Next base: position 2,365,446 of record NW_024543830.1, on the reverse strand, counting down.
CCATTTAAAGATGATGACGTGTCTAGCGCAGATTATAAAAAGTGGCAGACTGGGGGTGATGGCTCACACCTGGAAATCTCAGCACTTGAAGCTGAGGCAGGAGAATTGTGAGCTCAAGGCCAGCCTGGGCTATACACCACCCCCCCATGCTTTTAATCCCAGCACTCAGGAAGCAGAGGCAGGTGGAGCTCTGTGAATTTAAGACCAGCTTAGTCTACAAGTTGAGTTCCAGGACAACCAGGGCTACACAGAGAAACCCTGTCTCAAAAAAAAAAAAACCAATTACTTAATTAATTAATTAAAAATTGGAGATTGCTGGGCTGCTGGGCTGGTGACACACGTTCCAGGACAGCCCAGACTATGTAGAGAGACCCTCTCTCAAAAAACAAAATAAATAATAAGCAAATAAAATAAAGCTTAAAGATTGACTGTGCCGGCTGGAGAGATGGCTCAGAGGTTAAGAGGTCCTGTGTTCAACTCCCAGTAACCACACAGTGGCTCACAACCATCTATAACGAATGAGATCTGGCGCCCTCTTCTGGTGTGCAGTCATACACGCAGGCAGACCACTATACATAATAAATAAATAAATCTTTAAAAAAAGCAAACAAACGAAAAAGAGATTGACTCTGATTCTAAAATTGGAGTATGTTCTCCTCTTGAGTGAGGACCAAAGCCAGCATATGACCGCCATAATGGAACTTCGTTACCGGAGTCCCCAAGTTTATTCTCTGTGTGGAATAGCAGAGACTATGTTGTGGCCCTCTCTTTCCGGGGTTCTGGGAGATCAAGGAAGACCATTCCTGCCCCAGGACTGAAGGCAAGAAAAAGACGGCTCCCCAAGCCTTAAGGGGTCAGCCCCGAGGTTTAACCGCTTAGGGTCCCCGAGGCTCCGAGGGACTGAGCGCCTGCCGCTGTGTGCTACCTCAGGTAGCACCTTGGGATTGCATCACCCTGAAGCCTAAACAGCCAGGGAACACTGGCAGCTAAAAGGCAACAGGAGGAAACTGAAATCCGGGCCCTGGGATCCTCCTCCATCTGCTGGCTGCCTTTGGGAGCGCGGTTCTCCCACGGTGCCGGTCTGCAGGGAACAAACACCCTCTGCGTTTTTCTCTCTTGACTCTGCATCTGCCTTCATCTGATTACCTGTGCGCCCTTCCTTACTCACAGATATAAACAATTCCCTTGCCTCCCCACCCGTGCTGGCTGGCTTTCCGAAGGCATAATCACAGGAAATTCTGGGCTGGGACCCCCTGTGGGGTGCAGGCTGGGGTGCCCTGATGGTATGTGTCCCAACAGGTTTTTCTCTATCAACCTTGAAATCAGCCTGGAGCCTGCCTGACCTACATTCCCCTTAACCTCCCCTCCCTTTACCCCCAGGGAGCTGGAGCCAGGGGTAGAGCCAGGTTAGAAGCAAGACTCAAGAGGCTAGGTTTCTGTGGTCCCAACCTGGCCCCGTAGGGAAAGCAAGGCACAAAGCCTCTTGTGTCCTCCGCTGAGCCTGAGAGGCTGAGTGGAGTTCACTTGCGTGGGTTAAGGGCCAGTTCCTGGGAGGAGAGATGCTAGGCAGGGAGGTGTTTGCTGGTAGACCCTGTACAGCCTGGTCCTCTCCCACGTCTGGGAGGGGCCGAGTCAGAGACAACAGCTGGGCTGGTCTGCAAGAGAGGTCATCTGACTGGCTGCTCGGTCTGGGCTCCTCACTCCTCCTCTTCACCAGCAGGCTACCCGGGAGCTTGTGCCCACACAGGCAAGCCACCAGGCCACAACACCTACCTCACTTCCAGCTCCTTCTGGGTAAGTCCTGGAACTGAGCCCTTATCTGGGGGAGGGAGAACTTACTGGTTGAGGGAGGAGTGGTGTGCTCCTAGAGTGTCTAGTCTATGCCCGGGTACCCATGTTCCTACACGGACAGAGACAACAGCCCAGATTCCACCTGCTGACCTAAAGACCCCACCTGGGGAGAAGGGCAGCAGGCAGGAAGCAGCTCTACAGGTAGGGGTTGGAGCTAACCTGTGGAGAACTGACCAGGAGCTGTCTCCCCCTCTCCCCTGTGCCCATCATTATTGCCACCTCACCTCAGCAGTCAGAGGATCCAGGCCAGGGAAGGGAGGGACCTGACCTTCAGAAGGGGGCACCATCTCAGACTGAGGGTTCAGGGGCTTTGGGGGTGGGAAACCATTGGTAAGCGCTGGTTCCAGCAGCCTCCCCAGCCAGTACTGGCTTCAGAAAGGAAGGGGAAAGGTAGGCACTTCCTGTTGCCCTGATCTTCCATCCTTACACCTGCTCACAAAGAAGTTCGATATTCTGATATTCATTCATTTATTTCTGCAACAAAGGAAAGGCATGGAGAGTCCCGGCCCCAGATGGGAGGCTATCCACAGGCCCAAGTGGGACGATCCCCTCAGCTAACTCCCATTTCCTTCCACAGGGAAGCCAGCTGAACCATGTCTGTGAGCAGTGGACCAATCGGAGCATCCCTGACCCAGGAGATCCTCAGCTCGCTGGGCCTTGCCAACAAGGTACGGGCTGTTGGGACTTCAGAAATGCATGTGTGTATTCCGCAGTGCTGTGATTGCTCTTGCCTTACACTTGACCAATCAGTGCTCTACCACTGAGCCACAAAATCCAGCCCCAACAATCAGTTTAACGTGTCCTCTCAGTGCCGGGCGATGGTGGCGCACGCCTTTAATCCCAGCACTCGGGAGGCAGAGGCAGGCGGATCTCTGTGAGTTCAAGACCAGCCTGGTCTACAGAGCTAGTTCCAGGACAGGCTCCAAAACCACAGAGAAACCCTGTCTCGAAAAACAAAACAAAACAAAAATAACGTGTCCTCTCAGGGGCCAGGAGATGTTGGGGAAGAGGAAAGTAGAGATAGCTCAGTGGGGTGAACGCCTTGATGACCTGAGTTTGGTCCCCAGGACCCCATGGAAGCAGATAACATCCTTAGGAGGCCTCAGATTGTCCTCTGCATGCACCCACAATAAATGAAGAAGATGAAGGAGGAGGGCAGGCTTCCCCCCCCCCCCATGATGCTACCTTCTCATGCTCTTGCAGACAGCAGCTTGGGGGACTTTGGGCACCCTCAGGACTTTCTTGAGCTTCAGTGTGGACAAGGATGTTCAGAAGCTGCTGAAGGCCATTACAGGCCAAGGTAAGCTCCTGCCCTTGGTGTTTAAGGGCTGCCTTTCATTGTTGATCTGATTTTTTTTATTTTATTTTGAGACAGGGTCTCATTTGTAACACCAGCTAGCTATGGAGACTAGGCTGGCCTCCAAATCCTATCCATCTGCTTCTGCTTCCCAAGTGTTGGGATTGAGGGTGTGCATACCACACATAACAGGGTCTCGCCCCTATCTCAGGATGACTTCAAACTTGCGGTCATCCTCCTGTAGCAGTTTCCTAGGTGCTGGGATTACAGGCAAGAGCCCCACTGCAGGTCTGCATTTCTCTCTCTCTTTTACAAATTTATTATTTATTATTTTATTTTTATATGTATATATATATATATGTTTAGCCTGTATGTAGGTCTCTGCACAAGCAAGCCTGGTGCCCACAGAGGCCAGAGGAGGGGTTCAGAGCCCCTGGAACTAGAGTTTCAGATGTCTGGGAGTCACTATGAGGGAACTGTGCTTGGGAATTGAACTAGGGTCTCCTGGAAGAACAGTTGGTGTTCTGTGCCGCCACCACACACTTATTAAATAATAAACGTTTTAAAAAAATCTTTTTTGTTTTGTTTTGTTTTTGATACAAGTTTTTCTGTGTAACCCTGGCTGTCCCAGAACTTTCCCTGTAGACCAGGCTGGCTTCAAACTCACAGTACTACCTTCCTCTGCAGTCCCAAGTGCTGGGATTAAAAGGCATATGCCACCACCACCTGGCCTTTTAAAAAACTATTTTTAAGAAGCCAGGAAAGCGGAGTTAGTGATGTTCTGGGGTTACTGGCGATAAGATATCGATTCTAGCGTGTCCAGTTCTGTGGCAGTGTGTCAGACCCCACTGCCACCTCCCCCGTGTGAGGTCAGGTTCATTCTTTCCATTCTCACACACACGAGAAAACTGGACTCAGAGAGAGACTGAAAAGCTTGCCCAAGATCACGTAGTTTATAACAGGAGATCCGGGATTTTAAGTCAAAATAATGGGCCTCACCCCAGAAACCCTTTTAAAAATTTTTATTTCATTTATGGTTTTATTTTCTTCCCTTCCTTTTTTAAACCACCATACTAGGCCACTTTTGCCTGAATTAGGATTTGAGTCAGAAGCCAGATGGTAGCGCACACCTTTAATCCCAGCACTCGAGAGGCAGAGGCAGGCAGATCTCTGTGAGTTCGAGACCAGCCTGGTCTACAGAGTGAGTTCCAGGACAGGCTCCAAAGCTACAGAGAAACTCTGTCTCGAAAAAACAAACAAACCAAAAAAGGGTGTTCGTGTGTGTCTGTACGCATGTTTTTAATCCTGGCACAGTGGCTGCACTTAACCTCCTGCTGTTTCAGCCAACAGTTCCCACGCCACAGTTACCAGCCTGCTTCAGTGGCAGTGGCTTGGCCACTCGGACCAAAGCCTGGCAGGCTTCTGTTGTCATTGCCTCTAAAGGCAGCTTTAACTAAATCACTATTATTTTATTTATAAATAAAACTCGAGATTCAAAGTCTGGGGTGGAAACCAACTAGCTCAGAGAGGCTGAGCTCACCTTCTCTCTTTGTTGGTGCATCCCCAAAAGCATGTTCTTTCTCTCTACCCTCCCCCCAAAAGAAGCCTTACCACTCAAACCCTGCCCTACTACTTCCTGTGTCTCTCTATCCCCCGATGCCCTCTGATGCTCTATGATTACTATCTGTCAACTAGTTGCTAACTCAGCCCCCTGACCCAAGGTTAATTTTATTTAATTAATGAGAATGTTAACTCAGGGTTCGCAATGTGATGAAATATCCCCCAACATACTCATGTGAATGCTGTGTCATGGAGGCCAGAAGATCCTGGATTCCCTGTAGCTGGAGTTACAAGTGATTAGGAGCCACCTGATCTGCTGAGCCCTGAACTCAGGCCCTCTGAAAAAAATAGTACATGCTCTTTTTTTTAATTTAATTTAATTTTTTTTTTTTGAGACAGGACTTCTCTATGTAAAAGCCCTAGCTCCCTGGAACTAGCTCTGTAGACCAGGCTGGCCTCAAACTCAGAGAGATCCGCCTGCCTCTGCCTCCCGAGTGTGGGATTAAAGGTGTGCGCCACCATCTACCAGCAACAGTCCATGTTCATAACCTCTGGGCCATCTCTCCAGCCCCTCTGAATGTTTTTGGCATTTTCTTTGCATCTTCTCTGAGAACAAATGGAAGCAGGGACGACATAGGCCTGGTCTTCCCTTCCCTGCTCTTAATTCTCTCACAACTGTGAACTCCCTGGCTGCAGCCTGGTTTTGTCTCTTGGTTCAGGTGTGGACCACAGCACCATTGTGGATGTCCTGACCAATCGGAGCAGAGAGCAAAGACAGCTCATTTCTCGAGCCTTCCAAGAGCGTACCAAACAGGTGGGACCACTGCCTTTCCAGGAGCTATGGGCAGGGTGGAGACCCCTGGAGGATGTGGGATCAGATCCAGCCATAGCCAGCCCCGTCCTCGGGGCTAATCAGGGACTTGGTGGCCAGGCCTCTGATAAAAATCAGATTGCCATGATTCTGGGGCCTTCCTGGACCCATGCCTCTGTCTGTCTGGGGCCCATTTATGCAGGACCTCCTGAAGTCCTTGCAGGCAGCACTGTCTGGCGACCTGGAGAAAATTGTGGTGGCTCTCCTACGGCCTGCAGCCCAGTCTGATGCCCAGGAATTGAGGACAGCCTTGAAGGTACGGGGGGCGGGGGGACAGTTGCTGGGTTGTCTGGGGAACAAGTACACCAACTGAGAAAGGAAGGACAGCTGACTAACACTGACCTCTCCAGAGAGTGGGCCTAGCACTCAACCCTCTTGTGACCCAGATGGAGAAGGGGATGGCACATGCTCTCCAACCCTGTCTGCCATCTCGCTGGGCTAATGATATGTCCCAGGGTCAAGTGGTCTCACAATCTCTTGTAGGCCTCAGGTTCTGCTGGAGATGTAGCCTTGGAAATTCTGGCCACCAGAGCAGCACCCCGACTGCAGGAGTGCCTGGCAGTATATAAACATGGTAAGAATGTGTGCAGGGTCCCCAAGAGCTGAAGAGGGGTCCCCAAGAGCTGAAGGTATTGCGACAGTCACTCCACCCCTACAGTGCTTACAGATCTGGGACCCTGGCTGATCAAATTCTATTCCCTTAAGGTCTCTGCTCCTGGCACCCCACACTACTCCAGTGCCTCAGTCTCCCCAGGGGAAAGAGCCCTATGTGGTCATTAAAGAAAGAAAAACAATGATTAACTTAGTCTGGAGCCCTAGGGCCAGTTTCCCAGTGGTGACATTAGGCGCCCACAGTCCCAGAGGCCCCTTGTTACCTTCCCAGCCCCTTGCTGCAGCCTGGGGGACAGGTGGTGACCCGAAGTCCTGCCGTACCCATCAGACCCTGCCTCACCTACTAATTTGCGGGCTTTCCCCACCCTCATCTCGCCCCATCGTGCTCACAGTCCCTCTTTCTCCTCGGTTCTCAGTCAGTGCTGGTCTGTGTCTTTAACCCTCTCCGGCCTCCAGCATCCCCTCTTGGTTCTGTTTGCATCTTTCTTTTCCACCCTTTCTTTCCATTTTTCCCCTGTTCTGGGACATCATAGTTTCCTGTGGATGAAATATTTTGAATTCATGATCATGCCTCAGCCCCAAGTGCTGGGCCTGCAGGCTTGGGCCTCCATGGCTGACACTTTTTGTTTTCTCTTCCTTCCTCCCTTCCTTCCATCCTTTTTGTACTAGAGATTGAGCCCAGGTTTTCTGCACTTGCTAGTCACACTCTTCCACAGTCTTCACTGTTGGTCTTCCCGCTCACTCTCTGCCGCATACTCTACCTACACATCACTTCCTAAACACCGGTGAGGGCTAGGCCCTAACCAGCTTCATAATCTGGGCTTCCCTGTCTCTAGTGACTTCTGGTTGCCTAGTGATCGGTGGGATTCCCAGTGGGAGGGTTTGGAGATGAAGCCACTTCCAGTACTCACAGCCTATGAACGTTTTCAGAGTGGCTGCGATGGCGCCCATGGCTTCCATCCTGGGCACTATCAGTCAGCAAGGCCCTCTGCAGAGGAGATGGATGGGTGGCTAGGGGGCTGGAGTTGACAGTTCAGCAGCCGGGAGCATAAGGAGACCTGAGCTCAGTTCCCAGCACCCGCATGGACGGCTCGCAGCCCTCTGCAGCTCTGGCTCCTCCTGGGCAGCCCCCCACCCCACCCCCCACCGTCCCCTTACACATAAATAAAAACATGAAATCTTTGGGGAAAAAAAAGAGGAGAACTGTTAGGGCCCAGTTGGCCAGGCACCTGACAAGTCCTAAAGCTACCTGCCCTGGGAAAATTCAGGAGTCAAAGCCTCCTGCCTCTGCCCCAGATTTCCAGGTGGAGGCTGAGGAAGATATCAGAACTGAGACCAATGGCATCTTGCAGGACCTGCTTCTGGCCCTAAGCAAGGTAAGGCTTGGCCTGCGAGGGAAGGGACTGGGCAGGGAGCTCTGCTGTCCTGTGAGCAGGATGTCTGGACAAAACTGCCCTTCCATGAAACCTCCTGAGAACAGTGTCTCCACTTAGGGGGGCCGCGAGAGCTACTCTGGGGTCATTGACTACAACTTGGAAGAACAAGATGTCCAGGTGAGCAAAAGGACTTGTGTTTGTACAGACTCCTCCTGGGCCCCGTCCCTGGGCCCAGATCCTGTGTACCCATCTGTGCTCCAAGCCTGTTGCTGTCTTCTTTGCCTCTGCCTCCCGAGTTCACAGAATCCAATCTCATCTGCTGGCGATTCTCCTCCTGTGGGCACTGGATCAAGCAAGCCTTAGCCCTCATCGTGGGGATCAGATTCTTGTGAGGGCAGCTGAGCTGAGCCCCTTTTTTAATCTTCTGTTTTGTTTGTTTTGTTTTTTGAGACAGGGTTTCTCTGTAGCTTTGGAGCCTGTCCTGGAACTTGCTCTGTAGACCACGCTGGCCTCCACAACTCAGAGAGGATTAAGTTCCAGCCTCCCAAGTGCATACGCCGCCGCCACCACCCAGCAATCCTGCCTCTTTTTATTATTGTTTATTTTTCTTTGAGTCAGGGTCTCTCCTAGAACGCCTAATGTAGACCAGGCTGACCTCCAATGCAGAGATCCTCCTGCCTCTGCACTATCCTTTTTCCTTTTTCACCCTCTGTCCCATTTTCTTCACCACAGTAGATTCTTTGGGTACATCAAAACCATGGCTTTCCAGGCTCCAAACTGTGATCCTGCCCCACTCTTCACTGGTTCCTTCTCTTCCCTAGGCACTCCAGCAGACCGGAGGATCCAGTACAGCAAGTCAATGGGTCCTGATCTTTACACAACGGAGCCCTGAACACCTCATCCGAGGTACCCAAGCTTCCTTATCCCCACCTAGCTTGCTCTACTGATGAGTGTGACAGCCAGTGGTGGGGTCACCCTTCCTGTGGTAACAGCGCCACACACCAACTTACCTTTCTAACCACTCCCTACACATACCAAAGTGTTTGATCAGTACCGGAGATGCACTGGGCAAGAATTGGAGGATGCTGTCCGCAGCTGTTTCCACGGAGATGCTCAGCGGGCTCTGCTCAGCCTGGGTAAGCATCTACTCAGGATGTATGAGGGATTTTTACTGGGATGGGAAGCTGCGGCCCTAGACGTGGCTCTCCACCCTTTCACCTTTGCTCCTAGCTTCCATAATGAGAAACACAGCGCTGTACTTCGCTGACAAACTTCACCAAGCCCTTCAGGTAAGAGGCACACTGCTTCCTGTCCTGCCCTTCAGACCCGAGCCCGGTGGAACCTCTGTGGAACCCCCTAGCTACTGTGTTCCCTGAGTTTACAGACTGCCTTGTCGCGGGCAGGGGAGTGAGTTCTGGTTAGCACTACATGAGTTACCCACAAGGCACTAAAGTTTAAGTCTATCTTAATGTCTATGTACCAAAACCAGATGAGCCTGTTTTGTTGTCAGAGGGGAAGGTGTTAACTGTCCCAGTGGTTCTCACCTTCCCTAATGTTGCAACCCTCATGCTGTCCTGACCCCAACCATAAAATTATTTCATTGTTACTTCACAAGTGTAATTTTGCTACTTTTATGAATCATAATGTAAATATCTGATATGCAGGATATCTGATAATCGACACCCTGTGAAAGGGTCCTCAGACCTCCACAGGGGTCACAACCCACAGGTTGAGAACCATTGCTCTCTATAAAGAATAACTGCCGGGCATGGTGGTGAAAACCCTAAATCTCAGGGCTCAGGAGGCAGAAGCAGGAGCACTGTAAATCCCAGGTCAGCCAGGGCATCCGGGACTTTGGAGCTGTCTCTGACGCTTTACTCATGTTTCAATTCACAACTACTCATTGTCCTTGTTCAAGTAGATGAAGATTATGAAGAACAAAGAGCAAATGTCCCGAGCACTCCGGGCCTCCTTTCTCTCCAGTTGGCTAGATTCATTTATTTGGTTTTTCCGGACAAGGTTTCTCTGTGTAGCCCTGGCTGTCCTGAAATTATGTAGACCAGGCTGGCTCCTAACTGAGAGATCCGCCTGCCTCTGCCTCCCCCATGGTGGCTGGGATTGCCCCACCATGCCCAACCACCTTGTCTGGATTTTATTCCTATTTATCCTCAAGTTTGAGGGAAAGCTTGGTGGTAGAATGCGTGCTGAATTTGCTCAAGGCTCCACCTGCCATCTCTGCAGCGCTCTAGTGGACGCTGGTGAGCAGGCATGGTGGTGACGCCTTTAATCCCAGCACAGAGGAGGCAACTGCATCTATATAGAGAGTTCCAGAACAGCCTGGGCTACATTGCGTCTGCTGTATTATTTATCTAAGAAGTGGTCACTTTGACTTGAATTTGACAGAATCTAATAATTTTGCTAGATGAACTAGGTCTCTGAGAATATATACAAAAATATCTGGGCAGTGGTGGCACATGCCTTTAATCCACTGGGGAGGCAGAGGCTGGCAGATCTCTGAGTTTGAGGCCAGCCTGGCCTGTAGATCAAGTGCCAGAATGGCCAGTACGACACAAAGAAACCCTGTCTTGAAAAACAATAAAAATAAAAAAGGAAGTATAATATATGAAAGGTTGGAGTTACCACATTTCGGCGGACAGAGAAGCCTCAGCATCATGCTGCACTGATGACTGTTCATATGACAGTCTATATACGCCCTTGCTCAGTCATTCAGAGATTTCCATCTTGACAACAGATCATTATATACCTAACTGAGAAGGCCGGCTCATTATAATGAGTCAACACCAGGATCCCTTTGAAGACCTGTGGTTATCTGTCTCAGTTCCTGATATGAAAACAACAAATCTGTGGGCTACAAGTGGCTCATGGTGGAGCACTGACTTGCTGAGCCCATGAGGAACACACATAAAAGGAAACACACATCTTAGTGTATTGAGATTCGGAAACCAGAATTCTTGGATATAAAAAGGTATTATTTTAGGAATCAGACTAGTCAAAAGGGCATACACTTGTAATCCCAGAACCTGAAAAGAAAAAACAAGAGGATCACGAGTTCAAGGCTTGTCAGGCGTGGTGGCCCACACCTTAAATCCAAACAGTGTAGAGGCAGAGGTAAGCGGATGGATCTCCGTGAGTCCATGGTCAGTCTAAGGTACACAAGACACTGTCTCAAAAACATGGATCTGGAGAGATGGCTCAGTGGTTAAGAGTTTCTTGCTCTTCCGGAGGACCCAAACTTGATTCCTGGCACCCACATCCAGCAGTTCCCATCAGCTCCAGGGGATATAAGACCCTCTTCTACCTCCGCAGGCATCTGCACACATGTCTCATACACTCACACAGACACACATACAAAAACATAGAAATAGGGGGCTGGAGATATGGCTCAGTGGTTAAGAGCACTGACTGCTCTTCCAGAGGACCCGGGTTCAATTCCCAGCACCCACATGGCAGCTCACAACTGTCTGAAGATCCCGTTGCAGGGGATCTGACACCTTCACACCAATGCACATAAAATAAAGTTAAATAAAAAAAAAAACATAGAAATATATCTTGGCTGAGCAGGGCGGCTAATACCTAAGTCCCAGCACTCTGTGTGAATTTGAGGCCAGTCCAAGACACACACTGAATTCCTATCTCAAAAAAAAAAAAAAAAAAAAAGCCGGAGAAGCCTGAGGATGTAGCTTAGTGGTAAGTAGCATGTTCAAGGCCCTGGATCTGATCCCCCAGTACTACCTTGCCTCCACTCCCTCCCCACCCAGGCCATTCACCCCCTGCCCTTAATGAGAGCACCCATAATCGCCTGCCGCAGGCTCCCCTATCTGTCTCTTTTCCAGGAAACTGAGCCTGATTTCCAGGTGCTGACCCGAGTCCTTGTCTCCCGGAGCGAGATCGATCTTCTGAGCATTCGGGCTGAGTTCAAGAAGAAATTTGGGAAGTCTCTATATTCTTCTCTCCAGGTGAAAACTTAGCTCTCTCCTCTTCAAGACATGGTTTCTCTGTGTAGCCCTGGCTGTCCTAGAACTCATCCTATAGACCAGGCTGGCCTCGAACTCAGAGAGCCACCTCCCTCTGCCTCCTCAACTGAAGTTGGCTATTTCTTAACCTGGAGCCCTAGTGTCCCAGCTCCCTTCCCCCCACCTTTCCTTTTGTTGAGTCCTGTCTAGACAATGAGCTATTTTTTTGGCACAAGGTAGGGAGGGTTACAATGCTTAGAGAATGATGGTGGTAATGAGTTTGTCTGACCCTGAGTCCCTCACCTGCAGGGTACAGTGAGAGGGGATTGTCACTCGGCCCTCCTGGCCCTGTGCAGAGCCGAAGACATCTGAGACCTTGTGGACCCACCCTGACCCAGCATTCAAGAATCTGGGGATTCCCATGTTTGGTTGAACACATGGGAGACCCCCAACGAACACCATATACCCTAACTTCCTCTTGAGGCTGGTCCTCTAAATTTCTTTGATATCCTTGGATTTCCCTCATCTCTAGCCACATTTTGGGGAGGAGGAATAGGATGTCTTTGATAGTGTCTGCCCTAGGCATCAATCCATACCATGGCCAGAACATCTCCCTGCTAGTTGAACCCTTTGCCAAATCCACTGTCTTTTTAAGTTTCCTGGTTAAAATTTGGGTGGGTCAGGACATGGGTCAGGAAGAGGCCTTGGAGTTGGAGGCATCTTTGAAGTGGACTTAGCCATTCCACAGGAATCCTGGTTTTGCCCCAGCGCTGCACTGAGCAGTTATCAGCACACCCCACCCTGAGGAGTCTCCCTTCAACTTCATCATCTCTTCTCCCCGGGAATCCCAGGCAAGATAAGCAAGAGTGGACACCAGGGGATCAGAACTAGCGAAGGGTCATCGACATAAAATACCAGCCTTGGAAGTCTCAGTAACTTTCCCCCAGTCCATCTGTCCCTCTCCAGCCAGAGCTGAGAACAGCGCTTCCCACAGAACAGCGATCTAAACCAGGGAAGAGGGAAGTTGTCACGTTCGGGCTCCCCCTGCTGGCCTGTGCGAAATGACAGGCAGGCAACCTCTAGATTCTCTGCCTCCTCCCCAGTTCACATTCCTCAAGTGGGTCAAATATTTAACCCCACTGCTCCAGGGTAAGAAAACAACATATCTCAGGAAAGAAATTTTATTCCAGCCCCCTAGGAAGGCATTAAAATAATAATAAAGATAGAAACCCAAATCAAACCCTGAAGCAAACGGAGACAGGCCTGTGGGTGGCCAGGAGCAGCTGGACAGGGACAAGCACGGACACAGATTCAGGTACCGCACCTATCAGCGTGGGTCTGTATATGCATGTGAATATCCCAGGAAAGGGAGCTGGGAACCAGAGACCACCCAGCCATCCCCATAGGGCCCTGTCTGGGAAGAAGAGAAGACAGCGACACCGAGGGCAAGGATGGTACCAAGTCTGACCTTGGAGGCACCTGCTCTGACCCCCAGCAGTGCACATCAATCACCCCGTAAGCCTCAGGGGTTGAGGTGTGTGTGTGGGGGGTCCTGCAAGCAAACCAGTCAGCCTCTGAAAGAAGGGGCGTGTCCACGCTGTATGGGGCAGAGTTAGAGCAGCACACAGTCTGACTCGGGCTTCGACCTCTGCCTCCGCTCTCCAGCTGGGCGTCCAGAAGTGGCTCCTCTCCCCTGTGTGGAGGTCAAAGACATCAAAGGGTCAAGATCAAAAAGGGGTGCCTCAGAAGGGTTTATGAGGGAACGCTTGCAGAGACCTGTACAAAAACCATATGCATTCTGCATCAAGCAAAGCCAGTGCCCCTGCCTACCGAGAGAGGGGCAGGCTCACCTGGGGCGAAGGCGCCCTTGTTTGCACAGGCTGGACAGCTTGCTGCTGTTGATACTCCTCTTGTTGAAGTTGTTGGGCCAGTTCCAGGTCACTAAGGCCCAGCATGCCTTGTGGCTGCTGCTGCTGCTGCAGGGACAGGGCAATCAGATAGTCCTAGAGAGAAAACAAGTCACAAGATGGGTTAAGACCAAAGGTAGAGAGAGATTCAGGCTAAATTTCATATTTCCTCCAAATTCCCCAGTTCTTCCCTCTCTAGTGGAACGCAGGCATGTCTACTATCTGTGGTGGCAGGAAATACACCCAAGCAAGGCAATGACCCAAGGGTAACATGAAGAGGCCGCGTGGGGCAGCCTTCAGCCAATAGAAGGCATGAGGTTCGCTTAAAGGACACCACCGTTCTGAGGGCCCCGCACACCTGGTCCACCTGCAGCTGCTTCTCTGGGGAGCCGCCCCCACCTTCTGCTCCGTGGCTCTTCCCTAGGGAATGGCTGAGGTGGAAGTCAGAGTCACAAAAGCAACTGTCACCATCCACGTTATGCAGGCTCTCCCACACCACCTGCTCCTCCTGGAGAAACCCCTGGTCAGTGACCAGAAGGTACAAGTGGCTCTGCGAAAGAGAAAGACAGCCAGGGCTGGAGTGTGCGTGGGCTCATTCCCTGGATTTGGTCCCCAGCACACACCCCTTACACAAGCTGAAAAGGACAGCATACAGATGGGACAGGAGACACAGAGACAGTTCACAGTCAGCCAAGAGAATCAGTGTGCCGACTGGAGCTTAGCTTAGCACTGTGAGTCCCATAGTTCTTAAATCTGTGTGGCTGTGGGAGCAGGAAAGGATGCTTGAATACAGGTGAGTGCTGTGATTATCCTGGTTAAGGAATCACTGGGGCTCGGGTACTGGGTACCACACCGACTCCAGCTTCCTACTCTCTTTGCTCTCTGTTTACTGACGTCTATAGAGATAAACCCTTTTGAGAACCAGAAAAACTGAGCATGGTGTCGCATGACAACCAGCCCTGGGAGCTGGAGACAAGAGGATCAGCAGTTCAAGGCAAGGCCAGGGGTGACAACGCACACCTTTAATCCCAGCTCTCTGATGCAGGCAGACCTCAGAGTTCCGGCCCAGCCAGGGCTGGATGGGGAGTAGAGGAACTAGCAGGACCAGTCTCTTCTACTCAATTCCTAGAGAGCTCCGGCTTCTAACTTGGAAAGACTGTTGTGTGTTCTAAAGTCCCACTGTCCCTTTCCTGCCCTTAATGACAGGCGTATTCCTCATAACTGCTCTGGTCAGTGTCGTTTTCAGGTAGAAGCCTCAAGAATGAATGCACTGTGTCATTCTCTTTTTCCTGCATATATTCCAATATATAGAAAGGCTTTTTTGTCACCCTGAGTCCCAGAGTGAAGATGGTGTGAGACAGGATAGAGCCAGTTTGCACTGGACATATATCAGGAATTAGAAACAAACACTTGTGGCAAACCACAAGGATTTTAGGGGCTATCTGTTACCATGGCTTAGCCCACTTTATCCTGCCTGACACACTGACCCCAGAGAAAAGGGCTCAGGGAAATGACATTGTTCCTGCTCCCCTCCTCCAAAGCCCCATCACCTTGTGCTTAGTCATCGTGCTAAAGTGGTTGTTTCGAAAAAAGACACTGAGTTCGTCTTCCTTGGCAGTTGCTGTGAGCTCACACAGGCCGTGGTAGGTCAGCTGCGCTGCGGTGGTCTCCAGGAACTGCTCTGAGATCAAACCTGCCAGAAGGCAGAATATGCATGAGCCTTGGATTACATCCAAACCCACACAGGAAAAAAGCAAAACAAATCAAAAGGGCTGGGAGTCTGACTCAATTTTAGATCTTTGGGCAAGATCCTGAATTCAGTCCTGGGTGGGGCAGCACACGCCTTTAGCCTCAGGACCCAGGAGGCAGAGGCAGGCTGGTCTCTGTGAGTCCAAGGGCAACAGGCCCCACGCAGCAGCAGTTCCAGGTTAGCCAAAGGCTACACAGAGAGACCCTGTGTCAAAACGAAAACCCTTAAGCCTCAGTAAAGCCCCAAAGCAAACAAAACAAGGTTTGTCCAAAAAGTCCCAGGAGCCTCCAAAGCCCCTTTGCAAAGCCACCCTAGTATGGTTCAGATTTAGACTCTATGCTTAGCATGTGCAACGCCCCAGGTCTGATTCCCAGCAAGGCATACACATACATGTTGAAACTTGGTAATTCATGCTTGTGGTCCTGGTACTTGGGGGGTTGGAGGCAGGATCAGAGGCTCAAAATCGCCCTCAGCTACAAAGCCAGCCTAAGCTAGAAGAGATCCTAGAGAAGCCCTGTCCTCAGAGTTGAGATGAAAACCCCTCCTTAAAGCCTGACCGCATTTGCTCAATCAGGACAGCTAGGGGTTGCGAGGGCGCATCTGTGATCTGAGCGCTCAGAAGGCTGAGGCAGGAAGAGCAGGAGTTGCTCAGCTGCCTTCACGCGCAATCACAAGGAAAGGGGCACCACCCTCACCTTCGGTCACGAGGTTGGGGTCGCTGGAGTGCTTGCAGGTGATTATCTTCTCCACCAACTGATTGTAACTCAGTTTCCCAACAGCGCTCACAGCCTCAGGACTCTGGGGAGTCGGATAGGGTGGGACAGAAACAAAGAGATTTTATTTTTAAAGGAAGGAAGCGGACCAAGCCCCTAGGACTGTGACTGTGATCAAAGACTCCTGAACTCTTGATGTCCGAGGAGCTGGTCTTATTTGTGTGTGGTTTCCTGGTATTGGTATGTGACTCCACCCAACAGTATTAAAAGTCAAGGAATTCTGCACCACTTCAGGCTCCAAATCCTATCACTCCTCAGTCCTCACCTGTGGATCCACAAGCCAGCCATGGTACAGAGGGATGCCCAGCAAGTCAAAGATGCTGCATTCGGGCGTGTACTCAAAGTCAGAGACACCTGTGAACCGCACATTGACATCCAGCCCTGTGGCCAGTTTAGGAAGCACAGTCATTGCGTCCTCCACGTTCTGGGGGGAAAAGACAAGGAAGGCTAGTCCAGCACCCTCCACCTCTCACGCCCATCACCCAGAAACAAGTCAGAAGTCCTGTTGTTCGCCTCGGGCTTTCTTACAACCCGTTTATTTTAATCCCCTCCTTTCAACCCCAAGACAAGGTCTCACTATATAGCTCTGGCTGTCCTGGAACTCACTGTGTAGACCAGACTGGCCTCAAACTCAGAGATCTGCCAACCTCTGCCTCCCAAGCTGGAATTAAAGGCATATAATACTATGCTGGGCTGCCCCATTCTCTCTTTATTTAATATAAAAATGAACTTTTTTTTTCATGATAGAGATGCCAATCCCCCCCCCCCAGAAGATACCAAGGTTAGGGAATCACCCCAAAGGCTTTTCAGTAGGTCCAGGGTCCCCCGCAAGCCTGCAGCCCCCATGTCCACTGCCCCTCTTGCCTCACCTGCTGAAAGTTAAGTTGAAGGCCCTCGGACTTCTCCTGGGGCTTGATGGATAGGAGGCAGTTTCCTGTAAGACAGGAAACTTATCAGCCTACCCTACCCTGCCGGTTGTCCCAAAAGCTGGCTTCCTCCCCTTCTGGAGAATGGGGTAATGCCTCAGGACCATGGATTTTCAAACTCTAAGCTAGAATTTTAATTTCTCAGAGGAATAAATAGGTTTATAGAGGTGAAAGACCTACCTGACTGAAAGCCAAGGACAGCAGCCAGGGCTGCACATCAGTGGTACAGTCCTCGCCCAGTGCTGTCAAGGCTAGTGGTTGATCCACAGCACCAGGAGTGGGGTGGGAGGGGAGAAACTACAGGCAGAACTGGTGCTAGAACTCAAAAGTTCTGATACCTTGATCTTTTACTCTCCAGCTTTACAGAAAAGACACGGACTCTCCTTGCCCTCGGTGCCACACCAGAGCTCCAAATGAGCCCCTGCCCCATGAGCCACTCACCGAGATGCGTCATGAGCTCATCTGATGTGATCACTTCCTTCTGAGGGGGCAGCTTCACCTGGAGGGAGAAGGGGGGGGGGTGTGTGTGTGAGTGTTTACTATCAGCAGTGGAGAAGGAACACATGGCAAGAGAGGGGTCAACCTAGGCATGGCGGCTCATGACTGCAATCCCAGTATCCAAGAAGCTGAGGCAGGAGGAGCGAGGCCAGTCCGGTTTACAATCCCCCAAGAGCAGCTGGTGGTGATGGTGCATGCCTCTAACCCCAGCACTGGGGAGCCCGGCGCAGGTGGATCTCTGAGTTTAAAGCCTGCTTGGTCTACACAGTTAATTTCAAGTCTGTCAAGGCTACACAGTGAGACCCTGCCTCAAAAAGCAAAACAAAAGGCAAACAAACAAACAAAAGGAGTCAAAAAAGAGAGATACGGGAGAGAGATTCAGAGGTAGGACCCACAGTGGGGGGCTCGAAGCCAGGAGAGGGAAGAAATGGGAGGTGCTGCCAGGCACGCCCAGCCTGAGGTAAACTGCAGTCATGGGGACAGGAGCTGGCAGGATCGGATTGGAGATTTAGGACTGGCTTGAGAAAAATCACGATGGGGAAGAGGGCCAGAGAAGCAGACTCCCAGGATTTTCTTAGCCCACCCCCCACATGAGGACTCATCTCCTGTTAGGAACTTCAGTGAAGCTCTTCTGTGTGACTGAGACTCACACATGCTTGCGAGGTAAAGGCCAGGAAGAAGGCAGGCTCTGACATGCTGGTGAGCCACCCCAAGGCAGCCCTGACTTCTCAGCGAAGCTGCCCGAAGCTGAGAGCCCCAACAGTGCAAAGCTAATGCCCACTGGAATAAAGCAAAAAAACTGGCACTTCAGAGGTGGCCCCCAGGATCACACTCCTCCCGAGACATGGTATCTCAGGGTTCTATGTTGATACCCATCAACAAGGGGACTTAGAGACAGGCCCTCATGTGACTGTGGCTTCAGAGACCCTCAAGTTTCCAGCACCAAGTCCCATCTGTCAGTGTTAGCTGCTGGCCTGGGCTTGCTGGCCTGTGCGCTCAAGGACGTTCTGGGACCGCCAACAAAGCCACCCTCCTGGCCGGCCACAGACGTGCAAGCCTGAAAAAGAGCTTCCAAAATGTTGTTACTGGAAAGAAGTCCGCAGGGGAACCCTGCAGCGTTATCTGCCCAGCCAACCATTCCCCACTAGGTAAGATGTCTGTGTATATGAGACTGTAGTAACCTTTACACAGCATGGTATTGTAAGGAACATTTGTGTGAACGAACCAAGCACATTTGAAAGAGAAATCTATGGCCATCTTTGCCCCCCTCCCCCCGGTTTTTCAAGACAGGGTTTCTCTAATGTAACAGCCCTGACTGTCTTTTTTTTTTTTTTAATATTTATTTATTTATTATGTATACAATATTCTGTCTGTATGCGTGAAGGCCAGAAGAGGGCGCCAGACCTCTTTACAGATGGTTGTGAGTCACCATGTGGTTGATGGGAATTGAACTCAGGACCTTTGGAAGAGCAGGCAATGCTCTTAACCACTGAGCCATCTCTCCAGCCCCCAGCCCTGACTGTCTTGAAGCTCACTCTGTAGATTAAGCTGACCTCAAACTCATAGAGACCCTCCTGCCTCTGCCACCACCACCCAGCATCTGAGGCTATCATAATTGCCCAGTGCCCCACAGTTCACAGGCTGTGTTCTCCGCACTTACCTTCCACTGGAGAAAGAGGATATTCATGATGGCCAGGAGAGGACAAGGGCCATTGGTGCTCTGGGTGATGATGGGGGTCCGCTCTCCCTTCCAGGGGATCCACTTGACACAGTAGAAATCGAGATCAGGCTGCTGGGTCCTGGGGGACTGGGGAAGTTCCTGTGGCCTAGAAGGTGTCTCTATTGTCTCCACCTCAGACGATGTCCCACATGGACTTGAGCTAGCTTCAGGAGGAGGGCACTCGAGATTTTCCCCATTCTGGGCTGGTGGCAAAACTTGGTCTTTCGATTCCTGTTCTCCACCTGCTCCATCGGCCTCTGCGCCACCCTTGTCCTGAGGGCTGTCTGGAGCGTGCTCCTCTGGTCCAGACGGAGGAGCCTCGTGGTTTTCAGATTCAACAGTTTCTGCACTATTGACTTTACTGGGGGCTGGGGGCTCCACCTGAGGTTGTTCCATAGTGGGGTTGGAGTCGGTTGAGAGGGACAAAGGGGTTTCTTGACCTCAGGGACCTTGCTTAAATGACTCTGATAGGCACAAGAGAGACCAGGCCAATAAGGTCATTGAGTTACAGAGCAAAGGGAACAAGAGAAGTCTGGAAGTGAAGTGTGGAAAGCCAGTTTGGCTCCCAAGTCAGCTTTTCTCAGTGGGCGTAAACTGAAGGCCTTGGCTTGTGCAACCTTTAACCTGCTGTGACCAGATGCGTCTGCCAAGATTGGGCCTCCAGGCTCAGAAGGGAAGGAAGATACCAGGTGGAACTTGCTTTCCTGAAACAGAAAATGACAGAGAATGAAGAAAAGAGAGAGGGTCTGAGGAGATGCCTCAGGGACTGGCTGCCCTTCAAGGGGACCTGGTTAAATTTCCAGCACCCCAGGACACCTCACAGCCCTCTGCAACCCCACTTCCGGGAGACCCACTACCCTCTCCGGTACAGATACACAGGAAAAACACCCACACAAAACAGAATTAAACTTTTTTTTTTTTCCAGAAAAAGAGAGAAGGGAAAGGTAAGTGCAAAGCCAAAAGACCGAAGAAGAGGGCTGGATAAAAAAAAATGCTAAAACTATCCTAAAGTGGGCTATGTTTCCCAAGCACATGCGAGACCCTGGGTTTGACCCCTGGGTTTGTTGTTTCTCAAACAAAAAACAAACAAACAACAATCCTTGTGCTACTAACAGGGGTGATGTTTATTTAGCCTGCTTGTTAAAGACACCGCATCAGTTCCAGACACCAAACCTCGCCCCTTCCCAACATTCTGAGCACATAGGCTGCTCATGTCCTTACAGACACCTTCTCCCGGTTTACTCCAGGGACCAGAGAGCAACCATCATGTGGTTGGGGTGAGGGGTAAAAAGGTAACACCATCTTCGTATATTTTGTGCCAAGCCGGTAAGGTAAGGAAATCTGGCTCCTCAAATGACTCTATTTATTTATTCATTTGTTTGTTTGTTTGTTTTGGAGACAAGGTTTTACTACGTAGCCTTGGCTGTCCTAGAACTCTGTGAGTAGACCAGGCTGGGCCCAAACTCAGAGCCACCCGCCTGTCTCCTGAGTGCCGGGATTAGGTGTGTACCACCATGCCAGGCTATGGCCTAGAATTTTCAGTGAGGCTCCTATGTCAACCACCCAGGTGCTGATGTTAGAGGCCTGTGCCATCATGCCCGGCTCTCAGAAGACTTGGTGGAACCTTACACAATCCCAAACCAACCGCAGCAAAAAGGCTCGGGAGGGGCTTCCTGTAGGGAAGGGAAATGTAGGTCATGGGGCTTGTCGGCGTTGGCTAAGCAATTCTGTAACCTGGGCATCCCTGCAAAGACTGAGAATATTCTACAGCAGTGGTTCTCGATCTTCCGAATGCTGCGACCCCACGTTGTGGTGACCCCACAACAATAACGTTTAATAAGTAGCATTATTTTCGATGCTACTTCATAACTGTAATTCTGCTGTTATGAAGGGTAATGTAGTATCTGTGGTCTTCTGTGGTCTTAGGTGACCCCTCCCCAAGGGGCTGTGACCCACAGGTTGAGAACCACTGTTCTAAAGAGCCACTTCATGTCATCCTCCATCGCATTGCCTGTCACACCACTGAAACAATGGACCCAAGGAATTGAAATTTCCCCCGGAATCTCAAGCAGGGAGGAGAAAAACACCGAGCCTTGAAGCAGCCAAACAGGAACCTATATCCAGGAAAAAGATTTCACAGAGTTCTAACAACTTGTCCAATAACCTTCCAAGGTGAGGCTAGGACCCAAACAGCGATGGGTCAGTAATGGGCAGGACCGCACCTTGCCCTACCCAGCTGGTGAGCTGTGCACCGGTGAGCTGTGCACTGGTATCTGGCTTTCTACTTATTTAGGACTCTGAAGATGGACTCAGCAATGTCACCAATCACTCTGTTCCTAGACCTAAAGTGGCCACATTGAATAAAATCTCTTGTTGTTGTTTTTTTCCTGCTTTCCCCTATGATTATTTTAATCTTATTACATTTATTTAGTGTGTGTATGTGTATGTGTGTGTCAATGTGGAAACCGGAAGAACACTTTCAGAAATTCGTTCTCTCCCTGTGGGAACTGGGGTCAAACTCAGGTCATCCAGCAGCAAGAGCCTTAACCACTGAGCCATCTCACTGCCCCTACTTTTCACTATTAGTTCAGTTCTTTGAATTCGCTTATTGGGAACAAGAGGCCAAACCTGACTTATTAGGGCTGCCCAAGGCACAGGCTCTGATCATACCACTAAGGTATGATCAATAACAACCAAGGATGGGGGCACAGAAAGTGCTCCCCACAAGCCCCTCCGATAGATTGCTCTCCCTGTCTGGAGCTGACATCACAACTCCTCAGTTTCTGTTTGTTTCCAGCAGAGCCGGCACCCAGAGATAGTCTCTTGCTCACTGTTTACATGGAATAGGAAACTTCTGTTAATGATTTACATTTAAAATACTCCAGGGGTGGAGAGGTGGATCAGTGGTTAAAAGCATAGACCACTCTTCTAGAGGACCAAGGTTCAATTCTCAGCACCCACAGAGGGGTTTACAAGGATCTGGAACCTAAGTAGCAGGGAATCTGATATCCTCTTCTGGCTTCTATGGCACATTAAGAACATGTGCTGGGGGCTGGAGAGGTGGCTCAGTGATTAAGAGCATTGCCTGCTCTTCCAGAGGTCCTGAGTTCAATTCCCAGCAACCACATGGTGGCTCACAACCATCTGTAATGGGGTCTGGTGCCCTCTTCTGGCCTGCAGGCATACATGCAGACAGAATACTGAGAATATTGTATACATAAAAAATGTGATGGACAGCCGGGCGATGGTGGCGCACGCCTTTAATCCCAGCACTCGGGAGGCAGAGGCAGGCGGATCTCTGTGAGTTCGAGACCAGCCTGGTCTACAAGAGCTAGTTCCAGGACAGGCTCCAAAACCACAGAGAAACCCTGTCTCGAAAAACCAAAAAAAAAAAAAAAAAAAAAAAAAAAATGTGATGGACAGACATAAAGGAAAACTGTTGTGGAATATTTATAACTGTGTGAAAATGTACTGTTGTGATTGGTGTAATAAAGAGCTGAATGGCCAATAGCTCGACAGGAGAGTATAGGCGGACTTCCAGGCCGAGAAAGGACTCTGGGAAGAAGAAAGGCAGAGTCACCAGCCAGATGCAGAAGCAGCAGTGATGAGCCTCATGGGAGAATGCAGATTAAAAACTATGGGTTACTTTAAGTTATAAGAACTAGGTAGACTATTGCCTCCACTAAGGCCGAGCTTTCATAATTAATAAGAAGTCTCCATGTCATGATTAGTGGGCTGGTGGTCCCAATGAGAAAGTACTCCTACAGAAAGCACGCATATATATAAAAAATGCTCTGGGCTGGAGAGATGGAGAGAGGTTAAGAGCCCTGGCTGCTCTTCCAGAGGTCCTGAGTTCAGTTCCCAGCAACCACATGGTGGCTCACAACCATCTATAGTGAGATCTGGTGCCCTCTTCTGGTGTGTGTGCGGGCATGCAGGCTAAATAAATAAATAAATAAATATTTTAAAAATTAAAAAATGCTCACATACAACATTATATATATATGATCCCCCCACTACTTGTGTGTAGTAACAAAAGCCTTTAATTTTAATTACTAAAGGGGGCTGAGGTAGGAGGATCTTTGTGAGATCCTATCTTAAAAATTAAGAGCTGGGGGTATAGCTCAGCGATGGAGCCTTGCCTGGCAAACAACACCCCAGCTGCAGGCTCACATCCACTGGCAAGCATTCTCTTCATGGCTCCCATTGAGATGGTTTCCCAGGTGAACACTGGACTTGTTCACCTTGCTGTCTATCAGCGTTAGACATCAAGTAACAGACAGATAGGACTACAGATAGTGACAGTCACAATCCCTTCCTCCCCGAGTCTCCCTTTATCTCCTTATGCCCCTCCCTACTCAGTAGTGAGAACAAAAAATGTGGCGAGTGGTCACGCGCTTAACACATGCATGGTGCTGAGTTCCCTCGCCAGCATTGAAGGAAAGGAAGACAAAAGCAGGGATTAATTAATTTAAATCAAATTAATTAAATTAAATCTTGCCTTTTTTTTCTTTTAAATGATTTTAAAAGAAATTGCACTCACCTTGAATCCCAGGATTTGGGGGGGAGGGGCAGAGACAAGCAGAGCACTGGTTTGCCCAGGCTAACCTCAAGCTTTTGGTAATCTTGCCTCAGTTTCCCAAGTGAAGGGATTTTAAGTGGTTTATGACATGCCTGACTGGAACTCTTGCCCTCCGTTCAGCTTCTTCATCGCCTGTTCTCTTCTTCTAAACCTTCAGGACTTGGGGGCTGGGAGAAGGCCTAGCACACAGGAATGGCATTAGCTTATTGTGGTGTCTCAGGTTTGCCAATCACTGCTGAATAGCAGGGGATCAGGCCAGGAGGATCTCTAGTTCAAGGTCTGCCTGAGCTACAGAGAAATGTCAAAGTTACTGAAAATAACTCAAGAGATCATTCTCCTTATTCAAATATAATTTGTGCTAGCTGTGGGTGATTTATATTTTGTTAATTTAGAACCACACTAGCAAAATTAATATGCTGGCCTTACACTTTTTTTCGCCCTCTCTCTCCATATCTCTTCCCCTCCCATGGCACTTAGGGTGAACCCTGAAACAGAGGCCACGCCTGGGAAATTTAAAAAGCCAAAGGAAAAGCGTGGCTCATTTTCTGCCCAAGGTTAGAAACGATCAATAGTTAAGTGGAGGATGGGAAAGCTAGCCGACCAAAGAGAGGAGCTACAAGAAACCACTGGAGGGAGTGGGGTCTCAGCGACAGCCGGCAAGGGCAGGAACCGCACTTTGCAAAGCCCAGAGGCAGGAAAGTCCGAGGGGCGGGTACTCAGACAAACTGGGGTTTCAGCCTTTTCTTCTGCCCAAATCCTACACCTTCTCTCTAACTAGACCTACCTATGGGGGCAGGTGAGGGAGTTAAAACACCCGATCCCTTCCTAGTCAGCAGCAGATACTATTACACAGTGGAAGAAGCATATTAAATGGGTAGTCTTTAGCTTCAAGAAGACATTACCCTCTCTCAGGACCCTTCTCTCTCCTTTTCTAGTCTTACCCAATCTCTTCCTCAACTGAAGGCAAACCTTCACGGCCACAATGCTTTGGGATTCCTCTAGAATAAATCAAACATTGCAATTCTTGCTCCCAAAGAGGGGGAGAAGGTTTGTTTATAATGGGGAAACGAAGGGACCCCCATCGCTTTCACTGCTCCCCGTGCCTAGCAAGGATCCCATTAGCGACCCAGGTGTAGAGACCACAGACGGGACATCAGGTGTCAACTCCCCCCAGCCGGAGTGGGAAAGGAGAGCTGCGAGAAGAGGCGAAGAAGACAGTTTGAAAACAAAGTTTTTACCTTAGAGGGGTGGATGCGTTTCCGGGAGTGGGAGAGGACTCAATTCTGGCGGCCCGACACGGGAGGAGGGGACATCGTCGAGGGGCGCCGCCAGCGCCAGCTGCCTCCCAGCTGTCAGCCCCGGAGCTCCCACGGCTCGACACGGCTTTCCTCGCGCGACGTCCAGCCTGGGTCGTGGCCACTTCCAGACTCACGGCCAGCCAGTCCCGGGCACGCCGGAGGAGGGTGGGGGGCGAGGGCAGGCTGGGGACGGGCTGGGTGGGGACCGGTGGGGGGCAGCCCGGCGCTCCCGGGGCCTCCGGCGTCTTCAGGGTTCCCGAGCGATTGAGTCTCCGGCGTGCGCTCCAGGCCCTGGCCGCAAACTGGTTTGCAAAGGAAGTTTGTGGGTTTTTTTCTTCTTCTTTCCCTCGGTCGGGACAAAGACAAATTAGCTGAGGACGAGGTCCCTGGAGGAGGGGCCTGCTCAGGCGCGTGGGATTCCCATCAGGGCTGTCGGAGCCGGTGTGCAGCCAGCCGGTGAGCGGCGGAAAGGAAGAGAGAAAAACAACAGACCCTTTCTCTTCCCTCCGCGGCCGCGGGAAGGGACGGAGCGCGTGTGCCTCTCTGGTGAGAACCGGGAAAAGCAAGCGAGCAGCCTGGCTGAGCGGGGAGGAGCGGGGCGGGACGGCGGCAGTTGCTGGGCCCTCCCTGGATGCCGGCGGCCGTCCTCTGCCCTGGAGCCACGGAAGCCGGGCGAAAGAGCATCGTGTTTGCACGTTTACTCCTTTAGTGTGAAAGAAAAGACCCCGCTTCTGTTTTGCGGGACCCCCCAAAGGGCTCCTTTCCAAGTCTTCCCTTCCTCCCTGTAAGTTTCCTAAAAGGCTAGAAATGAAACTGCTTGAGCTGTGTACCTGGTTAACACATCTAGGGTGAAGAAGACGCACCCTCGTCTCCTCTCACCTCCCTGAGGAGCAGGTACATCTGAAGATAGATTTAAAAATGAGGGGACAAGTTATGACAAAGGGACCCCCCCAGTCTGCGCTGGGGCACAAAAGTGGCAGTTAAGGGGGAGGCTAGAACCTAGCCTTACATTCTGAAGGCTCCTCTATTGACGTGGCTGCCGGAATAAGACTTCAAGCAACTCTGAAAGAGAGAACAGTTGCAACAGGGACCCAGAAAGCAAAGTCACGGTTGCATCAGTCCAAGAATGACAGGAGATATTTGTCCAGACTGTAAGGGGAAAGAGGCTGCAGAGTTAGGACGTTATGAAGAGTTGGCGCGACTGTAGATTTTAAGACGACAGGTCCAAAATTATGCTAATGTTTCCCTAGCATGAACAAACACATCACTGGTCACACTAGGTCAGTTTGGTAAAGGGAAGAATTAAAATAAAACACCTAATATGGGAAGCTCTTTTAATAAGATATAGACATATGTTGTAATTTAAAGTCCCGCCCAAGCCAGGTTTGTGAATCCAGCGTTCACCAAAGACTAACTTGGGCTACATAGCAAGACTTTATATTTAAAAAATTTTTTTAGTTTTTCGAGACAGGGTTTCACTATGGTTTTGGAGCCTGTCCTGGAACTAGCTCTTGTAGACCAGGCTGGCCTCGAACTCACAGAGATCCGCCTGCCTCTACCTCCCAAGTGCTGGGATTAAAGGCGTGCGCCACCACCGCCCGGCTTGAGAGATCAATTTACATTAATCTCAAACAGATGCTCGATGTAATATATGGAAAGATACTATACCTAGTCCTATCTGGAAGAGCAAGTTCAGATGCCATAAAGGCGAGTTATTGTGACACATACACAACTTGTATGTCATAGCGCTCAGGTAACTGCTCGCTTGGGGGAAAACTTAGGTGCTTCCGGACTACATTTCCCAGGAGGAACTGCGACATGCTCCTCCTTGACCTCCCATGAGTCTCTGGGCTCAGAACTCAGCCTCCGCCTCTGGGGGCGGGGCAACGCCGGAGTGCCGGATTACGCACTTCCTCCTGGGGTTCGGAGGCCGAACCCTTGTGTGGCGGGTTCGAGTCCCGCCCCCTGACTCTCGGCTCTAGACCCTGAGTCTGGGGCGGGGTGCATTCGGCCGGGTTACCTCTCCAAGCCGAGGGGGGACGGCACACCTCGGGCTTCACCATGGAGGACTACCTGCAGGATTGTCGAGCCTCTCTGCAGGTAACGGGTTCCGATCTATGACCGAAAGGAATGCAGCGTGGGGTCCGGGAAGGACGAAGGTGTGGGATCTGGGGAGCCCGGACGATCCACGGGATCACAGAGGTGGACGCGGGGGAGCTGGGGACCAAACCCGTCGCCCATGGGCTGGAGAGCCGGAGAAGTGAGTCTCCCTTCGGTCCCCTGGGTCGGGTCCCTCAGCTGGACGAGTGAGGTGGCCGCCAGCCTCGCCCGGCGAGGTGTGTCTGTCCCTCTCTCCCCGCCCCTCTCAGTTTCCCTCGGGCGAGCCGAGCTGCTGTCCACCGGCCCCCAGGTGAAGCTCGGGAGTGTGGGGGGTACCTGGGTGCGCGGCTTTATTGCCTCTGAATGGCGGTTTGCCTTCTTTTGCAAGACAGAGGCGTTCCTAGTGTTTTACTTTAAATCTCTGTTTTTAAGCTTCAGGCCCACAACTTACATTCCTTTGCCTCCAGTGTTCTCCTTTAGTCTCGCTTTACACACAGATACGTAAAAATACCCCTCCTTGGTGAGGGATAAACACAAAGTGTGTTTGGAATCCAAACCATAAGCACGGCTCCAGAATGCTTTGTAGCTTATTTTTGGTGCTTCCTGTGCCAGCTGGACTCACCCAGCCGCGCTGACAGGCCACGGCAGCTTTGGATCGCTGTTCCCATTAGAGGCTCCAAGTCACCTGGCCGCCTACTGTGCATTTCTCTGCCCCTGTAGAAACCTAGACAGATGGCCGGCGTCCTTTAAAATAACTTAGCTGGGTGTGGTAGCCACATGCCTCTAGTTCCAGCACTTGGGAGGAGGAGGCTGAAGGTTCACCACTTCAGGCCAGCTTTGGGGGGAAAAAAACCCTCAAAAAATAACCACAAAAATATAGAACAAGGGACTCTATTGCTTTCATAAAGTCAATTTTTTCCACTTGTTCTGTGTTACTGCACGTACTGGCTTTGGGGGAGCCTAGGCAGTTTGGATGCTCACCTTACTAGACCTGGATGGAGGTGGGTGGTCCTTGGACTTCCCACAGGTCAGGGAACCCTGATTGCTCTTCCGGCTGATGGGGGAGGGGGAGGGAAAATGGGAGGCGGTGGCGGGGAGGAGGCAGAAATCTTTAATAAATAAATAAATTAATTAATTAATTAAAAATATATATAGAACAAAATTTAAAATTTCTCTGAGCAATATTTTCTGGCCTTTAACAAACCCTGAAAGTCACCTAATTTGCTGTAGACGCTGGGATAAATGAATATTTTCAATTTGAATTTGGGATGAGTTTCAATTTGATGCTAGCTACACTAAAATTTTCCTTTTGAAAACATTTGACCAGGCTGAATGCCTGCAATCTCAGCCCTTGGTAGGTTGAGGCAAAAGAATTGTTAGCTTATGTGTAGCCTGGGTTACACAGTGAGGTCTGAGGAAACTGGGTTCTATGAACTCACCCCTCATAAACCCCTAGAAAAAAAACAAATAAACAAAAGTCCCATGGCATCTGGGGAAAGTTGTTTTAATTCATAAAGCAATTTGGAATCAGTTCTCACTGGTTACTTTTTGGTGTGTGGGTGTGAGAAAGAGAGAGAGAGAGAGAGAGAGAGAGAGAGAGAGGAGAGAGTGTGAGAGAGAGATCCTCCGTGTGCCATCACACTTGGCCTGAGCTTTCATTTTGTGTTAGTGTTTTTTTTTTTTAATTATTTATTATATATACAATATTCTGTCTGTGTGTGTCTGCAGGCCAGAAGAGGGCACCAGACCTCAATACAGATGGTTGTGAGCCACCATGTCGTTGCCGGGAATTGAACTCAGGACCTTTGGAAGAGCAGGCAGTGCTCTTAACCACTGAGCCATCTCTCCAGCCCCCAGTGTGATTGTTTTTAAAATGGTCTTAAGTAGCCCAGGCTATCCTTGAAGTCCCATTGTAGCCCAGGTTGACCTTGAACTTTTGGTCCCCCTGCTTCTACTTCCCAAGTGTTGGGATTATAGGAGTCTACTATGATGCCCAGCTTGGCTATCTTTTTATTTGCTTAATTTAATTTATGTAAGATCTCACTATGTAACTTGATACTATGTAAACCAGACCAGTCTCAAACTCAGAGATCCACTTGCCTCTGCCTCAGAGTGGTGGGATTAAAGGCGTGCACCACCTTTAAATGACAGACTTGCACATTTAAGTGCATTACCCATGGATTCCAGGACTGGAGATACAGTGATGGTCACCTGATGTGGGTGCTAAGCCCTTTGTAAGACTGGTATGCGTTCCTTAGCACTCAGTCATTTCTTTAACCCTTTAAAAATTGTTGATTTAAGTTTTATTTATTTATGCATTGGTGTGTTGGGGGCCTCAGCCGTGCAGTGGACACATGTGGCAGTCAGAGGAGACTTTGGGTAGTCTTCTCCTTCTGGCAGATGGGTCCCAGGATCAGACAGACTCCGGTGGTTGTGCTTGGTGACTTCTGCTGAGCCACCTTATCCCCTCCCTTCTTCTTTCCTTCCTTCTTTCTCTCTTTCTCTTTCTTTCTTTTTTCTTTCTTTTTTTTTTTTCGAGACAGGGTTTCTCTGTGGCTTTGGAGCCTGTCCTGGAACTCGCTCTGTAGACCAGGCTGGTCTCGAACTCACAGAGATCCGCCTGCCTCTGCCTCCCGAGTGCTGGGATTAAAGGCGTGCGCCACCATCGCCCGGCTCTCTTTCTCTTTCTTTAATTCCTTTCTTTCCATTTGTCCGTCCTTCCTTCCTTTTTTTCCATAAAATAATGGGATTTTCATCATAGCATTTGCACACGTGCGTGCGTGCACACACACACACACTTAGACTTCATTCTCATTTGTTCCCCTTCATTGCTGGCTCTTGTTTTTTGAGACAGAATCTTGCTCAACAGCTGAGACTGCTCTGGGACTCTTGGTCTTTTTGTCTCAGCCTTCCAAGTGCAAGAAGGCATCAGAACCCACATGGTTGTAAGCCACCATGTGGTTGCTGGGAATTGAACTCAGGACCTTTGAAAGAAGAGCCATCTCTCCAGCCCTGAAAGTTTTTTGTTTGTTTGTTTGTTTGTTTGTTTAAAGACTTACTTTTGAAGATTTTGGAAAACATTTACTTACTTTTTAAATTTATTTTATTTATTTATTTTTTGGTTTTTCAAGACAGGGTTTCTCTGTGTAGCTCTGGTTGTCCTAGAAGTCACTCTGTAGACCAGGCTGGCCTTGAGCTCACAGAGATTCACCTGCCTCTGCCTCCCTGAGTGCTGGGATTAAAGGCGTGTGTCATCACTGTCTAGCAAGTTTTCTTTTTAATCACATGTGTGTGTGCGCGTCAGTGTAGGT
The DNA here is from genome assembly GCF_018167655.1 of Microtus oregoni. Classification (NCBI taxonomy): domain Eukaryota; kingdom Metazoa; phylum Chordata; class Mammalia; order Rodentia; family Cricetidae; genus Microtus; species Microtus oregoni. Next base: position 2,335,040 of record NW_024543830.1, on the reverse strand, counting down.
GCCTTTGGAGATTAGAGATCTCAGATTTCCCCTGGGGCTGAAATTACAGGAGGTTGTGAACAAGCCAATGTGGGTGCTAGAAATGGAACTCGGTCCTTTGCAAAAGCAGTAAACCCTTTTAACTAATGAACCATCCTTTCAGTTCCTAAATGTTTATTTATTTGTGTGTGTGTGTGTGAGCGCGCGTGTGCATAAAGGTTTACTTATTTGTGTGTGTGTGTGCGCACGTGCACATGCATGTATATGTGTCTCAGTGTATGTCTGTGTACATGCATGCATGCATCCAAGGAAGCCAGAAGAGAGTGTTGGATCCCCTGGAACTGGAGCTATGCAGTTGTGAGCCGCCTGACTTGAGTCTTGGGAACAAAATTTCTGTACTCTGGAGAGCAGCAAGCACTGTTAACTGCGGTGTCCCCAAACACTAATGCAGAGTGTTTATGACATCATGCTAAGTGCTGTCCTGTTGGAGATTTTCCAGCATCATGTTCTCTTTCCCACCAGTTAGTGAAAAGCCCTTGGACCTGAAACCTTACCCAAAGCACGAATCTTCTTACCAGCGTTTACCCTTGTTTTGATTAGGGTTTCTAGTGTTGTGAAGAGACACCATGATCATGGCAACTTTTGAAAATGAAAACATTCTATTGTGGTGACTCACAGTTCAGGAGTTCGGTATGGTAGGCCATGGCCGCGTGCAGGCAGACAGGGTGCTGGAGAGTAGCTGAGATGAGCTGCCTACATCTTGCCGGCAACAGGAAGTGGCCTGTGACACTGGGAGTAGCTTGAGCATAAGAGAACTCAAAGTTTGCCTTCACAGTGACACTCTTCCTCCAACAAAGCCACACCTCCTAATAGTGCCACTCCCTCTAGGGGCCATTTTCTTTTTTTTTAAATATTTATTTATTTACTTATTTATTATGTATACAGTATTCCTTCTGCGTGTATGCCTGAAGGCCAGAAGACGGCACTAGACCTCATTTCAGATGGTTGTGAGCCACCATGTGGTTGCTGGGAATTGAACTCAGGACCTTTGGAAGAGAAGGCAATGCTCTTAACCGCTTAGCCATCTCTCCAGCCCCCTCTAGGGGCCATTTTCTTTCAAACCACCACAACTCTCCTTACTCCCCCAACACCTGCCCCAGATCACAGCTCATCTACACTATTAAAAAATTTGGCAGTAGATTTGACTTCTCCAGTCCCACACTATCCCAGTTCTTTTCTGTATTCTTCCTCCAAGGATCTGAATCTAGCTCCTTTGTGAACCTGTGTGCTTCCTCCTGAAGGTGACTGAGCCTTAGAATCCTCTCGGCACACAGCCTCACTAGGTGGGAGTGAGCTGAATGTGAGATCCTAAGAATATTAGCTTTTAGTTGTGACAGTATATGCCTAGGGGTACCAGTAATTTTGATTCTGTTTAATTATAGAAATATTACATAAGAAAAACATCGACACACAAAACAAATATGAAGTGAAAAAGATAAAGGCCTTTTTTTTTCATTCCTGTCCACCCAGTTCCCCCGGAATCTGTTAATGTTTCCTTCTTTAAAAGGAATTTATGCATGTGTGTGTGTATATATATCTATGATTATCTGCCACATGCGCCCTTGGAGTTCAGAAGAGGGTATTATTAAATCCCCTGGAGCCATTGTGAACCACTCCATGTAGATGCTAGGGACTGCTGAGCTATCTCCAGTCTCTGTTAATGTTTCTTGTATAAAGAGATCCTAATCCCAGCCTGGTCTGTGTGCAAGTTCCAGGACATTAAGGGCTACACAGAGAGACTGTGTGTCAGACAAACAAGAGTTTGTTTGGAGGGTCAAGCATAGGAATGCAGCTACACGCACACCCTTGCCAAAGAGCAGTCTGATAGAGAGGGCTGTTCTCTCCGAGGGCCAGTGTGTCTTCAGGAGGGCTGTATGTGGGACGGAGAGGAGGAAGCTGGACCCTGGCCTAGCAGCGTGGGTCAGCAGAAGTAGTCCTGGTGACCAGCGGGATGATGGATGTCTCGGCCAGGTCACCCTCACATCTGCCCGTGTAAAGAGAGACGAGATTCAGACAGACACACCATTGACTTCTGTGGGCGTTGTGAATACTTGGCTCATGCGCAGGCCAGAGACAGCTGATAATGCGGCCAGTTCTCCTGCAATACCATATTTTTAGGATGTGACACCAGAAAACTTTTCTGCAGCCTCTGCCACAATGACAATAGCTTGGTCCACTTTAGAGAAATCTGCGTAGCTGGGCATGGTAGCTAAGACTGAGGTGAAAAGATACCACGTTAAAGAATAGCCTGAATTACAGAGCAAGCTCTGGGCCAGCCTGGGCTGTGTTTAAAAAAAAAATCAGAAAGAAGCTGGGTGTAGTGGTACACACCGTTAATCTCATCCCTTGGGAGGCACGGAAAGGCGGATCTCTGGGAGTCTGAGGCCAGCCGGGTCTACATGGAGAGTTGTAGGACAGCAAAAGCTATATAGTGAGACCTTGTCTTGAAAAACAAAACTAGGAAAGAGGAAGAAAGGCCTGTTTTTGTTTTGTTTAGTTTTGAATGGGCTTCTATTCCTAGGACAGACTCCTCTTGCCCTTCCAGTGGGAAGAACTCTTTCTTTGGGGTGGGGCTCCTTCTCAGGCCTGAGGCTGCAGTCAGGAGTGGCTGCTTGTCCTTTACAGAGTCCTCTCATTTTCTTGGGGTAAGGAGGGTGGGGGCGAGGGTGTTGTCTGGCCTGCCCCTCCCCTTTGTTAATATTGTGTAGAGTAGCTAGCTGTCAGAACATATCTAGCTTCAGGGGTGAAGTGGTCTGTCTTTCTTTCCTTCCTTCCTTCCTTGGTTTGTTTGTTTTTGAAATGAGGTTTCTTTGTATTATCTTAGCTGTCCTAGAACTAGCCTGGACCAGGCTGGCCTGGAATCCACAGAGATGCACCTGCCTCTGCCTCCCTGAGTGCTGGGATTAAAGGCAGGTACCACCACCACCCTTTGGGGAAGAAGGTTTAGCCCTAAAGCCTCCTCCTGCCTGCCTTCCAGGGCAGAAAACAAACAAAGTCCATCAGGATGTGTTGTTTTAACTAATGGGTCTTTTCTTCTTCTTCTTCTTCTTCTTCTTCTTCTTCTTCTTCTTCTTCTTCTTCCTTTTCTTAAGGAAAAAATGTTTTTAGATTAATTTATTTTATTTTATGTGGATGAGTAATCCCTCAGAGGTCGAAGAGGATGCCAGGTCTCCTGGAAGGGATGTTAGGGATGGTTGTGAGTCACTATGTAGGTGCTGGGAACTGAACTTGGGTCCTCTGTAAGAGCAAGTGTGCTCTTAACCACAGTGGATCTCTCTAGCTTTACACTGATTTATTGAGTGTACACACACTCCCATACCACAGTGCACACTTGGCGGTCAGAGGACAGTTTTCAGGGGTTAATGTCCCACCATATGGGTCCTAGTGATTGAGCTCAAGTTGCCAGGCTGGACAGCATACACCTTTACCCAACGAGCCATAATCTACCCCTTTCTTTTTGTCTGAAAGTTTTTTGGCTGGATGTGATGGCTCACACTTTTAGGACCAGCTAGAGGATCTCTCTGAATTCAAGACCAGCCTGGTCTGCAGCATATCGAATTCTAGGACAGTCAGGGCTACACAGAGACCGTGCCAAGACAACAAATTGTGCATGGTGGCACATGTTGCAGTCCCAGCACTTGGGCGGCAGAAGCAGCAGAATATAGAATCACCAGAAGCTCAGTTACCAGCTTGGCCTACGTAGTGAACGCTAGGTCAGCCGGGGATGCAGGGAAAGTGGGTAGGTTTGGTGGCACATGCCTTGGATCCCAGACAGAGGCAAGCGGGCCTCTGTGAGTTCAAGGCCAGCCAGGTCAACATAGCTAGATTCTGTCTTTTAAAAAAAGTGTGTTTCCTGTGGCTCTCGGATTCTGTTTCTTCCGCTGGCAGCTCAGGTTTCACATGCTGCTAAGTTTAGCTGTGTTCTCCTGAACTCTTCCTCCGGTTAGGAAACGGACACTGTTTGGCCCATGTTAGCTGGTGGAGGGGTGGGTTGGAGATGAGAGTTCCATGCTTTTCCTAATTGAAGAGGACAGAGCCGGCTGAGTTGGGGGCAGCCGTGCACCCGGGGGTCTTCATTTTCATGACGAGTGCCCTCTTCGCTCTCGGGGATCTCCCAGTGAGGCCTAAGCTGTGTTATGAATTAAGGCTACACATTCATGCGACGGTGTGGAGCCCCCTCAGTGTCATCTTTGCAGAGCACTGCAGCTGCGGGAAGCTGGGGGGGGGGCGTCACTAAGGAGGGCTTCACAGGGGAGGGGCTTTTTAAAAGGTGCACCAGCTTGAGCAGGGAGGAGGAAGAAGGGGCGCTTCGCTTAAGAGGAGGCTCTTAGTGGATATCTCACTTAATCCATACAGTGGCAGGAATCAACCAGGCACAGCCTGACCCCCGTCTGGTGCTCTGCAGTCTCACTCGTAGTCCAGACTGACCTGGACTCTGTGTGGCTCAGGGTGGCCTCAGGGTTGCTGCAGTCCTGCTCAGTCCACAGAACTGGGGTTAAAGGTGTGCGCCAACATGCCCAGTTTATCCTCGTTAAAAAAAGAAAAAAAAATAGCTGAAGCCAGGTAGTGATGGCACACGCCTTTGGTCGCAGCACTTGGAGGCAGAGGCAGGTGGATCTCTGAGTTCAAAGCCAGCCTGGTCTATAGATCGGGTTCCAGGACAGCTAGTGCTAAACAGAGAAACCCTGTCTTGGAAAAAAAAAAAAAAACAACCTTATTTTTAATTATATGTATATGTGTGTCTGTATGTGTAGGAATGTATATGTAAACAGAGATGCCCCCAGAAGCCAGAAGAAGGCATAGGATCCCTTGGAGCTGGAATTACTAGCCATTTTGAACCACCCAATGTAGTGATTGAGAGTCAAACTTGGGTTCTCTTCAAAAACACTCATAAACCATTTCTCTAGTCCATAAAATAAAAAAAATTAAACATTTCTGTATATATTTTGTGGGGGTGGGTAGCATGTCATAGCATATCTGTAAAGGTCAGAGAGCAGCTTGCAAGACTCCAAACTCTTAGCCAGGCGGTGATGGTGCACGCCTTTAATCCCAGCACTCGGGAGGCAGAGGCAGGCGGATCTCTGTGAGTTCGAGGTCAGCCTGGTCTACAAGAGCGACAGGCTCCAAAGCTATACATAAACCCTGTCTTAAAAAACAAACAAAGCAAAACAAAACAAAAAACTCCAAACTCTTTCCACCGTGGTGTCTCTGGGGTTTGAACTCCGGTTGTTGTGATTGGCAGCCTTTGCCCACTGGCCGTCTTCCAGCCCTGCCCTCATTTTTACATAGGACCCCATATCAAGTAAGAAGCAGGTTTGAACTGAAGTAGTCCGTGATTATCCAAGAGGTGTTCTGTTGCATCCAGAGACAGGATGGAGCGAAGAGGGCCTTGCAGGACACACACACATCGTGGCTTGGTGGGCGCATAGTCGAGGCAGTTCTGGGTCGCGAGGGGTGGAAGGGTCGGGAAAAGGAGCAAAGGCTGCAAATCTTTTGTCACTGCACCTCAGGTCTGGGGGGTTCTGCCTGGCGGAGCATTCCTACTGCCTACTTCTGGCTTTGACTGAGCCCCGGAGCTCGACGGCAGCCATTTCTCCTTCCTCACACAGTGGCTCTGGTCCCTTCCTTCTGCTTTCCTTTACCTTCCTTCCGTGCTGGGCACCTGACTGGCTGTGGTTTGGCCGCCTTGTTCCAGTTCCTAGAGCTCCTTCCTCAGCCTTTCCCCTGACCTCTTACCCTTTCCTCCGGGTGGGGCGTGTGGCCTTTCTGTTTACAACCCCTTCACGCTGCTGTGAGTCAGCCAAGTCAGCCGGCTCTGAGCCACTTAGTGCTAGAGTTTTCCTGTCTCTTTGGTCCACAGCCTTCAGGGTGATTCTCGGTATCTACAGACAGAGGGGCCTTTTCTTGTCTCAGAAGTCAAAGGAGATATTATGTCATATGGCCGGGGTCTTGGGTATAGAGTTACCTTACTGCTTTGGAAAAGAGTCTAGTGTGTGCCATGTCATGGTGGTTTATGTGTAGAATCCCAGCATTAGGGAGGCCTAGACCGGATGACTCAAAACAAAACATTAAAAAAGAAAGTTCGGGCCAGAGCGATGGGTCAGGGTTGCTAATCCCAGCTGTTCTTCCAGAGGCCCCTGCTTGGGTTACCAGCACTCATTTGGTGGCTAACAGTGGTCTGTAGCTGCAGTTCAGAGAGATACTCTTTGGTCTCTGTGGGCCGTGCATACATGTGTTACACAGACAAACATGCAAGCAAAATACCCAAACACAAAAAATAAAAATAAATCTCCAAAAATGATTTTAAAAAAAATTGTGAAAGCCCAGCCCTTCTGAGGTGCTTTTGATATGACTGGGCCCACACTGCACACACAAACGCAGTGCGCAGCCATCCAGTCAGGCTGGTTGGTATATCTGTCATTCACACATTCATCATCTTACACTCCTGCTTTTTGTCTTTGTTTTCCCCTTCAAGACAGGGTCTCACTGTAGCCCAGGCTACAGGTCACTGTGTAGACCAGGTTGGCCTCAGAATCGCCTGCCTCTGCCTCCCTAGTGCTGGGATTAAAGCCCCGCTACTCCCAGCTCTTTTATTTTTACTTTGACAGTGTCTCCTGGAGCCTCAGTTGGCCTTGAACTTGCTTTGTAGCTGAGCTTCTCACCACGCTCTTACCTGGGAGGACAGGCAGGTGCTGCCACTCCGGCTCACAGTGTTGGGTTATTGGACAAGGACTTCTTTCACCAGGGCAAGCACTCTGTTACCTGAGCTGCGTCTCTAGTCCTGATGTGTTTTGTTGCTGTTTGATTGTTCCTTTGGCTCACATAGCACAGGCTGGCCTCAATCTCACAACGCAAGTGAGACTTCTGGCCCCCTGTCCCCATCCCGAGTGGAGTGAGATCGCAGGCGTGCACCACTACTGGTCCCCCCTTTTCTGTGTCCCCCTCCCGCCCCGTTCCCATCCCGAGTGGAGTGAGGTCGCAGGCGTGCACCACTACTGGTCCCCCCTTTTCTGTGTCCCCCCCCCCCCCGCCCCGTTCCCATCCCGAGTGGAGTGAGGTCGCAGGCGTGCACCACTACTGGTCCCCCTTTTCTGTGTCCCCCCCCCCCCCGCCCCGTTCCCATCCCGAGTGGAGTGAGGTCGTAGGCGTGCACCACTACTGGTCCCCCCTTTTCTGTGTCCCCCCCTCCCCCCCCCCCCCCGCCCCGTTCCCATCCCGAGTGGAGTGAGGTCGCAGGCATGCACCACCACACCAGCTCATGGTTTGTTTCCTGAAGCAGGGTTTTGCTATGCAGTGTAGGCAGGCCTCTAACTCCCTGTAATCCAGGCTGGTCTCAGCTTCCTGGGATCACAGGTATAAATAACCACACCTGACAAGGGGTTCATCCAAAAAAGTAATTAATTTATTTTGTGTATGTGTACCATGGCACACATAGTAAGGTCAGAGGACAAGTTCTCCTTCTATCATATGAGACCTGGAGATTGAACTCAGGGTTTTGCACTTGGCCTCAAGGGCCTTCACTTGTTAAGGCATTTCTCTGGCCCAAGGGTTCCGTACCCTTGAAGTAGGCCTACAGAAATGGGCATGCTAGACCCTGAGAGCAAACATCCTACATGTTTGCCCCAAAGGCCTGACAACCCCTGCTTTTTGTTTCTCTTGTGGTACAAATAAGAAATGGGGAAGAGAGTGGATTGCAAAAAGAAGCCTGTATGTGGGCTGGAAATATAGCTTAAGCTCAGTGCTAGAGCGCTCACCTAGCACACTCAACTCCTGAAGTGCCCTGGAATAACCCTCTGGACACTGAGTATGTATTACTCTCATTGGTTAATAAAGAAGCTGATTGGCCTATACTATAGCAAGGGCGGGGTAAAGTTGGGGGGAGCAATCAAATAGGATACTGGGATGAAGAAGGGTGGAGTCGGGAGAGACACCAGCCAGCCTCTGGAGGAAGCAGGATGTGTAGAAAATGAATTAAGCCATGAGTCACGTGACACAGATTAGATAAGAAATATCTAATTTAATTTAAATGTCAGAGGTAGGTGGTAACAAGCCTGAACTCTCGACCGAGCATTTGTAATTAAGGCTCCGTCTTATGAGCGTTGGCTACTCTTGTAGAGGACTTGGGTTTGGCTCTCAGTACCCACCTGGTGGCTCACAACCATCTGTCACATCACTTGCAGAGGTTCCCATGGCCTCCTAAGGTCTCTGCAGGCACCAGGCACATACATGGTTCATACATAGTCAGGCAAAACCCCTATACACACAGCCCAGGGTTCAATTTCCAACAACACATAAACTGGGCACAGTGGTACGTGCCTGTAACCCCAGGGCTAGGAAGGTTGAAGTAGGAAGATCAAAATCAAAATGTTGAGAACTGTTTGGATTATTTAGAAAACCCTATCTCAACAGTAAGATATATATATAGTTCAGTAGCAGGGTGCTGGTCCAGTGTGTGTTTGTTCCCCAGCACCCAAATATCAGGTTATAATAATTCTTTTCTTTATAGACAGGGACTCATAGCCTGGACTGGCTGAAACTTGCTATTTAACTGAGGCTGGACCAAACTCCCGATTTTCCTGCCTCTACCTCCCAAGTGCTGAGAGTATAAGTTTGTGCCATTACACCCAGCTTGATAATGTTTGACGTGTGTGCACGCCTCCTTTGGCTGTTATAGAGACTAAATGATCAGTTAATTGGTGTAAAAGTATTAGAATAATGCATGACACCCTCAAATGTTTAAATAAAAACAAAACCAGCCTGTCTGCTATTGTAGATACTGTCGTCTAAATGTGTTTGACGATTTTGAAAGCTCGGGAGATTAATGGGAACAAGGCTAATGTTATCAGTTCTCTCTCTGTCTGCATTATCAGCACCTGGACTTGTCTCTCTCTTTCTTTCTTTCTTTCTTTCTTTCTTTCTTTTTCTTCTTGAGACAGGGCTTCTCTCTGGCTGTCCTGGAACTAGCTCTATAGACCAGATTGGCCTCAAACTCACAGAGATCCACCTGCCTCTGCCTCCTGAGTGCTGGGATTAAAGGTGTGCACCACCACCTGGCTAGCAGATGGACTTTTCAAAGTTCCATGCCACACGTGGAAGTACATACCTTTAATCCCAGCACTGGGAGAGGATGAGTTCAAGTCCAGCTAGGGCTCCATAGTGAGACCCTGTCTCAAAACAAAACACAGAAGTTCCTGGCTGAGGAGATGGCTGTCTAGTTAGCATTACTATTGCTGTGATGAAACACCAGGACCAGCCGGGCGGTTCTAGGCCAGCCTGGTCTACAAGAGCTAGTTCCAGGACAGGCTCCAAAGCCACAGAGAAACCTGTCTCGAGAAACCAAAAGAAAAAAAAGAAAAAAAGAAGCACCATGACCAAAGCAACTTGGGGAGGAGAGGGTTCATTTGGCTCATGCTTGCACATCACTGTTCCTCATTGAAAGAAGTCAGGGCAGGATCCTGGCGTCAGAGCTCACACAGAGGCCATGGAGTGGTGTCACTTACTGGTTAGCTCCTCATGGCTTGCTTAGTCTGCTTTTTTATAGAACCCAGGACTACCAACCCAGAGATGGCACCACCCACAATGGGCTGGGCCCTCCTATATCAATAGCCAACCAAGTTAGTTGAGGCTCCCTTCTCTTCAATGACTGTAGTTTGTGTCAAATTGACATAAAACGCGCCAGTACAGTGGCTGAATGAATAAAGTATGTATCGTGAGAGTGTGAGGGCAGAAGTTCAGATCCCAGAACACATGTAAAGTCCAATGCCACAATCTGTTGTCTTAGTGCACTTACAGCAAAGCCAGATGGACAGGAGAACCCCTGGAAATGTGTGGACCTGCAGTAGTGAGCAAGAGACCCTCCCTCAAAAGAGGAGGAAGGAGAGGGCCAACATCTGAGGTTGCCCTCTGACCTCTGCATGGCACAGTGTCTTGCTCAGACATACACACTTACGGGCACACCCAAATTCATTTAAATAAATAGGTGTTCAAGCCAGGCACCAAAACAAAAGTCCAGAGCAGGTCCAGCAGCAGCAGCCCCTTTACTTCTGTAGTCAGCGTACGGAGTGATGAGGGAGGCAGCTCAGCGGCTGAAGGTGCTTGCTTCCAGCCTGTAAGTTCCTTTCCCTGGACCACGTGGTGTGGCATTTGGAGAACAACTTTCCAGTGCTGGTTTTCTCCTCCCACCGTGTGGATTCCCAGAGCCCAAGTCAGGTCACCAAGCAAACACCTTCTCCACCGAACCTCTTGCTGACTCTAGATTTTATTTTCACCTTCATATCCAGAGCCTCTTTGCTTATTTCTTTAGCGTAGAAACGTAAAAGTTATTATTTTATTTTGAAAATAGGGGCAATGAGTGGCAAACCAGCCCTGATATCCTTGAAGGCATAACTGTCCATTACCAGAACATTCTGTCTCTGACTACAGTGAGAGCCCAAAGATGCGTAAGCAAACAGGTAATTGTTAAGTGTTCTGAGAGTTAATGCGCAGGGACAAGGTTGGCGGAGAGGAATAAGTGTCTTTCTGCCAACTGGATGTGTATAACTGCATAAAGACTAGCCAAGCCACGAGGGCCCTCTCTGCTGATCCCATGGCAGTACCGTGTCCTTAAGGGGTGAGAAGATGTCCGTGAGGCCCCACATGAGTGGGAGGTAACGGGAAAACACACAGTTTTATGAATTCCTCTTTCCCCTCCAGGAGTCCAGGCCTCTACATGTTGTGCTGGGCAATGAAGCCTGTGACTTAGACTCCATGGTATCTGCTCTCGCCCTGGCCTTTTACCTAACAAAGGTGAGTACTGAGAAACAGTCCCTTAGAGTGAAAAGATCTGGGTTCAAGACCCAGCTCTATCATTTATTACTATTTAGCGTTAGTGCTGGGCAGTGGTGGTGCACACCTTTAATCCCAATGTGCAGGCAGAGGTAGGTGGATCTCTGTGAGTTCAAGTCCAGCCCAGTCTACAGAGTGAGTTACAAGACAGCCAGGGCTGTTACACAGAGAAACCTGTCTCAAAAAACAAACAACAACAACAACAAAAATTTAGCATTGGCTAAACTGAAGTTAAGCCTCAGCTAGGTGTGATGGCACATATCTGCAAGGCCTTAGAAGTGGGAGACAAGAGGATAAGGACTAGACTATTTCATTTAAAAAAAAGAAAAAGAAAAAGGGCTGGAGACATGGCTGGGAGGAGCAGAGCTCAGTTCTCCAGCACCTATATGGTCCCAACCATTTATAACTCCAGTTCCAGGGGATCCAGTGCCCTCTTCTGACCTTCACAGGCACCAAGCACACATGTGATACGCATACAGCACCCAGGTCAGATACCCAAACATAAAATAAATCCATAAAAAAGAAAATAAACTTGGAGAGAGGTTGGGGTAGCTCAGTCAGCAACGGTCTTGCTATCTTGCTGTGCAAGCGTGGAGAACCTAGTTGGATCCCCAGAACCCACAGGAAAAGGTCAGGCTTGGCGGCACTCCCTGCTCATCCCAGCAGTAGGGCGCAGGCAGGCAAATCCCTGGGGCTCAGTGGCCACCGCTTAGCCTACCTGTTGAGTTTTGGACAAGTGAGAGAATTGTCACCCTGTCTGGTGGCAATTCTGGTGCCTTAGGAATGACACCTGAGAGTCCCCTGACCTCTATGCATGCTTAGGCAGGTACACCTGCACCTGTGCACAGCACAAGATGAATCAAGATCCTTGTCGAGTTCTGTATTAGTGTCTGAATGTATAAATCTGTTCTGAGAAATGTCTTTCTGTTGCTGTGAAGAGGCACTATGACTCCGGGAACTCTTATAAAAGACAGCATTTAATTGGAGCTGGCTTACAGTTTCAGAGGTTTAGTCCATTGTCACCATGGCAGGCAGCATGCAGACAGACACGGTGCTGGAGAGGAGCTGAGTTCTATATCCACATCCACAGGCAGCAAGAAGAGAGAGAGCCACTGGGCCTGCCTTGGGCCCTGAACCCTCAAAGCCCACCCCCAGTGACACACTTCCTCCTGTAAGGCCACACCTCCTAATCCCTCCCAAGTTGTAGCACTTCCTTGATGACTAAGCATTCAAGCACGTGAGCAAATGAGTGATTCTCATTCAAACCACACCAAGGGGTTTGCAAAACCATAAAATTATATTTAGCTTATTACTGAGTTCCTTATGGATCCCAATGATCTAGTAGTTGTCTTCTCAGATTAGCTTGCTTGCTTTTTTTTTTTTTTCTTGAGACAGGCTTTTATTTATTCTACATTGACCTTGAACTCACAAGGCACGTGAATTTGTTTTGTTTTTTCTGAGATGAGGTTTTTGTGTTACAGCCTGGCTGCCCCAACTTGCTTTATAGACCAGGCTGGCCTTGAAATCAGAGATCCACCTGCCTCTGCCAACAGAGCACTAGGATTTAAGGCATTCACTACCGCCTCCCAGCTAACATGGAATTTTTAATTCTGCCTCTACCTCCTGTGTGCTGGGATTACAGGCATAGGCCATACTGTTGGGAATTCCTAGGCCTCTTGCACACCAGGTAAGTACTATACCAACTGAGCTACATACCTGCCGGTTCAGGTCAATTAAAAACCATTATTTTATGTGTATGGATGTTTTGCCTGCGTGTATGTCTATACACTATGTGTATGCCAGGTGCCCTCAGAATCCATAAGAGGGCATCAGATCCCCTGGAACCAGAGGTATAGATGGTTGTGAGCTGCCATGTGGGTGCTGGGAATGGAATCTGGTCCTTTGGGAGACCAGCCAATGCTCTTAACCTCTGAGCCATCTCTCCAGCCCCTCAGGTTAACTCTTAATGGAGGGCTGATAATCTCTTCCCTGTACCATGAAGTCTGTATGCAGGTCTTTCCCATAAGTCAACTTGTTGATTTCCGTGCTATTGCTGAGGAGGAGGACAAGAACCATCCTCTCAGAACAGTAGGGTACAGCTCAGTCATAGAATGTGTGCTCCCAATGTTAAGCTCTGGGTTTGATTCTCCAGTTTAAAAAAAAAAGTCGTCCTTTTATTTTTATAGATTTGGTAATTGGTTCAAAGGCGGCAATTGCTGGGCGGCAGTAGTTCACGCCTTTAATCCCAGCTCTAGAAGGCAGAGGCAGGCGGATCTCTGTGAGTTCGAGGCCAGCCTGGTCTACAGAGCGAGTTCCAGGAGGACAGCCAGGGCTACACAGAGAAACCCTGTCTCAAATAAAATTTTTTAAACATTTATTTATTTAATAAGTGTGTGGTGGTAAGTTACCCCAGGTCATGTATGCTTTGGACTGTTTTTTACATATGTGTGTTAGTGAGTAAACCCAAAGCCCAATCTTGCTACTTAACTCTTCCTTGCTGTTTCCAAAACCTTCTGATGTCTTCTTTTCAATTCCTTACTAGACCGCGGGGGCAGGAGAGATCTTTATACCGGTGTTAAACATAAACCGTGCTGAGCTTCCTCTACGCGGGGACAATGTCTTCTTCCTCCAGAAGGTTCAGATTCCAGAGTCTGTGCTGGTTTTCAGGGATGAGATCGACCTCCACGCACTGCACCAGGCTGGCCAGCTCACCCTCATCCTTGTTGACCATCATGTCTTACCCAAGTAAGTGGGCGGAGTGGTGGGGGACTGAGCCAAATTAGTGGGCGGAGTGGCGAAGGCGGAGCCAAGTAAGTGGGCGGAGTGGCGGGGATGATCCAAGTTTAGTGGGCGGGGTGGGGGGGGGGATGGAGTCAAGTCAGAGGACGGGGTGGGGGGGGATGGAGTCAAGTAAGTGGGTGCTCATCCTGCATTTTAGATTCGTGGCTGACACAGAAGGAAGGGGGTTTGCCTTCTGGAGTCTCAGAGGCTAATTTTTGTTGTTTTTGTGATTTTTGTTTGTTTGTTTTGTGCAACATTGACTGGCCTGGAAATCATTGTGTATTCCAGTCTGGCCTCAAACTCAGAAATCCACCTGCCTCAGAAGCTAACTATAATTAATGGGTCATATCCAGTATGAACAACCTATTAAAATAATGTCATTTCTCTAGTTATATAATGTTTATGATAGAAAGAAATAAAAATACCTAATGAGTTCAATCATTGAAAATACCTTAGATCTGCCTTTAATGTCCGAACCTTTTGCTGTTTTGAAACACAGGAATACTATGTTCTAGTAGACTCTAGAAATATCAGTCAGTCTGTTCAACAAATGTGTACATCTATAATAATTCCACTTCTAACTTAGGACTACAAAGCAACATAAGTATGAAATTTGCTATTCTTCAAAATGCATGGTTTTCCCTTGAGCACACTGTGGTTATAGCAAGAAGTGGTGGGTCCCTGAGGGCATCCGTGAGTTTATTCAGTGAAACCTTTTTCTGAAGTGGTGAAGGTGGCCAATCTCATGAATCTTTCCATCAGGAAGAGACAGTAAGCAAGCAGATCATCACCGTGGATGCTGGAGGGAAGTGGTAACTGTCACACTGAGGATGCTGGGACTTGATGGACTAGACATGGACTTATCTCATTGCACTGGAGGGAAACTGAGGGCCTCAGTCTATAGAGGAGTTGGCCCTTGAGCCTAGTCTACAAAGAGAACTTGGTGTTTGTCCCCTGCAGGGGTGGGAAGGTAGCTGAGAGGAATTAATGGAAGCGAAGCCAGGCAGGCATGAAATTGCACACTGAGTTGGGGAACTGGGAATTGTTTTGTGCAGCTGACATTAAATGTGTCGGAGAGGTAAGCCGTGAATTTATGCGACCGAGGTGTGTGGGGCGGATCATGGAGGCCGCATAGGGCCTTTTGAGAGTGTAGACTTTACTTTTAGGTAGCAGAAAGTTTGTGGATTATATTATTCCAGATCCTAACAGAATAAAGTTTTTTATTGTTGTCTTGTTTTTGTTTTTAAGTAAGTGATCATTCAGGAAACATGAAGGTTTAATGAGCCCTGGTGAAGAGCCAAAACAGTCTAGGGGCTCCAGAGGGTGTAGCACAGGGGTGGGAAGGAAGGCATGGATGGGTAAAGCCCTAACCTGCTGACCTAGTGGTATTTGATTGTCAAGAGAAGAAGGTTTTCTGTTGAGTATCAGAATGGACACTCAATTGGAACGGCAACCTAAAGGACAATGTAGACATTCATAGCAGACACTTCACAGGGTTTGTTGTTTAAATGCCATTTCAGATGCCACATTAAAGAGAGTAGAGAAGAGTGAGGCAGGGGTAAAAGTGACCTCTATGTGTTTGCCTAAGGCGCCCACACCTTTCTTTGCGGTGGAGACTGGTTCTGGCATCTGGAGTGCTCTTACGTTTCTCTCTCTTCCTGTTTTCTGTGAACCACCGCCCTCCCCAGAAGTGACGCTGCTCTGGAGGAGGCGGTAGCAGAGGTGCTGGACCATCGACCAATTGAGCAGAAATACTGTCCTCCCTGTCATGTTTCAGTTGAGCTGGTGGGGTCCTGTGCTACCCTGGTGGCAGAGAGAATCCTCCAGGGGGCGCCAGAGATCTTGGACAGACAAACTGCCTCCCTACTGCACGGTAAGGGATCAGTTTTGGGTTAGGACCTGATTGGTTCCTTTGCTCCCTTCCCACACAGGGAGCGTGAAAGTCTAGCCGCTTGCAGCCTTACTTGTAACTGTGAGCTAGAAGCCATCCCTCATCACAGAGGGCGAGGGGTCGCTTGCGGTAGTTGGGCATTTTTCTCACTGCCTGGGGATTTATGTTGGAGACCATGGAAAGGAAGCACAGGGCAGCTGACCTTGGCAGTTCCCTCTGGCCGCTCTGTCTAATAGAAAGAGGACTCGCGGAGAAATAGGAAACATCCCACCAGGAAGCGGTTGTGTGTCTGACAGCTCTCCTCACCTTTTCCCTCTCATTTTTCCACCAGTTGTGTGTGTGCTGAGACTAGATTGTCCGAGGCAGTCTCTTCCAGTGTTAATAGCCATGATATCTGTGGTGGAAGACAAAACCCAAACACAGAGGGAAGTAGGCGCAAAGCTTCATCTGTAGCCAAGCAGCTATTTAAATTCATAGCTACTGAAAGAGGGGAATCTGTTTTTCCGTGGAGTGACTTTAGGTATTATCAAACACTCTTCAGGGCAGGCTCCATTCTTAGGAATAGTTAGCCAACAAAAACCCTGGGTTTTTGCTTTTGTATTTTTGTCTTTTTAAAAAATTTTTTTTTAAATTTTCACGTGGACATGCATTTTGCCTGCATGTATATCTGTGCACTACATGTATGTCTGGTACCCTCAGACACTCAGAAGAATGGCATTGTTGTGAACTGCCGTATGGGTGCTGGGAATTGAACTTGAGTCCTCTGGAAGAGCAGCCAATGTTCTTACCTGAGCCATCTATCTCTCTAGCCCCTACCTGCTTACTTGAGAGAGAGAAAGAACATGCAGTTGGGTGGGTAGGGAGGTGGAAGCAGAGCTGGGGAAGGGAAAAGAATATTAAATTTTCAAAGAATAAATAAAAATGTAAAAAAAATCTGTGATGGAATTTGGCTTACTGAGGAGCTGGATTCCCCTGAGGTTGTGAAACCCACAAGGCCCAGGATGCCCAGGCTTCTTTTTATTCTATTTATTTACTTTTATGTGTGTGTTTTGTCTGCATATATATCTGCATAATGTACATGCCTGGTGCCTAGGGAGGCCAGAAGAGGGCTTTAGAGCTCCTGAGCCTGGAGTTGTCAGCTGCCGTGTTGGTTCTGGGACTCTGTAAGAGGAACCAGTGCTCTTCACCGCTGAGCGTCTCTCCAACCTCAGGCTTCTTGTCCACCTTCCCAGGCTCTTCATTGTGTTTCACTTTGGGAGTTCACACTTAGGGCATGGTCAGTCCAAGTGTATTGTCTGTTCTCATGGTTTGCCCTGGCTGTACTCTCTAGATTGTGTCTATTGGGTTTGGAATTACATGTGTGCCGGTGGTTGTGACTTGCTCACAGGACTCCTGTTCTTCCATATCCCTTCCCTTCGTAGGTACCATCATTCTGGACTGTGTCAACATGGATGCAAAAGTTGGAAAGGCAACCCCAAAGGACAGCAAATACGTAGAAAAGCTGGAGGCCCTCTTCCCAGATCTTCCCCAGAGAAAGGACATCTTTGATTCTCTGCAAAAGGCAAAGTTTGACGTCTCGGGTATGATGGATTTCCTACATGAGGAACTCAGTGGGCAAGCTTTGAACATGGCATCTGGAAAGGTGTCAGAGCGATGTCAGAGCGTTAAAATGGTTTACTCTGTACACCAGAGAGAAGCAAGGGGCATCATGGCTGCCCATGAACGATCAGTCATCTGCTAGGTTATTCCATCCTGAGTTTGGAAGAGATAAGAAGAGCTGGGGATGGTAGCCCATGCTATGCTCCCAGCATTGGTGAAGCCAAGGTGGGAAGACAGAAGGTTCAGGGCAACCTGCACTACTTAATGAGTTGAAGGACAGCATGGTTTATAGAAGAAGACCCTATCTCAAAAAGTGAAAGCTACATAGAAAAACCCTGTCTTGAAAAAATAAAATAAAATAAAAGGGACTTAAAAAAAAATCCAAGACTAGCTGAGAAGTGGCAGGTGTACACCTTTAATCCCAGCACTTAAGAGACAGAGGCAGGTGGATCTCTGTGAGTTCGAGGCCAGCCTGGTCTACAGAGTGAGTTTCAGGACAGCCAGGGCTACACACAGAAAACTATGTCTTGAAAAATCACAAATAAATAAACAGACAAATAAATAAATAAATTTAGTCCCAAGGCTATATGCATAACCCAAATGGGACTTGATGGCTAGGAAAAGGGAAAAGAAGGAAGTAGGTGGTTAGGAAGGCAGGTGGGCCTGGGGATACTGGGGGGGGGGTAACTATGATCAACGTATTATATGAAATTCTCAAAGAATAAAAATTGTAGAGTCCCAGTCTAATCTGAGAATGTAGGCCATAAATAACATATATGGGGGGGTAAGTTATCAGAGCAGGAGCCGTGTGACTGAAGAAAGAAGAAAGGACAAAGAGAACCAAGGACTCCCATAATCTACCTGTTGGCGTAAGAAAAGCAAAAAAAGGAAGCAGAAATGTGACACGTACTTTTAGGAAGTTAAAAGAAGACAGAAAGGAAGAAAACCCCAGGGCCAAGGATGTAGCCAAAGAGCAGGCCCCACCCAGCGTACACAAGGGCCCAGGTGTGACCCCCAGCAAAACCAATCAATAAAGAAAGGGTGATGGGGACAGGAGGAGGCTGGGGAAGAGGTAAAAGCCTGTTGTGTTGGTTCTGGTTTTTCGTTTGCTTTTTTGAGGTGTTGTGTTTGTTTTAATGAGGTGGTCTCACTGTGTAGCCCTAGCTAACCTGAAACTCACAGTATAGACCTGGCTCGTCTCAAACTCCTGACTCCATAGCCTTGGGATAACAGTGTGCACACCACACCCAGTAAACCACCTCTTCTTTGACCCTTCTGCAAAGTCCCTTACTCTAAAGGTGACCATTCAACTCTTCTGACCTGATTGTTACCATCTTTTAAATTTTTTATTTTTTAATTTATGGGTGTTTTGCCTGCATTTTGTCTGTGTACTATGTACATGTCTGATGCCCTCAGAAGATAGAGAGGGGCATCAGATCCCCTGGAATTACAGTTACTCAGTTTTGAGCTGCCGTGTGGGTGCTGGGAATTGAACCCTGGCGCTCCGGAAGAGCAAATAGTGCCCTTAGCTGTTGAGCCATCTCTCCAGCCTGTGACCTGACTAGTCAAGTGATCCCTTCTGTAATTACATCTTCACTTATTGCTCCTGTTTTCCTCGTCTTCCCCTTTATGGTGTTAGGCCACATCCCCTCTCTGACTCCTAATTTCCTGTCTCTTTTCTAGGCCTGACCACTGAGCAAATGCTCAGAAAAGACCAGAAGACCATCTACAGACAAGGCACCAAGGTGACCATCAGTGCAATCTACATGGATTTGGAGGTAAGAGCCAACCGCCGGTGTGAACGTGAAGGGAGCATCTTTCTTCATCCACAAGACTTTGCCCTTCACTCCTGCCCACTGTGGGCTGCCTTGGTACCTCTCCACTTGTCCCGGTGTCCTCTGGGATTCTCCACAGCCCATCACCTCTCACTGTGCTGCTGTCATAGCCTGGATACTAGCTTCTCTGCGCCCACCTCAGTTTTGCATATAATCAGTGATTTTGTATATATGCATTTTTTTTAATATTTATTTATTATGTATACAATATTCTGTCTGTGTGTGTGTCTGCAGGCCAGAAGAGGGCACCAAACCTCATTACAGATGGTTGTGAGCCACCATGTGGTTGCTGGGAATTGAACTCAGGACCTTTGGAAGAGCAAGCAATGCTCTTAACCACTGAGCCATCTCTCCAGCCCCCGATATATGTATTTTTTAAGAAGTACTTTAACAGGGCTAGAGAGTTGGTTCAGTGGTTCTTAGCATTGTTCACTTTACAGAGGACCTGAGTTCAGTTCTCAGCACCCACATAGTGGTTCACAGTGATTTGTAACTTTAGTTCCAGGGACTCTCGTGCTCTCTTCAGACATCTATGGGCCCCAGACACACACATAGTACACTTATATAATGTAGGCAAAATACCATTCATAAAGTAATCTAAAACGAAAAAATATAGCCATTAACAGCTGAGCCATATCTCCAGCCCTTTCAAAATATTTTTAAAATTACATTTATGCCAGGCATGGTGACACATGCCTTTAATCTCTGCGCTCTGGAATCTCAGAGGTAGGCAAATCTCTGAGTTTCAAGCCAGGTGGGGCTACAGAGTAAGACCCTTTCTCAAAACAAAGCAGAGTATTTATTGGTGTTTGTGAGAGTGTGTGTCCTATAACACACTTACAAGGGCCAGAGGACAACAAGCAATAGTCAGTTCTTTGCTTCTACTATGTAGATTTTGAGGGTTGAACTCAGGTTGGCAGCAAGTGCCTTTACCCACTGAGCCATCTGCTTGGCCCTATTCATGTGGTTTTCAAGACAGGCTGGCATGGGACTGTGTAGTCTAGACTGGTCTTGAATTCAAAACAAGCTTCCTGCCTCTGCGTAGACAGAAACGGCTCAGGCATATTCCTAGCTAACTCTTATATCTTAAATTAACCCATTTCTGTTAATCTATGTGTCCCCATGAGGCTGTGGTTTAATGGTAAGGTTTGGCGTCTTTCTCCTTCTGTAGCTACATGGCGTCTCGTTGGCTCTGCCTACTCTCTCTATATATCTGTTTGGATTTCCCACCTGACTTTACTCTGTTAAGCCAGTGGCCAAAACAGCTTTATTCATCAACCAATAAAGGCAGCACAAATGCAGAAGGACATTTCACATTATCTCCCCTTTTCTGTCTGATTAAAAAGGAAGGCTTTAACTTTAACATGGTAAAATTACATCTACAAAATGGCCCCACGTTGGGCGCCATTAATAAATGGAGACTACAATTACATTTTGCCTGCCACCCAGACCCAAATAATCACACATAAACTGTATTAATTACAACACTGTTGCTGGGTGGTGGTGGCACATGCCTTTATCCCAGCACTCGGGAGGCAGAGGCAGGAAGATCTTTGTGAGTTCGAGGCCAGCCTGGTCTAGAAGAGCTAGTTCCAGGACAGGCCCCAAAGATACAGAGAAACCCTGTCTCCAGAAAAAAAAATTCCCTTTATGGGCTGGAGAGATGGTTCAGTGGTTAAGAACAACAGATGCTCTTCCAGAATGACTGGGTTCACTTCCCAGCACCCACATGGCAGCTCACAACTCTCTGCACCTCCAGTTCCAGGGGACCCAACACGCTTGTACATGACATACTTCCAGGTAAAACACTATTGCACAGGAAATAAAAATAAATAAATTGTTTAATGCCGTGGGACAATGGTCCTTAGTATTAAAAGAAATTAATTACAATACTGTTTGGCCAGCAGCTCTGGCATATTCCTAGCTAGCTCTTTTTTTTAATGTTCCCTTTTTTATTTATTTATTTTTATTTATCTATTTATTAAAGGTTTCCGTCTCTTCCTCGCCACCACCTGCCACCTCCCTCCCCTTCCCCAACCAAGTCCCTCTCCCCCATCAGCCCAAAGAGCAATCAGGGTTCCCTGCCCTGTGGGAAGTCCAAGGACCCCCCACCTCCATCCAGGTCTAGTAAGGTGAGCATCCAAACTGCCTAGGCTCCCACAAAGCCAGTACGTGCAGTAGGATCAAAAACCATTGCCATTGTTCTTGAGTTCTCAGTAATCCTCATTGTCTGCTATGTTCAGCGAGTCTGGTTTTATCCCAGGCTTTTTCAGACCCAGGCCAGCTGGCCTTGGTGAGTTCCCGATAGAACATCCCCATTGTCTCAGTGTGTGGGTGCACCCCTCGCAGTCCTGAGTTCCTTGCTCGTGCTCTCTCTCCTTCTACTCCTGATTTGGACCTTGAGATTTCTGTCCGGTGCTCCAATGTGGCTCTCTGTCTCTGTCTCCTTTCATCGCCTGATGAAGGTTAATATTCAGGAGGATGCCTATATGTTTTTCTTTGGGTTCTCCTTCTTATTTAGCTTCTCTAGGATCACTAATTATAGGCTCAATATCCTTTATTTATGGCTAGAAACCAAATATGAGTGAGTACATCCCATGTTCCTCTTTTTGGGTCTGGCTTACCTCACTCAGGATAGTGTTTTCTATTTCCATCCATTTGCATGCAAAATTCAAGAAGTCCTTATTTTTTACTGCTGAGTAGTACTCTAATATGTATATATTCCATACTTTCTTCATCCATTCTTTCATTGAAGGGCATCTAGGTTGTTTCCAGGTTCTGGCTATTACAAACAATGCTGCTATGAACATAGTAGAGCATATACTTTTGTTGTATGATAAGGCCTCTCTTGGGTATATTCCCAAGAGTTGTATTTCTGGGTCCAGGGGTAGGTTGATCCTGAATTTCCTGAGAAACCGCCACACTGCTTTCCAGAGTGGTTGCACAAGTTTGCATTCCCACCAGCAATGGATGAGTGTACCCCTTTCTCCACAACCTCTCCAGCAAAGGCTATCATTGGTGTTTTTTATTTTAGCCATTCTGACAGGTGTAAGATGGTATCTTAAAGTTGTCTTGATTTGCATTTCCTTGATCGCTAAGGAAGTTGAGCATGACCTTAAGTGTCTTCTGGCCATTTTAACTTCTTCTGTTGAGAATTCTCTGTTCAGCTCAGTGCCTCATTTTATAATTGGATTGATTAGCCTTTTACAGTCTAGTTTCCTGAGTTCTTTATATATTTTGGAGATCAGACCTTTGTCAGTTGCGGGGTTGGTGAAGATCTTCTTCCAGTCAGTGGGTTGCCTTTGTGTCTTAGCGACAGTGTCCTTTGCTTTACAGAAGCTTCTCGGTCTCAGGAGGTCCCATTTATTCAATGAGGCCCTTAATGTCTGTGCTGCTGGGGTTATACGTAGGAAGTGGTCTCCTGTGCCCATATGTTGTAGGGTACTTCCCACTTTCTCTTCTATCAGGTTCAGTGTGTTCGGACTGATATTGAGGTCTTTAATCCATTTGGACTTGAGTTTTGTGCATGGTGATAGATATGGATCTATTTTCATTCTTCTACAGGTTGACATCCAGTTTTGCAAGCACAATTTGTTGAAGTTGCTCTCTTTTTTCTATTGTATACTTTTAGCTCCTTTATTGAAAATCAGGTGTTCATAGGTTTGTGGGTTAATGTCAGGGTCTTCTATTTGATTCCATTGGTCGACTTCTCTGTTTTTATGCCAATACCAAGCTGTTTTCAATACTGTAGCTCTGTAATAGAGTTTGAAGTCAGGGATGGTAATGCCTCCAGACAATCCTTTATTGTATAAGATTGTTTTGGCTATCCTGGGTTTTTTTGTTTTTCCATATAAAGTTGATTATTGTCTTCTCCAGATCTGTGAAGAATTTTGATGGGATTTTGATGGGGATTGCATTGAATCTATAGATTGCTTTTGGTAGAATTGCCATTTTTACTATGTGGATCCTCCCAATCCAAGAGCAAGGGAGATCCTTCCATTTTCTGGTGTCCTCTTCAATTTCTTTCTTCAAAGACTTAAAGTTCTTGTTATATAGATCTCACTTCCTTGGTCAGAGTTACCCCAAGATATTTTATGCTATTTGTGGCTATTGTGAAAGGTGATGCTTCTCTGATTTCCCTCTCTGTTTCCTTATCCTTAGTGTATAGGAAGGCAACTGATTTTTTGGAGTTGATCTTGTATCCTGCCACATTACTAAAGGTGTTTATCAGCTGTAAAAGTTCTTTGGTAGAGTTTTTGGGGTCGCTTATGTATACTATCATATCATCTGCAAATAACGAAAGCTTAAGTTCTTCCTTTCCAATACGAATCCCCTTGATCCCCTTATGTTGTCTTATTGCTATTGCTAGAACTTCAAGCACTATATTGAAGAGGTATAGAGAGAGTGGACATCCTTGTCGTGTTCCTGATTTTAGTGGGATGGCTTTGAGTTTTTCTCCATTTAATTTAATGTTAGCTGTCGGCTTGCTGTAAATAGCTTTTATTATATTTAGGTATGACCCTTGTATCCCTAATCTCTCCAAGACCTTTATCTTAAAGGGGTGTTGAATTTTGTCGAATGCTTTTTCAGCATCTAATGAAATGATCATATGTTTTTTTTTGTTTCAGTTTATTTATATGGTGGATTACATTGATAGATTTGCATATGTTGAACCAGCCCTGCATCTCTGGGATGAAGCCTACTTGATCATAATGGATAATTTTTCTAATGTGTTCTTGGATTCGGTTTGCCAGTATTTTATTGAGAATTTTTGCGTTGATATTCATGAGTGAGATAGGCCTGTAATTCTCTTTCTTGGTTGGGTCTTTGTGTGGTTTTGGTATCAGGGTAACTGTAGCTTCATAAAAGGAATTTGGCAATGACTCTTCTGTTTCTATATTGTGAAATACATTAAGGAGTATAGGTATTAGCTCTTCTTGGAAGTTCTGGTAGAATTCTGCATTGAAACCATCTGGTCCTGGGCTTTTTTTGGAAGGGAGATTTTTGATAACAGTTTCTGGTTTTTCGCGACTAACAGGTCTATTTAGATCGTTCACCTGGGCTTGGTTTAGCTTTGGTATATGGTACTTATCTAAAAAAATGTCCATTTCTTTTGCATTTTCCAGTTTTGTGGCATACAGTCTTTTGTAGTAAGATCTAATGATTCTCTGAATTTCCTCTGTGTCTGTGGTTATGTCCCCCTTTTCATTTCTGATCTTATTTATTTGCGTGTTCTCTCTCTGTTGTTTAATTAGTTTGGATAGGGGTTTGTCGATCTGTTGATTTTCTCCAAGTACCAACTTTTTGTTTCATTGATTCTTTGGACTGTTTTCTGTGTTTCTATTTTGTTGATTTCCACCCTCAGTTTGTTTATTTCCAGTCTTCTATTCCTCCTGGGCACGTCTGCTTCTTTTTATTTTTCTAAATCTTTCAGGTGTGCTGTTAAGTCCCCAATGTATGCATTCTCCGTTTTCTTTAAGTGGGCACTTAGTGCTATGAACTTTCCTCTTAGCACTGCTTTCATCGTGTCCCATAGGTTTGAGTATGTTGTCTCTTTATTTTCATTAAATTCAAGGAAGACTTTAATTTCTTTCTTAATTTCTTCCTTGACCCAGGTGTGGTTCAGTAGTTGACTGTTCAGTTTCCATGAGTTTGTAGGCTTTCTGGCATTGTTGTTGCCTTCTAACTTTAATCCGTGGTGATCTGATAAGACACAGGTGGACACTGATATTTTTTTGTATTTGTGGAGGTTTCCTTTGTTTCCGAGTATGTGGTCAATTTTCAAGAAGGTTCCATGAGCTGCAGAGAAGAAGTTATATTCTTTCCTATTTGGGTAGAGTGTTCTATAGATGTCTGTTAAGTCCATTTGCTTCATTACCTCCAATACTTCTCTTAATTCTCTATTAGTTTCTGTCTGATTGACCTGTCCATTGGAGAGAGAGGTGTGTTGAAGTCTCCTACTACTAGTGTGTGTGGTTTGATGTCTGCCTTGAGTTCTAGTAATATTTCTTTTTTATAAGTGGGTGCTTTTATATTAGGGGTGTAGATATTCAGGATTGAGAGGTCATCCTGATGAATTGTTCCTGTTATGAGTATAAAGTGTCCATCTCGATCTCTTCTGATTGATTTTAGTTTGAAGTCAGTTTTGTTAGAAATTAGTATGGCCACATCTGCTTTTTTCTTAGGACCATTTGCTTGAAAGACCTTTTCCCAACCCTTTATTCTGAGTAGATGCCTGTCTTTTTGGTAGAGATATGTTTCTTGCAAACAGCAGAATGTTGGATCCTGTTTTCTTATCCAATCTCTTAGCCTGTGCCTTTTTATAGGTGAATTGAGACCATTAATATTAAGTGATATTAATGACCAGTGATTGTTTACTCCAGTTATTCTTATTGTTTTTGGTAGTAGAGTTTGTGTGTCTCCCTTCTTTGAGTTGTGCTGGTGAAGGGTCGCTAGATGCCTGAGTTATTGTAGGCAGTGTTGGCAATGTTGGATTCCTTGGGTTGCGATTTTCCTTCTATTACTTTCTGTAGGGCTGGATTTGTGGCTACGTATTGTTTAAATTTGTTCTTATCCTGGAATGTCTTGTTTTTTCCATTGATAGTGAACAATAGCTTGGCTGGGTATAGTAGTTTGGGTTTGTATCCATGGTCTCTTCGTTTCTGCAGTACATCTATCCTGGACCTTCTGGCTTTCATGGTTTCCATAGAGAAGTCAGGTGTAAGTCTGATCGGTTTACCTTTATAAGTTACTTGGCCTTTTTCCTTTGCAGCTCTTAATATTCTTTCTTTAACCTGTATATTTTGTGTTTTGATTATTATATGGCGAGGGGATGTTTTTCTTTGATCCAGTCTGTTTGGTGTTCTGTATGCTTCTTGAATATTCAAAGGAATATCTTTCTTTTTGTTGGGAAAGTTTTCTTCCATAATTTTGATAAAAATATTTTCTGGGCCGGGCGATGGTGGCGCACGCCTTTAATCCCAGCACTCGGGAGGCAGAGGCAGGCGGAACTCTGTGAGTTCGAGCCCAGCCTGGTCTACAGAGCTAGTTCCAGGACAGGCTCCAAAGCCACAGAGAAACCCTGTCTCGAAAAACCAAAAAAAAAAAAAAAACATATTTTCTGGGCCTTTGAGCTGTGACTCTTCTCCTTCTTCTATTCCTATTATTCTTAGGTTTGGTCTTTTTATTGTGTCCCATATTTCCTGAATGTTTTGTGATGAGAATTTGTTGGCTTTGCTGTTTTCTTTGATCAGTGCGTTTATTTTCTCTATGGTGTCCTCAGAATCTGAGATTCTTTCTTTTATCTCTTGTATTCTATTGATTATGCTTGTTTCTGTAGACTCTGCTCGTTGACCTAGATTTTCCATATCCAGCTGGTCCTCAGTTTGTGTTTTCTTCCTTGCTTCCATTTCAGTTTTCAATTCTTGAACTGTTTCCCTTACCTGTTTGATCGTTTTTTTCTTGGTTTCCCAGGGTATCATGTATGTATTTACTCATTTCTTCAAACTTTTTGTTATACTTCCCATCCATTTCTATAAGGGCTTTTTTTACATGTTGTTTAAGGGACTCTATTGCTTTCATAAAGTCAATTTTTTCCACTTCTTCGGTGTTAGGGTGTTCAAGTCCTTCTGTTGTAAGATCATTGGGTTCTGGTGTTTTCATGTTGTTTTTCAAATTATTGGGTGAATTCTTGCCTTGGCGCCTGCCCATCTCCTCCTATCGATGCTATCTAATGGGTCTTTTAAAACCAGATCAGGTTTCCCTGCTGGCCAGGGGCTCCTCTTACAAAATGCCCTCGTTCTGTTTCCTGGCTTCTGCCGGGGGGCCAAGATCCCTCTCACCCCTCAGAAGGGTCTTCAGGAACAGGAACAGGCTCCCCGTTTGCCAGGGACCTCGCCAACAAAAGGCCTACCTCTTTGATTTAATTGTAATGGGGCGATCTGCTCTCAGTGTTGTGTGCCGTCCCTGCCAGTCCCTGCTGCTTGCGGCCTGCGTCTGCTACTGCGCCGGGGTCCCCGCCGCCTCTCCTAGCTAGCTCTTACATCTTAAATTAACCTATTTCTGTTAGTCTATAGATTGTCATGTGGCGTTAACTCATTTTCTACAATGTCTTTCCTTGGTCGCTAACTGGCATCTGCTTGACTCCGCCTACTCTCTCTCTATCTCTGTTTGGATTTCCCGTCTGGCTTTACTCTGCTAAGCCATTGGCTGAAACAGCTTTATTCATCAACCAATAAAAGCAGCACATATACAAAAGGACGTCACACATCATCCCTGCTTCTAAGAGCTAAGATTACAGTCTTGAGCTACCATAGCCAACTGTAGAATGATCCTCAACAACTAAGAGTGATCTGCTCTTATAAAGGACCAAGGTTTGGTCCATGTCAGGCAGTTTATAACTACTTATAAGTTCTAGAGACTCCTATGCTGACTGGTCTCTGTAAGTATCTTCTCTCATACAGACACACTTATATACACATAATTTTTTTTATTTTAGAATGTATGTATATATAGCCTGAGAATATTTACCTTAGGCTAGGTGTTTTGGCTAGTTTTATGTCAACTTGATACAAGCTAGAATCATTTGTGAGATGGGAACCCCTGTTGACAAAACATCCCCCATAAGATCGGGCTGTAGGCAAGACCATATGGTATTTTCTTAATTAGTGGTCAATGTGAGATTGATTGGTCTGTTAGTCCTGGGTTCTATAAGAAAGCAGACTGAACAAACCATGTGGAGTTACCAGTAAGCAGCACCCCTCCATGGCCTCTGCATCAGCTCCTGCCCTCCTCCTTCAGTGATGGACTAAGATGTGGAAATATGAGCCAAATAAACCCTTTCTTCCTCAAGCCACTTTTGGTCATGTTTCCTTACAATGATAGTAACCCTCACTGGAACACCAGGTATGGTGCCAAGTGCTTTTAATCCCAGTGCTTGGGAAACAGGCCAGCCAGGGTTACGTAGTGAGACCCTATCTTAAATAAGTAAATAGATAAAATAATAAATGAGATCACATCCAGTCCCTCCTTGCTTTATTCTTTTTCACTGTGTTTCTTACACAATCTAAAGCCTTCCCTGTACCTTTATCTGACCTCTGACCTTGACTCTGGCCTTACCTCCTTCCAGCCCTGCTGGTTCTGGTCTCCAAGGGCATCAGCATTCATGTGCACATCAGCATTCATTCATGTGCACATCAGCATTTGTACTTAAAAATCAAATAAATCTTTGAAAACAATAACAACAATCAAGGGCTGGAGAGAAGGCTCAGTGGTTAAGAGAACTTGTTTCTTTGTAGAGGACCTGAGTTTGGTTCCCAGCATGCACTTGGAGGCTCACAAGCATCTATAATTCCAGTTTCTGGAGCTGGAGAAATGGCTCACTGGTTAAGAGCACTGACTGCTCTTCCAAAGGACCTGGGTTCAAATCCCAGCACCCATATGGCAGCTCACAACTGTCAGTGACTCTAAGATCTGACACCCTCACACAGACACACATGCAGGCAAAGCACCAATGCACAGGAAATAAAAATAAATAAGTTTAAAAAGTTTCGTAGAATTATATATTCTCTTCTGACCTCTGTGGACACTACCAAGTATACACATAGTACAGGTACATACACCCAGTCTAAACGCATAAAGTAAATAAATCTAAACAAAAAGTACTACAGTTCCTGTTATACAGTAGTCTCATAGGTTGGTCTGTTTACCAGTGCTGAGGACATGCTGGGCAAATGCACTACCACTAAAATTGGATAGTTTTCACGCCCCTCATTCATATATTTCAGCTTTGAGGTCCCATGTGGATCACACACACAGTTTAAGGAACCATGGTATAGGTTTCTCAGCGGTTAAGAGCACTGGCTGCTCTTCCAGAGGTCCTGGTTTCAATTCTCAGCAACCACATGGTGACTCACAGCTATCTGTAATGAGATCTGATGCCCTCCTCTGCCCTGCAGGCATACACACATTCAGAATATTGAATACATGATAGATAAATAAATCTTTAAAAAAGAAAAAATATAGACAACAAGGGGGCTGGAGAGATGGCTCAGCGGTTAAGAGCATTGCCTGCTCTTCCAAAGGTCATGAGTTCAATTCCCAGCAACCACATGGTGGCTCATAACCATCTGTAATGAGGTTTGGTCTCTTCTTGCAGACACACATACAGACAGAATATTGTATGCATAATAAATAAATATTTAAAAAAAATATAGACAACACGAAAGGGTTGGCACGCAGCCTAGCCACTGTACAGACTGACACTTTAGAATGTAGCGATGACTCAGGAGCTCGTCAGGCTCAGTCACCAGCTCAGATCCCCAGGACATGGGCACCAGCAACTCCAGTGTCATGCAGGGAGGAGACAGGCTCACTGGGGCTTCCTGGCCAGCAGCCTAGAATACGGCAAAAGTGATAAAGCAGCACACCTGATGTCCTCCTCTGGTCTCTGCGCATGCACATATACACGCATGTACCATGTGCATATATCACACACGCACACTAACTGAAGAAAGGCCAAGAATTGAGAAAAGCCCAGTATTATGTATTAAAGAAAACGCTGCATGAAAAATATTTGGGTGATATAGATTAGCAAAGAGCGAGTCAAGGATGCCCTGGAGACAGAACTAGCTTTGTCTTCATGGCTTGCTCTGCCTGCTTCTTATAAAACGCAGGCCTTTCTGCCCAGGGTTGGCACCACCCACAGTGAGCTGGGCCCTTTCCTGTCAATCATTAGTGTGAAATGCCCCACAGGCTTGTCTGCAGGCAGGTCTAAGGGAGGCATTTTCTCTTGAGGTTTTCTCTTCCCAGGCGACCAGAAACTCTAACTAGCACAACCGGCCACCACTCATGCTTTCCTTCTCTGTTTTCTTCAGGCTTAATCCTTAAAACAGTTGTTTGGTAAATGCTGTCTTATTTTTATTGAGGAAGCCTAGGCCCGGAAGGTGGGATGATTATCACTTCTTGATCTTATGTCTGAGAGGTACTGTAGTAGAGCTAATTTTTTGTTTTTGTTTTGGTTTGTTTTTGTTTTTATGGTGAAAAAGTGTATATTTAGAATTAGCCGGCTGGGCTCAGTTTAGATGATTCCAATCTTGTTGGCAACATCCAGAGCATCATAATCAGGAGCCAACCGAACATATGCCTTCTTCTCTCCGTCGGGCCTTATGAGGGTGTTGACTTTGGCCACATCGATGTCATAGAGTTTCTTCACAGCCTGTTTGATCTGGTGCTTGTTGGCCTTGACGTCCACAATGAACACAAGTGTGTTGTTGTCTTCTATCTTCTTCATGGCTGACTCGGTGGTCAGGGGGAATTTGATGATGGCATAGTGGTCAAGCTTGTTCCTCCTGGGAGTGCTCTTCCGGGTATTTAGGCTGCCTTCGTAGCCGCAGGGTCTTGGGACACCGAAAGGTGGGCAATGTGCGGATCTTCTTTTTGTGGCTGTGGACGCCTTTCAGCACTGCCTTCTTGGCTTTCAAGGCCTTCGCTTTAGCTTCGGCTTTGGGAGGGGCAGGAGCTTCCTTCTTGGCTTTCGGCGCCATCTTGACGAAAAGGCAGTGGAGCTAATTTTTAAAACAATTCTGTCTCAATCGGAAGCCTGCATTCTCCCTGTCTGTCACAGCTCCAGCAGAAATGCTGTATACCACTGTTGTAGTGGTATACACGATTGAATCACATGCACAGACCTCTGCGAGGGCTAGTTAGCAAGGATATGGTCTGGCTGTACGCGTCCCTTACTTGTTAGTAAGAATATGGTCTAACTGAACCTTATAGAAAAGAAAGTGGGAAGTACACTTAAATGTATTGGCACAGGGAACCACTTCCTAAATATAACCCCAGCAGCACAGACACTGAGAGAAACAATTAATAAATAAACTGAAAAGCTTATGTAAAGCAAAGGACACAGTCAACAAGACAAAATGACAGCCTACAGAATGGGAAAAGATCTTCACTAACCCCAAATCAGAGAGAGGTCTGATCTCCAAAGAAATTGGACACCAAAAGATCACATAATCCAATTAAAAAATGGAGTACAGACCTAAACAGAGAATTCTCAACAGAGGAATCTAAAATGGCTGGAAGACACTTAAGGAAATGTTCAACATCCTTAGTCATCAGAAAATGCAAATCAAAACAACTCTGAGATTCCATCTTACACCTGTAAGAATGGCCAAGATCAAAAACACTCATGACAACTTATGCTGGAGAGGTTGTGGGGAAAAGGGAACACTTCTGCATTGCTGGTGGGAATGCAAGCTGGTACAACCCCTTTGGATGTCAGTGTGGCAATTTCTCAGAAAATTAGGAAACAACCTTCCTCAAGACCTAGTAATACAACTTTTGGGTATATATATATCCAAAGGATGCTCAGTCGTACCACAAGAACATGTGCTCATCTATGTTCATAGCAGCTTTGTTTGTCATAGCCAGAACTTGGAGACAACC
Organism: Microtus oregoni; assembly: GCF_018167655.1. NCBI lineage: Eukaryota > Metazoa > Chordata > Mammalia > Rodentia > Cricetidae > Microtus > Microtus oregoni. The sequence goes on along the minus strand of NW_024543830.1, from coordinate 2,303,624 downwards.
TAAATGCCCCTTGATCAAAGAATGGATAAGAAAAATGTGGTACATTTACACAATAGAGTTCGACACAGAAGAAAAAAATTAACGACAGCTTGAATTTTGCAGGAAAATGGATGAAGCTAGAAAACATTATTTTGGGGACTGGAGAGATGGCTCAACAGTTAAGAGCACTGACTATTCTTCCAGAGGTCCTGAGTTCAATTCCCAGCAACCACATGGTGGCTCACAACCACCTATAATGAGATCTGGTGCCCTCTTCTGGCCTACTGGCAAGATACTGTATAAATAAATAAATCTTTAAAGAAAGAAAGAAAGGAAAGAAAAAAAGAAAGAAAAAGAAAGAAAACATTATCTTTAGTGGGGTAACCCAGACACAGAAAGACAATTATCACATGTACTCACTCATAGGTGGTTTTTAAACATAAAACAAAGAAAGCCAGCCTACAAACCACAATCCCAGAGAACTTAGACAACAATGCAGACAGTAATAGAGACTTACATAGATCTAAGAAAGTAGAAAAGGACAAGATCTCCTGAGTTAATTGGGAGCTTGGGGGAACTTGGGAGAAGATTGAAAGTCGGGGGGAAGGGGGAGGCAGGCAGAGGAGCAGAGAAAAATGTAGAGATCAATAAATATCAATAAAAAAAATATGGTCTGGCTGTAAGCGTCCCTTACTCGGCTTCATCTTTCTAGGCCTTTCTGCAGCGGCTGGACCTCCTGGAAGACCTCAGTGCTTTCTGCCATGAGCACAGCTATGATGCCCTGGTTGCCATGACTATCTTCTTCAACACTCAGAATGAGCCAGTACGACAATTAGCTGTGTTCTGTCCCCACTCGGCACTTCGAATGACAGTAAGTCTTCCATCAGTCAATCTGAGGGTCAGTGACCAGAGTGTGCCTTTGTGTTCTATAGCTCTGTGCTGACCTTGCCTCAGGCTGTATCTTTATAAAAGGGTGTGTTTTAGTTTTATTCTTATTTATTTATTTTTTTTGAGACAGGGTTTTTCTGTGAAACAGTCCTGGCTGTCCTGGAACTCACTCTGTAGACCAGGCTGGCCTCGAACTCATAGAGATATGCCTGCCTCTGCCTCCCGAGTGCTGGGATTAAAGGCATGCACCACCACCACCCGGCATAATTTTTATTCACTATTGTGTGTTTGTGTCCATGTGAGCATGTGCATATGTGTGTATGGATGCCCATGGAAGCTAGAAGAGGTGTTTAGATCCCGTGGAGCGAGAGTGACATAGCCACCCAACATGGATGGATGCTGGAATTCAGTTGTCTTCATGATTGTGCAAGGGAAGTCTCCAGCCCAAGGCCCAGCTACTCAGAATCTCATAGACAAGGACCAGGCCCCGTGCGTGTTTTTATCCACATGATCTACGAGGAGTAGCCGTAGGCATACAGTTACTGAGAAAAGCACTCCTAAAGCTAGAGACAACAATTCCTGCTTACGAGGAGTTTAAAACAAACTCTGGTTACAAGGAAATGTCAACCTGGACTTAAAAATTTGCTCTTGCCGGGCGGTGGTGGCGCACGCCTTTAATCCCAGCACTTGGGAGGCAGAGGCAGGCGGATCTCTGTGAGTTCGAGACCAGCCTGGTCTACAAGAGCTAGTTCCAGGACAGGCTCCAAAACCACAGAGAAACCCTGTCTCGAAAAACCAAAAAAAAAAAAAAAAATTGCTCTTAACTGGGCATGATGACCCAGGCCTGTATTCCTGGAATTTAGGGAGAGACTGAGGATTTAGCTCAGCGATAGAGTACTCACCTAGCCCAAGCCCTGGGTTTGCAATACCATTCAAACAAAAACAAAAACAAGCAACCACAACAAAAAAACATAAAAAAAAGGCGGTGGCGGTAGCACATTCCTTTAATCCCAGTTCTCAGGAGGCAGAGGCAGGCAGATCTCTGAGTTCAAGGCCAGCCTGGTCTACAAAGTGAATTCCAGAACAGGCTCCATAGCTACACAGAGAAACCCTGTCTCCAAAACAAACAAAAAACCTAAGAGAAAATCAATTCTTTCTTTCTTTTCATTGTCTTGGCAATTTATGGACAGAGGGTGTGGCCCAGGGGTGGGGCACTTGCCGTGCGGGCCCGGGCCCGTGTGTGTGTGTGTGTGTGTGTGTGTGTGTGTGAGAGAGAGAGAGAGAGAGAAGGGGGCCCCTCCCCACCCTTGCACACACAGTAGGACCCTTTTCAGCTGTGTACCAGCTAGAATTGTATGCACCCAGGAGAGGAGTGTCTGCCTTTGCTGCCACATTTCCTTTGTTTCCTCCCCTGGTGTAGGGTAGCTGGCACATGGAGAGGTTTTATAATCAGGTAAACGTGATTTCTGTCTTGGGTTCCTGCCCACTCGCCCTTTGAGCTAAGCCAGAGGACTAGAGTCACTGACTCAAGTAAGTGTCATCATTGCCGTCTGCCGTGGCCGTCAGCGTAAAGTGCGTTCTGAGGCAGAGTCCGTGTTCATGTGACTCTCACCAACCATGCTAAGGGAAGGTACTTCAGCTATAAGAAAGTATCCTCCCATCTTCCGGAACCTACCCCTCTCGGCCACTCTGATGATGGTAGCTACCCGTGCTCTTCATGCTGGGAGATAGGATCTTTTTACTGTCTACTCTGCCATCTCGTCCCTCCCTCCTAGGTAAGACATTTAGAACACTACTTTTGATGACAGTCCTGTCAAGAGGGAGAGAGACAGAGAGAAAACCTCTGTGTACTTTGATTTCAAATATGTCATCTAAATAAATGTTCCAGCCATGCTGTGTGTCTTATAATATCAGCACATGGGAAGCTGAGGCAGGGGCATTACAATGCATTCAAGGCCAGCCTAGGCTGCTTAGTAAGTTCCAGGGTAGCAGTATGTGTTAAGACCTTGTGTCAAGAAAGAAAAAGAAAAAAGAAAAAGGGAGGTGGTCTGGAAATGTAAATCATCTGCAGCTTGCTTGCCGGATGCTTGAAGCTCTGGATTTGATCCCAGGCACCTCAGTTGGGGATGCTGGCACACAGGTAACCTCAGCACTGAGAAGGCAGAGGTGGGTGGGTCTGCGTGTGTTCCAGGCCAGCCAGGACTACACAGTGAGACACACAGAATACTCTTCCCTCCGTCAGAAACCTCAGCTCTCTGCTGTGCCAAATTTAGCATCAGCCTTGTTCTTGTCTCCTGCAGATCTGTGGCGTCTTGGAGCAGTCCACCTCCCCAGCCTTGAGGCTGACCCCCATCCCAAGCCTCTTCCCTGACCTCCAGACCTACCTTCAAGGCAACACCCAGGTCTCTCGCAAGAAACTTCTGCCTGTGCTCCAGGAAGCCCTCTCAGCCTACTTTGACTCAAGGAAGATGCCTCCAGGGCAGCCTGAGGTAGTGGGAATGTCCAGGGAGCAGGCGGACAAGGAACTGGACAGGGCAGGTAACTCCCTGATGGCTGGACTGAGTCAGGATGACGAGGACCCTCCGCTGCCCCCCACGCCCATGAACAGCTTGGTGGATGAGTGCCCTCTGGATCAGGGGCTGCCTAAGCTGTCAGCCGAGGCTGTCTTTGAGAAGTGCAGCCAGATCTCACTGTCCCAGTCGGCCAGAGTCTCCCCATCAAAGAAGTGACTGTTGGGAGGGGTGGGGAGAGTGGAGGAGGTGGCTGCCCACCTCAGGTGCATGTTTGGAGATGTCTGACCATTTCAGCAAGCGTGTCTATTGCTCCAGGATCTGGTGTACTGTTCTCCTAAAGCTGGGAGGGAAGAAAGCAGCTGCTGTAAGAATGGCTTCCTGCCTCTCCCAGCCAGTCTCTACCAGTCAGACAAGTTTTATTATTTTATTATTTGATCTGCACTGATTTTCCTCTGTTCGAATTTTGATGGGTATGGTGTGATATGCCACTGTCCTAGCAGAGCGGGACTGAAGGAATGTAGACCCCATCTCCATGTCTTCAGAAGGCCCATGGGCAGAGCCAGGTCTGTCAGGAAACCAACTACTTGTCTTCTTGAATTCTCCGTTTCATTTTTTAAAAGTTCTTCTTGAGACAGAGACCCGTCTAGCCCAGACTTGCCTTGAACTTTGTATGTGTCTGAGGCAAGCCTTGAACTCCTAATCCTCCTGAGTGGAATTGTAGTCACGTATAACCAACCATACCTGACTAGTCTCTCATCTTTTTTTTTGTTTTGTTTTGTTTTTTTGAGACAGGTTTTCTCTGTAGCTTTGGAGCCTGTCCTGGAACTCACTATAGACCAGGCTGGCCTCGAACTCACAGAGATCCGCCTGCCTCTGCCTCCTGAGTGCTGGGATTAAAGTCGTGTGCCACCACTGCCAGCCTCGTGTCTCATCTTGCACCTGTGGCTGGACTTCCTATTTCTTTGCCTGCTTCTGTCCCAGGGTCACAGGAAGCCTGAGGAGACCCGGAGCATCAAGAGGTTCTTGGCTTCATGGAGCACCCAGGAAGGCTGTTAGTACCTTGTAGGCATTTTTTTTTCCTAGGAGGGCAGAACTTGATTGGGCCATGGATGTCTCCCGCCTCAGTGGCTCTGGCAGGTTCTCGTCTGTCTTTTCTGGTGTTGCTCATGTTAAAGAAAGCATGGGTGGGTCTTCTGGTGAGACATTTCCCTATCTGTAAATGAGGGTTAGGAGTAGATGTTCCCGGTATCCTGTGACCTGCCCCCTCTTTATGTCAGCCTTTCCCTCCTCTGCTGTCTTCCCTGGGAGTGCTCAGAGTTGCTGGATTGTGTGTGTTTATTTGTGATTGTACCAAGGGACTTAGCCTCATGTAGCATGTACAGGGATACATCATGAGCCGGCAGCGAGCTCTCTCCCAGTGACTAGTCTGCATGTGTGGTCTCTCCCTCTCCCCCTTTTTTTCAGCCAGCCTATTTTCCCTGTTCTTACCCCATTGAAATTGCAAACAATATTGATGAACTGTAGGATGTGGCAGTTTGGGGCAACCCGACTTCACTTTAGGGTATGATGTCTGTAGCCATTGGGAACGTGAACTATTGGTGCGATCACTGAACCAAAGGGATTGTGTCCTGTGACTTTGGTACTTTGTTTTGCATTTTTGTTTTGTATTAAATACTTTCTTCCTGTTTGAGGTCTTGTCTCTTTTTGTTATCGGGCCTGGAGAGTCTGAACAGCATGCAGCTCACCTAGCTCGCCTCCTTGTGCCCTTCTGATAGTGGCCCCACCTCTGACAAACCCCTCTCTCGCTCCTGCTCTGTTGACTCAGCTGGAGCGCTCAACCTTCCCTATGTGATTTCTGTCACATAGCTGTGCTTAAAATATTCAGTCATGGCCTCAGTTTGGTTTTTGTTGGTTTGTTTTTTGAACAGGGTTTCTCTGTGTCTCCCTGGATGTCCTTGAACTCGCTCTGTAGAGCAGTCTGTCCTGAAACTGAGACCCACCTGGCTCTGCCGTCCTAGTACTGAGATTAAAAGCATGCACCACCATGACCTGGCCTGTTTTGTTTCTTTTTTTTAAAACACTCTCCCAAACTGCCCTTGCTTATCAAACAACTGGAGCTAACTTTAGCAATCCTCCTGCGGAAGCCTCTCCTTGCTGAGCTGCGATGTGAGATGCCCAACTTGTCTTCTCTTTTCCTCATGCTGGGAAAGCAGGTCCAAGATAGACTTAAAGCCTTCGTGTGTGTGTGTGTGTGTGTGTGTATGTGTGTGTGTGTGTTTCTGGTGACTGAACCTAGCCTCATGCACGCTGGGCCCGTGTTCTGCTGCTGCCCTCTTTTTTTTTTTAAATACAATATTTTTATATTTATTATGTATACAATATTCTGTCTGTGTGTATGTCTACAGGCCAGAAGAGGGCACTAGACCTCACTATAGATGGTTGTGAGCCACTATGTGGTTGCTGGGAATTGAACTCAGGACCTTTGGAAGAGCAGGCAATGCTCTTAACCTCTGAGCCATCTCTCCAGCCCTGCTGCCCTCTTTTTAATGGTTGCTGCCTTTGAAGCTGCGGCTGTCCTAATCAGCAACCGCAGCTCTGCCGCTACCAGCGGCCAGGCTACAAGTAGCGCAGCCTGAGGAAATTCTGTTCCCTCTGGCACCATGCTTTCAGAGAGAACTTTCTAAGTCTCCATTCCCCCTAAAGATCTCGTGATTCAAAGGTTGAGGTAGAATCTTGCTCCCCGGAGAGTCTGAACAGCACGCAGCTCACCTAGCTCGCCTCCTTGTGCTCTTTCTGGTCCCTCCTTATAAACCCTTCTCCACCTGGCTCCGCCCTACTCCTTCCCGTCAGCTAGTTGCTGGCTCAGCCTCCAGACTGCCGGTAAATTTTATTTAGTCAAACACATCTTTGCATCATTAAACAAGTGTTCCGAGCATAAATAAAAGTAACACACCTTAAAATAATATTCTACAACAGTCTACCACTGACCAGTTTTAACTTTGTAAGACAGGGTCTCCCTAAATTGCCCAGGCTGGCTTTGAACTTGCAGTCCTGCCTCAGCCTCCTGAGTAGCAGAGGTTACAAGCCCTCACCAGAACCTGCTTTTAAAAGCTACCTGCTGGGGTTCCAAGATGATGTGGACAGAGGCACTCAGTGCCAAGATGACCACCTGAAGTTGATCCTTAGGTGGAAGGAGAGTACCAATCTCACAAGATGTCACACACACTAAATCATATTTTAAAAATAAGTTAAACCAGCTGGGCGGTGGTGGCGCACACCTTTAATCCCTGCAATTTGGGTGGCAGAGGCAGGCGGATCTCTGATTTCAAGGCCAACCTGGTCTACAAGAGCTAGTTTCAGGACAGGCTCCAAAGCTACAGAGAAACCCTCTGGGGACAAGGGGGCGGCGGTGAGGAGTAAAAGTAAAACCTAGCTCCTAAGGAACTGAGGCAGAAAGATCACCCATACTTTCCCCCCATCATACTGTTTGAATGTAAGACACTGAAAAAAATAAAGGTTTGGGGAGCTGCCTTTGTGGATAGGCACTTATTCAAGCAGGAGGACCCAGGTTCGGATCTCCAGAACACACAAAGGCTGGGCGGATTGTGCGTCCAGCTCTTGGGAAATTGCTGGGGTTAAACTGGCTAGCTAAAACTAGAAAAATCAATCAGTGAGCTCTGGATTCAATTGCATAGCCCAGCCTCAGATTTTCTGGAAAAGATTCTTATCCATCATTAGCTTCAGGCTTCCCCAGGAATGCAAAAACATAAAATTATCTTTTAACACCCCCTCCCCTTAAAAGAGCGAAACAAGGGACTTCCAAGTTACGAAGAATCTGGACTAGAGAACAACAAACGGCCACCCTAGAAATCTCACTCTCCACCCGAAAGCCCGCCCCCACACGAGAGGCTGGGCTTTGGGGCAGACCTGCTCCTTGGGAGGGGAGGTGGCAAAACCTGTTTGAAGATGAGGTTGCCTCCCTTCCACACCTCCTTAGAGGCCAGAGCAAAGGCTGAAACAGAAAAGGAAAGAGTGGTGGGGGCTGGGGTCACAGCCTCCTACCCTTCATAAAGTGTTGAGAGAACTCGGGACGCCGAGGAAGATGGGCACTGTGCAGGAAACGGGGAAACTGACATTAGGAGGAGCAGGGTGAGTAAGGGCTTGCCCTGACTACAGGCAGAGAGGGCGGTTCCTACCAGTCAAGGCTTCCCGGATTCCTCAAAGAAGAGCTCGAAGAGGAGGGACAGGGTGGTTTGAGGCAGGAACGTATACAGAATGGAACAATTCCACAGTTGAAAGTTCCTATCTTACATCGGATAGACCACCTTTCTCTTACTTATCAAACCCCCACTCTCTAGAATGGAAATCTGGCCCAGAGCTGAATTTTTTTCTTTCTTTCTTTTTTTTTTTTTTTTTTTCCGAGACAGGATTTCTCTGTAGTTTTAGAGCCTATCCTGGAACTAGCTCTTGTAGACCAGGCTGGCCTCGAACTCCCAGAGATCCGCCTGCCTCTGCCTCCCGAGTGCTGGGATTAAAAAGGCTTGTGCCACCACCGCCTGGCCAGAACTGAATTTATACCCGGGTTCTGCTTCCCAGTGAATCTGTCCTTTCTCCCTGTCTTTAGACGGGCCTCATTTTCCCAGCACAGTGGAGGGAAGGCGGGGCTGACCAGGTGCCATCTCCTAGTGCTTTTCTCAGGGTTAACTGGCCAGGTTTGTCTGGGCTCCCGCCAGTTGTGGTGTGGGACGCCTTCCGTGCCTACACTGCAGGTGAAGTCACTATCACAGAGGCACAGGGATTGCCTGATGGCCCTGCCTCTCTGCTAAACTCATCCGTAGGTGGTTTGATTCAGCCGAGTGGAAAAGGTAGAATGTCTGTATACAGAGACGAGTGTCCTCTGTGACACGTTCTTCCGCTAGTGTCTGCCACCTGCTGTCTGGCTCCTGTAGGATACTGAATAGGTTGTCTCATGATCTTTTCTTCTTGGGGGCCGGGGCTGATGTCAGGGCTGGGGAGAAGGCAGGAGCCGCAGAGCCAGGAGCAGCCCTGAGACTCGGAGAGCTGGAGCTGAGGGAAGAATGGCAAGACGAGGAGTTTCCCAGGTAAGGGAAGAGCCTTTTGCCTTCCTGTGGCTCTTCCAGAGGACCCAGATTTGATTCTCAGAACCCACATAGTGACCCACAACCATTCTTTACTCTAGTCCCAGGGGATCTGACACCTTCTGGGCTCCAAAGGCGCCGGGCACATGTGTGGTGCACAGATAAACATGTAGGCAAAACACGTAGCCACAGAAACAAAATCTTTAGGGGAGGGGAAGAGGCAAGGAAGAAAACAGTCAAGGTGGAGCGAGAAAGCTGAGGACACCTGCTGGGTGCTGGCATCTAAGTCTCTGTTCCATCCCTGCACGCTAGATTGCTTCCGGAGGAGGCTGGCTCAGCTGGAGATCCCGAAGACCCTCAGAGAGACTCACAGGCCGGTAGGGCAAGGCAAGTGGGAACTAGACCTCGAGTCTGACTCTACTCCTGGGGCTGTTTTGTTTTTTGTTTTTGGTGTTTTGTTTTGTTGGTTTTTTGAGACAGGGTTTCTCTGTGAATAGTACTGGCAATCCTGGAACTCACAGAAATCCTCCTGCTTCTGCCTCCCAAGTGCTGGGATTAAAGGTGTGCACCACCGCCGCCCGGCTTCTGAGGCTGTTTTTAGGCAAGAATCTTTACTGTGTAGCTTCTGTCCTTTGCAGTGCTCTTTCTCCTTTCCACTTGCCCTGTGTCTCTTTTCTGTCTCAAATTCACGGGTATTATCTTTTTTGTTGTTTTTGATTTTTCGAGACAGGGTCTCTCTGTCTGGCCCTGGCTGTCCTGGAACTCACTCTGTAGACCAGGCTGGCCTTGAACTCACACAGATCTGCCTGCCTCTGCCTCCTGAGTGCTGGGATTAAAGGCGTGGGCCACTACTGCTTAGCTGGTATTAGCTCCTTTAAAATTTTTATTTTAGGTGTTTTTTGTTACTGTTGTTTTGTCTGTTTGAAACAGTGTCTCCCTATGTAACCCTAACTAGCCTGGAACTCATCTGTAGACTAGACTGACTTTGAACTCAGAGATCTGCCTGTCTCTGCCTCAGGGGCACTGGGATTAAAGGTGTGTGCCACCACACCTGAGGTATTTTTTGACAGTCTCTACTCTGTAGCCCACGTGTAGTCTAAACTAGCCTCAAACTGGCAGCTATCAGGGCCAGAGAGATGGCTCAGTTAAAAGCACTGACTGCTCTTCCATTTGATTACCAGAATCCATGTGGTGGCTCACAACCAGGGGATCTGACACCCCTCCCTGGGCTCTTAAAGCAACAGGTACACATGTAGTGTAGAGACAAACATACATGAGAAAAACCCACACACATAGAAAGAAACAAGCAGACCAAACTTGCAGCATCCTGATGCCCCTGCCTCCCAGTGCTGTAGCTGCAGATGGGAACCACCACTCCTGGTTTCACGGCTTCTGTATATAGAAGTCCTTGTGTGTTCATTGGTTTGTCTTGATGTAGAGACTCATGTAGCCCAGGCTGCTCACTATCTTTTTTTAAAAAATATTTATTTATTATGTATACAGTGTTCTGTCTGTGTGTTGCCTGCAGGCCAGAAGAGAGCACCAGACCTCATTACAGATGGTTGTGAGCCACCATGTGGTTGCTGGGAATTGAACTCAGGACCTTTGGAAGAGCAGGCAATGCTCTTAACCTCTGAGCCATCTCTCCAGCCCTGCTCACTATCTTGATTCATAGTCAAAATGGCCTTTAACTTCTGAGCCTCTTGTCTCTTTTAGTGCTAGGGTCACAGGCCTTTGGCTCCATCCCACACAGGGCTGTTGAATCACCATCAACTGGCACAGGTTTTCCATTTGGGTATTTTTCCCCTCATGTCTTCCAGCCACAGGTACCCCCAGCACGCTGGCCCTGTGTGGCCAGCGCCCTATGCGGAAGCGTCTCTCTGCACCAGAATTACAGCTGAATCTGACCGAGGGAAGAGGAAAAACTGGAGCTTCTCCCAACCATTCTGAATCTTCCTCTTCGGATGGCAGCTTGGACCTGGAGGTGGATGAGCTGGAGACACCATCCGACTCCGAGCAGCTTGACAGCGGACATGAATTTGAATGGGAAGGTAGGCGCAAACCCAAGGATGGGGCTGATAAAATTGAAGCGGACAGAAATGTAGGGCAGGGAGAATGGATGGGATGGGATGTTAGGATAGTAAGCAGGGGCTGAAGTGATGGCTCAGTGGTTGAGAGCACTGGTTGCTCTTCCAGAGGACCTGGGTTTGAGTCCCAGCACCCACATGACAGCTGTCTATAACTACAGTCCCAGAGAATCTGCTGCCCTCTTCTGGCCTTCAAGGGCACTAGGCATGCATGTGGCGCATATACATACTTGCAGACAAAACACCCATACACATAAAATAATAAATAATCCCAAAAATAAATTATAGTAGCTGAGTGGACAGACCAGAAACATTTTCTCAGAAAGGAAAGGAACAGCTTCCAGAATGGACAGAAGATCAGCCAAGAGCTGGAAGGGGAAATTTGTTAAGAAAAAGGCCTAAGGCTGACATGGTGGTTCAAGCCTTTAATCCCAGCACTTGGGAAACAGAGGCAGGTGGATCTCTTGAGTTTGAGGCTAGTCTGGGACACATAGTGATACCTTGTCTCAAAAATAAGCAAAAAAGCAAACAGACTAACGAAAGAAAAATATTGAGGTTAAAAAAAGGGGGGGCACCGGGCGATGGTGGCGCATGCCTTTAATCCCAGCACTCGGGAGGCAGAGGCAGGCGGATCTCTGTGAGTTCGAGACCAGCCTGGTCTACAAGAGCTAGTTCCAGGACAGGCTCCAAAGCCACAGAGAAACCCTGTCTCAAAAAAATACACACAAAAAAAAGGGGGGGGGGGCGCTGGAGAGATGGCTCAGAGGTTAAGAGCATTGCCTGCTCTTCCAAAGGTCCTGAGTTCAATTCCCAGCAACCACATGGTGGCTCACAACCATCTGTAATGAGGTCTGGTGCCCTCTTCTGGCCTTCAGGCATACATGCAGAAAGAATATTGTATACATAACAAACTAAAAAACAAAAAGAGCCAGGTAATGGTGGCGTACTCCTTTAATCCCAGCACTCAGGAGGCAGAGGCAGAGGCAGGTGGATCTCAGTGAGTTTGAGGCCACCCTGGTCTACAAAGTGAGTTTCACAAAGCAAAGGGTATTGCACAGAGAAACTCTTCTCAAAAAAAAAAAAAAAAAAAAAAAAAAAAGTAAATGCCTGTCCCATGCTTTCCTGGACTAAGACTGAATTCTTACTACTGCTGTGTTTGGGACAGGAGTAGGATCTCTATTGTAACCTAGGCTGGTCTCAAACTCAAGATCCTTCTCGTCTTGTGGCCCCCCCCCCAAGTGCTGGAACTATGGTCACCAGATGCCACCTGACTGGCCTGAGGTTATCAGAACAAAAGGCTGGAGGGGGGACAGGGGGAGGAGTGGGGTGCTGCAGGCCTGTGATCCAGCTCTAAGTCGGGGGTGGAGGAGGAGTGGGGTGCTGCAGGCCTGTGATCCAGCTCTAAGTCGGGGGTGGAGGAGGAGTGGGGTGCTGCAGGCCTGTGATCCAGCTCTAAGTCGGGGGTGGAGGAGGAGTGGGGTGCTGCAGGCCTGTGATCCAGCTCTAAGGCTGAGGTGGGAAGATTGCCAGGAGTCTGAGGACAGTCTAGGCTCCAAAGGGAAGCTTGTCTCCCCGATGAACTAAACAGACACATAAGGTGCCCTGCTCTTAGGAAATCGTAACTGCCTAGAAGTAATCCAGCTGGAGGTCGGGCTCTGTGTGGCTGTTCAGGACAGCGAGGAGATGCTGAATCAAGGGTCACGTTTCTCAGGGTTAGAGAGGGCTGTTCTAGTAGACATAGTGAGTCAGGAGTGGCGCCCTGGGGCGTTCAAAGCTTGAAGCCTGACTAGACACGGAGACCTAGGAGGAAGAGCGTGAAAAGCTAGCGCTGGGTTATGCTGGCAAAGTTTGTGTCATGGTGGCTGCTATGCTAAGGGGTTTAGACTTCCGCAGACAATGAGGAAAGACAGGAAGGTTTAATCATGGGATATCTGGTCACGCTTAATGGCTATAGACTGAAAACAACCTCCTTTGGCAAAGTCCTTGCCACACAGGCATGAGCCCCTGAGCTACATCCCCACAACCCAGTTTTAAAAAGCCAGAGCTGGCTGCGGTTGCTAGCACACATTTTTTTTTTTTTTTGTCTGTTTGTTTGATTTTTGTTTTTTCAAGACAGGGTTTCTCTGTGTAGCCCTGGCTCTCCTGGAACTTGCTCTGTAGACCAGACTGGTCTTGAACAGTTCCACCTGCCTCTGTCTCCCAGTGCTGACATTAAAGGCTGCCACCACCACCCAGCTGCTGGCACAAATCTTTAATCCCAGCTCTCAGGAGGCAGATATGGGCAGTCTCTGTGAGTCAGAGGCCAGCCTGATCTACTTATTGAGTTTCAAGGATAAATAGAAACATTCCGTTTCCAAAAACCTAAACACACACACAGACACACACAAAATAACAGCAATAACAATGAACAAAATGATTAATCAAGAAATTAATTAATGAGTTTGAAGCCAGCCTGGGCAGCAAACAGTGAGTCCTATGGCAGCCAAAGCTACAGGGTGAGACCCTGTCTCAAAAAGAGAGGAAGGAAAGAAGTAAGAGCCTGTGAGCTAGAGACTGTCCGTGAAGCCCCCAGCTACCGGGCGGGCTAAGGTGGGAGGACTGAAAGCTCAATACCTACATGGAATACAAATTGAGACTTCATCTAAAAGAAAGAAGGAGGTGTGGGAATGTAGCTTAGGCCAGAGTGCTGCTTGCCTATTATGCCCAGAGCCCTGGGTTTGAGCCCTGGTAGAAGCTGTGCATGGATCGGCGCACCTGTAATCCCAGGGGTTGGGACGCACAGACAGAAACTCAAGGTCATCATTGGTTATGTAGTGAACTGAAGACTGGTCCAGGTAGCTTGAGATTGAGGAGAAAGAGAGAGAAGGAAAGAGAGAGGGGAGAGAGAGAGACAAGAGAGCATCCTAAGGAAAAGGGGAAAGTTAGGGAAAGATACAAAAAGTTGAGTTCATTGAGTAGTCCCAGCACTCAGGAGACAGAAGTAGGCAGCTCCCTGAGGCCAGCCAAGGGCTACACAGAGAAATCCTGTCTGGGGAAAAGAGAAGAAAAAGAAAAGAAATATTGAAACATGAGAGAGTAAATAGTATATTCAGTATATGCAGTAGTGGACACCTGGTAATCCTAGCACTCAGACTGGGCCATGGTGGCGCACACCTTTAATCCCAGCACTTGGGAGGCAGAGGCAGGCGGATCTCTGTGAGTTCGAGGCCAGCCTGGTCTACAGAACGAGTTCCAGGACAGCCAGAGCTACACAGAGAAACCCTGTCTCAATAAATGAATGAATGAATGAATGAATGAGTAAGTAAATAAATCATCCTAGCACTCAGAAAGGTGAGGCAGAAGAACTGAGTTGGAGACTAGCCTGAGCCACGCAGTGGGACCTTCTCTCAGAAACTCAAACAACAAAAATTTGAGGAGAAACTCCAACAAACCAGCAAATTACAAGAAATCTGCCTTGTGCATCTCCCCCCACCCAAAACTGTGTTTTAGATGATTTGCCTCGGGCAGAAGGCCTGGGGGCCAGCGAGGCAGCTGAGAGGCTGGGCCGGGGTTGTGTGTGGGACATGGCTGGAGAAGATGGCCACCGCTGGAGAGTGTTCCGGACAGGACAGCGAGAGCAGCGAGTGGACATGACCATCATTGAGCCCTATAGGAAAGTGCTCTCTCATGGAGGTAATGACAGGCAGACTGGGCATGAAAACTATGGCATTGCGGGCCAGTGAGTCAAGGTGCTTGCCATGCGTGCCTGGCAACCTGGGTCTGATCCCCAGAACCCAGGGAGGGGTGCAAGGAGAACTAACCCCGCTAGCTGAAGTTGTCCTCTGACCCCCACATGGACCCATTCGTGCATGTACACAATAATAATAAATGGAAACATGAGCTGTGGCAACAGCAGCACTGAGAGGGCCCAGCAGACAAGAGGTCCTGTTGCTCCCGCAAAGCAGCTGGACTTCCCAGCAATCACATGACAGCTCACAACTGCCAGTAACTCCAGCTCCAGGTGCTCTCACAAGCTCTTCCCTTCCCCATGGTGCACATGCATACATGCAGGCAACACACTCATACACCACATAAAAAACACACACACAAAGAAACCTCTGGCAGCTTGACTACTGTTCCGTAGCTGGAGACTCAGTTGTTAGGTTTAGCATCCTTCCTGACTTCCCAAGACTCAGTATCCCTTATCCTAAGTAGAAGTACTATTTCTTTACAGATTTGTAACTGAGTAAGTTTTTCTCATATTGGTCCCCAGGTTACCATGGTGATGGCCTCAATGCTGTCATCCTCTTTGCTTCCTGCTATCTACCCCCAAGCAGCGTTCCCAACTACACCTATGTCATGGAACACTTGTTCAGGTGAGGTGGAAACCCAAAAAGGCTTGTAAAGGGGACTAAGGGAGGAGAGTGGCAAAGACCCCTGGTCGAGAATCTCTGCATTCATGCGTCTGAGCCCCTGAACACACAGCATACACCTCCGCTGCAACGTTGTCCCCAGGTATATGGTGGGAACTCTGGAACTGCTGGTAGCTGAAAATTATCTGCTCGTTCACTTGAGTGGAGGCACACGCAGGGCCCAGGTACCGCCTCTGGGCTGGATACGCCAGTGTTACCGCACCTTGGATAGGAGGTGAGACCCCAGGGCAAGAGGGACACAGCTCTCTGCTATGGTGTCCTCATTTTTTCTATTGTTTTCTTCTTCCATTTGATCCCATTGTTGTTTTCCCTCTTTCTTTCCTGAGAATGACTTGCAACACACCCCATGTTGTCCTCAAGGTCAAGGTTGCCCAGCCCAGCCTTTTGAGTACTGGGATCGTGGGATCACTGGCCTGGGTCACCATCCCTACTCCCTCCTTTCTTTGTCCTACATCTCTTCAGAAGTGTCTCCTGTTAGCGCACTCCCAGCACTTGGGAGGCAGAGGCAGGCGGATCTCTGTGAGTTCGAGACCAGCCTGGTCTACAGAGCTAGTTCCAGGACAGGCTCCAAAGCCACAGAGAAACCCTGTCTCGAAAATCCAAAAAAAAAAAAAAAAAAAAAGAAGTGTCTCCTGTTGTAGCCCGTCGAGTCAGGGCCGTCTAGCCCTTAGGACTAAGTGCACTGTGGACAGGTCACTTAGCTTTTCTGTTCAGTTCCTTGTGACTCCCAAGGCACGCTGCCCGCACCCGCAGTCTCTCCCCCTTTCCCCAGTCTTGCCACTTCCCTTCCACATCTCCACTGCTTTCTCTTCATCTTCCTTCATCCCCGATGTTTAAATCATTCCCCTCATTGTGTTTGGTTTTTGTTTGTGTGTTTTTTGTCTTTCAAGACAGGGTTTCTCTGTATAACAGTCCTGGGTGTGCTGGAATTCTCTCTGTAGACCAGGCTGGCTTCAAACTCACAGAGATCTTGAAGGCGTGCGCCACCACCGCCACTACCCAGCCATTTATTTATTTTTATTGGAAATAGGGTTTCATATAATTGAGGCTCACCTTGAACTATCTATGTAGCCAAAGGTGACCCTGAACTCCTGGTCTTCCTGCCTCTCTGCCTCCCCCCAGTGCTTGGATAACAAACAGGTGTTATCACCACGTCTGTCGTGGCCATCTCGCCCTTGTTTAATTTTCTTCTTGAATCGTTTTCATTTTTCCTCCTTGCTGGTCTTTTTCCTACTTAAGAGCTTTGCTGTTTCCTGTTTGGAGGAGGAGTTCATTTTATATAGGGGCTCATGTAGCCTAGGTTGGCTTGGAATTCTCAGTGTAGCCCCAGTTGTCCTTGAATTCCTGACCTCTTTGCTTCTGCCGGGGTCACAGCAGAGTGCTCAGATCACAGGCACCACAGGTACACCCAACTTCCTCTCTGACTTTTATGTCGCTTGGGCTGCTTGGTGGAAACGGAGAAAGGAATCTGTGTGGGCTGGAGGGAACTGAGTTGCAGAGACAGAGGAGCTAGGAAAGGAACATCCCCTAAGTTTAGAGTAGAGAGGGCTGAGTAAATTGGGACAAGCTCAAGGCATGGGGATTAGGCACAGCTGCCAGAGAAATTTGGAAGAGAGACACCGAGGAGCCTGCAGCGTTGAAGATAGCCCACCTGTTCCATGGACTAAGGCGGAACAGGGAACATAAAGGTCATATTGGATTCTTCCTCAGGCTTCGGAAAAACCTTAGAGCCCTGGTGGTTGTCCACGCTACGTGGTATGTGAAGGCATTCCTGGCACTGGTTCGGCCCTTTATCAGGTACTAGTTCAAGACACAACTGTAGACATCCCTTTCTCTATTGTCACTACTGCCGGTAAGGAGGTGGTCCCCTACTCCTTTTCAGCCCTGCCATCCTGCTTGCCCCACTTCTCTGAGATCCTCCAGTGCAGTCTCCCGATACAGAACATAATTGATGTATTCTCTCTTCAGTTCCAAGTTCACACGAAAGATCCGATTTCTGGACAGCCTTGGGGAGCTGGCTCAACTCATCTCCCTAGATCAAGTCCACATCCCTGAAGTTGTCAGACAGTGAGTCCTGCACTTAAGGGTGCTGGTTGTCCTGTTTCTTAGTGTCTCTGGGGAGATAGAAAGAACTAAGACACGTAGGGGGAAACTGCATACACCTAGAGAAGAAGTTAAGGACACTATTATATTTGTCAAGAACAGTGAAGGGGGCCAAGGAGATGACTTAGTGGGCAAAGGTACTCGCTGACAAGCTTGACAACTTGAGTTTGACTTCCAGACCCTAGTGGTGGGATAAATCCACGGCATGCATGTGTGCACATTCATAAATAAATTAAACCCGGTTTTGGTATGTAAACAAAACTTAAAGAACAAATAAAAAATTATTCAAGGGACACTGAGGAGGCATCAAACAAACAAACATTAAAACAAATTATGAATAGGTAACCCAGCAGCAAAGAGACAGTAGCCAGTGGGGAGTATGTCAGTGAGCGGAAAAGGAAAGCGACTCAAGCGCCACATTTCTAGCTCCTAATTCCCTTGGCTTCTGTCCCCCAACCCTCTGTAGGCTGGACCAGGATCTCCATGGCTCAAAGGCACCTAACACAAAACTGGACAAGGGGCCGTAGACTCAGGCCAAGATGGTGAATGCTCTGCACACTGGAGCTGTTCTGTAAATCATCTCATCCTGACCCCCTGCCCCAAGTTCCACTGGATCCCCGCTTCTGGACACTGCCTTCAAGCTGGGATTTGAGGGTGGGAACCCTATATGTGGGGTGACTTGCACTTCGGCTTCCAAAAGGAAGACCAAGTGTGGTACTGGAAGAGCAGGGCTCTGGGTTTTAATTCTGCTTTAGCTATAAAACATGTGGGTCTCATATTCCTTCTCTGTAATCAAAACCTCTGGGATCCTTCCCAGATGGTTGTAAGATGGCAGCCGTTTGAGGGGAGGTGGAGGGAAGGTGAGGGTTTAACCAACAACCACAGCCAGCCTGTCTGCTGGGATCCCAGGAGCCAGCTTGCAGACTCTTGAAGAGCCAATCCCTTAGTCTGCTCCTGTGATCCTGGGAAGAATTGCTACCAAAGCTGGCGTTTTCACCCTTGTTAGTAAATTCAGACCTGTAGCCTTTAATAAACTGTGATGGGAGATTTAAGTCGAACAAGTTTCCTCCAAGTTCTTACATCATAATCCACCTTTCGGTTCTGGCACAGAATTCTTGCTCACCAGAGTTCCTGGTGATTTTTTAGCTCAGCCCCTGGGGCTGCTGGCCCTGTGCGGGAAGAGCACTTAGGGGAGGGGCGTGGCACGCGCCTTGGGGAGGGGCGTGGCCCGCGCCTTGGAGCACCCTTTTGGTCGGTTCACAGGACCTCGAGACCTGGAGGGTTGGTGGAGAGTGGAAGGGAGGGAGAGAAGGTAGACGCCTGGGCCTACCTCTCGACCTTCCCAGCCCCATGGTCCCCGCCGCCTGCATGCTGCTCTGGGCCCTGCTACTTAGTTTGGGGCTCCGGGCGGCGGGGGCCCAAGACCAGACGTCAAACCCAACGTCAAACCCAACGTCAAACCTGACCTCAAACCCAACCTCAAACCCGACCTCAAACCCAACCTCAAACCCGACCACGAACACAACTGGGATGCCGCGGATCAGCGTCCGCTTTGGCCCAGCCCGCAGCCGCCGGAGCACAAGCGTCACTATCCGGAACAGTGTACACCGAAAGGTGAAGGTAACTCTAGAGGATGATAATGATGCGCTAGCCACTGCTGACCGCCTGGCTGCCCCGGCAGCAGCTGAGCTCCTGTCCACTGTGTCAGGTATTAGCCGGTCATCAGCGTCCAACTTCAATGAGTATGATGGCTCCTTGGAAGAGGGAGCCGTGATTGATGCCAAAAAAACCACCTACCCTGCAACTCTCACTTCGACCTCCAGTACTATGAGTGTTAGCACAGCCCCCGGGAGGTTTGTAGCCAATAGCCAGGAGCGAGAGATTAGGATGACCACCACCGATCTGCCACCCCTCTCTTCAAAGCCTGTGGACCTGACTTCCGAGACTCTCGAGAGCACCCTGCACCAGTGGTCGACACCTGGGTCCACCCCGACCCCGTGGCGAAAAGCATCGCCCACAGCCATGCCATCTCCTGAGGATCTGCGAGTGATGCTGATGCCTTGGGGCCCATGGCACTGCCACTGTAAGTCGGGTACCATGAGCAGGAGCCGCGCCGGAAAGCTGCATGGTATTTCTGGGCGCCTTCGAATTGGGGCACTGAACGAACTCCGCACGGAGCACCGGCCTTGCACCTACCAGCAGTGCCCTTGCAACAAGCTCCTGGAGGAGTGCCCTCTGGACTCCAGTCTCTGTCCTGACAGTGGCTGCAGTTCACCCACCACCGGGATGAGCACCACCTCTCCTCAGGCCCCTGTACACCTGAGACGCAGACCCATCCTCCCACCCACTAGCCCGAGCCCTAGCCCAGCTCTTGCCTTTTGGAAACGTGTCAGGATCAACCTAGAGGACATCTGGAATAGCCTTTCTTCAGTGTTCACAGAGATGCAACCAGTAAGTTGTTTTGCTGAAGAGCAGGGCGTTCCTTGACGGATTTGAAAAGTCGTGGTGTCCCAAATCTTGTTGCTAACACAGGCAGTGTGCTCGTGGGAGCTGTTACTGACTTACCTGTGTAGTTACTGAGTTGTAACGTGCACTGGTTATCCTTGGCCCATTTGGTGTTTTTGGTTGTTTTGTGGTTTTTCTTTTTTTTGGGGGGGGGGGGTTCTGAGACAAGGTTTCTCCATGTAGCCCTGGCTGTCCTGGAACTTACTACATAGACCAGGCTGACCTTAAACTCAGACAGATCCTCCTGCCACTGCACCTGGAACTTTTTTTTTTTTTTAATATTTGTGTGCATGTCTGTTGTGTGTCACTAAGACCTTGTGGAGGTCAGGACAACTGGTAGGAGCTCGTTCTCTCATTCCACCATGTGATTTCCAGGGGTCAAACTCAGGTGGTCAGCACTAGAGTGATCTTGACAGCCCCACATGGTCTCTTATAAAAGCTCAGGATGGCCTCGAACTTTGCATAGCCAAGGGTGCAACCACTTCTGGTTGTATTCTGGTTGTAGAGTGCTGGGATAACAGACGTGTAACAACCATGTCTTATCACTTTTTGAATATTTACTGGTCATCAGATTCTTAATTTCTTTTTTTTAAAAAAGATTTATTTATTATGTATAGTGTTCTGCCTGCATATATGCCTGCATCCAGAAGAGGGCACCAGATCTCATTATGAATGGTCATCATGTGGTTGCTGGGAATTGAACTCAGGATCTTTGGAAGAGCAGACAGTGCTCTAACTGCTGAGCCATCATTCTAGCTCCTGGTTATCAGATTATTATTGACCAAATAAAGACTTCTTTACCTTTTTTCTTTTTGAGAATCTTAGAGTCTTGGCTAACCTGTACAACTTTCCTAACATGCTTGGCTATAAAGACTCAATTCATAGACAATGGACCTGGGGCATATTAACCGATTAATGATTAAGAGTTTAAAAAAATCATTGTGTAAATGTATTTTGCCTGTGTCTATGTCTGTGTAGCATACATTCCTGGTGCCCACGGAAACCAGAAAAGGGATGGTTCTCTGGAACCGTTGTTACAGAGGATTGTGAACAGCCATGTGGGTGCTCGAACTTGAACCCTTATTCTCTGGAAGGGCAGCCAATGCTGAGCCATCTTAACTGCTGAGCCATCTCTCCAACTCTGATCAACACAGTTTTTTTTTGGGTTTTTTTTGTTTTTTTTTTTTTTTTTGAGACAGGGTTTCTCTGTGGTTTTGGAGCCTGTCCTGGAACTAGCTCTTGTTGACCAGGCTGGTCTCGAACTCACAGAGATCTGCCTGCCTCTGCCTCCCGAGTGCTGGGATTAAAGGCCTGTGCCACCACTGCCCGGCTGATGAACACAGTTTGATTTAATGCATTATAACAGTAACAGCCAATAGCTGAGCTCTCACTCCAGATATGGCACTTGAATCTGCACTCAGCTTATAGAGCTGTATTTTGTTTACTGATGAAGAGACAGGTTTACAAGCCAGTAGGGCTGGGGTAGGTAATTCCGTGATCTTTCCTAGTCCATGCAAAGGTAATAGGTTCAGTTCTTTCACTGAAGAAAGAACATAGTGACAGCCACAAAACTGAAACCAGCTTTCCCACCAGGACCCAAAGGACTGTCCTTTTGGGACTCTCTCTACCCAGCAACTTAAAATTTCTCAAAGAAGCTGGGTGTGGTGGTGCCACCTTTAATCCCAGTGCTTGGGAAGCAGATCTCTTAGTTCAAGGCCAGTCTGGTCTAAGTAGTGAGTTCAGGACAGCCAGAGCTACACAGCGAGACCTTGTCTCAAAACAACAAAGTTCCTGACGGCTCAGACTGACTCTAGTCTCAGTCGCTAGGGGTGACTGGCAGGGAAAAGACTCAATAAACACAGAGCATATTTGGTGATTTAGCTGGTTCCTATTTTTGTTTTCCTCCTGGGGAGTCCAATTCCATTTTTAATATAAAAATAAAGCACTTGGGGCTGGAGATATATGGAGCTTGGTTAGTTGAGTCCTAGGCTGGATTCCCAGCAGCACAGACGGGGATGTTATAATCATGGGCTGGTAGGTGAGGGAACTGAAGCTCCTGGTCAGGGGACTGGACATGCGACTCAGCACGTAAGGGCATTTACTGCTCTTCCAAGGGACACCAGCTCCATTGCCAGCACACCCGTCAGGCATGCCAACCACCTGGACCCTGTGGGTACCTGCACTCAGACACACGGACACACACACAATCAATAAGTTCCAAAAAAACCTACCCAACCAACCAAACAAAAACATAAAAGACAGAACCTAAGTTCCAGGTCCAGTCAGGGAGATGACTTGGCAAATAAAAAAGTGCCACTGTATGGCCATGCCCCCATTCCCACAAAAAAAAAAAAAAAAATTTGAGGACAGGGTCTATATAGCCTTTTCCAGGCTGGAACTCACTGTATAGATCAGTCTGGCCTCAAGTCCCAAGTGCTAATATTAAAAGTGTGTGTAATACCTAACAAAATTAAAATAAAACATGAAAAAATTCAAGGCCACCCTGGACTACATAAGACCCTATTTTCTAAAAAAAGATAAACGGAATAAATGGAGAAAGCTAAGGAGAGAGCAGAGCTGGGGAGACGGCCAGGGGTGAAATGCCTGCTGGGCAACGGGAGGAAAGTCCAGAGCCCCAGGCGCCCCCGTTTATGGAGTCATGTGTGGGCTCCAGTTCAGTGAGACACCAGACATCTCACACACATACACACATGCACACACGCACACACAAACGGAGACATGGAGAGAGACACACACACACTTGAAGATATTAGACAACTACACGCATACACACACAAAGACAACAGACATCAACTATACACACGCACACACACGGAGACACCAGACATCAACTATACACACGCACACACACGGAGACACCAGACATCAACCACATACACACGCACACACACGGAGACACCAGACATCAACCACATACACACGCACACACACGGAGACACCAGACATCAACCACATACACACGCACACACACGGAGACACCAGACATCAACCACATACACACGCACACACACGGAGACACCAGACATCAACTATACACACGCACACACACGGAGACACCAGACATCAACCACATACACACGCACACACACGGAGACACCAGACATCAACCACATACACACGCACACACACGGAGACACCAGACATCAACCACATACACACGCACACACACGGAGACACCAGACATCAACCACATACACACGCACACACACGGAGACACCAGACATCAACCACATACACACGCACACACACGGAGACACCAGACATCAACCACATACACACGCACACACACGGAGACACCAGACATCAACCACATACACACGCACACACACGGAGACACCAGACATCAACCACATACACACGCACACACACGGAGACACCAGACATCAACCACATACACACGCACACACACGGAGACACCAGACATCAACTATACACACGCACACACACGGAGACACCAGACATCAACCACATACACACGCACACACACGGAGACACCAGACATCAACCACATACACACGCACACACACGGAGACACCAGACATCAACCACATACACACGCACACACACGGAGACACCAGACATCAACCACATACACACGCACACACACGGAGACACCAGACATCAACCACATACACACGCACACACACGGAGACACCAGACATCAACCACATACACACGCACACACACGGAGACACCAGACATCAACCACAAACACACGCACACACACGGAGACACCAGACATCAACTACACATACATGCACACACACCCCAAACCAGCAGGGTTGAGGAAATGGTTTGTAGAGGGTAAGTAAGGAAAATATCTATTGATTATAATCTCTCCTTTTCTGTTTTCTTGCCTTCCCCAGATAGAAAGAACCCAGCGGTGATGGCCACGTCAGCTTTGAGAGATGTCTGCATTGTAACCTCCCTTTTCAACCCCTGAACCCACTATATATTTTTAATACAGAAAAAACCAGAAAATACATATTTTGGTCCTATTTTTCTTTTTGGTGGTGACCGGGTCAAGCCCAGGGTTCTACACCTGCTTTCCACTGGTCCTTGTGTCTTTTTGGTTTATCAAGACAGGAGACAGGGTTTCACTATGTAGCCTGCACTGTCCTGGAACTTGCTCTGGCTTCTGGTCTTGTGTCCTCCCAGAAGCACTTATGCACGGAGGTTAGAGCCAGCAGCCTGTAGCTGGCTACTCTCTGTCTTCCGAGACAGAAGTGCTCACCATTCCCAGTGCTGTCTGAAACAAATGCATCAGTTCTTTGAGACAGGGTCTTATTTTGTAAGTTTGAGGCCTCAACTCAGAGATCTGACAGCCTTTTTTTTTTAATTAATTAATTAATTAATTAATACAGTATCCTGCCTGTAGGCCAGAAGAATGACCAGATCTCATTATAGGTGGTTGTGAGCCACCATGTGGTTGCTGGGAATTGAACTCAGGTTCTCTGGAAGAGCAGTCAGTGCTCTTAACCGCTGAGTGGTCTCTCCAGCCCCCTCTGCCAGCCTCTCGGATGCTGGCTAAAGGTGTGTGCCATCACACCTGGCCAAAATAAGTAGTTCTGAAACACCAAGGAAAGGGAATAGCCAGAACCCACTTGAGACTGTGGTGGCTTTCCTTCCTTCCCTACCCAGATTCAGTCCTTGTCAGGAAACGCCATGCTGGTACAAAGTCCCATCTCAGCCACTTGCAGAGTTTCTGCCATCAGCCACGTCCATTTTTAAATTAAAAAAAAAAAAATTCTAGATAGGGATTCTCTGTGTAACAACCCTGGCTGTCCTGGAACTCACAGAGATCCTCCTGCCTCTGCCTCCCGAGTGCTGGGATTAAAGGCATGTGCCACTAGGCCCAGCTATCTTTTTTTCTCCCAAGCCCATCTTTTGATCTAACAAACATTTGTAGTGATTACTCTGCAACTATTTTTGCTTAATTCTTTTATTGGAAAAATGTATCTTAAAAGTCCATCAAGTTCTGAATATAAATTATGACTGTCAACCCATTCCAATCACCTTGGTAAGTGGTGGTGGCATACACATTAGAGAAGGTAGCCTGAGGCAGGAGACCATCAAAGAAAGAGAAGACTGTGCCCCAATTAGTTAACAAAACTGGAGCTTGGGGTTCACCCCCAGTGTCCAACCTCTGGCCACTGGGACCTGACGTTCAGGGCCTTCCTTGGAGCACACTGCCTGGTGGGCACAGGTCCACCATGCCTGCAAGTGGTCGTGTAGCCTCTAACTAGCAGGTGAGCTTCCAGCGAGGCAGGCCTGAGGGGAATGGCAAGGAAGCGAGCCAGGAATGGACATTCACGACCAATGCTAGAGTCTGAAAGTCTACAGGGAGCACATTGAGCTTTGGACAAGGGAAAACCTCAGTCACTAGGTGAGGGGTAAAACTGCCCGGGGTCAGCAGGAGGGGACCAGTTCCCACAGCCCTGACCCACTGCCACACAACAACTTCCTATTACAGAGCTAATGAGACCCCAGCCCGCCTCTCTAGGACGGGGCAGGCGCTCATCTGTCTTGTTCTGCCTTTCTAATCAGACCGCAAAGAAAGGGCCAGAACAAAGAGACCTGAGAAAACAAAGGGCCTAAAGACTCTGCTCCTGCGGTACTCCCATGTAGAGCAGGAGCTTTAGCCGCGTGCCACGCCAAGTGACACTTCCAACCAAAGTCCCTGAGTCTTACGCTGGGTTTGAGGACCTTAGCAGAGGAGCTCAGCACGTGGGCACATAACCAGTTCTCTGCAGTCCTGATCCCTCCTCTCTCATCCCAGCTCACCCTGTTCGCGTCTCCGCACTGTGGGAGGCCCTCTTGCAGAGACCAAACACAGAGGCACATTGAACACGTCTGTCACAGAAACCTGAGCCCGTGCGAGCACAAGCAATACATCTGAAGGAAAGACGCGCAGCTCTGCTGAGCCCGCTCCGTGAGGGCACTAGCTCGCCCAAGGCTCAGGGTGAACAACCAGGCTGGTGGAGGGTGGGGCATGTGGAAATCGCTTGACTCTCAACTGCGGGTAATTCTGTCCCTAGGAGACACTTGGCAATTTCTGGGGGCATTTTGGTTGCCACACTGGGGTAGGCTGGAAATGCAGCCCACACTGCTTTCAGCTGTTTGGGTTGAAAAGCTAGGCCTCCATAAAGGATCTCAAAACCTGTTGCTCGAAGAGGGCTTCCAACCAGTCCACCCCACCGCTGCATTCCTAACAGGAAGTCCGCCCTGAGGTCTTGGCTTTTATACACGGCCCTCCTCTTCCTTTCACCTGGCCAGCAGGGAGCTGACAGAGGACAGGCCAGGACTCCCAGTCTTTAATGTGGTCAAATTAAGATCTGCTCCTCACTTCTAATTCAGTGAGAAACAGTAAAATCCCTCAAAGGGATGGGGTGAGGCCTGAGATAGCAGCGGGATGGGGTAATTAAAAGAACTCATCTTAAATTAAAATTTTAATTAAAAAAAGAATATTTCTGGGAAGCTATTAATACTACAGAAGCACGGGATTAGAGGCCTAACTGGACCAAGACCCTGGTGCCGGCAGAGACGTGCAGGGCTGTGAGCTTTCACCTGAAATCCAGCGTGTACCGGGCAGCGGTAACTCCGCCCCTTGGCCTCTGCAGTGCTCATTCCAGACGGAAAGAGGGCAGGGAGGCAGCAGTGGTCCCCTCACCTACCCGCCTCCTTTAAAAAGTAAAGGCAAGAAGTTTAAACAGGTGGCACCCGACCTTCATTCAGGAGCAGGGAACTCATTCCAGATTCCCAGAGAACCCCCAGCTCAGATCTAGGGTGCCCAGGGCTTCAGCTGACTCCTCTGGCCTACCAGTAGACACTTGGTCAGTCCTGCTGCCTTGAGCCCATCTCCAGGAGGGGCAGAGGCCAGAGGGAGGAGAGGGAGTCCAGCCCCCATGCCGTTGGAGGCACTTGTTAGGAAGGGGGGAGAGGTGGAGCCCTTGGGTCACTGGTTGTGGAAGGGATCTGGTGTGGGCAGCATTTCTTCTGGGCTGGACACGGAATGGGAACTGCAGAGCCTGAATTAAAAAAAAAAAAATCAACTCTTGATTTCACACAATAGCTCAGGCTGCTCTCAAACATACAGTAATCCTCCTGCCTCAACTTCCAAAGTGCTAGGATTATAGGCATGTGTTGGGGAATATTATTCTCAGGTGTGTGGCTTTTGTTTATGTTGCATTTGTTTAACTCTGTGAAGCTGTCTTACTGAGCCTGTCTAAAACACCTGATGGTCCTAATAGATGGACAGCCAATAGTGAGACAGAAGCAGGGATGGGTGGCACTAGCAGGCAGAGAGTATAAATAGAAGGTGAACTCTGAGAGGAGAATAAGGAGGAGCCAAAGAACAAGAGGGGAGGACATCAGGGGCCAGCTATATTAGTGGAGAAAGGTATATACAAAAATAGAGAAAGATAAAAGCCCAGAGGCAAAGGACGTCAAGATAATTTAAGAAAAGCTGGCGGGGCTGGAGAGATGGCTCAGAGGTTAAGAGCATTGCTTGCTCTACCAAAGGTTCTGAGTTCAATTCCCAGCAACCACATGGTGGCTCACAACCCTCTGTAATGGGGTCTGGTGCCCCTTCTGGCCTTCAGACATACACACAGACAGAATATTGTATACATAATAAATAAATATATATATAAAAAAAAGAAAAGCTGGCAAGAAACAGTCCACACCAAGGCCAGGCATTCATAAATAACAATAAGCTTCCATGTGGTTTATTTGGGAGCTGGGTGGTGGGCCCCTCAAAAAGCCAAAAGAGTAAAACACCCACAACAGGCATGAACCAGTGTCTGGCCAAACTGTTTTTAAAGGAAGATCTGGAGCCAAACACAACAGTACTAGTGGGCCTTAGAAAAGTTTCCAGAAGGAGGATCCTGAATTAAAGGTCACCCTGGGCTACAAATTGAATTTGAGTCATTTCGGCTCCCTACAAAATCCTACTGGACCAGAAGGAAAAAGCAGTTTGCCCTCAAAGAAAACAAAGCCCGAGGGAGAAGGTGCTATACGGGTGCCCATCTTTGTGGGGGAGCAGAAGGGAGACAGCTCCACTATGTAGCCCGCCACTGCCTCCCCAGTGCTGGGTTACAGATACATGCTACCAAGTGGACGTTTTAAGCTCTCCAGAAGGCTCTTTCCTCAACGTTTTTCTTTGGTTTTTGAGACTGGGTACTGCACAGCCTAAACTGACCTTGACTTCACTACACTGACAGAGAAGCTTGAACTTGACCTTGGGTTTGCTGGGCGGGTCGCTGGGTGTGTGCCACCATCTCCCCACCCCACACCTTCCTGCAGAGGTCCTACTTTTCCTGATCCTGCTGCCTTGCATTTTCACTTTCTCATTCTCGCATCAAAGGATCGCGGTCTGAGGCAGGCCGCAGGGAGTGCCTGCACGGGCACAGGGTCACTCACCAGGCCTGTGGGAGCTACAAGGCCCTAGAACTGCTCCACGGTCTGTCCCGGTTTCCCTTGGATCTCATCTGCTCCTGAACTGCACCGGTCTGTTGAAGAACACAGGGCACAGTCACCTAACTCTCCGCACTCCATGACAAGCAACAGTTTTCCCTGAGCCCCCAGGAGCCTGACCTCGTCTCTTTTCTGACAATGGCTTCTGTCTGAGGAGTTTAAGCCTGACCACCATTCTTCTCAGACAAGTCTCCCACAGGAAAACAAGGTGGAGGAGTCATTTACTAATGAGATTCCCTCGCGCGCGCACACACACACCACTCCAATATTTTCCTGTGAGTTTTGTAACCAGTATTAAAAAACCAGTATTAAATAATTAAGACATTATTTAGAACAGACCCTTACATGGCCCAAGACGCCCAGTCACACTGACTCGCTCTGACACTGACTGAACAGGTTTCTTTTTTTCTATTTTGGGATAGGGTCTCTAGGCCAAGTTGGCCTCAGACTCTCTGTACAAGATGACCTTGAGCCTCTGGTCCCTAGTTCCTGAGTGCTGGGGTTAGAGGTGTGAGTCACCACACCCAGCTTCTGCAGGGCTGAAGATCAAGCCCAGGGCTTCCCGCACGCTAGGCGAGCAAGCACTCCACTACCTGAGCTACGTCCCAGCTCTGCTTAGGTTCTTCATAAGGAGACCCATGGTCTGAGAAAAAGGCCTTCAATATTACAACATTTATACTCTAATGAAGACCCAGTGCTAACTGTAAAGAAGGGAGCTAGCCCTAGAGATCAGAAATCCACACCACTGGGGACCAGGGCTACAATCTAAGATTCTTGTTTCCCCATTAAGTATTGTGTTATGTCCCTCGCTTGACGACACCCCCAAATAAACATCCGCCCTTCCCTTATTACCATGGCAAGTCCATCTCCTGCCCCCATCTCTCCAGAGCCGATGTGAGTCAAGTGGACAAAATTCATTGGTTCTCCAATCATGGTGCGGTCAATCCGTCTTCTCCTCTTCTTCTGCTTGGAGAAGACAGGGAGTCACACAGGCAGCCTTCTCCCCCGTGGAGGAAGGGGAAAGAGGCTTGGAAAACCACCAAGAGTTAAGGTTGACTTGGCAGTGTAATGGGCAAACATCAGGGTAGGAAAGACAGACAGAGCTGGAACAAATCCGAGACAATGTCACCAGAGTGGTGGCCTGCTGAGTGACTATACAAAGGAAGGGACAAAGCAAAGGCACCTAGGATGATGAGGGGACACTGACAGGTCTCAAGTTCTGCATACGACCCCTGCCACCTCAGAACAGGAGCAGGTGACAGAGCTGTTCAGCTCTTCTGTCACAGTCTCCTTTATTGCACGGGACCATACCCTGCCACAGAAACTCAGGAGGTGGGGGAGACAAGTGTTTCTCAGAAGGCAGATCAGAGATGGCGTGTCCACTTCCCAGCACATGGTAACGAATTTCTTTTTTTTCTTTTTTTGGTTTTTCGAGACAGGGTTTCTCTGTGGTTTTGGAGCCTGTCCTGGAACTAGCTCTTGTAGACCAGGCTGGTCTCGAACTCACAGAGATCCGCCTGCCTCTGCCTCCCGAGTGCTGGGATTAAAGGCGTGCGCCACCACCGCCCGGCTGGTAACGAATTTCTGTGTGTGGCAGGGAGGGGTCAGGAGACTTACCGGCTGGGGCTTCTCTACCACGCAACAGCCCAGTTTGTGCCAAAATTCACTCATATTCCCTGATGGTTCCAGCTTCGGGC
The DNA here is from genome assembly GCF_018167655.1 of Microtus oregoni. Classification (NCBI taxonomy): domain Eukaryota; kingdom Metazoa; phylum Chordata; class Mammalia; order Rodentia; family Cricetidae; genus Microtus; species Microtus oregoni. Next base: position 2,273,845 of record NW_024543830.1, on the reverse strand, counting down.
CTCTGCTAGAGGCCCCAGAGGGCTCTTGTTTTTTTGCTAACCAGCCAGTCCTCACTCTCAGGCGCAACAGCACCCGGGATTCACACAGCTGGATGGTTCTCGGGCTGTGGGAATCCTAGAGACCCTCACTCGTGCAGTGAAGGTCAGAGTCTCGGACCCGGGGCCCCTAAAAGCACCAGCAAGAGGCTTGGGGTGGGCAGGCACACGGTTCTGTCTTCTTTTGATGTGAAATCCTGAATTTTAGCAGAAAGAAAAAGAATTGTTAGTGAGAAGCATCCCTCCCCAATCCATTTCCCTGAGAGACCTGATACACTTTCATCTTCTCTCGTGGAGGCTACTGCTGTCCCCCAGTCCTGTCCCCCTCAAACACAGGATGCTCACAGTTGCTCCTCACAAGGGATAGTGCAAAAGACGAACCGGGTCAGGAGCGATGACAACTGGGACCAAGGAAGAAGGGGCTAAGAGAACTTGGGATGAGACGGTGACAGAAATGACAGAGTGAAGGGGTGCTACTGCCTTCAGTTCCCTTCGCCCCAGGCGAGGGCAGGAGGGGAGGGCACGTAAGAGACTCCGAAGAGGAAATAGTGGTTTCTGTTCTCACAAACAAGGCCTCCGCCCTGTCCCTCCCTTTTCTCTTACCTTGCCCCAACACCTCCATTGGTTTTAAGGACCACCTAGTCAGAGCCCAGGAGACAGGCAGTGTGTTCTGGAGCGGGGAATTTCTCCTTCTCAGTCCACTGCCTTTGTTCCTCTGCACGCACTTCCCCCAGCTGAAGTCCAAGGGCCTCCCAGAGTCCAGTTAGAGTTAGTATCTGACCTTGCCTTTCCCGAGAGCTCTGCAGACTTGTGTGCACCTACCCGTGGCCCCACAGGTAATGTGCGGAGTGGCTTTCTGTTCTGGGCCTCCCCACCCTTTTCCACGTGTTCCATCCTGTGCTGTTGGGTGTCTTACACCCTGTAAGGCTCAGACCTCCCTTCCCCCTTCCCTAATGCTCTGACCTGCTCTCTTCCTTCTCCCCACTTCCAAACTCCACCAGTGAGCGAGACACACAGGAACTTTCCAGCAGCACTGTGTCCCAGGAGGAACTTTCTCCCCTCCTCACTGCTGCCAACCTGGGGTGACAGCCCATCTGCGTTTCCTCTGCACTTCCCTCTCTACAGCAAAGTCAAGCTCAGGAGTCCAATAGGGCAGTCCATGAATATTAATCATGAGTATGAATAGGAATGAGCCTCTAGGCTTGAGGCTGGAAGCAGGGTGCTCCAGTAGCCTAGACTGACCAAAAAAACTGAGTTTTGCTTGTTTGTTGAGTGTTGTTTTCTAGTAGCCCTGAGATGAGATCACTCAAGCAGGGAAATACAGCTCTAGGGTAGGAAAGAACCCAAGGGTCGGCTTCTTTTTCACTTCCCTTCCTGCCCCTGGAAGGCAGGAGTAACCAGGACTGGTCAGAACACAGCTGCCCAGGGAGGGGAGGCTGACCCACTGGTCACAAGGTTTGTCATGATGGTGGCAGGTGGTAGGGGTTTGGGGAAATGGAGAAAACAATAAAGAATCAGAGGAAACCCCCAACACGACCAGACAGCCTATACTGAGGCTGGGCTCTACCCAGTATTCCCCACCCTGCTCAGAGCACAGTGGACAGAGGTGGCCAGTGCTGGGAGGAGGGAGAGGAGGAGGGAGAGGAAAGGGGGCCCTGGAGGAAACAAGGACCTTTCTGTTTCTCTTCCAGGGACCTGACCAAGATGGGTGGAGGGAAAGTGTGTGTGGGGGACTTGGCAAGAAACAACCAATGATGATGAGAAGTGACCAGGAAATTCCACTCCCTAGGACATTAGGGTCTCTGAAGCTTGGAGGCGGTGTCAGAGTGTGAAGACAGGCCAGGGTCAATGTGGTAGTGTTGGGTGGGGGGAAGAGGAACAAAGCCAGAAAAGGAAGTACTAGGCATTGGCTGTCACTCTGTTTTAAAGCAGCCAACGATTGGGATGGGGGCAAACGACGCCTCAGCTGGAGAGCCGAGGCGGCAGCGATGCTAGAGACACTGCCCACTCCTTCATCCCCACAGAAAAAGGGAAGAAATGGGAAAAGAGAAGGGATCTAGGATTAGACAGCATAGAGCCACATACTGACAGTGGGGCCCCTCTCATTTCCACACGAAATCCAGAACCTGGAGTGGCAATCTCCAAATCACCGGCATGATCACGGTGGGCCTTGAAGACGGAAGAGCTGAAGAGGGGCGAGCAGGAGAGGGGTGGGGGTAAGGAGCCGGAGAGGAAGGATGTACACAGGTAGTTCCCCGGTCCTGTGGTAGCCCCAAACCGGTTTTCCCGGTCCCGCTGCCTCCAGCCTCAAGGCTTCCAACCCGCTGTCTGACAAGCCTTCACAAGAAGCAGCTGGAGAGAAAGAGACTAGAGAATGGTGTGGGCAAATCCTGGCTGTAAGCCAGGGATGCAGCTGGTCCCTGCGTGGAGACCCTCCAGACACAGCGGGCTCCTGAGGGGCCCTGAGAGAGGAACGGGCCCCATTTCCAGTCAACTGACAGACATTTGTCCTAGCACCAACCCTGCCCGAACCCCAGGAAAGGGCTTCTGGGGACTTAAGAGGAAACAGGAGACCCTAATTTGTTCCCCTCCCCCAATATTTTCCATCAGACTCCAGTTCTCTCCCCCACCCACTCAGAACTAGGATGAGAACCTCAGTGGATCGTTGTGGCTGTCACTGTTCTCCGTGGCTGCCTCAGTCTGGCTTAGACCTTCCGGGGCCCCAGCACCACTTCGTTTTGTCTGGGACAGCAGACCTCTGAGGTTAGTGGGCCGGCGAGGAGCCCCTGTCGCTTCGCACCTCCCACCCGGCCCCACGCTGCAATCGCCGAGTCACTGCCTCTCCCCGGCTGGCGCCGCCCGCGCGTGGACTGTGACCACGACCTCCTCCCCGCCGCCCGCGCGCAGCCCGACCCGCCCGGCGCTCTCACCTGCGGCTCCCCGGCGTCCAGGCGGCGGCCGCTGCTGGCGGGGGCTCCGCCACTCCGGGATCCCCGGCTGCTGCTCCGTACGGCGGGGAGTCGAGGGCGGGCCGGCAGAGGTGGGGCCGACCGAGGGCGGAAACGCCGGCGACGCGATTACGAAACCCGCGGGCTGCGAGCCGAGCGCAGCGCTCCGCCCAGGCTTGCCGGGGCGCACGGCTTGGCCCGCGGGGACAGCGGGAAATACCGCGCTCCTGGACACCCCCGGCACCCTAAGTGTGTGTGCTAGGTCTGTCCACCTGCTGCAGGTGCAGAGGTGACCGCGCGCCGGGGCCCTTTCCAGGTCTCCCAAAGTCCCCTTCGGTCCTTAGAGTGAAAAGGAGGAGCGTTTTTTGGTCTAGCGGAAAGTCTTTTTAACCCATGCATCTAAGTTAGAGGACAATTAACTGCTCAGCCATTGCACCCCGGTCAGCACGAGGGTGCTGGAGAGATGTGGGTGCCGTGCGAGCCGATGGAGAGGCTCTAGCCTGGGTGGCGTGTTCCGGAACCTATCATTCGAATTAGCCGAGTCAGGCAGAGAGGGGGCGGGGAGTGCTTCCGCCCTTGCTAGGAGGGGCTGCATTGCAGGGGAGACCCAGCGGCGGACTCTGTCACAGACGAGGCAGAAGGCGTGAGCAGACAAAGCCGTCTCACCACCAACAGCTTTTTTCTGCAGCCTCCTCCTCTCCCGTCCAGAGCAGACCCCCGAGCCCCTGAGGCATTCTCTCCTTCTTCGGAACACGCCAATCATTCATTGATAACAGGTAACCTAGCTGAGGGGCGGCTTCTCAAGCTTGAAAGACCCCCTTGTGAGACTAGGTGGGGGACCGTTTCAGAGGAGAGAAGGGGGCGCTCTGAACAATGGGTAGCTGTTACCAGATTTTTATCTGTTAAGATCTCCATCTATGCCTTATCGTGGACCTAAGCATTAATTTCCAACACTTTACCTGTAATTATTTCTCGGCATTTAGCTCTTCATTTCGTGTATCCATTTTTCCGATAATTTTTGCCTTGTGCATCTAATGGCTTCTAGTCTAGTGGCTAGTTATCTGTATCTTCCTTTTCAAGCTATAATTTTGCTACCAGTTATTTGGTGAATCTTTATTCGAACTGTAATTCCTGCAACCTCTACTTCTTGGATTCCCACCCTCCTCACGGTTCTGTGTCTGTGGTAGGGAGTTTTGGGGAGTACTCCTTTTTCCTTTTCTTTTTTGACACGGGGTACTATGCAATCTCTTCCCTGACTCAGATTTTCACCCCGAAGAGGCTTGAGGTAGGACAGGTGGGGGCAGCTGTGCCATTGCCTGATGGCATGTTGGAATCAGCGCAGCCCACAGGAACTACTGCTGAGAACAGATTTTTCTTTGCAGCCCCTCCTAGTTGGTGGGGAAGGTTGTGGCTAGCAGGAAAATCCCAGAGCAACGTGAGACACACCAGAAAGCTTCCGGCTCCATCCTCCACCAGCCCTGCTCAGGCTGCTTGGCGGCACCATGACACAGCAAGGCTCTGTGGAGCAGGCCTTGGGTGCTCCTGGGGGGCGGCAATCTAGACAAAGGGTATTTGGGTGTGTCCACGTGGCTTAAAGAAAGTGTGTCTTTAATCATGGTGTCTCGAAGAACTGACAATGAAATTTAGAAGTTACTTTACCTACAATATTGGGGTAGTTCAAAATGGATGGCACATTTACTGAGCATGTACCATGTCGTCAGTCACCTTCCAGAGCCTCCAGACAGACAGGTAAAATGATGGGTGAAGAGAGGTTAAGGAAGGAAGGGGAAGCCAGCTTGAAAGCAGCCTGTCTTCTTATTTTAATGCTACATATACCTGTGTGTCTGCTTTCTGGAAACGAATTTGTGTCTCTGGACATGTCTCCAGGCTGGAGATTTTCAGCTTTTTAATATTTCCTTTAGATATTTCCACATAATTTCCTTTAAATTGTTTTATTTGACTTAGTTTTGTGTTTTGTCCATGTTCCTTTTGTTTTGGTTTGCGGGGTGGGTCTCTGGACTCAGTGTGCAGCCCAGGCTAGGCTTGAACTCACGGTCCTTCAGCCTGCTGAGTGCTGGGACTGCAGCTGTGTGCCTCCACGCCTGAATCTAGCTGTTTCAGTTGGAAGACAGTTCTGTGCAGTCTCTGATCAATTGTGTAGGCAACTGTTATACGTATTACAGTTGAAAGGAAGGGAGTCAGGTTGTCAACGCTGACTTAATGCTAGCTTAGTCTCAAAATATTTTTCAAGACAGTTTGTTGGCTTCCATATAACTCCTGATCCTCCTGCCTCCACCTACTAGATGCTGGGGTTGTAGGAGTTCCTTCCCATACCCAGCTCTCCTCCTAGTCAGATTAGAACCACAGAAGGAGGTCAGCAGAATATACTAAGAAAAGAATTATTTTGACAACTAAATTCTTTTTATGCATGTGTGCTTTTATACCAGAAAAGGACATCAGATCCCACTATAGATGGTTGTGAGCCACTGTGTGGTTTGTGGGAAATTAACTACTGAAAGAGCAGCCAGTGCTCTTAACTGTTAAGCCATCTGCCCAGCACCAAGAACAAAATTCTTAGCTGGGAGTGGTGGCACATACACCTGTAATCCCAGGACTCAGGGGCAGGGGCAGGGATTCCAAGTTAGAAGCCAGCACTTGGGCTACATGTTAAGACCTTATTTAAGAAATAAAAATTGAAAAAAAATTTAAAAAAAAAGAAATAAAAATAGGAGCTGGAGAGATGGCTCAGTGGTTAAGAGCACTGCCTGCCCTCCCAAAGGTCCTGAGCAGGAGAAGCTCCACGAGCTCCCAGCCCAGCATGCCTGGTTTACAAGGTCAGACAAGCAGAAGGCAAGGCCTCTCACCTCTACCTAGGCATGGGGTGTGGACGCCCAGCCCCCCATACACAACACACACAGATTTCTATTTATTTATTTATTTATTTATTTTTCCTAGACAGGGTTTCTCTGTTCTGGAACTTGCTTTGTAGACCAGGCTGGCATCGAACTCACAGAGATCCGCCTGCCTCTGCCTTCCGAGTGCTGGATTGAAGGCATGCACCACCACCACCTGGAACACACAGATTTTAAAAAAAATTTTCAAGTTAAAAAAAAAAGATTTAATTTTTATGAATGCCAAGAACATGCCTGCTCCTGAAAAGACGGTGTCAGATGCCTTGGAACTGGCATTGGTTATCAGCTGCCATGTGGTTGCTGGGAACCCAGGTCCTCTGGAAGGACAGCAAGAGCTCTCGGATTGTACTAGAAGTATGAGACTTGGGGTGCACATCAGCTGGACACCCAAGCCAGCTCCTGAACAATCTAAGGTGTCGTCTGGTTTTCACGGTTTTAGTTGAGTGCAACGGCACACACCTTTTGTATCCAAGCTCTCAGGAGGCAGAGGCAAGCACATCTTTGTAAGCTCAAGATTGGCATGGCCTACAAAATGGGTTCTAGGGCAGCCAGGGCAATATAGTGAGACCGCGTCTCAAATAACGCAGCTTAAGAAATATATTTGTTTTTCATTTTAAGCTAGGTGTGATGGTGATGTCTGTGATCTCAGCACCCAGAATCTGGAAGCTGAGACTAGAGAGAATCTTGAGTTTAAGGTTAGTCCAGGCTATATAATAAGATTCTACATAGCCTCGGTTACATAGCTAGACCCTTGCTCAAAAGAACAAAAACAATTTTTTTCCTAGTAGTTGTTCGTTTTAATTATGTAATGTGGATGTCATAAGTTCAAGGTCAGCCTCTGCTACTTTAGTTCATGGTATTGTCTGTGGAAAACAGTTTATTATATGCCCTGTGTTATAAGAAGGTCACTCTGTAGGAGACTTTTAAGGGAAGGTGTTTTTTTAAGTCAGCTAACAAGGCAACACCTGGTGATGTCATAAACTTCCCGATAAGCAGAGTCAGTAACAGCCTGACTTCTAAGGCATGCTCTTTAGTGTCTGTAGTCCAGACCTCAGTGGGGCTTGGTTAGCTCAAAGGTGTTATAGATGCAGTCATGCTTGCTAACTCTCTGTACGTTCCCATGGAGATGGTCAGAGCTGAGTTCATGGGGCAATGACCTCACCTTTCTGCTAACTCCTTGGCCCTGCTTCAGTCCGGCATCACGCTCTTGTTAAACTACTTCTCTGCTGAGTAATGTTCAGCTCCCAGGGGCTTATTTTGGAGCTTGATGAGAGAGGGGGGAGGGGAGAGAAGAAGAGAAGAGGGGAGGGAGAGAGAGGGAAGGGAGGATGATAGGGGAAGGATGGATGAAAGAACCCAGAATGTGCCTTTTTTAAGCCATGTATCTTGGACCATGCCTGTAACCCCAGCATTTGGCGGATGGAGGCAGGAGGATCAGGAATTACATTTTGAAGCTATTCTGAGCTATGAGACCTTGCCTGAAAAAAAATTATTTATTATTATTATTATATTCCTTGTTTTGTTTTGCTTGAGCCAGAGTCTTGCCCAGCCTGGGCCCAAACACATACTCCTCAAACTCCTGCCTGAGCCTCTTGATTGCTGGGATTATAAACGGGTAGTACTTTTTTAATGTTATCAAAGGTCATGGGATGGCCCAAAGGTGGTTGCAAATGCCTCAGAGGAGGTGAATCTCTCTGAGTTCGAGCCCAGCCTGGTTTACAAAGCAAGTTCTAGGGCACCCAGAGCTGTTACACAGAGAAACCCTGTCTCGGAAAAAAAAAAAAGAAAAGAAAAAAGAAATCAGAAAAAGAACCTGAGTTCAGATTCCCAGAAGCCAAATAAAAAGCTGGGTGTGACCGCCTACATCTGTAGCCCCAGAAACACGGGAGGGTGGAGACAGGAGGATGGCTGGACTTGCTGGCTGCCCACCGAGCTCCAGGTTCAGCGAGAGCCTGTCTCAGAGAGCAGGGCACATGTTACTTGAGCAGGGTGGTGCTCCTCTCACTGCCGCCCACACAGTCACCGTGTGACACCTGTGGACACCCGTGTCTCTCTTCGTACAAGATCACAGGGAAAGGCACAGGGCTGGAATCCCAGCACTCTAGAGACTGAGGAAGGAAGATGGCTGACTACATACTACATAACAGCCCGGGCTACAGAGGAAGACCCTGTCTTTTTTTTTTTTTTTTTTCCCCAAAAAAATTTCAAAGGAAGGAGGACCCTGTCTTTAAAAAAAAAAAAAAAAAGCAGCCCAAAAGTTCTGGCCTGGTGTGATACGTTCCTGTAACTCCAGCACTAGGGCGCCTCCGCACAAGGCTTTGTGTTTCAAGTCAGCCTGAACTAGAGCTGAGTTTGGAGCAAGACTCAGAAACCCACTTCTGGGCCACCTGCTGACCATTTACCCACCCCCAACCCCACATTTCCTGCAGTTTCTGTTCTAGGTCAGTTTTCCTAGTTTGGCAGAGACATTTCACGTCATATAGGGACACTTTGGAACTTACTTAAGGGCACTTTTTAGGAGTCACAGGCTGGTGAGAGCTGATAGTGTGTTCCAGAAAGACTTTTTGAAACTTCTATTTTTGTTGGCAGTGGAATGTTCTTTTTGCTCCTTTGGGAACATTTAAACTAAAGTTTCTTGCCCTTTCCCTGGCCAGTAAATAATCGACGAAGGCTCCAGAGAGCTCTGCTAGTCACAGTGTCAGGGAGGTGTGGGCTGCAGGACAAGCAAAGGTACCACAACTGAGTGTTAACTCCCGAGGCAGAGGCAGGCAGATCTCAGGGAGTTCAAGGCCAGCCTGGTCTACAGAGCAAGTTCTAGGACAGCCAGAGAAGCCCTTGAAAAACAAACAAAGAAATAAACAAACAAAAAAACCCAAAAAACATGGAAAGAGGAGTTGGGCATAGTGGCATATGCCTGTAACCTCTGATCTCTCCATCAGCTCTTGGTGAGTTCAAGGCCATCCTGGCCTGCATAGTGAGACCCTGTCTTTCAAGGCACTGTTCTTTCCCCTGTAAACTTTGCTCCCTTACCTGGTGCTTCCAGCCTGCTTGCTCTCGGTTGTCAGCGGGAAAAGATCGTGGTGTAGCGGAAGAAAGCTGTTCTAGCATCTGGGTTTGTCCTGAGGAGAGATGGGCCAGAGAGACATAGTGAGGATTTGTTACTCTGGGGACAAATAAGTGAGAGTAGCAAAGTGTCCACTGTGCTAATAAGGGCAAATTAGAGTTTACATGTAAGGTCTATCTCCTGCTTTACCCGAAAGTAGATGTTTTTGGTTTTTGTTTTGTTTTTTGTTTTTTTTTTTCCCCCTTTGAAACAGCCTTGGAACTCATTCTGTACACCAGGCTAGCCTGGAACTCAGAGATCGCCTGCTTTTGCCTCCTGAGTGCTGGGATTAAAGGCATGTGCCACCATGCCCAGCCTAGTAGGTGTGTTTTTAGCCATAGAGAAACTTTTGGTTTTTTTTGTTTGTTTGTTTGTTTTTTTGTTTTTCGAGACAGGGTTTCTCTGTGGTTTTGGAGCCTGTCCTGGAACTAGCTCTTGTAGACCAGGCTGGCCTCGAACTCACAGAGATCCGCCTGCCTCTGCCTCCCGAGTGCTGGGATTAAAGGCGTGCGCCACCATCGCCCGGCAAAACTTTTGGTTTTATAAGGAGATAAAAACATAAAATATATCCAGTCCATTGTGATCTGTAATCAGAACAGGATGGAGTCAGGTAAAATTCTGCAGGGTGCTGGGGAAGGCTCTGGGGTGGCTAGGTAGGTGGAGCTCACCACTTTGGGGGAGATGTCCTGGAGGAGGTGAGTTCGTTGCCGCCTTACGCGAGAGGAAATGTGAACATGTCATGGAAGACCTTTACAGACACCATAGCTTAGTAAACAGACGTGAAGAAGCCATATGTTTGGTTCTGGGAATGTGTAGGGTCCTTGACCAGTACATGTAAAGTCCTGCCTTTGGTTCTCAGCACAGTTAACTCATTCTTAGTTGAGCAGGCCTGTGACTCGGGAGGCTGAGGCAGAAAGATTTCAAGTTCAAGGTTGGACTGGGCAAGTCAGTAAGAGAAGAGCCTGTCTAAAAATAAAGGTAACAAGAGGGCTTAGGGTATAATTCAGAGTATTTGCCTAGACACCCCAGCGTCTGTTAACCCCTCAATACCGCACACAAAAAGAGTGGGGCCAGACTTGTAACGGCTCAGAAATCAGACCTAAGCGGATAGAGATACAGCTCCTGCCTGCGGTGTATAAGACCCGAGATATATTACTGCGGGGAAATATTAGAGCCAAGGTGAGCCTGCTGCAGTGGAGAAGTTAGAGGCTGGTGCAGAATCGTAATAGAAAGTTCTGGTACTTGTCTTAAAATCCTCCGCATATTTACCAGAGCAAACAAAAAGATCAGCTTAAGCAAGGGAAGGCTCGGGCAAGGAGCTTGCTCTGGCATGAAGACTAACAAGTGACTTGCTCTTCCCCAGGGAATTATGAGGGACCCTGTGAGTAGCCAGTACAACTCCTTCCTTTTCTGGAGGATGCCCATCCCAGAACTGGATCTGTCGGAGCTGGAAGGCCTGGGCCTGTCAGATACATCTACCTACAAGAGCACAGACAGCAATGGTGGCAAAATGGGCGGTCAAGCAAGCGGAGCAGAGCAGAAGAACCCAGAAGGTGATCCCCTCCTTGAGTTCAGCACCTTCAACTTCTGGAGAGCTCCCATTGCCAGCATCCACTCTATCGACTTGGACTTGCTCTAAGGCCAAAGCTTCTCTCTCCCACCCCTTACCCCACTGCCTTCCCTTTTAAGCCCGGTCCTTTCTAAGCCTTTCCCATCTAATACTGTTTTCTTCCCTCTATTGTGCTGGTGGTGCTGATGAATCTGCCAATTGAATTGTATGTTTGTATGTATTTATTTCTTATTTATTTATTTATTTATTTATTATTTATCTGCCTACTCCATTTCTCTCAAGCCTTCTAGGCACAAAGTCAAGGGTTCAGTCACAGGAGTACTACATCACGGGATTTCCACCCCAACCCCAAGGATATTAACTAGTTCCAGAAAACCATCCGTATTGGGGCACCAGAGAGAAGTACAGTTGTGCAAAATGGGAAACGATTTTTTTTACATTACATTTTAATCGGCTTCAGAGATTCCTTGATCCTCCCTGATTTCCTGCACAAGGCCAGTAAGCAAATATTTCAAGAAGTAGTGAGGACCTGGAGGTTCTGAAATGTCATGCAGAAACATGGATGGTCATGGGTACGAGAGGAAATAACACACCCTGGAGAACGGGAGTGAGGAAAAGCATGGGATGCACCTCACAACTTCGCTCCCAGCTGTGGGTTGGGAACTTTGAGAGAACAGATTTCAGTCTTCATGGGGAAACCTTGGTGTAGGATAATCCATAAAAGGCAAAAGATTTATATGATCTAAAGAGAAACCAGAGTAGTATTAGCATAATTTATATAGAATTGTGAGTCAGTCATGGAACAGGCGGAGTGTTTTGGTTCTTAGCACTTTAGCTTTGCCCTTCTGTAGTTGCAGTACGTGATGGGAGCCAGTGGTTCCTGGGCATAGTTCTTCAGCCACTGGAAGACCGTGAAATAAGCAATTATATTCAGACCCTACACCTGTCCCTCTTCCTTCCAAAGTTATTGCTGCTGATTTGTGCTGCCATTGTTCATTTATTTAATAAAGATGTTAAAGCCTAAGTCTGGGTTTGCATTTCCTCTCTTCTCAGTGAAGTACTACAGCTCTCAGAATTTACTCGTTCCCACACTCAGCTTTTTGTTTTCTCTTTCTAATACTGACTCCGGAAGAACTGTTCAGGATGGATGGCGCTCAGTGGTAGGAGTGCTTGAGTTCCTCAGGAAGCAGCCGGTGCTCTTAAACACTAAGCCACATCTCAAGCCCGTTCTCTTTTTGTTTTCTCTGTATAACAGTCCTGGAACTTGCTTTGTAGACCAGGTTGGTCTTAAACTCAAAAAGATCCGCCTGCCTCTGCAGGGGTGTGTCACCATTTCTAAACCTTGTGTTTAAATTTGGGGCCTGGAACCTGGACCTTGAGTTCAAAGCTCTCTCTGCCTAGGCTGCCATTAGAGGCTTGTCTGTTGCTGATTTTTGAAGGACCTTTTGTTTTTTTCTCAGTCCATTCATTTAAACCGTTGAGTGGAAACCAAGATAAGCTGTGTGGTACATGAAGTGACCTAAAGGAGATGCAAATTCATGTTCCATCCTCTTCAGTCCCCCCCCCCCCCCACAAACGTAAGTTTGTCTTCCCTGAGAATGTCTTTATATTCAGGCTACTAATTGGCAAAGTATCCGGTAGGGCAGGTGTCCGATGCGCGTGCCTAGCCAGGAATGTCCCGAACAGTCTCGCGAAGGTTAAGACGCGGAAGCACGATTCTCCCCTGACTCTAAGGCTAGCCCTGCGGAGAACCAGTGGGAAGGTGGAGCACAAACTCCAGAACGACCCACCAGCAACCTCACCCAAGCGTTGGCGCCAAAACTACCGGCCCGGTCCGTCCCCTACCGGAACTATGCCTCACGTAAGCCACGTAATCAATAATCCTGCGCCTCGCTAAGTAGTCCCGTTCAGGATGCCCTCGGTACACGCTTTTCAAACTCAAGAGGTCCTCAGTAGGAAGAAGTCGGCCTCAGAGGTGCGTTGCGGTTTTGACAGAAAGGCAAAGTGGGTTTTCTAACCCATTTCATCCGGATTCCTCCGCCAGGAGGCATAGTCACCGGGTCTTCACTTCCGGGTCCGCCATTTTATTGCCTCCATTTCTCCGCGAGGGGGGGGCTAAAGGTCCCCCAAATATTCATATGTGAAAAGGCCAAAAAGTGACGGCCGCTGGCAAGGAGTCTTAACTTGAGAAAGAAACCGGACCAAGCTGGCGGGCCCAGTAAGAGCGAAGCGGGCAGCGCTCCGGAAGAGGTGAGGGGGAGGGAGACGCAGGGTTCCGGAGCGGCCGGAGCGCCGTGGAAGGGGCCGTGACAAGTGCCCAGCCCGGACCTGTGGGCGCCGGCCCGGAGGCTGCCGGAGCCGGGGTGGCGGCGGGGGGAGAGGGACAAAGAGGAAGGGGATGCTGGCGGGAGGAAGGGGAGGGGACTGGGAGGAGGTGAAGGGGGTGGGTGGAAGACCTGGGGCCGGGGAGCCGGACTACGGGAAGCCCAGGCCAGAGGGGTGGCCGCTAGGGGGCAGCGTGGAGCGGAAGTCCAGGCTGCTGCGAGCCACAGACTTGGGGCTCCCTTTTGCAAGTTGGCTCCCCTGTTTTTGCAGGCACAACGCTGGTGTGAAGAACTGAAGGATATTTGAGGCAAAAGTGGGCACTCTTACATTTCTGGGTCTGATAATAACGTGAAACTTTAATGAGTTCATAATCTGGGTAAGAGCAGTTATGGCCTGATATCCAGTTCTTACACGGATGTTTGTGCAGGAGACGTGTGCAATTCAAAAAAAAAAAAAAAAAGGAATAAAATTATCCATAGACCGTGAATTGCTGTTTGTTTCCCATTAGTGTGTTCGTAGTCTCACAGACTTCCTGAGGCACTGCTCATTGGTCTCCGCTTCCTGTAAAGGCTTCTCTAGTTTCTGTCTTAAATATTTGAGTCTTGCTAAGTAGCTCAGACAGTGCACCTTGCAGCTTTCCTCTTGTTTAGCCTGGAGTGTTGGGGTTACAGAGGTGAGCCACTATGTCTCGCTAGTCATGGGGGGGGGGTGTTGTTTGTTTTTCGAGACAGGGTCTCTCTGTGTAACAACTCTAACTGTCCTGGAATTTGTTTTGGAGACCAGCCTGGGGCCTCGAACTCACATAGATCCACCTGTCTTTGCCGGGATTAAAGACGTGTGCCACCACCACGCATGGCGACTGCTAGTCGTGTTTTTATACGTGCCGTAATAAGGAAGAGCAAACCACCACACCCAAATTAATAGATAAGCCAGTGATTTTTGGTAGTGGAGTCCATTGTCAAGTGCTCAGGCACTCCATGGTTATTAAAACGTTTATTGAAAATTCTTAAAACTAAGTATGGAGGTATATGTCTGTGATCCCAGCACTCAACCATTGAGAAGAGCAGGTAGAACAGGCAGAAGCATCCAGGTATTCAAGTCCAGCCTGTGCTACTTGAGCCCCATCTCAGTGAAAGCAACAGTGCTGTCCTTGTGGTCGTGTAGTGTCCCTGTCCGTTCCTCCCCCCCTCTCCGTGTGTCCTCGCCGCCGCCCCTCCCCCCCCTTTTTGTCTTTTTTATCCACCTTCTGATTCCCTGGAGGCGGGCCTGGAAATGTAGCTCAGGGGCAGGTGTGTGTCTGGCATTCCTTTGCCCTGGGTTCTATCCCTAGCTTAGAGGGACTAGAAAGGAAATTTAGGGTACAGATTAGACCAGATTTTGTGTAGATTTTATTGTGGAGGCACACTCTATAAAGGAAGCTAGTTCCCCGTTGTAGTGTTGAGAACGTTGCAGTTGCCTAGATTGGGCCAATGAGATAATTTAGTAGCTAAAAGCTGCCAAGCCTGACAGTTTGATCCTTAGGACAGTACACACTAGCAGGAGGGGACCAACTCCTGTGGGTTGTCTCTGGCCTTCACGCTCTGGTGAGTCAATGCCCACAAAAGTACACACAAATAAATAAGTTTTGTTTTTTTTTAGTTTTTTGAGACATGGTTTCTCTGTGTAACAAACAGCCCTAGCTGTCCTGGGAACTCACTCCGTTGACCAGGCTGGCCTTGAATTCACAGCTCCACCTGCCTCTGCCTCCCAAATTACAGGTATGCACAACCACCTCCTGGCTATTACTTAAAAAATTTTAATTACTTTACATTTAAAGTAAATTTTAAAAATTACTTAATTTTTTTTTACTTACAGTTTATGTGGGTGCACATACACACATTTGTACTTGTGTAGGTCAGAGACAGCTTAGAGGATTCAGCTCCCCATGATGTGGAAACTGGGGATCCAGCTCAGGGTCGTCATGCTTAAACATCTTCACCCTCTGAGCCATGTATCTCAGTGGCCCTAAAATACTGTTATTTATAGGTGCATTTTAACTTAGGTAGGTGCTGGGGGCTGGAGAGATGGCTCAGCGGTTAAGAGCATTGCGTGCTCTTCTAAAGGACCTGAGTTCGATTCCCAGCAACCACATGGTGGCTCACAACCATCTGTAATGAGGTCTGGTGTCCTCTTCTAGCAGGCATATATGCAAACAGAATATTGTATCTATAATAAATACATAAATATTTAAAAAAAAAACTTAGGTAGGTGCTTCAGGTAAATCAGGAGTGACAGGATAGGAAAGGAGAGCCAAAAAGAACAGATTTCTTGGAGGCCATTTTTACCAGAATACAAGTAGAAACCAAAGACATTCCCGCAAGTAACCAAATATAAGAACGGGTTTCCCACCAGGCCGTCATGATGCACGCCTTTAATCCCAGCACTCAGGAGGCAGAGGCAGGGGGATCTCTGAGTTTGAGGCCAACCTGGCCTGTGGAGCAAGTACCAGAACAACCAGGGTTACACAGAGAAACCGTGTCTTGGGGGGAATAATTTAAGACAGGGTTTCCTGGTTTGAAACAGGATTTTGTGACACTTAGGCCAACCTCCAACTCACCATCATCCTGGCTCAGGATCCCAGCTTGGTGGGGTTGCCTGCAAATGTCATCATGCCAGGGGGACTGTTTTTACTCCTCCCCTTCACCATGCTTGTCTCTAAACAGTTTTCACTGAAGACAGCTTGGCGATATCTGATGATCTCAGCTGTCCCTCTTACCATGGTGATCGCTTCAGATTGGTCTGATCCCACGTTGGGAGAGGGACAGATGTCAAGGAGTTGTACCAATAAAACCTTGATAGTTTTAAGCAGATAAAAGGTACAGACGGAGTGGCTTTTTAGATCAGGTCTTCATGGAATCTACTCTTGTGTTTGAGTTCAGTCTCTCCTGTGGGGTAGTCCCAGCTTCTCAGAAATGCTTTTCACTCTTTTGTTGGAGGTTGTTCTTCTACAGAATGCTAACAGCCAGCCATTAAAAAGCTTCACAAAAATCCAGTCAGCAAGAGCAAATGTTGAGTGAAACTAGCTTGAAGATTAAGTGTTGTTTATAGGAGTACTCTTTAAGTGACCAGTGCCTTTAATTATTAGAGGCACTGCTTGGAGTGCACATTGTTAGGGCACGTCTAATTATCTTTGTTTAAAGCGACTAACTAGTCAGTACAATTAGGAGCACATGAGCACAGGTCTGGGAAAAGGAAGCACCACTAGCAATTCTAGTGTAGGCCTCAAGCTGTTGACCCCAAGCTGTTGGCTCCTAAACCATGCATCTGAGCTTATCCAATACAGCAGGCATATAAATATATTTAACATGTAAAGGAGACAGCAACATTTGGCACCATTGCACAGAACTGTACAGAAATCTTTCCTATAGTAGCACAACTTCTGCTCATTAAACAAAATGTAGACTCTGTAGTTCCCTAGGTCTACCACACCAACAAATCCAATGTTAGACCCTCACAAATTTAGTAATTTAGCGACACCTGACCACAGACTCATTTCTCTGTGTGTTTTATTTGTACAAAATGAAATATTTTCATTCTGAGACCAATAGATGGCTTCAAAGATCAGGATTACCCAAATGGCACACTTTTTATTGAACGGGTTTGTTTGGTTATGTAGGAGTGCTTTGTCTACAAGTGCAAGAAGAGGGCAATCTCATAGATGGTTGTGAGCCATCATGTGAATATTGGAAATTGAACTCAGAACCTTTGGAAGAGTAGCTAGTGCTCTCTCTCTCTCTCTCTCTCTCTCTCTCTCTCTCTGTGTGTGTGTGTGTGTGTGTGTGTGTGTGTGTGTGTGTGTTTCGAGACAGGGTTTCCTGGAACTCATTCTGTAGACCAGGCTAGCCTCAGACTCACAGAGATCATCCTGCCTCTGCCTTCTGAGTGCTGAGATTAAAGGCATGCAACACCACTGCCGACCCAGCCAGTGCTCTTAACCTCTGAGCCATCTCTCCAGCCCAAACAGTATTGATTTTATGTGTATGAATGTACATGTAACTATGGGGTATGTGAGGAATCCAAAGACAGCTTTCCAAGTCAGGTCTCTTCTACCGTAAGGGTCCAAGAGACTGAATTCCATTAAGCTTGCAGCAAGTGCTTTTACCTTTTACCCACTGAGACTTCTTTTCTGCCATTGAGCAGTGCTGATTAAAAATATCAGAAACGAGCTGGGAGGTGGTGGCATATGCCTTTAATCCGAGTTCTCGGGAGGCAGAGGCCAGAGGATCTCTGTGAGTTTGAGGCTAGCATGGTCTACAGAGTGAGTTCCAGGACAGCCAGGGCTACACAGAGAAATCCTGTCTCAACCCCCTCCCTATATCTATCTGTCTGTCTATCTATCTATCTATCTATCTATCTATCTATCTATACACACCACATACACATGCATACACATATATCAGAGACAAGATGGGGTTGGGGCTCACACCCTTAATCCTAGCAGCTGGAGAACAGGGACAGGAGATCTCTGAATTCAAGACCATCAAGGGTTTCTTAGTGAAACTTTGTCCTGACAAAACCAAACAAAAAAAGCCTAAAAAATCAAAGAATTTCATTAGCTATCCTACATGTTGGCAGCCCAGACATGATGCCCATTGTATAATACAGATCAGCTAGCAGTCATTTAGCACATTCTAAATTTACATGTATTTTACTCTTCAAATGTCTACATAATATATGTAGGTTCCACTCTACATGTTTAAGTCACAAATATGTAGATTAGTAAATGTACCAAAATCACCTTATATTTAAAATCACTTTGCTTTCAAAGAGGTCATTAAAAGACAGAAACAGAAACATAAAGGAGCTCTGACTTTTTGCTAAGGTGTGTTTGTTTGTTTTTGAGACAGGGTTTCTCAGTATAGCTCAGACTGCCCTGGAACTCACAGTCCATGGTGGCCTTGAACTCAGGGTGAGCCTTCGCACTCTGCCTCCCAAGTACCACCACTGCCAGCAATATTTTTTTTTCTTTTTAAAGATTTATTTTCAACTTTAATCCCAGCACTCGAGGTAGGGGGATCTCTGAGTTTGAGGCCAGCCTGGTCTGTGGAGCGAGTGCCAGAACAACCAGGGTTACACAGAGAAACCGTGTCTTGGGGGGAAAATTTAAGACAGGGTTTCACTGTGTAGCTCTTGGCTGGCCTTGACACTGAGATCCACCTGCCTCTGTCTACACGTGTGTACTTGTGTCTGCTTGTCTGCACCATGTGCTTGCAGAGCTCATGGAGACCACAGAGAGTGAGTGCACCAGAATCCTGATGCGGGTGCTGGGAACTGAACCAGGTCCTCTGCGAGAGCAGCAACTGTTCTTAATCTCCAAGCCATCTCTCCAGCTCCGAATTCATTTTATTCTTAATTTTGTACATTGTCTGTGCGGTGTGTGCATGTGTGAAGTGCAAGTGCCTGCAGAGTCGAGAAGAGGAGTGTCTGACCTCATGGAACTAGAGCTCAGGCTCCAGACTGGGGCCTCTGAAAGCTGCTGAGCCATCACCTTACAAACAGTTACATTAATTGACAGGTTGATTTGGGCAGGAGTGTGCATGCCCACAGTATTCATGTGGAGGTCAGAGGACAACTTTCAGGAGCCTGCCCTTTCCTTCCATCTGTGGGTCCTGGGATAAAGCTCTAGTTGTCAGGGTTGGTGGCAAATTCCTTTATGTGCTGAGCTGTCTTGCTGGTCCTCAAGCAGGTAGCTCAATAAAATATAAAATCTTATCAATTTTATGATGTAATAATTAATTGGATATTAAAATACCCACTTTCTGGACTGAAGAGATTTCTCGGTGCTTAAGATTATGAACTGGTTTTGCTGATTTTATTCCTAGCAACCAAATAAGGCTGCCCAAATCCACCTATAACTGCAGTTCCAAGGGACAGATTCCTTCTTGTAGCCTCCAAGAGCACATATCCACAGATACAAAACTATACACATACCGTTTTAAAAGTAAATAGTAAAAAGATAAAAATAAAGCATCCACCTTTATAGCATTACAACAAAATGTATTTTTTATTAGCAATTAAACTAATAGCAAAATTAACCTATTTTGACATTCAGAAAATATATGTATATTCCATGTGGATCAAAGCCCAGAAATCATGCAAAATAACTCTATATACATGCCAATCCTAAAATGTATGTTTTTTTAAAAAATATTTATTTATTTATTAAGTATACAGTGTTCTCCCTGCATGTCTGCCTGCAGGCCAGAAGAGGGCACCAGACCTCATTACAGATGGTTGTGAGCCACCATGTGGTTGCTGGGAATTGAACTCAGGACCTTTGGAAGAGCAGGCAGTGCTCTTAACCTCTGAGCCATCTCTCCAGCCCCTAAAATGTATGTTTTATATTTACATTTTAAATTTGCTAGCCAAAAGCAGTTTAGAAATTTTCTGAGAGCTAAGCATAGTGGCACCAATACTTGAAGGCAGAGGCAGGTGGATCTCTGTGAGTTCAAGGCCAGTCTGGTCTACATAGAGAATTCCAGGACAGCCAGAGCTAGATTATAGAGAGACCCTGTCTCAAAACAACAATAAAAACCCTTTTTTTCTGAGCAATTAACAATGTATTTTAAAATGTAACCATTCTTTAAACAAGGAATTAGAGCCTCCTCTCATATGCAATAACATAGATCTTTTTTGTTACATATAAAGTAAGCTTACAAATGTGCTCAATGTTATTGATCATAGGGATTGTAGCTCCATAATTTTCCTATTGAAAGGGAAATTTATGAGCTGAGGAAACACGATGCAGGTAAATTGCTTACATCTGAACCTGAAGACCTGAGTTCAGTTCCGGGGACCCACATGGAAAGAGAACGGACCTCCACATATACACATACACACAGAATAAGTAACTGTAAAAAGATGAAATAGTCCTGAAAAGGGATATAATAGCAATAACCCCACAAAAGAATTTTTGTGAGCATTATTTAGAAGTCGTTCTGTCGAAACAGGTGAATCTCTGGGAGTTCGAGGCCAGCCTGGTCTACAAGGGCTAGTTCCAGGACAGGCTCCAAAGCTACAGAGAAGCCCTGTCTCGAAAAACCTAAAAAAAAAAAAAAAAAATTCTGTCAAAATTGAGGATATGGCTGTGTAGGCAGAGTGCTCACCTAGCATGAACAAAGCCCGGTTCAGTCCTCGGTGCTTCATTCATGTACTGGTATGTGTTGCCACAGACCTGTAATCCCAGCAGTTTGGGAGGTAAAGAAAAAAGGATCAGGACCCCAAGGTCTTCCTTGACTGTGTGGCAAGTTAGAGACTAGTGTGGGCTACTTGAGACCCTGTGCCAAATAAAGAAATAATTTTCTTATGTCCTTTTGGATACCTTTTAGGTACTCTTTTTTTTTTTTTTTTTTTTTTTTTTTTTTTTTTTTTGGTTTTTCGAGACAGGGTTTCTCTGTGGTTTTGGAGGCTGTCCTGGAACTAGCTCTTGTAGACCAGGCTGGTCTCGAACTCACAGAGATCCGCCTGCCTCTGCCTCCCAAGTGCTGGGATTAAAGGCGTGCGCCACCACCGCCCGGCCCTTTTAGGTACTCTTGACGCCGAAGTGTAAAACTTAATTTCTTCATAAATTTGTTTTGAAAGGAAACCTAATCAAAATCTGTTTATCTGATAGAAATTTTGTAATTTTAAACTTTTATGTCTCCAGTGAGTGTCATTTTAAATACATAATCTGTATTTTCTGTAAATCAGATTATTTCTCCAAAGCATTTCTTTTAGAAGATCAGCTATTTTTTGTAAATTTTGTAACAATTTTTTTTTCTTAGCCGTTTCTAGAATTAGCATTTGAAACATCAGCTCCAAAGCACTCCAGTGGGGAGGACAGCGCTCAGAGCACTGTCTCAGTTAGCTAAGGTTTTAGTTAGGGCTGACAAAGCCAGGGGGAGCAGCTCCCAAGTCTGTCCTCAGATACTCACAGTAATGTCATAGATACACACTATAACGCAGGCATGTCAGGAACAGCAAGTTCAGAGAAGTGGGAAATGAAGGGACCAGGGCCATGCCACAGCTGTTTTTTCAGAAACTCTGTGGGGAAACTAAGTTCTGCCCCATGATGGTTTTAGAACTGATGCATTTACAAAAGATAGCTAGAATTTCCCAAGGGGCCATCAAGGTACATGAACTTAATATTTTCCATGGTTACATAAATCACAGATTCTCTGCATGCTTGCTTCTCTCTCTCAAATGATCAACAGATAATAGCCACGAAAGACCGACACATGTGGTACACAGACATCTATGCAGACAAAACATATGTACATACATGTATATATACATATGCAAATAGAAAATAGCTTGACAAGGCCCAATGTACAAGCAGTATAATAACTCAAATAGTTCAACAAAACCAGCAGCTCAGAACTACAAAAGACAAAGCCTCGGGCTGGAGAGATGGCTCAGTGGTTAAGAGCATTGCCTGTTCTTCCAAAGGTCCTGAGTTCAATTCCCAGCAACATGGTAGCTCACAACCATCTGTAAAGAGGTCTGGTGCCCTCTTCTGGCTTGCAGACATGCACATAGACAGAATATTGTATGCATAATAAATAAATAATTAAAAAAAATACAAAAGACAAAGCCTTGGAGAAAATTCTCAAGAGCCCAATACCACAGCACTCGGGAGGCAGAGGCAGATGAATCTCCGTGAGTTTGAGGCCAGCCTGGTCTACAGAGCAAGTTCCAGGACAGTCTCCAAAGAGAGGAACCCTGTACCCCCCCCCCCAAAAAAAAAACAGTCAGTAAATAAAAGAGCCCAATCCCAAGTACAGCCCATTTTTGTGCTTCACCAAATAGGGGTAGAACAGCAGCAGCAGATGGAAGCTGAAGTGGAAAGACGAAAGTCCCTAGCTGCCTATGGTGGACATGCCTTTAGGGGGCAGAGGCAGGCGGATCAATGAGTTTTGAAGTGTTCCTGGTCTTTATAGTGAGTGTCAACAGCCAGAGCTTTGTAGAGAGGTTCTGTCTTGAAAGAAAGTCCCTGGAATAACGTGACCCTAGCAGCTGCCCTCCTCTCCATTGGGAGTGAGTGACTGACTGTTTTCTCCTGGCCATGGTTTGCCAGAATTGTTACCATACGTTTTAGGGTCAGAGCTGCGGCCTGTCATCCCTGACAAGCTAGGCGTGGCCACCTATCCTCAAATGTGTCAGTTAAATCCACTGTTAGTAATGAAACAGAAAAGAATTTATTCAATGTGGCCACACTGGAAAGAGATTGAGTGACACCCACCTATCTGTTTTAGGGTTCTAATATAAAAAACATAGATGAGGGGGCTGGAGAGGTGGCTCAGAGGTTAAGAGCACTGACTGCTTTTTCAGAGGTCCTGAGTTCAATTCCCAGCAACCACATAGTGGCTCAGTCATCTGTGATGAGGTATAGTGCCCTCTTCTGGCATGCAGGTGTGCATGTAGGTAGATACTGTATACATAATAAATAAAAAAAATAGATGAATTTCAGGTCAATAGAAGGTGTGATGCATAACTGATTGTTAGTGGTCAAGGTGTAGCCCGACGGCTGTCATTGGCTCCTGTTTCCTGCAAGGTGATCTGACAAGTTTTCAGAACTGTGAGATCTTTCTGAGGTGACAACTTTCTCAGCCTGGCACCTGGGCTCAGCCTCTTCCTTCTCCCAAAATGAGCTTCCTGGGAAAGTTCAATGAAGTCCATTGTCTCAGTAGTCTGACAGCAGAGGAGGGACACTCATCCTTTTATGCTGTCTTCATCCTGTGAGGAGAGTTACAAAGGAGTTGCAGGCATGAGCCAGCAGGCCTGGCCACACCTAGCTTTTTACTAGCTTTTCCAGCTGATGGTAGGTATTCTTTGATGCTGCACCAACGCTTGGCAGGTGGTAAATTTTTTTTTTCTTTTTTTGTGGTCCATACAGCATCATGCATGCTAGACCAGCACTCTGCCATTGTATTACATAGCTCACAAGATATGTGGTAATTTCTTAAAAGTTAGTTGCAAGGTTGATAATTTAGCTCAGTAATACCCTGCCTGGGTTTCATCCTCTGCACCAGAAAATAAAAAATAATTGTAAAGGCTGAAGAGATGACTCAGCAAGTTAAGAGTATTGGGTGGTATTCTCAAGGACCTAGGTTCAATTTCCAGCACCCACATGGCAGCTCACAACTTCCTGTAACTTCACTTCCAGGGCATCTGATGCCCTTTTCTGACCTTCAGAGGGCATTGCATGCAGGTGGTGCACAGACATACATGTAGGCAAAAATAATCATACACAGAAATGATTTTAAAAATAATAAAATTAGTTGAAAAGAATTTTTGTGCTGTGTACCTTAAAAACAATTATCTGTCTTATATTTTTATTATTGGATGTACTGGGGCTTGAACATAGAACCTTGTATGTAGTAAAGAAGTGTTGTACTATTAAGCTGTTTGTTTGTTTGTTTGTTTGTTTTTGCTATTTAATTTGAGGCAGGTCTCACTAAATTACCCAAGCTATGCTTGAATTCATATTTTGGCCCAGATAGGCTTTGAATTTTTGCACTATTGTGCTCAGAGCAAGCCCAGGGCTTTGGCATGCTAAGAGCCCTCTATGACATGAACTCTATCCCCAGCCTTTGACCTGAGATTTTGAGCTAGGAATCTTAAACTTAAAATCTTCCTGTTTTAGCCTCCAAGAAACCAGGATTACTGTGATTACAGGCCTTTGCCACAAGGTCCTACTTTGAATTTTTTTAATTTTTTGAGGGGGTGGTTCATGAGTACTCTGTGGTGTGTGTGGGGAGGTCAGAGGACAACTTTCTGGAGTTTCTTCTCTCCTTTTATCATGTGGATCCTAGGGTCAAACTCAGGCTGTCAGACTGGAGAGGTGGATCATAGGTGACTGAGTTCAGTCCCTAGAGCCATATTGTGGAAGGAGAGAACCAGCTCAGCAAGCTGTTCTCTCTCTCTCTCTCTCTCTCTCTCTCTCTGTGTGTGTGTGTGAGAGAGAGAGAGAGAGAGAGAGACAGACAGACAGACAGACAGACAGAGACAGAGAAAGGAAGGGATGGGGAGAGAGGAAGAGAGAGAGAATGAAAAAATAAATTGAGACTGATCCTCCTATAGCCCAGGTCTGTCTAGAACTCACTGTGTAGTTGAAGCTTGGTGCTTCTTATCTGCCTGCCTCCACTCCTAAGCAGTAGTGTTACAGGTATGCACCTTCTTTCAGGGCAAGGACTTTCTTAAACAGGACCTGCTTTTCCCCCTCAAGAGCACGTGGCAGTGAATACAGTAAGCTTATTTCACAGTTTGGTTTGGGCAAAGGCAAGAGCAATTATACCCTCCATGATATTTTCACTATTACTATAAATGCTAAGATGCTTTAAAAAAAAAAAGTCAAATGATGCCTTAGTAGTATAGCAAAAATAGTTTGCACCACATGGATTCCTGAAAGGTTACTAGTATGGCTCAGGAGCCATAAATCACACTTTTGAACTGCTGTCCTAAGCAAATCACTGGTCAATGGGAGTTTATTCTTGCCATGCTGGCCTTGGTATCACTTGCCCATAATCTCAGTCCCTGGGAAGTGAAGGCAGGACCAAGAGTTGAAGGTCATCCTCAGCTACGTAGTAAATTAAAAGTCTGCTTGGGCTACAGAGTTTCTGTCAAAAACAAAAAATCCAGTTTGCTGTCTGTAAAGATTGATCGGCATTGCATCATTTTGCCATACCTAGAGAACAAAAAGATTAACAGTTGCAATTCGTTTTAGAAAAAATGCTCCTTGCTGGGTGGTGGTGGCACACCCTTTAATCCCAGCATGGGGGGGGGGGCGGGCAGAGGCCAGCTTGGTCTACAGGACTAGTTCCAGGACACAGAGAAACCCTGTCTCGAAAAAAAGAGAGAAAGAAAGAAAGGAAGGAAGGAAGAAAGGAAGAAAAGAAAAGAAAAGAAAAGATGCTTTTTAGTAGAGAAAATGAGAGCTCCCAAGAGTGGGAGTGCTTCTCCGAAAGGACTGCTTCCACATGCCCGCCCAGTGTTTTGTTGCTGCTTGTGTATGACGTGGGTGCGCTCCACTGTGCGCACACAGATGACGACTTAGAGTCAGAGTCAGTTCTCGCCTCTACCCAGAGTTCTGGGGAATGGGACTCGGGTCATCTGGCTTCTGTAAAAAGCACTTTGGCCTGTTGACCCATCTCACAAGCCCTGCCTAGTAGCCTTTTATGTCTTACAGAGGAACTGGATTAAGACCGAGGGAGTCATTATTGAAATTGGTCAGTTTTTGAGCTCATCAAAGGCTAAGCCAATGAGGAGTCTACACACCCTGTCCTGTTCTCTTGGCCCAGAGAAATGATCGTGCCTTACTCATCCAGTCTAGTCATGTGCTGCAGGATTAGCTCATGGTCCACCAAGGCCCTGCCTTAAGGGTGATTAACTCAAAATTTCTGTCAAGCAGTATCTAAAAGATAGCTATCCTTGTGCCTTGCTTAGAAATTAGAATGCTGTTGACAGATTTCTGTCTCACCCAGTCCCACAGTTGTTCAGAACTAAAGAAACACACAGAGGCCTACATTAATTATAAACTGTTGGCCTATTAGCTCAGGCTTCTTATTAACTAATTCTTACATTTTAATTAGCCCATTACTCTTGTCTATGTTAGCCAAGGCTTAGTACATTTATCAGCGAGGCATTCTCATCTTGCTTCCTCTGTGTCTGAATGATAACTGCAGGCTGAGTCTTTCCTCTTCCCAGAATTCTCCTGTTCTCATCATCCCACCTCTACTTCCTGCCTTGTCACCCAGACTTTAAGTCAAAAGATATGTAGAGGAAGCAAGATAGGCCTCTGTGTGTTTGTTTGGGACTGAATGGCTACAGGACCTGGCAGGACAGAAACCTCTGTCAACAGAATGCATGTTTTTTGAACTATGTTCTTTTTTTTTTTTTTTAAAGAACTGATCTGTTAAACTCTTTTTTTTTTGTTGTTAAATTTATTTATTATGTATACATATTCTGTCTGTGTGTATGCCTGCAGGCCAGAAGAGGGAATCAGACCTCATTACAGAATGGTTGTGAGCCACCATGTGGTTGCTGGGAATTGAACTCAGGACCTTTGAAAGAGCAGGCAATGCTCTTAACCACTGAGCCATCTCTCCAGCCCTTGAACTATGTTCTTTAAAATTATATTCCACCACTGGGTCTGGTGATAAAACCCAGTAATCCCATCTACCTGGGAAGTTGAGACAGGAAGATCACAAATTCAAGGCCTACCTGAGCTGTGGCCTAAGTTTCACATCAGCTAGATCCTCTCTCAGAATACAGAAAGGAAAACAGCAGGTGTGGTGACTCCAGGCTGTAATCCTAGCACTTGGGAGGTAGAGTCGGAAAGAGCAAATTTGAGGTTGGCGTAGGCTATGTGAGCTCCTGGCCCCCAAACAAAAACATCTTGTGCACACATTTCACTATGGTGGTACGTGTCTATAGCTTAGCATTTGAGGAATAGAAGAAGGGAGATTTTGAGTTCCATGCTTTCATGGGCTGCATAGTGAGTTACAACCAACCTGGACTGCTTGGCAAAACATGTCTTAGAGAAAACCAACAAAGTGCAAGAAAACATTTTACAGGCTGCTGCTTCCCCTGTGTTTGAATTGCAGCTCCCTGGATACTTTTGTTCCTATGCATAAAGATGTCTCTGGTGGATTTGGGGAAGAGGCTGCTGGAAGCTGCAAGAAAAGGCCAAGATGATGAAGTGAGAACGCTGATGGCCAACGGGGCCCCGTTCACCACAGATTGGGTGAGTTGAGCTGAAGAGGTGTGGTGCTCCCTCTTGTGCTCTGTCATTCCTGCCTCCTGCAGGAGTGTTATTTGTGCTGCCTGACTGCAGTTCTCCTCCAGTGTGAAAGCTGCCTGTCAATGGGTAGTAGTAATTGTGAGCTGTTAAATTGTGGGAATTTGGATGGAGAGATGGCTCAGAGGTTAAGAGCGCTGACTGGACCTCTGGAAGAGATCCTGAGTTCAATTCCCAGCAACCACAGTGGCTCACAACCATCTGTAATGAGATCTGGTGCCCTCTTCTGGCCTACATACAAGTAGAACCCTGAATACATAATAAATAAATCAATCTTTAAAAAAAATACTGGGAATTTCCCTCTTTTATTTTATTTTTATATTTTTATTTGCAGTTGTGATGGTATATGTCTTTAGTCCTAGAACTTGGGAGGGAGAGGTAGGAAGACCTCTGAGTTTGAGAACATCCTGGTCTACATGACAAGCTCCAAGATAGCCAAAGCTACATAATGAAATCCTCTCTCAAAAAACAAATATAAAGCTCCCAGAAGTTGTCCTGACCTCACACATATACACCTGTGTGTGCACACATGTACACATACATGCAAATAAATGTTACAAATACCAGGCATGGTTGTATACATCTTTTTGTTTGTTTTTGTGACAATATTGACTGTCCTGAAACTCGCTTCATAGTAGACCAGGCTGGCCTCAAACTCACAGAGATCCGACTGCCTCTGCCTCCTGAGTGCTTGGATTAAAGGCGTGCCAGTTAGTAGTATACATCATTAACTCCAGCACTTGGGAGGCAGAAGCAGAAGATTAACCATGAATTGAAGGTCAGCCTGGTCTACATAGTAAGACTTTGTCTCAGGGGAGAAAGAAAGGCCAGGTGGTAGTGGTGGTGCACACCTTTAATCCCAGCACTCAGTATATAGAGATAGGTAGATTTCTGAGTTTGAGACCTACCTGGTCTACAGAGTGAGTTCCAGTTCAGCCTGGGCTACATACAAAACCTTGTCTCAAAAAAAAAAAAAAAAAAGAGAGAGAGAGAGAGAGAAGAAAGAAGAAAAGAAAGAATAGTTTAATATAGTGAGCTTGTTAACCAACTCAACTTGGAGACCAAAGAGTTTCAGAAGATTCAGGTCCATGGAGTAATGGAGGGCATCTAAACACATTGGTTTTGCTTTTTAAGATTTATTTACAGATGGTTGTGAGCCACCATGTGGTTGCTGGGAATTGAACCTAGGACCTGTGGAAGAACAGCCAGTGCTCTTAACTGCTAATCTCTTCAACCCGCATTCACAGATTTCCTTTCTTTCCTTTTTTTTCCCTTCGGGTTGTTTTTGTTTTTTGAGACAGGGTTTCTCTGTGTAACAGTCCAGGCTGCCCTGGAACTCACTTTGTAGACCAGGCTGGCCTTAAACTCACAGAGATCCGCCTGCCTCTGCCTCCCAAGTGCTGGGATTAAAAGTGTGTGCCACCACTACCTGGTGGTTGATGAATTTTCTAAGCACTGACTGATGCTCACAATTTTTATGATGGAGTAATGATTGTTGTAGTATGATTAACTCATAACTTCAGGGTCCAACTGGTTCTTTTTTTGTTTGTTTGTTTGTTTTGAGACAGTCTCTCTCAATGAAGCCCTGGCTTCTTGGGCTTCTATCTCACAGAGATCCACCCGCTTCTGCCTCCTTAATGCTGGTTCTAAAGGTGTAACCACCACCCAGATTACTCTTCTTGACACAAAACAAACTGTCTTGTAAGCCATGCTTAAAATCTACCTAACTCAAAATCATTATACTTTAATTTTATGATTTCTATTGTTTTTAATTATATATGTGTGTGTCTGTGTGGGGTGGGCATGTGAGTACAGTTGTCCTTGGAAACCAGGGTGTCGGGTCACCTACAGCTGGAATAACAGCTGTGAATCACCTAACATGGGTGTTGGGAACTGAACTCAGTGCTTTTAACCATTGAGTTATCTTTCTAGCCCATGTATATTAATTTTTAATTCTATTATTTATTCAATCTTATCTGCCCTGTAAGATTTTTTTCTTCAAGGATGAATACTATAGGATTCATTTATTGTTCATGTATCTCTACCTCAAAATGATTCAGTTCTACACACAGTAGAATTCAATGAGTATTATTTTCCCACAGCTTGGAACATCACCTCTTCACCTTGCAGCCCAGTACGGCCATTATTCCACAGCAGAGGTGCTCCTTCGAGCAGGCGTGAGCAGGGATGCCCGGACCAAGGTGGACAGGACCCCTCTGCATATGGCTGCAGCTGACGGCCATGCACACATTGTGGAGCTGCTGGTTAGGGTAAAGCAAGAACGGTGGGGTGATGATGTGAAACACTCACCTCCCGCACTGTCTTAAATAGTGGGGGAGTGCGCGGGAAAGACGTGAGAATAGCTGGTCATTAAGTTGCATCTCTATTTATTTATTTATTTAAATTGATTTTTTCATGAAAACCATGTTTCAAGAGTCATGAGGATGAGTTTGTTTTCTAATTTTTTAAAGACTTAACAGGTTTTATTGATTTTCTTCATTCTTTTCTGTAGGTGTTCTCTGTACTTGTGCTTGTTTTTTTTTTTTTTTCAGGCCCTACTCAGCTTTCTGCTAATAAATGCAACAAAGTCTGTTCCTTGCCCCTCCTCAGCCATCTGTTAGAGTTTCCCGGGGCTGTCCTTAGCAGACCCACTCGTTGGAAGCATAATGTCTCAGCTCAGGCGGACTTGAGAAATGTTTTTCTCGTTGATCCTCCTTAAGTGAGAGCTACAGCTAAATCTCTCTGTTGCAATGGGATCTTACACCTGAGCCCTGTAACCATTATCACAGAAAGGTCGCCTTTTTCTAACAGAGCGGTGCGGATGTGAATGCCAAGGACATGCTGAAGATGACCGCTTTACACTGGGCCACAGAGCACCACCATCGAGATGTCGTTGAGTTACTTATCAAATATGGAGCTGATGTCCATGCTTTTAGCAAATTTGACAAGTCTGCCTTTGACATAGCACTGGAGAAAAACAATCCTGAGATTCTGGTCATCCTTCAGGTATGGTTCCTTGATCTTCCCCAAAGTACACTTCAGCTTATAGACTATTTTGAGAGAGCTGAATTTTCCCCATTTTATCAAAATAGCACTTCTATCATGCTTCAATCATATGACTCTGTGTTAGCATCTCTCTCTCTCTTTCTCTCTCTTTCACACATACACACACACACACACACACACACACACCACACACACTCTCACACACACCCAGTGGAGACAGGGTCTCAAGTAGCCCAGGGTGATCTCAGATTTTGAACGTAGCTAAAGATGACTCTTGATCCTCCTGTTTCTGCCTCACATATGCTAGAATTACAGGCTGTATACTGTGCTTGGCCTTTGTTTTGAGACAGTCTCACTGTGAAGTCAGAGCTAGCCTCTCCAATCAGGCCTTCCCTTAGGTTTTTTTGTTTTGTTTTGTTTGTTTTTTTTTAATAGGATTATAGAAAGTCCTGAATTGTTTGTGGTAATTAGAGAGCAATATTTTGGGACTACTCAGTGCTGACATTGTAGAGCAGAACTCTACATATCTTTTCTGGTTCTGAGAGTTGCCCAATTTATGGAAATGTAGCCAGAAAAAAAGAACATTTATTTGACTGTCCATTGCTTTTCTCTCCATTAAAGTTTCCATTTCTAGTTAAACTAGACTTGACAATCTTAAAAGTCACGGGCTGGGCACAGTGGCACACTCCTTTGATCCTAGCATAGTAGGGAGAGACAGGTAAATCTCTTGAGTTTGAGTTTGAGGCCACCTTGGTCTACAAAGCGAGTTCCAGTCCAACCAGGGTTACATAGTAAGACCCTGTCTCAAGACAAGAAAGAAAAAAGGTTTGTTGCTGCTGGAGATACGGCTCTGCAATCAAAAATACTTACCAGTGGGCGATAGTGGTGCACACCTTTAGTCCCAGCACCTGGCAGGCAGAGGCAGGTGGAGCTCTGTGAGTTTGAGGCCAGCATGGTCTACAAAGGGAGTTCTGGGACCACTGGAGCTGTTACACATCAAAAGCCTGTTTCAAAAAACCAAAAAAAAAGAAATAACACAATACTTACCAGTCTTGAAAAGGACCTAGATTCAGTTCCCAGAACCCACATAGGGTAAATTACAACTGCCTAAATTTCAGTTCCAGGGGATCGTATTTCCTCCTCTGCCCTCCATTGGCACCTGTGCACACATGGTACACATAAACTCATATAGGCACGTGCGTGCAGAAACACACACACACACATTAAAAAGAAAATCATTTTAATAAGAAAGAAAGTTGTTCTCGGGGCTGGTAGATAGCTTAGTCGGAAGGTGTGTCTTGTAAACACGAGAAACTGAGTTTGATCCCCAGAACCCAAGCACAAAAGCCAGGAATGGGCCGGTGAGGCGACTCAGTGGGTAAAGGCTCTTGCTGCCAATTCTAACAGCCTGAGTTCAATTTCCTGTACCCCCCCTTTAATAAGAAAATCAACTCCTGCAAGTGTCCGCTGACCTCCTATCATAAGACAGACTTCTGGGGAGACAGAACACATGCTGCCTACTCACTCCAGAAAGGGAGTCCATGGCAGATCAAAGTAGTGATATGTACACCAGATTCAGTTTGGTGAAGCAGTGAATTTGTATTG
This sequence comes from Microtus oregoni, assembly GCF_018167655.1. Classification (NCBI taxonomy): domain Eukaryota; kingdom Metazoa; phylum Chordata; class Mammalia; order Rodentia; family Cricetidae; genus Microtus; species Microtus oregoni. The sequence goes on along the minus strand of NW_024543830.1, from coordinate 2,242,524 downwards.
TGGTTATTAACGGAAGAGTGGATGAGGGCATCTTATAAGGAGCAGAGATTTAACAGAAAAGCAGCTCTGTCACCAGGACACCCATCCCAGCGTGGACAGCTGCAGCCCTGGAGCACTCTAGCCGGCTACAGGGAGCTCCACTTCCTAACATGTGAAGTTGGCTGGCCAGAGTCTCTCCCCACAACTGTTGACACACTGATGGCAGGGGCCCTCGGGAATCCTCCAATCCTCTGTTCTCTGCTGTGTGGCTTTTCACTGGTCGCCTCTCTTTTCTCTCTGGAGCGGATGTTGCAATTTAGAGGGGATGTTACAAATTAGAGGAATTCATGCCTTAGCATTTATGCATGTGTGTGTGCCCTGGCACACTACTGCACATATGTACACACACGACAAATAAATTGTAATTAAAAAATGTGGAAAACGGCTGCAGAAACAATGTGTTTATAATCTCAAAGTTGGGGGAGCAGAGACAGCTCTCCAGAGCTTGCTGGGCAATCAGCGTTGTTTACTTGATGAGCTCCAGACCAATAAGAGCCTACCTCAGAAAAACAAGGGAGCTAGCATCTGAGAAACAATACTCAGGGTTGTCCGCAGGCTGCACCCTCCCGCACATACACCTCACACAGTCGCTCTCCAGTCAAGGTGGCACATGTTTATCTAATCCACCATTGTGAATTACATGGAGGTAGAAGGCATAGAAGCTCAAATGGCAGCTTCAGCTACATAGCAAATTTAAGTCCCACCTGGGCTACTTGAGACCCTGTCTCAGAAAAACAAAATCCAAATAAAAAACCAACAGTCCTGCGCCTGTGGCATATTTGTACGATGCCTCAGTGTCTCTCCTCATACCCACACGAGGGAAGCGAATACCCAGACCTGAAGGCAGAGACCCCACCTCTCTACTCCCGCGCCCTTCACCTGTTCCCCATAAAGGCAGATCCTGAAACCATCAAAAATTGAATTAAAAGAAAACAAAAAATTATATTTAGGGGATGACTTAGTGGGTAAGGGCTTTTGCTGCCAAGCCTGAAACCTGCGTTCAAGTCCCTGGAACCCACGTGCTAGAAAGTGAAACCCAGCTCCTGACAGTTGTCTTCTGACCCTCGTGTGCGTGCACACATGCACACTGACTAAAAACACACCACTAATCCCAGCACTCAGGATGCAGAGGCAGGCGAATCTCAGAATTCTAGACTGTTCCAGTCTGTATCCTGAGTTCCCAAAGAGAGCTACACAGTTTTTTTGGTGAGAGAGGGGTGTTTCAAAACAGAGTTTCTTTGTGTAGATAAGACTGGTCTGCCTCTGCCTCCTGAGTGCTGGGATTAAAGGTGTGTGCCATCACCATGTGGCTTACACAGAGAGTCTTAAAAAATAAGTAAATAAATTTAAGTGTGGAAAAAAAATTTAATTGAGTCAGTAAAATGGCTCAGGTAGAGGCACCTGCCACGTCTGATGACCCAATTTTGATTCTCTGACCCCACATGGTGCAAGGTGCCCATGGTTTTCTGACCTCTACGTGCATATGCCCATCCCCCCATACACACACAATAATAGAATTCATTTCTCAGGGAAAAAAAGATTCTGTGCTAGAAAGACATAAATGGAAAACAGAGAGATGTGAGATGACATGGAAGGGCTGGAGAACAAGTGCAGTTCTGCAGTTTGGGGAGGCGGACGGGCGCTGGGGCTCTTGTTCCGGGGCTGTGAAGTAGCTTCTTATGTGGGCACTGGGAACATAGTAAAAGCTTTTTTTGTTTTATTTTGTGTGTTTTTAAAAGTGGGTTTCCCTGTATAGCCTAGTTTTCCTGGAACTGGCTTTGTAGACCCAGCTGTCCTTAAAATTACAGAGAGCCACCTGCCTCTGCCTTCTGAGTGCTGGGGTTAAAGCTGTACCACCACCCAAGGCTGGAAGCTTTGTTTGTTTGTTTTGTTTTGAATGGGGGTAGAAAGATGACCACGTGGCTCTGCTTCACCTGGTAATTGCTATCTAGTCCGAGCTGACCTCAAACTCAACATGATCCTGTTTCAGCTTTTGGAGTGCTGCTGGGATTACAGTTTGAACTGCTTCATATGGATTTAGAAACTCAGATTCAGGACTGATGTGATTGTTTTAAAACGGTAATTGGAGTTGGCACACACATTGGATGGAGAAGACAATGATAACTAGCATATGATTGCTTCCTTCAGGCTAGACCAGCCTGCCCGTGCTTCCTCTGGGAAGTTGGTAGAAGGTAGAAGAAGTAGCAGATGAAGAAGGAGTTTAACAGTATCCGGAGAATGGATAATCTGTCTCAATTGCAGTCCTCAGTCAAGGGGATAATTACATACGAAAAATAGCTGCTTTTGCATCTTCAGTTTTTGTTTGTTTTCATGACAGATGGTTTTACAAAGACTGGTTATTCTCCTCAACTTTCAGTTATTGTCCAAAGTCCTTTCATAACTGTACTTTTTAGTAGTTATGTTTGTAGAAAACTTCTGAGAGTAAGAATGCAAGATAAGGATCTTTTCACCAAATTGAGCAGACATCCTCGGAAGCAAGGGTGTAGCGCATGGAACTAGACTTCAAAACCTGCTACTCATTTATCTGCTTGTTATATGTTCTCTGAGGAGTTTCTTCAGTGGCAGAATGGAACAGGTTGTGGGATAAACTCTAGAGAATATTGTTCTCTGCAGGGATCTTCTACTAGCACCTTGTCTTGTAGATAACTGGTCACAGAATATAGGTGCTGCAAAATGCCTTTTAGACTGTCCAGACCAGTTTCTTCCCTTTTTTTTTTTATTTTCTCTTTACACGTTTGAGGTTAAGTGGAGCATGTGAAAGCTTTGTGACTAGCGCAGCCTTGCTTTCTCAAACAGAAGCAAGCCCGGGAAAGCCAGCTGCTTCAGTAGAGAAAAAGGTCGTAGCTCCCTGCCATCCTATGCAGGCTAGTTCTGCCTGCTGGAGCACTGGTAGGGAGGGCCATTCAGCAACTGTATGACTAAAGTTCTGACTTTGCCATATTCTGGTTTGTTTGGTAGGAAGCAATGCAGAATCAGGTGAGCGTCAACCCCGAGAGAGCCAACCCAGTGAGCAACCCTGTGACTGTGGCTGCTCCATTCATCTTCACCTCTGGAGAGGTCGTTAACCTCGCTAGCTTTGTCTCTTCAGCCAACACCAAAGCATCCGCAGGTAATGCTCGGATAATGAGACATCTATTTTAAGCATAAAAATGAGCAGAATCCCATTTTCCTATGGATAGTCTGTCTAATTACCACTATTATAAAAATTCCCTAAATGATGCTGGGATTAAAGATCTGCTAAAGCCATGGACTAAATCTCCAGTACCACAAAAAAGGAAAGGAAAAACATTTCTCAAATGGTTGTTTTTCAGTGTAGACATTGAACTTGGGGCCTCACACTCTGGATCTGTGTTCACAGCCCATTCTTTTTCTTCTTCTGTTTGTTGTTTGTTTGGTTTATTTTATTGTCAAACAGACAAACAGGGGGCTGGAGAGAAGAGTCAGCAGTTAAGAGGGTTTACTCCTTTGGCAAAGACCTGGGTTCTCTTCTCAGCACCCACATCAGAAGGCTCATAACTGCCTGTTGTAACTTCAGTTCCAGGGGATCCAATTCCCTCTGGCCTTTGGGATACCTGCACACATGTGATGCACATAAACTCATTCAGGTACATACATATATGCAGAAGTAATTTTTTAAAACCTAGCACATTAAAAGTTTTTGATTGCTAGTGACTTGATAGCCCTGTATGTTCCAGCCTCCATGGAAAGAAGCAGATGGCGACCACTGCTGCACCGTAGAGTGCTGCGTAGCAAGCACACAGCCCTGGGTTCCGTATCCAGTATGACACCAACACAATTTATCTAAAACTTGCTTAATCATTGGCTTATTTGGGGAGGGTTTGTGAGTTCTTACATTAGCCTTGCTGTGACAGGCTAAAAGATAGGAAAAACAGGGACCCAACAGAATATTCAGGACTAACAGGCAGCTGAGTCTGCAGTCCCAGCACTTGAAAGGCTAAGGCAAGAGGATATGGATGACACAGTAAGATCCTGGCTCTTCCTCCCACCCTCACCCCGTACACACGCACATACACGCACACACAAAGGAGGCCAGCATAGCCTAATCAGGGAACCCCAGGTTCATGATTTCAAGAGAGACCATGTTTCAGGAGAACAAAATGGCCACTTCCTGGGGAACAGCATCTGAGGCCGACCCCTGCCCTCTGCATGAACATACATACACTCCATACAAAAAAAGTATACCAACAGGCTGAAGCCTGCACTCTAGGGACTGCCCATCCCACTGCCCTCTTGCAGTATGTTCAGCAAATTATTCTGCCTCAAAAAATGTAATTATACGTAAAGAAATATGCATGTGTGTGCATCTGTCCATATGTCAATTTTTAAGGCAGTCTTACTTAGCTTGGGCTAGCCTGGGACTTTCGATCTTCCACCCTCTACCTCCTTAGTGTGTCCCTCCCTGCTGGGACTAGAAACCAGGACTTCAGCAGCCAGGCACCTTTAATCCCAGCACTCGGGAAGCAGAGGCAGGTAGATCTCTGTGAGTTCCAGGACAGCCAGGGATACACAAAGAAACCCTGGCTCAGGGGGGGAAATAGGTATTGAAATACACAGGCATGTTCCTGCTCCCTTCTCATGTTTATCTCGTGTGCTTAAGCTTGGCTGGAAATACAGTGCTGGCATTTCCAGTATAGTCGGGCAGATGCGCTGCAGAATGCCCTTCTAATAATGAAAACAGTAAGTTTTCAGGGACTGGCAAGATGTCCCAGCAGGTAAGAGCTTCTACCAGGAACTCACATGGTAGATAGAAAACCAATTTTCACTTGTGTCTTTATGACCTCAATCTGTGCACCGTACATACAAAGTTAAAAAAAAATTCAAGTTACTTAGCCAGTGTTGGTAGCGTGTAAAAAAAAGCTTTATGAATTTATATAGCTGGGGCAGGTAATTGGAGGTAGGGCTCCGCATGCAGTCTCCTAAAAACTCCAGAAGCAGCTGTCGACTACACTTTCTTTTTCTTTTTCTGTTTTTTGTTTGTTTGTTTGTTTGTTTGTTGTGGGTTTTTTTGTTTGTTTGTTTTTTGTTTTTCAAGACAGGGTTTCTCTGTAGCTTTGGAGCCTGTCTTGTAGCTACCTCTTGTAGACCAGGCTAGCCTCGAACTCACAGATATCCACCTGTCTCTGCCTCCTGAGTGCTGGGATTAAAGGTGTGTGCCACTACTGCCCAGCTTTTTTTTTTTTTTAAAGACTATTTATTATGTATACAGCATTCTGTCTGCATGTATGCCTACACACCAGAAGAGGCACCAAATCCCATTATTGATTGTTGTGAGCCACCATGTGGTTGCTGGGAATTGAACTCACGACCTCTGGAAGAGCAGCCACCTTTAACCCCAGCCCTCAGGAGACAGAGTCTGGCAGGTCTCTTGAGTTTGAGGCCAGCCTGGTCTACAGAGTGAGTTCTAGTCCTTGGAGCTGTTCAAGAAAGTGAGTGGTGTCAGGAGAAACGTATGTTGGATTGGGGTGAATCACTTAAGTTCTCCAGGTCACTAGTTGCTCATCCGGCCTGGTTGTCTTAGATTTCCACTGTAACATTCAGACTTGGTGCTTTCTCTGGGTGCGGATCAAAAAGTGTTCAGTGTTTCTGAATTAGGGGCTCATGGGTCTCAACTCCGGCTCCCCTTGCCTCTACCTCCCAAGGACTAGGAATACAGCTGCTTGCTACCATGCCCAGTTTATCCTTCATTTCTGTGAGGTGCCAACAGGTCGTTTTCATTGACTTTCCTGTGGATGGGATGGCCACGCTCCACGGAGGCCAAGTTCCCGGTGACTTTCAGTCTGTGACTCCTGTTAAGAAGGAGAAGCTTCCCCTGGCCTGTGGGTTATTGACCAGCCAATGCCAACGGCACCCACACAGATAGACTCTCAGGAATGGACCTGGCGCACAGTGGGGAGTCTATAGTGTTAGCTCTTGTTTATGTGTCAGATGGGAAAGGCCACTTCCATGCGGCTCATCTGTTAACTTTTACCCATTGATTGCTTACTATAATGTTTTACTAGTTCACTGTTAAATGTCACCATATTCTTAAATTATCTATACTAATTTACAGGGTTTTTTTTTTCAAGTTTCATATATTTACTTAGACTTTAAAAATGATGCCTAAAAATGGGATTCTAAGATCTTGGGGAAACACAGCATGTCATACACTACAGGAGAAATTCAAGTGCTCAGTAACCTGTTAAAACTGGTGATACTGGCCCAGACAAAAAGTGTAACACACACACTCACACTCACACAGGCTAGGATGTAATTCAGGTTGAATGTTTGCCTAGCTTTCACAAGTCACAAGGTCCAGGGGTTTTTTGTTTATTTGTTTGTTTTGCTGAGACAGGGTTTCTTGCATGAAGCTGCCTGGAATTCCCTCTGTAGACCATGCTGACCTTGAACTCATAGAGACCCACCCACCTCTGCCTCCAGAGTGCTGGGTTTAAGTGTGTACCACCACCACCTAGTTCAAGATCCTGGCGTGTTAGCTCACACTTGAAATCCCAGCACTTGTGAGGTAGATGCAGGAGGATCAAGAGTTCAAGATCATCCCCAACTCCACTGTGAATTTAAGGCCAACCTGGACTACGTGAGACCCTGTCCCCTATCCCACTACCCCTAAAAAGTATATATACTACTTGGGTTTCTTTGACATGGGGTCTCACATAGCTCAGGTTGGCCTCAGACTCTATATGCAGCTTGGAACTTGAGATCCTCCTGCCTTTGTCTCCCAAATAGGATTTATCATGCCCCGTCACACCTGGAAAGTTTAAGTGCATTCGAACTAGCCTTTCAAAATGTATTTATTCGTAGCACCAATCTCTTTTTGTTATTTGAGACTTGGATCTTTGTTTTTGTTTTTTGTTTTTCTGTTTTTTGAGAAGGAATCTCACTACATAGCCCAGGCTGGCCTGGAAGTCAAGGCATTTCTCCTGCCTCAGGATCCTCAGTGCTGTGATTGCAGTGTACGCTGCCAACTGCACCGAGGACCTCTTTATTGAACACTGCTAACATCTAGGTGAGGACATTTTTAGAAAATACTTTTCTAAGCCGGGCGATGGTGGCACATGCCTTTAATCCCAGCACTCGGGAGGCAGAGGCAGGAGGATCTCTGTGAGTTCGAGGCCAGCCTGGTCTACAGAGCTAGTTCCAGGACAGGCTCCAAAGCCACAGAGAAACCCTGTCTCGAAAAACCAAAAAAAAAAAAAAAAAAAAAAGAAAATACTGTTCTAGCAGCATCCCTGTGTTCTTCTCTCCTGACTGGTTACTCATTAAAGCTTTTCTGGAAGATTATTGGTGCTCAGTCCTGTCGTCCTGGACTTAGAAGGCTGAGACTGGCTGAGTTGTCTGGGTATAGAAGACCCTACCTCTGCCGGGCGATGGTGGCGCACGCCTTTAATCCCAGCACTCGGGAGGCAGAGGCAGGCGGATCTCTGTGAGTTCGAGGCCAGCCTGGTCTACAGAGCTAGTTCCAGGACAGGCTCCAAAGCCACAGAGAAACCCTGTCTCGAAAAAAACAAAAACAAACAAAAAAACAAACAGAAGACCCTACCTCAAAAAAAAAAATCAACCAAAAAATTTATTTTCCAAAAAGAAGATGAAACTTGTAATATATATATATGACATTTTGAATTCACTTTTGTTATCCCTAGCTAATTTAGAGGAAATCGAAGAAGGAAATTCACTTGACTCATCAATCCAGCAAGTGGTGGGGAGTGGCGGCCAGAGGGTCATCACCATAGTGACTGATGGAGGGCCTCTGGGTAATATCCAGACCTCACTCCCTACTGGAGGCATTGGCCAGCCCTTTATTGTAACAATGCAAGATGGACAGCAAGGTAAGTTATATCTAGTAGACATTTGCTTATTTAAAGATATTTTATTTATTTATTTTTGTTTTTTGAGACAGAGTTTCTCTGTGTAGCTCTGTCTGTCTTGGAACTCATACTGTAGACCAGGCTGGCCTAAAACTCACAGAGATCTGCCTGGGATTAAAGGTGTGAGCCACCACCTTGAGCTGCTCTCAAAGTCTTAATCTGTACCTCAGCCTGGCCTCAAACTCACCATGTAACCTGGGGGACCCTAAACTCAGAGCAGTCTCCCCACCTTAGTTTCCTGGGCACTGGAATTATAGGTGTGTGCCACTACCCTCTACTTTATTTATTTATTTAGAAACGGCATCTCTCATAGCACAGCTGGCCTCAAACTCACGTAATAGCCAAAGATGACCTTGAATTCCTGTTGCTCTTGCTTCAACTTCCCAAATACTAGGATTATTGGCATGAGCCATCATTCCAGACTCAAAGTTTTGACTTTTCTCCCTGTCTCTCTCTTTTTTTCCTTTCTCTTTCTTTCTTTCTTTTCTCTCTCTCTCCTCTCTCTCTCTCTCTGTGAAAGAGAGAGAGAGATGTCTTGCTTGCTGTGTATCTTTGGCTAACCTGGGACTCACTATGTAGACTAGGGTGGCACAGACAAAGCTGCCCTTCTGCCTTAGCCTCTTGAGTACTGACATCACAGGCCTGCACCACCATATTTGGCTGAAGGTCTTTGTCTTAAGAACCTGAGGCCTTCGTGGTTTCTGAGCTGCGGTTCTTTCCTTCCTTGGCGCTACTTCTTTCCTGATTTCTTTTTTTGTGACTTTAAGTTACCTTTTGACTTCAAACTCTGTGTTTTGTTGTTTGGGTTTTGTTTTTTGAGACAGGGCTACAGAGAGCTCTGCTGTTGACCAGGCTGAGCTTGAATTCAGAACTATGCCTACCTCCTGAGCACGGGGACTAAGGACTAAGCTAAAGAGTCTAAGCTCTATAAAGAGATATCACAACAATGTACGGGGGTGAGGGGATGGATATAACCTGTGTTAGAACACTTCTCTTACATACAAGAAGCCATGCCAAAAATAATAATATGAAGTTCACTTTTTTCTAGTAAGGCAAAAAAGCCTTCTCTGTGTGCTGTGTGCTCATTGTCTCCTATGGGTGTGCTTGGCTTGTAGTTCTAACTGTGCCTGCTGGTCAGGTTGCAGAGGAGACAATAATTGAAGAGGAAGAAGAGGAAGAAGAGAAGTTGCCATTGGCAAAGAGACCAAGGATGACAGAGATAACTAACAGTATTGAGGAAAGCAAGGTAATGAGATTCTTCTCATAAGAGAGAGAAGGAGTGGAAGCCCTAGTGATTGGAGGTGAAGCCCTCTTCATCTTTCTGTCTGCCGTCTGAATACTCTGTTGTCAGGAATTCTTACTGTAGTGACACTGTTTGCTCTACAGGAAGGCAGCGAAAGAGAGCTACTGCAGCAGCAGCTCCAGGAGGCCAATCGGAGAGCCCAGGAGTACAGGCACCAGCTTCTCAAGAAAGAGCAGGAGGCAGAACAGTACCGGCTCAAGCTGGAGGCCATGGCGCGACAGCAGCCCAATGGAGTTGAGTTCACCGTGGTTGAGGAGGTAGCTGAAGTGGATGCTGTCGTAGTGACAGAAGGGGAAATAGAAGAAAGAGCAGCAGAAGTGATGAAGTCAGGAAGGACCACAGAGCCTCACACTAGTGTTTCCATAGAAACCATTTCATCTTAACACGCAAAGGCCACAACTTGCACTCATTCATCTTATTTTTAAGAAGAAAATACAGAGGGCAAGCACTGTGTACAAATTAAGACTGTCTTTAAGAAGGGAACAGTAGCAGGGCTCAGTGCCTGGGCCAGGAAAGCTGTTTGTGCAGCTAGAGACTCAGAGCCACGTTAGGGGCATTTAAAGGACCAAAGGACCAGGACCAAATCTCTCAGCTCACGTCATTGCTTTAAACAGAGTACTGAGCATTGCGGGTTGATTTTTTTTTTTTTATAAAAAATAATTAACTTTATATCAAAAGATTTTAAGATAATACTTGTAATACATATACACCAAGAGCCTTTAATAATTATTCCTGAGATCTCCAAGTGATCTGAAGTTTGCCTTACTTAGGTTTATGAACTGCTAAGGTTGTAGGAAGACTCTTCGCAAGGATGAAGAAAAGATACCGTACATTCCTTGCTTTTCCTTTTTTTTTTTTTTTTGGTGGAGAAGTTCAAGATAGGGTTTCTCTCTGTAGCCCTGGCTGTCCTGGAACTAACTCTGTAGACCAGGCTGGCCTCAAACACACAGATCTGCCTGCCTCTGCTTCCCGAGTGCTGGGATTAAAGGCGTGCGCCACCACCACCCGGCTAAAGCTACCATACATTTCTGAGAAGCAAGCACACGGGCTGCTCCTAGTTAATCCATGGGCTAGGAACAGTAGTACATACCTGTAATGCCAACGCTCAGGAAACCGAGACAGCCAGTGAGTGTGAGGTCAACAGGAGCTAGAGAGACTCCTTCGGTGAAAGAGGGCCAGATGCCCTTTTCTGGCCTCTGGGAACACCCTGGCATATACATACAAATAAAAATTAAAAAGTTAAGTAAGTTAGTTGACCGCCAAGGTTTGCCCTTCAGGATCATGAGACTACCACGAGATTGAAGCCAACTTGAGCTCCATAGTGAATTACAGTGCAGCCGGGCTACAATGTGGGGCCTTATGCAAGAAAAGAAAATCAAATCGTGTGGTGGTGCACACCTCTTCCAGCACTCAGGTGATAGAGACAGGTGCATCGCTCTGAATTTGAGACCTGCCTAGTCTACAAAGAGAGTTAATGGAATGGCCAGCACTACATACAGAGACCCTGTCTCAAAGAAAAAGAAAAGAAAAGAAAGCAGAGAAAGCTGACTTGTGATTGCCAATAAATTGTATGTTCATAGCTTAGACGTCATTTAAAAAAAAAAAAACAAAATTAAACTAGGCATAGTGTCGCGTGCTTGTAATCCCAGCACTTGTGAGGCTAAGACAGGAGGATCACTGCAAGTTCAAGGTCAGCTTTGACTATTGTAAGATTTTTCTTTAAAAAAGAAACAAAATGACTAGACTTGATGACCCTCATCCCTGTACTCGGGAAGCAGAGGCAGGCAGATCTTTGGGGTTCTAACTAGCCTGGTCCACATAGTGAGTTCCTGGCCAGCCTGGGCTACATAGACCCTAACTAACAATAGCAAAAAATCTGAGGACATTGCTCAGTGGGACAGCATGTTGCCTAGCTTGCAAGGAAGTCCCTGGGTTCCTCCTTTGGTGCTGTATGTACACAACAAAAACGAGGGGCAGGAAAGCAAAGAGAAAAACAATTAACATCAAACTTTTAATGCCAGAAAGAAATTTTACTTACGTTATGGGGAGTGTGTGTGTAAAGCCTGTGTCCCTCCTGAGACTGGGCGGTCTCAGAATGAGGCTTCTGAGCTATGAAGCTCTGGTCTTGAGATGGAAACTGTATGAACGTTATAAGACTACAATCAGGAGGGTCGTCAGAACATTGCTTCTAAACATCTGTTTATATAAATCAAGTTTGAACCTCTAAATTGTATAAAGTTGGGTTGAATGTTGTGTGTCACGTAGGACATTGGTGCTTTCCTGCAGCGCTTATCATCCTGTGACGAAGGCCAGCGCTGTGCAGGCCTGTTTCTGTTGACTGCTGCTTTTGCTAATGTGGGCCAATAGAGCGCTGTGCCTTAAGGTGTGTAGGACAGGTGACAAAGGGGGCAGGGGTCACTGCCACAGAGCAGAGAGCCATACATCCAAGCCCTTGCTGTCTTCCCCTCTCTCTTACTCTGCTCAGACACTTTTGCATAGATTTTCAGTGCTGGGTTGTTGAGGTGGGATTGGGCAGGTCTCTGTTATTAACATGAAGTAGTTTTTGTTTGTATAGCTGGGCACTGCGCTCTTGCCTGTAATCTCAGCATTCAGGAGGCTACAGCAAGAAAGTTGACATGAGTTTGAGGCCAGCCTGAACTACAGTGTGAGAACCTGTCTCAAAAACAAGGCAGCTGAGCATTGTGGCTCATGCTGATAATGCCAGCTCAGAAGGCTGCTGCAGGAGGTTGCCTGCACTCTGAACGTAGTGAGCTCTCTAAGACAGCATGAGCCACAGAGACACCTGTCCATCCTCGTCTTCCCACCCCCTCCCCTTTCCCCAGACAGGGTTTTTCTATGTAAACCTGGCTGTCCTGGAACTTACTCTGTAGACCAGGCTGGCCTTGAACTCACAGAGATCTTACTGCCTCTGCCTCTCCAGTGCTGGGATCAGAGGTGTGCACCCTAGCTGCGACACCTGTCTTAAAGAGAAAAGAAAGGGCTGAGACTGTAGTTCAGGAAGAGCCCTTGCCTGTCATTTTATCAGATCCTAGTTCAATCCTTAGGACTGCAAAAAACAATATTTTTAAAAGTTTAAACAGGATGTGATAGTACATGTCTATAATCTCAGAACTGGTAGAGGGAGGCACGAGGTCAGAGGTTGAGGACCATCCTTGGTTATTTAACAAGTTTGAGGCCAGTTTACCCCCTCCCCCCCATCTCCCCTAAGAGGGAAAGGTACCTGATAACAGAGGGAAAGGCCATGTAGACTTTTTATTGGAAATTAGAAGAAGCCAGAAGGGCATGTGCCAAGTGTACACCTGAATGACTGTTGAGAATATAGTTTCCTAATTAGTGATCATGAAGAAAATGGGTATTTTAGCCTGGAAAAAGCTTGGCAGTTAACATGGTTCTGTTTACCTTGATTAGTATAATAATTTGTGCAGTGTTCCAGAGGTGTGGATTCATTTTTGGCTCAAACATAATTCTCTAACTCATATTGAACAAACAGAATGGACTGTTAGGTTTATAGGCAAAAATAGCTGTTTTCAAATGACTCTTGGCTGCTGGCACCCTGACTAGGTCTGCTCTGTGTGTCCGAGCATCAGAGACTGTTCTAGTGCCTCAAGAGTGTCTGGAAGCATAGTGGAGGGATCTGTGTGTGTCTGATACCTGGGAATGGGGTGCTAGCAGTAAGCTGCTGTGTGTGGCATCTCAGAGCCATGGCTAACTAGAGGGAGCAAGTTTCCACTTAGATGACTGTGTTTACATTCTTGGAGCGTATGTTGACTTTAATTCCCTCCCACCTTTTAAGGGGATGGAGAGTGTCTGCAGAGACTGTCCACGCCTAACCACCTCATTACCTTGCTAGTTACTGTGGGGATGGATCTGTCCATCTACTCCTCCCCTCTGAGCAGAGCTTCTACCTTAGGGGAGCCTGCTTCATTGTTCCAAGTTAATTTTGAACATGAGGTCTCCGTTGTTCATCTCAAAATGGAAGTAGGTTTTTCTTTTCAGTTATACAGTCATGAAAATGAAAGGGTGTTGTAGAAGACTCTTTCAGTTAGTTAAAAATGTAGGTATTGGATAGCCAAGCATGGGGCACATGTGAAATCCCAGCATTGAGAGGATGAAGCAAGAGGCTCAGGAGTTCGAGGCCACACTGGGCTACATGACGGCACTGTCTCAAAAACAAAGATAGGACTGGTTAAGAACACGACACACAAGTGTGAAGGCCCAAATTCAGATCCTAGCACCCTCTCTAGCAAGTCCTGGTCCCTGGAGCACCCATAACCCTAACCCATTAGCAGGCTGAGGACGAAGGGTTACTGGGGTTCAGATTCAGGGAGCAACCCTGTCTCAAAGGAGCACAACAGAGTAGTGGAAGAGGACACCCAAGGTCTCTTCTCCCTCCACACACAGGCACATACCCCACACTCACACACAAGGAACTGGGGAGGAGAAATGAAAATACACTAAGACTATCTCCTGACTTCATGTAGCCTTCTAGGTCAGCCTTTTGTAAGTTTGTTGCTTTTTAAAGACAGGGCCTCACTCTGTAGGTTGACTTCAGACTCAGGGCAATCCTCCTGCCTCAGCCTCTTGAGTGCTGGGACTATAAGTGTGAGCTCCACATCGGACTGGGTCAATTGAGAAGATCTACCGTGGATCTTCGGGGTGAAGAGGTCCAGCTGATTGTGAAGGCTGGGTATATGAGAATCAATAGCAGAGGAGCTGTCTGGGGCTGCAGCTCAGCAGAATGCCGGCCTAGGGACTCGGCTCCAGGGCAGCTGCTGCGTGAATGTCAGTGCTGTGCTAATTCAGGGATGTAACCCCACATTTGCATCTGGGTTGTAAGTGTTTCCCCCCAAAAAAAGAAAAAAAGAATGTTACAACTTCTGTTCTTCCTCCTTCAGGGAAATTGATAACAAATGTGTAAATGTGCCTTCCCTTCACATTCTGCTTCTGTGGGGGCTTGTCATTGTGATGCCAAAGCGGAGCCCTCGTGGCTGCTATAGGAGGAGGGGCCTCAGGGGGGTTGCTCCGAACTCTATGCCTTAAAAGATACTCTGTCAGATGTATATGTTCTTTTGTTTTTTTCCAGACAGAATCTCACTGTGTAGTTCTGACTGGCAAGAAACTTGCTATGTAGTCCAGGCTAGCCTCAAATCTAGAGATCCATCTGCCTCTGCCTCCTGAGTGCTGGGATTAAAGATGCCTGGCAACAGATAGTTTTTATATCCCTTTGCTGGATGCATGTTAGTATAAATGTATGTAAATGCATAATCTTTCCCAGTTTTCTCTTTGCGGTTCAGCTCTAAATTATCTGGGATAACCTGGAAGCTTATTAAATATATAGATAGGGTTTTTAATCCCCTTAATCCACTGGGGAGCAGGGAATAGGAAAACAGTGAATAAGAGAAAATATGAGCGTTGAGGCCCAAGGAGCTGGTTCATGCTCACAAGGGAAGCCAGCGGGTAAGTGCAAAGACACCATGGTCAGTGCACAGCGACCAAAATGAGCTTCCCTCTGTGGCCGTTTGTCTTTTCCTCCTGTTGAAGCTGCCTTGACACTTAGAAAAACCCTCAGAGATGGGTGTGGTGAAGCACATATTTAGCCCCAGGACTCAGGAAGCGGAGGCAGGTGGATCTCTGTAAGTTCCAGGCCAGCTTGGGCTACACGGTTAGACCCTGTCTCAAAAGAAAAGCCTCCAGGCTTCTGGACAGGGAAGAGCCCGGATGAGGGGCTGTGGAACTGAGCTCTGAAGCTCTACTTCCCCAGCTCAGCACCTCACCTTGCGAGAAATAACTTACTCCGAGAAAGCTTGTGTGGCTGTCCCTACGTCAGCCACCTCCAGGTGGCCCATGGTGAACTCCTGTCAGAGTCTGACAATGAGCAGGGGTTCCTTTTTGTCCCAGTTCCTGGAGACCAGCTTTCTCTTCTCTCCTCATGCAGACAGACGTTTCTGTCAAGGCCACCAGTATGCACTTTAACTTCTTACCTCCTTTTTGTGTTTTGTTTTGCTTCGAGACAGGGTCTCTCTCACCCTAGCCAGGCTGACCTGGAACTCACTGTGCGACCTAGGCTAGCCTCAGATTCACAGCAGTCCGATGCCATGGCCTCTCACGCCCTGGCTTACAGATGTGTCACCGTGACAGACCGGCTCTAACCCTGTCGGAGTCACGCTCTGTTTCCTTTACTCACAGGAAGGATGTTAGATTTAATAGCCTTGGGCCTCTGGTGCTGTCCTTCTGAAGGCTTTAACCTCTGGGGCTGGGGGAGGAGGATCATCCTAAACTCTGCAGTAGTAAGTGATTTGTTACAGTCAGGAAGTTGTGACCCTCTTTGTCTTCCCTGACCCCCACCCACCACTTCTGTACCTTCCATCCCTCAGCTCTTGTGGTAGGAAGGCTTTGCCCGGCACTGGAACGTAATTAATTGGTCGGTCATCTCTAATCTTCCGGGCTCCCCTTTCTCTCTCCTCCTCCCCACCACGTTTTGCTCCGAGGTGATTTGTTTCTGAGAATTAACTAGGTTATACTTTCTATCTGTGTTCCCACTTGGTTTCTGGCATCTTGGATGTCAACTGTTACAGTAGCAGCTCAGCTCCCCGGCCTCAGCCTCGCCCAGTGTGTCCTTCTGCCAAGGCCATTGGGAGGCGGATGCCCAGGAGTCTTTACAGTGTCCTCTTGTTCTTCAAGTTGTTTGGCAGCTTTGTGTACAGAAAAATTGCAGGAAAACTTAAATAAAAGTTTCTTTTTTATTTAGGATAAAATACTTCCATTCTAATGAGCAAGCGTGTGTGTACATGTGTGTGAATGAGCATTTATGTACATATACCTATACAGATCTATATTATATATACAGTTTTGTACTATCATTTAAAATAAAGACATTTCTTAATAAAACATTAGTGTTGTTAAAGTCTTTGGCAAAGAATGTTTCTGCTCTCTCTGTTACAATGAACCAGCCAAACTAAACTTAAGGTGTGTGCCGCAGGCCCAGCACCCAAATCTCACCTCAGTGTCTTTATTTTCTTTTATTTTGAGACAGGGTTCCGTGTGTGTGTGTGTGTGTGTGTGTGTGTGTGTGTGTGTTTATGTTTGAGACAGGGTTTCTCTGTAGCTTTGGAGCCTGGAGCCTGTCCTGGAACTTGATCTGTAGACCAGGCTGGCCATGAACATGAGATCCACCTGCCTCTGCCTCGTGGGTGCTGGGATTACAGGTGTGCACCACCGCCCAGTTGCTCAGTTTCTTTCATGTGTAAGGAGTACCAGGCTGAAGGCGGCTGGGTAAGAAGGGCGGAGGATACGAAGGAGACTAAACATAAACAGTGTTGCTGCCTTCTCAGGACCATCAGTTGTGTCTTGCGAAAGATCATTCCAGCTGGACTTCCTGACAGCTTATGTCCCCTGCATAGAGGGACAGGGCCCAGGGTTCTCACCTGATGGCCCCAGCTCCTCACCACCTGTTGTAGCTGCATGTGGCCTTAACTGCGTGGCCGAGGGAGGACGTGCCAGACAAAGGCTTTCAGGTGCACCCTGCTGTGGGAAGAGCAAACCCTTTTAAGTAACCCCTCACTGATTCTCAGAGTGAACTTTGGGGGAGTCCTGCCTCAGTTTGTTGGTTTGTCGTCGGGACCTTAAGAAGAAGGGTAGACACCATTTATGTCTCCCTCTGGGAAGGAATTTTAGAAACACGCAGTGGAAACTCACATCTGTAATCCCAGCACTCCTACTGTGAGATAGGAATGGAGCCAGGAGAATCCCAGAAAGCTTGGGGGCCTCCTAATCTGGCCACTGCAAACAAAAAGCCCACAATTGAGCTGTGGTGCACATGCACCCTTACTCACATGCAAGCATATACATACAAAAGTTTTTAAATTTTTATGTCATTGGTGTTTACCTGTATATGTTGTATGAGGGTGTCGGATCCCCTGGAACTAAACTTACAGACAGCTGCGAGCTGTCATGTGGGTTCTGGGAATCATCTCTCTAGCCCCCATATATAGTGGTGTATTTCTTACAAAGGTTGACGTCCATAGTAAATAGAATGATAGCAAATTCAGGAGCTAGACAAATAATAATTGAATCTCTCCGGCTTTTGAAAATGCTAATTCTTTTTTTTGTTTTGTTTTGTTTTTAATATTTATTTATTTATTATGTATACAATATTCTGTCTGTGTGTATGTCTGCAGCCAGAAGAGGACACCAGACCTCATTCCAATGGTTGTGAACCACCATGTGGTTGCCGGGAATTGAACTCAGGACCTTTGGAAGAGCAGGCAATGCTCTTAACCACTGAGCCATCTCTCCAGCCCGAAAATGCTAATTCTTAATGCAAAAGGATAATTAGGTCATTAAAGGCAAGGTCAACACCTTTGGAGGAATGGATTTGAGATATAATTAATATTGAATCTCATTACCATGATACTTGGATAGGAGAGGTGATTTCCAGAGGTTTGAAGAAAAACTGAAATGTCAAGTGTTTTAATTGTGGCAAACAATGTCATCTAGAAAGAGACTGTAGACAGGGTGTTCCAATGTTTTTTTCTAAGATTAATCCATTCAGAATGCCCCTCTTGTCTGGATTATGCAGAAGGTGAGGCAAAGGTAGGCATTGGACTAATGAATGTAGGTCCAGAAGAGATATCCAAGGTAACCCTTTGCCATTGGGAAACTCCTTGAGGGGCCTGCAAGAGGCCCCTATGCCAAATCCAGTTCAGTCATTTACTGCCATGGTAAAGGAAACTCCTTCCCAGAGCAATTAAAGAACCTAGTGCGTATTCTAAGAAACCATACTGCTCTGAATAATAGAACAGGTATAGAAGAAAAAAATCAGGAGAAACAATAAAACAAGTACACACATCTATAAATAAAGACCAAAATTAAAGATATGAATAAATGATGTCATTGAAGGTCTGGTAGACACAGGTGCAGATGTATCAATAATTTCATCAGAATCTTGGGATCCAAATTGGCCTCTTCAGGACATAAGTGTTCAGTTTTTAGGGACCAGAAATTTATCTCAGGCAAAGAAAAACACAAGATGGGTTGAATGTAGGGCCAGGACAGAGAGGAATATTAAAACCATATGTGACTAACATAGCAATGAATTTGTGGGGATGTGATTTGTTATAGCAATGGAATACTCAGATTAACACTCCCCCAATCTTAGAAACAAACCATAAATTATTTTTTTCTGGGGAAAATATTACAAGATATTATAAAGAACAGTCACCAACCATTCGGGTTGTATAGGCCACAACAGCTGCTGATCTTCCATAGGCACCAACAACCCTACCTTTAAAATGGTTGACAGACAAACCTGTATGCATTGCACAATGGCCTTTAACAACAGAAACTAAGGTTTTAGAACAGTGGGTACAGGAGCAACCAAATGCTCATCATATTGACAAATCAACCAGCCCTTGGAATTCTCCTGTATTTGTTGTTAAAATGAAATCTGGAAAATGGAGAATGGTGACAGATCTAAGAGCTGTTAATGAGGTGAGTCAGCCAATGGGCTCTCTACAGTCTGGAATTCCTTTGCCTTCTCTATTACCTAAAGGATGGCCTCTTATAGTTACTGACTTAAAAGATTGTTTCTTCACTACACTTTTACAAGAAAAAGACAGAAATTTTTGCCTTCACAGTGCCTATTTATAATAATTCTCAGCCTGCTAAGAAATACCAATGGAAGATTCTCCCACAGGGAATGATCAATAGCCCCACCCTGTGCCAGTATTTTGTACAGCAGCCATTGGGAATGATACGTAAGCAATTTCCTGAGTCTATAGTTTACCATTACGTGGATGACATTTTGTTATCTGATTCTAATGCAGATGCTTTAGAAAATGCTTGAAGAAGTAAAGAAAATTTTGCCTCACTGGGGATTACAAAGTGCTCCTGAAAAAATACAAAGAGAGATTCTATTAATTATTTAAGTTATAAAATAGGTTTATAAAAAATTAGATTCCAAAAGGTACAAATTAAGAGAGATTGATTGCAGACTTCCAAAGATTGCTAGGAGACAGTTCCCATATATGGCCCACTATTGGGATAAAATCTGATGAACTAATTAATTTAAGCAAAACTTTAAATGGTGACAGTGACTTAATCCAAGGAAATTATCAGCTGAAACTGAGAGAGAATTGACTTTGATTAAAGAGAAATTACAGAAGGCACAAGTGGATCGGATTGTGTGGATCCGAATCTTAACTGCATTCTGGTTATAGTACCCTTCAGACATTCTCCTACAGGAAATTTAATGCAGAGGGAAGATATTATCTTAGGATGAGTCTTTTTATCACTTAAACAGAGTAAAAAATTAAAACGTGTGTGGAAAAGGTCTCTGAGTTAATTCTAAAAGAGAAATTGTCATCAGTTAGTAAGAAATTACAGTATCTTTTAATAATGATGAAATTGACAAATTATGAGCAGAAAAGGAACCCTGGCAAAGAGCTTGTAGTAATTTTTGGGGGAGAGATTAACAACAACTATCCCAAAAGCAAGAGAATTCAACTAAAGAGAACTAACTGGATCCTTCCTCGCATTGTACAGAAAACACCAATAACTGGATCCCCTACATTCTATACTGGTGCAAATAAATTAGGAAAGGCAGCTTACAAATAGGAAGCTTTAAGTAAAGTAGATCAAAGCCCTATGGTTTTGTCCAAAAGTCAGTATTACATGCTATTCTCATGGTACTAAAGGATTATTTATTTATTTTTGTTTTTTTTGAGACAAGGTATCCTTTTGTAGCCTGGCCTGGAACTCACTTTGTCCACCAGGCTGGCCTCAAACTCACAGAGATTCACCTGCCTCTGCCTACCTAGTACTGGGATTGAAAGCATGCACCACCACCACCCGGCAGTACTAAGGGATTTTAAAGAATCTCTCAACATAGTTACCGGTTTTCATATGCAAAAAGAGTTGTTTTGCATATTGAAACTGCTGAATTTATACCAGGAAATACAGAATTGCCTTCATTATTTATTCAGTTACAAGATATAATCCGGTATAAGCATCATCCCATCCATATACACAACACACATACATTTCTACTCTTGTTCAACGTATACCTAAACAACTCATTTAATAATATAATATAAATTTCTAGTCCTTCAAAATTATTATTACTAACTGTTTAAGACAATAAGGAAATGCAGTTAGTAGTTAATCACTTATTAAAATTGAACTTGTGGTCAAATTAGGTATGTTTTCAAGGTCAAACAAATATATATTTTAGATAGACAGGCCCTCCTCAAACACTTCAGAGATCTACAGAATATAGCATTTTAGATGTTTTAATAACTTACGCTCTTTTTTCATGACAGTGAGACATGTCTGCTCCTGGCAGCCTCAATCCACTTCAGAGAAGATAATGGGCATCGAGGAAACTCCATGTGGAGTTTACTTTCTTTGTGGCAGAAGTAAGTCACTGGGCAAGAAAATGCCCTTGCCTGGACTGCTAAGAGTATGCTGTCCTAATTGGACAAGCAGGACACAAAAGAGAGTTTCTGGCAAATGTTGTCAAGACGGGGGAACAACCCTTCAGAATATCCTACTTTGAACTAAGAGAGCCATGCAACAAGTGACATTAACATCCCTGGGTACTGCAGAACTTTCTGCATGCTACACCCCAGACAGAGCTGTCCTTACCCTGTCAGGACTGCATGTTCCTCTCCTTTAGCAAGCAAGCCATGAAGCAGTCACCCCTGTGGGATAGTGATAGCCTGGTGCCTACCACTGGCTTCTGCTCATCTGCTTCCCTCAATAAACCCTATTTAGTCTTTAAAAAAAGAAAAAAAGAATATCCTGCTTCACAGAAAAGCATGTTGCATATTCTAGGCCTGCAAGCCAAAGATCGATACTCCAATGTTGCAGAGGAACTTTGGGTGACCATCCAGGCAGCCAGCTGTTTCTGTCACTTCTCACACTTTTTTTTGAAGTCGCCTGCTTGCACTTCCTGCTTACTCAGAAGACTAGATAGTTATAACTTTCCTTGTTTGCCAGATGCAGAAAACAAGTTATGATAAAAAATAAATTAGGGGGCTGGAGAGATGGCTCAGCAGTTAAGAGCACTGACTGCTCTTCCAGAGGTCTTGAGTTCAATTCCCAGCAACCATGTGGTGGCTCATAACCATCTGTAATGAGATCTGGTGCCCTCTTCTGGCCTATAGGCAGGATATGGCATAAATAAATAAATAAATCTTAAGTAAATAAATAAATTAGGCACAAGACTTTGGATTCACCCAAATATATAGATATGGAGTATTTTCTCTGAATTTGTCAGATGCAAATGAACTAGACATTGTTGATGTATTTATTGCCTGTATATATTGTATATAGTTACTGTACTTATTGTATATAGTTCTTCTTATATTAGTTATACCCTCCTTATTTTACTTTAGACAAATATAGTGGTGTATTATTTGTGTTTTAATAAATAAAGTTTGCCTGAAGATCAGAGGGCAAAGCAGCCACACTGGTCAGCCATACAGAGCAGGGAGTGGTAGCACTCATCTTTAATCCCAGCAGTCACACTAGTTAGCCATAGAGGCCGCTTGGTGGTGGTGCATGCCTTTAATCCCAGCACTAGAGAAGAATCTAAGACCTGAGGAGAGAGCTCTCAGTTAGTCTTTAGTCTGAGGATTTGTGGAGACAGGATCTCGCCCATTTCAGTCGGAGGTAGAAGTAAGAGCCAGTGGCTGGCAGCTTTGCTTTTCTGATCTTCAGCTTGAACCCCAATGTCTGTCTCTGGGTTTTTATTATTCATGCTACACCCATACAATAGGTTTTTAAAACTAAATGTAAAAAACTTGTTAGAGGATATACACTTGCATAGCGTGTGTGAGGCCCTGGGCTCAATCCCAGTACTGGGGTGGTAGTTGATGACACCAAAGCCACAAGAAGAAATTACCTGCGTTCAACACTGGCTTCTCAGCTAAGCATGGTAGCTTATGCCTACAACTCCTCAGAAGGCTCAGGCAGGAGGGAGGGGGCTGAACTGGGAGTGGGGCTGAAGCCTAATGCTGCATCTGTAGGCAAGTTCTTCAACTCAGTGATTAGAAAACCAAACAGCTCCCACGAAGTAGGCTTCGTGTTGGTAAATTGCTCTTTGGAAAATGTGCATGTCCAGCAAATACCACACATTAACCGTGAGGTTACTGAAGTATCATAAATATAGTCATCACTGGGCTGGAGGGAAAAGCAGGAACTTGAAGGGTCTTGAGAAACAAAGAGTTAAAATCCTGGTGATCACAAGGAGGACTGGAAGGCTCAAACGAGAGCCACCTGGAGATTCCTGAGCCTACAAACATCTTAGGTAGCATCTAATAGATACCAGAAAAGGTTAAGATACGTAGGTGGCTCCTCAGCAAAAGTATAGGGGCTAGTCAGGTTCTACAACCAGCCCTAAGGATTAGGAAAAGTGAAGGAAGTTACTAGAAGCCAGGGGTGGTGGCAAATGCTTAAAACTCAGCACTCAGGAGCCAGGGGCAGGTGGATTGCTGTGAGGTCAGTCTAGTCTATACAGCAAGTTTCAGGCCAGCCATGACTACACAGAAGAACACTGCCTGTTCTTCCAGAGGACCCAAATTTGGTTCCCAGCACGCAGTTTGGGTAGCTGACAACCACCTGTAACTCCAGCGCAGGGTGTCAGTCTCTGCTGGCACTCACACACAGGCACATACGTGCACACAGATACACATGCATAAAAACAAATCTATTAAAAAGATAACTTTTTAAAAGATTTATTTATGTTATGTATATTAGTGCTCTATCTGCATGTACACCTTTATGACAGAAGAGGGCATCAGATAGTTGTGAGCCATCATGTGGTTGCTGGGAATTGAACTCAGGACCTCTGAAATAGCCAGTGCTCTGAACCACTGAGCCACCTCTCCAGCCCCCCAAAAAGGTAATTTTTAAAAATGTTTTATCTTGATTTTTTTTATGTCAGTGGGTAAGCTCTGCCTTGCGTGTATGTGTGTGTTCCACATGCATGTGCACGCAGTACCCATGAAGACCAGAAAGGGCATCAGATCCCCTGGGAACAGAGTTGTAGACAGTTGCGAACTGCTGTGTGGGTGCTGGGAATCCATCGCTGGTCCTCTGGAAGAGCAGGCTTAACTCCTAACTACTGAGCCATTTTGCCAGCCCCTTAAATAATTCCCCGCCCCCCCTCAGGTCAGGGTTTCTCTGTGTAACAGCCCTGGCTGTCCTGGAACTTGATCAGAAGACCAGACTGGCCTTGAACTCACTGAGATCTTCCTGCCTCTGTCCGCCAAGTTCTGGGGATAAAGGTGTGTACCACCACCACTGGTGAGACTTTTTAAAGTTACTATAGTAAAGAAAGGGATGTGGGGAGAATGCTCACCATGTTGTGGTAGTTGGTGCTGTCAACTTGACAGAACCTAGAATCACTAAGACACAAAGCTCTGGGGCTGGAGAGATGGCTCAGTGGTTAAGAGCATTGCCTGCTCCTCCTGAGTTCAATTCCTGGCAACCACATGGTGGCTCACAACCATCTGTAATGAGGTCTGCTGCCCTCTTCTGGCCCTGCAGACACACACACAGAATATTGTATACATAATAAATAAAAAAGAATTAAAAAAAAAAAGACACAAGGCTCTGGGCATGTCTGTGAGGAATTTTCTGGACTGGGTTATTTGAGGTAGAAAGACCCACGCTAAATGTGGGTGGCATCATTCCATGGGCTGTGGTCCCAGACTGAATAAAAAGCTTGGTGGCAAGCGCCTTTACTAGCTGAGCCAGCGAGCTGGACAACCTTAGGCATCTAAATTCATCGCTGTTTGCATTTAAGAAACTAGAGGTGGGGCTGAGCGATGGCTCAGTGGTTAGGAGCACATTTCCTGCTCTTGCAGGGGATCCCTGGTTTGATTCCCAGCACTTACATGGAGACTCATAATTCCAGTTCCAGGGTTCCAGGGTATGACACCTTCTTCTGTTCTGTGTAGGTACACACATGTACACAGATACATGCAAGCAAAATACTCACCGCATAAAATAAAAATAAATCTTTAAAAATGTTTTAAAACCCAAAACGGACCAGAGAGATGGCTCAGTGGCGGAGAGTTGGCTGCTCTTCCAGAGGACCCAAGTTCGCTTCCCAGCATCCACATGGCAGCTAACAACCATCTGTAACTCCATTTCCAGAGGATTTGGTGCTGTTTTCTGGCCTCCATGGGCACTAGGCACACATATGGTGCACAGACATACACACGCACAAAGCATCAATAAACATAAAATTAAATAAAAAAAATTTAAAGTCAGAAACAACAAAAAAGACTCAAATAACTTATTGGTGTTTTAGCTTCTCAGGCTCGCTCTTTTGAGGTCACCCCGGCCTCAGTTAATTCCTTGCTCCCAAGTCACTGCTCCTCCTAAGGTAAGCTCTACCTCCGGCTTCCATTCCCAGTCTCCTTCTCTGACAGGGTCTCACTGTGTATTCCTGGCTTATTCCCTGGTCCATGCAATCCTGCTGCCACCACCTCCTGAGGAGCTGGAGTGCGTGCCTGTGCCAGCAAACCTAGCTTTGTGAATATAGCCCCTCCCTCCCTCCCTCCCTCCCTCCCTTCCTTCCTTCCTCCCTCTCTTCCCTCCCCCTGCTCCCTCCCTCCGTTCCTTCCTTTGTTTTCTTTTCAGTTTTGAGACAGGGTCTCATGTTTCCTAGGCTAGCCTCAAACTCAATGCCCAGCATTATCTTGAACTTCTGATCCCGGACTCTACCCACATTCCGCCTAGTGCTGGGATTACAACCACTGCATCCATTAACACAGTGCTCAGAGTCAAATGGAGAGCTTTAGGCTGTAGGCAGGCACTCTGCCACCTGAGCTATGCTCAGCCTGTACAACCTTGGACTGAGGGACGCACAGTTCTAAAGGGTCACCTGCTGAGTCACGCCTGTGTGTTCCAAAGCTTGGGGTGGCAGCTCGAAGAAGCAACAAACGAGTAAGAGATAGTTCAGGCCCTTGTGACTTTGCCCCCAAAGAACCCAAGATGCTGAACAGCTTTTGAAGCTCTCTTGATTGTGGAACCTTTTGAGTCTCAGGTCCCCAAAGCCTTAGACACCTGATGGCCTCAGCCTGCTGGGGCCCTGGTTTCCCCATAATCTCCCAGGATGCCTCTGAGAAATTAGCTCAGAGATCCCCAAGGATGAGGCTGCTGTCATATTCTGCTCTTCCTCATAAGAAAGGAGGCGAAGCCTGTGACTTGTACAGCCTACCTCCCAGTGGTAGAGACACTCCCATCATAGCTGCGCCTAGGAAGGGGAGACAGGAGGGGCAGGGATTCAACGCCAGCCTGGGATCCACGAGACTCTGAAAAGAACGAAAACAAAAATCCACCGACAGATTCCAGAATTGAACTTAAAGGAGGACATGTCTGTCTGTACTTTCTTTTTCAGCACTAACGTCCGCAAATTATCCCTTAATTTATTACCACTATTATAATCTGCCAGCAGGAAGTTTTCATGAGTAATAATGAATTGCATTTTTGGTGGTGGCCTATGTTATTTTGGGCAAATCACCATGTCCTACAGAACACTTAATTGTGGGGCTTTGGGAGGGAGGTGAGGGAGACTGTGTTGTCCAGACTTGCCTTGATTCCCGATGTTCCTGACTCAGACTCCAAGGGCCGTGAGGTACCATCAGACCACCACACACCTAGCTAACCTGCTCACTCTAAGCCTATGTATTTACATGCTTTACAAACCCATTATCATATGTTCTTTCCATTCCTGAAAGAAAGAAATTGAGGACTGGAGAGGTTGCTCAGCGGTTAGGAGCACTGGCACTCTTCCAGAGGGGCCTGGGTTCAACTGCTGGCGCCCACAGGGTGGCTCACTGTAACTCCAGCTCCAGGAAATTCAAATCCACTTCTGCTCTCCCTAGGCACCAGGTGCTCATGGGGTACACAGACATACATTACATGCAGACAAAACCTCAAAGGAAATAACATTTAGCCAGGTGGTGGTGGTGCACACCTTTAATCCCAGCACTCCAGAGGCAGAGGCAGGTGGATCTCCGTGACCTACAGAGTGAGATCCAGACTCCCATGGCTGCACAGAGAAATGTATGTGTGGGCAGGAGGGTTTGTAGAGATTAAACCGCAAAGGTTTCATAGAAGGGCCAAGGACTGCTCTCACTGCAACATAGTTCCTTCGCTTGCTCTTGGTTCCCAGTGGAAGAAGTAAGCATTCTCTTAAAAACACTGCCAAATGATACACTCAGGATTCTCTTAAAAATACTGCTGCCGGGCAGCGGTGGCGCACGCCTTTAATCCCAGCACTCAGGAGGCAGAGGCAGGAGGATCTCTGTGAGTTCGAGGCCAGCCTGGTCTACAAGAGCTAGCTCCAGGACAGGAACCAAAAAGCTACGGAGAAACCCTATCTCGAAAATCAAAAAAAAAAAAAAATACTGCTAAATAGCCGGGCAGTGGTGGCGCACGCCTTTAATCCCAGCACCCGGGAGGCAGAGGCAGGCGGGTCTCTGGGAGTTCGAGGCCAGCCTGGTCTACAAGAACTAGTTCCGGGACAGGCACCAAGCTACAAAGAAACCCTATCTCGAAAAAAAAAAAAAAAAAAAGAAGTACTGCTAAATGATACACCCAGGACAGACCTGTCCATTGCTGCTGCCTACAGAGAAGCCCTAGATTAAAGCTGGGCTGTGGCTCTGTGATGGAGCATTTGTCTGTTGTGGAATATTACTTTAAGATGTGTTGCATCCATTTATGCTGTGGAACCTTTAATGATGCAAAGATGTGTTGCATTCTTGTATGTGGCATTTGTTTAACTCTGTGTAGCCTGTGTTACTTTGCCTGTCTAAAACACCTGATTGGTCTAATATGGTTGCCACAGCAAGGCAGGAGACAGGATAGGCGGGGCTGGCAGGTGGAGAGAATAAATGGGAAAAATCTGAGTGAATGGAGGAGTGAGAGAACAAGGAGAGGAGGACGCTACACGTCCAGTCAGAGGAAGAGGGGAGTAAGATATACAGAAGTAAGGAAAAGAAAAAGCCCAGAGGCAAATGGTAGATGGGAACCTGGCTAGAAATAAGTCAAGCCAAGGCCAGGTATTTTTAAGTAACAATAAGCCTCTGTGTGTGTATTTATTTGGGAGCTGGGTGGTGGGCCCTTCAAAAGAGTAAAAACCCCCAACAACATTTGTCTCCATGTGCAAGGCCCTGGGTTTGATTTTCTATTTTATGTGTAGTTGCATGTGCGCGCGCGCGCGTGCGCGCACACACACACACACACACACACACATATATTCCACACCTATGCATTCAAACCAACCACAAATCAAAAATATTTGGGGAAAAATTGTATGTGTACTGAACATGTCCAGATTTTTTGTCATTGTTTCCTAAACAATATGGCACAATTATTCACAAGGAGACTTGCAACTGCAATCCCAGCACTTGCTAGGCTAAGGCAGGGGATCAGTTCAAGGGCATCTACTACATACTAGAGTGCAACCAAGTCTCAGAAGAAACACGCAAAAGTGATGTCATTTAACTTAGGCATTGTTAAATAACCTACAGATTATTTAAAGCATACCAGAGACTGGGCATGCGTCATGTGCATGTACCGTGTCCTTTCATTTGAGGGACTTGCATATCCTGATTTTTTTTCTTAAGATGTGGTAAATGTCCTAGAATCACTCAGTCCCGTATAGACACTGGGGAACGACTGTACTTCCATCTTAGCTTTTATTTATTTTTGGTGTTGAGGTCTCACTGTGGTGCCCTGGCTAGCCTGGAACTTGCCTATATAAACCAGGCTAGCCTAACTCATGGAGCTCCACCCCCCTGCCTCTCCAGTACCGAGTAGTCCATTTTAGTTCTTCACATTTTTTCCCTTTGGGGTTGGTTTTGGACTTCTCAGCTGAGGCAAGTCTTAAACCTGCTATTTGAGCCTACATTGCAGCCCTTTCTCCCTTCTTCCCGTCTTTTCCTTGCTTCTTTCCTCTCTGATACCATCTTCCGTCACAGCAAACTGCAGACCATTTCACAGCAAACCTGCCTCAGCTTCCCGGGTGCAGGGTCTGCAGGCATGCTCCAGCACTCTGCTGTGTGCAGTGCTTGGATTGTAACTGAGGGTTCTGTATCAGTGCATGTTCGCCATGCTGCCAACAGAGCTACATCCCAAGCCTCTCTCTCTTTTCAGGAGAGAGATGGGGTGGAAGCCAATGGCGCACACGTGGAGGTCTGAAGGGAACTTTTGAGACTTGGTTCTCTTCCCACCTTAGGCTTCTGGCAGCTAGACTTGCCAGGCAAGCACTTACCCACTGAACCGCCTTGCTCTCCCTCTCTTCATCTTTGGAGAGAGCCTAGAATTCATGATCTTCATGCACCATTTACAGATGTCCTCTATGCTAGCTCTAACGTTTTGAAGAGATTAATGCAACCAGGTGACTGAAAAACATATCCTCTTCTTCCACGTACCCCAGCACTGTTTAGGGTACTAGCAACAGCCCGGTGTATTCTAAGTAAGGTTCCCTAAGAGAAAAAAAAAAAGCCAAGCTAAGGGATGTTGAACTCTGGAGGACCCTTGGTCAGTAGACATAAGCTTTGCTGAGCCGTGTTAAGAGACGTTCTGCGCGTCAAAAACCTTGAGGGGAAGAAAATAATCTCTTAGTCGAATTTATAATACAAAGGGAATGTAGTGTCTAGTGAAAACAGGCCATAAAATCTGGTATACACAGCCTAGCTAGTGAGACGGGAGGAACCACCATTTCAAGAGTTCTCTTTCACGAAGCATTTACACAGTATAGTACTTGAGCCTCTTGACTCTCTTATTCCAGATGAGGAAGCAGGCTTAAGGCAGTGTTAGGATCTCAAGGGTAAAGGTGAAGAGGTAAACAAACACCCAGAACTCTTGGCCAAATAGTTCTCAAGAGCAGAAAGCAACCAGAGACCTGGCGGCTGATTCAGCGCAGGGCTCCGGCGGACCTCTAGGAGGCGCCATCGGGAAGTGGCCTGGAGCCGCAGCAGGGTGGACACTGCCGCCACGCGCCTGCCAAGTTCCAGATCTGCAAATCCTCCAGCTCAGCCAGCACCCGCGAGAGGCCTTACTGCTCTTTGCGCCAGGGTGGTGGGTGGGACAAGCGTTCCGGGCCATCCTTCCTTTTGGTACTCAGGGTACTGTGCGGGTATCTGCAGCCAATGCAACGGAGCCTCGAGACGGGCACACGCTAGTCGCTCCAGCTCTGGGCTAGTCTGCAGCTGAGGCTGCCCCACAGGGAAACAGATGGGGCAAACCCTTTCTTCTAACAGGGCTCATCTTTGGCCAGTTTTTTTTTTGTTTTTTTTTCGTTTTGCAGGCCCAAGTGCCCCAAACACCTAGCCCAAGTTCTCTTTAGGACAAGATGTGCTGATGTGAAATTCAAATCACGCAGCAGCTTCGTTTTATTTCTCCAAAAGTTCCCTCTCCCACCCTATAGTGTAGGCCGTGAAAAGGTGCCTGCCCTCTATTCAGAAACCTGCTGAGCGCCTTCCGCCGCACCCCCAACGGTACCCCGGCTCTCCTGGGCCCTGCCTCATCCCCACACACCATGTCTTCTCTTGCCTCCTGCAGGAAACCTTTCCTGATTAACTCCGGTGGGACAGCCGCCAAGCCAATTACTCCGGAGAGACCTGGGGGCCCGAGGTGAGGCGGAGGCAGACATTCAGGGGCACAGGCACCCAGAGGGCCGAGCGGCCCGCCCTCCTGTCCCTCCCGCTCCGCGAGAAAAGTCAGGCAGCGGCTGGGGGGCGGACATGGCTGTATTGGGAAGCTGGGGCTCCTACACAGTAGGAGGCGGCACGTCCCGGCCCAGGAGGCCCGAGGACCCTGTACACAGGCGCGGCTCCAGCCCCGCCGGCCCGCCCGGGGCCCCGTCCGCGGGAGCCCGAGGCGGCAAGTTAAGGCAGCATGGCTGGAAGGAAGGAAGCGGGGAGTGGGAGGCCGGGTCGCGGCCTCTCACTGGCCTCGCCGGGACAGGGGAACGACAGTCAATAAATAAACCGGGGCGAGAGCGGGCCCCGGGAGACTCTCGGAGTCCGGGAAGGCCGGCGGCCATCGCGGGCCTGGGCCTCCGGCGCCCGCACCGGCGCTAGCAGCTTCTGTCAGAAGTTAAAATGGCCGCCGTGCAGCGCGGGCGGCGTCGAGGCGGCGAGGGGCGGCTTGGGGGTCAGCGGGGACTTCGCGTCCGCCCTCTTAAGGGATCGGCCGCGGTAGCCGTCGGGCCGGCCCAGGTACAGGAGGTGTCTCCCGGGCCCCCCGGAGTACCTAGCCGGCCCCCCCGAGGGCACCCGCGTGAGCAGCGCCGGGGGCGCGCGGTGCGTGGGGAAGGGCAACCTACGGCCGACGCCCAGGCGTGGCGCCGGGGCCGAGAGGGCGGGCCGCCCGCCGGGAGCCGCGCGCTTGCCCTCGGGGGGCACGTCGAGCCTGAGCGGCGGCACGCAGTCCCGCGGCAGCGGGCTGGGGGCCTGGGCGGGCGGCCGCGAGCTGAAGGCGGCCGGGGCGAGCGGTTCCGCGCCCTTCCTGGGCGGCTGCGGGCCGTGCAGGTAGCGCAGCAGTTCCTCCAGCGTGGTCACCTCCACCGCCTGCCCCGGGCAGCCCGGCGGGGGCGGCCGCACCAGCACCCGCGGCGCGGGCCCGCCCGCCGCACTGCAGCCCGCCGGGCGGCCGGGGCCCTCCGACGCGTTGTTCCCGTTCTGGTTCCACTCCCAGGGCCCCCCGGAGGCACGGAGGTGCTTCACTGGCAGCTCGGGCGTGGACTCGGGGGTGGGCAGGCAGGCGAGGTCCGGTGGGGGTCCGCCGTCGGGCGGAGGCAGGAAGGTTGTGTAGAGCTGGGGCGTTTGCGCAGCATCTCCATCCTTGGGCGGAGGCGGGGGCTCAGGACCGCCACCGTGCAGCCGGGCCAGACTGCGGAGGGAGAGAGGGCGCGGCAGCCCCGGGCTCTCGATATCCTTGCTCCGATGGCGACGCGCTCGGCGACAAGCACAGGACACCAAGAAGCCGGAGACTGAGGCG
This sequence comes from Microtus oregoni, assembly GCF_018167655.1. Lineage (NCBI taxonomy): Eukaryota > Metazoa > Chordata > Mammalia > Rodentia > Cricetidae > Microtus > Microtus oregoni. Next base: position 2,211,234 of record NW_024543830.1, on the reverse strand, counting down.
CCCAGGGCGAAGGCCGCCGCCACGCAGGCCAGGAGGAGTGGGATGGGGATGGAGCGGGAGGCTGAAGCTGGGGAAAGGTCCCTGCGCACGCCTGCCGGCCAAGAAGGAGGGAGGCGGCTCAGCTTTAGGCGCACGGAAGGGACACAGGTGGGGCCAACCACAAGTTCTCATGCTGCTGCTCAGCTTCGCTCCACTCAGTCACAGGAGTCGTTTTCCCGGGATCCCTAAACACACAGGCTAGAGCACGGGTCTGGGGTAGTCCCTGCCCAGTTTTAACCCCTGCATCCATGCCAGGCACATCTGCCATCCTGCCTGTGCAGGACACTGGCTGGGATGTTCCAAACAGGTGTTAGTGGTTATCAAACACCAATCAGCACCCGGCTTAGAATTCTCAGCCTCAACAGGTCCACACTGCACTCGGTCCCTCCCAGGCAACCCCCTTACCCTGCGTGTGAGCTCCAAGAGTGGAAGACTGGGGCCCTGGGTGGGCATCACTGGGGGAACTGGGGGTCTCAAGGGAAGGGCCAGGGCCCAGATGCACTGGTAACAGAGACCAGGTCAGTGCCAGTGAGACTTCCGCTCTCCACCCCTGACACCCCCAAGCCCCTCCCCTTTGGAACACAAGTCCAGAATTCCAGTGTCTCTTCTGGCTGTTCAGGATGCTGGCCTGCCTATAGCCCAGACAGATTTGGTTGTGTGGGCTATGCAAGGAAAAAGGAAACTGAGGCCTGAAGACTCACCATAAGCAGAATCCCCAGGGCCAGACTGACTCCCAGTAGCTCCATCTATGAGACAGTGAGAATGAGGGAAAGATGGTAGAAGCAACTGGAACAGATGCCAAGAAAGACAGATGCCCAAGCCCAAGATGCTGGTGGCCGTCAGAGAATACGCAGCTGTGGCTGCAGCCGGCCCTCGTGGTTACCTTGGCAGTCACCATGCTCTGTGGATTCCTGGTTCCCAGTCACATCCACATCAGTCCTAAAAGGAAAGGGAGGTGGCTCACTGTGGCTCTACGCTTTGCCCCTCTCCTCACGAGTCCCAGGGGCTCCTCACTTACCCACCAGGTCCCCTGATGCTCACACAGCCTCTCAGTCGATGCCACCCACAGTATGGGTCCTGAGAAGCCAGACAGCTCCTAAGGGAAACTGAGCTGAGTGAGGCTGGCACCCTCTGCTTACAGGACACTCCCAGCCCCACACTCCACCCATCCACCTACCCCAGTCTGCTCCAGACCCCAGCTGCTGCCACCTTCAGACTCCCCAGGGTACCCCAACTTCATTATCCCCATTTCCTTGCCACCCTCAAGACTTGGGGATTTTTCTGTGCTCCTACCCACCCAGGAAACATAGCCAGGCAGCATCTGCCCTTAGGCACCTCACCTCTGACATGCCCCATGCCGGGCACAGCGGCTGAGAGGGAGGTAGACGATACATCCAGGAAAGGCCACAAAGAGCCTGTGACCCTCGGTGTCCAGCTCCAGCCCTATGATCCGCCGTGAAGCTTGGGCTGAGCGCTTCCCACTGCACCTAATAGGAATGGGGTCTGGGTGAGAAGAGACAGGAGGAGAAGTGCCCAGAAGACCTGGGCTCACCCTATGGAAGCACCCTCCCCAGCCCAGTAGAGCTCTCAACCAAACCCTTTCCCTACCTCAAGGCCTCTGATTCTGCCAAGCCAGCACTGGAGTGCCCAACCTATTCCCCCATCCCACCTCTGCCCCACAAAGAACTCACCGGGCAGGGCTGTAGGCATCAATCTCTTCCAGTATGATAGGCTCAGGTCGCAGAGACTGTCCCCCTGGAGGTAGCACCTTCAGCACTGTCCCGTCATTGGAGCCAAGAAACAAGACTGTAGTATTTCTGTGCGGCCCAGCCACGCCATCCACAGCTACCTGGGTCAGCAGAGCCCTGCAGCAATAGGCTTCAGGTGAGGAAAGCATAACCAGGAAAGCTGGCCCAAATGCCTGCTCCCCACTCTTGCTCCTTCACAAGCCCCACCCCCACGCCAATGGGGTCTATCTCTGGCTACCTGCTGGTGAGAGTGAGAAGAGGCTGGTGGGTCGCAGGTGGCACAGCGGGATCCAGAAGTGGGTGAGCCTTGATGAAGAGCAGGACAGCATCAGGTAGGTCTTGAGAGGAGGAGAACGCGGCAGCTCCACCCACACCTGCACAGGACCCTGGCCTGGTGGGCACATGGGAAGGGGCAGCCTTAGGGCAGAGAACAGGGGTTAATGAAGCTATGTGCCCCCCCCACTCTCAAACATGGTTGGTAACCGTCACTGCCCTGCAAACACACCCTGCGGCACCTGCTCCCTTCCCGGCTGCAGCTCCTTAGCCCAACCCAGTGCTAGGACTGTCCTGGCCACAGTGACCTGAGTCCTCCTCACAGCCGAATATTAAGAACGAGCATTGCTTCTGCCCCATCAGAGTCACCTCTATCCCGGGTACCTGGGTGAGGGGACTCTGTCCTCAGAAACAGGAGTCCAGGCCCCATCCAGACTCCTCTGCTCCTTGAACTTGCCCTCAAACCCACGCTCAATGTCATCCAGGTAGAAGGCGCAGACTGCAGACCCAGGAATGCTGAGGGAGCCAGAAAAGATTCAAGGTGTTAACAGGGGCAGGACTGCTCCTGCAGGTAAGCTGTGGGCTGCCCTTTGTGCGCCATGCTGAGAGGCAGAGACGGGTGGGCAGGACAGTCACAGGGGACAGCAGATTGGCCTTGCTTGGAGCTTCCTCCTCAGGAGGCATCAAAAGCGAGTGTGAACGTTGGTGGGGTGGAGAACTAGATCACACAGCCTAGTACCCACCTGTTAGTCTGAGTAGTGAAGACCCCAAAGAGAGCAGAGCGGCCATGCAGGTTCACAGGCCCCGTTAAGGCCTGTAAGACGTCAAAGTAGAAGGTAGAGTCCCCAGGGACAGAGCAGTTCAGCCTCAGCTTAAGGAAGGAAGTCCAGTGGCGGTCCAAGGCCCTAGGTGAGCCGCCCATGTCGCGTTTACACACCCTGGCTACCCGAGAAAACTGCACCTGAGGAAAGATTGAGGAAAGCCACACGGCAGCTGTTGTGAGGTGAGGGCTCCAGGAGGCAAAGCAAGGGAACCGTATGGCAGGTCAGTTCGGGAGAGAATGGCCAGATGTCATAGATGAGAGAGGTGAAGTCTATGCAGAGGGCATGGGGAGGGGTCAGATCTAAGGAATCTGTTATGGAGATTAGAGCCAAGAACCATTCTTAGGACCCAGACCCCTGGTGTCCAACTGCTTACCCTCCCCAGCCGGGAATCCTCTACAGCGACCTCTCGGAAGAAGAAGTAGACGTGGTCTCTGTGCTCCAAAGCATAGACAAAGTGTGGCTCTACGGTGACAGGAAAGGGTATCCATACCTGCTCAGAAACTCATGCTGCACTGTCTTCCTACCCAGCCACAAACACGGCTACTGCCCCGCACAGGCCTGTGCCCCTCGTCCCGGCAGGCTGACCCCCAGGAAGACTGACCTCGCAACCACTTGGAGTCATACTTGGCAGAACGGAGTGGGGGCTGCGATCCAAGGCTTCTGTAAACTACAGCATCACTGGCCTGGAAATCCGCTGCTGTGGCTGAGTACAAACTGCCCTCTGGAGGGGTGGGGGTCAGGGGAAGCTCAGGGCCTGAAGCTTGTCTCTTACTGGTGCCCACATGGGCGACTCAGGCCCTTCCCCAGGCCTCTACCGCCCTCCGCTCAAGGACATGAGGGAAAGACCAAGTTGGGAGAGGAACGCCTTCCAGCCACACGCCCAGGTGCACACCTGCAAAGATGGCCACATTTGACTGGGTGGCATCAAAGGGGCATCGAGCTTGTCCACTCAGCTCCTCACCTTCCTGTTGCAGCGAAGTTATCTGGGGGCAGAGGAGGCAGGTTCCTAGAACCTTGGGGTCTCAGACGTGTGGCCCCACAGCCCACTCCTCCGTGCCTCTTCCCTGGCCCCTTCCACACTCTCGCATTCCAAGCATGCCAGTCCCACCCCAGATGCCCATCTCTTCCCAGCAAACTGATTGCTTATTCTGGACTCTCCTCCCAGCCCTCTTCCTTTGTACCCCATAGCTGCGGCACATGGGGCTGAATGAGTTTGTTCCACAGGCAAGGAGCCTCTGCGAGTCCCAGGGAACAAGAACACGGATGTAGTTGTAGCATTCGTCCTAGAGAACCCAAAATTCAAGGTTAGTGACAAGGCTGGAATTGAAGTTAGGGGCCACAGGAAGTGAGGCAGTAGCCGTCAGTCTTGAGCCGATCATGGCAATGCGGCTAGAGTCTCAGGCTGTTTGCTGGCCCTTTAGCCTCCACCAAGTTCTCTGGTCTCTGAACCTCCTTGCCTTCCCTCCCTCCAACCCGCTCCACTCCTCACCGTGAGCTTTCCCCGAACAGCACAGTTCTCCACGTCCTGGCTCCTCCATGTCAGAAACTGAAGAGAGAAAACAAGGGGAAGTCATGGGGCAACCAGGACACCTCCTCACATCACGACTCCTTCTTAGACGCTTTTCTCACCCATGAGACCCCCAATACACCTTTCCCAGCTTCGTCTCCCTGCCTGCACCTCCTCGCATACAGCCCCTCACCTTGTTGGGCACCAGCCCCTCCCCTTCTTCTTGGGCTTGAAGATCGAAGGAGAAAACGTGATCCCTGAAGGGTAGGTAAGGAGGGGTCAGAGCTGAGCCGAGGCACCCTGCCTGCCTGAGCGCCTCAGTCCCCTGCTTACTCATGTTCACCTGCTCAGGGCCAAGCCACACAAAGTTCCTGCTCCCTAGCCTCCCCCTTCCTCCACGCTTTGTTCTCTGAGTCCAAGCATGTCCATGTCCCATGGCTTGTGCACCTGCATGTGTCCCCTGCAAGATGCTGCAGTGGCCATGCAGGTCCCATGTCTGCCCAGGAGCATGCATGTCTGCCCCACAACTGTGCCGCGGCCATTTTACCGGGCAGCCACAAGCAAGGTCCGGTTCAAGGTCAGGAATCGCTGAAAGTCCAGCCCGAGTTCTGCAGCCACAGCATCCTCCTCCAGGCCCCGGAACCAGAATAATGGAGAAGAACCTAGAGGATGACAGCCGAGATAACACTCTCTTTCCTACTCCCTTTCCTGCCAGGGAAACCCAGCCATGAACAGAGCAGAAGAGAAGAGAGTCCCCAAATCTACATCTAAAAACAATGCCAGAAGCTACATTAGTGGTGCAGACCAGCAATGGGGAGGCTGAGGCAGGAGGACCGCTGAGAGTTTAAGGGTAGCCATGGTTACATAGCAAGTACCAGACCAGTATACAAGGCAAGATGCTGGCTCCAAATAAAGAAATGAAATGAAATGGGGAGGGGGAACAATGAAACGGCTATGAGGGTAAAGATACCTGTAACCAAGCTTGGCTACCTGAGTTCAAATAGTGCAATCAGAGAACTAGTTCCCCAAGTTGACCCTCAGTCTCCACTCATACACCATAGCACGTGCACTCCCCCCAAATAAGTAAATGTTAAAGTCCGGTGGTGGTGGTGCACACCTTTAATCCCAGCACTGGGCAGGCAGATCTATGTGAGTTTGAGGCCAGCCTGGTCTGCAGAGCAAGTTCCAGGACAGGCTCCAAAACTACACAGAGAAACTCTCGGGAAAAAAAAAAACAAAAACAAAAAGTTAAATAAACAAATACAAAATCAACTCTTACTGAGCATTTAATTTTCACCAGACACTGTGAGTAATTTGATCCACCTTGCTTAATATATTAAGCTATATTAATATATTAACTTCACACTGGCCCAATTCAAGGCTTAGTACATGGAGGTATTTACATGACGACCAGGCAGGCAGCAGGGCATATATGAAGTCTGACTGACACCAGACCACCTCTGTATTAGAAAGTTCCTTTCAAGGGTCTGGAGATGGTTTAGTGGTCAAGAACATACAATGCTCTTCTAGGGTCCAGAGTTCAATTCCCAGCAAGCACACCAACTGGCTCACAAGCACCTCAGCTCCAACTCCAGGAGACCTACCTCCTCTGACCTCCATGAAATCAAACAACATTCCATCCTGCAGGGGAGCCCCTTACCCAGGGAAATACATAACTAAAAAAAAAAAAAAAAAAAAAAAAAAAAAAAAAAAAAGATTCAAGAACTCCCTGAAACTGACCAGATTCACTAAGACCCTCCCTGCCAGAATAAACAATAAAAGCTGAGAAGCCCCCTCAGAGGAAGTGAAGCTGAGCTGCAAAGAAGATTCTCAGAGAAGGAAAACAAACAAACAAACAAAAACCTTTGAGACCACACCAACTGCCTGCAAGAAGCAGACACCAGCCAGACTGCCCGGAAGAGACCAACTGAGGACCCCGAGAGGATGCTCTCCAACCTGCTGAGCTACCTGCAGGCTGTGCAGTGTGCTCCAGGTTCCCAGCTTTTCTGAGCTGTCACCCATGCTGGGGTGGGCTTTGGTGATGCAGCTGTCTTTGAGTCATTTCTGCTCCTGTAGCCCTTCACCCATATTCCTGTAAGTGACCCCAGTAAAACTCATTGACTTTGGTAACGTCCATACTTTGTCTGTCGTGGGCTCCGTATCTGGGGTGAGTTAGACAAGCGTTTGTCTCCCCAGGAAGAGTTTTGTCACACAACAGTACCTGCACATGCAAATAATTAAAGCATTGGTTCTTCTTCTTTGAGTCCTCCCACCAGATTCGTCCCCACATCACCCTTCAAAGTTCCTCCCTCTTCTGACCAACCCCACTGTCCACCTGGTCTGGTCATGGAAGCCACAGGTATGGGTGTTTAGGGGGAAACCAGGCTCAAAGATGATTTGATGTTAACAGAGTGCTGAGAACCCATCTGATGCAGTCTGCTATTTTTGTTTGTTTACTTTGTTTTTGTTTTTTTTGTTTTGTTTTGTTTTTTGAGACGGTTTCTCTGTGTGGCCCTGGCTGTCCTGAAACTCACTCTGTAGACCAAACTAGCCTTGAACTCACAGAGATGCACCTGCCTCTGCCTTGCGAATACTAGAATTAAAGGCGTGCACCACCACTGCCCAACTCAAGTTTGCTAGTATTCTTTTTTTTCCCCCCAAAACAGGGTTTCTCAGTAGCTTTAGAGCCTGTCCTGGAACTTGTAGACCAGGCTGGCCTCGAACTCACAGAGATCCACCTGCCTCTGCCTCCTGAGTGTTGGGATTAAAGGCGTGCACCACCACCACCCAGTCGTGTTTGCTATTATTCTTCTCTATCTCCCAACAATCATTCCAATAACTCAACTAAAATTACTCTAAATCCAACATGTAGAACACAGACCCCAAACAGGTAAAGATTCTTCTCAGAAAAACTGGGTTTACAGTTTCTGTCATGGTGAGACCTGGCTCACTAGTGGGTAGCGAGGGAAGTAAAAGCTGGGAACCACTGACCTGGCCCAGTACTTCACGCTGTAGCTAAGAATAACACACAAATATAAAGTGTTTAATTCGGGCCAGATGATGTCTCAGGGCTGCACCTCGTTAGTGCTGAATCTGTTACCTCAGTCAATCTCTAAATAACTCCGTGAGGTAGTGCACTATGATTATCTTCCTTTTACGGATGTGGAAACTAAGGCAAAGAAAGGTTAGAGAAAGAACCTAGGTCACACAGCTAGTGAGCACCTGAGTAGGGATTCAAACCTGCTCCGGTTTGGTCTGGCTCAGACCTTCCATTCCTCCTAGGCTCCTTTGCCTGATGGAGACAGTCTTGCCAAGTAGTCCTGGCTGACCTGGAACTCTCTACCTAGTTCGGGCTGTCCTCAAACTTGTTACAGTCTTCCTCCCTCAAGCTCCCAAGCGCTGGGACTGTAAGCCTGCACCTCACTCAGCTAGGGTCATGGTTTTTTTTAGCCACACAGCAATACCACCTCTGAGTGAGGAAGCAAAACCCAGGGATGAGACCAGCTCACTCCCCTTCGCTTGGCCATTCTCTTCCCTTCCTACACCTTACCTCCCACACGGGGGTCTCATCTTCTACCCACCCCTCCGGAGTGTCAAGTGGGTGAAGTACTCACCTTGCAGGTCAGAGGTCACCAGAGGGATGGGGTCCTGGGGAAAGGCAGCCTGGGCATGGGGGAGTGACAGCCACAACAGCAGCAGCAAGGGCATGGGGTGAGGGGCACGGGGCATCCTGTGCGGGGCAGCTCAAGCCCCAGGGGGTACCCCCTCACCCATACGCTGGCTCTGGAAGGGGAGACAGAAAAGTGGGGGAAGGGACTAAGTTCTCTCTAGCCTTGTTGCAGGCAGACTCCTCCCCAGGTCTATATCCCCAGAAGACCCTGTGGGGTGGGGCAAAGAACCATCTCTGCCTCACTCCCAGCTGTCCCTGTCACTCAAGGCCTTTCCCTCTCCAACTGGCCCAAACTGGCTGGTGTAAAGCCTGCTGGTGTGACCCCAGGTAAGGACAGAACAGATCTGCTGCCCCTCCCAGCCTTTCTTCCTCTCTCCTGCCTGGGTCTGGGACAATTCGGTAGGTGACAGCTCCCGGCCCCCGTTGTGCTAACCCCTTCTCTGCTATAATTAGACCCTGGTGCCTTAAAATTCTAAATAGTGACTCCTTGGCAGGAGGAGGAGGAAGAGGGCACCAAGTCTGCTCTCCCCTCCCCTCCCAGACCCCCACAGCACCCTGGGAGTAATGCAGGCACTGAGCCCAGGCAGAGGCGGCTGTGCAGCAGCCATGGGCCTGTCTAGGACTGAGAAAGAACAGGAGGAGAGGGACAAACAGCCTGGGGGTCACTGACCTGGCCTAAGCTCATACTTAAGGGGCCATTCCCACTGCTGAGGAAGAAGCTGGGGAGGGAGGGAGTGGGGTGTTTGTGGAGGGGCTGTCTTGGCCAAAAATGAATCTGCATGAAAGCCAGATCAGAGGCTAAATTTAGCTCTGGCTGCAGCTGTCTCCTCGACCACTGTGCCCCCTCCCAGCCTGGAGCCCCCTGTTGCCTCTCGGGCTCCTAAGAACCAAAGCACGTTCTTTCTCAGTGAGGGCAGAAGAGCAGACCCACCCCCTCTGCAGAGCGAAGGACAGAAAGGACGGGTGAGGAGAAATGGCTGAACGTGCCCCGCTTTCCCCTTCTTCCCTCATCAGGCTGCCTCTGAAATTGAAATATAAATAATTCAATGACAGGCAATTGTAGCCCAAAGTCCAAGAAAAGATGACTATGGCGAAGGGAGCGGTGAGATGGGTCTCCTTCCCCCCACCAGCCCACCCCAGCCAGCTGACCCTGCCTGGGCCCACTGGAGGTGGCACACACAAGCCTCCTGCCTTCCCATCACATTGAAGTGAGGGGCTGAAGAGGCTCCAGTAGTCAAGTCAGGGAGCTGGGAGCCCTTTCTTTTGGGACCGACAATAAGCCTTAGCGGTTCATTCCAAGTCTTCTAAAGGAGAAACTCTGGGCTCACAAGCCTTCTTCCATCTCCCCAACAATGCCACTCAAAGCCAGGACCCAAGTGTCCACCCAAGCCCAATCAAGCGTCACTGGTGGGGAGGCTGACGTCAGGTGGGGCCCCAAGAGAGCTGGAGGAAGGGACAAGGTATGACCTCCCCCCTTTCCCCAGAGGCAGAGCAGTTAGCTAGCTAAGGACCCCTCCACTGAAAGACCAGATCCTCCTCCCTCCTCCAACCCATGTTTCCGGTTGCTGGTACTCCCTAGAGAAGAGAAAGGGACACAGCTTGTCTTCTATGCTCTCCTACCTGCCCCCCCTCAAGTTGCCCTGGGCAACTGCTATCTTCACCCTGGAAACAACTTTGGTCTCTGGCAAGTGGGGAGAACATCTAGACCCTTGTCCTGGCCCCCCATGGAGTTTGCTTCTATCCCCTGCTCTCCTCTCCTTACCTGGGGTGGTGGGTCCTGTGGGGGATGAAGGGGGATAGGAGCCCTCTGATCTAGAGAAGAAGGGACAAAAGAAGGGGGGAAAATCACATCTCCCTTACACATCCTATAAAAGTAAATGTGCGAATTTGTGAAAAAGCTGTTGAAGCCAGTGTGGGGGAGATGCTATTGGGGGACCATTTTGTTTGGTCACAAAATGAGGACGGCTTTGCACCGGAAGATACGAGGGTAGCATTTGGCCTTTAGCCAGAAACTCCTAGAACTGCAGGGCCAGTCTTGGGAAAAGGTTGTCTAGGAGTTGTGGGGCTGATGGCCACTCCCATGTTAAAACCTTCAGAAAAGAGCCTCCCTGCAAAAGCGCCCTAGCTAGGGACAATAGAGGCTAATTTGCATCTAATTTGCATGCTCTTCATTTTCAGGCAAAAGGCTCTGATAGCAAGTACCTTCATCCCCTTCCTTCCTCGGAAAGCAAACCGTGCCTAGCTCCCACCTAACCTCTCTCACTAAGGACCCCCACACTCGCTCACTTTAAGCTGGGTTAGTCCAGCCTCTAAAAACACTTGGTTGGCCTTTTCCTTGGCCCACTAGACTCAAGGATGATACATCTTTAAGAGGGCTTCCCATAGCTGTTTGGGGGAGCAACATCTGGGTGGCTTCCATCCAATCCTTGGCCTGGGGACAGGCGTGCTGTGACCTGGAGAAATCCCAAGGAGAGACCTGGCCACTCTTTCCCCTTTCGGGTCCTCCCCTTGATTGAAAGATGAGACATGCCCCCATTTTTCCCCTTAGCCAGACAGCCACCTCTGGGGAGTGGCCGAGGTCACAGCCGGTGTCTAGAGGAGCTAGGGAAGGGATTGAGAGGCCGGCCGGGGACAATAGCAGGAAACCATAGGCATGGTCGTCCGCCCCAGCCCACCTTCCTCAGGAGGCTCTGGGGTATGCTGAGCTTCAAAACCTTTTCACCCTACCCTTCCTCTCAGTTCCAGGCTTTGTACCTACCCTCCCTCCGATCCACCTCCCAGTGTGGATAAACCAGGTGTCCGGAGCTTCGCGAGCGCTTAGCGTGAGGTGGGCCTAGGGCCAGGGGCTCGACGTGTCTCCCCCTCACTGGATCCGGGGCTCCGAGGAGGGGCGGGTAGCAACGTCTGGACCGGGACCGGGTCCCAGAGCCACGTTAGCGGGAGGAGGGGCTGGAGGGGCCTGCAGGCGCAGACCGAGTGGGGATGGATTTGGGGTTGGGGGACGGAGGCGGGTCTCCCAGACCAGGGAAACAGGGCCAGAGGCTGGGAACCGCCGAGGGCGGGCCCTAGGCCCGCGCGGAGCTGGTAGGTGAGCTAGGATGCTGTCGCCAGGCCCGCTCTCCTCCGTGGGAGACCAGTCTAACAAAGCCCTGGGAGGAGTGAGGTGAAGCGTGGAGGTGGGCGCGGGGACTGATGCTTCTCCGTGGCCCCACTCCTGGACTCTTTGCCCAAGCTGACCCCTCCCCCTGGGAGTGCTCAGACTCCAGCCTGCACAAGGACGAAGAAGCAACCCTGACACCAAAGTCCAGAACGACTTGTCCCCTTTCCTATTCCTGCAGGTCTACTTCTCCACAGGTCCCGGAGCCTCAGTTTCCCGCGGGAGAGGCAAGATGCTGGGCTTTCCACCCTCCGCATCATGCGCGCCTCAGAAAAAGAAAATATCCCCTTTCGCGACCCCCAGTCTAAAGGGGCGGGACTGCTACTAGTCGGAAAAGAAGCTTACACCCTGCACCCAGCAGAGCATCTAGGCTCGGCCACGGTCCCCCTCCTCCTCCAAGCACCCTATGTCCGCTGACCCTTTCTCTGTCAGGCGCAAGGCACGCTGAACACACTCGGGTCTCCGTGACACTCAGAAGCTTGACCCCCTCTTGCGGCGCTCCTGCCCCTCCCTGCAGCTACATCCCTACCCCAGGGTACTTGCTCCGAGATCCGGGTCAGTGAGATCCAGGGAGCAGCAGGCAGCCCCCAGCTCCGCGCCGCACAGAGTTCGCAATCCGTGTTTGGGGTTCGGGCGAGATGCGACGAGCGTCCCGTCTGGATGATGCTTGGGTTTAGGCTCCAGGGCGCTGTCGGGTTACGAGAGTCCTGGGTTCGAGTGGGAGCCCCTACTCCCGCCGCAGATCCGCGGAGGAAAACAATGCGACCGCCCGGAGCTCTGGGCTCGGCCCCAGCCGCCCCGCCCGCCTCCTGGCCGGACCCACCTCCGGCCCGCCTCTCGGTCCCTGCGACCAATAGGATGCTCATAGGCGGGCTAGACACCGCCTTCCCGCCACCTCTCCACCGATAGTAATACAGGGGGAGGGGCGCTGAGCGCATGGTCCACCCATAGCCAAGCGGAGAGGGTGAGCTGGAGACCAGATGGAAAGACCCACGGACAGTGGCTGAGACGCCGGCACGAGACACACAGATGGAGACAGACTGACAGAGACGAGTTCCTGGGCAGAAGTGTCCCAGAAAGTCAGGAGGACAATCTGAGAACAGAGACAGGAAACCAGGGGGCCTCAGCTGGGCTGGGCTGTCAGAGCCTGCGCGATCCTCCCTCACTTCCACCAGCGACTTAGGCGACCCTGCTCTCTAGGGAGTCTCCCGCCTTAGTCTCTCCGCGTTTCTCCTGGCTAAGCTTTTGCCTGAGTCTCCTTTGCATCCCCATATGCTTTCTCTGGTTCACGTTCATCCCGACCCCAATATGAAGGCCTGCAAGTAATTTGGGGATGGAGGCCTGAGAAACGAAAAAAGTGTCCTCCGGTTTATCGTGCGCTCCTCATCTCTTCCCTCCCGACCTCTACAGTCAGAACAGGTCGGCCTTGAGCCACCACGCCAGGAAGCTAGGGGGCTGGCAGTCAGGAGACAGTTGACAAAAGAGGACAGGTAGGAAGGCTAACGCTCAAAGCCGGACTAACACTAGAGAAATACAGAGACCTGAAAGGGATCTGCCCGAACCCCATAGATACAAGATTAGTGTGCATAGATGCACCTCCTTAAAAGGCCTCTGAACAAACCCCCAAACGGCAAAACTGTTCCTTATCCCACGCCCCAGTAAAGAGCCTCCAATACGAGGAATGTCAATGAAGAGGAAGTACGAGGCTACTTCAGACAATGCTGCCTAGCTGCCACCTTGGGATTGCCTGCTAAGATTTTTCCCTGCGTGGGGCTAGGACAAAAGATATTTTCAAAATTCCCAGGAATGTAGGTGGTCTGGGAGACATTGGCATTCTCAGAGAGTGTCCTCTGAGTGGGCACTTTCACCCACTGTTTGTTCTCTGGTTTGGAGAAAAAAACACGGAGTTGCCGATTTCTACAGCAGCCTTAACTGAATGGGAATCCGAATAGAATGAATATATCGCCAGCGAGACTATGCCCTGCAGTGAGTAAGATTCACACACAGACATGCACACAAGACGGACTCAAAGATTTGAGGTCAGGGGACGCAATGAGATACACAGATCGAGAAAGGGATGAGTCTTAAACGTGGTGACTGCTGAAGGGGCCTGGCTCCAAAGCAATTTAGCAGACAGTAAAATTAGAGAACGTAGGCCAGCAAAATGGCCTAATGGATAAGATTTTTTGTTTGAAAACCCTGAGGCCCTGAGCTCAATGCCCAGAACCACTGGTGGGAGGGGAGAACCAACTCTCAAAAGTCGCGTCTGACCTCCACACACACTGTAGCATTCCGACACTCATCACACGCATAGGGATGCTAAATAAGAAGAAAACAGTAGTTAGGGCTGGGCCTAGTGGCACACCTTTGATCCTAACACTCAGGAGGCAGAGGACATTTGAGAATCTCTGTGAGTTTGAAGCCAGAGCCTGGTCTAAATAGAGATTTCTGCACAGCCAGGACTACACAGAAAAACTCTGTCTTGAAAAACAAAAGAAAGAGAATTAGGGAATCGTCTGAAGATTGTAAAGAAGTTTTAAGAGAAAGATAGGCAAACGTGTTTCCTAGCTTCTAGAATGGGATTTGGATATTCAAATATGTACTTACTAGATAGGTTAGTATATATAGATCAAAACATAACTGCATGCCAAGCAGTGGTGGCGCACACCTTTAATCCCAGCACTCAGGAGGCAGAGGCAGGTGGATCTCTGTGAGTTCAAGGCCAGCCTGGTCTACAGAGAGAGTTCCAGGAGAGCCAGAGCTACACTGAGAAGCCCTGTATTGAAAACCCATACAAACAAACAAAACACATTATTCCTTCAAGTTTTAATACAGATCAAACCTTAATTCAATGCAATAAGTATTAAACAATTCATGCACAGTTTCTTGTGACATATCATCCTAGTCTTTAAAAATAGGACTCCCATGAACTGGAAAGATGGCTCAATGGGTAAGGGCATCTGCAGCCAAACCTGGAGGTGTGGCTAAGCTGTAGGGCATGCACAAAACCTGGGTTCTGTCCCACCCCCCCACAGTGTAAATCAGTTGGAGGCAGGATCAGAGACTCAATGTTATCTGTTACTATCTATCTGAGTTAAAACAAGATCTACATTTACTAGGTGATTAAAAAGCAATAGCAGGATGGAGAGATGACGAAGTGGTTGGCAGCACTCAGGAGGCAGAGGCAGAAGGACCTCTGTGAGTGTGAGACCAGACTAGTCTACATGGGGTCCAGGAGAGCAAGGGTTACAAAATAAATGAGTGAATCAACAAGACAAAACAAAAACACACATACACATAAAATAAAAAATAAATCTAAATAAAGTTCAAAAAAATGTAAAGAGCTATGCCAAAAAGCCTGTTGTGGCCTGACTATCTGGAGCTCATAGTTTGCCGATGGAGGAGTCCGGCAGAGGAATTCAAGGCCAGCCTCCGCATTTCTTGATGTTTGCAAGAAGTATTGGAAACATTTTAATTACTTTTTTGTTCATTGCTGGGGAAAGAAACCGAAGCTCTTGATAATATACTAAGTAAACATTCTTCCACTGGATTCTAGTCCCTGGTCTTTGCTGATGTTTTATCTGGAGGGGGAGGGAGCTTTGATAGGAGTCAGCCAGAAGAGAGGAGATAGTGTTCCTAGGAGTCTGTGTTTAAGCAGAAGCTTTTCCTTGGTAAATACGCAGCCTGAAGTGTAGACAGCAAAAGGTCACGCCAGGCTGTGTGTACAAAAGACACTGGTTCTGAACAGGAGAAGTGAAAGGGGAACCTTGTTAGAGGAGGATGGATCATCAAGGTAGGCTGGATAAAACAATTTTGGGGGGTAGGGTATGTTGTTTTAAGTTCCTTAGTAAGGGAATAACTTGTCAAAGTGTCTTGTTCTTTTTGGTTTTGGTTTGTTTTTTAGGGGGTGGGTTTTTTGTATTTTTGCTTTTGTTTTTGTTTTCTTCATTGAGACAAGATGCCTCTGTAATTTTGGAGCCATCACGGACCCCACTCTGTAGACCAGGCTGGCCTCGAACTCACAAAGATCCGCCTGCCTCTGCCTCCCAAGAGCTGGGATTAAAGGCCTGTGCCATCATGCCTGGCAAATAAGTAACCTTTTTTTTCCAGACAGGGTTTCTTTGTGTAGCCCTGGCTGTCCTGGTACTCGCTCTGTAGACCAGGCTGACCTCAAACTCACAGAGATCCTCCTACCTCTGCCACCAGCACAATAATTCTTAGGAGACATGGGGGAAAAAACAAGGGACTTGGGGAGACAGCTCACTGGATAAATGTGCTTGCCACCAAGGCTGATGACCTAATTCAGGTCCTGGAACCCATATGGTAGAAGAGTTCTAGCTCCCAAAAATTGTCCTCTGATCTCCACGTATACACAACGCATGCTGTGAGTACACACAACACGTACAAACAGAACAAATGAGTCAATGTTAGAGAGAGAAAAGAAAAACAAAGTCCTCACGAATTGGACTCTTAACTTTAGGATCTCTAAATTCAAATATTACAGTCTCCGGTTCCTTACATATAGCTACTTCAAATATTCTATTTTTCACCTCAAATTCTATCCTATTTCACTTCCTGCTCATCTCAACAGAACCTCTTACCCATATTCAGAAAAAAAGAGGCAAAAAGTGATCATTTTGCCAGGCGGTGGTGGCGCACACCTTTCGTCTCAGCACTCGGGTAGCAGAGACAGGCAGATCTCTGTGAGTTCGAGGCCAGCCTGGGCTAAAAGAGCTAGTTCCAGGACAGGCTCCAAAGCTACAGAGAGAAACCCTGTCAGAGAGAAACAGACAAATGATAAAAATGATAATTTATCAGTTTTTTGTCTCCTACAGATGCACCTGTCTGTATCCTGACCGGTGGAAGAGGCATCCACATCCCCTTTCTGCCCCCATGTATGCATGGGTGTGAGAGTGTGTATGCATGTCTGCGCATGTATCTGTGCATGCATTTGTGTGTGCTAATGAATGCATGCATATAAGTGTGTGTGTGCATGCATGTATATTGTTTGTGATAGTGTATGTATTGTGTGAGTGTATGTATTAACGTGTGCATGTGTGTGTGACTCTCAGCTTTGAACATTTTGGGGGAGTGGGGGTTGAGACAGACAGGATTTCTCTGTGTAGCCCTGACTGTCCTGGCACTCGCTCTGTAGACCAGGCTGGCCTTGAACTCACAGAGATCTACCTGCCTCTGCCTCCTGAGTGCTGGGATTAAAGGCGTGAGCCATCCCTGCTGGGCAGTTTTAAGCTACATCCCAGCCTTTCTTACTCTCTCTCTTTTTTCAAATACATATACATACATATATGTATATGTATACACACACATATATACATACATATGTATATGTATACACACACACATATCTTGAAACAAATTCTAACTAAATCGTGTAGGCTGACTTCTAGTCCAGATTGGCCTTGAAATTTCAAGCCTCCTGTGCCAGCCCTCCAAGTAGCTGGAACCCTAGGTCAGTGCCACCACACCCCAGCATCCTTCTCCACATTCCATGCAGAATGTCCGCTTTGCTCAGCAGCTCCTGTTGGGCACAGAACAAGCTGACAGCAGACTTCAACATCTGTCCTACGCTTTCAGAACTGTATCTGTGCACGCGTCCCCGAGTAAGCCCAACTCTGTGTGAAGGACAGCTTCTGGAAGTCGGTGCTCTCCTTCCACCTTGCTAAGCAAGTCTTTCATTTCTGCTGCTGTGATGTGCAGTCCGGGCAAACTGGCTTTTGAGCTCAAGGGTGGTTTCTCCCGTCTCCTTCCCATAGCTGCTTAGGATTGTGGGCCCCAGGATGCCCGCCTCTACATCCGGCTTCTTACATGAGTCTTGGGACAGCTGCAGTTGTCAGAACCTAGCACTTCTACCTCGAGCCACCGTCCCAGACAGACGTTTGTTTTTGTTTTGAAGCAGGGTCTCACGTGGCCCCTGCACAGATGACCTTGAGTGTCCAAGCCCTCTGCCTTTTCTCACCAGGCCAGGCTGATAAGTATTTATTGTTAACACATTAGTTGAAAAACAATTATACTAATTTTTTTCTACTTAGGAACATAATTCTACATCTTTAAATTCCTCCTCTTATTTGAGACCGAGTCTCAGTTTGTTCCTCAAACTGACCTCCAAATTCCCAGGCAGGTTTAAATGATCTTCCTGCCTCAGTCACCAGAGTACCTGGGACTATGGGGATAGTTCCACTGTATTTAGCACCTATTCTTTTTAAATTGTCTTATTTACTAGAGTTACAATTTTTGGTGGTGGCGGTTGAGAAAGAGTCTCACTCTGTAGCCCAGACTAGCCTGGTGCTTTCTATGTAGACCAAAGTAGCCTCAAGTCCTGACAGTTTTCCTGTCAGCCCTGAGTGCTGGGGTTCCAGGTGTGGAGTGCCAAGTCTCCCTCCGATGACCACTGCTCTGAGAGAGTGTCTGACTGGCTCTTGTCATCTTCCTGTCTCAGCCTCTAAGTGTTGGGACCACAGACTTAGGCCACCACCGGAGCCCTTCGCTCCTTTATTTTTTTAGATTTACTTTATGTGCGTGTTTTGCCTGCATGCATGTACGTGTACTACATGTGTGTAGTGCCTGTGGATGTCAGCAGAGGCTGCTGGATCTCCTGAAGCAAAAGTTGTAGGTGGGTGTGATGTGGGTGCTGGGAACTGAACCCAGGTCCTCGCAAGAGCAGCCAGTGCTCCTTACTGCTGAGCCATCTCAACAGTCCATTCTTTTCTGTATGTTTAATTCTTTCCTTATGGTTTTGTTTGCCCATTTGTTTTGTTTGTTTGTTGTTGTTGTTGTTATTTTGTTGGTTTTTTTTTTTCCAAGATAGGGTTTCTCTGTGTAAAAGAGCCCTGGCTATCCTGGAACTTACTCTGTAGGCCAGGCTGGGCTCTAACTCACAGAGATCGCCTGCCTCTGCCTCCCAAGTGTTGGGATTAAAGATATGTACCACCACACCTGGCTTTTCTTTTCCACTGACATCTTTCCTTCAATGTGTGTGTGTGTGTGCGTGCGCATATGCGTGTGTGCGCGTGTATGCGTGTGCGCGTGTATGTTTCAGTGTGTCCCAGCATTTTGGAGGTAGAGGTAGAAGAATCAGGAATTCAAGACTAACCTGGGCAACTTGAGACCAGTATGAGAAATAATTTAGGAGGCTGAGGTAGGCAGGAGGCAGGAGGATTGTGGGGAGTTTAGGGATATAATGTGAGCGCCTGTCTCAAAATAAGCGAGGGCTACACTGCAGCTCCTTACTGAAGTGCTGCCCAAAACACGCCAAAGCTCTGGGTCAGCCAGGTTTTCAGATGGCCATAGTAGCACATGTCTACAATTCCAAAGGAGGAGAGCCTGAGCTTGAGGCAACAGTGTATCAAAAGCAAAACAGAATGAGAACTCCAGACTTTCTCTTGGTCCATGTCTGCATTTAGTGTGTGACTTCTGCGTGACAAACTGTTGCTGGATTATTTCCTGGGTTCTCATTAATCCTGAATCACTTTTCCTTTTGTTTCCTCCAGTTCCCAGAGTTTGTTGTCACCAAGGCTGCCAATGACCTCCTGGTCACAATAGGCTCTTGAACAGCTCTTCAGCCTTCATCCCTTTGTCCCCAGTATGGCATTCGACCCCACTGACCTCTCTCCTTCCTTAAAATCTTCTCCCCTTTGACCTCAGAGGGTTCTTTTTCTCTTGACAGAGACAAGTGGCTTGATAAATATTTCTCAAATCTGTGAACAGCTTCATCGACCTCGCCTTAAGTGTGGGTGGTCTCTAGGGTCACATCCCTGGGCAGCTCCTCTGCGGTGTATTCTCCCCGGCCAAGACAATCCCCACCCGCTTGCTGCAATGACTGACTGAGAGCCTCTCCCCGAGAACCCAGGGTCCAGCTCAGGTCTTCTGCTGTGCATGAGTCCCCCATTTAGACAAATACCTGCTGGCTATTTCCATTTTAGCTCTAAGATGTACTCACCACTCAGTCTAAAAATGGGCTTAGCCAGGGGTGGTGGCACAGGCCTTTAACCCAGCATTCAGGAGGCAGAGGCAGGTGGATCTCTGTGAGTTCAAAACCAGCCTGGTCTACAGAGTGAAGGCCACATAGTGAGACTGTCTCTAACTAACTAAATTAGGAAAAAAAAAAGGAAATTTGCTCTTCCTGTTCCTCATCATGGCACAGGATCAGGCTGAAAGGAGCTTCATAGTCACAAGCTTTGGCATCAGGAGAAATTAAAAGACCGCTCTTCACTGCGCAGCAGGGCTTGGGCAGAAGGAATCCTGGCAAAGCTATGAAGATAACTTCCCAGATGCTAGAGCTGCCAGGTTTGGGGTCTAGGAATACACTGACCTGGGTATCAACTATCAACTACGATTCAAGCATTCGGATCCAGGGCCTGAACTACTTTTTTTGTTTGTTTGTTTGGTTAGTTTTTGTTTCTTTTCTTTTTTTCAAGACAGGGTTTTTCTGTATAGTCTTGGTTGTCCTGGAACTCACTCTGTAGACCAGGCTGGCCTTGAACCACAGAGATCCATCTGCCTCTGCCTCCTGAGTGCTGGGATTGAAGGTGTGTGTCACCAGGCCTGGACTTCTGTATGGTTCTGGGCAGGCCAGGTTTCATCGGCACAGACTACAATGGAGTCAGACTCAGAACCAGTGAAGAGGCCACGCGCGCTGGCTCCCACAGAAATATAAGGAGTTATGTCCTGGCGAGTAAATTCTACCCGGAAGGTCAACACAGTCTTCTCAGAGAAATGTAATAAACAAAAACAGGAATTTTGGTTAAACAGCAACAAGCAGGGTCACACTCTGCGGTCCTGCCAGCCTGGAGCTCCTCGGGTCTGTCTATCACCGTGTGGCCACACCCAAGATCTCCTTATCGGCTGCAGAGTTCACACTGCCATAGCGAGCAGCCACGCCCAGTGGGCATCGTGTCTTTTGTCTTTTTATCCCAAGCATTTAAGTTATAATGTCTGGCAATCAATAAGGAATAAGTAAAAGTATCAAAGATAGAAAGGGGCAAGGTAGGGTGGAATAGATTACAAACCGTGTACCGGCTCCATCTTTATCAGGCCGAATTCCTGCCTGACTGATGAAAGAGATCTTCACCATGCTGAACCTCAGCTGGATTAAGGACAAGGCAGTGATGGCTGTCTACTTAGTATATGAAGCCCTGAGTTCAGACTCTTTTTTTTTTTTTCGAGACAGCATTTCTCTGTAGCTTGGGAGCCTGTCCTAGAACTAGCTCTTGTATACTAAGCTAGCCTCGAACTCAAAGAGATCCGCCTGTCTCTGCCTCCTGAGTGCTGGGATTAAAGGTGTGGGCCACTACTGCCCGGCAAGCTCAGTCTCTAGCCATGAGCTTAAAGTGAACCTGACTACATACAACAAAACAAAAATCAAATGATGGACTCTGATTTGTGGCTCCTCTGGCAGCATATTTAATAAACTCTTTCACTTTAAAAATTCAATAACAAGCCAGGCAGAGGTGGCACAAGCTTTTAATCCCAGCACTTGGGAGGCAAAGGCAGGCGGATCTCTGCAAGTTTGAGGCCAGCCTGGTCTACAGAGTAAATTCAAGGACAGCCAGCGCTACACAGTGAAACCCTGTCTTGAAAAACCAATAAATAAATAAAATATAAAACCCAAAAGATATCATTTAACTTTGTTTTCTTTTTGAGACAGGATCTCATTATGCAGCCCTACTGGGTCTTGAACTCTCCAAGTAGACTAGGCTGGCCTTAAACTCACAGAAATCGACCTGCCTCTGTCTCTGGAGGGCATGGATTAAAACTATGTGCCCCCACACCAGGTATCATTTAATCTTTTAAAACATCTTTGTATGCATGTATGTGTGTGAATTTAGTTTTGGAGAAGGTTTCACTTCACAGCCCAGGTTGGTCCGCTCAGCAGGTTTCCTGCCCCAGTCTCCTGAGGGCTAGCCTTACTGTGAATATCGGGATCAAGATGGCTCACAGACGTAAATCGGACCGCGTGCTTAGACTTTTGTTCTTGCTCTTTGAAGCAGGGGGCCATGTAGTCCGGGCTGCCTAAAACACACTGTGGAGCCAAGACAGCTCATCTTCCTTCTCTACTGCCACAGCACTGGCAGTAGGGACCTGTGTCACCACACTCGTAGCCTAAAACTCTCAGGAACACAGTAAGGACCCCAAAGCCAGAAGATCTGTAATCAATACCGTCTGCTCCTCTTCTACACGGCCAAAATGCTAGTTTTCTTCTTTTCTTTCTCAAGATGCTTTCTCTGTGGTCCTGGACCACACACTAGAGAGGAGGCTGCCCTTGAGCTCAGAGATCCACCTGCCTCTGCCTCCCACATGCGTGCCAGGATCACCGCCACTCCACGTTAGTTTCCAGTGGTTTATATTTTGATTTTCTAACTCCCATTGTTATTAGTTTTTTATTTATTTCTTTTTTTTTTTATTTTCAAGACAGAGTTTCTCTGTAGCTTTTTTGGTTCCGGTCCTGGAACTAGCTCTTTTTTTTTTTTTTAAGATTTAATTTATTGCCGGGCGGTGGTGGCGCACGCCTTTAATCCCAGCACTCGGGAGGCAGAGGCAGGCGGATCTCTGTGAGTTTGAGACCAGCCTGGTCTACAAGAGCTAGTTCCAGGACAGGCTCCAAAACCACAGAGAAACACTGTCTCAAAAAACCAAAAAAAAAAAAAAAAAAGATTTAATTTATTTATTATGTATACAGTATTCTCAGTATTCTGTCTGAAGGTATGCCTTCAGGCCAGAGGAGGGCACCAGATCTCATTGCAGATGGTTGTGAGCCACCATGTGGTTGCTGGGAATTGAACTCAGGACCTTTGGAAGAGCAGGCAGTGCTCTTAACCACTGAGCCATCTCTCCAGCCCCTGAAACTAGCTCTTGTAGACCAGGCTGGCCTCGAACTCAGAGATCCGCCTGCCTCTGTCTCCCGAGTGCTGGGATTAAAGGCGTGTGCCACCACTGCCCGGCTTTTTTTAATTTCTTTTTAAAATTAGTTCCACTTATTTATTATTCTATGAATTTGGGTGTTTTGTCTGCATGCATGTCTGTGTACCACAGAATTCCTGGTGCCCTCAGAGGCCAGAAGAGGGTGTGGTCGGCTTTCCTGGGACTGGAGTTACACAGGATTGTGGGCTTCAGTGCTGGGAACCGAACCCTGTGGAGAACAGTTAGGGTGCCTAACAGCTGACCTGTGTCTCAGGCCTGTTCTCTCTTTCTGAAAACTCCCTGTTACTTTCTTTTTTTTTTAATATTTATTTATTTATTATGTATACAATATTCTGTCTGTGTGTATGCCTGCTGGCCAGAAGAGGGCACCAGACCTCATTACAGATGGTTGTGAGCCACCATGTGGTTGCTGGGAATTGAACTCAGGACCTTTGGAAGAGCAGGCAATGCTCTTAATCTCTGAGCGATCTCTCCAGCCCCCTCCTTGTTATTTTCTAAGTTTATTGTTAATTGTGTGCTGGGTTCAGCTCCTACTGGAATTGCTTATACATTACAGAGGAGCTCAGGATACAGCTCAGCGGCAGGACATTTGCCTGGCGCACAAAGGCCCTGGGCAAATTTCCCGGCAAGGTGAAAATAAAAGGGCGGGAGGGTGTGGGGCGGAGTGGCCATACACACCAAAGCTCAGCACTCTGTCAGGGTCAGAGAGCTCTGTGAGTGCAGGGTCAGCCTGTCTACAAAGAAGCCATGCACGACGGCGCACGCCTTTAACCCCAGCATTCAGGAGTCAGAGGCAAGTGGATGTCTGTGGGTTTGAGGCCAGACTGGTCTACAGAGTGAGTTCCAGGACAACCAGTGCTGTTACACAGAGAAAGCCTGTCTCAAAAAGCAAACACAAAAATAAAACAACAAAAGTCAAACCTTCCCATAAGAACAATATCATGTAACTGTCATCGGCAGTTTCCTCCTTACCATCGTCTTTGTGTGTGTGTTCACCCCTGTGCATTTGCATGCGTGTATATGTAGAGGTCAGAGGTCAACCTGGGGTGTCTTTTCTCAAGTGTCAGCACACCCTACCACCCCACTTTTTTTGATATAGGGTCTTACTATGTAGTCCTGGTTGAACTTGAGACAGACCAGACTGGCTTTAAACTCAGAGGTCCACCTGCCTCTGCTGCCTAGTGCTGGGATCAAGGGTGTGTGCTACCACTCCTAGATCACCCTTATTTTGTAAGACAGGGTCTCTCATTGTCCGGCAGCTAGCCAAGTGAGCCAAGCTGTCTGTTCTGACCAGTGAGCCACAGCAATCTCCTGTCTCTGCCATCCCAGTGCCGCAAGATTAACGTGTACACCATCTGACCTTTTTCTTTTTCTTTTTTTTAATTTGGGTTACGGGGATTGAACTCAGCTTACCTGGCCAGCAGCTTCCTAAGCAAGTTTCCTGACAGCCCCTTATCTCCTGACCCAGGAGGTGTCTATGAGCAGGGTAAGGCACAGATGCCCTCATGTGTTCATGGTCTGGTAGTTAATAAAGTCACAAATGACAATAGGGGGGTGTGGGGCACGGGAGGTGGCTCGGTGGGTAGAGCGCTTGCGGTACAGATGTGGAGACCTGAATTTGAATTTGGATCCCTTGAACCCACCAAAGCCACATGTCACGGTGGTATGAGTGCTGGGGGAAGGAGGCTCAGGAGAATCCCAGGGACTCAATGGTGAACCCCAGCTCCTGTAGAAGACGCCCACTGTCAACTTCTGGCCTCACACTGTCACACACATGCTCCCATGGGGCAGTCTGTGCTGCTGGAGGACTACAGAACACAGGCTAAGCAGTCTGGAGAACGAGGACAGCCTGTGTGATACACACCTGTAACCCCAGAATTCACTCAGAAGGCAGAGGCATGAGGGCTGATACCTGGAGGATGAGTGGGAGGATATGGGGGGGCACCAGCTGGGAGTTGGGGAGAGTTCTCAGCAGAGGGGTCAGAAGTGTGAAGGCTAACAGAGGAAGAGGCGGCCGCAGACCCACAGGGTACACTGGAACAGGAAAGCACCAACACGGCTACCGCAGTGCAGGAAAGGACAAGCTGGGGGCTGGGAGCTGGCTCAGAGGTTAGGAGCACGACCTACACTTCCAGGGGTCCTGAGTTCAATTCCCAGCAACCTCATGTTGGCTCACAACCATCTGTACTGAGATCTGGTGTCCTCTTCTGCTGTGTAGGCATGCACGCAGACAGAACACTATATATGTAATAAGTATATCTTAAAAAAAATAAGTTTTAAAAAGACATAACACTATATACATAATAAATAAATCTTTCAAAAAACACAAAAATAAATAAATTTTAAAAAGACATAGAAGATTAGTGTCTGTGTGTGTGCAAACACATGTCTAGGACCGTGCACATGCAGGACACTGTCAGAAGAGAGCACTGGGCCCCTGGAGCTGGAGGTATGGCTGGATTTCACTTTGCAGCCCTGGAGTTCACTCTCTAGACCAGGCTGGCCTCGAGCTCGGCGATCCCCCTGCCTCTGCCTCCTGAGTGCTGGGATTAAAGGTGTGCGTCACCACTGCCTGGCAAAACAGAGTTTCTTTATGTAGCCTTGGCTGTCCTAGAACTACCTCTTGTAGACCAGGCTGGCCTCGAATTCACAGAGATTCCCCTGGCCTTTGCTTCCCGAGTGTTGGGATTAAAGGCCTTGTCCACCACCGCCCAGCCCACTGCTAGTCTCTTAATGGCAAATACTTTCGCCTCACTGGCGCCCTCTAAGGGCTGCAAGGCGCTGTACATGATCCACTAGTGTTTCAGTTCGATACTGACACCTGCTGGTCACATATGGCTCAGCAGCCTTAACCCTGGCACCTGCTTCCTGCCCCCCCGCCCCCTGTACTGGAGGACAGGACAGGCTGTGCCAATCTTACCTGCCCGAGCCTGAAGATACTTGTGATAACGCTGTTCTCCCGCACCACTCAATGACCTTCAGCGCTTCCCTCACCGACCCCCCATATTAAAAATCTTAAAAAGCCGGACTCTGCATCGTTCTCAGTACCACAAGAATATTAGGCAGCAAGAAAGAAGCAGTTGAGGCAGAGGGTGTGCAATCGGCCCGTCCCACCTCAGAGTCCGAGCTTCCTACAGAATTTCATTCCTTCTGACCTTTGTCTTATTTCTAGGTTGCTCTCGGGACACGGGTCTTCTTGGTGACAGTGATGATGAACCGGAGGTTGAGAGTAGGTGGGCGGGGCTTGGGGTGGGGCTAGACCAAAGGGCCTCTTAGGAGCTTCTCCATTCTGATAGCTCTCAGGAACAACCGAGGCGAGACTGGCACCCAGCAGGTGAGAGGGTGGCAGTGAGAGAAGGGCACGTTTTGGGGTGACAGTGCGGGATACTCCTACCCATTTACCCTGACCTTCCTTTCTGTATTGGGGAATCCTTGAGTCCCCACGAGAACCACTGTAGCGGATGGGGCAAGGCATATCTGGAAGAGAGACCTGGCCTTGGCTGGCCTTGGATGAGGGCTGAGTGCAGGCTGAGGGAATGGAGGTGCACAGTGGGGCACGGCGGAGGTTTAGAGACGTAAAATCTCTTTGGGCATGGAAGGACAGTGGCACAGAGGGAAAGCTTAGCTAGGCTCAAGGGTCACGAGGATGACGACGTAGAGGCTAGAAAGAGAAGGCCAGAGACAGAGAGACGTTGAGAGGACGGGGACCTAACTGGAGATGGCAGTAGAGGCAATGGGAGGCCAGGACGGCAGGAAGGCTCATATGGAGCAGTCACCCCCACTGTGGAGGGCAGTCCTACCGAGCCCAGGGCAAGCCAGGAACAAATCAAGGCTACAGCTTCCCGGTGGAGTGGTTCAGCTGGAGGAGAAAGCCCCCTGGCTAGTCTCCCTCTGCCTCTTCAGACTCCCATTTTCATTTGGGGGAGAGGGTGAGGTTGCTCCTCATTGCGGTCACAGCCACATCCTGCAGAGCAGGGGAGGGGGAAGTAAGAAGCAAAACAAGCAGAAGCACAGTGGAGGACCATGGCCTCGCCTTAGGCACCGGCTCCACCACCAGGAGGGCCTCAGCTCCAACCCCACTGCTGCCGCCCAGCCTTCCTCAGGGGGCTGACACCTTATTGGTACCACTCCTTGACAGAAGGGGCTTTGGGGGGATTATTTAACTTGTAGCCTAATATTTTTTACAATTGTTTTATTTTAAATTATGTATATGATTGTGGCTGGGGAGGCCAAAGTTGTTGATTCCCCTGAGGCTGGAGTTATGGGCAATGGTGAGTCGCCTATGAGTGTGTGGGTCCAGCTACCTCTCCCGCTCCTCGAAGCCGGTTTCTCATTTACTAGGACAAGTAGCTTAAGTTCTCTTAGCCTTGCTGGGCGGTGGTGGCGCATGCCTTTAATCCCAGCACTTGGGAGACAGAGGCAGGCCTGCTCTATAGAGCGAGTTCCAGGACAAGCTGGACTGACTATACAGAGAAACCCTGTCTCAAACAAACAAACAAACAAGAAGTTCTCTTAGCCTGGAGACTGGAAACCGAGACAGTTCATATTAAGCACCTGCACACAGTAGGCCTCTGAAAATGCCAAGTGCTCCCCACCCCCCACGAGACAGGATTTCTCTGTTTAACAGCTCTGGCTGTCCCGGAACTCACTCTGTAGACCAGCCTGGGCTTGAACTCACAGAGATCCGCCTGCCTCTGCCTCCCAGGTGCTGGGACTAAAAGTGTGCGCCACCACCGCCTGGCACCAAGACTTCTTATTAGGATTCTAGAGACCCGTATAATCCCACTTCTTTTAAGGTTCTATGGTACCCTACTGACATGGGCTTTTTTGATCCGAAGCCTGGAGACACGAGGGTAGTGCCTATGTTTCTTGATGCAGGATACACATTTAGCATCCGTAACTGGTATCTGTTCAAATTTCCTGCCAAATGGGCACTAGGCTCTCCATCGTGGCAGTAGTTTCCTGCTCTAAGAACCCAATTATTGGGCTGGAGAGATGGCTCAGAGGTTAAGAGCACTGACTGCTCTTCCAGGGGTCCTGAGTTCAATTCCCAGCAACCACATGGCGGCTCAGGGCCATCTATAATGAGATCTGGTGCCCTCTTCTGTGGTGTAGGTACGCAGGCAGAACTCTGTACATAATACATAAATAAATCTTAAAAAGAAAAAAAAAAGAACCCAATTATGACCACGCTCCTCCGGCCAAGGCTCTCCCTGCTCCTCTGTGCTGTTTTGGAGAGGCACAAGTCTGAGTTTACAGAAATAAAGGGAAAAGCAGAAGCAAGGCTTACAGGATGGAGGGGCCCCATGGGGAGAGGGAAGACAAAGCAGCCAAAACAAAGAAAATGGGGAAAAGCCATTTCTCTCTCTTTCTCTAAGGACGCCTGTGGCCTCTTCTAGGGACTGACCACATACCCACCCCAGTGCCATGGAGTCCTTCAGCTCGAAGAGTCTGGCGCTACAAGCAGAGAAGAAGCTACTGAGTAAAATGGCTGGTCGGTCCGTAGCTCATCTCTTTATCGACGAGACCAGCAGCGAGGTGTTAGATGAGCTTTACCGTGTGTCCAAAGAGTACACGCACAGCCGGCCCAAGGCACAGCGGGTGCTCAAAGACCTCATCAAGGTGGCTGTCAAGGTGGCCGTGCTGCACCGCAGTGGCTGCTTTGGCCCTGAGGAGCTGGCTCTGGCTACCCGCTTTCGCCAGAAGCTGCGGCAGGGCGCGATGACCGCGCTCAGCTTTGGTGAGGTGGACTTCACCTTTGAGGCTGCTGTGCTAGCGGGCCTGCTCAGAGAGTGCCGGGACGTTCTGTTGGAGCTGGTGGAGCACCACCTCACCCCCAAGTCACATGACCGCATCAGGCACGTGTTTGATCACTACTCTGACCCTGACCTGCTCGCAGCCCTGTACGGGCCCGACTTCACTCAGCACCTGGGCAAGATATGTGACGGGCTCCGAAAGCTGCTGGATGAGGGGAAGCTCTGACTGGACTCTGGCAAAATGACTGACCGGGCTTTCTAACCCTGCTCAAGCGCTTTTCAATCCCTGGCTTCATTCTCCCCCAGGCCGCTCCCACCCACAACTGCTGGCAGAGCACAGCAATGGGCCGACTGAGGTGGCTCTCCCGTCCCGTGCCAGCAAAGGAAACAGCTGACTGAGGAAGACGAAGTGAAACTCGGGTCTGCTTCTCCCAGGAGAACTGCCCGAAACGGGATCCTCCTCTTCCACGAACCCAAAGAAGGGGGCATGGAAGGCCAGAAGCAGGAAGGCGGCGGTCAGAGGCCTCTAGATCTCCTCAAGCTGGAGGGAGCCCTTGGACACATACCAGAGGCTGGGTTCCAAAGTCTCTAGAAGGAGCTGGGGGAGGGGAGGCACAGGGGAAATAAAACCACTAAAACACGCGCAGGGGTCACTGTTTAATCTCTCCAGCTCCACACTCAGGCTGGACATAGAGGCGAGGACTCATCTCGCCGGTTCCCACTTGGGAACAGAAGCAGGCAGCCTCCAGTACTACTGAGCTGCCATGCCTATTCTTCAGTTTCAGGAACAAATACACACTGTACTGCAGATCGGGGCTACCGATTACAAAGAGATACGAGGTGAGGAACACAGGCAGGCTGGGGTGTGCTCTGCAACTGCCTCCTGCACCCCAAGGCATCCTCTTCCACCCCTTAGCCCAGCAGGAGAGGGAAGAAGGTGAAGGGGTGAACTGGGAGGCTGTCAGTACCCGGCCCCACTGCTTCCTCTCAGAGCCAAGAACTGTCAAGAGTTAGGAGGGACTGCTCACTTAGGACCCTGCTTGAGCGCAGGGAGAGACTCAGCCCGTCCAGTCCACCAGTCTCTGTGGTGAGTGTCACTGACTCCTGGCCTCAGTAGCATGCTCGCTAGGGAGGCGAGAGGCGGGAAGGGGAAGCAGCCCGCTCCCAGCTCTGGCTTTCCCTCTCTTCAATGATACAGAAATCACATTATTTCAGTTAAGAGGAGGAGGGAGTTAGATATAGCAAATAAATATTACTTCAATATAGCACCAAATAAATTAGGTAACGTCATTAAACATGGGGGTGGGGTCCTCTGCTTCCCTGCTCTAACCCAGGGAATGGTGGAAGAGACAGTAAGGCTGTAAAGGAGCCTTTGAATCTAAAGCACAACGCTAGATTCAGCCCAAGAACTGGGAAGAGTTCTGTTCCCATTCCCAACTCTTGGCAAAAAGTGTCCCCAGCTGAGGAAATCTTGACAGAGCTGGACAAAATGGCCGGAGAGGAATGAGGCAGGCTGGGAAGCTCTGCTTTTGAGCCTCACCTTAGACTCCTCCCAGCTCAACTGTTCCTTCCCAGCCTGCTTCTTGCATCAGTCTGGGGACATCAGAGTTTGAAGATCTCATCTTCCTGATCCTGCAGTGTTTGGGTCCGGGAAGTTCGGGTCAGTGGTACCGTCAGAGTTTGAAGATCTCATCCTCCTGATCCCGCAGTGTTTGGGTCCGGGAGGTCCGGGTCAGTGGTACCGGACCGAGCACTGCTCGCTGCTGCGTCCTAGGGGAGCTGAAGTGGAGCCCTGTGCCCTCCTCAGGGACCCTGCAGGTGAGGAAAGAGCAAGAGTGAGGGAGAACCTGAGAATGGACCCAGTGCAAGGTGTGAGGGCTGCCTTCCTTTGCTTCATGAGGTGCACAGAGTCTCAATGTCACCGGGAAAACCCCTTGTCCTCACACTGCGCACAGTTCTTACCTCAGGGAGAACTGTGAGAACACAGAGGCCACAGAACCTACTTTCCCACTGCCTCACCCCCTTCCAGTTGCCACTGGCTCTGCTCACAGCCTCGGAACCATATGGGGAAAAGGATATCCTCCGTTTCCAGGCCATTCTGTTATTAGTTTGTGGTTCGCTAAAAGAGAGGGGTTTGTGCAGGGCCTTCGAGGGGTCAGCCGGAGACTCACCCACTTTCCCCTTTCCTCAGCTTCTGGGCAGCAGCCTTCTTTGATAGGCTGATCTGTGAATCGAGCTTCTTAAGGAAATCAGAGGCAGAAAGGTCATGGATGGGTGTGGAGGTTTCCTGGTGTGGCGGGAGGGCTTCACCATTGGCCCGGCCTGAACCTGACTCTTGATTCTTCCTCTTCCCTGAAAGTGAACCAGCGCCATCTTTCCTGGGTCGTACCTCCTCCTCTCCATCATTTTCCTCCTCAGAATCCAAACCATTAAACAGGTCTCTGGGCTCTGTCAGGATGGGGATGTAGAGGGTTTTCTTCAGGAAGATGGAGTCATTAGTATAAAGGCGGTTTGTGCGCTTAATCTGTTCCATCTTAAAAAACAAAACAAAACAAAAAACACCCAAAATGAATGACCAACAGTAAAATCCACCCTTTTTTTCCCCCGAGACAAGGTTTCTCTGTAGCTTTTGGAGCCTGTCCTGGAACTAGCTCTTGTAGACCAGACTGGCCTCAAACTCACAGAGATCCACCTGCCTGTGCCTCCCAAGTGCTGGGATTAAAGGCATGCTCGACCACCGCCCGGCTAAATTCACCAATCTTATATAGCATCTCAAACTTTTTGTTTTCTCTTTTGCTATGTAGGCCAAGCTAATGTCAAACCAAGCCTGGCTCAGGATCTAGGACTCTTGTCGTTGGTACGGTGGTGAGGATATGTGCACTTCAGCGGAGCCCAGACTGCTGCACTGTTTCATGCCTGCACCCACCGGGCCATCTTCCCAAGCCACCACCGCAAACGTTTTCAGTCGTACAAGTCTTTGACTCCATGACACACCAGCTCAAGCATAAAGGCTGCTGTTAATCGTGTTTTACCGTTTTCCTATTTTCTAGTCTTAGGACACTTTCACATTTTTAAAAATTATTGCAGCAGAAAACAAAAAAACAACCTACAACCCTTTCATCTATTTAAGGCAGCAAACAGGAGTGGTGGCAAAAGCCTCCTACCCCAGCTCCCTAGGGGCAGCCAAGAAGAGTCTGAAGCTAGCTTGAGTTCCCAGGGACGTTGTCTCAAACAAAACAGAACAAGCTAGTAGTATTTAAAGCTAACAATTAAATAATTAATAACAATAAATTAATTATTAATAATTAAAGCTGAGAGGCTGGAGAGATGGTTTTAATAGTTAAAAGCACTGGCTGCACCGGGCGGTGGTGGTGCACGCCTTTAATCCCAGCACTTGGGAAGCAGAGTCAGGCGGATCTCTTGTGAGTTCGAGACCAGCCTGGTCTACAAGAGCTAGTTCCAGGACAGGCTCCAAAACCACAGAGAAACCCCCTGTCTCGAAAAACCAAAAAAAAAAAAAAAAAAAAAAAAAAAAAAAAAAAAAAAAAAAGCAAGCACTGGCTGCTCTTGCAGAGGGGGACCAATTTCCAGCACCCACACAGTGGTTCACAACCATCCATAACTCTAGTTCTTGGTGATCCAAAACCCTTTTCTGACTTCTGGGGGCACCAGGCACCCCCATGGCACACAGATATACATGCAAGAAAACACTAAAAATAAACTTAAAATAAAATAACAAAGCTGAGCTAGGTGTGGTAGTGTACCTTTCTTTTTCCTGGTTTTTTTGAGACAGGGTTTCTCTGTGTAGCCCTGGCTGTTCTAGAACTTGCTGTATAGACCAGGCTGGCCTCAAACTTAGAGATCCCCCTGCCTCTGCCTTCTGAATGATGGGCTCAAAGGTGTGTGCCACCACTGCCTGGTGACAGTACACATCTTTAATCTCAGCACTTGGAAAGCAGAGGCAGGGGGATTTCTGAGTGTGAAGGCAATCAAGCTACATAATGAGACCTGGTTAACAATAAAATAACTAAATCTGTATGGGGCTGTATTTGTGGCTCTGCGGTGCAGTGTTTGCCTGGCGTGTGCAGAGCCCTGGGCTGGACCTCTAGCAGACCTCCAACAATTATAAATACACAAAACTCTCACACACGTTCTCACAGTCCTATGCCAACACCACACCACTCTCTCTCATCCGGGCTAACTGTTTGTTTAATTGCTCTTCCTCTTTCCTGTCCACAGATCTTCCCCTTGCCATCTAGAAAAGTGAATCTGATTAACCCTCCAGCTGGCTCAGCAACTTCTGTGGCTCCTCTTGGGCTAAACAACAAAATCTAAGTGGGGACTCAAGGCCTTTCTCTAGCTAGCCCACACAGGACGGGTCTAGCCTTGTCTCTTGTCTGCATTCTTCCACTGAGCTACACTTTCAAATCACCAGTTCCCTTGGTCTTGCTATGTGTGGCCCTGGCCTAGAACTCTGAGCCAGCTGTCAGGCTGTGTAACCAAGCCTGGCTTTCAGGCATCCTTTCTTCTTCCTTCCAGACAGGGTTTCTCAGGGTAGATTGGCTGTCCCAAAACTCACTCTATAGACCAGGCTAGCCTCAAACCCACAGAGATACGCCTGCCTTTGCCTCCCGAGTGCTGGGATTGAAGGTGTGCTTCCAGATAGCTGTTAAATTTCCATGTAATTGAGACTAGGCCAGAATTTAGAGACGGAAGGTTAAAAGGAAACTATTTCTGCTCTTAAAGGGCTTGTACACTCAAAAAAAAAAAAAAAGCCAGGCGATAGTGGCTCATGCCTTTAATCCCAGCACTCGGGAGGCAGAGGCAGGAGGATCTCTTGTGAGTTCAAGACCAGCCTGGTCTACAGAGCTAGTTCCAGGACAGGCTCCAAAGCCACAGAGAAACCCTGTCTCGAAAAAACCAAAAAAAAAAAAAAAAAAAAGAGCTTGTGCACAGCTGGAAGTCAAAGACATAAACATCTGGGTCAGACAGACCTGTAGAAGGGGACACGGAGGGCAAGGTTTCTAAGTCTTCAAGGCCCATAGTGAGGAAAACTATAGCGTCCATCGCTCACACCCATCTCAGCCCTCACGACACAGGAGCACTGTGAGTTCCGGGCCAGCTTAGGCTACACAGTGACATACCGACTAGAAAATCCACCCTCCCCGCCAAACAAAATTCCACATCAACTGATATCCACTCCCACTTCCAAATAAAAACGAATAGTTCCTGGTTTCCCACTCCTCATGACTATTCCTTACATAACCATTGCTTCTTCTCCGTTTCTCACAGAATTTAAACACGAACACAACAGTATACATTTATGTTTTATCTCCAGGAAGGGTTACTATAATGCTTTAAGTACAGCAGGCGTGGGAATTTGTCTAAATTCAACATCTGTTTGTATGTTACCAGTAAAACAGGATCCAGAGGGGATGGCTACAACTTTAACTTTTATGCCCATCAAACTCCTCCTAGGTGTGACCAGAAATACTCGATGTATGTAGAGGGTACTTGTTTTGTGCCTCATTGGAAAGAAAGCACAGCCCTGGAGCGGGAAGAACTAGAGCAGGCACTTGGGGAATTCTACTAACTCTTCCTGACTTGCTGTAAAGGGTTAGCCACTCCCAGTGTTTCTGCGTGACTAATGGTAGTGACTTAAGTCAGACACTGAAACCTCCCTCTGACACTCAAGTTATCTGACCTTCATCAAACTGGTTACCAGGGCTGCAGAGATGGCTCAGCGGTTGAGAGCACTGCTGCTCTTCCAAGGACCCGGCTTCAATTCCCAGCACCCACATGACAGCTCACAGCCGTCTAACTCCGGTTCCAGGGGACCTGAAACCCTCATACAACAGACATACCTGCAGGCTAACTGGTTATCAGTCTTAAGTCTCAGGTTGATAGGTCCACCCCCAACCCCACCACCCCCGCGGCCAGCCCAATCCACAGGAGCTGCTCCTCCCACTGGGAGAGTGGGGCGGATGTGTCCCAACTAGATAGTACTGCACTGAGATGTGAAAACAAGTAAGAAGGGCAAAGCAGACACAATATAATTAATATAACGTCAGGGAAGCCTGCTTAGCGGGTCACAACTCTCTCCTAAATGGTCATCACAGCCCCAATCCTTGGAAGACTCACCGTCACCCCATATTTGAGAGCTAGTCCAGCCAGGGTATCTCCAGGCTTCAGCTGATGCTCCAGGCGTCTTTCCCTCACTGGGGAGCAGGACGATTGTACCAGGCTTCCATAAGAACGAGCACGGCTCCCTTGCAGCAGCCCTGACCCCCCGAGTGGGGGCTGTCTAGAGGGAGAAGCCATCTCCTCGGGATGCCAAGACCTACGGTCACAACTGAGGAAAGCCTGGCTCAGTGGCCAACAGTGAGAGCCGAACGCAAGGAATAGATATTCAGGGAATTCCTTTTCCGTTCTCTCGTCTCTCTTCAGTCTCGTGGCTCTCGAGAGACTACATTGGTCTTCCTCCTCTTTCTGCAGCTTACCGAGCGAGTACGGGGTTACAGCCCGTACCCGAAGAAGGTTGCCAGACCGGTTACATCTCTCCTTCCTCAAGCCCCTTACTCATAAATATCTTGCCTGAGTTGTCAGTCGCTGCCCCCCTCGACTTTCGACGCCCCCCTCCAACTCCTCGCAAGCCTGATCTCTGACCTCTGAACCCTAGACTCCCTCACCAACACGCTTCCCTCAGTGTGCCCCCACCTCCCGCAGCCAGGCCGCCGGGAGCGCCCCTATCCTCTCGGCTCCAAATCAGGCCCACCCCAGGTGGGTTGTGGCTGCGGGCGCTGAGCCTGAGGACTGCGAGAGTTCGCAGTACACAGTCCACTGAGACTCCCGAAGCCTCACTCCACATCGGGATGTCCCACCCCGAAACGCCGGCTCCGCATTCAGGCTCCTGGTCTCCAAACACCTGGATCCTTCGAGATGCGCGGGCCTGTATTCAGGTGAACGGTAAGCTCTTCGAAAAATAGGAAAAAATAATAACTAAAAGACTTCATTTCCCAAGAGGCAAAGCGTCCTCAGGGCGTCAGAGAAAATGCAGGCCCCCTTAGGGCGCTGGAGGCGGGTCTTCCGGCTCGCGCGGTGCATGCGTGGAAATGCATCCTCGGAAGTACAGGCTCAACCTGAAAAAGACAGGAAGCAGAGAAAGCGATACCCTACTCTTCCTACGGTGGCCTGAAGGAGAAGCGAAGTAGGAGAATTTATTATTTCTGGGACTCACAGTTGCGATGTCTTTCAAGAGGGAAGGGGACGACTGGAGTCAGCTCAATGTGCTAAAAGTAAGAAGCCCTAGAGTGAATCAGACCACGGTCAATGGTGGCTCACGCCTTTAATCCCAGCACTTGGGAGGCAAAAGCAGAGTTTGAGGTTCGAGGCCAGCCTGGTCTACACAACTAGTTCTACGACAGCCAAGAAGGCTATACAGAGAAACCCTGTCGCGAAAAACCAAAGAGAGAGGGAGGGAGGGAGGGAGGGAGGGAGGGAGAGAGAGAGAGAGAGAGAGAGAGAGACTGTGAGACTGCTCAGCTTCAGCTGCACTGTTAGGGGTCCAGAACTGAGTGATGCCTCCTTCTTACCCTATGGTCTGCATGGCCCCGTTCCATTTGACTCTTTATCCCTTTCATCCATCCCACTTCCTCATTTCTCCTGTCCTGCTCTCTGCAGAAACGACGGGTTGGAGACTTGCTGGCCAGCTACATCCCAGAGGATGAGGCGCTGATGCTGCGGGATGGACGGTGAGCGTGAAGGGTGGATCGAGCCTGGGTATTGCGATCAGAGGCTCAACAGACTTTTGTTACTGAGTAGTTCAGGAGTATGGTAGGATTCTTTGGTGGGAAGTGGCGATTGGAAGAAGTGCTTTGACAGGCGGAGCCCCTGCTCCAGCAGGAACAGCCCCACCGCCTGCTCTGGAACTCGCACGGGTTTATCATTCACTTCACTTCTCCTTTCCGTAGCTTTGCGTGTGCCATTTGCCCCCATCGCCCAGTACTGGACACCCTGGCCATGCTGACTGCCCACCGTGCAGGCAAGAAGCATCTGTCCAGTAAGTATAGGGGAAGGAGGGAAGGGAAGAATGATGGAGAATAAACTCTGGACTTTTAGTTTAGCAAACCCCCTGCTGTTGTGCTTTGCATCCCCTTTGCTTTTCAGGTCTGAAGCTCTTCTATGGCAAAAAGCAGGCAGGCAAGGAAACAGAGCAAAATCCAAGGCAGCAGAAAGACCTGAAGACAGAAACCAAAGCTGAGGTGCGAGAGCGGGTCAGGTGTTCCGGCTGTATTGCATGCTCCAGACCTGAAGGGACTTTTGCTCTCGCAGCTCTGATCTGTCTCTTTCCTCCCTAAACAGGCGCCTTTGCTAACCCAGACCCGATTGATCACGCAGAGTGCTCTGCACAGAGCTCCCCACTATAACAGCTGCTGCCGGAGGAAACACAGGTTTGTGGACTTGGACACCCGAGTGGGAAAGGGTAGAAGGAAGTAGATGCCTCTAAAGTTATTGCTCTCCAAAGTGTATTCTGAGCAATACTAATATTTATTGTATTGTGGAGATGTTTAAAGAAAAATGAGGGGCTGGAGAGATAGCTCAGAGGTTAAGAGCATTGCCTGCTCTTCCAAAGGTCCTGAATTCAATTCCCAGTAACCACATGGTGGCTTACAACCGTCTGTAATGGAGTCTGGTGCCCTCTTCTGGCCTGCAGACATACACACAGACAGAATATTGTATACATAATTAATAAATATTTAAAAAAAGAAAGAAAAATGATAGTTTATGACTTTTAAGATAAATTTTAGAAAGTGGGGACTAGTAACATTGAACTGGGCAGTGGTGGCGTACGCCTTTAATCCCAGCACTTGTGAGGCAGAGGCAGGCAGATCTCTGTGAGTTCAAGGCCATTCTGGTGCAGAGTAAGACCCTGTCCCCGTCTCAGTTCAGGAGCTCAGCTCAGGAAGCACTGCTCTGAGGGCTTGGGAGGCATGGTAACTGCTGCTTTCCGTCAATGCATTGCAAGACTTGGGTTCTTCTCTACACAGACCGGAAGCCCCTGCTCCCTCTGTCTCCAGTTCTCCTTTGCCAGCCCCAGAGGTTGGACTCCAGAGTGCAAAGATCAGTAGGGAACCCGAACCTAAGGCAGGATCGCATGCCAAAGAGTCATCTGCTCCCATGAGCCCCACGAAACGACGAATCCTGAACCATTACCTTACCCTTCGAAGGTTAGTCCGCCAATCACATTCTTTGGGTTGCCTTCACTTTTCCCTGACCCACCCTTTTCAAACCAATCCAGCTGCTTTTTTTTTTTAATCACCAGTAACTTTTTATTTAAATTACATTTATTTATTTATGTTGGGGTACACTTGTGTAAGTCAGAGGGCGACCTATGTGGGTTGGTCCTTTCTTTCTACCCTGTGGGTCCCGGGGTTGGGACTCAGCACCGTGAACCTTATTCATAAAATTCTTCTCTGCTGGGCGGTGGTGACACACACCTTTAATCCCAGCACTTGGGAGGCAGAGAATGATGTAGGATTCTCCTCTGTATGCTGTGAATATGTTTTATTACCTAAGTGGTTAATGAATAAAGCTGTTTCTGTCAGTGGCTTAGCAGAGCAAAGCCAGGCCGGAAATTCAAACAGAGAGAGAGAGAGAGAGAGAGAGAGAGAGAGAGAGAGAGAGAGAAGGCGGAGTCAGGGAGACACCGTGTAACTGCTGAAGGAGAAAGATGCCTATTGCCTACCAGTGGGCCACAGCCGTGTGATACATAGCTTGATAGAAATGGGTTAATTTAAGATGTAAGAGCTAGCTAGAAATACACCTGAGACATTGGCTAAACGGTGCTGTAATTAATATAGTTTCTTTGTGATTATTCGGATCTGGGTGGCCAAGAAACGGATGAGCAGTCTCCGCCTACAGAAGCAGGCGAATCTTTGAGTTTGAGGCCAGCCTGGTCTACAGAAGCGAGTGAGTGCCAGGACAGACTCCAGAGCTACACTGAGAAACCCTGTCTCTATAAACAAACAAACCAAAAGACCTCTCTCCTGACCCATTGTCTTTTCTCTGATGTTTCCAGCTCGGGATGGGTCCCAGATGGACAAGGCCGATGGATAAAAGATGAGAATGTTGAATTTGACTCGGATGAGGAAGAGCCCCCTGATCTCCCCGTGGACTAACAACCCCTCGCCCCATTTCTTCCACAGATAAACTGTAGTTGTTCCTTGTTCGACCTTAGGATTTCAAATCTGTTCCTCTCAGCCTGGCCACTCCTTTCCTGCAGCGTCCATGGCTCCATACTCTGACCCCTCCCCCACTCTCTACCAAAGCCTTGCCAAGCGTCAGCTGCATTCAGCCCGGTGCCCTATTAATAAGTCTGTCAGGAGGAGGTCCCTGCCCTTCGTGTAGTCTGACTCCCTCCCCACCTCCACCCTCAGTCCCTTTCCTTCAGCTCACATGTGGATGGCCAATGGGCACAGGAGCTCTGGCCACCTCTGTCTGCAGAGAGCACTGCAGCCAAGTGCCCTGGGAAGAGACTGAAGCCTTTGGCAGATTTATGGGGAACACAAGGAACAGAGCTTCCCCTCCTCCTAGTAACCTGAACCTCCCTGCCTGCTGATCCCCAGAGTATAAATAATCCCTTGATGAACTGGCAGTAACCCTTGAGGGGTAGCGCCAAGATTCCCACCCCAACCCAAGGAAGGAGACAGGCGGCGTGAACAAAAGGGATTTTATTTACAGGAAAGGGAAGAGAGATGAGGACTTATGTGTCCAGGGCTCTCATCTCTTGTTAGCAAAAGGAAGCGTGACACTATCTCTTCTTTTGCTGGCGACCTATAAAGGGAGAATGGTGACACAGCTTCATCTCTTGTTTTGGCAAGGGTGTGTTTCTCTTCCCCTTTCCTTAGACTATAAACTGCTGCCCCATGCCACCTCAGGGGCCTGTCCCATGTTAACAACAAATCAAGAACACACTGGGAAATAAGAGGACGTGTTTCTGGGTGGTACTGTCATGCCGAGCTCCCACCCGCTTCTCTACAGATGTGTGCTGGGGGAAGATGGACTTTGTATCTGTTTCTCACTCATTCCTCTCCGCGTGTGTGCCAGCTACCCAAGCCTCCATCACTAAGTCTGTTTTCAGTGCCCATCTCGGCACTTGCCCTCGTCTCTACACGGGCTCCACAGCTACTTACGCAGCTCGTTGTTCCGGGTCATGGCCTGGGCCGCCCGAGCTCGTGGTCCCTGTTGTGTAAAGTGGTACCCGAAGCGCACAATAGAGGGACACTGCTCTAACACAGTGGCCATTTCCATCTCCACTGCATCACCAGGCCATTGGCGCTGAGGAGAGAGGCAGAAGCTGTCAGAAACCTATGGTTCTTCAGCCCAGCCACGGGTCTCCGGGAAGTTGAGAGGCTTGTTTCTCTAGAGTAGGTGAAGGGAGTGCTGGTCCCCTTGCTGCCCAATAAGCTGCCCAGGGAGGAACTCAGTGGGTGTTAGCTGGATGAGTGACCCTGGGGTCGGAATGCTGACCTGGTTATCTACACGGAGCTCGGTAAGAGTGGCGTTCTCCCGAACTGCCTTCAGCACAGCCATGAGCCCTGTGCTGCTGATGAAGTTGGATTCAATGTTCAGGCTCTGGAGACTACGGTTCTCACGCAACATGTCAGCTACCGCCTGGGTGGTAGGGACTTGTGTTAAGGTTGGGGACAGGTTCGTAGGTGACTGAGGAGAGGCAGAAGGGGAGCAGGAGGGACACAGCCCTTTGCAGTTCCCTGAGGAGCCAGGGTTGGGGAGTCGGTGAAAGCGTGAAGGTTAAGATCACCGGCAGGATTGAGGCTACTAGAGAAGGTTGTTTTTTGGGGGGAAATGCCTTGGAACTTCAGAGTTGTGAGCCAGAGAGGTAAGGGTACGGGATCTCTGAGGGCTGCCATATAACTCATGATGGGAACAGCACCCCCCAGTGTGACCAGAAAGACAGCCCTTGCCAGGAGTGCATGGCAGGGTATGGGAAGAGGACTGGGGACAGCAGCCAGCCTTACATTGGCGATGGGGTCACCACTCTTTGTGGCCACCAGACTGAAGCTCCGGACATAGGTGTTAGTCTTCATTGCTTCACATAACTCACTGAGCACGGGTATCGGGATGTCCTAAGGGACACAGGATGGGGACTAAAGATCCTCATGCCTCCACAGCTATTCCTGCTACGATTTGGGGATGGGAGTCAAATACCTGTATGTTATTGAGGTTCACTTCCTCCAGCTCTTTGTCATTACTCCGCACTCTCTTTAGCATTTCCTCAATGTTTGTGGGATTTGGGGGTTCATCTGGTACTGGCTTATACTTGTCAGGCTGTACCACACCTGGTGGGGATAAGAGCCGAGAGGGAACCCCAACATATCCCTTACTCCATCTCCCCACTTGCTCTCTAAACCTTCATGCAGCATGTCTCACAGTGGAGCCTCCTCAGCCCCTGGAGCTCCCCCAGCACACTCACTGCTAATGCCTTCGGTGTTACAGATCTCCCCGCTGCAGATGGCATCGTAGTATTGCTTGTTGCTCATCAGTGTGTACATGCCCAGGATGGCTGGTGAGGGTAAGCAGAGGGACATGGCAGTTAAGGCACCTGCCACAGGCCTGCCTCCTGCCTCTCTCCTGAAGCAGTTCCACAGCCTGACCGTCCACTCTTGCCGAGCTTCTCACCCTCCCTCAGCTCCAGGAGTCTCTTCCATGCACCTGCCTTAGAGTGATTTCTAGAATTTGAGAGGGCTCGGGGAGCCCCTTGAGGAGCCGCTAGAGGGTGAGGCCTGTCTGCAGACAAGATCTTCTGCTGCTTTCAGCCTCATCTGCCTTTATGATCCCTGGAAGGTTACTCCTGGGATGTTATCTTATTAAATTAAAAAAAAAAAAAATGAACCAGTGTACAAGCAAACAAAAGTTAAAAACCACTGCCTTAGGCTTTCTCAGATGTCCATGTTCTGGCTTGGACTTTTCCCTCTAGTTCTGTATCAAGGTAAAGATGGCACAAGCCCCATCCTCCCACCTTCCTTGACTTCCCGGCTGCCCACCTGCAATGTCACACATTTCAGCATCTGTAGCATGGGACAGTGCCTCCTCCAGTTCGGGCTCCAGTGTAATCTGCTCCTCTGCTGGGATTTCTCTCTTGGGCTGAATATAGGGTTTCCCTGATGGAGGGATGAAGGACAGTTCGGGAAGAGCATCCACCTTGCTTTATTTCTCCATGTGGGGTCAGACTGAAGCCTGAATTCCCCACAAGCACAGGACCCTTGAGTCCTGTCCTCTCCACTCTTGGAAAAACTGAAGAGTACACACATGCTGGTGAGGCAGCATGTGTCTGCAATCCCAGCATTTGGTAAACTGAGCTAGCAGTCTGCTAGCTCAGGGCCAACCTGGGCTACACAGTGAGATCCTACCTCAAAAAAAAAATTGAAAACAACAAAAATCGAAGAGAACAAACTAGCATGCAGGTGTCCAGCACTGGAGTTCCTGATAGATGGTTGCTAGAAAGGGGAGGGGAGCTAACGGAAAAGTGCCAGGGACAGCCGTTTGCTTCCTGTAGGGCATAGATGTTAGGGTGCCCGTACCTTTCTTCTCGCCAGTGAAGGGCACCAAGTCATCACGTTCCTTGACTTCCAGTGCCTGCTGCTCCAGGTACTGCAACAGGGCATCTCGGTCTAGTGGCCCTGTTGGACTCTTCTTTGTCTGGTCACGTTGTCTCAGTCCAGCTGGCAGGAGCATATTCTTAGGGATGAGTTTTGGGGAACAAATCAGGCACTCTCCAGACATCTTTTCCCTGGCCCTTCTAGGATTCCAGGTCCTATTGGTAGCCCCGGTCACAGCCACCCAACATCCACTCCTTCCCGCATGTGCGGGATGCTCTGACCCCTGTGCTGGTTCCCTGGCTCAGGCACTGGTCTCAGCCACCCAGCATCCACTCCTTCCCGCATGTGTAGGGATGCTCCGGTCCCTGTGCTGGTGCCCCTACCTCAGGGTCCATTTCTTGTAGCTCACAGTCCAGCTGTTCCAGCTCTTCGGGGCTCAAGGTCCTTAGGATCTCATCTTCATCTATGTCTCTGTATTTCTCCAGTTCCTTCTGATATGATGACATGGTGGCCCCTCCCCCTCCCCACCGTGCGACACTCACAGCCTGGAGGGATATGGGAAAAGG
This sequence comes from Microtus oregoni, assembly GCF_018167655.1. Classification (NCBI taxonomy): domain Eukaryota; kingdom Metazoa; phylum Chordata; class Mammalia; order Rodentia; family Cricetidae; genus Microtus; species Microtus oregoni. The sequence goes on along the minus strand of NW_024543830.1, from coordinate 2,169,137 downwards.
TGTTGAACATGGATACTGAGGACACAGAAGTCCAGCCATGGTTAGAACACTGAGCTAGACACCTTGGAGACCAGGGTCTACTGGGGACGGAAAGATTAGACCGTTCATTGTTACAGTTTCCTTCCTGGTTCCTGCACTTTGCAGCCATTCTGGCTGAGGAGTCTAAGCTCCAGGCTGGGTCTGTGCACCCACTGTGATGGAGAAAAACTGACAGGGCCCTCCCCTACTTTACCCGACAGTGTCTCTTGCCCTGACACAGCTGCTGGAGGCCCTGTCAGCACAGTGGCTGCATGCCCAGTTCCCACTGAAAGGTGGGAGGGGGTGACAGAGAGCTCCAGGGAAATTCCTCCTCTCTTCCCCAACACCCAGGCCTCTTCCAAAACTGGTAAGTGAGGAAGAATGGCTGGGTTGGATTGGCGGCCTCTTATGCCATTCTCATTTCCTCCTTTATTGTAAAGGACCAAGATCTTACTTTTTGTATTTGCTAAAATTCTAAACTGTGAGGGGAAAGTAAGGCTTAGAAGCTGGGGCACTTCCAGATTGGGAGAAGGGCAATATGGCCTCAGAAGGCATTCGGTTCCCATAATCTGTCACCAGAAAGGTGACACCAGAGCTCTGGACAAAAACAACAAAGCCTTCTAAATGGGGTAGTGGGACGAGTAAGCTTTTCACTGTGTGAAGAATGCTCCCGACCTCTACATACACATCATGCTTAACATGGAAGATGATCCTGAAAGGGAGACATTAGCAACATAAGCCGCACAGAGTCAGGACAGGGACGTCGCAGAAACATAGAGTGACAGAGGCAAGGACACACCAGCTCACTTCCCCTGGGGCCACTCTTCCTTCCTATCACCCACCAGGCCCTCACCCAGAAGACCCCTCTTTTCCCACCCACCAGTCCTAGCTGCCACCTCTCACCTCCCCTTGTCAGTTGGTCCGTCTGTTCTACTAGGGCACCGTCCGGTCAGCAGGAGGAGTCTGGTGCCGGGGGAGAGAGTGGGGGAACAGTGAGCTCAGCATTTTATTATTTTAGCTCTGGCCAGGTGGGGAGTGGTGGGAGATCACATATACACAGACCCCATACCTTGCCCAGCCCTGAGAGCCTCTAGTGGCCAGTCCCAGCCATGACACCTTTTCTTCCCCTACGAGCAGAGTCCTCCAGGGGAGATCAGATGACTCCCACTGTGCGGTGCCTGCTCCTGCTCCGTTCAAAGCACCGAACATAGGGTGGTATGTCAGTGCAGCCAGACAGTGCCTCACACCCGTATTCCCGCCACACGGGAGGCTGAGGCAGGGCTGCTACAACATGGAGAACAGCATGAACTATAGCAAAGCCTTTTGTTTTGTTTTTTTGTTTTTGTTTTTCGAGACAGGGTTTCTCTGTGGTTTTGGAGCCTGTCCTGGAACTAGCTCTTGTAGACCAGGCTGGTCTCGAACTCACAGAGATCCACCTGCCTCTGCCTCCCAAGTGCTGGGATTAAAGGTGTGCACCACCATCGCCCGGCTTTGTTTTTGTTTTTTAGAGACAGGGTTTCTCTGTGTCGCCCTGGCTGTCCTGGAACTCATTCTGTAGACCAGGCTGGCCTCGAACTCACAGAGTCACTTGCCACTGCCTTTCAATTGCTGGAATTAAAGGCATTCGCTACTACTGCCTGACTACAAAACATTTTTTAAAGGGGTGTGGGAGCTAGAGATGGCTCAAGTGGTTCTTCGCTGTGTAATTGTGAGGACTGGAGCTGCCATTCCTGCACCCACATAACAAGCTGGTCATTTCACACATGTTGTACCCCAGCTTTTGTGGGCGGCAGAGACAGAGGATCACTGGAGGCTGCTGGCTTCTGATAGCCTAGACTCAGGAAGAGAAAGAATTACAGAAGACACTGGTGGCATCTGCATGTGCGCACCACCCACAAACACACACTCTCTCAAGTAAGGATTTTGATTTGGTATCTAACTTTAGTTGAAAGAACAAATACTTTAGAATTAAATATGGACAACCCATGTAATGACATGCAGTGCGAGATGGGACCGTGGATCATATAGCAGGGGACAAACACGCCATCAAACAGAGCTTAAATGAGAGGCAAGTTTACTGGGAAAGGGGGTGGGGGGGGGAGAAAGAGAGAGAGAGAGACAGCAGAAAGAGAGCGGGAGTGGGCAGAGCCTGTCTCTTAAAGGAACATTTACAACTAAGTAGAGTCAGTACTGCCTCTGTCAGGTCCCCAAGGACAGGATCAAGTTTACATTTGCCTAGATAACAACCCGGGTAAGTATAATAAAAATATGTGACAGGATCAAACAAAAGCATCTTTATGAAGCCAATTACTTTGTATAATACATATGTACTAATAAAAGACAGAGCAGGGACCGCAATTTCGCCTCTAGGCCTAGCACTTGGAAGGCTGAGGCTGAAGGACTGCCTGAGCCCAGGAGTCTGAAACTACCCAGAACAATTTAGTAAGAACTTATGTTTTAAAAATAAAGAAACAAGGCCGGGCGGTGGTGGCACAGGCCTTTAATCCCAACACTCAGGAGGCAGAGGCAGGTGGATCTCTGTGAGTTCAAGAACAGCCTGGTCTATAGAGCGAATTCCAGGACAGCCAGGGCTACACAGAGAAGCCCTGTGTGGAGATTTAAAAAAAAAAAACAAGGTGGTTTGAAAGTTCATAAAAAGTGCTATAAAACAATAAAACAGATATAGGGACAGGTGTGACAGCCAAGACAAATTCTAGCACTTGGGAGGCAAAGGCAGGGAGATCCTGAGGCCAGCCTAGGCTAGGTAGAGACCCCTGTCCTAAAAAAGAGAGAAAAAAGAAGAGGAAGGGAAAGAGGGAGAAAACATACAAGGCTGAGGGGGTATCTCAGTGGCGGACCATTTGTCCAGTATGAACAAGGCCACGTGTTCAACGCTATCACAAACAAAACTAAACAACTCAAATATACCTATACTCTAACACATTCATATCTTGCCTCCAACCCTTCACACCACACAAAAGGGATTTTACCATTTTATTAGAATTGAAAAAAACAACAAAACAAAACCAGAATGAACTAGGGAAGGAAATGATTTAAAACAAAACAAAACAAAACCAAACCAAACCCAGAGCAAAGATGAGCGAGGACAAAGGGAACGGCGGACCTGTGAGCCCAGGTCAGCAGAAGAAAGACATTTCTAAGGAGCAAGCGTCTACTTGATGACAATTTTCTGCCGCAAGGCCCGGGGCCCAGAGCCAGGGAGTGGCTCAGGGGCCGGGGGACCAGGGCCGAGGGCCGAGGCAGTGGGTGGCAGTCCATGGGCAGTGATGTACTTCTTGTAGGCCTCACGAATGATCTTGAAGGCTCGAGCAGTGGCATAGGGTATGTCTGTTACAGGGTCGCGGTACAAAGCTGGACGGTGGGTCACTGGGCAGACCTCCCGCACAGGGACCTTCGGGGGGCGCCCTTGGGGGAACCACTCTTCAAATGTTGCATCATCACTAAATGTGATGAAGGTGCGTGAGCAGTGAGCAGGAGCGCCGGTGGCTCCAGTCCCAGTGTGTGGGGTCAATGCAGAAGCTGCAGGAGCAGGATCAAGTCTGAGGGCAAAAGACAGAAAATACAAAATGCTGAGGAGAAGATAAGAGGCAGAGAGAGGAAGAAGTCAGGCTGGGTGTGGTGGTTCATGCCTGTAACATCAGTATTCAAGAGGTGGAGGGAAAATGATTCCCTGAGTTTTAAGCCACTGAAGAGACAACAAACAAAAACAACAAAAAGCTGGACATGGGGCTGGAAAGATGATTCAGTAATTAAGAGCACTGGCTGCTGGGCTGGAGAGATGGCTCAGAGGTTAAGAGCACTGACTGCTCTTCCAGAGGTCCTGAGTTCAATTCCTAGCAATCTGAGTTCTGGCCTGCAGGAAGAACACTGTATACATAATAACTGATTTTTTTTTTTTTTTAAAAAAGAGCACTGGCTACTCTCCCGAAGATATGGGAGCCCAAAGTGTAACTCACACCATTTTCCACTCTAGTTACAAGGTATCTGTCCCCTTCTTCATACTCACAAGCAAAACACTGATACACATTTAACATTAAATAAGTAAAATAAAAATGCTAGGCGGGGAGCATGCCTTTAACTCCACAGGCAGATCTCTGTTTGAGGCCAGCTCTGGTCTACAGAGCGAGTTCAAGGACAGCCAGGGCTGCACACAGAAACACTGTTTCAGGAAACAAACAAATAAAAACTAGGCATGGTGATTCACATTTGTGATCCCAGTACTAAGTAGTAAAGAGAAAGACACAGGTAGATAGATCATGATTTGGGGCTAGCCTGGGCTACATAGTGAGTCCAGGCCAGCCAGAGCTACAGGAAGGGATGAGATCTGAGATGTGTGGTGAGGAGTGGGATGGGGGAGAAGCCAGGGGCACGGGAGTCACTCACCCTTCCACGTCCACATTCTCCTCCTTGGGACCGGGCTCCCCAACGAGTGGCACTGTCATCGAATGGTAGGTGATGATTGGCCCAGGGCACTTCCGCTTCTTGTGAACCTGCTTCTTTTTGTCAGCCTCAAGCCTTTCATAGGTCTCTTTAGGAGCAAAGGAGAAATGAGGAAATGATCAGTTTTTCTTTTCCCACACTCTAGCTCTGGCTCATGGTCTATTTAAGTTACATTTATGTATTTACGAGTGTTTATGTATGTATGTGCGCACACATGCAGAGGTCAGAGGGAACTTTATGGAGTCAGTTCCCTGCGTATATCACGTGGATTCCAAGGATTAAACTCGGGTCAACGGGGATGTTGGCAAGTGCCTTTACGACTGAGTCATCACAGATCTCATGGCCCTGTCCTATGATCTTACTTATCAATCTAATCACTGCCACTCTGGCACAAGTCCTTCCTTTCTCAAATACACACAGGGTCCTTACTCACTCAGTACCGGAAGAATCTCAGGTAGGTAGAGGCCTTGTGATAGGAACCCCTTCATTTCTCAGCATATCCCTCCCAACCCCACAGCCCGGCAACCTGCTCTTCACCCCAACATGACGACCAGACAGAGTGTGTCCAGTTCTCAGCTAAGATACAATTCCTGAGGACAGTTCCCCTTGTTTGTCTGTGAGGAAGACATGCTCTCCTCAAGTGGTTCTTGCTGGCCTTGAACTCACAGAGATCGCCTGTCTTTGCCTCCCAAGTGCTGGATTAAAGGCGTGCACCTTTAATAGTTGGGACTATTAAATGTGAACCTTCTAATTATTCTGCCTCAAGTCTCCGTTCCTCTGGTCCTGCAGGGGTCAGCTTTTCTCCTGCGGCCTCAGTGTCTCCACCTCCTTTCCTCAAACCACAACTGACCTAGCGATCGTAAGTTCAGCTCCTCTGTGATCTTGGCCTCCCTGAGCAGCTCTTCCTGGGTGAGTGGTCGATCACAGTGGGGACCCTTCCGCCTCCGAGACTGTCCCTGCCTCTCCTGAACCCGAAGGAAAGTCTGCCGCGTGTGCTCGGCTGTAGACTGACGCATAGACTTCCGACCTGCAGGAAGTGAGATGGAAAGAAATCTTTCAATTCATTTCTGTAGTCTCTCTCTCTCTCTTTTTATTTTTCCTTTCCTTTCTTTTCTTTTCTTTTCTTTTTTTTTCTCGTTAGACAGGCTTCCAACAATGTAGCCCTGACTGTCCTGGAACTATGTAGGCCAGTCTGACCTTGAATTCAGAGATGTCCTGCCTCTGCATCTGGAGCAATGGGATTAAAGACATGTGCCATCATGCCCAGCTAAAAATTAAACAAAACGAACAAAACCAAAAAACAAACAAACTCAACAATTTAAGCTTACAAAAAATATGTAGGTAAAAATTAAAAAAAAAAAAAACAATTTAAGCTTATAAAAATGTTAGCAAGCGTAATAAAATAATGTCTGCAGCCTTTAGTCACATCATCTATTGTAAACATCACACCCTGTTTCCTTCTGTAGATTACTATTTTTTTTTTTTTTTTTTTTTTTTTTTTTTGGTTTTTCGAGACAGGGTTTCTCTGTGGCTTTGGAGCCTGTCCTGGCACTAGCTCTGTAGACCAGGCTGGTCTCGAACTCACAGAGATCCGCCTGCCTCTGCCTCCCGAGTGCTGGGATTAAAGGCGTGCGCCACCATCGCCCGGCAAGATTACTATTTTTTAATGACTTAAGAATTAAGTTGTATACAGATTTTTTAAAATATTTTAGTCTTTTTATTTTTTGTGGTATTGGGAAGTATGTTATCACTGGTTAAATCTCCACACCTTTTCATAGTTATATTTTATTAGTACCTTAACCTTTTTTATTACATTCATCTATGGGGGGGCAGCTCATATGGAAATCAGAGAATTTTTAGGGCTTGGTTCTCTTTCCACCATGTGGTCCTAGGGACAGAACTCAGGTCATTAGGCTTTGCAGCGAACACCTTTACCTATCGAGACATCTTCTCAGCCCTCATATATATATATATATATATATATATATATATATATATATATTTTGATTTTCAAAACAGGGTTTCTCCGTAGCTTTTGGTTCCTGTCCTGGAACTAGCTCTTGTAGACCAGGCTGGCCTCGAACTCACGGAGATCCGCCTGCCTCTGCCTCCCGAGTGCTGGGATTAAAGGCGTGCGCCACCACCGCCCAGTCAGCCCTCATATTTTTTATTTTGAGACATTCTCACTCAACTGTTGGATGGCCTTGAACTTGCAATTCTCCTGCTGCAGTCTCTGCAAGAGAGTTCTGATTACAGGCCTGCACCATCAGGCTCAGGTCTATTTCTAAGAGTAAGAATTTCCTGAGCTGAAGAGCCGGCTCAGTCGCTCAAGTGCTTGCTGAGCAATCATGCCACTGCAGCTCAGACACTGGCACACACGTAACAACCCTCCCCCAGAGAATGGTACCTCTAGCTCTTCTGCTTCTGCATGCATCTGTGCACACAAGTGCATATACGCTCAAGTAGGCACACGTATACACATCGACAGGATCCTCCTTACACACAGTAGTTATCACCTTAGTAAACGTAACACAGAACATTTTAACTCACTGTCAGAGCCGTCTTCCTGTAGCTCCAGGGGCAGCAGTGCCTTCTCCTCTCTGGCCTTCTGAGAGCTACTTGCTGGGGTGCTGACCTTTCGAGGCCTCAAGCTTTTTAGAGGCTCCTGGGGACAAATTAGAATCAGACACAAGAAAACGTAAGAGATAAGGGTAAAGGTGAGGACTTTATCAGAGAAAACTGGCACCCAGTAAGAGAATACAATTAAGGTAGTCCAAAGAGCATGACTTTAATCCCAGCACGTAGAGGCAGAGGCAGGCAAACATCCTTGAGTCTGAGGCCAGACAGGATTGCACAGCAAAAAACAAACAAACAAACAAAAAAACCAACTCGCCCCAATCCCACACCCCCCGAAACACACAAAGGTTTCCTTGGTGTCCAAGGAAACCAAAGGTTCCTTTGTACCTTATAGGCTTTGGTGACAACCCTGCGCTTCCTTCTGGGTTCTTCTGCTTCTCCGTCACTGGATGGTTCATCTCCTTCATCAATGTCAAAGTCGGAGTCTACCTCATCCTCCGTATCAGACTGGTCCCCCTGATACTCATCATCTCCAGATTCCTGAGGATAAGGGGAGATGAGAACTGGCGGGCACTGTACACGTTCTTGGGGAGGAAGTGGACTAACTCACTCCCCTGACAGGGACTCTTAGAGTCTTTCCTACTTAGCTTTTTGCCCCCACGACAAAGCCTTTCTAGATGATGGTTCCTAGTGGGTACCACTGCCTTCTGGTGTTACAGACAACTGGCCTATATCAACTATAATACCTTATTAATCGCTGGGGATCTAAAGGATGTGCTTTGGCCTCATCTACTGAAGGACAGGACACAGTTGTGAAAAGAAGTTGAAGCTGAGCCATGAGTCATGGTGGTTCATGACTAAAGCCTAGGCAAGAAGACTGCTGTGGGTTTGAAGGGAACCTGGTTACACGGTGAGGTTTGGGCAGCATAAGCTACAGAGTGAGACTTGAAACAAAACATAAATAAATGTGTTCTAACACAAGGAAATATAGATATAAAATTCCTTGGCTAGTTAGTGGCTCAGGTCAAGCCTGGGTTAGAAGAGATGCTAGTCCCCAAACAGCTAAATAGGGGCTGAGGACAAAGTTCGGTTAGTAGAATGCTTGTCTAGCATGAATGAGCCTTGCATTCAATCCCCAACACTGCATTGTCTGGGCGTAGGGTTGCACAATTGCAATCCCAGGCTAAGTAGGTGGACGCAGAAGGATTACAAGTTCAAAGTCACTGTGGGCTGGAGAGATGGCTCAGCGGTTAAGGGCACTACTGCTCTACCAGAGGACCCAAGTTCAATTCCCAGCACCCACATGGCAGCTACAACTCTCTGTAGCCCTAGTTCCAGGGGCTCTGATACCCTCATACAGGCACAACACCAATGCACATAAAAATAAAAAATTAAAAACAACAATAACAAAAAACAAATTCAAAGCCATCTTTGGCAATGTTGCTAGTTTGAGGCCAGCCTGAGGAACATGAAACCTTGTCTCAAAAACACAGAAACTGGGGCTAGAAAGACAGCACTAACTGCACTTTTGGAAGACCCAAGTTCAGGTCTAGGTACCCACAAAGCAGTTGACAACCATCTATAACTCCAATTCCAGGGAACCCTACCTCTTCTAACATCCACGAGCAGTATATACATTTGGTGTAAAAATAATCATATAAGCAAAACATCCACCACATACAGAAAATAAAAATTAAAAGGCATACACTTTTAATAAATAAATAAAAAGAAAAGGGCATACACTTCTAATCCCACACTCAGGAGGCAGAGGTAGGAGGATTTCTGTGAGTTTGAGGCCAGCCTGGTCTACAAAGTTCCAGGACAAGCAGTGTTTTTATATAGAAAAATTCTGTCTCAAAAAACCAAAAATAAAGCCGGGCGGTGGTGGCGCACGCCTTTAATCCCAGCACTCGGGAGGCAGAGGCAGGCGGATCTCTGTGAGTTCGAGACCAGCCTGGTCTACAAGAGCTAGTTCCAGGACAGGCTCCAAAACCACAGAGAAACCCTGTCTCGAAAAACCAAAAAAAAAAAAAAAAAAAAAAACAAAAAAAACCCAAAAATAAATAAACAAAAATAATAAAAAAATAATACATGAAATAAAACTAAGACCCCCTACATAAATAAGAAAAAAAACAGTCAAATGTGGTGACAGATACCAGGAAGGATCGTGAGTTTGGGGACAGTCTGGGCTACGCTTCTGCCTGGAACTACAGCTCAACAGTAGAGTGCTTTCTTAGCATGTGATAGACCCTGGGTTCAATCCCTACTGGTATTTTAAATAAAAAACAAAAAAACTGCAAACTGGGCATTAGTGGCACAGGCCTTTAATCCCAGCACTCAGGAGGCAGAGGCAGGTGGATCTCTGTGAAACCAGCCTGTTCTACATAGTGAGTTCTAGGACAGCCAGACCTACTTAGAGAATCCCTGACGTAAAACAACAGTAACCTTCTGTGGCTATCGCTGATTGCAGCCGCCAAAATGAAATTCAATCCTTTTGAGGCTTCTGACTGAAGCAAGAACCTCAAATGGCTTTTCAGTGCACCTCACATTCGGAGAAGGACCATGTCTTCCCCTCTTCTTTTTGGTTTTTCAAGACAAGGTTTCTGTGTGTAGCTTTGGCTGTCCTGGAGCTCACTCTATAGACCAGGTTGGCCTCGAACTCACAGAGATCCACCTGCCTCCCAAGTGCTGGGATTAAAGCGTGTGCTACCACACACCAGCTTTGTCTTCCCCTCTTTATAAGAGCTGAGACAGAAGCACAATGTTCAATCTCTGCCCATTCAAAAGGAGCATGAAGTTCAGGTTGTCCGGGGACACTACAAAGGCCAGCAGGTTGGCAAAGTGGTCCAAGTGTACAGTGAGAAATACGTCATCTACACTGAGTGCAGTGAGAAATACGTCGTCTACACTGAGTGCAGTGAGAAATACGTCGTCTACACTGAGTGCAGTGAGAAATACGTCATCTACACTGAGTGCAGTGAGAAATACGTCGTCTACACTGAGTGCAGTGAGAAATACGTCGTCTACACTGAGTGAGTGCAGTGAGAAATACGTCATCTACACTGAGTGAGTGCAGTGAGAAATGTCGTCTACACTGAGTGCAGTGAGAAATACGTCATCTACACTGAGAGTGCAGTGAGAAATACGTCGTCTACACTGAGTGCAGTGAGAAATACGTCATCTACACTGAGAGTGCAGTGAGAAATACGTCGTCTACACTGAGTGCAGTGAGAAATACGTCATCTACACTGAGTGCAGTGAGAAATACGTCATCTACACTGAGTGCAGTGAGAAATACGTCGTCTACACTGAGTGCAGTGAGAAATACGTCGTCTACACTGAGTGCAGTGAGAAATACGTCGTCTACACTGAGTGCAGTGAGAAATACGTCGTCTACACTGAGTGCAGTGAGAAATACGTCGTCTACACTGAGTGAGTGCAGTGAGAAATACGTCATCTACACTGAGTGAGTGCAGTGAGAAATGTCGTCTACACTGAGTGCAGTGAGAAATACGTCATCTACACTGAGAGTGCAGTGAGAAATACGTCGTCTACACTGAGTGCAGTGAGAAATACGTCATCTACACTGAGAGTGCAGTGAGAAATACGTCGTCTACACTGAGTGCAGTGAGAAATACGTCATCTACACTGAGTGCAGTGAGAAATACGTCATCTACACTGAGTGCAGTGAGAAATACGTCGTCTACACTGAGAGTGCAGTGAGAAATACGTCGTCTACACTGAGTGCAGTGAGAAATACGTCGTCTACACTGAGTGCAGTGAGAAATACGTCGTCTACACTGAGTGCAGTGAGAAATACGTCGTCTACACTGAGTGCAGTGAGAAATACGTCGTCTACACTGAGTGAGTGCAGTGAGAAATACGTCATCTACACTGAGTGAGTGCAGTGAGAAATACGTCATCTACACTGAGTGCAGTGAGAAATACGTCGTCTACACTGAGTGCAGTGAGAAATACGTCATCTACACTGAGAGAGTGCAGTGAGAAATACGTCATCTACACTGAGAGAGTGCAGTGAGAAATACATCGTCTACACTGAGTGCAGTGAGAAATACGTCATCTACACTGAGTGAGTGCAGTGAGAAATACGTCGTCTACACTGAGTGCAGTGAGAAAAGGTTAATAGCACAACTGTCCACGTGGGCATCCACCCCAGCAAAATGGTTAGCACCAGGCTAAAGCTGAACAAAGACCACAAAAGATCCTGGAAGGGAAGACAAGTCTCAGCAGCAGGAAAGGAGAAGGACAAACACAAGAAGAAACGATTGAGAAGAAGCAGGAGTAGTGTCTCATATACAACTTCCATTAAAGATGCTTAAGTTAAAAAAAAAAGTTGCAAATCAGAACAGCCTGGTAGTCCAAGAGTCTAAACTTTAGACTCCTTTACAAAAAGCCAGAGGCTGTGAAAGTTTTCTTCTCTTTCTTCAGGATTTTATTTATGTGTGGGTGTGCTGGGTGAGTGAAGGCCCTACAGAGTTCAGAAGACAGCACGCTGGGCACTGAGCGCAGAAAGAGCATCAGGACATTCTCTTCAGCACTGAGCCATCTCTCCAGGCCCTGGCTCTGTTTTTCTAAAGACAGTCTCATGGTAGTGAGCCAGATGTGAGCTAACTGAAGCTTGCTGAACCTGTACTACCCTGAAGGACAAAAAGGACATGAGTCTTGATTTAATACAAGGTAGTGTTTAAAACAGCCAAGGGGGAGGAATGAATCACAGGTAGGTGGGAAGGCAGACACATGCACAGCTATTTATGGAATAAGGACTTAGACACAAGCACAGAGTTTCCCCTGCTACGAAATTGTATTACAGCCAGTGAGATGGTTCAGCAGGTAAAGAAGCTTGCCACCTGGTAGACAAAACCAATGCCAAGACACGTCCTTCGGCTTTCACGATTAGGGGTGGCACACGACCCTCCCCACAAACGACAGAAGGGGTGGCACACGACCCTCCCCACAAATGACAGAAGGGGTGGCACACGACCCGCCCCACAAACGACAGAAAGGAAAAGAGGAGCGTATTAGCTGACTGCTCTAGTTCCAACAGTGACTTCTCTAGGTTCAAAAGAAGTCTACCATTTTCCCAATGGAGAAACGTATTTATTGTATGTGGATATGCATTTTGCTGGCATGTGTGTATGTGCATGTGTAGGTGTGTGCCTAGTGCTCAAGGAGGCCAGAAGGGGAATCAGGGAATCAGATCCTTTAAAAGTAAGAGTTATGAATGAGCCAGGTGGTGGTGGTGCACGTCTTTAATACCAGCACTCGGGAGGCAGAGGCAGGCGGATCTCTGTGAGTTCGAGACCAGCCTGGTCTACAGAGCTAGTTCCAGGACGAGCTCCAAAGCCACAGAGAAACCCTGTCTCGAAAAGCCAAAAAAAAAAAAAAAAAAAAAAAAAAGCTACACAGAGAAACCCTGTTTCAAAATACCAAAGAACACAAAAAAGTTATGATGGCCGTGAACCATCATGAAGGTGTTGGAAACCAAATCCAGGTCCTCTGCAAAAGGAGCAACTGCTCTTATCTCAACTCCAGCCCCTTGGGAAAATTTAAATGTCAAAGTAATAAACTTATAACTCAATCTGTTGGCCGGTGGCTCTCACACCCCCCCCCATCTGACCCATTGCTGATCATCACTGCTGAGGTAGTTACTGAGAGAAATGTGTTCTTCATCTGTGTTGGGACAGAAAGCCATTTGAATACTACTATGGACGACGGAAGCCACTGAGGATGTGGGGTACGCGCATGGGATGTTTGAGAAAGTTGTGGGTGTTAGAAGGGCTAGGGTACAGAACCTCAAGTGCAACCTGAGGTAGTACTGGTCAAGATTTAAATGGCAGCTACACTGGAAAGGGGGGACATCACTTGATGAGGGGAAGTCAGCTGTACTGGGCACCTCAAGCAGTGCTCGCTCTTCAATCAGTGATTCAACTAGCGGATTAACTGTGGTACACATGTTGCCAAAGCAAGCAAATAACAAACGGTTGAAATCCCAAGCCTGCCAGAGTTCAGTCCAGCACAAATGAGCACTATTCTTCTGAGCCACTGTGTGAAAGACTCAGAAGACATTAACTCCCTCAGCCCTGCTCTAAGCCACATCACAGAGTGGTAGATCAAATCCTGAGTGGGCCCAATCTGATGTCTCTACTACACTGTGGATTTAGTGTCGCAGCACTGGGCTCCTTTCAGAATGCTCTCCATCCACCAAATCCATTACTTTAGTTGAACCTCATGGAAGGAAATAATGAGAAATTCTTCCAAGAATTTAACACTAAGTAAGTTTGCCTTTCTTAATACACTGTATACTTCAGTCTTACAAAAGGACAAATTCAGTCTGGCTGCTAGGAAGCTCACAGCTATCAAATGCCATTTCCACCTTAGCATAGATTCTTGGCACAATTACTTCTGATTTTTGAAGAAAATTAATATTTTTACTTAGTCTGAAAATTTCATACATTAATACAGCATATTTTGTTCCACTCATTTTCTATTTTTATCGCTCCTAATTTCCTACTGTAACCTTTCTTAAATCCTTCTTGGAAGCATAAAGTGCACCTATTAAATAACATCTCATAAAATGACAGGAACAGGAAAATGAATCTTGGAGGAAGGATGAAGAGAGATCTATTTTAAACTAGTTTACTAAAGCTGTGCACATAGAAGCTCCTAGTTAGTCATAAGGTCTTGTCTACTCTTCTTCCAAAAATCTCCCTTCTACCCTACAACACTGTCCCATACCCACCTTCTTCCCACAGTGATGGGAAATGGAACCCAGGTCAGGCACGCTAAGCAAATTAGCCCTGAACTACAGTGACATCCTCAGCTAGCCTTTGTCCATGTTTCTTTTCTGCCTCTGCCCTCTTTAGGCTTATCTCATTAGTTACACACACACACACACACACACACACACACACACGAGTCAGGATGGAACTGGAAACAGCCCAGGTGGCCTGGAACTGGAGGCGACCCAGCTGTCCATCTCCCTGAGATTACCAGCCCTAGAGTAATCTTTTTTCCGTTTTATTTTTAATGATGGAACTTTGATGCCTCATCTCAGACCTCTAGATGAGAAGTCAGCCTGCTTAATGCTGCCTCCCTGTCCCACAGAATCTGACAGGAGACGGCAGGGGGACACCGAGGGCAGTGACAAGTGCCTGCAATTCCAGGACTCAGGAGTCTGAGGCAAGAGGCTGCCTCAACTTTGAGGTTGGCTAAGTAACCCCATTTTAAACAAACGACATAAGGCCAGGCACAGTGGCGCATGCCTTGAACCCCAGCAGTCAGAGGGAAAGGCAGGGGAATTTCTGAGTTCCAGGACAGTCTAGTGTACAAAGCGAGTTCCAGGGCTACATGGAAGGTGGTACTCCTGGGAGGGGGCACCTAAGCTGGGCATGGAAGGGGGGATGTCTGTGAGGCCAGAGTGGTCTACATAGTGAGCTCCAAGACAGTCAGGGCAATGTAGAAAGTGAGTTCCAGGACAGCCAGGACTGTTACAAAGAGAAAAACCTTGTTTCTAAGAAACAAAACAAAAAACCCAAAACAAATCCAGCTGAGGTCGACACCCTCTAGCCATACGAATCTTTGTTCTCGCAGAGAACAAAAGCAGACGCCTTGGTCTCAGGCCAGGACTCCAGGGCCTCCACACACTCTGTTTCATCTTCTTCTCCCCCACTCTTCATCCAACCAAGGTCTGCTTTTTATAATGTCCTCTGTTTAAATTTCCCTGTGAGTGCTTATCCTTACCTACTCTGGGGCCTTCATATGGCTAGTGGGTAAAGCAGTCTGCTGTCCAACCCTGACCACCTGGGTTTGATACCTGGGGCTCTTAGGATGGATGGAGACATCGAACTCCCGCAAGCTGCCCTCTGCCCTCGGAGCATGCACACAAAATATAATGCAATTTAAAACACAAAACGCAAACCTCTCACCTGTTACCATACATAACATCTCACGTTTCCCTGATTTTAAGTCTTTATCATAAAGTATCTTAGTTGAGTCAAGTAGTTCTGAAACATGCCTTTAATCTCAGCACTTGGGAGGCAGAAGCAGGCGGATCGCTCTGAGTTTGAGGGCAGCCCGGTCTACAAAGTGAGTTCCAGGACAGCCAGGGCTACACAGCTACACAAAGAAACTGTCTCAAAAAAAAAAAAAAGTATTTTAGTTGACTGAAAATCCAGACAGTTCCCCTGCAGGATAGAGTTGGTAATACAGGATTTAGGGCTTACTAGGCAAGTGGTCTATCACTAAGCCACAAACTATAGTTCCCAACTCCAGGACAGTTTTTTTTTTTTTTTTTTTTTTTTTTTTTTGGTTTTTCGAGACAGGGTTTCTCTGTGGCTTTGGAGCCTGTCCTGGAACTAGCTCCAAATAAACAAAATAAATTTATTTATTATGTATACAATATTCTGTTTGTGTGTATGACTCCAGGCCAGAAGAGGGCACCAGACCTCATTACAGATGGTTGTGAGCCACCATGTGGTTGCTGGGAATTGAACTCAGGACCTTTGGAAGAGCAGGCGATGCTCTTAACCACTGAGCCATCTCTCCAGCCCCCCCGAAATCTTGTTTCTATGATGGAAAATAAATAGGGATTCTCTTAGAACAGCCAATAAAAGGGTCATCTAAGAAAACCGCACAGGGATTTGAAAGCTGCAAACGGAGTATGCTAAGCTTCTGTTTCTGAAGTGGTTTCTTCTTGTAAATAACCCGACAGAAGGACAAGGAAACTGCAAAGCCGACACACAGACACAAAGACAGAGAGACACACACGGTGTTCCTTCCGACTCCGCAGTGCAGGCAGGAGCATTAGCTCTCAGAACACCTCACTACTCCCCGCCCCCTTCCTCTTTGTCCAGGGTTTTTCCCTTCGAGCCTCCGCTTCCTCCCTCCCTCTTCCTGGGCCCAGCTCTTGCCTCTGTGAAACCCCCGTAAGTCGTCTGGTAAAACTCATCTTCCTCCTCGGCTTCCAGGAGCCCGGAAAGCCGGTTTCCAGCGGTCTTCCGAGGGGCCCGGCCCCCCGCCAAACTCATGCTGCCCACGGAGACAGCGCTGCCATCCAGCAGCCCCTAGCCCAGCGCCGGTGCGCGGAGATCGGCGCTCCACACTAGTTCCTGCGGGCGGCAGCCAATGGTGGAAGGCCGGCATTACAGGCAAAAGCAGACGAGTGTCGAGCGGTTCCAAAGCCAGCCTATAAGCCTTCTCCTCCAAGTTGTCCTAGCCACTCTTAGGCAGAGCCTAGGGACCGTATCAGGAGTTCCCCTCCTCGCCACCCACTTTTTTGTTTGTTTCAGATAGGGTCTCATTGGATAGCCCCGACTGGCCTGGAACTGCCTATGCAGAGCAGGCTGGCCTCCACCTCATACAGAGTCTCCTACCTCTGCCTTCTGAGTGCTGGAATTAAAGGCTCCGGGGCAAGCTCCTTTACCCCAACAGATTTTTTTCTAATTTTTTTATTTTTTCGAGACAGGGTTTCTCCGTAGCTTTTTGGTTCCTGTCCTGGAACTAGCTCTTGTAGACCAGGCTGGCCTCGAACTCACAGAGATCCGCCTGCCTCTGCCTCCCGAGTGCTGGGATTAAAGGCGTGCGCCACCACTGCCCGGCTCCCCATCAGATTTTAATTCTGCTACCAGGAGCCTTTCTAAAAATCCTGGCTTTTTCACTTTCTTCCTCTAAAACTCCAATGACAGTTACTCCTATACTCTCAGCAATTATAGGGTAGAAGAATCACAAATTCAACGCATGCCTAGTTAGCACAGTAGAACTGTTTCAAAATTTAAAAAAAATGAAAAGAAGGCTGGGGATATAGCACAGTGGAAGTGTGCTTGTTTAGCGTACATGCTCCCTGAATTTTATCCCTAGCATGTTCAAAACCAACATTATTGTCATTAAGACCAGAACCTGAAGCCTGCTGGTGGTGGCACACACCTTTAATTCCAACACTAGCCAAGCAGAAGCAGGTGGATCTCTGAGTCCCAGGCAGTCAGAGCTATGGAAGGAGTTCTGGGACAGCCAAAGCCACACAGAGAAACCCTTATCTTGAAGCAAACAAACGAACAGAACAGAACCTTAAAAGCAGAGGTGGTGGCGGGCATCTGTAACTGCTAGGACTTGAATGTCTGAGGCAGGAGGATCATAATTTGTGGCCAGCCTAGGTAACCATAGGACGTTTTTGTTGCCAGGTGGTAGCGGCGCAGGCCTTTAATCCCAGCACTGGGGAGGCAGAGGCAGATGGATCTTTGTGAATTCAAGGCCAGCCTGGTCTACAGAGCTAGTTCCAGGACAGCCAGGACTGTTACACAGAAAACCAAAAAGCAAAAGCAAGCTTTTGTCTAAAGAAAGAAAAACAGGGGCTGGAGAGATGGCTCAGTGATTAAGAGCATTGCCTGCTCTTCCAGGGGTCATGAGTTCAATTCCCAGCAACCACATGGTGGCTCACAACCATCTGTAATGAGATTTAGTGCCCTCTTCTGGCCTGCGGACACACACAGACAGAATATTGTATACATAATAAATAAATAAATATTAAAAAAAAAAGAAAGAAAAACAGCAACAACCCACAAGCAACTAAGTTCCTGGCCTGTACACCTTTCTAATTCCAACACACAGGAAGCAGAAGCTAGGGATCTCTATGAGTTGGAAATCTACATAACAAGTTCTAGGTCAGCCAGGGCTACAAAATGTGACCCTGCCTCAAAACAACAATTACAAAATCAAATAGCAGCACCACCAACAAAAGCCCAGTGTGGTATTTGAGACTGGTAATCTCAGCGCTTGGGAAGGAGACTGAACTGGAAGAGCTGGACAAAACAAAATAAATCCATAGACTTAGCCTGAAAGTCTTGCGGTAGCGTGACTCACACTACTCTCAGGAAAGGTAGCTATCCGTTTCTGAATGTCCCATTTTTCACCTGTAAAGTGAGATGTGATTGTTAAGGTGAAGGGTTGTAACTCTTGTGAACTGTTTAGGACAGCTTTAGTAAGTTTATAGTGAACATTAGCAGGAAACTACCATTAGCATAAACTTCTAGGTCAGTGATTCTCAACCTGTGGGTCTCCAATGACCCTCTCTCAGAGGTTGCCTGAGACTATTAGCAAACATAGATGTTTACGTTACAATTCATAGAAGTTATGAGTTAGCAATGAAAATAATTTTAGGGTGGGCCATCAGCACATGGGGAACTGTATTAAGGGTCACAGCATTAGGAAGGCTGAGAGTCGCTGATCTAGGTCCCTCACATTTGTCTTCTGGTCTCTGCAGATCCAGCTCTGTCATCCGGTTTTGGTGTCACTCTCCCACCATGCAGCTCTCTGTCACTCCAGGGTCCCCTTTGCTCTTCCCTCTCAATTATAGGACAGTGAGGAGTTCCCAAACACCCATTCTTCTCTTTCTAGACACAGCTTCCGCAAACATGGATAGGATGTCTCCCAGAGTCTCGGAAATAGTTCCAAATTCAAACAGTCTGTGTTGTCGAGACTGCGTGAACTTCTGTTTTCATGGTTTGTTCTGAAATACAGCACTCAAGGGGCTGGAGAGATGGCTCAGTGGTTAAGAGCACTGGCTGCTCTTCCACAGGACCAGGGTTCAATACTCAACACCCACATGGCCGCTCACAATTCCAGGGCCTCTAACACCCTCACACAGACATACGTGCAGGCAAAACACCAATGCACATGAAATAAAAATAAATTAAAAATTAAAACAAAAGAAATATAACACTCAGACAATTCCATGCTGATACTTATTAATTTCATTCCAGTGATTTATGGTCCCATCCCCATTTGTTTGTGAACTTTTGTTTCTTTGCTTGTTTGCTTTGTTGTTGTCTTTGAAACAGCGTATCACCATGTAGTTCTGGCTGTTTTGGAACTCTCTCTGTTGATCAGGCTGGCTTTGAACTCATAGAGTTCTGCATGCCTCAGCCTCCCAAGTGCTAGAGTTAAAAGTGTGCACCCCTATAACTGGCATTTTTTAATTTTTTTTTTGTTTTTGTTTTTCAAGACAGGGTTTCTCTCTGTAGCTTTGGAGCCTGTCCTGGAACTTGCTCTGTAGACCAAGCTGGCCTCAAACTCAGAGATCTGCCTGCCTCTGCCTCTCAAGTGCTGGGATTAAAGGCATGAGCCACCACTGTCAGGCCTATTTTAAAGAATATATTTAAAATTCTTATTACATTTTTAAAACTGTGTCTGTGTTCGCATGTGAGCACAGGTCACTGTACTGATGTGGAGGTCAAAAGGCAACTTCAGGAATTGGCTCTCCCCTCTTACTCTGTGGACCCTGGGACACAAGATGAGGTCAACAGGCTTGATGGCAAATACCTCTACCCACGGAGTAGTTTTATGAGATAGGGTCTCATTATATAATCCAAGCTACCTTGGAACGCCGTAGTAACAAGGCCAGTCTTGAACTGGTCTGCCTTGGTCTTTTGACTGTTTCATGATACTAGGTTGAAGGATTTTTTTTTCTATTTGGGCATTTTTCTTTTCTTCATTGCTGGGAATTGACCCCAAGGCCCCAGGAATGCTAGTGGAGCACTCAACTACTGAGGTGCATCCCAAGTGAGGAGAGAGGTTGTCTCTGTCTGTATTAGGAATTCTGAGTGCCTGGGATAAAGCTGGGCCTAGGTAATTAATGGAAGACTAACTAGATGAAATAGGTACTCATTCTTTTACTGTTTTTTTTCATTGTTGTTTTCATTTTTTTTTCAGGGCCAGGAATTAAATCGAGGGCCTTGTACGAGGCAGGGAAGAGGTGCTTTGATAAAGTGCATTCACAGGAACTCCAGAGGGAAGGGGTGGCCCCACTTTGAGCTCACCAAATGCCTGCCTTCCGAAAGTATGTACTGGTGAACACCCTTTTCCATTTCCTCAGGAGAACCAAGCCCACGCAGTCTGCTCTGCCCCACACCTTGCCACATCACCCCAGTCCTGCTATGCCAGGAATGTTGCTGGGGAAAGAGAATCGCTATGACTCAGAGGACACCTCGAGCACTGGGAAGTTTGGGCAGAGAGACTTACGATAAAATGCTTCTTAAACATACCTAGTTCTCCTTTTTGTTGTATTTATCCTCGAGACAAAGATATGCTATTTTGCTTATTGCTCAGGCTGTTCTGGAAATGAAGATTTTCCTCCCCTAAACTTCTGAGTAGCTGGGACCTCAGGCATGTACCACCACACCTAAATCTTTAAACAATAATTATATTATTGCTATTATTATTTCAAGACAAGGTTTCACCATGGAACTCTGGCTGTTCTGGAACTGGCTATGTAGACCAGGCTGGCTTTGGACTCACAGAGACCAGCCTGACTTTGCCTCCAAAGTGCTGGGATTAAAAGCATGTGCTATTATACCTGGCTCCACCATATCTTTTTTTTTTTCAAGACAGGGTTTCTCCGTAGCTTTTTGGTTCCTGTCCTGGAACTAGCTCTTGTAGACCAGGCTGGCCTCGAACTCACAGAGATCCGCCTGCCTCTGCCTCCCTAGTGCTGGGATTAAAGGCGTGCACCACCACCGTCCGGCACCATATCTTAATTCCAGATCTTAATTCCACTTTTGGAATTTCACCTTCTCCCATTTACATATTTAGAAAACATATTTCGGGAACTTAATGAGTGCCAGGCATAGTCTACCTTCTTCAGCTGTAAAAATGAAAAGCATCACTTTGCTCTAAAAAGTGGAGTCTTGGCTGGGTGGTGGTGGCGCACACCTTTAATCCCAGCACTCAGGAGGCAGAGACAGGTGGATCTCTGTGAGTTCGAGGCCAGCCTGGTCTACAAGAACTAGTTCCAGAACAGGCTCCAAAGCTACAGAGAAACCCTGTCTCAAAAAACCGAAAAAAAAAATAGAATAGGCTTATGAGGGAGACACAGGTAAAGGAAGAGCACAGGTGGGGCAGGTTACAGTGGCGTTAGGTGGCCAGGTTACAGCGGCCATTTTCTGGTACTCAAGGTAGAAACAAAGGTGACTAGGAAGCTGTAAAATGGATTTTTTTTCTTTTAGGCCTGAAATAAAGATTATAGGAAGAAAATTCTGTTGCTAACTGTCTTAGTCATTCAGGTCTTAACGGTCTATTTGCAATTTCAAAATCAGAAATAGCTTTAATGTCTCCCTCAGCTGATTTTTAGAGCAATTTGGGAAATGGTATCAATTAAGTGAATTTACACTTAATTAATTTAATGTGTGCACTCATGTATGTGGAGGTCGGGGGAAAACTTGAGTGGAGCAATTCTCTCCTGTACCCCCTCTTTTCTTGATTTTTTTTTTCTCGAGACAAGGTTTCTCTACATACTAGTCCTAGCTGTCCTGGAACTAGCTCTTGTAGACCAGGCTGGCCTCAAACTGACAGAGATCCGCCTGCCTCTGCCTCCTGAGTGCTGGGATTAAAGGCATGCGCCATCAGTGCCTGGCTGGATCAATTTTCTTATCCCACCATAGTGAGCCAGGGATAGAACTTGGGTCATCAACCTTGGTACTTTTATCTGATGTCTTGACAGTCCCCAGGTAACTGAAAGCCTGCTCTGGAAATATGGACAATTTATCTAACAGTATTTACCGAGGACCTGTGAGACAGATCCTATGCTTCACCCTAATTCCAGTGCTGTTCACTGGGTGAAGGTTTTAGGGATAGCATAACAAACAATATTTCCTTAATACCTACTCACAGTGCTGTTTGTCTGCTTTCAGTACCCAAGGGAGCGGAGCACAAAGAAGCCAGCAGATGGCAGTAAGAAAACAACGATTTTAGGTTGTGAAGGAAGAGAAAGAAATCCGAGAGGTTAGTGAATGGGAGATTTTTGATGGATGCTCTGGTCCTGGGTTCCCTTCAAAAAAAAAAAAAAATCTGGATAGGCTTCCGGGCCACCTTAGGTTGCTTTTCCATGCCTTTTTAAGAATTCATTTCTCAAATAATTATTGAGTGCCTGTCTTGTACAAAGACGTGACAGGAGATGACATCCAAGAACGAAGCAGGCTTTGCTCTTCCGAAGCTCAGGTTGTTGGAGAGGTCTTCACTAGGGCTCCCACGATAAGCACAGCCACCACGGTCCTTTGCTAAAACTGGGCAGAGTTCATCAGAAGGTTAGGCTAGAAGGGAATTCCTCTGTGATTCTGTGCCCTTTGGAGTACAGGTAATTAGCAACTGGACACTAAGGAGGACTTTGGATGGGAGGAAGATCGTGTGATACAGTCTGATCGAGTCCTGCAGTCTTTTTCACAGGCCTTTTAAACTTTGTTTTTGTGTATTTTTCTTACTTTTCTTGTTGTCATATTGTTGACAAATCCCCATTGACTTATTTATCAAACATGTTTACATTTACTGAACTCAGTCACCGTGTCTAGCATTGTTTGAAGCAAACAAAACAAACTCTCATGTCTTAAGAAGGAAGGGTCCCACAAGCCCGCACCTTAAACAGTAAAGGCTGGAAGAATTCTTGGTGGTTGTGATGTGTTTATAGTACACAAGTGCTTAGCATCTCGGACTTGACACCAGAGCTGCGTCCTGGGTTCTTTCCAGGGCTGTCATTCGAAGCGCCCAGTCCTTCCCAGTCCAACTGATTCTCGACCAGACCTCACAGCAAACTGAACGCAACACGGTCAAAGACACGAACCTATATTGGCCTACCGGGCCACCGTAGGCCCAAATCTTCCGCCGGTGGCGTCCTCAGGGTATGACGTGATCTACACGTGACCCACGACCGCCTCCGGATTGGCTCTGCTTCCCTCAGGATTGACGGAGGGCGCTGTAGGAAGGCGGCGCGCACGCGCAGTGCTGGGATTTCCTTGGCCGCCCACCCTAAGCTGAGCGGCGGAGCTGGCGATAAACAGGCTGGGTCGGGGAGGAGGAGGAGGAGGGCGCTCGCTCTCGGGCCTTCCGCCGCCTGCTGTCTCCTTTCGGCTCGCCCGGGCGCGGGCGCGGGGAGGCCGGCAGCCGGCTTGAAGGTGCCCGCTGGCGGGAGAAGGGCGCTTTGGCGGAGAACTGTTGGAGTTGCTCGGAGGGCGAGAGACGGGCGCTCTCCCCCATGCCGGGCAGGTGGTGCGGTCCTGAGCGGGTCCTGGAGCCTGAACAACGCCCCTGAGAAGCCCGCAGAACGCGGGTTCTGTGAAGAGACGTGGGGAAGATTCGATTCCGAGAAAAGGAAGAGCCGGATTGAAAGGGAGCGAGGCCGCTGAGGGGGAAGGGGCTGCCAAGATGGCGTCCGCCTCCTCTGGGCCAGCGGCGGCCGGGTTTTCCTCTCTTGATGCCGGGGTCCCCGCCGGAACCGCAGGTGAGCCCGGGGGGCCGCGGGCAGCCGGCCGGGAAGGCTGGAACGGGAGCAGGGACGACGCCTGGGAAGGGGGGCCCGGAGCCTGGGTGTCCGAGTGGTTGTCCCTAACATACTGGACAACTGGGGAGCCCTGGAGGAGTTCGGGGGAAAGGATGGGTGCCACTAGGAAAGAGAAGCCGACGGAAACGCCCGCACTGGGTCTCAGCGGCGATGTCGTTGAGGGCTTTGAGGAGGAGGGATGGAGGATGGTGGAGGGGGCACAGCCAGGTGGCGGAGGGCTTGGCCAGAGTGCGTCAGGCGCGGGTTCGAGTCCAGGATCTTAGTCAGAGGGTACAGCGTCAGCGGAGTATTGGCGGACGGGGTCCCCGGTGTGGGGCGGAGCCGCAGTTGATTGCGGAGTCGATAGATCCATCGTTGAGGAGTGAGGGGATTGTGGATTTTCTGGGGAGTGGCGGTTCCCCTCAGCCTCCCCCATGCGTCATTCCTCTTGCCCGCAGCAGTGCGGCCACAGACGTGTTTTCTCAGATTAACTCTCTCGGTGATTTCTGCCTTCAGAAAGGAGCGGTGAGTTTTGTTGTCTGTGTTCTGAGACCGGCACCGCCTGTCTTCCCGACTGGGACTGCAGGGGTGTACAAGGAGAACTCTCAAGTGTTTGAAAGGAGGGGGGCGGGGTAAAGGTCAGAAGACCCTGAAGCGGGGAGGGTGAAGGAAATGGAAGCTTGAATTGTACAAGAGCCCGAGTTGGGCCTGCAGTGAGGCCGGGAAGATGGGGAGGGTGTGTGACTCCTAGTGCCATGGGGAATATTGCATAATAGGATACGACTGGAGGAATGCCGCGGTGATGGACGAAGAAATCCCGAGGGAACCGGGCACTGGAGACTAATGGAGCTGGGACTGAAAGGCCCAGTAGGAAGAGCCCCAGATTGTGTGTAGGAGGGAAATGTGTATGGGAGGTGAATCAGAAGCTGTCAGGAACGGTGGTGTTCCTCAGTAACTGTTGCCTGAGAAGCTGCCTGCCTGTTAGGTGCTTTTCTTAAGAACTGATTTTTTTCTTAGGCCTGGGATTTTTGTTCTTATCATTTTGGATTGGCTTGAGTTAAATCCTAAACATTTCATCTTAGACAGAGGAAATATAGTCATAGACACTTCCAGCTTTGTGGAGAGGTAGCTTTTTGCCTTTCCTCTAAAAGCACTAGAGAGCTGTGAGCCATAACAATTTTTTTTTTCCAAACCAGAGTTTTTCTGTCATAACAGCCCTAGCTGTCCTGAAACTCGCTCTGTAGACCAGGCTGGCCTTGAACTCACAGAGAACCATCTGCCTCTGCTGAGATTAAAGGTGTGCGCCACCACCACCACCACCGGTCTTACTTGATTATTTTTATTTTTTTCTTTTCTTTTTTTCTTAGACAGGGTTTCTCAGTATCTATGGAGCCAGTCCTGGAACTCGCTCTGTAGACCAGGCCAGCCTTGAACTCACACAGATCCCCTGCTTCTGCTTCCTGATGCTGGTATCAAAGGTGTGCCTCAAATCCACCATAGTCTGTCTTGTAAGTGCTAGAATTAGAGGCCTGTTCCAGGATGCCTACTTAGATTATTTTTAACATTCTTTTTCTTGTTTTATTTTTGAGACAGGATCTCTCATTGTAGTCTTGGCTACTCAATATATAGAGCAGGCTGGCCTCAAACTCATGAGCTCTTCCTGCTTCTGCCTCTCAAGTACTGGGATTACAGGTGTGCCTCACCACATTGGGAAAACCATAAGCTCTTAAATGATATTTACCATTTTTTCCATTGGAGTAGTTACCGTGTTTGAATCTGGAGGAGGCACTTGTAAATGAATTTCATCTTAGGGTAACTGTCATCATATGCTTCTTCTTAGGTTTTGATTGGTAGTAAGTGTGTAGTTTGCCACCTAGGTTCTGCTGTTTGGTCTATAAAGAAAACATATTCCTTTCCTTTGTTTTTTCCCTGTCTTCATTATTTGGATAATGGCACCCACTTCATAAAATCAGCCCTGATGAGGTACTGTTGACTGACAATCTGTTCAGGGGTCCGAGGTCCTGGTTTCCTGTTCTCTTCAGTCAGTCAGTAACTTGGAATTCAAGTTGCCAAGTTCAGCTTTTGCTAGAAATGAGAGCCAAGAGTTTCTGTTTTGGAGTTTGTGTTTGTTGTTGTTTTGAGACAGTCTGAAGGTGCCGTCTTAGTTGGTCTAGAGCTCTCCATGTAGACCATGCTGTTTTGGTAGGAACTCGGCGGAGTCATCGCCTCGGGTGTTTGGAGTCTGGATTTGAGGTTAGAGTAGAAGTTAAAAAGGGAGGCCAATGCCCAGAGGTGTATTGCTCCCCTGAAGTGAGAGCTCTGTGGTTAAAGTCACATTTGACTCCCCAAAAGAAAAACATCTGAAACTTTAGGTGATAATCACATTTGACTCCCCAAAAGAAAAAGAACCATTTGAAACCTTAGATGATTGTGAGCTCTAGTTCCTTCTGCTTCACCCGAGAACAGCTGTGGAATAGTCACTCCTTGCTCATCTGTTGTATTTTATCGAAACCATAAATGATTTGGAATAACCCCACACTCCTGTACTGATTCTCTACTTAGCTATTGCTTCTGTTTGTTTGTTTCGGTTCGTAGACCAGCCTGGCCTGGAACTTAGAAATCTGCCTGCCTCTGCCTTCCAGGTGCTGGGGTAAAGTTGTGTGTCACCACACCACTTTAAAAAAAGCAGGCTGGCTGTTTTTGAGACAGGGTTTGCTGTTTAGCTAGTCTGGTCACACCGACTTCTTCTGGTTTCTTGTTTGCTGTTTTTGTTTGTTTTAATCAGCGTGAGCTGCCACATGTGTTTTATCAGACCTTCTGTCTTTAAAACTACATTTTTATTTTGAGAGTGCATGTATGCGTGCGTGTATGTGCTCATAAGTGAAAGCTAGAGGACACCTTACCCTTCCATCTGAATCTTCCATCATATGGGTCCTCAGACTTCTGTGCGCTTGGTAACAAATGCCCTTACCCGCTGAGCCATCCTGCCAGCCTGATCTCCCTACTACTTCTTAAATGACAACAAACAACGTCAGGTCTTTACTGGACTTGCCCTGGACTTCAGGGCTTTCAGTCAAACCTTCTGCTTTAGACTACTGTAGTTGCTATGGTAGCTAGATACATGTAAATAAATTCAGTCACACTTGGCTTCTCAGAGTGTCATTGTTTTTGTTTAAATATTTTTTCTGCCATGACTTTTTTAGGCTCAGTGTCAGGTATAATTGTATTTTGTTTTATAGATGTCTAGTATCTGAGATTAGTTGGTATGTTTACTTGAAGGTTAGCTTTGAGTGTCAGAATAGTATGTTTTACTTGTTTCTGTCTGTGCGCTCCAGGGTTGATGCTAACTCTTCTGATTAATGCCTTTGCTGAAATATGTGCTACCTGAAAGCTATTAAATATTTTATTAGCTTGTTTTTCTTTGATCATATAGGAAACCATGGCTTGTGTTATGAACAGAGAAAACAAGAACCAGAATAAGAATCCAGATAAGGGGGAGAAGGGTATTTTCTTTCTGTTTGTTTGCTTTTTTATGAGCTGAGATTTTCTTAAGGTTTTGTGAACTTGATGTGATCCTCCTGCAATAGTCTTCCTATAGTTGAGATAAGGGAGCGAGCCACCAACAACCTTTCTTTCTTTCTTTCTTTCTTTCTTTCTGGGATGAGTCTTCCTGTGCTACCCAGGTTGGTCTCTTAATTTATAATTTTCCTGCTTCAGCCTCCTGAACTGAGAGTACAGGTGGATGACTCTGCCTAGTGTTATTTTATTCATTTAAGTTAAACTCTTTCCTCCTTTTTTTTTTTTTTCTTCTTCTTCTTCACTGTGTAGCCCTGGCTGTCCTGGAACTCATTCTGTAGGCCAGACTGGCCTTGAACTCACAGAGATCTACTTCTGCCTCCAAATGCTGGGATTAAAGGCCTGTACCACCTCCACCTGATGTTTAACCTTTTTCTCTTTGAGGTTTTTTTCCATTGAGACAGAATCTCACTATGTAGCCATGGTTGTCTTGGAGCTTGGTATGTAGACCAGGCTTACTTCTGGTAAGTAAGTAGGCCTGTGTCTGCCTTCAAATGTCTTAAAATTTTTGAGTATCCTTACCTTACATGGCATGAAGAAAATAGCAAGGGCATGTACAGGGTGCATATAAAGTAAATAAATGAATAAAGAAGATAGCAAGGAAGGCCAGGTGTGGTGGTACAGAAAGCTGGATAGAGAGTTCAAGGCCAGCTTGGGTAACGTGAGACCCTGTCCTAAAACAAAAGGCAAGAAGATTAAAATTACAAGTTTTTTTTTTGTCTCTTCTTTGTATGTTTTTTTTTTTTTTTGGCAAGATAAAAACATTGGTGAGGTACACTGTTTTCTCTATAGTCACCCAAGTGGAGGGAATCTCTCTTTATTCCAAACTAAGCCCAACATTCTGTTCCAGAAATGGTGTTA
Organism: Microtus oregoni; assembly: GCF_018167655.1. Taxonomy (NCBI): domain Eukaryota; kingdom Metazoa; phylum Chordata; class Mammalia; order Rodentia; family Cricetidae; genus Microtus; species Microtus oregoni. The sequence continues at coordinate 2,141,326 of NW_024543830.1, read as the reverse complement.
GGATAGATGAAGTAGCCAAGCGGAGTTCTGAGGGGAGGAGAAGAGGCCTTTCTTAGAATATATGACTATATGTATCAGCTCATCTCTGCATAGTGTAGGTTAACAAATCTCTTGGCCGGGCAGTGGTGGCTCACGCCTTTAATCCCAGCTCTTGGGAGGCAGAGACAGGTGGATTCCTGTGAGTTTGAGGCCAGCCTGGTCTACAAGGACAGGCTCAAAAGCTACAGAGAAACCCTTTCTCTAAAAATCAAAACAAAACAAACTCCCCCCAAAAAACCAAACAAATCTCTTAAGCTGTAAGTTCTCATTGACAAGAACCTGTATAAAAGGGGCTATATTTTTATTTATTTATTTGACCTTCAGGGACCATTTTGTTAGAGTTTGAGAGAAAACAATAGGTCAGGCAAGCTGGAAATTCTAGTATTTGCTAGGGGAAAGATAGAGAGCAACTCAAATTTTTATTTGTGTGTGTGTGTATGTGTGTGTGTGTCTGTCTGTCTGTATTAGTGTATGCCACATGGCCACATGACCTGCAGTGGTCAGAAGATGGCATAGAATCTTGGAACAGAAATTACAGGTGGTTCTGAACAATCAGTGCTAGAAACTGAATTCCCCTCCCTGAAGAACAACAGCCAGTAACTGTTGAGCCCCCAAAGTCATGCCTTTGAAGTTAGCCATGGAGGTCAGAAAAACTGAGCAAGTTCAGTGTTTCAGAGGAAGCGTCACTCAGTTTTGGGCCAGCATCTGAACAAAAGAAAGAAAGAAAAGGCAGAGTTATTACTATTTTTTTAATTTTGTCTCAGGCAGACTTCGTGAAGTCTTCATTATCAGCTGCCTATATTTTTATTTTGCTGGTTAAGGGAAGTGCTGTTTGCAGTTGATACTTGATTTGAAATCATAAAAGCTAAACCTTTTCTGTTGAACCTTGCATGCATTTTGTTCGCATAGACTCCCTCCCCCAAGTTTCAGGATGGAATGCAAGCATAATCTAGTCAAGCTCTACCACCCTGGAATATGTGTATATTAATCTGCAAAACTTCAGATAGCTAGAACCAGAGTGGAGTGTGATGACATATGCCTGAGTTGCCGGATTCCCAGGACTCAGGCAGAAGCAGGAGTATTGGCACAACTTTTGAGGCCAGTCTGGTTTGCATAGTTTCATGCTAACTAGGACTATAGAGCAAAAGACTCTCCATCACAAAAGAAAAACCCAAACTTTGGACATAGAATTGGGAGGTGGCAATCTGTCAAAAAAAAAAAATCTTAAATGCCTCTTGACTATGGCTGACTGATTCAGAAGGCTCAGGTCTTTTAAGAAAAGACTTGGCAGCTGGCAGCCAGCAGCGGTGGCACATGCCTTTAATCCCAGCACTCAGGAGGCAGAAGCAGGAGGATCTCTGTGAGTTCAAGGCCAGCCTGGTCTGCAGAGCAAGTTCCAGCACAGCCAGGGCTATGCAGAGAAACCCTGTCCCGAAAGAAGAAAAAAAGAAAAAAAACTTGACTGGTTGTGATGACACCAGCCATTAATTCCATCACTCCTGGGAGCCAGAGGTAGGCTAATCTCTAAATTCCAGACTATCCTATTCTACAGAGTGAGTTGCAGGACAGCCAGGGCTACATAGTAAGACCCTGTCTTGGGAAAAAAAAAAGACAGATTTTTTTTTTAATAATTTTGGGCAAAATATTGGTGCCAAGGAATATGGTGAAATTTGCTTTTATGGTACTGAAAGTAAAAGTTCATTAGAAGAAAATTTTAATTTCACCTCCTCATTTTCTAAATTATGCAATTGAGGTTTGAGAGTTTTACTAGAGACAGGGGTGATTGAATGCTATTAAAAAGGATCTTAGTAAACTTATGGCTCATTCCTGGCAATATATTGGCTATTAGGTGACAGGATTGGTAGATGAAACTAAAACAAATGTTTTCTGCATTTCTTTGGTGGATCTGTGGTAGTGGAGCTTGCCAGGGCATGCATGCATATTCAGAAAATGGCTGTGGGCTACAGAGGAGTTGATCCTCTCCTACCGTGGGAATTCTGTGGATTGAATTTAGGTCATTGGGCTTGATGGTAAGTGCCTTTACTTGATGCACCATTTTGCTGTCTCAGTTCAAAGTTGTTGTGTGTGTGTGTGTTTCGAGACAGGGTTTCTTTGTGTAACAGTTCTAGATGTCTGGGAACTTGATTTGTAGACCAGGCTGGCCTCTAACTCACAGAGATCTGACTTCCTCTGCATCTTGAGTGGTGGGATTAAAGGTGTGTGCCACTACTACCTGGTTCAAACTACTTTTGAGCTTTTATTTTTAGGTCCTTCCTTGACTTTTCTGACTTTTTCTGTTCTGTGAAAGGAAAATTGATACTTGCTGGGAAACAAAAATTGAGCTTTTCTTTGCCATGTGGCTTGGTTTTAATTGCTTTGATTCAGTTACGGTTGTGGAGGTAGTTTTGGTCCAGTCCCTGTTCCCTCCACTTTTGAGACAGAGTCTAAACTGGCCTCAAATTCACTTTGTACTAAGGCAGATCTTGAACTCCTGGTCTCCTGGGTGCAAGAATTAAAAGTGCACTGTCCAGGTGTTTTTGTTTGTTTTGTTTCAGGGGGTGGAGGGTGGTGGGTAGTGGTGTTTCAAGACAAAGTTTCTCTGTGGACTCTGGCTGGTCTGGAACTCACTCTGTAGAACAGGCTGGCCTCCAATACAGAGATCCTCTGCCTCTCAAGGGCTGGGACTAAAGGTATGCAGCACCATCCCTGCCAGTTCTAAGTTTAAATTATTGTTTAACCTCTTGAAGCACAATCTTCCTATTTAGCCTCTGTTGGCCTTGGGCTTGAGATCCCCTTGTCTTAGATTTCTGAGGCCTTGGCATTATCATTGTCTTTCTTCTTTTAACATTCATTGTCACTTAGAGCTGACTGTGATCTCCAGCTCTTCATGAAGCATGCTGATATTTCTGAGTGTTGTTTTTTGGGGAACATACTGTGCCTCCTGCCTGAAGGGTATAGTTAGAATGATTTTCAGTATTCCAGATTAGGGGAGCAAAGAGGTGTTCTGGATATTTCAACAAACTAGCTTTTTTTTTTTCATTGTTTTATTGTTGGAGAGAGATTTTTAGTTTTTGAATTTGTTGGTTTTTTTGTTTTTTTCTGAAACTAGCTTCTAAGAGTTAGTATTTTACTTTGTGAAACATTTAAGTTGTGTTATTGGTAAGTATTGAATTGAGTCTCTGAAATACCTTATCTATGACCTGTTCAGGCAAAACTAGTTGTCTGAAGAATGCACGTCCGGCTAGCCTCAAGCATCCACAAATTATATGTGTACTTCAAACACTGAAGTCAGTCCCACAGTGTCTTTTAGATTCTCGACTAGTGGATGATGTCATCTCATCTCCAAAGGAAATGCTTCTCCTCTGAAAGTGCTGGGAGAGGCTTTGCTATTGAGGCCAGCCCTGTTTTGTTCCACATACTAGAGAGAGCCCAGCTCACTTCAGAACTACATACTATATGAAGATGTCTTTGTTTAAATTATAACCTCTTTATTTTTAGAGATTCACTTTTATTAAATTTATGTGTATCTGTGTGTGTATGTATGAGTGAATGCCATGTCCAAGGAGGCCAGAAATGGGCATTTGAATCTCTTGGAGCTAGAGTTGCAGGCTGCCCCCTGTTGTAGATTCTAGGAATAGAACTCAGGTCCTGGAAGTATAGCGAGTGCTCTTAACCCTTGAGCCATCCCTCCAGACCCAGTTATCACCCTCTGAAATATATTGTTTTCACACTTCTCAGAATCATGTTGATAATTTTTTTCTTCTGTTTCCTTTTTGTGGTTGTTTTGTTGTTTCAAGACAGGATTTCTCTGTGTAATAGTCCTGGTTGTCCTGGAACTTGCTGTGTAGACCAGGTTGGCCTCGAACTCACCAAGAGCTACTTACCTGCCTCTCCCTCCCGAGTGATGGGATTAAAGGTGTGCGTCACCACTACCTGGTTCTCTTCTTTCTTTTCTGACATTTTTTCTTTTATAAATTTAATATTATTTTTAGTATTATAGGTGTTTTGCCTTCATGTACCTGTATGAAAGTGACCACAGAGGCCAGAGAGGGTATTGGATTCCCTGGAAATGGAGTTACAGACAATTGTGATCTACCATATAGGTGGCTGGGTCCCCTGGAACAGCAGCCAGTTCCCTTTAACTGCTGAGCCATCCATTGTCGGCCCCTCCATTTTATTGTTAGTATTATTTTAAAGATTTATTTATTCATTATATATACAGTGTTCGGCAGGCCAGAAGAGGGCACCAGATCTTACCACAGATGGTTGTGAGCCACCACGTGGTTGCTGGGAATTGACTCAGGATCTCTGGAACAGCAGGCACTCCTTTTAACTGCTGAGCTATCTCTCCAGTCCCTATTATTATTTTTTAAGTCTTCTAATTCTTCTTAATCTGATAAAGTTTCAGATTGCCTGGTATTACCAAGCAAGTTTGTAGAGATTAAGAATGGTGATTGGCAGCCGGGCGGTGGTGGCGCACGCCTTTAATCCCAGCACTTGGGAGGGAGAGGCAGGCGGATCTCTGTGAGTTCGAGGCCAGCCTGGTCTACAAGAGCTAGTTCCAGGACAGGAACCAAAAGCTACGGAGAAACCCTGTCTCAAAAAATCCAAAAAAAAAAAAAAAAAAGAATGGTGATTGGCAAAGTGGCTGGAAGCAGTCCTTCAAGTATCTTTTCCTCCACAAACACAAGACAGGGTGCTACGAAGGACTAAACTGGTAGAGAGTTACACAGAAGTTTTAAACAGCTAGGTGCTGTGGTGCATACCTGCAATTTTAGCAACTTGAGAGACTGAGGTAGGAGGACCACTGTGAGTTCAAAACTAGATTGGGCTACTTAGTGAGTTCCAGGCCACCTAGGTAATAAGACCCTGTTTGTTTGTTTGTTTTAAAGGTCGGCAGGAGAGGTAACTCAGCAGTTAACACTACTGGCTGCTCTTCCAGAGAACCTAGGTTCAGCCCCAGCACCCATAATGGCGGATCATAACTTCTACTTAATGTGTTGGGATTATTAGATTGTGACACCACAGTCTGCCAGAGCCTATTTTGTTTGGTTTTTAAAAATATTTTTCAAGTTGTAACATGCCTGAGATATGCAAATATGGAGATATGGAGTATCAACATTATAAGAGAGACCATTAATAATTTGGAAGATAGGGTTGTCTTTTTTTATTTAAAGATTTATTTTTTATTTATTATGTATACAGTACTCTGTCTGCATGCCAGAAGAGGGCACCAGATCTCATTGTAGATAGTTGTGAGCCAACCTGAGATTGTTGGGAATTGAACTCAGGACCTCTGGAAGAGTAGCCAGTATTCTTAACTGCTGAACCATCTGTCCAGCCTGTCTTTTTGTTTGCTTGTTTGTTTGTTTGTTTGTTTTGGTTTCTCTGTGTAGCTTTGGAGCCTGTCCTGGAGCTCTCTCTGCAGGCCAGACTGGCCTCAAACTCAAAGAGATCCACCTGCTTCTGTTGCCCAAGTGCTGGAATTAAAGGTGTGCGCCAATACTGCCCCTGTCTTTTTTTTTTTAAGTTTTTATTTATTTTGTGCATGCACCATACCATGCATATAGAGGTCAGAGAACAAATTTGGGAGTGGCTTCTAGCCTTCTTATCCACCGGACTTCTTAACGTGGATTCTAGGGGTTGAACTCAGGTTGTTAGACTTGTACAGCAAGATCTTTTTACCTGTGGAGTTACCTCCCAACCCCATGCTTCCCTCTTTCAGAGAAGAATCTCATTCATATATATGTGTGTGTATGTATATATATATATATATGTGTATATATATATATATATATTTGTTTAAGATTGTAGGTTATCCCAAAATAATGCTATTAGAAAAAATGATTTGATGTTATGTATACATGTCTGTATGTGGGCATGTTCATGTGAGTTTAGGTGCCCTTAGATGCCAGAGGCATCAGAACCCCTGAAACTGAATTGGCCGTCTGTCCAGCCTCCTGTTTATTATTAATTTTTTATACTTTTCTCCATGTGTATATGTGTATGTTTATGCATACATTTGTGTGGGGAGATTCAAAGAATGAGGTGTAGGAATCAGTTCTCTTCCTCCCATGTGGGTCCCAGGGATTGAACTCAGGTTGTCAGGTACCATGGCAGGCACCTTTATTAAATGGTCCTTTAGGCATTTTTTTCCTTTCTAACTTATTTTTGTAATATGGGACAGTGATTTTGTTAAGAACCATAGTTGAGGTATGTTTGGGTGGTGGTGGTAGTGGTTTGTTTGTTGGGTAGCTGCTGAATACTGGAATGTTGGAACTAAAGGTTTTTTTGTTTTGTTTTGTTTTGTTTTGTTTTTTATTTTTTGAGACAGGGTTTCTCCGTAGCTTTTTGGTTCCTGTCCTGGAACTAGCTCTTGTAGACCAGGAGAACTAAAGGTTTTTAAACAAAGAGAATGACACTAAAACTTAATCTGTGTGTCTCTTTAGTTTGCAGTATACAGATTAACATACTTCCTGGGCTGGAGAGATGGCTCAGTGGTTAAGGACACTGACTGCTTTTCCAGAGGACCCATGTTCAATTCCCAGCACCCACATGTCAGTTTACAGCTGTAAACTGAGAGGCAGGCAGATCTCTGATTTTGAGGCCAACTTGGTCTACAGAGCGAGTTCGAGGACAGTCTCCAAAGCGACAGAGTAACACCCTGTCTTGAAAAAACAAAACAAAAAACAACCCTCCCCCCCCCCAAAAAAAAGAGTCAACATGCTGTTTATAAAAGGTTAATCTATGGTTCATGAAAAATAGAAACTAATCAAATTAAGCTGATATCAGCATGTATTCACTGTCATTTGAGAGTCTTTACATATGAATAAGTATATGTCTAGTTGTTTTCAAGTTTGTCATACTCTTTTTCCCATTTTGTTCTTATGTATATGGGTGTTTTGCCTACATGTATGTCTGTGTACCACATGTGCACAATGCCTCCAGAGTCCAAACGAGGCAGTCCATCCCCTGGACTGGAGTTGCAAACAGCTGTGAGCTGTGGGTGCTGGGTAGAGGCAGTCACCATCAGCTCTTACCGTTCTTTCTTTTACAGCAACTTTTTTTGGGTATAGTGGTTCACACCTATAATTCCAGATTTTGGAAAGCTGAGGCAGAAGGTTCTGAGTTCAAGACTAGACTGGACTTATAAGACCCTGACTGAAGTTTTTTTATTTTTATTATGACATGCTAAGTTATCAATAAACATACATTAAAAAATAATGGTTGTTTGATATAAAGTAATGGTTATATAGTCTTCTATTTTAAACCGCCCTGTGATTTATTCTTTATGTATGTTCTTTCCTATACAGTACCTGTACATTTGTACTTCTTATATACACTTATGTACAGTAACTATCTTTGTATATGCACTCTATATAGAATAGCTTTAGATCTGAAAAGTTCATCCAGTTGGAATTTACTGGAGAGTTAAAATGATTTGGAGTAAAAGTTTTGTGGTTACTGGAATTTAAAAATTTTATTTTATTTTTTTTTAACTTTTTTTTATATTTTATTTTTTTTATTGAGAAAAGGAAAAGTTTCCCCCTCCTCCCAGCCTCGCATTTCCCTCCCCCTCCTCTCACCCTAAAAATTTTATTTATCTATTTATTTTACTTTTTTCAAAACTGGTTTTTTCTGTATAATAGCCCTGGCACTAGCTCTGTAGACCAGGCTGGCTTTGAACACACAGAGATCTGCCTGCCTCTTCCTCCTGAGTTCTGGGATTAAAGGTGTGCGCCATTACCACCTGGCAGCTACTGGAATTTTTGTGCCAGGACTATGTCTCTTGGATAGTTTATAGGAGCAATTTAACTTAGAATGACAAAAGCAGTCAGTTCACAGTGTGGTGCTGGAAACTGAGTGCCATTATGTACGTGTGGGTTTTTATTAACTAATGTGAATATATTTAGTCTACTGTAAGCAAATGGTATTCCAGAATAAGTGATTACTTTTTTTCCCTTATCAGGTTTCAACTTTCTGTGCTGTGGGGTCCACCGTAAGAGAGGTAGATCCAATGTGTGTCTGTGCTGAAGAAGCATGAGCTCCTTGTAGTAACTGGCAGCCAGCTCTTCCCCTAACAGTGATAGTGTGTGGTGTCCTCTGCCAGGACGATGCTGTCTTAACATGGATACATACCCTTCTCAGTTTTGTTTCAGTGCATTAGTCCCAGCTTTTTCCTTGTAATTTTTTTTTATTAGTTCAGTTCTTTTTTTCTTTTCTATTTATGTTATACTTATTCCTCTTGAGTTTTCCAATCCTGTAGATGGGGTTCAAAATGTTTGCTTACACCTGAGCATGGAGTCTCATGGCTTTAATCCCAGTCAGTGCTCAAGAAGGAGAACTGCCAACTAGTGAGTTGTAAATGGAGATGGGCTACACAGTGAGACCTTATCTTGGGAAGAAAAAGACCAAACAAGTAGTTACAGTCATTCACAATGATAATTGATAGTGTTTCTTGACAATTACTCTAAGTCTATGGGGTTTGATTCTTACAGCAGCTCTGTGGAGGTACTTGATGCTATTCCTGTGGTTTCTTTTTCTTTTTTTCCCCCCCTGTTCTTGTTTTTTGGTAGTGGATGGGGTGGACTTGCAGGAGATTGACCCTATAGATTTGAATATACTCTAGCAAAAATAGTTTGTATTGTCAGGCTGTGGTGGTGCATGCCTTAATCCCAACACTTGGAAGGCAGAGACAGGTAAATCTTGTGAGTTTGAGGCCAGCCTGGTCTACAAAGCAGGACAGTAATATAGAGAAACTCTATCTCAAAAAACAGACAGCAAAAGAAAAGTTTGTATTCTCTCCAGGCCTTATTTTTACATTTTATGAAGGAAGTAACCAGGGCCTAGAGAGCTTTAACCAAACTGCCCAATTTACCTATTTAGTAAATGTTGAACCCTGTGTTAAGACCTAGCAAATCTAAATGCCTTAATTGTAAAACTCTTATTCTTTTTTCTCTTGCGTGCTCTTTTTTTTTTCTGGAGCCCATATTCTTACCCACTATGTTGTTATTGCTCCTGCTAGTCTTATTTTTTTGGTCCTGGGGATCAAACCCAGTGCCTTGATCATGGGAGAGGAGCAACACTCTGCTGGATTGCCTGCTTTCCCCTTGCTAATTTGTGTTAACTAACTTGGCTGTAAAATAGATGTTTCTTGCTGAATGTATTCTCTCTGAGCCAGAAGTCCTTCAAGGAGAGACTAGCACAGAAAAGAACTTTAATCTTTCTGATCTCTTTTAGAAGCATCAAAATTCTGAACTCTCACAAGCATACTTAGTATGTGAATTATTAGTCACTCCTTCAGAAACAATTTTGAAAGTTAACATGCAGCTTTAAAAAATGATTTATTTTATTTTATTATTTTGTGTGTATGGGTGTTGGTTTCTTGCATGTATTTCTGTGTGCCTGCTCTGTGCCTAATGCCTGTAGAGGCCAGAAGTATGGAATCCTTGAAGCTGCCATGTGAGTGCTGGGAATTGAACCAGGTCCTCTGAAAAAGCAGTCAGTGATTAATTGATAACCCATTTCTCTAGCCCTGTTAACATATGGTTTTGCCAAGAATTAATAACTGATCTTGTAGATAAGTACAAGATATCTAAAAGAAACTCTTGTGTTTATCTATTGGAAGTCTTCTTTTGATCTAATATAGCATAGCAGTGAAAAGTCATGCTGTTTTGTTTTAAATTTTTTATTATTGTTTTAGTATAAAATTTATTGTGTACATGTGTGAGAGGGAGAGATTTGTGTGGGGCATGCATATGTGGAGGGTAGAGGACAACTGTAGACTCAGTTCTCTCTCCTGTGCCTGTGTCCAGAAGATGAACTGAGATAGGCAGACCTGCATAACAATACCCACTGAGCCATCTTGCCAGCCATGCGTTTGTTCTTTTGAGACAAGGTCTCTCATAACTCAGGCTGACCTTGTGGTCGGAGATCTGACTACTTCTGCCTTCTGAGTGCTGGCATATTTAATGCTGGCTGACTTACTTTTTGTTTTTTCTTTTTGAGAGAAGAGTCTCTTTATGTGGTCCTGGCTGTCATGTAACTCTGTTTAGACCAGGCTGGCCTCAAACTTGGAGTCAGACATCTGCCTGTCTCTGCCTTCCAAGTGCTACCATGCCTGGTCCCACTAATATCTTAAGCAAAAACAAAAAAGTTCCTTCTAAAATGTGTTTGGTAGTCTGTTCCTGTAATCCTAGCACTTGAAGGACTAGTGCTGGAGAGTTGGTTTCCATTAGTGAGGGCAGCCTGGGTAGAGAACACCAAAACCATAAAGAATACCTGTACTCTCTGAGCCAGGTGTGTGTATGCTGGAAGCTTCTTAGAAGGCTAAGGTGAGAGGATCATTTGAGCAACATAGCAAGACTCCATCGCAAAATAAAGTGCTATTTTTTTTTTTTTTTATTTTTCGAGACAGGGTTTCTCCGTAGCTTTTGGTTCCTGTCCTGGAACTAGCTCTTGTAGACCAGGCTGGCCTCGAACTCACAGAGATCCGCCTGCCTCTGCCTCCCGAGTGCTGGGATTAAAGGCGTGCGCCACCACCGCCCGGCATAAAGTGCTATTTTTTTGTTTTGTTTTTGAGACAGGGTTTCTCTCCATAGTGCTGGCTGTTATGGAACTCAATTTGTAGACCAGGCTGGCCTTGAACTCACAGAGATCCATATGCCTCTGTCCCCCCAAGTGCTGTGGGGAAAGGCATGTACCACCACGCACTCGGGTTTCTTTTTCTTTTGTAAAAAGGGCTGGGTGATGGTGGTGCACACCTTTAATCCCAATACTTGGGAGGTAGAGGCAGGCAGGTGGATCTCTGTAAGTTTGAGGCCAGCCTGATCTACAACATTCCAGGGCAGCCAGGGCCACATAGACCCTTTCAAAGTCATATCTGGCTGGGCAGTGGCAGCACATGCCTTTAGTCCCGGCACTGGGGTGCCAAAAGTAGGCAGATCTCTGAGTTCAGGGCCAGCCTGGTCTACAGATTGAGTTCTGGGACAGCTGGAGCGTTCAGGGCTACATGGAGAAACTCTGTCTTTAATATTTCTTATGTATTGGCTTGAAGATGGACAGATAGCTTTCTTTTGTGACAAGAAGTGAGCTAAGTTCTCAAATTCTACTTAATTCCTTTTTATTTTATTTCATATATTATTTTTTTAAAGATGGAATCTCTATTTGGCCCTGTTTGTCCTGGGTCTTTCTGTGCATACCAGGCTGACTTTGAACTCAAACCCACCTGTCCCTCTGCCTGCGGAGTGCTGAGATCAAAGATACACACCACCACGCTGGACTCTTGTTTATTTTTGTGTAAAAGTCTTGCTATTTAGTCCTTTGCTGGCCTAGAACCATGTATCCCAAGCTGGCCAGGAACTCACTGTAATCTTGCTTTAGCCTTCCAAGTGCTGGGATTGCTAGTACATACACAACAGCAGGCTCAACTTTTTTCTTGTTATTCTTGTCTTTTTTTTTTTTTAAAGATCTATTTGTTTATTATATGTTCAGTGCTCTGCCTGCATGTGTGCCTGCACATCTGAAGAGGGCACCAGATCTCACTACAGATGGTTGTCAGCCACCTGTGGGTGCTGAGAATTGAACTCAGGACCTCTGGAAGAGCAGCCAGTGCTCTTAACCTCTGAGCCATCTCTCCAGCCTTTTCTTGTTATTCTTTTTTTTTTTTTTTTTTTTTTTGGTTTTTCTAGACAGGGTTTCTCTGTGTTTTTTCTTGTTATTTATTCTTTTAGTTTTAAGACAAGGTCTCTCCATTTAGTCCTGACTGTCCTGGAACTTGGTGTGTGCTGTAAGGAGAAGGCCCCTTGTTTGTCCCGGCCGCCCAGCTGGCTTACATCTGAAATAACCACACAGAAACTGTATTAATTAAAACACTGCTTGGCCATTAGCTTTAACTTCTTATTGGCTAACTCTTACATATTAGTTTAACCCATCTCCATTAATCTGTGTATTGCCACATGGCAGTGGCTTACTGGAGATTCTAACTGGCATTCATCTTAGGTGGAGGATCCTTGGCTTCTGTGACTCTGCCCTTCTTCCTCCCAGCATTCAGTTCTGTTTTCTTCGCCTACCTAAGTTCCACCCTATCAACTAGGCCAAGGCAGTTTCTTTATTCATTAACCAATGAAAGCAACACACAAACAGAAGGAACTCCTGCACCAGGTATGTAGACCAGGCTGGCATTGAAAGCAGAGATCCTCCTGCATCTGTCTCCCCAGTGTTGAAAGACATGTGCCTTCCTAAGTGCCCCCCCCCCTTTTTTCTTTTAGACAGGTCTTACTATGTAGCCCAGGCTGTCCTGTAACTTGCTATGTATACCAGGCTGCCCTTGAATTCATGGAGATCCACCTGCCTCTCCCTCGCACCTCCCCAAGCTGGGATAAAGGCAGGGACTACTAAGCCTGGCTAGGCTCAGCTGTGTTGTTTGTGAAGCAAAGGTTTTGGTGTTCTTTTGATGTGCTCTTGCCCTCTTCCATTTCCCTCTCCCCAAACCTCCCTGTTCCCTATCTTGGAATGTCTTAAATAAGTTCAGTTCTTTTACAATTTCACCAACAAACACTTCAGATCATATTTCTGCAGACCTGGGCATGGTGGTGCAAGGCTGCAGTTCCATTATGTGGGAGGTGGATACAGGAGGATCCCGCTCAAGGTCATCATTACCTACGTATCAAATTGGAGACCAGTCTAGCTGCAGAAGACACTGCCTCTAAAACCAAAATCGGGGAGAAAGTATTTCTATAGATAAACAGTCTTCTTTCTTGGGAGTAGAATGTTGTAACAATCACAGTATTGTTGTATCTACAAACTTAAAAATAGTTGCGGCTAGACATGCGATTCAGTGGTAAAATATTTGTTTATTGTGACTGCATGTGTGTTAGGGCGTGTGTGCCACAGTGTATGTATGGGCGATCAAAGGACAACTTGTGAAAGGTGATTTCTTTTTTGCCATTATGGGGCTTTCAGATGTGGAATTCAGGTTGTTAGGTGCCCTTCCCTCTAAGTGACCTTCCTAGCCTTGAAGCCTTCCTAGCCTTATTCCCTGGTGCTGCAAAAGAACAAACAAGTTAATACACACTCAATAATAAGAATTATTATTTAAATTTTCTCTTAAGGCTTCTATCTACATTTTAAAGTTATTATTACATTTATTTTTGTGTGGGGGGTTGTGGTGTGCTATGACATGCTTATGGAAATCAGAGAAAACGTTGCAGGTGACTGTTCTCTCCTTCCACCATGTGCCCTGCGATCAGACTTAGGTGGCAGGCACCTTCACTCACTGACCCATCTTGATGGTTCAGCATCTAAACAAGTTTAGGTAAATATATCTCTAAAATCCTAATTTCAATAGCCTCCACTCCTTGTAGTAAGAGCCAGATGAGATATATTTGTAAGCTTTAAAAGTTGTATATTAGGGGGCTGGAGAAATGGCTTAGTGGTTAAGAGCAGTGTCTGCTCTTCCAGAGGTCCTGAGTTCAATTCCCAGCAACCACATGGTGGCTCCAAACCATCTGTAATAAGATCTGGCGCCCTCCTCTGGCGTATGGGTATTAATGGAAGCAGAAAGTTGTATACATAACAAATAAATCTTAAAAAAAAAAAAAAGTTGTATATTAGCCGGGCAGTGGTGGCACACGCCTTTAATCCCAGCACTCGGTAGGCAGAGGCAGGCGGATCTCTGTGAGTTCGAGGCCAGCTTGGTCTACAAGAGCTAGTTCCAGGACAGGAACCAAAAGCTACGGAGAAACCCTGTCTCGAAAAATCAAAAAAAAAAAAAGTTGTATGTTAATAGGTAGGTGTGATGGTATATGTACTTGTAGTCTCAGTCTGTACTCAGGAAGTGGAGGCAGGATGGTCAGGTGTTTATGACTAGTCTTGCTATATGTTTGATCAGGAGTTAGAGGCTAGCTTTGGCTATGTGAGACCCTGTCTTTTTTGTTTGTTTTTCCAAGTCCTGGCTGTTCTAGAACTCACTTTATAAATCAGGTTGACCTCGAACTGAGATCCCCCTGCCTCTGCTTCCCAAAAGCTGGGATTAAAGGCATGCGCCACCACTCCTCGGTTTCCTGAAGGTATTTTGAACAAATACTAGGAAAAATTTACGATGGACAGTAGTCTGCTCTGCTATTTGTATGAGACAGTCCCATGGTTCAGGTTCCCCTTGAATTCACTGTATAACCTACTATGACCTTGCCTCCATTTTCCAAGTGCTGGAATTACAGGCTAGTCCTGTTAGGTCTCCCAGGCAGGCCCCACACTCACCCCCTAGTACTGGGAAATAGATTCAGATCTTCCTCGTTCTAGGCAAGTATTCTTTCCTAGCCGGATGTTCTGGTCTTATCTATGGAGGTAAATCTTTTTATTGTTTTGTTTGGCCTTGGAGTTTACTGTGTGGCATACTCTGGCCTTGAGCTAGCAAGCTTTCTACTTTGATAATCCTGCTTCAGCCTCTTGACCGAGCTCCTTGGGTATCTGTCTCTTGGACCCTCTCTCTTTCTGCCATGTATCACTGACATTTTCTCTGATGATTAAATGTATTAAGAACAGTTGCTTGTTGTAGTGGCACATGCCTTTAATTTCAGCACTTGAGAGGCAGAAGCTGGTGGATATCTGAGTTGGAGGCCACCCTGGTCTAGAGTAAGTTCCAGGACAGCCAGAATTACACAGAGAAACCCTGTCTCTAACTCCTTACCCCACCCCACCCCCAGAAAAGAAAAAAAGAACAGATATGTTTCCAATTGAAAATAGTAACGGTGGGCTGGTGAGATGGTTCAGTGGGTAAAGCTTTTGATAACCTGAGCTTGATCCATAGCATCCACATAAAGGTGAAAGAGAACTCACTCCACCACATGACACACATACCAAACACATAATGATAAATTATGAAAAGAGAATATTGTTAAGTCTGGAGTGTAGCCCCAGCCAGTTGCATTAGTCTGGACTCCAAATCCCAGCATGTCTGGTCCTGACCCCTCCCTGGAGTCAGGACCACTCCCACAGGGTATTTTAAGTGGAGAAATGCGTGGTTCTGGGTTTGCATGTGCTCCCCACTGTCCTGTCTCTCCGCCATGCGCTTGGCCACCCGAGACGCTGTATTTAATAAAACGATGGGCATTTTAAAATGGTTTGATCTGACCTAATTGGATTTCTTTGCATTGATGGAGATGCCCCTTTTATTTTTTCTTAAAGACCATGTGAGTTAGAAAGGGGAGATACAATAAGAATGGAACATGCAGTATGCGACCTTTAACCTCAACAGGCGGAGGTAGGCAGATCTCTGAGCTTGAGACCAATATGGTCTATAAAGTGAGTTTTAGGACAGCCAAAGCTTCACAGAGAAACTTTGTCTTGAACAGAAAAGAATGGAATATGTATAAGGCCCTTGCTTAAAAATGCTTCTGACTCAGCTGGTAAAATAGCCATGCAAACCTAAGCACTCATTTAACCCTGGAAGCTGGTGCCTCACTTTTGTAATTATAGCAGGAAGGCTCAGGAACCAGGAAGTAAACATCATAGAGGCAGAAAGGAGACTGCCTCCAAAACAAACAAATAAAAGATGGAAGGCAATAAATAACTAGTTTTTCAGAGTTGTCTTTGCTATCTACACGAATGATCAAGGCTTATACACACAATAAATAATTCAGTAGATTTGATTTTAAATGAGGTGTTGTTTTTTTTTTAAAGCTATTCAGCCAGGCAGTGGGGATGCATGCACACTTTTAATATGCGACCTTTAACCTCAACAGGCAGAGGCAGGCGGATCTCTGAGTTCAAGGCCAGCCTGGTCTACAGAGCGAGTTTCAGGACAGGCTCCAAAGCTACACAGAGAAACCCTGACTCACCCCCCACCCCCCAAAACAAACAAAGTGCTATCTAAAAGGATTTGTTATTAGTGCAAGAGGCAGTGAATAGTTCATGACCATGTTTAGTTTGGTTTGACTTAAACCGTGGTCTCCAAAGTGAGTTTGGTAGAGGTTTTGTGACTATGTTTATATGTGCTTAACATTTTTCTTTTCTTTTTTTCTGTTTTTTGAAGCAGCAGCATCTGGAATCAAGAGAGCCACAGGTTCCGAGGTAAGTTTTTTTTTTTTTTTTTTTTTTTTTTTTTATTGATTCTTGGTTTACTAAAAGCATAATTCTGGCATAGAAGGATAGCTGTCTAGGTATGCCCAAACTCCTGACCCCACAACACACTGCTGTCACCTGCAGAGTTCATACTTGAGAACCATGTAGTTGAGTTACAAAAAATGAAAAAGAAGGCCTGGAGAGATGGCTCAGTGGTTACAAGCACTGGCTGTTCCTTTAGAGGCCCTGAATTTAATTCCCAGCAACCATATGGTGGCTCACAACCATCTATGGAGGAGTCTGATGTCCTCTTCTGGCATAAAGGCATGCATACAGGTAGAACCCCCACACAAAGAAAACAAACAAATAAATAAATCTTTTAAAAAAGAAAATGATAAAATATCTTAAGTAACTTTATGGTTTTGTGTTGGGTTATATTTGAAGTTGTCTTGAGCTGTATGTAGGCCATGGGTTAGACATGGCTATGATTTTCTCTTTGCTTATGTCTTGGAGAGTTAGATAGGATCCTCATGTGTGTGAGCTAGTTCCAGGACAGGCTCCAAAGCCGCAGAGAAACCCTGTCTCGAAAACAAAACAAAGCAAGAGTACAAATAATTGTAGACTAGGGCACAGGGTTTAGTGCAAAAACCACACTGTACAGAAAAGTCTGAATCCTCCAGCTTCACTGACTCCGATACTGAATGTGTTTTCTTTACATTCCTCAACTTCTCCTGAGTCTTTTTAGAAACTTTCTGGGTCTGTCAAAGATCAGTATGTGTGGTCTCTACTGGTAGTCTGGGATCATCGTCCAGGTCTTTTGCAGGATCCCTCCCCTCCTGTTTTTTTTTTTTCTTTTTGTTTTGTTTTGTTTTGTTTTTCGAGACAGGGTTTCTCTGTGGCTTTGGAGCCTGTCCTGGAACTAGCTCTTGTAGACCAGGCTGGCCTCAAGCTCCCAGAGATCTGCCTGCCTCTGCCTCCCGAGTGCTGGGATTAAAGATGTGTGCCACCACCTCCAGGCTTTGTTTTGTTTTTTGAGACAAAGTTTCTCTGTATCTCTGGCTGTTTTGGAACTCACTATGTATGTAGACCGGTCTGGCCTCAAACTCAGAGATCTGCCTAATTCTGCCTTCAGAGTGTTGGGATTAAAAATGTGTACCACCACTCCCAGGCTTTTTTTTTTAAAATAGTGTATATGTATGCTTGGTGCACGTGCATATGTGGGAGCTCTATATCCGTGTATGTGTAGAGATGGGCGATTGTCAGGTGTCTCTGTATACACGTATACGCAGTGTAGATGCTCCTCCACCGCATGTATTCAGACAGAGTCTGTTGCTAAACTTGGAACTCGGCAACTGGGCTAGTCAAGCTTGCCAGCCTGATCTGGCAGTTCTTTCTCTGCCTCTCAAGTGACAGGATTACAGTGGACTGCCACAATTATCTAGCTTTTTACAAGGGGATCTAAATACTGGTCTTCATGCTTAAGCTGCAGGCTCTTTACTTGCTGAGCCAACTCTGATACATTATCATATACATTGATTTTTGTTTTTTTTGTTTTTTTTGAGACAGGGTTTCTCTGTGTAACAGCCCTGGCTCTCCTAAAACTCACTCTATAGACTAGGCTAATCTCAAACTCACAGATATTCACCTGCCTCTGCCTCCAGAGTTCTGGGATTAAAGGTGCGTGCCACCACCCCCAGTTATAATATCTTATATTGATCGAGTATATCTTTTGTTTGTTTTTGAGTTTTACTGGAATATTTATTTACTTAATTTTGAGGCAGGGTCTCAGTTAACCAAGTCTAGCCTTCCACTGTTCTTTGTTTAAGGCCTCTGAGTGAGGCTGGCTTTAAACTCCAGAGCCTCTGCCTCCCCCCACCTGAGTGTTGGTATTACAGGCATGTGCCATCACGCTGGGCTACTCACCGACTGAGCAGGCACTCTCGCAGAGGAGCTGTATGCCTGATCTTTGTTTCTTTTCTGGAGACAGTTTCACTCTGTACTCAGGCTAGTCTGGTATTGACTGTATAGCATGAGCTAACTCATAACATTGGGTAGTACCCTGCCTCAGCCTCCCATATATTGGGATTGTGGCTATATATATACCTGTCTTTCCTATGCAGAGTATTTTCAATTTGCCATCCTTCCCCCACATGGAGATTTCCTAGCCCCTCCCACCCTAGTTTTGTTTTACTCCTGTACTTGTGTCAGGGTTCAGAATCTTGGAACTGGCACTTTTTCCCTTAGATTTGGGGTTTTCTTTTTTTTTAGACTATCTTTCAAGTCTTTGAAAGATATACTATATATACTTCTTATTGTTTTAGATATTATTTTAGACCTCATATAGCTTCAGACTCGCTATGTGACCAAGATTGGACTTGAACTTCTGGTCATCCCACCTCTATCCTCCCAAGTACTGACTGGGTTTTTCACTACCATGATCACTTACCCTGCTCTTATATTAAGGGCCTTGATTATCAGGTTCTGACGTTGTGGCATACTGTTTTCACTAGTCTTGTCCTCTGGTTTCCTAACTTGGTGGATATTAATGACATGAAACGTAACTTGGTGATTGTTGTACCAGCATGTAGACCCCTGGGAGTAGTTAGTTAGAGTCTGCTCTGGTGGCTTTGTTCCTTTTCTGGTTCTGGAGCTGTCATACAGAGTCTCATATATACCACAGTCTCTTCAAGGCTGATTAGACGGCCTCCTGTAAAACTTTTGTTTCCTTGTTTGTGTTGTGTTTGAGGCAGGGTTTCTCTGTGTAGCGCTGGCTATCCTGAAACTTACTCTGTAGACTAGGTTGACCTCGAATTCAGAGATCTGCTTGCATCTGCCTCTCAAGTGCTAGTGTTAGTCTTGTGCCTACTTGTTTTTATTACTCTTAAGTTTTTTTAGATTTATGGATTTTACTTTGATTTGTATGAATGTTTTCCCACTTATGTGTACCACATGTGTGCCTGGTACCCATGGAGGACCAAAGAAAGTGTTGGGTTCCTCTGGACTGGAGTTACAAGTGGTTTTGAGTGGCCAGGTGGGTGCTGGGATTGAACCCAGTGTCCTCCCGAAGAGCAGCAGACATTCTTAACCTTGAACCATTTCCCAACCTCCTGGTTTGTTTGGGGGACAGAGAGTGGGATGGTTGTTTATTTTACTTGTATAAATGTTTTCCTAGCATTTATGTATATGCTCTTCTGCATGCCTGGTGCCCAAAGAGATCAGAAGAGGACTTCAGATCCCCTGGTGCAGGAGTTAAGGGGCTTGTAAGCCTGGGGCCTCTCTAAGAGCAACAAGTGTCCTTAACTACTGAGCTATGTTTCCAGACTCATTATTTTTATATACTATCACTTTAGCTGTTTATCATATTATGTGGGAATGAGAAACTATTGTCTTTTTGGGCTTTTGAGACCGCCACAACTATGTACCACAGGTTAACATTTAGCTCACTGTGTAGCCTAAGATAGCCTTGCACTAACAAGTTAACTCATCCACATCCTCCCAAATGCTGGGGTTATAAGTGTATACCACTACTTGGCCATATGGTAATTTTGATTCTTTCTGTTTAGGGACCTTATGCCTCTGTCATGCCTGTCAAGAAAATAGGCCACCGAGGTGTTGATTCTTCTGGAGAGACTACATATAAAAAGGTAAGTCTGGACAGACTAGATGGAATGCCTTACTTTGATAACACACCAGAGGCAGTACTGTTACCATGTTGGTTTTTGTTATAGTTTGCTCTTTTTGAGATGGTGTCTCATTCTAACACTGGGTGGCCTGGAACTCACTTTGTAGTTGAGGCTGACCTTGAACTCCTGGTAGTCTTCTTAGCCTCTCAAGTGCTTAGATTATAGGTGTGAGCCACCAGGTCTGGCCAGTATTGTTCTTTTTTGTTTGGTTGGTTTTGGTTTTTCAAGACAGGGTTTCTCTGTAGCTTTGGAGCCTGTCCTGGAACTCACAGAGCTCTGCCTGCCTCTGCCTCCCAAGTGCAGAGGTTTGCACTGCCTGGCGTGGCTAGTGCTGTTCTTGATACTGCTCTCTACAAACCACTCCATTTGGTTTTCATTGTTATTTATTTATTTGGTTTGTGGTTTGGTTTTGTTTTATTTGAGACAAGGTCTCTCTATTTAGCCTTGGCTGGCCTGGAATTCACTGTGTAGACCAGGCTGTCCTGGAATTTACTCTGTAAACCAGACTCACCTTCCTCTGCCTCCTGAATGCTGGGGCTTAAGGAATGTACCACCACTGCCATTTATTTGGTTTGTGGTTTGGTTTTGTTTTATTTGAGACAAGGTCTCTCTATTTAGCCTTGGCTGGCCTGGAATTCACTGTGTAGACCAGGCTGTCCTGGAATTTACTCTATAAACCAGACTCACCTTCCTCTGCCTCCTGAATGCTGGGGCTTAAGGAATGTACCACCACTGCCTGGCTGAATTTATTATTATTTTTAGTATTATGCATGTTTTGTCTTCATGTATGTCTGTGTACCACCACATGCCTGGTGCCCAAAGAGGCCAGAGAGGGTGTTTGGGTCCCCTCAAACTGGAGTTACATAACAGTTACAATTGTGAGTCACTATGTGGTTGTTTGTGCCCTCTGGAAGAGCAGCCAGTGCTCTTAACTGCTGAGCTATTGCTTTTCTGATTCTTCTTTTTTTTTTTTAATATTTATTTATTTATTTATTATGTATACAATATTCTTTCTGTGTGTATGCCTGAAGGCCAGAAGAGGGCACCAGACCTCATTACAGATGGTTGTGAGCCACCATGTGGTTGCTGGGAATTGAACTCAGGACCTTTGGAAGAGCAGGCAATGCTCTTAACCGCTGAGCCATCTCTCCAGCCCCCTTTTCTGATTCTTCTTAATTTGAAATTTTAGTCTCAAGTTGCCTGGTATTACCAAGCAAGTCTGTGCATTCTTTCTTTTAGGTTTTTCGAGACAGGGTTTCTCGGTAGCTTTGGAGCCTGTCCTGCAACTAGCTCTTGTAGACCAGGCTGGCCTCGAACTCTCAGGGATCCACCTATCTCTGCCTCCCGAGTGCTGGGATTAAAAGCATGCACCATGGGGCTGGAGAGATGGCTCAGTGGTTAAGAGCATTGCCTGCTCTTCCAAAGGTCCTGAGTTCAATTCCCAGCAACCACATGGTGGCTCACAACCATCTGTAATGAGATATGGCGCCCTCTTCTGGCACGCAGGTATACATGGAGGCAGAATGTTGTATACATAATAAATAAATCTTTAAAAAAAAAAAAAGCATGCACCACCACTGCCCAGCTCCGCAAGTTTGTACATTCTAACAATGGTGATTTGCGAAGTGACTAGAAACCAGTCTCCGGTATCCTCAGTCCCACAGTATTAGATTCCTTCTGACCAGGGTACTGCTTGCATGTGGTGCATAGACATACATTCAGGCAAAACACCCATACACAAGTTAAATTTTTCATGTGTGATAGTTTTGTGTGTGTGTGTGTCTGTCTGTGTGTCTTTGTAGTCCTGGCTGACCCGAAACTCTTATGTAGACCACCCTGGCCTTCCAGTGCCCAGAGATCCATCTGCTTCTGCCTCTCAAGTGTTGGAATTAAAGATATACACCACTATTCCTGGCTGTATTTCTTTTTTAATAAGAGGGTTTTCATGGCTGCCTTTAATCCCAGCACTCAGGAGGCAGGCAGATTTCTGTGAGTTTGAGCCCAGCCTGGGCTATAGAGTGCGTTCTAGTAGTCAGGGCTACACAGAGAAACCCTGTTTCACAAAATAAAGCAAAAGTTTTTTTGTGTGTTTTCACTACTTTAGTGTTCTTGTCCTTTCAGAGGACCAAAGCTTTTCTAAGTATGCAGTCAAATCAGAATCTGTTAATTTTCATTACATTCTTTATCAGATGACTCAAACGTTTGGAGGGGCCCAATACAAAATAAAAAGGCAGATAGTAGTAATATGAAGCTTTTCCCTAACTGAGGCCGGCACAGGTGGTCCTCCCTGGGTACTCTGGATCTTTACTGTTCCTAATCATTTCTAGGTTTAACTGCCAAGTGGAGGGTTGGGATAGCCTAAATTCTATCTAAACTTTTGGAAGGGCCTTTGCTTTCAAGTGTTTTTTCTTACATTTCCATCACGAGTTTTGTGGGTTTGGTTGATTGGTTTAGTTTCTTAAGACCAGGTATAGCTCGAGCTGATCTAAATTTGTTTCTTGTCTTAACCACTTAAGTGGTAGAATTCCAGATATGTTCCTCCATGCCCAGATGTTTCCTTGGTCATTTTTGGTATGGTTAGGCTTTTGTTTGTTTGTTTTTCTTTTAGGGGATTCAGAGTTGAAATACAGGGTCTTTGGCCTTGAACTTCTCTGTTCTGGGATTATATATAGGCTTGTGCCACCATGCCCAGACTTTGGGTAGACTTGATATTACAACATTTTCTGTAATTTCTTTACTGTTTGTTAGACAACTTCATCAGCTTTGAAAGGTGCCATCCAATTAGGCATCACCCACACTGTGGGCAGCCTGAGTACCAAGCCAGAGCGAGATGTCCTCATGCAAGACTTCTACGTGGTGGAGAGTATCTTCTTTCCCAGGTACAGAGGTCAATACACAGTAGGACTTTCATCAAATCAACCTCGGTAATTTTAAGGGGTCTAGTCTAATGTGTTAGTCCTTAACCTTGTTATAAATAGGGTAAATGGGACCAGACAGTTTAGAGAGCAGACTTTGCTGTACCTCTGGTCAATGGAATGTCTTACATAAAAAAACCAAAGGGCTTGAGAGATTGCTCAGAGGTTAAAAGCACTGGCTGCTCTTCCAGTGGTCTTGAGTTCAATTTCCCAACACCCACATGGTGGCTCACAACCATCTATAATGGGATTTGGTGCCCTCTTCTTGTGTTTAGGCATATATGCCAGAATATTGTATACATAAATAAATAAATCTTTTTTTTTTTTAAAAAAAAAAAACAAAAACCATAGTAAGGCTGGTGAGATGGCTCAGCAGGTGAAGGTAAAGCCTGACGACCTGAGTTTGCTTCCCAGGGCTCACATGATGGGGATAATTGCATCCTGTCGGTTTTACTCTGACTTAACACATGTACCGAGGCATGTATGCGTCGTGCGTGCGCACGCACACACTCTGAATAAATGTAATCTAATAAGTTTTCAGAGCTGGATAGATGACTCCGTGATTTAGAACACTTGCTGCTTTTTCAAAAGACCTAGGTTCATTTCCTGGCACCCACATTTTGGCTCACAAATCATTTGTAACTCCAGTTCCAAAGGATTTGACACTTCTGGCCTCCAAAACCACTAGGCAGGTTTATGGTGCACAAGCGTGCATGTAGGCAAAACATTCATACACACAGAATTAGTTGCGTTTGGTGGTCCCATTTGTGAGGCAGGAACCAAATTGATCTCTGTTAGTTTGAGGCCAGCCTAACTATGGATACATAATGAGACCCTGTCTCAACAACAAAACAAAACAAAAAAACCCAAATAATGTAAGTAGTCCTATGACTTACTCTCTTTTTTACCTTTGTCCCATAAATTAATTCATCTTCATCCCCCTTGTGTCTCTGAGATGTATTGTTAGGCATCCCTTTCAGCATCTGCCCAGGGTAAGTTCCATGGGTATTGGTGTCTGGCAAGTTAAGATTTCTTTATATTCAACCTCACAGTGAAGGGAGCAACTTGACACCGGCTCATCATTACAATGACTTTCGTTTCAAGACCTACGCACCTGTTGCCTTCCGTTACTTTAGAGAGCTGTTTGGCATCCGGCCTGATGATTACTTGGTAAGTTTCTAGTCACAGAACCTGTGATTCTAAGATCCAGGGAATATGGCAAGAGGAATTTCCCTCTTCCACCATCTTGCTTTAGTGTTCTTTTGAATGAATGTTTATCTGTACCTAAGTTCTGTGGTGGGCAGGCCCTGGCTTATCTGGCCCTTAATGTCTTCTTTTATTTTCAGTACTCCCTTTGCAGTGAGCCATTGATTGAACTCTCCAACTCTGGAGCTAGTGGTTCCCTCTTCTATGTGTCCAGTGATGATGAGTTCATCATTAAGACAGTCCAGCATAAAGAAGCAGAATTTCTGCAGAAGTTGCTTCCCGGATACTATATGGTGAGTGGGGAGCACTGGCGAGGCTGTCCTCAGCAGTACCACTGAGGGTCGTAAAGTTAGGGTCTGATCTTACTTAGAGATAAAAGTCAAGACAGACTTTTTTTTCCCCTTGGGTGCTTTTGTTTTTTTGAGATAGTATCTTTCATGCTGGCCGTGATCATCCAGCTTCTGCTTCCCAAGTACTGGAATTATTTGTGTGTTGCCACCAGCTAGGTTTAAGTGGTGCTGAGCATTGAACCCTAGGCTTTGTGAATGCTAAGGTAGCAAGCACTCTGTCTGGTGTTTTGTTTGTTTTGAGACTAAATCTTCTTGTGTAGCCCAAAGCCGTTTTTGGGTTCCTGAATCTCCCGCTGCCCTCTGTGGTATCAGGATTATAGGCAACCACCACCTTGCCTGGCTTAATACTATTCTTTCTTTAAACTCTCTTAGATGCCAGGAGAGATTCTGAACGAATATGCAGGTCAGCACATTTTACCTAAATCCCTTGCAGAGCAAAGGAGCAGTAGGTAGCAGCTTTCGCCTTAACTTTCATGAGAATCAGCTAACTTGCTCTACTGTTTCTTCCTTTTTTGCCTTAGAATCTTAACCAAAACCCCCGAACTTTGCTGCCTAAATTCTATGGACTATACTGTGTGCAAGCAGGGGGCAAGAACATACGAATTGTGGTGATGAACAATCTCTTACCTCGGTCAGTCAAAATGCATATGAAATATGACCTGAAGGGTTCAACTTATAAACGGCGGGCTTCTCAGAAAGAACGAGAGAAGCCTCTTCCCACTTTTAAAGACCTGGACTTCCTACAAGATATCCCTGATGGTCTTTTTTTAGATGCTGACATGTACAGTGCTCTGTGTAAGACTCTGCAGCGTGACTGTTTGGTAAGTTGCTATATTTTTCTCTATTTCAGACACAGAAATCATTGAAAAACCTTGCTGGGTGACGGTGTCGTACACTTTTAATCCCAGCACTTGGGAGGCAGAGGCAGGTGCAGGCGGATCTCTTGTGAGTCAGTTTGAGGCCAGCCTGGTCTACAAAGGGAGTTCCAGGACAGCCAGGACTATTACACAGAGAAACCTTGTCTTGAAAAACTGGGGGTGGGGGGGTGGGAGGGGGAACACACACACCAAAAAAAAAAAAAAAAAGAAAAACCTCTGATTCTCTGCATTTAGTCTATGGGAGGTGGAACTCTGATCATTTGCTCTCTGTGTTCTGGGCTGCTTTTATTATTTTGTTTTTTATTCTGGGGAATGTATATGTGTGTGTGAGGGATTCAGTTGTACTTTACCTTGTGAAGCACAGGCTCTGTCACTTATGTAAGGGTATATGCTTGCTTGTGTGTGCACTTGTAGAGGCCAGAGGTCAGCAATGGGAGTCTTCCTTGATGTCACTTTCTTTTTCTCACTGAACCCAGAATTTACCATTTCAGCTAATGTGGCTGACCAACTAACCACTGAGATCTGCCTGTGCCTTCCCTCACAGTACTGGGGTCATTACATGTGTGCTCTCTCATGCCGTGCCTTTCTGTGGGTGTTGGGGACCCAGACTCAACTCCACATGTTTGTTCAATGAGCACTTTTCCCGCTGAGCCTCTCCCCACCCCCAGATGGCATTTTAGATTACTTTTACATTAGCTCAATGCTGGACCTTTCCATTACCTTTGTTATTTACCCTCTCCACCTGGGCTCTCTGCGTGTGTGTGAATGTGTATGTGTAGTTCCTTGTTGAAATAGCCTAGCATTCGTAGGA
Organism: Microtus oregoni; assembly: GCF_018167655.1. Taxonomy (NCBI): domain Eukaryota; kingdom Metazoa; phylum Chordata; class Mammalia; order Rodentia; family Cricetidae; genus Microtus; species Microtus oregoni. The sequence goes on along the minus strand of NW_024543830.1, from coordinate 2,115,382 downwards.
AAACTTTTATCTTAGTTGTACTGCAGAGTCATTATTCCTTAAATTTTGGTCTTGCATGCCAAATCCAAATTTATATCTTAAAAATTTGAATGCTGTTATCACTACATAGCTGTACACTGGCTTTGCTGATTTGTAATGTTTTCTAAATAAGCGATTTTCAACCCTCCTAACGCTTTGACCTTTTAATACATTTCCTCATGTTGTGGTAACTGCAACTATAAAATTATTTTTTATTCATAACTGTAATTTTGCTACTGTTACGAATCATAATGTAAATATCTGTGTTTTCCCATGGTCTTAGGCGACCCCTGTGAAAGGGCTGTTCAACCTCCTAAAGGGGTCGTGACCCACAGGTTGAGAACCACTTGTCTAGACCATCAGCATTACTCATTCTGTCTCCTGTTCTTCCCAGCAGGCATTTCATTGCCTCTAACCTCCAGCTGATCCTCCTGACTCTGTTTCCCTAGTTTGGGGATTAAAAGTAAAAGACATATGCCTAGCTGTCTAAACCTCTCTCCCTCTCTCTTTTGTTTTTTTGAGACAGGGCTTTTCCATGTATCCCTGACTGTCCTGGAACTCACTGTGTACACTAGGGTAACCTCAAACTCAGGCCTGTTGATACTGGGACTAAATGTGTGTGTGCCACTATCGCCTATCCCTAAACCATACTCTTAGCCTCCATCTCTCCACCTTGTTTCTCAGCAGATGACTACCTGCTCAACTAAATGAGTCGATAGCTGTTGTAACTTACTCAGACAGTTGTAGCCACCACTCCTCATCCATCTTCTTTCTTCTTATCAATGGCACCCTTGGTTGAACAGCACTGTCAGAGTAAGCCATGGGAGCTAATGTCATCCTGTGGTAGGGAACAGAACATGTTAACAGACTGACAGATGCCATCCAGGTCCTTGGTGTGATGCATCATGCCTGTCATTGTCAGCCTCTTTCATTGGCCACACCTGCGTGTGCGTTTTATCTCAGTGGTCTCAGGCTGTACGTCCTTGTGCAGGAGGTGTACTTCTTTTTTTTTTTTTTTTTTTTTTTTGGTTTTTCGAGGCAGGGTTTCTCTGTGGTTTTGGAGCCTGTCCTGGAACTAGCTCTTGTAGACCAGGCTGGTCTCGAACTCACAGAGATCCGCCTGCCTCTGCCTCCCGAGTGCTGGGATTAAAGGCGTGCGCCACCACCGCCCGGCTGGAGGTGTACTTCTTACTCTAGACTTTTAATTATAATGGTTTTTCTTACTTTATTTACTTGGTCTTGTTTTTAAGACAGGATTTCTCTTTAGCTCTGTGTAGCTTGGCTGTCCTGGAACTTGCTATGTAGACCAGCCTGGCCTCGAACTTACTCAGATTCTTCCACCTCTGCCTCCCAAGTGCTGGGATAAAAGATGTGTGCCACCGCCACCTGGCTCAGTGATTTTTGTTTAACCTCCTCTGTGGTCTTCTGTCATGTAAACATTTGTACTGTGTTGCTGTATTGTGCTTATTTTTAATATTTCAGTAAATGTTGAGCTGAATTGAAGCTGATTGTATTAAGTCCCTCTACAGATCTGCTCTCACCCAGGTCTGTCATGCAGTGTACTTTTTCCCCCTTGGTTTTTTGAGATTGGGTCTTAGGTAGCCCAAGCTATCTTTGTCTTCTCTATATAGCTATGGATGACCTTGAATTCCTTGTCCTATCTTCATCTCCCAAGTTCTGAGTTTGCAGGTTTAGGCAGTACTAGGAGCTGGACTTAGATAAGATGCCTACCTGTTGTTAGAAATTCCTTACAGTAGAGATACATAGTCCTTGTTCATGGAAAAAGAGAATGTTCTTTGCATAAATGTCAAAATGAACTAAAAAAAAAAGTTGCACTGGGTACTCTCTGTGGTGGCTTGGGCCTTAATTCCAATTATGGGGAACTTGGTGAGACCATAACTCAAAATTTAAAGGGTAAAGGGAGGCTGGAGATATAGTTTAGTGATATATGCCAGAGGCATGTAATCAATTTCTAGTACTGCAAAAATTGTTATTACTATTCAGCAGTTAATATTACTCAAATGGGAGAAAGGTAAGAAAAGGAGTGTAACTAAAGACTTACCAGAGTGATACATTCTTTAAGAGCAAAAACTGAGCCTATGGTTATCTCCCTTGTCAGAGTCCTGATACCTCATCATCGTGCTGTGCTCTCTCACCGTTAGGTGCTACAGAGCTTCAAGATAATGGACTACAGCCTCCTGATGTCAATCCACAATATGGACCATGCCCAGCGAGAGCCCATAAACAATGAAGCACAACACTCAGTTGACACTCGCAGGCCAGCCCCGCAGAAGGCTCTCTATTCCACAGCTATGGAATCCATCCAGGGCGAGGCTCGACGGGGTGGCACCGTGGAGACTGAGGACCAGTGAGTGGGCTTGGGAGAAGCACCTTTCACACATATCCTCACAGTACTTTTTCTCGAAGGCACCTTCTTCTGGAGAAGAGCAGCTTTGATCCCTCAGTGAGGCCAGAGCATTAATGCTCGTGGGGCCATTGACCGTTCTTTTATAAGGATATAAGAGGGGGAAAATAAAAGAATATGAGGAAAGGAAAACGTCTGAATTTGCAGTTCATGTGAGAAAGAGTTGCCTAAGATTAAAATGCCTACCCTGAGAAGCCGAGGTGCACATTAGGATTTTGTTTTGTTTGTTTTTGTTATTTGAGACAGGGTTTCTGTATAGCTCTGGCTGTCCTGGAATTACCTCTGTAGACCAGTCTGCCCGAACTCAGAGATCCCCTTACTTCTTCTGGATTTAAAGGCGTTCCCTACTACCACCCAGCTCACATAGAACTTTGGGTTTTTTTTTTTTTTTTTTTTTTTAGACATTTTCTCTGTGTAACAGACCCTGGCTATCCTGGAACTCACAGAGCTCTGCCTCCTTGAGTGCTGGGATTAAAGACGTGCACCACAGCCTGGCTCACATTAGAACTTTCATCACAGCTTCCTGTAGGCCTCTTTGCGGAGGCCTGGTACTGCCTTGGGTTTATAAAATAACTATGGCTATGAAAATTTTCAGATGTTTCATTTTTTTAGGTGTCTTATAACATGACTGCCACGAAAAGTATCCTAGTGGGAACAACTTAAGATAGAAAAGAACCAGCATGTTTGTTTTTATTTGGGGACTAGTTCCAAAATTGCTGAGTAGTCGTGGTTTCCGTCTCTTTGGAGCTATGTGAAAGAAATGGAAGGAGATAATCACACATGATTCAGAGGGGCTTAGTCTGGAGATGTGTCAGTTATATTTAGCTTCTAGTTCCATGTCCAGGTTTGTCTGGAGGTTAGGAGAAGCCTCTAGCTGCTACTGAACAGACTTTTCTAATTCTTATCCTTTTGCTTTCTCCAGCATGGGTGGCATCCCTGCCCGGAATAACAAAGGGGAAAGGCTCCTGCTTTATATTGGCATCATTGATATTCTGCAGTCCTACAGGTGAGGGGCGTGTGTATCACAGATTGAGGAGAGGACACATTGAGATGTGGCCACTCAAGGTTCTTTATTTACTTATTTTCCTTTGGTTATTTTAAGACAAGTCTGGCCTTGAGCTCAGAGAGATCCACCTGTCTCTGCCTCCTGAGTGCTGAGATTGAAAGTGTGCACCACTGCCACCCCACCTTCTATTTTTTTTTTTTTTAAATTTCCCTTTCCTATTTTATAAATGTGTTTTACCTTGGTCTATGTATGTGCACCCCTTGGATGTCTGGTACCCATGGAGGTCAGAGGAGGGTAAGTCACCATATAGGTGTTGGGAACTGAACCCAGATCCTCTGCAAAAGCTACAAGTGCTTTTAACTGCTGAGCCATCTGTCCACTCCCCAGCATACTTTTAGATGTGTGCGTTTTTCTTTTCTTTTTTTTCTCTTGAGACAGTGTTTGTGTAGCCTGGGCTGCCCTAGAATTCCCTCTTTAAACCAGCTGGCCTCAGACTCAGAGATCTGCCTGCTTCTGCCTCCCAAGTGTTGGAATTAAAGGCCTGTGCCACTTCTGCCTGCTTTAGATGTGTTCTTTCTGATGCAAGAACAGTGAGTCACAGGCCGGTTACCTTTAGGTTTTAAGCGCTTTATTCCCTGGCTTTTCTGGCTTACCGCCTCTTCAACATGATATATACTTTCTGTGGATACCGAGTCAGTCCTCAGACGCATAGGGCAGAGCACTCCATCTGCCCTGACTCTCTGTGAGAAACCTGGGGGTTGAGTCATCCTCCATACAGGGAGACAGCTGGGAGCACGTTCTCATTTCCACAAGGGGAAGATAGGGTTTCTGTATCTACAAGCCTGTGACAGTGGAGTGGGGATGAGGGAGGAGCTGCAAATGGTCCTGACATTGCAGTACTAAAGTAGACTGACTGTTCAGTATTGATATACCCATTATTATCACTAAAATTTTGTTACACCTATTTATCTATTGTGTGTCTTTGTGTATGTTTATGCCACAGAGGACAACATGTGGGAGTAGGTTCTCTCCATTTTGTGGATTCTGGGGATTAAACTCAGGTTATCAGAAGTGTTAGCAAGCACCTTTATCCCCTGAGCCATCTCACCAGCCCTCTTACACAAGTGTAGCTATACTCCCTCAGCTTTACCCTTCTATTCTTTTAGCTTTCTTTTCTTTTTTCTCTTCTGGTTCGTTGGTTGTTCTGAGTTTTGTTTTTGTTTTTCAGACAGGGTCTCACATGTAGCCCAGGCAGACCTGGAGCTCACGATAATCCTCTAGACCCAGTCTCCCAAGTGCTTGGTTACAGGCATGTGCTATTATTACCTAATCCTGCCTTTCCTTTACAATTAATTAATTTTGTTTGGCTTTGCTTTTCCAGCAATTGAACCCAGGGCCTCATACATGTTGGCAAGTGTTTCATTACTGAACTGTCCTGCTCATTTAATTGGCTTAGCTAGAAACAGCATTGGTCTCTGTGTGGAATAAGTGCTACCATGGTAGTTCTTCGGAAAGCCAGTGTACCACAATGGGTATACTTGCCCTGTGTTTATTTTTTTAAGGTTCTCTGATATCATGGTCTCTTAGCCCTTTAAAATAAGTAATTGTAATGGTCTTTCATTTAAAGACAATGTGTGATACACATTTTTCTTGGCAGGTTTGTTAAGAAGTTAGAGCACTCTTGGAAAGCACTGGTACACGATGGGGTGAGTATAGCAGTTAGCTAAAGGACTCCCCACATCTCTATTTCTTTTGTCCCCTCAAGTGTACATGTGAATCTATGTATTATTCATTTCTTATGTGTATTATTCATCTCATTTCTGGTAGGGTTTCAGTGTAAGGGAACAAGGCCCTTGGATGACACAGCCTCTTTCTGGGCCTTTCTGTTTAACTCTGTAGTCATCTCTTCTGTTCAACAGGACACAGTATCAGTGCATCGGCCAGGCTTCTATGCTGAGCGGTTCCAGCGCTTCATGTGCAACACAGTGTTCAAGAAGATTCCCTGTAAGTGGCTTCTACCAGATGACCCCCCAGTGGCTCCCTTACCCCAAGAGATGGTGGGCAGGACACCTCTGTCAGGGAGCTGCCAAGGCCAGAGGCCTCTCCTGCTCTGCCTACATCCTGTGAGCGCTGCTTCTCGTCTTTGTGTCAGTCACTGTCTGTCCCAGTCGTTTCCGCGTTGCTGCTCCCCCCTGGCTCTCCCTGCATGTATCGCTGAGGTGAGGGCCATTTCTGGGGATTGTGGGACTGGAAAAAAATGTGTAGCTGTCACTGTAGACTTTGTGACACAGGCTCGGGTGTCTAAAACAGACTTCTGTGTGGAAAGAACAGGCAAGGATGTTAGCAGTGTTCTTAACTTTCCTTCCGTGTCCAGGGACCAGGAACTATCCGGTTAGTTCAAGTGGTTGAAGCCTTGTTGATGACTGCTGAAGGAGTTTTTAGTCTTTCCCCTCCGCTTTCTTGATACACGATACCAATTTTTTTTTTCAAATTCTGTGTTTTGAACTGGCAGATTCAAGTCTTCCTCCTTTGCTGTCATAATAGGCATCAGCTGTCCCTTAGTGAGGTGAAGAAGGCGTAGACATCACAGACAGGCTGTGAGGCCCAAAATCAGAGTGAGCCCCAGTGTAAATCACAGTGCTGGGTGCATCAGGACTAGGGAGGGGTAGAGATGTGCTGTCTGTACTTTTATTGGGTGATGCTAGTAAAGAACAAGTCCACTCCATCAGTGAAGCCGAGCAGAAAGCTGTGTTCATGTCGCTTCGTCTTAAGTTTTCTGTTTCTTTCCAGAGTGAGGTGACTTGTCTCTTCTTCTCCTAGCAGTAGTACTCTGTAGGCTACCTTTTCTGACATTAACCCCATTTTCTGTCTTTGCTTGAGAACTACTTTGTGTATGTGTTGGGGATACTAGCAGTTGTATCTTGTCTGTCTTGGTGATGGTTTCTGAGGTGGGTGCTAAGTAGGCTCTTTCTTTCCCTTTTGAAGTGAAGCCTTCTCCTTCCAAAAAGTTTCGGTCTGGCTCGTCTTTCTCTCGGCGGTCAGGCCCCAGCGGCAACTCCTGCATTACTTACCAGCCACCGGTCTCTGGGGAACACAAAGCACAAGTGACTACAAAGGCCGAAGTGGAGCCAGGTCAGCGCCAGGGCTGGGGTCCCCTTTCATTTGGACACTCCCTCCCTTCATCTGAGGTCTCATGTTCTCTGGCCAGGACTCTACTCCCCGTTTCTATGCAGTAGAAACTAACTTGCTAACTTGTCTTGGTTTTTTGTTTTCTCCCCGAGACAGGGTTTTCTGTGTAGCCCTGGCTGTTCTGGAATTCACTCCATAGACCAGGCTGGTCTCAAACTCAGATCCTCCTGCCTCTGCCTCCCAAGTGCTGGGGCTAAAGGCATGCGCCACCATGCTCAGCTGTTTGTTTGTAGACGGGTTCTCACTAGCTCAGGCCCTGGTGGAATTCACTGTTTGTAGCCAAGCTAACCTCAACCTCATAACCCTCCTTTCTCAGACTCCCAAGTACTGGAATTACAGAAATGCACCACCACGCCCCTCTAAATCACTACATGTTTTCCCTGTATTTCCCTGACTACATACTATCCTTTATTTATTGACTGATTTCTTGTTTATCGATTTTCTTTTTTTTCCAGATGTACACCATGGGCGCCCTGATGTCTTACCTCAGACTCCACCTTTGGAAGAAATCAGTGAGGGCTCACCTGTTCCCGGTCCCAGTTTCTCACCTGTAGTTGGAGAGCCTTTGCAAATATTAAATTTGAGGTTGGTTCTTTTTTGGCCTGTTACTTTGTATAATCTCTCTCAGGTCCTCAGAAATTTTCATTTGGATGATTTTCAAGAGTCTGTGCTGGATGTTGTAGTGTGCTGGGGAGGCAGAGGCAGGCGAATCTCTGTGAGTTCGAGGCCAGCCTGGTCTACAAGAGCTAGTTCCAGGACAGGAACCAAAAAGCTATGGAGAAACCCTGTCTCGAAAATCCAAAAAAAAAAAAAAGAAAAGAAAAAGAAACATAACTGGGTATTCTGGGGCGGAAAGATTTCTGAGTTCAAGGCCAGCCAGCATTATAGAGTGAGACCCTGCCCCACCAAAACCCCACAACTTTTATAAGAAATTTTTAACTCTGTGTGTGTGCGTGCGTGCATGTTTGGGTAGCAGCCTCTGTGGTCTCTTGTTGTTTCCTTTCTATAGCTAGCTTTCTTCAGAGCAAACAAAGAAAACCTTCATTCAAGAAGCAGCCACTTAGCCGGCCAGTGTTGGTCCTTTAATCCCAGCACTAGGGAGGCAGAGGCAAGTGGATCTATCTCTGAGTTCAAGGTCGGCCTAGTCTACAGAGAGAGTTCTGGGACAGCCAGAGAAACCCTGTCTCAAAAGAACAAGCCACCATATTATTTTTTAACTTAGCCTCAGAACTGACATTTTTGTACCTCTGCTGCATCGTATTGTAAAAGAAAGTCTCTGAGTGCAGCTCACAGTGGAGACAGGAGACAGGTCAGGAAGCAGATAGTTCTGGGAGCAGCTTTGGAGATCACCTTCCATGTGGACAGAAGGGAAAACGGGGTCAGTGGAAGTGCTTTAGAGTAGTACTACTGTAGCCAGGCCGGTGGCACATGCCTGTAATTGTAGCACGTGGGAAAGGGAAGCAGGAGAATCAGGAGTTTAAATCACCCTCATCTACATGGAGACCATGTTTGAAAAAACAAACAAAAAATCTAATTAAAACAATAATACTTATAAATGTATTAGCTTCAGGCCAGTGGAATGGCTTAGCCTCTAACGGTGTTTGCCCTCAGGCCTGATGAGAGTTTGACCTTCAAAACCCTCATGGTGTGAAAAGAACTGATTTTGTGGCTTGTCCTCTGACCCCACTCCCCAGGCATGCTGTGGCATGTGCTAGTTCGCGCGCTTGCTCGCGCTCGCGCGCGCTCGCTCTCTCTCTCTCTCTCTCTCTCTCTCTCTCTCTCTCTCTCTCTCTCTCACACACACACACACACACACACACACTCCAAATGCAAACAGTTTTTAATCTTGTAACTTCTTTTTTGTTTGTCATTTTGTAGTGCTGGTGATTGAATTTAGAGCCTGTTTATGTTAGGCACTAAGCATTATACCACCATGCTCAACCCAAAGCTCTCTTTGCATGTTTGAGTTCTTAGATAATAACTAGACTGCTAAGATTCATTTGCCTCTGCCTCCTCCATGCTGGGGTTAAAGGTATTTGCTACCACCTTTGACTTTGAATCTTGAAACAGTATTTCATAAGGTTGCCCGGAATAGCCTTGAAGTCACTCTGTAGCCACACAGACCTTGAGCTAGCAATCCTCCAAGTAACTGGAATTGTGTGCATGCTTAAATTTAGTAGCTTCTTAGGTCTTCTTTTCTGTGGCATTAGTCAATCCTTCCACTGTGGTGTGGGTTCCATGGATTAAACTCAGTGCTGCCGGGCTTGAGCAGCAGGCTCCTTTTATGAACTGAACCATCTCTTCAGTTGTGTTTTGTGAATCTTAAAAGACATATGAAGAGGCAATATAATTGAGATTGGATGTGCTGAGGGTGGAAGCCAGGGTTTTACATGCTGTACATGTTTCTGCTACTTGAGTACACCCACAACCCCTTTGTCTTCTAATTCTCTGCCTTTTCTCTTTTTCTCCTTGTTAGTTCAACCTTGGAAAAGCTTGAAGTTGCAGAGTCAGAGTTCACTCATGTGAGTACCTGGGGTCTATGGAAGGCGATTGCTTGCAGGGTATAAAGTGGATCACTGATGGAGCATAGCAAAATGTTGATTGGGAAATATTGGTATACCCTTGAGCCTTGCTTTTAAAAGGCTTTGTGATCAGGCATGATGGTACATACCTTTAATTCCAGTACTTGGAAGACAGAATTTAGGGCCAGCCTGGTCTTTCCAGGCCAGCCAAGGCTATATAGTGAGATTCTGTCTCCCCAAAATAAAAAGGGTTGTGGTTATAAAACCTCATACTTGTAGCAGGGCCTGGTGGCGCACACCTTTAGTCCTAGCACTCAGGAGGCAGAGGCAGGTGGATCTCTGTGAGTTCAGGGACAGCCTGATTTTATAGAGTGAGTTCTAGGAAGGCCAGAGCTACACAGAGAAACACTTTGTCAAAAAAAACCAAAAGCAAAACAAATAACAAAAACCAAAAACAACTTCATACTTTGGAAGTGGAAACTAAAAACAAAAGGAAAGAAGTCAATTTTCTAGTTAAGATGAAACAAACTTGATTCTGTTCCTGCCTCCTGTCTCATGTTTCATGGTCAACTTCACATTCTTTCTCTTTTCAGTGAGCAGTGAGCCTGAGAAGACCTGAAACGAGATTCTACTATCACTTTGATTCCAAGATGTCAGCCCTTGCCCCAGGAATGCTGAGTCGTCTTCTTGGTCATCAAAAGAGGAGAGAAGTGTGGAGCTAGCAGGGCTCTCCAACACTGTTCTCCCCTTCCTCTGGGCATTAGTGCCTTTGACAGTTGAAGACAGCAGTGTCCCCACCGCTCCAGAATTGGGTGGCATGAATTTTCCCCGGGCCAGCCATGGCCTATGTAACTGAATATTTTTCACACCCCATTCTCTGTGTGGAGGTGGGGCTGCTGGATGAGGTGGTTTTCTTCTTTTCACCTTTCTCCTGGAGCTGGACTCTTACTTCCTCAGGACAGACTAGCTGGACATGGTTCCACCTTCGCTCTTCCCTCTGGTCTTTGAGAAGACCCCAGTGATTTTTTAAAAGGCTTTTTGGGGGAGAGTAAGGATGATCCTACTCCCAGCCTTCTTTCTTCCTCACAAAAGGAAAAGAACAAACAGCACATGTTGTAAATTCAAGTCAGTCTCAGATAAAAGCTGTAGAAGTGTTGAGAAGAGCCCTAGTGTTTGAAGTAGAAAAGCTGTGCCCCGCCAGCAGCTGCTATCCTCCCATACTTAGGGCCAAGGGAGCAGTGAGGGGCATGGCCCCCTGCACCCTTTGTTAAACAATGGGGCAGCCTTGTTAGGAGAGTAGACCTTCTCAGCAGGGCTCTACTCACTGCCAGGTCATACAGTTATTACTATTTTGCAATTTGAAATGTATTCTAATAGTTTTTCTAAATATAAAGAATTATCAAATGATTTTAGACCATTCTCCAAAGGAGATTTCTTTGTCCTTCCCTTATTTCCAACAGTATTCTGCTCTTTGTGGAGCTCTGGTGGAGGGGGACATTTGTGTCTGTGTAACAGGCAGTCCGTATCTATGCGGTTAGAGAATATTTTCTTAAACTCCTGGGGAGCCACAGACTTCCCTCAGTAGGGTGATCGCCATGTCACCTGACCTGCCCCTTGCTTTGTTAGAGAGCTGGAAGTGGGGTCTCACAAACCCTCTCCTCTCCTGCCCGGCCTGTGGGGCGGTGCATGGTGTTGCAGGCAGGCTGTTGAAATCCCACGTTGTTACTTTTCCAGTCCGTCCTACCTTGATACCAAGTTAGCCTACCCCTAAGTAACTGTCTATATTAGACACCCCCAGCCAGTTTCTGGCTGCCTGTCTTTGCTGCCATGTTCTTTTTTACAAGAAGGAAAGAATTCTTGCTATTTTTTTTTCATAATTTACTATTTATGATGTATTTAAGTGTTGTATTCAGGACAAAGTTCTGTAAGGGGTGGGAGGGAATATTTGAGGGAGGGCTTGGATTAGGAAAAGGACATGGGGTGTCAACATTTTTATGGAGTGTTACTATTTGTCTCTTCTTTGTATTGTTGAAAATGACAAATGCGATATAAAGGAATAAATACCTGGTTTTCATGTATTAAAATTCTATCAAATACTTGACCCATTTTTAAATATTTTGACTACCCTGATAATGATGGTTTTATTACATTTTCATGCATGTACATAGTGTGCATGATCGTTCTCACCTCCCTTGTTGCCCTGTCTTTAGAGCTGTTTGTTATGGGCTTAGTTGTTGATGCTAGGGCTAAACCCAAGGAGAAAGAACTTGTGCCTGATTGCTGAGCTGCACCCAGCCTTCTTGGATCTTTTCCACATCCCCTCTGCTCCAGCTCTCTCCTCCACCCAGGTTCAGTTTGTGTTAGCATGAACAAAATCTTCACCCAGCCTTCCCATCCTTCAGCTGAAATATGATTCAAGCTGAGAGCAGTGGCTTCAGTTCCCAACTGCAGTAGTTTAAACTTGAAGAACTCTTGAGTAGATTGTAACTCAGTCTATTAACTCAAGGATTTGAGATTCTTTGTTTTGTTTTGTTTTTTTGAGACAGGGTTTCTCTGTGTAATTTTGGAGCCTGTCCTGGCTCTCGCTCTGTAGACCAGGCTGACCTTGAATTCCCAGATTCTCCTGCCTCTGCCTCTCAAGTGCTGGAATTAAAGGTATGCACCACCGCTGCCTGGCTGAAGGCTTTTTTTTTTTTTTTTCCTGGGGCCAGAAAGAGGACTCTGGTTAAGAGCACTTGCTGGTTTAGTTCCTAGCGTAGACAAGGAGCCTCACAACCCTCTGTCACTCCAGTCCCAGAGGATCTGATACCCTCTTAGCTCTGTAGATACCAAGCACATATATGATGCACATATATGCATGCAGGCAAACACTTAAACTTTTTTGTTTTTTAAAGATTTATTGTAGGGCTGGAGAGATGGCTCAATGGTTAAGAGCATTGGCTGCTCTACCAGAGGTCCTGAGTTCAATTCCCAGCAACCACATGGTGGCTCACAACCATCTGTAATGAGATCTGGTGCCCTCTTCTGGCCTGCAGACATGCACACAGACAGAATATTGTATGCATAACAAATAAATTTAAAAAAAAACAACTTTATATTTCTTTATTTCTACATTCCTTTATTTATTTATTTATTCATTATGTATACAATATTCTGTCTGTGTGTATGCCAGCAGGCCAGAAGAGGGCACCAGACCCCATTACAGATGGTTGTGAGCCACCATGTGGTTGCTGGGAATTGAACTCAGGACCTTTGGAAGAGCAGGCAATGCTCTTAACCTCTGAGCCATCTCTCCAGCCCCTATTTCTACATTCTTATTTCTGGAATCTACATTTTTATATTCTTATTCTTGAACTCTTCACTAGCTTTGCATGAATTTTTGAGCTATTTTTCTCAACAAAATACAATAACTACCCTTGTCACAGACAGAATGCTGCCTGCTGTGATGGTTCCTATCAACTAGAACACACCCAGACACCAAATTCTCACCAGGTTTTGTTGTTGTTTTGTTTGTTTTTTTTCAAGACAGGGTTTTTCTGTGTAACAGCCCTGGCTGTCCTGGAACTCACTCTGTAGACCAGACTGACCTCAAACTCGGAGATCTGCCTGCCTCTGCCTCCCCAGTGCTGAGATTAAAGGTGTGCACCACCTGATTAGAAAGACTCTTTCTTAACAATGAGCACACTAGTCCCTGGGCAAGGGGTCTTGGACTGTATAAAATAGTTTTATATGCTTGCATGTTGTAGAAGGAGCTGCAGGCAGGCCTGCCGCCTGGCTCCCAGCCTCATGGCTAGCTTATGCCCTGAAATAACAACACACAAATTGTATTCTTTTAAACACTGCCTGGCCCATTAGCTCTAGCCTCTTACTGGCTAACTCTCACATCTTGACTAACCCATTTCTAATAATCTGTATGGCTTACCGGGAAGGATTCTAGCCTACATCCATCTTGGGCCAGAGCTTCATTGCATCTGACCATAGAGGAGAGGCATGGCGATTGCCTAACTTCCCTTCTTCCCAGCATTCTGTTCTGTCTACTCCACCCACCTAAGGGCTGGCCTATCAAATGGGCCAAGGCAGTTTCCATCAGCATGTTTTCCTTCCTCTTTGTCTCCTGACTGGATACCGTATGATTAGCTGTATGTTAAATAATAAATGGCTAAGCTGGGCAGTGCTGGTGCACACTGTTGCGGAATATTTGTTTAACTATGCAAAGATGTGTTGCATTTGTTTCATTATGTAAAGATGTGTTGCTGTTTTACCTTGTTGCTGTAAGGTAACAAAAAGCTGAATAGCCAAAAGTGAGGTAGGAGGTATAAGCCGGACTTTTGGGCATGGAGAGTAAGTAGGAGGAGGGGGTTAGGCTGGGGGTGGGGAGAGAAAGAGATGCCAGGGCCCAGCCAGTCAGATATGAAGGAAGCAGGAAAGCAGGACACACAGAATGAAGAAAAGGTAAAAAGCCATGAGGTAAAACATAGATGAATAGAAACAAGTTAAATTAAGTTAAAAAGAGCTGTGGGACATGCCAAAGTTAAGGCCGAATATTCATAATTACTAATAAGTCTCCGTGTCTTTATTTGGGAGCTGGTTGGTGGCCCAAAGAAAATTCCAACTACAGCACACCTGTAATCTCAGTACTCAGGAGGCAGAGGCAGGTGGATCTCTGTGACTTTGAGGCCAGCCTAGTCTACACGGTCAATGCCAGGACAGCCAGGGCTCTACAGTGAATCCCTGTCTAGAAAGAACAACAGATGAGCTAAAGGAAGCCCTTCCTCAAGTTGCTTCTGTGTCTTGTCACAGCAGCGGGAAAAGTACCTGCCACGAAATCTCTGCCAAACTCAGAAGTTTAAATTCGGTCTCACGCAAGTTCTCGGATGTAGTGGAAAGCAGCCAGCGCCTCACATGACGGAAACACAGCTGTGCAGCTTCGTTTTCCTCCGAATCCGCACGAGCCAGCTCTCCACACTCCTCTCAGTTTTCTGGTGCCCCGATTTCCTGTCAGAATAACCCCACTAAGCTCTGCCTACATTATGCAAAAGTTCTTCTAGCCCAGAGTCCCAAATTCTTCTACATTCCCCCCCCCCCGCAAAAAAAAAACCATTTCTGTGGTAAACCAGCCACGTGACTTGTAGGCCTTTGGGATTATTATGCGGGAGGAATGTAGAAGAGTTTGAAACCCTGGGCTAGGAAAGCTGTTAACTGCTTTAGGAAGAGTGTCATGGACCATTCCTTTGGAAGCTTGGAAGATAAGAACACAGACCGTGGATTCCCAGCTCATGAAGTTGCACAGGGGATTTAGGACTGCTGTGAGCTGGGGTAAGGGCCATTCTTGTGGTGTTTTGGTCTGGAGTCTGGCTTTATTCTGCCTGTGTTTGGAGAACCCGAGTGAAGTTGAACGGGGAGATGATGGACCAGGTTTGTCTGGCTTGGGAGGTTTCAGGACAGCAGTGGGTTCACGAAGCATGAGCCTAATTAGTTTTAATAATAAAAACTCAAAACCAAACATCAAAGTAAAAGCTGAAAGATCAGAGAAGCAAAGGAACAGCCACAGTCACCTCTTACCTCTCTGACTCTGACCCCCACCTTATCACCTCCTTTCTTCACCCACCCATATCATTTCCTGTCTCCTGTTTGTACAGACATCAAGACCTCTATGGTTAACTAGTGGCAAGCTTTGTCAGAACATAAACAATTATCACAACATTTACCCCTTTTTGTCAAAAACAAAATATAGCTAGCATAGAAAAACTATATACAATAAATACAATGACTATATATAATATATGCAGTCAAGAATTACTTTAACAAGCCGGGCGGTGGTGGCGCACGCCTTTAATCCCAGCACTCCGGAGGCAGAGGCAGGCGGATCTCTGTGAGTTCGAGACCAGCCTGGTCTACAAGAGCTAGTTCCAGGACAGGCTCCAAAACCACAGAGAAACCCTGTCTCGAAAAACCAAGAAAAAAAAAATTAACAGTGTACAGTCTTGTTCAGGTAGTGGTGGTGCACGCCTTTAATCCCAGCAATCAGGAGGCAGAGGCAGGTTGATCTCTGTGAGTTTAAGGCCAGCCTGGTCTACAGAGCAAGGTCCAGGACAGGCTCCAATGCTATAGAGAAACCCTGTCTCAAAACACCAAAAACAAACAAGCTATGTCCAATCTATTAGCACTTGACAAATTCAGAGAAAATACTCTAAACTATACTGTCCTGGTGAGTCCACAGTGTTGTACCTAATTCACTTTCTATCCTAACTTGCATTTCCAACTCAAAACTATCTTTTGATGACTATCTAGTCTTCAACTCCCTCAGAGACCCGAGAAGGAAATAATATTACTTGAGTAAACAGGAAGTGCAAGCAAGCAAGTTCCAAAAAATGTGAAAATAACAGAAAGAACTGGCTTCCTGGAGAGTCACCCAAGATTCGTTGGGACATCCATCTTTGGTTTACAGGTCTAAAATATCTGGCAGACTTTTCTGTGAAACAGAGTATTCTGGAGGGCTTTCCGAACTTGTCATGGTGAAGTTGGGCAGTCACTTTCCTTTTGTACTGCTTGTCCAATTTGGACAGTATACTGTCAGTATTTGAGACAAGGCTACTTTCTTGTTCAGTGTCTAACTTTTGCCACAAAGAAGGTAAACTGCATATGGAGTTTCTTTGATGCCCATCATCTTCTCCAAAATAGATTGGTACTGCCAGGAACAGACATGTCTCATTGTCATTTAAAAAAAAACCCTATGTTATTAAAACATCTTAAATGCCATATTCTGTAGATCTCTGACTTTTATTCTGCTGAAAATGTGATTTATCAATAGACCAATTTACTCTTTTTCTTGGGACATTTTTTTTTGGATGATTTGTCCTTTTTCTTCATATGTATCATTTGTCCAGTGGTCTTCAGATTCCTTGGCTGGATGTCTTCATTCTTCTGAAAGACAAAAACAAAATCTTACCTCAACCTTATTTTGAGGAGGTTCCCTTTTGGCAACTATGTCTGAGCAAATGAAAAAATATTTGTTAGTTTTATAGGTTAGTTTAGATTGAATGGCTACATTGTTTGATGAGGTAACACCTCTTCTAATCAAGAGGTCTCTCTTGTTCAAATCTATAATTTATCAATTTTGATGGTATCTATAGCTTTTCTTCCTCTGTGGAAACAAAAGCAAAACCCTTTCCCCAACATAAAACATATCCTGGTTTCCATTCTGAGGTCAGTACATCTTTAAAATATATTGGCTGATTTAATTCTGTAGTTTTTCTACTATCCAATGTCTCTCCACAGCTGTTGTCTCTTTCTCATTTAGCATTTAAAAAATTCAAAGTTAATAAAGCATTATGCAAAAAATAAAAATATTACAAGATAAAGTATATTACAGGTATACCACACAATCCTACAGGGCAAGTAGTTATAGAAAGACCAAATCAAATTCTAAAGGATAGGCTTAATGAACAGAAAGGAGTAATAAAGATCCCCAGAAAAAGATTGTATAATGCTTTATTTACTTCCTGCTGTCTGGGGGTTGATGGTATCTTTAGGGGATTCTGAAAGGAAAATTTGGGTTAATTATTAAGTCCTAGGAGAAGAAGCTGTATCATTCAATCTATGCATCATGGGAAAGTACAGAGCTTGTCTCAGGTCCTTGATAGAGGAGTCTGTGCAGCTGGATCATCTCAGCTTGAAATTGTTCTAGCAGGTTGTAGTCTAAAGCCGATCTTTAAGCGGTGCTATCAGCTGAATGGCATCATATGAACCAGGTGGGATCCTTGTTGTGGAGCCCCATCTTCTTCCTGGAGACATCAAGATTACTGTAGGAATATTTACTGTTCACTGCGGAAAACTTAAACATTATTCATATCACAGAAAGTTTGAATTTAAATAGACATATATTCAATGAAAAGTCCAAGGAGATAAAAATAGGTATGAGGCTGGGCGATGGTGGCGCATGCCTTTAATCCCAGCACTCAGGAGGCAGAGGCAGGCGGATCTCTGTGAGTTCAAGATCAGCCTGGTCTACAGAGCAAGTTCCAGGACAGGCTCCAAAGCCACAGAGAAACCCTGTCTCGAAAAAACAAAAAAAAAAATAGGTGTGAGGAGAAGTAGAATTTTTGAAAGCAGAGTTTTGATAACTTTAGTCCCTAGGTTTTTATTTTCCTTCTGTCCCACACCAGGTGGCTCCTGATATGAGACAGAAACTCTGAGTTTTTCTTTTAACAACATGCTTGGATTTAGAGAAGGAGAGTCGCCATCCAACTCCAAAGCTGGAGTTTTTAAGTGAGTCATGAGGACCATTATACTGAGAAGTAGGGAGATGTGTATGTTTAGATAGTGAAATTTTACTCTGCAGAGAATATTGGTACCATAAGTCAGATTTCTTTTTGCTTGGTGATTCTTTCTGGATAGCTATCTTTTCTTCTTTAAGCATCAAGATGTCCAAAGTCTCTTGACTTTTAAAAGATCGGTATTTTCTATTTTCCTGCAAAGATAAGAACAGAGCCCTTCCCCAACCCTTATAAGGTTCCCTTACTACCACCTGTATGATTGTCATCTCTGTGGATGAGCTGTCATTTCTCTTTCCCAAGAGGTTTCTCTTTTTCAAACCAAATCTTGATTAATTTTGATGGTAACCATAGCTTTTCTTCTCCCGTGGAAACAAGAGTTAAACTCCTTCCCCAACATAGCACATCTTCTAGTTTCCATTCTGAGGTCAACACATCCTTGAAATACACTGGCTGATTTAATGCAAAAGTTTTTTTTTCCATTATCCAATGCCTCTCTGCTGCCATTGTTCCTTTTTCATTAGCATTAAGAAAATTCAAGGCTAATAAAGCATTATGCAATCTATTTCTGGGGGTCGTTTTTATCCTTTTCTGTTTAATATATCCTTTATAGTTTGATTTGATCTTTCTATAACTGCCTGACCTGTAGGATTGTGTGATACACCTGTAATATGCTTTATATTATAATAAGCAAAAAAAACTGTTTCATTTTCTCTTGGAATTTTTGATTTATCCTACATGGTTATTCTATCATTCAGAGCAGTATTGTTTTTTTATAGCAGACACTGGACTTTCTAATTTTCCTGGGGAGGCATGTCCTTTACAGTGACTGGGAATGACTGGAACACGTTTGACTTGGGGGCCTGCAAGAGACCCTCATGGAGTTTCCCAGTGATAATGGGTTGCCTTGTTTGTCTCTTTTTGTTCTACAGTCATTGGTCCAGTCAGGCTTTGCCGCATCTTCTGCATCACCTAGAAGGTTGGGGCCTTCTATTTGGGTGATTCCCAGAATAAACATTATTTCTGGCAATGCTTTGTCTACAATCCCTTCTCAGATGGCCTATTCTACCACAATTAAAGCATTTGGTGTTTTGATGTTTCTTCATACCTTTGGATCTCCTATCCCTAGCCTCAGTGTTACAGTCAAAGGACTCAACATTGGCTGTGTGTAGGATCCATTTGTCTATCAGTACTGATCTAACCATCAAGAGCCCAAGTATCTTTTTGCATTCTAAGTTAGCATTTTCAAAAGCAAAAGACTCAATGAGTACTTGCCTAACTTCTGGCTCTGCTATCCTAATTGTACAGCTTTTGTTAATCTTTGCAGAAAGTTGCTAAACAGTTCTCTTGGGCCTTGTATAACCTTAGTATATGATTCAATTATTTTTCCTGATTCTTGAATCTTGTCCCAAGCATTCAAGGCTGCTGTATAGCACAGGGACCTGTGCAAGGGCCCCCAAAGCATTTTCCAATGGCAAAGGGTTACCTTTTCTGTCCTTGTTGATCCACATTCATTGGTCCAGTGTTGGCCTTTGCCACACCTTCTGTATACTTCAGAAAGGAGAGGTGTTCTGTTTGGATTATTCTTAGAAAAGAATATTGTTTCTAGGAATGGTGTGCCTAAAATCCCCATTTAGGTGACCTTGTTCACCAGAACACCTGATATTTTTATTTTTCCCCAAACCTCTGGAAATCACCCCTCCTTTCCAAGTATCACCACAGTCATGAGATTCAATATTTACTATCTCAGAAAGCATTCCTCTGTGGGTGCTGATCTTGCCTTTAAAGACCTAATTACCCTTTTGCATTGTGAATTGGCATTTTCAAAAGTCAGATATTTAATTATTATTTGTCTAGCTTCTGAATTTGGCATCATTCTATTTACTGCAGAAGTCAATCTTTGTTAAAAAAAAAAATAGTGAAGGTTTCTTTTGGGCCCTGTATAACTTTAGTAAATGACTCAGTCCTCCTTTTGATTTTTTTGTTTGTTTGTTTGCTTTTGTTTTTCGAGACAGGGTTTCTCTATAACAGCTTTAGCTGTCCTGGAACTAGCTCTTGTAGACTAGGCTGGCCTAGAACTCACAGATATCTGTCTGGTCTACAAGAGCTAATTCCAGGACAGGTTCCAAAGTGACAGAAAGAACCTGTCTCAAAAAAACAAATAAAAAATTCCCAATAATCTCACCAAATCTGCAGCTGATGGTGATGAAGAAGATGATGAAATGTGAGGTGCTACTGCTGCGTAGAAGAGCAGAAGCCCAAGAGGGTTTTCAAGGCAGCTACTGTAAGACTTTAAGACACTCCTAAAGCCATTTCTTAATCCTCTCGGCCTCCGTGCCATAGTGCTTCCCCTCCTCCCCTGGGAACCAAGGACCTAACAGCTACACTCGCACGTACTCAGTTCCTGAACAATTACCCATATACGTATGTTTTGGTTCGGTCCCCTGGGAAACGGGGTCAAAATGACCTCTTACCTCATCTGATCTAGCAACAGCTCTCCAGTCAATTATTGGTAATAGCCCTTTCAAATAAGCCAATCAGAATAGTCAAAGAACAACCCCCCTTGCTTCTGTGGCCCCTTTAAAAGTAGACTGTACCCACTATTCAAGGTCCCTTGGCTTCCCAAATGCTGGGGGACCCTGTCATGACAGAATTAATAAAATCCTCATGCTTTTGCATTGGCTGTGGTGTGTGAGATGGTCTCTGGGGGCAACTCCTTCTCGGTGTTTGGACGCTAGAGTCCAACATTTGGTTCCCTGACCGGGAATCGAGTCGCTCCCAGACACAGTCTAAACCCAGTTGGAGGTATAAAGAAACGAGCTCATTTTTATGTTTGTCTGTTTGTGTATTGTGTTTCTGTTTCTGTGTAATTGTGAATGAGTAAATTTGAAGAAATATTGTACCTGCGCAGGGCTAGTATTTGAAGGGGACCAGGCAGTGGGACAGACATGTCCGGGAACACTCCCTGGGCCAGCCGTGGAGGATGCTTCACTGGCAATTTGTGAAACTAGGACCGACCAGGTCATCTTAGTTTCTAGGGAGTGTGGCCCTTATCACCCACTCCCTTCCAGGTTCATATCAGTTTGTTGCCACGCGGCTTCTGATTTTGAGTCTATGTCTGTCTTTTTGTTCTTGTGTATTTTCAGTTCTACACCAGAGTGGTGGTGAGAGCACCAGCTTCTGGTTTTGAGTTTATGTCTGTCTCTTTGTATTTTTTGTTTTTGTATGTCGGTTTGTCTTTGTTAAAATCCACCTGCAGGAATTCAGAACCTGGCACTGGCCCCCTGGCCATCATCAGTTTCCCTGATTCCAAAAGCAGCCCCACTGCTGGAGGAGGTGATGGCTGCCCTTCCCCAAGCCCTTTGTCTTCTCTCTTTCCTGTACAGGAGCAAAAGAAACCCAGAATCCAGGCACCTCCGGTTCTTCCTGATATCCAGCCGAGCATGGCAGACTTCTCCCTCCTCCTCCCCCAGAGGAAGCACTTTGTTCCTGAGGAGCCCCGCTGGTGGGGCACTAGCCCTGAAAACTTCAGTACTCAGTGTCTATGCTGGGACAGGGGAGGGATGTCCACTAGAGAGAGTGATCTCCCAAGCATTCCCCCTTTGCTCAGTAGCAGGCCAATTACAATACTGCCTTTTTCTGCCTCTAATCTTTACTTATAACCCTTCCTTTTCTCGGGACCCTCAGGCCATGACCGGGCTTATAGAATCTGTTCTGGTTATTCATCAGCCCACTTGGGATGATTGCCAGCAGCTCTTACAGGTGCTCCTAACCACAGAGGAAAAAAGAATGTCCCAGGAGCTGATAGCAGGCCAACCCAATCACCGAACAAGATAGAGGATGGGACACCTTCCCTCTGACTTGACCTGAATGGGACTTCAATACTCCAGCTGGTAGGGAGCAGCTCCGTCTTTATTGCCAGAGTCCAGTTGGCGGATCTAAAAAAAAAAAAAAAAAAAAAAGGAGGGGGTTGCAAAGCACCCCACTAATTTGCTAATTTGGCTAAGGTAAAAGCAATAGTACCCCAGAGTTCAGGACAGGTAAAAAGGATAAACAAAACCAAATTAGCCTTTGGAATCTGACACTAGAGACTGGGTACAGCTCCTTCCCCTAGCCCTGTTCTGTGTACGAAACACCCCGTCTCAGCTTGGACTAACCCCCTATGAGATCCAATATGGGGGAACCCCTCTTAGTTTCCTAAGGCCCCTCATGACCCGTTTGTTCACAAACCCCATCTGCAGGCGCGGTTGAAGGCTCTCCAGATCTCAGAGCCCAGGCATAGAGACCCCTGGCCACCCTGACACCTGGAAATCTCGCATTCGTTCCAGAATTGACGCCTGGGGTATTCCGGAGGGACATGAGAAAAGCTGCAGCACCCCACAGCCAGAACAGCAGCTGCCCGCTCATACCTGCAATCCACGCCTCCTCAAGCCCTTGCTTTGATACCCTTGCCCTTGCCTCATCTGACTAATATCTCAAGATTGAGATATTTGACCAAATAAGAGGAGGGAATGTAAGACTTTAAGACAATCCTAAAGCCATTTTTGAATCCTCTCAGCCTCTGTGCCATAGTGCTTCCCCTCCTCCCCTGGGAACCAAGGACCTAACAGCTACACTCGCACGTACTCAGTTCCTGAACAATTACCCATATACGTATGTTTTAGTTCGGTCCCCTGGGAAACGGGGTCAAAATGACCTCTTACCTCATCTGATCTAGCAACAGCTCTCCAGTCAATTATTGGTAATAGCCCTTTCAAATAAGCCAATCAGAATAGTCAAAGAACAACCCCCCTTGCTTCTGTGGCCCCTTTAAAAGTAGACTGTACCCGCTATTCAAGGTCCCTTGGCTTCCCGAATGCTGGGGGACCCTGTCATGACAGAATTAATAAAATCCTCATGCTTTTGCATCGGCTGTGGTGTGTGAGATGGTCTCTGGGGGCAACTCCTTCTCGGTGTTTGGACGCTAGAGTCCAACACTACCTAGTTTGGCAGCAGCCAAGGAGGGGGTCCAAGGAAAGCCCACAACTCTCTGTCTGAAAAGTGCACACAGGAGATCACGGGGAAGAAGTACATGTGTGGAAGCTGCATAGCAGGGAGGTGAGGACCTAACTCCCCGCAAGCATCTGTGGAGTTTGCAGCAGAGAGGCTGCAACAGAAAAATCCCAGACTCACTCGGAGGGCTTTGGGAAAGGAAAAGGAATTGTCAACCCATCCGGCGGGGCATTGACTCTGGTCCCAAGCAGCTCTGGACTGTTCAGGTGACTGCAAAGCCACAAAGGTGAATTCATGCCCCAAGAGTTGGACGCCAGATGAAGCATGCTCCTAATTAGTCTTAATAATAAAAACTTGGAGTCAAATACTGGGGTAAAAGCTGAACAATCAAAGAAACAAAGGAACAGCCACAGGCTCAAGCTGGTGCCGAGGAAACAGCTGGGATTGCTAAGGAGATTGACAACACTGGGGAGAAGCCTGGGACCCCGGGAAATGTCTGAAGACACAGGCTCATTCATCAGACTCCTCAGGACCCAAATTTGTTTAAAGAAAGTCTGGAGTTGGGGGAGGGGGAGCTTAGTGGGGAAGAGCGCTCGCTGCTCTTCTGGAGGACCTGAGTTCTGTCGCCAGCACCCACAGCCACCTGTCACTCCAATGCTAGGGGATCCAATGTCCTCTTCTAACCCCTGAGGCACCTGCACACGTGTGCGCACACACACATCTTTAAAAAAGCATTTCTGCCTCTTGAAAGCAAACGCATAGGGAAGTATTTCCCTAAGGTCAGCACACTGCTGTAGTTCAGGGGGCAAGCACAGGAACTGACATCGGGACTTGGGAATAATACCCACCTGGCACTGGTTCTGAAGGCATGAAAGACGCGAGATTTGTGGAGATGTGGAGAGCAACTGAGGCGGAGTCACTTTGGAGAGGCCCTGAGAGGCTATTACAAGATGCTGCGGAGGTGGAGCTTCGGTTGCAGTGGAGATCCCAGGGTCCTGGAAATGGCCAGGACTGGGCCATGTCTGCCAGCGAGGGCTGCACTCTGGAGTGGAAGAACCCAGGAGAGAAACTGTTGCTGCAGGTGGCAAAGCTGGAATGGTGGAGCTACCAAGATTCTGGAGTCCGGCTGATTAGATGACAAACTCCAGATGCCTCACTTAGAGCTGAAACATTCCGTGTTTTCCCTTCTGGAGTTTCTTCTTTGTTTCAGTTTTTTGAAACAAAGTCTCTACATAGCCCAGATTGTCCTAGAACTCACTATGTAGAGTAAACCTGTCTTGAACTTGAATCCCTCTGATTCTGCCTCCCTACCTGGGATTCTCCCTGCCTGAGGCAAGGCTTTTTTATTATAGTACTGGCTGCTGGAGCTTGTCATGTAGACCAGGTTGGCCTGGTTTCACACTCACAGAGAGCCTCCTTCCTTTGCTGCCCAAGTGCTGGGATTATAGACGTGCACTACTATGCCTGGCTTGAGAGTTTTAGCTTTTTGTTTGTTAGTTTTTCGAGACAGGGTTTCTCTGTGTAGACCAGGCTGGCCCATAATTCAGAGGGATCTACCGCCTCTGCCTGCCGAGCGTTGGGATTAAAGGCGTGTGCCAGCACCTGGCAGATGCTGTGCTTCCTAATAAGCTTGTTTGGCCTGAGTCATGAGCTTGCGTGAGGCCTCCTTGGTCCCAGCTACTGTTGTGTCTCCCTTATTTCTCATCCACTCCTCCCACTCGGCATCTCGCCATTAGGGACCCTTATTCCTGGGAGTTTGGGTCAGTGATGTTTTAATTGTCAACTTGACACAACCTAGAAGTATCTGGGAGAAGGACCTCTGAGAATGCCTGTGAGTGATTATCTCAATTACATTGGTTGATGTGGAGGGAAGCAACCAACCATTGTGGGTGGTACCATTCCTTGAGCCTAGGGATTCTGGGCTATATGTATATAACGGTGTGAGCAGACCGAGGGTGTTTGTGTCCATTTATTGCTCCTTTCTCTTGACTGTGGCTACGGTATGACTAGCTGATACAACTTTCTACCGCACTGACGAACTGTAACCTGGAGTTGTGAGTCAGAAGCCCTTTCAGCTTTAAGGTCCTCTGTCAGTGTATTTTACCTCAGCAACAGGAACGGAAACCAAGACACAATACCAATATAATCATCACAACCTTGCTAAAAGGCCAGCAAGATGGCTCAGTGGGTGAAGCCCCTTGCTAACGAGATTGACAAGCGGAGTTTGATCCCCAGGGCCCCCCTGGTGGAAGGGAAGATCTGGCTCCCACCAGTTGTCTTTTGACCTCCACACCACACTGCGGTACTTGTGATACATGCAGATGGAGAACACACATATTCAGGCAAACACACACACACAACATAAATAAAATTCAGAAATAAATGGGGGCTGGAGAAATGGGTCCGTGGTTCAGGGTACTTGCTGCTGGGTTTGGTTCCCAGCACTCCTACGGAGCCTCATACCCACCTGTAGCTCCAGCTTCAAGGAAACTGACTTCTGGCTTCTGAGGACCCCTGAATTCACATGTGTATGCCCCAACTCAGACACCACACGTCTGGTACACATACATACATAAAGGCAAAAACACTCATACATATAAAATAGTAAAATAGACCCTATAAAAAAAGAAAAACTACAATCATAAAAGAAGCAGAACAAAGCCAGGTGTGGTGGCACACGCCTTTAATCCTAGCCCTGGGGAGGTGGAGGCAGGTGGATCTGTGATAGCCTGAGTTGTGACACAGAGGAATCCTGTCTGGGGTGGGGGGCAGAACAAATAAATAAGTTTTATTAAAGGAGAGTTTACTAAAAATCTATAAAGTGTTTGCAACAGACACCACTACCAGAATTTCCAGTTGTATTTTTTTTTTTTTTTGGTGGGGATAGTTTTTGGTTTGTTTGTTTGTTTGTTTTTGGTGTTAGGAGTTGAAATTGGGGCTCGGTTGTGTTCATAGGCACCTGCTCACTGAGGCATTCCTGCAGTACTCTTGTTTTTTCATTCTTAGACTTGGCTTTACAAGACAAAGTTTCTCCCTGGCTCTCCTGAACTCACAGAGATCCACCTGCTTCTGGAGCGCAGAGATTAAAGGCGTGCGCCGCCACCACCACCCTGAGGTTGTAAGTGTTTATAGCAGTTGGATAAACAAAGTACAATGGGAAACGGAGAGTTAGAATGGAACTTGCTCTGTAGACTGGTCTCCAACTCACAGAGATTGATCCGACTCTTTTTTAAAAAAATCATGCTTGAACTGTCATATCCACAGTAGTGCGTGCGTGCATGCGGGTCTGTGTGTGTGTGTTTGAGACAGTCTCACTATGTAACTATGGAGCCCAGGTTGGCCCCGAAACGAAACTGCAGTTCCGATCTGGGTAGCACTTGGGAGGTGAAGGTAGAGGGGGACCAGGAGTTCAGCCTCAGTTCCACAGAGAATTCTCAAACGGCAACAACAAAACCTCAAATAAACAAAAAGAGCAGAGGAGGGGGTAAATCACAACCCTCCTGTCTCAGATTGCAGAGTGCTGACTGGCGAGTGTCACCAGGCCCAGCTGTGCAGAGAACTCACAGCTGCTCCACAGCGTCCGGAAGCAGCTGGGGGACCCTGCAGAAGCTAATTCTGCCGCGGAGGTAGCTGGCACCGCTTCCGCGTCTGCGGGGCCTACAAGTCCCAGAACGCATCGCGGGGCGCGGAGGCGGGGCGGCGGGGCGGAGAGGAGGCCGAGTTTTGTGATTGGCGAGGAGCTCCAGGCCAATCGGAGGCACTGTTGTTTGCCAGTCCAGGAGCGGGTCCGCAGAGGGAAGGTGGCAAGATGGTGTTGGAGAGCACTATGGTTTGGTGAGGAGCTTTGGACCTGGCCGGGGGCCGTGTCCGGGTCGCGGGTGCGCACGGCGCCGAGGCCCGAAGGCCTGGGGTGGGGACCGGGTCGCAAGGCGATGTGGCCTTGGGGCTCACGGGAGACAGGCCGGCGACTCCCTGAGTCATCCCGGCCCAGGAACGCAGGCCTCGGAACCCTGGTTTCCCACAGCAGCCTTTAGGTTGGTTCTCGGACCCTGCCCTCCATGCCGCCCTAAAGGAATGAGGAGCAGAGGCCAACCGCCCCATCCACCCGTCTCCGACTTCATTGCCTTTCCCTGTACTTTTTCTCTCTTGAACCTATACCAGCATTCAGGGAAGATGGTCCTTCATTTCATCACGAGTCGGAAGGCCTTTGGGTGATTTGCTCGGGTCACACAACTTTTAGTGGTTGTGATACGCAGGCGTCAAAAGCTACCGTACAATGCTCTTCTCCGATGAATTAATGCGATCAGTTTGATACTTGGCATGAGTACCTATTGTGAATTGGATTAGAAGCTGAGGAAAAGAAAAATAATAAATTTTTAAAAAGTCAAGATGAGGACATATATTTCTTCAGGGCTACAAGAGGGTTTTGTTTTTGTAGATACTGGGAATTGAGTCCTGAGCTTTGGGAATGCTCAGGAATGAGCTACAGCCACACCCCTTCTTTACTGCATTTATTATGTGTCATCATTATGATTTTTTAGATGGAGTTTTGACACTGTAGCCCAGGCTGACTTTGAAGCTTTATTCGAGAAGATGCGTAGGCTGGCCTTGAACTTGCAATCCTCTGTTTCCACCTCCCAAGTATGTAGGATTATAAGCCTGAGTCATCAGGCCCATGTTTCTCTTTGGAGATAGGCTAGCTGCCAGCTAAAATACAAGGTGAGCCAGACTTGATGGCTCAAGCTTGTATTTCCAGCACTTTGGAGGTGAGGCAGGGGAATTCCGTGAGTCAGGATGCCTAGGAAGACTGCCTCAAAACAGCACAACCAGAATGCCCAGCTAAATTTGAATTTCAGGCAAATAGTGCATAGTTTTTAGTATAAAAAGTGATTTTAATACAACCCAGATGTTGCTTTTAAAAGTTGTTTGGTTTGGAGAATGCCTCGATGGTAAGAGCCCTTGCTGTTCTTGCAGAGGACTGGGGTTCAGTTCCCAGCACTCATATTGTACTGTTCTCAGCCCCTCCTTGTCAGCCCAGAAGATCCAGTGCCTTTGACCTCTGTAGGTGTGTGTGTGAGATCTTAAAAGTCACTTGTTAAATGTCTGAAATTAAAATTTTATCTCAAGTCCCATATTTTTGTCTTCTAAGTTTGTGCACTTCTAGAAGAGAACATGTTAAGGGAGAAAGAAGACAAGTTTGGAACCCAGCATCTGTTTTCTGGCCCCAACCTTTCGCACACTGGGAGAATTGTAGTGACTTCTGTGTGGTACTTACTGGAGTGCCATGGCATTTGGGACTCCTCGGAACTTGAGCTGTGAAGAGAGCTGCTTAAATAAAAAGCCCCGTGTTGGGGATGTCGAGCAGGGTGACTAACAGATGATTGATGGAAGGTGGAAGGGATCACTGTAGGAAGAAGTTAGGACCAAAGAGCTCGTATTCAGTTCTATAACTCGGGGGCTGATGGAGGCAGACTGTTGTACAGATTGGCATTGATTTGAAAATACTGATCTGGCCAGGTGTTGTACACACCTGTCATCGTGGCACAGAAGAGGTTGAGACAGAAAGATCATGAGTTTGAGGCCAGCTTGGAACATAATGAGATCCTGTTTCTACCCCCTCTCCCCAAAAGAAAGTTTAGAGTGCTGTGTTAAACGACCACAGGCATCAGCCATCGGTGCCGTTGCCCAGGCACAGAACGGTGAGAGCCCTTGTTTTCCCTGAGGGTCCTGCATTTCTAGGCACCAGTCTTCTGTAGGGAGCTGTTTTAAAATGCATGTGTTGTGATGTTTGTCTTGTCTTTCTCTTTCTTTCTTTCTTTCTTTCTTTCTTCTTTCTGTCTATCCGTCCTTCCTTCCCTACTTCTTGTTCTTTGTTTTTGTTTTTTGAAACAGTTTCTCTGTAACAGCCATGGCTGCCCTGGAATTCACAGAGATCCGCCCGCCTCTGACTCCTGAGTGCTGGGATTAAAGGCGTGCACCACCAGCACCTGCTATACTCTTTCCTTGTTAGTTTTTTATGCATGGTATCACGCTTGGGCAGTGTGGAACTCAATGGAGCTCTGTTTGTGTTGTTAGGTCATCTCAAGTCAGATGTGCTGCCACATACCTGTAACCAGCACTTAGGAGGTAGAGTTGGGAGGATCAGTTCACAGTCATCTTCAGCGTGGAAAACTCATCCTCTTTCTAAGGGAGACCGAGGGTGAGGGAGAGGGGTGGGGAGGGGACAGGGATGGATCTCAGCATGTTGCCCAGGCTGACTCCCAATCCTGGATTCAAGAAATCCTTTCCTTGACTTCCTAAGTAGCTGAGCCTGCAGGTATGCTCTGTTGCCTGGCCTGTATTTGAGAGGTGGGTCAATTGATTTTGCAGTATTGGGAACCAAAGCCAGGGTCTTGTTGATGCTAGGCAAGCACCTTACCACAGAACTGCACATTAAAATTATGATCGGGAAAGTTCAGGTAATACCGGAAGCCCAATTTTGTTACGATTTTGGGGGTGAAGGATTGCATGCTGCTGAGGGAACGCATATTACCCCATGCATATCAAGCTGGAGATAGGGAAAGTTGGGCAGTCGTGTGGTGTTTTGTTTGGCTTGGGAGACAAGATCTTGCTGTGTAGCCAGGCGGTGGTGGCGCACGCCTTTAATCCCAGCACTTGGGAGGCAGAGGCTGGCGGATCTCTGTGAGTTCGAGACCAGCCTGGTCTACAAGAGCTAGTTCCAGGACAGGCTCCAAAACCACAGAGAAACCCTGTCTCGAAAAACAAAACAAAACAAAAAAAATCTTGCTGTGTAGCCCCACTTGGAGTTCCCTGTAGTTGTCCTGCCTCTGGAATACTGGGACTGACATTAACAGTGGTGTTTTAAGGGGTACATGCATGGGTGGTGGGGTGTGTTTTCCTCCGGTAGCCACTCCGCAGTGCAGTGGCTTTGGTCACTGTCACTTTTCTCCCCCTCTCCCTTTCGTGATCTGCCCACCTCCCTCAGCCGCTCGTTGGTCTTGCCCACAGCCCTTGCACTGAGCTGTCCCATCCAAACCATGCCGAAAGCCTCTATTGTTCTTATTTTTGGACTTGCTACTTTATTTGACCTGTTGAAGCTGTGGAACCCTGGGAGGAGAGACCCAGTTCCCTGTAGTTGTCCTGTGACTAGCATGTGCATGCTGTGGCAAGCATTTGCCACATACTTGTCTTGCCCTCCAAGTAATAAATGAAATGAAAGAGTGAAGTAACCGGACCTTCGAGAAAGAAGCAACTTTCTCAGAGAAAAAATTACCCAGGGGTAGAGTGATATTCAGTGCTCAGAGAGCGCAGGCTGCTCTTACATGGGATACAACTTCAATTCCCAGCAGTATGTTGTTTCCAACCGTCTAACTCCAGTTCCGGCTCATCCAGTACCTGCTCCTGGCTTCACAGGGTCTGAGGACACACAGAGACAGACAACCATACATACAAATGCAGTTGTCAGAAAGTTAAGTGGCAGAATGAGAAGAGCCTGTGTCTCAGCACCACCTGATATCCAATAAATCATCCCCTACCATTTGCGGTTCTAGTTATTATCAGGTAAAGCTTTCTAAGGTGGAAAAAGTTATCACTGAGCCAGTTTTGCTTTCGAGGAAAGTACCTTGTTCTGGGCACTGCGCTCTTCCCTGAACACAGGTGTCAGTGGCTGGAAGAACTCCCTGAGACCTCAAGGGTCATCAAGAGTTGGTCCCGGACCAGAGATGTGTGGCTCAATAGTAGATTGTGTGACTGATACCTCCACCCCCAAACCAAAAGGCAGGGAAGCCAGAGTCTATATTTCATATTATCTAGATCTTGGGTTTTTTGTTTTGTTTTATCGGGTCTCATATAGCCCAGATTGGCCTCAAACTTATAATGTAGTTGAGGCTTGCCATGAACTCTTGATCCTCCTAGCTCCATCTTCGGAGTTCCTGGGTTACAGCTGTGTGCTGCCGCGCCTGGCTTGTGTGCTCTGTTAAGATAGAAAGTTCCAGGTGACCCTGCGTTCTAAGCCTGAAGCCACTGCTGTGCCACAGCGTGTCTGGCAGGAGGTGTTGAAGGGTCCCCTATCTGTAGAATATGTTTTGGGGGATCCTCCATTGTTGTGTCTCCCTCTCCCCGTCTTGACAGCGTGGACAACAGCGAGTACATGCGGAATGGAGACTTCCTTCCCACCCGGCTGCAGGCCCAACAGGATGCTGTCAACATCGTGTGTCACTCAAAGACTCGAAGCAATCCTGAGAATAACGTGGGCCTCATCACCCTGGCCAAGTATGTGGGACCCAGGAGTGGGGCTCTGAAGGTGGGTGGTGTTGCCATGTTGGGTCTGTAGGTGGCTGACCTTATGTTGGTAGTACAGGCTGTTTTTACCCTTCCCCGTGTTTTCCCCTCCTCCTGTGGTCAGCACAGCCTGTTGGGTAGGGAGGATTTACTAACACCCCCCCACCCCCCCACACACACAGGTTTTTCCCTCTGCCCTGGCTGTCTTCAGACTTGCTGTGTGCCTCAGGCTGCCTTGGACTTGGGTGGACCTCCTCTTGTCTCCCAGGCCTGCACCACCATGCTCAGCTTTTAACTTTTTCTTGTCATTTTGATGCTAAAGGTGACCCCAGTCTCCTTTGTGCGAGGCAAGGGCTCTGCCGCTTAGCTCCAGCCCCAACCTTTGGGATTTTCTTTTTTTCTTGTTTAAAATTTATTTATTTTGTATTTCATGTATATGAATATTTGTCCTGCATCTATATATATGCACCATGGGCATGCATGGTGCCCACAGGGGTCAGAAAAGGGGTTCAGGTTCTCTGGAACTGGAGTGTGGGTGCTGGGAAATGAAGCTGGAGCCTCTATAAGAGCAGTAAGTGCTCTTAACCAATGAGCTATATTGTCAGTTCTTTTTTTTTTTTTTTTTGAGACAGGGTCTCATATAGCCTTGGCTGGTATCAGACTCAGATCTGCTGCTTCTGCCTCCCCAGTGCAGATTAAAGGCTTGTACCATTTTGTCCTTCAGGAGACTCTATCTTAAAAATGATAAAAGTTGTTTTTAAGGTCTCTAAAGAAAACGTGAATAGCCAGGTGGTGGTGGTGCACACCTTTAATCTCAGTACTCAGGATGCAGAGGCTGGCAGATCTCTGAGTTTGAGTCCAGCCTGGTCTGCAGAGCAAGTTCCAGGACAGCCAGGACTACACGGAGAAACCCTGTCTCGAGAAATCCCCCAAAAGAAAAGAGGAATGGGAGTGGTTGGGAGGCACTGTGTGTCTGAGCTCACCAAAATGCTTTGCTCTCACCTAGTGACTGTGAAGTGCTGACCACACTCACGCCCGACACTGGCCGCATCCTCTCCAAGCTCCATACTGTCCAGCCCAAGGGCAAGATTACCTTCTGCACCGGCATTCGTGTGGCCCACGTGAGTCCTGCCGCCTCCCTGCTGTGAGGATCAGTGCTCATTTTTCTTGAGAACTGTAATCTAGAGCTGGATAGAGCAAGACGAGAGATGGCCTAGAGCAGCGGTTCTCAGCTCCTCACACTGCGACAAGTCTTCATGTTGTGAGGACACCAACCACACAATTATTTGTGTTGCTGCTTCATAGCTGTAATTTTGCTACTGTTTCGAACTGTACTGTAAATACCTGTGTTTTCCAGTGGTCTTAGTGACCCCTGTGAAAAGGTCACTCGACCCTCAACCCCTGTGGTGAGCCACGGGTTGAGAAGCACTGACCTAGAGCACGCTTACTCAGTATAGACAGGGTGGGACAGGAGGACCGTGAGGGATGTGAGGGAGGCCTGATCTGCGTGATTGGTCAACGTGACCGTGATGGAAGGAAGAGGAGGGGCAGGGGACACAGGGAGGAGCTGATGCTTCCTGTGGTTGATGGGAACTTCTTTTGCTTTCCAAGCTGGCCCTGAAGCACCGGCAGGGCAAGAATCATAAGATGCGCATCATCGCCTTCGTGGGGAGCCCAGTGGAGGACCAGGAGAAGGATGTGAGTCCGCGGCCTCAGGCAGAGCCTGCATTTGGGAATTCCCCCACCTACTTAGAATCTGGGGGAAAGGTGGATGTCTGATTTCAGTCTTGTGTCGACCTTTGGTCGGCTGCTGAATTTCTGTGTGTTTTGTGAGGCAAGTTCGGTGCTTAATATATAGAATCAATTTCTTGGTTTTCTTACTTTCTTCTCAGCTGGTAAAACTAGCCAAACGCCTCAAGAAAGAAAAAGTGAACGTTGACATCATCAATTTTGGGGAAGAGGTAAGTCTGGATTGTAGAGCATGGGATCTGATCCATTGGTTATGAACAGGACCCTCCTTTCCTGGAGTAGAGGCCCTGGGACTCTGGAGACTGCTGGGAGCAGTGAGTGAAGGAGGGGTCTGTCTTGTGCTCTCTGCCCCGCAGGAGGTGAACACAGAGAAGCTCACGGCCTTTGTGAACACGCTGAATGGCAAGGACGGAACCGGATCACACCTGGTGACAGTGCCCCCTGGGCCCAGCTTGGCTGATGCCCTCATCAGTTCTCCTATTCTAGCTGGTGAAGGCGGTGCCATGCTGGGGCTCGGTGCCAGTGACTTCGAGTTTGGAGTAGACCCCAGTGCTGATCCTGAGTTGGCTCTAGTAAGCAGATGCTGACCTGGTCTGTTCTCTCTGTAGATGCCCAGCTCGTGGGCTGGGTCATCCTGGGCACTCCCATGCCATCCTTTCCTTCTCTTAGCTCTGTCTGCAGGGCTCTGGCTTGTTCCTTTTCCTGGTGACGCCCCAGGCCCTGTCCTGCTGCTTCCATTTCCCCTTCTCATCTCTCAGCAGTTCTCTTCCTGCGATTACGATAAACCAGAGGGTGCCCTCCTGTTTTCTCCAGCCACAGCAGTGCCCCAGTAGTCTATCTTGTCTTCTCTTTTCCAGGCTCTTCGTGTTTCTATGGAAGAGCAGCGGCAGCGGCAGGAGGAAGAGGCACGGCGGGCTGCTGCAGCCTCTGCTGCCGAGGCTGGAATTGCAACGTCTGGGACTGAAGGTGAAAGAGGTGGATTCTGAAGTCCCGGGCCTGAGGATGTAGCCATTTTAAGCTAGGCTTGGGTAGTGGCACAGCCAGCCCTGTGGGATGTTCACTAGGTCTTCCTTGCCCTTCTGTTCTTTCCCAGAC
The DNA here is from genome assembly GCF_018167655.1 of Microtus oregoni. Classification (NCBI taxonomy): domain Eukaryota; kingdom Metazoa; phylum Chordata; class Mammalia; order Rodentia; family Cricetidae; genus Microtus; species Microtus oregoni. The sequence goes on along the minus strand of NW_024543830.1, from coordinate 2,081,833 downwards.
TCGGACGATGCCCTCCTGAAGATGACCATCAGCCAGCAGGAGTTTGGCCGTGCTGGGCTTCCTGACCTAAGCAGCATGACTGAGGAGGAGCAGATAGCCTACGCCATGCAGATGTCGCTGCAGGGAGCAGGTGAGTAGGGCCTGTGTTCAAGGGCCTGGGCAGGGCTGAGGTTGGGGTGAGGAGAAGGCACTGAGCAGAGACTGCTGTTCTCCTTTCCTCAGAGTTCGGCCAAACAGAGTCAGCTGACATCGATGCTAGCTCAGCCATGGACACCTCTGAGCCTGTGAAGGTGAGAGCCGGCAGTGACCCTTGGATCCAGTCATGTTTGAGATCCCCTTGTATTTAGATCCCCAGCCTTTTAGGGCTGAGGCTTCTCTCCCTAGCATTTCACAGACGAGTTCTCTGAGGAACAGAAGGAAACACATAGATGTGTGTTTTCTTCTGTGTAAACGTTGCCAGGGGAACAGTGAGTTGGAGAAGCATTCTATTGTCCTGGAATTTTCTAGTGGGATTGATCTGGATTGAAGTCTATGGAGTCCTCCTGAGAGGGTCTGGGGGACAGGAGTGTTGGGCGTTTCCCAGCAAGAAAGCTGCATGTGGTGGTGGTTTTACCCTCTGCGCTCCGTTAGCAGAGTTCTCCTGCTTCTGTGTTGTCCGTTAGTGCCCATGCCATTATGGACACGGGTCTTGCTTACCTAGAGCCTTTCCTTCCCTTGGTGGCACACCCGGCCCCTGCAGCCCCTTCCCTGAGCGCTCTGCTGCCCGTGTGCCCCCGCTCATGTGCCTCATGTGCCTTTTTCAGGAGGAGGACGACTACGATGTGATGCAAGACCCAGAGTTCCTTCAGAGTGTCCTGGAGAACCTTCCCGGCGTGGATCCCAACAACGAAGCCATTCGGAATGCAATGGGCTCTCTAGCCTCCCAGGCCACCAAGGATGGCAAGAAGGACAAGAAAGAGGAAGACAAGAAGTGAGCCTGGAGGGAGGGCTGGCTGAGTCTGCCCAGGGGACTGTGAAGACGGGGTTGGCTATAGACGTAGATGTGCTGTCTGCAGACTTTACAACCTGAATAAAGCTTGGCAAGTTTTTCCCTTTGCTTCAAATAGAGCAGTGCCCGCCACTTCTGCGCTGCAGACAGCTCCTTCTCGATCCAGCCCTGACGGTTCCTCAGGCTCTTTTCCTTTGTCACTAGGAGAAGCATTGCTGTGGCTCCACCATTAGATCCCAGGGCCACTGAGGTGAATAGAGAATAACACCGTGGTGGCAGTCTAGGGACGAACAGTCCATGTCTGATAGGTCAAAGAACTATTAGTTATGTGTTTTTATTTTTGAGACAAGGTCTCACTATGTATTCATTAAGTATACTGAATTGACCTCAGACTCACAGAGCTCCACCAGCCTCTGCCTCCCAGTTTGCTGGGATTAAGGGTATGAACAACCATGTTTGGCTCAAAAGAGAATTATGAGGGGTCTGGAAAGATGGCTCAGCAGTTAAGGCAGTTACCATGAAAACCTAATGAGAATTTGTATATGGGCCAGGTGGTCGTGGCACATACCTTTAATCCTGGCTAATCCTGGCAGGTGGATCTCTGAGTTTGAGGTGAGTTTGGTGTACAGAGTAAGTTCCAGGACAACCAGGGCTACACAGAGAAACCCTGTCTTGAAAGTACCCCCCCCCAAAAAAAAAAGGCTTTGTATATGAGCATTTGCCTGCATGTATGTGTACGTCACATGCCTGCCTGGTACCTATGGAGACCGGAGATGGTATTGGATCCCCAGAAACTGGAGTTTAAAATGGCTGTGAGCTACCATGTTGGTGTTGAGACTCAAGCCCAGGTCCCTGGAGGAGCAGCCAGGTGACTGCTGAGTCCTCTCTAGCCCCTAATGACAAGAATTTGGTCCCCAGCGTCCCCAGAGGCCAGAGCTGTCCTCTCATCTCCATCCAAATGCCATGGTACATATGTGGTCCCCAACAGTAACAAACACAATGTCACATAAAAGAACCATAGACCAGGTATTACAGGACAGTGAGAAGGAGGATCTAGATTCCAGTCCCCTCGGAGCATGCTCTCTGAAAAAGCCAGTAAGGAAGAGATGGGTGTGTACAGTGTGTGCAGGCAGGTGGAGACACAGCTGAAGACCTGAGCAGTGGCCCAGGACACCAGGGACCAGGAGTCCTTTAAGCCTGGCTTTCTATGAAGGCTGCTGGTGTGTCTTCACAGAGTGCCAGTTCCGAAATAGCTTTTCTGTTAAGTTACAGGATAGAATACAGAATTCACCCTTCTCTTGAATTTTTGAGACATGGTCTGTGTATCCCAGACTGGTCTCAAACTAGTGATGATTCTCCTGCCTCAGCTTCTCTAGTATGCTGTCACATGTGGCTTCTCTTTGTTTATTGAAAGTATTGATTATTATCCGATAAATAGGAAATGCTGGCCGGGTGGTGGTGGTGCACGCCTTTAATCTCAACACTTTGGAGGCAGAGGCAGGTAAATCTCTGAGTTTGAGACCAGCCTAGTCTATAGAACAAGTTCCAGGACAGGCTCCAAAGCTACACAGAGAAACCCTGTCTTGAAAAAAACAAAAAAGCAAAACAAATACCAAAAAAAGGGGGGGGGGAGCTGGAGAGATGGCTCAGAGGTTAAGAGCACTGCTGCTCTTCCAGAGGACCTGAGTTCAATTCCCAGCAACCACATGGTGGCTCACAACCATCTGTAATGAGATCTGGCGCCCTCTTCTGGCATGCAGGCATACATAGAGGAAGAATGTTGTCTACATAATAAATAAATAAATCTTTAAAAAAAAAAAAGGAAATACTGAACCTATGTTTGTCATAAAATTTAAGACAAACACATGAAACCACTTGGGAGCCGGAATGCTGACACCTTATGGTGTGTACGGGCAGGCTGCTTTCTACTGTTCTTTTCCTCTTGATGTGTCCTCAGTCAAGCCCAAGCTGAGCTGTACCTCCTTAAATACACCAAATTGACCTCCATCTCTTAGAGATTTATCAACCTCCCAAGAGCTATACGGTAGACTGTGCCCCCATGTTCAGTGATTATGTGTGCCTTCCCAACCCCAGGAAACCACTTAGCCTGCTTTGGCGCTTTCTTGTGTGTGTGTGTGTGTGTGTCTGTGTGTCTGTGTGTCTGTGTCTGTGTGTGGTGAAGGTGTCCATACAGAAACACGAATGTGAAGGTTGGGACAGTTTGTCGGAGTCTGTTCCCTTTTCTACCTTGTGAATTCTAGGGATTGGATTTAGGTTGTTAGGGTAGCAAGTGCTTTTGCCCTACTGAGCCATCTTATCAGCCCTTTTATGTACTTGTTTTTATTTAAATAGTTTTTTTATGTGCATGGGTGTTTTGCTGCAATGTGTCTACACCACTTGTGTGCTTAGTGCCTGTGGAGACCAGCAGAGGGCACCAGGTCCCTTGGAACTGGAGTTACAGACACTTGTGGGCTACTGGGAACTACATTTGTGGGTACTGGGAACTAAACCCAGCTCCTCTGCAAGAACAGTCAGTGCTCTTAACCACTGAGCTATCTTTCCAACCCAAAGATTTTTTTTTTTTAGTTGTATGAGTGTTTTGTCTGCATGTAAGTCTGTACCATTTGCCTGTTTGATGCTCGAGGCCAGAGAAGGCATCAGAGTCCCTGGAACTGGCATTACCCATGGTCCATGTGGGTGCTGGGAACCAAACCCAGGTCCTCTGCAAAAGCAGTAAGTGCTCTTAAACTGTTAAGACATCTTCCAGCTCCTAGCAGCCCTTTTTAAAAACCAGTTTTCTCATACATGTATATAAGTAGGATACTTACTATTAAACTATTAGAATCTTGTATATCAGAATGTGTTTAATTGCTTTGTGTGTGGTGTGTGTGTGTGTGTGTGTGTGTGTGCATGTGTGTGCATGTTCAGGTTCACATGGTCAAGTGTGCTTATGTGGCAACAAGAGTGGACACCAAGTATCTTCCTCAGTGTCCCTTTCTCCGTAGTTTTTAGCAAATTTTTTTTTTTTTTGGTTTTTCGAGACAGGGTTTCTCTGTGGTTTTGGAGCCTATCCTAGAACTAGCTCTTTTAGACCAGGCTGGTCTCAAACTCACAGAGATCTGCGTGCCTCTGCCTCCCGAGTGCTAGGATTAAAGGCGTGCGCCACCACCGCCCGGCTAGCAAGTATTTTTTTATATTTATTTTTTTTATTATGTATACAATATTCTGTCTGTGTCTATACCTGCAGGCCAGAAGAGGGCACCAGACCCTATTACAGATGGTTGTGAGCAGCCATGTGGTTGCTGGGAATTGAACTCAGGAACTTTGGTAGAGCGGGCAATGCTCTTAACCTCTGAGCCATCTCTCCAGCCCCTCTCCATAGTTTTTGAGATAAGTGTATCTCACAGAATCTGGACCTTGCCGGTTTGGGTAGCCTGGCTGGACAGCAAGCCCTAGAGATCCTCCTGTCTGTCACCCTGGTGCTCGGATTACAGGCACAATGTCTTATTGTGCTTTTTTGTGGGTGTGAGGTAGTAATCAGACTCGGTCCTCTTGCTTGCAGGACAAGCCCTTCCCCAACCTGAGTCCTCAGCTAGAGCAGCTGGTAGTCAGCACTGAGCCGAGCCTCCTGCACACCTCGGTTAGTTTTCAGACAGGGTTTCCCTTTGCAACCCTAGCACCTGGATTCGTACAGAACCGCTGACCTCCAGTTTAAAGAGGTAATTGTATCTCTAACAGCCGCTGGGGTTAATGATTTTCCTTCCATATCACAGGAAATGTTTGTTTATTAAGGGAGGGTTATACAATGGTCTTAAGAAAATGAGTAAGCCATAAAGCCAGCCTCAAGTTCACTGCAAGTTTTGAACTCCTTTTCTATTGTTAGCTTCCCAAAGAATCACAGCACATGACCTAGGAGGAGATGATCTCTTATGTGCATCGCGGCTGTGAATGTTACACTCACATGGCAGCTTGTGAATGGTGGTTATCACCTGCTGTGTGGGTCCCCGGAAATGAGCTCAGGTGGTTGGGCTTGGTAGCAGGCACCTTTACCAACTGCCTCATTCCATCACCCCACGAAATAACCACACAGAAACTGTTTTCATTAAATTACTGCTTGCCCAATCACTATAGCATATTCTTAGCAAGCTCTTACATACTAAATTAACCCATTTCCATTATTTTATATTTTACCAGGAGGCTCGTGGCCTACCAGCAAGGTTCTAGCTGGCAGGTGACGGCTTTCCCCTCTGGTGGCTACATGGCATCTCACTGACTCCGCCTTCTTTCAGCATTCAGTTTAATTTTCCCTGCCTAGTTCTATTCTGCTAAGCCACTGGCCGAAATAGCTTCTTTATTAGCCAGTGGTAGTCTCAGCATACAGAGGGGAATCCCATGTCCCACCTGACCCTGTAAGGATTAATTCTCCCCTAAGTTTAGTCATGATAGCTGGTTTGTTTGTTCGGGATTAGGTCTTTGTAGCCCAGACAGGGCTTGAGCTCACCTCACCTGTTCTAGCCTTCCAAGGCTGGAATGATGAGCTTGAAGTCCTAGAAGTAACGCTTTTAAAAGCACCTGGGAGCTATGAGAAAGACTTCTTATCCTGAAAGAACAAATTCGGTGTAGGATAAGTTATTATAATCGAAAACAATAATCCAGTATTTATTTTCAAATATATTTCATTAATATACCAAGAATTCAGTATGGAACCACTGTTCTTTGTGGCATCCTGTTTTGGATACATCAGGGATATGGTTATGAAGCTATTGGCTGGTTGCCCAGGGCCTTGAGTGTGCAAATGCTGGCAGAAGCTCTACCACTGTTTACAGTCCCCGCCCAGGACCTGAGTGCTCATAGTGTGGCTTGAGGCTAAGGGGGTGTTTTTTTGTTTTCTCCAAAAGACGTGGTTTCTCTACAGCCTTGGCTTTCCTGGAACTCTCTCTAGACTAGACTGGCCTCAAACTCAAAGGGATCCACCTGCCTCTGCCTCCCAAGTGCTGGGCTTAAGGCGTGCGCCACCCAGCTGAGGCAGTGTGTGGGAGAGGGCTGGCAGCTTGGCGGCACTTAGACACTAGGGGCGTCTCTCCTGAAGGGACACGGGTGTGTGTGCCACAGCACACTCGGTCAGCGCCTACTCTAGCCCACGCCTGGTGCTGGGTACAATTGGAGTGCTATAACAGCGTGTAAGAATAAAGGGAGAAGTGACTGCCTTGGCGAGTGTGGTGCCGAGACTCAGTCTCACTGCAGAGGAGGAGGGAGGCTCGCTGGCTTAGCCGCTTGCTCCCGTGCAGACCAGGCTGCATTAGCAGCCACACTGCTCCTCCTGAGATGTCAGACACTCCCAGTAGGATTTGGGCTTAGCTACTTACGGGTTAAGCATTCCACATCCACTCTCTTTTTTTTTTCAAAGATGTACGTCACAGGAATGGATGCCTGGATACCACAGAGGCCAGAGGAAGGGACTGCATACCTTGGAACTGGATTCACAGCAGTTGCGAGCCTCCTTGTGGGGGGGTGCTGGGAACGGAACTCAGGTGTGCTGGAGGAGCAGCCCGAGATGCCGAGCCACCTCCCTGCCCCCAAAGAGCTGCTTAACTACTACATTCAAGATGGCGTGGTGGCACACACCTTTAATCGCAGCACTTGGGAGGCAAAGGTAGGCAATCTCAGTTCAAGGCTAGCCTTGTCTACAGATGGAGTTCCAGGATAGCCAGGACTACACGGAGAAACCACCTTGAAAAAAACCACCAGAAAACTACATTTAAGCAAGGAGTAGTGACACCAGAGTCAGAGTCAGGTAGATCTCCGAGTTCAAGTCCACCCTGGTCTGTGACTTGTGTTCCAGAGCAGCCAGGGCCACACAGTGATACCCTGTCTTTTGAGATAGTCCTTGAACTGCCTGCCTCGACCTCCCAAGTGCTAGGTTTAAAGACGTGCTACAACACTCGACGACATCCTATCTTTGAGAAAAAAATCCATCTGGCTGGAGAGATGGCTCAGTGAAAGTGTTGTGGGATAGCTACCATCGAACACGACGTGGACATGGGTGTAAGCTAACAAAGTCTTTGTTAGCCAGCTGGTGACCACACTGGGTGTTTGGAGTCCCAGTGTAACCCCGAGCTGTTCTCAGGGAGCTTTTTTTTTTGGTTTTTCGAGACAGGGTTTCTCTGTGGCTTTGGAGCCTGCCCTGGAACTTGCTCTGCAGACCAGGCTGGTCTCGAACTCACAGAGATCCGCCTGCCTCTGCCTCCCAAGTGCTGGGATTAAAGGCGTGTGCCACCATCGCCCAGCTTCAGGAGAGCTTTGAAGAGCAAACACCATGTCTTGGGTTGACAAGATCAGTTAGCCATAAGCATGGCCACAGAAGCCTTGAAAGAAGGCTAGTACATTGTCCAGAACTGTGGACTTGGTGGTTGGGCCTTTGTTATAGTTAATATTAAGACTCTGTGTTGGTTATTTGGGTACTAGGTGGAAAAGAAAAGTCTGCCTACATAAGGCATTACAGTGTGAGGCCGGAATTTTTGACAAAAGACCTGAGAAAGCCTAAGAAAAGGATCCTAAGCACACAAAAACCGGAATCAGATGCAGTTTCTTGATCACTGCCTTTTCTTGGGTAGACTCTTGGCTAGCAGTGAACAGGCATGGCTCCTTTAAGAGGCAGCTTGCTGGCGTGGTGTCAGTGGCAAACGCAGGCACAGAATTTTAAAGAGGCCCTGCCACTGAGCGCTCAAATGGGGTTTACGAGCAGCAGTTGGTGCCCTGCTCAGTGGTAGCATGGATGCAGCCACTTCCCCCAGCGGGGGGCAGTAAACATGGCTCCCATTGCTCCATCCACCATGGTGCTGGTGCCATTCACTAGGCTAAACTGCACACAATTTAAGATTGGCCTCATGTGATCAAAGAATAATACTGATGCTCAGTAAAGACAGATTCCAGAAAAAAACCAAACCTCTAAATGGGTTATAGTGTGTTTAAAATTACACACAGGTTTGGGAGAGAGAAGAGAAAGAGTATATACAATCATAGATTAAAAAAATACAGTTTTCGGGTCTGGAGAGATGGCTCAGCGGTTAAGAGCATTGCCTGTTCTTCCAAAGGTCCCGAGTTCAATTCCCAGCAACCACATGGTGGCTCACAACCATCTGCAATGAGGTCTGGTGCCCTCTTCTGGCCTGCAAGCATACACTCAGACAGAATATTGTATACATAATAAATAAATATTTAACAAAAAAAATACAGTTTTCAAATAATAAAGTCCTTTAATAGGGAATAGTGTAAAATAAAAGAAAAAAGTCATGTCAAGATGGAAAATACAAGGGGCTGGAGAGATGGCTCAGAGGTTAAGAGTACTGGCTGCTCTTCCAGAGGTCCTGAGTTCAATTCCTAGCACCCAAATGGTTGCCCATGACCATCTGTAGTGGGATCTGGTGCCTTCTTCTGGTCTGCAGGCATACATGCAGGCAGAACACTGTATATATAATAAATAAATCTTAAAAAAAGATGGAAAATGCAGAGTGTGGATCTTGTGTGTTGTTGTGTTGTCTTTAAATTTTTAGACTACTGATGAAGGAGTGATAGCGGCTAAGAGATGTATTATGAAAGCTGCCAGGTCAAACCAACATGTATGAATTTTAAAAAATATCTTGACTTCGAAATGAAAAACAGAAGATATGTTGTTTTGAGGGAGAGTTTATGCTTTTATTCCCACAGAAAAGTAAAGGCTATGGATTCGTTCAAAGTTTAAGATAATCAGATTTTATTACGGAAGATCCCTGAAAATCCTGACTACAAACACAAAGAAATAAACCTAGAAGAACTATAAGGCATGTGACATATATTTTACCTGATCAAACATAAAACAAAAAATCATCTTAATTGATTTGTGCACACCACACATTCCATACTTGTAATGTATGTTATCTTTACAAGTTTATGTATTTTCAGAACAAGGGGACCAGACACCAACGGAAATGGATGGCCCGCGTGATCCAGCATCTCAAAATGATGCGGTTACAAGTCTTCTCCACATTCTGCATCCCACACAGCTTCAAGACTACTGGCTGAGATGATCCAGACTCACAGATTACTTCAGTCAAGACTTAATTGTTATACCAATTATCTCAAGGTTCCCCCAAATACAACAGTTCCCCCAGATAACAGGAAGTAGTCTAGGGAATGACACCCACATTTCCAAAATATTGGTTATGGATGGTTATTATCATTTAAGGAGGATTGGTTACAAATTGTTATTGGTCATAGAAAAAGGCTAAACAAAGGAATTAAATTCAAAGATCTCTTTCTGGAAGAAAAAAATGTATATAATATAGAAATGATGAGATAAAAGGTTATATTATTGAATCTAATTAAAGAAACAACTATTAATCTCAAAAATACTTTACACTGGTATGGATTCTGGTTTATTGATACAAATTTAAAGTTATTTTTACTATACTATATCATTTAAAAATCTATAATTAAGAAGTATAGATTAAGCTGGGTGGTGGTGGTGCACACCTTTAATTTCAGCACTTGGAAGACAGAAGCAGGAGGATCTCTGTGAGTTCAAGGGCAGCTTGGTCTACAAAGCAAGTTCCAGGACAGGCTCCAAAGCTACACAGAGAAACCCTTTCTCAAAAAACAAACAAACAAAAAAGAAAAAATGAAAAGAAAAAAAAGAAATACAGATTAATAATCATCAATAATGGCCAAACTTACAGTCATCTGAGGTATGTTTTCTAGGTTAAACATATATTTAGATAGATAGATGGTCTCCAAACACCTGATGAATATGGTGTTTAATATGTTTAGTAACCTAAGCCTTTTCCTTTCAATGAGACACATCTGCTCCCAATTGCACCAATCTACTTCAGAGAAGACAATGGGCACTGAAGAAACTCTATGTATTTTTTTTTTATGTCAAAAGCTAGCCATTTGGGCAAAGAAATGTCCTTGCCTCAACTGCTGACAGTATATTGTCCAAAGTAGATTAGCAGGAAGCAAAAGAGTGACTACCAGACTGTCAAGACAAGGGATGACAGTCCTTCAGAATTCTCTGCTTCTCAAAAACGTCTGTCAGTATACTAGGCCTGCAGGCAAAACATGGATTCCCCAATGTCACAGAAGAACCTAGGGTGACTGTCAAGGCAGCCAGAAGTCCCTGTCATTAGGTAGCATTTCACCCTTCTGGGGTCTTTGATGGAGTTGAAGACTAGATAGTCATAAAGTTTTCCTTAGTGATGATAAAAGTTAAATTAGATATAAAACTTTGGAGTTACAAAGACAAATAATAGAGTATTTTCTCTAAATTTACTAAATACAAACGAACTAGATATTGTAACTAATTCTTACATGACAACTGTTTTTTGTTGTATATAATTTTACTATGTTAAAGTTAAAACCTTCTTAATTAGACAAAAGGAGGGAAATGTGGAATATTCATTTACACTGTGTGAATATATGTCACCATGATTAGATAAAAAAAACTAACTGGCCAATAGCTGGGCAGAATGAGGTAAGGTGAGAGAGCCAACCTGAGAAAGGTAGGAGAAGGGTGGAGTCTGAGAGTTATGAGCAGATGCAGAGAGAAGCAGATAGGTATGCCATCCTGAGAAAAGGTTCCAAGTCATGTGTCAAGGCATAGATAAGAATAGGAATTAATTTAATGTAAGAGTTAGCTAGTAACAAGCCTGAGCTATTGACCAAGCAGTTGTAATTAGTATTAAGCCTCTGGGTGCTGGGTGGTTACTTGGGAGCAGTTTGTAGGACAGAAACTTCTCTCTATACAGCAGTTCCTCACTATGCTTCCTTTTGGAGCAGTAATGTATATACCATGTCTTGTATATTGGAAGTATGCGATCTCTTTAATTTTGATTTTACAGGGGTTTCAGTTAAGAGATTTCCAGGCTGGCCTCGAACTCACAGAGATCCGCCTGCCTCTGCCTCCTGAGTGCTGGGATTAAAGGCGTGCGCCACCATGAGTTTTCATGAGTTTTTGAAGAAGCTTTGAACCTTTTTTTCCCCCCTGAGACAGGATTTCTCTGTGTAGCCCTAATTGTTCTGGAACTCATGCTGTAGATCAGACTGGCCTTGAACTTAGAAATCCACCTGTCTCTGTCTTCTGAGTGCTGAGATTAAAGGTGTGCACCACCACTGCCTGGCTCTTCCTTTTTCAATTTATTCAGACACTAGGAACAACCAATCAGCAGTGTCACTTTCCTTATTTCTTCACAAACGTCAAAAGTTTTATTTAGAGTTGCCAAATTCATTGCCTCTCACAGCTGGTGAATAAGGACAATCAAAAGCATTTGTCTTCACTTTGTAAAATAGTTCACACCATAGGGACTCTTCGGTGTCCACACCACAGGCACTCAGTTCACACCATAGGCACTCAGTGTCCACACCACAGGCACTCAGTTTCACACCATAGGGACTCAGTGTTCACACCATAGGCACTCTTTATCCACACCACAGGCATTCAGTTCACACCATAGGCCTCAGGACTCTCTGAGCTTCTAGGAGAAGCTTCAGTAACTGGAGGGCTTCAGAAACTGTAGGTACAAATTGGGCATCCTATTCCAGATATTTAAAAGATTCATTCTTATATTTCTGTTGTTCTAGAACCACTTCTTGTGCAAAAATTTGTATTAGTGAGTCAGGATTCTCTAGAGGAACAGAACTTATAGAATGAATACACATATATACATATTTATATGTGTGTGTGTGTGTGTGTGTGTAAGAAGGGGATGGTTAGAATGCTTTTCAGGCTGTGGTACATCTACACCGATAATGGCTGTCTACCAATAGGAGGTCCAAGAATCCAGCAGTTGTTCAGTTCACGAGCCTGGATGTCTCAGCTTGGGTCAGTACATTCCGGATACTGTGAGACTGACAACCAGGACCCCACAGTCATATCCTGCTCAGCTCTGCCCGCAGACACTTGGGCATTTAGTGAATGTTGTTATGGATGGTAGTTCAACATGGGTTTGCCTTGGGTTTGTGTAATCTCCCCCCCTCCCAAGCATGACCTCGTGGGACCAACTGCTGGGCTCACAATGCCCATTCGGAACCACCTCAGTCTCCAGCCACCAGCTCTTCCCATCCCTCTGCTTACCTGAGTTAAAGGAGCTTAAAACCTGAGCTAAAATGGTCTTTGTAAACAACGGGATGCCATGTTCTTGGCTTGCTGGATTTTCAAATTCTTTTCCTTAAAAAATGATTTACTTTTATCGTATTTATGTGTGTGTGTGTGTGTGTGTATACCTGTATATGCGTATGTTATGTGTGTGGATGCCCAGAGAAGCCAGAAGAGGGTGTGTGATCCCCTGGAGCTACAGTTACAGACAACCAAACTCTGGTTCTCTGGATGAGCAGGGAGTGCTCTTAACCTCTGGGCCATCTCTGCAGCCCACTCCCCAACCCCAAGCTTTCTTTCTTTTTAAATTCTATGTGTCTTTTGCCTACAGCATGTCTGTCACCAGGTGTGTGCCCATGCACAGAAAAGCCAGAAGAGCGTGTTGCATTCCCTGGGTTGCAGTTACAGACAGTGGTTAGTTGTCACATGTGTGCTGGGAAGCAAACCCTCGTCTTCTGGAAGAGCAGCCAGAGCTCTTAAACACTGAGCCATCTCTCCAGTCCTGCCCCAAGCTTTCTCAATAGGAGCAATGGCCTTCAGGAAGCAGGCACAGTAAAAACATTCCATTTCCCACAGGGCTTTGCTGCCACTCACAGAGCCACTTTAGTATTCTGAAGAGTGGGCAAAGGAGGACACATATCCCCCATAACCATGGGGCCACCTATCCCCTTCTGAGTCCCTCACCTGCTAAGAAGCCAGAGTCAGTGCCCAGAGGAAAACAAACTATGTATCCATTCATTCTGTCCCCTGTGTTCTGTCAACATCACAGCTTCAAGTGTTCTTGAACCTCAGCACAGGCTTTGGAAGGGTTAGGCCAACTCCACAACCAACCATGACATCTATTTCAGACCCAGGTACCTACCTGATTTGATAACATATTTCATCCTAATGCCTCCTGAAATCAAACAAATCAAAGTTGAGGTTAGAGATTGTTGGACTCTAGCGTCCAAACACTGAGGAGGAGTCACCCCCAGAGACCACCTCATACACCACAGCCGATGCAAAAGCATGAGGATTTTATTAATTCTGTCATGACAGGGTCCCCCAGCATTCGGGAAGCCGAGGGACCTCAAATAGCTGGTACAGTCTACTTTTAAAGGGGCCACAGAAGCAAGGGGGGTTGTTCTTTGACTATTCTGATTGTCTTATTCGAAAGGGCTATTACCAATAATTGACTGGAGAGCTGTTGCCAGATCAGATGAGGTAAGAGGTCATTTTGACCCCGTTTCCCAGGGGACCGAACCAAAACATACGTATATGGGTAATTGTTCAGGAACTGAGTACGTGCGAGTGTAGCTGTTAGGTCCTTGGTTCCCAGGGGAGGAGGGGAAGCACTATGGCACAGAGGCTGAGTGAGAGGATTCGGAATTGTCAAAAATGGCTTCAGGATTGTCTTAAAGTCTTACAAGATGAGAAGATTCCCGCCATGGGTATTTGTGCCTGGGGCTAGAGAGATGGCTCAGCTGTTAAGAGCACTTGTTGCTCTTGCAGAGGATGAGAATTCAATTCCAAGCAACCTCACTGAAGAATATCCCTTTACAATGTGTGGATATATGTCACCGTGATTGATTTAATAAAGAAGCTGACTGGTCAATAGTTGAACAGAATACGTTTAGCCAGAACAGCCAAACTGAGAATTCTGGGGGAAGTTGGGTATTGACTAAGCATTTATAATTCATACTAAGTCTCTGTGTTGATTATTTGGGAACTGGTGGATAGAAAAGAAATATCTACTTACATATGGTGTCCCAATGTGGCTGGGACCCACATAAGACCTAACAAAGCTTTTGTTTAAAAAAAGATTTATTTATATTTATTATGTATACAGTGTTCTGTCTGCATGTATGCCTGCAGGCCAGAAGAGGGTACCAGATCTCATTACAGATGGTTGAGAACCACCATGTGGTTGCTGGGAATTGAACTCAGGACTTCTGGAAGAACAGTCAGTGCTCTTAACCTCTGAATCAGCATTCCAGCCCCCTAACAAAGCTTTTTTTTTTTTTTTAAGTATTTTTCTGGGCAGTGGTGGTACACACCTTTAAACCCAACACTTGGGAGGAAGAGGCAGGTGGATCTCTGTCAGTTCAAGGGTTCCAGGACAGCCAGGGCTGTTACACAGAGAAACTCTGTCTCAAAAAAAAAAAAAAAACCAACAAAAGAAAACAACCCCCCCCCCAACCCAACCAAACAACCAACCAACCAACCAAACAAACAAACAAAAAACAAAGCAAAAAAAAAAAAAGACTCAGGACACAAAACCAGAACCAATCAAATTTGGCTTCTTGGGTAGGCTCCGCTTGTTTGCTAGTAGCAAATAGGTGTGGATCCTTTAAGAGACAGCTTCCTGGCTCAGTGCTAGTGGCAAAAAATAGAAATAACTTTTTTAGGAAGCCCTGCTACTGAACACTTCAGTGAGGTTTGTGAGCGGTGGGAGGCACACTACTTGGTGCAACTCCAAAACTCCCCAGAGTTGGGGCCTTTACCCACTGGTACCCCCACCATGAGGCTAAGCTCTCAGACAATCAAGTGGGGTGGAGCCAGCTGCCAAAGCAGAGGCAGAGGTCCTAGCTATGCCCCTCAGCAGTTTAAAGGCTCATGCAGTCAGAAAAAAATTAGATATGCAAGAAAGACAGATTCGGATGGAAAAAAAACCTCTAAATTGGTTACAGTGTGTTTATAAATATACAAAGGCATGGGGGAGAAAAGAAAAAGGATATAATCAGTTATAAAAAGAAATGTGTAGTTTTAAAATAATAAATTTCTTAAAAAGGGAGTAAAGTAATATAAAATAAAAATCCACATAAAGATGGAAAATACACAGAGAATCTGGGTCCTATATGATTTTTTTTTTCAAGACAGGGTTTCTCTGTAGCTTTGGGGCCTGTTCTGGAACTAGCTCTGGTAGACAAGGCTAACCTTGAACTCATAGAGATCTGCCCGCCTCTGTTTCCCAGTGCTGGGATTAAAGGTCTGTGCCATCACTGCTTGGCTTATCTTTGAATTTTTTTTACTGCTGAAGAAGGAACAATAGTTGCCAAGAGACGATGGGTTATAGATGCTGCTGTATTATACCAACATATATATCTTAAAAATGTCTTGACTTCAAAATGGAAGTCAAAATATATGTTACTTTGGAGAAAAGGTTATGCTTTTATTTCCACATGAAATTAGAGGCTGTGGATTTGTTGAAGGTTAAAGATGATCAGGTTTGATCAAGGAAGACCCCTGGAAATCCTGGCTATAGACATAAAGAAATAAAGCTAAAAAGCTACTAGGCACATAATGTATATTTTACCTGCTCAAACATAAAACAAAATATTACCCTGGTTGACTTGTGTACAAATCACAGTGTATACTTGTATTAATACAGATGTTACCTTTAAAAGTTTATGTATTTTCAGAACAGGGACCAGACACCCAGGTGATCCAACATCCAGAACAGCTTCAAGGCTACTGGCTGAGATGATCCAATCTCACAGACTACTCTAGCCAAGATTTAACCATTATCCTGATTTTCTCAAGGTTTCCCTAGATATTACCAGTGCCCTTAAACAGCAGTGGTAGCCTAGATAACGACACCGACATTCCCAAAAGATGGGTTATGGATGTTTATTATCATTTAAGGGAAGTTGGTTACAATTATAGGTAATAGTCGGGGGAAAAGGCTGAACAAAGGAGATTAGATTTCAGAACCTCATTCTGAAAAGGGAAAGGGGGATTTAGAAGTGATAGGATGCAAGGGTAGATTATTAAATTTACTTTTAAATAAAAAACAACTACTTATCTTAAATATTTTATATTGGTATAGATTTTTGTATGTTGATATAAATTTAAAGTTAGTTTTGTTATACTGCATGTATATTTCTACCCTTGTTTGGGGTACTATGTTTATGCAGCTCATTTTGAAGAACCAAAGTTCCTCCATTTTGTCCTCCACCTCCATCCTGTGTCTTGTGTAAGCTATTTCCTGTAAAACATTCCAGTCCTCAGAAATGGCTAGGGACAGCCGGGCGGTGGTGGCGCACGCCTTTAATCCCAGCACTCGGGAGGCAGAGGCAGGTGGATCTCTGTGAGTTCGAGACCAGCCTGGTCTACAAGAGCTAGTTCCAGGACAGGCTCCAAAAAAAAAACCACAGAGAAACCCTGTCTCGAAAAACCAAAAAAAAAAAAAAAAAAAAAAGAAATGGCTAGGGACAAAAGTAACAGGGTAGCTATCTGGAGAGTATTAGATAACCACAGAATGTCCCCACCCGAAGGTCAGCCGATAAGAAAACTTGACAAGAAACAGTCAAGGTTCAAAAATAAAATTTCGGAAAAGTCCCTAGACATGAGCCAATCAGGATTGAACCCATCACCCCACACTTTGCTAATGAAACTTTTCTGGTTTTTGTCTTTAAATAATGCCCTCTAGAAGGGCAGGGACCTCCTCTTGCTGCTGCTGCACCAGTTGCTTTGACAAAACAATTGCTGGCTTGTATTGTGCACACAATAAACCTTGCTTTTGCATTTCTATGAGTCAGTCTTCATGGTGGTCTTTGGGGGTTCCCATGGAGTGGGCGCAACAATTTAGAAATGTAATATATAATTAAGAAATACAAATTAATAGACATCTATAATAGTAAAACATAGTTTTATCAGGTATGTTTTCAAGGTCACATACAGAAACATTAAGATAGATAGATGGTCTTCAAACACTTCAAAGACCTACAGAATGTGACATTTAATATTTAATAACCTAGGACTTTTCATGACAGTGAGACATGTCTGTTCCTGGCAGAACCAAATAACTTCAGAGAACATAATGGGCAATGAAAAAATTATGTGTTATGGAAAGCCTTGTGGATTTGAATCACTTTAATAGATTTCTGTTTCTTTTCTTTTCTTTTCCTTTTCTTTTCTTTCTTTCTTTTTTTTTTTTAAGACAGGCTTTCTCTGTCTAACATCCCTGGCTGTCCTGAAACTAGCTCTGTAGACCAGGCTGGCCTCTAATTCACAGAGATCTGCCTGTCTCTGCCTCCTGAGTGCTGGGATTAATGGCATCTGCCACCACCATCCAGCTACTTTAATAGATTTCTTGTTTTGGCAAGTGTTACTCTTGCTAGCAGTAGTAACCTTAATGACTTTAAAATGTGTTTTGGCTTAATTACACAAGATTGTAAAACAGAAAGAAAGACAGAGAAGAGGCTGTATTTTCTGTAAGTCTACATAACTTTCAGCATACACAGAAGGGAAGAACCCGTACAGAGCTGCAGCTGGCTTGGTTTTGGAGGGTTGGTGCCTAGCCTTAATCTGCCCTTTGTCTTCAACATCTTCTGTCTGAAATATGTAAATCAAGTCTGAGAGTTTCCCAAAGTCACAAAAGCCTATGCAAAACTTCGTTGAGAAAAATATGGCAAACCATGATATTCCTTAATCGAGAATTTGCATTTGGCATTGTCCCTTTGAGAGACTTAGATAAGATGTTTTAGGATATGGAAATAAACTTGCTAAAGGTTTAAATCTGATAACAATAAAAAGTCCTGGGCTAAGGGAGAGTGTCTCAGCCCCGGAGAGGCTGAGTCCCACTGGAGTTGGAAAAGTTAGATCCATCCTTGAGGTGCCCTGTGTCTTCTGTGGACCCGTGTGACTTCACACCCCCTCTACAACATCTGGTGTACCAGTGTTGTGGGGCTGGAGAAGTGCACTCTCGGGGTGAGAGGACTCCAGGATTGGCAGGGTCAGGGGACACTTCCCACCTCAGGGGCCGCAGTATGTGCAGCTATTAAAATGCCTGTTAAAAGGAAGCAGAGTGGAAGGGAAGGAGAAACAGCTGCAGAGCTTTTGATGTTAACTAAACGACATTGCCATGGTTTCAGGCAACTCCTCATGTTCAGTTAAAACTGACGGGGTGGAAGCAAGTGCTGAGAGCTTTGAGTAGAGCTCATCAGAAAGGAAAGCCCATAATGCGGTTAAAAATCGGGACTTTATGCAATTTAATTTCAGACGTCTGGATCCGCTGCGGAGCGAGGAGTCACTTAAAGCTCCATCTGATGTAGAACAGGGAAGTGAAAGGGAGCACATTCCGGCTGGAGATCGCTCCTTCTCAGGTAGGAGGACTGAGAAGGGCTGCAGGGTTAACTGCACGTTTAAGAACAAAAAGGGAAGCCGGGCGATGGTGGCGCACGCCTTTAATCCCAGCACTCGGGAGGCAGAGGTAGGCGGGTCTCTGTGAGTTCGAGACCATCCTGGTCTACAGAGCTAGTTCCAGGACAGGCTCCAAAGCCACAGAGAAACCCTGTCTCGAAAAACAAAAACAAAAACAAAAACAAAAAAAAAAAAAAAAAAAGAACAAAAAGGGAAATGGGAGGCTGGGAGGAGGCAGATACTTTTTTTTCCTTGTCTCAATAAAAAAAAAAAAAAGAAAAGAAAAGGAAAAAGGAAACTTCTCTGTAGAGAGTAGGGAAAGAAAGGAAATAAAAAAGGTAATCTTCCCAATAGAGAAGAGGGATGGAAAGGAAATAAAAGGAAATTTCTCGATGGAAAAAGGAGAAATGTTTAATCAAGAAAAAGGATTTTCCTGGTAAAAAGGGGGAAAATATTTAATCACAGTCTAAATATGAAAAGGCCCAGTAAAAGAAAAATAAGGAAAGAAAAAAGTAGAAATAGAGGGAAGAAAAAGAAAAGTCTCTTTCTGATATAAGAAATTTATAATAGCCAAAACTCAGGTCTCTCTGCCTGTGTTATGCCCAAACCTGTGAAGTTCCCCCAAAACCAATAAAGAGATTGAGTCCTGTATGTAAAAGCAAAGAGCCTTTATTTTATCCAAGTTTGCAAACTCGGTCTTTTCATGTGTCTAATATATTAGAATAAACGGAGAGCCCCGAGCTCAGTTAGAGTTGGCTTCTTATAGTAGTAAAGGTGGGGTAAGTGAAATTACCTGGTGTGAGTGAGAAGGAAACATGGAACACGCAACAAACCCACTTAGGAGTTTATTAAAAAGGAGTGTGCACAGGCCTGGGAAGTCAGTGTGCAGAGAGAGACAGGAAGATAGTACGTCCAGCTTTTTTTTTTTTTTTTGGTTTTTCGAGACAGGGTTTCTCTGTGGCTTTGGAGCCTGTCCTGGAACTAGCTCTTGTAGACCAGGCTGGTCTCGAACTCACAGAGATCCGCCTGCCTCTGCCTCCCGAGTGCTAGGATTAAAGGCGTGCGCCACCATCGCCCGGCACGTCCAGCTTTTATAAGCTGCCTAGTGCATGTGCATAGGGGGTTGATGTGGCTACATCATATGCAGGTGACAGGGCTCACGCATACACACAAGGGCTTAGCTGAGTCATACGTGGATCACATGGGGCCCTTTAACATTCCCGGGGGCTTCTGCCCGTGGGTTTGTCTGCACCTGCATGACCCCTAGAACCCAGAAGTATCAATCAGCCTTATGTGGCTGAAATCATTACAGTCCACCGTTTTGTCTACAAGAGCTAGTTCCAGGACAGGAACCAAAAGCTACGGAGAAACCCTGTCTCGAAAAATCAAAACAAAAAAAAAAAAAATTGGGGAGTTTGGGGTCTTTAATGGGTAAGAATGGGGCGTTGTCTCTTCAGAAAGTTGCTTCCTGTCAATTTTTGTGGGCATCAGAGAGTTGAGATGCTTGACCATGTCCTGGGGTAGCTGATTACTGTTGTGTTTTTTCCGGGCTCTGTGGAACTGGCTGGCTGGCTGGCAGCTTGGACCTCGCAAGATGCTGGAAAGGCAGAAAATTATGTCTGGAAAAGTTTTAGATTCCAGTAATTAAGGGAGGAGAGTCCCAAGATGGAAGATAGAGGTTTTTTTTTTTTTTTTTTTTTTTTGAGGCTGGAGGAGGGAATTTCCTAGGGGTTCCCGAGATCAGGAATGATAAGGGAAGAATTAAATACTTATTCTGGGTGAGTCTGGTCAGTTTAAATAGGTCCAATTAGCTCCCTCGAGCTTATGAAAAAAATGTTTGAAAAGAAATAAAATTTAGACATATTAAAAGCTTATGATTATGATGATATAGTGTTGGAATGGAAGATTGTGGGGAGGGGGGATAAAAAGAAGGGTGAATTATTGGAAAGGGAATTATCAGACCCCTTAATGCTTTACCTGAAGAAATCTTAAGGCACTTGTTCTCTTTAGCATCATGGCGTTACCTTAACATCCAGGAGACACTGCTGCAGTCAGTGATAAACCTGTTATGTTAAAGTCTGTTTTGTGAGGTTTTGGAGTTTGGAGCTGTGAATGTCCCCAAACTCTTTATTGTTTCTTACCACCTGGGATTTTGGCAGTCCCTGTACCTCCGGCTCTATGTTTAATGATGGTCCCTGTAATAACAGCTGAGTGGTTAACTAGAAATTTAAGCATGACATTGGAGATATAGAGAAGTTGGTAAAACAGATAGGAGGAAGAGGAAGAGTATATGGAGTTTTTTGGCACAAGAAAGTTGAGTATGGTGATGAGACTTTCATTTTTCTGGAACTGGAGAAAGAGTGGCTGATCTTGGTGCCCCCTGGAACTTAAGGGAGCAGGGCCCCATTTGAGTTACCGTATATGAGGGAGTATCTTGAGCTGGAAGAGTAAAAGGTTTAAGGTAGGACAGGTGAATCCAATGAGGAAGTCCCTCGAGCTTGGTAGCTGTGGGGGTTACAAGAATTACTTTGAGGTTTTGGGGGAGAGGCTGGGGGTTAAAATAGGCCACTCATACATGAGTTCAAAGGGTGAGATGGAAAGGGGGCTTTTGGGGAGAGCCCTAAGCCTAAGAAGGGCCAGAGACAAAAGTTTTACCCAGTTGAGGTGAAGCTCCTGTGACATCTTAACAAGAATATCTTTTAAGGAACAATTAGTTGTTCTTCCTCCCCTGAAGACTGAGGGTGGTATGGGATATGAAAATGCCAGGGAATGTTAAGAGCCTTGGACAAAGTTTGAGAAATATGGGAAGTAAACTCTGGGCCATTATCTGATTGAAGAGAAGTTGGGATTTCAAACCGGGGAATAAATTTCTCAGAGAAGAACATGGGAAACTATCTGGACCCTCTTGTTAGTGTTGGGAAACGCTTTAATCCACCAAGACATGGTGTCCACCAAAACCAGGAGATATTTAACTCATCTGACTGTGGGCATATGAGTAAAATCCAGCTGGCAGTCAGTTCTTGGAAGGGAGCCCCTGGCCTGGTGGGTGGGAAAAGGGAAGCTATGATATTTGGTCTTGGGATCTGACTTTTGATAGATTTTACAAGAGGCAGTGATAGGTTTTAAGAACTCTAAGTCCTCAGGGGTGGATTGGAGGTGAGCCTTGACAAAATGAAACAGAGCTTTGTTATTAGGATGAAAGAGCTGATGTAGGTGGAACAGAATTTGTTGGGTGTCAGGGGGTGTCTGTAAGAATGTGGGCTGTACTGTATGAACCCCCTGAGGTAGGTTTGGGCTCTGGAAGGCTGCTGTTCTAGCTGCTTGGTCAGCCCAGGTATTTCCCTTGGAAATAATGGAGCTGTTCGTCTGGTGAGACCAACAGTGAATAATTCCTATAGCTTTTGGGAGATGGGGGGGTCTTTTAACAAGTCCATAATGGATTACTTAAAATGCTGCAGATCCCCAAGTGGCTGCAGTGGCAGAAATGCTGCAGGTTCCCAAGCAGCAGCAGTGAGCAGCCGGTCCTGAGAGCACCCAGTCCCAGGCAGGGATGGCGCAGTTCCCAAGTGGGCCGTGAGGGGCAGCAAGTCCCACGAGGAGAGTCAGACAGATGGGCATGCCACAAAACCATGCCTCAGGTCTCCAAAGGCGGCTGGTCCAGGGCAGGGAGC
Source organism: Microtus oregoni (assembly GCF_018167655.1). Lineage (NCBI taxonomy): Eukaryota > Metazoa > Chordata > Mammalia > Rodentia > Cricetidae > Microtus > Microtus oregoni. The sequence goes on along the minus strand of NW_024543830.1, from coordinate 2,059,923 downwards.
CACGCTGGCCCAGAGACAGAGACATGGATAGGCACGCCATGCAGAGTGAAGTTGATATTTATTTAGTGGTTATGGAAGGGAAGGGGAGAAAGGGTAAGGGGAGAAGGGCAGAGAGAAACAGAGAGAGACAGGGAGAGGGGTAAGGGGAGAAGTGGGAGAATGGAGCAAGGCAGACTGTCTCTTCCGGGAAGAGACAGAAAAGGGAAGGGACTCAGGCTGGAAGCTGAAGATCAGATTGCCTAGTGGTGTGGGGGAGGGGGAAGGGAGTGGGCGTGGCTTGTCTCTTAAAGAGACAGAACAGACCATTGCAATGAAGGATTTCTAAGGTTCAGGACCCCAATTGGCTGACATTTGTCTAGGGGTGTCCAGGTGAATGTGTGCTGGCAGGTGATCCTATCTACAATTCTGTTGGAGGGTCTGTTCCTGAGTGGTGCCTGGATGGTCTCAGTTTGTGGTCTTTCTTTTTTTTTTTTTTTTGATTTTTCGAGACAGGGTTTCTCCGTAGCTTTTGGTTCCTGTCCTGGAACTAGCTCTTGTAGACCAGGCTGGCCTCGAACTCACAGAGATCCACCTGCCTCTGCCTCCCGAGTGCTGGGATTAAAGGCGTGCGCCACCACCGCCTGGCTTGTGGTCTTTCTTGAGGTCTTTCACCTCAGGGTGAACTGCTGAGACTCAGGCCTCTATTGAGCTTATCCTGGCTGGGTCCTACGCTGGTAGGTGAGAATGGTTGGAAGAACTTCCTTAGGTGCTCTGTTCTATAAAGCTTAGCGTGGTTGGGTCCTACGTCTGTCAGCTCTTGCAGAGACTGCCAGCACAGAGCGGCACCTGAAGCACAAAGAGTCACGAGGTAGACCTCACTGCTGCAGCCTGAACAAGCACAGCAAGCCCAGAGCTTAGAATTTTGTAGTCTGTTTGCTTAACTTTGATTTAAATGACTCTTATTTTTTCCCTTCCTCAGAGCAGGAATAACTCAGTATTAAAGGTCCCTTTTTGGGAAATGTGTTTTGTTTTTCCCTAATCATGAGAATAACTCATTGTTGGTAGTTCCTTCATAGGAGACAGAGGGAGTTTATGAATATTTTGCCTGTGTGCAAGTTGGATCCCCTGGAACTGGGGCCACAAGTGATTATGAGTTACCACGTGGTGTAGGTGGATGTTTCTTTCCTGCCTGCCAGTTCCCAAACAGCAAATATGGAGACTTAATATGAATTAAAAATCATTAGTCAATAGCACATGCTTGTTACTAGCTAACTCGTGCATTTAAACTTACCCATATGTCTTATCTCTGCTTTGCCACGTGGCTTGGTATCTTTTCTCAGTACGGCATGTCCATCTTGCTTCTCTCTGCCCAGAAATAGGTGCCCTTTTCACAACTGAGCTCTTCTAATCTGTACCTCTTGTGGCTGAATTCTCTGTTTATTCAGTTTAAAATCCTAAATAACTAAGAGAATCTCCTCTTTGTATTTTTTTTCAGGAGAAATTTACAATCCCCAACAGGGTAAAATTTTCTGTACCACATTAAGTATTTTTTTCCTAAGGTATCTGTATCAGAAGCAACCAATAAAATTTCATTCACATCATGATATATAATATATTGAAGAAATTATTTACATGTCACTTCCAGTTTTGATTTACAAAACATTGACATAAGGTTGGGCTACCTAACTTTTTTTTTTTTTTGTGGGAGGATATTCCAATGATATCATCTCCCTGGCTGGCATTGTTTACAGCAGAAACTGTAAAAGCATATTTTTCTCTATCCCATTCTTGTAAAGGAACAGTAAACAGCAACCCTGCAAATCAGTAACTACACTAGGCCAATCTTTGGGTAATAAAGAAGGTAAAGGAATCACAGGCCACAAAGATCCCATAGGTTGAATTATCTTATTAATAGCTCTCAAATCAGCCATCATTCTCCATTTTCAGATCTTTTTTATTACAAATACAGGAGAATTCCAAGGCTAGTAGTTTCCTCTCTGTGCTTAGCATCTGACTATTTTGCACCAGTTGCTCAAGCAACCATAATTTTTCTTTAGTTATGCAGGCTTCCTAGTCACCATTTTAAATCCAGCCTTGATGTGAAGGTCTGTGCCTAGTTTGATTGGAACTTGTTGTGCCATGCTTGGTTGGCATCCCTGGGAGGCCTGCTCTTTTCTGAAAGGAAACAGAGGAGTGCATCTGGGGGAGAGGGGAAGATAGGGGAAGGGACTGAGAGGAGAGAAGGGAGGGGAAACTATAGTCAGAATGTAATATATGAAAGAAGAATAAGTAAGTTTAGAGAGAGATGGCTGGCAGTGGTTGCAGGCACCTGTAACCCAGCACTCAGGACGCAGAGGCAGGTGGATCACTGTGTTCAAGACCAGTCTGGTCTACAGAGTGAGTTCCAGGACAGCCAGGGCTACACAGAGAAACCTTGTCTTGAAAAACCAAAGGGACTTTCCACGCTGCCCCGGGACGGGTCCGTACGGCGTTGTTCTTGATTCCCTATGTAACTTAAAGGAAAACTTAACACAATGCCCAGAGCCCTTGATGTCCTGCAGATGAAGAGGAGGATGTCCTCAAATTCCCCGCTGCAGGAACCCACTTAGGTGGCACCAACCTGGACTTTCAGATGGAACAGTTCATCTACAAAAGGAAAAGCGACGGCATCTACATCACCAACTTGAAGAGGACCTGGGAGAAGCTGCTGCTTGCAGCTAGGGCTATTGTTGCCATTGAGAACCCTGCTGATGTCAGCGACATCTCCTCCAGGAGCACTGGGCAGCAAACCGTGCTGAAGTTTGCTGCCGCCCCTGGAGCCACTCCGATTGCTGGCCGTTTCACCCCAGGGACCTTCACTAACCAGATCCAGGCAGCCTTCAGGGAGCCACGGCTTCTAGTGGTGACCACCAATCCCTCACAGAGGCGTCTTATGTGAACCTGCCCACCACTGCCCTGTGTAACACAGACTCACCTCTGCGCTACGTGGACATCACCTCTCATGCAACAACAAGGGATCTCAGTGGGTCTGCTGTGGTGGATGCTGGCCCGGGAAGTACTCCGCATGCGTGGCACTATCTCCTGTGCGCACCCATGGGAGGTTATGCCTGATCTTTACTTCTATAGGGACCCAGAGGAGACTGAGAAGGAAGAGCAGACTGCTGCTGAGAAGGCTGTGAGCAAGGAGGAATTTCAGGGCTCCTGAGTTCACTGCTGCTCAGCCAGAGGTGGCTGACTGGTCTGAGGGTGTGCAGGTGCCCTCGGTACCCATCCGGCAGTTCCCTACTGAAGACTGGAGTGCCCAGCCAGCCACTGAGGATTGGTCAGCAGCTCCCGCAGCACAGGCCACCGAGTAGTTGGAGCCACCACTGTGGGTCCTGAGCTCCTCTGCAGACACCTGAGCAAAGAGAAAAAGGGGAGAAGGAAAATAAAGTTCCTACAAGCTGTCAAAAAAAAAAAAAAAGAAAGAAAAGAAAAAAAGAAAAAAAAAAAGAAAAACCAAAGGGGAGAGAGAGAGGAACAGATTATATAATTATTTCAGTGGAAGCAGAAGTAAACTGTAATAACATTTAACAACCATTTATGAGCAGATTATTTAAAGATTAGTGCACTGGGAGGCTGGAGAGGTGGCCCCTTGGTTGGCTTAGAGCACTCATTCTTGCAAGGGACTTGGGTTTGGTTCCCAGCACCCCCGTGGTGATCACAGCCCTGTGTGACTCCAGGTCAGGAGCTGTGATCTGGCGCCCTCTGCTGGGGGATTTGTACACCTTTGGAAGGTGTATTGTTGAGATTGGTGTAATAAAATGTTGAGCCAAGAACTAGCTAGGCAGGAGGTATAGGCAAGAATTCAGGGCAGAGAGAGGAAGGAAGGAGGAGATGAATGCAGGACTGTGAAAGAGGCCACGGAGTCATGGAGAGGAAATAGAAGGCGGAAGGCAGAGAGGGGTAACGCCAAGTGACGGAATGTGGCTTAATATAAACGGGTTACTTCAAGTTATAAGAGCTGGTTGGGTACAAGCCTAAGATAAAGGCAAAACATTCATAATTAATAAGAAGACTCCATGTCTTCATTTGGGAGATGGCTGGTGGGACAGAAAAAGACTCATTACTGTCCCCTTCTGGAGCACCAAGGACACAAGGGTTACATAAACATTCATATGGGCAAAATACCCATACACACAAAATAAAAATAAGGTTTAAAAATCATTTTAATTAGTAGAACACATGCATAGCATGCACAAAACTTGGGGTTCAATCTGAGCAGTCCCCAAAAAATGCATAGTTAATATGACTGCTCACAAGGAAAAATCCTAAAAGATGTCATACCCACATTAAAACTAATGGCATAGCTAGGCGTGGTGGCGCCCACCTTTAATTCTAGCACTAGGGAGGCAAAGGAGAATGAATCTCTGTGAATTCCAGCCAATCTTGTTGGTTTAGGACAGCCAGAGTTACATAATAGAGAGACCATATCTCCAAAAAAAAGACAGTGAAATATGGAATACTATTTAGAAAAACATACAATACTGAGGAAAAAATGATTATGAAAAGTAAATACTTAAGCCTGTTTTAAAATAAAAGAAACCACAAATATAGATTAGAAAACATCTTAAAACACACACGCCTATGACCTCTCCAGATAAGGGTTTTTAACCAGGGTTAAAGTCCCCGGCATGAATCACTCCTGTGGCGCAGGCCTCAAATCCAATCAAAGAGCGGCTGGTTAACCCAGACCAGCCACACCACCATCGTGCCTGTGGGTGCATCTGGTCAGGCAGCTTGTTACTGCGGCTATGACATTCACCACTCTACGAGTCCACCCATGGGTCTCCTCCCCCAGGGGGGACCTGCATGGTACCTTTTGGCTACAAAAGCTAGCCACTAGGAAAGAAATTTCCAGGCCAGTTCCAACTTGGTTTCTCTATTGTGCAACCAAAGTGTGACAGAACACTACAGACCCCCTGCCTCTGCTCCAGAGCTCTGAGGTCACAAGCATGCAGCACCGTACTGTTTGGGAAGTGCTGAGGGTCAAAGCCAGGACTCTGGACCTGCCAGCCAAGGAGTCTGCCACCTGAGCGACACCCTCAACTTGTACCCCACCATTCTGAAGGGGTCAGAGTAGGGAGTATTGAAACAAGTACTCATGCATAACTGACTTTTCTACTCAGCTGTTCTCCCCCCATCCCCCGCACCCCGATACAGGGTCTCACTATGCAGCCCCGGCCGACCTGGAACTCACTATGTAGAGCAGGCCAGCCTCAAACTCCCAGAGATCTGCTTGCCTCTGCCTGCCAGGCGCCAGGATTATAGGCGTGTGCCACCACACCTGGGTACCATATTTTAATTAAACTTTGCTCATTGTTATAACTATAGTTGTGAGAAACAAGATAGCGGCAGGGTCCCCTTTTCACACTTCCTCAGTAGCAACACCGCAGAGTTCTAGTACAATACTACAGCCAGGGCGGAGACATCGATACCGCCAATATTAAGAAGATTTTTCTTTTCGTCATTCCCTGCCCTATGCTGGCTTCAAACTCACCATCATCCTCCTGCCTCAAGCTCCCAAGTGCTGTATAACAGTCATGTGCCACCACATGTAAACATACCGAATGTTCTGTATGTGGTCACTCCCTGTGTAACCTTTTACAACTGGCTTTTGTCACTGGGCGTGGTTTTCTGGAGACTCCCTGAGGTTGTCGTGCGCATGCGCATCGAGAGTTCTGTTTAGTGCTGAGTAGCAAACACGCGGTGACGTGGATTGCTACAGTTTGTGAAACCATCCATTAGCTTCAAGGGCATCCACGTTTGTTTCCTTTCCTGTTTTTTCCTGTTCCAAATAAAACTCATAAGCATCTCTGCACAGAATTTTGTGTGCGCTGGTCTCAGTTTTACACGAGGACCTGAGGCTAAGATGGTATTTATGGCTGTCTTTTTGTGTCTTCCTCCTTTACTTTGTTAATCGCCCACTTTATAGTGTTTGTTACATGTCGGGCCCTGTTCTAAGGACTTTACAGGCCTCATTTAAGTCTCACAATTACTATGTCAGGTATGCGTTACTGTCTTCCCCACTGCGTAGATGTGGGAATCACGATGAGAGAGGCACACAGTCAGAGCGCATGGGCGGTCGGCTTTGAGCCGGGGTTACCACCTCACCGTCTGTTCCACAGCCAGACTGCAGTGGGCCCAGGCTCTTTGCTATGGAGGATCCTGGAGGTTCTACAGGTGTAGATGTTAGTCTCTGCTGCTGTGGCTTCTGTTAACTTTAACTACTGGACACAGTGGTCCAAGGTGCCCTGAGCAGTGCCCAGCACAGTATCCGCCCTCCTCCCTGACCCCTTTACGTAATGGCAACCCCATTTCCCCAGAGTCTAAGTCCCTTCACTTAGCATCTGTTCACCTTTCTACCTGGCAATCCAATGGCTTAAAGAGCTCACAAAGCCAGGCAGCTGTCCCGCTGAGGCACTGAGACGAAGCCAGTCTTTTTGGAGTGCTGTTCTAGTCTGCTTTCTATCGCTGTGATAAACACCATGGCCAGAAGCAGCTTGAGAAGGATCCAGTCAGATCACTGTCCAGCACTGAGGGAAGCCAAGGCCGGAGCTCCGGAGCGTGGAGAGAGGAACTCGAGCAGAGACCATGGGGGATGCTGCTCCCTGACCTGCTCTCCAGACTCACATTTGGCTAACTTATTCCTCCCAGGATCGCTTGCCCAGGGGCGGAGCTGCCCACAGTGATCTGGGCCTTTCCATGTCAACCATTATCAAGAAAATGCCCACAGGCCCATGTGATGAAGGCATTTTCTCAGCTGAGGCTCCCTCTTCCCAGATGACTAGACCAAGAAAACTCCCCATGGCAGTTACCAACCTGTAGGCTCCTGAGTCATGGAGCATGAACCAGGCTGTCATAAATGTAACAATAGAAGGCTCCCCTCCAGCCTCCCCTCCTCCACTGAGGGCCTGGCCTCATCAGAGGGATAGAAGGATCATGGTTCAGCCCTGTGTTCTGTGGCAGGCACTCCAGCCTTGGAAGGTTTGCCATAGCCGGGTTTCTACAAGGCCAGCCTCTTCTGAGCCTTGAATCCACCCTATGGATCTTCATAGAATAGTTACGATGTACCCCAGAGCTGAAAAGGCTGGGTTTGAAAAATGGGTATCACTATTCACTTACCTGCCACTGCCTTTGGACAACTTACAAAAGCCTGTCTGTGACTCAATTCTGTCTCTGAAATGTAGCATATAGCTCTGACTGTCGCTGTGAGCACAGAAGAACCACACTTGCAGAGTGCTCTGTGCACTGGGCGTCTGTCCTGGCTGGTTTGTTTGTCAACTTGACACCAGCTAGAGTTATCTGGGAAGAGGAACCCCAAGTGAGAAAGAGCTTCTACAGGCGATCAGAGCAGCACTTTCTTGATGGATGATTGATGTGGGGGACCCACTGTGGGCGGTGTCACCCCCTTCAGCCCTAGTGGTCCTGGGTGGTGTAAAAAGCAGACTGAGCAGCCAGCAGTCAGCCCTCCTCCATGGCCTCTGCTTCACTTCCTGTCTTCACTTGCCCTGAAGATGGACTGGAACCTGCAAGCCAAATAAACACTTTCCTCCCCAGGCTGCTTTCGGTAAGACGGTTTTACCACAGCAAGAGAAGCAAACTAAGCCAGCATCTGAACCGAGACCAGAGTGTGGGCACCACAGCTGCATGTGAAACAGCCCAGATGCCCGCAGGTGGTAGCGGTGGCAGGTGCACGGAGCAAGCAAGCAAAGAAACCAAACCCTTGAATTCCTTGTAGAGAGAACACATTTCTGCACCCTCCCTGCTGGAAGAGGGCCAGTGTAAGCAGCCCTTCAGAGGTGGCGAGCTGGTTTGGTGGTTTCTCTGTGCCAAGCGGACCTTCAGCCCCAGCTGGGTCTGACTTGGTACGGGGTGGTCCGTGCCGTAAAGGGTATTAGCGGCGTCGAAGTCTGAGAAGGAAACGAATGGGATCCTTGAAAGGCTGTGCCTGGCCTGCTCATCAGCAGTCACTTCTGGGAGAAGGGCTGATGGGAAGAGGCTCCTTAGCCTGGGTTTTCTGGGAATCCATTTAGAGACCCTTCCCAGACCCTCTTCTCTGGGCCTCTGATCTCTCCCTACCCAGTCTTTGTACCTGGCCGAAGCCTTTGCTCTGCCTGTGGCGCCCGTAGGGCCCACAGCCCTGTGAAGACACTCAGACTTCCGTTTATCCTCCTGAGGGTTTTCCTTCTCCACTAACTTCCCAGACCATCCCTCAGAGAATGTATCTATTTTATTTTTGTTTATATGTCTGTGTGTGTGTGTCTGTGTGTGTGTGTGTGTGTGTGTGTGTGTGTGCACCCGCCAGAGGAGGATATCAGATTCTCTAGAGCGGGATCACAGGTGAGCTATAAACCACTCAGTAAGGATTCTGGGAGCTGAACCCAGGTCCTCTACGAGGAAGAACAGCAAGTACTCCTAACCCGGAGCCGTCCCTCTAGTCCCCTATTTATTTATTTTTTTTAGTAAAGGGGTGCTTACTCATTATTTGCAATTTAATGAAAAGACCACTGATTTTCTAGGTGTGGAAATATCTTTTAACTTACCTTAAATTACATTTTGTTTATTGTGTGCCTGTATGTGTATATGTGAAACCTTGTGCAAATCACACGTGCACGCACGTGTATGTGTGTGTGTGTAGGCCAAGGGTACTAATTCTTGAAAGTGAATATCTGAATTATAAATTTTATATACGTTGCTGGCAGAATGATTCTGCAGGTAAAGGCAACATCAAGCTCAGTCCTCAGAACCCACACAGTAGAAGGAGAGAACCTCCTCCCAAAAGTTGTCCTGTGACTTCCTCATGCACACCACGAGACACACATGGCCCCCACATGCACACAAAAATAATTTTTAAAAAATGTAATTTAAAAAAATTAAATCTGTGTAACATTGTATGTTTTATAACATTTTTGTTATGGTTAAAGAGCTAAATGTGGGGGCTGGAGAGATGGCTCAGTGGTTAAAAGCATTGTCTACTCTTCCAATGGTCCTGAGTTCAATTCCCAGCAACCACATGGTGGCTCACAACCATCTGTAATGAGGTCTGGTGCCCTCTTCTGGCCTGCAGGCATCCACACAGAAAGAATATTGTATACATAATAAATAAATATTTAAAGAGCTAAATGTGTATCACCAGTCTTCTGAGCTTTTTATTGTGTGTGTGTGTCATATGTGTGTGTGTGTGTGTGTGTCTGCGGACCACGTGCATGCAGTGCCACTTGGACCCCTGGGACTGGAGTTACAGGTGGTGCTGGGAACTGAACCTGCGCCCTCTGGAAAAGCAGCCAATGCCTTAACTGCTGAGCCAGCTCGCTGGCCCCATCATTGGCATCTCAAGCTCAGTGAAGCTAAGCACAGACTCAGGGCTGTGACCACACACAGGTCTCCAGTAAGCAATCTCAAAGGATACAGGTCTTTAACCCCAGCACTCAAGTGGATGAGGATCTCTGTGAGTTCAGGGCCAGCCTGGTCTACACATTGAGCCCAGGCTAGCCAGAGCTGCACAAGGAGACCCTGTCTCACAAGTAAGTGTGTATGGATGGCGGGGGTGGGGGGGTGGGGGGGGGTGGAGAAGTGAAGGATGAAGTGGGGAGGGGAGGGCTTGTGGTGTGTGGTGAGGAACCTCCCCCTCCTGCCTCCACCCGGTTATGCAACTTTGAGAATCCTTTGGCTCTCTGGGTTAAGCAGTTAATCCCTGTTTTGGGAGGAGGGATGAATCATTGGGGTTTGTTGATACCAGAAGTCTCCTAGTGGTTGGCTATTTCTCGAGGGAAGAGCTAGTACTTGCAGAACAGGGCTAGGAATCTGGATCCTCCAGGTTGCCAGAGCAACTGCCCTGGACTTGCTGCCTGGGCTGGGTTTGCTAAACACTGGATCTGCTGAGTCACGGCCCAGGCAGCAGATGGGACTGAACTTCTGGAAGCAGCCAGAGAGCCTTTCCCGTGCCACTCAGAGGTCACTGCCTCTGCCCCTCAAGTTCTTGGTGGAACCCTGGCAGCTTTGGACCTCGGGGGCTTCTGCAGGGCAATGTCTGCCCCCCACTCACCCCCATCTGCCTTCCCTGTGGCTTCTCCACCCAGAGCAGTCGCGTGCTTGTTCCTGCTGCAAGGACACTGGAGAAGCTGACCTCCGCTTCTCTCCAAACACTGTTAACAAAAAGGGCAGAATGCACCGGCCTGCCCTCCAAACAGTGACTCCTCAGACTCCAGAGTCAGAGGCTACAACGGGACTGGGTGCCTTAGCGCCAGTGGTGTAGAGAACAGGTACAAGAGTCTGAAGCCAAACCGGGAATCAAACCCTGGGCTCTGCTATGTGCCCCTTTTCAGCGGTCACTTCCTTATTTGTAAATTGGATCTAATGGCTTTATGGAATTGTTGGCGATTAAGATGGACCACATAAAGAGCTTAGAGAAGTTAGAATCAGTCAGCCTGTGGGTGAGTGGGTGTGGTTCATCCTTCTGTACCACAGGGCTTAGACCGGTGCCCAGGAGGCATTAAATGTTTAACAAATCGTAACTGTTATTACTTCCTAAGTTTTGCCTGCTTGTCCAGGTAGGTCTGTGAGGCTGGAATTCCCACGTTGCTCAGCATGGCACTTTTCCTTTTGAAGGGCATTGACGAAAGCATCTCCATTGGGCTCCCATTAACCCGTTCACCCGTCCTGAAGAGTGTGCCCTTCCCACCTAGTCTCACCAATGCTGAAGTTTGTTTTGAAGATTTATTTCTTTTTTAATTATGTGTGCTTGTGTGTGTCCCTTTGTGAGTGTGTGTAGATGCCCACAGAGGCCGGAGGCATCTGATCCCCTGGAGCTAGCATTACAGGCAGTTGTGAGCTGCCTGGGGACCAAACTCGGGTCCTCTGGAAGAGCAATTACTTACTCATAACTGCAGAGCCCTTTCTCCAGCTCTACTGGGCTTTAATATTAAAAAGTTTTGCTCATGTTTAAAAGCATAAATAAAAAGAAAGACCAGATGGGTACCTTTTGGCATGCCCTGCCAAGGTATTCCACTAAGCAAAAGGCCATGGGCAGCCGAGTTAGGGCCACAGTTCATTGGGGGAGGGGAGAGCCAAAGAGTGGAAGGCTGGGTCATAGCAGGGAATTGAGAGAGGCTGACAGACAAGAAGAATAAGAGAAGCAAGGGAAGAGAGAAGAGGCAAGAGAGACAGAGAGGAGAACGAGCTGTGCTCTGGTGGGCAGAGCTGCTGGTGAGGGGCACCTGCAGATAGCAGAGGCAGGCTGTTGCTGTGGCGGAAACTAACACGTGTAATAGGCAGCCTCGTTATTGTAGTCTTTCACTACTTCCGTTCTTTTTTTTTTTTAATATTTATTTATTTATTTACTATGTATACAATATTCTGTCTGTGTGTATCTCTGCAGGCCAGAAGAGGGCACCAGACCTCATTACAGATGGTTGTGAGCCACCATGTGCTTGCTGGGAATTGAACTCAGGACCTCTGGAAGGGCAGGCAATGCTCTTAACCACTGAGCACTCTGCTCTCCAGCCCACTACTTCAGTTCTTAAGTTACACACACACACACACACACACACACACACACACACACACACACAATTTGGTTTTTCAAGACAGGCTTTCTCTGTGGCTTTGGAGGCTGTCCTGGAACTAGCTCCTATAGACCAGGCTGGCCTCAAACTCACAGAGATCTGCCTGCCTCTGCCTCCTGAGTCCTGGGATTAAAGGCGTGCGCCACCACCGCCTGGCTATACATATATTTTTGAGAGAGCTGAGCAGACACTGTAACAGGCTGCTCTGTCTTCTGTCAGAGATCGGGTCTCAGTTTCAGTTTCCTGAGACTGAACAACGTGTTTCTGATAGAACCAGGAACAATGGTCAATCATCTTCAATGCCCCAGACATCAAAGAGGAGGGAGATCGCATGTGCCAAGCCCGGAACATCTCCAACAGGAGCTCAAGGCAATGACCAAATAGGGACAGACCTTGGGAATTGTCCAAAGAGGGAGGAACTGTAGCCCTAGCCATCCCCTGCCAACCCCAGCCAATTAGAAACATCCTAATATAATGGATGCTTGCTTAACCAATTACATTTAAGGTGACCTAACTGCTTCTGAAATGCCCCTTGGCGGTGCTGAAGAGGAACCTGTGGTGATATTTTGTTTGTGTTCTAACAAATAAAGCTTGCCTGAAGATCAGTTAACCATAGAGGTCTGGCAGTCTATACAGACAGGCAGGAGTGATATGACCAGCCAGAGGGAGGACTATAAGGCAGGAGGAGACAGGAGCTGGGCCCATTTGTCTGTCTAAGGATTTCACAGAGCTAAGAAGTGGCTGTGGCTTGTTCCTTTGTCAATGCCCAATGTGGTGTACGAATTCACAAAAAAAGCTGTTTGATTATGGCTTTGCAGCCACCAGCACAGGCCAGATCTGCGTGCAGGGCTCATGTGAGAGTCGCTGCTTTGATGGCTAGGTTCTCCTCTCTTTTTTTTCCCTTAAGCCTTTAAGTGAATTTGAAGTTTTTTTTTTGTTGTTGTTGTGGCAGTCCTCTTTGCAGCAAACTCCACAGACCCCGAACTCCAGAGGTACCTTGGCTCCAAAGGCCACAGCCAGACTTTCCTACCCTAGACTGACTGGCTCTGCCTTCAGACAGCTCCTGCCACACACTACCACACACTCCCCTGTGTGTGTTTTTCAGACAGCTGGCTCCCTCTCCCCTGTGGGTTGTGGGCTCCCTGAACCCTCTCCTCAAGCTACTGCCACTCTAGGTAGCTGCCTTGACACCCACTTGGGCTTCTAGTGTTGCTGCCACTGCCACACACTCTCAGCTCACGGCTGTAAGCTAGCAGTTGCAGCTGCCCCAGCAGCCTGTGTACTCGCTGCCTGTGTTCTCTGATCAGAGGTGCTATGCAGCCTTAGGCTCCACTGTCATGGTCAGCAGATTCGGTGAGATAATTGGGAATTCTTAAAGAAGGGAATTAGTCTAAAAAGAGGGAGAGAGGGAGTTTTTTCCCTACAGTAAAGAAAAAGGGGAAACGCTGTTACAGTGGAGGGAGTTAGGTCTCTGTATGATAACATGCTGGACAGTTTGAAAGGGGGAAACGCTGTTACAGTGGAGGGAGTTAGGTCTCTGTATGATAACATGCTGGACAGTTTGAAAGGGGAAACGCTGTTACAGTGGAGGGAGTTAGGTCTCTGTATGATAACATGCTGGACAGTTTGAAAATGGAACAATTAAATGAGAGGCTAACTAATTTAGATGGGATTTATGTAATATCGGTTGTAAACATCATTGTCGTTTTTGTTTTACTAAAAATGCTGCTTAATCTGAATGCTATTATACAAGTTTGGGGAAAACTTGTTTAAGCAAATCGTGGAGATATTCATATCTAGATAGAGGAATTAAAAGGGGGAACCAATCTCAGCACTGTATTTTAAGGTTAGAGAGTAACAGCCTAAGGTACCAACTTTAATTTATCCAGTAACCTTACAAGAACAACTGCCAAGTGATAGATATCCCCAATGTTGTGCAAGAGCTGACTGGAATCCTGTGGAAATGTTAGATTTCAGGAGATTCAAGAAAGTGACAGTCTCATATGGTATGCATTCACCTTTTGTGAAGCAGATGTTAAACTCATGGTCAACTAGTAACAGAATTGTCCCATAAGACTGGAAAGGCATGGTTTCAGCAGTCTTGGAGCCTGGTCCTCAATTACAATGGAGGACCTGGTGAAAAGATGAGGCTAAGACCATGAACAGCAATGTAGGGCTAGAGGTGTGGAAATCTCTCAAGACCAATTTCTTTGCAAGGGAGATGATGCCAGTGTACAAAGGCAATCTTATGGTGACCACACAGTGGCTTTATGCCATCCGGCAGCTTTGAATGCTTGGGACAGAATTGAAGAATTAGGAAAGAAAATTGAGTCATTTACTAAAGTTGTACAGGGCCCCAATAAAACCTTCACAGATTTCTTACAAAGACTGACTCCAGCCCTAAATAGAATGATACCAAATTCAGAAGCTAGACAAATAGTAATTGAACCTCTGGCTTTTGAATGCACAATGCAAAAAGGGTAATTATACTGTTTAAGGCAAGACCAGTACCCTTGGAGGAATGTATCTGAGATACAATCAATATTGATTCTCATGACCATGATGATGCTTGGATAGGAGAGGTGACTTCCAGAGATTTGTAGAAAAATCAAAATGTCAAGTGTTTCAATTGCAGTAAACAAGGTCACCTAAAAAGGGACTGTAAATAGGACATTCCTAGAAACAATGTTTTTTCTAAGCATAATTCAAACAGAGCGCCCCTGTTTCTGGATTATGCAGATGTGGCAAGGGCAGGCACTGGGCTAATGAATGTAGATCCACAAGGGACAGCCAAGCTAACCCTTTACCTTTGGGAAACACCTTGAGGGGCCTCTCACAGGCTCCCATACCAAATCTGGTTCAGTTGTTTCCTGCCATTGTAGAAGAAACTCATTCCCAGAGCAATTAAAGAACCTAGTGCCTTTGTAAGAAACCATACTGCTCTGGATGATAGTACAGCTATATAAGAGAGAACAAAAAGTCAGGAAAACCATAAAGCAGTTATTTTGGCAAGTTTCTATAAAGAACAAAGACCAAACTTAAAAATATGAATAAATAACTTTGTAATTGAAGATCTTGAAGACAAAGGTGCAGATGTAACAATAATTTCATCAGAATTTTGGCATCCAAATTTGCCACTTTGGGAGGCAAATGTTCAGCTTGTAGGGACTGGAACTTTATCACAGGTACAGCAGAGCACGAGATGGGTTGAATGTACAAGGCCAGAGGACAGAGAGGAAAATTAAAGCTATACATGGCTAATATAGAAATAAATTTATGGGACTGTGATTTAATTACAGCAATAGGATACTCAGATTAACCTTCCTCCAATCTTAGAAACAAACCATAAATTAATGTATGTTTCTGGGGAAAATATTAGAAGGCATTATAGTGAACAACCACAAACCATTCAGATTGAAGAAAAACAGGGTACAACAGCTGCTGAGTTTTCAAAGGCACCGACAGCCCCACCTTTAAAATGGTTGATGGACAAACCTGTATGGGTTGAGCAATGGCCTTTACCAACAGAGAAATTGCCGGTCTTAAAACGGTTGGTACAGGAGCAGTTAAATGCTCAGCATATTGAAGAATCAACCAGTCCTTGGCATTCTCCTGTATTTGTTGTTAAAATGAAATCTGGAAAATAGAGAATGGTAATAGATCTAAGAGCTGTTAATAAGGTGATTCAGCCAATGGGCTCTCCATAGTCTGGCATTCCTTTGCCTTCTCTATTGTCTAAAGGATGGCCTCTTATAGTTACTGATTTAAAAGCTTGTTTCTTCACTATACCTTTACAAGAAAAAGACAGAAAAATTTGCCTTTAAGGTGCCTACTTATAATAATTCTCCATCCTTTAAGAGATATCAATGGAAGATTCTCCCATAGAGAATACTAAATAGCCCCACCCTGTGCCAGTATTTTTATGTCAGCCATTGGAAATGATACGTAAGCAATTTCCTCAGTCTCTAGTTTGTGATTACATGGACAACATCTTACCAGCTGATTCAAATGTAGGTAGAATATTTGAAGAGGAAAAGAAAATTTTGCCTTGTTGGGGATCACAAATGGATCCTGAAAAAATACAAAGAGGAGACTCTATTAATTATTTAGGATACAAAATATATCTACAAAAAATTAGACCCCAAAAAGTATAAATTAGGAGAGATTGTTTGCAGATTCTTGAAGATGGCTGGGAGACGTTTTCTATCTATGTACCACTATTGGGGTAAAAAATGATAAATAAACAGAAAGGGGTAATTTACACCCCTAGAAATAGATTGCTTCCAGAATGTCTGGTTCGATGTGTACAGCAGAAGAATCCAGCCCTGATGACATTGCATGAAGATGGACACTTAAAAGAAATCCCACACTAACTCAGAATTGAGAAATAGATGGTTATTTATTTAGGGGTAGACTCACAATTCAGAATCCTCTGCTGGAACGGGGAACAGAAACCGAATCCCGCAGCTGGAAAAGGCCGGATGCATACTCTACTTGGGCATAAATAGTATAAGAGGCTACGCCGCAGTGGGCGGGTAACTACTGGCTGTAGGATTTCCTACAGCAATTGCAGCTGCTGGTGACTCCATAGATGAAGCAGAAAGAGGTTCCTGAACCTGTGATCCTGACTTCCTCATACCACCATGCTGCAGGCTGAGAAGGGATGACTGGTGATGGACTTGCTGCACAAACTTCCAGAACTAGCGATCCCTGTTTACCTTGGAGCCAGACCAGAAACACAGACTCAACACGTCATTTAACTGTTTTACTATTTGGGACATGAACTCATTTTGCCAGTATGGTATTTAATCTGCTGTTGAAATATGGGACCTGAGAACTGAGACCTCAGTTTTTCCCTCGGGGGGGGGGAAAAGAAAGACTTGTTAAAAGGAGTGCCTAGGGTCCCTCTTCAGATATGAGGAGCAAACCTCCTGAGGGTTTTTGCTGCTGCTCAGAGACTGGGACAGCTGCTTAAAAACAGCATTGCATTTGAACTCTCACCCATTACAAAAACATTTTTCTGTCTTTTAGTTAGGATGGATTTAAGAGAATTGTGATTTAACAAATTGCATTATGGTAGTGAACTATTAATGCTTTAGTTCACTCTAAGATGTTAATGATTAGAAAATGATTAGAATTTGTCTAAGATTGACATTACTAATGAATTCTTGAATTTTACTTGTTTGATAAGATAAATTTATATTTTGATACAGCTTAATACTCTAGACAAATTTAGAACTGGGCAATCCCAACCCTAGTGCTCCTCCGCTCCCTTAATTAGGTGATATTATAGCCATAGAAGTGTGCATAGCACAACGTATTATGGTCTTGCTTACCATTAGCTAGTTGCTGATGAACTCTCTTGACAGAAACTTGGCTCAGGGACACAGAGCCCAATACTTTCTCCCTTAACCCTTTATTTGCAGAGGTCGACAGCAGTGATGGGTGTGATCCTTTTTTCACCAGGTGCCTAAGACATGGACTTGTATAGTTGGAATGCATGTACTAAAGTTGGGTAAGTCTGGAAAATGCGAAAGTGTTCACCTAAGGCAGATGCAATCATCTGTCCTGTTGTAGAAGTACAGGCTTTATTAAAATTAATAGAAAGGGAGGAATTGTGGAGGCCTGAGCTTATTTCCACATTAACCAAAGGTCAGAGAGTCAGAACTTATCTCTCGTTCCTTCAAGGCTATCAAGGCGATTGTGCTTCTATCTCAAACAAAGGACCCACCTAGATTTAGAGCAGAGAGTTCTGCTCTCTCAAGATTATATTCCAGGAATAGAGAAGGAGATATATTGCTACCTCAAACAAAAGTCTAAGGATCCAACTAAGTTCCAGTTAAGGAGTTAACTTAGGATTCCACCCAGGGAGTAGTTTGACTACAGGCCTAGGGTGGCGTGTGATTTGTTTTGTTCTACCAATAGACTGTTTAACTATGGATGTAGCCCATGACTTTCAATTGGTATGTTCATTTTCTTGTATCATGTCAATGCAGTCTTTTGTCTTACTCCACCTTTTGGGGTCAAGGATATTTTAAGCAGTTGGAAATTAAACGAAGGCAAATTTCAGTACTTACTGGAATTCCCTCCTGATACTGTTTTATGTTTCTCCGTTATATTATTTTCATTTGCATCTTCATATTCTTTACTATATTTCTAAATTCTCACACCTCTATCCTGGCAAGATGTACTTTTGTCAAGGCTGCTCTCTAACAGTGAGCAACTTGGTTTTTTTCTTCCTGGTGCTGTTCTGACCTCTAAGACTGAGAATAGGTGATTAGTTTTAGAATTCTGATTTTTAACCTTATGGGTCTATTTAATATTGTGTGTGTACATAATATGTGTGTGGGTGCGGATGTGAAAGTCAGAGGGGACTTTGTGGTCTTGGTCTCCGTCCGTCTTTGATAAGTTTTCTGGGATTGAACTCAAAGTCTTGGGTGACAAGCACCATTGCTTGAACTTGAGGAGCCATCTTGCCAGTTCATCTTCTGCACTTCCTCCTCTTCCTCTTCCTTTGACTTCTTCCTTACTTCTTTTACTCCTTCTCCTTCTTTCACCCTTCTTCTTCTGGTGGTACTGGAGAGGCTAGAGCCTTGTATAGTCCACTGAGCTGTATCTCTGGTCCTCTTTTTCACTTCTATTTCAAGAGATGGTTTTACTAAATTGCCCATGATAGACTTGAACTCATCCTGTAGTCCAGGCTTATCTTGAATTTACAATCCTTGACCTCAGCCTCCCAAATAATTGAGGTTATTACAGGTTGCTGCCACTAGACCCAAAACTTTTATGATTTTAGATGGCGTCTTCTATCGCTCAGACTGAACTTATTGTGTGCCTGAGAGCAGTCTTAAAGTATGCCTCCCGACTCTGTCTCTGAAGTGTTTGGGTCTCAGTCACTCTCCACCACAACAGATAATTGCTAGCCTTCTTATAAAAGGTTCTGATGTCAAAAGCCTACTGCTTTGTAGTCTAAGTGATTATATATATATATATATATATATATATATATATAGAGAGAGAGAGAGAGAGAGAGAGAGAGAGAGAGAGGGGGGGGGGTTTCCTCTGTATTTCTGGCTGTCTTGGAACTCATTCTGTAGACCAGACTGGCCTTGAACTCACAGAGATCCACCTGCCTCTGTCTCTCTAAGTGCTGGGATTAAAGACATGTGCCACTACTGCCCACCTACTGCTTGGTAAGATTATTTGGTAACTGACTTCCCAAGCTCCTGAATAATAAGACAAGGAAGAGAAAGATTGTCCAATATCAAAGGTGGAGTTACATGGTACTAAACCTTTGTCATGCAATTTCTATTTGTTCTGTGGTACTACCTGAGATATTTAAAATATTTATCACCTTTGTCAGTGCACATCAGACCCTAGCACAATCTTTAGTCTTTTCTGTGGCACTTCTTCAATGGTTTACTGTCACTGAAATGAGATCTGTAGCACTGGGTGTAGTGCAGGTGTGAAATGCTTGCCTGGTATGCAGGAAGCCCTGGTTTTCATCCCAGCAGTGAGTAAATCTGGGTTTGTCATGCATAACCATAATTCCAGCACTCAGAAATTGGAGGCAACAGGTTCAGAAGTTTAAGGTCATCTTCAGCTACATAGTAACTCTGAAATAACCCAGGGCTAGAGATTCAGTCAACAAAAAGGAATGGGGAAGGAAGGAAGGGCAATAAAAAAACAGTAAACATCCATAAAAAATATATATATATGTGTGTGTGTGTGTGTGTGTGTGTGTGTAAATTTTGATTAATCTTTGCTGTTTTGTTTCATTTGAGGAGTTTTGTATGTTTATTTTTAAGATATTGTCTCATGTAACTTGTTCTGGTCTTAAAAATCCCCCTGTAAAGTGTGCAGTGGTAGCACGCCTTTAATCCCAGCATTAGGGAGGCAGAGGCAGGTGGATCTTTGTGTGTTTGAGGACAGATTGGTCTACAGAGTGAATTCCAGGATGGCCAGAGCTACACAGAGAAACCCTGTCTCAAAAATCCTTGGTGCTGCCGGGCGATGGTGGCTCACGCCTTTAATCCCAGCACTCGGGAGGCAGAGGCAGGTGGATCTCTGTGAGTTCAAGACCAGCCTGGTCTACAGAGCTAGTTCCAGGACAGGCTCCAAAGCCACAGAGAAACCCTGTCTCGAAAAACCAAAAAAAAAAAATCCTTGGTGCTGTTGTACATATCTTTAATTCCAGCACTTGGGAAGCAGAGGCAGGTGGATCTCTGAGTTTGAGGCTAGCCTGGTCTACAAGAGCTAGTTCCAGGACAGGTTCAAAAGCTACAGAAAAAAACCCTGTCTCAAAAAACAAACAAAAAACCCAAAACAGAACAAAACAAAAAACCCCAAAACCCCCAAAATCAAACAAGCAAACAAACAAAAAAATGGGAATTATTAGGATGCAGGGAGTTAGGTATGGTTCCGCAATGGCTGCTTTGAAAATAGAATATCTAAATGAAGGGATAGTCAACTTATCTGGGACTGACATAATGTCAATTATAAACATTATTATTTAATGGTTTATCCCTAAAAACCTTGTTTGATATTGGTGCAAAATATGAAAAAATTTGTAATAATAGGAGCGGCCGGGCTGCGTCTCCAGCACCCCGGCCGCCTGCTAACTTATGCCCCGAAATAATTACACGGACACTGTATTCTTTTAAACACTGCTTGGCCCATTTCTATCTAGCCTCTTCTAGGCTAATTCTCACATATTAATTTAGCCCATTTCTAGTAATCTGTGTAGCCCACGAGGTGGCTTACCAGGGAGATTCTAGCCTACGTCCATCCTGGGTCGGAGCTTCATCGCGTGTGTCTGCCCGGGAGCGGGGAGCATGACGTCTCTCTGAGGCGTCTGCCCCCGAGAGGAGAGCTGTCGAGTCTGAGCTCACTTCCTCTTCCTCCCAGCATTCTGTTCTGTTTACTCCTCCCACCTATGTTTTAACCTATGAGGCCAAGCAGTTTCTTTATTACTTAACCAATGACCTTCCTCCATCAAAAATTGACTGATAAGATGAAATCCTTATAAAGATATACTAATGAAACTGAAGATAAGGAGCCTAAGGTTATTATCCAGTTCAGTTATCATTCAGGAATGACCACCAGATGGTAGGCACCCCCAAGGTCATCATTATAAGTTAACTGGGAACATACAGAAATGTTAGATTTAAAGAGATTTGAGGAAGCAATAGTTTAATATGTCATACAATTACCTTTTGTGAAGCAGTTGTTAAATTCAAGGGCCACTCAGAACAGAATTATTCCATAAGACTGGAGAGATTTAGTTACAACAATATTGGAACCTGGTCCTCAGTTATAGTGGAGAACATGCTGGAGAGACAAAGCTTGGGTTTTCAAACAATGAGGTAGGGCCATAGGTGAAGAGATTTCTCAAGACTGAATTTTCAGTGAGGACCAGTATGTTGATGTGGAAAGACAGGTTACATTTGATGTCACACTTTGACTCTATGCTGTATAGCAGCTTTGAATGCTTGGGACATGATTAAAGAATCAGGAAAGAACTGAACCATTTGTTAAAATTGTACAGGCCCAAAAGAAGCCTTCACTGATCTTTTTCTTTTCCTTTCCTTTTCTTTCTTTCTTTCTTTCTTTCTTTCTGTCTGACTTTTTTTTTGAGGCAGAGTTTCTCTGTAGCTTTGGAGCCTGGAACTAGCTCTTGTAGAACAGGCTGGCCTCAAACTCACAGAGATTTATCTGCCTGCCTCTGCCTCCCAAATGCTGGGATTAAAGGCCTGCACCACCCCCACCCAGCGATTTTTTTTTTAAATATTGACTTCAGCTGTAAATAGACTGATATCAGATCCAGAAGTTAGACAAATGTTAGTTGAATCTTTGGCTTTTGAAAATGCTAATTATAATGTGAAAGGTGATCAGGCTTTTAAAGGCAGCATCAGTACCCATTGATGAATGGATTAGAGATACAGCTGATATTGAATCTCATGCTGATGATGCTACTTCAATAAGAGAGGTGACTTCTAAAAAATTTAAGAAAAATCAAAAGGTTAGATGTTTTAATTTTGGTAAACCAGGTCATCTGAAGAGGAATCATAGGCAACGCTTTCCTGGGAGAAGCAGCCCAGCCTTCTGTCATATCTAGAAGGTATTGCAAAGGCTGACATTGGGCTAATGAATGCTGATCAGCATGGGACAGCAAGGTAACCCTTTGCCATTGGAAAATGCCTTAGGGTGCCTCTCGCAGTCCCCTGTGTCAAATTTGTTCCAATCATTCCCTGTCATCATTGAGAAAACTGCTCCACAGTACAATTAAAAGACTTGATGCCTGTTGTGACAAACCATACTACCCTGGATGATGGAACAGCTTTAGAAGATAAGATAAAATTTTCAGTAGAAGCCATAAAGCAAATATTTTGGCAAACTTCTATGAATGATCCAAGACCAAAATTAAAAATATGAATAAATGACATTGTAATTGAGGGCTTGTAGACACAAAAATCTTTGCATCCAAGTTGGCCTCTTCAGGAGATAAATATTCAGTTTTTGGAGATTGGAACTTTATCTCAGGTAAAATAAAGCAGAAGATGGGTTGAATGTATAGGACCAGAATTACAGAGAGGAAAATTAAAGCCATATGTGGTTAACATAGCAATGAATTTATGAGGATGTGATTTGTTACAGAAATGGAATACTCAGAATACTCAGAAATGGAATACTCAGAACATTCCCCCAATCTTAGAAACAAACCATAAATTAGTGTATGTTTCTGGGAAAAATATTATAAGTTATTATCGAGAACAGTTAAGAGAACTGAAAATGACATGTAAAATTAAAAAACAAAAAATAATGTATAAATGTTTAAAATTAAAAAAGAAAGAACAGTCATCAACCATTCAGGTTGTACAAAAACAGGGCACAACAGTGCTGATCTTTCCAAGGCACCAACAGCCCTATCTTTAAAATGGCTAACTGGCAAACCTGTCTGGGTGGATCAATGGCCACTGGCATCAGAAAATTACAAGCATTAGAACAGCTGTTATGGGAGTAGCTAAATGCTCAACATATTGGAGAATTAAATTGGAATTTTCCTATATTTGTCATTAAAAAGAAATCTGTAAAATGGAGAATGATAACAGATCTAAGAGCTATTAGTAAGGTTATTCAGCCAATGGGCTCTTTACAGCCTGGAATTTTCTTACCTTCTCTATTATCTAAAGGATGGTCTATTATAGTGATTGATTTTTTTTTTTTTTTTGGTTTTTCGAGACAGGGTTTCTCTGTGGCTTTGGAGCCTGTCCTGGAACTAGCTCTGTAGACCAGGCTGGTCTCGAACTCACAGAGATCCACCTGCCTCTGCCTCCCGAGTGCTGGGATTAAAGGCGTGCGCCACCAACGCCCGGCTATAGTGATTGATTTAAAGACTGGTTTTCATTACCCTTTTACAAGAATAGAATAGAGAAAAAAATGCCTTCACAGTTCCTACTTAAAATAATTCCCAGCCTGTTAAAAGATATCAATGAAAAATTCTTCCACAAGGAATGTTAAACAGCCCAAAATAATTCCCAGCCTGTTAAAAGATATCAATGAAAAATTCTTCCACAAGGAATGTTAAACAGCCCTACTTTGTATCAATATTTTGTTCAACAGTCATTGAAAATAATTTGTGATGTTTCCTCAATATATAATTTACCAGTATATGAACGATATCTTACTAGCTGATTCAGATGTGGATACTGATGTGGGAAGTCCTGCTGTATGTGTTGCTTTTATTGGATAATGAACAAAGAAACTGCTTTGGCCTATAGCAAGGCAGAACAGCTAGGCAGGGAAAATAAACTGAATGCTGGGAAAAAGAAGGCAGAGTCAGAAGATACCTTGTAGCCACCGCCAGAGACAGACACAGGATGGAACTTTGCCAGTAAGCCACAGCCGCGGGGTGATACACAGATTAATAGAAATGGGTTAAATTCTATGTAACAGCTAGACAATAAGAAGCTAGACAACTAAGGGGCTAAACAGTTATTTAATTAATATAATTTTTTGTGTGATTATTTCAGGACTGAGCAGCCAGGAACAAACAACTGGTCTTCCACTACAAGATACCTTAGAGAAAATATTTGAAGAAGTAAAGCAAAATTTCCATGTTGGGGATTATAAATTGCTCCTGAAAAAAATACAAAAGGAGATGATTTTACTTTCTTAGGATATATGATAGGTTTACAAAAAATAAACCACAGAAAGTACAAATCAGGAGTGATCAATTAATAAATACGAATGATCAACTCTTAGTGATTTTCAAAAATTGCTGGTTGATACTAACTGGCTACAGCCCACAATTGGACCGAAAACTCAAGAACTAAGTAATCTATTTCAAATCTTACAAGGTGGTAAGGACTTAAGTAGTCCAAGAAAATTATCAGTTGATGCCAAGAAAGAAATGACTTTGGTAGAAAAGAAATTATAGGATGCACATGTGGATTGTTTGTTCCAGAGCTTAATTGTATTCTGGTTATTTCACCTTCTACACATTCTCCTATAGGAATTATTATGCAGGGAGATGATAATATTCTGGAATGGATATTCTTATGACACAAAAGAGTAAAAAATTAAAGACCTATATAGAAAAGTTTTTTGAATTGATTCTGAAAGGAAAATTAAGACTTTGTCACTTTGCAGGAATAGACCCAGCAGAAACTGTGTTACCTTTTACTAATGCTGAAATTGTTTCATTATGGGCAAAAAGGAACATTTGCAAAGAGCTTGCATCTTTTTTGGAGGGGGAGAGTAGGAACAAAAATCCCAAATCAAGAGACTTCAGTTTATAAAGAGAACTATTTGGATCTGCCCTCATACTGTATGGGGAATACCAATTTCTGGAGCTCTTAACTCCATACTGATGCAAGCAAATCAGGGAAGGCAGGGAATTTAAGTAAAGTAGATCAAAGCCCTTATGATTCTGTCCAAAAGTCAGAACTATATGCTATTCTATTGACATTATTAGGTTTTCCAGAATCTCTTAATATAATTACTAACTCTCAATATGCAGAAAGAGTTCTTTTACATATTGAAACTGCTGAACTTATTCCAGATGATACAGAATTAACTTTGTTATTTATTCAGTTATAAGAAATAATCAGAGATAGAAATCATCCCTTATACATAATACATATCAGATCCCATGTAGGTCTCCCAGGCCCTCTACAAGAAGATAATGATGAAATTTATCAGCTATTGGTAGGAAATGTGCTAGTAACCTCAGAATTTCATAAGAAATGCCACGTTAATAGCAAGGACTTGAAAAAAGAGTTTTCCATCATTTGGTAACAATCTAAGAAAATATAATGTGATGTCCTACTTATTATTTGTATAACCAAACTCCACTACCTTCAGGAAGTAACCCAAAGGGTACCTAAAGAAATGAAATTTGTCAAATAGATGTGTTTCATTTTGCAGAGTTTGGAATTTTAATATATGTATACCATACCATAGATATATATTCAGGATTTCATTGGGCAACTGCTTTGAGTTTTGAAAAGACTGATTCTGTAATTACACATTTATTAGATGTTATAGCTATCATGGGGATACCTATACAAATTAAGACTGACAATGCTACAGCATATGTCTCTAATAAAATGAAACACTTGTTTGCATATTACAACATAAAGCATATTACAGCTATATTATACAATTTTACAGGGCAAACAGTTGTAGAATGATCTAATTGCATTTTAAAAGATATGCTAATAAACAGAAAGGGGTAATAAAACCCCCAGAGATAGATTGCACAATGCTTTATTAACTTTACATTATCAAAGTGCTAATGAGAAAGGAATGAAAGCTTTGGAGAGACACTGGATAACAGAAAACTGCTGAATTAACTCAGCATGTGTACTTTAAAGATGTGTCAACCTCAGAATGGAAACCAGGATATGTGTTACCTTGGGGAAGAGGTTTTGCTTTTGTTTCCACAGGAGAAGAAAAGCTATGGCTACCATCAAAATTGATGAAGATTAGATTAGAACAGGAGAGACACCTTGATTAGAAGAGGTAATAGTTCATCAAACAGTGTGACCGTTCAATGTAAACTAACTATATGGCTAATAAATGCCTTTTATTTAATCAGATAGAACCTGTCCCAAAGGAAACTCCTCAAAGTTAGGGTTGGAGCAGGGTTTTGTTTTTGTTTTTCCAGAAGAATGAAGACATCCAACTAAGGAATCTGATGACTACTGGACAAATAAGACATCTGAAGAAGAAGGATAAATTATCCAAAGAAAAATGTTCCAAGAAAAAGAATAAAATGAGCTAATGATATATCACATTTCCAACAGGAAAAAATTTCGTACATCTTCCCAAATGTTTGTTTTTGCTATTCTCTATACATATAAGGCAAATGGTCTTTTGTAGTCCCAGTTCAATTAAAAATTAAAGCTGACTTTGGAGTTAGAGTATGATTCTCTCCTCTAAACTCAAGCTTGTTAAAGGAAAATCCCAAATTTCTGTCTCATGTCAGAAGAACCACTAGTTATGTGATAGAAAAAAAACCAAAATTAAGAGACTATTATGTTGCCAGTAATCTTATAATCCCTTGGTTTTATTTTGACTCTAAATTTTTTAAGTTATAAATATTTCTCAAAATTTATAAGATCAATACATATATTAAATATTAAATGTTCTGTCATGACATTAGTGGTCAAATAGAGTACTAATTCTAGAAAAAGTCTTCATCAAGCTTCATGTACATGATTTTAGTTTGAGTCTCTATTGGGTATTATTGTAGGAATTAAGTTTGTGTACTCCAAATATACTGAACAAGTAGTGGTCCTTTAACCTCTCTGAGATCTGCTGCATATGACACTTCAAATGTTTAAGTTTTATGCTGTGAACTATGACCATGCCTAACAGCAACCTTTGAAGTCTCCAAAAGGATGATGGGGCCCCACAACAATGATTCCACATGGACTGTGGTAACGCCACTAAGCTGACAAACATCCCCACAAAAATCAGCTTCGGAGTTCAAACTGCTCAGGACAATTTCAAGGTGGCTAGCTGAGATGGTTCCCTATCATGTGCTACTCCAGCCAGAACTGCAGATAAACCCTGCACTTTCCCATTACACAGAGACTGGCCACAAATGATACAGATAGCTCTCTCATTCCTTGACCATTATCTCTTTCTCAGGGTCCCCTAGAGATACAACAGGAAGCAGTCTAGAGAACACTATCCCCACATTCCCAAGATGTGGGGTGAGTGGTTTTTTGGTCATTCAGTGGGCTATGAATACTTTTAGGGGGGTTGGTTACAAGTTATTATTGGTTATCATCAGGAAAAAAGCTGAATAAAGGAGTTTAGATTCAGGGATCTTGTTCTGAAAAGAAAAAGGGGGATATAGAAATGATAGGACAAAAGAGTAGTTTATTGAATATGCTTTTAAACTAAAAAAAACTACTAGCCTTAACTATTTTATATTGGTGTGAATTTTTGTATATTAATACAAATTTAAGGTTATTTTTGTCATACTATATATATGTTCTTACTCTTATTTAATATATTTTGTATATTGATACAGATTTGAGGTTATTTTTGTTATAACATGCTGTACATATGTTTCTACTCTTGTTTAAGTTATTGGGTCTCTGTATCTCATTTGACAATGTAATGTAAATTTCTAGTCCTTGAAAGTTATTATCACAAAGTATTCTGGATAATAATGAAATGCAGGTTGATAGCCACTTACTATAATCAAACTTATAGTCTTGTTAGGTATGCTTTCGAGGTCAAATAGAGATATATTTTAGATAGACAGGTGGTCTTCAAACACCAGAATTGTATAGAATATGGCATTTAAGATGTTTTAATAATATAAGGCTTTTCATAACAATGAGACATTTGTGCTCCTGGCAGCACCAATCTACTTCAGAGAAGGTGATAAGCATCAAAGGAACTCCATATGGAGTTTGCTTTCTTTGTGGCAAAAGTTATCCACTGGGCAAGAAACTGCCCTTGCCTCGACTGCTGTCAGTATGCTGTCCAAATCAGATAAGCAGGACACAAAAGAGAGACACTACCAAATTTTACCAAGGCAAGAGAGGACAGTCCTACAAAATTCCTGCTTCACAGAAAAGTCTGTCAGATATTCTAGGTCTATAAGCCAAAGATAAATGCCCCAATGTTACAGAGGAACCTTAGATGACTGTCCAGGCAGCCAGCTGTCTGACATTTCTTAGTTTTAGAAGTTTTTGGCTGTGCACTTCTTGTTTACTCAGGTAATATTATATATCCTTCTTAGGTCTCTGATGAAGTGGAAGACTAGATAGTTATAGTTTTCCATGTTATCAAATTCAGAAAAGAAACTCACAAAAGAGGTGCAAAATGTATATGGTTGAGAGACAGAAAAGGACAGTTTTGGGATAGACAGTAACTCATCAAGACAGGATAGATAATGGAGTATTTTCTCTGAATTTGCCAAATACAAATGGACTGGACATTGTGAATGTAATTCTTACATGATAATCGTTATTATTGTATATAATTTTACTATGTTAGAATCAAAACTTTTCCTTTTTATTTAGACAAAAGAATGATCACATCAGACAATAAAGCTTGTTTTGAGTCAGAGGGTGGACCCCAACACAACTTTCCAAGATAGAGGGCAGCCCTAGAAGGGGATACAGACTCAGACCTCAAAGTTACCTTAAGGAGCCATTGATGGGACACTAGCCCACTTGAGCTCTGCACAGATATCCCTTTCCCTTGTCCCCTTCCCTTCTCACTTATCCCCTGTCTCCTTTACAACATCCTGGCCCGTTCTAACACAGACCCTTTTTCTCTTCTTAAGATCTCCCATGGGATGTTCACCAGTTTGATTACAGGAGAAGGCTAGTTCAGGCACCCTCTCCACTATGCTGGGGCCATCCTTGTGGATTCCTGGAAATTTCCCTGGCAACAGCTTTCTCCCTAACCCCCAAACGGCCCTCCCATAACATGGAGGAGAAATGGATGGGAGGTAGAAGGGAAGTTGGGGGAGGGAATGGGAGGAGATAAGGGAGGCGAAATTGGGGTTGATATGCAAAATAAATGGAAAAAAATTAATAAAACATACCAAAGAAAATATACCCCCCCAAAAAAAACCAGAATGAGACCTTTTAGACAATGACCCTGCCTGAGTCTGAAGGCAGACACTAACTTTCTTCCCACTTAATAAAGGATCTCTCTGTGCAAACAGGTGTTTGGGTGTGGTTTGTGCCTAATCTGGAGTTTAGAAGGGAGCCCCCACAGTGCAGGAGTCCTCTTTAGCCTTAAAGAGTTCCTCAGCAAGCAGTGGGGGGTGCCTGTCCCTTGCATGTCATAGCTGCAGGCTTAACCACCTGAGTAGACATTTGCACTTCAAGCTAGAGGACCCACCCACCCCACAACAGGCAGGATCCCAGAGTGTTTTCAGTCATAGGCCAGTTGGGGACAGCAGCATCTGGTGACCTCTTTCTGACCCCCCATCCAGCCCCCAGAGGACGCTGCCTCAGACTGGTGGGAGAAAGTCCACTTTCACTGCCTGAAGGTATGAGGGTAATTGGCGGTCATAACAGCCACTGGGCTTTCTCCCACTGCTAAGCTCAAGGCTCAGGAGCAGTTCTGGGAAAAGTGGAACCTAGGCTGTTGGGCAGCTGCTGCAGAAAGACATGGGCGAGGGGTCTGGGTGAGCAAGAATGCGCCTTTTGGACCATGGACTTCTGGACAAAGAAGGCAATCTTAAGAGAAAACTGGCCTTGGATGTAGAAGTAGGAAGAAATAGGTCCACAGCCCTGGGTACCCCAAAATGTCCACAGACAGAACCAAACACATAGACGAGCATTTGAAAGCACAGGAACATGTGACTGCAGACATATAAACACATCCCTCACATGGTATCTGCTCATGTGGACACACACAAGCATGTACACATCCAAACACAGGCACACACCAACTCACACCCACACAGACACCAACATAAAGGTACATGCATGGGAACCCACAGGAGAATGTTACACAGGCACACAAACTTAATACATACATAGGTACCCACTAACGGCACGGATGTATTTACGAGTGTACACACACACACTCACTCACACACCACACACCCTATAACTTGAATGGCCAGGCCACTTGATAACATCCTGGCCAGCAGCCCTGTGTACTTTATTCTGGATGGCAGCCAGGTCCCTCCCCTTGCCCCACCTCTCCCCCAATTGGTTGCATAAATTCCCTCCCTTTGCCCCTTCCCTGTGCAGTCTGCCTCCAACACCAGCACTGGTCTCTGGCAAGCTCTGCCCATTCCTGGCAATTCCTGCAGGACCAGAGTGTCAGCCAACAGCATGGGTAAGAAAAGGGGCTTCTCAAAGCCGTGGATAGTTCACCCCAAGATTAGAGGGTCCTTCTTCCTCCAGGAAATGACTCAAAACTGGAGAGGGCAGTGAAGAAAGAACTGGACTCTCATCTCTACCCTGCAGGCATGTGCATACGCAGCTCAAACTCAGGCATTCATGCTTCTCAGTCCGGTTCAGGTTCTGAGGAAGGAGCAGGGAGGAACTGCAGAAGTGGTCGTCTGGGAGTCCTGCCCAGCCTCTGCAGAGACGGGGGTGGGGGGCAGGGGCAGCAGACAGGGGTAGGGGTAGGTGGCAGGGGCAGGAGACAGAGGCAGTGGACAGGAGCAGGGGTAGAGAGTAAGGGATAGGGGCACGGGAGCGTCTTTCTGAGAAACTCCACTGGGAGTGGGGATTCTTGGGAAGAGCCCCAACATCTCCGTGACAATATCTGTCACCCTAGTAAACAGACACTGGGTCTGTCTCTTGCTGGGGAGGCACAGAACAGCCTCCCAGCCCAGATCTCTCAAACTGCTCCATTTCACCAGTGCGTGGGGAGGTCAGGGTGGCCACACGAGCCCACTGAGGACCTGCTTCAGCCCCTCCCAAGTCCCACAGCTCTCATCCTTTAGCCTGTGAGCTCCTGCAGTCAGGCTGAGGCTCGGGTTTGGGAGGGAACTTTGAGGTCCCCTGCAGCTGGCCCTTCCTAATGGCAGAGAAAACTTCCCTGAGTTCCCCAAACTCAGAATGCCAGAGACCTTGCTGGAGATGCTTAGGACTGGAGGATCCCTACAAAGAAAGACAACCTAGCAGCCTGGAGCCAAACCCTGGGATAGCGGGGCAACCCTCCTCCATGTCTTTCCTCTTTTAAAGATGTTATTTTATGAGTGTTTGCCTATGTGTATATATGGACAGCACAGGTGTGTCTCGTGCCCATGGAGGCCAGGTGGCAGAGAGTTGTGAGTGACCTGTGGGTGTTAAGAACCATATCCTGGTCCTCTGCAAGAACAGCAAATGCTCTTAACCCCTGAGCCACCTGTCCAGTCCCCAAACGAGCTCCCCTATTATTGTTGTTGTTGTGGTTTTGTTTGTGTTGTGGTTTTTTGACTGTGGAATTCATTACCTAGATCAGGCTGACCTTGAGCTCAGAGAAATCCTCCTGCCTCTGCCTCAGGAGTGCTGGGCTTCAAATATGCTTTTTATTGATTCTCTTCACCTGCCCCAAACATGAGTGGTAGCTCATGCCCATATCCCAGTACTCAGGAGGCTGAGGCAGAAGGATCTTGGTGAGTTGGAGGCCAACCTGAGCTACATGGCAAGAATTTCCAGATGATGCCCGGTTTCTGGATTCTACAGTGCTGTCGCTGCCTCCCTACCTCCTGTGCTCTCCAGACATGGGGCTCCCAGGCAGCAGCTGGCTTTGCTCTGGACTTGACTGCTTTCTGACTGTTTTCTTAGTGTTGATGTTGTGTGTCTGGATGTGTGGCTGGCATCGATGTACACACATGTATGCCATATGCCCAGGAGGCTGGAGAGGGTGCAGATGCCCTGGAGCTGCAGTTACAGTTCTTAGGCACCACGTGGGTGCTGGACTCAAATGTGGGTTCTCTAGGAGCAGCAATTTAACTGCTGAGCCATCTCTCCAACCCTCGCCTGCCTCTGCTTGTGGCCCTGGGTCTTGTGAACTCCACTCCAGGATTTCTTTCCATCTGCATCAGCCCCTTCCCTGTTCCAGTCCTCCAAGGTCTGGCCCAGGCTCTCAGCTTGGAATCCTGGTGGCTGGCTTGTGAATGTGGTGACTGGAGGGTCAGGAGAGCCTCTCCCTCCAGCCCTGGTGTCTAGGCCAGTGCCCAAGGACACGCAGCTGGTTATCAGTCTTGACCAAACACCGGGGCTTCTCCCCTCATCTGGATTGGTTGCATAATCCCGGGTGTGGCCAGCAGCAGTTTGGCTCAGGACCTAGGCTGCACACAGGAAGTCCCAACCCCTGGCCTGGATAAATTTGGCAGCATTTTACTGCTGGTCCCATTCCCTGGGAGCTCTTCCTCAAGGACAGACATCAGGAAGACTGCCCACAAAGGTCCCTTGATTTGTCCGGTTGAGCATTGAACCCAAGGCCTTTCAGTGTCAAGCAACCCTCTACCAGTGAGCTGCATCCCCCAGCTGTTGGTCTTAGGATACTTTTGTTTTCTTTAGGATTTACTTTAGTTTTAATTATTGCATAAGTCTGGGTGTGGGTGCGTGCTGTTGAATAAAGTTGCGCACGGGGGTCAGAGGCATCTGACCTCCCCAGAGCTGACCGTCCAGGTGAATGTGGGCAGCTGGTGGGGACTGAACCAATGAGCATTGCTCCAAGAGCTGCCCTAAATCAGTTTTTTCTTTTTTTTTCTTTTTTTTTGGTTTTTCGAGACAGGGTTTCTCTGTGGCTTTGGAGCCTGTCCTGGAACTAGCTCTGTAGACCAGGCTGGTCTCGAACTCACAGAGATCCGCCTGCCTCCCGAGTGCTGGGATTAAAGGTGTGCACCACCATCGCCCTGCTAAATCAGTTTTTCTTGTGTATTGTTTTGAGAAAGGGTCTCTGTGTATCCCTGGCTGCCCCAAGACTGGGTAGACCAGGCTGGCCTTGAATTCAAAGACATCTGCCTGCCTCTGCCTCCCCAATGCTGGGGTTAAAGGCATTTGCCCCCTACTCTGATTTCTGCTGTATATCAAGGCTAGTCTTGAACTCCTGTCCCTCCTGCTTTTGCCCCTATAGATGTGGTCACAACACCCAGCCTACTGTGCCTCTCATTACCTACTTTTCACAGATGAAGTTGAAACTGAGTTAGATAATTTGTCCACGTTGCTATGACCAGCCAGGTGGGCTGAGACAGAATGGAAGTCCATGTCATAACTCTTAGACACACAGCCTCTGTCCAAACGCTTGCCACCTCTGCCGGAGTGTCTGTTCCAGTCATGTGACTTCACTCTCCCACCACAGTTTCACACCCATCAGAGCTGGGGGTGGGAATGGAAAGGCCAACGTGGTGAGGCTGCCAGGTGTGCGTCACAGCTGGAGAGAGGGAGACTGCACGCTCCAGAGCGGCTCCAGCTAACACACTCCCATTGTTTCCACAGCCACAAAATGCGGAAAGTGTGGCCCAGGCTACCCTACTCCTCTCGAAGCCATGAAAGGTAACTGTACATCTGCGAGCCAGCATCCTCTGCCAACCCCATGGTAGAGTTGAGGACTTCAGGTCTAGCCTTAGCCCTCTAGCTCATCTGGGCTGCCTCTGCCCAGCTCATTACCATAACCCACTCTCTATTCCCCAGGACCCCGGGAGGAGATTGTCTACCTGCCCTGTATTTACAGAAACACAGGCATTGAGGCCCCAGATTATTTGGCCACTGTGGATGTTGACCCAAAATCTCCCCATTATAGTCAGGTGAGGTGAGGTATGGTCACTGGCTCCCCTAAGACTCCCAGCACAGCTCTGGTTCCCTAACTCCACCCTTCTTTGTCACCCCTGGAATGAATGGCATTGGAAGCTCTTCACTGCCCAGGGTGCTGAGCTGGAACCAGGCCTGTGCTGGGCTCCAAGCCCAAAGGGAGTCTAGAGAGGCCCGGCCTGAGTAAGCAGCACTTCCTGCCCCTCTGCACCCAGGTCATCCACAGGCTGCCCATGCCCTACCTGAAGGATGAGCTGCACCACTCAGGATGGAACACTTGCAGTAGCTGCTTTGGGGACAGCACCAAGGCGCGCACCAAGCTCATGCTACCCAGTCTCATCTCCTCCCGCGTCTACGTGGTGGACGTGGGCTCTGACCCTCGCGCCCCTAAGTTGCACAAGGCAAGTCCTCCGTGCTTCTGGCTGGAGACCCTTGCACCTGCTGGCCCAACAGTCTCTGGACCAGCTGCCTCCAGCTCTTATACAGGGTCTGGCTCAGCAGCAGAAAGGGGAGACCTCAGAAGTTACCTGAGCCTGCTGGGCAGGCACCGTCCAGCAGTGTGTCTGGGTGTCAGAAGACGAGGCTTCTTCTTGAAGGGGAGGAGAGACCTGTCTTCCCCCACCCAGCTAGGAGCTCATGACTTCCTCAGGCAGGAGCTCCAGGCCTTCCTCTCAGCACTGCATTGGACACGCCCTTGCACCAGAAGCTCACAGCTGGCTGCTGAGGATGCAGAGCCAACATTGGCAGGGGAGGGGCCCCAAGTGCTGGGAGTGCCTTCAAGAGAGATGGGGAAGGTTGATGCTCTGACTGAAGATTTAGTGATGGCTTCCCTGCCTTTCTGTTGCTGCTCTCTGAGTTACCAGATTGAATCCCTCCCTCAGGGAGAGGAAAAGAAGACAGGGTCCACAGACAAAGCAGGGAGAATGGGAGGAGGGGCTGGAGACTCCTGGCTCTGTAAAGTCAGACCCCACTCCTCACCTTCTCCAGGTCATTGAACCCAGTGAAATCCACTCCAAGTGCAACGTGGGCAATCTGCACACCAGCCACTGCCTGGCCAGCGGAGAGGTGATGATCAGCACCTTGGGGGATCCCCAGGGTAATGCTAAAGGTACCTACTGGCACTGTGGACTTGGCAAAAACTCAGCAGATAAGAGGCATGGGAAACATTGGGCTGTGTAGGAGCAGGTCCAAAGCCCGGGGAGCTATGAAGTGAGGGGCCAGGGAGAACTGGCTGGCTGAGTCCCACCCAGTGTCTGAAACGTCAGCAAGTGACTTCAGTTGTCTCGACTATTCCTACAGGGACGAGGCTCAGCTGGGTCTGCTGGTGCAGGAGGTAATTCCAGGTACTTTAGGCTGTGGCAGAAAGATCACAAGTTCAAGGTCTGCCTGGGAATCTTAGCAAGACCTTGTCTCAAAATACAAATAAGAAGCTGGAGACACACCCCGTGATACAGCACTTGCCTACCATTGAGGTCTCAGGTTCAAACCCCAGTACAATCACACAAGCACACACTTACACTCACAACACACAGACACTCACACAAGATGAGCTGTGACTGCCAAGTTTGCTAGAAGGCATAGTCAGGAGTCAGCCATGAAGATATGAACCCACACACAAACCTAGCAAGTCTATCATGTAATGTCTGCCTTTGTGAATTCATGAGCAAACTTCACAGCCCTTAATTGATGAGTGTGTGTGTGTGTGTGTGTGTGTGTGTGTGTGAACTTTTAGAAACATTTTTCTGAACACAGTGATGTACACCTTTGAATGCAGAGGCAGGAGGATCTCTGTGAGTTTGAGGTCAGCCTGGTCTACAGAGTGAGTTCTAGGACAACCATGGCTCCACAGAGAAACCCCATGTCACAAAAGAGAGAAGAGAGAAAGGAGAGAAGGAAGGGAGGGAGAAAAAGTATTGAGCCCACGAAGGACAGCTGGCTTCCGTGACTGGAGTTCCACCTGTGGCTGCCTGGGGTTCTTACCTGCACAAGGAAGCTTAGCCTGTGGGGAGAATACCAGGGGAGCTGTGGCAGCCTGAGCAAATGATGCTTAAGGGG
Source organism: Microtus oregoni (assembly GCF_018167655.1). Taxonomy (NCBI): domain Eukaryota; kingdom Metazoa; phylum Chordata; class Mammalia; order Rodentia; family Cricetidae; genus Microtus; species Microtus oregoni. The sequence goes on along the minus strand of NW_024543830.1, from coordinate 2,024,537 downwards.
CCAAGTCCCAGAGCTCTCTGTTCAGTGGGAGGACATTTCTCCAGAGTTCTAAGAGAAGGAAACGTTGCTAAGAGGGAGAGCACAGAATAAGGGGCCCTACATCACACCAGCCATCTCTGAAACAGACACGCGGGCATCTGAACTCAAGGATCTGACCAGCTGGGTGGGAAAGAGAGCAATGGCTCACTGCCTCTAAGTCCTCTTTCTCCCTTTCTTCCCTGCTCAGGGAGTTTTATGCTGCTTGACGGGGAGACCTTCGAGGTGAAAGGCACGTGGGAGAAGCCTGGAGGGGCTGCTCCTATGGGTTATGACTTCTGGTACCAACCACGACACAACGTCATGATCAGCACTGAGTGGGCAGCTCCCAACGTCCTCAAAGATGGCTTCAACCCTGCTCATGTGGAGGCTGGTGAGAATAACCTTTCGTCTGGCAGGAGCATTGGCTCATCCACCCCCCACCAGATTTCAGGTCCCTAACCTGCACCAGGACCAACTCCTAACAGGCTAAGTCATGCCAGGTGCGGAGTGCCCACCTGGCTCAAGCGTCATCGGTGCCCATTTCCATCTCTCATCCTAGTCAGTGCCCTGCCTCTGCCTGTGCCCTTGCATCCTGACTGAGCCCAGCCTCTGGTCCCTGTCCCCTCCCATCTCAGGGTTGTATGGGAGCCACTTATATGTGTGGGACTGGCAGCGTCGTGAGGTTATCCAGACTCTAAAAATGAAGGATGGGCTCATTCCCCTGGAGGTCCGTTTCCTGCATGACCCAGATGCCGCCCAGGGCTTTGTAGGCTGCGCCCTCAGCTCCACCATCCAGCGCTTCTACAAGAATGAGGTAAGACTGAGACTCTGCGCCTCCCACAAGAGTCTCCTCAGGACCTCTTCCCAGACAACCCCCACCCCCCCCACACACGAGTCTCCTCAGGACCTCCTCCCAGACACCCCCCCCCCCCACAAGAGTCTCCTCAGGACCTCCTCCCAGACAACCCCCCCACACACACACAAGAGTCTCCTCAGGACCTCCTCCCAGACAACCCCCCCACACACACAAGTGTCTCCTCAGGACCTCCTCCCAGACAACCCCCCCCCACACACACACATAAGAGTCTGTTCAGGAACTCCTTCCAGATACCCCCACCACACACACACACACATACACACACACAAGTGTCTCCTCAGGACCTCCTCCCAGACACCCCACCATACACACACACACACACACACACACACACACACACACAAGAGTCTCATCTGGACGTCCCCCCAGATACCCCACTATACACACACACACACACACACACACTCCTCAGGACCTCCTCCCAGGCTTTAGCGTCCACACTTGTTCCCACCAGCCTAAGGCTTCCCAGGAAGAAACGCTGATATGTGGCTGGCCTCGCTTCTCTCTGGGCCAGACTAATCTCCACCTTGTCTAAGTGTGTTTTCTTTTTTTTTATTTATTTATTTATTTATTTATTTATTATGCATACAATGTTCTGTTAACATATATACACCAGAAGAGGGCACCAGATCTCATTATAGATGGTTGTGAGCCACCATGTGGTTGCTGGGAATTGAACTCAGGACCTCTGGAAGAGCAGCTAGTGCTCTTAACCTCTGAGCCATCTCTCCAGCCCCCTCTAAGTGTGTTTTCTATTGCTATAACTGAGCAACTGGGTATCCCAGGCAGGACAGTGATAAGGAACAGATAGCCCATAAGACTGCAGTTATGCCTTCCAGGGTTGAGGAATGGCTTCTGGTGGTTGGGGACTCTTTACCTCCAGGGACATCACAGGATGAGAAGGCCATGTGACTTTATAAAGGGTTCATTTTCGAGATAACCATGAATCCTCTCACAGGTGAGTTCATCCTCCGTGAGCTCTGCCTTAATTATTTCAAGGTGGTGGCACAGGCCTTTGTCCCCAGCACTTGGGAGGCAGACGGATCTCTGAAGTAGCAGCCAGCCTGGTCTACGTAACAAGTTCCAGGACAGTCAAGGCCACATAGTGAAACGCCGTCTCATGAAATAAACAGGGGCCAAAGAGCCGGCTCGACAGTCTAGAGCATTCGCCATTCTTCCAGAAGACCTGGGTTAAACTCCCAGCATCCACGTTGCGGCTCACAACTCCCTGTAACTCCAGTTTCAGGGGACATGAATTCCTTTCTGGCCTCCGAAGGCACCATGAACACGTGTGGTACACAGATACGTGTAGGCAAAACACTCATACATATAAAACAAACAATACTAAAAGGTCCCACCTAGCCAGTCAGAATGGCTCACACCTGTAGCTCCAGCACTTGGGATGTGGTGGCAGGAAGACTGCAGGTTCAAGGCCAGCCTCTTCTACACAGTGAGACCATTGTCTCAAAAACCCAGTCAAGGTCCCACCTCTTAATTCCTCACAATAGTAATTACATCTCATCATGACTTTTGGTAGGGACGCTTGAAGCACAAGTGGCCATATGGATACATTCATTCAAAACCTAAGGTGGTCCTGTGGCACACACGTGACCCCAGCACTTGGAAAGTGGAGGCCGGGGGAACAGGAGTTGAGGCCAGCGTGAACATGGAACTGTCTCAAAAAGCAGAACAAAAAAAATGTACATAGTAAGCATCTCTGTGAGCCACTCTGAAGAGCAATGGCGGGGCCATGGTGAAGCAGTCATGCTCCTTGCCTTAGCGGCTTGCAGGGAAGGAGACCCTAGCCACAAGGCCCAGTGTGTGCTCTCTCCCTGTCCCCAGTTCTCAGCCCACTTCCTGCTTCCCTTCCCCAATGTAGGGAGGCACCTGGTCCGTGGAGAAGGTGATCCAGGTGCCCTCCAAGAAAGTGAAGGGCTGGCTGCTGCCCGAAATGCCAGGTGAGTTCCAGGAGAGGGTGGGGTCAGCAGGTGGGGTCCTGGCCTGGGGAGACTCCTTAAAGCCCTCAACCCACGCCTTAGGTTTGATCACCGACATCCTGTTGTCCCTGGATGACCGCTTCCTCTACTTCAGCAACTGGCTGCACGGGGACATTCGACAGTATGACATCTCTAACCCACAGAAGCCCCGCCTTGCTGGGCAGGTAGGGGCACTGGTGGAGGAGTCTGGGCAAGGTGGAGAGGAAGGGAAGCTCCGGGGTGGTAAGGGAGGAGCAGGAAAAGCAAAAATGTGAGCCAAGGTACAGGCTCAGGACTGTGGAGTCCTGGCTGAGCACAGGGAATGAGTCTGAAAGTTAAAGGGATGCTAGCCGGGTGTGGAGGAGCACACCTTTGAGACAGAGGGAAGTGGATGTGAGTTCGAGGCCAGCCTGGTCTACATAGTGAGTTTCAGGCCAGCCAGAGTTCCATGGTGAGATGCTATCACACGCGCGCATGCACACACACACACACACACACACACACACACACACACGCTAACACACACACGATTCTAATCAAGGAGAACAGCTCTTCTGTAATGTCCACACCTGTATGAGTTACCCTTCTGTGATGAAATACCCCACAGACACAAAGGAGGAAAGGTTTATCCCAGCTCAGACTTTGAGCAGGGACAGAGTCCATCGTAGTCAGAAGGTGTGGCGGCAAAGCGGGAGGCAGCTGGTCACATTACCTGTGCGGTCACAGGAGGCAGAGAGTTGGATGCTGGGACTCAGCTTGTCTTTCCCTTTCCATTTGCTCTGGAATCCGACCCCCTGCTGCTCAGGGTGCGTCTTTCCTCCTGATTAAAACTCTCTGAAATGCCCCACAGACAGACACTCCAAGGCGCGTGTGTCCTCGCTGATTCCCACACCCAGTGAGGTTGATAATGGACATTAATCGTCACTGTATCTCTCACTGTTGTCCCCCTTTGTCCTCTGCACCCCTGAACCCAGATCTTCCTTGGGGGCAGCATTGTTAAAGGAGGCCCTGTGGAGGTGCTGGAGGACCAAGAGTTAAAGTGTCAGCCGGAGCCCCTAGTGGTCAAGGTGAGAACATCGCCCTGGCCTCACTGGCCCCTCAGACCCATGCTCAAGGAGAATCTGGGGCGATGCTCTTGGGACCCAGGCGGTATGCCAACCCCTTAGTCAATCTGTGTGTCACTTGGAGCCTGACCTCTTGTTTCCCCAAGGGAAAACGCATTCCTGGAGGCCCTCAGATGATCCAGCTCAGCTTGGATGGGAAGCGTCTTTACGTCACCTCGTCGCTGTACAGCGCCTGGGACAAGCAGTTTTACCCCGACCTCATCAGGTGAGCAGCAGTGTCCAGGATCACCTCTCCACCAGGCCTCCAGAACGATCGTGTGGGCTCTGAAGACAACTCAGGAACTCCACCTGTGCCCTACCAGACAGAGGGCCCATGTGGGCCCTGCCCATCCCAGGAACCCATTTATCCTCACCAAATCTTGGGGTGGGGGTGCTGGTCACATATCACCTCTCACCCTTTCCTCCTCTTCCAGGGAAGGCTCCGTGATGCTGCAAATTGATGTAGACACTGGAAATGGAGGGCTCAAGTTGAACCCCAACTTTCTGGTGGACTTCGGGAAGGAGCCCCTTGGTCCAGCACTGGCTCATGAGCTTCGGTACCCAGGGGGTGACTGCAGTTCTGACATCTGGATCTGAAGGCTCGCCCCAAAGCCCCTCCTCTATGTTCTGAGCCCTCCCTGAGGAGCCTGGCCTCACTCTGCTCGCTTGGCCCCCACTCTCCAAGGCCACACTGAGACTAGTGAGATCTACTGAGCAGCATCTCATGACTGTTGTTTGTTGTCACTGTGCTGTTTCTAAATGAGCTCTTAAAGCACCAAGAAATAAAATGCTGAGCCTGTCCTCAGAGCACTGTCGTGGAGGAGGGCGCCGAGTCCTCAGCCACTGCCACCCTTGCACGCAGAAAGTCTGAAGTAGACCCCAGGACGTTGTAGTGACTAGTCTGTGCCAGTGATCCCAACATGATGCCCGAGATGTTGAACATCTCCCCCTTTACGGCTATCGAAACCTAAGGATTGCCACAGGGAACCTGAGATATGTCAATGTTTTTGGGCACGTGTATACATGTGGTGTGTGTATGTGTGCATATCAAGCATATGTGTGGTATGTGTGTATATATGTGTGTGTAGTGTGCATGTTCAAGCACATGAGTGCGGTGTGTATATGTGTGTGTGTTTAAGCACATGTGTGTGTACATACATATAAGGCCCAGACTGACCCTGGGTCTCTTCCCTGTTCACTCTTCACCCTATATATGGAGACAGGATCTCTAGCTGGAGCTGGAGCTTGCTCTTGCAGTGAGGATGACAAACCAGCTCATTCCAGGGATTCCGTCTCCATTTCCCACGTGCTGGGCTCATAGGCAGGCCAGCCCCCCCCCCCCCCACTCCAGTTTTCCCATGGGTTCTGGAGATTAGAACACGGGTCCTCACACACCAGCAAACACCTTACCCTCCAAGCATCTCCCCAGAGATATGTTCTGTTTTGTATGGTCCTCGGTCTATGCTGTGCTGTATCACCTAACACATGGTTTTTCCCATGAAACTAACAATCTCATGCATCATGCCTTCTTTTCCTATAAAGTCTTTAGACGTTTCTCTTGAACAACCCACTCCAGCGCAGCTCTGACTCCCCTTCGCCTCTGTCACCCAGCACTTCCTCTGCAGCAGCTCCTCCCCCGAGAGACCCTTACTGTCCCCAGCTGCCTGAACCAACCTCATCATCAACCTGTCATTCTGCTTTGCTTGGACAGATTTCTTACAGAAAAGTGAAACCTCCTGAGGATGGGTGGGGGTCCTAAGGGAGGAATACTCAGGAGTTGTTGTGAATTGAACCTTTAATTCCCAGCACAGGTGAGTATCAGCATAAAGTAAGTCTTGATAGACAAGTTAATCGAGTGTTCATTATGAACCAAGAGTGTCCTGGTTATTGTTCTATTGCTGTCAAGAGACACACGGCCAAGGCCTGCCTGCTGCCATGTTTTCCCCCCATGATGGTGACGGCTCCTCTCCCTCTGGAACTGTAAGCCCCAAGTAAATTCTCCTTTCTGTACATTGCCTTGGTTATGGTGTCTTATCACAGCAACAGAACAGTAACTAATACACACTGTCAAGTCCTCTGAGAATCTGTTCGGGGGTCACTTGGACTTGAGAGGACCCTCTGCCGCGCTAACCTTCCTTTCCCCAGTTTTTCCATCTATGTGAGGAGAAGCCCGTGCTGCTTGGAAGCATTGAGGAAAATTTCCCTGTCTTGATGCTCCTCTTTGTAGACCGTGCACAGGTTATAGTTCATTGGAGAAGGTCTCCATGGCCTCTCAGAACAAGAGAACAGGTGCCTCCTCACAGTTATAGGACTATTTCGGAGATGCCCCCACAGTCCCCTGGAACTTAGTGGACATTAAAAGAATACCTCTGGCCATATCCATAGAGGCCTCCAACTATGGTTACTGAAGACACAGAAGGTCATTTCCACCAGTCTGGTCTTATTAATTACTGTGCATTATTTACATAAAGCTTGAGTAAAAGCCAAATTTACTTTTAAATAAAACTTGATTAGTTATACAATTTTGTTCTTTAAGCCAGTCCTTGTATAAAGAGCAGCCAGGAACTCTGTTGATTTCTTGTTCTTTCAAAAACCAGCATTATTTATATCAGAGCAGAATGGAACACAATCATACAGAGATACACCAGGGAGCATCCCCAGCTCTCAGCCATGAAGACCAATTCCAGAGCAGGGTATAACAGCACACGCCTTTGAACCCAGGAGGCAGAGGCAGGTGGATCTCTGTGAGTTTGAGGCCAGCCTGGTCTACAGTGAGTTCCAGGGCAGCCAGGGTTACACAGAGAAACCCTGTCTCAAAAACAAAACAAACAACAAAATCAACTCTACTGATTTAACACAGTTTGCTTTCAGTGTTTTTACCTTTGACCTCAGAAATTTTAATATCATATACATAAAGCCTTATCTTTTACACACCTTATGTACCATCCTGTTAAAACATCTACCCATCTCAATCTTTATGTAAATTTTTCTTTACTAGAATATTTTCACTTTTGCATACTTTTTTTTTTTTTTTTTTTTTTTTTTTGGTTTTTCGAGACAGGGTTTCTCTGTGGTTTTGGAGCCTGTCCTGGAACTAGCTCTTGTAGACCAGGCTGGTCTCGAACTCACAAAGATCCGCCTGCCTCTGCCTCCCAAGTGACTTTTGCATACTTTTAACATCATCTTCTACTTAGTGGTTTTCTTTCATTTTTAATAGCACAAGACACAGGAACATTACCAAATAAATTTGCTGATGTTGTGAGAACTTTCTCCTTGGGATGAGGGATGGGTATTCTCTCCCCTCCTCATAAGGTCCCAAGTACAAACCAATGCTTGATTTCACCGGAGTTCACCCTGGGGAAGCAGTGAGTTTACTGCATTGATGACAGTTTAGGTGGAGGGTTACAGACAGGAGTGTGCATGACCAAAAAGCAGCTGCAGACCCCAGGCAATTAGGGAAGAATTGCAGACGCCTGGTTGAACACTCAGGTGAGGGTCCAATGGCCTTCCTCACCCCCTTGTTCTATGAAGGAATGTCAGTAATCAGCAAGCTCAGCTGTTTTGATTTTTAATTTTTTTTATTATTTTTAACTATGTATGTGTGAGCATGTGGCATGAAGATGCCAGAAGAAGCCAGAAACGTGAGATCCCCAGAGTTGGAGTTACAGACAGCTGTGAGCTGCCTGATGTGGGTGCTGGGAATCGAACCTGGGTCCTCTGGAAGAGCAGTCCTGCTCTTAACCAGAGTCAGCTCTTCAGCCCCATGTGCCGATCTTTTATAAGCAGACACGGCTGGCATATGAAAATGGCAGTTGTTTAACGTAGAGGATCGTGCTGTGTAGCACATCCAACCCCAGGCTACTGTGATAAATGACTATTACCCATGTACACGCTGTTAAACTGTGGGCCTTTGGACATTCTTAGAAAGCTTACAGAAAACACAAGACAATCAAAAATCTTTGTGTGTTTCGTACAGTCTAGATTATTGTCCACCATAGTAGCCATGTTTTTGGTTTTGAATGAACGTAAGAAGCAGATAAGGGAGAATCATCAACACAATAAAACATCAACAAACTGATACTGCATGATCCAAGAGAACCCAACAAACCATATTAAAGTATGACGCCAGAAAGTTGGTGTGTGTGTGTGTGTGTGTGTGTGTGTACAATCAAAACATGTCTGAAACTCTCAAGTAGTAATTCCTTAAAACTATGGTGCCAGAGTTACTGAGGTGTTTTTAAGGTGGAGGGGCTTCTCCTAGTTCTGACAGTGAACAGCCTTTTACTATATTACTATTGGTACTATTATTGATTTGATACCCATAATCTGGAGAACACAGAAAATAGTCTTAAAGAACCCAGAGAGAACCAGGCAATGGTGTTGCATGCCTTTAATCCCAGCACTCAGGAGGCAAAGTTAGGAGGATCTCTGTGAGTTCAAGGCCAGCCTGGTCAACAGAGTGAGTCCCAGGACAGCCAGAACTACCTGGAGAAATCTTAGGGGGGGGGGAGTGGGGGGCGGTCGGGGAAAGAACCCGGAGAGGGATGGCGCCGACCTGCTCTTTTCCTTAGCCTGCCTATGTCGCTGTCGCTGCAAAGTGAAAGCTAAGACAAACAACCCCAGAGAAAAGCGGGTGACAAGCACAGAGCAAAGGAGTCTCAGGAAGGGAAGGAATATTCTGCTAGAGAGAAGCAGGCTCGGTGTTATATCCAAATCCACGAGTCCCCCAAAAACCAACAAGTAGAAGCAAATAGCCTTTCTTTATTTTATACAAGGTAGCAAACTCGGTCTCTCCGCATGTCCAACATATTGGAATAATCGGAGAGCCCTGAGCTCAGTTAGAGTTGGGTTTTTATAGTTGTAAAAGTGGGGGTGAGGGGTTTCTAAGGTTCAGGACCCCTGATTGGCTGACATTTGTCTAAGGGTGTCCTGGTGAGTATGTGCTGGAAGGTGATCCTATCTACAGTGGTTGGAACGTTAGGCATTTCCTTTGGATGATCTGTTCTTGGGTGGTGCTTAGGTAATCTTAGTTTGTTCTTCCTGCAACCAGGTATTACTTCAGGCTAAACTACTGAGACTCAGGCCTCCATTAAACTTATCGATGGCTGAGTCCTACACTGGCAGATGATAATGGTTGGAAGTAAAGAACTTTGGGTGCTCTGTTTCTATTTAGCTTATCATGGCAGGCATCAACTTCCTGTCTCCAACTGTGGTAGCTCCCTGCTTCCAGCAGCTTGGCCAGCACCTGGCAATCTCCCCCTTGAGTCCCAGCTGGGGTCTGTGCTTTCTCAAGGCCCTGCCCTCTGCACATTCCCGTGAGCTGTCCAGGTCTAGACCTCCGGTGTCAGCTCCCTTTGGAAGCTGACTGTTGTGATGTTTGTACACTCTGTGAAGCTGACTGTTGTGGATGTTTGGACACTCTATGAAGATGTGCTGCTGTGATTGGTTTAATGAAGAGCGGAAAGGCCAATAGCTAGGCTGGAGAGAATCGGTGAGACGTCAGGGGAGAGAGGAATAGGGAAAGATGAGTGGTAAAGATGCAAGCAAGACATTGAGGGAATTAGACATAGAGAATGGAATAAAGGTGAGAAGACATTGGTAAACACAGCTGATTAACAGCAGGCTAATTTGAGCCGTAGGAGCTAAAGGCCAAGCTTTCATAACTAACAGTGAGTCTCCAGGCTAGGAGTCCCACAAAGGGAAGTTTGACCTCAGCTGACTGTGTTAGAAGCACTAAGTCCCCTCTAGAAACCAGTAAATATATCCATGTTGAACAATGCATCAAACTGGGTGTAGGTACGTGTGCCTTGAATTGTAGCACTCTGAGGCAGAAGCGGGTGGATCACTATGGGTTCAAGGCCAGGCTGGTCTACACAGCGAGTTCCAGGCACCAGAATTACAGTGACGTCCTGTCTCAAAGCAAAGTATCAAAAGAAGGGAGTGTGGTGGATGGATCGCTGACTCAGTGATTAAGAGCATTTGCTGGTTTTCCAGAGGACCTGAGTTCAATTCCCAGAACCCGCATGGTGGTTCACAACCATTTGTAACACCGTGAGATTCGATGCCCTTTTCTGGCCTCCCTGGGTACTTCCTTGTATGTGGCACACTGACATATATGCAGGCAAAACACCCATACACATAAAATAAATCAATAACAATCATGAAAGTCTAGTTCCTCCGTGGCTGGGCACAGAAAATGTGTCAACTTTCTTACAAGGCTATAGATTCCATGCTGGTATCTCCCCTAGGTATCCCGTTTCCAGGATCCTATGAGGCATCCAGGAAGGTGAACACCAAAAAAAGAAAAGGATTGGGATGTACGGTTGAACGCCTGTGGTGGAAGAGAGAAAAGGATTGGGATGTGCGGTTGAACACCTGTGGATTGGGATGTGTGGTTGAATGCCTACGGTTGAAGAATTTCCAGGGCTGTGGGGATCTCCTGAGGGTTGAGTGGTACTGGAAAGTTTTGGGAAGTTTAGGGGTGCAGCCACCTTGGTTTGGGCAACCACATGGCATGAACCAAGATGGCAATAAAGTCACAGAGCAAACCACATGGTTACTTTGGAGTGCTGTGAGCTCAGTTCCATATGAAAACAAGCCCATTCCCATCAGGGAACAGATCCTGTCAGATCCATGCATTTCAAAAATTCATTGTGGACAGTCACTACCTTTATTTTTTTTCAAATAAACATCCAAGTTAGATTAGGATGGATATAACAGAAGAGATAACACTCAAGTAAGGCCCAAAATAGCAAAGAAAAAAAAAAAACAGAAAACCAGGTGATGGTGGTGCACACTTTTAATCTCATCATTTGGGTGGCAGAAGCAGGTAGATCTCTGTGAGTTCAAGGCCAGCCTGTTCTACAGAGCAAGTTCCTGGATAGCCAGGATTGCATGGAGAAACCCTGTCTCAAAAAATAATTAATCCTGATTTAAAACCTTAATAGCTATCTTGGTTTTCTATTGCTGTGAAGACACCATGACCAATACACCTTAGAAAAGAAAGTTTCCTGGGGTTTACAGTTTCAGAGGGTGAGTCTGTGATCATCATGGTAGGAGCAAGGCAGCAGGCAGGCTGGCGTGGTGCCCGACCAGTAGCTGAGAACTTATACCTGACCCACAAGCACAAAACAGAGAGAGCTAACTAGGAATGATGGGATTGCGAAATCTCAAAGCCCACCCACCCCCACCGACACACCTCCTCCAACAAGGCTACTCCTAACCCTTCCCCCAAACAGTTGCACCGACTAGGGACCAAATGCTTAAACACATGAGCCTGTGGGACCATTGTCATTCAAACCACCACAACAGCCTGTGGGATGCTTCTCCACACAGAAGCTACTACCATGGTCTAGAGCAGTACTGAACTGAGCCACAGTAAATGGCTTTCTGTTCTCCCTTCCCCCACACCGAATCCAAAGCCTTCCAGTGTTCTCTGCGGGAACCTGGTGGAGGGGAAAGAGGGAGACTCTGGGGCACACAGCGAATATAGGGAACTAAACACGGGCTTTGGAGGTTTCATTTGCATTGTTCACGCTCTCTGAATTTAGGGCAGGAAAAGGTGTACTGGATGGGACGGGAAGACGTTAGGTCAGTCAGGAGAGTGAGCTCCCCTTCCTATCTTGGGAAATTGTTTATTTTCTTTATTTTCCTTGACACTCATTTTGGCCTAATCATTTCCCATCCTGGTCAGAGTTCAATCCCCATCCTTGCGGAGGTTTCTGCACTACAAGACACTCATACACTCAACCTGCAGAATGTCCACCACTAAGGAGCGATGCGGGATGTCTTCTGTATGTGTGTTGCTGTTATTGGTTGATGAATAAAGCTGCTTTGGCCAATGGCTTAGCAGAGTAAAGCCAGGTGGGAAATCAGAACAGAGATATATCGAGTAGGCAGAGTCAAGGAGATGCCATGTAGCTACCAAAGGAGAAAGATGCCAGAACAGAACCTTACCCAGTAAGCCACAGCCTTGTGGCAATACATTCATTAACAGAAATGGGTTAATTTAAGATGTGTTAGTTAATAAGAAGCCTGAGCTAATAGGCCAAGCAGTGTTGTAATAGTTTCAGTGTGATTATTTGGGTCTGGGAAGCCAGGAACAAACAAGCAGTCTCCATTTACAAAGGAGTACTTTGTCATCCTCCACAGCAATTTTTAAAAACCTGTTCTATGCACAGAGTTGTGTGGCCACCACAGAACTTTGTTTGATCCTTCACCACACTGCCAAGAAATTCTCTTTCCTGGGACCATTACTGCTCAATCAAGACCTTGGGGACCCCCACAGTAGAGCCATGGGACAAGTCTCCCCAAAGAGATGAGATCAAAAATCCTCCCAGATGGGTTTGAAATCCTAGACAAGCCCCCAGGTTTTGGAATAGTTTTGTATCACATGCAGAAACACAAACAAGGTGAAAGTAACCTGGCAAGACAATTTCTTTGTGCAAAAAGTGTGTGCCATGACCCAAGCCAGGCTGCAGGACACTAGGGAAGAAAGTGAACTTAGTTTTTACTCTGATGTGGGTAGTGACTGTGTCTCACCCCATGGCTGGGAGCTTGACCTCACAATCTGACAGGACTGACTGGTCCATAGTTGGGGTAAAGGGGAAGCTGTGATAGCCAAGCCTCAGGATACCCAGAGACTAGACAGACAGGCATGGACACTAGGGACTCACAGGATGAGGGAGGTTCTTGGAACACTGCCCCTTGGTGAGCTAGCCACCTTTGACAGAAACAAAAAGTTCTCAGAACCCTGATACCTAGACAAATCTTTTTAAACCATAACATTCCACTCCAGGACCATAAAGTCCAATGTGATCTCATAATACAGAATGCATGCTTACCTCTAAAACATCCCGAATTTCAATAGTTTTTATAATGTTAAAAATCCAAATTCAGAGTTGGGTATGGAATGCCAACACTCAGGAAGCTAAGGCAGGGGCATTTAAAGTGTTTTCTGAGTTCCAGGTAAAAACAAGTTATATATGTCACATACACAATGGCAAGGAACAAATATTTTCACTCCAAGAGAGAGGAGGAAGATCGCAATAAAAGATCTGACCAAAGTAAGAGCAAAGGCAGCAGGGAAGACACCAACCCAGAGTCCCACGTCTGTTACCAGGGCTCCAGGGCCCATGTGGCCTTGTCTGAGCTGCCACAGACTTAGCTCCACCCTCACATTCTGTCACCTGTAGCACACATAGCTGCCCTCTTGGGCAGGCTCCGCTCTGGGTTTACAGCTTTTCTTGGTAGGTGATTCATGATCCTGGCACTGCTAACAAAACCTGGGGTTTGTCTTAGTTAGGGTTACTCTTGCTGTGATGAAACGCCACGACCAAAGCAACTTGGGGAGGAAAGGGTTAATTTTACCTACAGTTCCATTTAACAGTTCATCATCAAAAGCAGTGAAGGCAGGAATCGGGAGGCAGGAGCTGATGCAGAGGACATAGAGGAGGTCTGCTTACGGGCTTGCTCCTTTTCATTCTAGATCTGCATAAGAGTGGCCATTAATAACCAAGCAGTTAATACTAGGCTGTCTTGATATCTCCTCTGCCAATGCTATTAATCAAAAACTCTTCAATTTAGCCTCAGGCAGATTTTTGGGACAAGGACAGAAAGTACAGTTGCAATTTAAAATAAAATGGTCCCACACTAGCCCAGAATGGAGTATAATAGAGACTTTTTTATTTAGGAATAGACTCACAGAAAAAGTAGTGATCAGCTGTCCTCTTCATGAGTGGGGAACTGGAACCAAATCCGGCAGCCAAGGGACCCACACAAGCTTTTCGTCTGCATTTATAGTACATGAGACCACTCCCAAAGTGGGCCAGTATCTTAAAGTTATTGGCTGAACAACTTCCTACTCATCTCTCACTTTTGTCTAAATAAGAGAGTTCTAAGCCTAATACAAAACTATATACAATAAGAACAAATATCAGGTATTGTCCAGGGAAAAGAAGAGGCAAAAACTATATAAAAATTAGAATTACAACCAGCATGAACAACATCAAACAAAAAACATACGCTAAATGTTTTAATAGTTATCCTATCCTAGGAAGGAGTCTTATATTAAAAATGGCTTGGCCAAGTCATGAGAGCAATGTAACTATCTGGTCTTCAACCCCATCAAAGACCCGAGAAGGGAAATAATATTACTTGAGTAAACAGGAAGCACAATCAAACAACTTCCAAAAGGTGCAAGAAATGACAGAGACAACTGGCAACCTGGGCAAACACCCAAAATCTCATTTGCAATGTTGGGGCAACCAATTTTGGCTAAGGCCTAGAGTAACTGACAGACTATTTCCAGAGGCAGGATAATTTCCAAAACCATCTTACCCTGTCTTAGCAAGGTTTGGCAGTCTTTTTTGCTTGTATCCTGCTTGTCTAGTCTGGAGCCTGTGCAATTTGTCAGTGGTCAAGGCAGGGGCAGTTCTTTGCCCAAAGGCCAGTTTTGCCAAGAATAAAACAAGCTCCAAGTGGAGTGTCTTTAGTACCCAACATTCTCTCAGGAATAGATTGATGCTGCCTGGAGCAATCATGTCTCATGTCAACAGAATCTTACATTATTTAAATGCCATATCCTACAGTTTTTTTTTTGTTTTCGTTTTGTTTTTGTTTTTGTTTTTTTGTTTTTCGGGACAGGGTTTCTCTGTGGCTTTGGAGCCTGTCCTGGAACTAGCTCTGTAGACCAGGCTGGTCTCGAACTCACAGAGATCCGCCTGCCTCTGCCTCTCAAGTGCTGGGATTAAAGGTGTGTGCCACCATCACCCGGCTCCTACAGTTTTTTTAAGTGGTTGAAGATTACCTATCTATGTAGAATACAATCTCTATGCATCTAAAGAACTTGATTAGTCTACCTATAAGTATGACAAATAAGGATGACTATTGATCTATAATTCTTAAAACCTATATAGCTTAAAGAGTAAGGCTTTATATTAAAATATTAAGCAATCTTTAAAAAATGTGCAGCAAATGTGGCAAACATATATCTAATATCTACGTGTGTGTGTGTGTGTGTGTGTGTGTGTGTGTGTTCAGGTAGTGAAGTTTTACCCTGCAGAAGATATTGGTACCATAAGTCAGATTTCTCTTTGCTTGGTGATTCTTTCTGGACAGCTATCTTTTCATCTTTAGGCATCTAGACGCTCAAGGGTCTCTTGACTTTTTGAAGATGGGTACTTTCCTACAAAGACAAGAACAGAACACTGAGGTTCCCTTACAACCTGTATGACAAAACAAAACAAA
Organism: Microtus oregoni; assembly: GCF_018167655.1. Lineage (NCBI taxonomy): Eukaryota > Metazoa > Chordata > Mammalia > Rodentia > Cricetidae > Microtus > Microtus oregoni. The sequence goes on along the minus strand of NW_024543830.1, from coordinate 2,009,316 downwards.
AAAGATGTGGCAAAGGCTGATATTGTCATCTCTGTGGATGAGCTGTAACTTCTCTTTCTCAAGAGGCTTCTTTTTTTTCAAACCAAATCTTGATTAATTTTGATGGTATCCATAGCTTTTCTTCTCCTGTGGAAACAAGAGCAAAATCCCTTCCCCAATGTAGCACATCTCCTGGTTTCTGTTTTGAGGTCAACACATCCTTGAAATACACTGGCTGATTCAATTCATAAGTTTTTTTCTATATCCAAAATCTCTTTGATGTCTCTTTTCATTAGCATTAAGAAAATTCAAGGTTAGGGGGCTGGAGAGATGGCTCAGAGGTTAAGAGCACTGATTGCTCTTCCAGAGGTCCTGAGTTCAATTCCCAGCAACCACATGGTGGCTCACAACCATCTATAATGAGATCTGGTGCCCTCTTCTGGCATACAAACATACATGAAAGGAATGTTGTATACATAATAAATAAATAAATCTTTAAAAAAAAAAAAGAAAATTCAAGGTTAATAAAGCATTATGCCATCTGCTTTGGGGGATATTTTCTATCCCTTTCTGTTTGTTTGTTTCTGTTTGTACTTTATAGTTCAATTTGATCTTTCTATAACTACCTGATGTGTAGGATTGTTTAGTATACCTGTAATATGGTTTATATTATAATAAGCAAAAAACTGTTTCATTTTCTTTGAGACATATACTGGACCATTGTCTGTCTTTATTTGTGCAGGTATACCCATGATGGCCATAACTTCTAGTAAATGTGTGATTGTTGAATCAGCCTTCTCCAAACTCAAAACAGTTGCCATTGAAAGCCTGAACAGGTGTCAGTGGTGTGGTGTATATATAGATATAAATTAATTTTCCAAAGTGGAACACATCCGTCTGCCAGATTTAATTCCTTTGAGTGCCCTTTGGAGGTAGCAGTATTTGATTACATAAAGAACAATTAGGACATCTCCTTACAATCTCCTTAGCTTGTTGCCATGTAATAGAAAACTATTTATTTAAACCTTTGCTATTAACATGATTTTTTAATGAAATTCTGAGGCCTTCAGCACATTTCAATCAATAATATATCGATTTCTGCATTTCCTCATGCTAGAGGACCTGGCAGACCCATGTGGGATCGGATGTGTGTTAACATATATGGGACAAAACCCATATTATATCTATAAAAGCAGATTATATCTTAAACCTGAATTAAATAATGAAGTCAATTCTGTATCATTTGTATTAATTCAGTGGTTTCAATATGCAAAACAACTTTTTCTGCATATTGCAAATCAGTAACTATATTGAGAGGTTCTTTAAAATCCCTTAGCACCATGAGAATAGCATGACTTTTGTACAGAATTATAAGGGCTTTGTTCCACCTAACTTAAACCTTCTGCTTTGAAACCTGCCTCTCCTCATTTATTTGCATCAGAATAGAATGCATGAGCTCCAGTCATTGGTGTGTCATGAACAATGCAGGGAAGGATCCAAGTAGCTCTCTTTGTAAGGCTAATCTATCGCTTTGGGGATAGTTTTTATTAATCTCTCCTAAAAATTTGGCACAAGTTCTTTGTCAGGGTTTATTGTCTTGCCATAATTTTTTAATTTCATCACTGGTAGAAAGTACTATCATCTCTGCTGGATTTACTCCTGGTAGTTGATGAAGTCTCAATTTTCCTTTTACAATTAATTCAAAGACTTTTTCTACATGAGATTTTAAATTTTTACTCAGTTTGTGTGGTAAAAATCATCCATTCTAAGCTAATATCTTCCTTCTGCATTAAAATTTCTGTAGAGTAAATTCTGGAAGGCAATATGACTAGAATGCACCAGAAACATGAGCTGGTTTATGCTCTGTTTCTGAGACTGCAGGAATGTTAATCTGGGGGTTCCGTTGTGGCCACAAATCACAACCCCATAGAGTCAATGCTATATTAGCCCCATATGGCCTCGGCCTTCCCCTCTATCCTTCTGGCCCTATGCATTCAACCCATCTTGTGCTCTGTTTTACTTGAGGTAGGGTCCCAATTCCTAGGAACTGAACATCTGTCTCCTGAAGAGGCCAATTCTGATGTCAAGATTCTGGATAATAACAGTCACATAAGCACCCATGTCCTGTAATCCTTCAATTATAATGTTATTTATTTGTACCCTCAACTTTGGTCTTTGATCGTTTTTAGAAGTCTGTCAAAATATATGTTTCCTATTTTCTAATGAAATTTTTTATTCATCTTCCATTTTTATTCCATCATCTAGAACAACAGTATGTTTTTTTTTTTAAACAATAGGCACTGGATTTTCTAATTTTCCTGGGGAGACATGTCCTCTGCAGTGACTGGGAATAACTGGACCTGGAGGCCTGTGAGAGGCTTCCCAAGGAATTTCCCAAAGGTAACGAGTTGCCTTGTTTGTCTTTTGTTGATCTACATTCACTGGTCCAATATCAGTCTTTGCCACATCTTTTTTGTTTTGTTTTGGTTTTTTTTTTTTTTTTTTTTTTGAGACAGGGTTTCTCAGGATAGCTTTGGTTCCTGTCCTGGAACTCTGGAACTCTCTCTGTAGACCAGGCTGGCCTCAAACTCACAGAGATCTGCCTGCTTCTGCCTCCCAAGTGCTGAGATTAAAGGCATTCACCACCACCGTCTGGCTTTTGTTACAACTTCTACATAAGCCAGAAGATTGAGACCTTCTATTTTTGTCATTCTGAGAGGAAACATTATTTCTAGAAACACCTTATCTACAATTCCTTTTCAGATGTCCTATACTACCACAGTTAAAATATTTGGCATTTTGCTCTCTGGTACCACTTCTGTCTTAGACAGTGTTCTGTTGCTGTGAAGAGACACCGTGACCACAGCAACTTTTATAAAAGAAAGCATTTAATTGGGGCTGTCTGACATTTTCAGAGATTTAGTCCATCATCCTCATGGCGGGGAGCATGGAAGCACTCAGGTAGACATGAGGACATCCAGATCCAAAGGCAGCAGGACCAGACAAACACTGGGCTTGGCTTGAGCATTTGAAACCCCAAAGCCCATTCCCAGTGACCTAATTCCTCCAACACACGTATTTCCTAATCTCTTTCAAGTAGCCCCACTCCCTAATGAACAAGAATTCAAATATATGAGCCTATGGGGGATATTCCTCCCCAAACCCCCACAGGTCTCCGTTACAACCTAGGCTTCACCCTCACAGTTTCAACAAGATCATTTTAATTCTGTTGGTTGCTTTGTTTTGTCTTCTACCCAGGATTTCTCTGTGTAGCCATAGCTGTCCTAGAGTCACTCTGCAGACCAGGCTGGCCTTGAACTCCCAGAAATCCACCTGCTTCTGCTAAGCAGGTTCTGGGGTTAAAGGTATACATCACCACCTGGCTTGATTTTAAAATTTGTGTTTATTATTGTTTGTACCTATGATATGTGCATATGAGGGTAGATGTGTGAGTGTGTGTGTGCATATGTGTGTGTGGGTGTGTATGTGTGTTTGTGCTTCTAAGTGCTGGTTCTCTCGTCTTGTGGTCCTGGGGATTGAACTCAAGTTCTCAGGACTGCATGCTGCTTTTACCCCTGGAGCTGCCTTCACTGGCCCAGCTCAGAACCTCATGGAATGGCCTCTAGGGGCATTCCTGCAGGGAATCCACCGTGCCATGCACTGCTGGGCCTGAAGCAGCATTCTGAAACCCTGGTGTAAGGACAATAACCCACATCTTGTATTTAACATGTGTGACAGAAAAGAACCGCATGAGCAACAGAGTCATGTTCTTCTGGCAATCCTGGCAGCTGAAGACGCGGCCTGGCTGTTTTATCCCAGCTTTAGTGGCCTCTGGGTGCCCAGGTGGGAGGACCTGGGAAAATGTTCCACTATGAAGTTGTTTCGAGTTGGGAACCCCTGCTGTGGTACAGTAGGTTAAGGAACTTTCCTTTGAAGTGGTTTTGCATGTTCAAACCCTGGAACAATCATGCCCTTAATGCTCTCCTCCCATTATCCCAGGGCAGAAGGCAAGTTCTCTGTCATCACGCTAATCTCTTTATCAAATGCCCGCCTGTCCACAACCTTTGTCTGCACTTGGAACTGGCCCACACCTCTCCTCACCAAGCCGCAAGTGAGCATTTCTCCCTTCTTCCTGCTCTGCTCTCCCCACCCCACGCATAAACACGGCTGAGAACTCCAAGTAGTAACTGTGCCGCAGACAAAGAAACATGGCTGAGAACTCCGAGTAGTAACTGTGCCGCAGACAAAGAAACACGGCTGAGAACACCGAGTAGTAACTGTAGCAAACAGTACGCTGTTTTGAAATTTCCTTCATCCAACATTTTGGTCCATTACTTTTGAATCCAGCCTCAGATTTTTAGGACGCGGGCTGGAACACAGCCAGATCCTACGGCAGGGAAAATAAGAATGGCCTCTAACCTACTTCCTACAGAGGCTTTGTTCCCTCCAAAGTCTCAGGAGCACAGCCTCTACTGCCTGCATTTCGACTGGCATTCTCTCTAGACCTGAACCCCCTAGAAGGGCCCATTTACCCCTGCTTACAGCACTCCAGGGTTTCCTGAGCTCACAGCTCCAAACTCTTGTACAGTCCTCCACAAAACAGTTCTCCATGGAGCAAGCATACCTACCTACTGTGAGAGCCAAAGTTACATTTTAAGTTTTAATGACTATGCCTAAGAGATCCATGAAGCAAAAATGCCTCCGCTCTGCAGCTCCTCGCCCAAGGACAGAAAATTCCTGAAATGCTGGAGGCTGTCTTTTTTTGGGAGATAACAAGTCACACGTTTTTCACTCCCCTAAAAAGTCTGTTTGGCCCGTCTGCACCGGATGTGCTTGATTACATGAGGGCGGGATGGGGGGAAGGGGAAATAAGTCCTGATGTGTCCTTGCCTCTGATTGAACTTCATGAGAAATGCAGTGAATTATGTTTTTGCCTTCTTAACCCCTGCAAAATGTGACTTGGGCCATTTCCTGGAAACCCAGGTATGGACCTGACCAGAGCCCATCCCCCCTGACCAGTGTTTTATTAAAGCTTGCTTCAAATTTAGCTTTAAACTGTGGTAGTGGTCTTACCTCGACCAGTGGGATTAGCAATGCCATGAGGTCAGGAAGCCACAGTAGAGACCCCATTCCCATACTAGTTTTCTGTGTTAGCTACTCTCTTGATGCTATAGTGAAATACCTCACAAGAAGCAATGCCTGTGGCTCAGGGCATGCAGCCACCTTGGTAGGGAAGGCGTGGGTGCAGAAGGCCATTGGCTCCTGTCTCAACAGAACAGAAAGCAGAGAAAGGGCAATGGTGGCGCTCAGTTGGCTTCTTTCTCCCTTTTTATTTGGTCCAGGACCCCACCCCCAAGGCTGAGCCGAGGCTGCACCCCTCGGTTCTCTCTGGAAGCTCCCACACAGACAGCCAAAGGATTGCAGCTCTGATGCCCTAGGGGTTTCTTATCGCTAAGCGGCAGTCAAAGCAAGTGTCACTCCGTGCAGGTCCTTGGGGACCTGTCACAGCGGAGAGGACGGAGACTTAGACACCTGAGGAAAGACCTGCGGATAAAGTGCACGGAGAACTGGAAAAGTCACAGCTCAGTGCCAGACAACCAAGCATTGCAAGCCAGGGCCTGACACACACCTGTATTCCCAGGGCTTGGGAAGCTGAGGCAGGAGGACAGTGAGCTCAAAACCCAAGACCACCCATCCAGGGGTGTGACCACCCATAAAGAGCTAGGTACTCCCAGACCAATCATTAAATCAAGAAAATATCTCACAGAGAGGCCCACAGGAGAGGCAATTCCTTAAGTGCGATAAATCCTCAACTGAGACCCCTTTTCCCAGGTAACTGCTGTTAGGTCAAGGAGGCAAAAATAACCAGAACAGCATGTGTGTGTGTACATGAACAAATCCCATGGCTCAGGTACCTCCTCTATCTACCATATGGGTTCTGGGGTTTGAACTCAGTGTATCAGTTTTAGCCAGAGCTTTTTACCCACTAAACCATCTCACCAGCCCAAGGGAATTACTTAGATTAAAAACACATACACACAATGATTCTGATTATAAAACATTCTCAAAGGACAAAAATCATATAACCAGAGAACAGGCTAATGTTTGCCAGGGGTTAAATGTAACATTGGGTGTCCGTGGTAATTACTCTTCAGTCTTACAATCTAAATGGTGGTTATACAAATCTACAAAGTGATAAAATCACAGAGATCTAAACACCTATACACAAATGACCATGTGTAACACTGGGGGAATCTGATAAGCTTGGTTGATTGTATCAGAGCCAATTTCCTGGTTATTATATTATACTATGCTTATGTAAGTTCTGCCGTTGACTAAATGGGGTGAAGGGCACACAAAATCTTTTTGCAGCTGTATATGATGAACCTACAATTCTCTCCAAATAAAGACTAATGCAAGTGACAACTCAGAAGGGCATCCTCTGCATCCTCTGGAGCACTTTTGAGCATCAGGGGAGAGGGAGGGCTCAGTGGGTAAGGCCACCAAGCATAACGACCAAGTTAGATTCCAGGGCCCATATGGTGAAAGAAGAGCTGACTCCAGGAGTCTCCTCTGACCTTCACATAGTTCTGTGAGTTGGTGCTTGTGCTCACACTGTTTAACAGAGAGAGAAAGGGTGATAACTATGTCTCTCCTGTGGCAAACGACTGGAGTCCCAGCACTTGGGTGATGTAGGCGGGAGATCAGGAGAATGCAGAGTTCTAGGTAACCTGGGCTACATAAGACTCTATCTCGGGGTTGGAGAGATGGCTCACAGGTTCTAGAGGTTCTGTGAGTTCAATTCCCAGCAACCACAGGGTGGCTCCTAATCATCTGTAATGAGATCTGGCGCCCTCTTTTGGCCTTCAGATAGAACACAGTATATATAATAAATCTTTAAAAATAAACTATCTCAAAATAGAAGAAAAATGTTTTTAAATTATAAAAGAATAATCAGAGCAATAGATGCAACAGAAAGCGCACAAAGCTACCTAAAGTATCCTTGCTAGAAAAAGTAAGATCAGCTTGACAGCACCTGTAGATTGCAACTAGCTCGGGGAAAACACAGGAAGAACAAGTTTAAAATACTTTGCATTCTGTATTCTGCAGTGTCTTTATCTGGTTCTGTAACAAGACCACACGGGCTCCACAGAAGGAATTTAGTAGCTCTTTCACCTTGTAGTCTTGTTTGTTTTGAGGAATGGCCTCTCTTTGCAGCTGTGGCTGTCCTGGAACTCACTATGTAGACCAGGCTGCACCTCAAACTCACAGAGTTCTGCTTGCTTCTGCCTTCCACGTGCTAGGACTACAGGCATGTGTCACCATGCCCGGCTTTCACTTTCTGTCTTATGGAACAAGTTAAGAGGACTTGGTGGGAAGTCCTCCTTGGAAGTCTGATAAAAATCAGCAGCAAATCTGTCTGATCCTGGGCTTTTCTGCAAGAAAGATTTTATTCTATTTTATTTATTTTAGTTTTTCTTTTCTCTTTTTTTTAAAAAAAAGTTTTTCTAGGCATATGTACATAGCTATGGCTGTCCTGAAACTCTCTGTAGACCAGTCTGGCCTCGAACTCACAAAAATCCACCTGTCTCTGCCTTCCAAGTGTTGGTATTAAAGCCGTGTGCTACCACCACCTGGCTTGAGCAAAGGCTTTTATAAATAGCTTGATCTCATGTTTGTAGAGTCTGCGTGAGTTTTTTTGTTTGTTTGTTTGTATGTATCTTAGGGCTTAATCCAGGTAGATGATATGAGTTCAGAAAATTTCCTGAGTTATCCAGCTTTTCAGAGTTCAGTCTTTCACAGTATTTTCTTTCTTTTTTTTTTATTTATTAAAGATTTCTGTCTCTTCCCCACCACCGCCTCCCATATCCCTCCCCTTCCCCCAATCAGCTCCCCTCTCTCATCAGCCCAAAGAGAAGACCGGGTTCCCTGCCCTGTGGGGAGTCCAAGGACTTCCCACCTCCTTCCAGGTCTAGTAAGGTGAACATCCAAACAGCCTAGGCTCCCACAAAACCAGTACGTGCAGTAGAATCAAAAACCCATTGCCATTGTTCTTGAGTTCTCAGTAGTCTTCATTGTCCACTATGTTCAGCGAGTCCGGTTTTATCCCATGCTTTTTCAGACCCAGTCCAGCTGGCCTTGGTGAGTTCCCGATTGAACATCCCCATTGTCTCAGTGTGTGGGTGCACCCCTCGTGGTCCTGATTTCCTTGCTTGTGCTCTCTCTCCATCTGCTCCTGATTTGGACCTTGGGGTTGTAGTCCGGTGCTCCAATGTGGGACTCTGTCTCTGTCTCCTTTCATCGCCTGATGAAGGATAATATCCAGGAGGATGACTATATGTTTTTCTTTGGGTTCACCTTTTTATTTAGCTTCTCTAGGATCATGAATTATAGGCTCAATGTCCTTTATTTATGGCTAGAAACCAAATATGAGTGAGTACATCCCATGTTCCTCTTTTTGGGTCTGGCTTACCTCACTCAGGATAGTGTTTTCTATTTCCATCCATTTGCATGCAAAATTCAAGAAGTCCTTGTTTTTTACTGCTGAGTAGTACTCTAATATGTATATATTCCATACTTTCTTCATCCATTCTTCCATTGAAGGGCATCTAGGTTGTTTCCAGATTCTGGCTATTACAAACAATGCTGCTATGAACATAGTAGAGCATATACTTTTGTTGTATGATAAGGCCTCTCTTGGGTATATTTCCAAGAGTTGTATTGCTGGGTCCAGGGGTAGGTTGATTTCGAATTTCCTGAGGAACCGCCACACTGCTTTCCAAAGTGGTTACACAAGTTTGCATTCCCACCAGCAATGGATGAGTGTACCCCTTTCTCCACAACCTCTCCAGCAAAGGCTATCATTGGTGTTTTTTATTTTAGCCATTCTGACAGGTGTAAGATGGTATCTTAAAGTTGTCGAGATTTGCATTTCCCTGATCGCTAAGGAAATTGAGCATGACCTTAAGTGTCTTTTGGCCATTTGAACTTCTGTTGAGAATTCTCTGTTCAGCTCAGTGCCCCATTTTATAATTGGGTTGATTAGCCTTTTACAGTCTAGTTTCTTGAGTTCTTTATATATTTTGGAGATCAGACCTTTGTCAGTTGCGGGGTTGGTGAAGATCTTCTCCCAGTCAGTGGGTTGCCTTTGTGTCTTAGCGACAGTGTCCTTTGCTTTACAGAAGCTTCTCAGTCTCAGGAGGTCCCATTTATTCAATGAGGTCCTTAATGTCTGTGCTGCTGGGGTTATACGTAGGAAGTGGTCTCCTGTGCCCATGTGTTGTAGAGTACTTCTCACTTTCTCTTCTATCAGGTTCAGTGTGTTTGGACTGATATTGAGGTCTTTAATCCATTTGGACTTGAGTTTTATGCATGGTGATAGATGTGGATCTATTTTCATTCTTTTACAGATTGACATCCAGTTATGCCAGCACAATTTGTTGAAGATGCTCTCTTTTTTCCATTGTATAGTTTTAGCTCCTTTACTGAAAATCAGGTGTTCATAGGTTTGTGGGTTAAAGTCCGGTCTTCTATTTGATTCCATTGGTCGACTTCTCTGTTTTTATGCCAATACCAAGCTGTTTTCAATACTGTAGCTCTATAATAGAGTTTGAAGTCAGGGATGGTAATGCCTCCAGATGATCCTTTATTGTATAAGATTGTTTTGGCTATCCTGGGTTTTTTGTTTTTCCATATAAAGTTGATTATTGTCTTCTCCAGATCTGTGAAGAATTTTGATGGTGATTGCATTGAATCTATAGATTGCTTTTGGTAGAATTGCCATTTTTACTATGTTGATCCTCCCAATCCAAGAGCAAGGGAGATCCTTCCATTTTCTGGTGTCTTCTTCAATTTCTTTCTTCAAAGACTTAAAGTTCTTGTCAAATAGATTTTTTACTTCCTTGGTCAGAGTTACCCCAAGATATTTTATGCTATTTGTGGCTATCGTTAATTTCTAAGGATGTTCGGAATCATTGGAGGTCACTGTAGTGACACTCTTTGACCTCTAATTTTATTAACTTTTGTCTTCTTGTCTGACTAGCTAAGTTGTCTATCTTACTAACTTTTTTTTTAAAAAAGAATCTACTCTTTGATTTGTATACTGTTATTTTAATCTAAATTTTATTATTTTCTTCTCTAGTCTGCATTATTTCTTGCTGTCTACTATGTTTAGGGTTAGTTGCTTGCTTTCTGAAAGCCTTGAGGGTTCATCATTACATTACACCATGTCTCTTGAGTTTTTGGTTTTGTCTTGTTTTATTTTTCTAGACAGGGTTTGTCCCTGTAGCTCTGGCTGTCCTGGAACTCACTCTGTACACCAGGTTGGCCTCGAACTTACAGAGATCTGCCTGCCTCTGCCTCCCAAGTGCTGGAATTAAAGGCGTGCTCTACCACTGGCTATCTTTCTGATTTTTAATCTGAGGATTTATTGCTATAAACTGTCCTCTTTGGACTGCCTTGGCTGCATCCCAGAGCGTCTGATATTTTTTGTCTCTAGAGTAACATTTATTTGTACTTACAGTCTACTCTTGGAGAAAGAAATTAGAAAAAAATTTTATTCAAAATAACTCTGCCCAAAACTAAGTATTTATGAATAATATATTTAACTGAATATTGAAAGAACTCAACAATGAGAACTCCAAGATAGTAAAAAAGTAAATCACAGAAGATATTATTTAAAGGGAAATATTCCATATTCATAAATAGGCAAAATAAATAATGTGATGACATCTATACTGAAAAATCAATATACAGAATGAATATAAAACCTATCAAAATTCCAATGTTATATTTCATAGATTAGAAAAAAATAATACAAGAACCATCTGAAACCACAGAAGACCACAAAGAGCTAAAGTACTTCTAGGGATAACAACACTGCTGGAGGTATAACAACACCTACTTCAAATTATACCATTCAGCTAGAGTGATAAAGGCAGTCTGGTCTTGGAATGAAGCAGACAGATAATGTGGGATTCCCCTCTGTATGCTGTGAATATGTTTTATTACCACTGGTTAATAAAGAAGATGCTTTGGCCTATGACAGGGCAGAATATAGCTAGGTGGGAAAACTAAACTGAACTCAGGGAGAAAGAAGGCAGAGGCAGGCAGATACCATGTAGCTGCCTAAGGAGAAGGATGCCAGAACCTTACCAGTAAGCCAGAGCCTCATGGCGATTAATAGAAATGGGTTAATTTAAGATGTAAGAGCTAGCTAGGAATATGCCTGAGTCACTGGCCAGTGTTGTAATTAATATAGTTTCTGTGTGATTATTCCAGTCTGGGTGGCCAGGAAACAAAAGTGAAGTCTCTGTTTACAGACAGAGACTAATGAAATGGAACAGAGAACCCACAACTAAAATGGCAAAACTATGCTCACTTAATATTTGACAAAGACAAAAACATAAATTGGAAAAAAAGATTGCCTATTTAACAAATGGAGCTGGCAAAACTGGCCACACCTCTAATCCTAGCACTCAGGAGGCAGAAGCAGGCAGATTTCTTGTGAGTTTGAGGCCAGCCTGGTCTACATAGCAAATTTCAGGACAGCCAGAGCTATGTAGGCAGAACTCTTTTAAAATGACACCAACAGTACAGGAACTAACCCCAAGTATCAACAAATGGAACTACAGGAAAATAAAGTTTCTGTAAAGCAGAGGAAACAATTATCAGAATTAACAGATGGACAATCAGAATGGAAGAAAATCTTTACCAGCCACAATTCAGAATTTACAAAGAATTGCAGAAATTAATCAACAAGGAAATAAAACTGCCAATCACTAAAGAGCAAATAGACAGTTTCCAAAAGGGAAATGCCAGCACGAATGGCCAGAACCTTAGAGACAAGCGCTCACTCTGTAGCTTTGGCTAGAACTTACTATGTAGACCAAGCTGGTCATGAACTCACAGAGATTCACCTGCTTCAGCCTCACAAGTGCAGGGATTAAAGGTGTGTGCCACCATGCCTGGAAACCAAAAAACTATTTTTTTTTTAAAAGTTTCCAATATCCCTAGCTATCAGGGAAACACAAATTAAACTACTCTGAGATACCAGCTCACCCCAGTGAGGATGGCTGTCATCAAGAAATCTGACAACAGGGGCTGGAGAGGCTGTGGACAGAGAGGAACCCTTATTTTCTGTTGGTGGGGCTGCAAATTAATACAGCCATTGTGGAAGTCAGTCTGTAGATTCCTCGAAAAATAAAAAATAGAACTATCATATGACCCAGCTATTTCACTCCTGGGCACATACTCAGAGAAGTCTGTGCCTTACCGTAGAGATATTGTACATTCATGCTTATTGTTGCTTTATCAGTATAGCAAGGAATCTGAATCAACCTAATTGTCAATAGATGAATGGATAATGAAAATGTGGTATGAATACTACTCCGTTCTAAAGAAAAATGAAATTGGGCTGGAGACATGGCTCAGAGGTTAAGCGTACTGGCTGCTCTTCCAGGGGTCAAGAGTACAGTTCCTAGCAAGCACATGGTGGCTCACAACCATCTATAATGAGACCTGGTGCCTTCTTCTGGCGTGCAAGCATACATGCAGGCAGAATATTGTACATAAATAAAGAAATCTTAAAAAAAAAAGGAAAAATGAAGTTAAAAAATTTTAGGAAAATGGACCCAGACTGTATGATGCTAAGCGAGATCACAGTCTCAGAAAAAAACAATCTAGCTGGGCGGTGGTGGCGCACACCTTTAATCCCAGCACTCAGGAGGCAGAGGCAGGTGGATTTCTGTGAGTTTGAGGCCAGCCTGGTCTACAAGAGCTAGTTCCAGGACAGGCTCCAAAGCTACAGAGAAACCTTGTCTTGAAAAACCAAATAAATAATATTCTCTCTCATATAATGTTCTCTCTCATACTCAGAATCTAGCTGATGATATGAGTATAGATGTAAATGAATGTATATGTGGTTTCAGTATAACATAAAAGAGAAGAAAAAAAGCCTAAACATCAGGGATGAGAGGGTCTGAGGGCAGTAATGACCACAAGTTATAAGAGGACATAAAGCTAATTGTTTTTCTAGTTCTAGTTCTGTCATAGATTTTAGGTTTGGGTGGTTGCAGCTGGACCCTAATGTCTTCCGCAGGGGAGGGATGAGAAGGTGCAACTTCAATCAGCAGAGACGTCAGGAGTCTGGTGAAAGCGATAGGGCAGACGTGTTTATTTAACAAAGGGGAGAAACTTACACACCCTCCCAGCACCCAAGCCTTCCAATCAGTGGACATTGCATGGTTGCCCCTTATTGGCTAGGCATGAGCAGGACCTCTGACAGTGCCTGTTGCTAGGCCTTGACACACATTAAAATTATATTCTACATTTCCCCCTCTTTGTCTAAACAAAAGAATGAAAGGTTTTAACTTTAACATTATAAGACTGTACACAATAAGAATGATTATCAAATAAAGGTTATATTTACAATGTAATGAGTTACAGTTCATTTGTGCCTGGCAAATTAAAAGAAATTACTTCATTATCTATCCTATCTTATTGAATCTAAAGTTTCATACCTAATTACTCTCTATCAAAACAAAGTAAAACTGCAACTGTCTGTTATCTGTTGTTGCCTTCTGTGTGATCCCCGGTTCCCGGGACAGGGTGGGGGGTGAGGAGACACGGAGGCAACGGCACAGACTCCAGAAGATTCCAGTGCAGAAGCTCTTTATTGTAAAAGGGTCGTGGTTTGGTTTTGTTTTGCTTTTGGTGTTAGGGAAATTAAGCTGCCACAGGAATGCCTCTGATTGGCTTCGTCCTCTGCTGGCAATCGGAGTTGGTGTGTTGTGATTGGCTAGAAGTGTGTGTCGTTAGTTACAGTGCTTTTGGTCTGCTGACAGGTCATTTTGGCCAATTTTGCTTATTCATTGTGAATTTGCTTTTTTTCTGCCCTGCCTCAACCATCTAGTCTTCAGCTCCATCAAAGACCCCAGAAGGATAACATTATTTGAGTAAACAAAAGGTACATTGCAAACAACTTCCAAAAAACTCTAGCAATGACAGAGACTGCCAGCATCCTTCTTCAGCCCACAGCCCCACAGCATCTGGCAGACTTTTCAGTGAAGCAGGAAATTTGAAAGACTATCCCACCACCTATATTAGGAGCTTGTCAGTCACTTTCCTCTGTGCCCTGCAGAATGTCTGGCAGTTTATTCTGTGAAGCAGAAACTTTGAAGGACTGTCCTGTCTTTTGGGGGGGCAAAGTTCATAAGTCTGTGTGTCCTGCCTGTCCAATCTGCACAGCTCACTGTCATCAGTCAAAAGAAAAGTTTCTTTGCCCAGTGGCTAACCTTGCCACAATAAAGCAAACCCCACAAAGAATTTCTTCAATGCCCATCATCTTTTCTCAAGTAAATTGGTATTACCAGTAGCAGATGTATCTCATTGTTATAAAAATTTTTAAATTATCAAAACATTTTATTTTTATTTATTTATTTAACTTTATTATGTTCGTTGGTGTGAAGGTGTCAGATCTCGTGGAACTACATTTTCAGACAGTTGTGAGCTGCCATATGGGTGCTGGGAATCGAACCCGGGTCCTCTGGAAGAGCAGTCAGTGCTCTTAACCACTGAGCCATCTCTCCAGCCCCTATCAAAACATTTTAAAAGCCATATTATATAGGTCTTTGAAGTACTTGAAGACCATCTACCTAAAATATATCTGTTTAGCCTAGGAAATATTCCTCACATATCTCCAAATTTGATTGTTATAAATGACTAACTAATGACCTATATTTCTTTATTGTCATATATAGTTTATAATAATAGTTTAAAAAACTAGAATTTTACCTTACATTTTTAAATGAACTGCATAAGTACAATACCTTACACAAGAGTAGAAACACATATACAATATCTGGTAACAAAGCCCCCTTAAATTTGTACCAATGTAGAAAAACCCTTTAGACAAGAGTAGAAACATGTATATAGCATAACAAAATAACTTTAAACGAAAGTAGAAATATACAGTGTGTTGTAACAAAATTGACCTTAAATTAGTATCAATCCTTACAAATACAAAATATTTGAGATCAATAGTTGTCCCTTAGTTTATTATAAACAACAATCTACCCTATTATTTAAAGTAGATTCAACAATCTATCCTTTCATCCTGTATCATTCCTATATACCCCCTTTTTCTTTTTCCTCTTTTTCAAAGTTGTTCCTGAATGTAATATCATTTGCACAATTTTCTCCCTTGCTGATACCAGTAACAATTAATATACAGCCCCCATAAATGATGACAAGCATCTATAACCCACCAACTGACCAAATTCCATTCTCCCCAATTCTTAGGAATGTGGGCATCATCCCTAAAACTACTTTCTGTTGTCTGGGGGCAATGAAACCCTGAAGAAACTGAAGAAACTGGATCATAATGGCATGATTGCGATCCAGGTAGAATCGTGGGGCGCATCATCCTTTTGGAGACTTCAGAGACTGCTGTTAGAAAAAAAAATCATTATTCACTATAAAAAACCTAGACATTATTAATAGCAAAATGGAAAGTTTAAATTTTAAGATAGTAAAATAAATTTAAGGGGAAAGAGATTTGTGACACCAGTAGTCCTTAGATTCTGGTTTTCTTCTGTCCCATATCAGGTGGCTCTTCTGACGTGAGACAGAGATTTTGGATTTCACTTTAATAAGCATGCTTGGGGTTAGAGAAGGAGAGAGCAGCACTCCAACTCCAAAGTCAGCTTTAGTTTATAATTGAGTCGGGACAACAAATCTTTCAAAAGGTAAAGAGATTTTACCCTGTAGAAAGCAATTACACCATCATGCCAGATTGTTTCTTTTCTTGGTAATTTTTTCCGGACAGTTCTCCCTTCTTCTTTAGATGTCCGTCTGTCCAGAGGTTCTTGACGTCTTCAAGGTGGATCTTTTTATTCTCCTGTAAAGACAAAAACAAAACCCTGCCCCGACCCTAATTGGATGAGCTTTTCCCTTTGACATGTCAAATCACCACCTCGGTTGATGAACTATCACTTCTCCTGATCAAGAGGCCTCTCCTGTTCAGGTTGAATCTTTATTAATTTTGATGGTATCCGTAACAAATATGGGGGTATTATGCTTACTTATGGTTGGTTCTATGTGTCCCACTTTCAGCTGTCCTTTAGGATTGACAGCTTGGGTTCAGTTATAGCCCACTGTTCCACCCGATTAGAGAGCCAAGTCAATAGAATGGGGCTGGGAGGCTCGATCGTGGTGGACTTCTGAGGGACTGTGGCCCTTAGAATTGGGGTTGTGACTCAAGTGTAGGATTGTGATTGGCAAACCTGTTTTTCATAGACCTGAAAGTCATTAAAGAAAACCCTATTGTCAGTAGGTTTCCTGGTACTGTAGAAACGACAGAGTGAACGGTTCCCTTGCAGCCATCAGGGGCTTTACAATGGACTGGACGGGTGGTCAGTTTTGAATCTTGTTGGCCTCCTCCTCCACTATAAAGGGGGGCCCAGGTCTAAATTTCCAGTGGGGGAAGCAGAGCGCCTTCATTCTGTTAATATGGTGATGTCCACACCTGTGTCCACCAAGCCTCTGCCAGCTTGTCCATCAAGATAGACGGTCAGCACTGGGGAGCATCCAATAGAATTTTGGATTACCAGAGTCTCCTCTTACTAGCCGGGCTGAGGAGTGCTCTGCCTGGGGTTTAAATGGGCAGGTGCTTTGGCAGGCCGTGATCTGCAATCCTTTGCCCAGTGAAATCCCTTATTGCATCTGGGGCATCGGGTCTTAGGTTTTCATGGGGGCAGTCATACCGCAGATGGTCTGGTTTGCCGCATCCCCAGCAAGACCTATCTACTCGGGGCCGTTGGGTGTACTGTCGGCATGCTGCCTGCCCACAGGAGGGCATCCAGGGAAGCGGGGAAGGCAGCAATGGGACCGTTACTGGGTCAGGATCTCTGGTGGCCAGTACCCACATGTAAATGTCCCCATTGCAGACTGCTGCAACCTCATTGTGGGCGGAGGCATTAAGCCCTTCCCACACCAAGTGTCTAACATTCCCGAGTGGGAGCTGGGTCTGCTCTCTGCTCTCCTGCCTCATTGACAGGTGTGAGAAAGTCAGTAAAAAGCCCCCCTAGTTGCTGATAAGACTGTGAAGTAAGCCGAGGAGCCCGCAGGGTGCACGATTTACAAGCCTTGCCGACCAGGTCAGAAACCTGCGCTGAGGGATGGGATGAAGAGTTAGCTCGTCCAGTGAGCATGTCAAGGGGCACTGGAACATTAAGAGGTCTGTTTGTGCTTGAGCTTCTGCTTGATCATCGTAAGCGAGTTTCCAGCTAAGAAAGGCAGCGGGCTCCAGCACAGCTTCAAGAGTGTGGGGATCCAGGGCTGGTTAAGGGCATTTTGTCACTGCGCTCCAAGGATACTGCAGCCTGCGGCAGGAATGGAGCTGACTGGGAAGCTGCATACAATTATCTTAACTGTGGTCATACTCCCCACAGCAGGTCTGTCGGGGCCTGAACTGTGTGTCTCACCTTTATCGGATGTAGAGGTCAGACATGGAAGGGGTAGAAGTGAAGAAGAGGTTACCTATTTTGTAGAGGAAGGCAATGGTCAACAGCGGTGGGAAACTGTATCCGACCTTTATGTCTTGTAATCAGTGGGGAACTCCTGTGGTTCTTTGGGTCACAGCTGTAGGCCCACATGGCGTCTCTGGACGAGGGATGGCATTTGGGAGTTGAACCTTGGATCTGCTTCCTGGGGGGTCAGCTCTAATATGGAGACACGGGGCAAACTGAAATAGAAAAAATGTGCCTTCCTAACCGGATGGGCAGACAAACATGACAGGGAGCACAGAAGATGGAAAGGACGGGGATCTCACATTTACCTGCCGAAGGGACCAAGGGGCCTTCGCACTGACACCCCATCTTATTGGGGTGCTGTCCAGCACTGCGAGTGAGGAGAGGAAGCTGACCAGAACTGTTCCAGGCAACCCCCAAAAAGTTACAGCCGCAATGAAAAAAGGACTCTAACCAGGCCAGCTCAAAACCTATGCTAGATGTCTCTGTTCCAGCTGTGCCCTAAGGTCTTCCCCAGGGGAGGGGGGAGAAGGTGTACCGCCAGCAAACACAGCCTCCGCCAGCAAACACAGCCTCCGGGAGTCTGGTGAAAGGGAGAAGGCAGACTCCGGACTAATTTATTTAACAAGGAAGTGTGGTATGGGGGAGGTATGGAGGGGGCGAGGACTTATAAACCCTTCCAGCACCCAAGCATTCCAATCCATTGACATCTCATGGTTGCCCCTCGTTGGCTAGCACAATCAGGACCTTTAGCGCCTGTCTAGGCCCTCAGGCAGCATCAAGAGGTTGCCCCTCATTGGCTAGGTACGATCAGGACCTCCGACAGTGCCTGTTGCTGGCCCTAACAATCCAACAGGTGGTGGATGAGAACATGAAACATACTTGATATTGAAAGTGTAAAGTGAATGTGAGGCTTCAGAGAGTCCATTCTGAGTGCCAATTCGAATTCACTGAGTTCTACAGATGAGCTCTGGTTAATTTTGGTACATAGTGTTTTTCTTTATTTGCAACTTTTTTAAATAATAAACTTCATAAGATTAGAAAAGATAATAAAAACAAGGCTGGAGAGATGGCTCAGCAGTTAAGAACACTGGTTGCTCTTCCTGAGGACCCGGGTTCAATTCCCAGCACTCATGTGGCAGATCACAGATGTTTGTAACTTCAGTTGTGGGACCAGACACCATCACACAGACATACATGCAGGCAACACACACACACACAAATAAATAAAAAAAACCCCATTAAATAACAAAGTAATCAATTAAAGAAAGACCACCATGAAGATGTGATCCAGTTCTCTGATGAAGCCATATTCATCCTGTGGACTGCGTGGCCCCAGCTGACTAGACCATCACAGCTCTGGAGCATGGGGACTCATGCCTATACACCAAACACCCAGAAGACTAAAGCAGGAGGATTGCAATGAGTTCAGGGGGAACATGGGGTTCATGAAGGGTTCAAGGTCAGACTTTGCTAGAGTGAAACCATGGATTTAAAAAGAAAGGAAAAGACAAACAAAAATCAGTTGTAAAAAATGTGTCACCAAAATAATCTTGAGCTATCGTAGGTCCTTAGGCCAATCGCTTCACTTTCTGTCTGATCTAACCATCTCCTGACTAATAAACTTCTCACAATGTACCCACAGCGCTAGTCAATGTCCAGCTTCCACCAAACCTAAAGCTCAGAGTGGTGTAAATCACACTGTGAAAACCAAATAGAATCTGCCAGCAAATCCCACAGCACTTCTTTCCCCAGGACTCACAGAGTCTAGTAGCAGTGTTTAAAATGGGTCTGGGGGCTCAAGAAAATGGCCGCATGTTCAGCTTGCTTTCTGCTGCTGTGCAGGACACTCTGACCAAAAGCACCTTGGAGAGGAAAAGGGCTTATTTCATCTCACACTTTAGCTAACAATCTCTCCGATGAAAGCCTGGCCAGGAGCTTGGGGCAGGAGCAGAGCTGGAGCCATGCGGGGCAGGGGTGCACTTGCTGTGAGACTTTCTCTGTCCTGCCAGCTCCCAAGTAACTACACAGAGACTTCTTGTTATTATGAAAGGTCAGTTGATAGCTTTGACTTGTTCCTAACTAGATTTTATAACTTAAATTAACCCATTTCTCTTAATTTATGTCCTGCAATGACTGGTTACCTCATTTCTTACATGTTATGTTTTCTTCATGTCTCTTTGGGATGCTACCTCTTCCCAGCATCCCCTGCGTCTGGAAATTCTGCCTAACTATTGACTGTCCAGATTTTTATTAAACCAATCAGAGTGAAACATCTTCACAATGTACAAAAAGATTATTCTACAACATTCCCCCATTTGGTTTAAATAAAAAAGAAAAGGTTTTAACTCTAACATAAAAAACTATATATAGCCGGGCGATGGTGGCGCACGCCTTTAATCCCAGCACTCGGGAGGCAGAGGCAGGCGGATCTCTGTGAGTTCGAGACCAGCCTGGTCTACAGAGCTAGTTCCAGGACAGGCTCCAAAGCCACAGAGAAACCCTGTCTCGAAAAACCAAAAAAAAAAAAAAAAAAAAAAAAACTATATATAGCCGGGCGATGGTGGCGCACGCCTTTAATCCCAGTACTCGGGAGGCAGAGGTAGGCGGATCTCTGTGAGTTCGAGACCAACCTGGTCTAGAGAGCTAGTTCCAGGACAGGCTCCAAAGCCACAGAGAAACCCTGTCTCGAAAAACCAAAAAAAAAAAAAACCAAAACAAAACAAAACAAAAAACAAAAAAAAAACAAACTATATATATATATATATATATATATATATATATATATATAATAAGAACAATTATCAGGGGGCTGGAAAGATGACTCAGTGGTTAAGAGCATTGCCCACTCTTCCAAAGGTCCTGAATTCAATTCCCAGCAACCACATGGTGGCTCACAACCATCTGTAAAGAGGTCTGGCGCCCTCTTCTGGCCTTCAGGCATACAGGTAGAATATTGTATACATAATAAATAAATAAATAAATAAATAAACGAACAATTATCAGGTAAGAATTACATTCACCATGTTAATCTCATTTGTATTTGGCATACTCAGAGAAAATACTCTTATTATCTATCTTACCTTGATGAATTTAAAGTTTTACAACTAAACCATTTTTTAATATAACTTGTATTACCATCCTAAAACTATCTTTTTTAAACCTCAAAACATTTTTTTTTTTTTTGGTTTTTCGAGACAGGGTTTCTCTGTGGTTTTGGAGCCTGTCCTGGAACTAGCTCTTGTAGACCAGGCTGGTCTCGAACTCACAGAGATCCGCCTGCCTCTGCCTCCCGAGTGCTGGGATTAAAGGCGTGCGCCACCACCGCCCGGCTCCTCAAAACATTTTTCAGGCAAACAATTTAAGCTTTTATGTCTCCCAACCTTCTAAACTTTACACCGGAAGTTGAAGGCTAATCTTTTCTGTGTATAAGACCTTGTCTGAGAGCAAACCCCAGCCAAATTACTCATAATCAGTAAGAGCAATGAAGTCTGGGGGAAAGACTTTACAAACACTTTGGAAAACAGAAGAACCAAATGGTTAACATAATAAGAGTCAGGCATAGTTAATTAATAAAAAAATAAAACAGAAAAAAAAGTTATTCACATAACATTAAAATTTTAGGTTTATAGCTGGCAGTGGTGGCACACACACACCTTTAATTCACCACTTGGGAGGCAGAGGCAGCTGGATCTCTGAGTCTGAGGCCAGCCTGGTCTACAAAGTGAGTTCCAGGACAGCCAGAACTACACAGAAAAACTGTGATTCAAAAGAAACAAGCAAAAAATTACATTTACTGGTCCACTGGTGTGTGTGCGCACGTGCGTGTGTTCTAGTGGTACATGTGATGTCAGAGGTCAACATAAGGGAGTCAGTTCTCCCTCCATTATGTAGGTTCCATGGGTCAAACTCAACTTCCAGGTTTGGCCTTAAGCTCCTTTACTTGCCGAGCCATCTCCCTGGCCTTAACATAATTTTCTAATCAAGAACTATAAATAAAGCCAAATGAGATCCCCAAAATATCTACTAGAAGATCTAAGTTCAAGAGTTCTAGTGAAAGTGCCCAGTGTTGGTGTGGCTGCTGGAATTCATATAGGACACTGGTGGAGTGTTCACGGAAGCGCTAAAGCTAGTGCCATGTACTCGCTTTGACTCAGCTACCTACCCAAAGGAAAGGAATGCCTTTTTCCATCAAAATAGATGTCTCACTTGTTGCTTACTCATAAAATTAAATATCCCACAGCAGTAATAAACACATTATTGTCAAGGAATTGTTTTTTTTTTTTTTTTTTTCCGAGACAGGGTTTCTCTGTAGCTTTGGAGCCTGCCTGTCCTGGCACTAGCTCTTGTAGTCCAGGCTGGCCTCGAACTCACAGAGATCCGTCTGCCTCTGCCTCCCGAGTGCTGGGATTAAAGGCGTGCGCCACCACCGCCTGGCTTGTCAAGGAATTGGTAGCTCTCAGAAATGGCCAAAGGGGCTAGATACAAAAAACATCATACCTTGGGCTGGAGAGATGGCTCAGAGGTTAAAAGCATTGCCTGCTCTTCCAAAGGTCCTGAGTTCAATTCCCAGCAACCACATGGTGGCTCACAACCATCTGTAATGAGGTCTGGTGCCCTCTTCTGGCCTGCAAGCATACACACATTCAGAATATTGTATACATAATAAATAAATATTTAAAAAAAATCATACCTTTTATGATTCTTCATATGAAGCTCAAATGGTAAACAGTAAAGAGAGAATAGTAGCAACTACCTGAGGGAGGAAAAGGGACACACACACATACACACCCGTGCACATGCATGCACGCACGGGAGGGGGTGTCATGCACACATGGCTATCTGTATATTCCTCTTCTTCTTCGTGATGCTGGGTTTCAAACCCTAAGCATGAACTCTACCACAAAACTATACTTCCAACACTGTGTTCTTAAACCACTGAGATAATCCAAACAAACACACAGTGGGGAGGAGGGGGTGGACCCACAGCGTCCTTACCACACAGCCTTCACTCTGCCTTCTCTCTTGTTATTATTGTACATTTGTGAACTAGACCCATCCCTCACTTCCGCCCATCCTTATAAAAACAATTTATTTATTTTTATTTTATGTACATTGGTGCTTTGCCTGCATATGTGTCTGTGAGGGTGTTGGATCCCCTGGAGGTGGAGTTAGAGCTATCTGTCCATCCAGCCCAATCCTTTTTTCTTTTTAAAGAACAAGGCACCAGGATCCTTCTTTTTGAGACAAAGTCTCACTATGTAGACCAGAGTAATTTCAAAAATCACAGAGATCCACCTGCCTCTGCCTCCTGAGTTCTGGGATTAAAGGCATATGCCAGAGCTGGAGAGATGGCTCAGTGGTTGGGAGCATTGCCTGCTCTTCCAAGGGTCCTGAGTTCAGTTCCCAGCAACCACATGGTGGCTCACAATCATCTGTGGGGAGGTTTGGCGCCCTCTTCTGGCCTTCGGGCATACACACAGAATATTGTATACATAATAAATAAATAAACATTAAAAAAAATAAAGGCATATGCCACTTTTTCAGGGTCTTTTAAAGAATCATCTTCCTGCTGTACAAGACCTTTGCCTGTAGTATGCTAATAACATATTTTATCCATTCTACCACTATTATTATGTTGGTTTTAGAGACAGAGTCTAAAGCAGCACAGACTGCCTCAAACTTCCTATGTAACTATGAGGACGCCTTTAACTTCTGCTCTCCCTGTCTCTCTCTGAAATGCTGGGTTTACATACTGAGCCATCATGCCAGGCTATAGTGTTATAGTTTATAGTGCTCTAGGGCTCAAACCCATGGCTTCATGAATGCTCGGCAAGCATTCTGCCTATTAAGTGAGCTATAATCCCAGGCTCAGTTTCGTCGTCTTAAAAGTCCCTCTCTCCCAGGTATGCTGGTGCAAGTCTGCCTGTAATTTCTGTGTTTGTGAGGCAGAAGCAGGGAGGAGGCCAACTTGAGATTCACAGGAGTGGAGAACAACCTCGACCCCACCCCTCATCCCCCAACACACCAAACTAGGGGCTGGCTCAGCAGTTACTGGCTGTTCTTCCAGAGGATCTGGGTCCTAGTCCCAGCACCTGGTGGCTCACAACCATCTGTAACTCCAGTCCCAGGGGATCTGGTGCCCTCTCCTGGTTTCCCATGGCACTGCATGCATGTGTAGCACAGACACGTAGCACGTGCAGGCGAAATATTTAGCTTATCATGGCTGGCTCCTACATAAACAAAATATTAAAACAATTAAACAAAATAAAATGAAACAAGTTATTTCTGGTGCTTGGGAGACGGCCCAGTTGGCAGTGGTTACTGCTCTTCCCCAGGACCTGTTTGATTCCCAGCATACATCTCTCAACTGCCTGTAACTCCAGCCCCGGGGAATCCAACATTCTCTTCTGGCCCGAGAGGGTACTCTTACACACAGTACACACACACACACACACCTAACTTTTTTAAAGTTATATTTTAGGCTGTGGATGTAGCTCAGTGGTAAAGTGCATGCCTAATCTGTGGAGCTGAGCTCAGTCTCCAGCACTGCCAACAGCCCCACCCTCTCCGAAAGCTGCTTCTTCCCCGTTTTCTCCTTTGGAGACCTGTTCTCCCCTTTGAAATGGTTGCCTCGTCGATGTTCTCATCGGCTTCCTCCCTCCTCCTCCCTTTAAAAGTGTGTGTGAAGCACGCATGTGCCACAGAGCACATGTGGTCACAAGAGAATTCTTGGTTCTCTTCTGCCACCTTGTGGGATCACAGGGTCCATCCGAGTCATCTTGACAGCTCTTTCTCCATTTTTTGTGTTGTTTTGAGGAAGGGTCTCATGTACATCAGACTGGCTCAGCCTCACAAATACTGGGATTAAATGGTTACACTACCATGGCCCGGCATTCTCCCTACACACACACCCCGCCCCAAACCCACAACAGGGTTTCTTTGTGTGTAGCTCCGGCTGTCATGGAACTCACTCTCACTCTGTAGACCAGGCTGGCCTTGAATTCAAAGATCCACCTGCCTGTCTCCCAAGCGCTGGGATCAAAGGCAAGTGTCACCATTGCCCGGTCCCTTCTCCATTCTTTTTTCTTCTTCTTTTTCTATTAACATTTTCCCCTTTATTTTACATACCAACCAGTTTCCCCCTCCCTCCTCTCCCATTCCCTTCCCTCAACTCCCATCTACTGCTCTCCGCATTCACTCCACTCAGAAAGGGGCAGGTCTTCTATGGACTTGTACAAAGCATGGTACATCAAGTTTAGATAGGATCGAGCACCTCCCCCGTATAAAGGCTGGGCAAGGTAATTCAGCATGGGGAACAGGTTCCCAAAAGTCACCTAAGCACTAGGGATGGATCCTGATCTCACTGCTAGGAGCCTTATAAACAGACCGAGCCACACAACTGTGGCACACATATGCTGAGGGCCTAGGTCCCTCCTCCATTCTTATGAACTCATACTATGCAAGCTTTTGTCCCTGTTAACGTGCCATGTCTGTTCTCATCAAGATCACTGAAGACCTCTAATTTGCTTTATTGCATTGGGTCAACTCTTATCCCACTAATGTGAGTGGTACCTGTCAGTTACTACTTTCCTCCCCTCTCAGAACAGTGACTTTGGTTGTAAAGTTTCAGAACTCTCTTGGTTCTCTCTTGCTCTTTTTGCTCTTCTTCCCCAGTTTCCTGGAAAGCTTGGAGCTCCTCTGATGATCCATGGACTTTACCTTCTTCCAATCTTCACATACACCCAGATCTTCGTCTTCACCTTCTGAGACAAGGTCTCACGGAGACCAGGCTGTCCTGGACCACTTCTGATCCTCCCGCAGCCTCCTTCCATGTGCTGGGAAACTAGGTTACTATATTCAGCTCCCATTTCTTCTTGTGGTGCAGAATTGAAGCTAGGGCCTTACACGTGTTGCAAGTATTTCGGATGTGTGGGTTTATGCGGGATGGTGAAATGAAGACTCAGAGACACGTGAGACTGAACTTAGCCTCTGCGGCTACAGGGGGCTCAGTCGCGGTGAACTGAAGCGCCTTCCAGCATCTTTATTTTTTTCTATTCTTTTTCTATATTTTTCTGCACTTTAGATGGTAGATTTCTATATCTCAAAGCAAACTGATGGAAGTTTCTGACAATACAATGCCAGGTGCAAATACCTGATTCATGAGGTGCCCGTTTTTCAGGGTTTCTTCTAAACCAAGTTTTGCATAGGCTTTGTATCCATGGGAAACTCTCAGTCAAGATTCACATGGGACAACAAAAGGTATTTGTAAGACAAAGGAAGGCCTAGGGGCTGTGTGAAAACTCCGGAGTCAGGCCAGGTATAGCCCAGCGGGGTTTCTCGGCTAGTGCAGGTTGCTTTCTCTCCCTCTGGTGTCAGCCTAGAGACATTTTAACACACTTCTCAGGAAAGCTCCACTCCTGGGTTACATCCCCAGGTCAATCTGCCTCTGTGTCTCTTTTTTAGAATTTATTATTTTCGAGTTATGTCTGAATGTATGTAGGTGCACTGTGTGTGTGTCTGATGCATGAGGACAGAAGAGGGGGTTGGATCCATCGGAGCTGGAGTTACACAGTTGTGAGCTACTATGTGGGTGCTGGGAACCAAACCTGGGTCTTCTACAAAAGCAGCAAGTGCTCTTAACCACTGAGCCATCTCTCCAGCTTTGTTTTTAAACTTAGAGACAGGGTCTTACTGGATAGCCCAGGCTAGAATAAACTTGTGATCTGCCTTAGCCTTTCCAGTGGGATTACAGATGTAATTTTTTAAAATATACTTTAGACATATTTATATAGAAAATTTGGCAAAAAAAATAGATAGTGCCATATATTTGTCTCTTTCTTCTTTCCTTCCTTCCCTTTTTTTCCCCCCTAAGTTTTTCCAGACAGGGTTTCCCTGTGTAGCCCTGGCCATCCTGAAACTCTCCTTGTGGATCAGATTGGTCTCAAACTCACAGAGATTCCCCCCCTCCCCCCGCAAGCAGGAAAGGTCCTTTAAGCAGTCTTCAGATCACTCCATTCCCCCTAAGAACCTTTTACACCTCCCTCCTGGACGGCTCTTCTGGGACTACCAGAAAAGTCTTCGCTCATCCACCCTATCTAAAACCACAATCTTCACACACTTCCTGGCTTCCTTCCATGCTTTGAAATCTTGTTTGTGAATTTAAAAATATTCCTGGTTTTGAATTTTTTTAAAAAATGGTTTATTGAGAAAGGATTTCTCTGTTTAGCACTGGCCATCCAGGAACTTGCTCTGTAGACCAGGCTGGCTTCGAACTCAAGAGATTTATCTGTCTGTGCTTCTGGGATTAAAGGTGTGCGCCACCACTGCCTGGCTGAAATTTTGCTATTAAATATACTTTAGAGATGTTTATGTTTATAGAAAAATTGGGCAAAAAATAGTGCCCATATATTTCCTCTCACCAATTTCCCTTATTATCTTATATATATTTCATATATATATATCTTTCAGTTGATAAACTGATCAACCATATTGATGCATTATTATTATAACGAATTATCTATTATATTATGCACATTGGCATTTCGTCTGCATGAATGTGTGTCAAGGTGTCAGATCCCCTGGCACTGGATTTATAGACAGTTGTGAGCTGTCTTGCGGGTGCTGTGAATTGAACCTGGGTCCTCTGGAAGAGCTACTGAGTCATTTCTCCAGTCCCATATATCAATGCATTATTAACTAGAATTAACTAATTGATTTATATGATTTTTCACAAATACAGGATGTCATGTGCCTATTATTATAGTGTTTCACCTGGAAGTTTCAGTGCCATAAAGTCCCCTGTGCACTATCTACACTATCCATACTCCTACCTCCACCTTCCAAGTGCTGGATTCTAAGCATAAGCCACCATCGCAGGTTTATAAAATACAAGCACTTTGTATTTATAAAATACCAACTGAGCCACATCCTCAGCTCTCCAGTAAACTCTCAATTAGTTCTTCAGAGCAAGGAGCGTTGGGAGCTGTGGCACCTGCAGAGAAGGACGGCAGGTGAGGTGGAGGCTGCATTCATCCGCTTGCTATCATTTTATAAACAGCACTTCTGCACGCTAAGCTTTTCATTCATGCAAAACTAATCTTGGCAGGTGGATATTATGATTACCATTTTATTCATGAGACAATAGGTTCAGGGAGGTTGAACGACTTGCCTGACGCCATCATGTGGAATGTGGTGGTTCCAAGATTCCCATCTAGAGCTCGAATTCACACTTTGTCGTTGCAGCCTTAATAGTGAGTGACAAGTGGCTCCTAGACGGCGCCTGAGATTTTTGGGACCCAAGGGCAGGTAATAGTCTCTCTCCTTTTAAAAGCTTTACCAGACTCTGGTGGCGCAGCAGTGTAACTCCAGTCTCTAGGCAGGCAGGACAACCTTGGTGAAAACCCTGCCTCAGAAAGTGAAAGACAGGGTATGGATTTAGTGTTGGCGCACTTGCCTAGCATGTGAGACTCTCTAGGTTCATTTCTCGGTGTCGCTAAAACCCAAACCAAACAAAACAAAAATTCGACACGTTGTTAAGTTGGTGGGTTGCTTGCTTGGAATGGGTGAAGCCCCGGGTGCCACTCCCAACATCGCAAAGTGTGAAAATAACGCACAATCTTAAAAACAAAAACAAAGTAACCCCTTGTTCGGAACGGCTGCGTTCGCGGTGGGCGGCGGCGGCGCGCAGCCAGGCTGTAGCGTGTGCGCCAGGTGGCACACTGGGCTTGCAGATGGGTCCTGCGAAAGCGTGCAGATGGGTGAGTGTCAAGGCAATTCATCTCCCCAGCAACCCCTCCCTTGACCCCGCCTCCAGGGGGCGGGGCGTCAGAGCGCGGGAAAGCTCAACCTGAACCGAAACGCCAGCTCGTGCCGGGGGCGGGGAGAAAGAGCGCTCCGAACTGGGAAACAGGGCTGGCCTGCCTCCTCCGCTCGCAGAAGAGGCCTATCAGCAAACTACCTTGAGCTCTCTGGATGTGGCCCAGGCCACGCCAGCACTCCCGACATCACCTCCCCCACTTCCGGTCCGCAGCGCGTCTCAGGTCCCAGGTCCCGGGTTCCGGTTTCTTCTACACTGAATCCCCGCGGCCTGTCCTGCTCTCCCGCAGAGGGAGGAGCTGTGCGCTGTGCGTGGTGCGTACGTCCAGAGGCTGACCCACGCGAGGACCGCATCCCTCCGGATGGTAGAGCAGTTTAGACACTGCGAGGATCGCGAGGGAACGGTCACCCCGATGACGTAATGTTTGGGGGTGGCGCCCCGTTTTGTGACCCCTGCCCCGCATCCTTGCGACTGCGGCTTAGCCGGAGGAAACGGCACGAACACTTAAAACACGCAGATTACACGGAGCCGACGAGATTCCCTCCGGCGCGCGCCGCACGGCTCGAGTTCCTAAGTTTGCATACATGAGGCACAGCGTCCAGCTCCGAGCCACCAATAGCGAGGGGACGGCCACGCTTCGGGGCTCGACTCCCCTCGCGTCCCAGAGCGGAGACCGAGGCAGGCTTCCTGCTAAGCGACAGCGGCGCGGGCCAATGGCTATCGAGCTACGCAGATGGGGCAGGTGGACTCCGGAGCAGCCAATGAGGAGAGGCTTCTCCACAGGGTCCAGGCCCTTCGTCCAATCACGGTGAGAAGACGATGAGGGGCCAGTTCCGAGCGGGGTACGGAGGGCCAACCCCGTGCGGGGCTGGGTGGGGCTCAGGGCTGAACGACGGGGCCATTGGCCAATGGCGAGTATGAAAGCGGGCAGCCCGGACCAGGAGCGCGGAGGGAGCTGAGGGAGAGGGGAGGCCGAAGCGGAGAGAAGCAGGAAGTAGCGGCGGCCGCGGGGAGGGCGGCGGCGACGGCAGCAGCGGTTGCGGCTGGAACCGGGCGGAGGCCGCGGGGTCTCAGCCCGCACTAGGATCGGAACAAGTAAGCGTGCTCGCCACGAATACCCGCCCTTGGCTCCGCCCCCCGGGGGGGCGGGTAAATGCCCCTGCCCCTCCCCCACTTGGTCAACTACCCCCTTCTCCGCGCCGCCCCCTGGGGCGGCTGCTTGCCTGGCGGGGTCGCCGCCTCCGTGCTCGAGGACCGCTGGTGGGAACTCAAGACTGTTGAAAGCACTGCCCCTAGCCCGGTAACGTGGGAGGGGGGTCCGGGACCCCTAAGTCCTGGCTCTCCTACACCGAGAGGCAGTCGGAGTGCGGCCGGGGGACTGGAGGCTGCGGGATGTCGCGACCTAAAATGGTGTCCGTGCCGGGCGGTGGGGGCGGGGGAATTGGGCCCAGCCAGAGCGGAGCCTGCATCCCGACCGGGTGCGGGTCAGCGTCCGGGCCCCGGCAGGACTCGAGCTGGCGCCCCGAACCCGCTGCGCGCCTTGCAGTCACTCGAGTCTCGAGAGAGCCTCAGGGGATCGGAGCCGGGGCAGGCAGCGCGGGGCGCGGAGGAGAAGGGGGACCAGGTTCGAGTTGGGTCTGACCTGGCTGCAGAACCTCGAGTCACGCAGGGACCGCCCCCTCATGTGTCTCCACTCCCCTCGTGCCACTCCCCACTGCCGGGGAGTCCTGGCCCCCGATGTGCAGCGCCGCAGATCCTAAAGGGCTTGGCCTGGCCAAGGCCCTGCCTTGAGTTCTTAGCCGGTGAAAGTGAAAGAAGCACCACTCGCCTCAGTTTACCCTCCAGTTTTTTTTAATGTACTTCTCGTCCCCTACTCGAAACCCCGGGCTTGCTTCCCACTCCAGTCCCTGGCAGATGGCAGGGACTTAATGCTGCCCAGCTTGGCCGCAACCTAATCGCCCCCGGCCGGGCCCTGGCCCCTTGGCTTTGCTCTGCGCAGCAGGCCTTGGGCAAAGGGCAGTGGAGCCCCCCCACCCGACGTGGGTCTGTTCACCCTCTTCCTATTAGGCCCCTTCTTTCTGCTTTTGGGGGACAGAGGGAAAAGGGGGTAAGGAGATGGCAGCTCCAGAGGCCTGGTGGCTGAGTGGAGGATCTTCATCGGCCCTAAGCCTCTCCGCTTGGCCCACTGTCTGCTCCAGGTGGCTATCGGATGACCTCCAAGTCACTTGCACGTCAGAGGGAGGTGGTTGGGAGAGGCCACTTAGCAGGTGTTTTCTTAGTTGGCTTTGTACTCCACCGACCCTCTCTGGGAGCTTGAGTGGGAAGGTAGCCCAGGTCTCCCCACCTGAGAGAGCTGAACTGAAGAGGGACCTAGCGAGTCATCTGGGCAGAACTAAGGGCTTTGTTAAACCGTGCGCGGAATTAAGTAAGGGGGTACGGTGCAAGGAGGACTCCCCTTTCTTCCTCTAGTTGGTACCCTTGCCCCCCACCCCCACCTTGGTCCGTGCAATGCCAGCCGCCACCTGCTGGGACTATCTCCAGTTACAGTCTGAAGGCTGGAAAGAGGTGAGAGAATTGGCCCTGGGAAATGGCTTGCATCCTGGGCAGGGAACATATAAGGGGAGCGAATTATCCTTTCTCCATTTCCTACAGAAATACTTATGGTAAAGAACCGATGGAGGATAGCGCTCGGGTCTCCCATAGTCTCCGAGCTGGCCTCCTTGTTGCTTTAGTGACATAAATCTTGTGGGACCTAACCCCCCATCCCTATTGGATCTGGTTAAGGTTGGGGGAGACTTCTTAGGCTATTGTTGCCTGAGAAGATGGAGTTTCAGTTAGGAGATAGACTAGGTGAGTCGCTCAGAGTAGCAATGACAGAGGGAAGGAGGAGCTTCCCCATTGTGGCAACTGTGTGGATCAGCTCATACCCTGGAGTTTTAACCCTGAGAGTTTTAAGGTGGAGGAGGGAGGAGGAAAGACTCTCTGGGGAAGGTAGGTGAGCAAGCAGCAGGTGTTTGTGACAAGAAAGGACACGGTTGGGGCCTGTATGACTATGCCTCTCCCTTGCTTTGCCTCTTTCTGTGTCCTTTCCTCTCTTGGATCTGTTTCTCCCTGCTGACCATGCTAGAGCTCCAGGTGCCAGGAGTGGCTCCAGATATTTCACAGATGACTTTAGATGACCCTTATCTCTGACCCTAGCCCTAGGGGGCCAGGGTATACTCCTTCCAGTGCAGCCAGCTTCTCTTTGACCTCACATGTCCTTAATTTGGCCCAGCTGCAGTAATAAATTGTGTTCTGGACTCGACACTCAAGCATCCAATCTTTTGCTTCTAGAAGAACTTTGATAAGTGGGTTACTTGTCCCCTCTTTGAAACAGCAAAAGTAAGGCAATGAAGTAACTTGTTGAACCACAGTGATAAAGCTAAAGGAAGAGCAATTTCAGTCTTAACTTTAATCTCTGCTCCTTTGTGTATTGGTCTTCAGATCTCTATGGACCCCCAGTTCATATTCCATGAAGAATATGAATTGATCCCAAGCTGACACAAATAAGCCCAGAAACCTAGAACATTTTGTCTGTCGTCCTCCTTAATATTCCTGTTGGTTAATTGGTCCTGTGCCTGGCACGGATCTGGTTTCTGTGGAGGTGTCTCTGAGAACCATTAACTTCTATTACTCTTTGTATTTCTGAGACTCTCTTTCTGGTTTCCTCTGGGTTTTTATGCTGGCACTACCTGGTGTTTTCCCACTAACCTGACTTTAGTTACCTCCAACAGTTTTCCAGGATTCGCCATTCAGTGTGGTGGAAATTACCAAGTTGGAGGGGATAAATACAGAGTTACTGAGGAAGGGAGGTTCAAGGTCTCTATTTCAGACATCCCAGTTTCTCCTCAATCTTACTCTTTTTATTAGGTCTGGGACCTGTCGCTATGGGGGACATGAAGACACCTGATTTTGATGACCTCCTTGCTGCTTTTGACATCCCTGACATTGATGCAAATGAAGCCATTCACTCTGGGCCAGAAGAAAACGAGGGACCAGGAGGCCAAGGGAAGCCAGAACCTAGTGTAGGAGGTGATTCTGAAGAGAGAGCGGTGGCAGCAGCTACTGTGGATGACCCTAAGAATATAGCTGAGGCCTCTGATCATGGCCTTCCACAGCCACCAGATACCTCCACTGTCAGTGTCATTGTCAAAAACACAGTATGTCCAGAGCAGCCTGAGACCCTGCCTGGGACTTCAGGAGAGGAGACCAAGGCTGGGGATGTAACTAAGGAAGGACCTGTGGGGTCTTGTCTGATGCAGAATGGATTTGGGGATCCTGAGCCATCCCTCTCAGAAACCCCCCATTCTCCAGCTGCTACCAATGGGAATGCCTGGAAAGAAAAAGCTGTGGAAGGCAAAACACCCCTGGACCTCTTTGCTCATTTTGGGTCTGAACCAGGGGACCACCCAGATCCCCGACCTCCTGAATCTTCCCCACCTCAGGATGGTGACATGATCCCACCTCCTTTCTCCACTCCTTTTGTGCTGGCCCCAGAAAATGGCTCAGCCCTGCTGCCTCCTAGTTCTCTCCTGCCAGAAGGGGCCTTGAAACAGGAAAGCTGCAGTCCCCACCATTCCCAGGGCCAAACTACTACAAGAAGCTCAGGTTCCAGCCCTGAGGCAGCAGGCATCCCTGCCAGCGCCTCACCTCAGCAGGTGGCTGGAATGTCCTTCAAGCAGTCTCCAGGACACCAGAGCCCTCCTGCTTCCCCTGAAAAGGCGTCTAGCTGTAAACCTCTGAAGGAAGAAGATGAGGGAACAATGGAGAAGTCTCCTCCAAGAAGTCCCCAGAGCCCCTCTAGTGGAGCTGAGGCTGCAGACGAGGACAGCAATGATTCCCCTACCTCTTCCAGCTCTTCTAGACCCCTCAAGGTGCGGATCAAGACTATTAAAACATCCTGTGGGAATATCACAAGAACTGTAACCCGGGTTCCCTCAGAACCTGATCCCCCTGCCCCTTTGACTGAGGGAGCTTTCCTGGCTGAGGCTAGCTTCCTGAAACTGTCTCCTGTAACTCCAGCCCCTGAGGGTCCAAAGGTGGTGAGTGTCCAGCTGGGTGATGGCACGAGGCTGAAAGGCACAGTGCTGCCTGTGGCTACCATCCAGAATGCTAGCACTGCCATGTTAATGGCAGCTAGTGTTGCCCGCAAGGCTGTGGTTCTGCCAGGGGGGAATGCCACCAGCCCTAAGACTATGACTAAGAGTGTATTAGGGCTGGTACCCCAAACTCTGCCCAAGGCTGAGGTGCGGACAGGGTTAGGCCTTGGGGGGCAGAAGGTGAATGGTGCCTCAGTGGTGATGGTACAGCCTTCTAAGTCTGCTACGGGGCCAAGCATAGCAGGTGGCTCGGTGATCTCTCGGACCCAGTCCAGCCTGGTAGAGGCCTTCAACAAGATCCTCAACAGCAAGAATCTCCTGCCTGCTTATAGACCGAACCTGAGTCCACCAGCTGAGGCTGGGCTGGCCCTGCCTCCAACAGGCTACCGCTGCCTTGAGTGTGGGGATGCCTTCTCGCTGGAGAAGAGCCTGGCACGGCACTATGATCGCAGAAGCATGCGTATAGAGGTCACCTGTAACCACTGTGTCCGTCGCCTTGTCTTCTTCAACAAGTGTAGCCTACTCCTGCATGCCCGTGAACACAAGGACAAGGGGCTGGTCATGCAGTGCTCACATTTGGTCATGAGGCCTGTAGCCCTTGACCAGATGGTGGGCCAGCCAGACATCACACCCTTGCTGCCTGTGGCTGTCCCACCTATTCCTGGACCTCTGGCCTTGCCTGTTTTGGGCAAGGGGGAGGGGGCTGTCACC
This sequence comes from Microtus oregoni, assembly GCF_018167655.1. Classification (NCBI taxonomy): domain Eukaryota; kingdom Metazoa; phylum Chordata; class Mammalia; order Rodentia; family Cricetidae; genus Microtus; species Microtus oregoni. The sequence continues at coordinate 1,975,141 of NW_024543830.1, read as the reverse complement.
TCCTCAACCATTACTACAGTTGCCATTGAAGCCCCTGTGCTCCCACTCCCGACAGAACCACCTGCTCCCCCAGCTGCCTCTGTTTACACGTGCTTTCGCTGTCTGGAGTGCAAGGAGCAATGCCGAGACAAGGCTGGCATGGCAGCCCACTTCCAGCAGCTGGGCCCTCCTGCACTTGGGTCTACCAGCAATGTGAGTTGTCTATCATTTCTCTTGGGGAAGGGACAGCCAGAAACTATGGAGGTAAAATCCAGGAAGGTACTAAGAGCTTGCTTAGGCAAAGTAATGGAGTACAGGGCACCCCTCATCAATTAACCTTGTTTAACCTCTTGACAGGTGTGCCCATCCTGCCCCATGATGCTCCCCAATCGTTGCAGCTACAGTGCCCACCAGCGCACACATAAGAATCGCCCCCCGCACGTCTGTCCTGAGTGTGGGGGCAACTTTCTTCAAGCCAATTTTCAGACCCATCTTCGAGAGGCCTGCCTGCATTTCTCTCGCCGTGTAGGATACAGGTGCCTCACACTCATCTCCCCATAGGACTTTAGCATCTCCTTCTTACAGCACCCTTTTAGATGGGTTCTCAAGGAGAGCCGTCGTTTTTCCTGTCTCTCAGCTCTGTTGTGTCATATTCTGCCTTCAAGTCATGCACCATGAGAGCAGTGGAGAGCAGGGCTCCTGCTGGGGCTCCAGCTCTGCCGCCTCAGGCCTCTGGGGACAGTTGACCTCCTTCCTTTCTCTGCCTTGCTTATGTCCTTCTGCAGTCCACCTCATCCTCAGCAACAAGTGAGGTGCTGGAGATGCCCCTGCCTCACTGCACTTTCTCCCCTTCCTCTCTAAGGTGCCCCAGCTGTGCAGTGGTGTTTGGGGGTGTGAACTCCATCAAGTCCCACATACAGGCATCACACTGCGAAGTTTTCCACAAGTGCCCCATCTGCCCCATGGCCTTCAAGTCTGCACCCAGCGCCCATGCCCACCTCTACTCCCAGCATCCCAGCTTCCTCACCCAGCAAGCCAAGTGAGACCTGGGGAAGGAGCTTGAAAAGGAGGGGTGGGCGGAGGGTGGGGCGCAGGGCAGGGCTGCTGCCCCATCACGATGTCTGACACTGCCTTTTCTGCTTCCGCAGGCTGATCTATAAGTGTGCCATGTGTGACACGGTCTTCACTCACAAACCGCTTCTCTCCTCCCACTTTGACCAGCACTTGTTGCCCCAGCGTGTCAGTGTCTTTAAGTGTCCATCTTGTCCTCTGCTTTTTGCCCAAAAAAGGACCATGCTGGAACATCTCAAGGTACAGGAGGAGCAAAGGGCTAGGGACTGGCTCCGTAGCTAGCTGTGCTGACCTGAACTAGAGCCGCATCACCCTCTGGAAGTGGGGGGTAGGGAGAAGCGAGGACTTTGGCAAAGCCAGGCTCTCCTCCACATAGCCACTCCTCTTGTCTTCCTCTTATAGAATACTCACCAGTCTGGATGCTTGGGGGAGGAGGCAGTTGGGAAAGGGGCTGGAGATGCCCTTCTGACCCCCAAGACTGAGCCTGAGGAGCTGGCTGTGTCTCGGGCAGAGGCAGCCCCTGCTACTGAGGAATCCTCATCTTCTGAAGAGGAACTGCCCAGCTCCCCTGAGCCTCCTCGCCCAACCAAACGACCCCGTCGGGACCTGGGAAGCAAAGGCATCAAAGGTGGGGGTGGTGGGCCTGGGGGCTGGACCTGTGGCCTTTGTCACTCCTGGTTTCCCGAGCGTGATGAGTATGTGACTCACATGAAGAAGGAACATGGCAAGGTGAGTTGGGTTTCCTCTGGGAAAGGTAGGCTGGAAGGTAACCTTGGGGTTGACCTGTGTGATTGAAATTTCCCACCCCTTGTTCTTCAGGCAGTGAAAAAGTTCCCCTGTCGCCTGTGCGAGCGCTCCTTCTGCTCTGCCCCCAGCCTGAGGCGCCATGTCAGGGTCAATCATGAGGGAATCAAGAGAGTTTACCCATGCAGGTAACCCTTACCATTCCCTTTTCCTACCTGGTAGATGACCCTTACTCCCAGAGTACCTGTTCACCTGCCTCCTGCTTGAGGGAGCCAAAGGTCGAGGCCTCTGTCTGCTCTGGCAGCCTTCCTTCTCTCAGGAGCTCTGGGTTTTTGCCTCTGGTGCTAAGCTGCCCACTGTCCCTGTGCTAGGTACTGCACAGAGGGAAAGCGCACGTTCAGTAGTCGTCTGATCCTGGAGAAGCATGTCCAAGTCCGACATGGCTTGCCCCTTGGTACCCAGTCTCCTCCTAACAGAGGAGGCACCCTGGTGCGAGGCTCTGGTGGCAGAGCTCAGGTAAGGCAAGGTCCTCCTTACGGTATGTCGTGGGAGTGAGAAACTGGTGAGGCTCTGGTCTCAGGAAGCCAGGGTGATGGTGAGGCCCAGTTTCTTCCACTTTTCTCCAGGGCCCTGGACGGAAACGCCGCCAGTCTTCTGACTCATGCAGTGAGGAACCTGACAGTACAACACCACCAGCCAAGTCCCTGCGGGGTGGCCCTGGGTCAGGAGGCCATGGGCCTCTGCGCTATAGGAGCAGTGGCTCAGCGGAACAGAGCGTTATGGTGGGGCTGAGGGTGGATGGTGGCACGCAGCAGTGCCTTGACTGTGGCTTGTGCTTTGCTTCCCCAGGCTCCTTGAGCCGCCACCGATTCATTAGCCACAAGAAGAGACGGGCGGGGGGTAAAGCCAGTGCCCTGGGGGTAGGGGATGGGGAAGAAGAGGCCCCGCCATTACGCTCTGACCCAGAGGGTGGAGATTCACCTTTGCCTGCTTCTGGAGGCCCTCTGACTTGTAAGGTCTGTGGCAAGAGCTGTGATAGCCCTCTGAATCTCAAGACCCATTTTCGCACTCATGGCATGGCATTCATCAGGGCCCGGCAGGGGGGCAGTGGGGACAACTAGGTCCCAGGCCTAGGATTGGCCTCTCCTCTTCCCTGGAACTTTGGTTTCACTGCTGCTGTCTCCTCCCTGGGCTGGGAAGTTTAACATGTATTTTGTTTGACTCTTTTCGCCCCCGAGGGAAAGGCTTTTTGAGGATTCTATCAACTTGCACCCCCCTGCTCTTGGGTTTGGTCCCTGGGTCCTACTTAAGTGGACTCCCCTTTCTTCCTTTCTGAAGCCAACACTAATGTTCTGCTGCAGACCCCCAGTGTATAACTGGGTGGGAGGACAGGACCTTGGGAAGCCTGCTAGACAGGCAGGGGAAACTGAAGGATGTACAGGGTCTAGCTTCTACCCCTCCGCTAGATTTCTTCCTCTGTGCTGGGTTCTGCCCTAGTATCCCCTCCTTTAACACTCATTGGCACTAACCCCGCCCCAATCCCTGCAGTGCCTTCCATTTGTCTTTTCCCCCAGAAATCTAGGGGTGGGGGGGTTGGTGGGGATGAGTCCTGTCAAATGGGGTCCAGGGAGAGGAGAGGACAGGCTCTCAGGAATCCTTTATTCTTGTAGTAATAATACTAACTGGGAGAAACAAGAGGGAGAGAACCAGACTATTAAAACTGCTTGTGGTTTAATCCCCATCCAGGCTTTTCTTTTTATGTGAGTTGGACAGTGTGTACTGATAGGAGGGGTGAGTCCAAACTGGGGCAGCCCTTTTCAGGGAAGAGGCGGTATTGATCAAGACAGATGGAAAAAGTAATCATCTTGTGTGTTTGGTGCTTTTTGTATGCTGGATTTAGCCCCTTCCACCAACCCCACCCCCAGAGGTCACTCAGACAAGACACAGATGGCTAACTAAGGACTTTATTTCAAACAAAAATTAAAAATAAAAAATTGAGAGCTATTTCCCTGGGTGTGAGGAAAGGATCAGGGTAAGAAATTCCCTGTGGCTAGGCCAATACCCTCAGTACATTAGAGGGATTATGACAATTCCCTTCCTTAATCCCATGATGGGGAACCTCAGCAAGTGCAGGACCCTATGGTTAGAACCCACCTGCCAGGGGGAATGTGGGCTAGGGGTCAGCCCCTGGGAGGGGATAGAGTTGGGCAGCAGCATGGTCAAACATAGGATTACATCCTAGGTACCAAGAACCCACTCCTCCTCCCATCTTGATGGGACCCAGGGAAAATAAAAGACAGTTTGTAGAAAGAACCTCCGAGACTCCGGAGAGGGGAAGAAGGCCCCCATCCTCTTCATCTTCATCACCTCTGTTCTCTGGAGGGCAGTGAGTCCTGGAATCTGTCAGGTGATAATACTGACAACAGCAGGAGGTGGGGAAGCCCCAGCAAGTCTGGACCCCGTGGTTGGCTCTCCTACCCTTTAGCAAGCTCTCATGGTTACCACATGATCCTTTGTATTTCTTGCCTTCCATTTCCCTTGGGTAGTTGGTTAGGTAGGTGGGGTTTTGTGATTTGGGGCTTCTTAGGCAAGGGTCCTCCTAGGAAGGGTGCCTTCGATCCCACTACTTCTGGGCCTGAGAAGGGTATCACATGATGCCATTGGTGAGGTACTGGAAGCCGTCGTAGAGTTTGGTGGTGATGGACCTCATGCTGCCATCCACCATCTGCTCCACCAGCAGCTGGAGCTGCTCCTCAGTCATGCTCATGTGGAATCTCTCTTTGAGATTGCGAATGGTGCTGGAGCCATGGAAGCAAGGAAGCTGTGAACCTGGTGGGAAAGCAGTGACAATTAGGAAGGCAGGCTAGTAGTTAGTAGACAGAGGGAACAGAGCTACAAGTATAATAAAGTACTCCTTCCCTCCCCGCCACAGGGATTCCTGGTGGTATAGAACAGTTCTGCTTGTGCAGAGAAAAGCAGTTGGGAGGCCCTCAGTCCATTCTCATCCCATAGGCCTTAGTTCCTCTATGTGGGCAGACCAGGGAAAGGCAAGCCCACAGTATCCCCCAATAAGCATTGGAGAGAAGTCTTAGGGCCCAGGGGGAGGCTGGGGAAAATCTCTGGGAATGGGCCGTGCACTTATCTGGTTGCAGGCCTCTGCCTATGCTAGGTCTGACACTCACAGATGACCTGGGCCACCGTCACCACGGGGCCAGACAGAGATGTTCCTGAGCAACGGCGGCAACCTGTGGGTTATGGGCAAGGATGGGGAGGAGACTGGCAGCTTAGGTGGGGTAAATATCTGAAAGGGTTTTTATGGGGGGGGGATAAGAGGGGGCCCAGAGGAATTGGGATAAGGGATCCTATGCAAATGACTGAGGGACTGGGGAAGCAGCAGAGTGAACTGTAAAAGACGAGAATCAGGAGGAACTCAGTTCAGAGCAGGATAGGTTATTAAGAAAAGGAAGGTAGCTTGAAGTGGTGGCTGAGGCCAGGGCAGTGTGAAGGGAGGACAGTGGGTAGAAGCACCAGATTTAGCAGAGAAGGAGACAGAGAAATACAGTTGAATGAGGAAGACTGGAAATACCAGGAGGCCGAAGATGGGTGTTTTCTCTATGAGGGTACCTAAGAGCTTTCTGCTGTTCCTTTCCTCTTGCATCCCCCTCCCCCACCCTTCTGCTAGGGTGAAGAAGAGTGTTCTAAAGGGGAAATGGAACCCCCTGAGAAGTCCTCCCCCACCTGAGTCTTGAGGTGGGATCAACTTCCTAAAATTCTAAGTTCCAGGCAACTCAACCTGAGGGCAGTCCAGGCCCTGGGCTCCCCAGCCGCACCTTGCTGCATGATCTCCACAATCTGCACCACCTTGTCCATATGCTTCCGAGCAGCAATCAGCCCCTGCAGCATGAGCATCTTGTAGTAGTTGAACATGTCTCCGTTGAGGCCGCCCATTACCTGGAAGTGGGATGAGTGTGTGCACAGAGGAATCCTGGTGGATCCTTTCCCATGGGCTTCCCACAGCTTCCTTAAGGATGAGTGTGTGTACAGAGGAATCCTGGTGGGTCCTTTCCCATGGGCCTCCCACAGCTTCCTTAAGGCAATCATGGTAGATTTCACTATTTTCACAAAAAAGCTCCCAGGAAATACTGCCTCATCCTGACTTACTGCCATTTCTGTTCTGTTCCTTCCTGATTTGGGGGAGCCCATCAGCTCATCCTCACAGGAAGAACACAGTGAGCCCTGGAGGCACCTCTCTTTTTTGACTCACATCCACAAACTCAGTGGTTAGCTTAAAGGCTGATGTCTCGAAGCCCAGGTTTCGGGGTGAGCTGGAGAGGATGAAGCCAAAGTCGATGTGGATGATGTGACCTTCTGCGTCGAGAAGAATGTTCCCATTGTGCCTGAGGAAGGGGAGGAGGAAGAGGCAACAGTAAGTTTGGCTGCGGTGGATCTTAGGCTGCACAATGGCCTCACCATATCAGACGGCCATGTTTCTGGTTCCTGTTGCTTACAAGTCTAGGTCAATTTCTCAGGACCTAAAACTAGCAATGAAAAGAAGTCTGAAAACTACAAAGACTAGGGTATAAATTTCAATTATCAGCTTAATAAAAATAGTTTTAAGATTGTCACAGGGCTGAGGATGTAGCTCGGTTAGTGGAGTGTTTGCCTACCGTGTAGGAAGCCCTGGGTTTCTAGCTTTGTGCCCTAACACAGCATAAACGGAATGTAAATAATGGCACTTGCCTATAATTCTAGCACTTGGGAGGTAGAGGCTAGAAGACCTAAATTAATGGTCATTCTCAAATACAAAGAGTTTGAAGCCAGACTGCAATACATGCTAATTTCCCAAAAATTGCACTTCTAGTAGCCAAATTTGAGCTAGATTTAGTAGTAAACACGGATGTAAGGGAAGAAGGCCTCTGAGTATCCAATTGTCTAAATGAGAGGCCCTCATTCATCAATTTACCTCTTTTATTTTTTTAGGTAGGGTCTCGCTATGTAGCTCCAGCTGATCTGGTGGTACTTATTATGTAGACCAAATTGGCCTCAAACTCAGAGTCACCTGCCTCTGCCGCCTGAGTGCATGGATTTTAATTTTTAATCATCCGACTGTAGAACAAAAGTCCCATCAGTACAGAACAATTAGAAGCAAGCAGACTGAAGACAATTTATTATTTTGTATTTGTGTGTGTCCATGTTCATGTGGGTCTACATTCATGCACTCGTGTGGAAGCCAGAGTTCACCTTAAGGCACTGTTCCTAAGAAGCCATCTACAATTTTTTTTTTTTTTTGAGAGACAGGGTCTTACTATGTAGCCCTGCCTGGCTGGTCTGCACTCACTAAATTGGCCTCAAACTTTTCAGAGATCCATCTACCTCGGCCTCTTGAATACTGGGTTCCTAGAGCAGCTTGCCCAGGGCATCACTTGGTTTCTGCTTGTGCCACCACATCTGGCTTTTTAATGTGGGTTCTGGGTATTGAACTCAGGTCCTCATGATTTTATAGCAATAACTTCATGGACTGAACTACCTCCCCAACTTCCCCTCCCCCCTTTCTTTTAAAGATATGTTACACTGTAGCTTAGGCTAGCCTGGAACTTAATGTGGCCCAAGTCAGCCTCAAAGTCATGCAGTCCTTCTGCCTTAGCCTCTCAAGTGCTAAGATTATACAAATGAGCCATCATGTCTGTTTGAGAAGAGTTAAAGTCTATCTACAACAGTGTAGGGCAAATCACTTACATACAAACCTTAGGAGAGGTAGACTACAGGCCAGCTGTAGTGGAAGAAGAGTTAAAGGGAGATAAATCCCAGGTGTTGGCGAGTGCTGCATTATGGCCAGGAAGAACAATTAACACGCTAAGCATGTGAGACCTGGCCTTTTCAGCACAGCCAGCTTTCTCACTCATGCTCCATCTGAGGGCCACCTTGTCTGAGCCAGCTGGAAACCCACCTGAGTCCTTCCAGCTGTGGAGAAGCACTAACAAAGTAACAGTACCCACACAATCTAGAGAGCCAGAGCAAACAAACGACACCCCCCCCCCTCCCGAAGCCAGCACAGGCACTTTCTCTTATTCTGTTAACTACCAGAGACAGCTTCTACCTGCAAAGTTGCCTTAAGACTCTCTTTTAAAAGAAGGATTTTGTTTTGTTTTTATTTGTCCTAATTTACTGTTTTCTTGTTTGTCTTGACAGTGACATTTTTGGGGATACATTTTAAAAATGTATTCATATTTCACCTTTTAAAACTCAGAACATAACAAATTCCACTTACTGGAAATTCATACTATTAGAAATCCCTGAAGTACACTTAATAAAAGGAGGTAAGTTTCTTGGTTGCACCAGAGCAATGGACATGCTTTTTCCCCCACAAGTGACAATTTTGTCAACTTTCCCTCCAAACCTACTAAGATTTTAATGCAAAGATAACAGAGTGAACATTTTCTAGAAATAAAAGGAAGAAGTGAATTTTAACACTGGATCTGTCCAAGTAATGATATATAAAAATTACTGTTTTGGTCCACCGTTGTTGAGCTAACTTTTCCCTGATACACAGAGAAAACCCACAACAGTGCACAGGCACCAAAAACTGGTTACCCTTTTGTAGCCTTAGTTTTGAACAAGAAATACTTTCCATGTTCAGACTGTGAATATGGAACATGTGACATGAAAAACGAGTCCATATGCCTTTGATGTTATTTTTTATTCTAAGACAGTCTCGTGTACCCCAAGCTGGCCTGGAACATATGAGGATGACCCTGACCTTCTGGTATTCCTCCAAGTGTGTGCCAGTATGCCTGATCCTAAGAGACACTGGAGACTAAACCCTGGCCTTTGTGCATTCTAGATAAACTCCACCCACTGAGCTACATTCTCGGCCTTCCCCACCCACCCCCTTTTTAAAAAGCAGCATTGGGGGAGATGGAGAGATGAATAGTAAAGAACACTGGCTGCTCTTCCAAAGAACAAAGGTTTGGTTCTCAGCACCCACATGGCAGTTTACTGTAACTCCAATTTTAGGGTATCAGTCACTCTCTTCTGGCCTTCGTGGACACCGGGCACAAACATACATGGAAATAGAAATGCAGTAGAAAGTAAGCTCTGGCAAATTCCATGTGAACATCTGAATGGTTTGCTCTCCCTGGGTTGTGTTGATGACAAACCACCTGACTGATGACAGTGCATACTCTAGCATATTCTGCATACTAGGTCCAATGTGAAGTGTCGGGCAACAGTTTTGGCCAACATGGCATACTTCTTTATTTCAGACTTGCTTAAAGCAGGATAGTTGTTAGTGAGGATGACCAATTTTGGTTTGCTTTATGTGACCATGTTGAGTATGTGTTACCTGTTTGGTTTTCGAGACAGGGTTTCTCTGTGTAACAGCTCTAGCTGTCCCGGAACTCCCTTTGTGAACCAGGCTAGCCTCCAATTCACAGAGATCCGCTTACTTCTGCCTCCCAAGTGCTGGCATTACTGGTGTGCGACACCACCACCTGGGAAGTGTGTGTGATTTTATAACAAGTTGAAGCCTAGACCTACAGTTTATCAACACTAATAACTTCCTTTTCTTTGTAGCCACTATCTTGTGAGATGCTTCCCAGAAATTTTAAAAATGCTAGGATAATGTTGCACTTACTGCCTCTACCTCCCAGTGTTAATGGGGATCAAATCCAGAGCATTGTGCATGCTAAGCAAAGCACTCTTCAACCTGAACTACATCACCAACTCACATCTATTTTTTAGGTTATTAGGAATAATTCATCAGGGGCTGGAGAGATGGTTCGGCAGTAAAAAGCACTGGCTGCTCTTCCAGAGGACCCAGGTTCAATTCCCAGCATCCACATAGTGGCTAAGAACCATCTGTAACTCTATTCCCAAGGGACCTGATGCTATCTGGCTCTGTTGGGCATACTATGCAGGTGGTGCACCGAAATACATGCAAGTAAAAACTCATACATTAATAAAAAAAAAAATGGGGTTATGAGCTCCCTGCTACACCAAAGGGAAAGACTTTCACATCTTCCAAAAGTTTTCTTTTGGTGGTTTTATTATCTATTTTATTATTTTTACATATCAGTCTCTAAAATGAAATTCCTGAGGTCTAACTAGTGCTAGCTTCTGCTGTAGGAAATCCTACAGTTAGTTACCTGCCCACTTGGGCATGGCCTCATACACTATTTATGCTGATGTAAAGTGTGCGTCTGCTCTCTATCTCTGGCGGCGGATCCATGGCATCTCTCCAACTCTACCCTTCTTTTTCCCAGCATTCACTTGAGAACCTTAGGCAGAACTTAGGTAGGTAAGTTCTGCCTTGCTATAGGTCCAAAGCAGTTCTTTATTCATTAACCAATAAAAGCAACACATAGACCTCCCACAGCAAGCTTCCCTGTTCTCACTTATCAATCTTATAGCTGAGCCCTGGGCTTCAAAATCCTGGGTTCAAAATCCCAAAGCTCATGGATAGTCTAAAACTTGCAATCCAGATCCTACAGCTCACCCCGACCCTTTACTTGCTTGGTAGGCTCGCAGGGTGGAATGACTATAGTCTCCCAAAGCTACTACTGACCCTTAGCTTACTCATGAGGGAGCACTCACTTGAGGTTCTCAGCTGACGTAATGAGGCCATGGTCATATGTGGTATACAGTCACCAAATAGATGGTGCTAGTTTCTGAGAAGCTTCTCGGCTGACTAATGTCAATTGGGTGCCATGTCACTGGGAGCCCTGGAAGCATAGGCTATCATTTCTTTTTAAAATTTATTTTTTTAGTGTTACTATGTGTGTATATGTCTATGTGTGTATATGCTAAAGCTCCTGCCAGGGTGTGTGTGTGGAGGGCAGATGACAACTCTGGAATTGGTTCTAGGGACTGAGCAATAGCTTTAATCCACTGAGCCAACATACCAGGCCCCAGCCATGGTATTCTTAGGGAGAGGTACAACCAAAAGGAGCATTTAGGCCACAAACCTCAAATCACTTGAAGATATTCTTAAGACTGCAGAGCATAGGTTTCATCAATGCTTCACCTATGTGAAGTTAGGCCTCATAAAAATCATGTGATATTGAGAGAAGTGACAGTTCAGGCAAAACAAAAGATGCTTAAAACTGTGGAAATTGGGGACTAGAGAGAGGACTCACTATTAAGAGTACATGTACTTCTTCAGAGGATGAGGAGTTACTTTTTAGCATACATGGAGGCCAGTCCCAGAAGAGCCAATGCCCTCTTATGGCCTCCACTGGCACTAGGCATACACAGATATACATGCAGGAAAAACACCCATATATATAAAAGTTTGGGAAATCATGTTGGAATGAGAAGAAAGGAAAGCTTTGACTAGGAATTTCAAGCTTATCTCCATGGTATTCCCCATCCATTTCCTTTCTGTTTTCAGTCACTGACACTACCTTTGTGCCAGGTTCTAGTATCTTTTGCTTTCTTTTCTTTTAAACTTTATTTATTTATTTATTTATTTATTTATTTTACATATTCTGTCTGTGTGTATGCCTGCAGGCCAGAAGAGGGCACCAGACCCCATTACAGATGGTTGTGAGCCACCATGTGGTTGCTGGGAATTGAACTCAGGTCCTTTGGAAGAGCAGGCAATGCTCTTAACCTCTGAGCCATCTTACCAGCCCATCTTTTGCTTTCTTGCTAAGGACCCTGACTTTCACCCTACAGCATCATATGGCATCTACAGATCAGAACATATCATTCCTCTCCTGCAAAATAAAATTCTTGCTGATTGTGGTGACAAAGGCCTTTAATCCCAACACTCGGGAAGCAGAGGCAGGAAGATCTCTGTGAGTTCAAGACCAGCCTGGTTTACATATCAAGTTCCAGGACAGCTAAGGTCACATAGTAAGACCCTCTCTCAGAAAACAAGAACAGAATTCCCCAAACTCTTTAGTCGCATAATGAAAGACAAATGTCACTCCTTGCTACCCAAGGCTTGATCCCAATGAACATTCCTCATCTTGTCTCCACAGCCCTCTATCCTCGTTCTCCCTTACCCTCCGCTCTACCCACTCAAATCTTCACCCTTGCGTCCTCTTGTTTCTTTTCTCCCTTCCTCCAGCACTTGTCAGTTTGCCTTTATGGCTTAATGTCACACAAACAAATCTTTCCTAAAAATATGTTTTGCTTCATCAACTGAGGACTATATGTGAAGGGACAGAGAAGACCCTTGTGAAAGATTAGGATGAGGGCACAAGTCACTTACCTGTCCTTGACTTGCAATAGATAGCAGACCAAGCAGTAGCCAGCACAACTTTGCACAAAATTGCGCTGGGCACTGAGGAATGCCTCAGTGGTATAACTGCCATGTTCCTGTAGGAAGTAATCGAGCAAGGAGAGCTGTGACTGTTTCTTCACCTGATGGATGGACACAGCGTTGACTACTGGTTCAATCATGCCACTGTCGGCTGAAATCACAAGAATCTTATATGGCTTGATCCAAAGAGGCACTCGTTCCTGCTCCCAAATCGACTGTGAAGAGACACAAAGGTACCAAGAGTGGTTCATCTTTCTCCAAACTAGAGAATAATAATGTTTTCTTCTCCTCAACCTCTCTCCCTTAATATCTTGGATTGAAGGGCATTAAATAAGCAAGACTCACTGACCTACTAAGAACCAGCAAGTTTTTTGTTTGAGATAGGGACTTATGTAGCCCAGGCTAGTCTTGGATTCATGATCCCTGTCTCCACTTTACACATTCTAAAATTACAAGTATACACTACCACAAATAACAGAACCAGGAAGTTTGAAAAGGAAGTCCAGGGCCTGGCAAAGGGAGGAGACTACACACAGAGGTAGAAAACACAGAACAGGAAATCTCACTGTTGCCTGCTAAATAAGAGTAGGAGCTATTAATATAAGTTTGAATAATAAAATATGGGATTTAAGGGCAGAGAAAGCATCTCTAGGAAATGAAAATATGGGGCTGGAGACATGGCTCAGTGGTTGAGAGCACTGTCTGCTCTCCCAGAGGACCTGGGTTCAATTCCCAGCACCCACATGACAGCTCACACCTGTCTGTAACTCCATTTCCAGGGCTTCTGACACCCTCACACAGACATATATGCAGGCAAAACACCAATGTACATAAAATAAAAATAAATTATAAAAATGAAAATACTACTGGATGTGGTTGGTGGCATAAGCCTGTGTTCCAAGCATGTGGAAGGCAGAGGCAGGAGGCTCAGGCGTTTGAGGTCAACATTGTTTATAAGTGAGAGTCAGAGGTCAGCCTGAGCTACACAAGATCCTGTCTCAAAAGCAAAACAAAATGCAAGCACTTAAGCCATGTGTCACATACTATAACCTAGTACTTGGGAAGCTGAGGTAGGAGGTAGGAGGGCGCGGCACAAGGACACACTGACATTTGCTGAGCGTACAGAGGGTACAAAGCAAGTAACACTGGGCTGAGGCTACAGTGAGATCCTTTCTAAAAACAAAACCAAAAACCAGGAGAAAGTTCAGGCCACCTCCACTACTCAAAAAACCTGCAAACAAGTCGGTCAGTGTTGTCACATGCCTTTGATCCCAGCACTCGGGAGTCAGAGGCAGGTGGATCTCTGAGTTTGAGGCCAGCCTGGTCTACAGAGTGAGTTCCAGGACAGCCAGGGCTACACTGAGAAACCCTGTCTGGAAAAAGAAAAACAAAAACACACAAAAACCAAAGAAAAACTACAAACAAGTATTATAAAGCATTGGATTGAACAGGTGAAGCCTTTTGCAGGTCACTGACCCAGGAGACCCGGTGATCTCAACAGTGTACCAGGCACAGCAGTTTACACCTGTGATCCTAGTACTCAAGCTAAGGCACGAGGATTGTCATGAATTCAAGGCCAGCCTGAACTACTTAATGAGTTCCAGGTAAACCTGAACTACAGAGTAAGACCCTGTCTCAAAAAGATAAAGCAAAGGCTAGAGAGATGGTTCAGGGGTTAAGAGCACTTCCTACTCTTACACAGGATTTGGGTTCCGTTCCTAGCACCCACTTGGCTTCTCACAACTGTAACTCCAATTCCAGGGGGATCTGATACCTGCTCTGGCCTCTATGGACACTATACACATACATGTATAGAAAACATCCATACACATAAATAAAAATGAATAGATCTTCAAAAAAGACAAAACAAAACAGAAATACCTCAGCACACAGTAAATCCATCCATCCCAGATAGATCATTTGGGAAGTTCTGATTTTAAAGACAAACCCAAAGCCTGGTGGTGCACACATATAATCCTAGCACTTGGGAGGTGAGGGCAGAAGAATTAAGAGTGCAAGGCTGCCTTTGGCTATAACTGGGTTCGAGGCTAGCTTGAACTACATAAGTCCCTATGTGAAATCACACTCTCAATCAAAAAAAAGATAAACTTGGCACATTCAGTGGTCAGACGAGGGCAGATGTAGTTCTAGAAAAAAACAGCAGAGGTCACCATAGAGCTGTTCATCATGTGGCTGTGCTCTGGAGAAAGACAAGCCAGTTTCAGTTTGATCTTCCCATTCAGCCTGGGTAGAAGCAAGTACTGAGCAGAGCTCCCAGAGAAAGCCTGTGTGGTCCTCAAGAGTGCTGGAGTCGCACTGAGCCTTTCCTTTCATTGCCCCTTCCCTGTGTGTTTGTTTCCTTTCCTCACCTGCAGTTGCTTCAACACCTGGAAAGCCAGCAGCTCCTGCCGAAGGTCATCTCCACACTTGACAATGACTGACAGGAGCCGCCAATTGGGAAGATGACCATACGGGGAGCCTTCTCTGATCCTCCTATGAAGACAGAAGTCACAGGGTGATGCCAGGGTAAGGACTCAGCCGGCAGTAAAGTCTGATGGAGTGTTTAGAGGTGGAAAGGCACTGGAGAGGATGACGTGAGCACCTGAAGATGCCTTGGAGCACTGGGAGGAGTACCAAGACCACCTTCCACCCTCTACCCTCCTCACCGCACTTTCTCCTGCCAGGGCTCTTTGAGGGCAACTGCAGAAGGGTCTTCAGGGTCTCGTTTAAAGGCTGTGGGAGTGTGAGCCAGTTGTTCTGAAAGGCGCCGTCTAGTAGGAAGAAAATACACAATTTATTTGGAAGAGTTATCTCAGAGCTGCAATGCCTTTGCCCCTGTTTTCTTGCCACTGTTCCTAGATTCTGGACACAGATGGGAACCTTGGCACTAGGAAACCCAGAAGAAGCATAATCAATAGCATTATTTTGCTAACCTGGTGGCTTATGATCATGCAAAGAATCTGAGTTTCCTCATTACTCTATCCCAATATTGATTCAGAATGGATGTGACTCCAGAATCTGAACCTTAAACAAGGTATCCTCTCTACCCTCAAAGTGAAGGATACAATTTTGAGATCTCACTTTGATTCTTGGTTTTGGGTTTTCTCCTGGTGCTGGGAACTGAACCCAGGGTCTGCACATGCTAGTCAAGAGCAACTTCGAGAGTGATGCTCAAATGCCCTCTGAGGCACTCGCTTCTTTTTGGAACTCTCTTAAAATGTCATTTCTTTTTGTAGTAGCTAAAGCAATGCCACTATTGCACCTTCACTGACTCAAGTATAGAGGCTTCAGGACAAGGACAGAATAATGAGACAAAGGAGAAAGACACAGGCTGACAGCCGGTGAGTAGACACAGGAAAGGGATAGAGAGACAAGCGGAGTCTGGGAAAAAAAAGATGAAAATGAGGGATGATGGGATCTGGCCATACCGGATGTCCCCTGCTGCAATGAACACAGGCTCCTTGCTCTCCTGGCTGGTGATGCTGTCCACAGAGAACTGGGAGATGTTGTCACAGCTGTTGGTGTGGACTTCAGGGAGCTGGGAAGAGCAGGTTAGAGATGCTAAACACAGATCTCCCTCTTGCCCCCTGCTCATTTGCCACTACCTGTGCCACTACCACACCATTCCAGACTGCTCCCAAAGCCACCATGGTTCACACCATTATGGCCTTCTTGAGTTATGGATCCCACAGTGATGTTCTCAAAGTGTGAACTAGCCGGGCGGTGGTGGCGCACGCCTTTAATCCCAGCACTCGGGAGGCAGAGGCAGGCGGATCTCTGTGAGTTCGAGGCCAGCCTGGTCTACAAGAGCTAGTTCCAGGACAGGAACCAAAAGCTACGGAGAAACCCTGTCTCGAAAAATCAAAAAAAAAAAAAAAAAAGAAAAATCAAAGTGTGAACTACTCCATCAGAGTTCATGGAGATGCATAGGAAATGCAGCTTCTCAGACCCCAACAGCAGTCTAAACTGGAACGCTGGGAATGAAATCTAGAAACTAGATTTTAGCAAATTCTCCAGACTACCCTCACACCGTCAAGTTTGTATACCACTGCCACAACTTTTGCAGAAATCTGAATCTACAACCTCATACTGAAATGAAAGACCCTATGATTAGGGATGTATAATTCTCTCCTAGATCCTTCCAGACTAGATTTCTTTGACTAGTCTTTAACTTTTTGTTTTGTTTGAGAAAGGGTTTCTCTGTGTGTAACCCTGGCTGTCCTGGTATTTGCTCTGTGAATCAGGCTGGCCTGTAACTCTGATGTAGACTAGGCAAGCCTCAAACTCACAGATTTGCCTGTCTCTGCTTCCCAAGTGCTGGGATTAACCACCATAACCACCTGGCTTCTTTCTTTTCTTTTTGAGACAGGAACTCGTGTATCTTAAGCCTGGCCTCAAGCTTACTATGTAACTGAGAATGGCCACAAATTCCTGCTCTCCCAGCTTCCACTATAGTGCTGGGACATAGGTGAGCTGCCACACCTAGCTTCATCTCTTCAGTCTAACCTCCCATTCTAACCTCACTTGTTACTATAACGTACCCTGTCAGGCCCCAAGAGGTCTCCTGTCCTCCCTTGTAGCAGAGCGATCTCAGCTCCAGCCAATGTACAGTGACTTGTGCATCTTCACTTTTCTTCCTAAATGGCTATGTCTAACCTCAGCTTAACTGTAAAAAAGACAGAGATCTGTTTTTGTTACCAAATGTGCTACATAAAACGCTGCCCTGCTTGCCTTCCTATAGCCCCAAACTAAAGCTTGAGTTTCTTCCCGTAGCTACCAGGACTGAATGAGTACATAGCTTGTCAGGTTGTGCTAACCTCTCCAGCCTCATTTGTCACTGCCTCTTACCTCATACTATATATGCAACGCTTACTGGTTTCTTCCAGTTCCTATCATGGCCATGCTCCATTTTCTCCTCCAGTCTCTGTTCACACTCCTCTATCTGAAGGTTCTTTGTTCTGCCATTCCAAACATGCTTCAGGCCCCAGCTGAAAGGCTGCTGCCTCCAGGAAATCCTTTGACTCCCACCCCAAGTCTGGAGTAAGTACCAGCTCTGGGTGCTTCCATGATGTCTCATGCTCCTCACTACAGTGCAGGCCACACCACACTGCAACTACCAGTTGTCTGGTCTGATTCTGTGAGGTCATAAATTCCTTGCAGGTATAAGCTAACTCTTGTTCACTAGTATACAGTACTCAGGTGTGGCACACAGAAAGCCCTCCATAAACTTTTTTTCCGTTTTTCTTTCTTTTCTTTTTTCTTTCTTTTTTTTTTTTTTTGCTTTTTCGAGACAGGGTTTCTCTGTGGTTTTGGAGCCTGTCCTGGAACTAGCTCTTGTAGACCAGGCTGGTCTCGAACTCACAGAGATCCGCCTGCCTCTGCCTCCCAAGTGCTGGAATTAAAGGTGTGCGCCACCACCGCCCGGCTTTTTTTTTTTTTTTTTCAGTTTTTCAAGAAAGGTACAGACTGACCTCAAATTCTCTATGTAGCAGAGGCTGGCCTTGTGGCCTTGAACACCAAATCCTTTCAGAACACTCAACCTTTCAGCTGGGATTATAGCTGTGGGACACTACATGCAAATATTAATATTTCTCTTTTTAAAATATTGATTTTATGCATATGAGTGCCTGCATGTGCGTCTCATGGATGTGCAATGTCCACAGAGGCCAGAAGAGGGCAGCAGGTCTCTCTGGAACTAGAGTTAGACAGCTGTGAGCCACAGCAAAGGTGCTGGGGACTGAACCCGTTTCTATAAGAGCAGCAATGCTCTTACTGCTCACACAGATCCCTTGGCTCTGCCCTGAGTGCTGGGATTAAAGCCCTGCACCACCACGGCCCAGCTCCCTTTATATATTTAACTGAATGCAGGTATGGCTTGTCAGTCTCTGCTATCCTAAATCAACTTTATATAGTGGGTGTTCCATGAATATTTTATTATATTTCCCTCCTCCCTTTTTATTTCCAATCTGAATTCCTGCTGCAGGAGAACAAGCGTGAGCCTATTCCAACCAGCTGTTCAGTGCTTTTCCTTCTCACACCCTTACTACCTGCAACATTCCTCTGGGCGCTTGTACCATCTGCTAACAGGTGTGTTATTCCAAATGTATTAAAAGCTCCTAGAAAACAGGTGTTGTGCCCCCAGTATTGTCTCCTTGGTTCTCCCTCACCTCCACCTGTAGCTCGCCTATATCATCCACCGACCAGGCTTCGTCATCATTGTCATAATTGGGCACCATGCTGAAGCTGCCGGCTCGCTGCTCATGAGTGATACCACATTCAGGCAAGTTCTCTACGGATCGTGTGCTCCGAATTCGGTTCTCAGGAATCCGAGCAGGAACACTAGTTGTGTCGAAGTTTTCACATTCAAGAACTTCCACGTAGATCAGGTAGGGAGCCTGGGGGGTGGGGAGGGGAGGACAGCATTTGCCACTACCTCTCATCTCAGTTCCATTGACACAGTTCTTTCTGTCCCAACCCTCAGCAGCAGTCCCTTGTGACTGTGAGCATCATGCACAGGTAGGAACTTGTGCTATCACCTGCATAAAACATTGGGGAAAGGGCGCGAGGGCTCAAATGTATGTGTGCAGTCGGGAAAAACTGTGCCAACTATCAATGGCAGTTGAAGCTCTATGGGCTTATGATAAAGTCAGGGCCCAGGGAAGTAGACAGAAAAACTGGATAAAGCAACATGTGTCCCAAGGAGAATCCTAATTTTCAATCCTTCCTCTGAGAGGAGCCTCTGAACCATGAGGACCATCATTCCTATAAGTAGACAAACACAGCTTGTTTTCTCTGGTATGAATGGGCATATTTCTTTCCTTTCTGCCCACTTTGATAAAAAAAAAAATTCTTATACATATGTCCCTTTACCCACATGATGGTTGTACCTGGATAGCCTGAGAGTTAGAGGAAGATGAAAGAGTGCTCAAGGAGGATGAGGAGTGCGTGGAAGGCATGAGGTAATGAGAACATTACACTGCTCTGGCCTATAAAACCAAAACCCAACAAGTCAGGCAGGAGGGATCTGAGGTTCTGGGCATCACAAGAGCAATGAGGGAGAGTCACCATACATTACAAGGTCTCCAGCATGCAGGTAGGGAACAAAGCCTGAGTAGTCATGGATGGTCGGATGAGGGGAAGGGTCCAGGCCAGAGCCCACTTACCTTGTCCTTGGAATTGAGGACAACAGCTTGTGTATGGGGCACACGGACCACGTGGTGGTCAAAGCCAGCAGTGGGCAGCCAGACTCGGGCAGGGAGTTTGTGGTTCAACAGAGAGAGCTCTGAGATCAGCCTTTGTGTTTTCTGCTCTTTAGTGGGGAGTGTGGCCAGCCGTTTGCCGATCGCCATCAAGGATTTGATGAATTCTCGTTCAGGGGCCAGCCGGACAGGCTATAGATGGTTGGGATGAAACAAAAGATGGTGAAGAAGACATTGAAAAAAGTAGCCTTATTTGCTCCTGGCTAGGGCCCCGATATTTAAAGAATCCCAGGAAAGGGGCTACCTTTGGCCATGGTAGGAATTTTCACCCTACTCCAGCTTGAACGGGGGAGAACACATCCCTTCTCTGAAAGCTACTTGCAGGGGACTCAAGATGGCCTGAGCTCAGCTCACTGAGAAAGAATCCTTTTTTTTTCCCCCTTGGACTTGAGTTCCTCAAAGACTGCCCCAAGCCTTTAATACAGGCAAGGGGACAAGGTCTAGAAAGGCCATCCAGGACCTCAGACAGAAGAGTTCATACTTGAAGTGCTTTACTCATCTCAAGAACAGGGTCATCCCTTCTCCCATCTGGGACCTCGGGCTGGCTCTGTGCCAAGGGGCTCTGGCCAGGCCTCACAGGACTAGGGAAAGGGGCCTGAATCAGTATTTCCCCTTTCAAAGAAGGAGATGCTCTTCATCCCGAAACTTTTGTTGTTCTCCATGGCGCAAACGCCAGCTACCCCTCATTCTCGTAAGGGCTAAGTACACAAGCAGGGATGAGAAGAGAATGCGCAAACTGTATTAATGAGGGCATAACCATTGGGAAAGAAAAGGCGGGTGGAGGGTGGTGATCATAGGTGGACGGAATAAGCAATAGCTCCTGTTCGCCCTTGGTGGCCCTTCTGAAGGCCTGTCTCTAGCAACTCCTCCCTGGGTTCTCTTTGCATGCCTTTCACAGACTTGATCCCCAATTTTAGTTCCCTGTGGTAAGCTTGGTTCCTCATGCCAGGTATTTCAGCAGTTCCCAGAAAGGGCAAGGTAGAGTGGGGAGAAAGATGGAATCAGATAGACATGATGATGAGCTCTACTGGTCTAAGCCTGTCTACCACAAGGATCCTTTCTCAAGACAGCCACAAAGCTTGGCAGAGAGGATCACGACTCTAATCCGAGCACCTTGAAAGTCACGGCAAGGACGATCACAAGATGGAGGCCAGCTTGGGCTATAACAAAGAATCTGACTCAAACAAACAAAACCCCATATGCTGGACATGGTGAGTCACATTCTAGCACTTGGAAGACTGAGGTAGGAGGATTGCCACAAATTTCAGGTCAGCCTAGATTAGTGATTACTAGGTCAGTTAGAACTATATACCAAGACCATGAAAAACAGGTATTTACTATACAATTCCATATCTTATCATGTCTCCCCAGCTACATAGAACAATCTCTCTTCTTATTCTTTCTGCTCTTCTGATTGGAATAGCATTTCATTTACCAGACTTTTCTCTACACCCCCACCCCCTTTTCTTTTTTTGGTTTTTCGAGACAGGGTGTAACAACTGACCTTAAACTCCGCCGCTGACTTCTAAGTGCTGGGACTAAAGGTGAC
Source organism: Microtus oregoni (assembly GCF_018167655.1). Taxonomy (NCBI): domain Eukaryota; kingdom Metazoa; phylum Chordata; class Mammalia; order Rodentia; family Cricetidae; genus Microtus; species Microtus oregoni. The sequence continues at coordinate 1,954,272 of NW_024543830.1, read as the reverse complement.
CACCACTACCTGGCTTCTCCCCCCGCCCCCCGCCTTTTTTTTTTTTTTTTTTTTGAGACAGGGTCTTTCTATGTAGACTGTTTGGCCTGGAGCTCAAGCTATATAGATCAAGCTAGCTAGCCTTTAGCTCATGAAAATCCTCCTGCTTCTACCTTCCCAGTGCTGGGATTAAAGATGTGCACCACTGCACCAAGTCTGCTTATTTTTCTGATTGAGAATTTCTACCCTTACTGCTCATACATACTACATGAAAAAACAAAGAAGAACATCTTTTGTTTCCTTTTTTGTTTTTGAGATTAAGAACAAACTTTATTCAAGACTTTTGTTAATGAAAAAATTTGTTTTGAAAATTTCATATATGAGTATACTGTATTTATATCATTTCCACCCTTCCCATATCCCCCCTACTCCCTTTTGAATTCATGATCTATAATAAAAATTATTTTTTTTAAAGTATTCAGAGTTTGGATATACTGGAAGCAGAAAGAGCCACTTTCTTTCCACCTTTTCTGTAATAGTGTTACAACATTATAAAAAAGATGAAGCGCCGGGCGGTGGTGGCACACGCCTTTAATCCCAGCACTCGGGAGGCAGAGGCAGGCGGATCTCTGGGAGTTCGAGGTCAGCCTGGTCTACAAGAGCTAGTTCTGGGACGGGCACCAAAGCTACAGAGAAACCCTGTCTCGAAAAACCAAAAAAAAAAAAAAAAAAAAAAAAAAAAAAAAGATGAAGCTACTGAGCATGGATTTTTTTTTTTTTTTTGAGACAGGGTCTGTGTAGCTTTAGCTGGCCTAGAGCTTGCTATGTAGTCCAGGCTGGTCTCAAAATCAGAGATCTGCCTGTATTTGCCTCCCAAATGCTGGGATTGAAGGCACATACCACCAAACATAATTTTTTTAAAAAATTATTTTATGCGTACGTATGTTCTAGCTACATATCTTTGTACCTATGTGTGTAGTGCCCATGGAGTTACAGGTGGTTGTGAGCCATCATGTGAGTGTTGGGAATCAAAACCAAGCCCTCTGGAAGAGCAACCAGTAAGCTGTTTTTCCAGGCTCTTATTTTGTTTTATACATCTTTTACTAAGTCCAACTAGTGCTGTGCATATGCGAAAGTTTTTATGGCTGATCATTTAGAATTGGGAAACCTATCATGGGGGGGGGGGGATTCATTCCTGGAGAAAACTGATTCTCTCTCCCCCAGCAGCTACTGATGGCTGTGGCATTTCATCTAGGGGTGGACCTTGGTAAGTGTTCCCCATCCAGAAGCTTCTCCTGAGAACTGGGTAATACTGTGTTCACCTGCACATGTGAGATAAGAGTCAGTATGCAAAAGAACCACATAGCCTCTCCTCCGTGATGGGAGGAGGTATGTTGGTTTAGAGCCCTGCACAGCAGCAAAGAAGGGAAACTTTAGGGACGGGGTTGAAGGAAAAAAGAAAAGAAAATGGAATTGGACCTCAAGGATCCTAGAAATATCCTGGGGGCCTAACACAGAAAAAAAAAAAAAAAGGGAATGAGGCCCTGGGCTCCACCCCAGAAAGACGGGGTGGGGGGGGGCTGAGATCTGAAGACTCATGCCTTTATCCTGATCCCTGAATCCATCCACTCAGTGGCAAAGAGTTACTGTGACAGGACCCTCCACCCCAACCAATTCAGTCATCTCATTAGAAAAGGCAGAATGCTTCTCCATCCTCAAGCCAGCCTTTGAGCTGTAGACCCTTGTGTTACCTAACCATACTGGATATGACCCCAGGCCTCCAAAAAAGAGGCTCTGCCACATGAGAGGAGATGGGATCATGATTAAAAGGGGATCAGCACAGAAAATAGAAAACAGTGGGTAGACAAAGAATAAAATGTAAAAAAAATATATATATATATATCCAAACTCCCAGAGGGTCCAGCATTTCCTCTCACGTCTTTGCCCAGGAACAAGGTCCAAGACCCTGTAGGACCAGAGGGTCATGGGTTAGTTCAGAGAGAGTAAGAAAGGAGAACAGGGATTAAGGGACATCCTGGGCAATGGGCTGGGGAAAGGGAAGAACTCAGACCTGGAAGAAATGAAGTTAAAAAGGAAAACCAGTTATGGGAAGGTAAAACTTTCCCTCAGGCCAGTTTGTTTTTGGAGCTGGCTCGGATAGCACAGAGCCTAACATTTAGAAAACTGAATAAATATTTGATGGGCTGATGACAGAAGTCATGGGGAAAGGGTTCTTGGTGGGAGAAATGGGATCCTGGAGGTTTCTGCCAAGCAGTCCATGGCTCTAATCCAGGAATAAATTCTACCTGTCCCAGCTGTTTGCTCCAGAGACCTAGGAGCAGCACAACATTCCAGCTGCAGTCTTGGAGCAAAGGATCAGCTGAGCCTGTCTGGGCCTGGGCTCAAGGCATTGGCAGCAAAGCTCAGGAGGAATGCCTCCAGGTCTGGTAAGCCTGGCAGGGAGATGCTAATCTCCTGGAATTAAAGGGGCCTTCACTGGTCATAGACAACATGGGACGGAGAGGAAATGCGGCCACGTTGGGAGCCTGCCACCCAGTCCCAGCCTGGCCCCACTTACGGAACTGAATGAATTATCAACACTCTCGGTGCTGGAGGAGAGCTCCTGGGAAAGGACCAGAGGGCAAGGGAAGAAGGGGTGAGGTTGGGGGAGGGAGAGAGACAAAGGCAAAGAATTTAGCTCCAACTTGGATCATAACTGCTTCTTCTGTGCAGCTATATCTTTCTGCTTTAGTGAAAGGCGGTCAGCCTGGAAACACTACTAGCCCAGCATCTAGATATTTGTGGAATGTTGAAAGGCTAGCTCAGACCTTGAGATCAAGAGCTGAAGGCCAAAATACCTTATTTTCTATTTTATCTTCCATTCTTTCCTGAACATACCTTCCTTTTAGATCAGAACCCTAGAGCTGGATCCCTAGTGCAATGACTGCCTGCCCAAGGCTTATTTCTTTCATATAACCCACTCACATGCTTTCAACCAACCCCTTCTCCACCGGGACAGCCACCAACTGCACGACCCTATACTAGAAAGTTGATGTTCCTCTACCTTCCTGGCTTACGTTTCAGTACATATCGCCTCTTAGTCAGCCTCATGATCACCTTAGGAAGCCTAATCCCAACCTTGAACCTATGACAAAGGGCGCCCCAGATCCATGGACCGGAAACCTGTGGCTGGATGATCATATATGTGTCAGCCTCATACCCGCCCAGCTTCCTGTCAGGTATTGCACATGACACTGAGTACTTTACAGTTTTGAACTGATGTTGGACAATGAGGTCCTAGCTAAAACCACCCGAGAAAGCTAATTAGCAGGGCGGTAGTCATCTGAATCCCAGTCCAAAGTCTAGACCTTAATAATCTAAACATCACCACAGCTGAATGGAGTGGCACACACCTGTAATTTCAGTACTTGGGAGGCCGAGGCAGAAGGATCAAGAGTTCAAGGTTAGCCCAGGCTACATACTGAGAGTCTTTCTTAGGAAACAAACAAAAAATTGAAAAAATAAACACCTTCCCCCTCCTTTGTTCAGCTGGAATCTGGGAACAAAGTGAGGAGCAGCTCACTCAGTAGTTGTAGAGCAGTACTCATGCCCTGGGCCATCCTGGGTTCTGCCCACCGCTTTCTACCAGGACAGGCAGCAGGCACAGAATGCGTGCATAAAGGCAGGAGGGGAGGGGACTGGACTAAGAGGCAGAGTCTTTGGAGTTCCCAGAGCAAGAAGGCAGTAGGCAGAGTACTTCTCTACGGTCAACATTGCAAGCATCTGCTTAACTCAATTTTATGGCTGAAGTTCTCGATTGAGATACTAGGCTTTGGTTTTCCTTTGTGAAACTGGGCAGGAGAGCATTTACAGGGTGTAGCCACTCTTGGAAACACCCTGCTAAGGCTGCAACTCGTCTACTTTGGGAAGAAGTGGGAGGAAGGACTGAGACAGTGAGGATGGCAGAATGTGTTAGAACCTACGGGTTCAATTTCTACACCTAAGCTAGTTGGGAAATAGTAACAGGCAGGAGATGCTCTAGCTGATACTCTCCCAGACGGGGCCCAGTGGACTCACTAATGTCCAGAGCGGACAGGAGGATATCATGATCTGTTCCTCTCCCACTTCCAAGGCCTGAGTCACTTGTACTGAGTCAGCTTCAGGGAGTAAAGCTGAAGCCAAGAGCTGACATCACACCCTTATCAAGCTGGAAGGATTTCCAGTGTGACGTGCAGCAGATTTCTCTGTACAAAGGTCCTGAAAAGACAAAGCTATCTAATTGGAGTGTCCTTATGCAGGAAGGATGGAACTAGGGGGTGGTACCTAACCACTCTGATCATTGTGCAGCCCCCACCCCCAGCTCTATGCCAAAATATTTATCATTTGGCTACAAATAGAAAGGAAAATTGAGGCTGATTAAGAACTGCTTTGAAGGTTGGGCTTGGGTGTGTGTGTAGCAGATAGATGTGAGAAACCAATGCTAGAACTCTCTGTGGGGAGCATGAAGGAATCCTCTGAAGATAATGGAAACTTCTGAGATCTGGCCAGTGAAAAAGAGCTCTGGAGGGAGCCCTAGGCCTCTTCCCTGAGGCCCCACCTCACTTCTCTGGAGCTTCTCCACAGTGGGAGAAACATGGGATTAGCCAATACCCAAAGGAAAACTAACACTGCTATCAGAGAGTGTCAGCCCCACGCAGAAAGACTCCTTAGAAGATCTTGCTTGGCTCATTTTAATAAGATACAGATTGACCTACTGCTTCTGGAAACGTTTCAAGACAGACACACACTGACTAGCTTCTCATTCTGGGGCTTTGGTATTAGACTTTATGGGTTCTAGTCCAAGAGCAGAATTTTATCCTCCATCCTCTGCTGCCTTTGGGACAGAACTTTGCCCACTGTACAAGCAACTAGTTGTTTAGTGGATCAGTGTTTCATGACAAGGAAGGAAGAAATGGAAGACCACTTCCCTTGGTACCTCAAGCACAAAACTTTGATAGACATATCCTCAAAATGTCAAAAAGGACTGGCAGAAACCCCCGAGTATTGGCTCCGTGCCTATAAACCTAGTGGCATTTATGTTTGTGTTCTGTTTCTCTTTCATGCTCTCAAGTTTCCCAAGGAGCCTCAGTGGATTCAAGTGTCTCACTCTGCCAGCATCAGATAGATAACCCAGGGGGACATAGGGAAGTGCTACCTTCTTCCGTCCCTGGATCCAGTAACTCATGAAGAGTCAGGTGGGGAAGAATGGCAACTGGAAAACCCACCCTAGAGATTTAAACACTCATAGAGTACCTGCCTCTCAGAGCCATCCACAATCCTGGAGCATAGAAGTTAGATGCATAGAAGAGGGACCCCAGACCAGCACAGGGTAAGAAAAACTCTAAGGCCTCTGCTTTTCTGGTCCTAAGATGCAGACTAAAAAATAGATACAGGGAAAAGTCAAGCTAGAGAAGAGGCACCAATGAATTCCCTCCCAGATACACACACTCACTCCAACCAGATCTGATCTTAGAGGAGGCAGCTCTCTCAGATAATCTCAAACCCTTCAGGATCTCAGTTCCACCAAAATCTGGAGGATTCTTCTTGCTCTGCAATAACCTCCCTTCCTAGACCATCAACTGCTGCGACGCTCAAACAGAAATGAAAACCGTCCACTCTAGTTCCCATGGATGTGGAAGTGTGAACTGTCACATCCTCGGTTCTTCTTCCCCAATGGCCTCTTACAGCTGGGATCTGGGGAAGTAGATGCTGAGGAATAACCATGGCAGCTCAACTGAGTGACTATGAGCATGAACTATGGACTGGGTTCCTGGGTTCTTCACTAATGAAGCCATTTAACTTCTCTGAGCCCTGTTCCTCACTGGTAAAATAACAGCAGTTTCAGCTGTGAGGATCCCACATACATCATCTGGCATGCTGCCTAGCATTCAGTGATCAGTAAACACTAGCACATTTGGCTTCAGTATTATTAAAATATCATAATGAAGTACATTGCTAGGGAAAGCAGGCTATGAATTTCCTTTGCCAACTGCCTTTCTTTCTCTAACTACCCTGACTTCCCTCTACTTGGAAGAAACTTTACTGTATCAAAACTGTGGGTGGTTTACACCCCACAGAGACAGATGCCAGGACCATAGGCATATGCATTCCAACAGTGTGTATTCTTCATTTTTTCTTTTTTAAAATTCCTTCTTTTCTAGACTCATCTGGCAGCCAAGATGGGAGCCTGCCAACAGAGATGAAGCCTGGAGCACCAATAGTCTAGCTGGGACACCTGGCCATTGAACTTGGCTATCCACTGGGCATCTTTCCCCACTATCTGTCCAGATATATAGTAGATGGTGGTGCTAAGCTGCCAACCGCTTACCTCCTGCTCTGTCAACATGAGATAGCCTGCTGCTGCCAAGCTTCCTATTCTCAACCTCAGCTCCTCAACCAGCATTACACTTACTTTGCCAATTTGCCAAGGTTATGTCTCTCTTCCCTTTTTGTTTATCTCAAATGAAGGCAGGACATACTGTTGAGGCCCCACTGGTAGAGAATAAACTTTACCCTATGTTAATAAAAAGTAGAGTCTTTGGGGAGCGAGGAAAAGGAATTATGAGGAATGGAGAAGCTGATGGGCTAGTTAGCAAGCATCTTTTCCTTTTCCTTCCTTGTGTGCTGCTGTGATCTCAGGTAGGCCAGGTTCCAACAGGTTCCATCAGGCCTGCGTCACAGTTCTTAGTATCTGGTTAATGGAGTGACATCTCAGTTTAGTGAAAGCCAACTCTGGACAATGTCAAGAGTATCAGCCTTGCCATTAGCTAGACGATCTGAGGCAAGTCACTTTATCTCTCTAGTCTCCCAATTGTTCCTCTGTAAAATGAGGCCATTGGAATACATGAATTCCAAGGTCTTTTTCCATTCTAACATTCCATGCTTCTATCAGTGAAATGAAACAGAAGGGAGGACAGAAACAGTAACCCCATGTAAGACATCCTGTCTCCATGCAACCTTCAAATACTTTGCCCATCAGTCGCTCCCCCAATTTACCTCATCCTCATTCTCCACTTTAGGGTTGCTGGCTGTTCGCTTCAGGTTGCTGCTGAGACTTATGCTGGCTGTAGCATCTGACTTAGAGCGCTGGTGAGTCCTTTTAGAGGGAGACAGCCCTGTGTCAGGGGCTGGGCTCAAAGATGGCAGCTCCCTCTTTCGGTGAGCTGGCTTCAGCTCATCTGAGAGGATCAGCTTCCGTAACTTGGTCCCTCGGGAGTGTCGCTGAGTGGAAATGTGCATGTCTGAAGAGTAGGCCCCAAGCAACAGGGCACACTGCAGGGAAAAGTTGATGCTCTGCCGACATCGGTGGACTATGTAGGGTTTAATGGCATCGCCCACATCCTCATCCATGTGAATATACATGTTAAGCAACTGGGGCAAATAGAAGTCCACATCCTCATTGCGAAAGCAGAAGAGGCGGTTGCCAATGTAGGCTTGCACTCCAGGCTCCTTGGAGTTATACAAGTATGAAATGGCCATAGAGATGTCAAATAGTTTTGACTCAAACAGTCTCAGGAGCCAAGACTGTTTGGCTGAGTTGTTCTGTCGTCGTCTTCTTGCTCCTTTGGCTGTGCCAGAGGCCACAGTGGCCCCCATCTCATCTTCTTCTTCCCTGATCTGGGCAGGTGGATCATCTAGGCAACATATCTCATTGTCCACACCATCCCCATTAACCAACTCCAGCGGGGTCCCTTTGCTAGAGACAGCTACACCTCCACGCAAAAGCTTGACTTTTTCCAGCACCTCCTGGCAGGCCTTCTGGGCTACCTCAGGGTCAATCACTGACAGTTCCCCGACCCCCTCTGTGATGACGCTTAGCAAGGAGCCCCCGTTATTCCCTGATGGGCTAGGAGTAGACTCAGAAGTTGGCTTCAGGGTAGCAGGCTCCACTACCATGTCTCCCATGGCTACAGCCAGACTTGGAGCGTCCAAGCTAGAGAAGGAAGGGAGACAAGAACAGAAAGAGACATACACACGCTTGTTAGTAGTGTCTCAGTCAGGGCTTTCCTTTACCATGAAGCTTGCCCAAGTACCTCCTCCTCTGTCTTCCTGCATCCTTCAACATCAGAGAAGTCATCTCAACAGAAATCTGTCCTCACTACCTCTACTTCTGACCACTCATACCCTTCATTCCTTCTGTACTTACCTGGGTTCTTTGCTTGGATGTGCGAAATGCTCTTTACATGTCGTATGGTCTTACAAATTGTTCAGTATGCTGGGGAGCAACTCAGGTCTTATTCTCTTTTCTTTAAGTCTTGTTCTTCCTGTGTCACCTTCAAATGCCTATGGTGACACTTTTCCTACCTAAACTATTATCTCCTTATTCATAACATATTTCACACACAAGTTCTCTGCCTCTCTCTTTATTTAGTATCAAAGCTGTTACTGTCTTCTGAGACTATTATACTATAACCCAGACTAGCCTAAAACCTACAGCAATTCTCCTGCCTCAGTCTTCTAAGCACTGGACTTACAGGTACTAGCTACCACTCTTGACTTTGTTTGCAGAAACTTTTCCTTCCCAACACATTAGTGCCAGGGAATAAGAGCCAGCAACTACTACTCTAAGCTTCACATAGTGGAGAGCGTCTCTCAAACAGCCACTGTCAACCTTGCAGAAGCTGTACCATTTTTCTGTGTGGCTTCCTGATACCATACCCTTGCTCTGTGTTTGTAAGCCATAAAAACCTAAACACAACATGTATCTTCTGTTTCAGTTTCTTCAACTGCAAATTGAGAAAAAAAAATTACTTCACATTGATGCTATATAGAAGACATAAACTTATGTGGATGAAATGATTTAACATAGTTCCTGGCACGAGGTAGTATTCAATAATGCTAGCTAAATTCTAACCCTGTAAAAGGTTAATAAACAGTGTGTGCATATATACTATTATTTTTATAAGGGGTTTGAACTGCCTTAGTTATTTATGATCCTTTAAAAATTTATGGCCACATTTCCCTACCCCTTACTACCTTCCCCACTATTATGTACTTACTCTAGGAACTGGAAGGGTTGTAAGAAAACAAAAAGAAATCAGGACTCATGGGTCTATAACTTCTAAAAAAACAAAAAACCAAAAAAACAGGGATACACGAGAGGTGAAACTCGGATCTCTCTGGATGGTTTGTAGAAGTGGTCAGAGAACACTGCTGGTGGAAGCCACAGCTTCCAAGAGCATCATCAAGTCAGCCTTCAGAGCATCATCAAACCAGATCGGGAAAGTCAGAGTGGTCCAGAGCAGAAGAATAAGTCTAGACTATTTTGTCAGATGATTATAACTTCAGAATCTGGATATTGGCCTCTTCCCAAATAAAGAGAGCATCTAATGTACACTTTAGAAAAAGGGAGAGGCTTCTGCAGAGCTAGACAGTAAGTAATTTCTAGCTGGGTATGGTGGCACACACCTTTGATCCCAGCACTCCCAGAGGCAGGAGGATCTTTCTGAGTTCAAGGCCAGTTTAGTCTACAGAGGGAGTTCCAAATAGCAGGGCTACACAGAGAAACCCTGTCTCCAAAAAAAAACAAAAAAAAAACAAAAAAAAAACAAAAAACAAAAAAACAAACAAACAAACAAAACAAAACAAAACAAAAAACAAAAAATAAAATAATTTCTTGTGTTTAGAACATTATTCTTTTTTCTAATGAGGCTGGGGTACTGACACCTTGGATGAATAGAAAAGAGATGCTCAGTGTATGGTTTTCTGGTCACTCTGAAGAACTTTTATTTATTTTTTCCCCAGACAGGAGTCTCATGAATTTCAGGCTGGCCTTGAACTCACTATATAGCTAAGGATGATCTTAAACTTCTGATATTTTTGCCTTCATTTCCCAGGTGCTAGCGTTAGAGACATGGACTACTATGCCTGGCTTGATTGAACCCAGGCTTCATACATGTTAGGCATGCACTCTACCAACTAAGCTCATCTCCAGCTGCAGAAGCCCTACTTTCTAACACCTTCCTTCCATTGATGCTTCTTTTACCTCTCAAGTGTTAAGTGGCAAGGTTACTTTCATTTGCCCAATATCACACAGTACAGTTCTCTGCCTCCCAGCAGTTAGTACCAAAGCTTTCCAGAAAGACTGTTGGGGGTGCTGGAGAGATGGCTCAGTGGTTAAGAGCACTGGCTGCTCTTCCAGAGGTTCTGAGTTCAATTCCCAGCAACCACATGGTGGCTCACAACCATCTGTAATGAAATCTGGCGCCCTCTTTTGGCGTGTGGGCATACATGCAGGCAGAATGTTGTATACATAAATACATAAATAAATAAATCTTTTTTTTTAAAAAAAAGAAAGACTGAAGACTGATGAGAAACTCTTCAACTCTCAGATACCAACAAAAAGGCATACTTTAGTTCATCTTTCTTCCAACTCTGTCAAGCAAGAAAAGTATCCCTGTCAAGGAACATACCTAAACATAATAAAGGCAATATACAGCAAGCCGATAGCCAGTATCAAACTAAATGGAGAGAAACTCATAGTGATCCCACTGAAATCAGGAACAAGACAAGGTTGTCTACTCTCTCCTTATCTATTCAATACAGTTCTTGAGGTCCTAGCTAGAGAAATAAGACACCAAAGGGAGATCAAGGGGATACAAATAGGAAAATAAGAAGTCAAACTCTCACTATTTGCTGCTGATATGATAGTTTACATAAGTGACCCCAAAAGTTCTACCAAAGAACTTCTACAACTCATAAACACTTTATGTAATGTAGCAGGATACAAGATTAGCTCAAAAAAAAAAATCAGTAGCCCTCCTGTACACAGATGATAAATAGGCTGAGAAAGAAATCAGAGAAAAATCACCCTTCACAATAACGACAAATAGCATAAAATATCTTAGAGTAACTCTAACCAAACAAGAGAAAGATTTGTATGACAAGAACTTTAAATCTTTGAGGAAAAAAATTGAAGACACCAGAAAGTGGAAAGATCGCCCATGCTCTTGGGTAGGTAGAATTAACATAGTAAAAATGGCAATCTTACCAAAAGCAATCTACAGATTCAATGCAATGCCCATCAAAATCCCAGAAAAATTCTTCACAGACCTCGAAAGAATGGTACTCAACTTCATATGGAAAAGCAAAAAACCCAGGATAGCCAAAACAATCCTGGGCAATAAAAGAACTTCTGGAGGCATCACAATCCCTGACTTCAAACTCTACTACAGAGCTTCAGTAGTGAAAACAGCCTGGTATTGGCATAAAAACAAACAGGAGAACCAATGGAACTGAATCGAAGATGCCGGTATTAATCAACACACCCGATTTTTGGCAAAGAAGCAAAAAATATAAAATGGAAAAAAGAAAGCATATTTAACAAATGATGCTGGCATAACTAGATATCAACATGCAGAAGAATGAAAATAGACCCATATCTATCACCATGCACAAAACTCAAGTCCAAATGGATCAAAGACCTCAACATAAAGCCAGCCACACTGAACCTTATAGAAGAGAAAGTGGGAAATACACTTGAACTCATTGATACAGGAGACCACTTCCTAAATATAACCCCAGCAGCACAGACACTGAGAGAAATAATTAATAAATGGGACCTCCTGAAACTGAGAAACTTCTGTAAAGCAAAGGACATGGTCAAACAAAACGCCAGCCTACATAGAATGGGAAAAGATCTTCACCAACCCCTCATCAGACAGAGGTCTGATCTCCAAAATATACAAAGAACTCAAGAAATTGGTAATCAAAAGAACAAATAATCTAATAAAAAATGGAGTACAGACCTAAACAGAGAACTCTCAACAGAGGAATCTAAAATGGCTGAAAGACACTTAAGTCTTAGTCATCAGAGAAATGCAAATCAAAACAACTCTGAGATTCCATCTTACCCCGTAAGAATGGCCAAGATCAAAAACACTGATGACAAGTTATGCCGAGAGGATGTGGGGAGGGGGACAACGACACTTCTGCATTGCTGGTGGGAGTGCAAGCTGGTACAACCCCTTTGGATGTCAGTGTGGCGATTTCTCAGAAAATTCAGAAACAACCTTCCTCAAGACCCAGCAATACCACTTTTGGGTATATATCCAAAGGATGCTCAATTGTGCCACAAGGCCATGTGCTCAACTATGTTCACAGCAGCATTGTTTGTCATAGCCAGAACCTAGAAACAACCTAAATATCCTTCGACTGAAGAATGGATAAGAAAAATGTGGTACATTTACACAATGGAGTACTACACAGCAGAAAAAAAATAACAATATCTTGAAATTTACAGGCAAATGGATAGAGTTAGAAAACATCGTTTTGAGTGAGGTAACCCAGGCAAAGAAAGACAATTACCACATGTACTCACTCATAAGTCGTTTTCAAACATAAAGCAAAGAAAACCAGCCCACAAATCACAATCCCAGAGAACCTAGACAACAATGACTACTCTAAGAGACATACATGGATCTAATCTACATGGGAAGTAGAAAAAAACAAGATCTGAGTAAATTGGGAGCATGGGGACCTTGGGAGTGGGTTGATGGGGAGGGGAGAGGCGGGGAGGGGAGCAGAGAAAAATGTAGAGCTCAATAAAAATCAATTTAAAAAAGTATTACTGTACTTCCTGATGAAGTCTGGACTTGGTATGAAGCAGAGTTAGGCAGTGCCTCTGAGCAGTAGAACCAGCACGGCTGCCTATGTGGATCTGCCTCTAAGCCAACTGTGGGTTGCACAGGAATAATAAGGCAGTTTGCATCACTCCCTGCCACACCTTTGTAGGACACTCTCATGATTGGGACCTTCACCTTCTAGGTCTTCTACCTTGATCAGCCCTGTTCAACTAACTCTATTGCAGTATCTGTATCCTTGGCTCATCCTTTTCTATTCCAGAGACTTCTAAATCACAAAGCTCCTAAAAGTCTGTTTCTCAAAACCTTAAAGGGGATCTGGCATGGGGTGCAGAACTGTAATTCCTGAGAGTCAGAAGCAGGATGATCAAGAACACAAAGTCATCCTCACTTATACAGCAAGCAAGTTCAAGGCCCAGATTACATGGGATAATCTAAAAACATAGCAAAACATTTTAAAGGGGTATTGGGAGTAAAATTTAGAAGCAGAGTGCTTGCCTAACATGTACAAAGCCCTGTGTTTGATCCCCAGCACCATAAAAACAAAAGCAACCACCAGGCTATGGTGGCTCACACCCTTAATCCCAGCACTCCAGAGGTAGGCAGATCTGTGAGTTCAAGGCCAGCCTGGTCTACAAAGCAAGTTTCAGGACAGTCAGAGCTGTTACACAGAGAAATCCTGTCTCAAAAAACAAAGTAACACAAAACAAAAACAACAAACAAAAACAACCACCCCCAAACTTCCAAGGGAAATGAAGTTCAGTCATCCTCACACACAAGAGTGTCTTAAACTTCATATGAAATTAATTTTCCTGTCCCAATTAATTAGAATTTTGCTTATTACTGGCACCAGGAAGGCAGGGAAAGATACCATTATCCTTTTATCCTGTAGGCAAAAGAAGACTATCTCCCAGGGTTCAGCCCAGGATCCACAGTGAACAGACTTCCCAACCTGCCCAAGAACCGGATGATATCAACAGGTGCAGAAAAGCCGGGCACAGGGCAGGTGACATAGGCTGAGTAATGCAAGCACTTGTAATGCAAGCTTGGTGGCCCAGCTTCCATCTCTTGGGCCCAAGGCAGAAGGAAACAATCAAATCATGAAAGGTTTCTTCTCACCTTCACAAGCATGGTGTGGCATCTGTGAACCTGTGTGTGCACACGCATGCACACACATACATGAGATACATAATTTTTTTTAAAAAGCAGGGCATGGTAGTAAATGCCTGTAATCTTAGCATTTGAATAGTAGAGGCAAGAGGATCAAGAGTTCAAGGTCATCTTCAGCTACTTAGTGAGTAGAGCCTAGCATGGGTTACAAGAGACTACTGTCAAAACAAAACTAAAACTAAAATCAAAACATATAAAAAAACAACAACAACAAAAAACCCAAAACCAAACCAAACCAAAAGAGTAGGGCACATAAGCCCAACTTCTCTTTTATATAAGCATCTCTAACTGGCTATACAAGCATACCACTAGGCTCTTGGGGACTCAGGGACCACAAGTCAGAGAGAAGGATTATGGGAGAGAATACGGTTAGATCACATTGGCAATTAGGATAATAGAAACAGGGACTGAAAAGATTATTAAGATAGGAAAATGCTTGCTATGCAAGCACAAGGACCTGAGTTTAATCTTCAGAACCCATGTCAAAAAAGCCTAGCATGGCAGCATACACTGCGATCGCTGGTGCTGGGGAAACAGAGACAAGCAGATCTGTAGGACTTACCAGTCTATTGTACTTAGCCAGCGGCAAGCTAAGGAACTCCTGTCTTTTAGAAAAAGTTGACAGTCAGCATCTGATGAACAACCTGGAGTTGGGTTCTGCCCTCCACATGTATGCATGCAGACACTAATTAACATATATGGGCAGACACACATATACACGAATAACAGAAATAAGGAATTCTTCAAAATCTAATTCAAATATGGTCTTCAGTAATTTCTTCATCTTTAAATGCGATGAGAAATAACCCTTGGAAGCACAAACTATTCTAAAGAGAATAAAAGGATTAAAATGCAGTGACTAGAATAGGAGGGAACAAGCCTTGCATTTGTCACTCTTCCTCCTACAAACCGTGGCGTCCACACAGCTGAGGATCAACACCACACTGGGAGTCTAAACTCTCCTTAAGACAGACTGGAGGGAAAAAGAAGAGGCCTCCTTGTTTGAGCCTGGCAGCTTGACTACCAAGAAAGGAGCTGGGAAAAGATCAGAACTTAAAGTGTTGATAATTGTGCTCCATGAAACCAGGCAAGGCAGGCATGATCTTAAATCAACTTTATAGAATTTAGAGTCACCATGGAAACAAACCTCTGTATGTATGTCTGTGAGGGATTGTCTAGACTAGGTTAACTGAGGTAAGAAAACCCAAAATACTGGAGGCTCCAATCCATGGGGCGGGGGCCCAGACTGAATCAAAAGGAGACAGTAAGGTATGACCATTCATGGCTCTCTCAGTCCTTACTGCAGAAGCAAAGTAACCAGCTGCCTCACTCCTGACATCACGTTCCGCCCACTGCAATGGACTGTAAGCTGAAACACTCTCTTTAAGTTGCTCTTGTCTGGTGTTTTGTGGTAGCAATGAGAAAAACACCTAATATAGCAAAGAAAGTCTGTGAATCAGGGGTGATCCAGGTTATGGTAGTACAGAGCAGTTTCTGCAGAGCAGAGAAGGCGGCCACATGTGTTCGTGGGCCTAAGCAGTTATGGCTACAGAGAACTCTGGAGGGAATGCTATCTCTTTAACCAGGCTCTCTTCAACTGGGCACCTCAAAAATTCTGTGCAAGCAAAGTTACCTGCACAGAATTTTATGAAAACAGCCTTCATGAAAAGACTTACTAGACTGGACTGGACTTTCAGGAAAGACAGTAGCGTCCCAAATCAATGCCATTACCCAATCACCATTATTACTTCTCCAAATCTTTTACCATGCGTGGTAAATATGAACTGTTTCACACCAATCCTGATGCTTTAACATGCTCCTTTATTTTCACAGAACGAATTGTTTTATTTTGTTTTGTTTGAGACAGTGTTTCTTCCCTGTGTAACAGCTTTGGCTGTCCTGGAACTTGCTCTTGTAGACCAGGCTAGTCACAGAGATCCACCTGCCTCTGCCTCCCAAGTGCTGGGATTAAAGGTGTGTGCCACCACGCCTGGCACACAGATTGATGTCTTAGGAATCATCTGACCTAGGGCTCTTCCAAGCAGGCAGGCCAGGTCACTTTCCTTTCTTTAAAGGATCCTGTGAGATGAGTCACAAGAAGTGGAAACAAAGATAAAGGAGCCAGCATCTCACAGTATGAGGTGCAGCTGAAGTTTATGGAAAAGGAGGTCAAGGGTGTTGTGCACCAAGCGTCCAGTGCAGTGGTGGAGGATTTATCTAACATGAGCAAGGCTCTGACTTTCAATCCCCAGCAAACCCAATCCACGTTAATGGAAAAGAAAGGCTCAGATAGAAACAAGAATAATGTCATAATTACCTAAACAAGTATGAATCCTCTATACGCAAACCCTCTTTTGCAACAAAGGGTCAAGAAACAAGCATTTAAGAGAAGCTACGATACTAAGCTTTGGATAGAACTTTATACTGAGATAATTAAAGAGGCTAGCTCTGATTTGAGGGAGTATAAGTACAGATGAAGGGAAAGGGGCTGTTAGTTTTGATCATGAATTCCTACAATACTATTGAATATTACCAAAGTCTGGAGAGATGGCTCAGTGTTAAGAGCATTGCCTGCTCTTCCAAAGGTCCTGAGTTCCCAGCAACCACATGGTGGCTCACAACCATCTGTAATGAGATCTGGTGCCCTCTTGAGGAAGAGACCTGGTCTGCTGCCCTCATCAACTCAGACCATGAAACCCAATATGGACAAGTTCAACAGAACCGCCATATACGGGCTGCCCACGCATGCTTCAGCAATGCAGGGCACACACACTCATTCATTTCAATTTCAAGTACATGTATTTTAACAACAATTTTTAAAAATAAGCTCTTCATAAGAGACTCTCTACCATCCTAGACTGCTTGTTTGGCTGTTTAAGTTCCTTGCTGGGGCTGGAGAGAGGGCTCAGCAGTCATGAGCACTACCTGCTTTTCCACAGGACCTGGGTTCAATTCCCAGCACCCACCTGGTGGCTCACAAACATCTTTAACCCCACTTCCAAGGGAACAAACATCCTCTTCTGGTCTTTGCAGGCATAGGCACATCTGTGACCCATGGACATACAGGCAGGCAACACATCCATACACATAAAATTTTTCCTTAAAAAAGAAGTTCCTTTTCATGTTTTAAGGTCTATTATAAATCTTTAAGAACTCAACTCATCTTTCCCCTTTGACCTTAATGGTAAAGGAAGAATGATTTCTACATTTTCCCTGTAGAGACTCTGGACTGAGCAGTCTAGCAAGCTCAAGCTCCACCAGGAACCAAGTGGGCTTGCCCAAGGTCTCAAAGGATGGTGGCATCAGGGAAGAGGGCATTCTCAGCTACAGCCTTGGGGGAAGGGCAGTGGTCTCACAGTACTTAGGTCAATATTGATCAAGCTGAGAACTCTGTGCAAGGCCATGTAGCAGGTATAAGCTGGTTCCAGCCAGACAGCCCAAGCCTGCTTGCAGGAGCCTGACAAGACCAGCAGATGGCAAAGACAGCAACCTGTACTGCTCCCCTTTCTCTAAACTAGTCTTCCTTGCTCAAGTCTAGCTATGCTTAGACTAGGCTCTCTTTGTCCCACGCTGATTACTGAAGGGATCCTCCCAAACCTCTTCCCCACACCAAGCATCTCAGTTTGCTATCTTAGTGTTCAGCAGGCGTTCGTACGCAGTGTGGCCCCATATGAGAAGCAAGGACAACTAAGGGTATCATTTTTGGTTAAGGGAGCATCTAAGGAGGGAAGGTCTCTCATAAACGGATTACTAGATTGTACTCTGAGTAACTTCGAAGTAAGAAGTGGGCCAAATTGGTATAACTATTTTCTTTCTTTCTTTTTTTTGGTGGTGGAGGGACAATTTGAGACAGGGCTTCTCTGTGTAACAGTTCTGGCTGTCCTAGAACTCTATGCATTTGTAGACCAGGCTGACCTTGAACTCAGAGATCCAAATTCTGCCTCCCCAGTGCTGGGATTAAAGACGTTCACCACTACCGCCCCACTTGTGTAACTAACGCCACTTGTGCGCCTTCCTCACTGTCTCAGGCCGAGAGAAGTGTGGAAGACAAAGCAGCATCTAGTTAGCTGCTGAGTCCAGCATGCCCCCGCTTCCCCAAGAGCTCTTCCAGAAACACACTTTCTGACCATAGAATCTGGAATTACGGATCAGGTGGTGGAAGGCAGGCCAGGAGTCTCTGTGTCAAACTGACTTTATGCTCACGGTTAGAAACCAGAGAAATCAAAATATCAAGATAGAGGGAAATTCCCAAGATGATAAAATCACTAACAGTAAATTCCTTTTGCCTGAGAACCTGCAGTGTTTTATAAATTAAAAAAGTATAATTCTTCCCCCAGCAGACATCCTGCTACTAGCTTATTACTGCAACACTGCTTACAGAATGAGCGATTTTTCTCACAAGAGCATTCTTAGGTTCAGGGGAGGAAGTTGCACGCTGAACCGAGGGTCCTGATTCTGAATATACCAGCTCTTCACATCATCTCATGTGCCTTTTCCCCGTCATACAACTTCACCCCTTAGGCCCAAGCGCTTGTGAAACTAGCCAACATTATTCCACCGTGCTTCCGTCTGGCCGGGAGTAGGAGGCCCTATCCTGTGATGTAATGAAGTCCCAAATAACCTGAAGCACAATTTTCTCACGACCGCATTCAGTTTCCACGCAGGCCTGCTCATCCCTCCTAGTGGTTGCCTCCGAACAGTCAACGAAATGTAATGTGATGGACCAGGACTTCTTTAAAGGTTGCTCCATCCTTCAGAAACACACATCTGTCCAGAAAAGCCAGAGACAGCCGAGGCTCCCCTCCTCCCAACACATTTTCTTCTTTGTTCAAGGTTTAACAGATCTGAAATAGTGATGTGTGGGAGATAAAGTGTGACAGAGAACACTTAAAGTTACCACAGGGAAGACAACCGAGGGAGACAAAGATCGGCAAAATCCTGGAAACGGGGGCCGTGTGTATGTGTGTGTGAAAAGTTGGAAATCACTAATCCGAAGAGGTGTTCAGAGCAGACCTTTCTTTCGGGGACAGTCCAGGTATCGTCAGGCACCCCAGACAAGGGTTAAGCACTAAGGTCAAAGTAGATGGGATCTTGCGCATGATAACAACGGTCTGAGATCCTTTAAGAAGGAAATAGGCAATTCTTGGAAGCCAGGAGCTGGAGGAGTGGGTTAGGTGAGGTAATGGAATCAGAGCCGAAGAGAGGGATACGATCTTTAGCTGAGGGAAATGGGAACTCTGTGCTGAGGTTGCACAGACTTACGGAGGAGTTGGGCGAAATAGAAAAAGGGATAAAGGCGGAGTCCATGGAAAAGGTTAGGGAGCAGAAACACAAACGGCGAGGAAGGGCAAACAAGGATGGACATTGTAGAAGGGGTCTAATGTGGAAAAGGTTCACGGCTTAGAGGGACAGAGGCAACAGGGATAGTAAGTGTGTGGTGTGGGGGGAGGTGGAATCCACGGGGCAGAGGGAGGGGCTAAACAGAAGAGGAAATCAGAAAGCAGAGAAAACGACCCTGGGCCCGAGGGAAAAGGGTGAAGGACCTCAGGGTGCAGCTCCCACCAGGAAGGCAGTTTTGTAGTCGAACCCGGTCGCGGTAGGCAGTGCGGGACAGGGTGGCAGACGGACCCCCACACACACACACGGCAAAGGCGACTCATGCGGGAGGAGCCGCTTACCTCCGGGGGACCCTCGCGGAGGGGGTGCAGGCGGTCGGGGTCGGACTGCCGACACCGCCGCCTCAGCAGCAGCGGCCGCTCCCGGGTTCCATTGGCCGCCCGTGCTTCCCTGACAGCGGCCGCGGCGGCTGCACCAGGCCCCGGCTACGGGGCTGCCCGCGGCGCCGCCTGAAGGGGCCTTCACGCTGCCTCAAGTTGGCCCGGACCTCACACGCAGGACCCGAAATAACAATTCCTCTGCGGGCTTCGATGTCAGAGTCTCCTGGGCCAGAGCCCTTCTTCCCGGGATCTGCCTTCCTGCTTCCCGGGCTGTCAGGACACTACCGATCCCATAGTAATCGGAGAGCGGTGAGCTGCCCGAGTCACGCCTGTTCAGAAATAAAAAGGGGGCGGGGAAGAGCTATTTGGAAGCTGGGGAAGGGGCGGGGGAGCAGGGAGGAGCTTACCCTGGAAGGCGGGCCCTGTGCTTGAAGGCGGACCTAAGAGGCAGGCTTTACTAAGGAAGCCGAGAGGGAAATACTGAAGGCTGGATTCACGGCGGGATGGGGTTGTTACTGAAGTTTTATGTACTTCCACAAGTACACCAACATGCAAATTATATGCAAATAATTCCTTTGTATAAGCCACTGAGTTACTGTAATTGCCATCAGTGGTTTTTTCCCTCCTTCTCCTTATCCTACAGGATTCCCTTCGTAAATCAGCCGGCGGGACCCATGCTGGATGAGAAAGAGAAGGGACCAGAGAGGAGGACAGTCACCCTCACTTTCCTTTTCCTACTCATCTTTAAGGACGATGACAAGAGTATGCCCCTGTAGCTTCAGGAATGGCGCAGTCCAACCGCCTCAATCTTTCACCGTTAGCAGCACTACTCTGGCCCAAGGTTCTGCTCCCGAGGTCACCCCCAGCAGGCCCTGGAGACAGGCTTCTGGTGTTGGGTTTGTGATATTTGTGGTTACATTATTGAAAGTCCTCCCCTTCCTCCGAACAACTGCCCAGTGCCTTTCTAGGACTTTTCTTAGTATCTCAGGCCCCTTGTAGGGGAGGGATCTTAATATCCTGCTGGAAGCTGGTTGAACTAGATCTTGGATGCCATCTTCATTGTACTTACTAGCTGATTTGAGATCATTCAGTTTTCTTTTTCTTTCCCTTTCCCCTTTTCTTTCTTTACCGCCCCCCCCCCAACACCTTTTCCCATTTTAGAGACGGTCTATTTTTCCCAGGCTGCTATTTTATTCCTTGGTTTAAGCCACTGGCCTGTGGAGTAGCTAGGAATATATCCACATGTCCCCATTCTAGACTAAACTTCAGCTTCTGTATAATAATGACAATATTATTATAACAATATAGAAACAACAATATATGATGTAATAACATTTTCCAAGGTTGGGAGATTGGAGAATATGAAGAAAGAACTGTTACTGGAACATTAATACAAGTGATGAATGCCCCAGCTTCAGTATTTAATTGGGAGGCAGATAAAGAGCTATAGCTTGAACGGGCTGAAAAGATGGCTCATGGTTTAGACCTCTTGTTACTCTTCAGAGGACCAACCCGGGCTCAATTCTCAGCACCCACAGGGTGGCTCACAACCATCTGTAACCCCACTTCTGATCCCTGTGGGCACCAGATACATACATACATACATACATACATACATGGAGGCAAAACATTCATACAGATAAAATTAGAGCTGTAGCTTGAAATGCCTGCTCAACCTGCAGCAGGTACAAAAGTGGAACAAATGAAGTTGTTACTTGCTGTAGACCAAGGGAAGAACCTTGTTAAGCTGGCACGAAGGCCTGGCCGCATAGGGCATGGCAGAACTTAGGAGAGATAGTAGATAGTATCCAGTGGGATTAAAAAGGAAAGAACATTCTGAGCGTAAAAAATTATGTGCTGAACAATAGAGATGGGAATTTTTTCAGGTCATGAGAACAGGACAAACAGATGAAGGAGGCTAAAGGGGGAGCTAATGGAAGGGAATCAAGGAGCAGCAAGGTGCCAGAGACACTTTACAGCTGTCACCGTGGTGGGTTAGGACCCACAGTGCTCGGTGAGCTTCTAATCATCAGCTCAAGAGGTTGGTGAGCCTGTGGTGGCCTAGAGTTTAAACTGTTACACATTCCTTAAAGACTAGGATTCCAGGCCAGGCAATGGTGGCGCACGCCTTTAATCCCAGCACTTGGGAGGCAGAGGCAGACGGATCTCTGTGAGTTCGAGGCCAGCCTGGTCTACAAGAGCTAGTTCCAGGACAGGAACCAAAAAGCTATGTAGAAACCCCGTCTCGAAAATAAAAATAAATAAATAAATGAAAAGACTGGGACTCCACGGGGCCGCAAAACTAGTCTTTATTTTATTTGGCTTTTGGAGACATAGCCCTGGCTATCCTGGGACTATGTAGACCAGGCTGGCCCCAAACTCAGAGATTTGCCAGTTTTGGCCACCTACCTGCTTGGATTAAAGGATGTGCCATCAGGCCAGGCTAAAACTAGTCTTTAAATATTGTACAAAGAGACATGACAGGCCGGACATATTAAAACAAACAATACAAAATGGGGATGAAAGCCCCTTTTGGTTTTTGTTGTTTTTCAAGACAGGGTTTCTCTGTGTATCTGTAGCTGTCCTGGAACTCGATTTGTAGACCAGTCTGGCCACAAACTCATAGACATCCACCTGCCTCTGCCTCCCGAATGCTGGGATTAAAGGTGTGCAATATCACTGCCTGGCTGAAAGCCCTTTTAATAGTAGGGCTTGTGTTCATTTGTGCTTACTTTCTGAAATGGGGTCTCACTATAGCCCAGGTTAGTCTTTATGTAACCCAGGTTGACTCTAAACTTTCACCAACTCAGCCTTCCAAATAAATGCTAGTATTATAGGCCTGAGCTAGTACTTTTGGCAAGAGAAAAAAAAATAAAGATAGGTCTCACTATGTAGCACTACATGGCCTGGAACTCACCATGTAGACCAGGACAGTCTCAGCTCACAGAAGTTGATCTTCATCTGCCTCCCAAATGCTGGCATTAAAGGTGTGCACCACCCTGCATAGGTGAGCTGTGTTTGCTTTTGGTAATATATTTGTTACATCTTAGTATACAGAATAATGGGTTTTATTTATGACATTTTAGTTTTGTTGCTTTTTTGTTTCTTTGAGATAGGGTTTCTCTATGTAGCCCTGGCTGTCCTGGAACTTGCACCGTAGACCAGGCTGGCCTCGAACTCACAGAGTACCGACTCTGCCTCCCAAGTACTGGAACTAAAGGTGTACACCACCACCGCCCGGCCCAGGCTACATATATACTGATGCCCCCTCCTCAACCTCCTGGGATTTTTTTTCCATTGGCAGAAAAACAAGACTTTAGGGATAGAATATCTCTGTTCAAACTGAGGATTTTATTTCAAAGGTAGCAACTTTTTGGAGCTGGTGAGATGGCTCAGTGGGTAAAGGGCTTGCTACCAACAATGACTGAGGGTGATCCCCGACCTATATAGTGGAAGGACAGAACCAACTCCTGTAAACTGTTCTCGGACATCCGTATGCACTCCGTAGCAGATGTGTATGTTTGTATGCGCACACACACACACACAAATGTAAAAAGAGGTAGCACTTTTTATAGCTATAGTCAGTGGTAAATTCTTAGCCAAATAAGGCCATTCCTTAATGTACATAATCACATAGAATTAAGTCATGAGTAGAAAGTATATTTCACGTTTTCTGTTTAGCTCTATGGCTCAGAGGTGTAAATGCTTTTGCATGTATAGCTTTGTCTTTCTGCTTTTATGTGGAGAGTTTGGGGTTTTTGTTTTGTTTACTCTCTGCTACACACATTCCAACCTTGTTCCTACCTATATTTTGACATTTTAATTTATTTATACGGTACTGGAGATTGAATCTAGAGCCTTTTGCCTGCTAAGCAAGTGCTCTGCCACTGGGCTGTCTCCCTTTTTGAGCTAGTTTTTCAATAAGTTGCCCAGGCAGGCACTGAACCTGCAACTGCATTTCAGCCACCCAGCAGCTAGGATTACAGTCTTAGTCCTGTCAGGTCTGCCCTCCCATGGCTGTGACCCTCCACGCCCTTTAACACAGCTCCTCATGCGATGGTGACCCCGGCCATCAGGTTATTTTGTTGCTACTTCACTACTATAATTTTGCTACTGTTATGAATCGTAGTGTACTTATTTTTGGAGACAGAAGTTTGCCTAAGAGGTCACGACCCACAGGCTGAGAAGTGCTGTCCTAAAGGAAGGGAAGGATTTATCTTTGCATTCTAAGAATCCATAGGGGGCTGGAAAGATGGCTCAGAGGTTAAGAGCATTGCCTGCTCTTCCAAAGGTCCTGAGTTCAATTCCCAGCAACCACATGGTGGCTCACAACCATCTGTAATCATAATAAATAAATAAATATTAAAAAAAAAAGAATCCATAGGAAAAAGTTGTATTTGTTGCTACAGCATCAAGTTGAATGTAGAAGCAGATATGAGATTTAGTGGGGCATAAAGAAGATTTGTAAAATTGTAAGACAATGTGAATTATTTCACTGATGTATTATTTGGGAATATCTACTTTTCAAAAGGGAATAAATTTAAAATATTTTAAATCCATAGGTTTGACTAAATTAATTTTTCTATATTTCCTTTTTCTTTTATTTTTTAAGCCTTAGTCCTATTGTGTTTTGTTTGGGGAAACAAACAAACAAAACAGGATTTAAATTGGGTATGATGACTTCCCAGCAGAGGCTTTGTGAGTTCAAAGCTAGCCTGGTCTACATAGTGAGTTCTAGTTATAGGCAGAGTTACATAAAGAGACCCTGTCTCAACAAAACAGGATCTCCCTGCATAACCTAGCCTGGCCTCCTACCCCCTCCTCCTGAATGCTGGGATGGATCACGGGCTGGTTTCTTCGCTTCCCATCAGTCTCTGTGTCAGTCATAAAACCATGAAAAGCATAGCACATTACATTCAAATCTCATTTTCAAATAGCAAAACCATGAGAAGTGTATCCAACATTGAAGTATAATATTTGCACTATTCTCTAAATTCCTCACCAATGAACCTCTTTTTATGTGTATGTGCAGGCATTTGCTGGTGCGCGCGCGCACGCGCGCACACACACACACACACACACACACACACACACACACAGCTTGTGGAGGCTAGAGGAGAACTTCTGGTGCCGTTCCCTCAGGAGCCATACACTTTGGGCTTGTTGTTTTTTTTGTTTTCTTTTCTTTTTTTTTTTTTTTTGAGAGATCTCAGGGACCCTCTGATCTTCGCCTCCCCAGTGTTGGGTTATAAGCAACACCACTGCACCTGGATTTTTATCCTTTCTTTTTATAAGATTTATTTATTTATTTATTATGCACACAGTGTTCTGCCTGCATGTCTGCCTGCACACCAGAAGAGGACACCAGATCTCATTACAGATGCTTGTGCGTCATCATGTGGGTGCTGGGAATTGAACTCTTAACCACTGAGCCACACACCTAGCTTTTTAAATGGAGATTCTGGAGCTGGGGAGATGGCTCAGTGGCTAAGAGCACTCATTGCTCTTGGAAAGGCCCCAAGTCCAATTCCCATTATCCACATTGTGGCACACAACCATTCTAGCGCCAGAGGATCTGATGCCGTCTTCTGGGACCTGCACAGACATGGTACACATAAGTACATGAAGGCAAAACACACATACAAATTTAAAAACAATCTCATTTAAAACGCCAATGCATTTTATACTGTGATCACTGAAAAATAAATGAGCATATGTAATATGAACTAAGAGTTTCATGAATTAGGATCTGTGTGCAGCACTCTCACACTTTGGGGCTTATTTTATTTCCCTTTTAGAAGCAATGTTTGGCATTCTTCTGAATAGATTTCATAGTTCACTAATGGGTTGCAATATAGAATTTCAAAAACTAGACAATAAATGTTCAGAATCATGTGGTGGAGCTAGACAGATGGCCCAGCATTTGAGAGCACAGGCTACTCTTTCAAAGAACCTCAACTCAGCTCTCAACATTGGCAGCTCACAAGTTTCCATAACCCCAGTTCCAGGGGATTCGATTCCTTCTGACCTCTACAGGCAGCAGTATGCACACTGTGCACAGACTTACAGAGGCACAACATCCATAGACACAAAACAATATAAACAAAACAAAAACCACCATATGGTGAGGATCTGGGGACAGCTCAGTGGTTGAGAGTGCTTGCTGTTCTTATGGAGGACCAGAGTTCAGTTCTTAGCACTGACTTCGGATGTCAGGTGGCTTAAAACTACATGTAACTTCAGCTCCAGAGGGAATCTGACACCCTCTTCTTGCAACCACAGGCACCCGCACACACACACACATACTCACACATGGTAAGTGGTAAACCTAAGGTTGGCATTCATGATCTTTCCAGTAAACAAATATCTCATCTTTACTAAGTAAATCTATATATGTACATGTGTGTGTGCATATGTGTTTGAGACTAGGCTGGTCAAACTTACTTTGTAGACCATGCCATCTCTGCCTCCAGAGTGCTAGAATTAAAAGTTCATCACCATATGTGATTGATACATACATACATACAAAGAGAGAGAGAGCCGGGCGGTGGTGGCGCACGCCTTTAATCCCAGCACTTGGGAGGCAGAGGCAGGTGTATCTCTGTGAGTTCGAGACCAGCCTGGTCTACAAGAGCTAGTTCCAGGACAGGCTCCAAAAAACCACAGAGAAACCCTGTCTCGAAAAAATCAAAAAAAAAAAAAAAAAAGAAAAGAGAGAGAGAGAGAGAGAAAGAGAGAGAGAGAGAGAGAGAGAAAGAGAGCATATATGTGTTTAGTCCTAGAACTCACCCAGTAGTATTCTGGTACTTTTGTAGGAACTTCTCTATACTGATTTACATAGTGGGTAGCTTTCCTCTTTTTCTTTTGTGAGGGGTTAGGGTCTGAGCCCGAGGCTTTGTGTGTGCCATGCAAATGCTCTACCCTTAACTGTACCCCCAGCCCTGTTCTCCATCCTTAAGAGATATTGTTGGCTCAGCCCTAACTGGGCTTCTTTTCTTTTTTTTTTTTTAAATATTTATTTATTTATTATGTATACAATATTCTGTCTGTGTGTATGGCTGCAGGCCAGAAGAGGGCACCAGACCTCATTACAGATGGTTGTGAGCCACCATGTGGTTGCTGGGAATTGAACTCAGGACCTTTGGAAGAACAGGCAATGCTCTTAACCTCTGAGCCATCTCTCCAGCCCACTGGGCTTCTTTTCCCTCAGAGCTCAGGGCTCTATGCCGAGGTGGTAAGTGACTTTCAGGAACCTGTTTCCATAGCAGACACACAGACAGACTCAGAAGCTGTGACGGTACACACGAGACCTCCTCAAGCCAGAGATCTCTCCCAACATGGAGGTGGGTGTGTGGGCACAAAGTCTCACTCCCCACCAAGAAGCCTTTCTCAAGTGACAGACAGCGGCTGGTAGAGGGAGAACTCCTTCCTTCAGTGGAGTGACACTGGTTCTACCAGCCACAGTCTGGGCAGGCCCCATTCTCAGCAGTAATCAGTCAAACAAACTGGACTCCTTGTGCTTTCTGAGTCAGCAGGGGTTCCCATTGCACCCTGCTTACGTCCTCTAGGAAGTCCTTCCTGATCCCCATCTGATCTGCATGCTGTCCCTTGGGCTTCAGAGGCTCTGTGCTTACCACTCAGAAAACTGACACTACGGACATAATTGCTTGTCCGCCTTCCCAACTAGAATGGCTGAAGACAGAGTCTAAACAGACCAGTGCTAAGTGCTTCAAGAAACAAGGGGAAATACCAGAGTCACATTCACAGACACATACATGACAGCACAGATAAGATCAAGAGCTCTCTCTCCGCTACAGTTATCACTTAAGTTTAGCATGATGCCGAGTTCATCAGAAAGCAAGGGAGAGCACTAGAGGAAAGTGTAAGACATTATGCCAAAAGCTACGCAAAAGGTGAGCAATGACAACGAGGAGTGGCGTGTAGGAGAACCAGGTTCCCGAGGACACCCACATGAGCTCTGTCAACAGCCAAAACCATAGGTCTAGTTAAATCCTGGACTACTAATAAGCCTGGACTTCCCCTCACTTCAACCCTGAGCCTCCCACGTGGTGGGCATTCTGTACCACTAACTCTGGGTTCTCAAAAGTGCCAGCTTGTGCCTAGGTTGGTGCATGCCCTGGTTCCTGGGAGAAGCCAATGGAGAATTATCTCTAGTTTAGGTCCTTAGGATTCTTGGAGACTGACAAAATATGCATCCCAAACCCCAAAATACAAAATGTATGAGTAAATGAGCTATCTCAGACAAGGAGGCATCACAGATTTAGATACCCAGGGTGGGTCAGAAAACATAAAAACCCCAACAAATTTAAAAGAATTGGTACCAAAGACACTTTCTGTGTGAAGAAGAGGCTGTGTTTTAGAAAATATGTATCAGGGGACTGGAGAGATGGCTCGGTGGCCAAAAGCACAGGCTGCTCTTCCAGAGAACCCAAATTCAATTCCCAGAACCCACGTGGCAGCTCACAACTGTCTGTAACCCCAGTTTCAGGGGATCTGATACCTTTACACCAATGCACATAAAATAAATTATTTAAAAAATATGTATCAGATTATTCTACCTATTAAAAATTCTTAAAACTTATTTTAATTGTGTGTGTGCATGTGTGCAGGTACCTAGAGAGCCTGGAGACATAGGATCCTCTGGAGCTGGAATTTTGGCAGTTGTGAGCCACAAAAGTGGGCGGCAGGAACTAACATACTCCTGAACCATCTCTCTGTCCCCTCCCCCTGCACCCTGCCCAACTCTTGCTTTGTGTGTATTTGAGACAGGGTCTCACATAGCTCTGGCTAGCCTAAAATTCACTATGTAACTAAGGCTGGTCTTAAACTTCTGATCTTCCTGTTTCTACATCCTAAGCATGGGATTGCAGGCATGGACCCATACCTTGCTTTGTTTGGTTAATTTCTGAAATCGTCTCACAATTATAGCCCAAGTTAGAACTTACAATATAGCCCAGGCTGTCTTCAACCTTGTAATCCTTGCCTCAGATTCCCAAGCACTGGAATTACAGGCATGAAGGCACCATATCCTCCTTCAAAGACATTATTTGAACATTAATGATAAAGTTGAAAATAAATATCAAAAAGATTTTAAAATGTAAATTTTGGGTATTTGGAAATTTATAAAATTTTTGAAGTAACTCATAAAGCACTAGGGCCATAGCCAGTGGTAGAGCACCTGAGAAATCCTAGGTGCGTTCACCCCACCACATACACCAAAAAACAAGTCATGAAGGGGGCTGTGGAGATGGTAGCAGTGGGTAAAGTGCTTGCTTGTGTGTGAGAACTGGAGCAATCACTGGCTGCTCTTCCGGAGATCCTGAGTTCAATTTCCAGCAACCACATGGTTGCTTACAACCATCTGTAGTGAGATGGTCTTCTTCTGGTCTGCACAGAACACTGTATGCATAACAGGTAAAATTACAACAGAGAGAGAGAGAGAGAGAGAGAGAGAGAGAGAGAGAGAGAGAGAGGAGAACGAACTGGAGCAATCAAAGCTTGGGGGGCATGAAAGCCTGCCTTTAATCCCAGCATGGAGAAGGCAGAATCAGGGATTTCCAGACTAGCTCAAAACAGGGAATGCTGGGCTCAACAGATATTCTTCCTTGACATGTAGGGTGAGAGCCACTGAGGAAGACACCTAATTTTAAGCTCAACCTTTTACATGTGTGCACACATATGTAATATACATACATACACAAAGTCATGAAGGTAATTTAAATATTTGAAAAATTAAATAATAATGAAGGTATTATTATACAGCACAGAAAGCCTCATGAGTTGTGGGAAGTGGAGTTTTAAAATAGCTGGGTATGTGACACATACCCACAATCCCAACCCTGTGGAAGCTGAGGCAGGAGGATCACAAGTTAGGGGCTGGTCTAGGTTACACAGACTTCCAACATCATCCTAAGATATATACCATGCCCAGAACCCTGTCTCAAAACAAAACAAAGCCTGAGTATGTACCTCAGTGCTTTGAGTGCTTGTATACCATGTGACTCTCAGCCTTAGCTAAGCGTGGAGGTTCATAACACAGAAGACAGCCTGAAACCAGCATGACGGGTGACAGCTGTAATTTCAGCACTCAAGACTGTCATGAGTTCTCTCCAAAAAACCAAGCCAAAACAAAACAAAAAGCTATCCTGTAACCATAACAAGCAGTCTACATTAAGATATTATAAAAAAGGGGGG
This sequence comes from Microtus oregoni, assembly GCF_018167655.1. NCBI lineage: Eukaryota > Metazoa > Chordata > Mammalia > Rodentia > Cricetidae > Microtus > Microtus oregoni. Next base: position 1,924,571 of record NW_024543830.1, on the reverse strand, counting down.
AGGCAGGGTATATATATAGGTCAGGGGGCAGGGTATATATGTATGTAGCTCAGGGGGGCCAGGGTATATATGTAGCTCAGGGGGGCAGGGTACATATGTAGCTCAGGGGGGCAGGGTACATATGTAGCTCAGTTGGTAGAGTTTGCCTAGCATGCATGGAGCCCTGGTTCCAGCCTAGCATTGCATAAGTGGGCATAGTGGCACATGTCTGTAATCCTGGCACCTGTAAAGTAGTGGCAGATGGATCAAAAGGTCAAGGTGATCTTCAGCTACATAGTTATTTAGAGGTAGCCTGGTGTAGGAGGTCCTTCTGTTTGTGTGTTGCTTTCATTGGTTAATGAATAAAGAAACTGCCTTGGCCTAGTTGATAGGGCGGAACTTAGGTAGGCAGGGAAAACAGAACTGAATGCTGGGAGGAACAAGAGCAGAGTCAGGGAGAAGCCATGGATCCTTTGCCTGAGATGGATGCTGGTTACAATCTTGGGTAAGCCACTGCCATGTGGCGATACACAGACTAATGGAGATGGATTAAACTAATATGTAAGATTTAAGGCAATAAGAAGTCAGTGCTAATGGCCAAGCAGGGTTTTAATTGATACAGTTTCTTTGTGGTTATTTCAGGTGTAAGCTAGCCAGGTGTAAGCTAGCCAGGTGGCCGGGAAACAAATAAGCAGCCTCTCCATGCAACAGTAGCCTGGGCTACAAAAACAAAAATCCAAATGTATCTTTAAAAAGAAGAAGAGGATAATAACTATATGGAAACATAAAATCAAACTTTAAAAAAATAGGAAACACTATGGATAATTAGCAAAATGGAAAGAAAATAAATGATAGGATCAACAAAGCCCATAGTAGCACCTGAAAATTTACAAGAAGACTCTGGTACAACTGATCATGGGTAGGGTGGAAAGGAAACTAAAATATATTAGCTTCATGTTTGAGAATAACACTGAGCTGTGCATGGTGGGGCACTCTGGAGAAAGAGGCGGAGGATCTCTGAATTTGAGGCCAACCTTATCTACACAGCGAGTTCCAGGCCAGCCAGGGCTATATAGTGAGATTCTGTTTCAAAGAAAAATAAAAAAATATTTAAAATGTACACTAAACTGGAAAAATGACTCAGGAGGCAAAGTAGTTTATAGTTTTTAAGTAATTGGAACCAGTAGTTAAAATTATGTCTACAAAGAGCTGGGCACAGTGGTGCACACCTTTAACCTCAACACTTTAGAGACAGAGGCAGATGGGGCCACACAGTGAAGACTGCAGTGATACACAGTGGACCCTGGCATGAAACAAAATAAAAAAATTATTCCCACAAAGAAACATAAGGCTCAGATGGCTTTATAAGTGAGTTTTATCAAACATTCAAGAACAGTTCATTTCAATATGATGTAAACTCTTCCATAAAGTAAGACAAGAGGCAACGGTCCCCAACACAGAGTGCACAGACCAAAAGGACCGTCTAGGACCATCTTAGAAACCTCTTTAGAAATCTTACTAAAAACAAAGGCACTCATATACAAGAATGTTCATAGCAGCATTGTGTATAATAACAAAAACTTGGAAACAGCCCAAATGTTATTCAACAGGTGAATGGCTAAGTTGCGTTCTCTGTGCTTGCTGTGATATTATACAGATGAAAATGAATGAATCATAGCTATTACAACGTAGATGAGTCTTAGAAACAATTTTAAGTGCAAAAGAGCAAACTTCAAGGGACTAACAGAGTACAACTTTTTGTAAAGCTAAAATACAAGCAAAACAAAATAATAATACATTCTTAAAGAATATATACACATATGGCCAATATACATAAACAAGTGATTAATGAGAATAAAATTAAAGACAGTGGTTATCCCTAAGAAGAGGCAGGGAAGAGGGGCATAAACCTAATAGTATGTTTAATGTTTCAATGTATAAGTTGAATGACGGGTCATAGGTACTCATTTCATTTCATAATTTATAGTGCATATTTCTTTATAGATATCAAATATTATTATAATTTTAAAAAATCTGCTCTTGTGGAAATAAATGGACAGATGAGTGATATCTCCCTGAAAGAAAATCTGTATTTCTTGGGGAAAAGAACCAAGATTCCCTGGCAAGAAGCTATCCTGTGGAGAAGACAGAATAGGTCCTCAATTAACATGGGCTGGCTTCCTGCTGTCCCCAAGGATGCATCTGCAGTGTCTGGGTCCGGCTGGTGCTCCCTGATTTGCAGAATCAGTACCACCTCCTCTGTTAACCTAGCCTAGCCCCACAGTCCTGGCTAGGACCTGACACACGGACGACAAGAGACTGACACCTGGTGGATGTAGACATGTACTCGAGAACGGGACACCAGATTGGTGGGGAGGAGGTAGGACTGAGAAAGTAAAATGCAGACCATTATAGGAGCTCTGCCTGTGAGACAGAGGTGGAAACGCTGCCATGTGAGAAGGAAGAGACTCTGGAGAGAATGGCTTCCTCTGTCCTTCCCAGACTACAATGAGATAGGAGTTACCATGAGAGAATTGCAAGACTCGCAAAAGCAGCAGTCCAGCTCACCTCAGCCTAGCTAGCTAAAAGACACTTCCAGCAACTCTCCACCCCACCCCGTCTCCATTTGGGGAGTCTGTGGTGTGAGAAGGCCTATTCCACCCTTTTCTCCAAAGCTGGTCCATGATGTATAATAAACACATTAGCATAAACATCTTCCTGGCCACACTAGTTGGTCAAGGATAGACCTGACCCAGGTTGGTTTAATCATGGTAAATCTTTGGGTTTTTGCTGGGATTCCTGACACAATAATACCCCTTTTTTTTTCTGCTTAGATATAATGGTCAAACACAATCCTAGGAGTGCTGGCAGCGGTTAAATGGTCTGAACTAAGAATGATTTTACATTAGGTGAAGCAGTGAGAAACATACTGAGCAACCAGATCAAGCCTCACCTGGAGCCAGTACTGCCTCTTGACTTTCCAATTTCATAAGCCAATAAATAGCTTTTACCTTGAGTTCTAAGTTTTCTATGATTAGAAGCCAGAGTATCTCTACCCTACACTCACATTCACCCTCTCTCTACTGCCCACAGGAGAGCACAGGGATCTAGGTGGGAAGATCATTACAGATTTACTGCTCGTGCTAAAGTCAAGGATTGAGCTGGAAAGGTCTGAAGCAGCCACCAGGCACTACACAAGCCAGACCAATGGGCTCCTTTAGGGAAAGACTAGTAGCTGAATGAGAAGCAGGTGCTGAAAAGGGTCTCTACCAGGCAGGCATGAACATAGCCATTCTTCCCCACACACCTGTCATGGGGGTGTTGCTTTGGGGTCTTTATGCTCATGGGTTAGGGAACTTTGAAGTACACGACCCTTTAAACCTTTGTTACCCTGTGCTGCAGGGTCAGCCTCTCCCTTTATCAACGGGAGAGCGTCCTTTTGAATTCTGCCCCTGATAACACTCACTTTTGAGGTGATGAGAGGAATCTTATCTTCTGCGTCTTTGGCTGGCTGGGCACTCAGGCTCCTTTCTCCTTTGGACACAGTGCCATCTTCCTGACCTTGAGGAGACACTGCTTCCTTCTCAGCTTCACCCACTGGCCCTGGTCTTTCTTGTCTCCCAACTAAGTTGTTTTCCCTCTTTGAGCCCCACGTCTCCCAGAGTGACCTTGGCGTTCGGGGAGAGTTCACAGCAGCTGCAAGTGTAGGCTTCTCCGGAGCAGGAGCAGCGTGTCTCTCGCCATTCCCAGCTGGCTTTTTCCGAGGGCGTCCCCGCTTCCTTTTCGCCTCACTTACTGTGTCCTCTGTCTCTTGCTTCACTTCTTTAACTGGCGGGTCCTGTCCGCTGGCTTCGCTCAGAGGCACCTCAGCTGTCCTTTTGACACCCTTGTCATGGGGTCGTGGGTCACCACTTATGCCTCCCTCCCTGTTCTCTGTGCCTCGAGGCAGAATGAGTGCCCTAGGTGGAACTAGCCCAGCCCCAGCCCCAGCCCCAGCCCCAGGTCCAGGCGCAGGCCCAGCTCCGAGCCCGGACACAGCTCCAAACCCAGGCGTAGCTCCGAACCCAGGCCCTGGCCCAGCCCCGGGTCCGGGTCCGGGTCCAGGCCCAGGTCCAGGCCCAGGCCCAGGCCCAAGTCCAACCCCAGCGCCTGATAAAGCAGGAACAGGTGGTAAGATCATGTTAATGATGGGCACACCTGCCTGGGGTCCCCCAACTCTAGTGGGCAGAGGCAATGTAGCTACTTTGAGAGTGCCTGAAGGAAGCTTAGAAGCCAGGAAGGGTGTGATATGTGATTGTGGTGCTCGGGGAAGGAGCACAGGCAGTCGGGCCACAAGGGCATTAACTTGAGGCTTACTGGCTGCTGGAGCTGAGCTGTCAATTACACTCTTCTTCCGTTCTCCACGTCCTGGGGCTTCAGTCCCAGCTCGGGCCTCTAACTCCTTAGGAGGCTAAAATGCAAATAGAGCCGCAAGAAGTTATAAGGACTGTGGCGAATACATGGGCTGGAGAGATGGCTCAAGGGCGAAGAGGATTTGTTGTTCCTGCAGGAGATCCAGATTCAAGTCCCTCACACACAGAATGGCCCACAACAGTAACTAGTTCCAGGGGCCCCGACACCCTCTTCTCCCCTTAGGCACCAGGGCTCATGTGGTACTCATACATGCATGTAAGCAAAACATTCACGCACATAAAATAAATAAATCTAAAATTCACTAATAAAACAAAGGCTGAATACAGGAGAAAAAGAAGGAGCTTGGTATACTAGCCGTGAAAGGAGGTTCACGTTGGTCAGGGTACACTAAAACCCTAGGCCACAAAGTCAAGAGACATCAGCCGCTTACCTGGGCTGGTCTCTCTGGCTTCTTAGGACCTCCACCTTCCTGGTTCTCTAAACCGTTCTTGGATTTGCATGATGACCGTTCTCGAGGGGCTCTTTCATCCTCTTCTGCAGAGGCAGCCGATGGAAATAAAGCAAGTGTGAGGAGAAAACTAAGGTATGGAAGCGAACCTGACTGCCTGGGACAGGCGGGAAAGCGGCTGGGCTGGGCTGATTGTTAACTGGTTACACACTGGCGATGGACGCATGACTGGAGCACCACCTGGCTTGCACACCTATCCACCCACATAAAAGGGATCCCCGGGAATAGAAGGCAATCCACGCTGTGTCTACCAATGTATTCAGGAAGGCCTTCAGAGCTGAAAATGATATCACTGAACAATGGTGTGTGCCTGTTCAGAGGTTGAGGCAGGACTGCTAGAGTCTGGGAGTCCTAGTCCATCTTTGGCAACACAGTGAGACTCTGCACCACCCACCTCCGGGGAGGGGGGGGGGACTCAAAGTGGCTGAAGACTTCTCTGACAAAAGGGCCCCACCCACCAGCAATCCCGCCGGCCTTAAGCACGTGAGCATGTGCAGATCGGGCAGAGATGAGATGCTGCTGTAGCAGGTAACGGGCGACCTGAACGATGGAACTGAAGGACCGTTTCAGGATCCGCTCTGCCCAGTCACAAGTCAGGGCACAGGCTGCCTCGACCAGTTCATCCCGAGGTGCTGGGGTTACTTCTGGGCCCATTTCTGGCTGGGGTGGAGAAAGACATGCTCAGTTAGATCACCACTTGTCCCTCCCCGGCCACTGAAGAGAGCAGAACAACTGAGGACACAAGTAGCTCCTACCCATTCAGACCTAGAAACCCAAGCTCTCTTCCTCCCATGCTTCCGCCACAGGGAAGGTGCATGGTCCCCCAGAAGCAATGCACAAATGACTGTGGTTTTCCAGCCATCAAAACACGTCCTAAAGCCACGGTCTTTTGAGGGAGAAGTCATTACTTACACCTTCAGAGCCCTTTAAGTCAAGTCCAGGCAATGGGGGCATAGATACCAAGGTCTTCCTTCGGATGCCACTGTAGCAATATCTGATGCAAGTTAAGGAGCAAACAAAACTGGGGCTCTTCAAGTCTCTTAGGCAAGTTAGGCTGCTTCTGTATTGCACCTTTTCCTCCCCAGGTCCTCCAGTCTTAATCTCTCAGTCAAGGATACTTGGATTGGCCCCGACCGCCGAGTCTCCGGGCCTTGATGTCTGGGAAGATCTCTCTGATGATTTTACCAAAGTTGGCTGTGCTGAGTGGGCGGCAACAGGCAAGACTCTCACAGTACTTTCTGAGTGAGGAGGGGCAGAGTGAGAAGATATTCAGAGAAGGCTACTGGTGGGCTCCAGAGGGTTCCTAGCGACCAAGTGTGGGGAACCCTTTAAGAGCTCACACTCTAGTAAGGCAGGAGGAGCTTCAGGGGTAAGGATCTAGTCCTGTGCCCAACAAGCCGGGCACCACCTTCTTACGCACCGATAGGCATCATAGACGCTCTGCTTTGGCAGACAGGTGTCCATGTGCTCTTCCAGGTGGTTGCGGATCCACCTATAGGCATACATATATTCCTCATTGCTAAGTATGCTTGGTTCTGAACTGTAAGACAAGAGAAAGGGACATGCATACTTCAGTGGTGCTGGACCAAATCCACCTCTCTCTGCTAAACCAGTCCAGCGCAGGACACCAGCTATGCATTGCCTACTTTTTATTTTTTTTTAAGATCATTGTTATGTGTCTGAGTGTTTTTTTCCTTTTTGTATGTTTGTTTTGTTTTCATTTCGTTTAGGCCTGCATGTATGAATGTGTGCCACATATGTGCCTGATGCCCATGGAAGTTAGAAAATGGTATCAAGATTCCCAGAAACTGCAGTTATGGACAGTTGTGGGTGCTGGGAATTGAACCTAGGTGTTATGTGAGAGCAGCCAGTGCTCTTAACCCCTGAGCCATCTCTCCAACCCCACTCCTCCTTTTTGACTCATCACGGTGAGACTCAAAATCAGACCCTGTGACATTTAAAACATTAACACCAGGTTACCTTTTATCTCCAGCACTGGGCCCTGAAGGCAGCTGAAGGTAGAGGTAGAGCTTGTCGTTGTCAGAGAACTTCTGTACTTCTTGCTGAGACAGAGGGAACAGAGGTGGAAGAGGTGAAGGACCCAGTGAGTAATCTTCTGACATTGACCATAAAGTCCAGCGACTCTTAAGGTCAGGTTGTTAGAATGAGAAGGGACCCAAGAAATGCCTTGAGGTTGAGGGTTCACTGTACTGAGGAACCTTGTGGGCTTCCATGGAGGGAAAGGGAGACAAGATCTGCCTATAGAGGTCGCAGAAGGAGGTGGTCTGAAGCTCCCCTCATCATTGCCACCATCTCCACCACCACCCTCAGCAATTCCGCCTCCATTGCCCTTTCCCAACTTGCTTACCAGAATTCCCTCTACTTTGTTCTGCACGGCCTTGCTGTGGGGAAGAAGAAAAGCTGGAGGTCACAAGCTTTTCCCATCCCTTTGATTGCTAGAGACAGAAAAAGGACCCAACTGCTACCAAGACCACAGACCTTGCCTGAGGGAGGAGTGAAGGCTAACAAGGACCTACAGCTGGGTCTGAACAGGGTTTGGAGGCAGAGCTGGTTACTTACGAAATGGTACCTCGGAGCCTCTGAAGAAGGGTGGTGGGTTCCCCAGTTTCAGCACCACCTTGGGGCCTTGCCCCGGCCTTGGGGCTCTTAGCATCAGGTTTATCTTCTGCCATCCCAGCATGAGGACTAACACTGGGAGAAGACAAGACCCGAGAACTTAACTCCCACCAAGCTTCCTTTCCCCTGAACCCCAGGGCAATGCAATCCTGCTTCTACCCAGAAACGCAAACAGAAGCAAAGCTTCCCCCAGTGGTTTTCCTCACCATTTGCCCTCTCTAAAATTAGAATTATTCCGTTACTTTGTCAGGTCCTTCTAGACCCAAAGAGATCTCTGACATCTCCACTCTATATGCCCCACCTTTTGAAGTCTCTCAAATCTGGCAAACTGCTATGGGAAGAGATGGGAGTGGGGGAATCCACGTTAGAAAGAAATCTTATAATTTCTCTCAGTGCTGCAACCGCTCCCCCCCCACAGCCCCCTGAGGGGGTTAACAATAACGACAAACCAAAGTTCTCCGAGATTAGACTCTTCGCCATTGATTTTGCCTGGGAGGTCAGAAGGGATACGAACATACTCGGCCCTTCCAGGTTTGAAAAAAATTGGGCCCAAGTTCTCATTACTGAGTCTCGCCAAGGCTTCCCCCGCTGCCCCCCTCGCCGCGGCGCGGACCCTACGTCATCCAACGACATCCCACCCCGTGGCGTCCCCACTCTCCCTCGAGCCCCTCCACCCCATCCCCTGGTGCTGGTCCGGGCGAGGGAGGGGGTCTCGGTCTCCGAACTCTCGAGACGCGGCGCAGGAAACCCTGCGGGGAACCGGGTCCCAGATTCGGGCACGTGCGCACGGGTGAGGAGCTGCGGAAAGCTGGTCCTGCTGGCACCCAAGTCCTGTCGCCCCTCCTACCTCGGAACTGTCACCTTCCAGCACGGACATTAGATAGGTGAGAGAGAAAGAGAAACTAGCCCCTTGGCTACCTCCGCTCCAGCCCAGCCCCACGGTGCCCGGCCGGCGGGCTCGTGCGTTGCTTTTATTTTCCTTTTTCTGAATGGTTGTGCCAGCCGCGATCTGCCTGGATACTCGCGCGGCCTACTCGGTGATTGGTCGTTGCAGCCACCAAGACGAAGGCAGTGAAAGTCTGCCTGGTAACAGAATCTGATTGGTCGAGAGGGGAGGGAAAATCCAAAGTTAGTCTTATTTGAGTCAAGAGGGGGAAGTCCAGGTTAGGTTTCGGTTAAAACTGGGGTCGGTTAGGCCTGCGGGTCCGGAGAGCGTTCTTTTCTTAAAGGGGCCGCAGGATGAAAGCCCAAGTGCCCGCTGCGTCTGGAGCGTCTGCTCTTGTGCCCTCTGATCCTGCGCTGTAAGGTCATCGAGAAGACAGATAAGGGAACGAGCGAGGGCTTTTAAAGACCTGCGTAGAGAACCGCGGAAGGGAGTTACGGGGTAGGAAAGTGGGTGGCTAGGGGTAGCTGGAGAAAAGGTGAGTTTAAAATGTTCAGGAGGTGGGTAAAGATCCTCATTACTGGGGGATCGTTAGGACAGGGAGGGTAAGAATCTAGAAAAACAAGTTACTTTGGTTGTGCGAACCGAATTTCTTTGGTTTCAGGAATTGACATTGTTTCGCTAAAATTGGGGAGCTTTACAAACTGGAGTGGCCATAGCTAACATGTTTAATTTTTGCTTTTGGTGGTTAGAGCTGCCCAAAGAATCACTGGGTGATTTTTGCTTGTTTTTTGTTTAAAGCATTGCTAGAAAATTACGACTAGTGATGGCAATTCATCATAAAATCCTGTAACTCCTTTTGGTATAAAGCCAGTTGAACCATTCTGTTTGCCCCTCTTTTTTTCACCCCCCCCCCCTTGGCAGACAACCTCAAACAGCAGGCTTCCTCCCTTCCACAGGGAATCTTCAAACCTTTAGCAGCTATACCACATTAAGTGGAAACATTTTCTCCATTGTTAGTCATGCTCGTGCTGGTTTGTAAAGCACCTCCATGTTAGTTAAGCAATGACAACTCCCAGAATTAAAGTAACTTACTGCCAATTCATTTCCCAGATTTTTGCCTTGTCCTCCCTTTTACCCCAGTAGCCCACAAGAGCTGTTTACTGGTGGCCTGACTCACCCACTACACACCCTCCCTCCCTCATAACTGCTGACCATTGGCCACAAAAGGAAATTGTGTAGGCGCTTCCTCCTTTCCCTCCTCTGTCCTATAACCAGCCGGTTCAGGCCCTTACACCAATGACACCTCACCCCACCCCTTTGCAGGTTTTCCAGAATAAAGCCTGTCTGTTGAGCCTCTCTTTAGTCCTCCTCTCTGTCTGCTCTCCAAGCTCATCTCCTTCCTAGGAGTCATATCCCTGTAGTTCCCCAGTTGGTGAGCACTGGAACTTTGATTACCCCCGCATGAAGAAATTTAGTACTGTGGCACTTTCCCTACAGAGAAGCCTGTGCGTGATAGCTTATGCTTCCTCACCCTCTGAAGGCCTGTCAGGATCCTGATGGAAGAGGCACATGCCGAGTTTTGCACCTATCTTACGTGGTCACGAACTCCATCCACATCAACAGTCTCTTAAATGAATGCATTTTGTTCTGCAGCAGAGATGGGACATCCCAAGTCATATGACCAGTCCTGACCACAGTGTTTTGTAAAGGAGGTGGTTCTTGTGGTCTCATTCCCTGCAGCCTGGGGCCCATTTCCTCACTGTAGAAAATGGGGATGAAATATTTTTTGGTTTTTCAAGACAGGGTTTGTCTGTGTAGCTTTGGAGCCTGTCGTGAAACTCGCTCCGTAGACCAGGCTGGCCTCGATCTCACAGAGACCCGCCTGCCTTTCTATGGAAGAGTTCATGAGAGTGAGTAAATCCTATCTTTAAAGGAATTGGTAAAGATGTCATCAGAGAGAAACCCCCCCCCCCCCCCCCCCCGTCAGTATTTTCCTAGGACTGAAGTAGTGTGTTCAAAGCCGCTCTCTTTGTTAAGGTCGGTTCGGATGCTGTGCTCGGAAGTTGCACTTTGCTACTTAACTGTGCTTCCAGCCGCTGAGTCCATGAGGTGGCCTTCTGAGCACTCAGAAAGGGCACAGCGTCTTTAGGGATAAACGCCTAGCAGTGCTCTCCCTGTGCGCTGTGCTCACTTAAACACGGCTACGCCCCCTTTTGCAGGAGTAAAACCTCTCGCCTTGCTCAGACACTTGGGAGTGTCCGGCTTCCTAGTTAGACTTAGCTGTCAGTTTGACACCACCTAGAGGTATTTAAGGGAGTTTCAGTTGAGATTGGTCTGTGGGGCATTTTCTTGATTGCTAGTTGATGCGGGGCTCAGTCCTCTATAGACAGTGCTGTCTCTAGGTTGGGTCCTGGGCCCTGTGAGAAAGGCAGTGAAAGTTAGGTAGGGGAGTAGCCCTGCCCTGCATGGCTCCAGCTCTGCTCCTGCCCCAAGCTCCTGACCAGGCTTTCATCGGAGAGTGTAGCAGCGTAAACGAATGCAGACAGAGTGTAAAAATATATATATAGTTTTAATGTAGAAATAGACTTACAGAACCACCGTTCCCACGGAGACCAGGAAAGCAGAAGCGAAGCGCTCGGAGCTTACTCGCCAAATTTATAGGCAGACATTAGCCCGAGGCGAACACGCCCCTTAAGGGGCGGGACTTATCCCTACATCTCCCCTTTTTGTCTAAATAAGACAGAACTAAACCAAATACAACTACATACAATAACAACAAATAATAAATACAACAAACAATATTGAGAACAAAAGCTTTGCTAAACATTCTATCTCAAGAAGTCCAAATAATGTAAAGAGTAACTACAATTATATAATCTTCAACTCAGTCAAAGATCTGAGAAGGGAATAAACACTACTCAACAAACGAGATATATCCAAAATGTGCAACAATTGACAGAGACAACTGACTACCTGGGCAATTACCCAAAGTCTCGTTTGAAACGTTGAGTCAACCAATTTTGGCTAAGGCCTAACATAACTGACATACCATTATTAAAGGCAAGGAACTTTTCAAAACTATCTTACCCTGTCTTGGCAGGATATGACAGTCCTGTTTTATCCATTGATGCACGCTCTGTATCTGTGTCAGTGGTTGAGGTATGGGCATTTCTTTGCCCAAATGCCAGTTCTGCCAAATAGAAAGGCTCCAGATGGAGTGTTTTTGGTGCTCAACATTCTCTCGGGAATAGAGCGGTGTTGCCAGGAGCAATTGTGCCTCACTATCACGAAACTCTGAGTTAGATTAAAGGCCATTTTCTACAGCTCTTTGAAGAGGTTGAAGATTATCTATCTATACTGAGTATAATCTCTATATATCTAAAGAACCTGATTAGTCTAATTATAAATGACAAACTTAGATGACAATTAGTCTATATAATTCTCAATATCTATCTAACTTAAAGACTAAGACAATAAATGACTGTGAAACAAATGAGGACAATGACCTCCAAATATAAACAATGTACAAATATACATTGCAGTAGGTAAATATATATCAATACACAAATATTATATAAGTATCTTAATCAGAGGTAGAAATGTACACTGCAATATGGTAAATATATACAATATATATATATATCAATACAATATATGTCAATACATAAAAATGTTTTAAACAGAGGTAGAAACATGCATGCATACAATAGTCAATATAATTTAACTTTGTATCAATATACAAGAATCTATACCAATATATTTGTCTATTATCCCATCATCCCTCTTTTTTTTTTTCAAAATGATCCCTGAGCTTATAAAATTCCTCCCCCAACCCTCAATCATATACTAATTATAATCAACCCCTAAATGATGTCCCTAAACCCAAGGGCAAACTTTACTGGGAGAGGGGACGTCGTTCTCTAGAATTACTTCCAGCTGTCATAGGGGCGACGTTCTTTCTGGGGGATCCTGTGAAAGTAAAATGATGGTTAAATTTCAAGATAATGTCTTTTAAAATTGCAAATAGTCTCTGAGTATTTTCGTGCAGGTCTGGCCAAAATGTTGTATAAGATGTGCACCATTTCAGCTAACCAAGTTGGAACTGTCTTGTGCAGCTGGTACCCAAAGCAGGTCTTGTAGTAGCGCTATCAGTATCATGACGTCATATCAACCAGGTGGAGTTGTTGTTATGGGGCCCCATCTTCTTCCTGGAAACTTCAAATGTCACTTCAGGAAAAACTCATTGTTCATTATGAAAAACTTAAACATTAATCATATAGACATATATAGACATATATATATATATTCAATGAAAGACATGATAGATGTATTCAATGAAAAGTATGATAGATATGAAGAAATGCAAAGATGTTTTCTAAACTCATATTTCTTTCTGTCCCATATCATGGCTCTTGACATGAGACAGAAACTCCAGAAACTCTGGGTTTTTCTCTTACCAACAGGCTTGGAATTGGAGAGGGACTGAGCCAGAGTCCAACTTCAAAACCAGCTTTATAAATTTAGAAATATGGTTTAATATTACTTACACAACCCATTCAGTTGTCTTGATATTTCCTATTGGGCAGGTATTTTTCCATCTGTCAGTATCCAAACATCCAGGGTCCCTTGAATTTTTCAAAAATGAGTGTTTTCCTGTGGAGATAAGAACAGAACACTGCCCCCATTTTATATGTTTTTCTTACCACCTGTATGAATATCATCGTTGTGGATGAGTTGTCATTTCTCCTTTCTAAGAGGTTTCTCCTCTTCAAATCGAAACTTTATTAATTTTGATGGTATCCACAATTTTTCTTCTCCTGTGGAAACAAGAGCAAAACCCCTTCCCCAACGTAGCACATCTCCTGGCTTCCACTGAGAGGTCAGCACATCTTTGAAATAAATCGGTTGATTTAGTTCAGCAGACTTTTCCATTATCCAATGTCTTTCTGCTGCTGTCGTTCCTTTCTCATTAGCGTTAAGAAAATTCAAGGTTAATAAAGCATTATGTAATCTATTTCTGGGGGTATTTTCAGTCCCTTTCTGTTTGTTCAGCATATCCTTTATAGTACGATTTGATCTTTCTATGACTGCCTGACCTGTAGGATTATTTGGTATACCTGTAATGTGTTTTATATTATAATAATCAAAAAAGCGTTTCATTTTCTTAGATACATATGCTGGACCATTATCTGTCTTTATTTGCGCAGGTATACCCATGATGGCCATAACTTCCAATAAATGTGTGATTACTGAATCAGCCTTTTCTGAGCTCAGGGCAGTAGCCCATTGAAAACCTGAATATGTGTCTATGGTGTGGTGTACATATTTTAATTTGCCAAATTCTGCAAAGTGGAACACATCCATCTGCCAGATTTCATTCCTTTGGGTGCCCTTTGGATTAGCCCCTGCAGGCAGTGGCGTTTGGTTATAGAAAGAGCAAGTAGGGCATTTCTTTACAATCTCCTTAGCTTGTTGCCATGTAATTGAAAACTCTTTCTTCAAACCTTTGCTATTAACATGATGTTTTTTATGAAATTCAGAGGCTTGTAGCACACTACCAATCAATAATTGATCAATTTCTGCATTACCTTGTGCTAGAGGACCTGGCAGACCCGTATGGGATTGGATGTGTGTTATGTACATAGGGCAAAGCCTGTTCCTGATCAAATCTTGAACCTGGAGGAACAATGAGGTTAGTTCAGTATCATCAGGTATAAATTCAGCAGTTTCAATATGTAAAATAACTCTTTCTGTGTATTGTGAATCTGTAACTATATTAATAGGTTCTTTAAAATCCCTTAGCACCATAAGAATGGCATATAATTCCGCCTTCTGGACAGAATTATACGGACTTTGTTCCACCTTATCCAAGTCTTCTGATTTGTAACCTGCCTTCCCTGATTTATTGGCATCAGTATAGAATGTACGGGCTCCAGTTATTGGAGCATCACGGACGATTTGAGGAAGAATCCAAGAAGTTCTCTTTATGAAGTTAAGCCGCTTGCTTTTTGGATAGTTGTTATTAATGTCTCCCAAAAAATTAGCACAAGCTCTTTGCCATGGTTCATTATCTTCCCATAATTTCTTTAGTTCATCAGCAGTGAAAGGCACTATAATTTCTGCTGGGTCTATGCCTGCTAGTTGACGAAGTCTCAGCTTGCCTTTTATAATTAACTCAGAGACTTTTTCCACATAAGTTTTCAGTTTCTTACTTGGTTTATGTGGTAAAAAGATCCATTCCAAAATAATATCATCTCTCTGCATTAAAATTCCTGTAGGAGAAATTTTTGATGGTAGTATGACGAGAATACAATCGAGCTCTGGATTCACCCTGTCCACATGTGCCTGTTGTAATTTTTCCTCAATCATTGTCAGTTCCTTTTCTGCTTCAGCTGTTAATTCTCTGGGACTGTTTAAATCCTTATCACCATCCAAGGTTTTGTTCAAATGAATTATTAGATCAGGTGTTATTCCAATAGCTGGTCATAGGCTGGAAATGTCTCCTAACAGTCTTTGAAAGTCATTAAGAGTCCGTAGGCTATCTCTCCTAATTTGTGCTTTTTGTGTCTTAATTTTTTGCAAACCTATTTTATAACCTAAATAATTAACAGAATCTCCCTTCTGAATATTTTCAGGAGCTATTTGCAATCCCCATTTAGGTAAAAGTATCTTTATTTCTTCAAACAGTCTGTTCAAGGTATCTATGTTTGAATCGGATAACAAGATGTCGTCCATGTAATGGTATACTATAGATTTAGGAAATTTCTTGCGTATTATTTGCAATGGTTGGTTCACAAAATATTGGCACAGGGAGGGGCTATTTAACATACCCTGGGGGAGAACGGTCCAGTGGAACCTCCTCGAAGGTTGAGAATTGTTATAAGTAGGCACTGTGAAGGCAAATTTTTCTCTATCTTCTTTTTGCAAAGGTATAGTGAAAAAACAATCCTTTAAATCAATAACTATGAGAGGCTATCCTTTTGGTAATACAGATGTCAAAGGAATTCCAGATTGCAGAGGATCCATAGGTTGATTAACCTTGTTGATAGCCCTGAGATCTGTCACCATTCTCCATTTACCTGATTTTTTCTTAACCACAAATACAGGAGAATTCCAAGGGCTGGTAGATTCTTCTATATGTCCAGCATCTAATCGTTCTTGTACCAGCTGTTCTAAAGCCTGTAACTTTTCCTCAGCTAAAGGCCATTGCTTTGTCCATATTGGTTTCTCAGTCAACCATTTTAGAGGCAAGGCTGTTGGTATCTCTGAAGGGACATCAATTGCTTGTTCTTGTACAGCCCGAATGGCCGGTTTTCTCCATTTGTAATATCTTTTAATATTATTCTCAGAAATATAGGCTCTAGATTTAGCAGGAATGTTAATTTCGGTATTCCATTGTTGTAATAGGTCACGACCCCATAAATTCATTGTGATATTGGCTACATATGGCTTTAATTTTCCTATTTGTCCCTCTGGCCCTATACATTCAACCCATCTCGTGCTCTGCCTTACTCGAGATAGGGTTCCAATTCCCAGAAGCTGAACATTTACATTCTGAAGAGGCCAATACGGATGCCAAGATTCTGGGGTAATGATACTTACATCAGCACCTGTGTCCAGGAGGCCAGTAATAAAAATGCCATTTACACACACTCTCAGTTTAGGTCTTTGATCATTTATAGAAGTTTGCCAAAACACACGTAACTTATCTTTCTGATCATTATTGCTTGTAACAGTAGGCATGGGGCTTCCTAATTGTCCTGATGAGGCACGTTCTCTGCAGAAACTGGATATGACTGAACCATGTTTGCCATGGGGGCCTGTGAGGCCCCCCCTCTCACGTTTCCCAGCTGTATCAGGTTGCCTTGTCTATCTCTTGTAGACCTGCATTCATTCTTCCAATGTCTGCCCTTTCCACATCTTCTACATAAACCTGAAGGCTGAGTCCTCCTATTTCTGTTATTTCTAGAAGATGCATTATTATTATTATTTCTGAAAGATGCATTATTATTATTATTATTTCTGAAAATCCGTTGTCTACAATTCCTTTTCATATGACCCATTTTTCCACAATTAAAACATTTGGTATTCTGGTGTCTCCTTTTACCATTGGAAATTGCTTCTTCTACCCATGCTTCAGTGCCATAATCAAATGTATCAACATAGAGTGTATGCAAGACCCATTCTTCCAACGGCGCTGATCTGAGCTTTAAAGGACCCAAAATCCTTTTGCATTCCACATTTGCATTTTCATAAGCCAAAGACTCAATCATTATACGTCTTGCTTCTGGGTCAGATATTCCTATTTGTACAGCCTTAGTTAATCTTTGTAAAAAGTCACTAAAGGGTTCTCTCTGACCCTGTTTAACTCTGACAAATGATTCCATTCTCTGTCCTGGGTCTTGTACCCTGTCCCAAGCCCTTAAGGCTGCTGTAGTACACATGGAGAGTGTGTTTTCATCCAAATTAGCTTGTTCCTGAGGATCGGAAAAGAGCCCTTCACCTAGAATTTGATCTAGGGAAATGTCAATTCCCTTCGCTTTTTCCTGCTGTTCTAAGAGTCTAGCCTCTTGCCTGAATAAGCATTTCCATTTCAATTGCGGTCCACTCTCGAGTACCGCAGAGCTCAGCTGGAGCCAGTCTGAGGGGGTTGCTCTGCTTGTCGTGGCCCAAGATCTTAGCATCTCTTTAACAAAAGAGGCTTGCATCCCAAAAGTCATGACAGCCTGTTTTATTTCCTTGAGATCATTCATACGCACAGGCTCCCATGTATCCTCCTTGATGACCCTAGGGTTTTTGGAACCAATCACCTTCTCTGTTGTTATTACTGGAAAGGCAGGTAGAGCTGTAGGTAGAGCTTTGTGGAAATTGTCCCGGAGAGACTTACCCACAGATGTAGTTAAAATTTGCCTTTCTACCCTTTGCTCTTCCTCATCAGAATTTAGAAATTCCTCAATCTTTTCAATTCTATTCACCATTGCCTTCTGCAATGTCTGAATCTCCTGTCCAGAATTATGTTCCAAAGCCTTCATTGAGGATTCTAAAGTATGAAGTTTGTCCGTTAGAGATAACATCTCATCTTTGGACATAATTTTTATGGCATAAACCGTGCCTTCTTGTATTGACAATCTTTCCGTCAATCTGTCATAAGCTTTAGACAAAATCCGATTGTCACATTCAGCAGTTTTGATTCTCTCAGTTAATATTTCATTTCCTACAGAAAGGGACTGAATCTTATGGTCCAGATCAGCTGTTCCCTCTTCCATAGTAATGAATTTCTCCTTAACATCAGCCTGAAGAACTTCAACCTGATTCTTGAGAAGATTGTTATCAGCCTGGAGAACTTCAAACTGATTCTCGAAAAGATTGTTATCAGTCTGGAGAACTCCAACCTGATTCTTGAGAAGATTGTTATCAGCCTGGAGAACTTCAAACTGATTCCTGAGAAGATTGTTATCAGCCTGGAGAACTTCAAACTGATTCTTGAGAAGATTGTTGTCATTCTCAATTGTTTTTAAGCGTTCAATCTCTACCTTAAGAATCCTGGATTCGTCTCGTAAAGACTTTATCATATTTCTATTATCAAACCATTTGGTGCCAATGAAAACTACGAATCCCAGAAGGATCCATATATGTGGGGTGATAGACACCTCTTGTAAAATCTCCCACATGGTACAATTAAAAAAATCATTAAATTCTTGAACAGTAATGTGTTCAGACATTTTATTTATAAAAGAAAATTTTTTTACCTGCAATGATCGGTTCCTGCCAGTGGTGGTCTCTGTGTTTTTGGAGCCTGTCCTAGAACTAGCTCTTGTAGACCAGGCTGGCCTTGAACTCACAGAGATCCGCCTGTCTCTGCCTCCCAAGTGCTGGGATTGAAGGCGTGCACTACCAAGGCCTGGCAGGCCTCAAACTCACAGAGATCTGCCTGCCTCTGCTTCCCAAGTGCTGGGATTAAAGGCGTGCTCTACCACTGCCTGGCCGGCCTCAAACTTGTGATCCTCCTGCCTCTGCCTCCTTCAGCAAATCCTACCGGCGTGCGCCACCACAACCGGCCAAGTCACTTTGTAACAGACCAAATCTGACACTGTGGCAGCTTTTGTTGCAAAACCGCAAGTACTTGAGCTTCTGCTAATTCAGGCAGTGGGGTTCCGCTGCAAAACTTAGCCAAGGCAGGCAGAATGGGCCTGTGTCGCCTAGTGTGTCTCGGACTCGGCACTGGGGCCGGAGTCACGAACTGAAAAACAGCACCCGGGAGGGTGCTGTGTTAGCTAGCGGGCTACCTGCTTGAGTCGGGGGCAAAATAGCCCCACGTTGGGCGCCAAAATGTAGCGGCGTAAACGAATGCAGACAGAGTGTAAAAATATATATATAGCTTTAATGTAGAAATAGACTTACAGAACCACCGTTCCCGCGGAGACCAGGAAAGCAGAAGCGAAGCGCTTGGAGCTTACTCGCCAAATTTATAGGCAGACATTAGCCCGAGGCGAACACGCCCCTTAAGGGGCGGGACTTATCCCTACAGGAGAGATTGTTAGCTAAAGTGTGAGATGAAATAAGCCCTTTTCCTCTCCAAGGTGCTTTTGGTCAGAGTGTCCTGCACAGCAGCAGAAAGCAAGCTGAACATGCGGCCATTTTCTTGAGCCCCCAGACCCATTTTAAACACTGCTACTAGACTCTGTGAGTCCTGGGGAAAGAAGTGCTGTGGGATTTGCTGGCAGATTCTATTTGGTTTTCACAGTGTGATTTACACCACTCTGAGCTTTAGGTTTGGTGGAAGCTGGACATTGACTAGCGCTGTGGGTACATTGTGAGAAGTTTATTAGTCAGGAGATGGTTAGGTCAGACAGAAAGTGAAGCGATTGGCCTAAGGACCTACGATAGCTCAAGATTATTTTGGTGACACATTTTTTACAACTGTGATTTTTGTCTTTTCCTTTCTTTTTAAATCCGTGGTTTCACTCTAGCAAAGTCTGACCTTGAACCCTTCATGAACCCCATGTTCCTCCTGAACTCAATGCAATCCTCCTGCTTTAGTCTTCTGGGTGTTTTATTTATATGCATGAGTCTCCATGCTCCAGAGCTGTGATGGTCTAGTCAGCTGGGGCCACGCAGTCCACAGGATGAATATGGCTTCATCAGAGAACTGGATCACATTTTCATAGTGGTCTTTCTTTAATCCATTACTTTGTTATTTAATGTGTGTGTGTGTGTGTGTGTGTGTGTGTGTGTGTGTTTTGCTTGCATGTATGTCTGTGTGATGGTGTCTGGTCCCACAACTGAAGTTACAAACATCTGTGATCTGCTACATGGGTGCTGGGAATTGAACCTGGGTCCTCAGGAAGAGCAACCAGTGTTCTTAACTGCCGAGCCATCTCTCCAGCCTAGTGTATTTATTTTATTATATTTATAATATTTTATTATATATGTTATTGTATTATATTTCTATTTGTAGTATAATCTCCAACCTTGTTTTTATTATCTTTTCTAATCTTATGAACTTTATTATTTAAAAAACTTGCAAATAAAGAAAAACACTATGTACCAAAATTAACCAGAGCTCATCTGTAGAACTCAGTGAACTTGAGTTGGCACTCAGAATGGAAGCTCTTTCCCGTTTTCGTTATCAAATGTGACAGGACTAGAACTAGAACACAGTTAACGTTGTGTCCTCTTATAACTTGTGATCACTATCTGTAGGTGGAGACTGCTCGTTCGTTTCCCAGACGCCCAGATTCCAAGTTAATCACACAGAAACTATATTAATTAAAACACTGTTTGGCCTATTAGCTTAGTTATTAATAGTTATTAACTAACTCTTACATCTTGAATTAACCCATTCCTATTATTTTATATTTTACCATGAGTCTCATGGTTTACCCATAAGGTTCCTGGGCATCTGTCTCCTTCAGTGACTACATGGCATCTCTCTGACTCTGCCTACTCTTTCTCTGTAGTTCTCTTCCAGCCTGATTATATCTGCTCTGCTATCGGCCACCAGTGGAGGTAAAAAATTCACAGCATACATTACTGCCCCTTTTCTGTCTAAATAAAAGGAAGGTTTTAACTTTAACATAGCAAGCTTACATAAAACAGTTATCAAGCAAGAATTATAGTTACAATATTTATATCTACTTTGTCTTTTATTGTAACTAAGGAAACCTATGATTATAACTAGGTTGAAGATTATCTGTTCTTCAACTCCATCAAAAACTCCAAAAGGATATAATATTACCTAGGTAAACAGGACGTACATTTTAAGCAACTTCCAAAACTCTAGAATTGACAGAGACATCTCACTGCCTGGACAGTCACCCAACGTTCTATACTATTGGAGCATCCATCTTTAGCCCACAGGCCCATAGTATCAGGCAGACTTTTCCATGAAGCAGGAAATCTGAAGATCTCTTATGCCTTATAATGGGCAAGTCCATCAGTTGCTTTCTTCTGTGCTCTGGAAAATGTCTGGCATTTCTCTTATGAAGCAGGAACCCTGAAGAACTGCCTCACCTTATTTAGGTAACTTCAGCAGACATTTCTCTGTGAGTCCTGCATGTCCAAGTTCATACAGCATACCATCAAGCAGTAAAGGCAAGAGCAGTTTCTTGCCCAAATGGCTAACCAATGCCATAAGGAACCTCTTCGATGCCCACCATCCTCTTGAAGTATATTGGTGCTTCCAGAAGTAGATGTGTCTCATTGTTGAGAAAAGTCCTAATTTCTTAAAACATTTTAAATGCCATATTCTATTAGTCTTTGAAAAGTTTGAAGAATACATATCCATCTGAAATATATCTCTATACATCTAGAAAACCTAACTAACATGACTACAAGCTTGACTATTATAGATGACTGTCTATTAACCTATATTTCTTAATTATACATTACATTTTTAAATAATCTGCACAAGCACAATACCTTAATCAAGAGTAGATAGCCGGGCGGTGGTGGCGCACGCCTTTAATCCCAGCACTCGGGAGGCAGAGGCAGGCGGATCTGTGTGAGTTCGAGACCAGCCTGGTCTACAAGAGCTAGTTCCAGGACAGGCTCCAAAACCACAGAGAAACCCTGTCTCGAAAAACCAAAAAAAAAAAAAGAGAAATATACATATAACAAAATTGACCTTAAATTTGTATCAATATATCAAAGCCCATACCATTGCAAAGTATTAATCTTTATATAATATCTCTCCCCCTTTAAATGTAACCAAACATTTATAAACAGTATTTGGGAATTGGGTATAGTTCTCTACAAACTGCTTCCTGCTTTTTGTTGGGTGAAGTATTTTAGGGTGTTCATAGCAGTCTTTTGGGGGGGGGTCTTGTTCCATCAAAACCACATTAGTCTGGAAGGAACCCACAGGTTCTCATCCTCTGTGGAAACAAAAGCAGAACCTCTTTTCCAAAGCAACATATCCTTAGACCCAAATTTTGAAGTCAAGATACCTTTAGCTTAGCAGCCAGTACAATGAAATGTCTCTCTGTACTTAGCTCATTCAAAGATAACACAATAATATATATAATCCAGACTCTGTATATTTTCCATTTTTACGTGACTTATTTTTCTTTACTCCTTTAATCTGTGACTGTCTGTACTCTTTTATATTGCTTTTACTATCTCTTTAAAGACTTTACTTCTTTTTATAACTCTATACTCTTCTCCTCTCTCCCAAGCCTAGGTACATTTTTTAAACACATTGTGTCTCATTTAGAGGCCTTTTATGTCTGAATCTGTCCCATTGTGTATCTGCAATCCTTTTCTGTCTAGGAGCACTTCTTAAAATGCTAAGCAGTGTGGCTAAGACTAAGGCTACTTTGCCTTTTGACTCTGCCCATCCAACATGGTGGAGGTCTGTTCACTGCCTCTGAGATTGCTGGGTGGGAGCTGTCCTCACCACCTCAACTCTGGGTAGCATGGTGCAGCATATATACCCTTTCTATCTGAGTAAAAGCTAAATCTGCCATACAGCACACTGCGTGGCCTGGAAATATCTCTGTGTATGGTGGTAGGAATTCGCCATGCTCTCCTGCCTATGCATGCCTAACAGACCCGATCCCACTGCCTGCCCAGGTGGGGAGTGCTAAGCTGTGGGCATGGTCTCAGCTACTTTCCTCCTGACCCCGAGTGGGCACACAAGCACCCAGACCCGAAGTGGGTGGCAGGCATCAGTCCCAAAAGTTTGGGTTCCAATCTGTAGGCAAAGGCTGCTCATTCATACTGACTGCCCAGACCCTAAATAATCACACAGAAACTGTAGTAATTGTAACACTGTTTGGCCAATAGTTTAAGTGTATTTCTAGATAGGTCTTACATCTTAGATTAACTCATTTCTATTATTTTGTATTTTACCATGAGGCACGTAGTTTACTGGTAAGGTTCCTGGGTATCTGTCTCCTTTGATGGCTATATGGCCTCTCTCTGACTCCACCTACTCTCTCTCTCTCTCTCTCTCTCTATATATATATATATATATGTTATATTCCAGCCTGGCTAGTCTGCCCTGCTATAGGCCACCAATGGTAGTAAAACATATAGCATACAGAGGGGAATCCCACATCAATTACCTGCCCTCAGACCCTCTCATTCCCTGATGGTTAGCCTTTTTGGTTCTTTTTTATATTATACTGAACCTACATATACATTCATTTACATTTATACATATATCATTGCTAGATTCTGAGTATGAGAACATGTAGATTGTTTCTTTCTGAGATCGTGATCTTGCTTAGAATCATACAGCCTGGGTCCATTTTCCTGGAATGTTTTAACTTCATTTTTCTTTAGAACAGAGTAGTATTCATACCACATTTTCATTATCCATTCATCTCTTGACAACTAGGTTGATTCAGATTCCTTGCTATACTGATAAAACAATAAACATGAATGTACAATATCTCTATGGTAAGGTACAGACTCCTCTGGCTATATGACCAGGAGTGAAATAGCTGGGTCATATGATAGTTCTATTTTTCATTTTTTGAGGAATATACAGACTGACTTCCATAATGGCTGTATTAATTTGCAGCCCCACCAACAATAAATAAGGGTTCCTCTCTGTCCACAGCCTCTCCAGCCCCTGTTGTCAGATTTCTTGATGACAGCCATCCTCACTGGGGTGAGCTGGTATCTCAGAGTAGTTTAATTTGTGTTTCCCTGATAGCTAGGGATATTGGAAACTTTTAAAAATAGTTATTTGGTTCCAGACATGGTGGCACACACCTTTAATCCCTGCACTTGTGAGGCTGAAGCAGGTGAATCTCTGTGAGTTCATGACCAGCTTGGTCTACATAGTAAGTTCCAGCCAAAGCTACAGAGTGAGCGCTTGTCTCTAAGGTTCTGGCCATTCGTGCTGGCATTTCTGTAGTAATAAGAGCGGCGGGGCTGCATCCCCAGCACCCCGGCAGCCTGGCTAGCTTATGCTCCGAAATAACAACACACAAACTGTATTCATTTAAACACTGCTTGGCCCTTTAGCTCTAGCCCTTACAGGCTAATTCTCACATCCCGATCAACCCATCTCTAATAATCTGTGAGCACCGGTCTTACCGGGAAAGGTTCAGCATGTCTAACCTGGCGGCTTGCTTCATCGCGTGCGTCTGCCCGGGAGAGCAGAGCATGGCATCTCTCTGAGGCGTCTGCTCCCGAGAGGAGAGCTGTGGAGTCTGAGCTCACTTCCTCTTCCTCCCAGCGTTCTGTTCTGTTTACTCCTCCCACCTATCTTCTAACCAATGAGAGCCAAGCAGTTTCTTTTTATTTAACCAATGACCTTCCTCTATCACATTTCCCTTTGGAAACTGTCTATTTGCTCTTTAGTGATTGGCAGTTTTATTTCCTTGTTAATTAATTTCTGCAATTCTTTGTAAATTCTGGCCTGAACTGTGACTGGTAAGGATTTTCTTCCATTATGAAAGTTGTTAATTCTGATAATTGTTTCCTCTGCTCTACATAACCTTTATTTTCCTGTAGTTCTGTTTGTTGATACTTGGGGTTAGTTCCTATGCTGCTGGTGTCATTTTAAGAGTTCTGAGCTGGGCAGTGATGGCACACAGCTTTAATCCCAGGACTTGGGAGGCAGAGGCAGGTGGATCTCTATGAGTTTGAGGCCAGCCTGGTCTACAGAGTGAGTTCCAGGACAGGCTCCAAAAAGCTATACAGAGAAAACCTGTCTTGAAAAAAAATGATAAAATAAATAAAAAATTTTAAAGCTCTGGTTGTACAGCCCTTACTGTCCTGAAACTTGCTATGTAGACCAGGCTGGCCTCAAACTCACAAGATATCTGCCTGCTTATATATCTGTGATTAGAAGCATGGCCAACTTTACCAGCTCCATTTGTTGACTAGGCTACCTTTTTTCCAAATTATGTTTTTGTCTTATTAGTCAAATGTTAAGTGAGCATAGTTTTGCAAATTTTAGTTGTAGGTTCTCTATCCCATTTCATCTGTCTGTCTGTCTGTTTCATCCCAGGACCAGGCTGTCTCTATCACTCTAGCTCGATGGCATAATTTGAAGGCAGGTGTTGTTATACCTCCAGCAGGTATGTTGTTACTCCCTAGGAGTACTTTAACTATTTGTATCTTCCATGTCCCATGTGCCTCTTATATTGTTTTTTTCTAGCCCATGAAGTATGACATGGGACTTTTGATAGGTATTGCATTCATCCTATATATTAATTTTTCAGTATATATCATTAAAATATTGATTTATGCCTATTCAGAAATATGGAATGTTTCCCCTTTATTGAATATCTTCTGTGATTTCCTTTCTCAGTATCTTGAATTTTTAGTGTAGAGTTCTTTTGTTCTTTTTTAAAAAACTCATTTATTTGTGTATTTATATATATGAGTACTCTGTCATGCACACCAGAAGAAGGAATCCGATCCCATTGTGAATGGTTGTGAGTCACCATGTGGTTGCTGGGAACTGAACTCAGGACCTGTGGCAGAGCAATTGAGAGCTCTTGATTACTGAGCCATCTCCAGCCCCGAGGTCTTTCACTCTTCAGCTAAATATTCCTAAATACTTAATTTGGGCAGAGATACTTGGAATGGGATTTTTTCCCTAGTTTCTTTCTCCGAGGGTAGACTGTTAGTACAAATGAGTGCTACTCTAGAGACAAATGAAAACAAAAGCACCTCTTACCAGAAGCTCTGGGATGCAACCATTGCAGTTTATAGCAATGAATCCTCAAATTAAAAATCTGAGAGATGGGCGCTGGAGAGATGGCTCAGTGGTTAAGAGCACTGACTGCTCTTCAGAGGAACCAGGAGACCTGACACCCTCACACAGACACACATGCAGGCAGAAAACCAATGCACATAAAATAATAAAAATAAATTTAAAAATTCTGAGAGAAGGTAGGGAACCCTGACTGCTCTTTGGACTGGAGAGGGAGGGGGAGAGGAGTTTGGGGGAGGGAGAGAAGGGTGGGAGGAGGGGGAGGGAAATAGGAGGCTGGGAGGAGGCGGATACATTTTTTTTTCCTTTTCCCAATTTTAAAAAAAAAATTCTGAGAGAAAGTTGATGCACACTTTTAATGCCAGCTAATCCCAGAACTTGGGAGTCTGAAGCAGGTGGTTCTCTGTGGGTTTGAGGCCAGCCTAGTCTACAGAACTAGTTCCAGGACAGCCAGAGCTACAGGGAGAAACCCTGTCTAGAAAAACAAAACAAACAAGAAACCCCCCAAGAGACATGAAGTAATGTAATGATGAACCGTCAAGGCTTTCAGAAAGCAAGCAACTAACCCTAAACATAGTAGACAGCAAGAAATAATGCAGACTAGGGAAGAAAGAAATGAAATTGAGATTAAAAGGACAGTACACAAAATCAAAGAGCTGGTTTTTTGAAAAAGTTAGTAAGATAGACAACTTTTAGCTAATCTGACAAGAAGAGAAGACAGAAGTTAATAAAATTGGAGGTCAAAGGGTGTCGCTACAGTAACCTCCAATGATTCCGAACATCCTTAGAAATTACTGTGAAAGACTGGACTCTGAAAAGCTGGATAACTCAGGAAATTTTCTCAGCTCATATCATCTACCTAGATTAAGCCCTAAAGATACAAAAAAACCAAACCCAAAACTCAAAACAGACCCTACAAGCGTGAGATTAAGCTGTTTATAAAAACCTTTGCTCGCAGAAAAGCCCAGGATCAGACAGATTCACTGCTGACTTTTATCAGACTTCCAAGGAGAACTTCCCACCAAGTCCTCTTAACTTGTTCCATAAGACAGAAAGTGAAAGCCGGGCATGGTGACACACGCCTGTAGTCCTAGCACGTGGAAAGCAGAAGCAAGCAGAACTCTGTGAGTCTGAGGTGCAGCCTGGTCTACATGGTGAGTTCCAGGACAGCCACAGCTGCAAAGAGAGGCCATTCCTCAAAACAAACAAGACTGCAAGGTGAAAGAGCTACTAAATTCCTTCTGTGGAGCCTGTGCGGTCTTGTTACAGAACCAGATAAAGACACTGCAGAATACAGAATGCAAAGTATTTTAAACTTGTTCTTCCTGTGTTTTCCCCGAGCTAGTTGCAATCTACAGGTGCTGTCAAGCTGATCTTACTTTTTCTAGCAAGGATACTTTAGGTAGCTTTGTGCGCTTTCTGTTGCATCTATTGCTCTGATTATTCTTTTATAATTTAAAAACATTTTTCTTCTATTTTGAGATAGTTTATTTTTAAAAGATTTACTATATATACTGTGTTCTATCTACAGGCCAGAAGAGGGCGCCAGATCTCATTACAGATGATTAGGAGCCACCCTGTGGTTGCTGGGAATTGAACTCACAGAACCTCTAGAACCTGTGAGCCATCTCTCCAACCCCGAGACAGAGTCTTATGTAGCCCAGGTTAACCTAGAACTCTGCATTCTCCTGATCTCCCGCCTACATCACCCAAGTGCTGGGACTCCAGTCGTTTGCCACAGGAGAGACATAGTTATCACCCTTTCTCTCTCTGTTAAACAGTGTGAGCACAAGCACCAACTCACAGCACTATGTGAAGGTCAGAGGAGACTCCTGGAGTCAGCTCTTCTTTCACCATATGGGCCCTGGAATCTAACTTGGTCGTTATGCTTGGTGGCCTTACCCACTGAGCCCTCCCTCTCCCTTGATGCTCAAAAGTGCTCCAGAGGATGCAGAGGATGCCCTTCTGAGCTGTCACTTGCATTAGTTTTTATTTGGAGAGAATTGTAGGTTCATATATACAGCTGCAAAAAGATTTCGTGTGCCCTTCACCCCACTTTACTCAACGGCAGAACTTACATAGCATGAAACAATATAATTGTTACACCCAAAGTCCAGATCCCCAAAATATCCCCCACGAGACCGTATTTGATGCAAAAGCAGAGTCTTTATTTTGAGTTAACTTTGGCCTCCGAGTCCATCCGGAGCAGCACTGGAGGCAGCAGCAGCAGCAGAGCAAGAGAGACCCCAGCAGTGCTGGGATGGGGTTTTTATAGAGGGGAAGGCTTGGGGAGGAATCCATGGTGTCAGTTCAGGGAGAGGTCAGGCCTCTAGACTAGAGGTTACAGTTTTCCTACTCAGGGCTTGGTTGGCTTTTCCTGCTCGGGGATTGGTTGGTTTCTCTCAGGGGCTGATTTCAGGCCAAACTGTGTTTCCCTCTCTGATCCTTTTTATCTTTTAGGCTCTAATTTTAGGACCAGGGAGAATTTCTTTAACAGGCTCTGGTTCTAGGGAGAAAGTGTGTTCCTTTGGCTCTGGTTTCAGAGTCAGGGTATTTTTCTCTGTCTGTCTCGGGGTTCAGGGATGAAGTGTTTCTTTCGCTGGCTTAGCTCCCAGATCCAGGATATATTTCTTTCACTGACTCTGGGTTCAGTCCCAGGGTGTTCAAGGATTGTGCTATGTCTACAGATCTGCAGGGCCCGAGGCTCGCAATAACAACCAGGAAATTAGCATTGATTCATTCATCCAAGCTTACCTAGATTTTACCAGTTTTATAATGCTCATTTGTGTATAGTGTAGTGGCATTTCATTTGTATTTTAATAAATAAAGCTTGCCTGAAGACCAGAGAGTGAAACAGCCACACTGAACAGCCTTACAGACCAGGCAGGGGTAACACACACCTTTAATCCCAGTAGCCACACTAGTTGCCATAGAAACCAGGCAGCGCACATTTGTAATCCCAGCCCTATAAAACGGGAGGAGACAGCTCTCAGACCCAGTCTCATTCTGAGATTCCTGGAGGCAGTATCCCCATTTTGGACTGAGGTAAAGGTAAGAGCCAGTGGCTGGCTCCTTTACTTTTCTGACCTTCAGGTTGAACCCCAGTTTCTCGCTCTAGTTTTTATTAATTGTGCTTCATATAGGTATTTAGATCTCTGTGATTTTATCACATTTTAGATTTGTGTAACCACCCCTAGGTTATGAGACTGAAGAGTAATCACCACAGGCTACCCAATGTTACATTTAACCCCTGGCAACCACTAACCTGTTATATGATTTTGTCCTTTGAGAATGTTTTATAATCAGAATCATTTTATACACATACACACACATATGTAAAAAATACTTTTTTGTGTGTTTGTGTTTTATTGAAAGTAATTCCCTTGGGCTGGTGAGATGAATTAGTGGGTAAAAAACTGCTGCTAAGACGGATGACCTGAGTTAACCCCCAGGACCCATATGGTAGATGGAGGAGGTACCTGGACCGTGGCTTATGTACACACACACACACACACACACACACACACACACACACACACACAGTCCTGGTTAGTTTTATCTGTTTGATTCAAGCAAGAGTTACCAGGGTAGTAGGGTTAAGTTGAGGAATTACCTCCATCAGATTGTCCTGTAGGCTGTTTTCTTGATTTAATGATTTGTGTGGGAGTACCTAGCTCTCTGTGTATGGTGCCACCCCGGGCTGGTGGTCTTGGGTTTTATAAGAAGTAAGCTGTTGCTTCAGTTGAGGGACATCTGTGTTGTTTCCAGGTGCTGGCTATTACAGATAGTGCCACTGTGAACACAGCTGAGCAGATGTCCTTGTGGTGTGAGTGTGCTCAATGTCCTTTATGGCTAGAATCCACTTATGAGTGAGTACATACCATATTCATCTTTTTGGGTCTGGGTTACCTCACTCAGGATAGTGTTTTCTATTTCCATCCATTTGCATGCAAAATTCAAGATGTCATTGTTTTTTACCGCTGAGTAGTGCTCTAATGCGTACATATTCCACACTTTCTTTATCCATTCTTCCATTGAGGGGCATCTAGGTTGTTTCCAGGTTCTGGCTATTACAAATAATGCTGCTATAAACTTTGTTGAACAAATGCTTTTGTAGTATGATAGAGCATCTTGGGTATATTCCCAAGAGTGGTATTGCTGGATCCTGGGGTAGATTGATCCCGAATTTCCTGAGAAACCGCCACACTGCTTTCCAAAGTGGTTGCACAAGTTTGCATTCCCACCAGCAATGGATGAGTGTACCCCTTACTCCACAACCTCTCCAGCAAAGGCTATCATTGGTGTTTTTGATTCTAGCCATTCTGGAGAATTCTCAACAGAAGAAGTTCAAATGGCCAAAAGACACTTAAGGTCATGTTCAACCTCCTTAGCGATCAGGGAAATGCAAATCAAAACAACTTGTTTTTTGTTTCTTAAGACAGGGTCTCTCTATGAAGTCCTGACTGTCCTGGAATGAGATACGTACACCAGGCTGGTCTCGAATTCACTGAGATCTGTCTGATCTGTGTCCCAGTGGTTGGCACTAAAGGTGTAAAGGCTTTCATCATTGTACTTGGATGAGAGAAACATAGACTGGGTTTTGAATCTGGAGCCTTCATGTACACGTGGCAAACATTCTACCACAAGCTGCATGAATAGCTCAGAAATGGGGGAAAGAATGTTCCCTCTTAGATTCCAGCCAGCAATGAATGGTCAGTTTCTCTATAGTCTCACCAGTTTATGTCCTCCTCTTTATCATCATCATTTTAGTGCTGGGAATTGAAGCCAGGGTCTTACACACATTCTACCACTGAGATATTATGGAGTTTGAGACCACTGTGAAAAGGCCCCCCAGACTCAGTTTAGATTATAGTTAGCTAGATTTATTAAAACTGCTGAACAGGGTCAGAGTCTCTAATCCAACGCAGAGATGTGCCGCCCAGGAGTGAGTGAAGGTTTAAAGGAGAAAACCACAATTACTTCATTTCTGTAGAGTTTCCAGCTCCACAGGAACGGCCTCACTCCCCTGCACACAGTGAAAGTGGATTCACAGAAGGCAGAGCAGGCAGGCAATCATTTCCCAACACTTGCCCAATTCAGGGATTTAGAATGGGGGCCTAGCACAAAGTGGAGTTTTCCTTAGCCATCACAATATACCTATTGCTTCATTTCTTTCCTTTTTAGCCGAACCATTTTCGCAGGTCTATAGTGATAGCACATTGTGAGGTATATTTATTAATTTATTATCATTATTGGTTTGGTTTGGTTTTTTTGTTTTTGTTTTTGGCATGCAGTCTAGGCTAGCCTGGAGCTCACCATCCTCCTG
Source organism: Microtus oregoni (assembly GCF_018167655.1). NCBI lineage: Eukaryota > Metazoa > Chordata > Mammalia > Rodentia > Cricetidae > Microtus > Microtus oregoni. The sequence goes on along the minus strand of NW_024543830.1, from coordinate 1,893,643 downwards.
CCTCAGCTTCCCAAGCCCTGGGAATACAGGTGTGTGTCAGGCCCTGGCTTGCAATGCTTGGTTGTCTGGCACTGAGCTGTGACTTTTCCAGTTCTCCGTGCACTTTATCCGCAGGTCTTTCCTCAGGTGTCTAAGTCTCCGTCCTCTCCGCTGTGACAGGTCCCCAAGTCTGTCCTACTGAAGGACCTGCACGGAGTGACACTTGCTTTGACTGCCGCTTAGCGATAAGAAACCCCTAGGGCATCAGAGCTGCAATCCTTTGGCTGTCTGTGTGGGAGCTTCCAGAGAGAACCGAGGGGTGCAGCCTCGGCTCAGCCTTGGGGGTGGGGTCCTGGACCAAATAAAAAGGGAGAAAGAAACCAACTGAGCGCCACCATTGCCCTTTCTCTGCTTTCTGTTCTGTTGAGACAGAAGCCAATGGCCTTCTGCACCCACGCCTTCCCTACCAAGGTGGCTGCATGCCCTGAGCCACAGGCATTGCTTCTTGTGAGGTATTTCACTATAGCATCAAGAGAGTAGCTAACACAGAAAACTAGTATGGGAATGGGGTCTCTACTGTGGCTTCCTGACCTCATGGCATTGCTAATCCCACTGGTCGAGGTAAGACCACTACCACAGTTTAAAGCTAAATTTGAAGCAAGCTTTAATAAAACACTGGTCAGGGGGGATGGGCTCTGGTCAGGTCCATACCTGGGTTTCCAGGAAATGGCCCAAGTCACATTTTGCAGGGGTTAAGAAGGCAAAAACATAATTCACTGCATTTCTCATGAGGTTCAATCAGAGGCAAGGACACATCAGTACTTATTTCCTCTTCCCCCCATCCTGCCCTCATGTAATCAAGCACATCGGTGCAGACGGGCCAAACAGACTTTTTAGGGGAGTGAAAAACATGTGACTTGTTATCTCCCAAAAAACAACAGCCTCCAGCATTTCAGGAATTTTCTGTCCTTGGGCGAGGAGCTGCAGAGCGGAGGCATTTTTGCTTCATGGATCTCTTAGGCATAGTCATTAAAACTTAAAATGTAACTTTGGCTCTCACAGTAGGTAGGTATGCTTGCTCCATGGAGAACTGTTTTGTGGAGGATTGTACAAGAGTTTGGAGCTGTGAGCTCGGAAAGCCCCGGAGTGCTGTAAGCAGGGGTAAATGGGCCCTTCTAGGGGGTTCAGGTCTAGAGAGAATGCCAGTCGAAATGCAGGCAGTAGAGGCTGTGCTCCTGAGACTTTGGAGGGAACAAAGCCTCTGTAGGAAGTAGGTTAGAGGCCATTCTTATTTTCCCTGCCGTAGGATCTGACTGTGTTCCAGCCCGCGTCCTAAAAATCTGAGGCTGGATTCAAAAGTAATGGACCAAAATGTTGGATAAAGGAAATTTCAAAACGGCGTACTGTTTGCTACAGTTACTACTCGGTGTTCTCAGCCGTGTTTCTTTGTCTGCGGCACAGTTACTACTTGGAGTTCTCAGCCGTGTTTATGCGTGGGGTGGGGAGAGCAGAGCAGGAAGAAGGGAGAAATGCTCACTTGCGGCTTGGTGAGGAGAGGTGTGGGTCAGTTCAAGTGCAGACAAAGGTTGTGGACAGGCGGGCATTTGATAAAGAGATTAGCGTGACGACAGAGAACTTGCCTTCTGCCCCGGGATAATAGCCCCCATGTATTTGAATTCTTGTTCATTAGGGAGTGGGGCTACTTGAAATTAGGAAGTATGTCCTTGTTGGAATAGGTATGGTCTGGCTGACTCTGGTTAAGAGCAGGACTGCTCTTCCAGAGGACCCAGGTTTGATTCCCAGCACCCACATCAGGCAGCTCACAGCCACCGGGATCTCACATTTCTGGCCTCTTTGGCATCTTCATGCCACATGCTCACACATACATAATTAAAAATAAAAAAATTTAAAACCCAAAACAGCTGAGCTTGCTGATTACTGACATTCCTTCATAGAACAAGAGGGTAAGGAAGGCCATTGGAAATCACCTGAGTGTTCGACCAGTTGTACACAGTTCTTCCCTAACTGCGTGTAGTCTCGATGTCTTAGGGAGAAGCTTAAATATATAGGCTGGGGAAGAGGAGAGAGAGGGAGTTTCACCTTTGTAGCTGTGGTGAGGCTGTTGTACATAGTGGGTGAAGAGTTGCCAGTACAGCTGCTGTTTGGCCATATACACTCCTGTCTGTAACCCTCCACCTAAACTGTCATCAATGCAGTAAACTCACTGCTTCCCCAGGGTGAACTCTGGTGAAATCAAGCATTGGTTTGTACTTGGGACCTTATGAGGAGGAGAGATAATACCCACCCTTGCCCCAAGGAGAAAATTCTCACAACAAGTAGCAAATTTATTTGATAATGTTCCTGTGTCTTGTGCTATTAAAAAGGAAAGAAAACCACCAAGTAGAAGAAAATGTTAAAAGTATGCAGAAATGAAAATATTCTAGTAAAAAGGAATTTTTATATAAAGATTGAGATGGGTAAATGTTTTTAACAGAATGGTACATTGTAGCGGAGGATTTCTTTCCTACCTGCCAGTTCCCAAATAACCACTCTGAGGCTTAATATTAGTTAGAAACTGTTTGGCCTGTTGCTCAGGCTCATCATTAACTAGCTCTTACAACTTAAATTAAACCATTTCAATTATTTTATATTTTACCACAAGGCTCATGGCTTCTTACCTCCCATCTTGCTTCCCCAGTGGCTGCTGGCATCTTCCTGACTCGGCCTTCTTTTTCACTTTATCCTTGCTTGGATTTCCTATCCGGCTGTATTCTGCCTGGTTATTGACCAAATGAGCTTCTTTTTAAACCAATGGTAATAAAACATATTCATAGCATACAGAAGGACATCCCATATCATCCCTCCTTTTTTATCAAATTAAAAAGGAAGGTTTTAACTTTAACATAGTAAAATTACATATAACAAAATGGCTATCAAGTAAGAATTAGTGTTGTTGGTGGGCAGGGGCCCTTGTTTGTCCCAGCTGCTCTGCTAGCTTACATCCAAAATAATCACACAGAAACTGTATTTATTTAAACACTGCCTGGCCCATTAGTTCTAGCCTCTTAATGGCTAACTCTCACATCTTGATTTAACCCATTTTTAATAATCTGTGTAGCACCACGAGGTCATGGCTTACCGGGAAAGTTTCTAACCAGTGTCTGTCTCAGGCAGGAGCTTCATGGCATCTGCCACACTGCCCTTCTTCCCAGCATTCAGTTCAGTCTACTCCACCTACCTAAGTGCTGCCCCATCAAAAGGCCAAGGCAGTTTCTTTATTCAGCCAATGAAAGTAACACATAGACAGAAGAACCTCCTATACTAAATTAGTTTCAATATTTAGTTTATTTATATTTGACAAAATTAAAATACTCTATCATCTATCCTACCTTTGATGAATTTTTTTAATATTTATTTATTATGTATACAATATTCTGTCTGTGTGTATGCCTGCAGGCCAGAAGAGGGCACCAGACCCCTCTACAGATGGTTGTGAGTCACCATGTGGTTGCTGGGAATTGAACTCAGGACCTTTGGAAGAGCAGGCAATGCTCTTAACCTCTGAGCCATCTCTCCAGCCCCTCTATTCTATCTTTGTAAGTCTAAAGTTTCGTATCTAATTTATCTTTTATCATAAGTAAGGAAAACTGTAATTATAACTATCTAGTCTTCAACTTCATCAAAGACCCAAGAAGGATATTATATTACTTAAGTAAACAGAAGGTGCATTGTAAGCAACTTCTAAAACTCTAGCATAGACAGAGACATCTGGCTGCCTGCACAGCCACCCAAAGTTCTTCTGTAACATTGGGGCATCCACCTTTAGCCTACAGGCCCATAGTAACTGACAGACTTTTCAGTGAAGCAGGAAATTTGAAAGACTGTTCTGCCTAATTTGTCAGTCATTTTTCTCTGGATCCTGCAGCTTCTTCTGTGAAGTAGGAACCCTGAAAGACCATGGTAATCATATGGGGATTCTGAGAAAATTTAGAACTATGGTTAAATCTTGAAGTCTGTGAGTCTGCATCATCTCAGCCTCAAAGCTGTTCTGGATGTTGGATCATCTGGGTCATCACTCCGCTCCCATTGGAGCACTTAGGGGGTCTTGCTTGCTCAAACTGTACATATTAGTGTGGGAGGAATCCACAGCTTTTCAAAAAGGAACCTCTTTTCCAAGCAACATATTCTTAGACCCAAATTTTGAAGTCAAGATACCTTTATGTTGGTCTAACTTAGCAGCCCCCACAATTAAATGTCTCTCTGTAGTTAGCTCATTAAGAGTCAAAAAATTAAGAAAACACAATAGTATACATAATCCAAACTCTCTGTATATTTTCCATCTTTATGTGGCTTTTCTATGTTACTTTTATTGTCCCTTTAAAGACTTTATTATTATTATTACCATTATTTGGCTTTTCGAGACAGGGTTTCTCTGTGTAGCCCTGGCTATCCTGGAACTCAACTCTGTAGACCAGGTTGGCCTTCTACTCACAGAGATCCGCCTGCTTCTGCCTCCCTAGTGCTGGGATTAGAGGCATACACCACCAACTAGCCATAAAGGCTTATTTTTAAAAACTATTTATTTATTTACTTCTATAATTGCCTACACATATTTTCTTTCATTCTTAAGCCTACGTACATTTTTAAAACACACTGTGATTCATTTAGAGATTTGGGTTTTTTTCAGTTTTGTTTTTCTTTTTTGTCTGAATCTGTCTTTATTGCCTATCTGTAGTCATTTTCTGACCAGGACAGTTTTTAAAATGCTAAGTGGTAGTGGCTAGGACCAAAGCCATTAATTACTTTGACTGTTGACTCCACACTATGTTGAGTTTTCAACATGGCAGAGGTTCACTGCCAGCTCTGGGGGCCAAGCTCACCTCCCCAACTCTAGGGCTGCAGTTGGACAGCCGCCATCAAGCAGCTTGTGACAGGCTCCTCACAAACCCCATTCAAGTGCTCCATAGCAGGACCTCTCAAAAGCCATCCCTGCCCTCAGCACACACCTGAAAGTTGTCTCTTAAAGGAGCCACACATCTGTTCACTGCCAGCAAACAAAGCCTGTTTGAAAAAATGTAGCTAACAAGAAGCTGAGCTTTACTCCTGTTTTTGTGGGTCTAGAAGCCCTCTTAAAAAAAAAAAAAAAGCTTTTTGGGTGTTATATGGATTCATGACAGAGGAGGGCACAATTTGCAACTGGAGGTTTCTCTCCTGACTTCCTGTTCCCAAATAGCCACTCTGAGGCTTAATATTAATTAGCAACTGAGGCTTAATATTAATTAAAAACTGTTTGGCCTATTGTTCAGGCTTATTATTAACTAGCTCTTACAACAAAAATTAATCCACTTCTTTTATTCTATATTTTACCACAAGGCACGTGGCTTGTTATTTCGCATCTTGCTTCCCCAGTGACTGCTGGCATCTCACTGACTCTGCCTTCTTTTTTTATTTATCTTTGCTTGACTTTCCCACCTGGCTGTATTCTGCCTAGCTATTGGACAAATTAGCTTCTTTATTATCCAATAGTAATAAACCATATTTACAGCATAGAGAAGGGCATCCCACATCAGTACATAAAGTATGTAAAAGATAAGGCTTTATGTATATGATATTAAAATTTCTAAGATCAAAGATAAAAACACTGAAAGAAAACTGTGTTAAATCAGTAGAGTTGATTTCTGTTGTTTGTTTTGTTTTTGAGACAGGGTTTCTCTGTGTAACCCTGGCTGTCCTTGAACTCACTGTAGACCAACCTGGCCTCAAACTCACAGAGATCCACCTGCCTCTGCCTCCTGGGTTCAAAGGCGTGTGCTGTTATACCCTGCTCTGGAATTGGTCTTCATGGCTGAGAGCTGGGGATGCTCCCTGGTGTATCTCTGTATGATTGTGTTCCATTCTGCTCTGATATAAATAATGCTGGTTTTTGAAAGAACAAGAAATCAACAGAGTTCCTGGCTGCTCTTTATACAAGGACTGGCTTAAAGAACAAAATTGTATAACTAATCAAGTTTTATTTAAAAGTAAATTTGGCTTTTACTCAAGCTTTATGTAAATAATGCACAGTAATTAATAAGACCAGACTGGTGGAAATGACCTTGTGTGTCTTCAGTAACCATAGTTGGAGGCCTCTATGGATATGGCCAGAGGTATTCTTTTAATGTCCACTAAGTTCCAGGGGACTGTGGGGGCATCTCCAGAATAGTCCTATAACTGTGAGGAGGCACCTGTTCTCTTGTTCTGAGAGGCCATGGAGACCTTCTCCAGTGAACTATAACCTGTGCACGGTCTACAAAGAGGAGCATCAAGACAGGGAAATTTTCCTCAATGCTTCCAAGCAGCACGGGCTTCTCCTCACATAGATGGAAAAACTGGGGAAAGGAAGGTTAGCGCGGCAGAGGGTCCTCTCAAGTCCAAGTGACCCCAGAACAGATTCTCAGAGGACTTGACAGTGTGTATTAGTTACTGTTCTGTTGCTGTGATAAGTCACCATAACCAAGGCAATGTACAGAAAGGAGAATTTACTTGGGGCTTACAGTTCCAGAGGGAGAGGAGCCGTCACCATCATGGTGGGAAAACATGGCAGCAGGCAGGCCTTGGCCGTGTGTCTCTCTCTTGACAGCAATAGAACAATAACCAGGACACTCTTGGTTCATAATGAACACTCGATTAACTTGTCTATCAAGACATACTTTATGTTGATACTCAACTGTGCTGGGAATTAAAGGTTCAATTCAAAACAACTCCTGAGTATTCCTCCCTTAGGACCCCCACCTCAGGAGGTTTCACTTTTCTGTAAGAAATCTGTCCAAGCAAAGCAGAATGACGGGTTGATGATGAGGTTGGTTCAGGCAGCTGGGACAGTAAGGGTCTCTCGGGGGAGGAGCTGCTGCAGAGGAAGTGCTGGGTGACAGAGGCGAAGGGGAGTCAGAGCTGCGCTGGAGTGGGTTGTTCAAGGGAAACGTTTAAAGACTTTATAGGGAAAGAAGGCATGATGCATGAGATTGTTAGTTTCATGGGAAAAACCATGTGTTAGGTGATACAGCACAGCATAGACCGAGGACCATACAAAACAGAACATAGCCCTGGGGAGATGCTTGGAGGGTAAGGTGTTTGCTGGTGTGTGAGGACCCGTGTTCTAATCTCCAGAACCCATGGGAAAACTGGAGGGGTGGGGGGGCTGGCCTGCCTGTGAGCCCAGCACGTGGGAAATGGAGATGGAATCCCTGGAATGAGCTGGTTTGTCATCCTCACTGCAAGAGCAAGCTCCAGCTCCAGCTAGAGATCCTGTCTCCATATATAGGGTGAAGAGTGAACAGGGAAGAGACCCAGGGTCAGTCTGGGCATTATATGTATGTACACACACATGTGCTTAAACACACACACATATACACAACACACTCATGTGCTTGAACATGCACACTACACACATATATATACACACACACACCACACATATGCTTGATATGCACACATACACACACCACATGTATACACGTGCCCAAAAACATTGACATATCTCAGGTTCCCTGTGGCAATCCTTAGGTTTCGATGGCCGTAAAGGGAGAGATGTTCAACATCTCGGGCATCATGTTGGGATCACTGGCACAGACTAGTCACTACAACGTCCTGGGGTCTACTTCAGACTTTCTGCGTGCAAGGGTGGCAGTGGCTGAGGACTCGGCGCCCTCCTCCACGACAGTGCTCTGAGGACAGGCTCAGCATTTTATTTCTTGGTGCTTTAAGAGCTCATTTAGAAACAGCACAGTGACAACAAACAACAGTCGTGAGATGCTGCTCAGTAGATCTCACTAGTCTCAGTGTGGCCTTGGAGAGTGGGGGCCAAGCGAGCAGAGTGAGGCCAGGCTCCTCAGGGAGGGCTCAGAACATAGAGGAGGGGCTTTGGGGCGAGCCTTCAGATCCAGATGTCAGAACTGCAGTCACCCCCTGGGTACCGAAGCTCATGAGCCAGTGCTGGACCAAGGGGCTCCTTCCCGAAGTCCACCAGAAAGTTGGGGTTCAACTTGAGCCCTCCATTTCCAGTGTCTACATCAATTTGCAGCATCACGGAGCCTTCCCTGGAAGAGGAGGAAAGGGTGAGAGGTGATATGTGACCAGCACCCCCACCCCAAGATTTGGTGAGGATAAATGGGTTCCTGGGATGGGCAGGGCCCACATGGGCCCTCTGTCTGGTAGGGCACAGGTGGAGTTCCTGAGTTGTCTTCAGAGCCCACACGATCGTTCTGGAGGCCTGGTGGAGAGGTGATCCTGGACACTGCTGCTCACCTGATGAGGTCGGGGTAAAACTGCTTGTCCCAGGCGCTGTACAGCGACGAGGTGACGTAAAGACGCTTCCCATCCAAGCTGAGCTGGATCATCTGAGGGCCTCCAGGAATGCGTTTTCCCTTGGGGAAACAAGAGGTCAGGCTCCAAGTGACACACAGATTGACTAAGGGGTTGGCATACCGCCTGGGTCCCAAGAGCATCGCCCCAGATTCTCCTTGAGCATGGGTCTGAGGGGCCAGTGAGGCCAGGGCGATGTTCTCACCTTGACCACTAGGGGCTCCGGCTGACACTTTAACTCTTGGTCCTCCAGCACCTCCACAGGGCCTCCTTTAACAATGCTGCCCCCAAGGAAGATCTGGGTTCAGGGGTGCAGAGGACAAAGGGGGACAACAGTGAGAGATACAGTGATGATTAATGTCCATTATCAACCTCACTGGGTGTGGGAATCATCGAGGACACACGCGCCCTGGAGTGTCTGTCTGTGGGGCATTTCAGAGAGTTTTAATCAGGAGGAAAGACGCACCCTGAGCAGCAGGGGGTCGGATTCCAGAGCAAATGGAAAGGGAAAGACAAGCTGAGTCCCAGCATCCAACTCTCTGCCTCCTGTGACCGCACAGGTAATGTGACCAGCTGCCTCCCGCTTTGCCGCCACACCTTCTGACTACGATGGACTCTGTCCCTTCTCAAAGTCTGAGCTGGGATAAACGTTTCCTCCTTTGTGTCTGTGGGGTATTTCATCACAGAAGGGTAACTCATACAGGTGTGGACATTACAGAAGAGCTGTTCTCCTTGATTAGAATCGTGTGTGTGTTAGCGTGTGTGTGTGTGTGTGTGTGTGTGTGTGTGTGTGTGTATGCGCACGCGCGCGCGTGTGATAGCATCTCACCATGGAACTCTGGCTGGCCTGAAACTCACTATGTAGACCAGGCTGGCCTCGAACTCACATCCACTTCCCTCTGTCTCAAAGGTGTGCTCCTCCACACCCGGCTAGCATCCCTTTAACTTTCAGACTCATTCCCTGTGCTCAGCCAGGACTCCACAGTCTTGAGCCTGTACCTTGGCTCACATTTTTGCTTTTCCTGCTCCTCCCTTACCACCCCGGAGCTTCCCCTCCTCTCCACCTTGCCCAGACTCCTCCACCAGTGCCCCTACCTGCCCAGCAAGGCGGGGCTTCTGTGGGTTAGAGATGTCGTACTGTCGAATGTCCCCGTGTAGCCAGTTGCTGAAGTAGAGGAAGCGGTCATCCAGGGACAACAGGATGTCGGTGATCAAACCTAAGGCGTGGGTTGAGAGCTTTAAGGAGTCTCCCCAGGCCAGGACCCCACCTGCTGACCCCACCCTCTCCCGGAACTCACCTGGCATTTCGGGCAGCAGCCAGCCCTTCACTTTCTTGGAGGGCACCTGGATCACCTTCTCCACGGACCAGGTGCCTCCCTACATTGGGGAAGGGAAGCAGGAAGTGGGCTGAGAACTGGGGACAGGGAGAGAGCACACACTGGGCCTTGTGGCTAGGGTCTCCTTCCCTGCAAGCCGCTAAGGCAAGGAGCATGACTGCTTCACCATGGCCCCGCCATTGCTCTTCAGAGTGGCTCACAGAGATGCTTACTATGTACATTTTTTTGTTCTGCTTTTTGAGACAGTTCCATGTTCACGCTGGCCTCAACTGTTCCCCCGACCTCCACTTTCCAAGTGCTGGGGTCACGTGTGTGCCACAGGACCACCTTAGGCTTTGAATGAATGTATCCATATGGCCACCTGTGCTTCAAGCGTCCCTACCAAAAGTCATGATGAGATGTAATTACTATTGTGAGGAATTAAGAGGTGGGACCTTGACTGGGTTTTTGAGACAATGGTCTCACTGTGTAGAAGAGGCTGGCCTTGAACCTGCAGTCTTCCTGCCACCACATCCCAAGTGCTGGAGCTACAGGTGTGAGCCATTCTGACTGGCTAGGTGGGACCTTTTAGTATTGTTTGTTTTATACGTATGAGTGTTTTGCCTACACGTATGTCTGTGTACCACACGTGTTCATGGTGCCTTCGGAGGCCAGAAAGGAATTCATGTCCCCTGAAACTGGAGTTACAGGTAGTTGTGAACCACCACGTGGATGCTGGGAATTTAACCCAGGTCTTCTGGAAGAATGGCGAATGCTCTAGACTGTCGAGCCGTCTCTTTGGCCCCTGTTTATTTCATGAGACGGCGTTTCACTATGTGGCCTTGACTGTCCTGGAACTTGCTACGTAGACTAGGCTGGCTGCCGCTTCAGAGATCTGTCTGCCTCTGCCTCCCAAGTGCTTTAGATAACGGCCTGTGCCACCACCTGGGGACAAGTGGGACCTTGAAGTGATTAAGTCAGAGCTCTCACCTATGAGAGTATTATGGTTATCTTGAAAATGAGTTCATTTATAAAGCCCGTTTGTCTATTGCACAGGGCTCTCTCATTCCCTGCCACAAGGAAACCTTTCCCAGAAGCCACCCCTCAACCCTGGAAGGCATAACTGCAGTCTTATGGGCTATCTGTTCCTTATCACTGTCCTGCCTGGGATCTCAGTTGCTGTTATAGCAACAGAAAACAGACTTAGACAAGGTGGAGATTAGTCTGGCCCAGAGAGAAGCAAGGCCAGCCACCCACCAGCGTTTCTTCCTGGGAAGCCTTAGGCTGGTGGGAACAACAAGTGTGGATGCTGAAGCCTGGGAGGAGGTCCTGAGGAGACTCTTGTGTGTGTGTGTGTGTGTGTGTGTGTGTGTGTGTGTGGTGGGGTGTTGTCTGGGAGGAGGTCCTGAGGAGACTCTTGAGTGTGGGGGGGTTGTCTGGGAGGAGGTCCTGAGGAGACTCTTGTGTGTGTGTGGGGGGGGGGTTTCTGGGAGGAGGTCCTGAGGAGACTCTTGTGTGTGTGTGTGGGGGGGTTGTCTGGGAGGAGGTCCTGAGGAGACTCTTGTGTGTGGGGGGGGGGTTTGTCTGGGAGGAGGTCCTGAGGAGACTCTTGAGTGTGGGGGGGTTGTCTGGGAGGAGGTCCTGAGGAGACTCTTGTGTGTGTGGGGGGGGGGGGGTTGTCTGGGAGGAGGTCCTGAGGAGACTCTTGAGTGTGGGGGGGTTGTCTGGGAGGAGGTCCTGAGGAGACTCTTGTGTGTGTGTGGGGGGGGGTTGTCTGGGAGGAGGTCCTGAGGAGACTCTTGTGTGTGTGTGGGGGGGGGGTTGTCGGGGAGGAGGTCCTGAGGAGACTCTTGTGTGTGTGTGTGGGGGGGGGGTTTGTCTGGGAGGAGGTCCTGAGGAGACTCTTGTGTGTGGGGGGGGGTTGTCTGGGAGGAGGTCCTGAGGAGACTCTTGTGTGTGGGGGGGGGGGTCTGGGAGGAGGTCCTGAGGAGACTCTTGTGGGAGGCGCAGAGTCTCAGTCTTACCTCATTCTTGTAGAAGCGCTGGATGTTGGAGCTGAGGGTGCAACCTACAAAGCCCTGGGCGGCATCTGGGTCATGCAGGAAACGGACCTCCAAGGGAATGAGCCCATCCTTCATTTTTAGGGTCTGGATAACCTCACGACGCTGCCAGTCCCACACATATAAGTGGCTCCCATACAACCCTGAGATGGGAGGGGACAGGGACCAGAGGCTGGGCTCAGTCAGGTTGCAAGGGCACAGGCAGAGGCAGGGCACTGACTAGGATGAGAGCTGGAAATGGGCACCGACGACGCTTGAGCCAGGTGGGCACTCCGCACCTGGCATGACTTAGCCTGTTAGGAGTTGGTCCTGGTGCAGGTTAGAGACCTGAAATCTGGTGGGGGGTGGATGAGCCAATGCTCCTTGCCAGACGAAAGGTTATTCTCACCAGCCTCCACATGAGCAGGGTTGAAGCCATCTTTGAAGACGTTGGGAGCTGCCCACTCAGAGCTGATCATAACGTTGTGTCGTGGTTGGTACCAGAAGTCATAACCCATAGGAGCAGCCCCTCCAGGCTTCTCCCACGTGCCTTTCACCTCGAAGGTCTGCCCGTCAAGCAGCATAAAACTCCCTGAGCAGGGAAGAAAGGGAGAAAAGGGGCTTAGGTAGAGGCGGTGAGCCGTTGCTGTCTTTCCCACCCAGCTGGTCAGATCCTTGAGTTCAGATGCCCGCATGTCTGTTTCAGAGATGGCTGGTGTGATGTAGGGCCCCTTACTCTGTGCTCTCCCTCTTAGCAACGTTTCCTTCACTTAGAACTCTGGAGAAATGTCCTCCCACTGAACAGAGAGCTCTGGGACTTGGCCCCTTAAGCATCATTTGCTCAGGCTGCCACAGCTCCCCTGGTATTCTCCCCACAGAATTCTTCCTTGTGCAGGTAAGAACCCCAGGCAGCCACAGGTGGAGCTCCAGTCACGGAAGCCAGCTGTCCTTCGTGGGCTCAATACTTTTTCTCCCTCCCTTCCTCCTCTCCTATTCTCTCTTCTTTCTTTTGTGACATGGGGTTTCTCTGTGGAGCCATGGTTGTCCTAGAACTCACTCTGTAGACCAGGCTGACCTCAAACTCACAGAGATCCTCCTGCCTCTGCATTCCAAGTGCTGGGTTCAAAGGTGTACATCACTGTGTTCAGAAAAATGTTTCTAAAAGTTCACACACACACACTCATCAATCAAGGACTGTGAAGTTTGCTCATGAATTCACAAAGGCAGACATTACATGATAGACTTGCTAGGTTTGTGTGTGGGTTCATATCTTCATGGCTGACTCCTGACTATGCCTTCTAGCAAACTTGGCAGTCACAGCTCATCTTGTGTGAATGTCTGTGTGTTGTGAGTGTAAGTGTGTGCATGTGTGATTGTACTGGGGTTTGAACCTGAGACCTCAATGGTAGGCAAGTGCTGTATCACGGGGTGTGTCTCCAGCTTCTTATTTGTATTTTGAGACAAGGTCTTGCTAAGATTCCCAGGCAGACCTTGAACTTGTGATCTTTCTGCCACAGCCTAAAGTACCTGGAATTACCTCCTGCACCAGCAGACCCAGCTGAGCCTCGTCCCTGTAGGAATAGTCGAGACAACTGAAGTCACTTGCTGATGTTTCAGACACTGGGTGGGACTCAGCCAGCCAGTTCTCCCTGGCCCCTCACTTCATAGCTCCCCGGGCTTTGGACCTGCTCCTACACAGCCCAATGTTTCCCATGCCTCTTATCTGCTGAGTTTTTGCCAAGTCCACAGTGCCAGCAGGTACCTTTAGCATTACCCTGGGGATCCCCCAAGGTGCTGATCATCACCTCTCCGCTGGCCAGGCAGTGGCTGGTGTGCAGATTGCCCACGTTGCACTTGGAGTGGATTTCACTGGGTTCAATGACCTGGAGAAGGTGAGGAGTGGGGTCTGACTTTACATAGCCAGGAGTCTCCACCCCCTCCTCCCATTCTCCCTGCTTTGTCTGTGGACCCTGTCTTCTTTTCCTCTCCCTGAGGGAGGGATTCAATCTGGTAACTCAGAGAGCAGCAACAGAAAGGCAGGGAAGCCATCACTAAATCTTCAGTCAGAGCATCAACCTTCCCCATCTCTCTCTTTTTTTTTTCCAAAGATTTATTTATTATGTATACAATATCCTGTCTGCATGTATGCCTACAGGCCAGAAGAGGGCACCAGACCTCATTACAGATGGTTGTGAGCCACCATGTGGTTGCTGGGAATTGAACTCGGGACCTCTGGAAGAGCAGCCAGTGCTCTTAACCTCTGAGCTATCTCTCCAGTCCCCCCCCCCCCCCATCTCTCTTGAAGGCACTCCCAGCACCTGGGGTCCCTCCCATGCCAGGGCTGCCTCTGCATCCTCAGCTGCCAGCTGTGAACATCTGGTGCAGAGGGTGTGTCCAATGTAGTGTTGAGAGGAAGGCCTGGAATTCCTGCCTGAGGAAGCCATAATCTCCTAGCTGGGTGGGGGAAGACGAGTCTCTCCTCCCCCTCAAGAAGAAGCCTCGTCTTCTGACACCCAGACCACACTGCTGGACGGTGCCTGCCCAGCAGGCTCAGGTAACTTCTGAGGTCTCCCCTTTCTGCTGCTGAGCCAGACCCTGTATAAGAGCTGGAGGCAGCTGGTCCAGAGACTGTTGGGCCAGCAGGTGCAAGGGTCTCCAGCCACAAGCACGGAGGACTTGCCTTGTGCAACTTAGGGGCGCGAGGGTCAGAGCCCACATCCACCACGTAGACGCGGGAGGAGATGAGACTGGGTAGCATGAGCTTGGTGCGCGCCTTGGTGCTGTCCCCAAAGCAGCTACTGCAAGTGTTCCATCCTGAGTGGTGCAGCTCATCCTTCAGGTAGGGCATGGGCAGCCTGTGGATGACCTGGGTGCAGAGGGGAAGGAAGTGCTGCTTACCCAGGCCAGGCCTCTCTAGATTCCCTTTTGGCTTGGAGCCCAGCACAGGCTGGGTTCCAGCTCAGCACCCTGGGCAGTGAAGAGCTTCCAATGCCATTCATTCCAAGGGGGACAAAGAAGGGTGGAGTTAGGGAACCAGAGCTGTGCTGGGAGTCTTAAGGGAGCCAGTGACCATACCTCACCTCACCTGACTATAATGGGGAGACTTTGGGTCGACATCCACAGTGGCCAAATAATCTGGAGCCTCAATGCCTGTGTTTCGGTAAATACAGGGCACATAGATAATCTCCTCCCGGGGTCCTGGGGAGTAGAGAGTGTGTTATGGTAATGAGCTGGGCAGAGGCAGCCCAGGTGAGCTAGAGGGCTAAGGCTAGACCTGAAGTCCTCAACTCTACCATGGGGTTGGCAGAGGATGCTGGCTCGCAGATGTACAGTTACCTTTCATGGCCTCTCCAGGGGTAGGGTAGCCTGGGCCACACTTTCTGCATTTTGTGGCTGTGGAAACAATGGGAGTGTGTTAGCTGGAGCCGCTCTGGAGCGTGCAGTCTCCCTCTCTCCAGCTGTGACGCACACCTGGCAGAGGAGGGCAGACTCACTGTAGCCTGGATCCATTCTCCAGCCTCATCTCGTTGGCCTTTCCATTCCCACCCCCAGCTCTGATGGGTGTGAAGCTGTGGTGGGAGAGTGAAATCACATGACTGGAACAGACACTCCGGCTGGGATGGCAAGCTTTGGACAGAAGCTGTGTTCCTAAGAATTATGACACGGACTTCTATTCCGTCTCAGCCCACCTGGCTGGTCATAGGAACGTGGACAAATTATCTAACTCAGTTTCAACTTCATCTGTGAAAAGCAGGTAATGAGATGCACAGTTGGCTGGGCATTGTGACCACATCTATAGGGGCAAAAGCAGGAGGGACAGGAGTTCAAGACTAGCCTTGATATGCAGCTGAAAACTGACTGGGGAGGCAGAGGCAGGCAGATGTCTTTGAGTTCAAGGCCAGCCTGGTCGACCTAGTTTTCGGACAGCCAGGGATACACAGAGAGACCCTTTCTCAAAACAACACACAAGAAAAACTGATTTAGGGCAGCTCTAGAAGAAATGGCTCAACGGTTAAGTCCCCACCAGGCCACTCACAGCCCCTGGAAGTTCAGCTCAGGGAGGCCAGAAGCCTCTACACTGTGGGCGACTTTACACAACAGCAGCCCACAACAGAGAACCAGCTGTGTGTCCTTGGGCACTGGCCTAGCCACCACAGCTGGAGGGAGAGGCCCTCCTGACCCTCCAGTCACTACATTCAGGATTCCAAGCTGAGAGCCTGGGCCAGACCTTGGAGGACTGGAACAGGGAAGGGGCTGATGCAGATGTAAAGAAATCCTGGCATGGAGTTCACAAGAACTGGGCTCTCCCTCCTGCCCTGACCCAGGGCCTCAAGCAGAGGCAGGCAAGGGACTGGAGAGATGGCTTAGCGGTTAAGGCAATGGCTGCTCCTAGAGAACCCAGATTTGAGTCCAGCACCCACGTGGTGCCTAAGAACTGTAACTGCAGCTCCAGGGCTTCTGCACCCTCTCTGGCCTCCTCGGGCATATGGCATACATGTGTGTACATCGATGCCAGCCACACATCCAGACACACAAAATCAACACTAAGAAAACAGAAAGCAGTCAAGTCCAGAGCAAAGCCTGCTGCCGCCTGGGAGCCCCACGTCTGGAGAGCACAGGAGGTAGGGAGGCAGCAACAGCACCATAGAATCCAGAAACCGGGCATCATCTGGAAATTCTTGCCATGTAGCTCAGGTTGGCCTCCAACTCACCAAGATCCTTCTGCCTCAGCCTCCTGAGTACTGGGATATGGGCATGAGCTACCACTCATGTTTGGGGCAGGTGAAGAGAACCAATAAAAAGCATATTTGAAGCCCAGCACTCCTGAGGCAGAGGCAGAAAGATTTCTCTGAGTTCAAGGTCAGCCTGATCTACACTCAAAACCCACAACACAAACAAAACCCCAACAAAACAACAACAACAATAATAGGGGAGCTCGTTTGGGGACTGGACAGGTGGCTCAGGGGTTAAGAGCATTTGCTGTTCTTGCAGAGGACCAGGATATGGTTCTTAGCACCCACAGGTCACTCACAACTCTCTGCCACCTGGCCTCCACGGGCACGAGACACGCCTGTGCTGTCCATATATACACATAGGCAAACACTCATAAAATAACACCTTTAAAAGAGGAAAGACATGGAGGAGAGTTGCCCTGCTATCCCAGGATTTGGCTCCAGGCTGCTAGGTTGTCTTTCTTTGTAGGGATCCTCCAGTCCTAAGCATCTCCAGCAAGGTCTCTGGCATTCTGAGTTTGGGGAACTCAGGGAAGTTTTCTCTGCCATTAGGAAGGGCCAGCTGCAGGGGACCTCAAAGTTCCCTCCCAAACCCAAGCCTCAGCCTGACTGCAGGAGCTCACAGGCTAAAGGATGAGAGCTGTGGGACTTGGGAGGGGCTGAAGCAGGTCCTCAGTGGGCTCGTGTGGCCACCCTGACCTCCCCACGCACTGGTGAAATGGAGCAGCTTGGGAGATCTGGGCTGGGAGGCTGTTCTGTGCCTCCCCAGCAAGACACAGACACAGTGTCTGTTTACTAGGGTGACAGATATTGTCACGGAAATGTTGGGGCTCTTCCCAAGAATCCCCACTCCCAGTGGAGTTTCTCAGAAAGACGCTCCCGTGCCCCTATCCCTTACTCTCTACCCCTGCTCCTGTCCACTGCCTCTGTCTCCTGCCCCTGCCACCTACCCCTACCCCTGTCTGCTGCCCCTGCCCCCCACCCCCGTCTCTGCAGAGGCTGGGCAGGACTCCCAGACGACCACTTCTGCAGTTCCTCCCTGCTCTTTCCTCAGAACTTGAACTGGACTGAGAAGCATGAATGCCTGAGTTTGAGCTGCGTATGCGCGTGCCTGCAGGGTAGAGATGAGAGTCCAGTTCTTTCTTCACTGCCCTCTCCAGTTTTGAGTCATTTCCTGGAGGAAGAAGGACCCTCTAATCTTGGGATGAACTATCCACAGTTTTGAGAAGACCCTTTTCTTACCCATGCTGTTGGCTGACACTCTGGTCCTGCAGGAATTGCCAGGGATGGGCAGAGCTTGCCAGAGACCAGTGCTGGTGTTGGAGGCGGACTGCACAGGGAAGGGGCAAAGGGAGGGAATTTATGCAACCAATTGGGGGAGAGGTGGGGCAAGGGGAGGGACCTGGCTGCCATCCAGAGTAAACTACACAGGGCTGCTGGCCAGGATGCTATCAAGTTACCTGGCCGTTCAAGTTACAGTGTGTATATGGTGTATGAGTGTTGAGTATGTCTCTGTGTATGTGTGTGTGTACACTTAAATACATCCGTGCCTTTAGTGGGTACCTATGTATGCATTAAGTTTGTGTGCCTATGTAACATTCTCCTGTGGGTGAATGCATGTACCTTTATGTTGGTGTCTGCGTGGGTGTGAGTTGGTATGTGCCTATCTCTGGATGTGTACATGTTTGTGTGTGTCCATGTGAACAGATACCATGTGAGGGATGTGTTTATATGTCTGCAATCACATGTTCCCGTGCTTTCAAATGCCCATCTATGTGTTTGGCCCTGTTCATGGACATTTTGAGGTACCCAGGGCTGTGGACCTGTTTCTTCCTACTTCTATATCCAAGGTCAGCTTTCTCTTAAGATTTTCCTCTTTGTCCAGACGTCCATGCTCCAAAAGGCACATTCTTGCTCACCCAGACCCCTCGCCCATGTCTTTCCACAGCAGCTGCCCCACAGAGCCCAGGTGGGAGGGAGAGCATAGCTTTCACTTTTCCCAGAACTGCTCCTGAGCCTTGAGCTTAGCAGTGGGAGAAAGCCCAGTGGCTGTTATAACCACCAATTACCCTCGTAACCTCAGGAGGTGAAAGTGGACTTCCTCCCACCAGTCTGAGGATGGGTTCTCTGGGGGCTGGGTGCAGGGTCAGAAAGAGGTCACCAGATGCTGCTGTCCCCAACTGGCCTGTGACAGAAAACACTCGGGGGCACTGCCTGCCATGGGGTGGGTGGGTCCTCTAGCTTGAAGTGTAAGCATCTGCTCAGGTAGTTAAGCCTGCAGCTGTGACATGCAAGGGACAGGCACCCACCACTGCTTGCTGAGAAACTCTTAATGGCTCCTCAAATCAGCCTTGAGGCCCGACCCTGTTACCCCTTCTGGGACTGCCCTCCTTCCTGGAAAGCTGGTGTCTGAAGGACTACAGCAGAGAGGTCCAAGTGGTCTCCACCATGGAACCAGGGGCTCAGTCTCTCTCTCCTCAACATGAGCTCAGCGAAACCCCTGTCCACACACTTCAGGGAATCTGGTATCTGCAGAGGCCACTTTCATCTTAGAGGAAAGCTGTGGGTGAGGTGACATTTGGACTCGAGGTCACCAGCAGAGATAGCTGTAGGGACAGTTAGAAGGGAAGACAGCCTCTGTGGGGAGGGCCAGAGGGGAGGTGATGGAGGCCTTGTAAGCCATCTTTCACTTCTGAAGGAAGAAGCTAAAGCCCAACTGAAAGGCCTGAGAGGAATTTCTCTGGACTAATTCACCTTCTATAGGTATGGGATAGAAATCCATGGCATGGAAGGAAAGCGGCAGAGGAAGGAAGCAGGTTGGGTGGGGCAAATAGGCTGGGCGCACCAGTGCGCTGCCATCTGCCCTTCGAGCTGAGGAGCTGTTTTGGGAGAAGCTGTCCCAGTCCAGTCGAGGGAAAGGCAGTCAAGGGAGAGAAGCCAACTGCTAACAGAACTATCCCGGGGCCTTGGGCTTCCTCTTGCAGGGCCTACTAATTTTGTTTCTCAGGAACTGAAAAGCTCCCTCCCCTGTCTGGTTGCCCTTCAGTAACCAGAACCAGACTGATTGAGTCTTCACAGCGAATGGTGGGTGGCTAGGGGGTGCCCAAAGCTGATCTGTATGCGGCCACCACGCCAGTGCCCCGTCCCACAGTATTGTGCGCGGAACGCCAGGGGATGGGCCAGCATTTGTGTCTGTCGATTCAAACCCAGGCCGAGGCAGCTTTGGAGGACGCAGAGGGTGTGCTTTGGCCCTGGGTTGGGAGAACAGGAAGTGGAGGCCCTGACTTGGGGGCACTCTGCGGGAGGTCAGGCTGCTCTTGGTGCACCCCTTCCCACCCATCTTCAGCCAGATTCTTTGGGCCCATTAAACAGGTTTCGAGACCTCTGATGGGAAATGTTGAAAAACAAAACCAAGTTAAACCCAGTGAACGGAAGGGAGAGAATGCTGCTCTCGCCTGGGTGCAGACCTGCAGGCTCGCACACAGGAGGCTGAGCGCTGAGGATCATGAGTTCAGGGTCTGGAGAGGATGGTGGCTGTTCTCACTTGTCAACTTGACTACTTCTGCACTTAACTAAAGCCCAAAGGTGGAGGGGCACACCTGTGAGGGACTTTTGCTAAATTTGAAGCAGGCAGATTCACTTCTAATCCAGATGTTTGTGGTGGGAAGATTCACCTTTAATCTAGATCTTTTGAGGTGGGAAGACCCCCCCACTAATCTGGGCCAAGCTCTTTGCTGAAAGCCCATATAAGGATAGGGAAGACGGAGCTTTGGATCTTTGCTTGTTCGCTCTCTCTTGGGGCCTAGACTGCGTTAAAATGGAGAAAGCTGGAGGCCAGACCTTCATTGCTGGCTTCTTTCTGAATACAGGTGCGATGTGACAAATTATCTCAAACGTCTGTCACCTTGACGTCCCTGCCATATTTCTTTATCCTTTTTAAAGATTTTTTTATGTGTATGAATATTTATCTGCATATATTATATGTGGTAGTTTGAAAGAAAATGATCCCCCCCAAAGGGAGTGGCATTGTTAGGAGGTGTGGCTTCGTTGGAGTAGGTATGGCCTTGGAGGAAGTATGTCTCTGTGGAGGTGGGCTTTGAGGTCTCTTTTGCTCAAACTACACCCAGTGAGACAATCCTCTTCCTGTTGCTTATGGATCAAAATGTATTTCTGGTTGTCCTGGAACTTGCTTTGTAGACCATGTTGGCCTTGAATTCAGAGATCCACCTGTCTCTGCCTCCCAACTGTAGGAATTAAAGGCGTGTACCGTTACACCTAGGCCTCTCTTTCCCTTAAGAAAAAATAACTAGTTAATTAATTAATTTCTGAGGCAGGGTTTCTCAGAAATCTCAGAACTCACCATGTAGACCAGGCTGGCTTTGAACTCAGAGATCTGCTTGCCTCTGCCTGCTAAGTACTGGGGTTTAAGACAAGTGCTACCACCACCCAGCTTGATTGATTTATTTCTATTTCATGTGCATTGGTGTTTTGCCTGTATGTATGTCTGTGTGAAAGTCTTAATCCCCTGGCACTGGAACTACAGATAGTTGTGGGCTTCCATGTGGGCGCTGGGAATTCAATCCGGTCCTCTGCAGTGCAGCCAATGCTCTTCATCACTGAGTCGTCTTTCCAGACCAACCCTTCCATTCTCAAGCTTCCTTTGTTTGTCGTAACAGGAGAGTAAGTAAGGCACCTTGTAAGAGTGAGGGTCTGATTTTGCTCCCCAGCACTAACAAAAGCCAGCGTCAAGCTGCACCCTCATACAAAGGCGCACACATACACATGTGTGCATACAAAGGCGCACACATACGACTACATGTACACATGAACACTCACACCTGCAACAGAATACAGAGAGAAGAAGGAATGATTGGCTTGCATCAGCCCATTTAGTCTTTGCTATAGCGTGTAGATAAGTGTAGATAATCTACGTCGTCTGTGAGGAATCTAAGGCCCCTGACAGGGTCAAGGTCACGGGCAGATTGCTGAGCAGGACAGCCACCAGCTTCTCTGACCCTGGGACACACAGTTCTTGCAGCCGGATGTGCTGTCTGTGTTTCCTTTGCTTCATTGGTTTGGGGAGAATGGAAGAGTGGGAGGTGGGAGATCCTGAAAGAATACTAAAACCACACAGGTTTGTTTCTTTCTCTGTCCCAGGACAGACAGCCTGATGCACTGAGAGGGGACAGAAGTGAAGAAGCAGTTGTGTACAGGACTGAGAAAAGAGATTCTCCTCATGGGTGGAGCAGTGAGGCCTGGGGACAGAGAGAGAGAGAGAGAGAGAGAGAGATAGAGAGAGAGAGAGAGAGAGAGAGAGAGAGAGAGAGAAACTAGAAGGATTCACAGCCCAGGTGCTAGCTGCTGTCACCTGCAGAGAGGTTGATGACTTGGTCCTTTTGTAAGGAAAAGCACAAATAGAAGTATTAAGGGAAACATAAAAAGAAAGGCAGGATAAGGGCGTCTGTGCTGGCTTGTTTTATGTCAACTTGACACAAGCCAAAGTCACTGGAAAGGAGGGACTTGCCTCCTTAAGACTGTGCTGGGGGCAAGCCTGTAGGGCATTTTCTTAATTAGTGATTGTTGGGGAAGGGCCCTGCCCATTGTGGGTGGTGCCATCCCTGGGCAGGGGTCCTGGGTGCTATAAGAAAGCAGGTTGGGCAACCCATGAGCAGCAAGCAAGCAAGTAAGCAGAAATCTTCTGTGCCCAGTGCATCAGCTCCTGCCTTCAGGATCCTGTCTTGTTTGAGTTTCTATCTTGGCTTCCCTGGATGGACTGTAATTCAGGATAGTAAGCCAAATAAGCCCTTTTCTCTCCAGCTTGCTTTTGGTCACGGTGTTTCATTACAGCAATAGTAACTGTATCTAAGACAGGGTCAGAGTAGCAAGTCTGTAGGGCTGTCTGATATGTAAAGTCAGCAGAATGCACACCAAGTGTATGCAGAATGTCTGGAGAGACTTGAGGCAGGCCTGGCTGGACAGGTGATCTTCCCCAGCTAAGCAGATCTTGGGACTCTGTCCCCTTCATTTTTCCTCATTTGGCAGACCGAGTATACACCCTCAGAGGAAGGGAGCACCTGGTCCCTGATGTGCTCAAGCACAGAAACTCAGTGGAAGACAGCATTTTTTAAGTTTTTATTTATTTATTTTTTGGCTTTACATTGACCTTGTTTTACCGGTTCACTCAGCTGCTCACATTCACCTTGTTTTTTTCTGAACAACAATGAGTTCATACCCCGGTGCTCAGAATAACACATAGGCTCAGAGAAAAGGAATAAAATTTCAAATGCTGCCCTCCTCTAGGTTCCCGTGAAGAGCGGGAAGCCAGAAGCACCAGAGGACACTTTCTCATCTCCAAACACTCAGAAATATCATCCCATCTGGCTATTGCTGGTTCTTAAAACTTACCATGTCTAGCGTCTTTCCTTGGTTTTAGGGCAGCCTCCTCTGCCCTCTGGGCTGAAGGCTTACCTCTGGGGTAGTAAATCTTCCAGTTGCTAGTGGAAGTGTGCTGCGCTAAGCAGGGGCTGTGGTCTAATGACTAAGGATGTGTTGTGAAAATCAGTTGTTGGTGTGGGGAAATCGGCCAATCTGGTGAAACCCTTGTCATGCAAGTGAGGACCTGGTTTTGAATCTCTAGAACTTGGGTGAAGCTAGAAGCAATGACGCGCATCTTCAGTTCCAATGCTTCTGAGGGGAGACGGGAGTGGAGCCGGGGTCCTGGGCTGTTCTGAGGGGAGACGGGAGTGGAGCCGGGGTCCTGGGCTATTCTGAGGGGAGACGGGAGTGGAGCCGGGGTCCTGGGCTATTCTGAGGGGAGACGGGAGTGGAGTTGGGGTCCTGGGCTATTCTGAGGGGAGACGGGAGTGGAGCCGGGGTCCTGGGCTATTCTGAGGGGAGACGGGAGTGGAGCCGGGGTCCTGGGCTATTCTGAGGGGAGACGGGAGTGGAGTTGGGGTCCTGGGCTATTCTGAGGGGAGACGGGAGTGGAGCCGGGGTCCTGGGCTGTTGTTCTCAGGGGAGACAGGGTCCTGGGCTGTCCTCAGGAGAGACAGAGTCCTGGGCTGTTCTCAGGGGAGACGGGGCCCTAGGCTGTTCTCAGGGAGCCGGGATCCTGGGCTGTTTTCAGGGGAGACAGGGCTCTAGGCTGTTCCTCAGGCAGCACCTAGGCACAAGAGACCCTTTCATAGGAGGTAGGTGAGCTTGTCCCTAGATTGTCTTCCATCTTCCAAAAAGGTCCAGGACAAACACCCAAGTTCACACATGTGAAATGTGCATGTGGGCACACACACACACACACACACACACACACACACTCCTCATACACAAACAAGTAAGTAGAAGCAATTATTGTCCAGTATAGCCCTGTGGTGGGTATATTATGTCTGAGGCACTGAGTTTAGTCCCCAGCACAGCACAAAATAGGGGCAAGAAAAATTGTTTATTGTTGACCATTTCACCTCTACCCACAAATAAAGAGTTGTCACAAATAAGTTTATTTTTCATGTGTCAGTCATAATTTATCACATGACAGAAATTGTCATGAAGCTGTCACCCTGCTTATATTCAGATAACCATATGAAGATTAATCTAGAGCCAGGTGTGGTGACTCAGGCCTGTCTAATCGAGGAACTGGAGAAGAGCAGGAGTCCTGGGTTAGCCTCATCTACAAAGGGGGTTCTTGTTTTGTTTTGTTTTGTTTTTCAAGACAGGGCTTCACTGTGTAGTTCTGGCTGTCCTGGAACTCACTTTGTAGACAGGCTGGCTTTGAACTCAGAGCTCCACCTGCTTCTGCCTCCCTAGTGCTGGGATTAAAGCCCTGTGCTACCAGTGCCCAGTTTACACAGGGATTTTAAGACTAGCCCAGGCTATGTGAGACCCATCTTAAAAACAAACACACAAAACTCCTCAAACAACTAAGATTAATCAGAAGTGTATTTTGATATAGTAAATGGAAAAATGTTCACTGTCTCTTTAATTATAGTCCTGCCTTCCTGCCTTTCTTTCTTTTTCCTTTTTTTCTTTCTTTTTGTTGTTGTTGACTGTAACCGTAGCTGAAGATGACCTTAAACTTTTGATTCTCCTACCTCCACTTCCCGAGTGCTGGGATTATGATTGTGCTCAGATTTACTTGCTGCTGGGATGAAAACCAGGGCTTCCTGCATACGAGGCAAGCATTTCACCACCTGCGCTACACCCAGTGCTACAGACCTCATTTTAGTGACAGTAAAGCATTGAAGAAATGCCACAGAAAGGACTAAAGATTGCGCTAGGGTCTGATGTGCACTGACAAAAGTGATAAATACCTTAAATGTCTTAGGCAGTGCCACAGAACAAATAGAAACCGCGTGAAGTGGGTTTAGTGCCGCGTAACTCCACCTTTGACACCGGGCGGTCCTGCTCTTCACTGTCTTGCCTTGGGAAGTCAGTTACCAAATAATCTTACCAAGCAGGAGGCTTTGGATGTCAGAACCTTTTGTAAGAAGGCTGGCAATTATCTGGCTGTGGTGGAGAGTGGCTGAGCACTTGGGAGGCAGAGGCAGGAGGCATACTTCAAAATCGCTCTCAGGCACACGGTAAGTCCAGTTTGAGCTACAGAAGACCCCATCTAAAAGCATAAAAGAGTTGGGTCTGGTGGCACAGACCTGTAATAATCTTAGTTATTTGGGTGGCTGAGGCCAAGGGTTCTAAATTCAAGACGAGGCTGGGCTATAGGATGAATTCAAGGCTATCCTGGGCAACTTAGTAAAACCATGTCTTGAAATAGAAGTGAAAAAGAGGACCAGACATACAGCTCAGTGGAATACAAGGCTCTAGCCTCTCTGGTACCATCAGAAGAAAAGGAAGAAAGGAGAAGGAGTAGAAGAAGGAAGGAAGGAGGAGAAGGAGAAAGAGAGAAGGAAAGGAGAAGAAAAGAAGAGGAGGAGGAGGAGAAGAAGGAGAAGAAGAAGAAGAAGAAGAAGAAGAAGAAGAAGAAGAAGAAGAAGAAAAGCTGGCAAGATGGCTCCTCAAGCAAAGGCGCTTGCCACCCAAGACTTGAGTTCAATCCCAGAAAAGATGGAAGGAGACACCAAGGCCACACAGTCCCCTCCGATTTTCACATCTGCACCCACACACGTATTATGCACACACACAATACTGAATAGAGACATAAGGTTAACAATCAGAATTCTAACACTGACCTTCTATTCTCAGTCTTAGCACTCAGAGTAGTACCAGGAAGGAAAAGTCAAGTTTAGTGTTTGCTTTTAATTTTTTTATTTGAGCACATTATTTCTTGTGTAAATATTTTGGATTATGTCTTTTCAAGATAAAACTCTTACCTGGGGGTGTAGCTCAGTTAAAAGAGTGTCTGTGTACAGTTCCCAGTAACTCCTCTGGTGTAGTGGGTGCTTACCTGAATTCCTTGAGAGTTCAAGGAGAAGGGTCAGGAGTTCAAGTTCATCCTCTGCTTCCTCGTGAGTTTGAGCTAGCCTCAGCTACAGGAGACACTGGAGAGAAGAATTCTTTTTTTGTTGGGCGTGGTGTCTCATGCCTGTAATCTCAATGCTCAGCAGGCTGAAGCAGGAAGCTTGCCCACGTGTCCAAGGCCAGCCTTGGCTACACAATGAGAACCTGTCTCAAAAATACCATTCTTACAAAAAAACCCATTCTTTCACAATCACAATACTGGGATTCTCAGCTTTCTGAGACCCCGCTGCTCTGCAGAGGTCTTTTTCTCTGGGTGCCTGTTGCATGTGTCCAATAAATGCCTTTCTTTAACTGTTAAAAAAAATAAGTAATAAATAAAATAAAATCATTCTCATATAAACAAATACGTTTTCCCTACTGTGAGGTACTCACTCTATCACTTGGTAAGTCTCCTAAGACCCTGCCTTTACTGTTTAAGAGGGCGGGACTAACCCAGAAATCAGTTCTGTGGCTCTACTTCTAGCGGGGAGAAAGAGGGCAGGCAGCGGTGCAGTCCAGGAGAGGAAGAGGTGCTTCAGACCGCAGGGACGCAAGCCTCAAGTAACCCAGGGTACCCTCCCTCCGACTCTCCTCCGGTGCCAAGCCTGGCTCCAGAAGAGTTGAGACAAAGCCATAAAACAGCTTTTATGCAACAGTCTCTGGCTTCAGAGGCGCACTTGGCTAGCGCCCTCACAGTCAAGAACACTTGGAGTGAAGAAATCTGTCTCCGGTAATGGTTAAATTAAGCCATCAAACTCCCCAATAAAGCTTCCATCTTGAACATGTTTCCAAGCTTAAAATATCCAAAGGAAAATAAAAGCTCTTCTCTTTGGGGCTGGGGAAACCTGTACTTCTGGAGTCACGTGTATGCTGAGTCACTGTTTTTCTGCTAAGCCTCCGGAGGGGCAGGAACAAATCCCCTGCCCTCTGAGGATCCCTGGGCACCCTTGCTCACCTTGGCACCTAGGCACTGCCTGAGAAAAGGGCAGGGATCCCTCTCCCAGTGTTCCAGGAAGACAGGCCTCTACAGACTGTTGGAATCAGACAGAACGCGGGACGCAAGCCTTGTCACCTGGCCTGGGTTTGTTTGTCCCATCTATCTGGCTACATTCCCATCTGCATGCTACAGCAATGCTGAAGGCATTCTCTGAAGTTGACAGGGGTGAGACATGGGAGTGCTGGAGAATTGTCTGTATTCTGTCAATCATGTTTTAAATAAACGCTGATTGGCCAGACAGGAAGTATAGGTGGGAAAACCAGACAGAAAGTAGAAATGATGCAAGGAGAACAGGAGAATTCTGGGAAGGAGGAAGTTGATTCCCCCCACTCCTGCCCAGACCACTGAAGCAGCAGGATGTGATCTGCTCCACTGAAAAAGGTACTGAGCCACATGGCTAACATAGATCAGGAAAATGGGTTAATCAAGATGTGAGAGTTAGCCAGTGAGAGGCTAGAGCTAATGGGCCAATGGGCTTATAATTTATGGAGACCTATGTGTGATTTTCTTTGGGGCTAAACAGTTGTGGGGTACTGGGCAGGACAGAAACCCCAACAACAAGCAGACCATGTTCATGCTACATGGGAGCCTCAGACTTCCTGCCCAACTGACCAAGGCTGCCCAGAAACCAAACTTGTGGGGCTTTTTAATATAATTTTTATTCTTTGAGAATTTTATACATGAATACAAAGCAATATGATTGTATTCATACCCACATTTCCCTTCAACCACCTCCGCACCATCCATTGTCTACCTTTCAACCTGAAGTCATCGCTTGCTCTTCTTCCTCCTCTTCCTTTTCTGCCTCTAGATAACCCAGCGAGTCTAGTTCTTGCATGTGAGCAGGGTGTGGGCACCCACTGGGGCATGGGAATCCTACCAGTGGCCACATCCTCAAAGAATACTTTAATCCGGGTTTCAAAAGACTTAAAATGGCTGTTCTGAATAGAGTCGCCAACAAACCTGCTGGAAAAATGACTAACTCCTGAGGCGGGGGTTGGAGTGATTTAACGCTGAGCCAAGGAGGGCCAGACAAGAGCTGTCAAGGCTCTTCCCCAGAAACATCAGAGGGAGCAGACATCTTGATGGGAGTACCTTCTTGTCTTTACAGCTGGAAGAGAAGAACACATTTCTGTTGGAAAGAAGGAAGGAGGAGGAAGGGAAGGACAAGAAAATGAAAGCCCAATGATTGAGAAGCACAAAGCATGAAACTGATCACATAAGTAATTAGAGAAAGCCTTGTTAAGGTGCTGCAGAGCACGCACCACAATAAAAATGTTATCTGGGTAGGTGGTAACCCCTGTGACCCCAGCACTTAGGCTGAAACAAGAGTTCAAGGCCAGCCTGAGCTACATAGGGAGACCTGTCTTAATGATTTATTAATAATAATAACAACGGGCCGGGCGGTGGTGGCGCACGCCTTTAATCCCAGCACTCGGGAGGCAGAGGCAGGAGAATCTCTGTGAGTTCGAGACCAGCCTGGTCTACAAGAGATAGTTCCAGGACAGGCTCCAAAACCACAGAGAAACCCTGTCTCGAAAAAAAAAAACCAAAAAAAAACAAAAAAACAAACAAAAAAAAACAACGGGATGGAGAGATGGCTCAGTGGTTAAGAGCATTGCCTGCTCTTCCAAAGGTCCTGAGTTCAATTCCCAGCAACCACATGGTGGCTCACAACCATCTGTAATGAGGTCTGGTGCCCTCTTCTGGCCTGCAGGCATACACACAGACAGAATATTGTATACATAATAAATAAATAAATAAATATTATTTTAAAAAAATAATAATAACAACGATAATAAAAAGCTGAGGAGCCAGGCTGGAGAGATGGCTCAGTGGTTAAGAGCATTGCCTGCCCTTCCAAAGGTCCTGAGTTCAATTCCCAACAACCACATGGTGGCTCACAACCATCTGTAATAGGGTCTGGTGCTCTCTTCTGGCCTGAGGTCATACACACAGACAGAATATTGTACACATAATAAATAAATAAATATTAAAAAAAAAAGAAGCTGAAGAGCCAGTGGACAAAAGCACTTACTGCCAAGGCTGGTGTGACCTGCGTTCCATCCCTGGGTCCCAAAGGTGGAAGGAGAGGACACCCTCCCAGTTGTCCTCTAATCGCTGCACAGGTGCTGTGATACCACATCCACCCTACAATAAATAAATAAATAGTAGATCATTTAAAAGTTAATGTTCAAGGTTAGGGGTAGGTGGGGATAGGCATTTCCATTTTACTATGGAGAGCATAAAATGGGGTGGTTTAGAATTGCACACATCTAGCAAATGGGAGTCTGTTTCTGGAAATCTGTAGGGGAACAGGCAAGCTGGGACAGTGGGATCCCTGCAGCAGGGCAGCCAGCGCCAAACCAACAGCCATATTGCCCCATTGTTACAGCACCTCGGTAAACGTGCGGTGTGAAGCCACCACGAAGCAGTTTGTGTGCGGATGCTAACGCAGAGGGCAGCGAGGTAATGCAGTAAGGGTGCTCACTTCAGCAGCGCCTGTAATAGGCGCCATCCCGGGGATCACGGCGTTAGCGGTTAGGCACGTTCCCGGGGATGCCGGGGTTAGCATGGACCCCTATGGAAGGGGGACACAATCTGTAAAGTGTTCTGTGTTAGAGAAAGAAATGCAGCTCGGGTGGAGAAGGAAAAAACTAGAATTCAATTAAAACTACATACAGCCGGGCAGTGGTGGGACAGCCTTTAATCCCAGCACGCGGGAGGCAGAAGCTACAAGATCTCTGTGAGTTCGAGGCCAGCCTTGTCTACAAGAGCTAGTTCCAGGACAGGCACCAAAGCTACAGAGAAACCCTGTCTCGAAAAACCAAAAAAAAAAAAAAAAAACAAAAAAAAAATCGAGTTCCATTTTGGACAGTCAGGGCTATTAGACAGAGAAACCCAGTCTTGAAAAGCAACAGCAAAAACCTAAAACAAGCCGGGCGATGGTGGCGCACGCCTTTAATCCCAGCACTCGGGAGGCAGAGGCAGGCGGATCTCTGTGAGTTCGAGGCCAGTCTGGTCTACAGAGCTAGTCCCAGGACAGGCTCCAAAGCCACGGAGAAACCCTGTCTCGAAAAAACAAAAAAAAAAAAAAACAAAAAAAAAACAAAACAAAAAAACCTAGTATATATAAAGTATCTAATAAGATAATTAATTAAATAGCATATGCATTTATGTACTTACAGGAAATAACTTGTAAAAATAAACCTTTTTCATAAATGTATAACTAACAGTAGTCACTTTTTTTGAGTGTCTGTGTTGAGGTATTTCATGCAGCCCAGGCTTGTCTCAAGCTTAATATGTACTGAAGATAACCTCGAACCTCTAATCTGCTGCTTCCCCTGCTGGGTACAGGAAGTGCCTGGTTTGTGTGTGCAGGGGATTTGAACCCAGGACCTAGTGCATACCAAGCCAGCTCTCTACTAACTGAGCAACCATCCACTCACACTTTTGTGTCTGTTTCTGAGACAGATTCTCTCATAGGTACACCTGGATGGTCTGGAACTTGAGGCAATCCCCCTGCCTACATCTTTCTAGTGCTGGTATCACAGCCCTCTGCTCCACGTCTGGTTTCCAGAGGTTAATTCTGAAAACTTGGAATTTTAGAGATTCTTACTTTTCATATTGTTTATCAATTTAACACTTTTTTTGATGTGGAAAATTGATGATTATATGCTTCTAAGTTAATATTGAGCTTAAAATATATGCATAATTTAAGACCTAAAATAGTAGCCAGACAGTGGTGGCTCATGCCTTTAATCCCAGCACTTGGGAAGCAGAGGCAGGTGGATCTCTGAGTTCGAGGTCAGCCTGGTCTACAGAGCAAGTTCCAGGACAGGATCCAAAGCTACACAGTCTCAAAAAAAGAAAAAGAGAGAGAGAGAGAAAAAAAAGGAACTGAAATAGTGAAAAAAAATATAATGATGATATTGCCCATTAGATGAGCAAAAATTTTGAAGATCAAAACCCAGTAGAGCTGGAGGAATGGCTTGGCAGTTATGAGTGCTAATTGCTCTTAGATTCGGTTGCAAGTTTGGTTCTCAGGCAGTTTACAACTGCCTGTAATGCTAGCTCCAGGGGATCAGATGCCTCCGGCCTCTGTGGGCATCTACACACACTCACAAAGGGACACACACAAGCACACATAATTAAAAAAGAAATAAATCTTCAAAACAAACTTCAGCATTGGTGAGACTAGGTGGGAAGGGCACACTCTTGAGGACGGGTGAACGGGTTAATGGGAGCCCAAAGGAGATGCTTTCGTCAATGCCCTTCAAAAGAAAAAGTGCCATACTGAGCAACGTGGGAATTCCAGCCTCACAGACCTACCTGGACAAGCAGGCAAAACTTAGGAAGTAATAACAGTTATGATTTGTTAAACATTTAATGCCTCCTGGGCACCGGTCTAAGCCCTGTGGTACAGAAGGATGAACCACACCCACTCACCCACAGGCTGACTGACTCTAACTTCTCTAAGCTCTTTATGTGGTCCATCTTAATCGCCAACAATTCCATAAAGCCGGTACTCCCATTAGGTCCAATTTACAAATAAGGAAGAGACCGCTGAAAAGGGGCACATAGCAGAGCCCAGCGTTTGATTCCTGGTTTGGCTTCAGATTCTTGTACCTGTTCTCTACACCACTGGCGCTAAGGCACCCAATCCCGTTGTAGCCTCTGACCCTGGGGTCTGCGGAGTCAAACTGTTTGGAGGGCAGGCCGGTGCATTCTGCCCTTTTTGTTAACAGTGTTTGGAGAGAAGCGGAGGTCAGCTTCTCCAGTGTCCTTGCAGCAGGAACAAGCACGCGACTGCTCTGGGTGGAGAAGCCGCTCACACAGTGGGCTTTGGCTGAGCAGGGAAGGCAGATAGGAGTGAGTCGGGGGCCAGACATTGCCCTGCAGAAGCCCCCGAGGTCCAAAGCTGCCAGGGTTCCACCAAGAACTTGAGGGGCAGAGGCAGTGACCTCTGAGTGGCACGGGAAAGACTCTCTGGCTGCTTCCAGAAGTTCAGTCCCATCTGCTGCCTGGGCCGTGACTCAGCAGATCCAGTGTTTAGCAAATCCGGCCCAGGCAGCAAGTCCAGGGCAGTTGCTCTGGCAACCTGGAGGGTCCAGAGTCCTAGCCCTGTTCTGCAACAACTAGCTCTTCCCTCGAGAAATAGCCAACCACTTGGGGGCTTCTGGTATCAACAAACCCCAATGATTCATCCCTCCTCCCAAACCAGGGATTAACCGATTTACCCAGAGTACACGGAGGGCCAAGGCAGGCTGCAGATCCTTGGTTTGCCCCAGCTTGGCAATAACTTCTTCCGCCCACCGCAAGGGATTGAGGAGTACTCATGCGTGGCAGGTACACAGAACGACATTCCAGCCTTGGGGAGCCGGGAGGGGTAGGGTTCCTCACCACACAGCACCAGCTCAGAGACCCATTATTTAGAGACAAACCACAGAGCTTTTAGAATTATGCTACCTGGGCTTGTGCTCAGGCCTCTCCAGTTACTGGACCGAGCTGGAGCACATGGTTCAACCTGCTTCATCTCTGCAAGACCGACAGAATAACTTGTTTGGAAAATTCAGTGAGAAAACATGCAAAAAAGCACCCAGAACCCCCTGTGTGCTAAATATGACTGCAGCTGTTGGAGTAGGAAAGCCCTCCTCACCCTATGCCTCTCCTCCCCTCCCCTCTTCCCCACTCCTCCCTTACCCCTCCCCCATCCATACACACTTTTATTTCCGAGACAGGGTCTCATTGTGCAGCTCTGGCTAGCCTGGACCCGATGTAGACCAGGCTGGCCTTGAACTCACAGAGATTCTCATCCACCTGAGTGCTGGGGTTAAAGACTTGCATCCTCTGAGATTGCTTACTGGAGACCTGTGTGTGGTCACAGCCCTGAGTCTGTGCTTAGCTTCACTGAGCTTGAGATGCCAATGATGGGGCCAGTGAGCTGGCTCAGCAGTTAAGGCACTGGCTGCTTTTCCAGAGGGCCCAGGTTCAGTTCCCAGCACCACCTGTAACTCCAGTCCCAGGGGTCCAAGTGGCACTGCATGCACGTGGTCCGCAGACACACACACACACACACACACACACACACACACACACGCAAGACACATACACACAACAAAAAGCCCAGAAGGCTGGTGATACACATTTAGCTCTTTAACCATAACAAAAATGTTATAAAACATACAATTTTAAACAGATTTAATTTTTTTAATTTACATTTTTTTAAAAATTATTTTTGTGTGCATGTGGGGGCCATGTGTGTCTCGTGGTGTGCATGAGGAAGTCACAGGACAACTTTTGGGAGGGGGTTCTCTCCTTCTACTGTGTGGGTTCTGGGGACTGAGCTTGGTGTTGCCTTTACCTGCAGAATCATTCTGCCAGCCACGTATATAAAATTTATAATTCAGATATTCACTTTCAAGAATTAGTACCCTTGGCCTACACACACACACATACACGTGCGTGCACGTGTGATTTGCACAAGGTCTCACATATACACATACAGGCACACAATAAACAAAATGTAATTTAAGGTAAGTTAAAAGGTATTTCCACACCTAGAAAATCAGTGGTCTTTTCATTAAATTGCAAATAATGAGTAAGCACCCCTTTACTAAAAAAATAAACAAATAGGGGACTAGAGGGACGGCTCCGGGTTAGGAGTACTTGCTGTTCTTTCTCGTAGAGGACCAGGGTTCAGCTCCCAGAATCCTTACTGAGTGGTTTATAGCTCACCTGTGATCCCGCTCTAGAGAATCTGATGTCCTCCTCTGGCGGGTGCACACACACACACACACACACACACACACAAACATAAACAAAAATAAAATAGATACATTCTCTGAGGGATGGTCTGGGAAGTTAGTGGAGAAGGAAAACCCTCAGGAGGATAAACGGAAGTCTGAGTGTCTTCACAGGGCTGTGGGCCCTGCGGGCGCCACAGGCAAAGCAAAGGCTTCGGCCAGGTACAAAGACTGGGTAGGGAGAGATCAGAGGCCCAGAGAAGAGGGTCTGGGAAGAGCCTCTAAATGGACTCCCAGAAAACCCAGGCTAAGGAGCCTCTTCCCATCAGCCCTTCTCCCAGAAGTGACTGCTGATGAGCAGGCCAGGCACAGCCTTTCAAGGATCCCATTCGTATCCTTCCCAGACTTCCACGCCGCTAATACCCTTTACGGCACGGACCACCCCGTACCAAGTCAGACCCAGCCGGGGCTGAAGGTCCGCTTGGCACATAGAAACCACCAAACCAGCTCGCCACCTCTGAAGGGCTGCTTACACTGGCCCTCTTCCAGCAGGGAGGGTGCAGAAATGTGTTCTCTCTACAAGGAATTCAAGGGTTTGGTTTCTTTGCTTGCTTGCTCCGTGCACCTGCGGGCATCTGGGCTGTTTCACATGCAGCTGTGGTGCCCACACTCTGGTCTCGGTTCAGATGCTGGCTTAGTTTGCTTCTATTGCTGTGGTAAAACCGTCTTACCGAAAGCAGCCTGGGGAGGAAAGGGTTTATTTGGCTTGCAGGTTCCAGTCCATCTTCAGGGCAAGTGAAGACAGGAAGTGAAGCAGAGGCCATGGAGGAGGGCTGACTGCTGGCTGCTCAGTCTGCTTTTTACACCACCCAGGACCACTAGGGCTGAAGGGGGTGACACCGCCCACAGTGGGTCCCCCACATCAATCATCCATCAAGAAAGTGTTGCTCTGATCGCCTGTAGAAGCTCTTTCTCACTTGGGGTTCCTCTTCCCAGATAACTCTAGCTGGTGTCAAGTTGACAAACAAACCAGCCAGGACAGACGCCCAGTGCACAGAGCACTCTGCAAGTGTGGTTCTTCTGTGCTCACAGCGACAGTCAGAGCTATACGCTACATTTCAGAGACAGAATTGAGTCACAGACAGGCTTTTGTAAGTTGTCCAAAGGCAGTGGCAGGTAAGTGAATAGTGATACCCATTTTTCAAACCCAGCCTTTTCAGCTCTGGGGTACATCGTAACTATTCTATGAAGATCCATAGGGTGGATTCAAGGCTCAGAAGAGGCTGGCCTTGTAGAAACCCGGCTATGGCAAACCTTCCAAGGCTGGAGTGCCTGCCACAGAACACAGGGCTGAACCATGATCCTTCTATCCCTCTGATGAGGCCAGGCCCTCAGTGGAGGAGGGGAAGCTGGAGGGAAGCCTTCTATTGTTACATTTATAACAGCCTGGTTCGTGCTCCATGACTCAGGAGCCTACAGGTTGGTAACTGCCATGGGGAGTTTTCTTGGTCTAGTCATCTGGGAAGAGGGAGCCTCAGCTGAGAAAATGCCTTCTTCACATGGGCCTGTGGGCATTTTCTTGATAATGGTTGACATGGAAAGGCCCAGATCACTGTGGGCAGCTCCGCCCCTGGGCAAGCGATCCTGGGAGGAATAAGTTAGCCAAATGTGAGTCTGGAGAGCAGGTCAGGGAGCAGCATCCCCCATGGTCTCTACTCGAGTTCCTCTCTCCACGCTCCGGCCCTGCTTGAGCTCCGGCCTTGGCTTCCCTCAGTGCTGGACAGTGATCTGACTGGATCCTTCCCAAGCTGCTTCTGGCCATGGTGTTTATCACAGCGATAGAAAGCAGACTAGAACAGCACTCCAAAAAGACTGGCTTCGTCTCAGTGCCTCAGCGGGACAGCTGCCTGGCTTTGTGATTGCCAGGTAGAAAGGGGAACAGATGCTAAGTGAAGGGACTTAGACTCTGGGGAAATGGGGTTGCCATTACGTAAAGGGGTCAGGGAGGAGGGCGGATACTGTGCCGGGCACTGCTCAGGGCACCTTGGACCACTGTGTCCAGTAGTTAAAGATAACAGAAGCCACAGCAGCAGAGACAAACATCTACACCTGTAGAACCTCCAGGATCCTCCATAGCAAAGAGCCTGGGCCCACTACAGTCTGGCTGTGGAACAGACGGTGAGGTGGTAACCCCGGCTCAAAGCCGACCGCCCATGCGCTCTGACTGTGTGCCTCTCTCATCGTGATTCCCACATCTACGCTGTGGGGAAGACAGTAACGCATACCTGACATAGTAATTGTGAGACTTAAATGAGGCCTGTAAAGTCCTTAGAACAGGGCCCGACATGTAACAAACACTATAAATGTGGGCGATTAACAAAGTAAAGGAGGAAGACACAAAAAGACAGCCATAAATACCATCTTAGCCTCAGGTCCTCGTGTAAAACTGAGACCAGCGCACACAAAATTCTGTGCAGAGATGCTTATGAGTTTTATTTGGAACAGGAAAAAACAGGAAAGGAAACAAACGTGGATGCCCTTGAAGCTAATGGATGGTTACACAAACTGTAGCAATCCACATCACCGCGTGTTTGCTACTCAGCAGCAAACAGAACTCTCAATGCGCATGCGCACAACAACCTCAGGGAGTCTCCAGAAAACCACGCCCAGTGACAAAAGCCAGTTGTAAAAGGTTACACATGGAGTGACCACGTACAGAACATTCCTGAACTGACAGCCTCATAGGGATAAGCTAACTGGTTGAGGCCAGGAGTTAAGAAGATGTGGTGGAGGGGAGAACGTGAGCCTGGCACCTGGGGACCTTGGTGGTGACAGAAATGTTCGGTATGTTTACATGGTGGCACATGACTGTCATCCAGCACTTGGGAGCTTGAGGCAGGAGGATGATGGTGAGTTTGAAGCCAGCATAGGGCAGGGAATGACGAAAAGAAAAATCTTCTTCTTAATATTGGCGGTATCGATGTCTCCGCCCTGGCTGTAGTATTGTACTAGAACTCTGCGGTGTTGCTACTGAGGAAGTGTGAAAAGGGGACCCTGCCGCTATCTTGTTTCTCATCACTAAGGTTATAACAATGAGCAAAATTTAATTAAAATATGGTACCCAGGTGTGGTGGCACACGCCTGTAATCCTGGCACCCGACAGGCAGAGGCAAGCAGATCTCTGAGAGTTTGAGGCTGGCCTGCTCTACATAGTGAGTTCCAGGTTGGCCAGGGCTGCATAGTGAGACCCTGTATCGGGGTGCGGGGGATGGGGGGAGAATAGCTGAGTGGAAAAGTCAATTATGTATGAGTACTTGATTCAATACTCCCTACTCTGACCCCTTTAGGATGGTGGGGTACAAGTTGAGGGTGTCGCTCAGGTGGCAGACTCCTTGGCTGGCAGGTCCAGAGTCCTGGCTTTGATCCTCAGCACTTCCCAAACAGTATGGCGGTGCATGCTTGTGACCTCAGAGTCTGGGTTAACCAGCCGCTCTTTGATTGGATTTGAGGCCTGCGCCACAGGAGCGAATTCATGTCTGCATGGCTCACAACCATCTGTAATGAGAGCTGGGGCCCTCTTGGGGAAGAGACCTGGTCAGTCATCCTCATCAACTTAGACCACGAAACCCAACACGGAAGAGTTCAACACAACTGCCACATACGGGCTGCCCATGCATGCTTCAGCATTGCAGGGCATACATTTCATTTCATTCGCTTTAAACCTGGTTAAAAACCCATGGCTGGAGAGGTGCGGGGGCGGGGGATACTGTTGTTTTGCTAAATGGGCATGTCAAATGTCTTCTAAATATTGCTGTTTATGTTCATAGATTAATGCTGCTTTCAGCATTGGTCAGAAAAAAAATGTTTTGCAGTGGACAGTAGTGAATACAAAGACTCATAACTTCCAAAGTTCTCAGAGTAAGCGGCTGCTGCATGCTCAGCTCTGAATGGAGCTTCTGTGTCAGCCTGTAAGGAAGTAGAGAAGATCGTGGAGGAGAAGGACGATGGATGAGCCAGAAGATTGGAGCGTGCTGGGAAATGCCGCAGACCTGTTCTGGCTGTCAGAGTGCTAAAGTGGCTCTGTGAGTGGCAGCAAAGCCCTGTGGGAAATGGAATGTTTTTACTGTGCCTGTTTCCTGAAGGCCATTGCTCCTATTGAGAAAGCTTGGGGCAGGACTGGAGAGATGGCTCAGTGTTTAAGAGCTCTGGCTGCTCTTCCAGAAGACGAGAGTTTGCTTCTCAGCACACATGTGACAACTAACCACTGTCTGTAACTACAACCCAGGGAATGCAACACGCTCTTCTGGCTTTTCTGTGCATGGGCACACACATGGTGACAGACATGCTGTAGGCAAAAGACACATAGAATTTAAAAAGAAAGAAAGCTTGGGGTCGGGGAGTGTGTTGAAATAGGAGCGGCGGGCTGCATCCCCGGCACCCAGCCGCCCGCACGGCTAGCTTTACCCGAAATAATTACACGGAAACTGTATTCTTTTAAACACTGCCTGACCCATTAGTTTCAGTTTCTTATTGGCTAGCTCTTACATATCAATCTAACCCATTTCTATTAATCTGTGTAGCCCACAAGCTGGCTTACCAGGAATGATCTTAACCTGCGTCTGTCTGGAGTGGGAGAATCATGGCGACCCCTGATTCAGCTTCTTTCTCCCAGCATTCTGTTCTGTTTTCTCCGCCTACCTAAGGGTTGGCCTATCAAATGGGTCTAGGCAGTTTCTTTATTAATAAGAAATCACTCCCACATCAGGAGTGGGCTGCAGAGATGGCCCTGCTTTTCCAGAGAACCAGAGTTTGGTTGTCTGCACCCCTATCAGGCAGCTCACAGTTGCCTGTAACTGCAGCTCTAGGGGATCACGCATCCTCTTCTGGCCTCTCTGGGCAACCATACACATGGCATATGCACACACATATACACACGCGCATGCGCGCGCGCACACACACACACACACACATGGCATATGCACACACAGATACACATTGTCTTAGTTAGGTTTCTATTGCTGTGAAGACACACCATGACCATGGCAACTCTTATAAAGGAAAACATTTAACTGGAGTTGGCTTATAGTTCAGAGTTTCAGTCCATGATCATCATGGTGGAACATGACTATTTGCAGTCAGACATGGTAATGAAGAAGGAGCCAAGTGTCCTACATCTTGATGCACAGGTAACAGGAAGTGAACTGAAGTACTTGGTGTGACTCGGGCATATATGCCACCTCAAAGCCCACTTAGGGTGACACACTTTCTTCAATAAGACCACAGCTACCCCAGCAAAGCCACACCTCATAATAGTAGCACCCTATGAGCTTATGGGGACCAGTTACACTCAGACCACCGCACACACACATACACACACACATACACAGACACACACACACACACATACACACACACACACACAGACACACATATACACACATATACATACACACAAAGTAAATCTTTCTTTTCTTAAGAAAAGAATTTGGAGAGCCAGCAAGCCAAGAATACAACATCCTGTTGTTTACAAAGACCATTTTAGCTCAGGTCTCAAGCTCCTTTAACCTCAGGTAAGGTAGAACTATGGGAAGAGCTGGTGGCTGGAGACTGAGGTGGTTCATAATGGGCATTGTGAGCCCAGCAGCTGGTCCACAAGGTCACCATGCATGGTGGGGGGAGATTACACAAATCCAAGGCAAACCCATGTTGAACCACCATCCATAAGAACATTCACGGGGCTGGGTGGTGGTGGCGCACGCCTTTAATCCCAGCATTCGGGAGGCAGAGGCAGGAGGATCTCTGGGAGTTCGAGGCCAGCCTGGTCTACAAGAGCTAGTTCCAGGACAGGCACCAAAGCTACAGAGAAACCCTGTCTCGAAAAAAAAAAAAAACATTCACGGGGCTGGAGAGATGGCTCAGTGGCTAAGAGCATTGCTTTCTCTTCCAAAAGTCCTGAGTTCAATTCCAGGCAACCACATGGTGGCTCACAACCATCTGTAAAGAAGTCTGGTGCCCTCTTCTGGCCTTCAGACATACACACAGACAGAATATTGTATACATAATAAATAAATAAATAAATAAATAAAATAAATATTTAAAAAAAAAGAACATTCACTAAATGCCAAGTGTCTGCGGGCAGAGCTGAGCAGGATATGACTGTGGGGTCTTCGTTGTCAGTCTCACAGTATCCGGAATGTACTGACCCAAGCTGAGACATCCAGGCTCATGAACTGAACAACTGCTGGATTCTTGGACCTCCTATTGGTAGACAGCCATTGTCGGATTATCTGGACCACAGCCTGAAAAATAATCTAATAAGTCCCATATATACATACATATATATGTGTATGTGTACATATTCATATACATATATGTGTGTGTGTCTCTGTGTGTGTACTCATTTCATAAGTTCTGTTTCTCTAGAGAACCCTGACTCACTAATACAAATTTTGGCACCAGAAGTGGTTCTAGAACAACAGAAATATAAGAATGAATCTTTTAAATATCTGGAATAGGATGTCCAATTTGTACCTACAGTTTCTGAAGCCCTCCAGTTACTGAAGCCTCTCCTAGGAGCTCAGAGAGTTCTGAGGCCTATGGTGTGAACTGAATGCCTGTGGTGTGAACACTGAGTGCCTTTGGTGTGAAAATCCAATGCCTGTGGTGTGAACACTGAATGCCTATGATATGAACACCGAATGCCTGTGGTGTGAACATCCAATGCCTATGGTGTGAACATCCAATGCCTGTAGTGTGAACACTGAATGCCTGTGATTGAACATCCAGTGCCTGTGGTGTGAACACTGAATGCCTATGGTGTGAACTATTTTACAAAGCAAAGAAGACTAATGCTTTTGATTATCCTGATTCACCAACTGTGAAAGGCAATGAATTTGGCAGAAATAAGGAAAGTGACACTGCTGGTTGGTTGTTCCTAGTGTCTGAATAAACTGAAAAAAGAAGAGCCAGGCAGTGGTGGTGCGTGCTTTTAATCCTGGCAGTTGGGAGGCAAAGACTGGAGAATCTCTGAGTTCGAGGCCAGCCTGGTCTACAGAGTAAGTTCCAGGACAGCCAGGGCTATTGCTCCCCTCCCCAAAAAGTCTAAAGTTTCTTCCAAGGCTCATGACAATCTCTTAATTGTAAGCCCTATAAATTCAAAAGAAAAAAAGATTACATACTTCCAATATACAAGGCATGGTATATACATTACTGTTCCAAAAGGGAGGATAGTGGGGAAATACTAGACCAAAACAAGACTGAAAACCAGCTGGGCAAACTCCAGTCTGCATCTCCATGATATCACAGGCCTCTTCAGACCTCCAACTCCTTTCAGATTAGTTGACTGTCAGGGTCCAGCCTCAACAGGGTTAGCACATTCCAGGGTAGGAACATGCAGATTAGAAATCCTAGGCAGACAGAACAGACATACAAAAGAAAATGACAGATACAGAATTAGAACCAGAGGGCAATACAGTAAGTACTGAATTCACCCACATTTATTTTCCATGCTTATATACCCCAATCCAAAAAGAGGGGAGGAGAAGGCAAAAAAACTACTTTAACATGATATAAAGAATAACATGGAGGAGTGCTGCCTACCACCTTGCTCCTCTTGGTTTGCTCAGCCTGCTTTCTTATAGACTGCAGCACCATCAGCCCAGGGATGGCACCACCCACAGTGGGCTCAGCCTTCCCTCATCATTCACTAATTAAGAAAATACCCTCAAGGCTTCCCTACAGCCCAGTTCTACTGAGGCAAGAGGTGTCTCTGATGTCTCTAGCTTGTGTCAAGTTGACATAAAACTAGCTAGCTAGCACACCACATAAGGATGGGAGGAGAGAACCAACTCTACAAAGTTGATCTCTGACCTCCCAGGCATGTGTGCATTCATACATACACACACACACACACACACACACACACACACACTCACTAATGGTGAATTAAACTTCTTAAAAATAAGTTATTTATGTGGGCCCGGGTATATAGTTCAGTAATAGGGTGCTTGCCTAGCATGTCTTGGGCCTGCACTAATCCTCAGCATTGTAACAAATAAATAAAAAATAAACAGAAATGAGCTGGGCATGGTAGCACACATCTTTAGCCCCAGCACTTGAGAGGCAGAAGCAGGCTGATCTATGTGAGTTCAAGACATGCCTGGTCTACACTGTGAGTTCCATGACAGCTGGAACTATATAGTAAGACCCTGTATCAAAACCAAAATTGATTGAATGAATCAATAAATCAAATAAGCAACAAAATAAAACAAAACAGAAGTGACTTATATTCCTGGATAGAAAATGTTTAAAGATTTACTCAATTTTATGCATATGAGTATTTTGCCACCATGTATGCCTGTGTACCACCCCTGTGCTAGTGCCCTTGGAGGCCAGAAAAGGGTGTCGGAGCCCCTGGAACTGGAGTTACAGACAGTTGCAAGCTGCCATGTAGAAGCTAAGACTCAAACCCAGGTCCTCTGGAAGAACAATCAGTGCTTTTAACCACCGAGCGTCTCTGCTGGCCCATGCACAGAAAATTGCAATACAAAATGTCCCTTTCCCCTCAGGCTAGAGAGCCAGCTGCTGCCCCCGCCCCCGCCACGCTCCCCTGCCCTGACTCCCCTGCCCCAGCTTCCCTGCCCTGGCAGGTGGCCTTCCCTGAGCGGTTCCTTCCCGAACATCTGGCAAGCAGTTTCTCTATCCGTGGACATCTCCTCGGATCAGCTCCCTGTATCTGCTTCCACATCAAGTCCTACTCCACCCCACACATCCCTGGAGTGAGACTCTGTCTTTGTGGCCCTGCCTCCCAACAGTGGCCAGCAGCAGTCTGTCCCCTTTGGATCTTCTGCAAACGATGCTACCGTCTTCCCTGAAGTCTAAGGGGCACACATCCTCTGTCTCCTTCAAAACCTTTGTCCCTTCTCTGCAGATGGCAAATGGTGCCAAAATTAAGACTCAGCTTCAGATCAAAGACTATTTGCAGGATGGGGCTTGAAATTCTGAGGCAGTACACCAGAAAAATCTTTCAGGCAAAATCAAAGGCTTCTAAAACTCTTAAACCTGCACCTATTAAAACTCTGTTCTGACATGGCTTTGGGGCTGTTAAACATGCTTGTGGCTTTTCCAGAGTCCAGAATCCAAACCCCAGAACTCACGTTGGTTAGCTCACAGACACCTGTAACCTTGGCTCTCTATTACCCTCTTCCATCCTGTGGTTATCTAAATGTACACGTGCAAACATGCAAACACACATATACACAAATAAAAATAACACACGATTTTGAAGCTAGGTGCAGGTGTTTTACTTTTGTTAGCCCAGCACTGAGGCAGGAGGATCACTATGAGTTCAAGGCCAGCTTGGGCTACACAATGAGACCTAAGGAGAATCTGCCTCAAAATCAGACCCCTCCCCAAACACCAGGGGCTTTGTAGGAGCCTGATGACATTCATGTTGAGGATGGATATTATAAAACTGTTAAGGTTAAAAAATGGTAAAATCATAAACACTAGGGGTGAAAACCAGGACTGCAGCTGCATTTGCAATAACCAAGCTGGTCGTGTACGGCCAGCTAAGGGTTTCTGTGTGTCCCTCCCTGAAGAACTTAGAGTACCATTGCCCTTCACATGGACTTGCTTCTCGGGTTCTTATTTGGAGCAGTCTGGACTGAGGGTAAGGACAGCTTCTAACAGGCTTTCACTTGTCCCAGGCTAGGGTCCTCTCCAGATAGCTGGCCCTGGTGTTATTTCTGTTGCTGTTTGATAAAACACTTGAACCAAAAGCAACTTAGATGTGGAAGGGTTCATTTTAGTTCGAAGTTCCAGAATCCAGTCCATCGTAGCAAAGATGTCAAGGCGGCCGAACCCTGAAACAGCTAGCCACATCACCCCATTCAAAGCAGAGGGAAAGGAATGGAGCGTGCGTTTGGCTCACCCTCTCTACTCTTACACAGGCCAAGAACCAAGTCAAAGAAACAATGCATGCCTTGACGTGAATGGTTTGGGGACTGACTTGGCTGAGGCAAAGGGAATCCAGAAATGGCAGACATGAATGCAGAAAAGCTGGGGTTGGGTGGGCCCTGAGCGCTAACGGAGACACGGCAGCAGCCAAGACACTCAGTGCGCTTATTCTACACAGCTCTTGTCCGCATGAGGGTTTCTATTGCTGTGAGGAAACACATGACCAAAAGCAAGCTGGGGAGGACAGGGTTTATTTTGCTGACACTTCCACACTGTAGTCCATAATGAAGGAGTCAGGACAGGAAGTCAAGAAGGACAGAGACCTGAGCTGGGAGCTGATGCAGAGGACTTGGGGTACTACCTTGATCCTCATGGCTTGCTCAACTTGCTTTCATATTGAATCCAGGACCACCAGCCCAGGGATGGCACCACACACAATGGGCTGGGCCCTTCGACATCAATCACTAATTAAGAAAATGCCCTACAGCTGAATCTTATGGAAACATTTTCTCAACTGAGGTTCCCTCCTTGCAATTAATGATAGCTTGGGCCAAGTTGACAGAAAACTCGCCAGCACAGCTGCGTGGGGATCCCTGGGTAAATGAAGTCCTGAGCGAACTTGTCTTGCTGACACAGGTGTGACCACGCCAAAGACTCCGAGGCTTCGGCCCCTGGGAGTGGCAAAGCCTTTCCCTGGTGAGACTCAGGTCGACGGCAATTCTTTCCGCGGTGGGGGGGGGGGGGGAGTCCAAATTCCAGGGCTGAGCAGTGTGTGC
Organism: Microtus oregoni; assembly: GCF_018167655.1. Classification (NCBI taxonomy): domain Eukaryota; kingdom Metazoa; phylum Chordata; class Mammalia; order Rodentia; family Cricetidae; genus Microtus; species Microtus oregoni. Next base: position 1,849,313 of record NW_024543830.1, on the reverse strand, counting down.
AAACACTAAAGCTGCAATGTGCTTTCTGGATGGCCAGCCTGGGACTGCCTAGCTGCGGAGCCCTCCTACGGGAACTCACCACTGCCCCCTGCTGTCGTCAACTGGGTGAAGTTCCAGATTGTTGAGGCAGAGTGTGCCTGCCCCACCTGACCTTAGCTTTTATGTATGTGTGTCTGCCCTTCTTTATTTCTTCTCCACACCTAGTCAGGGTCCCAGGAGCCAAACTCGGGGCTTGGTACAGTTGAATGAGGTGGGTCTGTCATATACAGCTTACTGAGATGTCATCAGGAGGAGGACCCTGTGGTTAGTACTTTCTGCACTCAGTGGCAACGTTCACACGCAGAGCAAAGAAAGGCCTTGCTATTTCCCCGAGTTTGTCCTGAGTAAATGCAGCCTGGCCATTCCTGTGTGTTTGCAGAACTGGGCTCGTTGGCTCGTTCATGTTTGTGTCAACACCACACATCCACTCAGGATTTCACCAGCTCTCCATAGTGCCACCCACATTCTGAGTGGGGTCTTCCCACCTCCTAGGCATGCCCACGGGCCCACACACTCCAGAGAGACCCTCACTGAGACGCTTCCCAAGAGTATGGCAAGTTGACAGTACGGAGCTGGTGGACAGGAAGCTAGATATGGGGGACTCGAGGAAAACTGCAGCTGCCTCCTGGCTGAGACAGAGTTGGCTCTCGCCATGGTGAAACTGTGAGCTGGGCGTGTCAATGCGTGAACAAAAAGAACACAGTCTAATTAATAGCCCAGACCCTACCAGGGTCAAAGACTAGTGTGCCAGTCAGGGTTTCAATGTCTGTGATAAAACACCATGACCGAAAGCAGCTTAGGGATGAAAGGGCTGACTTCAGCTTACACTTCACATCACATTCCATTGCTAAGCCAAGTCTAAGAAGGAACTTAAACAGGGCAGGAACCTAGAGGCAGGAACTGATACAGAGGCCATGGAGGAGTGCGGCTTACTGGCTTGCTCCCAAACTTGATCAGCCTGTTTTCTTATAGCACCCAGGACCCCCAGCTCAGGGGCAGTACCACCCATAGTGAGCTAGGCCCTCCCCCATCAATCCAGGCCAGAAAATACCTCGTAGCCTCGCCACAGGCCATTCTGGGGTGGGGGACATTTTCTCAGTTGCGATTTCCTTGTCTCACTGACTGCACCTGTCTCAAGCTGATATAAAAAGTAGCTAGCCCAGCCAGCAGCACCTGTGGGGTCAGCAGTTATCCCAGTCAGCTAATGGCCAGGAGGCTGTAAGAGCTAACAAAGCCCAAGTCAGAGATGGACCTGGTGAGGGCTGCCACCACCCACCCAGTCCTGTAGCTGAACAAGGAGTGTGTGAACAGCACATTGATCGATCCCCTGGTGGGTCAGGGGACAGGCACAGAGCGTGTGGTCTGATGCTTGAGAATTAACCAATGTCAATAGAAATGACCCCAGAAAAGCCAGGAAATTATCCAGTTCCTGCCGTAAGTTCCCCAATACCCCCTACACGGAAGCTCCATGGTGCCCACCTCTTGCGGCCTCCAGGGCATTGCTTTCTATGGTCCTGCTTCCCACCATCGACCCTTAAGCTTTCTCAATAATAACAACTCTTTACTAAACCCATTCTTCTTATCTATGAAATTTATTCTCGAGCCAGGCGGTGGTGGCGCATGCCTTTAATCCCAGCACTAGGGAGGCAGAGGCAGGCATATCTCTGTGAGTTTGAGGCCAGCCTGGTCTACAAGAGCTAGTTCCAGGACAGGAACCAAAAGCTACGGAGAAACCCTGTCTCAAAAAAAAAAAAAATTCATTCTCGGGGTGGTGCAACGAGGTTCCAGGGCTGTGGGAGTTTTGTGTGGCCATGTGAGTCTGGGCAGCAACCTAGCTCCTAACTCCTGAGTTTCACACATCTGAGAGGAAGAGTCCCTCTCGTTCTCTTTCTTTGTCTTTTTTTTTTCCACAGGGTCTTGAGAACTGGGTATCTCTGGGTGACTGGAAAACTCTACACTGACCAGACATCCGCCTTCCTCTCTCTCTCCAAATGCTGGATTGAAAGTGTCTCTACACCTGTCCCTGTGCTTTATGATCTCCTTGTCCTCTCCCTCCTTCTTTTCCTCCTCCTCCCCTCCTCCTTCTTTTCTGTTTGTTTGGTTTTGAAGACAGGGTGACCTCAGGTTCACTAGTAACTGAAGCTGGCTTTGAATTTCTGATAGTCCTGCTTCTACCTCCTGGGTACTGGGATCACTGGTGTGCCCCACCTGGTGGAGGAAGTAAGCATAGGAATAACTTGTCCACCTGGAGCTCCACGTGGCTTGGGCCCAAATGCGGGAAACCTAGGAACCTTATCTGTATGTTCTGTGCACACACACCGTCTCCAAACAATGCAGCAAACAGCCTGTCAGCAACCTGGGGCCCTCACCTACACTGAGTGGCATACATACTCACCCCATCTCAACAAGGGAACAAGTTTTCCTCCGCAATCTATTGAACCGTACTGTGGTTGTGTGTGAGTGTAAGGGTGGGAATTTGGCCTAGACTGGTTTAGGACATATGTTTGTTACTTTTTGTTGCTGATAAAACACCATGCCCTAAAGCGACTTATGAGAAAAAGTTTATTTTTTGCTGGTGGTTCTAGAGAGAGTCCCTAATGGCAGATGCGGCATAGTGGCAGGCCCTGCATCAAGAAGCTGAGCACTTGCATCTTTGGCAACCTGCAGAAAGCAGAGGAGGAGGAAGCTGCAGTGGAATGGGGCTAATGCCCTCAGTGCCTTCCCCGAATCATGCGCTTTTCCCAGCAAGGCTGCACCTCCCCAAACAGTGCCTGGAACTCGGACCCAAGGGTTCCAACCTGAGCCTAACGGTGACATTTCTCAATGGACCCACCACGGAGTACTGAAAGACCCTACAGACCCCCTCCTCAAAACCCGCAACTAGCATGCTCCCGGGGGAACGTCCTGTTTGCTTAAGAACATCCCATGTGCTTGAGAGAGCAGGATGTCTAAGAGATAGGAAGACTGCAAGGCAGGATATCAATAAGATAGGACATCAACAAAGCAGGTTGACTGCAAAACAGGATATCTATAAGATAGGAACAGGATGACTGTTGCCAGACATCCATGCTGAGAGAGGAAACCATTCATGCCCCCCCCCCCCCCGCCTCATTCCGATAACCACGCTTTTGCTTCTGTAAACTTGCTTTTTGCTTTTCCCTATAAAAAGCCAGCCCTCCAGTTGGCAGGCGCACAAGTCTTCCGAGAGATTTTGCCGCCCGCAGGTACCTGTGTCTACTTAATAAACCTCTGCGATTTGCATCCGTGCGGTCTCGGCCTGTTCCTTGGCGTTGGGGAGGTCTCCTCCCAAAAAAAGGTCCTCATCGAGGGTCTTTCAGTACACATACAGGAAGGCCACTGTCCTCGGGATGGACTTGCAGGGAAAACCTTCATTTACTCCCTTATCCCTCTGCATAATCGGGTGTGCGTGCTATTAAAACTCAGATGCACCACGCACAGTGAGCACGCCTGCCAATCAGCATCTGTGCCTGCAGCTTGGAAGAGGACCCAGGTTCAGTTCCTAGCACCTACATGGTGACTCATGACCACCTATGTAACCCCAGTCCCAGGGGATCTGATATCCTCTTCTGACCTCCAAGGGCACCAGGCATGCGTGTGGTGCACAGACATACATGCAGGTAAAATACTCATAAATGAATCTAAGAAGATAAATAACAAATTCTCAGCAACTGAAGTCTTCCTCCTCTTGAACTCCTCTTTGTCTGTGACATCGGCTTGTTGCCTTCCGGACAGGACTGAGAACATGGGGTGTTTGTCTTTGTGCGTTCACTTAACATAGTTCTCTCTCTAAGCTCATTCATGCTGCAGCATGGACTTTATTTTAAAGTGATTAAGTAATGGTTCATAATATAGTAATAACAACATGATATTTGTCTTTTGTTCATTTTTGCATCAATAGGCAGATAGATGTATTTCATATCTTGTTATTTAGCTATTTAAAAACACCTTTATTTTCCGACACTGTCTCATGAAGCCCAGGTTGGCCTAAAGCTATGTGACTAAGGCTAGCCTCGAACAGCTGGTACTCCTGCCTCTACCTCCCAAAGGCTGGGATTACAGGGGCACACTGTCATGTTGGCTGTAGAAAACAATGTCCACTTTAGCTGCCCTTGCTTCTTCTCCTTGCCTAACTGCTCTGTCTAAGTGAAATAACATTCAAGTTATTCACTTAAAATTACTCAACACATATTAAATCTATGGAATATGATATAATTATTAAAAATAGATACGGAGAAATTGCTTAAAATGTGTCTACTGAGAAACATGTATAAAGTGCTATCTTTGTAGAAAGAGTAACTTTCCCATGGATAGCACTGCGTGGGAGGGTGGACGGTCCCACACCAAGTTGCTGCCAGCGACACCAGCTGCTACCATCCTATGGCACACTGTAGCCCCGGCCAGTGGGGCTGGTGGTGGGCGGCACACGTAGTCCCAGCCAGTGGGGCTGGCGGTGGGTGGCATGGTCTGTAGAGCTGGTGGTGTGCGGCACACACGTAGTCCCGGCTGGTGGTGTACAACACATCACATCGTGGTCCCGGCCACTGCAGGAGGCTGTGCAAGGTTAAGTTCAGCCCAGGCTTCGTGTGAGTTCCACGCTTAGTCAGGGATTCAAAGTGAGGACGTGTCAAAAACAAACAGAAAACAATAGCAAACAAACAAAAACACAAAACAAGTTGTCGCTGGATATTGGGCTAGAGGTTATGTTTTGCTTTTAAACATTTTAATTAATTTGGGGGCCAGAGAGATGGCTCATCAGGTAAAGGTGTCTGCTACTGAGCCTGGTCCCCGAGTTTGGCTCCTGGGACCCACGTGGTGGAAGGAGAGAACGGACTCTTGAAGTTTGTCTGCTGCCTCCACAGGGGGTCATGGGTGCAACCCTTGCTCCAGAACACCACAAAAATAAATCAAATAATAAAAAGTTTAAAAATTAATTTTGTTCGCTTAAAATTTACCCATAGTAATGTTCACAAATGGGTACATTTATTTTCTTTGGTATATGTAATTATGTATTTGTAAATTGTAAAGATAAATCACAGGTTTCTGGGACAGTTATTTATTTATATTGTGTGTATGTGTGTGTGCGTGCATGAATGAGTGCATACACACCATATCAGAGCACCCACAGGTGGCAACCGAAGTCCAGGTGTCAGCCCAGAAGGAGGAAAACCCCTGATGAATGAATCTCAGATAGGCAAGGCCCTGAGACCACGACTCCAGAGTGTCTTTTGCTTCTGCTGTGACTTTACGTGATTGTCGCTGCCATCTTTCTCTGGTATCCGGCACGGTGTGAATGGGTGTGGGGAGATCCTCACTGCCTGTAATGTGTGTGTTTATCTCATGGAAACATCCTGTTCTAGTGTGGATTATTGGGAAGATGATTTCCTCTTAAGCTGTACTGTCTAATTGATAATAATAATAATAATAATAATAATAATAATAATAATGTTTACATAGAGTTTTTATGTCTAGGTCCCATGGACTCTTTTTTTTTTTATTAACCCCAGGCTAGCCTAGAACTCACCATGTACCCACTGCGGCCCCAAGTCACAGCAATCCTGCTGCCTCAGCCTCCCAAGATCTGAGCTTATAGGCATGAGCCATCATAGCCGGTTAATCCCAGGAACTGTCGTTTGTTGCCTTCTTTGATTCTCCTATTGTCCCCTCTCATCCCATCGTAGGCACGCTGGAATCATGGACACACCACTGCCTCTGGCTTTTTACCTAAGTTGGGGATCCATCCCAGATTGGCCCCTTTACTCACTGAGCCATCTCTCCAGCCCTCTGGTCCCAAGAACTCAGGCTGACTCGTGTTCCTGTCTAAGGCAGAGCCCCAGAGCAGTAAGAAAACTAAAACCCAGAACACGGCCATCAGAAACAAACGAAGAGGTCTGGGTAAGAGGGAACTGGACAGGGATGAACTGGTGAGGGCTGGGGAACATAGATAGCAGCAGGAGTCGCTGAGACCCTAGGAAATGATCTTGAGCCATCGTCTTCTAAAAGCTTGAGCAAGCAGCTTTCTTTCAAAAGAAAGAAGCAATGGAAGCCTGTCTAGTTCTTTCCCATGGGGCCCCCAGCCAGCACATATTGACACAGAGATTTATTATTAATTATGAAAGCTTGGCCTCCAGTTTAGGCTTGTTTTCAATGAGTTCTTATAACTTCTAATTAAACTTATAACTTATAATTCTAATTAACCCATAGTTTTTCATCTATGCCTGGCCACAGGGCTTGTTACCTCATCTCCCTACTGCATACCCTGCTCTTCCTCCCTCTCGCCGACACATCCTGTCTGCCTAGATTCTACTTCCTTTTCCTCTCTGTCTCCAGAAATCTGGCCTAATCTTTCCAGCCTAGCTATTAGCTATTCAGCTCTTTATTAAACCAGTCAGAGCAATCCATCTTCGTACAGTATACAAGTATCCCACAATGGAAGACTATTTAGAGAAACTCCTACACAATGCTACTGAGGGCTGGAGAAGTAACTCAGTGGACAGTGTGCTGGCCTGGCGTTTGCACAGCAGTGCCACACACCCTCCCCAGCTGTGGAGGTACCCGGCAGCAAGCACAGCACTTGGGAGGTGAAGCAGCCGGCCTGCTAGGACTGTAAGAGACCCTGTGTCAGAGAAGGCAAAGGACTGGACTGTGGCTCCGTGGTTAAGAGCACTGGCCTTCCAGAATAAACAGAATGGAAACCAGCACACACACAGTGGCTCACAACCATCTGTAGCACCAGTTTCCTGGAGCTCCGACACTCTTTCTGGCCTCCTTGGGCAGTACACAGACGTGGTGTACAGACATGCATTCAGACAAACACCAAAATATGTAACATGAAAATAAATAAAATTAATATATATATATACACACATATATATATATAATATTAAGTCAAAAAAGCTGGTATGGTCATGCACACCTTAAATTCCAGCAGTTGGGAGGCAGAGGCAGGCAGATCTCTGTGAGGTTGAGGCCAGCCTGGTCTACAGAGTGAGTTCCAGGACAGCCAGGGCTACATAGTGAAATCGTATCTCAAAAAAAAAAAAAGTTCTTGATGAATCACATTGAAGACTGCTAGCTTCTGTACACACACACACACACACACACACACACACTCTCTCTCTCTCTCTCTCTCTCTCTCTCACACACACACACACACAAACATACACACACACGATCAATTGCCTTAAAATGATCCATTCATTCAGCCAATGATTTGTTTGGTGCAATTTTCTGCATGTTTCTATTTCAAAACTTGTTTTTTGGTTTTGGTTTTGGAATTTTTAATCCAAAGTCCTGAATGTCTGACTCCAGATGTGGCAGCTGCTAGCAGCTTTTCAAGCCTGAACCTAAGAATTTACTTTTTTTTTTTTTTTTTGAGATAAGATCTTACTTTATAACCTAAGCTGGCCCGGAACTCAGAGTGTAGCCTAGGTTGGCCTCAAACTCTCGGCAATCCACCAGCCTCCCCAGTGCTGTGATAACAGGAACGAACCACTATGCCCAGCCAGGAGCTGTGGCTGAATATATTTTACATGAGGATATTGTTCTGATGATTTGGGTGGCTTTAGCTGCAATCAGAAGTTTCCTCATGAAAGAAAGGCATGGGGGCCTGGTCACAGGGAAGATGGGGGGGAGGTGGGCCATGGTAACCACAAGCTGAACGAGATAGCACCAGCAGCCACAAGCTGTAGCAAGGCTTTCTCTACCCTGCCAGCTCCCAAATAACCACACAGAGACTTTTTAATTATGAATGCTCTGCTGACAGCTTAGCCTTGTTCTTAACTAGCTCTTATAACTTAAATCCACCCATATTTTTGTTAATCTGCATTCTACCACGTGACTTTTACCTCTGACCCATTCTGTGCATCTGACTTATTCAGTTTGTCTGGCATCTCCACTCTCCAGCGTTGTATCTGCTGAGAAAATCCTACATAACTATTGGACGTTTAACTTTTATTTAAATCAATCACAGTGAGATATCTTCACACAGTGTAAAGGAATATTCCACAACAATTAGAAGCTTCAATAAGCAAGGTATAGCCTGAGTCCCATGCATATAAGCTGTAGAGGCTTGAGGATCAGAAGTTCAAGGTCATCCTTGGTGATGTACCTAGTTCTAGTCCAAGGCCAGCCTGATCTCCCGGAGACCTTGTCTAAAATATTCTTTTTAAAGGAATGAATTCTCCAGATCTGTAAAAGGGAACTGGCCTTGTCAGTGTAACTCTGAGAATAAATTGCACACCAGTCAGTCAGTCCTCATGTTCTTTTTAAAAAACAGTTGGATAAAGCACAAAAATTACATTTTAAAGGACAGAGAGGGGCTCAGTAGGTAAAAGCACTTGTTGGACAAATCTGAGAATCAGTTTGGATTCCCAGAACACATGTAAATGCCAAGTGGTGTTTTTAAACTAAATCTCAATCCTATGGTGTTACCAATAAAGACTCAGGACAGGTGCTGGGGTGGAAAACTGCTAGCTCAGAGAGGGAGAGGAACAACCAGGTAACATTCCTCCTTAGCTGGTGTCGTCCTAGATGGGAGAGTTTCTCTTCTGCGGTCCCAAGCAAGAGAGGCCTGCCAGGCTCCAGTCCTTCTCTGCTCTTTCCTGTGCATCTCTCTAGCCCTCTTCCCACCCCCCTCTTACTCTCTATGACCACTTCCTGTCAACTAGTTGCTGGCTGTGCCTCTTGACCCAAGGTTGACCCATTATTTAATTAATGAAATCTCAGGGTTCACAGTGTGATCAAATAACATGAAACAATGGGGGTGTGGCAACTTGTCTGTAATCCTAGCACACAGGAAGCTGAGACAGGGATCCCCATAGCAATGCAAGGTGGCTAGCTAGATTAGTTGAGTTAGCCAACTCTGGGTTCAAGCGAGAGAGTCTGTCTCAATACATAAGGTGTGGTTTGGTAAGATAGCCAACATCAGCCTATGGCCTCCACACTCCTGTAGGCGCGCGCACACACACACACACACACACACACACACACACACACCTCAAAACTAAAGGAACCAAAAGGCTGTGGAAGAAATGAGGACTAAAATTCCAGAAGAGTTCATCTATTCTGGGATGTGCTAAGAATAGGCTGCAGATCAGGCTTAACTGAAGCAGAATGTCTCTGGAGAAAGGAAGTCACCGAGGTTTGCACGGTTATGTGAGGAGTAGACTAACAGGGTTACCTTTGCCCAGAGAACTTTGGTGAACCCTGGGGATGTTCAGGAGACCTCAGAGTGGCATTGAAAGCTCCAATAGGCATATAGAAGCTCCTCCAGGGGCTGGAGAGATGGCTCAGAGGTTAAGAGCACTGGCTGCTCTTCCAGAGGACCTGAGTTCAATTCCCAGCAACCACATGGTGGTTCACAACCATCTGTACTGAGATCTGGTGCCCTCCTCTGGCGTGCAGGCATACATGGAGGCAGAATGCTGTATACATAATAAATAAATCTTTAAAAAAAAAAAAAGAAGCTCCTCCAGGCTGGAGTTATTGATAAGGAAATTAAGACTCACTGGGGCAGGGTATCAGCTAATCCGATGGTTTGCCCTTAGTGTGTTTGCCAGATCTCGAGTTTGTGTGGAGGAGTTGGGATCTGAAGAACTAGCCCCGTTTGCTTCATTTCGGGGGGGGGGGGGGGGCTGTTCACTTTTCAATCAAAAGTTGTGTGAAGCTGGATGGTGGTGGTGCATGCCTTTAATCCCAGCACTCGGGAAGCAGAGGTAGGTGGATCTCTGTGAGTTCAAAGTCAGCCTGGTCTATGAGAGCTAGTTCCAGGACAGGCTCCAAAGCTACAGAGAAACTATGTCTCTAAAAACAAAAAGCAAGCAAGCAAACAAACAAAAAAGAAAAAAACGAAACAAAAGTTGTGAGAAATATGCCCGGAGACTAGGGACGAGCAAGACTGAAACAGTCGCTCAGTGCAGGCCTCACAGCTCTAATTCCTGTCTCTGGTAGAGAACATAACCTGCCCTTCCACGCTATTCACACTATGTGGCAAACAATAACAAGCCAGAAGCCTTGCACAATGAAAGAGAAACATGATCAAAATGAAAAATTAAAACAAGCAAGAGAAGCCTAGCCATGGCTGATACAGACCCGGATGCTCCTTGGTTTATAATGGGCACATTCCAAAACACCTAGCATTTAATACACACAACCTACTGAGCACCACAGTTCGGGGGTTTGATTTGTTGTTGTTTTAACTGCAGGCTATAGGTGAAGATGTTGACTAGGCGTGTGACCGCCCCACTGTGCAGCCTCACAAGAGTATCTTATCCTGGGATAATATTTAAAGTTCAAAGTTAATTTTTGCACCATTCTGAAGCTGAAACATTGCAGGACAGATTATTTTAGCTGTGACCCATTTGTACTGGAGGTGACACTTAAGAATACAGAGCCAGAGAGACGGCTAGGACTTGCCGCCCAAGCTTGACAAGCCGAGTTAGGTTCCAGGGCGCATATGGCGGAGAGAACAGACACGACATGGCTGTCCTCTGACTTCAAGTTTGCCATTCCGCAAGTGCCCCTCACATCCCGATAATACGCACATGGCACAAGTGTACATTAAACAAATACCAAAATCTTAAAATCTATAAAATTGGTAAGGATAAAGAGAAGCAGAACAAAGGTGGAAGGGGAAATTCTGGGATGGAAAATTTTAAGGGGTGCAGGGAGATGGGGAGATTCGGGGAGGGTCTGTCTAAACTAAAGATTATGAAAAGTCATAAGGAAAGCCAAGGCACTGAAAATCAAATACAAAGGAGCTCGAGGGGCTGGGACTTAGCTCCGTCGGTAGAGTGCTTGCCTAGCATTCACAAAGCCCTGGGATGGATCCCCAGCACCCATGTGGTGGCTCACAACCATCTGTAACTCCAGCTAGTGCCCGTCTACTTTTGTGCCTTTGTGTGTAGCATAATGAATTTAATTAGGGTTTCTTACAGGAGCCTGGAGGTTCCTTGGAGGTTCATGGGCACATTATCATAGTCACAGCACTGGGAGGGAATTTTTTCCTCCCCCAGTGTCTGAGTTACATTTATTTCTTGTTTTTTGTTTCTTTTCTTTTCTATTTATTTATTTTTCTGTTTCTTTGTTTTTCTTCTTTTTTTGTTTTTTTTTTTCAAAACAGTGTTTCTCTCGCTTTGCAGACCAGGTTGGCCTTGAACTCACAGAGATCCACTTGCTGAGTTAATATTCTATCGCTGTGAAGAGACACATGGTCAAGGCAACTTATAACAGAATTTTTTTTTTTTTTTTTGGTTCTCACGGTTCCAGATTTTTGTTATTGCTGTTTCTTTGTTTTTTGAGACAGGGTTTCTTTGTGTAACCACTCTGGCTGTCCTGTAACTTGGTCTGTAGACCTGGCTGGCTTTGAACTCACAGAGATCCACCTGCCTCTGCCTCCTGAGTGCTGGGATTAAACGCATGTGACACAACCGCCTGGCAGAGTCTATGATCATCAGGTTGGAGAACATGGCAGCAGGCACTGGAGCAGTAGCTGATAGTTCACATTTATTTGATCCTAACACCTCCCAACTAAAAATCTTTAAAGAAAAAAAAATGAGGTGAGGTAATGTAGTTTTATTCCCCCCCCATCCCCCCTTTTAATATAGGGTCTCTCAGTTGCTCAAGTTAGCCTGGATTCAGAATGTAATCCAGAAAGGTCTGCTGGAGGCAATCCTTCTGGCCCACCCCTCTGAGTGCTAGGATCATGTGATGAACTGGTTTGCTCACGCGATGTCTCCTTCCCTCTGTCCCTCCCCACTTCACCCCCCTACCCCGCTTAATTATGCCCCACAAAAATGCCTGGTGCCCTGGAGGCCAGGAGCGAGTTTCAGATCAGTAGAAACTGGAATTACAGACGGTTTTGCGCCATCACGTGGTGGCTGAGATTGGAATCCAAGAGCCGTATTTCCAGCTTGGTTTGTACCCTTTCTACCTTTACCGACTGTAAGGGCATAAATCACTGTATCTCAAGCATCTGCATCTTATCTATAAAAGGAGTTGAATAATGCCTGTTACACGGGCCTGCTCTGAGAAGTAAAACTGTAAGAGCTTGGGTTCAATGATTCTTCAAGTCAGGTTCTGGATACTGATTCAAACAGGACAAGACAACCCGTCCTGGTGCTTGTCCCACACAGCCTGCTCCTCCTAAATTGTCAGAAAGCTCAGCTCTAGGCACCCCTTCTGCAGACACGGAGGCGACGTCATGCATTCCTGTCAGTCTCAGCACTCCTCCGACTCCTCATCAACACGGAACCTGGCAGTCATGGTACCGGGACGTGGCTGGCAGGAAGAAAAGAGGTGTAACAACAAAGGGCCACTTCCGCTTCCGGTGAGGCGAGTGCTTTCACTTCTTTAGCTGCGGTGACTAAGATGGAAGCATTCTGGGAGTCACGGGCTGGCCACTGGGCCGGGGGTCCGGCCCCGGGGCAGTTTTACCGCGTGCCGTCCACTCCCTGCGCCCTCATGGACCCGGCGTCCGCGCTCTGCGAGGGCCCAATCACCCGGACCCAGTGAGTTGCGCTATAACCGCGCCAGGAATGGGCGGCGGGCTGGGACTTGGACCTGCGGCGCCTGGGTGGCGGCTCCCGGGGACCCCGGACGCCGCGATCAGGGACCCTTTCCATTCTTCAGGAACCCCATGGTGACTGGGACGTCGGTACTCGGGGTGAAGTTCGACGGCGGAGTGGTTATTGCTGCAGACATGCTGGGCTCCTACGGCTCCCTTGCTCGTTTCCGCAATATCTCCCGTATTATGCGAGTCAACGACAGCACTATGCTGGGTGCTTCGGGAGACTACGCTGATTTCCAGTATTTAAAGCAGGTTCTCGGCCAGATGGTGTAAGTCGCCTCCGAGTGGAGCGAAGCTCTCGTTTTTTATTCCCTTAGATGGGATGGGGGGACTTGAGGCTTTGGGGGAGTTGTTGGGTCTAGCATGTGAATGTTTTGAATACTTTTTGGCATTGTATGTGGGTGGGGAACCTGACTTCCGTTATCATTACCTTATCAACCATTTATTTTTAAGGATTGATGAAGAGCTGTTGGGAGATGGACATAGCTATAGCCCTAGAGCTATTCATTCCTGGTTGACAAGGGCCATGTACAGCCGCCGCTCCAAGATGAATCCTCTGTGGAACACCATGGTCATTGGAGGCTATGCTGATGGAGAAAGGTATTTGATAACTTCCCCGACCACCCAGCCTAGAACCTACTGAGTGTCTTTTTAGTTTTTTTGTTTTTCAAGACAGGTGTCTCCATGTAACAGCTCTGGCTGTCCTGGAACTCGCTCTGTAGATCAGGCTGGCCTTGAACTCAAAGAGATTTGCCAGCCTCTACCCTCTGAGTACTGGAGTTAAAGGCGTGTGCCACCACTGTCCAGCTTTCTTCAGTCTTTGAAAAGAATGGTTTTTCACACTTGTATTGGTGCTTGTGTGCTAGTGTGTGCTAGTGTGTGTGTGTGTGTGTGTGTGTGTATGTACACCATGTGGGTTCTAGGGCTCAAACTCGGGTCATCAGGTGTGGTGGCAGGTGCTTTTACCCACTGATCCATCCTGAGTCTCCCACCCCAGACTGTTTAACCCCAGAGAATTCCCACCTTTTAATTCAGACCTCATGGTCCCATTCTTTGGCCAAGAAATATAAGATTAAATGAGTTCTTTGATCTGTTTGTCCCTGCAGCTTCCTTGGTTATGTGGACATGCTTGGTGTGGCTTATGAAGCCCCTTCTCTAGCCACAGGTTATGGTGCATACTTGGCTCAGGTGAGTCATGGGACTAGCAATGGGGAAAAGAGGAGAGATGTTCCCTGTGGAGTTCTGATAGGAGACAGGCTGGTATCCAAATGTTGGGCATCAGGTTTTCTTAGTATAAGAAGGTGTTTACATGACCTTCCAGAGACAAGATGTGGTGAACAGGGATAATAGCCTTGCTGCAGGATGGAAGCCTTAGGACTTCCCTTTTAAGAGGATCTTAACTAGGTGGTGGTACACATCTGTACTCCTAGTGCACAGGAGCTGAGGCCAGGAGGGCTGTGCATTTCAGACCAGCTTGGGCTACACAGACTCTATATCTCAGAAACAAAACAAAAATGAAATGACTCATGGGTAAAGGCACTTGCTGCCAAGGCTGACAGCCAGCCCAGGACCCCCAGGGTGGGCAGAAACAAGTCCTGCAAAGCAATTTTCTGACTTCCACATGCGTATGCATACATATATATGTAAGATAAGTAAATGTCAAATGAAATAAAAAAGCCAGCACTTTTCTGATGAGACAGCGGGTAGAAGTCTGTCGTTCACTTTGGTGATTGTTTACACGGGTTGGAATAGGTGTTAAGCTAGTGTCTAATTTCTCCCTTATTTTGCCCACCTTTTAGCCTCTGCTTCGAGAAGTTCTAGAGAAACAACCTGTGCTGAGTCAGACTGAGGCCCGGGAGCTCGTAGAGCGCTGCATGCGAGTGTTGTACTACCGAGACGCCCGCTCGTACAACCGGGTGAGACACGGCAGAAAAGTACAGGCTCTGGGGCCACCATGCTAGTGTAGGCCTTTAGTCCCAGCACTCGGGAGGCAGAGGTAGGCGGATATCTGTGAGTCTGAGGCCAGCCTGGTTTACAGAGCTAGTTCCAGGACAGCCAGGGCTGTTACATGGACAAATTCTGTCTCGAAAAATCTTTAAAAAACCACTAAACTACAAATTGTTACTTCTATTTTGGAATGAGAGAGCGACCCTCTGAATTAACCTCTGTCCAGACTGGGTATTTACATTACATGTTTTGTTTTCTTTTAGTTTCAAATCGCCACCGTAACTGAAAAAGGTGTTGAGATAGAAGGACCGCTATCAGCAGAGACTAACTGGGAAATCGCCCACATGATCAGGTGATTTAAAATGTGGGCGAGTTGGAAGCCTTTGGCTTGCATGACAGCCTCTGGAGGGCTGGCCTCCCAGACAGTGGTTCTGGGTGCAAGGGGCAGAGCTTCTTAAGCTGATGCCTTGGCACTTCATCACTTTCTTCCTAAAATATTCTTTCTTTTTAGTGGCTTTGAATGAACTACAGATGAACGTCGAGTTGAAGCTGTACCCTTCTGTATTTGGATTAGCTGGCTCAAAGTAGACTTTTGTAAAATAAACCAGTCCTTTGAAGTGTTTGCTGAGTTGTTTTGTTTTGAAATGAGATCTCACCCACCATGTAACCCAGGCTAGCCTAAAACTCAGAAATCTTCCTGCCTCTGCCTCCCAAATATTGGAGTTAAAAACTTGTGCCACCATATCTGGTCACGCCAAGAGCTCAGCTGCTGCTGTCTGAACCATTGATGTGCTGTTTCCTTTCCTGGGCAGAGAGCCAATTTAGTTCCTGCGAGCATGCCCAGAGGTTGATGTCAGAAGTCTTCCTTAGTCATCCTCCACCTTAACTTTCTTGGCGTAATTCTTATGAACCTGAGCTTCTCTATTCAGCTAGGCTGCCAGCCAACAGGCCCCAGGGGTCCTGTCTCTACCCCCTCCTAGAGCTGGGATGCCCAGGGCTGAACTCGGGTCCTCATGCCTGTGCGGCAGGCACTTGACTGAGCCACTCTAGCCCTTCATTGTATTTGAGGTTGACCTCAACTCGGGGCAGTCCCTGCTGCCTCAGCCTCCCAACTGAGGGACTGTAGGTGGTGATGTAGGTCCTTAGGCTCTTCAGCAAGTGTAGGATTCTCTGAACAAAAGACCCCACACAGTATTCATTTGCGATTGTTCTAGAGCTAGCTTCTTGTAGGTCACATTGATCTTTGGTAACACAGTTGGTTTACATATATACGATATTCTCATTCTATTTATTTTTTGTTGTTTTTTCGAGACAGGGTTTCTCTGTGGCTTTGGAGCCTGTCCTGGAACTAGCTCTTGTAGACCAGGCTGGTCTCGAACTCACAGAGATCCGCCTGCCTCTGCCTCCCGAGTGCTGGGATTAAAGGTGGATATTCTCATGCTAAAAGAATCCTTTTGTTGGGAGAAGGTGGTTAATGACGGCTCCAAACCTGATGACAGGTGTGCTGGAGCTGCTGGGGAAGCTAGTCCCCAGTACTAAGCCCCACATGTAGCCACACACAGGAGAGCTAAGCACATTTAACTAATGTTTATTGTCTGTAAATCTAGCACCTGGTACTTTGTGTTCATTAAAAAATCCTAAATGGAGGGCTGGAAAGGTGACTCAGCCTAAGAGTGGATACTATTACTCTTGCTTGTGGAAGATGGGACCCTAGCTTGATTCCCAGCACTCATGGATGTAGCTCACAACTGCCTCTAACCCTAGCTCCAAGCGATATCTGATAACTGCCCCCCATGAACAGCTGCACTTGCGCACATACCCACATAACTAAAATGATTAAACATAATTAAAATCATTTAAGAAATTTCCTAAGTGGGACTGGGTAGGTGGCTCGGTTGCTTAAAGCACTGGCTGTGCTAGTGTGAAGATCTGAATTTAAGTCCCTAGAACCCATGAAGAGCTGGATAAAGTAGATCTCTGTAACCCCAGGTCCTACAGGGAGATGGGCATGGGGGAGGCAGAGCAAGAGGGACCTGTAGGCTTGAGAGCCAGGCAGTCTGGCACAGGAAGCAGAAAAACTGTCTCATGTAGGGTGGAGAGTGAGGACACCTGAAGTCACACAAGTGCACACACACAGTCCTCGGACGCAGACCCCAGGATCTGAGTTCACTCCCAGTCCCACAAGATGGCAGGAGACTCAGGAGTTGTCCTGACCTCTGTTCATGTTGTAATAGCACGTGTAGCATGTGGTGTCCACATTCAACACACGAATGACTGTTAAGTATAGCTGTTAAGGTTGGGAATTAGCTATGTTCTACCCCTGGGGTGGTTTCAAACCTTTATTTTTACAAATGAAAATACATCTTCTGCATGATGCACAGACCCTTTGAGAGTGGTATAGACAGCAGCAGACAGGCTCACACAAAGAAAATCCTGAGCCTTCAATCGGGAACTTTCACATACTTGATCTCAACACAGAAAGTTGTCAATAAATACATGTTTATTGATTGAACTGAATTATAAAAAAAAAAACAAAAAACTTCCTTCTACTACTAAGCCATGCAGGCAGAGTCCACAAAGACAACTTGCTTGCCAAAACCCAGCCGATCCACTGTTACCATGACCTTAAAAAAAAAAAAAAATTACCCATCCAAAGTCAATGTGCAGAGGCCAGGAACCCAGCTCCACTAAGGCTGTGGCTGCTGCAAGACGACAGAAGAGGCCTAGGCTGTGGGCTGAATGACCACTTACAGTTCAGCTCTCTCAAAGGCAGCTGGCGTTGTGGTAAAGTCCATCAATAAAATGGCACTGAGCAAAAAGCTGGGGAAGAGAAGCACAGGTGGATCCTCCATTCAGATCTCCAACGCCACGGGTTCAGAGCTGGCCAAACTTCTGGGATCAGTCCTGTTCACTACGTTATAAAAACTGCGGGGAGAAGGTGGTAATGAATACCACACCTGTACCACCAGGCCGCCACATCCTGACTATCTCCCAGTCTATGAAAGTCTATTAAACAGGGGCACATAAAAAAGTTTATAAATCCATTTCCTCTCATTTTATTAAATGTTCCACTTATGTACACTGTAAAGGTGAACCACTTACAAGCTTGTGCAGGTTGCCTCCTTGGCTCACAGGAGGAAACATTGCCGAAAGCCTCAGGGTGGACAAGAATGGTGTGGCTGTGGGAAAGGTAGACTTGGTTTTTGTTCTTTTTTTTCCTCTATGGTACAGTACATTTTGGTTTATCACCATAAGTACATCATTTTTTTTTAAAAAAATCCATCATGCAAACTGTAGAAAAATTTTCCTTGAAGTTGGCAGTGAAAAATAAAGATTCGTGTCTTTCTCTGTGCACACCTCTATGCTTTTTTCTCACACCAGTTTCTTCTGTAAGCACTGAGAGAAATGGGAAAGCCAGGGGTCAGCAGGAGTTCACGCAGTCTGTCCTTTTCAACACTTAACACATGCCAGTCGGTACCTGTGATGTCTTCGGTAGGTGTGCAGTCAGGACAAAGGTAAACAAAGCAGCAGGGGCTGATGGAAGACAGACTAGGGATGGCTTCCACCTCGATACTGTTTGATCACCTCACCCAGTACCTCTTGCTTGCTAGGGACACAATGTGCTCCTTTGCCCAGAGTAAAGGACAGCGTGAAAATCAGGAAAGGGGTCCAAGGTCACAAATGCAAAAACTATTGTTTCTGTTGTGTTTTGGTGGAGGGTGGAGAAGTCAAGGTGGCCTCATGCACTGCAAAGCCACAATCTTACACCCAGAGTTGCTGTAGGAACCAACAGCTCTGGATAGGAGGGGAAACGAGAAGGAAAGAGGTCAATGGGATTCTTTTTTCATTTTCATTTTTATATAAAAGTGTTAAAGACCACAATGAAAAAAATTTATCCACATATATAATAAACCAGTTTGTGAGCTACATATTTTTTCTTTCCCATTTGCAGAAAAGTTCTCACATTAACAATGATTAGATAAGTATCATGCCCAAAGACATTGGCCACACAGTAAAACAAACAAAACCCAGAAATACTATGATACAATTGAGGTAAAAGGGGAAACAAAACAATTTAATATCTGTCCACAAAGGATTGTTTTCCTAGATTTTTGTCAGAAAAATAGCAAACACAGTGATTTAAATTAAAGAAGAGGAATTAAAAAAAAAAGTCACAAAAACCTGTTTTTAGAAGTGAGTAACCAATGGGCCAGCTCCTCGGCTCAGAAGTGATCACTACTGGCTTTCTAATAACCCACAAATTCACAGGAAGTATCAATGTCAGGGGAGCAGTGGCATAAAATTAGAAATATAAACCAAGACCCCCCCTTTCTCTAAGTCCCTCTACCCACCCTCAGCCTTCCTACCCAACTCCATATGCTCTCCTGAGCCCAGCACCTAAATCTCCATCAGATCTAGGTCAGCTTCCTCAAAGCCATAGAAGGACTCCGTCTCACTTTCCCCCTCAAAGAGCTGGTGAAGGCTTTCAGGATCAACTGTCTCTTCAGGAGACGATCTGGGTCGGGGGGTGGAAGCCGGCGGCTCCTCAGACCGTTCTCCACTCAGCTTCAGCTGCTCCTCTAGGGAGGCAATGAGCTCCTCCTGCATGTCGGCGTTGCGTGTAGGTGAGTTAACATTGCCATCAGGACCTGGCACAACACTAGCCACAAGGAAGGACCGCTGGACTAGCTCTGGGGAGTCCCCAATGACACCCAGCACCTCATTCAGCCAGTTCAGCACCAGCTGAAGCAGGACATCAGAATCACAGGCAGAATCTGCCATTTCCCGAGCCTGCTCCTTCCACTTTTTGTGCAGGAAGTTCTTAACAGTTCGTTTGATGCATACGTCCAATGGCTGGATCTTAGAGCTACAGCCTGCAGGGACCACAGCAGGCAGCGTGTTAGAGGCACTGAGCAGGGCCAGTACCTCTTCTGACAAGTGAGTGCGGTGGCAGTCCATCACCAGCATGCCTTTGCCGTGCTGACAAGCTGTGTGCTTCTTCCACACACGGGATGACCAAAGCTCCATGATCTCATCATCACTGTAGCCGCTCTCTTTGGCCTCTAGCAATATAGAGTCTGGCACGTTAGCAGGCCGATTCACTTGTCCTCGGAAGAAAACCAGGGTGGGGAGGACAGTGCCATCTGCCAGGACAGCCAGCACTACATCACACCAAGGCTCCCCTGTGCCCACTGTCTGCAGAGCATTCTCCTTTCGGTCATCACTGCTCAGTACTTCTGTGTCCAGAAACAAGGAGACCTCATCAATAGCCACAATCATAGACAAAGGTAGGTCCTGATTGTGAATCTGCCGCTGTACAAACTCAATAAAGAGTTCTGCATTTTCTGCTACATCCTTCGGTAATGTGTGGGCTACAGCTCGCCGGGCATGGGGGGTGAGGTGGTGCCGTAGCATGAAACGCACAGCCCACTCGTAGGATATCTTAAACCCCCCCTCCAAAGAGCGTCCTATTTTGGTGGCCTTCTGAAACAAGGTTTCCTCATTTACAGGCAGCTGTTGCTCTCTCTGGACCAGCACCCACTCAGCCAGTTTCTCTTCTGCCTCAAAGCTGAGATATTTGCCCTCTAAATTCTCTCCCTGAGAGGCCTGGAAGCGTCGAAGCCAACGACGGATCCGACGCTGGGGGTTTCGGAAGTGCTCAGCTGCCAGTTCTGTGTTGCAGCACAGGGCGAACAGCACCACCCGCAGCTTCTTCACAGACAGCTGCTCTTTCTTGCTAACCCCACTGCCGCCTCCACCACCCGATGCCGGTTCAGGTTCCTGGGTTACGGAGTTTCCTTCATCCTGTTCCTCGACATTCAGACATTCAGCTCCCTCTGTGGCCAAGGGCGGTAGGGACAAGGGCTGTGGGTGAGTAGGGGTTGCTGGTGGGGTTGCAGTTGAGGCTGGCGATGGAAGTGCCTGGGCCAGAGGAGCTGTGAGCTCTTGCGGTTCTGCTGGGGTGGCCCCTACAGGTTTCACAGTGGCTGCTTTGTTAGGGGAGAAGGGAGGTGGAAGATACATATTCTTCAGATTCCGATCATACGCTCGCTCAGGAGTCTGGCCAGGCCTAAATGAGTGAAGATGGGGAGCAGAGAGCGCAAACATCAGTTAAACTTAGGAATTTAAATAATAGTGTTACTAAGAGCAAACATCATGCAAAGTATACATTAAATCATGAAATGAATGTTACCTTGAGTGAGGCATCCAACTGAGCCCTGGGAAAATGAGATTTAAAAAAAAGTTAGATCACTGGGGAAAAAAAAACCAACATTCCATAGATTTCAACAAACTACCCAGTAGTAGACTCTTCTTAGTCTTATCTAATTGCAGGTTAGAAGGTTCACAGTCTAAGGTAGTGTGTGTCTAAACAGTGAATGGGTGAGACCAGAGAAAGATGCTCCTGGCTCATAAAGAATGACATCCTTTCTCCCACTTACCCCGTGGTAAGATGCTGCTGGATCTGTGAGAGGGGTTGAACACTAAATGCTTAGCCATGGCATCTCCCACAGAGGTAGCAAAGGTACACGAAGTGCAAGCCAGCTTGATTCCACTGAGAGGGAGAGAAAAGAGAGAGAGGACCAAGAGTATATTAGATACATATAGCATTGACATTAAAACAGCTAAACTTTGAGGCTTAAATAAGGGAGCGATGCACATAATCACTCCACAAAATAAAGATATGATATTAACAACTTTAAAATTACAGAGAAAGTATTTTATTACCTTACAGAATTTTTAAACAAAGCCAAATACTTGGGGCTCTTCCGTGGAACATGATTGCTGAAAAAGACAAAGAAACAGAGTTACAACCAATGACAATGTCCAACCAAAGAGATGCCTTCTCAAACTTCAATATAAACACAAAATAACCTGAGGATCAATTACAATTCAGGTCTAGGATAGGGCTAAGAATCAACATTTCTAACAAGCCCCATCCAATGCCTGAACTGTAGGAGACCCTAGGAGATTATTTGGAGTACAGACTAACAAAGTCAAATGAATACGGGCTTGCTCTTTTATCTTCCAAGAAGAGACGGGCCAACAGCTTTAAGAGTTGAAAAAAGAGCCGGTCAGTGGTGGCGCACGCCTTTAATCCCAGCACTCGGAAGGCAGAGGCAAGTGGATCTCTGTGAGCTTGAGGTCAGCCTGGTCTACAAGAACTAGTTCCAAGACAGCTAGGGCTATGAAACAGAGAAACTGTCTCAAAAACCAAGAATTGAAAAGCAACAAAATAGAAATGGGAGAGGCTGTGCTGAGTTTTGGACCCTAAACTACAAGTGCTGGTTTCTTCCCAACTCACTTGATCATGTGGTTGGCATAAGCTCGAGAGCAGCAGGTGCTGTAGCGGCAGAGAGAACAGTGCACGTAGGTTGGGAAATGATTAGGGAAATCCGGGATCTCAAAGCTGCACTCCAGACATGTCTGCCGGCCCATGACGCTCCTGTCAAAAACAAAAGATCATTAGTTTTGACCACTGATCCTGATTTCCTTGGCTATCAGGAAATGCCTTGCACACACAGTTCCCACCCGCTTAGCATTTAGAAGAAGGCACTAACATTTTCCTCACAGCTCTCTTCTGGATGTTGCGCTGGACAGGGGGATAAAGGAAGACTGGCAAGGGGTCAGTGGAGGAGGTCAGTGGTGCGGCCTCCTGTAAGGCGCTAGAAGATGTATCATTTGACACAGGAACAGTTCGTGGCTGCCCCCGAGAAGCCCGGATTGTCACCTGAAAATCAAGGGAAGAACCATTAGATGGCTCCCACAGTAAACCTCAGGGTGCTGTCTAACCCCACTCTTGCCCTCCCCGGATCTGTAACTTCTGTCAAGCCCTTTACCTTGGTGCCTGGTTTCAAGCCTTCCAGTTGCTTAGGTTTACGGAAGGTTTTATGGTGCTGAAGCTTGTGTTCAATTTTGTCCTTGGCAAAGAGAAATTGTAGCCGGCATTTGTTGCAGTGATAAACATTTCTCTTCTGAAGAGGAGAAAAAACAAAACACAAGAATCCCTTAAAGGTTCACAGTGGATCAGTGTCAGCACTATTCTTTCCTTCCTTCTGCGGGGAATTCACTCAGTAAGAAAACAACTATTCAAAACCAGAAGCCTATCACTAAGAACACCATCTCATGCCCCCAAAAATGGAGGCCAGGATGAACAGATCCTCAGCCACTTCCTGACTTGGAGCACACAGGCCAGCAACACACACTATCATCTTGGATGTTCTTTTAGAATTTTTAAAAACACAAAAATATACACAGTAAAACTGTCAAGCAAACAACAAAACCACTCAAACTTCTCACTCTGCTCCCTTCACATTCTAGGGTTGCCTTTAACCCAGACTCTTGGTTCACTTCCACAGACTGGTTCACGCACACTTTCTTACCAACAGCATATAAGCAACCACAGAGCAAAGTCTCCTTGTTTCTTTCTTTTCTGGTGGTGCTAGGGATACAAGCAAGAAGTCGAAGCCTTCCTTATGCCAAGCAAGCACCCTACCACCAAGACACTTTCCAGCCACAAACAAAAGATAGTACTCCCCACTACGTATGGGGGGAATCTTAATACATCTATACAGAGATGTTTCAGAGACCATTTTAGGACATGGTCTGCCAAAACAGGACTCATATCTGTAACTTTACTTGGATAGCAAATAAATGTGACATAAGGCTAAGATACAAGTACTGGTTTCCACAGGCCTGTACTCTTTCTGAGTGACTGTGTATGTACATGTCAACACGGAGCACACAGCACCCACCTTGTTTTCCATTCTTATTTCTCTTACAAACCTTCATTCTCCTCTAGTAGGTTTTTTTGTAGCACTGTTTACTTTTTTTTTTTTTTAAAGACAGAGACTCACTGTGTATCTGAGGCTAGCCTGCAACTTACACAGCAGTCTAGGCAGGCCTCAAATTAACGGCAATTCTACTACCTCAGCCTCCTGAGTGCTGGGATTACAGTGTGAGCCACCATACTAGCCTTTCTATAGCATTTTAAAACAAGGTTATGTCTATTCCATATTGTAAATAAAATATAGCAACACAACCTCCATCTTCCCTGCAGCCATGCCTCTGTCCTCCTGTGTAAATGCACGTCTTTGGGCTGTCTCCATTTACTTTCTCAAGTACTTTGTTTCTCCTGCTAGAACCCAACCAATCCAACAGTCTCTTAATGCTGCTTAATAAAGGGTCTGCCTCTGGTTTCTTTTTAGCTTAACATTCCTGTGGCCTGGGCATTTTGATCACACCCTTTTCTTCAGAACACTTTAGTTTCCTTGGCAACAAAACTGTGTTGTAATGTCAACAGACAGTGCTAAGCCAAAATACCCAAATCTCAATATTCTCTCAAAAATTTGCTTTCTCCAGTATGTCTCAGTAAACAGTCCTGCTTGTTCACCCAAATGTCAAATTTAAGACTTTTTGACACAAGATCTTGCTACGTAGCCTAGGCTACAGGGTCTCAAACTCTTGAGCCCTCTAGAACTCAGCCTGACAGCAGTATGGCTAAGACTTGTTCTTATTCTCCCGCCATTTCCACTCAACCCATCTCTAAATCCTAAGTACCATGCTGGAAGTCCCTCTTGACTGTCCCTTTTCCTCACTGCACAAACCAACACCACTGTCATCTCTACCTAGTGATTAAAGCCCTTGGCTAGTCTTGCCTCTGCTCTCAACTTCCACTCAGGTCACTTAGTGCTGCCAGGTTAAATCTTGAATAAAACAAGTAGGAGCTTATCCCCCAGAGGAGGAAAGCACCCATGATCCCCTAGCTTCCAATGCTGCCTTGTATCCTACGATCCACACTGAACGCCTCTTGCTTCCTTACACCGCCACAGGCTTACCTTGCGCTTCAGAGGAACTACTTCTGTTCCACCTACTCTTCATCCTTACTCATCCTTCTAACTCTAAATACCAACCACTTCTTCCTGGATATCCGCTCAGCTCCCACAACAGGGAGATGCTTCTCTTGCTCTGTTAACACAGTCCTAAAAATGGCTCAAGTATTGTTTCTTTTAGCACTAAATCTCTACCATCTAACCCAGTGTAGCAAGTAACAAGACCTGAACCATGTTTGCTCACAATATATGTTCTCTACCAATATCATTTATCTATCTCAACCCTAACCCTAGAACCCAAAAACTTCAAATGAGAATACAGGATTGCTTGGTGCTGATACCTGGTGCCTCATGTAGTGCTGCTGGAACGCATTGCCATTTTTGAAGACTTTCAGGCAATACGGGCAGAGCAAATGCCGAGTATCCTCATGAATCATCCGAAAATGGGCATCTACCTCAGAGTAGAGGGAGGAGCGATACTGACACACCTGAGGTCACGCAAGAAGGAAAATAAGAGTGAGTAACTGGAGCCATAAAAAGAAGTAACAAGGATATGCAGAGAAAGGATTCTTAAATGCATGGGTATTATTGTACTGGTCCTGTAATGGAGATCTATGTGGGTGATACGTTTAGCTGTGATAAAAACAGTAAAGGACAGACCAGTCTGAGAAGAGCCTATATTTTCTACGGAATAAAATCATCCTATCCTGAGAGGGGAAGCCCGGAGACAGACTCTCCTCTAGAAAGTCCTCACTGCCCATGTCTTCAGAGCACCTACACAGTATGTGGACAGTGGGGAGTTAGGGTATTCATTAGCAAATTTCTTTACAATCAGTTTTAAAACAAAATGCCTAAAAACCGCTCTGGGAAAAAGGCAATACCTGGCAAACATAAGGCATCTCTCCAGGCTTATGAGTGTCCTTCATGTGCTGGAGGAACAGCGGCTCGCTCTCAAACGCCCACTCACAGATCTTGCACTTGGCTGTAAGAAGAAACACAATCTAGACATGCACCTGGACGGAAGACCTCCGGCCTCACCTCACTCGCAGTCACCAACACATGGACAAGAGGTTCTGCTCACATCTGTGCTGCCTACGGAAAACTCGTGTCCCTGTCTCTAACTCGGTCTTTTAAAAACAAAGCTCTCTTCTAGACTGTGAACTATTTTCATCTTAAATTGGACATTCTCCCTTTATTTCTAAAGTCACATTCTCTGTTTATCATTTCCCACTTCCATTGTTGTCATCATTCAGTGACCTAGGAACTGACACCTTCACTGAAGCTAGGCAAGCCCTTGGTAGAAACCCTCATGACTCACTACTGTTCACGGCGTTCATCCATACAGTGTGCATCCTTCACTGCTGAGTGAGTTTTTAAATACTACATGATTTTCTGTCTGTGCCTAAGGACCAGAAAGAATTTGTTCGGAAAAGGCTGACAAACATTAAGAGATGTTTGTTTCTGTGACAGGGTCTAATTACACAGTCCTATATGGCCTGTAGCTTACAGATCATTCTGCCTCTGCTTCCCAAGTCAGAGATTAACAGTGTGTGTCACCACACTTGGGTAGACAGATGCTCTTAGCTTGTCATTAATGTCATTTCTCTTTATATATTAACAGAGTCAAGATAATTATACTCTGAAATTAGCCAATTTGTCAAGCTTGATTATAAGAATATAATTATAAGTGTTTCATAAAATTTTTAATTGTTTCATATTTAAATTACAAATTATGGCTGGAAAAGGGGGCATATTTGTATTTTCTTCTTTGTTCACTGGCCTTTCAAGTTTCTGCATATATGGAAATTATAGACTTTTAAGAGTTTTAAGTATTTTGATAAAGTTTTAAGTACTTATCAATGGTCTACCCACTTGAATCTTCTAAGTCCTTCTAAAAGTTTAACAACTACTTTTTATGAAACCTGACCACAAGACCTTCTCCCTCTCAGAATTATCTTACCCATCATTGCTATTGTATAAGGCATGTTTGTAGTATTATTTTTTTGTTTGGAGATAAGGGCTTATGTAATCCAGGCTTGCCTTGAACTCAGTGGTCTTCCTACCACTGCTTTCTAAGTACTGGTATTCCAGGCATGAGCCTGTAAACCCAACCTATAATACTGTCTTAGTCTCACACACTATAATTATATAAGTTCCTATATTTAACATAATTTTTACATTTTCAACAAGCTAGCAGTCCTCTAAAGGACATCAGAAATAGCCTGAACAGGGCGGGAGAGGTGGCTCAGTGCTTAAAGTATACACTGCTTTAGCAGAGAACTGGAGCTCGGGTACCAGCACCTACACTCCAGCTCACAATCATCTTGAACTCTAGCTCCAGGAAATCTGATGCATTTGGCTTCTGTGAGTCCCTGCTTAGGATTTCACATGTGTGTACACACACACACACACACACACACACACACGCATTCTTAAAATTAAAATCCCAAAGCAGGCACACACCTTAAATTTCGGCACTTGGGAGGCAGAGGCAGGTAGATCTCTGAGTTTAAAGCCAACCTGGTTTCCAGAGTGAATTCCAGGACAGCCAGGGCTATACAGAGAAACCCTGTCTTGAAAAACCATAACCAAACAAACAAATAAATAAATATAAAATCCTGAATGCTAGGCTCACATCTTAAAATATCAACTCAATAGAGATATATGTGTGTTTTCGAGACAGGGCTTCTCTGTGTGGCCCTGGCTACCCTGGAACTCATTCTGTAAACAAGGTTAGTTTCCAGCTCACAGAGATCCCCCTGATTCTGTCTCCCAAATGCTGGGATTAAAGGTGAGTGTCACCACCTCTGGCAAGAAATGTATGTTTTAAGCAAATAACTTTATTACTGTAAGTTAGTGCTCGCTTGGTCTCCTGTTTTATAAGACATGTAACTGTACAGTCTCGCTCACCGCCTGTCTCACTGAAAGCATTCATTTACTAGTGAAGCACTTTATAATCAGGCTTGAAAGAAAATGGGGAAAGTACTTCGTCTAGCACTATCACCTACATATAAGGACCTCTTTGCTAGTGCCATCCAATAAGGGAAGAAAAGGTAACTCCCACCCCTCTGCTGGAGCTTGAGTTTTCAAACTTACTAGTAGACTCGTAGGGGCTATGGACATTTTCCAAGTGGCACTGGAGCTGGAAGGGGGTGGAGAACTGGCGATAACAGTGTTGGCAGATAGTATGACCATCCACCTCGCCGTTCTGCTGATCAAGTTCCACGTGGTGCTTCATATGGTTCATGAATCTGTATGTAACACAGCACAAAGAGAAAGTATAGAAATAAAGTCAGTAATAAAAGAGAAATAATGATAGAATTATATATAAGCAAACATTATTTGCTCCCCTCCTCCAACTTCCTCTATTTGGGATAGTCTTTTTCTGAGCCTGGAAAGACAGTTCTTTTCCAATTCTGTGGGTGCATGTGCGTCTATGCATGTCGACAAGTACTCACAGGTACAAGGCAGGTATGTGTGTCTAGTATGTGGACATCACAGGTACAAGTGATTAAGGAGGCCAGAGGCATTGGATCCCATGGAACTGGATTGGAGACAATCGTGAGCCTGATGTGGGTGCTGGGACTTGAACTCAGGTCCTCTGCGAGAGCAGAACAAACTTTAAACTTCTAAGTCCTCTCTTTAGCTCCATATAACGTGTTTTCTAGTAATTTATTTTTATTTTATGTACACTGATGTTTTGCCTGCATATGTCTGTGTGAGGGTGTCAGATTTCAAGAGTTTCAGACATGTGAGCTGCCATGTGGGTGATGTGAATTGAACCCGAGTCCTCTGGAAGAGAAGCCAGTGCTCTTAACAGCTGAGCCATCTCTCCAGCCCTCAGATAACAGATTCTTAAAAGTAAAAGTAGGTTCCGTGCAAAGAGACTGGGGTCTTTCTTACTCAAACTCAAAGGTATCCTTTATTATCATAATAAAATAATTCAACAGTATTACACACTGTAAATTCTAACAAGACTGCAGCATAGTTAAATGTTTCCAAAAAAGAAAACTTAGCAATGTAAGAAAACTTGTCCACCTTTATGTAGGGAAACCTCCAAGGCTGTTTCATGCTTACCGAATGTTGTTTTTTAGCCTTTTAGTACAATGAGGGCATCGGAAAGACGTGGCAACCTTAGGAAAGTTTGTGAGCTGGGCTACCTTGCCCCCATCCCGTCCATAATAAAAGTCATCCACCAGCATAATAAGCTTGGTCTGGACGCCATCTCCAGCATTCTCATTTGGCTCTGGTACTTTGGTGGATGGTGAGAGAGCAGGAATAGGTGTAGAGGAGGGTGTGGAAGTAACAGGTGCTGTCTTCTCAGGGGATGAGGACTTTGCTGCCAATGGAACATTGGGCTCTGCATCGAGGGACTTGCCTTTCTTCTGGTACTCAACCATTTCAGGGCAGCAGTACTGTAAAAGAGATGACATCATTCTGCTTACCTGAGACTAGGATGAGTTAAATCCATGTCACCATAGTCCCTGGGGATGGCTTGGTAATGTAGGCAATAAGGGACATGCTGTGGACACTGGGCTCTCTGCTCAGGATAGCCCACTGGGTCGCTGGGACTGTAGGCATTCCTTAGCACAGTTAGGCTGTATTAAGGCAGCTTTCCTCCTGCTGTCATCTCGCTTTCTTCAATAGTCCCAGAGTTCACATTTCTCTCATGTATGTCCACACAGCCTCAAGCACAACACCTTACACTGCTCCCTCACCTGTCTGTCTAGAGCCTTGTCCCTGGCATCATTTGACTCTGAACTCTCCAGAGAAAGGTCCAACCTCTTCATTTGAACTTAGAGAAGAAAGTTACAAGACTATAAATAAAGCAGGAACCAGGTAACAGGCTTTCATTCTCCAGTGACAGAGTTAAAACTGAGCTGAGGTTATGACCACTATCCTATGAGATCAAATCTACCATTCTAAGACAGTGCGTGTTCCATCACTGCAGTCTTTAAATGCATTCTATCATATTTTCAGTTTACACAGCCCTTTTCATGCCCCCGCTATCAGAGGACCCCTATCACGGGTGGCGTCACTTACACACATGTGACCTCTCAAAGCTTCAGTGACACGGAACTGAGCATTGCACCGTGGACATATTTTCCGTCCACCGTCCTGGAGGTCAAACACTGGGATGGAAGAGGTCACTGCAAGAACGGAGAAGAATTGATAAGATTAATACAGGATACTAGGGCAAGACTACACATTCCTTGAGAAGAAAGCCCTGAGTAAAGAGCAAGCATGAGAGGCACATGTTTTAACTGCTCAAACTCTAGGACAGGGCTGGTAAACTGAAGCCCAGAGACTATTCTGGCCAGCAGTCTCTGTTTTGACTCAAGAGCTAGGAATGCCTTTTTACCACCACCTCTAATTAGGCAAAGTTCTTTTTTTCTCTCCCATTTACGTGTTTTTGGTTTGTTTTCAGACAGTATCCTTGTGTAATTCAGGTTAACCTTGAACTCATGATTAGCCTGCCTCTACCCCAAGTGCTGGAATAATAGGATGTGCCAGATGCTGACAGGCAATTTCCTTTTTAAAACTGTGATGGAGCTGAGCATGGTGATGCACACCTAGAATCCCAGTACTGGGGAGGTGGAGGCAAGAGGATCGCAAGTCCCAGGCCAGCTTGGTCTATAGATCTAGTTCCATTTGGCCTAGATAGGGAGACTGTTTTAAAACAAAACAAAACGAATAAATTGTGACACTGTGACACACAGAAAGCAACACTCAGCATTGTTAAGCACATTCATGTTGCATAATTTCCAGAACCTTCTAAAAAAAACTTATTTAATTTGTGTGCATTGGTGTTTTGTCTGCACTCATGTCTGTGTGAGGGCACTGGGTCCCTGCAACTGGAGTGCCAGACAGCTGTGAGCCACATGAGTGCTGGGAATTGAACGCAGGTCCTCTGGAAGAGCAGCCAGTACTCTTAAATCATTGTGCCATCTCTCCAGCCCTTCAGAACCTTTCTTAACTTACAGAAAAACTATTTTGTGGAGAGTTTTGCCTGAAACAGTGCCTCGTGTAGCCCATACCAGCCTTAAAGGCGCTATACAGTGGAGGCCGCCTCTGAGCTCCTGATCCTCCTCCCTGCACACCCCAGGGTCTAGGACAGATGTATACTACTACCCATGTGCACGTGCTGGCACAGATCGTGACTGTAGTTCACACAGCCTGACAATGCCCTTAAAGTTGACATGAAACAGCAGGTTTCATGTCAAAATGACTTATACATACAAGTAGCGTTCTATGAACTCAAAGGGTATATTTAGGAATATGTACGTATATGCAAATACATATAATGCATGCAATAAAAACTGATGAAAAAAGAGGCCATAAGTTTGCCGGAAAGTGGGCAAGGCAATATGGGAGGGTTTGGAAGGAGGAAAGGGAAGGAAAAAATATAATTAAAATACAGTCTTAAAAATAAACAAAAAGAACTTTTGGAAAGAAAAAAAATGACTTCATTTTTAAACCTAAATATCATACCATTGTGTAAACAGGACACATTTTGTTCATACATTCACGATTTGAGGGCGATTTAGGCTGTTCTCACCTTCTGCCTAATATAAATGCTGCTGCTACAAGCAGAGGCACACAGATTCCTGTGCTAGTCCCCGACTTCAATGCTTTTTAATACGTGCTCAGAAGCAGAGCTCCTGAAGCATATGTAACTAAGTGGTCTTGGAGAAACATCGTACTATTTTTCACAGGATCTGTAGTGTCATATCCCCGCCAAAAGTGCACGAGGATTCTTTATTTCTCTACATCTTTCTCTATATCCTCACCTAAATGTTCAATCTATTTTGTGTGTGAATGTGTGTATGGTCAGAGAACAAAAGAAGTCAGTTCTGCTCTTCAGTGTGGGTCCCAGAGATCGAATTCAGGACGCCAGGCTTGGCAGGAAGAATCTTTGCATGCTGAGCCACCATCTTATCTTGCCTGCACCATTTTGTTACTTTCAAAAACAACTGACAGGGGCTCAAGAGATGGCTCAGCTATTAACAGCACTGGCTGTTCTTCTGGGAAATCATGGTTTCTCCAGCACTCACACTGTGGTTCACACCCATCTCATGGCCTCTTCTGGTTTCTCTGGGCACCAGGCATACATGTGGTACACACACATACAAGAAGGCAACACCCCCCCCACCCAAAAGAGTAAAAGTAAGAGAAACAAAACAGCAACAACAACAAGAAACAATTACGACTTCCTTTTATTATATTCTGACACTGACTTAGTCAACTTCAGTCCACATGCAGGAAGAAAAGTAAAATAACTTGGCTAGATCAAGGTGATACTTTCTCACAATCTTAAACCCTCTCTGAAGAGATCTTTTGTAATTAGCATACAGAGTGAGTTCCTTATGGCATTTTCAGTCTTGGCTGAATCTCTGCCCCTATGTGCTCCTCTCATTACCTACCTGTCCCTGCTTGGACTCTTCCAACCCTAGTATTTCCTCTTCTACTTTCTAGCACATGTGCTCTATTAATCTCTATTTACCTCCTTGATCCCTACTCACCTCTCCCCAACCATTTGCTCCTTTTCTAGTTTTCTATCTCTATGTACTTACTCTTACATAAGCACACACATAGTAATATACATGAGAGAAGACACAGTACTTGTCTTTCTGAGTTGGTTTAGTTGGGTCATTTGTTGCTTTCTGAGTCACTATCCTAATCGGTACAGGTAGCATTTCACCATGATTTTTATGTTTCCCTCAACTGATACTGCCAGCTATCTTAAGACTGTCTGCGGAGATGTCTTTCCCCAACCGCTGCAGGGGAATGGAATCCAGAGCCTCTTTGCCTCATTTAAAAAATATATTATTATTATTAGTGTTTTGCTTTTCTGAGACAAGGCTTCTCTATGTAGCCTTGGCTGTTCTAGAACTTACTGTGTATGTAGACCAAGCTGGCTTCCAATTCAGAGAACTGCCTGCCTCTTTCTCTCAAGTGCATGGGCCACACAATAGGCACCACAACAAAAACATAACATTTTTTGTTACATTTATTTTATATATCTGCACACATGCCACAGCAGGTGTGTAGAGGCCAAAGGACTACCCGATGGCTCACTCCTTCCTTTGGGTAGATTCCAGGGATAGAGCTCAGGTCATCGGCCTTGGTAGCAGGCACCCTTACCCTCTGAGCCGTCAGACCGTCTGCTTTGCCCCCTCTTCAGTTGCTTAGGTTTGTTACTGTGCAGACTGCAGTAATTATTTAAGTATTAGTGATCTCTCAGCACAATGTATTTCCTCCCCCTCTACAGATTCCTTTTTCACTGTGCTATCAATATTCTCTGATGCATGTAAGTTTAAAATTTCAAATTTAGCAATTTTTATTCTCGCCTGTATTTTGGCTTCCAAGAAACAGTTGTTAAATCTAATATTGCCAAGGTTTTCCCCCTATGCTTTTTTGCTACAGTTTTTAGTTTTTGGTCAGTTGTTTTAGGGCAGAACCTCCCGTGTGCTGTAACAATCTTCATGCATAAACCTCCTGAGTGCTAGATAACAAGCATGAGTCACCAGACTTGGTTACTGATTTCTAAGACAGGATCTTTGGGTACAAGGCAATCCTTTTCATGGTTTCTAAGTACCTGGATCTATTTATAGGCATGTATAACTGTCCACTTTTTTCTTTTTTCATGGTTTATACACGTATGCATTATGCATGTGTGCATGTGCTCACTTATAGAGGTCAGAGACTGGCTTCCGGCCTCTCCTGCTATCACTCTCCAAATTTTTTTTTTCCAAGACAGGGTTTCTCTGTGGCTTTGGAGCCTGTCCTGGAACTAGCTCTTGTAGACCAGGCTGGCCTCGAACTCACAGAGTGCTGGGATTAAAGGCGTGCATCACCACCACCCAGCTCACTCTCCAAATTCAGGGTCTTCTACTAAACCAGGCAGTCGCGACACCATTTCAGCTACACCGACTGGTCGTGGAGCACCATGATCCATCTGCATCCACCCCATCCCCCCGTGCTGGAGTCATACACATGTGCCACCATGCTGGATTTTACTTGGGTGCTGGGGATCCACAGGTCCTCGAGCTTAGACAGCAAGCACTTTACTGAAATTCCAAATTCAGATCCCATAATAACTTTAGTTATTAATTTTAGTTCTTAATTAACTTTAGTTCTTAATTAGTGACTGATGGGAAAGAGCCCAGTATATTGTGGGTGGGGCCATCCCTAGGCTGGTGGTCCTGGGTTCTATAAGAAAGCAGGCTGAGCAAACCATGAGGAGCAAGTCAGTAAGCAGTACCCTCCATGGGCTCTGCATCAGCTCCTGCCTCCAGGCTCCTGCACTGTTGGATAGTCCCAGTCCTAACTTTCTTTGATGTGAAGTTGTAAACTAAATAAACCCTTTTCTCACCAATTCTCTTTTGAGTATGATGTTCTGAGCTGGACGAGCCCAGCTCTCATCCATTTATCTAGTACTGGCAGCTGCTTTACACAACAGCACCAGCGTAAGTTAACACGGGACAGAGCACATGCTGTGCATAGAGCCTAGGAGATTCACAGAAAGGTACCAGTCCCTTCTCTGGACCACTGAGCATCCCCAGTCACAGTCTCTCTTTTTGAAAACCTCTCTACACCATCTCAACTTTAAAAATCCACCCCAGGAGTTGATAGATGGCTCAGTGGTTAAGAGGACCAGCTGTTCCTCCACAGATTCTCAGTTCAACTCCCAGCACACACACGGAAACTCCCAACTGTCTATAGCTGTGGTCCTGTGAGATCCAATGTCCTCTTCTAGAGTGCAGACGTACATGAAGACAAAATACCCACACATGTAAAATAAATAAATGAGGCTGGAGACATGGCTGCTCTTCCAAAAGACCCAAGTTCAATTCCCAGCAACCACATGGTGGCTCACAACCATCTGTAATGATATCTGGTGCCTTCTTCTGTCCTGCAGACATACATGCAGGCAGAACACTGTATACATAATAAATAAATTTTAAAAATCTTTAAAATAAATAAATAAACCTTAAAAAAAAAAATCACCCCAGAAAATTCCCCTCTTCCGCGAAAACATCGCTGATGACCCATCAAGAAGCTTCAGTGAAATGCTCACACCCGGCACCTTCTGGCTACACGAGCATTTCAGAAGCCTAGATCAGAGCACTTCATCCCATTTCATACTGTATCACTGTTTTCTCAAGGATTGACTGGAGGTTCAGTCTCTCACATTACCTTTCACTGAAGATTCGGGTCCACTGGTTCTTTGAGCAGAACTGTTGTTGGACACCAGCACTGGCCCAGGACTCTGGCCCAGGGAAGGGACAGTGTTTAAAGTATTCGCCAATTTGGCCACTTCGTTGCTATTTTCACCTGTAACCCCAGGTCGCTTCACAGTGACAAAGCTGGCAATGCTCACTGCAGGTGGAGAGGGGAAGGAGGGAGCTACATTGACCAAGTGAAACCATCTGCTTCCCACCCACTCCCCATGCTGTTCTGCATCTCCTCAGCCCAACTCTCACCTAGTTTGGGATTCGAGGTCTGGTTGGACTGGCCCAGAGGCTGTACAGCTAGCTGCCCCAGTGAGGTTGGCTGTGTGGCAGTGGGAGTAGTGGAAGTGCTGGGAGTGGACTTGGTCTGCTGGGACTGGGACTGTGGGACAGTGCTTCGGATGGTGAGAGTAGCTGGGATGACGGTGGTGAAGGTGTTGGTGGTGGGCCTCACAGGCACTGTGGAGCCTGGCCTCACGGGGGTCATCTGAGAGAACACCTGTGGGACGCCAACTGTCGGCTTAACAAACTGTGTACCTGGGGCTTTTAAAAGAGAGACAAGAAAAGTCCCAAACCTTCATCAGCGAGCTCACCTATAACATATTTTCTTGCCTTTCCTAGAAATACAAGAACAGGAAAAAGTTATTTCCCTAAACTTTCTGAGTGGTCACCAGAGGTTACCAAGAACATCTAAGAAAGCAGTGGCTGTCCTAAGCAGCTAAGGTAGTAATTAGGAGACAGTTCCCATCACTTCCTCTGCAGACACCTTCCGCACTACACTTTTCGCCTCAAGAACACAAAGAGTAGCTTGACCTCTGTATTAGGAGGAGGAGAAAGAATGGGTAGATATAGAACAAAGGTCAAATTTGGTCCTTACAATCTTTTTTCAGATTCTGAAAGCATTTTCCATTTTCTTCTATACACTCAAATAGGACAGGCAACTTCTCTACCAGAATGTCCCAAAGGGTAATGTTTTTCTAGAACAATTGTAGGAAATTCCACTGAGAAATACTTATGGAACACCAGAATGTCTACAGAGAAATCTAATCAGACTTATGACCTAAAAATGTCCGGTGGGCTCTGAGATCAAAAACAAAAAATTCTTTAGAAAGTCAAACTGCAGAGGCCTCCTTAATATTTTTATCCTTACTTGTGAATGTACATCCATGTGTACCACAGTGTGTATCAGTGTGCATACATAGGTCAGAACACACCTTGTGGAAATGCTGTCTCCTTCCAGCTTGTGGCTACTAGGGAGTGAACAGGCTGTCAGGCTGGGAAGTCCTTTTAGCCCTGGGCCACCTACTGGCCCTGTGGTTCCTGTATATATGATTAAATAAAGTGATTCTCCATTTGACCTGAACTGTAGAAAACCTGATACATATGAAATATGACTTAGGGGAAAATTACAAGATTCTTTTTGGTACTAGAAGTTGAATCAAAGCCTCAAGCAATGCTAAGAATACACTCTACCCCTGGCTACAACCCCAGCTCAAGGGTTCTTTAATATTCCATTATTAGTAACCTTATCCTCAAAGAATATATCATTTACTTAATTGATATCTAAGGTCCTCCCACCCCCTGCCTTGGTTTGTTTGTTTCTTGATTTAAGACTGGCCTTGAATTCACAGTAATCCTCCTGCTTCAACCTCCTGAAAGCTGGATTCCAGGAGTGTGCCATCATGGCTGGCTGCATATCCAAACCTATGCTTTGAAATTAAAGTAAAATTCAATTTATAATCCTACCATAAAGATGAGTACATATATATGGAATACGAGTTGTGACTTGGCATTAACAATATTCTTTCAGGACATCAAACAATAGCTGACTTAATCAGCATATACTGACAATGACTACATAAGCCTTACTATAACTCATGAAGAGTAGTGAAAAGCTAAATATAAAAATAAAATTACCACCCTGGCCAAAGCTTAGGAACCTTTTTTTCCCCTTTGGTTTTTTTAAAGACAGGGTTTCTGTGTTAACAGCCTTGGCTGTCCTAGAACTCACACTGCAGACCAAGAATGTTGTTGTTTTAAAAAACAAACAAATAAACAACTGGGCTTAAATTGCATTGTTTTGGTTTGATTTTTCGAAACAGGGTTTCTCTGTTAATAGTCCTGACTGTCCTGGAACTCACTTTGTAGACCAGGCTGGCCTCTAACTCACTAAGATCCACCTGCCTCTCTGCCTCCGGATGCTGCAGTTAAAGGTGTGCGCCACCACCACCCGGCAGGCTTAAATTGTTAAAATCGTATTTAAAATTCTTCTTTAAATACATGCCTTCAAATGCTCTAAACTATTTTGAAACAGTTAAAATAAATACCTGGATGCTAGGTTACTCCAAGGATCTCCTTACCTGGGACCAGTGTAATTGGTCTGACTGTTTGTCCTTGCTGTACATTCAGCACAATCCCAACCTGATTCATTGCATTTTGTACGGGCCGAACATTCCTTACAGGAAATCCCTGTATTAAAAAGCAAACTGACCTTTAGCGCAGAGAGACTAGCCCTGGTACTGACTGCAGTACGAACGACAGCCCCATACTCTGATCTAAGGGCTCTCTCTCGAGCTACAGCTTTCAAATAACTGAAATGGGAAACTTTAGGAAATTCTCCCATGCCAGATTTTTGTAAAATGTTGTTTTGTTCTGTTTTTGCTTTTGGACTTGTTTCTTGCTATGTATCCTAGGTTGCCAACAAATTCCTAATTGTGTTTGCAAACAACTTTGTTTTATTTTGAGACAGGGTTTAAGTAGCCAAGGTTGGCCTCAAAATCAGGAATGTAGCTCAGACTAGCCTTGACTTTATGACAGTTCTGCTTCTGTCTTCCAGGAGCTGGTTTTACAGGTATGCACCACCATACCCAGCCTGTCTTTAGCAAACTATTATGTAAGAAAAACAACAAAACTATGTATTCACAGACTGGTGCTTTGACAGGAAAGACCAAAATCATTACCAGTACTTAATCTAGTGTTCCAAAATATAAAAACAATCCTTGTTTTATATGCTGCTCCCAAAGCCCACTTTAAAGGTGACAAACCTCTGATAAATTAGTAAGAGAGTATAGAAATCAGGATGCCTCAGGCAGAGGGAAGCACATGCCTTTACATTCCGCTCAGATTTGGGCTTTCAATTCCTAATTACTCCACTGTATGGTGAGCCTTCCTTCTTCAAAGGCCACTCATCTTATACATATATCTTCAAAGTCAATAAACTTACCCTAGGAGATAAGTAGCCCAAGCAAAAAGGAACGCTTACAAGGCAAATGTTGAGGATTGCAAGGCAAATGTGAGGACTTAAAAAAAAATTAATATTTATTTTACATGTATGAGTGTTTTATTTTGCCTGCATGTACGTATGTGCACCCAGGAGTGCCTGGTGTCTACAGAGGTCAGAAGAAGGTATCAGGAAAATTCTGTAACAGTTATGAGTTGACATGTGGGTGTTTGGAATTAAACCTGGGTCCTCTTCAAGAGCAACAAATGCTCTTGACCAGCAAGCCATCTCCCCAGTCCTGTGTGAAGGCCTTCTTTTGCCTTTTTTTTTTTTTTTTTTTTTTTTTTTTTGGTGATAGGGTTTCTCTGTGCAACAGCCCTGGCTGTCCTAGAACTCACTTTTGTAGACCAGGCTGGCCTTGAGCTCACAATCTGCCTACCTCTGCCTCCAGGGTGATGGGATTAAAAGTATGCCACCACTGTCCAGAGGTGTCAAGGCTTTCTAATTCTAACTTTCCCCATGATTTCTGCCCAGATTTTAGTCAACTCAACAGATCTCTAAGGTGTATGGCAGAAAATACGCAGACATGATGCTATACTGGGCATTTCACAAGGAAGAGAAGTAAAGAGAACCTCAATTCAACAGGCAAGACTCAGAAGCATTTCTAATGGTGAAGACACTGCCTAAGGTAGAGCTTTGGGAGGCCCACAGTCCTAGTTCCTCTACAAGTCCCAGAATTCAAAGTCCTACTCACCTGGGTAGTGATGAATATAGGCTGTGAGGCCACAGAGGAGTTAGTCACATGATTGGCATTCTGCATGACCTGGACAGGTCTCAATACTGGTTGAGTAACCATTGTCCCCAGTCCTGGTGCTGGATTCTGGGTCAGAATGAGTGGCTGACCACCTTGTTGAACCAAAGTATTACCAGCTAAAGGGTAACAAACAGGCAAAACAAGGGAAAACAACAAGAAAGGGATTTTAGAGCATTGCTAAACGTGTATTCTGTAAGAAACACTATAGGTTAAGAAACGGTGTCTCAGATGCCAAAATTATTTAGCTCCCACTACTCACCTCAGGCTTAATGTCACCAAACTCACTAAAACTTAAGCTTCCACTCAGGAGGCAGAGGCAGCCAGATCTCTGTGAGTTCAAGGCCAACCTGATCTAAAAAGTGAGCTCCAGTAGAGGCTCCAAAAGAGAAACCCTGTCTCAAAAACAACAACAACAACAAAAACAAAAGCAAAACAAGTAAGCCCTAGCCCTAAACTCCATGCAGCACCATCGCTAACAGAAAACAAAGGGTCAGGGCAGTGCAGCCTGATGAAGGCTGGAAGACACTAGCTCCTCTCTCCACACTAACGGTTTCTCCCCAGTCAGCACAGCAAAGACAAGAATTTCTTATTTTAGAAAAAAAAACTCTATTTGTAAGAAGGTAATTTGTTATTAACTAATCCCCTTACATTTTTCACAATTGTTTATTGTAAATGTGTGCTTGAGTTCCGTGTTCCATGTCCCATGTGGGAGGTCAGAGACAACGTGTGTGAGGTAGTTCTCAGGTCCTCAGGCTGAGTGGCAAGTGCCCTTTACTCATCAAGCCATCTTGCTGGCCCTAAATTTATTTTTGTTTGAGAAAGGGTTCAGGTAGTATGAATCAAATAACATCCGACATTCTTCATAGGAAATACCCTGTAGAGGTTTGGGTAAAAACGGCCCCTATAAGCTCACATAATTGAATGCTTGGGTCACAGTTATGAAATAGTTGGAGAAGGATTGGGAGGTGTGGCCTTGTCGAAGGAAGTGTTTTCTGAGGTAGCCTTGTTATAGCCCAGACTGGCCTCAAACCAGCCAATATTCCTGACTCAGCCTCCTAAATGCTGGAATTACAGGTAATAAATGCATAAATCTTATCCAGCACTCACTGTAGCTCTCTGTAAGTGAAATATCAATGTACCTTTTATAATCTACTGTTAACACATTAATCAAACAATGGGAAGTATGATAACCAAAACTGTTAGATAGGAGCTGGGTAAGAAGGGAGGTGGTGGCACATGCCTTTAGTCCCAGTACTTGGGAAGCAGAGGGAGACAGATCTCTGAGTTCAAGACCAGCCTGGTTTACATAGTGAGTTCCTGGACATCCAGGGCTACACAGAGAAACCCTATCTCAAAATAATAAAAACAAAAAACCAAACCAAAACAGAATGTCAAAAAGGGCTGGAGATGTAGCTCAGTTGGCAGAGTGCCTTCTAGCATAGATGAGGCCTTTGATTTAAACGCCAGCACTACACAAGCCAGGCTTGTGTTACATGCCTGTGATCCTGGCATCAGCAGGAAGTCACAGTAATCTGTTGCTATAGAAAGTTTGAAGCCAACCTGGTAAACAAGTCTAGGCTCAAAAAGAAAAAAAAAAAAGAAAGAAAGAAAGAAAGAAAGAAAACCAAAATGTGTGCGTGTACACACTTGTAAATCTAGCACTTGAGAACGGAAGCACAAACATCAGGAACGCAAGGCCAGCCTCAGCTAAATAGAAATTTCAAGGCTAGCCTGGGCTATATGAAATCCTTCCTCAAAATCAAAATAGAGGGCTAGAAGAAAGCTGGCTCAACAGTTAAGAGCTTTTGTTGCTCTTGTAGAGGATGTGGGTTTAATTCCCACTGCAACCATCTCCTGTTGGAGGGGATTCAATGCCTTCTTCTGACCTACAATGGCTCCAGGTGCACACATGGTGCACAGACATAATACACATAAACTAAATAAACTAATTAATTTAAAAGACAAACAGTCAGGCATGAGGCACACATTTTTAAATCTCAGTACCTGGGAGGCAAAGGCAGAGTCAAAAGGATCTATGAATCCCAGACCAGTCTAGTCTACAGAGTGAGTTTTAGCCAGAGTTGTATGGCAAGACCCACCCCCCATAAGAAACAACAAAACAATTAAAGCTATTAGCATTAAGATAACAAGATAGTCACTACTATGTACAAGAAAAAGTAGGGGAAATGTATGAGTTTATTTTTGTAAAAAGCCATCACTACACAGTATACAAAAGTGTATAAAGGTAACATTCGCATAAATGAAGAACTACAAATAATCACTTCCACATGATAGGACAGCTAATCCCCACCCCTTTTGACTTTGTTTCCTAGATTTTCCCTATTTTCTTCTCTCTCTTACTCCATTTTTCTTTAAAACAAGGTCTTGCTATGTAGCAAGCGGACCTTGAACTCACAACCCCAAGTATCATGATCACAGACAGGTATGCACCAATGTTCCTTCACACCTTGCCTGCCTCTAAGATTTTGTTGTTTTGTTTTCTGAGAGGGTTTCTCTGTAGCTTTGGAGGCTGACCAGGAACTCACTCTGTAGACCAGGCTGGCCTCCCTGACAATCACTTATTTTTATTTTGTGTCTGCATGTGGAGGACAGTGACTAGTCTCAGGTGCTGTCTGTCTTGTTTTGGTTTTGGCTTTGAGACAAGCCTTTCACTGGCCTGGAACTGGATGAGAAGGCTAGGCTAGAAAGTGAGCCCCAAGGATCCACCAAAACTTTGCATGGGTCATGGGACTCTAACTCAGGTCCTTGTGCTTGTGTGGCAAGACTTTAATGACTGAGCCATTTCCCAAGCCCCTGCTCTTCTTTATGTGTTAGAGGGTCCTAACTCAGGGCTTTGTCATACTATGCGTGTATTCTAACTGAGCTTCATCTCCAGACCCACAGATTATTCTTACAGCAATAAAATGGATCTCTAAAGGATATAAAATGCCTACTTAGGGGGACAAAGCAGAAGAAACCAAGTTTAGGGCTAGCCTGGGTAGTTTAGGTAAACTCTACTCCAAAACAAATACTTAAAAGGGGGCTGGCTGGAAAATGGGAATATACCTTAGTATGAGTGAGGTCTTATATTCAATTCCCAGTGTGGTGGGGGAACATGTTCAGTTCCTAATAACACACACACACAGGAAAGAAAAAAAAAATCAAAGAACATATGTAGCACATGTCTTTATTCCCAGCACTCAGGAGGCAAAAGCAAGTGGATCTCTATAGCTTTGAGACCAATCTGGTCTACATACCGAGTTCTAGGCCACCCAGAGCTACATGGACCCTACCTTTAGAAATAAACAAGTACAGTTCTTTTAGCAGTACAATGAGCCCATGAAAGCATATACTGCCATGAATCCTATATAGAGAGACTCTGCCAAAAAACAAAAACAAAACAAAACAAACAAAAAAACCACACACATATACAGAGAGAGACAGACGGACAGACAGACAGACAGACAGACAGACGGACAGACAAGTTTTTAGCAGTACAACGAGCTCAGGAAAGCACACACCATTATGAATCCTCAAAGGGAAACTGTCAGGAATCATCTCTGGTGTGTAAAAAGTTACCAATAATGAAATACAACTTGGGTATTGGTGGTACAGGTAGAGGCAGGAGAATCAGGAGTTCAAAGGTTAGGGCTGGAGAGATGGCTCAGGAGTTAAGAGCAAGCTTTGTTCATATAGAGAGCCCAGGTTCAACTCCTAGAACCCACATGGCAGCTGACCACCATCTATAATCCTATCTCCAAGGGTCCAACACACTAAGAAGGCATCAGACATGCAAGTGACACACAGACATACATGCAAGCAAACACCCATACACATAATATATATATAGTGAGTTACTGGCTAGCCTGGGCTAAATGAGACCCTGTTTCAAAAGAACCAAACCAAACTAACTAAACTTAGTTTCCCTAATCAATAAAAGACCCTGAAAATGGTGTTCCTTCACCATTTCATCCTAGCAGAAATCACCTCTTCTCTTTAATACCAAGGTGCCAAAGAATCACAGAAACCTCTCAGAGAAGACAGAACATGAAGCTGCCCTGGGAATACTCTTAACCAAATGAACAGGATTCTTCTGATTTAAAGTGTGTGTGTGTGTAAACAAAACCAATCAACAGTCCCAGATCTCTAGAATAGTCAACCAGCAATGCTCAATTCATCTTTTCTATTACAGAATTATCAAGCAAGAATCCGCTGACCTGACTCAAGACGCAACATCAAGCCAGCACTGATGGAAGGAATACAGCAGCCAGTGTTCCTTCCATACCAAAGAACAGTTCCTAAAGACATCTCCAGCTAAAACAGCCACCACAGGACTACCAGGACAGGCAGCTGCGAGGCCATTTTTATTCTCTCAGGCCTCTATCCCCAGAAGACTTCCCCAATAATCCCACTTACCATTGTTGTTGGCAATTAGTGTGACAAGAGTCTTCTTTGCACTGTCGCTGTTCTGCACCCCACTGCTACTAACAGTAGTGGATGTAGAGAGGTGCCCAGCAATAGAAGCATGGGCAGCAATGGGCACTGGAGCTGAGATTGGCTGCTGGCTCACAGAAACTGTGGGGAAGGGAAGGCATAGTCACTTGGAGACAGGGACAGGTGACACTAAAGGATTCCGCTTCTACTCTTCCCTCTTTACCTTGTTTCACTTGTCAAAAAGTTTCCAACTTCACTCAAAATTCCAACTACTGATGTGATTTTTCCTGTCTCCCAGTCTATCATTTATACACACTCTTTGGTCTTCTAGTAGTCTAGGACTACTGCTACCATAAAATACCCTGACAAAAGCAATGTAAGGGAGAATGGGCTTTTGTGGCTCACAATTTCAGATGACAGTTCATCACTGTAGGGAACTTAAAGTGGCAAGAGCTGGAAGCTGCTCATCACATCACACTGAGTCTAGAGCAGACTAGAGAGTCTAGACAGTGCGTGTGTGCTAGTGCTCAGCTCGCTCACTCCACTCAACAATTCAGAGTCCTCTTCCTAGGGAATGATGCCACCTCAATTAATGTAACAAAGATAATCACCAACAGATTATCACAGACCAACCTAATCTAGTCTGTCGATTCCAGATTGTGTCAATT
Source organism: Microtus oregoni (assembly GCF_018167655.1). NCBI lineage: Eukaryota > Metazoa > Chordata > Mammalia > Rodentia > Cricetidae > Microtus > Microtus oregoni. The sequence goes on along the minus strand of NW_024543830.1, from coordinate 1,805,540 downwards.
TGACAAGTAAAACTTAATAATACAAGTAACCATAATACGTTCTTTGTCTTACATTTCCTGGCTAATTAAGTTAGAACACTGTAGGGCTGAAGAGATGGCTCAGAAATTAAGCGCACTCACTGCTCTCCCAGAGGACCCAAGTTCAATTCCCAGCATCCACATGGCAGCTACAACTGTCTGTTAACTTCATTCTGGGAGATTCAACACCATGGGATTCTTCTGGCCTTTGTGTACACCACACATACACATGGTACAGACATACATGCAGGCAAAACACTCATACATATTAAAAAAAATCTCAGCATAAGTTAGGTCACTGACCTCTGAAGCAGGACCTTCTATTAGCACTACTGTATCTTTAGGTCTCCTAGATGCACCATCACCGCTACTAGAATTTATAATCCTTCATGACAAGCCACCTGTAAAACCTGTACTGTGTTCTTTTTCAGCCTAAATCAATGCTACCTTCAAGTCTCAAGGAAAGGAAAGACAAAAAGCAAAACAGAACTCCAAACTGGTATAATTTAGGAGAAAATGCCTACTTTGTGAATATAGCAAAATCTAGAATTTTATCCGTACATCAATGGTAAAATACAGACACAAAGGAAACCAAATTCAAGCAAACAACAAGTGCACCGTGACTGGGGACACATCGGCTCTGATGTACACCACTTTACATCCCTGTTCATGGACGCTTGGAAAGAGGATATTGGATAAATATTAGTTAATCCATTCTCTCACTATTTGGAGTGCATTCAATAGATTTTCACAAATTTTATGAAGAAGCAGGCACTCATATGCTACAGCATGGAAAAGGTAAAACCAATGCCATAAAAAGGCGGCCTTAGATATCCATATTCGTGCTTGCGCTCTCTCTCACTCATGCTTGCGTGCGCGTGCGTGCATGCTCTCTCAGCAGGGTCTCACTCTACAGTCCCTGGTTGGCCTGGAACTTATTATGTACCGCCAGCTTGAGGTCTCAAGCCTCCTAAGAGCTAGAATTATAGGTGTGAGCTACCATGGCTTTTTCTAGTTTCTTTCCCTTTTTAAAAAAAAAAAAAAAAAAAAAAAAAACAAAGTACCATGTATCTCAGGCTGGTTTCAAACCTTTTGTATAGCAGAAAGTGACCTTGTGTTTGTTATCCTCCTGCCTCCACCTCCACTGCTAAGATTATAGGTATGTACCACCACCCCTGGCTTATGTGTTGGTGGAAACAGTCTAGACAAATACTACATAACTGAGTGATACCCCTAGCCTTCTCTCTAGATTCTTAAATTCTTTCTCTAAAATTCAATATAATTAATGCAAACAACAACCTAAGAACATCGAGTTTTAGTTACCTGGAGTAGTTTTATCCACTGAATTGTAATCTTCTACTACAGAGTCCTCAATGACATCGCTGATTTTCTGCCATGGCTCCAGTTCCTCCTCCTCACATTCCATAAACAGGTCGGTGTCCGCCATGCTACCAGAAAGGAAAAAGTAAGACAATGATCTAGAATTGTAGAAACAGTTTTACACCAAGTGAAACATCTGTTTGAAAAAGGGCGTACTGTAAATAGGCTAGCCTGGTGCTTACTATGTTGTCCACCCTGGTCCTCAACTCAGGGCAATCATCCTGCCCCAGCATGAAGTGCTGGAATAGCATGCACCACTATCTATAGCTGCAATCATGCTCATGACTTCATCAGTAGCCTACCCTTTCTACGCTACCAATGGATCAGACTGACAATTTTAATCCTTGACTATTAAAATCCTTTCTGCAGCAAAGTCTGCAATAATTTGACTTATAAAAGTTAAAGGTATGGCACATGCCTTAAACCCAGCATTCAAGAGGCAGAGGCAGGCAGATCTCTGTGAGTTCGAGGCCAGCCTGGTTTACAAGAGCTAGTTCCAGGACAGGCTCCAAAGCCACAGAGAAACAGTGTTGGGGGTGGGGGGAGAGAAAGATAAGAAAGATAAAGGAAGGAAGGAAGGAAGGAAGGAAGAAAGGAAGGAAGGAATCAGGGTAAGAGAAATACGTACAATGGCATTACAAATACAAGTAAGTGCAGTGGCTCTGCAAGGACAGAGATGGACTATTTAGTCTATTATAAACTATTTTCCATCAATACTGACTTTTTCTTATTACATTATTTATTCAGTGTATATATGTATACATGTATACACGCCACAGCATACATGTGGAGCTGAGACAACAACTTTTAGGAATTGATTCTCCCCCACCACATGGATTCCAGGAATCAAACTCAGGTTATCAGGCTTGGCAGCAGGTACCTGAGCCATCTGGCAAACCCAACTTTTTTTTTTTTTTAAAGATTTATTTATTAATTATGTATACAAGATCTGCCTGCATATATCCCTGCAAGCCAGAAGAGGGCACCAGATCTCATTATAGATGGCTGTGAGCCACCATGAGGTTGCTGGGAATTGAACTCAGGACTTCTCGAAGAACAGTCAATGCTCTTAACCTATGAGCCCAACTTTTTTGAGACAGGATCTCACTATGTAGTACTAATTTGCCTGAAACTTGCTATGGTCTTGAACTCACAGAAAGCTACCTGCCTCAGCCCCCCAAGAGAGGACTTAGAGGTATATGCTATAAATGACAGAAAGCTAAAAGGAGGCTATGGGGGGGAGTTAGAAGGGGACAAGCAGGGAGGAGCTAGGAAGATGGGGAAGGACTTGAGTTCAGTCCCCAGAACCCACATGCAAAATAAAACAAAACACCAGGCCGGGCGGTGGTGGCGCACGCCTTTAATCCCAGCACTCAGGAGGCAGAGGCAGGCGGATGTCTGTGAGTTCGAGTCCAGCCTGGTCTACAAGAGCTAGTTCCAGGACAGGCTCCAAAGCCACAGAGAAACCCTGTCTCGAAAAACAAAACAAAACAAAACAAAAAAAAAACACCAAGTGTGGTGGTGAGGTACTCTTAATCAAATCACTGGGGAAGAAAGGAGATGGCAGATCCTGAGGCCTCGCTGGCCAGCCAGCCTAGACTAGCCAAAACAGAAGCTCCAGGTCAGAGAGGACCTTGTCTCAAAAATAAGGTGGTAATCAACTAAGGGAAACACCTATCTATACACATACACACACACACACACACACACACACACACACATCTAATCAATCATCTGCTGGCCCCTGCCCATGAATACACACACACACACACATACAAATTTTGTTAGAAAATGCCACAATGAAGCCCAAGCCTAATACTGTGATTTAAAAATATGTTTAATGATGTGCTATGTACAGTGCTTATAGTGTGTGCAAGGCTCTCCAACATACACACACAAATTAAAGTTGTGTTAAGATACTATTTAGTGATTGTAATGTTTAGGGTCTTCGTTTTAAAGATAGTGTCCTCCTATGTAGCCCTGGAAATCACTATGTAGACTAAGCTCCCCTTGAACTCAGAGAACTACAACTATTTCTGCCTCTGAAGTTCATATCTGACTCAAGTTAGTTTTTTTTTCCCCTTTGCTTTGGTTTTGCTAGACAGGGTCGTCTCTCTATTTAGCCCTGGATGTCAGATCAGGCTGGCTTAAACTCAAGAAATTCACCTGCCTCTGCCTCCTGAGTACACAGATTAAAGGCCCTCCTCTCCATGCCCAACTTTGACTTGACAGTTTTGTTGTTAATACCATCTAGAATCATATGAGAACAAAGTCTCAGTGAGGGACTGCCTATACTGGGTTGGCCTGTGCACATGTCCTAGAATACTTTTTTATTTCAATTTACATATAAAATGGCTTTGCCTGCATATATGTCTGTGCACTGTTTGTGTGCCTTGTGCCCTTGGAGGCCAGAAGAAGGTGTCAGATCCCCTAGAACTAGAGTTACAGATGGTTGTGAGCCTCCATGTGGGTGCTGGTAACTGAACCCCAGAGCTCTGGAAGAATAGCCAATGCTCGCAACTAGTGAGCCGTCTCTCTATATCCCCTTTAAATTAACTGATGTGGCAAGACCCAGGTCACTGTGGGTACCACCATTTCCTAGACAGGGAGTGCTGACCTGTATAACTAGAAAAGGTGAGCTAACAGTGGTTAAGAGCACTGGCTATTCTTCCAGAGGACCCAGATTCAATTCCCAGTACCCATATGGCAGCTCACAACTGTCTGTAACTCTAGTTCCAGGGGATCTGGCACCTTCAAATAGGCATATATGCAGGAAAAACACAAACGGACATAAAATAAATACATATTGAAAAACAAAGAAAAACTGAGGAGAGTACATGCAAACAGGTAAGGTGAGCATGTATTTATCCACTTCTGTTCTTGACTGTGGACATGATGTGACTAGTTGTGTAAGTTCCTGCCCTGACTTCCCTACAATAATGATGTGTCAGAACCTGGAATAAAGAAATAGTATGCTGAATAGACCTAAACTGCTTTATTTATTTGTTTGTTTGTTTATTGTTTTTTCAAGACAGGGTTTCTCTGTAGCTTTGGAGCCTGTCCTGGAACTAGCTCTAGTAGATCAGGCTGGCCTTGAACTCATAGAGATCCGCCTGCCTCTGCCTGCCTTGGCCTCCCAAGTGCTAGGATTAAAGTTATGTGCCACCACTGCCCGGCCCAAATTGCTTTTTAAAAGATTTACTTTGGCTGATCAGTGGTGGCACATGCCTTTAATCCTAGCACTCGGGAGGCCAAGGCAGGTGGATCTCTATGAATCTGGGGCCAGCTTGGTCTACATAGCTAGGTCCAGGACAGCCAGGGCTACAGAGAAACCCTGAGTCAAAAAACAAACAAACAAAAAGATTTACTTTGTTTGTGTGAGTGCTTTTTGTCTACATGAGCACCCATGTTTGTCTGGTGCCCACAGAGGTCAGAAGAGAAAGACAGATTCCCTGGACCTGGAATGATGGATAACTTGAACCACCATCTGAGTGCTGGGAACCAAACCCAAGTTTGCCGCAAGAGCAGCAAGTGCTCTAGCCACTGAACTCCTCTCCAGTCCCTGAAGGGCTTTATGTCCAGGTTTTCTTATCACAACAGCAGAAAGGAGGTTATGACTCTGATTACTGATTCTTCTAACTTTTGCACTGCCGTACTCTAGTCTAGTACGGAAGTACTAGGAACTCTGCAAACTGTTTACAGGACCCCAGAGCCTACTTTTAATTTGCAAACATTGCCTACATTATATGTGGCTTTCAGAACAAAGCTTTTCAACTCTGCACTACAAAGAGCTGCTGCTGTTGTGCCTCCAGTACGAGCTGAGAAGGAGTGAGTTTCTTTGTCTTGAGATGAAACTAATACTATCCTCAACATTCACACAAAGTCTTCATTGGAAAAGGGTATCAGTGTCCTTAGCATCTTCACACTTTCTGTACCAAATCCAGAAGCCTGAAACAGCAAAACAGAACAGCCAAGGAAACTATTCTGTATCCGTGTGTAAATTTGACAGCTGTACTTTGGGCAATGCCCAATAGATGGCATTGTCTCTTTGAAAATGTACCCACAATGTCTCAATGAGTCAAGGTGAGCCAGGAGCCCAGTCTGGAAACCTGTTTTAACTAGTAATGTTCTTAACTTGATCCTTGGAGGCATCTAATCATCTATTAAATTCTGCATGCATCCTCAAACCAAAACTACAAAGGTAAACAAAAGAGCAAAATATTTAAAGGATTACTTAAATTCTCTCATCCTGTTTAAGATATATTAGACATTGCTAGCCAGAAACTGAATTTCAAAAATCAAAAAAGAAAACCACAGACCTGGCGAGATAGCTGGATGCGTAAAGACACCACAACCTGGCCTGACAACTTCACTTCATTCTCAGCATCCACACAGTGGGGAGAACAGACTCCCACAAGTTGTCCTCTCACTTTCACAAGTATGCTGCTACATGGGTACAACTCCCCAGTACACACACACACACACACACACTCTCTCTCTCTCTCTCTCTCTCTCTCTCACACACACACACACTCTCTCTCTCTCTCTCTCTCTCTCACACACACACACTCTCTCTCTCTCTCACACACACAAACACACTCTCTCTCACACACACTCTCTCTCTCACACACACACTCTCTCTCTCTCTCTCTCTCACACACACACACACACACACACAGTAAATAAAGGTAAAAAACAAGAAATATATACATTTGAGCCAAATATTACAAAACACATGACTTTTTATTTGCCAATATAGTCCCAGTTTTTTACTATGTAACTTTATATGGTACAACCTTCTTTCAATCAAGAACCCAGAAAAGTGGCAAGTACAATCTGGACAGAAGCCTCTGCAGATGTTAAAAGGACACTATTTTCAAGTTGGGCAGTGGTGGTGCATGTCTTTAATCCCAGAACTCCAGTGGCAGAGGCAGGAGGATCTCACTCTGTGAGTTCGAGGCCAGCCTGGGCTACAGAACGACTTCTGTCACTTCAGCATGCATAACATTTGGGGGGAGGGGGGAAGAGAGAGACTGTAGGAGGTACCAACCTAAAGCAAATACTTGATAAACTTTAAAATTAGCATCCTTCCTGCAGCATCCCAGTTTATCATCAGGACTGGGTGGTAATTAAACGGAGGTCAGCAGTGGGTGAGGAAGAAGAGGGTTCCCTGGCGCTCTGTGGCCAGTAAACCTAGCCTTTGAGGTGGGAATCCTAAGCCAGTGAGAGGCTTTGTCTAAAAAAACCAAGGAGGATGGAACTGATGAGGTGGTCAGGTTAAGACCGCAAACGCTCCCACAGAGCACTCCAGTTCAGTTTTCAGTACCACGTCAGACAGCCCAACCAACTGTAACTGCAGGAGACCTCGTGTTTCTGCCTGCTGGGGGGAACCTATACTCATGGGCATACACCTGCACACAGACACACACATACACGTAGTTACATCTGTTTTATATATATAGGCGCACCTTTGGAAAGCTAAGATTGTCCTTCACACACATGCATATATATGACCAAGCACATACATACACACCAAAAAACTTCAGCAATATGATAAAATGCTCTATTTAAGCTGGCAATGGTGGTGCATGCTTTTAATCCCAGCACTTGAGAGGCAGAGGCAGGCAAATCTCTGCGAGTTCGAGGCCATCTGATCTACAAAGCCAGTTCCAGGACAGCTAGGAGTGTTACACAGAGAAAACCTGTTTTGAAAAAGCAAAAACAAATATATTTAATACAGATATTCAAAAAAAAAACCTAAGCATTCCTTTCAACGATCCATGATATATACTTCCGCATTTTTTTTTAAAGATAGGGTCTCAATATGCAGTCTTGGCTGCTGTCCTTCAACTCACTATATTAGACAACCAAGCTAGCCTTCCTTAAACTCACAGAGCTCCACCTGACTCTACATTAGGAATGCTAGGATTAAAAGCATGTATCACTACACCTGGCACTATCTTTTACTTAAAAAAAAAGTGGTATCAAATATGCAGTATTAAAAATGTATAAATTCTGTCAGGCAGTGTTGGTGTACACCTTTAATCCCAGCACTTGGAAGACAGAAGCACACAGATCTCTGTGAGTTAAAGGTCACCCTGGGTTACACAAGATTGATCAGTCTAAAAAAAAGAAACAGAGCCAGGTGGGGATAGCTCACTCCTCTAATCCCAGTTCTTGGAGTCACAAACCTTTAATCCCAGCATTAGGGAGGTGGAGGCAGGAAGGGATATAGCTGGGCAGAGAGAAATATAAGGCCGGAGGAAAAAGGAGTTTAAGGCATTTGGTCTGAGGACTTGTAGAGACAGGATACCCCATTCGGTCTGAAGACTTCGTAAAGGTAAGAACTAATGGTTAGCTGTTCTGCTTCTCTGACCTCTCAGCAATATCTGACTCCAGGTTTTTATTATTAAGACCAACTAGAATTCGTGCTACATCTGTTTTCCAACTTTTGGGGCACAAATTCACGAAAAAGTTACCAGCCTGTGACTTTGGAGAAAAAGGCTTAGGCCAGAGCTACACACAGGAGGAGTCACCACCCTGGGGCCACATTTTCCTTTCTTTTCTCCCAGTGGGTTGTGGGCTTTCCCTGGAACCCCTTCTTGGGCTGCTGCCTTGAAACCCACTCAGGCTTCTACTGTTCTGTGCAGCAGCACTCAGCCTCACATCTTCCTCACCATTGTCAGCAGATTTGGTCAGACAATTGAGAATTCTTTTTTTTTATTTTATTTATTTATTATGTATATAATATTCTGTCTACATGTATGCCTGCAGGCCAGAAGAGGGCACCAGACCTCATTTCAGATGGTTGTGAGCCACCATGTGGTTGCTGGGAATTGAACTCAGGACCTCTGGAAGAGCAGGCAATGCTCTTAACTGCTGAGCCATCTCTCCAGCCCCCACAATTGAGAATTTTTTTTTTTTTGATTTTCAAGACAGGGTTTCTTCGTAACTTTTGGTTCCTGTCCTGGAACTAGCTCTTGTAGACCAGGCTGGCCTCGAACTCACAGAGATCCCCCTGCCTCTGCCTCCCGAGTGCTGGGATTAAAGGCGCGCCACCACCGCCCGGCACACAAATGAGAATTCTTAAAGAGGGGAATTAGTTTAAAAAAAAGGGGAGGGAGAATGCTATTACAATGGGGAGTTAGGTCTCTGATTATGTAATACATAATTTAAAATTGAAACAATCAAATCAATTAAATGAAGGGATAATCAATTTAACCAGCATTGACATGTTAATTATCATTTTGATAATCTTTATTGTTGGTTTGATAATTCTTGGTTTATCTTTAAAAAGCTTGTTAATATGAGTGCCAAGATACAGGCCTTAGAAAAACTTATTAAAACAGATCATAAAGTTATTCAGATCCAGACAGAAGAATTTAAAGAAGAATCAATTTCAGTGTTGCATTATAAGGTTAGAGAGGAACAGCCTAAAGTTTTCAAAAAACCAACCTTAATATATCCATCACCTTCTTATAGGAATTTCCAAATGACAGATATCCTCAAGGCTATTTAAGCACTCACTAGAATCCTGTGGAAATATTAGGTTTAAGGAGATTCAGGGAAGTGATGGTCTCATATGGCATGCATTAATCTTTTGTGAAACAGATGTTAAACTCATGATCAAAGCTGGGTGGTGCATGCCTTTAATCCCAGCATGTAAGAGGCAGAGGCAGGTGGATCACTTTGAGTTTGAGGCCAGCCTAGTAACATAACAAATTCCAGGACAGGCTCTAAAGCTGCACAGAGTAACCCTGTCTTGAGAAACAGACAAAAAACCAAAACAAAAACTTGTGGTCAATTTGTAATAGAATTATTCCTCAAGACTGGAGAGACTTGGTTACAACAGTCTTAGAGCCTGGTCCTCAATTACAATGGAGGTCCTGGTAGAAAGATGAGGCTAAGGCCATTAAACAGCAAAGACCAACTTCCTGGACAGGGAGATGATGCCAATGTACAAAGGCAATCTTATGGTGACCGCACAGTGCCTTTATGCCATGCAGCAGCTTTGAATGCTTGGGACAGAATTGAAGTAGGAAAGAAAATTGAGTCATTTACTAAAGCTATACAGAGCCCAAAGGAAACCTTCATGGATTTCTTACAAAGACTGACTGACTTCAGCAGTAAATAGAATGACACCAAATTCAGAAGCTAGACTAATAATTGAATCTCTGGTCATGAAAATGCTAATTCACAATGCAAAAGGGTAATTAGGCCATTAAAGGCAAGATTAGCACCCTTGGAGGAATGGATCCGAGATACAATCAATACTGAATCTCATGACCATGATGACAGGAGAGGTGATTTCCAGAGATTTGAAGAAAAATTGCAACATCAAGTGTTTCAATTGCAATAACCAAGTTCACCTAAAAAGGGATTGTGAACAGTGTTTGTAGAAACAATGTTTTTTCTAAGCATAAATCAAACAGAGCACCCCCCCCCCTTTCTGGATTATGCAGAAGGTGTGGCAAGGGCAGGCACTGGACTAATGAATGTAGGCCAACAAGGGGCAGTCAAGGTAATCTGCCGTTGGGAAATGCCTTGAGGAGCATCTTGCAGGCCCCCATGTCAAATTTAGATCAGTCATTTCCTATCGTTATGGAGGAAACACCTTCCTAGTTTACGATCTTTGTGGCAAAAATTAATCACTGGGCAAGAAAGTGCCCTTATCCTGACTGCTGACAGTATGTTCTCCAAATTGGACAAGCAAGACCCAAAAGAATGACTGCCAAACCTTGCCTGGACAAAGCAGGACAGTCCTTCAAAAACCCTGCTTCACAGAAAAGTCTAACAAATATGCTAGGCCTGTAGGCTGAAGATGGATGCCCCAACACTGCAAAGGAACTTGGGTGATTGTCCAGGCAACTATTTCTGTCATATCTCACATTTTTTGAAAGTTGTTTGCTTGCACTTCCTCCTTACAAAATTAATCTTATTTCCTTCTCTGGTCTCTGAAGGAGTTGAAGACTAGATAGTTATTAGTTTTCCTTGTTTATCAGACGCAGAAAAGAAACTCACTAAAGAGGTATAAAGTGTATAAGGTTGAGAAACATCAAAAGATAGTTTGGTTGGTAATGCAAGTTAGGATAGAAAGTGAATTAAGGTACAACACTGTGGACTCACCAAGATAGAACAGATAATGCAATATTAAGGTCAGCCTGGTCTACAGAGGTGATTCAGAACAGCTAGGGCTGTCACACTGAGAAACCCTGCCTTGAAATATAAAATAATAAAATAAAACAAAAAAGACATTGATGGCTAGCTCTAAAAATGTAATTTAATGGTTTTTAGCAAGGCAGAGGAAACAGGGAAGAAGCACAAGGCTTGCCAGAGCCACATGCTCAAATGGGCTAGTGTCCCTTTAACTACCATTATCTTTTTGACTAGTTAACAATTTAGGCTGAATTTCTTAAGTTTCCCTAATGCTAGAAGCAATTATCATGAGATATGTATGTATCTCATGATAATTGATACATACATACACAACATGTATGTATGATACATACATACACACACACATACATGCACACACATTTTTCAGACACTAAAAAATAATCAGAAAAAAAATGGAGGGGTTGTTTAAGAAATGAATCCTAGGGGACTGGAGAGATGGCTCAGAGGTTAAGAGCATTGCCTGCTCTTCCAAAGGTCTTGAGTTCAATTCCCAGCAACCACATGGTGGCTCACAACCATCTGTAATGAGGTCTGGTGCCCTCTTCTGGCCTGTAGGCATACATGCAGACAGGATATTGTATACATAATAAATAAATATTTAAAAAAAGAAATGAATCCTAGGTAGATTCTATAGGTAGCCAGATATACTGTGAGACAAAGTCTTTAATTAATCCATTATTAACATCTTAACAAACTAGCTGGTTTCTGTATTTTGCAGTAATTATACTGGTAACATGATCTTTATGCACTCAATAGGATTTATTTATTTATTTATTTTTGGTTTTTCGAGACAGGGTTTCTCTGTAGCTTTGGAGCCTGTCCTGGCACTCGCTCTGTAGACCAGGCTGGCCTCGAACTCACAGAGATCTGCCTGCCCATGCCTCCCAAGTGCTGGGATTAAAGGCGTGTGCCACCACCGCCCGGCTCAATAGGCTTTAACAACATAACTCACACAGTCCTATCAGTAATACCAGTCTTATCTTTGGCATTCATCCTAGCATCCACGATAGAGCATTTGCCTAGCATGTGCTCGGTCCTCATTTCAATGCTCCACATGCTGTAACTTGTGTTTAGGTAGGTTCTTTTTACTTCTACATTAAAAGAATTTTTTGATTGTACATCTGTGAGAGCAGATAGATGCATGTGTTCTGTATGTGTGCAAAGGCCAGAACCAAGTGCCGGAGGTCCTCTCCTATCACTCTCCCCAAACTTGGAGCTTGCATCTTCTTGGCTAGGCTGGAAAGCCACCTAGCCCCACTGATACTTCTGTCTCCATTGCCAGCAAAGCTGGAGCTACAAGTATGTACAGGTTGCCCAGCTTGTCACAATGAATGCTAGGATTTCAACTGCTGAGCCATCTCTCCAACCTCCACCCTTGTACTATTTCACACTGTACATTGATTATGTGGAAAGCACCAATTTACTGAGTTATGCCTACCTTCCAAATGGCATTTTCATCATGCCATTTTAAAGATTTCACACACCATGTAATCTCCCAATCTCTCCCCCCCACACCTCTTCTCTAGTTTTGAGGCTTTCTCCAGGACACCTTGAACTCAAGTTAATCCTTCTGTCTCAGCCTTTCATTGGGATTATCAGCATGGTACCATCACACCCAACTACCTATTTTTATAAATTATTTTTATTTTCTGTGCATTGGTGTTTTGCCTACATGTTTGTCTGTGTGAGGGTGTCAGATCTTGGAGTTACAGACAGTTGTGAGCTGCCATGTGGGTGCTGGAGATTGAACCCAGGACTTCTGGAAGAGCAGTCAGTGCTCTTAACCACTGAGCCATTTTCCAATCCCTCAAACTACATTTTTAAAGTCACAGTTATTAACTATGGCTATTATTTTTTTTAAAGTTTGCCAAGTCCTGGGACAATGTTAAAATTCAAACTGTTTAGTTTTTCAGAATTCTAATTTTCCTTTAATTTTATCAATGGAAACAAATTCAATTGTTTTCCTAGTACTGACAAAACTCACTCCATTCATCCAGAATGAACACTGATGTGTCAAGTCTAGTCTGTCAGTCATCCTTACAGGGGAAAATGCAATTCAATGAAACAAGCGGCTTACAGCAACTCAATCCCACAGAAGCGTTTCCTCATGACAACAGTCCCACCTCCAAAGAGGTGGGCAAGACCTTCATACAATAGTGTTGTGACTGCTACCACAATTCATTTTCTGATTGAATCCGAGCCCCCTCCCGCCTTCCAGGAGGGAACTTATATGTAGTGCTTTAAGCTTCATCAAAAGCTTGTAGCTGAGAAGGTAGTAAGTCCTAATGGGGAAGCTACACTTGTTATTTTGCTACATGGCCATTACATACCCACCAAATGACCTTCTAAACATGTATGTTTATGCACACAGTGCTGCTGTCGGCTCTGGCCAGAGAAGCATCTTTCTGCAATGTTTCATCATGCATTTCATTATGCAAAGACTCATCACTGGCCAAAGTGCTAATAAGAGGCTGTAGAAGGTAGCTCAATTCTACACGGACCATCTCTAAAGCCCACTCCGAGATCAGGGAGCATCACAGAGGAAGCAGAAACAATGTTCAGAGGGCTGCAGCTCACTGACATGCGCTCTTGAACTCACGGCAATTGTGATGACCTGCACAAACTGCACAGGGTTATGCCAACATGCCATCGTGAAAGGGAAAGGGGATCAGAACCCACCCCCGTCTCTAGTCACTTAATGCACTGGAGTAAAAAGGGGTTTTCATCATGGTAAGTTGCTCATTTCCTGTAATCAAGACTAAATTCACCAGGTCACCCACCCCCATGGCCAAAAAGATATGAAGGTAGGAGGGGACTGGAGGGAGGGGATAAGGAGGAGTGGAAGGGGGAAGAGAGGGTAATGGGGTGTGAATACAATCAAAATACATTACACACATGCACAAAAATGTCATAATAAAATATATACTCATGTATAATTAATACATGCTAATGAAATACTTTAAAAATACTTCCACAGACAATATAAATGCTTCATACGGGCTTTTCATTTTTATTAGATTCTTAAAAATTAAAGATATACTCCAAAACTGAAATTGAATTAATGTCAACAGTCTCATGATAAGCTGCCCAATCTCCATCAAGGGCATTCTCAAGTCAACACACCAGCCTACGGTGCCACTGCCTTGCTTTTACCTAAATTACTTTTGAATCACCAGTGCAAAAGTCATGGGAGAAAAACAAAAAAGCCTTAGTTATAATTCAGAATAGTTATGGCCTCAAAACTCCCCTGACAAGGTCTGAGGGCTATCTCCTGGGCTCAGTTAACCACAAAGCGAAAATTCCTAGATTATATCCCCCCATTCAAGATGGAGTGGCAACTCTTATGCCCCTGTCTGCTCTCAAAGTCCACTCTGTTTTATTTCGGTTTGACAGATCCCACAATATAGTAAGGGGACAGAATCTAATTATTTTAACATATTTTGATCGTCTTTCTACAGAACCTATAATTGTTAACGTCTGGATTATCTCAGTTATGAGTGCCAATTGTAAAAACAGCATTGGCCCTCCACCCTGCCCAAAACCAAAAAAGTTATGGGGTGCCCATTGTAAAGATTGGCGTTGGCCCTCCACCTTACCCAAAAGCAAAAAAACAAAACAAAAAAAAAAAAAACAAAGAAAACTTTGAGGCACAAAGCCCTTAAACTGCACGTTTTACAATCTTCAAAACATTTTTATGCACTCTAAAGTTAAGAAGACTAGGATCAATAAGTCATCGCCCAAGCTCCTAGATCCAGAACAAGGTCTGGGAAGCCACTGTTCAAGCTGCAGCACCCTCGTCTTCCCCTTCACCTGGGGAAATTCCTTTTAAACCATTTTTTGGAGGCGTTTTGTGCTACAAAGGGAGGTGAACAGAAGTGTGGGGAAAAGGAGCTACCCTCTGCACTGTTCTGTAATATACTACACTTCGATCTCCATTTCCTCCTCGAGAACGAAAAGGCCAAAGACTCTCAGCTTTTTCTGAAGGCTTAAAATAAGTCAGAGGAGAAACGTGCAGTGTTAGTGACAGTTTGAAAGAATTCCGCAACCCGGGAGAGGAAACCAGGGAAAGCAGGTGGCTCGATGACATTATTCTTTTTCAGTAGGTGTTGGGAATCTAAAGAAAATAGTCCTTGGGCTAAACATGGCGCCTACAGCGGCAGGACATAATCACCAGAAAATAGATTCTGCCCCATACCATTCTGTAAATCACGGCGCCATCCTTGCATAAATTTGGGGGCCGAGGGAGGAGACTTCGTCAACTAGCTGCAGAGGCTTGGGATGTCCTCGCACCCGGAGCGGGATTACATAACACAGGGGGACCGGCAGAGCAGTCGCTCGCTTCCCTCCTCCCGCTCAAAACCAGCGCTCACGCCTCCACGCGTGGGGGCGGCGGGAACCCCGGGCTCCGCCGCTCCCTCCGCAGCTGCGGCCCCGCGTACCAGCCCCCCATCCCCAGCGACCGCCGCCCGCGCCCGCGCCGCCCACTCCTCCGAGACGCTCGCGCCCGGCGCGCTTGCGGACGTCGGCGGTGCGCGGCCCGTGGGGCTCGAGCGCGCGCGGCCCCGCCAGGGGGAAGGGGGCGGCGGGGCATCCCCGGGCCTCGGCCGACGGTGGCCGGGGCGCGCACGCGCGCGCGCACACACACACACACCCGCGCCGCGCCCCGCGGCCGCCGCTGCCGTGGGCCGCGCCGCCACTCGGGGGCCGCGGACGCGCGCCCGGCCCCTCCCCCACCCCCCCGCGCGCCCCATCCCCCCACTCATTGTCTCGCTTCGGAACGCCTCGCCCAGCGAAAAGATAACGGAACCCCCGGGAGAAGGGGGTGGGGAGCGCCGGGGCTCGCTCGCTCACTCACCTCCCGTGGTCGTCGCCGCCGGTAGTCTGACCCGAGGAAGGCGCCGTCGCCTTAAAGGGACCTTGCACCCGGCGCCGGGAGTAGGGGGTGGGAGCAGGGGAGGGGACGGGGGCTCGGGGGGGAGACGCTGAAGAGGGAACCGTTGAAAGCTCCTCTCCCCGAGGGTGAAAGGAAGCCTCCCTCGGGTTCGAGTGATTGGGGTGGATTTTTTTTCCCGAGGGGGGCGGGGGGGGGCCCCGAGGGAGGGGGTGGGGGGGCCAAGGAATGCGGCTCCGTGTACGGGAGCTGGCGCGGGGGAGAGAGACGCCGACTCCCCCCACCGACCCTCTCGCCCCGCGGAGGGATATCTCTCGTCACTTCCGCTCTCCGCTTCTCATGCTCTTTCAATTGGCTGGAAAGTGTGCTACGTCATCGCTCATCCTAACCCTGGTCCGGGCTTCTTTTCTAGTCAAGTTTGTCTGGTCCTGCAAATAAATAAAGAAAAAGATTTCATGGAGAAAAAGAGTAATTAGCTTCACAAGCAGTGTCCAAATTTTGCTGAGAAAAATGGGACTCCCAAAGAAAATATTTCCCAATTTACTTTCTTAGACTTTCCAGAGGAATTTGGACTCTCCCTTACTTTCTACTCAAGGTTTATTCCCAATCCAAGGGAACTTCATGCCATAGCAAGATGGTGAGTCCCAATGGCACCAACCACTGTTATTGCAACAAAGAACAAGATAACACTCTTCTTTAAGACACACTTGTCCCATAGCCTTCTGTGACAAAGGCCTTGTCTAAATGAGCTACTTTTTTGGTTTTTGTTGTTGTTGTTGTTGTTGTTTGTTTGTTTTTTGGTGTTTTTTTTTGTTTGTTTGTTTTTTGTTTTGAGGCAGGGCCTTTCTTCAGAGCCTTGGCTGTCCTGAAACACACTATGTAGAACAGGCCGGTCTCGAACTCACAAAAATATGTCAGCCTCTGCTTCCCTAGCGTTGGGACTACTGGTATGCACCATCATACCTAGCTAAATGAATACCCTGAAAACCAATTTACCAGGGCTGGAGAGATGGCTCAGAGGTTAAGAGCACTGACTGCTCTTCCGGAGGTCCTGAGTTCAATTCCCAGCAACCACATGGTGGCTCACAACCATCTGTAATGAGATCTGATGCCCTCTTCTGGCCTGCAGGCATACATGGAGGCTGAACACTGTATACATAATAAATAAATAAATCTTTAAAAAAAGAAAAAGAAAGCCAATTTACCATAAAGCTTTTCTGGATTCTGGAGAGAAAACCCTTGGGATTGATTATCAAGGTTATTCTTCCAGTGGGAACTGCTTCAAAACCATTGTGAGCAGGCTCAGGAACCATAGATTGCATGGCCTGTTGAATTGGTTCAAACAAATTGATTAGTCCGTTCAAGATTATCACTTTTTCACATGAATATAAACTAACTTCTGGTAGCTAAAAATGTTTGTCTTTGTGTCCTGAGATGATAAAATTTTAGGATTTTCCTTGGAAATTTGAGAACGATCTTTAAGCCATACATTGACACTTGCTCCAAATCAACTTCTAAACAAAGGTTCTTGGTGCAGGGACAGGTAGATTCAGAGCCATAGCTCCTCCTTTGTATATATTCTCCGAACTACCAGTCACTTGCAGCCAGTGAAAGATAGCTCAGCAAATTGATCCATGTTTTATTGACCACAAAAAGCCATTGTTCCATCATTCTGAAGATGTGTCCTGTACCACTGATGTACTATTAATTCAATCTTCATTCCCTGTGTTTCCTGTGCCACTATTCTCGGTGCTAGGAATACAGTAATCAACAAAGTTCCCGAGGCTGGAGAGATGCCTCACTGGACAAGAGTTGCTGCTGCCCTTCAAGAAGATCAGAATTCAGTTCCCAGCACTCCATCCTGCTCACAACTGCCTATTCCCCCAGCTCCCAGGATCCAGTGCCCTCTTCTGGTCTGACTGGCATCTACACTCATGTACATACCCTCCACCCCACCCTCATATATAATTAAAAACAAAACCATAAAAATAATCATGAATTTATTTGTTTAATTAAAGCATAATAATACAGAAAACACAGGATGGTGGTAGTGTACCCCTTTAATCCCAGTCCTGGGGAGGTAGAAGCAGGCAGATCTCTGTGAGTTTTAGGTCAACCTGGTCTAGAAAGTGAGTTCAAGGACAGCCAGAACTACATAGGGACTAGGGAGACCTTGTCTTGAAAAATTATATATATATATATATATATATATATATATGAGAGAGAGAGAGAGAAATCCGCAAATCCTTGTATATGTGACACAGATATGAGATAGTAAACATGCACATAATAAACTCCTCCACCAGTTATTATTAAATATCAAATAACCCCGAAATTTACTGGTTAAAAATTATGATTTTCTTATCTCACATGATTCAGGAAGGTGATTGGCTAAGCAGATGATTCTCATTTGTCTCTTATATGGTGGTAGGGCTACGGTCATCTCAAAAGCTTCCGTACATGTCCGGAAGTTGGCACTATTGGGCTGGACCGCAGCTGTGGCTGTTGGCCAGAATACTTAGAAACAGCCTCTCCATGTGACCTTGGCTTCCCATATCAGAATGACTGCAGGCCTCAAGATGACCAGGCAGAGACTGATGGCTTTTGTGACCAGGATGCTTTTCTGCTTCCTAGGAAGGCAACCTGCCAAGTGCCACCTGAGTGAATAGTATGTGATTTGGTAAATGCTATGGCAAGGGGTGGATTCTGGGCTGGACGGCTAGTGCAGGGGATGGTAGAGAAGTGACTGGGACTGGCTTGCTGTTGTTGTTGTTTGCTTGCTAGTTTTGTTTTTTAATTAACTTATTTGTTGTTGTTTTTGCTTCCCCTCCCCTCTGCCCAGTTCCTCCCTCCTCCACGCCCCCGCCCCACTGCCCCCCCATGCACTGTTTCTGAGAAGTGACTGTTTAGGCGGAGCTGTTGGAGAAAGCCTTGTTAAAGCAGAATATGGACAAAAATCTGAAAAGAATGAAGCAGAGTTCAGGATTTCGTCCTGATGAAAGCAAAACCAACGGCGATTTCAGCTCCTCCACAAGTGATCTGCTGCTTTTAAAGATCTCTTGACTGTTTGTGGGAGGGGCTGACAGGGAAACCAAAGAGGATATTACTGTATTCACCCTGGCGGACCAGGATGGCAGTGGTGAAACCACCTCTTTAGCTGAGGGAGTTCTGTAGTTTTTTCTTGTTTTGTTTTTTACTTTCCCATACCTATTTTTTTCTGTCATTCGGTCTGTGCTCCGGGAGACACCTTTGGCCCACAACAGCTAACAGAACTGTGTGAATGATGGTGCTATGACTTCCATAAGGGAAAAAAAGGAAGAAAACATGCCAATCATAAAAACGGAGATCTTTGGAGGACTGGATGAGCAAACAGAGGGTAAACATCAGCAAGCAATTATGGAACGGATAGGACACCACAGTGCTCAGGATTAATGAACAGTTCAGTAATGGATAGCTGAGAGACAAAGGCATTTTGTAGCCAGAGGAAGCTGCAAAGTAGGTACCACTTCAGGGCACTAGAGTGCCATTTCAGAAGCGGCTGGACAAGCTGGGCATGGTGGCACGGACTTGCAATCCTAGGACTCAGAAGTGAAGGTCAAGAGTTCATCCACAGCATACAGTGACTATGGGCTGGGCACAAAAAGAAAAGAAAACTCTCCAGCCCATGTTGTCGCTGTAATAAGAGGGGCTGTCTGGGTTCATTGGGACAGTGCTGGGGCATTTGGGTGTCATCACGAAACACATGGGTTTCTGGGATGGAAAGACAGATGGCTGTGGCCTTTCTGTCTTCTGAACCATCTTGATTATGATGAGAAATGGGAGCAAGAGAACAAATGAAGCAAACCCTTAGAAATCAAGTCACACGCACCTCTGAAGCACTGGAAAGGGGGCTAGACAACACTGTAGTTCGAGTTACTGAAGAAATGAGACCCTCATAATAACACCCCTTTAAAAACACACACACACACACACCAGACACACACACCAGTCTTCAGTAGCCAGGTTAGAGACAGCGAATCCTTTCCGGCTGGGTTTCTAGGAAAGGAAAATGGAGGCTAATGGCAGCCCCCAGTGGAGCCTTTCACAATTAGATAGCAAGGGAGAGGTTCTTGTCCACTTATTTGCTTCCTTCAGTTATGGTTTCCGCCACAGGTTGAAAATTAAGGCCACCTGTCGCTAGGAAAGTGTCAAATGCCCCCAGCAAAGGCACAAAGGCAGAGGCATCCTCTGTGGTGTCCTTCTGCTAATACACAGACCCAGTCACTGAAGTTCAGTGTGAGGTGGACCGGGAGGAGTTGCAGTGGGCAATGTGGTTGGGAGTGGAAAGAATACCAATACCCTCAGGATGGGAGAAGCTGAAAAGTAAAGCGACTTCATTTTGGGAAATGTAGTAGGAAGAACAAAAATGACAAAAATTTTCATCATCTGAGCAGCTCCTAAACTGGATTAACATCTACTGCACTGAGCCTGGGAGGAAGTCAGCACCTCCGAGCCGCAAGGAGGATGGGGGATGTCACCACAGGGAAATCACCAGGAAGTAAGTGGCTACTGGAGCTCCTTTGAGCAGCCCCAGATAATGAGCTTAGAAGCTGTGGCCAGCTTTCATTTGCAGATACCATCTTAAATGCAAGGGGCTCCAGAGCTGAGGAAAAGAAACTTAAAGATTGGGTTTGAGAGAAAGGGAGATTACTCATTAGATTTTAGCAAGGAGCAATTAAAGGTCTCTAGCTTCAAAATGTATGTTGCAAAAATTCACGAGAGCAACTTCATCAGCCAGCAAGATTTTACTGTGAATTCCTGCCTGATTTCATAGGTGATAATGACTTAGTGTAGCTTCATCTTAATATTATTTAAGAGACACCCACAAGCAAAACTGTGCTGTTGCTATGGAGTTGGCCAGATGTGATTACCTAGTAACTTAATTAATGTTATAAAGCCTCATGGGAATATAAATTGTATTATTTGATAGATACTTGATGTCTGACTGGCTCATGTTATAATGGACTGCTGAGAAAAAAATTAATAATTATTTTCCTCTTTTCAAGTTAGCAATATTTGCATTTTAATATAGCCATGAATAATTTCCAGAAAGCAACCAAGAAAAGTAAATAATTTACCAGCTCATTCTTTCAAAGGATTTGAAGATTAATCATTGTAGATGAGATGCAATTCTTGAAAATCAAGGTTCAGAGGTTTGTGTGTGCACAGAGGTCAACCTTTAGGAGGGGTTTGTCTCTCTCCTCTGTGTGTGTGTCTGCGTGTATCTCTGTCTCTCTTCCAGTTAAAGTCACACTATGTAGTCCTGGCTCTCTTCAGACTAGCTATGAAGACCAAACTGGTCTAGAATTTGGAGTGATCTTTCTGCCTCAGCCTCGGGAGTCACAGGATAGCATGCTCCACTGGTCCCTTGCTGAGGATGTACAGCAAAAGCGGAAAGAGAAAGGAAGCTATTGCCCTTGGCAGCGAAAGAATCCATTTGGAATCCACATGGCTTGAAATAATTTTATAGAAGAAAAACAACTTCACTTTCTTCTGTCCAGGAAGTAATTCTTGTTACTGAGTCTGGGTTAGTGCAGTTGTGTTATAACAAATGCCACCAACCTCTTTCCTCCCCAGCTGCCTGGCAGGTGTCTACCTCTTCTTCCAGTATGCCAAGACCCTATTTCTAGCAGAGAAGAATGGCTTCCATATCCTCTTCCAGTATGCCAAGACCCTATTTCTAGCCGAGAAGAATGATTTTTCTAAACTTTTTCTGCATTGTAAACCCCTACAGTGTTTTGCCTGCATGGTCACCTTCACGCCAGATGAGGGCGCCAGATCTCACTACGTTGGTGGTCGTAAGCCACCATGTAGTTGCTGGGAATTGAACTCAGCACCTCTAGAAGAGCAGCCAGTGCTCTTAACCACTGAGCCATCTCTCCAGCCCCCCCTCAGTCATCTTAACGAAGAGGATAGACTATCTCAGAAAAAATGCACACTTGAACAGACATTTGCAGAACCTTCAGACCTGAGGCCCATTTGTGGGTATGCTGACCCTGAGGAAAGATCATGCCCACCCAGGTTCTTAGATAAGAACCTCCCAGAGAAATGCTGCTTTTCCTGATTATCTAGGGCTTGTGTAATCAGAGAACTGAAGACCGTTCTGCTAACAGGTGGTTTCTCACTGTTATTACTATCGTTCACATAGAATGTTATTTCATATCTGGAATGTCAAGGAGCCTCTTGAGAACACAGATGACCAGGTGGCCCGGCTGCTTCAGTGAGTGGAATTGACTGATTGTCTTTGGCATTGAGGAAGGTTGCTTAGATTCTACATCCCTGCAAATATGGTGGCTCTTTTGGAAAGCCTGGCCCTACTCCCATGACCAATGCCTTAAACTCTGGGTCAAGAAATATTCGTGCAGGGCTGGAGAGATGGCTCAGCGGTTAAGAGCATTGCCTGCTCTTCCAAAGGTCCTGAGTTCAATTCCCAGCAACCACATGGTGGCTCACAACCATCTGTAATGAGGTCTGGTGCCCTCTTCTGGCCTGCAGGCATATACACAGACAGAATAATATATACATAATAAAATAAATAAATATAAAAAAAATTAAAAAAAAGAAATATTCGTGCAGACCACTCTGCATTTTCAAGAACCTGCTCTGGCTGAGCAGTGGTGGCACACGCCTTTAATCTCAGCTCTAGGAGGCAGAGGCAGGTGGATCTCTGTGAGTCTGAGGTCAGCCTGGGCTACAGAGTAAGCTCCAGGACAGGCTCCAAAGCTACACAGAAAAATCCTGTCTTTTAAAACAAAACAAATAAACAATCAAAAAACGAACCTGCTCTGACTCATTTCTATGGTCAACCTGATACAACCAAGCATTTCCTAGCAGAGGGAGTCTCAACCTAGGGAGTGCCCAGATCAGACTGGCCTGTGGCCATGTCTGTGGGAAATGGGAGGGCTCAGCCTACTGCCGGCAATGCTACCCCTGAGCAGACGGTTCTAGGATGTATAAGAAGCTGAGAACAGAGGACCAAGGGAGCGAGACAGTAGGCAGTGTTCCTCCAAGGTCTCTGCTTCAGTTCCTGCCTCTAGATTCCCGCCACGAGTTCCTGTCCTGACTTCCCTCAATGGTTGATTGTTATCCTGAAGTGTAATCTAAAACAAACCTCTTCCTCTCAAGTTACTTTTGGTGATGACATTTATCACAGCAACAGCAAATGCGGACACCTTTCTTGCAGCTGAAGTTAGACTTCAAGAATGAATTTGGCTCAGAGCATTTAAAAGTTAATCCAAGTCAGGCAGTGGTGGCGCACACCTTTAATCCCAGCACTCAGGAGGCAGAGGAAGTCGATCTTTGTGAGTTCAAAAACTGGTCTGGTCTACAGAATGAGTTCCAGGACAGCCAGGGCTAACAGAGAAACCCTGTCTCAAAAAACAAGACAAAAGTTAATTAATTAATTAATTACAAGGTTAATTCAAAAACTACTGTCCTGGTAGTACACACCCGTAACCCCAATATTCAGAAAGGCTGAGGCAGTAAGATCACAGTGTCACAGTCAGCCTGAGCTACATAGAGAGTTCTAGGCCAATCTGGGACAGAGCAAGAGCCTAAATCAGCTGAGTCTGATCCCCAAAGAGAGAGTTGGGACTCCCACTTAAACTCAGAGCTTGCTAAGTCTGCCTCTCCGGCTTGCTCTGAGGATCCCATGTCTCCCCATGTAACTGTAGAAAACAAAATACATCACCTTTAGCCTCCACAGTATGCACACACTCTCTCACCCACACGCACGCATGCACATACATGCATGCACACGCGCACACACACTCACACATGCACATACATGCATGCACGCTCGCGCACACATACGCATGCACATACATGCATGCACGCTCGCGCGCACACACGCACACGCATGCACATACATGCATGCACGCTCGCGCACACACACGCATACACACACACGCATGCACACATGCACTCCCCCTAGTAAGACATTTTAAAAGTAGCTCTCTTCTGTTCCTCCTTTTCGTTTACTTTTTCCTGCTTATGATCCCCAGGCAAGAAAACACTGTTTCCTCCTTCCTCCTCCCCTTTATGCTCTTTCAGTAGTAGGCATTGGATTTTATGGCCTGGCAAACATTCAAAGAATCCCTAACTTCTCCACTCTGCGGGATGATTCTCTGAGTTAAGTCCTCAGAGTTTAAAGTCCCCACAACTGGAGAGAGGTTTTACTTTAAAACTAAAAAATAAAAAGGAAAAAATGTGGGCAGTCTTTCAAGCAACTAAGCTCACTTACCAAGTTCTTGTCTTGCTCTGCACCCTTACTCTGAGTGTCACAAACATCGTTACCATAGTTACACATTGTCATTTCCCCAGGCAGATGGAAGCCATGAGCCAACTAAGGAGAGAGTCATTCCTTCAGAAGGAAACGGTGAAGCTGAAGTTTTTAAATTACATTTCTAATTGTTCTCAAATTCTCCTCCTCCCATTTTCCCCTTTATACACCAGTCACTGTCCCGTGACCCCCATATTTCAACTCCAAAATCTACTGTTCAGGTCGATTCCCAGGTAACTGAATAGCAGCCTTGGCCTATGGCAAAGCAGAATGGTAGCCAAGCGGAAGTCATCAGTTACATCAGGTCACCAGTTTGCTTTCTCTCTCTCCCAAGGCACTTTATTTATTTATTTATTTATTTATCTATCTATTTATTTATTTTTGAGATAGGATCTTGCTATACAGCAGAGGCTGACCTTGAACTTGGGACCCTCCAGTTTGGGCCTCCTAACGTGTTGGCACCGCCAGTGAGTACACCTACACCTGGCTAAGGCACCTATCTACACAGCACTCTGAACCCTTACCCACTGTGTTCTGAGAGCACTTTCCCTCCCTGTCTGCATGCAATTATCCCCTTCCACCTGGTGGGCAAGTAGCTCTGGGAGGTCCGCTTGGTAGGCCTCAAACACCAGTTAACAAAGTAAGACTTTGAGGTCACTGATGGCAAATTGTCTTTTAGGGAGGGGATATTTGGGTGCAAAACTCGGGCTTATTATTCAATGAGTGAGTGAGAGGAAAGTGAACCGGGAACCAGGTATCTGATGAAGGCTCCTGCCCTCATCTGTCTGTCTAACCCAAGGCAGGAAAGTCAGACTTCTGAAGTTGTACCCTACTGTTTAACACTTCCACCTATCCAGGCTGATTTCCCGCGGAGACAGTTATTAGGAAAATCCATCGACTTAAATCATGTACAATCTGAGGATTAAGTATTGAGTAAATTTTAGCTTTCAAAATGACTAAGAGTATTCTGTTGCTGTCATTACCACTTAATATTATCAGCAGGCCACTGACCAACTCTTGGCAACTGTGGTAGGTGACTGCCTACCAACCTACGTGTGCACACAGCCTTCTGATCCAAATGGCAAACTAGTAAGAGTGGCAGGAGCCAAGGGAGTGTGTCTAAGTGTGGGAGGGACGGTTGCAAAGAGAGAGTTCCATCCCAAACCACAGGCTGGCTCAGCACAACCCCAAGTCCCCTGGCTAATGGGGACAGAGTCAAGCATGGCAGCCTCCAAATTCCTCATCCAGGAGGAGGGAGCTCTCGAAGGTGCCAGCAACAGTGCAGTAAGAAGGAGAGGTGTATCTCCACGATACTTCCTGCAGAAAACCAAGAAGTTCGTTTCCAGGACCTCTCTACTCGGGTGAAACCAGGACTGCACGACAGAAAAGAACTTGAGGGTGAGCCAACACAAAATGAGTTTAAGAGGTTTCGTTTGTTTTTTTTTTTTTTTTAATTCTTATTCTGAGTGTGTGTGCACATGCCATTGTGCACACGTGGAGATCAGAGGACAACACCATGGAACGGGCTCCACGGAGCCAATTCAGGTCACTGGGTCTGCATGGAGAGTACACTGGTCGCCACCTCAGAGATGGAATTTATTAAAAGATCTTAACAGAGATGTGAGTAGAGGGGCTAATAGATAGGAAGGTGTCAGAGAAAGGCTAGTGCACACTCAGCCTTGGGGGGGGGGCGGCATTGGAAGGAATGATGTTTAGGTGTCTCAGCAGAAGCCATACATATGATTCTGGTGGCTTCTCAATAGGTTGCACAGAAACTTTTATTATTTATTATTTTTATAATGAGGTCTATAGTGTGGTCCTGAAGTAAGTTAAATAGGATTGCAGTCTGACAAGTTAAAACCATAGGTCATGGGCTGGAAAGATGGCTCAGCAGTTAAGAGCACATATTGCTCTTGCAGAAGGCCAGGGTTCAGTTCCCAGAACCCATGTAGGGTACCTCACAACCACCTGTGACTCCAGTTCCAGGGGATCCAATGTTTCTGGCCTCTAAGGTCAAGGGTGCTCATGTACACACACACCCACATATATAGAGAGTTAAAAATAATTTTTAAACAAATCAGTTAAAAGCTCTCAAAGGTCACAAAGACTGCACAAGGAGGTCAAGATTTTAATTTCACTGCACCTGGAGTTGCTCATGAGCCTCCTAGAAAACCGCAGGTTTGCAAGCTGCAGCTGGGGGAGGAGAAAACCCACGTTAGTTGCAGATGTTTGGCTATAGTTTGTTACTATTTAAACACTCCTTTTTAAGATGTATTTTTATCTGGGTAGTGGTGGCGCACGCCTTTAATCCCAGCACTTGGGAGACAGAGGCAGGTGGATCTCTGTGAGTTCGAGGCCAGCCTGGTCTACAGAGTGAGTTCCAGGACAGTCAGGACTGTTACATAGAGAAACCTCGTCTCGGCAAACAAACAAGATTTCATTCTTATTATTTTTTGACTTGTGTGTATCTGTTTGTGTGAGGCCCTGTGTGAGTGTGTGGCCCGCATGTGCCGGTGTCTGCTGAGACCAGGAGACAACAGTTCCCTTGGAACTAGAGTTACAGGAGGCTGTGAGCTGTCTGATATGGTGCTGGGAACTGAACTCGGGTCCTCTGGAAAAGCGTAAATGTTCTTAATGATTGAGCCATCTCTCCAACCCCTATTTTATTTAAGTTTATTTCAAATATCTCCCTATAAAAGGAGAATCATCTCTATGTAGGTCATTCTCACAGCAAATCGTGTTCATTGTGCTGGGGTTCTTGATTCTCAGTCAGCCAGAAACTTCAACTAGGCCCAGGGTGAGGGGCTCTTTTCCCTTTCATCCCCTTAACTTCTCCTTTCTATCCTGCCTCAAAGGGGATTGATCTGCAGCAATGTTAACATTTAAAAACAGGAGTAGAGGTGTTGGAAGGATGGCTTAGTGGTTAAAAGAACTGATAGTTCTTTCAGAGGACTGAGGGTCAATTCCACATGATAGCTAACAACCGTCTGTAACCTGAGTTCCAGTAGATTCAGTGCCCTCTTCTGACCTTCCTGGGCAGCAGGTGTGCGTGTGTGCATGTGTGTGTGTGTGTGTGTGTGTGTATGCATGCAGTCAAAACACATGTATAAAAAAATACATCTAAAAGGCCGGGCGATGGTGGCGCACGCCTTTAATCCCAGCACTCGGGAGGCAGAGGCAGGCGGATCTCTGGGAGTTCGAGGCCAGCCTGGTCTATAAGAGCTAGTTCCGGGACAGAAACCAAAACTACAGAGAAACCCTGTCTCAAAAAAAAAAAAATCTAAAAATAGGGATAGAGTAATAGCTTAGTTAATAGATTACTTACTTAGTGTACAGAAAACCCTGGGTTCAATTCCCAACATCCCTAAACAAGGCATGGTGGTACTCAGGAGGAAGAAAGCACAAGACTCAGGAGTTCAAGGGCATCCTTGGTTACATAGCAAGTCTGAGACTAACCTGAGCTACTTGAGGCCTTATCTCAAAAAAAAAAAAAAGAAAAGAAAACTAAATATAATGATGATGATGATGATAGATTCACAGCAGCCCAGGCTTCTCTGGGACTAGTTGGGTGGAGGGAGAGCACATGATTTGGGATGTGTCCCTTGTCCAACTGACAGAGAAGAGCTATAGAAAAGTGGGGAGCGTGAAAGAAACGCTTTTCTATTTCAATTTATAACCTCCCTAACTGAAATAATAGCTTTAGAGAAGAAAATTAGAGCAAATGTTGAAATGGGAAGATGATAAAAAAGATAATTAAGTCTGTACTATTCTTAAAATGAAACACTGTCTAAGCAGAGAAATAAACTAGATGCCTTTTTAAACCTTTCAAATCTAAGCATCCAAAAATATTAAGTGCACTATGTAGCACGGTGTTTTTCAGGCTCCCCCTCCCCCCAGTAGCAATGCATCGTCAGACATACATCCTAGGGCTAGAGAGAGAGTTCAGTCGTGGGACACTTGCCTAGAACGTGAAGGACCTTGGTTCAAGGTCAGCACTGCAAAGAAAATTATTATTGTTATTATTGTATTCTCCATCTTGATTCCAAACACACAGCACTCACTCCACATTTTCATGATTTCGCAATTCAGGTTTCATGAAAAAGCACTGATCTAAATATGTAATCTTTCTTTCCTCTCTCTCTTTCTAACACTCCTTAAATTGATCTTTCATCCATTTTGACAAACGCCAGTCCAATGGAGTTTCTTAATCATTAAATATTTCTGCAGGTGTACCCACCCACAATATGGAGACAATTTAGCAATGCCTGAAAGGGCAGCGTGCAGATATGACATTTGTCTTAAGGATTCAAGAATCCATTCTTTGGAGACCTGGCTTACCCTATCGGTGAAAACTAAGGACTTGGAAGCAGGACTTGACAACCTAAGACCTGCAAGTCTGCAGAAAACCATTTATCTAACGGAATCTACCCTCCGTCAATTTCCTTTAAGATATCTTAAGTATTCAGCATCGGCGTGAACATTTAACAATTAACACAATAATCATAACTGGCTCTTCACGAAAGAGAGAGGGAGACACACATACACACACACACACACACACACACACACACACACAGAGAGAGAGAGAGAGAGAGAGAGAGAGAGAGAGAGAGAGAGAGAGAGAGAGAGGGAGAGAGCTGTTTTTCAAACCCTGGTTCTCGCGGGTCCCCGTCCCCCCAAACCCCCCCGCCCCCCGGACCCCAGACCCGCTCCAGCCTCGGGTAACTTTTCCCTCCAGTTTGGTGGAAGGTTACATTGGAAGAAAATAGTCCCTACCGTCTAGAAAGTTTTCAGGGAAAAAGAGGGCGTCTGACGTGCCGGCGGTGAGGGGCGCTGCCCGAGGCAGGCGGTGCGGGGCGGTAACCCTGGCGTCCGCCCAGCGCAGCTCCACGGCTCCGGCACCCGGGAGGCCCCGGTCCGGGGGCAGGGAGGGAGGCGGGCGGGAATCTCCACCAGCCTGGAGTCCTCTGGGCTTTGCCAGGACAATCTTTTTTTTTTACTGATTATTTCTACTTAATGCTCTCTAGGCCTTACTTAGACAGTGTGGACGGAACCACCGTAAGTGCAGAAAATAAGGTGACTTGGAGAAAAACAGTATTTGGAATATAGATTTTCCTCTTTCTCGCTCAAACTAATTGGCATGCAAATTACGTCGTGACAGGCCCTCAGACCCGGCAAGCAGGCCCTGTGGTCTGCACGCCCTCGGACACCAGAATAAGATTTTGGGTGGTGGTAATTTTCCCAAACGGAGCCGCACTCCCTAAAACAACCTGGGAGGAGATGAGCGTGGGCGATGGCTTTGGGATTTGCTTCACTTCTTTCTAACATACATAGGCTGTTGTTTCGAGCTGTAAGATTCTATACCTAGCTGAGCCCAGTGTAGCACATATCAGTTTTTAAAATTTCACTGATAAATAATTTACATACTTCCTATTCAGATTTAGGATCGTTTGCTTTCTTGCAAGAAAAACCAAGTAGTGTGGTTCTTGCTGTCTTAGTGAAGCACACAACAGCCTCGTTCTGCTGGTTGGCGATGTCAGCAGACATTTGTGTGCTTAGTTCGGGATGCTGTTGGGTACTCCGGATTAAACAATCTGACATGCTTGTTCACTGCATTAGAAACAGCGTTAAGATTTCATCTTCTTCTAGTCTGTGCCGTGCTATAGGCTGGACCTTTGGAAATTAGAAAGCTCTTGTTTTATTCTTTAGTGAAATGGAGATCATCTCGTCGCGGCGCTATGCATTTTTAAAAGCCCAGGAAACGGTATATATTAATTTAATGACAGCAGCTAGTATTGTTTATGTTATGTCTTCCAGAATGCTTTTCGTATGTCAGATAACAAGCCCTGGTTTGGATGAGTGACGCTGCCACACTGGGGACCCCACACATAGAGGAGAGTTAGGATGGGCACAGGCTAGCACAGTACCCATTTCATTGACGTGGCCTAGTGTGGTGACCACAGCCCTGCAGTCCTTTACCAAATGTGGACCCTTGACCTGCGAATGTGGTTCTCTTAAACGTCTTGGGGGGCGGAGAGTGTGTTTAATCTGCCAGTGGGACCTCCCTTCCCTCTTGTCAGTGTGCAACCTGAGAAGTTTGTCTAAATACAGAAAGGCTAAGCTCACTTGATGAAGATCAAGGGGAAAAGAATTTCTACAAGTTATTCAAGCTATTGATGTCAAAAGCGATTAGGGCCTCAGCTTCCATTCCATCATGCGATGGAAAGTATGTGCCAGGAGGCTTGCAGGTCACGTGGTTTGCTGGAGGCTCTAAGTCTGGCTTTCCTTCTGTCTCTGCCCTGAGTTGTATAGAGTTTCTAGGGTGTGCGGGAAAGACTGAAGCACTTCTTGGAGCTGTTTATTGTCTGCTGTCAATTAAACCGTGGATACCTGTTGAAGAGATTTACTGAGCTGTTTACTTAGAGTAAGACTTTAGTGAATTAATTAAAAAAAGGTTCTGAAAGATAGAATATGCCAGACCCCTACTGGCTCATAAGATCGTACTTCTTCCTGATATGACATGACAGCCGAGCTCAGCGCGCGTGAGCTGCAGGGGAGGGATTCAAGAGCAGTGCTGATGTGTTCAAAGATGTGCAGGTGTTCAGAATCAGACTGGCCCTGACAGCCAAGTCCAGGGGCACGAGTCTCATTTCCTCCTGCTCCAGTGCCCTGCGCTCAGCAGGCGTTCAGACTGTCAAGATCCTGCGCCATCCGCCAACAGTGAAATCACAACTTCCGAAGCGCTTCAGTGCTCTTTTTAATTGAGCGTGGAACGGAGGGCCTTGGGTCAAGGCAAGTGCTCTGTCATCCAGCTGTGTCCCTAATCCCTTGTAGGGTCTAGCTATGAAGCCCACACTCTCCTTGAACTCCCAATTCTCCTGCCTCGGCCTCCTGAGTGGTGGGATTACAGATGTGTGCATATGTGTGAATATGTGTCTGTGTGTGGGTTATGAGCACATGGAAACAGGTGCCCACAAAAGATGACGGAGCCCCTGGAGTTGGAGTTGCAGGTGGTTGTGAGCCATTGGATATGAGTGCCGAGAACCGAAATCGCATCCTCTGAAAGAGAGCTAGGAGCTCTTAATCACCTACTCATCTTGCCGGTCCAGTTTCGCAGACTTCGGTGTGTTCGCGCTAATGTGTCTAAATAGTTGGGTTTAGAATATACCTGAGACAATGCTCAGTTACCGAGCTGCTCAGTTTCCAGGGCAGCTAATTGAGCTGAAAGTGAACTAAACTCCTAGCCCAGTAACTCTAGATAATAAGCAGAACTGGAGACGTGCTGTTAACCTCATCAAATGACGGGCAGTGTGCAGGTCTGGCTAGTTTTGAAACCACATTCCTTTTCATGAAAACGCCCACCACTGAAACTGAAGGCTGTCATCATGGATAAATGTGTGGTTTGGGTTTGAGACAGGGTCTCACTATATTTCACACTGCCTGTCCTGGACCTTGTTACATAGACCAGGTTGGCCTTGAGTACATAGAGATCCACCTGCCCCTGCCTCCCAAGTGCTGCATTGCCAAGCCCAGCCTATCCCTGATGTACTGATCAGCGAGTATATGTTGATGTGTTGAATGCTGGCCTTTGGAGATGCTTCAAGATACGTCAGTTCTAACAAAAGCCTAGATCCAGAGTCTTGCACATGCTAGATAATATCCCTGAGTTATAGCCCTGATTGTTTCGCACTTTATGTTTTGAAGGCTTATCTATTTTAATTTTATGTATATGGGTTGGTTTTTGTTTTGTTTTGTTTTGGGTTTTTTTTTTTTTGGAGGGGTTGTTGTTGTTTGCTAGTTTGTTTCAAGACAGGGTTTCTCTTTGTAACAGTCCTGGCTGTCTTGGAACGAGCTCTGTAGACCAGGCTGGCCTCAAACTCACAGAGATCCGCATGCCTCTGCCTCCCAAGTGCTGGGATTAAAGGCATGCACCACCACCACCTGGCTCCATGGCAACTCTTATTAAAGGAAGCATACATTTGGGGCTTGGTTACAGGCTCAGAGGTTTGGTCCAGTATCATCATGACGACAGGAAGCATGGTGGCATGTAGGCACACAGGGTGCTGGAGAGATAGGAGTCAGAGTGGGAGACACTGGGCTTGGCCCATGCCCAGTGGCTGTGGAATAATCCTTCTGTACACTGTGTGAATATATGTCGCTGCGATTGGTTTAATAAAACAAGCTGTGTGGCCAATAGCTGAACGAAGTTAGGTGGGAAAGCCAAATTGGGAATGATGGGATGAAGAAGGGTGGAGTCAGGAGAGACACCGGCCAGCTGCTGAGGAAGTAGAATGTGCAGAAAATGAGGTAACAAGCCACATGGAAAAGCATAGGTAATTTAAATCTGAGTTAGGTAGGAGTAAGCCTGAGCTATCGGCCAAGCGTTTATAATTTATATTAAGTCTCAAAGTCAGTTTTTTGGAAAGTAACTGCTGGTTATTTGAGAGCAAGTGGTTGGGACAAGGAAACTTCTGCCTATACCCAGTGACACATTTCCTCCATCAAGGCCACACTTCTTTTTTTTTTAATATTTATTTATTTATTATGTATACAATATTCTGTGTGTCTGCCTGCAGGCCAGAAGAGGGCATCAAATCTCATTTCAGATGGTTGTGAGCTACCATGTGGTTGCTGGGAATTGAACTCAGGACCTTTGGAAGAGCAGGCAATGCTCTTAACCGCTGAGCCATCTCTCCAGCCCAAGGCCACACTTCTTATTCCTTTCATATAATGTCACTCCTTGGTGACTAAGCATTCATATTTGAACATATTTATGAGCCTACAGGGGAGGGAGGACATTCTTATCCAAACCACTACCAGTATCTAGCTTTTTGAGACAAGGTCTTTCACTGACCTGTATCTCATCGGTTAGCTAGTCTGGCTTGCCAAGAAAACCAGGGATCTCTCTATCCCTGTGTTTTCAACCATGGGATTGCAATCATAACCTCCATGTCCAGCTTTTGTTTTTATTGTGGTTTGTGGTGGTTTGAATAAAAATGGCAGGCTCATGGGAAATGCCACTATTGGGAGGGGCGGCCTTGTTGGAATGGGTATGAACTTGGAGGAAGTATGTCATTGTGGGGTAGGTTTTAAATTTCAGAAGCTCAAGCCAGGGCAGTGGCTCACTGTCTCTTCCTGCTGCCTGCAGATCAACTTGTAGAACTGTCAGCTCTTTCTCCAGCATCATGTCTGCCTGCATGCTGCCCTGCTTCCCACCATTATTTAGCCAATAATGGGCTAAACCTCTGAACCTGTAAATCAGCCCCAATTAAATGTTTTCCTTTATAAGAGTTGCCATGGGGGCTGGAGAAATGGCTTAGCGTTAAGAGCACTGGCTGCTCTTCCAAAGGTCCTGAGTTCAATTCCCAGCAACCACATGGTGGCTCACAACCATCTGTAATGAGGTCTGGTGCCCTCTTCTGGCCTGCAGACATACATGCAGACAGAATATTGTATACATAATAAATAAATAAATATATTTTAAAAAAAGACTACAGGAAGAAGAATGGAAGTTCTAACTAAGATGGCCTCGCATAGGAGTACACTTACCATCCTAGCACTTAGGAAATGGAGGCAGAGGGATCAGAAATTTAAGGCCAGCCTCAGGTACATACCAAGTTGGAGGCTTTTCTAAGTTCCATGAGATTTTGTCTCAAAAAAAAAAAAAAGCTGGTTGGTGGGGGCACACACCTTTAATCCCAGCACTTGGTAGGCAGAGACAGGTGGTTCTCTTTGAGTTCTAGGCCAGTCTGGTCTACAGAGCCAGTTCCAGGACAGGCACCAAAGCTACAAAAAAATCCTGTCTTGAATTTTTAACAAAAAACAAACAAAAAACCCAACAACAATAACAAAGAAAACAGCAAAGAAGGGACTTTTTTGTCAAGGCACAATTAACATTGGGTTTGTAGACTTTAAAGCCATTTGTGACAACTCTGAGGCCTCTCGGCAGTAATGCTCCCCCACTCCCCTGGGAACCAAAGACCTAACAATTGCCCACACATGTACTGAAATGTTGGGAACGTTCCATCATCTCCCTGAGTCCTTGTGAGTGTTCTCCAAATAGAACTCAGTTCTTGAATAGATGTTGACTCAGTGACTGATGTTTTGACTCAGGCCCTGGGAAAGGGGCAAAGTGACCATCAGATGTTTTCCCTTTACCTCATCTGATCTGGCAACCACTCTCCAGCCAATTACTGGTAATAGCCCTTTTGAATAAGCCAATCATAATAGTTAAAGAACAACCCCCCAGACACCCCTTTCTTATGTGGCTTTTTCCTTTAAAAATAGCCTGTACCAGCTACTTGGGGTCTTTCTGCCTTTTTGAATGCTGAAAGACCCTGTCATGACAGAAATAATAATATCCCCATGCTTTTACATCAGCTGTGGTGTGAGAAATGGTCTCTTGGGGTGACTCCTCCTGGGTGATTGGACTCTAGGGTCCAACAAGTTAAAAGGGGAAAAAGGATCAGGCATGGTGATGCATGCCTACAATCCTAGCACTCCAAAGAACCGAGGCTGAAGGACTGTCAGCCTTGGACTACTACATGAGTTCCAGGCCAGTCTGAGCTACCATGTAAAGGTGTGGGAGGTCCTTCTGTATATGTGTTGCTTTTATTGGTTAATGAATAAAGAAACTGCCTTGGCCTGTGATAGGGCGGTGTAGAGCTGGGCGGGGTCTATGGGGCATGACTAAACTGAATGCTGGAAGGAAGAAGGTGGCTACATCTAATCAAATCACCATCTCCATGGCTCAAGGAAATTCATGGAAGAGAGGGGCAGAAAGATTGTAAGATCCAGAACACCAGGAAGTCTGCTGTGAAGCAGTCTCCTAGAGATGGCTGCATAAGCAAGGCTAGAACAGTGGCCACCCATGGACATGTTAACATGGAAGGGGACGTGTTCATGGTGTCCCTCCCCTAGACAAAGAACTACAGCCAGCTATGACTGCTGGGAGAATGAGAATTCGCCTCTCCCAGGGATGAGCCCCCTTATTGACTGTTCACTGCAGAGTGGTCAGACTTGAAACTGTATACACGCCAAAAACAAAAATAGATTCAGCAGGCTGTAGCTATATATATTTGTGGACACACACACACGTGTGTGTGTGTGTAATTATAAAAGTAAAAGAGGCTATCAACTTAAAAGTGATGGGGACATGGGAGGGGCTTAAGGGAGGGTGGCTTGGAGGTACTGGAGGGAGGAAAGGGAAGGAG
Organism: Microtus oregoni; assembly: GCF_018167655.1. Lineage (NCBI taxonomy): Eukaryota > Metazoa > Chordata > Mammalia > Rodentia > Cricetidae > Microtus > Microtus oregoni. Next base: position 1,770,541 of record NW_024543830.1, on the reverse strand, counting down.
AATGTTACATAATTATGTTTCAATAAAGCACATACTTAAAAAATAGCAAAAAGCTGTAACATACTTAAAAGTGGCATATATTGCTTCTAAAATAATATCTTGATATTTGAAATCTACTCTCCTATAGGGATTCTAGCAACTGATTATTTTGACTATTTAGAATAGATAATATATATATTTTAATAATATACATTATTATTAAACTGGTTATACCTTAACTGAAAGATTCTGTCTAGAATGAAAAGTATGTAAATTTCTAGATGGCATTTTTAAATTAATTTGTTTATTTATTAATTTATTTATTTTGGCTTTTCAAGACAGGGTTTCTCTGTAGCTTTGGAGCCTGTCCTGGAACTAACTCTTGGAGACCAGACTGGTCTCAAACTCACAGAGATCTGCCTGCCTCTGCCTCCTGAGTGCTGGGATTAAAGGCATGCACCACCACCACCCAGTGTGTAGATGGCATTTATGATAAAAATTATTGTCAGAATAATTTGTTAGAGACAACTCATTCTTTATTTATCAAAATGTATCAAAAATCATTAGTAAGTATATCTATCAAATATCATTACTTAGTGTATTTATCAAAAATCATTAGTAAAGGGCTGGTGAGATGGCTCAGAGGTTAAGAGCACTGACTGCTCTTCCAGAGGTCCTGAGTTCAATTCCCAGCTACCACATGGTGGCTCACAACCATCTGTAATGAGATCTGGTGCCCTCTTCTGGCCTGCAGGCAGACACACAGAATATTGTATACATAATTAATTAATTAAAAAATTATTAGTAAATATATCTCAAGTGGCATATTAAAGATCATCGTATTAGTTGTCAATTTAAGAGACTCTAGGATCACCAGGGAGAGAGGCCTCTGGGCAAACCTGTGGGATTTTCTTGATTACCTTAACTTACATGGGAAGTCACATCTTAATGTGTGGGCCCTGCCCTGGACGGGTCGTGGGCTGCATAGAATGGAGAAAGTGAGCTGAGCTTTGCATGTGCTCATGGTAGCTCCTGACGATGTGAGAGGTGGCGGCTCCCTCAGGCTGTCGCCTCTGTGACTTCCTTGCTATGACGGAGTGTGACCTGGGACTGTGAGCCCAAATGTTTTCATCTGGGTGGTTTGTCTCAGCAGCAGGAACCGGAGCTGAGACAATCATCTAAACTGATATGATTTTCCATAGAAAGAAGCTGATTCTTTATATCACAAAATCACATTTTAATTATTTTAATGAAAGCAAACCCTGTAAGTGCATATATGAAATATATTGAAATTTGTCTGAAAGAGAAGGTGGGGAAGAGAGAAGGAAATCAGATGTTCCTTGACTCAAGTTTGACCTAGGGAAGTTTTGGCTCTAGTAAGGCTGGGGAGTTCAGCTTCAGAATCCACAGCATGCTGGGAGTGGAGAGTGGCTACATGTGGGCTTAAGACCCCAACCCTCAGGAGACAGAAGCAAGGAGATCTGGAGTTGAAGGTTACAAAGGAGACCCTGTCCTAAAAAACTAGCTAATGGGCCAACAAAAAAAATCACCTGTATTTGTTAGGTACCCGCTGCATACAAAGCAGCTCCTACACAGCTACTATATTATTTTAATAACTTTGAACCTAAGCCAGGTTTGATGGTGCACACCTTTGATCCCAGGAGGCAGATACAGGTGGGGCTCTGTGAGATGAGTTTGAAGTCAGCCTGGTCTACAGAGTGAGTTCCAGGCTAGACAAAGCTATATAGTGAGGCCCTGTCCCCCAAAAAATTAAATTAAATTAAAAAGTCTCAGGAACTCGGTGGAAGAGGAACAGATTCTAAGAGTCATTGGGGATGGAAGATTTGTAATTTAAACAGCAGCGCGTTCGAGAGAGATGCCATAGGACAGAACTCACATGGAGGGGTTTTTATTAGGGGAAAGGTAATGCAAAAAAGGGGAAGGGGAGAGGGGAGACTAGCCTCTGGGGACAGGAGCAGCAGAAGAGAAGAGAGAGGCAGAGAGAGAGAGAAGAAGAGGAGGAGGAATAGGAGGAGGAAGAGGGGAGGAGAGGGAGGAAGAAAGAGAAAGAGAGATGGGAGGCGGCAGGGCCAACCATTTAAAAGGGAGCATAGTGAATGTGCACAGGAGGTGTTCTAAGTGGCTGCAGCTGAGGATGTATTGATGTGGGAGTCCCCTCAGTATGCTGTGAATACCATTGGTTAATAAAGAAGCTACTTTGGGCCTATTGCAGTGCAGAATAGAGCAAGGCGGGAATTCCAAGCAGATAGAAGAGGAAAGAAAAGAAGGCAGAATCAGAGAGACACCATGTAGCCACCAAAGGAGACAGAAACCTTACCAGTAAACCACGAACCTCATGATAAAATATAAATAATAGGAATGAGTTAATTTAAGATGTAAGAGTTAGTTAATAAGAAGCCTGAGCTAATAGGCCAAGCAGTGTTTTACTTAATATAGTTTCTGTGTGATTATTTTCAGTCTGGGAAGCTGCGAAACAAACAAGCTGCCTCCGTCTACAGTGCATCCTGTCAGAACCCCAAGGGCAGGCCAGTACAGATGCCTGAACACTAACTGAGGACACCCAGGAAGCAAGGCTTTCTAGACACAACAGCACCGACACCCGTGAACACAGACTGAGGCAGCATGCCTGCAGACTGCACAAGTCTAAGCTAGATGGAGTCCCCATGCTGGGAGGAAACATGGACACACACCCCCATCCCTAACCCAGAAACTACGCCAACTGATAACTGCTTGCAAAGAAAAAACTAGTTTTCTGCAGCACTCTCACTGGGTGCCTAGAGCAAACTTAAGGGCAGGTCCCACGCCCAGCAGCAGTTGGCCGACATAAAATGACTCAATGGTGTTTCTGGAGGAGTTTTGTGGTTGTTCTTTCATAATGCTTTGCCTGAACAATTTTTTAAACAAAATCTTTTGCTTATACATTATTGTTTCTGATTTTATTTTTATAGGTTTTCTGTATGTGCTTCTCAGTGTCTATATGTGTTTCTTGTGGGTTTTTTTTCTTGGCACTTTCTTTTCTGTTGTTTGTTTGTTTGTTTGTTTTGCCCTATTCCGGATTGTTTGTTTTTATTTCCTATTATTATTATAGTTGGTTTTTGTTTTCTAATGAGAAATAGGGAGAAAGAAAGGGTGTAGATTTTCAGGGAGTGGGGACGGATCTAAGAGGAGTTGGGGGAGGGGAAACTGTAATCAGAACATATAGCATGAAAGAAAATATATTTTCTTTTTGTTCTTTTTTCAATTTTTTTAATATTTATTTATTTATTATGTATATAATATTTTGTGTGTGTGTCTGCAGGCCAGAAGAGGGCACCAGACCTTATTACAGATGGTTGTGAGTCACCATGTGGTTGCTGGGAATTGAACTCATGACCTTTGGAAGAGCAGGCAATGCTCTTAATCACTGAGCCATCTCTCCAGCCCCCTTGTTTTTGTTTTTTCAAGACAGGGTTTCTCTGTGTAGGCCTGGCTGTCCTAGAACTCACTTTGTAGAGCAGGCCGGCCTTGAACTCACAGAGATTGGCCTGCCTCTGCTTCCCCAGTGCTGCCCGGCCAGAAAAATCTGCTTTCAATAAATAAATAAATAGACAATAGAAAAGCTTTTACCCTAACAAGACCTTCCAACATTTTCCTGAGTGGAATCTTATGGAGAAAAGAGACTCTGTAGAGTGCAGAACTGCTAAGGAAATGCCTTCATGTTAAGGCACCAACACACACTAAAACATTCCCCTTCCTCTGACCCTCAGGCAGTGAACATCCTGTTTGCCACATACTATTCCAATACCTTGCTTTGCCCTTAGTCTCGCCTCAAAGATCTGCTGAGAAATTTTTTATTTATTTATCTTTTAAAAATATTTATTTATTATGTATACAATCTTCTGTCTGTGTGTATGCTTGAAGGCCAGAAGAGGGCACCAGATCTCATTACAGATGGTTGTGAGCCACCATGTGGTTGCTGGGAATTGAACTCAGGACCTTTGGAAGAGCAGGCGATGCTCTTAACCGCTGAGCCATCTCTCCAGCCCCATATGTGGTTAGTTTTTGAGAAGGTTCTATGAGGTGCTGAGAAGAAGGTATGTTCTTTTATGTTTGGATGGAATGTTCTATAGATGTCTGTTAAGTCTATTTGAGTCATAACATCTGTTAGTTCACGGAAATTGAACAATACTCAATTGAATCACCACTGGGTCAAGGAAGAATTAAGAAAGAAATTAAAGACTCCCTGAAATTCAATGAAAATTACGGCACAACATACCCAAACTTATGGGACACGATGAAAGCAGTGTTAAGAGGAAAATTCATAGTACTAAATGCCTACATAAAGAGGAAAAATCCCACACTAGTGAATTAACAGAAAACCTGAAAACTCTAGAACAAAAAAGAAGCAAACTCATCCAGAAGGAGTAGACAGCAGGAAATCATCAAATTGAGGGCTAAAATCAATAAAAAAGAAACAAAGAAAATAATTCAAAGAATCAATGAGGCAAAGGGTTGGTTATTTGAGAAAATTAACAAAATAGACAAACCTTTATTTATCCAAAGTAACCAAAAGGCAGAGAGAGAATATCCAAATTAACAAAAGCAGAAATGAAAAGGGGGACATAACCACAGACATGGAGGAAATCCATAGAATTATTAGGTCATACTTCAAAAACTTGTACTCCACAAAACTGGAAATTTTAAAGGAAATAGACAATTTTCTGGGTAAGTACCACATACCAAAATTAAATCAAGACCAGATAAACAAATTAAATAGACCTATAACCCATAAGGAAATAAAAACAGTCATCAAAAGCCTTCCAACCAAAAAAAAAAGTTCAGGGCCAGATGGTTTCAGTGCAAAATTCTACCAGAATTTCAAAGAACTAAAATCAATACAACTCAAATTGTTCCACACAATAGAAACAGGAGGAACATTGCCGAACTCTTTTTACGAGGCTACAGTTATCCTGATACCCAAACCATATGAAGACACAACTAAGAAAAAGAATTACAGATCAATAATGCATCATGAAAATTGATGCAAAAATACTCAATTAAAAAATGGCAACAGAATCCAAGAACACATCAGAAACATCATCTACCATGACCAAGTAGTCTTCATCCCAAAATGCAGGATGCTTCAACATACGAAAATTCATCAACATAATCCATCATATAAACAAACGGAAAGGGAATAAAACACATAATCATCTCATTAGATGATGAAAAAGTCTTCGACAAAATCCAACACCCCTTCATGATAAAGATCTCGGAGATATTAAGGATACAAGGAACATTCCTAAACATAATAAAGGCAATATGTAGCAAACCAACAGCCAATATCAAACTAAATAGAGAGAAACTCAAAGCAATTCCACTAAAACCAGGAATAAGACAAGGCTGTCCACTCTCTCCACATTTATTCAATATAGTGCTCGAAGTTCTAGCTAGAGTAATAAGACAACAAAAGGAGATCAAGGTGATACAAATTGGAAAGGAAGAAGTCAAACTTTTGCTATTTACTGATGATAGCATAGTATACATAAGTCACCCCAAAAATTCTAACAGGGAACTCCTATAGCTGATAAACACCTTCAGGAATGTAGCAGGATACAAGATTAACTGAAATGTCAGTAGCCCTCCTATAATCAGATGCTAAACAGACTGAGAAAGAAATAAAAAAAAACAACCCACCTTTCACAATAAGGTATTGTGAAATATAATAATATTATAAATATTATAATAATAAACAATAAAATATCCTGGGGCAACTTACACCAAACAAGTGAAAGACCTGTTTAGGTCTTTGAAGAAAGAAACTGAAGAAGATAGCAGAAAATGGAACGATCTCCCATGCTCATGGACAGGTAGGATTAACATAGTAGAAATGGCAATCACACCAAAAGCAATCTACAGATTCAATGCAATCCCCATTAAAATCCCAGCACAATTCTCCACAGACCTTGAAAGAACAATATTAAATTTCATAAGTAGAAACAAAAAGTCCAGGATAGCCAAAACAACCCTGTACAATAAAGGAACATCTAGAGGTATCACCATCCCTGACTTAAAGCTCTACTATAAAGCTACAGTAATGAAAAGCAGCAGCTTGGTATTTGTTGGGGAATATTATTTTCAGGTGTGTGACTTTTGTTTATGCTGCATTTGTTTAACTGTGTTACTGTGCCTGTCTAAAACACTTGATGGTCCTAATAAAAAGATGGATGGCCAATAGTAAGGCAGGAGCAAGGATAGGTGGGCCTAACAGGCAGAGAGGATAAAAGGAGAAAGGAGGAGGAGAAAGAGGAGCAAGAGAACAAGGAAAGGAGAACATCGAGGTTCAACCACCCAGCTACCCAGCCAGTTATGGAATAAAAAGAAAAGAAAGGTTTATAGAAATAGAGCCCAGAGGCAAAAGGTAGTCAGGATAATTTAAGTTAAGAAAAGTAGGCAAGAAACAAGCCAAGCTAAGGTCAGGCATTCATAACTAAGATTAAGTCTCCATGTGTTATTTATTTGGGAGCTGGGTAGTGAGTGGCTCCCCAAAAAACCAAAAGGGTAAAACATCACACAACAGGTATTGGCATAAAAACAGAAAGGTGAAGAATCAAATCACAAACAGACACACCTATGAACACCTGATTTTTGACAAAGAAGCTAAAAGTATAAAATGGAAAAAAGAAAGCATATATAGCCCTTTCCCCTGGCTAGCAGCGCGGAGGCCGCACGATGCCTGGAGTTACTGTAAAAGACGTTAACCAGCAGGAGTTCGTCAGAGCTCTGGCAGCCTTCCTCAAAAAGTCCGGGAAGCTGAAAGTCCCCGAATGGGTGGACACAGTCAAGCTGGCCAAACATAAAGAGCTTGCCCCCTATGATGAGAACTGGTTCTACACGCGAGCTGCCTCTACAGCACGGCACCTGTACCTGCGTGGTGGTGCTGGGGTTGGCTCCATGACCAAGATCTATGGAGGACGGCAGAGAAACGGTGTCAGGCCCAGCCACTTCAGCAGAGGCTCCAAGAGTGTGGCCCGCCGCGTTCTCCAAGCCCTGGAGGGACTGAAAATGGTGGAAAAGGACCAGGACGGGGGCCGCAAGCTAACACCTCAGGGACAGAGAGATCTGGACAGGATTGCCGGACAGGTGGCAGCTGCCAACAAGAAGCATTAGGACAAAGGATGCTGGGTTAATAAATTGCCTCATTCATAAAAAAAAAAAAAAAAGAAAGCATATATGACAAGTGGTGCTGGCATAACTGAATATCAACATGTAGAAGAATGAAAATAGACCCATATCTATCACCATACACAAAACTCAAGTCCAGATGGATTAAAGACCTCAGCATAAAAGCCAGCCACACGTAACCTCATAGAAGAGAAAGAGGGAAATACACTTGAACGCATTGGCACAGGAGACCACTTCCTAAGTATAACCCCAGTAGCACAGACACTGAAAGAAACAATTACTAAATGGGATCTCCTGAAACTGAGAAGCGTCTGTAAAGCAAAGGACATGATCAATAAGACAAAATGGCTGCCTACAGAGAGGGAAAAGAGCTTCACCAACCTCACATCTGACAGAGGTCTGATCTACAAAATATACAAAGAACTCAAGAAACTAAACTTCAAATTATCAAATAATCCATTTTAAAAATGGGATACAGATCAAAACAGAGAATTTTCAACCAAAGAATTTCAAATGGCTGAAAGACACATAAAGAAATGTTCAACATCCTTAGTCATCAGGGAAAGGCAAATCAAAACAACTCTAAGATAACATCTTACAGCAATAAGAATGGATAGCATCAAAAGCACTGATGATAGTTTATGCTGGACAGGACTGGAGTAAAGGAAACACTCCTCCTTTTATGTTAGGAGTATAAACTTGTACAGTTGCTGTGGAAATCAGTATGGCGATTTCTCAGAAAATTAGGAATTAATCTATACAACATTCTTTCTGTGTGTATGTCTGCAGGCCAGAAGAGGGCACCAGACCCCATTACAGATGGCTGTGAGCCACCATGTGGTTGCTGGAAATTGAACTCAGGACCTTTGGAAGAGCAGGCAATGCTCTTAACCTCTGAGCCATCTCTCCAGCCCCCAGGAATTAATCTATCCCAAGACCCAGCAATACCACTTTTTGGGCATGTACCCAAAGGAGGTACACTCATCCCACAAGGACATTTGATCAACTATGTTCATAGCAGCATTATTCGTAATAGCCAGAACCTGGAAACAATCTAGATGTCCCTCAACCAAAGAATGGATAAGAAAATGTGGTACATTTACACAATGGAGTACTACTCAGTGGTAAAAAGCAATGACATCTTGAAATTTGCAGGCAAATGGGCAGAACTAGAAAAAAAAAAAAACATCCTGAGTGAGGTAACCCAGACCCAGAAAGACAAATATAGTTTTTACTCATGCATAAGTGGATACCAGACATAAAGCAAAGGGTAACCAACCTTCAGTCCACAACCCCGAGAATCTAGAACCCTCATCCAGAAACAGATGGAAGCAGATGCAGAGATCCACAACTAACCACGGGGCCGAGCTCCTGGAGTACAAACCAAGTGAGGGAGGAGGGATAATATGAACAAAGGGGTCAAGACCATGATGGGGAAACCCGCAGAATCAGGTGACTTGAACTAGTGGAAGATCACTGACAAATGGGGAATCTGCATAGGACTGAACTCGGACCCCTGAATACGGATGACAATGGTATAGTTGAGCAGTATATGGGGCCACCGGCAGTGGGACCAGGATCTAACTCTAATACATGAACTGACTTTGTGGACCCTATTCTCTATGGAGAGATACCTTGCTTAGCCTAGGCATGGATCTGGAATCTGGAGTTGCAGATCTTGGTGGGTATGAGCTAGCTAACAGCGAAGAGCTGGAAGGAGCTTGAATCCCTGTTAAGATAGAAGCACTCGGGCTGGAGAGATGGCTCAGCGGTTAAGAGCACTGCCTGCTCTTCCAAAGGTCCTGAGTTCAATTCCCAGCAACCACATGGTGGCTCACAACCATCTGTAATGGGGTCTGGTGCCCTCTTCTGGCCTGCAGGCATACACACAAACTGAATATTGTATACATAATAAGTAAATAAATTTAAAAAAAAAAGATAGAAGCACTCTGCCATGCTGGCCAATCCAAACTTATTTACATGAGAAGGAAATCACTTTAGTTTCTTTACATTTCTTTAATTTTGCTTAAAAAAATTCAGTCAGGGTTTTAGAAAGTATCTATGAGCACTGAGACAGCAAACTCCACGGGAGCAGGTACAAGGGAGCAACTGCTGAGGGAGTAGTCAGAAGCAGAGACCTCTGTGGGTCTGGGCATAATCTGAGACCTCCGAGGGAGTAGGCCTGAGCCAGGACCTCTGTGGTCCAGGTGCACTTGAGTCTGGGACCTCTGAGGGAGAAGGCTGGAGCCAGAGATCTTTGCAGGACCAAGTCCAAGCCAAGAGCAGACTCAGACCAGTGACATTTACAGAAACAGGATTGAGCCCACCTAGGCCAGAGCAGGCCTGAGACAGCAAACTCCACAGGAGCAGAATAAACCCAAGGAGTGCCAAGCAACCTCCAGGAATGAACAATGGTGTGATTGGCTCCATGACCCTGACTGCACCACGAGGAGCAACCATCTGAACCTTGGATCTACTGGCACCTGGAAGATTGACCACCAAAGTCACAGACAGCCCCAACTACAACAATCAAAGGAAAAGATGGGTAGACACGGTAAGAACACACGCAGCACCACAAAGCATAACATGACACCAGTAAAAACTAGTGACCCTACAACAGCAAGACTTAAAAAACCAAATATAGATGAAGCAAAAGAAAATGACCGAAAAAAAATAACTTTAGGAGAATGTTTGAGGCCTTTAAAGAGGAAATGAAATTTCCCTTAAAGAAATGGAGGGAAAGACAAACAAAAAATTGGAAGAGATGAACAAATCCTTTAAAGAAAACCAAGAGCCGGGCGGTGGTGGCGCACGCCTTTAATCCCAGCACTTGGGAGGCAGAGGCAGGCGGATCTCTGTGAGTTCGAAACCAGCCTGGTCTACAGAGCTAGTTCCAGGACAGGCTCCAAAACCACAGAGAAACCCTGTCTCGAAAAACCAAAAAAAAAAAAAAAAAATAAAGAAAACCAAGAAAATGCAATCAAACATATGAAAGAAACTATTCAAGACTTGAAAACTAAAATAGATACAATAAAGAAAACACAAGCCAAAGGAAGTACAAAAATAGAAATCATGAGAAAACAATCAGGAACCACAAATGTAAGTATAAACAGCAGAATACAAGAGATGGAATAGAGAATCTCAAGTGCTGAAGATGCAATAGAGGAAATAGACTCATCAGTCAAAGAAAACATTAAATCTAACAAAAACTTACCCCAAAATTTTCAGAAAATATGGGACATCATGAAAGGACCAAACCTAAGAATAATAGTGGTAGAAGAAGAAGTATAACTCAAAAGCACAAAAAATATATCTAAAAAAAAATCTTAGAAGAAAACTTTCCCAACCTAAGGAAAGAGTTGCCTATGAAGATAAAAGAAGCTTACAGAACACCAAATAGATGGGATAAAAAAAAAAAAGTCCCCTCGCCACATAATAATCAAAACACTAAACATATAGAATAAAGAAAGAATATTAAGAGCTGCAAAGGAAAAAGGCCAAGTAACATATAGAGGCAGACCTATAAGAATTACACCTAACTTCTCAATGGAAACAATGAAAGCTAGAAGGTCCTGGTCAAGCGTTATGCAGTCATTAAGAGATCATGGATACTAGCCCAGATTACTATACCCAGAAAACTTTCAATCACCATAGAAGGAAAAACAAGATATTCCATGACAGATTTAAACAATACCTAGCCACAGACCTAGCCCTACACAAAGTACTAGATGTAAAACTCCAACCCAAGGAAGATGGCTACATCAACAAAAACACAGACAATTGATGATCTCACAGCAGCAAATCCCAAAGAAGGGAAAACACGCAAAATAACATCACCAACAATGAAAACTAAATTAACAGGAGATAGCAATCACTGGTCATTAATATCCCTTAATATGAATGAACTCAACTCACCTATAAAAAGACACAGGCTAACAGATTGGATGCAAAAACAGAATCCATCCTTCTACTGCATACAAGAAACACACCTCAACCTCAAAGACACGTCAGAGTAAAGAATTGAGAAAAAATATTCCAATCAAATGGACCTAAGATACAAGCGGGTGTAGCTATCCTAATATCTAACCAAAGAGACTTCAAACTAAAATTAATCTAAAAAGACAAAGAAGAACATTTCATATTAGTCACAGGAAAAATCCATCTAGAGGATATCTCAATACTGAACCTCTATACCCCAAATACAAGGGCACCCTCATATGTAAAATAAACACTTCTAAAGCTTAAATCACACATTAAACCCCACACACTAATACTGGGAGACTTCAACACTCCATTCTCACCACTGAACAGGGCTATCAGATAAAAAATTAACGGAGAAATAAGGGAACTAAAAGATGTTATGACTCAAATAGACTTAACAGACATCTATAGAACATTCCATCCAAACATAAAAGAATATACCTTCTTCTCAGCACCTCATGGAACCTTCTCAAAAACTAACCACATATGGGGCTGGAGAGATGGCTCAGTGGTTAAGAGCATCGCCTGCTCTTCCAAAGGTCCTGAGTTCAATTCCCATCAACCACATGGTGGTTCTCAACCATCTGTAATGAGGTCTGGTGCCCTCTTGTGGCCTGCAGACATACACACAGACAGAATATTGTATACATAAAAAAAAAAAAAAACCAACAACAAAACTGACCACATAGTAGGTAACAAAACAAACCTCAACAGATACAGAAAAATTGCAATAACACCATGTATCTATTGGATCACCATGGCTTAAAATTAGAATGCAACAAAAATCTAATTCCAGAAAGCTCACAAACACATGGAAATTAAACAATGCTCACCTGAATCATCAATGGATCAAGGAAGAAATATAGGAAGAAATTAAAGACTTACTATAATTCAATGAAAATGACCACACAACATACCCCAATTTATGGGACACAATGAAAGCAGTGTTAAGAGGCAAGTTCATAGCATAAAGAAGCTGGAAAAATCCCACACTAGTGAATTAACAGAACATTTGAGAACTTTATAACAAAAAGAAGCAAACTCAGCCAGGAGAAGTAGATGGCAGAAAATAATCAAATTGAGAGCTGAAATCAACAAAATAGAAACAAAAAAACAGTTCAAAAAATCAATAAGACAAAGAATTGATTCTTCGAGAAAATCAACAACATAGGCAAACCTTTATCCAAACTAACCAAAAGGCAGAGAGAGAATATCCAAATTAACAAAATCAGAATTGAAAAGGGGGACATAACAACAGACATGGAGGAAATACAGAGAATCATCAGGTCATATTTTGAAAACCTGTACTCCACATTTCCTTCCATTTAAAGGAAATGGACAACTTTCTGGATAAATATCACTTACAAAAATTAAATTAAGACCAGAAAAGCAAATTAAATAGATCTATAACTGCTAAAGAAACAGAAATAGTCATTAAAAGTCTCCCAACCAAAAAAAAAAAACAAAAAACAAAAAAAAAACAAAACAAAAACCCAGGACCAGATGATTTCAGCTCAGAATTTTACAAGATTTTCAAAGAACTAATACCAATACTGCTCAAATTGTTCCACACAATAGAAACAGAAGAAACATTTGCCAAACTCTTTTTATGTGGCTACAATTACCTTGATACCCAAACTACATAAAGACATTCATCACCAAGAAATAGAATTACAAACCAGTCTCACTCATGAGCATTGATGCAAAAATACTCAATAAAACACTGGCAAATCAAATCCAAGAACACATCAGAAACATCATCCACCATTGTCAAGTAGGTTTCATCCCAGAGATGCAGGGATGGTTCAACACATTAAAATCTGTCAATGTAATCCACCATCTAAACAAACTGAAAGGAAAAAAACCACATGATCATCTCATTAGATGCTGAAAAAGCTTTCGACAAAATACAACATCCCTTCATGATAAAGGTCTTGGAGAAAGCAGGGATACAAGGAACATACCTAAGCATAATAAAGGCTATACACAGCAAGCCAACAGCCAACATCAAACTAAATGGAGAGAAACTCCCAGTGATTCCACCGAAATGAGGAACAAGACAAAGGTGTCCACTCTCTCCATATCTATTCAATATAGTTACGGAGGTCCTAGCTTGAGTAATAAGACAACAAAAGGAGATCAAGGGGATACAAATTGGAAAAGAAAAAGTCAAACTCTCACTATTTGCTGATGATATAATGGTTTACATAAGTGACTCCAAAATTCTACCAAGGAACTTCTATAATTCATAAACACTTTCAGAATTTATCAGGATACAAGATTAACTAAAAAAAAAAAAAATCAGGCAGAGGCAGACGGATCTCTGTGAATTCGAGGCCAGCCTGGTCTACAAGAGCTAGTTCCAGGACAGGAACAACAACAACAAAAAAAAATCAGTAGTCCTCCTTTACACAGATGATAAATGGGCTGAGAAAGAAATCAGAGAAATATCACCCTTCACAATAGCTATAAATAGCAGAAAATATTTCAGAGTAACTTTAACCAAACAAGTAGAAGACCTGTATGACAAGAGCTTTAAATCTTTGAAGAACGAAATTAAAGAAGACACCAGAAAGTGGAAAGATCTCCCATGCTCTTGGGTAGGTAGAATTAACATAGTAAAAATGGCAATCTTACCAAAAGCAACCTACAGATTCAATGCAATGCCCATCTAATCCCAGAAAAATTCTTCACAGACCTCAAAAGAACAGTTCTCAACTTCATATGGAAAAGCAAAAAACCCAGGATGGCCGAAACAATCCTGTACAATAAAGGAACTTCTGGAGGCATCACAATCCCTGACTTCAAACTCTACTACAGAGCTACAGTACTGAAAACAGCCTGGTATTGGCATAAAAACAGACAGGAGGACCAATGGAACTGAATCGAAGACCCAAATATTAATCCACACACCTTTGAACAACTGATATTTGATAAAGAAGCAAATAATATCAAATGGAAAAAAAGAAAGCATATTTAACAAATGGTGCTGGCATAACTAGATATCAACATGTAGAAGAATGAAAATAGACCCATATCTATCACCATGCACAAAACTCAAGTCAAAATGGATCAAAGACCTCAACATAAAGCCAGCCACACTGAACCTCATAGAAGAGAAAGTGGGAAGCACACTTGAACACATTGGCACAGGAGACCACTCCCTAAGTATAACCCCAGTAGCACAGACACTGAAAGAAACAATTACTAAATGGGACCTCCTGAAACTGAGAAGCGTCTGTAAAGCAAAGGACATGGTCAATAAGACAAAATGGCAGACAACAGAATGGGAAAAGATCTTCACTAACCCCACATCAGACAGAGGTCTGATCTCCAAAATATACGAAAAACTCAAGAAATCAATCATCAAAAGAGCAAATAATCCAATAAAAAATGGGATACAGATCTAAACAGAGAACTCTCAACAGAGGAATCTAAAATGGCTGAAAGACACTTAAGAAAATGCTCAACATCCTTAGTCATCAAAGAAATGCAAATTAAAATAACTCTGAGATTCCATCTTACACCTGTAAGAATGGCCAAGATAAAAAACACTGGTGACAACTTATGCTGGAGAGGTTGTGGGGTAAAGGAAACATTCCTGCATTGCTGGTGGGAATGCAAGCTGGTACAACCCCTTTGGATGTCAGTGTGGCGATTTCTCAGAAAATTAGGAAACAACCTTCCTCAAGACTCAGCAATACCACTTTTGGGTATATATCCAAAGGATGCTCAATCATGCTACAAGGACATGTGCTCAACTATGTTCATAGCAGCTTTGTTTGTCATAGCCAGAAACTGGAAACAGCCTAAATGTTCCTTGACCAAAGAATGGACAAGGAAAATTTGGTACATTTACACAATGGAGTACTTACTACATAGCAGAAAAAAATAATAACATCTTGAAATTTGCAGACAAATGGATGGAACTAGAAAATATATTGAGTGAGGTGACCAGACCCTGAAGAACAATTATCACATATACTCACTCATAGGTGGTTTTTAAACATAAAGGAAAGAAAACCAGCCTATAATTCACAATCCCAGAGAAACTAGACAACAATGAGGACCCTAAGAGAGACATACGTAGGATGGAAAGTGGAAAAAGACAAGATCTCCTGAGTAAATTGGGAGCATGGGGGCCATGGGAAAGGGAGAGGAAGGAAGAGGAGCAGAGAAAAATGTATAGCTCAATAAAATCAATTTAAAAATTCTGTCAGTGGTAATGTTCATTTTTATTTTTAGGGATGTGATGTTTTGCCTGCATACAAGTCTGTGCACCATGTGTGCCTGGTGCTCAAGGAGAAGAGGGGTCAGATCCCCTGGAACTGGAGTTACAGGCAGTTGTGAGCTGCCATATTGGTACTGGAATTTGAACCTGGTCCTCTAGGAGAGCAGACAGTGCTCTTTTTTTAAAAGATTTATTTATTAATAATGCGTACAGTGTTCTATACTGCATATATATCTGCAGGCCAGAAAAGGGCACCAGATCTCATTATAGATGGTTGTGAGCCACCATGTGGTTGCTGGGAATTGAACTCAGAACTTCTGGAAGAGCAACCAGTGCTCTTAACCTCTGAGCCATCTCTTCAGCTCCCATAAGCAGTAAGTGTTCTTAACCACTGAGTCATCCCTCTGCCCCTAACCTATTCTTGATTAGATTTGTTTTTTAATTTGTCCAAACCTAATCTTAGTAGGGTTTACAAAGATCCTTCTTATGCTTGGGGTGTTTGCAGGATGCCTTCCTGTCAGGCATTGTACACATATTTCTTCTTTTTATCTTTGTGACAGTGCACAAAAGTGGGACAGATTGTTCCTTACAAGCTAGGTGTCAACAGTAGCTAAGTTAATTCACTTTCGTATTCCTTGGTTCCTTTATCTGTAAAATGAAGACAGTAGTAGCTCCTGCTCATACAGGTGAAAATTGCACATGTCCATATTCACAGTTTGCTAGAACTGCGTGGCATACACTAAATGCTCAATGTTTGCCACTCATGTATTAGCAATAACACAGTCGTGGTCAGAGGCCTGGTTGTGGCTCAGAAAGCTTCAACTTGTTTAAAGTCTCATAGTAGGAGGCCAGCAAGATGGCTCAGTGGGTAAAAACACTGGTCACCAAGTCTAAGCCCGGCTTCAATCCCCAGGACCCAGAGAGAAGTGACTTGACCCCTGACCTCCACATGCTAAGTAGGGCAAGATTCAAACACTGCGCGATGTTTGAAAGTGAGCATGTCCGCACAGCATCCCAGAAGAACCTGATGCAGGGTAGCGAGACGATGGAGACGAATGAGCAAATGAACCCGCCCAGCACCACTCACTCTCGTGCATTAGCGAGTATACCGAACAGAGGAGCTTCGTTCCTCTCGCCCTCTTGTGGCCATAGGGCTCGCTGTAGACTCGAGGTTACCAGAAGAGAAGGGACATTCAAGGAAGGGACTATGCTCGAGGCCTGCTTCTTTTTCTCTCTCTCCTTCTTTCTTTTTTTTTATACTGGCGACCCAGCCCAGGGTTTCACACATGCTAGATGTACACTCTACCACTGCTTGTCAGGGCCCAACTTCTGAGTCCCAAGTTCATTTACAGGGCTAGGAGTGTCAAGACAGCCTGTAATAAAAGTGAGGCCCAGAAAATTCTAGGCAGTTGATAAGATTTTTAAAAGGATGATTTATATGGGGTTCTCATGAGAGGAAATTCGCCCCTCCCTCCCTTGAGCAATCAAGGGACGGAATGACCTGAGACTAAAAGCAGATTCTAGAGCCAGACTCTCAATCCTATTCTCTGTGTGGCCTCGGGCAGGGTACTTGTTTCTTCACCTAGGGGCTTGAACAACAGTTCAATGGCTGTTGAGGGCTGGGCTGACCCAGGCTTTCCCTGAGGCCTTGATGATGTCTGGAGCAAAAACACAGTTCCTTCTCTAAATACAGCAATCTTCAGCAAGACCGGTAATGGCCTGGGGCCAGGGCCCTGGGGGAGCTGTGGCTACAGATCCTGAGACCACAGGGCTTCCCACTGTCTGGAGCTTTGGTTATCAGTCCCAAGGCTGCTATGTGCTCAATCTGTAATGTTCTTGAGATATTCCATGTTCCCTCTGTGCAACATTGTTTGATTAACTTCCCTCTGACTTGGTCCCACTATATGATATTTCCTGCTGAGTCTGTCCCATTTCCCCACTGGAAATAGTGTATAAGCTGCTGGACTTCTTAATAAGCTTGCTTGACATAAGACATAGCTTGTGCAAGACCTCCCGTTCCAAACTTAGCTATTCCCTTGTCTTCTGAGTTCCTGGTCCTCTCTCTCGGGATCTGTCGCTGAAGAATGTCCTACTCAGTGAGGTCAAAAGGCAGAGCACCTGCCCACCATGTACAAGGCTCTGGGTTCAATCCTAGGATCACACACACATACATGTTTCTTCACTTAAAATGGGGTTAATACAGTGGGGCATGGTGGTGTATACCTTTAATCTTAGGGGCCAGAGGCAGGTGAATCTCTGAATTCAAAGCCAGCTTGGTCTACACAATGAGTTCCAGGACAATCAGAACTACTTAGTGAGACCTTGTATTAAAAAAAAAGGTGGGGGTGGCACACATCTTCAATCCCAGCATTTAGGAGGCAGAGGCAGATGAATCTCTGAGTTTGAAGCCAGGCTGGTCTATAAGGGAGAGTTCTAGGACAGCCAGGACTACACAGAGAAACTTTTTCTCAAAAAAAAAAGAGCCCTAAAATAATTATCAATAGTATTTTAAAATTATTATTTTATTAAATATTTATGATGAAAACAAATTTTCTTTCTTACTCCCAGTCCAGTTCTGAAAATACACATACTCTCAAGCACATACATACTCAGAGCTGACGTAGAGTATGTGTGCATATGAGATATGCTGCATATGTTTGCAGAGACCAGAGGTTGACAGTCAATGTCTTCCTCAGTGAGTGTGTGTGAGTGTGTGTGTGTGTGTGTGTGTGTGTGAGTGTGTGTGTGTGTGTGTGTTTGGTTTGGGGCTCCCTCTGAACCTGGAGTTTGCCTATCGTGAGTGTGTGTGTATGCGTGTGTGTGTATATATGTGTGTGTGAGAGTGTGTGTGTAAGAGTGTGTGTGTGAGAGAGACAGAGAGAGACAGACAGACAGAGAGTGAGCCTGTGTCGGCGGTAGCCTAGCTGCTCAGCAAGCCCCAGAGTTCCTCTTGTCTCAGTGTCCCCGCACTGAGGCACAAGCATTGGTGGTCATGTCACCTTTTAAAGTAGGTGCTGGAAATCTAAAGCTGAGGCCTCAAGCTTTGCAGTAAGCCCCCCTTACTCAGGGAGCATCTCCAATCCTTACACCTTTTTTTTTTTCTTTTGGAACAAGGTCTCTCATTGACCTTGGAGCTCACCAGTTTGGCTAGACTGTCTGACCAGCAAACTCCAAGGTCCTGCCCACCTGTCCGCACACATGATCCCAGTGCTAGCATTATGGAAGCGGACCACCAGATGTGAGTTTAATGTAGGTGACTGGAGATCCCAATCCAGGCTCTCACACTTGCTCAGCAAGAACTTTGCTGACTGAGCCATCGGCCAGGAGCCTTGGTGTCAACACTACAAGCAGCATTTCTGCTCAGCAAATATGCTTCCAAGACTTTATAAATTAGCAACTTTTCCTCTTAGAGAAAATTTGGGATTAGATTCTTTTTTCTTTTCTTTTTTGTCTTTTTGTTTTTGTTTTGTTTTGTTTGGGGGCTTTTGATATTTTGTTTGTTTTTGTTTTTGAGACAGTATCTCATTTTGTAGCCTTGACTGGCCTAGAACTCACGGGGTAGACCAGGCTGTCCTTGAACTTAGATCTGCCTACCTTTGCCTTTTGGGAGCTCACCACACCTACTTAGGATTAGATTCTTAAAAACCTCTGGTCATAAAATTAATTATGGCTGTTGAGGAGGCTCAGCAGGTAAAGGTGTTGGCCTCCTAGCTTGGTAACCTGCATTTGATCCCTGAAACCCATAGGGTGAAAAAGAGAACAGACTCCGTCTGACGGCCACACACGTGCTACAGCACACATGTACCTACACACACACACACACACACACACACACACACACATACAAATATTGTAATACAATTTCAATTAACTTTGAGACAAGGTCTCATTCTGTAGCTCAGGTTAGCCTTGCTGGGATCACAAGGCGCAAGCACTTCCAACTGACCAGAATGGAAGCTGTCCTATGCCTGTGTCCACTTAGACTCCCTCTGCCATGCATTTTGTTGGTTCTCTAACACTGACCTCACAGTGGGTTCAGGAACTCTAGACAGCGCTTCCACAGGATGGTGAGGATCATTTTAAATAACAACCCTGCCAAGCATGTGTCACACTAAATATAATACCTCAGAGAAAGAGATGCTTATTTATGGAGTAAGCCAGGGGCCGAAATGAGAAGCCGAGTTGCCTCATCTGACCTCAGCTGGTAATGTAATAGCCAGTGACATTTCTCTTCTGCTCTGAGCATGTCTATTAATGACCAATCAAGCACTTGTTTGGGGCTTTTAAAAATTAATTTTAGTAAGTTAGATGAATTAGCAAATACGGAATCAAATAATAAGAACCAACCGTGTATGGAGAGGGGCCGGGCTTCATGGGCACGTGACCTGGGTCATTGCATAGAAGCCCCGCGTGAAAGGGTCCGAGGCTTGTCTCAGGGCTTTACCAGTGTTATGGTATAGGAACTCTCTTGAACAAGGGCTCCTGTCAGTTAATTTTGCACTGAGATATAAACTATGAAATTATCCTGGTCTAGCTTTAGTTTCATGAATGAGATCATACAAATATCACTGAACTTTGGTTCTCTTGTCTGTTCTGTCTTCTTTTTTTTTTTTTTTTTTGGTTTTTCGAGACAGGGTTTCTCTGTGGCTTTGGAGCCTGTCCTGGAACTAGCTCTGTAGACCAGTCTGGTCTCGAACTCACAGAGATCTGCCTGCCTCTGCCTCCTGAGTGCTGGGATTAAAGGCGTGCGCCACCATCGCCCGGCCCTGTCTTCTTTTTTTAAAATATTTATTTATTTATTATGTATACAATATTCTTTCTGTGTGTATGCCTGAAGGCCACGATGGGGGGAGAGTCTTCTGTTTTGTGTTAATTTCATTGGTTAAATAAAGAGACTGCCTTGGCCCTTTAATGGGACATAAAATTAGGTAGGCGGAGTAAACAGAACAGAATGCTGGGAGAAAGAAGCTGAGTCAAGGAGTTGCCATGATTCTCCCACTCCAGACAGACATAGGTTAAGATCTTTCCTGGTAAGCCAGCTCGTGGAGCTACACAGATAATTAGAAATGGGTTAGATCGATTTGTAAGAGCTAGTCAATAAGAAACTGGAACTAATGGGCCAGGCAGTGTTTAAAAGAATACAGTTTCGGGGCTGGAGAGATGGCTCAGAGGTTAAGAGCATTGCCTGCTCTTCCAAAGGTCCTGAGTTCAATTCCCAGCAACCACATGGTGGCTCACAACCATCTGTAATGGGGTCTGGTGCCCTCTTCTGGCCTGCAGGCATACACACAGAGAGAATATTGTATACATAATAAATAAATAAATATAAAAAAAAAGAATACAGTTTCCATGTAATTATTTCAGGTAAAGCTAGCCGTACGGGCGGCCGGGTGCTGGAGACGCAGCCCACCGCTCCTATTACAACAAGGCCAGAAGAGGGCACCAGACCTCATTACAAATGGTTGTGAGCCACCATGTGGTTGCTGGGAATTGAACTGAGGACCTTTGGAAGAGCAGGCAATGCTCTTAACCGCTGAGCCATCTCTCCAGCCCCCTGTCTTTTCTTCTTTAAAGGACTCTGAAGATCTTCTCGTACTGACACATGAAAGTCTGCTTCCTTCTTACAGCCTGGAACCCACAGTAGAGGGGTTCAGAATGTGCTCTTCTATTATGACCCTCATTTCACTCATAGATTTTTGTTTTGTTTAGAAATTATTGAGCTTGGTGTGGCAGCACACACCTTGCGACCCCAGCACTTTAGAGGCCGACAGCAGGATCAGAACAGGCTCAAGGAGTCTAGTCTGTGTAGCCAGCACCATATAAAGATGCATCATCTAAAATAAAATAAAAAATAAAAGGAAGGGGGACTGCAAGATGGCTCAGCAATTAAGAGGACTTGTTACTCTTGCAGAGGACCTAGGTTTGGTTCCCAGCACCCTCGTGGCTGCTCACTACTGTCTGTAACTCCAGTTCCAAGGCATCTGATACCATTTTCTGACTTTCACAGGCACGCACATGGTACACAGACGTACATGCAATAAAACACCCAGACACATAAAGCAAAAATAAATCTTGTCTTTAAAAAAGGGGAAATTAAGCTGGGTGGTGGTGGCGCACACCTTTAATCCCAGCACTCGGGAGGCAGAGGCAGGCAGATCTCTGTGAGTTTGAAACCAGCCTGGTCTACAAGAGCTAGTTCCAGGACAGGCTCCAAAAACTACAGAGAAACCCTGTCTTGAAAAACCAAAAAAAAGGGGGGGGGGACGACTTAGGCTAAAAGCGTCATGTCTCTTCATGCGTAGTGTGCATCTTGTCATGCCTCAAAAGTATTTTCATCCACTATTCTAGAAATGGAATTTGTCACTGAGTCAAAAGATAATTGTATCTCAAATGATAGTTATTGGATTGTTGCTAACCAAAAAGATTGTGATTTTCACTCCTACCAAGAATATTTGAGAGTGCCTATTATGTCACACTGTGCTAACTCCAGAAATTTCCAAACCTTGCCAACCTAATAGACAAAAAGAAAAAAAAATATCTTGTAGCCGTTCTGATTTGCATCTGTTTGATTATACGTGAATGGAATGTTTTGCCCTATTCTGTATGGCCTGTGTTCTTTTCATGAGGCCACGGGTAGGGATAAACTCATCTTGTTTCTTTCCTCCGTCCATTTTCCTGTTAGATTGCTTGGCTTTAGGTGATGGCGGTGTTAGTGGTACCAGGAATTATACCCAAGGCCTTGAGCATGATAGACAGGTACTCCACTACTGAGCTACTGTGAACTTGGCAACAACAGTGCCTAGAACAGGCTCCGTGACAGGTCCTTCCCTCCCTCCCCTTGAGTTTAGGGTAACTAAGTCTTACAATCAACAGTACATTAGGAGCCTTGTGGTGGTGGTACACACATTTAATCCCAGCACTCGGAAGGCAAAGGCAGGTGGATCTCTGTGAGTTTGAAGCCAGCCTGGTCTACAGTGTGAGTTCCTAGACAGTCAAAGCTGCACAGACAAACCCTGTCTCAAAATCCCTAGTCCCCCAAAAAAACATTCATTAGGAACCAGAGCAGCTAGTCCAGGCTAGGCTCAAACTCCCAGTAGTTGAGGATGACCATGAACTCCTGACAGTCCTACCTCTACCCAGCAAGTTCTGGGATTATATGCATAGGCCACCACCCCAGGTTATTATCATCTGTGGTGTGTGTCCTTTAGACAGGACCTCATTATTTATTCCAATCTTGCCCTGAATCCATGAAAATTCTCCTTTCCCTGCCTCACAAATGCTGGTATTACAGCACATGTAACCATGCCCAGCTCAGTTTTCCTATTATTTATACCTTAATCTTAATAGTACGGCACATTGTAAACAATTACTACTATAAAGGCCAGACTTCATTTCCTTATTAAAGTGTTAGGTGTTCGGGTGTTGTGCCTGTGTCTATGATCTAAGCATCCCTGTGGGTTTGGTGCCTGTGGAGACCAGAAGACAGCCCTGGATTCCTCGAGACTGGAGCTACAGACGGTTTTGAGCTGTTGTGCGGGCGCCATGAGTCAAATGTGGGTCCACCAGAAGCTCAGCCAGTGCTCACAGCCCCTGAGCGTTTCTCCATCCCACTTCATTGCTAACTCAGTGTCTTCTTTCTGTCCCAGGGTCCTATCCACGACATCACGGTGTTTCACTTTACTTACTTATATTTATATTTGTTGCGACTGCTCAGCTGGGAGATGAAATCCTGCTGCTTGTATAGTTGCCATTTTCCATCATTTCACTGAGGGGCCAGAGCAAAACCCTTCTGTGCCAGCCCTGTTCCAGGACTCAGAATCAGGTGGAGCTTGAGTCAGAGCTGCCAGGCCCATGCTGCCCTCTTCCTCTCCTCTAGGCTCCCAGAGTCACCCTTCTTCCCTCTCCTCGTGCCCTACAGCCCGACCTAAGTCTATCAGTGGCAAATCTTCCTCTGAAGTCCATGTTACGTTCCGACCCGCTTTGCCCAAGCCTGGGACTATTTCTCATAGTCCACACAGTTGCACAGCATTCGAGTATTCGTGTGTCTTAACTGTTCCATATTCAGGGCAGCTAGCAGATGGTTGCCAGCTTGGTTTGGTTTTGTTCTTTGATTTTTACATTTAGTTTTTATTTCATGTATGTGTGTGTGTGCATGCTGGGGAGGTATATGTTCAGACGCATGTAGGTGCCCTCTGAGGCCAGATTAGGGTGTTGGATCTCTTGGAACTATAATTAAAGCCCCTCTGTAAGCTGCTAGATGTAGGTGCTGGGATCCAAATTCCCCTCCTCGTGATTGAGCAGCAAGCTCTTTTAGTTGCTGAGTCATCTCTTCAGCCCTGGTTTGGTTCCTCTTCTTATCATCATTTTGATTTATGGGCATGGTGTTTTGCTTTCATGTATGTGTGTGTACCACATGCCTGCCTGGTGCCTTCAGAGGTCAACAGAGGGAGGTGGATCTTCTGGAACTGTGGGTAGGTACTTCATAAACATGAACTGAATGAGTGCATAAATCCATGTTGTTAAAGAAAGAACTCATAGGGGGCTGGAGAGATGGCTCAGCGGTTAAGAGCACTGCCTGCTCTTCCAAAGGTCCTGAGTTCAATTCCCAGCAACCACATGTTGGCTCACAACCATGTGATGAGATCTGGCGCCCTCCTTTGGCTTGCCGGCATACATGCAGACAGAATATTGTATACATAATAAATGGATAAATAAATTTTTTTTGGATAAATAAATTTAAAAAAAAAGAAATCATTGGTTTAAAAGAAAGAACTCATAGGACTTTGTCATCTTAATTATTGTTATAGTTGATTTTGTTGTTGTTGGATTATATTTATTTTATGTATATGCATGTTTTGCCTGTATGTATATATGTATGTATGTGTGTGTGCCACATGCATGCCTGGTGCCCAAGGAAGTCAGAAGAGGGTATCAGATTCCCTAGAACCGGAGTCTCAGATTCTTGTGAGCTACCATGTGGGTGCTGAAAAGTGAACCTGGGAAGTCCTCTCGAACAGCAAGTGCACTTAGCTATTGAGCCATCTCTCCAGCCCCTCTGGTTTGATATTTTAAGACAGGGTCCACTCCGTAGCCCAGGCTACTGAGCCATCTTTCCTGCCCCTCTGGTTTGATATTTTAAGACTGAGCTCCACTCCGTAGCTCAGGCCGTTATACCTCATAGCAGGCCTCTGATGTTACAGGTGTGAGCCACACTGCCCATCTGGTTTTCCTAATTGATAGTCTCTAGTACAATTCTAACAAAAGAGTCCCATATTTGGGTGCCTGGGGGTTAAGAGGAGGAGACAGGAACTTTGGGACAGAGAGCAGACGTACTGGGGAAGTTGCTCTAATGAGAGAGGAGATGCACAGGTGTGCAGTCTGGAGACAGTGGGAAACAGGTTTGGGTTATGGGTGAGAAGTCGGGGTAGAGGGAGTTGAGAGTTATCTTGATTTGGAAGCAAAAACATGAAAGTGAACGAGTCCCTGAGGGAAAGGAACCAGGGACAGACAAAGGAAAGACGTCCATGGTTAGGGAACAGGGAGAAGCACCCACAGATGGTTCCGGGAGAACTTAGAGCTGGAGAAGATCGTAGACACAGCAGCTGTCAGAAGGCCAAAGAGGAACGAGGACAGACACCTGGGAATAACCCACAAGTTGCCATTGGCAGGTGGAATCATGAGTCAAGCTTTTAGTTTCCCCACAAAGGGAAGCCCAAAAGCTCAGTTCAGGCAGGCGGGCAGGCAGGCAGCACTGTCTGCTTTGACTTCTGGTTTTGTTGTTTTTATTTTGCTTTCGAGACAGGGTTTCTCAGTAGCTTTGGAGCCAGTCCTGGAACTAGGTCAGTAGACCAGGATGTTCTCGAACTCACAAAGATCCGCCTGCCTCTGCCTCCCGAGTGCTGGGATTGAGGGCGTGTGCTACCCTGGCCTGTTTTGACTTCTGCTCTATACCTTGAGCCTGAAACAGTGTGACATCCGGTAGGAATTCAGTAAATACTGTTGAATCACGAAGAAGCACTGGACTTAAATCTAGATGCTAGAAGGGTGTGCTGGCAGCATGGTAGAGGTCCTCTTCTCCTAGTCCAGGGGAGTATTGAGCTGGAGACAGGAAGACCTCATCCCTAACAGCCTCCAGCAAGAGCCAGAGCTATTGGGGAGCCAATGGCAGAAATCTCTCCTGCTTCCACACAGAGCAGCCTGGAGCTGGCCCGGGATTCCCACTGAGCGCTCTCTCAGCCCTCTGCCTTCCAGCCGAGCCCTGTGTTCGGAGAACAGAGAGAAATGACAGTGTGTTGTCAAGATTGCGGTTAATGAGCAGCCGAGCACCTGCCAAGTGGGTGGGTAGGAAGCTGCTTTTCTTAACTGACTACGTTGTCAGGAAAATGTTTTGTAAGTGACTCATCTTGTTTCATTACTGAGAATACAAATTTGTGAGCTGACAAGAGGTCAAAATCCAGGGAGAACAGATCCACCCTGCACCTCTAGATTCTCCGCTGTTATCTGGCGTGTAGGAGGGATTCCATAGATGGATACACATAGGAACTTTCCCACAGTATGCTTTACACTTGAAGTTTTCCATATGTCAATCCTACCTAAATAAACTATTGTCCAAAGCGGGGATAAAACTGTAAAAATTTTAAATCACACAGCTAGGCTATTTAATTTATATACGCTTATTTGCATGTAAGAATGCACCTAATTCATGTTTTGCTCAAATGGAAATTTGTTTTGAAATAAGATTTTTTTTTCTTCTGGTGCGAAGGAAGAACGTGAGGGTGTCTCCCATGGCAGACAAGTGCTCTGCCACCGAACTACACCACAGCCCTAAAATTAAGCAATTATTTGGGGGAACAAAGTCCGCCCAGAGAGACAAGACACAAAGCATGTCATTGTGGAATTTCTACCACATCCCAGGATAAAGGACCTCTCCCTCCCCTCGGATGAGAACCCGAGACAAAATGTATTTTGTTATCGGGGCGAGAATGTTGTGTTCCTTTTGTAAACTTTTTGTAATTTTTCATTTAGCTGGTTAGTCTCTTCCTTGATCCCAATCTTTTCTTTAATCTACAGGAAGCCCTCCCTTCCACAGCCCTGTCGAAGGACGACATTTGCCTGGGGAAGGCAGACACACTGCTGTTTGGCACCCCTGGTTCCATTGCTCAGCTTTGATGTGACTATAGAGTATTTAAAGACCAGCGTTGTCCACCCACTTCCTAGAAGGGCCAGGGCCCAGTTCCCAGTTCTCCTGTGCCCAGGATGTAGCAAGCAATCAAAGCTTGGCTGAAGAAAGCTTACTTTAGATGTTCTAAAGAGTTTTTATAAATTGTTCCTCCCAAACTCCAGTGGCCAAGGATTTAAAAGACTCCTGGTTGGGTCTCCATTATTGTGGTCTTTAGGGTTTTATGCCAGACTACAAACACAAACACTTCTGGGTTCTGTTTTTAATTCTTTAGTATACATTTATTAATTTTGATTTTTCAAGACAGGGTTTCTCTGTGTAACTGCCCTGGATGTCCTGGAACTCAGGACCAGGCTGTCCTTGAACCCACAGATCCTCCTGCAACCACAGTTGCCTGGTTTGGGTTCTGTTTTTAATCCCAAAACAGATTAGCTCTCTCTCTCTCTCTCTCTCTCTCTCTCTCTCTCTCTCTCCCTCTCTCTAGATTTATTTATTTTTCTGTGTGTGAGTGTTTTATCTGTGTGTACGTCCCTGCACCACATGCATGGAGTACCCAAAGAGGCCAGAATGGGGTATGGGATCCTTTGGAACTGGAATTACAGATGATGGTGCTTGTGTTGCAATGTGGGTGATGGGACCTGAACTCGCGTCCTCCACAAGAGCAGCTAGTATTCTTTACTACCGAGCATCTCTCCAGCCTGGCTGCTCTGTCACACTCCAAAACAAAAAGTTCTCATTTTAAAACAGTTTTGCTTTTGTTGTGATTGTTGTTTTTCAAGACAGGATTTCTCTGTGTAACCTTGCCTGTTCTGGAGCTCACTCTGTAGACCAAGCTGACTTTGAACTCACAAAGCTCTGTCTGCCTCTGCCTTCTCAGGGTTGGGTTTTTAAAGGTATGCACTACCAGTGCTCAGCTAAAAAAGGGTTTTAAATCATTACATTTACGTATTTATTTGTGGGATGATGTGTGCCGTGACGCACATGGGGTGGTCCCAGGACAACCTGCAGGAGCTGAGTCTCTCCTTCCACCATGTTAGTCTGGGGGACAAACGTAGGTTGTCATACTAGGCAGCTGAACACCCATCTTTTTCATTGTTTGCTTTGGTTTTTGAGGCAAGGTCTCAATATGTAGACCAGCCTCACTTCAAACTTGTAGCAATCCTCCTGCTTCAGTCTCCTAAGTGCTGAGATTAGGGGTGCCCTGCTGCTTCTTGGTTTTGACTCGAAATTCAAAAAGGCTCAAGGAACTCAGCTTCCCGAGGAGATGGGGTAATAAGTCATTGTTCACTTTGTATGTTGGAACTTGTCTGTTTCCCATAGCTCTTTCACGACTGAGGAGGGTAAAGCTGAACCCTGGGTAAAACTAACATCTTGAATCAACAGGCCTAAACTTAGTCAAATGTACAAACAATTACAGGGGGCATAGGATCAAAGGGGCCTGTTGTCATCTTCAAATCTTTCAGGCTGAGGCTCAAAAGTCATCTCCACAAAGTGACAGCACCCCCAGCCCCCCCCCATATCTAGTCCTTCTGATCTAAGAGCATTCATTTCATTGCACTCTATCAGTCTCTGAAAGTTCTGAAAGTATTATCTACCTTTATAATGCAATCTCCATGGGACCTCTGTGAGTTCCAGACCAGCCAGGGATGCATAGTGAGACCTGATTCAAATAAACAAAAACCAACCAAACAAACAAACAAAAAAAAAAAAAAACAAAGAAGAAGAGGAAGAAGAAAAAGAAGTTCTTAAGAAAGAAGCTAACATTGAACCCCCACAGCTGTCCTGCCTCAGCCTCCCAAATGTTGTGATTTCAAGGTTCACCCACACACTGAGCCAGGAGTTGAAATTACAGCACTAACACAAAATATTGTCCTCAAAGATGTCACTACCTAAACCCAGGGTCTTCGTCTGTTACCTTACAGGACAAAGGTATTGTCCAGGGTGATGAAGTTAAGGACTTTGAAGATAGGTGCGATAGTTTGTGTCTATAATCCCAGCGTTTGAGAGGCCGATGCTGGAGAGTATTATTTTAAGGGGTGATGCTGCATTTGTTAACTCTGTGAAGCTGTGATTCTTATGGTCCTAGTGAAGAGCTTAACAGGCAATAGCGAGGGGAGCAAGGATAGGCAGGGCTGGCAGGCAGAGTATAAACAGAAGGAGAACCGAGGAAGAGGAGGAATAACGAGAGAACAAGGGGAGGAGAACATCAGGGGCTTGCCAGCAGTCACTGAGCAAGCCACAGAGGAAGAAGTAAACTAAGGCACACAGAAAAACAGGGAAAGCTAAAAGCCCAGAGGCAAAAGGTAGTAGTGATAACAAAAGAAAAACTGGCAAGAAATAAACCAAGCTAAGACAGGCGCAGTAACCGTAAGCCTCTGTGTGTGTGATTTATTTAGGAGCTGGGTGGTGCCCCTCCCCCAAAATGCCAAAAGAGTAAAACATCACACAACAGGCTGAGGCAGGAGGATTGCCACAAATTCACTGCCAGTCTGGGAAACGTGGTAAATTCAAGGCAATCCTTCTGAAGCCCCATCTAGAAAGATAAAAGGATCTTGAGATGGGGAGGTTTTCCCGGAAGGAGCAAGGAGCTCCACACTCAGCGAAGTTTTCTAGATGCTCCTGAAACTCTCAGACAAATTAAATTTAGCAGAGTTTATCTGAGCAAAGACCAATTTAGGAATAAGTAAGCACTCAGGAGTAGGAAACATTCAAGCTTTTATAGGCTACTCGCGGAAGCAAACACGAAAAATCAGCTGATTGGCCAGGAGCAGGTGTCTGCCTTGTTTGGATATGGTGTGACATGTTGGTAGCCTGTGATTAGCTGAGACTGGACTGTGTACTCCACATTCAGGATTCAGTTTGCTTACACACTAAACTAGGTTACAGCTCCTCACTGTGCAGCTACTCACAGGAGTGTGGAGACAGTCTGAGGCTAATGACCTCCTACTTCATTTAA
Source organism: Microtus oregoni (assembly GCF_018167655.1). NCBI lineage: Eukaryota > Metazoa > Chordata > Mammalia > Rodentia > Cricetidae > Microtus > Microtus oregoni. The sequence goes on along the minus strand of NW_024543830.1, from coordinate 1,741,030 downwards.
CAAAGCTACCTTGACAGCTTTAAAGACCTTTAAAAGGGCCAAGAGTCAAGGAATGCAGGAAACCTGTCCAGGAGAACCTCCAGAAACACCAAGCCCTGCTGAAAGTGAAGTTTTGGGATTTTTGGCCAGAGATGTATGATAATAAATTTGTGGGTTTGATTTGTTGAAGCAACTAAAGAAAACTAAAGCAAATAAATGGTCCCGGAGAAGTGAACGGTGCTTCATAAACACATTTGTGTTTCTTGACTAACTTTATATCTAGGCTCTCAGTCAATATTTTAAAGATGATTTCTCATTTTATCTCCCTGCCCCCAACACTCCCTACCCAGATGGGGGGTTTGTGTGTAGCTGTGGCTGGCTTGGCACTCTCTATGCAGACCAGGCAGGCCTCAGCTCACAGAGATCTACTTGTCTCTCCCTCTTGAGTGCTGAGATTAAGGAGGTACGCCACTGCAATTTATTTATTTATTGTTTCCTTTTTAAAAGATTTATTTATTATGTATACAGTATTCTGCCTGCATATATCCCTATAGGTCAGAAGAAGGCACCATACTTCATTATAGATGGTTGTGAGCGACCATGTGGTTGCTGGGAATTGAACTCAGGACCTCTGGAAGAACAGCCAGGGAGTATTCTTAACCTCTGAGCCATCTCTCCAGCCCTCATTTATTGTTTTCTTTTGAGACAGGGTCTCTCAATGTAATCCGGAATGTTCTGGGACTCTCTGTGTAAACCGGTCTTGAACTCAGAGGTCCTCTTGCTTCTGACTCCCAAACTCTGGAATTAAAGGCATGCTCTACCACAACTGGCAGTTTTTATTATTTTTTTAAGTGTGCATGTGTGTACACATAGAGAGGGTTGGTCCAGGGATTTAAATGAGCATACATGCTGGGAGGCATTTATTTATTTGTTTTTGTTTATTTATTTATTTGATTGGTGAGGCACGACTAGGATCCCAGCACTTTGAGAGGCACTGCAGAGTGATGTGGGAGGTCCTTCTACATATGCGTTACTTTTATTGGTTAATGATTAAAGAAGCTACTTCACCCTGTGATAGGGCAGAATAGAGCTAGGCAAGAAAACTAAACTGAATGCTGGGAGAAAGTAGGTGGAGTCAGTGAGATACCAAGTAGCCACTGCAGGAGACAGATGCGCCAAAACCTTGCCAGTAAACCATAAGCCTTGTGGTAAAATATAAAATAATAGAAATGGGTTAATTTAAGATGTAAGAGCTTGCTAGGAATATGCTAGAGTCATTGGGCAAAGCAGTTTTGTAATTAATATAGTTGCTGAGTGGTTGTCTCAGGTCTGGGCTGTCAGGAAACAAATGAGTGGCCTTCCACCAAAACAGGAGAACCACAAATTCAGACCAGACAAAGACCAGACTTCCATTTTCTCAAAACAACAACAATAAAACAAACGAAAAGCTGCAGGGCAGTGGAGGCTCACACCTTTAGTCCCAGCATTTGGGAGGCAGGGACAGGCTAATCTCTATGACCGGGCTATATAGGGGGAAAAAACAAGCAAACAACCAAAAGGGACAGAAGATAGTACATCAAATAATGCCCTTGTTTTTATCTTTAAATATTTTTTTTAAGTTCCTAGGTACATGCCCCCCAAGTTTCTTTAATTTTATTACATGTGTATAGGTATTTGTGCACTGCATGTGGTGTTTACAGACACCAGAAGAGGGCACAAAATCCCCTGGAAATGGAGTTATGGTCAGTTGTAGGTACTCATATGGGTGCTGGGAACCAAACACAGGTCCTCTGGAAGAACAGTCAATGCTCTAACCCCTGAGCAATCTCACCAGTCCTCCCTGTTTTTATTTTTATATAATTCCAACAATAAAAAGTTTTATTTTTGAGACAGGTTTCTCTGTAGCTTTGGGTCCTGTCCTGGAACCCAATCTGTAGACCAGGCTGGCCTTGAACTCACTGAGATCCGCCTGCCTCTGCGTCCCCAGTGCTGAGATTAAGGGTGTGTGCCACCACTGCCGGGCATTAAAAGCTCATTTATAGTCTTTTTGCTCTGCCAGATTTCTTGTTATTGTGCCTCTTTTCTTTTAGCCCTCATCTACATACACATCTTTTCTCCTGGTGCTAGGGATTGGATTCGGGACCTTATACATGTAGACAAAATCCCTACCACTAGAATATAGCCAACCCCTAAAACTATGTGTACACATATGTATTAATAATTGCATTGTATGTATACACATGTACGTAGTTTTAGCCTGGAGTGGTGACACACAAGTTTAATCCCAGCACTTGGGAGGCAGACAGATTTCTGAGTTGGTCTACAGAGCAAGTTCCAGGACAGCCAGGATTACACTGAGAAACCCAGTCTCAGAAATAAACAAACAAATAAATAAATAAATAAAACAAAAACAAAGCCATATATGTGATTTTCTTTCCTTCCCCTCCCCCCCATCTTTTGAGTCACATTACTCTCTCACTGGAACACAACAAGAGCATTACTAGGGGTCATGAAATGGCAGCTAAAAGCAGAAGTGGCTGGACAAGGTGGAGACGAATCTTGTAGATCTAACAAGGTCTCAGACAAGGTCTCAGTCAACCCCGTGGGAAGTTCCCAGCATAGTCTCACAGTCTTCAGAAACAGCCAGGCCTGGGTGTGCAGACCCGTTTCTTAGGTGTGAGTAGGAAGAATGCCATCTTGACTTAAAGGCGACAGAGCGGGCAGAGTTGCTCTGGAAAAGGTGAGATACGGACATTCCTCTCAGCTGAACAAAGGGTACTGTGTGTGTGTGTGTGTGTGTGTGTGTGTGTGTGTGTGTGTGTGGCTTCACAGCCTTCCTGCCTCAAACAACGAAGTGCTAGAATTACAAGTGTAATTCTACCCAAACCCAACCCCAAAACACACCTCTCTCTCTCTCTCTCTCTTTTTGTTGTTGTTTTTTGGAACACAGTTTCTCTGTGTAGCTCTGACTGTCATGGAACTCACTTTGTAGACCAGGCTGGTCTCAAATTCACAGAGATTCTCCTGCCTCTCTCTGCCTCCTGAGCGCTGGGATTAGTGTGTACCACCATGCCTGGCACATCTCCCTCCTCCTCCTCCTCCTCCTCCTCCTCCTCCTCCTCCTCCTTTTCCTCTTCTTCTTTTTCTTCACACTTATTGACTTTGTGTGTGTGAGTTCGAGTGTGTGCACACCATGGTACATGTGAGGTGGTCAGAGGACAGCTTGCAGGAGTCTGTTCTCTCCTACCATGTGGGATCTGAGGATTGAATCTAAATTGTCAAGCTGTTAAGACATCTTGCTGGCCCAAAAGTTATGTTCTTGCAGGTAATCCAGTCTGGACCTTGCTGTGGTTACTCTCATGCACCCTCGTGTCAAGAGAGTTCACTTCTCCATACATATTTGATAATGGTTTCCTGGTTCTCTCTTCCTGTGGGAAAACCTAGGTGAGAGATCAAGAAAGAGAGTGGATTGTGACTGACACTCATTTCTCCTCTTTCTTTCTTTCTTCCTTCCTTCCTTCCTTTCTTTCTTTCTTTCTTTCTTTCTTTCTTATTTCTTTATTTATTTTTGTGGAGGGGCAATGGCTGGGTATCACACATTACTGAGGCTAGCCTGGAACTTACTATGTAGCCCAGGATGGTCTCAAACTTTTAGTAATCCTCCTGCCTCAGTTTCCTAAATGCTGGGAGTATAGGCATATGCCACCATGCCCAGCTTCCTCATTTAACTTCTCTAAATTCTCCTTATCCCAGCTACTGCCTCAACGGTGTGTCAGATGCCAGGGCCTGAGCTCTAGCTCCTGAGGGACCTAAGGTCTGAACTTCCTGTTTATGTTGCCTTTCATGATCATAGTTAGGCAAAAGAGTGCCAAGACGGTGCCTAAGTGTGTTCCCCACACATTCCTTTCTCTAACTAATGTAAGAGCAGTCCTGCCTTTTCCCCTTCAGATGAGAGGCCTTACCCTTGACCACATGGTAGTTTTCCTTCTTGCCTGGCAATCCCTATGTACACAGAGTTCAAAGTGCCCAAGCAGCAGACAGAGACTGTATTTCAGTGTGTGACTCTTGCTAGAAAGAGTTTGAGCCTTAGGGGATTAGAATTTTTTTGTTCTATTTTTTTTGTTTGTTTTTTTTGAGACAGGGTTTCTCTGTGTAGCCCTGGCTGTCCTGGACTCACTCCGTAGAGCAGGCTGGCCTCAGACTCAGAGATCTGCCTGCCTCTGCCTCTCAAGTGCTGGGATTTAAAAAAAAGCCCAGCTTTAATGAGCAAAGCAACTCCTGGATGGTCTGGGGCACCGGGGAGGAGAAAACCCCTGGGGAGAACCATGTGGCAAGTCGGGGGACGGCTTTTTAAATAGCCTGTAGGTGTTTCCTGCGCACCTCCATGAGAGGAACCACTGTTTCACGGGCTTTCTGAGACTGGGCAGGGTTTGGAGTGGGGGTGAGGGGGTGGGGGAGGAGGATGGGGACTGAGCTCCACCCTAACAGTAATGTTCTTGTATGAGCATGCATGCATGCCATGGCACCTGTGTGGAAGTCAGCGGACAAATTTATGAAGGGTTCTCTCCATCCACCTTTATGCGGGTTCTGGGAATTGAACTCAATTTGCCAAGCCAGAGCCGTTTTCCTGGTACCAGAGAGACAGTCTTTTGGGTGACCCAGGATATGGGGTCAGAGCAGTGTTTCTGGTGAGAAAAGAGTTGCCGTCAGGACCTTAGGGGCCCTACCAGGTACTGTGAATTCTTTGTGGCAGGGGGCCAAAGGTTTGTCTTTGTTTGAGATAGGGTCTCTCCATGTAGCTGTGGATAATCTGGAAATAACAGAGATCCCCCTGCCTCTGCCCCCCAAGTGTTGGGATAACAGGCATGTACCACAACCTGGTAGAATTGTCTTTTACTTTGGAACAGATATCCCAGCATGTCCCATAAGCACTGGAGCTTATCATGTATACAGTATTCTGTCTACATATATCCCTATAGGCCAGTAGAGGGCACCAGACCCCATTACAGATGGTTGTGAGCCACCATGTGGTTGCTGGGAATTGAACTCAGGACCTCTGGAAGAACAGTCAATGCTCTTAACCTCTGAGCCAGCTCTCCAGCCCAGCACTGGATTCTTAAGAACTTGACTGACGGGCTGGAGAGATGGCTCAGTGGTTAAGAGCATTGCCTGCTCTTCCAAAGGTCCTGAGTTCAATTCCCAGCAACCACATGGTGGCTCACAACCATCTGTAAAGAGGTCTGGCGCCCTCTTCTGGCCTTCAGGCATACAGACAGAATATTGTATACATAATAAATAAATAATTTAAAAAAAAACATTTAAAGATCACTTTAAAAAAAAAAAAAGAACTTGACTGACATCGAAGGTCCCAATTACTGCTCAGGGATCATATATTTTACAACATCAACTACTTTTGCTCAGCCTGACTCATTAGTATGATGCCACCCACAGGATGTCCTAACAAGACTGTTCTAAGTAGGGTGGCCTCACCAGCAGCTGGCCTTTGGCTAGGGTGTTGTTACCTTGCCCAGTAAGACTCTAGGTATCAGTGACAGTTTAGATTCTGTGTTCAATAATCCTCAAAGTGCCTGTGTGCCCTCTGCTCTGTGTATAATCAAATATCACAAGCCCCATTCTGGAAGGGTGATAATTGAATCAGTAGTGTGTTGCTCACACAGTATTGGTGTTTCTGGTCTTCAGGAACAGCCCACCCATCAATGAGTTTGGGATCCAAAAAGTGACTCAGGTCAGGAAACTAATCAAAGGGGTATGATTTAAAAAATGCAAAAAATGATAACCCATGATCTCTCCTTAGCTTTCTGCCCATCCATCCTTTCTTGCTTTTCTTTTTAATTTGCGGGTTGAGGGTACACGCGTATGGAGGCCTGAGGTTGATGTCAGGTACCCCTCGATTGTTCTTTCACCTTCTATTTTGAGACACATCTGTCACTGAAGCTCTTCTGACTGACCAGCAAGCCTCAGGAGCGCTCCCTGCCTCGCCCAGTGCTGGGATAAGAGGTGTGTGCCTGGGTTCTGGGAAAGCAGCTATGCCCATCACTATACCACCAGTCCACCACTGTACATGCTTTTGTTTTCCTTTTTTCTGGGTGCTAAGGATCCAAACCAAGGTCCTCGGGTTTTGGTAGCAAGCACTTCCAGGACTATCCAGCAGTATCTGTTTTGCTGTGAGGGATGCCGTGTTCTATTAACCGTCTCTTCCCATTCCTAGTGTCAAACCTTTCGGCTGTCACTCGGCCTTACTAATCACTACGGTAATCGTCAGCCCCATCCCCAGGCTTCTGGTCATTGAATGCTGTGACCAGCTTCCACTACACCATACCATCTCTGCTGGTACAAAAGCGCTGGGCTGTGATAGTGCCTCCCCTCTTTGCTCCTGCTTGTAGACGGAGGCTACGACGAGCTTCTCGGTGCTGTTGATACTTCTCTTTCCAGCACATTCCTGGAGCACTTAGTAATCGGGGTTCTACAGGCTGTCTATGGAACATTCTTTGATAAGGCTTCTGGCCTCTTAAGAGCAAATCTGGTTTGTAGACTTCAGTGGTGCATTTAGTCTTTTCTTTCCCCTGTTACGAGGCAGTTCAGGTATTTGACTTTCTCTCAGCGAGGGCTCGCGGCTTCTTCTGTTTGCTGGAGTCGCTGAGGCATGTCCTTACCAGGATGTTAATGGGATCCCAAGAAAGTGATGTTCCCCCAACCAGGGTTGGTGGTGTGACAGTGCATGTCTGTCAATCCCAGCCACTGAGAAGTAGAGGCAGGAGGATCAGAATTTCAAGGCCATGTTTAGATACATAGTGAACTTGAGGCCAGTCTGGGTTACCCAAAACCCTGCCTCAAAACCAAAAACAAACAAAAGCCCCAACAACAAAAGAAAGTGACGTCTACACCAATATCAGTTCTCCCTTATGCACTCATATTTCATTCTCTAAATTAAGCCCATCAAAGTTCAGTCCCTGGGATGCTGGAGAGATGGCTTGGCAGTGAAGAGCCATCTCAACCTGGCACCCGCATGGCCACTCACAGCCATCTGTGACCCCAGTTCTAGGGCATCTGACGTCACTTCAGGTACACAAACAGACATACAGTAGGTGTTCAGGCACACACACATACACATTAAAATAAAATAAATTATATAAAAGATATATATAAAATCCAACCTCAGGGCCTTAGTGAACAAACAAAGGACAGGATGCTCCTAGGTGTGTTGGAAGAGCTGAAAACTGTAGAGATGAGGGACAGAACAGCCAGTGGTGAGGGACAGAACAGCCAGAGGCATCTGGACTGAACCAGGCCATGAGAGGGGGTTGGGGTGTGGACCAAGTGACTTACTTCTTAATCAAAAGGGTTGTACAGGAATCAGAGAATCTGAGGGAAGGGAAGTGCGCTCTGTCCCTGGGTTGAAGAGTTTACCATAGGGGGCGGGGTGTGCCAGCCAGGATGACTCCCTTACAGGTAGATACCAGGAGAGAACTTGGCAGCCAGCATCTACTTTGCTATGTTAAATAGGCACCTCAAGCATTTGTCCAGAGCTTGAGACTAACACTTAGGGTGGAGAGCCTGTTTTCACAGCCTTCAGGGGACCTAGCACTTCTCCGTTTTAATCACCATATTTTGAGGTTTAGTCCCTTTCTTCCCTTACAGGGCCCATTATAGCCTTGCTGGACTAAGCAGCAAGGTAGCCTTAATTAGGATTCTTGTGGGCTGGAGGAGACTGAGTAGAAGAGGTCTTGGAAAATGTCTCTATCGCCCATGGAGGGAGAGCTAGCTCCTAACAGACAGGAGCCAAAATCTTTTTGGTGTCCTCATAGATCTTCCTCCTCTGCATTGGCTTCCTGGTTTTCCCAGCCAGGGCCCTGAGCTTCCTTGCGGATGAGCTTCTGGGAACCCTGGAGCCAGGAATTTGGTCTTAGATGTTTTTCACTCTCTCACTGCTGAAGGGAGATAAGGGCCTCTTTGTAAGCCATCAAAGAGGCCTCTGGCCCTCACAGTTAATTTCCAGTGTTTGTTAACTGCTCTCGGCTTTTCATTATCTCCTGGCAAGGCTCAAAGCAACTGAGTAACAGCCAGCCAGTTCCATGGTCTCAGTGTTCCTGCTATCTCTCCGCCTAGCCTAGCCTGTGTGCCTGAATTGTTGCAGCAAATGCTCTCCCACTTCTCTTCAGAGACAGGGCTCTCCTGTGGGCCAGCTTCCTCCCAGAGACTATCTGTACTTCACTGTTCAGGAGACTTTTTGTTTTTTGTTTTCTGGAATCTTATTGTGTTGGCTAGCCTGACCTTGAACTGTTTCTTGGTGTTTAGGCATCCTCCTGCCTCAGTCTCCTGGAGTAGCTGAGACATAAGTGCGTACCAGGAGCTGTCCTGGAACTCACCAGGCAGACCACTCCCAAAACAACTGGATCCAATCAGGTGGTCTTTGGAAGCAGGTGCTGAGACAAAATGATGACTGAAAAAGGTGTTTGGACAGTAATGTCTGTGTAGGTCAGGGCGGACGCAGAAACAGAGTGGGCCTTCAGGCAGTGGTGCAGACCTGATACCCATCATGGAAATGGACAAGGGAAGGCAGGTGCACCTCAAGCCAATGCAGATCCTACCAATGGACTCCAGAGCAAAGAGAACCCTTTAGAGGAGTCCAGGGGTGGGCAGAAACCACCAGGTCCCTGGCAACCACGCTGTGCTCGTTGACTAGAGAGAGGTCTGGGACCGCATCTGCCTTAGCTCTGACACTGTAGTAGATCCCAAATCCAGTGAAGTTGGAGCCGGAGGGCAGATTCTCTCTCTCCTTTTTTTTTTAATTTTTTTTAAGATTTATTTATTATGTATACAGTGCAGGGCAGAAGAGGGTGCCAGATCTCATTATAGATGGTTGTGAATCACCATGGTTGCTGGGAATTGAACTCAGGACCTCTGGAAGGGCAATCAGTGCTCTTAACCTTTGAGCCATCTCTCCAGCCCCAGGCAGATTCTCTCTGCTGCTCTGTCAGGTGTTTCCTCTCTAAATCTAGTGCCCTCCCACCCCTTTTGTGTTGTGTGTGTGTGTGTGTGTGTGTGTGTGTGTGTGTGTATGTGTGTTATTTGTGTATGTGCACATGTGTGCTAATGGATGTGGAGCTTCGAGAACCTCTTTGGGTGTGGTTCTTGAGGAAGCCTCACCTTTTTTCTTTTGAGACAAAGTCTCTCACTGCCCAGGAACACCTGGAGCACCACGTAGGCCAGGCTGGCTGGTCAGTGAGTGCCAGCCGTCTGCCTGTCTCTGACTCCCATATTGCCATCTCTGGTGTTACAAGTATACACACCACTGTACCCAGCTGTTTATCTGGATATTGGGATCGAATTTAGGGACTCACACTTGCAAAGTGAATGCTTTAGTGCCTGGGTTATCACCGCCTCAGCCCAGTGCAGTATTATTTCTGCATGCCGTCTTGTCTCTGTAACTATAAAACATAAACTTTGAAAAGGATTCAGACACAAGCAAATCAAGCAAGCCATGATTCCGCTAACGCTCTTTGACCGGTGCAAAGGGAAGGCTGGAGGAATCCTGAGGCTTTGGGAATGTGTGTATGGGTTTAAGCTGCCAAGCTTGTCTCCTTCACTGACAGAAGGAGAGAGACGGAGGTGGAATCAGCTGTTGTTTGGGTGTGTGGGGAAAAGCTGGCTCTCTGCTCAGAATGTTGTTTTAACAACTCTGAAAAAAATGATGTGGGAAAGAGCTGGTTCCTTCTCATTCCATCAGAACTGGAGATAGATGGCTTCTTGCTATACCTTTTCCTTTCAGAGGACCCCTTATTTTCAACCTGTACTGGAAACTTTGAAGATACTGGATCTGGGTGCCCAGGGTATTAGAGATGCCTGGGGAAGTGTTGGAGGACAAAGTCGTTGGAGGATGTGAGGCAATGCAAGGGCTTCCAGGTGGGTCTCCCCCTTGACAGGGCTTAGGGTAGAAAAAGTGGCTTGGAGTTCTTTGTTCCAAAGAGTTGTTCTGGTTGTGTTTACTCATACTGCTAGCTGAAGGAGGAGCTAGGAAAGAACGTGACACACAGGCCCCGCAGAGTTCATAAGAACAATATGAATATGAGCTTGGTGAGCTTGCACAAACTGTCCTGCTAGCACTCAGGAAACAGGCAGGGGGATGGCCATGACACCAAAAGTAAATAAACAAATGAATAAAAATATGGATATGAGTTCCAGGACAGCAAGGGCAACAAAGAGAAACCCTGTCTTGAAAAATAAATAAATAAATAAGTAAGTAAATAAATAAATATGAATTTTTTTTTTTGAGATAGAATCTCAGTGTGTAGCTCTGACTCAGCTGGAATTCACAAAGACCCACATGCCTCTTCCTCCTGAGTGCTGGAACTGAGGGAATGTGCTACCACACCCAGTTTGGGCCATCATACTTCTCAGAGGAAGCTGGACTATATAGCTCTCCTGGAGGAAAGTTAGAATACGTTAGAACTGCGATGGTTTGACTGAACTATGGCTCTCCTGGAGAAAAGTTACAGTAAGTTAGAACTGCGATGGTTTGGCTGGACTATAGCTCTCCTGGAGGAAAGCTCGAATCAGTCAGAACACAGGTCTCTTGACTCCACACTTAGAGCTCTGCTTGGTGCTGTCACAAACAACCATGGCTCTGCTTCCCACGCTGTGCTGAGAACTGAGAAGTGGGTCAGAAGAAAGAAATGCCTGTGGGGACATCCTAGACCCCGAAGGTGGGAGAGTATATGAAGTGTTACTGTGACCACTCCTTTCCCCCCCTTCCCTCCCTCTCCTTTTTTCCCCTTCCTCCCAATTCCCTCCCTCCACATTTTTCCAGACAGAGCCTGTCTTAGTTACATTTCTATAAGTTGCTATAAGACACCATGACCAAGGCAACTAATAGAAGAAAGAGCTTATTTGGGTCTTACAGTTTCAGAGGGTGAGTCTCTGACCATCATGGTGAGGACCATGGCGCAGGCAAGGCAGGCACCATGATGGAGCAGTTAAGAGCTGGCATCCTAGCCGGGCGGTGGTGGCGCACGCCTTTAATCCCAGCACTCGGGAGGCAGAGGCAGGCGGATCTCTGTGAGTTCGAGACCAGCCTGGTCTACAGAGCTAGTTCCAGGACAGGCTCCAAAGCCACAGAGAAACCCTGCCTCGAAAAACCAAAAAAAAAAAAAAAAAAAAAAAAAAAAAAAAAAAAAAACCAAGAGCTGGCATCCTGATGTGTAAGTGTACCAGGAGTTTTCTTCTGGGCCACCAAATCATGACACAGACACTTTTCAGTTTTGAATGCTCGGTCTTAATTTAGTTCGTTTCTGGATAGCGCTTTTAAATTAACCTGTTTCTCTTTATTGACCCTTGACTCAGGGCTTTTTACTTTCTTTCTGTATATCCTGTTCTCACTGCTTCTCATGTCTGCTGGCTAGGGCCTGCTTGCTTCTTACCAGGGTGTCCCTTTCTTTCTCCCTTGTCCTCTCTTCCTTCTTCTGCCATTCCTCCATTTCTTTCCCTATTTATTGTCTCTGTCCGGCAGTCCCACCTATCCTTTCTCCGGCCTGGCTATTGGCTGTTCAACTTTTTATTAGACCAATCAGGTGTCTTAGGCAGGCAAGTGAAACAAATGCAACATATCTCTACATAATTAAGCAAAGGGAGTATAAACAAAAGTAACACACCTTTACACAGTAAAAGTAATAGTCTGCAGCATAAACAAATGTAACACGTCTTTGCCCAGTTAAAATAACATTCCACAACATGTAAGCATGAGGCAGAGAGAGGGAGAGATACTGGGAGTTGTTGGGGACTGCAGACCACCAGACCCTGAATTTTCTGGAAACAACTTGTTCTCCTCTGCTCTGAGCAGCCTGGCAGGGGAGTGGATTCTGACAGCTGGGGTGTGGTCAGAGCCCTATATAAGCTGCCCCTGAGCACAATAAAGATGACATTTTTGGCATTCTTGTATCAAGGATGACCCATGTCCCCATGTGTTTGTCTGTCAGTATGCACATGTTCTCGGCTCGCATACCGTAGCACATACAGCTTAGTGTGAAGGGTGAATGTTGTGTTTTACAGAGAGTGACCAGAGTCTTGAAATTTTAAATCCTGCCCCCCACCCCCGTGACACATTTCCTCCTACAAGACCATACCTCCAAATCCTTCCCTGTTTGTTTCACTAAGTGGGGACTAAGTATTCAAATATATGAGCCTGTAGAGGCCATTTTTATTCAAACCACCACATTCTCACTCTATAGCCTAGGTTAGCCTAGAACTCACTACATAACCCAGGCTGGCCTTGAACTTGTGGCAATCACGTTGCTTCAGTCTCCTGCATAGTAAGGTTATAGGCATAAACCACCATGCCTGGCTCATCAGTGACTTTTTTTTTTTAACTTCCTAACCACACCCAGAATAGAAATTCAACTCAATCAGGAAAAGCCCAGGTGTTAGTATAAGTTATTATTGTTACAGACAAATGATTTAGGAGGGCATGATGGTTCACACCTGTAATCTAAGTACCTGCGGGGGAGAAGCAGGAGGAGTGTCAGGAATTCAAGGCCTGCCTGAGCTACTTGGTGAGTTTGAGTTTCCCCTTGGCTACATAGGGAGACTCTGTCTCCAAAAATTAAATAAATAATAACCATAATAAAATATGAAAATTCAAGACTTAAATAACAAGAAATTTGTAGAAAATGCCTCAAAGTAGTGGTTACCTGTCCTGAAGAACCAGTCTGCCTCCATCTTAGGCTTAAAATCCATCTTATAGTAAAGACAAACTAGGTTCATTCCTGTTTATGATTAAATCTCTCTTTTTCAAGGATTGGGCTAGGACCCACCTGCAACCTTAACTGCAAATGGTTCTGAATGCCTGTTCCCGGAATGGTGATCATGTCTTTGTTTCAAAAAGATGTTTATAACCAGCTTGCAACCCTACCTTTGTTTCAAAAGGTTATGTGACCGCCTATGACTACCTTGTTATGGCCACCCGTTATTACACCCACTTTGCAGCGATGTCTTTGTTTCAGGAGGGACTAATTTGTTATGCTTATGTTATGTTCCTGTAACTCTGCCTAACTTGTCCACCAAATTGTCCATTTGGAAACTCTCTACCCCTGAGCTATAAAAGCCCTGTCTTTATCTTATACAACGCTGACCTTTGAACCCCACCTTAATGGAAGGCAGTCCACGTACATGCATATAGAAGCTTGCTTTAGTTGATTTGGCCACGATGGCTTGGCCCATGGTTTTTCTCCCCCATCTGGGTGTTAACAGTCCCTCTCCCTTTGCACTGCTCTCTACTGCACAGGGCTGGCCACCTCCATCAACCTTTGCCATTGCATCTGTCAGGCAGACCGGGATTAGTCTTCCTCCAGGCCACTGTCTTGCTCAAAAGCCTCAAGTAGGGTGTCTTGGTGTACTATATTGCAATCTCACACTCTGAGGCTGAGATTGGAGGACTGAGAGGGCCAGCTTGAGCTACATATAAACCATACAGTGTATCTTGTTTTTTTCAAAACAGAATTTCTCTGTGTAGCCCTGGCGTATTCCACCACCGCCATTCTATTAAGGTCTCTTATCTTCTGCTATTTCCCTGTTCTTTGCTCACTCTATAGGTTCCCTCCCATTCTAGTCCCCTCAATCAACACGTTTTTCTGCTCCTGGCTGAAAAGTTTTTGTGTCCCAATAAACCTCTCCGCTGATGCAATAATCTGAATCAGACCGAATCAAACTGAATTAGAAAAAGCCTGGGGTTTAATGGATACCAATGCTCCCTCCCGGGTGGCCTTCCAGCCCCCAGAGAGGAGGCTGGGAAGGAAGACCAGGAACATGTTGTTTGTTCTGAGGGCAGTTTAAATACCCTGTGGGCATGGTCTTGAGCATCCCAGGGGAGGGGGCTTGGGATGGAACTATCCACCCAGACATTCCAGACTCTTTGGATATATGGATGCCAGGGGCTGGGGTGAAGCCTTAACCCCAACATTCCAGATTATTTGGGTACAGAGGCACCAGGGGTTGGGGTGAGGCTTAACCCAAACATTCCAGACTCTTTGGGTGTATGAATGTCAGCGGCTGGGGTGATGCTTCCACCCAAACACTTTGTCCATTTTCTTATTTCCACTCACCCAGCTTTCTCCTTCACCTATTTATTTTCTAGGCAAGTGCGCCCCCATGACACCCTTCCTTCAACTGGTTGAACCTAGAGTCTTGGACATGATAGGCAAATCCTTTTCTACTGAGCCAAATCCCCAGAACATGCTAGGCAAGCACTCTTCTCAACCACAACCCCACTAACATACCTGTTTTCTTTTTCTACACATTTAGAGAAATTTCTCTAGAAATGAAGTATAGAAATGATCCCTGGAAATATAATCTTACCTGTTTTCTAAAGGTTCAGACTAAGTTTGCCTTTATTTGGGTTGAAAGGAGACTTCCCATAAGCACATCATTTGTGTCTTTCTGCCTCTATCATACTCTTTTGTTAGGCTTGTCAATAATTCCAATAGCTCCAAAATGTCAGTCTCAAAGAGAGAGAATCACCCTTCTCCGTGGCAGGTCCAGCCGCCTGGTGTCTAAAGTCACCTGACTCCATTTCTTCAGTTCTGTCCTTCCACACCTGATCCTCCAGAAAAGGGGGTCATACCTTTGATGCTGCCCCCCTTAATGTATCTTTGGAATACATTGCTTGGAACTCTCTATGTAGACCAGGCTAGCCTCAAACTCAGAGATCCACCTGTCTCTGCTAGGATTAAAGGCTGTGCACCTGGCTAACTTCCCGTTTGAATTCTGGCCAGAGGGACTTGGGTGGGTGGGGCTTTTTTTTTTTTTTTGACCTGAGGCTGATGGTCCGCCTGAGTGCTTCCTCCAAGGAAAGGTTTCTGTGGGTGACTCAGAGGTCCCCTCTTTTTCTCCTATTATTTGTTCAGTACAAATACACTCAGTATAGTTAAGGGGTTACCTAGAGAGTTAATTTACCTTAATTTTTCCAGTAACTGGGACAATTCACCTGTCCTATCTGTCTGTCTATCTGTCTGTCTGTCTATCATCTTTATTTATTTCTAAGATCTCCTTTCCAAACCACCCTTTGGTCTGGAAGTAACCTGATCCAGGAGGGACACCAGCTCCGCAGAAGGTCGCCCAAACCGCGCCTTCTCTCGCTGTTCCTCCTTAGGGCTCTATCCCTCCTAGAAAGCTTCCTTTGGAATGCGGAGACCTAGCAACCCAGCTACAGAACAGGTAGGTGGACTTTCCCCTCCAGGGTCCACGCCCAGCTTCTGAGGACTGGGGGAGGGGGAGGAAATAAGCTACAGCAAACGCCACGGGAATGCTGGCTGTATCGAAGATTCCTCTTCAAACCTAAATATATTACACTAAATATTTACTGAACAAATAAAGGAGAGAACTATTCAGAGCCCAGCAAGGTAAGCTAAGCCAATCTTCTTTTAACGTACCTCAGCGGTTAACACGAGGAGCCGGCTTTAAGGTTAACTGCCCTCAGTTTACAGGCAAAGCACCCCAGACTCTTTTGGTCTAGTGGGGCCAAAAGCCCTACTTATTGACAGGCTTTCAAAAGAGACGGATTTACAATCTGTGATTGAGTCCCTTTCTGCTCATACCGAAGGTCATTCTGATGGCTGTAAATTTACAGCACTCGGTCTCCAGTCATTCATTCATTCTACACATATTTATTAAGACCCAAACATGTGCTGGCCTCTGTTACAGGCGTTTGAGATGAAGTGAACGAAACAAAAGAAAAAGATTTCTGCTGTGGCGGAGCTTATCATAGGGAGACAAAAGGATGAAAATGATTTTTAGAATGATGTAAATTAGATGATAAATATTACAGAGAAAAAGGTTGCAAAATGATCATGGAGGCCAGAAACCCAAGACTGGAGTTCTGGTTCGGGTTGCCGATAAGGCAGGCGAGCAGAAATGCAGGGCGCGCTGACGTCTGGAGACTATGAAGAAATTTTCTGCAGAAAGTGACAGAATGGTATTCCTGCTTAGGCGGAGGGAGATGAAGGGCGGAAAGGGCCGTGGACCGAGATTTGCGTAGAGAAGAGCACGCGGGAGGCGCTTCCCACAGAGCCCAGGGGATGCTCTGGCGCTCAGACACACCGGTCCGCAAAGCCCCGACGCCCCCAAAATGGCCTCTCAGGCCCCTTGGCGCCCCACCAGCCCACGTGACCCCGCCGCCCCTCCCTCCCACCGGGCTGGGGACCCCGGCTCTGGGTTCCCGCGGTGGCTGCCCCGCCCTTTGCGGGAAGCCGACCAATAGGAGGAGGGGTGAGGCGGAGCGGGAGGTGACGGCCAATGGGGGCGGAGCTCCTGGGGAGTAACAGGTTGGTGGGCGGGGGGAGAGGAGGGCGCTCAGATCTCGGAGGGGCTGGGCTGCAGCCGCGCGTGCTGCGCGGGCTGACGGAGCGCGAGCCCCTGCGGGGTGTGTGAGCCCGGGAGCACCGAGCCCGACTCGGGTGAGTGAGCCTGCGGGGAGCGAGGACACCTGTGAGGTGGGTGGGCCCGCAGGAGTATGCCTGAGGGGCGGGGTGGAGGCGCCAGATGCCCGCCTCCTCCTCGGCACAGGTGCTGAGTTTAGGAGGAGGGGCGGTCAGAGTGCGGTGGCAGAACTAAGAGCTTGGCCCCTGCTCCGGTGCCAGAAGTAAGTGACTGGTACCGTGCCAGGTGTGGGGCACCTGAGGGTAAGGTTATTCCCAGGGCATCGAGCGTTTCAGCGCTATGATCTCTGGAGGTCAGGCGCTGGCCCTTGGGGCAGAATTTCTCTTGGAAACCAGCGTCGGGGCGGGAGAGGGTTAGTCGTATTGGAGCGAATGGAAGTGCCGCCGTGGGTTCAGAGACTGCGGTGGCGATATCAGCAGGTGCTGGTGTGGGGGTGACTCACCCCCCCCCCCGCCCCGCCAGTCCTTGCTGGCCTCTGACACGGTCCTCTGGCTTTGGAAGTGCTCTGAAATGTGGTGTCGTTCTCTGACCGTTTGCCCACAGGTGAAAACGGTTGCCAGTAAGACGCTAAGGTCGGGATATGAGGGCACCCCCATCTCCTTGCTAGGTGTGAGATTATTTAAGGTTTTTTCTGCCTTTCTATTCATGCCAGGGAGAATTTTTCCTTCTTCCTCTAGAAAGAACTATGTGTGTTCTCTAAGAGAGGGGCATCAAGAATCATAAATCCCCGGACCCTCAAAATGACTGAAAATGTTTGCTTTTTCGGGGGAGTGGATCGTGAATTGATTGAATACTGGGTTTCACGTAGTCCATGCTGGCCTTGAAGTTGTACTGAGGAGGCTGACCTTGAACTGATTGCAGGCACCGCACAGCGCTGGGGTTACAAGCGTGTGTCACCACACCCACCTATAAGTTGTCTTCTTCCCTGAGGTTGATGTCAACCCTTCCTTTCCAGAGAATATATATTTCTTCCTTTAGTTCTGGATTGGGGGACACTGGCGAGATTTGGGAGTGCAGCTAATTTTCTTGCTGCATTACAGAATCCTCTTGATTCCCTGGAACCCTAGCAGGAGTCCCGATTCCTGATCTATGATAAGTCACTGTAGGCACTAGTGGTGCAGAGAGACAGGCAGAACCCCCTAGGAGCCCAGAAGACTCGGGGAATGCCATCTCCAAATTCCCAGGCCACATGAGAGGTATATACTGGGCCCCAGACAACTTCTGAGGTGAATTTCCTTGCCCTAGGCGGCAGTGGAGGCAAAGTCAACCTTAGTTTGGCCCCTTTGATGCTCTGTCTGAAGACAGTTGCTGTAATTGGGAAATAATTAGCAACCGCTATGTTTGTAGACAAGCTGCTTACATGGTCCAGGGCACCTTCCTTTCCCTGGTATTTGGGAGTATGGATCTGGCTCTGGGGGCTGTCAGCTCAGAGATTTGCCTGATTCTAAGAGGATTCTGGCTTCCTGTGGTTCCCAGGCAGACTTGCCTGCCTTTACCCTCGTGGGAGGGGAGGGGAGAGCCAAGTGCCTGGGAGTTGATGAAGGTAAGTGCAAGACCAGGAATGCAACTTTGGGAGCCAGAGAGGGAGTGGTGGAGGGAGACAAAGTCTTCCTGTCACAAACTGGCCTGTCACCGTGTTCCAGGTGCATCTGTAACTCCTGCCTCCTCCTCCCTCCCCACCTCTGCCTCCGCCTCCAGAGCCTCGGCCCTGGCGGGTAGGCTGGGGAGAGCTCCACTCCTGGCCTCATCCCACCGCTGTGGTGGGGAACTACTCTGGTCTGCTTTGCCCGCTCCCAGGGTAGCCTTCCAGGCCCTCCCTTCCCTTTGCCTCTCAAACCAGTCCAGCCAGTTTGCAAGGGCCCAGTTCTTCATTGTGTTTTTTACCCCCACTGGCCAAGCAGCTCCAGCTTGGCTCTCAGGTTTCTGCTTTTTAGTGGACCTAGCCTGGAGTCCCCTTAGGGGGGTGTTCTGTTTGGGCCTACAAGGAGCCTTCTTATCAATGATAAGTCGCTGAACTTGCCTTTTTAATTTTGACCATTTGTTTGCTTTTTTTTTTTTATTACAACTGAGGTGGTTCTGATCCATGTTCTTTTAGTTCTTCCCCCGTCTGACTGCTGTTATTCAGCATCTAGCATATCGCCTGGCCCTGTGTACGTCAGCCCTTCCTCCACACACCCGAAACCACCCCACCCCCCACTTCCTGCCAGAAGTCCAGGGACCCTGTCACTCCTGGTTGGAAGCCAGCTGCGAATGGCTGGGCCAGAGGTGATGGAATTGGGGCAGGGCAGGCTAATGAGTAACTCAGGGAGAAGTGGCTGTCTGGTACAGGTGTACCGTGCCTTCTCCCTGGGTTCAGACAGGGATGGCAGAGGCAGACAGATGGCGCTGAATTAACTTCTGGCCTGGTATTTTCCCACAGTACAGTTGGTGAGAAATGCCCTGGGCATGTGCCAGGAGAGAGGGAAAAGAGGGTCAGGCATCTGGTGAGAGCACAGGCCCTGGGCTTCGCGTTGTTGGTCGCGATCATTGTTTACCTGCCTAGGGCTTATGCAAGGCCCTGGAGTGCCCTGCTCTCTTGGCCCCACCCCACTGTCCTCTGTAACTGAAGGCGGGTAGGTTTCGGGTTTTCCGTGTTGAATCATTTAGAGCTCTGTTTTCTGACCCACCCTAAAGATCTCTCCGTCCTGGCCCCTGACCCACATGTCCTGGAACTCAGAGTAGTTGAGGGTGGGGGTGTGTCTTTGGAACCTAGGGGAGCACTGGATAGCACCCCTACATTGGCTGGTACCCTGGGCCAAGGGGTGGACACTTTGCTGTGCCTACATGGGAGCTCCTTGTCCAGATCTGCAGATACACTGACAGGGCAGAACTTCATCATGAATAAATCATGTGACTTCTGGGAGCTGGCAGTTTAGGTACATCTATGGGGCAGAGTCCAGACCAGGAAGATGTCTCCTTACTAAGGCACAAGGAATGCTCTGAGACATCCACGGGCATATCTCTCTGCTGCTGGGAGAGTCTGCCTTGGTCAGGACACAGCCTTCAAAGAGTATTCATTTACATTCTCCAAGTTCCAGGCGGAGGGTAGCTGGGAGTCTTGGTCTTTGCCCTGGAGGAGCTCATTATTTAGTGGTAGAGACAGGAACTATTCTCTTCAGTAAGTGTGTGGAGGTAAACTGAGGTAAACATGCTGGGAATATATGTAAATGATGGGATCTCTGCAAGAAACTCTGCTTTTCCTAGCGAGAGAAGCACCGCTATTTCTTTTTCTTTTCGCTATCTGCCAAACTTGGGCATGCTTTTCCATACACACGGGGCTTTCTCTTTTCCTCTGAAGCCCCTTCCCCGTCTGCCATGCAGCTGCTTGTCTGCCTTGTAAGGTTGGTTGCTGACCTCCATTACTAACCTGCCTGCTTTCTTAAATGCATGCCTTTCCCTTGTTCTACTTCTGGCAACTTCTTTGCATTTCCCTCCTCCTGGCATCTGCTGTGATTGACAGTTTGCCTGTCCTATTGCTTTTTCTCAAACTCTTGTTTGTAAGCTTCCTTCTGTGTCCATAAATTCTTATATTGATGAAACTTAAGACTCCCAAAGAAAGAACCTTAATTTCCTCAGCTCCTTAGTAAGTTCAGGAGCAGCCTAGGTAGGCTACATAGACCCTTTCTCAAAAAAAAAGAAAAAAAAAAAGGTAAACATTATAAAATTATTGCATGTGGAGAAAAAAGAAGGCAATCAGCTTGTTTATTATGTATTTTTATTGAGGCAAAGTCTCACTGTGCAGCTGAAGCTGATCTTGAACTCCTGGTAATCCTCTTGTCTCAGACTCACACGTGCTGACTCTAGAGCAATGGTTCTCGAGCTTCTCAATGCTGCAACCCTTTAATGCAGAGCCTCACGCTGTGGGGACAGACAATGAAAGCATTTTCATTGCTACTTCTTAACTGTAATTTTACTACTGCTATAAACCGTAATGTCTTAGGTGACCCCTGTGAAAGGGCCCTTTGACTCCCAAAGGGTCGCCAACCACAGGGTGAGAACCACTTCTCTGGTGCTTCTTTTTCTTGAGTAATGTGGAGAGCTTCTCCCCACTGCACTCACAAACTTAAATATTCTGCGTTAAAAGTGTGTGTGGGCTGTGTCGTGGAGGAGGTGCCTTCCTGTCAGTCACAGCCCCAGGATCCCCAAAGTCAGTCGTTCTCAATAAAGGGTTTCTCCCTCCATTTGGGAAGGTCTAGGATTGCTAAAAATGCCCTCAGTGTCCGGTTCTCCCCATTCCTGTCCCACCTGTATTCTGCTCCTCCTGCCCATCTCCTCCCTTCAGCTGCCCTGGTTTCTGGCTTCCTAGAGCGTCTACTATCTCTGAGAGGGACCTTGCCAAGTTTCCTTGGCCCAGCGCCCCACAGGGCGGTTGGATTGGGTATGATTGTTTTTCTGTCTGGCACACCTGAGGTTCCTCCCTCCAGCTTGGTGCTGGGCTCCAGTAGAGACCAGCAGAAGTGAGGAAGCTGCATTTGTTGTTTAATTTGCTTGGACCAAAACCTCCCTTCCCAGTTCCAGGAACCAGAGCACACCTGGAAGGCATTCCATTTACTGAGGCTATGCTTGGGCAGTGTGGACCAGGAAGTTGGCCTGTGGATAGCCCTGGCTCTGTCCCACAGCTTGCCTGCTCTGGGTCCTTGGGCTGGCACACTGAAACCTATGTGGAAAGGGTGGGAGCGAAGCTCTGTTGGTAGAATGCTGGCCTGGAACAGAAAGCCCTCATCCATCCCAGACTGCCCAGGAGTTCACCCTTGTAATACCAGTGCTCAAGTGGAAACAGAAGGATCAGAATTCAAGGTCATCTTCAGCTGCGTAAAGGGTGTGAGGCCAGCTTTGGACCACGTAAGACACAGTCTCAAAAAAAAAAAAATCTTTTTTAAGTCCTCCCTCCTCTTACTTTTCTGTCTTGGTGTTGTGGATTGAATCCAGATCTCACACATGTTAGAGAAATGCTATACCACTGAGTCACAACCCAGCCCAGAGTCCTTTCTGAGATAGGCACTAGTCTACATGGTATCAAGTTCAGAAGAGACAGGAAACTACACAGGGAAAGTCCAGAGAGTAAACCCGTCTGTGTGTCCAGCCCTCAGGACCTTCACCCCAGACACATCGCTGCTGTCAGTAGCAATTTGTCTTCCTGGAAATGGGTGCCCATTTTGTCATTCTTTATTTTAATAAACTCTGCAGTAGGAGGCTTTTTTCAAGGGGGTGGAAGAATCAGATAAGTAGGTTAGGGGTCTGCCTTTGCGTGGTAGAGACCGCTGGCTATCTGTGCTATCTGTGCTGCATCTTCAAAGTCGTACTAAGCCGCAATCCCCAGGACTGCATAAAGGAAATGAATCATTGTTGGATTTCTGGGTCTCAAAGTATGTTATCTGTTTTATTTTTATTTTTTTTCCTATGTTGAGAAACCTTGTACATACTAGGCAAGCTGTCTATTCACGAACTACCGTCCTAGCTTTTTCAAAGTGGACCACGAGTATTAGCGTCACTTGGGAGAGGTTGCAGTCAGAAACCAGGGATAGACTCCGTATACTGCATTTCTGCTGCTCAGATAAAATATGAGAACTGTTTTTTGTAGAACGCAGTGTTCCCTAAAACTGGCTTTCTACTTCAGGCTCCTCAACTAAAACTGTTTTCTTCATATTCTAGGACCCCTCCTACATGTGGAGCAGGCACACATGATGGCTGATCCTCGGGGCCCTGTAGACCATGGAGTACAAATTCGCTTTATCACAGAGCCAGAGGGTGCTACTGAGGTGGGCACCCTTCGTCGCACTGGGCGTCGTCCTGCTAAGGATGCAAGAGCCAGTACCTATGGGGTCGCTGTGCGCGTGCAGGGCATTGCCGGACAGCCCTTTGTGGTGCTTAACAGTGGAGAGAAAGGCAGCGACTCCTTCGGGGTTCAAATTAAGGGCTCCAACCACCGAGGGTCCCCAGGAGCACTGAGCTCTGATTCAGAACTCCCTGAGAACCCCTACTCTCAAGTCAAGGGGTTTCCCGCCCCTTCTCAGAGCAGCACATCTGATGAGGAGCCCAGGGACCACTGGAACGGAAGACTGCTCCGGTCCCAGTCACAAGCCTCCCTCACAGGGCTTGCTTCGGTGGGTCCTAACAATCGGAGCGCCAGCTTGTTGGAGCTAACCCCTCCAAAGAAGCCCCCGGTTAACACCATTGACACCGCCCCCTTGTCTTCAGTGGACTCACTCATCAACAAGTTTGATAGTCAAACCGGGGGCCAGGTCCGCGGACGCACTGGACGCCGCACGCGGACACTTCCCCACGAACAGCGCAAGCGGAGCCAGAGTCTGGACAGCCGGCTCTCAAGGGATACCCGCGAGGATCGGGACCGCCAGTCCTCCAACCACTGGACCCCTGAGACAAAGTATGACAACCACGTGGACAGCTCAAAGCAGCCGCCTCAGAGCCAGAGCCCTCTCAGCAGCTTTAGCCGGTCCCGGCAGACCCAAGACTGGGTCCTGCAGAGTTTTGAGGAAACGCGGGAGAAAGCACAGGATCCCACCATGGTGCAGGTCAGATGGCATCCCTCCCCACTGCCAACCCCAGCTTTGCATCCGCCCACGAATCCTTTTCTAATTCAGATAGCACAGGGCCAAAAGTCTGCCTTTTGTTCCCCATCTTGTCCACTCAATGTCCACATGCACAGCCTACTTTCATGGTGCAATTCTAAGGAGAATGGAAGCGAGCACAGGGAGTGAGCCGTTCTGCGGCCATCAGCACACAGATATTTGCTAGGTCTAGCACTGTTGATGCAGGCTGCAGGGTATGGGAAGCTCCCCTGCTAGTCTTTCTCCTTTTTAACTCAGGACTGAGTGGGAGACATGTGCCTTCTAGAGCTGTGTGCATTTACAAATCCAGCACATCTGTTGGCGTTAATGACAGATTACTTGTGACACAGGTCACAGCTGGTTACTGAGAAAAGTCTGATGTATAGCAATAGTGCAGAGATCTACCCTGCTTGGGCTTTTTGGGGGAGTGGGCGTTCCTCAGGCCTGAGCAGTGTTGTTCGTCTTCCAACTGCCTGTGCTTCATTTGAACCACATAATACTCTGGCCTGATCTTTTCTCCCTTCTTCTCTTCTTTCTTTCCTTTTTTCCCCCTTCATTTTCCCTCCAGTTCAAATCAACTCCAGACCTTCTCCGAGACCAGCGGGAGACTGCACCAGGCAGTGTGGACCATGTAAAGGCCACCATCTATGGCATCCTCAGGGAGGGGTGAGTGGGGTCCACCTAGTAGTGGGAGCATACACTTCCTTTCTTGTCCCTATGGCTTCTTTTCCCTCCTCTTTCCTGGTCTCTCCTCCCCTCTGTTCACCCTTGCTTTGGTCCTTTTGTCCCCCAGAAGCTCAGAAAGTGAAGTCTCTGTGAGGAGGAAGGTCAGTTTGGTGTTGGAGCAGATGCAGCCTCTGGGGGTGAGTGACCTTTTGGGGTCAGGACTAGCACCTTGAGGGCCTCCAGGGATCTGGATGTGGGCTTACTTTCCACCTGCTTGTTCCCCCATACCTCTGGCAGATGGTTTCTCCTGCTTCTACGAAGGCCCTGGCAGGGCAGAATGAACTTACCCGAAAAGTGGAGGAGCTCCAGAAGAAGCTGGATGAAGAGGTGAAGGTAAGGCAGTGCAGTGGGAGGAGTGAAGGACCACAGGGAAGGTGATGTCCAGGGATGAGCTAGACTGGAGGGGAGGGGCATCTTACTGAGTATGAGTATCCTTGTTTGGGCCTCGTACTCACAGAGATCTTCCTCGCTCTGCTGGACTCATGCCCAGCTAGGCTGGCTCTTCTGAGTGGTCCTGTCTGTATTATGTGAGACAATAAGTTGGTATCCTAGTCCCAGCAAGGCCTTTGACGTTCTCTGAGACTTCATGGGTGGGGAGCATGTAGGAGATCTAACTACTTCCTTTTCATTATCCCTTGGTGTCCATGTCTGGGGTCTGCTATTGACTGCTCAGAGGAAGCTTGAGAAACTTGCTATTGTTCTCTCTCCAGGGGTGTAACTCAGCTGATAGAATGCTCACTTTGCACGCACCGAGTGTCCCAGGTTCAATCCCTAGTACTGAACACAATCAGTTGTGGTGGTACCTGTAAGCCCAACACTCAGGAAGTAGAGGCAGGAGGATCAGGAGTTCAGGGTCCTCTCTGGCTGTTTATCAGGTTTGAAGTCAGACTGGGTCACATGAAACCATGTCTCAAAAACAGAAAAGGTCAGGCGGTGGTGGCGCACGCCTTTAATCCCAGCATTTGGGAGGCAGAGGCAGGTGGATCTCTGTGAGTTCGAGGCCAGCCTGCTCTACAGAGCGAGTTCCAGGACAGGCTCCAAAGCCACACACAGAAACCCTGTCTCAAAAAGCAAAAACAAACAAACAAAAAACCCAAAACTGCTTACATCCTATGTGTCTCGAGTCGTCTTTTTCTCATCATACTTACGATGGTGACGATAATGTCATTTATCGAATGTAATTTTTATGGCAGATACTGCTCTGGGTAAATACATAATCATTACAGTGACTGTGCAAAGAAAAGTATGTCGGAGGATCTTCTCTGAGAAATCTGAAGATGAGGCGGTTAGGGGACTTGCTGTGGCAGTGAGTTGCAGAGAAGGGTGAGATGATGAAGCCACTCTCCTCTAAAACATATGGACACTTTTTTTTACTTTTCTTTTTAGGATTGGAGGACAGGGTCCCAAAAGGACTGGCTCTGAACTTACTACGTTAGCCAAGAATGACCGAGAACTTCTTATTTTATTTTTTTGTTTGTTTTTCTGAAACAGGGTTTCTCTATATAGCCCTGGCCATCCTGCAACTCACTCGGTAGATCAAGATGGCCTCAAATTTACAGATATCACCTGTGTGCTGGGATTAAAGGCATGCACACCACCGCCGCCCAGCCAACCCTCTTGCCCCTACTTCCTAAATTTGGGATTCAGATGTCCATCACCATAAACTAGGCACAGTTTATGCCTTGCTGGAGATGGAACCCAGGGATTGTGTATGTTAGGCAGGCACTCTACCACGCCCCTCCCCCCCACCCCTCCCCAACCCCCGGCCCGGCCCGGCCCCAGCCCCATTATAAATGCTACTTCCAGTATTGCCCTGTACATAGTTAGGAGCTCAGCTCCTGTTGGTTTGCAATCCCCTTGTTAAGGAGAAATCGGTGCAGATTAATGGTTATGTGGAATCAAACTTAATGGATTCCAACTTTGATTCTAGTAATTGTTGGCTGTGTAACTAATCTCAGTTAAGTTCTTCAAGTATTCAAATCCCATTTCCTGATCACTAAGTGAAGATAATAATATACTCTTTATTTGTTGCAAAACAGATCACTCCAAAACTTAACAGCCTAAAACAAGCATTTCTCAGTGTCTGAGGCCTGAGAATCAGGAATCAACTTCACTGAGTAATTCTGACTCATGGCTGTTATTACTAGAACACTTAGGAGACTTTTTTTTGAGACAAGATTTCATTCTAACCCTAAGTGCCTGGAATTCACTGTGTAGTTCAGGCTAGCCTTGAAGTTCCTGCTTCTGCCTCCCAAGTGTCAGGATTATAGGCATGTGCTGCCATTTGGAGCTATTCCGGATCTGTCTACAAGCTTTTCCTGTTCTCCATTTCTTTCCCAGAAGCGGCAGAAGCTGGAACCATCCAGGGTTGGGCTAGAGAGGCAGCTGGAGGAGAAGGCAGAGGAGTGTAACCGACTGCAGGAGCTGCTGGAGAGGAAGAAAGGGGAGGCGCAGCAGAGCGCCAAGGAGTGAGTGCCACTGGGGGAGCACTGGGGTCAGCTTCAAGGCCTGGGCTGGGCCTAGAGCTCCTTCCTCAGGGTCTGTAGGAGGCAGATGCGAAGGGGGCGGAGACTGTTTTCTTTCTCCCTTTCTGGGTATTGGCGATAGCGCATGATCTGGAGATGGGCTCGTGGGCATGCCTGAGGTTCTGAGTTTGTCAAATGGCCTTAAAAACATCAGCTACCTTACAGGGTCACTGTGAGGATTTACTCACTAGTGTAGCGGATGTCTTCTGTCTGTGACCGATGTTGTCTATGTGACAGGCTCTGGTGTAGGCTCCTGAGGAACATCAGTGAGCTGTGCAGGCAGGGCCCTCCTCTCCAGAATCTTCGCTCCAGAGACAGGGAACAGAGGGTAGAGAAGTGGAGTGTGTGTGTGTGCATGCGTAAACTGTAGCTCTTGACGGCGCGAGTGCTGCAGACTCGCTCACCAAGGAGCAGGTCTCAGTTTTCATTGAAGTAGTTGGGAATAAATGTTCATTAAGATTTGAACAGGTCCTTTAATCCCAGCACTCGGGAGGCAGAGGCAGGCGGATCTCTGTGAGTTCGAGGCCAGCCTGGTCTACAAAGAGAGTTCCAGGACAGGCTCCAAAGCTACAGAGAAACCCTGTCTCGAAAAACCAAAAAAAAAAAAAAAAAAAAGATTTGAACAAGGGAGCTGGGCAGTTGTGGCACACACCTTTAATCCCAGCGTGTGGGGGACAGAGGCAGGCGGATCTTTCAGTTCAAGGCCAGCCTGGTCTACAGAGTGACTTATAGGACAGCCAGGACTGTTTGTTACACAGAGAAACTCTATCTCAAAGAACCAAAACAAAAAAAGAAAAAGAAAACAAGAGGTTTGAGCAAGGGCCTGGAGATGGCTCAGCTGGTAAAGGTGTTTACCACAGAACTGGAGGACCTGAATTTCGTCCCTAGGACACACAGGTTGGAAAGAGAGAAATGACTCCTGCAAGTTGTCGTCTGGCTACCTCTCAGACGTTTCCCTCACACATATATACACAGTAAATAAATAAAAATATAATAAAGGGAAAAAAATTTGAATAGGAACACGGTGTAGTTTATTGGTGAAATGCTTGCCCAATTTGACAAGGTCCTTCTATTCCATCATAGCAAAACCAAATGTGCAAAAAATAGAGATTTAAAGGAAGTTTAAATGGATGGATGGATGGTAAGCCAGCAACTGCAGAGCATAGTATCCATGCTATCATCTCTTGATAGGCTTCAGAACATGAAGCTCCTCCTGGGCCAGGAAGAAGGATTACGGCATGGGCTGGAGACCCAGGTGAAGGAGCTACAGATCAAACTGAAGCAGGGCCAGAGTCCTGAGCCTGCAAAGGAGATTCTCGTAAAGGTAGGAAGGTGTGTGTGTGTGTGTGTGTGTGTGTGTGTTAGCCTCGGTCCCTGCAGCATCCCCAGGTCTGCTCATCCACTGTTTGAAGTGCGGAAAGCAGGCAGGTGTTCACCAGTGCTCTTCAGTGTGCTTTCAGGCACACTCAAAGGTGGTGTGAGGTTAGAGACCAGATGACAGCTCTGCTTTAGACTCCAGGCAGTTTAGAGGGCAAAAAGCACCTAATACTATACTAATACAAAGTATAGTTTCTTTCTTTTTTGGAGGTGGGACTTTATGAAGTTGTCCATTCTGGTTTTCAGCTTGTGATTCTTCTGCCTTTGTCTTCTAGATACTGGGGTTAGAAGCATATGCCATCCTGTCAAGATCTCATAAGTATTTTTGGCTAAGTGGTTGAGTTTTTTGTTTTTGTTTTTGTTTGGTTTTTCCTAGACAAGGTTTCTCTGTAGCTTTGGAACCTGTCCTGGAACTAGCTCTTGTAGACCAGGCTGGCCTCGAACTCACAGAGATCCACCTGCCTCTGCCTCTCAAGTGCTGGGATTAAAGGTGTGCACCACTGCTGCCCGGCAAGTTTTTTTTTTTTTTTTTAAGGATTTATTTATTTTGTATATAGTGTTCTATCTGCTTGTACCTTTGAAGGCCAGAAGAGGGCTCCAGATCTCATTACAAATGGTTGTGAGCCACCATGTGGTTGCTAGGAATTGAACTCAGGACCTCTGGAAAAGCAGACAGTGCTCTTAACCGCTGAGCCTTCTCTCCAGTCTCGTGGTTGAGTTTTTAATAGACAGAATGAATCCTAACATGGTCCCCCGCCCGAGCTTCCACCTTCCCTTTCTCCAGGACTTGTTAGAGACCCGGGAACTTCTGGAAGAGGTCTTAGAGGGAAAACAACGAGTTGAGGACCAGCTAAGGATGAGGGAACGGGAGCTGACAGCCCTGAAGGGGGCCCTGAAGGAGGAGGTAGCCTCCCATGACCAGGAAGTGGAACATGTCCGGCTGCAATACCAGAGAGACACGGAGCAGCTTCGCCGGAGCATGCAAGATGCGACCCAGGCATGTGACAAGAACTGGGCCTGGGAGAGGACGACACTGCCAGGGAATGGGGCTGCCTTATTCGTGTATTTTTGAACTTTTCATGGTTGTAGTTAGGGACCTTCCTAAAGGACACATGAGATGGTTAGGAAACCTACCAGAGCAGAGAGGAGTTACAGGCTAGAAATAGCATAAGGATGTGTGGCCAAATCCATGGGGAAATACTGGAGGGGGGGGCTTCCTGCAGATCACAGGGAGGCTGACTGTCACTTCTTAGCTTCACACGGCCAGGGGTCACACTGTCACTCTGTGATGCTCTCTGGGCCTCAGCTTCCTCTTCTACCTTTACGTGAAGGTATCTTGGGTGCCCATTTGCCTCCTTCCGTAGGACCATGCTGCATTGGAAGCTGAGAGGCAGAAGATGTCTTCCCTGGTCCGGGAGCTGCAAAGGGAGCTGGAGGAGACCTCAGAGGAGACAGGTCATTGGCAGAGTATGTTCCAGAAAAACAAGGAGGAGCTGAGAGCCACCAAGCAGGAGTAAGATAAGACCTTCCTGCTTTTCTCGGGGGCATTTAACCTGACTCTTTACCCCACTGCCTTTCCCTCCCACGGGGCTCTCCCATATACTCTTTCCAAAGCTGGCATTTTCCAGATCTATTCCTTGAGAGTGGTGCCTGTGGCAATGGCCTCCAGAGGGCTGTTCCCTTTGTCCTTTTAATCTCCCCACGTGGGAAGTCTCACCTTGATCTTCTATTCTTTGTTTCTAACCTTGCTGGGCTCAGACTTCTGCAGCTGCGGATGGAGAAGGAGGAGATGGAAGAGGAACTTGGGGAGAAGATGGAGATCTTACAGAGGGACTTGGAGCAGGCCCGGGCTGGTACAAGAGATACTCACCAGGTTGAGGAGCTCAAAAAGGTACTTGGACCTGGGGCCTGACTGCAGGTCGGGATGACTCCTGCCTCACTGATGCACCTCTGCCCGGGCTAGTGGGGCTGTGTCCAGGAGTGGGGTTTTCAGGCTTCATCCTAGCAGCTCAGTTTTGGCTGTCCAGTTCTTCAGGACTGGTCTCCTCGTTGGCTATAGAGTTTCCTAAAGAAAAAGACTATCAGCAGCCAGGTTGGGGTATAGGCAGAAGCTGCTGGCTACCTTTTAGAAGACATCATAGGAAGCTAAATACATGTGGATTTGTAAAACTCCAGGGTCATTTTTGCAGGCTCAGAGCCTTAATTTGGTTAGCACTTCAAAAACTGCTCTTCCAGGAAGGAATTCATTAACTACGTGACAAAGCAAATGTTTTGTTAGAATGTCTGCTTATTAGTTTACCTTGAGAAATATAATCCCTGGGCTGGAATGCTGGGTCAGCCTGGCTGGCTGACCTTTGGAAACCAAAGTGTAATCCGAAGGCTATTTGGTAAAGCAGAGTCTGGACATGGAACTTAGGGGGCCCAGTGTTTGATTGCATCTCCCAGTTTCCCAAGCCACAGTCTTGCTGGCAGGACAGTGATACACACTTCCCTTTGATCTTCTTTAGAAAGTCAGTCCTTTTTTCATGCATGGATATGGTCCATAAAAGGGTCATGAGAAAGTCATAAAATTTAAACCCAGTTTCATACTCTTGGTATTGTAGTATATGAAGGATAAGAAAAACAGTTAATAGGCCAGGTGGTGGCTCACCTTTAATCCCAGCACTGGGGAGGCAGAGGCAGGTAGACCTCTATGAGTTCGAGGTCAGCCTGATCTACATATTGAGAGTTCCAGGACAGTCAGGGCTCCAGAGACTCTGCCTCAAATCTTCCCTCCAAAAAGACCCCCCCCTGGGGGGGAGGGCTGGAGAAATGACTCAGAGGTTAAGATCACTGCCTACTCTTCCAAAGGTCCCGAGTTCAATTCCCAGCAACCACATGGTGGCTCACAACCATCTGTAATGGGGTCTGGTGCTCTCTTATGGCCTGCAGGCATACACACAGACAGAATATTGTATACGTAATAAATAAGTAAATAAATATTTAAAAAACCTCCAAAAAAAAAACCAAATAAAAACAAACAACAAACCAAACAAAAGAGTACAGTTAATTATTTGGGGATGACATTTGTGAAGTTACAGATACCGAGGAGAGTCTGAAACCTATGGCTGTATCAGCTGTCGTGGCCGCTTGACAGTTCTCCAGATGATCTCATTCATTATTATGCCTCAAAGAGGAGGTAATTTTATCTAGTATTTAATAAAAATATGAGTTAGGGTAGCAGACTAACCAAGTCCAGCACAAACCAGATAGCAGCTGTGTTCCCTTTTCTTTGCGATGAGTTTCGTTAGTGTGTACACTAGAGTACTGCATGCTCTGCCCGTCAGTCTTGCCTAGCTAGTTATAAATTTCAAAAGTGCCTAGAGGGAACCATAATTGATATTTTACCTCCTTTTTAAAAGAAATTTAAGATGCAATAGTATTTATTCTTTCACATTTTTGGTATATTTTTTTTAGATGGCCAGTCCTGTTTTAGTCATGAGTTCATTCTTCCTCCTCATAGTTTCTCAGTGTTATATCTTTTTATTTTATTTTTTTAATATTTATTTATTTATTTATTTATTTATTTTCAGGGTTTCTCTGTGGTTTTAGAGCCTGTCCTGGAACTAGCTCTTGTAGACCAGGCTGGTCTCGAACTCACAGAGATATGCCTGCCTCTGCCTCCCAAGTGCTGGGATTAAAGGCGTGCGCCACCACCGCCCGGCCTATTATTTATTTTTTTTATTTTGATTAGCAGATGGTCTTTTATTGAAATATTTTCTCTTGCTCCTTCTTAACTTGCTGGGCATTCCACTGCACCACTGTTGATGTCATCAACGATGTCTTGAGGGTGGCGGGGTCCACATTGCAGCCTATAAACTGTGCAGAACCCAGGATTGCTTTAATAGTTCCAGAAAGTTCTGCTGACCATCTTGTTGAAAGTGCTTAATGTTCTTCTGCCTCTTTCTGTCTCTTGATGGCTCCTTGAGGGCTTTGATGATCAGGCCAGAGGGCACCACCTCAGTCTGGACCTGTCTGTCCTGGATGGTCCGTTTCACCGTAATCCTCAGACCTTTCCAGTCACTGGTTTCCTTGGCAATGCCATCACCACCTTTTTTTGGAGACAGACCCAGGGGGCCTATCTTGGGGGCCAGGGCAGATATAGCGCCGACCTCACTTCTGGTGTACCACAAGTACATGACTTTGATCTCCTTAGGGTCAAACTTGTCAGCATGGTGGAGGTGGCCGGTGTAAGATAAACCCGGATTACGGACGATTGAAGAAAGTTGCACCATAGCCTCTTCCGAATTGAAAGCTGAAAAGTGTGTTATATCTTATGTGCTATAAAATTCCTCTGTTTATACACATGGTCACACTATGTAGACTTTGCTGGCCTTGAACTCACAGAGATCTGCTTGCTTCTGCTTTCCTCTTGCCGGGATTAATGCACCACCACATTTGGCCCCAAATTTCTCCTAGTCAACAGTTCGGCAGTTTTTAGTATATTCATTGTACTGCGAAGCCATTACCATTACCTAGTTACAGAATATTTTAACCTCCCCCAAAGCATCCCATGCTCCTTAGCAGCCATTCTCTCCATGCCCCGATGGCCTTTTCTCTCCAGATTTGTATAAGCTGGATATTTCATATCATTGCAATTCTGTTACTTGTAGCTTTTGATTTCTGGCCTTCATCTTTTTCATCTGGTGTAATTTTTTTCAAGATTCAACTGTGTGGTACCAAGTGCCTTCATCTTTTTGTTTGTTTACGTGATACTAGGTTTTAGAGATAGGGTCTCACATAGTCCAGGCTTGTCTGGAACTTACTATGTACAGCAAGGGTGCCTCGAACGCGTGAGTTTTCTGGCTCTGCCTTCTGTGTGTTGGATTATAGGTGTGCACCACCACATCTGGCTTTACCCAGCTTTACGGCTGTACAATGTCCTATTCTTGATTTTGTGTATTTTGTTCATTTTCCAAATTTAGGAAATTCTGTGCTTGACACAGTGACTGATCTTGCTATGAGTATTTATGAACAAATTTTTGTGAGAACTGTCAGTTTCATGTGCATGTCACTAAGAACAAGCTTGCTTTGTCCTGTGCTCAGCGTTTGTGAATCTGAATTCTTCTCTCAAGCGGCTTAGCATGTATACTCCTTTCCATGATGTACGAGAGTCCTATTTTCTTAGCTGTCCTCGCTGTTTTCGTTCCCTTAGGAGCTGAGACGCACCCAGGGGGAACTTAAAGAGCTCCAGGCAGAGCGGCAGAGCCAGGAGGTCGTTGTGCGACAGCGGGACCAGGAATTAGAGAAGCAGCTGGCAGTGCTGAGGGCCGAGGCTGATCGAGGCCGAGACCTGGAACAACAGAACTTCCAGCTACAAAAGACCCTGCAGCAACTGCGGCAGGACTGTGAAGAGGCGTCTAAGGCAAGGGGAGTGGGCCCAGGGCTCAGAGGTGGAGGCTGAGGGGTCAGGAGGGCTGAGAAACCAGAGCCTGCAAAGCTACCTGTGATGGGTATGTACTGAGCTGTTCTGGAGGCTCGTGCGTGTGGTGAATAGCAGATTATGGCAGGGGAGGCTGCATCTACGTAGGGGTAGGGTTATGAGGAGTCCCTGGCTGGGGCTCCCCCTCTATGCCTGGCTCTTGTGAGCTTCTGGTGGGTGCTTAGGTGGCCCGTTTTCCTGGATAGGCATGTTTACCCACCTGAGCCCCACGGTCTGAGCCAGTTCTCCCACTGTCCGCAGGCTAAGCTGGCGTCAGAGGCAGAGGCCATGGTGCTGGGGCAGCGTCGGGCAACAGTGGAAACTACACTCCGGGAGACCCAAGAGGAAAACGATGAGTTCCGAAGGCGCATCCTGGGTCTGGAGCAGCAGCTGAAGGAGGCCCGAGGCCTGGCGGAGGGTGGGGAAGCAGCGGAGGCACGACTTCGGGACAAAGTGCGCCGACTGGAGGTAAGCACTCGGTCTCCTGGACCGCCCTGCACCATACCGTCAAGCCTTTTTCAGTACTCAGCCATTGGTTTTAGTGTGCCAGCATGCCCTGGGCTCCCCTTCTCAGTGTGCGGCCTTCATGGGCTGCTCCATTGCCCACACCTGTTTGTTTCCTGAAGCGACTTGGTGGTTTCAGACTTTGCACTGATATTTTTGTCTCCTGCCTCCCTTCCCTTTGCTTGTTCTGTGCTTTGATTTTTTTTGCTCGTTCCTCCAGCCTGTTTGCACTGCCTGCTCTTTGTTGTTTTTGAGACTGGGTCTCGCTATATGGCCCCACCTGGCCTGGAACTCACTATGTAGACCAGGCTGGCCTCAAACTCAGAGAGGTCTGCCTGCTTTCTCCTCACAAGCTCTGGGGTTAGAGGTGTGCCACCACAGCCAGCACTATCTTTTTCATTAGTAACTCCCCAACTTTCCCCTCCTCCTGCCTAAGTTTTGCCTTCTCTCAGCCCAACCGTCCCCTCTTCACAGGTAGAGAAACAGCAGCTAGAGGAGGCTTTGAATGCTGCCCAGGAGGAGGAGGGGAGCCTGGCAGCTGCCAAGCGGGCTCTGGAGGTCCGGCTGGAAGAGGCCCAGCGGGGGCTGGCACGCCTTGGGCAGGAACAGCAAGCACTGAACCGGGCCCTAGAGGAAGAGGGGAGGCAGCGGGAGGCTCTCCGGAAGAGCAAGGCAGAGCTGGAGGAGCAAAAGCGTTTGTTGAACAAGACTGTGGACAGACTCAACAAAGAGGTAAACACAGGTTGCCTGGACCCGTAGGAAAAGGCGTTAAGCCTGCAGAAACTAGCCCTGGAAGTGGGTAGGTTGTGTGACGTTCATTTTCCTCAAGAGAGGATTGGGCCAAATCTTCCTTTTTTTTTTTTTTTTTTTTTAAAAAAAAAGCTTATATTTAAAAAGCTTATATTATTATCTTGTTCTATTTTTTGAGAAAGGGTCTTTCTGTGTAACCCTGGCTGTCCTGGAAGTTACTATGTGGACCAGGCTGGCCTTGAACCCACAGAGATCCACCTGCCTCTGCCACCCAAGTGCTGGGATTAAGAGTGTGTGCCACCATACTTGACGCTTACTGTTATTTTAAAATTGGGTTTATATACCTGTGTCTATGTCAGGGTTTATCTTTGTGCATGTGAGTGCAGTACCCAAGGAGGTCAGAAGAGGGCAAGTCTCCATTGTGGGTGCCAGAAACTGAACTCAGATCCTCTGGAAGATCAGTGTTATTTTAACTGAGCCATCTCTCATCCCTTTTTATTTTTTTTTTTATTTTTTTATTTATATTTTATTTTTTTGTTTTTTTTTTAAATATTTATTTATTATGTATACAATATTCTATGTGTATGCCTGAAGGCCAGAAGAGGGCGCCAGACTTCTTTACAGATGGTTGTGAGCCACTATGTGGTTGCTGGGAATTGAACTCAGGACCTTTTGGAAGAGCAGGCAATGCTCTTAACCACTGAGCCATCTCTCCAGCCCTATATTTTATTTTTTTTTATGGTTTTTCGAGACAGGGTTTCTCTGTAGCTTTGGTGCCTGTCCTGGAACTAGCTCTTGTAGACCAGGCTGGCCTCGAACTCACAGAGATCCGCCTGCCTCTGCCTCCCGAGTGCTGGGATTAAAGGCGTGCGCCACCACCGCCTGGCTTTTTTTTTTCTTTTTCTTTTTTTTTTGAGACAGATCTCATGTAGCTAAAACTAGGATTGAACTGTATAGTTGTGTGCTACCATGCCCAGCCCCAATGTGATATCCCACTTACATATCAGTGGTTTTGCCCTGGGGTCTTCATTCTTGGAGTTTCCTTTAGAAGTCTCAAAGACCTAAGCATAAGAGTCATCTTATTTTTTATTTAAATTGTGGGGAGAGGAAGAAGCAAGTGAAATAAAGAAATCAAATTACTTCTGCTGGTAAGGTTCTTCCTCACAATCTTATTTTTACAAAGCAAGGTCAACTATTAGCAATGTCAACTGAGAAAAACAAACATTTTATTTTCTCTGAAAATAGTACTTAAGGGCTTGTCATAGTTCAGTAGGCAGAGTTTCTTTTTTAGTGGTATATCTTATAACCATGTCCCAGCAAGTTTGCAGAAACATGGTCATTGAAGGGTTACTTAGTATCAACCACTATTATAAGTATTAACAATGTAGGTACTGTTGTTATCCCATCTTTTTTTAAAAAATAATTTATTTACTTTTGTTTTATTTGCATTGCTGTTTTGCCCACATGTGTGTCTGTGTGAGGGTGCCAGATCTTGGAGTTACAGACATTTGTGAGCTGCCACGTGGGTGCTGGGAATTGAACCCGAGTCCTGGAAGAGCAGCCAGTGCTCTAACCACTGAGTCATCGCTCCAGCCCTGCTATCCCATCTTATAGATGAGAAAATGAGACCCGAGATAAGTGATAAAGCTATGGTCTATCCAGACATTTGTTTTTTGTTTTTAATTTTTTATTTTATGTGCATTCACGTTTTGCCTGCATGTTTGCCTGTATGAGAACAGAACTGGAACCGGAGTTATAGACAGCAGTGAGCTGCCCTGTGGGTGCTGGGAACTGAACCTGGGTCCCCTGGAGGGGCAGGCAGTGCTCTTAACCACTGAGGCATCTCTTCAGTCCCTTGTTCAGACATTTGAACACTCACCATACGAGGGATGTAGACCAGGAAAGCTGGAGAGGGCTGCCTGGCAGAGAGGAAGCTCTTAGGAGACTTCTGGGAGCTGGGACTGCACACAGGAGAGAACATTTGGTGTAGAGGTGCGGTGTGAGTAAACACTTTCCCCTGCATTTTAGCTGGAGCAGATTGGGGATGACTCCAAGCTAGCCCTGCAGCAGCTCCAGTCCCAGATGGAAGATTACAAGGAAAAGGCCCGGAGGGAAGTAGCTGATGCCCAGCGCCAGGCCAAGGATTGGGCCAGTGAGGCTGAAAAGAATTCAGGGGGGCTGAGCCGGCTTCAGGATGAGGTAGGAGCCTAAGTGACAGAAAAGTGTCCTTGGTTTGAAGGTCACTGCCCCTCAGTGAGTGCTGGGACTCAGACTTGGGTATAACCACTGGAGTGGGGGGGGGGGGTTGTTCACATGATGACAGACAGAAGGGGATGCCGCACATCAGAGTCACCTGGGAAGGTTTTTAAAAATCTTGAAATTTTTTTTTTTGCTTTTGTTTGGTTGGTTGTTTTTGTTTTTGTTTATTTGTTTGGTTTTCAAGACAGGGTTTCTCCGTATAGCTCTGACTGTCCTGGAACTCAGTCTGTAGACCAGGCTGGCCTTAAACTCACAGAGATCCGCCTGCCTCTGCCTCCCTAATGTCGGGATTAAAGGTGTGTAAGGTGTGTGCCACCACCACTTGTCCAAGATTTTTAAAAATGTTAATGTCTCAATATAATTTTTTATTACTTAGGTCATAATCTGGGACCTAGGATTTTTTTTTTTTTTTTTTTTTTTGAGATAGGGTCTCACCATGGCTAGCCTCACACTCACAGAGATCTGTTTGTCTGTCTCCTAAGTGCTAAAGGATTTAAGGCATGCACTACCATGCCTGACAGGATTGGTAACTTTTTTGTTTTTGTCTATTTTCTGTTTTTTTGAGATAGGGTTTCTCTGTAGGACAGTCCTGGCTGCCCTGGAACTTGCTTTGTAGACCAGGCTGGCCTCAAACTCCTGCTTCTGCCTCCCCAGTGCTGGCAGACTGGTGGTTTTTAAAACCTCTTTAAATAGGCACAGTTGTGCCTACTCCCCAGTAAAACTCCCAAGTGATTCCCATTTGTGCAGTGAGTTTTAAGGCAATGAGGAAAGTGAACTAGAAGTGATTGTTTCTCACCATGAGCTGGCAGCTCAGGGCAAGCGCTTTGCCACCAAGCTGTGGTCCCAGCCTGGCGCTAAAGAATGTCCGTGGTGGAGTATTTCTTCCCATGGGCAGACCGCTCCCACCTTCTACCCCTACATTTCAACTAGGCTGAGCTGTTGTGTATTGTCTTTGGACCCAGCTGCAAAGGCTGCGGCAGGCCCTGCAGACAGCCCAGGCTGAGCGGGACACAGCCCGGCTGGACAAAGAGCTGCTGGCCCAGCGACTGCAGGGGCTGGAGCAGGAGGCCGAGAACAAGAAGCGCACCCAGGATGACAAGACTCGACAACTGAAGAGCCTCGAGGTACAGGCACAGACAGGCTGGGTGGGGAGAGAGGGTGGTTTGGGGCTAGCGCGATGAATTTTGAGCAGGAAAAGGAGCCAATGTTTCCGGAGCCTTTTTCTGTGTAGATAATAAAACTCAAGAAGTTTTTTTTTAAGCTATGAACTAAATGTAGATGTTGAGAAATTTATAGATGTCATGTAAAAAAATTGGATTTCTGTCATGTTTTGCATTTGGACAGTGTTAGCATGACCCTCTTAGACCTGAGTTCTGCATGTCACTAGCTAGCTGGAGTTGAGCATGGCTTTCCTCCCTTAGAGTGAATGGTAGCCTCCAGTTTGCTGTGCTTGTGTAAGAATAATAGCAACAAGCATATAATGCACTGTGGGCGTGGCACGTAAGACTCATCCTCAGAATCTCCCTGGGAGGTAGATGGTCTCCATTTCACAGATAAGGAGACCTGAGGTGCAGAGATAAGTCACTTTCCAGTGCAGTAGGTCCTGCACCAGAACGTGGGAGGTCTGGTGTCCAGGCCTAGGAGGCTGACCCGAATCCATGCTCTTACTTCTGTATGGTACTGCTGGGCCGCCTAAATTTCCCCACACTTTGGGAATGCTGCTTCTGAGGGTTTCCATCCTGGCCTCCGCTGGGGAACAGGAGCTTTAGTTTTTCTCTAGCGTTCGCCTTCCTGGTCAGCAGAGGGCGCTGGCTCCGTGGTGGTTTTGAGCAAGCAGGAGCAAGCGGAAGGTTTCTGGAATGTGCAAGGGGAAAAATCTGTGGAACTGAAGTTTTGATGGGGGTCTTGATCTGCGTTTGGTGTCCGAGGGCCCAAAATTTGGTACAGACTTGACCTTTTATCCTTCTGCTTCAGGAGA
Source organism: Microtus oregoni (assembly GCF_018167655.1). NCBI lineage: Eukaryota > Metazoa > Chordata > Mammalia > Rodentia > Cricetidae > Microtus > Microtus oregoni. The sequence goes on along the minus strand of NW_024543830.1, from coordinate 1,702,417 downwards.
AAGTCTCACGGCTGGAGGCAGAGTTAGATGAAGAAAAGAACACGGTGGAACTGTTAACCGAGCGTGTGAACCGTGGCCGTGACCAGGTGACTACTCCCCACCGTAACACCCCAGCTCTCAAAGATAGCTCTGCTCTCCTTTCATAACCTGGGGGTTCTGGCAAGGCATCTGCTTCAGGCCTTCAGGCTCTCTGCTTGGGAAGAGGCAGACAGGAAGCCAAGAATTGGAGTCTGCGGAAAGCCCTGGTGGTCCAGGCTGCGCTGACCCTAGTGAGGACTATTTCAATTCAGGAGTCCTGGTTGTGGGATTTTGGGAGCCTTCTTTAAATTGTTCCTCCCATTTGAACAGTTAAAACCTCTTCTTTTAACCTGACACCCATCATGTCACTTTTTTGTTTGTTTTTGTTGTTTTTTGAGACAGGGTCTTTATATAGTCTGGCTGGCCTTGGAACATGCTCTGTAGCCCAGGCTGGCCTCAAACTCACAGAGATCCACCTTCCTATGCCTCCTGAGTGTTGGGATTAAAGGTGTGCGCCACCACGCACGCTTCCAAACATCACTTTAATCTATAGTATCCCACTGTTCCCCTCCATAAAACCCCTATCAATATCATAATGCAAATGCGTTCAGTCCAATTTTAAAAGTTCCTGTAGTCTTCCAGTTCCGATACTGTTCAGAAGTCCAAAGTTCAAAATCTGTTCTGAGACTCAAAGCAGTGTTTTAATTGTAAGCTCTGCACCCACATCCAGCGTCCAGGGCTCCTGGTGACATCATTTGACTCTACTGGTCTTGGACAGTCCTTGCCCCGCAGCTTTGCTGCTTGTAGCATGCATAGCCTCTCTCTTCTCCCATCAGCTCCTCTCGGCGCCTGTATCTTCCCATTGCAAATGTCCCGCATTCCCGGTGCCTGAGACATCTTAGGTTCTCCAGTGCAATTCAGACTTCACTTTCACAGATTCTGCAGTAGCCTTTTGGGAACCGCTTGCAGGAAACTGATTTTCTGGGATACAATCCAATGTGATGAGGAAGGGGCAATGACAGGTAGCTTCATGTATGATGTATGATGGCCTTTTCTAATCTAGTTAGGCCATTGAGAATAGGGTGCTGGGAATTCTAGGAGGAGAGTACTTAATTGCCTGAGAATTTGAGGGACTCGGGGTTCAGAGAGTGTCTTCCAGGGATCTGGTTCTGTTGACTTACTTTGCAGGTTTAGCTGTGATCTTCCCCGAGTCTAATTCTCCCTCATCTCTAACAGGTGGATCAGCTGAGGACTGAGCTCATGCAGGAGAGGTCTGCTCGGCAGGACTTGGAGTGTGACAAAATCTCCTTGGAGAGACAGGTGAGAAGGAGTCTGGGGATAGACTCAGGAGGCCAGACAGAGGACCATCCGGAATGCTAACCATGGGATCTTCCCATCTCTCTCAGAACAAGGACTTGAAGACCCGCTTGGCCAGCTCCGAAGGCTTCCAGAAACCCAGCGCCAGCTTCTCTCAGCTTGAGTCCCAGTATCAACTGTTACAAGAGCGGCTGCAAGCTGAGGAGAGGTGATACGAACCTGTCAGTCATCCCTCTCCCCGCCCCTTGCTCCTGATCTAGAGCAGAGTTGTGGAAATTCTGGGATGGGAATGACCCCTGGGTCTTTGGGACTTCCCTAGAATCCTCCCGACCAGCTGGTGAGGCTCTGTAACAGGAAAGTCCTCGGAGGTGGTCAGTGCTAAGTAAAGGCTTCCTTAGAGATGGGAAAGCTAGAGACCGCGCTTTCCTGTTCTTTCTTAGAGAGAAGACAGTTCTGCAGTCCACCAATCGAAAACTAGAACGGAGAGTTAAAGAGCTCTCTATTCAGATCGATGATGAGCGGCAGCATGTCAACGACCAGAAAGACCAGGTGAGGGCACGGCACCTGTGGACAGCAGCCACAGGGGTGAGGGACGGCACCTGTGGACAGCAGCCACAGGGGTGAGGGATGGCACCTGTGGACAGCAGCCACAGGGGTGAGGGATGGCACCTGTGGACAGCAGCCACAGGGGTGAGGGATGGCACCTGTGGACAGCAGCCACAGGGGTGAACGACCAGAAAGACCAGGTGAGGGCACGGCACCCTGTGGACACGCAGCCACAGGGGTAAGGGCCTGGCACCCTGTGGACACGCAGCCACAGGGGTGAGCGCATGGCACCCTGTGGACAAGCAGCCACAGGGAAATACGTTAGGTGCTCTCTTGAAGGCCACTGTCCCCATAAGTCTTCTGCATTTAGAATTAGCTTGTGTTAGGACAGAGATTAGTTTGAGAGGTCTAGCCTAGGGTAGTTATAGCCTTTGTATTGCGTGTGCTAGTTTCTCTAAGGGTTATATGTCATGAATTCACCGAATCCCCAAATAACCTTTGGGTTGTGCTTGTGTGTAGGTGTATGTGTGTATTCATGTGCACAAATGTGCACGTGTGTGGAGGCTGGAGGACAACCATGGGTGTTGTTCATCGGTCCACCTTCCATCTTTTTCTTTCTTGAAACAAAATCTATCACTGGTCTGGAACTTGCCAAATAGGTTAGGCTGGCTGGCTAGTGTGTCCTAGGGAGATTACATGACAATCTATTTCCTTTATTGGCTGAACTGTCTCCTTAGCTCCCTAACCTGCCTCTCAACAATTCCCTGAGGCTAGAGGATTTACATAAAGTCACAGCATGGGTGAGGGGGATTGTCCCTTGTCAGAACATTGCAGGGGAGGTTCCAGCCCTTGGAGTAAGCTTTCCTAAAGTGAGGACACCCTGTCCTGTTTAGCTAAGCCTGAAGGTGAAGGCTTTGAAGCGGCAGGTGGATGAAGCCGAAGAGGAAATTGAGCGGCTGGACGGCCTGAGGAAGAAGGCACAGCGTGAGCTGGAGGAACAGCATGAAGTCAATGAACAGCTCCAGGCCCGGATCAAAGCCTTGGAAAAGGAAGCCTGGTATGGCCACCTTTCTGTACCTTGCTCTGCACCATGCTCATGGGGGGTAGGGAATGGACCCTTCCAAGCCGGATAAGAAGAACTATGTAGTTCTTTATCCCTGCCTAGAAGGTAGACTAGTCAGGTCTTAGTATCTTAGCTCCCATCATTCCCTTTGTCTCCCTAGATCCCTGGTGAGGAGGGGACCGTGTGCTAGCTTTAGGTCTTAGGGTGGAAGGGTGATGGTCTCAGTCCTGCCCCTTCTCTCTCTGACTCAGGCGGAAAGCTTCCCGCTCAGCTGCTGAGGCGGCCCTCAAACAAGAGGGGCTGAGCTCTGATGAGGAATTTGACAGCGTCTACGACCCCTCATCCATTGCATCCCTGCTCACAGAGAGCAACCTGCAGACCAGCTCCTGTTAGCGCATGCTCTGTTAAGGACCATACGGGCTTGAAGCCTGTCTCAGCCACCCCTGCTCTGCTTTGCTCTGTCCTGCCTGCCTGAGTCATTTGTTTTTTTCTATGGGTGACCTGATTCAGACTTAAGACTGGGAGGGGTCAGAGTAAGGGTGATAAAACATTAGCAATGAGCTGGTGGTGGGCTTGTCCCTGCCTCTGGAAGAGTGGCTAGGCCTGCTGAGCCCTTCATGTAGGTTCTGACCTCTCTGTCATCTCCCGTACAGCGGGACTAATGGCCAACATATCCACTGAGGGGGACTGCAGAGGACAGGGAGGGATGGATATTGCCATGTATGTAAAGCTTTATTTCTTTAATATTTAACCATATGGCTCAGGGAAATACCCAATGTTCTGCTCCCTGGATCCCTGCAACCTTTATTCCTCCCACTCTGGAGCAGGGGAGGGAGCATTATGGGTAATGGACATGCAGGTGTGGCTCTACCCACTTTGGATACTTTTTGCACAGTCATGGACCCACGAGTAGTCCCTAGCATCTCTTCAGTCGCAATGGTTTTGTTCTCTCCACGTCACTGGGTCCAGGGGACCTGTCGTCTCTCCGTCTTTACCATCCCGGCCTTGCTGCTTTACTCTCAGTGCCTTAGCAGTGTGAGATGGGGATGCTGCCCTTGCCTTTCCTAAGCCTGTACTCATACCTCTCCAGAGACCAGCCTTTCCTCGCTGGGGCCAGCCTGTCCTTCCCCACAGGCTGCTCTGCCAGCCAGCTCCCGGGAGAAGGGCTTCCGAAGCCTGGGTAAGGTGGTGGGGACTGGTTCTCCTCAGGGTTCCATCTTCCTTCTCGCCCACCCCCTGTCTGGGAACCACAGGACTGTTTACACAGGTCCTAAAAGCAAACATCTAGTCTCTGTGGCCTCCTAGTGGCTTCTCTGACCAGATGTCCCCAGCCTCCATGGGAACCAACAGATCTTTGCTTTTCTCAGGAAGTGAGATTCCTGATTCAGATCTTTGCCTGGGGTTAGAAGATGACTCCCAGTAGAGATGGGAAGGGGCACTGGAGAATGTATTCCTGAGTTCTGGGGTGTGCCAAGCTCTGGTGGGTGAAGGTAATGGATGGGGATGGTTCACCTCTTATTTCCAAAGTAAGTTCTGTTCTCATCAATCACTTGTAATTTCATGAATTAAAAAAAAAATCCTGCAAATCAGATTGTCTTGGTTTATTTTAAATTAAATATTTAAATGGCATATCTATACTGAAATTCCTGTCTTTATTTTCCTGGCTAATTTGGGGGCCTACTCAAAAGTTTGTTGTTTGTTTGTTTATTTATTATTTATACAATATTCTGTGTGTATGTCTGCAGGCCAGAAGAGGGCACCAGACCTCATTACAGATGGTTGGGTTGTGAGCCACCATGTGGTTTCTGGGAATTGAACTCAAGACCTTTGGAGGAGCAGGCAATGCTCTTAACCTCTGAGCCATCTCTCCAGCCCCCAGTTTGTTGTTTTTTTTTTAACATTGTGTGTGTGTGTGTGTGTGTGTGTGTGTGTGTGTTTGGTGTGTTATAGCAGTCACGTATACATGCATGCATGCACACACACAACTGTGGAGGTCAGATAATAAATTTGAGACTCCTTTCCACAGTGTGGGTCCTGGGGATTGAACTCAAGTCGTGAGGCTTGGCAGCAGGTGCCTTTAGCTCCTAAGCAGGCCCTATTTCAAGAAGTCATTTAAACTGTACTTTAAAATGAGACTTTATTTTAGATGTCTCTCATAACTGATCAGGGATCTAGGAAACATGGACTACTTAAAAGTAGAAGTACTCTTTCTTAACAACCTCTGGGAAGAACAAGGAACGCTGCAGTGGCTACTTTCCATTGCTGTGACCAGACACCACAAGGCAACCTAGACAGAGAAGTGTTTATTTGGGCTTAGGGTTCAAGAAGGATAAGAGTGTCACCGTCATGATGGCAGGCAGTGGCAGGCAGGCAGGAAGTTGATTGCTCACATACACACAAAGGAAAGTAGAGAGCAAACTGGGAATGGTGTGGAAGTCTTTGAACTCTCAAAGCCTGCCCCAGTGATATAATTCCTCCAGAAAGACTACACTTCCTCACCCTCCCAAACAGTGCCTTCAACTGGGAACCAAGTGTCAAATGACAGCTCATGGGGGACTTTCACACCAAACCACCACAAGTGCCTTTGAGGGGTAGAGAAGAGACCAGAACCAGGTTTTTCTCTTATCCTGGGTCACTGATAGCCCCAGCTTTTATCTTTCAGGTATAGAGCTTTGCATCCATTTCTTACTATCCAGTGACTCAGTGCAATTCCAATTCACACGAAGGAGCCAGCTGTTCACCAAAACGAATGTAGTAGTTCTGCCTACTCAAGCTGGTCAGCCTTTACACACGGCCTGTCCCTCTGGATCAGTCAGTGGGATAGCCATCTACCAGCGTTCAGTCCTCAAAAGAAGCAAATGCCTCTGGTGCTGTTGAGACTCATCTTTTCTCTAGGGCGCAAATTCCTTTTAAGGCGATTTGTCCCGCCTCTCCCCACCATATTAGGGTAGCTTCTGGAAAACAAGCCCCACCCAGAGTTTAGCTGGTTTTGACTCCGGCCTGGGCGGCTTGCCAGGTAAAAGCACCTGCCAAACTGGCTTAGACTAGTCCTGGTGAGCTGGCCCTTGGTGCTTGCTACCTATTTGCCACAGAGGAAAGATTTACTCAGCTCTAAAAACCCTACAGGTTGGCTTACGTTTAGAGAGAGGAGAGACCATAGAAGCATGTGCCGGCCCCAACTCACTTTTACAGAGGGCCAGACAGATTCTTTCCCTGCACCGATCCTGGAGAGCTGAAAGGAGACAAGACTAATGAAGAATGCTGAGATTCCACCACAGACTCGTACTCACCACCTCCTCCTACCCAGCGGCCACCCTGCCTTCACTCCCAAGCCCCACCTTTTTGTAAATCTGCGATAGCGCTAGTAGGCGAGACCTGAAGCCTCTTGGCACCGCCCCCTCTCTTCCGCTCAACCCATTGACAAATACCGCGTTGGGCGTGGCCCAGCTCCAGTTCCGCCCCCGACGCGCCTATACCAGGGGGCGGTTCCGTGCGTGCCCGCCCAGTTGCCGCCGGACCTCGGAGTTGAGGACTCCCGTGCGACCTCCGCGGAAAGATGAACGGGACGCGGAACTGGTGTACCTTAGTGGACGTGCACCCGGAGGGCCAGACCGCGGTAGGTCGTCTCGCTCACCCCGCCTTCCCGCCGCGGCATCGGGCTGTCCAGTCCAGCCGCTCCCGTGCCTCACCTGACGCCCGGCTTGGTGCGGTCAGGCCGGCGTCGCCCCGTGCGCTTTCTTCCTTTGCCTTGCGGCGGACGGTGGCGTGGGAGATGCGGGACGAAACCCTGGCGGCTCCCGGACTGGGGAGTGCCTGCCCTTGGCGAGGACACTGCAGCCCCGGCCCTGGGACCGGGCGCTTTACTTAGATGTCTCGTGGGCAGCTGGATTGGGTCGTGGGAGACGCTCAAGGGACCGAATTCCTGCGCCGTTTCGGATACTGTGCCGGTCCAGGAGGGTTAGGCTTGTCCGTATGTCCCGATGACCTCAGAAGCCCTTCAAAGACTTTTATGGTGCTTCAGGTGATCCTTTAACTAGAAAAATGAGGCAGAAGGTGAAATGGTAGGGCAGGGAACTAAGAGGCGAGAGCGTGGGAGGGCCGGCTGATTTCAGGCAACTCCGGAATTGTTCAGAGATTCTACCTTTCGCTAAGAGGATGGATAGAGCTTTCCGTGTGACTGTCACCTCTTTCGAATTTATTTTTTCGTTTTGCTTTAATGATCCCCTCCCTCTTTCGACCAACCAGTAGCTTCCTGGGTTTTGCTTCCGTGTCCAATTGCCAAGCCTCGGGAGGGGATGAAAGGGATGTCTTGAGACAGACAGAGCGAGAGAGCGAGAGAGCGAGAGAGCGAGCGAGAGAGAGAGAGAGAAAGAGAGAGAGAGAGAGGCGCAGAGGTGAGCGTTCTCCAGAGCAAGCCAGTTTTCCCTGTTCCCCTATGCCCTCCCCACCCAGCACCCTCAGCTGACCGCATGATTTTTCTCTCTCCAGAGGGAAAGGCCGGTAATTTGATGCTGAATGTTTCTAGGCGTTGCTGGGGGATCCAAATACACCGTAGATCTGTGCTAATTAATTTATTTCCAAGCTATTGTGGGAGAGTGATATGAGAGCCAAGGTGATGGGGGGGGGGGTTGTGCCCCCCCATCTGATTCCTTTGCTTCTGCCTGTCTCAGCATGTCCCTGAGGCAAAGCTAACCCAGCCACAGCAGGATTATGGCTCTTCTTCAAAGGATAGTTGTAGAATAGGTGCTCATTTGAAGTTTAGAATACAGCTGATCACTGACGTCTGCTCACCGTCCCCTCGACATTTTTGCCTAGAAGTATGAATGTTTCTGCCACATTACAAGTCTTGACACTGCCCAAACCCAGCCTTTCCTTCCAGGTAAGAGATGCTGACCAAATGGAAAAAACAAAACCAACAGCCAACCAATCTCAAGTTCTCCATGCTTTTGCTGTTTTGGAATGGTTGAGTCAGGGAAAGAATGTGGAATGAAGAAGCGTGAGGGGTCATGGGCGTCTCTTTGCTTGATGTAGAAAAAGACCCACGTCCTATACAGAGAACCAGAACACAGAAGGATCTACTGCTGTCCCTTGATACTTTTGTTGCTTGTTTTGTGAGACAGAGAGCAGAGATGTAGAATAGCAAGGAATTAGTTCTGGGTCTAGGTACGTTTAGAGCTGACTAGAGAGCTTTGTATCACGGAGGAGACAGGCTAGACTCGAGACTCACTTTGCTCTAGAGCTGGGAATGAAGAAACCCTTGCCTCGATTTGCTCTTGGAGACATTCCTGGGTTCTTGAGGAGGAAGGACAGATGGTAAACAATCAATCAGTCAGGAGACAGGGTTTGTCCTGGATTCCTCGCCTCTGACTGAGCGAATCTGCAGATAGAATTTATGGCCCTGCTCAGTTCCTGGGAACCTGTCGTGGACTCATAGCATTGAACGGTGTGCTCAGTGAGGATGCAAAAGGTATGAGTAAATAAATGAGTCAATGGATGCCTGACGTATGGGTGCTGGGGTCGAACCCAGGGCTGTGGGCATGCCAGGCAAGCATTCGACTAACTGACCCCACCCCCATCAGGAAAACAGGCCTCCAGGATTTGGGAGTGTAGACATTTGGAGTCAGAATCCTGGGACCATGTGTCTCCCATGCTTCACACTTTGATGAGAAAGTACAGTTAACACACTGTAGTGCTGTTCTGGCTGGACATTTGTAAAGGCACAGTCTTTCAGAGCCTTTAGCCGCTAGTGGGTCTGAAATCAACATAGTGGGGCAGAAAGCTTTTGAGCTTCCGTCCATTCCGGCACTGTACCCCACCTATGTGTTTTTGGGAGTGCCTTTCTCTTTCTTAATAAGCTGTCTATATTCCTGTCACTAAGCAAACAAACAAGAACATAGAGGTAAGGCTGGGCATTGTGGTACATGCATTTAATCTTGGAACTTGAAGACAGAAATAGATGGACCTCTGGGAATTTGAGGCCTGGTCTACATAGTGAATCAGGCTAGTTATGACTGCATAGCTTGCAAGACCTTGTCTCAAAACAAAACAAAAAAAAATATATAGTGGAAGAGAAGCAGCATTAAAAAAAAAAAAAGGAGCTTACATCCCTAGAGTGTTGTTGGCAAGAGTAGTCTTTGGACAAAAATGTTGCTTCAGTTACATGTGTGTCTGAAGGGATTAAAGGTGCAGCCCACTGTGTCTGTCAGGTTATAAATATATTTTGATGTTAAAAATGTTTGTTTGAAAGTGTCCTTGGTAAATTATATTGGCATAGAAAGTACAAATGAATACCAAACTCATTAGACATTTCCACTGCCTTCCTTTGCTTATAGTAAACAATACAGTGACCTAGCTACTTTGAGATGAACTTATTAGGAGAGAAGGAACGGTGCACAGAGGTAAAGGAGAGCTTAGAAAGTCCTAGCGAAGGGATTCCTGGACAGGAACACGGATGCTTTCTTCTTCTGGGTGGTTCCAGCTGTCTTAGGCCCTTCTGCCATTCTTCTGAGATCCAGGGAGCCATTGTTTCCTGGCATTCTCCCTAACTAGGACAGAGCAGGGCTCCTGGGCTGGCAGCTTTACAAGATTGCCCAGTGAAGGATGGGGTGCAAAACCCACATGCTGTCACCAGTGGAGGACATGGAGGCTGCGTGTAAAGAACGTGTTCGTGCCTTAGACCCGGCACGGGTGCCTGCCTACCTTCCTCCCTCCGTCCCTGCTGTCTCCCTCACTCCCTCCCTCTCTTTGACTTTTTTATATTTTTAGTTTGCAGGCCTAGTCTTTAACAGCTGAGCCATCTCTCCAGCCCCCCCTCCCCCCCGACCTTTTAAATGAAAAGACTATGCGGGATAGAGAGATGGCTTCGTAGTTCAGGGCTCTAGTTGATTTGATTCTCAACACCCATGTAGTGCGTGACTTACCACTACCCACAACTTCAGTTCCAGGGGATCACGTGCCCTTTTCTAATGGGCACCAGGCATGTGTGATTTACATACATACATGAAGGAAAACATTTATACATATAAAATCAATAAATAACATTTAAAGAATATCTTCCTTTTTTTTTTTTTTTTTTTTTTTTTGGTTTCTGGCATTTTGAGGCAAGGTCTCATGCAACCCTAAGCTAACATGAAAGTTCCTGGTCCTCCTGTGTCCACCTCCCAAGTGCTGGGGTTTTAGCCTGCTCTTGTATGTGATTTATAAAATGAAACTAATATCAGATGGGTTTTGAAAAAATACAGTTGTTCTCTACTTTAAGTTCTGCTGCATGGAAAGTGGCCACTTTCAACTCTTACCTGTTTTGTCTGGTGCGAACCTCTGTTTCTAAATAAAATGCTTATAGTAATTTTTTTCTGTTTTGAAAATTACGTTCATTCGTTTGCTTGGGCAGGGGTGGGAATCTGCCATGGCACATGTATGGAGGTCAGGAGACAGGGAAATCAGTTCTCTCCTGCCATGCGGGTCTTGTCAGGTTCCGCATCAGACACCTCTTTGCTAAGCCATTTAGTTAGCTCCTTTTCCTCTTCTTCCTCCCTCCCCCTTTCCTCAGAGTTGCTTGTACTTGGGGTGTCCTCAAGCCCAGTAGTGATGTCTTTAAACTTCTGACCTTCCTTCTTGCCTTCACCTCCTGGATGCTAAGGTTACGATCATTTGACAACATGCCCGATTTATGTGGTGCGGGGGGTCAAAACCAGGACTTTGGACATGCCAGGCAAGCTTTCTTCTAGTTGAGCTACACCCCCAGCCCAACCACCCCCAATACCCACCGAGAAAACACTAGAGGTACAGAGAATTGAACCTGGGGCCTCGTGAGCACTAAGCAAGTGCTCCACCACAGAGCTGTGCCTCCTGGTTTTGTTTGTTTTCTATCAGTTTTAAATACCTGTTGACTTGTAGGAATTATAAGGAGGTTAATAGTCTCCTATTTTTTAGACAGCCCTTTCTTGTGATTGCAGTGTAACCACAGTTTTTAGTTAACCTGTGATTTCTATTAATAGCATTGCAGTTAAGAGCGTGGCTCTGGGGCTGCTGGATTGCTTGCCTGGCATGCACAAGGCCCTGGATCGGCTCACCAGCGCTATACAAACTGGGTGTAGTGCACATGCTTATAATCCCAGCACTCAGAAAATTAGTCAGGGAGATGAGAAGTACAAGGTCATTTTTGGTACATAGGGAGTTCAAGGCCAGCCTGGGATACATGAGAACTTGTCTCAAAGTAAACAAATAATTAATAATTTAAAAAGTTTTTTGTTTTAAAAGAAAGGCAGCATAACTTTGTAAGTCTGACTAAGTACTTTGGTAATTAATTTCTTCATTCTCAGTTTCCTAATATGTAAGAAGAGACAGCAATTGTACCTTCTCATAAGATCATTATGGGGATTAAGTAAGATAACGTGTATGAAACATTAAAGACAGCGCTTGGCACGTGGTAAGCGGTCAGATGTTAGCTCTTATTTTGTGTTTGCCACTGGTGTGGACTGAATTGTTTTAACTGCACCTGGGCACCCAAGCCTAGGGATGGAGGAACTAGGATTGTGTGTATCTATGTGTGAGTGCAGGTATACATAGAGGCCAGATGCTAACATCAGGATTTCTTTCTCAGTCTCTGGGGATCTGTACTCTGCTTGTACAGCAAGCATTTCACCCATGGAACCATCTCCACTTCTTCCGCTCCACTCCCTTTTTGAGGCAGGGTCTCATACTGTACCCAGGCTGACCTAGAACTAAGGTAGCCCAGGATGGCCTCAGATTTGCTGTGGTCCTCCTGCCTCACTCTCCAAAGTGCTATGATTGAAAGCATGTTCCACTACACCTTGTCTGACTTTGGTCAAGTTTTCATCTCTTCATATAGGCATGTGCTTCTTCTTCATTTTTTTTTCAAGATTTTTATTATTGTGTATATAGTGTTCTGTCTGCATGTGTGCCTGGCGCATACCAGAAGAGGGCACCAGATCTCATTATAGATGGTTGTGAGTCACCATATAGTTGCTGGGAATTGAACTCAGGACCTCTGGAAGAGCAGCTAGTGCTCTTAACCGCTGAGCCATCTCTCCAGCCCTGTTTTTGTTTTTTTGAGACAGGATTTCTATGTAGCCCTTGCTGTCTTGGAACTCACTCTGTACACCAGGCTGGTCTCAAACTTAGAGATCCACCTGCCTCTGCCTCCCGGGTTCTAGGATTAAAGGTGTGCACAGCCACATTTGCTTATTCTTACCTGTTCCTTTCCCTTTCCTTGATGTTCCAGGTCTCTGCCAGTGTAGAGAGCCAAGAGTAGGAGGGAGACCGGGTGACCCAAGGTGGAGAGCTGAGTGACTTTTGCGAGTCAGCAGGGCTGGGCCTTCATAGTGGTATTGAGAGTTAATGGCCCTTTTCATTTTTCCATTTCTCGTGGCCAAAGGAGCTGGTGAACTCTGGGCTATTTTTTTTTTTATCTCTGTGTTACCCTTCCTTATATACTGTGCTTTCCCCTAACCTTCTCCCTCCCTTCTTCCTTTCTTCTTTCCTTCCTTCTTTATTTCTTTTCTTGTTTTGACACAGGCTCTCTTTCTTTCTAGCCCTGACTGTCCTAGAACTTGCTCTGTAGACCAGACTAGCCTTTAACCCACAGAGATCTGTTGCGAATTAGGTCGGTACAATAAATAACCAGGCCAGCTCAAGAATAACAATTATATTTTAATGGTTATAAGGGGAAACTCACGCTACAAGAGTGGGAGGTCCGACTTCCTATCTGTCTGGCGGGAGCCGCGCAGAGAGAGAATGCGCACCTGTGTCCTCCCAGTTTTTCCTTCCTGGGCTCCAGAGTTAAAGGCCTATGCTACCACACTTGAGGGGTTTTTTTGGTCTTGGAAAGATTTGGAACTTGTTTATCTGCTGTAGGATGAACCTTTGTTTTTACTGTCTATTAGATGCTTCCTGTAAGACTTCAGAAGCCAAAATTGTTTAATGATTGGGCCTACTTCTTCTTTAGTCAATGCTTGAACTGTAAGAGATGGCTCAGAGTTAAGAGCACTGGCCCCTCTTAATAGATGACCTGGGTTCAGTTCCCAGCACCCACAGGGCAGCTCACTATTACCCGTAACTGCAGCTCCAGGGGATCTGATGCCCTCCTCTGGCCTCTGTGGGCACCAGGTGCTTGTGTGGTACGCAAATATCCATGTAGGTAAAATACTCATGTACGTGACACAAAGATAAATATTTTTAAAATTGGGGTGTGGTTTATTGTAAGCGAACCATGAATTTTAACCATTTTATAAACTTTATTAAAACCATCATGCCAACGGTTCACCAGTTTAAGGTATATAGTTCTGTGGTTTTGGTGTATTCAGAGATACACGATCATTGCTGGACCACTTTTGGAGCCTTTTGCTCACTTCATAATGAAATCTTTATTTATTGGCAGCCACTCACTCCCCATTCCTCTGAGTCTCCCCAACCCCAGGCAACTACTAGTCTGTTTGCCTATGAATTTCTTATTCATTTTTACATTTCCCATAAATGAAGTCATGCAGTCTGTGGGCCTTCTGACTGTCTTTCAAGTTGTGTGCTGCTGAAAGGCTCGTACACATACGACACTGACTGATGCTCCATGTTAACTCTGGTATCCTGTGGCGTGTTCATCATAGGATAAATGGCGGACCTCTGGGTTCTTTCTAGTCTTCGGCTGTTGTAAGTATTGGTGCTAGGGAGTTTTATAACTTTATGTAGACTTATTTTCCTTTTATACCTGGGAATGGAATTGTTTGAGTATTCTTATTTTCAAAGAGGATTGAGAGGCCAGGGGCATGGCTTTGTTGTTAGAGTGCTCACCCAGCGTGAAGTCCCTGAGTTCAGTTCCCAGAACCACATAAACGTGCCATGGTGGCCCAGCACTGGGGAGGTTAGATTAGAAGGCAGATTAGAAGTTCATCCTGGGCTACATAGTGAGTTTGAAGCCACTTAAGATCTGTGCTCATTGGTGCTTTCTCCAATGGGACGAATTTTGAAATGCTGAAAGTCCTGTCTCTGTGACACCTGGGTGGGGAAGAAACTCTTGGGTGGAGGAATCTTTCAAGTTTGAGGACTATTTCTTCCGGCCCCTGCCCCTGCCCCAGACTCCAGTGTGAGTTTCTCCTCACACCATTTCCTACTCCTTTTGCTGCCCGCTGTACCTTTTCAGTGAGTCCCCAAGCCCGACAAGGATTCGGGGAGAGCTTGGCTTTCTTGCCTGGTTTGGGAGGGGAAGATGTGAGAGAGGAAGGTTACTTAACCAGTAGGCATGTGGCACCAACCTTGCCCGCATTTCTCCGGGGTGGAGCGTGCACCAGATGGTTTCGGTTCCAGGGCTAGTGCTCCGATCGGGTGGGACAAGCTTCCCCGCCTGCTGGTAATTATGGCATGTGCCTCTTTGGGTCACGGTGCAGTCTTGTGAAACACCTGTTTCTTAGGGGTGGCAGGCTTCGTTGGGAGAATGGATGTGTGCCAGGAAGACTTGGCCCAGATTTAAGGCTGGGCAGCAGAAGCAGGAAGAGAGGAGAATGTGGGGTGGGTAGAGCAGGGTGGAGATGATGAATGAAAGAAGCCTGTGAGAGCAGGAAACCAATCACAAGCAAGGCGTCCAGACCAGGGAAGCCTCAGCCTTTGGTATCCGGTCTGGGGAGTCCCCCTTTACCCGGCCTGGCTGCACTTGAGGCAGGTGTCCCATACTGTCACTGCCAGGCACCGGTGTGGGGCTGCAGATCATGAGAAATGTGTTGCTCCAAGTGTCCTCATTTTCTTTCCCCAGTCAGGTGAGTCCCATTGTGGCGCTTGTCCAGTCCATGCTGTGGGTAGGCTGCCAGATGAGAGGTGCTCCCCTCCTGTTTTGTTGGTTTACCTGTGAGGAGGAGGGAAGGGAGTCTGTCTCCTGGAGGACTAGGCACACCAAGCCTACTCACCCAGTGAATTGGCGACCTTCCCTGAGAGAGTGTGGGCACCCAGCCATCCCATTCCATCCCGTCCTCTTCCCTCTTCCCTCTTCCCTCTTGTTGGCCTCTCAGGAGCCAGTGTTAGGAGAAGGTGGCATTCTCAGTTTTCGGGTGGACATAAGCTGGACAATCCACAGATGGGGATAGCAGTGGCTAAGATGGCCGCTGCAGCAGCAGCTTGTGAGATTACATCAGCCTGCAGGAGTTGGGTACAAGGTGAAGGTGACTTCGAGGTTTTCAGCTCAGAGACCATTTCTGTTTCCCTTCCCTTTCTGACCCAGGCATTTTACCCTGGACCTCCCCACTCCCAGAACTAGTGGCTCCGTAGCCGCCTGAAGAGTGGGTTCTAGGAAAGCAGGCTGTTCCCATGGATCTTTTCCCACTCAGTAAGCTTGTGGTGTGAGAACCCCTGGGGCCCCCCCTGTTTATCTCCTATCACCTCTCTGAGCCTCTTGATCTGCTAAGCCCTTAGCTATGTGTTTACCCCCTCCCTGCTCTGAGGAGTGAGTCACACCGCAGGTTTGTTTGAACAGGGCTCAGAGGCTGTTGTAATTGGAGGTCGCTGGGCTTCTCCGGAAAGTGTTTATGAGGTTAGAGGCCTGCTCACCTTATGATTAGTCCTGCTTTTGCCCCTCGAGAAGACTCCCAATTCCCCTGTAGCCTTGCAGAGGCCCCAGAGGGGACCATCCTCCATCCTACCCAACACTTTGGGGTGGTTTCTAAAGGTCTTTTCTGCCTGAACGCAGCCCTGTGGTCACTGTAGTTCCAGAGGACAGCTGTTCTCAGCAAGCAGAGAGGAGCCCTAGGGTTTCCATCCTTGGCACTGTTTTGGAGTTGTGGGATGAGGTCTGTGGCTCTGTAGCGTCCGCAGAGAACCCTGGGCCTCTCCCTCCAGGATTGTGTAGACCGTCTGTTAGATGCCCTCCTCCCTTGACTGCTTGGGTACCGTGCTGCCTCCATACACTGAGTGCCTGTGCATTGCCCTCACACAGCTCCTACTCTGCCCAAACTGAGCAGCGTGGGTATGGTCACCTGCGGTCTACAGACTGTAATCAGGGTCCAGAGAGCGAGCGCTTGCAGGATGAGCGGACGCCAGATGGGATTCACATGGCTCAATTCTAACTAGCCTTAGGACCTTGCTTCCCTTCTCCTCACTATAATTTTACTATGGGGGTGTTAGGCAACATTTCCACAGAGGGGTTGGGGAGATGGCTCAGGCAGTAAATTGCTTGCTGGGCACAATGAGGACCTGGTGGCGGGGTCCTTGAAATCCCCATGCTGGGAGGGAGAGACAGAAGGGTTCCTACACTTCACTGGTCAGCAGTCTGGCCTACTCTGTGAGATCCAGGTCAAGGACAGACCCTGTCTAGAAAGAATAATGGCTACTGAGGAGTGACACCTGAGGTTGACCTTCAGCCTCCATGCTCACCTACGCGAACACACACAATAGACGCGCACACATGTAAACCCAAAACCACAGAAATATATGGGGGAAAAGGCCCTCGTGCCCCTCCCCCACTCTCCTTTCCCTTCCAGGGTCTCATAGTCCAGGCTAGCCTCAAACTTGTGTGTAGTCAGGATGACCTTGAGCCTCTGCTCCTCCTCGCCCCCCCCCCCCACTGTGTGTGTTCAGAACAAATGTGTGTTTGCTTAGAACGAATGCCGTGTGGCCTCTTGGTTAGAAGCCCAGACAGGAGCCTCAGGTCTTGGGATTTGTCTCTGAGTAGTTGCATGACGAGACTCTTCACTTGTGAACCTGTTTGTAAAATTGGAACCGTGGTGCCTACTGCATGCTGTTGTTAGGCTTAAATGAGTTAGCACATGTAAAGTCCTTGGCCTAGAGCCCAGTAGGGTCCCACTCATAGTAATTGCTGTGTGTAGGAGTTGACAATTACTGTGTGTTCGTGTACTTAAATGAAAAGCCATGTTTTGTGAATTAGTGTCTATTTTTTTTTCTTTTTAATTTAAGAGCCCAAGCTTCCTTGAACACACTGTATAGCCCAGGCTGGATTTAAATTCTTGTTAGTCTCTCAAGGGTTAGGGAATCTGTCGTAGTTGGGGTTTTATTTGCTGTGAGACATCATGACCACGGCACCTCTTAGAAAGGAAAACATTTAACTGGGGCTTGCTTACAGTTCAGAGGTTCAGACATGGTGCTGGAGAGGGAGCTGAGAGTTCTGTTGATCTGCAGGCAGCAGGAGAACCACACTGGGCGTAGCTTGAGCATAGGAGACCTCAAAGCCTACTTCCTCCAACAAGACCACACCTCCTAATAGTGCTCTTTCCCTCTGGACCAAGCATTCAGACACTGTGGGAATCATACTTATTCAGACCATCACAGGATCATAAGTGTGAACTGCTTTGTGGCCTTTTTGTAGTTTAACATTTTCTAAAATTTTTATTTTATTTTATGTAGGTAGGTGTTTTGCCTTATGTGTAGACTGTGTACCACATGCTTGCAGTACCTATGGAGGTCAGAAGAGGGCGTCGGATGTCCTGGAAGTGAGGTTATAGACATTTGTGAGCCCCTCTGAGGGTGCTGGGAACTGAACCAGGAGCAGCCAGTGCTCTAACCTCTGAGCCACCTCTCTAGCATGCCCCTTCCCATGTACTTTGAGTCTCATTATGTAGCCAGGCTGGCCCTGACCCCGCTGCTTTTCTGGCTTGCAGGTGTGCCCAACTGAGCATCCTTTGTATATCCACGGGCCGTTTTCTTCTTAGGCCCGCCTTCCTGGGCTGTTGCTGATCTTTCTCATGATACTCCTCCGCCATTCTCTGTTGACTTTGTCTAGTGTGCCTGACTGCTTTTTCCAGATCAGAGAGTCTGGCCAGGTTGTGGTGGCGAACACTTTTAATCCCAGCACTCAAAAAGCAGAGGCAGGTGGATCTCAGAGTTCAAGGCCAGCCTGGTTTATAGAGTGAGTTCCAAGACAGGCAGGGCTCCACAGAGAAACTCTGTTAGGGGTGAGGGTGAAGGTAAGGGGTCTGTGTTTCTCAAAAGAAAGAGACTTGGGAAGATCCCTGGCTGGATCACCTGAATTCTCTCAATGTGTCTTCACATCAGGTACTCTGAGCCGGTCACTGCCTAATCAGCTGTTCATGTATTCAAGGTCTCTGAGAGAAGAGGAGCAAAGGAAAGGGTATAAAAGGGTTATATAAATAAGACCTAACATGGTCTTCCCCCACTCTTTTATTATGTTTTCTTTTTATTTGATGTGCATTGGTGTTTTGTCTGCATGAATGTCTGTGTGAGGGTGTCAGTTTCCCCCGGAACTGGACTTATAGACAGTTATGAGCTGCCATGTAGGTGCTGGGAATTTAACTGTGTCCTCTGGAAGAGCAGCCAATGCTCTAACCTCTGAGCCATCCATCTCTCCAGCCTTCTCCCCCTACTTTCAAGCCCCCCATCCTGCAGATGAGTGAACCTGAGTAATACTGCCTGCTGCCTGGTGGATTGCTGACTGATCTTGTGGTTGCAGGGCGTTCATGAGCGCAAAGGCCTTGTCGTGTCCTGAAGACAGCACCTCACAGCTTCCTCCCAGTCCTGGTGCTACATTCTGCTGCCCCTTCTGTGGTTATTTTATTCTAAATTTATATTTTATTTTATTTTTGGTTTTTCAAGACAGGGTTTCTCTGTAGTTTTGGAGTCTCTCCTGGAACTAGCTCTTGTAGACCAGGCTGGCCTCAAACTCAGAGAGATCCACCTGCCTCTGTCTCCTGAGTGCTGGGATTAAAGGCATGTGCTACCACCACCCAGTTTATTTTAATTTTTGAGACAAGGTTTTACTCTACAGCTTTGGATGGCCTGGAACGCTCACTTTAAACTCACAGAGATCTGTTTGCCTCTGTTTCCTGAGTACTGGGATTCCAGCCGGTACCTAGTCTAGAAAGATGGCTCTGTAGTTAGGAGCACTTCTAGAGGACCTGGGCTTGATTCTTATCATCCACATAGCCGCTCGCCAGCCTCTGTAATTACAGTTCCAGAGGATCTGACACCCTTTTCTGGCCTGCTTGGGCACTGCATACAGATGATATACTTGCATACATGTAGGCAAAACACTCATCCATAACATTAAATAAAAATTAAAAATGATTAAAAATAAAAATGTAGGCCAGGCAGTGCTAATGCATGCCTTTTTTCTCAGCACTTGGGGTGGAGGGGGAAGGGCAGAAGCAGGAGAACCTCTGAGTTTGAGGACAGCCTGGTTTACAGAGCGAATTCCAGGGCAGCCAGGGCCACACAGAGAAACCCTGTCTCTAAAAAACAAAACAAAAGTTAAAGACATACGCCATCTCACCCAGCCTATTAATTAATTTTATTTTATTTTAAAGACAGGGTCTCATGTGGCCCAGCTGGGCCTTGGGTTTACTGTGTAGTTGACCTTGAACTTCTAATCTTACTCTGTTCAGCCCCCCAAATGCTGGAGTTACAAGTGTGCACCTTTACACCTGGTGTATATGGTGCTGGGAATCGAACCCGGGGCCTTGTGCATGGTAGGCAAGCATTCTGCCAACTGAAATATAACCCTAACTTTCAAGTTGATCCTTGAAGGCTGAGTAGGAATTCTCCAAAGAGATTGAAGTGGGGTGGGGTATCGTTGCAACTGTCCCAAATGCTATTCCTTTTCTCTAAGGAGATGTAAGAGTGACCCAGGGACTGTTACAGATCATTTTGATCTATCAAATAAAGATTTCTTTATGGCTTACTTACTTTATATCATGCATATGTGTTTTGACTGTGCGTGCTTATGTATGTGTATGTGTATATATATGTATATATGTACGTATGTGTATGTATTGCACCATGTATCTGAATGACTACCATGGAGGCCAGAAGAAGGCCTTGGATCCCTGGAACTAGAGTTATGTACGAGTGGTTGTGAGCTGCCATGTGCGTGCTAAGAACCAAACCAGTGCTCTTAATCACTGAGCCTTCTCTCCAGCCCCAATATTTTCTTAAAAAAAAAAACAAACCTGTTTGTGTTTATGTGTGTGTGTGTGAGAGAGAGAGAGACAGAGATGGAGAATAAGCTGTAAACTGACAACCTACATAGGGGTTGGTCTGAATAAATTAGTCTATCCATTAAATAGAGTGTTAGTGAGCATTAAATACAGTTTTGGCTGAGGCAACAGGACTACAAGTTCAAAGACAGGGTAGGCCACCAGGTGAGATCCTGCCTTAAAAAAATAGATGATGGGGGGCTGGAGAGATGGCTCAGCAATTAAGATCACTGACTGCTCTCCCGGAGGACCTGGGTTCAATCCCCATCACCCACATGGCAGCTCACAACTGTCTGTAACTCTAAGATCTGACACCCTCACAGAGACATACACGCAGGCAAAACCCCAATGCACATAAAATAAAAATAAATATAAAAAATAGATAGGATTCCCTATCCGTATACCTCAGCTCAGACCCCAGTACACTGTATTGCAGGATACGGGCGTGGAAACCACCTGAGCTTTCCCTGCTCACACATTGCCCAGCTTACATGGATGTTCTTAAAGTGAATATAAAGCCAGGCGGTGGTGGCGCACATCTTTAATCCCAGCACTTGGGAGGCAGAGGTAGGTGAATCTCTGTGAGTTCGAGGCCAGCCTGGTCTACAAGAGCTAGTTCCAGGACAGGCTCTAAAGCTACAGAGAAACCCTGTCTTGAAAAACCAAAAAAAAAAAAAAAAAAAAAAAAAAAAGGGAATTCAAAGATTTAAAACTCTTGAATTGTATAATTGTGTAGGGTTTTCTGGGTCAAGAAAATAGTGAACCATTTTCATAGGTCACCTCAGGCTGCTTACAGGGAGAGGGTGTCTTCGTTTCTTTCCTGTTCATTCGAGAATATTACATAAATGGAGTTGTATGGCGTCTACCTTTTTTAAAAAAAATATTTATTATTATTTATACAATATTCTGTCTGTGCGTATGTCTGCAGGACAGAAGAGGGCACCAGACCTCATTACAGATGGTTGTGAGCCACCATGTGGTTGCCGGGAATTGAACTCAGGACCTTTGGAAGAGCAGGCAATGCTCTTAACCACTGAGCAATCTCTCCGGCCCAGCATCTACCTTTTTATTGTTTTTGTTCCTACTCATAATTCTCTGGAGATTGCTAGTATAGGTATCAGTACTTGTCCCCTTTTATTGCGAAGTAATGTTCTAATTTAATAGATTTACAAAATTAGCAGTTCACAGCAGTTAGAACACTGGCTGCTCTTCCAGAGGACCTGGGTTTGATTCCCAGCACCTACATGGTGGCTCTCAATCACCTGTAAGTCCTGTTCACGGAGACCCAACAGCCTCTCTGGCCTCCTTGGTCACTGGGCATGCACATGGTGCACAGATGTAGGCAGGTAGGACACCCATACCCATAACTTAAGTTTTTTTTAATAAGCAAAAACCCACCAAATGTAACAATTTGCCTGTTGAAGGGAGGCTTTGGGGAGTGGGTGATGCTGGAGATTGGATGCAAGGCCTTGACCATGCCAGACAAGATCTTCCATAACTCTTAAGGATTTTTCCCTTGTTATATTGAGACACAGTCTTATTGTAGTCCAGGCTGGCCTTGAACTTGAGATTTTTGTATGAGTCTGTGCACAGATATGCCACAGTGTATGCAAATACAGAGATCAGCTTGCTAGAGTGGTTTCTTTGTCTCTACCACGTGAGTGCTGGGGACTGAACTCGGGCCTTCAGGCTTGGCAGCAAGCACCCTTACTCCTGAGCCACCTCACGGGCCCTGATCCGATTTTAGTATATGTACTGTCAAAATGGGTGCTATTTCAGTAATTCTGGCGGGTATGTAGTGGTGCTCAGTGTGATCTTAATTTACATGTGCTTACAATTATTTATATGTACTTATTTACCATCTGTATCCCTTCATTAGTAAAATGCCTCTTCATGTTCTTGTCCTGCCTATAACAAAATATTAGAGAATAAATTATATTTGTGAAAGATACTGGTGTCCGTAAGTCGTCCTGTGTTGTGTGTTTGTATCCCCCCCTCCCCATGCACACAGGCACATCGATTTCTGTCTTTGTCTGTACTCGGTTACACTAGCTTCATCAAGTGAGCAGTGCTGTGGGAGCTCCTTCCCCTCCTTCAGCCAATAGCCTTTAAGATTCCTGTCAGAGAGCAAGGGCATGCTTTACGGCTGCATTTACAGTATAAGAGACACGCCCACGTGGACTGGTATCTTAAAGGCTATTGGCTGAAGGAGCAGAAGGAGCTCCCACAGCAGAACAGTCTTCCATTCTCTGGGTGAGATTGCATAGACCTGGCACTGCCTCTCCAGTCCATGAGCTGATTCAGTGGAGCCGTCCAGGCCTGGAGAGTTCAGACTATAAACCTGATTTCCTTATGAGCTACAGTCTCCATTCATTTGGGAGTGAGTGACTTGTAGTGATAGATGTTCTTTTTCTCTATTTTAGGAATTGGTCTATTTATTATAAATGATCAAATTTATATTTAGAGTTGTTCATAGTATTAGTTTTTTCTTTTGATAGCTATGGGGATTTTAGGGATATCTGTTTCATTATCTTTTGGTAGGGGGTCGTTTGAAACAAGATTTTACTGTGTAGCCCAGGGTGGAGCTTGTGATCCTCTTGCCTCTACTTCTCGGGTGCTAGGATTACAGGTGTCCGCAACCCTACCAGGTCTTATGAAGTGTTGAAAACTGACTTGGAACTTCATCCATCCTAGTCAGCATCCTACCAAGGTGGCTTCTTCTCCAGCACATAAGTACCATAGTGTTGTTGTTCTCATTGTTTTGGGCTTCTTTGAAACAAGGCTTCTCTGTGTATCCCTGGCTATCGTAGAACTCACTTCGAAGACCAGGCTGGCCTCAAATTCAGAGATCTTCTTGCCTCTGCCTCCTGAGTGCTGGGACCAAAGGCATATGCCACCATTGCCTGGCATAATCTAGACAGTTTCTCAGTGAGCCTCCTTTCCTAGGTGATTCTGGATTGTGTCAAGCTGATTAGACCCTAATTAGAACCATCACAGTTTACAGTCCACTCTCCTCCTTACTAACTGCTAAGATTAACATGTACCTAACAATTGTCTTAATTTTCTTGACTAAGATTGGTGGTGCATGCCTCTAATCCTAGTACAAAGACAGGCAGATCTCTGAGGCCAAGACCAGCTTGGTCTATGTTACATAATGAGAACTAGTCTCAAAAAGGTATGTGCCACCACACCTAACATACCTTTTTTATTTTTATTTTTATTTTATTTATTTATTTATTTATTTATTTATTTTTTGGTTTTTCGAGACAGGGTTTCTCTGTGGTTTTGGAGCTTCTCCTGGAACTAGCTCTTGTAGACCAGGCTGGTCTCGAACTCACAGAGATCCGCCTGCCTCTGCCTCCCGAGTGCTGGGATTAAAGGCGTGCGCCACCACCGCCCGGCTTACATACCTTTTTTAAAAGAACAGATAAAATTGTATTATTTGAAGTATGTGTTTAGTGTGGAACAATGCGATCTAGCTAAGCAGCATATGCATGGCTTCACACAGTTACCATTTTTGTGGTGAGAGTGGGCAGGGAGGCAGGAGAGATGCTCAGAGTCTAAGAGCACTGACTGCTTTGGTTCCCACCACCCACATGGAGACTCAACTGTCTGTAACTCCAGTTCCGATGATTTGGTGCCCTCTTCTGGCCCTCAAGGGCATTGCACACAAATGCTGCACTTCCATATCTGCAAGAAAAGCACTTATTCATATAAAATAAAAATGAAGAAATCCTTTCTAAGCAAACAGACTTCTGGGGCTGGGGTAAAGTGCAATCTTGAGGACCCGAGTTTGACTCTTGGTGGCAGCACGTGCCTGTAATCTCAGTACTAGGACAGAGACAGGAGGATGTGGGAGCGCTTTGCTGGCTTTCCAGCCTAGCCAAATTGGTGAGCTCAGGTTCAGTGAGTAACTTTGTCTCAAGAAATAAAGTGGAAATGGGAGGCGGTGGCGGGGAGGAGGCAGAAATCTTTAATAAATAAATTAATTAATTAAAAAAAGAAATAAAGTGGATTTAGGCAGACCCCTGTGAGTTCAAGAACAGCCCGCTCTAAATAGTGAGTTTCAAGACAGCCAGAGCTATGTAGTAAGACCTTGCCAGACGGGAGGAAGCGAGGAAAATACCTGATGTTAACCCTGGGCTTCGACCTGCACACACACAACACTATAATCTACACTCTTAATCTTTTTTTTCCATTTATCATGGTCACCAGGCTTGGTGGCAAATGGCCTTTACTTGCAGAGCCGTCTTGATGTGTCTGCTTCTTTGTTGTTTTTCATATTGGTTTAATTTATTTATTTTGAGACAGGGTCTTACCCTCTACCTCTGTGGCCTGAAGCTTGCTATGTAGACCAGTCTGGCCTCAAACGCAGATCTAGCTGTTTGTGCCTTCTGGCACTAGCTCAAGGTCACTTTCCTCCTTGGGATGCCCAGCACCCCCATCTTCTCTTGGGGTCTGTGGTGTAGCTGGGTGGAGTCTAACATGGGCAAGTAGCCTGGGTTCCATCCCAGCACTGCAAGAAAATCAGAAAGGAAGAGAATAGGAGTTTCCATCTCTATTCTCCACCCTCACGCTGTCTCCCTCTGACTGTCAGCCCCTTGTCTTTCCCCATTTGAACTGAGGCCCAGAGTGGCTAAGTCCCCATGCATCCTAAATTTCTAGCCGCCTGCTTTTCTCTCACTTTTGTTTTCCTCTCTGAGGTTTTTAGTTGTCCTCACAGGTGTTTAATCCATCCTGAGTTAGCAAAGTCGCCTTCGTCCTTTGAAATTACTGTGATCTCAGAGTAAATGCCTGTTATCTTGCCTTCTGTAATTTGGATCATTTCCATATGGCTAATAGAGGCTTGGTTGTATTCAGGTTTTTGTTTCTTTGTTTGTCGTTTGCTTGTTTTGTTTTTTGGAAATGTCTCACTTGTGTACTCTAGGCTAGCCTCAAATTGACGATCTTCCTGCCTCCGCCTGTTAAGTGCTGGAATTGAGTGTGAGTGAGTGTGTGTCTGTGTGTGTGCGTGTGTATATGTGTGTATATATGTGTGCGCGCATGTGGGTCTTTTTGTATGTTTGTGTATGTACATGTGTGTGTGTCCACTCCCAAACTGAGATTCAGGGTCTGACTTATTGTTTGGTTTCAGAAGGATATCCTAGGCTTCAAAAGTTTCTGGCTGTTTATCAGGGGTTGAAGTTCTGGGTTCAAGAGCAGAGTGCATTGGTGTCCACCTGTAATCTCAGCACAGGGGACAGCAGGAAAATCAGCAGTTCAAGGCTATCCTGGACAGGATGAGACCCAGTCTCCGAACAAACAAACAAGCAAGAATTTTGGCTTGGAGATGATAGTCTGGGGATAATTTCTCTGTTCTCTGGGGAAGGAGAATCAATACCCTGTGCTCCTGTGATCTGTGGAACCATGTGCCTATAGTCTTTCTCAGGTCAGAGACATGCCAGCACCCAGGGAGACCTGATACTGGACAAGTCGAGAGCATTTCTCTGGACTTGTCTTTGTCAAGGCCTCTCCACTAAGGGGTCTCTGTTGCTGTTGTCATTACTAGGGCAGTGTGGACGTTCTCAGGCTGACCCTCCAGGGTGAACTGACAGGAGACGAACTTGAGCACATAGCCCAGAAGGTATCACGGTGTCTGCTGGGGCAAGGCCTCCTCTCAGCCAGCTCTTCATTGCTCCTGACCCTTCCTTCACCCTGGTGTTGCCTGGAGCCACATCTGTTGCTGCAAGCCTGCAAGCATCTCCTGCAGACACACCCATCTAACCCAGCCTTGTGCTTTGGGAAGTGGGAGGCCCCTCTAAAATAAAAGCTAACCCAAGTTTTCTACTAACGTCCCCTGCCCTGTGTCCTTGTTGCTGTGTGGCTGCTCTTGGGGGGCAAAGAAATCAGACTGAAGCTTCCTGTAGGTCTCTGTGTGGGTTGAAGGCAGAAGGTCCTGGTTGCTGTGTGGTTTCTGAGTCACTTCTGTCTCTCTGGCAGGCGGGCAGGAAGACTTACGCCATGGTGTCTGATCGCTCCTCTGGGCATGCTTTGGCTTCAGAACTGGTGGAGTCCCATGATGGGCACGAAGAGATTATTAAGGTGAGCTTTGTTCACGTCCCCTTTTCCTCTCTGCTCCCCCATCCTGCAGGTATGTGATTGACAGCTCATACACCGGCTGGAGAGATCAGGGAGATGCTAGCTAGCTCCTGGTCATCTCCTGCAGCGGTTCTACCACCAGAGTACACCCTTGCAGTGGCTTTGGCTGAGCCTGGCCCCAGGCATGGGCATGAACAGTTTTCCTTCTTTTTTAAAAATAACTTTATTAGAGGCTGGGGAGTTGACTCAGTGGTTAAAAGCACTTGCTGTGCTTGTATAGGACCTGAGTTGGGTTCCCAGCACCCATGTCAGGTGACTCAAAACTGCCTGTTACTCCTCACCAGGGAGTCTCATGCCCTCTTCTGGGCCTCCACAGGCAACTGCACTCATGTGCACAGTCTCCAGACTTACATTGTTCTATTATTAATAAAAACTCGGGAGTTAAATATCGGGATAAAAACCTGATTGGTAGAGAAGTGACCAGTGGCCTCCCCTTTCTCTCCTTCTCTGATCCAACAGGGCCTGTGAATCTTTTAAGCCACTCCCTCCTATTTCCTGTGTCTCCCTATATGTGTCCTGGGTTCTCCAATGGCTAATTCTGGTCAGCTGATGGCTAACTTTGCACTCTGGTTCAAAGTAAACTTTATGGGCAGTCGCAGAGTTTCAGTGCAAACAAATTTCTCACAACAGTTTCCTATACAGATATACATAATACACATAATTAAAAGTTTAAAGATGTGTGGCTAGGGAACTGGCTTAGAGGTTAAAAGCATAGGGTGCTCTTCCCAAGGACCCGGGTTTGAGTCTCAGAACCTGCTTGGTAGCTTACAATTGTCTGTAACTTCATGTCAGGGAATCTAATACCTTGCAGGGTACCAGGCACATGTGGTGTACAGACAGACATGCTTGCTGGCAAAACTCCAATGCACATATAAATAAATAAATAGTTTTTAAATTAAAAATGTATTTAAAAAATTAAAAATAACTTTAGAACATAATATAGAGTTGAGCCAGTGCTCTTTACCTCTGAACCATCTCTTCAGCACCCCTATTTTTATTTATTTATTTATGAAACCATTTCTTTTTTCTTTTTCTTTTTTTTTTTTACTTATTTATTTATTATGTATACAACATTCTGCCTCCATGTATGCCCGCATGCCAGAAGAGGGCACCAGATCTCAGTACAGATAACTGTGAGCCACCATGTGGTTGCTGGGAATTGAACTCAGGCCCTCTGGAAGAGCAGTCAGTGCTCTTAACCTCTGAGCCATCTCTCCAGCCCCCTATTTTTATTTTTAAGATAGGATTTCACTTCGTAGTTTGGACTAGCCTGGAACTCCTGCCTCAACCTCTCAGGTACTAGAATTACAAGTGTGTGCTGCCACAGCCAGCTGCAAATGGAATTTTGTTTATTACTATATTTATTTGTGTGTACATGTTGGGGGAGAGTTATGTGTGTACATGTGTGCTGTGTGCATGTGCAAAGGCCAAAGTCACTGTCACTGTTGGCCTTTTCCCCCCCCGAGGCCTGTCCTTTCTCAGCTACCCTGGAAGCTCCCGAGCCCTGGAGACCTTTCCGTCTCTGCCTCACTTGAAGCTGGGGTCACAGCACTTATGGCGAAGCCAGTGTGCTGCCTGGGGCTGGAACCTGAATCTTGTCCTCATGGTTTCAGAGAAGTGCTCCTAACCATTGAGCCACAACTCTCCAGCCCCTGCCAAGGTTTCATCTTTGGATTGCTGACTGCTAGGATGTAGGAAGACGACCTGTTTGTACATTGAGGTGGTGTCCTTCAGCCTCGCTGCTCTAGCTGCGGCGTTCCCTGGGGATTTTAGACGGCTCTCTACGCTAGGTTATGTCATCTGCAAATAGGCATTGCTTCACTTCTTCCCTTCCAAACGGAGTGCCTTTAATTACTTTATTTATTTTCCTTACCCAGAGTAATTGCATGCCTCTTGAAGAAGACGAAGCTACCTCATAGTCTAGCAGGATAACCATTGTAAACATCTTACTGTATACCCTCCTCGATACATACATGTATCTCTTAAAAAAAGAGAATGTTAGTAAGCGCTGTTCCATCATCTCCTCCTCCTCCCACACTGAATGACACATTGTAACACCTTCTGTGTCTAGACCTATCAGCATTTTAATGGCAGCATAATATTCCACTAAACGCTATGACTTATTGAATTCATTATCCATTGTTGCACATTTTGTCTGTTTTTCTTTTGTATCCATGTCTAATACTTGGCTGAGCATAGATGCCACTGAGTGTACGTATGCTAGCGGTCAGAGCTGTTTCACTGCTGGAAAAGGCTGTGCCGAGCAGAGCCTTCAGTCCTTCTTCAGACCTCTTCCTGTGGGGACTGAGTGACTGGCTCAGCGTGCATCCTTCTGGCCACTTTTCCATCAAGTCACATGGTGTGATTGTGTGTGTGCTGGTATGGTTGTGTGTCATTTAGCTGACTTTGTTGTTAGGATAAATTCCTAGAAGCAGATTAAATAGGTCCAAGAGCACTACATTTTGGGGCTGGGCTGTAGCTGAGTTGGTAGTGCTTGTCTAGCTTGTATGAAGACCTGAGTCTGGTCCCCAGCTCTGCCTACACAGAGTAGTGGAAATGCATTTCCAACTCTTCTGAGCTGAGTCACCAATTTGTCTCTGGGTAAGCTGGTGCTCACAGTAGGCTCCTTCCTCCTGGGAGTGCGGCTGCGTGTTTCTTAGCTAAACAGTGCCGTCCTCATTGCAGGTGTACCTGAAAGGGAGGCCTGGAGACAAGATGATCCACGAGAAGAACATCGACCAGCTGAAGAGTGAGGTCCAGTACATCCAGGAGGTGCGGCCCGATTCCTGGGAGGGAGGGGACACCCAGAGTCCCTGAGCCTGAAATCTGGGGGCTCCTTTTCTTTCTGCTCCCGTTGTGTCACTACAGTGCCCATGGCCTCCTGTGTGTCTATGTATTATCTATTTATTTTTACTTGTTATTTGTTTTCTGAGACAGGAGCTCTGTGGAGCCCTGGCTGTCCTGGAACTCTTTATGCAGGCCTCTGTTTCCCTAGTGCTATCAAATAGCACTCTTGACCTTTGGATCTAATCCATTAATCAACAAATAATCAAGTATCCCTCACCACGCCAACTGTATGGCTGTTTGGCTGTGTGGTCCACCACCTTCCCCAGTGTTTCCCAGCCCCTGCCTGGCTGGTCTCCTCCTTAGCACTCATCGCTGGATTCCACACTGTGCATCTTACTTGTCTCTTCAGCCAGCATGCCAGTGCTGCCAGGGGAGGAGTTAATTTATCTTGTTGCTTGCACTGGAGAGACTGGGTTGTCACCTCACCCAAGCACAATTCCTGTCCGCAGGCACTGTGTATCACAATGTCAGACTGAAGTAGTATGGGTCGGGGATGTGACCAAGGTTTGCTTTCCCTGCCCTGAGCCTCAAGTGTCTTGGCCTTCTTTTCCCCAGGCCAGGAACTGCCTGCAGAAGCTCCGGGAGGATATAAGTAGCAAGCTTGACAGGAGTCCAGGAGACCCTCTACAGCGGCAGGAGATCCAGGTACTTGGGAATGGTGCTGACTCTCAGGCATGACCAGGAAGGGAGAGCGCGGAGAGGCTCCGGCTTCCTGAGAACTCACAGAAATAGGGCTCCACCAGCATGTAGCCTTGGACATCCTAGGTATCCAAACTTCTTGTAAGTTGCTCTTGCCAAATTTGGGTGAGCCTAAGTAGAAATGGAAGTCATATATATATATATATATATATATATATATATTATTTCTGTATTTTTTTTATTTTGAGCCAAGATTTTTCTATGCAGCCCTAGCTGTCTTAGAACTCACTATGTAGACCAAGATGGCCTGGAACTCACAGATATCCTCTAGCCTCTGGCTCCCAAGTGCTGGGATTAAAGGTGTGAACTACCACACCCAACTAACATTTATTATTTTTATTTTATGTGTGTGAGTCTTTGCCTGTCTGTGTGTATATGTACCATGTCTTCACCCAGTGTTCCGGAAGGCCAAGAGTGTCAGATCCCTGGGACTGAAGTCACAGGTGGTTATGAGCTGCCATAGGGGTGCTGGGACTTGTGGGTCTCTCCAGTCCCAAAGTGGAAGTCTTGATCCAGTCTGCTATTTGTGTATGCAGTTATCTCAACGCTGGGCTAGGAAACTCCATCCTGTCCCTGTATCCTTAGCCTGACCAAGATGTAGGAAGCAGAGACATCAGCAATCTAGGAGCAAACACTGTAAATCTTCTCTGGGAGAGTAGTGTGGGATTCTGCTATCCAGCTTTCTCAAAGCTCCAGAACAGGAGTGGCCTCAGAAGCAGAGCGAGCTCCTCTTGAGGTCTCACTCTGGCTCCTGAGACCTGAGTTTGGGTCAGATGATCTTTCTCCAGCAGCAGCCCCCTCCTTGTTCTGAGCCGCTGGTGCCAAAAGGGCTCCTCCTTGTTTCCACTGATTTCACGGGCTGGGCTGGATGTTTCCAGGTTTCCTTTTTTTTTTTTTTTTTTTTTTTTTTGGCTAAAGGCAGCACCATCGAGGCCTGATATCACACCTGGCTGGTGGGAGGCACCTTGTCCAGTGCCACCAGAATTTTTGTGCACAGTCAGAGCTAGACCCCAATCCCAGGCCCCTTGTTGAGATCATGTGATGAGCAGTAGCAAAAGCTTTTCCTCTCTTGGTTAGTCTTTGTCAAAACTTGTCAGAATCTCCATGGAAAGGAAACCTCAGTGTGCATGGCAAGCAGCAACTTGTATTCCTGGGAGGGATGCACCTCAGACCTTTTCCAGTCCTTGCAGGCTTTAGCCTGAGGTCTGTCTCACCCACCCTACGTGTTACAGTTCCCTCTCAAGGCCATCTTGCAGCCCACCCTCTACTTTCTGTTTGCCTTGGAGCACCAGGAATCTTTCCCCTCCCAGGCTCCCTCCTTCTCTTCTTTTTCCTATTTCTTTCCCTTCTCCCTTTCCCTTCTCTTCCATAAAAGATAAAAAGAATATTTTTACATTTATTTTGCATGTGAACCTGCACACGTGTTGAGTGTGTGTATGTGTGTGTATGCATGCACTCATGCCATGACACACATGTGGATGTCGGGACAAATTTCTGGAGTCAGTTCTCTCCTGCCAGGTGTTTCTGGGGACTGAACTCAGGTGGTTTGGTGGCAAGTGACCCTGAGCCTCCTCACTGCTCTGTAGACCCTGAGCCTCCTCACTGCTCTGTAGACCCTGAGCCTCCTCACTGCTCTGTAGACCCTGAGCCTCCTCACTGCTCTGTAGACTGTGGTCCACCTCACTGCTCTGTAGACTGTGGTCCACCTCACTGCTCTGTAGACTCTGAGCCTCCTCACTGCTCTGTAGACTGTGGTCCACCTCACTGCTCTGTAGACTGTGGTCCACCTCACTGCTCTGTAGGGTTTGACATCTTAGAAATGTAATGCATCAGAATTGTTTGCCAGGTTGCTCAATTGTTTTTAATCTGGATTTTTTTCTTCTCTACACAGGTGGTACTAGAAAAGCCAAATGGCTTCAGTCAGGGTCCCACGTCTCTCTACAGCAGCCCACCTGAGGTAGGTAGCAGGGGAGACCATGGTGAACTGAGCTTAACCGGCAGGGAGCATTTCCTGCCCCCGGCCGTTCCACCTCATACCTCATTTGGTATAAAAATCTAACAGAGACAGGAAAAGTGGAAGTTCTGCAAGCTGGCTGCTTAGGAGTAGCCACTGCCGGCAGACTGGAGCGGGCGGGTCCTCCAAGAGAATGACTTTGCTTGGCTGCCCCTTGGGTGAGACTTACAAGCTTTAAAGGAGGTGATGCCTGGGTCCCATTCCTGGAGATGTAGAGTAATTGTTTTTAAATGTTCATGAGTGTTTTGCAAGCATGTGTATATGTATACCACATGTGTACCTGGTGCCCTGTAGGGCAGAGGAGGCTGTTGGATCCCCTGGACTTAGTGTTACAGTTTTGAGCCATCATGTGGGTGCTGGGAACTGAACTTGGATCCTCTGGTAGAGCAGGAGGATCTCTTAACTGCTGAGCCATCTCCGTAGTGCCAGCATCATGTTTCTGGTTTTTTTTTTTTTTAAGATTTATTTCTTATGTATACAACATTCTGCCTCCATTTATGCATGCACACCAGAAGAGGGCACCAGATCTCATTTCAGATGGTTGTGAGCCACCATGTGGTTGCTGGGAATTGAACTCAGGACCTCTTGAAGAGCAGTCAGTGCTTGTAACCTCTGAGCTGGAATAGCTCTCTAGCTCCGAGCATCATGTTTTTTTAAGTGAGTCTAATATTTATCTAAAGTTGAGTACCATTCTTTTCTTTCTTTTTCTTTCTCTTCTTTTTTTCCCGAGACAGGGTTTCTCTGTAGCTTTGGAGCCTGTCCTGGAACTAGCTCTTGTAGACCAGGCTGGCCTCGAACTCACAGAGATCCACCTGCCTCTACCTCCCAAGTACTAAGAGTAAAGGCATGCATGCGCCATTACTTCTGGGCATAAGTACCATTATTTTCTGTGCGCAGACACTCATTTAAATGTATGCACAAATGCACATGCATAAGCAAACATGTACCTATATTTCTCAAATCTAGGATCATGTTAGACATTACTTCTGTTCACTTCTCCTTGTATGCTATGTAAAGCGCTCTTACTCCTGAGGCATTTTCCCAGCCTCCTGGCTTTTTATTTAAGCCTTTTGTTGTTGTTTTTTGTTTTTGAGGCAGGGTTTCTCTGTGTAGTAGCCCTGGAACTCACACTGTAGATAGGCTGTCCTGGAACTCACAGAGATCCTCCTGCCTCTGCATCCTGAGTGCTGGAATTAAAGGTGTGCACCACACCACCTGGTTTTATTTAAGTTTTTCCATGTTATTTCATAAGCTTCATTCTCCTCAGCTGCTGTGCTTTTTAAAAAACGAGACTTGTACCTTGTGTCTTAGTTAGGGTTTCTGTTGCCATGAAGAGGCACCATGACCACAGCAACTCTTGTAAGGAAAACATTTAACTGAGGTGGTGACTTATAATTTCTAAGGTTCAATCCATTACCAACATGGCCTGCAGGCAGACATGGTGCTGGCTACATCTTGATCAGAAGGCAGCAGGAAGTAGACTGAGGCACTGGGCATGGCTTGGGCATATATGAGCCCTCAAAGCCTTCCCCTCAGTGACACACTTCCTCCAGCAAGGCCACACCCACTCTCACAAAGCCACACCTCCTAGTAGTGCACTCCCTATGAGTTTATGGGGTCAGTTACATTCAAACTACCACAATAAGATATGCTAACTATAGAAAATCTGGGAATTCAGAAACAGAAAAGTAAAGGAGAAATTTTTCAGAGTTTTAGTCTCTGCATCAGTGGCAGCAGTAGCCTGTGAGCATCCTGAGGGCTTCACCTCACCTTAGGGATTGCCACAAGGAAGAAAGCCAGATTCTTGACTACACTAACTCTAGGGCGGGTCAGAGTGAAGCAAAGTTGGCAGTTTATTAATAAAGATAAGGGATAGTACACGTTTCAGATTCCGTGTGGGCCACAAAAGAGGGAGAGCTTAGGGAAACGGCTGCACACGGGTTTCGCTAGAGGGGCCATCACCGTCTTTACAGTGGCGGTTTGTGATCTTGCGGCTTTCTAGATTACACTGCTAGAAAGACTTAACTTACAACACGGTTTGAAGACTAAGCAAAACTTAAGTTTTAAGTTTAAAAATTAAATAAAAATATATGAGCTGATTTATTTCTAGTCTGAAAGAATTTCTTTTTGTTAATGAAATTGTCAAGTGGTTTAAAACAGTTTTTTTTAACATTTATTTATTTGTTGTGTGTGTGCACTCGAGTGTGTGTGTGCACGAACATGTGAATGCCCCCACATGTGCGTGAAGGTCAGAAGACAGCTGGGAGGAGATGGTTCTCTCCTGTGAGGAGATTTATGAGGGATATTGTCTGGGTGTTTGGGATGACAGAGGAATGATAATGTGGTCATGTTTACAAATGTTTTGTCCCCAAGTGAGCTCAGTTCATTTGCTATTGTTAGCATCTTTGTTTAACTCCTCTTAGGAAAACCAGTGTGTCTAACCACTCCTGGCTTTATCAGTGTTCACAGTTTTGTCTCCCCGCCAGATTCCAGAAATATGGGGTTTCTTTCTCTTCCCCTGACCCCTCACTTTTCCTGTCTCTCTGTCCAGTCTCATCTCCAAAGGGGAAAAGTTATACTTTCGTGAAACGTTCTCTGCCTTCTCAGTCATGCAAATACTCAGTTACAGTTTTGAGATTGCATGGCACTCTGCATTTCCTTGTTTGCTTCTGTTTCTGTGGTGGTGGCTTTTCTTTGTTTGTCCTGTTTTTAGGGGCTTCTGTCTGTTTGATACTGAGGCTTGCACCTGGGTCTCTTCAACAGTCATGGCCTCTACCACTAAAGTGCACACCCAGCCCCAAGAACAGTTTTTTGGGGTTGGGCTCTTTGGCCTTCGCGTATAGAAATGAATGACATTCATCCATTACTCACCGCATATCAGGCCCATCGAGGCCTCTCGCTGATTGTACTGTTTTTTCTTCTTTTCCCACTAACTAGAAAATACTTATTATATGACTTTAAATAAAATTACTGTAAAGTGATTTCAGTTTACATGATGGACTTATGTCTTTTAAATCATTTTGCTCAAAATGCATTTTTAGGGTCTGTTTGTATTACTATATGAAAATCTGATGTGTTGAGCCATGCATGACACATTATGGCACATGATGATAGCATATGATGATGGCACATGATGATGGCACATGATGATAGCATATGATAGTACATGATGGCACATGATGATAGCATATGATGATGGCACATGATGATAGCATATGATAGTACATGATGGCACATGATGATAGCATATGATGATGGCATGTGATGGCACATGATGATGGCACATGATGATGGCACATGATGATAGCATATGATGATAGCATATGATGATGGCACATGATGATGGCATATGATGATAGCACATGATAGTACATGATGGCACATGATGATAGCATATGATGATGGCACGTGATGGCACATGATGATGGCACATGATGATAGCACATGATAATGGCGCATGATAATGGCGCATGATAATGGCACATGATAGCGCATGATGGCACATGATGATGGCACATGATGATAGCACATGATAGCACATTCCTGTAATCTCAGGACATGGGAGACCGAAGCAGGAGGAACAATGTCAGCTTGAAGCGTAGTTTGTTATTTGTTCCTCTCATGTGTAGTTTTATAACTGCCTTTTATTGTTGTTTTATATTGTATTACATGATAAAATCTCTCTTTCTCCCTTCCTCCCCCTCTTTCTTTCTCTCTCTAGTACTTAACCTCTTACACATGTTAAGCAAGCAGCCTGCTACAGAGCTGAACCTCTGACATGTTTTAACTAATGTAAAAAAATCTCCATGTCATTGAAAAGGTCTTCTGAGAAGATAGTTGAAGTAAATGTGTCAGGGTTGTATCCCAGGAGCCTGTTGGTAAGGCTAGTGAGGACTCGACAAAGTGACTTAATTAATGTCCAGACTGTTCCTTCCCCATGGGTCACCGTATTTGACAAATAAGTTACTGGTAATAATTATAGTAACACCTAGCAATAGCTGCCTATATTCTTCTTAGAAGCTCCAACCCCCACCAGGTACTGCCTTGCCAGCTCTGGAGACAGCCTGTGAGGCAGGGTGTGGTGAGGAGTCTTCCCCACTCTCACACGTAGAAATGGAGGCCTGCAGGAGCCAGGAAGAATGAAAAGGCAGGGGATACCTCCCTGCACCCGGCTGAGAGTTCTGTGCCAGGATGAAGGTCTTGCTGCTTCCTAGTGTTTAAGACTGGGAGAGTCTGTCAGACTCAGGAGCAGCAGAAGTGAGAGCGAGACCCTGCACGCCTGCTCAGCCTCACCAGCAGCCCACGGCTGGGTGTGTCTGGGAGGGACAGCTAGCCGTCACCTCAGAGGGCCGCCTTTCTTCATCGCATCAGATCCATGCGCTTCACGCTTTTCTCTAAACCTGCCTATGCAGCAGTAAGCCCTTTCTGCGCTGATTCTGTGTGAGTCATGGTGCCGGTGTGGCTAAAGATGTGCCCTTGGGCTTTGGGGCTGTCCTTGGGAGCAAGGTCATTGTTCTCAGAGAGCTTTACTCTGAACCCAGGACTGGTAGTTTATACCTTTAATCCTAGCCAAGGAAGGCTGAGGCTGGAATGCCACGAAACTGAGGTCAGACTGGGCTGTATATAGTGAGTTCCAGATCAACCTGGACTACCGAATGAAACCTTAAGTCAGAGCAACAGCAAAGCAGTCTAATCGGGAGGAAGGCATGTCCATAAAGACAGCACCCCTCCCCCCACCTCTGAGAAG
The DNA here is from genome assembly GCF_018167655.1 of Microtus oregoni. NCBI lineage: Eukaryota > Metazoa > Chordata > Mammalia > Rodentia > Cricetidae > Microtus > Microtus oregoni. The sequence goes on along the minus strand of NW_024543830.1, from coordinate 1,666,085 downwards.
TCATTCCCAAGCCAGTGAGATGATCAGGTAACTCTGCCCTGAAGTCACTGAGACCCACAGGGAGGAAGGAGGGAACACCTCCAACAAGTGGTCTTCCAACTTCTGTATGTGTTCAGTGCTCCACACATACACCGCCACCCCAACATACAAGATACGTGTTTAAAAAGTAAGCGTTTGAGAAGAAACTATTCCCTTAATGTGTTTAAAAATAACTTTATCTTAAATCCTTGAGTGATTTGAGCCTGGCCAAGTCTCTTAGGGGTTAAGGGAGAATGTTTTTGTGGACCCTGTGTGATGCTCCTTCTTTTGTCAGGGTGGTCCCTGCAGGTGGTGCAAATCCCAGCGTTGGGCAGGAAGTCGGCCTTCTCTTACCAAGTCATAGATGGGCAGCTTCCTTTCCTTTCTCTGTTCCTGTTCTAGGCTGACACCTGCATGAGCGAAGATGTCGAGAGCTTGAAGAAGACCGTGCGGGAATTGCTTGCCAAGCTGCAGGAGGCCGAGCAGCGACACCAGTCAGACCGTGTGGCTTTCGAGGTAAGATGTGGGATCTGGAGAGAAGGTGCCCTCAGGACTGGCTCCTGGATGAAGTGCCAGCGACTTTCTCAGCATGGAGTTTGTTTCTCTGGGTGAACGGCAGCCAACAATGCAATGCTTTGAAGCCTTGCTCACCTCCTGTCTGCCTCTGCTTTCCCTGGATGTTAGTTAAAGTGTTTGCTGTCCACATCTGGCAGTAGTTTAAAGGTCAGGTCTTTTCTTTTTCTTTCCCTTCTGTGCTGAGGCCTATGCCTTCCTTCTGCTTGTTAGGCAATGCTCTACCTCGGGGCCACATGGCTAGCCCTTGAAGGTTGGCTCTTGATTCTCTGTTCTACTGAAGTGGAGTAGTAGTCCCGGATGGGGGCCAGCAAGAGTCATTGCTGTGTGTACCATAATAAGAATCACAGCTTCCGAGGCTCCTTGTTGGCAGGCACTGTTGCTGTCCTGTTCACAGAACTCCAGTGCCTGGTGTAATACATGGCATAAGGTAGGTCTTTTATAAGTGGAGGCTGAGTGAATAAGTCTGGGTTGTCAAGAAGATAACCAGGCTGGTGGACACACAGGGCTTTGCCACCTTTATTATTGTTATAGTTAATTCTTTTCTTATTTATTTTATGTGTTTGGCTGTTTTGTCTGCATGTATGTCTGCCACATTCATGCCTGATGCTTGAGGAGGTCAGAAGCGAGAATAGAGCCCCTGGAACTGGAGTTTTAGATGGTTCTGAGCTACCAGATGGGTGATGGGAATCGAGCCTGGGTCCTCTGGAAGAGCAGCAAGCTCTTTAATCCACTGAGCTATCTCCAGCCGCTGTTGTTTTTGAGACAAATCTCATGTAGCCCAGGTTAAATTCCTGATTCTTTACCTTCCCAAGTGCTGGATGTGTGTGTGTGTGTGGTCCTGGAGATTGAATGCACACTAGGCAGGCGTGGTATCAGTGAGGAACATTGTGTGTGTGTGTGTGTGTTATTTGTTTGGTCAGCCAGCTGTTGATTTGCGCAGCAAGCAGAGGACACTTTGCTGTCCTGGCTTGTGTATGGAGGTCAGAGAACAGCTTATAGGAGTCAGTTTTCTCTTTCTTCCATGTGGGTCCTGGGGACTGAACTACGTTTGCCCTGCTGAGCCATCTCATCAGCCCCTCCCAAATAATCTAGATTGTTTTAGAGGATTAAAAAAATACAAAATCTATGAACAGGAAAAGCCCCTTTCTAGTAAGAGTGTGTGAGTCTTCAGTTCAATGTGGAAAATCCTTGGGGTGTAGAATGCTGTGTGCTGGGCAGCTCTCTGTCTATTCTGTGTGCAGTCTCCCTTCTGTTACCTGTTACTGCTCACAGATAGATATGGTATGATAGGATTGTGTTTGCTGCAGGCACACTGGGAGCTTTTCCATAGAGAAAAAGAGTTGTTTTTTTATATTGTGGATGGGTGGTTGTCACAGTGCATACATGGAAATTGGGTTTCTCTTTGCTGGAGTTGGTTCTTCCCTTCCACCACATAGATCCCTGGCATCAAACTCAAATCTCCAGGCTCGATGGCAGCCACCTTTACCTTCTGAGCCATCTACCGACCCTAAACTCGGGGGTTTTTGAGAAGAAGATCGAGGATGAAGGAGAACAGCACTGAGGATGATGACTTGTCTTGGGGTTAAGGAAACTGAGCCATGACATAGCTTTCCTTAGAGCTGGGTTCAGGTTCTGTTGGATGGATTCATGAATGACCGTGTGGGGTGTTTACGAGTGCTTGCTACAATGGGTTTAGAAGAGGGAGACAGACTTAGTGTTTCTCAGTGCTGAGTTTCTAAGCAGACTTTCCTGTTAAACATAGTTTGACTTAGGGCAATTTTAAGACCAGTTTATGAGCAAAGCAGCCCTTTGGTAAAGGGGTTCCCAGTCTCTGTCCTGTGAGCCAGTTTAGATAATCTGGTTATTTATGTATCAGTTGATGACCACCCATTTCCTCTATTCTCTGGAAAGGAGGCTGAAGCTGTAGCCCTAAGCAGGTTTAGGACTTGGGAGACCGTGAGAAGTTGTGGCATTCCAGACATGCTTGTGATTTCTGACTGCATGGTGGAGCCTACTGCTCCAAAGGCCGGCCTGAGACAGTAGCAGCCAGTTTGGGATAGTGGATAGTTCTTCACCCAGTACAGCAGGTGCCCCTTAGGTCAGGTTCCTCCTACATGAACAGGGCAGGCTGAGCTGCTGTGACAGATTTGGAAAACAAGTCTGATTTGTTTGGTTTCCCCCTTTTGGGCCTGTTGGTTTTTGTAGGTTTGTTTTTGCATCTTTGTGATTCTGTGATGGACATTGGAGGTTTAGATCATGGCTGTGTTATCTGTGCTCTGGCACACATCAGTCTGAGCATGGTGCTTATGTACTGAGAAGAGAGCCCTTTTTCTAAGCTCCTGCTCAAGAAGCTGGCCTGTTTCAGGCTAATTCTTATTTTTGAGGGTGTTTCTTAACCTCTCCTGATGAAGACTATTTGTCCAGTCTGCTTTTCTGAACCTGGGGGTATGAAGGGCAAGACTGACCATTTTCATAAGTATTGCCTGTCGTGGAGTATGGACTCCTGGTCTACTGGCTGCCTGCTTCAGGAGGAATTTGCAGTGAATTTTCTTGGTTAGGGCAGGTGAGTTATGCGGACAGGTCCCGTCACACACTTCTGCATTGGGCTTTCTCTTCCCTGACTCACCGGGTCCTCCAGAGGTTGTCTAGATCCTCTTTTACCAAGTAGTGAGGCATCCGGGGTGAAGGGACGCAGAGAAATGGATGCTGAAGTTCCCGGTGGTAGCACGGGCCCTGGCATTCTCTAGCTTTGTTTGTGCCAGGGCGAGTATTGGACTAAATGAACTTGCTGCATGCAAGGAACTCCGTGGCTCTTTGGAAATGTGGAAGGACCCCAGGTCTGTACGATGTGAACTCGCACTGTGCTCGGGGCCATGCCGAACCTGAAAACCTGCTCGGGACTAGGAGGGTGTTTAGAAGGGATATCTGTGAGACTTCTCATCTGCTAGGCAGATTCTGCATGCTGCATTGCAGCACCTGTGCAGGCAGCGTGTTGGCCTTGGTGTGGAGGCGGAGATGTGGGGAAATGGCAGGCTAGAAGTGTATCTCCTGGGCTGTTTGCTTCTGATTAGCAGGGAAGTCATAGCTTTGGGTTAAGCTGGTCAGCACTGGAGGGCCATGGAGGTGTTGAAGGGGTCAGCCAGGGGATCTTGATGAACCGTGTGTGAGGGCCAGGTACTCTCCACGGTAGTCCTGGTGGAGATGGGAGTGACAACGTGCTCCATAGTGGCTTCCTTTGTCCCATCAGGGCTCTGAAGCCTCCCCAGGTTCTCTTTCTGAGGCTTATCTGTGTTTACCTTTTCTCTTCTGCCCTTCAACACACATCACAGGTTACACTCAGCCAGTATCAGCGAGAGGCAGAGCAGAGTAATGTGGCCCTTCAGAGAGAAGAAGACAGAGTGGAACAGAAGTCGGCAGAAGTCGGGGAGCTACAGAGGCGCTTGTTGGGGATGGAGACGGTAATGGTGATGTTTGGGGCCGAAATGGACGTAAGGCTTCTTTTCCCGTTAGCTCAGTAGCTCAGTGGTGTCCCTTTCCAGCAGCCGTGCACACCCCCTCCCATCCCTTCCAGCACTTTAAGAATGGAAAGTCGGACATCCAGCCTCCGTCTTCTTCCACTGCAGGAGAACTGTTCCCACTTTAGACCTGTTCTTATACAGATGCCCCCTTTGGGTTTCTGAAGACGCTTCTTAGCAGCCAGTCGCTCTACCTGGTTCACCCAGGACTGGCCGCCAGGGCTGGCAGGTGGGTTTGCACAACACAGGCCTAGTTCTCCCTACAGCGGCTGGGTGAGGCTGGGAAGTTTCTGTGCTGAAAGTGGGAAAGGCTGTCCTTGACAGGGGAGGGCACCCAGCAAACCAGCCTGGCTTGCTGCTCTTTGGCAGCAGGCCCAGGTCCAGTGGCAGCCAAGTTGCTGTTCAGGTACCCATTTCACCCCAAGCACAGATTCTGTTGCTGTCCTTTCCTGCTACATGCCTCTTTTGTTCCCCTCTAGGAGCATCAAGCCTTACTATCAAGAGTCAGGGAAGGGGAGCTGGCCCTAGAGGAGCTGCGAACCAAGAACGCCGACTGCCAAGCAGAAAAAGAAAAGTAAGGGCCCTTGCTCACTGTAAGGTTGGGTGTAGGAAAGAGAGGGCGGGTGGTGCAGCCTGCTGCCAGGGCTAGGAGGAAGCTGGCGCTGAGGTCAGATCTTCCAGTTCCAACTCAGTGTGCTCACATAGGCTGGAGCCCCACCCAGGCAGATACTGTTCGGAAGGCTGCCTTCTTCGGGGAGCTCATTTAACATGTGGGCAGTGACCTAAAGAAAAGGGTTTTATGGCTTTAGAGCTAAGGTCAGGCAGAGCTGAAGAAGCATGGCTGTTGCAGCGCCACTAGAGGGGTTTTCACTGTGAGCCACTCCAGGTTTCTCACTCCTAGAGCAGACACACGGGAAGCTCCGGAAGATCCTGTAGTTTCTCCAGTCTTTCAGTGACAGAACGGATAGCTCCATGAGGACTTACTGTTGCTCTAAGCAGTTCAGATAGAAACTAAGAACTACCTGCTGTCCTTGGAGAGCTGTAGGGATTACTGAGAGTTTTCTGCCTCCAAGGTTAGAGGGTTTGACAAATGTCCTCTGAGGAGAGGGGCTCAGAGGCGTCAGGTCAGTAGGACCCACAGAGCAAAGACTGCCTCCTGAATCATCAGGACCGGTAAGATGTTGACAGGGCATGGTGGCACATGCCCATAATCCTAGCACTTGGAAGACTGAGGAGGATTGCTGGGAGTTCAAGGCCAGCTTGTGCTGCAGAGTAAATTCTGTCTCTAACTAAACTCTTTCTGGGTGCAGTAGTGGTGTGGTCTGTACCTGTTACCCCAGGTTCTCAGGAGGCAGAGGAGGAAGGACCATGAGATCTTGGCCAGCCTGGGCATTGTAACAAGGTTTGGCTCAAAAATAAATGAACAATAAACAAAAACAGTTAGATCTCAGGTCTGATCACCCTTGTGTAAGTGACCCTTTTCAGACTCAACAGACATAACCTGAAGGGCCAAGATCAGCAGAGTCACAGCCCCCATCTGAAAATAGGGATATTTTCTCTTCTTTAGGACAACCTGGGCTGTCCTAAAGACATGCTGGACAACCTTCCCAGCATGGAAAATTCGGGCATCTTTTTATTGTAGCGCCCTTTCTGGTTTGCGTTCATAGCAAAGTAACTTTAGAAGAACAGTTGAAGCTGGGAGTGGTGGCTCACGCCTTTGATCCTAGCACTCAGGAGGTAGGTACAGGTGGATCTCTATTAAGTCGAGGCCAACAAGGTCTACATAGGAAGATCTAGGTCACCCAGGACTACATAGTAAGACCCTGTCTCAAGGGAAAAAAACAAAAGCAAAAAATGGGAAATTGGAAATCGTGTCTACTGAATATTGAGTCTTTTTTTTTTTGCTAAAATTTTCTACATCAGTTTTTTTCTCCTATCAAATCTTTTTTTATATTTTTTTCTATTCTCACATATATTACATCCTGACTTCCTTTGCCGAGTCTCTCCTCTTCCTACCTCCCCCTCCCCCAGATCCAACCCCCTCTCTGTCTCCCCTCAGAAAAGAGCAGGCCTCCCAGGAGCATCAAGCAAACATGGCATAATGTTCTACTTGGTTGCCATTGGTCCCCCAAACCAACAATGTGCAGTGGTTGTATTAGGTATCCTAAGTGATGTATAGGTAAAGTGTAAGGGAGGATGCAGAGGACATATGCAAATACTAACGAGGATCGGAAGCCCATGAGGTGGACTTCTATAACCATTCCACCTTGTGTGGGACATACTCAGGGCAGACTAAGAGAAGAACAAGAGAAACAGCGTGAGGTAATCCCAGACTAAGGCTCTGGAATGGTGTTTGACCTCTGCGTGCCCTAGTGTGGAGAACCGAGAGTGGGACTTAGGCTATGGGGCACAGGTGCGTGGTGGCTCCACCTCAGCCCGAGTACTCCCCACTTTCCAGCAGTGTGCACTTGTCTTCGGGCAGAACTTGGGGTAGCCAGTGCCTGTGGCTCTTCTGGATCCTCTGGGCATTCTTAAAACTAAGGAAAATTCCCTCTGCTCACAGCATTGCGACATCAGGCAATTTTCTACCTCTCTCTTGACACTGATCATGGGTCCCACAATCTAATCCTAGTCTAAGACTATCCAGAGTTGATTTGGGCCCCACGCGTCAAGAGCTCAGTTCTACCTCCCTCAGCTGACAGTCAAAATGAGCATGCTCAAGGACACCATGTACCACCTTCCCATTACCTATGCATCAGGTGGGGTGCTTCCCAGTTGCTTCCTCAGGTCAGGAATTTGTTGTAGTGGCTCCTGGAGCTGACGAAAAACAATGCTGTCAGGTTTGTAAAGGGTTCAGGTGAACGGATGAAGCGGCACATGCGTTGAGGTCCAGAGTGCGCCGCACCTGTTCCCAGGGAGTTAGCATACGCTGTCCTCTTGACGTGCGTGCCTATGAGTTTCTGGACCCAGGAGGTCTTTGAACACTTTGTCCAGCATGCAGGCAGGGTTGGTCTCTCCCCCTGAGGTTGGAGAAGGATTGAAGTTTAACTAGCCCCATCCTGCAACTATGTACAAACCCCAGCCAACATTCCCTTATTGTACCTAAGACACACTTGGTGTTTCTGGAGATTCTAGGCATCTTGTCAGGAGCTAGGAACACATGGCCAAATACTGTATAGTGAAACATGGCCCATTGCTCCTGGGCTTGGAAATTTATAAGGATTTGAGGAATACTCTGTTAAGAATTAAGAACAGCCAGTTGTGGTGGCACACGCCAGTAGGATTTGCTGAAGGAGGCAGAGGCAGGAGGATCATGAGTTCGAGGCCAGCCTGGCCTACAGAGCAAGTTCCAGGACAGCAGGGCTACACAGAGAAACCTTGTCTTGAAAAAACAAAAACAAACAAACAAAATTGACCGAGGAGCTGGAGAAGTGGCTCAGACACTGACTTCTTCCAGAGGACCTGGGTTCAGTTCCCAGCAACCACATGGCTCCTCACACCTGTCTGTAACTCCAATTCCAGGGGATCCGACAGACATACATGTAGGTAAAACATTACTGCACATAGAATTTTTAAAAATTCTTAGAAATTTTTTAAAAATGTAATAAGAGCAAATATTTCTTATTGAGGATCTTAACTTTGTTTGATTAGAATAATGTAAGTTCCTACTTAAATTTTTAGGGCAATCAGAAACTTATAACACGCAGGGCAGCCAACTTTCTCCTGACTTTAATACTGAAAAAGTTTAGTAATAATGTTAATAAAAAACCAGAAACCTACCTCTGATAAGGGATGCTGATGCGTGTCTGTAATCCTCGCACCTTGGGAGACTGAGGCAAGACAACACCTGTGAGTGCAGAGCTAGCCTGACAGGTTTCAGGCTACTCAGTGTGGTCATGGTCTCGGAAAACAGAACAGCCGAAGCACAGCACTCTGCCCCCTAGTGGCGTGCACATGACCTATACTGCCTCGTCCTTGGACTAGACATCTCTAAAGGGCAGGCCACGGAGGCCAGAGGGGTTCACACTTGGTGGCAGTGTGACTTCACCTCGCCTCCTGGTCTTTGTCCCCAGGACTGCTGCTCTTGAAAAGGAAGTGGCTGGGTTTCGGGAGAAGATCCACCACTTGGATGACATGCTCAAGAGCCAGCAGCGGAAAGTTCGGCAGATGATAGAGCAGGTAAGGGGGGGTGTCCCATTTTACCTGTCCTGTGTTCACCCCAAGCTTGTGCTTTCATTACCTGTCCCCTGAGCAGCTGAGTTTAAAATTGTGCATCCCGTGAGCAGCATGGGACGCACATAGAGTTCAGGTATTGCGCTCCTGTCCTTCCCTGACATTGTATTTGCATCTCGTTTCCCACTGCGAAAGGCAAGAAGCTGCTCTCACCTACGCTCTAACTCTTTGCTGGCAAATGAGTAATGGAGTCCTAACAAACCAGTTATCTGTGAAGATCACCGTCTCATACCTCCTGCAGCTCCCGGCCTCACTCTTCTGCCTGAGTTTTAGCATAAGGTTCTCCTTTTTAGTGTAAGGTCATTTCCTCCCTTTGGGTCAGCTCCTTTTACATGTGTCTTGTTTTCTGCCATTTCTTATTGTCCTGAACAGCAGCTATGATATGATAAGCACTCAAAGAATGTTTCCTAGACGAATGAATAAATAATTTCACTCTGCAGAACTCAAAGGACTAGGTTTTGCATCATCTGCTGTGCACTTTGGATTTAAGGATGGCACTTCTCACTCTGCCATCCTTGCTTCTGTGTTCATTCTTAGAGAAACATCAGTGAAGCCTTGAGTGGAGCAAGCTGTCCTTTTGACTCTGCTGGCTTTCCTCTAGCCAGGGTGGAGTTTGGTGAGTGTGAACTGAGTTTCTGCAGAAAAAAAACTCCATGTTTCTTATGTCTTTGCAGCTCCAGAATTCAAAAGCTGTGATCCAGTCCAAGGACGCCACCATTCAAGAACTCAAGGAGAAAATTGCCTATTTGGAGGCTGAGGTTTGTATATGGGAAAGACCCCAACAGGACAGACTGAGCTCTGTGTGTGGGAGAGGACAGGCTGAGGTCTGTGTATAGAGGAGCTCCAACAGGATAGGCTGAGGTCTGTGTGTGGGAGAGCCCCAATATGGAATTGAGTTATGGAGAAGCCTGGGCACAGGAAGGGGCTTGGTTCTATCTAGCAGCTGCTTTGAACCGAGTATCTGAGAGTGTTGCTCTATGGTCAGTTGGATTGTAAGCAGCTAACAGTGGCAAGACCTGTCCCTGCCGAAGGGCAGAGCCTCATGGTACAAACCACCCACCGTGGCACATCTTGACCATAAGAACTTCGCTGACAGTGGAGCCGGGCTTTGAAGGAAGAGGGCACGTTCTATAGTTAGCATCTCCTCACAGTTCTGGTGATGGGCTCAGTCAGCATCAGGGTGACTTCCTGGTCTATTTCCACTTGGCTGCTAAGCCCTTCCCGTCTGTTGACCACCTGCAGATCACTTTGCAGTCCACTGTGTGATGTCCCTGTAATAGGGAAGGCAGATGGGAAACGATATTTAGAGAAAGTATCGTCTAGAGTTAAGATAAAATATGTTGGAGAAAAACAAAATTGTAAGGACTGGAGAGATGGTTCCGGGGTTAAGAGCTTGGACTTAAGTTTAGTTCCTAGCACCCACATCTGGCAAGCCACAGCCACCTGTACATTCAGCACTGGGCATCTGGCACTTCCTTCTAGACTCCAAAGGCACCTACCTGTGTGCATGTGATGTGCACTCACACAGACATACAGAGAAATAAAAAGGAGAAGTCAAAACAATAGCAAAGAAACTACAGATATTTAAAAACTAGGCTGTTGTTGAAGGCATATGACTATGTCAGCTGGAGACAAACTCTGGATAGGAAATGTATACGGAGGAGAAGCCAGAAGTGAGCAGTGTTGCTGCCTTAGTGAGGAGCCAGCATTGGAGACAGAGAGTGGTGTCTTGTGATGAAGATGAAGAGAGAGGTGCTGGTAGTCATGGAGTTAGCGGGAGCATCCATGCAAATTAATGGGGGCATGTGGCAAGCCAGAGAGGCCCGCTGTAACCATGCTCGCCTTTCAGAACCTGGAGATGCATGACCGCATGGAGCATCTAATAGAGAAGCAGGTCAGTCATGGGAACTTCAGCACGCAGACCCGCGCCAAGACGGAGAATCTGGGCAGGTGAGTACATGCTGAGCGTGGGCCCAGGCAGGATGGAGAGAGAGGAGGAGCTTTGTAAAGCCTTCAGTGCTGAGGCAAGGAAGACGGAAACCCAGCCTTCTGCCCCAGTCTCCAATCTGACATCATCCGGCAGGCCACTCTCTAGCCCAGGACCACGCATGGCTTGTGGAAGTATATGAGCCCCTAAGAGTGCGAGTAAAATTTATTTATAATATTTACGTATTGCAAATTTGTACATATATTTGTACATTTCTAGAGGAGGGTCTTTTGTTCCTAAGAGATTCACAGAAAGGCCCCAGTCTAGGAAGAAGATCAAGAATGTCAGCTGTGCCGGGCGATGGTGGCGCACACCTTTAATCCCAGCACTCGGGAGGCAGAGGCAGGCGGATCTCTGCGATTTCGAGACCAGCCTGGTCTACAGAGCTAGTTCCAGGACAGGCTCCAAAGCCACAGAGAAACCCTGTCTCGAAAAAAACCAAAAAAAAAAAAAAAAAAAAAAAAAAGAATGTCAGCTGTGTCCACCCTCGGTTGTTTAACTACCCATCCTTATCCATCCTTATCAGCCATCATGTCAGATAGATATGTTGTGTCACAGCTGCTCCTCCAGGTAGACCTCGGGAGATGAGCCAGCACCAGAGGTGCCTTGGGTCGGGGGAGGGCGGCTGTGGGGTGGGAGGCAATAGCGCCGCCTCAGTGTTCACTCCTCTCTCTCCAGTGTCAGGATATCCAAGCCCCCCAGCCCTAAGCCTATGCCTCTCATCCGAGTGGTGGAAACCTGAGCTGCGGGAGACGCTGGGATGCCCTTGCTGTCGCTCAGACCTGCAGAGAAGCCCACCACCTCTGTAGGCCATTGATACCGACTGACTTCCCGACCGAACCCTGGTAGCCCCAGGTCTTGGGCTCATGCCCCAGGCTCCTATCCTCTGCTTGCTGGCAGATGGAGCAGAAGTGTCTGTCTCCTCGGGACACTGCAGGCCTTGGGAAGACATTCTCCTGCTAGCAGGAACAGGACAATATTCTTTCTCCCAGTTACTGTCTTTCTGGGTAACCGCTTCCCTGCTGTGTACACTGGAGTCTCGCTGCCCCGAAGCCAGGCCCTCATCACCTCCAGAGAAGTGACAAAATTTGTCTCAGCCCCCAAAAGTTGGAAGCACAGCTGTACAGCGACTGGAGAGTGTCCTGAGGGAATGAAGTTCCTTCTGCAAACAAGGCTCAGTTCTTAGCAACAAACTGTTTGTTTTTCTACTCGGCTCCACCCTGTGCCACGCTCTCCTGGGCCTCCCTCTGACAGCCAGTGTGGGGTAGCTGGCCAGGCCCAGTCTTAACCAGAGAGCCGAAACTAGACAGCCTTGCCTTTCTAGGGACAAAGTAATCTACCCTCAGGGAGCAGGTTTTAGCAGGTTCTTAAGGACCATGAATAGTTCTTGCAACCTCACTCCCCTGTGGAAGCTCCCAGTCTTCAGGTTTTCCCCTGTGGTGTCCCAAAAGGCACACCTCAGTCTTCCTGACCTGGAGCTAAGAACCACTTCTTCATCAGTCCCAGCAAAACTGTCACTGTATTTATTTTGCTAAGTTATTACTGGTTTTGCTTGCATCTCATAGCTGATTTAATACCAGTGTTCCGCAGTCTTCTGCAGAGGTGTTTGGGCATACCTGAACGTGGGGAGAGCATTCTGTTGGCTCCTTCCCTCTAGCTGCTGCTTTTCATTTCTCCCTCCTGAGTCAGTTTGTAATTCAGGAGGCTAGTGTCTGTCCCCAAGTGTGTGCTGCCCGGGGAACAGGGGAATCATGACTGTTTCAGGGGCAGGGGTGGGATCTTCTAATCTCTCCACCCAGAACAGTTTCAATTCCAGTCCCGAGTGTCCCTGCAGCTCAGTGTGTTTCCTGTAGTGTCCTCCAGTAGTGTCAACAGCACTCCAGCACCTGAACGTGGGACCACTGGGACAGCTTTAGTCTTAAATCTCCTTAGCTCACAACCAGGAGCCTTAAGTCTGTGTGTTTCTATGTGTCAGGACCAGGCCCAGGGCCTGGTGTGGTCTCTACAGTGTCCTGAGACTTCAGTCTCTACAGAATGAGGGTGTTGAACACCATCTCCATGCCCCTTCAAATTCTTTTCCTGTCTGTGACACAGTCATTGTCTGGTGACTTCAATAAATTATGCTAACATATCTCTTTGCCCCATGGGCCTGGCCTGGTCTCCTACGCCTTGGAGAGGATGAAAGAAGGTGGTATCCTGTTGTCACCATCTGAAAGATGTAATACAGCTCCCTCAGACTCTGATGTATGGGTGGTGTGGTATTTAGAAAAGCTACAGTCACCAGGCCCCGTTTTGACCTAACCCTAGCTTTGACCCCGTTTGGGGGCAATGACCTTGTGGGATCCCTGAACTTAGCCATTCTGTGCCCTGATTTGAAACAGCACTGCACAGGGTTATGGGGGATGCCAGTCACGGCAGAGGAACATGAGCAACCTGCGCCTTTGCAGAGGTGAGCAGATCCCTGGAAAGACTGACTGCAGCTCTGCAAGGGCTTATTCGTTTCTGGCAATCTCTGGATAGCACTGGGTTAGTATAGTGACTCCCTCCCACCCCTTCTGTCAGGAAGCCAGTTGGCTGCAGGGCCAAATAAGACATAGCTGAATTTACACAAACCCTTCTGGGCCAAGGAAATGGGAAACAACACCCTCCTGTTGCCTGGCCCCTCTGGTTCCCCTTTCTTTTTCAGTTGAGAATGTAACTTTTCTTCCCCTGCTTCCTCAGCCGATTGACCACACGGGTACCCAAAGGCCCTGGAAACATTCCACCCCACATCTGGATTTGCTCCTGACTCCCGGGTTGCTCTTGCCCTGGCAGTCTTGCTTGGCACAGGTATATCCAGACTGCTTGTCCCAGAATATGAACAGGCTGGAAGCAGGGTGGGGTTGGCAAGGGTGCCAAGAAGACTGGCCTGGATTGGAGGTGCTGAATGAGTGTGCTGCCTGCAGGAAAGGGAGGCTCTCCCGCAGGGAGGAGCAGAGATGTGGCGTGCAGATAGGAGCTGGGAAGAAGACGTTCTGGAGATCAAGAGCAAGGCTCTACGATTTATTTATACAAATAAAGTGTTGGGGACATCTTTGGCTTTGTATGCCACTGTGGGCTGCTGCTGAAAGGCCAAACAGGATGCTGGAGTATGGCAGGGCAGCCACTCAGCATCTTGACAGCTTCCAATTAGAGATGTCAGGGCTGAGGAGATGGCAAGCTCCTGAGTTCAGCCACTTTTATTGCCTGTGTTTTGCGGTGTTTTAAGCCAACTCCTGTGTGCTGCCGGAGGGAGGCGAGTTCTGCCTCTCCAGGACTTTTACCATGAGGGCGGTAAGAGCTGCCCAGACATGCAGCCGTCATTGCCAGCCTCCTATAAATGTGGACTGCAGACCTGGTGTGGGAAAGAAGCTCACGGGAGCGCTCGTTCCCAGCCTTCACAACAGCTGCCCGTATTCCAGGTCTTCATTTTTCTGTCTGAGCAGAAAAGTGCCCGGCGCACGCACTGTTTCACCCCGCGGAGCAGGATAACCTCAGCTGCCTGGTGATGTGGCGGGAGGACTGGAAATGTAAGGGCGGCCTCAGCAACTTAGGAAGACCTGTCTCAAAATACAAGTTTACCAAACTAAATAAAGGAGAAGACCCCAGAGCGTAGTGGTGCATACCTTTAGCCCCAGCACTTGGGAGGCAGAGGCAGGTTGATTTCTGTGGGTTTAAGGCCAGCCTGGTCTACATAGTGACTTCCAGGCCAGACAGGTTTCTAAGGTTCAAAGATGATTTGTCCATTTTTCTTTGTGTGTCTTCATCTCTGTCTCTCTTGGATCTCATTATGTAGCTGAGGCTAGCCTCAAAGTCGCCATCTTCCTGCCTTAGCGCCCCCACTCCAAGTGCTGGGATTTCAGGTGTGCACCCCACGCCTGGCTTTGTCCTTGTTTTAAATCACTGTCAGCCGTTCGCTGTTCCGCATTCCACACATGAAGTGTTTCCACATTGTGAGGACACTCTGCTTGACAGGGTGACTCACTTTACCAGAGGAGGCTAGCGCCCTCTGGAATGGAGAAGCAGTGTCCCCTCTCAAGTCAGCCCCTGGCTCTGAGCAGCAGTTTTTGGGGGGCTGGTGTGATCCAAGTTCTCCCATTCCTCAGAGCCAGGCTGTTGAGCTAGGCCCTGAGTCTGTTCAGGCTATGACTCAATGACAGATGTTCGCCTAGGGCCCTTGGCCTCTTTTCCACGCTTTGATTTAGAACTCCAGCTTCACAGGGAGCAATTGTTTCTTCTGTCCCGATTATAAGCACACGACCTTGGAACTAAAAAGTTGGAGAGGCAACTATATCCCCTTTCCCAAGGGAAATGCTTCTCCAGGCTGAGGATGGAAGAGGTGGGCCTTTAAAGGTAAGCACTTCCTGACTCACTGAGGCCGACTTTGGGCTCTAAGATGTGTGGCCTTCTGCTAGATCTCTTTCCCTGGAGCCCTGTGGAAGAAGAGATTGAGGGTTGATGGTGGCAGGATAATTCATTTCCCAACAGGGCATTGGTCCTCAGAGCACTGAAGGAAAGGGAATCAGAGTCCTTACGACTTGAGCTGTCGCAGGGCCAGCCCTGTCCTCCCTGTCACTGGGGTTCTTGGCCCAGCCTGACCCTTCTGTCTGACCTGTAACTTTCAGTGTGGTTTGTGTTTTAACTGACATGCTATGTAAACTATGTTATTGGGGAAAATTCTTGCAAAACATTGGTCAGTAAAAAAAGTGGACTTCGGGGCTGGAGAGATGGCTCAGTGATTAAGAGTACTGCCTGCTCTTCCAAAGGTCCTGAGTTCAATTCCCAGCAACCAGATGGTGGCTCACAACCATCTGTAATAAGATCTGGTGCCCTCTTCTGGCCTGCAGGCAGACAATACTGTATACATAATAAATAAATAAATCTTAAAAAAAAAAGTGGACTTCTCTTCTTGGCTGTATAATCTTGGGGTCAGGAAATCTGTAATCATCTTTCATCTATTCTGTCCCTTTTTATAGTTCCTCCTTACTCCTTCCCCTTCTCTCCTCCCTCCCCATTCTTCCGTGTCAATCTCCTATGTGCTGAGACAATAGGTGTGGGCTATCGCATCAGACTTCAGTTTCTCTGCTCATCAAACCAGACATTTTCAACTCCTCTTTCCATTTCATAATCTAATTATGTCTGGTTTGTCAACATGCCAAAGTTGATAAATTGAAAAATCTTTAAATTTTGAAAAATCTCACATGTGGTCAATGCACATAAAATAAAAATAGATTATCTTAAAAAATGTTGTTGGACTGGAAATGTGGCTAACTAGTTAAGAGTACTGGCTGCTCTTCAAGAGGACCTGAGTTTGAGTCCCAGCAATCACATGGTGGCTTTCAACTGTCTGCAGCTCCAGTTCCAGGGGATCTCACGCCCTCTTCTGGCCTCTGAGGGTACTAGACATGCAGATAGTGCACATACATGTAATACACATAAAAAAGTGATAAAGAATTTTGTCTACTCTCTTAGTTAATTGCAGGGAATGAGAAACAGGTAAATTGTGTGTCCCAATATCCTCCTTATGCAAGAGTCAAAAGGCAGGCACCAGCAATAAAGGTCTTTTCTGTCACTCACTTGTCCTTGCATTTGGTCATCCAGCAACAGTGAGATCTTGTAGCATGGAGCTCAGAGAGCTGTCATGGGCTTCGGCTCTTATTTATCATCCAATATCTTCGTTACTAGCCATGCTGGTTGGAAAAGTTATTTAAACTCTAAGCTTTAATTTCTCCATCTGTAAAACCAAGATGACAATGCTCTCTCAGTAAGAACATGTACTCTGTGCTTACAGTGAAGTAGGCACCATCGTTTCTCATTCGACAGATGAAGAAATCGAGGCATAAGAGAGCAGGTCTCATGTCGAAGGGTGCACAGGTAGATAGACAGTATGGATGGAGCTAGGGCACAGGCAGAAGGGTGCACAGGTAGACAGTATGGATAGAGCTAGGGCACAGGCAGAAGGGTGCACAGGTAGATAGACAGTATGGATGGAGCGAGGGCACAGGCAGAAGGGTGCACAGGTAGACAGTATGGATGGAGCGAGGGCACAGGCAGAAGGGTGCACAGGTAGACAGTATGGATGGAGCGAGGGCACAGGCAGAAGGGTGCACAGGTAGACAGTATGGATGGAGCGAGGGCACAGGCAGAAGGGTGCACAGGTAGACAGTATGGATGGAGCGAGGGCACAGGCGGAAGGGTGCACAGGTAGATAGACAGTATGGATGGAGCGAGGGCACAGGCAGAAGGGTGCACAGGTAGACAGTATGGATGGAGCGAGGGCACAGGCAGAAGGGTGCACAGGTAGACAGTATGGATGGAGCGAGGGCACAAGCAGTCTGGCCCTACCCGTGCGTGCAGTCCTTGCTTTCCTCCCTCATAGCTGAAGCAATGGTCTGAACAAAGAGATGCCTCTGTGGTTCATAGCACTTGCTCTTGCAGAGGGCCAGTGTTCGGTTCCTAGAGCCCACATGGAGGCTCACAGTCATCTGTAACTCCAGTTCAGATTATCTGATGCCTTTTTTTTTTGGCTCCTGTGGGTACTGCACACATGTGAACACAAGTAAACATGTAGGCAAAAGCACCCACACATATAAATAAATCTTTTTTAAAAAATTCATAGGGGCTGGAGAGATGGCTTAGTGGTTAAGAGTACTGACTGCTCTTCCAGAGGATCCGGGTTCAATTCCCAGCACCCACATGGCAGCTCACAACCGTATGAAGATCCAGTTGCAGGGGATCTGACACCTTCACACCAATGCACATAAAGTTAAAAAAACATAAAAATATTCAAAAAATTCATATGCAAGGAATATGTGTAGCATGGGGCATGTCTGGCACACTATGGACACTATATGATTTATGGTGAATAAATATTTCTGAGCATTTAATATATAGGGCTTGGCTGTAGGCTTAGAAGGGAAATTCAGAGAATATGTCCCTAAATTGCTATTAATCTAAGCAGTGCCAGGAGATATTTGTGTGCCGTCAGGCAAGTAGTCACACATTATTTTTCAAAACTGAGGAAACAAATAATCTAATTTTAAGGAAATGGGGCACAAAGGTGGGTGCAGGTAAGGGTGGGTGTGGGTACAGGTGGGCATGGGCAGGTGTGTGCTACTTTAGGTTAGAGTTGGGACAGAATCAAGATCCACAGTATGGGCTTTGTTCTTTTCTTTTCTTTCTTTTTTTTTTTTTTTTCCGAGACAGGGTTTCTCTGTGGTTTTGGAGCCTGTCCTGGAACTAGCTCTTGTAGACCAGGCTGGTCTCGAACTCACAGAGATCCGCCTGCCTCTGCCTGCCAAGTGCTGGGATTAAAGGCGTGTGCCACCACCGCCCGGCTTGGGCTTTGTTCTTGTTCTAGGAAGAGTATTCTAGAATGAGCTGGAGAAAAGTCCCGACCTTGAGCTAGTGTAGCTTGGAGTACCTTCCCTTGGAAGCAGAAGATTGAGGGGTGGAGAGGAGAGACGGGGAGGCACTCTGCTTTCCCCAAGTCCCTCCTGAGCCTCTCGGATCACCTGACTCACCTGAGTTCACAATTCTTTGTGTGGGGGGTGTGGAGGTGTGGGGGTGCTGGAGACTGAACCCAGACCTCACACATTCTGGGCGGGGCTTTAGTACCAAACTGCATCCCCAGAGAGTCCACATTAAATTTTTTTCCTTTGAGGTTATATTTATTTCCATTTTATGTGTGTTAGTGTTTTGCTTGCATGCATGTCTGCGGTGTCCTCAGAGGCCAGAAGAGGATGACAGATCCCTTCGGACCCGATGGAGCCTGGGTGCGCTGGAAGAGTCATCTCTCCAGTCCCTTGCGTTTTGTCTTTTTTAAAAATATTTATTTATTTATTTATTTATTTTTATTTATTTATTCTGTATACAATATTCTGTCTGTGTGTATGTCTGCAGGCCAGAAGAGGGCACCGGACCTCATTACAGATGGTTGTGAGCCATCATGTGGTTGCTGGGAATTGAACTCAGAACCTTTGGAAGAGCAGGCAATGCTCTTAACCACTGAGCCATCTCTCCAGCCCTGCATTTTGTCTTTTTGAAGATTGTGCGTGCGTGTGTGCGTGCGTGCGTGCGTGCGTGTGTGTGTGTGTGTGTGCAGGTGCGGCCAGAAGGGGACATTGGATCTCCTTGGAACTGGAGTTACACGCGGCTATGATCCCCTGACATGGATGCTGAGAACCCAACTCCCGGCACTCTGCCAAGGCAGGAAGCACTCTTACTCAGTGAACCATTTCTCCAGCCCTCAAGTCCCAAGATCTTAAGTGTCATTGTGCTTTTCCTAATTCGAAGAGGTGACCATTTCACCTTCCCTACCCTCTAGTGAGTGCCGCTTTTTGCCTGGCTCACTCTCTAACCTCAGTGTGTCCTTTCTTGAAAGTCCATAGCCCTCTGGACTCCTGGTGGGTTGGTGTTGCTGACTAAAGTCCCTTGCCGTTAAGAGTTTTGTGAGCCAAGTGGGACTCTGCACCTCCAGGTTGAAACCAGCAGAGGGCAGCATGCCATTGAGCACCTGTGCAGGTGATCCCTGTGAGCCCTGTAGAATAAACGGGAGGTCTCAGGAGCTTCCATGCTGTAAATACCTAATTTAATTTTTTATATTTTATTTTTAAGCAAAGGGCAGCAGTTGAATTAAGATTAAATGAGGGATTTTTTTTTTTGCAAATTAGGTCCAGTACCAGAAGAACAAAGGCCAGGCCTGAGAAGAAATTGGATTATAGGAGAGTAAATATTGTTTACAAACTGAACAAGTCTCCCTGCCCTTGGTTTGATTGCTTATTTGTGTCACCAGAGGTAGACTGCTGGAACATTCTTGAGGCTGGTAAACATTTCGGTAAAAACGAAAGCTGATTTTAAGATCTCATTTATAGCTAGACAGGATGGGACAGGCCTGTAGCCCTACTACCAGGTGGGTTGTTGAGACAGAGGCAGGAGGACATGCAATTCAAGGACACCCCCAGCTGTGTAGCAGGTCTGAAGACAGCTGGGTTATATGATACCCTGTCTCAAAAGAGCAACTAAAAGATCTCATATATGCCAGGCGGTGGTGGCACACGCCTGTAATTCCAGCACTAAGAAGGCAGAGGCGAGTTCCAAGGCAGCTAAGGCTACACAGTAGGAAAAAAAGAAAAGAAAAATTTTCTTTTATAAGGCTTGGTGTTTAATCTCCTCTTCTTAGGGATTCTGGAGGAATGTCATTTCATTTGATCACGTTAAATAAGTTCTTGGTTGCTGGGCGGTGGTGGCGCACACCTTTGATCCTAGCACTCGAGAGGCAGGCAGGTCTTTGAGTTCAAGGCCAGCCTGGTCTACAAGAGCTAGTTCCAGGACAAGCTCCAAAGCTACAGAGAAACCCTGTCTTGAAAAAACACAAAACAAAACAAAAAAATTCTTGCTCAGGAAAGACTCTGTTTTGGAGTTTTCCAGAAAGCTCTGTCAAGCCACACTCTCTCCCCCTTTTCTCTAGAGAGGATGGTGTGGCCAGGAGTCTCATGTGCTCACAGGATGAAGATCACAGCCCGAGCATGCTCAGTGTGGGTGCTAAGGAGGGCTGGGTGTTGGCGTGGCTCACCCGGGGATGTGGGTCGGCCATTTCACTAACTGAACCCTAGGTTCCACTTCTCTCAAATAGCAGGTTGTCTGAGTTCCAATCACCAACTATCACATTCTGTGTAATCACAGGTGGCCTGAGGATTCAAGCGGGACGTGGTGGCACCGTGGCACACACATAATTGTAACACTTGCACCAGCACGGGAGGGAGTGAAGGTCAGAGGGTTGAGAGATTAAGGTTGGGGGCTGGAGTGGTGACCCAGAGGTCGAGAGCATCCATGTAGGGTGGCTCACAACTGCCTGTAACGGCAGCGCTAGGGGATCCAACACCTTCTAGTGGCCTCCATGGGCAGTCACACTCATGTGTGCAAACACACATGCACACACACACACATACCCCAAAAAACACACATAAAAGGGCTAGAGAAATGGCTCAGAGGTTAAGAGCACTGACTGCTCTTCCAGACGTCCTGAGTTCAATTCCCAGCAACCACATGGTGGCTCACAACCATCTGTAATTCCCTCTTCTGGCCTGCAAGTGTACATGTAGTCAGAAAAAAACTGTACACATAATAAATAATAAGGAAAACAAAAAAACACATAAAAATAAAATACTTTGTTTTTCTTAAGTCGGGTGGTAGCAGTGCACACCTTTAATCCCAGCACTCAGGAGGCAGAGGCAGGCGGATCTCTGTGAATTTGAGGCCAGCCTGGCTTACATAGTAAGTTCCAGGACAGCCACGGCTACACAGAGAAACCCCATCTTAAAAACAAAACAAAACAAAACAAAACTACGTTTTTTTGAAAAGGGAGGTCCAGGTTGAGATAGTGGGTCAAATCACAAATGCCCTCCACATGTGCATGTCCCTTCCCAAATAAAGGAAGAAATCATAAGCACCTGTTCAAAACCACCTGCGTTCAATGCCTGGAGCCCATGTAAAAGCAGAGAGATTCAACTCCACGAAGTTGTCCACGGCTACACGGCCTTGGTAGCCTTGGGATTTCGTAGAGACCCACAGAACAGCCTTAAGAATGTGACAGCTGTATTGAGAGATAATGTTGCTCACTCAGCAACAGGGCTGAGTGTCACACACACACACACACACACACACACACACACACACACACCCGCAGGCCATGGAGATGCAACAGCTGAGATTAAACCTCACTAGCTCTGATTTCTGGACTTCTGCTACTGTGCAGGCTGTTTTAGGAGACACCATATACCTCCCCACACCTTTTTCTGCCATTTGTTTTTTGTCTTTTCCAACCCATAATCAGAGGCCAGGAGAGGTGGTTCAGGGTTGGGGTGGGGGTAGGGTGAGAAATCTGTGGCCAAGGCTAGTGACCTGAGTGTGATCCTGGGGATCCTTATGATGGACAGAACTGACTCTGAAAGTCGACCTTTAAAACCCTGGGCCAGCAAGGCAGCTAGCAGGGCAAGTGCTGCCAAGGCTGCCAACTTGGGCTCAATTCCTGGGACCCAGATGGTAGAGAGAAGCGATTCTCAAACGTTGCCTTCTGACCTCCACAGATGCACATGGCAGGAATACCCCCTACCAAGTGAGTAAGTAATGTTAAAAACAAACAATCCTACTCAATAGTGATGCATGTCTGTAATCCCAGCACTTGAGAAGCGAAGGCGGTAGAATCGGGATTTCATAGTGAGCCTTGGCTACGTACTAAGTTGGAGGCTAGCTTGGGCTACAGGAAACCCTGTCTCAGAAAACAAGGGGCTGTGGATGCAGTTCAACTGAGATGAGAGAGTGCTTGCCTGGCATGCACAAAGCCCTGGGTTCAGTCCCCAGTACTGCATAAAGCCAAACTCCGTGAGCTTGATGCTAGCCTGGTATATGTGAGACTTTGTTTCAAAAACAAAAAAGCTGATACCTGTTGGTGAATCCCCGCCCCAACCCCCGAGTCTGCCAGACAGTGCTAATCATCCTCTTCGATGCTCCCTCAGCCTGGTACCCAGTCTCCGATTCTGGGTCCCTGTTTGCCTCTAGCCTAGGCAGAGAAGTCCTAAATGGCAGGGGCTATTATATTAGTCTCCTCGTCCCAGCATTGGTCCACACCTAGAGGCCGGTGGAGGAACTGCAGTGAGCTCCTCTGGACTAGCAGAATGTTTTACAAGGTGGCTGTCCTGGATCACTGAAAAAAAGACAATCACTCCTGGAGCGAGCCCTGGGGCACTTGCCTGGCACCCGGAGCTGAATGGAGAGAACTGGGTGCTGATATTTAGTGTCTGTGCACTGGAGGGCACATGTCATTTAGAAATGACGGAGCTGGGTAGGGTGTCTGGCACCTGTAATCCCAGGCAGCTGGGAGATGCATTGATTATGAGTTCAGAGTCAGCCTACGCTATGTAGTAAGAATCTGTCTCACGAACCAAAGCCAAGCGCCGGATTAGTGGTGACATAGTGATTTCCGGGCCAGCCAGGGCCACATGGCCTCGGAAAGCCAAACAAGCTAATTGAAACCTATTTCAACTCCAGAAGAGGGCTGAATGAACTTTCAGGGGCTGCAGAGATGGCTCAGTGGTTAAAAGCACTGGCTGCACCTCCTGAAGACCTGCATTCAATGTCCAGAACCCATGAGGTGGCTCACAACCAAAAACTGGGCAGTAGAGGTGCATGCCTTTAATCCTAGCACTTGAGAGGCAGAGGTAGGCGGATCTCTGTGAGTTTGAGGCCAGCATGATCTACAAAGTGCGTTCCAGGACAGCCAGGGCTACACAGAGAAACCCTGTCTCAAAAAACAAACAAACAACAACCAAAAGAACTTAGTGAGCTCCCGGGCTTGGGTTTAAGGGGTTGGGGAGGACTTAGTCAATGGTATTTTCTAGGAAAATTGCCTGGAATTACTGGATTGAAGTAAATAGACAATCTCTTATTCCAGGTTTATAGACTGGAGCCGGATAGGCCTTTTGCTCAGCCCTGGGTATGGGGCACAAGCTGGTTTCAGTAGTGTCGTCTGGAGTGTTATCAAGGTCCCTGAGTGTGTCGGGTCAGATCCTCACTGCTATTCAAAGTGTGGCTCTCACAGCTGATGTAGGTGGGTCTTCTTTCTATGTGTTACTTTCATTGGTTAATAAAGAAACTGCCTTGGCCCTTTGATAGGACAGAAAATTAGGTAGGCAGAGTAAACAGAACAGAATCCTGGGAGGAAGAAGGCAGTGAGGCAGACGCCATAGCTCTCCTCTCCAAGATGGATGCAGGTTAAGATCCTTCCCAGTAAGCCACCACCTCGTGGTGCTACACTCATTATTAGAAATGGGTTAATCAAGATGTGAGAATTAGCCAGTAAGAAGCTAGAGCTAATGGGCCAAGCAGTGTTTAAAAGAATACAATTTGTGTGTAATTATTTCGGGGCATAAGCTAGCCAGGCAGCTGGGAGCCGAGTGGAAACGCAGCCCGCTGCTCCATCTACACACAGCTTTGCCTCATGTGCACACTTCTAAGGGACTGTAAACATTAGTACATATATGTTGTCAGTAAATAAACTTTTCCAGAGTTGTGAACAGCCACCAGGCTTTGTGCCTGGGCTTCTCTACGGCTCCGAGACTTCTTCTCTGCCTCCCTGTCCCAATGACTTTTTGGCATAGATATGAAGTGAGTCAGCTGTGTTGAAAGAGGACAAAAAAACAAAGGAATAAATGAGCAGGTGATCTTCAAGGGGAATTTGATTCCATTCTGCGTACAACATTCTCTTACAGTGCTTTTATTAGTTTTTTTTTTAACTTGAATTGCATTTTAGTCAAAACAACTTTGGAAATGTAACTGGGTATGTTATCACTCACTTGTAATCCCAGCACCTGGGAGGCTGAGGCAGGAGATTGATTTCAGCCAAAGAATGTGAAGCCATTGAGAACCCATCTCAAATAAGATTAACAACAACAGTAATAATAATAAACAACCCTAGGGCTAGAGAGATGACTCAGTGGTTAAGATGCATATGTTCTTACAGAGGATCTGGATTCAATTCCTACCACTCATGTCATGTGACTCACAATCACTTGTAACTCTAGCTACAGGGATATTTAATGACTCTGGTCTCTGTTGGCACTGTATCCATGCATATAGTCACGTAGAGATTCACACAAATACACATAAGTCAAAATAGAATAAATGTATAATAATCATAATAATAATACACCACATGTCTTGGTTACTTTTCTACTGTTATGACAAAACACCATGACAAAGACAACTCATAAAAGAAAGAGTTTATTTGAGGCTTACAGTTTCAGAGGGTTGGAGTCCATGACCATGATAGTGGAGAGCATGACAGCAGGCAGGCAGGCATGGCACTGTGTTACAAGGAGAGAGGGCCTTTTTTTGGTCCTGACCACCCTGCTAGCTTACATCCGAAATAACCATACAGAAATTGTATTGATTAAATCACTACCTGGCCCATTATCTCTAGCCTCTTGTTGGCTAACTCTCACATCTTGATTTAACCCATTTCTAATAATCTGTATATCACCATGAAGTCTTGGCTTACCAAGAAAGATTCAGCATGTCTGACCTGGCAGCTCCATGGCGGCTCTCTGTCTGCTCTTCTTCCCAGCGTTCAGTTCTGTCTACTCCGTCTACCTAAGTTCTGCCCTATCAAAAGGCCAAGGCAGTTTCTTTATTCAACCAATGAAAGCAACACATAAACAGAAGGACCTCCTACACCAGCACTGGTATAATGGCTGAGAGCTTACATCTTGTTTTTTTTTTAATATTTATTTATTATGTATACAATATTCTGTCAGTGTATATGCCCGCAGGCCAGAAGAGGGCACAGATCTCATTACAGATGGTTGTGAGCCACCATGTGGTTGCCGGGAACTGAACTAAGGACCTTTGGAAGAGCAGGCAATGCTCCTAACCTCTGAGCCATCTCTCCAGCCCTTACATCTTGTTTTTTGTTTTGTTTTTTGAGATAGGGTTTCTCTGTGTAGCCTTGACTGCCCTGGCACTTGCTCTGTAGACCAGAATGGCCTTGAACTCACAGAGATCCTCCTGTCTCTGCCTCCTAAGTGTTGGAATTAAAGGCATGCACCACCACCATCCAGCAAGCACTCTTGAGACACAACCTCAAGGCAGAAAGAGAACTAGGAACTAGAATCTCAAAGCCCACCCCCAGTGACTCACTTCCTCTAACAAAGCCACACCTCCTAATCTTTCCCAAACAGTTCCACCAACTGGGGACCAAGTATTTAAACATATGAGTTTCTGGGGATCATTCTTATTCAGACCACAACATCCTAGCACTCAAGAGGTAGAGGTAGGAGATTCAACATGAGTTTGAGATCAACCTGGTCCACACAGTCAGTTCCAGGCCAGCCAGGTCTACTGCCAGTAAATACATTAAAAGAATAAATAAGGCTGGGCATGGTGGCACAAGTCTTTAACTCCAGCAATTAGGAGGCAGAGGCAGGTGGCTCTCTGTGAGTATGAGGCCAACTTGGTCTACAGAGTGAATTCTAGAACAACAAAAGCTGTTTCACAGAGAAACCTTGTCTGGAAAACCAATAAATAAATAAATAAATAAATAAATAAATAAGACATTAGAAAGCCCATGAAACCCAACTGAGGATCTGAGTAAAGGGAAAGATGGCACAAGGTGGAAAGCAAGCAATGGCTGATGCTGGTAAACAGTTATCATTCTCAGATAAAGGTGGGGAAATTCAGCATAAATGGCTGTTAGAAACAACCATGAACTAACACAGTTTTCAAGTTTAGCAAATTTTTTTTTTGTTTTAGATCTGGATATTTTCACTGTTTTCTCTGTGTAGCCCAGGTTGTCCTGAATTTTGCTATATAGACCAGGCTGGTTCAAACTTACTGAGATCCACCTGCCTCTGCCTTCTGATAAAGGCTCTCTAATTTTATTTACTTATTTGTTTATTTTTGAGATAGAGTTTCTCTGGGTAGCTTTGGAGCCTGTCCTGGAACACACTTCTTTCCCTTGAGCTGGCTCCACTTCCTGTTAGCAGCTCTCCTCGTCAGGTATCCCGCGATGGGAATCTCTAACATCTTAGGTTCTCCCAGGTGATCCAGGCTTCACCTTCACAGTTTCACAAAATGGCCTCTCTGCTAGGCCTTCATTCAAGAATACCACTGACAGGTGCCTGGCCTCAGGGGCTTTATTCCATAACTCCTTTCTTTGTCCTTAACTCTAAAGTCAGAACCACATGGCTGAAGCTGCCAAGTTCTACTGCTTGCTGGGGCTGTTTAACTACATCTTCACAGCTTTCTGTTGCCCTTCACTGCCTAAACTTGGCTGTCCTTGAACTTGCTATTTAGACCAGGCAGTCCTCAAACTCAGAGATCTGCCAGCCTCTGCCTTCCTAGCGCTGGGATTAAAGGTGTGCCAACCCACCTGGCTCCAAACTCTTCTATATTTCATTCCACAAGTTAGAAGTTTCCCTGGGTGGGATCTGGCCTTTAGGCCACTGTTCCCTGTATTTCATTTCATCTGTTTATCTCCTTGAACCATTCTACTTTTTCTCCTTAAAATTTATATCTTGTAATTTACCCTGCTCAGCTGGCTCTACTTAGTTAGAGTTACCACTAAAACCACACGACAGAGCTTGCACTGAGCTGTTTTGAGATTTCTTCTGCCATGGGAATTAATCTAAAACTCTTCACTTTAGCCACAGGCAGACTTTTTGTACAAGGGCAAAAGGCAGTCATTATCTTCACCCAAATATCACAAAAACGATTTCTAGGCAACGTACTAAAATTCTCCTCTGAAACCTCTTGAGCTTGCTCCTGACAGTTCAAATCATTAACAGCGCCACTGTCTTCCATACTCCGACTAATATGGTCCATTAAGCAGCACTTAAAGCATTCCACTACTTTCCCAAAAGTACCGAAATCCAAATTCCACACACATGGTCAGGCCTATCACAGCTGTACCCCACTTCTGGTACCAATTTCTGTCTTAGGGTTTTTATTGCTGTGAAGAGACACCATGACCTTGGCAACTCTTATAAAGGAAACATTTAATTGGGGTGGCTTCATCACATCAGGGAGCATGGCGGCATGCAGGCAGATGTGGTGCTGGAGCTGACAGTCCTTACATCTTGACTCGGAGGCAACAGGAAGTCGACTGAGGAAAGCCTGAGCAAAGCTACCCTGTTGTAATATGTACTTCATTTTTAAAAATTAAGCTATTTTTTTGTAAGTGTCCTGCAAATTGAAGCTTCTACATGAAGATGAGGTGGCACCATATGGCAGCTTACCCAAATCCACCCTTCTTGCCGTTACCCTTTGTATTTGCAGAGCTTCAATTCGACTCTGGTATTCACTGGAAGCTGTACATACAGTGTCAGGTCTTCTCTAAGTCCCAGAAGAAAGTCTTGACTAAAACTAGTTGTGGTAAAGCCGGGTGATGGTGGTGCACGCCTTTAATCCCAGCACTTGGGAGGCAGAGGCAGGGGGATCTTTGCAAGTTTGAGGCCAGCCTGGTCTACAGAGCAAGTTCCAGGACAGGTTCCAAAGCTACATAGAGAAACCCTGTCTCAAAGCACCAAACAACCAAACAAACCCCAAGAAACAAAAACTTCAAAAAGCCTAGTCAAGGTAGTTGTTTTTGTGTGTTTGTTTGCTTTGTTTTGTCAATGGTTGGGTTGGCATATTAGGTGTGAGACAGGAGAACGCTGAAGAAAGCTTGCTCGCTTTCCTTCCTGTATCTGAGTTTCTCCTGTAGGTCTGTCTGTACAGCGCTCTCGTGTCTGGAGCCCTTGGATGTCAGAAGAAGGTTTGGGATCCTCTGGAACTGGGGTTATAGATGGTTATGGGGCACTACGTGGGTGCTGGCAATCAAACCCGGGTCCTCTGCAAGAACAAATGCTCTAACGGCACGGGGCCAGTTCATTACTTCCCAGAAGCCTACCGTCGGCTTGGGAAAGTAGAACACAGCGAAATACTTGCTGTTGTGTCCTAAACCGAGTTGGGCTGACCATAAATGCAGTAGGGGTTAGATTGGTTTTTCTTTTGCTGTGTAACCAGTTACTACAGATTCAGCAGCTTAAAGCACATGGGCCCTCTACTCAGATCTCACTTGGCTATAGTCAAGGTTGCTTTGTGGAGCTTGGATCCTCTTCTACGTGTTCGTGTGCTTGTTAGCAGACTTTCATAAACGTATAAGATGGAGGGGCCTATTTATTTATTTATTTATTTATTCGTGCTGTCCCCAAGAGCCGCTCGGGTCCTGGAGTTCTCTGAGGCTTCACATGTGTGGCTTTCTCCCTAGGTGGCTCTCAGCCTTCCAAAAAGCCAGAAGGGCCAGTCTTGCTAAGAAGGAACATTACATAACTCAGCAGAACCATGGGTGTGACACAACCATCACCTTTGGCGTATTTTATTGCCCAGAAGCAAGTCACAGGTTCTACTCACCTCGAGGGGGGGGGGGCGGTTTACACAGCGCGTGACTCATCAGGAGTCCTCTGGAACTGCCTTGGTCTCAGGAATTTAGAAAAGGGAAATGTTAGTTCTAGTTGGAATCTTCAGGGACACTGGAGGAAGACTCCAGCTAGGGCTTGGACGAGGAGAATTCAGAGCAGCGAAAAGCTTCAGCTTTTCACAAGACGGAAAGGCTGTGCGAGCAGACGTGCAGAGGGGTTTCCCACCTAAGTATGCTGCCTCTTGGGCTAAGGGAACCGCTGCCTCTGCCGGGCCCAGAAGGTAGGGAGAACTTGATCGACAGAGGAAAGAGAGGGGCCCGGCTTTGGTCAGAACATTTGGGTTCAAGGTTCAATTCTTGGGTTAATTAGCAGTGAGTCCGTAGTCTGCTGTTATCTGAACCTAGTTTCTCGGGATGATTTCTGTTTACACTCTTACTGTGAGGGTAAACTGAGCTCTGAGGTGGGCCATACTCTGCAAACAATGAACGGCCCATGTCCGATGCCGAAGACGGCTTCGCCGACTACCCAGGCTCCACTCTGTCTAGGTGCCCCAAGTCTCTGACTTCTCTTAGCTATTCATTGCTCTCTTTCCTCTTTGAGCCTGCTACTTCAAGGGCGGATTTCCTGGGCTCTGCTATCAGCACTCAGCTCACTGGACGCTCTCCCTTTGTCATCGGTGATTTGTTGCCACCCAGAGCCAAGGGCTCGCAAACCTGTGCTGTGGCCGTGTCCAAACAAAGGCTAGACAGCTCCTCTTGGACCTATCACAAGCCCCTCAGGTCTACCTGGCTCCAAGAAAACTGTCTTCTGCACACCTCCTCTTCCTTGTGCCTCGTCTCAGGGGACTGAGGACCATTGCTTCCTCCCTGTTCCAGGGCACCCGATATCCTCCCAGGCTCCGAGTCTTTCCTCTCCCATGTCCCCTTCCTTATATCCCCACTGCTATGGCCCTAGTTTGAATCCCATTAATTCTCCTGCATTCCTGCGATTGCTTCTGAATGATCTACCCAGTTCTTTTCTTGTAAGTCCTGCAGCATGAACGTCCTGAAGGGCAAGTGGGAGAACCTTTGGATAATCTGCTCAAAGAGGCATTCAAAGACCCCCTATGTTCCGAGGACTGAAACTCCAGTTCCCAGGCACAAACAATATCGTCTCCAGAGCGCCCCCCCCCATCTGACTCTCCTGTCCTCCTGCCCTGTGCGCTCTGCTCCAGTCCTACTGAGCTGCACATTCTCACCCCACACTGATGGTCTTGCAGACCTCAGTGTCCCCCACCATCATGCTCTGTGTTGTGAACTCATCTGGTGAATAGCCACATCTTCCCTATGTCCTTACGTCCAGGTGCTTGAAGGCTTCTCCTAGCAGCTTGTGCAGGCCTCTGGCTCATCTCTCATTGTGATTTAATTGTTAGTATTGTTTTGTCTTTTGCTCTCTTGACTGTTAGACTATGAGTGTTGGAGACATTTGTTTCATGTAGCCCAGGTTGGCTCTGAACTTAGTATGTAGCTGAGGCTGACCTTGAAACCCTTCATCTACTTCTTCAGTGTTTGGAACACAGGCATGCACCATTGCATGGGCTTAACAACTTATTCTCTCTCTCTCTCTCTCTCCCTCCCTCCCTCTCTCTCTCTCTCTCACACACACACACACACACACACACACACACACACACACACACACACATTTTGTCATGTTGAGACAGGATTTCTCTGTGTAGCCCTGGAACTCACTCTGCAGACCAGGCTGGCCTTGATCCATTCACCTCAGTCTCCCGATTGCTGAGATTAAAGGTGTGCACCGCCACTGCCTGGCTGGAAATAGGTTTATATTGCATTTATTTCTGTGTTTGTGTGTCAGTCAGAGGACAACTTGGGAGTTGACTCCTTGGACTGACCATGGGCTCCTTTATCCACGGGGCCATCTCCTCTGCCCTTACTTTCTAGTTTGTGTGATCTGAGGACCTCTTCTTTCAGTTTAAACTTTTCTAAAATTAATTATTCTTTTTTGAAGCAAGATCTCACCCTGGGTCTGTGGTGTTCCTCTTGCTTCATGCTTTTGAGTGCTATGATTACAGGTGTAAGCCACCACTCCTTGTAATGATGAGAGCGGGCAAGCCTGCTTTTCATCGGGCCTGGCTCCCACATGGCTAGCTTAGCCCCGGGAATAACAACACATAAATTGTATTCATTTAAACACTGCCTGGCCCATTAGCTCTAGCCTCTTACTGGCTAATTCTCACATCTTGATTAACCCATTTCTAATAATCTGTGTAGCACCATGAGGTGGTGTCTTACCGGGAAAGACTCAGCATGTCTGACCTGGCGGCTGGCTCCATGGCAGCTGACCTGGAGAGGAGAGGTATGGCATCTGCCTAACTTCCCTTCTTCCTAGCATTCTGTTCTGTTTACTCCACCTACCTATGTTCTGACCTATCAGGCCAAGCAGTTTCTTTATTAATTAACCAATGAAAGCAACAGATAGACAAATGACCTTCCTACATCAACTCCAGCTCATTTAATTAATGAATTAGCTTTTATAAGACAGGGTCTTTATGCCAGACTGCCTTAAATTTGCTTTGCAGCCTAGATCCCCTTGAGCCTCAGATTCCCTGCCTCTACATGCCCAGTGCTGGGATGATTGGAGGTGTGAAGCTAGAACCAGGGCTTCTTGGATGCTAAACGAGCCCTGTGCCAACTAAGCTACAACCCCTCACTGGTTTTCTGAGTAGGTGACACATTCATTCTACTGAAAATCTGGAAGTTAGAGACGAGCTAATGGGAAGGTGAAATGTGTAAAGTCTCACTCCTACTTCTGTCCCCAGCCCCGCCCACTAGTCTCCCTTCCTAGCAGCAATCCATGCTATCAACTTCTTGTAAATATTTCTAAAGATACAGTTATATGGCTGCCCTTTTATACACGAATGATATTATGTTCTACAGTCTGTGTTTTGTCTCGTTCTCACGTAACTGCACAGTCTCTGTGAGCGCATTTCATGCCATAAAGAGCTTCCTTGTTCCTTTTGTTTAAAGTGATTCAGTTTTCCATTGCG
The DNA here is from genome assembly GCF_018167655.1 of Microtus oregoni. Classification (NCBI taxonomy): domain Eukaryota; kingdom Metazoa; phylum Chordata; class Mammalia; order Rodentia; family Cricetidae; genus Microtus; species Microtus oregoni. The sequence goes on along the minus strand of NW_024543830.1, from coordinate 1,634,735 downwards.
AGTATCGTAATCTAATCAGCGACTGTTATTAGGCTGTTTCCAAACTACACTTACTACAAACAATACTGAAATGACTTTCTTCATAAAAGTGTTATTTCCCAGGTGTGCGAGTGGAAACGGAACAGCTGCGTGAGGGGCAGGTGCAGTTTTATGTTTGACTATACACTATTGGTTTTCTTGGAGTCTGTAGATATCTCATTTATCTATGCATCCCTCATCACTGTTATAAAGCCTAGAACAGAATGTACACTCAGTGTGTATACACACACACACACACACACATTGAGAAAGGGTCTCCTACAGAACTGGCTAGCCTTGAACTTGGTGCATAGCTGAGGGTGACGACCTTGAACTTTTGATTTTCCCAAGGCCTCTGTGTTCTGAGTGCTGGGAGTGTATCATATCTTGTTTATATGTTACTAGGGATTTAAGCAGAGGCTTCCTGCATGCTAGGCAGGTGGTCTACCCACTGGTTGACATCCTTAGTCCCATTTGGTATATATATTTTTAAAAGATTTATTTATTTATGTATATGAGTGATCTATTTGCATATAAGCCTGCATGACAGAAGAGGGTATCAGAGCTTATTATAAGATGGTTGTGAGCCACCATGTGATTGCTGGGAATTGAGCTCAGGACCTCTGGAAGAGCAGCCAGTCTCTTAACCACTAAGCCCCCACTCAGTATAAATACACACACACACACACACACACACACGCACAATACAAACACATACATATATACATATATACATGCTCTGGAACTTGCTCTGTAGACCAGGTTGGCCTCAAACTCACAGAGATCCTCTTGCCTCTGCCTCCTGAGTTCTGGGGTTAAAGGTGTGCACCACCACCACCCAGCATATATTTTTAATAAATAAACAAAGACTAAAAGACTACTAGATTTTTGTTTTTTGTTTTTTTTAAAAGATGATCTCACCATGTAGCCCCCTGGCTGTCTTGGAACTCTCTATGTATACCTGGCTGGCCTCAACTCACAAAGATCAGCTAGCCTCTACCTCCTGAATGCTGCGCTTAAAGGCATGTGCTTGGCAGAAACAACTAGTTCTTCTAGCAACATGTTCTTTCCATGCAGTGTTCAATTCAAGCCAAATGATTCATGTTCAAACCAAATTCCAACAATATATTGGAGCAAAACTCATTGCCCCTTTTTTATTTCAGTATTTGAAAACTAATCAATTAGCTTTGTTTGTTGTAAAATAAGATCACCTTTATTCCTTTTGTTTATAATTCAAATCATTTTTTTACCTTCATATGCAGGCTCTAACTGTAATGACTTTGTGTCTCCAGTATTTTTCACAATCTCTTAATCCCTTCGTTATTTCCCCTACCTAACCTGCGATCCTAAGAACTCGGCATAGCCCATAAACGCTCTCAGGAGGGTGTTTGCTGCTTTCAGAAATCATCCGCCTCTTTTGTGTTCATTGTCTCAGTTGTGTAGCCTCTCAAGTCCCCTTTTTCCTCCACACAAGGACTGAGATAGTGCTGGAGGTGGCTGACGAGCTGTAGATGTGTTTGGCACATGGTAACGTGGAGAAAGAGAGTTCTTGCACTCATCGTCTGCTGTGTGCCAAGAGTGCAGACTCCTGGCTGGTTACTCCAGCAGGGTTATTGCTCCGGGTTGTGGAGTTGTGCTAGCATGTGGCTTTGAAAGATGAAGAAATGTATCCCCTTAGGACAAAGAACACGAAGAACAAGAAAGTTCCCTTCCTTCCTTCCTTCCTTCCCTCCTTCCTTTTTTTTCTTATTTTGTTTGTTTGTCGAGACTGGGTTTCCGCGTGTAGCCCTGGCTGGCCTGGAACTCTCTCTGTGGTGCAGACTGGCCTTGAACTCAGAAATCCGCCTGCCCCTGCCTTCTGTGTGCTGGGGCAGGCCACTAGTTGATGTTCGTGACTCACTGAAGCCTTAAATTGTTCATTCATTTGTATATTCATCTTGGGCGATGACCCAGCAATCGAGAATTCGGTTCCTTATTTCATGTATTGGGAAACGGAACCTTAGCATGGCAAAAGTCAGCAATTATGTAACACAATCTAAAGCTCAGTTATTTTTGCACTTTTTTCATGTATTGCAACTTTACGTAAGCTGAATACAGACATACAGAAAGCATGTGTGGAAGAAAACAACAGTCTCCATGATTTAGAACTGGATATTAGAGTGGTCAATAATTTCAATTTAGCAATAGTTTTGAAGTTGTCTTTATCTCATTTCTTTCTCCCAATAGCACCAGAGAATTCTTTGAAAACACAACAATGGACGTTTTTGGCTATCTACCAAAATATAAACTCATACTGTGTAGAGTGCTTGGTCACAGCAAGGGGAGTAAGAACAGAAATAACGAAAATAGAAATCTGAGCAACTCCAGTCTGGTGTCTGATTTTACCCGACTGATAAGTTCCTAAGTTAATCTGCTACTGTTTAGTAGATGTTGTAGAACATCTAAGAGTCTACAAATCAAAGACAAAGGGAACACAATTAGCTTCAGCATGTTAGTTCTGACCCACCAAAGCATCATGTAACAGCTCTGATGAGTGCTATTTCCTTAAAGGATCAGGGACCAAGACACTCTTACTTGGAAATGTTGCATTCTACAGAAAGGAATAAAGTAAGCCAGGCGGTGGTTGCACATGCTTTTAATTCCAGCACTTGGGAGGTAAATGCAGGAGGATCTCCAAATTTGAGGCCAGCCTGGTCTACACAGTCAGGGCTACACATGGAAGCCCTGTCTCTAAAAACAAAAAAACAAAACAAAGTAAAAGATGTTCACCATTCAACCAAGAAAACACCTACCAGAATCCAAAGCCCAATAAACCACAACTCCCAGAAGGCTTTGTTCCCGGATGCGTCAGGCACCCCCCTCCCCCGAACTACATCTCCCAGGAAGCCCCACAGCACCCAACCGTCCACTTCCCCCGCCCCTGCTCCCCTTTCCCCCGCAGCGCGGTGGCCGGCTAGCTCCAGCGGTCGGCGGAGCGGGCGCGCGCCGGGGTCGCGCGGTTGCCGAAGGGGGCGGGCACGCGCAGGAGTAGAGGCGTAGGGGGGGGGCGGGGGACGGCTCGCTTGCTCGCTCGCAAGATGGCGGACGAGGACGGGGAAGGGATTCACCCCTCAGCCCCTCACAGGAATGGAGGCGGCGGCGGCGGGTCTGGGCTCCACTGCGCCGGGAACGGTGGCGGGGGAGGCGGCGGCCCGCGGGTCGTGCGCATCGTCAAGTCCGAGTCCGGCTACGGCTTCAACGTGCGGGGCCAAGTGAGCGAGGGCGGGCAACTGCGGAGCATCAACGGGGAGCTGTACGCGCCGCTGCAGCATGTGAGCGCCGTGCTGCCCGGGGGGGCGGCCGACCGGGCCGGGGTGCGCAAGGGGGACCGCATCCTGGAGGTGTGAGTATCGCGGCCGCCACGCCCCGTCCCCTTACCCTTCGCCTGTCCTGACCCCCCACCCTGTCACTCAGGCCGCACCTCCCCCAGCTCGCGAGCCTGCCGCGACCCTCGCCCCCGGCGGGCCTTCGCTGCTCGGCTTGGAGCCTTCTTCCTGGCGTCTCCAGTTTGTGCCCTTGCCCCACCATCCCAGTGCTCTCCCCGCTGTCCCCATGCCTTTGGCTGCTCGCAAACCCTTTGCCTTCTCCTGTGGCATGCTGCTTTCTGCTCTGTACTGACCCAGCCAGTACTGTATCCTCCCCAAGTTCTCATCTTTAGCATCACAGTTTCCTGGTCTCTGCCACTCCCCTCAGACCCTGTGGACTGTCCCTTCTGCCCTCTAGACCCGGTAGGACCTGTGATCAGCTGCTTTTCCTCTGGAGGTATCATCTCTTCCCCTACCTTAAGCTCCCCTTTCTTTTCTTAGTTACTCCCCCATTATGGTAAAGCAAACCGACATTTTTGTATCCACCGCTTGGCCTTTTCTTCCCCCTTTGTAGTCATGCCATCTCGAGTATACCGTATTATCGCATGCGTTTTTTGGGGGAGGGGTTGACACTAGTTTTTCTTCCTATCCTGATATTGCAACCTAATTTCCAATCTGATATCTCCATGACCACATTTCTCTGAGTGCGTCCCTTTTCTGGCTTCCTGTCTTCCCACGTGCACACTCCTTACACTTCGGTAGTGCTTTCCTAGCTCCTACTCCCCCCCCCCCCCCCCACTGCAATCGCCTTAGGTCTTTGCCTTCTCCATTTTCCTCCTGCTCTGTGCTGTTGCAATCCTACACTTTATCTTACTTGTTCGTCCAGATAGCTTTCCCTTCTCTTTGTAAGGCCTCTTCTGCTCTCGCAACTACCTTCTGCTGCAGCGGCTTCCTTCACCATACTCCTTTAGGTGGCTCACCGTCACCACCACAGCCCTTAAAGCTCCCAGGATATTGCCTTGTCTTGGCAGTTTCAACCCAGACCTCCACTGCTCTAAGCTGTGTTGTGCTTATGAGTTTGTACTTTGTACTAAAATTGTATAGTGGTTGTTGGTTGGCTTGTAGGTGCTGTATGCATTCATCGTCTCCATCCTCCTTCAACCCAGAATTCCTCTACTGCATCTATATTGTATCCCCATGACACATGGGCTCACCCCTTCCATGATAGGATTTTCCCACATAAATCTTTTTAAACATTTCATTTTAATTACAAGTTTCACAGCTGCCTGTTTTCATTTTGCAAAGCCGATTCGCCTAAGGTCTGTACTGACTGTATCTTCCAGAGGAGTCGGTTCCCTTCTTTCCACTTTTGTGCCCATTACTCTTGCTCTGTGAAATCATTCCTTCTGCTTCCTCATCTTTCCACTCTGAGAAGGAGTAGCTCACTGACGCGCTGACGCGTGCGTTTGGAGCTTTTGTACATTTCCTTTGACCTTTCTGGAAATAGATGCTTGCTTTTTTTTATTACTGTATTACAGACTATTTTCTAATATTCTCTGGCAGTGTGTTCTTAGTCTTTGTGGGAGCTTTAAGATACTGAATGCAATAATGACTTTTGATGCTCTGTACCTGAGTACCCAGGTATTTATCTTCTAGACAACCTCAAATCTGCGACTGATGATTTCTTTTGTTAGAAAAAGTTATTTTGCTTTCCCTTTGGAAATTAACTCTGATTCAACCTTTTATTTTTAGATTTGCAATATATAAAAGTTTAAGTGTATTAAAGTTGTAGGTCATTTGCAGCTAATGTCATCTACCATGAGTGCATAAGTCAAGAGATACAGTTGGTGGCTATTTGCCTTTATTGCAGCCGGCAGCAAAGAGCCCAGCTGTAAAGGAGTCATTGCAGCAAAGATATGAGTGATTCTGTGGACCCCTGGGAGAGGGCTTTGCCTTGGCCCGCAATACAGGCCAGGAGCCTGGAAGTAGAAGCTAATGTTTTGGTACTGTCCTTGGGTGAGAGTAGTTTTTGTCATTTTAGGTCGCAGGGGAAAGAAACACTGCCTGGAGAAATTCTCTCTGAAAGGCCGATGGTGATAGAAAATCTTCATGGTATTGCTTTGTCCCCTTCCAGCTGCTGGTGTTCTGATCTCCAGAGCCTTTGAAACTTCTATGGTACTGTTGTAGAAGTAGTAGTAGTGATGATTCTAAACTGGTCGATAACTTCTGGGACCTCAGTTTGTCTCTCCCTCCCTTCCCTTAGGTTTTCAAGTCAGAGGAGAGAAATCAGGTACTAATTTAGCTTTAGAGACTTGTTTATCTATTTGAGGCAGGGTCTCACGTAGCCCAGGCAGACCTCACACTCACTAAGTAGTTTAGAATGACCTTGAACTTTTGGTCGCCCTGCCTCCACCAGTGTGTGCCATTTTGTTGGCTTCATGTGGTGCTGGGATGGAATCTAGGGATGCAGGGCTTCCAGCTTGGTAGGCAAGCACTCTACCAACTCAGCTATATTCCCAGCCTGAGCTCTTTAATTTGTCTTCTTACTCAAGTTCTTAACCTCTCCGTTGTCTTGGGAAAGCGGTGGAGTCTGAGTTAGGCATAGCTGGATTATTACTGTGTACCTTTAGGATTATACACCAAATCACAGGCGGGTGTCTGGACCTTGATAACGGAGCTTGGAGAGTTCTCCCTATTTTTAAACTCTTCCCGATGCACAGCTTTTATTCCAGCCTTCGTGTTGCAGTTTGGACAGGTGGTAGAGGTGTGAGAGAACAGTGCCTGAGATTGAAGTGGGCACAGACCTGAACGTTAGTAAGAGCACCCGTTTCTTTGTGCTGCTCCTAGTCTGCTTACCAAGGCTCGAGTCCTGGGGTAGTTGTCAGCTGGAGCCAGTATTGGCTCACTTCCTGCTTTTTCCTTTGGAGGCTGACTAGATTGTGACTGGTTTAAGAGAGAATCATGTTCCAGGACTCGGTACTGCAGTGTGAAGAAGCCTGCTGGGCTCTAGATTTTATTACAGATGGGAGGTTTTCTTGAACTAACAATGTTAGTCTCCACCTTATAGTTTTCCCAGTCTAATGTGTACTAAATGTCTTCCCTTTGATGTGCACATACCTTGAGGCCAGTGTGTGAAAGATGCTTTCAAAAGCAGAACCAAAATCTTTGCACTAATTATATAGTATGTGAAGTAACTGGCTTCAGGTTAATTTCTGTAAGGTTAGAATAGGTATAAAGACACTTGATTGATTTCTTGACAGTTTCCTTTTGGAGTGTTGCCGTATGTAGTGGATTTGGAGCTGCCTATTATGTACTCAGGGCTGCATTTGAGATTATGTTTGTATGTTTTTGGCCAGGTACTGGGATCTTTGTGTGTGTGTGCATACAAATGCACAAGGCACACTTTGAGGGCTTCTAAATGTTGGGGCAAATTTTCATGTCTCTACTTCCTATCCCCTCATGGGGTGACTGGGGTTACAGACATTTTCACAGTGCATCCAACCTTGAGGTGGGTTCCAGGAATTGAACTCAGGTGGTCAGACTTGCACAGCATGCACACTGCCAAACCTGATCTGGGGAGTGTGCATTTCAAGCACGGACCCTTAGGGTTGGCTTGTAGGCATTCAAAGTCATGATGCAGGTGAGAAAATGTCAGAGAGTATATGCCTTCCTCCTTAATAGCTACCTGGTAATGTACCATCAGCCTTTCCTTGTTAAGGTAAAGCATAAGATGAATTATGTTGTATGTGACGGTTTGTTTATTCAGGGATTTTTTCCTGTTCCATGTGAAGGTTTGAAAATCAGTGAACAAAGAGTTTGATGCAATAAGTATTTTTACAGTTGAGTGAGTCATGAAACATTGACTGTTAAGTATCTTAAGACCCTTTTAAAAAATTGATTTCTTTTTGGCTCAGATATTCCAGGTAGACTTGGGTAAAAATGCTTGAAATGATTGTCGAGCAAAGGGAATGATGATGGCAAAGTTCTCACACTTTGGTATGCACAAGAATCACCGGGGGCAGTCGTAAGCACAGGTTTGCAAGAAAACTCCTTCGCCTGGTATAGGGAATGGAGCTCACATGCTAAGCCACATTCTCAGAACAACACGGTAGTTATGGACTGTTGTAGACTGTTCTCAGCTCATTGTGCTTTATCATTATGGTTATACTGGAAGTCAGTACCTAGGACTTGGCTAACAAATAGTGACTTATGAAGCGCGGAACTCCAGAGTAAAGGGAAGCCAGTTCCTCAGCAAGTGGTCTGTACAGTTGTGCTTACTTCCGTGGAACTTGCTGTTGGCCTGCCACAGCGGTGCACAGTTAAGAGACAGAACAAAGGATGCCGATCGCTGTGCCAGCTTGCAGTGTCTGCTGTGTTAGTTTGCAGTGCGGTGCCTATGCATTGGAACTTCAGCCTCTTGTAGGGAGCTTCAGAGCTCCTCAGGGCAGGGACTATGTTGACTGTTGTGTGTATTGAATCCCTAGCCAAAAGTGCAGTGGTACCTTGCCTTTCTTCTGTGAGTATTTGCTGAATGGATAGGAGTAAATTAGCCCTGTTTTGTGAGGAGAAAGAGTACTGCTTTGAGTGACAGGCAGAATTAAATCCAGCTCTTAAGTTTCCTTCCCATTTTTAAAATATGTTTTGGTTATTGACTGTTAATAGTCAAGTTCCTTAATTTTTATTTTTTAGAAGTTACACAGATCTATACGGTGTATCTTGATCACATCTATCTCAACTTTTCCCAACTCTACTTAGGAACCTCTCATGAGCCGGGTGGTGGTGGCACACGCCTTTAATCCCAGAGGCAGAGGCAGGCGGATCTCTGTGAGTTCGAGGCCAACCTGGTCTACAAGAGCTAGTTCCAGGACAGGAACCAAAAGCTACGGAGAAACCGTGTCTCGAAAAATCAAAAAAAAAAAAAAAAAAAAAAGGAACCTCTCATGACATCTCCTTCCCAACTTCATGTCCTTCTATAATTAATTAATTATATAATTTAAAAAAATTTATTTTTTATATGCATTAGTGTTTCACCTGCATGTATGTCTGTGAGGGTGTTGATTCCCCTGGAACTGGAGTTACAAACAGTTTTTTTTTTTTGTTTGTTTTTTTTTGTTTTTCGAGACAGGGTTTCTCTGTGGTTTGGAGCCTGTCCTGGAACTAGCTCTTGTAGACCAGGCTGGTCTTGAACTCACAGAGATCCGCCTGCCTCTGCCTCCCGAGTGCTGGGATTAAAGGCGTGCGCCACCACCGCCTGGCTTACAAACAGTTTTGAGCTGCCCATTTGGATGCTAGGGATTGAGCCTGGGTCCTTTGGGAGAAGAGTCAGAGTTCTTAACTACTGAGCCATCTCTCCAACCCTCTAATTTTTTAAATTTTTTTAAAAATTTTTTATTTTTTCTGGAGACAGGGTTTCTCTGTGTAGCTTTGGAGCCTGTCCTGGATGGAGCTCACTCTGTAGACCAGGCTGGCCTCGTACTCACAGAGATCTGCCTGCTTGTGCCTCCCGAGTACTGGGGTTAAAGGTTTGCGCCACTACCGCCTGCCCCCCTCTAATTATTTTTAACCCACTCAGTCCAATTAGTGCTGTGCATATGGGCATGGATGTAGGTCACGCACTGGGGCACCAGGGACTCTCCCAGTGGTAGTATTCCTGGCTGTATTCTTAAAGAAAGTTCCTCCCCCAGTCATCAGCTGCCTGTAGCTCCATAGCTGGGGGTGGGGGCTTTGGATAGTACACTATTCTTGATGGCAACTAGCCACTTAAAATCAAGTTACTTTCCTGTAAAAATGGATAGCAGTTGAACTTTGTTTCTATTTGTGAAATGTGACTTATGTTTTTATTTATCCTTTATGTCATGTTGTTAATTTGGATAAGATCGGGGTCTAAAGCAAGCTTTCCTTGCCCTTGCTATTGCTGCTTTTCTCTGTTCCTAGCAAAGGAACCATGACAGCCATCCTTGTTACTTCAAAAATACGTCTTGTCTCCTGAGTGAGGCTGCAAACAAGCAATAGTAATTGAGAATGCTCTTACCTTCCCTTGGAAATCACTTGTGTCAATTGCTGTGACCAAGACAAGGACTTTCAGGCCATGGTGGCGCTCGCCTTTAATCCCAGAACTCAGGAGGGAGAGGCGGGTGGGTCTCTATGAGTTCGAGGCCAGCCTGGTCTAATAATGAGTTTGAGGCCAACCAGGGCTACATAGAGAAACCCCATCTAAACCCCTCTACCCTTCTACCCCACCCTTGAAAAGTGAGTCTTTGATTAGTAGCATAAGGGCTAGTTTTTAATTTGTGGTGGACTTTTCAGCCACCACTATTAACCACTAATAGTTAATTTTGGTTTGTTTTAGGTGAGGGCTTTATTACCATGCTGTCTTGGATAAGTATTTTAGAAGCTGAGCCTCATTGGGAATAATTCTTATGAAATGGTAGATAAACAGAGAGAGTTAACTGGCAAGCAAACATTTTAATTTATGATCACAGCAAAGTGCTTTAAGAACATAATCTGTGGTAAGATTATTCATTGGTCCTTTAGGCGGTGGACCTTTCATTCACGCCTTTATCCCAGCACTCTGAAGGCAGAGGTAGGTGATCTCTGTGAGTTCAAGGCCAGCCTGGTCTACAAAGTGAGTTCCAGGACAGCCAGGGCTGTTACAAGAGAAACTCTGTCCCAAAAACCAAAATAAATAAATAAAAATTATCCAATGGATTATGGCATTACTAACAAAAGGTGTATTAGTAGTGTGCATATGTGTAAATAGTGAATACACGCACACATGTATGGGTATTCATGTGTGTAGCAACATATGTTATGATGGTTAGAAGGTAACTTTGGAGTCCACTTCCTTTCCTTTCACCTTTATGTGGGTGCAGGGAAGAGAACTCGGGACAAGCCTTCCAGGCAAGAGCATTTCCCAGTGAACCATCATCTTGCCATCGCTGTTTGGGTTTTGTTTGTTTGAGTGCTTGTTGGGTCATGTCCACCCTCTGACAAAACTGCCTAGTTCATCCTGAGGCAGCTAGGCCATATGCATGCTAGCCAGGTGGTCCACCACTGTAAGTGTATTTTTTTTTTCTCATGTCGGCCCACTTCAGGTCAGCTGGTTCCACTGTTAGGCACAAACTGTGTGTCAAGTATCACTAGGCTTGTGAGTCAGTAGTCTGGCTCTCTGCCCTTGAGAAGCTTGCTTTACAGTGGGGGAGGTACTAGAAATAGTTTACTCTGTGAAAAGCAAAAGAAAGTAATGGAGGTGAATGAGGAACGGAGTGGGAATTCAGAGGAAAGAGTAGATACGCTTAAGATTGATAAGGGGTTAGATGGTTCATAGAAGGCTTTTATACAGTTAAAATTATGTGTTGTGAGCATGTGGCAGACACAGTGCTGTGTGTAGGTCAGAGGACAGCTTTATCAGGAGTAAGTTCTCTCCTCCCACCATGGCTTCCTGGGGTTGAACTTCTGAGGCAAGCGCTTTTTCCCATTAAGTCTTCCTCCCATTGGCTCCTACTGAAGGCTTTTAAAGGGAAACTGAGGGACAAGTGTGATCTCAGTAGTAGAGAAAGAGGAAGGGTTTCATAGGTTGAGGGTCTATGGGAGGAAGATGCAAGAAGTTCTTAAGATAGCAAAGGTCCTCAAGCTGCTGTTTGCAGGCTGGTGCCATAGAAACTGGAAAGGAAGGTTAAAATGAAATACAAAAAAGGTCTTGAAAGCAGTGCCAACAAGTTGCTTCCCTCTCTCCCCCACCAGACAGTTTCTCTATGTAGCCCTGGCAGGCCTGGAACTCAATCTATAGACTCAGGGGTCTGCCTGCCTCTGCTGGGATTAAAGGCGTGAGCAATCATGCCTGGCTATAAGTTTGGATTTTGTTCTTATGTACTGAGAATACAGTTGTGTATATATTTGTACCCATAGTTTTCTGCACATTTTGTTTTTATTTGGTTGAATACATTTCCATGGCTGGAGAGGAAAAATTGCTATTAGAATTAAAAGAATTTCAGACCATTTTCCCCTCTTGGACTGCCTAGGACTGTATAAAGATGGTAGCTGAGAAGAAGGAAGCTCTGAAACCCAGTGCTAGGAGCAGCTGATGAGAGGCTGCCTTTCATTTGATTCCACTTTCCTGCCTAGTCCGCCCAGCTTCTGAAATGTCTGTTTCCTGTCACCTTATGTTGTAAGTGACTGCGCCTATATTTATCACTGCATTGACAGCATCTTCATCCTCACATGCTGCGGGGCCCTGCCTCTCATACCTTGTTGTAGCTGTGCTTTTCTCTGTCTCTTACTGCAAGATGCTACCTGGGTTTAAATCCTTTCCATTGATGGGCTGGGGAGATGGCTCAGGGGTTAACAGCAGTCACTTCTTTCCTACAGTCCCCAGCACCCAGAGGGCAACTACAGCCATCCCCTCCAGCTCCAGGGGTCTGATACCTACGTTTGGTTTCTGGGCACCTTTGTTGACCCTCATTTGTGTGAGCACACAGAGACCTACATAAAAATAAATCTTAAATCTTTTGTTTTGCCGTAGCCTGTTGGGAGTTGAGGTGACTAAAGATGAGAAGTTGATATGATATTAAAATATATACCTAAAGTCTGTCTTCAGGTGAATTTCTGCCGGGTCAGGAATGTGTTTTGTGAAATGCTCTTAGTTAAACGTCAGGCACTCTGCTGCGAGTCATTTCTTACTACTGCCTCTGCCGGCCCAGGAAGGTTCTCCCTGGAGCTGTTCCCAACACTGGGTATTTGAGTTGCTAAATGAGGCCTTGTGTTTGAGCATCCTTATGTTCATCCTCCAGTGAACTTCTCTTATTGTGAAACTACTTAGTAGAAGCTGGTCTAGAACTCTTGATCTTCTCACTTGCATATTACCACATACAACTTTGAGGCAACATGTGAGGTTGCTCAGACTTGCTGTGTAGCCAGGCAGCCTGCCCTCGATGTTCTTCCATCTACCTGTTGAGCCATCACACCCAGTGGAGAAACATGTATGGTGATTTTTGTTTGTTTGGTTGGTTTTTGGTTTTTCGAGATAGGGTTTCTTTGTATAGTCCTGTCTCTCTTTAAACATGCTCTGTAGACTAGGCTGGTCTCTAACTCAGAGATCAGCCTGCCTCTGCCTCCCAAGTGCTGGGATTAAAGGCATAGGCTACCACCACTCAGCAAGAAACATCTTTTAAAAAAATGTTTTGTTTTTACTTAAGCTATCAAAAACTTGTTTTGGTGTGTGTGTGTGTGTGTGTGTGTGTGTGTTGGAGTTAAACCTAGGGTCTATGTATGCCAAAACACTCTTTTTTTAAGTCAAGATTGTTTTTCTTAATAATTTATTTTATTTTATGTATATTAGTGTATTTCCTGCATGTATGTCTGGGTGAGGGTGTTGGATCCCTTGGAACAAGTTTACAGACAGTTATTAGCTGCCATAGGTGCTGGGAATTGAACCCGATCCTTTGGAAGAAAAGTCAGTCCTCTTAACCCACTGAGCCATCTCTCTAGCCCCTCATTTTTTTTTTTTTAAACTTTCTTTTTATTTACTCTTGGTGTCAGGGCCAACTCTTTCACCTGCCCCAGGTGTTGATGGAGGGGACACCCCCACCCCCACTCCCATGCCCATGCCTCCACATGACAGATGAATAGTGGGAAACAGCTCTTTCATGCTCACAACGTCAGGGCTGGCTCGCTCACACCTCTGCCAGCAGGGTCGGCTCTACCGTGCTTGCTGCCCAGGTGAGTGTTGCAGCTGGTGAGGAGGTCAGGCGGCAGAGTAGGGGGTGCATCTTTCCTTGCCCTCACCACCACATGGCAGACAAGGGATGTGGCCAGCTCTTCCACTCTCACACCCTCAGGGCTGTCTCGCTTAGATCTCTTCCAACAAGATCAGCTCTACTGCAAAACACTCATTCTATTGAACTGTACCCCCAACTTTATCCAAAATGTGATAGATTTGAATGCTAGACCACAGATCAAGACTGAACTAATAGATCTTTGTAGTCTATGGACTCCATACACAAGTGATTTGCTTATTTCGTTTTGAAAAGAGTGGAGCCATCTGCTTGTTAACTGCTTGTGTGGATACTCTTCAGTTGCTTTTAGGCTGGTTATTACAGAACCGTTCAATGAAAATAAGGAAATTGCTCCTTGATCCAGCAGAAGTTTCTTAAGTCTGTCTAGGTTTTAGTTAGTGTATTTTAAAATTGGGAAATGGACTGAGTATTTGGAGCTTGTGGAAGATGTGATAACCTTGGGAAGTTTGGAAATGCTCTTCTTTTGCTTGTTTTCTCATCTACAAAATGTGCAAGGTGTTTGTCTATTGAACATACTATGAGGGTTATTGTATGTATGTATGTATGTATATTAAAAGATGCTATTAATTGCAAGAGCCATAAGCCCTGGGGGCTGGAGAGATGATTCAATGATTAAAAACACTTGCTACTCTTGAGGATACAAGTGAGTTTCCAGCACTCACATTGCAATGGCTCAGATTCCAGGGCATCCATTGCTCTCTTCTATACCTTGTGGACACACATACTCAACATGCATATACATAAATCTTCAAGCCGGGTGAGGCTTGAATTTTGGCACTCAGTAGGCAGAGGCAAGTGGATCTTCAACTTTGAGACCAGCCTGGTCTGCATAGCAAGTTCTAGGACATCTACAGTTTTTATATAGACAGACCCTGTCTCAAAACAAACAAACAAACAAAAAAGAATAAGCCTGGAATTTTACGTTCTAGTGGGAGTGAATTGAATCAGTTTGGTTTTACTATTGATAACAAATTTTGGTTTCACAGGTAATTGCCAAACTTTTTCTTTCTGAATAACTTGATTATATTTATATAGTAAAAAAAAATCTTAGAGCCTTATACTTATTTTCCTGAATGACAAATAGATTCATTTTTCAGAAATTTATATGCTTCAGTAGATTGTATTTGCAAATTGATTGCCTTGTAATTACAAATTTAAGGAACTTTTTATTCTTTCCTAAGCAATAAACCCTGGTTTGTTCTGCTGGAGGTGTTCAGCTGGAGAGCTGGTGAGCTTTCTGTCCTTCCCTTGCCTCAGGCAGGTGCTGTGGGAGAGCAGGCAGCCAAAGGCAAAGTCCTTGTGTAGCACATTCTTCTCCAGCTTGGGAGCGTCAGGTGCTGACCCACACAGTTCATTGGCTTTGCCAGGGCCAGTTTTTACTGTTGCTAAGATTCTTTTTGCCCAGTGTCAATTTTCTGCATGGAAATACTTTTTGTTGTTTTTGTTTTGTTTTGTGTTTAGAGATAGGGCCTCTCTATGTAGTCCTTGGCTGTCCTGGAACTCACTATACAGACCATGTTGGCCTCGAACTCAGAGGTCTACCTGCCTTTGGCCCCTGGAGTGCTGCTATTAAAGGTGTGTATCACTACACCTGGCTGGAAATGCTTTAAAAATATTGGTAAGGACTGGAGAGATGACTCAGTGGTTAAGAGCACTTGATTTGCAACCAAGAGAACCAGAGTTTAGATCTTTTTTTCTTTTTCTTTTGTTATTTCTAGACAGGGTTTTTCTTAAGCAAGGTGTCCTGTAAAAGCTGTAACTCCAGCCTCTAGGGATTCGATGTCTTTGGATATGTCTCTACAAATACACGTATACATTTACAAATAAAAATATTTTTAAGCCAGGCGTAGTGGGATACTCAGCACATAGGAGACTAAGGATTGTCATGAGGCCAGTCTGGGTTATGTGGTGAAACTCAGGAACAAAAGGGAAACTTTTCTTTTGATACTTAAAAGACCTGGGAGAGCCAGTGCAGCCCAGTGAGGATCAGGGTCTCCAGTTTGAAGCCAGCCTCATCAAAGCAAAGCAGCAGAGGATCTGTAAAAGGCTGAGAGTGTACAACTTGATCTGTATGCAGATAGCATTTGTTTTGTCCTCCTTTATCAAAGATGACACCTAATTAGATTAAAATGGGTGTTTTGTATTTGTACTGGTTATGTTGTATTTATTTTTGGTGGTTGTAGTTTGAATCAAGGTACCTTTTCTTTTTTGAGGCAGGGTCACTGTATAGCTCAGGCTGGCTTGCCTCTTCGAACAGTGAGAAACTTGGTTTCTCTTACCTGCTTTCTTGTCCTCTTTGTTTTTGCCAACAATTTTTTTTTAAAAAAATCATTCTATTCAAGTATATAGATACATTACAGTATTTAGATATAGCAGTAGCTGAATTGTTGACTCGCACCCCTTGAAGAAGCAAGCAACTTTCCTGTGCTTCTTTTGATTTTAGGCTTATAGACTTCATTTCTCCTTATTTAGTTCCATGTCTTTTTCTCCACCCTGTTTGAAGACCCTGGGTTTGTATAAAATATTCTGAGATAAAAGTAGGTTATTTTGTCATTGTCTGGGGTTCTTCTGGTTTTCAAAAATTATGTATGTTAAGATTTATTCTATTAAATAGCTTTGTGTCGTGTGTGCAGTTGACGTAAGCTTCCATGTGGGTGGTGGGAACTGAACCTGTGTTCTCTGCAGGAGCAGAGCAGTCAGTACTCCAGTAGCATATTTTTTTATTTCAGCAATCATAGTTAATTGTGTGGATGTCCTACAGTTTGCTAATTCATCCACCCCCTTGAAGGACATCCTAATTACTTCTAGTTTGGGGCAGTTATGAGGAAAGGTGCTCTAAGCATCTGTGTAGAGTCTTTTGTGTTGGATATGAATTTTTCTGTACACTTGGATCAACACATAGGAACATGATTCTTTTTTCTTTTTTTTTTTTTTTTTTGGCTTTTTCGAGACAGGGTTTCTCTGTAGCTTGGAGCCTGTCCTGGAACTAGCTCTTGTAGACCTGGCTGGCCTCGAACTCACAGAGATCCGCCTGCCTCTGCCTCCCGAGTGCTGGGATTAAAGGCGAGCATGATTGTTTTTATTGCTCTGAAAAGATACCATGACCAAGGCAACTCTTATAAAAGAAAGCATTCAACTGGGGGCTTGTTTACAGTTTCAGAAAGTTATAGTCCATCATCATCATCATGACAGGGAGCATGGTAGCAGACAGGCAGACATGGTGCTGGAGAGGTAGCTGAGAGCTTTACATCATGATCCTCAGGCAACAGTCAGAGAGAGAGAGAGAGAGAGAGAGAGAGAGAGAGAGAGAGAGACAGACAGACGGACGAGACGTGCTGGTCTTGGCATGGGCTTTTGAACCCTCAAAGTCCACTTGTAGTGGTACACCTCCTTCAGCAAGGCCATGCCTCTTTCTTTTTGTGTGTGTGTGTGTGGGGGGGGGTTCCACAGAAGGTTTCTCTGTAGCTTTGGAGCCTGTCCTGGAACTAGCTCTTGTAGACGAGGCTGGCCTTAACTCACAGAGACCCACCTGCCTCTGCCTCCTGAGTGCTGGGATTAAAGGTGTACGCCACCACTGCCTGGCAAGGCCATACTTCTTAATTCTCCCCAACAGTTTATTAACTAGGGACTAAGCATGTAAATATACGAGCCTGTAGGAGCTGTTCTCATTCAAACCACCACACAAAGTGACTATGCCGTTTTATATTTTTGCAGCAAGGAGAATTGTATTTGTTCCACGTCCTCACTAGTACTTGGTATTTGACATAATCAATTTGGGCTTTTAGCTGTATTTAATGCCATACTATTGTTTTGATTTGGGATTCCATTCATTAGAATGTTGAATATCTTTAGTAGATGTCTGTCCAGATATTTTGCTCTTTTTTAATTAGAGTTGTGGGACCAATAAGAAGGCTCAGCTGATAAAGGCACTTGCCACCAAACCCTAACTTTAGTTTGATCCTGGGGCCAATATGGTAGAAGGAGAGAATTGACTGACTTCTATATGCACACAATGTCATATGTCATATATATATCTCATCAAGTCAGGGCTGGCCTCAAACTCACAGAGATCCTTCTGGTTCTGCCTCCCAAGTGC
Source organism: Microtus oregoni (assembly GCF_018167655.1). Classification (NCBI taxonomy): domain Eukaryota; kingdom Metazoa; phylum Chordata; class Mammalia; order Rodentia; family Cricetidae; genus Microtus; species Microtus oregoni. Next base: position 1,617,483 of record NW_024543830.1, on the reverse strand, counting down.
TGGGATTAAAGGCATGCACCACCTGGCTCATTCTCTAAGTTGTCTTTTATAGATGCGTTTTTAATTTTAGGTAAGTTTAGCTTGTTACATTTTTTTTTTCATTTGTGGATCATGTCTTTAGTGTTAGATCTGAAGTCTCATTTTCAAATACCAAATCACATAGATTTTTCTACTTTTTTTTCAAGAAGTTTTATAATTTTTGGAGACGGCCTCACTATGTATCTGAGGCTGGTTTTCTTAGTTAGGGTTTCTGTTGCTGTGAAGAGACACCATGACCACAGCAACTCTTATAAAGGAAAACATTTAATTGTAGTGGCTGGCTTACAGTTCAGAGGTTTGGTCCATTGTTGTCATGGTGAGAAGCAAGGCATCATGCAGGGTAGACATGGTGCTAGAGAAGACTGAGAGTTTGCTGTAGAATAATCCTCTTATACACTCTAAAGATTTGTCACTTGAATTGGTTTAGCAAAACACTCATTGACCAGTAGCCAGGCGGGAAGTATAGGCAGGGTGACCAAACTAAGGTTGATAGGAAGGAGCAGGGAGGAGTCGGGACACCAGCCAGATGCAGAGAGCAGGATGGGCACACTTGCCTGAGTGTACTGAGAAAAGATACTGCCAGGTGGGCGAGTATAAATAAGGAAGGAATATGGGTTAACTTAAATTGTAAGAGCTAGTTAATAATAAGCTTGAATTATTGGTTGAGCATTTATAAGTAATATTAAGCCTCTGTGTGGTAATTTGGGAAGTGGCTGCTGGATATTTGGGGCTGAGCAATTTTGAGACAGGAAACTTCTGCCTACAAGAGTTCTTATATCTTGACTCAATAGGCAATAGGAAGTGGTCTGAGACACTGGGCATGTCTTGGGCATATACGAGATCTCAAAGCCCGCCTCCACAGTGACACACTTCCTCCAACAAGGCCATACCTACTCCAGAAAAAACATACCTCCTAATAGTGCCACTTTCTTTGGGGACTATTTTCTTTCAAACCACCACATTACACTCCCTGGTCCCCAAAGGCTTACAGCCATCTCATAATGCAAAAATGCATTCAGTCCAACTTCAAAAGTCTTCATAGTTTGTACCAGTCTCAAACTTATTCAAGAGTCTAAAGCTCAAAGTCTCTCCTGAGATTCATATAATCTCCTAACTGTAATCCCCTGTAAAATCAAAATAAAAAAGCAGATCACATACTCCAACATATAATGGCTCAGGATATGCATTGCCATTCCAAAATGTGGGGAAGGGAAGTAGTAAGGAAATGCTGAACCAAAGCAAGACTGAAAACCAGCTGGGCAACTCCACACTCTGTATCTCCATGTCTGATGTCTAAATGCTCTTCAGATCTCCAACTCCTTTCAGCTTGTTGACTGCAACATACATTTCTCTCTCGACATGGTTCTACTTCCTGTTAGCAGCCCTCCTTGGCAGGTATCCCACTCCTCTCCAGCATCTTGGTGTCTTCAGGGCAATCCAGCTTCAACTTTTCAGCTTCATGCAAGGACCTCTCTAAGCTTCCATTCGGGATACTTCTGATATGTGCCTGGTCTTAGCAACTCTCTTTAGCCTCGGAAGCAAATTCCATAGCTCCTTTCTTCTATCCTTACTCTAAAGCCAGAACCAGTTAACTGAAGCTGCCGAGTTCTGTTGCTTACCAAAGCTAGAACATGACCCTCTTGTTCAATTACATCTTCACCAGCTTTCTGTTTTCATGGTTTCCTTCACTTCCTAAGCTTGGCTGTCCTGAAACTGAATCTGTAGTCAAGGCTGGCCACAAATTCAGAGAACTGCTCACCTTTGCTTCAGAGTGCTGGCGTACATGCAACACCACACTCAACTCTAAGCTTTTCTTTAATTTCTTTTTATTTAGAAATTTAGCTGGGTGGGATCTTGTCCTGAGGTCACCATACCCTTTATTCCATTTCTTATTCTGTTTATCACCTTGAACACAGGGTTTTAGCTCCATTCTACTTCCTGGTAGGCCTTTTTTCTCAGATTTTACATTTTGTTATTTACCTTGCTCAGCTTGCTCCTTTTCATTATAAATCTTCATTAGAGTGACTACTAATAACCTAGTAGTATAGACAGAGTCTATACTAGGCTGTTATAAAATTTCTTTTTCCAAGGGAATTAATCTAAAACTCTTCACTTCAGCCTCAGGCAGACTCTTCGGACCAGGGCAAGCAGAAGCCATATTCTTCACTAATATATCACAAAAATGATCTCTAGGCCACATATTAATATTTTCCCCTGGAAGCTCTTGATCTAGGCACACAGTTCAAATCACACTCAGCACCAGTGTCTTCGATGCTCCTACTAGGATGGCCCATTAAGCAGCACTTAAAGCATTCAACTGTTTTTCTAATCCATAGTCCCAAGGGCCATATTTCTTTTTTTTTAATATTTATTTATTTATTCATTATGGATACAATATTCTGTCTGTGTGTATGTCTGCAGGCCAGAAGAGGGCACCAGAACTCATTACAGATGGTTGTGAGCCACCATGTGGTTGCCAGGAATTGAACTCAGGACCTTTGGAAGAGCAGGCAATGCTCATAACCACTGAGCCATCTCTCCAGCCCCGAGGGCCATATTTCTTAAAAAAAAAAAAAAAAAAAAGCATGGTCAGGCCTATCCCTGGTACCAAGTTGTGTCTTAGTTAGGGTTTTCTATTGCTGTGAAGAGATAGCATGACCACGGCAACTGTTATTATTATTATTTTGGATTTTTGAGACAGGGTTTCTCTGTAGTTTTTGGTGCCTGTTCTGGAACTAGCTCTTGTAGACCAGGCTGGCCTCGAACTCACAGAGATCCGCCTGTCTCTGCCTTCTGAGTGCTGGGATTAAAGGCGTGCGCCACCACTGCCCTGCCACGGCAACTCTTATAAAGGAAAACATTTAGTTGTGGTGACTTGCTTACCTAAGGTTCAGAGGTTTAGTCCATTATTGATTGTCATGGTGGGAAGCAAGGCAGCATGCAGGCAGACATGGTGTTAGAGAAAGAACTGAGTTCTGTTTATATTTTGCTTATTCTGTCTTTTAAACAAAAACTACTTTATTTCACATATATAAATTATTTTATTTCATAGGCATTGGTGTTTTACCTATGTGTATGTCTGTATGAGGGTGTTGGATCCCTTACAACTGGAGTTACAGAGAGCTGTGAGCTGCTGTGTTTTTGCTAGGGATTGAACCTGGGTCCTTTGGACGATCAACCAGTGCTCTTAATTACTAAGTCATCTCTCCAGCTTCCTATTCTGCCATTGTTTGTTTGTTTGTTTGTTTTGAGACAGGGTCTCTTATCCCTGGCTGACCTGTAACTCTCTGTATAGATAGATCACTACACAACCCACAGAGATCCACCTGCCTCTGCCTCCTGAGTGCTGGAATTAAAGGTGTGTGCTACCATGCCCAACTTGTTAGTTATGCCTTTTTATGGCAAAAAATTTGATGTTTATAATCATGGTGAATAGTATTTTTAATTTTAAATGGTATAAGAAACAAAGATCTATTTTTTTGCATTTATAATAAGTTTTTCCCATGTTTACATATCATCTTAAATATCTTTTAAAAATTAACTTACTCTTATTTATGTGTTTGAGTATTCTGCATATATGTATGTTTACCATGTACATGCCTTCTGCCATGGAATCCAGAAGGCATCAGATTCCTTGGAACTGGAGTTACATATGTTTGTGAGCCTCCATGTGGGTGGCTGGGAATTGACCTGGGTCCTCTGCAAGAGCATCAAGTCCTTTTAACTGCTGAGCTACTTCTCCAGCCCCTACCTTCAACTTTTTGTTAGAAATTTAGGCTGTTTTTAATTTTGGAATATTGTAAATAAAGCCACAATGAACTGTTGAGCTATAGTTATTTGTATAGCGTATTTTCATTTCTCATGGGTAAACAGAAGAGTGGAATTGATAGATTGTGTTGTAATGGCACAAGAAATGAGTATGTTGTTTTATGTTCTTTTTTTTAAAATATTTATTTATTGTGTATACAGTGTTCTGTCTATGAGTATGCCTGCAGGCCAGAAGAGGGCACCAGACCTTATTACAGATGGTTGTGAGCCACCATGTGGTTGCTGGGAATTGAACTCAGGACCTTTGGAAGAGCAGACAATGCTCTTAACTGCAGAGCCATCTCTCCAGCCCCCATTGTTTTATGTTCTTATTAGCAGTGTGTGAGAATTCTAGTTGTCCTACATCTTTGGTAAAACTTGGTGTCTTTTGTTGGTATGTTTGTTGCATGTAGACTACAATGTGCAAGCCTGTCCATTAATGGCTTGAAGAGGCCATGGGAAAGAGGTTGAAATCTTACTGTATTGCTATATGTGTTACTTGTTCTTTTGAGTCAGGGTCTCTCACTGAGCCAGACTGGTCAGGAGGCTTCCTGGGGTCTGCCTGTCTCCATCCTCCACTACTGGAATTACAGGCATTTGCAGCCATGCCTTGCTTTTTATGTGGGTGCTGAGATTTGAACTCAGGTCCTAATTCTTATATAGCAAGTGCTTTACCCACTGCGCCATCTCCTCAGTATTTTTGTCACTTAAAAGTTTAGCTCTTGTGGGCACATTGCCATTGTGTTTTAATGTATAAAGTTGAAAAGCATCTGATTGCTTACAATTACATGAATTTATTGTCTGTTTTTAAAGGACTGCTTCTGAGGGGCTAATTCTCATTAAATTACTCTTTTTTTTTTTTTAAGACTAGTCAAGTGCAGTAGTGAGAAGGGAGGAAAGTGTAGAATAGGAGTTCAATCTGTAACTGACTGTGGACAATCAATTGAGATAACTCACTACCTTCGGACCAGCCTCATTAAATTACTCTTGCATGTAACAGGGGTTCAAAATCTATTGTGCTTATTGTGTGGGGATGGCGCCTTTCCCAGGTATGTATAGCAGTTGCTTTGTTATATTTCTACCCATTATGTTTCATTACGTTGTGCTCCCTTCAGTAGCAGGGTACAGACTCTATTTAGAACTTTTCTCCTTCTGGAAGTGTTAACATTAGCTCTGTAATTTCCTCAGCTGGCTAACTTTGGTTGACTTTAGTAGCTGAAGCCACTTCCCTTAGCTAGCTAAAAGCTTCTCCATTGGAGTCAGATGATGAACTCAAAGTAAAAAATGAGAATTTTCATTAAAATTATCAAGTGTATCTTTACAATGCTGAAAACACACAATTAATTTGAGTACCACTTAGATTCCCAAGGAAACAAAATTCTGGTCTTATTTATGAATTTCATTATAAAGCATTTTCTTATGAAAAATTTCAAACACCAGAAAGTTGAATTTTAAAGGGTACCGGTATGCTTAGTAGCTTTTAATAAAATGTATTTGTTTATTGTTTGTTTGTTTGGTTTTTAGAGACAGGATTTCTCTGTAGCTTTGGAGCCTGTCCTGGAACTAGCTCTTGTAGACCAGGCTGACCTCAAACTCACAGAGATCCGCCTGCCTCTGCCTCCTGAGTGCTGGGATTAAAAGTGTGCGCCACCACTGCCCGGCTTATTTATTCTTAATTATTTGAAAGTGTGTGTGTCTGTGTGTAAGCATATGTATAATTGTGTCCATGCATGTAAGTGTCCAGGGAAACCAAAAAAGGGTTTTGGATTTCCAAGGAGCTAGAGTTATAGGCAACTGTAAGCTGCTGGATGTGGGTGCTGGGTTCTGAACCTGGGTCCTCTGCAAAAGCAGTGAGAGTTCTTGACTGCTGAGCCATCTCTCCAGCCCCTATACCTACCCTCTTTATTCTCTTTGTTTTCTTTATCTAATCACCACATATTGATTGAATAATTTTAATAGTTCATTTTGAAGATATGGGAAATCATAGATTAGTATATCTTATCCAGCCTCAGATCCTTTTGTGTTGTTTGTGGAACTTGTGTGATTCTCTTTTGCTTATTTTATGATCATTTATTTTCAGATGAATTTCTGATAGATTGTGTTACAAAGAAAGAAGGCAAGCAAAATTGGTGGAAGAGGTTTTATCATGATGGAAAACTCAGTTCTGCCCGCCCCTTTGCTGGTGTGGCTATCACTTCTGATAACTTTATCAAGTGGCCTTGCTCTAGAGCCATAGCTCACTTTAGTTCTCACAGCCAGTTCATTAGCCGTAGGTGTTAGTGGCAGCTATTTATATGAGTTGGGGGAACTGAGGCATAGTGAGACCAAATAAGTTTCCTAATACTAAGTATTTGTTCAATGGTGTCATTGGTATTCAAGTCCCAAGCATGTCTAATTCCCCAGAGCACATGCTTTGAATCAGATGTCTTCACTGAAACTTCCCTTTTCTCCTTTCAGTTTTTATGTCTCATGCTTGTACAACTTGAATCTGGTTTAGTATTCTTGTGGAAAACAGTGTTATGACTAATACTTTAAAATATTTATTGTTTTTAAGTGTGAGTGTGTGCATGTGTATGAGTTTGGGTACATGCATGTGATGGCCAGTGTTCTCAGAGACCAGAGGTCATGTGCCTCTGGAGCTAGAGTTACAGGTGGTTGTGAGCCACTTGATGTGGGTGTTGGGATTGAACTTGGTTTTCTACAAGAGCAGTATACACAAGCACTTAGCTGAGCTGTCCCTCCAGCCCGGAACTTTTATGATTGTGAAGTCCTTGAAATTCCTGAGGAGGGAGGACCCTGTTGCAGATCAGAAGTCCTGGAGTTTTTTGCCGACTTTATTCTCTGGAGAATGAAAGAATTTCTTTCTTTGTATTAAGTTGAGGCGTATATAGCATTTCTTCTGTAGTGGAGCCAGGTAGCTGTGTTTAGTGTGTGACAATAACACTAGAAGTTCTTTCCTGTTTTTTGTTGTCGCTTTCTTTTTGTGATGTTGGGGGTTGAATCTAGGGCTCACACAAGCTGGGCAGTGTTCTGCCACTGAACCATATCCCCGCCCTTTGACTGCGTTTATTTCTTACTGAAGCTTTTAGGATGTTAGCCAGTTGGAAGTCCATTCTTGATAACAAAGACAGGGAACTGAAGCTTCTCCCTTTGCTCTCTGCTGGTTATAACACTCACTAAATTTTCCCTGGAGTCTTTCCTGGATTTATTTATTTTTGACACAGTCTCACTGACCTGGAACTTACTATATAGAGCAGACTGGCCTTGAACTCACAAAGATCTGTCTGCTTGCCTTTGCTTCTGGAGTGCTGGGATTAAAAGTGTGTGTCACTGCTGGGCAGTGGTGGCTCACGCCTTTAAACCCAGCACTCTGGAGAAAGAGGCAGGTGGATCTCTGTGAGTTTAGTGCCAGCCTGGTCTACAAGAGCTAGTTCCAGGACAGGCTGCAAAGCTACAGAGAAACCCTGCTGGAACCTCCCCCCAAAATAATAACAATAATGAAATAAAAACAACCCCTCCTCCCAAAAAACATGCGTGTGTCACTGTGTGGCCAGTTTCAGGGAGAATTTTTGTGAGTGACTCAAGGGGCAGTTCATTTCTGTTGACAACTTGGTAAAGTTGTGTTTCGAAATCAGTAGGTTTTTTTTCCTCTTTTGGTTTTTCGAGACAGGGTTTTTAACTAGCTCTTGTAGACCAGGCTGGCATCGAACTCACCGAGATTTGCCTGCCTTTGCCTCCTGGGTTTCAGGATTAAAGGTGTGCGTCATCAATGCCTGATTCAAATCGGTAGTTTTTAATTTTTTTGGAGACCCACATATTCCTTTTTGGAACCAATGAAAGCTATGGACCCCCCCCCCCCACACACACAAGATACATGATATAAATACACTTTTATCGATAAATTTTGTAGGGTTACTAACTCCCAAGCCTATACAAAGTACTCCAAGACTGAGTGGGTGACATGTGCCAGTAATGCCCACACGAGGGAAGTTGTAATAGCAGAACTCAAGTCAGGGTGTGGCAGATTGTCAGATCCTGTCTGGGAAAGCTGGGGAAATGTGTTCATTTCTCCCTTGGAGGCCCTCCTACTCTTGGTTTCTTCTTTAATAAATCTGTGTTTGTTCTGCTAAAAAAACAAACAAAAGAAGCTCTTTAAAGGTTAAAAAAAACACAACGAGGCTTTGGAGAGAGACACTGTCTTAAAAAACAAAAACAAAAAAAAAAAGAAAAAAGAAAGAAAAAATTGGAGACTAAAAAAAAAGATACAGAGAAACTGTCTTAAAAAATCAAAAAAAGGCCGGGCGGTGGTGGCGCACGCCTTTAATCCCAGCACTCGGGAGGCAGAGGCAGGTGGATCTCTGTGAGTTCGAGACCAGCCTGGTCTACAAGAGCTAGTTCCAGGACAGGCTCCAAAACCACAGAGAAACCCTGTCTCGAAAAACCAAAAAAAAAAAAAAAAAAAAAAAAAATCAAAAAAAGGGCTGGTGAGAGATGGCTCAGCCATTAAGAGCATTGCCTGCTCTTCCAAAGGTCCTGAGTTCAATTCCCAGCAACCACATGGTGGCTCACAACCATCTGTAATGAGGTCTGGTGCCCTCTTCTGGCCTGCAGGTATACATGCAGAAAGAATATTGTATACATAAAAATAAATAAATAAATATTTTTAAAAAAAATCAAAAAAAAGATTTTAAAAAAAGGGTAAGATTTGAGTATAAACTTAGAAAAAATTTGTTAGCATGTAGAATATTATGTTGTTCAGTCCCTGAGATGTCTTGTGTCTCCTATTTTATTGAAACATTAAAATGGATATTTGTGAAAAAGCTAAGGTTCTTAGGGATTTTATGCTGATTACTAACCTTTTCAATTTGGTTTTCTCTGAAGTGCTAGCTAAAGAATAGATGAACTCGGGGCTGGAGAGATGGTTCAGTGGTTAAGAGCATTGCCTGCTCTTCCAAACATCATGAGTTCAATTCCCAGCAACCACATGGTGACTCACAACCATCTGTAATAAGGTCTGGTGCCCTCTTCTGACCTGCAGTCATACACACAGATAGAATATTGTATACATAACAAATAAATAAATATTTTTAAAAATTTCTTAAAAAAAAAAAGAATAGACGAGCTCCTTTGCCAACCCCTAAGTTTAGGTTTCATTTTTTTTTTCTTTACCCCAAATATGTTCAAGCACAGTGTGATGCCAGCCCCCAACTCTGATTGAACGCAGCAGGCTCTCCACTGCTGAGCTGGACCCTGCTCAGTATTCTTTCCTCCTTGTTTGCATCTTCTTGTTGCTTTTCAAATGGTGGCATAGCTCCTGTTGCCCTGGAAGTAGAGACTCTTGCCTCTGCCTCCGGAACCGAGGTTATTTGGAAAGTGGGAATGTCATATTCTGGTTTCTCTTCAGATTCTGCAAGTTGGGACTTCCATCAGCAAAAGGACTGACTGTTTTTGGTTAAATTACTACTTTTAAGGGTTTGCTTGTAACTAGGATTTTAGTTTGAGAAATGTCAAGAGTTTGAGGATTACAGACTTTTCATTTCTTTTGATAGAGTCTTGCCTTATAGCCTGGTCTCAGAATTGAGGCAATTCTCCTCCTTCAGCCTCCTGAGTGTTACAAATGTGCCCTACCATACACAGCTGAATTTACTTGCTAGATTGTTTTTTTCACTCTTACTTAAAAATTTTTTTATACATTTTTTATTGATACTTATTGAGCTCTACATTTTTCTCTGCTCTCCTCCCTGCCTCTCCCCTCACCCTTCAGTCCTCCCCCAAGGTCCCCATGCTCCCAATTTACTCAGGAGATCTTGTCTTTTTCTACTTTCTACTTCCCATGTAGATTATATCTATATGAGTCTCTCTTAGTGTCCGCATTGTTGTCTTAAGTTCTCTGGGATTGTGGCTTTCTTTGCTTTATGTTTAAAAACCACCTATGAGTGAGTACATGTGATAATTGTCTTTCTGTGTGTGGGTTACCTCACTCAAAATAATGTTTTCTAGCTCCATCCATTTTCCTGCAAAATTCAAGATGTCGTTATTTTTTTTTCTGCTGTGTAGTACTCCACTGTGTAAATGTACCACATTTTCTTTATCTATTCTTCGGTCGAGGGACATTTAGATTGTTTTCGGGTTCTGGCTATGGCAAACAAAGCTGCTATGAACATAGTTAGCACATGTCCTTGTTGCACGACTGAGCATCCTTTGGGTATACCCAAAAGTGGTATTACTGGGTCTTGAGGAAGGTTGTTTCCTAATTTTCTGAGAAATCACCACACTGACATCCAAAGGGGTTGTACCAGCTTGCATTCCCACCAGCAACGCAGAAATGTTCCCTTTTCCCCACAACCTCTCCAGCATAAGTTGTCATCAGTGTTTTTGATCTTGGCCATTCTTACAGGTGTAAGATGGAATCTCAGAGTTGTTTTGATTTGCATTTTCTGATGACTAAGGATGTTGAACATTTCCTTAAGAGTCTTTCAGCCATTTTAGATTTTTCTGTTGAGAGTTCTCTGTTTAGGTCTGTACTCCAATTTTTTAATTTGGATTATTTGATCTTTTGGTGTCCAATTTCTTGAGTTCTTTGTATATTTTGGAGATCAGACCTCTGTCCGATGTGGGGTTATGAAGATCTTTTCTCATTCTGTAGGCTGTCGTTTTGTCTTGTTGACCGTGTCCTTTGCTTTACAGAAGCTTCTCAGTTTCAGGGGGTCCCACTTATTAATTGTTTCTCTCAATGTCTGTGCTGATGGGGTTATGTTTAGGAAGTGATTCCCTGTGCCAGTGCGTTTAAGTGTACTTCCCACTTTCTTTTTTATGAGGTTCAGTGTGGCTGGCTTTATGTTGAGGTCTTTGATTCATTTTGACTTGAGTTTTGCGCATGGTGATAGATATGGGTCTATTGTCATTCTTCTACATGTTGATATCCAGTTATGTCAGCACCATTTGTTTTTTTTTTAATCTTTTTTTTCAGCACCATTTGTTAAATATACTTTCTTTTTTCCATTTGATATTATTTGCTTCTTTATCAAAGATCAGGTGTTCGAAGATGTGTGGATTGATATCCGGGTCTTCTGTTTGGTTCCATTGTCCTCCTGTCTGTTTTTATACCAACACCAGGCTGTTTTCAGTACTGTAGCTCTGTAGTAGAGTTTGAAGTTAGGGATTGTGATACCTCCAGAAGTTCGTTTATTGTACAGGATTGTTTTGGCTGTTCTGGGTTTTTTGCTTTTCCATATGAAGTTGAGTACCGTTCTTTTGAGGTCTTTGAAGAATTTTGCTGGGATTTTGATGGTTATTGTGTTGAACTTGCTAGTTTGTTAAACTGAAAATAAGGGAGGAAGATAGCCGAGGCCTCTCCTGTCCTGTCTGTTGTTTAGATACCAGACTCCGACTGAGGTGAAGCCGTGACTGGGAACTGCGGAAGGCTTTTTGCTAAACTTAGCATTCTTCCTTTTCAGGAAGGGAAAACCCTAAAGGTTTGGAACATAACTGAGAACAATAACCTAACTCTAAAGGGCAGATAAGCTTCAAATATGAAAGTAGTAGAGGCTAGGTGTATTTTTCCTGTCTCTTGTGAGAGCCATGGTAGGGCCCTCCAGGCCAGCTGCCCGGTGGTTTTTGCTGAGGTAGCTCATTAGGTCAGCATGCTGGGAAGGTTGTTCAGTTTTTGAGTGCTGTGAGACTCAGCATCTTTCTTGACAAAATTATTGTTCTTTCAATCTTACACTTTTCCTTATTTCAGTCTTAAGTACAAGTGAACAGGAAGGAAAATGAGTAGGTTGATTTACTTTATAACTGTAGTTGTGTGTTTCTTGGTTTGGGTAGATTATACATAGTTTTAAGGCAAATGTATGGAGCAGAAAATGTGTAGATTGAATCCTGAGAGATTATCCAGACCACAAAAAAGAGAGAAAAAAAAAAGAGAATATCCAGACTGACTGGAAGAGCAGAAGAAGTTGGGTTATAGAGAAGTATTGCTCCTTTAAAAACCAAGAGCACTCGGGAGGCAGAGGCAGGCGGATCTCTGTGAGTTCGAGACCAGCCTGGTCTACAGAGCTAGTTCCAGGACAGGCACCAAAACCACAGAGAAACCCTGTCTCGAAAAACCAAAAAAAAAAAAAAACCCAAGAGATCAATAACCAAGATGAATACTTTTTAAATATCATGATAATAACTTGCTATAAAGAGAGATTAACTTATCTGGGCTGTGGTGGCGCACGCCTTTAATCCTAGCACTCCGGAGGCAGAGGCAGGTGGATCTCCTGTGAGTTCGAGGCCAGCCTGGTCTACAAGAGCTAGTTCCAGGACAGCCTCATAAGCTACAGAGAAACCCTGTCTCAAAAAACCGAAGAAAGAAAGAAAGAAAAGAAGGAAGAAAGGAAAAGAGAAGAAAGATTGATTAATTTGACGATATGGGGAAAATGAAAATATAATGTAAAAGAACTGTCTTGGGGATGGACACACGTGTACATGCACACACACGCACGCGCACACACTTTAGTTTTGTAAAGGGAAGTTTTTGGTTTTGGTTTTTCAGGACAAGGTTTCTCCCTGTAGCCCTGGCTGTCTCTTAACTTACTCTGTAGCCCTGGCTGGCCTCAAAGTCACAGAGATCCACCTGCCTTGCCTCCTGAGTGCTGGGATTAAAGGCATGAACCACCACCTGACTGAGGGAATTTTTTTTTCTTTTTTTAAGAAAAGTCCTGGGGTTGGAGATAAGACTTAGTGGTAGAGAGTATGTACTGCTCTTGCAGAGGACCCAAGTTTGGTTCCCAGCACCCATACTGGATGATTCATAACTGCCTGTAACTTTAGCTCCTGGCCTCTGGCTCTGCAGGTACCTGCACTTCCATGCACACACCTACACATACACATAATTAAAAATAATAAAAATAGATCTTAGAAATTTCCACGAGGTGTAGGTGAACAGACTAATAAAAATGGGAGAATTGCCCACAGCACTTTTGTGTTGTCCACGACTGGGTAGGATGAGGAAAGGAGACTGCTGAGCTGAAAGTTGGCTGCTTCCCAGCAGCACTGTCTTTGCTCCGTGCTTTCCTGACTCAAGCAATGTGTCGGATTCTAGACTAGAGGAAGAGTAGGTCTCTCGCTGTTTGCATTTCCTCTCCCTGTCGTAAGTTCACCAACAGCTTTTCACGTTAGAGTCTAAAAAGACATTAACGACTTTCTGGAGCCAGATGAATCTTTTGATTTTTGTGGTTCATACTGTGACGCTGGGGTGGGGACAGGAGGGTGGAGTTACAAAGTGTTTGGACCCTTCTGGTTTATGGGATTGTTTTTTTCCTTTTCCCCTTAGGAACGGCGTGAATGTTGAGGGGGCGACACACAAGCAGGTGGTGGACCTGATCCGAGCAGGAGAGAAGGAATTGATCTTGACAGTGTTGTCTGTACCTCCTCATGAGGCTGATAACCTAGATCCCAGTGACGACTCCTTGGGACAATCATTTTATGATTACACAGAAAAGCAAGCAGTGCCCATATCGGTCCCCACATACAAACATGTGGAGCAGAATGGTGAGAAGTTTGTGGTGAGTGTCAGCCCAGCTTGATCCTCAAAATTAGCTTTTATTTCCTTTACTCTCATGAATGGACTTCAAGCACTAAAATAAAAGACTGCAACTTAGGTTAGTTTGTCTGTCAGGAAGTTAAATTCACTTCGAGATGGTCTTGGCACTGATTGATTTGTGCAGGGATAATCTTCAGGAATGAAGAGTTCTATTTCTGCTTAAATATGGTTTCATCTATTTCCTCACAGTTTCAAGTTTGTATTCTGTTCTTTTATGAAAACACTTGAGTTTCTTTTGCCATATGTCTTTGCTAATTGTAGTCTGATTTACTGTTGAGTCTGGAGTTATAGACTGAGATTAATTTTGAAAGGTATCTTCGGAAATATTTGGATAAACAGAAGTTTGTCATTTTGAAACCTATGTATCTCTACACTCATTCCTTTCCACATCTTGTTTCTTTCATTTCTTGGTGATGTCTGTGTGCATGAATAACTCTTTAGTTTTTCCCTCATGGTCCTAACATACTCTTGACTGCAATTTCCGTGAGCTGTTCTACACATTTCTATTTTGTAGCTATTATAAATAAGTAGAACTCATCTTGAATTTTAGATGATATGTAACAGCTTGTTTCCTGATGCTGTTTGGTCTTCAAAACATAGTTGCTATTGATACTTCAGACTGTTTATTTTTCTCTTGGTTGTACTATGTTTTATTTGCCTTTGACTGTTTCAGAAACGTTGACATACGAAGCATTAATTCTTTTATTCTTTGTGGAAATGCAGTGGGTTCTGTTAGATATTGGCAAACAGACCACAGGTGTTTAGAGCTGTAGGGCTGGGAGTAGAGCTCAGGGGTAGAGTGCTTAACTAATATGTCAATATTCTCGGTTCAGTACTCTATAAAATAAAATGCTGATCTGCTGATTAAAGTTATCATCTCTGAAACTAGGATTCATCTCTTCTGTTGGAATGAACCACTAAATGCTTATGGAGTTCTTCCCAGTGGGGAGGTGAACCAAACATGGAAGTTAACTGGGGATAATTGCACATGAGTTTTGTATTAGCATGGTTTCTGTATTCTTAGAGCTACACACAAAGTTTAGAAATGAGACCTGATTGGTTGTGGAACCTTTTGAGAATTATCTAAGGTTTTAGCAACTTCTGTAGCCTTGGGACAAGGAATGAAACTACTAATTGTTCTTTTGTAAAAGATCAGCTTTATTAGCCAAATTTCTGTATGTTTAACTATTCATCTAGCTAGATGTCCAGTTTTATGGTGTCAGTCTTTTATCTACTACCACAGTAAGGAGAGAATATTTTCATCACTCCCCAAATTTCCCTACTCTGTTTTGCAGTTATTTTTCCTTGTTACCACTGATCTATTTTCTGTTTCTATATTTTGTTCTTTGTATTGACTGTCAGACACATGGAAACATATAATATGTACTTGTATTAGCTGCTGTCAGACACATGGAAACATATAATATGTACTTGTGTTAGCTGCTGTTTTTGTTGCTGCTACAAAATAACTGACAGAAATAAGCTGAGGAATTGAAGGTTTAGTTTGAGAGTGCCGTCGTGTTAGGGAAGGCGTGGTGGCTGGAGTTGTTCTAGTTGTGGTGATTGGGAGCATTAAGCAGTTAGTCACATTGCACCCATACTCAGGAAGCCAGAAGAGATGAATGCTGGTCCTTAACTTGCTTTTTATTTAGCCTAGGAATGGTGCCCACATTCAGGGTAGTCCTTTCCTCCAGTTAAACTTCATTGGAAATGGAAGGTTATCTCTAAGGTAATTTTGTATCCATTCAGGTTAGCAATAAAGATTAATTACTAGAGGTCTGTGTGTGCGTGTGCGTGTGTGTGTGTGTGTATGTATGTGTGTATGTATGTGTGAGCACACACACGTGCAAGCATGTGAGCATGTGCATGTAGAGGCCTGAGGTAATCATCCCTTTCTCAGTTACTTTCCACTTCTGTTATTATTAATTTTTACATTATTTATGTGTTAGGGGTGAAGTATGGATGAGGGTATGCGTGGGTGTGTGGAGGTCAGAACAATTAGTGGGAATTAGTTCTCTCCTTCTACCGTGTGAGTTTCAGGGATTGAACTCAGGTCATCAGGCTTTGTGGCAAGCAACCTTATCAGCTGAGCCATCTCACTAACCTTCTACCTTATAAGAAACTGGCAGAGCTGACAAGATAGCCCAGTGATCAAGAGTGCTTGCTGCACAACCATGAAGCCCTGAGTTTAGAGCCCAGCACCTATGGAACAAACCATATATGGTTTCTTGTTCACCTGTAAGTCTAACACAGTAGAAGGCAGACAGGACTATTACTAGAACTTATTGGCTCTCTGAGAAATTCGTTGCCCCTGACTAACAAGACAGAAAGTGATGGAGGATGACATCTGTTGTCTGTACACCCACATTACACAGGTCCACACGCACGCAGGCAGGGACACTCACTCTGGCATCCACTGCACACACACACACAAATTCTTGTCAGACTTGGATTGGAGGTGTGGTTCAGTGGGGGGAACTATGCTGAGCTTAAATGAAGCTCAGAGTTTAGTCCCTAGTACCACAGAAACCCAGTGTAGTAGAAAATGCCTGTGATCTCGGCGCACAGGAGCCAGGAGTAGGAGGAGGAGGATCAGTAGTTCAAGGTCTCTCTCAGCCATACACTAAGTTTGAGACCTTTTTTCAAAAACTCAAGAGAAACTGACAAACTGCTTTTCAAAATACTTTTGTCATATTTTCATTCTCATTTGCAGTAAAGAATTGTAGTTTTTCTATAACCTCAATATGTAGTATTTTAATATTTTTTTCCCTAGGTAGGGACTGCCCATGTATCCTTGGATAGCATTTAATTTGTGGTGGTTTTGCCTTAGTCTCCCAAGTGCTACCTGACCCGTCCCTGTCCCCCTTTTTTGTCCTTTTTTTTTTTTACTCATGCTGGGGACTGAACCCAGAGTGTTGTATGTGCTAAGCATAGTTTGTCCCCTGAGTTACATCCTTGAACTTAATTTTTTTTTACTCTTATGCAGCTTTTTGAAAGATTTATTTTTGTTGTTTTTGAGATGGGGGCCAGAAGGAAGAGAGAGAATGTGTGTATGTTGTATCTGTGTGCCAGTGTTGAGGCCAGAGGTGTCAGATCCCCCGAGAGTTGGTTGTGAGCTTCTGGATGGAACCAAACATGGGTCCTCTTCAAGAGCAGTACATTCTTTTAGCCATGGAGCTGTCTTATCAGTTCCTATTACTGGCCATTCTGGTTGTATGTGTCTGTGTGTTTATGCCATCTGTTAGTAGCTGTCATGCCTGCAGAGGTGAGAGGAGGGTGTTAGATCCCTGGAGCTGGATTTATAGGAGGTTGTGAGCTGCCTGGTATGGCCCTTTGCAAGAGCAGCAAGTAGACTTAACCTCTGAGCCATTTCCCAGCCCCCACTATGGGCATTCATGTAGGTACAGTGGTAATCTCAAATTGATTTATTTATGACTAATTGACATTCATCTGTTTCATTGGTATGAAGATTCTGTTAATTTTCTGTCCACTTAAAATTTTGATTTGTTTTATTATTTTGTTAATAAGAATTTATTATCTGTAATGGATGTAAATTCTCTAGATGTTTTGTATTTCTCCCGTCTGTGGCTTGCCATTTTATTTTATTTTTTTAAGAGTGTTTTAAAGAACAAAAGTTAGAAATTTTAATGAAGCCCACTCTGCCACGTTTTAATTATTGGTAATGCAATTCATGTTTTAATAAAACGTCTTAACTCCAGAATGCCAGCCCTCTACCCCACAGCTCTCTTCAGCAGGGTCTTACTACAGAGCTAGTTTGGCCTTGAACTCATGATCCTCTTGCCTTAGTTTTCTGAGAGCTGAGGCTGCAGCTATGTACTACCACACTTGGCTTTATTACCCTGCTATCTTATAAAAGTTTTAGGCCGGGCGGTGGTGGCGCACACCTTTAATCCCAGCACTTAGGAGGCAGAGGCAGGTGGATCTCTATGAGTTCGAGGCCAGCCTGGTCTACAAGAGCTAGTTTCAGGACAGGCTCCAAAGCTACAGAGAAACCTGTCTCAAAAAAGAAAAAAGTTTTATCATTATTTTAACTATTTTTAATAATGTATAATCCATTACTATAATTGTTTTTATAAATTTTATTTGGTTTGGTGGTATTTGAGTGTTTACAGATTGTGCTGCTGTGATCAGTTTTACATTTTTACTACTTTGATACGTTACACCCTATAGCCGTCATCCCTCTGAGCCTTCATCTTCCTCCAGCTCCAGGTCTTGCTAGTCTACTTCCTGTCCTATAAATTGACATATACTAAACATTTCATATGCGTGGAATCGTATGGGATTTTTGTGTTTGACTTGCTTCTTTCATTTAGCTGTTTTCAAGGCTTACCTGTATTGTATTGTTAACCTATATTTTATTTTACCTTCCATTAGCATTCCATGGCTTCGTGTACTTATTAGTCAGGGTTTTCTGAATGAACAGAACTATATTATTTTATATAGTATGTATACTATATATTTATACACGTGTATGTATATATATACACGTCCTTGAGTGTGCGTGCGTGTGCGTGCGTGCGTGTGTGTGTGTGTGTGTGTGTGTGTGTGTGATTTATTAGACTGGCTTACAGGATGTAGTCTGGGTTGTCAACAGTGGCTGTCTCACAATGGAAAGGCTGAAAATCCAGTAGCTATTTTGTTCATGAGGCTGATGTCTCTGCAGTCCCAGTTTGGTGCAGGAGCCCTGAGGATTCCTGGAGAGCTGCTAGTCTTCAGTCTACATTTGCAGAAGACAACACTATCTTCTTCCATGTCTGTTTTTGGTGGTAGTGTGTAGTATGAATAATAAAAACCCAGAGACAGACATTGGGGTTCAACCTGAAGATCAGAAAAGCAAAGCAGCCAGCCACTGGCTTTTAACTTTACCTTGAACCATAAATAGGCAATCATGTCTCCTTGAATCAATCCTCAGATTGAAACTGAGTTGACAGCTGTCTTCCTCCTGTTTTATATTCCTCTTTAGTGCTGGGACTGAAGGCATGCACTGCAACTGCCACTGCCCGACCTCTGTGGCTAACTAGTGTGGCTGCTGGGATTAAAGGTGTGTGCCAACACTGCCTGGCCTGTATGGCTGACTAGTTTGGCTACTTTGCACTGATCTTCAGGCAAACTTTATTTATTAAAACACAAATAATATACCACTATATTTCCCTTTTTTGTCTAAAATAAAATAGAAGGCTATAACTAATATAAGAAAAACTATATACAATAAGTACAATAACTATACAATATGTACAGGCAGTAAATACATCAACAGTGTCTAGTCCATTTGCATTTGACAAATGGAGAGAAAACACTCCATTATCAATCCTATCTTGATGCGTCCAAAATCTTGTGTCTAATTTGCTTTCTATCATAACTTGCTTTCTGTGTCTGATAAATAAGGAAAACTATAACTATCTAGTCTTCAGTCAACTCCCTCAGAGACCCAAGAAGGAAATAATATTAACTGAGTAAGCAAGAAGTGTGAGCAAGGGGCTGGAGAGATGGCTCAGAGGTTGAGAGCATTGCCTGCTCTTCCAAAGGTCCTGAGTTCAATTCCCAGCAACCACATGGTGGCTCACAACCATCTGTAATGAGGTCTGGTGCCCTCTTCTGGCGTGCAGGCATACACACAGACAGAATATTGTATACATAATAAATAAATATTAAAAAAAAAAAAAAGAAGTGTGAGCAAGTGACTTCCAAAAAATCTGAGAAATGATAGAAAGCGCTGGCTGCCTTGACAGTCACCCAGAGTTCCTCTGCAATGTTGTGGCATCTTTCTTTGGCCTACAGGCCTAGAATATTTGATAGATTTTTCTGTGAAGCAGGTTATTCTGAAGGACTGTTCCACCTTTGTCTCAACAATATTTGGCAGACATTTTCTTTTGTGTTCTGCTTGTTTAATCAGGGCAGCATACTGTCAGCAGTCGAGGCAAGGGTATTTTGCCCATTTTGCTACAAAGAAAGTAAACTCCATGTGGAGTTTCTTCGATGCCTATTATCTTCTCTAAAGTAGATTGGTGCTGCTAGGAGAAAAAAAAAAGAACTTGTGTTATTAAAACATTTTAAATGCAATATTCTGTAGATCTCTGAAGTGTTTGAAGGTGATCTGTCTGTCTAAAATATATTTTTGTTTGACCTTGAAAACATACCTAATCCCAGTACTTGGAGGCAGAGGTAGGTGGATTTCTGTGAGTTCGAGGCCATCCTGGTCTACAGAACTAGTTCCAGGACAGGCTCTAAAGCTACAGAGAAACCCTGTCTCGAAAAACAAACAAAACAATCCAAAAAGCAAAAAACAAAAAACAAAACAAAAAAAAATACAAAAACCTAATATAACTACAAGTTCAATTATAATAGGTAATTAATAACTAGCCTGCAATTTCTTATTATTCTAAACAGTGGATAATAATTTTCAAGGACTCAGAACTTGCATTATATTGTTAAATGAGTTGTATAGGTACAATACCTTGAACGAGAGTAGAAATATATATACAGTATGTTCTAACAAAATTAATCTCAAATTTGTATCTGTATACACAATTTGTATACAATATACAAAAGTCCAGTCCAATGTAAAACATTTAAAACTAGTAGTTGCTTTCTAAAAGTAATCTACCTTTTTACCTTGTCTCTATATTTCCCCATTTTGCTTTTCAGAGTAGATTCAGTAATCTACCCTTTTATCCTATCATATCTATATCCCTTTTTTCTTTTTAATACAAGAACTCTGAATCTAATCTCTTTTCTCAACTTTCCTCCTGGCTGAAACCAGTAACAGCTGGTAACCAACCCCCCTAACCAATGACAAATATCTATAACCTGTTGAATGATTAAAAACCACCCATCCCACCTCTTGAGAATGTGGACGTCATAATCTTAAATTTACTTCCTGCTGTTGGGTATGGGGAGTGATGGTATGTTTAGGGGATCCTGAAAAGAAAAATTTGGGTAAATTATCAAGTCCTTGGAGAGGTATCATTTGTTGTCCATTCTCTGCATAATGGGAAAGTACAGGGCTTATCTCAAGTCCTGGCTAGAGTAGTCTGTTAGGCTGAATCATCTCAGTTAGTCACCTTGAAATTGTTCTGAGCAGTTTATAATCCAAAGTTGATCTTTAGGTGGTGTTTTTCAGCTTAGTGGTATTATCATAGTCCTGGAGGGATTGTCATTGTGGGGCCTTATTCTCCTTTTAGAGACTTTAAAAGTCTCTGTTAGGTTTGCTCATGGTTCACTGCAGAAAACTGATAAGAGACTCAAACTCGAAATCATGTACAGGAAGGTAGATGAAACCTTTTTCTAGAATTAGTTAGTACTCTGTTTGACCATTAATATCATGATTAAAAAGTACACACACACACACACACACACTTCATCCCTTAAGAAAAGCTGTTAAAGAGCCAATATAAAGCCAAAGAATTATGAGATTAGTGACAATAAAATAGTCCTTAAATTTTTTTTTCTTCTGTCCCATATCAGGTGGCTCTTCTGACATGAGACAGAGATTTTGGATTTCACTTTAATAAGCATGCTTGGGGTTAGAGAAGGAGAGAGCAGCACTCCAACTCCAAAGTCAGCTTTAATCTTTAATTGGTTGGGACCATAAAGACCATTTGCATAGTCTGTAGAGAACAGCAGAAACACACATTTAGGAAGATTTATAAAATTTTATCCTGTTGGGGGGCTGGAGAGATGGCTCAGCTGTTAAGAGCATTGCCTGCTCTTCCAAAGGTCCTGAGTTCAATTCCCAGCAACCACATGGTGGCTCACAACCATCTGTAATGAGATCTGGTGCCCTCTTCTGGCCTACAGGCACACATGCAGACAGAATATTGTATACATAATAAGTAAATAAATAAATATTAAAAAAAAAACAGCCTAGTCTACAGAGCTAGTTCCAGGACAGGCTCCAAAGCTACAGAGAAACCCTGTCTCGAAAAAACCAAAAAATAAAAAAATAAAAAAAATAAAAATTTTATCCTGTTGGAAATGTGATATACCAATAGGCCAATTTATCCTTTTTCTTGAGACATTTTTTCTAGATGATTTGTTCTTTTTCTTTAGATGTCTCGTTTGTCCGTTGGCCTTCAGATTCCTTAGCTGGCTCTCTTTATTCTCCTGAAAAGACAGAAACAAAACCCCTCCCCAATCCTAGTTTTGGGGAGATTCTCTTTTGGCAGTTTATATCTGATCAAATGAAGAACATTTGCTAGTTTTATAGGTTAGTTTAGATTAAATGGCCATGGTGCTTAATGATCTATCATCTCTTCTAATTAAGAGGTGTCATGTTCAAATTGAATTTTTATCAATTTTGATGGTATCCATAGCTTTCCTTTTCCTGTGGAAACAAAGCAAAACCTCTTCATCAACATAACATATGTCCTGTTATCCATTCTGAGGTCAGTACATCTTGAAAAAGTATATTGGCGGATCTAATTCTGTAGTTTTTCTATCATCCAATGTTTCTCCACAGCTGTTGTTCCTTTCTTATTAGCATTTAGAAAATTCAAAGGTAAGAAAGCTTTGTGCAATCTGTTTCTGGGAGTATTTATCATCCCTTTCTATTTATTTAACATATCCTTCAGAGTTGGATTTGATCTTTCTATTAACTGCCTGCCCTGTAGGATTGTGTGGTATACTTGTAATGTGCTTTATATTATAATTAGTATAAAATATGTTACACTTTTTAAGAGACATATGCTGGAGCATTGTCTGTCTTTATTTATGGCCATGATGGTCATAATTTCTAGCAAATGTGTAATTACTGAATCAGCCTTTTCCAAACTTAAAGCAGTTACCCATTAAAAACCTGAATAAGTACTAATGGTGTGGTATACATATTTTAGCTTTCCAAATTCTGCAAAATGAACACACCCATCTGCCAGATTTCATTCTTTTGAGTACCATTTAGGTTTCTTTCTGAAGGTAGTCGTGTTTGGTTATACAGAGAACTAGTTGGACATTTCCTTATAATTTCTTGGGCTTGTTGCCACATAATGGAAAAGTCTTTTTATAAACCTTTGCTATTGACATGATTTTTTTTATGAAATTCTGAGGCCTTCAGCACATTTCCAATCAATAATTGATTGACTTCTGTATTACCATGTGCTACAGGACCTGGTAGACCCGTATGGAATCGGATGTATGCTATGTATATGGGATGATTCCTATTCCTGATTTTATCTTGTTTTTTTTTTTGTAATATTCCTGACACTTTTTATTTATTTATTTATTAAGTATACAGTATTCTGCCTGCATGTATGCCTGCAGGCCAGAAGAGGGCACCAGAACTTATTACAGATGGTTGTGAGCCACCATGTGGTTGCTGGGAATTGAACTCATGACCTTTGGAAGAGCAGGCAGTGCTCTTAACCTCTGAGCCATTTCTCCAGCCCCCCTGATTTTATCTTGTAACTGAATAAATAATAAAGTCAATTCTGTATCAGCTGGTATAAATTTAGCATCTCTTTCTGCATATTGTAAATCAGTAACTATGTTGAGAGATTCTTTAAAATTCCTTAGTACCATGAGAATAGCATATAATTCTGACTTTTGGACAGAATCATAAGGACTTTGATCTACTTTACTCATATTTTCTGATTTGCAACCTGCCTTTCCTGATTTATTTGCATCAGTATAGAATGTAGGGGCTCTAGTTATTGGTTTGTCTCATACAACGTAAAGAAGGATCCAGTTTGTTCTCTTCATAAGTTGAATTCTCTTACTTTTGGGATAGTTATTTTTAATCTCTCTCAAGGAATTACTACAAGCTCTTTGCCAGGGTTCATTTTCTTCCCATAATTTGTCAATTTCACCATTATTGAAAGGTACTATAATTTCTGCTAGGTCTATTCCTGCTAATTGATGAAGTCTCAGTTTTCCTTTTAATTAACTTGGAGATCTTTTCTACATAAATTTTAAATTTTTTACTCGGTTTATGTGATAAAAATATCTATTCTAAGATAATATCTTCCCTCTGCATTAAAATTCCTGTAGGGGAATGTTTGGAGGGTAATATAATAATACCAGAATGCAGTTAAGATTTGGACCCACATGATCCACATGTACCTTCTATACTTTCTCTTCAACCAAAGCTAATTCTTTCTCAGCTTCAGCTGATGATTCCCTGGGGTTATTCAAGCCCTTGTCACTATCTAAGGAAATCATTAATAGTCTGCATTCAGTCTCTCCTAATTTTTTTTTTTTGAGACAAGATTTCTTTGTAGCTTTGGTGCCTGTCCTGGAACTAGCTCTTGTACTCACAGAGAGCTGCCTGCCTCTGCCTCCCGAGTGCTGGGATTGAAGGCATGCGCCACCATTGCCTGGCTCCTAATTTGCACCTTTTGGTGTCCTTTTTTTGTTTTGTTTTGTTTTCTCTGTGTAGCCCTGGCTGTTCTGGAACTCACTCTGTAGACTAGGCTGGCCTTGAACCCACAGAGATCCTCCTGTCTCTGCCTTCCAAGTGCTGAGATTAAAGGTGGGTCTAATTTTTTATAAACCTATTGTATAACCTAAATAATTAATATAATCTCCTCTTTGTATTTTTTTCAGGAGCAAGTTGTAATCCCCAACAAGGCAAAATTTCTTCTTCAAACATTATTTCTAAAGGTTCTACATTTGAATCAGATAACAAAATGTCATCCATGTAATTGAAAGCTATAGATTGAGGAAATTGCTTCCATATCATTTTCAGTGGTTGACTTGTAAACTATTGGCACAGGGAGGGACTGTTTAACATCCCTCGTGGAAGAACCTTCTATTGCTATCTTTTAGCAGGCTGAGAATTATAAGTAGGCCCTGTGAAAGCAAATTTTTCTCTTGTCTTTTTCTTGTAAAGGTATAGTGAAGAAACAACCTTTTAAATCAATAACTATAAGAGGCCATCCTTTAGGCAATAGAGAAGGCAAAGGAATTCCAGACTGTAGAGAGCCTATTGGCTGAATCACCTTATTAACAGCTCTTAAATCTGTTACCATTCTCCATTTTCCAGATTTCTTTTTAACAACAAATACAGGAGAATGCCAAGGGCTGGTTGATTCTTTGATATGCTGAACATCTAGTTGTTCTTGTACCAGTTGTCCTAAAGCCTGCAGTTTCTCTATTGTTAAAGACCATTGCTTAACCCATACAGGTTTGTCTGTCAACCATTTTAAAGGTAGGACTGTTAGTGTCTTTGAATCAGCAGCTGTGTGCCCTGTTCTTTTACAACCTGAATGGTCAGTGACTGTTCTTTGTAATATCTTGTAATATTTTTTTCAGAAACAAATTAATTTATGGTTTGTTTCTAAGATTGGGGGAATGTTGGATCTGAGTATTCCATTGCTGTAACAAATCATGTCCCTACAAATTCATTGCTGTGTTAGCCACATACAGTTTTAATATTCCTCTCTGTCCTTTGGCCCTATACATTCGACCCATCTCGTGCTCTGCTGTCCCTGAACTGAACATTTATGTCTCTTAAGTGGCAACTTGGATGCCAAGATTCGGATGAAATTACTGTTACATCTGCACCTGTGTCTATCAGACCTTCAATGACAAATTCACTTATTTGTATTTTAATTTTGGTCTTTGTGCATTTATAGAAGTTTGCCAAAATACTCATTTCATGGTTTCTTCTGAATTTTTTGTTCTTTCTTCTACAGTTGTTCTTCTATACAGAGCAGTATGATTCTTAAAATAGGCATTATGTTCCTTAATTTTTCTAAGAAGGTGTTTCCTTTATGCTGACAGGAAAGGACTGAACTGGATTTGGCATAGGGGCCTGTGAGAGGCTCCTCACAGTTTCCCAATGGCAAAGGGTTACCTTGAATATTTCTCTTTGACCTACATTCATTAGTCCAGTGCCCGCCTTTGCCTTACCTTCTGCATAATACAGAAGGGAGGAGCATTCTGAATGGATTATTCTTGGAAAAAGCATTGTTTCTAGGAATACCATGTCTACAGTCCCTTTTAAGGTGACCTTGTTTCCCACAATTATAACACGACATTTCTGTTTTTCCTCAGACCCCTGGAAATTTTCTATTCATGCATTTTCATGGTCAGGAGAGTCAGTATTAATTATATCTTGAATCCATTCTTCCAAAGGTGTTGATCTTGCCTTTAATGGCCTAATTATCTTTTTGCATAGAGAGTTGGCATTTTCTTTGTTTTTTTTTTTAAATTTATTTATATTTTCTGTATGAGTGCTCTGCAGGCCAGAAGAGGCTACTAGATCTTATTATAGATGGTTGTGAGCCACCATGTATTGCTGGGAATTGAACTCAGGTCATCTTGGAAGAGCAGCCAGTGTTCTTAATCACTGAGCCATCTCTCCAGACCTCGAGAGTTGGCATTTTCAAAAATCAGAGATTTAATTATTATTCATCTAGCTTCTGAATGTGGTATCATTCTAATTACTGCTGAAGTCACTCTTTGTAAGAAATCAGTAAAGGCTTCCTTTGGGCCCTGTATAACTTTAATAAATGACTCATTCCCTCCCCCCCCCCCCCCATTTCTCCAGTTCTGTCCCAAGCATTCAATGCTGATGCACGGCATAAATCCAGGGTGTGGTCACCATATACAGCCTAACTTTCTATAGTAGCATAATTTCTTTTTCCAAGAATTTGATCTTGGTAGATTTCCCTACCTCTAGTTTCACTCTGTTGTTCAATAATCTTATCCTCTTCTTTTATCTAGGTACTCCATTGTAATTGTGTACCTGGCTCTAAAACACCTTTAACCAATTTTTTGCAGTCTTTAGGGATAATTCTATTACAAACTGTCCACAAGTTTAACATTTGTTTCACAAAAGGTGAATGTGTGCCATCTGAGACTATTGCTTCCTTGAATCTCCTTAAATCTAACATTTAAATCTAACAGGGGTCCAGCTAGCTGTAACAGGCTGGTTGTCTGAAAACCTTAGCTGCTCCTCTCTATTATTATAATGCAACACTGAAATTGATTCTCCATTAAATTTCTCTCTCTGGATTTGAATATCTCTGTGATCTATTATTAGGTTTTTGTAAGGCCTGTATCTTAGCACTCAGATTAACCAACTTTCTAGTAATAAAACAAAAATGATAAAGTTGATAATGTTTAAAATTGGCGTTATATAAATCCCATTTAATTATATATCATCTCATTTAATCATTCAATTTTCAAACTGTCCAGTGTATTATCATACAAAGACCCAAATCCCTTCGTTGTAACAGTGTTTCCCATTTTTTATGTGGGGGAAAAAACTCTCCCTTTTAAATAATTCCTCCCTGACGTGCGAAAGCCTGAGACTCGTGGAGTGAGGGACGCTGCTGATTGCCGGAGCCGTGCGACCAGAACGCAGTGATGAAGCCAGGTTTCAGCCCCCGTGGGGGTGGCTTTGGTGGCAGAGGAGGCTTTGGTGGTGACAGAGGTGGTCGAGGAGGACGTGGCGGATGAGGAGGGTTTGGCGGAGGTCGAGGAGGCTTTGGTGGAGGCCGAGGTCGAGGTGGAGGTGGAGGTGGAGGCTTCAGGGGACGAGGAGGTGGAGGAGGAGGTGGTGGACGAGGTGGAGGCTTCCAGTCTGGGGGCGGCCGGGGTCGAGGTGGTGGCCAGGGAGGCAAGAGAGGAAACCAGTCAGGGAAGAATGTGATGGTGGAACCACATCGTCATGAAGGAGTCTTTATCTGTCACGGAAAGGAGGATGCCCTTGTCACAAAGAATCTGGTCCCTGGAGAGTCTGTGTATTGGGAGAAGAGAGTATTTCAGAAGGAGATGACAAAATTGAATACCGAGCCTGGAACCCTTTCCGTTCCAAGCTGGCAGCAGCAATCCTGGGCGGTGTAGACCAGATCCACATCAAGCCAGGGGCCAAGGTGCTCTACCTCGGGGCAGCCTCAGGCACCACCGTCTCTCACGTCTCTGACATCGTTGGCCCCAATGGTCTGGTCTATGCAGTTAAGTTCTCCCACCGTTCTGGCCGGGACCTCATCAACTTGGCCAAGAAGAGGACCAACATTATTCCTGTGATTGAAGATGCCCGACACCCACACAAATACCGCATGCTTATCGCCATGTTGGATGTGATCTTTGCCGATGTGGCACAGCCAGACCAAACCCGGATTGTGGCCCTGAATGCCCACGCCTTCCTGAGGAATGGAGGACACTTTGTGATTTCCGTTAAGGCGAACTGCATTGACTCCACATCCTCGGCAGAAGCTGTGTTTGCATCTGAAGTGAAGAAGATGCAACAGGAGAATATGAAGCCCCAGGAGCAGCTGACACTTGAGCCCTACGAAGGGGACCTCGCTGTGGTTGTAGGTGTGTACAGGCCACCTCCCAAGGTGAAGAACTGAAACTCGGAGCTGTCTGGATTCGAAGAAATGTGTGTTGCTACTGTTGCACATGTATTTTTTTTTTCCTATTAAAAGACTCATCTGTCAAAAAAAAAAATTCCTCCCTTTAAGAATTCCCAATTGTTTTAGGAAATCTGCCAACAATGTTGTTGAAGATGTGAGGCTTGTGTAGAACAGTACAAGCCTGACTGGATTTCAAGGCAGCCACCTAGTTTGACAAGATGCCGAGAAGGGAGTTCAGGGAGAGCCTGCCAGGTGACAAAAAAGAAAAACCTAGCCATTAGGGTAATGACTTCAACAGCGTGTAGTTCTGGCCTATGCCAGTGGCTGTAAAGCCACAGGGCAGAAGGCTTTTTCATGAATTTGTACCCCAAATGTTGGCGCCAAATGTAGCACAAATCATAAAAACCCAGAGACAGACATTGGGGTTCAATCTGAAGATCAGAAAAGCAAAAGCAAAGCAGCCAGCCACTGGCTCTTAACTTTACCTCAGACCATAAATGGGCAATCATGTCTCCTCGAATCAATCCTCAGATTGAAACTGAGTTGAGAGCTGTCACCTCCTGTTTTACATTTCTTTCTAAGGGCTCAGATTAAAGGTGTGCACCGCCACCACCTGACGTCTGTGGCTAACTAGTGTGGATGCTGGGATTAAAGGTGTGTGCCACCACTTCCTTACCTGTACAGCTGACTAGTCTTGCTGCTTTGCACTGACCTTCAGGCAATCTTTATTTATTAAAACACAGATAATATGCCATTGTAGTGGTGGGGTTGAGACAAGATTTCTCTGTGTGGTCCTGGTAAAGTGAGTTTCTTTTAGGTAGCATAATGTTGGCCCCGTTTTCCCCCGTTTTAATATACTCAACCTGTATCCTTTTTTTTTTTTTTTTCTAGATAGAGTTTCTCTGTGTGGCCTTGGCTGTCCTCGAATTCACTATGTAGCTCAGGCTGGCTTCAGCTCACTGTGTAGCTGAGAGTGGTGCTGGACTCCCTGCTCTCCTCCCATTTCCAGAATGCTGGGATTACAGGAATACTCCACCATGTCTGGCTCTTATTTCTAGGATTTCCCTTCTCTATCTTGTTCATTTGACAGTTGTCCATAAGGTGCTTTTTATCTACTAAATTTTAATTATCTTCCTTAAGATTTGGAAGTTTTTCATCAGTTCTTTTATTGAATAGGGTTTCTTTTTTTCAATTATGTGTGCATGAGTCTTTAGCCTACATGGGTGTATGTGTACCACATGGATGCCCGGTGCCCAAAGATGACAGAAGAGGGCATCAGATTTCCTGGAATGGGAGTTACAGATGATTGTGAGTCTCCATGTGGGTACTAGGAATTGAACCTGAGTCTTCTTCAAAAACAGGGGCTCTTAACTGCTGAACCATCTTTGTAGCCCTGTAATTGTTATCTTAAAATGAATTGAGGCTGGGGTTGGTGAGATAGATAGCTCAGCAGGAAAAGGCACGTGCTGCCAAGGCTAATAATGTCCTGAGGTTAGTCCCCAGAACTCACATGGTAAGAGAGGATCTACTCCAACTTGTCTTCTGACCATGCATACGTTTGCACACGTGCATGCCTGCCTGTTTAAAGTATTAGTTAAGGAAAAGAATTAATCCTTTGAATCTCCTCTCAGACGTTTTGCTAATTTCTCATTTGAGGTTTATGCTGAGAGTAGCTGTGTTCTTTTGGAGATATAATGTCATGGTGCCCTATTTTTTTCATGCTTTTTGTTTTTCTGTGCTGTTTATCTGTCTGGCATGTCATTGCTTATTCCAATTTAAATTAAAAAAAATATTGTGTGTATGATATATGTGAGTGTGGGTATGTACCACAGTGTGCTTGTAGTGGTCAGAAGACAACTTTGAGGAGTCCATTCTCTCTTTTCACTATAGGGTTGGGAATCAAACTTAAGTTATCAGGCTTGTTTGGCCAATGCTTTTTACCCACAGAGTCATCTTGTCAGCCCTGCCTGTATCAATTTTACAGGGTGGCTTTCATTAAGAAATTGAGAAGAATTTTCCTGGCATTGTGTCCTACACTGTCATTTGAGTAGGTTGCCTTGATTGGTTAAGGGGTAAGTGTTTTACCGTAATGTCTGTGTAGCTTCTACAGGTGTAATCAGCTTTGGTGCTGTCTGAATGTTTTAGTGTTGCATAAGTTAAATGATTGTAATGCAAGCCAGAATACAGCTTTTTGGGGCAGGTAGGTTTGGGTGTAGAGTGTGCCTATCATTTTCTGTGGGTTGCATAGAGGTGGCTTTATCTTAGAAGGACTGTAGAATATAGGTGAGGTGTAGCTGGTACATCAGCAGAGGTGTGTTATCATCATGTTTTAAGGGCCTTACTGGGGTACCATCATGTTTGCCGGGTCCCGCCCAACATATTTGTCCATGCTTGGGGGAAAAGAGTGAGGAAGTAGATAAGAGACAACAGATAGAGTCGGGAGGGCATCTAGTGACTACTGAGATCGACCTCAAGTTTATTTCTCATAGCCTTTTTAAACCCCAATCCATGATGGAGGGGGAAGGCAAAAGTCTTCTTTACCAAGATACAAACAGTACCCAAACATCAAGTAACCACCGCCTAGGTTAAAACATCCTGCTAGTAGCCACACCTAGGAGCAAGAACAGGTCTGAACTCTCTGACCTTCAGTCAAGGTGGAATGGATCCCCTTCTGTGGGTTCCCACGCGTGTTGATAAGTATGCATACCCACAACATGACTGTTAACAGAGTAGAAAATGTACCAATATCTAGTTCTACATGGGCACCAGGTGGTACCAGTGAGTCCAGATGAGGTACCCGTCAATGTCTGAGGGCTGCATGAGTGCCTTTGCAGGGCTTCTCAAGGGCTCATTTTCATAGCTACTTCCTGGGGCAGAGGGAAGGTGGGTACCCAGGGCCTGTGCAAGGTGAATGAAATCATGTTCACAGGGCTGGACCCATCGAGCTGCCTAAGGGCAACTACTTTGCTGCTTCATAAGGCCCAGGTATAGAAGTCTCAGGATGGCAGTAGGAGCTGGGTAGGAATGGGTGAGTGCAAATGTAATTACAGTCTAATGAACAGGGATAATTATAACTGGGCCCAGGGCCTGTGTTGGTTGCAATCTGTTTACCAGAAAATGTTTCAGGTATCCATGGAGATAGCTAGGGACCTCCTACTTACCTTTTTTTTTCTTTTTCTTTTTCTTTTTTTTTTTTTCTACACAGACCCTTTTGGCTCAGGGTTAATCTTGTGAGATAAGATGATAAATACTGGGAGCTAGAGAGATGGCTCAGAGGTTAAGAGCATTGCTTGCTCTTCCAGAGGTCATAAGTTCAATTCCCAGCAACCACATGGTGGCTCACAACCATCTATAATGAGATCTTTTCTGGTATGAAGGTATACATGCAAGCAGAACACTAGTTACATAAGTAAATATACAAAAATAAATAAATGCTGTGTTCTTAGTTCTCTTTTGAAAATTTATTTGTTCATTTATTTATTTGTTTTGGAGATAGGGTCTCACTGTGTAGCCCCAGCTGGTTTGGGAATAGGTTTGTAGACCAGGATGGCCTTGAAGTTAGAGATCCCTATCCTTTTGCCTTCTGAGTGCTGGGATTAAAGACATGTGCCATCCATATTCTGCCCCTTTTAAATATATATGTGTGTGTGTGTGTGTATACATATATATATGTATGTATATATAAAGTACATATAAATATAAAATATCCTGCCCTGTAAATATATAAATATATAATTTTTGTTTGTGTGTGTATGAGAGCTCATGGAGGCCAGAAGAAGGCATTGAATCCTCTGCACCTGGAGTTACAGGCAGTTTTGAGCAAATCCTGGGAACCAGCTCCCAGCCCCTTCATTTCAAGTCTATTGTATGTGTCTGTGCTGTCCAGCGTCTCTGTCAAGTGCGCTGCTCTCCAGTCAGTTGTCCAGCTGCTTCCTGGGGCAGGACGCAGTAGCTGTGCTTCAAACAGCACCAAGGTTCTTTTATCTATTTTTAAGCAGATAGCCAGTTGTTTCTGCAACTTGTTTAGAAGAGAATATGCTTTCCCACGTTGAAGTATCCCAGCATTATTGTTGAGAATGCAGTTCTTTTTCTGGACTTGTTTCTGTTCCATTGGCTGTTTATATTTGGACATTAAAACTTTTATATTATTTTAGGGTTGTTCTCGACTAAGTGGTTTTCCCTCGAGAATGGACCATGTCCTAATTTTGATAGTAATTTTGAATAGTATCCTGGATACTGTGAATGTTAAATGTTACATGTGTAGATTCTGGTTTTTCGTGACAGGGTTTCTCTGTAGCTTTGGAGCCTGTCCTGGAGCTAGCTCTTTGTAGACCAAGCTGGTCTTGAACTCACAGAGATCCGCCTGCCTCTGCCTCCCGAGTGCTGGGATTAAAGGCGTGCGCCACCTGGCCATTCTTTCTTTTTTAAATAACTCTTCTACCTCTTTTTGATTTAATAGAATATTTGTCCCTACTATTGTTTTACTAGGTGTAATTTATCCTATTTTCTTTTTTTAAATTTTATTTTATTGATATTTGTTGAGCTCTACATTTTTCTCTGCTCCCCTCCGTCTTTCCCCTCCCCCTTTCAATCCTCCACCAAGGTTCCCATGCTCCTAATTTACTCTGGAGATCTTGTCTTTTTCTACTTTCTACTTCCCATGTAGATTAGATCTATGTAAGTCTCTCTTAATGTCCGCATTGTTGTCTAAATTCTCTGGGATTATGGTTTGTAGGCTGGCTTTCTTGCTTTATGTTTAAAAACCACCTATGAGTGAGTACATGTGATAATTGTCTTTCTGTGTCTGGGTTACCTCACTCAAAATAATGTTTTCTAGCTCCATCCATTTTCCTGCAGAATTCAAGATGTTATTATTTTTTTCTGCTGTGTAGTACTCCATTGTGTAAATGTACCACATTTTCCTTATCCATTCTTCGGTCGAAGGACATTTAGGTTGTTTTCGGGTTCTGGCTATGACAAACAAAGCTGCTATGAGCATAGTTGAGCACATGTCCTTGGCACGACTGAGCGTCCTTTGGATATGTACCCAAAAGTGGTATTACTGGGTCTTGAGGAAGGTTGTTTCCTAATTTTCTGAGAAATTGCCACACAAACATCCAAAGGGGTTGTACCAGCTTGCATTCCCACCAGCAATGCAGAAGTGTTCCCTTTTCCCCACAACCTCTCCAGCATAAGTTGTCATCAGTGTTTTTGTTCTTGGCCATTCTTACAGGTATAAGATAAAATCTCAGAGTTGTTTTGACCTGGTTCTCCTGTATGTTCTTATGCCAATACCAGGCTGTTTTCAGTACTGTAGCTCTGTAGTAGAGTTTGAAGTCAGGGATTGTGATACCTCCAGAAGTTCTTTTATTGTACAGGATTGTTTTGGTTATCCTGGGTTTTTTGCCTTTCCAAATGAAGTTGAGTACCGTTCATTCGAGGTCTTTGAAGAATTTTGCTGGGATTTTGCTGGGCATTGCGTTGAATCTGTAGATTGCTTTTGCCTATTCTATTATCTTAGTGTTTGTTCTGTACACAGTATACATTTTAATTTATAAGCATCAACCGTCAAATATTTTATTTTTTACTATTTTACCGCTTATTTTACTTATTATTATTAGTGTGTATAATAATAATAATAATAATAATAATAATAATAATAATAATTGTGTGTATATGGAGGTCGTGTTCATATTGCTGTGTGCTTGTAGAGCTCAGAAGACAAGTTTTGGAGCTGATTTCACCTCCTACCATGGGCTTTGAGGAGCAAACCCCAGTTGTCAGGCTGCCTCAGCACTTTTTATCTGCTGAACCAAACTCAATTACTTTTGTTGTTGTTTGTTTGTTTGTTTAGAAACAGGCCTGGAGGGCTGGAGAGGTGACTCAGTGGTTAAGAGTACTGGCTGCTCTTCCAGAGGTCCTGAGTTCAATTCCCAGCAACCACACCGTGGCTCACAACCATCTGAATAAGATCTGGCGCCCTCTTCTGGTGTGTGGGCACACATGGAGGCAGAATGTTGTATACATAATAAATAAATTTTAAAAAAAGAAACAGGCCTGGAACTTTCTGTACAGACCAGGCTCGCCTTGAACTCACAGTGATCTGCCTGCCTCTGCTTCAAGTGCTGGAATTAAAGGCGTACAGAACTATACCTGGCTCTACCATTACTTTTAAAGGGACTTTAGTAAAAAAGAAAAAAAAAGGTCTATTTACCGTCAAACCATATCTGGTGTGATTTATTACTTTGTATAAATCTAGTTTTCATCTGGTATCATATTCCCTCTGCCCGAATAACTTCAGTTAACATTGCCTGCAAATCTGTTATAGATGATGTGTCTTCTTCAATTTTTGTGGGTCTGAAGTTTAAAAACAACAGTATCTTCTATTTCACAGGCTGGCCTCCAAGGATGCCCTTGGACTTGTGGCCCTCCTGCTGGAAGCTCTTGAGTGCTGGGATTACAGGGGTGTGCCACCATTCTCAGTTTGTGTGATACTAGGGAGTGATCCAGAGACTCACAGGGCGGCTAAACTGTCTGGTTGAAAAAGTGTTGAGAGCCAGTTTCTGTAAGCCTATAATAATACATAGGGAGTTCCAGGCCAGCGTAGGATATAGTGTGAGACCCTGTCCCAAAAAGGAAAAACAGAAGCAACAAAAGTTTTGATTGCATATTGAATATGGTGATACATACCTTTATCCAGTACTTGGGAGGCAGAAACAGGTAAATCTGAGTTTGGGGTCAGTCTGGTCTATATAGCAAGTTCCAAGCCAGTTGGCTGGCTTCAGACTCATAAAGATCTGCTTGCTTCTGCCTCCCAAGTGCTAGGATAAAAAGCATGAAAAACCTTTCCCAGCTTAAAGATTTTTTCTTTGCTTGCTTTAGTTTTTTGAGACAGGATTTCTCTATAGACCTGGCTATCCTGAAACTTGTTCTGTGCACCAGACTGGCCTCAAACTCAGAGATATGATTTCCTCTGCCTCCTAAGTGCAGGAATTAAAGGTATGCGCCACCACCACCCAGCTTGGAAGATATTTTTATAGGACACAGAATTATGGGTTAATGTTTTTACTAATGTTTTCTTTTACTATAAAAAAGCCACTCCATGGGCAAGGGAGATTGGCTCAGAGGGCAAAAATGTGCCTGCTGCCAAGCCTGACAACCTGAGTATCCACATGGTAGAAGAGAACCAAGCCCTGAGATATGGTTGCAAGGCTCGTGTGCAACACACACACACACTGTAGGCTTCTGGTTTGCATAATTTGTGATGACAATCTTGTTTATTTTACTTTTTTAGTCTTTTTATATAATATTTTAGTTCCCTCTGGCTGCCTTCAAAGTTTTTCTTTATCTTTGATTTATCTAAGTCTTCTTAAAAAATAATTTATTTTTATTTTATGTTCATTGGTGTTCTACCTGCATGTACATCTGTGTGAGGGTGTCAGAAGCCCTCGAATTGGAGTTACAGACAAGTGTGAGCTGCCATGTGGGTGCTGGGGATCAAACCTGGGTCCTCTGGGAGAGCAGCCAGTGCTCTCAACCGCTAAGCCATCCCTCCAGACTGATTTATCTAAGTCTTAAGTGGGTTTTAGAAATTTTTCAGCTGGTGTGTCTGTATTTCTTCCGCTCTCCATTCTTTTTCTCTTTTCTTTCTTTAAGAAAATTTTTAGCCAGGTGGTGGTGGTGCATGCCTTTAATCCCAGCACTTGGAAGGCAGAGGCAGGCGGATCTCTGTGAGTTTGAGACCAGCCTGGTATATAAGAGCTAGTTCCAGGACAGGCTCCAAAGCTACAGAGAAACCCTGTCTCGAAAAACAAAACAAAAGAAAAGGAAAAAAAAAAAAAGAAAAAGAAAGAAAAAGTTTAAAAGATTGTATATGGGTGGTTTGCCTGCATGTATGGTGTATATTTGTGCACTACATTCATGCCTAGTACTCTCAGTGGCCACAAGGAGGTGTAGAATTCCTTGGAACTGGTTACAGAGGATTGTGAGTTACCATGTGGGTACTGGGAACTGATTCTGGGTCATCTGGAATATCAGCTAGTGCTCTTAACACTAATATATTTCTCTCTGATCCTCTCATGTTTCTGAGAGTCCAGTTCTATGTTTGTTATACTGGTTTTGTGCTAGAGCTTTCGGATGCTCTGTTTTATGTCTTCTTTCTCTTGTTTCTAGATGGTCTTAACTGGTCTGTCTTTTTTAATATTTATTTATTATGTATACAATATTCTTTCTACATGTATGTCTGCAGGCCAGAAGAGGGCACCAGACCTCATTACAGATGGTTGTGAACCACCATGTGGTTGCTGGGAATTGAACTCAGGACCTTTGGAAGAGCAGGCAATGCTCTAACCGCTGAGCCATCTCTCCAGCCCACTGATCTGTCTTTTAAGTCACTGTTTGTCATCATTGCACTGTCTCGCTGTGCTTTCTATTTCTGCCATTTCCACTTGATGTTTGCACCTGGTTTTCATATTTCTTTCCTATTGTTGATGTGTTCATGCCTGTTTTACACTTCCCCTTTAAACATTAGCTCTGACAGCATGTTAACCATACCTGCTCTAATACCCTTGCTAGTTTCAGCGTCTGTCTTGGTCACTGTCCTATTGCTGTAAAGAGACACTATGGCCCCTACAACTCTTAGAAGAGAAAGCATGTAATTGGAGCTTGTTTACAGTTTCAGAGGTTTAGTCCATTGTCATGTTGGGTAGCATGGTAGCATGCTGGCAGGCATGATGCTGGAGAGTACCTGAGAGTTCTGCCTCTGGATCCACAAGAAGAAAGAGAGCCACTGGGCCTGCTTGGGCATTTGAAAGCTCAAACCCCCAGTGACACACTTCCTCTAACAAGGCCACACCTCCTAGTCCTTCTCAAGCAGTGCCAATCCCTAATGACTAAGCATTTAAATATTTGAGCCTGTGGTACCATTCTTACTCAAGGCACCAGAGCATCTGTGTTCTCATGTAGATGCATTATCTCCTAAGGAAGGGGAAGGGGAAGGGATACTCAACTTTGTATTTTGTTTTTTAGTATTTGACTCCAAACCATCATGTGTGGGAAAACTGTCAGCACTGAAATAAATATTTGAACCTCGAAGTGGCTGGGCCTTTTCTGTTAAGGAGCTGAGCAAGTAGTCAAATGTGTTTGGGTTTTGTTGGAGCTATCCTTATTGACTGGGTGCAGCTCCTCTCGAATGCCTGCTGTTCCTGGTGTTTGGCTGCTGGGAAGGCATTCAGGGGTTCTCAGAGTTCTTCTGTCTCCTGAGTGTCTGTACAACAGGCAAGTTCTTTCTCTCTCTGCATTTATTTGTTTTTTAGTTTATTTATTTGCTGTAGGTGTATATGGGGGTCAGAGGATGTCTCAGAGTTTCCACCATGTGGATGTTGAGGCAGTTATCTCAGACTGTTAGGTTTTTGTAAGTACCTTTACCACTGGACCATCTCACCAGACCCTGTTCACCTGCTCTCTGTCATGGCAGAGGTAGATATTGTTTGGTCTACCTTTTGTTTTAGGTTAGTCTTTGTCTCTGGTTTTTTAATTCTTCTGCCTTTTCTCCTTATTGAAGTCAAACCACCTCTGCAATGTTTTCCCTTCATCAGACCTCTTGGTGTTAATGTCACAGTAGGAACGTGGGCTGGCTTCCCTTCACTCCCAGGAATAGGAAGTGACTCTCTTTTACTTTTTCCAAAGTCTTTGCCCATGCCCTCTACATCACGGGGTTTGCTGCTGTCTTTTCTTAGTAGACAAAGAGGAACTGGGTAGTGGGTGGACATTGTGTCTGACTCAACCATTGCTAACTCACCTCTTGCATGCTTGAGCCACCAGGGGAAACTCTCTTCAGTCTCCTACAGTGTACCCAGTTTTTGTTGTTAGAGACCCATGGAAAAGGCTTGCAAGCAAGTGGGATGTATTGTGCCAGTGTCCAGAGAGGTGCCAGGCGCTTGTTTGGTAGGGTGAGGAGTTGGACAGAGATGTAGATACTGGCAGAAGCAAAGACATTTATTTAGAGATGGCACACTTTGAAGAAGGGGATGCAGGCTAGAGCGGAGAGTTTAATACCTCACCAGGGTCGCTGCACAAGGATGGCTTTCTGGAGACTTACTGCATCACACGTCTGATAGATATCTTAGACTCCACCTTCAGACACTGCAGTATGTCCAGTCTCTCTCTGCCAACTGGTTTCTTTTCTGTGCTCATTTTCAGCTTTTGATTTGGTCTGTCAGACCTCGGTGCTCTTCTACCTCAAGTGGTGAAAGTTTTCATAGTGCTTCCTAAATCCCAAATAGAAGCTAAAGCCATGTGTAATAGTTCCTGCCTACCGCATTCTTGTTTCTGTCTCTCCTGAGGCCCTTCCTTCTGGCTGTCTATAAAATTTTCATGCTTCTTTATATGTCTGTTAAATTTTTTGTTGGATACTAGATGCTGAATTTAATGCTATTAGACACTAGATTTTGTCAGATTCCCACCCACTGCACCCCCAAGACAGGGTTTCATTGTGTTATGTAGCCATGTTTGTCCTGGAGCTTGCTCTGTAGACCAAGCTGGCCTCAGACTCGGAGATGCACCTGCCTCTGCTTCCCGAGTGTTGGGATTAAAGGCATGCACTAACATACCTGGCATTGTATAGCTTTTTTAAAAAACATAAAAAAAATTATAAAGTAAGTGTTAAGGATCAACCTGAGGTCCTAGAGTATGCTGGACAAGTGCGGGATGCGTGAGAACATCCCAGCTAGAGGAGCTCTTGGTCTAGAGCTAGTTTAGACTCCTTCCTAGAGTAGCCTTTTGAGCTGTCTTCTAAATGCCAAAAAATTCAGGGAATTCTGTTTTTTTTTTTTTTTCTGATTGGAAGAAAGTTGAATTGTTCTAAACCCAGTGTGAACTCAGAGTTGTTCATTTACAGCTCCCCTAGGTGAGAGTTTTTTCTTTGGATTGCTATTCAATCAGAATTCAAGTGACCTGGAGGGGATTTCTGGATCCTGCGTGTTTTTAGCATCTTCTTGTGTGCTTAGCCTTACCAATTGAGCTACTTGGGCCTGTCTGCACTTTGTTCATGTGACCTCCTTGAGCCTTATTTTAAGAAGTTACCCAGGCAGAGAGCCGCGGAGCTGTAGTGCTCATCTTACGTTTTTCCTTTTCTTAGGGATCATAGATCCTCACACTGCCTGTTGTCCCATGACTGGAAAAGAGTTGCTTCCTGTCTTATGTCCAGCTTTCTATTATTTATAGTAAGAAGTTGATTACAGACCACCTAAAGACATCCAGCTTGGGCGGCTTATATTTATATTTAGGGAAAACAGTTAAAAATGAATATGAATATTTCTGACTTCAAAAGAAATATCAAAAGTTAAAAAAGAAGACAATGAGAAAAAATTGCCAGTAGAACTCCATATTATAGAAAAAAATTACAAGTTCTTAGTAGTAAATATTGGCAAATAGTTTTTAGATCTTTCCCCCACTTTGTAGATATGGGTTCTTACTAGCATTCCTGGCTGGCCTTGACCTTGCTGTGTAGACCAGACTGACCTTGCAAGAGCAATCTGTAGACCAGATTGGCCTTAGACTGGACTTTCCTGGTGTTAGACCAGACTGGCCATGAATTTGCTGTGTAGATCAGGGTGGCCTCGATTGAATTTGCAGTGATCCCCCTGCCTCTGTTTCTTGAGTGCATACATTACCACACTCTACTTAAGGTTTGAATCTGTGGATAGAAAAAAGTTTGTTTAGGCACAAAAGTGTTCTCTATGAAGCAGAATAATAAACTATACTCTTAGACTTTAGAGCTTTTTGCTCTTCTTGGTGGAACTGATAGCAAGAAAGAAAGGGTTGCTATCTGGCCAAGTCTGGTGGCCTAGCCCAGAGAAGTAGAAACGGTAGGATCAGGAGCTGAGAGCCAGCTTCAGCTAGCTACATAGGGAGACCATCACAAAACAAAGACACCCCCAAACCAAAACCAAATAAATAAATACAATTAAGAGCTTTTATTATTCAAAAATTATGAGAAATGGGAGAAGATAGTCACATTGCACAAGTGAAAAGGATCGGCAAGAACAACAACACCAGCTGGACACGGTGGTGCACACCTGTAATCATTACATTTGGGAGGCAGAGGCTAGAGAATCTCAAGTTTGAGTTCAGCCTGTGCTACACATTGAGTCCTTGTCTCAAAAACAACCCAACAAAAATCCCAGTGGAAAAACCATCCAGAGCTTGGAGTGGTGGCTTGTTCCTTTGTTGCTAACAGGAGAATTACTTGAGCTCAGGAGTTTGGGGCCAACTGGGCAACATAGTGAAGCAAAGAAACATCTCAAAACAAAGGACTCCAGGAGTCCTACCAATCTGTTAGAAATGCACACGGATTTAAGGTGACAGTAGGTGAGCCACAAGAACTGGTATTTTACCAAAAAAAGGGTACTCTAACAATGAATATAGGAAGAAATGCTCAACACAGAGACGTTTCAAATGTTGAAAGACACTTTGGATGTTTTAAAGAGACTGAATTCTTAAAGACTGTAGTACTTTTTTATGTTTTATTCCTGAGACACGGCTTCTCTGTGTAGCCCTGGCTGTCCTGGAACTCCCTCTGTAAACCAGACTGCCTCTGGCTTCTGAGTGCTGAGAAAAGTGTGCCTGGCCAACTGTGAACTTTGAAAAGTTGGACTGTTTCAGATTGCAATGCTGATATTAATATGAGATTTTGGAAATGATGAAGAAAGGCCTTAGTAAGTGATAAACTTGTGTGTCATGTTGACAGACTATCCTGGCTAGTAACTGGGGAAAAATAAATTAGAATCATTCTGAAGTTTTTTCATATTCTTTCCATTGGCAGAAATAACATTTCTTTTCGCATATCTCAGACTGGCCTTGAATTTGCTGTATAGCTGAGGGTGACCCTGAACTTCTGTCTATACCTCCTGAGTATTGGGATTATATTATGCTCCACAGTGCCTGGTTTCTCTGGTGCTGGGCTCCTCCTGCTAGGAACTCAGATTTCCTGCATTCAGCAAGCATTCTACAAATTATACTTCCTTCCCAGCCCTTACAAGGATTTTTTTCCTAGATGCTAAGGAAGGGAGTGTAAGTTGTTAAAAATCCTGCGGCTTAGTTGGACACTGTCTCCTGAGGTTAAATGTACATATCTTTGAAGCCTTGGTTCAGTTCCCATTTCTGTGTGTACAACAGAAGACTTGTATATAGACATTTATAGCAGTATTGTTCACATTGCTAGCTAAACTTTCAGACAACTCAAGTGCCATCTGTGAGAGAAGAAATAAAACAGAAAGGACCATGATTGGTGAGGTGGCCAAGCAGGTAAAGGCCACCTAGCTTGAAAACCTGATGACTTTGCCTGGGACCCACGTGACTGTAGATGACTGTGACTTTCTTGTTCTTCTTTCTCATCAGGTGTACAACGTTTACATGGCAGGGCGGCAGCTGTGTTCTAAGCGGTACCGGGAATTTGCCATCCTGCACCAAAACCTGAAAAGGGAGTTTGCCAACTTTACATTTCCTCGACTCCCAGGAAAGTGGCCGTTCTCATTATCAGAGCAACAGCTCGATGCCCGCCGTCGTGGACTGGAAGAATATCTAGAGAAGGGTAAGCCAGACTTGATTTCTTGTCATCAAATCTAATGACCTGAGTTCAGTCTCCAAGACCCACGTGGTAGAAGGAGAGAACCAGTTCACACAGGTCGTCCTCCTCTGACCCTGTCACTCCTTTGCAGTGGTAGGTGTGTGCCCCACCCAAATAAATAAATGTAAGTTTTAAAAATGTTTAAAAGGGGGCTGGAGAGATGGCTCAGAGGTTAAGAGCATTGCCTGCTCTTCCAAAGGTCCTGAGTTCAATTCCCAGCAACAACATGGTGGCGCACAACCATCTATAATGGGGTCTGGTGCCCTCTTCTGGCCTGCAGGGATACACACAGACAGAATATTGTATACATAATAAATAAATATTTTAAAAAAATGTTTAAAAGGGTAAGGGGATAGCACACGCCTTTAATCCCAGCACTCAGGAGGCAGAGGCAGGTGGATCTCTGTGAGTTCGAGGCCAGCCTGCTCTACAGAGTGAGTTCCAGGACAGCCAGGGCTACACAGTGAAGCCCTGTTTCAAAGAACCAAAAGACCAAAAAAAAAGTAAACTAGTCCATTAAACTTTACTATGCTAAGTGGGCATTACTTCTTATCCCTAAATTGCATGCCTGTGTTTCATAAAAACCAGTAGTGTAAGGAAGTTATGTTTTAGATGAGAAGTAGAAAATGACCTACGCTCTGAAGGCAAGGCCAAAATGTGCTCTACGGTAATAGTGCTCTACTTTGCTAGCTTGCAGAGACTTCCTAACAGAAAAATGAATGCTTTTGGTAGTCCTTGGTGGACTTTTATTTAAAGGGTTATATTTACCTATAAATACATATTATGCTGCATTGGTGATTGATTCTTGGCTCATAGCACTGTTGTATATAAAAATTCATTTTATAGCTGTAAAGGTTTACTCAGCTGTTGACCATCTAAAGTCTCCTTGTTCTCAGCAGCCTATAGGTAGAATTAATGAAACTTTGAAATGATAATGTGGGTTTCTGTGGATGTAGGTACTAGAATCTGTGTTTGTCTAGAAAGGCAAAGAAACAACACAGATCTGAGTAAGATAATCCTGTGGTCGTGAGGAGAGACTCGCCTGGCTGTTTTATCACAGCTGATTATTATTGCTAGCTGTGTGTCTTAGTCACTGTTCTACTGCTTTGTTCAGACACTGTGACCAAGACAGCTTATAGAAGAAAGCATTGAATTGGGGGTTTGCTTACCGTATCAGAGGGTAAGCACGGCTGTCATCATGGCCGGAGCATAGTATCAGGCAAACAGGCTGTCAGGCATGGCACTGGAGCCAGAGACATAGTTGAGAGCTTCCATTTCATCCACAAGATAGGCATAAGCTATAGAAACCTCAAAGCCCATCCCCAGTGTGACACTTCCTCCAGCAAGGCTACTTTTCCCAGTTCCCACCAAACAGTTCCAACAACTGAGAATGAAGCATTTGAACGCATGAGCCTATGGGGGCCATTCTCATTCAGACCACCACATTTTGCAGTGGGTTCTTTAGAATATTAGTTTGCAGGAATAATGTGTAAAGACTGACTGACCTAGTTCAGTTTGAAATTAAAACAAAACAGAACACTCTGACAAAATTAACTCTGACAGTGAACCTTATTCCTGAAGAACTATTTCCCACATTGAAGTGATGTTTTCCTACAGTAGCCTGGCCTCTGAACACGCCATGGGCACGTTAGAGAGGGTACTTTAAACTGTGCCATAAAGTCCTCAGTGTTGTTTATTATCCTGGGGTGGTGGGTACCTTTCTTCATTCATCATCCTGGGGTGGTGGGTACCTTTCTTTGATTAGACAACTAGGTACTTATTACCTGCTTCTCTCCTTCCTTCCTTTCTTCTTACTTCCTCTCCCCATTGTCTTGCTCTGTGTGCCTCTCTGTCTTTCTGTCTGTCTTCCTTAGATCACTTTGTAGGTGAAGTTAGGTGCTCTGTTGTGCTCAAGTACTTGGTTTACCTGTCCTGTTTCCAAAGTGATGTTAGATGTTCTCTGACTTGGACAAATAAATGTTTTTCCTTTGCATTTCAATTTAATATTTGGTTTATTCTTACCTGACCTTTTTCTTTCTTCCATTGCCTTTTTCTCTATGTTCTGACTTGATAATTGATCCCACAGGACTTAATATTTAAATGTGCTATGTTTTTTTGTATTTAACATTTTTAGCTAACTACATCTTTATATTTCCTTTTATTGTACTGTTTTATATCATTTAGGCTAATTGTCATGCCTTAGGGTTACATATGCTAAATATACATATACTAGGTTATAGTTGCCTGTTACCGATGATTTAAACATTTTCTATATACCTTTTGATAGAAGGTCTTGCTGTGGTTCAGTTGACCTTGAACTTGCAGTGAACCTTTTGCTTCAGCCTCCCAAGTACTAGAATTGTAGATGTGTGAGACCATGCTTAGCTCTGACAATTTAAATGTAAACCGTGATATATTCTTTAATATTCTTGATTTAAGGCCTGATGTTAGATACTGTTTTTGTTTTCTTCAGTGTGTTCAATCCGAGTCATTGGTGAGAGTGACATCATGCAGGAGTTCCTGTCAGAATCTGATGAGGTAGGTGAACACCCATTGCACTAATAATTTTCTGCTTAGCTCCTCGAGGGCAAAAATGTAGATACTGTTAGTGGGGTAAGTTGTAATTGACTCTCTAAACAGCTGTATTTCTTCCATTTCTTTTTCATATATATCTACCATTTAAGACCTAGAGCCAGGTTTACCTTCTCTTATTTTTGTTTTAATTGTTTTTTTTTTAGTTATTCTATAAAATAATAAATTCCATCAAGGTATATTCAGTTACACACATGTATATGTGCAGTTGCACATGCACACACCTTT
This sequence comes from Microtus oregoni, assembly GCF_018167655.1. Lineage (NCBI taxonomy): Eukaryota > Metazoa > Chordata > Mammalia > Rodentia > Cricetidae > Microtus > Microtus oregoni. Next base: position 1,573,286 of record NW_024543830.1, on the reverse strand, counting down.
GTATTCTGTCCAGGTTCACCCTCATTGTGTTTCCTTGTCTTTTCCTCCTCCAGATAGTCCCCTCCTGCCTTTGTTTTTTATTTATATTTATGCATTTGAGTCTGCAGATGAGAGAAAAATGTGACACAGTCTTTTTTCCCCACTGCATTGTTGTCTTTTCTTCCCCTTCCTCTTTCCTCCACATCCATGTCCTGCACAAATGTTACGCTGTGAGAGAGAGCATGCAGTGCTTGTCTTCTGAGTCTGGTTGACTTTGCACAGGAAGGTCTCCAGCTCTACCCATTTTCCTGTGAGTCTTCTGTTTTCCTCTCAGTTGGAGCTAGAAGATGCTTGCTTCTTTTCACTGTACTGTTCCTCTGCATGCCTACCTGTCTGTTTCTCTCTTTGTTTGCTGTTTTTGAAGTTATTTTAAAGGTAATTTTTTTCATTCTGATGACAAACGGGAGCCACAGTGGTTATTCTGGACCTGCATGTTATGTTAGTAAATTATTTCTTCTTGAGATACAAGTTTCTTTCTGTATTTCTGAGGTAATGTTTTGATTATTTGTTTGTTGTCTGGTGGACACTGATGCATCAACAAATATCAAATATGATGATTTGCTTCCTTTAGAATGCTGTAAGGTTATGTAGAAGTGACATAGTGGCCTGCTGATCCCAAAGCTCCCAAGGCACTGGGTTTAGGTCTCTTATGGTGGGGAACTGTTTTAATGGTGTGTGTGTGGCAGAACTAACTGAGAATTCACTGCCATAATTCTGCTGCTGTGAGAAAATGCTCCTCTCTTTTCTCCCCTCCTCTCCTGTCTTCTCCCCTCCCCTCTGTTACTCCGTCCCTGCTTCTCTGCCCCCTGAATAAAAGCTTGGCTCTTTCATGTTAAAGAAAAAAACAAAATTTTATTCTTTGTAGTAACCATTTTTCTTTGTTCACAGCTAAGTTTCTAGAGGACTGTTCTATTTTGCACCACTTTCCTACTTAAAAGTTTGAAACTTGAGCCAGGTGGTGGTGTATGCTTTTAATCCAGCACTTAGGAGGCAGAGACAGGTGAATCTCTGAGTTCAGGCCAACCTGGCTACACTAGCTAATTCCAAATTTGAAACTTTCCCACAGTTTTCAGGATTTAGTTTGAACTCCTATAAGACACTCACAAGGCCCATTGTGATCTGCCCCCCGCCCCATCTCATTCATACCCCTGTCTGATACATTGTTATTCCAGTACTTTGGTACTTTTTCCTTTATGATGCTATGAAACCTATGAAATACACTTTTAACATTTGTTTATTTATTGTGTGTATATGCCTGTACATGCAGTGTGGCACATACAACATGGTAGACACCTTGGGGAGCAATTAGTTCTTTCTTTCCGTCATGTGGGTTTTGGGGACTGAATTTGTCAAGGTCATCAGGCATGGTGGCAGGTGCCTTTATCAGCTGAGCAAATCTACTGACTCTCTCATTGCTCTGGAGTACTTTTTATTTCTTTAATCCATGGCATTCCCTAGAGTTTATGTTCTCTTCCACCTTCCCTCACTTTGTACTGCTAATCCTTTCGAGCAGATCAAAGTCACTCCTCCCTGACTGCCCTGCTGGGTCTCCGTCCTTTTCAGTTGTTTGCGCCATCCCACGAGCTGCTCTGTCCGTCTGTGGGATGGAGTCTGTTCTTTGTCACTCTAACTCTCCTCATTCCCTGCGCTCTGCAGAGGCAGTTTCTAGTCTGCCGTCTTCCAGACTTGTCTTTGAAGTCTTTTTTCTCCGATAACACAAGTCATCAATTTTTCATCCTACCAAGAACTTCTGCAGTTAATACCACTCAGTCATCATGTTATTGCCATCTCATTTTCTAATTTTTATACATATAATCAGTTTGTCACTTTATATTTTTAGCTTACAAGAGTGTGTGAGCTACCAGTAGGTAAGAGCTAAATCTTGATTATCTTTATATCCCCAGTGCCTTACCACAGTATCACGCATGTTGGAGGTGCTTAATAAGTGTTAATTGGATAGAGGGATGAATATGTAATACTAATGTCTTGTCCATCAGTTCTTTAATGTGTACGTATCTTGTTTTTCTGACTAGATTATAGGCTTCTTATAGAATAAGGGTATAAAGAATAATAGTATCCTCCCGTTGTCCATGGTTTTACTTTGTTATCTGTGGTCAGCCATAGTCTAAAAATATTAAATACAATATTTCAGAAATAAACACTTTGTAAGCTTCAAATTGTGTGGCATTCTGAGTACCATGATAAAGCTTTATGTCATCTGTGCTGTCCAGTATATCTACTCCTCATAGACCACCTTCCTAGTAGTCACCTAGTAGTCTGGTCAGTTATCAGAGTGCCTTCTCTAGTATCACACACAGTGCTTGCTATATTCAAATAATCCTTACTGATGACCTCAATGCCAATCACATAGACCTAAAGGAAGCCCTAGAGTACTTCCCTCACAACAGTAGGAAAAAGAATCCTGGTGAGATTTCCAGGGTCTTTAGTAGGATTGTCCCTTCTATCTATGAAATTATGGACAAGAAAAAGTAAATTTGGGGCTGGAGAGATGGCTCGTTGGTTAAGAGCACTGGCTGCTCTTCCAGAGGACCTGGGTTCAATTCCCAGCAACCACATTTCAGCTCACAGCTGTCTGTAACTCCAGTTCCCTGGGATCTGGGATCTGACATCTTTATGTCAATGTATGTAAAATAAAGTTAAATTGAAAAAAAAAAGTAAATTTATGCTTGTTTGCTGGGAGCACCTTAAGCTATAAAAGTTACAGCTATAGTGCATGATAATTGTGTGTTTCAGTACCAACCACAGTTCCTGGCATCCATTGTGGATCTTGAAACATAGCCCTGTGGGTAAGGAGGAAGCTATTTAGTGTACTTTTAGACAAAGAATAGTAATTTTTTTAATAGTCAATGAAAATGAACTCATTCCTAGGTGGTTATTTCTCAGTAATAAAAATTAAACAATTTCGGGCTGGAGAGAAGGCTTGGCGGTTGAAAGTACTGACTGCTCTTTCTGAAGAGTTCAATTCCCAGCACCTACATGACAGCTCGTGACTGTGTAACTCCAGTTCCAGGCAAAACACCAATGCACATAAAATAAAAATAAACATATATATGTGTTTACATATGATATATATATATATATATATATATGAAGAGGAAAAAATGACAAGATCAAAAATTTGTTAGAAGCTTGGCAATGGTGGTTCATGTCTATAAGATCCCAGCATTCTAGAGACCAAGGCAGGAAGATGGCTTTGAGTTCATGGTGAGCCTGGGCTACAAGGTAGAACTATTTAAAAAAAAAAGCAAAACAGAAAGACAAACTGTATTAGAAAAATATATTGAGGCTAGAGAAATAGTTAGCAGTTAGGAGCCTTTGTTGCTCTTGCAGAGAACGTGGTTTCATTTACCAGCAACTGAATGGTGGCTCCCAGCTAATCTGTCCTCTGGTTCCAGAGGATGCAAAGATCTTCCTGATCTCTGTAAGCACTGGACATGCACATGGTGCACATACATACATGTAGGCAACACCATACACATAAAATTAATCTAAAAAAATACAAAAAAGAAAAATGTGTTATTATCAAAAGCCATGAGGTTTTTTGTATGTGTGGTGCTAGAGCCCTAAGCATTGTAGGCAAGCATTCTTGTACTGAGCCATATCCCTAACTCTGTTTGTTTTTAATTAAGTAAAATAAGAATTGTATAGTCTTTGCTAGAAAATTGGGCATGACACTAGTTTAGATCCCTAAGTCTCATCCATTTTTCCTTTTTATCAAGGTTCAGAAAGGACACCAGCATATCCCTTAAGCAGATCTACTGCCTAGTTACTCAACAGGTGTTGAGACCGTGCCTATCTGTTGTTTCTCTCCTCTGTGGGTTCTGAATGGAGTGACAAAGAGTGACCCAAAATCTCATCTGGACTCCATCTAGACTTTCTCAACAGTATTCTGTTTTGAAATGGGAACATGAGTTAAACTTATGTACCTAAAGTTAGCTGTACGAGTTGTAAATATATTAACTTTTAAGACTTTATTTTTCCTCATTTTAATTGAATTTATTTCCTATTTCTTACATTAGATTATTGTTTTGCTAGCATTGTAGCAAGGAGTGAAAATTTACTGGGCTGCAAATGTCTTCTTTTCCTTTAGAATTACAATGGTGTGTCTGATGTAGAGCTGAGAGTAGCTTTACCGGATGGAACAACAGTCACCGTCAGAGTTAAAAAGAACAGCACTACAGACCAAGTGTACCAGGTAAGTTAAACCTGAGCAAGTCAGCTTGACATTGGAAGATGTGACGATGAGTAAAAAATTAAATGAGTTACTATGTACAAAATGTTCAGGGTACATTTGCTAATACATATTGCTAATGTGAAGTATTTTTGCCCTTCTTAAAAGAAAGGTATATGAGAGCTGGGTGTATTGATGCATGCTTGTAATCCTAGCACTTGGGAGGCTAAGGCAAGAATGTTGCAAGTACTAAGGTAGCCAGGACTGTATAACAAAACCTTGTATTTAAAAAAAAAAAAAGGTACAGTAAATATCCTAGAGTGCAGTGGTTATAATTCTCTGTTGTTGTAAAAACAAAACAACCCTTTTTAAAAAATGCTGTGTGTGCTAGGTGGTGATGGCACACGCCTTTAATCCCAGCAGAGGCAGGCAGGTCTCTGTGAGTTCGAGACCAGCCTGGTCTACAAGAACTAGTTCCGGGACATGCTCTAAAGCTACAGAGAAACCTGGTCTTGAAAAACCTAAAAAAAAAAAAAAAAAAGAAAGAAAAAAGAAAAAAAAATGCTATATGTAGCCAGGCAGTGGTCACACACACCTTTAATCCCAGCACTCGGGAGGCAGAGGCAGGCAGATCTCTTGAATTTGAGGCTAGCCTGGTCTACAGAGCAAGTTCCAGGATAGCCAGAGCTGAACTGAGAAACCCTGTCTCCAGAAAACAAAAATTAAAAGAAAAATGTGTACGTATGTGGTATGTTCAGGTTTATGAGCAGGTTTGCATGTATGCATGTGTGTTTGTGCATGTGTTGGCTTGTGCATTCTTGTAATTATGGAGATCAGAGGTTGACATTGTCTTCTTCCTAAATATTAGGTATCACTCTCTGTCTTATTCCTTTGAGACAGAATCTCTAGGCTGTTGACCAGCAAGCTCAAGCAGCCCTCCTGACTTCACCCCTGACAGTGCTGGGTTACAATCTTGAGTGCATATAGGTCATCTCACCCTTTTATGTGAGTGCTAGGGATTCAGACTCAGACCCTCATGCTTGTCCAGCAAGTGCTCTTACCCACGAAGCCATCTCCCTAGTCCCCTTGAAGCTTGTATGTGTGTGTTATATGCTCATACATGTGCTTGTAGAGATGCATATGTATGTTGTAATGTACGTGTATGTATGCTTGTGGAAGCCAGAGGTGCCTTCTTAGGTTGCCCCTATTTTACAGACTAAGGCAGGGTCTCTTGCTAAATGATTTAGCAAGTCTTTCTAGCCAACTTGATTTTGGGATTCCTTGTCTCCGCCTCCTAGGGACGTGGTTAAAAGTAGGCCCTGCATTTCTATGGGTGTGAGAGACTAAACTGTGCTTCTCACACTTGCACAGCGACTACTCCTTTACCCACAGAGCCATCTTTCCAGCCTTGCAAAACACTTGTTTAATATATCATACATTTCTCTATACACTTCTTTTTATGGTGCTCGGGCCTTGGGCAAGTATTCTACCATGAACTACTCTCCCGTTCCTTCATTAGTTATGTTTAGTAATTATCAACATCAAGATCTTGCCACATTTACACCATGTACCCCTTTCCCTTTCCTCTGAAGGTCTTCTCCTTCTTCCTTCTCTTTCTCCTTCTCCTTCCTCTTCCTCTTCTTCTTCTTCTTTTTTTTTTTTTGCAAAGTCCATACAGACCTGTGTCTACTCCAGCATACATCTAAAACATGCACATTCTTTATACATAACCAATGTCATTATCAGATTTTAAAGAGGGCACCATGGGGCTGGAGAGATGGCTCAGTGGTTAAGAGCACTGACTGTTCTTCCAGAGAACTTGGATTCAATTCCCAGCACCCACATGGCAGTTAACAGCTGTCTATAACTCCAATATCTGCCATTCTCACATAGAGATAGATGCAGGCAAAGTACCAATGTACGTAATTAAATAAAATAAATTATTAAAAAAAATAAAAAGGGTACCATTTCTTACTATTAATTAACTCCATAGTTAGAATTTTTCAATTATCAAAATAAATTTTGTCTACGGCCATAAGACCCTGAATGTGCCCAATCTCGTCTGATCTCGGAAGCTAAGCAGTCGGGCCTGGTTAGTACTTGGATGGGAGACCACCTGGGAATACCAAGTGCTGTAGGCTGGGGCTGGAGAGATGGCTCAGAGGTTAAGAGCACAAACTGCTCTTTCAGAAGTCCTGAGTTCAATTCCCAGCAACCATATGGTGGCTCACAACCATCTGTAATTTGATCTGGTTTCCTTTTCTGGCATGCAGACTGAACACTGTATAATTAATAAATAAATTTTTTATAGTTGATTTGTTAGAAATCTGGTTGAAAGCCCAACAAAATCCCAGCAAAATTCTTCAAAGACCTCGAATGAACGGTACTCAACTTCATTTGGAAAAGCAAAAAATCCAGGATCGTCTGGAGGCATCACAATCCCTGGCTTCAAACTCTATTACAGAGCTACAGTACTGAAAACAGCCTGGTATTGGCATAAGAATAGAAAGGAGGACAATGGAACCAAACAGAAGACCTGGATATCAATCCACACATCTTCGAACACCTGATCTTTGATAAAGAAGCAAAAAATATCAAATGGAAAAAAAGAAAGCATATTTAACAAATGGTGCTGGCATAACTGGGTATCAACATGTAGAAGAATGAAAATAGACCCATATCTATCACCATGCACAAAACTCAAGTCAAAATGGATCAAAGACCTCAACATAAAGCCAGCCACACTGAACCTTATAGAATAGAAAGTGGGAAGTACACTTAAACGCATTGGCACAGGGAACCACTTCCTAAACATAACCCCATCAGCACAGACATTGAGAGAAACAATTAATAAGTGGGACCCCCTGAAACTGAGAAGCTTCTGTAAAGCAAAGGACACAGTCAACAAGACAAAACAACCTACAAAATGAGAAAAGATCTTCACTAACTACACATCAGACAGAGGTCTGATCTCCAAAATATACAAAGAACTCAAGAAATTGGACACCAAAAGATCAAATAATCCGATAAAAAAATGGAATACAGACCTAAACAGAGAACTCTCAACAGAAGAATCTAAAATGGCTGAAAGACACTTAAGGAAATGTTCAGCATCCTTAGTCATCAGAGAAATGCAAATCAAAACAACTCTGAGATTCCATCTTACACCTGTAAGAATGGCCAAGAACAAAAACACTGGTGACAACTTATGCTGGAGAGGTTGTGGGGAAAAGGGAACACTTCTGCATTGCTGGTGGGAATGCAAGCTGGTACAACCCCTTTGGATGTCAGTGTGGCGATTTCTCAGAAAATTAGGAAACAACCTTCCTCAAGACCCAGTAATACCACTTTTGGGTATATCCAAAGGATGCTCAGTCGTGCCAGAAGGACATGTGCTCAACTATGCTCATAGCAGCTTTGTTTGTCGAAGCTGGAAACAACCTAAATGCCCCTCAACCGAAGAATGGATAAGGAAAATGTGGTACATTTACACAGTGGAGTACTACACAGCAGAAAAAAATGACATCTTGAATTTTGCAGGAAAATGGATGGAGCTAGAAAACATCATTTTGAGTGAGGTAACCCAGACACATAAAGACAATTATCACATGTACTCACTCATAGGTGGTTTTTAAACATAAAGAAAGCCAGCCTACAAACCACAATCCCAGAGAACTTAGACAACAATGCGGACACTAAGAGAGACTTACATAGATCTAATCTACATGGGAAGTAGAAAGTAGAAAAAGACAAGACCTCCTGAGTAAATTGGGAGCATGGGGACCTTGGGGGGAGGATTGAAAGGGGGAGGGGAGAGGCAGTGAAGGGAGCAGAGAAAAATGTACAGCTCAATAGATATCAATAAAAAAAAGAAAAAAGTGAAATAAACGATGGAATGTCATGCAAAAAAAAATCTGGTTGAAAATAGGTCTTTTTATCACATTTGGTCTTAATTTTGACTCAATATAAAGCAGTCTCCCTTTCCTGCTTTTGTGTGTTCGCAGAAGTGGGTCATTCCGAATTTATCTGCTTGTTTCCTTGTAGGTCATTTACCATGTCCTTGCAGTTCCCTGTATTTTCTATAAATAGAAATTTACTCTAGAGGCTTGATTATATTTAAGTTTTGTTTTTAAATACTATAAATACATAGTAATACAATGTGTTGCTTCTCAGTAGGCACTCTCGGTCTCGAGTTGTCCATTCAGTGTTAACGTGCTTAGTCAGTAACTTGAGAGTTTATCTAGACTTTTCACTGCAAAGTTTCTATTGTTCATTGATAATCATTGCCTTAATCAATAATTCCACAAAAGTTGCTAAGTGCTGGTTTTCAGTTCAAAGTTTTAAATTATGATTAATAGGGTGGTATTTATTTAAAGGGGAAAAAACTTACAGATCACCGTCAGCCCTCTGCGCAACCAGGAAGGGAGTCTAGTCGCCAGCGGAGCAGGAAGTGAAGAGAGAGAGGAGAGGGAAGTGGCCGCTTTTTTAAAGGGAGAGAGACCACGCCCCAATGGGCTGGTATCTCAGCGGCGATAGGCTGGAGGAGTGGGAGGACCTCCCGTAACACCTCCCCCTTTTGTTTAAATAAGAGAGTTCTAAACCTACTATGAAATTATATACAATAAGTACAAATATCCTATTCTAACTAGCTTAGGTCTTGTATAATAAATAACTTGGCCAAGTCATGAGAGAAAAGTAACTACATCTATATAGTCTTCAACCCCATCTAAGATCTGAGAAGGGAAATAATGTTACCTGGGTAATTAGGAAGTTCAGTAAAACAACTTCCAAAACATGCAACAAATCACAGAGACAACTAGCTACCTGGGCAATCACCCAAAGTCACGTTAGCAGCGTTGAAGCAACCAACTTTGACTAAGGCCTAACATAACTGACATACCATTTTCAAAGGCAAGCAACTTTTCAAAACTATCTTACCCTGTCTTGGCAGGATATGACAGTCCTGTTTTATCCATTGATGCACGCTCTGTATCTTTGTCAGTGGTTGAGGTACAGGCATTTCTTTGCCCCAAGGCCAGTTCTGCCAAAAAGAAAGGCTCCAGGTGGAGTGTCTTTGGTGCTCAACATTCTCTCGGGAATAGAGCTGTGTTGCCAGGAGCAATTGTGTCTCACTATCACAAAACTCTGAGTTAGATTAAAGGCCATTTTCTACAGCTCTTTGAAGAAGTTGAAGATTATCTATCTATACTGAGTATAATCTCTATATATCTAAAGAACCTGATTAGTCTAATTATAAATGACAAACTTAGATGACTATTAGTCTATATAATTCTCAATATCTATCTAACTTAAAGACTAAGACAATAAACGACTGTGAAACAAATGAGGACAATGACCTCCAATATAAACAATGTACAAATATACATTGCAGTAGGTAAATATATATCAATACACAAACATTATATAAGTATCTTAATCAGAGGTAGAAATGTATACTGCAATATGGTAAATATATACAATATATATATCAATACAATATATGTCAATACATAAAAATGTTTTAAACAGAGGTAGAAACATGCATGCATACAATAGTCAATATAATTTAACTTTGTATCAATATACAAGAATCTATACCAATATATTTGTCTAAAAACAGTAACTCACAATTACAAATCTATTATCCCATCATCCCTCTTTTTTTTCAAAATGATCCCTGAGCTTATAAAATTCCTCCCCCAACCCCCAATCGTATACTAATTATAACCAACCCCTAAATGATGTCCCTAAACCCAAGGGCAAACTTTACTGGGAGAGGGGACGTCGTCCTCTAGAATTACTTCCAGCTGTCATAGGGGCGACGTTCTTTCTGGGGATCCTGTGAAAGTAAAATGATGGTTAAATTTCAAGATCACTGTCTTTTAGAATTGCCAATAGTCTCTGAGTATTTTATGCAGGTCTGGCCAAAATGTTGTATAAGATGTGCACCATTTCAGCTAACCAAGTTGGAACTGTCTTGTGCAGCTGGTACCCAAAGCAGGTCTTGTAGTAGCGCTATCAGTATCATGACGTCATATCAACCAGGTGGAGTTGTTGTTATGGGGCCCCATCTTCTTCCTGGAAACTTCAAATGTCACTTCAGGAAAAACTCATTGTTCATTATGAAAAACTTAAACATTAATCATGTAGACATATATATATATATAGTCAATGAAAGACATGATAGATATATTCAATGAAAAGTATGATAGATATGAAGAAAAGCAAAGATGTTTTCTAAACTCATATTTCTTTCTGTCCCACATCATGGCTCTTGACATGAGACAGAAACTCTGGGTTTTTCTCTTACTAACAGGCTTGGAATTGGAGAGGGACTGAGCCAGAGTCCAACTTCAAAACCAGCTTTATAAATTTAGAAATATGGTTTAATATTACTTATACAACCCATCCAGTTTTCTTGATATTTCCTATTGGGCAGGTATTTTTCCATCTGTCAGTATCCAAACATCCAGGGTCCCGTGAATTTATCAAAGATGAGTGTTTTCCTGTGGAGATAGGAACAGAACCCTGCCCCCATTCTATATGTTTTTCTTACCAACTGTATGAATATCATCATTGTGGATGAGTTGTCATTTCTCCTTTCCAAGAGGTTTCTCCTCTTCAAATCGAAACTTTATTAATTTTGATGGTATCCACAATTTTTCTTCTCCTGTGGAAACAAGAGCAAAACCCCTTCCCCAACGTAGCACGTCTCCTGGCTTCCACTGAGAGGTCAGCACATCTTTGAAATAAATCGGTTGATTTAGTTCTGCAGACATTTCCATTATCCAATGTCTTTCTGCTGCTGTCGTTCCTTTCTCATTAGCGTTAAGAAAATTCAAGGTTAATAAAGCATTATGTAATCTATTTCTGGGAGTATTTTCGGTCCATTTCTGTTTGTTCAGCATATCCTTTATAGTACGATTTGATCTTTCTATAACTGCCTGACCTGTAGGATTATTTGGTATACTTGTAATGTGTTTTATATTATAATAATCAAAAAAGCATTTCATTTTCTTAGATACATATGCTGGACCATTATCTGTCTTTATTTGCGCGGGTATACCCATGATGGCCATAACTTCCAATAAATGTGTGATTACTGAATCAGTCTTTTCTGAGCTCAGGGCAGTAGCCCATTGAAAACCTGAATACGTGTCTATGGTGTGGTGTACATATTTTAATTTACCAAATTCCATAAAGTGGAACACATCCATCTGCCAGATTTCATTTCTCTTAGTGCCCTTTGGGTTACTCCCTTCAGGCAACAGTGTTTGATTATAGAAAGAACAAGTAGGACATCTCTTTATAATGTCCTTAGCTTGTTGCCAAGTAATGGAAAATTCTTTCTTTAGGCCTTTACTATTGACATGATGCTTCTTATGAAATTCTGAGGCCTGCAACACACTTCCGATCAATAATTGATCGATCTCAGCGTTGCCTTGGGCTAGAGGACCAGGCAGACCTGTATGAGACCGGATGTGTGTTATGTACATCGGACAAAGCCTGTTCCTGATTATGTCTTGTACCTGGATAAACAATGAAGTCAACTCTGTGTCATCTGGTATAAATTCAGCGGTTTCAATATGCAAGATAACTCTTTCTGCATATTGTGAATCTGTAACTATATTAAGAGGTTCTTTAAAATCCCTTAGCACCATAAGAATGGCATATAATTCTGCCTTCTGGACGGAATTATAAGGGCTTTGTTCCACCTTACTCAATTCATCTGACTTGTATGCTGCTTTCCCTGATTTATTTGCATCAGTATAGAACGTACGGGCTCCAGTTATTGGAGCATCACGTACAATTCTAGGAAGAACCCTAGAAGTTCTTTTTATGAGGTTAAGTCTACCACTTTTGGGATAGTTGCTATTAATTTCTCCCAAAAAATTAGCACAAGCTCTTTGCCACAGTTCATTGTCTTCCCATAACTTTTTTATTTCTTCAGTAGTAAAAGGCACTATAATTTCTGCTGGGTCTATACCTGCTAGTTGACGAAGTCTCAGCTTACCTTTTATAATTAATTCAGAGACTTTTTCCACATAAGTTTTTAATTTTTTACTTGGTTTATTAGGTATAAATATCCACTCTAAAATAATATCTACCCTCTGCATTAGAATCCCTGTAGGAGAAATTCTGGAAGGCAATATGACTAGGATGCAGCTAAGATTTGGGTTCACCCTATCCACATGTGCCTCCTGTAATTTTTCCTCAATCATTGTCAGTTCCTTTTCTGCTTCAGCTGTCAGTTTTCTTGTACTATTCAAATCTTTATCACCATCTAAGGTTTTGTTTAAATGAACTATTAGATCAGGTGTTATCCCAACAGCTGGTCGTAGACTGGAAATGTCTCCTAACAATCTTTGGAAGTCATTAAGGGTCTTTAACCGGTCTCTCCTAATTTGTGCCTTTTGCGTTTTAATTTTCTCTAACCTTATTCTATAACCTAGGTAATTAATAGAATTTCCTCTTTGAATCTTTTCAGGGGCAATTTGTAATCCCCACCTAGGCAAGACTTTCTTTACTTCTTCAAACATCCTTTCTAAAGTATCTTTATTTGAATCAGATAACAAGATGTCATCCATGTAATGATAAATTATGGACTTGGGGAATTGTTTATGAATTATTTCCAATGGCTTACTTACAAAATATTGGCACAATGTAGGACTATTGAGCATACCCTGTGGGAGGACAGTCCATTGATATCTCCTATTAGGCTGAGAATTATTATAAGTAGGCACTGTGAAGGCAAATTTTTCTCTATCCTTTTCTTGTAACGGTATAGTGAAAAACAATCTTTCAAATCAATAACTATAAGAGGCCATCCTTTTGGTAACAGAGAAGGCAAAGGAATTCCAGATTGTAGTGAGCCCATAGGTTGAATTACTTTGTTGACAGCTCTTAGATCTGTCACCATTCTCCATTTACCAGATTTCTTTTTTACAAATAACACAGGAGAATTCCAAGGGCTGGTTGATTCTTCAATGTGGTGAGCATCTAGTTGCTCCTGTACCAGCTGTTCCAATGCCTGTAGTTTATCTTCAGCTAGAGGCCACTGTTTGATCCATATTGGCTTCTCAGTTAGCCATTTTAAAGGTAAGGCTGTTGGTACCTCTAAAGGTTTGATATTTGCTGTATGTTCTTGTACAGCCTGAATGGCTGGTGACCTTTTTCCATAATACCTCATCATATCCTTCCCAGAATTATGAGTTCCTGGAACTACAGGAATGTTAATCTGGGTATTCCATTGCTGTAGCAGGTCACGGCCCCATAAATTTATGGCAATATTGGCTATATATGGCCTTAGTCTTCCTATTTGCCCTTCGGGCCCTATGCATTCAACCCATCTTGTGCTTTGTTTTACACGATATAGGGTTCCAATTCCCAGGAACTGAACATCTACCTTTTGAAGAGGCCAATTCGGATGCCAAGATTCTGGGGTAATGATACTTACATCTGCACCTGTGTCTAATAAGCCTTCAATAAAAGTGCCATTTATACAGACTCTTAGTTTTGGTCTTTGATCATTAATAGAAGTCTGCCAAAATATACGTTTACTCTGTCCTACTGGGTTTTTTGACTCATCCTCCACACGTATTTCATCATTTAGACCATTATTACTTTTTACAGCAGAAATTGGAGCTTTTAATTTTCTTGGTGAGGCACGTTCTCCACTGTGACTGGGAATGACTGGGCCACTGTTGGCTTGGGGACCTGCGAGAGGCCCCTCAAGGAGTTTCCCGATGGTATCGGGTTGCCTTGTTTGTCTGTTGTTGACCTGCATTCGTTGGACCAATGTCTGCCTTTACCGCATCTCCTACATATACCTGAAGGCCTAGGTCTCCTATTTTTGTCATTCCCAGAGGAGATAATATTCCTAGAAATTCTGTGCCTGCAATCCCTTTTCAGATGTCCTAATTTACCACAATTAAAACACCTGGCAGTTTGATGTCTCCTCATTGCTGTGGAAATTGCTTCTCCTACCCAAGATTCATCGTTATAGCTAAACGTCTCAACATTCATCGTATGCTGAATCCATTCATCCATAGGTGCTGATCTAGACTTTAAAGGACCAATTATCTTTTTGAATTCTATGTTTGCATTCTCAAAAGCTAGAGATTCAAGAAGTATTCGTCTAGCTTCTGGGTCTGTTACCCCTATGTCCAGAGCCTTAATTAATCTTTGCAAAAAGTCAATAAAGGGTTCTCTCTGTCCCTGCCTAATTCTGGTAAATGATTCAACCCTTTTTGCTGGATCTTATATCCTATTTCAAGCATTTAAAGCTGCTTGGTGACATAGACACAGTACTTCATATCATAAAGAGCTTGGACCTGTGGATCAGCGTATTCTCCTGCACCAAGAATTTGATCTTCCAAAAAAAAAAAAGTATTTGATCTTGGGAAACCTCGACACCTTTTGCTCTTCCTTGCTGTTCCATATGTTTGGATTCTTCTCTGAAATAAATTCCAAGCATCAAGGAAGGTCCATTATCTAAAACTGCAGACACTAACTGATGGAAATCATGGGGGGTAGCTCTAGCATTAGAAGCCCAAGTCCTTACCATTTCGTTTACATATGCAGAGTGCAAGCCAAAATTAACAATAGCTTGCTTAATTTCTTTTAGATCATTCATTGCTATTGGCGTCCGTCTAGCTTCTCTGACTCCCTTTGAGCCTTTAGAAGGTGACGCTTTGTCAGAATTAAGTATAGGGTATGCCGCTAAAACCTTGGGTAAGCCAGTTCTAATAGCTGGTTTTGGCATTGTTTCCTGTCCTTGTGCCTTATTACTCTGTTCACCAGCTCCAGTCATTTCTTCAGTCATTTCAAGTCTTTTTATTATTGTCTTTATTATTGTCTCTTTTGAATCCTGAATCTCCTGACCTGCATGAGTTTCTAGTAAAGATTGTATGGTTCTTAGGAGTGCCATGATCTTCCTAAATGATAGAATATGCAAAAGAATACTGAAACCTAGTAACCAGTAAATTAAGTTATCCCCATAGTCATATAAACCTTGCATGATATAACCCATTGTATTGGTAACCAGAACAGTAAAATTCGCCTTGGAAACGAAAACTGCCATATTACCTATTATCCAGCAGGTGGCGCTGTTCCCAAGTTGCAACGAAAACAGGGTCCTGTTTCAGAGTCTGCCTAGTATTTGTTAAAAACTGGAAAATGTAAGTTGCTCAACAAAGTAAATGTAATTAAATCAATTCCAGAGATGGAACCAGAAACCCAGGATCCAGGGGTAGAGAAGAGCAACCTGGAAGCCGCTTATGCCTCCACGTGACAGAGTCACCCTGAGGGGTTGCAGCTTTCAGCAACCGTGTTCTCTGGTTCGCGCCACTTAAGAGCTGTGCTTGCAAGGGAGATTTAAAAACGACTCAGAAAAGAGCAAACCATGCGGCAGAGACTACGCGGGCCTGTGGAGTTTAAATCCACATGGGGAGGCCAAGGCCGCCGCTGCAAGGCACAGGCGGTGGCTGAGGAAGGGAGGGCTCCCGCCAAGCCGAACGCACGGCTGGCAGCTGAGCGGGGAAAGGAGAGGTTCTAAAACCAAACGTTGGGTGCCAATCTGTTGAAATTAGAGCGGCGGGGCTGCCTCCCCGGCACCCCGGCCGCCTGCTCGGCTAGCTTATGCCCCGAAATAACAACACACAAACTGTATTCATTTAAACACTGCTTGGCCCATTTCTATCTAGCCTCTTCTAGGCTAATTCTCACATATTAATTTAGCCAATTTCTAATCATCTGTGTTGCGCCCCTAGGTGCGCTTACCGGGAAGATTCTAGCCTATATCCATCCTGGGTCGGAGCTTCATAGCGTGCGTCTGTCCAGGAGCCAGGAGCATGGCGTCTCTCTGAGGCGTCTGCTCCCAAGAGGAGAGCTGTCGAGTCTGAGCTCACTTTCTCTTCCTCCCAGCGTTATGTTCTGTTTACTCCTCCCACCTATCTTCTAACCAATAAAATGGGCCAAGGCAGTTCCTTATTAGCCAATGACCTTCCTCCATCATTTCCCCTTTTTCTGTTTAAACCAAAAAAAAAGGCTTTAACATAGCAAAATTACATATAACGAAACAGTTATCAAGTAAAAGTTACAATAATCTTTATCATAACTAAGGAAAACTATAACTATAACTAACTATTCTTAACTCCATCAAAGACTCCAGAAAGATACAATACTACCTAAGCAAACAAGAAAAAAGCAACTTTTAAAACTCTAGAAACGACAGAGACATCTCGGTGCCTGGACAGTCACCCAAAGTTCCTCTGTACCGTTGGGGCATCCATCTTCGGCCTACAGGCCCATAGTTTCCAGCAGACATTTCATTTCCACAAAGCAGGAAATTTCAAAGTCAGTTCAGTCACTATCTGTTGTGTCCTGCAGAATGTCTCGCAGACTCTTTCATGAATCAGGCACCCCGAAAGATCATCTCACCTTAGGCAAGTTCAGTAGTCCTCTCTCTGTGGGTTCTCTGTGTCCAGTTTATGCAATAGTCCAGGCAAGAGCAGTTTCTTGCCCAAATGGCTATCAAACTCCATAACGAGCCTCTTCGATGCCCATCTTCCTCTTGAAGTAGATTGGTGCTGCCAGGAGCAGAGTGTCTCATTGTCATGAAAAGTCCTAAGTTATTAAAACATTTAAAATGCCATATTCTATAATCTTTGAAAAATATGAAGAATGCCTATCTAAAATATATCTACGCACATCTAGAAATAAATATATATATAAAAAAAAAAAAAGAGTCAGAGTTTGCCCTGGCAGGACAGCCCAGAAAGCCGGCATTTTTAAACTGAAATTTTTTTCATGTAACTAAAATTCTTCTGTAAGTAACTTTTTTTTTAATATTTATTTATTTATTTATTATGTATACAATATTCTGTCTGTATGCCTGAAGGCCAGAAGAGGGCGCCAGACCTCTTTTACAGATGGTTGTGAGCCACCATGTGGTTGCTGGGAATTGAACTCAGGACCTTTGGAAGAGCAGGCAATGCTCTTAACCACTGAGCCATCTCTCCAGCCCTGTAAGTAACTTTTCCTTCTCAATTAAGGCTATTAATTTAGTCTGAAAGGCTGTTTGTGGGAGC
Organism: Microtus oregoni; assembly: GCF_018167655.1. Taxonomy (NCBI): domain Eukaryota; kingdom Metazoa; phylum Chordata; class Mammalia; order Rodentia; family Cricetidae; genus Microtus; species Microtus oregoni. The sequence continues at coordinate 1,555,964 of NW_024543830.1, read as the reverse complement.
GAAATGTTAGAAATTTAATTCTTTCCTTTATTAACAGTTTTCAAATTAAAGAATTGATGCCTTAGTTGTTTCCAGTGTTGTCCGGTACAACAATTGTTAATAGTTTATTTTTAATTACAGGTAAATTTCTAATTAAATGTGATTAAAAAAAAAAACATGTTACTATTTCTTCAGTGCTCAAATGATTGCATGTTTGACCAAAGGAAGTTCCTTCATGTCTGTTCCTATGTACTTTTGGTACCATCCATTAGCTTATGGGGCATTTCATTAAAACAAGATATCTTGGTCTCTTATGTAGACATGCCCTGCCTTGCTCTACCAGTCTTGGTTCTCCAGTGAGAAATAGCAGTCAAGATCACAGTCTGGGTGACAGGTGTCAGCACTGCTTGCAGGCCCATTTATTTGCCTGAACTTGATCAAGATTTTCAGGGAGACAGACAGATTTCTGGTTATCAGTGATTATACAAAGCACTCCTTTTATCAAACAAAAAACTCTATCCTTCATTTAATCTACTGCAATATACTTTAGCAACTGACTGTAGGACTCCAGCCATCTTTGAAATTTTATAGTACTGGAATAACTGAAAAAAGTTTGTTTTTACCTTTTTTTCTTTTTCTTTTTTGGTTTTTCAAGACAGGGTTTCTCTGTGCAACGGCCTTGACTGTCCTGGAACTCACTCTGTAGACCAGGCTGGCCTCGAACTCACAGAGATCCACCTGCCTCTGCCTCCTGAGTGCTGGGATTAAAGGTGTGCACCACCACCTGGCTTGTTCTCTACTTTTTTCAGTGTTTCTTTAGAAAAACTTAGGGTATTTTGTTGTTTAATTTTTATATGTTTGTATATCTGTGAATATGTATGTAAATATTGTGTGTGGTTATCTGGAAAGGCCAGCAGAGAGCATTGGGTACCCTGGAACTGGAGTTCCAGTGTGGGTGCCTTCTTTCTAAGTGCAGCAAGTGTTCTTACCTGCTGGACCATCTCCCCAGCCTGGACCTAGGGTATTCTTTTAATACTCTCCCTTCTCCATCATACTCAATCTTGTAGATAGAAGCCATTTTGTAAACCCTAGTTGAGAGTATTCTAGTTTTGATCAATGCAGTATAGAAGGTTGATTTTGAATACCTGTAATTTCTGGTTCCTACACAATATCAGATGAAGCTAGTCTGGGTGTGTGAGCAGATACAGGAAGAAGAGATACAGTCTTATTTGGTTCAGTCTTCCAACATCTTCTAGCTGTTTTATGAACACCTTGCCTATATGGGAAATGCTCTTAAAACCTGATTTTGTTACTACTGTTTGCTGCTGTGTGCTTTTTTTGTGATGTATGTGTATATATATATATATATATATATATATATATATATGTAATTTCACTGTGATTTATTTGCACATGAAATCTTTCAGCTTCTCATTTGTCATGTTAGGCTCTTAGTTTTCAGAGAGGATTGGTTCTTGTGAATATGCTGCTTGTCAACGTTTTCTGACTTTCATGGATATTGGGGACTGTAATTCTTAGGAAAGAGGTGTCCCCAGTTTATAACATAGATCATCTGAAAAATAGAAATAATTTGTGAATTCTGAATAGAATTGACAATGTTTTAAGCCCAAGAATTAAGCACAGAAATACACATATATAGATCCAAATACTTAGGAGACTGAGTCTAGGAGTTCAAGGCCATTGTAGATCCTGTCTCCAAAACAAATAAGAGTCAGAGGTTGGCAGATCCGGAGAGATGGCCTAGCAGCCAGCACTTGCTGAGAGGGCTCAGGTTTGGTTCCTATCATCCACATGGCTGCTGATAACCGCCTATCACTACATTCGTTGTGGATCTACATCTTCTGGCTTCCATGGGCACCAGTCACACAGATACACATGCAGGCAAAACACTCATACACATAAAATAAAATAAAAATAATTAATCAAAGGCTGAGATCTTGTGTGTATAGTAAAGTAAGCTGAGTCTGTGAACCTAGGTATCAGGTATGGTGAGATGACTCAGTGGGTAAAGTCTTTTTCCTCTAAGCCTGACAGCCTGAGTCTAATCCTTAGAAGAGAACTGATTCTCTGACCTCCACATGTCTCATCTCCTCCATCCCCATACACAGAGACACACACACAAACAGTAAATATTTTAAGTATTTTTTTAAAAATTGCTTTCATTTTATGATCTGTCTTATCAAGTATACTTTTTTTGTTTTTGTTTTTGTGTTTTCGAGACAGGGTTTCTCTGTAGCTTTGGAGCCTGTCCTGGAACTAGCTGGCCTTGAACTCAAAGAGATCCGCGTGCCTCTGCCTCCCAAGTGCTGGGATTAGAGGTGTGCGCCACCACTGCCTGGCAAGTATACTTTTTTAAAGTGATATAAAACACCTGTGTTGGGACTTGAGAGGTAACTCAGTTCTAAGCTATCCATTGTCTTTTCTGGTTTCTGTGGGCATCCTAATATATGTGGCATTCATTCACACAGACACACATACATACACATTAGTACAAAGAAGTTCAAAAAATACCTTTGTGCGATTAATTCATATTTGAAAAAGGAACTTTGGCACCACGGACAAAATATTGTCAGCTTGTGTTGGGAGATGTTCATAGAGGACAGCTATATTTGGGTTCACGTGTATGTATCCATGAGCAGCTTAAGGAGAGCTGTGGGTCTTGTAGTTTTTATGAAGCCAGGATGCAGAGTGTTTCCCTTTCCCCTTCTCATGCTTATACCTGCCCCATAGCATTGTCTGAACTTACTTTTTCTGAAACAACTCTCTCATGTTTAAACTTCAGGCTATTGCAGCAAAGGTTGGCATGGACAGTACAACAGTGAATTACTTTGCCTTATTTGAAGTGATCAATCATTCCTTTGGTAAGTGCTAATGGCTGTTACTATATTTTGTTTGGGGGTGTTTTATTCTAATACTCGTGGACAGAAACTGCTTTGCCAAAGAAGAGCTTTAGGACTCATAGCTTGCCTTCAGCAAGCAGACTCGGCAGATCTTGTAAAGGATTTCTGATCACTGTCCATCTACAATCTTTTGTCAGTAGACAGCAACTTTGATTCCAAAGGAGCAGCCATCTTCTTATTATTTTTCTTACTAACTCTCAGTGGCCTAATACACAGATATAAAGAATTGGTAAGATATCAGTATGCTTAGATTCTAATTTTATCCTTTCTAAGCTTTAGCCTCACTCTCTATAAAGGAGAGATACAGCAAGAACCGTCTTTTGCAGTGTTAGAAAGCCAAGAAAGGACTTAGCAAGCAAGTGTAGGGATTAGGAGTAGTAAACTGAGGGTGGTGGAACACGCCACCGTGGTCCCACCCGGGGTGTGGGGGAGCCAGGCTCTTTGGATGCTACTCAGAGGATGGCTAGACTGTGTAAATGCCTTGGGGCTTGGGAGTGGATGAGAAAGAAGTAATTTTCCGTTCTGCATAAATAAATGCAGTACATTGAGAATGGCCATTGGAGAGAATCCAGATGCCCAATAACTAGGTAGGAGTAGAGGCTGCTCTGAAGATGTTTGGTGGACTTAGCATGTCCACTTTGATGTTTGTAACTGAGCAGTTCATAGATCAAGCATTTTAACTGAATTTGGAGTTGGCGTCCATTGCAATCATGTTAGCTGGAAGACTTGTCATTCAAGCAATAGATTTCAGTCATTTGCTTCACTGGCCAGAGTCTTAGTTAGGAAGGATAGATTTGGCTGGATATGCAGTTATGTGTTCCTGAGGTAGAGTTTCTTGATGAGTTTGAGCTGACGCTGAAAATAATGGCAGCTACTATGTTAGTCTGCCTTGTACATCTCTACTTGGGAAGCTCCTAAATATCTCTCTACTTGAGCTTGCTTTATTTTGTCTTCTTCAGTACGTAAGCTGGCACCTAATGAATTTCCTCATAAACTCTACGTCCAGAATTACACATCAGCGGTGCCCGGCACCTGCCTGACTGTCCGCAAGTGGCTCTTTACCACAGAGGAAGAGGTCCTCTTAAATGACAATGACCTTGCTGTTACATACTTCTTTCATCAGGTGGGTAAATATGGCTTCCTCCTTTGTCTCTTGGTAGATAGCTGGTAATTTGACAATTCAGCGTGAATCCTTGAGTCTGAGTAACATTTAAAATACAGTGTATCCTGTTTCATAGGAGATAAAGGCTAGAGCTGTGCCAGAGTGTTTAAAAAGTTCACAGTTTTTAATCAATAAAATGAGTTCAGGGTTTTTAAAGCAGTATTATATATGCTGTGTGTCTGGGAAAAGCAAAATATCTGTTTTTTTTTTTCTTCTGTATTCTCATATAGTCAGCACAAAAGACTTCTGTGATGTTAGAGGGTATAGGGATTTCTCCCCCCCAGCAAGTGTGTGATTCTTCAGTGGATACCACCCGAGGCATCATTAAGTCTAATTTAGTTCTGACACTGTCTTCCTGAAAATATCAAATCTAAAGTCCTCAAACAGCCCCCATTTTCGACCTCGTTACAAGCGCTCTTAAACTACTCAACCCCTGGCTACAAATTGAGGTTCCCATGACCCCTCCCCCACCACACACACTGCTTCTGCTTTGAACAATTTGCTTAAACTGCTCCCAGACCTCAAATAACTTAGTATTTACCACTGTATTACAGAGGATATTTTAAAGAACATAAGGCTGGGTGGTGGTGGCGCACACCTTTAATCCCAGCACTTGGGAGGCAGAGGCAGGCAGATTTCTGTGAGTTCGAGGCCAGCCTTGTCTACAAGAGCTAGTTCCGGGACAGACTCCAAAGCTACAGAGAAACCCTGTTTTGAAAAAAAAAAAAAAAAAACCCTAAAATGGTCTAGAGCATAGGAACTTCCATCTTGGGAGACCTGGAAGTACACTGCCCTCCTGGCAGATGGATGAATTCTCATGTTCCCTGTCCTGCAAACTGGTCATGTTAAGTAATCCAGAGCTCCATCTTTTGGGTCTGTGTGTGTGTGAGAGAGAGAGAGAGGTACGTGATACATACACTCAAATGTAGTACAGATACTGTGGTTCAAATGCCCGTACACAAATATGCTGAGGCCAAGGCAGCACACAAGTTCCTTCCTATGTCATTCTCTGTGTTGTTGTCTTGAGACAAGCTTCTTCTTTTTGTTTTTCTTTTTCTTTCTTTGGCTTTTTTTTTTTTTTTTTTTTTTTTTGGTTTTTCGAGACAGGGTTTCTCTGTAGTTTTGGAGCCTGTCCTGGAACTAGCCAGGCTGGTCTCGAACTCACAGAGATCCACCTGCCTCTGCCTCCCGAGTGCTGGGATTAAAGGCGTGTGCCACCACCACCCGGCCTTTCTTTGGCTTTTTGAGACAGGGTTTCTCTGTAGCTTTGGAGCCTGTCCTGGAGCTAGCTCTTGTAGACCAGGCTGGCCTCGAACTCACAGAGATCCACCTGCCTCTGCCTCCCAAGTGCTGGGATTAAAGGCATGTGCCACCACCGCCGGGCTTTAATGTTACAGATAGTTATGTTACCATTTGGGTGCTGGGAACCAAATGTGACTCCTCTGTAAGAGTAGCAAGTGCTCCTAAACGGTGAGCCATCTCTCCAGTCCTGTATGAAGCTATTTATTTGTATGGTCTCTATGCTCACACAGCAAGCAGTTTACCAACTGAACTCTCTCCCTAGGACCTTCAGAGGGTCTCTTTATAGCCAACTCAAAGATAGACAAGGGAAAATTAGCACAGCCCCTCTAAGGACATTCAGGGCCTGGGAAATGGCTGGTGTGTAAGAGCAGTGGCTCTTGAGTCATAAACACTGACATTAAAAAGGTGAACATGCTTATGAACTCACAGACTGAGGTAGCATATACAGGGCCTGCTTGGGTCTGTACCAGGGCCTCTGTGTATATATTATGGCTTCCAGTTTAGTGTTTTTATGGGATTCCTGAATGTATCAACAGTTAGATTTTTTGGGCTTTTTTCCTTCTGTTTGTTTTTACCAATTCCGATGTATTAGCAGCTTTTGTTTTTCTTACATAATTTATTAGTATCCCTTAGAAGCCTGTTTGTTTTCTAATGAGAGACAGAAAGGGAGTGGATCCAGAGGGGAGGGAAAGGGAGGAATAGAGGGAGGGGAAACTGTAGTCAGGATATATTATGTGAGAAAAAATATCTTTATTTTGTTTGTTTGTTTTTGTTTTTCAAGACAGGGTTTCTCTGTGTAGCTTTGGAGCCTGGAATTAAAGATGTGTGCTACCACCACCCAGCTAAAGAAATCTATTTTTAATAAAAGAAAAGTATGAGCATAGCTGGGCATGGTGGCATACAACTTTAATCCTATCACTCTGGAGGCAAAGGCAGGTCTCAGAATTCCAGGACAGCCTGGTACACATAGTGAGTTCCAGGCCAGCCAAGGCTAAATAATAAAATCCTGTCTCAAAAAAAACCAACCAGGGGCTGGAGAGATGGCTCAGTGGTTAAGAGCATTGCCTGCTCTTCCAGAGGTCCTGAGTTCAATTCCCAGCAACCACATGGTGGCTCACAACCATCTGTAATGAGGTCTGGTGCTCTCTTCTGGCCTGCAGGCATACACACAAACAGAATATTGTATACATAATGAGTAAATAAATAAATATTTAAAAAAAATAGAAAAAAAACCAACCAGATGGGGACTGGAGAGATGGCTCAGTAGTTAAAAGCACGTACTGTTCTTCCAGAGGACCTGAGTTTGATTCCCAGAACCCTTGTCAAATAGCTCACAACCACCTATAATTCCAGCTTCAGGGAATCTGACACCATTGGCCTCTTTAAACACCTGCACCCATGTGCATATCTCCCCCTCTCTCTCCCAGACACATATGCATCCACATTTTTTTTTTAAGTTTTTCGAGACAGGGTTTCTGTTTGTAACAGTCCTGGCTGTCCTGGAAGTAGCTCTTGTAGACCCAGGCTGGCCTTAAACTCACAGAGATTCACCTATCTCTGCCTTTCAAGTGCTGGGATTAAAGGGTACAGCAGCACCACCCAGCTGATTTATTTACTTCTCTGCCCGCATGTATGCCTGAAGGCCAGAAGGGGACACCAGATGTGGGTACTGGGAATTGAACTCAGGACCTCTAGAAGAACAGCCACTACTCTTAACCACTGAGCCATATCTCCAGCCCACCAATGTGATATTTTGTGGAAGAGACAGATGATCAAGATCTTGTCAAACCTAAGTTATGACATAGGACCGGATAGTTAAGATACCTTTGAGGTGAAACTCTAAAGGTCTACTACTGGCTTTGCCTACTGAAAGCAAAGTACTTCTGGTGGTCCTTACGGCATTTGCTAGATCAGTAGCGGCATACCATGTGCCAAAAGATGTGTTAATCTGTTCAAGTAAGGACACCACATCTGGTACAGCTCCTGCAGTCAGAGTCACATTGGCTTGAGTTGGCAAGTCAACTGCCATTCTCCGTCATCCACCTGCCTTCTGAATGAGATGCGGGAACCACCTCCCCTACAACTTTCAAGTCCTGGATGGTGGCACAAATTTCTGCAATTCCTCCTGGTACGCAGTACTGGTTTGGGTTCACCATTTCCCTGGTAGGCGATTTCAGAGGCTTTCATTTGGCCTTTCCAACCATAATAGCCCTTACTCCACAGGTCAGGGAACCAATGGGGAATTCCGCCAACTTCTATCTATCCCAATTATACAATATAGAACTGAAGAAATAACCACAGACTGAGTTCTGAAACCCACTGAACCCACTGTGAGTTGGACTTTAGCCAAAACTCCATTAATCACCTGACCTCCATAAGCCCCTACTGTAGCTGGAGGGCCACAGTATTCTTGTTATCTCCAGGAATTGGTGTTCATTTAGAATGAGGATCTAATAGACCCTGGAATAGCCGAATGTTTCCTTTCTCCCAGTGTACAGTTACCCTTGTAAAAGGCCTTATGTCTGTCTGGAGAAGGACTGGAGAATGGCTAACTGTAAACCTTTAAGGTATTTTATCAAGTTCCTTCCTCAAGGGAACCAGGCTACCCCTTCATTCAAGGGGTTCTGGGTCTGCAAACTGGTTCAAGTCTGGTATTGGGTCACAGACTGAGATTTCCTTCTGCCAGTGTACCCTTTCTTACATTTGTTTGAGAATTTTTCTGCTTATACAAATTGAGCAAAAATGCAGTAGGCTTCTTATCTATTTCAAGCCTGGAAACACTATGGCTGATTAGTTAGTACCAAAGTCCATTCAAGTCGTGTCACCATAAAAACCATTTTGCCTGTGCTGACCATTACAGGACCATTATGGACCTTTCTTTGCCTGGGCTACCCATTATGGTAACTACCACTACTTTGCCTTTGGTGACCTTGAAGTGGACATTGGCAGGGTGTAATGGACCACCAACCAGCTCCCAAATAAAGACACGGAGACCTATTACTAGTTATGAATGCTCAGCCTTAGCTTACACTTGTTCCACTAGCGCTTACAACTTAATTTAACCTGTTTCTTTTCATCTGTGTTTTGCCTCGAGGTTCTTACCTTTCTTTCATTCTGTATGCCCTACTTTCCTGCTTCCTCTGTGTCTGACTGACTGGCAGTTGCCTGACTGGCTGTCCAGGGGCATCTCCCCTTTTCTCTCCCTCATTCTCTCTTCTCTCTCCTCCCGCCTAGAATCCTCCTACTTATTCTTTCTGCCTGCCAGCCCCACCTGTCTCTCTCCTGCGTAGCTATTGGCCATTTGGCTATTTATTAGACTAATTAGGCAAGGTGAACTGGCAACACATCTTTACATAATTAAACAAATGTAACACATCTTTACATAGTTAAATAGATGCAGCATAAACGAGTGCAAAGACCTTTACATAGGTAAAGTATTATTTTGTAACATAAACAAATGTAACACATCCTTACACAGTTAAAGTAATGTTCCACAACAGCTGGGAATAGAGCCAGGAGTTGATCCAGTCTCTTGACTTCAATCTTGAGCTCATTCTCTTTTCAGAGATTCTAGTAAGCCAGGTGTGGTGACACACTTCTGTATTCCCAGAACTCAGGTTTGAGGCAGGAGAAATATGAGTTAAAGACCAGTCTAGTCTACATGGTGATCTCCAAACAGGCCTGAGTGAGAAACTTTCTCAAGAAAAAAAGAAGTAAAACTATTAGAAATTATTTTTATCTTAGTATTACAACATCCTTGATTACCGCTATTATTCTATTCCTTCCTCATTTCTGTGTGTGTGCGCATTTACAGATCCATATCTATCTATCTCTATATGTATGCAAATATATCTATACACATATGTGTGTGCACCTATTTGGAGAGAGAGAACAAACATGCTTATTTTAGCCCCATTGCCTTAAGTTCAGCAGGTCTATGTCCTAAATGTATTTAGGCCACACCTATTCCTGTTCCTGACTTCATCTGAGAGACTTTCTTACTCAGCGCGCCAAGGAGTGTCTGCCTCTGGCTTCCCCGTAACCATGGTTACAGCTGCTCCTGTTCTGACTGCACATTGCACACTTGCACTTGGTTGTGTCATTGTTACCTTTAATAGATAATGTGTACTCTCTCTTCCTCCATGTATTTAAGTTTGCTCTTGACAAGAGAGTTCTCACATGCACCCTCCTTAAGTACTAGTTACTCTAATATTAAATACACCTGTGTGATGGCATTCACTCTGCAGCGATGATGGGGGGCTCCAGGTGAATGCAAGCTTTTCTGAAAATGCACCTGCATAATTTTCTTTCTTGGCCTTTGCTTTGTGATAGGCTGTTGATGATGTGAAGAAAGGTTACATTAAAGCAGAGGAGAAGTCTTACCAGTTACAGAAGCTGTTTGAACAAAGGAAAATGGTCATGGTAAGTCTGCGTCCAAATATTTTGATAAAATACCTTCATTACCTCTTAAATTTCTTGTCCTAGTCAGTTTTGAAAGGTACCACAACCTGTTCAGAGGCTTGATTAATTAAAAGAGGGAGCCTATAGACTTTGATGCAAAATCCCTTTGTATCTCCTCATTGATTACATCAGAAACTTAGATTATTATAATTCAATACATAATGTTGTTAATAATAATCAAACAGTATTCTTTTGTATGGAGATGTCATAAGACAAAGCTGGGAATAGTGATCCACTCTATAATCCTAGCACTCTGGAAGTGGGGACGGGAAGACAAGGTTGTCTTAGCTGCCTAGTGAGTTTAAGGGTCACATGAGTCCTGTCTCGGACCAGCACCAGAGTGATGTCTAAAACAATATGGGCTGGAGAGTTGGCTCTGTGGGTAAGAGCCCTTGGTGATGTTGCAGAGGATCTGAGTTTGATTCCTAACATGCACATGGCTGCTCACAACCGTCTGTAGTTTCAGTTCTAGAGAATCTGATGCCCTCTTCTGACCTTCTTGGGCGGTAGGCACACACATGCTGTACTTATATCCATGCAGGCAAAACACTCATACACATGAAATAAATAAATCTAAAAAAATCCTTAACATTATAATATAAATATTCTGTAAGAACCTAGTATTTGTATTTTTTTTTAAAGCTTTTAGTATTTATCTATTCTAGAGCATGTCTTAGTCCAGATTAGCCTAGAGCTTGGTATGTAGTCCAGGCTGGCCTCAGACTGTCAGTGTAGACCAGGTTAGCCTTGAGCTTATCTTGAATTTCCTATTTCAGCCTTCCATATGGTGAGACTACAGTTAGGTTTTTAACATTAACATTTAGTTTAGTCATGAGTTAGCAAGGTCATTACTTTTACAACTTATTTTTTCCATTTGTTTAGACAGTTATGCTCATTAGAGCTTTTTTAATGTGTCATTTCCTAGAATTGTATTTGATTTAGACACTACTGGCTTTGTGTAACTATTTAAATCTAAATTTGAAATTTAAAAAATTTATTTAAATTTATCTTATATGCATTGATCTGAAAGTGACAGATCCCTTGAAACTGGAGTTACAGACAGTTGTGAGCTGCCATGTGGGTACTGGGAATTGAATCTGGGTCCTCTGAAAGAGCAGTCAGTGCTCTTAACCACTGAGCCATCTCTCCAGTCCCTAAACTTGATTATTTAAAATTCATTCCTTTGGTTATACTGGCCACATTTTAAGTGTTAAGTAATTAGATGTGGCCAGTGGCTGCCATGTTGAACAGTACATGTATAGATCATTTTCAGCATTGCAGGAAGTTCTGTTGGATAGCACTATCTTGCATGTTCTTTAAATGTTTTAAAGTTAATTTTTATTTTGTATCTGCTGTAAATACAGTGAATGTTTAAAAAAAACTAGTAAAAATAAAAATAAAATGTAAAGAATATAAAAATTTCAGTCTTTTTAAATTTATAGTTATATATTTATAATATCATTATATAATTATATATAATATAGTTATAAATATATAAATTTATCAATTTCTCTCTTGGCAGATCACTTATAACTGTAATTTTTGCAGTATTCCATGTGTGTCACACAGGACAGTAGGTGCATTAGTAATGATTCTGATACATTACGTGAATTATTTTTTTATCTTCTGTGTACTTATCCATTTAAGTTAATTTATTAATTTAATTGGGCCAGGTGTGGTGGTATACACCTATAATGTCAGTCCTCAGGAAGCTAAGGCAAAAGGATTGTTATTTAGAACCAACCGGGCTATCTAACGAGTTTCAGTTTGAGATCAGCCTAATCACAAAGACCATGTCTTGACTTCATTCATCGCCCCCAGATACATACACAGAGAACCATTAAGTTAGAAGGTAAATACAGTCAGCATTAATCTTAGCTCATAGCCTTATATCTAGAAAAGATAGCTATTTTATCACTTACATGATAAAAAATAATCTCTTTTCCATAGAAAATCACTAGAAATACAGGAACCATTTTACCAATACATACAAGCAAACTAAAATAGAAAATCAAAAATCTTATAATTAAATATTGGCATGATTTTGGCTAAGGGAATTTTTTTGTCTATGAAATAATATTTTAAAACACAACTGTTCTTTAAGATACTAGCACTGGGGGGCTGGAGAGATGGCTCAGAGGTTAAGAGCATTGACTCTTCTTCCAGAGGTCCTGAGTTCAATTCCCAGTAACCACATGGTGGCTCACAACCATTTATAATGAGATCTGGTGCCCTCTTCAGGGGTGCAGATACACATGCAGGCAGAGTATTGTATTCGTAATAAATAAATAAATCTTAAAAAAAAATATTAGCACTGGGACCACGTGTGATGGCACACACCCACAGATCACTGTGAGTGTGAGGCCAGCCTGCATAGGAACTCCAGGCCAGCCAGAGCTACTTATTGAGGTCTTCTTTCAAAAAATAAACAAAAATCCATTGTCCTGGGAGTTGGAGAGATGGCTCAGTGGTGAAAAGCTCTGGCTACTCTTGAAGAGGACTGAGGGTCAGGTTCCAGCGCCCACATCAGCAGCTCACAACTATCTAACTGCAGGTCAGGGGATCTGATGCCTTCTTCTGCCCCCACAGCACCAGGCACACATGTGGTATATAAGCATACATACAATAAAAGTAGAAAATACATTTTAAAAAGCATACTTGGAAGCTGGGCAGTGGTGCACACCTTTAATCCCAGCACTCAGGAGGCAGAGGCAGGTGGATCTCAGTGAGTTCTAGGCCATTTTAGTCCACAGAGCGAGTTCCAGGACAGCCAGGGCTGTTACACAGAGAAACCCTATCTCAAAAAAAAAAAAACAAAAAAGGAAAGAAAGAAAAAAGCATACTTAAGATTGTGAAACCTGAAGAGCTTCAGAATCTCAATTCGAGCTTGGGGAGACTTGGCTCCCAGGGTTCCTCCATATTTCCATTAGACCTTTGGTTTGACCTTAGACAGGTGAGCTGGGAGAGCACAGAATTCTTTAGAATGGACCCTTCACCCATTCACCTGAACTGTACTGCTGTTAGGTACTATACCTCTCTCTCATTAACTACTGAACTTTAATAAAATGTCCTTTACTATACTTTTCCTCTTTCACCCAAGTGGTCACTTACCTAAGTCATATGTAATATTTAGCTATTCAGAATAGAGAATGGACAGAATAATTCTGTGTGCTTGCTTTGTTTTTAGGCGAGGCCTCCTACCCAGGCTGGGGTTTCACTTGCTATCTAGCCAAAGCTGGTCTTGAACATCTTCCCACTTCTATCTCCCAGGTTCTAGTATCAGAGATGCAGACACTGTGCCTAGCTTTAACGTTTGTTTTTGTAGATATATATTGTCAATATGTTAGAAAATAAAAATTTACCTTTTCTAATTTTAAATTCATGTAAAGTGTCAGTGTTTCTTCTTTTCAAGTTTGCTACAAATGCAGCAATATTGGGATTGTGTACCTAAGATTGTGTACCTAAGAAATAATACCAACCCAAGAATCTCCAAAGACCGGGTCCCTGTAAGACTGTATCTGACTTCCTGTCAAGGATATGAGTGCCCTTCGTTTCCATTCAGATTATCTTTAGAATTTAGGCCAATAAGGACTGTCTTTGAAGGTCTTTTGCTTTCAGGAGTGACATTGTTGAATCCAAGGATAAGAAGAGGAGATCCAGTCTGTACTGGTCCATTCTAGACTGGTTATGAAGTATTAGCCTCATTTTACAAAGTGTACTCAGAGTGCAGTCCTTACCCAGTGTCCTAGTTACTTTTCTTGCTTATTGTGACCAAATACTAGACAAGAAGTGATGTAAGGGAGGAAGAAGTTACCCTGACTTATGGTTAGAGAGGATTCAGTCCCTCCATCATGGTGACAGGAGTGAGAGACTCCCTTAAGGACCCACTTCTTCCAGCAAGGTCTGCCTCCTGCAGCTTCCTTCCACAGCCAGCTGGGGACCAAGTGTTCAAACCCATGGGCCTATCTGAGTCATTTACATTCAATCCAGTTTGTAGGATCTGTGACTCGTCAGAGTAGAGCTGGGGTTAGAACTGCTGCTCATGTTGCATGTTTCCCCGGAGTCAAGGGAAAGATGGTACCCTTTACTTCCAGGCGACGTTTTTCCAGTGGGAGAGGCCCCAGGAATAATATTTTCTTAATATCACAGAGCTTTCAGAATATGCAGAGGTTCATGTCTCTTCTGGTAGCTTTTTCTTAATCTTTGCCTTTATCTGTGCTGCTTTAAAAAAAAAAGAAAAGAAAAGAAAGAGGGCCTGGGTATGGTGGACCAAGCTTGTGATTCTAGTACTCATGACAGAGACAGAAACAAGTTTAAGGCTAGTCTGGTGTACTTAACCTGCTCCAGGTTATCCTACCTGACCACATAATAAGACCCTATCTGAAAGGCAAAAAATCTGTACAGTAAAATGCCCTATTAGGAATGTACAGATATGTTTGTCAGAACAGCAGAAGACAATTCTCAGTGAATTTCTTTTATGTCGTGTTGTCTGAGGTTTCTGTCCTGCCTGGTTCTCACAGTCGTTAGGTCCCAAAGAATCACACAGAAGTCTACATTAGTTATAAACTGATTGGTCCATTAACTTCTTCTTATTAACTCTTATAACTTATATTAACCCATTATTCTTATCTATGTTAGCCAAATGGCTCAGTACCTTTTTTAGCGGAGCAATCACATCATCCTTCTTCTGTGGTTGGGACAGGACTGGGCTTCCTCCTTCTCAGAATTCCCATGTTCTCATAGACCTGCCTCTACTTCCTGTCTGTTGTCCCACCTGACTGTTGTCCCACCTGACTGTTGTCCCTTCCTGCCTGGCTACTGACCAATCAGCGTTTATTTAAAACATAGTTGATAGAATATAGACAATTGTCCTGCACCAGTGTCAACTTTTTTTTGTGAAAGAACATGCAGAACTCATCTTCAGGTTCTGTGACACCCACCTGCATTACAGGTTCTGAAGCACCCTTGAGCAGAATAGCTGTGTGTGAGCTTGTCAGCCTGTCTTTTTAAAGATTTATTTACTTATTATGTATACAGTATTCTGCCTCCATGTATGCCTGCAGGCCAGAGGAGGGCACCAGATCTCATTACAGATGGTTGTGAGCCACGATGTGGTTGCTGGGAATTGAACTCGGGTCCTCTGGAAGAGCAGCCAGTGCTCTTAACCTCTGAGCCATCTCTCCAGCCCCCACCTGTCAGCATTTCTAATGACTGTGTTAGGAGTATGGCTTGGATTGGATGTTGGGAGCCTGGGTTCAGGGCATTCTTTTTCCTTTACCATTTTATCCTAAGGTTTTTTTTTTTGTTTTTTGGTTTTTTGGTTTTTCGAGACAAGGTTTCTCTGTGGTTTTGGAGCCTGTCCTGGAACTAGTTCTTGTAGACCAGGCTGGTCTCGAACTCACAGAGATCCGCCTGCCTCTGCTTCTGCTGGGATTAAAGGCGTGCGCCACCACTTCCCGGCTATCCTAAGTTTTTAAGCACACAGAGAAGCTGAAAGGATGGCACATGTACCACCTGCTACACTGGCTGGCTGTCTTCACCTTATAACCTTCATGCTTTGTTTGGCTCTGTCTTGTACTGGAGTTTTTGTTTTTTTTATTTGCTTCCCTCTCCGTAATGCTGAAGGTTGGAACCAGGACTTCACACGTGTTTGGCAGGTATTCTTTCTCCCAGTCCCTACACTGGAAGTTGTTTTTGTTTTTAATGTGTGTTTGTCTGCTTGTCTGTATGTGTACCATGTGCATGCAGTGCCCAAAGAATCTGGAAGAGGTTGTCATCTTTTGGAGCTAGAGTAATAGACAGTTGTGAGCCCTGCAGTGTGGGTGCTGGAGACCGGACTTTGATCCTCTGCCTGCGCAGCAACTGTTCTTAAATGCTGAGCTATCTCTTCAGCTAGCACCCTGCTCTAGAGATTTTAAAAGTAATTTCCAGATCTGTCATTTCATAACCATTCCTTTTTGTACTCCAAGTGGGTGTACTGTCACTCCTTCAGCTCTTAAGACCTTTTTTTTTTTTGTTTTTCGAGACAGGGTTTCTTTGTGGTTTTGGAGCCTGTCCTGGCACTAGCTCTTGTAGACCAGGCTGGTCTCGAACTCACAGAGATCCACCTGCCTCTGCCTCCCAAGTGCTGGGATTAAAGGCGTGCACCCGGCTTAAAAAGATTTTTAACTACTGAGCAGTGGTGGCCCACACCTTTAATTCCATCATTCAGGAGGCAGAGGCAGGCAGATCTCTTGTGAGTTCGAGGCTAGCCTGGTCTACAGAGTGAGTTCCAAGACAGCCATGGCTACACAGAGAAACTTTGTTGGGTGGTAGTGGTGCATACCTTTCATCCCAGCACTTGGGAGGCAGAGGCAGGCAGATCTCTCTGAGTTCAAGGACAACCTGGTTGCAGCCAGGGCTACACAGAGAAATTTGTCTTGAAAAGGAAAACAAAAACAAAAAAATTTTAAATTATCATTTATCAATTATATAATTATGCATTAAATTCTGTGCATAAATATTTTATATTTGATGCTAACAAATAATATGGCATAGTTGCTATCATTCTTTCCACTTTATCGAGTAAGAGAGTAAGGGGCTGGATTGAGTAACTTGTCTAAGGTTCTATAACTAGGAAATAATGCAATTTGAGTTCCAGCGCAAGGTCATCTGAGCCAGCCCAGTGACCCCGTCACTCCTCTCTGCTGTCTATCCCAGGCCTGTTACTGGTTATAGCTCAGAAGAGTTTCTGCCCACTCCAGAGCACCTGCCTCTTGTCATATTTGCCTGTATGTAGCAGGCTTTGCTCTTCTTCTCATAGTGCTAGAGCAGCAACTAACATCTGTGTCCATGGGTACAGGAAGGACAGTAGAAAGGGCAGAGGTGGGTGGAGTGGGATGGTGGGAGGATGAGGGGAAACAGGCTCTTCTGAACTCACCTGCCTCCGTTTTTGTTTTTTTTCCTCTGTTCTTCATTGTAATTTCCCATCTTTTCACTTACTTTACTGAAGAAGAATATAAAGTAGGCAGGGTGAAGCCGGGCGGTGGTGGCGCATGCCTTTAATCCCAGCACTCGGGAGGCAGAGGTAGGCTGATCTCTGTGAGTTTGAGGCCAGCCTGGTTTACAGAGTTCTAGGATAGGCTCCAAAGCTACACAGAGAAACCCTGTCTCGAAAAACAAACAAATAAACAAAAAAGTAGGCAAAAAAAAAAAAAGTGATCCCTTTCTCCCTGGACCCTGAGCCCCTAATAGCAGCAGCAGAGCCGCAGATGGCCTGGTGTCCTTTGTTGTGCTCGAGTCATCTCTTGGTAAGAGAGAAGGCAGCTGTCTGGCTCTCATGTGCTGAAGTCACCTAGGGTGGTGCCCTGGTCTTCTGTGACTTCCTGTGCGCGTGTGGGAGTAATCCCGTGTGCTTATTTCTGAGGTAACCCTTGGAAGGACACCAGCTCAGAGATTGTGAATCTTTTTATTTCCTCCTTCATCTCCCTTTTTCTACGCGCTTTCGTGTTCCATCCATGTGTCTTCTCACCTTGGAATTGGGAGTTGAATCAGAGACCAGGGGTAACAGTAGATCAGGAGCAAGGCCGAGTGAGCTTCAGAGTTCACAGGCATCTCTGGATTAACCTTGAGAGGATCATGTATTTGTGTATTTGGGTCCAGATGCTGTACGAGGAGGCGCACGGTCTTAGTTTTCTCTGTGCTGCTGTGATGAAATGCCCTGACAATCAGCGGAAGGTTTATTTGAGTTCGTAGTTCAGGCTGTGGGACTTGAAACAGCTCATCCCAGTACACCGGCACAGTCCATAGCACTCATGCCTGCTCAGCTCACCTTTCCCCTTTAGACAGTCTAACTCCAAAGCCCGGCAGTTGTGCCACTCGCGTTTAGGCTGGGCCTCCCACATCAGTTTGAACATGTAACCCCACCTCCACCACAGACGTGCCCATGGACAGCTCAGTCTAGACAGTTCCTCATGGAGCCCCTGTCTCAGTCGGCTTTAGAATATGTTGAGTTGGCAATTGAAACTAACTACCACACTTACATACTTGAGACTTGTAACAACAGAGTCACTTAGGAATTCTTTGATGCTGAAGAAAGGGAAGTCTAGGGATCTGGTCTAATTGTTCCATTTCTGACAGATAACCTCACTCTGGGTTCTGTAGAGTGACAAGAGGACGAGTTGGCCATGGGTGTGAGCTGTGTAGTAGTTTAGTCTCCATCATTAGGATCGGTGTAACTTGATTAGCAAAGATGGGTAGAAACAATTATGAAGATAGACTAGATTCCCATGCCTGAAGTGCAGTGGAGGGAGAGGACCACACTGGCTGAAACTGGTGGTCTTGACATCAGCGTCTTTCCTGTCTCTTTAAGTGAAGAACTGGTGTTAGGAGGGTGGCAGTAGAAGCTAAGAATGGGATAAAGGAGTGCACAGAGGCCTGACCCAGCGCAGGGACAAATGCGAGTCAGAAGCAAGGGCTTTGGGCAGTTTTGGTGAAATACTCTTGTCCACCAGTAACTCTGCATTGTGCTTCAGTGTCTTTGTGACATGGTTTTCACTTTTGTTTATTTAGTACCTCAACATGCTAAGGACTTGTGAGGGCTACAATGAAATCATCTTCCCACACTGTGCCTGTGACTCCAGGAGGAAGGGGCACGTTATCACAGCCATCAGCATCACGCACTTTAAGCTTCATGCCTGCACTGAAGAAGGGCAACTGGAGGTAGGTTGTTTCCCTGAGGCTGGGCCAGGAGCTCTGTGATACTTTCTTTGTTTTAGATCCTCTTTGTGGGACAATTGAAATCAAAACTGTGTTGATAATCAGTGAATCCATATTGATCCTTACTTCATTGACTCCTTACACCAAATTATTCATTTTGATTATTGTATGGTGGGGGTGTGTGTACACATGCATGTGTGTGTGTGCGTGCATGTGAGTGTACATGTGTGTATGCTTTCATTCATGTATGTGAGTGGGCATGCATGTGTATGTATGTGTGCGTGTTGTATGTGTGCATGCACACACATGCATGTCATGGTGCATTTGTGGAGGTTTTAAGATGACTTTGTGCTAGAGTCTTTTTCTCTTTTTCCACCTTTGTTCGGGTTCTGGGGCTCAAACTCAGGTCACCTTGCCCAGCAAGCACTTACCGACGGAGCCACTGTCCCAGCCTCAGTTTCTCTTGTCCCAGCCTTTCCCTGAAGCACTAGTGTTTCTCTGTCAGAATGCCTTTGCCTCAGCTAGTCTGTAGTCCTTACTCTGGTGTTCTTGGCTGTCTAGAACCAGGTCATAGCATTTGAATGGGATGAAATGCAGCGATGGGACACAGATGAAGAGGGGATGGCCTTCTGTTTTGAATATGCACGAGGAGAGAAGAAGCCTCGATGGGTTAAAATCTTCACACCATATGTGAGTGGGAGATGGGGGCACAGGGGAGAGAGAGTGGGCTTTCAGTAAATCCTAGTGGGAACTAAAGGGAAAAACGCATGAATCTGGGGCTCTAGGAAGCATTGAAGTTATGATCTCAGAAAATTCTTTCTCTCCATTGTCTTGCTGTAGTTATTGTTTGTTGGGTGTTTGTTTGTTTGTTTGTGACAAGATCTCACAATGAAGCCATGGTTGGCCTGGGACTTGCAAATGTAGACCAGGCTGGCTTTGAGCTCAAATCCACCTGCTTCTGCCTTCTGAGTGCTGGGATTAAAGATGAATGCCATTACAGCCTGGTTTCTCTGGAGTATTTCTATAGCCCTAAACACGTACTTTATTCCTTTGTTGATAGCCATAAGATCAAAAGGAATAGTTTGATGTTTTGTCCAGCTGGGATTGTGAAATTTGCATCCATATATCATAGTTACCACTAGGAGGAGCTCGAGAACAATAGATTGCCAGGTCTGTGTTTAGGGTTCACAGCAGGATCTTTTTCTGTCCTGGGTGGGTTTGGAAGATGGGGTGATAGAACTGAAGTTCAAAGACAAGGTCTTGTGTTTGCTCTTGGGAAGTCAGTGAGTATTGCTACCTTTTTTTTTTCCAGTTCAATTACATGCATGAATGCTTTGAGAGGGTATTCTGCGAGCTCAAGTGGAGAAAAGAGGTAATTGTAAAGAATTCTTGAATTAATTTCCTCATCTTCTTATTTAAAATTTATAGGTCCATGACCAAATACTGGGACCCTCACCTCCATTTCTGTCTTTCTAGGAATATTAGTTAGAGACTGATTGTCCTATGTGAGCCAGGACATTCTCCCAGCAAGGTTGGCCTCTGGATGGTGAATGGGCTATGCACAAAGCCCTGCTTCTCCCCTTGTGTAGGGGTGGACACTGGCTGCAGGCTCTTCCACCTCTCATGGCTTCATGGACCCTCTTCTGCCTGTTTGTTTGATTTTTATTGTTGTTGTTGTTTTAATCAAATAACCCTCCATGCTGTTCCTGACCCAGGAGAGCACCTGCCCTGAGTTTTAGCCGTCTGCCTGGATAAGTCACAGTAGGGTCTTTCTTCACTAACCAAGAACATACATGTGGGGGAAATTTGTTGCACTGTTGTTTATAGCATCCATGCTGGAGCAGAATTTAGACTCTAAATACTTAGCTACTTAAATCCTCAGAGAAAATCAGGAAATCAAAAGGTCCAGTCAGTCATGTGGAAGTTGATGTTCTTGCTATAGTAGAAAGAACACTGGGCTCTGAAAGTCACCTGGGATTTCTCCTGCTTCTTTGGTCTGTGATTTTGGGCAAAGCAACTTCCTTAGATCTGAATTGTCTCCTGTAAAACAGGAAGACTGAGCCAGGTGGTGGTAGTGAGAGAGAGTTCTCTGTGCTCAAGGAGGCTGTGGTTCTGGATGGAAAGCTGGTCAAGCTGTCCACTAGGCTTGCTGCTCCAGCTCTGTCTGAGGATTGTCTCCAGATCGGAGTCCACGCTGCTCCTCAATAACTCTTCTTTTTTTTTTCCTTTCAGAATATTTTCCAGATGGCGAGGTCACAGCAGAGGGATGTGGCCACCTAGCCTTTCCTCATTCCATCCCTTCTCCTTGCCCTCATTCTCTTGGCCCTCTTGTCTCCCATGTCAGACAGTAACCATTAACACAAAAGAAGAAAAAAAGGTCGTTATATCCCAAAATCCTAAGCTAAATATTAATAACTCCCTGTGAACTTCACGTCTCTGGAACTGAGCTGGTAGAGAACAGCAGGTTGATAGTGCCAGAAGTCCACTGAGATGAGACAGAAGTAAGCCCACCAACTCACCAAAGGCACCCTTGTCGTTTCCCCAGGCCTCGTACCAACAAACTCTCCTGTACTATATTTTTAAAACTGGAACTATGAACTCCATCCGTTTGCACTGTTCAAGCATATATATGTATGTATGTAAAAAATTATATATACACAAATTAGCTGCACGTATATACATATATATTTCTTTTTAAATTTCCTATTGCTGGCAGTACCTTTTTTAGCTTGTGTTTTTACACACCTTTCACTGAATTCATGACCTCTCTCTTGCTCTCTTTATTTTGAAACAAACTTTAAAAAGGAAAAAAAAAAATCACAGGGAAAATACCTCTCCTCATGCAGGACTCGGAAAGTTTACAACCTGCTTGGTCCCCCCTTTTTTTGTGTTGAGTACAGTTTCTGGCTATTGGTTTGCCATAGAGTCCGAGGAGCAAGGAATGTATGTCTTTATCTTCAAGAGGGTGCTGAGGAGGAGAAAGGCTGTTTCTCAAGAGCAACTAGACTGCAGGTCTACAGGGAGTCTAAAGACCTATGGTCTCCATTCCAAGTCATTGTGACTGACTAGTCCATTCTGCATCTCCTTCCTGTTTCTTTCGGGCCTTTTATATGCTTCCTTTCAACTGGCCCAAAACAGAGGTGAGGGTAGTGTCAGGGAGCTGTCACCATAGGAAACTTCTCTTCTGCGACAGGGACAGTATTAGGAACATACGGAGGGAAGGAAGGAAGCAGTGCCTCATGTTTATAAGGGTTTACCTCCTCCGTTCCTGTCGAGTAACTACCTTTATTTTACACCCTCCATGACTTCCTTAAACAGTTTTGTGGGGAGGGAGTGACTTGGGGAAACTTAGAGTCTGGGTCTCTGTCAACCAAATCATAGCCCTGTTCATGCCAGCTCAGGGCCAGGAAGAAGTGGAATATGCTTGATTTCAGTGGGTCTCCACTCTTTACTTCAAAGGGGACTGGAGAGAAGTCTCTCAGAGTTCTTCATCTGGGACTGGATTGGGCCTCAGTGGGCAGAGTGTGTACAGAGTGTGCCTGGTGTGCACAAAGCCCTAGGTTCCATCCCAGCACAGCATAAATCTTGGTGTGGTGGTGCACACCTATAATCTCAGCACTTAGTCAGAAGTTCAAGCCCATCCTGAGTTCAGGGTTATCCTTGATTCCATGAGACCCTGTCTCAGAAGTAGAAGAGGTCCTTGTCTGCCCTTGCATTTGGACTTCTAGGGCCTAAGAACTACATTAGGGGCATAGGCCAGGGCTGGCACTAGGGTAATATTCTCAGACCTTGAGTTCCTGCTTCCCCGCTGTACCTTGCAAATAGAAGCCTCCATCGGCTGGCATCTGGGCTTTATACAGCTGCCGGAATTGGGTGGTGTTGGCAGTGTTGGGTTTGGTTTAAAACTTCATACTGCTTTTGTACTGGTTTTGGCAGATTACTAGGAGACCACTTTTCTGTCTCTATTATTCTGGCAGCCACTTGTCTCAGGAAGGTGTGAACCTTTTAGGACAGCCTATTCCTTCCCTCTACAAATCTGTGGAACCACGGAGTATAAAATATAAGAGTGGTGAGTGTTTAAAGTTGGAGAGGGTGGTACTTGATTTGAAGGCTTTGATCCAGGATCAACTCTTCCTTCTGGCTTTAATCCTGAGTCTGAGTACCTTAAAAGTAGATGCATTGATTTCTACTCCAAGGTACTTTGGAGGTCATCTTTGTTCAAACTGTAAAAATAGCAACAGTGTGCTCCTGTTCCCTCAGTGAGAGAGGCATGAAGGAGTCTACTTAACAGCCTTCTAGAGAAGAGACAGGGCTTTTTGGAGGTCTCTAAGTATGAGCCCCAAAGATGTTGGCCTGTTAACAGAATCTGTGTAGGAGCAGCCTACTTGAGGCAGTCTCATAGCTGCAGCAAGAAGACAGGAAGGGGGAGACCCAGAGGGCTCAGAGTGGGGCTCCAGTCATGGAGGCAGAGGCCACCATGGCCAGAGACCCACAGCATCCAGCCCCTTTGCATGAAGCAGTGTTAGATGTAACTCTACTCCATCTGCCCATTTCCCCTGCACTTTTTCTTCAGTCCCTACTATGTTTTGTAGTCCTGGCTTCTGCCCAGGGTGGCATCTGTCTCCCAGTCTTCTTTTGCAGTTTGTCTCTGAGAAAGGGAATCCGCCTCCCCATCTTCACACCAGCAGGATCTTCCTGCTCTCCCATTGTCTCCTCCATGTTGAGTTTCTATGAGACAAAAATTCAAAAGATTTTTATGGACCCTGAGAAACCTGACCCGTAGGAAGCTTTGTTTGGGTAGTGCTTTGAGCTTGCTGCTCTTTGTATTTTTATCCTGGTGCACATTTTCCTGCCCTCCCCATGCTGAGGCCTAAGCTCAGCACAGCTACATATACTTTAGTGCTTAGGGCAGCTCCGAGGCCTGGACAGAGCTCTCAGGGAGGAACGAGATAAATATTCCAGCATCCTCTTGCCTGGCCCATTTAGTTTTATCCTTTAGTTACCTGGGCCAGTAGCTTTGAGTTACCCCTTTTATAGCTCCAACCCCATGCTTGGAGCAGCAAAGTAGGGCACTGATAAGAGGAGACACCTCTTTCATCTCAGAATTTCCAGCTTATGGGCCAGCTCCTAGAAAGCCGCTTTCTTAAAGGGACCTGCATGCATATGAGTTGACCTGAAGTCTCCCGGACTGGAGGGTCTCCCTGTCTCCTGTCCATTAATATGTCTGGAGATGGCCTCAGCACATGGCTGCTCCTTCGCCAGTTTCGTGGGTTACTTTAACTTCATTTTGGAGGAGGGAGAGCGTGGCCGAATACTCAGAACTAGTGAGAGGGAGAATGCTTCTATAACCCCCCCACCTTGGTTTCCTCTTAATCCAACCTGAGTGCATCTGCCAGGCTCCCTCTACCTAGACAGCAGCAGCTTTTTCAGCAGTAACTGAGGTGTACGGAAACTGGGCTCTAGGGAGGAACAAGACTGAAGAGGGGCTGACTCTGGTAGGAGCACCTGGCCAGCTGCTAAACATGGGCGCCAACTTGATATCAGGCCCCCTTTTAAGCCAGTGAGCTGGGCTTCAGTTTTTCCCAGGCCATGCATCCTTTTAATTTATTTGAGAGAAACTCTAATTGTATTTTCACTGCAGTATCTTGTATTTTTATTTGTGATCTATGAAATGTGAAGAGAAAATGCAGAGACCACACTGGCTCCAGTGTTTCTCCAGCCCCTGCTCTAGAGCTAACCACTCTAAGATTGTTTGGTAATGTCACTTAGTGTAATTAATTGTAACATATTCTTTTAAATAAATTGATTTATTGATGAAACAATTCTTTGGTTTCCTAGACTACAAATCCTTTGGGTTATGTGGGAAGAACTAAGGAGGGGCCCTTGAGAGTTTGGTTGGAACGACTAGTCTGAAAATGAGAGGGACCATCTGACTGGTTTTCCCAGGTACCCGGAGAGGCAGGGAATAGAGGCAGGAAGGGACAGTTCTTTTCCCAGTAGCTCCCTCAGAAATCCCACCTGCTTCCTCAGCTCTCAGTTTGTTGAGCTCTCCTGCACAGAATCTGTGACTATTCACAGACCCCTTCACCAAGCACAAAGAAAACCTGGCAGAGCCTCTGGGACATAGTATTAGGCCCCACCTCGCCCCCAGCATGTGTGGATCTCCTGAGTAAACAAGGAGACATTTTTAGATCACCCCTAGTGAATGCCTAGGCAGCATCAGGTCTGGGGGCTGAGAATAAGGGTGATCCTGCTCTCCTTGCTCTGAGGTACCAGGCCACCTCCTACTCAGAAGCTCAGCATTTGTAATGGGTCAGACATCTGTTTTATGAATCTTCGTTTTTTCGTTATTTTCATAACCTTTACCACTTGCTTTTCTTCCTTAGCTGACCCTAAGAGCAAGGACCAAGTTTGACATTTGGATTTGGGAAGAGCCGATATTCACAGTCTCATTCGCCCAGCCACCAATGTCTAGTATTTGGAATCTGACACTGGCCACTAGACATTAAAAACTCTTTTTTTTTTTCTTTAATTAGGAGAGATCCATAGAAAGGTAGAATTATAGAATTAGAATTACAGAGGTTAAAGCCAGCTCCATTAAGAAATACCATGTGTATGGGACATTGTGTGAGAAACTACAGTAGATACAGGTATGGTCATAGCCTTAAGAGGAGATTTCAGGGCTATGAGCGTTCCAGTTAAAAGCCCAGACATGGTGGTGCATGTCTATAACCTCAGGACTCAGGAAACAGGAGGATTAGGAATGTAAGACCAGACTCAGCTACACAGCAAGTTCACGGCCAGCCTGGGCCACATAAGACCCTGTCTCAAAATTGAGGGAAGGACCAAGATGGTTCAGTAAAGATGCTTGCTGCCAAGCCTGACAACCTGAGTTCGATCCCTGTGTCCCACGTGGAAAAAGAAAACTTGATTTCCACGAGTGATTCTCTGTGTACACATGAGTTGTATTGCATGCACATATGCAATAAATATAATAAATATTAGGACTTAAAGATGAAGGCAAACGGAAATTAATTTGAATTATTTAACATGAGTAGAATTTCATCAAGCAGGTCTCAAACAGTATTGGGCTGTTATGCATAAGACACTGCAGCAATGGAGGATGAAGAAACCCTGGGTAAGAAAGACCAGACTTGTCCAGAGCACAGTGAGAACACTGTTTCAGCGGAACAGAGGGTATGTACAAGAATGCAGTTGGAGGTAAGGGTTCCCCCAGCCCGTTTCTATAGAGTGTGTGTGTGTGTGTGTGTGTGTGTGTGTGTGTGTTGACATGCACAAATCACAGTACACATGTGTGAGGTCAGAGGGCAATTTGTGGCAGGTGATTCTCCTTCCACTGTTCAGAAGACAGGATAAATTAGGAGACTATTCTAATTATTCCATTAAGAAGCAGACACAATGATAACTGAAAGGAAGGAATAGATATAAGGAAAAATTGTAGCAATGAAATCTTCAGTGGTGTAATAACATTGAGTTTACATAATAGGGGAGTGTGACTAGAGATGCAAGAGTTGAGCCAGGCCAGGCAGAGACACCTGCAATGCCTGCTCTTGGGAAGTAAAGGAAGGAAGGAGAATTAGGAATTCAAGAGCATCTTTGGCTACATAGCAAGTTCAAGATCGTGACTACATGAGCTCCCATCTCAAAATCAGGTGGCCTAGAGAGATGCCTCATTGGTTAAGGGCACTGTCTGTTCTTCAGAGGACTCAGGCTCAGTGCCCAGGACATGGAGACTCAACCGTTTGTAACTCTAGTTCCAGGCTCTCCAGTCCTCTCTGTGGTTTCTTTGGGCACCGGGAAGATGTGGTGCAGAGATACACATGTGAGCCCTCACATAAAAACCCTACAGTCAGGCAAGATGGCACATGCCTCTAATCCAGCATGCAGGGGAACAAAGAAAGGTCTGTTCCGAGTTCGAGGCTACCTGGTATACAGAGCACGTTCTAGGCCAGCCAGGGCTACACAGACAAACACCCTGTCTTGAAAAACCAAAAATCAGTCAGTCAGTAATCTCTAAAAACAACAGCAAGAAGCCCTGGACTGTGAAGGGAATGTATTTTAGTATCAGACTATTCAGTTTGGGCACAGGTGGGAAATCCAGTGTAGATGTCTAATAGTCATTTAGAGGTATTTTATGTGTATCGTGTGAGTTGGGATTAGCTGGCACTGGAGTTACAGACAGTTGGGAGTCACTCTGTGGGTGCTGGGACCCAGAATTGAGTCCTTTGCAAGAACACTAAGCACTTTGAGCTATCAAGCCGTCTGTCCAGCCCCGGCAGTCGTTTCTTCCTGATTACTAAATAGCTTCTGGTGTTCAGGGCACCTGTTTAGGGCAGTAGGACTGTAGCAGTGAAGAAAGCATATGAAAGTCACTCGGCAAACCTTAGTGAACTGGAGTTGACGCTGCTTGGAGAGTAGGTGGGGAATAGAGGCAGAGGAGCACCCTGCAGACTTCTGTAGTGGGGCAGTGGGTATGGACAATAATGATAGTAGTGGGGCCACCGTCGTTGTTGGGCTGACTAGAAGACGTGGGAGAAGCTGAGTGCAATGGCCTCTGTCAGTAGTCTCAGGACTTGAGAGGCTAAAGAGGGAAGACTGAGGCCACCCTGTCTCAACCACCCCTCCCAGAAATGGGAAAGAAATGGAAAGGTTGTAATCCAGACTTGGACATGAGTGGGTAAGTGTGGTCATGTTCACTAACAGGAAAACTAGGGGGAAAGGTAGGCCAAAATGAGTGCAGGAGAAAAGCAAGGTGTGTGTGGCAGGAACTCTTTATTGAGCAGGAGAGGGGATGCAGTCCTTTGGATGGAAATTGGAGAAATGGACAATGGGCCATGTGGTCGTACACATGTGTGACCCCAGAACTGGGAGGTGGAGATGAGGAGCAGGAGTTGAAGTTCATTCTTTGACTATGCAATGATCTGGAGACCATTCTCAGTTACATGTGGGCCACCAAGATGACTCCGTGGTCATTCAGGACCCACATGGTGAAAAGAGAGAATCGGCTTTTCCCAGAAATTGTCCTCTACCCACCACGTGCCTTGGTGCATGCTTGTCTGCATGCATGTGTGTGCACATTGAATAGTAAATGCTTAAAATAGAGGCTGAGCCCGGTGGGGGCGGGGTGCATGCCATTAATCCCAGCACTAGAAGGCAGCCTGATCTTCAGAGGGCTCCAGGACAGCCACGGCTACACAGAGAAACCCTGTCTTGAGAAACCTAAATACATAAATTTTAAAAATAGAGGCTGAAAGGTGAGAAAGCAAAGCTTTTCTAGAACCAAGACATTGGGTTAGATCTCTTCAGATTCTCCTTGAAGGGAAGCTTGGCCTTCAAGGGAACTCTTGGGTCACAAATACTTGAGACCCAAGAAGTAAAATGCTTACTCAAAAAGAACATGACTTTTAAATCAGCAAGGAGCAACGTCGGGTAGGGCCAGCTCACGTGTGTGTGCATAGAAAGGGAAGAGAATATGAACTCATCAGGGCTTTCCCTGCTGGGCCCTTGTCAGCACTGGTTTCCCTACAGGATGTTTTCCTCAGTGTTGGGTTTTTGGTTGTACAGTTAAAATGACATCTATCTCATCTGTTAATGTGCCACCTACACTCCTCTGCCTCAGCAAGTTATTAGAAGGCCACACTAGACAGTAACTGAGGTGGTGCCGCCACATCCGCCTACAAGCAGGCCAGGAGCAGGAGGGAGGGGACACAGTCATCTTGGGAGATTTCTCTTGGTCTGAAACTCACCTCTCATCTTGGTTCTGACCTACAAACTGTTGTAAAGCTGAGATAGCTGTGGGGGAAACTCCCAAATACTAGCTGCCAGCTCCTGTTGGCCTTACCCTGACTTCTTGTCACCGCGTGCATGCACTCAGACGGCCTAAGATGCACTCACACATCTCTAAGATTTCAGGTGCCTTATTAGCTGAGTGTCCTGCCTGAATCCTTCCTCTAAGTGGTTAGTCTTCATTGCCAGTTTGACTGGATTTAAAACTGACCTAAGAGCATGTCTTGAGAGGATGAACGAGAAAGGGTACCCTGGGGTGGGTGGGTGGGTGGGTGGCACCATCCCATGGGCCACAGTCAATGAAAAAAGAAAAAAGGTGATCTGCTCGAGCAGCATAAACCAGCCACGTCCTGCTGCCACCAACATGGGCTCTTCTCCTGCCATGTGCATGGAAGCCTCGGCCCTTGAGTTACTGCTTGTCACAAAAGGAAGGACTATAGAAAACAGCACCCTATTCTTCATCTCTACCACACTGAGACTTGCTTTTCGTTGAAGCCACACCCAAATGTGTCTCCATAGTGCTGTGTGTGTGTCTGTGTGTGTCTGTCCCAGGCTGGCCTCAGAACTTCCCACGTGCTGGAATTACAGCCATGTGCTGCTGTGCCTGCCTTCTTCTAAACTATGGACCCTGCTAAGAGGGGAGGGGAAGGGAAAGGTGGGGTTAGCTCTGAGGAGTTACACATGGCTGTAAGTTTCTCTTTTGCCCTGATATTTACACCCACCCCACGATTCCTTCTCTTCCTTGCTTTCTTTCTCATTATCTCTGTGTTGGTGTAGAGGGCCCTGGGCACCCTTGGCAAGTGTTTTCCCACTGAGCTACATCCCCAGCCTGCAGTCACACTTCCACTGAACAGCTCTGGCCTGAGGCCAGGTCATAACTGGATGAGGGCAAGTCTGTAAGAACCTGGGGAGAGCTGCTGCCTACCAGTGGGCTGTGCCCAGTGAAGGGAGCCCACACCACATGATCCCTTGGTGTGACAAGTGAAAGCATTCTTGGGAAAGAATCATAGGAACTGACTTTGAGACCTGCCGGATGGAGCGCTCTAGCACCCTGTTTGACACTGCTGGTGCTCTTCACCTCAGGAACAGGTGAGAAGACAGCGGCTGGACAGGTGTACAGCTTCCTCTTTTCTGGCATTGTGACTCTGGGGAAAGGAGCTACCCTTCCAAGCATCTTCCCTGCCTATTGCTAATTACCTCCTGCCCATAGGGCTGCTGGAGAATAAGGAATGAACGCGAAGGGTCAGCACGGGACCACACGCACACAGCAATGGTAGTGTTAGCCAGCTCCTAGTGTCACCGGAAACAAGACCCCAACCTTCAGAGAGGCCTGCTGACCAGTACACTCCTGCAGGTCCTTCCGCTGTGCTTGACTCTGAACAGCATTCTAGAATCAAGCCCCCAAAGATGAGTGAAGTTATGAGCAAGGCTTGACCTTCCTCAAAGTTCTGTCTCTCTAACCCTAATCTCCTTCCCTCCCTCCCTCCCCCTCCCCAATGTGAACGCCCTACTCTCAACCTTCCAAGACTCATACTGGGTGCTTTTAAACTTCTTTCTTTATTTAGACAGAAAAGACCAACTTTTCAAAAGTAAAACTGAATAAATAAATAAGTAAAGCATAGAGTGTCAGAAATTGACTCCCCTTCTCGCCCACTACCATCCCACCCCCACCCGTGTTCTTTTCCCTAAAACTTCTTCCTAAAGAAAATGATCAGGTAATAAACCCCTTTAACCCCTCCCCACACCCTTCCTACCAAATACCCAATTACCCCCAAAGCAAAGGGAGAAATCAAGAGAGAGAAAAAAAGTCCAAGGGCAACATTGTCTAAACTCCCAGAAAGAGGGTGGCAGCGCCTGGCTGGTTGGGCTGGGTGAGGCCCTGGTGGTCCTGGTACTCACATGGAGGCCAGCAGAGACTGTAAACATTTTAGGGATTCAGGGAAGGTCTTTTCCTCATGAAAGGAGGGTCTCTGTGACTGGCTGGCAGAGAGGCAGCCCTCAGGGCTCCCCCACATCCTCCTTTGAGGGGGCTCTTGGGGGAGGCAATGAGTGTTAGGGATAGGAGCCTGGGATTTGGAGATATCCTACCTCTAGCTGAGGGTGGAGGGAGAAGTGAGAGCCAGCTTCTGAGAAGCCCCTACAGTGGGGAGGAGGCTGGGGTGAGAAAGCTTGGGAGAGCGGATGCCTGGCTGCCCTCAGGGGGGCACAGCTACTCCAGGCCCACTAAGGGGAGACAAGTGCGAACGAATGGTGGGTGCAGAGGCCCGACTCCGGAGCCCTAGCAGAAGGCAGATACCCCTGGGCCTCCAAGCCTATTCCTCGCTTCCTCACAAAGGCCAAAAGGGCACTGGGGAGGAAATAGGCTCTTGGAGCCAGGGAAGCAAAACCATGGCCCTTCAGAGAGGCAAGGTGGTGGGAGTGAGCCAGGTCCTGGACCCTTAGGGCCATGAAGCAGCTTTTGCCCCAGAGTCCAATCAAGGCCCAGGGCAGATGTGCAGAGAAGGCCAGGGCCAGTCATGGGAAGAGAGTGCCCTTCCTCTGGTATCTCCAGACCTGTGAAGAAAGGAAATCTGGGTGACGCACAGGGAAGATGGCTGATACTGGTCATGGGTTCCGGGAAGGGGGCGGGTGGTGGCAGGGAGGGATGGCACCTATGATGGGGCTACTTGAGAAAGGCAGGCCATCAGAAAGGCCATGTCCCAACAGAACCATCCGCTCACCTCCCCCATCCCTCCAGCTATGAGGGCATAGAGCAGGGAGAGAGAAATGGGGAAGAAAGGGTGGAACAAAACAGAAGCTGAAGCTATTAGGAAGAAACACCAGACAGAGCTAGAGGTGAGAGCGGCAAAGGAATGAGACAAACAGGCAAGCAGAGATAACTAGAAGGAAGGAGAAGATGGTGCACGGACAAGACAGACACCTGGAGAGGGGAGCATCCGCAGAGACTGGGGTGACCCAGGAGGGGCTTAGGGATGGAGTGACACCACTCCTAGCCCTAAGGTACTGTTCTCATTCCTTTTTGGAAAGGAACAAAGGAAGCAAGAGAAAAATGCACAGACCACAAACCACAGTCACCAACCACTGTTGACCAAGCACATCCCGCGAGCTGCCCCCGGCCCTGAGCCTGGGCTGGGGGGGCGCTTCCCTCCACAGCCCCTCCCCAGATAACAAACAATTGGCTCCAAAAGACAACACGCTCGTTCCATGCAACTTACAGGGGCCCGGAGCAGGGGTCCGGGATGGGGGCTTCAGCCGACAATGGACACGGACCCTGGGCTGGGGGCCCCCAGGGTGGGGGGAGTTAAGCAGCCAGGATTGGGGGGAAAGGGGAGAAACAGAAATGTGGGTATTGTTCTTGGGTTGTGATTTTTTTCAAGGCTTGGTCCAAAGGAGATTAAACAAATCAAAAGTAGCCAGGGTTCACAGCTCTGTGCCCCAAGTCTGAATGACAGCCTCACTGGGGTGGAGGGGCCCTACTCAGTACCAGGTAGGTGCTATCCCACTTTCTCCACTAAGCCAAGCCACGCCCACTCCCATCTGTATTGTGTTCTGCCCCAGCGTCCACTGCCCTGGGAAAATCACCTGCAGTTAGGGCAACAGGACCTGAGTGTCCCCACTTCTTGGGAGACAAGGTTTCCGAGCCAAGAGGCTCTGTGACCCTCCAGTTCTCTAAAGCAGCCTCCTGGCCCCCCCAAACCTACTTCACTAATTACATCCAACCCAAAGGAAAACCAGAAAAGAGAAAGACACAGACACACAGACACTGACCAGACAAACAAGACCAGATTCTGTGGAAAACTCTGGGAGCAGACACAGGTGTAGACTTGGCTCTCCCTGGGGTGGTGTGTTTGTGTGCACACGTGCTCACGCATGGGTGTGTGTGTGTGTGCGCGTGCACGCGCGCGCATGCGTGCTTGCAGGAGACACAAATGACTTAGTAGCTGAGGGAGTGGCCCAGATCCCACTTTCTTTTGCTCAGCATCATGGTGGGTCGGTAAATGGAAGAAGGGTGTGTGTGGGGGGTCACTTAAGGGGTCTGGCCCCAGTGTGTGTAGTCTGGAGATGAGGTCACAGGACAAAGCAGCACCCACCTGAAGCCCTTAGTAGGGCCTGTTTGCATCCTTAGGCCGCTTTAGCTGGACTTTGAGGCGCTTCATGCCAATCTGGAAGCCATTCATAGCCTGGATGGCAGCCTGGGCACTGGCCGGATTGTCGAAACTCACAAAGCCTGGGGTGAGAAGGGCATAAGGCCGGCCTGGCTCCACAGCGCTGTCCAGCCGTAGCGCCAGGGCTACTTGTTTGTTTCCCAGCACCACCCTGCTCCCTCCGAGTAACTCTAAAACCTAGAGACCTGCCTGACATACAGGAGGCAGTCAGAGAGAAGTGGTTTATGATAGGTTTAATGAGTAAATCCAGTCCAGCCATTCACAATCTAGGATGTGTTTGTGTGTGTGAACATAGGATCTCATGCTACTACACGTGTGTGTGCATGTATGCGTACATGTGTGTGATGTGGACATAGGATCTTGTGCCATTGCACGTGTGTGTATGATGTGGACATAGGATCTCATGCCACTACATGTGCTCAGTGTTCTGAGCTACTTCTCTAGCCCCAAGTTTGGTTCTTAAGGAGGAAGATGAAGCTATGATGTTTTTACAAGAGCCGGGCTTGGGTGGCAACTGTATGGGCTGGTGGGTGTGTCAGAGATGGTTCTTTTGTGGTCTTGTATAATCGGGCTTTCAAATGCTGAGCTCATTGAGACCCTAAATGCCTCCGAATGTGGCAAACTTTGTTCTAAGTTAGAGTTCAAACAAAAATGTCCATGGGGTCTTTTGGATCATCATGTTCTTACCAAAACATTTGCTCTGGTTGGTGGCCCGGTCAACAAAGACTTTGGCTGAGATGACGTGACCAAAAGGGACAAACATCTGGAGGATCTCTGAGTCCGTGAACTCCTGGGGCAGGTGGTAGATGAAGATGTTGCAGCCATCAGGGCCTGGGTGGCAGCAGAGATAGAAGGGATAGCTCAGAGACTGGGAAATGCAGACTGGACCATCAGAGGTGGGGGCGGGCTGCTGCAGAGAATAGCTGCCGATCCAGGCCCCCGGCAGTGTGGGACCGGGGTCCCCATTCCTTCCATCCTCACACATAAGGCCAGAGCTGAGTTTGGCGCAGAACCATCGGGAGTACCCAAGCCCACAACATGGGTGGTTCACAGCTATCAGGACCCTGCCCCTGGCTGGCACCTTCCCGTTGTTGCTGTTGCTGTTGTTGTTGTTGCTGCTGCTGCTGCTGCTGCTGTTGCTGAGGTGGTGGTGGGGGCTGCTGGGCGACCAGGGCTGGAGGCTGCGGGAACGCAGGTGCAACCAGGCTGTAGGCTGCAGGATAGGCTGCTAGGGTAGTGAAAACAGGAAAAGCAAATGGGGTTCCCCGACCTCTCACAGCCAGCCTTGTCTCCCTCTCCAGCCCAGTCCAGTGGACTCCACAGGACTGAGCGTGTCAGGGAAGGGGCTTCCTCGAATCAAGTCCCGGGGTGCTTCCTCAAGCATCCACTCTCACAGGCATAGCTTGTCAGGAAAGCCTGAGGGCGTGGTTGGCAGAGAGCATCGAAGGAGGCTTAGGTGTATAGTTTCTAGGTCTGCTTTCCTCACGCCGTCCCACCCCCCTGCTCATGCGCAGGCCCAGGCCTGCATCCTCACCTGTGTAGTGCTGCATTCCCGCATAGGCCTGCTGGAGAGGGTCCACGGGGGCAGCAGGGCTCTGAGCTGAAGGGAGCACCACAAGCCATGAGTGGGTCTGGGATGGGACATGATGGGAACCCCACCAGCGTTCCTCTCAGCCAACAGAGCCTCGAAGGGTAGGGGTGAGGGGTGAGATGAGAAGGGGAGATGCTTATGGCAGTAGGAAAAGGGAAAGAGCCCAGTGTCCGCAGACAGGTCTATGACTGACTACGGCCAAATCGCTCTACCTCTCAGTCTCAACTGCCCTAGCCAAGAACGCGAAGAATGCCAGGTAGAGTAGCACATGATATTAATCCCAGTACTTGGAAGGCAGAGGCAGGCGGATCTTTGTGAGTTCCAAGCTAACCTAGCCTACATAATGAATTCTGGGAAAGCCTGGGCCGCACAGAGAGACCCTGTCTCAAAAACACTAAGAACCCAAGGGGCACTCCTGCCCAGGAAGAGAGCAAGAAAAGCACCTTAAGCCCTGAGGTTGGAGAGGGAAGGTGTGTCATGGCTGCCAGCATGGGAATGGTGGCCAGGATGGCTGATGGAGCAAGGTGGGCAGGCAAAGAGCCGCACCTGGGTAAGGGTGAACCCCGTTGGGATACAGAGCATCAGGGGCAGGCTGCCCTGCGGGCTGGGTGGGCACCGGGCTGTAGCCGTTGACGCCCAAGGCAGCAGGGATGGCAGAGACAGGCGTGGCAGCAATGGCAGGAGGGGTGCTGGTTCCTAGGAAGGAGAAAATGATAGCGACAGAGCAGAGACAGGCACACAGATGCAGAGAACGAGCTGGCACACTGGGGGCAGGGTGGAGCAAGCGGCCCTTCTCTGACCCCAGCACCTCTTGGACCTGGTGGCTTCCCCCCCGCTCACAGCCACCATGCTATGTGCCTGGCTGTGTTTCTCCCTAGCCCTAGCTGCTCAGCATAGGCCTTACCTGAGGATGGAGTGATAGGGGTGGCGATGAGGCCATTGCCATTGATGGCAGCCATGTGCTGCATCTGTACGGCAGCCATGGTGGCCATAGGGCTGAGGTAGGCACTGTGAGCTGCTACCAGCGCTGCCTGCTGCTGCATCAGCTGTGGGATGGGGAGAGGAGAGTAGGACCAGGCCCCCAGCACTGCTGTCCTCCCTCCCGAGCCCTGCTTCGGTGTTTTGGGGATGGAGGGGGCGGGGCATGCTTACGGCCTGGGTGTAGGCGCTGTAGGCTCCAAACTGGAGGGCAATAGGGCTGAACATGCCCAGTTGGGTAGCCACCTGCTGCATTCGGCGGAGACCTCGCTCCTTCTCTGTGTCAGCAAACTTTACCACCAGGCTGGATGAGGCACCCTGGGCATGGGCCCATGTGTCACAGGCAGAGTCAACGCCTGCTCCCTAGGGCCTCAGCACCTGGTCGTAGGCCTCTTTGGGAGCACAGCCGTCACAATGCCCAGTCCAAATGGGATCCTAATCCCACTGTCTCCCTACACTGGGTTTGTAAAAGGCTAGATAGAATTGAGGAGTGTAAAGTTAAATGCTCAGACTGGACGGGTCTGTGGGGATGAAGAGGACAGCGCCCACAGTGGATCAGCGGTGGGGGTTACTCTACCAGCTGTGCCATCCCCTGCCGAGACTCCAGCCCCACACCCCAGGTCTCGTGGAGCTCGGTGATGCCTCTCCACACTTTCATGCTAGCCTGAGCCAAATCAAATTTCAATTGGGATGTTTGCAAGGATTGTCACAGAGTCCTAGACTCTCTGAGCTGAAGGGCCCAGGGTTCAGTTCT
This sequence comes from Microtus oregoni, assembly GCF_018167655.1. Taxonomy (NCBI): domain Eukaryota; kingdom Metazoa; phylum Chordata; class Mammalia; order Rodentia; family Cricetidae; genus Microtus; species Microtus oregoni. The sequence continues at coordinate 1,520,146 of NW_024543830.1, read as the reverse complement.
ATCAGATGCTGAGTCCTCTTCCTGTCTGATGCCCACCCTGCCTCTGCTAGAGAGCTTTGAGTTGTGGGAAGCCCCACATCTTTTGGAAGCACCTAGTTAGGTTCCGGCTAGCACTCAAGTGACCCAAGGCTAACATTCAGAAGCAGCAGTATCAGTGTGTGCTGGGCAGGTGGGGCCTCTAAGCAAGGCTGACACCCCAGGGAGCGAGGTGGGGGGCAGGGGAGGGTAGAGAAGAGATGGGAGATAAGACTGAGAAACAGAGGAGGCTGGAGGAGAGTAAGAGAATTTGGACTGGAGATGAGTAGGTATAGGAGGTAATATTTAATTCATTGATTCTTTTGCAAAAACTTAAAAATAATAAATCAGAAGTCCTATCTTAAATAGAATTTTGCTCTATGCTAGGGCCTGGTGGGTGGGGAGTGGGGCTCACCGGCAGGGTCCGGCTGCTGTGAAGGGTGTTGATGGCTGCCTGGGCCTCGGCATGAGTCTGGAACTTCACGAAGGCACAGCCTGGGGTGAACGAACATTGGGGTGAAGAAGAGGGTAAATGCCTACCTCTGGGCGTACCTCACGTGAGGGCGTCCTCTGGGGTTCCGTGGACAAGGGGAGCCGTGGGAGGGCTACCTTTGCTGGTCCCATCTGGCCCCCGAAGCACAGTGCACTCGTCTATGGTCCCAAATGGTTCAAACATCTTCCGGACGTCCTCATCTGTCTGCTGCTTTCCTAGCATCCCCACAAAGAGCTTCCGGTCTTCTGGGGGCGGGGCATGGGAGGGGAGTAATGTTCAGACCCCCTGACCACTCTCCTAGCCTTTCACCTTCTATGTGTACCTGTTGCTCCTAACAAGACTTCCCCCGTCTTGGGGGACAATATCTCTAGGTGTAAAGGAGTGATAGCTGAAAATTAGAATTTAGTAATGAGCAGTACTCTCATCTCAGGTCAAGAAAGGAGGACTTGAACCTTGGCCTCATTTTTGTCATCTTTGCGAAGGGGTCAGATTTCACCTACTACCACACACTCGCCCATCCCTAACCCCAGCCTGAGACAGTTCTCCAGTACCATCAGCCTTCCTTCCTTAGGAAGGGCCACCCTTCATCTCTCTCAAACCCTGGGCCTGGGGGTAAGAGGAAAGGGGCTGAATCCAAAGTTGTAGAACCTACCTCCTCGACTCTCGCTGTCGGCCGGCTTGACCTGGATCGGCCTGTTCATCTATCGGAGAGAAAAGAAGGAAGCTGGCAGGACCTCCTTGGAACATCCAAGAGCCCTCCCCAGCTGAGATGGCCAGAGACTGACAGGAACAAAGTTGCCTCAACCCTCTAAGATGATGGGAAGGAAAGGGCAGGGTTTGTCTAGGATTCAGACCTGAAAGGATTAAAGGTACTGAGGAGAGGGGATGTGTTGGAAGATGCTCAGAGGGCGCAGCTCTGGGCTCAGGTTGGCCTCAGAAGGCCTGGGCCACCACCCATAGGTGTTGCTCTCTTAGGTGAGAAATACCGGTCCATAGGACCCAGCTCTGAAGTCAGAGCTCAGCCAAGGGCCTGGTCAACCAGAGCTGCCCCCATCTGCAAAGTGGAGCAGACAGGGGCTATCCCATGGAGAACCCCCAAGGAAGGATGAGGGAGACCCCCACAGAGGCCTAGAATTCCTTCTAACCACTGGAGGTGTGTCTGCCTCTCTGCTCCCCTACACCCCTTGACCCCAGGGGGAAGGCCCTCGGGCAGCACAAAGGGAGCAGATGCCCAGTCTCCGTGGCAACGGGAGAATGCGCACCATGGCAACCGCCCACTCAGCCTGATTTATCCGTCCCCGTCGCCCTAGCGACCGTGGTGATGTCATCACTTCTGCTTCTCCACACACACCCAAAGAAGGACTGGAGGGGGGGTGGGAACAGGGTATGCTGGGGGTGGAGGATTGGGGAGGGGTTGGGAGGTGGGGGAGGGGCCCAGGAAAGCTTCCTGGTCCTGGAGGGAGGGAGGTGAGTGGAGTGAGCCCTGCAGGGACCACACTGCTCAGTCTCCTGCTTTCTCCTCCAGAACCAATCCATGGTCAGAAGAGCTGAGAAAGCGCTGACGGAGCGGAGGCTCTGTGCTCCCTTTAATCTTCCCTGGCTCCCTGGTACCCCAGAGCGCTACCTTCTCCCCGACACCCACAGTACCACCCTTTGTTCAGTGCGGGTAGAAAAATTCCTACTTCTATTCCCCGTGTCTTGTTTGGTGAGTGGACTTGGGAAACTCCCACAGGTTGATTTCCTTAACCAAGGTCGCGAGCGTGGTAGCTGCTGGGAAGCGAAAGCGTTCAGGATTCAGCGCTGAATTTCTGTCACTAGTGAGGACTTTGACTGCTAGGGTCACACCCGGTACCCTCACTCATGTGGTGGTGGGACAGTCTTAACTCCAGAGACCGACAGTCTGCTAAGAGTGAGGCTAAGGGTAGGCTAACGAAAATCATTTAACGAGGAGACCTAGATCCTAGGAGGCTTGCCTTTCGCTAGGAGCCATGGCTAAGTCATTTCTCTCCCCTGGGCTTCAACTTCCTCAAGAAGACAGACCAGGCATTCTGTAGCCAGGTGCTCCTTACCTTTGGTCCTCTAGCATTTGGAGACCTTGAGTGATTGGAATTAACAAGGAGAAATACAAAAATACAGCTCCTGGCTGGACTCTGCCAGCCAGGTGTTCAGATCAAACCTAAGACTCATCTTCAATGATATTCCTGCCCCAGCCTCCCTCCCCCAAATCTCTGGGTCTATGAGCAGCTGGTGGGGGGTGGGAGGGTCACAATCTCATAAATCCTCCTGCCAATCTGCCCTCCCCCCCCCAGATTTTACCTCCTACCAATCTGGGATTATCCCATCTGAGACTCAATCTCCTCAGGAGAGAGAAAGAGAGAGAGAGAGAGAGAGAGAGAGAGAGAGAACACATATAGGGGAGGTCTGTGGGCTAGAGACTTATGGTCAGTTACCTCTTCTGTACTGTAACCAAAACAGGAGATTCTCTCCCAGGCCCCACAGCAGCTACTTCACATCCCCCCTCAAGATGTGGAGACAGTCCAGTCAGGGCCACAGCATGGACATTCTTACGATTGGTACTAGGCCCTTTCCGACAAGTCTCCAGGGAAGTTGCTGTTCTCTCAGAGATTGAGAACCTGGGAGAGGAATGATGTCGTGCCTGCCCAGGCTTCCAGCACGAAAATAGCACGTCAGTAAATACCCATGGCTGGTGTCCATCCTCGCAGAGATTACCCCGCAGACCACAGTGTGGACAACCCCCCCACAACACCCTCACAGAGCACTCCCAATGCACATTCCCAGTCCCACTCCTTCCTGGCCTGGCACTTCCTGCGGGAAGCTCAGTTTTGTTAGCTTGCCTGGGCACACCTGCCCCCTCCCCTGAGTCCAGCTGCGCTGTGTTTACTCGGCAACCAGGCAGGCGCCTTTCCCTAGTTACCACCCACCAGGTGATAAGCCCTCCCAAGGGCCTCCCAAAGAAAAAGGGGCTATTGACACTCCAGCCAAGGTGCTCTGAGCTGCTTTTCCTAACAGAAGCACTGTTCAGTCCATCCCTCTCATAAACAGTCAAGTTCCCACCTCCAAAAAGAGCTCGCTCTTCCTCAAAATCTAATTGTCTTGAGGGTGCAGACCAGGAGCCCTGCCACTCTGGGCTCCACAGTTCCTGGTGCCCTGAGCCCACCCTCCCGGCCTCAAGCTGATGGGAATGCCTACATCTCCAGAGTGGGAGTTTGATCCAGAACCGACAGGAAAGAATCAGCCAGGCAGAGGCAACCCACAAGCAACTTCCAAGAGGCCACACCCTGCTCAGAATGGATCCAGAAACCTGGGACAGAGCCACCCTGGGAACTCTTCCTGGAGAGAAGAGAGAACAGGACTCAACAGCCACAGACGTGCCTGAAACATCTCAATATGGTAGTGCCTTCTAGATTCTGGGCGACGAAGACGGGGAGCAGGAAGCAGGTTAAAGTGTCCTCGTTAAAATAGACTTTGCAGGAGGACTTGGAGACAGGAACAAAAAGTTACTAACAGAACTGTGTATTGTCTGACACCATGTACACACACACACACACACACACACACACACACACACACACACCTGATGGGGCAAATGGCAGGATGAGTTTTCTCCAGGTGTCTGTTCCCTTGACTGCCCCGTGCCAGCTTTCTCAACCCCTTAGCATGTGATTCTCCTGGAAGAACCGAACCCCTCATTTCCTATTAGAAACTCTATCAGTCCCTCTGGATTCTGTCAACTGTGGCAAAGGCCACCGTGGGAACTTCGTGTCACCTGGGAGGTCTGGAGCAAAGCGAGAGGAGCATTCTTGGCAGGGGCCTTCACCCACTCCCATGCCCAGCCCACTGTGATTTCAGGAAAGGCAGGGGGTGTCTTATCCAAGACAGAGTTTTGCTTGAGCTTCAGAGGCAATGGGAGGGGACCAGATACAGGGGAGCTATCCCTAGCTGGTACTCTGCCTTTGGGGCACCTGCCTGGCCCAAACTGTGTCATTCATCCAAGTCCCTTCTCTGGCCTTTTTTGGGCTCCTTCCGCGACCCTCCAGTTCCTGCAGGAGCTCTGAAATGAGGAACAGGAAACTCACAGCAGTGGAGGTAAAAACTGATTTGTGGGGGCCCTCCAGAGAGGAAAAGAAGGGAAAGTTGGAACTCAGCAGTTCGCATGTACCCCTCACCTGGCCTTTAAGGTGCTCATTTGCACATGCGTATGAACATGCTCTCTCTCTCTCTCTCTCTCTCTCTCTCTCTCTCTCTCTCTCTCTCTCTCTCGATCCCTTGGCCTGCTGGCTAGCATGCACCTAGCATGAACCAACCCTCCACTCTGGGCAGTGGCAGTTCCTGTTGGTTGGGATAAAATGGTGGGGAGGGCTAGAGGTGACCTCCAGAGAGTTTGAAGTCAGGGGAGGAGTAGTTCTATTTTCTATATCCCCACCCCATCTGTTTTGTTTTCTTTCAGGATGGTCAGTCAGTACCATGTTCTGTCCCACGTGGGGAAGGCGTGGAGGCTATGACAGATATGTCTCCAACCCCCAGACAGTGCTGAGCCAAGGTTTGCCGTGGGCAATGAGGCTTCAGGAAAGGCTACCTGGTACAGTCTGAGAGCCAAGAGAAGCAGAGAGACGGGCAAAGGGGCTTGGGGAGGAGGGGAAGCTTCTAGAGGTTACCAGCCCAGGCTGGTAGGAGGCTGGCTCAAGAGACAAAGAAATGTAACTTTGCAAGAGGGAAGCCACCTCAGAGTCACCTCTGCTTCCCCATCCTCCCAGGGCACTTGGTCTTTCAAGCTCACAGCAGCTCTCCCCTTGCCTGCTGTCCCCAAACTCATTTGTCCGCCTCAGACCCTGCTCCACTTTGATGCCCTGTGGCTCTGTTTGGATTTCTTCCTGGGAGACAGGAAGGGAGCCTGCGTGGTCTCAGAAGCCCAGCTGCCTGTTCTCAGGGAAGCACCCCTCCCCCCCTCACAGCCACCCAGCCTGCCTTATCCAGTACCACAAAAGAGTGCCTGGGCATCTCGCGCTCCCTCTGACACAGGTGTCCAGTCTACTGTGCAAGCCTCCCATTCAGCTAGGTCCTCCCTCTAGCGTGGCCTGGGGACAGAATGAGGAGTGGGGGAGGGGCGGCACGCACCCCTCAGAAAAGGTCCCATCTACTCCAGGAATCCTTCTTTTCCACACATCTACAGAAGGGAAGGATGCTAGAAGGGTTTCCCACTGAGGACAAGAGGTGGAAAACAGCTCAGTGTCCTGGGAGGGCTGTGGGTGCCCTGCCACTCTTGAGACTCTTCTCAGCCCCCTGACCCTGCAGAGCGCAGAACTCACCCCTGGGAGAGTCTTCTGTTCGTGCAGGGCACTCTGGGCCTTCAGGGCTGAATCGCGGGCACAGTATGTCAGGAAGGCACATCCTGAGGAGACACAGGTGGAGAGGCAGGGTTGGGGTGAGTCCCCAGTTTCCCCTTCCTAGGGTTTCCCCAGGAGACTGAGGATGGGGAAGGCGTTTCCCCTTCTTGCCATCTCTGCCAGCTGGGTTGGGGAGGCATCCCAGAGGGATAAAAATTATACCCTTTTTCTGGAGCAGAGACCTGAGGTGAGGGACACAGGAGGGAGAGCATTTGATGTGTTGAGAGATGGGACTGGGTCAGGAAGAGCTGTGATTTCCAAGCAGGTAGGGCAATGTGGGGCGCTCTCTCTCTCTCTCTCTCTCTCTCTCTCTCTCTCTCTCTCTCTTCTCTCTCTCCCTCTCCCCCTTTCTCCTCCTTTTTCCTCTCTCTCCCCTTCTTCCCTCCATCTTGGTCATCATCACCCTCTCCTCTTCCATTTCCCCTACTTCTCAGGTCTCCTAGACTCCACCAGAGGCAGGTGCAGGCTGTGCATGGAGAAGGAAGAGGAAAAGCAGCAGCCGGAAGTGCTTTTTCTGAGCCCAGAGAGCGGGGAGGTGGTGTGGCCAGGGTTCCCAGCATATCTGGAGCTCTCCAAGTGCTGATCCCAGGCCAGCCCAGTTTAGCAGTGCAGCTCTTGGAGAGCCCTGAGGAGCATTTTCCTAGTAACTTCCTAAGTCCTACAAACCTTGTCCAGTCTCTCTTCCCCATGTCCCTCTCCTCTGCTCGTCACTTTCGTCCTGGGCTGCCCTGGCTTGGCTGTACCCTACTCTTTCTAGGTTGAACACCTGGCCGGCCGTTCCAACATCATCTGGGGCTACTCACATTGTCAATATTGGTCCTCTCTCCTCAAACTTGTCCCTCTGGTCCTTCTGGAGTTTCTCCCATGCCATCAGCACCCTTCTCCATCTCTAAGTACAGTTCTCCTTAGTTTTCCACCCCAAAGTCCCTGTCACTCAACTGAGTTCTCATTCAACTCCTCCATCCAGTCCCCAGCCCCTGAACTCTGCTTCCAAATCATTCCTTCCCAGCCATTCCATCCCTCCGGTTTCCTCCATCCTTGCTGCCTCCTCTCCAGCTTGGCCTGACCCCTCACCCTTGTGCAGCCCGGTGTACTTGTCCTTGATGACAGTCAGCTCGAAGATCCGACCAAACTGCTCGAAGATGGGCTTCAGGTCCTTTTCCTCCAGATGCCTCGGGATCTGCCCCACAAACAGCTTGATGGCATCCGGCTCCTTCATTGGGGCGGCCCAGGAGGAGGGGCCAGGGGGGAGCAGGGAGAGGCCCAAAGACAAGGGAAGCTGCCCAACAAGGAGGCAGGTGGTGGGGCCCAGGGGCCCAGCAGGGCCGGCTTTCCCTTTGGCCCCCAACCACAGTGCTGATCAGAGGAGGGCTCTTCACACAAAGGAGGCCTGGGGAGTTGAGGGCTAGGGGTCAGGGGTCTAGGCAGATACTGTCAGGCCACCAGGGGGCATAGCCCAAACAAATGATCTCCCTCCCAGATCTGGCAAATATCCCAGGATGGGGGGTCAGGGCAGCTAAGCCCTGGGGCGTTTGGGTCGGAACAGGAGTGCTGGAGCGCAGAGGGCAGGAGTAAAGGCACAAATGCCACAAGAGAGGAGGAAAGAGTAAGAGGAGGGCGATCGGAAGGAGGCTGAGAGGCTAGGGGCCTGATATGGTTGCCAGCGGCGTCATGAGGGGTCCCTGCTCCTGATGTGGGGGAGGTGACTCTCTCGTTGGCTTCCTAGGGAGGACACCTCCCTTGTGGCTGATCCTTCTGCTGGGTCCGAAGATCCCTGATGCCAAATACTTGATCTCTGATGGCGGCAGGGTTCCGGGGGTCCCTTCTGCCCTGCCCCCTTCAGGTTCTCCCTCGACCCCCCTCCCACCCCCACCCTGGATGGTCCCCCAGCCTGGACCGCTGCCGGCTACTTCCGACACTAGGGCTGCCTTCTTTCCCAGTCACCTGGGTCCCGGAGCTCTGCTCTCCGGCCGTGCTCTCCTCAACAAAAACCTCCCCCCCCCTCCCCACTCTCCTCCCCACTCCCACCTCCTTTCCCCTGACATCAGTGATGTCAGTCTCAGGGGTAGAATACAAATTCTCTACTCTGGAGAGAGACGCACAACCCAGGCAAGAGCCACTCCCTCTTTCTATCTCTATCCTCCCTGACTCCCTTTCCACCCTAGAAGAGCAGCTGGTCTTGTTAACAACCCTTCCCCCATTTTACTCCCCAATCAGGAATTGGGCAATACACTACGATGGAGAATTTATAGAGGAGCCCTAAGGTGGGGTCCATTGTTCCGGGGGCTGGAGCTGTCCCCGGTGCTGGAAGAGGAAGAGAAGACCCAGGGGATGGAAGCTGGGGGTGGGGAGCAGAGGGGAGTCTGGTGTTTGGGGAGCCTGAGAATGAGGAATCAAGGAAGAGAAACGGAGGAGAACAGGCAGCAGGTTGAGGGGCAGAAAGGGAGGTGTAGATGAAGAAGCAGTCACAGGGTTAGGGGGGAAAGAGCAAAAGTGAGGCAGAGAGGAAAATGCAAAGGGTGTGGGGAAAGAGAGCTAGTGGAAGTGAGTGCAGAAAGAGGGCTGCATAATTTTCCCCGAAAAGAAAGCAAGGGGAACTATAGCAGTCTGGCATTTGGAGACACCCCCTTCTCTCTGGGGGGTTTGTGTGTATAAGTGTATGGGCAGGGAGCCCAGCTGCTGGCAGCCCTCACTTGGAAGAAGTCTCTTGAAGACCAAGATTCCCTTTAATTCGGCATCCCACTGCTCAGAGTCTGGTGTGGTGTCTTGCTCATACATAGTAGGTGCTTAACAAACACTTCATGCAAAGAACCTGTGATGTGGAGAGTCCTGATTCCTTCTATGGGAACACGCACAGCTGCCAGGCTCCCTTGGGGGCCAATACCCAGTTACTCCTTCCTTTGCTTGGCGGCAGATGAGAGGAGCCAAAAAACGTATTTAGGGACCATTATTCCCCTCCGCCCCCAAATGAAACCAATTATACTTCAAAACCTGATCATGTGTTCCATGACCCAGAGGAAGGTTGGCCCTCTCTGTTCAAGCACGGTGCCTGCTCAGTACAGGGTGGGTCTGGGGACATCAGCTCTCAGTGGTAGCGGTCCAGGCTCACCATCCCCACTTCACTGGCAGCTTCTGTAGACCTCCCTGCTTCCTGCTCTTCTTACTCTATTCCTCTACCCAGGGTGGAGCTGATGTCTCTAGAGTGCTGTGGGTGTCTCTGAGACTCCCAGATGCACCCCGGAGGCTTCCGTTCCTGAGTTATCACAACAAGAAGATTCTTCTTGCCGGGCGGTGGTGGCGCACGCCGTTAATCCCAGCACTTGAGAGGCAGAGGTAGGCGGATCTCTGTGAGTTCGAGACCAGCCTGGTCTACAAGAGCTAGTTCCAGGACAGGCTCCAAAACCACAGAGAAACCCTGTCTCGAAAAACCAAAAAAAAAAAAAAAAAAAAAAAAAAAAAAAAAAAAAAAAGATTCTTCTTCTGAATCTGAAATAGCAGAACCATGTCTTAGGCATTGTTCCAAACGTGTGAGGTTCCTAACTTGTTAAACACACCGCCCTATATGATATGGATGAAGAAACCAAGGCACAGAGTGGTTGAATAACTTGCCCAAAGTCACACAGCTGGAAACACATCCAGCTGAGACTCCAGCCTGGGTAGGCTGGGTCCCACACCTAGAATTCCATGTGGGAATGCAGTGATGTGAACCTGGCTGGCTGTCTTTCCCTCTGTGCCCCTGAAGCACTGCATGAGAGTCCCTGGTGACCTTCCTCCTGCTCCCCCATTCCTTGGTGACCATGTCCACCTCCTTTAACCTGGGTTTCTATGGCCTGAAGCTACTACATTCCGGCAGGTGTGTATGTTGAGTGTCTGTGTGGAGACTTGATCACACTTCACCATATAGATAGATGTGCAGGTCCTCCTGACAGGGTGCCCTAAAATGAAACAAGACGGTGAGGGTAATGGGGACTCTATGATGAGTGGCCAGGAGAAGCCATGGCAGTGCCAGCAGACCAGGAAGTGGGAAGCTCTTTCTCCACAGTAACTTTCCATTCACCGGCCCCACCCCCACTTCTCCTTTCTTGCCTTTCTAATCCGATCTTGGCATTTGTGGAGATGTTAAACAGATCACGCCCTGCTAACATGGGGGACCCAGTGGATGGGCCCACTGATCTCATTACTGTGTGTCTTCTCAGCTGGTCTGCCTCCCTGCTGCTCATTCAGGCTTGGGCCTAATCATCTTAATTGAAATATTAAACATCGACAAAAATGAATTTCAATGAACCCTTCTGGCTCCTCCTCCCGAGCAGTAACTGGGAGACAGCTGCAGACGGCAAAGGGTCTCAATCCTTTGCTCAGTGTCCAGTCCAGATTGGTGCTGTCAATCAGACTCCCCAAGATGAGTGGCTGTGGGCACAATCTCTGAAGTTCTTTCAGTCTTGGGGGGATGGGAGCTCTGTGAGGTAAAGACTAAGGGGGAGCCCCAGGAGCAGAGGATTTTCTCTGCCCACCATCCACAAGCTAGCTAGCTCCTCCTCAGTCAAAGCTAAGCTGCCATGTATGAGAAGATTTCTGCCTTTAAGGTGCTGGAGAGATGGTCACTGGCTGCTCTTTCTGAGGCCCCAGACTCAATTCCCATCACCTATATTATGACTGACAACCGTCTGTAGCCCCAGGTTCGGTTCCCATCACCTATATCATGACTAACAACCATCTGTAGCCCCAGTTCCAGGCCATCTGATGCCCTCTTCTAGCCTCTGCAGCAATACATGCACATAGTACCCAAACATACAAGTAAAACATACAAGTAAAACGTCTATATACATAAAAATAATTTTTTAAATGGGGACAAAAGTGGTGTCACATGCCTATAAGCCCACACTGGGAGGCAGAGGCAGGCCGATCTTTGTGAGATCAAGGCCAGCTTGGTCTATATAGCAAGCTACATGACAGCCAGAGTTACACCGAGAGAGCCTGTCTCAACTACTCCCAAGAAAGCTGCTAACTTTAAAATTTTATTTACTTCCTATTTATTATTATTGTATTATTTGATTATTGAGGTGTGTGTGTCATGGCTTGCATGCAGAGGTCAGAAGGCAACTCTGTGGAGTCCCCTTTCCTCCTCTAAACATTTTAAATTACATTATCAATTTGTATTTGTCTTCGTGGGTGCACACACATGCACACATGTTACAATACATGTGTGAAGAGCAAAGAACGGCTTTTAAGGGTGGAGCCTCTACTTCCACCTTAATGTGAGTTCTGGGGAATCAAACGCAGGTCTTTAGGTTTGTGTGGCAAGTGTTTTAAGCATTGATCACATTGCTGACCTGTTTGTTTATTGATTTGAGACAGATTTTCTCTATGTGGCCCTGGCTATCCTGGAACTCTGATGGAGGAAGGTCATTGGTTAAGTAATAAAGAAACTGCTTGGCCTCATAGGTTAAAACATAGGTGGGAGGAGTAAACAGAACAGAATGCTGGGAGGAAGAGGAAGTGAGCTCAGACTCGACAGCTCTCCTCTCAGGGGCAGACGCCTGAGAGAGACGCCATGCTCCCCTCTCCCGGGCGGACATGAGAGCTCTGCTCTCTGAGGCACACGCGATGAAGCTCTGACCCAGGATGGACGTAGGCTAGAATCTCCCTGGTAAGCCACCTCGTGGGCTACACAGATTATTAGAAATGGGCTAATCCAGGTGTGAGAGTTAGCCGAGAAGAGGCTAGATATAGTGGGCAAGTAGTGTTTAAAGAATACAATTTGTGTGTTGTTATTTCGGGGCATAAGCTAGCCAGGCGGCCGGGGTGCTGGGGACGCAGCCCTGCCGCTCCTATTACAACAGAACTCTCTACATAGACCAGCTAGTCTCAAACTCACAGAGACCGTCTTGCCTCTGCCTCTGGAGTGCTGGGATTAAAGGTGTGCACCACCATGTCTGGCTCATTTACTGACTTTTTACAAATTATCGATTTATTTGAGACAGGGTCTTCTGTATCACAAACTGGCCCGAACCTCGCTATGTAGCACAGAGTGAATTTCTGATCTTCCAGCCTCCATTTCCCAAGATTGCATCCATTTCGGGAAACTACATGTAAAAATAATTTTATTGCCGGGCAGTGGTAGTACATGCTTTTAATCCCAGCATTTAGGAGGCAGAGGCAGGCAGATCTCTGTGAGTCTGAGGCCAACCTGGCTACAGAGCGAATTCCAGGACAGGCTCCAAAAAGCTAAAGAGAAACCCTATCTTGAAAAACCAGAAAATAAATAGTCAGGCAGTGGTGGTGCACACCTTTAATCCCAGCACTTGGGAGGCAGAGGCAAGCAGATCTCTGAGTTCAAGGCCAGCTTGGTCTACATAGCGAGGTCCAAGGTAGCTGGGACTATACAGAGAAACCCTGCCTTGAAAAAGCAAAAGAAAAATAAATAAATAATAATGGAGCTAGGAGATGTGGTTTATGCCTTTAATCCCAGGATTTGGGAAGCAGATATAAGCAACTCTCTGAGTTTATGACCAGCCTGGTCTACGTGTTGAGTTCCAGGTCAGCTAGGGCTACAGTGAGACCCTGTCTTGTTTTTTAAATCATTTTATGGGGCTAGGGAGGTGGCTCAGAGGTAGAGTACTTGCTACAGAAGTATGAGGGCCTGAGTCCAAGTCCTTAGCACCCACATAAAATGTTGGATGCATTGTTGAGTCCAAATCCCCTCACTGGGCAGTCAGGGAATGTGGATTCCTGCTTCTCTGGGCTGTCGTGGGTGGCCTGGCCAGCCAGTGAGCTCTAAGTTCAGTGAAAGGAAGATGGTGAGTGATTAACAATGGGCAATGGCCACTTGGTTTCACACATGTGTACAACAGACATACACATACACAAAGACAGCTTATTTAACCTACTTTATTCAAAATACCATTTTGACAAGCAGTACATGTAAAGTTATTGAGATGATAGTTTATATTATTTTCTTCCATAAAGCCTTCAAGATCCAAAGTGTATTTTAAATTTCTGGCTTATCTAACACAGCCACATCTCAAAGATTCAAGAACTGAGAGGCTGTGACGGCCACACTACCTACAAGTCTGCGGATTTCACTGTGACCGCTCCCTCTATGGGATAGGAGGAAGTTGGCCTCAGCTTATAGAAACTATCACCCTTGGGTAACCTCTGCTCTTGCTGGGAAAACATCACTTCCGACAGATGGCAGCTTATCTCCCTCTCACCATTAACTCTCTCTCCTAAAAAAACGGATAAACAACTCAAATGATTGCTAACCCAGATGGGCTCCTAGGAGAACGCTTATAGCCACTGACTGGCCCACCTGCATCTGCTGTTCTCTCGGAAATGTAGAGGTGAGCAGATCGCAGGGAGATCCCTCCATGGCCAGACATTCAGCTTGTTTCTCACGCTATGTCTTTGCTCTGGGGAGCAGTGTTCACAAGTCCCAGACTCTTTTGGGATTCTGTCTCCTGCCTCTCAGAAGGTCTCTGCTGGGTGCCATTTCTGTGAGCAAGGGAAACTGGTGTGCACATGTGTGTGTGTGTGTGTGTGGTCTGTATGTGTGTGTGTGTGTGGTCTGTATGTGTGTGTGTGGTGTGTGTGTGTGTGGTCTGTATGTGTGTGTATGTTGTCAGGCAGCTATTTTGAGAGCTGAGGTTCTGTGTTTCACTTACCCTTTTTTTTTTTTTTTTTTTGATTTTTCAAGACAGGGTTTCTCCGTAGCTTTTTGGTTCCTGTCCTGGAACTAGCTCTTGTAGCCTGCCTCTGCCTCCCAAGTGCTGGGATTAAAGGCGTGCGCCACCACCGCCCGGCTTTGCTTACCCTTCTTAATTAGATACTAAAAGAACAAATCTTGCAGTCAGTTCATTCCCTTTCCCTTCCCTTATTCAGTCGAGAGAGAAATAATTTACAATTTATGAGGAGCCTAGGGTGAAGAGAAAATTGATCTACCTGAGAAAGTCATTACAAAAAGGGAAATTCTGCCAGAGCGCTGGCTAGGTCCAGCATTCTGAGTTTGAAAATGTTCTTGTCTTTGCAGAGATTGGCTCCCTCCACGCTCTGGGGTGCTTTCGTATTTTAGGAACCCAGACTTCCAATATCTAGTGTCTGTCTATGGAACAGATGGAGTGCTTGGCTTCTGGGCCAGTAGGAAGGGAAGAAGCCTAGATTTTTCTACGCAAGCACAGTCTGCCCAAGCTGGGGGCTGGATTCTGAAAGACTGCTCTGAACCTCTTTTGTGGTTTGTTCTAGCTAAGTAAATGCAGTATTTGAAGTCGAGTGGGGTCAAGAAGAAAGGCGCATTTCAGATACAATTCAACTCAGAAATCAGTCTTTAAGTCTGGGAAAAGTGATCCCTTGGGCACCCCAAGTCCAAGTTCATTCTGCTGAAGAGTAGCCTCCACCTTGCTTCAGTCAGTAGGATTCTGTCTTCAGAGCCAGGAAAGGATAGGACTTATAGAGGGGCGGGGTCAGGGGCGGGGCTGACAGCGGGGCGGGGCTTCGTTTCTCCGCGGCCCGTCGCCTAGACAACCTCCTGCGGCTAGATGGAGACGTTTCAACAACGCTTCTTTGGGGAGCCGGAGCCGGTATCACTGAGCCCAGAGCAATTAGAGCAGTTGCGAGATTTCAAGGTGCGTCTACCTGTTTTGATCAAAGTGAGGCTCCTCAGGACAAAGGTCCCTCGAAGGAGAACCCCGGGAAGAGCAGAGCAGGGTCTGTTTCTGGAGATAAACGCCCGAGGACTATGGAGCGTCCCTGAGCCCAATCCACCGGGTATGAAAGCGCAGGAAGAACCAAGTAGGGGTCTGGCCAAGTAAAGAATTGACAGGAAGTGTAGCTCAGTTGGTGGGAGCTAGCATGCTGGCCTAGCCTGCACCAACCTCTGGGTCCCAATCCTCTCTACCCGACGCCCCACACCCACCACACACACCAGCACTGCGGTAGAGGCAGAGAATTTCAAGGCCAGCTTCATCACGGTCCAGAACAGCCCAGGCACTACGAAACTCTCTGCCTTTAGAGAAAAGAAATGCGGCTGCCTCAAAGGAAAATCTGAAAACTGCTCCGGGTTTCAAACACTCCAGGAAAAGACCTGGCTTGTCCCCCCTCTTCATACCTCTTTCTAGGCTTGAAACCTGGATCTCTCTCCCCAGACCTTTGACTCTTGGTTGTTGCTCCTCAGATCCAGACTCGCATCGCAAATGAAAAGTACTTGAGGACCCACAAAGAGGTGTCGCTGCTCATTAGCGGCTTCTTCAGGTAGGCGGGTTGACAGGTCGTCCAGAGAGAGCTAGTAAGGGTTTTCCCAGATCTCGCCGGGAATGCGCGCTCTCGTCTTCCTTCAGACATTCTAACAGCTGCCCTCGGGGAGAATCTTCAGTTCGAGGCCAGCCTGAGTTGCATAGTGAGACTCAGGAAAAACAAAACAGCAAAACTGCCCCCCTCCTACTTTTTTAAAACAGAGTCTTATATAGCCAAGGGTGGTCTTGAACTCAAATTCCTTATGTAGCATAGGCTAGCCTTGAACTTGTGATGGTCCTCCTACCTGCACCCTCCCAGGTGTTGGAATTACACAAACGCACCAGTTCGGCCTAGTTTGGAATTCAAGGCTAGTCTGATGACAGAGTGAAACCCTCTCTTTAAAAAGCTAAAAATTAATAGAGAAACAAATAGAACTCCCATTTCCCAGTGTGTCCTAGGGCATGTTTCTTCAGTGCACTCCATCAGAATAGTAAAATCTCAGAACCAGAATGGCCAAGTGGTGGTGGCACTGGACCTAAGACACTGGATATGGCACACACCTTTAGCTACAGCACATGGGAGGCAGAGTCAGCTGGGTCTCTGTGAGTTCAAGGCTAGCCTGGTCTACGGAGAGAGTTCCAACCATGGCTACATAGTGAGACCCTGTCTTGAAATAATCTCCTAATGAGATAACAGGAAAAGAACTGGAGAAACGCGACACGGATGGAGACCAGAGCACTAGCTCGAGTTTTGTTTGCTACCGCCAGGTCAGCGCGGTTGAAATAACCCTGGTGTCCATTTCTAGACTCTGCTGTTTCCCTATGTCAGCAGCCGTCAAACTGTTGTAACGGTGTCGTCAGTCTCTGATTTATGTTATTAGCCCAGTGTTCGAAGCTAGTGGTACCTTGTGTGTCTCCACAGTATCCATACTGTGAGGGCGTCTTGGTAACATTTGCTCACCCGCCCTCCCAGCCCCGGAGCAACTCTATAAAAGAAAATTTATGACAGAGCTTAATTTTGTAGTCCTGGCTGTCACTCTGTAGACCAGGCTGGCCTCGAACTCACAGAGATCCGCCTGCCTCTGCCTCCCGAATGCTGGGATTAAAGGCGTGCCATCATGCCCAGCCCATTATTATTTTTTTAAGCCATCTAATGGGGGCAGGAGAGATGACTCAGTTAAGTCCACCTGCTGCTCTTACAGAGGACCTCGGTTCAGTTCCCGGTACCCACATGGCGGCTAACGGCCTGTAACTCCAGTTCTAGGGGATCTGACAACTTCGGATGCCACAGGCATCAGGCATGCATGTAGTACATTTACAAAAATGCAAAAAAGGCACACATAAAATAAAAATGAATCTGAAAATAAATAAAAGACAGTTTACATTATTGTTTCCATTTTGCAAATGAGACAAGTTAAGCTCGGAGACGGGAAGTGTACTTCTTTCTCAGGCTTCCGACCAAAGAGCCAAGTGTTCCAGCCCCTGGCTCTCTCCACCATATGGTGCTGTCTGCTTGGGTGCACGCGGGACCCCCCACAGCAGAACACTCACTTGGCCATGCCTGAAGCCCTGGTTCAAGCCCCAGAAACCACCAGGTTTTCCAAGTCCCTTTTGCTTTTCCTTGGATCTCACTAGTCTTCATATTTTGGCCATTTCTCGGAGGAGTTTCAGAGTCACACAACAGGTAGGAAAGGAGTTAGTGAACACTGAGATCTCGTCTCTTTGAAGAACAGATCCATTGCGGCCAGGGCAGATAATATCATGATGCAAGTCAGGTGTGCTAATGCAGACTTTTTATTCCAGCACTTAGAAGGCAGAGAAAGCAGATCTCTGTGAGTTCAAGGCCCATTTGGTCTACATTGTGAGTTCCAGATCAGCCATGTCTACATACTTAGAATCTGTCTTTTAAAAAATCTATATATCTATCTGTATTTCTATCTCTCTCCTGATATATGTATATATATATGTGTGTGTGTGTGTGTGTCATCTGCCAGTGCCAGATGTGGGGATCATACTTACATTTTTATTCTAAAGGGACCCGTTACTTATTACTATGATGACTTCACACAAAGTCTCACAATACCGGCCAGGCTGGCCTCAGTCTCCCAGGTGGTGGCCTGAGTTATGCTGCTGGTTTCTAATGGCACAAATCCTTGCCACTCTGTGCCCTCCTCCTTCTACTCGATCTTGTCTCCATTCTGTGATTGTGTGAGTCCAACACATATTCCCGTTCCCCTTTTCACAGTGCCAGCAACCCACTGCCTCGTGCTAAGCGCATGCCCCCCCACCCTGCCCCCACCTTCCATCAGGAGTCCTTCACTTCTGCACTACGCTGGGCAGTGGGTTGCCTGGCACTGTGAAGTAGACAGAGTAGATACAACCCAGCTGCCAACCTCAGGGCAGTCACACCACAGTGCTGTTTGCATCTCTGGTTCTTGCTGTTTCCCTGGACTAGGAACGTCTTGTCTTAGGGTTTTCTATTATTATGAAGAGACACTATGACCACGGCAGCTTCGGTGGGGGTTTTTTGTTTTGTTTTGTTTTTTGCTTTTTTCAGGATAGAGTTTCTTTCTGTAGCTTTTTGGGAGCCTGTTCTGGAACTCACTCTGTAGACCAGGCTGGCCTCGAACTCAGAGAAATCCCCCTGCCTCTGCCTCCCAAGAGCTGGAATTAAAGGCGTGCGCCACCACCACCTGGCGACCATGACAACTCTTTTTTTAAATTAATTAATTAATTTATTATGTATACAATATTCTGTCTGTATGCCTGAAGGCCAGAAGAGGGCGCCAGACCTCTTTACAGATGGTTGTGAGCCACCATGTGGTTGCTGGGAATTGAACTCAGGACCTTTGGAAGAGCAGGCAATGCTCTTAACCACTGAGCCATCTCTCCAGCCCCCCATGACAACTCTTATAAAGGAAAACATTTAACTGGGGATGGCTCACAGTTTCAGAGGTTCGGTCCATTATCATGACAGGAATCCTGACAGCATGCAGACAGACATAGTGTTAGAGAAGAAGCTGAGAGTTCTGGATCTGCGGGAAGGAAGAGACTGAGACTCACTTGGCCTTGCTTGAGCTTCTAAAACCTCAAGGCCACACCTGCTAATAGTGCCACTCCCTATGGGCCTATGGGAGCCGTTTCTATTCACACCACCACACCATTCTTTCAAAGCACTGTTTAATAGTCTTTTAGTAACCACTTGAGGCTCCTTGGCCTTTTAGGAAGCTTACCTTTTGTTTGTCAGGTCTTCCAGGAAGGCCTGTATTTTTCACTCACCCGAGTACACGCACTTGTGTGTATGTATGTGTGTGTGTTTGTGTATGGTGTGTGTATGTGGTACGTATGTGTGTGGTATGTGTGTGTGTGGTGTGTATGGTGTGTGTTTGTGTGTGGTGTGTTTGTGTGTGTGTTTGTGTATGGTGTATGTGTATGTGGTACGTATGTGTGTGGTATGTGTGTGTGTGGTGTGTATGGTGTGTGTTTGTGTGTGGTGTGTTTGTGTGTGTGTGTGTTTGTGTATGGTGTATGTGTATGTGGTACGTATGTGTGTGGTATGTGTGTGTGTAGTGTGTGTGTGTGTGGTGTGTGTGTGTTTGTGTATGGTGTATGTGTTTATGTGGTGTGTGTGTGTGTGTGTGTGTGTGTGTGTGTGTACGCGCGTGTATGCACTTGTACAAGCATGCGGAGGCCAAATGCTCTATGTCTCATTCACAGGGTCTCCCTGAATCTGGCATGAGGCTGATTGATGACTGGAGAGCTCAGGTGATCCCCTGGCTTCCAGCTCCCTCAGTGCTGGGGTTATAGACACCGGGTCAGGACCCAGCTTTTGACTTGGGTACTGGGGCTCTGGGTTCAGGGCCTCTTGCTTGGGCAGCAAGTGTTCTTCAGTTTCAGAGGTTTAGTTCATCTTCCTAGCCCCGATTTTTTGTTTCTTACTTTAAAATCATTCTCATAAATTATAGTTGCATGTAATTAGACTCAGTAATCGTCTAATTGAACTGAAGGAGGAGGGAAGCAAAATTATTGGACCTTGGACTTTGGCCACGAGAGCACCTGGAAATGGAGGTGGCTGGTGGCCACCACAGCCAGAGGCAAAGCAAACAAGGAGGGAACACTGGCCTTGGGCACCCAAGACCTGGCCCTCTCCTGTGTTTATTGTCTGTATAAACTTGGGCAAATGATTAACCTTTTTTGGTTTGTTGTTTGTTTGTTTTCAAGACAGGGTCTTGTGGCTGGAGGTTTTCTCTGTCCTGCTGCTCCTCCCCTCATCAGTTTCTCTCTCACTTGCTAGTTTCCACAGCCGCTTATGAAATAACCACACAGAGGCTAATATGTTAAATATAATTGTTTGATCAATGGCTTCGCTATAAGTTAACCCATTTCTAAAAGTTTATATTTTACCATGAGGCTCGTGGCTTGCTGGTAATGTTCATACCTCTTTCTCCTTTGGCGGCTACATGGCATCTCCTCAACCCCACCTACTCTTTCTATCTCTGTTCAAATTTCCTGCCTGGCTTTACTCTGCTAAGCCATTGGCTGAAACAGCTTTACTCATCAACTGATAAAAGCAACACATATACTGAAGGGCACCCCACATCAGGGTCTCTCAAACAGCCTTGGCTGGTCTGGAACTCGCTCTGTAGACCAGGCTGGCCTTCAGTTTACAGAGTTCCTCCTGTCTCTGCCTCCCGAGTGCTGGGATTAAAGGCGTGTGTCACCACTGCCCGGCTGAGGCTTGCTTTCTTACATGGGAAATGGAGACATAATTGCCATTTTACAGGGACGTTATAAAGCAATATAGTATTAGTAAATGTTTTACGAAACCTAGAACTTTCTGGACTGTCAGACACTTCCAGCATCCTGGTGATAACATTTTCATGTCTGTCTGCTGTGTAGTAGAGCTAATAGCATCTAAAGTTGTTAAATAATTTTTTTTTTTTTTTTTTAGCTTTGTTGTCTCCTGGCCTTGAGAAAGCCATGGTAAAATTCCTCAGCCCATTCCAGGGTCACGTTTCTGTCCACTCAGCATGAGATCCTTGGGGTCCTGGAAGATACTCTTTTTTGCCATGTTTGGTCCAGGGTTTGTAAGTGTGTCAGGTGACAAAGCCTGCTGGCCGCTCCACAGCTCTTCTGTGGCAGGAAAACGGCCTAGGTTCATTGGTGCTCGATGCTTGGCCTGGGACTCCAGGTTTCTGCCTGCCTAAGTCCCTTGAGTGCCCAGATTAATGGCATGGTCATGGTCACCACACCCGGCCACTCCATGGTTTTGTTCCTTACCTTAGACCCTCTGGTTTGTTGGTTTGGTTTGTTTTTTGTTGAAGATCCTCTGATTTATTGATGACTTCTAGAATGGGCAGGCCTGTCATTAATCTGCTTCCCAAAGAGCCAGATGGGGCAGTGGCCACACCCACAGACCCTCCCCCCCTTACCCGCCTTCCTTTTATTTTTTTACTGTTTTTCAGAGAAATGTTTCTGAAAAGACCAGACAACATCCTTGAATTTGCTGCGCGTGAGTACAGAGGCACCGGGGTGTCACATGTGCCCGAGCAAGAAGCTGAATTGGGGATTTAGAGTTGGGCAAGCCCAGGGCTTTCTGTGGGGCCTGGGTTCTTCTTCACCCCAACAGGAGCTGTTCTTTGAAGTCCCTTTCTTCCCCCTGACTTTTCCTCAGAATGAGGCCAGAGTGGCACCGAGGCAGGACTTCTCTTGGAGGGCAAATGAGTTTTGAGATTCTAAAATGAGAGCGGGCAGCCCTAATCCGCGGGGGATCTTACAGTGGCTCCTGACCCCAGGCTGCACGTTAGGACCGCCGGGGGGAGCATTTGAAAAATACCGATGCTCAGGCCCCGCCTCTAGAGATTTTTATTTAATTAGTCTGGGGCGGGGGCCCAGCAGCCAAGGTTTTGAAGACTCCCCAGGTGGTTTTTAATGGACTTGGCTGCCGAGCTGACTTCGGGTCAAACTGTGTAGAGTGGGAGCTGGGCGGGTGTCTTGGGTGCGGTTAACCCTGGGAGCCCACAGCGCTCTCAGCTCGCTTTCGCTGCCACAGCAGAGCTGTGGCTCACATTCTTCCTGGCGGAAGAATCCTCTTCTGCCGTCTCGCCGTGAGACGTGTTCCTAGAAAAGGTCTGTATTTCAGAGATACCAACTGGCAAGCCGAGTGGAGATCAGAATAATACTTGGTGCTCATTTGGGTTCTAAGATGGACTCAGATCCTGAGCCCTTGGTGGCTCCCTGAGCATCAAGTCGGCCAAAGAGCCCAAACTGGGCAACCTGCATGAGCCTTGCCTGGGTTGCTTTCCTGGCATTCATCACGGCAGCTGCCAGGGCCTGGCGGTGAGCGCCGAGATGGTATTGTAAAGTGGGGACCACCAGTGAGTGCGGTTAGGACAAAGCCTCCGACTTGTCAGTAGAGTAAGCTGTTGCCCAGGCTTTCTCCCTCAGTAGAGATAATTTCGTTCTGATTTTCCGTCCCAGACTATTTCACAGATCCAAGACTTCCCCACAAGATTCACATGCAGCTAATTAAAGACAAGAAAGGAGTCTAATTAGCAAAGCCACAACGCTCAGCTGCTGGGAGAAGCCAGAAGGAATCCAGCCTCGGGTGGGTGTTAGCCTTATTCTTGTGACAAGCAACACGGGTTTATGGGTCTAGGTGTGAAGGAATGCAAGCCGGGAAACGGCAGAGCAGAACAGTGTGGGGCGGGTGTGCCATTTCCCTGACAGTTTAGGGGGATTAGAGGCCGAGGCCCCGAGTGTCTCTGTGTTAGCGGCAGGATCTAGTGAGGCAGATTGAGAGGGTGGGTGTGGGACGTGTCCTGGGGGGTGGGGGATGGAGGGAGTCGACACCTAGGCCTTTCCCCAGCTTCAGGTTGGGAGCAGCTTCCCTCCTGCTTTCTTCCCTCCTACTTATACAACATGACAGAGCACCTCATGTTTTATTCCCGCCCCTCACAGGCAGGATAATTCCTGAAACCATTCTGAAAGCTGGAGTTATTTTTAGTAGTTTGTTTTTTTTTTCTTCCTTTCTTTTTTTTTTTTTTATTTTTTGTTTGTTTGTTTGTTTTTGCTTTCCAAGACAGGCTTTCTCTCTGTAACTTTGGAACCTGTCCTGGAACTCGCTCTGTAGACCAGGCTGGTCTTGAACTCAGAGATCTGCCTGCTTCTGCCTCTTGAGTGCTGGGATTAAAGGCCTGCGCCACCACCGCCCAGCTGTTTTTTCTTACTGTGAGGTGGGAAAGGCCGCAATCCTAATCTAGCGTAACCACTTCTGTCTTGCAGGGTCATCTGGAGGCCTGGGAGCCCTGTTGCCATCAGTCTGGGTCTCCAAGTTGTGTGGGCCTCTTCCTCCCACAGAGGTTTTCAGAGATGCTCATTAAATCCAGACCCGCCCGCGCTCTCTCTCTTACCTTCATTTGGCCAGAGGAGGAGGAGGAAGAGGAGGAGGGCGCCATGGGGAGGAGGGTGCAGTGTGTGGGGCCTGCTGTTCTTGCCTTTCTCCTTTTCTCCCTGAGGTGGCCTGGGGTTGGGAGTGGCAGGAACTGTTCGCTCCAGCCAGAAGGACGGACGGTGAGAACTCAAGAGGGGCCATGAATATTGCAAAACATACACCTGACAGGCCTCTGGGGAGGGGGAGGACTTTGTTCTTGGGAGCTCTAGGAGCAAGCTGGTCATCTATTTGATATCTGGATAAGAGACAGCAAGACAGCTCAGGTGGTGGCATGAAGCCCTTTGCACAGTTAGCCCCCACCCCGTGTCTCTGTGTGTGTGTATGTCTCTCTCTCTCTCTCTCTCTCTCTCTCTCTCTCTCCCTCCCTCTCTCTCTCTCTCTCTGTGTGTGTGTATACCTTTCAGGTTTGTGACCTCACTCTTTGGCCTCTGCAATCAAACGGCTTCACTGTATAAAGGAGCTCACGTGAGTTTCACGTGTCAACATCACCATGGCAACAGAAACACAGGCTGAGTGTTATTTGTATCCCTTGCTCCTAGCTGTCCTCACTTGCATTGGTTAAAAAGGGCGACAGAACAGGAAGACCCAGAAACCACATAAGTTATGAACTGGAACCCTCAGGAGGTTGATTCGTTTTTGTTTTAAGTAGGGTCCCACTCTGTAGCCTAGACTGTCCTCGAATTTTCCATGATTCTCCTGCCTCAGCCATGGCTCTGAAGGTGCTGGGCCTGTGGGCATTTGCTGCTCACTGCCCCGGCTTTAGAGGAGTTCCTTCTGTGCTTCAGAATTAGACTTCAGCGTCTCTGGCATGGACAGAGCTGTCCTTGCTTAGGAAGTACAAAAAAAGGGGCCTGGGGAGAAAGCAAAATGCTTGCTTTCTAAGGTGGAGGAACTGAGTTCAAGCCCCAGAGCCCACATTAAACAAAGAGTCCAGGTGTGGCGGTGTGTGTGTGTGTGTGATTTCAGAACTGGGGAAGCAGAGGCTGTGGGTTCCTGGGTGAGCCAGCCTGGCCCCGTAGATGGGTCCCAGGCCAATGAAAGACCCTGTTTCAAAAACAAAAACAAAGTGAGGTAAATAACAGTGGGCAGTGGCTCAAGAACAGCACCGGAAGCTGTCCTCTGGTCCTCGCGTGTGTCACGTGTGCCGTCTGCTGTGGCGGCTCACACCGGAAGCTGTCCTCTGGTCCTCGTGTGTGCCGTCTGGTGTGGCGGCTCACACCGGAAGCTGTCCTCTGATCCTCGCCTGTGCCGTCTGGTGCGGCGGCTCACACTGGAAGCTGTCCTCTGGTCCTCGTGTGTGTCACGTGTGCCGTCTGGTGCGGCGGCTCACACCTGGAAGCTGTCCTTTGGTCCTCATGTGTGCCGTCTGGTGCGGCGGCTCGCCTCTATAATCTCGGCACTCAGAATGATGGAGCATGATAATTGCTATGAATTCCAGGCCAGCGCAGACTATTGCATGTGGTCCCATCTCAAACAAACAAAACTGGTTTCGAGCACATACTACTGGTCCCAAGGACCTGAGTTTAATTCCCAGCTCCCTTATCTGGCATCTTACAACTGTCTGTAAGTCCAGCGTCAGGGCAATGTGACACCTCTGATCCATTCATGTGCACATACCCCCTTCCCCCCAAATAACAAAACAATAAAAGCAAATCTTAAAAACAGACAAAGCAAACGTTGGTCAGAAAACATACATATTAGATGTTCCTGGGCCCATTCCCGTGAGAAGAAAGGAAAGATGGGGGAGCATGGTGATCTTGATGTCCTTGAATGCCTGCTATAATGCTGGCTCAGTCTTGGGAGGAATCCCTGATAGAAATGAGGACAATGTCTCCTTTGTTGTTTTTTATTTAATACATTTTTAAAATTTTATTTTTTTTTATATGGATAAGTGTTTTGCCTGCATGTATGCCTGTGTATCACATGTGTGCCTGATACTTGAGTATGCCAGAAGAAGGGGTCAGATCCCCTGGAACTGGAGTTACAAACATTGGGAGCTGCCATGTGGGTGCTGAGAATTGAACCCAGGTCCTCTGGAAGAGCAGCCACTGCTCTTAACCACCCTATTTTATGTGACTTTTAAGTTGTTGTACAAAGAAATAGGTTTCACCATGATATTTGTATCATTACAGATGGTTGTGAGCCACCATGTGGTTGCTGGGAATTGAACTCAGGACCTTTGGAAGAGCAGGCAATGCTCTTAACCTCTGAGCCATCTCTCCAGCCCCCAGATATTTTTAAATAATTAAAAATCTACATATCACTTGGGAGGTAAAGATATGAGGATTAGGTGTTCAAGGTTCAAGGTCCTCTTCAGATAGTACAGAGGCCAGTCCATATGAGACCACTCTCATTCCAAACCAGGGGGCCACAAAGAGGGCTCAGTGATTGGGAGGTCTTGCTCTTCTTGCAGAGTACCTAAGTTCTGTTCCCAGCACCCACAGGGCGGCTCACAAACCCTCTGTAACTCCAGTTCCAGGGGATCTGGTGCCCTCTTCTGGCCTCCTCAGGCACTGCACACATGGTATAGCGTTTCTAGTGCTGTGAAGAGACACAGTGACCACAGCAATGCCTATAAAGGAAGACATTTAATTGGGGCTGGCTTACAGTTTCAAAGGTTTAGTTCGTGATTGTCAGGGTGGGAAGCATGGCAATGGGCAGGCAGACACAATGCTGGAGAGGGAGCCGAGAGTTCCAGATCCAAAGGCAGGGGGAAGAACGCAACACTGGGCCTGGCTTGAGCTTCTGAGACCTCAAGCTCACCCTCCATGACACACTTCCTCCAACAAGCCCACACCTCCTGATAGTGCCACTCCCTGTGGACCTATGGGGGCCATTGTCATTTAAACCACCATCCATGGGGTGTCCACACAAGCAAAACACACAAGTGTTCAGAAACAAAAGCATCTCACTCAGCACTCGTCACACTGCCTGCTGTATTTCCTTCACAGCGCTTCTCACCGCTGTTATTTGATTATTCATGTCTGTGACGCAAACCTGTGGGTTCCAGTGATGGCAGCCCTGCGGCGTCTGCTCAGCCCTCCATGGCCAGCCTCTCAACAGTGTCGGACACATCTTACAGATGGAAGACTGGGCTACAGGGTGTATCTTAGTCCACACAGTGGCGCAAACACAGAGTTCCAGGCTAGGAGGAGGAGATGGGGCTTGTGATTGGAATGGAGGTTAGATGTAAGGGAAAGTGTGTATTATAAAGACTTCCAGGGTTGCTTCCTGGGAGAAGCAATGATTGATTCATAAATACAGAAGGGAAGCAATGGGGCATCTATCAGAATGGAGGGATGAACTCGCTCAGGTTTGCATGGATTTGTGGTTGGGTCCTGGGAGGAATTAATATGAAGAGCATCAGTGGGGAAGGCAGAAGTCAACAGTGGGCTTGGCAGTCCCTGCAGCATGAGGGTGTGTGGAGAGGGTGCCACACGGCCCGTGTGGGTGGCTTTCTGGAGACATCCCCCCCTTTTGACCCTCAAGCCAACATGAGATAACTGAGGGCTGGGTCGTATGCCTGCACTCCCTGGACCCCAGAGTGGAGGCAGGATTTAGGGTATTTTAGTTCACTTCCTGTTGTTGCGATAAAACATTCTGACCAAAGGCAGCTTGGGGAGCAGAGGGGCTGCTTAGCTTAGACGGCCCAATCACAGTCTGTCACCAAGGGAAGTCAGGGTGGGAGCTCATGGCAGAGGCCATGGAGGGAAGCTCAGCCTGCTTGCTTCTAAAACCCAGGACCCCCAGCTCAGGCCTGGCACCATCCACAGAGAGCTGGACCCTCTTATATCCATCTTCAACCAAGAAAAGCACGTCAGCCTTACCTGCAGGTCGTCTGGTGGGGCATTTTCTCTTCCCACACGCCTCTAGTGTCAAGCGGATGTAAAACTAGCCAGGATAGGGAGTCTCTGTCAAGACCGCCAGCATTTAGAGCAGGCTCTTGGAACGGGAGACTTGGATCTTCTAGAGCCTTGCTATTTTCATCTCCCCTGCTCTATTTTACTTCTAGGTTTATGGAATTAGGAGCTTCTAAGTGCTGTTAAGACCAGATCTGATAGGAACAAACAGAGAGCTGATTCGGGGCCCAGGCATCCCAGCTCTGTCACCTAGTGACCTAAGGAGATTTCTGTGCTGCGGGTCTCAGCCACCCAAGTCGGCCATAGCTCTCACTTGGATTTGCAGCAAGAAGAATCCTCGGGGACGATTTTCCCTAAGTCTATCTGTCATCCCTGTGATGATGCAGTTACCGAGGACCAGGACTCATTATATATGCCTGATGCAGTCTTGGGTACACTCTTCCCTCAAGGAACTCACAGTCTGGGGTGGAAGGAGGGCAGGAGCTAGAAACCAGGGCACCCTGTCTTCATGCTCTGGTTTCTACTGCCCTCTTGTGGGCATTGCCATGAAACCAGGAGAATTCCATTCTAGAATGAAGTCTAGCAGAGGAGGAATCCGGTAAGAGTGGGGAATAAAAATACTTTTTCATGTTTCTTTCTAAAATTTGTTTTTGAGACAGGGTTTCTCTGTGTAGTTCTGGCTGTCCTGGAACTTCTTATGTGCACCATTGGTGACGTACACCTTTAATCCCAGCACAAGGGAGGCAGGGGCAGGCGGATCTCTGTGAGTTCGAGTCCAGCCTGATCTACAGAGCAAGTTCTAGGACGGCCAAGACTACACAAAGAAACCCTGTCTGGAAAAAATTGTTCTATTTTTGTGTGAGGTCTCCTGGGACTGGAGTTACAGATGGCTGTGAGGCACTGTGTGGGTGCTGGGCACTGAACCCAGCTCCTCTGTGAGAGCAGCAAGTGCTTTTAAATCCCTGAGCCATCTCTCCGGTTCCCCATTTTCAGATTTCTGAAGTAGAACGTTTCCTAGAAAATACCAGAATCCAGGGTTTCGCTTGTTGGCAGTGCTGCCTCAGTGAGCACCTACATGCTCCCTGCTCCTCCTCCTTCCCCCCAAAAAAGATTTGTTCTGATTTTATGGGTATGAGTGTTTTGCATGTATGTGTGTATGTTCACCATGTGTGTGCCTGGTACCTGCGGAGGCCAGAAGAGGGCACCGGATTTCTCAGAATTACAAGTTATAGACAGTTGTGAACTGTCATGTGGGTTCTGGGAATTGAACCTGGTTTCTCTGCAAGAGCAGCAAGTGCTTTTAACCAATAAGATCTCTCCAGCCCCAAGGCTGAAGAGCATCCCTGCAGAGTTGTTTTCCCCTTCATTTATCAAGCACCAAGTTTACCGCTACTCCTGCAGCAAAGTCCTGGGCACACCCTTCCCTCGAGGCACTCGCAGTCCAGTGAGTGGAGACAGAGAAGGACAGTTTCAAAATGAAACACAACAGTCACAGTGTTCTGCCGGCTGTACCAAGAGAGGTTTGGGTGTGCACTGTGGTGTGCACGTCCCCTTCACTGGCGACTCTGTGCTAATTAGGGTGAGATGTCTGATGGAGGAATTCCATCCTATTTAGAAGCTCTGGAGTAAAAACAAACAAGCAAACAAGACTGGGTAGTGGTGATGCATGCCTTTAATCCCAGCACTTGGGAGGCAGTCAGGCAGATCTCAGTGATTTCAGTGAGTTCGAGGCCACCCTCGTCCCTACTACTGTTACACAAAGAAACCCTGTCTCGAAAAAAACAAAAAACCCAAACAACAACAACAACAAAAAACAATAACAACAAAAAATCCCAAACATCAGGAGTAGAGGCCTGGTGTCCTTTTAGAACCTACCCCCAGTACTAACTTCAAGTGCTAACTCCAAGTGCCGCTAAACCTTTGGTGCCTGACTGTTCCTGGCTGGGCCCTTTCCAGGACTGCCCAGCACCCACATGGGGATTCACAACCACCTGAAACTCCAGTTCCAGGAAATCTGATGCCCTCTCCTGGACTGGGTAGGTAGGCATGTGGTACACAGAAAGGCATGCAGGCCAATTTTAAAAGCAGAATCACCTGTAGATTGCCCACAACCAGGATCCCAGGGCCGTGGGAAGCAGAACTGGTGAGTGCCAACGCCATTTTATTTTGGTTGTGACAGCTTTCACTGTGCCGAGTGGTGATGGGGGCCTGGGAAAGGGAATGCTCCTGGAGAGATTGAGAAATTAATGTATCAGGTTTCATAAAGGATGTGGCTAGAGGTAATCAATACACTGGAGAAAGACAATAAAAGCTAAGGGTGATTGATCACCAATTAAAAGCTAAGAGTTTGAAGCCCTCAAGTTACAAAGGCAAATCTGTAAGACAGGGCTCTGTGGAACTCTCTCTCCAGCCTTACAAAGGTGCTCAGATCTCCTGCTTATAAAGGACACAAAACACTGAGCCTGAAGCCCAGACTTGACAATGCTTCCCATCAAATTCCCTCTCATCCTTTGGGCCTGCAAAAGTGTTCTTGGTAATGGTACCACTGCTCCCTGAAAAGACAGTTCTTTCTTCTTTCCCTCTCCCCGTTTTTGTGTGGGAATATACATGTGTGCAGATGCACATGTGTGCATGTGTGCACAGAGGCCAGAGGGCAACATTGTTGTCTTCCCTAATCGCTTCTCCACCTTGTGCGCATGGCTTTTTACCTGGGTGCTGGGGGGTATAAACTCAGGCCCTCACACGTGCACTGACCTTACTGACTGAGCCGCCTCCCCAACCCCTCACATGCTCCTTTTAAAATTTATCCCAAGTTGAACACCCGAGTGGGACACTGGGGATCCCCACGGAGAGAATGGACTCCTAAAAGCTGCTCTTGACATTTGCAGATGTGGCACTTTGAGTGCTGTCTCACACACAGGACAAATAAATGTAATAAAAAAATCAAAAAGGCAAACCCCAAATAAACAAAAGCCAGTTATGAGCCCCCTAAGAGAAAAAAAAAAGGCCTTGCCAGGCTGGGTATGGTGGCACATGCCTTTAATCTGTTGGACTAGAAGTCCAAACGTCAGGGAGGAGTTGCTTCAGACACCACTCACACAGCCACAATTGATGCAAAAGCAAGAGGATTTTTATTCTGTCATGACAGGGTCCTTCAGGTTCGGGATATGAAGGACAATGATAGCTGTTACAGTCCATCTTTTAAAGCAAAAAGCCACAGACACAAGGGGGGGGGGACCTGTAGGTTGTCTTCCAACTTATTGGATTGGCTTATTCAAAGGGTTACTAGCAGTGATTGGTCTCTTCCAGGACAGGAGAACAGCTGCATGATAAGGGAAACATCTGTAGGGGCGACTGTTCCTTTTGCGAACTGCTGACATTCTAAGTTTGGCACATGTGCCGACTACAGGTATCCTGTTCTCCTAAGCAAACGGGATGTTCTCATGAGAACTGGCTAGCTGCAGGTCCTGAGGGTCTCAAGCAAACAGGCTGTTCTCATGGGAACAGCCGACTGCAGGTCCTGAGGGTCTCAAGCAAACAGGCTGTTCTCATGGGAACAGCCGACTGCAGGTCCTGAGGGTCTCAAGCAAACAGGCTGTTCTCATGGGAACAGCCGACTGCAGGTCCTGAGGGTCTCAAGCAAACAGGCTGTTCTCATGGGAACAGCTGACTGCAGGTCCTGAGGGGGTCCTGAGGGTCTCAAGCAAACAGGCTGTTCTCATGGGAACAGCTGACTGCAGGTCCTGAAAATCTTTCAAACAAACAGGATGTTCTCATGGGAGCAGGCCAGCTGTGGGTTCTGAAGGGGGGGGGGTCCAGAGGATCTTTCAAATCTCAGCACTTGGGAGGCAGAGGCAGGCAGATCTCTGTGAGTTCAAGGCCAGTTTGGTCTACAGAATGAGTTCCAGGACAGCCAGGGCTACACAAAGAGATCCTGTCCCCCAAAACTGAGAGATAGATAGATAGATAAGATATAGAGAAATATAAGATAGATATAGATATGTAGGTAGGTAGATAGATAGACAAACAGATAGGTATAGAGAAACAGATATTGATTGAACGCCTCACCTTAGGGAAACCAGAGAGCTTAGCCAGCACTGTACCATGTGCAGGCTGGGAATGGAAAGAGAGTTGGGTGTGGAAGCCGGGGACACAGGACTGAGGAGAGCAGGGTTATACCATCTGTAACTAGTAAGTCAGCAAGTAGCCTTCCTCCACGGTTTCTGCTTGAGTTACTCCTGACCTCCCTCAAAGATAGACTGTTCGCTGCATAAGCCATTTCCTCCCTGAGGTTGCCTTTGGTCGGCAACAGGGAGGGAACTAGAAGAGCATGCCAGAGAACATCACCAATGGTTATACTCCCTTAGGGAACCCCTAAGACATCTTTTAAAAATAGATTTTATTCTTGTGTGCATTGCTGTTTTGCCCACATATGCGTCAGTGTGAAGGTGCCAGAGTCACTGGAATTGGAGCTGCCATGTGGGTGCTGGGAATTGAACCCAGGTCCTCTGGAAGAGCAGCCAGTGTTCTTAACAGATGAGCGTTCTCTCCAGCCCCCCCAAAGACATCTTTACTGGTGTGATAAATGTCTCTCCATTTAGGTTTTGAGACCTTTGACTGACATCCTATAGTTTTCCTTTGTGTGTGCATATGTGCATGCGGGTACATGTTCGTGTGTGTGTGTGTGTGTGTACACGCAGAACCACAGGTCAGTGTGGTTCTTTGCCTCATTGATTCTCTACCTTATTTTTTGATCAGGGTTTCTGACCGAATCTAGGATTCACCTGTCAGCGAGACTGGCTGGCCAGTAACCCTGGGAATCTACAGGTTTGCATTTAGATAGTTTTCCCATACAGCCCAGAAGCACCTGCCCAGAGAATGGTGCTGCCCAGAGAGGACTAGATCCTCCTGCATCCACTAGCAACCAAGACAATGCCCACAGGCCAAGATGACCCAATAATCCCTCAACTGAGATCCCCTACTCAGAAGACTCTAGGCTGTGTTGACAATTAAAGCTAATAGTACATATGCCCACATTTATTTGTTTAGTTATTGAGCAGGGTTTCTCTGTGTAGCCCTGGCTGTCCTGGAACTCACTTTGTAGACCAGGCTGGCCTCAAACTTGGAGATCCACCTGATATTTGCCTGCCTCTGCCTACTGAGTGCTAGGATCAGAGGCATACGACACCATGCTTGGCCCTTTCTTTTTTGGAGACAGAGCCTCAATATGTAGCCTAGGCTATTCTCAAACTTCCAACCCTCCTGCCCTAGTCTCCTGATGCTTACAGGCATCCACCGCAGCCGGCCCACTTCCCTCAGAAGTCCTACCATTTCCATGACACTTAATGTGAGTGCTGGCTTTTCCCATGCTTCCCAGAGCCGTCCCATAGAAAATAACACCAAGTGGGACCCATTTGCCTTCTGGAGACCCTGGAAAGATAGTGTGTAATTCAGGGAGGCTTCGGCTTTGGCTCAGGAGAGCTGACAGTGTAGCTCTCAGTTCAACAGACACACAGGGAAGCCTCGGCTCAAGCAGGTGGGAAGCCAAATGGAAAACATTTCTTTTCCCGCCGGCTTTATTAAGGTCAGTTTTTCCACCAGCGGGTAGAAGGCGGGGTGGTTTACTTTGCTCCTCCCACACTGGCTTTACTGGGTTGCCTGTTTCTGCTTCAGAATTTCAGAAATTCTGTGGCAAGGTCACTTGAAGACATGTTTTAAAAGTTTTGGGCAATTTTATACACGGATACCATAAATTTTGATTGTAATCCCCCTTACCATTTTGTCTCTCTCCCACTACTAACCCCTTATTTTCCCCAACCAATCATGTCTACTTCCATGTCTTTTATTTTTAAGAAAATAACCATACAAAGTGTTTTGCTTACATGTATGTATGGGCATCATATGCATGCCTTGTGTGACCAGAGACAGAAGAGGGCATCGGATCCCCTGAAGCTGGAGCTATGGGTGGTTGTGAGCTGCCATGTGGGTGCTGGGAACTGAACCTGGGTCCTCTGCAAGAACAAGTGCTCTAACCAGTAAGCCACCTCTCCAGCCCCGTCTTTTAAAAAATGCTGACATGTAGAGGTGCCTACAGGCGCCTGCAGTGCCTGGAAGGCAGAAAAGGGCAGTGCAGGAGCAGCACTCTCAGCTGCTGAGCCACCTCTCCAGCCCTTCGTACTTTCTTGCTGTTTTGAGACATGGTCTAACTGTATAGCCCTGGCTGACCTGCAACTGCTTCCGTAGACCAAGCTGGCTCCAAAGTCAGCGAGATCTCCTGCCTCTGCCTCGAGTGCTGGGGTTAAACGTGTGTGCAGGTTTTGTGCAGGTAACAGGAGTCACTGCTATTCACTACAGCTATGCCATGTCTGTAGTTTCTAGCACTCCTCCCGCCCACCTGCTCCCAGTCTTACAATCATCCTGTCTTACTCCTTGATATTCCCCAGTCTTACATGAAGTGATAGGAATACCCGATTCAGGGATGAGCATTCAACAGTCATTTCACACTTAAAACAAGTATTTTTTTTTGGTGTCTGATTTTTTAAAAATGATTTGTTCATTTTTATGTGCATTGGTGTTTTGCCTATATGCATGTCTGTGTGAGGGTGTCAGATATCCTGGAGCTGGAGTTAGACTGTTGTGAGCCACCATGTGGTTGCTGGGCATTAACTCAGGACCTCTGGAAGAGCAGCAGTGCTCTTAAGATCGCCAAGCCATCTCTCCAGCCCTTCACTTACGTTTAAGTCCTCAAACTCATGCTGCTCTCAGCTTTGGCCAGGCAGACTTTTTGTCGTGGGCAAAGGTTAATGCA
Source organism: Microtus oregoni (assembly GCF_018167655.1). Classification (NCBI taxonomy): domain Eukaryota; kingdom Metazoa; phylum Chordata; class Mammalia; order Rodentia; family Cricetidae; genus Microtus; species Microtus oregoni. The sequence goes on along the minus strand of NW_024543830.1, from coordinate 1,486,888 downwards.
GAGACTAGTAACTGAAAATAAGTGCTTTGAAAAAACGTGTGTGGGGCTGGGTGGTGGCGCAGGCCTTTAATCCCAGCACTGAAGAGACAGAGGCAGAGGCTGGCAGATCTCTGAGTTCAAGGCCAGCCTGGTCTAGACAATGAGTTCTAAGACAGTTCTACACAGAGAAACCCTGTCCAAACCAAACCAAACCAAACCATGTACGGGGCTGGTCGGAGGTAGCACACGGCATTAATTACGCACTTGGGGGGGCAGAAGCAGGTGGGCTCTATTATTGAGTGACCTTAGGCTTATCTTTGGTCTGGAAGTCAGGGCTTCTTTATGAAATGTCAGAAGCTGGTTAAGAAATTTATACAGAAGTTCTTTCTTCTTTTAAGCTTCTTTTTTTTTTCTTAAAGATTTATTTATTTATTATATACAACATTCTGCCTCCGTGTATGCCCACACTCCGGAAGAGGGCGCCAGATCTCATTACAGATGGTTGTGAGCCACCATGTGGTTGCTGGGAATTGAACTCAGGACCTCTGGAAGAGCAGGCAGTGCTCTTAATCACTGAGCCATCTCTCCAGCCCCTCTTTTAAGCTTCTTTAATCCAACTCCACTTTCCCCACCAATCATCCTTAGGCCTGATTCAGATCTTCATGAAATTCACTGCCTCACTCACACGGAGACAGAAAGTTCTAAGAGCAAACATGATTGGCTACAGCAGTCTGCTCAGGGCAACCACAGGATACAGTGACCACACTTTCCTCCATGGTGCAGGACACCTTACCTGGATATCCTGCTCACACCAACTCAAGTCCAGTTAAACGACTCTTTATTTCTGCATGAGACACAGTCTGGATGAGAACACAGCCATTTTCGGCACAATGGCTCAGCCCTTCACTGGTTCCCAAAGACTCTCCAATGGAAGGAAGGGCTAAGAAGACTGTTGCAGTTCGCTGATATTCATTTATGACATCTACTGCCTGCAGAGATGGCCGTGGTGACCGCCGACGGCAGAGGTGACAAGCACAGCGAGCCTTACATGTCCAGTCTGCTGAGTCCACGTTCTCTAGGATCCATGCTTGCTCAGGGCTGGGACAGCCTCATGTGCTGGCCTGCTTCGTCTTGGAGGCAGAGGACATTCAGGCTGCCTGGGAGCTGGTGGTGGCCACGCTCTTGGCAGCCTGCTGGGCTAACCACCGCTTGTATCTTTTGGTTTTGGGCTTCTGAAAGAGCACTACGGACATAGGAACTCTTACAGTGTCGAGTCCATTTACCTGAACACACATTAAAAAGAGGAATAGCCAGAGATCAGTCAGGCAGAATCGACACCACCCGATCAGCTTCTCATGCTGACTCTTCTCCCAATCAAAAGAAGAGAATCCCTGAAACTCACGGTCACGTCACACCAGTACTCGCCCCACCGCGTGACAGGCTCCTCGGGTAACTTCAGAGCATGCGGGGCAACCACAACACCAAGCTGGAAAGTAGAACCAACCACCAGATAAACCAGCGGTTCTCAACCTTCCTAATGCTGCGACCCTCTAATAAAGTCCCTCACGTTGTGGTGACCCCCAACCATAACATTATTCTGTTGCTACTCATAGCTGTAATTTTGCTACTGTTATGAATCGTAATGTAAATATTTGATATGCAGGGTATCCTCTGGAGGTCACGACTCTCAGGCTGAGAACCGCTGAGATAAACCCTTCAACTTCAGCCTTCAGGTAACCTGCACAGTTCCCCACATCTGGGGAAATGATTCTGGCTGACCTTGGGAGGGAACAAAAGCCCACAGATGAAGATGACAGCAGACAGGCTCAGTCTTTCTCAGCAAAGGTGGCAAGTTTATAAACATTACAAACAGAACAGGTCTTGAGACCAACACTGCTTTCTACACAAAAGTAACAATTCTCTAGTAAGTCACATATCCCCAGGCTCCTCCTAGCTAGAGATAAAATAAATTGCTTTTTCCTATTAGTCTTTAAATCTGTAACTACTTTACTTCCTAGCTACATTCCTCTTTTCTCCCTGCAAATCAACCAAGAGTAATTAATTCCCAACTCTAGCTGGGAAAACCATTTTATAGGAAAGGGTTCAATCCTGGGTCTGTCTAGGGGTGGCTCTGACCCAAGGGGACACTGAAGTTTGGGAGCACTCACATTCTTGAAGAAATGGCGGGCAACTATCTCAGGGTTCAGTTCCCATTTGACGTTGTTCTTCATTCCCACCTCTAGATGACAGCTTCTCAGAAATTTCACTGTCTAAAAAGAATCATAAATCAGGGCTGTGTCAGCAGAAGTCAGAGCCAGAGTCACAGCTCTGGGACTTCAGGAAAAGCTCATCATTTCTGCCCTGCAGCTAGGACAGGTGAAAACAAAACACCCATGGGGGAAAACAAATAAACAAACCTAGAACATCCTTTTTTCTCAACTCTGATATAGAAAAAAGATACTTTCCAAGACTTCATAGGGGATTTCATCCATACCTTGCTGTTTTTAGGCAAAGAGAAATAGTCTGCATTAAACTAGGGCTTAGGGCTGGCAAAAATGGCTCGGAGGGTAAAAGTGCCTGCTGCCAGGGACCATGACCTGAGTCTGACCCCAGGGTCCACACAGAGGAAAGAGAGAACTGACTCATGAGAGCTGTCCCCTGGACTGCACATGTGCCCTGACCCCACACACATGAACATAATAACCTTAGGGTCATCTAGGAAGGCTCCTGGTATATTTTGGGATGCAGTGACTTTTAACTTGACATTTATGGAATTTCAAGTCTTTCACACTCCATCACTGCTTTTCCTAATTATAAAATGATTATTTGTATAAACTACTTCAAGAGTCAAGCTATTTTTGTACATCTTGTCCCAACCCTCTTTCCAGTTATATATTTTCTAATACTACACTATACATATTTCTACTTCAGGCAGACTGTGCTATCCTCATTTAAAAATACACCCTAGAGCTGTTGATAGATGTGTGCCTAACATACATACGAGTGTGATCCCAGCATCCATTTGTGGTACACGTCTGTATAGGTGGAGTTTCTCTGTGTCCCAGCAGCTACCCAAATAACCACTCAGAGACATTACTAATGATAAATGTAAGCCCTGGTGAGCTCTTACAATTTAAACAAACCATCTCTATTAACCTGTGTGCTGCCCCAGGCTCATTTACCTCATCTGTGAGCCTCCCATGCTGCTGCTTCTTTATCTGGCTCGAAAACTCCACCCTCATTCCCAGCATTCTCTCTGCCCTGAAAGTCCTGCCTAGCTATCAGCCAATCACAAGCACACATCTGTAGCCTACCAACTGAAGGGAAGAGGAAGGAGGATTAGGTCTGGCTGCCCTTGGTCATACACAGAATTCAAGGCCAGTTTGCCTCCCACCCCAACAAATGTACCTTAAAAATTCACATATTTCCTAGTTTGTCCAAACCTACTAATTTGAAAAGGCCTAATTTAATATTATGTATGGAAAAAAAGTTTCCCTCCCCCCAGTAACTCCAGTCCCCCTAGAATCCACTTGCTGCCTGCTTTAATGTCTGTAGTTTACTGTTTACCTTCTCATGCCTCTATATTCTCTTGTCTGTATGTGCTCCCAAAAGGCCGAGTCCTCACCTTATACTTTCCCACAGATCCTGATTCCCAGACTGGTGATTCCCTCAAAAGCTACTGCACTTTTGGCAAAAAAAAAAAAAAAAAAAAAATCCCAGGACAAAGATGTCTTCAAATGTTGTACTTCTAATGCAAGAAATTAACAAATTAAAAATTTGGCACATTTTTTCTAAAAAAAAAAGAAAAGAAAAAAAGCCTTTAATCCCAGCACTCAGGAGGGGGAGGCAGGCAGATATGAGTTTGGGGCCAGCCTGGCCTATAGAGTGAGTTCCAGGACGGCCAGGACACTCTTGCTTTCATCCCGTGTGGAACAGTGAAGAGGCTCTCAGGAGGTTGGCGACGGCTGTAAGAGACAGTAACAACTCCCTACTCACTGCCTCTCCTGCCTTCGTCTGGATCTTCTCCAGTTTGCCTTCTTGTCGCAGCTACAAAAGACAAAACCAAGTAGAAGAAATGAGCCCACATTGAGTAGTAACAGTCCGACTACACCGGGCTTACTCCAGTTCCCCACTGGAAGAAGACATCCCCAGCAAGAACCTTCAAGTTTTATTCCTCCAAATCCTTTGAGCTCACCAATTTCTCCTCTTCAAACAACTTCTTGTTTTCAGGGGATGCATACACAGCCAGTCCCTGAGAAAGGAGTTTATTGCGACCCACAGACTTCTTCACCAAGACTAGATCACCCCGCACTCCAATTTCTGCCAATGAGAACAGGAACAGATAAAAAGTCTGCAGGAGTTCCTAGTCACACAAAGGACCTGAGTTTGGACATGGTCCGTAACCTTAGTACCAAGGGGAGGCAATGGCTCTAGCCTCTGGCCTACGCACACGCTCACACCATACATTTATTAGGAACTACACTTGCCACACGTCTAGTTTAAAAACTGGTGTAGACTGAGTTGTTCAATCAAAGGATTTCATTATTTGTGATGCAAACTGTTGGGTTCTCCCTTCACAGCCAACAGTGTTGGACACGCGTTTTAATTTTCCGTGCCGGAGGTCACTATTTAAATCACAGTAATTTCGTTACTCCCCCCCCCCCCCCCCCCAGCCACTAAGTAGTAAACACAAGGCAAACAAACGAGAGGCGGGAAGAGCTAACGTTATACTGCAGCAATCCCGGGTCCAGGCTTACCGTCCACGGACTGCGTGAGGATGAGCTCCAGGGGGTCTTTGGGCCGGTGTTTGGTGTCCTCCAGCAGCTTATACACGCGGTGCCGCCGGTGCAGGAGCGGCTTCCGGCCCTCCCCGGCCAGCGGCACCTTCCACCAGCGCTCCACGATGACCGTGCTCTGGCGGCCGAGGGCTGGGGTGAGCGAGCGTCCAGGAACACCCGCCACCCGCATCCCAAGGAGAGCCCTCCAGCCACCCCACGGAGCGGCCCCTGCTGCTCTCAATCCGTTCCCAAGCCCCAGTCGGCCCTCACCCGGTAATGAGATAGACTGAAGTCACGTCCCGGGGTGCCCCCTTCCATTCGCGCCCGGAGTAGCTCCCCGACGCCTCGCTGCCGCAGCCAAGCAGCGCCAGCCCACAGCAGGGCCCGACCCCGGATAGCCACGGAGGCGGCCATGACTCCGGCGCGGAGACGGAGGAAGGGCCCCGCGCAGGCGCAGTCGGGGCCTCTGGGCTGCCCGCGGCGCGCCTGAGCTGCAGGGCTGGAGGCTCTGCTGAGACCCGGGAACCCGGAATGGGACGGTGACAGGAGAGTCGGGAAACCTGCTGTTTATTTTCGTCACCTCTCTCCACAGATAATGCAATGAGCATTAAGCGGACTGACAAAAGAAAGCACCTTTTCTTGAGCTTCACCTAAAAAGGAGGCATAGGGGGCGCGGTGGTGCCTGCCTGTAATCTTCCTACAGGATAGTTTCCAGGCTAACCTGATTTACACCGAACTCTGGGCCAGCGAGATCAACAAAAATAATTTAATAATAATAATTAATGATAACAATAAAAATGGATTTAGTTCTACTTGCTGAGATCATTTGTAATTTTGACGTTATAATTTCTGAACACTAAAAGAATATGAGCCGGGTGATGGTGGCGCACGCCTTTAATCCCAGCACTCGGGAGGCAGAGGCAGGCGGATCTCTGTGAATTCGACCCCAGCCTGGTCTACAGAGCTAGTTCCAGGGTAGGCTCCAAAGCCACAGAGAAACCCTGTCTCGAAAAAGAAAAAAAAAATAAGTAAAAAAATATGGATGCCCCTATCAATTTTCCTTTGAGTATCTAAAGGGTGGGATCATCTAAAAGCTCTGCTGACTCTCCCTGATATTGTTACATTATAGTATTTTAGCTAATATTGCAGGAGACATAAACTACAGAGAAAAAGAAACTACTGTAAGGCACACACAATTCCTTCTGTGGAGTCTTTGTTCTGGATAGATTATAAAAACGGGACGAAAGAGGGTCTATAGTCTGTGGAAAGAGACACTATGCTTCATTGCATGTGCCCTTAAGCAGACTGACCTACATGCATCTCCTTGGTTTCCAGGGCAACAATCTCCCCCCTCCACACACACTAAGTGTATGGTAGCACTCTTCTAAGTATCCGCTCTCTTGACGTCCCTGGTTCATCTTATGGCTGTTAATTATATATCAGTGAAGTTTAAATTTCTATCCTAGACTGCCTACAAATTTCACATAGGAATGATACCCAGCATCTTCTTACTCTCTTAGATGTCAAACAGACTTTTGTTTTGTTTTTGTTTTTTGAGACAAGGTTTCTCTGTGGCTTTGGAGCCTGTTCTAGAACTAGCTCTTGTAGACCAGGCTGATCTCGAACTCACAGAGATCTGCCTGTCTCTGCCTCCCGAGTGCTGGGATTAAAGGCGTGCGCCACCACCACCCGGCTCAAACAGACATTTTAAAGTTAAGCAGTTTATACCCTTTTCTTCCCAAGCTACTCTACAGGCAGACTTTCCATTTCAGTCAATAACGCCATTTTGTTGTTTGCTTTGTTTTTCGACACATATTTTTTATTACTGTAATGATTGTGTTGTCTCTTTAAGAGACAAGCCACGCCCACTCTCTCCTCCATCCGCTGAGGCAGACTGATCTTTAGCTTCCGGCCTGAGCTTGCTCTCTTCTGTCTTCCTCTTGGAGAGGCAGCTTCGCTTCTGCCTCTCTTCCCACTTCTTCCCTTCCCCCTTTTCTGTCTCTCTCCACCTCCCTCCCCTTCCTCCCTCCCCTCCCCTCTCCTTCCCTCTTCCCTCCTCTCCCCTCTCCTTCCCTCTTCTCTCCCCTCCCCTCCCCTTTCTCCCCTCCCCTCTCTCCTCTCTCGTCTTTCTCTCTCAGCTCTTCTCCCCTTCTCCCACCATAACCCCCCTAATAAATATTCAACCTCATTCTGCATATCGTGCCTATTCATGTCTCTGTCTCCTGCCAACCCGCTGTGTTGTCTCCCTGCCTGGGACCAGATACTGCTCGGGCAGCCATCTCTGCCTGGTACTGGCTGCTCTCAGGGCCCCCTGCCTGCCGCCACATGGCCCGCTACCACCATTTGGGGACCTACAGCATTTCTGCTGCCTGCTACTGCCTGGGATCCTGCAGCATTTTTAATTTTTTTCATAACATTTGGTGCTAACGGTTACATTCACCTTATTGTTTTGAGACGATGTTGTTTCTCCCTTCTCTTCCTCCCTCTGACCCCCTCCCATGTACCTTTCCTTGCTCTTGCTTTCTCAAATTCAAGGCTTCTTTCCCCTCGTTTGTTGTTATTTATATGTGTGTGTTTATATATGTAAGTGTAGCCTGCTCAGTCTGTATAATGTTACTTGTATGTGTATGTTTTCAGAGCTGGCCATTTGGTTCTGGCTAACAACTGGTGTGCCCTTCCCCGGGGAAGACTTTCTTGTTCTTCACCTAGGGCTGAGGCCTTGCGAGCCTTCTCCTTTCTCATGGGCACGGAAACCTTCTTCAGGTCTTGTTTAGGCAGTCCCATCAGTGAGATTTCGCGGATGGAGCTTCCCTGTCATTTCTAGGAGACACTATTTTATAGCAAACTTCTTGTTCCTTTGACTCTTATGATTTCTGCTTCTTCTTCTACAACAGAGGTTCTCAACCTCCTAATGCTGCGCTCCTTTAATACAGTTCCTCATATTGTGTGACCCCCAATCATAAAATTATTTCTTTACTACTGTAATGAATTGTTATGGAAATATGATATGTGACCCTTGTGAAATGGTCATTTGACTCTGAAGGAGTTGTGACCCCTGCTCCTTCCAGGTTGAGAACTTCTACAGCACTTCTTAAACTTTAGGTGAAGTTATGTTATAGATGGATCGGTTGGAATTGGGCTTTACATTTTGATGGTTGTGGTTTTCTGGAATGATGTCTACCTGTTACAGAGATCCTTGATGAGAACCAAGAATTACACTTCTCTGTGGATGTGAGAATAAAGTAGAATTAGAACATAGCTAGAGATTGTGCTGATTTAGTAAGGAGGAGGATACAGGTTCTCCAAGATTCACGACCTCACTAGCCCTGGGAAGGCTGGGTTTCAGTACCAGGTATGATTTCCCTCTTGTTGAGAAGACTTTAAGTATGATTAGAGAGTTGTTGGTTACCTTCAACATATGTATGACATGTTGGCCACTGTTATGATTTGTAGGCATCACAGTGGGTAGAATTATCAGTTACCTCCCTCCTTTGGAAGCTTGCGTGGCACCTTCCCATACCATGAAACCTAGGAGGAGGCTTTCATTTCAGATTCACCTCTGGTCCTCTGAGTCCTGAGAACAGGGTTTTTCTTTTTTGATCTCACAGGCCATCAGGAAACCCCATGTATTCTACCTTTTCTTTTATTAGCCGGAGAGCTTCTTGGGAAAGGTGCTGACACATAGGCTGGCTTCCTGCTTGAGCTGGAGGAGAGGCTGTCATGGCTGGAACCACGCAAGCCATGGCCTCACTGACATGTCAGTGTGTTTCTTTTCCTTTGTCTTCTCTGCTTACCTCTGCAGAGAAGCACATCGTTTGTCTATGAAAAGCTAAAGGCAGATAGGAAGTTATGTTTTCAGTTATTGAAATCCAGGAGTAGCAGAACCATCTCCTCCCCCAATCCATGAGAGCAATTATCAAAGCCCCACCACCACTACCTTGGTCAGCTCCTGTAATAATGTTCCACTCTGAAACCCAGACAGAAATGAGACCAAAGAAAAGGTGAGCGGAAAAAGAGAGAGGAAAAAAAGGCAAAAGGAAAGAAGAAAAGGTTTTAAAAATCTAAGTGGCAGAGCTGGAAAGGCGAGTTAGTAGGAAAGCACTGTGCCACCCTAACAGCCCAGGTTAGAGTCCCACAACACACAAAACCCAGGAGAGCCAGATGGAAGTTGGCTGTTTGTAATCCCAGCCGCAGCATTCCTATGCTGAGATGAGAGAGAGAGACAGAACTGACCAGAAGCTCAAGTTCATATTGTGGCGGCAGAAATAACACGAGAGAGATTGTTTCAAAAGCAAGATGAAAGAAGAGACTCCTGGAAACGCTGTCCTGTGACTTCCACACACCCAGACATACACATAATTGAAAACAATCCAAGTGGTGGACCAGATGTGGTGGCACACGCCTTTAATCCCACACTCGGAAGGCAGAGCAGGAGGAGCTCTGTGAGTCCCAGGGCAGCCAAGCCAGAGCTACATAGTATATAGTGAAACCATTTGAAATAAATAAATAATAAATAAATAAATAGAATTCAAGTGGTAACACATTTTGGTTTCACTTCAGGGAACAAAAAGTATTGGAATGAGGTAGGAGAGTCTATGTCTTTATATCTGTATTCTGCTTCAAAATCGTACTGAATTGGTTTGGTTGACTGTGAGCCTGTTTCAAGCCTGGCTAGGACGGTGCCCATCACACCCACTTCTTTCTCTCCTTTGCTGTCCCGGTGAAACAGCTGAGGCCTTCCTGCCACAGCTACCTGTTCCTCACCAGCCCAACAAGGGAGGAGGCCGAAGGGTGATGGCTCTCTGCCAGCGACCATGCACAGCCACAGGCAGACCAGAAAGGGACTGGAGCATGTATGAGGGAGATTTGCATCAGTGAGACAGACGAGGATTCATTCTCTTCCCTTCTGGTTGGGGTTACCGAGTATGTTATTAGGGAGGGGTTGCTCTAGAGTCCCAGTGTTTCCAGGTTTTTTTTTTTTTGCATTTTGTTCAAAGAATAAAAAAAAGCACAAAAACCTTATTCAGAGGTAAAGTAAAAGCCCAGATTAGCAATACTACAAGGAGCTAGGTCCTGAGCAAGAAGACAGCTCAAGAGTGCCAGTGACTGTTTAGGGCTTTCTTTTATGGGTTCAAGAGGAAGCGCAGTTGGTTATTAAAGGGAAAGGGACTTTTTTTTTTTTTAAGTGTGTGTGTGTGCGCACGCATGTATGTGAGAGGAGGGAGGGGGAGAGAGAGGGAAAGGGAGGAGAGAGTGGGAAGGTGAGAGAGAAGAGAGGAGAGAGAGGGGGGAGGAGGAGAGAAAAAGGGAGGGAGAGAGCTCACTCGCTAGCTCACTTGTGCACATACTGAATTGATTTGGTTGACTGTGAGTCTGTTTCTGTGTGAAGAGGCCGAAAGAGGAGTTCAGGCGTCCTGCTCTGCTGTATTCCCTGGAAGCAGGGTCTTCCAGGGAACCGGAAGCTGGTTGGTGTTGGCAAGCCCCGCTACCTTCTATCTCTACTCCACAGCACTGCAGTTCTAGGCATGTGACCAGCTCCAGCTTTTCAAACTCAGGCCCTTACACATGTGCAGCAAGTGTCCCTACACACTGAGTCATCTGTCTGCCTCTGCTTCCTGAGTTCTGGGACTAAAGATGTGCCCCACCATGTTTGATTGCTTAACAATGTTAACTCCATCCATCTTTGATTAATCATCTTTTTAAAAAAGTATTTATTTATTTATTTTATATGCATTGGTGTTTTGCCTGCATGTATGTTTGTGTGAGGGTATCAGATCTTGGAGTTACAGACAGTTGTAAGATGCCATATGGGTGCTGGGAATTGAACCTGGGTCCTTTGGAAGAGCAGCCAGTACAGTATTCTTAACCGCTGAGCCACCTCTCCAGCTCCTAATCATCTTTTTAGTGAGGCCTACTTGAACCACCTGTTCTGAAACGTTGCTGCATAGTCCAACTCCCAATTTTTTTTTTTTTGGGATAGGGTCTCAGAGCATAGCTGTGATTGGGAACTCAAAAGATCCTGCCCACTTCTGCTTCCCAAATGCTGACACTAAAGGTGTGCCAGCACACCTGGCTTGATCCTCTTGACGTTTTGAATTAGCACCTAATCTGTGTTCTGGCACAGTAACTTAGTGCTGTTATGTTGGTGTGAGCTTTCTACCATTTTAATATCTGCTCTGTAACTTCACCAGTTTCCATCGGCTGTGTCTCTGTGTGTGTGTGTTTGAAACAGGGTGTTGCTATGTAGCTCTGTCCAGTCAGAACGTTGCTACTGCAAGCCAGGCTGATCCCAGATGTTGAGCAATCCTACCATCTCTGCCTCTTGATTGCCAGGATTAAGGATAAGCATTTGCTGGGTGGTGGCACATGCCTTTAATCCCAGAACTAGGGAGGGAGAGGCAGATCTCTGAGTTCGAGGTCAGCCTGGTCTACAAAGTCAGTTCCAGGACAGCCAGGGCTGTTACACAGGGAAACTCTTCTCAAAAAACCACCACCACCACCAACACCACCAACAACAAAAGGATATGTAGCATTACAGTTCCGTAGAGGTATTTAATTTGGGATTTCTAACCTATAAAGATAACAGAGAAAGTTCTGCAATTTGTAGTATTTCTGTGCTACAGAGAGTGATAATAAGAAAAAGAATTTCAAAACAACTACTAATGAGGCGAGTGTGGGAGCAGGGTCTTGGAAGCTTACTGTGGCATCAGACACCAACTCTGTAGTTGCTGAATTTAGAAATGGTCCATGGGGGGGTCAGGGTGGTGGGAACCAGGGCTCAGGCAGGGTTATGTGTCAATTAGGACATAAGTTTGAAAGGCTCTTTAACTACCTATACAGCTGTCAAGTGTCCAGCATCTGAACACGAGCCCTGGCTGATGGGACAGGGCGGGCTGAAACTGAGGTGACATAAGCACCGGCCTCTTGTCTATGTCATAGTGCCTGCCAGGTCACAATGACAGGGCTGCCTGAAGTCCTGCCCCTCGCCCTCTGACCCTCACTTTGCCGCAGGGAGGCACTGAACAGTGAAACTGCCTTGTAACAGGTCCCGCCCCTCTCTCTACTCCCTTTCTTATATCAAGAGGGGAAAAGCACGGAACTACCTCTATCCCTTCTGGTCACCATACGCCTATTACCTCTACTGCTACAAATACCGAATCACCCTCCGGGAGAAGATGCTGCCTTGTTGTTACAGAAGGTACTTGTTTCCATCTGTCACTGTGGTTTACATACAGTGTAAGGAAAAGAAAACAAGTCGAGAGATTCTTATAAAAGGCAGGGTAGAAGCCTCAAATGGACTTGTACAATTTTTCTATTTGGTTGGCCTGGAAAAATAAGATGTTCCATAGGTGATCCACGAGACAGTGTGGAAGGCTGGTCCTGTATAGCTGAAGTCAGGAAGTTACCTTCTCAGTTTATGTCTTCACCCCAGGCTCTGAGGTAAACTAATTTGGGTCTCTCTTTCCCAAACAAGCATCACTTACAAAGAACAGGAGGACCTGACGCTTCGGCCCCATTGCTGCCTCCAGTGCTCCTGAGTCCTTAGGAGGCCTCCAGGTGGGCAGAAGCGCTGAGCAGGAAAAAGACCACAGCCAGCTTAAAGAACTGTATTCAGTAAGTACATTGCACCGGTGATGTGATTGCTGTAATGGCTTTGTTGAGGAGGGAACACTGATAGTCATGAAAACTAGACGTAGGTAGACCCCTGAGCACACTGTAAAATCTACTTCTTTCTAGATGGATTCCTATAGCTGGGAGCCAAGAGCAGGATGGGAAAAGAAGCAGGAACAAATGTATAGCAGATTATAGTGAGTCTTGGGACATGAAGTAGTTTAGAGAGAGGCCTGGCAGTGAAAGCTAAAATCCCAGCTTCTTGAAAGGGCTGCAGAGGACACAGAGTGAGTACGAGGCTAGCTTCAGTGACTCAGCAAGATCTTATTCCCCAACCTTACAAAAAAAGTAAGTAAATAAAAGTGGGGCTGGAGATATAGCATGAGCAAGATAACACCCTAGATGTGACTTGAAGACTCAATGAGCAGATTGCTACTTCAGTCTCATTTCTTTTCCAGGCTGGGAACCTGACAGTGCTATCAACTGAGCCCCTGCTTCACCAAGACCCAGTTCAGTTAGACTTCCACTTCCGCCTCACCCCCCATTCTTCTGCTCACTGGCACGGCCTTCTGTGTGACCACCGACTCTTCCTGGATATCCCACATCAGGCTTTGGATCAAGGCAACCGAGAAAGGTGAGGAACTGGATGGGTGTGGGGAAGGGATGGGGTACTCTGTTCCACCGTTCATCATGTCACAGTGACTTAGGAGCTGGATCAGACACACAGCACACAGATAAGATCTTGGGGTTTAAGGAATAATTTTAGGTTGAGGGATGGTTGCTGGACTCAGACTCAGGAACATTAAAGTAGGATTCAAATAGTTGAATAATTTTGCTACTCAGCAGTCCTTTCCTTCATGACCCCCTTCTGTATTGGAATCCCTTGGCTTCAGAGAAAAGCCAAGCTCCTTCAGCAACTTTTCCTTTTCTAGTTTCAGTAGGTAGAGAAATCCTCACCGGTATTTCTCCTGCTGACTTCCTAGATAAAGTTAGCCAAGTATTAACTTTCTTTCTGGCCTCTAGCTTGACAGCAACATTGGAGTATGTGGAGGAGAAGACCAATGTGGACTCTGTGTTTGTGAACTTCCACAATGATCGGAAGGACAGAGGTGTGTTTAGGCGTCTTTGGATGAGTCTGGCATTTCAGCACCCCCTGTCCCCACTTCTATTGCAAAGGAAATTAAGGCACACAACATTCTATTCTGTCCCATCACAACTGGACTAATAAGAAGTCCCTGCAGGTGGTATCAGGCACGAGCCTGGGAGCACTGGAGAAATTACACAGAATCCATTTAAGGAATGCGGTAAACTGACAAAGGAGGTCAAGAAAATGTATCGAGCCTTCACAGTAGGACAGGAACATATTTAAGCAGATGTAATATATCACTGCGCATCTTTCAGAGAATTTATACTCTGTTGGGTATAAGACAAGATGGAACAAGCCTGTGATCCTAGTATTTGGAAATCTAGGGCAGGAGAATTCCACATTCAAGGTCAGATTGGTTAAATGGTGAGATCTTAAAACAAAGCCAAAAACAAAACAAAAAAAGCTGTTTGCCGCTGATTGCAAGCAACAATAGTCACCATTTTAGAGCTTAGAATGCCATCATTGCACTAAGTGCTTGATAATCACATTTTAAATCTTTGAAGGTTCTCATTCCCAGTTTACAAATGGGTAAACTGGAGATCTGAAAGGTCAACTCAAATGTTAAAGTGAATACTAAGGCAGGGTAGGCCTGCATCTGTATCATGCCCAAGTACACCCAAGCCTGCACTACACTACTTTCCATGGGCTGAGCCTCAGTGGATGTTCTAATATCTTGTTCTCTTCTCTTCTACAGGTGCCCTCCTGCGAGCCTTTAGCTACATGGGCTTTGAGGTGGTCAGACCAGATCATCCTGCCCTCCCTCCCTGGGATAATGTCATCTTTATGGTGTATCCCCTTGAAAGGGACCTTGGCCAGCCTGGCTAGTGAGCCTCCCTAAACATGTTTATACCATCTCTGTGAGAGGCCGGAAACCTCAACACACGGGACTCTGGGGCCCAGGATGTGATTTGAGACACTTCCATCCTAGGAAATAAAGGGTAGTGCAATCAAAGTGTTCGCTGTTTCTTGAGAGGGGGGATGCTGTAATGGAATATGAACCTGATAGAAATATTCATTGTAGGACATATTTAATGACTAAAAAGATCAGTGACCTGAGTCAGACAGGGGAGGGCTCCTTTTGCTTTCTCCTTATCCCTCAACCATTTTTCCGTTCCCATTTACCGAGCACCTGCCAAGATCAATGACCAGTCAACTAGAATGTTCAGAAAGACTAAGCCTTGCTAGGATGCTTCATATATTTCAGTTCAAACTGGAGACGTGCTAATTCCCTCTTTGGATGTAGAGAAAACCAGAGAAAAGTATGTACATCCTAAGGAATAGTTATTACAACAGATAATAAGAGAACATTCTAGACAGCAAGTACTGTGATATACTGCAAAAATGGCAGGGGACACTCAAGACATAATGAGCACAAGAAAGGGGATATACTTTTTTTTTGAGACAATGTCTCATGTAGCCTAGGTTGGCCTATATAGTGTGGTACCTCACGTTGATCCTTTCAGTTCTCCAAGTGCTGAGGTGTCTGTGTGCCACAGTTGTTTTATTTTTCTTTATGTGCCTGAATGTTTTGTCTACATGTATACATATATACAGTATGCATGCCTGGTGCCCACAGGGTTTAGAAGAGATCACTAGATCGCCTGGGACTGGAATTACAGGATGGTTGTGAGGCACCTTGTGGGTGCTGGGAGCTGGACCTGGGTTTTCTGCAAGAAAAGCCAGTTGGTTTTGATGAGCTTTAATATGAACTGCAAGTCATGACCTCCGACCTTCAGGGAAAGCAGCACTGCAGAAAACAGAAGTGAATGGGTCAGAGCCTGTTGTATAGGAATCCCACTGTCAGATCAGTGCTCTACCAGTCGGAACCTGTTTAGGTTCCTCTAGGACTCTAAAACGTGCTCAAACTTCTCCATCCTTAATGTCTTTCTGCTACTTGGGTCCAAAAAATTTGAAGCAACAAGAGACACTAGGAGACAGGGCTCAGCAAGTTTACAATGAAGACCTATTCCTAGATCCCCGGTTTCTAGAGTCCTGATCCAGGGCAGGTGGGCTTTGTGTGACTTGTGAAGTAACAGCAAGGATTATGAATGTTTGTATGGGAAGGATACATCTTTCAAGATGGGCCTCTGTATGAGGCAGCAGGCAATTACTATCAAGATTTACTCAGAAGAGACTTTACTCAGAGGCATACAAGTTGTGACGAGTATATGGTTTTAGACAATTTTATAAAGAACTTTATTTGGCAAACAATCCCAAATTATTTAAGCAGAACTACACCTTTCTCTAGGTGGCTGTACACAGAAACATGCTAGAAATTTACAGCATTTCCTGCTACCTCTCCATTTCTTCTATCTGTATTTTAAAGTTCAAAAAGAAATAGCTGAAGGACTATTTCAAAAGAACTATCTCCAGTCACCTCAGCACTGAGAGTGAGAATAGTACTCTCTGCGAGGCTTTTAAACATATGCCAATTTCCATTTGTTTCCTGACGACTCCGGTCTTGAGTCCAAACACTTCCTACTACTATAGTCACCTGGGAAGGTGAGTCAGAAATGAGGCTGGGAATTCACAGCAGCATTCACACACGGAAAGATGGAGAGGAGCCAGGAGTGAAGGAGAAATCTATTTGTCTCCATCTATCACTTTGTGGTAGGTCCAATGGAACAGAAAACGTATTTGATCCAGAGCAAGCCACACCATTTGAAATAAAGGACTTCATGGATCTGTCATAGATTCCTCTCCTGGCACCAAATCCTGCCAAAGACAGAGAAAAAAAAAAAAGGGCTTTGAAAGCAAGTTAAGCTGCATCAAAGATGTTCCAGAGAAATACAGAGAACATAGGGAGGAGGGATTGAAGGCCCTTGTGTCCCCCTCATTTCTTTCCTGCTGCTACAGTACCACTTACAGTAAAAAGCAGATGGCTGGTCCAACAGCTGCGGCCCAGACTTAATACCAGATTATGTCATCAAGGATATCAGACGACATAGAGCCTTCGCCTTCTAGTGAGGAGAAATGAGAAACGTGAGATTGTTTCCAGCAGGCATGGCCAGTGAAGCTCAGCAGAAAAACAGGTGGTTGGTGTTCAATGTCCTAAGAGCCATGTGTTTTTAGACATGGTTGCATGCAGTGCAGACTGGAGTTGACCCTGCTCCTCCCTCCACTTACCAATACTAGAATTGGTCTGATGCAGTCCTGGGGATTTAACCCAGGACTTTGCGCATGTCAGTCAAGTACTCTACCAGTCCCAAATCAAGCTGCAAGTAACCTCCCTGATCTGGACTCGCACAGATGCGACATGAAAGTATAACTGTACCTGTTACGTTGAGGATGGTCAGGGTATCTGGTATCTCTACTGGGCTACTTTTGGTCTCATCATCTGTTTCTGCGGCCTTATGGAAAAAGAAAAAGAAAGTACTTTGGCAATTGGAAAGGGAGAAGCCTGTCATTTTGATCACAGGTTTGGTTAAGGCAGTTGCTCAAGTTGACTAAGAGAGACACAATTTTTTTTTAAATATTTATTTATTATGTATACAATATTCTGTCTGTGTGTATGCCTGCAGGCCAGAAGAGGGCACCAGACCCCATTACAGATGGTTGTGAGCCACCATGTGGTTGCTGGGAATTGAACTCAGGACCTTTGGAAGAGCAGGCAATGCTCTTAACCTCTGAGCCATCTCTCCAGCCCCAGACACAATGTTTTTGATTGCATTTTCATTCATCCTGGAAAATATAGTCTAAAGGTTCTCATGAGGGCATAGGCTTCATCTCATTAAGTTGAAGTGGGGCTAGAGGAGGGCCCAAGTCAGATTCCTAGCACCCACGTTATTAGATGGCTCACAACTTCCTGTTACTTCAGCAGATCCAATGTCTCTTTCCTTTTTGGGCATTCACACATTTAGTATGCATTATAAAGATACAAACACAAGATTAAAAAAACAACTGCTATAGAGATGGCAGAGGTTAAGAGCAATGGCTGTTCTTCCAGATGACCCAGGTTCTGTGCCCAGCATGCACATGGCAGCTCACAAGTGTCTCTAAGTCCAGTTCCAGGGACACCAACACCCTCTCTTCTGGCTTCCTCATCAGGTACTACATGCATATGGTATAAAGATAAAACATGTAGGCAAAACACACATATGAAAAAAATCATTAAAATCTTAATAAAATTGATAGAAGTGTTTATGACTAGATGCCTTCATTGTGCCTCTAAGCACTCAAATTTCCTGGAAGCACCTTAAATGACTATAGTGACTCACCATGTCCTTCAACATATCTGGGGCAGTTCTGTTTTCTTCTTTGTCTTCAGGAAGTTCTATTGCATATCCTTTACGAACTAATTCTAGCCCAATATCAAGTTTCTAAAAAAGAAAAACAAGAAAGCAATAATGTTCTGTTAAGGGAGAGCAAATTTGCAATGGGGTGAGATGGTCAGCCAGATCTTTCAGAGTGACTGCAAGCAATGTATGAACCTCACCCTTACCTTCCCATTGCTGGTATCATATAAATAGATTTGTGGCCAAGTTGATATTCCAGTCTGGGCATCGCTGGAGAGCTTGGCCACAAGAGGCTTCCAGCCAGCACAGTGAGTGAGTCTTTCAAACTCATCTAGCGCTGCCTCTTCCCACTGCTCACCTGGAAGATCATAAGGGAAAACAAGGGTGTGAGCCTCGGAGCTGTAAGAGGTGGGATACATTCTACCCCAGTATGTATGCTAGGAATGTACTATTCATATTCTTATTTGGTGTGTCTGGATCTGATTGCCAAGTAAGTTTCTGTCTTGCTTTCTAGTGCTAATAAGGAAAAGGTACCTGAGTCTCTAAAACTCAGAAAGCTTGGGAATGGGCAATTCCTTACATGTTGTATGAAAGTTACTGTTTGGAGGTAAAGTCAATAGGTGGTATAACTGGTTTACCTGAGGGGGCAATCCGTGCTAGACTGCACTCTATTGCTTGAAACGGAAGGCTTAGAAAGTCACTCCTAAAATTAGAGATTAATTTTAATGAAATTAGAATCCCAGGTATACACATTTCCTTCTAAATCTCCTTGATGATATCTGCCACTAGCTCCCCAGTTTTTTTTAATCGGCAGATATGAGCCAACAGCTCGGATCCTAACAGGTCTCTGTACTCACCTGAGAGTTCTGAGAGACTCCACTGGGGAATCTCCATTATCTCCAAAGTCAACAAAGTAGAGGTCCAAATTCCCACTTTCCAAGGTACCAAGAATCTGGGCTCGATACCAGCAGCCATCTAGATTTAAATGTGCTGCTACAATGTCTCCTACATGCAGAATCAAGTCTTCAGGCTAAACGTGGGGATGGAAAGTCAGGAGAGGTTATTTCCAAGTGATAGCTAAAAGAGTATGGAAAGAAAGGAACATCTGACATTGAGAAAGGTAAGCCCCAGCCTAGCCTTCCCTCCAGCAACTCACCAGAGTACTGTTATAATGCTGGGTCATCTCGCTGATAAGTTTATCCAACTGGAGGCTGTAGGAGTCAATGATTTGGATCCAGAAGTGGTTGGGGTGTTCAGAAGCAGAAACATATACTTCACGGTACTCATCAGAACTGAAGTCAGTACTAGGAACTAAACACAGGGGTAAGGATGGTGACCACATGTATGCGTGTACTCACGTGAATACCCCCACCCCATCCCTGCATGAATACATACATACAAGCACGCACTCATACACAAAATGTGTAAAGAAACTATAATAAAAATGTAATTATTACTTAGATCTGTTTTTGTCAACATATTTCTATCTTATTTTTCTTCATTAGCTGTACTTGGAAAATTATTAATGTTTGGTATTACCCCAAGTAAATAAAATATTAGCCAAAAGGCAGTATGACAGAGATGGAAATCACAAAAACAGAATTTTTCTATTTTAGGTTGGTTAATCTAATAGGCTCCTCTTCATTACATACTTTCAAACATGGACGTCTCTGGATTGCTCAGGGCATCAGAATACTGAAAGTTTTCATCATTTGGTTTCTCCCAGGAAGCTTCTTTTGGTCCAGTAACAGCCATATCACCACCTCCTTTGCAGAGAGGAGCCTCCAGGGGTGCCGCTGGCTCCACGCTAGAGTCGGTATTCTTCCATAAAGCTGCTTCGCCAGCTCCACCTGGCTCTGCCACTTCCTCTCTTCGCACACTGATCGGCTGCTTTCGTGGGACTCTGGTTTCTGCAGAATGGGCAATTCTTTTCCGAAGCTCTTCATCCTCTGAAACTTTCTCCAGTATCAGATGCTGTGGGAATAAGAGGGGTCATTTCTGCGTAGCCAGATAATGACAGGATGGGCAGAAGGGCCACCCTCATTCTTGTATACTTGCCTTGGCTGCTGCCACTTCCTTCTGTGTTCCTGAGATTTTTATAAGTCTTGAAAGTAGTAAGGTTCCCTCCGATTCTTTGTCACAAGTGATTTTGGCTCCAGAGGCCTTACAGATAGAGCGAATAGTCTCGCCACCTCTCCCTACATTAATACAGAAGAAAAAGCTGTCCTGACCAATATCCACTATAGAGAAATCACTATTTTTTTTTACATGTTACAAAAAGAAATCAGTTCTCGTAATTAATTTGAATAGAATGTAAGATAGTAAATAAGGAGCTACCGAAGTGACTACTGTAGGAAAGAATATAGAACTTTATTTGAACCACTTATCTGGAGGATTAACTTCAGGACATTTCCACTTTTCAGCTACACAGCAGCTGTACTTTACATTTCCACTGTGAGACTCATGGTCCAGAGTGTGTCAGAACCCTAAGCTGAAAACAGGACACTTCTCTCCTCTAGTAGCAGCACTAAGGAACGATCTAGGGAAAAGCTTGACAGGTAATCTCTGGATTACTGCCTTCTTCAAAGCTCTAGGACACTATGGACATCTCTAGCATCCCTGTAAAAAATTTTATTCTAAAAAAAGTAAGTCTTTACTTATTGTGTGTGTACATGTGCGGTCTGTGTGGACCCGGCTGTGCCACAGCACCTGTGGAGGTCAGAGGGCAGCTTGGTTCTTTCCCTCCACCATGTGAGGCCTGGGATGGAACTCAAGTAGTCAGGCTTGGCAGCAGTTTATCCACTGAGCCATCTTGCTGGTTCACAGAAACCTATTTGAAAGGCATCCTTATTTTTAAAACAGCAGTTCTGAAGAAAAAAAAGTAAAGTCTGAATGAGGTGTGTTTTCCCTAGGGGAAGGCAGGAAAACCCTCGAGAATGTGGGAAAGACAGGCAGAGAATAAAGAAGAGGAAGCTGTCCAGTTGTACCTATGATTCTGCCCACAGATCTCTGGGGCACTGAGAGTTGCTCAGACACTGGGGTGTTCTCTGTCAGGATCTGATGGATTGCTGCCTTGGCCTTGCACACCTGCACAGGAAACCCGCTGATCAGCAGCACTCGCTCATCACCTACATCCTCTGTGTCCACATCAATCCGAGCACCTGTCTGCTTCCGCAGCTGCAGAGAGAAGGAAGAACACTTCAATTTGGTCCTAGCTAAGGACCTCTATCAAACCCTGGAAGCAGGTAGAGTCATATGCCTCAGTTAAATCAAGAAATTACCAATAGCCCTCATTTACTTATATTCATACAAGAAAATCAATGACAAAGGTAATCCACATAGTAGCTAATTTAAAATCATTTCTCTGTGGTTACAACCCATGTTCTTTGACTTTGTTTGGATTTACAATTAAAGATTCTTTTTTTTCTTTTAATATTTATTTATTATGTATAATTTATTTATTTATTGTGTATACAATATTCTGTCTGTATGCCTGAAGGCCAGAAGAGGGTGCCAGACCTCTTTACAGATGGTTGTGAGCCACCATGTGGTTGCTGGGAATTGAACTCAGGACCTTTGGAAGAGCAGGCAATGCTCTTAACCACTGAGCCATCTCTCCAGCCCCCTAAAGATTCTTTTTCTGCTAGGGAGCAAACCCAGATCCTTCCCAGTGCTAGTAAACTTTACCAATACTCACATCCCCAGCAAAGATTTTGCTTTCTGGACATTTAAGCTAAACAATGATGAAAGATGGAATAGTCAGGTAGCAATTCTTTGTCATTTAATGGGAGCTCATTAACTACTCAATAAAAATATTCATGCTATCAAGTTGAGAACCATCCCAATCAAATACTATTTCAAGCTTAATCATCTACCATCTGAGGAGAAGTACTAAATTTTGGAAGGAAAACAGTGCAGTTAGTTTAATGTTCCTGTAGTTTTTCTTTTAAAAATACGTGTGGCATGGGTGTTTTGTGTAATGTGGTTAGAGGAAGGAAACGAGTCAGTAGAATCGATGCCTGCTCACACTTACCTGTTTAATATTGGCTCCTTGTCGACCAATGATGAGCTTCACAGCCTCCTGGGGAACTCGCATCTCTATCTCGATGTCATCTTCTCCAACAAATGTAAATCGCTCTTCTATGTAGACCATGACAGATCAGAATTAAATACACTAAAGCTCAACTGTCCCTCCCCTGAATCAGGCTATAAGAGACATAAATCCAAGAGACAAAATGTGGATCTCAACCACATGCAATACATAGAACCTGAATAGAAATGAGAAGATCCCAGAATACCAGAGCTGGGGCTGGGTTTATAGCTGAGATAAGGGTGTCGTGTATACAAAAGGGCAAGTTTAACCCCCAGCACTCTACCTGCCCTCCTCCAAGGACCACTTGGCATTTTCTGTGGGATACTATTTCAGATGCTAAAATGGGAAAGGCAGATTCTAGAAATTGTGAGTTTTTGGGATGCTACTCTAAGACATGATTCTCGTAGAGCAATAAAGGCTAGAGTTGTCTGAGGCATTCATTAGATGAAACATTCCTCTGGGATCTGTACTCCAGGTCCAGCTGTGTCTACTTTCGACAGCTGGAGAGAAGCAGCAGAATGAACATATATTTTCAAATCACACGGTTGGTTTGCTAAAGGGAAGAGTCAATGACATAAGGTCCCTTCATAAATTAGCTTTCCAAGAACAAATGAAGTGACATTCTCAAACCCTTCTCACAGAAAATGTATTCTAACAGTATTGGTGTGGTGAGGACAGCTTTCAATTTAACAATAAAATATTATTGCAAGTGCACACGGGTTCACACACCTCTGCTTTCCCTATATCGGCGGTATAGGATGTAGGCGACTGTTGCACTTGCTGGGATCCCAAGGCCCAAGGCTATTTTTTGAATAGTGGACAGGCTTGTCCATGAAGTTTGTTCAGTGGCCATTTTCTGCTGCACTCCGACTTAACGTCCTGAAACAGATCAACAAGTGGTTCTCTGCCACCACTTGTCTGGTTGGCAGAGAGGCGTGAGAAAACACTGTATTCAAAACACAAAAACCCACTATCCAGCCAGACAGCTGATACATGCCTTTAAATCTGGCATTCAGGAGGCAGAGGCAGGAGGATTTCTGAGTTCAAAATCAGTCTGGTCTTCAGAGCAAGTTCCAGGAGTACACAGAAAAACTGTCTCCAAAAAAACCTTACTAGCTTTGCTATGAATCTCTGATATTGTATCTTCACTTTTCTGTCAAGCAAATAACATTTCCCTCATTGTAATTCTTATTCCACATGTTTTTAATTTTGATTTATTTATTTTGTTTCAAGACAGGGTTTCACTGTAGTTTTGGAGCCTGGCCTGGAACTAGCTCTTGTAGACCAGGCTGGCCTTGAACTCAAGAGATCCGCCTGCCTCTGCCTCCCGAGTGCTGGGATTAAAGGTGTGCACCACCACTGCCCAGCAAGACCACTCCCACAGGGTATCTATACTGTCCTCCTCTCCCCCAGTAAACAGACATGTGGTTTTCTGGTCTTTCCTGTTTCCTCTCTTGGTTAGGTGGTGGGCTGGAAAATCATCCAGGAGTGTTTTATCCATTAAACCTGGGCTTTTTCTAATTCAGTTTGACTTGGTCTGATTTGGATTGCTGCATTGGCAGAGAGAATTGGGGGTGCAGAAACTTTTAAATATCCCTGCATTTGCCATCCCTCAGCTTATCCTAAAAAGTTGGAAAACTTCAAGTAATGTTTGTTTGTAATGTTTTCTCTCAAAACATCCCAGGTTTTTCACTATGATTAAAAGCCAACTTAATCTCTCATGTAAATTCTGGGGTTTGGGGATTTAGCTCAGTCGTAGAGCACTTGCCTAGCAAGCACAAGGCCCTGGGTTCAGTCCTCAGCTTGGACGGGGGGGGGGGGGGGGGGGGGGGGGGGGGGGGGGAGACAAAATAATAAAGGTCAAAAACGTAAATTCCAGAGGAAAGGGAGTAGAAACTGGGATTGGTACGTAAAATAAGAAGGTAGTTTGAAAAAATATATAAATTCCTCAAGAGTACAAATTATTATTTTTTCTTCAGTGTTTAGCATACACTTAACATCTGATCAATAGTACTTTGTTGAATGAATACAATTTCTCTTTATATTTTTAAATGAGGCTCTCAGCTGCTTACATGTAAATTCCTTAATAGGATGAAAGATACTTTGTGTCTGATTTTTGCCTGCCATTTTCATAGCCTCACTTTTGTTTTATATTTGCTAGGGGACTAGGATCTATTTAAAGATCTTCCTCTGACACACATCACCTGTGTCTTTATCAAGTTCTATTCTTTCAAGTTTCATCTATAGTAGTATCTCTTCTGAAGCCTCAGGGATTCCTAATGCTGACTGATGTGGGTCATGATACTCTACCACAGTACTTGTCTGTTATCCTGCATCCTCTGACCTACTGGCTTTGTTCCTGCAGTTAAAGCACATTAAACACTTCTATGTGCTAGATACAACCGTGGCAGTGGAAACACAAAGATAAAAAAAAAATGCCAAGAAGCTACTATCTCGCCACTTTATATGCACTGATTATTCAATATTCACACAACCCTGTAAAGTAGGAAGAAACCATTTCATTTTATAGAGGTACACATATACCTGAAAAGTTTGTTCACCCTATCACTCAGAATTTGAATTATTATTTGCTTATGAAAAGTCTTAAGTGATTTTACAAGTTTCTCTTAACTTTCCTTATTTAAACTTTCAGGGTAACAATGTTATACAATTCTTTATTTTGATCAACTTCAATTAAAAAATAAACACTGGTAGAAAACATAGATGATAAAAACATATACAATGTTATTACATTATGATATAGTAGCACCAGATAATAAAATGCTGGATTGGGGCAATGCTACATGCTTGATGTATAATAAGCCCAAGGCCCAGAATCTGGATCCCCAGGACCCATGTAAACTCAGGCACTGTGGCTATTTTTATTTCTAGCACTTGAGAGGCAGACACTGGATCCGTGGGGTTAACTGGATAGCAAGACTAGCCCAACTGCGGAGCTCGGGTGAGGAACCTTTTCTCAGTAAATAAAATAGAAAGCGACTGAAGAAGACACTTGGTGTCAACTTGAAGCTTCCACATGCACAAGTATCTACATGTACACACAAGTCCATGAACATACAGGTATGCACACATAAAATTAGATTATCTTTATCTCAAAAACATTAGTTTTATTCTAGTGAAGCTAAAAACATATCATACAGAAAACCTACTTTGGAGTAAACCTTGTTTTAAGTATGCTCTCCCTGGAAGCCTAGAAGGAAATTTAAGACACTGGTGTGGAAGCCTCACACCCAGGAGCAGTATCCTGGCAAAGAGATCAGAATTGCATCTGGTATATAGTCTGGGTGTAGCCTAATGGTATAGTTCCCATGCCTGTGTCTCAAAGGTCCCAAAAAACTACAGCACCAAACAGCCACAAAAGCTTGCTTGCATAACCACTGGCCCTGGTAAGCTTTACTGACCAGGACAGAGTAAAATTCTTTTTTTTTAAACTTTATTTAACTTCATTTATTTCATGCACACTGGTATAACGATGTCAGATTCTCTTGAACTGGAGCTACAGACAGCTGTGAGCTGCCATGTGGGTGCTGGGAATTGAACCCGGGTCCTCTGGAGGAGCAGTCAGTGCTCTTAACCACTGAGCCATCTCTCCAGCCCCCAGAGTAAAATTCTTAAAGAATCTATCAGAGGTTTACCAAATCTTTTTCCCTAGTCAGTCGTGTTTTTTTGAATTCTCTCTGTAGATCAGGCTGCCTTAAACTTACAAGATAACTGCCTGCCTCTGCCTTGGATTAAAGATGTGTGCTGCTACCACCACTTGATCCAAGTCAGTAGTTTTAAATAAATTTAATCGTGACCAGATTACAGTCTGAGGAAAAAACCAAAACCTTTTATTGCCTTAGGCATTCAGGCGCCTTGTCAATTTGGGAGAGTTACTTGGTAGATTCTGTATACCACCCACCCACACTCAGTTTAAGAATGGGTAACCATGGAAGCATTCACTACTGACCTATACCTTTTTTCCCTGTGTCCCGTTTCTGGAACGGCCTAAATTGCCCAGGCTGGTCAATTACACAAACACCTTAAAAAAAAAAGAAAAAGAAAAACAGGGTTTCTATGTAGCCCTGGCTGTCCTGGAACTTGCTCTTGTAGACCAGGCTGGCCTCGAACTCAGAGATCCGCTTGCCTCTGCCTCCCGAGTGCTGGAATTAAAGTTCATACAAACTTTCACAGTATCCCAAACACATTTTCATAGCACATGCCAGGCTGGCCTTGAACACAGAGATCTGCCAGCCTCTGCCTCCCAAGTGCTGCGATTAAAGGTGTGCACCACCACTGCCCGGCCTGGAACTAGCTCTTGTAGACCAGGCTAGGCTGGCCTCAAACTCAGAGATCCACCTGCTTCTACCTCCCTGAGTGCTGGGATTAAAGGGGTGCACCACCACCGCCGTCCACAACAAGTTCAAGGCCACCCTGGGTGATGTGAAATCCTCTCTAACTAGAGAGGTGGTGGTGAGGAAGCCAGGTGTCCAGTCCCCAGAATACCAGGACCTGAAAGGTGGAGGATAAGGTTGGCTACTGGGCAAGTTCTCGGCCAGCCCGGGTAGACCACAAGAGACTGTCTCAAAAACACACAAACAGAAGAAACAAAAGCAAAGAGAGAAAGGAAGACGACCAGAAAAACAATCCAAAGCAGAGTGCTGTGGCGCTTGCCCGTATTTCCAACTCTCTAGAGGCAAAGGCTGGAGGAGCTCGAGTTCCAAGCCATCTTGACACAGGCCCTGTCACTAGATAAATAATGAAGCATCCCGCAGCTGCAACTAGCTGCCGGACTAACTTGGGGAGGTAAAAGGCAAATTAACAAAAGGCCCCTCGTTTCACCAGGAGCCAGCCTAGGAGCGCAAGCACAGCTGTGGCGAGCTTCCTGCAGTTAGTAGCTCTCAGCACAGCCACCCCAAACGGCGACCCGGCCCCACGTGCCCCACGCCTCCCGACGCTCAGACCGGCACTTCTGCCCCCCAGATGCCGGGCTGCCCACCGCCCAGCCTCTCCCAAGACCCAAACTCCTCTCCCGGGCCCCGCCTTTACCGCTTCTCCAAGATGCGCGTTGCACGCTTCGCCTCGCACCTCACCCGCGCCGGCGCCTCGTCGCTCCCGTCGGCGAAGTCGCCCAGCGCGCGGCTTTTCAGCAGTCTTCTGCCCCACCCGCGGCGCTCCCGCACCAATCAACGCTCGCCTTGGAGTCCGACCAATCGCGCTTCCCCGTGGTAGCCAATCCTGCCGCGGGCTGCCGTGAGTGACGGGCGCCGCTGCGCGCTGCAGTCCAATTACCCGGATGGAAAGTCCGAGCCCGCCCGCCTCGCTAGCCAGTTGGAGCGGCGGGAAGTAGAAGCTGGTGATGGAGCGTGCACCTGCTGAGCGTTCCCGAGCCACTTGCAGGATCCTGCAGTCCCGGGTCCTTCTCCGAGAGGAGGAGATCGCGCGGCCTCAGTCCGCGAGGGACTGCAGTGCTCCGCGGCTCCGGGGGCTGGAGTCACTCATGGCTATTCCCGGCCCTGCTGAATCACCTCTGCGGCCTTGGGGCAAGCCGCCTCGCGATGGGCGGTGCGGTGGCACCGATCTGTTAAGAATTTCTCCCTGGATCGTTCCCCACCCCCTTCTTGGCCTGCTAATCTGTTAAAGCAACTACGGTAAAGGAGTGACATGGGGCGGATGCTTCACCACGGCGTCCGAGCCCCGGACACTCCATGTGGACAGAAAGTGACCACCCGGGGAAGGGGGCTGCGGGTGGAGCGCGGCCCGCCTGCCCCGACTCCGGCTCCGGCTCCGGTCCCGGCCCCGGCCCCGCAGAAGGGGAGGCTTTGGTAGGCAGCGGTTTGCTTGGAAAACTGAATTCCAGAGGCCGCCTGGGTAGTTCCCGTACCGTTAGGAACGGTTGGTCCTGCCACCGCCTTCGCACTGTGGCGAGGGCTTAGTTGCTCCGAGTCACCAAAAGATGGTTTGCGCTATCACCTGGCATGCCTGGAGCGTGATGAGCACTCAATAAACAATAGCTGAGTGGATACAAAATGGTGTCTGGTCATTCATAAGTCGTTGGGTCAGTTTCCCCTTTATTGTTATCACTGTTATTTTAGAGATCCGTGCTTGGTATGTTGCCCAGGCTGTACTCAAATTCTGTTTGTTCAGGTTCTTGAGTAACTGGGGCTTAGACGTGCTCGACCTCTAGTCATACAAAAAATATATATTTGGATAAATAATACTTTCACCTAGAAGATTCACAAATAACAGTTATTGGAGAAAATGTTTCTTCAGAGGTAACCAATGCAACCAGTTTCTTGGGAAAATTTTTATAAGACAAGCCATAGTTAAAACACATATAAATGTTGAAAACATGCTGCACATATAAATTAGTAAATTTTTTTTGGGGGGTTGTCTTTTTTTTGTTTTTGTTTTTTGAGACAGGGTTTCTCAGTAGCTTTGGAGCCTCTCTTGGAACTTGCTCTGTAGACCAGGCTGGCCTCGAACTCACAGAGATCCATCTGCCTCTGCCTCCCCAGTGCTGGGATTAAAGACATGAGCCACCACTGCCTGGTTTAGAAAGCTTTTCATAGCAACATACCTCTCTGCCTCATAGTTAAATCTCAAGATATGACATGGATGTAAAACATGTATTTAGCCAGAACTTTAACACGTTTTTTTCAAGCATACTTCACTTTGTACTTTTACTATGTTTTATTTTTAAGACAAGGCATCTTTTAGGCGGTGGTGGGCCACGCCTTTAATCCCAGCACTAGGGAGGCAGAGGCAGGTGGATCTCTGTGAGTTCAAGTTCAACCTGATCTACAGATCTAGTTCCAGGACAGGCTCCAAAGCTACTGGGAAACCCTGTCTCAAAAAAATAAAAACCAAAAACAATGAAAAAAGACAAGGTATCTCTATACAGTCCTTGCTGACTTGGAACTCCCTATGTAGACCAGTTTTCTTTCTTTCTTTCCTTTCTTTTTTTTTTTTGGTTTTGGACTACATCTCTCTGGACATACCAGCTTAAAGAAGTGTGCCTTGTCATTTCATTTGGATGTACAAAGTTTTGCAAAGATTTTTCTGTCAAGATTTTTCCAAATTTTGAAAAGGATTTGACTTAGTATTGCCAGAGTGCCTTCCACAGAAGTTAAAAAGTTCTTGCACCTATCAGGCATCTATGAAAAAGACCTATTCGATAGCATACTTAAGCTGTATGTGGTCACACACCTTAATTGTTTAGACAATCTGACATTGGAAATTATCATTGCATTGCAATTTTTCATTTTCTTTATTGTAAGTTGGGTTGTATGTAATATGTTTACATGCACTGTATTTTCATTTTCTTTATTGTAAGTAGGGTTGTATGTAATATGTTTACATGCACTGTATTTTTTGTAAATTGTTTGCATGCCTTGTTAATATTTTATTCGTTATTGAAGCTTAATATTTGTTCATTGTCCATTAAATTTGAAATACTTTCCCCTTCTCCAGTTTATTCTCTTTTGTTTTTATTTAAATCATTTTTATGTTTATGATTATGAGTGTTTTGCCTGCATGCATGTCTGTGCACCATGTGTGCCTGGTGCCCATGAAGGCCAGAAGAAGGTTTTGGATTCCCCAGAACTGATGTGACAGGTGGTTGTGAACTGCCATGTGGGTGCTGGGAACTGAACCAGGGTCCCCTGGAAGAACAGCCAGTGCTCCTAACTGATAAGCAATCTCTCCAGCCCCTAATCTATGTAATTCAAACTGTTTATGGTTTTGCTGTACTATAGCTATTTGTGTGTAGGTGTGATATTTGTGTGGGGTGCATATGTGTATGCGCAGGTGCACCACACTTTTGTGGGTGGGGCAGAGGTCAGACACAGAATCCAGACATCTTCCTCGACCATTTCCCGCCTTTCTCTTTTCTTCTTTTTTTTTTTTTAAAGACAGTGTTTCACCTGTTTCACCCGGAACCTGGAGTTGGTGTTTAGGGTAGGCTAGCTGGTCAGCAAGGTGCAGAGACCAAGCTGTCCCTTAGCTTCCCAGATTCACTACTACATCCTGCTTTTTCTGTGGGTGCTGGGGACCCCCACCTTAGAGCCTAATGCTTTCAGAGCACTGTCAGGGGCCAGCCTCGACACAAATACCTTTCTCCAGAGTAGAGGCATGGGAATAGAAATATAGTAAAGAATATGAAGACGTGAACGAAAATAATAAAACACAGAAATATATAGGATAGTATCGGGAGGGAATTTTCCAGTGAGTACTGAAAATTCGCCCATGTTTAATTTCCAACTGGTTAATATACCGCTGGCCTCAAAAGGTGGGAGTAAAACATAAGACTGCACTGGCACAAATTGAAAGTCACGGGGGGCTCCATTCATCATTCTCACTTCTTTTTTGTTTGTTTGATTTTTTTTTTTTTTTTTTTTGGTTTTTCGAGACAGGGTTTCTCTGTGGTTTTGGAGCCTGTCCTGGAACTAGCTCTTGTAGACCAGGCTGGTCTCGAACTCACAGAGATCCACCTGCCTCTGCCTCCCGATAGCGGGGATAAAAGTCGTGTGCCGCCAGCACCACCCCGCAGAATTACCTACTTTTAGAGCAAAGGAGCATTGCTGTCTTTATGATAGAGAATCTTCCTGCCCTATTGCTGTATTCTAAAGTTCTCATCGTGCAGAATCTACATGTGTCCTAGATATTTGAATGCCTGATATATACTATAGCAGTTTGAATGTATTTTATATATTTTCATGTGTATGTAGGTATGCTCATATGAATTTGGGCAGCTGTGGAGGCCTGAACTGGAATTACAGGCAGTTGTGAGCCGCCTGACGTGAGTCCTAGGGTCTGAATTCAGCTTCTCTGCAAGTGCAGCAAACACTTCAGGCTGTCTCTCTAGTTTCCCTTTTACATTTTCATGATTAAATAATTAAGTGGTTTGTTTATAGTGAAGTTGTGTGTACGTGCACACCATGGTGTGACCACGCCGGTCAGAAAGTGTGTTTTCTTGAATGACTGTGTGGCCATTAGAGAAGAATTTTTTTTTTTTTTTTTTTTTTTTTTTTTTTTTGGTTTTTTCGAGACAGGGTTTCTCTGTGGCTTTGGAGCCTGTCCTGGAACTAGCTCTGTAGACCAGGCTGGTCTCGAACTCACAGAGATCCGCCTGCCTCTGCCTCCCGAGTGCTGGGATTAAAGGCGTGCGCCACCACCACCCGGCCTAGAGAAGAACTTTTGAATGTTCTCCCTCCCGCCGTATGGGCCCAGGGGATCAAATCAGGTTTCCGGTTGGCGGCAATCTCCGTCATCTGCTAAATCATCTAGTTAGTTATTTTTTAATTTAAAAAGGTGGAATATTTAAATCCAAGGAACGATGCTCAGCATTGCTATCAAGAGCACATGATTCCTTTACAGGCCTCTCCTCTTGCAGCTCCAGTGCCGGGGAGGGGAGATCAAGAAAAGAAATGAAATAGACGTTCAAAGGAGGGATTAAAAACCAAAATCACAACAAAGGAAGTATTTTTAAAACATATTTTAAAATTTATTTAATAACTGCGTGTGTGTGGTCATGCTCGTGCTAGGGTATGTGTGTCGGGGGTCAACCTGTGGGAGGGAGGGAGCCGGTTCTCTCCTTCCACCTTGTGGGCTCCGCAGATTGAACTCAGGTCACATCAGGCTTCACTTGCTGAGCTGTCTCACCAGCCCTGGGAAGATTCCTTAATCAGGGGAATAAAGATTCAGGTGTTATTACTTTTCAAGGGGTTTCTGTCTGACTGTCTGGTAGGGAGTTTGGGGAGCAGAAGGAATACAGGAAATGGCTTCAGACTCTCCCAAGTCACTGACTTTTGGGTCTGTCATCTCCTTTCCCTCAGGTGCACAAGTCAGGACTGAAGTTGCCAGGTGCTGGGTGGGATAGACTGTCATTTCTTTCCTTTCTAGCTCCTAAAAGGCTGCTCTTTCCTTGAAGGGCTTCTAAACCGGCTTCAGGAGGCTGTAGGTACAATGAGCCCAAGCCGGCACTGCCTGGAGGATTCATTGGACAGGTGTTTCTACTCAGTAAGCCAAAGCAGAAAACGGGCTTTAGGGCATGGGGGTTGGCTCATCAGTTAAGAGTCTATACTGCTATTCTTGAGCAGTTCCCAGCACCCATTCCGGGCCACACACAACCATCTGTAACTCCAGTTGCACATGCCCACACAGTGACATGAATATAATTAAAAAAAAGAAGCCAACTTTAGATAGCACGGGATTCTCAGACAAGGTACCTGGTTCCAGAGCTCCAGCGCCCCCTCCCGCCCCCCATGTGAAATGGCCTTTCAACTAAGGCTGTGTTGTGTAAGCCTAAACAGCAGTATCCCCCGCCCACCCCCCTGCGGGAGTTACAGCTTCCTCCCGCGCCAGTCAAATCGCCACCAGAAACTAGTAATAGCTACCAGGACGCTGGTGCTGTGGTCCTGTCTTTACATCAGATTGATCAGGTGGCCCCGGAGAGTCTCAGTCTCCTCTACCACAACACTCTAAGGCTTCCATCTTGGTTTCCTTTACAAAGCGATTTGAAGGAACAGGATTTGTGGGCTGCCATTATTGTCCAGCCTGAGTTGTCCTTCTTAGTCCCACCTAGAGGTCCCCACCTAACCCTGAGAGACGAGTACTGGTAGAGGAAGGGGACAGGGACGACCAGAGCACCTGCTGTAGCATTTCTGTCACACTGTAAACCTTTTATCTTTGTTTTGAGGGGGTGGGGGGTGGGGAGCAAAGGCAGCCTGAGCCCTCACCTCAGCTTGACCCCTGCAAACAGGCTCCCAAGACCCGAGACCTGAACCTGCACTCGTGAGGTCTGGGATGGCTTTGGGTGCCTGAATAACGGGAAACATTTACCATCATAGTTTACACCAGACAGTCTCACGACAAGTCTGTGACTCTAAGCTGAGGGTGTTGTTTTGCAGGATTTTCATCCTTGAACAGGATCTAGAGCAGCAAAGGAAAGGCGGAAGTCAGGACTTCGAGGGACCGATCTTTCAGGGACCTATATGGGGGAGAGCTGAAATGGCCCCAGAGGGCTTTGCCGGTTCTGTTGGTCCTTACAGCCTAGGAACTTTGGTGGTGTTCCTATGAAACAACAACAACAAAAAAGTCAATGTGGTCTACATATCGAGTTCCAGGCCAGCCAGTAAGACTTTGTCTTGAAAAAGGGTGTATGGTGGGGGAAGAGGGGGAGAGTTGGGAGGGAGACTGGAGAGAGGGCTCAATGGTTAAGAGCACTTGCTGCTTTTGTAGAGGACCTGGGTTTGGTTTTCAGTACCCAGACGTTGGCTCACAACCATTTGTAACTCCATTTCCAGGGATCTAATGTCCTCTTCTGGCTTCTGTGGGCACCGAGTACACACATGGTGCATATACATGCATGCAGGCACTCATACATCCACATAAAATAAAAAAGATAAATCTCGGAATAGGGGGAGTGGGGAGCAATCCACAGGCATCTCCCAGGTGGCAACCTGATGAGCTGCTGGTAGATGAGAGAGAGAAGGAGGTTGCAGAATTACTCTTTGGACCGCGAGGGCATGGAGGAGGTTGGGGTTTCAGGAATGTCCTTTTCTCCAGCCTTGCTCTATAAACACCTAAACTCTTACAGCCACTTCTGGCGCTCCCAAGTGCTTGTGTGCTTGGGTCCTCTCAGTCCAGCTTTGCTGGCTCAGGGCCGCCAGCTGCACTCCCCCGCCAGGGACAGTTTGAGATAGGAATCTTGCAGCAAGTGGCTCCTCCTAGCAAGGGCAACAGCAGCCACTAGAAAGCACGTGGTGTTTTGTGAGGTGGGCAGGGACTCAGCAAGGAGGAAGGAAACTAAGGACATTGGATAGATGTTGCAGCCAAGAGAAAAAGGCTCCCTGGGGCTGCATGACTCCATTTGTCAGTCTTTCCTCCCCTTCTCCCTGCCTCCTTTCTCCTCCTCCCTTCCTGATGCTGTCACTGTCTAGAGCTCCCAGCATCTCTGTGCTTTGGGGCTCTGTCCTCTGTTGGAAGCGCACTGTGTGCAGTCAGCAATTCTACCTCTCACTCCGCTTGCTCTTTGAGGTGACATTTATCCACATTTATCCAGGGACAGGTTCCCACCAGGGCCACACTAAATCCAGCCGAGGGAGCCAAGGATGCATCCAGGCAGCTGCTACCCTCTTCCCTCCACTTCTCACTGTGGCTTACAGGGCTCCCCGTCCTTGCTCCCAGATGCATTCTGTGTCTGTTGGCCGTCCCCTAGGAGCTCCCTTCTGGCTTTCCCCTTGCCAGGCACGCTTGGGATCAGCAACACTAGGAAGACTGAAGATGTGAAACAGGAGATTGCTGCATAGGGATCCCTTCAAAGGTGGGGGAATCTTGACTTCTTTGGCTCTAGAGAGACGGGGAAAGGGGAAAGGTAGCAAACCGAGAGCAGCAAGGGGGACTGACCTCTGCAGGCCTTTGGGCCCCCTCACCCTTTGTGCCAGGCTTGGTTAGGTGGAGCCAGATGACCGCTAACTGAACAGGGAGGGAAGCTGGGAGGGGAAGAAGTAGATAGAAGTAAATAAAGTCCCAGAGATCATGTCACCGTGGTGGCTTTTGACAGTCAGGGAGGTGGCCAAGGCTCCTGCAGGCAGAATGCCAGAAATAGGCCACAGTCCCAGGCATCTGCTGAATCCTTGACTCTACTTCATTGCACCCAGGGGCGCTGACTGAATTTGGCACTGGGGAGCAGAAAAGAAAGGGAAAATGCCTGCATGATGAGCAGACTCTAAGCCGTTTGTGGTACTTCCCAGCTCCACGTCTGAGATAATCTCACGGTTGTGTTTAGCAGCTGGTCCTGTAAGTGTGTGAGTGTGTAAGTGTGTGTGTGTGACTGTGTAAACTGGTGTGTGAGTGTGTGAGTGTGTGAAGAGCAGACTGGAGCCTTGTGTTCCTTTCCTGCCTGGTGTGGGGGTGCCAGATGGGGGCTGTCTTGGCCATAAGGTGAAAAGGTGACCATGCTGTCCTCAGCTAGAGCAGCTCTCGGAATGCAGGCCACAGGTGTGGGAGGCTGTGTTGTTTGACAGGAAGCTATGGTTCAAGAGACTTTAGTCTGCCTTTCCCTTTGGCTTCTTAAGTGGACTTGGGGAGTTTTCAGTATGGAAGAAAAGATCAGAATAACTTGGCAGTGACCCGGTTACCCCCAGAGTTCTTATCCCCAGAAGGCCGAGGTGCCACAAAATCAAAAGTCACGTGGTGCTTGACCCGGCCCTTGCCTTTACTCCAAAGGGCAATCAGACCGAAGCAGAGGGTAACTGAGGTGAGGAAGGGGAGAAAACCCACTGCCAGCACCATAACCACACCCCTGCTGTCCAGAAAGAAAGGCCCTGGGATTCCTGGCATGGTGATGTTGGGGTCAGAGACAGTGCCATTTGGTGGTTCGACTTGGATAACTTCCAGCCAGGTCCTCAGGGAGTCATTCCCAGCAACATTGCTGACTACACAGACATAGGCTCCCCTGTCCCGCAGCTGCACGGAGCGAATCTCCAGTGTACCATCCTCTAGGACCCTTACTCGCCCGGCCCTTCCCAGCCAAGCTCCCTGAGGCCTCATCCAGGAGACCGTGGGGGCTGGATCTCCATCTCCAGAGCAGGAGAAAACAGCATGGCTCCCCTCCTCTGCAATGACCCACCGAGGCCCTGACTTTCTGATCAGGGCTGGTTTGCAAGTGAAGTGGCCTGGAGGGAGGATGTCTGAAAACTCCCTTAGGCTTTTCCCTTGGACGTGTTGGGGGCCAGCACAAGCAGGGGGGGACGCGCCAAAGTCCAGGCGGCGCCGGAGGCGGAGCAGCCAGAGGAGGCGGCAATCGCAGGTTAGGGGGTTACCAGAAAGCCTCAGGGTGACCAGTTTGTCTGGAGAAGGAAAGGCTGTTTCCTCTAGGGTCTGAAGAGCGTTGTCTGCTACATCCAGCAAGTGGAAGGCGGTCAGGCCGTGGAAGGCATGCGCAGCGATGGAGGTGAGGCAGGCCCCTGACAGCCTGAGCTCCTGGAGCCTGACCAGGGGGCTGAGCCTTCTGGCTGGGATGGCTGAGATAGGATTCTGAGACAGATCCAAGACCCTGAGGAAGCTCAGATGGTGCAGTGCCTGGAAGGGTACTGAGCTCAGATTGCAGCGGGTGATGGCCAGGGTGCTCAGATTGAGCCCAAGCAGGCTCCCTGGGTCCAGGGCCTCCAGAGATGGCCAGTGGTGGATCTCCAGCTCCTTTAGCTGCCCTAACCCTCGAAGCGCCCCCGCTGGCAGTCTCTCAATATCCAGTTCTCGAAGCCTGAGAGTCACTAGTGCTGGGAGCTGGGCAAGGGCTAGGCCAGGCACTGTGCTGAGGTTGCAGCGTTCCAGGGTGAGGGTACTTAGCTTGGCCAGCCCTGCAAAGGCCCCGGGAGCCACAAACACCAGGTGATTGTCTCCTACCTCCAGTTGCTGGAGGCTGCCCAGCTCACCAAAGGCTCCATCTAGGAAGAGCACAATCTGATTGAGGCGGAGGTCCAGCAGTGTCAGAGTAGATAGCCCTGAGAAGATCCCAGGACCCACAATTCTCAGTCGGTTGCCCTGGAGCCTCAGGGTGAGTAGATTTTGTAAGCCATGGAAGGCCCCAGGCTCAAGGGTAGAGAGCTGGTTGTAGCTGAGGTCCAGTTCTTGGAGTTGGCCCAGTCGGGAGAGCATGCCCCGCTGAAGCCCCCACAGGCGGTTTCTGCTCAAGTCCAGGAGCTCTGTGTCCAGTGGAAGCCCTCCAGGGACAGCGTCCAGTCGCCTGTGGGCACAGAGTACTGCCCGGGTTTGGGAGGTGCAGTCACACACAGTAGGGCAGCTACTGTTGCTGCCTCCAGGTAGGAGGAGCAGGAAAAGGAGTGGGGGCCACGGAAGCCAGGCTTGCTTCCGAGCTGTGGCTGCGTCCATCCCCCGAGGCCTGGAATAGACGATGACATGGCCTTTTTTGCAAAGTGGCTTCAGAAGACGATGACCCTGCATTCTCCTGAGCCTCCTTAAGGGGAGGAAAAGTGACCTGTTGACTCCATCTTGCCAGTAAGTGTGTCACACAACCAGGGAAACCTGGGAAACCTGTACTGCCTCCCTGGGGCTTCTTAAGGTTCTTCCTATGGGGAAATGTCTCCCTTGCAGCCCTGGATAACCAGCCATGAACTTCCCATGCATGAGTCCCTAGTCCAGCTGGTTTCTGTGGTGGAAGGCTTAAGGGACTGAGTAGTAGGGAAAGAACTTTCCCTGCATCTCCCTTATATCCATGAGACCAGGAATACCTTAGGTCCTGTTGCTGTGACATCTGTTCTCAGCAATCAGAACTCTGTTCTGTTCCTCTCATCCCTACCCACCCCTTTTGGCTTGCTTGTTTGTTTTGTTTTTGAGACAGGGTTTCTCTGTGTCACAGCTCTGGCTGTCCCAGAACTTAATTTGTGCACCAGTCTGGCCTTGAATTCACAGAGATCCCCCAGACTCTGCCTCCCGAGCACTGGGATTAAAGGTGTGTGTCTCATTCTTGTTCTCCTGTATTTTGTGCACACAACTTTACCTAAGTCTCAGGGAGATCCCATCCAGACCAGAAAGAAGTCCTCACCTTGACAGTCATCAGAAGCAAAGGGACATACATACAAGTTTCAGCTCTGCTCCAGTCTCTGCCCTCTTCCAGCCTGGCCCCGGGCCCAAGCTCTGGACTAGCCAAGCTGGTGTACTCAGAAAGTGTGTGGATGACAAGCCTGGCTGTGTATTAGCTACGGAAAAGAGTGCAGCAGCACTGGACGATGAGATTGGGGATCCCTTACAAGAGCACCTCTTCCTTCATAGAGGGATTGGGATGTGGAAACTATCCAAAGGGTACTGAGGTTTTGCTTTGTGCTTCTCTTCTGTCCTCCCTTACTGGGGTTTTGAATCTGTGCCTCTGCAGGAGAGCTTAGACCTCTTTCTGCCTGAGCTGCCTGACAAGACACTAGAAATGTGACCCAAGGAAGCATGGAGAAAGAGGGAGAGACAGCAATGACCAGGTGCCATGGATGGGAGGAAGGGAACCACTGGCTAGTATAGCAGACACCTGGATATAAGCAATGCACAGCACCCATCTGTATACAGTGGGTCTCTGGGTACCAGAAGCCTGGGCAGTATCGGCAGGTGGTGACCATGATGACAAAGGCATCTTAAATGCTGCGTGCTTCTGCTTGCCTTGCTGATGCACAGGGACCTCAGAGAGAGGAATATGAGAGTTAGGAAGACATGGCCAAGGGACAGAAGTGAGGCAAGCCGACATTCCTGCAGGCCACCTGCTGTGTTCCCCTGGCTGCAGGTCCTGCACCTCCAGACTTTGGGGCTTCAGGTTCTCTGGGTCCTGTGGAGTCAGCTTTCTGCTGCATGTCCTACTTTCTTCCATATGGAACACAGGAGGAGCTGCGGCTTCCCTTTCCTTCCTATACTCTGGAGAGTCTCCTCCAGCCACTTCAGAGGATCATAGCAACTGGGCAATGCCAAGTTCAATCCTCAGTATGGAGGCTAGCAGAAAGATCAGGGGATGAGGGGTGCGGGAAACTGTTGTGGGGTGATTTGGGGAGGGGAAAGAGTGGCAAGGGGCAACGCCTGCTAAATCTGCGCCCGACCCTTTCACAGTTATCTCTGGCCTCTCCTCTCCCTGGGCCTGTTCTGGGAAGTCCACCTGACAGCTAGCTTGTCATTTCTGTTGCTGCAGTTCTTGCTCATCCATTGCTCTGCATTCAGCAAAAGTGCAGTGAAGCATGTGTGCCAGCTCCCTTCCTTCCTGCCTCCATGCGTCTCCTCCTGGTCCCCAAAGCCTGCTGGCCCAGTGGCTGGGGGCTTCTGGCCAACATCATCTATTTATAAGGTGGCTAACTGAACCATAGTCTCCCTTTCTTATCCTCTGTGGCTGCAGGACTGGCCTCTGGTCACTCGGTCTCTCCCTCTGGAGTCTGGGGCATTGTTCCCTCAGGGACACAGAGCTTGTCTCTTGTCTCTATGTGACGGTTACAGACCCATATGGACACATACCCACTTTAAAGTACACCTGGCTGAGGCGTAGGGACCTGCATGGAGAGGGGTCACTTAGGAGGAACACCCACACTGACTGTAGGGGGAAAACCCTTTGTAGCGGTAGAAGGAACACTAGGGAGAAGGAAGGGTGGTCTCCTTGGAGTCCTCCCCAACAGGGTTGCCTGGGACATTTTAGTTTTCCAATCACAGTCCTGTGGGGCAGGGTGAATGGTTGGCCGGGGGTGGGGGGTGCAAGCTCCCTTTCCTTTACAGGCACAGTTAGCCTGGCCTTGTCTTTGAGAATGCTGTGGGAAAGGGCAGCTGAGACTTCCGCAAAGAGGGCAGGGGCACTTACCGGAGAAGCTGGAGGGTGGCACCAAGTTGGGCGCTGTATCTCTCCGAGGCTGGGGCCTGTCCCATCCGAGTTGCACCTTGGCCCCTCCAGCTCCCCTGTGCGTATGACTCCCCACTCCCCAGCAGCCTGCAGCATCAGCCCGCTGGCGGGACTGCTGTGGCTGCTGCCGCCGCCTCTACTGTTACTGCGGCCGCGCCGCCAAGACCAAGAGAGAGAAAGGAGCCAGAAAGCATTTCTTCTCTCTCTCTCTTTCTGTCTCTCGCTCTCTGTCTCTCACTCTCTGTCTCTCTCTCTAGTCTCTCTCTCCTCTTCTCTCGTTTTAAACCAGGCGAGAATGAGTCTGCAGCAACCCTGTTGGTGCAAAATAAATAAATAAAGCGACCAGGGAGGGCTGCAGCAAGCGCCTCTACGGGATGACGGAATGGGGTGACGGGGGAGGGGGGGGAATGAAGAGGGGACTCGGGCTGGGGCAGGGTCTGCCACTGAGACTTCCTGGGAAGCTTGAAAGAGTTCTGACATCCTGATTCCTCCTGGGGAGCTAGAGAGCTCCCGGGACGCCGCTTCCACAGTTTCTAGTCTCTTAGACGCAGGGCAATTCTGTGCAATCTCTATATCTAAATGGGCCTGTGGGTATCGTTTGTCGGAAGTTCTCAGTCCAGAATATCTTCCTGCAGCTTAGTTTGTCATTCCTCCAGTGCTGGGTACCTGAGCATCAGTTTCCAAGTCTCCCCGAGGGACTGCTTGGTTTGGGGAAGAATCTAGGGGGCTAAAATTCCTATAAAACAGATGGATTACTGACTTGACACGGCAACAAGACTTCAGAGCAAGCGTGTATCCTGGGTAGTAGCATTTAGGTCTCCCACCACCCAACTCATGTGCCCTGCACCTTTGCACAAGTGTGCACACATGCGCGCGTGCACACACACACACAAACACACATACAAATTCCAGCCTTTAAAATCATTTTATAAAGAATGCACAAGTAGGGTTTTATGCTTATCTAGTTAAACCCTTCCCTGAGAGGAAAAAAAAAAATCTCCCTCCCTCTCTGCTGCTGCTTCCACCTCCTAGGAGAGTAGGCAGCTTTACAAAGCTGAGAGAACTTCTGAGCAAGATTATGGAAGAGAAACAGGTCCCTGCCCTGTTCCAGTCATTCCCCCATGCTGGAGTCAGCGGCCCACAGGCACAGAGCAGGGGACAGCATTGCCCTCTTTCCTCATAGAGAGAGCAGGATAGAGGCTGAGGGCAAGGGCATGCTCCCAGTGCCGGCAGGTCCTTGGGTGTCTCTGGCTGATCAGCGTCCAATCCTCTGCTTCTCTTAGGGATAGCTCTTGGGACAGAAGACAGCCGGAGCTGGGAAAGTATGCTCTGACATCCTGTAGACCTAAGACCCCTCACCTCCCAGCCTCTCTGAGCTGTGACCTCGAGGGAGAGATTGTACCATTGGAGAAGTGTCTACAAAGGTGTGTCACTGCAGGCAGAGTCGCTCTGTGCTCCATCTGTGTGTGTGTGTGTGTGTCTGGTTAGAGTGTGCTAACAAAGCCGACTTTCAAAGTGCACACAGAGGTTCGCATTCTAATTCTGTCAATGATACTCTCATTGACTGACTCTCATTGACTGTGGCCTCCCTCCACACCCGGTATCCTGGCCCCTCATTTCTACCCCATCATTACTCTTTACATATCCAGGTCCCAGAAAAGGGGCAGGGTGGCGAACGACTTCTTTACTGGACTAAGAAGGAGGAAGGCAGAAAAATCTCAAGGATCTGGATACTTGTTATATACACGTCTTTCTGGCTGCTTGCCACCACCAGTCTGAGCTAGATCCATCTCCCCCAGCTGGAGTCCAAGGGGAAGTACAATGAGGTATTCAAAGGACTCTGTTAGCTTTCAAGCTCAGAATTGAGTTCTCTTCACCCTGGGTATCTGGATTTATCCCCCTGTTCGTTTGACTTGGTCATCCTACAGGCCTTTATGTCCCATCTACCCCACACCTTCCGGAAGCCAGGGTGGAACTTATGGGAAATCAAACCTAACAAGCCTTTTCACGGTCATCTGCTACTGTTTTTCTGCCAGGCAAGCCTGGGGGCAGAAAACCAGGCTTAGCATTTGCTCACTCCTAGGGAGACCACCCCCCAGAGAGCACAAGAAGGGGGAGGCTGAGGGAACGGAGTCCAGGGAGACAGGGCCATCCGTCAGCTGAAGGAAGCAGACAGTTGTCTGTCCTGGGGTCTTTTGGTTAGCCCCTCGGGGGCTCAAAGTCAGCGCTGAAGAGCTCCTTGTAGAGAGGAGGGAAGGCAGCTTGGACTACGATGGGGTGGAGGCGCTGGAAGAGCTGCAGCTTCTCCACGTGTTGGCTGCACAGGCTCCGGAGTTTCCCTTTGGGTGGCAGCTGGAGATGGGTTAGGAGGGATTGAGAGTCAGAGTTTGCCAGAGCAAAAATGTCTTCCTGCTGTTGTTGAACTGGGATACCCCTCCCTGCTGCTCCTTCCACCCCAGCAGCTGGTCCCACTGGTTAGATGTACGTGCATCTGGATTAGGTTTTGAAAGTCACATCTGCACCCTCAGCACCGTGCCTGGCTTAGCAAGGCCATGCTGGGCTGATGGCATACATGGCTCTGCCTACCCCCAAACTGACTTTACCGGCTCTTTGCCTTGGTTCATATTATTTTCTTTCTTTCTTTCTTTCTTTTTTTGGTTTTTTGAGATGGTTTTCTCTGTAGCTTTGGAGCCTGTCCTGGAACTACCTCTTGTAGGCCAGGATGATCTCGAACTCACAGAGATCTGCCTGCCTCTGCCTCCCGAGTGCTGGGATTAAAGGCGTGTGCCACCACCACCCTGCTTATTTTTCTCATTTGGAATACCTTCCTAAATCTCCTTTGCTTCAAGTGTTATCTCCTCTGAGACCACCTTGCTTCCCCCCCCCCCCCCCCGCCCATCCCTTGCTGGGATAAAGCCCTTCTTCCTTAGGCTTCCTTCTGTGTAGTACTTGCCACACTGTGGGAAAGGATCAATCTGCCTTCTGCTTCACATTTACTTAGGTCCATCTGTCTTTCCCCACTAGGTCTCTTCCATTCCTATAACAATGCTGGCACAAATGCCCGACAACTGCTTGCTTGAACTAAACAGAGTTTTGAAGCAGGTACCCAACATAGCAAACATAAATCAGTCTAGTCAGTCCTCCCCCGCAGGAAGGCACAGAAGCCCCTGGGACAGAGGCAGCAAGAAAGGCCGAGACACCATCATTCCTATGCAACTTCCAGCACAACCACGTGAGACTTAAAACCACCTCTTTATTGCCGTCTCCCCTTCTTGCTTAGCTCCCTAGAAAAGTACCTGCCAGAGGAAAGCAGCGGGTGACTCCCGCACATAGCTCGAATTTATTATCTTTTTGTGTTTTAGTGCTTTTGAGTTTGCCTGGGTTACTACAGTAATTTCTTTTATTCATTCAAAAGATATTTGTTGAGAAACTTGACAAATTTAGGTGGAGCACTGTCAGGAGCTCCGATATAACATCAGTGAATAGAAACTGTAGTTTTATTAGCTGTATACAGCATCCAGGGATCCCTAAATACAGCTATATGCTGCCTAACAACTTTTTGAGGAGTTATGAACCTTTAACTACAGTGGTTCTGTAGGGCTACAGGGGTAGAGGCAGTGTAGCTGTGTGTTTTTGTGAGTTCATCCTGTGGTCCCCCACAATGTAAAGCTGTGTTCTTAG
This sequence comes from Microtus oregoni, assembly GCF_018167655.1. Classification (NCBI taxonomy): domain Eukaryota; kingdom Metazoa; phylum Chordata; class Mammalia; order Rodentia; family Cricetidae; genus Microtus; species Microtus oregoni. Next base: position 1,443,987 of record NW_024543830.1, on the reverse strand, counting down.
AGCATATTCCTGTATCTACAGGAATACCGCTGTATTTACAGCATACAGCTGTATTTATTAGTACTGAAGCAGGATGAGGGAAGGAGTCCTTCTCCTGTTGGGTAATCGTTTAGGGAAAAACCTTTCCTGAATGAAGGCTTGAAGAAAAACATTTGGAAACTCAGAGGGAATTCTACAGGAGACAGCGGCAGGTACGAAGGCCCCGAGAGATGGGACCAGCCATGGTCTGCTGAAGGACTAGCAAAGAAAGTGTGGTCAGAGTATGGGAACCCAAAGAGTGGTACAAAGTCAGGTAGGAAGAAAGTAGGGGTGACGTGATGGTCCCTTTGACCATAACACAGACTCTAGAGTTGAATTTTTGGCAACACAGGGAGGTAGGAAACAAAAGAGGCCGGTGATGGTCTTGCCTCCTTAAAGGGGCCAGCATGGATACTGAGTGAGTGGTGTGTGGCTCTGACATGGCAGACAAAGGTAGGGTGGGAAGTTGAGTTAGGAGTTTAATAGTCTAGTGGTGGCTGATAGCTGGAATGTGTGATTTATTTATTTATTTATTTATTTATTTATTTATTTATTTATTTGTATTTTGAGACAGGGTTTCTCTGTAGCTTTGGTGCCTGTCCTGGAACTAGCTCTTGTAGACTAGGCTGGCTTCGAACTCAGAGAGATCCACCTGCCTCTGCCTCCCAAGTGCTGGGATTAAAGATGTGCACCACCACCGCCTGGCTTTTTTGTTGTTGTTGTTTTGTTTTGTTTTTCAAGACAGGGTTTCTCTGTATCTTTGGAGCCTGTCCTGGAGCTAGCTTGCTGGCCTCAAACTCACGAAGATCCCCCTGCCTCTGCCTCCCGAGCACTGGGATTAAAGGCGTGTGCCACCACTTCCCGGCTGTGTGATGTGTTTTTATTTTTTTATTCAATATTTATTTATTTATTATGCATACACTATTCTGTCTGCGTGTATGCCTGCAGGCCAGAAGAGGGCACAAGACCTCATTACAGATTGTTGTGAGCCACCATGTGGTTGCTGGGAACTGAACTCAGGATCTTTGGAAGAGCAGGCAATGCTCTTAACTGCTGAGCCATCTCTCCAGCCCATGATGTGTTGGTGGCGTGGTGGTACATGCCTGTGATCTTAGCACTTGTGAATGTGGACGTAGGAGGATCATTAGTTTAAGACTAACCTTGGCTACGTGAGACCCTGTCTCAAAAAATAATACAAAAGCCGGGTGGTGGTGGCGCACGTCTTTAATCCCAGCACTTGGGGGGCAGAGGCAGGCGGATCTCTGTGAGTTTGAGACCAGTCTGGTCTACAAGAGCTAGTTCCAGGACAGGCTCCAAAACCACAGAGAAACCCTGTCTGGAAAAACCAAAAAAAAAAAAAAAAAAAAAAAAAAATACAAAACACACCAAAGTGGATTCAACCACATTTGCATTCCAATGGCTTTCCTAGGCCCAGTCTCTTCTTTAGATCTATTTTGCTGTGATTGGAGGTTACATTTCTTAGGGAGAGATTGTTTGGATAACTTCTGTATCTCAGCACTAGCACGATTGTGTGCCACAAGGGCCTAAGAGAATGACTACATAGGTGGGTCCTTTACAAAGTAAATTTCTTAATGACAGATCTGAATATAGCATGGCTTTAGTCGTCGGGGCTCCCCCATTGCATGGTTCTAGTTGTAGGGGCTCCCCATGCATGGCTGTAGTTGTCGGGGCTCCCCATTGCCTAGAAGCAAAACCTTCACTCTTCCTATGGCACCGAGAGTCTTCGCAGTTCCTGTTCCTCACAGTTTTCAGGCCTACCTTCTGTTCTCTCCAGTTTACCCCAGCTTCTGGCCTCACATTTACCGAAAAGTACCATGAGAGCTGGGGAGACAGCTCAGTCAATAAAGTGCAGGCCTTCGAGCATGAGGACCTGAAAGTTTCCAGAACCCACAGAAAGGAAACCGGGCGAAAGCTGGGTGTGGAGGTACACTCCTTTAATCCCAGTACTGGGGAGGCTGAGGAGGGCTGATCTGTGAGTTTGAGGCCAGCCTGGTCTATGAAGCAAGTTCCAGGGCAGCCAGGGCAATGCAGAAAAACTTGTTGTGAAACAAACAAACACAAAAACAAAAAAACAGGGCTGGAGAGATGGCTCAGTGGTTAAGAGCACTAACTGCTCTTTCAGATGTCCTGAGTTCAATTCCCAGTAACCACATGGTGGCTCACAACCATCTGTAATGAGACCTGGCGCCCCCTTCTGGCGTGCGGGCACACATGGAAGGAGTGCTGTACATATAGTAAATAAATAAATCTTAAAAAAAAAACAAACAAAAAAGAAAAGAGAAAGAAAAAAAGGGGGGAAAAGAAAGATGGGCAAGGTAGTTCATGCTTGTAATCTCCACATTTGAGAGAAAGAGACAGCAGATCTCTGGGGCCTCTCAGCAGTCCTAGGTCAACCACAGAGCAGGCCAGTGAGAGACCCTGCCTCAAAATGAGTAACTGAATAAGTAAATGAATGAATGAATGAATGAAAACTATAGATGGCACCAGCGAGGAATGCTAGCCGAGGTTATCTGGCCTCTACAGGCATACATACACATCCTCTTCTGCATGGGCACCACGTACACATGGTCACACAAACACACACACACACACACACACACACACACACACACGCACGGAAATACGTGCCATGACCCATCCTCCCTCTACATACTATTTGACCTCCTTAGAGTTCCATTCATCTCCGTTCCTAAGCCTGGATCCCTGCTCTGTCCTCATGGATGTTTGTTCAAACCTGTATCTTTCATGCTTGATTTGCCTTTTTAAGGTAGTACTTAGGTTCTACTCGCTTTACCCTCACGTTGTGGAGAAGTTTTACATTTTTCATTTATGTGTGTGTGTGTCAGAGATCAACTTGCAGGCGTTAAGAATTTCGTTTTCATCATGTGGGTCCCAGGGATCAAACTCAGGCCATCATAGGCTTTGTGGCAAGTGTCTTTATCCATCAGGCCATCTCACCAGTCTCTTGAATTGTTTTAAACTCCTGTACACACTATAATTTTTTCCAGAAGTTCTCTCATTTTTAGAGGGGAGTTTCATGTAGTCCAGGCGGGCCTCAAACTCTTTATAACTGAGGATGACCTTGAATTCCTGTTTCTCTTGCTTCCTTCGTCCTCGTGAGTGCTGCTTTACAGGCACACACCACCAATGCTGTGCTTTCAAGAGTTTTTATAATATTGAATTAGGGGCTCCAGGGAAATCGTCGAAAAAGCACTGCAGTTAAGATTCGTGTTATCAATTAATATAAGCCACTGAAATCACTTTATTGTTACAGGAAGATCTTAACACCTGCCTATTTATAACTGGGCTGCCTTAAGGGTAAGAGACCTATCATCAAAAGCACTTTTTAATCTCATTATGAAATACCACACATTCTACTTCATATTAGAGTTATTTCAGAAGGCATGGCATCTCTTTATACCCGACTGAAATACCTTAGTGAGGCGGCATCTCTGTATCTTTCCACAGTGCTCTGTGGCTCTGTGTAAGCAGGTGCTGGGGAAATGTGGGCTATATTAAACCCAATCGTTCCCTGGAGGTCTCTCACAACTCCACGCTAACTTTCCGCCTCTTTGCACCTGGAACCAGTTGTTCCCACAGTCCCGCTGCTGTTGCAAACTCTGCCTTAACACAGCACCTCGGCACTCCCTCCTCTGCTCCTGAAGACCCTGGCCCCGAGGGCACAGAACTGGCACTGGGTCTGGTCTCTTCTCTCCTAGGGATCTTTCCTACCTTGGCTAGGAGGCCTTGGCGATGGGTCTTGCAGAGATGATGATGGAAGGCCAGCTCCAGACTGTATTGCAGATGCTCCACTCTCCTTTTCTCTTGGAGCCCAGGCCGGTCTGAAGGAAGGGATGGGACCAGAGTGAAACAGAAAAATCACACACAGTCCTGCCCAGCAAAATGGTGTCACGTATCTTTTTGGAGAGGCCCTCCCAGCTGAGTGCGTGTGTGTGCGTGTGTGTGTGTGTGCGTGCGTGTGCCTGTGTGTGTGTGTGTTGGTTTGATAGTAGCAGAGATGAGACGCTGGGCCTGTCTAGTTAACTACTAGGGAACCTTTGGTGATGAAATGGGTGGGGACTGTTAGTCTTCCAACTCCAAGCTACCTCTTCCCTGGTGACCTGCTCTTTCACCTGCTCAATGTCAGGCACTAGGTTTCTGTCACGAGGTAAAATGTTGGAAGGGAGCTTTCCCATTCCTACAAGAGTGGCTCAGCTGACCTCCTGAATTTGTCCAGGTGGCCACCAAGGCCTCTAAAGTTGTCTGTGGCTCTCTTTCAACTCCTAAGAGACCTCTGGCTTTGTTTCCTCAAATACCCTGAAGTCATCTATAAAGTTTTGCTTCTGGTTTGAGGCCGTTGGCAGAACTGGAAGACTTGTACTGCTATTTAACAAGCACAGAGCAGCAGGCCCACTTTCCTAGGTTTTCTGGATAGCCACACCCAAAGGCCTAGGCTTTCCACTAATTGCTGTGTCCTAGCCACCAGAGTGTTTTTCCCCGGGCCCAGCCACACTCACTGGCATTGATGAGAACCAGGGCCGTGTAGAGGGCGATCTCATCCTCAGAGAAACGCAAGGCACTGAGGAAGTGGGAAAAGTCGAATATGGAACTGATGAGCTCGCTGCAGCCTGCCGGGGTGGAGATGGAGAGAGTAAGCATGGAAGCTGGTTCTCAAGGGCACCACCCTTTGGGCATTTAGAGCAGAGGGAGCCTCAGCCCTATAGAGGGGCTTTAGAGAAGACTGGCGTCAGGAACTTCTCATTTCTCCCTGCCCCTCACCCAAGGCTCGGAACAGCTCCACGCCGCCATATTTGCCTTCAAAGAAGACTGTGTGGTTGTCAGCGTTGTAGGCCCGGCACATCCTCACGAGCACGACTTCCATAGCTCCTGGAAGGGGGGTGGGGGTGGGAGGGCAGAGTCACGCAAAGCCAGGAAAGCCAGGAACTGACTCCCCAGTATCTGTTTTTTTTTTTTTTTTTTTTTTTTTTTTTTTTTTTTTTTTTTTTTGCCACCCCTGGCTTCATCTCCCAGGCTCATTCTGCTTCCATCCCCAGCCCATACTCTCCCCCCATCCCTGGGCCCACCCATCCCTGGGCACCTGCTTTCAGTAGTATGATCTGGTCATTCTGGCAGAGCTCCATGAAGCCCGAGAGCCGCTTGGCAAACTCCACCACATACTGAATGGCCTCAGTGAGGTGGTGGGCACAACGCTCCCACATCTCCCACATGGACTGCAGGGACAGAGGAGGTGACCTGGTGTTGTCAGAGTGGTGCAGAAGGGACAGCAGATACTGGAGAGCCCTCGGATTGGAGCTTGACTGGTTCTATCTCTTTGTGACCCTGAGTGCCTCTACCTTAGTGTAAACGCTATTCTCAGAGGCCAGCTGACAGAAGGGCTGAGGATGATCTCCCAGGTATGTCTAACCTTTGGCACGGCGATACGATGTGGCTAGCTACAAAGTTCACACCTGGGAATCAAGTTTTTAAAAATCTCATGTTTTTTTAAAGCCAGGTATGGCACACACCTTTAGTCCCAGCACTCGGGAGGTAGAAGCAGGCGGAGTTCAAGACCAGCCTGGTCTACAAAGTGAGTTCCAGGACAGCCAGGGCTACTCAGAAAAATCTTGACTCAGAAAAAAACAAAAAACAAAAACAAAGACAAAAAAAAAAAAAGCAAACAAAAACCCCTCATGATTGTGTATTGGGCCACATTAATCACTATCTTTGGACACATGCAGCTCATAGCTACAGGTTGGATGTCCTTTATCAAAGTTTCTGTTACACTGACTAGAAGGAAGGCTATTCAATAAATGGCCCTTAGGTACTGATTAGTGTCAGTTGCTGGTAGAGCATGAAAGGCAGTGTGGCAAGGTCTGGATGGAAGAGGAGGCGGGTTGCTAGCTGGGTAAATTTTCCATAAGCAGGAGCTAGGGAAACCCTCTCATTTAGCTGCTAGGGAATAGAGAACACACCTGTGGGCCAGCCTGTCTGTGATACTCTACTGCTCCCATACCTGTGCAAGTAGCCATCTCTGGGCTCTCCCAGTGGTGGTGGGGGTGATGCCCTCCCTTCCCTCGTGTCTCCTGCCCTCACCTTCCTCTGGTAGCTGGTCACCTCCTCCCTGGAGAAGAGGTTGGTGCGCTGCCGTAGCAGGTCCTCCAGCCGCAGCTGGCATGTCTCTCGGTAGGACTTGCAGACATTCTGTACCAGGTACTCTGGGGGCCGGAAGAGGAAGGCATGGCTAGATCTCAGCCAGTTCCCACCCCGACTCTCACGAAGAGGCTCTCCCTGGCCCACCTGCTCTAGCTCCTCCCTTGACTCTTGGTCCAGAATCCCCCAGTTCCTTAGGACTAATGTTTGGTTACAAGGGCGCTAGTGGAAGTTCTTCCCTCATCTTCACTGCCCATTTCCCTTCCCCGATGCTCACCTATGTCTGTCAGAGAGGCGTATGGTGCCTCTGGGGCGCTGCAGAAACTGGGACTGCAGTGGCTGTCTGGACCCTGTTCTGGTTCCCCAAGCTCGGGATGCCTGGCTTCCTCGAAATGAAGTCCACGTCTTCCAGAAGTAAGCTGGCTGTCTGTGCTGTAGACGCTGTTTCTGCCTTCAGCTTTGCCTTGCTCTGGGCTATACTCAAGGTGGCAGGAGGCTCCTTGAACCTCTGTTTTGGCCAAGTTGTTGGAATATGGGGGCCCAGAGCCTGAGGCTCTCAGGAGGCCAGGGGGACAAGCAGAGGCCTCAGGCAGGTCAGGTGAGGCGCCCAGTGGTAGCTGTCCATCTGGGAGCCCCAAAGTATATGTAAGGGTATCTGCTCCATGGCCCTCTGCTGGAGGAGTCTTGGCCACTTGTTCCTGTTGCTGTTGCTGCTGCAGCTGTTTCTGCACTTCTGCATGGAGACTGTCCCTCTGCTTCTTGGACATTCGGCCAAACTTAACAGCTGAAGAAGGTTCAGAATCAGTACAGGTGGCAGGCAGGGGAACACAGTACAGGGCAGGGTCAACAGGCACACAAATTGGACCCTAAGTCAATTCTCCCGCTAGTCTGTGAACTTTCTCTTTGGGAGCTTAGGCTCCAGGCTCCTCCCACAACTGGTTCTGTTCCAGTTAGGATCTGCCCTACTGGCATTTCCATTTCCCTAGGAAAATCATTTGAGCCCTAAACTAAATGCTAATAGTGACAGAAACCCAGCAATGAGCTTGGGCTTGGGATTCTGGTCTCTGGAGACTGGGGCTGAGGTGGGGGTTGAATAGGGGGCCTCAGGCTGTATTGGGGTCAGCGTGCCTGTCTGGGAGGGCTGGAGGAAGAGAAGGGCTGCGAACACAGGTCTCCCTGTGGTCAGGCCTGCAGGCTCCCTGGTGACCTAGATACTCACCACAGCCCAACCCAGGCTCCGCGGCTTCTTCTGAACATCCTCTTCTCTCTCTCTTTCCTGCCTTTTCGCTCCCCCAACCCCTCCCAGGTGTGGGGGCACAGCCCTTGGCCCCGCCTGCCCCTCTGCACCCCTGCATGTTTCCTTTCGCTTTGTTATTTTGAGCACTGAAAAGTGCTGACATGCTCCTTCTAGCTCCTCCTCACCTCATGCCACCCCCCCCCCCTCCACCCAGGGCTCCTTCTGCGGTGAGGACGGTGGGTGAGGAGGGTGGATAAGACCCTAGGAACACCACACTCCACCCCCACCTTCTGGGTCATTCTCAGGCTAACTTTGATGGTGTTCCCAGTCACAGGGTTCAGGAGGGAGCTGGAGCTAAACTCAGGTGACAGGGCAAGAGATGACAACGTGGAAAGTGGATGGGAACTAGGCTAGGAGAAGGCAGAACGAAGAGAATTCATTAGAGGAAGAAGAGACACGAGTGATAGGCCACTGGTAAAGGGTTTCTGGTGCAGAGCCTGGAGCTGAGACTCTGAAGAGCCTCGAGGACGTTCAAAAAGATGGGACAAAGGGCTAAGGGCGGAAGAACAGTGAGAGACCCCATGCAGGATGTTTTCGCAAGCCAACTCTGTCTGACAAGGATGCCTCTGAAGAGTTTAGGGACTCTTGGGGCCTGCCCCCCCCCCCCCCCCCCCCGCATCCTCACCATCTCGGGACATGCCCAGAGCCAGGCACTTCTGCAGGCGGCAGTGTTGGCATCGGTTGCGGCTGGTGCGGTCAATGGGGCAGTTCTGCTGACGGGTGCAGGAGTAGGCCACATTGCACTGTTGGCTGCGGCGAAAGAAGCCCTGGGGAACAGAGGTTGCTTATCTCATCCAGGTCAAGGTCAAGGTGGTCCTGGGACCTCTAACTCCCGTGCACCAGCCTCAGCCTCAGGACTTTCCACATCTAGAAACCCACCAAAGGTCCCACAACCCCGACTGTAGAGTTGTGATTGACGCTGTGGTCACTTTCTCACACCAAGACAAGATCCTCCTGCTTCCTCACGTTCAGGACCCTCACCAAGTGTGCATCTGCAGACCGCTGCCTGCGACTCACCTTGCACCCCTCACAGGTGATGACCCCGTAGTGGATCCCAGATGACTTATCCCCACAGATCTTGCAAGGTATTACTTCAATTTGTGCTGGGAGAGAGGGAGAGAGATGTTTGCCCGGGATATTTTTCTGGATTCCACTACCATGAGCCTGGGGTACTGACGCAGGTGTCTGGTGCTTCCCCATTTCTCCAGGGAGCCCCACCATGCCCTCTTGCATTAGAGAAGGGGAAGCGAAGTGCTAAAAGCAAAGGGTCTGAGGAGGCTGGGTTTTGTTCACAAAGCATCTGGGAGTTGTATCAGCTTTTACTGAGGCGGTAAGCAGCTGCAAAGAGGCCACCTGCTTATCCCTTCAAGTTGAATATCCCCAGTGTCCCCCACCCCCATCCTGTAAAGAGCCAGAGGAGTCCTTACAGCTTTGTAACACCTGCTTCCCGCCCAAGGGGCTGCCTTTGTGCCCACTCCCTCTTCTGAGGTTTCACTCCCATGAACAGAGGATGGGGCATAGCAGGAAGATGAGGTACACCAGTCACTGGGCACTAGACAGAGATGTCAGTCACTCTTGGGAGAGGGAAGGCCACACAGGAACAGGAACTGAGGGGGACCAATGCAGTGGGGGTACAGAGAGACTAGGAAGAAGCAGGGATGGAGCCTGGAGAAGCTCAACCCAGCTTTACTGATTGTCCAAGAGCCCAAATAAGGTTTCCAGGCTGTTGGCCCCAGAACCAACATGATGTAGTATTTGGTATACAAGCATGTAAGAGGATGAAGGAATGCATCTGTGTCCATCTGTGTGAGCACAGACCATGACTGTTAAAACTGGCTGAGATTAAAAGCACCTCATCCACCCGTTTCCTTCACAGATGAACAACTAGTTTGCTCAGGCTCACACAGCTAGTTTGCTTGAGTGGCATGTCTACAATCCCACCCTCCTGAACTGTTCACATGTGTTGACATGTTTGAAGGCACACTTGTGTGTGTACACAGATGAAAAGCATATGTGGCTTGTTGGTCGTGATGGCAAATGCCTTAGATTCCAGCACTAGGGAGGCAGAGGCAGGGGGATCTTTGTGAGTTCAAGGCCAGCCTGGTCTACATATCAAGATCCAGGCTAGCCTTGGCTACATAGTGAGACCTTATCTCAAGAAAAAAAGAAAGAAAGAAAAAAGAAAAGAAAAGAAAGGAAAGGAAAGTGTACGTGACCTGTAGATCCAAACACTCTGTACCAGTGCACATGTGCACATTTGTTAGGCAGATGTTGCTTACTGGACACTAAAACCCAAGTTTTTTCCCAGGTGATGGTGGTGCATGCTGGCATTTAGGAGGCAGAGGAAACAGATCTTTTGAGTTTGAGGCCAACCTGGTCTACAGAGCTAGTTCCAGGACAGCCAAGACTACACAGAGAAACACTGTTTTGAAAAATCAGGAGAGAGAGAGAGAGAGAGAGAGACCCTGTTTTGAGAAACCAAAAACAAACAAAACCCAAAACCCAAACCAAACCAAAAAGCCAAGTTTTCCCTCCCACCAAAGTCATTCTAAGCTCTGTTGGTCACCCTCTGCGTGGCTGCTCCTCCCAGGCAGATTTCCTTTGTCCTGTCACTGCCAGTGCCTACAGTTTTCTGCAGCATTTTAAAGGACATCAAGAGGCTGTCTTCCAGTGTGGGGGCATACACCTTTAATACCAGCACTAGGGAGGCAGAGGCAAGGGGATCTTTGTGAGTTCAAGGCCAGCCTGGTCTACAAAGGGAGTTCCAGGACTTCCAGGGCTGTTACACAGAGAAACCCTGTCTGGAAAAACAAACAAACAAACAAAAACAGACCAAACCAAACCAAAGAGCTAGAAAGGCTGGGGACTTAACTCTGTGGTATAGCAACATACATGAAGCCCACATTCAATCTGCAACTTTTGAGGGGGATGGGGAGAGAAGGGACAGCAATTGGGTGAAGCTTGGAGCCCCAGCCATTCCAGATATTTCCAGAAGCTAAGAACTCAGTGGGTGGGTGAGTTGGTGATCTCTGGTTTTCCCCAAATGGAGAGGCTAGAGCTGGAGCAGGCCAGAAAAATGGTCTACAGTAAAGCCCCTTCTCATCTGTGACACATCCCCCACTCTATGGACAGAGGGAGGACCTTACAGGGAACAAAACACCCCTATGTGAATTCATAGCCTGGGCCTGGTGCCTGATCACGTGTGAGCCTGCTAATCGGGTGGGGTTGCACATCCCTGTAATCCCAGCACTTGAGAGATGGAGGCCCAGAGGATAAGGAGCTCTAAATTATCCTTGGATAGACAGTGAGTTCCAGGGTAGCCTGGACTATGCAAGACTCGTTTCAAAAAACAAAACCACACATAGGCCTGCTGATGCGAGAGAAGGAGGTAGACCGTGATGTGCCGACCACCTACCAAATTATTCCATCATCCTTAAACCATGATCTTCTCAAACCAGCTGAGAGCTGGGTCAGATTAAGCAGCTGAAAGGGCCACATGAGTGTCTGACTCAGTTCTTTGTCCCACCCCTAGACACACTTGCCACCCGCCAACTGCACAGTAAGCTGCGGCCACCAGACAGCAAAGCACACTTTTCAGATTGTTTCCTGTAAGTTACAAGCTGGTTTTAATGCTTGGGGGGAAAGAGAGAGCAGGAGGGAACCTGGGTGCCTGGAAGAGGGGTGGAAAGTGTGGGGGCACACACTTCCAGTCACTAATAGCACTCTCAGACTCGGTTCCCTTGGCAGCAAGTGAGGGCGAAAGTAACATTGCCTGTCATGTAGGTCGTACAGTTCTAGGGGACACCATGGAGGGGCAGAACGGTTGCTGGTTATTGCTGTCTGATATAAAGCAAGTCCATGGGCATGGCAGGCTGGCCGAAGCACTCTGGCCCACAGGCTTTGCTCCCGCCCAACACCTTCTCCTCTGTGTACTGTGGTATGTCTTTCTTTAGTGGCCCTAAGACCAGAGCGGGGGGGGGGGGGAAACCAACATAGGTCACCTAGAAAAGCAAGTGGTAGGGAGATTAGGCCAAGCCACAGTGGGAACTCAGGCCCTGGCCCAGCAGGCAACCACAGTCCTCCCTACCTCTTCCCTTCTCCAAGAGCCACATCCGTGTGCGTGTGTGCACTGACCACATGGATGACCCCAGTCACACCTCCCTGTCCCACACCTGACCCACTGTTGGTCCTAGCCCAGGAACCTTACTTACCACAGTGTGACTAAGACCCTGCCTGTCTTCAGAGATTTGGATGGTTAAGGGAGATTTGGGAGCTGTGGGAGTCCTGGACCCCAGCTACTAGCCCATCCCCTCTTCTGTCTTCCTCAAGGCAGTGGTCCACAATGAGACAAGCACATAGAGTCAGAGCTCTCTGTGTGAGACCCTCTAGCCGAAAGAGCTAGAAGGACTGCGAGGTTCAAGACTGGGGGAAATAGTTATAGCAGTGGGGAGACAACAGAAAGAGAGGGAAACCCCTGTTGTGTCCTAGCCCTATGCCAAACCCTCCACACGACCAGGCTTCTGGTCTGTCTCTGGTACTCCTTCCCCTATACCTCCCCTCCTTTCAGTACCATCTACCCTAAACACTTAACTATCAAAAAAAGTACCAGCATTGTGTGTGCGTGCGTGGGGTGTGTGTGTGTGTGTGTGTGTGTGTGTGTGTGTGTGATCTGGGGAAGGAAGGAGGGGAAGGGCTGGTAGGGAGCTGGTGGGAGGAGCTGAGAAACACCTTCCACAACTAACAACTAACCCTTTAAGACTCACAGGGTGAGCCAGTCTCTGAACAGCAAGCCATGGGAACCCAGTTTGGGGAGGGGGAGCTGAGTAATCACAAGATTACTCAAACTGTTGCCTGGGAGTCTAGTCTGCCAGGAACTTACCATCTCAGGGCCCAGTGGTGCCAGGAACTGGAGCCAATCAAAGGTCAGGAACCTGCAGGCCAGCTCCTGCACCATGGCTCCCACCGCAACCAAACACCGCTTAGCTGTTTTCTTAGGCTTTCTGTGTCTTACCGGCTGCTTCTCATTGCACCCTCCTCCTGAAGGTTATCAAATGAAAACCTTCAAGTTGGGAAACCTCTGCTGTCAGAGAGGCTGGGGCAGGAGGGTTACCATGCCTTTTAGGCCAGCCTGGGGTTTAGTTTGGGACCCTGTTTCAAAAATGACAACAAAACCCTCTGAGCTCCATTCTCACAAAAGCGAAAATGGCTGGTGCAGGCTAGTGATGACCGAGCAACCTAGAGGTCCTGTTGAAATGTGGGACTGGGCTGCAGACGGAACTCTGTAGTGAACTAGCCTCGTATTCGTGATGTTCTGAGTGCTATAGCCCATACACGAAACAAAAGTGCGTCTTTGTTCAAGCAGCCTGAGGCGGGGCTCAGGAGAGTCTGTACTTTAACAAGCTGCTGGGTGGTTGCTTCTTTGCCTTCATACTATACTTGAAACAGCAAGATTTTGGTTCCCCTGGAGGCTGTTCTTCCCAAGGGGTCAAGGTCAGTTTGATGATTTTCCCAAGCCCATTCTTTATACAGGCCAATTCACCAGGTTTTCCCCTGTGTCTGCCCTACTAAGGTAATGTGAGAACTATAATTATGATGCAGCCCTGGAAAGCAAAGGTGACTCTCCTTTAGACTGCTTCAGCCCTGGGAGCACCCCCAGGGAGCACCCCCCCCCCAGGGAGCATCTTAGAACCTCTTATAAGGAGAAACAAGGCAGAGGCAAGGACCTTTGCCTCCCACCTCCTCTAATCTCACCCTGCTCACAGCTGCAAGATTCACTGATAGTGCTTTCTGACTTTATCCAGAGCTGGGCCCTGGGTCCTGACCAGGTGCCTAGCCACAGAGAGGAAGTGGTAGGAACAGAGAGGGGCTGCAACCCAGGGGGTTCTCACTCCAGAAGCCCCAGTTGCAGGGAAGGAATGGTTCAGGCAGAGGCATGCTACGGTTCTCTTTTCTGTTCTTCTCTTCCTGTTGTCCAATTGATACTGAGTAAGGAGGAATAATAACGAAAGACGTAAGCACTATCGGAATTCTTAGTGTATGCCAGGCTTGTGTGTGCTTGTGTGTGTGTGTGTGTGTGTGTGTGTGTGTGTGTGCGGTGCTGGGGACAGTACCCAAGGTCTCATGCATGTAAAACAAGCACTTTATGAACTGGTCTGTTTTCCCAGACTTGTTTTTTTTTTTAAATTATTTTGTTATTTTTAAAAATTATTTATTTATCATTTGTACAGTGTTTGGTCTGCATACCAGAAGAGGGAATCAGATTAAATTACAGATGGTTGTGAGCCACCATGTGGGTGATGGGGATTGAACTCAGGACCTCTGGAAGAGCAGCCTGTGCTCTTACACTCTGAGCCATCTCTCCAGTCCCCCTTTTAAAATGATTATTACATTTATTTATCGGTTGTGCATGTACATGGGCCACACGCCACAATGAATGTGTGGAGATCAGAGGACAGCTTATAGGGGTTGGTGCTTTCCTTCTGCCATGTGGGGCCTGGGGGCTGAACTCAGGTTATCAGACTTGGCAGCACGACCCTTTATCCCTTGAGCAGCCTCACTGCTTCCCTCTCCCATCTAGGCGGGGTTTCACTGTGTGCTCAGGCTGGCCTGGGATGCAGGGTTCCCCTTCCACCCTCCTGAGTACTGGGCTATAGATGCGAACCATCACACTCACTTTCTTTTCGAAACGTCTTCATGGATTACTACACTGCATGCGTGCACGCTATCTATGCATGTGGGCACACATGCTACAACTTACACCTGGCCGTCAGAGGACAGCTCTGTGGTGTTGGTTCTTTCCTTTCACCTTCGCGTGGCTTCTAGAGACTGAACTCCAGCTGCCAAGATCTCACGGCAAGATTCTCTAGTGGCTGAACCACCACACCGTCCTTGGGATTCTTTATGTATACTTTTAGTGGTCACAACAATTCTGTAAAGCAGGGTCTACTAATAGTGTCCCCAACTACAGCTCAAAAAACCAAGGAATAGCCGGGCGATGGTGGCGCACGCCTTTAATCCCAGCACTCGGGAGGCAGAGGCAGGCGGATCTCTGTGAGTTCGAGACCAGCCTGGTCTACAGAGCTAGTTCCAGGACAGGCTCCAAAACCACAGAGAAACCCTGTCTCAGAAAACCAAAAAAAAAAAAAAAAAAAAAAAAAACAAGGAATAGGAGTGACTAGACCAAGCCTATACAGGCAAAGGGCAATCAAGGAGTTTACAGTTGGGTCTTGGTAACTGGAGACAGTCCTCAATCATTAAGCTGTATCCGCTTGGAGGATGAGATGCCCAAGTATACCAGGAGAGGGGGATGGACCAAGGTCACCGGCTGCAAGGTGAACAAGTGTGAAATGAGGGTGATGATGGGTTAGGTGAGGAGCAAGGACTCATGCCTAGTATAAAAATAGAGAGGTAGATAGATAGATGATAGATAGATAGATAGATAGATAGAGGATAGATAGAGGATGGATGGATAGATTGATGGATGGATGGATGGATGGATGGATGGATGAGACCATTCCCTGGGCCCAACTTTTATCAGTGGTCTTGACTGGCTCCTGTACCCTTTATCTGCTTCTTTAGAGCCAAAGTCAGAGAGCTTGTGCACCCGGACAGAGCTCATGGCCCAGTGCCTCTGGAAGTCCACAGCTCATTTAGGGTATGAATCAGGTTATTTCTTGTTGGACCTTTCTTTGCAGAAATGAATGAATGGCTGGGTGAGAAAGAGGAATGCTTCTCTTCGCTTAGGCCCCTTCTCTTTCTCCACTGAGACCACAGCTCCAGCCAGCGGTCCCCTGTGTACCGCAGCCTGTCATCAGCCTCCCTCCTTTCTTAGCTCTCAGTTCCTCTAGTTTCTGCTGGAAACCAAGGTGGTGGTTGCCACTACAAGGCCAGGAACCACTGATCTACCTGGTGGGCATACCCCCAGCCCGGGCAAGCCCTCATGAGAATTTTTTACTGACATACCTGATCCCAGAACTGAAAAACTAGTGACGCTAAGACTCAGGTGGGCGAGGGAGAGACGGGTTTTTGCAAAGCCATGAAAGCTAGCCAGCCACTCGAAACCCCTTCTTGCTGCCCCCGCCACCCCCACAGTCTGGGACAGGAGAAAGGAGGGGAAATAAAAGAACTCAAAGAAAACAAGCCGCGAATGGGGGAGGGGATGAATCACCAGGGGGAAGCTCTGAGGACTGGGAACCATACTCAGCATCTCCTCCTGTCTCCTGGGCAGTAGCTCTTCCCCTGGGCACGTCTGCTGCCTCTGGGAGGCAGCAGACCCAGAAGCACTTGGCTGGGGCACCCACACCCCTCTTTATTATTGTTCTGCCCCCAAATAGAAATCTCCTATCTCCGTTCTTTGAGCCCTGAAGTCTCAGGGAAGAGGCCTTGTTGTCACACTAGCAGGAGTGGAAATTAGACCTCAGGAAATATTCATGGGGACAGGAGTGAGACCCCAGGCTGTCTTCCTTAGAGAGCACTCAGCTGGGGGAAAGTCCCTGGCCCTGTTGCTTTGAGTCAGCAGCACAGAACAGGGGAGGAGTGAGTGAGCCCCAGGTAGGGACAACAGTTGATACACATTTTCATTGTGATGGGGCAGATGGGAGTTCTTTCCAGTCTTGAGCCTGAGGCAGGTGGGATTTGGGCTAGGAATGAGAAGAAACGAAAGGAGAAGGGTGCAGGAGCGGTTTGAGGAAGGAGCAAGGTCAGATGGAACAAGGCTCACAGTATACTCCTATAATCCTAGCACTTGGAAAACAGAGGTAGGCAGGTCAGAAGTTCACGGTCATCCTCAGCTATATGGTGTTGATCCCAAGACCAACCTGAGCTATGAGACTTGGTCACAAACAAGCACACAAACACATAAAACCAAACAGAGCCATGAGATGGCTCAGTGGGTAAAAGCATTAGCCACAAAAGTCTGACGACGTGAGTTCGATCCCCAGAACTTTAGGGGAAGGAATCAACTACCAAACGTTGTCCTATGCCCACCACACGCACTCTGTGGCACCTGTTATTCACACCACACACACGCACGCACGCACGCACGCGCGTTGGGGACTTGGAGTTCTTTATGACCCACAGCTCTGCATTATCATGACTGGATTCAAGCAAGGTGACAGACATGTGACCTCCCGCTTAGACCTCCTGATTACTCACTCCACAGTGACCAGCTCCTAACAGTAAGGAGCTGGGCTACTCACCCCTGGCTGGTGGTGGTGGCAGTGGATTGTTTGGTTATGAGACATCCTCCAGTTTCTTTTCCACCTCCCTCGTGTTTGTACCTTATAACCTGTGCCCAGTGGTCTCTGGACATCTTACTCTATGGCAATCCTGATATTCCTCCACCTGGATATCAGCCAACCTGATCTTTAATCCATCACTCATTTCCTGGGTTCCTTCTGCTCCTCGTTTCTCTGACCTTACTCTTTGGTGTGTGATGGTACCAAGGCCTGTCTTCTCTGACTTTCCCAAGCTGGTGGTAATTGGCACTCCCATAGGGTCAGAAAGCTTAGGTATATTTGTGTGATTATACATGCGTGTGTGTGTCTCTGTGTGTGTGTCCGTGTGTGTGTGTGATGCAGAGTTGCCCAAGTGTCTCTCTCAGCCACTGTTGGGGACTTCTGTCCCCAGCTTGGGCATGAAGTATGCAGAAACATGACATCCCAGGGCCGATCTGGCATGTTGGGGCTGTCTCTTTGAGGTCCGGTCTGCCAGCTTTTGCAGTTGAGGGGAAGAAGCCAGAATGAAATCTGCAGCTTCTACTCCCGTTGTTAGGACTCTCCAAGTCCTCCTGTCTCACCAAGGCTCCAGCCCCCAACTGTAATCCCACCCTGCGCATGCAAGTAGTGATATCAACTCGATCTGTTTTCCTTGTATACCATGGGGGGCAGATAGATTCTCTTTTACCCTTAGGGTGCCTCTTTTGGGGACAAGGGGTCTCTTTGGTCCTGAGCTCTTAGAACTGGGAGACTCTCTACGTTCGGCTTCACTGTGAAGTTGGTTTTGTGGCTGGAGACCGGAGCCCAGTGGCTTGCCTCAGGTGACCTGGTGCTGGAACCTGCTCACTAGACTTTCAGTCCCTGGGTCTTTCCAGGACCCAGAATGGCCTCCTTTCTGTGGCTTGTGGAAAGACCCCAGGCTGAAGTTGGGGCTGCCTGAGTCCTCAGGTTATGGCCTCAAGGCCACTGGCTTCCCTTTTCCTCATTTACCCTGGACTCTGAGAGGTCTTCTGGCTTCCCTTACGTGAACGTGGAGGGTGGTCTCACTGCCCAGACTGCTTGGCTGTAAGACAAATGGGCCCCAGACATCTGCCCAGCAGCTGTCAACCCATGGTTCCAAACAGGGATGGGAGAGAGACCAGGAGCTTTCTGATTCCATCTCTACTGTAGCTGGAGGCACATGCAAGTGCATACAAACACACGCAAGCACACACAGAGCACACACTCCCTGGCTGAATTGTACTTAGCCTTCATGTCCAGTGTGTGTGTGTGTGTGTGTGTGTGTGTGTGTGTGTGTGTGTGGGCAGTCAGGCAGATTGGCGTTTCTGAGGCCTGATGATAATTTCTGACTCCCCACTGCCTGCTGACCTCAGTTTACTGTGACTCCCGCTTCAGGGCACAGCAGCGCCTGTGTTTGGAGGCACAAAAAGAAACTCTTCACCAGGAAGAGCTAGGAATTAAGTTGAGTCTCAATGACTACCAACCTCCACCAGCTCCCAGGCTCCGACACTGAGCTCTTGGGTGATGCACTCCCTCCTTTGGTCTTGGTCTCTCTTGTGAATCAAGGGGCCACAGACACTCTGGGCATGCTCAGTCTTCCCAGAAGTTATGGCAGGAACTCCTCAACAACTCATTTACCACTGCTGCCAAGGAAGCTGCCTAGGGAGAGAAACTCCCTGGGGACTCCAACCACCCCTCAGCACATCCTGACCTTGACTGGGACACACCCTGCCAAGGAGGCAGTTTCCAAGACAACCCTCCTATTCAGTAGGACCCAGGCTTCCCCGTGGCCAGGTGGCCCCATTCACTTACTTCTCATGACTGAGCCTAGGCTCTCCGGTCTTGGCTCCCTGTCCTCCTCAGTAGAGTAGACCAGAACAGACACAGCTGGCAGTGGAGGCGGGGTAAAGCCCTCTCAGAGGTGCCTCAGCCCGCAGATCTCAACAAAGCTCTCCGCAGTGTTTCTGGGCAGGGGGTGTTTAAGCTCTGAACCACACAGGTGGCCAAGTGACAGCCCCCCAGCCCCCAGAGGTGCACTGTGTATGATGACAGGCACGCCACGTGGCCAATCTGGGTCTGGGACAGGGTGTGAGGGGCGGGGCGGCCAATCACAGGGGGCGTTGGAAAATTCCAAAACCACAGCCACAGTGGTGGTAAAAGCTGTTTCCACTCGCCAGGGCAGTTCTAGCTGGGGAGCTTCGTGGAGCTCATGGGCTGAGGCCAGGCTCGAAATCCCCTCTTCCTGAGTACCCCAGGCCCTCTTCACCAGGTGACACCAGGGGTAGGGATGTCCCAGAGGTAAGTCACAGAATATCTGTCTTGGGTAGTGTCACGTGGCACTGAGACCCTGTGGACTGTCAACAGCCATGCCCAGTGCGGTGTAATCAGGAGACTACTGACCCTCAGCACACCCACCCGCCACCTCCACATGACGGGCTGAGGATATGACAGTGGCAGTACCATTAGGCAAATACCCAAGACTGTATGATGGGTTGGCCCTTCAGAAAGGACCTTTAGGAGCAAGACTGCTAGACTGGAACACAGAGAGTGCCACCATCTTCATCCTCTTAACAATATGCTTAACTCAGAGTGGGGGGAATTGACTCAGTTCTGGGTGGATTATGTAATCCCCAAACATACTTTGTGTGACGGCTACCATTTCAAAGGCAAGTGAGGGGGGGACACAGAGAGGTTAAATAACCCACTCAAGGCCACGCAGGTCGAGAGTGGTAGAGTGGTCAGGCAGAGTGACTTCAGATCCACTGAGGAACATGGGGGTGTTTCTGGTTCAAGTTTGCTTTTGAGTATGTCTCAGGCTGGCCTGGCTCTGGCACTTGAGTTTCTCTGTAGGTTTTGTTGGTGTGAGGTTTGTTACTGATGGGTCCCTTCATTTTCCAGTCTGCTCTGTGGGGTACCTCAGCCTTGAAGGTTCTTCTTCTGACCCCTTAGTTGCTAGACTCCCTCTTGGTCTGTGTGTGCCCCCTAAGTTTCTCATCCTAGACCCTTTTTTTTTGAGGTTATTTCATTGGGGGAATCATTTTTATTTTCTTGACCTGGGGTCGGGGAGTAGATCTCAACATCTGGACCAACCCCCTTGAGAGAGCTTCAATCTTGCTGGGACCCCCAGCTCTTCAATTAATACAAGCCTCTCTCTGCTGGCTTAGGAGCTGCGCTTTGGGTTGGTGAGGATGGACAGCCTGGATCCTCATGCGGACATTCATAGTGGGGACTCAAAGACAGAAGGCAGGGCTGGAGGCTTGGCTTGGCTTTTCCTAGTTCCCACTGCTCCAAAAGCCCCCCACCCCCGTGTGGTCCCCGATCCCCTCCCCCAGCTAGCCTTAGTCATTCTCACTCACTTTCCTCCCAGGGCGCTGCTCAGCGTTTCCGTGGGGCCCTGTGGCTAGTGAGTGGCTCAGGAAGCTGATCAGGATTATGCTGAGCCAAGCAGCCCCGACCCCCCAGGAAAATGGAGCATCCTAGGTCAGGGAGGAGGGATGCTGGAACACAAGGCTGCAGATGGCTTTGGCAGTGAGAGGAACTGGGGGACAAACAAAGAGCATGTTCTGGAGGTGTGGAGGGTCCCTCCTCTGATGAGGACACCACACTTCTGTAACGATCACACTTGTGTAATGACCACACTTGTGTAAGTCTTTTCTAGAATGCTCCCAGGTTGCTGGGCAGGATTTGGAGGAGTGGCTGCCCTTGGTGTTGGAATAGCCTGTCTCCCTGTGGCTGGACTTGGGGTGCTGAAATGGCCCTAGAGAAGATGCTTACTCGCCAGTATCCATTGGGGTGTCCTTCTGGACAGGCTCCTGCTCATAGACTTCAGTCTCAGGATTTCAGGACACCCAAGAAACAGTGCCCCTGACCATTCTCTCTTACAGAGGCCAGGCAGCCTGCTCTCTCGTTCTGCAGAGTCTCGATCCAGGCTTGCTCACACCTCAGAATGTGTTAACCACAGAGATGAACACACCAAACCTGGCTCTGCCACCACAAAGCCTTGGGCACGCTCCTAGGCCTCCCATTGTGGCTGCTAAGTTCCGAGGCTGGGGCGACCTTAAACCTCCTCCCTGCCCTGGCCCAGCGACCTGCGCCTCTGTCCAGCACACTGCCCTCCTCTTTCACGGTTCCCCTTTTCTTTACATTGCTTGTTACTTGACACTCTTTGGGCTTCTTTTTTTGTTCCTTGCTATCTTGGCCCATAGGTCTTTTCCTTCGGCCCTTGTCTCTTGGGTCTTGTAGTCTCGCCTGCCTCTTTCACTTCTGTTTAGACCTGGGCCTTTCTCTCACTCACGCCCTCTGAACTGTTTCACCGTGCCCAGTACCACCTTCTTGGCTCAAGCCCTTACTCACAAGTATGAGTCTTCTTTGCAGCCAGAAGTTCTGTAAAGAGAAGAAAAGGAAGGGTCAGTCAACAGTTGACAAGGCAGTGAGCCACGGGCTTCCCCAGTTTCTTGTTCCCACCCTGCCCCATTTTTTCCCCTAGTACTGCCTGGCCTTTGAGGAGAAGCTGGGCCCCCTTAGCAATGCCATGTCTTTGCCCTTTGGCCACGCTGGCTCTTTTCCAGGTCCTGAAAGTGCCCAGCTCCTCTCAGCCTCCAGGACTTCCCCATGCCACTCTGCCTTCCTCCCACCCCTTCATCTAGCTGGGTCTCTCTTCCTCTGGAGCAGCCACCATGCCCTCTTCTGCCTTGGGGTTTATTCAGTCAGCAACGTGCGTTGTTTCCTGGCACTTGACGTAAGAGCCAGCTGCCCTAGGTGTGCCATGGGCCCTTCTTCATTGTAAGGCCGTCTTGAAGCAGAGCCACTATCTGTCTTGATCAGCTTGCTATTTGGGGGACACCCAGAAACCTCTAGCATCTGGCACAGTTGAAGTACACAAATATTCTGCACCCAGACTTAAATGCCTGTGGGAATGCAATCTTTTGGTTGCTTGGCTGTGCTAGACAACATGAAGGAGTTGCAGAGGTGTGGGACTGGGTGGTTGAAGAGTAACAGGCTCTCTCTGGCCACCTCTGGGCTTCACTGGTCTACAAGCCAGCAGAGGAAAGAGCCCCTTTCCTGGCTGTTCTTCTTTGCATCCAGGTCTGGGTGGAAATCAGGCAGTAGGAGACCCAGGGTGGTTCATAGAGGTTTGTAGAAATGCTGTTTCTACAAACAGGGAACAGCTGATGGGGGGGGGTAGCCTTGGCTACTGCAGAGTTACAGGTTCATTCATGCATGCAGCCATTATTTGGGAAACACCTAGAGAGGGAGTCATTGGCAAAGAGGCTTTTTAAAAAATATTGCCAGACCTCCATCCCATTCCTATATCCACACAGTGCCCACGGCCAGTCTTTTGTCCCAGAAAGCCCATTAGCCCTGCCTGTAATGTCCCTAACCTTTGACTCAGTTCTGTTACTTTTTGCCTTCTGTGGACCAAGACTGTCTCTCTGCCAGGAGGTGCCCCCTGCAGCCAGGCTTCCTACTTTTTGTTGCCCCAGTGGTCAATGGGGCCCAGTGGCCTGGCTCCCTGGGGTGGGGGAGGGGAAGGTCTGCACCCCTGTCAAGCCTCAGGCTTTGCATTTCTGGACAGTCTTGTATGGGGGAGGGGGAGGGAGGCATGGGGCACTCCCTGTGTTGGCCACAGGGACCTTCTCTAGGTGGCCCTGGAAGCTGGAAGCTGTCACTCACTCTCCCTAGACTGCCAGCTGACAAGCATGGTGGGGTTCCTCCCTCCTGTGCTCCACAGGTGCCTCACACTCTGCAGAGATAAAACTCCCGAACAGGTTGGGAGGAAAGTGTGGGGCTGCCGGGCTGAAGCAGCTGGAAATCGTACCTCACCCCCTCCCCTCCGCACCTGCCCTGCCCTCTGCCCCCCCCCCCCCCCCCCCCTTATAGCAGACAGGGTACTTCACTGGAGCCGGCTGCCCCCTGAGTCAGTACTGCTCAGGGTCCTGTGACAGGGAGGGGCCTGCTCATACCTGGGAGCCAGCCTCATTCCCATCTTTCCTCTGAATCTAGCCTCCCTAACACAGCTCCTCCCTCCTGACCCCACTCCAACCTGGCTCTTCCTTCTTGCCTTCTCTGTCTTCCCAAGTCTCCTCCTGCCGGAACCTGAACCCTTCTTCCTGTTTCCTTTGCTATGAAGATTTGTCCTATCCCACCTTTCTGCTCTCCTCTGCCAATGCGACTCTCTTCCCCAATTCCTTCCCAGTCTCTTCCCATCCCTCCTCTGCTCTGAGCCTCCTGGTGGTCCCTTCCACCTGCCCGCAGGACTTTGGGGTCTCTTACCCCGAGATGTTCGGTGGTGTCTCTGTGGGGCCCTGTCCATGGGGTAGCTCCCTTGGTGCCGTCCTTGCTGCCCTGGCTGCCCAGGAGGGCAGGGAGCAGGGCCCAGGGGAGGGAGGAGGGAAGAGGGAGGGAGCACCTGGCCCGTCAGCAGGCAGGGGAAAGGAGTGGCTGGCAGAGTGTCCTGGCACTAGGAGGGGACTCAGGGAGAGAGCAGTGCACCAGGGTCTGGCGTCTTGAGGAGAAATGGCTAGGTGAAAGGGAATTAGCATTTATTTATTCCCTACTGTGTGCTGAGTCTTTTGCCAGGCCTTGTAGGTAAATCGGGATTGTGGTTTTCACAAATGCGTATGACAGCCTCTGCAGGAAAGTGTGATTATTCAGAATCATGAATCCATTGTTGCTCAGAATAGAGAAGACTTGCCAGGGACTTCACAAGGGCAATTCGTGATTGAGCTGAGATTTGAACCCAGGTCTTCGTGATTTTTGACCAGACTAGAACAGATAACAGAACAGCAAGAAGGGGAAGAATGAAGAGAACGGGCAGCATGTGTGTGTCTGTGGGGGTGGATGTGTGTGTGTAGAATGTGTGTATGTGTGTGTTGTGGGGGTGGAGTGAATGTGTGTGTGATGTGTGTATGTGTGTGTTGTGGGGGTGGGGTGGATGTGTGTGTTGGGTGGATGTGTGTGTGGTGGGGGTGGGATGGATGTGTGTGTGATGTGTATGTGTGTGTGTGGTGGGGGTGCGGTGGATGTGTGTGTGTGATGATGTGTGTATGTGTATGGGGGGCGGCGGGGGATGGACTGTAATCTCCACGCTAGGTCAGGTGTACTTTTCTCCGTGTTGGATTCCTGGAGCACGTGCCTACTTTGTCTCTAACCCCATGCTGCCCTCCTCTGATTTCCCTGGCTTCTAGGTGCTTGTCGTACTCCTGGAGGGGTGGAGGGTGGGGGAGTGTGTGTGGGAGGAGGAGCAAAGTGGAGAGTCCCGGGAAGAGAGAGGAGGGAGAGCATAAGATAGGAATAGCAGCCAGCTGACAAACTGGGAGGAGGGGAACCCCTCACCCCCACCCCCTTCCCGGACTATGACTGCTCACGTCTGAGGAGGGCCTGAGTCGAGGCTTCTGTGGCTATTGGATGCCACAGTTCGGCGTGGCCTCCACCCAGGGTTTGATTAGCTGGGCCTGACTTTTCTGCTTACCCAACAGCCACTGGCGAGGGGCCAGGCTGCAATCAGGAGGCTCCCAGCCCCTCCTCCCGCTCTCTCCAGCTGGTAAACAGCGGGGCAGGAGTCAGCCACGCCAGGGCCTCGTGACTGGCCCGCTCCCTCCACCTGGTGCACGTGGCACCTGGCGTGGAAAGGGCAGGCAGCCGCCCCTCTCTCCCAGCAGCCTGTTCTTCACTCCTGCCTGTCCGGGAGCGTCTGCTACCATCAGCACCTTGGTCTCTGCGGAGCTGGAGCTGGGTGTCCTAAGCCTCGGGAGCAAAGATTAGGATAAAGAGCTTTTCTGACTCCTAGGGAGATGGATAAAGGCTTGGGGAATGAAATGACTTTTGAGGGCCTTTGAGGCACTGCCTATTTCCATGAATGTGTACATGTTCACGTGGGTGTGCACATACGTGGGTTTGTGTACATGTGTGAGTGTGCACGCCTGTGGAGGCAAGAGGCTGACATCTGGGCATCTCGTGTCTTCCTCAGTTACTCTCTACCTTTTTTTTCTTTTTGAGACAGGGTCTCTCATGGAGCCTGGAGCTCACCATTTTGGCTAGACTAGCTGGCTGATGAGCCCTTCGGAGCTGTCTGCACCACCCCATTGTTGAGTGCCTACCTATCACTGTACCCCTGTTTTGTTATGTGGGTTCTGGGGGATTGAACTTAGGTTTCATGCTCTTGTGGCAATACTTCACTGACTAGATCATCGCCCCAGACTCCACGGCCTTTGATAAACATGGGCCCATGGATACTTCTCTGCTCAGAACATCAAGTCAGTCTGGAGAACTTAGGTAAGAGGCAAAGATCTGGTGGTGGGACCCCACCTAGGACCCCACCTATGACCAGAGCCAGAAAGAGGCAGCAGGAAAGGCTGGGTGTTCAGGGGATGGGGACCTTGCTTGCCCACCCTTACCCCAGAATTCTCCCCTCCTGTTCTTCTCTGTGCTCTCACAGGATCGCCCTTCCCTGTCTACTCCTCAGTTTCCCGCTCCTTACCCCTCCCATCTCCCCTGCTTTTTGTTCTTGTTTCTTATTTTTAGTTAATTTTAATTTTTTTTGTGTGCATGAGTATTTTGCCTGCATGATTGTCTGGTACACTCCAGGGGACAGAAGATGTCAGATGCCCTGGAACCATGTCGTAGTTGGTTGTGATGTGGATGCTGGGAATCGAACCTGGGTCCTTCTAGAAGAGCAGCCAGTGCTCTTAACTGCTGAGTGATCTCTCCAGCTGCTGTAAAATGGTGCAAGAGAGACCTTGATGGGCCGATGGGCAATGGGGCCACGTGGTGGGAGAGAGCCAAAGGCCTCACCGCCGGCGTGAGACAAATATGCCATGCAGGCAGAGTTTAAGTGAGAATTTATTGAGAGAAGGGCAAAAGAGAGGGAAGAGGGAAAGAGAAGTACAGGGACAAAGAGGAAGAAGAGGCAAGGACCAGACTACCTCTTCAGAAGAGTAGCGAGAAAGAGCGGGAACTTAAAGGGACCTTTGTACCTGTGTAGTGACAGCAGCTATAGGACCCTGGGCTGGCTAGGGTACTGCCTGGGTTCATCAGCCCCTTCACTTTTTTTTAAGTGTGCTCTTCTAGGCTAGCCTCCAACTCATTACCCTGTCTTGGCATCGGGTGTGTTGGGGTTGCTGGCCTGCATCACTGGCCACACCCTTTTCTCTTTTGATTCCTCTTGGGGATTCTGGGTCAAGGCCTTCCAAAAGACCCCTCCCTCAAGTCAGAGGCACAGGGTGGAGGGCCCTAGGAATGCTTGCAGATGGCACACAGCCTGGTAGTGGCAGACACGGCCAGAATGGCTGCTTCTACCACGGTACCACTTCATGCTCCTGTGTGGGGGCTCAGGAAGCCACTGTGGGTTGGGAAGATGGGTCCTGGCTCTAGGTCTGGAGAGCCATATGCTTCCTTGGCATTCATTGCTTTGTTGTTGTTGAGACAGGGTCTCCCTCTGTAGTTCGAGATGGCCTTGAACATTCATGAAGAGGCATTCCCTCAGCTTTATGAGTGCTGGGATTACAGGCATGAGCCACCACGCCCAGTTTTTGGTCACTACCTCCAGTGTGTGTGTGTGTGTGTGTGTGTGTGTGTGTGTGTGTGTAATGCTTACGTTCCTTCTCCTACCGAGACTGACACCATGACCAGATAATTCTCCATGCTGCTCACAACCACTAGGAGATGGAGACCACAGGGGCAACTGCCCCAACAGCTTCAACCATTTGTTCCTCCCACGGCAGCCATAGGGGAGTGAATGTACTGTTATCCGGTGTGACCTGCCTGGCCTTACTCAGCTGGTGAAGCGAGCAGAGTTGGTTCTGGGATTAGCCTCTTTGAGATGTCCATGGCCGCCCCCCCCCCCCCTTCTGTAGGAATCCATGTTTTCTAAGCGGGGCAGCAGTTATTTCCTCCTCAAATACATTCTTATGCAAGGAGGCTGATAGAGATCAGAGAATCCTCCTACCCCCACGTGCCCAGTGCCCTTATCAGGCCCAGGAATCTCAAGCAGGGGGCAAACAACCTGGGGGTGGTGGTGGCCTGGAAATGGGGAGCAGCCACCAACTCTTCTTTCCCTTCCTCCCCACCCCTTAAACCGCAGAAACCACTTAAAGCTCAGCACAGGCCTGTCCTTCCAGGGAGGACCTGAGGCAGTAGGTAGAGAGGAAACCTGTGGGGTTTGGGCAGCCTGATGCCATTCTCAGCCTGGCTTGGCCCAGAGAGGGCCATCTCCCTCTGGAGCCTGATGCTGGGCTTAGGAACCACCTTTCTTTGAGTCTTAGGGGCTTCATGCCTGGGGAGACTTCTACCCCCCAGAACGACTTGGAGAGAGGATGGTGTCTTGGTCATAAGAAAACCAACCAAACAAACAACCCCCCCCCCAAAAAAAAACCCCAAACCAAACCAAACAAACAAACAAAAAAAGACAATGCAAGATCTTTGGAACATCTGTGGTTTCTGCCTCTCAGTCCCTCACCTTCCCAAAGTACTAGTGGAGGAGGAGTGGGAAGGGTTGACCCTAGTCTGAGAGCCTGGAGCTCTATATGGTGACCCTACCTTGAGCTCTCATTTCTCAGTTCACACTGAGTTGGGCTTGGAGAGAGGGAGGGTTGAAAATCAGAAACCGGGGCTGGAGATGGAGCCCTAGATTTAACCCCAGCACCTCATAACCTGTCAGGGTAGTGCTCACCTGTATTCCCAATTCTTGGGAGATGAGGCAGGAAGATCAGGAGTTCACTGTCATCCTAGGTTGCTAGGGAGCTTTAGGCTAGCCTGGGTTACATTGGAGCTTGCCTAAAAACAATTACAAAGAACAAAATTGGAATCTCTGATTTTGGGGACAAGGAAGACTTTAACAATGTGGTCTACTGGATAACAGCCACAAACCCTGAGTTCTGTTCACAGCCTTCAGCCAAAGGGTGGATGGGTGGGTACCATGGGTACTGACTGGCCTGTGTTGATGAAGGACTCCAGAGCCTGAGCTGCTTGAATACTGGGTAGGTTCTTAGGGTTCATTTGCCCCCAGGGTATACATCTGTGGTTGGGACTGGATGTTCCTATCATGAGCCATGAAGAAATGCGCTAGAACTTCTTCTGGGGGACTTTGTACCTCATGGACTCCCCAAACCCTTGGGCTGGGCTGTGGCAGGGGATGTTTGTTCAGTTGCTGTCAGGTATCTTCCTTACAGCCAAAGGCAAGTTTATTTAACCTCGCTGATCTCCTTTCTGCCTTTGTGACCCAGGAATAATAATGCCTCCCTTACCCAGTGGTGAGGAGATAAGACCAATGGGTAAAGTACAGGACCTGGTACAAAGTACTGCAGCTAAAAAAGGAGAGTTTCAGTCCCTCGCTGTCCCTTCCAGTCCTGGAATCGTGCCTCTCTTTCTCTTACTTGACTTCTCTCCGTGTCCCACCACCAACTCATTCTTTACTCTTGTCCATTCCTGTGTTTGTTTTGATCATGGCTGTCTCCGGTGCCTAGCACCCCCTAGACCCTCCCTAGCATTGTCGGAGGAATGGATGAATGAAAGTGATCTGACCTCTACACATCTTTCCAGAGACTTTCAGATCTGGCTGCTCACTAAGGGTTGTTAGGAGAGGTACGGTTCAGCCCAGTAGAGACAAAACTTCCTAGAGTTCATAGGTGTGCGTCCAAAGGGCCAGGATGAGAACCGGTTGAAAAGCCACCTTTCAGCCTTTCAGTACACAGTTTAAAAATTATATCTGCTTACATGCATGTGAGTTGACTCGCTCCTTCTACCGCGTGGGTCTCTAGGATTAAACTCAGGCTTGGTGACAAGTACTTTGAGTCATGCCAACTAGTTTTATTCTTTATTATCTGACTAAGGCCCAAGGTCACATTGAATCACAACCATACGCTCACTTTATGGCAGTTGCCAGGAGGAACAAGTGTTTGAAGCCGTTGAACAATTCCTCCTATGGGGGTTCAGGTTGCTGTCAGCAGGGAGAATTGTTTGGTCAATGCCACCACCTGGTGGACACCACAAGCAAGGGATTGGTGGTGGGAACCTAATCAGTGGAGGGAGAAGGAGCTGGGGACTTAGGAAGGAAGGGTGCGCTCTCTCTCTCTTTCCCCCTCTCCCTCCGTGTGTGTGTGTGTGTGTGTGTGTGTGTGTGTGTGTGTGTTGTGTGCAGCTGCTGCTGAGACTTTTGTTGGTAACAGCAGGTTTAGCCTCTGTACGGGAGTGGGGGGTGAGGGGGTTGGGGGGCACAACTGGCACCGTGGAATGTGAGAAAAGGCCCTGGGGCAGGGGTGGGGGGAGGAAGAAGCTGGTTCGTTGTAGGGTCTGTTATCTATCTTCCTTCCCACCCCACCCCCACTCTCTCCTCCAAGTCTTGCTTGAGCCAGGAGGAACCAGTTCCCGTGGAGAGGGAGAGAGAAGGTCACTGCTGACGTCAAAGGGCTTCAGGTAGGAGGTAAACGCGGCCTGACCCACTTTTTTTTTTAAACTTTTTTTTAAATTTATTTATTTATTAAGGATTTCTGCCTCCTCCCCGCAACCGCTTCCCATTTCCTTCCCCCTCCCCCGATCAAGTCCCCCTCCCTCATCTGCTCGAAGAGCAATCAGGGTTCCTTGCCCTGTGGGAAGCCCAAGGACCGCCCACCTCCATCCACTTTTATTCCACTGTCTTTCACCCTCCTCTTCTCCTGGCTGGAGCAGCCCTTTCTGGCATCCCTGATCACACTCCCTGATAGCACCCTCTTCCTAGATCCCATTCCCCACTACCCCAAGTACTGCTGGGTACCCAGGTGCTACTCTGTAGGTCCCTCCTCTCCACACAGGGTTCCTCTGTAGCCCCGACTGTCCTGTCTCTGCGCTGGGATTAAAAGGGTTTGCCACTATGCCCAGCTGGTTTACTCTGGCTCTCGGCTCCTTCCCTTCCTCCAGCTCCTGCAGCACAGGTGTACAGTGTGGATGGGACGGGCCAGAGGGAGGCAGGCAGTGCAGGTGTACAGTGTGGATGGGACGGACCAGAGGGAGGCAGGCAGTGCAGGTGTACAGTGTGGATGGGACGGGCCAGAGGGAGGCAGGCAGTGCAGGTGTACAGTGTGGATGGGACGGGCCAGAGGGAGGCAGGCAGTGCAGGTGTACAGTGTGGATGGGACGGGCCAGAGGGAGGCAGGCAGTGCAGGTGTACAGTGTGGATGGGACGGGCCAGAGGGAGGCAGGCAGTGCAGGTGTACAGTGTGGATGGGACGGGCCAGAGGGAGGCAGGCAGTGCAGGTGTACAGTGTGGATGGGACGGGCCAGAGGGAGGCAGGCAGGTTTAAGGGGCACTGTGTGTTAGTCTGTGCTCCCCTGACTCACTCTTAGGGGTCACAGATTTCATTTATTATTTAGGATACACATTGGTCTAAGGGGTAGAAGGACCAGCTTCCTTTGTGCAGACCCAAGGAACTTTTATCAAGCGAGGGGGACTTTGCACTCTGGTTTTGTTCCTCGAGCTCTTGCTGGGGTGACTCGGTGACTCAGGGGCTCTCGGAGGGTGCAGGATTTTGTTGAACTCTAGGAACCTGCCACAGTTAGTTTCAATTGTCAGCTTGACAGTTTAGAATCTCCTGGGAAGAGAACTGTCTCCTTCATGCTGGCCTGTGGGTAGGTCAGTGGGGGATTATCTTGATTACAAGATAATTGTAATCAAGATTATCTTGATTACAACATGGGTGGACAACCTACCCATGTTGTGAAATAAGATATTTGTTTAATATGTAAAGATGTGTTACATTTGTTTATGCTGCATTTGTTTAACTATGTAAAGATGTGTTTCTGTTTCGTCTTTCCTGCTTAAGGTATCTGATGGGTCTAAAAAAAGCTGAACAGTCAGCCGGCCTCGGGAGGCAGAGGCAGGTGGATCTCTGTGAGTTTGAGGCCAGCCTGGTCTACATGAGCTAGTTTCAGAACAGGCTCCAAAGCTACAGAAAAACAAACAAACAAACAAAACCAAAACCGCTGAACAGCCAATAGCTAGGCAGAGGAGGGATGGGGGTAGGGAAGCCAGCCAGAAACGGAGGAAACAGAAAAACTGGACAGATAGTGTATATGAGCTCAGTGAGCCTCGGGATAGCACACAGATTAATAGAAATGGGATAATTTAAGTTAAAAAAAAAACAAGCTGGAAACAAGCCTGGGCCAGGGCCAAGCATTCGTGGGTCTCCATGTCTTTATCTGGGAGCTGGTTGGCATCCCCCAAAGCCTATATAAACACACACACACACACACACACACGTATATGAATGTGTGTGTACTCTTTTTCTTGTGCATCCAACTGTGTAGCCCTAGCTGGCTTGAAATTTGCTTTGTAGATGAGGCTGGCTTCAAACTTACAGAGATCCAACTGCCCCTGCCTTCCAAATGCTGCGATTAAAGGCGTGAACCATCATTCTCTGCTTTATTTTTTATATGTATATGTATGTGTGTTTATTCATGTGTGTGTGCATGTCTGGCCTTGAGAGGCCAGAAGAGGGCGTTGGAACCAGTCTCACAGTCAGCGCTCTTAACCACTGAACCTCTCCAGCTGGCTCTCTTTCTGTTCCTGACTGTGGATGTGGCTAGCTGCTTCAAGTCCTGGCCTTGATTTCTCCACAGTGATGGTTTATCACCTGGAATTGTAAATCCAGCAATGGAAATAAAACTAAGGCAGGACCTCAGGGTCTACTCCGTCTAGCCCTCTTGAAGTAGCATGTCTCGGGGATAGATACTAGGTCCTGCGTGTTTAGCAAGCACTTCCAGGGTTTCTGACGGCTGTGTATTGTGGGTCTCTTGAACCACTGTTTAAGGTCTATTCCTTCTCAGAGGAATGGACTGGGCCTAAAGGAAGGAATAGATTTGCTGCAAAGCCTAGGGTTTTTGGTGGCCACTAGGGAGCATGAAGCTAGAGACAAACTGATGCTTTATTACAAAAATAAATCCACGTTGGGCAGATGGCAGCAAGAATAAGGGCTGCAGACACAGCGGAGACCTCCCAAGGAAGCTGTGGTGTCCGTCTACAGGCTGAGATGCCCAGGTGCCAGGGAGGACCCTGGGCCTAGACCCCCAGCCAGGGGGGGCAGCAGGGCGATGAGGGGCGTCTCACACTCCCCCAGCAGCACATCCCTGCGCAACCCCGCACCCCTATCCAGCACCTTGGCTCTCAGACTGCGGGAGGCCAGATCTGGCGGGCCCAGCCCTTCGAAGAAGAAGTCTTCATTGAAGATGGGGTTGGAGCTGCCCTGGACCACACGGCTCCTCTGAGCTCGCGGCCTAACGCGTGGCTGCAGCCGCAACACCACGCAGCAGCCGCCGCCACCGCTCCCGGGCCGGGCCCGCGGCCGAGGCAGCCCCTCGGCGCTCACCAGGCGCAGCCGCAGCCGCCCGGGCCCTGCCTGGTACTCGGTGGACAGGCGCAGCTGCCCGCCGCGGGGCCCCAGGCGCAGGACGCTGTCCTTGGTCGGCCGCAGCTGGCAGCAGAGGAAGTCCAGGTGGAAGAGCGGCGGCGCGCGGCGCGGCGAGAACGGACTGGTGTCGGCCGAGCCCGCCTCGTCGGGGGACAGGGAGTGCGGCCTAGGCGCGCACGGGGAGCCGCAGGGAGACGAGTCGGGAGACGAGGCCGTGTCGCTGTCCGGGGCCCGGCAGAGGCGGAGGTCCGGGGCCGAGCCGTGCAGCCGCGACTGCGCCGGGGCCAGGCCTGTAGTCAGGCCGCGCGGCACGTGGAAGAGGGACTCGCGGCGGCGCGTGTGTGGGCTCTCGGGCAGGAAGGCCCAGCCCTCGCGGCCAGCCAGGTGCGGCAGCGAGCAGACGACCGGGAGGTTCCGGCCGCTCGGGTTGCGGTCCACCCTGGCCTCGCCGCCGCCGGGGTCCCGGAGCCGAGGCGGAATGAAGAACGGCGGGATGCGGTCAGGGGTGAGGACGTTGGGGTTGCAGCGCGAGGGCGAGCCTGCAGCCTGGCGCTTGGGGACCAGGCTGGAGTGCGCCTGCCTTGACCCGGTCTCTGCGGTCCTCACCCTATAGCCGGCTTTCTCCAAGAGCCACATGCAGTGGGTGGGGATAATGAAGCACCAAGGCGGAGAAGGCCCCAGTCTAGCCTCCCGGTTGGGAGCCCTGGACAGAGGACACGCTGAGAGAAGAGAAGGGGGGTGCGAAGGTCGGTGATGCTGCTGAGAGCCAACACTTGGAGGTCGGTCTGCCACCGTGGCTTTGTCCCCAAACTCATGGACCACAAGGCGGGTATTTAGAAGGTAAAAGAAAGGGTGAAGTCTAGACACTGGAGAAATCAGGAAGATTTTCAGATGGAAGGTCTGGAGATGGTTCAGTGGTTAGGAGCACTTGCTGCTCTTGCAGAGAGGATCTGGCTTTGGTTCCCAGCACCCACATGGTGATTCGCAGTCATCCATAGCTGCAGTATCAAGGGATCCAATATCCTCTTCTGACCTCTGCAGGCATCAAGCACACACGTAGTGCGCATACGTACATGCAGGCAAAACACTCATACACAAAAAAATAAATACATCTTCACAAATTTTTAAAATGAGTTTCAGATGGAGGCCTTGTATACTCTACCCACTTCGGAGTTATGGGGCATTAACACCCATATCGCCCAAAGATTTGTAGTCACAGTCACGGACCCAGATATCCATCCTGCTCATGTGTACTCTAGCTCCATAAGGTCACCGCGGCCCTCGATAGGCTGACTCCCTAGTCCTACACCCACGATCTGGTCATGGCTCCTCAAGGCTCCTTCCCTGCTTCTCTGGATTAACCTATCCTTGAGCTCGAGCCCCATCTGACTTTTGTCTCCTCCCCCAAACCACCCTTCACCTACTCAAGTTGCTTCTGAAAGAGACTCACTTCTGTACCTAGCAGCTGGGAGCACGTCTGGTTGCTGATCCGTAGACACGCAGGGCCAGGGCTAGTCCAGGGAGAGTCACATCTTTCGGTCAATCACGGAACCCCTCTCCCTTCCTGTTTACTCCCAGCTTCTCAGTTCTGCTGCATCCCGAGGCTGTAAGGCGGAGTTGGGCAGTTGAGTGGTCCCTCCCACTGTCCACTCTTTCTCCTTAGGAACCTCAGAGCACAAAGGCACCATTGATTCTCCGCCACCCCCAGTGCGTGCCCAGGAAGACTTCTTTGCGGCGGGCTCAGTGCACCCCTGCATCAAGTCACCAGAAGCTATGAAAGCACCAGTAGTTTGCCAGGGACTCTGAGTCCATGTCCGGCTCGGTCGTGTGCCCCGAGTGTGGACCTTACCTGTGGGCAGCGGCTGGATACCAGCTTCTGGCTTCCGGCCCTACTGTGCAGAGCCTTAGGGGATCCACTTTCTCTCTAGCTTGCTCCCGCCCAAGTTGTTCCGGGAGGAGCTGGCAGGGGCCTGTGCTGCCTACTTACTTACGTCTGTCTTCTTTTCCTGGATAAACATAGGTCTGTCTCTCTGGTCTTCAACCGGACTTTCTTAACTCCTTCCTCTAGTCAGAGCCAGCTTTCCAGCCGCAGACCTGGCCTGCTAGACCTGAGCCTGTGCTGTCAAGGTTGGGAGGATGGCAGGGAAGAGGGACACTGCCATCAGTGGCCAGTGGCTAGCTGTTGTCCCAGCCCTCTCAGGCAAAGCCATTAGCCATCTTCACACACAGCTTGTCCTCTGTAAAACCCCCTTTGCTGGGATCCTGTCGTGGCCCCTAACTATGGGCTCTGAAGCCAGCCAGTAACTCCTTAGCATTGTGGCTTCAGTGACCAGTTCTCCGATTTATATCCACACACCCTCAGCAGAAATCCTGCTAGACTCAGGATTTCTGGATGTAAAGACACGGAGGACAGCTGGTTCCAACAGTGAGGACCAGCAGACTTATGTCCTCCATCTTTGGCAGACTCTAGGAAGCACAGGTGGCCACTGGGAAGATGAGATTATCAGT
The DNA here is from genome assembly GCF_018167655.1 of Microtus oregoni. NCBI lineage: Eukaryota > Metazoa > Chordata > Mammalia > Rodentia > Cricetidae > Microtus > Microtus oregoni. The sequence continues at coordinate 1,409,401 of NW_024543830.1, read as the reverse complement.
TGTACAGGCATACCTCCCACCTCATTCCCTCAAAGACAGAAGCTCACTTCTTCCTTAGCTGGGCTAGTTCCCACTTTACTTTCCCTTACCGACAACTTTCTTCTTCTTCTTCTTCTTCTTCTTCTTCTTCTTCTTCTTCTTCTTCTTTTCTAAAAAAATTATTTATTTATTATGTATACAGTAGTCTCAGTATTCTATCTGCATGTATGTCTTCAGGCCAGAAGAGGCGCAAGACCTCATTACAGATGGCTGAGCGCCACCATGTGGTTGCTGGGAATTAAACTCAGGACCTTTAGAAGAGCAGGCAATGAGCCCCACAACTTTTCTTCTTAAATAGAGATGCCTCCTTTCCTATTTCACAGCACTTCATCTTTTATGACATTAGTTAGTGTAAGTCCCAAGTCCCAGCCTCTGGCCTCCATCTTTGTAGGCCCCGTCCCTGTGCCCGCATAGCCTTGACTCCTCCCTGAAGGAGTGTGAAGACAGCCTGCCAAAATCTTGACCACTCCTCAGTCTATTTAAACCGTTTTCTCAGAAAGTTCCTGCATGGTCTCTTTCCTCCCCTCCCCTCCCTGTGGTTACCCTTGGCGCCACCGGAGAGTGCAGGGATCCCATTAAACCTGGATATTTTTAATTTGGCTTGTTGTGATTTGGCTTGATTCGGATTTTTGCATTGGCAGAGAGTTCATGTTAGGAAAATTTCTAACAGTTAGTTTTTTTCCCCTACTTATATATTTATTCTTTCTTGTAGGTCAGAGTGAGTGACCTGGAATTTCCTGCATAGCCCAGGCTAATCTGCCTGATCCAGGACCCCAAAGCAGGACTAGAAGTGTAAACCATTATGTGGTTATTTTTTAATGTCTGCCCCTGTCAGGAGCCATCTCCCCCTAAAAATCATTACAGGAACTATTGTCCTAAGGAATTTGCAGAGAACCCCACTTCCCAATTGTATTGAGAATTGTTTTATTGGCAGAGCCTACCCCACACCCAATTATCTGTTAATAGAGAGCTATCTGTTAGTGGAACCCGCCCCACACTCCAACTATCTAGAGAACTAGGAGTGTCAACTTGCGACTTCCTGACCGAGGAATCGTGACCTGACCTATCGTAACCTCCTGGCCAAGGACCTTGCAACCGGCTGGAACCACCACTGCAAGATTCCTTCCTGCCCATGCCCCTGCCCCCCAAATTCCTCATCCTATATAAGCTGTAACCATGACTCTAATAAACGGAGGCTTTGACAAATCTGTTTGGCCTCCTTCCTGTCTCCCGCCCATATCTTCCAGATATAGCGCCTCTCCGGGACCCTGGAATTACTGACCTGCCAGGCGGGTTACAACCCTAGACTGAATGACCCGCCGAGGCGGCTACATGCCCCCATGTTAGGATGTAAAATATTTGATATGTATGGACATTTAGTCTGCATGTATGTTTGTGCATGATGTGTATGCCTGATGTCCTCAGAAGCCAGAAGAGGGCATCAAATCTCCTGCAGTTGGAGTTACAGACAACTGTGAGTCACCACTTGGGTGCTGGGTATCCAACCTGGACCCTCTAGAAGAACAGCAAGTGCCCTTAACTGATGAATCATTCCCTCCAGGTCTTCACTCAGGATTTTAAGGTGTAAATGGACGCTATAAAACAGAATTATACTTGAAACAGATTGTCCATCTGTTCACTGAAAATCTAAATTGTACCAGTTGCCGTTCTGAGTACACAGAGCAGGGAGCTAAGAGAAAGACAAAACAAGGCTGCAGCAAGCGCTGCCCCAAGACAAACTGAAATGCAGGGTCATGGAATAAACCAGGAAAGCAGTGATTATTTTGTCATCTGATGATACTTGAGGATCACATGTTTCTTTTGTTCTCCTGGTAACCTCTGACCTTGTTGCAATAGGAAATATTTCCACACTAGCCCAGAATGGAGTATAATAAAGGTTTCTTTATTAGGGGTAAACTCCCAGAACTGGTAGCAATCCACAGTCCTCTGTGTGCAGGAGGAACCAGAACTGAATCCAGCTACCGAGGGGCCTGTGCATGACTTTTGTCTGCATATATGGTATATGAGACCACACCCAAAGTGGGTCAGTATCTTAAAGGCTATTGACTGAAGAAATTCCCACAACACCTCCCCCTTTTGTCTAAATAAGAGAGTTCTAAGCCTAATACAAATGATATACAATAAGAACAAATATCAAGTATAAAAATTGGAATTACAACCAGCATGAACAACATCAAGCAAGAAACATATGCTAAATGTTTCAATAATTATCCTATCCTAAGGGGTCTAAGTCTGATATTAGAAATGGCTTGGCTAAGTCATGAGAGGAAAGTAACTATGACTATCTAGTCCCCAACCCCATCAAAGATCTGAGAAGGGAAATAATATTACTTTAGTAAACAGGAAGTGCAATCAAGCAACTTCCAAAATGTGTAAGAAATGGCAGAGACAACCTGGGCAGTCACCCAAAGCCTCATTTGCAATGTTGGGACAACCAACTTTGGCTAAGGCCTAGCATAACTAAACTACTGTTTATTAGGGAGGGTTGGGCTGTCACAGTCTGGGCAACAATCAGACAGGCTGAGGGTGCTGGCTTTGGGATGTCAACTTCATGACTTCTCTCATTTTGTAGGTTAGGAATGTCCCTGACTCTCAGAGTTGTGAGGATTATACATGGGCATTAGTTAGGCTGCCTCCTGCTACACACACACACACACACACACACACACACACACACACACACACACAAAACCCAACTTTATATAGAGTGATGAGGACGTTAAAAAGGATTTATTTTTATGTGAATAGATGTTTTGTCTTCATGTATGTTTATGTACAAAGTAGTTGCAATGCCAGAGGAGGCCAGAAGAGGGCATTGAACCATCTGGAACCAGAGTTATAGGTAGCTGTGAGCTGCCATATGGGTACTGGAAACCAAACCAGGGTCTTCTGCAAGAACAGCGAGTGCTCTAAACTGTTGAGCCATTTCTCCTGCCCTGAGTTTTGACTTGTAAAATAAGTATGAAATAGAGTAGGATATGTGGGAACTTGATCTTGGGGGCTTCATTTATCCATAGTTATTGAGTATCTGCTCTGTTCAAGACTCTGAGAAAAGAGCAACAAGAACACCAGTTTCCTTGGCCAGATGTAGTTTATACTTTCTTGGGGGAGGGCAGGCAAATGCATTGGTGACAAATGCATTGGTTAAGCAGTGAGGAGGCGTGTCTCCTGTGTTAAAGGGACCTGGTGTCTGTTGAGGATGGAATAAGGGGATAAGGGTTGTAGAGAGAGAAGGGACACCACTGCAATAATGTCACGTGAGATGACTGGTGCATGAACCACGGCTGTGGTAATCTGTTTCTGATGTATTCTGAAGAGGAGTTCCAGATGCACTCATTCCCATCCAGAGATTTTTGGCCTGAGCATCTGAAATAATGGAGTTACCATTTTATTAAGAGGAGAAATATCAGGTTCTTGGTTTTGTATCTATTAAGTTTGGACCCTTTAATGTTAGACATTTAAGTGGGGATATGGAGTTGACTTTTGGATATATGAATCTTGTGCCCAGAAACGAGGCACAGATTACCTCAGAGGCACCAGGAGAAATGAAGATGGAATCTAAAGTCATGAGACTTGGTGAAATGTCAACCATAAGGACCCAAGAACTGTGGGTGCCCCCACATTGGATCCTAGTGGGGGAGGAGTGTGCTGTGCTATAGTATGCTGAGGTGAGATGAAGCTGAGGATTATTAGCAAACAGAAGTGTTGATGGCTATGCCAAGAGTAGTCTTGGTAGAGTAGTGGGCAAATGCCTCAGCAGAGTGGACTCAAGCAAGAGGGATGAAGGACTGGAGAGATGACCTGTGGGTGACAGTATGTACTGTTCTTCTGAAGTTTGATTCCTAGCACCCATATTAGGCAACTCACAATGGCCTATAACTCATTTCCAGGGTCTGATGCCTCTAGCCTCTGTGGGAGAGCACCCACATTCAACAAAGAGTAGTAATCTTAGGCTCTGGTCTGTCTGGTCAGTTATTATTGAAGAGAGAAGGGTGAAATAAAGTTCAGGTTCCTAAGCCCTAGGAGAGCTGAGAACCTCCAATGGCTGACCAACCTCCTCCCTAAACCATAGAGATAGTAGTTATGCATCTTTAGTTTTCTAGAATCATTTTGGCTGTTCCCAACACCAGAAGGAACAAATGAATCTGATTGGTTGGACTAAAAAGCTTGCATTGTATACTGGTTGACAATGATGGAACATTCAAGGAAGTCCCTAATCTCTAAATCTGATGTGGGAATGCCCTCTGTATGCTGTGACTGTTTTATTGCCATTGGTTTATAAAGAAACTGCTTTTGGCCAATGGCTTAACAGAATAAAGCCAGGAGAAAAATCCAAACAGAGATGTAGAGAGAGAGTAGGTGGAGTCAGGGAGACAACATGTAACTGCTGAAGGAAACAGACGCTGGAACTTTACCCAGTAAGCCACAGCCTTGTGGCGATACACAGATTAATAGAAATGGGTTAATTTAAGATATAAGAGTTAGCCAGGAATATGCTTTAAGTTATTGGCCAAGCAGTGTTCTAATTAATGCAATTTCTGTGTGATTATTTGGGTCTGGGTGGTCAGGAAGTGAACAAGCAATCTCTGCATACATAAATTCTAACTGGTGAAAATTGTAACTGTAAAAAACTTGGCAAAAATGTGTGTGATTTTTGTGCTTATAAGCCCTGCTTCTGCCCCTGCTCAGGGCTGTTAGGAGGAAAAAGGCTCCCAAGTCCTAGTCCTGCAGCTCTGATCAATCATTCAGTGATCCGCTTATGTGGTGAATTATTAAAATCTTTGGAACCCATAAGTGTTGTCTCTTCCTCATGGAGCACATTGGACTAGGTGTAACAATTATCTTAAGTTTAATCTTCAGGATTCTTTTTTTTTAAACTTTTTTTTATTTTATGTGCATTGGTGTGAAGTGTCAGATCCCCTGGAACTGGATCTTCAGACAGTTGTGAGCTGCCATGTGGGTGCTGGGAATTGAACCCGGGTCCTCTGGAAGAGCAGCCAGTGCTCTTAACCACTGAGCCATCTTTCCAGCCCCAATCTTCAGGATTCTTATGCCAACAGCAAAATCTTTATTTCTTAGAGTAGAGTGTTGTAAAATATTATTTTAAGATGTGTTACTTTTGTTTATGTTGCATTTGTTTAACTCTGAAACTGTGTTACTGTGCCTGTCTGAAACACCCGATGATCTACTAAAGAACTGAATGACCAATAGCGAGACAGGAGAAGGAAATAGGTGGGACTGGCAGGCAGAGAGGAGAAGGGGAAGAAGAGAACGAGAGGGGTGTCAGGGGTCAGCTTCCCAGGCACCCAGCCAGCCATGAGTGAGAGTGAAAGTAGGATACACAGACGTGAATAACAGAAGAGGAAAAAAACCCAGAGGCAAATGGTAGTCAGGATAATTTAAGAAAAGCTGGAAAGATGACCCGTCCTGCAGGCCAGGTTATTCGTGGGCCTCGAGTTCAGGATCACCTGGGTAGGAAGGGAGGGAAAGAGAAAGAGAACCAAGCGCGAGCAAAGAATGACAGAGTCAATCTGAAATGCGTCAAGGTTCCGTTTATTGCAAGCAGTGATTTATTCTTATAGAGCAGTTTTGGCAGGGAGGGGTAAGGTTGGAGGGGAAGGAAAACTAGGATGCTCGAGGCCAAAGGGGAAGTAGTAATTTTTCATAAAATACCCTAACCACAAGACGCTTCCAGCTAAATTTGTGCTATCAGTAATGTCTCTGGACCACGGGACGTGTCAAAAGACAACAACTATATGTGTAATGTCTCATCAAAAGGTCTGTGGTCAATTCTGTCCCAAGACCTATTGCTGATTGTGCAATAGGCTGTTCTGCAGTAATCTATTTTTGCAGAGGGAATGGGGAAGAGTGATCAGTACTTTGGATCAGGGGGCTTCTTGGTCCCCAACAGAAAGAAACAAGCCAAGCTAAGGCCAGGCATTTATAAGAAAGAATAAGATTCTGTGTGTGATTTATTTGGGTGCTGGATGGTGGCCACCCAAAGAGTAAGAACAAAGAATAAAAAAACAACCAACAGCATAGAGTTCTACTTCCAATTACAGGGTACAAGCCTTCAGGACACACACACACACACACACACACACACACACACACACAGATGGACATATGATGTGGGATTTCCCTCTGTATGCTGTGATTACATTGGTTAATAAACTGTCTTGGGCCTGTGCAGGGAACAAAGCTAGGTGGGGAAAACTAAACGCAATGGTGGGAGGAAGAAGGCAGAGTCAGAGAGAAGCCATGTAGCCCACTGGAGACAGACTCTGGGAACTTTAGCTGGTAAGCCACAGCCACATGGCAATATGCAGATTACTAGAAATGGGTTAAATTAAGAAGCTTGAGCTAATGGGCCAAGCAGTGATTTAACTAATACAGTTTCTGTGTGATTATTTTGGGTCTAAGATAGCAGGGTGCCCGGGAACCAACAAACAGCCTCCCACTACACACACACACACACACACACACACACACACACACACACAATTAAAATAAACCAAATCTTTTTGAAAAAGGTAGAAGAAAGCAAAGGCAATTCTGTTGAAGAGAGTTGGCTAAAGGGAAATGGGGCATGGCCAGGAGGGGGAAAGGAGAATCAAGAGAGAATGTGTTGTTTTGAGACAGGCTGCCCTCGAATTATTTTGAAATCTCCTTGTAGAAGATGATCTTGAACTCTCGGTCCTCCCGCCTTCACCTCCCAAGTGCTGGGATTCCAGAGTGCACTCTCACACCCAGTTCATGCAGTGGTGGGGATGGAACCTACGGCCTTCTGCATGCAAGTTAAGTAATCCAAATTAAGCCATATACATATGTTTTAAGAATTTGTTTATTTATTTAAATATTTATTTATTTATTATGTATACAGAATTCTGCCTCCATGTATGCCTGCACACCAGAAGAGGGCACCAGATTCCATCATAGATGGTTGTGAGCCACCATGTGGTTGCTGGGAATTGAACTCAGGACCTCTGGAAGAACAGCCAGTGCTCTTAACCGCTGAACCATCTCTCCAGCCCAGGATTTATTTTTTATTGTGTGTCTTGGAGTGGGGCAAGAATACTCACGGAGGTCAAGAGAGGACATCTGATACCCTGGAGCTAAAGTTATAGGCTATTGAGAGCTGCTTGATGTGGGTGCTGGGACTCAAACTTGGGTCTTTTGGAAGAGCAGCAAGTGCTCTTAATTAAGAACCTTCTTTCTATTCTTCTGTTATCGATGTTAGTGTGTGTTTAGCTTTTCTTGATACACACACACATACATATGGAGGCGAAATATATATATAAAATATATAAAACACACACACATATATTTATTTATTTGGTTGGAACCTCCAGCTCACTCCTGTATGATCCAGAAAGCTCCATTCCTGTCTCTCTTTCCAAACCCCGCCCATTCGGAGAATCTTTTAAAGGGAGGGCACCAAAAAGCCCCGTTCTGCATTCTTGATGGCTAGGGTAGGCAGCTTCCTCCTCTGAAGTTGCCAACTGCCCAAGTCCCCACCTAAAACATTCAGCCTTTGGTCATACTTGGGCACAAACCCAGCCTGTGGTGGACACATCATCACAGCTTGTCTACACCCACATCCTATAAAGTTCTGCTTTTGTTTGTGGATACAGCTTCTCTGGGACTGGAGAACCTGTCTGGAAGTTACTTTACTCAAATAAACCTGTTGTTATACTTTTTCAATTTGACTTGCTGTGTTAGTGGAGAAACCTACTATGTGGGGGGAGGGAGAAAACCTATGCATACATACATACATACATACATATACACACACATGCACATGTGTCTATATGTTTCATAAGTTCTGTGACTCTCAAGAACCTTGACTAATACACTGAATCACTGTGAACCCTTAGCTAACAGACTTCTGAGTGCCATGATCCCTCAACCCAAAGTGAGTTAACACGAAAGGGGATATTGGTCATTCACTTCCCTGCCAACTGCCTGGAATCAGGGAGCCTGGCTGGAGGCTCTTGTGTGTACCCATCCACAGAAGGTATGGAAACACTCTCCTGCCAGGGGGGCTCTGAGTCCTCTCTTCAGAGACCCTGCCATGCTGTCGCTTCTGTCTATCCATGGTGTTGACCACCTTCCTAATAAATCCCTTCCCCTCAGTAATCCTTCTTGGTGCCCCTATTGAAGCACCTCCACCAGAAAACATTCAGTGAGCTGGCACAACAGGCAAAGGCACTTGGCACTCCTGCTGTTCTTGAAAATGTCTCTGTCCAGTTCCACTGCCATAGCAAAGTTCTGGAGACTTGCTGATTCAGAGAATAATTTGTTTTGGCTCAAGTTTTTGGAGACTGGAAAATCCCAGAGCTTGGAGCTGGCCTCTGTGAAGGGCTTGGGAATAGCCTTCCCAAGTGGGAGCTATAACAACCCACTTTCACAAGAATAAACTCATGAAAGAAAGGCATTGAGCCCTCTGAACAAATGGGTTAGCAAGATAGTTCAGTGGATAAAAGTGCCTGCTGCCAGGGCTGATGACCCGAGTTGGATCTCTGGTGTAAGGATTTGAGTTGTTGATGTAAAACACACACCTCTCATCTTAAAGGGAATAAAAGATTGTTTATTCTGGAGCCATGTTGAGTAACTATGTCTAGGAACACAGATTTAGTTTGCAGCCCTCTCCCACCAAATTCCATGTTCCAATGTGGAATCAAGCCGGGCGATGGTGGCGCACGCCTTTAATCCCAGCACTCGGGAGGCAGAGGCAGGCGGATCTCTGTGAGTTCGAGACCAGCCTGGTCTACAGAGCTAGTTCCAGGACAGGCTCCAAAGCCACATGGAATCAATATCAAAGAACTTTTATAGTTTAATGGGACAGAGATTCATAAATCAAGGCAAGTTCATAATATATTGGTGGGTGGTTGGGGACCCTTCCCCAACCTCCTCGGTTATGGATGACCCTGGGTAGTGCCACAGAAATCAGGACACAGGGGATGCAGAGTAGGAGATACAACTGCATCCTTTATTGCAAAACCAGTGCTCTTTTATAATACTCAAATCACAATCCAAGCTAGGTTCCCATAGTACTTGGAAATAGTTACATAAACTAATAACTTTGTTACAAATTATTTCAAGAGCTTTGTATTCTTGTTAATCTAAACAAGAAGCCTATTGTTATGGAGGATAACTTTTGCTGTTATATAATATGTAAAAACACTTCATCAGAAGACAAATCAGAGTCTTTAAACTACAGTGTACATCTGTGTTTTCAAGGACTGACTATTGACTACTGATAGAAGAGGTTTGCCTCCTAACTTGGCCTGACAAGCATGTCAGCGAGAATGCTACCTCAAGTCACCCTTGCACAGAGTTTCTACATGTTCAAAACTGGCCCTCCACCGGAGGGTACATCAGACAGGTACTTGGAGATGGTGGAAACTTTCCTATAGGCTCAAGCTGCAATCTGATGGTGTTCTTAACTTTTGGATTGATAGAAGTTAATTGCCTGCTAAGTTAATAGATCTTATTTATTTATTTACTTTTTAGATCTATTGTCACAAGATGTTAGTTCCACATGGGGAGGGAGGGCAACGAATGACTCTTCTAGAGGGCCAGAATTTAACCCAAGGTAAGTTGGAATGTTGCCTCTGGACCAGCCAGGTTCCATTCTCTCCATGGTACTGAAATTCTAGTCAGCCAATCAATCTGCAGACAGATTCCTTTCAGGAATTTTATTTTTTCCTTTCCTTTCCTTTCCTTTCCTCTCCTCTCCTCTCCTCTCCTCTCCTCTCCTCTCCTCTCCTCTCCTCTCCCCTCCCCTCCCCTCCCCTCCCCTCCCCTTCCCTCTCTCCTCTCCCCTCCTCTCCCCTCCCCTTCCCTCCCCTTCCTCTCTTTCTCCCTCCCTCCCCTCCCTCTCTCTTCCTCCCTCCCTCCCTCCCTTCTTCCCCCTCCCTTCCTCTCTTTCTTTTGTTTTTGTTTTTGTTTTTGTTTTTCTTCCGAGACAGGGTTTCTTTGTAGCTTTGGAGTCTGTCCTGGAACTTACTCTGTACACGAGACTGGCCTCAAACTCAGAGATCTGCCTGCCTATGCCTCCCGAGTGCTGGTATTAAAGGTGTGTACCACCACCTGGCTCCTGTTCAGGAATTTTCATTCACAGCCAGATGCAACTTTTAAGATTTTTTTTGTGCACAGAGTTTAAGAGTTGGGTATGGTATTGCATACTTTTAATCCCAGCACTCAGGAGGTAGAGGCAATTATATCTCTGTGAGTTCAAGGCCTGCCTGATCCAGAACAGCCAGAGCTACAGAGAGAGTCTTTGGAGAAGGAGGAGGAGGAGAATGAATGAAGAAAGAAAGAAAAAAAAACAAAAACAAAGACTTTTTTTTCTTTGAGATAGGCTTTCTCTGTGTAGCCCTAGCTGTCCTGGAAATCACTCTGTAAACTAGGCTGGCCTTGGACCTGCCTCCCAAGTGCTGGGATTAAAGGTGTGCAGCCACCACAAAGGAAAGAAATTGAGTATATGGGATGAAATAAAGAATGAGAACTCAGGTTGACCTAAACCCTGCAGTTTTTGAAATTGAGAATAGGGAGAGAGTGGGGTATGGCCAGACCCAGAAACTGCTTTTCTGGAAAAATTGCTATTTTTTTTTCTGAGAATTGTGCCCCCACCTAGTTCCCCCAAACCAACCAACCAACCAACCAACCAACCAACGAACCAACCAATCAACCAACCAAAGAAAAAACTCTACAGAATGAGAGAGAGAAGTCAGATTGCCCATTTCTGCAATGTTCTGGGTCCAGGGCATTTGGATACTTTCTGAAATTCCATGGGTGGCAGCTTTCTTGGTGCTTTAGGCCTGTAGTATAGTCCTAGTTTTGGGAATTTTCTTTACTTAGGACCTACATGATGGAAAGAAAGAGAAAAGACTTCTGCAGATTGTACACACACACACACACACTCCATAATAACGTAATGTAATAAGAAGACTCTTCTAATGGCCTATCACCTCTTAAAGGCCACACTTCCCAGCAGCCATCTAATGGCAACCAAATTTCATCATGAATTTTTAGAGGAGACAGGGCATATTACAAGCCATAGAGATTTCCCAGGTGTCCTGATTTTCTTGCTCTTGCTAGTACCAGTGTAGAACACTCAGAACCAGAGTGAGCCAGTGCAGAGTGCTTTCCTGGGTCCAAGCCAGATGAGAGATGCCGAGTGGGGTAGGTCTTTGTTTCTAGGTCATCAGGGAACTGCTGCAAGGCCCTCTATAAACAACAACAACAACAACAACAACAACAACAACAACAAACAAACCCTGATTTTGAGTATCGCTCCATGTCTTGATGGCTTGTGTGGTGTCCTCAGGCAGCATGAATTGGCTGCTGATAAACTGTGTCTTACAGTCTGACTTATTATCACCCAGGACCTTTAATTATTGGACTAATTCAGCAGTCTCAGTTCCAAGAAGGCTCTTTCTTTCTTTTTTTAAAAAAATATTTATTTTTATTTTATGTGCATTAGGGTTTTGCCATAGGTGTTGGGCCCCTTAAACTAGAGTTACAGACAGTTGTGAGCTGCCATGTGGGTCCTGGGAATTGAACCTGGGTACTCTGGAAGAGCAGCCAGTGCTCTTAACCACTGAGCCATCTCTCCAGCAAGGTTCTTTCTTAAGAAGCTTATATGAGGTGCTGATGTCTCCTGCTTTCTTGGATGGCTAGATCTTGTGTGTAATGGTGTGGTGGTTTGAAATAAAATGTCCCCCAAAGGGAGAGGCATTATTAGGAAGTGTGGCTTTTTTGGATCAGTGTGGTCTTGTTGCAGGAAGTGTGTCCCTATGGAGTCAGGCTTTGAGGTCTCATATATGCTAAATCCATGCCCAATGAGACAGTTCACTTCCTGTTGCCTACACAAGATGTAGAACTCTCAGCTACTTCTCCAGCACAACGCCTGTATGCATGCTGCCATGTCCCACCATGATTATAGTGGACTGAATTCTGAACTCTAAGCCACCCAATTAAATGTTTTTCTTTATAAGAGTTGCCATGGTCATGGCGTCTCTTCACAGCAATAGATACTCTAAGACAAATGGCTACTAACTTTTTGGTTTTTTTTTTTTTTGTTTCTGATTCAGGCATCTGGAAACACACATATCCTTTGCTTCAAGGAGAATAAACTGTCACTTTTGTCTGGATGGTTGTCTTAGTCACTGTTCTATTGCTGTGAAGAGACACCATGACCAAGGCAACTCTTATAAAAGAAAGTACTTAATTACAGGCTTGCTTATAGCTTTAGAGATTTAGTTCATTATCATCATTGTGTATGAACACCACTGGATCAGTAGCTGAGAGCTACATCCTGATCCATAGACCTTGCTTGGGTTCTTGAAAACTCAAACCCCACTCCCAATGACACACTTCCTCTAAGAAGACCATGCCCACCCCAACAAGGCCACACCTCCTAATTCTTCTCAAATAGTACCACTCCCTAATGACTAAGTGCTCAAATATATGAGCCTATAAGGGTCATTTTTATTTAAACCACCACAACATTCTTCCTCGGTAGTAGCTGTGTTCTGGATGTACAGGAGGGAATAGGTTTGCAAATGAAGAGGCATCATTTCCCATTGTTCCACTAGATGGCTGTAAATTTTCCCTCTGACAGGCCTCCACTCAAAGCACTAGACACTACAGAAGTGTCCTGGTTCTACTGACCCCTGTGTACTAAGCTGGTCTTGCCAGATCATGCCTGGCCATGGAGCTGTACCTGAGAGGCTCCCAACTCTGTGGATTTCCACAGTACGAAAAGTACCCAGGATGTAACCAACCTATTTAATATGCAACTCATAACTGTCTCTCTCTACCCTTTATTTCTTTTTAACTGTTAAGCATCCCTCTGAAGGAGGGATGAAATATATTCCCCCTCTTCTGGGAGTGTTTGGATAAATAATAGACTCACCTTGATAATGAAATGAAAAACCTGTTTTTCAATATATTTAGATTCTGGGTCTAACAGACTATCAAAGGCAACTGTGAAAGCACAAAGGAGAACAGGTTTTCATAAAAGTGTGTGCGAGGGGACTATGTTGGCCATCACAAAATATCTCTGTCTCCATGTTTTGGGAGGCATTGGGTCAAGGCCCTTCAAATCTGTGTCTACCTATCATTTGACAGTTACTGGAGAACAGTTACTGGAGACTGGCTGCCTAGAAGCGGGTTGTCTAGTCACTGAAAAGATCCATCCCCCTCACCACGGCTGCTCAGACTGTAAACAACTCCATGGTGCACCTGGAAAGGGTTTCATTCTCTCTGGCCTCCTGAGTTGCCAGTCCAAGTCACAGATCTGGAACCCCAGTTCAGGTCTGAAACCAAATCCTTCACTTGCTAGTGTAAGGTCTTGAGCATAGACCTTCCCACTGACTCCTCTCAGCAGAGGCGGGGCTACTGTCAGCATACTCATCAAACCCTTTGTTTTTTTAAATTAAAATACAATTACACCATCCTCTCTCCTCCCTCTATTTCTTTATCTTTTAAATTTTTAGTATTGTTTATTATCACCATTTTTAAATGTGTGTGGGTGTTTTGCATGCGTGCATGTCTATGAACCACTTTCATGCCTGATGCCCATGAAGACCAGAAGAGGGCATCAGATTCCTGGAACTGAAGTCATGTGTAGTTTTGATCTATCATGTGGCTGCTGAGAATTGAACTTGGGTTTTCTGGAAGAGCAGCCAGTGCTCTTAACCATCAAGGCATCGTTCCAATTCTTTTCATCTTTTTAAACAAGACAAAATTGGAGTTTTTTTTTTTCCAAAAGGTTTTAAGATTTAAGTGGCTAGATGGATAGCCAGGAATAGAAAAAAGTGCTAAGAAGGGCAGTGCACACCCATAAACTATGGATGCAGGGTTCTCACGAGAGAATTGCTCCATTTCTGCCTCTTCCTCCTCCTCTGCATCCCTCTCCTCTTCTTTTTCTTCTTTTTGTACTTTGAGACAGGGCTTCTCTGTGCAGCCCTGGCTATAGACCAGGCTACCTAGATCTCAGAGATCTTCCTTGAATAACTTTTGATGCCAGACTACCTAATCCCACCAGTGTAGATTCTCTCACTTTTATCTGGCCACCGAAAGCCAACATCCAGTATAACTTTGGCAGTCATGTGTTGAGTATGGAAGAAATTCTGTCAGCCAAGAATGACTCCTGGACACCACCGTCTAGAGTGAGAAGTGCCTTGTGTTGAAGATATGAGTGAAACTACAGAGACTTAAAGCATTTCACCTTGCCATATCTGATAAGAACATTCTTTGTGATATGGCCTTTTGAAACTTTCTTAATTTTGACTTTTTCCCAAACATCATCTCTGCCCACTGACTGTAATGCAATAATGACTGCCCCAAGAGAGGAGCCATTTTATCTTGTGGCCTGCCATGTAGAAACCCCTTTCTCCCCAGGTTCCAAGGAAATACATACTTCTCTGTTCCTCTGTTCTCCATCATAAGCATTTTCCTTTAGCTATGTGAACAAGTCCATTGCCTTCTTTCTTTCTTCACCAATGTGATGGGGTGTTGGGTCCCCTGAGGACAGGCCTTTGCACCCCCACTTGATCTGTTTTGCATTCTTGTGGTTGGTTGGAAACAGGAACAAAAACAAGAACAATCTGTTGTTTTCAGCAATGTTTCCAAAGATGTTTATCCCTAAGCCATGTGAGTTATGGTGATGAGCTTCCTGCTTTTGCTGGCTTGGCCTCCCCTGCTGAGGGCTATATATACTGTGTAAGAAAGTGGAATAAAGGCTTGTCTGCAGAACCCGAAGTTGTGTTGCCTGTTAATCCCGATGTCCCTAGCTCAGAAGAACTACAGTTGCTGTGCTGGCGTGGCGAAGTGGAGGTTCCCACTGAGATCTGAGAAAGAAGGGGTAGCGGACGGGGTCATCCTAGGCTGGTAGGGATGAATTGGGGTAAAATGGGATCCACAAGCAGTAAGAAAGACCTGATATGTCAGATAGCTAAATTGTTAGAGAAACAAGGAACAAAAAAAAAGGAACCATGGTCGAACAGAGAACTATAGAGGATTTTCTTAAGAATAGAGCCGCAGCAAGCCCATGGTTTTTGACAAGTGGAGGTTTGAACATCCCGGACTGGGAACAGGTCAAAAGAGACTTGCAGAAACGACTGCAAAAGGAGGGTGCCAATAGCGTCCCTGTATCTAACCTTTTGCTATGGCGCCTGGTCCGCAATGCCCTGCTTACTGATAAAGTGAAAGTGAGACCAGAGGTCACCACGGCTAAGGAGATGCTTGAAGAAATACAGGAGAAGGAGACTCGCTGGACCATAGGATTGGCTGAGGGGTCACATAGGGACCAAAAGGAAATGTCAGAAAATGGGGAAGACAGCCTCAGCTCTAGTGCAGAGAATATTTTATCTGATGAGGAAGAACAGCTAGTGCAGGAAATTAAGGTACTTCGGAAAAGGCTGAAGCGCTGTAAGGCGAAGGATTCCTTATGTGTGAGGATTGGGGAAGGAGGGAGTCCCATTGGGGACTGAGAGATGAGTGGCAGGCCGAAGAGGGCTCAGGAAGAAGAGGGGGTGTCTTGTTTTCAGCCCTGGCACACAGTTGCTCTGGTCATAGAGGTTCCTGATCCAAACAATCCAGGACAGATGCTGAGACAACATGTGGCCTTGAGATTTAAGGAGATGAAGCAATTGAAAGAGGTCACGGTGGCATATGGCACTCAGGCCCCCTTTACTCTTGCCATAGTAGAATCTTTTGTGGCATTGAATCTTACATCTAGCGATTGGCAGCAGCTATGCCGTGTGGTACTATCAGGAGGAGATTACTTATTGTGGAGGGGAGAATATCAAGAAAATTGTTTACAAGCAGCTAGGTTAAATGCTCAAGCGTGACAGGCATAGCACAATATAGACATGCTACCTGGAGCAGGAGCTTATGCTGATTTGGCCAATCAAATTGTGCTCGATCCTACTGTATATCTCCAAATGGTTGCTGTGGCTACCAAAGCTTGGAAAACCCTGCCAAACAAGGCTTCTGGGCATCAGCTGTCAAAAGTTTTACAAGGGCCTTCAGAACCATTTCAGGACTATGTGGATAGGATATTGCAGTTGGCAGGGAGATTGTTTGGTGATGTGACCACAGCTATTCCCATTGTTAAGAAGCTGGCATTTGAGAATGCAAATAAATACTGTAAGGAAGCCTTGCGGTCACATAAGGTAAAAAGCTTAAATGAATACATCCGGATCTGCTGGGATATTGACGGGCACTTCATTCAGGGCCAGGTGATTGCCACTACCATCAGGCCTGGGCGAGGACCCTGGACAACTGGAGATAAAACCTGCTTTAACTGTGGTGCCCCTGGACATTAAAAAAAAGGATTGTCCACAGCTCCTTCAGGGAGCTACTGCCAGACCAGGAAAGTGCCCACAATGTAAAAGCGGGGCCCATTGGGCTGCCTGGGCCATTGTCAGCAGGTAATGATTTAGCTGATAAATATACATGTGTTTGCTTTACTTCTGACTGCGCCCAAGAAATACATGATAAATTTCACCTTAATGCACGCTCCCTTCGGCATCATACTCAATGCACGCGAGAAGTAGCACAAGCCATTACATCATCTTGTTCTCAGTGTGCTCCTTTCCTAAGCAGCCCCAATCTAGGAGTTAACCCACGAGGATTACGACCAAATCAGTTATTGAAGATGGATGTTACACACCTGCCTGCTGCAGGGAAACTTAAGTTTGTCCGTGTATCAGTAGACACCTTTTCAGGAGTAATTTTCGCATCCTTGCATTCGGGAGAATGAGCAAAAGATGCCATTGCACACTGCCTATCTGCTTTTGCCTATATGGTTATTAAGACAGATAATGGCTCAGCATATGTCAGCAAAAATTTTTTATCCTTTTGTTCATCCTATGAAATTTCCCATAAAATAGGCATCACAAATAACCCAATGGGTCAAGCAATTGTGGAAAGAGCCAATCAGACCCTCAAGCAATATTTTCAAAAAATAAAAAGGGGGAGTTCATATTTTCCCCAGCAACTCAATTATCCCCCATTCTCTTTATTTAAATTTTTGACTGTGGATGCTGACTGGCACTCGCCTATGGATCACCATACACAAGTTAGGGCTCAGAGCCTAGGATGGGTTTGTTGGAAAGATCTGCAAACAGGAAGATGGATGGAACCAACCCCCTTGTTGGCAAAGGTGAGGGGGGCTGTATGTGTTTCAATTCCTCCAGGAATTGATAAACCAATTTGGGTATCAGAGTGGTGCATAAGGCCAGTGACCCAGGATGAAGACCTTGATGCTCCTTCTGCTTCAGGTGATGACTCTGGTAACAACAACAGAATCACTGGTGATGGGGAGTCTGGTGAGAAACCCCCCACTTTTAATGCCAGTTAGTAAAAATAGCCCCCTCTTTCCCTCACTTTTTGCTAACCTGTCATTGGTGAAGGAGTCCTCCTTTCATCATGGATGTTTATCACTGCATAATGCTTCTATTAATCATACTCATAGTAGGGTGATAGGACTTAGAAATATACTGCATCTCATCCTGAAAGAGGATTTGACCTATGGTCCCAAGCCTGCTCCCCGGTGTTGGGATGCTGATAGAGATGTTAATCTCCACCCCACAGTTATATGGGGAGAATGTATCACTCAAGAGCCTGATTTGGTAAAAGGTAGGAAAGACATGTGGGGGTATGACCATAGGCCCGCGATGAAAAATTTCACCTTTCCCGGGTATAAATAAACCTCTCTAAAGATAAATTATACTTCTGGGTGCAACATGACTGATCCTCTGCTTGCATTCTTGTCCCATTTTTCTTTGTATTGTGGAATGGAACTTTGGGGGGCGATATTCTTTTTTTATTATTTATTTATTTATTAAAGATTTCTGTCTCCTCCCCCCACCGCCTCCCATTTCCCTCCCCCTCCCCCAATCAACTCCCCCTCTCTCATCAGCTCAAAGAGCAGAAAGGGTTCCCTGCCCTGTGGGGAGTCCAAGGACCTCCAACTTCCTTCCAGGTCTAGTAAGGTGAACATCCAAACAGCCTAGGCTCCCACAAAGCCAGTACATGCAGTAGGATCAAAACCCAGTGCCATTGTTCGATATTCTTAATTGTTCTTCCAGGATCTGCAAGCTGAGTAATTGCTGGGATGGTTCTGATGGATCTTTGATCGTTTGAGTGCCTGCTGTGATTCCTCTGCCAGTGCTGGTGTCTCAAGAACGTCAGGGGATCATCCTTTATTGACAGTGGGCAAGACTTTGGGATAACAGCTGCAGTTGTTGCCGCTATTGCTGTCACTGCCACTGTAGCTACAGTTGCTGGAGTTGCCATTTCACAGACGGCTGTGACTGTGGAGACTGTGCTGTCTGGGGAGGTTGGCGGGGCCCTGCGGACACGGAGTGCTCTGGACTCTCATATTTGATTTGAACTTTTGAGTTTGGATTGACGGACTGTGCTTTTGCAGGAGCGGGTGGATTCCCTTTGGCTCCTAAGGCGGGTGTCTTGTTCTCATTCTTGTAGTGCAGCTTGCGCTGTGCCTGCTGATGTTGTAGGTGCTTCTGATGTGGTTGAACAGTTGAACGCATGTTTGGATGGCCATAGGAATTCCTCCTTTTTGAATTTGACCCTGCAGACAGCTCATCATATTGTTAGTATTAATAGCACGTGGGTCCCTGCTGGGTCTGGATCCAGTCAGTGGAATGCCATGGCCCAGCTTGGGGGCTGGGTCCAGTGATTGTTTGGACCGCTCTCACTTGTGCTGATATTGATATTGGGGTTAGGAATCTGTTTTTGGATTCTCTGCTGCTTTATGCAGCAATCCCACGTACAGCACACTGTCACTTGACAAGTGTTGCTCGGGCTGTGTTATAGTAATTAGGAAGTGCACCAAGTCTGGCTGCAGATGCTGCAGAAGTCATAAGGGATCCCTACGACGGGCAACTGTCCTGGTATAGAGAGCTCGCCTAAGACAGGGATTAAGGTCTCCCGTAGATGGGTAAGAGCCTCTATCCGGGAGAGTCCTAAGATAGGGGCTCTCAAGCTTTTAAAATAAAAAAGAGGGAATTGTTGGGCCCCCTGAGGACAGGTCTTCACACCCCCACTTGATCTGTTTTGCACTCTTGTGGTTGGTTGTTCTGAAAACAAGAACAAAAACAATCTGTTGTTTTCAGCAATGTTTCTAAAGATGTTTACCCCTATGGTAATGAGCTTCCTGCTTGAGGGCTATATATACTTGTAAGAAAGTATAATAAAGGCTTGTCTGCAGAACCTGAAGTTGTGCTGTGTGTTAATCCTGATGTCCCTTGCTCAGAGAACTACAGTTGCCGTGCTGGTGCAGCAATGGGGTCTTACGTGTACTTGACCAACTTGGTTTCCTGATGTCACAGAGGCTTTCCGAATCCTAATCCAGTCTTTTTTCCCACCTAAGGACATCCTCTGATACCACGGATGAAGCTGAGGTGTTCTAGTGTACATCCCCTCAATCCCTTTGCTATTCTGTGTCCCTGTTTCCCGACTTTGGGTCTCAGAGTCAATCTGATGCTGTTCTGTGATCCCTGTCTCCAACTGTGTTCATGATCCGTTTCAAAGACCTGTTCTGAACCAGTTTATACAGTTAAATTTCTTTCCTTACAGAACAGTAATAACAACAAAATTCCCAGAAATAAAAATATGCATTCATTCCCTCATTGTCCAGTCATTTGTTTATCTATTTGCCTCTCCTGCCTCCTTCCTTAAGGCCATGCCCCGAAGTCTCTATTATGTCTAGTATCGCTCTTCTTCACCTGCTCCTCTTCCCAGTCTCTTTAGTAGGTCATTGGTCTTCCGCCAGATTTTAAACTGTAGTGTGGGCCCAGGGCCATTTTTTGACCTTCCTCTGTTCTTCCCTCGGCACTTCACTGTCGTTCCTCTTGATTCTGTCCTTCCAGTCCACATTAGCCACTTTTAGGCGGCTCTCCCTACTCAGTAGCCTGGTTCTTGCTGGTGTTTCCCTGAGCACTTCATACCCAGTGCAGAATACATCGAATGCCACACCACCTCTGTTCATAGCTCTCTTCTTCCCAGGAATGCCACTTGGGAACCCCCAGCCAGTCAGCTCCCCTTCACAGATACAGTCTACGAAATGATATGCAGCGCAAGGTGGGACTGTGGTTCCCAGGATGGGGGACGAACACACCATCAGACAGAGCTTACATGGGAAGGAAGTTTATTGGGGAAGCGGGGGGAGTGGTGGGAGAGAGAGACCTGCCTCAGAAAAAAACTGCAGAAAGAGGAAGAGAGTGGGCGGAGCTTGTCTCTTAAAGGGAGCTTTGCACCTGCGTACAGAGTCAGGGTACTACTCTCCGTGTGTGTGGGAGTGGTCACTCCGCCTCTGCCAAGGGGCGGGGCCGGGTTTGCATTTGCCTGGATGATAACACTCTGTACAATTGGTGTACGTCCTACTTCTTTTATTCCCCAAAGGTCTTCTATCTGTGGATCTGACCCGTGCAGCCCCTACTGTCGCCAGCTCAGAGCCTTGCAGGGGTCTCCTATCCAATTCTCTGCCTTTGGTCTTCTTGACTCTTTCCTGCTCCGAGTGTCATCTTTACAAAAAACAGAACGTTATACCTCCCCACCCCGCACCAGACCCTTTAAGGCTCCTGTTGCATACAAGGTAAAGTTCATGCTCTGGGGTGAGGATTCTGAATTTAGGGACTGTACCGGCTCCGCTGCAGTCTCTTTCCTCTGTCTCTTGCCCTTCAGTCCTTTGGGGTCCTTAAGATCCCCTGCGCTCTTTCACACCACTGTGCCTCTCTGTTCTTAGACTTCCCTCTGCTTGGAAGATCTCACCTTCCCTCCTACCAGCTGGTCCCACTTAACTTTTTATTTTTTGCAGTGCTGGTCCTTGAACCCAGGTCTGTGTCAAGGACCAGGGTAGGGGTGTGGGAAATTAGAAATATAAAAAAAGGATATGCAGATACATAAAAAATAATAAGACAGAAACCGTAGAAGGAAGGGCATTCCAGTGATAACTGAAAATTGCCCTTGTTTATTTTCCATGGCTTTTATACCCAATGTAAATGTGTGTGTGTTGGGGAGAGAAGGTAACAAAGGATTTTATTAACATGATACAAAGGAGAACTCAAACAATCAACCACTCTAACACTGAGACATCACATCATTAGCATTTTGTTGTCTAGGTAGTGAAGCTACTCTAGATCACACATCCTGAAGACTGCCCCTCCCCAGGTGACCTCATAGTTACAGAAGGGCAAGCAGAAGTACATTTGTATAATCTTCTGACAGGAGCCAGAGGAAGGTGAGATAATCCTGATATGGTGTTCTGGGCTGCATCTCCAGGTCAGTGACCCTGTCTCGCAATGCAGCGGACCAGACACCTCACTTAGTGCCTGGTATTTGGCAGGAGCTCCAGGTGCTCTGTTGGTGCTGGTGGGAGGTGGGCACTGGAAGATTGAAAAATCAATTTGACAAAACAACTTTAAAAAATTAATTTATTTTATGTGTATAGGTGCTTGGTCTGCATGTAAGGTACCATATGCATGCCTGGTACTCTAAGGACATCAGATCCCCTGGGACAAGATATACAGATGGTTGTGAGTCACCATGTCAGTGCTGGCAGTCAAAGAGCAGCCAGAGTTCTTAACTGCTGAGCCATCTCTGACCCGTCGACAATTTTGATTCCAGCTCTAGAAGGTTTTTGGGCTGATTATGGGATGCTAAGAGTGACTTCTGCATCTGCCACCTGATTGTCGGGGACCCTGCTATGTGGAAGTCCCAGGCAGGCCAGTCCTCACCATTGACTTTGCTGAAGGCATAGTCATTGCTGCTGGGGTGGCTCTTCCTCCAGCTGCAGCTGAAGGAAAACACCTGCAAGAAAAAAGTGAGCTGAGTGCTGAGAGTCAGGACCAGGGCAGCAGGAGTGTGCTGAGGGCATGGGTCATTTGCCTCAGATTGCCCATTGCCTGAAACTGTCCTGTGGTGCAGGTCGTGTAACCCTCACTTAGGAAAACAATTCCATTTTGTTCTCTTTCTCTTTATCCACGTCTCTAACAGGTACCCAGTCCCACCCCTCACAGGGCTAGACCCCAGCTTGGGACCAGATCATTAGCTCTCCTCTTCCCTCCCCTTCCCAGCCTGAGGATGAGGATGTTGGTACCAGAGGACTTGGCATAGACTGTCTGCTTGTCTCTGCTCTGGGCGATGCAGGACATGTACAGCTTCTGGTCTTCAATCTTTTCTACTTGAATGTCCAGGACAGCCAGAGAGCCCACGGGGATCAAGCTGGAAGAGGGGGCAACTGAGTTCATTTCTGTACCTGCTCCCAACTTTGGCCTCCCTCCCTTACCCTGCTTCCAGGACTCACAAGCAACCCCAGGTTCAGGGGCTGTTTTGTTGGTTCCTGGTGTTGAATGGCAGAGGTTGATTTCTGGCCCAGGACTAGAGAAAAGCTTGGCTGGCAGATGAGACTTGCGGAGCTTACACAACCCCATGATAAAACAGAGCCCTGACCTCGGCCATGGCCTGAGGGAATCACACTTACTTTTTAAACCTGATGTTGAGACTTAGTGTGAATAGTCCTTCTCCAGCCAGATAGGCAGTTTTAGAAAATGTCTCATCCATCATGGCCGCCAGTGACCCTCCATGGGCAAACCTGGAGATCGGGATGGGGAATAAGATTGGGGTTAGGGCTACTAGAAAGATCCCCTCTTTGGGATGCTTTTCCCAAAAACCTCCCAAGCTTTTTTCTTTCCCCTGAGTCTCCCAAATGTGAATCTTCAATCTCAGGCAGCTAAACAAGAAAGACACACAGAGATCACCCCAGGGGCTTCAGTAGGTCCTTCCTCTGCTTTACTGATACAGCTATTTTACTGCACCGAGAGAATTTCTTTCCTCACAAGATTAATAGAGACGATTTTTTTTTTCTGATTCATCACCTAATTGCTGACTGCAGCTGCCACATTTCAGAAGGCTATGTACATTCAAAGGAGAGGGAAAAAACCCCGAATCTTTGAATTAGTCTTTTATTGTTTTCTTTTTGAGATATGATTTCACTCGAAATCCTAGTCTAGACTTGAACTCGTGACAATCCTGCTTCAGTCTCCTGAGCTCTGGGATGGGAGGTCTGAACTACCATGTTTAGCTTGATTTAGTGTTTGAAACATGAGCTTGGGCCGTCTCTCGCCCTACCAGCCACTCAGCTGATGCTGGACCTGTAGTTTCAAGGCAGGCTAGTTAGCTTATGACTTGTTAAAGAGCCAGCAAGGTAGGCTTCTGAGCAGCCCTGCCTGGAAAACACCAGAGCCCACTTTGTTTGGTGTGACAGTGCAGACATTTGTTCTATTTCAACTTTGTGAAAATTTCATTGTCATTTATGCAAATTGTACTTCATGACAAGGCTTTGTCACTGCTGGTTAAGATAGGGGAGAATACCAAGGCACCCTCAGATAATGTGCAAATGACATAGGCAGATTTGGGCTTTGCAAGAAAGTGCAGCTCATCATGAACTCAGGCCAGCTGCTCTCGCTGTTCTGCTGAGGCTGCAGGGGGATCCTCAGGCTCTCCTCCCTGCTTTAGGGGCATCATACCGCCTGGCTGGACTCCTGGTTCTGCCATGTGTGCTAGGCCAGCTTGCAAAAACACTCTCAGCCTTCATTTCCCCACCAGGTACTGGGAATAGAAAGAACTACTATCTCATCAATTGAGTTCCCTACTCAAACAAAGGATTCACTGGCAAAATGCTGGTTCTGCAGAGCGGCTCTTAGCCAGTGGGCAATTCCTTCCCACTTGCATTGCCTGGGATCCAGTGGATATTAATCTCTTCTCTTCCTGTACTCTCAGCCCACTCAGTGTTGGATCATCCACTCTGCCTTTTCTTATGGCTCAGCACCCCTGAACGGAACACATCCACATTCCCTCCACCCCATCTCCTAGGGGATTTCACTTTCAGAAGGGAAGAGGTTCTTGGCCTCTTAGGACTTTTATTTCTGGAACATTCTGAAGCTTCAATAAGGGCATTCTTTATACATGCATAGTGGAGCCTGGGGAAGCTAACTCAGATTGTCCTCACAGGCCTAGCATTGAGAAGAAGTTCCTTGCACCCCATTTTAGGTCTTTAAAGACTCCAGGGCCTGGTGGGTGCTGGACCCACTTTGCTGAGCTGAACCTGTGAGGAATTTGTCCTGGCCTGTCTGAGGCCTTACCCTGGTGGCCCCTCCAGGTAGGGGCCTGGCTGGAAGAGACAGACTGACTTCTTCTCAGATGGGTGGAAAAAGATGACATATTCATAGCCTTGTCCTTCCTGCAGGATGCATCTGGTAAAGATGCGCCAGTCCTGTTTGTCTGGGGAGAGAGGAGAGTTTGAAACAGAGATACCTCAGAGTGTGGGGACCTGTCAGGGCACAGCACTGTGAATTCAACAAGAGCAAGGGGAGAGAACCGGACACCCCACCCCTGTTGCTAAGAAGCCTTTCTACAGGGGAGGAGGGGACAAAACAAGTTCCTTGTCCGTTGTCTTCAGAGAGCCTGGGTCCTGCGGAGATAAACACTCATAAAGTGCAGGTCTAGGCAAGCATTCTGCCAAACGAGCCATTTCCTCAGCCCGGAGAAAAAGTTTTTTCCATTTCAAGACAGGTTTCTCTGTGTAGCCCTGGATGTCTTGAAACTAACCCTGTAGACCAGACTGGCCTTGAACTTAAAAGATCCACCTGCCTCTGCTGGGACTAAGGGTAGGCACCATGCCTGGCTTGGTGCCTCTGCTTGGCTGGTACCATGGGTCCAAAGGTCACCTACTAGTTATGTCATTCATTCATTACAGAGAGGCACCCACATGCATGAATGAAAAAGAAAGAAAACATAGGAAGACAGACAGACACACACACCTACACAGACAGAGACAGAGAGCAGGGCAGGGTAAAGGTGGCAGCTCTGTCAATCAAATTCATTGTATGTCTCCAGGTACCATTCTGCCTAGCTGAGCAGAGGTGGCGAGCTGAGACCTGTAGTAGGTTGGAGAAGCCCAAGGGATTTTACAAGGATGGGAGGGAGGGGCTGGGACAAAGCTAGCTGAGGGAAGAGCCATTGGTGAGATGCCAGAAAGAGCAGAACCCTGTACTGGCAATGCTCCAGCTGGGCTTCAGCAGGAAGCAAAGCTGCCACTCGGGTGTGCTCCCTTTACACCAACTAAAGGAGCCAGGCAGAGAGACCAGTGCGGGTAGGCTTCCCATCCACAGCCAGTCTGCAGAGGGAGGAGGAGGAGACCAGGAGAGCAGCCCCCGGTCTGCGGGCTCATGAATTTCCTTCCTGAATGTCTCAACATTTTTTATTGTACTGATCCTTGGGGAATATCATACAATTTATTTTGATAATATTTTCCCCCTTCCCTTTGGAGGAAAATTCTTCCTATGTAGTCCTGGGTGGCTTTGTAGCCCAGGCTGGTCTCGAATTCTCACATTCACCAGCCTCTGCCTTCTGAGTGCTGGAATTTGTGTGCCACCATGACTAGTCTTCCTGAATGTTTTCAAACCAGAGAAAGGCGGCAAGTTGAACTCACTGAGGGTTTCAGGCAAGGTCCCCCATTGTGGGTAGAGAAGTGTGTGTGTGTGTGTGTGTGTGTGTGTGTGTGTGTAGGTATGTGTATGGAGGGATATTTGTGTATGTGGAGGTGTGTATGTGTGAGAGGGGCAGAGGTGTATGGGAGATGATGGAGGTGTGGTTGGGTGTGTGTGTGTGTATGTGTAGGTATGTGTATGTGAGCAGAGGTGTATGTGTATGGAGGGGTGTTTGTGTGGGGCTGGCAGAGGTATGTGTGGGATGATGGAGGTGTGGATGGGTGGGTGAAGGTGTGTATGTATGTGTGCTTCTGAACCCTTTCAGAACTGGTCTTACCTGAGTCAGTTACCAGCCCTAATGGGAGCTTAAGCCCATGGATATGTTCTCTGTTGGACTTGAAGGAGGGTATTTTAATCCACCCGCCTGACTTGGTTTTCTCCAGAAATTCTTGGTACAGGCTCAGCATATCTGGACACCAGCTCGAGTTGGGAAGGGCATAATCCTTTAAATCTGTTTTTTCTGGACAGAATCTTGCAACCTAGGCAAGAAAAATCAGAGTGGTATGATGACATCTTGGAAGGTGGGGGACTGTTCTTGGGCCATGGGCCCATCATTTAGTCTGTGTCTGGGTTTGGGGCATTTGAGTCCTGTCTGATGGAGTGTTACCCGAAGAAAGAGTCCATCTTCCTTGTAGGGGTTTGGAGATACCTAGGGGTGTTAAAAAAGTGGGGATGTTGGGATGAGGATGAGAGCTGGCCATTCCAGCCACACGGTGCCGAGGAGTGGCTAGTTGCTTATGGGCTTGTTTGGCAGCTTCTTTGAAAAGCTTTCAGCCCCCCCCCCCCAAGGAAGTGTACTATTACGGCCAGGGACAGGGGCTATGTGGCCATCTGCCATATGTCTTTCATTAGTCTCTTCTGTGGGTAATAAGCAAGCTGACAGGCTTTTGTCTGGGGATACCCTACTTATCTGCGGCAGTGTGAACCCTATAAGAGATTTGCTGGTGGGTACACAGGATTTGGGCCAGGGTTTGTACTACTAGATTTATTCTGAGATATGGCTTACTAAGTACTCCAAAGCATTTTCCCTTTGCTAAACCAAACAGCTCTGTATCAGCAGGCAAAGAGAATGGAGGGTGTTCGAGCTCTACACCCTTAGAGAGGAAGGGCGCTCGTCTGACTCCTTGAGAACTTACCAGGGAGTCTGTGGATGATGCGAATGCTGAGGCCTGGTGGAGTCTGGGCAGGAGATGGGTTCTCAGGAGAGCTCTGTGGTGGGCAAGTCTTGCCACCCTCTGGAAGCCGCTCCTCATCATGGCTGAGTGTCAGGATCCCGGCTTTGCCTGGATAGATATAGAGGCTGATTCCCGAAGACAAGTGAGCACCAGGCAGCCGTGCCTGGCCGATGGTGAAATCACCTCTCACCAGGTGCTTCTGACGCAAGCAGGCTTTCTTCTAGCACAGAAAGCCCACTGGAGAGAGGATGATTGCACAAGAAAGGCAGGACTGGTCCAACACCCATAAGCTTGGGGCCTTTAGCTGGTCCCGGAGCCCTGCCCAAAGCTGGGGAAGGGAAGATGCTTCTGGAGCATGAACGGGCAGGAGGACTGGGTGTGCTCCAACAAGTAGTGCGGGGAACTCGGGGCCCCAGAGAGCTGCTCTACCTTGTTGGGAGCAGAAGTCAAGAAAATTTCCAGAAGGATCACAGTTCATTATGCTAGAATCCAGATTGGACAGCAGCATAAGCTACAATCCCTGCAGTAGCCCCTCCCCACCTACATGTACTGACAGGTACCGTATTGAGAACACCGTGACTCTCTAGCACTGTGGGAAATCTGCAGGCCCCAGTCATCCAAAGGTTACGGATGGCCTCAGACCCTGCTCCCCGTTCTCCTTCCCTGATGTCCGTAGGGAAATAAGAGAATCTGGCTACTGCCTCATGCTAAGAATGCTTCTTCTTCCAAAGAGCCCTGAGAAAGGGACCCCACTTCTGTCTCCTGAACCCAATTGTACTTCTGAGAAGAATCTGCCACACTGTCCCTGAACTCTCCTCAGAGCTCCTACCATTCTGTTACCGTCAGTCTGTCCATGGCAAATAATGCTTCTAATAAACTCCATGCTCCCAACAACCCGTCGCATTGTTCCTCTTGGATCCCACTTCTGAGACCTTTCACGTCTGTCCCTCAGTGGGAGAGTGTTGATGGAGTGTTTGTAGGATGTGCTCTGTGGCATGATCTGGGGACTCAAAAAACAAAGAAACAAACAAAACCAAACAATAACCAACAAACTTAGTCCACAGCCTTAGACACGTGCCTCTTGTGTCCCAGACAAGAATTAGCACAGTGGGGACCTCTACTTGCTGGCTCTTGGCTAGTGATAGGAGTCAGGGAGGGTAAGAGGGTACAGGAGATCACTGAGAGGACCTTGTGGGCACTGAAACTCCAGGGAAGGGTTGAAGGCAGCAGACAGCGCTTGGAATGAGGTGAGACAGGCAGTGAAGGCCTTGCCAGGTACAAGCACTACAGGAGCCTGACAGAGATGACCACTCAGTCTCTATTCCAGCTGGCTGGGCCTACACAGGTATTTAGGGACCCAAGCGTGGCCTCAAACATTTACACCAAGGGGCTATTAAAGGTCAAGACCACATCCTGGTATCTTTCTCAGCACTTGCAGGGGGAGGTTTGCACAAGCAAGCGATTTAAGTTATCTTAAGCTAAGTTAAGTTGTCTGAGACTTCTTGGCCTTGGGTCCTAGAATGGAGTTGAGCAGTTTTTCATGGGGGATTCTCCATCAAGGAGCTCAAATTCTTGATAAACCTGAAATAACCTCAGCAAAAATGCAAGATGGTGAATCCTCTCTGCTTTGTCTTGCCCTGCCACACAAGCAGGGCTAGAAACTCTGGCACTTCATATGAGTTTGAGAGACTAGGGATTAGACTCCCTGGTAGACAGACAGATAAGGAGAGGGCCCCTGCCTAGGTTATAAAGGTGATGAATTTCCAAGATGGCTGGCATCTTCCTGACTTGGGATGAAAGTCTTGCAGCTTAAATGAAAGGCCTTGTGGGTCTCTGTTTTCCACCAATTCCTGCTGGTGAGCTGGTTCAAGGAGTTCGAGGCTGGGACTGGACATGTCACAGCTGCAGACCAAGCAACCATCCTATCTGTTTTCAAACTGACCCGCCCTAGACTGAAGGAGCAAAGCTCTCAGAGGTGGTCCAACCGCCAGCCCATAAGAAGCTTCTGCTTTCTTTCTACTCCTAGTTTCCCTTTTTGGGATGAGAATGTCTTCTATGTGCCTGCTCCATCTATCTATCTATCTATCTATCTATCTATCTATCTATCTATCTATCTATCATCTATCACCTGGATTTTGAATTTTACAGGGGCTCACAGTCTTTGATATGCTTTGCAGAGGGTCTTTTTCTCTGTATGTCTGCTGTGTAGGTGTTTATTCAGCCCCCCATAATCACTTTTTATACTGCTGATTTTGTTCACTGTTTAAACACCTGCTTTTGTCTCAGGTGTTTAAGATTTCTCTGTTGCCACATGTTGTACCCCATCCAGATTTTTCCTGATTTTTAATTCTTTAACTGGAAGAGAAAATGAACCCTAGCAAGACCCCTAGACTGTATCAAGTGTTCAAACAATACCTGCAAGGTTGTGATTTTTTTTTGTGGTGCTGTGTTTTCTATTGAATTAAAACCCCTTTTTTCTCTTCTCCTTCCCTTCCTTCCTCCCTCCCTTCCTTCCTTCCTTCCTTCCTTCCCCCCTCTTTCTTTCATTCTTGAGACAGGGTATTGCTATATATCCCAGGTTGTCTTTGAAATCACGATCCTCCTGATATAGCTTCCCTAGAGGTAGGATTATGAGTCTGTACTAATAAACCCAGCAAAGCTTCCAGCTTTCAGCAAAAAGCTCTGGTTTTAAACTTCTTAAAACAAAGCATGTTCTAAAAACCAGAACTGTTCAAAGACAGGGTAATGGTGATGATATTTTGCCAGCTCCTGAAAGATCAAAGTGATTTAGTATGGATGGTGAAGGTTTGTCTCATTACCAAACTGATGTGGGAGTGTCATATATCAATCTGTTGATTTCATTGGTTAAGCAATAAAGAAACTGCTTGGCCCTGATAGCTTAGAACATAGGTGGGTGGAGTAAACAGAACAGAATGCTGGGAGGAAGAGGAAGTGAGCTCAGAGACGCCATGCTCTCCTCTCCCTGACAGAGCGATAGCAAGCCGCCAGGTCAGACATGCTGAATCCTTCCCGGTAAGACCGGTGCTACACAAGATTATTAGAGATGGGTTGATTGGGATATGAGAAATAGCCTGTAAGGTCTAGAGTTAATGGGCCAAGCAGTGTTTAAAAGAATACAATTTGTGTGTTGTTATTTCGGGGCATAAGCTAGCAGGCAGCCGGGGTGCTGGGGACGCAGCCCTGCTGCTCCTATTACTACACCAAACAGTGCCATTTTGTCAGCCACACAAAACACCAACCATGGAGAAAATGGGTTCAAGAAAGAGTTTACTTGGATGTATGCTTGCCCTGTTGGATTTGTCTTGCTTTAGTCCAATCCCTCTTGCTACTCCTATTTTTCCTTTTGAATGGGAATGTTCACTATGTGGCTATTGCACCATTGTATGTTCAAAGTACAGAGGTTTGTGTTTTAATTTTACATGGGTTTGCAGTTCAGAGTTTATCTTGAGTCTTAGAAAAAATGTTGGACTTGAATGTTGAGCAATGTTGGGACTACTAAGACTTTGGGGACTCTTATAATGCCTTTGAACAAATTTTGCATTGTCAAATGAGCCTTTGGGAGCCAAGAACGAAATGTCATAGTTTGAGTCTGAAATGCTCAAGCATTGAAGGTTTGGTCCCATTGCAGCAACATTTAATGGTGGTGCTTTTTGGAAAGGGATTGGATCTGTGCATTAATTGACAAGTGGATTCATAATTTGAGAAGAATTGGAAGGAAATGGCAGTGAAACCTAATTATAAGAAGTCCTTGTTACTACGTCCTGAGGACCATGTCTTGTTCCTGGCCTCTTGAGTTCTCTTTTTCTGTTCCAAGGTGCATGAGGAAAGCAGGCTGGCTCCCTCACACCGTTGCCTTTCCACAGATCTATAAACAATAGAACTAGATGACCGTGATGTAAAATTTCTGAACCAGAATAGATCTTCCCTCCTGTAAGTTGATTTTCTGTGGCGATTTGTCAGTGATAAAAGTCTGGTTAAATAAAATTTCAGATATTTACATAATTATGCTTATGTAACTTTGTTCTTTGCCTTGCCACATACCTAGTGCTATTCCCTTCCTTGTGTAACTTTTGTTTTTCTTGAGTTTATAATTACTAAGGTTTGGCAGGCCATGTGCTGCAGGGAGCCAAGGAGCTGAGGTGACCAACCTCGATTTCCTAGCTAGGAAGGAAGAATATTCAGGATGGAGAAAATAAAGCCTCTGATAACACCTGAGCTATTTGAAAAGCAGATTTAGTGGACTCGAGGACATGCACAATGGAGATAACCAGGACGGTATCTGGAGAGAAGAGACTCTGAATTAGAAGGCTGGAGAGGAGGAGAGCTGAGGAAGGCTATCTTGGAGGAGAGAGAATGGGGCCACAGGAAGCCACCTTCACACTTTCCATCGTTGTTTCTGTCTACAGTTACACACATCTGAATGCTTTCTGAAAAGTGGGGCCCTTCCTGGGGCTTGTGGTCGGCTGTCCAGGGAGGTACCTCACATGGTTCAGACCCTTCTCCTACACACACACACACACACACACACACACACACACACACCCCAAAACCTCAGTTCAGAGTAAAGAAAGCCTGAACCTTGACCTCTTTGGAAAAGCAAGCAGGAAAAGTGAAACCAGTGACAGGTTGACTCAACTGTAAACTTCCATCTAATTCAGATTTAGTTTGTTATCCTGCCTGGTTTATTCCCAGTTCGGGACTCAAATGTGAGTTTTGTGACTTTTTTTCACAAGCACATCCTGGATCTGGTACTTCTAAGATAGCAGCAGTAGGCTGTTTAATGATCTGATTTGGAATTAGGGATAAGGTGGTAGTGATGGCGAAGTCAGATTTGTAGAATTTGCCAATTTCTGTGGTGCAAAAATTCCCTCATGGCTGATTTGAAGTCACTGTCCCGACTGTGCTTTTGGACAACTGTGTGAACAGTCGGTTCTGAGGAGCGGTAAGAGCTTGCTGTTGCTGGGCACGGTGTGAGTGATGAACAGACAGTAGTGTGCACAGTCAACTCTGGGGAGCGGTAGGAGCTTGCTGTTTCAGGTCATGGTGGAAATGAAGCAACTGCATTGATCAAGGTCTCATCAGGTTCAAAATAATCTTTGCCCTAGATCTGAACTCACTTCCACTTCAGTATGCTTTGGATTCTTGTCTCTCCAGGGATGACTAGAGGTTAGGCCTATCCATTTTGTTGCTCCTCAAACAAATGTTTATTCACTAAGAATAAATAAAAAAAATCAACATTTCTGAAAATCTTACCAACTATACTTCATCTTGGGTGGCTGGGGAAGCCCCTCTCAGATAAATCCGAACACAGGACAATGTTCCCATGATGTGGGCTGGCTCTGTGCTGTGATGTGGAATTCCCAGCACTTTGGAGAGATTTGTCTGCGATGGCTCCCACCTAGCCTTTCTGGATGAGGAATGAACTTTCCAGACATCATTCCTAAGCAAACACTCTATCCACTGAGCTTCACTCCCAGCCTGGACTCCAGTGCAGAGATCAAAATCCCACTGTGTTCCTGAAGTCTTATCATGAGGCATCTTGTAAGGGTCTGGGATGGCTCATTCTCTCAGTTTACAGCTGGTTCCCATGTGCCTGCCAAGGCTGGCACACTCACTTCTGATCTTATACTTTCTTCTGAGCTATGGATCCGAGTCCAGCTGGGTTGGATTCGTTGTGCATTATAAAACTGGGGGCTCCCACAGGCACTGAAAAGGGACCACTGTGTCCCAGTTCCCCGGATATCAGTTCTGCGAGTTTTTAAAGAACACTTGACCAGAGCCTTTCAGCTCTGGCTCAGGGTCTGGCTGCTTGCTCACGTTGACGTAAAATGTGAAAAAAGGACTCATTTATGGTTTTGGCCCAAACTGAAGTCTTCTCTCTTCTGCCTGGTACTCTCAGAATTTATAGAAGGGATAGAAGAGAGCTTAGGAAACATTTTCTGTAGACTGAGCTGTGTCTCAGTGAAATGAGCTGGGAGGTGAGCTACAATTAAACTTTTTGTTTGTTTTTCTAGTTGCATCCTTCTGGTACCAGGGGCTCAGTGGTATCTTCCTAAATATGGGAAATGCTCAGAGGTTGGCACAATGCCATCTATGTCACAGAATGTTTTGGTGATGGGTAAGATCTCTGAAGACCCACCTCTGATCATTCTAAGAACATGTCAGTGGGAATTCGGCAACTATGGAATACCAAAACAAAACAAAACCAACACCAACACAGGCGAATATGGCAGGAAAAGACCCCTTGTTTGAACGGATCATTTCTGCTAACGAGCAATGTTGAAACTGACATTGTGATGAGGAGGCACAGCCTAGCTCTGTAGAGTCTACAATAGTCTACAGTCATGCTCTATGAGACACTACCTTTCTCATCCTGGGGAAGTCCTGTGGTCTGTCTGCTCTGTATCTTTCTGACTCAAGATCTTGAAGATGGTGGCAGCTTGCACTGCTTACCAAGCCTGAGGCTAAGAAGGAGGGGCTGAGGAAGAGGGCGGACTGCTCCTACCTGCCACACCTGTGCCAGCTCTTATTCCCTCATAAAACCACCAGGCATTTTAACTGCAGAAGGAGATTCTTTTTTACTTTTCAAGACAGCGTATCTCTGTGTATCCCTGGCTGTTCTGGAACTGACTCTGTAGGCCAGGTTGGCCTAGCTCTGACTGCCTCTGCCTCCTGAGTGCTAGCATTAAAGGCATGAGTTACCATGACCCAGTGGAGATTCTTATAATAGAAATAAATAAATCCATTTTTAAAATTAATTTTAAACTCTACTTAACTGTTAAGCCTTATAAATTGCATCTTTTGGGCAATGAGGAACATATAAATATCCATTGTGAAGAAACCCAAGAGTGTCTCTCTTTCCAGTGGTGCAGTGATTTGAATGAGAATGGCCCCCATAGGCTCATATGT
The DNA here is from genome assembly GCF_018167655.1 of Microtus oregoni. Classification (NCBI taxonomy): domain Eukaryota; kingdom Metazoa; phylum Chordata; class Mammalia; order Rodentia; family Cricetidae; genus Microtus; species Microtus oregoni. Next base: position 1,375,644 of record NW_024543830.1, on the reverse strand, counting down.
TTGCATGCTTTGTCCCCAGGTAGTGGAACTGCTTGGGAAGTATTAGGAGGTGTGGTCTTGTTGAAGGGGGCATATCACTGGGGATGGACTTTGAGATTTTAAAAGCCTAGGCCAGGTTCAGTGTCTCTCTCACCCTCTTGCTTGCTACTTGCAGATCAGGATGTAAAGCTCTCAGCTACTGTCTGCTTCCCACCATGATGATCATGGACTAACTCTCCAAAATTGTAAGCAAGTCTCGAATTAAATGCTTTCTTTTATGGGAGTTGCCTTGGTCATGATGCCTCTTCACAGCAATAGAACAGTAATTAAGACAAATGCTCACACTGCAGTGAAAAGTCTAAAGTGTAAACTTTTCTTATCTTTGAATTTAAAGATTATAAATTTATATATGCTATGATTGTTAACTTGGTGTTTTTGTGGGACTCCCAACAGTGGGAGCGTGGGTGTCTCTGACTCTTTTGCCTGCTCTTGGAACCCTTTTCCGTCTGTCTGGGTGGCCTCATTCAGCTTGATATGAGGGTTTGTACCTCGTTTTATTGTGACTTGTTATGCTTTGTTGAGTTGATATCCCTGAGAGGTCTGCTCTTTTCTGGAAGGAAACAGAGGAGGAGTGGATCTAGGGAAAGGAGTGGTGGGGGTGGGAATGGGAGGAGTGGAGAGAGGAAACTTTGATTGGCATGTATTGAATGAGAGAATAATAATAATATCACATTGGAATGTTATTAAAATTCATTGGTGGCAAGGGTGCCCAGGTCTCATGCAATTGGTGAAAGGGTTTGATAAGGTCAAAGCACTGTTAGGTGCCAGGGTTGGCTAGACAGACACTGAGGCATAGCCAGGCCCATTACTCTGAGGGAAAAGGAAGACAACATGTTCTTTCTTTGTGAGTTAGCTCAAGTGGCTGGACTTTTAAGAACAATTTTTTAAAAATATTTATTTATTATGTATACAATATTCTGTCTGTGTGCATGCCTGCATGCCAGAAGAGGGCACCAGACCTCATTACAGATGGTTGTGAGCCACCATGTGGTTGCTGAGAATTGAACTCAGGACCTTTGGAAGAGCAGGCAATGCTCTTAACCTCTGAGCCATCTTTCCAGCCCCAACAATTTTTTTTTTTTTGAGTTTATTATCTTATTTATTGATTCAACACAGCAAAGGAAACAATCAACAGAGTGAAGAAACAGACTTCAGAAGGGAGAAAACTATACAGAGAATCTCTAAAGAACTCTAGAAATTGCATATCAAAACTATATTTCTTTTTTTTTTAAATTTATTTATTTATTTTTTAAATTTATTAATTTATTAAGGATTTCTGCCTCGTCCCCACAACCGCTTCCCATTTCCCTCCCCCTCCCCCGATCAAGTCCCCCTCCCTCATCTGCTCGAAGAGCAATCAGGGTTCCCTGAACTGTGGGAAGCCCAAGGACTGCCCACCTATATCCAGGTCTCCTAAGGTGAGCATCCAAACTGCCTAGGCTCCCACAAAGCCATTACGTGCAGTAGGATCAAAAACCCACTGCAATTGTTCTTGAATTCTCAGTATTCCTCATTGTCCGCTATGTTCAGCTAGTCCGGATTTATCCCATGCTTTTTCAGACCTAGGCCAGCTGGCCTTGGTGAGATCCCAATAGAACATCCCCATTGTCTTAGTGTGTGGGTGCACCCCTCGTGGTCCTGAGTTCCTTGCTCGTGCTCCGTCTCCTTCTGCTCCTGATTTGGACCTTGAGATTTCTGTCCGGTGCTCCCGTGTGGGTCTCTGTCTCTGTCTCCTTTCATCGCCTGATGAAGGTTAATATTCCTGAGGATGCCTATGTGTTTGTCTTTGGATTCACCTTCTTATTTAGCTTCTCTAGGAACATGAATTATAAGCTCAATGTCCTTTATTTATGGCTAGAAACCAAATATGAGTGAGTACATCCCATGTTCCTCTTTTTGGGTCTGGCTTACCTCACTCAGGATAGTGTTTTCTATTTCCATCCATTTGTATGCAAAATTCAAGAAGTCCTTGTTTTTTACTGCTGAGTAATACTCTAATATGTATATATTCCATACTTTCTTCATCCATTCTTCCGTTGAAGGGCATCTAGGTTGTTTCCAGGTTCTGGCTATTACAAACAATGCTGCCATGAACATAGTTGAGCATATACTTTTGTTGTATGATAGGGCCTCTCTTGGGTATATTCCCAAGAGTGGTATTGCTGGATCCAGGGGTAGGTTGATCCCGAATTTCCTGAGAAACCGAAACACTGCTTTCCAGAGTGGTTGCACAAGTTTGCATTCCCACCAGCAATGGGTGAGTGTACCCCTTTCTCCACAACCTCTCCAGCAAAGGCTATCATTGGTGTTTTTTATTTTCGCCATTCTGACAGGTGTAAGGTGGTATCTTAAAGTTGTCTTGATTTGCATTTCCCTGATCGCTAAGGAAGTTGAGCATGACCTTAAGTGTCTTTTGGCCATTTGAAGTTCTTCTGTTGAGAATTCTCTGTTCAGATCAGTGCCCCACTTTATAATTGGGTTGATTAGCCTTTTACGGTCTAGTTTCTTGAGTTCTTTATATATTTTGGAGATCAAACCTTTGTCAGTTGCAGGGTTGGTGAAGATCTTCTCCCAGTCAGTGGGTTGTCTTTTTGTCTTAGTGACAGTGTCCTTTGCTTTACAGAAGCTTCTCAGCCTCAGGAAGTCCCATTTATTCAATGATGCCCGTAGTGTCTGTGCTGCTGGGGTTATACATAGGAAGTGGTCTCCTGTGCCCATGTGCTGTAGAGTACTTCCCACTTTCTCTTCTATCAGGTTCAGTGTGTTTGGACTGATATTGAGGTCTTTAATCCATTTGGATTTGAGTTTTGTGCATGGTGATAGATATGGATCTATTTTCATTCTTCTACAGATTGACATCCAGTTTTGCCAGCACCATTTGTTGAAGATGCTCTCTTTTTTCCATTGTATACTTTTAGCTCCTTTATCGAAGATCAGGTGTTCATAGGTTTGTGGGTTAATGTCAGGGTCTTCTATTCGATTCCATTGGTCGACTTCTCTGTTTTTATGCCAATACCAAGCTGTTTTCAATACTGTAGCTCTGTAATAGAGTTTGAAGTCAGGGATGGTAATGCCTCCAGACAATCCTTTATTGTATAAGATTGTTTTGGCTATCCTGGGTTTTTTGTTTTTCCATATAAAGTTGATTATTGTCTTCTCCAGATCTGTGAAGAATTTTGATGGGATTTTGATGGGGATTGCATTGAATCTATAGATTGCTTTTGGTAGAATTGCCATTTTTACTATGTTGATCCTCCCAATCCAAGAGCAAGGGAGGTCTTTCCATTTTCTGGTGTCTTCTTCAATTTCTTTCTTCAAAGACTTATAGTTCTTGTCAAGTAGATCTTTCACTTCCTTGGTCAGGGTTACCCCAAGGTATTTTATGCTATTTGTGGCTATCGTGAAAGGTGATGCTTCTCTGATTTCCCTCTCTGCTTCCTTATCCTTAGTGTATAGGAAGGCAACTGATTTTTTGGAGTTGATCTTGTATCCTGCCACATTACTAAAGCTGTTTATCAGCTGTAGGAGTTCTTTGGTAGAATTTTTGGGGTCGCTTATGTACACTATCATATCATCTGCAAATAACGAAAGCTTAACTTCTTCCTTTCCAATACGAATCCCCTTGATCTCCTTATGTTGTCTTATTGCTATTGCTAGAATTTCAAGCACTATATTGAAGAGGTATGGAGAGAGTGGACATCCTTGTCGTGTTCCTGATTTTAGTGGGATGGCTTTGAGTTTTTCTCCGTTTAATTTAATGTTAGCTGTTGGCTTGCTGTAAATAGCTTTTATTATATTTAGGTAGGACCCTTGTATCCCTATTCTCTCCAAGACCTTTATCATAAAGGGGTGTTGAATTTTGTCGAATGCTTTTTCAGCATCTAGTGAAATGATCATATGATTTTTTTCTTTCAGTTTATTTATATGGTGGATTACATTGATAGATTTGCGTATGTTGAACCAGCCCTGCATCTCTGGGATGAAGCCTACTTGATCATAATGGATAATTTTTCTTATGTGTTCTTGGATTCGGTTTGCCAGTATTTTATTGAAAATTTTTGCATCGATGTTCATGAGTGAGATCGGTCTGTAATTCTCTTTCTTGGTTGGGTCTTTTTGTGGTTTTGGTATCAGGGTAACTGTAGCTTCATAAAAGGAATTTGGCAATGACTCTTCTGATTCTATATTGTGAAATACATTAAGGAGTATAGGTATTAGTTCTTCTTGGAAGTTCTGGTAGAATTCTGCATTGAAACCATCTGGTCCTGGGCTTTTTTTCGAAGGGAGATTTTTGATAACCATTTCTAATTCTTCGCGAGAAACCGGTCTATTTAGATCATTCACCTGGTCTTGGTTTAGCTTTGGTATGTGGTACTTATTTAAAAAAATGTCCATTTCTTTTGTATTTTCCAGTTTTGTGGCATACAGGCTTTTGTAGTAAGATCTAATGATTCTCTGAATTTCCTCTGTGTCTGTGGTTATGTCCCCCTTTTCATTTCTGATCTTATTTATTTGCGTGTTCTCTCTCTGTCGTTTAATTAGTTTGGATAGGGGTTTGTCGATCTTGTTGATTTTCTCCAAGAACCAGCTTTTTGTTTCATTGATTCTTTGGACTGTTTTCTGGGTTTCTATTTTGTTGATTTCAGCCCTCAGTTTTATTATTTCCAGTCTTCTACTTCTCCTGGGCGCGTCTGCTTCTTTTTTTTCTAGAGCTTTCAGGTGTGTTTTTAAGTCCCCAATGTATGCATTCTCCGTTTTCTTTAAGTGGGCACTTAGTGCTATGAACTTTCCTCTTAGCACCGCTTTCATTGTGTCCCATAGGTTTGAGTATGTTGTCTCTTTATTGTCATTAAATTCAAGGAAGACTTAATTTCTTTCTTAATTTCTTCCTTGACCCAGGTGTGGTTCAGTAGTTGACTGTTCAGTTTCCATGAGTTTGTCAGTTTTTGGGGGGCAGCGTGGTTGTTGCCTTCTAATTTTAATCCGTGATGATCTGATAAGACACAGGTGGACACTGATATTTTTTTGTATCTGTGGAGGTTTCCTTTGTTTCCGAGTATGTGGTCAATTTTTGAGAAGGTTCCATGAGCTGCAGAGAAGAAGGTATATTCTTTCCTATTTGGGTGGAATGTTCTATAGATGTCTGTTAAGTCCATTTGCTTCATTACCTCCAATAATTCTCTTAATTCTCTATTAGGTTTCTGTCTGATTGACCTGTCCCTTGGAGAGAGAGGTGTGTTGAAGTCTCCTACTACTAGTGTGTGTGGTTTGATGTCTGCCTTGAGTTCTAGTAATATTTCTTTTACATAAGTGGGTGCTTTTATATTGGGGGCGTATATATTCAGGATTGAGACATCCTCCTGATGAATTGTTCCTGTTATGAGTATAAAGTGACCGTCTCGGTCTCTTCTGATTGATTTTAGTTTGAAGTCAGTTTTGTTAGAAATTAGTATGGCCACACCTGCTTTTTTCTTAGGACCATTTGCTTGAAACACCTTTTCCCAACCCTTTACTCTGAGTAGGTGCCTGTCTTTGTGGTTGAGATGTGTTTCTTGCAAACAGCAGAATGTTGGATCCTGTTTTCGTATCCAATCTTTTAGCCTGTGCCTTTTTATAGGTGAATTGAGCCCATTAATATTAAGTGATATTAATGACCAGTGGTTGTTTACTCGGTTATTCTTATTGCTTTTGGTAGTAGAGATTGTCTCCCTTCTTTGAGATGTGCTCGTGAAGGGTCATTAGATGGCTGGGTTATTGTAGGCAGTGTTGGCAGTGTTGGATTCCTTGGGTTGCGATTTTCCTTCTATTACTTTCTGTAGGGCTGGATTTGTGGCTACGTATTGTTTAAATTTGTTCTTATCCTGGAATGTCTTGTTTTCTCCATTGATAATGAACGATAGCTTGGCTGGGTATAGTAGTTTGGGTTTGCATCCATGGTCTCTTAGCTTCTGCAGAACCTCTATCCAGGACCTTCTGGCTTTCATAGTTTCCATCGAGAAGTCAGGTGTAAGTCTGATCGGTTTACCTTTATAAGTTACTTGCCCTTTTTCTTTTGCAGCTCTTAATATTTTTTCTTTAACCTGTATATTTTGTGTTTTGATTATTATATGGCGAGGAGATGTTTTTCTTTGATCCAGTCTGTTTGGTGTTCTGTATGCTTCTTGAATATTTAAATGAATATCTTTCTTTAAGTTGGGAAAGTTTTCTTCCATAATTTTGTTGAAAATATTTTCTGGGCCTTTGAGCTGTGACTCTTCTCCTTCTTCTATTCCTATTATTCTTAGGTTTGGTTTTTTTATTGTGTCCCATAGTTCCTGAATGTTTTGTGTTGAGAATTTGTTGGCTTTGCTGTTTTCTTTGATCTGTTCGTTTATTTTCTCTATGGTGTCCTCAGCATCTGAGAGTCTTTCTTCTAGCTCTTGTATTCTATTGATTATGCTTGTTTCTGTAGACTCTGCTCGTTGGCCTAGATTTTCCATATCTAGCTGGTCCTCAGTTTGTATTTTCTTCTTTGCCTTCATATCAGTTTTCAATTCTTGAACTGTTTCCATTACCTGTTTGATGGTTTTTTCTTGGTTTCCCAGGGTATCATGTACGTATTTACTCATTTCTTCAAACTTTTTGTTATACTTCTCATCCATTTCTATAAGGGCATTTTTTACATGTTGTTTAAGGGACTCTATTATCTTCATAAAGTCGATTTTTTCCACTTCTTCTGTGTTAGGTTGTTCAAATACTTCTGTTGTAAGATTGTTGGGTTCTGATGTTTTCATGTTGTTTTTCGGATTATTGGGAGAATTCTTGCCTTGGCGTCTGCCCATCTCCTCCTATTGATCCTATCCAATGGGTCCTTTAAAAACCGGATCAGGTTTCCCTGCTGGCCAAGGGCTCCGCTTACAAAATGCCCTCACTCTCTTTCGTGGTTCCTGCTGCAGGCCAAGAACCCTCTCACCCCTCTGAAGGATCTTCAGGACAGGACCAGGCTCCCCTTGTGCCAGTGACCTGGCCAACCAAAGGCCTACCTCTTTGATTCAATTGTAGTAGGGCGATCTGCTCTCCTTATTGCATGCCTGTCCCCGCCGCTTGGGTCTGCCTCTGCGCAGGTCCCCGACCGAAAGCCTCTTCCTGTATGCGGTTTTGCTCTGCCGCGTCTGGCCGCCGCCGCTCCGCCGCGTCTGGCCGCCGCCGCTCCGCCGCGTCTGGCCGCCGCCGCTCCGCCGCGTCTGGCCGCCGCAGCTCCGCCGCGTCTAACAATTTTTTTTTTTAGTGAAAGCAAGATGTGAAATAAGTTTTCATTGAAGAGAAAGAAGTTTATGGAAGTTTTTCTATCAAGATTTATGTTTAGTTAGGATTACCATTTATACGAGAAACACCATCACCAAAGCAAGTTGGGAGGAAGAGGCAGCTTACAATTCCTCATCACTGTTCATCACCGAAGGCCATGAAGACAGGAACTCAAGCAGGGCAGGAACTGGAGGCAGGAGCTGATGCAGAGGCCGTGGAAGGCTGCTGCTTACTGGCTTGTTCGGTATTGTTGGAAGCAGAGGTGCTTGTATTCACAGAGAAGTACTAATCAATGGAGGAGCTAACATTCAACTACCTGCATTCCATCAGAAAGCTGAGAGTGCATTTTAATGACCTGGTGACCTTTCTGCTTTGTGGAGGCAGACCTCAGCCACCTTTTGCTATAGAGGCAGACCTTACCCAAATTCCCTAGAATAATTATCCCAGACTCTTCCCTCCCTAGACCGTAGCCCATCCTTAGGGGAGATGTCGCGTGTACCTTATGACCTGCGGATCTCTGTGCTATTGGTCAGAGACCACACTAGATTTATGTACTTTGTAGAGTTTCTAGGTAGTCAGTCACACCTTAAACTTCATTGTACACCTGGAACTGGACTGGTTGGACTGACTGTTGCCTGGAAATCTTTTCCCAAATTGTGCTGTGTTTTAAATATGCTGACAGTGAACAACCTGAAATTAGATTCCCCAAGGTCTGATCCACATAGACAGTGTCAACCCACATTTTCATTCTCCTCTCTTCACGTGGTATGACACCTTCAGGGATCCCCTCCCCCCATGGCTTGCTCAGCCTGCTTTCTTGTAGAACCCATGAACACCAGTCCAGGGGTGGTACCACCTACAACAGACTGGGACGTCCCCCATCCTTTCCCATCCTCCCCCTAATTAAGAAGACGCCCTGCAGGCCTGTCTGCAGCCCAGCTTTATGGAGGTGGTTTCTCAGTTGAGGCTCCCTCCTCTCCAGTGACTCTAGCTTGGATCAGGTTGACATAAAACTAGCCAGTACAGTCCTACTAACTCTTCACAGCCCACGCCCACCTTCCCACCCTCCCCCTACAGTGAAACTGGTCTGCTCACCCAGAAAATGCAACCTTGTACTTTGTAGCTGACTAGCAAGTTCTAGGCACTCTTCAGTAGCCCTATTGTCTGCACACCCAGCACATATTGTTGTCTATTATACATCAGTTTGAAAGTCAATGCATCTCCCAAGTGACTATTTTTCCCAGACTTAATTCAAGGGTGAATCTTCAGCTAGTTTCTTAAAAAAAAAAAGCCTGAGAGTTGTTGGCTATGGAAGACTGACTTGTGAATCATTCTATATATTACACTGATTGCATTTTTTTCTTTTGCACTGAGAGTACAGAATAAAACTTTCCTACTCTACTCTTACATAACATACCATATCAAATACTTAGATTTCTAATTGAAAAGAATTTATCTTCCTAAATTGAGACTTTTTATAGCAGTTTTTCCATGAAAGGAGATATTTGTCTGTTATAAGTGCTTGAAAATGAGGGATTTTTCTAGAGGCATTCAAAGATCTTTAGTGTTTAGAATGACATTCACAGGTTGTGGATCAGAAGTGATTAGACTAGTAAATGTTTATGGATGCTGGGTGGGTGTTGACCACTGTGAGGTCATGGGCTGCGTAGTAAAGTAAATGTATAATGGTAGTTGAATTTAGCAAAGAAATAGAGATGGGCAGGATTACATCTGTATTTTTACAAGAAGATGTATTTACTAGAATATGCATCTACAGGAACAATAATGGTTACCAACTGGCTGTCCTGAAACTCGCTCTGTAGACCAGGCTGGTCTCAAACTCAGAGATCTGATTGCCTCTGCCTCCTGAGTGCTGGGATTAAAGGTGTGAGGCACCATACCTGGTCAAAGAAGATGTTTAGAAGCAAAATAAGCTTGAATTAAGACTTCACTAAAGCTATGCAGCAAGAGTTGGTCATGGACTACAGTGGCACCAGCTGGCACCTCTCCTTTATAAACTCACCAACTTCGTTTCAGGCTTTCAAGTCTTCTAGCACGTTCTGTCACGCTTTTCATTTCCAACTTTACCTCAGCACAAATCCTGCTGTATTGGTGTTCAAGGCTGAACACAAGACTGAGAAAGGCTCCCAATGATGATGGCTTGAGCCCTTCATAAGACTTACTTACATGCCAGTCTAAATCATCAGATCTAAATCCTGACCTGTCAGAACGTCTCCTGCCTCACAAAGATCATGACCTACAATAGGCCCCAGAAAAGCCATTGAAGTCCTTGTACCAGGCCTGAGGATGCAGCTAAAATAACTTCTTTTGAAAATTATTTTATCTTTAAAGATTTAGTTATTTTGTTTTATGTGTATGGATATTTTGCCACATGCATGGAGTGCCAGAAGAGATCAGAAGAGGGTCTTGGATCCTCTGAAATTGGAGTTATAGACAGTTGTGAGTTTCTGTGTGGGTTTGCTGGGAAGCAAACCTGGATTCTTTGCACAGCCATGCTCTTAACCACTAAGTCTCCTCTTCAGTCCCTTTTTTTTGAATAATTTATTTATTTTTATTTTATGTGCATTGATGTTTTGCCTGCATTGTATGTGAAAGTGTCAGGTCTTATTGTGTTACAGACAGTTGTGAGCCATCATGTGGGTGCTGGGAATTGAATCCAGGTCCTCTGGAAGAGCAGTCAGTGACCTTAACCACTGAGCTGTCTCTCCAGCCCGCTACTTCCAACTTCTTTCTTAATTCTTCTATGAGCACAGTCCCATCCATCCTGGAGAGCTACATACTATCCCTCGCAGGCCAGTCCTTCCTCTATTGTCTTCTAGTTATTGATAATGATAGGAACCTGGATTTCCAATTGTGTGTGTGTGTGTTGGGGGGGGGGGTCTGCAAACACTATGGCCAACAGAGCATCCATCTGTGAGAGGTAGGAAGGAAATTCATTTCAACACGATTCACTTTGAGTCTGGCACCAGGGAGTTTATTTCAGGCGTATTTAAGTATAACACAATTCTGAAGAGTTCCCTGGTGATGAGTAACTCAGCCCTGTGTGCATAAGAAAGCTGACTCTTGTAACAAGTACAAGTGACATCTTCCGTAAAGACAGGTTCTATAGATTAAACGGGCTCAGGAGAAAAAGCTCATGATAGGGCTGGGGAAGGGTAACACTATAGATTGAGTGAGATAAACAATTTTAAGATAAGGGGCTGGTGGAGCCAGTACGGCCTGACCATACACATAGGGCAGAGGTCACCATGTTATTAACCACGTCCCAGTCTTCTGGGCAGAAAACAGGCTATACATCTATCTCTCCTTTTGAAGAGACAGCTAACTGTGTGTTTAGCATTCCTGGTTTCCCTGGTGGTAATTTGTGAGCACAAGTACCTACATGCCTCCTCCATCCATCAACCATGTGTTCCTATTGGCCATATAAACTAGTCTATTATGGAATTATTTTCCTTACATTGTCTCAGATTATATATTGTCTCAGTTAGGGTTTCTATTGCTGTGAAGAGGCGCCATGACCATGGCAACTTATAAAGGAAAACATTTAATTGAGACTGGCTTACAGTTCAGAGGTTTAGTCCATTATCATGGTGGGAAGCATGGTGGCACGCAGGCAGACATGGTGCTGGAGACATAGCTGAGAGTCCTACATCCAGACCAGCAGTCATCAGGAGGAAAAAGCCACACTGGGCCTGGCTTGGGCATTTGAAACTCCAAAGCCCACCCCTTTAACACATTTCCTCTAACAAGACCACACCTACTCAAACAAAGCCACACCTCTTAATGCCACTCCCTAGTTCAAATATGAGTCTGAGGAGGCTGCTTTTATTCAAACCACCGCATACATCCTGCTCAAGGATGCCTGACTAGGTCCATTGCTGAATTTCCCCTGTTCTGTGACACTCTGCTATCATGTCCCACAGTCATGTTCTCTAGGCACACTTCACATGAGCTCCTCTTGACTGTCCCTCTATGTCTACTTCTCAGGCAGCTCAGAAGCTCACTCTCCCTCTCTGTGGGTTGTGGGCTTTCCCTGGGTCTGCTCCCTGAGTCACCACCAGGCCATCTCAGCTGCCTCCACACCTGCTTGTCCTGCTTGGGCTGCTGCTGCTGCAGTCACCTATACCTGTGTCCTGAGCCCTGCCCATGCAGCACAGAGCTGATGTGGGAGTGTCATATATCAATCTGTTGATTTCATTGGTTAAGCAATAAAGAAACTGCTTGGCCCTGATAGTTTAAAACATAGGTGGGAGGAGTAAACAGAACAGAATGCTGGGAGGAAGAGGAAGTGAGCTCAGACTCAACAGCTCTGCTCTCTGGAGAGAGACGCCATGCTCCCCTCTCCCGGGCAGATGCGATAGCTCTGCACTCTGAGGCAGACACGCGATGAAGCCCCGACCCAGGATGACCGTAGGCTAGAATCTTCCCGGTAAGCGCACCTAGTGATTCTACACAGATGATTAGAAATGGGCTAAATTAATATGTGAGAATTAGCCTAGAAGAGGATAGATAGAAATGGGCCAAGCAAGTTTGTGTGTTGTTATTTCGGGGCATAAGCTAGCTGGCGGCCCGGGTGCCGGGGATGCAGCCCTGCCGCTCCTATTACAACACAGAGCAGCCTGTCCTGCTACCTGGGCACCCTGCTTTGGGCACCCCCAGCTGAGCACCCCCCCCCCCCAAACTCTGTTGTTGCTGCTGTGGACAAACTGAAAAGTCAGCAGATCTGGTGAGACATTCGGGAATTCTTAAGGGGGCAATTACTTTTTATTAAAAAAAGTTTCCCACATCAAGAATGGGAAATATCACACTGCAACGTTGTAGAATAACCTTTTTGTACACTGTGAAGATGTGTCTTTGCCAAGGTGCCTTCTGAGTGGTTTAATAAAGTACTGAATGGCCAATAGTTAGGCAGGACTTCTGGGAAGAGAGAGAAAGGAAGAGGAGATAAATCTAGGTGCAGGAGAGACACCAGAGGAGATGGAGAAGCAGGACATGCAGGAGGAGAGGTAAAAGCCATGAGCTGATGTGGGATTCCCCTCTGTATGCTGTGAATACCATTGGTTAATAAAGAAGCTGTTTTGGGCCTGTGATAGGGTAGAGCAGAGGTAGGCGGGGAAAACTAAACTGAATGCTGGAAGAAAGGAGGTGGAGTTAGAGAGAAGCCCTGTAGCCCCACTGGAGACAGATGCCAGAACTTTACCCAGTAAGCCACAGCCACATGACAATACACAGATTAATGGAGATGGGTTAATTTAAGATATGAGTTAGCCAGAACGCTTAAGCTATTGCAAATAATAAGGTTCCTATGGGATTATTTCGGGGCTGAGGAACTGGAAACAAACAAGTGGCCTCTTACAACAAATTGGCGCTCCAATGTGGTCGACTATAACCACAATAAACCTGAGAACGTTTGGAAGGGAACTCTAGACACAATAAAACAAAGTTTAGCTGCATTTCTTTTTCAGCTGGCAGATTGTAGCAGCTCCCTTAAGAGAGGTCTTTCTGATTCAGTGGTAGTGGAAAAAAAAACCTGCATGGTTTCAAAATGGCGGCTTCCTGATTTGCCAGCACAAATGGCTCTGGCTCTTTTGGAAGGTTTGGCTATGGAGCACTTGAATGGGGTTTGTGGGCCCAGGTGCTTGTATGCCCACTTGGGGTTAGGAGGAAAGTAGCTGAGACCATGCCCGCAGCTCAGTGTCCCCCACCTGGGCAGGTGGTGGGATCATGTCTGCTGGGAATGCACAAGCAGGAGAGCATGGTGGATTCCTGCTGCCATACACAGAGATATTTCCAGGCCATACAGTGCTCTGCATGGCATATCTAGCTATTACTTAGATAAAAAGGGTTTATGTGCTGCATGCTCGTTCTCAGAGTTAAAGTTCTGAGTGCGGCTCCTACCTGGTGACCCCAGAGCTGGGAGGTGTAGACAGAACTGATATGGCTGGACCATGAGAGGAATGTAAGGTGGGAGAAGACAGGATCTCAGAGCATTCAGTTTGAGGATTTTAGAGACAGGATCGCCCCTCTGAGAATTCAGTAGAGCTAAGAACTAGTGGCTGGCTGCTCTGTTTCTCTGATCTTTCAGCTTTAACCTCTATATCTGACTCTGGATCTTTACTATTAAGACCAATTAGAATTCACGCTACAGTTTTCTATGATTCATAGAGTTGTTTTTCTGAGGGAGTTTTTCATCCATCGAATGACTTTAGTCACAAGGCTATTCTGGCACACCTGGGACATCTTGCATTGCTGGGTACTGCAAGCGGCACACAATAAGGACTAGAGTTGTGGGTTGTGATGATTTCTTTCAGAGAAAATTGAGAATAGGTCAAAGGGGCTTTGGTATGAGGAACATGTTTTACCCCCCCAAACAAACTTTGTGTCACAATCGATAAATACGCTTCTGAGCAGTGGTTGGAGGTTTAGCCCATCAGAGGCTGGACCTCTCTGCTGCTAGAGAGCTTGAATTACATTCTGGAGTGACCCTCCTTCTAATTGTCCCATGCAACACACAATACACATTTAACCACTGAGTCATCTTTCTAGTCCTGCCCCCTGAATTTTTTTAAGTGTCACCATACACACATTCATGAGCCCCCTCCCCCACATGAGGGAATATTAGTGGTCCCAATCTTACAAGGGTCTTGTGTAGGTAATTATGAGGGCTCTGACACTGATGGCTGCAACTGTACTGTTGTTGGAGAACAGAGTTCTTCCATCTTTAAAACTTCAGTGCCTAAAGTTTATTCTCTTAAATTATTGTGCTATACTACATAAAAAGTACTTTAACATCATTATTTCCGGGTATTTATCATCCTACTAGAATAGTTGCTCTGTAATTTAAATAAGATTTGAGTTCGTGTGTGGATGTTGAGATTTAGTGCATGAGTGCTTTGCTTGCATGTGTGTATGTGCACTGCATTCGTGCTTTGTGCCCACAGGATTCAGAAGAGGACATTCGGTCCCATTGAACAGTTGTGAGTGGGTGCTGGGAACTGAATGCAGGTCCTCTGCAAAAGCAACAAGTGCTCTTTACCACGGAGCCATCTCCCTGGACTCAAGAAAAGGTATTTCTTAATGGCATATCACAAAATGTCTCCCTATGTCAGGAGTTATGAGATACTCTAAATAGACACAAACATTATCTGTTCATAGATTTTAAGCATCCAAAAGTATTTGTACTAACGTATTTAAAAATTAGGATTTATTTTTAATTTGTGTATTGGTGTTTTGTTCTCATCAGGTGTTTATGTGGCAGGTGCATGAAGTGTCCACTGAGGCCACATCTTCTGGCCGTATGAAGCCAGTGATTTACACGAGCTTTGGTGAGGTTGTGGGGCAGCATCAGCAGGTCTTATTCATGATGGAAGTGTTGGGTTCTTGCTGGCCTCCTGAGATCCTGACTACTTTGTGATAAATGATATGGCTTATGTAGCAATGCAGCTTGTCACAGCACCTGGGGAGCACAGAAATGCTCAAGACACTTGCTTTAGAAATGTCCCTGATTGCAGCAGTTTCTGCTGTGTTCCACAAAAGGATGTTCCTAATGGCCTTGCCTTTGGGCATGCACTGGGCATGGCTTGGATAGTGAATTGGCTGCACATAACCATGGCTGGTTTTGGCACAACTCTTACTTACTCTTTTTCTGTAATTTTGAAGACAGGACCAAAAGCAAAATTTGTTTTAAAAAAGACTTTATTTACTTTATTTGTACAAATGCAAATGCTTGCATGTGTGTATGTGCACCATGTTGGATTCCCTGAAACTGGGGTTATAGATGGCTATAAGCTAAGAGCAGCAACTGCTCTTAACTGCTGTACCTTCTCTCCAGACCAGAAACTTACTTTTAATAGTTATTTTTAAAATACACCTGAAATTTAAGAGGCCACACATTTACAGCCTATTTTTTGTTTGTTTGTTTTGGTTTATTGAGATGGGCTTTCTTTGTAGCATTGGAGTCTGTCCTGGAACTAGCTCTTGTAGACCAGGCTGACCTCAAACTCACAGAGATCTGTCTGCCTCTACCTTCCGAGTGCTGGGATTAAAGGCGTGCCCCACCACCACTAGACTTTTACAGCCACTTCTTTGTCAGTATCCTACTGGTTACTGACATGATTTCATTTTGCCCCCTCTGTCTTTATTTATTTTTCTCTTTAAGTTTGTTCTCTTGAGCCATTCCTGAAGTTGCCTTGAAGTCCAGGAACAACAGGTATAAATGGAAGTTTCTTTTCCACAGAGTCCCACAACTGTTTGGTTCCAAAGAAACACACAGAGGCTTATATTAATTATAAACAATTTGGTCTATTAGCTAAGGCTTATTATTAACTAGCTTTTACAACTTAAATTAACCCATTATTCTTATCAATGTTTAGCCATGTGACTTGGTACCTTTCTCAGTGCAACATTTCCATCTTGCTTCCTCTGTGTCTGGGTGGCTACTTCAGACTGAGTCCTTCCTCTTTCCAAAATTCTCCTAGTCTGGATGCCCTGCCTATACTTCCTGCCTGGCTACTCGCCAATCAGTGTTTTATTAAACCAATACAAGTGACAAATCTTTTACAGGGTACAAGAGCATTCTCCCAGAGCAAACAGGAGTGATTAATAGCCATCTTTATACACAGTGAGGCATCATTTTCTTTGCAGATGGCATCAGTGTCAGATAACTTCTTGGTCAGGTGGGATCCTTTCTGGCTTGAATGGGAGTAGTAGGCCAACAAAGTGAATTGATAGTAGTTTTTAGATGTTTTGTCTCATAGTGCTTTGTTTGTGCATTTTTGTTTTAGTCTTCCCAATTTTGTCTTATTGGCTCACATGTATGCACACACACAAAAGTAAATATTTGTGTGTATTTCTTTTTTTTTTTTTAACGAGACAAAAGTGCATGGAATTGGGTGTTTGGGAAGGTGGGGAGGATCTGGATGGAAGTAGTTTGGGGAGGGGAAAGCATGGTCAGAATACAGTGTATAAGATTTTTTTCCTCAATAAATAAAATACATCTTTATGACAAGGGTCTGATACCACTCCCAAGCAACAGTGAGCCTTTCAGGGAAGATCACCTCTCAGATGAGGATGATCATCTATGATGCCGAAGCTGCCCAGAGGAGCAGGAATTTCATGGGAATTAGATTGCTTTCAGGTGATAACAGGGGTTACAACTTCTCTGAGCCACCTTGCAGAACCAGAACTGAGATAATGATCAACCACACCTGTGGAACAGACATTTAAAAGAAATCCCACACTACCTCAGAATTGAGAAATAGATGGTTATTTATTTATGGGTAAACTCACAAATCAGAAATCTCTGCTTGAATGGAGAACAGCAATCCAGCAATCCAAAAGAGCAGCTGGGTAAGAAGGGGCAGGACGCAGGCTTTGCATCAGCATATATAGTATAAGAGGCCATGCCCCAGTAGGTGGGTAACCACAAGCTGTAAGATTTCCTACAGCACCTTGCCTTTTTGTTTAAATAAGAGAGTTCTAAGCCTAATACAAAATTATATACAATAAGAACAAATATATTCAATAATTATCCTATTTTAACTTGTTTAAGTCTTGTATAATAAATAACTTGGCCAAGTCATGAGAGGAAAGTAACTACAACTATCTAGTCTTCAACCCCATTGAAGATCTGAGAAGGAAAATAATATTACTTGAGTAAGCAGGAAGTGCAATCAAGCAACTTCCAAATGTGCAACAAATGATAGAGACAACTGGCTACATGGGCAATCACCCAAAGACTCGTTTGCAACATTGAAGCAACCAACTTTGGCTAAGGCCTAGAGTAACTGACAGACCATTTTCAAAGGCAGGAAAATTTTCAATACTGTCTTACCTTATCTTGGCAAGATTTGACAGTCCTGCTTATCCATTTCCGAATATTATCTTGTCAGTGGTTGAGGCATGGGCATCTTTGCCCAAAGGCCAATTTGCCAAGAAGAAAACAAGCTCCAAGTGGAGTGTCTTTGGTGCTCAACTTCTCTTGGGAATAGATCAGTGCTGGCAGAAGGCAATTGTGTCTCACTTCAACAGAACACTAAATTATTTAAATGGCAAATTCTTCAGTTCTTTGAAGTGGTTGAACATTAACTATCTATGCATAATATAATGTCTAAGTATCTAAAGAACCTGATTAGTCTAACTATAAGTATGACAAACATAGATGACTATTGATCTATAATCCTTAATACCTATATAACTTAAAGACTAAGACTTCATATTATACAATAAACAACTGTACAACAAATGAGGACAATGACCTCAAAATTTAAACAATGTATAAGTATCTTGATCAGAGGTAGAAATGTACATTGCAATATGAGAAATATATATCAATATATTAAAAATGTTTTAAGTAGAAGTAGAATACAATCTTCAATATAATTTAACTTTGTAACAATGTACAAGAATCTATACTAACGTAATTGTCTATAAATAACTCACAAGTATTCACTCTATTACTCACTACTATTATTAGTGTGAGTTAGCTCATACCAATCTATTATCTCATCCAATTTTCCCTTTTTTTAAAAGAGATCCCTGAGCCTATAAAATTTTCCCCCAACTCCAACCCTATACTAATTATAACCAACCCCTAAATGATGTTCCTAACTCTAAGGACAAACCTTGTTGGGAGAGGGGATGTCATCTTCTAGAATTATTTCCAACTGTCATGGGGGCAATGTTCTTTCTATGGGATCCTGTGATAGTAAAATGACGGTTAAGTTCCAAGATTAATGTCTGGTATAATTGCAAATAGTATCTGAGTATTTGGTGAAGGTCAGGCCAGAACATTGTAAAATGTGCACCATTTCAGCTAACCAAGTTGGAACCGTCTTGTGTGCTGGTACCCAAAACAGGTCTTGTAGTAGTGCTATCAGCATCATGACGTCGTATCAACCAGGCAGAGTTGTTGTGGGGCCCCATCTTCTTCCTGGAAACTTCAAAGATTACTGCAGGAAAGTTCATTGTTCATTGTGGAAACTTAAACATTATTTATTTATTTTTTTGTTTTGTTTTTTTTTATTTTTTATTTTATTTTTTTAAAAATTTATTTATTTATTAAAGATTTCTGTCTCTTCCCTGCCACCGCCTCCCATTTCCCTCCCCCTCCCCCAATTAAGTCCCCCCCCCCTCCTCAGCCCGAAAAGCAATCAGGGTTCCCTGACCTGTGGGAAGTCCAAGGACCACCCACCTCCATCCAGGTCTAGTAAGTTGAGCATCCAAACTGCCTAGGCTCCCACAAAGCCAGTGCGTGCAGTAGGATCAGAAACCCATTGCCATTGTTCTTGAGTTCTCAGTAGTCCTCATTGTCCACTATGTTCAGAGAGTCCGGTTTTATCCCAGGCTTTTCCAGACCCAGGCCAGCTGGCCTTGGTGAGTTCCCGACAGAACATCTGCATTGTCTCAGTGTGTGGGTGCACCCCTTGCGGTCCTGAGTTCCTTGCTCGTGCTCTCTCTCCTTCTGCTCCTGATTTGGACCTTGAGATTTCTGTCCGGTGCTCCAATGTGGGTCTCTGTCTCTGTCTCCTTTCATCGCCTGATGAAGGTTAATATTCAGGAGGATGCCTATATGTTTTTCTTTGGGTTCTCCTTATTTAGCTTCTCTAGGATCCCTAATTATAGGCTCAATGTCCTTGGTTTATGGCTAGAAACCAAATATGAGTGAGTGCATCCCATGTTCCTCTTTTTGGGTCTGGCTTACCTCACTCAGGATAGTGTTTTCTATTTCCATCCATTTGCATGCAAAATTCAAGAAGCCCTTGTTTTTTACTGCTGAGTAGTACTCTAATATGTATATATTCCATACTTTCTTCATCCATTCTTCTATTGAAGGGCATCTAGGTTGTTTCCAGGTTCTGGCTATTACAAACAATGCTGCTATGAACATCGTAGAGCATATACTTTTGTTGTATGATAGGGCCTTTCTTGGGTATATTCCCAAGAGTGGTATTGCTGGGTCCAGGGGTAAGTTGATCCCGAATTTCCTGAGAAACCGCCACACTGATTTCCAAAGTGGTTGCACAAGTTTGCATTCCCACCAGCAATGGGTGAGTGTACCCCTTTCTCCACAACCTCTCCAGCAAAGGCTATCATTGGTGTTTTTTATTTTAGCCATTCTGACAGGTGTAAGATGGTATCTTAAAGTTGTCTTGATTTGCATTTCCCTGATCGCTAAGGAAGTTGAGCATGACCTTAAGTGTCTTTTGGCCATTTGAAGTTCTTCTGTTGAGAATTCTCTGTTCAGCTTATTGCCCCATTTTATAATTGGGTTGATTAGCCTTTTACGGTCTAGTTTCTTGAGATCTTTATATATTTTGGAGATCAGACCTTTGTCAGTTGCGGGGTTGGTGAAGATCTTCTCCCAGTCAGTGGGTTGCCTTTGTGTCTTAGCGACAGTGTCCTTTGCTTTACAGAAGCTTCTCAGTCTCAGGAGGTCCCATTTATTCAATGAGGTCCTTAATGTCTGTGCTGCTGGGGTTATACGTAGGAAGTGGTCTCCTGTGCCCATGTGTTGTAGAGTACTTCCCACTTTCTCTTCTATCAGGTTCAGTGTGTTCGGATTGATATTGAGGTCTTTAATCCATTTGGACTTGAGTTTTGTGCATGGTGATAGATATGGATCTATTTTCATTCTTCTACAGGTTGACATCCAGTTTTTTCTTTAAATAATTTTTTTTATTAAGAAAAGAAGAAAAAAAAACATAAACAAAAAACAAGTTTCCACCTCCTCCCAGCCTCCCATTTCCCTCCCCCTCCTCCCACCCTTCTCCCCCTCCTCCCACCCTTCTACCCCTCCCTCCACTCCTCTCCCCCTCCCTCTCCAGTCCACAGAGCAGTCCAGGTTCCCTGCCCTGTGGTAAGTCCTAGGTCCTCCCCCCTCCGTCCATATCTAGGAAGGTGAACATCCAAACTGGCTAGGCTTCCACAAAGCCAGCACATTAAGTAGGATCAAAACCCCGTGCCATTGTCCTTGGCGTCTCATCAGCCCTCATTGTTCGCCATGTTCAGAGAGTCCGGTTTTATCCCATGCTTTTTCGGTCACAGTCCAGCTGGCCTTGGTGAGCTCCCAGTAGATCAGCTCCACTGTCTCAGTGGGTGGGTGCACGCCTCGTGGTCCCGACTTCTTTGCTCATGTTCTCCCTCCTTCTGCTCCTCATTGGGACCTTGGGAGCTCAGTCCAGTGCTCCAGTGTGGGTCTCTGTCTCTGTCTCCATCCATCACCAGATGAAGGTTCTATGATGATATGCAAGATATTCGTCAGTATTGCTCTCGGATAGGGTCATTTCAGGTTCCCAATCCTCAGCTACCCAAGGAACTAACTGGGAACCTCATGTTGGGCACTTGGGAGCCCCTCTAGGGTCAAATCTCTTGCTCACCCTAAAGTGGTTCCCTTAACTAAGAATTGTGGTTCCGTGCTCCCCTATCCACCTTTCCTTTATCCCAATTCTCCTGATTCCCCAAATCCCCCCTCCTTCCCTTCTACCTTTTCTCTCCCCATCTCCCCTTACCCCCATCCCACCCCACCCCCAAGATCCTAATTTTCTCCCCGGCAATTGGGTCTACTTCCCTTAGCCAAGAGGATAACTATATGTTTTTCCTTGGGTTCACCTTCTTACTTAGCTTCTTTAGGTTCACCTATTGTAGACTCCGTGGCGCTAATTTATGGCTAGAAACCAATTATGAGCGAGTACATCCCATGTTCATCTTTTTGGGTCTGGGACACCTCACTCAGGATAGTGTTTTCTATTTCCATCCATTTGCCTGCAAAATTCGAGAAGTCATTGTTTTTTACCGCAGCGTAGTACTCTAGCGTGTATATATTCCATACTTTCTTCATCCATTCTTCCATTGAAGGGCATCTAGGTTGTTTCCAGGTTCTGGCTATTACAAATAATACTGCTATGAACATAGTTGAACAAATGCTTTTGTCATATGATAGAGCATCTCTTGGGTATATTCCCAGGAGTGGTATTGCTGGGTCCAGGGGTAAGTTGATCCCGAATTTCCTGAGAAACCGAAACACTGACTTCCACAGTGGTTGCACAAGATGGCATTCCCACCAGCAATGGATGAGGGTACCCGTTCCTCCACAGCCTCTCCAGCAAAGGTTATCCTTGGTGTTTTTGACTTTAGCCATTCTGACAGGTGTAAGATGATATCTCAAAGTTGTTTTGATTTGCATTTCCCTGATTGCTAAGGAAGTTGAGCACGACTTTAAGTGTCTTTTGGCCATTTGAACTTCCTCTGCTGAGAATTCTCTGTTCAGTTCAGTGCCCCATTTTTTAATTGGGTTAATTAGCATTTTAAAGTCTAGTTTCTTGAGTTCCTTATATATTTTGGAGATCAGACCTTTGTCTGTTGTGGGGTTGGTGAAGATCTTCTCCCAATCAGTAGGTTCCTTTGTGTCTTATTGACTATGTCCTTTGCTTTACAGAAGCTTCTCAGTTTAAGTAGGTCCCATTTATTCAATGTTGCCCTTAATGTCTGTGCTTCTGGGGTTATACATAGGAAGCGATCTCCTGTGCCCAGCTCCTGTAGGGTACTTCCCACTTTCTCTTCTATCAGGTTCAGTGTGTTCGGGCTGATATTGAGGTCTTTAATCCATTTGGACTTGAGTTTTGTGCACGGTGATAGATAAGGGTCTATTTTCATTCTTCTACAAGATGACATCCAGTTGTGCCAGCACCATTTGTTGAAGATGCTTTCTTTCTTCCATTTTATACTTTTAGCTCCTTTATCGAAAATCAGGTGTTCATAGGTTTGTGGGATAAAATCCGGGTCTTCTATACGATTCCATTGGTCGACTTCTCTGTTTTTATGCCAGTACCACACTGTTTTCATTACTGTAGCTCTGTAATAGAGTTTGAAGTCAGGGATGGTAATGCCTCCAGAAGA
This sequence comes from Microtus oregoni, assembly GCF_018167655.1. NCBI lineage: Eukaryota > Metazoa > Chordata > Mammalia > Rodentia > Cricetidae > Microtus > Microtus oregoni. The sequence goes on along the minus strand of NW_024543830.1, from coordinate 1,353,405 downwards.
TCCTTTATTGTATAGGATTGTTTTGGCTATCCTGGGTTTTTTGTTTTTCTATATAAAGTTGATTATTGTCCTCTCCAGATCTGTGAAGAATTTTGATGGGATCTTGATGGGGATTGCATTGAATCTATAAATAGCCTTTGGTAGAATTGCCATTTTTACTATGTTGATCCTACCAATCCAAGAGCAAGGGAGGTCCATCCATTTTTTGGTATCCTCTTCAATTTCTTTCTTCAATGCCTTAAAGTTCTTGTCAAATAGATCTTTCACTTCCTTGGTTAGATGTACCCCAAGATATTTTATGCTGTTTTTGGCTATTGTGAATGGTGAAGCTTCTCTGATTTCCCTCTCTGCTTCCATATCCTTTGTGTATAAGAGGGCGACTGATTTTTTGGAGTTGATCTTGTATCCTGCCACATTACTAAAGCTGTCTATCAGCTGTAGGAGTTCTTTGGTGGCGTTTTTGGGGTCGCTTATGTACACTATCATATCATCTGCAAATAACGAAAGTTTAACTTCTTCCTTTCCAATTCGAATCCCCTTGATTCCATTATGTTGTCTTATTGCTATTGCTAGAACTTCAAGCACTATATTGAAGAGGTATGGGGAGAGTGGACAGCCTTGTCGTGTTCCTGAGTTAAGTGGGATGGCTTTGAGTTTCTCTCCGTTTAATTTGATGTTAGCTGTCGGCTTGCTGTATATAGCTTTTATTATATTTAGGTATGACCCTTGTATCCCTAATCTCTCCAAGACTTTTAACATAAATGGATGTTGAATTTTGCCAAATGCTTTTTCAGCATCTAATGAAATGATCATATGGTTTTTTTCTTTCAGTTTATTTATATGCTGGATTACATTGATAGATTTTCGTATGTTGAACCAGCCCTGCATCTCAGGAATGAAGCCTACTTGATCATAATGGATAATTTTTCGGATGTGTTCTTGGATTCGATTTGCCAGTATTTTGTTGAGGATTTTTGCGTCGATATTCATGAGTGAGATTGGCCTGTAGTTCTCTTTCCTGGTTGAGTCTTTGAGTGGTTTTGGTATCAGAGTAATTGTGGCTTCATAAAAGGAGTTTGGTAATGACCCTTCTGTTTCTATCTTGTGGAATACATTAAGGAGTATAGGTATTAGATCTTCTTGGAAGATCTGGTAGAATTCCGCATTGAAACCATCTGGTCCTGGGCTTTTTTTGGTAGGGAGGTTTTTGATAACCTCTTCTAATTCTTCGCGACTAACAGGTCTATTTAGATTGTTCACCAGGTCCTGATTTAACTTTGGTATATGATATTTATCTAAAAAAGTATCCATTTCCTTTACATTTTCCAATTTTGTGGCATATAGGCTTTTGTAGTAAGATCTAATGATTCTCTGAATTTCCTCTGTGTCTGTGGTTATGTCCCCCTTTTTATTTCTGATCTTATTAATTTGCAAATTCTCTCTCTGCCGTTTGATTAGCTTGGATAGTGGTTTGTCAATCTTGTTGATTTTCTCCAGGAACCAGCTTTTTGTTTCATTGATTTTTTGTATTGTTTTCTGTGTTTCTATTTTGTTGATTTCAGTCCTCAGTTTGATTATTTCCAGTCTTCTACTCCTCCTAGGTGAGTCTGCTTCTTTTTTTTCTAGAGCTTTCAGGTGGGCTGTTAAGTCTCCAATGTGAGCTTTCTCTGTTTTCTTTAAGTGGGCACTTAGTGCTATGAACTTTCCTCTTAGAACTGCTTTCATAGTGTCCCATAAGTTTGAGTATGTTGTTTCTTTATTTTCATTGAATTCCAGGAAGACTTTAATTTCTTTCTTTATTTCTTCCTTAATCCAGCTATGGTTCAATAGTTGACTGTTCAGTTTCCATGACTTTGTATGCTTTCTGGGGGTAGCATTATTGTTGAATTCTAACTTTAATCCATGGTGATCTGATAAGACACAGGTGATTACTAATATTTTTTTGTAACTGTGGATGTTTGCTTTGTTACCGACTATGTGGTCGATTTTCGAGAAGGTTCCATGAGCTGCAGAGAAGAAGGTATATTCTTTCCTATTTGGATGGAATGTTCTATAGATGTCTGTTAAGTCCATTTGATTCATTACCTCCACTAATTCTCTTATTTCTCTGTTAGGTTCCTGTCTGATTGACCTGTCCATTGGTGAGAGAGGAGTGTTGAAGTCTCCTACTATTAGTGTGTGCGGTTTGATGGCTGCCTTGAATTTTAGCAATGTTTCTTTTATGTACGTGGGTGCTTTTATATTAGGGGCATAGATGTTCAGGATTGAGACTTCATCCTGATGAACTGTTCCTGTTATGAGTATAAAATGCCCCTCTCCATCTCTTCTGATTGATTTAAGTTTAAAGTCAACTTTGTTAGAGATTAGTATGGCCACACCTGCCTGTTTCTTAGGTCCATTTGCTTGATAGGCCTTTTCCCAGCCCTTTACTCTGAGTAGGTGCCTGTCTTTGTGGTTGAGGTGTGTTTCTTGTAAACAGCAGAATGTTGGATCCTGTTTTCTTATCCAATCTCTTAGCCTGTGCCTTTTTATAGGTGAGTTGAGTCCATTGACATTAAGTGATATTAATGACCAGTGGTTGTTAACTCCGGTCATTTTTTTTTAGTCGTAGAGTTTGTGTGTTTCCCTTCTTTGTTTTGTGTTGGTGAAGGGTCTCTAGATGTCTGAGTTATTGTGGTCATTGTTGGACTCCTTGGTTAGTGATTTTCCTTCAATTACTTTCTGTAAGGCTGGATTTGTGGCTGCGTATTGTTTAAATTTGTTTTTATCCTGGAAAATTTTATTTTCTCCATTTATAGTGAATGAAAGCTTGGCTGGGTATAGTAATCTGGGCTTGCACCCATGGTCTCTCAGTTTCTGCAGTACATCTATCCAGGACCTTCTGGCTTTTTGGTTTCCATGGAGAAGTCAGGTGTAAGTCTGATAGGTTTACCTTTATAAGTAATTTGGCCTTTTTCCTTTGCAGCTCTTAATATTCTTTCCTTATTCTGTATGCTTTGTGTTTTGATAATTATATGGCGAGGGGATGTTTTTTTTTGATCCAGCCTATTCGGTGTTCTGTATGCTTCTTGCACCTTCATAGGAAAATCTTTCCTTAGGTTGGGAAAGTTTTCTTCTATAATTTTATTAAATAGATTTTCTGGACCATTGAGCTGCCCTTCTTCTCCTTCTTCTACTCCTATTATTCTTAGGTTTGGTCTCTTTATTGTGTCCCATATTTCCTGAATGTTTTGTGATGAGAGTTTGTTGGACTTGCTGTTTTCTTTGATCAGTGTGTTTATTTTCTCTATGGTATCTTCAGAATCCGAGAGTCTTTCTTCTATCTCTTGTATTCTGCTGGTTATGCTTGTTTCTGTAGTCTCTATTCGTTTACCTAGATTTTCCATGTCCAGACGGCCCTCTGTTTGTGTTTTCTTCTTTGCCTCCATTTCAGTTTTCAGGTCTTGAACTGTTTCCATTATCTGTTTGATTGTTTTTCCTTGGTTTTCTAGGGTATCATTCACTGATTTATTCAATTCTTCAAACTTTCTGTTATATTTCTCATCCATTTCTATAACGGCGTTTTTTACATGCTGTTTAAGGGTGTCAATCACTTTCATGAAGTCAATCTTTTCTCCTTCCTCTTGATTAAGGGGTTCTTGTCCTCCCGTTGTGGGGTCGCTTGTTTCTGGTAGCTTCATGTTGCTTTTCAGCTTGTTGGGCGAATTCTTGCCTTGACGTCGGCCCATCTCTTCTTCCAAATGCTCCCTATGGATCTTCTTTTACCGGATTAGGTCTCCTTGCCTACCAAACGCTGTCTCTCCCCAATGTTGGCTCTCCCAATGCTGGGTCTCCTGGCGCCGAAAGATCAGGCCTCCGTGCTGGTTGGGCAGCTCGCAGACAAAGCGCCTACCCCGCTTGGTGCAGGCAGGCCACAGAAACAAAGGAACTGCTGCCCGCCCGGGAGCCCCGGATACTCGGACCCAGCGCCCAGATAGGCTGCGCTGGGCGATGCCACGCGCCTAAAGAGGGCAGTGGGGGCGAAGTGGGGAGGGCTCTGGACGGAAGCTGGGTGGGCCAGGAAGAAAGAGGCAGCACCCGGGGAGTAGAGGCCCTGCAGAGAGCCCAAGCAGGACAGGGGGCCAAGAAACCCCCGAGCTCCCCGTCCCAGGCTGGCGCCGTGGGCCAGAAACTCACCCCAATGCTGGGTCTCCTGGCGCCGAAAGATCAGGCCTCCGTGCTGGTTGGGCAGCTCGCAGACAAAGCGCCTACCCCGCTTGGTGCAGGCAGGCCACAGAAACAAAGGAACTGCTGCCCCCCGGGAGCCCCGGGTACTCGGACTCAGCGCCCAGATAGGCTGGGCTGGGCGATGCCACGCGCCAAAAGAGGGCAGTGGGGGCGAAGTGGGGAGGGCTCTGGACGGAAGCTGGGTGGGCCAGGAAGAAAGAGGCAGCACCCGGGGAGTAGAGGCCCTGCAGAGAGCCCAAGCAGGACAGGGGGCCAAGAAACCCCCGAGCTCCCCGTCCCAGGCTGGCGCCGTGGGCCAGAAACTCACCCCAATGCTGGGTCTCCTGGCGCCGAAAGATCAGGCCTCCGTGCTGGTTGGGCAGCTCGCAGACAAAGCGCCTACCCCGCTTGGTGCAGGCAGGCCACAGAAACAAAGGAACTGCTGCCCCCCCGGGAGCCCCGGGTACTCGGACCCAGCGCCCAGATAGGCTGGGCTGGGCGATGCCACGCGCCAAAAGAGGGCAGTGGGGGCGAAGTGGGGAGGGCTCTGGATGGAAGCTGGGTGGGCCAGGAAGAAAGAGGCAGCACCCGGGGAGTACAGGCCCTGCAGAGAGCCCAAGCAGGACAGGGGGCCAAGAAACCCCCGAGCTCCCCGTCCCAGGCTGGCGCCGTGGGCCAGAAACTCACCCCAATGCTGGGTCTCCTGGCGCCGAAAGATCAGGCCTCCGTGCTGGTTGGGCAGCTCGCAGACAAAGCGCCTACCCCGCTTGGTGCAGGCAGGCCACAGAAACAAAGGAACTGCTGCCCCCCGGGAGCCCCGGGTACTCGGACCCAGCGCCCAGATAGGCTGTGCTGGGCGATGCCACGCGCCAAAAGAGGGCAGTGGGGGCGAAGTGGGGAGGGCTCTGGACGGAAGCTGGGTGGGCCAGGAAGAAAGAGGCAGCAGAGAGCCCAAGCAGGACAGGGGGCCAAGAAACCCCCGAGCTCCCCGTCCCAGGCTGGCGCCGTGGGCCAGAAACTCACCCCAATGCTGGGTCTCCTGGCGCCGAAAGATGACATCCAGTTTTGCCAGCACAATTTGTTGAAGATGCTCTCTTTTTTTCCATTGTATACTTTTAGCTCCTTTATCGAAAATCAGGTGTTCATAGGTTTGTGGGTTAATGTCATGGTCTTCTATTCGATTCCATTGGTCGACTTCTCTGTTTTTATGTCAATACCAAGCTGTTTTCAATACTGTAGCTCTGTAGTAGAGTTTGAAGTCAGGGATGGTAATGCCTCCAGATGATCCTTTGTTGTATAAGATTGTTTTGGCTATCCTGGGTTTTTTGTTTTTCCATATAAAGTTGATTATTGTCTTCTCCAGATCTGTGAAGAATTTTGATGGGATTTTGATGGGGATTTCATTGAATCTATAGATTGCTTTTGGTAGAATTGCCATTTTTACTATGTTGATCCTCCCAATCCAGGAGCAAGGGAGATCCTTCCATTTTCTGGTGTCCTCTTCAATTTCTTTCTTCTAAGTTCTTGTCAAATAGATCTTTCACATCCTTGGTCAGAGTTACCCCAAGATATTTTATGCTATTTGTGGCTATCGTGAAAGGTGATGCTTCTCTAATTTCCCTCTCTGTTTCCTTGTCCTTAGTGTATAGGAAGGCCACTGATTTTTTGGAGTTGATCTTGTATCCTGCCACATTACTAAAGGTTTAAACATTATTTATATAGACATATACAGCCATATATATTCAATGAAAGGTATGATAAAGACAAAAGTAGATATGAAGAAAAGTAATTTTTTTCTAAATTCTTTTTTCTTTTTGTCTCATACCAGATAGCTCTTGACATGAGACATAAACTCTGGATTTTTCTTTGAACAACATGCTTGGATTTAGAGAAGGACAGAGCCATTGTCTAACTTCAAAACCAGCACTATATATTGATAAATATGTATACATACATATACATATAAATGGATATATTTTATCATCTGTCCTTACAAGTCATATTTGTTTTTCTTGATGATCCTTATTGGATAATTATTTTTCCTTCCTGTTAAGTGATCTGGTAAACTGCAATCTTTATTGTTCAGCAGATGTTGTGATTGCAGAGTTGCGACTAGAAGCAATGCAACTGGTGGTGACAGGAATGGTCCTGGCGGCTTTAGTTTTCTGCCTTGGTACTGGCTAAATATTGAGAAATATGCTTTGCTTGACAAATTAAAAGCAATTAAATCAATTACATACATGGAGAAAGAAACCCAGAATTCAGCTGGGCGGTGGTGGCGCACGCCTTTTATCCCAGCACTCGGGAGGCAGAGGCAGGCGGATCTCTGTGAGTTCGAGGCCAGCCTGGTCTACAAGAGCTGGTTCCAGGGAGCAGAAACCAGAAGCTGCACAAGTTGCCATGTGGCAAGAAACTGCCCCAGGGAACGAAGGGGTCATGTGTGTGTGTGTATCCAAGTTGCCACATGCAGTAAACTCTGCTGTGACAGGGATTCTACAAAAAACCGCTTAGGTAAAAGCAAGTCATGTGGGCAGGGGTGGGAGAGTGTCTGGGCCATGGAACGGCTAGGCCATTCGATGGTCCAGTAGGCATGGAGTTTGAAACCACGTGGGTGTCAAATGTGGAACGGACACTTAAAAGAAATCCCACACTAGCTCAGAATTGAGAAATAGATGGTTATTTATTTAGAAGTAAACTCACAAATCAGAAATCTCTGCTTGAACGGAGAACAGAGATTGAATTCAGCAATCTAGCAATCCGAAAGAGCGGCCAGGGAAGAAGTGGCAGGATGCAGGCTCTGCATCAGCATATACAGTATAAGAGGCCACGCCCCAGTAGGTAGGTAACCACAAGCTGTAAGACTTCCTACAGTACACACCACACTGGTTAGACCTCCTTTTTCCACCACTCATCTCTTTAATTGGCATGCTGGGCTACATGGCTCAACTTGGTTTGTTGGGAGTCCTAGAACCCCGGTCACACTCTCATCCCCCACCATTATGACTGAGACTGTAACTATCTTGGCAAGCATAATAGTTTTATTTCATGTTATGTGTGGAGGTGTTTTGCATGTATGTTTAAGCACCATGTACCTTCTGGATGCCCACAGAGGCCAAAAGATGTCAGATCCTTGGGTTTGCAGTTCCAACTAGTTGTGAGCTACCATGCCAATCCTGGGAAAGGCATCAGTGCTCGTAGCTGCCGAGACGTCTCTTCAGCCCTAGGAACGAAGATATTCTAAAGACTCAGTTGTAGCCTAGGCAGTTTGGATGCTCACCTTACTAGACTTGGATGGAGGTGGGTGGTCCTTGGACTTCCCACAGGGCAGGGAACCCTGATTGCTCTTTGGGCTGACGAGGGAGGGGGGCATGATTGGGGAAGGGGAGGGAAATGGGAGGCGGTGGCAGGGAAGAGACAGAAATCTTTAATAAATAAATAAACGGAAAAAAAAAGACTCAGTTGTGCCCTTCCCTTTAGCTTTCAGAACATTGAGATGATGGGCCACAAGAAGTTGGTACTTCCTCAGGAATAGTATGCTGGAAGAAGATGGAGGCTGTAGCCCTAGGGCAAGCCTAAGAGGAACTTTGTCTCCTGGAAAGAGAAACAGTTCTGCCAACTAATGATACTACCTTGAAGGAGAACCTGGAGCTGAGACAGTGGTGGGTCAATGAATAGCAAGATCACACCCCCACCAGGGCTGCTTAGTTATGTGTATTTCCTGCCCTCTGTTTAAACCTAAGCTCTAAGTCAGAGCCTGGAAGATTGACTTGGCCATTAGACTTCCTTTTTCCTCTTCCCAATGTGGTTAAATTGAATAAATCTTCTTTTCGGCTTTTCACTATGTCTCAATAAGGATAGAAAGAGTAAAAATCTTAGAGACATGAGAAGAGAAAAGAGCCCATCCCTTGGAATCTAGAAAAAGTCTCTTACCAGCAAAGAAGCAAGAATTGGACTGGTGAGACGGCTCAGCAAGTAATTGTTGGGGAATATTATTTTAAAGTGTGTTGATTTTGTTTATGCTACTTTTGACTCTGTGAAGCTGTGTTAACTTTGCCTGTCTAAAACACCCGATTGTCTACTAAAGAGCTGAACAGCCAATAGCAAGGCAGGAGCAAAGATAGGCAGGACTGGCAGGCAGAGAGGATAAATAGAAGGAGAAACAAGGAAGAAGAGGGGCAGCAAGAGAACAGGGGAGAAGGATGTCAGGTGCCAGTCACCCAACCACCCATGAAGAGTGAAAGTAAGATGTACAAAAGTAAGTAAAGGAGAAAGCCCAGAGCCAAAAATTAGTTGGGAAAATTTAAGAAAAGCTGGAAAGAAACAAGTCAGGTTAAGGCCGGGGCATTAATAATTAAGAATAAGCTTCTGTATGAAGCTTTGGTGAGTCAACAGTCCAGTGAGCTTAACACAGTAAATATACAAGCTGTGGAGCCTACAAACCAAGACCTACTTGGTGGAAAAAGAGAATCAACCTCTGCCAACATAGTGTGACAAGCATGCTCTCCAATAATGCATCCAAATAGATAAAGATAATACACAAAGAACCAAGAATTTCAGCATAGTAATTGTGAGGACAGGTGAACAGGGGATGGAAACTGGTTGGACAGTTTTAGGGCAGAGATCTTGAAAGAGAGAAATTCTAATTTTTGTCCTTGGGCAGAAGCCCAAAGTAGCCAGATTGACTCATCCATCTCCAAAATTATTTTAAGGTCTTAACTCTTGAGAGGGGAATGTTACAGAGATATCAGGGCTTAGTTGAGGCCCATTAAGGGGGACCTACTTCTTTCAGATTAAAAGAATGGTATCTACCTCATGCCCTATGTGAACCCGACTTTCGGATCTGTTACAGAGAAGAGAACATTTCATATTATTTTCTCCTCCATTAAGAGTTAACCTGGGAACTGAGCAGCTGTGGTGCAAGTCTTTAATCCCAGCACTCGGGAGACAGAGTCCATGAGTTTGAGGACAGCCTTGTCTAAAAGCAAGTTCCAGGACAGCCAGTGTTGTTACATGAGTAAGTGAGTAGAGTACTTGCCCCTGAGGCTTGAGAACCTGAGTTGATCCTCAGAGCACATATAAGGGTGTAGGGGACTCTGCTAGAATGCCTTGGAACCACATATAGTTTCATTCTCTCTCTCTCTCTCTCTCTCTCTCTCTCTCTCTCTCTCTCTCTCTCACACACACACACACACACACACACACACACACACACACACACATGCTAGCTTCTTGAACCTCCTTATTCTCCAGGGATAGGTGAGTGCGCTATCTGCCCATCCTGTAGCCCCACGATGCAGGACCATCCAGAAACGCAGACCCATGATGCAGTACAATCACATGCAACAGGGAGCCGAGTCAAAGCAGGAACTCAGTTTATTACTGTGAATGTCAGTTTATATATTAAGTGACATGGTGTGATGTGGGGGTACTTCCAGCCAATAAAAGGCAGCCAAACCCTCCCTCTGGCTAGAGGGGTGTCTACCTAGTTTTTGCTGTCTCACCCCTACTCTGTCCTACAGGCCTCAAAGTCTGGGCTCTGAACTCGAGCCAGGCTTTTTTCTGTCCTCAAGGTACAGGCCCTGAGATAATTTTGGCCCAACACACACACACACACACACACACACACACACACACACACACACTAACCTGTTTCAGAGGGGGAGGAGTTGGCATTTCAGCAGAGTTCTGCCATGTGTGGATGTAGATAATCGAGTAATAGTGAAAAAGCTTCTCTGTAGCCCTAAAAACTGGGACCATAAAATCCACAGAAATTTAAGGACTCCTGAAAACTGTAGTCAGTGCCCTATCAGTTTATCTAAACTGCATTCATCAATGCTAAAACTCCAAACCTCCGAAGTTCCAGTATAATAATAGCATAGAAAGAGGACAGAAGTCTGAAACGTCTTACATATTGTAAGTTGTTTAAGGGAAGTTACATCTGAAACCTGTTTATTCTTTACTATGAAGTCTGTGAACAAGGCAAACCTGTTAAAGTTTTTTAACAGGAAACTTAACTAATGAACTAATGACCTACCAAGGTGGTTATTGCCTTGGGGGATGGGGCAGAGCTATTAAACTGGTAAGTCTGTCAGTACCCTAGTCATCAAATACTGTCAGAACTGAGAAGGATAAATTTTACCTGAGTAAGCAGAAGTGAGACCGCTTTCTAGCTACCTAGGTATCTATCCTAGGTTTCTCTGTGGTCACTGGGGACAGAAGTCCCAAGGCACTTACCAATCTTTAGCTGCCAAGCCCAGAAGATCTGACAGACTTTCCTGTGGAGTAAGAATTTCGGAATACTGGTCTACCTTGTCTTGTCAATCAGTTCCCCATTGTCCTGTGCAACTAAACACTTAGTAGCAACTTTAGTCACTGAAGCTAGCTCACAGGGAGGGGACAATTTGGGCCCAGTCATAGCTTTCTTTCTCCAAATCTGGCAGCTAAAGCATGCAGCCTTTTCAGCAGTAGGGTCTTACCAATTCTGGGATGCAAACAATGACGGTGGCAATATCCTTTATTGTTTTAGGAGTCTCTAGAATCTCTGGAGCTAAAACTCCTAGGAATGTATGGTGTTTTGAATAAGAATAACCCTTATGAGCTCATAAGTTTGGATGTTTAGTTCTCTGGTTGATGGAACTGTTTAGGAAGGATTAGGATGTGTAGCCTTGTTGGAGAAGGTGTGTCACTGGGGGTAGGCGTAGAGGTTTCAAAAGTCCATGCCAGACCTTGTCTTACACTATATATACCTGTTGACTGTGGATCAGGATGTAAGCTCTCAGCTCCTGCTCCTGCACCATGCCGCTGCCAGCTGCCAGCTGCCATTATGCCCCACCATGATAGTCATAGGTTTATCCTCTGAAACAATAAGCAAGCCCCCAATTAAATGCTTTTTCTTATAAGTTACCTTGGTCATTGTATATCTTTACAGCAATACAACTGTAACTAAGACAGGAGGTAACCTACTACCAATACTGAGATCCCCAGTTAATCAACTCACGTCTTTTGGATCCTTCAACATTACAGGCACAGGCTAGCTATTGCAGACTTTCCCTAGTCATCATGGTGGGTATCACTTGTACTAACTATAAAGCCCCCAAGAAACCCACAGCCACCTGGCCTTTTCACCCTTTGTAAACTAATTCCTCAGGCTTGCTTTGTCAGGTGCATTCCAATGTCTCTTAACTGAGTCTCCAAATCTGCAAAAACACTCAAAGGTTGGTGTTATGCTATGCAGATGTAACAAAATGTTTATGCAGAGGAGCGGCCCAACTCTGATCATGAACAGTGGGACTATGGAAATAACCCTGGTAAAACCCTTCACCACTCTGTTCCAAGCAAGTGTCTGGTGATCACAGAAGTTCACAACAAAGGAAATACTGATGGCATACATAAGCAAGGTGTAACACAGCTTGAGATGCTATTACCCATTAACTTCCGTTGTTCCCTCCATAGGTCCATGTTGGGCACAGTATTATAGACAGGAGGCACTAGCTTAACTCTCCACGGTCCTCAGTCATCTCTGAGTCATTCCTCTTCTATACCCTGGTGCTCTTCCGAGGAGCCTCCCCATATTTCCCCACCCCTGCTAGCTTTCTGGGTCTGGTTCTTGCTGCTCATCCCTGCCTAATGCCAAGGTGGAGTAAGGATTCCCTCTCCCCAGCTGTATCCGCTGCTTCTCTGGGCTAGAGAGGCTCTGGGTTGGCACCTTGTACTGGCCTCAGGATGTGCAGCCTGTGGCTTCAGGGCTGATGGTTACATCTCTCTGTTTCTTTGCTTCTGCAGCACTCAGAGTGAGCCCATCTGCACCCATATCCCACGGCCTCACAAGGCATGTGTGGGAGATTCTCTTTGCTTGTAAAGCTTTCTCCTAATTCCAGCAATTCCAGTGCAGAATATTCTTTGGTTGCCATGGTCTCTTGTGCAGAATCCCCATCTGCATGAAGGCTTGTGGGTTTTCCCTTTCTTGGTAGCAAAAGGTCAGACTCTCGGGTATCTTTTGTTGCTTTTAGGTCACTCATCAATACTGGACTCTTCTCATGGGTTCTAGACTTTGGAGTCTCAGAAGGGACTCTGTATTACTGGTCTAATATGGGCCGACTTTTACTTTTGGCTCACCCAAACAATGGCAGCCTAATGCTTCCATTTCTCCTCTTTTAGCCAATTTACTTCTTAAGTTGGAGGCTAGTGCTGAAGACAACACTCTCATATTTCTTTTGCTACAATTCTTTCTTTATACCTGTTTGATTGGCACTAGGCTTGCCCCTGCATAGTCCTGGAAGTCCCATTTCTATCTCTCTATCTCTCCAAACCTCACCCTCCCAGAGAGTATCTGAACAAAGGGAAGGCACCAAAAAGCCCAGTTCCATATCCTTGGCCACTATTGCATCTTCTTCCATGAAGTTGTTAGCTGCCCAAGTCCCCACCTAAGTGCTCAGCTTTTGACCATACTTGGGCACAAACCCAGCTTGTGGTGGATGCACTATCATCCCATGCCTACAATCTATAAAACTTTTCTGCCCTGGCCTGGACATACACATTCTCTGGCCTGGATCTCTGGGACCAGAGATCCTGTTTGGGAGTGGCTTTGATTAACAGACCTGTTGTTAAACTTTTTCAGTTTGGCTTGATCTGGCTTGCTGTATTGGTAGAGAACCTTAGTATGGGGAGGGCAGAAAACCTATTAACACCCTCCTGGCTGAGCCTTGACCTCAGATCTCTTGTTATGCACTGCAGTGGCCAGGCTGCTCCAACAACTATTTATTGACACCTCCATTCCTGTGTTACACCCGAGCTTGGAATGTCTGCTCCGGACCTCCAGCAGTCCCCAAAGCACTTCTATACTTCCAGGGTGGACTCTGCCCATCAAATGAGCATGGAAGAAGGCACACCACCTGGAAGAAGACTGCCACCCCAGGGGTTCCCCCACAGACAGCCCCTGCCCAGGTGGCCTGACCTTAGTTACATACTCCTCTCTGCACTGTCTGTGTCTTTGCCACTGCCCCTCCAAACTCCCCTTTAAGAACAATCTACCATGCTCCCCCCCCCCCCACCTTCCATATTGCTTCAGGGACAACACTGTTGTTTAAATCAGGGACAAAACCATTGGTCTAGTCAGGGCCTCTCAAGGACTACACAGCCTTGCCACACCTCCCAGGCAATTCTCAGTCCCCACATTACAGACATTCTTAGTATCACAGCCCCGTTGTTTGAAAGTACCCAATTAGGGGCTGGAGAGATGACTCAGTAGTTAAGAGCACAGGCTGCTCTTCTAAAGGCCCCAGAGTGGATTCCAGTACCCACGTGGCAACTCACAACCATCTGTAACTCCAGTTCTAGGGGAATCTGACTCTCCTCACCTCTGAGGGTACCAAGTATGTACATGCAAGTCAAAACAAATGAACAAGCCTACCTATACATATAGATAAAGTAAACTAAATCAACTTATGTTACTAAATATGGGAAGCAAAGTACCTCCCACTCCCGAATCCCGCTGTGGATTCAAGTCCAGCTTCTTGATTCTTTTTTTTTGTTTGTTTGTTTTTTGGTTGTTGTTTATTTTTTGTGTTTTCAAGACAGGGTTTCTCTGTATAGCCCTGACTGTCCTGGAACTTACTTTTCAACCAGGCTGTCCTCAAATTCACAGAGATCCACCTGCCTCTGTCTCCTGAGTGCTGGGATTAAAGGCACACACCAGTGATTTGGGAAGTCTTTCTGTATATGTGTTGCTTTTATTGGTTAATGAATAAAGAAGCTGCTTGGGCCTATGACAGAGCAGAATAGAGATAAGCAGGAAAACTAAACTAAATGCTGGGAAAAAGAAGACGGAGTCAGAGAGACACCAGATGCCCAAAACCTTACCAGTAAACCATGAGCCTCATGGTAAAATACAAAATAATAGGAATGGGCTATTTTAAGATGTAAGAGTTAGTTAATAAGTCGAAGCTATTGGCCAAGTAGTGTTGCAATTAATATAGTTTCTGTATGATTATTTTGGGTCTGGGTGGCCGGGAGTGAATGAGTAGGCTGTAACTATACACCATCACCACCCAGCCAGCCTTTGGATATTAATCTGCTGAGTCTGTATGATGGCATAACAATGCATCTTGGAAAAGAAACTTCAGTGTTCCACTTCCCTGCTTGAAAAGCTTATTACAAAAATGTCCAAATATCTAGTCATACTAACGCTATGCAATCTGAGCAGTCCATTCTGCTAGCTGAAAGGTCTGTCTGTGTGAACTATAGAGAGGGCACTGTTTAGGGACTGCTGACTCCATTTTCTTTTTTTTTAAATTTATTTTTAAAAACTTATCTTTTCTCATTTTACATGCCAAATTCATTCCCACCTCCCTCTCTTCCACCTGCTCCCCCCACCTTCCCCTCCTGACACTCCCCATCCCACCTCTCATCCATTCCTCAGAGAGGGGAATGCTTCCCATGGGGAGTCAACAAAATCTAACACATTGCTCTGAGGTAGGCCCAAGGCCCTCCCCACTATATCTAGGTTGAGGAAGGTCTATCTCCAGAGAAAATGGGTTTCAAAAAGCCAGAACAAGCAGTAGGGATAAATTCTGGTCTTACTGCCAGTGGCCCCATAGTCTGCCCCAGACATACACAACTGTCACCCACATTCAGAGGGCCTACTTTGGTCCTATGCTGGTTCCTTCACTGTCAGGCCTGAGTTGGAAGGCTTCCATTAGCTCAGGTAAGCTGCTTCAGTGGATGTTCCCATCATGGTCTTGACCTCTTTGCTCATATTCTCACTCGTCCATCTCTTTGGCTGAATTTTGAGAGCTCAGCCCAATGCTCTGCTGTGGTTCTCTGCATCTGCTTCCATCAGTTTCTGGATGAAAGTTCTATGGTGACATTTACAACAGTTATCAATCTGACTACAGGGCAAGGCCAGTTCGGGCACCCTCTCTACTATTACTTACGGTTTTAGCTGGGGTCATCTTTGTGGATTTCTGGGAATTTCTCTAGTGCTAGGTTTCTTGCTAGCTCCATAATGGCTCCCTCAACTAAGATAGATCTTTCCTTTTTCTATGTCTCTGTTCTTACCCCATCCTGTTCCCTCTAGCTCTCTTCCCTCTCCCCTTCTCCTCCCCTTCTGCCTTTCCTTCTCCTCCCACCCCCATACTTCCAATTTTCTCAGGAGTTCTTGTCGACTTTCCCTTCCCAGGAGTTTCTCTTAGGTTTCTCCTTGTTATGTAGCTTCTCTGGGGCCATGGACTATAGGCTCCTTAACCTTTGCTTTATAGCTAGTATTCACCTATGAGTGGGTACATACCATGCTCATCTTTCTGGGTCTGGGTTACCTCACTCAGGATGTTTTTTTTCTAGTTCTATCCACTTGCATGCAAATTTCAAGATGTTATTGTTTTTTTATTTTTTGCACACAATTGCATAAATGTACCACATTTTCTTTATCCATTCTTCAGTTGAGGGGCATCTAGGTTGTTTCCAGGTTCTGGCTTTTTACAGATAATGCTGCTATGAAAATAATTGAATAAAAGTCCTTTTAGTATGGTTGAGCATCCTTTGGGTATATGCCCAAGAGTGGTATTGCCGTGTTTTGTGGTAGGTTGATTCTCAATTTTCTGAAAAACCACCATACTAATTTCTAGAGTGATTGTACAAGTTTGCATTCTCACCAGCAATGCAGGAGTATTCCCCTTACTCCATATCCTCTCCAGCATAAGCTACCATTGGTGTTTTTGATCTTAGCCATTCTGATAGGTGTAAGATGGTATCTCAGAGTCATTTTGATTTGCATTTCCCTGATGGCTAATGATTTAATTTTGGTATGTGGTACCTATCCAGAAAATTGTCCATTTCTTTTACATTTTCCAATTTTGTGGAGTACAGGTTTTTGTAGTATGACCTAATGATTCTCTGGTTTTCCTCAGCTTCTGTTGTTATGTTCCCCTTTTCATTTCTGATTTTTTTTTTAATTTGTTCTCTCTTTGCCTTTTGATTAGTTTGGATAAGGGTTTGTCTATCTTGTTGATTTTCTCAAAGAGTCAGATCTTTGTTTCATTGATTCTTTATATCGTTTTCTATGTTTCTATTTTATTGATCTCAGCCCTCAATTTGATTATTTTCTGTCATCTACTTACTCTTCCTGGGTGAGTCTGTTTCTTTTTTTTTCTTAAGTGTTCAAGTGTATTAGTAAGTTACTTGTGTGAAATTTCTCTACTTTCTTTATGTAGGCACTTAGTGCTATGAACTTTCCTCTTAGCACTCCTTTCAA
The DNA here is from genome assembly GCF_018167655.1 of Microtus oregoni. Taxonomy (NCBI): domain Eukaryota; kingdom Metazoa; phylum Chordata; class Mammalia; order Rodentia; family Cricetidae; genus Microtus; species Microtus oregoni. The sequence goes on along the minus strand of NW_024543830.1, from coordinate 1,336,952 downwards.
AGTGTTCCATATTTGACTATGTAGTCATTTTCATTGAATTCTCAGAAGTATTTAATTTCTTTTTTTATTTCTTCTTTGACCCAGGGGTGATTTAATTGAACACTGTTCAATTTCCATGAATTTTTAGGTTTTCTGCAATTAGTGATGTTAAATTCTAACTTTTAAACCATGGTAATCTGGTAAGATACATGGGGCTACTTCAATTTTTTTTGTTTTTTTTTAAATTTATTTATTTATTAAGGATTTCTGCCTCGTCCCCACAACCGCTTCCCATTTCCCTCCCCCTCCCCTGACCAAGTCCCCCCCCCATCTGCTCGAAGAGCAATCAGGGTTCCCTGACCTGTGGGAAGCCCAAGGACTGCCCACCTCTATCCAGGTCTCGTAAGGTGAGCATTCAAACTTCCTAGGCTCCCACAAAGCCAGTACGTGCAGTAGGATCAAAAACCCACTGCAATTGTTCTTGAATTCTCAGTATTCCTCATTGTCCGCTATGTTCAGCTAGTCCAGATTTATCCCATGCTTTTTCAGACCTAGGCCAGCTGGCCTTGGTGAGATCCCAATAGAACATCCCCATTGTCTTAGTGTGTGGGTGCACCCCTCGTGGTCCTGAGTTCCTTGCTCGTGCTCTCTCTCCTTCTGCTCCTGATTTGGACCTTGAGATTTCTGTCCGGTGCTCCCGTGTGGGTCTCTGTCTCTGTCTCCTTTCATCGCCTGACGAAGGTTAATATTCCTGAGGATGCCTATGTGTTTGTCTTTGGATTCACCTTATTTAGCTTCTCTAGGAACATGAATTATAGGCTCAATGTCCTTTATTTATGGCTAGAAACCAAATATGAGTGAATACATCCCATGTTCCTCTTTTTGGGTCTGGCTTACCTCACTCAGGATAGTGTTTTCTATTTCCATCCATTTGTATGCAAAATTCAAGAAGTCCTTGTTTTTTACTGCTGAGTAATACTCTAATATGTATATATTCCATACTTTCTTCATCCATTCTTCCGTTGAAGGGCATCTAGGTTGTTTCCAGGTTCTGGCTATTACAAACAATGCTGCTATGAACATAGTTGAGCATATACTTTTGTTGTATGATAGGGCCTCTCTTGGGTATATTCCCAAGAGTGGTATTGCTGGATCCAGGGGTAGGTTGATCCCGAATTTCCTGAGAAACTGAAACACTGCTTTCCAGAGTGGTTGCACAAGTTTGCATTCCCACCAGCAATGGGTGAGTGTACCCCTTTCTCCACAACCTCTCCAGCAAAGGCTATCATTGGTGTTTTTTATTTTCGCCATTCTGACAGGTGTAAGGTGGTATCTTAAAGTTGTCTTGATTTGCATTTCCCTGATCGCTAAGGAAGTTGAGCATGACCTTAAGTGTCTTTTGGCCATTTGAAGTTCTTCTGTTGAGAATTCTCTGTTCAGCTTATTGCCCCATTTTATAATTGGGTTGATTAGCCTTTTACGGTCTAGTTTCTTGAGTTCTTTATATATTTTGGAGATCAAACCTTTGTCAGTTGCAGGGTTGGTGAAGATCTTCTCCCAGTCAGTGGGTTGTCTTTTTGTCTTAGTGACAGTGTCCTTTGCTTTACAGAAGCTTCTCAGCCTCAGGAAGTCCCATTTATTCAATGATGCCCTTAGTGTCTGTGCTGCTGGGGTTATACATAGGAAGTGGGCTCCTGTGCCCATGTGCTGTAGAGTACTTCCCACTTTCTCTTCTATCAGGTTCAGTGTGTTCGGACTGATATTGAGGTCTTTAATCCATTTGGATTTGAGTTTTGTGCATGGTGATAGATATGGATCTATTTTCATTCTTCTACAGATTGACATCCAGTTTTGCCAGCACCATTTGTTGAAGATGCTCTCTTTTTTCCATTGTACACTTTTAGCTCCTTTATCGAAGATCAGGTGTTCATAGGTTTGTGGGTTAATATCCGGGTCTTCTATTCGATTCCATTGGTCGACTTCTCTGTTTTTATGCCAATACCAAGCTGTTTTCAATACTGTAGCTCTGTAATAGAGTTTGAAGTCAGGGATGGTAATGCCTCCAGACAATCCTTTATTGTATAAGATTGTTTTGGCTATCCTGGGTTTTTTGTTTTTCCATATAAAGTTGATTATTGTCTTCTCCAGATCTGTGAAGAATTTTGATGGGATTTTGATGGGGATTGCATTGAATCTATAGATTGCTTTTGGTAGAATTGCCATTTTTACTATGTTGATCCTCCCAATCCAAGAGCAAGGGAGGTCTTTCCATTTTCTGGTGTCTTCTTCAATTTCTTTCTTCAAAGACTTATAGTTCTTGTCAAGTAGATCTTTCACTTCCTTGGTCAGGGTTACCCCAAGGTATTTTATGCTATTTGTGGCTATCGTGAAAGGTGATGCTTCTCTGATTTCCCTCTCTGCTTCCTTATCCTTGGTGTATAGGAAGGCAACTGATTTTTTGGAGTTGATCTTGTATCCTGCCACATTACTAAAGCTGTTTATCAGCTGTAGGAGTTCTTTGGTAGAATTTTTGGGGTCGCTTATGTACACTATCATATCATCTGCAAATAACGAAAGTTTAACTTCTTCCTTTCCAATACGAATCCCCTTGATCTCCTTATGTTGTCTTATTGCTATTGCTAGAATTTCAAGCACTATATTGAAGAGGTATGGAGAGAGTGGACATCCTTGTCGTGTTCCTGATTTTAGTGGGATGGCTTTGAGTTTTTCTCCGTTTAATTTAATGTTAGCTGTTGGCTTGCTGTAAATAGCTTTTATTATATTTAGGTAGGACCCTTGTATCCCTATTCTCTCCAAGACCTTTATCATAAAGGGGTGTTGAATTTTGTCGAATGCTTTTTCAGCATCTAGTGAAATGATCATATGGTTTTTTTCTTTCAGTTTATTTATATGGTGGATTACATTGATAGATTTGCGTATGTTGAACCAGCCCTGCATCTCTGGGATGAAGCCTACTTGATCATAATGGATAATTTTTCTTATGTGTTCTTGGATTCGGTTTGCCAGTATTTTATTGAAAATTTTTGCGTCGATGTTCATGAGTGAGATCGGTCTGTAATTCTCTTTCTTGGTTGTGTCTTTTTGTGGTTTTGGTATCAGGGTAACTGTAGCTTCATAAAAGGAATTTGGCAATGACTCTTCTGATTCTATATTGTGAAATACATTAAGGAGTATAGGTATTAGTTCTTCTTGGAAGTTCTGGTAGAATTCTGCATTGAAACCATCTGGTCCTGGGCTTTTTTTCGAAGGGAGATTTTTGATAACCATTTCTAATTCTTCGCGAGAAACCGGTCTATTTAGATCATTCACCTGGTCTTGGTTTAGCTTTGGTATATGATACTTATTTAAAAAAATGTCCATTTCTTTTGTATTTTCCAGTTTTGTGGCATACAGGCTTTTGTAGTAAGATCTAATGATTCTCTGAATTTCCTCTGTGTCTGTGGTTATGTCCCCCTTTTCATTTGTGATCTTATTTATTTGCGTGTTCTCTCTCTGTCGTTTAATTAGTTTGGATAGGGGTTTGTCGATCTTGTTGATTTTCTCCAAGAACCAGCTTTTTGTTTCATTGATTCTTTGGACTGTTTTCTGGGTTTCTATTTTGTTGATTTCAGCCCTCAGTTTTATTATTTCCAGTCTTCTACTTCTCCTGGGCGCGTCTGCTTCTTTTTTTTCTAGAGCTTTCAGGTGTGTTTTTAAGTCCCCAATGTATGCATTCTCCGTTTTCTTTAAGTGGGCACTTAGTGCTATGAACTTTCCTCTTAGCACTGCTTTCATGTGTCCCATCGGTTTGAGTATGTTGTCCCTTTATTTCATTAAATTCAAGGAAGACTTTAATTTTTTTCTTGATTTCTTCCTTGACCCAGGTGTGGTTCAGTAGTTGACTGTTCAGTTTCCATGAGTTTGTCGGTTTTTTGGGGGCAGCGTGGTTGTTGCCTTCTAACTTTAATCCGTGATGATCTGATAAGACACAGGTGGACACTGATATTTTTTTGTATCTGTGGAGGTTTCCTTTGTTTCCGAGTATGTGGTCAATTTTCGATAAGGTTCCATGAGCTGCAGAGAAGAAGGTATATTCTTTCCTATTTGGGTGGAATGTTCTATAGATGTCTGTTAAGTCCATTTGCTTCATTACCTCCAATAATTCTCTTAATTCTCTATTAGGTTTCTGTCTGATTGACCTGTCCCTTGGAGAGAGAGGTGTGTTGAAGTCTCCTACTACTAGTGTGTGTGGTTTGATGTCTGCCTTGAGTTCTAGTAATATTTCTTTTACATAAGTAGGTGCTTTTATATTGGGGGCGTATATATTCAGGATTGAGACGTCCTCCTGATGAATTGTTCCTGTTATGAGTATAAAGTGACCGTCTCGGTCTCTTCTGATTGATTTTAGTTTGAAGTCAGTTTTGTTAGAAATTAGTATGGCCACACCTGCTTTTTTCTTAGGACCATTTGCTTGAAACACCTTTTCCCAACCCTTTACTCTGAGTAGGTGCCTGTCTTTGTGGTTGAGATGTGTTTCTTGCAAACAGCAGAATGTTGGATCCTGTTTTCGTATCCAATCTTTTAGCCTGTGCCTTTTTATAGGTGAATTGAGCCCATTAATATTAAGTGATATTAATGACCAGTGGTTGTTTACTCCGGTTATTCTTATTGCTTTTGGTAGTAGAGATTGTGTGTCTCCCTTCTTTGAGATGTGCTCGTGAAGGGTCATTAGATGCCTGGGTTATTGTAGGCAGTGTTGGCAGTGTTGGATTCCTTGGGTTGAGATTTTCCTGCTATTACTTTCTGTAGGGCTGGATTTGTGGCTACGTATTGTTTAAATTTGTTCTTATCCTGGAATGTCTTGTTTTCTCCATTGATAATGAACGATAGCTTGGCTGGGTATAGTAGTTTGGGTTTGCATCCATGGTCTCTTAGCTTCTGCAGAACCTCTATCCAGGACCTTCTGGCTTTCATAGTTTCCATCGAGAAGTCAGGTGTAAGTCTGATCGGTTTACCTTTATAAGTTACTTGCCCTTTTTCTTTTGCAGCTCTTAATATTCTTTCTTTAACCTGTATATTTTGTGTTTTGATTATTATATGGCGAGGAGATGTTTTTCTTTGATCCAGTCTGTTTGGTGTTCTGTATGCTTCTTGAATATTTAAATGAATATCTTTCTTTAAGTTGGGAAAGTTTTCTTCCATAATTTTGTTGAAAATATTTTCTGGGCCTTTGAGCTGTGACTCTTCTCCTTCTTCTATTCCTATTATTCTTAGGTTTGGTTTTTTTATTGTGTCCCATAGTTCCTGAATGTTTTGTGTTGAGAATTTGTTGGCTTTGCTGTTTTCTTTGATCTGTTCATTTATTTTCTCTATGGTGTCCTCAGCATCTGAGAGTCTTTCTTCTAGCTCTTATATTCTATTGATTATGCTTGTTTCTGTAGACTCTGCTCGTTGGCCTAGATTTTCCATATCCAGCTGGTCCTCAGTTTGTATTTTCTTCTTTGCCTTCATTTCAGTTTTCAATTCTTGAACTGTTTCCATTACCTGTTTGATGGTTTTTTCTTGGTTTCCCAGGGTATCATGTACGTATTTACTCATTTCTTCAAACTTTTTGTTATACTTCTCATCCATTTCTATAAGGGCATTTTTTACATGTTGTTTAAGGGACTCTATTATCTTCATAAAGTTGATTTTTTCCACTTCTTCTGTGTTAGGTTGTTCAAATACTTCTGTTGTAAGATCATTGGGTTCTGATGTTTTCATGTTGTTTTTCGGATTATTGGGTGAATTCTTGCCTTGGCGCCTGCCCATCTCCTCCTATTGATCCTATCCAATGGGTCCTTTAAAAACCGGATCAGTTTTCCCTGCTGGCCAAGGGCTCCGCTTACAAAATGCCCTCATTCTCTTTCGTGGTTCCTGCTGCAGGCCAAGAACCCTCTCACCCCTCCGAAGGATCTTCAGGACAGGACTAGGCTCCCCTTGTGCCAGTGACCTGGCCAACCAAAGGCCTACCTCTTTGATTCAATTGTAGTAGGGCGATCTGCTCTCCTTATTGCACGCCTGTCCCTGCTGCTTGGGTCTGCTGCTGCGCCGGTCCCCGAAAGCTTCTTCCTGTATGCGGTGTTGCTCCGCTGTGTCGCGCGCCGCTGCTCCGCCGCATCTGGCCGCGCCGCTCCGCCTCTGTGCATCTGGCCTCGCCGCCGCTCCACCTCTGTGCGTCTGGCCGCGCGCCGCTCCGCCTCTGTCTTCAATTTTTTTTTGTATCTGTTGAGGTTTGTGATCAGTTTTAGAGAAGGTTCCATGAGGTGCTGAGAAGGTATATTCTTTTTGTGTTTGAGTGGAGTGTTCTATAGATATCTGTTAAGTTCATTTGAGTCACAACATCTATTAGGTCTCTTATTTCTCTGTTAACTTTTTGTCTGATTGACTTGTTCTTTGGGGATTGTGGGGTGTTGAAGTCTCTTACTATTAGTGTGTGTGGTTTGATGTGCAATTTAAGCTTTAGTAATGTTTCTTTTACATATGTGGATGCTCTTGTATTTTGGGGCATAGGTGTTAAGGATTGAGACTTCATCTTGATGGATTTTTCCTGTTATGAGTATAAAGTGCCCTTCTCCATCTCTTCTGATTGATTCTAGTTTGATGATTATTTTCTTAGATATTAGGATAGCTACACTAGTTTGTTTCTTAGGTCCATTTGATTAGAAATTTTTTTTTCCCAACGGTCTGAGCGCTGGCTCAATGGCATGGAGCGCCGCCCGCAGAGCCCAAGGTCGCCAGTTCGAGTCCCAGGTAAGTGTGTACTGTGTGTGAATGCATCTGTCTGTCTGTGTGCCTATGTGAGAGACGTGTGCTTGCATAATTAATCGGGGAAAAAAAAGAAATTTTTTCCCAACCCTTTACTCTGAGACGGTATCTGTCTTTGTGGTTGAGGTGCGTTTCTTGCATATAGCAGAAGGATGGATCCTGTTTTTGTATCCATTCTCTTAGCCTGTGTCTTTTTATAGGTGAATTGAGTCCATTGATCTTAAGAGATATTAGTGACCAGTGATCGATAATTCCTGTTATCTTTTGGTGGTAGTGTTTGTGTTTCCTTTATTTGGGGTATGCTGGTGTGAGTTTATCTGTTGCCTGTGTTTTATTTGGGTGCAGTTAGCTTCCTTGAGTTGGAGTTTTCCTTCTAATATTTTCTGTAAGGCTAGGTTTGTGAATAGATATTTTTATTTTTATTTTATTTGTTTGTTTATTTATTTATGTATTTATTTATTTATTAAAGATTTCTGTCTCTTCCCCGCTACCGCCTTCCATTTTCTCCCCCCTCAATCAAGTCCCCCTCCCTCGTCAGCCCAAAGAGCAAACAGGGTTCCCTGTCCTGTGGTTAGTCCAAGGACCACCCACCTCCATCCAGGTCTAGTAAGGTGAGCATCCAAACAGCCTAGGCTCCCACAAAGCCAGTACGTGCAGTAGGATCAAAAACCCATTGCCATTGTTCTTGAGTTCTCAGTTGTCCTCATTGTCCACTATGTTCAGCGAGTCTGGTTTTATCCCAGGCTTTTTCAGACCCAGGCCAGCTGGCCTTGGTGAGTTCCCGACAGAACATCTGCATTGTCTCAGTGTGTGGGTGCACCCCTTGCGGTCCTGAGTTCCTTGCTCGTGCTCTCTCTCCTTCTGCTCCTGATTTGGACCTTGAGATTTCTGTCCGGTGCTCCAATGTGGGTCTCTGTCTCTGTCTCCTTTCATCGCCTGATGAAGGTTAATTGAATAGGTATTTTTAAAATTTAGTTTTGTCATGGAATATCTTGTTTTATCCATCGATGGTGACTGAAAGCTTTGTTGCATATAGTAGTCTGGGCTTTCATCCATGGTCTCTTAATGTCTGTAGCACATCTGTCCAGGATTTTCTGGCTTTCATGGTTTCCATTGAGAAGTCAAGTATAATTCTGATAGGTCTGTCTTTATATGTTACTTGGCCTTTTTCCTTTGTCTGTATGTTTTGATTATTATATGGTGTGGGGACTTTCTTTTTGTTTGTTTTGATCCAATCTATTTGGTGTTCTGTAAGCTTCGTAGGCATATTCTTCTTTAGGTTGGGAAAGTTTTCTTCTATGATTTTGTCAAATATATTTTCTGTGCCTTTGAGTTGGAGTTCTTCTTCTACACCTATTATTCTCAGGTTTGGTCTTTTCATGGTGTCCCAGATTTCCTGGATGTTTTGTGTTAAGAATTTATTCAATTTTTCATTTTCTTTTACCAATGAGTTTATTTCCTCTGTAGTATGTTCAACATTTGAGATTCTCTCTCCCATCTTTTGTATTCTGTTGGTTATGCTTGCATCAGTAGTTTGCGTTTGCTTACCTGGATTTTCCATTTTCAGAATTCCCTTGGTTTGTGTTTTCTTTATTGCCTCTATTTCAGTTTTCAAATCTTGAACTGTTTCTTTTACCTGTTTGATTGCTTTTTCTTTGTTTTCTTGAGTCTCTTTAAGAGATTTATTGATTTATTCCATCTTTTTTTGTCTTTTCCTCCAGTTCTTTAAGGAATTTTTAATTTTTTCTTTAACGGTTTCTATCTTTATAAAGTTATATTTAAGATCATTTTCTTCTGCTTCTTCTGGGTTTAGGATGATCAGGTCTTACTGTTGTATGACCACTGGTTTCTGGTGTTACCATGTTGCTTTTTAGATTGTTGAATGAATTTTTGCATTGGCGCCTACCCATCTCTTCCTCCAGCTGTTGCCGGCAGTGTCTTTGCCTCTTGGTCCACTCCTTATGGTTCCTGTCGTGTCTTAGGGAGATGCTCTTAGTCTCCTCTGTGCAGTTGCTATTTGTGTCTCAGGGAGCTGCTGAGGTCTCTCTAGGCTGCTTTCTTGATTCTCTCTGTGCAGTTGCAGACTGTGATTCAGAATTCCTCTGAGCAGGGGATGGGTGGGTTTAGGGATGAACTAGGTCTTGTAGCTTACAGCGTTTGATGGATGGGTGGGGATGTTGGAGCAGCCTATCTGCAGGAATCTTGCCTGCTGACTGGCTAGTGGATCTGAAGCAGGTGGGTGAGGGGCCTGGGGTTCTGCTCCAGTACTGAGGGCCTAGAGAATGGGGTACCCAGCTGGCTGGCTGATCACTCACATCTTGGTCCACTGTGTGCAGTTGCAGCCTGTCTCCATTTTCTTTTTAGTTAAACAGTGGTGGACTTTGAGCATGTCCTCAGCTAGAGATCAACTTTTTTTTTTTAAATTTACTCTTCCTCATTAATCTTGCGTATTACACATTGTAAATTGTTTCCAGTGTTCCAAGAATGAACTGACCATAAGATGTTTTATGGATGTTAACTGACTGACTGTTGGAGGGGGCTGCTTGTTGGTCCCAGGCTGCCCGGCTAGCTTAGACCCAAAATAATCACACAGAAACTATATTATTTAAATCACTGCTTCCCATTGGCTCTAGTTTCTTATTGGCTAACTCTTACATATTAATTTAACCCATCTCTATTAATCTGTGCATCACCATGAGGTTGTGGCCTACCAGTAAAGTTTTAGCACATCTGTCTCTGGTGGTGGCTCCATGGTTTCTCTCTGATTCTGCCCTTCTTTCTTCCAGCATTTAGTTCTGTCTTCCCCGCCTACCTAAGTTCTGCCCTGCTATAGGTCCAAAGCAGTTTCTTTGTTCATTAATGGTAATCACAGCATACAGAGGGAAATCCCACATCAACTGACCATAAGCCCATAACTGTACCTTTCCCATGACCATAACAAGAACTGCCAAATTCCATCTTTAATCACTTGCTCACTTGGTATAAAGAGACTGCTCTGCCTCTAGTCTGTCATTTTCAGTCTCCTTCTAGGGGAGACTGAAAATACGGCCCAGCCATTAGTAAATTTTTACTTTGCGACATATTGGTGTTGCTCCTGTTTTTGACACTGTGGCAACTCAGTGGTTAAGAGTAAGGGCTACTCTTCCAGAGGACCTGGGTTTGATTCTTAGCTCCTTCATTGGGTGGCTCACAATCACTTGCAACTCCAAGGGATCAGACACCCTCTGACACACACATGCGCACACACACTAAAATAAAAATAAATCTTAAAAAGAAATATGTTTGTAAATTAATACTGAATTTGCAAACTAGTTTCTTTAAAGAATTGATTTTGTTGGCTGTGTTCTTGTAAAACTTTTTAACTGTTGTCTGCTAGCAGTCTGTAGCGGTATTTGTTTTTGATGGTTGAGGGTTTTGGTTTCTTGTTCATTTGTTTTTAGACAGTGTCTCACTGTGCAACTCTGGCTGTCCTAGAACTGGATATGTAGACCAGGCTGGCCTAAAGCTCAGAGATCCTCCTACCTCTGCTTCTCCAATCCTGGGATTAAAGGAGCATGTCACCATACCCAGCTGGTGGCTGTGTTTTTGGAAAGCTTTATGAGGAAATGTTGTTCACTAATATTTTGCGTCAATGAAACTTCTAACAAAAGGACCTGAGTATTACTTTTCAGGTGCTTGGACTTCACCTGTAGGACAGACAAAAGGAAAATTCAAGAATCAACTCCAGGTAGGGTTGATTTAAGATACACTTCTTTGTTGGGCATTATGGTGCACACCTTTAATCCCACTACTTGGTAGGCAGAGGCAGGCAGATCTCTGTGAGTTTGGAGCTAGTCTGGTCTACACAGTGAGTTCTAGGACAGCTACATGCCTTAAAAAAAAAACGATCCACTTCTTCTATAACTCTTCATTACTTAAAATTGGCTATAAATGGTTTTATTGGCAGGAGATCCTTGGTGCATATATCACTGTACCAGATCTTTTCTTTTTTGACACCAAACAGTCCACAAACCATGACACAAAGACTTAGTATTCATTTTGAATGCACAGCCTAGCTTAGGTAGTTTCTCGCTAGCTCTTTTAGCTTAAATTAACCCATTTCTCTTTATCTACCTTTCGCCTTGGGGCTTATTACCTTTCTTTTTCTGTATATCTCACTTTCACTGCTCCACTGTTTGTCTGTCTGTCTGGCATTTGCCTGACTTCTTGCCCTTGGCATGTCCCTCATTATTCTTCTCCTATTCTTCCCTTTCTTTCTCCCGAGCCTAGATTTCTCCTATTTATTATAAATAGGAGGTTCCATATTTATAAATCTCAGAAGGGAGTGACTTCATGTAGAGATCCGGCTGTCCCTAGTTCTCTGGTGGGAGGCAGGAGGAGAGGGAGTCTTGTATTAGCAGGCAGGACACCAAGGAGAATCTAAGGAGTGGCACATCTGACAGGCACCCATTATATGGGTGGCCTGCTCAAATCCCAGAGACTAGCAATCTGAGGTCTATAAACTTTCTTGGGGAAGGGAGAATGATGTCTGCTATTCTTCCCAAGTCTGGACACCTGGGGAATCTGTTAGGTTGGAGATTCACAGTAGAAGGGCTGCCATCTTCCCTGTGGCAGCAGAAGAAAGAGGCTACACATGGTAGAGATAGCCTGCAGTCCCAAACTTACCAAAACAAATTGTCCTTTGAATTATTTCTTTTAATCATGGTGAAAAAATTAACACAGTGGTCTCAAATACATATCAAATACAACTGGAAGACAAGATTGCCAAGGTTCCGTGGCTCCTGCGAAATCTGCTCTAAAGTAAGGAAACAATTTCCCCATGAACAGCAGCTGACACTTCCCATGGCTGAGCTTGATCATGTGCCACAGTTTACTTTGTGAGAATGGAGGCTGGGGAGAGACATGGCTAGGAGAGAAAAGGAGATCCAGAGAAAGGAGTGAATGTTCCTCAGCATTCTTTCAGCTAGGAGGTTCTACAAGGCTGTCCAATGAAGCCAAAGGACAGGCATGAAAAACCAGCACTGTTTCAACTTCCACCTGTAACTAGATAACAGACAGCGATGGCACATTGTTCTTTCAGCTTCCCATTTAATATGCCAAGTCCAAGAAATACAAGTTGTCATAACACTCTCTCAGAAGCTTCAGAATTGGCTGAAAGGGTGAATGGAAATAAATGATGGCTGTTGCTCAAAGGTAAGTGGATTACAAAGCCGTAGCCCACCACTTCCCAGGCACTACCTCAAACCCTTGGAGTTTCCATGGAGAAGCAGCTGCCAATTTCAACCCCATGGGCTACAGGTGGCTACCAGAACTTCTCCTAGGACCCGAGTCCCTTCTGTGGCTTGGCCACCCCAGGTTCAGCTGGCGCTGGCTCTAGCTCTGGAACATCCAGCTGATCTTAGGCTGTGGAAGACTGGTGGGGTACCACATGGCTACCTGACCTGGGGGATGAAGACCATATGAGAAGATAAAGAAGGCAGAAAAGTTTGGGATTAGGAGATCTTGTACAAGTGGATGGCTCATGGACAACAGGTTTAGTAAGTAAAGAATTTACATACAGTTTGTGGGGAAAAGAGGAGACAGTCAACATAAAGCCATCAGACAATGGGATGAAGTCAGCAGGAACTAAACAGGAAATGTTACACAGAGGGAATACAGGGCATCTCAAGAGCTGTACAAATCAAGCACACACCAGCTTTGGGACTGATAACCATAGCATATTAAGGTGGGATGAGTTGTGTCCCTACCTGTGGGGTTACATGGGTCCTGATCTGTGAAGGAACGTAGCTCCTTTTCTAAACCAGGAACATGCTTGGCAGAGCCAGTTTTAGCCTAGGGCCAGAGCCTTGGGAGCTTTCCCCTGAGGCCCTGGTGTATGGAAAAGAAACACAGTTCCCTCTCTAAAACCAGGAATGTGCTTGGCAGAGCCAAAAATGTCTTAGGACCAGGCAGGTGGCTATGGGGAAAGGAGAGTCACTGTTTTAAACGAGTGTGGCTCCTGATAGGTTGATCTGCTCCAGTGGATATGACCTCACCCATGAGTACATGGGCAACAAAAACTGGGCTCAGTGGGTTATTTTTAAAAAAGAGACAGTAAACAAAGATGGGAGGCAACAGGGTGGATCTGCAAGAGTCTGGGAGAGGAATGGGGGAGAAAATGTCCAATATGTTGTACACATGTATAAAATTATCAAAGAATAAAAATTAATTATGAAAAAATTATTTAAAAAATTAATTAAAAAAAGAAGCAAAATACAGGAGGCAAGAAAGAGCAAGTATGGCTCTTCAGGAGGAGCTTGATTTCCAGTTCCAGAGGATCTGACACCTTCTTCTGTCCTCTTCTGGAGGAGCTTGATTTCCAGTTCCAGAGGGTCTGACACCTTCTTCTGTCCTCTTCAGGCACCCATATGCATGATACACACTCACACACCCAGACACTTACGTATAAATAAATCTTTTTTAAAGACAGGGTTTTACTATATAGACTACACTATAGATCACTCTATAGATCAGCATGGAGCTTATAGAGGTTCACCTGTCTCTGACTGCTAATGCTAGGATTAAAGGTGTGTATTACCTCACCTGGTCAAAAGTAAGTCTTTAAAGTAAATGCACAAAGCAGCAGCAAAATACCATGGTTAACCATGAGGTGGTGACAAGTAAGCCCTGGCATTTGGAGGCAGAAGCAAGTGGACCTCTGAGTTCTAGGCCAGCCTGGTCTACTTAAAAACCTCCAGGTCTCATCTCAAAAAACAAAATAAAAACAATAAATGATGACTAGAAGCCAGGTGGTGGTGGTGGTGCACGTCTTTAATTCCAGCACTTGGGAGGCAGAGGCAGGTGGATCTCTGTGAGTTCGAGGCCAGTCTGGTCTACAAGAGTTAGTTCTAGGACAGCCAGGGCTGTTACACAGAGATACCCTATCTTGGAAAACCAAATAAATAAATAAAAAAAAAATAAAAAAAATGATGACTGGAGAGATGGGTCAGCAGATAAAGGTGCTTGCCCCTAACTCTGATGACCTGAGTTCAATCGTGGGGACCCACACATTAGAAGGAGAGAACCAGCTCCCTCATACTGCCCTCACGCTGCCCTCACACTGCCCTCACGCTGCCCTCACGCTGCCCTCACACTGCCCTCACGCTGCCCTCACGCTGCCCTCACACTGCCCTCAATCTGCCCTCACACTGCCCTCTGAACTCCACACATACACTTTCATGGCACATACATGCCCCCCAATATATACAAATAAACGTAAAAACGAGAAGTAAATATGTTTTCTAGCACATTAATCTCCCAATTTATTTGAGCACCTACACACACACACACATACACACACACACACACACACAGATAGATAAAGAGAGAGAGAGAGGGAGAGAGAGAGAAAGGGAGAGAGAAAAATAAATAAATAAACCCTTTCAATCCTTTCAAAGGGAAATTTGGAATCAGGGACCACAGAAAGAATATGATGGAGAGATATAATGGGAAACCATGCTGTGTCTAAAAATCAGGGAATGCTGGAGGCTTTCTTGGTAGAAGCCAGGAGATGTGAAATAGCTCCCGCCCACAACCTTCAGAAGGAGCAAGGTTTGGTTAACACTTTAACTTTAGACGTCTGGCCTCTGGGACTATGACAGTGAAGTCTGTGTTGGTTTAAACACCTAGCTTCTAGTCCCAGGAAGCTCACAGCCTTCTCCCAGTGACGACAGCACAGTGATGTACGATACAATAGCACAGGTTGAGGAAAAATGAACAACGGTTTAATCTCTAGGACCCTAGACAACAGAGGTGTGGATCCATTCCCATAGGAATGAGCTGTGTTCCCTAAGATGGCTGGAAAGACGTTTGTTCACAAACAACAAACCTCTCTGTAACACGCAGTCTGTGCTCGTGTACACACACACTCCACACACACCACTCCATTTCCATGTTTGCAGTGAGTTTCAATGCAATCCTTTGCTCCAGTCTGCAGTGGAGCAGGTACTGGGCTTGTCAGCTTTGACGTCTGTTCATATTTCAGGACATTTGTCCTAGGGACACATGAGTGCTGAGACTCTTCCAGGGAGTGCTTCTTATGACAAGTCTGAAAGGCAGACAGCGAGTTCCTGCAGCCCTGTATTTTAGAGGCTGTTCTGAAGGGTCCGTGAGAGCAGGCTTTCCACTGGGGGTTCAGCAGCTGGGACACGAGTGGAGACCGGTGCTGCTTGGGTGGGGGGGACTTCATGCAGCACAGTGTGGAGTTCAACAGAAGTTCTTTATGTCAAACGTTTGTCAGGATCCAGTTTTATAAATAAAGCTAAACCAACAAAACAATAGATGATTGTAAGTCAACTCTTTTCCATTAGATGAGGCCAAGCAGGAAGACAGTAGGAAGGGATTGCTCATATCTTTATCTTTCTACTCTCGTTTCTCAGAAAACTTAACTAACTTTTGACTGGGGGTAGTAGTGCACACACTTAATACTAGCACATGGGAGGGAGGCAGAGATAGGTGGATCTCCGTGAGTACAAGGCCAGTCTGGTCTCTATAGTGAGTTCCATGCCAGTCAGACGCTGTCTCAAAAGTAAACAAATCAATTTTTGACTGTCAAAGTCATTACCTTCCTTCCCCTTTACCAGGTCCTCCATTACTTCATGATTCATTAATACTTCTATCAAGAGGAAGCCTGGGAGATGACAATTAACTGAGCCAACTGATATGGAAGGTTTTGTGAGCGTGCTAATAAGCTTTAACTGTCAACCTGACAGCCCTGATACCCGAGAAGGGTGTCTCAATTAAGGGCTCACCCATATCAGATTGGTCCATGGGAGCAGACAGTTCTGGGCTGCCTAAGGCAGCTAGGCAGGAGCCTGCTTACTGAAGCAGTGTCCTCTATGGCTTCCCTCAATGGTAGATTGTGGCCTGAAGAGTAAGCTGAAGTAAACTTTTCCTTTCTCTAGACTGCATTTGCTCATGGCGTTTTATCATAGCACCAGAAGCAATCTGGAAAAGAAAGACTTGGAATGGTCTGCAAACTGACTGTGGATTCAGACCATTATGCCATCCTCCTCTCCTTACCCATCGTTCTCGTGAAAAGCTGACACTTTGGGGAAGTGAACTTTTTAAACAGAGTATGAAAAGCATTACTCATAAAGGAAAAAAAAATCTACTAACCGGAATACACTAACATTACAAACTTCTGTTCATAAAGAGATGCTTTAGAGCAAATAAAACCATCTTACACACTGGAGGATGTATGGAGTGTCTACCTATCCAACATAGGCTTAACCAAAAGTAACTATAGAACTCCTGGAAATTGGTGAAAACAAGAAAAAAGAGAATATGAGCCAACAGGAATTTCACACAATGGGAAAGAAATATGGTCATGAACATATGAAGAGATATTCAACTTTATAGGTTACCTGGTAAATGTAAATCTAAATGACACTGAGATTCCATTTTAGCCAGGCATGGTGAAGCAGACCTTTAATGCTAGCAGTTGGGAGGCAGAGGCAGGTGGATTTCTGTGAGTTTGAGGCCAGCCTGGTCTACAGAGTGAGACCTTGTCTCAAAAAGGAATAAAAAGATGTATTTTAAAAGCTTTTTGGTAAATATTGGGAAATGTCAACTGCTAGAGAAGACAGGGATCAAAAGAACGTCATATATTTGGGGACAGCTTTTGACGACAAGGGGGGCTCCCGTGCAAAGCAGAGCATTTATACATCCAGAAACTCTGCTTTTAGGCAGATGCCAAGCTCCTGCCACGCAGAGGGCACAGACAAGAACACGCCCAGCAGGGGCAGAGCCCATTATTAGACGAGCCAAGTCACTGTGGTGGGATGGCTAATGGGGCATTACTTGGAAGTGAAAGAAGGGACCGCACAGCTCAGACTGGGGCTGAATCTCAGCAATGTACAGTTAAATAAAAACCAAACCCAGAGAAGCCACACATCATAATCTCTTTCTACAAAGTTAACAATGAACAGCTGATGAACATACCCCTTAGATGTGCGTTATTCTTTCTTTTTTGAGGGAGAGTCTTACCATATAGCTCATGTTGGCTTTAATCTCATAATCCTCCTGCCTCAGACTCCCGAATGCCGGATTATGAACCAATTTTTCTTTCTTTCTTCCTTCCTTCCTTCCTTCCTTTCTTTTTTGAGACAGGGTTTGTCTGTGTAGCCCTGGCTGTATTAGAACTAGGCTGGCCTCAAACTCAGAGATCTGCCTTCCTCTAACTCCTGATTACTGGGGCTAAAGGTGTGCACCCCCACACCTGGTATACTCAATCATTCTTAAGGAAATTTTAAAAATAAAATCTAGAAGCTAGAAAATAATACAAGCTACTAAATTCAAGATCAGAGTTTTCATTAAACAGGAAGAAAAGATGGGGTATGTAGAGATAAAATACGATTGAGTCTGATTCCTATTTGGTGGTAGGCCCTAGGGTATTATTTACTATTAAATTTAGTAGATGAATAAATAAAAGATGAACAGCTATATTCCAGTGGGGACCGTGTCATAACTCAAGAACTATGATTAGCATAAACAAGTGCACTAAAGGTAAAGGGAAATGTACCTAGAGCTGGAGACATTTCTAGGTGGGATTTCTGGCTTGCTGCCTACGGAGAGCTCAGCAGGAAGGAGCCTGCATCTCTAAGTCAGCAGAAATAGGCTGTGGTTTCTTTTCTCATCATAACTAAAAATTCAGTTTTATACCAAATATTGAATTTTTTTTTTGATAAATCGGGCTTCTTTTAAGTATTGGGATCCATTAAGTTCAACTCCCTTCCTGGTAATCATTTCTCATGTCTTACTCTCAGGATATGCACAGGGCCTACAGTAAACTGCCCACCTGGTCCCCTTTCCAGAATAGTCTCTGTGCCCTTCCAAGAGCTGTCTATGTACGTGCAAAGAATTGTAGACATTTGCCTTTCCTCCCATTTCAGAGTCTTTACTCTGGAGTAATTTCAAGTTTATAGAAAAACTGTGAAATTGGCACAAATGTATATCTCTCTCTAAACTATTAGAGAATAATTTAGCAACGTGTGCATAAAATGACTTTTCAAAAGTTATTACACTATTTGGGAGAACAACAGACTGGGAAAACCCACATGTCCAGTGCAAGCTCAGGATTTAATTACGACTTTCTCCCTCTCTGTGACTGTGTGTCAGAGTGAGCCTGCGCCCACCACTGCTGCCATGCTCCAGGCACACCTTCCTTGGGTCTTGGCATCCTGTGACGGGCTGCTCCCTGTGATATATCCTCCTTGTCCTGTCCAGGCTCTGACACTGCTGGCCACGGTTGCTGCTCGTCTCCCTGTCCCTGGGCTTACCTCATCTAAGTCTACATAATGGCTCTTACAATAAACACAGGGAGGGAGAGGAGGAAGGAGGCAAGGGCAAGTGAAGGGGAGGAATGGGGAGAAATGGAAGGACTTCTGCCTTTCTCTCTACGCCAGTGATACTGACTTAGATCTCTGCCATGCCCTCTCTGGCTCTCACCCAGGATATGTTAGTGAACTTGCTTCACAGCATAAGTTGGGGAAGAGCTGTAGTTCTTTAGCCAGTTTTCCGCGGAAGTGGGTCAATGCTCTGCGTATTCTTTTGCAGTTGCAAGTGAGGGATGCACAGTCCTAAAGCGTAGCAACCTCCTATGTTACGTATGAGATACAGTCCTGGAGTCGGATCAAATGTTCTCTCACCTCCAGTTGTAACAGATATTGGCAAATAGTCCTTCACTAGCAGCATGTAAGAATGCCTTTAGCTACGGGGCTGGGGATGTAGCTCAGTGACAGAGTGCTTGCCTTGTGTGTACAAAGCCATGGGGTTTGATCCAGCACTGAACCTCTCCTCCTCAAACAAAAACAAAACTAAAAACAAAACCCAACCAACCTAAGCCAGGTGTGGCGGGTGGTTCAAGCCACACTCAGAACTCAGGAAGTGGAGGGGGCAGGATCAGGAGTTCAGGGTTATCCGTTGTGACAATTTCAAAGCCATCCCAGGCTACCCTTGTCTCAAACACTCAACTCCTAAACACTGAACTTGTTTTGTGTGTTCTGAAATGAAAGCAGAGGTAACCCCAAGCCAGGCCAACCTCCCAGCCTAGAGACAGTGCAGTTTCTCACCTGTTGCCTGTGTGTATAACGTCTTCTCATCAACACTCTGAACAGTACAGGAAATAAAAAGTTTCCTTCCTTCAGTCTTACTAAGTTGGCTGGTTACCACCACAACAGAACAAAGGGGAATAGGTCTGCAGAAGGGAGAAAAAAAAAAAACCATTTTTTTTTTTTTGTTAAATCTGTGTAACACTGGCTGACCACCAGGTGCACAACAGGGTGGATACACACTGATGCTAGAGAGTGCTGGCTGTCTCAGCTGGAACATCCCTTAAGGGCTCTGACACCAACAGTGTCTCCGTCCCTCCTGCTTCCTTTCTCCCACACTCCTGCCTGCAGGGCATTCTAGGGCATAAGCTCCCAGACTGCCCTTCTGGGCTCCAGTCCACAGGCCAGGATTCCAGCTGTTCGGGCAGACTTTCCATCCGGAGATCCAGAGCCTAGTCTGATGCTAGTGGCAGAAAGCGGTGAGAACAGTCCTTGCCAGTGTCTGTTATCCTCAGAATTTCTTGGGCCAGTTAGATGACTCAGTAGGTAAAAGAATCTTGTAGCCAAGCCTGAGTTCAGTCCCTGAAAGTTGGCCTCTGACCTCCACATGCATGCTATGTGTACCCCACCCTAGACATAATAAATACATACATATAATTAAAATTTTTCTTATTGACTTTTTTTTAGAGTACTTGCCAGCAACAACCTTATTATTCTAAGCCAGTGTTCTGTAGCTGAGCTGTCCAATGTGGTAGTCACATGTGGCTACTGACCACTTGAAATGTGGCTAGTATAAATGAGAAACTGAATCTTACAATTTATTTCATTTTAATTAACTTATATTTAGACTTCGATAGCTATATGTGACAGTGGCTAATCTTTTGGGGAATCCTGGAGGTCGAGCACCACAATGAGAAAGAACTTTCTTTGAAGGTCAGAGTTCTGTTGGTTGATGTAAAACATAGAACATGGAAATGTCCTCTGTTCTACAGCACCACCATGTGGATGACACAGGAAGTTGTCACTGTGATTGCCCCCGGCCCAAACTTCCCTCCCATCACCTTTTAACAGGCCATTCCACTAGCTCTCCTGACCCCGCTGATGGAGATGCCAGGCGTTGCTCTTCTATTGGTGTCTATTCAACATCTGCCAAGGTCCTGGGGACATCTGGTGTTCTTACCTGTCCAGCATCTCTTTCTATTTTTTAAAATTTCTTTTTAAGATCTTAAATTATGCTTGTTTAATTGTGTGATAGTATGTGCAGGTGAGTGCAGTTCACCAATGAGGCCAGAAGAGGATACTAGATCCCCCCGGACATGGTTACAGATAGTAACTACCTAATGCGGGTGCTGGGAACTGAACTCAGATCCTGTGCCATAGCAGTAAGTGCTCTCAACCTCTGACCCACCTACCCAGTCCCCCTTTAAAATGTCTATTTATTTATCTACTTATTGTGTGTGTGTGTATGTGTGTGTAAGTGTGTGTGTGTAAATATGTAAGGGCAGACATTGATGTTTCATGAGGATTGCTTGCTTGCAAGGGAGGTCAGAGGACAACTTTTGGAAGTTGTTTCTTTCCTGCCTTGCTAGGGTAGGATCTCCAGGCTGGTTGGCCTGTGCACTGCCCAGTGAGCCTATCTCTGCCTCCTCCTTTAATGGAGAAGTTCTGGAATGACGGACTCCTGCCATGCCCACCTGTTTTCTCTGTACCTACTACTACTTTTTTTTGGGGGTACAGTTGATTTTTGCTGATCTCAGTTTTCTTCTGATTGTTTTTGTCTCATGTATTTTCCTTTCTTTAAAACTTTTCTGTGTCAGGCTAGGCACAGAGGTGCACAATTTTGATCCCAGCACTCAGGAGGCAGAGGTTGGAGGATCTTTGTGAGTTTGAGGGCAGCCTGGTTTATGTATGGTGTTCTAGGCCAGCCTGATTTATGTATGGTATTCTGGGCCAGCCTGATTTATGCATGGTGTTCTAGGCCAGCCTGATTTATGTATGGTGTTCTAGGCCAGCCTGATTTATGCATGGTGTTCTAGGCCAGCCTGGTTTATGTATGGTGTTCTGGGCCAGCCTGATTTATGCATGTGTTCTAGGCCAGCCTGGTTTATGTATGGTGTTCTGGGCCAGTCTGGTTTATGTATGGTGTTCTGGGCCAGCCTGATTTATGTATGGTGTTCTGGGCCAGCCTGACTTATGTATGGTATTCTAGGCCAGCCTGGTTTATGTATGGTGTTCTAGGCCAGTCTGGTTTATGTATGGTGTTCTGGGCCAGTCTGGTTTATGTATGGTATTCTAGGCCAGCCTGGGCTATTTACAAACAGACCCTGTCTCAAAAAACAAACAAACAAACAAACAACAACTTAAAAAACTTTTTTTTTGCTGGGCGGTGGTGGCGCACGCCTTTAATCCCAGAACTTGGGAGGCAGAGGCAGGAGTATCTCTGTGAGTTTGAGGCCAGCCTGGTCTACAAAGGGAGTTCCAGGACAGGCTCCAAAGCTACAGAGAAACCCTGTCTCGAAAAACCAAAAAAAAAAAAAAAAAACAAAAAAAAAAACAAAAAAACCCCCAAAACCCCCCTTTTTTTTCTGTATCGTTTTTAAATGTTTCATATGCTTCTCAGCTTTTTACATTAATTTCAATCTTATAACCTGTGTTTGGACTGATGTTTGGTCAGTCAGTGCACTGACTTATTTCTGGTACTATCTTACTTTGCTTTTTCTTTGATTCACATCTTTTTTCTTGTTTTAAAAATTGAGTTATTTTCCTATTTGTTTGTACTTTTCTATTGCTTTTTGTATTAATTATCACTCACTTTAATTTTTGTCCTACTGAAAAATACAAGGCATTGCTTGCCTTCTCCCCAGCTCTGTCTTGTTTCAGTGTTTCAGCTTCTTGCTGCTCTCCAGATGTAGACCTAGCCTTGCTGGTGAGCCCCATGTCCGGCACACGGACCATGTGTTTTCATAACCTCTCTCAATTTTTGGCTCAATGAAAACAACTTGACTTTGCCCTCTGAACTTTGGCATGCTGGACGCACAGTTCCTAGCTGGCCTAGTATGCTGCTGAGCCTCTTCTGTTGCTGTAGGTTTATTGCTAAGGTAATGGCGCCCTCTTGCGTCCTAGTATGCTGCTGAGCCTCTTCTGCTGCTGTAGGTTTATTGCTAAGGTAATGGCGCCCTCTTGCTTCCGGAAACAGCTCTCCTACGTGTGCTCTTCTGTGTCTGGTGCTTTTTAGAACTGTATAGCTAACTTCTCTATAATAATATAATGCCTTACTGTCATTTATCCTGATTGATATTTATTGTATTTTTTAAACCAATTTTTTCTACTGTTTCTTATTAGAGTTTTGATCTGTTCCCATTATATCTCAACTCCTGTTCTCTCTATACTGGATTCAAAACATCTCTCCCTCCCCTTACTCTTAAAATGATTCCAAACCACCACTAAACATATTAAATTGCCAGCTCTGAACACATCAGTAGTCCTAACAGCCTTCTAGAAAAACTGTTCTCATCTCTTATTGGATGAGCCATCTGAGGGTCAAAGAGTAGCCAATGCTGTATCAAATTGAATCCATGTCAATCTGACTGGATTCTGCTTCTCCTTTTTATTTACACTTGGTGTATCTGCAATTGGTTTAACTGCAGTGGACATGTTAATAAAATTGTGGGATATACTTGATGTCTCATTGACAGTGGAGTGGGTGAGTATCGCTGACCACCACCACTGAGCACACCAGCTCCGTGTGGAATCTGGAACAAATCTCAACAGAGGAGGACTGTCTGTAGTGAGGAGAGATTTGAGGCTTCACTGGGCTGTGAGATGATAAAGGACATGCGTGGATTTTCAGAGCAAACACAGGCAGGATTTAATTGTACATTTTAGAGGAGCAAGCTTGATGAGTGTGAGGCCAACTGCTACTCGCTGATCTAAACTGCTGAAAGGTAGAGAAAGAACAAATGTGACCTAAACTCCCAGGGGACAAAAGAACAGCTAGGGATGCCCCCACCCATTCCTGTTTCTCTCAAAGAGAAGGAACTGTGGTGGACAAGCATTAAAGAGCGACTTCCCAGGCGCTAAGGATTCACTGGCATAGCCTTCGTGTGGCGGTTAGAGATGGACATGCCACAGGTGATGCACCTTTATCAGGAAAATGGACAGAAAGCTTGGGCTGTGGTTTTGACTTTCTTTTTCCTTCTTTTCTTGGGGGGGGGGGGAGAGAGTGGTTTGAGACACAGTTTATCTGTATGTTCTGGTGGCCTTGAACTCACTCTGAGACCAGGCTGGTCTCAAACTCAGAGACCTCTGCCTCTGCTCTCTGAGCTCCAGGATTAAAGGTGTGTGCCATCTCTGCCCGGCCTGGCTTTCTAAACAGATTCAAAGAAAAGGTTTTGAGCTCCACGGGCATTGTGACTGCAGGTTCATTTCCTTAGTTCTATGTTTCTGGCCACTTTCAGTTGCATTAACTAAGCCCCTTTGCTCTTTAAATAATTCTGCCTTCACATCAAAGTTATATTGAATTCCACAGTAAATTTAATTAATAATCTTTACTTTCTTTTTCCTTTCATTTCCTTGAGCATCTCACATGGTTGTGTGCATCTGGTTATCCCATGAGGACAGCTAAAGTCTTTGAGTGTCTCACATGGTTGTGTGCATCTGGTTATCCCATGAGGACAGTCTTTGAGGATCTAAGTTTGTTGTTGCTTTTGCTGATAATCTTTAAAACTTTTAAAAAAAAGTACTTTCATCATTTATTTCTGTTTATATGTCTATACAGGTGTATACCATGTATGTAAAGGTGCCTGTGGAGGCCATGGGTGTAACTGCTGAACTGTCTCTCCAGCCCGATACTCACTCTTATGTATGTATTACGTACATATGTATGTATGTATGTACGTATGTATTTGATGTAGAATCTGCTTATGCTGAAGAATATCCTTGAGTATTTATTTTCTGCCACATAGAATCGGGAACTCCAGGCGAGCTTCTGGCCTGATATGTTATGAAGAGGTTATAGGCTCAGACACCTCCCCTTTCAGTACCATCAGTTTTTAACTGTTTTGCCCTCAATGTATTTAGAGACAACGAAATAGTTCAGATAGATTGGCTGGCTGGAAACTGAGATGGCTAAGGTGAGGTTTTGCTTCTTAAAAGTGAAAAAGCTGCAACCCTCATAAAGTTCCAGCGTCATTGTTTTGTTTTTTCCTTGTAGAATTAAAAAGGCAATTCTGAGACGTGTGTGGGAACAGAACCAGACCCATTAGTGCAATCTTGAGAAAGAAGAAAGCTGAGTCAAATATTACTTGATCTCAGGATACCTTACAAGGCCAGATAATTAAAACACAGTCCTGGCATATAAGTCAAAGGAACAGAACACTGGGTTCAGACACAAACCTACTCACATACAGTCTATGTTCTTGTGTGGTGAGCATATCTGAGTGTGAGAGACTGCATGGAGAAAATGGGGGCCATTCTCCATTTTATTCAGGGTCTTATTGAACCTAGTGGTCACTGACTTGCTTAGACTCTCTGG
Source organism: Microtus oregoni (assembly GCF_018167655.1). Lineage (NCBI taxonomy): Eukaryota > Metazoa > Chordata > Mammalia > Rodentia > Cricetidae > Microtus > Microtus oregoni. The sequence goes on along the minus strand of NW_024543830.1, from coordinate 1,312,544 downwards.
TCGGCAAGCCCCAGGGGTGCCCCCACATCCTCCTCCCCACACTGGATCGCAGTCATGTGGTGCTGTGCCTAACTTCTTCTTACAGTGGGTGCTGGGGTTCTGAACTCAGACCCTCTGCACACACAGCGAGAACTTTTCCAACTGAGTAACCACCTAACCTCACAGTCAGGTGACCTCTGACAAGGGTGTAAAGAAAACACAATGGGTAAGATACAATCTCTTTAACAAATAGGAAAACTGGATATCCGCAAGAGAACAGATGTAGACCCACATCTGTGGGGGCCTGAATGGCTGAGGACATCCTTTCCTGGCTGTTTTTAGATGATAAATTCCAATCTTGCCTAACTTTAAGTTGAAGTTACCATTATTGGCCACTAGAGAGGAAGAAATGAAAATAACATTTCTGTTTTTGTTTGAGGGAAGGTAAGGGATAGAAGGAACTACAGAAGAAGGCAAGCGGTTCTGTCTTTTTTCCAATTGAACCTCTGGGCTTGGCAAACTACAGCCCACTGGCTCCTCTTCTTTCTAAGTTAGTTTTACTGGAACACAGTTATTCTTATGTACTATCTATAGCTGCTCCTGTACTTTCATGGCTGGGTTGAAAAGCTGTGTCACACACTACACAGACCACAAATATAAAATATTAACAGAAAATGTCTACTGACCTCTGAAATAAACTTTTCTATAGGGCGATACTAGTCTAATACACCTAAGCATTATCTATAAAAAATAATTTAACATCTATGAAGCACGGCTTCCAAAAGCTAGTACTCGGGTAACACGGCTTTTGTGATATGTAGAGGGGGGATGTTTAGTAACTTACATACTCTATGTTTGTGGTAGTGACCCCCAAGCTTCCCTTCATATTCTGAAGCCTTTGTTCTTACACTGTTTTTGACCTTCAGCTCATTCTCTATTCTTTGCTAGAAGCCGTTCTGTTGTCTGGTGTGGGAGTGTAGCTGGATGGTGACTCTAACGCATATCAAACTCATCTTATTTCCACTCCATTTCTCTGCATAAAGTTATGAGAACCCTTTCTCTTATTTTTAATATGTAGGGGATATTTGGGCTCCATCCAGATCTTACTGAGTAGATGCTCAGCTGGCTGGGGTACTTGCTGCTGAGCCTGATGGCTGTGTTTAATCTGTGGGGTCCACATGCTAGAAGGAGACAGCTGACTCTTACAGGTTGCCCTCTGATTCTATACACACAACATGGCATGTACCCCCTTCTCACATATATACAATTAATAAAAAATAAAAATAAATTATTTCCTGGGTGATGCTTTACTCAAACAGAGAGCCAGGGCAGCCCACATCCTATAACTGGCATAGATTCCAGTTACTGACGGAATGAATGACTCTGAAGCATGACTCTCTCTTCCCAGAATTTCTTTGTGAGTTTGGTGGAAGCTACTCTTTGTAGAACTTTGAAAGCTGAGGCTTGGTAGCTTCCTCACTGTCCTGCTTCTTCATCTCCCTTGCTAAGTCCTTTGGGAGCACTTCCTTGATAGTAACAGACATACACCTTGACTCAGGATCTGCTGCTGGAGAATCTGACTTAAGAACATAAGAACTATCATGGACTTACTTTTTGTAGTCGATGTTGAGGTTGGCAGTCATGGCAATTCCCTCAGCAATTGCACACATGCCAGTAGTAACATCGATGATAGTTGCAATGGCACCTCCATGAACAAATCTAGCCACAACAGCAGCAGAAGAGAAACTTTCAGAAGGTTAGGAAATTAATAATTTATATCTTGAGAGGCTATTTCCTATTCAAGTGTCTTTATACATTTACCTCATGTTCCGTGTATTTAATGTTTACATATATATATGTATATGTATATGTACACACACATCTCCTTACTTTATTCTTAGCAGAAAGGATACTTTTAATAAAACTGGAGCTTGGTACTAATCATATTATAGAATGAAAAGCTAAACTTTAATTAGGAAACATTTAAAAGTTTAGAAAGTGGGGCTCAAGAGTTCAGAGCACATAGTCTTACAGAGCACCCAAATTCAGTTCCTAGCGTCCACACTGGGTGCCTCACAACTACCTGCAACTCCAGCTCCAGGAGGACCGGACACCTCTGGATTCCGTTGGTACCGGCACTCACATGTGCACACACACACACACACACACACACACACACGCACGCAGAGTTAGTTTAAAGTAATAATAAAAGGAATCTTTAAAGTTTAGGAAGTGCAGATAAATAAAAGGAAGAAACCTTTAAACCCTTACTACTACCATCAAGTCACAGCAAATCACTGTAAACGTGTCCACCATACTCTGCTGTTCTATGTTCTATATTATATGCATCATTTAATACTATGTTAAAATTTTGAAATTTAACCAACATAGATAATATTCAACTAGTGTGTTATAAGCATCTTTCTATACCAATAAATATATATTTATATTGCCATTTTAATGTTGTCTTTGTAGTCCCTGAATATGTGAGAATAAAACTCTTTCTGCTCCATGCTGCTAGGATAGTTCTTACCCAGGTACCCCTTGCAGGTGAAGACCTCCTTGAAACAAACAAACCATCTTCTTCTCCACTTTATTATAGAACATCACATACTCAAACCCCAGGCCTTCCTCTAAGCTTCTACTGAACTGTTGGGCCTTTGACACTTGTTCTTCATTCATAAACCTGGGATCTGAAAAGAAAATAAGGGTATGGGACAGGAGGGCAAAAAACAGATAGAAAAACACCATGACAGAACTAAGCACCCGTGCCCTGCTAAAATCATATGTGGGTAGATAACTGATTGGAATACCAAAGAGAGGAATGGAAAGGTCACAGAAACAGTGGCTAGAGATGCAGTTTAATTGGCAGAGTGCTTGCCTAGCAGGCTCAAAGCCCTGGGTTCCCAAGCCCCAGCACCACGTGAAACGGTGTGTGGTATTGCGTGGCTGTGATGTTGGAACTTGGGAGATAGAAGCAGAAAGATTAGAGGTTCAAGGCCATTCTTGGCTACGTGGTGAGTTTGAGGCCAGTCTGGACTGCATAAACCTTCTCTCAAAACAAACTAAAACTAAAACAAACAAACAAAATTAACAGAATATAACAGAACACAAACTTTCTGGGACAGCAAAAAAAAACATATATGCAAACATACATGGGCAGAGTAAAAAAAACCAAAGTACCTACATACACACAACAATTAGTGAATATGGCAGGAAACTGAGCGAAGCAGTGAATTCTTCTGGGCTCAAGTGTGGTTTAAATGGAATTTAGCAAGAATGAATAATCCGACAGAAAGGAAATGGTTTTCCTGGCAGATGTGAATTTACCCTGCTATCCTGAATTAGAAACAGAGATAGTTTAGCCTAATAAATCATCTTTGTGTAAGAACTATGGTGGCTCCTGAAATCAACTTAAGAGTTTAACATTTCTGGTCAAGATTATCAAATTGTAAGGTAACTTATAAACATGGGAAAAATAAGTAAAACACATTTGTTAAGAGAATTTGAGCGTCTACCCCTGTTTAACTGAGGCAGAATCTGCTGTTTGACAAGATTCCCAGGGTTTCACATTTGGGTTAAAGCCTCAGACTGAAGAGTGCTGCCGGCTGTAAAGGAACACCGGGAGATTGGCACTCTTGGTGGGAGGAGGGCTCTGATGGAGGCCAACTTTACACTATAAAATGAATAGTGCTCACCAAAATTGGCATGCAGATCAGTATCAGTTTCCATGCATATATCATTCCCACAAAGCCGAGCAGGTAGAAGCCAGGCTGCATCCAGTCAAGGGCATTCAATGAATCGTGTGATGTCAGAACAACTGTAGTAAAAACAACAACACTACTTTTATAGTGCTAGCGATTAGAGCCAGGGCTCTGGGCACACTAGCCAAGTCATCTAGCAGTTAATCCTGTGGACTGGGGTGGGACTGGTTTCAGTTAGAACAGGGTCTCACCGTGTAGCCCAGGATGGCCTCAAACTCTCATCCTCCTGTCTGAGCCACCTGAGTATCAAAACGATAGGCATCCTCTGCCATACCCAGCATGGACAGTTACTTTTAAGTAATTTGTAATAGTTGAAATTTAATAATGCAACTTACTTAAGAGTTAACTTTTCCCTTTATTGATAAAAGAATAATTCTTGGCTCGCAGCTGAAGAAACAGAAATCTGAAAATGACCAACTATTCTTGGTTAATTTGACTTTTGTTTCATTTATTCCTTCAGCCATGAGAACACCAAGGCATGGGAGGGTAAAGTATTTTACCCAAACTCACACAGATTTCTATGCTGTGTAGAACCCCAGAATTTCAACCTAAACGTGTGAGACTAAGTGTGGTGGTTAGTATTTCTGTCAATCTGACACAAGCTAAAGTCATTCAGAAAGAGGAACCTTAACGACGGAGGGGCAGCCTTCATCATTCTGCCCCTAGTCGAGCTTGAGAGCTATTTTGTTGATTAGTGATTGGTTGGGGAGGACCCAGCTTACGGGGGCGGTGGCACCCCTGGGTCCTGGGTGGTATAAGAAAACAGGCTGGACAAGCCATGCAGAGTAAGTCGCCAGGAAGCAGCCTTCCTCTGTTGTTCCCGCTTGAGTTCTTGCTTCCCTTCATAACTGGCTTGTAAACAGTAAACATAAAATAAACCCTTTCCTTTTCAACTTGATTTAAGTCATGGCGTTTACAGCAACAGAAAGCAAGCCAGGACCTGAAGTTCCAATGATCATATTTTCAGTGGCTCCTAAGGCCATGAGACTGAAGGGGCGTCCAATGATAGAGAGTATTATGTACTGAGAAATGGGTGCACCCATGAGAGTCTGGTGGCCGAGTGTTGGGGTGGCCCCGGGACACTAGGACGAGTACACAGTTGAGGCAGGTCTGCCTGTTTCTGAGAAAGGTGTGGCAGGGAGCAGTGTCACAAGCAGGCCAAGGGAAGGGAACACGGCACAACCACCTTTATTCATGGTCAGTTCATTCATGCAGGCTAGAAGCAGATCAAGCTCGGGGACAGGAAGGAGGGGACAAGAAGTGAGGAGAACTTGGAAATGCCCTTCTGCTGGCTTCCACCTTTATTTAGTGCTGAGAGTGAGAGGGGGAGGAACTAGAGGTGTGAGTGGAAAGGAGGCAGGACACAGGCATCCAGAAAAGCCCAGTCAGTAGACTAGGGAAACGGGGACAGGCTGCCAGGAAACATTAAGGGCTAATTAGAAGTCATCAAATATTGTGTAAAACTCTCAGAGAATTAATTAAAATAGTTATTTAATACAAAGCGTGTTAAAAATAAAACCAAACAACCCAGAATGATGGGAAGTGTAATTTGTGAGTGTTAGGCATGAGGTAGTCTTTGGGTCTGAAGTCTGAGAGATTAGAGGATGTGCTGGCTAGTTTATGTCAGCTTAACATTAGCTATTATGTCAACTTGGCATAAGCTAGAGTCATCAGAGAGGAGGGCGCCTCAGTTGAGGAAATGCCTCTGTAAGACACTTGCTTAATTAGTGACTGATGGGGGAGGGTCCAGCATCTCATGGATGATGCCACCCTTAGCCTGGTGTTCTACAGGAAAGCAGGTTGAGCAAGCCATGGGGAACAAGCCAATAAGCAGCACCCCTCCATGGCCTCTGCTCCTGCCTCCAAGTTCCAGTCCCACTTGAGTTCCTGTCCTGACTTCCTTCAGTGATGGACTACAGTGTGGAAGTAGAAGGCAAATAAACCCTTTCCTCCCCAACTTGCTTTTGGTCATGGGGTTTCATCATAGCAATAGTAATCCTAACTAAGGCAAAGCATAATTCAAGCGTTCTGATCTTATCAAAGGGAAGAGCCCAGATTTTGAAGTAAAGAGAGAGAAGAGATTGGTGATGTCAGCTTCAAGATTCTAGGTTGGGAGGATTTTTTTTTATGGTTTTTCGAGACAGGGTTTCTCATGTAACAGTTCTAGCTGTCCTAGAACTAGCTCTTGTAGACCAGGCTGGCCTCAAATTCAGGAGATCCACCAGCCTCTACCTCCCGAGTGCTGGGATTAAAGGTGTGAGCCACCACTGCTTGTCTTAAAATTAAGATCTTTAGTTTGTTTGTTTCTGTTTTTTCAAGACAGGGTTTCTCTGTGTAGCTTTTTGAGCCTGTCCTGGAACTAGCTCTATAGACCAGTCTTGTCTCGAACTCACAGAGATCCACCTGTCTATGTCTCCCAAGTGCTGGGATTAAAGGCGTGCGCCACCACCACCTGGGATCATCTTATTTTTGATATGTTTTATTTTCTCCCACAATTCACAAAATTTCATGAGATTTCTGGCCTATAAAAGTAGGGACTATAGAACCCACTGTACTATTGCTTTTTTTCTTTCCCCTCTTCCTAATCTCCTTCCCATTTCCCTTACTTTTTCTTTCTCTCTTCTCAATCCCTCCTTGCTCTGTTTCCTGACACTCCTTTCTTCCTTCCTCCCCACTCTGAAATGGAGTCTTACTACGTAGCCACTGCTGGTCATGAACGGGACAGTGTGACCCAAGCTGGCTTTGAGCTTATGCTCTTTCTGCCTCAGCCTACTGAGAGGATTATACACATGGAAAAATTACCATGTCTGGCTCTTCCTTCTCTTAAGTAATAATTAGTGCTTCAATCTGTTACACTTTACATTGATGTTCAAATATTATTTATGGGAAAGTGGCTGTTCTTACCAACAAAACGGGTTTGGAAGTCTTTAAGGGTTTGAGTAGGATTTTGTCTGTATGAGGGCAAACGTTTCCAGGAGCCATCTTCACACTTCTTCATGAACTGGTCAAAGAGGAGTCTTAGGTCCTTGCTCCAGCTGGGGTTTGGGAGACCATAGTCCTTGGGAATGACTTTCTCAGAGGAAAATAACCTCTAAAAGACAAAAAGGAATAGGAGGTATGTGCTATTTCATATTTCTACAACCTCCTAAGACTACTGTGCTGCTTTTCTTACTGCTAGAAGATGATCACTTCAAAATGGCTGGGAACTTCAGAGCTCATTAGACCTCCACCCCTTCATAGAAATGACAGAATGACAGAGGGTCAACGGTTTTCCCAACTTCTCTCAGCTCGTTACTGGTAGAGATAGTATTAAGCCCAGGTGAGCCAGTCATCAGAAATAGAGAGATGGACAGGTGAAATACATACGGGGTGTTAGTTTGAATGTAATTGGCCCCCATAATCTCATAGGGAGTGCACTATTAGGAGGTGTGGCCTTGTTGGAGTAGGTGTGGCTTTGTTGGAGGAAATGTGTCACCACATTTGGGGGTAGGCTTTAAGGTTTCCTGTGCTCAGGATACCACCCAGTGTCCAGATCATTTTCTGTTGCCTGCAAGATGTAGGACTCTCGGCAACTCTGCCAGTATCGTGTATGACTACACATCACCATGTTACCGACCATGATGATAATGGTCGTAAGTGAGCCACACCAATTAAATGTTTTCCTTTATAATAGTCGCTGTGGCCATGGTGTTTCTTCATAGCAATAGAGACCCTAACTATGACACACAGGAAGCTGGAACACAAGGGAATGCTAGTATTTGGCTTTTTGACCTGAATATTGATAAGTAGAGACTAGCCATTTGGAAAGAGTAGCATAAAAATAAAAATAAAACCAACCAACCAAATAGCAACAACAAAATCAATGTGTGCAAACGTAAGTTTTTATTTACTCTATGCAATAGGAACTATTGTCCACATTGTACAGATAATAAAATTAAGGTCTAAAAGAAGCTAGGCACAGTGTAAGAGAAGGAGCAGAAGGATACGGAGGTATAGGCAAAGCCTCAATGCTAAGCTAACTGGTTTGAGTCGTATCTGCAGCACTCTCTGATTATTTAAGCAGGGAGTGACATGCTCGGATTTGGCCATAATAGGAAAGAGAATGGTAATGTTCAAGATTGCATGGAGGATTCTACTTGGAGGCTATTGGGGTAATTCAGCAAGAATTATTAGATCATAAAGCAGAACTCAGAGACTACTTCCATAAAGCAAATGAAGGAATAGGATAAACACTATACCAATCCCTGGTGTATGAATGGCACCATGGAGTAAATGACAGTTTACAAGAAAGAATACAAGAGGGACAAGGAGAAAGCTCAGAGACAGAGGCTGGTGTCATGGTAACCATGACTGTCACTCATGCTATTTCTCTGGAGCACTGAGCATTGCCACCATTCCAGTCAACATCCGAGATGTAGAGGACCAGGAAGACAGAGTGTGATCTATGAAGGAGCACAAAACAGATGCTCATAGGGAGCAGACAGGGGAGGCCAGCAGAAATCTCAGGACAGTTAACATTAAAGAAGGCATCAACCATGTGGCATTCTCCTTCTAGTCACCGTTATCAATCCATCTTGATTAATGTATGTTTGACTTGGACCACACTCCTGACATCAAGACACCATGCTTACTCTCTGGTGGAAGAACTGACTTCCGCTGATGCCTTAGTTGGCTCCAGTCCCGATTCAATAGGAAGAACAGAGGGAGCCTGTCCCCAGCACTCTATGAAACCAAACACTGGATTAGTGAGATGACTCACTGGGTAAAGGCGTCTGCACCAAGCCTGATGACCTAAATTAGATCCCTGGAACCTATATAGTGGGAGGAGAGAACTAACGAAGTTGTCCTCCGACTTCTATTAAAAAATAAAATGTAAACAAAACAAAACAACAACAACCCTTCCATGGAGATGGAAGTACTTGATTTTGTGGTATTAGAGAAACGAGAAAACAAACAGAAATAACATTTTGCCTGTAGCTCAGGATAAGTAACTTCATTTTCTATGCCTCTTTGACCGGCTTATCCCTTCAGAACCCAGCTTAGATAATCTAGGAAAGACAGAAAAACTGGGAAAGGCAGAAAAATACTCTGCCCATTATTTCTCCCTGTAAATAAAATTGTGGGATAATATTGATGCATTTCCTGCAAGTTCTTTTCATGCACTGCTCTGCATCCTGGTTTACACTGCCAAGGTAGTTCACTTTATATTTTTCCTGGCAAGCCTCTGGCAGCAAAAACCTTGCATAGTTCCAAAATTGTAAACATCATTCAGCAGATTTTTTCCCTCTTTTTATACTGCTCATGCCCACTGAAGTTTCTGTTTGTTGGGGAACATTATTTTAAGGTGTGTGACTGTTGTTTATGCTGCATTTGTTTATGCAAATGTAAAGCTGTGGTTCTCTGCCTGCCTGTAACACCTGATGATCCCAATAAAGTGCTAAATATTCAATAGTGAGACAAGAGCGGGGGGGGGGGGGGGGGAGGTGAAGGGGCGGAGGCTGGCAGGCAGAGAGTATAAATAGGAGATCTCTGGATGCAGAGAAGGAGCAATGAGAGAACAAGGGAAGGAGGACGACAGGGACCAGCCACTTAGCCAGTCACGGAGTAAGAAGCCCACGCAAGAGGTAGAATAATTAGTTAAGAAAAGCTGGGAAGAAACAAGCCAAGCTAAGGCCAGGCATTTATAACTAAGAATAAGTGTCCATGTGTGATTTATTTGGAAGTTGGGTGGTGGACCACCAGAAGAGTCAATCACGCTCTATCTATTCTTTTACTTTTCACTGAGAAAAGTTTTAAAGGAGTGGAAAGAGGGCAAAAGCCAGAGGATCCAGGACTTTGCCATGAGGTTGTGTTTCTTAGTATATAGCAGTAATGTTGCCTCAACATGACTGCCCAATGTGAGCTGAACAAGGATGACAGCAATGGACATGCTAAACTACACAGAGACCAGCCCAAGAGGCTTCAACCCTCCACAGAGAACTACAGGCAACTGAGTAAAGCTGGGATTGGGAGGATGAGGTGGTCTTCCCCAGGGAAGAGCACACCAATTGGTTGTCCAGTCCCAAACAGTCAGTGCTGAAACATGCATACTAGTAATATTATATGGACTTGACAGTTAGATCTGTGATTATGTATGCATATATAAATACATATAAGCATACAAGAACAACTGATGATAAAAGAGGTGAATTTAAAGGAGAGGGAAGAGGGTATATTGTGGTGATATTTAGTTTGTCATCGAACAAATAAAGCTTGCTTTAAGATCAGAGGGCAAAGCTAGCCATACTAGTTAGCCATAGTGGTCAGGCAGTGGTGGCACACACCTTTAATCCCAGCACTGGGGAGACAGAGGCAGACTGATCTGTAAGTTCAAGGCCACCCTGGGCTACACAAAATTGTATCAGTCTAAAAAAGAAACAGAGGTCTTGATCCCAAGACTCGGGAATCCCGTGCCTTTAATCCCAGCACTAGGGAGGTGGAGACAGGAGTGATGTGGCTGGGCTGAGAGAGGAATATAAGGTGGAAAGAGGCAGGAGTTTAGAGCATTCAGTCTGATGACTTGTAGAGACAGAATACCCCATTAGGTCTGAGAATTTCATAGAGATAGGAACTAATGGCTGGCTACTCTGCTTCTTTGATCGTTCAGCTTTCATCCCCCGCCCCCCAATATCTGACTCTGGGTTTTTATTATTAAGACCAATTAGAATTCATGCTATATCATATGAGAGGGCTTACAGTGTAAAATGAAAGGAAGAAATGTATTTAAAATACAATCACAAAATAAACAAAAATTTTATTTCATTTTGTTTTTGAGACAGGGTGCTGCTATATAGCCCAAGCCGGCCTAAAATCTGTGATCTTCCTGCCTCCCAAATGTGGAATCACAGGTATGTACAACTGTGTCCAGCCTGAGAGTCTTATTATTTATTTATAAGATCAGGTCTCACTATGAAGCAATGATGTGGGAGTGTCATATATCTGTTGATTTCATTGGTTAAGTAATAAACAAACTGCTTGGCCTCATAGCTTAGAACATAGGTGGGTGGAGTAAACAGAACAGAATGCTGGAAGGAAGAGGAAGTGAGCTCAGAAGCAACGCTTCCCTCTCTGCGGCAGATGCAATGAACTCCGACCCAGGATGGACGTAGGCTAGAATCTTCCCGGTAAGCGCACCTTGGGGTGCTACACACATTATTAGAAATGGGCTAGTCCAGGTGCAAGAGTTAGCAGAGAAGAGGCTAGATATAATGGGCCAAGCAGTGTTTAAAAGAATACAGTTTGTGTGTTGTTATTTTGGGTAAAGCTAGCCGGTGGTGGGAGCTGGGTGGCGGAATGCAACCTGCAGCTCCCACAATACCTGGATAGCCTGGAATTCATTATGTAGATCTGGCTGGTTTGAGCTCACAGAGATCTGCCTGCCTCTGCCTCCCTGGTGCTAGGATTAAAGCTGTGCATCACACCATACTAGTTCTTTGCAGGAAACTGTTCTCTTCTTCTATTGTGGGATCAAACTCATGTCTAGAGGATTGTGAGCAGGTACCTTTACCCAACTTGCATTTTGCAAGCACAGTACCCCCACCCTGTCTCTCTTATTGATTTACTTCGGGATAGGTCTCACTATATGTAACCTTGCCTGGCCTGGTACTCAATGTGTAGACCAGGCTGACCTTGAACTCAGAGAGCCACCTATCTCTGTCTCCCGTGCTGGCATTAAAGGTGTGTGTCACCATTCCTGGCACATTTTCATCTCTTTAAACATTTAACATTTCTTCGTTCTAGTAACTTTCAAGTGCCTTTCTTTTCCTGTATAAACTATATAGTAGGGGTTTGGGGCGACGGCTTGGAGATGGCTCTGTGGGTGAGAGGTGTTTGTCTGCAAGCACAAGGACTTGAGTGTAAATCCCCGCACCCACAGAAGCTGGCCATGGCTGAATGTGCCTGTAACCCCAGCACTGAGAGTGTGGAGACAGGTAGATCCCCAAGAGTTTGGTGGCCAGACAGCCTAGCCAAAATATCCGGTTTCTAGTTCAATGAAAGCCTCTGTTTTAAGGCAAAAGTAAGGTGCAGAGTGATAAAGGAGGGCTACCTGACAGCCTGCCCTGGGTTCTGTACGAATGTGATGAGTGCGCCACACAACTCTATAATAGGGCTTGGAGATACAGCTCAGTGGTAGGATACCAATTTGACCCTCCCCCCCAAGAACATACCTCTACATAATAAACCACTGTAAACTGTAACCACCACCCACCTGTGCTGTGGTGTTTATACTCATGTGACTATATTTCGATATTGGTTATTCAGCCTCTATATTCCTTCCACCCTTACTTATCTCTCCCCTTTCTAGTCTCTAGCAACCAGTACTTTCTGCTTCTATGACATTAGCTTTTTTTATTTATTTTTATTTATTTATTTATTTTTTATTTTTTTTTTTGGTTTTTCGAGACAGGGTTTCTCTGTAGCTTTGGAGCCTGTCCTGGAACTCCCTTGGTAGACCAGGCTGGCCTCGAACTCACAGAGATCCACCTGTCTCTGCCTCCCAAGTGCTGGGATTACAGGCGTGCGCCACCACAGCCCGGCTGACATTAGCTTTTTTTAATTCCCAGAGTTCTTCAAATAAAAGTTTCCTTAATATACTCTTAATCTGAGAAATAAATTTCTCTGTGTTGCCATTTAAAATGATTTAGTATTCACTTTTCTGTGTTCTTAGTCTTATTACCATATGTGTGTGTAGACGTATGGTATATGTGCATGTGTCTGCTTGGGTGTGCTTGACATACATGTGAAGGAAATCTCACGTCCTGCTCTGTTATACCTTTGAGATAGGCTCTTTCATTGAACTTGGAACTAGGCTGGTGGCCAGAAAGCTCTGGGGATCCTACTATCGCTACCTGCCACAGTGTTACACACTCAAATGGCCACGCTCAGTTCATTTCTGTGTACGTGTCTTTGTGAGTGTAGGCAATGTGTGTGCAGGTACCTGTGGATACCAGAAGACGGTGTTGGCTCACCTGGAGCTGGAGCTGCAGGCAGTTGTGAGCCATCCCATGAGGTACTCTGGAAGAGCAGGGTGACTGAATGAGAATGGACCCTACAGGCTCATATATTTTAATATGTGGTTCCCAGTTGGTAAAGCTATTTGGGAAAGATTAGGAGGTATGGTTTTATTGGAGGCGGTGTGTCATTGGGGGAGGACTCTGCGACTTTAAAGCTCACATCATTCCCAGTTAACTCTCTTTGCCTCCTACTTGCAGTAAGGAAATAAGGTCTCAGCTACTGCTGCAGCACGATGCCTGCCTGCAGCCATGCCTCCTACCATGATGGTTATGAACTTGCTCTCCAGAGCTGTAAACCCCAAATATATGCCTTTTTCTATAAGGGGCCTTAGTCATGGCGTCTTCAAAATGTCTTGGCTCCACTCAGATCTCTTAAATAGGAAGCCCCAGCTTGGAACAGTTCTAATATCCTTTTATAGGCTAGTGAAATACAGTTAATTGAAGTCTTTTAGTAATCATAAGAACTCCTGGGCTCTCCTACCAATGTAAGTTGTTGTTTTTTGTTTTTTTTGAGACAGTGTCTCACTATGTAGCTGTTCTGTTTGAGACAGTGCCTCATTTTGTAGACCAGGCTGGCCTGGAGCTTACTTTGTAGACCAGGCTGGCATAGACCAGGCTGTCTTGGAACACACAGAGCTCTGCCTGTTTCTGCTTCCTAAGTGCTGGAATCAAAGGTGTATTCCACCATACCCAGTCTGATTTTAACTTTTAAACATAATTCAAAAAATTTTCTTGAGTTCTATAATGTGGCCTGTTTTTATACCAGGGACAGGAAAGACAAAAAGAAAAGATCTAGGCCCTGCCTGCAGGTGTTAGGAGCCCCAGATCTGGAAATATTACTACAGACAGAGAGACAAGTGCTTTCAGGGAATACTTAAAAGCAAATAAGCAAACAACACACATCAACAACAACAAAAACAACACACCCAGAGTAATTTCTTGCAGCTAAAGCTCGTGAAGGTGAGAACTAGGGTTACACTAAGCAAAGACATAGAGGCTAAAAAGACTACATAACACACTAGATTGACAAAACAAGCGGATCACACCACAGGTCTTAAATTTAACCTTCTAGGTCAATCAATGGTTTAAAGAATTAGTGTGAAAGGTGATTTTAGGTAGCACAAGGACAAAGACTGATGTATATTTAAATATTATGTATAACATAATATGTAATTATAGTAATAATAAAATCCTTTCTGTATATATATCACAGAAGAACATGAGTAGCACATGAGACAACACACAGAAAATTTAAAACTATTTTTCTTCTTTTTTTAAGTAAAAGACATTCCACGAAGGCGATACTTGAGTGTTGAAATGCCTTTTTCCATGATGAGCCTTCAGCAAAGAAACAACATTGGTTTTCAGAAAGTTTCATCAAGTGAAAAAACAATGAGAAGGAAAGGGAAAGCGGCCAGAGATCGTTATAAAGGTCTAGGTCAGAAGGTCCACAGCAGAGTTAGGTACGGAGGAATAAGAAGAAAAGGTTCAAGTGACAGTCAGCACCAGAACCCAGGGAAACGGGAGTTACTGACTTCAGGAAACAGAAAGTACTAGAGTCTTGGGTGACTCCAGAGTTGTGGCTTTGATGGCAAGGTTAGAAGAAAAAGGTGTTTGTGAGGGTGGAAGTGTGGGTCAGAGAGAATGGGTCTGAGGGATGCTGAGTTACCTTAGATGGACAAAACCACTCAGCTTTCAGTTCAAAGAGGCGAGAACTAAGAGCTACTTGCCGTAAATGCACTTGTAAACCTACTGCACACTTGTGACTGAAGGATGAATCCAAGGGTCGTTACCCTTTGTTCTCAGTAGAGGAAAGGTCATGCTTGATCTTTAGTTACAGATTTATCAAGGTTGGACTTGTAAGAAAAGTTATGGCCTTTTATGCCTCCTTAAAGATGTCGAGCCTATAAATACTAACGCTTAATTGTTTACAGCACAGACTGCCAGGCACCAACGTGTAACTAAAGAAACTAATTCACCTTTGTGGTTGTATAATTAGCACAGTGCATTTTCCTTTCTAGTGGGCAAGATGGTACCTGATTAATAATCTGCATTCATTATTCTCTTAAAATTGTGTGTACGTGTGTGTCCGTGTCCACCACTGAGCTACACCTTCAGCGCCCACTTTCAATCTAGCAGGAAGCTGCAGCAGCTTGAGAGAGATGCCACAGCCATCTAACAATCAAAGTTCGCTTTCAGTTCTTGCTCAGTGGAGAGCTGTTCCCTGTTGTCCCTCAGTCATTTATTTTAACAAAAATTGAGGCATTTGAATTTAGCAAACTGACCCCATTCTCCCAAACTAGACCATAAAATCCTTAGGAGGAATTTTTTTTTTCCTTTTTTCTTACCTAACTGTAATATGTCTTACTTCTTATCAATGGCCAATTATGCCTGTAGGGCCCAGCCATGACAGGCTCAACAGAGACCACTCAGACACCACCCAGGAACAGACCATCCAAAGGATGGTCCCAACCATTGCAGATAGGATCATCTGATGTCCCTTAGTACAGCACATACCTATCCCCTTTTCACCAGGGCACCCCTAGACAAATGTCAGTCAATCACGGGTGCTCAACCTTAGAAATCCCTCACCTCAACCTCTGCTATTATAAAAAACCCCACCCCAATTGACCTCGGGGGTTCTCTGCTCATGCCAATGCGCTGGACAGGAGAGTCGGGGTTCGAACTTGAATAAGAATAAAGGCTCTTTGGTTTTACAAATGGGACTCGGTCTCCTTGTTGGTTTTGGGGGGACTCTGCGGATCTGAGCATAAAAATGCCTGGAATATTGTTGGAGCTCAACAAGTACTGACTGCATCAGTGAAACAAAGTAGGGATATAAATAAGGGCAGGGGATTATTTAAGACTTACATTCCAGGCATGCTATACGCTTCCCTTGCATTATCTCATTTAACCTTATAACATCCTCTAAGATGATGAAAATGGGCTAGAGAGGGCATAATTGATTATCTGACAGTGGGAAGCCTTTTCCCCTGTTGGTTATAATAAATCAGAGACCATCAGGATTAGATCCTGGAAAGGGTAAGTGCTCTTCTCCAGCGGTCTATAATGGCTGGCTCTTTCACGGCTTTTCTGGATGATCTTGCTAACCATTATTATTATTTCAGTAGCAGTGGCGGTCCTATCCCTGCTGACCTATCTCAACCTCGAGTTACGTTCCCTTCCCGATCCTCCCGATTTGAGTCTCAGGGCTGAGGAGCCGGTGCCCGTTACAGCAGAGGATCGCTGTCCCTCCCGCTCGCACCCTCACCGGGGCGACCTGGGACTCACCCACACTGCTCTGGGCCTCCTCGCAGGCGGAACAGCAAGAGCGCGCAGGCGCGTAGCGCAGCTTCTTAGCATCGCTCAGGCCAGGGCAGGACGCCGCTGTGTCCTCTCAGCCAGAAAGAGCGGCATAACCACACACGCCGACACGCTGGCTCCGGACTATTAACTGTGGAGGCGGGTGGAGGGCGGAGCCGCACGCCGCCGGAGCGCCTCCCCGAGCCCGGGCGGACCGACTCCCCGCCGCCCGCCGTTGGTTCCGGGACGCTTTGCGCCCGGCTCCCTGTCGCGGTTCCCTCTAGCAGGGACTCCTGCACAAGCACGGCGCGTTAGCTGACGCCTTTAGTTCGAGTCCCCAGGCAATTAGCGCTCCACCCTGCGAAAGGCTCAGCACCTCGGGCAGACAGGAGTGAATGACCTTTGGGAGCCGGTTGCTGGTGTGGAAGTACGGTCTTCCTTCCGGTGCAGGGCATTTGCACGTTTAAAATTGTCAGTCCCTCCGGGCGGTGGTGGCGCACGCCTTTAATCCGGGTACTTAGAAGGCAGAGACGGGTGGGTCTCTGGATCCGAGGCCAACTTGGTCAACAGAGCGAGTTCCAGGACAGCCAGGGATACACAGAGAAGCCCTGTCTAGCTCAAAATACAAAAACAAAACAAACAAAAAACAACCAAACAAAAGAACAGCAACAACAACAACAAAAAAAGGTCAGTCCCTTCTATTTAATATACACACTCTTCAGTTGCACTCTGTGTGTGTGTGTGTGTGTGTCCCCGCACGGATCTGTGTACTGAAAAGAATGTGTTTCAACTTTTACTTTTGCAAGAACCGTCTCTTTCAAAGAGAGTACAACTGGACTGATTTGATAGAGTTAGCCTGAACTGTCTGATGGGAGCCTCTTTAAAGACTATCCAATGATTCACTGATGTGTTGTTCATTCTGTGCTGGGGATTGCTAGACAAACAGAAATCTCACAAGGGAACAAGGAAACAAGGGGAGCAGTTCAGCAAGGCAATTCTTTTTGTTGAAAGAATGCACCAAGACCCACCCATGGCTAGCAAGCTACACAGGGACAGGTGGCAGAAACCACCCTCCCCCAATTGCCTGGAGTCTATCATGATTGGCTTAATTTTTTTTAAAATTATTTTCGAGACAGGGTTTCTCCGTAGCCTTTATTGGTTCATGTCCTGGAACTAGCTCTTGTAGACCAGGCTGGACTCGAACTCACAGAGATCCGCCTGCCTCTGCCTCCCGAGTGCTGAGATTAAAGGCGTGCGCCACCACCGCCCGGCGATTGGCTTAATTTTAAAACAATAATTATGGAGAAAATGGAAGGGGTTGGCTCTTTAAGACAAGTTGCTTAAGTTCAGAGAAGGCAGCAGTCTATGTAAACAAATATTTTATCCGGTTGGGGGTAGTCTACACAGCACTTGGGCGGCAGAGGTAGGAGGATCTGAGTTCTCGTCTAGCCTGGTCTACATAGTAAATTCAGCTCAGCCAAGGCTACCTAGTGAGATTCTGTCTCAAAAACCAAAAATGAAGAAGTGAACAAGAATCTGCATAGAGCTGGAGAGCTGGTTCAGGGATGGGTTAAAAGCACCGCTCTTTCAGAGGACCCAGATTCGATTCTGAGCACCCACGTGACAGCTCATACTTGTTTGCGATTCCTGTTTCAGGCAATCTGATGCCTCTTTTTCGTCTCTATGACACCAGGCATGAGTGTGGTGCACAGACAAAAACACCCATATAAATAAAATAATTGTTTCTCTACTCTGTTTCATAGTGGATAGTTATATGCCTTAAAATTCACTAATTGGAGCATTTAATCTGTTTATCCCACCAAGCCTCTTTTACCTAAGACACTCATTTTTTTAAAATAAGAATCATGATGCAGTTCATTAACTTAACATATGATTGGGAACAATACACACATATGTCTTAATTTTCATTTTACAAGTGCACAGTAATGGGTTTCATAAAACTGCCACACAAAAATGAGATTATAGCAGGACACTCATTTTCACAAGCCCACACTAAGCTGAGTCAGTATGATGCTCCTTCATCTGCTTGGTGGAGATGCTGGTGTAAACAGAACATCTCCAAAGAACTCACTTTGTACAGAACTCAGGAGCTAATAAGAATGTACGTGGAAGAATTATTTGTAATTATGAAAGTAACAATCCTCAAAATTTCAACTTATTATACAGCAGTTATTTGTTCTGCCTACTCATTTAAAATAAGAGAGTTTGTAGGATTCTGACAGCCTCTCCTGTACACCGTCTTTCATTTTACCTGGGCTAGACCACCCTCTGATGACTGGAAGGACTGGAATTGGCATTATGATGCTAAACATTGCTGATCCCAATGGGGCTGGAAGCTTGGGCTTCATGATGACTTGGAAATCTTATTTGTTTGCTTTTAAGCAGTATCTCATCAGGAGACTGGATGCTTTGGAATGAACTATGTAGACCAGATGGGTCTCTAACTCACAGACATCTTCCTCTATCTCCCTAGTGCTGGGATTAAAAGTATGTGGCATAATGTTTGACTTGGAAACTGCTTTTAAAAGCAAATATATCTAGAGATAGTAACTACAAGTTATCCATTTTCAAATTTCTAAATACAGAATGTCATTTCTATTAAATTTTGCTAGGCAAGAAACCAGAGGCTAGGATTATTGGGGAACATAAACACACTATCAGAAGGTTATAGGATGGTCACACTGCTGTTAAAATGATAAAATGACTACAATGGTGGCAAGATGCTCATTTTTATCTGGGAGTTTTCTCTTTTGTTGGAGGCTAGAGTCAAAGATGCCTTACCACAATTCCAGATAAGAGAGAGAGAGAGAGAGAGAGAGAGAGAGAGAGAGAGAGAGAGAGAGGTTTGCAAGTCATCCCAGAAATTTGTAGCACTCTTAGACTCTTAGACTCTGGTCTGGTGGATCCTGGTCTTAGGTTTCCCCTTTCAAGGTCCCGATTGCAGCTTCGGTGTCAGTGTAGCCTCCCCTTTCTTGGTAAGGTCTTTCCTGGGCAAGGTGTTTACAATGTGACATAACTGCTTTATGTGCAGGATCATTTAATCCCAGTTAGACCTTCCCTAAGTTTTCCTTTAGGCACATTCTCATAGTTGTAATTCAGTCTAAATTTGTAAGATGCCTGTTTCCTTCAGGAAACCATAGTGTTTTTTCTTCGTCTTCTTCAATGTTCCATGGCTTCCTTCTGTATCTGTGGTACCCAGCACAGATCATAGACACTTGAAAGCAGTTGCTGAGAGAAAAAGGAAGCCCTACCCAAGGTAGGGTCTCACTTGATCTAGGTTGACTTTCAACACATTGTATAGCCAGGGGTGTTGGCAACATTGGCAAGTGAAACTGTGCCAGCCTTCGAACTTCTCAGCCTTGCAGAGGATTGACGCTGCCCAGACTTGGTATATCCCATAACCCTATGTGAGCCTAGGGTAAAGCTACAGATAGCAGGTAAGTCCATTACTTTTATTTTGGACATGGGAGCTACCTATTGTGTTCTAATATCTCACTCGGGCTTTATGCTCCCCTCACCAATTTCAGTTATAGGAGTAGATGGGACCCGTTCCTCCCCACTTAAAACTTTGCCACTGCTCTGCATTCTTGCAGGACAATTTTTTCTCTCATTCTTTCTTAGTGATATCTGCTTTCCCAGAACCTTTCCTGGGTCAAGATATCCTTAGCTGCTTCAGGGCCACACTCACTTTAGCCCCCACACACGCTCCTGAGTCACACTTTCTTCTTACTTTAACAGCCTCACAGGTTCCTACCCCAGACTGTACTGTCCCTACACTCCCTTATCCAGTAGATCCCCAAGTATGGGACACTTCTACTCCTGTGATTGCTACTCACCACCAGCCAGTCCTAGTTTACCTTAACAACCCTTCATCCTTCCCTTTCAGACCCCAGTTTCCTATTTCTGAAACCCACCACAGAGGCCTTAAGCCTATTATCACCGTCTCCTACCTCAAGGACTTTTAATTCCTATTGACTCACCCTGTAACACTCCAATTCTTCCTGTGCATAAGCCCTCTGGCGCTTACCATCCAGTTCAAGACCTCTGCCTCATAAGTGAGGCAGTCGTTCCAATTCACCCAGTGGTTAACAACCCTTACAATCTCCTGTCTAATGTCCCTCCTACTACCTCCTACTTTACAGTTCTAGACCTAAAAGATGCCTTCTTTACTGTCCCTTTACACCCTGACTTATACTTCCTCTTTGCCTTCACATGGGAGGACCCTGACTCCCGGTCCTCCAGACAGCTCACATGGACTATTCTCTCTCAAGGTTTTCGAGACAGCCCCTATTTCTTTGGCCAAGCTCTGGCTTCAGATCTCTCAAACTTTGACACGGGGTCCAGCACTCTCCTCAGTATGTGGATGACCAACTTTTCTGCAGTTCTACATTGTCTGTCCCAACAGGCCACCTCTGTGTTCCTTAACTTCCTCAAATCCCTGGGGTATCAAGTTTTACCAAATAAGGCTCAGCTATGCTCTCCTACAGTGGTATATTTGGGTGTTCAACCTAGCCTGGGGTTTAGGACCCTCACCTCTGACAGGGTTCAGGTATTGCGGGATTTACAGCCTCCAACCACAGGGGATCAGATCCTCTCATTTTTGGGTCTGTTGGGGTTCTTTCACCACTGGATCCCTAACTTTTCTATTACATCCAAGCCTCTGTACCAGGCAGCTAAAGAGACACCCAAGGAACCTTCTCACCCACCCGGCCATCGTCCATCGCCACTTCTCTCTACTGTGAGATGCCTTCTAACAGCTCCTGCCCTTGTTCTTCCAGACCCCACAAAGCCTTACCATCTCCATACAGATGAGAGGTCAGAAGTGGCCACAGGAATTCTAACCCAATAGGCTAGGCCTTCGAATTGGGCTGTCACCTTTTTATCCAAACAGCTGGATGTCACCGTCTATTGATGGCAACCATGCTGCTGGCAGCAGCAGCTGAACTCACTTGGGAGGCTCTCAAGATTGCCTTGTCTGGACCAATCACAGTATATTCTACCCATAGCTTCTCAGACCTTCTGAGACACTCCTCTCTCTCCCTCCTTGGGTCTTCATGAATCCAGACTTTTCACTTACTTTTTCTAGAAATCCCCCAAATTACTTTGGCTTCTAGTCCTGCCCTAAACCATGCAACTCTCCTTCCTGTTCCCTTCCCCTCTGGTACCTCCTCTCACTCTCTCTCAGAGGCTGTAGAGGCTTTAACCTCAGCCCGGCCTGGTCTTCTGGACCAGCCACCTACAGATCCCCAACTCACCCTGTTAGTTGATGGAAGTTCCCTTATAGATAAATCAGGAAACCGACAGGCAGCATATGCAGTGGTCACTTCCACTGACATAGTCGAAGCGACGCGCCTGCCAATGGGAACCTCCTCACAAAAGGCTTGACTGGGGCACTCCAGATAGCCAAGGGCCAATGGGCTAATATCTACAATGGCTCTAAATATGCCTTCTTGATAGTCCATTCTCATTCTGCACTCTGGAAGGAAGGGGGCTTTCTTATTACCAAGGTCACTCCCATAGTTAATGGACCCCTTATAGCCAACATTTTGCAGGCCCTCCAGCTCCCTGCAGAAGTAACCATTATTCACTGTTGGGGACATCAGTCCTCCAAGGACCCAGTGGCCTTAGGCAATGCCAAGGCTGACTCAGTGGCCTGGGGGCTGGCCTCCAGCTCCTTGGACTCCACAGAACATATTTTGTTCTTAACTCCCTCCTATCAGCCCTGTTACTAACCAAAAGAGAGGGATGAGCTTATAAAAAGAGGGGGGGCACAAAAACAAAGGATGGATGGTTCTATTTAAATAACCGTCACATCCTTCCTCAAGACCAGGCACTGTCAATCATTTCAGAAATCCACCAGACCTTACACATAGGCCCCAAAGCTTTGTTCCGCTTCTTGGTGCCTCTTTTTGACCCCACTCTTCTCTGAGATTCTAATTTACAGGTTCACTCCTCCTGCCAGATGTGTGCCCAGGCCAATCTACAGGGGGCTCTCCACATACATCAGTCTCTACACCAGCTTCGCGGACACCAACTGGGTAGAGATTAGCAGGTTGATTTCACTTACATGCCTACTCATAAAAAAACTCCGTTATCTCTTAACACTTGTGGACACTTTTACAGGATGGATAGAAGCATTTCCGGTCTCCAGGGAAACAGCAGATGTGGTGGCTCAGGTACTCCCGGACCACATCATTCCTCGGCTTGGTGTCCCACAAACTATCCAGAGAGACAATGGGCCAGCCTTCACTTCCAGGGTCATGGAGCTTGTGTCAGAAACTCTCAACATCTCCTGGAAATTTCACAGCCCCTACCATCCACAATCCTCAGGAAAGGTGGAGAGGGCCAATGGACTCATTAAACAATACCTAACCAAGCTCTCCATTGAATTCAGGTTATCTTGGCCCTCCCTTCTCCTCATTGCCCTTACTCACCTCAGGGCCACCTCATGTTCCCCTATGAGCTGTTTTATGGCAGGCCCTTTCTCCTTAACCATCACCTCCCAGTCCAAACTCCTCCACTGGCAGGGCACCTACCCTACCTCTCCCTTTTAAGGTCCTTTCTCCCATTCACACACTGACAGTTGGACTGCCCCCACACCAGTGGACCCTAATGCTCCTAAATGTGCCCTGCTCTCTCCAGGGGACAGATATTCCTTAAACAGTTAACTTCTAGGTCTCTCAAACCTCGATGGACAGAACCTCACATGGTAATCCTCACCACCCCCTTGGCTGCCAAGCTCCTGGGACACCCATGTTGGTACCATTTCTTCAAGTTCAAGTGGGCACCTACTCGAGACACTTGGTCTGTCCAGCAGACAGGACCTTCCACCCTTCGGTTTTCCAGGATGCAACAATGAAGGGCCTACCTGCTCCTCATCCTGGCACACTCATCTCTGGTGATACAAACACAATGGGTAAAAACAATATTTTTGTCCTAGACACCTGCCTTTTCCTCTCCTCCCCCCAGTGGTCACGTTCGTGGCTTCCCAGTTCTCCCTTGGGGTCACCCAAGAGTGCAGGAATCCATTAAACCTGGATATTCTTTAATTTGGCTTGTTGTGATTTGACTTGATTGGGATTTTTGCTTCGGCAGAGAGCTCGTGTTAGGAAAATTCCTAATAGTAGCCACACTGGTTGCCACAGAAACTGGACAGTGCATTCCTTTAATCCCAGTGGTGCACGCTTTTAATCCCAGAATTAGAGAGGATTATAAAATGAGAGAAACAGCTCTCAGACATAGTCTCATTCTGTGATTCCTGGAGGCAGGATCACCATTTCAGATTGAGGATGAGTAAGAGCCAGTGGCTGGCTGTTTTGCTTTTTGGATCTTCAGGTTTAACCCCAATTTCTCTGAATCTGCTGTAAACACTTTGAAGATGGATTTTGGTCATTAAACTTGGTCCTTCCTTGTGTGATCATATTGCTAATAACGCCCTTCTCTACCCTACATTCAAAGATAGTTACAGCATGAAAGAAATGAGGGGGAGATGTTTGGAAGGAGAGCTAATATCTTTTCTCTCTAGACTTTCTGTAACTTATCATGGTTTTAACTCTCATTTTTAAATCATTAGTCAAAGTTCTCTTCATTAATCACTGGGCTAATTATGTGAGATGTCCATTATCATCTCCATTTTACAGCTGAAGCACTGGGGGAAAGTATCATCATGCTATCATCAACTAGAGGATTTCATGGGTATTTTAATGCTTCCTTATAAAATTTCCTCTTAATTGTTTCTGATTACAGGATGTTGGTGTCTTAGTCACTGTTCTATTGCTGTGAAGAGACACTATGACCACAGGAACTCTTACAAAAGAAAGCATTTAATTGGGGCATGATCACGATTGCAGAGGTTTAGTCCTTTATCAGCATGGTAGGAAGCAAGGCAGGCAGGCATGGTGCTGGAGAGACAGCAGAGAGTTCTATATCTGGATCTGTAGGCAGTAGAGAGAGAGAGACACTGGGCCTGGCTTCAGCATTTGAAACCCCAAAGCTCACCCCCAGTGACAAAGCCTCCAATAAGGCCACTCCTCCTAATCCCTGTCAAGTAGTGCCACTCCCAAATGACCAAGCATTCAAATCTATGAGCCTATGGGGGCATTCTTATTCAGACCACCACAGTTAGCTTTATAATTATGGGCATTGCTTTTGTTGAACTTAGAGCTAAATAGCACTGTAGGATTTGTTATGTAGATATCTGATTAATGGGCCAATGAAACTATTGCATGAAGAGTCTGGCAATGAGTGAGTGTCAGGAATACATAAGTAGCACTCTTCACAGAAGTACTGGCTTTGTGGGAGCCTAGGCAGTTTGGATGCTCACCTTACAAGACCTGGATAGAGGTGGGCAGTCCTTGGGCTTCCACAGGTCAGGGATCCCTGATTGCTCTTCGAGCAGATGAGGGAGGGGAACTTGATCGGGGGAGGGGGAGGGAAATGGGAAGCGGTTGCGGGGACGAGGCAGAAATCCTTAATAAATAAATAAATTAAAAAAAAAAGGAAACTTTGGTTTAGCCAGGTGGTGGTGGCACACACCTTTAATCCCAGCACTCGGAAAGCAGAGGTACTCAGATCCTGCAGTTCGAGGCCAGCCTAGTCTACAAGAGGTAGTTCCAGGTTAGGGAAATAGAAGTAACCTAAGTGTCTTTTAACTGATGCATTCTTAGTGAATAATAAGAACATTGATATACAAACACCTTGGAGTATTATTCAACTGTAAAGAAAAATGAAATAATGAAAGTTGCAGATGAATGGATAGGACTAGAAAATATAATACTGAATAAACATCCTAGTCACTCTTCTTTTGCTGTGAAGAAGCAATGATCTTCTTATAAAAGGCAACTCTTATAAAAGAAAGCATTTAATTGGGGCTTGCTTACAGTTTCAGAGGGTTAGTCCATTATCATCATGGTGGAGAACATGCTGGCTTTCATGCCAAACATGGTGCTAGAGAAGTAGCTGAGAGCTTTATGTCCTGATCCACAGTTAGCAAGAAGAGAGAGAACTTGGGATGGGTTTTTGAAAACTCAAAGCCTACCCCCAATGACATACTTTTTCCAATAAGGTCACACTTCCTAATCCTTCTAATCCCTTAAAAGAGTTCTACTCCCTGGTGACTAAGCATTCAAATATATGAGCCCATGGGGCCCATTCTTATTCAAACAACTGCAGCAGGTAACCCAAGCCAAGAATGACAAGTGTTATATGTTCTCTTTTATCTGTGGTTTCTTGCCCCAAATGTTCAGATATGTGATGTGGGATTCCCCTCTGTATCCTGTGAATATGTTTTATTATCATTGGTCAATAAAGAAACTGCTTCAGCCTATGGCAGAACAGAATAAAATCAGGTGGTAAATCTGAACAGAGATATAGAAAGAGAGTAGGAGGAATCAAGGAAATACCATGGCAGCTGATGAAGAGAAGACACTGGAACCTTATCAATAGGTTACAGCCTCATGGTGATACATAGATTATTGGAAATGGGTAAATTTAAGATGTAAGAGTTAGTTAATAAGAAGCCTGAACTAAAAGGCCAAACAGAGCTTTAATTAATACAATTTCTATGTGATTATTCAGGTCTGGGCAGCTGGGAAATGAATGAGCAATCTCTGATTACAGATATGGATATAATACCTGGGGAAGCAAAAGACCATATTGGTGGCATTCGAGAGCAGGAAATAGCAAGATAGAGGTGATATGAAGGGACAAATGTGGGGCTTTATTTGGGGGAGGAAGGTTAATATTGAAGGAGAAGCAAGGAGGAGGGATAAATAAGGTTCATTGGTCAGTCCAAAGAGGCTCCCCTGTAGCTACTCTTTCTCTGTCCTGCCTGCCAGCTCCCAAATCATGGCACAGAGATTTATTATCAGCTGATAGCTTAAGCTTGTTTTAAACTAGCTCTTCTAACCTAAATTAACCCATCATATTAGTATATGTGCTCTCCTGAGGCCAGTTTATGTCATCTATGTACTGCCATTCTCCTTGCTCTGAGTCTCATGGCATTTCTTTGGGTTTCCCCGCTTTTTCCCAGCATCCTCTCTGCCTGGAAATCCTGCCTAGCTATTGGCCATTCAGCTTTTTATTAAACCACTCGCAGTGACTTATCTTTACACAGTGTAATAAAATATTTCACAACACTCCCTAAAGAATATAGGCTATTACTGATGCTGTTGGTGTGCCTCCCAGAATTTGAAGGTAAGTTTCTACTGCCTAAGACACCATGAACTTCACACACAGAATTTGGATGGACTATTTGCAATTTTAAAAATTTAAAATATAATTTCATCACTTTTCCCTCCTTATCAAGTGACTAAACTCAGAAGATGACACATATGTGTATATATATATGTGTATATTAAAGTAAATATATATGTATATATAAATTAAAGTAAAAGGGGCCATGAATTTGAGAGGGAGGGAGGTGGGAGTCAGGGTGGGGACATAGATGGGTTGAAAGGAGGAGAGGGAGGGAGAAATAATATAATTATATCTTACTTCTAAAAATTTAAAGTAAAATTTATACCATAAACCAAATGGATTTAAAAATATCTATAGAATATTCTATCCAGTAGTGACAAAATGCAATTTCTTTTAAGAAATATTTATTTATTTGTTTGTTTGTTTATTTATTATGTATGCAATATTCTGTCTGTGCGCATACCTGCAGGCCAGAAGAGGGCACCAAACCCTATTACAGATGGTTGTGAGCCACCATGTGGTTGCTGGGAATTGAACTCAGGACCTTTGGAAGAGCAGCCAATGCTCTTAATCTCTGAGCCATCTCTCCAGCCCTGCAAGCTCTTTTTTTTATTAACACAAGGAAGTTATACAAAGCAGACATATTAAACCACAAAACAAGTCTTCTTTTGCTTGTTTTTCGAGACAGGGTTTCTCTGTGTAGTTTTGGTTGTCTTAGAACTTGTTCTGTAGATAAGGTTGGCCTTGAACTCACAACAGTCTGCCTGCCTCTGCCTCTTGAGTGCTGGGATTAAAATGTGTGAGGCAACTGCCCTTCACAGAGCAAATCTTAACAAATTAAAAGAAAAACTGTAGTAACTGGGAATCTCAGTCAGTAAAGAGCTTGCATTTCTAGTTACAGATGCCTAGGGCAATAAGGGCACTAAAATTTTTATGAAATGGCATGAGATGGACTTTGGCAGTTGGGTTGGGTCCAAGGAATCCCATGGAGGGTGTGAGACAGACACGCCATGCAGACAGAGCTTATGTGGAGGGTTTTATTGGTAGGGAGGGAGAAAAGAGAGAGAGAGAGAGAAAGAGAGAGAGAGAGAGAGAGAGAGAGAGAGAGAAAGTGAGCAGAATGTGATTTCATGGGGAGAGAGGAAGAGAAAGAAAAAGTGTAATCAGAGACTATTCTTTTGTTCCCGGCTGCCCAGACCTGAATAATACACACACTCTATTCATTACAACAATGTTTGGCTTAATTATTTATACATCTTAAATGAGGTATACAAACATAATACCTTAAACAAAAGCAGAACTATGTATACAAACTGTAATAAAGTTGACCTTAAATTTGAATCAATAAATCAAGATTCATACCAATGCAAGGTATTCACCTCTATATCATATCTCCCCTCCTTTTTCTAGAAAGAGATTTAACCATTTATACCCAACTCCTTTTAAATGAAAGCAAACATTTATAAACAATCATTTTGGGAATTTGGGTATAGTATTCTCCAAATTGTTTCCTTCTGTTTGTTGGGCAAAGTATTTTTAGGATTCATGGAGACCTTTCAGGGGCTCTTGTTCCATCAAACCACATTAGCCTGGCAAGAATGCACAGGTTTTCATCTTTTGTGGAAACAAAAGCAGAACCTCTTTTCCAAAGTAACATGTCCCTAGACCCAAATTTTGAAGTCAAGATACCTTTATGTTGGTTTAACTTAGCAGTCTCCGAATCAAATATCTCTCTGCAGCCAAAAAATTCAAAGAAATCACAATAATATACATAATCCAAAATCTCTTTGTATTTTCCATCTTTTTTTTATTGAGAAAAGAAAAAAAAACATAAACAAAAAAACAAGTTTCCACCTCCTCCCAGCCTCCCATTTCCCTCCCCCTCCTCCCATTCTCTCCCTCCTCCCTCCCTTCTCCCCCTCCCCCCACTCCTCTCCCCCTTCCTCTCCAGTTCGCAGAGCAGTCTGGGTTCCCTGCCTGTGGTACGTCCTAGGTCCTCCCCCCTCCGTCCATATCTAGGAAGGTGAACATCCAAACTGGCTAGGCTCCCACAAAGCCAGCACATTAAGTAGGATCAAACCCTGTGCCATTGTCCTTGGTGTCTCATCAGCCCTCATTGTTCGCCATGTTCAGAGAGTCCGGTTTTATCCCATGCTTTTTCAGTCACAGTCCAGCTGGCCTTGGTGAGCTCCCAATAGATCAGCTCCACTGTCTCAGTGGGTGGGTGCACGCCTCGTGGTCCCGACTTCTTTGCTCATGTTCTCCCTCCTTCTGCTCCTCATTGGGACCTTGGGAGCTCAGTCCAGTGCTCCTGTGTGGGTCTCTGTCTCTATCTCTATCCATCACCAGATGAAGATTCTATGATGATATGCAAGATATTCGTCAGTATTGCTCTAGGATAGGGTCATTTCAGGTTCCCAATCCTCAGCTGCCCAAGGAACTAACTGGGAACCTCATCTTGGGCACTTGGGAGCCCATCTAGGGTCAAGTCTCTTGCCCACCCTAAAGTGGCTCCCTTATCTAAGAATTGTGGTTCCATGCTCCCCTATCCACCTTTCCTTTATCCCAATTCTCCTGTTTCCCCAGGTCCCCCCTCCTTCCCTTCTACCTTTTCTCTCCCCACCTCCACTTACCCCCATCCCACCCCACCCCCAAGATCCCATTTTCTTCACGGCAATTTGGTCTACTTCCCTTAGCCAAGAGGATAACTATATGTTTTTCCTTGGGTCCACCTTCTTACTTAGCTTCTTTAGGTTCACCTATTGTAGACTCCGTGGCCCTTATTTATGGCTAGAAACCAATTATGAGTGAGTACATCCCATATTCATCTTTTTGGGTCTGGGACACCTCACTCAGGATAGTGTTTTCTATTTCCATCCATTTGCATGCAAAATTCGAGAAGTCATTGTTTTTTACCGCAGCGTAGTACTCTAGCGTGTATATATTCCATACTTTCTTCATCCATTCTTCCATTGAAGGGCATCTAGGTTGTTTCCAGATTCTGGCTATTACAAATAATACTGCTATGAACATAGTTGAACAAATGCTTTTGTCATATGATAGAGCATCTCTTGGGTATATTCCCAAGAGTGGTATTGCTGGGTCCAGGGGTAAGATGATCCCGAATTTCCTGAGAAACCGAAACACTGACTTCCACAGTGGTTGCACAAGATTGCATTCCCACCAGCAATGGATGAGGGTACCCGTTCCTCCACAGCCTCTCCAGCAAAGGTTATCCTTGGTGTTTTTGACTTTAGCCATTCTGACAGGGGTAAGATGATATCTCAAAGTTGTTTTGATTTGCATTTCCCTGATCGCTAAGGAAGCTGAGCATGACCTTAAGTGTCTTTTGGCCATTTGAACTTCTTCTGTGGAGAATTCTCTGTTCAGTTCAGTGCCCCATTTTTTAATTGGGTTAATTAGCATTTTAAAGTCTAGTTTCTTGAGTTCTCTATATATTTTGGAGATCAGACCTTTGTCTGTGGCAGGGTTGGTGAATATCTTCTCCCAGTCAGTAGGTTGCCTTTGTGTCTTAGTGACAATGTCCTTTGCTTTACAGAAGCTTCTCAGTTTAAGTAGGTCCCATTTATTCAATGTTGCCCTTAATGTCTGTGCTTCTGGGGTTATACATAGGAAGCGATCTCCTGTGCCCATCTGTTGTAGGGTATTTCCCACTTTCTCTTCTATCAGGTTCAGTGTGTTCGGGCTGATATTGAGGTCTTTAATCCATTTGGACTTGAGTTTTGTGCATGGTGATAGATATGGGTCTATTTTCATTCTTCTACATGTTGACATCCAGTTGTGCCAGCACCATTTGTTGAAGATGCTTTCTTTCTTCCATTGTATACTTTTAGCTCCTTTATCGAAAATGAGGTGTTCATAGGTTTGTGGGATAAAATCCGGGTCTTCTATACGATTCCATTGGTCGACTTCTCTGTTTTTATGCCAGTACCACACTGTTTTCATTACTGTAGCTCTGTAATAGAGTTTGAAGTCAGGGATGGTAATGCCTCCAGAAGATCCTTTATTGTATAGGATTGTTTTGGCTATCCTGGGTTTTTTGTTTTTCCATATAAAGTTGATTATTGTCCTCTCCAGATCTGTGAAGAATTTTGATGGGATCTTGATGGGGATTGCATTGAATCTATAAATTGCCTTTGGTAGAATTGCCATTTTTACTATGTTGATCCTCCCAATCCAAGAGCAAGGGAGGTCCATCCATTTTTTGGTACCCTCTTCAATTTCTTTCTTCAATGCCTTAAAGTTCTTGTCAAATAGATCTTTCACTTCCTTGGTTAGATTTACCCCAAGATATTTTATGCTGTTTGTGGCTATCGTGAATGGTGAAGCTTCTCTGATTTCCCTCTCTGCTTCCATATCCTTTGTGTATAAGAGGGCGACTGATTTTTTGGAGTTGATCTTGTATCCTGCCACATTACTAAAGCTGTTTATCAGCTGTAAAAGTTCTTTGGTGGAGTTTTTGGGGTCGCTTATGTACACTATCATATCATCTGCAAATAACGAAAGTTTAACTTCTTCCTTTCCAATTCGAATCCCCTTGATCCCATTATGTTGTCTTATTGCTATTGCTAGAACTTCAAGCACTATATTGAAGAGGTATGGCGAGAGTGGACAGCCTTGTCGTGTTCCTGAGTTAAGTGGGATGGCTTTGAGTTTCTCTCTGTTTAATTTGATGTTAGCTGTCGGCTTGCTGTATATAGCTTTTATTTTATTTAGGTATGACCCTTGTATCCCTAATCTCTCCAAGACTTTTATCATAAAGGGATGTTGAATTTTGTCAAATGCTTTTTCAGCATCTAATGAAATGATCATATGTTTTTTTTCTTTCAGTTTATTTATATGCTGGATTACATTGATAGATTTTCGTATGTTGAACCAGCCCTGCATCTCAGGAATGAAGCCTACTTGATCATAATGGATAATTTTTCGGATGTGTTCTTGGATTCGATTTGCCAGTATTTTGTTGAGGATTTTTGCGTCGATATTCATGAGTGAGATTGGCCTGTAGTTCTCTTTCCTGGTTGAGTCTTTGAGTGGTTTTGGTATCAGAGTAATTGTGGCTTCATAAAAGGAATTTGGTAATGACCCTTCTGTTTCTATATTGTGGAATACATTAAGGAGTATAGGTATTAGGTCTTCTTGGAAGTTCTGGTAGAATTCTGCATTGAAACCATCTGGTCCTGGGCTTTTTTTGGTAGGGAGGTTTTTGATAACAGCTTCTAATTCTTCGCGACTGACAGGTCTGTTTAGATTGTTCACCTGGTCCTGGTTTAGTTTTGGTAAATGGTATTTATCTAAAAAAGCGTCCATTTCTTTTACATTTTCCAGTTTTGTGGCATACAGGCTTTTGTAGTAAGATCTAATGATTCTTTGAATTTCCTCTGTGTCTGTGGATATGTCCCCCTTTTCATTTCTGATCTTATTAATTTGCGTGTTCTCTCTCTGTCGTTTGATTAGTTTGGATAGGGGTTTATCAATCTTGTTGATTTTCTCCAGGAACCAGCTTTTTGTTTCATTGATTCTTTGGATTGTTTTCTGTGTTTCTATTTTGTTGATTTCAGCCCTCAGTTTGATTATTTCCAGTCTTCTACTCCTCCTAGGTGAGTCTGCTTCTCTTTTTTCTAGAGCTTTCAAGTGGGCTGTTAAGTCTCCAATATGTGCTTTCTCTGTTTTCTTTAGGTGGGCACTTAGTGCTATGAACTTTCCTCTCAGGACTGCTTTCATAGTGTCCCATAAGTTCGAGTATGTTGTTTCTTTATTTTCATTGAATTCGAGGAAGACTTTAATTTCTTTCTTAATTTCTTCCTTGATCCAGGTATGGTTCAGTAGTTGACTGTTCAGTTTCCATGAGTTTGTAGGCTTTCTGGGGGTAGCATTGTTGTTGAATTCTAACTTTAATCCATGGTGATCTGAGAAGACACAGGTGGTTACTAATATCTTTTTGTAACTGTGTAAGTTAGCTTTGTTACCGAGGAGGTGGTCAATTTTCGAGAAAGTTCCATGAGCTGCAGAGAAGAAGGTATATTCTTTCCTCTTTGGGTGGAATAATCTATAGATGTCTGTTAAGTCCATTTGCTTCATTACCTCCATTAATTCTCTAATTTCTCTGTTAGGTTTCTGTCTGATTGACCTGTCCATTGGTGAGAGAGGAGTGTTGAAGTCTCCTACTATTAGTGTGTGTGGTTTGATGGCTGCCTTGTGTTTTAGTAATGTTTCTTTTACGTACGTGGGTGCTTTTATATTAGGGGCATAGATATTCAGGATTGAGACTTCTTCCTGATGAATTGTTCCTGTTATGAGTATAAAATGTCCCTCTCCTTCTCTTCTGATTGATTTAAGTTTGAAGTCAACTTTGTTAGAAATTAGTATGGCCACACCTGCTTGTTTCTTAGGTCCATTTGCTTGATAAGCCTTTTCCCAGACCTTTACTCTGAGTAGGTGCCTGTCTTTGTGGTTGAGGTGTGTTTCTTGTAGACAGCAGAATGTTGGATCCTGTTTTCTTATCCAATCTCTTAGCCTGTGCCTTTTTATAGGTGAGTTGAGCCCATTGATATTAAGTGATATTAATGACCAGTGGTTGTTAACTCCGGTCACTTTTTTAGTAGTAGGGTTTGTGTGTTTTCCTTCTTTGATTTGCGCTGGTGAAGGGTCTCTAGATGTCTGAGTTATTGTGGTCATTGTTGGACTCCTTGGTTAGTGATTTTCCTTCTATTATTTTCTGTAAGGCTGGATTTGTGGCTACGTATTGTTTAAATTTGTTTTTATCCTGGAAAATTTTGTTTTCTCTATTTATAGTGAATGAAAGTTTGGCTGGATATAGTAGTCTGGGCTTGCATCCGTGGTCTCTTAGTTTTTGGAGTACATCTATCCAGGACCTTCTTGCTTTCATGGTTTCCATAGAGAAGTCAGGTATAAGTCTGATAGGTTTACCTTTATAAGTAACTTGGCCTTTTTCCTTTGCGGCTCTTAATATTCTTTCTTTTATTCTGTATATTTTGTGTTTTGATTATTATATGGCGAGGGGATGTTTTCTTTTGGTCCAACCTATTTGGTGTTCTGTATGCTTCTTGAACTTTCATAGGTACATCTGTCTTCAGGTTGGGAAAGTTTTCTTCTATAATTTTATTAAGTATATTTTCTGTACCGTTGAGCTGCACTTCTTCTCCTTCTTCTACTCCAATTATTCTTAGGTTTGGTCTTTTTATTGTGTCCCATATTTCCTGAATGTTTTGTGATGAGAGTTTGTTGGACTTGCTGTTTTCTTTGATCAGAGTGTTTATTTTCTCTATGTTATCCTCAGAATCTGAGATTCTTTCTTCTATCTCTTGTATTCTGCTGGTTATGCTTGATTCTGTAGTCTCTATTCGTTTACCTAGATTTTCCATGTCCAGCCAGCCCTCTGTTTGTGTTTTCTTCTTTGCCTCCATTTCAGTTTTCAAGTCATGAACTGTTTCCATTATCTGCTTGATTGTTTTTCCTTGGTTTCCTAGGGTATCATTCACTGATTTACTCAATTCCTCGAACTTTCTGTTATACTTCTCATCCATTTCTATAAGGGCGTTTTTTATATGCTGTTTAAGGGTGTCAATCACTTTCATGAAGTCAGTTTTTTCTACTTCTTCTTGATTAAGGTATTCATGTCCTCCTGTTGTGAAGTCACTGGCTTCTGGTGGTTTCGTGTTGTTTTTCAGATTGTTGGGAGAATTCCTGCATTGGCGGCTGCCCATCTCTTCCTCCCAATACTCCCCTTTGGATCTTCTTTTACAGGATCAGGTCTTCTTGCCCACTGATGTACCTTCCCAGTGATGTCACTCCCCAGAGATGTTTCTCCACAATGATGTTTCACTTGGGGCCCAGATCAAAACTCCGCGCTGCTTGGTTAGCTCGCAAACAAAGGACCCACCCTGCTTGCTGCGAGCAGGCTATGGGAACAAAGGAGCTACCGGCCACCCCTTTGTCCTCCTGGTTCGGGCTCGGTCCCAGCGCCCCAGCAGGCTGAGCAGGGAGGCGCTATGCTGCCCAAGAAGGGAGGGAGGGAGGGAGATAGGGGGTGGGGGGGGATCTGGATGTAAGCTGAATGGGATAGGAAGAGAGAGGAGGTATGGGCAGTATAGCCCCTGTAGGATGGCCAGGAAGTGTGGGCGGGCTGAGGTATGTTCCCAGCTGCCGCAGCACTCACTCACCACAATGATGTTTCACTCGGTGCCCAGGTCGAAACTCCGTGCTGCTTGGTTAGCTCGCGAACAAAGGGCCCACCCTGCTCGCTGCGGGCAGGCTATGGGAACAAAGGAGCTACCGGCCACCCCTTTGTCCTCCCGGTTCGGGTTCGGTCCCAGCCTGTATTTTCCATCTTTACATGGCTTATTTTTTTTTACTTCTTTAATCTATGACTGTGTGTACTCTTTTATGTTATTTTTACTGTCTCTTCAAAGACTTTGTTTTATTTTTGAAAACTATTTCTATCCTCTTTTTCTTCTCTCTCCCAAGCCTATGTACATTTTAAAAACACACTATGATCTGTTCACAGGTTTATTTCTTTCTGAATCTGTCTTTATTGCATATCTGTATGTAATCATTTTCTGATCAGGAGTGCTTTAAAAATGGTAAGCAGCTTGGTCACAGGGGCCCTGGATGCTGGCTCAACCTCTCTTGGCCATTCAACATGGCAGAAGTATGTTTATTGCCAGCTCTGCAAGCCATGCTCACTCACTGCTCCAGCTCCAGGGACACAGCAGGTATATGTCACCATTAAGCAACTGGTAGCACTGTGCTAACAAACCCTAAGGGCTCTGTAGCAGAACCTCCTGAAAGAGCTGCTGCCAGTACAAACCAGGAAGCCATTTCTTAATGGAGCTGCACCTCTCTTGCAGCCTGCAAACAGAGCCTATCTGAAAAAAATGCAGCTACTAAAAAGCTGTGCTTGGCTCCCATTTTTGTGGATCTAGATGCCCTCTTTTTTTCTTAAGCTTTTTTAAAGGTCTTATGTGGATCCGTGCCCCAGATGGTGGGCACCATTATGTAATTGGAGACTGCTCTTTCATTCCTGGCTGCCCAGACCCAAATAATCATACAGGAACTATATTAACTAGAACATTGTTTGACCTGTTAGCCCAGGCTTCTTATTAACCAAGACTTACATCTTAAATTAACCCATTTCTATTAGTCTATGGATTGCCACAAGGTTGTGGCCTACTGGTAAGTTTCTGGCACCTGTCTCCTTTGGTCTGTCTGACCCTACCTTCTTTCTCTCTGAATTCAGTTTTTTGTCCTGCCTAGTTCTCTTCTGCTCTGCCATAGGCCAAAGCAACTTCTTTATTAACTAATGGTAATAAAGCATATTTATAGTATACAGAGGGGAATCCCACATCAAGAAAGAAGAGAAAGGAGTAGGCAGAGTTCTGCCATCTAAAGGGACGAAATGAGACCACACAGCAGACTAAGGTATTGCCTGCCATGTAGGCAGGGGTGATACACTCTGCCAAGTCCCCAAGGGGCAAGGATAGGTGTGCCTGGACGCTAATGAAAATCACTTTAAAGTAGTTTGTTTTTAATTGGTCATTTAAAATACTTCAACAAAAGTATATGGCTAAAGAACATGACTTTGTTAAAATAGGGAAAAGATACCTGTGGTGGTTTGAATGAAAACGGCCCCCAAAGGAGTGGAGCCATTATTAGGAGGTGTGGCCTTGTTGGAGGAAGTGCGTCACTGTGGAGGCGGGCTTTGAGGTCTCTTTCACTCAAGCTTCTCTCAGTGTGACTTCCAGTTGCCTGCAAGATATAGGACTCTCAGCTACAGTACCACACCTGCCTGCACGCTGCCAGGCTCCCTGTCATGATGTTAATGGACTGAACCTTTGAAAGTGTAAATGTTTCCTTTATAAGAGTTGCCTTGGTCACGGTGTCTCTTCACAGCAGTAGAAACCCTAACAAGACAATCGCCAGAGCTTTGAGAAAATCATCAGAGAGTATAAATTTAAAAACAGAACAAAACATCAAGTCTTGCCCTCTAAGCTATACATTTTGTAAATGTCACCAAGGACAGAACTGTAGCCTCCACAAAGCCTTGATGCTTCAGACATAAGAATTAGGTTTTAATTTTACATTGATGAATTAAATTTTCACCAGAGGAAAAGCCTCTTAGATAAGTTTACATTTTAAAATAATCTTATAATGCTTTTAAAATAGTATTGAAGACCATGAATTTTTTTTCAGATTTGGGATTCAATGGGGACATGGAGTTGTCATGGCCAGTAAGAGATTTATTATGAGAGTTACTAACACTATAAATAGACAGACAGAAACTCAGGAGGGGCTCTGATGAGAGCTCACGCCTTGGGAACTGGGGGGGGGGGCCCTTCTTACAGCCCTCAGCAGAAGCTGGTGGTTTCCTGACAGGTAGTTGATTTAGTCCACAGCAGGGATATTCACTGTGGAGAGGGAATGTGCCACTCTGAGGATGTAGGGGGTGAGGAAGAACTTCATACCTAGTTGTGAGTAGTATCATTATCCTGGCAGCCCTTTGATGTCTTGGAGTCTGACTCTGTAAATTGCCTTGGGGAAGTGAGAAGGGTGCTTTCCATTCTCCCGGAATTCAGGCACCTGGGAAGTCTGTTAGGAGGGACAGAAATTCACAAACAATTTCATTGTAGCAGGATTAGCATTTCCTTTACAGGGGCTGTAAGAAAGAGGGGTGGCAAGTGGGTGCAGCTGAATTAGCTCCCAGTTCAAAACCTAACAGATCATAAACAGATTTATTACCTGGTGTGTAAGTGTATCTCACATGCGTGATAGCCCCATCTAACTAGAGCTATGAGGCTGTTAAAGGACTTTAGCCTAAACATAAATTTAAATGTCAAAAGCCCCACACAACTAGGAGAAAATATAGGAATTAAATTTCTGTCTTTTAAAGTCAGCTCTTTTCCTATTTTACTAAAAGTAAATTTTGACTGTTGCTTTTGTTTCAGACTTGGTCTCGTTATGTATTTCTGAGTGTCCTGGAACTTCCTGTGTTGAACAGGGTTGGTTCTTTGAACTCACCGAGGTCTGCCTGTCTGTGCTTGTCAGGTCCTGGGATTAAAGACTACACCACCACACCTGGTATAATCAAAGGAAGTGTAATTGCTGTGAATATAAAGCATGAACACACTGATGAACATTTATAAACAACATTTTGGTTATGATTAACCTAACTGCTTCTAAATCTTTTCTCATGAGATTTATGTTTTAAGCAATTTTATTAATATGTGCTACATAGATAATAATGTATCTTCTTAGGGCATTTTTATACACGAATATAATACATTTCAATCATATTTACTACCTTACCTTCTCTTTCTCCCCTCTTCTAGCTGACCTCCTTTCTCTTCTCAACCAGCTCCTTCTAATTTAATATCATTTTAGATTTTAGACGCACAATGATTTTACTAATTTTTTGATAATGTCATACAAACAAAGAATGTATTTGAGAATATATACCCCATTCCTTGATTTTTAAAAAAGTAGCCCACAGTGTCCATTTTGTGCTGTCTGTTGACTTGTGGGTATGGGACCAACCACAGGAGCATAGTTAACCTACCAGGGGCCATAACTCTAAGGAGGCTATCTTTCCTATAACTGGTATCATATAGCAATCATGAAGGGACACTCACAATTATGGTAACACTTATAAATTTATTTCTATACATCAGATAAATTATGAGTGCCATTAGTAGATATACTCATTATATAGTCATTAAAAATATCTGAAAGATTTAAAAAATAAACAATTTTAGTAACATTTCCTCATGTTGCCTCTGCTAAGTGTTATGTGGAATTATGTTACATATAGTACAAAAATATTTTGTTACAAATAAAAAGATGGAGTTTAATGATCCCATGAACAGAGACACTGAATATAACATTGTATTTTTGTGGCTAGAGCTAGATTTATCTTAATGATTTTACAGTATAAATGGATAAAAAAATTAAATATGAAAACTAATCAAATAACATTATTTATATAAAAATGTACTATCTATTAGCAACTATGCCAATAGAGAAGTAACCCATCTCAACACTGACAAAATCTTTGCATATTTCATATGTCTAGAGCCCAGAAGTCAAGTAACATTATCTTTACATATGGACCAATCCTAAAATTAATGTTTTAAATTTAATTTGTCTAGGAAAAAATTATATTTATTCTGAACATTTAAAAAAAGCATTAACAATTTAATAATTAAATACTAATGTTACAGAATATTTGTTTACACTAGAAAAATGTGTCTCTGCCTAAGGTGCTTTCTAATTGGTTTAATGAAGAGCTAAATGGCCAATAGCGAGGCAGGAGAGAATAGGTGGGATTTCTGGGTAGAGAGAGAAACTGGGAGGAGAAATCTAGGTGTGTGGATTATGCCAGAGAGATGACAGGAGACTCTGAAGAAGTTGGACATACAGTACATAGCAGAGACAACCCAGCCATATGAAAGAATATAGATTAATAGAAACAGATTAATTTGAGTTGTAAGAGCTGGTTGGGGATAAGCCTAAGTTAAAGATCAAGCTTTCATAATTAATCATAAGTCTCTGTGTTGTTATTTGGAGGCTGGTGATCCAAAAATAGTTGGACAAGAAAGTTTGCTATATTTGATGCCAAACATGACATGTAAACTCAAACAGGGCCTGAGAAAGCTGAAAAAAAAAATCCCAAGTAGGCTGAGTCCTTGTGGCATGTAGAGGCATGACTCTTTTAAGAGACCCTGCTACTGAACACTTGAATTGAGTTTATGAGTGGTGGCCATGGGTGGCATACTATATGGCAGAAGAAAACTAGGTAGAAGTGCCTCCTGAAGCTAGGGATAGACTGGTTCCAGTCAGGGCCACAGACATGAGGTTCCTCTCTCACCTACCTGAAGGAGGTGGAGGTCATGTGCTAAGCAGAGCCACATGTAGATGAAAGTTTCTATCCTGCCGGGTTCCATAGCCATTCAGTCCCAAAGAAACATACAGAGGTTTATATTAATTACAAATGGTTTGGCCTATTAGCTCAGGCTTATTATTAACTAGTTCTTACAACTTAAATTAACTCATAATTCTTGTCTATGTTTAGCCACATGGCTTGGTACCTTTTCTCAGTCAGGCATTCTTATCTTGTTTCCTCTGAATCTGGCTGGTGACTGCCTCTCTGCCTCTCCTCTTCCCACAATTCTCTTAGTCTAGTTGGCCTGCCTATATTTCCTACCCAGCTACTGACCAATCAGTGTTTTATTAAACTAATATGAGTGACAAATCTTTACAGTGTATAAGAGCATTGTCCCACAGCAGCTACACACAGGAGAGCCTACTCACTGCTTAGCAGTTTAAGGTTTGGTTCATGTGGTCAAAAAAGCTGCAGATGCACAAAAGTCAGGCCCTGACTGAGAAAACATCTAAACAGATACACTATGCTTAAAAATGTGCTTAGATACTGAAGAAAGAAAATAAAAAGGATATACACAGTCATAGAAGAATAGATAGTATAAAAATAATAGTTTTTAAAGAGAAAGTAAAGTAATATAAAAGGACAAAGCAATGCAAAGATGGGAAATACATAGGGTGTCTGTATAGTGATTTGTTGGCTTTGATTTTTTTAATTGTTGATAAACAAAAAACAATAGCTGCTGAGAGAGATTGGACTATTAAACTGTTAAATTAAACCAACCTATATATTTTAAGAATTTCTTAACTTCAGAGTGGAAATCAGAAAATATATTGCATTGGGTGAGAGTTTTTGCTTTTGTTTCCAGAGGAAACAAAAAGCTATGGATTTATCCAAAATTAATAAAGACCAGTTCTGATTGGGGAAGATATCCTGAAAATCTTGGCTATAGACATGAAAAAGAAACAAAATCAAAAATACAAGACAGATGTAAATCCCGGCCTCTGGTCTCCATTTTTGGAGGCCCCACCCCTGTGCCCCTTGCACCTTGACCCCTTCCTGAGGAGGGTCAGGGTAGCCTGCTAAACCTTGACCCCTCCCCAGAAAAGGTCAAGACCATTCCCCCAGCCTACTTAAACTGCTCCCCCAAAAATAAAGACGTGGTTTTCCCTCTTCCCCCTTGGTGGTAGTGTTGCAGCTTTCTGGTTCCCCTCAGGGCCACCTGAGAGGGCAGGAGTCCAATTAAACCTGAATATCTTTTAACTTGTTTTGTTTTGATTTGATTTGATTGGGATTTTTGTGTTAGCAGAGAGCTGTGTTAGGAAATATTCCTAACATCTTGGAGGTCCCACTGGTCAGGGCGGCCTTTCCTGTGGCCTATGGTCATTCATCGAAAGTGCCCCTTGTCCACAACCGGAGCTCTCCATGCCAGGCTAAAACCAGCTCCTGGACTACAGTGTCTGCGTCTTGGTGAGTCACCTTTTCTTGTCCTTGCTATAGGGTTTTGGGGAACCCATTTTTGTTTACTTTTGTTGATTATTGGGCTCTTGCTGAAGATGTGGACCACACCAAGAGCCAGATCCTAGCAGCTAAGCCGGGCTTTGCTGAGGTAAATTTTGTTTGTTTTAGCATGCCCAGCATCCAATTTCCATGACCCCGTTAGGCCTAAGAGCTATTGTGGCTTATGTGCTGTAATAGACTTAGGCCAATTGGTTGGGCATAGACTTTAAAATGGGTGCATGCAGTTCAAAGCCAGATCTTCTGTCACCCCTGGGATGCCTCTTACAAAATCTTTATAAATTGGGGCTGTCTGATACAATCTGTCGTGAACAGCTAATTTCCCTATGCACTAAGATTTGGCCTCAATACGATCTTGACAATGGGACACATTGGCCACCAGAGGGAAGCCTTGAGCTTATTTTCCTCTGGGACCTAGAAAATTTTTGTCTTGGGGTTGAGTGGACAGAATTTTTTTAGGTCCATGGTTTTTGGACTCTGCACTCTTGCCCTTCCTTCAGTAACCAGTGTCTTGCAACATGGGTCTTGGTCGCTAAGGTCATGATGCCTCCAAATTCCCAGTCATCTGGGAATTGGGACCCCAATAATTCCAGCTGGACCATGCAGCCAGAGGTTTTGGCCCCTCCCCCACTCCCTAAAACCCTTACTACCCACCCTCCTCCTGTGGAGGAACATTCTCCACATTCCTCTCCTCCCCTCTTCTTCACCTACTCCCTCCCTAGCCAAACCAGAAATTCAAGGTCGACTTCTACCTCACCCACCTTCCTCCCTGCCCTTCCTACTGCATTTTCCCTTTGAGCACTGGGATAGCCCCTTCCAATTCTCAGTTTCCTCCCATACCAGATCCCACCATAACTCTGCTTTTCTCTGACCTCTCCGGAAAGTGGAGGAAGTCAATGAAAGTTCATGTTCCCTTTCTCTTCCAAATCTCTCTTAGATAAAAAAGTGGCTAGGTTTCTTTTCTATTAATCCTTCTGCTTGTATTAAAGAGTTTCATTACAGAGGCGGGGCATCATGGTTCGTTGTCTCCTTCAGGATATAGAAATGGTCTCAGAAAAAGGGGTTAATTTTGACAAACTTCAAGAGATTACACAGCTAGCAGATGAAAATCCAGCCATTTTTAAAAATCGGTTACAAGAGACCATGGTCCAATATACCAGACTAGATCTAGCCTCCTCAGCGGGAGCCATGGTCCTGGCTACCTATTTTATTTCTCAGTCCAGCACCATGTTAGGTTGGGAGCATAGGCCCCAGTCACTGGCATCTGTCTCAGCCCCCAGGCCTGGTCTGGACTTCAAATCCCAGCAGTCCAGGTCCTGACCCCACCCTCAGGGAGGGGTCAGGACCACTCCCCAGGGTACTTAAGTGATACCCCAAAAGAAGAACACGTGGTCCCCCTTTCTTCCTCCCGGGGGGTCATGTTCCTGTGGCTTCCTGGTTTCCCCCTCGGGGCCACCCGAGAGCGCAGATCTCCCATTAAACCTGGATATTTCTTAATTTGGCTTGTTTTGATTTGGCTTGGTTGGGAATTTTTGCGTTGTCAGAGAGCTTGCTTAGGAAATATTCCTAACATACCAGATATATACAGGAATTGGTGGAAATGGCCTTTAAAGTTTTTAATGCCCAAGAAGAAACAACTGGGTCTTCTTGACAGACAAGGCTACACACCAAGCAGTTAATCTGCAAGCTCAGTCTTTAGCAGCTGCCCTAAGGTCATGGGAAGGGGGACAAGCCAACCACAAAGCTCTACCCTGGTGGAGCCTAGGCTAAGTTAACCTTGCTGGCAAGCTGTTTCAAGTGTGGCCTAAATGGCCATATGGCATGATACTGCACTAAACCTCCTATGAGGCCATGGCTTATCTGCCAGCAACCTGGACACTAGAAATCACAATTCCCCCTTGTGGGCTCATCCTCTATGCCATGCCATGGAGGTCCAGCCTCACCAACATTGGTAAGTGAGACTGTGCCAGCCTTTGAACCAAGGAACAGATGCCTGGTATCTCCAAGATGGCAGTAAACAGGATGCCTTTCCAGCCACACCTCTCGCTGAGTGTAGACCCACCAACTTCCAGCTCTCCCCTCCCCCTGTCACCCCATGCCCACAGGAAGTAGCCAGATTTGAGTCAATGCCCCTTTTTCCAAAGAGATCCTAAATGTTGTTTATAAATATCACCTCAGCTTCCTGTCACCCCTTATACAAAGGGTCTGGAATGTAAATCCTGGACTCCAGCCTCCATCTTTGGAGGCCCCACCTCTATGCTCCTTGCACCTTGACTCCTCCCTGAGGAGGGTCAAGGTAGCTCACCAAACCTTGACCCTTTCCCAGAAAGGTCAAGACCACCCCCTCAGGCTACTTAAACTGCTCCCCAGAAAATAAACACATGGTTCCCTCCCCCTGCCCCCCGTGTTTGCATTGCAGTTTCCGGTTCCCCTTGGGGCCACCTGAGAGCATAGGAGTCCAATTCAATATGGATATCTTTTAATTTGATTTGATTGGGATTTTTTGTGTTGGCAGAGAGCTCATGTTATAAAATATTCCTAACAATAAATGCTGATCCCTTGCTATGAGAAGAGCTGGATGAGACTGGATGAGAAATGATCAATCTTATTGGCTACAGAGTCCTCGTGCCTTATTATTATATGCCATCCTTTCCTATGACATGGATAGAGGTTGGGTAATGCAGTACAAACAGACTTATAAAGTTTACAAATGCCTTTTACCTGTCCAAACATAGAACAGAAAAGCGTCTTTAGCTGACTTGTGTATACCACATTCAATAATTGTGGTAATACACACACACACACACACACACACACACACACACACACACACATTGCCTTTAAAGCCTGGTCTACAGAGCTAGTTCCAGGACAGGCTCCAAAACCACAGAGAAACCCTGTCTCGAAAAACCAAAAAAAAAAAAAAAAAAAAAAAAAAAAAAAAGTTTGTGTATTTTCAGAAAAAAAGGACCAGACACCAATAAAAACAAGCAGCCCAGGTTATCCAGCCTCTCAGAGTGCCTCTGTTGCAGTTTCCTCAAAATTCTGCATCCAGAACAAATTCAAAGCTGCTAGCTGAGATGGTCAAGTCTCATAGCCTATTCTTGTTAGGGCTTCATATAAACTCTACAATTTCCCATTACACAGAAACTAAACAAAAAATAATACAGCCAGTTTTTCCAGGATCTCTTTTTTTCTCAGGGTCCCCTAAAGATGCTATCACCCCCAGACAACAGGAAGTAATTTTAAGAACACAATGCACACATTTCTAAGAGGTAGAGTAGATGGTTTTGGTCATTTGGTGGATTATAGATGTTTGTCATCATTTAGGGGTTTGGTTGCAAATTGTTACTAGTTATGGTAAGGGAGGAAACTAAGCAAGGAAGTTGAATTCAAGGATCTCTTTCTAAAAAAAAAGGGAAGATGTAAGAACGATAGGATAAAAGGGTGGATTATTGTATCTACTTTTAGACTAAAAAGCAACTACTAGTCTCAAATATTTTATATTGCTATGGATTTTTGCATATTGATACACATTTAAGGTTATATTTGTTATAACATTGTAATGTTTTTACTCTTGTTGAAGGTATTTTGCCTATGTAGCTCATTTTAAAATGTAATGTAACGTTCTGGTCCTTAAAGGCCGTTATTGCAAACTGCTTAAGATTATTAAGAAATATAAACTAATAATTAGTCATCTATAACAATCAAACTCTTAGTTATGTAGGTATGTTTTCAATATCAATCAGAGACATATTTTAAATAGATAGTCTTCAAATACTTCAGAGACCTACAGAATATGACATTTAAGATATTTTAATAACATAAGACTTTTCATGACAGTGAGACATGTCTGCTCCTGGCAGCACTAATTTACTTCAAAAAAGGATGATGGACATTGAAGAACCTTCATCTGGGGTTTGCTTTCATTGTGGTAAGGCTAGCAATTTGGGAAAAAAACTGTCTTTGCTTTTACTGCTGACAGTATGTTGTCCAAATTGGACAAGCAGTATACAAAGGAAAGTGACTGCTGAACTTGCCAAGACAAGGCAGGTTAGTCTTTAAAAATTCCGGCTTCACAGAAAAAGCTGTCAGATATTTTAGGCTTGCAGGCGAAAAATGGATTCCCCAACATTGCCGAGGAACCTTATGTGAATGTCCAGGATGACAGCTGTCTCTGTTGCTTCTGTAATTT
Source organism: Microtus oregoni (assembly GCF_018167655.1). NCBI lineage: Eukaryota > Metazoa > Chordata > Mammalia > Rodentia > Cricetidae > Microtus > Microtus oregoni. The sequence continues at coordinate 1,267,598 of NW_024543830.1, read as the reverse complement.
TGGAAGTTGTTTACTTTGTATTCTTTGTTTACTTAGGTAATATTTTATCCTTCTTGGGTCTCTGATTGGGTGTCAAGACTAGATAGTTACACCATTTTCTTTGTTCCAAATTTTAAAAAACTTACATAAGAGATATAAAGTTTATAAAGGTTGAGGGACATAAAAAGTTGTTTATGTAGAAAAATAAAAATATTAGGACTAAAATAATATTTTTAGGATGGTAATACAAGTTATGATAAAAAGTGGTTTAGGTATAAAATGTTAGATTCATCACAATAGAATAGGTACTACAGTATTTTCTTTAAATATACCAAATACATTTGGACTAAACACTGTGAATGTAATTCTTATTTAACAATTGTTCTTATTATATATAGTTTTCCTATATTAGAGCTAAACCTTTTTCTTCTTATTAGACAAAAGGGGAAATATTTCAGAATATTTGTTTACACTGTAAAGATATATTTCTGCCTAAGATGCCTTCTGATTGGTTTAATAAAGAACAAAGTGGTCAATAGTTAGGCAGGATTTCTGGGAGGAGAAATCTAGGTGCACGGAATACACCAGAGGGACCCCGGGGGACTCTGAAGACTCAGCCACATGGTCGAACATAGATGAATAGAAACAGGTAAATCTGAGTTATAAGAGTTAGGTGGGGACAAGCCTAAGCTAAGGCCAAGCTTTCATAATTAATAAGTCCCTGTGTTTTTTGTGGGCTGGTGACCCAAAATAGGCTTACCAGAAAGTTTGCTACATAATTACTTTTTTAAAACATCTAACAAGATTTTTTTTATTGAAAAAAGATTTTCATACAATATATTATGATGTTTTTTCCCCTCACCCTCATTCTTTCCAGATCTTCCCCACCTTCCTACCCCTAACTTTATATTCTTTTTAATCTTTCCTTTATTTTTCAAATAAACAAACAAAAAATAAAAAACAAAAATACCACCTTCAAGAAACAGAAAAAACCTTTGCAAAAACATAAAACAAACAAGCAAAAGATCAGTAAGACAAAAAGATGCCAAAACAAAGAAAATGAAGCAAAATGTCCCCAAAAATATCCCCTGGCATTTATGATTCAGAACTAGAGCTTTGCCCAAATGTGACTCTTCGGACAGCGGAGCAACACTAGGTACTGACAGGTCATCTTCTCTTTATCGACTCTGCTCAGGTGCATTTGATCGCCATTTCAATGAGGAGAAAGCTGGGCTTTTAATAGCTTCCTGTGTTTGCTCCAAGCAAAAATGACTGGTGATAGTCCACCTGTAAAAATGACTGGTGATTGTCCACCTGTAAAAATGACTGGCGTAGTTCACCTGTAAAAATGACTGGTGATCGTCCACCTGTAAAAATGACTGGTGATCGTCCACCTGTAAAAATGACTGGTGGTCGTCCACCTGTAAAAATGACTGGCGTAGTCCACCTGTAAAAATGACTGGTGATAGTCCACCTGTAAAAATGACTGGTGATCGTCCACCTGTAAAAATGACTGGTGATCGTCCACCTGTAAAAATGACTGGTGATCGTCCACCTGTAAAAATGACTGGTGGTCGTCCACCTGTAAAAATGACTGGCGTAGTCCACCTGTAAAAATGACTGGCGTAGTCCACCTGTAAAAATTACTGGTGATCGTCCACCTGTAAAAATGACTGGTGATCGTCCACCTGTAAAAATGACTGGTGGTCGTCCACCTGTAAAAATGACTGGTGATCGTCCACCTGTAAAAGAATCTGGGTGCTCGTCTGCGTGTAGCCCCAGTTCTCAGCATCTAGGTCCCTTGACAAGGGTTTCTCCATATTGTCTCAGCTGAAGGCATCTTTGTTTTAAATTAAAACTGACCCCTTTTCTCTACTCCCTGCCTGGAAAAGTACCATGGGAAAGCACCCTGTTTTAGAAACTCTGGTCGAAAGGCTGCAGCTAACTGAAAGTTCTCGGCTGCTATTAAAGTCCTTGCTTGCTTCCTCCTGCAACTGCCAACCAGGATGTAGTTTTTCTGTGTCCTTTGTCTTCAAAAAAATCCCTCCTATATGTGCAACACTGAGAAACCCTGTCTCAAAAAACAAAAAGAAGTAAGCAAACAAAAAACTAAACAAACAAACAAACAACAACAAAAACCTCCAAACCAATCTTCCTGTAACACGCATTTGGGGCTGCTCTGGGAGCAGTGTTTTTCCCTAGGTAGTCACTGACCGGCTTAATTCAGACTCTGAATTTGAACTTTGATTGTGCTGGATGGTCATTAGGTCTCTACTTCAACATGCCTGCGGTAGTTTAAAGGCTAAACAGGATCCAAAGTGAAGAACTTGGATCTCTCTGAAACCATCCATGTTTCAATCTAAGCTGCAGAGAAGAGTCACGGATCTTAGTGACCCTTATGTCACTCCTCTTCTTTTTTCTGTCTTGAATCTTGGATCAATAGGTAACTAATTTTGGCTATCATATAAAACTTTTGAAGAGTTTGAAAGGCTTTCTTTCAAAAAGTGTGTTTTGCTTACTGTTGTTAATTTTCCATAACTGACAGGATCATGTAATCTCTGTGCAGTAATATTCACTCTTGAGATGGTGTTATGAAGATGCCTGCCATAAACATCATCAGGGAAGAGTGTTTTCCTCACCTGGTCAGTGGTCTCAGGGTTCACAGCAGGGAGGGCTGGTGGTAGAGCTCACATATGTTGTACAGAAACAGAGCCAAAAACCCCTCAACGTGGCTTCCTTCTTGCTGTGTTTTATTCCACCCAGACACACCTTCCCTGGGGTGGCTCTGCCGTTTTCAGTGTGGTGCCTCCCCACTTCCATAATCCTCTCGAAAACTCACTCAGATTCACGTCAAGGGTCTAGTTCATGCATGTTCTATTTGTCTCTCCATTCGATTACTTTGATTGACAAGGTTCAGCTTCCCAATACCTTATAGCTTTTTTCTCCACTGGTGACTTCTGTCCTTGTCTAGCTTAGACCTTCCATGTGTACTCTGCTGGGCCTTCAGAGTGAGAGGCTGTTCTGGCTTCCCAGGGCTGCAGACAGTCCTGCTTGACATCCTGTCAGACATTGAGAAGCAATGCGATGGCCTGTGCACCTGTGGGCTCATTACATATTTCTCCAAATACAGACCATTGTTTTGTTTGAGTAATTGTGGGTCTGGTCTTTTGGGCTGACGTCTACACACAGAGTGGGTGTTCAATGTGCTGACCACCGTGAGCATTTCCCAGCTCGTGTGCAGGTGCCTTAGAGGCGACTGTAGGTTCTTGCAGTCTTTAATTGCTCCCTTTGTGAGTCCTTGGGTGTAACTCTGACATTTGAGTCACTAAACCAGACCGTCTAACCCATAGTTCACTTTCAGTTTTGAAGCGATTGCTTTGCTTTCTTTGGGAATGCGTCCAGGCAAAGTCACAGAGTTGTATTCTCACCAAACTGGACTTGAACGGGGTAAGGTGAAAGAGCATAAATTAGTTTTCTCATTCTGCTATGGTAAAGAGACAACAAGCTTAATGCTTTTTTTTTTTTTTTTTTTTTTTTTTTTTGTAATGCGTTAGTGTACAGGACAAAAAAAAAAAAATCAGAAATTCAGAAGGGAGCCGTCAGCTGCATACTGGCGACTGTAGCCGCATTCAGCCCATAGATGGCGCCAAAAGCCTGACCTGGGCTCCTGCGGGAGGCTCATGAAACACTTCCCCGCTGTCATTCTTCCTCTCTTTCTTTGCATTTTTCTTCTCCATAAGTACTCCTGTGATGTCAATGAGAACAGGAGAATTCTGGGAAGAAAGAAGTCCTAGTCTGCAGTTGTGACCCAGCCACAGAAGAATCAAGATGTGACCTGCCACGGACCGGCTCAGGGGAGCCACTTAGACCGTGGGAGAAGCAGGGTCTTGGTAACAGGAAGGCACAAGTTCGGCGAATGACAGACAGACACAACACACAAGAGAGCGGTTGGAATCTGCTGCAATTTTACTGAATTCATGTTTTCATTATATAGTATTCAAACAAAGAACAAATCAGAAGGTCATGTATCATTAGTTGGCACTGTATGAAAGCTTCTTTTAGTCACATCAGCAATATTTAAGAAAAGTACATTATCAGGAAGAGGTGTTAGACATAAAACATCCTTAGAAGAGGAAATCTTGTCCTTGGGAATGTAAACCTCAAATAAGTGGTTTCATCTTATGAATAGAAAGTTTCTGTCTCATTATCGCTATCATGGCCCTTCCTCTTCCTAACCCTTTATTTCATCTAGTGACCAAATATACCTAATCAGTTCTCTGCACCTGTTGAACTATACTTTTTAGTACCTTCTTATGCAGCAGACATCATGGGGGTTGGGGTCTAGTAAGCCTATCCATAAAGTTTAAAGTATAATATAACAGTCTTTGTCCATCAACATTAACCCATCTATTCCCTTGCTCATCATACACCCTGTGTATGACAAAGGTTCTGCTGTAGTCTTATACATTCCCATACTGTGCTTCCTTATCCTAGAGCTGTTTCTGAAGAGAATGATCCTTGTCTTGTATATATATAGAATATCATTATTATAAAAGAGATTGTGCAAAGCTCATATCCTGCATAGCCAGCTAATCGAGAAACCCGTCTATGCCTCAGCTGTGGCTAATACCAGCCTGTCTGCCATTGACCTCCAGGAAGCCTAGTCCCATGGGACACGTAGCTCCTGTCCGGCATAATGACATATGTCATGTCACACAGACAACACTGGAGTTGGTGTGGCAGTGACCGCCTCACCAAATAAGGTACTGAGCCACGTGGCTAACATAGACATGAATAATGGGCTAACATAAGTTACAAGAGTTAATAAGAAGTCTGAGCTACTAGGCCAATCAATTTATGACTAATGTAGACTCTGTGTGATTTCTTTGGGACTTAACGACTGTGGGACCAGGTGGGACAGAAACCACAGTCAACAGAATGGTGTCCAACATCTGCCAGATACTATGGGCTTGTAGGCTGTAGATGAATGCCCCAACAGTACAGAAGAACTTTGGGTAACAGTTCCTGTTCACTTATTTAGATTTTCTAGTTCTACATTTCCCTCAGTTTGTGTTTTCTTTATTGCTTTCATTTCAATTTTTAGGTCTTAAACAGTTTTATTTGTTTCCTTTAAGTGTTTGTTTTCTTGGCTTCTTGCCTTTTTTGAAAGGATTTATTCATTTCTTCTATCCCCCCCCCTCGATTTCTTTAAAGGATTTAAAATGGAGCTCTTTAAGGAGCTCCATTATCTTCATAAAGTTGGTTTTTAGGATCTTTTTCTTGTGCTTCAGCTGTGTTGGAATATTCAGGGCTTGTTCTAGTAGGATAGCTGGACTCTGGTGGTGCCTTATTGCCCTGACTGGTTGATTTAGTTCTCATGTTGGTATGTAGGCCTCTGAGTTTGGGATGGTTATAGGCCTAGGTGCTGATTTTTTGGATTTCTTTGTTGGATGGGTGTTTTGGTTCTTGATTTAAGTTTGACCTGTGGTTGAGCAGAGGGTCTGTACCCAAGTTGGGGACTGGAATTTGGTGACAAAAGGGAGGGAAGACTGGGGATTGTGTCAGGGAAGGACACAGAGAGAGTGGAGGAGGTCTACTGGCAGCTGGCCTACCTGGAATCCTGGGAGCTTACATGGCTTCTGATCCAGCAGGCAATCTGTACCTGAGTTGGTGCCTGATATGCTTATGTGGTGAGGGGAGAGAGGATTGGGATACTATTTGGAAGGGGAACAGGTGAGGTGACTTTTAATGACTGCTTCTATTTCTATAGGGGTTATAGGTCTGTTTAAATTGCGTATGTGATCTTGATTTAGCTTTGATAAGTCGTACTTATAGAGAAAATTATCCATTTCTTTTAGATTTTTCTACTTGGGTGGAGAATAGACTTTTAAAGTATGTCCTTGTGGCTCTCTGGATTTCCTAGGTGTCTGTTATGTCTCCCTTTTCATTTTCTGTTTGGTTAATTTGGATCTTCTCTCTATGTCTTTCAGATGGTTTAGATAAGGGTTTGTTGATCTTATTGATTTTCTCGAAGAACCAACTTTTGTTTCATTCATTGTACTGAAATCCTAAATTTTTCATATCCAGAATTTGCTCATTTTTTGTTTTCTTTATTGATTATATTTCCACGTTCAGGTCTTGAATAGTTTTGTTCATATCCTTCCACTTTTTTTTGGTTTTCCTGGTTTTCTTTAAGGATGTATTTATTTCCTCACACTGTTTGTGGGTTTTTTTTATTTCATTAAGCTAATTTTTGATTTGTATTGTTTGTGTTTTTCTGGATTTCTTTAAGGTATTTATTTGTTCCCTCTTTAAGGACTTCTCTCATCACCAGACCAGGCCCTGTGTTAATGTCTGTGTTTTCTCTGCTATCACTGAAGACCACCTGAATGTCTGTGGTCCATGCTGAAGCCTGAAGTTAAGTGATCTCCATGGACTGTGCTGCTACTGGAGGCCAAATTGATCTGAGTGGCCTTCTCTGCTACCTGTGTCCATGGTGATACCCAGGTCTATAATGCCACCAAGAGCCATGTCTGGGTCTATGGTCTTACTGTAGCTGGAGCCTGTGTTGATGTCTTTGTCCCTCAAATGGCAGTGCAGGCCACTAATTAATATGGCCCTTGGCAGTAGTAAAATCCACAGACATCAACATGGAAGGCTGGGGTTCTGTTGCAACTCTAGGATGAGACTTCAGGGCTGGATTTGGAGGGAAGGAGGGAGTGAGGAAGTTCTTCATCTGGCTTACCGGTTTCCCAGTCCTGCTCTGCTGGAGTGTTCCTAGTGGATGCCTGCTGATGTTGGAGGCTGAGATGATGGGATGAGTTGGGGGAAGAAAGATTCAGGGAGAAGGTACTTGTGAACCAGTGGGGATGGGTCTGACAGGAAAAGGAACAAAGCAGATTTTCTACTACAGAGCAGAGGTCGAGACCAGGAAAGTTGGAACAGGAGGAACAAAAGCAGAGGTGTGGATTTGCCTTCAGCCTACTTGTTTCCCTGGCCATTGGGTTAGCAAAGGGTACCTGCCTGGGTTGGAAGTAGGGGACAAAGAAATATATGCGTGAAGAAGGAGGTTGGAAGGGATCTGCACACAGGGGTGCAGGGAAGGTTCCCAGGTGTTCTGCTGAAGAGCTGGGGATGAGACTGGGGGATTGGATCTGAGCAAACAGACGGAGAAGAGAAGATCTGCAGGTAGCCTACCTGGTTTTCTGACAGGCACCGCCTAGAGTTGTGGCTTATAACCTATGGGTCATGACTCTTTAGGGAGGTCTAAGAATGCCTTTCAAGGGATAAAATATCAAATATTCTATATATCAGATATTTACATTATGATTCATAACAGCAGCAAAATTCCAGTTGTGTGTAGCAAGGAAAGAATTTTATAGCTGGGGGTCACCACAACATGAGCAGCTCTACTAAAGAGTCGCAGCATTAGGAAGGGTGAGTGCTATCGGCCATGGCTTTATACAGCAGATGGTAATTAATATTCAAGAAGTCAATCCCCTGAATGAACAATTCCCTGATGGGGAAACCTCGTCAAGCATGGCTGCAAGGTTACAGACTCTGATTATTGTTTGCTTCTGTCTGTAATTTCACATATGCAAAAACAGCTATGGGAATTTTCCCACTGCCTGTGTGTTTATCTCATGAATATATTCCTTCTTATGGGTATTTATATCTGTGGACTGTCTAGAATATGACTCCTCACTAACCTGCATTGTCTGTTTGATATCTATAATGTTAGCCTACATAGAATTTGATGAGTAAATATGAATACAAAGAAATACTACTTAAGTCAGGGATTGTAAGTCCCTGAGAACTGTTTAATATCACAGCTCAGGTTGATATAAGAAATTAGTTGCATTGCATCTTCCCCAGCTCTAAGACAACTGTATACCATTAGCTGGTTTAATCTACGAAGTAATTTTAGATTAAGACCACGTGCCTTGCCAACGGATTTTAAGATACACATCCCCCAGTGAAAGCAGTCTAATTCATAGGGACATGTTGAGCTACCTGTAAATACAAAAAAAAAGCTCAATTATTGCTAGCTGGCAAATGCACCCATTCCTGACCTCAATTTGTGAAAATATATTCTGACTAGTTTACAGTATAACTTGACTCTGTAGCCCCTGATGAGAGCTGCAAGTGTTCTTAGACAATCAGAAGTTACATGCAGGATAGAAAAATATATTTCAAGATTTAAAATGCCTTTTATGTCACTGTGCCTTGGAAAACGCCAAATGGGCTTGTATCAGGAGATTTAAGGTAAGCCTGAGTACCAACAAAAACATTTATGACAGAATGTCCGAGAAAGCCTGGCAATTCTGCTAATCACAAAATGTTAGTTTAAAATGTTTATTACACTCAGAAATATAGGAAAATACAAATTCCTTATTTTTCTTAGACTCCTCAATAGTCTAGCTTTATTACTCTTTTAACCCTTTATAAGATTGTCTCTTCAGTTAGATAATGCCTGATTCTTTATTTCCGACTGCAGCTGCACTTTATGGACAATTAAGAAGCTGAGATTTATTACATGTGTGTTGTAAGATGGCTCTGCTTCTTAGCATTTACTGGAATGTGACCTTAAAATGTAACTCATATATTCAGCATGAGAGAGTCTATTGGGTGCATATATCTGTTAAGAACAAAGAAAAGCTGGAGCTAGAAGGTGAAAATAGAGAGGAGATTCAGCAGCATGAGAAAACCAAGAGAGATAACATCAGAATGTGTGTTCCTTTTCTAAACCCTCAGATAGAAAAAGTTCCTAAAGCCCCACTGCTCTGTGACATTCTCTTTACACCCAGCTGCAGCCTGAAAGCTGGTCAAACAGGCTGCAATAGTTGAGAGCCACAGGCCTGGAGAGTATGAAGTATTCATGAATCAATCCCCTGCAACACTTTCAGAACACTCTGCTGGCCTGAACCAAAACCACTTCTCTGTTAGATGGAGCATGATCTCCCCACTTTTGCCTACTCTTCTCAGTTTTCATAAGAGCATGATGGGGCATGTTCTACTCTGCCAATAAGAAGTGCTAAGATAGAGGAGAGGCCTCTGATACTGGTGAGGCTGTGAGGAGTCTGTATAGACATGTACAGCTTAGCAGAGCTGGACGGACTATAACAGAATTCTGTAAACAGAAACACTACTGGAATCTGTAAGCTGATTTAAAAAAATTATTCATGTTATATTTAATCTGGGTAAGAGTACATCTACTTTAGCTAGAGTGTTAACTGAGGTTTTCTGCCCCCCCCTGCAGTCATTCAGTCCCAAAGAAACACACAGAGGCTGACTGATGTGGGAGGGTCTTCTGTCTATGTGTTACTTTCATTGGTTAATAAAGAAACTGCCTTGGCCCTTTGATAGGACAGTAGCTTAGATAGGCGGAGTAGACAGAACAGAATGCTGGGAGAAAGAAAGCATAGTTGGGCAGATGCCATGGAGCCAGCCACCAGGTCAGACATGCTGAATCTTCCCTGGTAAGCCACCACCTCATGGTACTACACACATTATTAGAAATGGGTTAATCAAGATATGAGAATTAGCCAATAAGAGGCTAGAACTAACAGACCAGGCAGTGTTTAAATGAATACAATTTGTGTGTTGTTATTTCGGGTGTAAAGCTAGCCATGCGGGAGCCAGGTGGCGGGAAGCAGTCCAAAGCTCTCACTACAGAATGGCGCCCAGACGTGGATAACTAAATCCACAGAAAGCCTGAGAAAGCTTGGAAAAGAATAGAGTAAAGCATGTTTTCTTGGTAGCAGCAATTTCTCGGGTCTGCTCTGCTTGCTAGAGGCAAGCAAGTGCTCTCATCTAAGAGAGGCTTCCTGACTCAGCTTGAGCTGCAAAACCCTAGCGCTTTTTAAAGAGGTCCTGCCACAAAACACTTAAACGGTGTTGATGAAAAGTTGAATGCATGTTTTTTGGTTTTCAGCTGTAGCAGGAAAAAAGCTGTGCCGTTTTAAAATGCCGGTTTTCTGGGCTGTCCTGCCAGGGTAAACTCTGACTCTTTCAGGCAGGCAGTCCAACTGATTGTGGTCTGTGAGCAGAATGCTGCAGCTTGCTTGCTGGCAGGGACCTTGGAATGCCATAGAGTTGTGGCAATAAACATGGCTCCAGCTGGTACCTCAGCCATGAGGCTGGAATTTCATAAAGCTAAGGAATGGGCTGGATCTAGCCGTCAAAGCCACGGCTTTAATCCTACCCATATTGCTCAGTAATTTAAAGGCTAATTTGGTCAGAAAAAGGGAGATACAGTAAAGATAGATTAAAAAAACAAAGAAAACCTCTAAGTGATTTACAGTGTGTTAAAAATATATGTAGGCTTGAAGAAGAAAAATGTTAAAGTTCTTAAAGTAAAGAAAGAAAGAGAGTAGTTGGGTGTGGTGGTACACAACTTTAATCCCAACACTTGGGAGGCAGAGGTAAATTGACCTCTGAGACTTCAAGGGGCAGAAGTAGATTGACCTCTGTGACTTCAAGGTGCGGTAGCACATGCCTTTAATCCCAATGCTTGGGAGGCAGAGAAGACATATCTCTGTGAGTTCAAGGTGTGGTAGCATACACCTTTAATCCCAGCACTGAGGAGGCAGAGACAGACAGACCTCTGTGAGTTCAAGGACAGCCTGGTCTATAGAGTTATTCCAGGACAAAGATATACAGAGAACCTGTCTCAAAAAATAAAAGTAAAAATAATTGAAATAGAGGTTAAAATAAAGCCGCACAAAGATGGAAAATACACAGAAAATCTTGATACTGTATGCTATTATGCTCTCTTTGAATTGTTTGAATGCTGAGGAAGGAGCAACAGATGCTAAAAGATATTTGTTTATAAATGCTGCTGAACTAATCCAAGATAGATATTTTGAAAATGCCTTGGCTTTAAAATTTGGATCTAAGGTTATGATGCTTTGGAAAAGTCCTTTTGTTTTCACAGAGGATGAGACCCTGTGGATTGCTTCTATCCCAATATGGTATGATAGACCACGCCCTCCTGAAAGGTTGCTGTGAACACCCTCAAAAAATTACTTCACTCAACTGCTGACTGAGATGAATCTAGCCCACAGGTTATACCATGAAAGACCTAAATAACAGTGCCCCCATTCAGCACGAAGCAGTTTGGAGAGAAAAACTGTGCCCATATTCCCAAATATTGTTTATAAATGTTCTTTTACATTTAAAGGAGGATATGATATAGATATGAACAATTTGCATTGGTATGGATTTTAAGGTCAATTTTGTTATTTGTATGTCTGATATTGATTAAGGTATTGTGATTATGTAGAACTGGACGTGGTTTTTTACCCTCTGATCTCTGGCAAAAGGCTTGCAAATGGGTATTTGTGGGTCACCAGAGACTCCTAACTGGGGCTGCCTCACACCATACATTGGTTTGAGCTCCCATCCCCTCCCCTGTTCTGTGTCTCTGGATCTCTGCCCCTGCCACCGTTCCTGTTCACCTGCGTGCTTCTCAAGCCTTCGCTCCAAGATGCCCTTTCTCCCAATTGCTCTCTCAGTTTCTTGTACACTAACTCTGTGGTTCCTGCTGTTTCTCTCAATGGCCCACCTCGACAGGGCCCACAGATGGGAGCCCACTTCGACTTTGGTCTGGCCATGCTGGGATTCTTCCCACAACAGATCCATCCTGTCTGTTCCTGACTGTTCTCCCACCCTTACAACATGTAAACGAAAGCCAGGGACACTGCAGTTTCATGCCCAGGACATGGCTATCCACGCCCCTTCCCCAATAGCCTGCGAGTCACTCTCAACTTACTCACTCCAAAAAAGTCTTTTATTTCTATGGTTTCTTGTATTGTTAGTGTTTATTTCAGGATTTTTTAAGTTGGCCATCTGACATGCTTTCCCACGGAAAGTAGGAAAACTGTTTAAAAAGTTCCTTCTATCCTGTGTGTATGGATGAATCTGTGTGTATGGATGGATGTTTATGTCAGACTCAGTTGGACGTGTAACTGTGTGGCCACTACATGCTTGTTTCTGACTGCTCTTGGATGCCTGAGTGTCCAAGTTCTGTGTGTCAGTCATTGCTATTGTGGCTAATGACCGAACTCAGATTTTGTGTCTGACTTTTCCTGTTCTGAATCTGATGAAAGTTATTTTACGCTGTTCTGCCTTATTGAAACAGACAGTTAACAATATTAGGTATGGTTTAAAATTTGTAACAAAAAATTAACTTAAAACTGATAACTACAAATTGAAACTGCTCTGGAAAACAGCATGTGGTCTACTACCACCTTAGTTAAATACAGCAGGTGGGGAGCCATTGTTTTGACTAAGTTTGAAAAAAAAGGGAGGTCATATGACTTCAACACCATCATAAATAAAGGTGACCATGTGGAGTGGTCCAACCTATGAGTCATTAGGTCTCCAATATATTTTAGATTAGGATAGATCTCTATATAATAATTCCTGTTATGCCCTAAAAAGTAAGTCTCATGAGAGATAGAATTTAGAACAACACTGTTTTAATGAGGTATTAAAGCTGCACCTCCATGCATTAATGTAAAGGGATATATCTGACAGTCAGATTTTGTAATGTAAGTGTAATCCCCTTAATATTGATTTTAAAAGCATTGAGTGTTTACAATGTTCATACTTTATTTTGCCTTCCATAGAATGTGATTATGCTCTATGTCTTAGGACCACAGCTGAACACTAGAGACAAAGATATTTCTTCTAACCTTCTTCTTCTTCTTCTTCTTCTTCTTCTTCTTCTTCTTCTTCTTCTTCTCTCTCTCTCTCTCTCTCTCTTTACTAACTTTGGTAAGCTGTTTTACCTAATTTTGTAAACTAGGTCATACAGAAAACTGCTGTGTTCTATAGTGTTGCACTAGGATATACATGTTAACCATCAGTTACTGCATAAAGGATGAGTCTTTGGTATGACCAGAGTTAGCTTATATATGTGTTCTGAAAGTTAAGCCTAAACAACATTTATCTAGTTTTGTTATGCCTAAAAGATTATGATCCCCTCATCCTCTGAGCTTCAGAGATCTGAGAATTTGGCATTTTAATAAAAAAGCTTCTCATGATAGAGACATGTCAGCTCCTGGCAGCACTGCTTTCTCATCCTTGGAAGATGGATGGACACAGAAGAACTTCCCCAGCAGCTTGCTTTAAATGTAGCAAAGCCAGCCATGGAGTGGAAACCTTGCACCTTAACTGCTGCCAAGACCCTGTCCAGACTGTGGACAGGCACGATACTGGGGAATTGATTACCATGCTTTGCCAAGACGAGTTAGGCCAGTCTATTCCTACTCCACAGGAAAGTCTGTCCAATCTTCTGGGCTTGGCAGCTGAAGACTGGTAAGTGACTTGGGACTTCTGTCCTCAGTGACCACAGAGAGATCTGGGATAGCTGCCTACATAGCTAGAAAGTGGTCTCACTTCTGCTTACTCAGGTAAAATTTATCTTTCACACTTCTGCTGGTGTTTGATGACTAGGGTACGGATAGATTTACCATTTTAATAGCTCTGCCCATCCCCCAAGGCTACAACCACTTTGGTAGGTCATTAGTTCATTAGTTAAGTTTCCTGTTAAAAATATGGACAGGTTTGCCTTATTCGAAGACTCCATAGTAAAGGCTAAACAGGTTTCAGATGTAACTTACCCCTTATGTATGTAAGATGTTTCAGACTTCTGTCCCCTTTCTGTGCTATTATTACACTGGAACTCCAGAGGTTTGGAGTTTTAGCATTGATAAATGCAGTTTGGATAAACGGATAGAGCACTGTCTACAGTTTTTAGAAGTCCTTAAATTGCTGTGGATTTTACTGGTCTCAGGACTACAGAGAGGCTTTTTCAGCATTACTATAGTGTCTCTAGCCACACATGGCAAAACTCTGCTGAAATGCTAGTTCCTTCCTCTCTCAAACAGGTTAGCATTAGGCAGAGTATAGAAGCCTGCAGACATGTTCCACTCTGTTCCTTCTCCTTCACTCCTCAGCCTCCCTCTCTCCTCCTCCTTCATTTGCTCAACCTCTTTTCTTCAGTGAATTTCCTCGGATTGTCTTCTAAGTATAGACTTAAAGGTGTGTTTCCTCAGGCTGAAACCAGGATCTAGGGAAAATGTTCATGCCTTTTAACCCAAAGCCGTATCCTTTTGCTATGATCCCGAGATGTAAATCTGTTCCAACTGTTTTACAGACACCTGCATGTTCTTGGGAAAGAATTCTGCTACTGTATCAAGGAATCTGGCCTGGTGGATTAGTCTCTAGACAGGTCCACTTCTCCTGCCAGACTTGTGCCAAGACCAACCCACAAGGGGCCCTCCAGGTATCACAGTTCCAAGGACACCAAGCAGGTGAGTACTGGCAGGTTGACATTACCCACATGTCCACTCATAAAAAGATCCATTATCTCTTAACTCTTATTGACACCTTCACAGGATGGATGGAGTAGTTTTACACCCCCAGGAAAGTGATAGATATGATTGCTCAGGTACTCCTGGAACACATCATCCCTTGATTTGGTATGTCCCAAGCTCCTAGGACATCAGTGCTAGTACCACCTCTCTAGACTCAAGCGGGTACCTATCCAGAATGAACAGACACATCTCCATTCCACTCTTTCTGGCAGTCTTCACTCTTCCCACCACTAGACCAGTGCATAAGACCAGTGTTTCTACTAGCAATGTTTCCTCAAGGTCTCCAGGAGTGCAGTTATCTGAATGCTTCTTTACCCATAACTTCCACTGAGTGTGAGACCTCTGACTCCTGACTTCCCCCCTCCCCATGTTGTCCAGTGCCAGCAGGAAGCATACAGACTTGAACCGGCAACCATATATCCAAGAAGGCTGGGATGTTTAGCCTGGAACTCTCTAGATTCTGCCTTCAGAAAGCCTACCAAGCAGCAGCTCCTCCCCTGAAGCTGCTCAAAGACTGAACCTACAGGGTATTTATGACCCATTCCCAGGGAGCAGTGTGTGATTTCTCCTTCCCCTGAGGTCACACGAGAATGGTTTGCTCATTAAATATGAACTTTTAATATGGCTTTTTTTGACTTATTGTATCAGTTGAGAAACCCTTAGCCAAAGTTCCAAAATATTTATCAAGTCTAGACTACTAGGGATTGTTACATCCCACCAATTCTTTTTTTTCTAGATTGAATATTAGGTGAACTGGTAATTAATTTTGACAATTGTACACAACTTTTGAAAATTTGGAACATTTTATACACTCATATCCAAAATTTTGTTCTAGGGTTCTCTAGAGTAACAAAATATAGAATAAATCTTTCTATTTATGAAGGAGGGGGATTTATTGGAATGGCTTAGGGCTGCAGTTCTGCTAATCCCACAATGGCTACCTGTGAAGGAAAAGTACAAGAACCCAGTACTTACTCAGTCTAGGAGGTTAGACATGTTGGCTGGTCTTCAGTTCATGCTAGAATTTGGGAGAAGTATTCTCTCATGCCAGGGAAGGAATGAACTTGCTGCAAGGTGAGGACACGCAGGCCCTTGTTTTAGTTTTGGTAGCTGGTGCTGCATAGGTGATTGATTTTTCAGCCTGACTGGTACTTCCACCACGGAATCTGGTATCATCTTACACATATTCTGGCCATTAAAGCAGATGGGGATGGCCAGCTTCTACTGTGTGTCTGAACAGAATATGTCAATCAGATTCCTCATGCAGAAGTGACAGACCAGGTACAGGTGTTGTATTCCTCCAGAGCATGAAGCAGAGTCTAGTCAGAGAAATTTTGGTGACATGGAATGCAGGTTGTGCCATTCCTAGAGTTCGTTGACCACCACACTCTTTTCCTCTGACTTTCTCTGAGAATGCTGGTGTCTCAAGGTTTTATCTCTGAAATCTCAGGGGTTGAAGATACTTTAAAAGCCTAAAGAGTCTACACAGATGTGCAACAGACTCTAATGGACCATAGATGCAGACCCTGACAAGTATATCCAGCAAAACTTTCAAAACCCTAAGTGGAAATATGAGATGTTTCACAAGCAGCATTGAAGTACGAATACATCCCTTCAGAAAGTCGTTGAAGGAAAATTTCAACTTCAGAAGATTCAATACAACCATGTATAATACAGGGAATAAATAATCTCAGAGCAATAAAGGCAAAAAAGTAGGGAAGCACACACACCACCACCACCAAAACAGTAGTCACAACAAAAGATTAGGACTCAGTCATCATTGGTTATCGATTCCCCAGTGAAAGATACAGGCTAATAGAGTGGATGTGACACAGATTCCATCCTCCTGCTGCAGCCAGAGGTAAAGAATATCTCACAGTAGTAGATATTCCAAGCAAACGGATCTAGGAAGTAAGCTGGTGTACTTGCTTTTATATCTAACAAAATAAACTAATGAGATTAAGTAAGTAAAGACACTATATACTCATCAAAGTAAAAGAGAACAAAGATAAAAATATCAGAGGCATGGGGCTGGAGATATGGCTCAGTGGTTAAGAGCACTGACTGCTCTTCCAGAGGACCCGGGTTCAATTCCCAGCACCCACATGGCAGCTCACAACTGTCCGAAGATCCAGTTGCAGGGGATCTGACACCTTCACACCAATGCACATAAAATAAAGTTAAATAAAGCATACAAATATTTAAAAAATATCAGAGGCAATATGTCTCTTTTAGAAAAATAAAATCAAGATTAAATATGTATTTTTTCTTTTTTTAAAGATTTATTTATTTATTATGCATACAACATTCTGCCTGCATATATGCCTGCACACCAGAAGAGGGCACCAGATCTCATTACAGATGGTTGTGAGCCACCATATGGTTGCTGGGAATTGAACTCAGGACCTCTGGACCAGCAGCCAGTGCTCTTAACTGCTGAGCCATCTCTCCAGCCCCTAGATATGTATTTTAAACAGATGAATAAACCCTAGTAAAATAGCATAGAATTCCACCCACCAAAGCAAGGCCAGGGCCAGACAGTTTTGGCATAGCAATCTACCTGCCATTCAAAGAAGAGTTAATGTCCATTCTCCTCAAATTATTCTAGAAATAAGAAACGAAGGATCATTGTCTAATCTAATTTATGAGCCTAAAATTACAGATATCTAAATCACAGACCAAAATTCTATGAACACTGATGCAAAAAATACACATTAAATAATTACAAACTGAATGCCAGAATATTCAAAGATAATTTACCATGATGAATAAGGCTTTGTCCCAGATATGTAGGGATGCTTCAAAATAGAAAATTCAAAAAATATAATTGACCATATAAAACCCCAAAACACAAAACATCAGAAAGACATAAACTTTATGATCATATCACTAAATTCTAGAAGAGTATTTTTCAAAATCCAACATTCCTTCATGATAAACACCAAGGAGATATCAGCATACATGTGCCATACCTAAATATAATAATGGCAGCTTAAAAAGTCCATTAATAGAAAGAAACTCAAATAATTCCACTAAAATCTGGAACAAGACAAAGTTTTTCACTTTCTCTGTATCTATTCAATATAACAGTTGAAATATTAATTAAATCAGCAAGGCAACAGACAATAAAAGGATAGAGTGGAAAGGAAAAAATAATCTTAATTTGTAGAAGATAATAAAATACACATAAATTAGGTGAGCAACTTAATAGGGAAATTTCTACTGCTAATAAACAGTTTCAGTAAATTAGCTTGACAAAAATCTAAGGGAAAGAAAACTCTGGTTAGGATGTATTGTGTAAGAGAAGAATCTATTTTCAGTAATAAAATAATAATAAAAATCAGTAGTCCTCCTGGGTGGTGGTGGCACCCGCCTTTAATCCCAGCACTCGGGAGGCAGAGGCAGGTGGATCTCTGTGAGTTAGAGGCCAGCCTGGTCTACAAGAGTTAGTTCCAGGACAGGCTCCAAAGCTACAGAGAAACCCCGTCTCAAAAAACAGAACAAAAACTGGTGTGGGAGAATTGTCTGTATTCTGTCAATCATGTTATAAATAAACGCTGATTGGCCAGGCAGGAAATAGAAATGATGTAATGAGAAAAGGAGAATTCTGGGAAGGAGGAAGTTGATTCTTCCCATTCCTGCCCAGACTGCTGAAGCAGCAGGATGTGATCTGCCCCACTGAAAAAAGGTACTGAGCCTCATGGCTAACATAGATCAGGAAAATGGGTTAATCAAGATGTGAGAGTTAGCCAGTGAGAGGCTAGAACTAATGGGCCAATCAGCTTATAACTTATAGAGACCTATGTGTGATTTTCTTTGGTGCTAAACAGTTGTGGGATACTGGGCAGGACAGAAACCACAACAACAAGCAGCCTGATCCCCCATGTTACAAAAAACCAAACCAAACCAAAACAAAAATCAGTAGTCCTCCTTTATACAAATGAGAGACAGATTGGGAAAGAAATCAGAGAAAACACCTTTCACAACAGCCTCAAATAATATATCTTGTGGGTAACTCTAACAAAAGAAGTGAAAGACTTGTATTATAAAAACTTCAAGTCTTTGAGGAAGAAATCGAAGAAGATATAAAATGAAAGATCTCCCAGCTCATGGATCAGTGGGATTAATATCTAAAAATGGACATTCTACAAAAAGTAATCTACAGATTCAGTGCATTTTGACAAAAGTTCAACACAGTTCTTTACATATCTTTTAAAGACCATTCTCAGCTTCATATGGAAATACAAAAAGCAAAGGGTAGTAAAACATTCCTGAACAATAAAAAAAAACTACTGTAGGCCTCACTATTCCTGAATCAAATAGAACTTCAAAGCTATAATAAAAGCAATACAAGAGCATAGTATTGGCAGGAATTTAATGGAAGACTCAGGCATAAATCTATACACAGGGGCCATGCCAGTCTAAGAGGCCTGGGCTGTCTCCCAGGTCCATGGAGATGTCTGAGCCCTAACTGCTGCTAAGGGCTATGTCTGGGTCCATGGCCCTACTGCAGCAGTGGTCTTTGCCCAAACCTGACTCTTTGGAGAGCTGAGAAACACTAAGTAAACTGGCAGGGAATCTGTGCTTTCTTCATCAACCCGTCCGACGTACTCAGGAACAACGTTTCTGTTTGTCTTTGGTGAGAAAGTTCAGCCAGTTTCCAATATTACTGAAATTTCTCTGAATCCACCCACCCCAAACCTTGGAAAACCCTTAGCCTTGCAATTTTTTGGATGATAAAAGACCCTACTTCTCCTATGTTCCCATCTATTCTCTCAAAACTGGGATTAATGAGAAAACCTATGATGGCAGAAAATAAGGTTTATTTAATTAGACTTAGAATATTTGGGTGGTTGTCTTTACTCTCTTTAGTGAAAATACATAACCCATCTTGGCTCTTTTCTGGAGTTGTGATTTATGTCTTCATTCATGGAGTGTCTGTACCTGTTGACAACTGCCTGGAGAAGGCTGTTGCAGTCTCCCATCCTCTTTAATCATTGGACAATGTTGCACCAAGATACCCTAAAGGATTTCCTGCCCAACAACCATAAACCTTCTTGCCTTTATTGTGGAAACTCAATCCAAGTTTCTGATGGTGATCTTGATCCATCATCCCTCCTAACACTGTTATTTCCTTCTCAGCCTGTTGTATTAAGGACATCAGAAGCTCAAAATGGCTTTGAAGAAGTCTGAGCTTCCATTGCATGGAATATTAGTTGTGGCTCCAGACAGGGGCATGGCCCCCACACCACCAATCACCCTGGAACCAAAACATCCAGACCAGAAGGACCTAAGCTCTTGGAAATGGGAAGCAAAGTTTTCGCCCAACAGTCGCTAGGGGTGATAGTGAGAGGAGCTATTCCCTTTTCTACCTCTTAATGCCTGGACCAATGGACACAGGCTAAGGAGAAAGCCGCCTCCTGCAGAATCCTGACCTAGCACTAGAGGCTGATGGTACTTCTTTAATCTTTCCTTGTGTCTTGAAATGTCCAGTCCATCTTTCTGTCCAGACAGCGGTTTCGGGAAGTTGGGGAACACGGGAATATAAACTAAACACATCATAATTAGATGCAATAAGCATAGGCACAAGCTCTCATATCAAGGCTGGGGGAGTCGACCAGAAGGAAGAAAAGGTTCCCAACATCATACAAACAGGTCAGAGAGTCCCCACAGAAACAGGTCAGAGAGTCCCCACAGTCCCACTCTTTAGGAGTCCCACAAAACCCCCCGAACTAAACAACCACAGTGTGCATACAGAGGACATGGTGCTGACCCATGCATCTGTGTGATTGCCTCTCCAGTCGCTGTGAGCCCCTATGATCCCCGTTTTTCTGATTCTGTGAACCCTTTACCCCCTTCAGCTGCTGGAGAAAGCCTAACTGATGACAGCTGGGCTAGGCACCAGTCTCTGAGTACAGCAATTTCATTAGGTCTCATTTCATTAACATTTATGTGTGGGACTGTGAGGACCCTGCACAAACTTCCGCAGCTGAGCAGGGATGGATGGACTAAACTGGGCCTCTTCTAACAGAAACACCACTGGAATCCAAAGAGATTCTACAATTTTTCTTCTTTTTACATTTTATTTGGGTAAAATTTTGTCTACATAACTGAACAAGGGTCCTCTGCAAGAGGAATGATTGCTTTTGCCCACTGAGTCATCTCTCCTGTCTCCAAAAACTGAGTTTGGAGGAAAAGTATCTTCATTCTCTTCCCCTTCTCTTGTAGGAACACATTCACGTTTGTTTTCTCCTGTGCCCTGAGCCTTTGATCTTATGTTCTACACAGTCCTCCTATCCAGACAGATTTCTCCAAAGAAACCCTGTTGGGATGTGCTGGGGGCATTAAATAAACTGAATCCCAGTTTCCAAATCTCTGGACAAAAATAAAACCAGTACATAGTACAGGTTGCATAGAGTCCATCAGAGTTCATCACAGTTCCTCCCCTACCCTGCCATTCTGTAGCACCAAAAATAAAAACCTAGAGATAGATATTGGGGTTCAAACCGACAACCAGAAAAGCAAAGCAGCCAAGTTGCTAGAGACGTCTTTCCTCTATCATGGCTGGATGACCATGGACTAAGCAGACTAAGCCTCTCTCTCTTCCCATTTTACATTACCTCTAGTGCTGGGATTCTCTAGAACAGGGATTGAAGGTGTGAGCCACCACCACCTGGATTCGTTTCTACATTGATCGTGTGTAGCCCAGAGTAGCCTTGACTCACAGAGATCCTTCTGCCTCTCCCAAATTCTGTGATTAAAGGTGTGACTCTCCATTGTCTGACCTCTAGTGGCTTTAGCTTTGTCTCTGGTCTTCAGTCAAGATTTACTTATCAAAATACAAATAATACACTGCTATACCATTTGACACATACAACAGTATTAAAGCTTGTCTCAGCACATTCAGTGTAAATGCTCCACGTACCCCATAGTCTACCTGGTAGCAACATTGGTAGCAGCACTGGCTGCTGCCTCTGGGATACACATGTAGCTCACAGTTGATAGGGCTCTAGGTTTGCTTCAGGCCTTTGAGGGGAGACTCCAGTAAAGAACGTTGAGGAGAAGCAAGGGCGCTGTATGCTTCAGCCTCCAAGTAGGGGTATAAATCCACCATTGTCTTCCAACTTGAGGTCTCAGAGACCTCAGAAGCATGAGCTGTAATGAAACCCAGGGCCCGAGTTTTCAATTGCCGTGTGCTATGGAGGTCAGCCAGGAAGAGAGTGTGGGCAGCATTCTCCACAGAGAGGTTCCTGCAGAGGGCACTCTCACACAGGATCTTCAAACCCTCTAGGCTGTACATATCAGCAGCTGCCAGCACAGTGTCTGCCATGTTGTCTAGGTCTGGTTCCTTCCCGGTGTAAATGAAGTCCATCATTGCCTTGAAGACTTCAGGTTCCAGGTCATGAATCTCAACACAGTTGTTTCTTTTCTCCTCCGTGTCATGTTCAAACATGGCTCTGAAAACTGGAGAGCGAGCAGCTAAGATGGCCTTGTGAGCCCGGAATTCCTGGCCAGCTACCATAAGGCAGCAGTCTGTGAAGTGGGAATTCTCCCAGAGATCTCCTAGCTCATCTGCCAATGTGCATCTTGGAGCCTGGATCTCTGGGTTTGTGCTTTCCTCAGAGATTTTGTGGGAGTCTGGGTACAGGATTCCTCTGCAGAAGAGGGTGAGTTTGTCTTCAGGGAGAAGCCAATACTCATGGTCCAAGAGAAAATCTCTAAGGATGAACATTTTGTAACCCCCTTCACAGCCTGGCAGGAACCTAAAGGATTTTGGACTTGTGACAGTTTCTGTTTTTTCTCCTTTGACATTGATGATCCAGAGCTGAAACTGTGCAGTAATGGCACTCTTTGGAGAGCTGAGCAGCTTTAGGTTAACTGACAGGTAATCTGAGCTTTCTTCATCGACCCCGTTCGGGTGAACTCTCAAACACCAGTTGTCATTGTCTCCTGTTGAGAAATTTGGACTTATAATGCTGCCCTGCTCTTCCTCTAAAATAAAATGGAAGTTGCCTATGGTCCACTGGCAGTAGAAATTCGGGACACTGAATACTTTGTAGTTCCAGCTCTGGGCTATGATGTTTTTTGACATTTTTCCTGGAGATAGTTTGGAGGCTAAACTGGATGCAAATGAAGAATTAGGATTTGTTTTCTCTTCACCATGTGGGAGACAACAATAGACAGTATTGAGATTTTTAGTGTCTGTTTCTCTCCTGTTTACTTTTATATGGGTTGGGACCTTGAGTCTCTGAAGTCATGCAGAGACTACACTAGCTTCAGTGTAGCTAGTTTAGATTACCAGGGGCTGCTCTGTCAGTTCATGTTTTCTAGATAGAATCTCAAGTCAATAGGTAGCTAATATTTAATTGAAAATTTGAAACATTTCATACACTCATATCAAAAATGTTGTGCTAAAGTTCTCTGGAGTAACAGAACATAGAGAACAACTTTCTCTTTGTCCGAACAAAGGGGATTCATTAGAATGATTTAGGGCTGCAGTTCTGCTAATCACACATTGGCTAACTGTGAAGAGAGAGTCCAAGAATCCAGTACTTACTCAGTCCAGGAGGTTAGACGTGCCGACTGGTCCTCAGTCTATGCTGGAATTCTCTAATGCCAGTGAAGGAATGGACTTGTTGCCAGGTGAGGGCAAACAAGCAAAAAGTAATAGCTTCCTTCTTCCATGTTCTTTTATATGCTTCCAGCAGAAGGTGTGGTCCAGTTTACGGAGTGTTTCCACCTTCTAGATTTGGATTAAAGGTATATGTCTTCAAGTCTTGGGAAGTAGATTAGATATTAGTGTCTTTCTGCTAAAGCCACTAGAGGTCAGACAATGGTGAGTCACACCTTTAATCACAGAATTTGGGAGAGAGAGGCAGAAGGATCTCTGTGAGTCAAGGCTACTCTGGGCTACACACGATCAATGTAGAAACGAATCCAGGTGGTGGTGGCTCACACCTTCAATCCCTGTTCTAGAGAATCCCAGCACTAGAGGTAATGTAAAATGGGAAGAGAGAGAGGCTTAGTCTGCTTAGTCCATGGTCATCCAGCCATGATAGAGGAAAGACGTCTCTAGCGACTTGGCTGCTTTGCTTTTCTGGTTGTCGGTTTGAACCCCAATATCTATCTCTAGGTTTTTATTTTTGGTGCTACAGAATGGTAGGGTAGGGGAGGAACTGTGATGAACTCTGATGGACTCTATGCAACCTGTACTATGTACTGGTTTTATTTTTGTCCAGAGATTTGGAAACTGGGATTCAGTTTATTTAATGCCCCCAGCACATCCCAACAGGGTTTCTTTGGAGAAATCTGTCTGGATAGGAGGACTGTGTAGAACATAAGATCAAAGGCTCAGGGCACAGGAGAAAACAAACGTGAATGTGTTCCTACAAGAGAAGGGGAAGAGAATGAAGATACTTTTCCTCCAAACTCAGTTTTTGGAGACAGGAGAGATGACTCAGTGGGCAAAAGCAATCATTCCTCTTGCAGAGGACCCTTGTTCAGTTACATAGACAAAATTTTACCCCAATACAATACAATAGAAACGGAATAACAATTGTAGAATCTCTTTGGATTCCGGTGGTGTTTCTGTCAGAAAAGCCCAGCCCTGCTCAGCTGCGGAAGTTTGTGCAGGGTCCTCACTGTCACACACACACAAATGTTAATAAACGATACCTAAGAAATTGCTGTACTCTGAGACTGGTGCCTAGCCCAGCTGTCATCGGTTAGCCTTTCTCCAGTGGCTGATGGGCGTAAAGGGGTTCACAAAATCAGAAAAACGGGGATCATAGGGGCTCACAGCGACTGGAGAGGCAATCACACAGATGCATGGGTCAGCACTATGTCCTTTGTATGCACACTGTGGTTCTTTAGTTTGAGGGTTTTTGTGGGACTCCTAAAGAGTGGGACTGTGGGGAGTCTCTGACCTGTTTGTCTGATGCTGGGAACTGTAGGGTTAAGACAGCCCCTTTAGGGGGCGGGGTTTTCCTCGGGTGAATGCCTCCCAATAAATGGGCGCGCGGGGAGGCGGCTGGGCCCCCTTTTTTCCTCCCTACCTCCTGTACTACGCTGGAACTCTGGTTCTGTAAGTTTATTATTAAAATGGTAAATATTCTTTGATATGTGCATTGCATTTATTTTGCGTGGATACAATTGGCGCCCTCCCCGTGGGGCTTTGCCGAGAACCGGCCCAAAATCGGAGTCTCTTGCACCCCGGGCCGCTGCGGCGGTCTCTCTGGGCGGGCGCGGAAGCAGCTGAGATTCTGAGCAGTCTCTCTGGGCGCGCCCGGAAGCAGCTGAGATTCTGAGCAGTCTCTCTGGGCGCGCGCGGAAGCAGCTGAGATTCTGAGCAACTCGATTTTCCCTGCTGCTTGCTAGAGAATCAAGCAGCGGGTTTGAAATCGACAGAGCCTTTTTAACACCGCCTAAGTCTCTGTTCCCCTCCCACCTCCGCCAGCGCTCGGGTCATGTGACAGCGGCCTGCGAGCCCCGTCACAAAAACGCCGGCATCCCTTTGATTTGTTTACTTTGCTGGCTTTTCTTTATTCCCTTTCTGGCTCAATTGCTACTTATCAGCCTGGTGTCTGTTTCAATTTTGTTTTTGAGTCATTTTATTTCAGATTTAGGACACGTGGATTCAACTGGACTCTTTCGCCACCACTGGCAGGAACCAGTCGTTACAGGTAAGAGAATTTTTTCTTTTATAAATAATGTCTGAGAACGTGACAATTTCAGATTTCAACAGCTTTTTTGAGTGCACCATTTGGGAGATCTTACAAGAGGTGTCTACCACCCCACATCTATGGATATTCCTGGGATTCTTAATTTTCCTTAGCACTATTTGGTTTGATAATAGGAAAATGATCAAATCTCTTAAGGCAGAGGTTGAACGTTTAAAAACTATTGAGAATGACAACAATCTTCTCAAGAATCAGTTTGAAGTTCTCCAGGAAGAAAACAAATCTTTGTTTAACATGACTCGGTTAACTGAGCAAAATCTAAAAAAGGTACAGGCTTATGTTAAGGAGAAACTCATTACTTTGGAAGAAGGAACAGCTGAATTAGATCGTAAGTTCCAGCAGTGCCTTTCTGTAGGAACTGAAACATTAACTGAGAGAATCAAAACTGCTGAATGTGACAATCGAATTTTGTCTAAAGCTTATGACAGATTGACGGAAAGATTGTCAATACAAGAAGGCACGGTTTATGCCATAAAAATTATGTCCAAAGATGACTAGTTATCTCTACTGCACAAATTTCATACTTTAGAATCCTCAATGAAGGCTTTAGAACATAATTCTGGGCAGGAGATTCAGACATTACAAAAAGCAATGGTGAATAAAATTGAAAAGATTGAGGAATTTCTAAATTCTGATGAAGAAGAGCAAAGGGTAGAAAGGCAAATTTTAACTACATCTGTGGATAAATCCCTCTGGGACAATTTCCACAAAGCTCTCCCTACAGCTCTACATGCCTTTCCTGTAATAACAACAGAAAAGGTGATTGGTTCCAGAAACCCTAGGGTCATCAAGGAAGATACATGGGAGCCTGTCCGTATGAATGATCTCAAAAAAATTAAACAGGCCATCATGACTTTTGGGATGCACACCTCTTTTGTTAAAGAGATGCTAAGATCTTGGGCCACAACAAGCAGAGCAACCCCCTCGGACTGGCTCCAGCTGAGCTCCACGGTCCTTGAGAGTGGACCGCAATTAAAATGGAAATGCTTATTCAGGCAAGACGCTAGACTTTTAGAACAGCAGGAAAAGGCGAAGGGAATTGACATTTCCCTAGATAAAATTCTAGGTGAAGGGCTCTTTTCCGACCCTCAGGAACAAGCTAATTTGGATGAAAACATACTCTCCATGTGTACTACAGCAGCCTTAAGGGCTTGGGACAGAGTACAAGACCCAGGACAGAGAATGGAATCATTTGTCACAGTTAAACAGGGTCAGAGAGAACCTTTTAGTGACTTTTTACAAAGATTAACTAAGGCTGTACAAATAGGGATATCTGACCCAGAAGCAAGATGTATAATAATTGAGTCTTTGGCTTATGAAAATGCTAATGTGGAATGCAAAAAAATCTTGGGGCCTTTAAAGTTCAGATCAGAGTCCTTGGAAGAATGGGTCTTGCATACACTAAATGTTGACACATTTGACTATGGCACTGAAGCATGGGTAGAAGAAGCAATTTCCAATGGTAAAAGGAGACACCAGAATACCAAATGTTTTAATTGTGGCAAAATGGGTCATATGAAAAGGAATTGTAAACAATGGGTTTTCAGAAATAATAATAATGCATCTTCTAGAAATAACAGGAATAGAAGAACTCAGCCTTCAGGTTTATGTAGAAGATGTGGAAAAGGCAGACACTGGACGAATGAATGCAGGTCTACAAGAGATAGACAAGGCAACCTGATACAGACGGGAAACGTGAGGGGGGGGCCTCTTAGGCCCCCATGGCAAACATGGTTCAGTCATTTCCAGTTTCTGCAGAGAACATGCCTCGTCAGGACAATTAGAAAGCCATATGCCTACTGTTACAAGCAATAGTAATCAGAAAGATGAGTTACGTGTGTTTTGGCAAACTTCTATAAATGATCAAAGACCTAAGCTGAGAGTGTGTGTAAATGGCATTTTTATTACTGGCCTGCTGGACACAGGTGCTGATGTAAGTATCATTACCCCCAAATCTTGGCATCCATATTGGCCTCTTCAGAATGTAAATGTTCAGCTCCTGGGAATTGGAACCCTATCTCGAATAAGGCAGAGCATGAGATGGGTTGAATGTATAGGGCCTGAGGGACAAATAGGAAAATTAAGGCCATATGTAGCCAATATTGCAATGAATTTATGGGGTCGTAACCTATTACAACAATGGAATACCGAAATTAACATTCCTGCTACTTCTAGAGCCCATATTTCTGAAAATAGTATTAGAAGTTATTACAAACGGAGAAAACCGGCCATTAGGGCTATGCAAGAACAAGCAATTGATGTCCCTTCAGAAATACCAACAGCCTTGCCTTTAAAATGGTTGACTGAGAAACCAATATGGATAAAGCAATGGCCTTTAGCTGAGGAAAAGTTACAGGCTTTAGAACAGCTGGTACAAGAACAACTAGATGCTGGACATATAGAAGAATCTACCAGCCCTTGGAATTCTCCTGTATTTGTGGTTAAGAAAAAATCAGGTAAATGGAGAATGGTGACAGATCTCAGGGCCATCAACAAGGTTATTCAACCTATGGGCCCTCTGCAATCTGGAATTCCTTTGCCCTCTTTATTACCAAAAGGATGGCCTCTCATAGTTATTGATTTAAAGGATTGTTTTTTCACTATACCTTTGCAAAAAGAAGATAGAGAAAAATTTGCCTTCACAGTGCCTACTTATAACAATTCTCAACCTTCGAGGAGGTACCACTGGACCGTCCTCCCCCAGGGTATGTTAAATAGCCCCTCCCTGTGCCAATATTTTGTGAACCAACCATTACAAATAATACGCAAGAAATTTCCCAAATCTATAGTATACCATTACATGGATGACATATTGTTATCTGATTCAAACATAGATACCTTGAACAGACTGTTTGAAGAAATACAGATACTGTTACCTAAATGGGGATTACAAATTGCTCCTGAAAAGATTCAGAAGGGAGATTCTGTTAATTATTTAGGTTATAGAATAGGTTTGCAAAAAATTAAGACACAGAAGGCACAAATTTGGAGAGATCGCCTACAGACTCTTAATGACTTTCAAAGACTGTTAGGAGACATTTCCAGTTTACGACCAGCTATTGGGATAACACCTGATCTAATAATTCATTTGAACAAGACCTTGAATGGTGATAAAGATTTAAACAGTCCCAGAGAATTAACAACTGAAGCAGAAAAGGAACTGACAATGATTGAGGAGAAATTACAACAGGCACATGTGGACAGAGTGAATCCAGAGCTCAATTGTATTCTTGTCATATTACCATCAAAAATTTCTCCTACAGGAATTTTAATGCAGAGAGATGATATTATCTTGGAATGGATCTTTTTACCGCATAAACCAAGTAAGAAACTAAAAGCTTATGTGGAAAAAGTCTCTGAGTTAATTATAAAAGGCAAGCTGAGACTTCGTCAACTAGCAGGCCTAGACCCAGTAAAAATTATAGTGCCTTTCACTGCTGATGAACTAGAAAAATTATGGGAAGATAATGAACCATGGCAAAGAGCTTGTGCTAATTTTTTGGGAGACATTAATTACAACTATCCAAAAAGCAAGAGGCTTAACTTCATAAAGAGAACTTCTTGGATTCTTCCTCGAATAGTCTGTGATGCTCCAATAACTGGAGCCCGTACATTCTAAACTGATGCCAATAAATCAGGGAAGGCAGGTTACAAATCAGAAGACTTGGGTAAGGTGGAACAAAGTCCTTATGATTCTGTCCAGAAGGCAGAATTATATGCCATTCTTATGGTACTAAAATATTTTAAAGAACCTATTATATAGTTACTGATTCACAATATGCAGAAAGAGTTATTTTACATATTGAAACTGCTGAATTTATACCTGATGATACAGAACTAACCTCATTGTTTCTCCAGGTTCAAGATTTGATCAGGAACAGGCTTTGCCCTATGTACATAACACACATCTGATCCCATACGGGTCTGCCAGGTCCTCTAGCACAAGGTAATGCAGAAATTGATCAATTATTGATTGGTAGTGTACTACAAGCCTCTGAATTTCATAAAAAACATCATGTTAATAGCAAAGGTTTGAAGAAAGAGTTTTCTATTACATGGCAACAAGCTAAGGAGATTGTGAAGAAATGCCCTATTTGCTCTTTCTATAACCAAACGCCACTGCCAGCAGGGGCTAATCCAAAGGGCACCCATAGAAATGAAATCTGGCAGATGGATGTGTTCCACTTTGCAGAATTTGGCAAATTGAAGTATGTTCATCACACCATCGACACTTATTCAGGCTTTCAATGGGCAACTGCTTTAAGTTCAGAAAAAGCTGATTCAATAATCACTCATTTATTAAAAGTCATGGCTATCATGGGTATACCTACACAAATAAAGACAGATAATGGTCCTGCTTATGTCTCTAGGAAAATGAAACGGTTTTTTGATTATTACAATATCAAGCATGTTACAGGTATACCATACAATCCTACAGGTCAAGCAGTCATAGAAAGATCAAATCGAACTATAAAGGATATGTTGAACAAACAGAAAGGGATGGAAAACACCCCCAGAAATAGGTTACATAATGCTTTGTTAACCTTGAATTTTCTCAGCGCTAACGAGAAGGGAACGATGGCTGCAAAAAGACATTGGATAATGGAAAAGTCTGCTGAACTAAATCAACCAGTTTATTTCAAGGATGTGCTGACCTCACAATGGAAGCCAGGAGATGTGCTGCGTTGGGGAAGGGGTTTTACTCTTATCTCCACAGGTGAGGAAAAATTATGGATACCATCAAAATTAATAAAGGATCGGTTTGAGAAAGAGAAGTCACTTGGAAAAGATAGATAACAATTCATTCACAAGGATGACTGACATTCAGATGGTAAGGATTACTGATAAAATGGGGGCAGGGTTCTTTTCTTATCTCCACAAAAAAAAATATTCATCTCCAAAGAATTTAAGGGACCCTGAATATTTAATTACTGATGGATGGAAAATAGTTATGACCCACTAAACATCAACAATAAAATTCTATACATATTGTAAGTATTGATTTTTTTATATATATTTATGTGTTTTATTGAACACTTCTTTATAAATGTGTAGAGCTGGTTTTGGAGTTGGACTATGGCTCAGTCCCTCTTCAATTCCAAGCCTGTTAATAAGGGATATTTCAGAGTTTCTGTCTCAGGTCAGGAGCCATGACATGGGACAAAATAAGAATAATTTGATACCTGATAAGCTTTCTTTGCCTTTCCTCATATCTTTGTCTTTCTTTATATGTTGGTATATGTCCTTGTTGTTAATGTTTAAATTTCCCATAACAAGCAACATATTTTCCTACAGTAATATTTGAAGTTTCCAGGATGAAGATGGGGCCCCACAACATCAACTCAATCTGGTTTTTATGACGTCATGAATTTTTTTAAGCACTAATTTTAGACCTATTTTTTTGTACCAACTGTAAGAGACAATTTCATATGATGCACATTTTTGACAACGCTCTGGCCGGACCTTCTCAAAACACTCAGAGACTAGTTATAATTTTCTTAAGTCAAAGGTTAATTTGGGAATTTTACCATCATTTGCTTTCACAGGGGGCCCTAAGAAGAACGTCGCCCCCATGTCAGCTAGAAGCAATCTAAGAGGACGATGTCCCCTCTCCCAACAGAGTTTGCCCACAGGGTTAGGGACATCTTTTACTGGTTGGTTTAGGGTTGAGGGGATGGGGAGATATTGTATGAAATTAGTGGTATATTAAAAAAAAAGAGGGGGATTAACTGGTTTGATGGGATGATTGGTATTTGTGACTTACTGTTTTTAGAAAATTATAAGAGTATGCTTATATTGTATGGATACATCTGTCATATCACAATGTACATTTCTACCTCTGGTACTATTTATGTAATAACATTGTTTACATTTGATAAGTAAAGACATTGTTTACAGGTGAAGATCATTGTCTTCATATATTGCACAGTTGTTTATTCTCTTAGTTTCAAATTAGATAGGTATTGAGAATTATATGTTTGTCATATTTATTTTTAGGATAATCAGATCTTTTAAATACATAGAGATTCTTTTTAGTATAAATAGTATAATCTTCAGCCTCTTTGAAGAGCTGTAGAAAATGGCCTTTAATCTAACCTAGAATTCTGTGCCAACGAGACACAATTACTCCTGGCAACACCACTCTACTCCCGAGAGAACGTTGAGCACCAAAGATACTCCACTGGGAGCTTGTCTTCTTGGCAGAACCGGCCTTTGGGTTATGTTAGGCCTTAGCCAAAGTTGGTTGCCTCAACATTGCAAATGAGATTTTGGGTGATTGCCCAGGTAGTCAGTTGTCTCTGTCATTTGTTGCACATTTTGGATATCTCTCATTTGTTAAGTAATATTTACTCCCTTCTCAGATCTTTGATGGAGTTGAAGATTATTTAATTGTAGTTACTCTCTAGCAAAACTTTTGTTCTCAATATTGTTTGTTATATTTATCATTTGTTATTATTGTTTATAGTTATATTTGGTTTAGTTCTGCCTTATTTAGACAAAAGGGGGAGATGTAGGGTTAAGACAGCCCCTTTAGGGGGCAGGGTTTGCCTCAGGCGAATGCCTGCCAATAAATGGGCACGCGGGGAGGCGGCTTGGCCCCTTTTTTTCCTCCCTACCTCCTGTAGTACGCTGGAACTCTGGTTCTGTAAGTTTATTATTAAAATGGTAAATATTCTTTGATATCTGCATTGCATTTATTTTGCGCTGATACAGGGAACCTTTTCTTCCTTCTGGTCGACTCCCCCAGCCCTGATATGAGAGCTTGTGCCTATGTTTATTGTATCTCATTATGATATGTTCAGTTGATATTCCCATGTTCACCAACTTCCCGAAACAGCTGTCAGGACAGAAAGATGGACTGGACATTTCAAGACACAAGGAAAGATTAAAGAAGTACCATCAGCCTCTAGTGCTAGGTCAGGATTCTGCAGGAGGCAGTTTTCTCCTTAGCCTGTGTCCATTGGTCCAGGCATTAAGAGGTAGAAAAGGGAATAGCTCCTCTCACTATCTCCCCTAGCGACTCCTGGGGAAAAACTTTGCTTCCCATTCCCATGACCTTAGTCCTTCTGGTCTGGAAGTTTTGGTTCCGGGGTGAATGTTGGTGTGGGGGCCTTGCCTCTCTCTGGAGCACAACAAATACTCCACTGAATGGAAGCTCAGACCTCTCCGAAGCCATTTTGAGCTTCTGATGTCCTTAGTACAACAGGCTGAGAAGGAAATAACAGTGTTAGGAGGGATGATGGATCAAGATCACCATCAGAAATTTGGATTGAGTCTCTACTATGAAGGCAAGAAAGATTATGGTTGTTGGGTAGGAAATCCTTTAGGGTATCTTGGTGCCGCATTGTCCAAAGATTAAAGATGATGGGAGACTGCAACAGCCTTCTCCAGGCAGATGACAAAAAATGTAGATGCACCAGGAATGAAAACACATTTCACAACTCTAAGTAGAAGAACCTGAATATACCTGGAATTAACTGTAATCCTAAACAGAGGGCACGACTGTGAGAAATGTTTTTGCTTAAGTTGAAGTAGGTACAGCACTTCACAGACACACTTTGGAGGCAGAAAAACATAAACATTTATCTCAAGACCTGAAGGACACACCTTTAATCCATATCTAGAGTCTGGAGGACACACCTCTGGCTGGGCCTTCTGTCTCCTAGGACCCTATAAAAAATATGGAGGAAGCTGTTGCTCATTGCCTGCTTGCCCTCCAGTGCAGCAAAACCATTCCCTCACTGGCATTGGAGAATTCTTCATCCCAATTCCAGCATAGATTGAAGACCAGTCGGCACGTCTAATCTCCTGGACTGAGTAAGTACTGGATACTTGGACTCTCCCTTCACAGCTTGCTTTTGTGTGATTAGCAGGACTGCAGCCCTAAGGCATTCTAATGAATCTCTTTGTTCAGACAGAGAGAGTCTTTGGGTATGTTCTGTTACACTAGAGAACCACTGTGCAAAATTTTGGCTAAGTATATAAAATGTTGTAAATTATCAAAAGTTGTGTATGATTCTCATACTTAGAAATGCACTGACCTAAGATTCAATCTAGAAAAAAAAATGAAGTGATACAACAGTCCCGTGTAGCCTAGTCTACCCACACTGAAATTAGAATTGAAATCTGGATAATTTCAGAGACTCGAGTTTCCGGGCTCATAGAAGAGGGAACAGAGGAGAAACAGAAGCTAAAAATGTATATCATGCCTATTATTGTTTCCTAAGGGCAAGAGAAGACAAATCCTAGTTTTTCATTTTGGATCCAGTTTAACCTTCAAACTACCTCCATGAGAAATGTCACAGGACACCATAGACAAGACCCGGGGCTATACACAGTTGAACCTCCAGAATTTCTCCTGCAGGTGGACCATCCACAACTTCCGTTTTATTCTGGAGGAAATGTGGGACAGTATTAGAAGCCCAACTTTTTCAATAGAAGACAATGACAAATGGTGTTTGAGAGTTCACTCTAAGGGGATAGATGAAGAAAGCTCAGATTACCTGTCAGTTCACTTAGAGTTGCTCAGCTCTAGAAAGAGTCGCCTTACCGTAGTACGGTTGAAGTTTTGGATTATAAACGCCAAAGGAGAAACAATAGAACCTGTGACTAGCCCAGAATACTTTAGTTTCCGTCCAGGCCACCAAAGGGGTTACAAATTGTTCGTTCTTTGAGATTTTCTCTTGGACCATTCTTGTGGCCTTGTCCCTGAAGACCACTTTACCCTCTACTGCATGGGGAATCCTTTCCTGTACTCCTACAGTATCCCTGATGATAGCACGGAGCCGAGAATCCAGGTTCCCAAATGCATATTAGGAGATGATCTAGGAGAGCTGTGGAAGAATTCGAGCTTCACAGATTGCTGCGTGGTGGTAGCTGGCCAGGAATTCCGGGCTCACAAGGCCATCTTAGCTGCTCACTCTCCAGTTTTCAGAGCCATGTTTGAACATGACACAGAGGAGAGCAGAAAGAATCGCATTGAGATTCATGACCTGAAACCTGAAGTCTTCAAGGCAATGATGGACTTCATTTACACTGGGAAGCAACCAGATCTCCACAGCATGGCAGATGCTGTGCTGGTAGCTACTTACAAGTATGGCCTGGAGCGTTTGAAGTTCATGTGCGAGAGTGCCCTCTGCAGGGACCTCTCTGTGGAGAATGCTGCCCACACTCTCTTCCTGGTTGACCTCCACAGCTCAGTGCAATTGAAAACTAGGGCAATGGATTTCATTGCAGCTCATGCTTCTGAGGTTTTTGAGACCTTGAGCTGGAAGACACTCCTATCCCCACTTGGGTGGCTGAAGTATGTGCCTCTCTGTTTCCTGCATGTGGTCTTTTCCTGGATCACCCGCTCAAATGCCTGAAGCGATCTTAGGACTCTGTGGGCTGTGACCTAGGTGTGTCTTCCTTCAGTCAGTGTTGTTACTAATGACACCTGTTTAGACTGTGGGCTCTGAGGTGCAATTGCAATGAATTTGGGGAAACATAGCTGCTACGCCTGGCTTCAACACATCTGTAAATTAGTGAAGGACAGGTAGGGGGAGGAGCAGCACCAGATTCTGGTATACTCTATGCAACTTCTACCCTGTTTTAGACTGCTTTGATTTTTGTCTCATCAGATGCAAACTGGGATTCAAGGTTCTGCTGATCCCAATCTCATTCCAGTAAGGTTTCTTTGCAGAAAACTGTCTGCATTGGATGAGCAGACCATATGATCAAGGGCTCAGAACAAAGTGAAAAATAAACATGAATGTTTATTTACAAGAAAAGGGCAAGAGAATGAAGACATTTTTCCTTCAAACTTAGCATGTGTGAACTGGAGAGATGATGACTCAGTTGACAAAAGCAATAGTTATTTGTGCAGGGGACCCTTGATCACTTCCCAGCACACATGGGGGACTTTTAAACCATCTCTAACTGGTGCTACAGAGGATCTAAGTTACTACTCCATGGGCACAGCCATCTCTGTAGACAAAACCCTACCCAAATAAAATATAATATGAGTAAAATATTTAAAATCAGTTTGTGCATTCTAGTAGTGTTCCTGTTTGGTGAAGCCCATTTTAGTCCCTCCAACTCTGCTGAGCTGTGGAGGCTTGGCCCAGTCCTCACTGCCACATAGGACACAAGCCCTCAGTTCTCTTTCATGGCACTGACAGTGGCTGAGTTGATAACAGCCCATCATGCTCTTGTAAAAAGTGAGACATGGAAGCCTAAGGGGAAAAAGACTACTGCACCTGGCAGTGTGTTGAATGACTCGGCTTTGAAAAACAACATTTATTGGTTTTGAAAAGGGAGAAGGGGATTGATTTATTAAGAATTCAAACTTTCTCTTCCTGACCTGTTGTTCTGTCATTAGATATTGAGAATATGATTCTTTATTCTCCTCTGATTTCTCTCACCTTCTATAGTGGTATTTTATTTGTATTTTAATAAAGAAAGTTTGCCTGAAGTTCAGAGGGCAAAGCAGCCATACTATTCTGTTATACAATCCAGGGAGTGGTGGCACAGACCTTTAATCCTGGGGCTTGAGAGACAGAGCTAGACAGATCTCTGTGAGTTCAAAGTCATCCTGGGCTACTTGTTTTTTTTTTTTTTGGTTTTTTTTGAGACAGGGTTTCCATCCTGGGCTACTTGATATTGAATCTGTCTTAAAGGATAAACAAAGCTCAGACAAAGGTGATCCTGAAAGTCTCTAAATGTATTTTTAAGCCCTCTCAACCCTAAGACATTTTTCTAAAACTTTACACTCACTCTCTTGGAAATGGGACAGTTGTCCCCCTACCTACTGGACTGTTTATCTTTTTGTGTCCTTGTGAATAATCTTCAAATATAACTCCATTCTGGGAATTGAGGCAAAGACATCCCACAGATGTTGACTCAGTTCCTGATGTATTGATTTAGTCACTAGAACAAGGTCAGGATGAACCAGAGATGCTCTCCCTTATCACCTGACCACACAGCTATTCTCCTGCACTGGAATAGAGCAATCACTGCTAGTAACCGTTTGAATAAGCCAATCCAATAAGTTGGAAAACAACCTACAGGTTCCCCCTTGTGTTTGTGGCTTTTTGCTTTAAAAGATGGACTGTAACAGCTATCAGATGTCCTTTATATCCCAAACCTGAAGGGCCCTGTCATGACAGAATAAAAATTTCTCTTGCTTTTGCATTAATTGAGGCTGTGTGAGTGGTGTCTGGAGTAACTGTTCCCTGATGTTCGGACATCTAGTCCAACATTTTGGTGCATGGGCTGGGAAATGATTCACTTCTGGACCCATTCCAGGGCTTGTTGGAAGTAAGCTCGAGTGCTCTTATTGTCTTTGTCTGTCTGCCTGCTTTGTTTCTGTGATTATTGTAGTTTGTGTTCATTGGTATTCTGAGAAATTGTACCTATGTAGGGTTGGTATCTGGAGGACACTCCAGTAATCTGAAATCTGGAGGACACTCCAGTGTCTGAAAGGGGCTAGGAGTAACCAGGTCACTCCTCTAGTTCCCAGGAGGCACAGATATTTGTCGCTCACCTCCATCTGTAGTGCTGCACAGCTTCTGATTTTGAGTTTGGTTTTGCCTTTTCATGTCTTTGGTTTTATGTCGTGTCTTTGTTTTTGTGTATCTGTTTGTACTTGAGTCTAAATCTGGTACCATGGGGCAGTAAGTAACCACCTCTCTGACCCTAACTCTAACTTTAGAGAAAAGCTGCAGACCGAGCTGTGGAAATCTGAAAGAAATGCTGGCCAGCAGTCTGCTTCCCGGAATGGCCCACTTTTGAAGTGGGCTGGCCACAGAGTGGGATGTTCAATCTAGATACTATTTTGCAGGTTAAAGAAAAAGTCTTCCAGTCTGACCCTTATGGCCACCTGGACCAGGTTCCCTATATTGTCACCTGGGAGAGCTTGTCCAGAGAACCCCCCTACTCTGGGTCAAATCATTTTGTTACAGAGCACAGTGCAGGCACCATGGCCCTGCTTTCCTCTGACTTTGATAACTGCAGTCTGCCCCTCCCCCATCTCTTTTCCCGTGCAGGAGGCACACATGCCAGCTGGGTCCAAGCTGGTGCTAATTCCTCCCCACAGGACCCAGTAAGCCTGGGAAGCAGCAGTAGGCTGTTTCTCTGGGGTCAGATACCCTATTAGAAACCAAAAGTTTCTTAAAGAGCCTGGACCTTTTCATTTTGGCAGCAGATAGAGAGATTGCAAGTAAGTATCTCTGGGGCTTTTGGTAAACTGCGAATGTGGATTCCAGAGCAACAGGTAGTAGGGCAAGCCAACATCAGAAGTGCCTCCCAGCCCTGATAGCATCTCTCTTCTAGGGATTTCCTGTTCCAGGCATCACGTGCTGTGTCCAGGGTAAAGCTTCTGGTTTAAAAATTGGGGAAAGTTAAGCTGAGTCACTTTTAAAAAAATGTGCTTATTAAAAAATACAGATTGTTGGTTTTTATATTTCTTACTATGCAGTGTGTCCATAAAAAATTCAATTATCAACTTGATGGAGGAGGGTCATTTGTCTATGTGTTACTTTCATTGGTTAATAAAGAAACTGCCTTGGCCTTTGATCGGACAGAAAATTAGGTAGGCTGAGGAGACAGAACAGAATGCTGGGAGAAAGAAGCAGGGTCAGGAAGTCGCCATGCCTCTCCTCTCCGAGATGGACACAGGTTAAGATCCTTCCTGGTAAGCCACTATCTCGTGGTGCTACACACATTAATAGAAATGGGTTAATCAAGATGTGAGAGTTAGCCAGTAAGAGGCTAGAGCTAATGGGCCAAGCAGTGTTTAAAAGAATACAGTTTCCATGTAATTATTTTGGGTAAAGCTAGCCGGTGGCCGGGAGCTGAGCGGTGGGAAGCTGCCTGCAGCTCTTTCTACACCAACTCTGTTTATGGATCCAGCCCCGGGCCAGGGCCATGTAAACAGCCCAGCTGAGCTTCTAAGTTGCACATGT
The DNA here is from genome assembly GCF_018167655.1 of Microtus oregoni. Classification (NCBI taxonomy): domain Eukaryota; kingdom Metazoa; phylum Chordata; class Mammalia; order Rodentia; family Cricetidae; genus Microtus; species Microtus oregoni. Next base: position 1,229,552 of record NW_024543830.1, on the reverse strand, counting down.
GCCCATGTTTAGATCTAAATTTGACACTTGACTGCTTGCAATGCTTGTGATGGAGTGGGGCCCCCGAGTTGCCCCATATGGCAAAGATCTGCTGAAGCCTCTCACCCACTACAAAGGCAAAGGGGGTGTTGCTGAGTGATAAGGTTGAGTTTAAATGGCCCTTTTGACTCTTTATAATGTTTATAGCTATTTTAAAAACATGGCAAAGATTCTCATTTATTACTGATATAAAAGAGGTACATTTTGGGTTGTTTTCAGATTCTGTCTATGATAAAATAATTCTGCTATGTAAAAGCCCAAAAGGGATATTGCTAAGTTTTAAGGTAATATGTTACCTAATTCCAAAAATTCAACATATTAATGTTCAAAGAAGCTGCATCAGTTAGCATTTTTACCAAAAATGGAGGATTTTTATTCCACATTCTCTTAAGCATAAATTGTCGAACAATATTTTTAATCTTGGTCATTTTTACAGGGATAAGATAAAATCTCAGAGTTGTTTGATTTGCATTTCCTCAATAATTAAGGATGTTATATTTAAGCAAATTTTAAATATCTTTCAGTCATTTTAAGTTTATCTGTTGAGAGTTTACAGTTTAGGTCTGTAACATAATTTTATTGGATTATTTGTTCTTATGAAGACTAAGTTCCTAAGTTCCTTATATGTTTTTATGTTCTGTTGATTATATCCTTTGCTATACAAAAAGCTTCTCAGTTCTGGAGATCCTATTTATTGATTGTTTCTCTCAATGTTTATGCCACTGAGGCTGTGTTTAAAAATATATTTTAAACTATTTTCTTCTATGAGGTTCAATATTGTTGGCTTTATGTTAAGATCTTGAATTTGTTTGGATTTCAGTTTTGTGCATAGAGATAAATATGGATCTATTTTCATTCTTCTATGTCTAATTAATTCTTAAAGGAAGAAACTGACAGTCAAAATGCTGGGCTCATGGCAAATCTCAGCGGCAAGGCACACTACTAATTCGGCCAAGGTAAAAGAGGTTCTCCAGGGGCCAGTTAAAATATGTGTTCCTTAAATTTTTAATGGAGGTTTACAGGTATTTTACCCAACCTCTGAAGGTCAGCAGGCAGTGATGGCCATGGCCTTTATGGGACAGTCAGCATCAGATATAAAAAAAAAATTACAGCAAGTAGATAGGTTGCAAGATTATACCTTGCAGAATTTGGGGAGACAGAGAAAGTGTTAAATGAGAGAGAGAGAAAGTGAAGCAAAAGAGAGAGAGGCAGGAAGCAAAAGAAAGAGAAAGGTGGGAGGCAGAGGAAAGAGAAAACCAGAGGGATCATAAACAAGAAAGAAATTTGACTAGAAAAAAAAAGACAGGACTCAGACAGATAAGCAGCCTGGGCAACAGAAGATCAAAGACAAATGAAAATGAACAGAGGCACTCCTTGGACAAAGGCCAATGTGCTTATGGCAAGAAAAAGGACATTAGATACCTCTATCGATTTTATAAGGGACACAGGAACTGAGTACTCTGTGCTAAAACAACCATTAAAAAAATTAAAGAATACAAACTGGACACCTTACGAACTATAAATTTGGAAAAAGGACAAATAAATGACTCATTCCTCCCTGGTCACCCCTGAATGTATGATCAAAGCCTTTTGTTGACCAAATGAAGGCTTTCCCTGCTGTTCTCAGTTCTGCAGGAGACGCAGGCTGCTTGTCTGCCTCTGCCTCCACCATGCCCTCCTCACCAGGATGACCACCTCTCCCTGCCATCACCACTGGAGAAATCCTTGCCTCCTAGAAACTGCACTTCCTCTAAAGCCTGCATGAGCCCTGGCTGCTCACTCTGTAGTCTCGCTCCCCTCACACATGTCAGACTGTGATAGAGCACTCATAATGCTACCACAGGTACCCTCTTGCACCGGGCTGCTGCTCCATTGCCCTGCTCACGTGGATGGACTATGGATCCTACCAGCATCTGCAAAAAGAATAGGCAGCTGGCAGAATGGCAGGCTGAGTTGGGCCAAGCAGAGCCAGAAATAATGGCAAAGCTTGCCTGGGGCATAAGGCTGGGGGTCCGAGCCGAACAGGAATACAAGACTGAAGGTAAGGAGTGCCTGCCTACTGGGCAGGCCTGAAGGTCCCCCCTCACGGGAGTGCGGGCACCTTCAGCTTGTGCTGCAATGTCTCCTGTGTTCTAATGGACCCCGCCTTGCCCCCCCTCCCATATTCGCACTTTTGTCCTTGTTTCAGTGCTGAGGAGTTCCAACTGGTTGGTGCTGAGGATTTCCATCTGGATGGACAGGAACAGTTCCTGCTTCTACATTGAGGAGATCCACCCAGAGAGTCAGTCACAGCAAAGACTGGACCAAGACACCAGGCCTCTCCTGGCTCCATTTGAAGGAAGAGATGGGCAGGCACCAATGCAAGAATTTCTTCAACAACCTGAAAGGCAACATGACATCACCAGGATCCAGGGATCCCGAAAAAAGAAGAATTGAACACCCTACTCCAGAAGAAATAGAAGAAATCAACTTTAAATGGAACTATATGAAAATAATAGAGGACCTTAAACAGGAGGTGAAAAACTGTCATAAAGAAGTAGAGGTGACAAACAAAAAGATAGAGGAAATGAACAAATCTCTCAAAGATACCCAAGAAAGCCAAGAGAAACAAGAACAAGCAATCAAACAGGTAAGGGGAACAGTTCAAGACTTGAAGAATGAAATGGAGGTAATGAAGAAAACACAAACCAAGGGAAGGCTGGAGATGGAAAATCTTGGTAAACAAACAAGAAAAACAGAGACAAGTATTACCAACAGAATACAAGAGATAGAAGAAAGAAGCTCAGACACTGAAGATACCATAGAGAAAATAAACGTACTGATCAAAGAAAACAGCGAATCCAACAAGTTCTCATCACAAAACATTCAGGAAATCTGGGACACAATAAAAAGACGAAACCTAAGAATAATAGGGGTAGAAGAAGGAGAAGTACAGCTCAACGGTCCAGAAAACATATTTAATAAAATTATAGAAGAAAACTTTCCCAACCTAAAGAGAGATATTCCTATGAAGTTTCAAGAAGCATACAGAACACCAAATAGACGGGATCAAAAAAAACCCCAAACATCTCCTCACAATATAATAATCAAAACACAAGCATACAGAATAAAGAAAGAATATTAAGAGCTGTAAAGTACACATAAAAAGACCAAACCTAAGAATAATAGGAATAGAAGAAGGAGAAGAGTCACAGCTCAAAGGCCCAGAAAATATTTTCATTAAAATTATGGAAGAAAACTTTCCCAACATAAAGAAAGATATTCCTTTGAATATTCAAGAAATATACAGAACACCAAACAGACTGGATCAAAGAAAAACATCCCCTCACTATATAATAATCAAAACACAAAATATACACGTTAAAGAAAGAATATTATGAGCTGCAAAGGAAAAAGGACAAGTTACTTATAAAGGTAAACCGATCAGACTTACACCTGACTTCTCTATGGAAACCATGAAACCAGAAGGTCCTGGATAGAGGTACTACAGAAACTAAGAGACCATGGATACAAACCCAAACTACTATACCCAGCCAAGCTATTGTTCACTATCAATGGAGAAAACAAGACATTCCAGGATAAGAACAAATTTAAACTATACGTAGCCACAAATACAGCCCTACAGAAAGTAATAGAAGGAAAACTGCAACCCAAGGAATCCAACATTGCCAACACTGCCTACAATAACTCAGGAATCTAGCGACTCTTCATCAACACAACTCAAAGAAGGGAGACACACAAACTCTACTACCAAAAACAATAAGAATAACCGGAGTAAACAACCACTGGTCATTAATATCACTTAATATTAATGGTCTCAATTCACCTATAAAAAGGTACAGGCTAAGAGATTGGATACAAAAACAGGATCCAACATTCTGCTGTTTGCAAGAAACACATCTCAACCACAAATCAGGCATCTACTCAGAGTAAAGGGTTGGGAAAAGGTGTTTCAAGAAAATGGACCTAAGAAACAAGCAGGTGTGGTCATACTAATTTCTAACAAAACTGACTTCAAACTAATATCAATCAGAAGAGATCGAGATGGACACTTTATACTCATAACAGGAACAATTCATCAGGATGACGTCTCAATCCTGAATATCTACACCCCTAATATAAAAGCACCCACTTATGTAAAAGAAATATTACTAGAACTCAAGGCAGACATCAAACCACACACACTAATAGTAGGAGAATTCAACACACCTCTCTCACCAATGGACAGGTCAATCAGACAGAAACCTAATAGAGAATTAAGAGAATTATTGGAGGTAATGAAGCAAATGGACTTAACAGACATCTATAGATTATTCCACCCAAATAGGAAAGAATATACCTTCTTCTCTGCAGCCCATGGAACCTTATCGAAAATTGACCACATCCTCGGAAACAAAGGAAACCTCCACAGATACAAAAAATATCAGTGTCCACCTGTGTCTTATCAGATCACCATGGACTAAAGTTAGAAGGCAACAACAACGCTACCCCCAGAAATCCGACAAACTCATGGAAACTGAACAGTCAACTACTGAACCACACCTGGGTCAAGGAAGAAATTAAGAAAGAAATTAAGTCTTCCTTGAATTTAATGACAATAAAGAGACAACATACTCAAACCTATGGGACACAATGAAAGCAGTGCTAAGAGGAAAGTTCATAGCACTAAGTGCCCACTTAAGGAAAACAGAGAAAACATACATTGGGGACTTAACAGCACACCTGAAAGCTCTAGAAAAAAAAGAAGCAGACACACTCAGGAGGAATAGAAGACTGGAAATAATCAAAATTAGGGTGGAAATCAATAAAATCGAAACACAGAAAACAGTCCAAAGAATCAATGAAACAAACAGTTGGTTCTTGGAGAAAATCAAGAAGATTGACAAACCCCTATCCAAACTAATTAAATGACAGAGAGAGAACATGCCAATAAATAAGATCAGAAATGAAAAGGGGGATATAACCACAGACACAGAGGAAATTCAGAGAATCATTAGATCTTACTACAAAAGCCTGTATGCCACAAAACTGGAAAATGTAAAAGAAATGGACATTTTTTTAGATAAGTACCATATAACAAAGCTAAACCAAGACCAGGTGAACGATCTAAATAGACCTGTTAGTTGTGAAGAACTAGAAACTTTTATCAAAAATCTCCCTTCCAAAAAAAGCCCAGGACCAGATGGTTTCAATGCAGAATTCTACCAGAACTTCCAAAAAAAGCTAATACCTATACTACTTAATGTATTTTACAATATAGAAACAGAAGAGGCATTGCCAAATTCCTTTTATGAAGCTACAGTTACCCTGATACCAATACCACACAAAGACCCAACCAAGAAAGTGAATTCCAGGCCTATCTCACTCATGAATATCAACGCAAAAATTCTCAATAAAATACTGGCAAACCGAATCCAAGAACATATTAGAAAAATTGTCCATTATGATCAAGTAGGCTTCATCCCAGAGATGCAGGGCTGGTTCAACATACACAAATCTATCAATGTAATCCACCATATAAATAAACTGAAAGAAACAAAAACCCGTATGATCATTTCATTAAATGCTGGAAAAGCATTCGACAAATTTCAACACCACTTTATGATAAAGGTCTCGGAGAGATTAGGGATACAGGGTCATACCTAAATATAATAAAAGCTATATACAGCAAGCCGACAGCTAACATTAAATTAAACGGAGAAAAACTCAAAGCCATCCCACTAAAATCAGGAACACGACAAGGATGTCCACTCTCTCCATACCTCTTCAATATAGTGCTGGAAGTTCTAGCAATAGCAATAAGACAACATAATGGGATCAAGGGGATTCGTATTGGAAAGGAAGAACTTAAACTTTCGTTATTTGCAGATGATATGATAGTATACATAAGCGACCCCAAAAACTCTACCAAAGAACTCCTACAGCTGATAAACACCTTCAGTAATGTGGCAGGATACAAGATCAACTCCAAAAAATCAGTTGCCTTCCTATACACTAAGGATATGGAAACAGAGAGGGAAATCAGAGAAGCATCACCTTTCACGATAGCCACAAATAGCATAAAATATCTTGGAGTAACTCTGACCAAGGAAGTGAAAGATCTATTTGACAAGAACTTTAAGCCTTTGAAGAAAGAAATAGGAGAGGACACCAGAAAATGGAAGGATCTCCCTTGCTCTTGGATTGGGAGGATCAACATAGTAAAAATGGCAATTCTACCAAAAGCCATCTATAGATTCAATGCAATCCCCATCAAAATCCCATCAAAATTCTTCACAGATCTGGAGAAGACAATAATCAACTTTACATGGAAAAGCAAAATACCCAGGATAGCCCAAAACAATCTTATACAATAAAGGATTATCTGGAGGCATTACCATCCCTGACTTCAAACTCTATTCCAGAGCTATAGTATTGAAAACAGCTTGGTATTGCCATAAAATAGAGAAGTCGATCAATGGAATTGAATAGAATACCCTGACTTTAACCCACAAACCTATGAACATCTGATTTTCGATAAAGAAGCTAAAAGTATACAAAGGAAAAAAGAGAGCATCTTCAACAAATTGTGCTGGCAAAACTGGATGTCAATCTGTAGAAGACTGAAAATAGATCCATATCTATCACCATGCACAAAACTCAAGTACAAATGAATTAAAGACCTCAATATCAATCTGAACACACTGAACCTGATAGAAGAGAAAGTGGGATGTACCCTACAACAGATGGGCACAGGAGACCACTTCCTACATATAACCCCAGCAGCACAGACATTAATGGCATCATTGAATAAATGGGACCTCCTGAGACTGAGAAGCTTCTGTAAAGCAAAGGACACTGTCACTAAGACACAAAGGCATCCCACTTACTGGGAGAAGATCTTCACCATCCCCGCAATTGACAAAGGTATGATCTCCAAAATATATAAAGAACTCAAGAAACTAGACCGTAATAGACTACTCAACTCAATTATAAAATGGGGCACTGAGCTGAACAGAGAATTCTCAATAGAAGAAGTTCAAATGGCCAAAAGACACTTAAGGTCATGCTCAACTTCCTTAGCGATCAGGGAAATGCAAATCAAGACAACTTTAAGATACCATCTTACACCTGTCAGAATGGCTAAAATCAAAAACACCAATGATAGCCATTGCTGAAGAGGTTGTGGAGAAAGGGGTACACTCATCCATTGCTTTTGGGAATGCAAACTTGTACAACCACTTTGGAAAGCAGTGTGGTGGTTTCTCAGGAAATTCAGGATCAACCTATCCCTGGACCCAGCAATACCACTCTTGGGAATATATCCAAGAGAGGCCTTATCATACAACAAAAGTATATGCTCTACTATGTTCATAGCAGCATTGTTTGTAATAGCCAGAACCTGGAAACAACCTAGATGCCCTTCAATGGAAGAATGGATGAAGAAAGTATGAAATATATACATATTAGAGTACTACTCAGCAGTAAAAAACAAGGACTTCTTGAATTTTGCATACAAATGGATGGAAATAGAAAACACTATCCTGAGTGAGGTAAGCCAGACCCAAAAAGAGGAACATGGGATGTATTCACTCATATTTGGTTTCTAGCCATAAATAAAGGACATTGAGCCTATAATTAGAGATCCTAGAGAAGCTAAATAAGAAGGAGAACCCAAAGAAAAATATATAGGCATCCTCCTGAATATTAACCTTCATCAGGCGATGAAAGGAGACAGGAACAGAGACCCACATTGGAGCACTGTACGGAAATCTCAAGGTACAAATCAGGAGCAGAAGGAGAGAGAGCATGAGCAAGGAACTCAGGACCATGAGGGGTGCACCCACACACTGAGACAATGGGGATGATCTATCGGGAACTCACCAAGGCCAGCTGGCCTGGGTCTGAAAAAGCCTGGGATAAAACCGGACTTGCTGAACACAGCAGACAATGAGGACTACTTAGAACCCAAGAACAATGGCAATGGGTTTTTGATTCTACTGCACGTACTGGCTTTGTGGGAGCCTAGGCAGTTTGGATGCTCACCTTACTAGACCTGGATGGAGGTGGGTGGTCCTTGGACTTCCCACAGGGCAGGGAACCCTGATTGCTCTTTGGGCTGACAAGGGAGGGGGACTTGATTGGGGGAGGGGGAGGGAAAGGGGAGGCAGTGGCGGGGAAGAGACCGAAATCTTAAATAAATAAATAAATAAATAGAAAAATGAAAAAAAAGAAAAAAAAAGAATTTAAACTTAATGTGTTATATAGGGACAAGGTATGTTCATCACAGAGAGCCTGGTCCTCAAGATCAGAGTAGTGGTCCTTGCCATGATTTTATATTGGAAAGCCTCAAATCCTTTTGTGTTTCTTTTTTCTTCTAAAATTTTCCCTCTTCTCACCAATAGCATTTCCAGAGCATTGGGATTCCATTTTCTGGGACCACTGAGGTTACTTGAAGCCAATTGTATTGGGTAGCCTTATTGCTTGAAGCCCACCTTTTCACAATTTCCCCAACAAATGGTGAATTTAGACCATAAGATACTATTGCTTGGTTAACTCCTTTTAGATTGATCATGCCTATAGGTAGCCATGTATATTTGTTGCCTACTTTATGTTATTTCCTATCCTTTTACTTCTTGTCCCTGATCATCAGTTTCTATAATTTCCTCAACCTCAATCTTTTCAAATATTTTTACCACTGCCTTTAATAAAGTCTGAATCTTCTGTTTAGTGTTCTGTTCTGTCTCATTGATGATTTCAAGGCATGAAAATTTCCATTAATGATAATGTCTCATCCTTGGACATAATTTTGATGGTGTGTTTATTGCCTTATCTGTTAACCTATCATACTTTTCAACATATTCTGATTGTTGAATTCAGCAGGAAAAATTCTTTCAGATAATGTCTTGGCTCCCTTTGACATTGATTGGATTTTGTCTGTCAAGTAAATGTTATCCTTTTCAATAGTATTAGTTTTTTCAAATAGCTGTTCATTATTAGTCTCTACATATTGTATCATTTCTAAAAGTGCCTCATTCTTGGCTCTGTTATCAAACCATTTTCTTAACAATATAACCTGAAAAACAAAACTAAATCCAAAATCAAATAAGTGGATGTAAGGAAAATCACATAAGCCTTGCAGAATACCATCCATAATATAAGCAAAGAGTTTATTAAATTCCTAGATGGTAATATTGTCTGCAATGATATAACTGTCAAGTTTATTGATTTATTTATTAATCAAATAGCTACCTTTGTTTTGACTTTTCAGTAAATTGTTGAAGGTGTAATAATCTTTATTACTCAGCAGGTGTTGCTATTGTAGATTCATGGCAAAGATACACACTGGCTCCTGCACAAACAGTCCCATGCTGTTTTCATTCTACATGTTGGTGCCTGGTTAAATACTGATAAATATGCTTTTCTTAACAAATTAAGAGCAATTAAATCAATTCCGTACATGGAGTAAGGAACACAGAACTCATAATCAGGGAACACAAACCAGAAGTTGCTCATGTGGCTGCACAGCAGGAAAGGCAGCAGGGGGAACCATGCACGAGCCTGGGAAATTGCTAAGTCACTGCACGGTAGCTCTGCTGTGGTAGGGTTTTGGCAAGATAACACTGAGTCAGTGAAATCAAGCTAGGTGGTTGGTGTGGGGGACCATCTGGTCTGTGGACCTTTTGGGCTTTTTAGGTTGATCCACCTGGAAGACATGGAGTTGGAATTCACATGGGTGTCATAAGATGCATGGTGTAAAGTAATCCAACACAAGCTCAGAATTGAGTATAAAAATGGGTTATTTATTTAAGGGTAGACTCATAGACCACAGTCCTCTGCATGAACAGGGAACAGAAACCAAATCCAGCACGAGACACAGAGACAATGAGAAAGATCTCTCTCTGCTTTGGGCAGGGGACAAGAAAAAAAAATAAAGAAAATTCTAAAATAGATGGTTTTAAAACATAAATCAAAGAAAGCCAGCCTACAAACCACAATCCCAGAGACATAGACAACAATGAGAACACAAAGAGAGGCTTAAATAGATCTAATCTCCATGGGAAGTAGAAAAAGACAAGATCTCCTGAGTAAATTTTGAGCATGGGAACCTTGGGGGATGTTTGAAGGGGGAAGGGGAGAGGCATCGAGGGAAGTAGAGGAAAATGTAGAGCTAATAAAAATCAGTTTTAAAAAAGAAGTCAAGCATTTAATCCCAGCCTGCAGAAGTCAGACATGGGCAGCTCTCTGTATTTTGAGTCAGTCGGGTCTATAGAGTGAGGTCTAAGATAGTCAGAAAGTTCTCCGGGTTTTTTTCTCTTTTTAATCTTTTGACTTTTTGTGCTTTTGTCTTCTGGAGGACCTTCTACTCAGCTCCCAAATTAATCACATACAGAGCCTTATTCTTTCTTATAAGCCTTAGCCTGGCTTGTTTCTAGCCAGCTTTTCTTAAATTATCTCATCTACCTCTTGCCTCTGGTATTTTATCTTTTTTTCCTTCCATGTATCTAACTACATGACTGGCTGAGTGGCAGAATGGCTGGGTGGCTCAGGGGCTGGACCTTAGCATCCTCCTTACTTTATTCCCTTGTACCTACCCTCTTCTGGATTTATCCTTCTATTTATCCTCTCTGCCCAAAAACTCTGCTTATTTCTCTTCTGCCTCAATATTGGCAATTCAGTTCTTTATTAGACCATCAGGTGTTTGATATATGCATAGTACTGAGATAAAAAATCCAACATAAACAAATGTAACACACCTTAAAGTAATATTCAAGAGCCATGGATAACTGAAACATTTCTAATCAAGAAAAGAGCCCATTTAGGTCTCATCATTGCTGATTTCAAATTGTACTTCAAAATTATAATAAAAGTAAAAAAAATGCATGGTATTGGCAGGTTGAATGGAAGACTCAGACATCAATCTATACATAGGAACCATGCCGGTCTCAAACACTGTGCTGTCACCTGGTTCCATAGTGCAGTCTGGGCCCTGACTGTTTCCAAGGCCTTTGTATGGGTGCATGACACTACTAATGCCAGGATCTTTGCCCAAACACGACACAGTGGACAGTGAGCAACACTAAGTAAACTGACAGGCAGTCTGACTGTGCATGGAATGGGTCATCCTATCTCCTTGATTATTAAACTCCTCCACTGTTGAAGGCACCTTTTGATGAACATTTACAGGAGACACAAGGATCTTCATGTTATTTGTTCCTTAGTAGATCTGTCCAAATACTTCTTCATCAAATGCTTTTACGTTTTTTTTCCCTTTTCTTTTTACTTATCTTTCATTCGTACAATACAACCTGACCATAGTCTCCCCTCCCTCCACACCACCCAGATGTACCGCGTCTCTGTTTCCCTTCAGAAATGTACAGGCCTCCTGGTGATCTCAACTGAACACATCATAATGAGATGCAATAGGAGTAGGTACAAACCATCATATCAAGGCTGAAGCAGACAACCCGGAAGAAAGAAAATAATTCTAGGATGAGACAAAAAGGTCATGGTTTTCCCACATTCCTGCTCTTAGGAGTCCCACAAAATCCCCTCAGCAAAAAACAACACATGTATACAGAGGAATTAGTACAGACATATGCAGGCTCTTCAGTCTCTGTGGGTTCCTAGGAATCCACGTAGTTGATTCTGTGGGCCCTGTTCTCCTGGTATCATTGATCCGTCATACAATCCTGTCTTCCCCTCTTCCTTGAGGTACCCTGAGCTCTGCCCAATGTTTGACTGTGGATCTCAGTGTCTGCTCCCATCACCTGATGGAGAAAACCTAATTGATGTTGCTTGGGCAGGTATAGCAATTTCATTAGGTATCATTTCATTGAACCTTTGTATGTATGAGACCACCAGGACCCTGCACAATCTTCAACAGCTGAGCAGAGCTGGATGGGGCAATGGATGCCTTTGAACAGAAACATCACTAAAATTCACAAAATAGATTTTACTATTTTTATCCATGTAATATTTTCTTAATGTCAGAATTTTTTTGCTCTGAGCCCTTGATCATATGTTCTATTCAGTTCAATCCAGAGAAGTTTTTTTAAAGAAACTTTATTGGGATGTGTTTGAGGCCTTAAATAAACTGAATCTCAGTAGATAAATATTGGACAAAAGTCGAACCAGTACAGCAACAGGGTCGAGATTACTTTGATAATACCAGAGTCCAGTACTGCCCCTCTCCCAGCCAGACAGTCAATAAATTTACAGTTGTCTTAAAGTCTGTTCCACCAGACTTTCTTTCCCCAGTTTATTGGAAATGCTCCACATACCCCATAGCATGTTACCAAGGCATCATTGGTAACAATGTTGACTGCAGATTCTGGGATACATGTGAAGGTCACAGCTGACAGGGGACTAGAATTTCTTCAGGCTTTGAGAAAAGGCTCCAGTGCAGAGCATTAAGGAGAAACCAGGGCACTGTATGCTTCAGTCACCAGGTAGTTGTATGAATCCACCATTGTCTTCCAGTTTGAGGTCTCAGAAATTTCTGAAGTATTAATAGTAATGAAACTGAGTACCTGGATTTACAGCTGCTCTGGATCACTGTAGAGATCAGCCAGGAAGAGAGTGTGGGCAGCATTCTCCACAGAACGTACTCTGTAGAGAGCCCTTCATACATGACCTTCATACTCTCCAGATCATACTTGGCAGCATCTGTCAGCACAGCATCTGCCAGGCTGTGGAAGTCTAGTTCCTTCTGATTATAAATGAAGTCCATCATTGCCTTGAAGACTTGTTTTTCAGGTCAATGGTCTCAACACAGTTCTTTCTGTTCTCCTCCATGTCATATTAAAATGTGGTTCTGAAAACTGGAAAGCAAGCTGTTAAGATGACCGTGTGAGCATGGAATTCCTGGCCAGCTACCACCAGACAGCAGTCTGTGAAGTGGGAATTCTCCCACAGCTCTCCTAGCTCATTGGACAATGTGCACCTTGGAACCTTGATCTCTGGCTGAGTGCTCTCCTCAAAGATTCTGTAAGAGTCTGGGATCAGAATCCCTATGCAGGGGAGAGTGTGCTCACCTTCAGGGAGAAGTGAATATGCATGGCGAATAGAAAATCTTGACGGATGAACATTTTGTAACCGCTTTCATAACCTGGCAGGAACCTCAAAGATTTTAGACTTGGCACAATTTCCAACTTTCTCCTTCGGAGTTGATGATCCAAAACCTGAATTATGTCATAATGGGACTCTTTGGAGAACTGACCAACTCTGGGTTAATTGACAGGTAATCTGAGCTTTCTTCATCTAAAACCTTTGGATACACTCTCAAACACCACTTGTCGTTGTCTCCTGTTGAGAAAGTTGGGCTTCTAATGCTGTCCTTCATTTGCTCCAGAATAAAATAGACGTTGTGGCTGGGCACCGGGAGAGACATCATTGGGGTGAGTGAGTGCGCCGGCAGCCGGGACCAGGGAACTCAGACATTCCTCATCCCTCCTACACTTCCTGGTCATCCTGCAGGGGGTATACTGCCCGATACCTCCTCTCTCTTCCTATCCCATCCAGCTTATCTCCAGATTCCCCCACCCCTTGTCTCCCTCCCTCCCTCCCTCCCTCCCTCCCTCCCTCCCTCCCTCCCTCCCCTCTTTGGCAGCATAGCACCTCCCAGCTCAGCCAGCTTGGGTTCTGGGACCGAACCCGAATCGGGAGGGCAAAGGGGAGGGCGGTAGTTCCTTTGTCTCCATAGCCAGCCTGCAGCAAGCAGGGTGGGCCCTTTGTTTGTGAGCTACCCAAGCAGCACGGAGTTTCGATCTGGGCACCGGGAGAGACATCATTGGGGTGAGTGAGTGCGGCGGCAGCTGGGAACAGGGAACTCAGAAGTTCCTCATCCCTCCTATACTTCCTGGTCATCCTGCAGGGGCTACATTGCCCGATACCTCCTCTCTCTTCCCATCCCATCCAGCTTACATCCAGATCCCCCCACCCCCTGTCTCCCTCTCTCCTTCCCCTCTTTGGCAGCATAGCACCTCCCAGCTCAGTCTGCTTGGGCGCTGGGACTGAACCCGAATCGGGAGGGCAAAGGGGAGGGCGGTAGTTCCTTTGTCTCCATAGCCTGCCTACAGCAAGCAGGGTGGGCCCTTTGTTTGCGAGCTACCCAAGCAGCACAGAGATCCAATCTGGACAACAGGAGAAACATCACTGGGGAGTGACATCACTGGGAAGGTACATCATTGGGCAAGAAGAACTGATCCTGTAAGAGAAGATCCATAGGGGAGCATTCGGAGGAAAAGATGGGCAGGCGCCAATGCAAGAATTCACCCAACAATCTGAAAAACAACATGAAACCACCAGAACCCAGCGACCTCACAACAAGAGGACATGAACACCTTAATCAAGAAGAAGTAGAAAAAACTGACTTTATGAAAGTGATAGAGGCCCTTAAACAGCATATAAAAAACGCCCTTATAGAAATGGATGAGAAGTATAACAGAAAGTTTGAGGAATTGAGTAAATCAGTGAATGATACCCTAGGAAACCAAGGAAAAACAATCAAGCAGATAATGGAAACAGTTCATGACTTGAAAACTGAAATGGAGGCAAGAAGAAAACACAAACAGAGGGCCGGCTGGACATGGAAAATCTAGGTAAATGAATAGAGACTCCAGAAACAAGCATAACCAGCACAATACAGGAGATAGAAGAAAGAAGCTCAGATTCTGAAGATACCATAGAGAAAATAAACGCACTGATCAAAGAAAACAGCAAGTCCAACAAACTCTCATCACAAAACATTCAGGAAATATGGGACACAATAAAAAGACCAAACCTAAGAATAATTGGAGTAGAAGAAGGAGAAGAAGTGCAGCTCAATGGTTCAGAAAATATACTTAATAAAATTATAGAAGAAAACATTCCCAACCTGAAGAAAGATGTACCTATGAAAGTTCAAGAAGCATACAGAACACCAAATAGGCTGGATCAAAAAAAAATCCCTTCACCATATAATAATCAAAACAAAAAGCATACAGAATAAAGAAAGAATATTAAGAGCCGCAAAGGAAAAAGGCCAAGTTACTTATAAAGGTAAACCTATCAGACTTACACCTGACTTCTCTATGGAAACCATGAAAGCCAGAAGGTCCTGGATAGATGTCCTGCAAAAACTAAGAGACCATGGATGCAAGCCCAGACTACTGTACCCAGTCAAGCTTTTGTTCACTATAAATGGAGAAAACAAAATTTTCCATGATAAAAACAAATTTAAACAATTAGTAGCCACAAATCCAGCCTTACAGAAAATAATAGAAGGAAAATCACTAACCAAGAAGTCCAACAATGATCACAATAACTCAGACATCTAGAGACCCTTCACCATCACAACTGTAAGAAGGGAAACACACAAACCCTACGACTAAAAAAGTGACCGGAGTTAACAACCACTGGTCATTAATATCACTTAATGTCAATGGGCTCAACTTACCTATAAAAAGGCACAGGCTAAGAGATTGGATACGAAAACAGGATCCAACATTCTGCGGTTTACAAGAAACACACCTCAACCACAAAGACAGGCACCTACTCAGAGTAAAGGTCTGGGAAAAGGCTTATCAAGCAAATGGACCTAAGAAACAAGCAGGTGTGGCCATACTAATTTCTAACAAAGTTGACTTCAAACTTAAATCAATCAGAAGAGATGGAGAGGGATATTTTATACTCATAACAGGAACAATTCATCAGGATGAAGTCTCAATCCTGAATATCTACACCCCTAATATAAAAGCACCCACGTACATAAAAGAAACATCACTAAAACTCAAGGCAGCCATCAAACCGCACACACTAATAGTAGGAGACTTCAACACTCCTCTCTCACCAATGGACAGGTCAATCAGAGAGAAACCTAACAGAGAAATTAGAGAATTAATGGAGGTAATGAAACAAATGGACTTAACAGACATCTATAGATTATTCCACCCAAATAGGAAAGAATATACCTTCTTCTCTGCAGCTCATGGAACCTTTTCGAAAATTGACCACATACTCAGTAGCAAAGCTAACTTACACAGTTACAAAAAATATTAGTAATCACCTGTGTCTTAGATCACCATGGATTAAAGTTAGAATTCAACAACAATGCTACCCCCAGAAAGCCTACAAACTCTTGGAAACTGAACAGTCAACTACTGAACCATACCTTTATTAAGGAAGAAATAAAGAAAGAAATTAATGTCTTCCTTGAATTCAATGAAAATAAAGAAACAACATACTCAAACTTATGGGACACTATGAAAGCAGTCCTAGGAGGAAAGTTCACCGCACTAAGTGCCCACTTAAAGAAAACAGAGAAAGCACATATTGGAGACTTAACAGCCCACCTGAAAGCTCTTGAAAAAAAGAAACAGACTCACCTAGGAGGAGTAGGAGACTGGAAATAATCAAAATGAGGGCTGAAATCAACAAAATAGAAACACAGAAAACAATCCAAAGAATCAATGAAACAAAAAGCTGGTTCCTGGAGAAAATCAACAAGATTGATAAACCCCTATCCAAACTAATCAAACGGCAGAAAGAGAATACGCAAATTAATAAGATCAGAAATGAAAAGGGGGACATAACCACAGACACAGAGGAAATTCAAAGAATCATTAGATCTTACTACAAAAGCCTGTATGCCACAAAACTGGAAAATGCAAAAGAAATGGACACTTTTTTAGATAAATACCATATACCAAAGTTATACCAGGACCAGGTGAACAATCTAAACAGACCTGTTCATTGCGATGAATTAGAAGCTGTTATCAAAAACCTCCCTACCAAAAAAAGCCCAGGACCAGATGGTTTCAATGCGGAATTCTACCAGAACTTCCAAGAAGACCTAATATCTATACTCCTTAATGTATTCCACAAGATAGAAACAGAAGGGTCATTACCAAATTCCTTTTATGAAGGTACAGTTACTCTGATACCAAAACCACACAAAGACTTAACCAGGAAAAAGAATTACAGGCCAATCTCACTCATGAACATCGACGCAAAAATTCTCAACAAAATACTGGCAAACTGAATCCAAGAACACATCCGAAAAATTATTCATTATGATCAAGTACGCTTCATTCCAGAGATTCAGGGCTGGTTCAACATACGAAAATCTATCAATGTAATCCAGCATATAAATAAACTGAAAGAAAAAAACCATATGATCATTTCATTAGATGCTGAAAAAGCATTTGACAAAATTCAACATCCATTTATGATAAAAGTATTGGAGAGATTAGGGATACAAGGTTCATGCCTAAATATAGTAAAAGCTATATACAGCAAGCCGACAGCTAACATCAAATTAAATGGAGACAAACTCAAAGCCATCCCACTAAACTCAGGAACACGACAAGGATGTCTACTCTCGCCATACCTCTTCAATATAGTGCTTGAAGTTCTAGCAATAGCAATAAGACAACATAATGGGATCAAGGGGATTCGAATTGGAAAGGAAGAAGTTAAACTTTCGTTATTTGCAGATGATATGATAGTGTACATAAGCGACCCCCAAAACTCCACCAAAGAACTTTTACAGCTGATAAACACCTTTAGTAATGTGGCAGGATACAAGATCAACTCAAAAAATCAGTCGCCCTCTTATACACAAAGGATATGGAAGCAGAGAGGGAAATCAGAGAAGCTTCACCATTCATGATAGCCACAAACAGCATAAAATATCTTGGGGTAACTCTAACCAAGGAAGTGAAAGATCTATTTGACAAGAACTTTAAGGCATTGAAGAAAGAAGTTGATGAGGATTCCAGAAAATGTATGGACCTCCCTTGCTCCTGGATTGGGAGGATCAACACAGTAAAAATGACAATTCTACCAAAGGCAATTTATAGATTCAATGCAATCCCCATCAAGATCCCATCAAAATTCTTCACAGATCTGGAGACGACAATAATCAACTTTATATGGAAAAACAAAAACCCAGGATAGCCAAAACCATCCTATACAATAAATGATCTTCTGGAGGCATTACCATCCCAGACTTCAAACTGTATAACAGAGCTACAGTAATGAAAACAGTGTGATACTGGCATAAATCAGAGAATTCGACCGATGGAATCGAATAGAAGACCCTGACATTAACCCACAAACCTATGAACACCTTGTTTTCAATAAGGGAGCTAAAAGTATATAATGGAAGAAGAAAGAAAGAAAGAAAGAAAGCATCTTCAACATGTGGTGCTGGCACAACTGGATGTCAACCTGTAAAAGAATGAAAATAGACCCATATCTATCACAATGCACAAAACTCAAGTCCAAATGGATTAAAGACCTCAATATCAGCCCGAACACAGTGAACCTGATAGAAGAGAAAGTGGGAACTACCCTACAACAGATGGGCACAGGAGATCGCTTCCTATGTATAACCCCAGCAGCACCGACATCAAGGGCAACATTGAATAAATGGGACCTACTAAAACTGAGAAGCTTCTGTAAAGCAAAGGACACTGTCACCAAGACAAAAAGGCAGCCTACTGACTGGGAGAAGATCTTCCCCAACCCCACAACAGACAAAGGTCTGATCTCCAAAATATATAGAGAACTCAAGAAACTAGACTTTAAAATGCTAATTAACCCAATTAAAAAATGGGGCACTGAACTGAACAGAGAATTCTCCACAGAAGAAGTTCAAATGGCCACAAGACACTTAAGGTCATGCTCAACTTCCTTAGCAATCAGGGAAATGCAAATCAAAACAACTTTGAGATATCATCTTACACCTGTCAGAATGGCTAAAGTCAAAAACACCAATGATAGCCTTTGCTGGAGAGGCTGTGGAGGAAGGGGTCCCCTCATTGCTGGTGGGAATGCAATCTTGTACAACCACTTTGGAAATCAGTGTTTCAGTTTCTCAGGAAATTCGGGATCAACCTACCTCTGGACCCAGCAATACCACTCTTAGGAATATACCCAAGAGATGCCCTATCATATGACAAAAGCATTTGTTCAACTATGTTCATAGCAGTATTATTTGTAATAGCCAGAACCTGGAAACAACCTAGATGCCCTTCAATGGAAGAATGGATGAAGAAAGTATGGAATATATACACATTAGAGTACTACGCTGTTGTAAAAAACAATGACTTCTCGAATTTTGCATGCAAATGGATGGAAATAGAAAACACTATACTGAGTGACGTATCCCAGACCCAAAAAGATGAACATGGGATGTACTCACTCATAATTGGTTTCTAGCCATAAATCAGAATCACGGAGTCTACAATAGGTGAATCTAAAGAAGCTAAGTAAGAAGTTGAACCCAAGGAAAAACATATAGTTATCCTCTTGGCTATGGGAAGTAGACAAAATTGCCGGGGAGAAAATTGGGATCTTGGGGGTGGGGTGGGATGGGGGTAAGGGGAGATGGGGAGAGAAAAGTTAGAAGGGAAGGAGGGGGTGAATTTGGGGAAACGGGAGGATTGGGATAACGGAAGGTTGGACAGGGGAGCACGTAAGCACAATTCTTAGTTAAGGGAGCCACTTTAGGGTTGGCAAGAGACTTGACCCTAGATTGGCTCCCAGGAGCCCATGGTGATGTCCCCAGTTAGTCCCTTGGGCAGCTGAGGATAGGGAACCTGAAATGACCCTATCCTATAGCAATACTGATGAATATCTTGCATACCACCATAGAACCTTCATCTGGTGATGGATGGAGATAGAGACAGAGACCCACACTGGAGCACTGGACTGAGCTCCCAAGGTCCCAATGAGGAGCGGAAGGAGGGAGAAGATGAGCAAGGAAGTTGGGACCACGAGGGGCGTATCCACCCACTGAGACAAGGGGGCTGATCTAGTGGGAGCTCACCAAGGCCAGCTGGACTGTGACTGAAAAAGCATGGGATAAACCCGGACTCTCTGAACATGGCAAACAATGAGGGCTGATGAGAAGCCAAGGACAATGGCATGGGGTTTTGACCCTACTTCATGTTCTGGCTTTGTGGGAGCCTAGCCAGTTTGGTGGTTCACATTCCTAGACATGGACGGAGGGGGGTGGACCTTGGACTTTCCACAGGGCAGGGAACCCTGACTGCTCTATGGACTGGAGAGGGAGGGGGAGAGGAGTTTGGGGGAGGGGGAGAAGGGTGGGAGGAGGGGGAGGGAAATGGGAAGCTGGGAGGAGGCAGATAATTTTTTTCCTTTTCTCAATAAAAAAAAAAGGAAAAAAAATAAAGAAGCTTGTGTTCATGAAACTGCAAAGAAGGGGAAGTTTGGGTTTATTTTCTGTTACTATAATAAAATACTTGAAATAATAAACTTAAGAAAATTAAAAAAAAATAGAAATTGTGAATGGAGAAATTCTGGATGTTGAACAGTTTGTAGTCTCAACTCTGGGCTACATCCTGTGACATTTCTCCTGGAGGTAGTTTGAAGGATAAAATGAATTCAAATGAAATACTAGAATTTGTTTCCTTTTCACTCTGTGGGACACAATAATAGGCACGCTACATATTTTGAGTTTCTGTTTCTCCTCTGTTCCCTCTTCTATGAGGATGGAAATTTGAGTCCTTGAAATTATACAAATTACAATGCTAGTTTCACAGTAGGTAGTCTAGGATACTTGGGGCTGTTATATCACTTCATTTTTTTCTAAATTGACACTTAGGTCAATAGGTACTTCATTTGGGCAACCATATACAACTTTTGATAATTTGAAATATTTTATCCACTCATATCAAAAATGCTGTACGAAGATTCCCCAAGTAACTGAATACAGAAGGACTCTCTCTTTGTATGAACAACAGGATTCATTAGAAAGAGTTAGGGCTGTAGTTCTGCTAATCCCATGCTATGGGAGAATGCTCTTGTACACTCTATGGATTTGTCACGTGTTTTAGTTTAATGAAACGCTGATTGGCCAATTGCCAGAAAAGCAGGAAGTTTAAGCAGGGCAATGAGACTAGGAGAATTCTGGGAAGGGAAAAGCAGAGATGGAGTCACCAGCCTGACACAGAGGAAGCAAGATGAGAATGCCTTATTGAGGAAAGGTACCAAGCCACATGGCTAAACATAGATTAAAATTGTGGGTTAGTTTAAGTTGTAAGAGATAATAATAAGCCAGAGCAGTAGGCCAAACAGTTTATAATTAACATAAGCCTCTGGTTGTTTCTTTGGGACTAAATGGCTGCAGAACCAGGAAGGACAAAAATGTCTGTCTACAATTGTCACTCAAACTTTTGCCAAGAATTTCCAAATAAAGCCTGAGAAAGCTTTAAAACAAAAATGATTCTAGACGCTCTGGCTCGCTCTCTTTCCACTGCCATCTTAGTTCCATGTCCTCTACACAAAATGCCTGGTGAAGCCACAGAAACCGTCCCTCCACAGAGCAGGAGCTGCCACAGCCCCAGGCTGAGACAGGGTTGGGAACAGAATTTGACAGCTATGAATCAGTACCAGAGCTTGAGGAACAAGACTCCACACAGAGAGCCACACAACAAGCCCAGTTGACGGCAGCAGCTGAAATCAATGAAAAACCAGTCAGTAAAGCAGAGCAGAGCCAGAGTGGAAAGAAAGCATGGAGGGGTATGTCCAAACTGGGGCTTGGGAAGGTTTCAGGGGTTACTAGAGTCACCATCCAGACATCAAAAAATATCCTCTTAGCCATTACCAAACCAGATGTCTACAAGAACCCAGCTTCAGACACCTTCCTCGTATTTGGGGAAGCCAAGATTGAATATTTGTCTCAGCAAGCATAGTTAGCAGCTGCTGAGTAGTTCCAAGTTTAAGATGAAGCTGTTTTAAACATTCAAGAATATACTCAGACTCGGACAGTACCACAGGAGAGTGAGGAGGAAAAGGTTGATGAAACAGGTATGGAAGTTAAGGACATAGAATTGGTCATGTCACAGGCAAATGTGTCCAGAGCAAAGACAGTGAGCCCTGAAAAACAACAGTAATGATATTGTAAATGCTATTATGTAATTAACAATGCAACTATTTGACAGCGAGGACACTCCCCTTCCTCTCCCACTTTTTTGCTGTTTCAAAGGTGGAACTACAGCTTGGTTTAAAATTTGTTCTCTTTATATCACTAATAAAGTTATGGCTTGTAGTTGGATGAAAAATGCTTTTAGACAGACTGGAACAGCATCAAGCACAACTTGTAGGCAACCGTCATTACTCCAGTAGGCTTTGTTTGCTGTTGGTATGCAGAGGTACAGCTCCTTTTTTTTTTTAAGTTGATTATTCCTTCATTTAATTGTTCCATTTTAAAATCATACATTGCGTAATCATACAGAGACCTACATCTCTCCATCACAATAGGGTTTCCCATTTTTTGAACGTGGGAAAAACTCTCTTTTTTAAAACTAATTTCCACCTTTTTTTTTTTTATTTGTTGGGGCAATGCTTTTTTTTTTAATAATTTTTTTTATTAAGAAAAGAAGAAAAAAAACATAAACAAAAAACAAGTTTCCACCTCCTCCCAGCCTCCCATTTCCCTCCCCCTCCTCCCACCCTTCTCCCCCTCCTCCCACCCTTCTACCCCTCCCCCCACTCCTCTCCCCCTCCCTCTCCAGTCCACAGAGCAGTCCAGGTTCCCTGCCCTGTGGTAAGTCCTAGGTCCTCCCCCCTCCGTCCATATCTAGGAAGGTGAACATCCAAACTGGCTAGGCTTCCACAAAGCCAGCACATTAAGTAGGATCAAAACCCCGTGCCATTGTCCTTGGCGTCTCATCAGCCCTCATTGTTCGCCATGTTCAGAGAGTCCGGTTTTATCCCATGCTTTTTCGGTCACAGTCCAGCTGGCCTTGGTGAGCTCCCAGTAGATCAGCTCCACTGTCTCAGTGGGTGGGTGCACGCCTCGTGGTCCCGACTTCTTTGCTCATGTTCTCCCTCCTTCTGCTCCTCATTGGGACCTTGGGAGCTCAGTCCAGTGCTCCAGTGTGGGTCTCTGTCTCTGTCTCCATCCATCACCAGATGAAGGTTCTATGATGATATGCAAGATATTCGTCAGTATTGCTCTCGGATAGGGTCATTTCAGGTTCCCAATCCTCAGCTACCCAAGGAACTAACTGGAAACCTCATGTTGGGCACTTGGGAGCCCCTCTAGGGTCAAATCTCTTGCTCACCCTAAAGTGGTTCCCTTAACTAAGAATTGTGGTTCCGTGCTCCCCTATCCACCTTTCCTTTATCCCAATTTTCCTGATTCCCCAAATCCCCCCTCCTTCCCTTCTACCTTTTCTCTCCCCATCTCCCCTTACCCCCATCCCACCCCACCCCCAAGATCCTAATTTGCTCCCCGGCAATTGGGTCTACTTCCCTTAGCCAAGAGGATAACTATATGTTTTTCCTTGGGTTCACCTTCTTACTTAGCTTCTTTAGGTTCACCTATTATAGACTCCGTGGCCCTAATTTATGGCTAGAAACCAATTATGAGCGAGTACATCCCATGTTCATCTTTTTGGGTCTGGGACACCTCACTCAGGATAGTGTTTTCTATTTCCATCCATTTGCCTGCAAAATTCGAGAAGTCATTGTTTTTTACCGCAGCGTAGTACTCTAGCGTGTATATATTCCATACTTTCTTCATCCATTCTTCCATTGAAGGGCATCTAGGTTGTTTCCAGGTTCTGGCTATTACAAATAATACTGCTATGAACATAGTTGAACAAATGCTTTTGTCATATGATAGGGCATCTCTTGGGTATATTCCTAAGAGTGGTATTGCTGGGTCCAGAGGTAGGTTGATCCCGAATTTCCTGAGAAACTGAAACACTGATTTCCAAAGTGGTTGTACAAGATTGCATTCCCACCAGCAATGAGGGGACCCCTTCCTCCACAGCCTCTCCAGCAAAGGCTATCATTGGTGTTTTTGACTTTAGCCATTCTGACAGGTGTAAGATGATATCTCAAAGTTGTTTTGATTTGCATTTCCCTGATTGCTAAGGAAGTTGAGCATGACCTTAAGTGTCTTGTGGCCATTTGAACTTCTTCTGTGGAGAATTCTCTGTTCAGTTCAGTGCCCCATTTTTTAATTGGGTTAATTAGCATTTTAAAGTCTAGTTTCTTGAGTTCTCTATATATTTTGGAGATCAGACCTTTGTCTGTTGTGGGGTTGGGGAAGATCTTCTCCCAGTCAGTAGGCTGCCTTTGTGTCTTATTGACTATGTCCTTTGCTTTACAGAAGCTTCTCAGTTTAAGTAGGTCCCATTTATTCAATGTTGCCCTTAATGTCTGTGCTTCTGGGGTTATACATAGGAAGCGATCTCCTGTGCCCAGCTCCTGTAGGGTACTTCCCACTTTCTCTTCTATCAGGTTCAGTGTGTTCGGGCTGATATTGAGGTCTTTAATCCATTTGGACTTGAGTTTTGTGCACGGTGATAGATAAGGGTCTATTTTCATTCTTCTACAAGATGACATCCAGTTGTGCCAGCACCATTTGTTGAAGATGCTTTCTTTCTTCCATTTTATACTTTTAGCTCCTTTATCGAAAATCAGGTGTTCATAGGTTTGTGGGATAAAATCCGGGTCTTCTATACGATTCCATTGGTCGACTTCTCTGTTTTTATGCCAGTACCACACTGTTTTCATTACTGTAGCTCTGTAATAGAGTTTGAAGTCAGGGATGGTAATGCCTCCAGAAGATCCTTTATTGTATAGGATTGTTTTGGCTATCCTGGGTTTTTTGTTTTTCCATATAAAGTTGATTATTGTCCTCTCCAGATCTGTGAAGAATTTTGATGGGATCTTGATGGGGATTGCATTGAATCTATAAATAGCCTTTGGTAGAATTGCCATTTTTACTATGTTGATCCTCCCAATCCAAGAGCAAGGGAGGTCCATCCATTTTTTGGTATCCTCTTCAATTTCTTTCTTCAATGCCTTAAAGTTCTTGTCAAATAGATCTTTCACTTCCTTGGTTAGATGTACCCCAAGATATTTTATGCTGTTTTTGGCTATTGTGAATGGTGAAGCTTCTCTGATTTCCCTCTCTGCTTCCATATCCTTTGTGTATAAGAGGGCGACTGATTTTTTGGAGTTGATCTTGTATCCTGCCACATTACTAAAGCTGTTTATCAGCTGTAGGAGTTCTTTGGTGGAGTTTTTGGGGTCGCTTATGTACACTATCATATCATCTGCAAATAACGAAAGTTTAACTTCTTCCTTTCCAATTCGAATCCCCTTGATTCCATTATGTTGTCTTATTGCTATTGCTAGAACTTCAAGCACTATATTGAAGAGGTATGGGGAGAGTGGACAGCCTTGTCGTGTTCCTGAGTTAAGTGGGATGGCTTTGAGTTTCTCTCCATTTAATTTGATGTTAGCTGTCGGCTTGCTGTATATAGCTTTTATTATATTTAGGTATGACCCTTGTATCCCTAATCTCTCCAAGACTTTTAACATAAATGGATGTTGAATTTTGTCAAATGCTTTTTCAGCATCTAATGAAATGATCATATGGTTTTTTTCTTTCAGTTTATTTATATGCTGGATTACATTGATAGATTTTCGTATGTTGAACCAGCCCTGCATGTCAGGAATGAAGCCTACTTGATCATAATGGATAATTTTTCGGATGTGTTCTTGGATTCGATTTGCCAGTATTTTGTTGAGGATTTTTGCGTCGATATTCATGAGTGAGATTGGCCTGTAGTTCTCTTTCCTGGTTGAGTCTTTGAGTGGTTTTGGTATCAGAGTAATTGTGGCTTCATAAAAGGAGTTTGGTAATGACCCTTCTGTTTCTATCTTGTGGAATACATTAAGGAGTATAGGTATTAGATCTTCTTGGAAGATCTGGTAGAATTCCGCATTGAAACCATCTGGTCCTGGGCTTTTTTTGGTAGGGAGGTTTTTGATAACCTCTTCTAATTCTTCGCGACTAACAGGTCTATTTAGATTGTTCACCAGGTCCTGATTTAACTTTGGTATATGATATTTATCTAAAAAAGTATCCATTTCCTTTACATTTTCCAATTTTGTGGCATATAGGCTTTTGTAGTAAGATCTAATGATTCTCTGAATTTCCTCTGTGTCTGTGGTTATGTCCCCCTTTTCATTTCTGATCTTATTAATTTGCAAATTCTCTCTCTGCCGTTTGATTAGCTTGGATAGTGGTTTGTCAATCTTGTTGATTTTCTCCAGGAACCAGCTTTTTGTTTCATTGATTTTTTGGATTGTTTTCTGTGTTTCTATTTTGTTGATTTCAGCCCTCATTTTGATTATTTCCAGTCTTCTACTCCTCCTAGGTGAGTCTGCTTCTTTTTTTTCTAGAGCTTTCAGGTGGGCTGTTAAGTCTCCAATGTGAGCTTTCTCTGTTTTCTTTAAGTGGGCACTTAGTGCTATGAACTTTCCTCTTAGGACTGCTTTCATAGTGTCCCATAAGTTTGAGTATGTTGTTTCTTTATTTTCATTGAATTCCAGGAAGACTTTAATTTCTTTCTTTATTTCTTCCTTAATCCAGCTATGGTTCAATAGTTGACTGTTCAGTTTCCATGACTTTGTATGCTTTCTGGGGGTAGCATTATTGTTGAATTCTAACTTTAATCCATGGTGATCTGATAAGACACAGGTGGTTACTAATATTTTTTTGTAACTGTGGATGTTTGCTTTGTTACCGACTATGTGGTCGATTTTCGAGAAGGTTCCATGAGCTGCAGAGAAGAAGGTATATTCTTTCCTATTTGGATGGAATGTTCTATAGATGTCTGTTAAGTCCATTTGATTCATTACCTCCACTAATTCTCTTATTTCTCTGTTAGGTTCCTGTCTGATTGACCTGTCCATTGGTGAGAGAGGAGTGTTGAAGTCTCCTACTATTAGTGTGTGCGGTTTGATGGCTGCCTTGAATTTTAGCAATGTTTCTTTTATGTACGTGGGTGCTTTTATATTAGGGGCATAGATGTTCAGGATTGAGACTTCATCCTGATGAACTGTTCCTGTTATGAGTATAAAATGCCCCTCTCCATCTCTTCTGATTGATTTAAGTTTAAAGTCAACTTTGTTAGAGATTAGTATGGCCACACCTGCCTGTTTCTTAGGTCCATTTGCTTGATAGGCCTTTTCCCAGCCCTTTACTCTGAGTAGGTGCCTGTCTTTGTGGTTGAGGTGTGTTTCTTGTAAACCGCAGAATGTTGGATCCTGTTTTCTTATCCAATCTCTTAGCCTGTGCCTTTTTATAGGTGAGTTGAGTCCATTGACATTAAGTGATATTAATGACCAGTGGTTGTTAACTCCGGTCACTTTTTTTTAGTCGTAGAGTTTGTGTGTTTCCCTTCTTTGTTTTGTGTTGGTGAAGGGTCTCTAGATGTCTGAGTTATTGTGGTCATTGTTGGACTCCTTGGTTAGTGATTTTCCTTCAATTACTTTCTGTAAGGCTGGATTTGTGGCTGCGTATTGTTTAAATTTGTTTTTATCCTGGAAAATTTTATTTTCTCCATTTATAGTGAATGAAAGCTTGGCTGGGTATAGTAATCTGGGCTTGCACCCATGGTCTCTCAGTTTCTGCAGTACATCTATCCAGGACCTTCTGGCTTTCATGGTTTCCATGGAGAAGTCAGGTGTAAGTCTGATAGGTTTACCTTTATAAGTAATTTGGCCTTTTTCCTTTGCAGCTCTTAATATTCTTTCCTTATTCTGTATGCTTTGTGTTTTGATAATTATATGGCGAGGGGATGTTTTTTTTTGATCCAGCCTATTCGGTGTTCTGTATGCTTCTTGCACCTTCATAGGAAAATCTTTCCTTAGGTTGGGAAAGTTTTCTTCTATAATTTTATTAAATAGATTTTCTGGACCATTGAGCTGCCCTTCTTCTCCTTCTTCTACTCCTATTATTCTTAGGTTTGGTCTTTTTATTGTGTCCCATATTTCCTGAATGTTTTGTGATGAGAGTTTGTTGGACTTGCTGTTTTCTTTGATCAGTGTGTTTATTTTCTCTATGGTATCTTCAGAATCCGAGAGTCTTTCTTCTATCTCTTGTATTCTGCTGGTTATGCTTGTTTCTGTAGTCTCTATTCGTTTACCTAGATTTTCCATGTCCAGACGGCCCTCTGTTTGTGTTTTCTTCTTTGCCTCCATTTCAGTTTTCAGGTCTTGAACTGTTTCCATTATCTGTTTGATTGTTTTTCCTTGGTTTTCTAGGGTATCATTCACTGATTTATTCAATTCTTCAAACTTTCTGTTATATTTCTCATCCATTTCTATAAGGGCGTTTTTTACATGCTGTTTAAGGGTGTCAATCACTTTCATGAAGTCAATCTTTTCTCCTTCCTCTTGATTAAGGGGTTCTTGTCCTCCCGTTGTGAGGTCGCTTGTTTCTGGTAGCTTCATGTTGCTTTTCAGCTTGTTGGGCGAATTCTTGCCTTGACGTCGGCCCATCTCTTCTTCCAAATGCTCCCTATGGATCTTCTTTTACCGGATTAGGTCTCCTTGCCTACCAAACGCTGTCTCTCCCCAATGTTGGCTCTCCCAATGCTGGGTCTCCTGGCGCCGAAAGATCAGGCCTCCGTGCTGGTTGGGAAGTTCGCAGACAAAGCGCCTACCCCGCTTGGTGCAGGCAGGCCACAGAAACAAAGGAACTGCTGCCCGCCCGGGAGCCCCGGGTACTCGGACCCAGCGCCCAGATAGGCTGGGCTGGGCGATGCCACGCGCCTAAAGAGGGCAGTGGGGGCGAAGTGGGGAGGGCTCTGGACGGAAGCTGGGTGGGCCAGGAAGAAAGAGGCAGCACCCGGGGAGTAGAGGCCCTGCAGAGAGCCCAAGCAGGACAGGGGGCCAAGAAACCCCCGAGCTCCCCGTCCCAGGCTGGCGCCGTGGGCCAGAAACTCACCCCAATGCTGGGTCTCCTGGCGCCGAAAGATCAGGCCTCCGTGCTGGTTGGGCAGTTCGCAGACAAAGCGCCTACCCCGCTTGGTGCAGGCAGGCCACAGAAACAAAGGAACTGCTGCCCCCCCGGGAGCCCCGGGTACTCGGACTCAGTGCCCAGATAGGCTGGGCTGGGCGATGCCACGCGCCAAAAGAGGGCAGTGGGGGCGAAGTGGGGAGGGCTCTGGACGGAAGCTGGGTGGGCCAGGAAGAAAGAGGCAGCACCCGGGGAGTAGAGGCCCTGCAGAGAGCCCAAGCAGGACAGGGGGCCAAGAAACCCCCGAGCTCCCCGTCCCAGCCTGGCGCCGTGGGCCAGAAACTCACCCCAATCGAGGTACAGCTCCTTTAAAAGAGGTTTCCTGGGGGCTGGAGAGATGGCTCAGAGGTTAAGAGCATTGCCTGCTCTTCCAAAGGTCCTGAGTTCAAATCCCAGCAACCACATGGTGGCTCACAACCATCTGTAATGGGGTCTGGTGCCCTCTTCTGGCCTGCAGGCATACACACAGAATATTGTATACAAAATAAATAAATAAATATTTAAAAAAAAAAGAGGTTTCCTGACTCAGTGTTATTCAAAGACCATAACTCTAAAATGGGGTTCATGGGCAACCCGCATCAGGTTTCTTGGTGGTGGTATGGACCTGAAACTTCACAGAGCTGTGGTAATAAATCTGGTTCCTGCCAGTACCTCCACCATGAAGTTAGACTCTCAAATAGACAAGGAATGGGGTGGAGCCAGCTACAAAAGTTGCAGCTCTAAGGTAGGCATATCACTTAGAAGATTAAAGACGCACACACGCAGAAAAAGATCAAGATATATAGTCAAGACAGACTTAAGACAAAAAACCCTCAAAGTGGCTTACAGTGTGTTAAAAAATATATGTAGACTTGGGAAAGAAAAAAAAAGGATAGAGAATACCTTTCAAAAAATAGAGTAGTCCAGTGTGGTGGCACACACCTTTAACCTCAGCACTTGGGAGATAGAGGGAGGTGGTCTGTGAGTTCAAGCCCAGTCATGTATACAGCAGAGTGAGATGTAGGACAGCCAATGATACACAAAGAAACCCTGTATCAAAAAACCAAAAATTAAAAATATAATTAAAAAAATAGAATTTTTAAAAGCCACGTAAAGATGTAAAAAACACAGAGAATTGGGTTACTTTATGTTATTGTCTTGTCTTTGAATTGTTTGTTTGCAGAGGAAGGAGCAAAAGCTGCAAAAAGGCATTTGAGTATAAGTGATGATGGATTAATCCAAACTATATATTTCAAAAATATCTCAACTTCAAAAATTAAGTCAAAAGATGTGTTCCTTTGGAAAGAGGTTCTGCTTTTCTTTCCACAGCAAATGAGAAGCTGTGGATTCATTATGGGTTAAGCAAACCATGTTTGATCAAGCAAGACCCCTCTTATAAATCTTGAATAAAGGTAAAGTACCCAGATGATCCAACATTTTAGGGCAACAACCTTGCAGTTTCCTCTGAGTTACATATCCAGAACAGCTTCAAGATTGCTGGCTGAATACAGCTTCACAGAATACTCCAGTCAGGATTTCATCATTAACCTAAATATTTGATTTGGGTCCTAAAAAGATTACCGTCACCCCAAAACAGCAGTAAAAAGTCTAGAAAACTAAGCCCACATTGTCCAAAACTAGATTATGAATATTTGTTTTTGATTAGCATGTTAGTTGCAAGTTGTTATAGATAATAGTGAGGAAAACACTAAACAAAGGAAATTAGATTCAGGGTTCTTGCTTTGAAAAGAAAAAAGGGGAAATGATGTGGAATAATGCTCTTTTCCACTTTAAAGATTTGCTGCTCTTATTGGTAGAATAACAAACTGAGTGTCCAGTAGCCAGGCAGGAAGTATAGTTGGGACTATTAGACTAGGAGAATTCTGGGAAGAGGAAAGTCAGAAACACATTTATAATCAGATTCAGAGGAAGGAAGATAAAAATGCCTTACATGGAAAAGGCACCAAGTCACATGGCTAAACATAGATATGATTTATGAATGAATTTTAGTTGTAAGAGTTAGCAACAAGCCTAAGGAATAGGCCCAAGTGCTTATCATTACTATAAGTCTTTGTGTGCTTCTTTGTGACTGAAAGACTGTGGGGCTAGGTGGGACAGAACCTTCTGTCTACAACGTCTCAATGGCTACCTGCGAAGTGGAAGTCCAAGAATTCAGCACATATTCAGTTCAGCAGGTTAGACCTGCACGTTAATTTTTAGGCTATGTTGGAATTATGAAGAATTCTCTAATGCCAGTGAAGGAATGGACCTGCTGCAAGATGAGGGCAACGAGACTAAGAGCAACAGCTTCTATCATCCATGTTTTTCACAGGCTTCCAGAAGGCAAAAGGTGTGCCCCAATTTAAGGTGTAGCCTCAAAATATGAATTAAAGTTGTGAATTTTGCATTCTTGAGGTCCAGGTTAAATTTTTGTGTCTTTTACCTTCAAAGTCTGCATTTGAAGTGACCTACTTACTTCAACTTAAGCATAGCATTACTCATAGTTGTGCACTCCATTGTAGGACTTTAGTTAATTCCAGGTCTAGTCAAGTAGGACACCATGACTATCCATCACAAGTGCATTTTGCTTACTGGGGTCTATCTTCCATAAACAAAGGGATGATGCCCATTCCCACACAGCTGTTATTACTCTTCTTATATTGTTGTAAGAATTCTTCCCATAAGCCAGGCAGGGGTAGCACATGCCTTTAATGCCAGCTCATGGGAGGCAGAGGATGGTGGATCTCTGTGAGGTTGAGGTCAGCCTGGTCTAAAGAGTGAGTTCTACGACTGGCTACATAGGTACTTAGAAACCTTGTCCCCGGCCCCAAACACACACACACACGAAAGAATTTCTTCCAAAACAAGAAACATGATTAAAGAAGAGGTACATTTTGTTCTGTCATGGGCTGCAGTGTTCACAAGATGAAGGTTCAGGTGGAAGAATTTATATATTGTGGCAGGAAGCAGAGATAGGCAGGACTCTGAATGTGGCTGTCTTCTTTCCTTCCTTTTATTCCATCCAGAATCACAGACCCCAGGATGGCTCTGCCAAATCTCATTGGTGGTTTTTATCTCCTCCTCAGTTAATCCTCCATATACAATCTTCCTGATCCACTTAGGGTGTGCTCTGAGAAAATACTAAATACTACTCCTTTCCATCATGTAGACGCCAAGACTCAGCTTCTCAATATCTCCTAATTTTCATCCTCACTGGTGTGTGCTGTTGTCTTTATCTTTGACCTTCCATGCTTACTATGCTGGGCCTTAGACATGAGAGAGTATTCTGGTTTCAAAGGATGCAGAATATGTTCAACAGTTACTGAAGAAGGGGTTTGGAGACAGTTCCCCTTAGACTGTGATCTGTAAAATGCTCCTTACCTCTATCTTCTCTCTCCAGATTGACATATCTGAATGGACACACTAAGCCTCAAGAACATAAACATATTTTCAGTGATTCAATCCACTCAGCAATCCCCAGTCCAACTCTACTGAAAATCATCCTCCCATGCTGCTCATCCTCAAGACAGGATAAATCAATCAATTGGTTCGGATATCTGAATATTTGAGTTTTCCATAAAGGAACTTTTTCCAGGTGACTAGTTAGTAGCATCAGTGACTCTTCTATGTGTGGATTTAGGGACAGAGAGACAGGTGCCCTTTCCCTCCAATGTGTCATTTGAAACAAAGCCAGAACCAGTGCTAGACTTCATTTGCAAAACATAAAGCTTTGCATTGTTATTTCATTGCTATACTAAGTATTTTCCTGAAGAGGAGAGCAGCTTCCTGTAGGGGAACTTAGACCCCACTATGGCTCAAGTAGAGTATTTGTTCATGTACAGTATCACCCCAAGAATGGGGCAGAAGGGGATTTTATCTCAGGTAAGTGGTTCTCTGGAGGACACGGCACAGTCAAATGGATTCAGGTCCCCATTAGGAAGAGGCATGGATCTTAATCAACAGGATTGTCTAAATACCAGAGAAAGTCTTGGTCATTACAGCAAAACAGACACAAATACAAACACACATTCTGAGAGAGAGAGAGAGAGAGAGAGAATCAGGTTATCAGGTTGCTGGCTCAATCCTGGTCTGCCAGTGTACCGGGACTGGTTTGACTCCAGGGACCAGATTGCCTCCTGGTTTCTGCTCCTTTAGACCTTGCTTCTGCAGGCCCCTTTTTGAAAAATACCAACTTTTAATCTGGAATTAATGCCAGAAGACACACACCTTTAATCCAGATCTCAAGGCAGGAAGACACACCCTAAACTGTGCCACACCCTCTGCTGTTAGCATAAAAGAGAAGGCAGGGAGGCAGCTGCTGCCCTTTGCTGCTTGCACTTGCCTTGCATCAAGTCCTTTCCTTCCCTGGCAGTAGATAATCATATTTTGAATTCAAGCATGGACTGAGGAATAGCCAACATGTCAGACCTCCGAGACTGAGTAAGTACTGGGTTCTTGCACTTCTCTGTCACAGGTAGCCTTTGTGGGATTAGTAGGACTGCAACCCTAAGACATTCTAATGAATCACTCTCCTTCATACAGAGAGATCATTCTATGTGTTCTGTCCTTTAGAGAATCATAGTACACTTTTCAATATAAGAGTGTATATAATGTTCCAAAATCGTCAAAACTAATCACCTTCTTACTTAATATTAAATCTAGAAAATATGGAGTGATGTAAGACATAATCCCTAGTACTCTAGACTGTCTTCGTTGACTCTCATAGGGCAATATATATAGACTTTCAGAAAGACCAAAGTTTGTAACCTCATAAAAAAGGGAACAGATGGAAAAACAGAAATTAAAAATCTAAAATAAATCTGTGATTGTGACCCCCAGGTTCAAGAAAAAAACAACCCTTTTCTTCTTTGGCTCCAGGAAAACCTTCCCACTCCCAGCAGCAGACATGTCAGGAGACCTGGCAGCTGAGAGCAGAGGTTACACACAGATCAGAGTCAAGAAATTCTCCTACAGATGGACCATCAGCAACTTCTCTTTTTGCTTGGAGGGAAGCTTGGGCAATGACATTGCAAGCCCCACTTTCTCACCAAGAGCCAATGACCAACAGAAATGGCTTATGAAACTAAACCCGAATGGGATGGATGAGGAAAGCAGAGGTTACCTGTCAGTTTTCCTAGGGTTGCTCAGCTCTCCAGAGAACTCCGTGTGGGCAAAGGTCCAGTTTGGGATCATAAATGCCAAAGGAAAGAAATTCCGAATCATGAACAGTCAAAGAGTCATGAGGTTCAACCCAAACCAAGCCTGGGGTATCACAAAATTCATTCGTCGAGATTTCCTTTTTTGCACTAGATGTTTGCTTCTCCCAGCTGACAAACTCACACTCTGCTGTGAGGTGAGCATGGTTCAGGACTGCATCAGCATCTCTGAACAGAATATGCAGCCAGGGATCAATGTTCCAAGTTGCACACTTGTAGATGATCTGGGAGAGCTGTGGGAGAATTCCCGCTTCACAGACTGTTGCCTGGTGGTAGCAGACAAGGAATTCCGGGCTCACAAGGCCATCTTAGCTGCTCACTCTCCAGTTTTCAGAGCCATGTTTGAACATGACATGGAGGAGAGCAGAACAAATCACATTGAAATTCATGACCTGAAACCTGAAGTCTTCAAGGCAATGATGGACTTCATTTACACCGGGAAGGAACCAGTCCTCCACAGCATGGTAGATGCTGTGCTGGCAGCTGCTGACAAGTATGGCCTGGAGCGTTTGAAGGTCATGTGTGAGAGTGCCCTCTGCAGGGACCTCTCTGTGGAGAACGCTGCACACACTCTCTTACTCGCTGACCTCTACAACTCAGTGCAGTTGAAATCTCGGGCAATGGATTTCGTTGCAGCTCATGCTTCTGAGGTTTTTCAGACCTCGAGCTGGAAGACAGTGGTCCACTCCTATCCCCACTTGGTGGTTGAAGTATGTACCTCTCTGTTTCCTGCAAATGGTCTTTTCCTGGAGCACCCCCTCAAATGCCTGAAGCGATCTTAGGACTCTGTGGGCTCTGACCTACATTGCCTTCCAGAAGAAGCAGTCATTATTGTTACTAATGACACCTGTTTAGACTGTGGGCTCTAAGGCACATTTACAATGAATTTGGGGAAACACAGCTGCTAGGCCTGGTTCAGCACCCCTGTAAATGAGTGAAGCGCAGGTAGGGTGAGGAGCAGCACTGGACTCTGGTATACTCTATGCAACTTCTACCCTGTTCTTAGACTGCTTTGATTTTTGTCCAATCAGATGGAAACTGGGATTCAGGGTTTTGCTGATCCCAAGCTCATCCCAGTAAGGTTTCTTTGTAGAAAACTCTCTGCAATAGATGAGCAGACCATATGATCAAGGGCTCTGAACAAAGGAAAGAATAAACATGAATGTTCATTTACAAGAGAAGGGCAAGAAAAAGAAGACTTTTTGCCTCCAAACTCAGCATGTGCGAGCTGGAGAGAGGATGACTCAGTTGACAAAAACAATAGTTATTTCTGCAGGGGACCCTTGATCACTTCCCAGCACACATGGGGGGACTTTACAGCCATCTCTAACTTGGGCTACAGAGGTTCTGAGTTCCTATTCCATGGGTACAGCCGTCTCTGTAGACAAAACCTTATCCAAATAAAATATAAAATGAGTAAAATATTTAAAATCAGTTTGTGGTTTCTAGTAGTGTTCCTGTTTGGTGAAGCCCATTTTAGTCCCTCCAACTCTGCTGAGCTGTGGATATTTGGCCCAGTCCTCACTGTCACTTAGGACACAAGCCTTCAGTTCTCTTCCCTGGCACTGACAGTGGCAGAGTGGATAACGGCCCATCATGCCCTTGTGAAAAGTAAGACATGGAGGCATAAAAAGAAATAGACAACAGCCCCTGGCAGTGTGTTTATTGACTCGGCTTTGAAAAATAATATTTATTGGTTTTGAAAAAAGAGATGGGATTGATTAATTAATCATTCAAAATTTTTCTTCCTGAACGTGGTTCTGGTATTATATATTGGGAATATGATTTTTTATTCTTCTCTGATTTCTATCTCCTTCTATAGTGGTGTATTATTTGGGTTTTAATAAAGAAAGTTTGCCTGAAGGTCAGTGGACAAAACAGCCATACTATTTAGATATACAGGCCAGGGACTGGTGGCACACACCTTTAATCCCAGGACTCCAGTGACAGAGCCAGAGAGATCTCTGTGATTTCAAAGTCATCCTGGGCTACTTGAGATTGAATATGTCTTAAAGGAGAAACAAAGCTCACACAAAGGTGGGCCCAACACCTGTATTACATGCCTTTAATTCCAGCACTAGGGAGGTTGAGGCAGGAGTTATATGGCTGCATGGAGAAAGGCATATAACGGGAAAGAGAGGAACTTAGTGGACTGTGAAGTGTGGAGACTTCAGCATTCATGGAGACAGGATCTCACCCATTTTCATTCTGAGGTATAGGTAAGATACAGTGGCTGACTGCTTTTCATTTCTATTCTTCAGGTTGAACCACAACATCTGTCTCTGGGTTTTCATTAATTGTGCTTAATCTTTCTTCTGTGCAATTGTCAGAAATTCATACTCTCTTAGAAACAGGGTCAATGCCTGGGTATTCCTGTCGCCCACTCCTTTGTCTGACTCTCCTTGTTTTTCTTCTACACCTCTTTCCAGATTAGTGTGGAGTAGTAGATTTACATTTGAATTCCAGCCAATCTCCCTGTTGATTTAGGATTCAAAGTTGAAAACAACATGTTCATGTTTATGTTGGTAGCCATGTTAGTGTCATACCACACTCTTTTTGTCAAAATGAATTGCTTCTGTAGAACTCTAAAATGACTCTAAAGCCATTTCTGACAACTCTGAGGCAAATTTTGAGGCCTCTTAGCAGAAATGCACCCCTCCCAGGAACCAAGTATATAACAACTACACATGCAACTACTCAAATGTTGGAACTTTCCGTTCTCTCCTTGAGT
Organism: Microtus oregoni; assembly: GCF_018167655.1. Classification (NCBI taxonomy): domain Eukaryota; kingdom Metazoa; phylum Chordata; class Mammalia; order Rodentia; family Cricetidae; genus Microtus; species Microtus oregoni. The sequence goes on along the minus strand of NW_024543830.1, from coordinate 1,192,765 downwards.
CCTCCTTGTTAACGTTCTCCAAATAGAACTCAGTTATTTAATAAGGGCAAGACAACCCTTAGGTGTTGAATCAGTTCCTGGTGTTTTGACTCAGTCCCTGGGAAAGGGGCAAAGTGACCCTCAGATATTCCCTCTTACCTCACCTGATCTGGCAACTGCTCTCCAGCCAATTATTGGTAATAGCCCTTTGAATATACCAATCATAATAGTTAAAAAAGAAACCAACCCCCAGAAACCTCCTTCCTTTTGGAGCTTTTTGCTTTAAATGTCGCCTGTACCAGCTATTTGGGGTCTTTCTGGCCTCTCCAATGCTGAAAGACCCTGTCATGACAGAATTATCAAAATCCTCATGCTTTTACATCTACTGTGGTGTGAGAGACAGTCTCTTGGGGCAACTCCTCTGGTAATTGGACTTCAGGGTCCAACATTTCGTTCCCTGACTAGGAATCGAGTTTCTCCCAGACTGACTCCAGACCCAATTGGAGGTATGAATGAGCTCAATTTTGTGCCTGTCTGTTTGTGTATTATGTTTCTGTTTCTGTGTAAATCAGTAATTTGAAAATTGTACCTGTGCAGGGTCTGTATTGAAATGGGACCAGAAAGGGGAGGCAGATTCGCCCTGAGACCCCTGTCCCTAATCCTGGAATGCATTCCGGGCAGTTGCAGAGGGGGTGTCCAGGTTGCCCTAGTCCATGGGAAACATGATTTGTTTTCCTTAGTTATGATAAAAGATAAAGTAGACATAAATATTATAACTGTAATTTTTCTATGTAATTTTACTATGTTAAAGTTAAAACCTTGCTATTTATTTAAACAAAAAAGGGGAGGTGATGTATGCTGCGAATAAGTTTTATTGCCATGGGTTAATAATGAAGCTCCTTTCAGTCAATGACTTAACAGAGTAAAGCCAGGCTGAAAGACATATATAGAGAGAGTAGGAAGAGTCATTGAGAAGCCATGTAACCCCACCAGAGACGGACACCAGATGGAACCGCCAGTAAGACACAGCCACATGGTAATAAACAGATTTATAGAAATGGGTTAAATTAAGATGTAAGAGCTCGTCAATAAGAAACTAGAGCTAATAGGCCAAACATCGATTTAATTAATACAGTTTCTGAGTGGTTATTTCAGGAATCTGGGCAACTAGGAAAAAACAAGTTGCCTCCTATAACAGATTGGCACTCCAATGTGTTATAGCTCGATGCTCATAAAACCTGAAAGGTCTTAGAAAGGAACTCTAGACAGTAAAAAAGAAGTTTAGTCATATTTTTAATGGACTCTGCTTGCTTGTGGCATGTTGCAGTTCCTTTAAGAGAGGTTTTACTGATTCAGCAGAAGAGACAAAAAAAAAAAGCCAAACGTTTTCAAAACAGCATCACAAACTGCTCTGGCACTTTCAGGAGGCCAAGCATTTGAATGGGGGTTTGTGATCCTAGGTGCTTGTATGCTCACATGGGGTCTGGAGAAAAATAGCTGAGACCATGCCTATGGCTCAGTGCTCTCTTCCTGGGCAGGCAGCAGAATCAGGTTTACTATTGTGCACAAGCATGGCAGATTCCTGCCACCATACACAGTGATATTTCCAGGCCATGCAGTGTGTTGCATGGAAGATTTAGCTATTATTCAAACAAAAGGGTTTATGTGCTATATGATCTTTCTCAGAGTTAAAGTAGTGAGTGAAGCTCCTACCTGGCAGTCCCAGAGCTGGCAGTAATGGTACCTCTGCCATTTTGAAAAGCAGATAAAGGCAGAGTCAGCATCCAGGGTTACTGCAACCGAGCAGCTTAGCATTTTAAAAGCTCTCTAAGACAGAAAAGGATTGCAGATAGACAATAGAAGAGATTCAGACATAAAAGACCTTAAATGAGACACAGTGTGTTTAAAAAATATATGTAGGCTTGGGAAAGAGAGAGGACAAGAATAAAGAAACAGTAAACATAATATATAAAAGAGTACACAGAGTCCTAGATTAAAGGAGTAAATATATTAAAATGAATATTAAACTTGTAAAAAATAGTAATAAAGTAAGAAAAAGGTCATGTAAAGATGTAATATATACAGAAAGTCTGGATTATATATATTATTGTGCTTTCTTTGAATTTTTTGACTGTGAAGGAACTAAGTAACCAACATGTATACTTTAACGGTATATGTCTTCAAAACTTGGGTCTAAGGATATATTGCTTTGGAAAAGAGGTTCTTCTTTTGCTTCCGCAGAGGATGAGAGGCTGCGGAATCCTTCCAGATTAATGTGGTTAGATGGAACAAGGACTCCTGAAAGGTTGGCATGAACACCCCCAAAAATTATTTCATCAGACGAAAAGGAGGAAGCAGTTTGGAGAGAACTATGCCCAAATTAAATAAATGGTTGTTTATAAATGTTTGTTTACATTTAAAGGGGGATATGCTAAAGAAATTTAATTGGTATACACACAGACACACACACACACACACACACACACACATATATATGTTTCTGCTCTTTATTAAAGTATTGTGTTTGTGCACCTTATATGCAATCTATAATTAAGAAACATAGGTTAATAGAGGGTCACCTATAATAATCAAGGTTATAGACATGTGAGGTTTTCTAGATATACAGAGATATATTTTAGATAGATAGGTGATGCTGAAAGTTATAAAATAACTCCACACTAGCTCAGAATTATGTATAATAAAGGGTTATTTATTTAAGGGTAGGCTCACAGATCATAGTCCGAGAACACAGTCCTCTGTACAAACAGGGATGAGGAAACAAATCTAGCAGCAGAAAGAGAAAACTGGAAGCAAGAGAGTTATTACATGCTTTACAGCTGTATTTATAGTATAAGATATCATGCCCAAGTGGGCTGGTATTTTAAAGGCTAGTGGCTGAAGGAACTCCCACAGCACCTTTCCCTTTTGTTTAAATAAGAGAGTCCTAAACCCAATAGATTCTATTTTCACTAGTGTTGACAGAGGTTTTTGTCTTACCCTATTGCACAGCCATTTCATCCCAAAGAAACACACAGAGCTCTACATTAATTATAAATGGTTAGCCTATTAGCTCAGGCTTCTTATTAACTCTTATAACTTATATTATCCCATAATTCTTGTCTGCATTAGCCACGTGGCTTGGTAACTTTATCGGCGAGGTAGTTACATCTTGCTTGCTCTGTGTCTGGCTTCCTCTGTGTCTGCATGATCATTGAAGACTGACTCTTTTCCAAGAATTCTCCTGTTCTCCTTGTCCCACCTCTGCTTCCTGTCTGGTTGCACCACCTATACTTCCTGCCTGGATACTGGCCAATCAGCATTTTATTAAACAAGTACAAGAAACAAATCTTTACAGGGTAAAATCATTGTCACACAGCACACTAGGAACAGATATCAATGATAAAGTTGGAAATACAACTAGCATAAATAATATTAAGCAAGGAACATATCCTAATGTTTTATTACACATTCTATCCTAATGAGTCTAATTCTTGTATTGGAACTGGTTTGGATAGATCATAAGAGGATGGTAACTGTGACTATCTAATCTCCAACCCCATGGAAGGACTGAGAAGTGAGATAACACTACCTGAGTGGGCAGGAAGTACAATCCAACATCTTCCAAAATATGCAGTAGATGACAGAGACAACTGACTGCCTGAGCAATCATCCAAAGTCTCATTTGCAATGTTGAAGCAACTAACTTTGTCTAAGGCATGGAGTACTTGACAGACCATTTTCAGAGGCAGGAAATTTTTCAGAACAGTCTTACCCTATCTTGGCAAGGGTTAGCAGTCATTTTTCTTTTATCCTGCTTGTCCAGTCTGGACATCGTCCACTTTTGCAGTGATCAAGGCATTAGCAGTACCTTGCGCAAAGGCCAGTTGTGCCAAAAAGAAAACAAACTCCACGTAGAGTATCTTTGGTGCTCAACACTCTCTCAGGAATAGATCAGTGCTTCCAGGAGCAATCGTGTCTCACCTCAGCAGAACCCTAAGTAATTTAATGCCATGTTCTACAGATCTTTGAAGTAGTTGAAGATTACCTATTTATGCAGAATAATATCTCTATGTATCTAAATAACCTAATTAGTCTGACTAAAAGTATAACAAACATGAATGACTATTGACCTAAAATACTTAATACCTATATAATGTAACGATTAAGACTTCATATCAGAATATTAAGCAACACTTAATAACCTTGCAGTAAAGGAGGACATTGACCTCAAAATGTAAACAATGTATAAATATCTTGATCAGACATAGAAATACATGATTCAATGTAATAAATATATCCCTAAAATGTTATCAATATATGAAATGTCTGTTGCGGGGTTGGTGAAGATCTTCTCCCAGTCAGTAGGTTGCCTTTTTGTCTTAGTGACAGTGTCCATTGCTTTACAGAAGCTTCTCAGTTTCAGTTTTGATAAAGAAGCAAAAACATACAATGGAAGAAAGAAAGCATCTTCAACAAATGGTGCTGGCACAACTGGATGTCAACCTGTAGAAGAATGAAAATAGACCCATATCTATCACAATGCACAAAACTCAAGTCCAAATGGATTAAAGACCTCAATATCAGCCCGAACACACTGAACCTGATAGAAGAGAAAGTGGGAAGTACCCTACAACAAATGGGCACAGGAGATCGCTTATTATGTATAACCCCAGCAGCACAGACATCAAGGGCAACATTGAATAAATGGGACCTACTAAAACTGAGAAGCTTCTGTAAAGCAAAGGACACTGTCACTAAGACAAAAGGGCAACCTACTGACTGGGAGAAGATCTTCACCAGCCCGCAACAGACAAAGGTCTGATCTCCAAAATATATAGAGAACTCAGGAAACTAGACTTTAAAATGCTAATTAACCCAATTAAAAAATGAAGCACTGAACCGAACAGAGAATTCTCCACAGAAGAAGTTCAAATGGCCAAAAGACACTTAAGGTCATGCACAACCTCCTTAGCGATCAGGGAAATGCAAATCAAAACAACTTTGAGATATCATCTTACCCCTGTCAGAGTGGCTAAAATAAAAAACTCCAATGATAGCTTTTGCTGGAGAGGCTGTGGAGGAAGGGGTACCCTCATCCATTGCTGGTGGGAATGCAATCTTGTGCAACCACTTTGGAAATCAGTGTTTCGGTTTTTCAGGAAATTCGGGATCAACCTACCCCTGGACCCAGCAATACCACTCTTGGGAATATACCCAAGAGATGCCCTATCATATGACAAGAGCATTTGTTCAACTATGTTCATAGCAGTATTATTTGTAATATCCCAAACCTGGAAACAACCTAGATGCCCTTCAATGGAAGAATGGATGAAGAGAGTGTGGAATATATACACATTAGAGTACTACGCTGCAGTAAAAAACAATGACTTCTCGAATTTTGCATGCAAATGGATGGAAATAGAAAACACTATACTGAGTGAGGTAACCCAGACCCAAAAAGATGAACATGGGATGTACTCACTCATAATTGGTTTCTAGTCATAAATAAGGGTCACGGAGTCTACAATTGGTGAACCTAAAGAAGCTGAGTAAGAAGTTGAACCCAAGGAAAAACATATAGTTATCCTCTTGGCTATGGGAAGTAGACAAAATTGCCGGGGAGAAAATTGGGATCTTGGGGGTGGGGTGGGATGGGGGTAAGGGGAGATGGGGAGAGAAAAGGGAGAAGGGGAGGATGGGGGGAACTTGGGGAAAAAGGATGATTGGGATAAAGGAAGGTTGGATAGGGGAGCACGGAAGCACAATTCTTAGTTAAGGGAGCCACCTTAGGGTTGGCAAGAGACTTGAACCTAGAGTGGCTCCCAGGAGCCCAAGGCAATGTCCCCAGTTAGGTCCTTCCTTGGGCAGCTGAGGATAGGGAACCTGAAATGACCCTATCCTACAGCAATACTGATGAATATCTTGCATATCACCATAGAACCTTCATCTGGTGATGGATGGAGATAGAGACAGAGACCCACACTGGAGCACTGGACTGAGCTCCCAAGGTCCCAATGAGGAGCAGAAGGAGGGAGAACATGAGCAAAGAAGTCGGGACCACGAGGGGTGCACTCACCCACTGAGACAGTGGAGCTGATCTATTGGGAGCTCACCATGGCCAGCTGGACTGTGACTGAAAAAGCATGGGATAAAACCGGACTCTCTGAACATGGCGAACAATGAGGGCTGATGAGAAGCCAAGGACAATGTCATGGGTTTTGATCCTACTTAATGTGCTGGTTTTTGGGAGCCTAGCCAGTTTGGATGTTCACCTTCCTAGATATGGACGGAGGGGGGAGGACCTTGGACTTACCACAGGGCAGGGAACCCTGACTGCTCTTTGGACTGGAGAGGGAGGGGGAGAGGAGTAGGGGGAAGGGGGAGAAGGGTGGGAGGAGGGGGAGAAGGGTGGGAGGAGGGGGAGGGAAATGGGAGGCTGGGAAGAGGCGGAAACTTGTTTTATTTCCTTTTCTCAATAAAAAAAATATGAAATGTCTTAAACAGAGATAGAAACATACATGCATACAGTCTGAAAAAATTACTTTGCATAGGTGTACAAATATTATAAACAGAAATAGAAGCATATTCAATATAACAAATGTAATTTGAACTTGTATCAATATACAAAAGTGTATATCAATGTAAATTGTCCAAAATAATAACTCACAAGAATTCATTTTATTTCTCATTATTATTATTGTTAGTGTAAGTTCACACTCATCTACCTATTATCCCATTCAATTTTCCCTTTTTTATTTCCACCCAACCTCCATAAAACCCTAAATAGTGTCCATAACCATGAGGACAAACTTTCTTGGGAGAGGGGACATAATCTTCTAGAATTGCTTCCAGCTGTCATGGGGGCAATGTTCTTTCTATGAGATTCTGTATAAGTAAAGTGATGGTTAAGTCTCAAGATTGCTGGTTCATATAATTACAAATGGTCTCTTAGTAGTCAGTAGGATTTTTCTGATTCTTATTTGGAGTTCTGGCCAGAACATTGTAAGAAGATACATCATTTCCACAGCTGGTACCAAAAACTGATCTCATAGTAATGCTATCAGCATCATGACATCATATCAATCAGTTGGAGTCATTGTTGTGGGACACCTTGTTCTTCCTGGATACTTCAAAGATTACTGCAGGAAAATCTACTGTTCATTATTGAAAACTTAAACATTATTCATATAGACATATATTCAATGAAAGACATGATAAAGACAAAATAGGCGTGGAAAGAACTAAAATATTTACTTAAAACCTATCTTTTTTCTGTCCAATACCAGATAAAGCCTGACATGAGACAGAAATTCTGAATTTTTCTTTTAACAACATGATTGGATTTAGAAAAGGATAGCCAAGGTCTAAATCTAAAGCCAGCCCTGATTTTGAATTAGAGATTTATACATGTCAAATAATCAAATTTTACCATGTAGATGATCCAGCATCATAAGTCAGATTTCTCTTTGCTTGTCGATCTTTCTGAATAGTTATCTTTTTATCTTTAGGCATCTAGATGTTCAGTGTCTCTGGACTCTTTAAAGATGAGTATTTTCCTGCAAAGGCAAGAAGAAAACCCTTTATGAGGTTTTCTTACCACCTGTGTGATTGTCACCTCCATGGATAAGCTGTCATTTCTCTTTCTCAAGAGGTTTTCCTTTTTCAAACTGAATCTTTATTAGTTTTGATGGTATGCAAGGCATTTCTCCTCCAGTGGAAACAAAAGCGAAACTCTTTCCTCAACATTGCACATCTCCTCATTTTCATTGTGTGGTCAACACATCCTCTTAATACACTGGCTGGTTTAATTCAGAAGTTTTTTTCTATTATCCAATGTCTTTCTGATGCTGTTGTTCCTTTCCCATTGGTGTTAAGAAAATTCAAGGTTAATAAAGAATTATGCAATCATTTTCAGGGGATAGTTTCCATTCTGGAAATTGGAAAAGGACAGGATTGACTGGCAGGGTTGGGAGCATTGGGATGAGGGGAGAGGAGAGGGTAAGGGGAGAAGAGGAGGGGAGAGGAGGAGATGAGAGGAGAATTTGAGGGAATGGAATGGTTGAGATGGAGGAAGGACAGAGATGAGAGAAATATCTTGATTGAGGGAGCCATTATAGGGTTAGCAGAAACCTGACTCTAGAGAAATTCCCAGGAATCCAAAAGGTTGACCCCACCTAGAAACCTGGGCAATAGAGAAAGGGGGCCCATCTTGACTTGCCTTATAGTCAGACTGATGATTATCTTAAATATCATTATAGAGCCTTCATCCAGTAAATGATGGAGGCAGAGATAGAGACCCATATCATAACACTGGACCGAGTTCTCAAAGTCAAGTTGAAGAGTGGAAGAAATTAAAATATGAGTAAGGAGGTCAAGACCATGATGGGGTCACCCAACAAAACAGTTTGCATGACCTAATGGGAGCTCACCAACACCAGCCAGACTGGGAAGGAACAAGCATAGGACCAAACTAGTTCCTTTGAATGTGGTTGACAGTTGCTTGGCTGAGGCAGATTGAGGGGCCACTGGCAGAGGCACCAGGCTTTATCCCTAATGCATGTACTGGCTTTTTGGGATCCTATTCTCTTTGGATGTATACCTTGCTCAGCCTAGATATAGTAGGGAGGGCCTTGGACCTTCCAAAAAACAATGTGCCTTACCCTCTCTGAGGATTAGATGGGGGTGGGGTGGGAGGGTTGTGGAGGGAATAGGAAAAAGAAAAATGAAACAAAGAAGATAATTCAAGGTTAATAAAGCATTGTGCAATCTATTCCTGGGGTAGTTTCTATTACTTTCTGTTTGTTTAGCATATCCTTTGTAGTCCAATTTGATCTTTCTATAACTGCCTGACCTGTAGGAATGTTTTATATACCTGTAATATGCGTTATATTATAATAAGCAAAAACTGTTTCATTTTCTTAGACACATATGCTGGACAATTGTCTGTCACTATTTGTCAAGGTATACCCATAATGGCCATAACTTCTAATACATGTATTATTACTGAATTATCCTTTTTTGAGCTCAAGGCAGTTGCCCATTGAAAACCTGAATAAGTGTCAATGGTGTGGTTACATATTTTAATTTTCCAAATTCTGTAAAGTGGAGCACATCCATCGGCCAGATTTCATTCCTTTGAGTATCCTTTGGGTTACTCCCATCAGATAATGATATTTGGTTATAGAAAGGAGCATGTAGGACATTTCTTTGTTGCTATGTAATAGAAAACTCTTTCTTTAAATCTTTGCTATTGACATGATGTTTCTTATGAAATTCTGAGGCTTTCAGCACACTTCTAATCACTAATTGATCAATTTCTACATTACATTGTGCTAGAGGACCTGGCAGACGCACATGGGATCAGAAGTGTGTTAAATATATGGAACAAAGACTATGCTTGATTATACCTTGAAACTATATAAATAACAAAGTCAATTCTGAATCATCTGGTATAAATTCAGCATTTTAAATATGCAAGACAAATCTTTTTGCATATTGCAAATCAAGGCCGGGTGGTGGTGGCTTGATTCAATAACTATATTGAAAGGATCTTTAAAATCCCTTTGTACCATGAGAATAGCATATAATTCTGCCTTTTGAACAGAATTTGAGGGCCTTGTTTCACCTTACTTTAATCTTTGGATTTGTAACCTGCATTTCCTCATTAATTTGCATCAGTATAAAATGTACAGTCTTCAGTTATTGGTGTATCACATACAATTCTGGGAAGAATCCAAGTAGTTCTCTTTATAAGATCGATTTTATCATTTTGGTATAATTTATCTTAATTTCTCAAAAAAAATAGCACAAGCTCATTGTCATGGTTCATTGTCTTCCCATATTCTTTTAATTTCATCAGTAAAAGGCACTATAATCTCTACTGGGTCTATATCTGTGAGTTAAAGAAGTTTCAATTTTTCTTTCATAATTAATTTAGAGACATTTTACGTAAGTTTTATTTTTTACTTGATTTATGTGGTAAAAAGATCCATCTTCCCTCAGCATTAAAATTCCTATAGGGGAAATTCTGGGAGGCAATATGACTAGAATACAACTAAGATTTGGATTCACCCTATCCAGATGTGTCTGCTGTAATATTTCTGCTCTAGTTATTAATTGCCTGGGATTATTTAAGTCTTTGTCACCCTCTAAGGTTTTGGTGAAATGAATTATTAGATCACCTATTAGCCCAACAACTGGTCATAGACTGGAAAAGTCCCCTAAAAATCTTTTTTTTATTTTTGAGATTGGTTAGGAAATGTTTTACTTTGTGTTTCTGTGTGTATCTGGACAAACATGGGTTTGTTTGTGTGTTTCACATTTCATTGTGGATCAGAGAAGCAGCAGACTTTCACTGTGACCATGAAATAAGCAATGCCATAGAATGGCAGGTAGGAGCACGTTCCCTGCACTTATTCATGCATCCAATGGACATGTGTTCCAAAATTTACATTTTGTTCCTTACATTAATTTGATATTTTATATAGAATTACTAAATTATAAAAGATAAAACTTTTTAAAAGTTAATTAGTATATTAATAACTTTTATTAAAATTTTCTTTAACCATTTCAATCTATAACTCTATTAACTTCTTCCCAACACTGTCAAATTTCCTTCACCCCAAAAGTATTTTTTTCACAGTAATGTTTTCTTTGTTTTTCTATGTAAGTATTTTTTTACTGCTCCACATATATATTATTTATTCTTTTTTTTATAGAGAAAAGGAAAAAGAACAAGTTTCCGCCTCCTCCCAGCCTCCCATTTCCCTCCCCCTCCTCCCACCCTTCTCCTCCTCCCCCACTCCTCTCCTCCTCCCTCTCCAGTCCAAAGAGCAGTCAGGGTTCCCTGCCCTGTGGTATGTCCAAGGTCCTCCCCCCTCTGTCCATATCTAGGAAGGTGAACATCCAAACTGGCTAGGCTCCCACAAAGCCAGCACATTAAGTAGGATCAAAACTCCGTGCCATTGTCCTTGACTTCTCATCAGCCCTCATTGTTCGCCATGCTCAGAGAGTCCAGTTTTATCCCATGTTTTTCGGTCACAGTCCAGCTGGCCTTGGTGAGCTCCCAATAGATCAGCTCCACTGTCTCAGTGGGTGGGTGCACCCCTCGTGGTCCTGACTTCCTTGCTCATGTTCTCCCTCCTTCTGCTCCTCATTGGGACCTTGGGAGCTCAGTCCAGTGCTCCAGTGTGGGTCTCTGTCTCTATCTCCATCCATCACCAGATGAAGGTTCTATGGTGATATGCAAGATATTCATCAGTATTGCTGTAGGATAGGGTCATTTCAGGTTCCCTATCCTCAGCTGCCCAAGGAACTAACTGGGGACATCGCCTTGGGTTCCTGGGAGCCACTCTAGGTTCAAGTCTCTTGCCAACCCTAACAATCTTTTATAGTCATTAAGAGTCCACAATTTCCTAATTTGTACCTTTTGTCTTCTAATTTTCTGTAACTCTATTTTGTAACCTAGGTAATTGACAGTATCTCCTCTTTGTATTTTTCAGGAGTAATTTTTAATCCCCATTTAGGAAATACTTTCTTCTTCAAACATTCTTTCCAAAGTATCTATGTTTGAATCAGATAGCAAAATGCCATCCTTGTAATGATAAATTATAGACTTAGGAAATTGCTTGTGTATTATTTCCAATGGTTGACTTACAAAGTATTGGCACAGGGTGGGGTTGTTGACCATTCCCTGTGTACGGATGGTCCACTTGTATCTCCTACTAGGCTGATAAATATTGTAAGTAGGTACTGTGAAGGCAAATTTTTCTCTATCCTTTTCTTATAAGGTATAGTGAAGAAATGATCCTTTAAATAAACAAATACAAGGGGCCATCTTTTTAGTAATACAGAAGGCAGAGGAATTCCAGATTGTAGAGGGCCCATAGGTTGAATTACCTTCCTGAAAGCTCTTATATCTGTCACCTTTCTCCATTTCCAGATTTCTTTTTAGCAAAAAATATAGGAGTATTCCAAGGGTTGGGTTATTCTTCAATATGGTGAGCATCTAGCTGCTTCTATACTAGCTATTCTAATGCCTGCAGTTTGTCTTCTGTTAAAGGCCATTGCTTAACCCATATTGGTTTCTCAGTAATCCATTTTAAAGACAGGGTTGTTTGTACCTCTGGGGGTTTGCTACTTGCTTTGTGCTCTTGTACACCCAGAATGGCTGGTAACCTTTGTTTATAATATCTATCCCAAAAACATGACTTTTGGACACTGCAAGGATAGTAACCTTGGTATCCCATTGCTGCAATGGGTCTTGACCCCATAAATTCACTGCAATATTAGCTACATACAGACTCAACCTTCCTTTGTATCCCTCTGGCTCTATGCATTCAACCCACCTCGTGCTTCGTTTCACTTAAGATAGGGTTTCAATTCCTAGAAATTGAGCATCTTACTCTTGAATATGCCAATCTGAATGCCATGATTCTGGAGTAATAATACTCATGTACGACCCATGTCTAGTAATACCTCAATTAAAATACTATTTATATGCACTCTTAACTTTGGTCTTTGATCATGTATAGAAGTCTGAGATAATATATGCTTCCTATTCCATCATTTAGAACACTATGTTTTTTTTTTTTACAGTAGGCATTGGATTTTTTAAATTTTCCTGGTGAGACATGTTCTCCATAATGACTGGGAATTTCTTGACCATGTTTGAAATGTGAAAGTGTTGGACCCTGCAGTCCAACTACCAGGAGGAGTTGCCCCAAGAGACCATCTCTCACATCACAGTTGATGTAAAAGCATGAGGATTTTTATTAATTTTGTCATGACAAGGTCTTTCAGTATTCGAAAAGCCAGAAAGACTTCAAATAGCTGGTACAGGCTACTTTTAAAGCAAAAAGCCACAAAAGAAAGGGGGTTTCTGTGATTTGTTTTTTAACTATTATGATTGGCTTATTCAAAGGGCTATTACCAATAATTGGCTGGAGAGTGGTTGTCAGATCAGGTGAGGTAAGAGGGAACATCTGAGGGTCACTTTGCCCCTTTCCCAGGGACTGAGTTGAAGGCGTAAGTCACAAACAATCCCACATAAGTTTGGAATTATGACCAATAGAGAAGCTATTTATTTAAAGGGGAAAAACTTACAGATCACCGTCCCAGACAGTGGCCCTCTGCACAATCAGGAATGGAGTCTACTCGCCGGAAGCAGAGCCGGAAGCCAGAGAGAGCACAGAGGGAAGTGGCCACTTTTTCAAGTGAGAGAGACCACACCCCAGTGGGCTGGTATCTCGGCTGCTATTGGCTGAAGGAGCAGAAGGAGCTCCTGCAACACATCCTGTAACGGCGTAAACGAATGCAGACAGATTGTAAAAATATATAGCTTTAATAGACTTACAGAACCACCGTTCCCGCGGAGACCAGGAAAGCAGAAGCAGCCCCTGGGAGCAAGCTCACCAAATTTATAGGCAAACATTAGCCTGAGATGCACACGCCCCCTAAGGGGCGAGACTTATCCCTACAACATCCCTCTTTTGTTTTAGTAAGAGAGTTCTAAACCTACTATGAGATTATATACAATAAGTACAAATATCCTATTCTAACTAGCTTAAGTCTTGTATAAGAAATAACTTGGCCAAGTCATCAACCCCATTGAAGAACCAAGAAGGGAAATAATGTTATGCAACAAATCACAGAGACAACTAGCTACCTGGGCAATCACCAAAGGTCACGTTTGCAGCGTTGAAGCAACCAACTTTGGCTAAGACCGAACATAACTGACATACCATTTTCAAAGGCCAAAAACTTTTCAAAACTATCTTACCCTGTCTTGGCAGGATATGACAGTCCTGTTTTATCCATGTACGAATACTCTGTATCTCTGTCAGTGGTTGAGGCATGGGCATTTCTTTGCCCAAGGCCAGTTCTGCCAAAAAGAAAGGCTCCAGGTGGAGTGTCTTTGGTGCTCAACATTCTCTCAGGAATAGATCAGTGTTGCCAGGAGCAATTGTGTCTCACTACCACGAAACTCTGAGTTAGATTAAAGGCCATTTTCTGCAGCCCTTTGAAGGGGTTGAAGATTATCTGTCTATACTGAATATAATCTCTATGTATCTAAAGAACCTGATTAGGCTAATTATAAATGACAAACTTAGATGATTGTTGATCTATATAATTCTCAATACCTTTCTAACTTAAAGACTGAAACAATGAACAACTGTGCAATAAATGAGGAAATATGACCTCCAAATATAAACAATGTACAAATATACAATGCAATATGGTAAATATATATCAATATATAAACAATATATAAGTATCTTAATCAGAGGTAGAAATGTACACTGCAATATGGTAAATTTATACAATATATATATACATCAATATATAAAAAATGTTTTAAATAAAGGTAGAAACATGCATGCATACAATAGTCAATATAATTTAATTTTGTATCAATATACAAGAATCGATACCAATATATTTGTCTCAAAACAGTAATTCACATTTACAAATCTATTATCCCATCATCACTCTTTTTTTTGGGGGGGGGGACTGAGTCAAAAGTCCAGGAATTGACTCAACACCGAAGGGTTATCTTATTCAATAACTGAGTTTTATTTGGAGAATATTTACAAAGACTCAGAAAGATGATGGAAAGTTCCCAACATTTTGGCATTAGTATGGGCATGCGTAGTTGTTAACTCCGTGAAGCCCAGTGGGGGCACTGCTGCTGAGAGGCCTCAAATTTGGCCTCAGAGTTGTCAGGAAGGCTTTAGAGTTATTTTAGAGTTCTACAAGAGCAATTCCTTTCGACAAAAAGCTTGTGATTTGACACTAGCATGGCTAACAACATAAACATGAACATGCTGTCTTCAATCTTTCATGACTAAATCAACAGGGAACTTGGCTGTGATTAAACTGTAAATCTACTACTCCACACTAATCTGGAAAGAGTTGTAGAAGAAAAACAAGGAGAGTCAGACAAAGGAGTGGGCGGCAGGAATACCCAGGCATTGACCCTGTTTCTAAGAGAGTATGAATTTCTGACAATTGCACAGAAGGAATATTTGGCACAATTAATGAAAACCCAGAGACAGATGTTGTGGTTCAACCTGAATAACAGAAAAGAAAAGCAGTCAGCCACTGTATCTTACCTATACCTCAGAATGAAAATGGGTGAGATCCTGTCTCCATGAATGCTAAAGTCTCCACACTCCAGAGTCCACTGATTTCCTCTCTTTCCCGTTATATGCCTTTCTCCATGCAGCCATATAACTCCTGCCTCAACCTCCCTAGTGCTGGAATTAAAGGCGTGTGATCCCAGGGATTGGGATCACCTTTGTGTGAGCTTTGTTTCTTTTTTAAGATAGATTAAATCTCAAGTAGCCCAGGATGACTTTGAACTCACAGAGATCTGTCTGGCTCTGTCTCTTGAGTCCTGGGATTAAAGGTGTGTGCCATCAGACCCTGGCCTGTATAATGGAATAGTATGGCTGTTTTGCCCTCTGATATTCATGCAAACTTTATTTATTAAAATACAAATAATATATCACTATAGAAGGTGAGAGAAATCAGAGGAGAATAAAGAATCATATTCTCAACATCTAATAACAGAAACGCTGGCTGGGAAGAAAAAGTTTGAATTCTTAATGAATCAATCCCCTTTTCCTTTTTCAGAACCAATAAATGTTATTTTTCAAAGCCGAGTCAATCAACACACTGCCAGGTGCAGTTGTCTTTTTCCCCTTAGGCCTCCACGTCTCACTTTTCTCAAGAGCATGATGGGCCGTTATCCACTCTGCCACTGTCAGTGCCAAGAAAGAGGACTGAGAGCTTGTGCTTCTATGTGGCAGTGAGGGCTGGGCCAAACCTCCCCAGCTCAGCAGAGTTGGAGGGACTAAAATGGGCTTCACCAAACAGAAACTCTACTAGAACCCACAAACTGATTTTAATATTTTACTCACTTTATATTTTATTTGGGTAAGGTTTTGTCTACAGAGACGGCTGTACCCATGGAGTTGGAACTCAGAACCTCTGTAGCCCACGTTTGAGATGGTTGTAAAGTCCCACATGTGTGCTGGGAAGTGATCAAGGGTTCCCTGCAGAAATAACTATTGCTTTTGTAAACTGAGTCATCATCTCTCCAGTTCACACATGCTGAGTTGGAGGGAAAGTGCCTTCTTTTTCTTGCCCTTCTTTTTTAAATAAAAATTCATCTTTATTTTTCCTTTGTTCAGAGCCCTTGATCATATGGTCTGCTCATCCAATGCAGAGAGTTTTATGCAAAAAAACCTTACTGGGATGAGCTTGGGATCAGCAAAACCCTGAATCCCAGTTTCCATCTGATTGAACAAAAATCAAAGCAGTCTAACGGAAGGGTAGAAGTTGCATAGAGTATACCAGAGTCCAGTGCTGCTCTTCCCCCTACCTGCCCTTCACTAATTTACAGAGGTTTTGAAGCCAGGCCTAGCAGATGTGTTTCCCCAAATTCACTGTAAATGTACCTCAGAGCCCAGAGTCTAAACAGGTGTCATTAGTAACAATACTGACTGTTTCTTCTGGAAGAAGAACGAAGGTCCCAGCCCACAGGGTCATAAGACTGCTTCAGGCGTTTGAGGGGGGCTCCAGGGAAAGACCATGTCCAGAAACCAGGGAGATGCATACTTCAGCCACCAGGTAGGGACAGGAGTTGACCACTGTCTTCCAGCCCGAGGTCTGAAAAACCTCGGAAGCATGAGCTGTAATGAATTCCATTGCCTGAGATTTCAACTGCACTGAGCTGTGGAGGTCAGCCAGGAAGAGAGTGTGGGCAGCATTCTCCACAGAGAGGTCCCTGCAGAGGGCACTCTCGCACATGACCTTCAAACGCTCCAGACAATACTTGTCAGCAGCTGCCAGCACAGCATCTGCCATGCTGTGGAGGACTGGTTCCTTCCCGGTGTAAATGAAGTCCATCATTGCCTTGAAGACTTCAGGTTTCAGGTCACGAATCTCAATGCGATTCTTTCTGCTCTCCAGCATGTCATGTTCAAACATGGCTCTGAAAACTGGAGAGCGAGCTGCTAATATGGCCTTGTGAGCCCGGAATTCCTGGTCTGCTACCACCAGGCAGCAGTCTGTGAAGCGGGAATTCTCCCACAGCTCTCCTAGATCATCTACCAGTGTGCATCTTGGAACGTCAATCCCTGGCTGCATAATCTGTTCAGAGATGCTGATGCCGTCCTGAACCACGCTCACCTCACAGCAGAGTGTGAGTTTGTCATCTGGGAGAAGCAAACATGGAGTGGAAAAAAGGAAATCTTGACGAATGAATTTTGCGATACCCCAGCTTTGGTTTGGGTTGAACCTGACGACTCTTTGACTGCTCATGATTCGGAATTTCTCTCCTTTGGCATTTATGAACCCAAACTGGATCTTTGCCCACACGGGGCTCTTTGGAGAGTTGAGCAACCCCAAGAAAACTGACAGGTAACCTCTGCTTTCCTCATCCATCCCATTCGGGTTTAGTTTCATAAGCCATTTCTGTTGGTCATTGTCTCCTGGTGAGAAAGTGGGGCTTACAATGTCATTGCCCAAGCTTCCCTCCAAGCAAAAAGAGAAGTTGCTGATGGTCCATCTGTAGGAGAATTTCTTGACTCTGATCTGTGTGTAGCCTCTGCTCTCAGCTGCTAGGACTCCTGACATGTCTGCTGCTGGGAGTGTGAATGTTTACCTGGAGCCAAAAAAAGAACAGGATTGTTTTCTTCTTCAACCTGAGGGTCACAATTACAGATTTATTTTAGATTTTTAGTTTCTCTTTTCCTATCTGTTCCCTTTTCTATAAGGTTAGAAACTTTGGTCTTTCTGAAATTCTATACATATTGCCCTATGAGATTCGATGAAGACAGTCTAGAGTACTAGGGATTCTTTCTTATATCACTCCATCTTTTCTCGATTAAATATTAAGTAAGACAATTACACACTACTTTTGACAATTTGGAACAATTTATACACTCTTATATTGAAAAGTGTACTATGATTCTCTAAAGGAACAGAACACATAAAATGGATCTCTCTGTATGAAGGAGAGTGATTGATTAGAATGTCTTAGGGCTGCAGTCCTACTAATCCCACAAAGGCTACCTGTGACAGAGAAGTGCAAGAACCCAGTACTTACTCAGTCTCGGAGGTCTGACATGTTGGCTATTCCTCAGTCCATGCTTGAATTCGAAATATGATTATCTACTGCCAGGGAAGGAAAGGACTTGATGCAAGGCAAGTGCAAGCAGCAAAGGGCAGCAGCTGCCTCCCTGCCTTCTCTTTTATGCTAACAGCAGAGGGTGTGGCACAGTTTAGGGTGTGTCTTCCTGCCTTGAGATCTGGATTAAAGGTGTGTGTCTTCTGGCATTAATTCCAGATTTAAAGTTGGTATTTTTCAAAAGTGGGCGTGAGGAAGCAAGGTCTAAGGGAGCAGAAGCCAGGAGGCAATCTGGTCCCTGGATCCAATCCAGTCCAGGTACACTGGCAGACCAGGATTTAGCCAGCAACCTAATTAACCTGATTCTCTCTCTGTCTCCGTCTCTCTCTCTCTCTCTCTCTCTCTCTCTCTCTCTCTCTCTCTCTCCCATTCTCTCTGAATGTGTGTTTGTATTTGTGTCTGTTTGTATGTGTTTCTATTTGTTTCAGTCAGTTTGTTTTGCTGTAATGACCAAGAATTTCTCTGTTATGTGTACAGTCCTGTTAAGTTAGACCCATGCTTCTTCCTGATGGGGACCTGAATCCTTTTGGCTGTGCCATGTCCTCCAGAGAACCACTTACCTAAAATAAAAGCCCCACCTGCCCCATTCCTGGGATGATACTCTACATGAACAAATACTCTACTTGAGTCCCAGTGGGATCTAAGTTCCCCCATAGGAACCTCCTATCCTCTTCAGAAGCATACTCAGGAGAGCAATGAAATAGTAATGCAAAGCTTATGTTTTACAAATGAGGAGTCCAGCATTGACTGTCTACCTTGTTTCAAATTACACGTTTGAGGGAAAGGATACCTGCCTCCCGGTCCCTAAACCCACATATAGATGAGTCACTGATGCTACTAACTAGCCACCTGGAAAAGTTCCTACACAAAAACCCAAAAAATTCAGAGATCAAACCAGTTGATTAATTTATCCTGTCTTGAGGGATGAGCAGCATTGGAGGCTGATTTTCAGGAGAGTTGGACTGGGGATTGCTGAGTGGATTGAATCACTGAAGATATGTTCATGTTCTTGAGGCTTAGTGTGTCCATTCAGACATGTCAATCTGGAGAGAGAAGATAGAGGTAAGGAGCATTTTACAGATCACAGTCTAAGGGGAACTGTCTCCAAACCCCTTCTTCAGTAACTGTTGAATATATTCTGCATCCTTTGGAAACCAGAATACTCTTTCATGTCTAAGGCCCAGCATAGTAAGCATGGAAGTTCAAAGATAAAGACAACAGCACACACCAATGAGGATGAAAATTAGGAGGTATTGAGAAGCTGAGTCTTGGCTTCTATATGATGGAAAGGAGAAGTATTTAGTATTTTGTCAGAGCACACCCTAAGTGGATCAGGAAGACTGTATAGGGAGAATTAACTGAGGATGAGAGGAAAACCCCCAATGAGTTTTGGCAGAGCCTTCTTGGGGTCTGTGAGTTTGGAAGGAATAAAAGGAAGGAAAAAAGACAGCTGCATTCAGAGTCCTTCCTACCTCTGCCTCCTGCCACCATATATAAATTCTTCCACCTGAACCTTCATGTTGTGAATACTGAGGCCCCTGACAGATCAATAAAATCACCTCTTCCTTAATCATGTCTCTTGTTTTGGAAGGAATTCTTTTGTGTGTGTGTTTGGGGGGCGGGGGGGAGAGACAGGGTTTCTAAGTAGCTATATAGCCAGTCCTAGAACTCACTCTTTAGACCAGGCTGACCTCAACCTCACAGAGATCCACCGTCCTCTGCCTCCCAGGTGCTGGAATTAAAGGTATGTGCTACCCTGCCTGGCTTATGAAAAAAATTCTTACAACAATATAAGAAGAGGAATAACAGCTGTGGGGGAATGGGCATCATTCCTTTATTTATGGAAGATTGACCCCAGTAAACAAAATGCACTTGTGATGGATAGTCATGGTTTCCTACTTGTCGAGAGCTGGAATTAACTAAACTCCTACAATAGAGGGCACAACTATGAGTAATGTTATGCTTGAGTTGAGGTAAGTAGATCACTTCAAATGCAGACTTTGAAGGTAGAAAGAGACAAACATTTAACCTGGACCCCAAGAATGTAAAACACACACCTTTAATTCATATCTTGAGGCTAGTAAAGGCACACACCTTAAATTGGGGCACACCTTTTGCCTTCTGGAAGCCTGTGAAAATACATGGAAGATAGAAGCTGTTTCTCTTTGTCTGCTTGCCCTCATCTTGCAGCAAGTCCATTCCTCCACTGGCATTAGAGAGTTTTCATAATGCCAACATAGACTAGAGAATAACCTATAGGTCTAACCTGCTGAACTGAATATGTACTGAATTCTTGGACTTCCACTTCACAGGTGGCCATTGAGATATTGTAGACAGAAGGTTCTGTCCCACCTAGCCCCACAGTCTTTCGGTCCCAAAGAAGCACACAAAGACTTATAGTAATGATAAACACTGGGGCCTATTCATTTGGCTTGTTGCTAACTAACTGTTATAACTAAAATTAATTTATAAATCATATCTATGTTTAGCCATGTGACTTGGTGCCTTTTCCGTGTAAGGCATTTTTATCTTCCTTCCTCTGAATCTGATTACAAATGTGTTTCTGACTTTCCTCTTCCCAGAATTCTCCTAGTCTAATAGTCCCAACTATACTTCCTGCCTGGCTACTGGACACTCAGTTTGTTATTCAACCAATAAGAGCAGCAAATCTTTAAAGTGGACAAGAGCATTATTCCACATCATTTCCCCCTTTTTTTTCAAAGCAAGAACCCTGAATCTAATTTCCTTTGTTTAGTGTTTTCATAACTATTATCCATAACAACTTGTAACCAACATGGTAAACAAAAACAAATATTCATATTCCATTTTTGGAAGATGTGGGCTTAGTTTTCCTGCTGTTTGGGGGCGGTGGTAATCTTATGAGGACTCAAAGCAAAAATTTAGGGTAACGATCAAATCCTGACTGGACTATTCTGTGAAGTTGTATTCAGCCAGCAGGCTTGAAGCTGTTCTAGATGTGTAACACCGAGGAAACTGCAAGGTAGCTGGCCTAAAATGTTGGATCATCTGGGCACTTCACTCCTATCCAATATTTTTAAGAGGGCTCTTGCTTGATCAAACATGGTTTTTCTTAAGCCATAATGAATTCACAGCTTCTCATTTGCTGTGGAAAAAAAAAGCAGAACATATCCTTTCCAAAGGAACATATCTTTTGACTCAAATTTTCAAGTTGAGATATTTTTGAAATGTATAGTTCGGATTAATCCATCATCACTTATACTCAAATGCCTTTTAGCAGCTTTTGTTCCTTCCTCAGCTATCAAACAAGACAGTAACATAAAGTAACCAAATTATCTGTGTATTTCATATCTTTATGTGGCTTTTAAAAATTCTATTTGTTATCATTATATTTTTAATTTCTGGTTTTTTAAGAAAGGGTTTCTCTGTGTATCATTGGCTGTCCTACATTTCATTCTGCTGTAGACCTGACTGGGCTTGAACTCACAGACCACCTCTCTCTACCTCCCAAGTGCTGAGATTAAAGGTGTGTGCCACCACACTGGACTATTCTATTTTTTGAAAGGTACTCTCTATCCTTTTTTTTCTCTCCCAAGTCTCTATATATTTTTAAACACACTGTAAGCCACTTAGAGGGTTTTTTGTCTTAAGTCTGTCTTTACTGTATATCTTGATCATTTTGTGAGTACACATGTCTTTAATCTGTTAAGTGATATGCCTACTTTAGAGCTGCAAATTTGGTAGCTGGCTCCACCCCATTCCTTAGTTATTTGACATTCTAGATTTATGGTGGAGATACTGGCAGGAACTAGATTTATTGCCACAACTCTGTGAAGTTTCAGGTCCATGCCACCACCAAGAAACCTGATGCTGGCTGCCCATAAACATTATTTCAGTGTTTGGTGGAAGAGCATCTTAAAAGAGCTGTAAGGGTCTGTGAATAACACTGAGTCAGGCATACCTCTGCATAACACCAGCAAACAGAACCTACTAGAGTAATTATGGTTTCCTACAAGCTGTGCTGATGCTGTTCCTTTCTGTCTAGAATCATCTTTTCTATCCAACCTGAAGCCATAACTTTATTAAGGATAAAAACTGTTCAAATTTCAAACCAAGCTGTAGTTCCACCTTTGAAACAACAAAAAAGGGGGAGGGGATAGGGGGTGTCCTCGCTGTCAAATAGTTACATTGTTCATTCCATAATAACATTTACAATATCATTACTATTGTTTTTCTGGGCTCACTACCTTTGCTCTGGACACATTCGCCTGTGACGTGACAAATTCTATGTCCTTAACTTCGACACCTGCTTCATCAACCACTTCCTCCTCACTTTCCTCTTGTACTGTCTGAGTCTGAGTATTTCCTTGAATGTTTGAAACAGCTCACCTAGAACTTTGAACTTCTCATCAGCTACTAACTGTGTTTGCTGAGACAAATATTCAATCTTGGCTTCTCCAAATACGAGGTAGGTGTCTGAAGCTGGGCTCTTGTAGACATCTGGTTTGGTAATGACGAAGAGGACATTTTTAGATGTCAGGATAGTGACTCTAGTAACCCCTGTAACCTTCCGAAGACCCAGTTTGGCATAGCCCTCCGTGCTTTTTTTCACTCCGGCCCTGCTCTGCTTTACTGACTGGTTCTTCATTGATTTCAGCTGCTGCTGCCAGCTGGGCTTGTTGTGTGGCTGCCTGTGTGGAGTCTTGTTCCTCGAGCTCTGGTACTGATTCACAGCTGTCAGATTCTGTTCCCGACCCTGTCTCAGCCTGGGGCTGTGGCAGCTCCTCCTCTGTGCCAGGGACGGTTTCTGTGGCTTCATGAGGCATTCTGTGCGGAGGACTTGGAACTAAGATGGCAGACCATCTTGGAACTTAGAACGCGAGACAGACCGTCTAGAATCATTTTTGTTTTAAAGCTTTCTCAGGCTTTATATGGAAATTCTTGACAAATGTTTGAGTGCCATTTGTAGACAGACATTTCTGTCCTTCCTGGTTCTGCAGCCATTCATTCCCATAGAAACAAACAGAGGCTCATCTTAATTATAAACTGTTTGGCCTACTGCTCTGGCTTATTATTATCTCTTACAACTTAAAATAACCCATAATTTTAATCTATGTTTAGCCATGTGGCTTGGTACCTTTCCTCAATAAGGCATTCTCATCTTGCTTCCTCTGTGTCTGGCTGGTGATTCCATCTCTGCTTTTTCTCTTCCCAGAATTCTCCTAGTCTCATTGCCCTGCCTAAACTTCCTGTTTTTCTGGCAATTGGCCAATCAGCATTTTATTAAACTAAAACATGTGACAAATCCATAGAGTGTACAAGAGCATTCTCCCATAGCATGGGATTAGCAGAACTACAGCCCTAACTCTTTCTAATGAATCCTGTTGTTCATACAAAGAAAGAGTCCTTCTGTATTCAGTGACTTGTGGAATCTTCGTATAGCATTTTTGATATGAGTGGATAAAATGTTCCAAATTATCAAAAGTATTATATGGTTGTCCAAATAAGCTACCTATTGACCTAAGGGTCAGTTTTGAAAACATTGATGTGATATAACAGCCCCTAATATCCTAGAGTACCTACTCTGAAACTAGCATTGTAATTTGTATAATTTCAGGGACTCAAATTTCCAGCCTCATAGAAGAGGAAACATAGGATAAACAGAAACTCAAAATATGTATCATGCCTATTACTGTGTCCCAAAGAGTGAAGAGAAAACAAATTCTGGTTCTTCATTTGAATTCATTTTATCCTTCAAACTGCCTCCAGGAGAAATGTCACAGGATGCCATAGCCCAGAGCTGAGACTACAAAATGTTCAACATCCAGAATTTCTCCTGCATGTGTTCCATTCACAACTTCTATTTTATTCTGGAGCAAATGAAGGACAGCATTAGGAGCCCAACTTTCTCAAGAGGAGACAATGACAATTGGTGTTTGAGAGTTTACCCAAAGGGTTTCGATGAAGAAAGCTCAAATTACCTGTCAGTTAACCCAGAGTTGGTCAGTTCTCCAAAGAGTCCCATTATGACATAATTCGAGTTTTGGATCATCAACTCCGAAGGAGGAAGTCGTGAAATTGTGCCAAGTCTAAAATCTTTCAGGTTCCTGCCAGGTTATGAAAGGGGTTACAAAATGTTCATCCTTCAAGATTTTCTATACACCATGCATATTCGCTTCTCCCTGAAGGTGAACTCATTCTCCCCTTCATAGGTATTCTGATCCCAGACTCCTACAGAATCTTTGAGGAAAGCAAACAGCCGGAGATTAAGGTTTCAAGATGCACAGTGTCCAATGAGCTAGGAGAGCTGTGGGAGAATTCCCACTTCACAGACTGCTGTCTGGTGGTAGCTTGGCAGGAATTCCAAGTTCACAGTCATCTTAACAGGTTGCTCTCCAGTTTTCAGAACCATGTTTTAATATGACATGGAGGAGAGACCATTGGTGCTGAGACCATTGACCTATGCCACAAGTCTTTAAGGCAGTTATTGGCTTCATTTATAATCAGAAGGAACCAGACCTCCACTTCATGGCAGATGCTGTGCTTGCAGCTGCTTTTAAGTATGGTCTGGAGAGTATGAAGGTCCTGTGTGAGAGGGCTCTCTACAGAGTTCTTTCTGTGGAGAATGCTGCCTACACTCTCTTCCCGGATGATCTCTACAGTAATCCAGAGCAGCTGTAAATCCAGTTACTGGATTTCATTATAGTTCATGCTTCAGAGGTTTCTGGGACCACAAGCAGGAAGACAAAGGTAGATTCATACCCCTACCTGGTTACTGAAGAATACAGTGCCCTGGCTTCTCCTCACTGATCTTCTCTGGAGCCTGTTCTCAAAGCCTAAAGAAATTCTAGTACCCTGTCAGCATTAACCTTTACATGTATCCCAGAATCATCATTCAACATTGTTACCAATGATGACTGTGTAGACTATGGGGTATGTGGAACATTTACAGTGAATCTGGGGAAAGACAACCTGGTGGAACAGACTTTAATACAACTGTAAATTTATTGACTGTCAGGCTTGGGGAGGGGCAATACTGGCATCTGGTATTATCAAAGCAACCTGGACACTGTTGCTGTACTGGTTTGACTTTTGTCCAATACTTAGCTACTGTGATTCAGTTTATTTAAGGCCTCAAACACATCCCAATAAAGTTTCTTTAGAAAAACTTGTCTGGATTGAAATGAATAGAACATATTATCAAGGGCTCAGAGCAAAAAAAAATCTGACATCAATAAATTATTAAATAGATAACATAATAAAATCTGCTTTGTGAATTCTAGTGGTGTTTCTGTTCAAAGGCTTCATTTGCCCCATTCAGATCTTCTCAGCTGTTGAAGTTTGTGAGGGTCCTTATGGTCTCATACAAGCAGAGGTTCAATGAAATGATTCCTAATGAAATTACTATACCTGCCCAATCATCCTCAGTTAGGTTTTCTCCATCAGGTGATGGGAGCAGACACTGAGATCCACAGTCAAACATTAGGCAGAGCTCAGGGATTCCCTAGGGGAAATTGCTTCCTGTTCATTTGTTCTTAATTTCTGATGGCCTGGAAACGTTGGTTCCTTTTTGATGGTGTCGAGGCAATCAGTGACCCTGACTGGAGACATAACAAACATTCTATTTAGCTGGAAACTCAGACTTCTCCCAGGTCACTTTGGGCTTCAGATGTCCTTAAGCCAACAGGCTAAGAAAAAATTAACAGTGTTAGGAGAGGTAATTTACCAAGAGGAAATTGGATTGCTTCTCCTAAATAGAGGTAAGAAAGATAATGGATGTTGGTCAGGAAATCCTTTAGGGATACACATGGTACCCCATAGTTCAGTAACTAAAGACAATGGGAGACGGCAGCAGCCTAATGCAGGCAGAGGACAAAATGCACAGACTCAACAGTGGTGTGGGACCATGGTCTGTATTCTGTCAATTACATTTTAAATAAACACTGATTGGCCAGTAGCCAGGCAGGAATCATATGCAGGACAACCAGAAAGGAAGTAGAGTTAAGTCAAGGAGAACAGGAGAATTCTGAGAAGAGGATTCAGTTCCGACTTAGATGCATAAGAAGCAAGATGTGACTGCCTCACTAAAAAAGGAAAAGAGCCATGTGGTTAACATATACTAGAATAATGGGTTAATGTAAGTAATAAGAATTAATAAGAAGTTTGAGCTAATGTATAGTTAATGTGGACCTCTGTGTGATTTCCTTGAGACTTAATGATTGTGGGACTGGGCAGGAAAAAACCTCAGAGAAAACCATTTGTTCAACCATGTTTATAGCATCATTATTTGTAATAACCTGAACCTGGAAACAACCTAGATGCCCTTCAATGGAAGAATGGATAAAGAAAGTGTGGAACATATACACATTAAAATACTATTCAGCTGTAAAATGACATCTTGAATTTTGCATGCAAGTGGATGGAAACAGAAAACCCCATCCTGAGTGAGATAACTCTAACTCAAAAAGATGAATATGGTATGTACTCACTCATTAGTGGACTCTCACCATAAACAAAGGTCAAGCTAAATAATAATGAGAACCCAAAGAAAAACATATATAGATCCTCTTGGAAATTGGAAGCAGATAAGATCGCAGGGCAAAAGTTGGGAACATGGGGATTAGGGTGCCGATGTTAGGGGGGGGAAGGGGAGAGGGGTAAAGAAGAGAGAAGGGAAGGATTGGGGAGAACTTGGGGGATTGGAATGGTCTAGATGGAAGAAGGGCAGATATGGGAGCAGAGATAATTTAATTAATGGAGCCATTTTAAGTTTGGTATGAGAGTTGGGTCTAGCAGGGTTGCAAGGTACCCATGGGGATGTCCTCAGCTAGGTCTTTCGGCAGTAGAGGAGAGGGTGCCTGAACTGGCCTTGTCCCATAGTCATATGGAAAACTATCTTGAATATCACCATAGAACCTTCGTTCAGCAATGGATGGAGATAGAGTCAGAGACCCACATCAGAGCACTGACCTGAACTCCCAAAGTCCACTTAAAGACCAGAAGGAAGGAGAAGATGAGAAAGGAAGTCAGGACTGCCAGGTATTGTTCCACCCACTGAGACAGTGTCCCTGATTT
The DNA here is from genome assembly GCF_018167655.1 of Microtus oregoni. Taxonomy (NCBI): domain Eukaryota; kingdom Metazoa; phylum Chordata; class Mammalia; order Rodentia; family Cricetidae; genus Microtus; species Microtus oregoni. The sequence goes on along the minus strand of NW_024543830.1, from coordinate 1,165,536 downwards.
AATTGGACTTTACCAAAGCCAGCTGGACTGGGACTGAATGAGCATGGGATCAAACCAGACTCTCTGAATGTGGCTGACAATGGGGGCTGATTGAGAAGTCAATGATAATGGCACTGGGATTTGTTTCGACTGCATGTACTGGCTTTTTGGAATCCCAGTCTGTTTGGATGCTCACCTTCCTAGGCCTGGTTGGAGCAGGGAGGGCCTTGGACTTCCCACAGGGCAGAGTACCATGCCCTCTTATAGAACTGGAGGGGGAAGAGGGAGGCAGAGTGGGGGCTGTGAGGGAAATGGGTGCAGAGCTATGGGATATTTGGCAATGGCAAACAAAAATACTCTTTGAGTATGGCTGACAAGGTTAATGAAGAAAGCACAGACTGCCTGTCAGTTTACTTAGTGTTGCCCACTGTCCAATGTGTCATGTTTGGACAAAGATCCTGGCTTTAAGCATTGTTTGTGATAGCCAGAACCTGGAAACAACCTAGATGCCCTTCAATGGAAGAATGGATGAAGAAAGTATGAAATATATACATATTAGAGTACTACTCAGCAGTGAAAAACAAGGACTTCTTGAATTTTGCATACAAATGGATGGATGTTGTAATAAGAGCGGCGGGGCTGTGTCCCCAGCACCCCGGCCGCCTGCTAGTTTATGCCCCGAAATAATTACACGGAAACTGTATTCTTTTAAACACTGCTTGGCCCACTAGCTCTAGCCTCTTAACCCATTTCTAATAATCTATGTAGCCCTGGTCTTACCGGAAAAGATTCTAGCCCACTTCCATCCTGGGGTCGGAGCTTCATCGCATGTGCCTCAGAGAGCAGAGCTATCACGTCTACCCGGGAGAGCAGAGCATGGCATCTCTGCTCCAGAGAGAAGAGCTGTCAAGTCTGAGCTCACTTCCTCTTCCTCCCAGCATTCTGTTCTGTTTACTCCTCCCACCTATGTTTTAACCTACGGGGGGCAAGCAGTTTCTTTATTGCTTAACCAATGAAATCAACAGATTGATATATGACACTCCCACATCAGATGGAAATAGAAAACACTATCCTGAGTGAGGTAAGCCAGACCCAAAAAGAGGAACATGGGGTGTACTCACTCATATTTGGTTTCTAGCCATAAATAAAGGACATTGGGCCTATAATTCGCCATCCTAGAGAAGCTAAATAAGAAGGTGAACCCAAAGAAAAACATATAGGCATCCTCCTGAATATTAACCTTCATCAGGTGATGAAAGGAGACAGAGACAGAGTCCCACATTGGAGCACCAGACTACAACCCCAAGGTCCAAATCAGGAGCAGAAGGAGAGAGAGCATGAGCAAGGAACTCAGGACCGCGAGGGGTGCACCCACACACTGAGACAATGGGGATGTTCTATCAGGAACTCACCAAGGCTAGCTGGCCCGGGTCTGAAAAAGCATGGGACAAAATCGGACTTGCTGAACATAGTGGACAATGAGGACAACTGAGAACTCAAGAACAATGGCAATGGTTTTTTGATCCTACTGCACGTATTGGCTTTGTGGGAGCCTAGGCAGTTTGGATGCTCACCTTACTAGACCTGGATGGAGGTGGGTGGTCCTTGGACTTCCCACAGGTCAGGGAACCCTGATTGCTCTTTGGGCTGATGAGGGAGGGGAACTTGATCGGGGGAGGAGGAGGGAAATGGGAGGTGGTGGCATGGAGGAGGCAGAAATCTTTAATAAATAAATAAATTAAAAAAAAGATCCTGGCTTTAGTACTGCCATGTACTCAGACAAAGGCCTCAGCAACAGTCAGGGCCCAGACTGCACCATGGAACCAGGTGACAGCACAGTGTTTGAGACCGGTATGGTTTCTATGAATACATTGATATCAGAGTCTTCCATTGAATCCTACCAATACAATGCTCTTTTATTACCTTTGTTATAGTTTTGAAGTACAATTTGAAATCAGGAATGATGAGACCTAATGGGGCTCTTTTCTTTTTTAGAAATATTTTAATTATCCATGGCTCTTATAGAATATTAATTTAAAATGTGTTACATTTGTTTATGCTGTATTTATTAACTCAGTAAAGCAGTGTTACTGTGCATATCTAAACACCTGATTGTATAATAAAGAATTGAACAGTCAATATTGAGGCAGGAGAGAAATAGGCAGAGTTCGTGGGCAGAGAGGATAAATAGAAGGATAAATACAGGAGAGGGTAGGAGCAGAATAATAAAAAAATGGAAAATTTCATGCCTTGTAATCATCAGTGAGGACATTAGAATGGAACAGTAAACAGGAGATTAAGACTTTATTAAGGGCAGTGGTAAAGAGATTTGAAAAGATTGAAGAAATTATAGAAACTGATGATCAGGGATAAGTAAAAGGACAGGAAATAGTATAAATTAGGCAATAAATATACATGGCTACCTATATTATGGAAAGACAATGAATCCCAAAAGCTTGTGCTAATTTTTTATGTGAGATTAATAGCAATTATCCCAAAAGTGATAGACTCAGCCATATGAAGAGAATGAGTGGGATTCTTCATTGAATTGTACATGACACACCAATAACTAAAGCCCGTATATTTTATAATGATGCAAAGAAATCAGGAAAGGCAGGTTACAAATCAGAAGATTTAAGTAAGGTGTAACAAAGTCCTATAATTCTGTCCAAAAAGAAGAGTTATAAGCTATTTTCAAGGTACCTGAGGTTTTTAAAGAAGGTCTCAATATAGTTAGTGATTTGCAATATGTAGAAAGAGATGTCTCACATAACTGCTGAAATTATACCAGATATTATAGAATTTATTTCATTATTTATTCAGATTTGAGATATATGCGTTCACAGGCTTCCCACGTACATAGCACATATGGATACGGATCCCATACAGGTCTGCCAGGTCCTCTAGCACAAAGCAATGCAGAAATTGACCAATTAGTGATTGTAAGTGTGCTTTGTGCCTCAGAATTCATAAGACACATCACGTCAAGAGCAAAGGCTTAAAGAAAGAGGTTTCTATTACATCCCAACAAGGTAAGAAGATTATAAAGAGACGTCCTACTTGCTCTTTCTATAACCAAATACTATTACCTGAGGGGAGTAACCCAAAGGTTACTCAAAGAAAAGCAATGTGGCAGCTACATGTGTTCCACTTTATAGAATATGGAAAATTAAAATATATAATCACTCCATTGACATTTATTCATGTTTTCAGATGGCAACTCCCTTGTCTCTCTATTGCCCTGACTGTCCTGGAACTCACTTAATAGATCAGACTGTTCTTAAACTCACAGAGATCTGCCTGCCTCTGCTTCCTGAATGATGGGAGTAAAGATGTGTATCACTATGGTCCACATCTCAGGTATTCTGAACTTTCTACCCTAAGCTTTCTGAGTCACTGCGATCACACACAGGCTGGAGCCACTAGGCCTGGTCAGGCACCTTACTTTTCTTGGTCATTTTAGGCATTTGGAATATTGTTTGAGTCAAATACATTATAAATAAATAAATAATAAATAAATAAATAAAATATTCATTAAGGAGAGAAATGTTTCTGAATTAGGCCAGTAAATCAGAGATGGTCCCTGCCCCGTGACAATCTAGCATGTGCTGTTTTCTTGTTTTATGAAATAGGGGTCCATCTACACCAGTAGATGGTCATAGGAGGGGAGGCATTCTGGGAAAGGAGTGAAAAAAATATGAGCAAGCCAGGGCAAAGTGGGTGTCATCCCAGAACTCAGGAGCCTGAGGAAAAAGGATCAAGAGTTTCAGACCAGCCTGGGGTATATAGTGAGCTCCAGGCTAGTCTTGGCTACACAGTAACCCCTGTATTAAAGAATATCAGAAGCAGAGGAAGAACAGCTCCATTTGTTCAGTTACCTTAGTCCCTGTTCATAAAGTCTTAGAATCATTCCCATCTCACTGGATATGGTGTCCCTGCTGCTAATCCTAGCACTTGGGAGGTCTAGGCAGAAAGATTCTGGAGAAGGTCAGCTTAAGGCAACCATGCTCGGGCAACCATGCTAGGTGTTTTATGTTAACAAACTAAAGAGGAGGGAATCTCAATTTTAAAAAGTCTCAGCTGGGTGGTGGTGGCACAGGCCTTTAATCCCAGCACTCAGAAAGCAGAGGACAATGGATATCTGTGAGTTCGAGGCCAGCCTGATCTACAGAGGAAGAGAAAGTTCAAAGACAGGCTCCAAAGCTACACTGAGAAACCCTGACTTGAAAAGCATATGGAAGGGCTGGACAGATGCCTCAGAGATTAAGAGCATTTCCTATTCTTCCTAAGGTCCTGAGTTCAGTTCCCAGCTACCCACTTGAAGGCTCACAACCATCTTTAATGGGGTCTGGTGCCCTCTTATGGCCTTCAGGCATATATGTAGAAGAAGAGGGAGTAAAGGAGAAAGAAGGAGGAAGAAAAGGAGGAAGAAAATAGAGGAGGAAGTAGTGGAGGAAGTAGAGGAGGAAGAGGGATAAAGGAGAAAGAACGAGGAAGAAGAGGAAGAAGAAAATAGAGGAGGAAATAAAGAATAAAGAAAGAGGAAGTAAAGGAGAAGTAGAGGAGGAAGTAAAGAAGAAAGAAGGAGGCAGTAGTGGAGGAAGTAGAGGAGGAAGAGGAAGTAAAGGAGAAAGGAAGGAGGAAGAAGAGTGCTGGCTCCACCTCTCTCAGTCTTCAAATACAGTAGAGGTATTCTTTGGCTCTATGAGTGACAGGTGGGAGCCTCATCACCTAAACTCTGGGTAGCACTGCACAGCTTATAAACCTTTTTTTTTTTTTAGTAGAAGCTACATCTGCCATGGGGACACTGCATGGTTTGGAAATATCTCTGTGTATGGTGGTAGGAATATACCATGCCCTCCTGCTTGTACACGCCTAGTAGACTTGATTCTGTTGCATGCCCAGGCAGGGAGCACTGAGATATAGGCATGGTCTTAGCTACTTCCCTCCTGACCCTGAGTGGGCACACAAGCATCCAGAGCCAAAGGGGGTGGCATGCATCAACCCCCCAAAATAACCAGAGTTCATGTTGGCAGCACGGACCAGGAAGCCACAAGTTAGAGACACCACATATACCCACTGTTAGGAGACCACATTATGTACACAAAAGACATAGTATGAACCCATGCAGGTACAGTGAGCCTCTATGAGGTTTGCTTAGTTGATTCTGTGGTCTGTGTTCTCCTGTTATCTTTGATCCTTTTGGCTCAAACAATCCTTCCTTCCCTCTTCCTCGGGGTTCCCCAGAGCTTCACCTAATGTTTGGCTGTGGCTCTCAGTATCTGCTCCCATCATCTCCACGTACTCCATCATGCGGACTGGAGTCGACACCAGTCTGTGAGGATAACAGACTTTCATTAGGTCTCACTTCACTGACTTTGTGTATGTGTGACACTGAGGACTCTGTACTAACAGCTGAGCAGGCTGCATGGACTAAAATGGGATTCTTCAAACAGAAACACCACTAGAATCCACAAACTGATTTTCAATTTGTCTTTGTTTTACATTTTTTGTTTAAAAATTTGTCTACAGAGCTGGATATGCCTGTGGAGACAAGAGGAAGACAACAGATTCTCTGGATCACCAGTTAGAGATGGTCAAAAGGTTCTTGGTGTGCTGGGACCTGAAGACAGGTTCTCTGCATTAGTAAAAATTACTTTGTCAGCTAAATCATCTCTCCAGTCCCCTCAAACTGAGTTTGGAGGAAAACCGACTTTATTTTCTTCCCCTTCTCCTGCAAGCAAACATTCATATTTGTTTTCTCCATTGCTCTATGCCCTCCCTTTATTGTATGTTCTTCTCAGTCCAATTCAAACAGGATACTCAAAAAAATATCCTGTTGCATGTATTTGGGCATTAACTAAACTGAATCCCAGTTTCCGACCCATTGGACAAAATTCAAATCAGCAGAGCAACAGGGTAGACATTGGGTAGAGTACTCCAGACTCCAGCCTTACCTCCCTCCCCGGCCACAACCTGCCATTCCAACTCATTTACTACTCTGTTAAAGCCTGAGTTTTCCCAAGCTTCACTGTAAATGTTCCACAGGCCATGGTATACCCAGGTTTCATTGGTAACAGCACTGACAGCTACTTTAGGAAGATACCTGTAGGTCACTGTTCAATGAACAGGTCATTAGAATTGCTTCAGGTATTTGAGAAGGGATTCTGGAAAAGGATCCTGTCCAGAAGCTGGCAAGCTGTATGCTTCAGCGGCCAAGTGGGGGCATGAGTTCATCATTGTCCTCCAACTCGAGATCTCAGACACCTTGGAAGCATGAGCTGCAATGAATTTCATTACCTGAGATTTCAGCTGGCCGTGCTGTGATGGTCAGCCAGTAGGAGTGTGGGCAGCATTCTCCACAGAGAGGTCCCTGCAGAGGGCACTCTTGCTCATGACCATCAAATGCTCCAGGCCATACTTGTCAGCAGCTGCCAGCACAGCGTCTGCAACACTTTGGAGATCTGGTTTCTTTCCAGTGTAAATGAACCCCATCATTGCCTTGAAGAATTGCTACTCAGTGTCAAGGATGTCAATGAAGTTATTTTTGCTCTCCTCCATGTCCTGTTCAAACATAGCAGTGAAATTCAAGAACAAGCTGTTAAGATGTCCTTGAGATACCAGAATTCCTGTTCAGCTGCCTTCAAGCAGAATTCTGTGACGCAGAGCTTCACAAACACAATACTTAATCAAGAGCAGAATATATATACAATAATACAATATAACAAAATTGACCTTGAATTTGTATCAAAAGATCTATACCATAGTATACATCTCCAAAGCATATCTCCCTTTAAATGTAAATAAATATTTATAAATAATATTATGGAATATGGGCATAGTTCTCTTCATGCTGCTTTTGCTTTTGGTTGGGAAAATATTTTTGGGGGGTGCTCACAGCAACCTTTCATGGAATCTTGGTGCATCAAACCACATTAGTCTAGAAGCAATTCACAGATTCTCATCCTCTGTGGAAACAAAATAAAAACCTCTTTTCCAAAGTAACATATCCTTAGACTGAAATTTTAAAGTAAAGATACCTTCGTGTTAGTTTAACTAGCAGTCTCCAGAAACAAATGTCTTTCTGCAGTCAAAAAAATTCAAAGAAAACACAATAGTATAAATAATCCAGAGTCTCTTGTATACTCCACTTTATGTGGCTTTTACTCTATTAATTTTTAATATTTATTTTCTCTTTCCTCCTTTAATCTATGACTGTCTGTACTCTGTCTCTTTAAAGACTTTGCTTTATTATTTCAAAATAATTTATTTCTTTTATAACTCTCTATCCTCATTTTCTTCTCTCTCCCAAGCCTATGTACATTTTTTTATACAAACTGTGTCTCATCTAGAGATCTGTTTCACCTGAATTTGTCTTTATTGTGTATTTGTAATTATTTTCTGATCAGAAGTGCTTTTAAAAATGCTAAGCTCTTCTCATGAACTTAAGTTGTGCCATTGCTAGGGAAAATGCAGAAATGCCTGCTTGCCCCAGCTAGTCTAGCATGGCAGAGCTGTTTGTTGCTTCTGTGCATCATGCTCACAGCTTCAGTTTTAGGCACACAGCCAGTCTATGTTGCCATTAAGCAAGTTGTAGCACTCTGGTAACAAAGCCTATTGAAATGCTCAGCCTCCTGAAAGAATCAGTGTTCGTGCTGGCAGCATGGCCCAGAAAGCCGGTATTTAAAAGCCATGCTTTTTTTTCTACTGCTGAGTCAGGAAAACCTCTCTTAAAGGAACTGCAGCATGCTGCCAGCAAGCAAAGTCCATCAGAAAAAAAATGTGGCTAAACTTTGTTTTTTAGAGTCTAGAATTCCTTTGCGAGCCCTCTCAGGTATTAAGTGGACTTTAGTTGTCCTGGTGGGTGGCAACTTGTTGCAGCAGCCTGCTTGTTGGTTCCTGGTTGCTCAGCCCTGAAATAATCAAACAGAAATTATATTAATTCAATCACTGCTTTGTCATTGGCTATAGCTTTTTATTGGCTAACTCTTACATCTTAATGTAACACATTTCTAATAATCTGTGCATAGCCACATGGCTGTGGTTTACCAGGTAAATTTCCCAGCATCTGTCTCTTTCAGGGCTACATGGCTTCTCCCTGACTCTGCCTCCTTTTTCCTAGCATTCAGTTTAGGTTTCCCCAACTACCTAAGTTTTGCCCTATCAACAGGCCATGACAGTTTCTTTGTTCAAAAGTGGTATTAACTGCATACAAAGGGGAGTCCCACATCATTAAAGTATAAACTGAAATAAAAATTGGCGAGATCTATAGTGTTGGTGGAAGCTGCTTGTATGTTCCCAGCTGCTCATACCTAAAATAATCACACAGAAAAAATATATTATTTGCAATATGGTTTGGCCAATAGCTTAAGTGTATTTCTAGCTAGCTTCTATATCCTAAACTAACACATCTCCATTAATTTGTGTATCACCGTGAGGTCATGGCCTATTGGTAATGTTTTGGTGGGCTCTGGCAGAGGCATCTGCCTCATGTAGCAGCTACATTGCTTCTCTCTGACTCTGCCTACTCTCTTTCTACATCTCTGTTTGAATTTTCTGCCTGGTGTTACTCTCTTCAAACATTGGCTGAAAGCGGCTTTATTCATTAATCAATAAAAGCAACACATATAGAGAAGGACTTCCCATAGCTCTCCAAATTTCTTATAGTGTTCAGGAATGTTTTAGCTATCCAATGTCTTTTGTATTTCCATATGAAGATGTGAATGGACTTTAAGAGATATGTAAAGAATTGTGTTGAACATTGAAGCAAAGTGCATTGAATCTGTAGATTGCTCTTGTAGAATGCCCATTTTTAGATGTTAATCCTCCTTATCCATGAGCATGGGAGATCTTCCCATTTTCTGATGTCTTCTTAAATTTCTTCCTCACACAAAGGAAATTTTTTATCTTACAAATTTGTCTTTTACCTTGTTAGTTACTCCCAAGATTGTTTATATTATAAGAGGCTATTCTGAATTTTTTTCTCTCATTTCTTTCCCAGTCTGTCTCTCATTTGTATATTGGAGAACTGCTAGCTTTCACTGTTATTTTCTTACTGAAAATGAGTTATTCACTCTCATAATACATCCTAAACAGAGTTTTCTCTCCCTTAGATTTTTATCAAACTAGTTTGCTGGAATTTTTAATCAGCTATCAGAATTTTCCTGTTGACTTGTTTGCCTAAATTGTCTTTATTATCCTGTTTGCTACTAATAAAGTTTCTTTCTTCTTCCTTTCCAATTTGTGTACAAAGAGAGTGAAAACTCTTGTCTTCAACAAAATTTTAGGGGAATTATTAGAGTTTTTCTCTATTTCAGTTGATATTACTGTGGATTGTACTAAACTGCCATTATTCTATTTAGGTATGCCACTTGTGTGCATGCTGGCTTTTATCATCAGGGAGTATTGAATTTTGAAAAATGTTCTTCATGTATTTAATAATATGATCATGTGGTTCATGTCTTTCTGTGATTTGGTCATTTAGGAATTTATATGGTCAATTATATTTTTTGATTTTGTATATTGAACCATTCCTACATAGCTGGGGAAAAAGGCTAGTTCAACATGGTAAATTATCTTGGAAAATTCTGAGATTCAGTTTGGAATTATTTAATGAGAATTTCTGTATCAGTGATTATAAGGAAATTGCCTAGTGATTTAGGTACCAGTGTAATTTAGTACTCATAAAATAAATTAGGAAATAATCCTTTGTTTCTATATCTGGATAATTTGATGATGGTGAGCATTAACTCTTACCTGAATAGCAGATAGAGTTCTGTGCCAAAACTGTTTTGCTCAAAGTTTTTTGTTCTTTCATTTCTTGTTTGTTTGTTGGGAGACTTTTAGAGAATGCTATTTTCCTAGGGTTTATCAATCTGTCGAAATACATATCCGATCTTGATTTCAATTTTCTAAGTGGATACTATTGTTCCTGATTTGTTTTTTCTTGGTGCCCTGAAGGCGTAAGTCACAAACAATGCCACACCAATTCGGGGTTATGATTATTAGGGTGGTATTTATTTAAAGGGGAAAAAACTTACAGATCACTGTCCCAGGCAACAGCCCTCTACGCAACCAGGAAAGGAGTCTAGTTGCCGGCGGAGCAGGAAGTGAAGAGAGCGAGGAGAGGGAAGTGGCCGCTTTTTTAAAGGGAGAGAAACCACGCCCCAGTGGGCTGGTACCTCAGTGGTGATAGGCTGGAGGAGTGGGAGGACCTCCCGCAACACCTCCCCCTTTTGTTTAAATAAGAGAGTTCTAAACCTACTATGAAATTATACACAATAAGTACAAATATCCTATTCTAACTAGCTTAGGTCTTGTATAATAAATAACTTGGCCAAGTCATGAGCGAAAGTAACTACATTTATATAGTCTTCAACCCCATCAAAGATCTGAAAAGGGAAATAATGTTACCTGGGTAATTAGGAAGTTCAGTAAAACAACTTCCAAAACATGCAACAAATCACAGAGACAACTGGCTACCTGGGCAATCACCCAAAATCACGTTAGCAGCGTTGAAGCCACCAACTTTGGCTAAGGCCTAACATAACTGACATACCATTTTCAAAGGCAAGCAACTTTTCAAAACTATCTTACCCTGTCTTGGCAGGATATGACAGCCCTGTTTTATCCACTGATGCATGCTCTGTATCTTTGTCAGTCGTTGAGGTATGGGCATTTCTTTGCCCAAAGGCCAGTTCTGCCAAAAAGAAGGCTCCAGGTGGAGTGTCTTTGGTGCTCAACATTCTCTCGGGAATAGAGTGGTGTTGCCAGGAGCAATTGTGTCTCACTACCACAAAACTCTGAGTTAGATTAAAGGCCATTTTCTACAGCTCTTTGAAGAAGTTGAAGATTATCTATCTATACTGAGTATAATCTCTATATATCTAAAGAACCTGATTAGTCTTATTATAAATGACAAACTTAGCTGACTATGAGTCTATATAATTCTCAATATCTATCTAACTTAAAGACTAAGACAATAAACGACTGTGAAACAAATGAGGACAATGACCTCCAAACATAAACAATGTACAAATATACATTGCAGTAGGTAAATATATATCAATACACAATCATTATATAAGTATCTTAATCAGAGGTAGAAATGTACACTGCAATATGGTAAATATATATATATATATATATATATATATCAATACAATATATGTCAATACATAAAAAATGTTTTAAACAGAGGTAGAAGCATGCGTACAATAGTCAATATAATTTAACTTTGTATCAATATACAAGAATCTATACCAATGTATTTGTCTAAAAACAGTAACTCACAATTACAAATCTATTATCCCATCATCCCTTTTTTTTTTCCCAAAATGATCCCTGAGCGTATAAAATTCCTTCCCCAACCCTCAATCGCATACTAATTATAATCAACCCCTAAATGATGTCCCTAAACCCAAGGGCAAACTTTACTGGGAGAGGGGACGTCGTCCTCTAGAATTACTTCCAGCTGTCATGGGGGCGACGTTCTTTCTGGGGGATCCTGTGAAAGTAAAATGATGGTTAAATTTCAAGATCAATGTCTTTTAAAATTGCCAATAGTTTCTGAGTATTTTGTGCAGGTCTGGCCAAAATGTTGTATAAGATGTGCACCATTTCAGCTAACCAAGTTGGAACTGTCTTGTGCAGCTGGTACCAAAAGCAGGTCTTGTAGTAGCGCTATCAGTATCATGACGTCATATCAACCAGGTGGAGTTGTTGTTATGGGGCCCCATCTTCTTCCTGGAAACTTCAAATGTCACTTCAGGAAAAACTCATTGTTCATTATGAAAAACTTAAACATTAATCATATAGACATATATAGACATATATATATTCAATGAAAGACATGATAGATATATTCAATGAAAAGTATGATAGATATGAAGAAAAGCAAAGATGTTTTCTAAACTCATATTTCTTTCTGTCCCATATCATGGCTCTTGACATGAGACAGAAACTCCAGAAACTCTGGGTTTTTCTCTTACTAACAGGCTTGGAATTGGAGAGGGACTGAGCCAGAGTCCAACTTCAAAACCAGCTTTATAAATTTAGAAATATGGTTTAATATTACTTACACAACCCATTCAGTTGTCTTGATATTTCCTATTGGGCAGGTATTTTTCCATCTGTCAGTATCCAAACATCCAGGGTCCCTTGAATTTCTCAAAGATGAGTGTTTTCCTGTGGAGATAAGAACAGAACCCTGCCCCCATTCTATATGTTTTTCTTACCACCTGTATGAATATCATCGTTGTGGATGAGTTGTCATTTCTCCTTTCCAAGAGGTTTCTCCTCTTCAAATCGAAACTTTATTAATTTTGATGGTATCCACAATTTTTCTTCTCCTGTGGAAACAAGAGCAAAACCCCTTCCCCAACGTAGCACATCTCCTGGCTTCCACTGAGAGGTCAGCACATCTTTGAAATAAATCGGTTGATTTAGTTCAGCAGACTTTTCCATTATCCAATGTCTTTCTGCTGCTGTCGTTCCTTTCTCATTAGCGTTAAGAAAATTCAAGGTTAATAAAGCATTATGTAATCTATTTCAGGGGGTATTTTCGGTCCCTTTCTGTTTGTTCAGCATATCCTTTATAGTACGATTTGATCTTTCTATAACTGCCTGACCTGTAGGATTATTTGGTATACCTGTAATGTGTTTTATATTATAATAATCAAAAAAGCATTTCATTTTCTTAGATACATATGCTGGACCATTATCTGTCTTTATTTGTGCAGGTATACCCATGATGGCCATAACTTCCAATAAATGTGTGATTACTGAATCAGCCTTTTCTGAGCTCAGGGCAGTAGCCCATTGAAAACCTGAATACGTGTCTATGGTGTGGTGTACATATTTTAATTTACCAAATTCCATAAAGTGGAACACATCCATCTGCCAAATTTCATTTCTCTTAGTACCCTTTGGGTTACTCCCTGCAGGCAACGGTGTTTGATTATAGAAAGAACAAGTAGGACATCTCTTTATAATGTCCTTAGCTTGTTGCCAAGTAATGGAAAATTCTTTCTTTAGGCCTTTACTATTGACATGATGCTTCTTATGAAATTCTGAGGCCTGCAACACACTTCCAATCAATAACTGATCAATCTCAGCGTTGCCTTGGGCTAGAGGACCAGGCAGACCTGTATGGGACCGGATGTGTGTTATGTACATCGGACAAAGCCTGTTCCTGATTATGTCTTGTACCTGGATAAACAATGAAGTCAACTCTGTGTCATCTGGTATGAATTCAGCGGTTTCAATATGCAAGATAACTCTTTCTGCATATTGTGAATCTGTAACTATATTACGAGGTTCTTTAAAATCCCTTAGCACCATAAGAATGGCATATAATTCTGCCTTCTGGACAGAATTATAAGGGCTTTGTTCCATCTTACTCAATTCATCTGACTTGTAACCCGCTTTCCCTGATTTATTTGCATCAGTATAGAACGTACGCGCTCCAGTTATTGGAGCATCACGTACAATTCTAGGAAGAATCCAAGAAGTTCTTTTTATGAGATTAAGTCTATCACTTTTGGGATAGTTGCTATTAATTTCTCCCAAAAAGTTAGCACAAGCTCTTTGCCACGGTTCATTGTCTTCCCATAACTTTTTTATTTCTTCAGTAGTAAAAGGCACTATAATTTCTGCTGGGTCTATACCTGCTAGTTGACGAAGTCTCAGCTTACCTTTTATAATTAATTCAGAGACTTTTTCCACATAAGTTTTTAATTTTTTACTTGGTTTATTAGGTATAAATATCCACTCTAAAATAATATCTTCCCTCTGCATTAGAATCCCTGTAGGAGAAATTCTGGAAGGCAATATGACTAGGATGCAGCTAAGATTTGGGTTCACCCTATCCACATGTGCCTCCTGTAATTTTTCCTCAATCATTGTCAGTTCCTTTTCTGCTTCAGCTGTCAGTTCTCTTGGACTCTTCAAATCTTTATCACCATCTAAGGTTTTGTTTAAATGAACTATTAGATCAGGTGTTATCCCAACAGCTGGTCGTAGACTGGAAATGTCTCCTAACAATCTTTGGAAGTCATTAAGAGTCTTTAACCGGTCTCTCCTAATTTGTGCCTTTTGCGTTTTAATTTTCTCTAACCCTATTCTGTAACCTAGGTAATTAATAGAATTTCCTCTTTGAATCTTTTCAGGGGCAATTTGTAATCCCTACCTAGGCAAGACTTTCTTTACTTCTTCAAACATCCTTTCTAAAGTATCTTTATTTGAATCAGATAACAAGATGTCATCCATGTAATGTTAAATGATGGACTTGGGGAATTGTTTACGAATTATTTCCGATGGCTTACTTACAAAATATTGGCACAGTGTAGGACTATTGAGCATACCCTGTGGGAGGACAGTCCATTGATATCTCCTATTAGGCTGAGAATTATTATAAGTAGGCACTGTGAAGGCAAATTTTTCTCTATCCTTTTCTTGTAACGGTATAGTGAAAAAACAATCTTTCAAATCAATAACTATAAGAGGCCATCCTTTTGGTAACAGAGAAGGCAAAGGAATTCCAGATTGTAGTGGGCCCATAGGTTGAATTACTTTGTTGACAGCTCTTAGATCTGTCACCATTCTCCATTTACCAGATTTCTTTTTTACAACAAACACAGGAGAATTCCAAGGGCTGGTTGATTCTTCAATATGGTGAGCATCTAGTTGCTCTTGCACCAGCTGTTCCAATGCCTGTAGTTTATCTTCAGCTAGAGGCCATTGTTTGGTCCATATTGGCTTCTCAGTTAGCCATTTTAAAGGTAGGGCTGTTGGTACCTCTAAAGGTTTGGTATTTGCTGTATGTTCTTGTGCAGCCTGAATGGCTGGTGACCTTTTTCCATAATACCTCATCATATCCTTCCCAGAATTATGAGTTCCTGGAAATACAGGAATGTTAATCTGGGTATCCCATTGCTGTAGCAGGTCACGGCCCCATAAATTTATGGCAATATTGGCTATATATGGCCTTAGTCTTCCTATTTGCCCTTCGGGCCCTATGCATTCAACCCATCTTGTGCTTTGTTTTACACGAGATAGGGTTCCAATTCCCAGGAACTGAACATCTACCTCTTGAAGAGGCCAATTCGGATGCCAAGATTCTGGGGTAATGATACTTACATCCGCACCTGTGTCTAATAAGCCTTCAATAAAAGTGCCATTTATACAGACTCTTAGCTTTGGTCTTTGATCATTAATAGAAGTCTGCCAAAATATACGTTTACTCTGTCCTATTGGGTTTTTTGACTCATCCTCCACACGAATTCTTCATTTAGACCAGTATTACTTTTTACAGCAGAAATTGGAGCTTTTAATTTTCTTGGTGAGGCACGTTCTCCACTGTGACTGGGAATGACTGGGCCACTGTTGGCTTGGGGGCCTGCGAGAGGCCCCCCAAGGAGTTTCCCGATGATATCGGATTGCCCCGTCTGTCTGTTGTTGACCTACATTCGTTGGACCAATGCCTGCCTTTACCGCATCTCCTACATATACCTGAAGGTCGAGGTCTCCTATTTTTGTCATTCCCAGAAGAGATATTATTCCTAGAAATTCTTTGCCTGCAATCCCTTTGCAAATGTCCTAATTTACCACAATTAAAACACCTGGCAGTTTGACGTCTCCTCATTGCTTTGGAAATCACTTCTCCTACCCAAGATTTGTCATTATAGCTAAATGTCTCAACATTCATCGTATGCTGAATCCATTCATCCATAGGTGCTGATCTAGACTTTAAAGGCCCAATTATCTTTTTGCATTCTATGTTTGCATTCTCAAAAGCTAGAGATTCAAGAAGTATTCGTCTTGCTTCTGGGTCTGTTACCCCTATGTCCAGAGCCTTAATTAATCTTTGCAAAAAGTCAATAAAGGGTTCTCTCTGTCACTGCCTAATTCTGGTATATGATTCAACCCTTTTTTCTGGATCTTGTATCCTATTCCAAGCATTTAAAGCTGCTTGGTGACATAGACACAGTACTTCATCGTCATAAAGAGCTTGGACCTGTGGATCAGCATATTCTCCTGCACCAAGAATTTGATCTTGGGAAACCTCAATACCTTTTGCTCTTCCTTGCTGTTCCATATGTTTGGATTCTTCTCTGAAATAAATTCCAAGCATCAAGGAAGATCCATTATCTAAAACTGCAGACACTAACTGATGGAAATCATGGGGGGTAGCTCTAGCATTAGAAGCCCAAGTCCTTATCATTTCCTTTACATATGCATTGTGCAAGCCAAAATTAACAACAGCTTGCTTAATTTCTTTCAGATCATTCATTGCTATTGGTGTCCATCTAGCTTCTCTGACTCCCTTTGAGCCTTTAGAAGTTGATGCTTTGTCAGAATTAAGTATAGGGTATGTCGCTAGAACCCTGGGTAAGCCAGTTCTAATAGCTGGTGGAGGCATTGTATCCTGTCCTTGTGCCTCCTTACTCTGTTCACCAGCTGCAATAATTTCACCAATCTTTTCAAATCTTTTTATCATTGTCTCTCTTAAATCCTGAATCTCCTGACCTGTATATATTTCCAGTGATTTCACTGAGGTATCAAATTTTTGGTCCCCATTCTGCACCTGTGATTCCAAAGCTTTAATTTTTTCCTTCAAAGATACCATGTCCTCCTTAAACTTTTCTTGTATATCATGTAGATTCCCATCTTGGAGGTACATTCTGTCTGTTACCTTATCAAAACTTTGCGATGAAGTCTGAAGGTCAAATTCAACAGCCTGAACCCTTTCAGGTAACTTTCTAATACCCTTGGATATGGAATCAATTTTGTCTGTCATAGTATCCACTTGTTCAGATAACCTCTGATTTTCAATAATTTTAATCCTGTCAATTAGTTGTTCATTATTAGTTCGTAAAGATTCTATCATTCTTAGGAGTGCCATATTCTTCTGTTCATTATTAGTTTGTAAAGATTCTATCGTTTTTAGGAGTGCCATATTCTTCTGCTCATTATTAGTACGTAAAGATTCAATCGTTCTTAGGAGTGCCATATTCTTCCTTAATGATAGAATATGGAAAAGAAAACTGAAGCCTAGTAACAAGCAAATTAAGGTATCCCCATAATCATATAAACCTTGTATGATGTAATTCATTGTATTAGTAAATATAAATTTACTAATCCATTGTATTAGTGAAAACAAAGCAGTAAAATTTGCGTTAGAAACGAAAATTGCAATATTACCTATTATCCAGCAGGTGGCGCTGTTGCAGAGTCGCGGTGAAAACATGGTCCTGTTTCAGTGCCTTAGTAGATGTTAAAAACTGGAAAATGCAAGTTTCTCAACAAAGTAAATGTAATTAAATCAATTCCAGAGATGGAACCAGAAACCCAGAATCCAGGGGTAGAGAAGAGCAATCTGGAAGCCGCTTATGCCTCCACGTGACAGAGTCATCCTGAGGGGTTGCAGCTTTCAGCAACCGCGTGTTCTGGTTCGCGCCACTTAAGAGCTGTGCTAACAAGGGAGATTTAAAAATGACTCAGAAAAGAGCAAACCAGGCGGCCAGGGACTACGTGGGCCTGTGGAGTTTAAATCCACGTGGGGAGGCCAAGGCTACCGCTGGAAGGCACAGGCAGCAGCTGAGGAAGGGAGGGCTCCCGCCTAGCCGAACTCGCGGCTGCCTAGCCGAACTCGCGGCTGCCAAGTCGAACTTGTGGCCGCCAAGCCGAACTCGCGGCTGCGAGCGGGGAAAGGAGAGGTTCTGAAACCAAACGTTGGGTGCCAAAATGAAGGCGTAAGTCACAAACAATGCCACACCAATTCGGGGTTATGATTATTAGGGTGGTATTTATTTAAAGGGGAAAAAACTTACAGATCACTGTCCCAGGCAACAGCCCTCTACGCAACCAGGAAAGGAGTCTAGTCGCCTGCGGAGCAGGAAGTGAAGAGAGCGAGGAGAGGGAAGTGGCCACTTTTTTAAAGGGAGAGAAACCACGCCCCAGTGGGCTGGTACCTCAGCGGTGATAGGCTGGAGGAGTGGGAGGACCTCCCGCAACAGTGCCCTTCACATTTGTTGAGTAGATAGTGTCCCTACTTATTTCTTTTGATTAGCTTTTTGTTGAAGTCTATTTTCTTAGGCATAATAGCAGATACACCAACTTACTTTTTAGGTCCATTTCCATGGGATTTCTATTTCCAATGCTTTACTGTGATGTAATCTCTACCCATTTTGTTAGGTTCAATTTCTGCTTTCAGCAGAATAATGGAACCTATTTTCACATCCAATCTGTTAGTATGTGATTTTCCTTGTGGAATTGAGAACACTGCTAAAGAGAGCTATCAATGACCAATAGTAATAGACTTCTAATATTTTGTTGTCATTGTTTTGGTGGTGGTGGTGTTTGTGTTTGTGTGTGTGTGTGTGTGTGTGTGTTTCCCTACTTTACTGTTCTGAGATTATTTGTTCCATTCACTATTCAATATTTAGTGAATATCCTTAGATTGAAGTTTTTTCTGCAAGACCTTTCTGTCAGACCAGATTTGTACATACATATTGCCTAGATTTGGCCTTTTCTTGAAATGCCTTAATATTTAAATCTATGATAATGGAAATTTTGGTGGGGTATACTAGTCTGGGTCTGCATTTGTGATCTCGTCTGCTGCACATTTGTGTAGGCTCTTTTCACTTTAAAGTGTCTTCACCCCTGAGATTCTCAGGCTTCTCCATGATAGTTTTACAGTTTCCACTGAGATTCCAAAAGCCAGACCTTGAGATACCAGGGCTCTCAGAGCAAGTCAGAGAAAAAGCCTGTGGTAGTCAAGGAACTCTAGGAATGGCACAGCCTGCATTTCTGGCCACCGAACGCCCTCTGTTCAGACTCTGCCTAATGATCTGGAGGAATCTGACACCTGCATCTGGTCTATCGTCTCTGCATTTGGAATGTAATTGACTTGTTCTGTTAAGACACATAAGAGAACTTGGCCATGCCCAGTCCCTTCAGTATCCAGAATGTGTGTGGCATATTATCAGATTCCATGGTGGAATTACCAATAAGGTAAAAATTCATCATGTACACAGAACCACATGACAACACTAAAACAAGGTCCTAAACCATGACTGTCCATAATGATGCGGAAACTCTAAATGTTCTGCCCCATACTGTTTAGCCTCCATATTTCTGCTTCTGGCTCACTCTTCTTGTTAAGAGAATTGTGACAACCAGAATTTGTTATCTGTGCTTAAACTCAACCCAGAAAGGCCCCATGGTACACTGCATTCCCTAACACCCAATGTAATCATCAGTCTGCCAATACAGACTTTCTATTTTCTTAAATGCATGTCCCATCAGTCTTCTCTGGGGCCTAACCTATATTTCTGCAGATTCAATTGAGATTCCAGAGATCAGTAATGGATAGAGTGGGGACTCAGAGACCCTTGGTATGTAGATGGGTATGGAGTACAAGGAGATCATAGGATATGCTCATCCTGAGTTGTAGGAATGCAAACCTCCATTGAAAAATTGCTGTATTAAACCTCAATCTGAATCTTCACAACAAAAAGATAACAGACTAGAAAGTCATTTCTTCTCTAAGTTCTAGAGGAAAGTCTTGTTAAAGGCCCTTTCTGTATGGACACACAAAGGAGGTGTGCCATTGGGCTACTATCCATGGTTTAAATTTGTGCGAGACTTCATTGGATCCCCCCATCTGTTCAGCTGTTTGAATATGTGCTAGACAGCCCTGTGTTCTTTAGTGTGTGTGCTTTTGTGTTTCACTGTGGCTTTGTGTTTCATTGTTTTCCTTGAATGAATAGTGGCTTCCCCAAGTAGGAGTACACCCACCTCCAAGTTTAAGACAATTGCCACTTCCTGATGGAAATCTAACTTCTTTTTGGTCTGTCAGGTCACCCTGTGAAGTCCCCACCTATGGAAGAAAGAAAGTCTCCCCCTGTGCCTCTCCATTAATGTGAAACTTCATGAGTAAAGCCCAAGCTTGCTTCCCAGGTGGTCTCAGTTCCTCCATGACAAGTCACACCTGCCCACGAGGAGCATGGCCATCAGAGCACTGGATTCACAATCTAGAGCACCTTTCTTGGAAACACTGGGTATTGAACAGATCGCCTAAAACCATTCAAAGGACAGATTTGAGGAAGGGTTATCTACCACCCTGACCCTGAACATACCTATTGAAGAGTTAGTTATCCATGCTACTAATTACCAATCTGCACAAAGTCTACCTACCAGAGGAATCAAAAATCAAATGATTAAAAACAATTGATAAATTTATACCATATACACTGATGATTAGTGTTGGAAGAGCACATACAGGAGAAAACTCTGCCCCAACCTTTATTAGATTTTCTTCCCACCTGTGTGATTGTCACCTCTATGGATGAGGTGTCATTTCTCTTTCTCAAGAAGTTTTCCTTTTCCAAACTGAATCTTTATTAGTTTTGACGGTATCCATGCATTTCTCCTCCTGTGGAAACAAGAGCAAAACCCCTTCCCCAACATTGCCCATCTCATCATATTCATTTTGAGGTCAATACATCCATAAAATACTGGCAGGGTTGGGATTTGATTCCTGGGAATTTCTCTAGAGCCAGGTTTTTGCTAACCCTATAATGGCTCCCTCAATAAAGATGTCTCTCTCCTTGCTCTCATCTCTGTCTTTCCTCCATCTCAACCATACCATTCCCTAAAATTTTCCTCTCTCCTCCCCTTCTTCCCTCCTCTTCCTATCTTAAACTCCCCTCTTCCGGCATCACAATGCTCCCAATCCTGACAGTCATCCTGTCCTTTTTCAATTTCCAGAATGGAAACTACGCCCAGAAACTGATTGCATAATTGTTTATTCACATTGAATTTTCTTAATGCTAATGGGAAAGGAACAACAGCATCAGAGAGACATTGGATAATAGAAAAAAAAACTTTTGAATTAAACCAGCCAGTGTATTTCAAGGATGTGTTGACATCACAATGAAAATGAGGAGATGTGCAATGTTGGGAAGGCTGGTGACCTTTGTTTATAATATCCTTCCCAAAAACATTATGTTTGGAAACTGCAAGAATGGTAAACTGGGTATTCCATTGCTGCAATAGGTCATAACCCCATAAATTCACTGCAATATTAGCTACATATGGACTCAGCCTTCCTTTCTCTACCTCTGGCCCTATATATTCAACCCACGCCATGCTTTGGTTCACTTTAAAAAGAGTTTCAATTCCTAGAAATTTAGCATCTGCGTCTTGAAGAGGCCAATCTGAATGCCATGATTCTGGAATAATGATACTCATGTCTGCACCCATGTCTAACAATCCCTCAATTAAAATGCTATTTATATGCACTCTTAGCTTTGGTTTTTGATCATATATAGAAGTTTGACAAAATATAAGTTTCCCAGGCATTG
Source organism: Microtus oregoni (assembly GCF_018167655.1). Taxonomy (NCBI): domain Eukaryota; kingdom Metazoa; phylum Chordata; class Mammalia; order Rodentia; family Cricetidae; genus Microtus; species Microtus oregoni. The sequence goes on along the minus strand of NW_024543830.1, from coordinate 1,144,189 downwards.
GGATTGCTGGACTAGATGTCCAAACATCAGGGAGGAGTTGCTCCAGACACCACTCACACAGCCCCAATTGATGAAAAAGCAAGAGGATTTTTATTCTGTCATGACAGAGCCCTTCAGGTTCGGGATATGAAGGACATCTGATAGCTGTTACAGTCCATCTCTTAAAGCAAAAAGCCAAGGCACAAGGGGAAAACCTCTGGGTTGTTTTCCAACTCACTGGATTGGCTTATTCAAAGGGTTACTATCAGTTATTGGTCTATTCCAGGGCAGGAGAATAGCTGCATGGTCAGGTGATAAGGGAGAACATCTGTGGTTCATCCTGACCTTGTTCTAGTGACTAAATCAATACATCAGGAACTGAGTCAATATCTGTGGGATGTCTTTGCCTCAATTCCAAGAATGGAGTTATGTTTGAAGATTATTCACAACGACACAGGAACATAAACAGTCTAGCATGTGTGGCGGGTGGGCATCTGTACCATTTCCAAGAGAGAGTGAGTGTAAGGTTTTAGAATAATGTCTTAGGGTTGAGTGGGCTTACAAATGCATTTAGAGTCTTTCATTCCCTCCTCTTGTTTTGTCAAATCCCAATCTTGGGATTTTCTGAGGTCTCTCTTGAGAGCCTGATATTGGTGGGTCAGTACTAAAACTTGGGTAATACTGAGTCGTTCACAAATGAATGTCAGGACTTAGGATTTTTTGTAGTCCTGGGACTGGGAAGAATATAGCTGGGTTTTTTAGGGAGGGATCTGGGAAATGGCAGGACCTTAGGTCTTGGTGTGGTGCTTTGGGCCCTTGCAGAGAGGGGCCTAGTTCAGCCCCCCACCACCTTGTCGAGTTTGCTAACAAACACACACACACACACAGACAAATATATCAGTCACAATATCTACATGCAGGATAAGAGTCCCAGAGAGTTCATTTGGTATTTTTTAAGAGTCCTTTGTTTAGCTTTGGGTGTGTTGAAGCTTTCACCTGGAGGGTCCTGAGTCATTCTATGGAGGTGCCGGCATCATATGAGATGCAGGATCCAGGTTGCAATGTCGTCTACTTTGAGAGCGGTGGTTGTCATTAGGAGGATAGTGTAGGTTCCCTTCCAGGAAGGTTTAAGGCTCTGGGACTGATGTCTCTGGACACATATGGAATCACCAACAGATGTGAAATCTCTGGGTGTCTGGGCTGGTAAGCAGCAGCCAGAGGCTTCCACACCTGGGCTTGAATGATCAGGAGGGCCTTTAGGTGGGCAGAAAACAGTCTGAGAAGAACAGCATCAGGATTATATACCTCATCGGCCTTAGTGAATGGTGGCAGCCCTCACATAGGATCTCATAAGGAGTGAGTTTAAATCACCCCGGGGTGTTTTAAACCCAGAACAGGACAGACTGAGGGAGGGAGGGAGGTCCACTCATTTTTGCCGATCTCTAGGGCCAATTTTGCCAGAATAATTTTTTTTTTAGAATTTTATTTATCCTATCTATCTGATGTGAGCTTTGGGGTTGGCAAGCACAATTTAATCATTAATTGATCCCCAGTGTCTTGGCCATGCTCTGCCTTACCTAGACAAGAAAGGCAGGTCTATTATCAGACAAGATTACCTTGGGTATCCCAAACCTCGGGAAGATTTCTTTTATGATCTTCTTAGCAATTACTTGTCTCAGTCCTGGTCAATGTATGGTGGCTATCTTCTTTGGCAAATGTGTGGCCTCCTGGAGGCTCAATATTTCTGCAGATGTCAACAATCCTCTTTGTCTGTATATTCTTCCATGTGTATGGGTGGTGGCAAAAGCATACCTGCTGTCAGTGTAGACGTATTCTCTTCCATGCATAGAGCTTGTATCAAAGCCATAAGTTCAGCTTTCTGGGTGGGCCGACCTCCCTTCAGTGAGGCTACTTGCCTGATCACGTGCTTCCTGTCTACCAATGCTGCACCCGGCTTCCATTTACCTTCAGTCTTGTATACCTGCTTGGCTCAGACCCCCAGCATTGTGCCCTAGGCAAGCTTCACTATCATTTCTGGCTCTGGATGGCACAGCTCAGCCTGCTGTTCTGCCAGCTGCCTCTCCTTTCTGCAAATGCTAGTAGGATCCATAGTCCATCGATGTGAGCAGGGCACAGGAGCAGCACCATAGTGCAGGAGGGTACCTGTGGTAGCATTGTGAGTGCTCTGTCGCAGTCTGACATTGGTGAGGGGAGTGAGACTGCAGGGTGAGCAGCCAGGGCTCATGCGGGCTTTAGAGCAAGTACAGGACCAAAGTAGTTGCTAGGAGGTGAGGATTTCCCCAGTGGTGATGGCAGGGAGAGGTGGTCATTCTGGCGAGGAGGGCATGGTGGAGGCAGAGGTAGACAAGCAGCCTGCATCTCCTGCAGAACTGAGAACAGCAGGGAAAGCAAAAGTCCCTCGTTTGGTCAACAAAAGGCTTTGATCATACATTCAGGGGTGACCAGGGAGGAATGAATCATTTATTTGTCCTTTTTCCAAATTTATAGTTCATAAGGTGTCCAGTTTGTATTCTTTAACTTTTTTAATGGTTATTTTAGCACAGAGTACTCAGTTCATGTGTCCCTTATAAAATCGATAGAGGTATCTAATGTCCTTTTTCTTGCCATAAGCACATTGTCCTTTGTCCAAGGGGTACCTCTCTCCATCTTCATTTGTCTTTGATCTTCTATTGCCTAGGCTGCTTGTCTGTCTGAGTCCGGTTTTTTTTTTCTAGTCAAATTTCTTTCTTGTCTATAATCCCTCCAGTTTTCACTTTCCTCTGCCTCCCCCTTTCTCTTTCTTTCGCTTCCCGCCTCTCTCTCTTTTGCTACACTTTCTCTGTCTCCCCAAATTCTGCAAGGTATAATCTTGCAACCTATCTACCTGCTGTAACTTTTTTCTTATATCTTATGCTGACTCTCCTATGAAGGCCATGGATATCACAGCCTGCTGACCTTCAGAGTTTGGGTAAAATGCCTGTAAACCTCAAAAAAAAAAAATTTAAGGGACAAGGGTTTTAACTGGCCCCTGCAGAACTCCTTTTACCTTGGCCAAATTAGTGGGGTGTCTTGAAAGGTGGTCTTTATCAAAATTTAAAAAACAGAAAGCCTTTATTATTAGTAGCCCTATAATATATCATTACCATCATTGTTATTATTAATTTGTATTATGATCTCACTAGGTTGTTTTGGCCATCCTGCAATTCCTGATGTAGGCCAGATTGTTCCCCACGTCCTACACTCTGGGGGGGCTGTGATAGGAGACACCTGACCTCCATGCCTTCATACAACAAAGCATGAGTAACATTGACCTCAGAATCACAGTGAAAAGTGCTCTGTGTCCTGCTGGACCCAGTTCTCTGATGGACAGCCGGAGGAGACTAAAGAAAGGAAGAAATGAGGGAAGACCAAAAAAGGGTAAGACTGTGAAATTGTACCTCAGTAGTAGGGAACTTGCCTAGCATGTTGGAAGTCCCTGATTCTATGTCCTGCAAGACACACAGATGCAGCTGCCCACAGATGACTGCATGAATATGAGCAATACAACAGAGAGAAGAATGCTGCCTGCAGATCAAGCAGAGGATCTCAGAGGCCCAGTGAATAGTTGGATTTATACATTTGTTACTATATGTTTTATGGATCAAAAGTCAGGATTGGTGGTACTTCTCACCTGGGAGGATGAGGCAAAAGGTATGTAGGTTCAAGGCTAGCCATGTCATGCAGCAAGGTCTTACAACAAAAACTAACCAATAAGGCAAATACATATACATATAGGAAACACAGAGACCATGAGAAAGATCTTTCTCCATTTTGTGCAGATGTTAAAGAAAAAAATCAAGCAAAATTCCATGGTGGAGATAACTGTCTTGAAGTCTCCCTGTTTTCTTCCATCTCTTCTTACTTTGGTGCAAATTCAGGGTACAGCCCAGGCAAGAGGACTCCTGATTCCAGCCCTTCAGGCTATGAAGTGCTAAGGTCCATAGGGTGTACCAAATACATTCCATTTATTTAAAAATATTTTTCAGTATCTCTTCTTCCTGTTCTTGCCAACCATCTTATTATTGCCTCTCTTATGATTTAAGAAGCGAAGTGTTTAATCCCAGTACTCAGAGGACAGAAGTAGGCATATCTCTATGTTTATGAGTCAGACTGCTCTATAGTGTGAGTTCCAAGCCTGTATAAGGACACTCCATTTCAGAAACAGAGATCGTGAACCTAGATCAAGCTTAAAGTTGTTTTTTTCATGTCTGGTGTTTAACCATAAAACTAAAGATATTCTTGAGACTGGCTTAGGAGGATTGCTTATATACTGGAAGTTCATTGTAAATAATAGTTCAATGTTCCATCTAGGAATGTGTCACAACTGTTTTCTCTATATGTAATAAATGTGCTATTCTAAATGGCCCCCCTTGACTTGTGCCTGCATTTTAAAACTTAAGCAGCAGAAATGCTGGAAGTTTGATTGGTGTGTCCATGCATATCAAATGACATCTTGTCCCCTAAACTAAAATAAACTCAATAATGCACCAAATCCAAGGTAGTGCCCTTAAATATTACCCCTTCCACAAGGGACAGATTCTGAGGCTGGAAACAGTGGTGTCCTCCTGTAAATTATATTCAGGAGGCACAGGCAATCTTCAGAGGCAGCCTGGAATACATGGGGATTTTAAGCAGGCCCTGGAAAACTATTTCATTTGAGTTGAGACTGATCTTCTTAAATTGCTTAATCTCTAAAAGCCAAATAAACAAAACTTAAGTGAAAGAAAAAAACAAAGCATAATATCAGCACAACTTTCAAAACAACAGTTGAGCAGAGACATTGTCATTAATGAGAATATATATGTAATGAATAAGACAAAGTTGTTAATAAGAGGAAGTGGCCTGATCTTAATTGTATCAACCATCCCCATTATCCAGATTAAGGGTGTGCGCCTTTATTCTTCAAACCAGACACTTTTGGCATATTGACCTACCTGCTAGTCAAAGAAAAGTTAAAGTACATCCTCCTCCAATTATTTCAGAAAGTAGACACAAAGGATCATTAATAAATTCATTTTTTAGTCCAAAATTACCATAATAGCTAAATCACAGACCAAAATATTATGAACACTGATGCAAAAATACTCGTTATATAATTAAAATTGGAATGCCATAATATTCTATGATTTCTACCATGAGGAACTATGCTTTGTCCCAGATATGTAGGGATGGTTCAATGTACAAAATTCAAAAAATCTAATTGACCATATGTGGATGGTTGCCTTTACTCTCCTTCAGTAGAAATACACAACCCGTCTTGGCTATTTACTTAAGAAATGTGAAATGTGTTTTAATTCCTGGTGCATCTACAGTTTTGGTCATCTGCCTGGAGAAGGCTGTTGCAGTCTCCCATCATCTTTAATCTTTGGACAATGCGGCACCAAGATACCCTAAAGGATTTCCTGCCCAACAACCATAATCTTTCTTGCCTTTATTGTGGAAACTATATCCAAATTTCTGACGGTGATCATGATCCATCAGCCCTCCTAACAGGCTGTTGTATTTCCTTCTCAGCCTGTTGTATTAAGGACATCAGAAGCTCAAAATGGCTTTGGAGAAGTCTGAGATTACACTCAGGGGAATATTTGTTGTGGCTCCAAAGAGAGGCAAGGCCCAAACACCAACATTTACCCTGGAACCAAAATTTTAAGACCAGAAGAAACTAAGGTCATGGGAATGGGAAGAAACGTTTTCCCCCAGGAGTCGCTAGGGGTGATAGTGAGAGGAGCTATTCCCTATACTACCTCTTAATGTCTGAAACAATGGACATGAGCTAAGGAAAAAGCTGCCTCGTGCAGAATACTGACCCAGCACTAGAGGCTGATGGTACTTCTTTAATTTTTCCTTCTATCTTAAAATGTCCAGTCTATCTTTCTGTCCACACAGCTGTTTTTGGAAGTTGGTGAACACGGGAATATCAACTGAACATATCATAATGACATACAATAAACATAGGCACAAACTCTTATATAAAGGGTGGGGGTCTTATATAAAGGGTGGGGAGTTGACAAGAAGAAGAAAAGGTTCCCAAGATCAGACAAACAGGTCAGAGACTCCCCACAGTGCCTCTCTTTAGGAGTCCCACAAAAACCCCCGAACTAAACAACCACAGTGTGCATACAGAGGACATAGTGCTGACCCATGCATCCGTGTGTTTGCCTCTTCAGTCCCTGTGAACCCTTATTATCCCCATCTGATTCTGTGAAACTTTTACTGCCATCAGCCGCTGGAGAAAGGCTAACTGATGACAGCTGGGCTAGGCACCAGTCTCTGAGTACAGCAATTTCTTAGGTATCGTTTATTAACATTTGTGTGTGTGCGACTGTGAGGACCCTGCACAAACTTCCGCAGCTGAGCAGGACTGGATTCCTTCTAACAGAAACACCACCGGAATCTACAAAGTGATTCTACAGTTTTTATTCCTTTTCTATTGTATTGTATTGTATTGGAGTAAAATTTTGTCTATGTAACTGAACAAGGGTCCTCTGCAAGAGGAACAATTGCTTTTGCCCACTGAGTCACCTCTCCAGTCCCCACAAACTGAGTTTGGAGGAAAAATGTCCTCATTCTCTTCCCCTTGTCTCATGAGAAAACATTCACGTTTGTTTTCTCCTTTGCTCTGAGCCCTTGATCATATGTTCTACACAGTCCTATCCAGACAGGTGTCTCCAAAGAAACCCTGTTGGGATGTGCTGTGGGCTTTAGCTAAACTGAATCCCAGTTTCAAAATCAATGGACAAAAAATCGAACCAGTAGAGCAACGGAGGAGTGTTTGCATAGGGTCCATCAGGGTTCATCATGGTTCCTCCCCTACCCTGCCATTCTGTAGCACCAAAAATAAAAACCTAAAGATAGCTATTGGGGTTCAAACCAACAACCAAAAAAGCAAAGCAGACAAGCCACTAGAAACATCTTTCCTGTATTAAGGATGGGTGACTGTAGAAGAGGCAGATTATTAAGCCTCTCTCATCCCATTTTATATTATTACCTCTAGTGCTGGGATTTCCTAGGCTAGGATGGAAGGTGTGAACCACCACCACCTGGACTTGTTACCGCATTGATCTTGTTTAGATTAAGGTGCCTTTAAACCCACAGAGATCCATGTTACTCTGTCTAACACATCCTGGGATTAAAGGTGTGTGTCATCATTGTCTGATCTCCAGTGGCTTTAGCTTTACTTCTGGTCTTCAGGCAAGGTTTATTTATCAAAATACAAATAATACACCACTACAATGTTCAAGGCATTAATAAATGTATCAAAGCACAACTAAACCGTGATATCATTCCCCAGAGTTGCTGTAATTGCTCCATGTACCCCATAGTCTACCCAGGAGTCATCGGTATCAACACTGACCACTGCTTCTGGGATACACATAGAGGGTACCAGTGACAGGTTGCTGGGATTACTTCAGATGTTTGAGAGGGGGTTCCAGTAGATTGCATTGAGCAGAAGCCAGGGAGCTGTATGCTTCAGCCACCAAGTGGGGGCATGAATCCACCATTAACTTCCAGCTTGCGGTCTGAGAGACCTCGGAAGCATGAGCTGTAATAAAATTCAGCACCTGTGTTTTCAGTTGCGCTGTGCTGTGGAGGTCAGCCAGGAAGAGAGTGTGGGCAGCATTCTCCACAGAGAGGTCCCTGCAGAGGGCACTCTCGCACATGACCTTCAAACGCTCCAGGCCATACTTGTCAGCAGCTGCCAGCACAGCATCTGCCATGCTGTGGAGGACTGGTTCCTTCCCGGTGTAAATGAAGTCCATCATTGCCTTGAAGACTTCAGGTTTCAGGTCATGAATCTCAATGCGATTCTTTCTGCTCTCCTCCGTGTCATGTTCAAACATGGCTCTGAAAACTGGAGAGCGAGCTGCTAATATGGCCTTGTGAGCCCGGAATTCCTGGTCTGCTACCACCAGGCAGCAGTCCGTGAAGCTCGAATTCTTCCACAGATCTCCTAGATCATCTCCTAATATGCATTTGTGAACCTGGATTCTCGGCTCTGAGCTGTCGTCACACATTCTGTAGGAGTATGGGACCAGGGTCCCCATGCAGTAGAGGATGAAGTGGTCTTCAGGGAGAAGGCCACGAGAATGGTCCAAGAGAAAATCTCGACGGACTAACAATTTGCAACCCCTTTGGTAGCCTGGACGGAAACTAAAGTCTTTCAGGCTAGTCACAGGTTCGCTTTTTTCTCCTTTGGCGTTTTCGATCCAAAACTTGATCTGTGCCTTAATGGGGCTATTTGGAGATGAGAGTAACTCTATGTTAACTGACACGTAATCTGAGCTTTCTTCATCGACCCCCTTAGGTTGAACTCTCAAACACCATTTGTTATTGTCTCCTGTTGAGAATGTTGGGCTTCTAATACTGTCCCTCCTTTCCTCCAGAATAAAACGGAAGTTGCGGATGGTCCACCTGCAGGAGAATTTCTGGATGTTGCGGAGTTTATAGTCCCAGCTCTGGTCAATGGCGTCCTGTGACATTACTCCTGGAGATAGTTTGAAGGTTAAACTGGATCCAAAATGAAAAACTAGGATTTGTCTTCTCTTGCCCTTAGGAAACAATAATAGGCATGATATACATTTTCAGCTTCTGTTTCTCCTCTGTTCCCTCTTCTATGGGCCTGGAAACTCGAGTCTCTGAAATTAATCAGATTTCAATTCTAGTTTCAGTGTGGGTAGACTAGGCTACACGGAACTGTTGTATCACTTTTTTTTTCTAGATTGAATCTTAGGTCAGTGGATTTGAGAATCATACACAACTTTTAATAATTTACAACATTTTATATACTCATCCAAAATTTTGCATAGTGGTTCTCTAGTGTAACAGAACACACCCAAAGACACTCTCTGTTTGAAACAAGGGATTCATTAGAATGCCTTAGGGCTGCAGTCCTGCTAATCCCACAAAGGCTAGCTGTGAAGGGAGAGTCCAAGTATCCAGTACTTACTCAGTCCAGGACGTTAGATGTGCCGACTGGTCTTCAATCTATGCTGGAATTGGGATGAAGAATTCTCTAATGCCAGTGAGGGAATGGTTTTGCTGCACTGGAGGGCAAGCAGGCAATGAGCAACAGCTTCCTCCATGGTTTTTTATAGGGTCCTAGGAGGCAGAAGGCGTGGCCCAGCTGCAGGTGTGTCCTCCAGAATCTTGATATGGATTAAAGGTGTGTCCTTCAGGTCTTGAGATAAATGCTTATGTTTTTCTGCCTCCAAATGTGTTTGTGAAGTGCTGTACGTACTTCAACTTAAGCAAAGACATTTCTCACAGTCGTTCCCTCTGATTTAGGATTACAGTTTATTCCAGGTATATTCAGGTTCTTTACTTAGAGTTGTGAAATGTGTTTTCATTCCTGGTGCATCTACATTTTTTGTCATCTGCCTAGAGAAGGCTGTTGCAGTCTCCCATCATCTTTAATCTTTGGACAATGTGGCGCCAAGATACCCTATAGGATTTCCTACCCAACAACCATAATCTTCTTGCCTTTATAGTAGACACTCAATTCAAATTTCTTTTTTTTTTATTTATAATTCTTTATTTTTCCTTAGGTTAGCACAAATAAAGACAGCACTTCATTACAATACATTATACTCCATTGCCAAAATACTAATTTTGGTAAAAATTATATATGATTTATTCAAGATTGCTGATAATAAGACAAAAATATAGATTGAGGGCAGTATTAGTAACAACATTGTTACTACTTCACAAAACAGAATATATTAAATGAATTGGGATTGGAACCTTTGTAACTACAGATGGACTGATTAACTTGTCTCTGAATACATTCACCTTACTCTCATTTTTTCTTCCAGTGGTACAAAAGACACAAAACTGATTCCTATACATAATAATATTGCAGCATATTCTTCCTTCCCCCAACAAATATAATTAAATTAAAAAAATACCATTTGGCATTTTATCAAATGAGTATGTAATATATTTTCATTGTTCTTGAAACCTAGGTGATCTTGATCCATCAGCCCTCCTAACACTGTTATTTCCTTCTCAGCCTGTTGTATTAAGGACATCAGAAGTTCAAAATGGCTTCGGAGGGGTCTGAGCTTCCTTTCAGTGGGGTATTTGTTGTGCTCCAGAGAGAGGCAAGGCCCCCACACCAACATTCACCCTGGAACCAAAACTTCCAGACCAGAAGGACCTAAGGTCATGGGAATGGGAAGCAAAGTTTTTCCCCAGGAGTCGCTAGGGGAGATAGTGAGAGGAGCTATTCCCTTTTCTACCTCTTAATGCCTGGACCAATGGACATGGGCGAAGGAGAAAGCTGCCTCCTGCAGAATACTGACCCAGCACTAGAGGCTGATGGTACTTCTTTAATCTTTCCTTGTGTCTTGAAATGTCCAGTCCATCTTTCTGTTCAGACAGCGGTTTCGGGAAGTTGGTGAACACGGGAATATCAACTGAACATATCACAATGAGTTACAATAAGCATAGGCACAAGCTCTCATATCAAGGCTGGGGGAGTCAGCCAGAAGGAAGAAAAGGTTCCCAAGATCAGACAAACAGGTCAGAGACTCCCCACAGTCCCACTCTTTAGGAGTCCCACAAAAACCCCCGAACTAAACAACCACAGTGTGCATACAGAGGACATAGTGCTGACCCATGCATCCGTGTGTTTGCCTCTTCAGTCCCTGTGAACCCTTATTATCCCCATCTGATTCTGTGAAACTTTTACTGCCATCAGCCGCTGGAGAAAGGCTAACTGATGACAGCTGGGCTAGGCACCAGTCTCTGAGTACAGCAATTTCTTAGGTATCGTTTATTAACATTTGTGTGTGTGCGACTGTGAGGACCCTGCACAAACTTCCGCAGCTGAGCAGGACTGGATTCCTTCTAACAGAAACACCACCGGAATCTACAAAGTGATTCTACAGTTTTTATTCCTTTTCTATTGTATTGTATTGTATTGGGGTAAAATTTTGTCTATGTAACTGAACAAGGGTCCTCTGCAAGAGGAACAATTGCTTTTGCCCACTGAATCACCTCTCCAGTCCCCACAAACTGAGTTTGGAGGAAAAATGTCCTCATTCTCTTCCCCTTGTCTCATGAGAAAACATTCACATTTGTTTTCTCCTTTGCTCTGAGCCCTTGATCATATGTTCTACACAGTCCTATCCAGACAGGTGTCTCCAAAGAAACCCTGTTGGGATGTGCTGTGGGCTTTAGCTAAACTGAATCCCAGTTTCAAAATCAATGGACAAAAAATCGAACCAGTAGAGCAACGGAGGAGTGTTTGCATAGGGTCCATCAGGGTTCATCATGGTTCCTCCCCTACCCTGCCATTCTGTAGCACCAAAAATAAAAACCTAAAGATAGCTATTGGGGTTCAAACCAACAACCAAAAAAGCAAAGCAGACAAGCCACTAGAAACATCTTTCCTGTATTAAGGATGGGTGACTGTAGAAGAGGCAGATTATTAAGCCTCTCTCATCCCATTTTATATTATTACCTCTAGTGCTGGGATTTCCTAGGCTAGGATGGAAGGTGTGAACCACCACCACCTGGACTTGTTACCGCATTGATCTTGTTTAGATTAAGGTGCCTTTAAACCCACAGAGATCCATGTTACTCTGTCTAACACATCCTGGGATTAAAGGTGTGTGTCATCATTGTCTGATCTCCAGTGGCTTTAGCTTTACTTCTGGTCTTCAGGCAAGGTTTATTTATCAAAATACAAATAATACACCACTACAATGTTCAAGGCATTAATAAATGTATCAAAGCACAACTAAACCGTGATATCATTCCCCAGAGTTGCTGTAATTGCTCCATGTACCCCATAGTCTACCCAGGAGTCATCGGTATCAACACTGACCACTGCTTCTGGGATACACATAGAGGGTACCAGTGACAGGTTGCTGGGATTACTTCAGATGTTTGAGAGGGGGTTCCAGTAGATTGCATTGAGCAGAAGCCAGGGAGCTGTATGCTTCAGCCACCAAGTGGGGGCATGAATCCACCATTAACTTCCAGCTTGCGGTCTGAGAGACCTCGGAAGCATGAGCTGTAATAAAATTCAGCACCTGTGTTTTCAGTTGCGCTGTGCTGTGGAGGTCAGCCAGGAAGAGAGTGTGGGCAGCATTCTCCACAGAGAGGTCCCTGCAGAGGGCACTCTCGCACATGACCTTCAAACGCTCCAGGCCATACTTGTCAGCAGCTGCCAGCACAGCATCTGCCATGCTGTGGAGGACTGGTTCCTTCCCGGTGTAAATGAAGTCCATCATTGCCTTGAAGACTTCAGGTTTCAGGTCACGAATCTCAATGCGATTCTTTCTGCTCTCCTCCGTGTCATGTTCAAACATGGCTCTGAAAACTGGAGAGCGAGCTGCTAATATGGCCTTGTGAGCCCGGAATTCCTGGTCTGCTACCACCAGGCAGCAGTCCGTGAAGCTCGAATTCTTCCACAGATCTCCTAGATCATCTCCTAATATGCATTTGTGAACCTGGATTCTCGGCTCTGAGCTGTCGTCACACATTCTGTAGGAGTATGGGACCAGGGTCCCCATGCAGTAGAGGATGAAGTGGTCTTCAGGGAGAAGGCCACGAGAATGGTCCAAGAGAAAATCTCGACGGACTAACAATTTGCAACCCCTTTGGTAGCCTGGACGGAAACTAAAGTCTTTCAGGCTAGTCACAGGTTCGCTTTTTTCTCCTTTGGCGTTTTCGATCCAAAACTTGATCTGTGCCTTAATGGGGCTATTTGGAGATGAGAGTAACTCTATGTTAACTGACACGTAATCTGAGCTTTCTTCATCGACCCCCTTAGGTTGAACTCTCAAACACCATTTGTTATTGTCTCCTGTTGAGAATGTTGGGCTTCTAATACTGTCCCTCCTTTCCTCCAGAATAAAACGGAAGTTGCGGATGGTCCACCTGCAGGAGAATTTCTGGATGTTGCGGAGTTTATAGTCCCAGCTCTGGTCAATGGCGTCCTGTGACATTACTCCTGGAGATAGTTTGAAGGTTAAACTGGATCCAAAATGAAAAACTAGGATTTGTCTTCTCTTGCCCTTAGGAAACAATAATAGGCATGATATACATTTTCAGCTTCTGTTTCTCCTCTGTTCCCTCTTCTATGGGCCTGGAAACTCGAGTCTCTGAAATTAATCAGATTTCAATTCTAGTTTCAGTGTGGGTAGACTAGGCTACACGGAACTGTTGTATCACTTTTTTTTTCTAGATTGAATCTTAGGTCAGTGGATTTGAGAATCATACACAACTTTTAATAATTTACAACATTTTATATACTCATCCAAAATTTTGCATAGTGGTTCTCTAGTGTAACAGAACACACCCAAAGACACTCTCTGTTTGAAACAAGGGATTCATTAGAATGCTTTAGGGCTGCAGTCCTGCTAATCCCACAAAGGCTAGCTGTGAAGGGAGAGTCCAAGTATCCAGTACTTACTCAGTCCAGGACGTTAGATGTGCCGACTGGTCCTCAATCTATGCTGGAATTGGGATGAAGATTCTCTAATGCCAGTGAGGGAATGGTTTTGCTGCACTGGAGGGCAAGCAGGCAATGAGCAACAGCTTCCTCCATGGTTTTTTTATAGGGTCCTAGGAGGCAGAAGGCGTGGCCCAGCTGCAGGTGTGTCCTCCAGAATCTTGATATGGATTAAAGGTGTGTCCTTCAGGTCTTGAGATAAATGCTTATGATTTTCTGCCTCCAAAGTGTGTTTGTGAAGTGCTGTACGTACTTCAACTTAAGCAAAGACATTTCTCACAGTCATTCCCTCTGATTTAGGATTACAGTTTATTCCAGGTATATTCAGGTTCTTTACTTAGAGTTGTGAAATGTGTTTTCATTCCTGGTGCATCTACATTTTTTGTCATCTGCCTAGAGAAGGCTGTTGCAGTCTCCCATCATCTTTAATCTTTGGACAATGTGGCGCCAAGATACCCTATAGGATTTCCTACCCAACAACCATAATCTTCTTGCCTTTATAGTAGACACTCAATTCAAATTTCTGATGGTGATCTTGATCCATCAGCCCTCCTAACACTGTTATTTCCTTCTCAGCCTGTTGTATTAAGGACATCAGAAGTTCAAAATGGCTTCGGAGGGGTCTGAGCTTCCTTTCAGTGGGGCATTTGTTGTGCTCCAGAGAGAGGCAAGGCCCCCACACCAACATTCACCCTGGAACCAAAACTTCCAGACCAGAAGGACCTAAGGTCATGGGAATGGGAAGCAAAGTTTTTCCCCAGGAGTCGCTAGGGGAGATAGTGAGAGGAGCTATTCCCTTTTCTACCTCTTAATGCCTGGACCAATGGACATGGGCTAAGGAGAAAGCTGCCTCCTGCAGAATACTGACCCAGCACTAGAGGCTGATGGTACTTCTTTAATCTTTCCTTGTGTCTTGAAATGTCCAGTCCATCTTTCTGTTCAGACAGAGGTTTCGGGAAGTTGGTGAACACGGGAATATCAACTGAACATATCACAATGAGTTACAATAAGCATAGGCACAAGCTCTCATATCAAGGCTGGGGGAGTCAGCCAGAAGGAAGAAAAGGTTCCCAAGATCAGACAAACAGGTCAGAGACTCCCCACAGTCCCACTCTTTAGGAGTCCCACAAAAACCCCCGAACTAAACAACCACAGTGTGCATACAGAGGACATAGTGCTGACCCATGCATCCGTGTGTTTGCCTCTTCAGTCCCTGTGAACCCTTATTATCCCCATCTGATTCTGTGAAACTTTTACTGCCATCAGCCGCTGGAGAAAGGCTAACTGATGACAGCTGGGCTAGGCACCAGTCTCTGAGTACAGCAATTTCTTAGGTATCGTTTATTAACATTTGTGTGTGTGCGACTGTGAGGACCCTGCACAAACTTCCGCAGCTGAGCAGGACTGGATTCCTTCTAACAGAAACACCACCGGAATCTACAAAGTGATTCTACAGTTTTTATTCCTTTTCTATTGTATTGTATTGTATTGGGGTAAAATTTTGTCTATGTAACTGAACAAGGGTCCTCTGCAAGAGGAACAATTGCTTTTGCCCACTGAATCACCTCTCCAGTCCCCACAAACTGAGTTTGGAGGAAAAATGTCCTCATTCTCTTCCCCTTGTCTCATGAGAAAACATTCACATTTGTTTTCTCCTTTGCTCTGAGCCCTTGATCATATGTTCTACACAGTCCTATCCAGACAGGTGTCTCCAAAGAAACCCTGTTGGGATGTGCTGTGGGCTTTAGCTAAACTGAATCCCAGTTTCAAAATCAATGGACAAAAAATCGAACCAGTAGAGCAACGGAGGAGTGTTTGCATAGGGTCCATCAGGGTTCATCATGGTTCCTCCCCTACCCTGCCATTCTGTAGCACCAAAAATAAAAACCTAAAGATAGCTATTGGGGTTCAAACCAACAACCAAAAAAGCAAAGCAGACAAGCCACTAGAAACATCTTTCCTGTATTAAGGATGGGTGACTGTAGAAGAGGCAGATTATTAAGCCTCTCTCATCCCATTTTATATTATTACCTCTAGTGCTGGGATTTCCTAGGCTAGGATGGAAGGTGTGAACCACCACCACCTGGACTTGTTACCGCATTGATCTTGTTTAGATTAAGGTGCCTTTAAACCCACAGAGATCCATGTTACTCTGTCTAACACATCCTGGGATTAAAGGTGTGTGTCATCATTGTCTGATCTCCAGTGGCTTTAGCTTTACTTCTGGTCTTCAGGCAAGGTTTATTTATCAAAATACAAATAATACACCACTACAATGTTCAAGGCATTAATAAATGTATCAAAGCACAACTAAACCGTGATATCATTCCCCAGAGTTGCTGTAATTGCTCCATGTACCCCATAGTCTACCCAGGAGTCATCGGTATCAACACTGACCACTGCTTCTGGGATACACATAGAGGGTACCAGTGACAGGTTGCTGGGATTACTTCAGATGTTTGAGAGGGGGTTCCAGTAGATTGCATTGAGCAGAAGCCAGGGAGCTGTATGCTTCAGCCACCAAGTGGGGGCATGAATCCACCATTAACTTCCAGCTTGCGGTCTGAGAGACCTCGGAAGCATGAGCTGTAATAAAATTCAGCACCTGTGTTTTCAGTTGCGCTGTGCTGTGGAGGTCAGCCAGGAAGAGAGTGTGGGCAGCATTCTCCACAGAGAGGTCCCTGCAGAGGGCACTCTCGCACATGACCTTCAAACGCTCCAGGCCATACTTGTCAGCAGCTGCCAGCACAGCATCTGCCATGCTGTGGAGGACTGGTTCCTTCCCGGTGTAAATGAAGTCCATCATTGCCTTGAAGACTTCAGGTTTCAGGTCACGAATCTCAATGCGATTCTTTCTGCTCTCCTCCGTGTCATGTTCAAACATGGCTCTGAAAACTGGAGAGCGAGCTGCTAATATGGCCTTGTGAGCCCGGAATTCCTGGTCTGCTACCACCAGGCAGCAGTCCGTGAAGCTCGAATTCTTCCACAGATCTCCTAGATCATCTCCTAATATGCATTTGTGAACCTGGATTCTCGGCTCTGAGCTGTCGTCACACATTCTGTAGGAGTATGGGACCAGGGTCCCCATGCAGTAGAGGATGAAGTGGTCTTCAGGGAGAAGGCCACGAGAATGGTCCAAGAGAAAATCTCGACGGACTAACAATTTGCAACCCCTTTGGTAGCCTGGACGGAAACTAAAGTCTTTCAGGCTAGTCACAGGTTCGCTTTTTTCTCCTTTGGCGTTTTCGATCCAAAACTTGATCTGTGCCTTAATGGGGCTATTTGGAGATGAGAGTAACTCTATGTTAACTGACAGGTAATCTGAGCTTTCTTCATCGACCCCCTTAGGTTGAACTCTCAAACACCATTTGTTATTGTCTCCTGTTGAGAATGTTGGGCTTCTAATACTGTCCCTCCTTTCCTCCAGAATAAAACGGAAGTTGCGGATGGTCCACCTGCAGGAGAATTTCTGGATGTTGCGGAGTTTATAGTCCCAGCTCTGGTCAATGGCGTCCTGTGACATTACTCCTGGAGATAGTTTGAAGGTTAAACTGGATCCAAAATGAAAAACTAGGATTTGTCTTCTCTTGCCCTTAGGAAACAATACTAGGCATGATATACATTTTCAGCTTCTGTTTCTCCTCTGTTCCCTCTTCTATGGGCCTGGAAACTCGAGTCTCTGAAATTAATCAGATTTCAATTCTAGTTTCAGTGTGGGTAGACTAGGCTACACGGAACTGTTGTATCACTTTTTTTTTTCTAGATTGAATCTTAGGTCAGTGGATTTGAGAATCATACACAACTTTTAATAATTTACAACATTTTATATACTCATCCAAAATTTTGCATAGTGGTTCTCTAGTGTAACAGAACACACCCAAAGACACTCTCTGTTTGAAACAAGGGATTCATTAGAATGCCTTAGGGCTGCAGTCCTGCTAATCCCACAAAGGCTAGCTGTGAAGGGAGAGTCCAAGTATCCAGTACTTACTCAGTCCAGGACGTTAGATGTGCCGACTGGTCTTCAATCTATGCTGGAATTGGGATGAAGAATTCTCTAATGCCAGTGAGGGAATGGTTTTGCTGCACTGGAGGGCAAGCAGGCAATGAGCAACAGCTTCCTCCATGGTTTTTTATAGGGTCCTAGGAGGCAGAAGGCGTGGCCCAGCTGCAGGTGTGTCCTCCAGAATCTTGATATGGATTAAAGGTGTGTCCTTCAGGTCTTGAGATAAATGCTTATGATTTTCTGCCTCCAAAGTGTGTTTGTGAAGTACTGTACCTTCTTCAACTTAAGCTAAAGCGTTTCTCATGGTTGTTTCCTCTGTTTTCAAATTTTTGTTAATTCCAGGTATAATCAAGTCAGGAGATATGAACACCTCAAGGGAATTTGCTTACTTTTTTCAATCTTTTATATATAAGGGAATGGTGTCCATTCCTACACAGCTGTTATTACTCTCATCATGTTGTTATAAGAATTCCTCTCATTCTTCTTCCTCTTTTCCCCGGGACCCTGGGATTATGCAGCTCAGCCTGTTTGGGTGCTGGGACAGGTGCTGGGGCCAAAGGGCAGAGGGAGTTCCTTTGTTTTGGTAGCCTGCCTGCAGAAAGGTAGGCCTTCTGTCAGCAAGGTCCCTGGCCAGCAAGGGAACCTGATCCTGTTTAAGAAGACGCATTGGATAACACTTATAGGAGGAGATGGGCAGGTGCCAAGGCAAGAATTCCTCCATCAATCTGAAAAACAACGTGAAAATACCAGAAATCAATGATCTTACAACAGAAGAACTTGAACACCCTAATCCAGAAGAAGTGGAAAAAATTGACTTTATGAAAGGAATAGAATCACTTAAACAGCATGTAAAAAATGCCCTTATAGAAATGGATGAGAAGTATAACAAAAAAGTTTGAAGAAATGAGTAAATACATAAATGATACCCTGGGAAACCAAGAAAAAGCGATCAAACAGGTAATGGTAATGGAAACAGTCCAAGAATTGAAAACTGAAATGGAAGCAAAGAAGAAAACACAAACCGAGGGCCAGCTGGATATGGAAAATCTAGGTCAATAAGCAGAGACTACAGAAACAAGCATAACCAAAAGAATACAAGAGATAGAAGAAAGAATCTCAGATTCTGAAGACACCATGGAGAAAATAAACGCACTGATCAAAGAAAACTGTAAATCCAACAAATTCTCATCACAAAATATTCAGGAAATCTGGGACACAATAAAAAGACCAAACCTAAGAATAATAGGGATAGAAGAAAGAGAAGAATTACAGCTCAAAGGCCCAGAAAATATATTTAACAAAATTATGGAAGAAAACTTTCCCAACATAAAGAAAGATATTCCTATGAATATCCAAGAAGCATACAGAACACCAAATAGACTGGATCAAAAAAAAATATCCCCTCGACATATAATAATCAAAACACAAAACATACAGATTAAAGAAAGAATGTGGAGAGGTTGTGGAGAAAGGGGTACACTCATCCATTGCTGGTGGGAATGCAAACTTGTGCAACCACTTTGGAAGGCAGTGTGGCGGTTTCTCAGGAAATTTGGGAACAATCTACCCCAGGACTCAGCAATACCACTCTTGGGAATATACCCAAGAGATGCCCTATCATACTACAAAAGTATATGCTCAACTGTGTTCATAGCAGCATTGTTTATAATAGCCAGAACCTGGAAACAACCTAGCTGCCCTTCAATGGAAGAATGGAGGAAGAAAGTGTGGAATACATTCATATTCGAGTACTACTCTGCTGTAAAAAAACAATGACATCTTGAATTTTGCATGCAAATGGATGGAAATAGAAAACACTATCCTGAGTGAGGTAAGCCAGACCCAAAAAGATGAACCTGGGATGTACTCAGCCATAATTGGTTTCTAGCTATAAATAAAGGATATTGAGCCTATAATTCATGATCCTAGAGAAGCTAAATAAGAAGGTGAACCCAAAGAAAAATATATAGTTATCCTCCTGGATATTGTAAGTAGACAAGATTGCCAGGCAAAAACTAGTAACTGGGGGTGGAGTGGGATGGGGGTAAGCGGAGATGGGGAGAGAAAAGTAAGAAGGGGAGGATGGGAAAAATTGGGGGGAATGGGATGGTTGGGATAAAAAAAAGGGTAGATATGGGAGCAGGGACGTATATATCTTAATTAAGGGAGCCAATTTTAGAGTTGGCAAGAGACTTGACCCTAGCGGGGTTCCCAGATGTCCAGGGAGATGTCCCCAGCTAGTTTTTTGGGCAGTTGAGGAGAGGAAGCCTGAAATGGCCCTATTCTATAGTCATACTGATGAAAATCTTGCATATCATCATAGAACCTTCATCTGGAGATGGAAGGAGATAGAGACAGAGACCCACATTGGAGCACTGGACTGAGATTCCAAGGTCCAAATGAGGAGCAGAAGGAAGAGGAACATGAGCAAGGAAATCAGGACCGCGAGGGGTGCACCCACACTGAGACAATGGGGCTGATCTATTGGGAACTAACCAAGGCCAGCTGGACTGGATCTAAAAAAGCATGGGATAAAACCGGACTCTCTGAACATGGCAGACAATGAGGACTGCTGAGAAACCAAGACCAATGGCACTGGGTTTTGATCTTACTGCATGTACTGACTTTGTGTGAGCCTAGGCTGTTTAGATGTTCACCTTCCTAGACCTAGATGTAGGGGGGGAGGACCTTGAACTTCCCACAGGGCAGGGAACCCTGACTACACTTTGGGCTGGAGAGGTAGGGGGAGGGGAGCGGGGAAGGGGGATGGAAATAGGAGACAGAGGTGGGGAGGAGGCAGGAATTTTTAATAAATATAAATAAATAAATAAATAAATAAACAAATAGAAAAAAAGAAGCTAAAAAAAGAAAAAAAGTAAAAAAAAAAATCCTCCCATATACACAATCTGGGAAAAGATGCTTTTCTTACCCTCTCAGTGTTCACAGCATGAAGGTCAGGGTGGAAGAATTCATATAAGGAGGCAGGAAGTAGAGCCAGACCGGATTCTCTGAAAGTGGCTGTTTTCCTTCCTGCTTTTTATTCCGTTCACACTCACAGTCACTGGAATGGCTCTACTAAATTTATTGGTGGTCTTTCTGGTCCTCCTCAGTTAATATTCCTTATACTCTCTTCCTGATCCACTTAAGGGTGTGTTATGAGAAAATTCTAATTACTTCTCATTTCCATCAAACAGAATGACGAGATTCAGGGTATCATTACCTCATAATTTTCCTCCTCTGTGGTGAGTTCTGTTCTTTAAACTTTGAACTTCCATGCTTACCATTCTGGACCTTAAATGAGAGAGAGTATTCTGGTTTCTAAAGTGTGCAGAATATTGTCAACAGGTACTGAAGAAGGGACTTTGAGATGCTTCCCTGTCCCCTTAGACACTGGTCTGTAAAATGTGCCCTACATCTTTCATCTGTCTCAAGCTCGTCATGTCTGTAGGGACACACAAAGCCTAGAGGACAGGAAAATAACTTCAGTGATCCAATTCTGTTAACAATTCCCAGCCTAGCTCTCCTGAAAGTCTGGCTACCATGCTACTCATCCCTCAAGAAAGGAGAAATCAATCAATTGGTTTTGATCTCCTAATTTTGGATTCCTAAATTAGTTTCTATTACAGGTGGGTAACTAATAACATCAGTGACTCTTTTCTATTTGGGTTTAGTTCAGGGTGGCAGGTACCACTTCCCTCCAATGTGTCATCTGAATGATGGTAGGCAGTCAATATAGGACCCTCAGTTGTAAAAGAAATTCTTTACATAGCCAGCCTGGGTTTCCCAGGAGCATGCTCCTGGAGAGAAGAGCAGATTTTCATGGAGAACCTAGAGTTCCCTGTGGTTCAAGTACAGGATTTGTTCTTATAGAGAATTATTTCTAACTCTAATACAGAGCTACAGTACTGAAAACAGCCTGGTATTGGCATAAGACCAGAGAGGAGGATCAATAGAACTGAGTAGAAGACCCGGATATCAATTCACACATCTTTGAACACCTGATTTTTGACAAAGAAGCAAAAAATATCAAATGGAAAAAAGAAAGCGTATTTAATAAGTGGTGCTGGCATAACTGGATACCAACAAGTAAAAGAATGAAAATAGACCCATATCTAGCACCATGCAAAAAACTCAAGTCCAAATGGGTCAAAGACCTCAACATAAAGCCAGCCACACTGAACCTTATAGAAGTGAAAGTGGGAAGTACACTTGAATACATTGACAAACGGAACCACTTCCTAAATAGAACCCCAGCAGCACAGACATTGAGAGAAACAATTAATAAATGGGACCTTGTGACACTGAAAGACTTCTGTAAAGCAAAGGACATGGTCAACAAGACAAAATGACAGCCTACAGAATGGAAAAAGATTGTCACTAACCCCATATCAGACAGCGGTCTGATCTCCAAAATATACAAAGAACTCAAGAAATTGGACACCAAAAGATCACATAATCCAATAAAAAATGGAGTACAGACCTAAACAGAGAATTCTCAACAGAGAAATCTAAAATAGCTGAAAGACACTTAAGGACATGTTCAACATCCTTAGTCATCAGAAAAAGGCAAATCAAACCAATTCTGAGATTCCATCTTACCCCTGTAAGAATAGCCAAGATCAAAAACAACTTATTCCGAAAAGAAAACACTTCTGCATTGCTGGTGGGAATGCAAGGTGGCACAACCCCTTTGGATGTCAGTGTGGCGATTTTTCAGGAAACTAGGAAACAACCTTCCTCAAGACCCAATAATACCACTTTTGGGTATATATGGAAAGGATGCTCAATCGTGCCACAAGGTCATGTGTTCAACAATGTTCATAGTAGGTTTGTTTGTCATGGCCAGAACCTGGATACAACCTAAATGTCCCTCAACCAAAGAAAGGATAAGAAAAATGTGGTATATTTACACAGTGCAGTACTACACAGCAGAAAAAAATAATTACATCTTGAATTTTGCAGGAAAATGGATGGAGCTAGAAAACATTATTTTGAGTTAGGTAACCCAGACACAGAAAGACTATTATCACTTGTACTCACATATAGGTGGCTTTCAAATGTAAAGCAAAGACAACCAGCCTATAAACCATAATCTCAGAGAACTTAGATAACAATGAGGACACTAAGAGAGAATTACATGAATCTAATCTATATGGGAAGTAGAAAGTAGGAAAGACAAGATCTCCTGAGTAGATTGGGAGTACAGGGATCTTGGTGGAGGTCTGAAGGGGAAGGAGAGAGGCAGGGAGGGGAGCAGAGAAAAATGTAGAGCTAAATAAAACTCAATAAAAATTTTAAAAAAAGAAATAATGCCTCTGCTTGCTTCTACCCAACAAAGCCCCCTGTACAAAATACTGCTACCTAAAAACCACGCTTAACTCTGTTCTTTTGTGTCTAGGATTCCTTTCCAAGCTTTCCCAGACTTTCTGTAGATGTACTCAGCTCTATATTTGCACGTCAGTCTTAGGGGAGACTCTCATTTGGTCCTGGCTGCTCAGAGCTGAAATCATCACTCTGAAACTATATAGCTTAAGAATATTGCTAGCTTGATGTTATATCCTAAATTACCTCATCCCCATTAATCTGTATATCTCCACATGGCTGTGGCTTACTGGGTAAATTTCCATCTAGCATCTGTCTCTGGCAGGGCTACGTGGTTTCTCACCTACTCTGCCTTCTCTCTCTGTCTCTCTCTCTGTCTCTCTCTCTGTCTCTCTGTCTCTCTCTCTATGTCTTCCTACCTGGTTTTACTCTGTTAAGCCATTGACTGAAAGCAGCTTCTTTATTAACCAATGGCAATAAAACTTATTCACAGCATACATCACCTCCCATATAAGACCTCAGAATTACCTGTCCAGATTTCACACTGTTTTCAGTGTAGATAGTCTAGGCTACCACAGGCTGTTTTATCACTTCATTTTTTAAAACTGAGTCTTAGTTCAGTAGATACCTACCTTTGACAGTTATGCACACCTTTTGAACATAGGAGACATTTTATACACTTATATTAAAAATGATTTTTCCTGCATCCTCCGTAGTAACAGAACATATCTAGTGACTCTCTCTCTGTATGAACAAAGGAGATCCATTAGAATGACTTAGGGCTGCAGTCCTGCTAATCCTACAATGGCAACCTGTGAAGGGAAAGTACAAAAATCCAATTCTTACTTAGTCTAGGAGGTTAGACATGTTGGCTCGTCTTCAGTATATGCTGCAGTTCTGAAGAATTTTCTAATAGCAGTAATCTATGGTTAATCTTCCATAAGTAAAGGAATGGTGTCCATTCCTACACAGCTGTTATTACTTTTGCCATGTGGTTATTAGAAGTCCCTTATAATAGACTTGCTTCAAAGTGATGGCAAGCGGGCAAAGAGTAATATCTTCATTCTTCCATGTCCTTTTATAGGCTTCCTGAAGGCAGAAGGTACTGCCCAATTAAAGATGTGGCTAGCAACCTCAAGACTCAAGATATGAATTAAAGGTACATGTCTTCAGGCTGGAGATCCGGATTAAATGTTTGTGTCTTTCTAACATCTGTATTTGAAGTGATCTACCCACTTACACTTAATGAAAGCCTTTCTCACAGCTGTGCCCTCTATTTTAGGATTTTCGTTAATCCCAGGTGTGGTAAGATGGGAAGGAAGATTATCCAACACAGGTGCATTTTGCTTATGGGGGTTAATCTTCCATAAGTAAAGGAATGGTGTCCATTCCTACACAGCTGTTATTACTTTTGCCTTGTGGTTATTAGAAGTCCCTTATAATATGATCTGGGAAGAGGTGCTCTTTTTCACCCTGTCAGGAGCCTCAGTGTTCACAACATGGAGGTCAGGATGGTAGATTGTGTATGGTGGCTGGGACCAGAGCAACCAGGATCCTCTGAAAGTGGCTGTCTTTTCTTGGCTTTTATTCCATCCAGACTCACAGTTTCTGGTATGCCTCCACCAATATTATTGGTTGCCTATTCCTTTCCAACTCAAATAATCCTGACTGAAAGCAGTCTTCCTGATCCACTTTAGAGTGTGCTATGAGACAATCTTAAATACTTCCCAATTCCTTCATGCTGCCTGTCAAGGTTCAGCTTCTCAATACCTCATAACTTTCATCCTCACTAGTGATTTCTGTCCTCTTTAAACTTTGAACTTCCATGTTACTCTTCAGGGCTTTAGAAGTGAGAGAGTATTCTGGCTTCCAAAGGGTACAGAATAAATATATTCAGGAGTTACCTAAGAAGGGGTTTTTGAGGCAGTTCCCCTTGTAATGAAATCTGTAAATTGCTCCCCAGATCTACCATCTCTATCCAGACCAGCATGTCTGCAGGGACTCTTTAAGCCTAGAAGACATGACAATAACTTCAGTTATTTAATCAACTCAACAATTCCCAGGCTAGCTCTCCTGAAAGTCTCTCTCCATGGTCACTCCTCCCTCACAACAGGATAAATCAATTGACTGATTTTGATCTCTGAGTTGTTGGTTCCTCAGTTAGGAATCTATTACAGTTGGCTAACTAGTAGCATCCGTGACTCTTCTCTATGTAGGTTTAGAGTCAGGTGGCTGGTTCCTCTTCCTTCCATTGTGTTTGGTAATGAAAGTTGACAATCAATGCAGAACCCCAAATTTGCAGAAACAAACTGTTTACGTTTTAGCCTAGAGCTCCCATGAGCATGCTGCAACTTCCCATGGGGGACATGAAACAGCCATGGACCTGAAGTACAGGATCTGTTCATATAGTCTCTTCTTCTTGGAATGGGGTAGGTGGTGCTTTTAATTCAGGTAGATGATTCTCAGGTGGATACTGCACAAATGATTCAGGTCTGGATCAGGTGGATACACAATCTTAATCAGCAGTAGTGTCCTCATGCATGATAAAACAACTGCTTATTACAGGAAAATCAATGCTGCCTGGAGATCATAAAGAGGATGGCAGAGACCCACTGGATATTTGGATTTATTTATTAATTAGAATATTCCTTAGGTGTCAAGAGTCAGTAATGGCGGTGCTCATGTATAACCTGGGAGAATGAGGTGAGTGGGATATAGGATCAGGGCAAGTTGTGTCATGCATGAATGTCTTAAAACAAATACTAATCAAAAGGGTATATATATACATATATATACACATATATGTATATGTACACATATATATACATACATATATATATATATATATATATAGAGAGAGAGAGAGAGAGAGACAGAGACAGAGACAGAGACAATGGGAATGATATATCTCTGCTTTGGGCATCATGCAAACTTCTAGGGCTCAGATGTCTCCCTGAAGTTTTCTTCCAACTCTTCCTGTTGTGGTTCAACTCAGTATTCAGCGCAGGCCAGAGGACTCCTGATTCCATCCCCTCAGTCTGTGAAGTGCTAGGGTCCATAGGGCGTACTACATATATTCCATTCATTTAAAAATATTTTTATCTCTTCTTTCTGTCATAGCCAGTCATCTTATTATTGTCTCTCTTCTGATTTAAGAAGTCAAGTTTTAATCCCAAGTCTAAGAAGGCAAAGGTAGGGAGATATCTCTGTTTTTGAGTCAGCCTCGCCTATAGAGTGAATTCAAAGACAGCCTAGGCTGTGTAAGAACACTTCATTTCAAAATCAAAAAGAGAGAGCAACAATCAAGCTGAAAGTTTTTTTTTCATTGTGTATGTGGTGGTTCATCCCTTCAACTCAAGATACCCTTGAGACTTCAGGAGGATTGCTTATATACAGAAATGTCAATGTGAACAATAATTCAATATTCCATCTAGGAATACATCAAAACAATTATGTGTTCTCTATATGTAATAAACGTGATATCTTATCTGCCCTTTCTTGAATCATGCCTATAGTGTGAAACTGAGGCAGCAGAAATGCAATGAAACAACAACAAGGAAACCTGGGGCAAGATAGTTTTGGCACAGAACTCTATCTGCTATTCAAGCAAGAGTTAATGCCCAACTCTGTCAATTTATTCCAGAAATGGAAACAAAGGATCATTTCCTAATTTATTTTATTAGTACTAAATTACACTGATATCTAAATCACAGAGCAATTCCATTATAAACATTGATGCAGAAATTCTCATTAAATAATTGCTAACTGAATCACACAATATTCAAAGATAATTTATCATATTGAACTAGCCTTTTGTCCCAGATGTATAGGGATGATCCAATATACAAAATGAAAAAAAATAAACTTGACCACATAAATTGCTAAATGACCAAATCACAGAAAGACAAAAACTACATTATCATATTATTAAAGGCAGGAATAACATATTTCAAAATTCAATAACAATGATGAGAAAAATCCTAGGAGAGATTGGAACACAAATATCATACATAAAAAAATAATGGCAGTTTAAAACAATCCACAGTCAATATCAACTGAAATAGAGATAAACCCTAACAATTCAACTAAAACCCTGATGAAGATAAGGGTTTTCACTCTCTCTGTATACAAACTAGAAAAAATCTTTATTAGCATCACAGAGTACTAGAAGTAATTTAGGTGAACAGTTCATCTTGGAAATTCTGATAGGTGATTAAAAATTCCAGCAAATTAAGTTGACAAAAATCTAGGGGCTGAAAACTCTGTTTAAGATGTATTGTGTGAGAGAAGAATCTATTTTCAGTAAGAAAATAACAGTAAAATGAGAGCAGTTTTCCAAAATAGAAATGAGAGACAGACTGGGAAAGAAATCAGAGAAAAAAAATTCAGAACAGCCTCTAATAATATAAACAATCTTGGGAGTAACTAATGAAGCAAATGAAAAGTTTGTATGATAAAAATTTCATTTTTTTGAGGAAGAAATTGAAGAAGACATCAGAAAATGGGAATATCTCCCATGCTAATGGATAAGGAGGATTAACACCTAAAAATGGGCATTCTACAAGAGCAATCTACAGATTCAATGCACTTTGCTTCAGTGTTCAACACAATTCTTTACATATGTCTTAAAATCCGTTCGCATCTTCATATGGAAATACAAAAGACATTGGATAGCTAAAACATTCCTGAACACTATAAGAAATTTATAGTGCCATGCAAAGTCATTCTGTATATGTGTTTTTTTTATTGGTTAACAAATAAAGCCGCTTTCAGCCAATGTTTGAAGAGAGTAACACCAGGCAGGAAATTCAAACAGAAATGTAGAGAAAGAGTAGGAAGAGTCAGAGAGAAGCGATGTAGCTGCTACATGAGGCAGATGCCTCTGCCAGAGCCCACCAAAACTTTATCCGTAGGTCATGACCTCACGGTGATACACAAATGAATGGAGATGTGTTAGTTTAGGATATAGAAGCTAGCTAGAAATACACTTAAGCTATTGGCCAAACCATATTGCAAATAATATATTTTTTTCTGTGTGATTATTTTAGGTCTGAGCAGCTGGGAACATATAAGCAGCTTCCACCAACACTATAGATCTCGCCAATTTTGATTTCAGTTTATACTTTAATGATGTGGGACTCCCCTTTGTATGCAGTTAATACCACTTTTGAACAAAGAAACTGCCATGGCTTGTGGATAGGGCAGAACTTAGATAGTTGAGGAAACCTAAACTGAATGCTGGGGAAAAGGAGGCAGAGTCAGGGAGAAGCCATGTAGCCCTGATAGAGACAGATGCTGGGAAATTTACCTGGTAAGCCACAGTCACGTGGCTATGCACAGATTATTAAAATGGGATAAATTAAGATGTAAGAGTTAGCCAATAGCCGGGCGATGGTGGCACATGCCTTTAATCCCAGCACTCGGGAGGCAGAGGCAGGTGGTTCTCTGTGAGTTTGAGACCAGCCTGATCTACAGAGCTAGTTCCAGGACAGGCTCCAAAGCCACAGAGAAACCGTTTCGAAAAACCAAAAAAAAAAAAAAGAGCCAAAAAAAGCTATAACCAATGACAAAGCAGTGATTGAATTAATATATTTTCTGTTTGATTATTTCAGGGCTGAACAACCAGAAACCAACAAGCAGGCTGCTACAACAAGTTGCCACCCACCTGGACAAGTAAAGTCCACTTAAAACCTGAGAGAGCTCACAAAGGAATTCTAGACTCTAAAAAACAAAGTTTAGCCACATTTTTTTTTCTGATGGACTTTGCTTGCTGGCAGCATGCTGCAGTTCCTTTAAGAGAGGTTTTCCTGACTCAGCAGTAGAAAAAAAAACATGGCTTTTAAATACCGGCTTTCTGGGCCATGCTGCCAGCACGAACACTGATTCTTTCAGGAGGCTGAGCATTTCAATAGGCTTTGTTACCAGAGTGCTACAACTTGCTTAATGGCAACATAGACTGGCTGTGTGCCTAAAACTGAATCTGTGAGCATGAAGCACAGAGACAACAAACAGTTCTGCCATGCTAGACTAGGTGGGGAAAGCAGGCATTTCTGCATTTTCCCTAGCAATGGCACCACTTAGGTTCATGAGAAGAGCTTAGCATTTTTTTTGCTTTTTTTTTAATTTATTTATTTATTAAAGATTTCTGTCTCTTCCCCGCCACCACCTCCCAATTCCCTCCCCCTCCCCCAATTAAGTCCCCCCCCTCAGCCAGAAAAGCAATCAGGGTTCCCTGTCCTGTGGAAAGTCCAAGGAACCCCCACCTCCATTCAGGTCTAGTAAGTTGAGCATCCAAACTGCCTAGGCTCCCACAAAGCCAGTGCGTGCAGTAGGATCAAAAACCCATTGCCATTGTTCTTGAGTTCTTAGTAGTCCTCATTGTCCGCTATGTTCAGAGAGTCTGGTTTTATCCCAGGCTTTTCCAGACCCAGGCCAGCTGGTCTTGGTGAGTTCCCAGTAGAACATCCCAATTGTCTCAGTGTGTGGGTGCACCCCTCGCGGTCCTGAGTTCCTTGCTCGTGCCCTCTCTCCTTCTGCTCCTGATTTGGACCTTGAGATTTCAGTCCTGTGCTCCAATGTGGGTCTCTGTCTCTGTATCCTTTCATCGCTTGCTAAAGGTTAATATTCAGGAGGATGCCTATATGTTTTTCTTTTGGTTCTCCTTATTTAGCTTCTCTAGGATCACTAATTATAGGCTCAATGTCCTTGGTTTATGGCTAGAAACCAGATATGAGTGAGTACATCCCATGTTCCTCTTTTTGGGTCTGGCTTACCTCACTCAGGATAGTGTTTTCTATTTCCATCCATTTGCATGCAAAATTCAAGAAGTCCTTGTTTCTTACTGCTGAGTAGTACTCTAATATGTATATATTCCATACTTTCTTCATCCATTCTTCCATTGAAGGGCATCTAGGTTGTTTCCAGGTTCTGGCTATCACAAACAATGCCGCTATGAACATAGTTGAGCATATACTTTTGTTGTATGATAAGGCCTCTCTTGGGTATATTCCCAAGAGTGGTATTGCTGGGTCCAGGGGTAAGTTGATCCCGAATTTCCTGAGAAACCGCCATACTGCTTTCCAAAGTGGTTGTACAAGTTTGCATTCCCACCAGCAATGGGTGAGTGTACCCCTTTCTCCACAACCTCTCCAACAAAGGCTATCATTGGTGTTTTTTATTTTAGCCATTCTGACAGGTGTAAGATGGTATCTTAAAGTTGTCTTGATTTGCATTTCCCTGATCGCTAAGGAGGTTGAGCAGACCTTAAGTGTCTTTTGGCCATTTGAAGTTCTTCTGTTGAGAATTCTCTGTTCAGCTCAATGCCCCATTTTATAATTGGGTTGGTTAGCCTTTTACGGTCTAGTTTCTTGAGATCTTTATATATTTTGGAGATCAGACCTTTGTCAGTTGCGGGGTTGGTGAAGATCTTCTCCCAGTTAGTGGGTTGCCTTTGTGTCTTAGCGACAGTGTCCTTTGCTTTACAGAGCTTCTCAGTCTCAGGAGGTCCCATTTATTCAATGAGGTCCTTAATGTCTGTACTGCTGGGGTTGTACGTAAGAAGTGGTCTCCTGTGCCCATGTGTTGTAGAGTACTCCCCACTTTCTCTTGTATCAGGTTCAGTGTATTCGGACTGATATTGAGGTCTTTAATCCATTCGGACTTGAGTTTAGTGCATGGTGATAGATATGGATCTATTTTCATTCTTCTACAGGTTGACATCAAGTTTTACCAGCACAATTTGTTGAAGATGCTCTCTTTTTTCCATTGTATACTTTTAGCTCCTTTATCGAAAATCAGGTGTTCATAGGTTTGTGGGTTAATGTCAGGGTCTTCTATTCGATTCCATTGGTCGACTTCTCTGTTTTTATGCCAATACCAAGCTGTTTTCAATACTGTAGCTCTGTAGTAGAGTTTGAAGTCAGGGATGGTAATGCCTCCAGATGCTCCTTTGTTGTATAAGATTGTTTTGGCTATCCTGGGTTTTTTGTTTTTCCATATAAAGTTGATTATTGTCTTCTCCAGATCTGTGAAGAATTTTGATGGGATTTTGATGGGGATTGCATTGAATCTATAGATTGCTTTTGGTAGAATTGCCATTTTTACTATTTTGATCCTCCCAATCCAGAAGCAAGGAAGATCTTTCCATTTTCTGGTGTCCTCTTCAATTTCTTTCTTCAAAGACTTAAAGTTCTTGTCAAATAGATCTTTCACATCCTTGGTCAGAGTTACCCCAAGATATTTTATGCTATTTGTGTCTATCGTGAAAGGTGATGCTTCTCTAATTTCCCTCTCTGTTTCCTTATCCTTAGTGTATAGGAAGGCCACTGATTTCTTGGACTTGATCTTGTATCCTGCCACATTACTAAAGGTGTTTATCAGCTATAGGAGTTCTTTGGTAGAGTTTTTGGGGTCGCTTATGTATACTATCATATCATCTGCAAATAACGAGAGCTTAACTTCTTCTTTTCCGATACGAATCCCCTTGATCCCTTTATGTTGTCTTATTGCTATTGCTAGAACTTCAAACACTATATTGAAGAGGTATGGAGAGAGTGGACATCCTTGTCGTGTTCCTGATTTTAGTGGGATGGCTTTGAGTTTTTCTCCATTTAATTTAATGTTAGCTGTTGGCTTGCTATAATAGCTTTTATTATATTTAGGTATGACCCTTGTATCCCTAATCTCTCCAAGACTTTTATCATAAAGGGGTGTTGAATTTTGTCAAATGCTTTTTCAGCATCTAATGAAATGATCATATGTTTTTTTTTTCTTTCAGTTTATTTATATGCTGGATTACATTGATAGCTTTGCGTGTGTTGAACCAGCCCTGCATCTCTGGGATGAAGCCTACTTGATCATAATGGATAATTTTTCTAATATGTTCTTGGATTCGGTTTGCCAGTATTTTATTGAGAATTTTTGCGTCGATATTCATGAGTGAGATAGGCCTGTAATTTTCTTTCTTGGTTGGTCTTTGTGTGGTTTTGGTATAAGGGTAACTGTAGCTTCATAAAAGGAATTTGGCAATGACTCTTCTGTTTCTATATTGTGAAATACATTAAGGAGTATAGGTATTAGGTCTTCTTGGAAGTTCTGGTAGAATTCTGCATTGAAACCATCTGGTCCTGGGCTTTTTTTGGAAGGTAGATTTTTGATAACGGTTTCTAATTCTTCGCGACTAACAGGTCTATTTAGATCGTTCACCTGGTTTTGGTTTAGCTTTGGTATGTGGCACTTATCTGAAAACATGTCCATTTCTTTTGCATTTTCTAGTTTTGTGGCATACAGGCTTTTGTAGTAAGATCTAATGATTCTCTGAATTTTCTCTGTGTCTGTGGTTATGTCCCCCTTTTCATTTCTGATCTTATTTATTTGCATGTTCTCTCTCTGTCATTTAATTAGTTTGGATAGGGGTTTGTCGATCTTGTTGATTTTCTCCAAGAACCAACTTTTTGTTTCATTGATTCTTTGGACTGTTTTCTGCATTTCTATTTTGTTGATTTCCGCCCTCAGTTTGATTATTTCCAGTCTTCTACTCCTCCTGGGCGTGTCTGCTTCTTTTTTTTCTAAAGCTTTCAGGTGTGCTGTTAAGTCTCCGATGTATGCTTTCTCTGTTTTCTTTAAGTGGGCACTTAGTGCTATGAACTTTCCTCTTAGCACTGCTTTCATAGTGTCCCATAGGTTTGAGTATGTTGTCCCTTTATTTTCATTAAATTCAAGGAAGACTTTAATTTCTTTCTTGATTTCTTCCTTTACCCAGGTGTGGTTCAGTAGTTGACTGTTCAGTTTCCATGAGTTTGTCGGCTTTCTGGAGGTAGGATTATTGTTGAATTCTAACTTTAATCCGTGGTGATCTGATAAGACACAGGTGGACACTGATATTTTTTTGTATCTGTGGAGGTTTCCTTTGTTTCCGAGTATGTGGTCAATTTTCGAGAAGGTTCCATGGGCTGCAGAGAAGAAGGTATATTCTTTCCTATTTGGGTGGAATGTTCTATAGATGTCTGTTAAGTCCATTTGCTTCATTACCTCCAGTAGTTCTCTTACTTCTCTGTTAGGTTTCTGTCTGATTGACCTGTCCATTGGTGAGAGAGGTGTATTGAAATCTCCTACTACTAGTGTGTGTTGTTTGATGTCTGCCTTGAGTTTTAGTAATATTTCTTTTACATACGTGGGTGCTTTTATATTAGGCGCGTAAATATTCAGGATTGAGATGCCATCCTGACAAATTGTTCCTGTTATGAGTATAAAGTGTCCGTCTCGATCTCTTCTGATTGATTTTAGTTTGAAGTCAGTTTTGTTAGAAATTAATATGGCCACACCTGCTTTTTTCTTAGGACCATTTGCTTGAAAGACCTTTTCCCAACCCTTTACTCTGAGTAGATGCCTGTCTTTGTGGTTGAGATGTGTTTCTTGCAAACAGCAGAATATTGGATCTTGTTTTCGTATCCAATCTCTTAGCCTGTGCCTTTTTATAGGTGAATTGAGAACATTAATATTAAGTGATATTAATGACCAGTGGTTGTTCATGCCGGATATTCTTGTTGTTTTTGGAAGTAGAATTTGTGTGTCTCCCTTCTTTGAGTTGTGCTAGTGAAGGGTCGCTAGATGCCTGAGTTATTGTAGGCAGTGTTGGCAATGTTGGATTCCTTGGGTTGCGGTTTTCCTTCTATTACTTTCTGTAGGGCTGGATTCGTGGCTACGTATTGTTTAAATTTGTTCTTATCCTGGAATGTCTTGATTTCTCCATTTATAGTGAATGAAAGCTTGGCTGGGTATAGTAGTCTGGGCTTGCATCCATGGTCTCTTAGCTTCTGCAGTGCTTCTATCCAGGACCTTCTGACTTTCATTGTTTCCATAGAGAAATCAGGTGTAAGTCTGATCGGTTTACCTTTTTAAGTTACTTGGCCTTTTTCCTTTGCAGCTCTTAGTATTCTTTCTTTAACCTGTATATTTTGTGTTTTGATTATTATATGGCAAGGGGATGTTTTCCTTTGATCCAGTCTGTTTGGTGTTCTGTATGCTTCTTGAATATTCAAAGGAATATCTTTCTTTAAGTTGGGAAAGTTTTCTTCCATAATTTTGTTCAAAATATTTTCTGGGCCTTTGAGCTGTGACTCTTCTCCTTCTTCTATTTCTATTATTCTTAGATTTGGTCTTTTTATTGTGTCCCATAATTCCTGAATGTTTTGTGATGAGAATTTGTTGGCTTTGCAGTTTTCTTTGATCAGAGCGTTTATTTTCTCTATGGTGTCCTCAGAATCTGAGATTCTTTCTTCTATTTCTTGTATTCTATTGATTAGGCTTGTTTCTGTAGGCTCTGCTCCTTGACCTAGATTTTCCATATCCAGCTGGTCCTCAGTTTGTGTTTTCTTCCTTGCTTCCATTTCAGTTTTCAATTCTTGAACTGTTTCCATTACCTGTTTGATCGTTCTTTCTTGGTTTCCCAGGGTATTATGTACGTATTTACTCATTTCTTCAAATTTTTGGTTATACTTCTCATCCATTTCTATAAGGGCATTTTTCACATGTTGTTTAAGGGATTCTACTGCTTTCATAAAGTCAATTTTTTCCACTTCTTCTGTGTTAGGGTGTTGGAGACCTTCTGTTGTAAGATCATTGGGTTCTGGTGTTTTCATGTTGTTTTTCAGATTATTGGGTGAATTCTTTCCTTGGCGCCTGCCCATCTCCTCCTATCGATGCTATCTAAGGGGTCTGTTAAAACTGGTTCTGGTTTCCCTGCTGGCCAGGGGCTCCTCTTACAAAATGCCCTTGCTCTGTTTCCTGGTTCCTCCCGGGGGCCAAGATCCCTCTCACCCCTCAGAAGGGTCTTCAGGAATAGTACCCGGCTCCTCCTTTGCCAGGGACCTCCCCAACTGGAGGCCTACCTCTTTGGTTTAATTGTAGTGGGGCGATCTGTTCTCGGTATTGCGCGCAGTCCCTGCTGCCTGCTTCTGCTGCTGGGAGGGTTCCCGCCGCCAGCAGCCTGTGTCCTCTGCTGCCGCTCAGGTTCAAGCCGGTTCCAGCCTGTCCCAGTCGGTCCCTGCCGGCTGCACTGGGCGTCCTCCTGCGCCTTCCGCCACCTGGGTGTTCCGGCTGCCTTCCACGCCCGGTGTCAGGTAGCCTCAATTTTATCTGTCCAAGATGCTGCAGGACGTCCGGAGCTCAGAGAAGGAGCTGTAGACAAATTGTTAAACAAAAAAAAAATGTAAAACAAAGACAAATTGAAAACCAGTTTGTGGATTCCAGTGGTGTTTCTGTTTGAAGAATCCCATTTTAGTCCACGTAGCCTGCTCAGCTGTTAGTACAGAGTCCTCAATGTCACACATACACAGAGTCAGTGAAGTGAGACCTAATGAAAGTCTGTTATCCTCACAGACTGGTGCCGACTCCAGTCCGCATGATGGAGTACATGGATATGATGGGAGCAGATACTGAGAGCCACAGCCAAACATTAGGTGAAGCTCTGGGGACCCCGAGGAAGAGGGAAGGAAGGATTGTAGGACCAAAGGGATCAAAGACAACAGGAGAACACAGACCACAAAATCAACTAATCAAACCTCATAGAGGCTCACAGAGACTGAAAAGGCTATTCACAGAACATGCATTGGTCTATACTATGTCTTTTGTGTACATACTGTGGTCTCCTAACAGTGGGTATATGTGGTGTCTCTAACTTGTGGCTTCCTGGTCTGTGCTGCCAACATGAACTCTGGTTATTTTGGGGGGTTGATGCCTGCCACCCCCTTTGGTTCTGGATGCTTGTGTGCCAACTCAGGGTCAGGAGGGAAGTAGCTAAGACCATGCCTATATCTCAGTGCTCCCTGCCTGGGCATGCAATAGAATCAAGTCTACTAGGCGTGTACAAGCAGGAGGGCATGGTAGATTCCTACCACCATACACAGAGATATTTCCAAACCATGCAGTGTCCACATGGCACATTTAGCTTCTACTAAAAAAAAAAAGGTTTATAAGCTGTGCAGTGCTACCCAGAGTTTAGGTGATGAGGCTCCCACCTGTCACTCATAGAGCCAAAGAATACCTCTACTGTATTTGAAGACTGAGAGAGGTGGAGCCAGCACTCTTCTTCCTCCTTCCTTTCTCCTTTACTTCCTCTTCCTCCTCTACTTCCTCCACTACTGCCTCCTTCTTTCTTCTTTACTTCCTCCTCTACTTCGTCCTCTACTTCCCCCTTTACTTTCTTCCTCCTTTTCTTCCTCCTTCTTTCTCCTTTACTCCCTCTTCTCCTACATATATGCCCGAAGGCCATAAGAGGGCACCAGACCCCATTAAAGATGGTTGTGAGCCTCCATGTAGGTAGCTGGGAATTGAACTCAGGACCTTAGGAAAAATAGGAAATGCTCTTAACCTCTGAGGCATCTGTCCAGCCCTTCCCTTTGCTTTTCAAGTCAGGATTTCTCTTTGTAGCTTTGGAGCCTGTCCTTGAACTTTCTCTTCCTCTGTAGATCAGTCTGGCCTTGAACCCACAGATTTCCATCATCCTCTGCTTTCTGAGCACTGGGATTAAAGGCCTGTGCCACCACCACCCAGCTGAGACTTTTTAAAATTGAGATTCCCTCCTCTTTAATTTGTTAACATAAAACACTTAGCATGGTTGCCCGAGCAAGGTTGCCTTAAGCTGACCTTCTCCAGAATCTTTCTGCCTAGACCTCCCAAGTGCTAGGATTAGCAGCAGGGGCACCATATCCAGTGAGCTGGGAATGATTCTAAGACTTTATGAACAGGGACTAAGGTAACTGAACAAATGGAGCTGTTCTTCCTCTGCTTCTGATATTCTTTAATTCAGGGGTTACTGTGTAGCCAAGACTAGCCTGGAGCTCACTATATACCCCAGGCTGGCCTGGAACTCTTGATCCTTCTGCCTCAGGCTCCTGAGTTCTGGGATGACACCACTTTGCCCTGGATTGCTCATTTTTTTTCATTCCTTTCCCAGAATGCCTCCCCTCCTATGACAATCTACTGGTGTAGATGGACCTCTAATTCATAAAACAAGAAAACAGAACATGCTAGATTTGTCACAGGGCAGGGACCATCTCTGATTTACTGGCCTCATTCAGAAACATTGCTCTTCTTAATGAATATTTTATTTATTTATTTATTTATTTATTTATTTATTTATTTATGTATAATTCATTTGATGCAAACAATATTCCAAATGCCTAAAATGACCAAGAAAAGTAAGGTGCCTGACCAGGCCTAGTGGCTCCAGCCTGTGTGTGATCGCAGTGGCTCAGAAAGCTTAGGATAGAAAGTTCAGAACCAACCTGAGATTTGGACCATAGTGATACACATCTTTACTCCCATCATTCAGGAATCAGAGGCAGGCAGATCTCTGTGAGTTTAAGAACAGTCTGATCTATTAAGTGAGTTCCAGGACAGTCAGGGCAATAGAGAGACAAGGGTGTTGCCATCTGAAAACATGAATAAATGTCAATGGTGTGATTATATATTTTAATTTTCCATATTCTATAAAGTGGAACACATGTAGCTGCCACATTGCTTTTCTTTGAGTAACCTTTGGGTTACTCCCCTCAGGTAATAGTATTTGGTTATAGAAAGAGCAAGTAGGACATCTCTTTATAATCTTCTTACCTTGTTGGGATGTAATAGAAACCTCTTTCTTTAAATCTTTGCTATTGACGTGATGTGTCTTATGAAATTCTGAGGCACAAAGCACACTTACAATCACTAATTGGTCAATTTCTGCATTGCTTTGTGCTAGAGGACCTGGCAGACCTGTATGGGATCCGTATCCATATGTGCTATGTATGTGGGTCAAAGCCTGTGAACGCATATATCTCAAATCTGAATAAATAATGAAATAAATTCTATAATATCTGGTATAATTTCAGCAGTTATGTGAGACATCTCTTTCTACAAATTGCAAATCACTAACTATATTGAGACCTTCTTTAAAAACCTCAGGTACCTTGAAAATAGCTTATAACTCTTCTATTTGGACAGAATTATAGGACTTTGTTACACCTTACTTAAATCTTCTGATTTGTAACCTGCCTTTCCTGATTTCTATGCATCATTATAAAATATACGGGCTTTAGTTATTGGTGTGTCATGTACAATTCAATGAAGAATCCAAGTAGTTCTCTTCATATGGCTGAGTCTACCACTTTTGGGATAATTGCTATTAATCTCACATAAAAAATTAGCACAAGCTCTTGGGATTCATTGTCTTTCCATTCGGTATAATGAAACCCAGTACCTGGATTTACAGCTGCTTTGGATCACTGTAGAGATCAGCCAGGAAGAGAGTGTAGGCAGCATTCTCCACAGAAAGTACTCTGTAGAGAGCCCTCTCACACATGACCTTCATACTCTCCAGATCATACTTGACAGCAGCTGCTAGCACAGCATCTGCCATGTTGTGGAGGTCTGGTTCCTTCTGATTATAAATGAAGCCAATAATTGCCTTAAAGGCTTGTGGAACAGGTCAATGGTCTCAGCACGGTTCTTTTTCTCTCTTCCATGTCATATTAAAACATGGTTCTGAAAACTGGAGAGCAAGCTGTTAAGATGACCGTGTGAGCATGGAATTCCTGGTCAGCTACCACCAGGCAACAGTCTGTGAAGTGGGAATTCTCCCACAGCTCTCCTAGCTCATTGGACAATGTGCACCTTGGAACCTTAATCTCTGGCTGTGCGCTCTCCTCAAAGATTCTGTAGGAGTCTGGGTTCAGAATACCTATGAAGGGGAGAATGAGCTCACATTCAGGGAGAAGAGAATATGCATGGTGAATAGAAAATCTTGAAGGATGAACATTTTGTAACCTCTTTCGTAACCTGGCTGGAACCTGAAAGATTTGAGACTAGGCACAATTTCACTACATTCTCCTTCGGAGTTGATGATCCAAAACTCAAATTATGTCATAATGGGACTCTTTGGAGAGCTGAGTAACTCTGGGTTAACTGACAGGTAATCTGAGCTTTGTTCATCGAAACCCTTTGGGTAAACTCTCAAACACCACTTGTCATTGTCTCCTCTTGAGAAAGTTGGGCTTCTAATGCTGTCCATCATTTGCTCCAGAATAAAATAGAAGTTGTGAATGGAACACATGTAGGAGAAATTCTGGATGTTGAACATTTTGTAGTCTCAGCTTTGGGCTATTTCATCCTGTGACATTTCTCCTGGAGGCAGTTTGAAGGATAAAATGAATTCAAATGAAGAACTAGAATTTGTTTTCTCTTCACTCTTTGGGACACAGTAATAGGCATGATACATATTTTGAGTTTCTGTTTATCCTATGTTCCCTCTTCTATGAGGCTGGAAATTTGAGTCCCTGAAATTATACAAATTACAATGCTAGTTTCAGAGTAGGTAGTCTAGGATACTAGAGGCTGTTATATCACATCATTGTTTTCAAAATTGACCCTTAGGTCAATAGGTAGCTTATTTGGACAACCATATAATACTTTTGATAATTTGGATCATTTTATCCACTCATATCAAAAATGCTATACGAAGATTCCACAAGTCACTGAATACAGAAGGACTCTTTCTTTGTATGAACAACAGGATTCATTAGAAAGAGTTAGGGCTGTAGTTCTGCTAATCCCATGCTATGGAAGAATTCTCTTGTACACTCTATGGATTTGTCACGTGTTTTAGTTTATTAAAACGCTGATTGGCAAATTGCCAGAAAAACAGGAAGTTTAGGAAAGGCAATCAGACAAGGAGAATTTTGGGAAAAGAAAAAGCAGAGATGGAGTCTCCTGCCAGACACAGAGGAAGCAAGATGAGAATGCCTTATTGAGGAAAGGTACCAAGCCACATGGCTAAACATAGATTAAAATTATCCATTAGTTTAAGTTGTAAGAGATAATAATAAGCCAAAGCAGTAGGCCAAACAGTTTATAATTTGGATAACCTCTGTTTGTTTATTTGGGACTGAATGGCTGCAGAACCAGGAAGGACAGAAAGTTCTGTCTACAAATGGCACTGAAACATTTGCCAAAAATTTCCACATAAAGCCTGAGAAAGCATTAACACAAAAATGATTCTAGACACTCTGGTTCGCTCTCTTTCCACTGCCATCTTAGTTCCAAGTCCTCCGCACAGAATGCCTCATGAAGCCACAGAAACCGTCCCTGGCACAGAGGAGGAGCTGCCACAGCCCCAGGCTGAGACAGGGTCGGGAACAGAATCTGACAGCTGTGAATCAGTACCAGAGCTCGAGGAACAAGACTCCACACAGGCAGCCACACAACAAGCCCAGCTGGCAGCAGCAGCTGAAATCAATGAAGAACCAGTCAGTAAAGCATAGCAGGGCCAGAGTGAAAAAATGCACGGAGGGCTATGCCAAACTGGGTCTTCGGCAGGTTACAGGGGTTACTAGAGTCACTATCCTGACATCTAAAAATGTCCTCTTCGTCATTACCAAACTAGATGTCTACAAGAGCCCAGCTTCAGACACCTACCTCGTATTTGGAGAAGCCAAGATTGAATATTTGTCTCAGCAAACACAGTTAGTAGCTGATGAGAAGTTCAAAGTTCTAGGTGAAGCTGTTTCAAACATTCAAGGAAATACTCAGACTCAGACAGTACAAGAGGAAAGTGAGAAGGAAGTGGTTGATGAAGCAGGTGTCGAAGTTAAGGACATAGAATTTGTCATGTCACAGGCGAATGTGTCCAGAGCAAAGGTAGTGAGCCCTGAAAAACAACAGTAATGATATTGTAAATGTTATTATGGAATGAACAATGTAACTATTTGACAGCGAGGACACCCCGTATCCCCTCCCCCTTTTTTGCTGTTTCAAAGGTGGAACTACAGCTTGGTTTGAAATTTGAACAGTTTTTATCCTTAATAAAGTTATGGATTCAGGTTGGATGAAAAGGATGATTCTAGACATACAGGAACAGCATCAAGCACAGCTTGTAGGCAACCATCATTACTCCAGTAGCCTGTTTGCTGGTGTTATGCAGAGGTATGACTCCTTTAAGAGAGGCGCCTGACTCAGTGTTATTCACAGACCCTCACAGCTGTTTTAAGAGGCTCTTCCACCAAACACTGAAATGGTGTTTATGGGCAGCCAGCATCATTTTTCTTGGTGGATCCATGGGCCTGAAACTTCACACAGTTGTGACAATAAATCTAGTTCCTGCCAGTATATCCACCATGAAGCTAGACTCTCAAATAGCTAAGGAATGGGGTGGAGCCAGCTACCAAATTTGCAGCTCTAAGTTAGGTGTATCACTTAGCAGAGTAAAGACATGTGTACTCAGAAAAAGAAAAGAATATATAGTAAAGACAGACTTAAGACAAAAAACCCTCTAAGTGGCTTACAGTGTGTTTAAAAATATATGTAGACTTGGGAGAGAAAAAAAATAGAGAGTACCTTTAAAAAATAGAGTAGTCCAGTGTGGTGGCACACACCTTTAATCTCAGCACTTGGGAGGTAGAGGGAGGTGGTCTGTGAGTTCATGCCAGTCAGGTCTACAGCAGAGTGAGATGTAGGACAGATATGATACAAAGAGAAACCCTGTCTCAAAAAACCAAAAATTTAAAATATAACTAAAAAAATAGAATTTTTAAAAAGCCATGTAAAGATATAAAATACACAGAGAATTGGGTTACTTTATGTTATTGTCTTGTCTTTGAATTGATTGATAGCTGAGGAAGGAGCAAAAGCTGCTAAAAGTCATTTGAGTATAAGTGATGATGGATTAATCCAAACTATGTATTTCAAAAATATCTCAACTTCAAAAATTTGAGTCAAAAGATATGTTCCTTAGGAAAAAGGTTCTGCTTTTCTTTCCACAGCAAATGAGGAGCTGTGGATTCATTCTGGGTTAAGAAAACCATGTTTGATCAAGCAAGACCCCTCTCAAAAATTGTAGCAATAGGAGCAGCGGGCTGCTTCCCGCCACTCAGCTAGCTTTATACCCGAAATAATTACATGGAAACTGTATTCTTTTAAACACTGCTTGGCCCATTAGCTCTAGCCCTTACTGGCTAATTCTGCTATCCCGATCAACCCATCTCTAATAAACTGTGTAGCACCGGTCTTACCAGGAAAGATTCAGCATGTCTGACCTGGCGGCTTGCTTCATCACGTGCGTCTGCCCGGGACCAGAAAGCATGGCCTCTCTGAGCTCACTTCCTCTTCCTCCCAGCATTCTGTTCTGTTAACTCCTCCCACCTTTGTTTTAACCTATCAGGG
Source organism: Microtus oregoni (assembly GCF_018167655.1). NCBI lineage: Eukaryota > Metazoa > Chordata > Mammalia > Rodentia > Cricetidae > Microtus > Microtus oregoni. The sequence continues at coordinate 1,102,184 of NW_024543830.1, read as the reverse complement.
CCAAGCAGTTTCTTTATTGCTTAACCAATGAAATCAACAATATATGACACTCCCACATCAAAAAATATTGAATAGGAGTGAAGTACCTAGATGATCCAACATTTTAGGCCAGCTACCTTGCAGTTTCCTCGGTGTTACACATCTAGAACAGCTTCAAGCCTGCTGGCTGAATACAACTTCACAGAATAGTCCAGTCAGGATTTGATCGTTACCCTAAATTTTTGCTTTGAGTCCTCATAAGATTACCACCGCCCCCAAACAGCAGGAAAACTAAGCCCACATCTTCCAAAAATGGAATATGAATATTTGTTTTTGTTTACCATGTTGGTTACAAGTTGTTATGGATAATAGTTATGAAAACACTAAACAAAGGAAATTAGATTCAGGGTTCTTGCTTTGAAAAAAAAGGGGGAAATGATGTGGAATAATGCTCTTGTCCACTTTAAAGATTTGCTGCTCTTATTGGTTGAATAACAAACTGAGTGTCCAGTAGCCAGGCAGGAAGTATAGTTGGGACTATTAGACTAGGAGAATTCTGGGAAGAGGAAAGTCAGAAACACATTTGTAATCAGATTCAGAGGAAGGAAGATAAAAATGCCTTACACGGAAAAGGCACCAAGTCACATGGCTAAACATAGATATGATTTATAAATTAATTTTAGTTATAACAGTTAGTTAGCAACAAGCCAAATGAATAGGCCCCAGTGTTTATCATTACTATAAGTCTTTGTGTGCTTCTTTGGGACCGAAAGACTGTGGGGCTAGGTGGGACAGAACCTTCTGTCTACAATATCTCAATGGCCACCTGTGAAGTGGAAGTCCAAGAATTCAGTACATATTCAGTTCAGCAGGTTAGACCTATAGGTTATTCTCTAGTCTATGTTGGCATTATGAAAACTCTCTAATGCCAGTGGAGGAATGGACTTGCTGCAAGATGAGGGCAAGCAGACAAAGAGAAACAGCTTCTATCTTCCATGTATTTTCACAGGCTTCCAGAAGGCAAAAGGTGTGCCCCAATTTAAGGTGTGTGCCTTTACTAGCCTCAAGATATGAATTAAAGGTGTGTGTTTTACATTCTTGGGGTCCAGGTTAAATGTTTGTCTCTTTCTACCTTCAAAGTCTGCATTTGAAGTGATCTACTTACCTCAACTCAAGCATAACATTACTCATAGTTGTGCCCTCTATTGTAGGAGTTTAGTTAATTCCAGCTCTCGACAAGTAGGAAACCATGACTATCCATCACAAGTGCATTTTGTTTACTGGGGTCAATCTTCCATAAATAAAGGAATGATGCCCATTCCCCCACAGCTGTTATTCCTCTTCTTATATTGTTGTAAGAATTTTTTTCATAAGCCAGGCAGGGTAGCACATACCTTTAATTCCAGCACCTGGGAGGCAGAGGACGGTGGATCTCTGTGAGGTTGAGGTCAGCCTGGTCTAAAGAGTGAGTTCTAGGACTGGCTATATAGCTACTTAGAAACCCTGTCTCTCCCCCCCGCCCCCCAAACACACACACAAAAGAATTCCTTCCAAAACAAGAGACATGATTAAGGAAGAGGTGATTTTATTGATCTGTCAGGGGCCTCAGTATTCACAACATGAAGGTTCAGGTGGAAGAATTTATATATGGTGGCAGGAGGCAGAGGTAGGAAGGACTCTGAATGCAGCTGTCTTTTTTCCTTCCTTTTATTCCTTCCAAACTCACAGACCCCAAGAAGGCTCTGCCAAAACTCATTGGGGGTTTTCCTCTCATCCTCAGTTAATTCTCCCTATACAGTCTTCCTGATCCACTTAGGGTGTGCTCTGACAAAATACTAAATACTTCTCCTTTCCATCATATAGAAGCCAAGACTCAGCTTCTCAATACCTCCTAATTTTCATCCTCATTGGTGTGTGCTGTTGTCTTTATCTTTGAACTTCCATGCTTACTATGCTGGGCCTTAGACATGAAAGAGTATTCTGGTTTCCAAAGGATGCAGAATATATTCAACAGTTACTGAAGAAGGGGTTTGGAGACAGTTCCCCTTAGACTGTGATCTGTAAAATGCTCCTTACCTCTATCTTCTCTCTCCAGATTGACATGTCTGAATGGACACACTAAGCCTCAAGAACATGAACATATCTTCAGTGATTCAATCCACTCAGCAATCCCCAGTCCAACTCTCCTGAAAATCAGCCTCCAATGCTGCTCATCCCTCAAGACAGGATAAATTAATCAACTGGTTTGATCTCTGAATTTTTTGGGTTTTTGTGTAGGAACTTTTCCAGGTGGCTAGTTAGTAGCATCAGTGACTCATCTATATGTGGGTTTAGGGACCGGGAGGCAGGTATCCTTTCCCTCAAACGTGTAATTTGAAACAAGGTAGACAGTCAATGCTGGACTCCTCATTTGTAAAACATAAGCTTTGCATTACTATTTCATTGCTCTCCTGAGTATGCTTCTGAAGAGGATAGGAGGTTCCTATGGGGGAACTTAGATCCCACTGGGACTCAAGTAGAGTATTTGTTCATGTAGAGTATCATCCCAGGAATGGGGCAGGTGGGGCTTTTATTTTAGGTAAGTGGTTCTCTGGAGGACATGGCACAGCCAAAAGGATTCAGGTCCCCATCAGGAAGAAGCATGGGTCTAACTTAACAGGACTGTACACATAACAGAGAAATTCTTGGTCATTACAGCAAAACAAACTGACTGAAACAAATAGAAACACATACAAACAGACACAAATACAAACACACATTCAGAGAGAATGGGAGAGAGAGAGAGAGAGAGAGAGAGAGAGAGAGAGAGAGAGAGAGACGGAGACAGAGAGAGAATCAGGTTAATTAGGTTGCTGGCTAAATCCTGGTCTGCCAGTGTACCTGGACTGGATTGGATCCAGGGACCAGATTGCCTCCTGGCTTCTGCTCCCTTAGACCTTGCTTCCTCACGCCCACTTTTGAAAAATACCAACTTTAAATCTGGAATTAATGCCAGAAGACACACACCTTTAATCCAGATCTCAAGGCAGGAAGACACACCCTAAACTGTGCCACACCCTCTGCTGTTAGCATAAAAGAGAAGGCAGGGAGGCAGCTGCTGCCCTTTGCTGCTTGCACTTGCCTTGCATCAAGTCCTTTCCTTCCCTGGCAGTAGATAATCATATTTCGAATTCAAGCATGGACTGAGGAATAGCCAACATGTCAGACCTCCGAGACTGAGTAAGTACTGGGTTCTTGCACTTCTCTGTCACAGGTAGCCTTTGTGGGATTAGTAGGACTGCAGCCCTAAGACATTCTAATCAATCACTCTCCTTCATACAGAGAGATCCATTTTATGTGTTCTGTTCCTTTAGAGAATCATAGTACACTTTTCAATATAAGAGTGTATAAATTGTTCCAAATTGTCAAAAGTAGTGTGTAATTGTCTTACTTAATATTTAATCGAGAAAAGATGGAGTGATATAAGAAAGAATCCCTAGTACTCTAGACTGTCTTCATCGAATCTCATAGGGCAATATGTATAGAATTTCAGAAAGACCAAAGTTTCTAACCTTATAGAAAAGGGAACAGATAGGAAAAGAGAAACTAAAAATCTAAAATAAATCTGTAATTGTGACCCTCAGGTTGAAGAAGAAAACAATCCTGTTCTTTTTTTGGCTCCAGGTAAACATTCACACTCCCAGCAGCAGACATGTCAGGAGTCCTAGCAGCTGAGAGCAGAGGCTACACACAGATCAGAGTCAAGAAATTCTCCTACAGATGGACCATCAGCAACTTCTCTTTTTGCTTGGAGGGAAGCTTGGGCAATGACATTGTAAGCCCCACTTTCTCACCAGGAGACAATGACCAACAGAAATGGCTTATGAAACTAAACCCGAATGGGATGGATGAGGAAAGCAGAGGTTACCTGTCAGTTTTCTTGGGGTTGCTCAACTCTCCAAAGAGCCCCGTGTGGGCAAAGATCCAGTTTGGGTTCATAAATGCCAAAGGAGAGAAATTCCGAATCATGAGCAGTCAAAGAGTCGTCAGGTTCAACCCAAACCAAAGCTGGGGTATCGCAAAATTCATTCGTCAAGATTTCCTTTTTTCCACTCCATGTTTGCTTCTCCCAGATGACAAACTCACACTCTGCTGTGAGGTGAGCGTGGTTCAGGACGGCATCAGCATCTCTGAACAGATTATGCAGCCAGGGATTGACGTTCCAAGATGCACACTGGTAGATGATCTAGGAGAGCTGTGGGAGAATTCCCGCTTCACAGACTGCTGCCTGGTGGTAGCAGACCAGGAATTCCGGGCTCACAAGGCCATATTAGCAGCTCGCTCTCCAGTTTTCAGAGCCATGTTTGAACATGACATGCTGGAGAGCAGAAAGAATCGCATTGAGATTCGTGACCTGAAACCTGAAGTCTTCAAGGCAATGATGGACTTCATTTACACGGGGAAGGAACCAGTCCTCCACAGCATGGCAGATGCTGTGCTGGCAGCTGCTGACAAGTATTGTCTGGAGCGTTTGAAGGTCATGTGCGAGAGTGCCCTCTGCAGGGACCTCTCTGTGGAGAATGCTGCCCACACTCTCTTCCTGGCTGACCTCCACAGCTCAGTGCAGTTGAAATCTCAGGCAATGGAATTCATTACAGCTCATGCTTCCGAGGTTTTTCAGACCTCGGGCTGGAAGACAGTGGTCAACTCCTGTCCCTACCTGGTGGCTGAAGTATGCATCTCCCTGGTTTCTGGACATGGTCTTTCCCTGGAGCCCCCCTCAAACGCCTGAAGCAGTCTTATGACCCTGTGGGCTGGGACCTTCGTTCTTCTTCCAGAAGAAACAGTCAGTATTGTTACTAATGACACCTGTTTAGACTCTGGGCTCTGAGGTACATTTACAGTGAATTTGGGGAAACACATCTGCTAGGCCTGGCTTCAAAACCTCTGTAAATTAGTGAAGGGCAGGTAGGGGGAAGAGCAGCACTGGACTCTGGTATACTCTATGCAACTTCTACCCTTCCGTTAGACTGCTTTGATTTTTGTTCAATCAGATGGAAACTGGGATTCAGGGTTTTGCTGATCCCAAGCTCATCCCAGTAAGGTTTTTTTGCATAAAACTCTCTGCATTGGATGAGCAGACCATATGATCAAGGGCTCTGAACAAAGGAAAAATAAAGATGAATTTTTATTTAAAAAAGAAGGGCAAGAAAAAGAAGGCACTTTCCCTCCAACTCAGCATGTGTGAACTGGAGAGATGATGACTCAGTTTACAAAAGCAATAGTTATTTCTGCAGGGAACCCTTGATCACTTCCCAGCACACATGTGGGACTTTACAACCATCTCAAACGTGGGCTACAGAGGTTCTGAGTTCCAACTCCATGGGTACAGCCGTCTCTGTAGACAAAACCTTACCCAAATAAAATATAAAGTGAGTAAAATATTAAAATCAGTTTGTGGGTTCTAGTAGAGTTTCTGTTTGGTGAAGCCCATTTTAGTCCCTCCAACTCTGCTGAGCTGGGGAGGTTTGGCCCAGCCCTCACTGCCACATAGAAGCACAAGCTCTCAGTCCTCTTTCTTGGCACTGACAGTGGCAGAGTGGATAACGGCCCATCATGCTCTTGAGAAAAGTGAGACGTGGAGGCCTAAGGGGAAAAAGACAACTGCACCTGGCAGTGTGTTGATTGACTCGGCTTTGAAAAATAACATTTATTGGTTCTGAAAAAGGAAAAGGGGATTGATTCATTAAGAATTCAAACTTTTTCTTCCCAGCCAGCGTTTCTGTTATTAGATGTTGAGAATATGATTCTTTATTCTCCTCTGATTTCTCTCACCTTCTATAGTGATATATTATTTGTATTTTAATAAATAAAGTTTGCATGAATATCAGAGGGCAAAACAGCCATACTATTCCATTATACAGGCCAGGGTCTGATGGCACACACCTTTAATCCCAGGACTCAAGAGACAGAGCCAGACAGATCTCTGTGAGTTCAAAGTCATCCTGGGCTACTTGAGATTTAATCTATCTTAAAAAAGAAACAAAGCTCACACAAAGGTGATCCCAATCCCTGGGATCACACGCCTTTAATTCCAGCACTAGGGAGGTTGAGGCAGGAGTTATATGGCTGCATGGAGAAAGGCATATAACGGGAAAGAGAGGAAATCAGTGGACTCTGGAGTGTGGAGACTTTAGCATTCATGGAGACAGGATCTCACCCATTTTCATTCTGAGGTATAGGTAAGATACAGTGGCTGACTGCTTTTCTTTTCTGTTATTCAGGTTGAACCACAACATCTGTCTCTGGGTTTTCATTAATTGTGCCAAATATTCCTTCTGTGCAATTGTCAGAAATTCATACTCTCTTAGAAACAGGGTCAATGCCTGGGTATTCCTGCCGCCCACTCCTTTGTCTGACTCTCCTTGTTTTTCTTCTACAACTCTTTCCAGATTAGTGTGGAGTAGTAGATTTACAGTTTAATCACAGCCAAGTTCCCTGTTGATTTAGTCATGAAAGATTGAAGACAGCATGTTCATGTTTATGTTGTTAGCCATGCTAGTGTCAAATCACAAGCTTTTTGTCGAAAGGAATTGCTCTTGTAGAACTCTAAAATAACTCTAAAGCCTTCCTGACAACTCTGAGGCCAAATTTGAGGCCTCTCAGCAGCAGTGCCCCCACTGGGCTTCACGGAGTTAACAACTACGCATGCCCATACTAATGCCAAAATGTTGGGAACTTTCCATCATCTTTCTGAGTCTTTGTAAATATTCTCCAAATAAAACTCAGTTATTGAATAAGATAACCCTTCGGTGTTGAGTCAATTCCTGGACTTTTGACTCAGTCCCCCCCCCCAAAAAAAAGAGTGATGATGGGATAATAGATTTGTAAATGTGAATTACTGTTTTGAGACAAATATATTGGTATCGATTCTTGTATATTGATACAAAATTAAATTATATTGACTATTGTATGCATGCATGTTTCTACCTTTATTTAAAACATTTTTTATATATTGATGTATATATATATTGTATAAATTTACCATATTGCAGTGTACATTTCTACCTCTGATTAAGATACTTATATATTGTTTATATATTGATATATATTTACCATATTGCATTGTATATTTGTACATTGTTTATATTTGGAGGTCATATTTCCTCATTTATTGCACAGTTGTTCATTGTTTCAGTCTTTAAGTTAGAAAGGTATTGAGAATTATATAGATCAACAATCATCTAAGTTTGTCATTTATAATTAGCCTAATCAGGTTCTTTAGATACATAGAGATTATATTCAGTATAGACAGATAATCTTCAACCCCTTCAAAGGGCTGCAGAAAATGGCCTTTAATCTAACTCAGAGTTTCGTGGTAGTGAGACACAATTGCTCCTGGCAACACTGATCTATTCCTGAGAGAATGTTGAGCACCAAAGACACTCCACCTGGAGCCTTTCTTTTTGGCAGAACTGGCCTTGGGCAAAGAAATGCCCATGCCTCAACCACTGACAGAGATACAGAGTATTCGTACATGGATAAAACAGGACTGTCATATCCTGCCAAGACAGGGTAAGATAGTTTTGAAAAGTTTTTGGCCTTTGAAAATGGTATGTCAGTTATGTTCGGTCTTAGCCAAAGTTGGTTGCTTCAACGCTGCAAACGTGACCTTTGGTGATTGCCCAGGTAGCTAGTTGTCTCTGTGATTTGTTGCATAACATTATTTCCCTTCTTGGTTCTTCAATGGGGTTGATGACTTGGCCAAGTTATTTCTTATACAAGACTTAAGCTAGTTAGAATAGGATATTTGTACTTATTGTATATAATCTCATAGTAGGTTTAGAACTCTCTTACTAAAACAAAAGAGGGATGTTGTAGGGATAAGTCTCGCCCCTTAGGGGGCGTGTGCATCTCAGGCTAATGTTTGCCTATAAATTTGGTGAGCTTGCTCCCAGGGGCTGCTTCTGCTTTCCTGGTCTCCGCGGGAACGGTGGTTCTGTAAGTCTATTAAAGCTATATATTTTTACAATCTGTCTGCATTCGTTTACGCCGTTACAGGATGTGTTGCAGGAGCTCCTTCTGCTCCTTCAGCCAATAGCAGCCGAGATACCAGCCCACTGGGGTGTGGTCTCTCTCACTTGAAAAAGTGGCCACTTCCCTCTGTGCTCTCTCTGGCTTCCGGCTCTGCTTCCGGCGAGTAGACTCCATTCCTGATTGTGCAGAGGGCCACTGTCTGGGACGGTGATCTGTAAGTTTTTCCCCTTTAAATAAATAGCTTCTCTATTGGTCATAATTCCAAACTTATGTGGGATTGTTTGTGACTTACGCCTTCAACTCAGTCCCTGGGAAAGGGGCAAAGTGACCCTCAGATGTTCCCTCTTACCTCACCTGATCTGACAACCACTCTCCAGCCAATTATTGGTAATAGCCCTTTGAATAAGCCAATCATAATAGTTAAAAAACAAATCACAGAAACCCCCTTTCTTTTGTGGCTTTTTGCTTTAAAAGTAGCCTGTACCAGCTATTTGAAGTCTTTCTGGCTTTTCGAATACTGAAAGACCTTGTCATGACAAAATTAATAAAAATCCTCATGCTTTTACATCAACTGTGATGTGAGAGATGGTCTCTTGGGGCAACTCCTCCTGGTAGTTGGACTGCAGGGTCCAACACTTTCACATTTCAAACATGGTCAAGAAATTCCCAGTCATTATGGAGAACATGTCTCACCAGGAAAATTTAAAAAATCCAATGCCTACTGTAAAAAAAAAAAAAACATAGTGTTCTAAATGATGGAATAGGAAGCATATATTATCTCAGACTTCTATACATGATCAAAGACCAAAGTTAAGAGTGCATATAAATAGTATTTTAATTGAGGTATTACTAGACATGGGTCGTACATGAGTATTATTACTCCAGAATCATGGCATTCAGATTGGCATATTCAAGAGTAAGATGCTCAATTTCTAGGAATTGAAACCCTATCTTAAGTGAAACGAAGCACGAGGTGGGTTGAATGCATAGAGCCAGAGGGATACAAAGGAAGGTTGAGTCTGTATGTAGCTAATATTGCAGTGAATTTATGGGGTCAAGACCCATTGCAGCAATGGGATACCAAGGTTACTATCCTTGCAGTGTCCAAAAGTCATGTTTTTGGGATAGATATTATAAACAAAGGTTACCAGCCATTCTGGGTGTACAAGAGCACAAAGCAAGTAGCAAACCCCCAGAGGTACAAACAACCCTGTCTTTAAAATGGATTACTGAGAAACCAATATGGGTTAAGCAATGGCCTTTAACAGAAGACAAACTGCAGGCATTAGAATAGCTAGTATAGAAGCAGCTAGATGCTCACCATATTGAAGAATAACCCAACCCTTGGAATACTCCTATATTTTTTGCTAAAAAGAAATCTGGAAATGGAGAAAGGTGACAGATATAAGAGCTTTCAGGAAGGTAATTCAACCTATGGGCCCTCTACAATCTGGAATTCCTCTGCCTTCTGTATTACTAAAAAGATGGCCCCTTGTATTTGTTTATTTAAAGGATCATTTCTTCACTATACCTTATAAGAAAAGGATAGAGAAAAATTTGCCTTCACAGTACCTACTTACAATATTTATCAGCCTAGTAGGAGATACAAGTGGACCATCCGTACACAGGGAATGGTCAACAACCCCACCCTGTGCCAATACTTTGTAAGTCAACCATTGGAAATAATACACAAGCAATTTCCTAAGTCTATAATTTATCATTACAAGGATGGCATTTTGCTATCTGATTCAAACATAGATACTTTGGAAAGAATGTTTGAAGAAGAAAGTATTTCCTAAATGGGGATTAAAAATTACTCCTGAAAAATACAAAGAGGAGATACTGTCAATTACCTAGGTTACAAAATAGAGTTACAGAAAATTAGAAGACAAAAGGTACAAATTAGGAAATTGTGGACTCTTAATGACTATAAAAGATTGTTAGGGTTGGCAAGAGACTTGAACCTAGAGTGGCTCCCAGGAACCCAAGGCGATGTCCCCAGTTAGTTCCTTGGGCAGCTGAGGATAGGGAACCTGAAATGACCCTATCCTACAGCAATACTGATGAATATCTTGCATATCACCATAGAACCTTCATCTGGTGATGGATGGAGATAGAGACAGAGACCCACACTGGAGCACTGGACTGAGCTCCCAAGGTCCCAATGAGGAGCAGAAGGAGGGAGAACATGAGCAAGGAAGTCAGGACCACGAGGGGTGCACCCACCCACTGAGACAGTGGAGCTGATCTATTGGGAGCTCACCAAGGCCAGCTGGACTGTGACCGAAAAACATGGGATAAAACTGGACTCTCTGAGCATGGCGAACAATGAGGGCTGATGAGAAGTCAAGGACAATGGCACGGAGTTTTGATCCTACTTAATGTGCTGGCTTTGTGGGAGCCTAGCCAGTTTGGATGTTCACCTTCCTAGATATGGACAGAGGGGGGAGGACCTTGGACATACCACAGGGCAGGGAACCCTGACTGCTCTTTGGACTGGAGAGGGAGGAGGAGAGGAGTGGGGGAGGAGGAGAAGGGTGGGAGGAGGGGGAGGGAAATGGGAGGCTGGGAGGAGGCGGAAACTTGTTCTTTTTCCTTTTCTCTATAAAAAAAAGAATAAATAATATATATGTGGAGCAGTAAAAAAATACTTACATAGAAAAACAAAGAAAACATTACTGTGAAAAAAATACTTTTGGGGTGAAGGAAATTTGACAGTGTTGGGAAGAAGTTAATAGAGTTATAGATTGAAATGGTTAAAGAAAATTTTAATAAAAGTTATTAATATACTAATTAACTTTTAAAAAGTTTTATCTTTTATAATTTAGTAATTCTATATAAAATATCAAATTAATGTAAGGAACAAAATGTAAATTTTGGAACACATGTCCATTGGATGCATGAATAAGTGCAGGGAACGTGCTCCTACCTGCCATTCTATGGCATTGCTTATTTCATGGTCACAGTGAAAGTCTGCTGCTTCTCTGATCCACAATGAAATGTGAAACACACAAACAAACCCATGTTTGTTCAGATACACACAGAAACACAAAGTAAAACATTTCCTAACCAATCTCAAAAATAAAAAAAAAGATTGTTAGGGGACTTTTCCAGTCTATGACCAGTTGTTGGGCTAATAGGTGATCTAATAATTCATTTCACCAAAACCTTAGAGGGTGACAAAGACTTAAATAATCCCAGGCAATTAATAACTAGAGCAGAAATATTACAGCAGACACATCTGGATAGGGTGAATCCAAATCTTAGTTGTATTCTAGTCATATTGCCTCCCAGAATTTCCCCTATAGGAATTTTAATGCTAAGGGAAGATGGATCTTTTTACCACATAAATCAAGTAAAAAATAAAACTTACGTAAAGTGTCTCTAAATTAATTATGAAAGAAAAATTGAAACTTCTTTAACTCACAGATATAGACCCAGTAGAGACTATAGTGCCTTTTACTGATGAAATTAAAAGAATATGGGAAGACAATGAACCATGACAATGAGCTTGTGCTATTTTTTTTGAGAAATTAAGATAAATTATACCAAAATGATAAAATCGATCTTATAAAGAGAACTACTTGGATTCTTCCCAGAATTGTATGTGATACACCAATAACTGAAGACTGTACATTTTATACTGATGCAAATTAATGAGGAAATGCAGGTTACAAATCCAAAGATTAAAGTAAGGTGAAACAAGGCCCTCAAATTCTGTTCAAAAGGCAGAATTATATGCTATTCTCATGGTACAAAGGGATTTTAAAGATCCTTTCAATATAGTTATTGAATCAAGCCACCACCACACGGCCTTGATTTGCAATATGCAAAAAGATTTGTCTTGCATATTTAAAATGCTGAATTTACACCAGATGATTCAGAATTGACTTTGTTATTTATATAGTTTCAATGTATAATCAAGCATAGAGAAAAAAAAACAAGTTTCCACCTCCTCCCAGCCTCCCATTTCCCTCCTCCTCCTCCCACCCTTCTCCCTCCCCCTCCCCCACTCCTCTCCCCCTCCCTCTCGAGTCCAAAGAGCAGTCAGGGTTCCCTGCCCGGTGGTAAGTCCAAGGTCCTTCCCCCTCCGTCCATATCCAGGAAGGTGAACATCCAAACTGGCTAGGCTCCCACAAAGCCAGCACATTAAGTAGGATCAAAACCCCGTGTCATTGTCCCTGGCTTCTCATCAGCTCTCATTGTTCGCCATGTTCAGAGAGTCCTGTTTTATCCCATGCTTTTTCAGTCACAGTCCAGCTGGCCTTGGTGAGCTCCCAATAGATCAGCTCCACTGTCTCAGTGGGTGGGTGCACCCCTCGTGGTCCCGACTTCCTAGCTCATGTTCTCCCTCCTTCTGCTCCTCATTGGGACCTTGGGAGCTCAGTCCAGTGCTCCAGTGTGGGTCTCTGTCTCTATCACCATCCATCACCAGATGAAGGTTCTATGGTGATATGCAAGATCAGTATTGCTGTCGGATAGGGTCATTTCAGGTTCCCTATCCTCAGCTGCCCAAGAAACTAACTGGGGACATCGCCTTGGGCTCCTGGGAGCCACTCTAGGTTCAAGTCTCTTGCCAACCCTAACAAACTTTTTTTTTCCATTTTTTTATTAAGAAAAGGAGAAAGAAAAAAAAAACAAGTTTCCGCCTCCTCACAGCCTCCCATTTCCCTCCCCCTCCTCCCACTCTTCTCCCCCTCCTCCCACTCTTCTCCCTTCCCCCCACTCCTCTCCCCCTCTCTCTTCAGTCCAAAGAGCAGTCAGGGTTCCCTGCCCTGTGTTAAGTTCTAGGTACTCCCCTCTCCGTCCATATCTAGGAAGGTGAACATCCAAACTGGCTAGGCTCCCACAAAGCCAGCACATTAATTAGGATCAAAACCCCGTGCCATTGTCCTTGACTTCTCATCAGCCCTCAATGTTAACAATGCTCAGAGAGTCCAGTTTTATCCCATGTTTTTCGGTCACAGTCCAGCTGGCCTTGGTGAGCTCCCAATAGATCAGCTCCACTGTCTCAGTGGGTGGGTGCACCCCTCGTGGTCCCGATTTCTTTGCTCATGTTCTCCCTCCTTCTGCTCCTCATTGGGACCTTGGGAGCTCAGTCCAGTGCTCCAGTGTGGGTCTTTGTCTCTATTTCCATCCATCACCAGATGAAGGTTCTATGGTGATATGCAAGATATTCATCAGTATTGCTGTAGGATAGGGTCATTTCAGGTTCCCTATCCTCAGCTGCCCAAGGAAATAACTGGGGACCTCGGCTTGGGCATCTTGGAGTCACTCTAGGTTCAAGTCTTTTGCCAACGCTAAGTTGGCTCCCTTAACTGAGAATTGTGCTTCCGTGCTCCCCTATCTAACCTTCCTTTATCCCAATCCTCCTTTTTCCCCAAGTTCCCCCATTCTCCCCTTCTCCCTTTTCTCTCCCCATCTCCCCTTACCCCCATCCCACCCCACCCCCAAGATCTCAATTTTCTCCCCGGCAATTTTGTCTACTTCCCATAGCCAAGAGGACAACTATATGTTTTGCCCTTTGGTTCACCTTCTTACTTAGCTTCTTTGGGATCACCAATTGTAGCCTCCGTGACCCTTGTTTATGGCTAGAAACCAATTATGAGTGAGTACATCCCATATTCATCTTTTTGGGTCTGGTTTACCTCACTCAGGATAGTGTTTTCTATTTCCATCCATTTGCATGCAAAATTTGAGAAGTCATTGTTTTTTACTGCAGCGTAGTACTCTAATGTGTAGATATTCCACACTTTCTTCATCCATTCTTCCATTGAAGGGCATCTAGGTTTTTTCCAGGTTATGGCTATTACAAATATTACTGCTATGAACATAGTTGAACAAATGCTCTTGTCATATGATAGGGCATCTCTTGGGTATATTCCCAGGAGTGGTATGCTGGGTCCAGGGGTAGGTTGATCCCGAATTTCCTGAGAAATCGAAACACCGATTTCCAAAGTGGTTGCACAAGATTGCAATCCCACCAGCAATGGATGAGAGTACCCCTTCCTCCACAGCCTCTGCAGCAAAGGCTATCATTGGTGTTTTTGACTTTAGCCATTCTGACAGGTGTACGATGATATCTCAAATTTGTTTTGATTTGCATTTCCCTGATCACTAAGGAGGTTGTGCATGACCTTAAGTGTCTTTTGGCCATTGAACTTCATCTGCTGAGAATTCTCTATTCAGTTCAGTGCCCCATTTTTTAATTGGGTGAATTAGCATTTTAAAGTCTAGTTTCCTGAGTTCTCTATATATTTTGGAGATCAGACCTTTGTCTGTTGCGGGGTTGGTGAAGATCTTCTCCCAGCCAGTGGGTTGCCTTTTTGTCTTGGTGACAGTGTCCTTTGCTTTACAGAAGCTTCTCAGTTTTAGTAGGTCACACTTATTCAATGTTGCCCTTAATGTCTGTGCTGTTGGGATTACACATAGGAAGCGATCTCCTGTGCCCATCTGTTGTAGGGTACTTCCCACTTTCTCTTCTATCAGGTTCAATGTGTTGTGACTGATAGTGAGGTCTTTAATCCATTTGGACTTGAGTTTTGTGCATGTGATAGATATGGGTCTATTTTCATTCTTCTACAGGTTGACATCCAGTTATGCCAGCACCATTTGTTGAAGATGCTTTCTTTCTTCCATTGTATAGTTTTGACTCCTTTATCAAAAATGAGGTGTTCATAGGTTTGTTGGTCAAAATTCGGGTCTTCTATATGATTCCATTGGTCGACTTCTCTGTTTTTATGCCAGTACCACACTGTTTTCATCGCTGTAGCTCTGTAATAGAGTTTGAAGTCAGGGATGGTAATACCTCCAGACAATCCTTTATTGTATAGGATTGTTTTGGCTATCCTGGGTTTTTTGTTTTTCCATATAAAGTTGATTATTTTCCTCTCAAGATCTGTGAAGAATTTTGAAGGGACCTTGATGGGGATTGCATTGAATCTATAAATTGCCTTTGATCATGTATAGAAGTCTGAGATAATATATGTTTCCTATTTCTGTAGGGGAAATTATGGAATGCAATATGACTAGGATGCAATTAAGATTTGGATGTACCCCATCCACATGTGCCTCCTGTAATTTCTCTTCAATGACAGTTAATTCTTTCTCAGCTTCAGTTGTTAATTCCCTTGGACTCTTGAAGATTTCTTCACCATATAAGGTTTTGGTTAAATGAATTATTAGATCAGGCATTATCCAAACACCTGATGGTATAATGGAAATATATGCTAATAATCTTTTACAGTCATTAAGAGCCCACAATTGGTCTCCTTTAATTTGTGCCCATTGTGTTGTAATTTTCTGTAAACCTATTTTATAATCAGAGTAATTGAATGAATGTCCTCTCTGTATTTTTTCAGGAGCAAATGACTGGCTGATTGGCAGAATGGCTGGGTGGCTCAGGGGCTGGACCTTAGCATCCTCCTTACTTTATTCCCTTGCACCTACCCTCTTCTGGATTTACCCTTCTATTTATCCTCTCTGCCCAAAAACTCTGCTTATTTCTCTTCTGCCTCAATATTGGCAATTCAGTTCTTTATTAGACCATCAGGTGTTTGATATATGCACAGTAACACAGCTTTACTGAGATAAAAAAAATCCAACATAAACAAATGTAACATACCTTAAAGTAATAGTCTATAAGAGCCATGGATAACTGAAACATTTCTAATCAAGAAAAGAGCACATTTAGGTCTCATCATTGCTGATTTCAAATTGTACTTCAAAATTATAATAAAAGTAATAAAAATATTTTCCCTTTTCTTTTTACTTATCTTTCATTCATACAATACAACCTGACCATAGTCTCCCCTCCCTCCACACCACCCAGATGTACCACGTCTCTGTTTCCCTTCAGAAAAGCACAGGCCTCCTGGTGATCTCAACTGAACCCATCATAATGAGATGCAATAGGAGTAGGTACAAACCATCATATCAAGGCTGAAGCAGACAACCCGGAAGAAAGAAAATATTTCTAGGATGAGACAAAAAGGTCATGGTTTTCCCACATTCCTGCTCTTAGGAGTCCCACAAAATCCCCTCAGCAAAAAACAACACATGTATACAGAGGAATTAGTACAGACATATGCAGGCTCTTCAGTCTCTGTGGGTTCCTAGGAATCCACGTAGTTGATTCTGTGGGCCCTGTTCTCCTGGTATCATTGATCCCTCATACAATCCTGTTTTCCCCTCTTCCTTGAGGTACCCTGAGCTCTGCCCAATGTTTGACTGTGGATCTCAGTGTCTGCTCCCATCACCTGATGGAGAAAACCTAATTGATGTTGCTTGGGCAGGTATAGCAATTTCATTAGGTATCATTTCATTGAACCTTTGTGTATATGAGACCATCAGGACCCTGCACAATCTTCAACAGCTGAGCAGAGCTAGATGGGGTAATGGATGCCTTTGAACAGAAACATCACTAAAATTCACAAAATAGATTTTACTATTTTTATCCATGTAATATTTTATTAATGTCAGAATTTTTTTGCTCTGAGCCCTTGATCATATGTTCTATTCAGTTCAATCCAGAGAAGTTTCTTTAAAGTAACTTTATTGGGATGTGTTTGAGGCCTTAAATAAACTGAATCTCAGTAGATAAATATTGGACAAAAGTCGAACCAGTACAGCAACAGGGTCGAGATTACTTTGATAATACCAGAGTCCAGTACTGCCCCTCTCCCAGCCAGACAGTCAATAAATTTACAGTTGTCTTAAAGTCTGTTCCACCAGGCTTTCTTTCCCCAGTTTATTGGAAATGCTCCACATACCCCATAGCATGTTACCAAGGCATTATTGGTAACAATGTTACTGCAGATTCTGGGATACATGTGAAGGTCACAGCTGACAGGGGACTAGAATTTCTTCAGGCTTTGAGAAAAGGCTCCAGTTCAGAGCATTAAGGAGAAACCAGGGCACTGTATGCTTCAGTCACCAGGTAGTTGTATGAATCCACCATTGTCTTCCAGTTTGAGGTCTCAGAAATTTCTGAAGTATTAATAGTAATGAAACCGAGTACCTGGATTTACAGCTGCTCTGGATCACTGTAGAGATCAGCCAGGAAGAGAGTGTGGGCAGCATTCTCCACAGAACGTACTCTGTAGAGAGCCCTTCATACATGACCTTCATACTCTCCAGACCATACTTGGCAGCAGCTGTCAGCACAGCATCTGCCAGGCTGTGGAAGTCTAGTTCCTTCTGATTATAAATGAAGTCCATCATTGCCTTGAAGACTTGTTTTTCAGGTCAATGGTCTCAACATGGTTCTTTCTGTTCTCCTCCATGTCATATTAAAATGTGGTTCTGAAAACTGGAAAGCAAGCTGTTAAGATGACCGTGTGAGCATGGAATTCCTGGCCAGCTACCACCAGACAGCAGTCTGTGAAGTGGGAATTCTCCCACAGCTCTCCTATCTCATTGGACAATGTGCACCTTGGAACCTGGATCTCTGGCTGAGTGCTCTCCTCAAAGATTCTGTAAGAGTCTGGGATCAGAATCCCTATGCAGGGGAGAGTGTGCTCACCTTCAGGGAGAAGTGAATATGCATGGCGAATAGAAAATCTTGAAGGATGAACATTTTGTAACCGCTTTCATAACCTGGCAGGAACCTCAAAGATTTTAGACTTGGCACAATTTCCAACTTTCTCCTTCGGAGTTGATGATCCAAAACTCGAATTATGTCATAATGGGACTCTTTGGAGAACTGACCAACTCTGGGTTAACTGACAGGTAATCTGAGCTTTCTTCATCTAAAACCTTTGGGTACACTCTCAATCACCACTTGTCGTTGTCTCCTGTTGAGAAAGTTGGGCTTCTAATGCTGTCCTTCATTTGCTCCAGAATAAAATAGACATTGTGGCTGGGCACCGGGAGTGACATCATTGGGGTGAGTGAGTGCGGCGGCAGCCAGGAACAGGGAACTCAGACATTCCTCATCCCTCCTACACTTCCTGGACATCCTGCAGGGGCTATACTGCCCGATACCTCCTTGCTCTTCCTATCCCATCCAGCTTACCTCCAGATCCCCCCACCCCTTGTCTCCCTCCCTCCCTCCCCTCTATGGCAGCATAGCACCACCCAGCTCAGCCAGCTTGGGTTCTGGGACCGAACCCGAATCGGGAGGGCAAAGGGGAGGGCGGTAGTTCCTGTGTCTCCATAGCCAGCCTGCAGCAAGCAGGGTGGGCCCTTTGTTTGTGAGCTACCCAAGCAGCACGGAGTTTCGATCTGGGCACCGGGAGAGACATCATTGGGGTGAGTGAGTGCTGCGGCAGCCGGGAACAGGGAACTCAGACATCCCTCATCCCTCCTATACTTCCTGGTCATCCTGCAGGGGCTACACTGCCCGATACCTCCTCTCTCTTCCCATCCCATACAGCTTACATCCAGATCCCCCCACCCCCTGTATCCCTCCCTCCTTCCCCTCTTTGGCAGCATAGCACCTCCCAGCTCTGCCTGCTTGGGCGCTGAGACTGAACTCCAATCGGGAGGGCAAACGGGAGGGCGGTAGTTCCTTTGTCTCCATAGCCTGCCTACAGCAAGCAGGGTGGGCCCTTTGTTTGTGAGCTACCCAAGCAGCACAGAGATCCAATCTGGACACCAGGAGAAACATCACTGGGGAGTGACATCACTGGGAAGGTACATCATTGGGCAAGAAGAACTGATCCTGTAAGAGAAGATCCATAGGGGAGCATTTGGACGAAAACATGGGCAGGCGCCAATGCAAGAATTCACCCAACAATCTGAAAAACAACATGAAACCACCAGAACCCAGCGACCTCACAACAAGAGGACATGAACACCTTAATCAAGAAGAAGTAGAAAAAACTGACTTTATGAAAGTGATAGAGGCCCTTAAACAGCATATAAAAAACGCACTTATAGAAATGGATGAGAAGTATAACAGAAAGTTTGAGGAATTGAGTAAATCAGTGAATAATACCCTAGGAAACCAAGGAAAAACAATCAAGCAGATAGTGGAAACAGTTCATGACTTCAAAACTGAAATGGAGGCAAAGAAGAAAACACAAACAGAGGGCCGGCTGGACATGGAAAATCTAGGTAAACGAATAGAGACTACAGAAACAAGCATAACCAGCAGAATACAAGAGATAGAAGAAAGAAGCTCAGATTCTGAAGATACCATAGAGAAAATAAACGCACTGATCAAAGAAAACAGCAAGTCCAACAAACTCTCATCACAAAACATTCAGGAAATATGGGACACAATAAAAAGACCAAACCTAAGAATAATTGGAGTAGAAGAAGGAGAAGAAGTGCAGCTCAACGGTCCAGAAAATATACTTAATAAAATTATAGAAGAAAACTTTCCCAACCTAAAGAAAGATGTACCTATGAAGTTTCAAGAAACATAGAGAACACTGAATAGGTTGGATCAAAAAAAATCCCTTCACCATATAATAATCAAAACACAAAGCATACAGACTAAAGAAAGAATATTAAGAGCCGCAAAGGAAAAAGGCCAAGTTACTTATAAAGGTAAACCTATCAGACTTACACCTGACTTCTCTATGGAAACCATGAAAGCCAGAAGGTCCTGGATAGATGTACTGCAAAAACTAAGAGACCATGGATGCAAGCCCAGACTACTGTACCCAGCCAAGCTTTTGTTCACTATAAATTGAGAAAACAAAATTGCGGTACCTCTCCGCTGCGTCTGGACTCCGTGCCTTATCTAAAAAGGTGTCCATTTCTTTAAAATTTTCTAATTTTGTGGCATATAGGCTTTTGTAGTAAGATCTAATGATTCTCTGAATTTCCTCTGTGTCTGTGGTTATGTCCCCCTTTTCATTTCTGATCTTATTTATTTGCATATTCTCTCTCTGCCGTGTGATTAATTTGGATAGGGGTTTGTCAATCTTGTTGATTTTCTCCAGGAACCAGCTTTTTGTTTCATTGATTCTTTGTAGTGTTTTCTGTGTTTCTATTTTATTGATTTCAGCCCTCAGTTTGATTATTTCCAGTCTTCTACTCCTCCTAGGTGAAAATGCTTCTTTTTTTTTCTAGAGCTTTCTGGTGGGCTGTTCAGTGGCAGGATACAAGATCAACTCCAAAAAAATCAGTCACCCTCTTATACACAAAGGATATGGAAGCAGAGAGGGAAAACAGAGAAGCTTCACCCTTCACAATAGCCACAAACAGCGTAAAATATCTATTTGACAAGAACTTTAAGGCATTGAAGAGAGAAATTGAGGAGGATACCAGAAAATGGAAGGATCTCCTTTGCTCTTGGATTGGGAGGATCAATATAGTAAAAATGACAATTCTACCAAAGGCAATTTAGAGATTCAATTCAATCCCAATCAAGGTCCCATCGAAATTCTTCACAGATCTTGAGAGGACAATAATCATCTTTTTATTGAAAAACAAAAAACCCAGGATAGCCAAAACAATCCTATACAATAAAGGATTGTCTGGAGGCATTACCATCCCTGACTTCAAACTCTATTACAGAGCTACAGTGATGAAAACAGTGTGGTACTGGCATAAAAACAGAGAAGTCGACCAATGGAATTGCATAGAAGGCACAAATTTTAACGCACAAACCTATGAACACCTCATTTTTGATAAAAAAGCTAAAAGTATACAATGGAAGAAAGAAAGCATCTTCAACAAATGGTGCTGGCATAACTGGATGTCAACCTGTAGAAGAATGAAAACAGACCCATATCTATCACTATGCACAAAACTCAAGTCCAAAGAGATTAAAGACCTCAATATCAGTCCAAACACATTGAACCTGATAGAAGAGAAAGTGGGAAGTGCCCTACAACAGATGGGCACAGGAGATCGCTTCCTATGTATAACCCCAGCAGCACAGACTTTAAGGGCAACATTGAATAAGTGTGACCTACTAAAACTGAGAAGCTTCTGTAAAGCAAAGGACACTGTCACTAAGACAAAAGGGCAACCTACTGACTGGGAGAAGATCTTCACCAACCCCACAGCAGACAAAGGTCTGATCTCCAAAATATATAGAGAACTCGGGAAACTAGACTTTAAAATGCTAATTCACCCAATTAAAAAATGGGGCACTGAACTGAACAGAGAATTCTCCACAGAAGAAGTTCAAATGGCCAAAAGACACTTACGGTCATGCTCAACCTCCTTAGCAATCAGGGAAATGCAAATCAAAACAACTTTGAGATATCATCTTACACCTGTCAGAATGGCTAAAATAAAAAACACCAATGATAGCCTTTGCTGGAGAGGCTGTGGAGGAAGGGGCACCCTCATCCATTGCTGGTGGGATTGCAATCTTGTGCAACCACTTTGGAAATTAGTGTTTCGGTTTCTCAGGAAATTTGGGATCAACTTACCCCTGGACCCAGCAATACCACTCCTAGGAATATACCCAAGAGATGCCCTATCATATGACAAGAGCATTTGTTCAACTATGTTCATAGCAGTATTATTTGTAATAGCCAGAACCTGGAAACAACCTAGATGCCCTTCAATGGAAGAATGGATAAAGAAAATATGAAATATATACATATTAGAGTACTACTCAGCAGTAAAAAAACAATGACTTCTTGAATTTTGCATGCAAATGGATGGAAATAGAAAACACTTTCCTGAGTGAGGTATCCCAAACCCAAAAAGATGAACATGGGATGTACTCACTCATAATTGGTTTCTAGCCATAAATAAGGGTCATGGAGTCTGCAATTGATGAACCTAAAGAAGCTAAGTAAGAAGTTGAACCCAAGGAAAAACATATAGCTATCCTCTTGGCTATGGGAAGTAGACAAAATTGCCGGGGACACAATTGGGATCTTGGGGGTGGGGTGGGATGGGGGTAAGGGGAGATGGGGAAAGAAAAGGGAGAAGGGGAGGATGGGGGGAACTTGGGGAAAAAGGATGATTGGGATAAAGGAAGGTTGGATAGGGGACCACGGAAGCACCACCTTAAGGTTGGCAAGAGACTTGAACCTAGAGTAGCTCCCAGGAGCCCAAGGCGATGTTCCCAGTTAGTTCCTTGGGCAGCTGAGGATAGGGAACCTGAAATGACCCTATCCTATAGCAATACTGACGAATATCTTGCCTATCACCATAGAACCTTCATCTGGTGATGGATGGAGACAGAGACAGAGACCCACACTGGAGCCCTTGATTGTGCTCCCAAGGTCCCAATGAGGAGCAGAAGGAGGGAAAACATGAGCAAAGAAGTCGGGACCACGAGGGGTACACCCACCCATTGAGACAGTGGGGCTGATCTATTGGGAGCTCACCAAGGCCAGCTGGACTGTGACTGAAAAAGCATGAGATAAAACCAGACTCCCTGAACATGGCGAACAATGAGGCCTGATGGGAAGCCAAGTACAATGGCAGGGGGTTTTGATCCTACTTAATGTGCTGGCTTTGTGGGAGCCTAGCCAGTTTGGATGTTCACCTTCCTAGATATGAACGGGGAGGGGGGGGGGACCTTGGACTTTCCTCAGGGCAGTCCTGACTGCTCTTTGGACTGGAGAGGGAGGGGGAGAGGAGTAGGGGGAGGGAGAGAAGGGTGGGAGGAGGGGAAGAAGGGTGGGAGGAGGGGGAGGGAAGTGGGAGGCTGGGAGTAGTCAGAAACTTTTTTTCTCCTTTTCTCAATATAAAAAATAATAAAATCTGGCATGCATTAAAAAAAAAGACTCAAGCCTCCTCCTGTTTTGGGGACCTGAATCCTTTTGGCTATGTTAAGTCCTCCAGAGAACCACCTACCTCAAATTAAAGCTCCACTTGCCCAATTCCTGCAGTGAGGGTGTATATGAACAGATCCTGTACTTGAGCCCAAGAGGGTTTCACTTTTCCCCATGAAAAGCTGATCTCCTCTCCAGCAGCAGGATCCTGGGATCCTTGGGCTTGCAATGTAAATCATTTGTTTCACAAAGGAGTGTCCTGCATTGATTGCCTTCCTTCATTCAAATGACACACTGAAGGGAAGTGATACCTGCCACCTGATCACAAACCTACATAGAGAAGAGTCACTGATGCTATTAGTTACTATAAGGGCAAATGATTTTAGCTACTTTTCTGTGCACAGACTTCCATGAAAACGAACTTCCACAAGCCATGAAATTAGTTAATAAAAAGCAAGATTTATTCTACAAGGTTGCTTAATTTAAACTGAAAGATGCTAAATGCATTTGTAAGCCCCCTCAACTGTAAAACATTTTTCTAAATCCTTACAGTCACTTTCTCTTGGAAAGGGGACAGTCACACCACCACACACATGCTGGAATATTTATCCTCCCGTGTCCTTGGGAATAATCTTCAAACATAACTCCATTCTGGGAATTGAGGCAAATACAACCCACAGATGTTGACTCAGTTCCTGATGTACTGTTTTTTTTATAAAGGTTCTTTTTTTTAAAATATTTATTTATTATGTATACAATATTCTGTCTGTGTGTATATCTGCAGGCCAGAAGAGGGCACCAGACCTCATTACAGATGGTTGTGAGCCACCATGTGGTTGCTGGGAATTGAACTCAGGACCTTTGGAAGATCAGGCGATGCTCTTTACCACTAAGCCATCTCTCCAGCCCCCCTGATGTACTGGTTTTGTCACTAGAACAAGGTCAGGAAGGGCCAGAGATGCTCCCCTTATCTACCCGATCATGCAGCTGTTCTCCTGCGCTGGAATAGACCAATCACTGCTAGTAACCCTTTCAATAAGCCAATCCAATAAGTTGGAAAACAACTTACAGGTCTCCCCTTGTGTCTGTAACTTTTTGCTTTAAAAGATGGACTGTAACAGCTGTCAGAGGTCCTTCATATCCTGAACCTGAAGGGCTTTGTCATGACAGAATAAAAATCCTCGGGCTTTTGCATCAATTGTGGTTATGTGAGTGGTGTCTGGAGCAACTCCTCCCTGATGTTTGGACTTCTAGTCCAACATTTTGGTGTATTGTCTGGGAAATGAGTTGCTTCTGGACCCATTCTAGGCCCAGTTGGAGGTAAGATTGAGTGCTCTTATTTTCTTTGTCTGTCTGTCTGCATTGTTTCTGTGATTATTGTAGTCTTTGTTTGATGGTATTTTGAGTCTGTAGTGCTGTGTAGCTTCTGAAATTGTACCTACATAGGGCCAGTATCTGTACTGAAGGACACTCCAGTAATCTGTAACTCTGGGGGACGCTCTAGTAATCTGTAAATCTGGAGGACACTTCAGTATCCGAAGGGGCTAAGAGTGACCAGGTCACTCCTCTAGTTCCCAGGAGGCACAGCTTTTTGACACTCACCTCCTCTGAATCTGTAGTGCTGCATAGCTTCTGATTTTGAGTTTGGTTTGGCTTTTTGTCTTTGGTTTTATGTCATGTCTTTGTTTTTATGTATCTGTTTGTACTCGAGTCTAAATCTGGTACCATGGGGCAGTAAGTAACCACCTCTCTGACCCTAACTATAACTTTAGAGAAAAGCTGGAGACCAAGCTGTGGAAATCCGAAAGAAATTCTGGCAAGCAGTCTGATTCCTGGAATGGCCCACTTTGAAAATGGAACATTCAATCTAGATACTATTTTCCAGGTTAAAGAAAAAGTCTTCCAGCCTGAACCGTATGCCCACCTGGACCAGATTCCCTATATTGTTACCTGGGAGAGCTTGTCCAGAGAACCCCCCCTACTCTGGGTCAAACCATTTTGTTACAGAGCACAGTGCAGGCACCAAGGCAGGCTTCCCTCTGACTTTGATAATAACAGTCTGCCCCTCACCCGTCTCTTTTACTGTGCAGGAGGCACACATGCCAGAGGGGTCCAACCTGGTGATAATTCCTCCACACAGGACCCAGTAAGTGTGGAAACCAGCAGTAGGCCTTTTCTCTGGGGTCAGATACCCTATTAGAAAGCAAAAGTTTCATAAAGAGCCTGGACCTTTTCATTTTGGCAGCAGATAGAGAGATTGCAAGTAAATATCCCTGTGGCTTTTGGTAAACCTTGAATATGGTTTCAGGAGGAATGGGTAGTAGGGCAAGCCAACATTAGAAAGGGCCTCCCAGCCCTGATAGCATCTCTCTTCTAGGGATGCTCTGTTCCAGGCATCACGTGCTGTGTCCAGGGTAAAGCTTCTGGTTTAAAATTTGGGGGGAGTTAAGCTGAGTCACTTTAAAAGATTGTGCTTATAAAAAAACTACAGATTGTTAGTTTCTATGTGTGCAGAAAAATATTAAATTCCCAGCTTTGTTTAGATGGGTACTGGACTACACTGTCTTCAAGAACTATCACTATCGGAGACCTGACTCTGGGCCAGGGCCAAATAAACAGCCCAGCTGAGCTCATAAGCCACCCATGTTTAGATCTAAATTAGACACTTGACAGCTTGCAATGCTTGTGATGAGGTGGGGGCCCCACATTGCCCCACATGGCGCAGATCAGCTGAAGCCTCTCACTACACTACAATGGCAATGGAGGTGTTGATGTGTGATGAGGTTGAGTTAAAATGGCCCTTTTTGACTCTTTATAATATTTATGGCTTTTTGAAAATCATGGCAAAGATTCTCATTTATTATTGAAATAAAAGAGGTACATTTTGGGTTGTTTTCAAATTCAGTCTATGATAAAATAATTCTGCTATGTAAAATAAGCCCAAAATAGATATTGCTAAGTTTTAAGGTAAAATGTTACCTAATTCTGAAGATTCATCATATTAATGTTCCAAGTAGCTGTATCAGTTAGCATTTTTACCAAAAATGGAAAATTTTATTCCACATTCTCTTAAGCATAAATTGTCAAACAATATTTTTAATCTTGGTCATTTTTACAGGGATAAGATAAAATCTCAGAGTTGTTTGATTTGCATTTCTCCAATGATTAAGGATGTTATATTTAAGCAAATTTTAAATATCTTTCAGTCATTTTAAGTTCATCTGTTGAGAGTTTACAGTTTAGGTCTGTAAAATAATTTTATTGGATTATTTGTTTTCATGAGGACTAAGTTCCTAAGTCTTTATACATTTTTTATGATACCTTCCCATTCTATATTATGTTCTGTTGATTATATCCTTTGCTATACAAAAAGCTTCTCAGTTCTGGAGATCCTATTTATTGATTGTTTCTCTCAGTGTCTATGACACTGAGGCTGTGTTTAAAAATATATTTAAAACTTTTTTCTTCTATGAGGTTCAATATTGTTGGTTTTATGTTAAGGTCTTCAATTTGTTTGGATTTTAGTTTTGTGCATAGAGATAAATATGGATCTATTTTCATTCTTCTACATGATGATGTCTAATTAATTCTTAAAGGGAGAAACTGACAGTCAAAATGCCAGGCTCATGGCAAATCTCAGGGGGGCTGCAAGACACCCCATTAATTCGGCCAAGGTAATATGGGTTCTCCAGGGGCCAGTTAAAATCTGTGTTCCTTAAATTTTTAAGGGAGGTTTACAGGCATTTTACCCAAACTCTGAAGGTCAGCAGGCTGTGATATCCATGGCCTTCATAGGAGAGTCAGCATCAGATATAAGAAAAAAGTTACAGCAGGTAGATAGGTTGCAAGATTATACCTTGCAGAATTTGGGGAGACAGAGAAAGTGTTAAATGAGAGACAGAGAAAGTGTAGCAAAAGAGAGAGAGGCGGGAAGCGAAAGAAAGAGAAAGGGGGAGGCAGAGGAAAGTGAAAACCAGAGGGATTATAGACAAGAAAGAAATTTGACTAGAAAAAAAAAAGACCGGACTCAGACAGATAAGCAGCCTAGGCAACAGAAGATCAAAGACAAATGAAGATAGAGAGAGGCACTCCTTGGACAAAGGCCAATGTGCTTATGGCAAGAAAAAGGGCATTAGATACCTGTATAGATTTTATAAGGGACACAGGAACTGAGTACTCTGTGCTAAAACAATCATTAAAAAAGTTAAAGAATACAAACTGGACACCTTATGAACTATAAATTTGGAAAAAGGACAAATAAATGATTCATTTACCTGAATCATTTCACCCCTGAATGTATGATCAGTCACCCCTGAATGTATGATCAAAGGCTTTTGTTGACCAAACGAGGGACTTTTGCTTTCCCTGCTGTTCTCAGTTCTGCAGGAGATGCAGGCTGCTTGTCTACCTCTGCCTCCACCATGCCCTCCTCGCCAGAATGACCACCTCTCCCTGCCATCACCACTGGGGAAATCCTCACCTCCTAGCAACTACTTTGGTCCTGTGCTTGCGCTAAAGCCCGCATGAGCCCTGGATGCTCACCCTGCAGTCTCACTCCCCTCACCAATGTCAGACTGCGACAGAGCACTCACAATGCTACCACAGGTACCCTCCTGCACTATGGTGCTGCTCCTGTGCCCTGCTCACATTGATGGACTATGGATCCTAGTAGCATTTGCATAAAGGAAAGGTGGCTGGCAGAACAGCAGGCTGAGCTGTGCCATGCAGAGCCAGAAATGATGGCGAAGCTCGCCTGGGGCACAATGCTGGGGGTCCAAGCCAAGCAGGTATAGAAGACTGAAGGTAAGAAGAAGGCGAGGGCAGCATTAGTGGACAGGAAGCACATGATCTGGGCAAGTAGCCTCACTGAAGGGATGTCGGCCCACTCAGAAAGCTGAACTTATGGCTTTGATACAAGCTCTATGGATGGAAGAGAAATTGCCTACACTGACAGCAGGTATGCTTTTGCTACCATCCATATACACAGAACAATATACAGACAAAGAGGATTGTTGACATCTGCGGAAATATTGAGCCTCCAGGAGGCCACACATTTGCCAAAGTAGATAGCCATAATACATTGACCAGGACTGAGACATGTAATGGCTAAGAAGATCATAAAAGAAATCTTCCCGAGGTTTGGGATACCCAAGGTAATCTTGCCCGATAATAGACCTGCCTTTCTTGTCTAGGTAAGGCAGAGCATGGCCAAGACACTGGGGATGAATTAAAGATTAAATTATGCTTACCAACCCCAAAGCTCACATCAGATAGATAGGATAAATAAAATTCTAAAAAAAATTATTCTGGCAAAATTGGCCCTAGAGATTGGCAAAAATGACTGGACAGACCTCCCTCCCTCCCTCTGTCCTGTTCTGGGTTTAAAACACCCCGGGGTGATTTAAACTCACTCCTTATGAGATCCTATGTGAGGGCTGTCACCATTTACCAAGGCCGATGAAGTATATATTCCTGATGCTGTTCTTCTCAGACTGTTTTCTGCCCACCTAAAGGTCCTCCTGATTATTCAAGCCCAAGTGTGGAAGCCTCTGGCTGCTGCATAACAGCCCAGACACCCAGAGATTTCACATCTGTTTGTGATTCCATATGTCCAGAGACATCAGTCCCAGAGCCTTAAACCTCCCTGGAAGGGAACCTACACCATGCTCCTAATGACAACCACTGCTCTCAAAGTAGATGACATTGCAACCTGGATCCAAGCATCTCATATGATGCCGGCACCTCCATAGAACGACTCAGGACCCTCCAGAGGAAGCTTCAACACACTCAAAGCTAAACAAAGGACTCTTAAAAAAATACCAAATGAACTCTCTGGGACTCTTATCCTGCATGTAGACATTGTGATTTATATATTTGTCTGTGTGTGTGTGTGTGTGTGTGTGTGTGTGTGTGTGCGTGTGTGTATGTGTGTGTGTGTGTGTGTGTTTGTAAGCAAACTTGACAAGGTAGTGGGGGGCTAAACTAGACCCCTCCCTGCAGGGGCCCTAAGCACCACACCAAGACCTAAGGTCCTGCCATTTCCCAGCTCCATCCCTAAAATCCCGAGCTAGATTCTTCCCAGTCCCAGGAGTGCAGAAAATACCAACTCCTGACATTCATTTGTGAATGACTCAGTTTTATCCAAGTTTTAGTACTGACCCACCAATATCAGGCTCTCAAGAGAGACCTCAGAAAATCTGAAGATTGGGATTTGACAAAACAAGAGGAGGGAATGAAAGACTCTAAATGCATTTGTAAGCCCACTCAACCCTAAGAAATTTTTCTAAAACCTTACACTCACTCTCTCTTCGAAATGGGACAGTTGCCCCCCCACACACATGCTGGACTATTTATCCTCCTGTGTCGTTGTGCATAATCTTCAAACATAACTCCATTCTGGGAATTGAGAAAAGATGTTCTCCCTTATCACCTGAACACGCAGCTATTCTCCTGCCCTGGAATAGACCAATCACTGCTAATAACCATTTGAAAAAGCCAATCCAATAAGTTGGAATACAACCTAAAGGTTTCCCCCTTGTGTCTGTGGCTTTTTGCTTTAAAAGATGGACTGTAACAGCTGTCAGAGGTCCTTTATATCCTGAACCTGAAGGGCCCTGTCATGGCAGAATAAATATTCTCTTGATTTTTCATCAATTGAGGCTGTGTGAGTGGTGTCTGGAGCAACTCCTCCCTGATGTTTGGACATCTAGTCCAACAATCCCAATGCCTGGGAAACTTATACTTTGTCAGACTTCTATATATGATCAAATACCAAAGCTAAGAGTGCATAAAATAGCATTTTAATTAAGGGATTGTTAGACATGGGTGCAGACATGAGTATCATTATTCCAGAATCGTGGCATTCAGATTGGCCTCTTCAAGAGGCAGATGCTAAATTTCTAGGAATTGAAACCCTTTCTTAAGTGAACCAAAGCATGGCGTGGATTGACTGTATAGGGCCAGAGGTAGAAAAAGAAAGGCTGAGTTCATATGTAGCTAATATTGCAGTGAATTTATGGGGTTATGAATAATGGAATACCCATTTTACCATTCTTGCAGTTTTCAAAAATAATGGTTTTGGGAAGGATATTATAAACAAAGGTCACCAGCCTTCCCAACATTGTACATCTCTTCATTTTCATTTTGAGGTCAACACATCCTTGAAATACACTGGCTGGTTTAATTCAGAAGTTTTTTTCTATTATCCAATGTTTCTCTGATGCTGTTGTTCCTTTCCCATTTGCATTAAGACAATTCAATGTTAATAAAGAGTTATGCAATCAGTTTCTGGGGGTAGTTTCCATTCTGGAAATTGGAAAAGGACAGGATGACTGTCAGGGTTGGGAGCATTGTGATGGGGGAAGAGGGGAGGGTAAGAGAAAAAGAGGAGGAAAGAGGGAGAGGAGAGAGAAAAATTTGAGGGAATGGTATGGTTGAGATGGAGGAAAGACAGTGATGAGAGCAAGGAAAGAGATATCTTTTTTTTTTAAGAGATATCTTGATTGAGGGAGCCGTTATAGGGTTAGCAGAAACCTGGCTCTAGAGAAATTCCCAGGAATCAAATCCAAACCCTTCCAGTATTTTAAGGATGTATTGACCACAAAATGAATATGATTAGATGTGCAATGTTGGGGAAGGGGTTTTGTTCTTGTTTCCACAGGAGGAGAAATGCATGGATACCGGCGAAACTAATAAAGATTCAGTTTGGAAAAGGAAACCTTCCTGAGAAAGAGAAATGACACCTCATCCATAGAGGTGACAATCACACAGGTGGGAAGAAAATCTAATAAAGGTTGGGGCAGAGTTTTCTCCTGTATGTGCTCTTCCAACACTAATCATCAGTGTATATGGTATAAATTAATCAATTGTTTTTAATCATTTGATTTTTGATTCCTCTGGTAGGTAGACTTTGTGCAGATTGGTAATTAGTAGCATGGATAACTAACTCTTCAATAGGTATGTTCAGGGTCAGGGTGGTAGGTAACCCTTCCTCAAATCTGTCCTTTGAATGGTTTGTAGGGGATCAGTTCAATACCCATTGTTTTTAAGAAAGGTGTTCTAGAGTGTGAGTCCAGTGCTCTGATGTGCATGCTCCTAGAGGGCAGGTGTGACTTGTCATGGCGGAACTGAGAACCCATGTGAAACAAGCTTAGGCTTTACTCATGAAGTTTCACATTAATGGAGAGGCACGGGGGAGCTTTTGTTTATTCCCATAGGTGGGGACTTCACAGAGTGACCTGACAGACCAAAAAGAAGTTAAGATGTTTATCAGGAATTGGCATTTGTCTTAAACTTGGAGGTGGGTGTACTCCTACTTGGGGAAGCCACTATTCTTTAAAGGAAAACAATGAAACACAGAGGCACAGTGAAACACAAAAGCACACACACTAAAGAACACAGGACTGTCTAGCACATATTCAAACAGCTGAACAGATGGGGGGATCCAATGAAGTCTTGCACAAATTTAAACCATGGATATTAACCCAATGGCACACCTCTTTTGTGTGTCCATACATAAAGGGCCTTAAAAAAGACTTTCTTCTAGAACTTAGAGAAGAAATGACTTTCTAGTCTGTTATCTTTTTGTTGTGAAGATTCAGATTGAAGTTTAATACAGCAATTTTTCAATGGAGGTTTGCATGCCTAGAACTCAGGATGAGCATACCCTATGATCTCCTTGTACTCCATACCCATCTACATACCAAGGGTCTCTGAGTCCCCACTCTATCCATTACTGATCTCTGGAATCTCAGTGGAATCTTCAGAAATGTAGGTTAGGCCCCAGAGAAGACTGCTGGGACATGCATTTAAGATAATAGAAAGTCTGTATTGGCAGACTGATGATTACATTGGGCGTTAGGGAATGCAGTGTACCATGGGGCCTTTCTGAGTTGAGTTTAAGCACAGATAACATATTCTGGTTGTCACAATTCTCTTAACAAGAAGAGTGAGCCAGAAACAGAAATATGGAGGCCAAACAGTATGGGGAAGAACATTTAGAGTTTCTGCATCATTATGGACAGTCATGGTTTAGGACCTTGTTTTAGTGTTGTCATGTGGTTCTGTGTACATGATGAATTTTTACCTTATTGGTAATTCCACCATGGAATCTGATAATATGCCACACACATTCTGGATACTGAAGCGACTGGGCATGACCAAGTTCTCTTATGTGTCTAAACAGAACAAGTCAATCACATTCCAAATGCAGAGATGATAGACCAGGTGCAGGTGTCAGATTCCTCCAGAGCATTAGGCAGAGTCTGAACAGAGGGCATTTGGTGGCCAGAAATGCAGGCTGTGCCGTTCTTAGAGTTCATTGACTACCACAGGCTTTTTCTCTGACTTGCTCTGAGAGCCCTGGTATCACAAGGTCTGGCTTTTGGAATCTCAGTGGAAACTGTAAAACTATCATGGAGAAGCCTGAGAATCTCAGGGGTGAAGACACTTTAAAGTGAAAAGAGCCTATAAAAATGTACAGCAGATGAGAACACAGGTGCAAACCCAGACTGGTATACCCAAGAAAAATTAAATTATCCTAGATTTAAATGTTAAGGCATTTTAAGAAAAAGCCAAATCTAAGCAATATGTATGTACAAATCCATTCTGACAGAAAGGTCTTGCAGAAAAACTTCAACCTAAGGATATTCACTAAATATTGAATAATGAAGGGAACAAATAATCTCAGAACAGGAAAGTAGGGAAACACACACACACACACACACACACACACACACACACACACACACACTGCCACCACCAAAACAATGACAACAAAATATTAGAAGTCATCCCTATTGGTCATTGATAGTTCTCTTTAGCAGTGGTCTCGATTCCCCATGGAAAATCACATACTAACAGATTAGATGTGAAAATAGGTTCCATTCTTCTGCAGCAGGCAGAAATTGAACCTACCAAAATGGGTAGAAATTACATCACAGTAAAGCATTGGAAATAGAAATCCCATGGAAATGGACCTAAAAGTAAGTTGGTGTATCTGCTTTTTATGCCTAAGAAAATAGACTTCAACAAAAAGCTAATCAAATGAAACAATTAGAGAAATTATATACTCACCAAAGGTGAAGGGCACCAAGAAAAACCAAATCATGAAAAATAGGATTCCCTAAGAAAAATGAAATCAAGATCAGATATGTATTTCGACAGGTTGATAAACCCTAGGAAAATAGCATTCTCTAAAAGTCTCCCAACAAAAAACAAGAAATGAAAGAACAAAAAACTTTGAGCAAAACAGTTTTGGCACAGAACTCTATCTGCTATTCAGGTAAGAGTTAATGCTCACCATCATCAAATTATCCAGATATAGAAACAAAGGATTTTTTCCTAATTTTGTTATGAGTACTAAATTACACTGGTACCTAAATCACTAGGCAATTTCCTTATAAACACTGATACAGAAATTCTCATTAAATAATTCCAAACTGAATCTCAGAATTTTCCAAGATAATTTACCATGTTGAACTAGCCTTTTGTCCCAGATATGTAGGGATTGTTCAATATACAAAATCAAAAAATATAATTGATCATATAAATTCCTAAATGACCAAATCACAGAAACACATGAACCACATGATCATATTATTAAATACATGAAGAACATTTTTCAAAATTCAATACCTCTTGATGATAAAAGCCAGTATGCACACAAGTAGCATACCTAAATAGAATAATGGCAGTTTAGTACAATCCACAGTAATATCAACTGAAATAGAGAGAAAGTATAACAATTCCCCTAAAATTTTGTTGAAGACAAGAGTTTTCACTCTCTTTGTATACAAATTGGAAATGAAGAAGAAAGAATCTTTATTGGTAGCAAACAGGATAATAAAGACAATTTAGGGAAACAAGTCAACAGGAAAATTCTGATAGCTGATTAAAAATTCCAGCAAATTAGCTTGATAAAAATCTAAGGGAGAGAAAACTCTGTTTAGGATGTATTATCAGAGAGAGTAATGCATTTTCAGTAAGAAAATAACAGTAAAAGCTAGCAGTCCTCCAATATACAAATGAGAGACAGACTGGGAAAAAAAATCAGAGAAAAAAAAATCAGAATAGATGGCCTGCCTGCACCAAGCAGGGTAGGCGCTTTGTTTGCGACCTGCCCACCAGCACGGAGGCCTGATCTCTTGGTGCCAGGAGACCCAGCGTTGGGGTGAGTTTCTGTCCCCGCGGTGCCAGCCTGGGAAGGGGAGGTCAGAGGTTCCTTTGCCCCCTATCCTTCTTGAGCTCTCTGCAGGGCCTCCACTCCCTGCATACCTCCTCTTTCTTCCTAGCCCACCCAGCTTCCATCCAGAACCCTCCCCACTTCGGCCCCACCGCCCTCTTTCTGCACATAACATCTCCCAGCCCAGCCTGTCTGGGCACGGGGTCCGAATCCTCGGGGCACCCAAGTGGGCTGGAGTCTCTTTGTTTCTATGGCCTGCCTGCACCAAGCAGGGTAGGTGCTTTGTTTGCGACCTGCCCACCAGCACAGAGGCCTGATCTCTCGGTGCCAGGAGACCCAGCGTTGGGGAGACCCAGCGTTGGGGAGATCCAGCGTTGGGGAGAGACAACGTTGGGGAGAGCCAGCATTGGGTAGGCAAGGAGACCTGATCCGGTAAAGAAGATCCATAAGGGAGCATTTGGAAGAAGAGATGGGTAGACGCCAAGGCAAGAATTCGCCCAACAAGCCGAAAAGCAACATGAAGCCACCAGAAACCAGCGACCTCACAACGGGAGGACATGAACACCTTAATCAAGAAGAAGTAGAAAAGATTGACTTCATGAAAGTGATTGACGCCCTTAAACAGCATGTAAAAAATGCCCTTATAGAAATGGATGAGAAATATAACAGAAAGTTTGAAGAATTGAATAAATCAGTGAATGATACCCTAGAAAACCAAGGAAAAACAATCAAACAGATAATGGAAACAGTGCAAGACTTGAAAACTGAAATGGAGGCAAAGAAGAAAACACAAACAGAGGGCCGGCTGGACATGGAAAATCTAGGTAAATGAATAGAGACTACAGAAACAAGCATAACCAGCAGAATACAAGAGATAGAAGAAAGAAGCTCAGATTCTGAAGATACCATAGAGAAAATAAACGCACTGATCAAAGAAAACAGAAAGTCCAACAAACTCTCATCACAAAATATTCAGGAAATATGGGACACAATAAAAAGACCAAACCTAAGAATAATAGGAGTAGAAGAAGGAGAAGAAGTGCAGCTCAATGGTCCAGAAAATATATTTAATAAAATTATAGAAGAAAACTTTCCCAACCTAAAGAAAGATATACCTACGAAGGTTCAAGAAGCATACAGAACACCGAATAGGCTGGATCAAAAAAGAACATCCCCTCGCCATATAATTATCAAAACACAAAGCATACAGAATAAGGAAAGAATATTAAGAGCTGCAAAGGAATAAGGCCAAATTACTTATAAAGGTAAACCTATCAGACTTACACCTGACTTCTCCATGGAAACCATGAAAGCCAGAAAGTCCTGGAAAGATGTACTTCAGAAACTAAGAGACCATGGATGCAAGCCCAGATTACTATACCCAGCCAAGCTTTCGTTCACTATAAATGGAGAAAATAAAATTTTCCAGGATAAAAACAAATTTAAACAATATGTAGCCACAAATCCAGCCTTACAGAAAGTAATAGAAGGAAAATCACTAACCAAGGAGTCCAACAATGACCACAATAACTCAGACATCTAGAGACCCTTCACCAACACAAATCAAAGAAGGGAAACACACAAACTCTATGACTAAAAAAATGACCGGAGTTAACAACCACTGGTCATTAATATCACTTAATGTCAATGGGCTCAACTCACCTACAAAGAGGCACAGGCTAAGGGATTGGATACGAAAACAGGATCCAACATTCTGCTGTTTACAAGAAACACACCTCAACCACAAAGACAGGCACCTACTCAGAGTAAAGGGCTGGGAAAAGGCTTATCAAGCAAATGGACCTAAGAAACAAGCAGGTGTGGCCACACTAATCTCTAAAAAAGTTGACTTCAAACTTAAATCAATCAGAAGAGATGGAGAGGGGCATTTTATACTCAAAACAGGAACAGTTCATCAGGATGAAGTCTCAATCCTGAACATCTATGCCCCTAATATAAAAGCACCCACGTACATAAAAGAAACATTGCTAAAACTCAAGGCAGCCATCAAACCGCACACACTAATAGTAGGAGACTTCAACACTCCTCTCTCACCAATGGACAGGTCAATCAGACAGAAACCTAACAGAGAAATAAGAGAATTAATGGAGGTAATGAATCAAATGGACTTAACAGACATCTATAGAACATTCCACCCAAATAGGAAAGAATATACCTTCTTCTCTGCAGCTCATGGAACCTTCTCAAAAATCGACCACATAGTCGGTAACAAAGCAAACATCCACAGTTACAAAAAAATATTAATAACCCCCTGTGTCTTATCAGATCACCACGGATTAAAGTTAGAATTCAACAACAATGCTACCCTCAGAAAGCCTACTAATTCATGGAAACTGAACAGTCAACTACTGAACCATACCTGGATTAAGGAAGAAATTAAGAAAGAAATTAAAGTCTTCCTGGAAT
This sequence comes from Microtus oregoni, assembly GCF_018167655.1. Classification (NCBI taxonomy): domain Eukaryota; kingdom Metazoa; phylum Chordata; class Mammalia; order Rodentia; family Cricetidae; genus Microtus; species Microtus oregoni. The sequence goes on along the minus strand of NW_024543830.1, from coordinate 1,065,941 downwards.
TCAATGAAAATAAAGAAACAACATACTTAAACTTATGGGACACTATGAAAGCAGTCCTAAGAGGAAAGTTCATAGCACTAAGTGCCCACTTAAAGAAAACAGAGAAAGCTCACATTGGAGACTTAACAGCCCACCTGAAAGCTCTAGAAAAAGAAGAAGCAGACTCACCTAGGAGGAGTAGGAGACTGGAAATAATCAAAATGAGGGCTGAAATCAACAAAATAGAAACACAGAAAACAATACAAAGAATCAATGAAACAAAAAGCTGGTTCATGGAGAAAATCAACAAGATTGACAAACCCCTATCCAAACTAATCAAGCGGCAGAGAGAGAATTTGCAAATTAAAAAGATCAGAGATAAAAAGGGGGACATAACCACAGACACAGAGGAAATTCAGAGAATCATTAGATCTTACTACAAAAGCCTATATGCCACAAAACTGGAAAATGTAAAGGAAATGGACACTTTTTTAGATAAATACCATATACCAAAGTTAAACCAGGACCAGGTGAACAATCTAAATAGACCTGTTAGTCGCGAAGAAGTAGAAGAGGTTATCATAAACCTCCCTACCAAAAACAGCCCAGGACCAGATGGTTTCAATGCGTAATTCTACCAGAACTTCCAAGAAGACCTAATACCTATACTCCTTAATGTATTTCACAATATAGAAACAGAAGAGGCATTGCCAAATTCCTTTTATGAAGCTACAGTTACTCTGATACCAAAACCGCACAAAGACTCAACCAAGAAAGAAAATTATAGACCAATCTCACTCATGAACATCGATGCAAAAATCCTCAACAAAATACTGACAAACTGAATCCAAGAACACATTAGGAAAATTATCCATTATGATCAAGTAGGCTTCGTCCCAGGGATGCAGGGCTGGTTCAACATGCAAAAATCTATCAATGTAATCCAGCATATAAATAAACTGAAAGAAAAAAACGATATGATCATTTCATTAGATGCTGAAAAAGCATTTGACAAAATTCAACACCCCTTTATGATAAAAGTCTTGGAGAGATTAGGGATACAAGGGTCATATATAATATAATAAATCTATATACAGCAAGCCGACAGCTAACATTAAATTAAATGGAGAGAAACTTAAAGCCATCCCACTAAACTCAGGAACACGACAAGGCTGTCCACTCTCACCATACCTCTTCAATATAGTACTTGAAGTTCTAGCAATAGCAATAAGACAACATAAGGGGATCAAGGGGATTCGAATTAGAAAGGAAGAAGTTAAACTTTCGTTATTTGCAGATGATATGATATTGTACATAAGCGACCCCCAAAACTCCACCAAAGAACTTTTACAGCTGATAAACACCTTTAGTAATGTGGCAGGATACAAGATCAACTCCAAAAAATCAGTCGCCCGCTTATACACAAAGGATATGGAAGCAGAGAGGGAAATCAGAGAAGCTTCACCTCTCACGATCGCCACAAACAGCATAAAATATCTTGGGGTAACTCTAACCAAGGAAGTGAAAGATCTATTTGACAAGAACTTTAAGGCATTGAAGAAAGAAACTGAGGAGTATACCAGAAAATGGAAGGACCTCCCTTGCTCTTGGATTGGGAGGATCAATATAGTAAAAATGGCAATTTTACCAAAGGCAATTTATAGATTCAATACCATCCCCATCAGGGTCCCATCAAAATTCTTCACAGATCTTGAGAGGACAATAATCAACTTTATATGGAAAAACAAAAAACCCAGGATAGCCAAAACAATCCTATACAATAAAGGATTGTCTGGAGGCATTACCATCCCTGACTTCAAACTCTATTACAGAGCTACAGTGATGAAAACAGTGTGGTACTGGCATAAAAACAGAGAAGTCGACCAATGGAATCGTATAGAAGACCCGAATTTTGACTCACAAACCTATGAACACCTCATTTTTGATAAAAGAGCCAAAAGTATACAATGGAAGAAAGAAAGCATCTTTAACAAATGGTGCTGGCATAACTGGATGTCAACCTGTAGAAGAATGAAAATAGACCCATATCTATCACCATGCACAAAAATCAAGTCCAAATGGATTAAAGACCTCACTATCAGTCCAAACACATTGAACCTGATAGAAGAGAAAATGGGAAGTACCCTACAGGAGATGGGCACAGGAGATCGCTTCCTATGTGTAACCACAACAGCACAGACTTTAAGGGCAACATTGAATAAATGGGACCTACTAAAAACTGAGAAGCTTCTGTAAAGCAAAGGACACTGTCACCAAGACAAAAAGGCAACCTATTGACTGGGAGAAGATCTTCAACAACCCCACAACAGACAAGGTCTGATCTCCAAAATATATAGAGAACTCAGGAAACTAGACTTTCAAATGCTAATTAACTCAATTAAAAAATGGGGCACTGAACTGAATAGAGAATTCTCAGCAGAGGAAGTTCAAATGGCCAAAAGACACTTACAGTCATGCTCAACCTCCTTAGCGATCAGGGAAATGCAAATCAAAACAACTTTGAGATATCATCTTACACCTGTCAGAATGGCTAAAATAAAAAACTCCAATGATAGCCTTTGCTGGAGAGGCTGTGGAGGAAGGGGAACCCTCATCCATTGCTGGTGGGAATGCAATCTTGTGCAACCACTTTGGAAATCGGTGTTTCGGTTTCTCAGGAAACTCGGGATCTACCTACCCCTGGACCCAGCAATACCACTCCTCGGAATATACCCAAGAGATGCCCTATCATATGGCAAGAGCATTTGTTCAACTATGTTCATAGCAGTATTATTTGTAATAGCCAGAACCTGGAAACAACCTAGATGCCCTTCAATGGAAGAATGGATGAAGAAAGTGTGGAATATCTACACATTAGAGTACTATGCTGCGGTAAAAAAAAATGACTTCTCAAATTTTGCATGCAAATGGATGGAAATAGAAAACACTATCCTGAGTGAGGTAACCCAGACCCAAAAAGATGAATATGGGATGTACTCACTCATAATTGGTTTCTAGTCATAAACAAGTGTCATGGAGTCTACAATTGGTGATACCAAAGATGCTAAGTAAGAAGGTGAACCAAAGGAAAAGCAAATAGTTGTCCTCTTGGCTATGGGAAGTAGACAAAATTGCCGGGGAGAAAATTGAGATCTTGGGGGTGGGGTGGGATGGGGGTAAGGGGAGATGGGGAGAGAAAAGGGAGAAGGGGAAAATGGGGGGAACTTGGGGAAAAAGGAGGATTGGGATAAAGGAAGGTTGGATAGGGGAGCACGGAAGCACAATTCTTATTAAGGGAGCCACCTTAGGGTTGGCAAGAGACTTGAACCTAGAGTGGCTCCCAGATGCCCAAGCCGAGGTCCCGAGTTAGTTCCTTGGGCAGCTGAGGATAGGGAACCTGAAATGACCCTATCCTAGAGCAATACTGACGAATATCTTGCATATCATCATAGAACCTTCCTCTGGTGATGGATGTAGACAGAGACAGAGACCCACACTGGAGCACTGGACTGAGCTCCCAAGGTCCCAATGAGGAGCAGAAGGAGGGAAAACATGAGGAAAGAAGTCGGGTCTACGAGGGGAGCACCCACCCACTGAAACAGTGGAGCTGATCTATTGGGAGCTCACCAAGGCCAGCTGGACTGTGACTGAAAAAGCATGGGATAAAACTGGACTCTCTGACCATGGCGAACAATGAGGGCTGATGAGAAGCCAAGGACAATGGCATGGGGTTTTGAGCCTACGTAATGTGCTGGATTTGTGGGAGCCTAGCCAGTTTGTATATTCACCTTCCTAGAAATGGACGGAGGGTGGAGGACCTAGGACTTACCACAGGGCAGGGTACCCTGACTGCTCTTTGGACTGTGATGTGGGAGTGATTTCTTATGTAAAAGCTAGCCAATATGAAACTGAAACTAATGGGTCAGGCAGTGTTTAAAAGAATACAATTTCTGTATAATTATTTCGGGTAAAGCTAGCCATGCGGGCGGCCGCGTGCCAGGGACGCAGCCCTGCCGCTTGTAACACAACAGGACTGGAGAGGGAGGGGGAGAGGAGTGGGGGGAGGGGGAGAAGGGTGGAAGGAGGGGGAGAAGAGTGGGAGGAGGGCTAGGGAAATGGGAGCTGGGAGGAGGAGGAAATTTGTTTTATTTTTCTCCTTTTCTCAATAAAAAAATACATAAATAAAAAATATCAGAATAGCCTCTAATAATATAAACAATCTTGGGAGTAACTAACAAAGCAAATGAAAAGTTTGTATGATAAAAATTTCCTTTGTTTGAGGAAGAAATTTAAGAAGACATCAGAAAATGGGAAGATCTCCCATGCTCATGGATAAGGAGGATTAACATCTAAAAATGGACATTCTACAAGAGCAATCTACAGATTCAATGCACTTTGCTTCAGTGTTCAACACAATTCTTTACATATGTCTTAAAATCCGTTCGCATCTTCATATGGAAATACAAAAGACATTGGATAGCTAAAACATTCCTGAACACTATAAGAAATTTATAGTGCCATGCAAAGTCATTCTGTATATGTGTTTTTTTTTATTGGTTAACAAATAAAGCCGCTTTCAGCCAATGTTTTAACAGAGTAACACCAGGCAGGAAATTCAAACAGAGATGTAGAGAGAGAGTAGGCAGAGTCAGAGAGAAGCGATGTAGCTGCTACATGAGGCAGATGCCTCTGCCAGAACCCACCAAAACTTTACTAGTAGGCCATGACCTCACAGTGATACACAGTTTAATGGAGATGTGTTAGTTTAGGATATAGAAGCTAGCTAGAAATACATTTAATCTATTGGCCACACCATGTTTCAAATAATATATTTTTTTCTGTGTGATTATTTTGGGTCTGAGCAGCTGGGAACATATAAGCAGCTTCCACCAACACTATAGAGCTGGCCAATTCTGATTAAGTTTTACTTTAATGAATTGGGAGTCCCCTCTCTATGCTGTGAATACCACTGGTGAATAAAGAAACTGCCATGGCCTGTGGATAGGGCAGAACTTAGATAGGTGAGGAAAACTAAACTGAATGCTGGGGAAAAGGAGGCAGAGTCAGGGAGAAGCCATGTAGCCCTGAAAGGGAAAGATGCTGGGAAATTTACCTGGTAAACCACAGTCACGTGTCTATGCACAGATTACTAGAAATGGGTTAAATTAAGATGTAAGAGTTAGCCAATAAAAAGCTATAGCCAATGACAAAGCAGTGATTGAATTAATATAATTTCTGTTTGATTATTTCAGGAACCAACAAGCAGACTGCTGCAACAAGTTGGCACCCACCTGGATAACTAAAATCCACTTAAAACCTGAGAGGTTTTGCAAAGGAATTCTAGACTCTAAAAAACAAAGTTTAGCCAAATTTTTTTCTTATGGACTTTGCTTGCTGGCAGCATGCTGCAGTTCCTTTAAGAGAGGTTTTCCTGACTCAGCAGTAGAAGAAAAAAGCATGGTTTTGAAATACCGGCTTTCTGGGCCATGCTGCCAGCATGAACACTGATTCTTTCAGGAGGCTGAGCATTTAAATTGGCTTTGTTACCAGAGTGCTACAACTTGCTTAGTGGCAACATAGACTGGCTGTGTGCCTAAAACTGAAGCTGTGAGCATGATGCACAGAGGCAACAAACAGCTCTGCCATGCTAGACTAGCTGGGGCAAGCAGGCATTTCTGTATTTTCCCTAGCAATGGCACCACTTAAGATCATGAGAAGAGCTTAGCATTTTTAAAAGCACTTCTGGTCAGAAAATAATTAAAAATACACAATAAAGACAAATTCAGATGAAAAAGACCTCTAGATGAGACACAGTTTGTTTAAAAAATGTACATAGACTTGGGAGAGAGAAGAAAAAGAGGATAGAGTTTTATAAAAAGATGTAAATTGTTTTAAAATAAAAAAGTCTTTAAAGAGACAGAATACAGACAGTCATAGTTTAAAGGAAGAAAGATAAAATAAATATTTAAAAAGTAATAGAGTAAGAAAGCAGTGTAAAGATGGAGTATACACAGAGAGTCTGAATTATTTATACTATCGTGTTTTCTTTGAATTTTTTGACTGTAGAAAGACATTTGCTTCTGGGGACTGCTAGCTAAACTAAAACTAAGGTATCTTTACTTTAAAATTTTAGTCTAAGGATATGTTACTTTGGAAAAAAGGTTTTTATTTTGTTTCCACAGAGGATGAGAATCTGTGATTTACTTCTAGACTAATGTGGTTTGTTGCACCAAGATCCCATGAAAGGTTGCTGTGAGCATCCCCTCCCCAAATATTTTTCCAACAAAAAGCAGAAGCAGTATGGAGAGAACTATGCCCATATTCCCAAATATTGTTTATAAATGTTTGTTTACATTTTAAGGGGGATATGCTACAGAGATGGATACTTTGGTATAGATCTTGGTCTATTGATACAAATTCAAGGTCAATTTTGTTATATTGTATTATTGTGTATATATATTCTGCTCTTGATTAAGTATTGTATTTGTATAGCTCTTTTAAAAATATAATGTGAAAGTAAGACATATAGGTTAATAGAAAATCATCTATAATTGTCAGTCTTGTAGTCATGCTAGTTAGGTTTCCTAGATGAACAGATATGTATTTCAGGTATTGTCTTTGTGCAGCTCATTTAAAAATGTAATGTTTAATTAAGAAACATAAGTTAATAGATAGTCATCTATAATAGGCAAGCTTGTAGCCATGTTAGTTAGATTTTCTAGATGTATAGAGTTGTAGTCAGTTAGATAGGCATTCTTCAAACCTTTCAAAGACAACAAATTATGGCATTTAAAATGTTTTAAGGTCTTAGAACTTTTCATGAAAATGAGACTTATCTTCTCCTGTCAGCACCAATTACTTCAAGAGGATGATGGGCATTGAAGAGGCACGAAACTGTTCTTGCCTGGACTTCTTGATAAACTGGACATGCATAACCCAAAGAAAAATGACTTGCCTAAAGGTGAGATTGTCCTTCAGGGTTTCTCCTTCATGAAAGAGTCTGCTAGACGTTCTACAGGACACAGAACTATGTGAGTGACAAATTGCCAATGTTGGTGGAACTGTCTTTGAAATTTCCTGCTTCATGGAAAAATCTGCTAGGTACTTTGGGCCTGCAGACCAAAGATGGATGCTCTAATGGTACAGACGGTCTTTGGGTGACTGTCCAGGCAGCACAGTGTCTCTGTCAATCCTAGAGTTTTGGAAGCTGCTTACAATGCACTTCTTGTTTATGTGGGTAATAGTACATCCTTCTGGAGTCTTTGATGGAATTGAAGAGTAGATAGTAATAAGATGGTTTTCCTTAGTTATGAGAAAAGATAAATATTGTAACTGTAATTACTGCTTGATACCAGTTTTATTATATATAGTTTTACTTTTCAAAGTTGAAAACTTCTTTTATATTTAAACAGAAAAGGGAAGATAACATGAAATCATCCTTTTTATGCTGTGAATAACATTCGTGAGTAAAGAAACTCCCTTGGCCTGTTAATAGGGCAGAACTTAGATAGGTGAGGTAAACTAAACTGAATGCTGGGAGAAAGGAGGCAGAGTCAGGAAGATGCCATGTAGCAATGATAGAGACAGATGCTGGGAAATTTACCTGGTAAGCCACAGCCATGTGGCAATACACAGATTATTAGAAATGGGTTCAACTAAGATATAAGAGTTAGCCAATAAGAAGCTAATGGACCAAGCTGTGATTTAATAAATATAGTTTCTGTATGGTTATTTTGGGGCTGAGCAGCTAGGAAAAAACAAGCAGCCTCCTATAACACATGATCTCTTTCTTTATGGAAGATGAACCCCAGCGAGCCAACTCCAAATATAACAGTTTTATTGGTTCCCAACTAGATCACACCTGATTAACTAAATTCCTAAAATGGAAGCCACAACTGTGACAAATGTTTTACTTAAGTTGAAGTAGGTAGAGTCACTTCCAATATGGACTTTGGAGATAGGAAGACACAAACATTTGATCTAGTTTCTCAGGCCTAAAGCCATGCACCTTTAATCCAGATCTTGAGCCTGGTAGACGCACTGAAATTTGGGCCATACCTTCTGCTGTAAGCCTAGATAAGGACATTGAAGAAAGAAGTTCTTGCTCTTTGCTGCTTACCCTCATCTTGCATCAAGTCTATTAATTCACTGTTATTAGCGAATTCTCCTTTGGAGTTTCTGTCTTTATTGAAGACCAGGCAACATGTCTAACCTCCTGGACTAAGTGTGTACTGGATTGTTGGATGTGACCTTCACAGCTAGCCACTGTGGGATGTCATGCTGTCAGGACTGCAGCACTAAATAATTCCAATAAATCCCCTTTATTCAAACAAAGAGAGATTCATTGTCTATGTTCTGTTACTCTAGAGAACCCTAGAGCAATATTTTTTAGGTAAGAGTGTATAAAATGTTCCAAACTTTTAAAAGTAATGTATAATTGCCAAAACTAGTTGCCTATTCTTAAAATTAGTTACCTAAGTAAGATTCAATTTAGAAAAAAAAAACCAATTGAATGATTAAATAATCCCTAGTAGCAGCCTTAGCTGTCTTCTGTGAAACTAATATTGAAATCTGGAGTGAAAATTTCAAGAAATACTGTTGCTGCTACATAGAAGAGGTAACAGATAAGACATGTAAACTAAAAATCTATACCCTGTTTCTTATTGCGTTTCATGGGGTGAAGAGAAAACAAATCCTAGTTCTTCATTTGGGATCCAGTTAACCTTTAAACCGCCTCCAGGAGAAATGTCAGAGGGCAGGACAGCCCAGAGCTGGGACTACACACAAATACTGTCCAGAATTTATCCTACAGGTGGACCATTAGCAACTTTCATTTTTTTTTCTGGAGGAAATGTGGGACAGCATTAGAAGTCCGATTTTCTCAACAGGAGATAATGACAAATGGTTTCTGAGAGTACACTCCAACAGGGTCAAGGAGGAAAGCACAGATTACCTGTCCGCTTACCTAGTGTTGCTCAGCTGTTCAAAGAGTCACATTTGTTCTGGTTTGCAAGCACCTAAGGAGAAGAAAACCCAAAGTGTGAGGAGCCCAAGAGTATTCAGTTTCCTGTCAGATTCCAACCTGTAATTCAAAAAATTCATTCCTCTAGATTTCATCTGCTCCCATGAATATCAGATTCTCCCTGAAGATGAGTTTACCCTCCTCTGCAAGGTGAACATGGTCAATGATTCATTCAAGATCTCTAACCAGAAAATGAAGCACACGTTCCAGGTTGCCAGGTCCACATCGGCAGCTGAGCTAGGGGAGTTGTGGGAGAATTCTTACTTCACAGACTGCTGCTTGAAGGCAGCTGGACAGGAATTCCGGGCTCTCAAGGCCATTTTAACAGCTTGTTCTTCAATTTAACAGCTATGTTTAAACAGGAAATAGAGGAGAATAAAAAGAACTTCTTTGGCATCCTTGGCACGGAGCAACAAATCATCAAGGCAACGATGGGGTTCATTTACATTGGGAAGGAACCAGATCTCCACAGTGTGGCAGACACTGTGCTGGCAGCTGCTGACAAGTATGGCCTGGAGCGTTTGAAGGTCATGTGCGAGAGTGCCCTCTGCAGGGACCTCTCTGTGGAGATTGCTGCCCACACTCTCTTCCTTGCTGACCATCACAGCTCGGAGTAGCTGAAAACACAGGTGCTGAATCATTACAGCTAATGCTACCAAGGTGTCTAAGACCTCCAGCTGAAGGACAAGGATGAACTCACACCCCCCTTGGGGGCTGAAGCATACAGCTTGCCTGCTTCTGCACAGGGTCCTTTTTTGGAATCCCTTCTCAAATACCTGAAGCAATTCTAATGACTTTTTCAGTAGTGACCTACAAGTATCTTCCTGAAGTAGCTGTCAGTGTTGTTACCAATGAAACCTGGGTATACCATTGGTTGTGGAACATTTACAGTGAAACTGGGGAAAGCTCAGGTTTTAACAGAGTAGTAAATGGGTTGGAATGGCAGGTTGTGGCCGGTGAGGGGGGTAAGGCTGGAGTCTGGAATATTCAACCCAACCTCTACCCTGTTGCTGTGCTGATTTGAATTTTGTTCAATGAATTGGAAACTAGGATTCAGTTTAGTTAATGCCCCAAACACATACAACAGGATTTTTTTTTTGAGTATCCTGCTTGTGTTGGATTGAGAAGAACATACAATAAAGGGAGGGCATAGAGCAATGGAGAAAACAAATATGAATGCTTGCTTACAGGAGAAGGGGAAAAAATAAAGTCGGTTTTTCTCCAAACTCAGTTTGAGAGATGACTTAGCTGACAAAAGCAATTGTTACTCTTGCAGAGAACACTTGTTCAGGTCCCAGCACACCAGGAACATTTTAACCATCTCTGACTGGTGATCCAGAGAATCTGTTTTCTTCCTCTTGTCTCCACAGGCATATCCAGCCCTGTAGACAAAATTATAAGCAAACAAAAGTAAAACAAATGCAAATTGTAAAATCAGTTTGTGGATTCCAGTGGTGTTTCTGTTTGAAGAAGCCCATTTTAGTCCTTGCAGCTCTGCTCAGCTGTTTGTGCAGATTCCTTAGTGTCACACATAAAAAAAGGCAGTGAAGTGAGACCTAATGAAAGTCTTTTATCCTCATAGATTGGTGCCTACTCCAGTCAGAATGATAGAGTAATGTATAATTAAGAAATACAGGTTAATATATATTTATCAATAATAGTCAAGCTTGTACTCATGTTAGTAAGATTTTCTAGATGTACAGAGATGTATTTCAGATGGATAGGGATTCTTCAAATCTGTCAAAGTCTATAGAATATGGCATTCAAAGTGTTTTAAGAATTTAGGACTTTTCTTGACAATGAGACACATCTGCCTCTGGCATCACCAATCTACTTCAAGAGGAAGATGGACATCATAGAGGCTCCTTATCAAATTTGCTTGCTATTTGGGAAAGAAACTGCTCTTGCCTGGACTGCTTGATGGCATGCTGTGTGATGTAGACATGCAGGACCCACAGAGAAATAACTGCTGAACTTGTATAAAGGTGAAATGATCCTTCGAGGTTCCTGCTTCATGAAATAATGGAAAGATTCTACTAGACATTCTGCAGGACACAGAAGAAAGTGACTGACAAACTGACAATATAGGCAAAACTGTCTTTGAAATTTTCTGCTTCATGGAAAAGTCTGCTGCATACTATGGGCCTGCAGGCTGAAGATGGCTGCCCTAACAGTACAGAAAAACGTTGGTTGACTGTCCAGGAATTAAGATGTCTCTGTCAATTCTAGAGTTTTAGAAGTTGCTTACAATGAACTTTCTGTTTACTTAGCTAATATTATATCCTTCTGGAGTCTTTGATGTAGTTGAAGAATAAATAGTATTAACATAGCTTTCCTTAGTTATGATAAAATACAAAATAGATATAAATATTGTAATTGTAATTCTTGCTCATACCTGTCTTGTTTTATGTAATTTTACCATGCTAAAGTTAAAACCTTCCTTTTTATTTAAACAGAAAATGGGAGGTGATGTGGGATACCTTCTGTATGCTGTGAATACCATAGGTGAATAAAAATATCCTGGCCTGTGATAGGGCAAAGGAGTAGAGATAGGAAGGGAAAACTAAACTAAATACTGGGAGAAAGGAGGTGGAGTGAAGGAGAAACCATGGAGCTGCCACCAGAGACAGACATGCTGGAACCTTGCTGGTAGGCCACGAGCCTCATGGTAAAATATAAAGTAATGGAGATAGGTTAATTCTCGATGTAAGCATTAGCAATACACTTAAGTAATTGGCCAAGCAGTGATTTAATTAATACAGTTTCTGTGTGCTTATTCTGGGAGCCTGGGCATCCATGAAATAGACAAGTAGCCTCCTTACTTCAGCCCTTATGAGGCTTCCTTACCACCTATATGATTTTCACTTCTGTGGATAAGCTATCATTTCTCTGTCTCAAGAGGTTTCTCCTTTACAAATCAAATCTTTATTAATAGTATCTGTAGCTTTTCTTCTCCTGTGGAAACAAGAGTGAAACTCTTTCCACAATGTAGCCCATCTCCTTGTTTCCATTGTGAGGTCAAAACATTCTTAAAATACACTGGCTGATTTAATTCAGAAGTCTTTTCTATTATCCAATATTTTTTTCCTGCTTCCATTGTTACTTTCTGATTAGCATTAAGAAAATTCAAGATTAATAAAGCATTATGTAATTTATTTTTAGGGATATTTTCCATCCCTTTCTGCTTGTTTAGCATATCCTTTATAGTTTGATTTGATATTTCTATAACTGCCTGATCTGTAGAATTGCTTGGTATACCTGTAATATGCTTTATATTATAATAAGCAAAAAACTGTTGTATTTTCTTAGACACATATGCTGCATCATTATCGGTCATTATTTATGCATGTATTCCAATGATGATATAACTTCTAATAAATGCATGATTACTGAATCAGCCTTTTCTGAGTTCAAGGCAGTTGCCCACTGAAAACATAAATAAGTGTCAATGATGTGATTATATATTCTAATTTTCCATATTCTGTAAAGTGGAACACATGTAGCTGCCAGATTTCATTCCTTTGAATATCTTTTGAGTTACTCTTTGCAGGTAATGGTATTTGGTTATAGAAAGAGGAAGTAGAACATCTCTTTATAGTCTCCTTACCTTGTTGGGATGTAATAGAAAACTCTTTCTTTAAACCTTTGCTATTGACATGATGTTTCTTATGAAATTCTGAGACCCTCAGCACACTTCCAATCAATAATTGGTCAATTTCTGTATTACCTTGTGCTAGAGGACCTGGCAGACTTGTATGGGATCTGGAGTGTGCTATGTATATGGGACAAAGCCTATTCATGATTGTATCTTGAATCTGAATGAATAATGAATCAATTCTTTAATATCTGGTATAATTTCAGCAGTTCGAATATATGAGACAACTCTTTCTACATATTGCAAATCAGTAACTCTATTGAGAGGTTCTTTAAAAACCTCAGGTACCTTGAAAATAGCTTATAACTCTTTCTTTTGGACAGAATTATAAGGACTTTGTTCCACCTTACTTAAATCTTCTGATTTGTAACCTGCCTTTCTTGATTTATTTGCCTCATTATAAATGTATGGGCTTTAGTTATTGGTGTATCATGTACAATTCAGGGAAGAATCCAAATAGTTCTCTTTCTATGGCTAAGTCTATCACTTTTGAGGTTATTGCTATTAGTCTCGCAAAAAAAAATTATCACAAGCTCTTGGGATTCATATTCTTCCCATAATTTTTTATTTTTGTCAGTAGGAAATGGTCCTATAATCTGTGCTGGGTCTATTCCTGCAGTTGAGAAGTCTCAAATTTTCTTTTATAATTAATTTAGTTACTTTATTCATATAAGTTGTTAATTTTTACTTGATTTATGTAGTAAAAGGACTATTATAAGATAATATCTTGCCTCTGCATTAAAATTTCTGTAGAGGAAATTAAGGAATGCAATATGAAAAGGATGCAATTAAGATTTAGATTTACCCCATCCACATATGCCTCCTGTAATTTCTCTTCAATTACAGTTAATTCTTTCTCTGCTTCAGTTGTTAATTCCCTGGGACTATTGAAGTTTTTGTCACCATCTAAGGTTTTGGGTAAATGAATTATTAGATCAGGCGTTATCCAAACACCTTGTGGTATACTGGAAATATCTGTTAACAATATTTCAAAGTCATTAAGAGCCTGCAATTGATCTCTTTTAATTTGTGCCCTTTGTGTTCTCATTTTCTATAAACCTATTTTATAACCTAAGTAATTGAAATTTTCTTTACTTTTTCAAGCATTCTTTCTAAAGCATCTGCATTAGAATCAGATAACAAAATGTCATCCATGTAATGGTAAGTTATAGACTTAGGAAATTGTTTACAAATTATTTCCATTGACTGAGTTACAGCGTATTGGCAGGGTGTGGCTATCGAGCATTATCTGTGTCAGGATTGGTATTTCTTAATAGGCTGAGAATTATTATAAGTATCCACTGTGGAGGAAAATTTTTCTCTATTCTTTTCTTGTAAGGGTATAGTGAAGAAAACATCTTTTAAATCAATAGCTATAGGAGGTCATTATTTTGTTAATAGAGAACGCAGAGGGATTCCAGATTTTAGAAAGCCCATAGGTTAAATTACATTCTTGATATCTCTTAGATCTGTCACTTTTCTCTATTTTACAGATTTTTTTCTAACAACAAATACAGATTTCAAAGGCCTAGTCAATTATTCAACATTTTGAGCATCTAGTTGCTCATATACCAGCCATTCTAAAGCCTGCAGTTTGTCTTATGTTAATTGTCATTTTTTAACCCATATTGGTTTTTCAGTCAACCATTTAGAGACAGATCCATCAGTACCCCTAAAGGTTTGCTGGTTGCTTTGTGTTTTTGTACAGCCTGAATGGTTGGTGACCTTTGTTTATAATAACTTATAATATTCTTCCCAGAAATATAAGTTTTTTTGACTTCAGGAATGTTAATTTGGGTGTTCCTTTGCTGCAGCATGTAGAAACCACTTAAATCATTGCAGTATTAGCTACATATGGGCTCAGCTTTCCTTTCTGTCCTTCTGACCTTATGTATTCAACCCAAACATGCTTTGTTTCACTTGAGATAGGGTTCCAGTTCCTAGGAACTGAACATCTGTCTCTTGAAGAGGCCAATTTGCATGCCAAGATTCTGGAGTAATGATACTCATGTCTGTAATAGTATTTACTAATCCCTCAATTACAATGTTATGTATATGCACTCTTAGCTTTGGACTTTGATCATTTGTAGACATCTGCCAATATATACATTTCCTATTTCCTACTGGAGTTTTTGATTCATCCTTTATGTCTATTACATCATTGAGAACAGTATGTTTTTATTTTTTTTTACAGTAGGCACTGGACTTTTTAATTTTCCTGGTGAGACATGTTCTCTAGAGTGACTTGGAATGACCTGGCCATGTTTGACATAGGGGCCTGTGAGAGGTCCCCCTCCAGGATTTTTTAGTGGTATTGGGTTGGCTTGTCTGTCTTTTGTCGATCTAATTTGCTGATCCAATACCTGCCTTTGCCATACCTCCTATATATTCTATGAGACCACCTATTCTTGTCATTCCTAGAAAAGGCATTATTCCTAGGAATTCCCTCTACAATCACTTTTCTGATGTCTTATTCTACTACATTTAATACATTTGACGTTTGAAGGTTTCCTTATACCTTTGGAAATTGCTTCTACTACCCAAGTCTCAGTGTTATAGTCAAATGTCTAAACATTCATTGTATTCTGGGTAAATTCATCCATTGGTGCTGATCTAACCTTTAAATCTTCAAATATCTTTTTGCATTCTAAGCTGGCATTTTCAAAAGCCAGAGATACAGTTAGTACATATCTAGCTTCTGGGTCCCTTACTCCTACTTTTACAGCCTTAGTCATCTTTGTAAAAAGTCATTAAAGTTTCTCTCTGGCCCTGTTTAATCCTGATATATGATTCATTTTTCTTTCCTAGTTCCTGAATCTTGTGTCAAGAATTCAAATTTAATGTGTTACATAGGGACAAGATGTGTTCATCACAGAGAGCCTGGTCCTCAGGATCAGAGTAGTGGTCCTTGCCATGATTTTAGATTGGGAAGCCTCAAATCCTTTTGTGTTTCTTTTTTCTTCTAAAATTTTTCCTCTTCTCACCAATAGCATTTCAATAGCATTGGGATTCCCTTTTTTAGGACCACTGAGGTTAATTGAAAGCCAATTGTATTGGGTAGCCTTATTGCTTGAAGCCCACCTTTTTACAATTTCCCCAACAAATGGTGAATTTAGGACATAAGATACCACTGCTTGGTTAACTTCTTTTAGATCGATCATGCCTATAAGTAGCCATGTATATTTGTTGCCTACTTTATGTTATTTCCGGTCCTTTTACTTTTTGTCCCTGAATATCAGTTTCTATAATTTCTTCAACCTCAATCTTTTCAAATCTTTTCACCACTGCCTTTAATAAAGTCTGAATCTTCTGTTTAGTGTTCTGTTCTCTCCTCATTGATTATTTCAAGGCATGAAATTTTCCATTAATGGTAATGTCTCATCCTTGGTCATAATTTTGATGGCATGCTTATTGCCTTATCTGTTAACCTATCATACTTTTCAACATATTCTGATTGTTGAATTCAGCAGGAAAAATTCTTTCAGATAATGTCTTGGCTCCCTTCGACATTGATTGGATTTTGTCTGTCAAGTAAATGTTATCCTTTTCAATAGTATTAGTTTTTTTCAAATAGCTGTTCATTATTAGTCTCTACATATTGTATCATTTCTAAACGTGCCTCATTCTTGGCTCTGTTATTAAACCATTTTCTTAACAATATAATATGAAAAACAAAACTAATTCCAAAATCAAATAAGTGGATATAAGGAAAATCACATAAGCCTTGCAGAATACCATCCATAGTATAAGCAAACAGGTATTCAATTCCTAGATGGGAATATTGTCTGCAATGATATAACTGTCAAGTTTATTGATTTATTTATTAATCAAATAGTTACCTTTGTTTTGAGATTTCAGTAAATTGTTGAAGGTGTAATAATCTTTATTACTCAGCAGGTGTTGCAATTGTAGATTCATGGCAAAGATACACAACTGGCTCCTGCACAAACAGTCCCATGCTGTTTTCATTCTACATGTTGGTGCCTGGTTAAATACTGATAAATATACTTTTCTTAACAAATTAAGAGCAATTGAATCAATTCCGTACATGGAGTAAGGAGCACAGAACTCATAATCAGGGAACACAAACCAGAAGTTGCTCATGTGGCTGCACAGCAGGAAAGGCAGCAGGGGGAACCATGCACGAGCCTGGGAAATTGCTAAGTCACTGCACGGTAGCTCTGCTGTGGTAGGGTTTTGGCATGATAACACTGAGTCAGTGAAATCAAGCTAGGTGGTTGGGCGTGGGGGACCATCTGGTCTGTGGACCTTTTGAGCTTTTTAGGTTGATCCACCTGGAAGACATGGACTTGGGATTCACATGGGTGCCATAAGATGCATGGTGTAAAGTAATCCAACACAAGCTCAGAATTGAGTATAAAAATGGGTTATTTATTTAAGGGTAGACTCATAGACCACAGTCCTCTGCATGAACAGGGAATAGAAACCAAATCCAGCACGAGACACAGAGACAATGAGAAAGATCTCTCTCTGCTTTGGGCAGGGGACAAGAAAAAAATAAAGAAAATTCTAAAATAGATGGTTTTTAAACATAAATCAAAGAAAGCCAGCCTACAAACCACAATCCCAGAGACTTAGACAACAATGAGAACACAAAGAGAGGCTTACATAGATCTACTCTCCATGGGAAGTAGAAAAAGACAAGATCTGAGGAAATTTTGAGCATGGGAACCTTGGGGGATGTTTGAAGGGGAGAGGCATCAATGGAAGTAGAGGAAAATGTAGAGCTTAATAAAAATCAGTTGAAAAAAGAAGTCAAGCATTTAATCCCAGCCTGCAGAAGTCAGACATAGGCAGCTCTCTATATTTTCAGCCAGTCTGGTCTATAGAGTGAGGTCTAAGATAGTCAGAAAGTTCTCCGGGGTTTCTTTTTCTCTTTTTAATCTTTTGACTTTTTGTGCTTTTGTCTTCTGGAGGACCTGCTACTCAGCTCCCAAATTAATCACATCCAGAGCCTTATTCTTTCTTATAAGCCTTAGCCTGGCTTGTTTCTAGCCAGCTTTTCTTAAATTATCTCATCTACCTCTTGCCTCTGGTATTTTATCTTTTTTTCCTTCCATGTATCTAACTACATGACTGGCTGAGTGGCAGAATGGCTGGGTGGCTCAGGGGCTGGACCTTAGCATCCTCCTTACTTTATTCCCTTGCACCTACCCTCTTCTGGATTTACCCTTCTATTTATCCTCTCTGCCCAAAAACTCTGCTTATTTCTCTTCTGCCTCAATATTGGCAATTCAGTTCTTTATTAGACCATCAGGTGTTTGATATATGCACAGTAACACACCTTTACTGACTTAAAAAATATAACATAAACAAATGTAACACACCTTAAAGTAATAGTCTATAAGAGCAATGGATAACTGAAACATTTCTAATCAAGAAAAGAGCACATTTAGGTCTCATCATTGCTGATTTCAAATTGTACTTCAAAATAATAATAAAAGTAATAAAAAAAGCATGGTATTGGCAGGTTGAATGGAAGACTCAGACATCAGTCTATACATAAGAACCATGCCAGTCTCAAACACTGTGCTGTCACCTCATTCCATAGTGCAGTCTGGGCCCTGACTGTTGCTGAGGCCTTTGTATCGGTGCATGACACTACTAATGCCAGGATCTTTGCCCAAACACGACACATTGGACAGTGAGCAACACTAAGTAAACTGACAGGCAGTTTGACTGTGCATGGAATGGGTCATCCTATCTCCTTGATTATTAAACTCCTCCACTATTGAAGGCACCCTTTGATGAACATTTACAGGAGACACAAGGATCTTCATGTTATTTGTTCCTTAGTAGATCTGTCCAAATACTTCTTCCTCAAATGCTTTTCTAGTTTTTTTCTCTTTTCTTTTTACTTATCTTTCATTCATACAATACATCCTGACCATAGTCTCCCCTCCCTCCACTCCACCCAGATGTACTGCTTCTCTGTTTCCCTTCAGAAAAGCACAGGCCTCCTGGTGATCTCAACACATCATAATGAGATGCAATAGGAGTAGGTACAAACCATCATATCAAGGCTGAAGCAGACAACCCAGAAAAAAGAAAATATTCCTAGGATGAGACAAAAAGGTCATGGTTTTCCCATATTCCTGCTGTTAGGAGTCCAACAAAATCCCCTTGGAAAAACAACAGCATGTATACAGAGGACTTAGTACAGACATATACAGGCTCTTCAGTCTCTGTGGATCCCTATGATCCCACTTAGTTGATTCTGTGGGCCCTGTTCTCCTGGTACCATTATCCCTCATACAATCCAGCCTTCCCCTCTTCCTTGAAGTTCCCTGAGCTCTGCCTAATATTTGACTGTGGATTTCAGTGTCTGCTCTCATCAGCTGGTGGAGAAATCCTAACTGATGATGATTGGGCAGGTATAGCAATTTCATTAGATATCATTTCATTGAACCTTCATATGTATTAGACCATGAAGACCCTGCACAATCTTCAACAGCTGAGCAGAGCTGGATGGAGTAATGGATGCTTTTGAACAGAAAAGAAACACCACTAGAATTCACAAAGTAGATTTGACTATTTTTATCCATTTAATATTTTATTGATGTCAGATTTTTTTTTGCTCTGAGCTCTTGATCATATGTCCTATTCAGTTCAATATGGACAATCATTCAAAGTTCTTCTGTAACATTGTGGGCCCCCATCATCAGCCTATTGGTCCACAGCATCCTGCAGACTTTGCCATGAAGCAAGAAATTTCAAAGACAGTTCCACCTATATTGGCAGCTTATTAGTCACTTTCTTCTGTGTCCTGCAGAATGTCTGGCAGACTCTTTCATAAAGCAGGAACCCCTAAGGAATGTCTCACCTTTAGCAAGTTCAGCAGTCATTTCTATGTGGGTCCTACATGGCTAATTCATCAAGGATTCCAGCGAAGAGCAGTTTTTTCTCAAATGAGGAACTATGCTGTATTGAGATTCCAAGTGGGCTGGTGGGTAGTCAGAAAAGATTTTATGAGTCCATTCAGAGCCTGATGGTCCGAGTAAAGGGGAAGTGATTGGAAAGTCCCTCTCCTGTCCTTTGTGGACATCCCTCCCCTGTCCCTGCATAGATGCTGAGTTCTGAAGTTTTGAGGGCTAGGGGCCCAACGAGAGGGTTCCTCAGGAACTGGTGAGGGAAGCAATTACTCCAGAGGAGGAGCGGGAGGGAGAACATCATTCTGGGTATCAGGAAGAACTGGAGGTGCCTGAATTCTGGGTTTTGTTTGCTCCTGTAGAGGAAAGAGAGAAGACAAAAGGCTCAGAGCGGGGGCAGCCACCATAGCTGCTGTCTCTGCATTCAGAATGAGAGGAGCTGATGATAGCCATGGGGCCGGTACCAGGTTTTGAATTCCTGCAGGTGGTTACATGTTGCTTTATTTTATCAAAGACAAACCATCATACAAAACCAAAAATATAAAGAGACAGACACAAACTCAAATCCAGAAGCTGGTGCTCTCACCACCACTTAGGTGCAGAACTGAAAGTACAGATTGAAACAAATCATGTTTCCCATAAACTACGGTTGTAGTAATAGGGGCGGCGGGGCTGGGTCCCCAGCACCCCGGCTGTCTGCCGGGCTAGCTTATGCCCGAAATAATAACACACAAACTGTATTCATTTAATCACTGCTTGGCCCTTTAGCCCTAGCCCTTACTGGCTAATTCTGTTATCCCGATCAACCCATCTCTAATAATCGGTGAGCACCGGTCTTACCGGGAAAGGTTCAGCATGTCTAACCTGGCGGCTTGCTTCATGGCGTGTGTCTGCCCGGGAGCGGGGCATGGCGTCTCTGCTGAGGCATCTGCTCAGGAGAGCAGAGCTGTGGAGTCTGACCTCACTTCCTCTTCCTCCCAGCGTTCTGTCCTGTCTACTCCTCCCACCTATCCTCTAACCAATAAAATGGGCCAAGGCAGTTCCTTTATTAACCAATGACCTTCCTCCATCATACGGTGACCTGATTACCCCCTCTGAAAACTGCCTGGAACACATTCCAGGACTAGGGACAGGGGTCTCTGGGCGAATCTGCCTCCCCTCTCTGTTCCTGTTTCAATACAGACCATGCACAGGTACAATTTTCAAAATACTGATTCACAATTACAGAGAAACAGAAACAATACACAAATAGACAGACATAAAAGTGAGCTCATTCATACCTCCAATTGGGTCTGGAGTCAGACTGGGAGAGACTCGATTCCTAGTCAGGGAACCAAATGTTGAACCATGAAGTTCAATTACCAGGAAGAGTTGCCCCAAGAGACCGTCCCTCATACCACAGTTGATGTAAAAGCATGAGGATTTTAATAATTCTGTCATGACAGCGTTTTCATCACTTGAGAAGCCAGAAAGACCCCGAATAGCTGGTACAGGCTACTTTTAAAGCAAACAACCACAAAATGAAGGAGGTTTCTGGGAGATGTATTTTTAACTATTATGATAGGTATATTCAAAGGGCTGTTACTGATAATTGGCTGGAGAGTGGTTGCCAGATCAGGTGAGGTAAGAGGGAACATCTGAGGGTCACTTTGCCCCTTTCCCAGGGACTGAGTCAACACTTAA
This sequence comes from Microtus oregoni, assembly GCF_018167655.1. Taxonomy (NCBI): domain Eukaryota; kingdom Metazoa; phylum Chordata; class Mammalia; order Rodentia; family Cricetidae; genus Microtus; species Microtus oregoni. The sequence continues at coordinate 1,044,712 of NW_024543830.1, read as the reverse complement.
GGGTTATCTGGCCCATATTCAATAACTGAGTCCTATTTGGAGAACGTTAACAAGGACTCAAGGAGATAATGGAAAGTTCCCAACATTTTATTACATGCATGTATAGTTGTTATATACTTGGTTCCTGGGAGGGGTGCATTTCTGCTAAGAGGCCTCAAAATTGGCCTTAGAGTTGTCAGAAAAGGTTTTAGAGTTATTTTAGAGTTCTACAGAAGCAATTCCTTTTGACAAAAAGAGTGTGATATGACACTAACATGGCTACCAACATAAACATGTACATGTTGTTTTCAACTTTGAAGCTTAAATCAACAGGGAGCTTGGCTGGGATTAAACTGTAAATCTACTATTCCACACTATTCTGGAAAGAGTTGTAGAAGAAAAATAGAGTCAGACAAAGATGTAGAAAGAGAGGGATACCCAGGCATTGACCCTGTTTCTAAGAGAGTATGAATTTCTGACAATTGCACAGATGGAAGATTTAGCACAATTAATGAAAACCCAGAGACAGATATTGTGGTTCAACCTGAATAGCAGAAAAGAAAAGCAGTGAGCCACTGTATCTTACCTCTACCTCAGAATGAAAATGGGTGAGATCCTGTCTCCATGAATGCTGAAGTCTCCACACTCCACATTCCCCATTCCTCTCTTTCCCGTTATATGCCTTTCTCCACGCAGCCATATAACTCCTGCCTCAACCTCCCTAAAGCTTGAATTAAAGGCATGTATGTAATACCAGGTGTTGGAATCACCTTTTTCTGAGTTTTGTTTCTTCTTTAAGACAGATTCAATCTCTAGTAACCCAGGATGGCTTTGAGCTCACAGAGATCTCTCTGTCTCTGTCTCCCAAGTCCTGGGATTAAAGGTGTGTGCCAACAGTCCCTGGTCTTTATAATTGAATAGTATGACTGTTTTGCCCTCTGACCTTCAGGCAAACTTTCTTTATTAAAACCCAAATAATATACCACTATAGAAGGAGATAGAAATCAGAGAAGAATAAAAAGTTTTATCCCAATATCTAACAGAACCACAGTTCAGGAAGAAAAAGTTTGAATTCTTAATTAATCAATCCCTTCTCTTTCTTCAAAACCAATAAATACTATTTTTCAAAGCCGAGTCAATCAACACACTGCCAGGTGCTATTGTCTTTTTCCCCTCAGGCTTCCATGTCTCACTTTTCACAAGGGCATGATGGGCCATTATCCACTGTGCCACTGTCAGTGCCAAGGAAGAGAACTGAGGGCTTGTGTCCTATGTGACAGTGAGAATTGTATCAAACCTCCAGAGCTTAGCAGAGTTGGAGGGACTAAAATGGGCTTCACCAAACAGGAACACCACTAGAACCCAAAAACTGATTTTAAATATTTTACTCATTTTATATTTTATTTGGGTAATGTTTTGTCTACTGAGATGGCTGTGCCCATGGAATAGGAACTCAGAACCTCTGTAGCCCAAGTTAGAGATGGCTTTAATGTCCTGCATGTGTGCTGGGAAGTGATCAAGGGTTCCCCGCAGAAATAACTATTGCTTTTGTCAACTGAGTCATCATATTTCCAGCTCGCACATCCTGAGCTTGGAGGGAACGTGTCTTCTTTTTTCTATCCCTTCTTTTTTAAATAAAAATTCATGTTTATTCTTTCCTTTGTTCAGAGCCTTTGATCATATGGTCTGCTCATTCAATGCAGACAGTTTTCTACAAAGAAACCTTACTGGGATGAGCTTGGGATCAGCAAAACCCTGAATCCCAGTTTCCATCTGATTGGGCAAAAATCAAAGCAGTCTAAGAACAGGGTAGAAGTTGCATAGAGTATACCAGAGTCCAGTGCTGCTCCTCCCCCTACCTGTCCTTCACTCATTTACAGAGGAGTTGAAGCCAAGCCTAGCAGCTGTGTTTCCCCAAATTCATTGTAAATGTGCTTCAGAGCCCACAGTCTAAACAGGTGTCGTTAGTAACAATAATGACTGTTTCTTCTGGAAGGCACATGTAGGTCACATCCCACAGAGTCCTAAGATCACTTCAGGCATTTGAGCACTGCTCCAGGAAAAGACCATTTGCAGGAAACAGAGAGGTGCATACTTCAACCACCAAGTGGGGATAGGAGTGGACCACTGTCTTCCAGCTCGAGGTCTGAAAAACCTCAGAAGCATGAGCTGTAATGAAATCCATTGCCTGAGATTTCAACTGCACTGAGCTGTGGAGGTCAGCGAGTAAGAGAGTGTGGGCAGCATTCTCCACAGAGAGGTCCCTGCAGAGGGCACTCTCGCACATGACCTTCAAACGCTCCAGACAATACTTGTCAGCAGCTGCCAGCACAGCATCTGCCATGCTGTGGAGGACTGGTTCCTTCCCGGTGTAAATGAAGTTCATCATTGCCTTGAAGACTTCTGGTTTCAGGTCATGAATTTCAATGCGATTTGTTCTGCTCTCCTCCATGTCATGTTCAAACATGGCTCTGAAAACTGGAGAGCGAGCAGCTAAGATGGCCTTGTGAGCCCGGAATTCCTGGCCAGCTACCACCAGGCAGCAGTCTGTGAAGCGGGAATTCTCCCACAGCTCTCCTAGATCATCTACCAGTGTGCATCTTGGAATGTCAATCCCTGGCTGCATGTTCTGTTCAGAGATGCTGATACAGTCCTCAACCACGCTCACCTCACAGCAGAGTGTGAGTTTGTCATCTGGGAGAAGCAAACATGGAGTGGAAAAAAGGAAATCTCGACGAATGAACTTTACGATACCCCAGCCATCGTTTAGGTTGAACCTGAGAACACTATGATTGTTCATGATTCGGAATTCCTCTCCTTTGGCATTTATGATCCCAAACTGGACCTTTGCCCACACGGGGCTCTTTGGAGAGCTGTGCAACGCTAGGAAAACTGACAGGTAACCTCTGCCTTCCTCATTGTTCCCATTGAGGTATAGTTTCATGATCCATTTCTGTTCGTCAGTGGCTCCTGGTGAGAAAGTGGGGCTTTCAATGTGATTACCCAAGTTTCCCTCCAAGCAAAAAGAGAAGTTGCTGATTATCCATCTGTATGAGAATCTCTTGACTGTGATCTGTGTGTAGCCTCTGCTCTCAGCTGCCAGGTCTCCTGACATGTCTTCTGCTGGGAGTGGGAAGGTTTACCTGGAGCCAAAAAAAGAACAGGATTGTTTTCGTCTTCAATCTTGGGGTCACAATTACAGATTTATTTTAGATTTTTAGTTTCTGTTTTTCCATCTGTTCCCTCTTCTATGAGGTTAGAAACTTTGGTCTTTCTCAAATTCTATACATATTGCCCTATGAGATTCAATGAAGACAGTCTAGAGTACTAGGTATTCTTTCTTAAATCACCCCATCTTTTCTAGATTAAATATTAAGTAAGAAGGTGATTAGTTTTGACAATTATACACTACTTTTGATAATTTGGAATGGTTTATACACTCTTATATTGAAAAGTGTACTGTTATTCTCTAAAGGAACAGAACACATCGAATGGCTCTCTCTGTATGAAGGAGAGTGATTCATTAGAATGACTTAGGGTTGTAGTCCTACGAATCCCACAAATGTTAACTGTGACAGAAAAGTGCAAGAACCCAGTACTTACTCTGTTCAGACGTCTGACGTGTTGGCTATTCCTTAGTCTGTGCTGGAATCCAAATATGATTATCTACTGCCAGCGAAGGAAAGGACTTGCTGCAAGGCAAGGGCAAGCAGCAAAGGGCAGCAGCTGCCTCCCTGCCTTCTCTTTTATGCTAACAGCAGTGGGTGTGGCACAGTTTAGGGTGTGTCTTCCTGCCTTGAGATCTGGATTAAAGGTGTGTGACTTCTGGCACTAATTCCAAATTAAAACTTTGTATTTTTCAAAAAGGGGCCTGAGGAACCAAGGTCTAAGGGAGCACAAGCCAGGAGGCAATCCAGTCCCTGGAGCCAATCCAGTCCCAGGACACTGGCAGACCAGAATTGAGCCAGCAACCTGATATCTGATACTCTCTCTGTCTCTCTGTCTCTCTGTCTCATTCTCTCTGTATCTCTGTCTCTCTCTCTCTCTCTCTCTCTCTCTCTCTCTCTCTCTCAGAATGTGTGTTTATATTTGTGTCTGTTTATATGCCTTTCTATTTGTTTCATTCAGTTTGTTTTGCTGTAATCACCAAGACTTTCTCTGGTATGTAGACAATCCTGTTGATTTAGACCCATACCTCTTCCTGATGGGGACCTGAATCATTTTGGCTGTGCCAGGTCCTCCAGAGAACCATCTACCTGAAATAAAAGCCCACCTGCCACATTCCCGGAGTGATACTGTACATGAACAAATATTCTACTTGAGCCCCAGTGCGGTCTAAGTTCACCCATAGGAAGCTGCTCTCCTCTTCAGGCGCATACTCAGGAGAGCAATGATATTGCAATACAAAGCTTATGTTTTGCAAATGAGGAGTCCAGCATTGACTGTCTAACTTTGTTTTAAATGACACATTGGAGGGAAAGGATACCTGACTCCCTGTCCCTAAACCCATATACAGAAGAGTCACTGATGCTACTAACTAGCCACCTGGAAAAGGTTCCTATACGAAAAACCCAAAAATTCAGAGATCAAAACCAATTAATTGAATTATCCTGTCTTTAGGGATGAGCAGCATGGGAGGCAGATTTTCAGGATAGCTGGACTGGCGACTACTGAGTGGATTGGATCACTGAAGATGTGTTCATGTTCTTGAGGCTTAGTGTGTCCATTCAGACATGTTAATCTGGAGAGAGATGATAGATGTAAGGAACAGTTTACAGATCACAGTCTAAGGGGAACTGTCTCCAAACCCCTTCTTCAGTAACTGTTGAATATATTCTGCATCCTTTGAAACCAGAATACTCTCTCATGTCTAAGGCACAGCATAGTAAGCATGGAAGGTCAAAGATAAAGACAACAGCACACACCAGTGAGGATGAAAATTAAAAGCTATTGAGAAGCTGAGTCTTGGCGTCTACATGATGGAAAGGAGTAGTATTTAGTATTTTCTCAGAGCACACCCTAAGTGGATCAGGAAGACTGTATAGGGAGGATTAACTGAGGAGGAGATAAAAACCACCAATGAGATTTGGCAGTGCCATCCTGGGATCTGTGAGTCTGGATGGAATAAAAGGAAGGAAAAAGACATCCACACTCAGTGTCCTGCCTATCTCTGCTTCCTGCCACCATATATAAATTCTTCCACCTGAACCTTCATGTTGTGAACACTGACGCCCCTGACAGAGCAAAAAAAAAAAACCCACCTCAACCTTAATCATGTTTCTTGTTTTGGAAGGAATTCTTTTGTGTGTGTGTTTGGGGGTGGGGGGAGACAGGGTTTCTAAGTAGCTATATAGCCAGTCCTAGAACTCACTCTTTAGACCAGGCTGACCTCAACCTCACAGAGATCCACCATCCTCTCCCTCCCAGGTGCTGGAATTAAAGGTATGTGCTACCCTGCCTGGCTTATGAAAAAAAAATCTTACAACAATATAAGAAGAGGAATAACAGCTGTGGGGGAATGGGCATCATTCCTTTATTTATGGAAGATTGACCCCAGTAAACAAAATGCACTTGTGATGGATAGTCATGGTTTCCTACTTGACCAGAAAAGGAATCAACTAAAATCCTACAATATAGAGCACAACTATGAGTAATGTTATGCTTGAGTTGAGGTAAGTAGATCACTTCAAATGCAGACTTTGAAGGTAGAAAGAGACAAACATTTAACCTGGACCCCAAGAATGTAAAACACACACCTTTAATTCATATCTTGAGGCTAGTGCACACTCCTTAAATTGGGGCACATTTTTTGCCCTCTGGAAGTCTGTGAAAATACATGGAATATAGAATCCGTTGCTCTTTGTCTGCTTGCCCTCATCTCGCAGCAAGTCCATTCCTTCACTGACATTAGAGAATTCTTCATAATTTCAACATAGACTAGAGAATAACCTATAGGTCTAACCTGCTGAACTGAATATGTACTGAAATCTTGGACTTCCACTTCACAGGTAGCCATTGAGATATTGTAGACAGGAGGTTCTGTCCCACCTAGCCCCACAGTCTTTCAGTCACAAAGAAGCACACAAAGACTTATAGTAATGATAAACACTGGGGCCTATTCCTTAGGCTTTTGACTAACAAACCCTTACAACTAAAATTAATTCATAAATCATATCTATGTTTAGCCATGTCACTTGGTACCTTTTCCATGTAAGGCATTTTTATCTTTCTTCCTCTGAGTCAGATTACAACTGTGTTTCTGACTTTTTTCTCTCCAGAATTCTCCTAATCTGATAGTCCCAACTATACTTCCTGCCTGGCTACTGGACACTCTGGTTTTTATTCAATCAATAAGAGCAGCAAATCTTTAAAGTGGACAAGAGCATTATTCCACATCATTACCCCCTTTTCTCTTTTCAAAGAAAGAATTCTGAGTCTAATTTACTTTGTTTAGTGTTTTCCTGACTATTATCCATTACAATTTGTAACCAACATGCTAAACAAAAGAAAGATTCATAATCCATTTTTGGAAGGTATGGGCTTAGTTTTCTAGACTACTTCCTGCTGTTTTGGTGTGTTGGTAATATTATGAAGACCCAAAGCAAAATTTTAAGGTAATATTCAAATCCTGACTGGACTATTCTGTGAAGCTGTATTCAGCCAGCAGTCTTGAAGCTGTTCTCAATGTGTAACTCAGAGGAAACTGCGAGGTAGTTACCCTAAAATGTTGAATCATCTGGGTCTCCACTCCTATGCAAGATTTTTAAGAGGGGTCTTGCTTGATCAAACATGGTTTTTCTTAACCCAGAATGAACCCACAGCTTCTCATTTGCTGTAGAAATGAAAGCAGAACCCTTTCCAAAGGAACATACCTTTTGAGTTAAATTTTGAAGTTAACATATTTTTGAAACATATAGGTTGGATTAATCCATCAGCACTTATACTCAAATGCCTTGTAGCAGCTGTTGCTCCTTCCTCAGCAATCAAACAATTCAAAGACAAGACAATAACATAAAGTAACCCAATTCTCTGTGTTTTTTACATCTTTTTGTGTCTTTTTAAAAATTCTATTTCTTTAATTATATTTTTAATTTTTGGTTTTTTGAGACAGGGTTTCTCTGTGTATCATTGGCTGTCCTACATCTCACTCTGCTGTAGACCTGACTGGGCTTGAACTCACAGACCACCTCTCTCTACCTCCCAAGTGCTGAGATTAAAGGTGTGTGCCAACATACTGGACTACTATATTTTTTGAAAGGTATTCTCTATCCTTTTTTTCTCTCCCAAGTCTACATATATTTTTAAACACAATATAAGTCACTTAGAGGTTTTTTTTTTTAATCTAAGTCTGTCTTTACTATATATCCTGATCTTTTTCTGAGTACACACGGCTTTAATCTGCTAAGTGATATGCCTACCTTAGAGCTGCAACTTTGGTAGCTGGCTCCACCTCATTCCTTAGCTATTTGAGATTCTAGCTTCATGGTGCAGATACTGGCGGGAACCAGATTAATTACCACAACCTTTTCCTCCTCACTTTCCTCTTGTACTGTCCGAGTCTGAGTATTTTCTTGAATGTTTGAAACGGCTTCACCTTAAATTTGGAACTTCTCAGCAGCTGCTAACTGTGCTTGCTGAGACAAATATTCAATCTTGGCTTCCCCAAATACGAGGTAGGTGTCTGAAGCAGGGCTCTTGTAGACATCTGGTTTGGTAATGACGAAGAGGACATTTTTAGATGTCAGGATAGTGACTCTAGTAATCCCTGTAACCTGCCGAAGACCCAGTTTGGCATAGCCCTCTGTGCTTTTATTCACTCTGGCCTTGCTCTGCTTTACTGACTGGTTCTTCATCGATTTCAGCTGCTGCCGCCAGCTGGGCTTGTTATGTTGCTGTCTGTGTGGAGTCTTGTTCCTCGAGCTCTGGTACTGATTCACAGCTGTCAGATTCTGTTCCCGACCCTGTCTCAGCCTGGGACTGTGGCAGCTCCTGCTCTGTAGCAGGGATGGTTTCTGTGGCTTCATCAGGCATTTTGTGCGGAGGACGGGGAACTAAGATGACAGTAGAAAGAGAGCAAGCCAGAGCATCTAGAATCATTTTTGTTTCAAAGCTTTCTCAGACTTAATGTGGAAATTCTGGGCAAATGTTTGAGTGCCATTTTTAGACAGACATTTCTGTCCTTCCTGGTTCTGCAGCCATTCAGTCCCAAAGAAACAACCATAGGCTTATGTTAATTATAAACTGTTTGGCCTACAGCTCTGGCTTATTATTATCTCTTACAACTTAAACTAACCCATAATTTTAATCTATGTTTAGCCATGTGGCTTGGTACCTTTCCTCAATAAGGCATTCTCATCTTGCTTCCTCTGTGTCAGGCTGGTGACTCCATCTCTGCTTTTTCTCTTCCCAGAATTATCCTAGTCTGATTGCCCTGCCTAAACTTCCTGTTTTTCTGGCAATTGGCCAATCAGCATTTTATTAAACTAAAACACATTACAAATCCATAGAGTATATAAGAGCATTCTCCCATACCATGGGATTAGCAGAACTACAGCCCTAACCCTTTCTAATGAATCCTGTTGTTCATACAAAGAGAGAGTCATTCTGTATTCAGTGACTTGGGGAATTTTCATACAGCATTTTTGATATGAGTGGATAAAATTTCCCAAATTATCAAAAGTTGTATATGATTGTCCATATAAGCTACCTATTGACGTAAGGGTCAATTTAGAAAACAATGAAGTGATATAACAGCCTCTAATATCCTAGACTACTTACTCTGAAACTAGCATTGTAATTTTGATAATTTCAGAGACTCAAATTGCCAGCCTCATAGAAGAGGGAACATAGGAGAAACAGAAACTAAAAATATGTATCATGCCTATTATTGTGTCCCACAGAGTGAAGAGAAAACAAATTCAATTTCTTCATTTGGATTCAGTTTATCCTTCAAACTGTCTCCAGGAGAAATGTCACCTGAAGCCATAGCCCAGAACTGAGACTACAAAATGTTCAACATCCGGAATTTCTTCTGCAGGTGGACCATTCACAACTTCTATTTTATTCTGGAGCAAATGAAGGACAGCATTTGAAGCCCAACTTTCTCAACAGGACACAATGACAAATGGTGTTTGAGAGTTTATCCAAAGGGTTTCAATGAAGAAAGCTCAGATTACCTGTCAGTTAACCTAGAGTTACACAGCTCTCCAGAGTTCCATTGTGACATAATTCGAGTTTTGGATCATCAACTCCGAAGGAGAAAGTAGTGAAACTGTGCCAAGTCTAATATTTTTCAGGTTCCTGCCAGGTTACAAAAGGGGTTACAAAATGTTCATCCTTCAAGATTTTCTATTCACCATGCATATTGGCTTCTCCCTGAAGGTGAGCTCACTCTCCCCTGCATAGGGATTCTGGTCCCAGACTCCTATACAATCTTTGAGGAGAACACACAGCCAGAAATCAAGGTTCCAAGTTGAACATTGTCCAATGGGCTAGGAGAGCTGTGGGAGAATTCCTACTTCACAGACTTCTGCCTGGTGGTAGCTGGCCAGGAATTCCAGGTTCACAAGTTCATTTTAACAGACTGCTATCCAGTTTTCAGAACCATATGACTTGAAGGAGAACAGAAAGAACCGTGTTGAGACCATTGACCTGAGCCACAAGTCTTCAAGGCAATGATTGGCTTCATTTGCAATCAGAAGGAACCAGACCTCCACAGCATGTCAGATGCTGTGCTGTCAATTGCTGCCAAGTATGGTCTGGAGAGTTTAAGGTCATGTGTGAGCAGGCTCACTTCAGAGTTCTTTCTGTGGAGAATGCTGCCCACACTCTCTTCCTGGATGTTCTCTACAGTAATCCAGAGCAGCTGTAAATCCAGGTACTGGGTTTTATTATAGCTCATGCTTCTGGGGTTTATAGAGACCTCAAGCTGGAAGACAATGGTAGATTCATACCCCTACCTGGTGGCGGAAGCATACAGTACCCTGGCTTCTCCTAATTGCTCTGTACTGTAGCCTGTTCTGAAAGCCTGAAGAAATTCTAGTACCCTGTCAGCTGTGACCTTCACATGTATCCCAGAATCAGCAGTCAACATAGTTACTAATGATGACTGGGTAGACTATGGGGTTGTGGACTATTTACAATGAATCTGGGGAAAGACAACCTGGTGGAACAGCCATTAAGACAACTGTAAATTTATTGACTGTCAGGCTTGGGGAGGGGCAATACTGGCATCTGGTATTATCAAAGCAACCTGGACCCTGTTGCTGTACTGGTTCGACTTTTGTCCAATACTTAGCTACTGAGATTCAGTTTATTTAAGGCCTCAAACACATCCCAATAATGTTTCTTTAGAAAAACTAGTCTGGATTGAACTAATAGAACATATGATCAAGGGCTCAGAGCAAAAAAAATCTGACATCAACAAAATATTAAATAGATAAAATAGTAAAATCTGCTTTGTGAATTTCAGTAGCATTTCTGTTCAAAGGCTTCCATTACCCCATTCAGCTCTTCTCGGCTGTTGAAGTTTGTGCAGGGTCCTCATGGTCTCATACATACAAAGGTCCAATGAAATGATTACTAATGGAATTGCTATCCCTGGCCAATCATCATCAGTTAGATTTTCTCCATCAGCTGATGGGAGCTGACACTGAGATCCACAGTCAAACATTAGGCAGAGTTCAATGACCCTCAAGAAAAAGGGAAAAGCAGAATTGTATGAGGGATCAATCAAACCAGGAGAAGAGGGCCCACAAGATCAACTAAGGCTGTGGAGGAAGGGGTACCCTCATCCATTGCTGGTGGGAATGCAGTCTTGTGCAACCACTTTGGAAATCGGTGTTTCGGTTTCTCAGGAAATTCGGGATCAACCTACTCCTGGACCCAGCAATACCACTCCTGGGAATATACCCACGAGATGCCCTATCATTTGACAAGAGCATTTGTTCAACTATGTTCATAGCAGTATTATTTGTAATAGCCAGAACCTGGAAACAACCTAGATGCCCTTGAATGGAAGAATGGATGAAGAAAGTGTGGAATATCTACACATTAGAGTACTATGCTGCGGTAAAAAAACAATGACTTCTCAAATTTTGCATGTAAATGGATGGAAATAGAAAACACTATCCTGAGTGAGGTAACCCAGACCCAAAAAGATGAATATGGGATGTACTCACTCATAATGTACTCACTTATGGTTTCTAGCCATAAACAAGGGTCACGGAGTCTACAATTAGTGATCCCAAAGAAGCTAAGTAAGAAGGTGAACCAAAGGAAAAACATATAGTTGTCCTCTTGGCTATGGGAAGTAGACAAAATTGCCAGGGAGAAAATTGAGATCTTGGGGGTTGGGTGGGGTGGGGGTAAGGGGAGATGGGGAGAGAAAAGGGAGAAGGGGAGAATGGGGGGAACTTGGGGAAAAAGGAGGATTGGGATAAAAGAAGGTTAGATGGGGAGCACGGAAGCACAATTCTTAGTTAAGGGAGCCACCTTAGAGTTGGCAAGAGACATGAACCTAGAGTGGCTCCCAGATGCCCAAGCCGAGGTCCCCAGTTAGTTCCTTGGGTAGCTGAGGATAGGGAACCTGAAAGAAAAAGGCAAAAGCAGAATTGTATGAGGGATCAATCATACCAGGAGAAGAGGGCCCACAAGATCAACTAAGTGGGGTCATAGGGACCCACAAAGACTGAAGAGCCTGCACATTTCTGTACTAAGTCCTCTGTATACATGCTGTTGTGTTTAGCTTAGGGGGTTTTGTGGGACTCCTAACAGCAGGAGCGTGGGAAAACTGTGACCTTTTTGTCACATCTTAGGAACATTTTCTTTCTTCTGGGTTGTCTGCTTCAACCTTGATATGAGGGTTTGTGCCTACTCCTATTGCATCTCATTATGATGTGTTCAGTTGAGATCCCCAGGAGGCCTGTTCTTTTCTGAAGGGAAACAGAGAAGCTGTACATCTTGGTGTAGTGGAGGGAGGGGAGACTATGGTCAAGATGTATTGTATGAATGAAAGATAGGTAAAAAGAAAAAGGGAAAAAACTGGAAAGGCATTTGAGGAAGAAGTATTTGGACAGATATGCTAAGGAACAGGGAACGTGAAGATCCTTGTGTCTCCTGTTAATGTCCATTGTAAGGTGCCTTCAGCAGTGGAGGAGTTCAATAATCAAGGAGATAGGATGACCCATTCCATGCACAGTCAGATTCTTTTCCAAGCCATCACAATGACTGCTCGATGTGCTACCCAAGGACCTAGTTGGGTACATCTCTCTGGACCCCTGGGAACCCTTTTACAGTCAAGGCTCTTGCCAACCCTAAAATGGCTCCCTTAATTAAGATATATACTTCCCTGCTCCCATATCCATCCTTCCATTATCCCAACCATCCCATTCCGCCAAGTTCTCGCTATCTCCCTTTCTTACTTGTCTCTCCCCATCTCCCTTTTCCCCCATCCCACCCCCACCCCCCAGTTCCCAATTTTTGCCCAGCAATCTTGTCTAATTCCAATATCCAGAAGGATAAGTGTATGTTTTTCTTTGGGTTCACCTTCTTATTTAGCTTCTCTAGGATCGCGAATTATAGGCTCAATGTCCTATATTTATGGCTAAAAACCAATTATGAGTGAGTACATCCCATGTTCATCGTTTTGGGTATGGCTTACCTCACTCAGGATAGTGTTTTCTATTTCCATCCATTTGCATGCAAAATTCAAGATGTCATTGTTTTTTACCGCTGAGTAGTATTCTAATATGTATATATCCCACACTTTCTTCATCCATTCTTCCTTGGAAGGGCATCTAGGTTGTTTCCAGGTTCTGGCTATTACAAATAATGCTGCTATGAACATAGTTGAACAAATACTTTTGTACTATAATAGGGCATCTCTTGGGTATATTCCCAAAAGTGTATTGCTGGGTCCTGGGGTAGGTTGATCCCAAATTTCCTGAGAAACTGCCACACTGCTTTCCACAGTGGTTGCACATGTTTGCATTTCCACCAGCAATGGATGAATGTACCCCTTACTCCACAACCTCTCCAGCAAAGGCTATCATTGGTGTTTTTGATTTTAGCCATTCTGACAGGTGTAAGATGGTATCTCAAAGTTGTTTTGATTTGCATTTCCCTGATTGCTAAGGAGGTTGAGCATGACCTTAAATGTCTTTTGGCAATTTGAAATTCTTCTGTTGAGAATTCTCTGTTCAGTTCAGTGCCCCATTTTTTTTAATTGGGTGAATTAGCATTTTAAATTCTAGTTTCTTGAGTTCTTTATATATTTTGGAGATCAGACCTTTGTCTGTTGCGGGGTTGGTGAAGATCTTCTCCCAGTCCATGGGTTGCCTTTTTGTCTTAGTGACTGTGTCCTTTGCTTTACAGAAGCTTCTCAGTTTCAGGAGGTCCGAATTATTCAATGTTGCCCTTAAAGTATGTGCTGCTGAGGTTATATGTAGGAAATGGTCTCCTGTGCCCATATGTTGTAGAGTACTTCCCACTTTCTCTTCTATCAGGTTCAGTGTGTTCAGCCTGATATTGAGGTCTTTAATTCATTTGGACTTGAGTTTTGTACATGGTGATAGATATGGATCTATTTTCATTCTTCTACAGGTGGACAGCCAGTTCTGCCAGCACCATTTGTTGAAGATGCTCTCTTTCTTCCATTGGATACTTTTAGCTCCTTTATCAAAAATGAGGTGTTCATAGGTTTGTGGGTTAAAATCTGTGTCTTCTACTCAATTCCATTGATCGACTTCTCTGTTTTTAATGCCAATACCAAGCTGTTTCCAATAGTGAATCTCTGTATTAGAGTTTGAAGTCATAGATGGTAATGCCTCCAGACATTCCTTTATTGTATAAGATTGTTTTGGGTATACTGGTTTTTTGTTTTTCCATATAAAGTTGACTATTGTCTTCTCAAAATCTGTGAAGAATTTTGATGGGATTTTGATGGTAATTGTATTGAATCTATAGATTGCTTTTGGTAGAATTGCCATTTTGCTATGTTGATCCTCCCAATCCAAGAGCAAGGGAGATCCTTCCATTTTCTGGTATCCTCCTCAGTTTCTTTCTTCAAAAATTTAAATTTCTTGTCAAATAGATCTTTCACTTCTTTGGTCAGAGTTACCCCAAGATATTTTATGCTATTTGTGGCTATCGTGAAAGGTGATGCTTTTCTGAATTCCTTCTTTGCATCCTTATCCTTAGCGTATAGGAGGGCAACTGATTTTTTGGAGTTGATCTTGTATCCTGCCACATTACTGAAGGTGTTTATCAGCTGTAGGAGTTCTTTGGTAGAGTTTTTGGGTCGCTTATGTATACTATCATGTCATGTGCAAATAATGACAGTTTAACTTCTTCCTTTCCAATTCGAATCCCCTTGATCCCCTTATGTTGTCTTATTGCTATTGCTAGAATTTCAAGCACTATATTGAAGAGGTATGGTGAGAGTGGACAGCCTTGTCGTGTTCCTGAGTTAAGTGGGATGGCTTTGAGTTTCTCTCTGTTTAATTTGATGTTAGCTGTCGGCTTGCTGTATATAGCTTTTATTTTATTTAGGTATGACCCTTGTATCCCTAATCTCTCCAAGACTTTTATCATAAAGGGGTGTTGACTTTTGTCAAATGCTTTTTCAGCATCTAATGAAATGATCATATGTTTTTTTTCTTTCAGTTTATTTATATGCTGGATTACATTGATAGATTTTCGTATGTTGAACCAGCCCTGCATCTCTGGGATGAAGCTTACTTGATCATAATGGATAATTTTTCTTATGTGTTCTTGGATTCGGTTAGCCAGTATTTTATTGAGAATTTTTGCATCAATGTTAATGAGTGTGATAGGCCTGTAATTCTCTTTCTTGGTTGAGTCTTTGTGTGGTTTTGGTATCAGAGTGACTGTAGCTTCATAAAAGGAATTTGGCAATGACTCTACTGCTTCTATGTTGTGAAATACATTAAGGAGTATAAGTATTAGGTCTTCTTGGAAATTCTCGTAGAATTCTGCATTGAAACCATCTGGTCCTGGGCTTTATTTTTGGTAGGGAGGTTTTTGATAATAGCTTCTAATTCTTCGCGACTAACAGGTCTATTTAGATTGTTCACCTGGTTTGGTTTAACTTTGGTATATGGTACTTATCTAAAAAGATGTCAATTTCTTTTGCATTTTCCAGTTTTGTGGCATACAGTCTTTTGTAGTAAGATTTAAGATTCTCTGAATTTCCTCTGTCTGTAGTTATATCCCCCTTTTCATTGCTGATCTTATTAATTTGTGTGTTCTCTCTCTGCCATTTGATTAGTTTGGATAGGGATTTGTCAATCTTGTTGATTTTCTCCAAGAACCAAGTCATTCAATTGAATCACTCTCGTTCATACAGAGAGAGCCATTATATGTGTTCTGTTCCTTTTATAGTACACTCTTCAATATAAGAGTGTATAAAATGTTCCAAATTATCAAAAGTAGTATGTGATTGTCAAAACTAATCACCTTCTTACTTAATATTTAATCTAGAAAAGATGCAGTGATGTAAGAAAGAATCCCTAGTACTCTAGACTGTCTTCATTAAATCTCACAGGGCAATATCTACAGAATTTCACAACGACCAAGGGTTGTAACCTCATAGAAGAGGGAACAGATGGAAAAACAGAAACTAAAAATCTAAAATAAATCTGTAATTGTGACCCCCAGGTTGAAGAAGAAAACAATCCCGTTCTTCTCTGGATTCACAGTCCCAGCAGTAGATACGTCAGAAGACCTGGCAGCTGAGAGCAGAGGCTACACACAGATCACAGTCAAGAGATTCTCATACAGATGGACAATCAGCAACTTCTCTTTTTGCTTGGAAGGAAACTTGGGCAATGACATTGCAAGCCCCACTTTCTCACCAGGAGCCAATGACAAATATAAATGGATTATGAAACTATACCTCAATGGGACCAAAGAGGAAAGCCGAGGTTACCTGTCAGTTTTTCTAGTGTTGTGCAGCTCTCCAAAAAGCTCCGTGTGGGGAAAGTTCCAGTTTGGGATCATAAATGCCAAAGGAGAGGAATTCCAAATCATGAATAATCAAAGTGTTCTCAGGTTCAACCAAAACGAAGGCTGGGGTATCACAAAGTTTATTCTTCGAGATTTCCTTTTTTCCACTCGATGTTTGCTTCTCCCAGATGACAAACTCACACTCTACTGTGAGGTGAGTGTGGTTCAGTACGAAATAAGCATCTCTGAACAGAACATGCAGCCAGTGATTGACATTCCAAGGTGCACACTGGTAGATAATCTAGGAGAGCTGTGGGAGAACTCCTGCTTCACAGACTGCTGCCTGGTAGTAAAGGACCAGGAATTCCGGGCTCACAAGGCCATCTTAACTGCTCGCTCTCCAGTTTTTAGAGCCATGTTTGAACATGACATGGAGGAGAGCAGAATGAATCACATTGAGATTCATGACCTAAAACCAGAAGTCTTCAAGGCAATGATGAACTTCATTTACACCGGGAAGGAACCAGTCCTCCACAGCATGGCAGATGCTGTGCTGGCAGCTGCTGACAAGTATGGCCTAGAGCGTTTGAAGGTCATGTGCGAGAGTGCCCTCTGCAGGGACCTCTCTGTGGAGAATGCTGCCTACACTCACTTCCTGGTTGACCTCCACAGCTCAGTGCAGTTGAAATCTCGGGCAATGGATTTCGTTACATCTCATGCTTCCGAGGTTCTTCAGACCTCGAGCTGGATGACAGTGGTCGACTCCTACCCCAACTTGGTGGCTAAAGTATCTGCCTCTCTGTTTCCGGCACATGGTCTTTTCCTGGAGCCCCCGTCAAATGCCTGAAGAGATCTTAGGACACTGTGCCCTGTAACCTAAGTGTGTCCTCCAGAAGAATCAGTCATAATTGTTATTAATGACACCTGATAAGACTGTGGGCTCTGAGGCACATTTACAATGAATTTGAGGAAACACAGCTGCTAGGCCTGGCTTCAACACCCCTGTAAATGAGTAAAGGGCAGGTAGAGAGAGGAGCGGCACTGGACTCTGGTATACTCTATGTAACTTCTACCCTGTTTTTAGACAGCTTTGATTTTTGTCCAATCAGATGGAAACTGGGATTCAGGATTTTGCTGTTCCCAAGCTCATCCCAGTAAGGTTTCTTTGCTTAAAACTGTCTGCATTGGATGAGCAGACCATATGATCAAGGGCTTAGAACAAAAGAAAGAATAAACATCAATGTTTATTTACAAGAGATGGGCAAGAAAAAGAAGACATTTTCCCTTCAGTCTCAGTGTGCGTGCTGTAGAGATGACGACTCAGTTGACAAAAGCAATAGCTTTTTCTGCAGGGAACCCTTGATCACTTCCCAGCACACATGTGTGTCTTTACAACCATCTCTAACTTTGGCCAAAGAGGTTCTGAGTTCCTATTCCATGGGAACAGCCATCTCAGTAGACAAAGTTTACTCAAATAATATATAAAATGAGTAAAATATTAAAATCAGTTTGTGGGTTCTAGTAGTTTTTCTGTTTGGCGAAGCCCATTTTGGTTCCTCCAACTCTGCTGAGCTGGGGAGGTTTGGCATAGTCCTCACTGCCACAGAGAACCACAAGACTTCAGTTCTCTTCCTTGGCACTGACAGTGGCAGAGTTGATAACGGCCCATCATGCTCTTGTGAAAAGTGAGACATGGAGGCCTAAGGGGAAAAAGACAACCGCACCTGGCAGTGTGTTGATTGACTCGTCTTTGAAAAATAACATTTATTGGTTCTAAAAAACGAGATGGGATTGATTCATTAAGAATTCAAACTTTCTTTTCCTGAACTGTGGTTGTGTTATTAGATATTGGGAATATGATTTTTTATTCTTCTCTGATTTCTATCTCCTTCTATAGTGGTATATTATTTGGGTTTTAATAAAGAAAGTTTGCCTGAAGGTCAGAGGGCAAAGCAGCCATACTATTCAGTTATACAGGCCAGGGACTGGAGGCACACACCTTTAATCCCAGGAATCGAGAGACAGAGCCAGAGAGATCTCTATTCCTTCAAAGCCATGCTGGACTTCTTGAGATTGACTCTGTCTTAAAGGAGAAACAAAGCTCACACAAAAGTGATCACAACACCTGGTATTACATGCCTTTAATTATAGCACTAGGGAGGTTGAGGCAGGAGTTATATGGCTGTGTGGAGAAAAGCATTTAACAGGAAAGAGAGGAACTCAGTGGACTGTGGAGTGTGGAGACTTCAACATTCATTAAGACAGGATCTCACCCATTTTTAATCTGAGGTAGACATAAGATAGATTGGCTGACTGCTTTTCTTTTCTGTTTTTCACATTGAACGATAATATCTGTCTTTGGGTTTTCATAAATTGTGCTAAATCTTCCTTCTGTGCAATTGTCAGAAATTCATACTCTCTTAGAAACAGGGTCAATGCCTGGGTATACCTATCTCTGCACTCCTTTGTCTGACTCTCCTTGTTTTTCTTCTACAACTCTTTCCAGAATAGTGTGTAGTAGTAGATTTACAGTTTAATTCCAGCCAAGCTCCCAGTTGATTTAGGCTTCAAAGTTGAAAACAACATGTTCATGTTTATGTTGGTAGCCATCTTAGTTTCATACCACACACTTTTTGTCAACAGGAATTGCTTTTTAAAAACCCTAAAATTAGTCTAAAGCCATTTCTGACAACTCTGAGGTGAATTTTGAAGCTTCTCAGCAGAAATGCCCCCCCCAAGGAACCCAAGACATAACAACTACACATGAATGTACTAAAATGTTTGCAACTTTCCATCATCTTTCTTAGTCCTTGTAAATGTTCTCCAAATAGAACTCAGTTATTGAATAGGGGCAAGATAACCCTTAGGTGTTGAGTCAGTTCCTGGTGTTTTCACTCAGTCCCTGGGAAATGGGCAAAGTGACCCTCTGATATGCCCTCTTACCTCATCTGATGTGGCAACCACTCTCCAGTCAATTATCAGTAATAGCCCTTTGAATAAGCCAATCATAATAGTTAAAAAAAACAACCCCCAGAAATTTTCTTCCTTTTGTAGCTTTTTGCTTTAAAAGTAGCTTGCACCAGCTATTCAGGGTCTTTCTGGCTCATCAAAGGCTGAAAGACCCTGTCATGACAGAAATAATAAAATCCTCATGCTTTTACATCAACTGTGGTGTGAGAGATAGTCTCTTGGTCATGTCATAGGCGAATGTGTCCAGAGCAAAGGCAGTTCAAGCCCTGAAACCCAACACTAATGATATTGTAAATGCTATTATGGAATTAACAATGTAACTATTTGACAGTGAGGACACCCTCTCTCCCCTCCCCCTTTTTGGTGCTTCAAATGTTGTACTACAGCTTTGAAGGCGTAAGTCACAAAACAATCCCACACCAGTTTGGAATTATGTATAATAGGGTGGTATTTATTTAAAGGGGAAAAACCTTACAGATCACTATCCCAGACAACAGCCCTCTGCGCAATCAGGAAGGAGTCTAGTCACCGGAAGCAGAGGAGGAAGTAAGAGAGAGAGGAGAGGGGAGTGGCCGCTTTTTTAAAGGGAGAGAGACCATGCCCCAATGGGCTGGTATCTCAGCGGCTATTGGCTGGAGGAGTGGAAGCACCTCCTGCAACACAGCTTGGTTTGAAATTTGAACTGTTCTATTACCAATAAAGTTATGGATTCTGGTTGGATGATAAAAATGATTCTAGACAGACAGGAACAGCATCAAGCAAAGCTTGTAGGCAATCATCATTACTCCAGTAGGCTCTGTTTGCTTGTTTAAGAGAGTCTGCCTGACTCAGTGTTATTCACAGACCCTCACAGCTCTTTTAAGAGGCTCTTCCACCAAACACTGAAACAGTGTTCATGGGCAACCAGCATCAGGATTCTTGGTGGTGGCATGAACCTGAAACTTCACAGAGTTGTGGCAATATATCTGGTTCCTGCCAGTACCACCACCATGAAGCTAGACTCTCAAATAGCTAAGGAATGGGGTGGAGTCAGCTACCAAAGTTGCAGATCTAAGGTAGGCATAGACTTAGCAGATTAAAGACGTGTGTACTCAGAAAAAGATCAGGATATATAGTAAAGACAGACTTAGATTAAAAAAAAAAACTCTAAGTGGCCTACAGTACATTTAAAAATATACGTAGACTTGGGAGAGAAAAAAAAAAAGGATAGAGTATACCTTTCAAAAAATAGAATAGTCCAGTGTGGTGGCACACACCTTTAATCTGAGCACTTGGGAGGTAGAGAGAGGTGGTCTCTGAATTCAAGCCCAGTCAGGTCTACAGCAGCGTGAGATGTAGGACAGCCAATGATACACAGAGAAACCCTTTCTCAAAAAACCAAAAATTAAAAATATAATTAAAAGAAAAAGAATTTTTAAAGAGCCATGTAAAGATGTAAAATACATATCTCAACTTGAAATTTTAAGTCAAAAGATATGTTCCTTTGGAAAGAGGTTCTGATTTGCTTTCCACTGCAAATGAGAAGCAGTGGGTTCATTCTGGGTTAAGAAACACCATGTTTGATCAAGCAAGACCCCTCTTAGAAATCTTAGATAGGAGTGGAGGGCTCAGATGATCCAACATTTTAGGGCAACTACCTCGCAGTTTCCTCTCAGTTCCACATCCAGAACAGCTTCAAGACTGCTGGCTGAATACGGCTTCAGAAAATACACCAGTCAGGATTTGATCATTACCCTAAATTTTTACTTTGGATCTTCATAAGATTACAAACATCCCAAAATACCAGGAAGTAGTCTAGAAAATGAAGCCCACATCCCCCCAAAATGGATTATGAATATTTGTCTTTTTTTAACATGTTGATAACAAGTTGTTAAGGATAATAGTCAGGAAAACATAAACAAAGGAAATTAGATTCAGGGTTCTTGCTTTGAAAAGAAAAACGGGGGAAATAATGTGTAATAATAAATGTTTAAATAAAAATCTGAGTGTCCAGTAGCCAGGCAGGAAATATAGTTGGGACTCTCAGACTAGGAGAATTCTGGGAAGAGGAAAGTCAGAAACACAGTTTTAATCTGAATCAGAGGTAGGAAGATAAAAATGCCTTACACGGAAAAGGTATCAAGACACATGGCTAAACATAGATATGATTTATGAATGAATTTTAGTTGTAAGAGCAACAAGCCTAAGAAATA
Organism: Microtus oregoni; assembly: GCF_018167655.1. Classification (NCBI taxonomy): domain Eukaryota; kingdom Metazoa; phylum Chordata; class Mammalia; order Rodentia; family Cricetidae; genus Microtus; species Microtus oregoni. Next base: position 1,023,605 of record NW_024543830.1, on the reverse strand, counting down.
GGCCCCAGTGTTTATCATTACTATAAGTCTTTGTGTGCTTCTTTGGGACTAAAAGACTGTGGATCTAGGTGGGACAGAACCTTCTGTCTACAAAGTCTCAATGGCTACCTGTGAAATGGAAGGCCATGAGTTCAGTACATACTCAGTCCAGCAGTTTAGACCTGCAGGTTAATCTTTAGTCTATGTTGGCATTATGAAGAATTCTCTAATGCCAGTGAAAGAATGGACCTGTTCCAAGATGAGGGCAAACAGACAAAGAGCAACAGATCCCATCTTCCATGTACTTTCACCGGCTTCCAGAAGGCAAAAGGTGTGCCCCAATTTAAGGTGTGTGCACTAGACTCAAGATACGCATTAAAGGTGTGTGTTTTACATTCTTGAGGTTCAGGATAAATGTTTGTGACTTTTTACCTCCAAAGTCTGCATTGGAAGTGATCTACTTGCCTCAACTCAAGCATAACATTATTCATAGTTGTGCCCTCCATTGTAGGATTTTAGTTAATTCCATGTCTAGTCAAGTAGGAAACCATGAGTATCCATCACAAGTGCATTTTGCTTACTGGGGTCAATCTTCCATAAATAAAGGAATGATGTCCATTCCCACACAGCTGTTATAACTCTTCATATATTTTTTAAGAATTCTTCCCATAAGCCAGACAGGAGTAGCACATGACTTTTATGCCAGCAGCTGGGAGGCAGAGGTCAAACTCTGTGAGTTTGAGGTCAGCCTGGTCTAAAGATTGAGTTCTAGCACTGGCTACATAGCTACTTAGAAACCCTGTCCCTCCCCCAAACACACACACACACACACACACACACACACACACACACACACACACACACAAGAATTCCTTCCAAAACAAGACACATGATGAAGGAAGAGGCATTTTTTTTCTCTGTCATGGGCCTCAGTGTTCACAACATGAAGGTTCAGGTGAAAGAATTTATATATGGTGACAGGATGCAGAGATAGGCAGGACTCTTAATGTGGCTTTCTTCTTTCCTTCCTTTTATTCCATCCAGAATCACAGACCCCAGGATGGCTCTACCAAATCTCATTGGTGGTTTTCCTCTCCTCCTCAATTAATCCTCCCTATACAGTTTTCCTGATCGACTTAGGGGTGTGCTCTGGGAAAATACTAAACACTTCACCTTTCCATCATGTAGATGCCAAGACTCAATTCTCAGTATCTCCTAATTTTCATTCTCACTAGTGTGAGCTGTTGTCTTTAAACTTTGACCTTCCATGCCTACTCTGCTGTGCCTTAGACATGAGAGAGTATTCTGGTTTCAAAGGATGCAGAATATATTCAACAGTTACTGAAGAAGGGGTTTGGAGACAGTTCCCCTTAGACTGTGATCTGTAAAATGCTCCTTACCTCTATCTTTTCTCTCCAGATTGACATGTCTGAATGGACACACTAAGCCTCAAGAACATGAACATATCTTCAGTGATTCAATCCACTCAGCAATCCCCAGTCCAACTCTCCTGAAAATCAGCCTCCCACGCTTCTCATCCTCAAGACAGGACAAATCAATCAATTGGTTTTGATCTCTGAATTTGGGGTTTTCATATAGGAACTTTTCCAGGTGGCTAGTTAGTAGCATCAGTGACTCATCTATATGTGTGTTTAGGGACAGGGAGGCAGGTATCCTTTCCCTGCAATGTGTTATTTTAAACAAAGTTAGACAGTCAATGCTGGACTCCTCATTTGTAAAACATAAGCTTTGCATTACTATTTCATTGCTTTCCTGAGTATGCTCCTGAAGAGGAGAGCAGCTTCCTATGGGGGACCTTAGACCCCACTGGGATTCAAGTAGAGTATTTGTTCATGTAGAGTATCACTCCGGAAAGGTGCAGGTGGGGCTTTTATTTCAGGTAAGTGGTTCTCTGGAGGATATGGAACAGACAAAAGGATTCAGGTCCCTATCAGGAAGAGGCATGGGTCTAAATTGACAGGATTGTCCACATAACAGAGAAAGTCTTGGTCATTAGAGCAAAACAAGCTAACTGAAACAAATAGAAATGCATACAAACAGACACAAATACAAACACACATTAGGAGAGAGAGTGAGCAAGTGAGACAGAGGAGAGAGAGAGAGAGAGAGAGAGAGAGAGAGAGAGAGAGAGAATCAGGTTATCAGGTTACTGGCTCAATCCTGGTCTGCAGGTGTACCGGGACTGGATTGGCTCCAGGGACAGGATTGCTTCCTGGCTTCTGCTCCCTTAGAACTTGCTTACTCAGGCTCACTTTTGAAAAATACAAACTTTTAATCTGGAATTAATGCCAGAAGACACACACCTTTAATCCAGATCTCAATTCATTAAGACACACCCTACAATGTGCCAAACCCTCTGTTAGCATAAAAGGAGAGGCAAGGAGGCAGCTGCTGTCCTTTGCTGCTTGCTCTTGCCTTGCAGCAAGTCCTTTCCTTCCCTGGAGGTAGAGAATCATCTTTGGAATTCAAGCATAGACTGATGAATAGAGAACATGTCAGTCATCCAGGACTGAGTAAGTACTGGGTTCTTGCACTTTTCTGTCACAGGTAGCCTTTGTGGGATTAGTAGGACTGCAGCCCTAAGACATTATAATCAATCACTCTCCTTCATACAGAGAGGTCCATTCTATGTGTTTTGTTCCTTTAGAGAATCAAAGTACAGTTTTCAATATAAGAGTATATAATATGTTCCAAATTGTCAAAACTTGTGTGTAATTGTCTTACTTAATATTTAATCTAGAAAAGATGGAGTGATATAAGAAAGAATCCCTAGTACTCTAGACAGTCTTCTTTGAATCACAAAGGGCAATATATATATAGAAATTCAGAAAGACCAAAGTTTCTAACCTTATAGAAAAGGTAACAGATAGGAAAACGGAAACTAAAAATCTAAAATAAATCTGTAATTGTGACCCCAAGATTGAAGAAGGAAACAATCCTGTTCTTCTTTGCCTACAGGTAAACCTTCACACTCCCAACAGCAGACATGTCAGGAGACCTCACACCTGAGAGCAGAGGCTACACACAGATCACAGTCAAGAAATTCTCCTACAGAGACCATCAGCAACTTCTCTTTTTGCTTGGAAGGAAACTTGGGCAATGACATTGCAAGCCCCACTTTCTCACCAGGAGCCAATGACAAACAGAAATGAATTATGAAACTATACCTCAATGGGACCAATGAGGAAAGCAGGGGTTACCTGTCAGTTTTTCTAGTGTTGTGCAGCTCTCCAAAAAGCCCCGTGTGGGGAAAGTTCCAGTTTGGGATCATAAATGCCAAAGGAGAGGAATTCCAAATCATGAACAATCAAAGTGTTCTCAGGTTCAACCAAAACGAAGGCTGGGGTATCACAAAGTTTATTCTTCGAAATTTCCTTTTTTCCACTCCATGTTTGCTTCTCCCAGAAGTCAAACTCACACTCTGCTGTGAAGTGAGTGTGGTTCAGTACTAAATCAGCATCTCTGAACAGAACATGCAGCCAGGGATTGACGTTTCAAAGTGCAAACTGGTAGATGAGTTAGGAGAGCTGTGGGAGAATTCCCGCTTCACAGACTGCTGCCTGGTAGTAAAGGACCAGGAATTCCGGGCTCACAAGGCCATCTTAACTGCTCGCTCTCCAGTTTTTAGAGCCATGTTTGAACATGACATGGAGGAGAGAAGAACGAATCACATTGAAATTCATGACCTAAAACCAGAAGTCTTCAAGGCAATGATGGGCTTCATTTACACCAGGAAAGAACCAGATCTCCACAGCATGGCAGATGCTGTGCTGGCAGCTGCTGACAAGTATGGCCTAGAGCGTTTGAAGGTCATGTGCAAGTGATGTCTCCTCCAAATGCCCATTTGGCTCAGTCCCTAGTACATGTCCACTATTGGTATAGAAGGTCTTTCTGTTTATGTGTTGCTTTCATTGGTGAATAAAGAAACGGCCTTGGCCTTTTGATAAGGCAGAACTTAAGTAGGCAGAGTAAACAGAACTGAATGCTGGGAAGAAGGACAGACAGAAAACTACCATGGAGCTGCCAGAATCAAACATGCTGAATCTTTCCCAGTAAGCCGTGACTTCATGCTGATATACAGATTAAATGAAATGGGTTAAATCAAGATGTGAGTGTTAGCCAATAAAAAGCTAGAGATAATGAGCCAGGAAAAAAAAAGAGTGCCCTCTGCAGGGACCTCTCTGTGGAGAATGCTGCCCACACTCTCTTCCTGGCTGACCTCCACAGCTCGGTGCAGTTGAAATCTCGGACAATGGATTTCATTACATCTCCTGATTCCGGGGTTTTTCAGACCTCGAGCTGGAAGACAGTGGTCGACTCCTACCCCCACTTGGTGTCTAAAGTATGTGTCTCCCTGGTTTCTGGACATGGTCTTTTCCTGGAGCCCCCCTCAAATGCCTGAAGCAATCTTAGGACCCTGTCATTATTGTTACTTATGACACCTGTTTAGACTGTGGGCTCTGAGGCACATTTACAGATAATTTAGGGAAACACAGCTGATATGACTGGCTTCAACACCTCTGTAAATGAGTGAAGGTCAGGTAGGGGGAGGAGCGGCACTGTACTATGGTATACTCTATGCAACTCCTACCCTGTTCTTAGACAGCTTTGATTTTTGTCCAATCAGATGGATACTGGGATTCAGGGTTTTGCTCTTCCCAAGCTCATCCCGGTAAGGTTTCTTTGCATAAAACTGTCTGCATTGGATGAGCAGACCATATGATCAAGGGCTCAGAACAAAGGAAAGAATAAACATGAATGTTTATTTACAATGGAAGGGCAAGAAAAAGAAGACATTTTTCCTCCAAACTCAGCATGTGAAAGCTGGAGAGATGATGACTCGGTTGACAAAAGCAATAAGTATTTCTGCAGGGGACCCTTGATCACTTCCCAGCACACATGGGTGGCTTTAAACCATATATAACTGGGGCTACAGAAGATCTGAGTTCCTATTCCATGGGCACAGCCATCTCTGTAGACAAAACCTTACCCAAATAAGATATAAAATGAGTAAAATATTAAAATCAGTTTGTGGGTTCTAGTAGTGTTCCTGTTTGGTGAAGCCCATTTTACTCCCTCCAACTCTGCTGAACTGGGGAGGTTTGGCACAGTCCTCACTGCCACAGAGGAAGACACGCCCTCAGTTCTCTTTCTTGGCACTGACATTGGCAGATTGTATAACGGCCCATCATGCTCTTGTGAAAAATGAGACATGGAGGCCTAAAAGGAAAAAGGCAAGTGCACCTTGCAGTGTGTTGATTGACTCGGCTTTGAAAAATAACATTTATTGGTTCTGAAAAAGGAGAACGGGATTGATTCATTAAGAATTCAATCTTTTTCTTCCTGACCAGTTGTTCTGTCATTAGATATTGAGAATATGATTATTTATTCTCCTCTAATTTCTCTCACCTTCTATAGTGGTATTTTATTTGTATTTTAATAAATAAAGTTTGCCAGAATATCAGAGGGCAAAGCAGTTTTACTATTCTGGTATATCAGCCAGGGACTGGTGGCACACACCTTTTATCCTAGGACTCAGGAGACAGAGCCAGAGAGATCTCTGTGAGTTCAAAGTCATCCTGGGCTACTTGAGATTGAATCTATCTTACAAAAAAAACAAAGCTCACACAAAGGTAGGTGATCCCAATCTCTGGGATCACACCCCTTTAATTCCAGCACTAGGGAGGTTGAGGCAGCAGTTATATGGCTGCTTGGAGAAAGGCATATAAAGGAAAAGAGAGGAACTCATTGGACTGTGGAGTGTGGAGTCTTCAGCATTCATGGCGACAGGATCTCACCATTTATTCATTCTGAGGTATAGGTAAGATACAGTGGCTCACTGCTTTTCTTTTCTGTTATTCACATTGAACCACAATATCTGTCTCTGCGTTTTCAGTAATTGTGCTAATTCTTCCTTCTGTGCAATTGTCAGAAATTCATACTCTCTTAGAAACAGGGTCAATGCCTGGGTATTCATCTCTCCCACTCCTTTGTCTGACTCTCCTTGTTTTTCTTCTACAACTCTTTCCAGAATAGTGTGTAGTAGTAGATTTACAGTTTAATCCCAGCCAAGCTCCCTGTTGATTTAGTCATGAAAGATTGAAGATAGCATGTTCATGTTTATGTTGGTAGCCATGTTAATGTCAAATCACACCCTTTTGTCAAAAGGAATTGCTTTTGTAGAACCCTAAAATAAATCTAAAGCCTTTCTGACAACTCGAGGCCAATTTTGAGGCCTTTCAGCAGCAGTACCCCCACCAGGATTCAAGGAGTTAACAACTACACATGCACGTACTAATACCAAAATGTTTTGAACCTTCCATCATCTTTCTAAGTCCTTGTAAATATTCTCCAAATAAAACTCATTTATTGAATAGGTGCAAGATAACACTTAGGTGTTGAGTCAGTTCCTGATGTTTTGACTCTGTCCCTGGGAAAGGGGCACATGACCCTCAGATGCCCCCTCTTACCTCACCTGATCTGACAACCACTCTCCAGCCAATTATTGGTAATAGCCCTTTGAATAAGCCAATCATAATAGTTATAAAACAACCCCCTGAAACCATCTTTCTTTTGTGGCTTTTTGCTCTAAAAGTAGCCTGTACCAGCTATTTGCTGTCTTTCTGGCTTCTCAAATGCTGAAAGACCCTGTTATGACAGAATTAATAAAATCCTCATGCTTTTACATCAACTGTGGTGTGAGATGGTCTCTTGGGGCGACTCTTTCTGGTAGTTGGACTGCAGATCCAACACTTTCACATTTCAAACATAGTCAAGCCATTCCCAGTCATTGTGGAGAACATGTCTCACCATGAAAATTTAAAAAATCCCATGCCTACTGTAAAAAACCATAGTGTTCTAAAAGATGGAATAGGAAACATATATTATCTCAGACTTCTATATATGATCACAGACCAAAGTTAAGAGTGCATGTAAATAGCATTTTAATTGAGGGATTGTTAGATATGGGTCATACATGAGTATTATTACTCCAGAATCATGGCATTCAGATTGGCATATTCAAGAGTAAGATGCTCAATTTCTAGGAATTGAAACCCTATCTTAAGTGAAACAAAGCACAGTGTGGAATACAAAGGAAGGCTGAGTCCATATGTAGTAATGTTGAAGTGAATTTATGGGGTCAAGACCCATTGCAGCAATGGGATACCAAGGTTACCAACCTTGCAGTGTCCAAAAGTCATGTTTTTGGGATAGATATTATAAACAAAGGTCACCAGCCATTCAGGGTATACAAGAGCACAAAGCAAGTAGCAAACCTCCAGAGGTACAAACAACCTTGTCTTTAAAATGGATTACTGAGAAACCAATATGGGTTAAGCAATGACCTTTAACAGAAGATAAACTGCAGCCATTAGAACAGCTAGTATAGAAGCAACTAGATACTCACCATAATGAATCATCACCCAGCCCTTGGAATACCCCTATATTTTTTGCTAAAAAGAAATATGGAAATGGAGAAAGGTGACAGATATAAGAGCTTTTAGGAAGGTAATTCAACCTATGAGTCCTCTACAATCTGGAATTCCTCTGCCTTCTGTATTACTAAAAGGATGGTCCCTTGTATTTATTTATTTAAAGGATCATTTCTACACTATAACTTTACAAGAAAAGGATAGAGAAAAATTTGCCTTCACAGTGCCTATTTATAATAATTATCATCCTAGTAGGAGATACAAGTGGACCATCCTTCCAAAGGGAATGCTCAACAACCCCACCCTGTGAACCATTGGAACTAACACACAAGCAATTTCCCATGTCTATACTTTATCATTACATGGTTTGCATTTTGCTATCTGATTCAAACATAGATACTTTAGAAAGATTGTTTAAAGAAGAAAGTATTTCCTAAATGGGGATTAAAAATTACTCCTGAAAAATACAAAGAAGAGATACTGTCAATTACCTAGGTTACAAAATAGAGTTACAGAAAATTAGAAGACAAAAGGTACAAATTAGGAAATTGTTGAGTCTTAATGACTATAAAAGATTGTTAGGGGACATTTCCAGTCTACGACCAGCTGTTGGGCTAATACGTGACCTAAGAATTCATTTCAACACAACCTTAGAGGGTGACAAAGACTTAAATAATCCCGGGGAATTAATAACTAGAGCAGATAAAGTATTAACAGTCATTGAAAAAAATTACAGAAGGCACATCTGGATAGGATGAATCAGAATCTTAGTTGTATGCTAGTCATATTGCCTTCCAGAATTTCCCCTATAGGAATTTTAATGCTGAGGGAAGATATTATCTTAGGATGGATCTTTTTACCACATAAATCAAGTAAAAAATAAGCTTTATGTAAAATGTCTCTAAAATAATTATGAAAGGAAATTGAGACCTCTTTAACTCACAGATATAGACCCAGTAGAGATTATAGTGCCTTTTGCTGATGAAAATAAAGAATATGGGAAGACAGTGAACCATGACAATGAGTTTGTGCTATATTTTTTGAGAAATTAAGATAAATTATCCCAAAATAGATAGAATTTACCTTATAAAGAGAACTACTTGGATTCTTCCCTGAATTATACGTGACACACCAATAACTGAAGACTGTGCATTTTATAGTGATGCAAATTAATCAGGAAAAGTGGGTTACAAATCCAAAGATTCAAGTAAGGTGAAATAAGGCCCTCATAATTCTGTTCAAAGGCAGAATTATATGTTAGTCTCATGGTACAAAGGGATTAAAATTAAAATTAAAGAACCTTTCGATATAGTTATTGAATCAAGCCACCACCACCCGGCCTTGATTTGCAATATAAAAAAAGACTTGTCTTGCATACTTAAAATGCTGAATTTATACCAGATGATTCAGAATTGACTTTGTTATTTATATAGTTTCAAGGTATAATCAAGCATAGTCTTTGTTCCATATATTTAACACACTTCTGATCCCATGTGCATCTGCCAGGTCCTCTAGCACAATGTAATGTGGAAATTGATCAGTTAGTGATCAGAAGTGTGCTGAAAGCCTCCGAATTTCATAAGAAACATCATGTCAATAGCAAAGGTTTAAAGAAAGAGTTTTCTATTGCATAACAACAAAGCAATGTCCTACATGCTCATTTTTTATAACCAAATATCATTATCTGAAGGGAGTAACCCAAAGGATACTCAAAGGAATGAAATTTGGCCAATGGATGTGTTCCACTTTACAGAATTTGGAAAATTAAAATATGTAACCACATCATTAACACTTATTCAGGTTTTCAATGGGCACCTGCCTTGAGCTCAAAAAAGGCTGATTCAGTAATAAAGCATGGGCATTATTGGTATACCTGTACAAATAGTGACAGACAATTGTCCAGCATATGTGTCTAATAAAATGATACAGTTTTTTGCTTATTATAATATAAAGTATATTAAGGCATATCAAACAGTCCTACAGGTCAGGCAGTTATAGAAAGATCAAATTGGACTATAAAGGATATGCTAAACAAACAGAAAGTGATTGAAACTACCCCAGAAATATATCTCATAATGCTTTATTAACCTTGAATTTTCTTCTTTTTTCTTTTTCCTATTCCCTCCACAACCCTCCCACCCCACCCCCTCTAATCTTCAGAGAGGGTAAGGCACATTGTCTTTTCAAGGTCCAAGGCCCTCCCTATTATATCTAGGCTGAGCAAGGTATACATCCAAAGAGAATAGGATCCCAAAAAGCCAGTATATGAATTAGGGATAAAGCCTGGTGCCTCTGCCAGTGGCCCCTCAGTCTGCCTCAGCCATGCAACTGTCAACCACATTCAAAGGAACTAGTTGGCCCTATGCTTGTTCCTTCCCAGTCTGGCTGGTGTTGGTGAGCTCCCATTAGGTCATGCAAACTGTTTTGTTGGGTGACCCCATCATGGTCTTGACCTCCTTACTCATATTTTAATTTCTTCCACTCTTCAAATGGACTTTAAGAACTCAGTCCAGTGTTCTGATATGGGTCTCTGTCTCTGCCTCCATTATTTTCTGGATGAACGCTCTATGGTGATATTTAAGTTAATCATCAGTCTGACTATAAGGCAAGTCAAGATGGGCCCCCTTTCTCTATTGCCCAGGTTTCTAGGTGGGCTCAACCTTTTGGATTCTTGGGAATTTCTCTAGATTCAGGTTTCTGCTAACCCTATAATGACTCCCTCAATCAAGATATTTCTCTCATCTCTGTCCTTCTTCCATCTCAACCAACCCATTCCCTCAAATTCTCCTCTCACCTCCCCCTCTCCTCTCCTCTTCTCCTTCTACCCTCCCCTCTCCCCTCATCCCAATGCTCCAAACCCTGCCAGCCAATCCTGTCCTTTTCCAATTTCATGAATGGAAACTATCCCCAGAAAATGATTGCATAATTCTTTATTAACCTTGAATTCTCTTAACACCAATGGAAAAGGAACAACAGCATCAGAGAGACATTGGATAATAGAAAAAAAAACTTCTGAATTAAACCAGCCAGTGTATTTCAAGGATGTGTTGACCTCACAAAATGAGGAGATATGCTGTTAAAATAAGAGCAGCGGGGCTGCGTCCCCAGCACCCGGCCGCCCGCACAGCTAGCTTTACCCGAAATAATTACACGGAAACTGTATTCTTTTAAACACCACTTGGCCCAATTCTATCTAGCCTCTTCTAGGCTAATTCTCACATATTAATTTAGCCCATTTCTAATCATCTGTTTTGCACCTCAAGGTGCGCTTACTGGGAAGATGCTAGCCTACGTCCATCCTGGGTCGGAGCTGAATCACGTCTGCCCGGGAGAGCGGAGCATGGCGTCTCTTGAAGGCGTAAGTCACAAACAATGCCACACCAATTCGGGGTTATGATTATTAGGGTGGTATTTATTTAAAGGGGAAAAAACTTACAGATCACTGTCCCAGGCAACAGCCCTCTTCGCAACCAGGAAAGGAGTCTAGTCGCAGGCGGAGCAGGAAGTGAAGAGAGAGAGAAGAGGGAAGTGGCCGCTTTTTTAAAGGGAGAGAAACCACGCCCCAGTGGGCTGGTAACTCAGCGGTGATAGGCTGGAAGAGTGGAAGGACCTCCCGCAACACCTCCCCCTTTTGTTTAAATAAGAGAGTTCTAAACCTACTATGAAATTATATACAATAAGTACAAATATCCTATTCTAACTAGCTTAGGCCTTGTATAATAAATAACTTGGCCAAGTCATGAGAGAAAGTAACTACATTTATATAGTCTTCAACCCCATCAAAGATCTGAGAAGGGAAATAATGTTACCTGGGTAATTAGGAAGTTCAGTAAAACAACTTCCAAAACATGCAACAAATTACAGAGACAACTAGCTACCTGGGCAATCACCCAAAGTCACATTAGCAGCGTTGAAGCAACCAACTTTGGCTAAGGCCTAACATAACTGACATACCATTTTCTAAGGCAAGCAACTTTTCAAAACTATCTTACCCTGTCTTGGCAGGATATGACAGTCCTGTTTTATCCATTGATGCATGCTCTGTATCTTTGTCAGTTGTTGAGGTATGGGCATTTCTTTGCCCAAACGCCAGTTCTGCCAAAAAGAAAGGCTCCAGGTGGAGTGTCTTTGGTGCTCAACATTCTCTCGGGAATAGAGTGGTGTTGCCAGGAGCAATTGTGTCTCACTACCACAAAACTCTGAGTTAGATTAAAGGCCATTTTCTACAGCTCTTTGAAGAAGTTGAAGATTATCTATCTATACTGAGTATAATCTCTATATATCTAAAGAACCTGATTAGTCTATTATAAATGACAAACTTAGATGACTATTAGTCTATATAATTCTCAATATCTATCTAACTTAAAGACTAAGACAATAAACGACTGTGAAACAAATGAGGACAATGACCTCCAAATATAAACAATGTACAAATAAACATTGCAGTAGGTAAATATATATCAATACACAATCATTATATAAGTATCTTAATCAGAGGTAGAAATGTACACTGCAATATGGTAAATATATACAATATATATATATCAATACAATATATGTCAATACATAAAAAATGTTTTAAACAGAGGTAGAAACATGCATGCGTACAATAGTCAATATAATTTAACTTTGTATCAATATACAAGAATCTATACCAATGTATTTGTCTAAAAACAGTAACTCACAATTACAAATCTATTATCCCATCATCCCTCTTTTTTTTTTTTCAAAATGATCCCTGAGCGTATAAAATTCCTCCCCCAACCCTCAATCGTATACTAATTATAATCAACCCCTAAATGATGTCCCTAAACCCAAGGGCAAGTTTTATTGGGAAAGGGGACGTCGTCCTCTAGAATTACTTCCAGCTGTCATGGGGGCGACGTTCTTTCTGGGGGATCCTGTGAAAGTGAAATGATGGTTAAATTTCAAGATCAATGTCTTTTAAAATTGCCAATAGTCTCTGAGTATTTTGTGCAGGTCTGGCCAAAATGTTGTATAAGATGTGCACCATTTCAGCTAACCAAGTTGGAACTGTCTTGTGCAGCTGGTACCAAAAGCAGGTCTTGTAGTAGCGCTATCAGTATCATGACGTCATATCAACCAGGTGGAGTTGTTGTTATGGGGCCCCATCTTCTTCCTGGAAACTTCAAATGTCACTTCAGGAAAAACTCATTGTTCATTATGAAAAACTTAAACATTAATCATATAGACATATATAGACATATATATATATTCAATGAAAGACATGATAGATATATTCAATGAAAAGTATGATAGATATGAAGAAAAGCAAAGATGTTTTCTAAACTCATATTTCTTTCTGTCCCATATCATGGCTCTTGACATGAGACAGAAACTCCAGAAACTCTGGGTTTTTCTCTTACTAACAGGCTTGGAATTGGAGAGGGACTGAGCCAGAGTCCAACTTCAAAACCAGCTTTATAAATTTAGAAATATGGTTTAATATTACTTACACAATCCATTCAGTTGTCTTGATATTTCCTATTGGGCAGGTATTTTTCCATCTGTCAGTATCCAAACATCCAGGGTCCCTTGAATTTCTCAAAGATGAGTGTTTTCCTATGGAGATAAGAACAGAACCCTGCCCCCATTCTATGTTTTTCTTACCACCTGTATGAATATCATCATTGTGGATGAGTTGTCATTTCTCCTTTCCAAGAGGTTTCTCCTCTTCAAATCGAAACTTTATTAATTTTGATGGTATCCACAATTTTTCTTCTCCTGTGGAAACAAGAGCAAAACCCCTTCCCCAACGTAGCACATCTCCTGGCTTCCACTGAGAGGTCAGCACATCTTTGAAATAAATCGGTTGATTTAGTTCAGCAGACTTTTCCATTATCCAATGTCTTTCTGCTGCTGTCGTTCCTTTCTCATTAGCGTTAAGAAAATTCAAGGTTAATAAAGCATTATGTAATCTATTTTTGGGGGTATTTTCAGTCCCTTTCTGTTTGTTCAGCATATCCTTTATAGTATGATTTGATCTTTCTATAACTGCCTGACCTGTAGGATTATTTGGTATACCTGTAATGTGTTTTATATTATAATAATCAAAAAAGTGTTTCATTTTCTTAGATACATATGCTGGACCATTATCTGTCTTTATTTGCGCAGGTATACCCATGATGGCCATAACTTCCAATAAATGTGTGATTACTGAATCAGCCTTTTCTGAGCTCAGGACCTGAATACGTGTCTATGGTGTGGTGTACATATTTTAATTTACCAAATTCCATAAAGTGGAACACATCCATCTGCCAGATTTCATTTCTCTTAGTACCCTTTGGGTTACTCCCTGCAGGCAACGGTGTTTGATTATAGAAAGAACAAGTAGGGCATCTCTTTATAATGTCCTTAGCTTGTTGCCAAGTAATGGAAAATTCTTTCTTTAGGCCTTTACTATTGACATGATGCTTCTTATGAAATTCCGAGGCCTGCAACACACTTCCAATCAATAATTGATCAATCTCAGCATTGCCTTGGGCTAGAGGACCAGGCAGACCTGTATGGGACCGGATGTGTGTTATGTACATTGGACAAAGCCTGTTCCTGATTATGTCTTGTACCTGGATAAACAATGAAGTCAACTCTGTGTCATCTGGTATAAATTCAGCGGTTTCAATATGCAAGATAACTCTTTCTGCATATTGTGAATCTGTAACTATATTAAGAGGTTCTTTAAAATCCCTTAGCACCATAAGAATGGCATATAATTCTGCCTTCTGGACAGAATTATAAGGGCTTTGTTCCACCTTACTCAATTCATCTGACTTGTAACCTGCTTTCCCTGATTTATTTGCATCAGTATAGAACGTACGGGCTCCAGTTATTGGAGCATCACGTACAATTCTAGGAAGAATCCAAGAAGTTCTTTTTATGAGATTAAGTCTATCACTTTTGGGATAGTTGCTATTAATTTCTCCCAAAAAGTTAGCACAAGCTCTTTGCCACGGTTCATTGTCTTCCCATAACTTTTTTATTTCTTCAGTAGTAAAAGGCACTATAATTTCTGCTGGGTCTATACCTGCTAGTTGACGAAGTCTCAGCTTACCTTTTATAATTAATTCAGAGACCTTTTCCACATAAGTTTTTAGTTTTTTACTTGGTTTATTAGGTATAAATATCCACTCTAAAATAATATCTTCCCTCTGCATTAGAATCCCTGTAGGAGAAATTCTGGAAGGCAATATGACTAGGATGCAGCTAAGATTTGGGTTCACCCTATCCACATGTGCCTCCTGTAATTTTTCCTCAATCATTGTCAGTTCCTTTTCTGCTTCAGCTGTCAGTTCTCTTGGACTCTTCAAATCTTTATCACCATCTAAGGTTTTGTTTAAATGAACTATTAGATCAGGTGTTATCCCAACAGCTGGTCGTAGACTGGAAATGTCTCCTAACAATCTTTGGAAGTCATTAAGAGTCTTTAACTGGTCTCTCCTAATTTGTGCCTTTTGCGTTTTAATTTTCTCTAACCCTATTCTGTAACCTAGGTAATTAATAGAATTTCCTCTTTGAATCTTTTCAGGGGCAATTTGTAATCCCCACCTAGGCAAGACTTTCTTTACTTCTTCAAACATCCTTTCTAAAGTATCTTTATTTGAATCAGATAATAAGATGTCATCCATGTAATGATAAATGATGGACTTGGGGAATTGTTTACGAATTATTTCCAATGGCTTACTTACAAAATATTGGCACAGTGTAGGACTATTGAGCATACCCTGTGGGAGGACAGTCCACTGATATCTCCTATTAGGCTGAGAATTATTATAAGTAGGCACTGTGAAGGCAAATTTTTCTCTATCCTTTTCTTGTAACGGTATAGTGAAAAAACAATCTTTCAAATCAATAACTATAAGAGGCCATCCTTTTGGAAACAGAGAAGGCAAAGGAATTCCAGATTGTAGTGGGCCCATAGGTTGAATTACTTTGTTGACAGCTCTTAGATCTGTCACCATTCTCCATTTACCAGATTTCTTTTTTACAACAAACACAGGAGAATTCCAAGGGCTGGTTGATTCTTCAATATGGTGAGCATCTAGTTGCTCTTGCACCAGCTGTTCCAATGCCTGTAGTTTATCTTCAGCTAGAGGCCATTGTTTGGTCCATATTGGCTTCTCAGTTAGCCATTTTAAAGGTAGGGCCATTGGTACCTCTAAAGGTTTGGTATTTGCTGTATGTTCTTGTACAGCCTGAATGGCTGGTGACCTTTTTCCATAATACCTCATCATATCCTTCCCAGAATTATGAGTTCCTGGAAATACAGGAATGTTAATCTGGGTATTCCATTGCTGTAGCAGGTCACGGCCCCATAAATTTATGGCAATATTGGCTATATATGGCCTTAGTCTTCCTATTTGCCCTTCGGGCCCTATGCATTCAACCCATCTTGTGCTTTGTTTTACACGAGATAGGGTTCCAATTCCCAGGAACTGAACATCTACCTCTTGAAGAGGCCAATTCGGATGCCAAGATTCTGGGGTAATGATACTTACATCCGCACCTGTGTCTAATAAGCCTTCAATAGAAGTGCCATTTATACAGACTCTTAGCTTTGGTCTTTGATCGTTAATAGAAGTCTGCCAAAATATACGTTTACTCTGTCCTATTGGGTTTTTTGACTCATCCTCCACACGTAATTCTTCATTTAGACCAGTATTACTTTTTACAGCAGAAATTGGAGCTTTTAATTTTCTTGGTGAGGCACGTTCTCCACTGTGACTGGGAATGACTGGGCCACTGTTGGCTTGGGGGCCTGCGAGAGGCCCCCCAAGGAGTTTCCCGATGATATCGGATTGCCCCGTCTGTCTGTTGTTGACCTACATTCATTGGACCAATGCCTGCCTTTACCGCATCTCCTACATATACCTGAAGGCCGAGGTCTCCTATTTTTGTCATTCCCAGAAGAGATATTATTCCTAGAAATTCTTTGCCTGCAATTCCTTTGCAAATGTCCTAATTTACCACAATTAAAACACCTGGCAGTTTGATGTCTCCTCATTGCTTTGGAAATCGCTTCTCCTACCCAAGATTCATCATTATAGCTAAACGTCTCAACATTCATCGTATGCTGAATCCATTCATCCATAGGTGCTGATCTAGACTTTAAAGGCCCAATTATCTTTTTGCATTCTATGTTTGCATTCTCAAAAGCTAGAGATTCAAGAAGTATTCGTCTAGCTTCTGGGTCTGTTACCCCTATGTCCAGAGCCTTAATTAATCTTTGCAAAAAGTCAATAAAGGGTTCTCTCTGTCCCTGCCTAATTCTGGTATATGATTCAACCCTTTTTGCTGGATCTTGTATCCTATTCCAAGCATTTAAAGCTGCTTGGTGACATAGACACAGTACTTCATCGTCATAAAGAGCTTGGACCTGTGGATCAGCATATTCTCCTGCACCAAGAATTTGATCTTGGGAAACCTCAATACCTTTTGCTCTTCCTTGCTGTTCCATATGTTTGGATTCTTCTCTGAAATAAATTCCGAACATCAAGGAAGGTCCATTATCTAAAACTGCAGACACTAACTGATGGAAATCATGGGGAGTAGCTCTAGCATTAGAAGCCCAAGTCCTTATCATTTCCTTTACATATGCATTGTGCAAGCCAAAATTAACAACAGCTTGCTTAATTTCTTTCAGATCATTCATTGCTATTGGCGTCCATCTAGCTTCTCTGACTCCCTTTGAGCCTTTAGAAGTTGATGCTTTTTCAGAATTAAGTATAGGGTATGTCGCTAGAACCCTGGGTAAGCCAGTTCTAATAGCTGGTGGAGGCCTTGTATCCTGTCCTTGTGCCTCCTTCCTCTGTTCACCAGCTGCAATAATTTCTCCAATCTTTTCAAATCTTTTTATCATTGTCTCTCTTAAATCCTGAATCTCCTGACCTGTATATATTTCCAGTGATTTCACTGAGGTATCAATTTTTTGGTCCCCATTCTGCACCTGTGATTCCAAAGCTTTAATTTTTTCCTTCAAAGATAACATGTCCTCCTTAAACTTTTCTTGTATATCATGTAGATTCCCATCTTGGAGGTACATTCTGTCTGTTACCTTATCAAAACTTTGTGATAAAGTCTGAACGTCAAATTCAACAGCCTGAACCCTTTCAGGTAACTTTCTAATACCCTTGGATATGGAATCAATTTTGTCTGTCATAGTATCCACTTGTTCAGATAACCTCTGATTTTCAATAATTTTAATCCTGTCAATTAGTTGTTCATTATTAGTTCGTAAAGATTCTATCATTCTTAGGAGTGCCATATTCTTCTGTTCATTATTAGTACGTAAAGATTCAATCGTTCTTAGTAGTGCCATATTCTTCCTTAATGATAGAATATGGAAAAGAAAACTGAAGGCTAGTAACAAGCAAATTAAGGTATCCCCATAATCATATAAACCTTGTATGATGTAATTCATTGTATTAGTAAATATAAATTTACTAATCCATTGTATTAGTGAAAACAAAGCAGTAAAATTTGCGTTAGAAACAAAAACTGCAATATTACCTATTATCCAGCAGGTGGCGCTGTTGCAGAGTCGCGGTGAAAACATGGTCCTGTTTCAGTGCCTTAGTAGATGTTAAAAACTGGAAAATGCAAGTTTCTCAACAAAATAAATCTAATTAAATCAATTCCTGAGACGGAACAAGTCACCCTGAGGGGTTGCAGCTTTCAGCAACCACGTGCTCTGGTTTGTGCCACTTAAGAACTGTACTTGCAAGGGAGATTTAAAAATGACTCAGAAAAGAGCAAACCAGGCGGCCAGAGACTGCGCGGGCCTGTGGAGTTTAAATCCACGTGGGGAGTCCAAGGCCTCTGGCGGCTGAGGAAGGAGGGGCTCCCGCCAAGCCCGCGGCTGCCAAGCTGAACTTGCACCCGCCAAGCCCGCAGCCACCAAGCCGAACTTGGGGCCGCCAAGCCGAACTCGCGGCTGCGAGTGGGGAAAGGAGAGGTTCTAAAACCAAACGTTCGGAGCCAAAATGAAGGCGTAAGTCACAAACAATGCCACACCAATTCGGGGTTATGATTATTAGGGTGGTATTTATTTAAAGGGGAAAAAACTTACAGATCACTGTCCCAGGCAACAGCCCTCTTCGCAACCAGGAAAGGAGTCTAGTCGCAGGCGGAGCAGGAAGTGAAGAGAGAGAGAAGAGGGAAGTGGCCGCTTTTTTAAAGGGAGAGAAACCACGCCCCAGTGGGCTGGTACCTCAGCGGTGATAGGCTGGAGGAGTGGGAGGACCTCCCGCAACAGTCTCTGTCTGAGGTGTCTTACCTCACTTCCTCTCCTCCCAGCGTTCTGTTCTGTTTACTCCACCCACCTATGTTCTAAGCTATGAGCCCAAGCAGTTTGTTTATTACTTAACCAATGAAATCAACAGATTGATATATGACACTCCCCCATCAATGTGCAAGGTTGGGGAAGGAGTTTTACTCTTGTTTCCACAGGAGGAGAAATGCCATGGATACCATCAAAACTAACAAAGATTCAGTTTGAAAAAGGAAAACCTCTTGAGAAAGAGAAATGGCAGCTCATCCATAGAGGTGACAATCACACAGGTGGTAAGAAAACCTCATAAATGGTTTTCTTCTTGTCTTTGCAGGAAAATACTCATCTTCAAAGAGTCCAGAGTCATTGAACATCTAGGTGCCTAAAGATGAAAAGATAACTATCCAGAAAGGATCAACAAGCAAAGAGAAATCTGACTTATGATTCTGTATCATCTACATGGTAAAATTTGATTGTCTGACATGTATAAATCTCTAATCAAAATCACAGCTGGCTCTAGATTTGGACTTCGGCTATCCTTTTCTAAATCCAATCATGTTGTTAAAATATAAATTCAGAATATCTGTCTCATGTCAGGTGTTATCTGGTAAGGGACAGAAAAAAGATAGGTTTTAAGGAAATATTTTAGTTTTCTTCACACCTATTTTGTCTTTATCATATCGTTCATTGAATATATGTCTATATGAATAATGTTTAAGTTTTCAATAATGAACAGTAGATTTTCCTGCAGCAATTCTTGAAGCATCCAGGAAGAAGAAGGGGTCCCACAACAATGACTCCAACTGATTGATATGATGTCATGATGCTGATAGCACTACTATTTTTGGTACCAGCTGTGGAAATGATGTATCTTCTTACAATGTTCTGGCCAGAACTCCAAATAACAATCAGAAAAATCCTATTGACTACTAAGAGACCATTTGTAATTATATGAAACAGCAATCTTGAGACTTAACCATCATTTTACTTATACAGGATCTCTTAGAAAGAATATATCCCCCATGACAGCTGGAAGCAATTCTAGAAGATGATGCCCCCTTCCCTAGAAAGTTTCTCCTCGTGGTTATGGACACTATTTAGGGTTTGATGGAGGTTGGGTGGAAATTATGTAGTCATAGAGATCTCAAAAAAAGGGAAAACAGAATGGGATAATAGGTAGATGAGTGTGAACTTACACTAACAATAATAATAGCAAATAATACAATGAATACTTGTGAGTTACTATTTTGGACAATTTACATTGGTATAGACTTTTGTATATTGATACAAGTTCAAATTACATTTGTTATATTGAATATGCTTCTATTTCTGTATATAATATTTGTACACCTATGCAAAGTTATTTTGTCAGACTGTATGCATGTATGTTTCTACCTCTGTTTAAGACATTTCATGTATTGATGAAATTTTAGGAATATATTTATCACATTGAATTATGTATTTCTACATCTGATCAAGATATTTATACATGGTTTACATTTGACATCATTGTCCTCCTTTACTGCACAGTTATTAAATGTTGCTTAATATTCTGATATGAAGCCTTAATCTTTAAGTTATATAGGTATTGAGTATTTTAGGACAGTAGTCACTCATGTTTGTTATATTTTAGACTAATTAGGTTCTTTAGATGCATAGAGATTTTATTCTGCATAAGTAGGTAATCTTCAACTTCTTCAAAGATCTGTTGAACATGGCATTAAATTATTTTGGGTTCTGCTGAGGTGAGACACAATTGCTCCTGGAAGCACTGATCTATTCCTGAGGGAGTGTTGAGCACCAAAGATACTCTACGTGGAGTTTGTTTTCTTTTTTGCCCAACTGGCCTTTGGGTAAGGTACTGCTAATGCCTTCATCACTGACAAAGTGCACGATGTCCAGACTGGACAAGCAGTATAAAAGAAAAATGACTGCTAACACTTGCCAAGATAGGGTAAGACTGTTCTGAAAAAAAATCCTGCCTCTGAAAATGGTCTGTAAAGTTCTAGAGGCCTTAGACAAAGTTAGTTGCTTCAACATTGCAAATGAGACTTTGGATGATTGCTCAGGCAGTCAGTTGTCTCTGTCATCTACTGCATATTTTGGAAGATGTTGGATTGTACTTCCTTCCCATTCAAGGAATGTTATCTCCCTTCTCAGGCCTTCCATGGGGTTGGAGATTAGATAGTCACAGTTACCATCCTCTTATGATCTACCCAAGCCATTTCCTATACAAGACTTAGACTCCTTAGGATAGAATGTGTATTAAAACATTAGGATATGTTCCTTGCTTAATATTGCTTATGCTAGTTGTATTTCCAACTTTATCCTTGCTATCTGTTCCTAGTGTGCTGTGTGACAATGATTTTACCCTGTAAAGATTTGTTTCTTGTACTTGTTTAATAAAATGCTGGTTGGCCAGTATCCAGGTAGAAAGTATAGGTGGTGCAACCAGACAGGAAGCAGAGGTGGGACAAGGAGAACAGGAGAATTCTGGGAAGAGAGTCAGTCTTCAATGATCATGCAGACACAGAGGAAGCCAGACACAGAGCAAGCAAGTTATAACTACCTCGCCGATAAAGGTACTAAGCCACGTGGCTAACGCTGACAAGAATTATGGGATAATATAAGTTATAAAAGTTTATAAGAAGCCTGAGCTAATAAGCTAACCGTTTATAATTAATGTATTGCTCTGTGTGTTTCTTTGGGATGAAATGGCTGTGCAAATGGGTAAGATAAAAACCTCTGTCAACACTAGTGAATATAGTTTTCTATTGGGTTTGGGACTCTCTTATTTAAACAAAAGGGAAAGGTGCTGCGGGAGTTCCTTCAGCCACAAGCCATTAAGATACCAGCCCACTTGGGCATGATATCTTATACTATAAATGCAGCTGTAAAGCATGCAATAACTCTCTTGCTTCCAGTTTTCTCTTTCTTCTGCTAGATTCATTTCCTGATCCCTGTTTTTACAGAGGACTGTGTTCTCGGACCATGATTTGTAAGCCTACCCCTAAATAAATAACCCTTTATTATACATAATTCTGAGCTAGTGTGGAGTTACTTTGTAACTTTCAGCATCACCTATCTATCTGAAATATATCTCTCTATATCTAGAAATCCTAACATGTCTATAACATTGATTATTATAAGTGACACTCTATTAACCTTTGTTTCTTAATTATAAATTGCATTTTCATATAAGCTGCACAAGCACAATACTTTAATAAAGAGCAGAAACATATATATATATATATATATATATATATATATATATATATATATATGTGTGTGTGTGTGTGTGTGTGTGTGTGTATACCAATTAAATTTCTTTAGCATATCCCCCTTGAAATGTAAACAAACATTTATAAACAATCATTTAGTTAATTTGGGCATAGTTCTCTCCAAACTGTTTCCTGCTTGTCGTCTGATGAAATAATTTTTGGGGGTGTTCGGGGCAACCTTTCAGGAGGTCTTGTTCCTTCTAACCACATTAGTCTGGAAGGATTCCACAGCTTCTATTCTTCTGCAGAAACTAAAAAAGATCCTCTTTTCCAAAGCAATATATCCTTAGACCCAAGTTTTGAAGACATATACCATTAAAGTATACATATTGGTTACTTAGTTCCTTCACAGTCAAAAAATTCAAAGAAAGCACAATAATATATATAATCCAGACTTTCTGTATATATTACATCTTTACATGACTTTTATCTTACTTTATTATTTTTTCTACAAATTTAATATTCATTTTAATATATTTATTCCTTTAATCTAGGACTATCTGTACTCTTTTATATATTGTACTTACTGTTTTTTTTATTCCTTTCCTCTCTCTTTCCCAAGCCTACATATATTTTTTAAACACACTGTGTCTCACTTGAGGTCTTTTATGTCTGAATCTGTCCTATTGTCTATCTGGAATCCTTTTCTGTCTTAGAAAGCTTTTAAAATGCTAAGCAGCTCAGTTGCAGTAACCCTGGATACTGATTCTGTCTTTATCTGCTTTTCAAAATGGCAGAGGTACCATTACTGCCAGCTCTGGGACTGCCAGGTAGGAGCTGCACTCACCACTTTAACTCTGAGAAAGAGCATATGGCACATAAACCCATTTTGTTTGAATAATAGCTAAATCTTCCATGCAACACACTGCATGGCCTGGAAATATCTCTGTGTATGGTGTCAGGAATCTGCCATGCTTGTACACACATAGTAGACCTGATTCTGCTGCCTGCAAGGAAGAGAGCACTGAGCCATGGGCATGGTCTCAGCTATTTTTCTCCAGACCCCTTGTGAGCATACAAGCACCCAGGCTCACAAACCCCATTCAAATGCTTGGCCTCCTGAAAGTGCCAGAGCAGTTTGTGATGCTGTTTTGAAAATGTGTGGCTTTTTTTGTCTCTTCTGCTGAATCAGTAAAACCTCTCTTAAAGGAACTGCAGCATGCCACAAGCAAGCAGAGTCCATTAAAAAATGTGGCTAAACTTTCAATTTTACTGTCTAGAGTTCCTTTCTAAGACCCTTCAGGTTTTATGAGCATCGAGCTATAACACATTGGAGAGCCAATCTCTTATAGGAGGCAACTTGTTTTTTCCTAGTTGCCCAGATTCCTGAAATAACCACTTAGAAACTGTATTAATTAAATTGATGCTTGGCCTATTAGCTCTAGTTTTTTATTGGCTAGCTCTTACAACTTAATTTAACTCATTTCTATAAATCTGTTTATTACCACGTGGTTGTGTCTTACTGGTGGTTCCATCTGGTGTCTGTCTCTGGTGGGGTTACATGGCTTATCAATGACTCTTCCTACTCTCTCTATATATGTCTTTCAGCCTGGCTTTACTCTGTTAAGTCATTGACTGAAAGCAACTTCTTTATTAACCAATGGCAATAAAACTTATTCACAGCATATATCACCTCCCCTCTTCTGTTTAAATAAATAGCAAAGTATTAACTTTAACATAGTAAAATTACATAGAAGAATTATAGTTATAATATTTATGTCTACTTTATCTTTTATCATAACTAAGGAAAACTATAATTATACCTATTTATTCTTCAAATCCATCAAAGACCCTAGAAAGATATCATATTACCTAAGTAAACAGAAAGTACATTGTAAAAAACATCCAAAATTCTAGAATTGACAGAGACATATCAATATCCGGACAGTCACTGAAAGTTCTTCTGTAACATTGCGGGCACCCATCATCAGCTTAGTGGTCCATAGTATCCTGCAGACTTTTCCATGAAGCAAGAAATTTCAAAGACAGTTCCACCTATATTGGCAGCTTGTTAGTCACTTTCTTCTGTGTCCTGCAGAATGTCTGGCAGACTCTTTCATGAAGCAGGAAACACAAAGGACTGTCTCACCTTTACGCAAGTTCAGCAGTCATTTCTCTGTGGGCCCTACATGTCTAATTCATCAAGCATTCCAGTGAAGAGCAGTTTTTTCTCAAATGAGGAACTATGCTGTATTGAGATTCCAAGTGGGCTGGTGGGTAGTCAGAACAGATTTTATGAGTCCATTCAGCGCCTGACAGTCTGAGTGAAGGGGAAGTGCTTGGAAGGTTCCTCTCCTGTCTCTTGTAAACATCCCTCCCCTGTCCCTGCATAGACGCTGAGTGCTGAAGTTTTGAGGGCTAGGGGCCCAACCAGACGGTTCCTCAGGAACAGGTGCGGGAAGTAATTCCTCCAGAGGAGGAGTGGGAGGGAAAACATCATTCTGGGTATCAGGAAGAACGGGAGGTGCCTGAATTCTGGATTTTGTTTGCTCCTGTAGAGGAAAGAGAGAAGACAAAATGCTCAGAGGGGGTTGGGGGCAGCCAGCATAGCTGCTGCCTCTTCTTTCAGAATGAGAGGAGCTGATGATGGCCATGGGGCCGGTACCAGGTTTTGAATTCCTGCAGGTGGTTACATGTTGCTTTATTTTATCAAAGACAAACCATCATACAAAACCAAAAATATAAAGAGACAGACACAAACTCAAATCCAGAAGCTGGTGCATAATAGCATACAGTATTAAGACTCTCTGTGTATTTTCCATCTTTGTTCGTTTTATTTTAACCTCTATTTCGTTTTATTTTACTTTTAACTTTTTGCTTTTTGAGACAGGTTCTCTGTATCTTTGACCTGAAGTAACTCTGTAGACCAGGCTGTCTTTGAACTCTCAAAGATCCGCCTGTCTCTGCCTCCCAGGCATTTGGGATTAAAGGTGTACACTACTATACCTTGAACTCACAGAGATCTGTTTGTCTCTGCCTTCTAGGCACTGGGATTAAAGGCATGTGCTACCACACACAACAACTCTCTTCCTTTTTTTGTTTTTTATTTTAAGAACTTCAACTTTTAGTCTGCATATATTTTTAACACACTTCAAACCATTTAGAAATTTTTTTTGTCTTTGACTCTCTCTTTACTGTATATCTCTCTTTTTCTGACCACACGAGTCTTTAATTTACCAAGCAATATCAGTAGGATTAAAGGAGTGGCTTTGCCAGCTAGATCCAGTCCATTCCTTAGCTTTCCAGCCTCATGGCGGATATACAGGCTGTAGCCATGTTTACTGCAACAACTGTATGGCATTTCAAGGTCCCTGCCAGCAAGTGAGCTACAACAGACAACACTCAAGTCCTCTCTCTCGGTAGCCGGCCCTCCTGCCTCAAACAGTCAGAGTTTGCCCTGGCAGGATGACCCAGAAAGCCGGCATTTTTAAACGGCGCAGCTTTTTTCCTGCTATGGCTGAAAACCGAAAAGCATGCGTTCAGCTTTTCATCAACTCCATTTAAGTGTTTCGTGGCAGGACCTCTTAATGAGCTGCAGGATTTGCAGCTAAAGCTGAGTCAGGAAGCTTCTCTTAGATGAGGCACTTGCTTGCCTCTAGCAAGCAGAGTAGACCCGAGAACACAGAGAGTCTAGTTGCCATCAAACAAATTGTAGCACTTTACTCCAAATGCTCTATTCAAAAGCTCTGTCTCCCGCAGGAGCCAGACAGAGATCGCAATGGCGGCACAGCCCCAGGAAGTCGCGCTTTAAAATGACACAGCGTTTTTTCTGCTACTGTTGCCGAATCAGGGAATCTCTCTACAGCACGCCACCAACAAACAGCAAAAATCTGTGTTAAACTCTCTCTCCCTTATTTTTAAGCCTTCTCAGGTTTTTTAAGTGGGTTTAGTCCATCACGTGGGGCGCCATATGAAGTAATAAGGGCAGCGGCGAGGCTGCGTCCCCAACACCCCAGCCGCCTGCCCGGCTAGCTTATGCCCCGAAATAATTACACGGACACTGTATTCTTTTAAACACTGCTTGGCCCATTCTCTTCTAGGCTAATTCTCACATATTAATTTAGCCCATCTCTAATCATCTGTGTATGGCACCCCAAGGTGCGCTTACCAGGAAGATTCTAGCCTAGTCCATCCTGGGTCGGAGCTTCATCCCAGGAACGGGGCATGGCGTCTCTCTCTGAGGCGTCTGCTCCCGAGAGAGCTGTGGAGTCTCTGAGCTCACTTCCTCTTCCTCCCAGCATTCTGTTCTGTTTACTCCTCCCACCTATCCTTTAACCAATAAAATGGGCCAGGGCAGTTCCTTTATTAGCCAATGACCTTCCTCCATCAAGACTGGTCTATGATGTGAGTTCCAAGCCTGTGTAAAAACACTCTTTTTCAGGAACAAAGAGCATGAACTCAGATCAAGCTTAAAGTTGTTTTTATGTCTTGTGTTTAACTATACAACTAAAGATATTCTTGAGACTGGCTTAGGAGGATTGCTATATACCAGAAAGTCATTGTAAACAATAGTTCAATGTTCCATCTAGGAATATATCACAACAACTATGTTTTCTCTACATGTAATAAATGTGCTATTCTAAATGGCCCTACTTGACTTGGGCCCACATGGGAAAATTTAAGCAGCAGAAATGCTGGAAGATTGATTGGTGTGTCCATGCATACCAAATGACATCTTGTCCCCTAAACAAAAATAAAAAATAAACAAAACTCAATAACATTCCAGATTTAAAGTCATTCCCTTAAATATGACCTCTTCCCCAAAGGACAGATTCTGAGGCTAGAAACATTGGTGTCCTCCTGTAAATTATATTCAGGAGGCAGAGGCAATCTGCAGTGGCAGCCTGGAATACACAGGGATTTTAAGCAGGCCCTGAGAAACTATTTCATTTGAGTAGAGACTGATCTTCTTCAATTGCTTTGTCTCTAAAAGCCAAACAAACAAAACTTAAGTGAAAGGAAAAAAAACAAAGCATCATATGAGCATAATTTTTAAAACTACAGTTGAGCAGAGACCCATTGTCATTAATGAGAATGTGTATTTAATGAATAAGATGTAGTTGTTAATAACAGGAAGTGGCCTGATCTTAATTGTATCACCCATCCCCATTGTCCAGATTGAAGGTGTGTGTCTTTATTCTTCAAATTCCTCATTTGAATTGGATCTACCTACTACTGTGACTTCAGCAATGAGTTTTCACAGGTGTGTTCTCTGTTTACGGGTTTAATTAATTCTAGATATAGTAAAGTTGACAACCAAGATTAGCTATCACAAGTGTGCTTTTTCTTTCCTGCCCTTGATTTCATTGAGGCCCACTGTCTCAGGATGACTCCAGCAAACTTTAATGGTGGTCTTTCCCCTGCCCTTCAGATGATCCTACCTGGACCTAGTCTTCTAGATCCATCTAAATGTGTGGTTGATGAATATCCTAAATCCTTCCCAAGTCTATCACTTTGATTGACCAGATTCACCTTCTCAATAGCCCACACACTACATCCTCCACTGGTGGGTTCTGTGGGTTAATCCTTGCAAGTGGCAGGCTTATTTTACTGGTCCTTCAGAGTGAGAGATTATTCTCATTTCCATGGGATGCAGAATACACTCCACAGAACCAGAATGGGAGGGGTTGGGAATAGATCCCCCTCTGTAGTGTGATGAACGATGTGCTATGTAGATGTCATCTCTCACTAGCTAGTCCTGTTTTGGAGAGATAAAGGAATATATACATTGATTCGATCAGCTCAGCCATTTCCAGTCTGGTGTTTGTGTAAATCTGAGTCCAAAACTACTTATCTGCCAAAGTAAGATAATTCAATCATTTGGTTTTGATCCCTTGGTTTTTTTTTTTCATACCTCTGGTAGGTTTTGTGCAGATGGCTAACTAGTAGCATTGGTGACTGTTTACCAAGTGTGCTCAGGGTCAGGGTAGTAGGTATCCTCTACCTCTCGTCTACCATTTGAAGGGTTTGTAGTTGATCCCTTCAACACCCCTTGTTTCCGTAAAAGTTACTCTAAACTGTGAGTCCTGTGCTCTGATGGGCATGCTCCTGGAGGCCTGTGTGACTTCTCACTAAGGAACTGAGGACCCTGGGGAAGAAGGCTTAGGCTTTTTGCATGAAGTTTCACATTAATGAAGTGTCACGGGGGAGTGTTTCTTTTTTTCCCATTGGTGGGGACCTCACAGGATAACCGGTCACTCCCAAAAGTTATTCACACATGTCTTTAACCATAGGGGGATGTCCTCCTACCTGAGAAAGCCACTGTTCATTAACAAAAAACAAAAGTTGCAGAAGCACAATAAAACACCCCCCACACATACTAGAGAACAGGATTGTCCAGTTTGTTTTCATATACAGGAACAGACAGGGGAATCCTGTGAAGTCCTGTACAAATTCTAAACTATGGATAGAGGTCCCACACCTTCTATGTGTCTTCACAGAAAATGCCTAATTAAAATTTCCTCCAGACTTGAGTGACCAAAGAACTTCTGTAAGGTTTGCTTTCTGTGTGGAATTGCCAGAGTCCTCTGGTCTAATGCAGTAATTGATCTGTGAGCATCTAGTGTGTTGAGGTCCCTGGGTAAGGGTCTCGCACAAATCATGACACAGGGGATGCAGAGTATGAACAACTGCATAACAAGGTTTATTTTGTATGGCTTTTTTTTGTTTTTTTGTTTTTATATACAGGGTTCCTCTGTGGCTTTAGAGCCTGTCCAGGAACTAGCTCTTGTAGACCAGGATGGCCTCGAACTAACAGAGATCTGCCTACCTCTGCCTCCCAAGTGCTGGGATTAAAGGCATATGCCACCACCACACAGCTTCGTAAGGCTTTTTATAGAGACTAAAAAAGCATTACCTCAACTCAGAAATCCCCCTTTACTCATATACATGATCATGAGAAACTCCTGCCTCACCTTGCAAGGAACAATACCTCAATTAATAACAGTAATAAAAATGAAAACAAGTACATAGAAATAAGACAAAACATATACAGAAGGAAAGCATTCCTTTATATCTGGTAGAGCATGAAGAACTGAGCTCAAAGGCCACTTCTTTATCCAGGCTATAGATTCTGAGAGAAAGTTTGAGAAATGGGCAGTGAAAGTTTGCTTTCATCTATGCTTGGTTTGCCAAGCAACCGTTTCCCAACTTCATCTCATCTGTCCCAGGAGGCGCTTGCACCCTAAGCCAGTTCTGTGTCTCCACATTGATCAAAGGGGGTCCTGGGTGCCTGGAACTCAGGATGAGCACAGCCTAGGAGCTGCTTGTACTCCATACTCATCCCCATCCAAGGGGTTCTAAATCCACCACTCTATTTCATTTCTGGTCTCTGTGATCTCAGTGGAACCTCCAGAAATGTAGGATAGCCTCAGAGAAGACTGCTGGGACATGGATTTTAGTCCACAACAGAAAGTGTGTATAGGCAGGCTGTTAGGAAACCCAGTGTACCATGGGTCTCTTTTGGGGTGAACTATGAAGTACAGATGCTGTATTTTTTTTTATTGATAAAAAATAATTACTGCCTCCTCCCAGCCTCCCACTCCTCCTCCCTCCCCCCACTCCTCTCCCCGTCCCCTCACTCCTCTCCCACTACCTCTGTTTCTCTCCCCATCCCTCTCAAGTCTGAAGAGCAGTCAGGGTTCCCTGCCCTGTGGAAAGTCCAAAGTCCTCCCCCCTCCGTCCATGTCTAGGAAGGTGAACATCCAAACTGGCTAGGCTCCCACAAAGCCAGAACATGTAGTAGGATCAAAACCCAGTGCCATTGTCCTTGGCTTCTCATCAGCCCTCATTGTTTGCCATGTTCAGAGAGTCCGGTTTTATCCCCTGCTTTTTCAGTCACAGTCCAGCTGGCCTTGGTGAGCTCCCAATAGATCAGCCCCACTGTCTCCGTGGGTGGGTGCAGCCCTCTTGGTCCTGATTTCCTTGCTCATCTTCTCCCTCCTTCTGTTCCTCATTGGGACTTTGGGAGCTCAGACCAGTGCTCCAGTGTGGGTCTCTGTCTCTCTCCATCCATCGCCAGATGAAGGTTCTATGGTGATATGCAAAATATTCATCAGTATGGCTATAGGATAGGATCATTTCAGGTTCCCTGTCTTCAGCTGCCCCAGGAACTAACTGGGGACCTCGCCTTGGGCACCTGGAAGCCCCTCTAGGTCCAAGTCTCTTCCCAACCCTAAGATGGCTCCCTTAATTAAGATATGTGCTTCCCTGCTCCCCTATCCAACCTTCCTTTATCCCAATCATCCCGTTGCCCCAAGTTCTCCCCATCCTACCTTTCTCACTTTTCTCTCCCCATCTCCCTTTACCCCCCTCGCACCCCACCCTTAAGATCCCGATTTTTTGCCTGGCAATCTTGTCTACTTCCCCTACCCATGAGGATAGCTATATGTATTTCTTTGGGTTCACCTTCTTATTTAGCTTGTTTAGGATATCAAATAATGGACTCACTGACCTTTATTTATGGCTAGAAACCAATTATGAGTGAGTACATCCCATGTTCATCTTTTTGGGTCTGGGTTACCTCACTCAAGATAGTATTTTCTATTTCCATCAATTTGCACGCAAAATTTGAGAAGTCATTGTTTTTTACCGCTGAGTAGTACTCTAATGTGTATATACTCCAAACTTTCTTCATCCATTCTTCCTTTGAAGGACTTCTAGGTTGTTTCCAGGTTATAGCTATTACAAATAATGCTGCGATGAACATAGTTGAACAAATGCCCTTGTCATATGATCGGGCATCTCTTGGGTATATTCCCAAGAGTGGTATTGCTGGGTCCAGGGGTAGGTTGATCACAAATTTCCTGAGAAATCGAAACACTGCTTTCCAAAGTGGTTGCACAAGTTTGCATTCCCACCAGCAATGGATGAGGGAACCCCTTCCTCCACAGCCTCTCCAGCAAAGGCTATCCTTGGTGTTTTTGATTTTAGCCAATCTGACAGGTGTGAGATGATACCTCAAATTTGTTTTGATTTGCATTTCCCTGATTGCTAAGGAGGTTGAACATGACCTTAAGTGTCTTTTGGCCATTTGACCTTCTTCTGTTGAGAATTCTCTGTTCAGATCAGTGCCCCATTTTTTAATTGGGTTAATTAGCATTTTAAAGTCTAGTTTCTTGAGTTCTTTATATATTTTCGAGATCAGACCTTTGTCTGTGGTGGGGTTAGTGAAGATCTTCTCCCAGTCAGTGGGTTGCCTTTTTGTCTTAGTGACAGTGTCCTTTGCTTTACAGAAGTTTCTCAGTTTTAGTAGGTCCCGTTTATTCAATGTTGCCCTTAATGTCTGTGCTGCTGGGGTTATACCTAGGAAGCAATCGCCTGTGCCCATCTGTTGTAGGGTACCTCCCAATTTCTCTTCTATCAGGTTCAGTGTGTTGAAATGTCCAGTCCATCTTTCTGTCCTGACAGCTGTTTCAGGAAGTTGGTGAACACAGGAATACAAACTGAACATATCATAACGAGATACAATAAGCATAGGCACAAACTCTCATATCAAGGCTGGGGATATCGACCAGAAGGAAGAAAAGGTTCCCAAGGTCAGACAAACAGGTCAGAGACTCCCCACAGTCCCACTCTTTATGAGTTCCACAAAGAAACCCAAACTAAACAACCACAGTATGCATACAGAGGACATAGTGCTGACCCATGCATCTGTGTGATTGCCTCTTCAGTCGCTGTGAGCCCCTATGATCCCCGGTTATCTGATTCTGTGAACCCTTTACTGCCATCAGCTGCTGGAGAAAGGCTAACTGATGACAGCTGGGCTAGGCACCAGTCTCTGAGTACAGCAATTTCTTAGGTATCGTTTATTAACATTTGTGTGTGTGCGACTGTGACCACCCTGCACAAACTTCCGCAGCTGAGCAGGACTGGATTCCTTCTAACAGAAACACCACTGGAATCCACAAAGTGATTCTACAATTTTTATTGCTTTTCTATTGTATTGTATTGGGGTAAAATTTTGTCTACATAACTGAACAAGGGTCCTTTGCAAGAGAAACAATTGCTTTTGCCCACTGAGTCACCTCTCCAGTCCGCACAAACTGAGTTTGGAGGGAAAATGTCCTCATTCCCTTCCCCTTCTCTCATAAGAAGACATTCATGTTTGTTTTCTCCTTTCCTCTGAGCCCTAGATCATATGTTCTGCACAGTCCTATCCACACAGCTTTCTCCAAAGAAACCGTGTTGGGATGTGCTGGGGGCTTTAGCTAAACTGAATCCCAGTTTCCAAATCACTGGACAAAAACCAAACCAGTACAGCAACAGAGGAGAGCTTGCATAGAGTCCATCAGAGTTCATCATAGTTCCACCCCACCCTCCATTCTGTAGCACCAAAAATAAAAACCTAGAGATAGATATTGGGGTTCAGACCAACAACCAGAAAAGCAAAGCAGCCAAGCCACTAGAGACGTCTTTCCTGTCTTAAGGCTGGGTGACTGGAGAAGAAGCAGATTATTGAGCCTCTCTCATCCCTTTTCACATTATCTCTCGTGCTGGGAATTCCTAGGCTAGGATGGAAGGTGTGAACCACCACCACCTGGACTTGATACTGCATTGATCTTGTTTAGATTAAGGTGCCTTTAAACCAACAGAGATCCATGTTACTCTGTCTAACAAATCCTGGGATTAAAGGTGTGTGTCAACATTGTCTGATCTCCAGTGGCTTTAGCTTTACTTCTGGTCTTCAGGGAAGAATTGTTTATCAAAATACAAATAATACATCACTACAATACTCAAGGCATTAATTAATGTATTAAAGCACTACTAAACCATGATGTCTTTCCCCAGACTTGCTGTAATTGCTCCATGTACCCCATAATCTACCCAGGAGTCATCGGTATCAACACTGACCACTGCTTCTGGGATACACATAGAGGGTACCGGTGACAGATTCCTGGGATTGCTTCAGATGTTTGAGAGGGGGCTCCAGTAGATTGCATTGAGCAGAAGCCAGGGAGCTGTATGCTTCAGCCACCAAGTGGGGGCATGAATCCACCATTAACTTCCAGCTTGCGGTCTGAGAGACCTCGGAAGCTTGAGCTGTAATAAAATTCAGCACCTGTGTTTTCAGCTGCCCTGTGTTGTGGAGGTCAGCCAGGATGAGAGTGTAGGCAGTATTCTTCACAGAGAGGTCCCTGCAGAGGGCACTCTCGCACATGACCTTCAAACGCTCCAGGCCATACTTGTCAGCAGCTGCCAGCACAGCATCTGCCATGCTGTGGAGGACTGGTTCCTTCCCGGTGTAAATGAAGTCCATCATTGCCTTGAAGACTTCAGGTTTCAGGTCATGAATTTCAATGCGATTCTTTCTGCTCTCCTCCGTGTCATGTTCAAACATGGCTCTGAAAACTGGAGAGCGAGCAGCTAAGATGGCCTTGTGAGCCCGGAATTCCTGGCCAGCTACCACCAGGCAGCAGTCTGTGAAGCTCGAATTCTTCCACAGCTCTCCTAGATCATCTCCTAAGGGGCCTTTGGGAACCTCGATTCTCGGCTCCGTGCTGTCATCAGGGATACTGTAGGAGTATGGGCCCAGGATCCCCATGCAGTAGAGGGTGAAGTGGTCTTCAGGGAGCAGTCCATGAGAATGGTCCAAGAGGAAATCTCGGAGGATGTACATTTTGTAACCCCTTTGGTAGCCTGGCAGGAAATTACAGTGTTTCGGGCTAGTAACAGGTTCATTTTTTTCTCCTTTGGCATTTATGATCCAAAACTTGAACCATACAGTTAGGGGACTCATTCTAGAGCTGAGCATCTCTAGGTTAACTGACAGGTAATTTGAGCTTTCTACATCGACTCCCTTAGGGTGAACTCTCAAACACCATTTGTCATTACCTCCTATTGAGAAAGTTGGGCTTCTAATACTGTCCCTCATTTCCTCCATAATAAAACGGAAGTTGCGTATGGTCCACCTGCAGGAGAAATTCTGCATGTTGAACTGTTTATAGCCCCAGGTCTTGTCTCTGGTGTCCAGTGACATTTCTCCTGGAGGTAGTTTGAAGGTTAAACTGGATCCAAAATGAAACACTTGGATTTGTCTTCTCTTGCCCTGTAGGATACAATAATAGGCATGATATACATTTTTAGCTTCTGTTTCTCCTCTGTTCCCTCTTCTATGAGGCTGGAAACTCGAGACTCTGAAATTATCCAGATTTCAATTCTAGTTTCAGTGTGGGTAGTCTATGCTACATGGGACTGTTGTATCACTTCATTTTTTTTCTAGAATGAATCTTCAGTCAATGGATTTCTAATTTTGGGAATCATACACTACTTTTGATAATTTACAACATTTTATATACTCATCCAAAATTTTGCACAGTGGTTCTCTAGTGTCACACAACCCACCCAAACACTCTGTATGAACAAAGGAGATTCATTAGAATGCCTTAGTGCTGCAGTCCTGCTAATCCCACAAAGGGTACCTTTGAAGGGAGAGTCCAAGTATCCAGTACTTACTCAGTCCAGGAGGTTAGACGTGCCGACTGGTCTTCAATCTATGCTGGAATTGGGATGAAGAATTCTCTAATGCCTGTTAGGGAATGGTCTTGATGCAATTGAGGGCAAGCTGGCAATGAGCAACAGCTTCCTCCATGTTTTTTTATAGGCTCCTGGAAGGCAGAAGGCGTGGCCCAGCTAGAGGTGTGTTCTTCAGACTCTAGATATGGATTCCAGGTGTGTCCTTCAGTCTTTTGATAAATGTTTGGGTTTTTCTGCCTCCAAAGTGTGTCTTCGAAGTGCCGTACTGACTTCAACTTAAGGAAAAACATTTCTCACAGTCGTTCCCTCTGTTTTTGGATTATAGTTAATTCTAGGTGTAGTCGTGTCGGGAACCAAGAACAACAACTCAAGAGAATTTGCTTGCTGAGGTCAATCTTCCATAAATAAGGGAATGGTGTCCATTCCTACACAGTTGGTATTTCTCTTTTCATGTTGTTATAAGAATTTCTCCCATGATTCTTTCTCCCTTCCGTGGGTCTGCGGGATCAGCCAGCTCTGCCTGTTTGGGCTCTGGGATGGTTGCTGGGGGCGAAGGGTAGAGGGAGTTCCTTTGTTTTGGTAGCCTGCCTGCAGAAAGGTAGGCCTTTTCTCAGCCAGGTTCCTAGCGATCCTGGAACCTGGTCCTGTTCTGGAAGACCCATCCCCGACACCCTTGGCTCCCCAATCCTTCTGCATGGACTGCTCCCCTCTGCTGGGGCTGCTCCCCTCTGCTATGACCTCTCTCTCCATAGCACATCCCAGCTTGCACCGAGGAACCTCCTCCCTTCTTGCTCCCTTCTGCTGGACTGAGGGATAATCCAGCTCAGCCTGTTTGGACACTGGGACGAGTGCTGGGGGCAAAGGGTGGTGGGAATTCCTTTGTTTTGGCAGCCTGCCTGCAGAAAGGTAGGCCTTTTGTCAGTGAGATCCCTGGCCAGCAAGGGAACTTGATCCTGTTTCAGAAGACCCATTGGATAGCATTTGTAGGAGGAGATGGGCAGGCACCATGGCAAGAATTCCTCCATCAATCTGAAAAACAACGTGAAAACACCAGAACCCAATGACCTTACAACAGAAGGCCTTGAATACCCTAATCCAGAAGAAGTGGAAAAACTGGACTTTATGAAAGCTATAGAGTCCCTTAAACAACATGTAGAAAATCCCCTTATAGAAATGGATGAGAAGTATAACAAAAAGTTTGATGAAATGAGTAAATATGTAAATGATACCCTGGGAACCAAGAAAAAATGATCAAACAGGTAATGGAAACAGTTCAAGAATTGAAAACTGAAATTGAAGCAAGGAAGAAAACACAAACCACGGGCCGGCTGCATATGGAAAATCTAGGTCAATGAGCAGAGACTACAGAAACAAGCATAACCAATAGAATACAAGAGATAGAAGAAAGAATCTCAGATTCTGAAGACACCATGGAGAAAATAAACGCAGTGACCAAAGAAAACAGCAAATTCAACAAATTCTCATCACAAAATATTCAGGAAATATGGGACACAATAAAAAGACCAAACCTAAGAATAATAGGATAGAAGAAGGAGAAGAATTACAGCTCAAAGGCCCAGAAAATATATTTAACAAAATTATGGAAGAAAACTTTCCCAACATGAAGAAAGATATTCCTATGAATATTCAAGAAGCATACAGAACACCAAATAGACTGGATCAAAAAAAATCCCCTCGCCATATAATAATCAAAACACAAAACATACAGAGTAAGAAAGAATATTAAAAGCTGCAAAGGAAAAAGTTCAGGGAACTTATAAAGGTAAACCTATCAGACTTACACCTGACTTCTCTATGGAAACCATGAAAGCCAGAAGGTCCTGGATAGAGGTACTGCAGAATCTAAGAGACCATGGATACAAGCCCGGACTACTAAACCCAGCCAAGCTATTGTTCACTATCAATGGAGAAAACAAGACATTCCAGGATAAGAACAAATTTAAACAATATGTAGCCACAAATCCAGCCTTACAGAAAGTAATAGAAGGAAAATCACAACTCAAGGAATCCAACATTGCCAACACTGCCCACAATAACTCAGACATCTAGCAACCCTTCACCCACACAAGTCAAAGAAGGGAAACACACAAACTCTACTACCAAAAACACTAACAATAACCAGAGTCAACAACCACTGGTCATTAATATCACTTAATATCAATGGACTCAATTCACCTATAAAAAGGCACAGGCTAAGAGATTGGATATGAAAACAGGATCCAACATTCTGCTGTTTACAAGAAACACACCTCAACCACAAAGATAGACATCTCCTCAGAGTAAAGGGTTGGGAATAGGTTTTTCAAGCAAATGGACCTAAAACAAGCAGGTGTGGCCATACTAATTTCTTTTTCTTTTTTTTTTATTGAAAAGAAAAAAAATTTCCGCCTCCTCCCAGCCTACCATTTCCCTCCCCCTCCTCTTACTCCTCTGCCCCTCCCCCAACTCCTCTACCCCTCCCTCTCTAGTCTGAAGAGCAGTCCGGGTTCCCTGCCCTGTGGAAAGTCCAAAGTCCTCCCCCATCCATTCTGGTCTAGGAAGGTGAACATCCAAACTGGCTAGGCTCCCACAAAGCCAGTGCATGCAGTAGGATCAAAACCCAGTGCCATTGTCCTTGGCTTCTCAGCAGCCCTCATTGTCTGCCATATTCAGAGAGTCCAGTTTTATCCCATGCTTTTTCAGTCACAGTCCAGCTGGCCTTGGTGAGCTCCCAATAGATCAGCCCCACTGTCTCCGTAGGTGGGTGCACCCCTTGTGGTCCTGAATTCTTTGCTCATGTTCTCCCTCCTTCTGCTCCTCACTGGGACATTGGGAGCTCAGTCTGGTGCTCCAATGTGGGTCTCTGTCTCTATCTCCATCCATCGCCAGATGAAGGTTCTATGGTGATATGCAAGATATTCATCAGTATGGCTATAGGATAGGGTCATTTCAGGTTCCCTATCCTCTGATGCCCCAGGAACTAACTGGGGACCTCGCCTTGGGCACCTGGGAGCCCCTCTAGGTCCAAGTCTCTTGCCAACCCTAAGATGGCTCCCTCAATTAAGATATGTGCTTCCCTGCTCCCCTATCCAAACTTCCTTTATCCCAATCATCCCGTTTCCCCAAGTTCCCCCCATCCTCCCCTTCTCACTTTTCTCTCCCCATCTCCCCTTACCCCCTCCCACCCCACCCCCAAGATCCCAATTTTTTTTGCCCGGCAATCTTGTCTACTTCCCATAACCAGGAGGATAGCTATATGTTTTTCTTTGGGTTCACCTTCTTATTTAGCTTCTTTAGGATATCAAATTATGGACTCACTGACCTTTATTTATGGCTAGAACCCAATTATGAGTGAGTACATCCCATGTTCATCTTTTTGGGTCTGGGTTACCTCACTCAAGATAGTATTTTCTATTTCCATCCATTTGCATGCAAAATTTGAGAAGTCATTGTTTTTTACCGCTGAGTAGTACTCTAATGTGTATATATTCCAAACTTTCTTCATCCATTCTTCCATTGAAGGACATCTAGGTTGTTTCCAGGTTCTGGTTATTACAAATAATGCTGCGATGAACATAGTTGAACAAATGCCCTTGTGATATGATCGGGCATCTCTTGGGTATATTCCCAAGAGTGACATTGCTGGGTCCAGGGGTAGATTGATCCCGAATTTCCTGAGAAACCGAAACACTGCTTTCCAAAGTGGTTGCACAAGTTTGCATTCCCACCAGCAATGCATGAGGGTACCCCTTTCTCCACAACCTCTCCAGCAAAGGCTATCATTGGTGTTTTTTATTTTAGCCATTCTGACAGGTGTAAGATGATACCTCAAATTTGTTTTGATTTGCATTTCCCTGATTGCTAAGGAGGTTGAGCATGACTGTAAGTGTCTTTTGGCCATTTGAACTTCTTCTGTTGAGAATTCTCTGTTCAGATCAGTGCCCCATTTTTTAATTGGGTTAATTAGCATTTTAAAGTCTAGTTTCTTGAGTTCTTTATATATTTTGGAGATCAGACCTTTATCTGTTGTGGGGTTGGTGAAGATCTTCTCCCAGTCAGTGGGTTGCCATTTTGTCTTAGTGACAGTGTCCTTTGCTTTACAGAAGCTTCTCAGTTTCAGTAGGTCTCATTTATTCAATGTTGCCCTTAATGTCTGTGCTGCTGGGGTTATACCTAGGAAGCGATCGTCTGTGCCCATATGTTTTAGGGTACTTCCTACTTTTTCTTCTATCAGGTTCAGTGTGTTCTAATTTCTAACAAATCTGACTTCAAACTAAAATCAATCAGAAGAGATCGAGATTGACATTTTATACTCATAAGAGGAACAATTCATCAAGATGAAGACTCAATCCTGAATATCTATGCCCCTACTATAAAAGCACCCACTTATGTTAAAGAAACATTACTAGAACTCAAGGCAGACATCAAACCACGCACACTAATATTAGGAGACTTCAACACACCTCTCTCACCAATGGACAGGTCTATCAGACAGAAACCTAACAGAGAAATAAGATAATTAATGGAGGTAATGAAGCAAATGGACTTAACAGACAACTATAGAACATTCCACCCAAAGAGGAAAGAATATACCTTCTTCTCTGCTGCTCAGGGAACCTTCTCGAAAATTGACCACATACTCGGTAACAAAGGAAACATCCAAAGATACAAAAAAATATTAGTGACCACCTGTGTCTTATCAGATCACCATGGATTTAAGTTAGAAGGCAACAACAATGCTACCCCCAGAGAGCCGACAAACGCATAGAAACTGAATAGTCAACTACTGCAGCACACCTGGGTCAAGGAAAATTTTAAGAAAGAAATTATAGTCTTCCCTGAATTTAATGAAAATAAAGAGACAACATACTCAAACCTATGGGACATGATGAAAGCAGTGCTAAGAGGAAAGTTCATAGCACTAAGTGCCCACTTAAAGAAAATGGAGAAAGCACACATTGGAGAATTAACAGCACACCTGAAAGCTCTAGAAAAAAAAAAAGAAGCAGACTCACCCAGAAGGAGTAGAAGACTGGAAATAATCAAACTGAAGGTTGAAATCAACAAAATAGAAACACAGGAAACAATCCAAAGAATCAATGAAACAAAAAGTTGGTTCTTGGAGAAAATCAACAAGATCGTCAAACCCCTATCCAAACTAATCAAACTACATAGAGAGAACACACAAATTAATAAGATCAGAAATGAAAAGGGGGGCATAACCACCGACACAGAGGAAATTGAGAGAATCATTAGATCTTACTACAAAAGCCTGTATGCCACAAAACCGGAAAATGCAAAAGAAATGGACATTTTTTTAGATAAGTACCATAGACCAAAGTAAAATCAAGACCAGGTGAACAATCTAAATAGACCTTTTGGTCGCAAAGAATTAGAAGCTGTTATCAAAAACCTCCCTTCCAAAAAAAAAAAAAAAAAAAAAAAAAAAGCCCAGGACCAGATTGAATCAATGCAGAATTCTACAGAAACTACCAGGAAGAGCTAATACCTATACTCCTTAACGTAATTCACAATATAGAAACAGTCATTACCAAATTCCTTTTATGAAGCTACAGTTACCCTGATACCAAAACCACACAAAGACTCAACCAAGAAAGAGAATTACACGCCAATCTCACTCATGAACATTGACGCAAAAATTCTCAATAAAATACTGGCAAAGCGAATTCAGGAACACATTAGAAAAAATATCCATTATGATCAAGTAGGCTTCATCCCAGATATGCAGGGTTGGTTCAACATACGCAATTCTATCAATGTAACCCATCATATAAATAAACTGAAAAAAAATATGATCATTTCATTAGACGCTGAAAAAGCATTTGACAAAATTCAACATCCCTTTATGCTAAAGGTCTTGGGGATATTAGGGATATAACCATCACACCTAAATATAATAAAATCTATTTACAGCAAATTGACAGCTAACATTAAATTAAATGGAGAGAAACTCAAAGCCATCCCACTAAAATCAGGAGAACGACAATGCTGTTTACTCTCTCTATACCTCTTCAATATAGTGCTTGAAGTTCTAGCAATAGCAATAAGATAACATAAGGGTATCAAGGGGATTCGTATTGGAAAGGAAGAAGTTAAACTTTTGTTATTTGCAGATGATATGATAGTATACATAAGTGACCCCAAAAACTCTACCAAAGAACTCCTACAGCTGATAAACACCTTTAGTAGCGTGGCAGGATACAAGATCAACTCCACAAAATAAGTTGTCCCTCCTTTACACTACGGATAAGGAAGCAGAGAGGGAAATTAGAGAAGCATCACCTTTCACGATAGCAACAAATAGCATAAAATGTCTTGGGGTAACTCTGACCAAGGAAGTAAAAGATCTATTTGACAATAACTTTAAGTCTTCGAAGAAAGAAATAGAAGAGGATACCAGAAAATGAAAGGATCTCCCTTGCTCTTGGATTGGGAGGATCAACATAGTAAAAATGGCAATTCTACCAAAAACAATCTATAGATTCAATGCAATCCCCATCAAAATCCCATCAAAATTCTTCACAGACCTTGAGAGGACAATAATCAACTTTATATGGAAAAACAAAAAACCCAGGATAGCCAAAACAATCATATACAATAAAGGAACTTCTGGAGGCATTACCATCCTTGACTTCAAACTCTATTATAGAACTACAGTATTGCAAACAGCTTGGCATTGGTATACAAACAGAGAAGTCGACCAATGGAATCGAATGGAAGACCCAGATTTTAACCCACAAACCTATGAACACCTGATTTTTATAAAGTAGTTAAAAGTATCCAATGGAAGAAAGAAATCATCTTCAACAAATGGTGCTGGCAGAACTGGATGTTAACCTGTAGAAGAATGAAAATAGATCCATATCTATCACCATGTACAAAACTCAAGTCCAAATGGATTAAAGACCTCAATATCAGTCTGAACACACTGGACCTGATAGAAGAGAAAGTGGGCAGTACTCTACAACACATGGTCACTGGAGACCACTTTCTACATATAACCCAACGAGCACAGACGTTAAGGGCAACATTGAATAAATGGGACCTCCTGAAACTTAGAAGTTTTTGTAAAGCAAAGGACACTGCCACTAGGACAAAAAGGCAACCCACTGACTGGGAGAAGATCTTCACCAACCCTGCAACAGACAAAGGTCTGATCTCCAAAATATATAAAGAACTTAAGAAACTAGACTTTAAAATGCTAATTAACCCAGTTAAAAAATGGGGCACTGAACTGAACAGAGAATTCTCAACAGAAGAAGTTCAAATGGCCAAAAGACACTTAAGATTATGCTCAACTTCTTCGGCCATCAGGGAAATGCAAATCAAAACAACTTTGAGATACCATCTTACACCTTTCAGAATGGCTAAAATCAAAAACACCAATGATAGCCTTTGCTGGAGAGGTTGTGGAGGAAGGGGTACCCTCATCCATTGCTGGTGGGAATGCAAGCTTGTGCAATCACTGTGGAAAGCAGTGTGGCAGTTTCTCAGGAATTTTGGAATAAACCTACCCCAGGGCCCAGCAATACCACTCTTGGGAATATACCCAACTGATGCCCTATCATACTACAAAAGTATATGCTCAACTACATTCATAGCAGCATTGTTTATAATAGCCAGAACCTGCAAACAACCTAGATGCCCGGCAGTGGAAGAATGGATGAAGAAAGTGTGGAATATATAAAAAACAATGACATCTTGAATTTTCCATGCAAATGGATGAGAATAGAAAACACTATGCTGAGTGAGGTCAGCCAGACCCAAAAAGATGAACATGGGATATACTCACTCATAATTGGTTTCAATCCATAAATAAAAAACATTGAGCCTATAATTTGTGATCCTAGAGAAGCTAAATAAGAAGGTGAACCCAAAGAAAAATATATAGTTATCCTGCTGGATATTGTAAGTAGACAAGATTGCCAGGCAAAAACTGGGAAATGGGGGTGGGGTGGAATGGGGGAAAGGGATGATGGGGAGAGAAAAATGAGAAGGGTGGGATGGGAAGAACTTGGGGTGATGGAGGAAGGTCATTGGTTAAGTAATAAAGAAACTTCTTGGCCTCATAGGTTAAAACATAGGTGGGAGGAGTAAACAGAACAGAATGCTGGGGGGAAGAGGAAGTGAGCTCAGAGGCCATGCTCCCCTCTCCCGGACAGATGCCATGAAGCAAGCTGCCAGGTCAAACATGCTGAATCTTTCCCGGTAAGACTGATGCTACAGATTATTAGAGATGGGTTTATCGGGATTTGAGAATTAGCCTGTAAGGGCTAGAGTTAATGGGCCAAGCAGTGTTTAAAAGAATACAGTTTGTGTGTTGTTATTTCGGGTAAAGCTAGCCAGTGGCGGGAGCTCGGTGGTGGAATACAACCCACAGATCCCCACAACAGAATCGTGCCCAGAACTGTGGACAACTGAATCCACTGAAAGCCTGAGAAAGCTTGGGAAAGAATAAAGCATGTTTTCTTGGTAGCAGCAATTTCTCAGGTCTGCTCCACTTGCTAGAGGCAAGCAAGCGCTCTCATCTAAGAGAGGCTTCCTGACTCAGCTTCAGCTGCAAAACTCTGCAGCTCTTAAGAGGTCCTGCCATGAAACATTTAAATGGTGTTGATGAAAAGCCGACTGAATACTTGTTTGTTTTCAGCAGTAGCAGGAAAAAAAATGTGTTGTTTTAAAATTCGGCTTTCTAGGCCAT
This sequence comes from Microtus oregoni, assembly GCF_018167655.1. Taxonomy (NCBI): domain Eukaryota; kingdom Metazoa; phylum Chordata; class Mammalia; order Rodentia; family Cricetidae; genus Microtus; species Microtus oregoni. Next base: position 980,411 of record NW_024543830.1, on the reverse strand, counting down.
CCTGCCAGGGCAAACTCTGACTGTTTGAGGCAGGAGGGCCAACTACAGAGAGAGGACTTGAGTGTTGTCTGTGGGCATAATGCTGCAGCTTACTTGCTGGCAAGGACCTTGAAACACTGTAGACTTGTGTCACTGAATGCTACTCTGGCCAGTACCTCAACCACAAGGTTGGAAGGGCAGAAAGCTAAGGAATGGGCTGGTTCCAGCATGCAAAGCCACGGCTTTAATCCTACCTATATTGCTCAGTAATTTAAAGGCTCATGTGGTCAGAAAGAGAGAGAGAGATACAGTAAAAAGAGATTCAAAGACAAAGAAAATTGCTAAATGATTTACAGTGTGTTAAAAATGTATGCAAGCTAAAAGTTAAAGTTCTTAAAAGTAAAAAATGGAAGAAAGAGAGTAGTTGGGTGTGGTAGTACACACCTTTAATCCCAACACTTGGGAGGCAGAGGGAGATTGACTTCTATGACTCAAGGTGTGGTTGCACAAGCCTTTAATCCCAGTGCCTAGAAGGCAGAGACAAACAGATCTCTGTGAGTTCAAGGTGTAGTAGCATACACCTTTAATCCCAATGCCTGGGAGGCAGCAACAGGTGGATCTCTGAGAGTTCAAGGACAGCCTGGTCTACAGAGTTATTCCAGGACAAAGATATACAGAGAACATAAAATAAAAGTAAAAATTAACAAAATAGAGTTAAAATAAAGCCATACAAAGATGGAAAATAAACAGAATTTTGATACTGTATGCTACTATGCTCTCTTTGAATTGTTTGAATGCTGAGGAAGGAGCAACATCTGCTAAAAGATATTTGTTTATAAATGCTGCTGAACTAATCCAACATAGATATTTTGAAAATACCTTGACTTCATAATTTGGATCTAAGGATACGATACTTTGGAAAAGAGATTCTTCTTTTGTTTTCACAGAGGATGAAACCCTGTGGATTGCTTCTATCCCAGTATGGTATGATGGACCACGCCCTCCTGAAGGGTTGCTGTGAACACCTTCGGAAAATTGCTTCGCTCAACTGCCAACTGAGATGAAACTAGCACACAGGTTATACCATAAAAGACCTAACTAACAGCGCCCCTATACAGCAGAAAGCAGTTTGGAGAGAAATAACTGCGCCCATATTCCCAAACATTGTTTATAAATGTTCTTTTACACTTAAAGGGGGATATGATATAGATATGAATAATTTGCATTAGTATAATTTTGCTTTATTGATAGAGATTTAAGGTCAATTTTGTTATATGTATATGTATTTCTGATCTTTATAAAGGTATTGTGATTGTGTAGTTCATTTCAAAATATAATGTATATAGGTTGTTAATGGATAATCATTAATAATAGTCAAGTTTGTAGTCATGTTAGTCAGATTTTCTAGATGTACATAGATATATTTTAGATATGCATTCTTCACATTTTTCAAAGATTATAGAATATGGCATTTTAAATGTTTTAATAACTTAGCGTTTTTCATGACAATGAGATACATCTGCTCCTGACAGCACCAATCTACTTCAAGAGGAAGATGGGCATCGAAGAGGCTCCTTAGGGTGTTGGTTAGAAACTGCTCTTGCCTGGACTATTGCATAAACTGGACACAGAGAACCCGCAGAGAGAGGACTACTGAACTTGCCTAAAGGTGAGATGATCTTTTGGGGTTCCTGATTCATGAAAGAGTCTGCGAGACATTCTGCAGGACACAACAGATAGTGACTGAAATGCCTTTGAATTTTCCTGCTTCATGGAAATGTCTGCTGGATACCATGGGCCTGTAGGCCGAAGATAGATGCCCCAACGGTACAGAGGAACTTTGGGTGACTGTCCAGGCAGCGAGATGTCTCTGTCATTTCTAGAGTTTGGAAGTTGCTTATTTCTTGTTTAATTAGGCAATATTATATCCTTCTGGAGTCTTTGATGGAGATAAAGAATATATGGATAGTTATGGTTTCCTTAGTTATGATAAAAGATTAAGTAGATGTAAATATTGTAACTGTCATTCTTGCTTTATAACTGTTTTGTTATATGTAATTTTGCTATGTTAAAGTTAAAGCCTTTCTGTTTTGTTTAAATAGAAAAGGGGGAAATGATGGAGGAAGGTCTTTGGTTAATTAATAAAGAAACTGCTTGGCCTCATAGGTTAAAACATAGGTGGGAGGAGTAAACAGAACAGAATGCTGGGAGGAAGAGGAAGTGAGCTCAGAGGCCATGCTCCCCTCTCCCAGGCAGATGCCATGATGCAAGCTGCCAGGTCAGACATGCTGAATCTTTCCCGGTAAGACTGATGCTACAGATTATTAGAGATGGGTTTATCGGGATTTGAGAATTAGCCTGTAAGGGCAAGAGTTAATGGGCCAAGCAGTGTTTAAAAGAATACAGTTTGTGTGTTGTTATTTCAGGTAAAGCTAGCCAGTGGTGGGAGCTGGGTGGCAGAATGCAACCCGCAGCTCCCCACAACATTGGGGGAATGGGATGGTTGAGATAAAGAAAGGGTAGATATGGGAGCAGGGAAGTATATAACTTAATTTAAGGAGCCAATTTTAGAGTTGGCAAGAGCCTTGACCCTAGAGGGGTTCCCAGGTGTCCAGCGAGATGTCTGCAGCTAGTTCCTTGGGCAGTTGAGGAGAGGGAGCCTGAAATGGCCCTATCCTATAGCCATACTGATGAATATCTTGTATATCATCATAGAACCTTCATCTGGCAATGGATGGAGATAGAGACAGAGACCCACATTGGAGCACCAGACTGAGCTCCCAAGGTCCAAATGAGGAACAGAAGGAGGAGGAACATCAGCAAGGAAGTCAGGACTGCGAGGGGTGCACCCACACACTGAGACAATGGGGCTGATCTGTTGGGAACTCACCAAGGCCAGCTGGACTGGGTTTAAAGAAGCATGGGATAAAGCCAGACTCTCTGAACATGGTGGACAGTGGGGACTGCTGAGAAGCCAAGAACAATGGCATTGGGTTTTGATCTTATTGCATGTACTGGCTTTGTGGGAGCTTAGGCTGTTTGGATGCTCACCTTCCTAGACTTAGATGTAGGGGTGAGGACCTTGGACTTCCCACAGGGCAGGGAACCCTGACTGCTCTTTGGGCTGGAGAGGCAGGGGGAGGGGATTGGCGAAGGTGGATGGAAATAGGAGGTGGAGGTGGGGAGGAGGCAGGAATTTCTAATAAAAATAGAAAAAAAATAAGTAAATAAAAAGAAAAAAAGAAGCTATTAAAAGAAAAAAGTAAAACAAAAAAAAAGAATTCCTCCCATACACACAATCTGGGAAGAGATGCTTTTCTTACCCTGTCAGTGTTCACAGCATGAAGGTCAGGGTGGAAGAATTCATATAAGGAGGCAGGAAGTAGAGCCTGATAGGATTCTCTGAAAGTCGCTGTTTTCCTTCCTGCTTTTTATTCCATTCAGACTCACAGTCCCTGGGACGGCTCCACTAAATTTATTGATGGTCTTTCTGGTCCTCCTCAGTTAATCCTCCTTATACTCTCTTCCTGATCCACTTAAGGGTGTGCTATGAAAAAATTCTAATTACTTCTCATTTAAATCAAGCAGACGGACGAGATTCAGGGTCTCATTACCTCATAATTTTTCTCCTCATTGGTGAGTTATGTTCTTTAAACTTTGAACTTCCGTGCTAACCATTCTGGACCTTAAATGGGAGAGAGTATTCTGGTTTCTAAAGGGTACAGAATATTTTCAACAGGTACTGAAGAAGGGACTTTGAGATGCTTCCCCATCCCCTTAGATTGTGATCTGTAAAATGCTACCTACATCTATCATCTGTCTCTAGCTCGTCATGTCTGTAGGGACACACAAAGCCTAGAGGACAAGAAAATAACTTCAGTGATCCAATTCTGTTAAAAATTCCCAGCCTAGCTCTCCTCAAAGTCTGGCTACCATGCTACTCATCCCTCAAGAAAGGAAAAATCAATCAATTGGTTTTGATCTCCTAATTTTGTGTTCCTCAGTTAGGAATCTATTACAGGTGGGTAACTAATAACATCAGTGACTCTTTTCTATTTGGGTTTAGGTCAGGGTGGCACGTACCAGTTCCCTCCAATGTGTCATCTGAGTGATGGTAGGCAGTCAATGCAGGGCACTCATTTGTAAAAGAAATTCTTTTCATTGCCAGCCTGGGTTTCCCAGGAGCATTCTCCTGGAGAGAACAGCAGATTTTCATGGGGAACCTAGAGTTCCCTGTAGTTCAACTACAGGATTTGTTCTTATAGAGAATTATTCTCTAACTCTAATAAAGAGCTACAGTTCTGAAAACAGCCTGGTATTGGCATAAGAACAGACAGGAGGATCAATAGAACTGAGTAGAAGACCCGAATAAAAATTCACACATCTTTGAACACCTGATTTTTGACAGCGAAGCAAAAAATATCAAATGGAAAAAAGAAAGCATATTTAACAAGTGGTGCTGGCATAACTGGATATCAACAAGTAGAAGAATGAAAATAGACCCATGCAAAAAACTCAAGTCCTGATGAATCAAAGACCTCAACATAAAGTCAGCCACAATGAACCTTATAGAAGCGAAAGTGGGAAGTACACTTGAATACATTGACACAAGGAACCACTTCCTAAATATCACCACAGCAGCACAGACATTAAGAAAAACAATTAATAAATGGGACCTCCTGACACTGAAAGTCTTCTGTAAAGCAAAGGACATGGTCAACAATACAAAATGACAGCCTACAGAATGGGAAAATGTCTTCACTAACCCCACATCAGACAGTGGTCTAATCTTCAAAATATACAAAGAACTCAAGAAATTGGACATCAAAAGATCACATAATCCAATAAAAAAATGGAGTACAGACCTAAACAGAGAATTCTCAATAGAGGAATCTAAAATGACTGAAAGAGACTTAAGGAAATGTTCAACTGCCTTAGTCATCAGAAAAAGGAAAATCAAACCAACTCTGAGATTCCATCTTACACCTGTAAGAATAGCCAAGATCAAAAACACTGATGACAACTTATGCTGAAAAGGGAACAATTCTGCATTGCTGGTGGGAATGCAAGCTGGCACAACCCCTTTGGATGTCATTGTGGCGATTTTTCAGGAAACTAGGACACAACCTTCCTCAGGAACCAATAATACCACTTTTGGGTATATATCCAAAGATGCTCAATCATGCCACAAGGTCATGTGCTCAACTATGTTCATAGCAGGTTTGTCTGTTGTGGCAGAACCTGGATACAACCTAAATGCCCCTCAACCAAAGAAACGATAAGAAAAATGTGGTACATTTACACAGTGCAGTACTACACAGCAGAAAAAAATAATTACATCTTGAATTTTGCAGGAAAATGGATGGAGCTAGAAAACATTATTTTGAGTTAGGTAACCCAGACACAGAAAGACTATTATCACTTGTACTCACTTATAGGTGGCTTTTAAATATAAAGCAAAGACAACCAGCCTACAAACCACAATCCCAGAGAACTTAGATAACAATGAGGACACTAAGAGAGACTTACATAAATCTAATCTATATGTGAAGTAGAAAGTAGAAAAGACAAGATCTCCTGAGTAGATTGTTAGTATGGGGATCTTGGTGGAGGTCTGAAGGGGGAAGGAGAGAGGCAGTGAGGGGAGCAGAGAAAAATGAAGAGCTATTAAAAATCAATAAAAAATAAAAAAGAAATAATGCCTCTGCTTGCTTCCACCAGACAGAGTCCCTTGGACAAAATACTGCTACCAAAAAGCCATGCTTAACTCCGTTCTTTTGTGTCTAGTATTCCTTTCCAAGCTTTCCCAGACTTTCTGTAGATGTATTCAGCTCTATATTTGCACGTCAATCTTAGGGGAGGCTCTCATTTGTTCCTGGCTGCTCAGAGCTGAAATCATCACTCTGAAACTATATAGTTTAAGAATATCTCTAGCTTGATCTTATATCCTAAATTACCTCATCTCCATTAATCTGTATATCTCCACATGGCTGTGGCTTACTGGGTAAAGTTCCATCTAGCATCTATCTCTGGCAGGGCTACGTGGCTTCTCACCTACTCTGCCCCCGCCCCCTCTCTCTGTCTTTCTATCTGGCTTTACTCTTTTTTTTTAAATTTATTTATTTATTAAGGATTTCTGCCTCGTCCCCACAACCGCTTCCCATTTCCCTCCCCCTCCCCCGATCAAGTCCCCCTCCCTCATCTGCTCGAAGAGCAATCAGGGTTCCCTGACCTGTGGGAAGCCCAAGGACTGCCCACCTCTATCCAGGTCTCGTAAGGTGAGCATTCAAACTGCCTAGGCTCCCACAAAGCCAGTACGTGCAGTAGGATCAAAAACCCACTGCAATTGCTTTACTCTTTTAAGCCATTGACTGAAAGCAGCTTCTTAATGGCAATAAAACTTAGTCACAGCATACATCACATCCCACATCAGATCTCAGAATTATCTGTCCAGATTCCAAAGTGTTTTCAGTGTAGATAGTCTAGGCTACCATGGGCTGTTCTATCACTTCATTTTTTTTTTTAGACTGAGTCTTAGGTCAGTAGATACCTAACTTTGCCAGTTATGCACACCTTTTGATCAGATGAAACATCTTATACACTTATATAAAAAATGTTTTATCCTGCGTTCTCCGCAGTAACAGAACATATCCAGTGACTCTCTCTGTATGAACAAAGGAGATCCATTAGAATGACTTAGGGCTGCAGTCCTGCTAATCCTACAATGGCTACCTGTGAAGGGAAAGTACAAAAATCCAATTCTTACTTAGTCTAGGAGGTTAGACATGTTGGCTCGTCTTCAGTATATGCTGCAGTTCTGAAGAATTCTCTAATAGCAGTGAAGTAATAGACTTGCTTCAAAGTGATGGCAAGCAGGCAAAGAGTAATATCTTCATTCTTCCATGTCCTTTTATAGGCTTCCAGAAGGAAGAAGGTACTGCCCAATTAAAGATGTGGCTAGCAACCTCAAGACATGAATTAAAGATATGAATTAAAGGTACATGTCTTCAGGCCTGGAGATCCAGATTAAATGTTTGTGTCTTTCTAACATCTGTATTTGAAGTGATCTACCCACTTACACTTAATGAAAGCCTTTCTCACAGCTGTGCCCTCTATTTTAGGATTTTAGTTAATTCCAGGTGTGGTAAGGTGGGAAGCAAGAATATCCATCACGGGTGCATTTTGCTTATGGGGGTTAATCTTCCATAAGTAAAGGAATGGTGTCCATTCCTACACAGCTGTTATTACCGTTGCCATGTGGTTATTAGAAGTCCCTTATAATATGATCTGGGAAGAGGTGCTTTTTTTACCCTGCCAGGATCATCATTGTTCACAACATGGAGGTCAGTGTGGTAGATCATGTATGGCGGCTGAGACCAGAGCAGCCAGGATCCTCTGAAAGTGGCTGTCTTTTCTTGGCTTTAATTCCATCCGGACTCACAGTCCCCGGTATGCCTCCACTAATATAATTGGTTGCCTATTCCTTTCTACCTCAAATAATCCTGATTGAAAGCAGTCTTCCTGATCGACTTTAGAGTGTGCTATGAGACGATCTTAAATACTTCCCAATTCCTTCATGCTGCCTCTCAGGTTCAGCTTCTCAATACCCCATAACTTTCATCCTCACTGATGAGTTTTGTCCTCTTTAAACTTTGAACTTTCATGTTACTCTTCAGGGCTTTAGAAGGGAGAGAGTATTCTGGCTTCCAAAGGGTGCAGAATATATTCAGGAGTTACCTAAGAAGGGGTTTTTGAGGCAGTTTCCCTTGTAATGAAATCTGTAAATTTCTCCCCAGATCTATCATCTCTATCCAGACCAGCATGTCTGCAGGGACTCTTTAAGCCTAGAAGACATGACAATAACTTCAGTTATTTAATCAACTCAACAATTCCCCGGCTAGCTCTCCTGAAAGTCTCTCTCCATGGTCACTCCTCCCTCACAACAGGATAAATCAATTGACTGATTTTGATGTCTGAGTTGTTGGTTCCTCAGTTAGGAATCTATTACAGTTGGCTAACTAGTAGCATCAGTGACTCTTCTCTATGTAGGTTTAGAGTCAGGTGGCGGGTACCTCTTCACTCCAGTGTGTTTGGCAACGAAAGTTGACAATCAATGCAGGACCCCAAATTTGCAAAAACAAACTGTTTACATTTTAGCCCAGAGCTCCCATGAGCATGCTGCAACTTCTCATGGGGGACCTGAAACCCCCATGGAGTTGAAGTACAGGATCTGTTCATAGAGTCTCTCCTTTCAGGAATGGGGTAGGTGGTGCTTTTACTTCAGGTAGATGATTCTCAGGTGGATATTGCACAGTCAAATGATTCAGGTATGGATCAGGTGGATACACAATCTTAATCAGCAGTAGTGTCCTCATGCATGATAGAGCTACTGCTCATTACAGGAAAATCAATGCTGCCTGGAGATCATAAAGAGGATGGCAGAGGCCCACTGGATATTTGGATTTATTTAATAATTAGAACATTCCTTAGGTATCAAGAGTCAGTAAAGGTGGTGCTCATGTATAACCTGGGAGGATGAGGTAAGTGGGATGTAGGATCAGGGCAAGTCGGGTCATGCAGGAAGGTCTTACAACAAATACTATCCAAAAGGGTATATATATATATATATATATATATATATATATATATATGTGTGTGTGTGTGTGTGTGTGTGTGTGTGTGTGTGTGTGTGTGTATAGGAGAGAGACAGAGACAGAGAGACAGAGAGAGACCGAGACAGAGACAATGGGAATGCTCTCTCTCTGCTTCGGGCATCATGCAAAATTCTTGGGTGCAGATGTCTTCCTGAAGTTTTCTTCCAACTCTTCCTGTTGTGGTTCAACTCAGTATTCAGCCAAGGCCAGAGGTCTCCTGATTCCATCCCCTCAGTCTGTGAAGTGCTAGGGTCCATAGGGCGTACTACATATATTGATTCATTTAAAAATATTTTTATCTCTTCTTTCTGTCATAGCCAGTCATCTTATTATTGTCTCTCTTCTGATTTAAGAAGTCAAGTTTTAATCCCAAGTCTAAGAAGGCAAAGGTAGGCAGATATCTCTGTTTTTGAGTCAGCCTGGACTATAGAGTGAATTCAAAGACAGCCTAGGCTGTGTAAGAACACTTCATTTCAAAATCAAAAAGAGAGAACACCAATCAAGCTGAAAGTTGTTTTTCATTGTGTATGTGGTGGTTCATCCCTTCTGCTCAAGATACCCTTGAGATTTTCAGGAGGATTTCTTATATACAGAAATGTCAATGTGAACAATAATTCAATATTCCATCTAGGAATACATCAATTCTATTATGTGTTCTCTATATGTAATAAACATGATATCTTATCTGCCCTTTCTTGAATCCTGCCTATATTGGGAAAGTGAGGCATCAGAAATGCAATGAAACAACAACAAGAAAACCTTGGGCAAGATAGTTTAGGCACAGAACTCTATCTGCTATTCAAGCAAGAGTTAATGCTCAACTCTGTCAATTTATTCCAGAAATAGAAACAAAGGATCATTTCCTAATTTATTTTATGAGTGCTAAATTACACTGATCTCTAAATCACAGAGCAATTCCATTATAAACATTGATGCAGAAACTCTCATTAAATAATTGCTAACTGAATCACAGAATATTCAAAGATAATTCTTCACATTGAACTATCCTTTTGTCCCAGATATATAGGGATGGTCCAATATACAAAAGTGAAAAAATAAACTTGACCATATAAATCGCTAAATGACCAAACACAGAAAGACATGAACTACATAATAATATTATTAAAGGCAGAAATAACATATTTCAAAATTCAATAACAATGATGAGAAAATCCTAGGAGAGATTGGAACACAAATGGCATACATAAAAAAAATGGCAGTTTAAAACAATCCATAGTCAATATCAACTGAAATAGAGAGAAACTCTAACAATTCCCCTAAAACCATGATGAAGACAAGGGTTTTCACTCTCTCAGTATACAAATGGGAAAAAAATCTTTATTAGCATCACAGAGTACTAGAAGTAATTTAGGTGAACAATTCATTTTGGAAATTCTCATAGCTGATCAAAAATTGCAGCAAATTAGCTTGACAAAAATCTAGGGGTTGAAAACTCTGTTCAAGATGTATTGTTCGAGAGAAGAATCTATTTTCAGTGAGAAAATAACAGTAAAAAGCTAGCAGTCCTCCAATATACAAATGAGAGACAGACCAGTAAAGAAATCAGAGAAAAAATTTCAGAGTAGCCTCTAATAATATAAACAATCTTGGGAGTAACTAATAAAGCAAATGAAAATTTGTATGATAAAAATTTCATTTGTTTGAGGAAGAAATTGAAGAAGTCATCAGAAAATGGAAAGATCTCCCATGCTAATGGATAAGTAGGATTAACATCTAAAAATGGGCATTCTACAAGAACAATCTACAGATACAATGCACTTTGCTTCAATGTTCAATACAATTCTTTACATATCTCTTAAAGTCCATTCACATCTTCATATGGAAATACAAAAGACATTGAATAGCTAAAACATTCCTGAACACTATAAGAAATTTGTAGTGCTATGGGTAGTCCTTTTGTATATGTGTTTCTTTTTTTTTTTTTTTTTAATAATTTTTTTATTAAGAAAAGAAGAAAAAAAACATAAACAAAAAACAAGTTTCCACCTCCTCCCAGCCTCCCATCTCCCTCCCCCTCCTCCCACCCTTCTCCCCCTCCTCCCACCCTTCTACCCCTCCCCCCACTCCTCTCCCCCCTCCCTCTCCAGTCCACAGAGCAGTCCAGGTTCCCTGCCCTGTGGCAAGTCCTAGGTCCTCCCCCCTCCGTCCATATCTAGGAAGGTGAACATCCAAACTGGCTAGGCTTCCACAAAGCCAGCACATTAAGTAGGATCAAAACCCCGTGCCATTGTCCTTGGCGTCTCATCAGCCCTCATTGTTCGCCATGTTCAGAGAGTCTGGCTTTATCCCATGCTTTTTCAGTCACAGTCCAGCTGGCCTTGGTGAACTCCCAGTAGATCAGCTCCACTGTCTCAGTGGGTGGGTGCACGCCTCGTGGTCCCGACTTCTTTGCTCATGTTCTCCCTCCTTCTGCTCCTCATTGGGACCTTGGGAGCTCAGTCCAGTGCTCCAGTGTGGGTCTCTGTCTCTGTCTCCATCCATCACCAGATGAAGGTTCTATGATGATATGCAAGATATTCGTCAGTATTGCTCTCGGATAGGGTCATTTCAGGTTCCCAATCCTCAGCTACCCAAGGAACTAACTGGGAACCTCATGTTGGGCACTTGGGAGCCCCTCTAGGGTCAAATCTCTTGCTCACCCTAAAGTGGTTCCCTTAACTAAGAATTGTGGTTCCGTGCTCCCCTATCCACCTTTCCTTTATCCCAATTCTCCTGATTCCCCAAGTCCCCCCTCCTTCCCTTCTACCTTTTCTCTCCCCATCTCCCCTTACCCCCATCCCACCCCACCCCCAAAATCCTAATTTTCTCTCCGGCAATTGGGTCTACTTCCCTTAGCCAAGAGGATAACTATATGTTTTTTCCTTGGGTTCACCTTCTTACTTAGCTTCTTTAGGTTCACCTATTGTAGACTCCGTGGCCCTAATTTATGGCTAGAAACCAATTATGAGCGAGTACATCCCATGTTCATCTTTTTGGGTCTGGGACACCTCACTCAGGATAGTGTTTTCTATTTCCATCCATTTGCCTGCAAAATTCGAGAAGTCATTGTTTTTTACCGCAGCGTAGTATTCTAGCGTGTATATATTCCATACTTTCTTCATCCATTCTTCCATTGAAGGGCATCTAGGTTGTTTCCAGGTTCTGGCTATTACAAATAATACTGCTATGAACATAGTTGAACAAATGCTTTTGTCATATGATAGAGCATCTCTTGGGTATATTCCCAGGAGTGGTATTGCTGGGTCCAGGGGTAAGTTGATCCCGAATTTCCTGAGAAACCGAAACACTGACTTCCACAGTGGTTGCACAAGATGGCATTCCCACCAGCAATGGATGAGGGTACCCGTTCCTCCACAGCCTCTCCAGCAAAGGTTATCCTTGGTGTTTTTGACTTTAGCCATTCTGACAGGTGTAAGATGATATCTCAAAGTTGTTTTGATTTGCATTTCCCTGATTGCTAAGGAAGTTGAGCACGACTTTAAGTGTCTTTTGGCCATTTGAACTTCCTCTGCTGAGAATTCTCTGTTCAGTTCAGTGCCCCATTTTTTAATTGGGTTAATTAGCATTTTAAAGTCTAGTTTCTTGAGTTCTCTATATATTTTGGAGATCAGACCTTTGTCTGTTGTGGGGTTGGTGAAGATCTTCTCCCAATCAGTAGGTTGCCTTTGTGTCTTATTGACTATGTCCTTTGCTTTACAGAAGCTTCTCAGTTTAAGTAGGTCCCATTTATTCAATGTTGCCCTTAATGTCTGTGCTTCTGGGGTTATACATAGGAAGCGATCTCCTGTGCCCAGCTCCTGTAGGGTACTTCCCACTTTCTCTTCTATCAGGTTCAGTGTGTTCGGGCTGATATTGAGGTCTTTAATCCATTTGGACTTGAGTTTTGTGCACGGTGATAGATAAGGGTCTATTTTCATTCTTCTACAAGATGACATCCAGTTGTGCCAGCACCATTTGTTGAAGATGCTTTCTTTCTTCCATTTTATACTTTTAGCTCCTTTATCGAAAATCAGGTGTTCATAGGTTTGTGGGATAAAATTCGGGTCTTCTATACGATTCCATTGGTCGACTGCTCTGTTTTTATGCCAGTACCACACTGTTTTCATTACTGTAGCTCTGTAATAGAGTTTGAAGTCAGGGATGGTAATGCCTCCAGAAGATCCTTTATTGTATAGGATTGTTTTGGCTATCCTGGGTTTTTTGTTTTTCCATATAAAGTTGATTATTGTCCTCTCCAGATTTGTGAAGAATTTTGATGGGATCTTGATGGGGATTGCATTGAATCTATAAATAGCCTTTGGTAGAATTGCCATTTTTACTATGTTGATCCTCCCAATCCAAGAGCAAGGGAGGTCCATCCATTTTTTGGTATCCTCTTCAATTTCTTTCTTCAATGCCTTAAAGTTCTTGTCAAATAGATCTTTCACTTCCTTGGTTAGATGTACCCCAAGATATTTTATGCTGTTTTTGGCTATTGTGAATGGTGAAGCTTCTCTGATTTCCCTCTCTGCTTCCATATCCTTTGTGTATAAGAGGGCGACTGATTTTTTGGAGTTGATCTTGTATCCTGCCACATTACTAAAGCTGTTTATCAGCTGTAGGAGTTCTTTGGTGGAGTTTTTGGGGTCGCTTATGTACACTATCATATCATCTGCAAATAACGAAAGTTTAACTTCTTCCTTTCCAATTCGAATCCCCTTGATTCCATTATGTTGTCTTATTGCTATTGCTAGAACTTCAAGCACTATATTGAAGAGGTATGGGGAGAGTGGACAGCCTTGTCGTGTTCCTGAGTTAAGTGGGATGGCTTTGAGTTTCTCTCCGTTTAATTTGATGTTAGCTGTCGGCTTGCTGTATATAGCTTTTATTATATTTAGGTATGACCCTTGTATCCCTAATCTCTCCAAGACTTTTAACATAAATGGATGTTGAATTTTGTCAAATGCTTTTTCAGCATCTAATGAAATGATCATATGGTTTTTTTCTTTCAGTTTATTTATATGCTGGATTACATTGATAGATTTTCGTATGTTGAACCAGCCCTGCATCTCAGGAATGAAGCCTACTTGATCATAATGGATAATTTTTCGGATGTGTTCTTGGATTCAATTTGCCAGTATTTTGTTGAGGATTTTTGCGTCGATATTCATGAGTGAGATTGGCCTGTAGTTCTCTTTCCTGGTTGAGTCTTTGAGTGGTTTTGGTATCAGAGTAATTGTGGCTTCATAAAAGGAGTTTGGTAATGACCCTTCTGTTTCTATCTTGTGGAATACATTAAGGAGTATAGGTATTAGATCTTCTTGGAAGATCTGGTAGAATTCCGCATTGAAACCATCTGGTCCTGGGCTTTTTTTGGTAGGGAGGTTTTTGATAACCTCTTCTAATTCTTCGCGACTAACAGGTCTATTTAGATTGTTCACCAGGTCCTGATTTAACTTTGGTATATGATATTTATCTAAAAAAGTATCCATTTCCTTTACATTTTCCAATTTTGTGGCATATAGGCTTTTGTAGTAAGATCTAATGATTCTCTGAATTTCCTCTGTGTCTGTGGTTATGTCCCCCTTTTCATTTCTGATCTTATTAATTTGCAAATTCTCTCTCTGCCGTTTGATTAGCTTGGATAGTGGTTTGTCAATCTTGTTGATTTTCTCCAGGAACCAGCTTTTTGTTTCATTGATTTTTTGTATTGTTTTCTGTGTTTCTATTTTGTTGATTTCAGCCCTCATTTTGATTATTTCCAGTCTTCTACTCCTCCTAGGTGAGTCTGCTTCTTTTTTTTCTAGAGCTTTCAGGTGGGCTGTTAAGTCTCCAATGTGAGCTTTCTCTGTTTTCTTTAAGTGGGCACTTAGTGCTATGAACTTTCCTCTTAGGACTGCTTTCATAGTGTCCCATAAGTTTGAGTATGTTGTTTCTTTATTTTCATTGAATTCCAGGAAGACTTTAATTTCTTTCTTTATTTCTTCCTTAATCCAGCTATGGTTCAATAGTTGACTGTTCAGTTTCCATGACTTTGTATGCTTTCTGGGGGTAGCATTATTGTTGAATTCTAACTTTAATCCATGGTGATCTGATAAGACACAGGTGGTTACTAATATTTTTTTGTAACTGTGGATGTTTGCTTTGTTACCGACTATGTGGTCGATTTTCGAGAAGGTTCCATGAGCTGCAGAGAAGAAGGTATATTCTTTCCTATTTGGATGGAATGTTCTATAGATGTCTGTTAAGTCCATTTGATTCATTACCTCCACTAATTCTCTTATTTCTCTGTTAGGTTCCTGTCTGATTGACCTGTCCATTGGTGAGAGAGGAGTGTTGAAGTCTCCTACTATTAGTGTGTGCGGTTTGATGGCTGCCTTGAATTTTAGCAATGTTTCTTTTATGTACGTGGGTGCTTTTATATTAGGGGCATAGATGTTCAGGATTGAGACTTCATCCTGATGAACTGTTCCTGTTATGAGTATAAAATGCCCCTCTCCATCTCTTCTGATTGATTTAAGTTTAAAGTCAACTTTGTTAGAGATTAGTATGGCCACACCTGCCTGTTTCTTAGGACCATTTGCTTGATAGGCCTTTTCCCAGCCCTTTACTCTGAGTAGGTGCCTGTCTTTGTGGTTGAGGTGTGTTTCTTGTAAACAGCAGAATGTTGGATCCTGTTTTCTTATCCAATCTCTTAGCCTGTGCCTTTTTATAGGTGAGTTGAGTCCATTGACATTAAGTGATATTAATGACCAGTGGTTGTTAACTCCGGTCATTTTTTTTTTTTAGTCGTAGAGTTTGTGAGTTTCCCTTCTTTGTTTTGTGTTGGTGAAGGGTCTCTAGATGTCTGAGGTATTGTGGTCATTGTTGGACTCCTTGGTTAGTGATTTTCCTTCAATTACTTTCTGTAAGGCTGGATTTGTGGCTGCGTATTGTTTAAATTTGTTTTTATTCTGGAAAATTTTATTTTCTCCATTTATAGTGAATGAAAGCTTGGCTGGGTATAGTAATCTGGGCTTGCACCCATGGTCTCTCAGTTTCTGCAGTACATCTAACCAGGACCTTCTGGCTTTCATGGTTTCCATGGAGAAGTCAGGTGTAAGTCTGATAGGTTTACCTTTATAAGTAATTTGGCCTTTTTCCTTTGCAGCTCTTAATATTCTTTCCTTATTTTGTATGCTTTGTGTTTTGATAATTATATGGCGAGGGGATGTTTTTTTTTGATCCAACCTATTCGGTGTTCTGTATGCTTCTTGCACCTTCATAGGAAAATCTTTCCTTAGGTTGGGAAAGTTTTCTTCTATAATTTTATTAAATAGATTTTCTGGACCATTGAGCTGCCCTTCTTCTCCTTCTTCTACTCCTATTATTCTTAGGTTTGGTCTTTTTATTGTGTCCCATATTTCCTGAATGTTTTGTGATGAGAGTTTGTTGGACTTGCTGTTTTCTTTGATCAGTGTGTTTATTTTCTCTATGGTATCTTCAGAATCCGAGAGTCTTTCTTCTATCTCTTGTATTCTGCTGGTTATGCTTGTTTCTGTAGTCTCTATTCGTTTACCTAGATTTTCCATGTCCAGACGGCCCTCTGTTTGTGTTTTCTTCTTTGCCTCCATTTCAGTTTTCAGGTCTTGAACTGTTTCCATTATCTGTTTGATTGTTTTTCCTTGGTTTTCTAGGGTATCATTCACTGATTTATTCAATTCTTCAAACTTTCTGTTATATTTCTCATCCATTTCTATAAGGGCGTTTTTTACATGCTGTTTAAGGGTGTCAATCACTTTCATGAAGTCAATCTTTTCTCCTTCCTCTTGATTAAGGGGTTCTTGTCCTCCCGTTGTGAGGTCGCTTGTTTCTGGTAGCTTCATGTTGCTTTTCAGCTTGTTGGGCGAATTCTTGCCTTGACGTCGGCCCATCTCTTCTTCCAAATGCTCCCTATGGATCTTCTTTTACCGGATTAGGTCTCCTTGCCTACCAAACGCTGTCTCTCCCCAATGTTGGCTCTCCCAATGCTGGGACTCCCCAATGCTGGGTCTCCTGGCGCCTAAAGATCAGGCCTCCGTGCTGGTTGGGCAGCTCGCAGACAAAGCGCCTACCCCGCTTGGTGCAGGCAGGCCACAGAAACAAAGGAACTGCTGCCCCCCGGGAGCCCCGGCTACTCGGACTCAGCGCCCAGATAGGCTGGGCTGGGCGATGCCACGCGCCAAAAGAGGGCAGTGGGGGCGAAGTGGGGAGGGCTCTGGACGGAAGCTGGGTGGGCCAGGAAGAAAGAGGCAGCACCCGGGGAGTAGAGGCCCTGCAGAGAGCCCAAGCAGGACAGGGGGCCAAGAAACCCCCGAGCTCCCCGTCCCAGGCTGGCGCCGTGGGCCAGAAACTCACCCCAATGCTGGGTCTCCTGGCGCCGAAAGATCAGGCCTCCGTGCTGGTTGGGCAGCCCGCAGACAAAGCGCCTACCCCGCTTGGTGCAGGCAGGCCACAGAAACAAAGGAACTGCTGCCCGCCCGGGAGCCCCGGGTACTCGGACCCAGCGCCCAGATAGGCTGCGCTGGGCAATGCTACGCGCCAAAAGAGGGCAGTGGGGGCGAAGTGGGGAGGGGTCTGGACGGAAGCTGGGTGGGCCAGGAAGAAAGAGGCAGCAGAGAGCCCAAGCAGGACAGGGGGCCAAGAAACCCCCGAGCTCCCCGTCCCAGGCTGGCGCCGTGGGCCAGAAACTCACCCCAATGCTGGGTCTCCTGGCGCCGAAAGATCAGGCCTCCGTGCTGGTTGGGCAGCCCGCAGACAAAGCGCCTACCCCGCTTGGTGCAGGCAGGCCACAGAAACAAAGGAACTGCTGCCCGCCCGGGAGCCCCGGCTACTCGGACCCAGCGCCCAGATAGGCTGCGCTGGGCGATGCTACGCGCCAAAAGAGGGCAGTGGGGGCGAAGTGGGGAGGGGTCTGGACGGAAGCTGGGTGGGCCAGGAAGAAAGAGGCAGCAGAGAGCCCAAGCAGGACAGGGGGCCAAGAAACCCCCGAGCTCCCCGTCCCAGGCTGGCGCCGTGGGCCAGAAACTCACCCCAATGCTGGGTCTCCTGGCGCCGAAAGATCAGGCCTCCGTGCTGGTTGGGCAGCCCGCAGACAAAGCGCCTACCCCGCTTGGTGCAGGCAGGCCACAGAAACAAAGGAACTGCTGCCCGCCCGGGAGCCCCGGGTACTCGGACCCAGCGCCCAGATAGGCTGCGCTGGGCGATGCTACGCGCCAAAAGAGGGCAGTGGGGGCGAAGTGGGGAGGGGTCTGGACGGAAGCTGGGTGGGCCAGGAAGAAAGAGGCAGCAGAGAGCCCAAGCAGGACAGGGGGCCAAGAAACCCCCGAGCTCCCCGTCCCAGGCTGGCGCCGTGGGCCAGAAACTCACCCCAATGCTGGGTCTCCTGGCGCCGAAAGATCAGGCCTCCATGCTGGTTGGGCAGCCCGCAGACAAAGCGCCTACCCCGCTTGGTGCAGGCAGGCCACAGAAACCTATATGTGTTTCTTTTATTGGTTAACAAATAACGCTGCTTTCAGCCAATGTTTGAAGAGAGTAACACCAGACAGAAAATTCAAACAGAGATGTAGAGAGAGAGTAGGCAGAGTCAGAGAGAAGCCATGTAGCTGCTACATGAGGCAGATGCCTCTGCCAGAGCCCACCAAACTTTATCCGTAGGCCATGACCTCACGGTGATACAGATTAATGGAGATGGGTTAGTTTAGGATATAGAAGCTAGCTAGAAATACACTTAAGCTATAGGCCAAACAGTATTGCAAATCTATTTTTTTGGGTCCGAGCAGCTGGGAACATACAAGCAGCTTCCACCAACACTATAGATCTCACCATTTCTGATTTCAGTTTTTACTTTAATGAATTGGGAGTCCCTTCTATATGCCGCGAATACCACTGGTGAATAAAGAAACTGCCATGGCCTGATGATACGGGAGAACTTAGATAGGTGAGGAAAACTAAACTGAATGCTGGGAGAAAGAAGGCAGAGTCAGGGAGAAGCCATGTAACCCTGATCGAGACAGATGCTGGGAACTTTACCTGGTAAGCCACAGCCATGTGGCAATACACAGATTACTAGAAATGGGTTAAATTAAGATATAAGAGTTAGCCAATAAGAAGCTAGAGCTAATTGGCCAAGCTGTGATTTAATAAGTATAGTTTCTGTGTGGTTATTTTGGGGCTGAGCAGCTGGGAACAAACAAGCAGCCTCCTACAACACATGATCTCTTTCTTTATGGAAGATGAACCCCAGTGAGCCAACTCCAATTATAACGGTTTTATTGGTTCCCAACTAGATCACACCTGATTAACTAAAATTCTAAAATGGAAAGCACAACTGTGACAAATGTTTTACTTAAGTTGAAGTAGGTAGAGTCACTTCAACTATATACTTTGGAGAGAGAAAAGCATAAACATTTGATCCAGATTTTCAGGCCTAAAGTCATGCACCTTTAATCCAGATCTTGAGCCTGGTAGATACACTGAAAATAAGGGCCACACCTTCTGCTGGAAGCCTATTTAAGGACATGGAAGAAGGAAGCTGTTGATCTCTGCTGCTTACCCTCATCTTGCAGCCAAGTCCATTCCTTCACTGTTAATAGGGAATTCTCCTTTGGAATTTCTGTCTTTATTGAAGACCAGGCAACATGTCTAACCTCCTGGACTAAGTGCATACTGGATTGTTGGATGTCATCTTCACAGCTAGCCACTGTGGGATGTCATGCTCTCAGGACTGCAACACTAAATAATTCCAATAAATCCCCTTTATACGAACAAAGAGAGATTCACTGCATATGTTCTGTTACTATAGAGCACCCTAGAGCAATATTTTTAGATAAGAGTGTATAAAATGTTCCAAACTTTTAAAAATAATGTATAATTGCCAAAACTATTTACCTATTCTCAAAACTAGTTACCTAAGATTCAATCTAGAAAAAAAAAAATTGAGTGATTTAATACTCCCTAATAGTAGCCTTGGCTGTCATCTGTAAAACTAATATTGAAATCTGGAGTGAAAAATTCAAGAAATACAGTTGCTGCTACATAGAAGAGGTAACAGATAAGAAACATAAACTAAAAATCTATACCCTGTTTCTTATTGTGTTTCATGGGGTGAAGAGAAAAAAAATCCTAGTTCTTCATTTGGAATCCAGTTTAACCTTTAAACAGCCTCCAGGAGAAATGTCAGAGGGTTGGGAGCCCAGAGCTGTGACTACACACAAATATTATCCAGAATTTATACTACAGGTGGATCATTATCAACTTCCACTTTTTTTTTTCCTGGAGGAAATGTGGGACTTCATTAGAAGCCCGAATTTCTCAACAGGAGACAATGACAAATGGTGTCTAAGAGAACACTCAAACAGGGTCAAGGAGGAAAGCACAGATTACCTGTCAGCTTACCTAGTGTTGCTCAGCTGTTTAAAGACTCACATTTGGGTAAAGTTCCAGTTCTGGATTGCAAGCACCTAAGGAGAAGGAAACCCAAAGCGTGAGGAGCCCAAGAGTATTCAGTTTCCTGTCAGATTACAATCTGCGATTTAAAAGGTTCATTCCTCGAGATTTCATCTTCTCCCATGCATATCAGATTCTCCCTGAAGATGACTTCACCCTCCTCTGCAAGTTGAGCATGGTCAAGTTTCATTTAAGATCTCTAACCAGAAAATGAAGCAAATGTTCCAGGTTGCCAGGTCCATATTTGCAGCTGAGCTAGGGGAGTTGTGAGAGAATTCCTGCTTCACAGACTGCTGCTTGAAGGCAGCTGGACAGGAATTCTGGACTCTAAGGACATCTTAACAGCTTGTTCTTCAATTTCACAGCTATGTTTGAACAGGACATGAAGGAGAGCAAAAAGAACTTAATTGACATTCTTGTAGTCAATTTTTTTAAGTAGCAATTTTTCAAGGCCATGATGGGGTTCATTTACACTGGGAAAGAACCAGATCTCTGGCTGGGCAGTGGTGGCACATGCCTTTAATCCCAGCACTTGGGAGACAGAGGAAGGCAGATCTCTGGGAGTTCGAGGCCAGCCTGTCTACAAGAGCTCTTTCCAGGACAGGCACCAAAAGCTACAGAGAAACCCTGTCTCGAAAAACCAAAAACAAACAAACAAACAAAAAAAACCCTAAAAACCAGAACTCCACAGCGTGGCAGATGTTGTGTTGTCAGCTGCTGACAAGTATGGCCTGGAGCATTTGAAGGTCATGTGTGAGAGTGCCCTCTGCAGGGACCTCTCTGTGGAGAATGCTGCCCACACTGTCTTTCTGGTTGATCTCCACAGCTCTAATGCCAGTGAGGGAATGGTCTTGCTGCAAGGTGAGGACAAGCAGGCAATGAGCAACAGCTTCCTCCATGGTTTTTTATAGGCTCCCAGGAGGCAGAAGGCGTGGCCCAGCCAGAGGTGTGTCCTTCAGACTCTAGATATGGATTAAAGGTGTGTTCTTCAGGTCTTGAGATAAATGCTTACGTTTTTCTGCCTCCAAAGTGTGTTTGTGAAGTGCTGTGCCTACTTCAACTTAAGCAAAGACATTTCTCACAGTCGCGCCCTCTGTTTTAGGATTATAGTTAATTCCAGGTATAGTCAGGTCGGGACCCAAGAACAATAATCTCAAGAGAATTTGCTTGCTGAGGTCAATCTTCCATAAATAAGGGAATGGTGTTTATTCCTACACAGCTGGTATTGTGCTTCTCATGTTGTTATAAGAATTCGTCCCCTTCCCCCCCCCTCCCCCTTCAGGCACCTGCGGAGTTTTTCCTTTTCAGACCGAATCTTCTAGTCGTCCTGGCTATTTTCCCTGCTGCAGATGCCCCTGCCGCTGCCCACAGTCCCGTCCCCAACCCCGCCCAAGATGTCCGAGGATCTAGCAAAACAGTTGGCTAGCTACAAAGCCCAACTCCAGCAAGTAGAAGCTGCTCTGTCTGGAAACGGAGAAAATGAAGATCTGTTGAAATTGAAGAAGGACTTGCAAGAAGTTATAGAATTGACCAAAGACCTTCTGTCAACTCAGCCTTCGGAACCTCTTGCAAGTTCAGACAGTTTTGCTTCTGCTCAGCCTACTCATTCATGGAAAGTAGGGGACAAATGTATGGCAATCTGGAGTGAAGACGGACAGTGTTATGAAGCGGAGATCGAGGAGATAGATGAAGAAAATGGCACCGCTGCAATCACCTTTGCTGGTTATGGCAATGCTGACGTGACTCCGTTGTTGAACCTCAAACCCGTAGAAGAAGGAAGGAAGGCAAAAGAGGACAGTGGCAACAAACCTATGTCAAAAAAAGAAATGATTGCCCAGCAACGTGAATATAAAAAGAAAAAAGCTTTAAAAAAGCACAGAGAAAAAAAGAACTTGAGCAGGAAAGAGAGGACCAGAAGGTGAAATGGCAGCAGTTCAACAACAGGGCTTATTCTAAAAACAAAAAAGGCCAGGTAAAGAGGAGGATTTTTGCTTCTCCAGAAAGTGTAACGGGCAAAGTTGGAGTAGGAACTTGCGGAATTGCTGACAAGCCTATGACACAGTATCAAGACACATCTAAACACAATGTCAGGCATTTGATGCCTCAATAATGAGAAAAACTGTTGGATTTCATCTCTGCAGGGCTTTACAGTAATTTACCTTTTTATTCTTATATGTTTCTAAAGGTAAATTATTTGCTAGATGAGTAAGGAAGATACATTGTTGTCATTGTTTGGCTTTGGTAGAATGAAACTTGAAGACATTTGATAACTGCTCTCATTTAACTTTTCATTACTACTTACCACAGTTCCCTCAGAGTTTGTTGAATAAGGCAACTTTTCTAGGTAGATGCTGCTTAAATCAGCACTTAGATGACTCAGTGTACTTCAGGCCCCTACTTAACTAATGTTGAGTAGACATTTTGTAAGTCCTAATTTGGAGTTTTCGGGTGCTTTGCACTTGATGTATCCCAGCAGTTCATTGGAACATCATGGCAAAATGCCAGCCTGCTAAAGATATCTTCAGTTTGATGATAACCTGGCCATTGTCCAGACAAACCCGAGCATGGGTTAATTTACAAATGGCAGGGTTTAGTTTGAGGTTTTTCCTTGAATTCTTCCCTGGGCCTGTTAGGTCACTTCCACAATTGACTCACCTTGTAGTTTTTGGTCATTGAGTTTGAATTTTATATTAAAAAACAAACCATGTGTAGGATGTGCTCCCCTTCTCTCGTGTTTATTTGGTGTTTTGTATTGTTTTTTTCTTTGTTGATTTTTCACTTGTGGTAGTGCTTCCGTGTTGGGGGAATGTGTAATGTTTATATGGGAAAACAAAAAGCTGATGTATAGCTCTGTATACAATGTAGATACTATTTTTGTAAAAAAAAAAAACCCAAGGATAAATCAATGAACAAGAGTACTGAATGTTTCATGATTGAATTTTCCTGTATTTCTTGTGCATTAATCTGACCATAATTTCCCTGTATATTATGTTCATGTAGCTGAGTTTGTAATTTTTATTAACTAGATCAAGTTGCCAGCATTTGTTGGTATAAGTGAGCACCACAGTTACCCCAAGTTGAGTTTAAGCCAGAAACACAGATAGAAAAAGGGTCTTCCTGTTACTGGAAGAAGACAATTTTTAGGGTGTGTGTTAATTTCAGTTTTGTATGTTTAACTTTAATAAATAAAGTGTTTTTAAATCTCAAAAAAAAAAGAATTCCTCCCATACACACAATCTGGGAAGAGATGCTTTTCTTACCCTGTCAGTGTTCACAGCATGAAGGTCAGGGTGGAAGAATTCATCTAAGGAGGCAGGAGTAGAGCCAGACAGGATTCTCTGAAAGTGGCTGTTTTCCTTCCTGCTTTTTATTCCGTTCACACTCACAGTCCCTGGGACGGCTCCACTAAATTTATTGATGGTCTTTCTGGTCCTCTTCAGTTAATCCTCCTTATACTCTCTTCCTGATCCACTTAATGGTGTGCTATGAGAAAATTCTAATTACTTCTCATTTAAATCAAGCAGACGGACGAGATTCAGGGTCTCATTACCTCATAATTTTCCTCCTCAGTGGTGAGTTCTGTTCATTAAACTGTGAACTCCCATGCTTACCATGCTGGACCTTAAATGGGAGAGAGTATTCTGGTTTCTAAAGGGTACAGAATATTTTCAACAGGTACTGAAGAAGGGACTTAGACATGCTTCCCCGTTCCCTTAGATTGTGACCTGTAAAATGCTCCCCACCTCTATCATCTTCATGGAGCTCATCATGTCTGTAGGGACACACAAAGCCTAGAAGACAGGAAAATAACTTCAGTGATTCAATCCTCTCAACAATTCCCAGACTAGCTCTCCAGAACGTCTGACTCCAGTGCTACTCATCCCTCAAGACAGGATACATCAATCACTTGGTTTTGAATTTTGAGTTCCTCAGTTAGGAATCTAATACAGGTGGGTAACTGTGAGGAGGGTAATTTTAAAATGGGGAGGCTTGTGTTAAGGCTCTGCACAGTCTAAGGCATGAACTGTAGATAAGCCCCTTCTCTGTTTTGAGAACCTGGCCAGTTCTAGGAACGAGAAAGGAGAGAATTTTTGTTTTAATTAAGATAGAGACCTGTTGATGCACTGCACACCCTAACATCTGGCCAATGTCTGGGAGTGGACATGCATACAGGACCACGTGTTTTGACGATTGCTGATGACTGAGTAATGAGCCCTGTCCCCCTTGTTCATGAGGCTGAAAATCTGGCCTCAGAACGCCTCTAGCTGCTACTGTTTCAACCCAGGAGAGACAAGCAGTCAGATGAAGCCTGTGCCGTGATGTTTACTGGGATGCATATTTCTACATTGTTCCTGTGCTGTATACAGAACAACTAGTGGTAAATTCCCAGGTAGAGCCCCTTCTCCTGGGGGCTTCCCACTCTATCCTATGGTTTCAATTACGCTTCCTTGTAGAATAAATCTTGCTTTTTATTAACTAATTTCATGGCTTGTGGAAATTCTTTCTCATGGATTGAATCCAAAATGAAAGTCTGTGCACAGCAAAGTGGCTAAAATCATTTGCCCTTACAATAACTAATAGCATCAGTGACTCTCCTCTATGTGGGTTTAGGATCAGGTGGCAGGTATCACTTCCCTTCAATGTGTCATTTAAATGAAGGGAGGCAATCAATGCAGGACCCTCCTTTGTAAAAACAAATGCTTTCCCTTGCCATCCCAGGGCTCCCAGGATCCTGCTCCTGGAGAGCAGTGCAGCTTTTCATGGGGAAAACTGAGACCCCTTGGGCTCAAGTACAGGATCTGTTCATATACAGTCTCACTCTGGGAATTGGGCTGGTGGAGCTTTAATTTCAGGTAGATGGTTCTCTGGAGGGCTTGACATAGCCAAAGGGTTTAAGTCCCCAACAGGTTGAGGCATGAGTTTTAATCAACAGAGATTAATCAACTGGTCCACATACCAGAGAAAGCCTTGGTCATTACAGAAAAACTGACTGAAACAAGTAGAAAGACATACAAACAGACACAAGTGCAAACGCAAATGCAAAGAGGGTGAGAGACCGAGCACGAGACAGAGAAAGAGATAGAGAGATTGGGATACCGCTTGAACATAGATTTAAGCCAACAGAAAGTCTTTATTAGCCAGCTGCCAACTACATGGAATGTTCGAGATGCCAATACAGTAACTAGCCTTTCTCAGGATGAGTTTTAAGCACACACACAAAACAACACCATATTCTGGATTGACACACTTCAGTTAAAGAGAAGAGGTACCCAGAAATGGCGCTAGAGAAGCTAAAGTGTTAGTATATTTGGAGCAAGGATTGTACATTTAGAGATAGTCCCAAAAGTATGTGTTTGGTGGATTGAGTCGTGGTTTCGGTTATGGCATGTGTGTTGTTTTCTTACATAAATGCTTGATTTTGTTTCACCTTGAAAGGTAAGTTCACAAAGGATACAGTTTTGCTTATGTGTGGTATTCTGCTAATGTCTGGGTCCTTCTACACAGGTTTGCCTGTGCACCATGAGCCTATGGTGCTCTCAGAGGCCAGAAGAGTTACCAGTGTTGTCAGCTCCTCTGTGAATGCAGTGAATTGGTTTCCAGTCTTCTCGAAAGGCATCCAGCACTTTTTACTTCTGACCATTTCTCCATCCCATTAGATGGATAGTACTTTCTTAAAGATGAGAGAACAGCTATAAAAGACTAGTTCATTCTCCAAAGCTTTGGCAGTATCAAATATTTTAGCAGGAATTCAAGAGGTAATCATTATTTTGTTTCATACATTTTCTTGACAACTTGTCACTCTGCATGTCCGGCTTTGCTAGAAGATGCTCTATGGACCAAGTTAGCTTCAGACTCACAGAGTTGAGTCAGCATCTGCCTTCAGACTACTCTCATCAAAGCCATAGACTACGGCATAATTGCTGGTTCATGAATTTCTATTTAATTACCTTAAGCACACTCTTAATATTACAAATCAAGATGAAAGATTGTCTTTATCAAAATTTAAAAAAAAAACAGCCAGCCTTTATTATTAGTAGTAGTGGCACTATAGTATATCATTACCTTCATTGTTATTATTAATTTGTGATATGATCTTACTAGTTTGTTTTGGCCATCCTGGAATTCCTGATGTAGACCAGGTTGTTCCCCAAGTTCTACACTCTGGGGCTGCTGAGATTGGAGACCTGACCTCCACGCCTTCATACAACGAAGCATGAGTAATATCCACCTCAGAATCACATTGACAAGTGCTCTGTGTCATGTTGGACCCAGTTCTCTGTGGGGCAGCCTGAGGAGACTAAAGAAAGGAAGAAATGAGGGAAGGCCGAAGAAGGGTAAGACTGTGAAAATGTAGCTTAGTAGCAGGGAACTTGCCTAGCATGTTGGAAGTCCCTGTATCTATGTCCTATTGTAGAGATGAGGTGAGCAGGCCTGCTTTTCGTCTTGCCCGGCTCCCGCATGGCTAGCTTATACCGCGAAATAACAACACACAAATTGTATTCTTTTAAACACTGCCTGGCCCATTATATCTAGCCTCTTACTGGCTAACTCTCACGTCTTGCTTAACCAATTTCTATCAATGTATGTGGCACCACAAGGTGGTGGCTTATCGGGAAGATTCAGCATGTCTGACCTGATGGCTGTCTCCATGCGTCTGACCTCACTTCCTTCTTCCCAGCATTCTCTTCTGAATATGCAAACTAACTAATTTTCTGTCCTATCAAAGGGCCATGGCAGTTTCTTTATTCACCAATGAAAGTAATTCCTCCATCAGTCCTACAAGACACACAGATGCAGCTGCACACAGATGACTGCATGCATATGGGTGATACCACAGAGACAAGAATGCTGCCTGGAAATCAATCAGAGGATGTAGAATATATTTTATGGATCAAAAGTCAGGATTGGTGGTGCTTCTCACCTGGGAGGATGAGGTAAAAGGTATGTAGGTTCAAGGCTAGCCAGGTCGTGCAGCAAGGTCTTACAACGAAAACTAACCAAGAAGGCAAATACATATACGCACAGAAGACACGGAGACCGCCAGAAAAATCTTTCTCCATTTTGTGCAGATGTAAAGAAAAAAATAAAGCAAAATTCCACGGTGGAGATAAATGTCCCGGAGTCTCCCTGTTTTCTTCCATCTCTTCCTGCTGTGGTGCAAATTCAGGGTACAGGCCAGGCCAGAGGGCTCCTGATTATAACCCCTCAGGCTCTGAAGTGCTAAGGTCCATGAGGTGTACCAAATACATTCCATTCATTTAAAAATATTTTTCAGTATCTCTTCTTCCTGTCCTTGCCAACCATCTTATTATTGCCTCTCTATGATTTAAGAAGTGAAGTATTTAATCCCAGTACTCAGAGGACAGAGGTAGGCATATCTCTGTGTTTATAAGTCAGACTGGTCTATAGTATGAGTTCCAAGCCTGCGTAAAAACCCTCCCTTTCAGAAACAAAGAGTGTGAACCCAGATCAAGCTTCAAGTTGTTTTTTATTTTATGTCTGGTGTTTACCTATACAATTAAAGATATTCTTGAGGCTGGCTTAAGATGGTTGCTTATATACCAGAAGGTCATTGTAAACAATAGTTCAATGTTCCATCTAGGGATATGTCACAACAACTGTTTTCTCTATATGTAATAAATGTGCTATTCTAAATGGCCCTCCTCAACTTGGGCCTGTATTGGAAAACTTAAGCAGCAGAAATGCTGGAAGTTTGATTGGTGTGTCCATGCATACCAAATGACATCTTGTCCCCTAAACTAAAACAAACTCAATAACAGCCCAGATCAAAGGTCGCTCCCTTACATATTACCCCTTCCACAAAGGACAGATTCTCAGGCTGGAAACAGTGGTATCCTCCTGTAAATTATATTCAGGAGGCAGAGGCAATCTGCAGTGGCAGCCTGGAATACACAGGGATTTTAAGCGGGCCCTGAGAAACTATTTCATTTGAGTTTAGACTGATCTTCTTCAATTGCTTAGTCTCTAAAAGACAAACAAACAAAACTTAAGTGAAAGAAAAAACCAAAGCATCATATGAGCATAAGTTTTAAAAGAACAGTTGAGCAGAGACATTGTCATTAATGAGAATATGTATTTAATGAGTAAGACGTAGTTGTTAATATGAGGAAGTGGCCTGATCTTAATTGTATCACCCCTCCCCATTATCCTGATTAAAGGTGTGTGCCTTTATTCTTCACATTCCTCATTTGAATTGGATCTACCTACTACTGCGACTTAAGCAATGAGTTTTCACAGGTGTGTTCTCCATTTTGGGCTTCAATTAACTCCAGATATAGTCAAGTTGACAGCCAAGAATAGCCATCACAAGTGTGTTTTGTCTTTCCTGCCCTTGATTTCATTGAGACCCACAGTCTCAGGATGACTCCAGCAAACTTTAATGGTGGTCTTTCCCCTGCCCTTCAGATAATCCTACCTGGACACAGTCTTCTTGATCCATCTTAATGTGTGGTTGATGAATATCCTAAATCCTTTCCAAGTCTATCACTTTGATGGACCAGATTCACCTCTCAATAGCCCATATACTACATCCTCCACTGGTGGGTACTGTCCATTAATCCTTGCACGTGGCAGGCTTATTTTACTGGTCCTTCAGAGTGAGAGATTATTCTCATTTCCATGGGATGCAGAATACACTCCACAGAACCAGAGTGGGAGGGGTTGGGGATAGATTCCCCCTCTGTAGTGTGATGAGTGACGTTCTACCTACATGTCATCTTTCTCTAGTTAGTCCTGTTTTGGAGAGACACAGATATATGTACATTGATCCAATCAGCTCAGCCATTCCCAGTCTGGTGTTTCTGTAAATCTGAGTCCAAAACTACTTACCTGCCAAAATAGGATAATTCAATCATTTGGTTTTCATCCCTTGGTTTTTGTATTCCTTTGGTAGATTTTGTGCAGATGGCTAACTAGTAGCATGGCTGACTGTTTACCAGGTGTGTTCAGGGTCATGGTAGTAGGTACCCCCTACCTCTCATCTATCATTTGAAGGGTTTGTAGGTGATCCCTTCTACCGCCCTTGTTTCCATGAAAGGTATTCTAAACTGTGAGTCCTGTGCTCTGATGGGCATGCTCCTGGAGGCCTGTGTGACTTCTCACAGAGGAACTGAGAACCCCTGGGAAGCAGGCTTAGGCATTATGCATGTGGTTTCACATTAATGGAGAGGCACAAGGGGAGCTTTCTTTTTTTTCCCCATTGGTGGGCACATCACCTGGTGACCTGTCACAACCAAAAGTGATTCACACATGTCTTTAACCAGGAGGGGGATGTCCTCCTACCTGAGAAACCCACTGTTCATTAACAGAAAACAAAAGTGGTGATATCTCTCATTATCAGTGGTCTTGATTCCCCAGTGAGAAGTCACAGACTAATGAAGCAGGTTCCATCCTACAGCTGCAGCCAGAAACCCACCTTAACAAAGTGGGCAGTGGTTGCTTCACACTAAAGCCTTGGAAATAAGCATTCCAAGCAAGAGGACCTAGGAAGTAAGCTGGTGTATTCGATTTTATAGCTAACAAAATTGGCTTCAACTATAACCTAATCTGAAAAATTAAGTAAAGACACTACATACCATCAAAGCAAAAGGGATCAAAGAAAAAAATATAGGAAACAATAGATTTCTCATAATAAAAGGAAACCAAGATGAGACATGTATTTTAAATAGACAGTAAAACCCTAGAAAAATAGCATAATCACTAAAAGTCTTCCCACAACAAAAGCCCAGGACCAGACACTTTTGGCATATTGACCTACCTGCTATTCAAAGAAGAGTTAAAGTACATCCTCCTCCAATTATTTCAGAAAGTAACACCAAGGATCATTAACAAATTTATTTTATTAGTCCAAAATTATGATAGCTAAATCACAGACCAAAATATTATAAACACTGATGCTAAAATACTCATTATATAGTTACAATCGGAATGCCATAATATTCTATGATTTCTACTATGAGGAACTATGCTTTGTCTCGGATATGTAGTGATGGTTCAGTGTACAAAATTCAAAAATCTAATTGACCATATGTGGATGGTTGCCTTTACTCTCCTTCAGTAGAACTACACAACCCGTCTTGGCTCTTTACTTAGAGTTGTGAAATGTGTTTTCATTCCTGGTGCATCTACATTTTTTGTCATCTGCTTGGAGAAGGCTGTTGCAGTCAACCTTCGTCTTTAGTCTTTGGACAATGCGGCGCCAAGATACCCTAAAGGATTTTCTGCAAAACAACCATAATCTTTCTTGCCTTTAATGTGGAGACTCAATCCAAATTTCAGATGGTGATCTTGATCCATCAGCCCTCCTAACACTGTTATTTCCTTCTCAGCCTGTTGTATTAAGGACATCGGAAACTCAAAATGGCTTCGGAGAAGTCTGAGGTTCCATTGCAAGGAATATTTGTTGTGGCTCCAGACAGAGGCAAGGCCCTCACACCAACATTCACCCTGGAACCAAAACTTCCAGACCAGAATGACCTAAGATCATGGGAATGGGAAGCAAAGATTTTTCCCCAGGAGTTGCTAGGGGAGTAAGTGAGAGGAGCTATTCCCTTTTCTACCTCTTAATGCGTGGACCAATGGACAAGGGCTAAGGAGAAAGCTGCCTCCTGCAGAATCCTGACCCAGCACTAGAGGCTGATGTTAGTTGTTTAATCTTCCCTTGGATCTTCAATTGTCCAGTCCATCTTTCTGTCCAGACAGCCATTTCAGGAAGTTGGTGAACACAGGAATATCAATTGAACATATCATAATGAGATACAATAAGCATAGGCACAAGCTCTTGTATCAAGCCTGGGGGAGTCAACCAGAAAAAAGAAAAGGTTTCCAACATCAAAAAAACAGGTCAGAGACTCTCCACAGTCCCACTCTCTAGAAGTCCCACAAAAACCCCCAAACTAAACAACCACAGTGTGCATACAGAGGACATAGTGCTGACCCATGCATCTGTGTGTTTGCCTCTTCAGTCCCTGTGAACCCTTATTATCCCCATCTGATTCTGTGAAACTTTTACTGCCATCAGCTGCTGGAGAAAGGCTAACTGATGACAGCTGGGCTAGGCACCAGTCTCTGAGTACAGCAATTTCTTAGGTATCGTTTATTAACATTTGTGTGTGTGCGACTGTGAGGACCCTGCACAAACTTCCGCAGCTGAGCAGGACTGTGCGTCTTCTAACAGAAACACCACTGGAATCCACAAAGTGATTCTACAATTTTTATTGCTTTTCTATTGTATTATATTGGTGTAAAATTTTGTCTACGTATCTGAACAAGGGTCCTCAGCAAGAGGAACAATGACTTTTGCCAACTGAGTCACCTGTCCAGTCCCCACAAACTGAGTTTGGATGAAAAATGTTTTCATTCTCTACCCCTTCTCTCATAAGAAAACATTCACGTTTGTTTTCTCCTTTGCTCTGAGCTCTTGATCATATGTTCTACACACTCCTATCCACATAGGTTTCTCCAAAGTAACCCTGTTGGTATGTGCTGGTGGCTTTAGCTAAACTGAATCCCAGTTTCCAAATCACTGGACAAAAACCAAACCAGTACAGCAACAGAGGAGAGCTTGCATAGAGTCCATCAGAGTTCACCCTGGTTCCCCCTATCCTGCCATTCTGTAGCACCAAAAATAAAAACCTAGAGATAGATATTGGGGTTCAAACAGACAACCATAAAAGCAAAGCAGCCAAGCCACTAGAGACGTCTTTCCTGTCTTAAGGCTGGGTGACTGCAGAAGAAGCAGATTATTAAGCCTCACTCATCCCATTTTATATTACCTCTCATGCTGGGATTTCCTAGGCTAGGATGGAAGGTGTGAACCACCACCCCCTGGACTTGTTACTGCATTGATCTTGTTTAGATTAAGGTGCCTTTAAACCAACAGAGATCCATGTTACTCTGTCTAACAAATCCTGGGATTAAAGGTGTGTGTGTCATCATTGTCTGATCTCCAGTGGCTTTAGCTTTACTTCTGGTATTCAAAATACAAATAATACACCACTACAATGTTCAAGGCATTAATAAATGTATCAAAGCACAACTAAACCGTTATATCATCCCCCAGAGTTGCTGTAATTGCTCCATGTACCCCATAGTCTATCCAGGAGCCATCGGTATCAACACTGATCACTGCTTCTGGCATACACATGTAGGGTACCGGTGACAGGTTCCTGGGATTGCTTCAGACGTTTGAGAGGGGGCTCCAGTAGATTGCATTGAGCAGAAGCCAGAGAGCTGGATGCTTCAGCCACCAAGTCTGGGCGTGAATCCACCAATAACTTCCAGCTTGCGGTCTGAGAGACCTCGGAAGCATGAGCTGTAATAAAATTCAGCACCTGTGTTTTCAGCTGCCCTGTGTTGTGGAGGTCAGCCAGGACGAGAGTGTAGGCAGCATTCTTCACAGAGAGGTCCCTGCAGAGGGCACTCTCGCACATGACCTTCAAATGCTCCAGGCCATACTTGTCAGCAGCTCCCAGCACAGCATCTGCCATGCTGTGGAGGACTGGTTCCTTCCCAGTGTAAATGAAGTCCATCATTGCCTTGAAGACTTCAGGTTTCAGGTCATGAATCTCAATGCGATTCTTTCTGCTCTCCTCCCTGTCATGTTCAAACATGGCTCTGAAAACTGGAGAGCGAGCAGCTAAGATGGCCTTGTGAGCCCGGAATTCCTGACCAGCTACCACCAGGCAGCAGTCTGTGAAGCTTGAATTCTTCCACAGCTCTCCTAGATCATCTCCTAATGGGCCTTTGGGAACCTGGATTCTAGGCTCCTTGCTTTCGTCAGGGATACTGTAGGAGTACGGGACCCGGATCCCCATGCAAAGGAGGGTGAAGTGGTCTTCAGGAAGAAGATCATGAGAATGGTCCTGGAGGAAATCTCGAAGGATGAACATTTTGTAACCCTTTTGGGAGCCTGGCAGGAAATTAATGTCTTTTGGGCTAGTCACAGGTTCATATTTTTCTCCTTTGGCATTTATAATCCAAAACTTGAACCGAACGGTAAGAGGACTCTTTGGAGAGCTCAGCAACTCTAGGTGAACTGACAGGTAATCTGAGCTTTCTTCATCGACCCCCTTAGGGTGAACTCTCAAACACCATTTGTCATTGCCTCCTATTGAGAAAGTTGGGCTTCTAATACTGTCCCTCATTTCCTCCAGAATAAAACGGAAATTGTGGATGGTCCACCTGCAGGTGAAATTCTGGATGTTGAACTGTTTATAGCCCCAGTTCTTGTCTATGGTGTCCCATGACATTTCTCCTAGAGGTAGTTTGATGGTTCACCTGGATCTAAAATGAAAAAACTAGTATTTGTCTTCTTTTGCCCTGTAGGATACAATAATAGACATGATATACATTTTTAGCTTTTGTTTCTCTTCTGTTCCCTCTCCTAAGAGCCCGGAAACTCGAGTCTCTGAAATTATCCGGATTTCAATTCTACTTCTAGTGTGGGTATTCTAGGCTACAAGGGACTGTTCTAGCACTTCTTTTTTTTCTAGATTGAATCTTAAGTCAATGGAATTCTAATTTTGAGAATCATACACAATGTTTGATAATTTACAGCATTTTATATACTTATCCAAAATTTTGCACAGTCATACTCTAGTGTAACAAAACATACCCAAGGACTCTCTCTATATACACAAAATAATTCATTAGAATGACATAGGGCTGAAGTCCTGCTAATCTGAAAAAGGCTACCTGTGAAGGGAGAGTCCAAGAATCCAGTACTTACTCAGTACAGGAGGTTAGACGTACCGACTGGTCCTCAATCTATGCTGGAATTGGGATGAAGAATTCTCTAATGCCAGTGAAGGAATGGTCTTGCTGCAAGGTGAGGACAAGCAGGCAATGAGCAACTGCTTCCTTCACGTTTTTTATAGGCCCCCAGGAGGCAGAAGGCGTGGCCCAGCTAGAGGTGTGTCCTTCAGACTCTAGATATGGATTAAAGGTGTGTTCTTCTGGTCTTGAGATAAATGTTTATGTTTTTCTGCCTCCAAAATGTGTCTGTGAAGTGCTGTACCTACTTCAACTTAAACAAAAATATTTCTCTCAGTCGTGCCTTCTGTGTTAGGATTATAGTTAACTCCAGGTGCAGTCAAGTCAGGAGCCAAGAACAAGAATCCCAAGTGAATTTGCTTACTGGGGTCAATCTTTATAAATAAGGGAATTGTGTCCATTCCTACACAGCTGGTATTACTCTTCTCATTTTGTTATATGAATTCCTCACATACACACAATCTGGGAAGAGATGCTTTTCTTACCCTGTCAGTGTTCACAGCAAAGGTCAGGGTTGAAGAATTCATATCAGGAGGCAGGAAGTAGAGCCAGTCAGGATTCTCTGAAAGTGCCTGTCTTCCTTCCTGTTTTTTATTCCATTCAGACTCACAGTCCTTGGGATGGCTCCGCTAAATTTATTGGTGGTCTTTCTGGTCTTCTTCAGTTAATCCTCCTTATACTCTCTTCCTGATCCACTTAAGAGTGTGCTATGAGAAAATTCTAATTACTTCTCATTTCCATCAATCAGACTGCCGAGATTCAGGGTCTCATTACCTCATAATTTTCCCCTTCGATGGAGTGTTCTGTGCTTTAACTTTGAACTTCTGTGCTTACCATGCTGAACCTTAAATGGGAGAGAGTATTCTGGTTTCTAAAGGGTGCAGAATATTGTCAACAGTTACTGAAGAATGGACTTTGAGATGCTTCCCTGTCACCTTAGATTTTGATCTGTAGAATGCTCCCTAAATCTATTATCTGTCTCGAGCTCATCATGTCTGTAGGGACACACAAAGCCTAGAGGACAGGAAAATCACTTCAGTGATTCAATTCTGTTTACAATACCCAGCCTAGCTCTCCTGAAATCTGGCTCCCATGCTACTCATCCCTCAAGACAGGAGAAATCAATCAATTGGTTTTGATCTCCTAATTTTGTGCTCCTCAGTTAGGAATCTATTACAGGTGAGTAACTAATAACATTAGTGATTCTTTTCTATTTGGGTTTAGGTCAGGGTGGCAGGTACCACTTTCCTCCAATGTGTGATTTGAGTGATGGTAGGCAGTCAATGCAGGACCCTCTTTTGTAAGAGAAATTCTTTACATTGCCAGCCTGGGTTTCCCAGGAGCATGCTCCTGAAGAGAACAGCAGATTTTCATGGGGAACCTAGAGTTCGCTGTGGTTCAAGTACTGGATTTGTTCTTATAGAAAAATTGTTCTCAAACTCTAATACAGAGCTACAGTACTGAAAACAGCCTGGCATTGGCATAAGAACAGACAGGAGATTAATAGAACCAAGTAGAAGACCCATATATCAATTCACACATTTTGAACACCTGATTTTCGACAAAGAAGCAAAAAATATCAAATGGGAAAAAGAAAGCATATTTAACAAGTGGTACTGGCATAACTGGATATCAACAAGTAGAAGAATGAAAATAGACCCATATCTAGCACCATGCAAAAATCTCAAGTCCAAATGGATCCAAGACCTCAACAGAAAGCCAGCCACACAAAACCTTATAGAAGCGAAAGTGGGAGGTACACTTGAATACATTGACACAAGGAACCACTTCCTAAATATAACCACAGCAGCACAGACACTGAGAGAAACAATTAATAAATGGGACCTCCTCAAACTGAAAGACTTCTGGAAAGCAAAGGACATGGTCAACAAGACAAAATGACAGCCTACAGAATGGGAAAAGATTGTCACTAACCTCACATTAGACTGCAGTTTGATCTACACAATATACAAAGAACTCAAGAAATTGGACACCAAAAGATCTCATAATCCAATAAAAAAAATGGAGTACAGACCTAAACAGAGAATTCTCAACAGAGGAATCTAAAATGGCTGAAAGGCACTTAAGGAAATGTTCAACTGCCTTAGTCATCAGAAAAAGGCAAATCAAACCAACTCTGAGATTCCATCTTAGACCTGTAAGAATAGCCAAGATCAAAAACACTGATGACAACTTATGCCGAAAAGGGAACAATTCTGCGTTGCTGGTGGGAATGCAAGCTGGCACAACCCCTTTGGATGTCAGTGTGGTAATTTCTCAGGAAAGAAGGAAAAAAGCTTCCTCAAGACCCAATAATACCACTTTTGGGGATATATCTAAAGGATGCTCAATCGTGCCACAAGGTCATGTGCTTATCAATGATCATAGCAGGTTTGTTTGTCATGGCCAGAAACTGGATACAACCTAAATGCCCCTCAACCAAAGAAAGGATAAGAAAAATGTGGTACATTTACACAGTGCAGCACTTCACAGCAGAAAAAAATAATTACATCTTGAATTTGCAGGAAAATGGGTGGAGCTAGAAAACATTATTTTGAGTTAGGTAACCCAGACACAGAAAGACTATTATCACTTGTACTCACTTATAGGTGGCTTTTAAATGTAAAGCAAAGACAACCAGCCTACAAACCACAATCCCAGAGAACTTAGATAACAATGAGGACACTAAGAGAGACTTACATAAATCTAATCTATATGGAAAGTAGAAAGTAGAAAAGACAAGATCTCCTGAGTAGATTGGGAGTACGGGGATCTTGGTGGAGGTCTGAAGGGGGAAGGAGACAGGCAGTGAGTGGAGCAGAGAAAAATGTAGAGCTATTAAAAATCAATAAAAAAATAAAAAAGAAATAATGCCTCTGCTTGTTTCTACCAGACTGAGTCCCTTGGACAAAATACTGCTACCAAAAAGCCATGCTTAACTCCGTTCTTTTGTGTCTAGAATTCCTTTCCAAGCTTTCCCAGACTTTCTGTAGATGTAGTCAGTTCTATATTTGCACGTCAATCTTAGGGGAGGCTCTCATTTGTTCCTGGCTGCTCAGAGCTGAAATAATCACTCTGAAACTATATAGCTTAAGAATATTTCTAGCTCGGTCTTATATCCTAAATTACCTCATCCCCATTAATCTGTATATCTCCACATGGCTGTGGTTTACTGGCTAAAGTTCCATCTAGCATCTGTCTCTGGCAGGGCTATGTGGCTTCTCACCTACTCGGCCTTCTCTCTCTCTCTCTCTCTCTCTCTCTCTCTCTCTCTCTCTCTCTCTCTCTCTGTCTCTATGTCTCACTACCTGGCTTTACTCTGTTAAGCCATTGGCTGAAAGCAGCTTCTTTATTATCCAATGGCAATAAAACTTATTCACATCATACATCACCTCCCACATCAGATCTCAGAATTATCTGTCAAGATTCCAAAGTGTTTTCAGTGTAGATAGTCTAGGCTACCACGGGCTGTTCTATCACTTCATTTTTTTTTTTAAGATTGAGTCTTAGGTCAGTAGATACCTAACTTTGCCAGTTATGCACACCTTTTGATCATAGGAGACATTTTATACACTTATATCAAAAATGTTTTACCTGGGTTCTCTGCAGTAGAAGAATATATCCAGTGACTCTCTCTGTATGAACAAAGGAGATCCATTAGAATGATTTAGGGCTGCAGTCCTGCTAATCCTACAATGGCTACCTGTGAAGGGAAAGTACAAAAATCCAATTCTTACTTAGTCTAGGAGGTTAGACATGTCGGCTCATCTTCAGTATATGCTGCAGTTCTGAAGAATTTTCTAATAGCAGTAATCTATGGTTAATCTTCCATAAGTAAAGGAATGGTGTCCATTCCTACACAGCTGTTATTACTTTTGCCATGTGGTTATTAGAAGTCCCTTATAATAGACTTGCTTCAAAGTGATGGCAAGCAGGCAAAGAGTAATATCTTCATTCTTCCATGTCCTTTTATAGGCTTCCAGAAGGCAGAAGGTACTGCCCAATTAAAGATGTGGCTAGCAACCTCAAGACTCAAGATATGAATTAAAGGTACATGTCTTCAGGCTGGAGATCCGGATTAAATGTTTGTGTCTTTCTAACATCTGTATTTGAAGTGATCTACCCACTTACACTTAATGAAAGCTTTTCTCACAGTTGTGCCCTCTACTTTAGGATTTTCATTAATTCCAGGTGTGGTAAGGTGGGAAGCAAGAATATCCATCACATGTGCATTTTGTTTATGGGGGTTAATCTTCCATAAGTAAAGGAATGGTGTCCATTCCTACACAGCTGTTATTACTTTTGCCTTGTGGTTATTAGAAGTCCCTTATAATATGATCTGGGAAGAGGTGTTTTTTTTTCCCTGTCAAAAGCCTCAGTGTTCACAACTTCGAGATCAGTGTGGTAGATCATGTATGGCAGTGGGCCCAGAGGCAGCCAGGATCCTCTGAAAGTGGCTGTCTTCTCTTGGCTTTTATTCCATCCAGACTCACAGTTTCTGGTATGCCTCCACCAATTTTATTGGTTGCCTATTCCTTTCCAACTCAAATAATCCTGACTGAAAGCAGTCTTCCTGATCCACTTTAGGGTTGTCCTATGAAACAATCTTAAATACTTCCCAATTGCTTCACGTTGCCTGCCAAGGTTCAGCTTCTCAATACCTCATAACTTCCATCCTCACTGGTGAGTTCTGTCCTCTTTAAACTTTGAACTTTCATGTTACTCTTCAAGACTTTAGAAGTGAGAGAGTATTCTAGCTTCCAAAGTGTGCAGAACATATTTAGGAGTTACTTAAGAAGAGGTTTTTGAGGCAGTTTCCCTTGTAATGAAATCTGTAAATTTCTCCCCAGATCTACCATCTCTATCCAAACCAGCATGTTTGCAGGGACTCTTTAAGCCTAGAAGACATGACAATAACTTCAGTTATTTAATCAACTCAACAATTCCCAGGCTAGCTCTCCTGAAAGTCTCTCTCCATGGTCACTCCTCCCTCACAACAGGATAAATCAATTGACTGATTTTGATGTCTGAGTTGTTGGTTCCTCAGTTAGGAATCTATTACAGTTGGCTAACTAGTAGCATCAGTGACTCTTCTCTATGTAGGTTTAGAGTCAGGTGGCAGGTACCTGTGTGTTTGGTAATGAAAGTTGACAATCAATGCAGGACCCCAAATTTGCAGAAACAAACTGTTTACATTTTAGCCCAGAGCTCCCATGAGCATGCTGCAACTTCTCATGCGGGACCTAAAACTCCCATGGAGCTGAAGTACAGGAACTGTTCATATAGTTTCTTCTTCCGGGAATGGGATAGGTGGTGCTTTTACTTCAGGTAGATGATTCTCAGGTGGATATTGCACAGTCAAATGATTCAGGTCCGACTCAGGTGGATACACAAGACTTAATCAGCAGTAGTGTCCTCATGCATGATAAAGCTACTGCTCATTACAGGAAAATCAATGCTGCCTGGAGATCATAAAGAGGATGGCAGAGGCCCACTGGATATTTTGATTTATTTAATAATTAGAGCATTCCTTAGGTGTCAAGAGGCAGTAATGGTGGTGCTCATGTATAACCTGGGAGGATGAGGTGAGTGGGATGTAGGATCAGGGCAAGTCAGGTCATCCAAGAACGTCTTACAACAAACACTAATCAAAAAAGTTATATATATATATATATATATATATATATATATATATATATATATATTATGTTACCCTTTTGACTATATATATATATATTTTTATGTAGAGAGAGAGAGACAGAGAGGCAGAGAGAGAAAGAGAGAGACAGAGACACTGAGACAATGTGAATGATCTCTCTCTGCTTTGGGCATCATGCAAACTTCTAGGGTTCAGATGTCTCCCTGAAGTTTTCTTCCAACTCTTCCTGTTGTGGTTCAACTCAGTATTCAGCCGAGGCCAGAGGACTCCTGATTCCATTCCCTCAGTCTGTGACGTGCTAGGGTCCATAGGTCGTACTACAAATATTCCATTCATTTAAAAATATTTTTATCTCTTCTTTCTGTCATAGCTAGTCATCTTATTATTGTCTCTTTCCTGATTTAAGAAGTCAAGTTTTAATCCCAAGTCTAAGAAGGCATAGGTAGGCAGATATTTCTGTTTTTGAGTCAGCCTGGCCTATAGAGTGAATTCAAAGACAGCCTAGGCTGTGTAAGAACACTTCATTTCAAAATCAAAAAGAGAGAGCAACAATCAAGCTGAAAGTTGTTTTTTATTATGTCTGTGGTGCTTCATCCCTTCAGCTCAAGATACCCTCGAGACTTGTTCGGGATGATTGCTTATACACAGGAAGATAAATGTGAACAATAATTCAATATTCCATCTAGGACTATATCAAAACAATTATGTGTTCAATATATGTAATAAACATGATATCTTATCTGCCCTTACTTGAATCATGCCTATATTGGGAAACTGAGGAAGCAGAAATGCAATGAAACAACAACAAGAAAACCTTGGGCAAGATAGTTTTGGCACAGAACTCTATCTGCTATTCAAGCAAGAGTTAATGCCCAACTCTGTCAATTTATTCCAGAAATAGAAACAAAGGATCTTTTCCTAAATTATTTTATGAGTGCTAAGTTACACTGATACCGAAATCACAGAGTAATTCAATTATAAACATTGATGCAGAAACTCTCATTAAATAATTGCTAACTGAATCACAGAATATTCAAAGATAATTTATCACATTGAACTAGTCTTTTGTCTCAGATATATAGGGATGGTACAATATACAAAAATGTAAAAATAAACTTGACCATATAAATCGCTAAATGACCAAATCACAGAAAGACATAAAATACATAATCATATTACTAAATGCAGGAAGAACATTTTTCAAAATTCAGTACCAATGATGAGAAAATCCAAGGAGAAATTGGAACACAATTGGCATACATAAAAAAAATAATGACAGTTTAAAACAATCCACAGTCAATATCAACTGAAATAGAGAGAAACTCTAACAATTTTCCTAAAACCCTGATGAATACAAGGGTTTCACTCTCTCTTAATACAAACTGGAAAAAAAATCTTTATTAGTATCACAGAATACTAGAGGTAATTTAGGTAATTTA
Source organism: Microtus oregoni (assembly GCF_018167655.1). NCBI lineage: Eukaryota > Metazoa > Chordata > Mammalia > Rodentia > Cricetidae > Microtus > Microtus oregoni. The sequence continues at coordinate 939,420 of NW_024543830.1, read as the reverse complement.
GGATTAAAGGTGCATGACTTTAGGCCTGAAAATCTGGATCAAATATTTGTGTCTTTCTATCTCCAAAGTCCATATTGGAAGTGACTCTACCTACTTCAACTTAAGTAAAACATTTGTCACAGTTGTGCTTTCCATTTTAGAATTTTAGTTAATCAGGTGTGATCTAGTTGGGAACCAATAAAACCGTTATAATTGGAGTTGGCTCACTGGGGTTCATCTTCCATGAAGAAAGAAATCATGTGTTGTAGGAGGCTGCTTGTTTTTTCCCAGCTGCTCAGCCCCAAAATAACCACACAGAAACTATACTTATTAAATCACAGCTTGGCCCATTAGCTCTAGTTTCTTATTGGCTAACTCTTATATCTTAATTTAACCCATTTCTAGTAATCTGTGTATTGCCACATGGCTGTGGCTTACCTGGTAAAATTCCCAGCATCTTTCTCTATCAGTGCTACATGGCTTTTCCCTGATTCTACCTCCTTTCTCTCAGCATTCAGTTTAGTTTTCCTCACCTATCTAAATTCTGCCCTATCAACAGGCCATGGCAGTTTCTTTATTCACCAGTGGTATTCGCGGCATATAGAAGGGACTCCCAATTCATTAAAGTAAAAACTGAAATCAGAAATGGTGAGATCTATTGTGTTGGTGGAAGCTGCTTGTATGTTCCCAGCTGCTCGAACACAAAATAATCACACAGAAAAAATATATTATTTGCAATACTGTTTGGCCAATCGCCTAAGTGTATTTCTAGCTAGCTTCTATATCCTAAACTAACCAATCTCTATTAATCTGTGTATCACTGTGAGGTCATGGCCTACCGATGAAGTTTTGGTGGGTTCTGGCAGAGGCATCTGCATCATGTTGCAGCTACATGACTTCTCTCTGACTCTGCCTACTTTCTCTCTAGATCTCTGTTTGAATTTCCTGACTGGTGTTACTCTGTTCAAACATTGGCTGAAAGTGGTTTTATTTGTTAATCAATAAAAGCAACACATATACAGAAGGACTTCCAATAGCACTACAATTTTTTTTTTATTGAGAAAAGGAAAAAAAAGTATCTGCCTCCTCCCAGCCTCCCATTTCCCTCAACCTCCTCCCCCCCCCTTTTCCCCCTCCTCCCACTATTCTCCTCCTCCCCCTCCAATCCATAGAGCAGTCAGGGTTCCCTGCCCTGTGGAAAGTCCAAGGTCCGCCCCCCTCCGTCCATGTCTAGGAAGGTGAACAACCAAACTGGCTAGGCTCCCACAAAGCCAGAACATGAAGTATGGTCAAAACCCCGTGCCATTGTCCTTGGCTTCTCATCAGCCCTCATTGTTTGCCATGTTCAGAGAGTCCGGTTTTATCCCATGCTTTTTCAGTCACAGTCCAGCTGGCCTTGGTGAGCTCCCACTAGATCAGCCCCCTTGTCTCAGTGGGTGGGTGCGCCCCTCGTGGTCCCGACTTCCTTGCTCATCTGTTCCCTCCTTCTGCTCCTCACTTGGACCTTGGGAGCTCAGACCAGTGCTCCAGTGTGGGTCTCTGTCTCTATCTCCATCCATCACCAGATGAAGATTCTATGGTGATATGCAAGATATTCGTCAGTATTGCTATAGGATAGGGTCATTTCTGGTTGCCTATCCTCAGCTGCCCAAGGGACTAACTGGGGACATCACCATGGGCTCCTGGAAGCCACTCTAGGGTCAAGTCTCTTGCCAACCCTAAAGTGGCTCCCTTAACTTAGAATTGTGGTTCCGTGCTCCCCTGTCCAACCTTCCTTTATCCTAATCCTCATGTTTCCCCAAGTTCACCCCCTCCTTCCCTTCTAACTTTTCTCTCCCCGTCTCCTCTTACCCCCATCCCACCCCACCCCCGAGATCCCAATTTTCTCCCCGGAAATTTTGTCTACTCCCCATAGCCAAGACTATAACTATATGTTTTTCCTTGGGTTCACCTTCTTATTTAGTTTCTTTAGGTTCACCAATTGTAGTCTCCTTGACCCTTATTTATGACTAGAAACCAATTATGAGTGAGTACATCCCATGTTCATCTTGTTGGGTCTGGGATACCTCACTCAGGATAGTGTTTTCTATTTCCATCCTTTTGCATGCAAAATTCGAGAAGTCATTGTTTTTTACTGCAGCGTAGTACTCTAATGTGTATATAGTCCATACTTTCTTCATCCATTCTTCCATTGAAGGGCATCTAGGTTGTTTCCAGGTTCTGGCTATTACAAATAATACTGCTATGAACATAGTTGAACAAATGCTTTTGTCATATGAAAGGGCATCTCTTGGGTATATTCCCAAGAGTGGTATTGCTGGGTCCAGGGGTAGGTTGATCCCGAATGGGAATGCAATCTTGAGCAACCACTGTGGAAAGCATTACAATTTTTTATAGGGTTCAGGAATGTTTTAGCTATCCAATGTCTTTTGTATTTTCATATGAAGATGTGAATGGACTTTAAGAGTTATGTAAAGAATTGTGTTGAACATTGAAGCAAAGTGCATGAATCTGTAGATTGCTCTTGTAGAATGCCCATTTTTAGATGTTAATCCTACTTATCCATGAGCATGGGAGATCTTCCCATTTTCTGATGTCTTCTTCAATTTCTTCCTCAAACAAATGAAATTTTTCATAAAATCTTTTCATTTGCTTTATTAGTTACTCCCAAGATTGTTTAAATTATTAGAGGCTATTCTGAAATTTTTTTCTCTGATTTCTTTCCTAGTTTGTCTCTCACTTGTATATTTGAGGACTGCTAGCTTTTTACTGTTATTTTCTTACTGAAAATGGATTCTTCTCTCAAACAATACATCTTAAACAGAGTTTTTAGCCCCTAGATTTTTGTCAAGCTAACTTTCTGGAATTTTAGATCAGCTATCAGAATTTCCTTCTGCTGGAAGCCTATTTAAGGACATGGAAGAAGGAAGCTGTTGATCTCTGCTGCTTATACGCAACTTGCAGCAAGTCCATTCCTTCACTGGCATTAGAGAATTCTCCTTGCAATTTCTGTCTTTATTGAAGACCAGGCAACATGTCTAACCTCCTGGACTAAGTGTGTACTGGATTGTTGGATGTAATCCTCAGAGCTAGCCATTGTGGGATGTCATGTTGTCAGGACTGAAGCACTAAATAATTCCAATAAATCCCCTTTATTCAAACAAAGAGAGATTCGCTGCATATGTTCTGTTACTATAGAGAACCCTAGAGCAATATTTTTAGGTAAGAGTGTATAACATGTTCCAAACTTTTAAAAATAATGTATAATTGCCAAAACTAGTTACCTATTCTCAAAACTAGTTACCTGAGATTCAATCTAGAAAACAAATTGAATGATTTAATACTCCGTAATAGTAGCCTTGGCTGTCTTCTGTAAAACTAATATTGAAATCTGGAGTGAAAATTTCAAGAAATACAGTTGCTGCTACATAGAAGAGGAAACAGATAAGAAACATAACCTAAAAATCTATACCCTGTTTCTAATTGTGTTTCATGCGGTGAAGAGAAAACAAGTCCTAGTTCTTCATTTGGGATCCAGTTTAACCTTTAAACCGCCTCCAGGAGAAATGTCAGAGGGCAGGACAGCCCAGAGCTGGGACTACACACAAATACTGTCCAGAATTTATCCTACAGGTGGACCATTAGCAACTTCCATTTTTTTCCTGTAAGAATTGTGGGACAGCATTAGAAGCCCGACGTTCTCAACAGGAGACAATGACAAATGGTGTCTAAGAGTACACTACAACAGGGTCAAGGAGGAAAGCACAGATTACTTGTCAGTTAACCTAATGTTCCTCAGCTGTTCAAAGAGTCACATTTGAGTGAAATTCTAGTTCTGGATTGCAAGCACCTAAGGAGAATAAAACCCAAAGCATGAGGAGCCCAAGAGTATTCGATTCAACCTGTGATTCAAAAGGTTCATTCCTTGAGATTTCATCTTGTCCTATGCATATCAGATTCTCCCTGAAGATTAGTTCACCCTCCTCTGCCAGGTGAGCATGGTCAAGTTTCATTTAAGATCTCTAACCAGAAAATGAAGCAAATGTTCCAGGTTGCCAGGTCCATATTTGCAGCTAAGCTAGGGGAGTTGTGAGAGAATTCCTGCTTCACAGACTGCTGCTTGAAGGCAGCTGGACAAGAATTCTGGACTCTAAGGACATCTTAACAGCTTGTTATTCAATTTCACAGCTATATTTGAACAGGACTTGGACGAGAGCAAAAAGAACTTTATGGACATCCTTGACATGGAGTAGCAATTTTTCAAGTCAATAATGGGGTTCATTTACACTGGGAAGGAACCAGATCTCCACAGAGTGGTAGGTGCTGTGCTGGCAGCTGCTGACAAGTATGGCCTGGAGCATTTGAAGGTCATGTGTGAGAGTGCCCTCTGCAGGGACCTCTCTGTGGAGAATACTGCCCACACTCACTTTCTGGTTGATCTCCACAGCTCAGTGCAGTTGAAAACTCGGGCAATGGATTTCATTACACTTTGTGCTTCTGAGGTTTTTCATACCTCAAGATGGAAGACAGTGGTTGACTCCTATCCCCACTTGGTGTTTGAAATATGTGCCTCTCTGTTTCCTGCACATGGTCTTTGCCTGAAGCCACCCCTCAAATGCCTGAAGTGATCTTAGGACCCTGTGGGATGTGACCTACGTGTGTCTAACAGAAAAAGCAGTCAGTATTGTTACTAATATGCCTCTTTAGAGTCTGGGCTCTGAGATGCATTTACAATGAATTTGTGGAAACACAGCTGATAGGCCTGGCTTCAACACCTCTGTAAATGAGTGAATGACAGGTAGAGGAAAGAGCAGTACTGGACACTAGAATACTCTATGCAACTTCTACCCTGTTTTCAGACTGCTTTGATTCTTGTCCAATCAGAAGGACACTGTGATTCAGGGTTTTGCTGATTCCAAGCTCATCCCAGTAAGGTTTATTTACATAAAACTGTCTGCATTGGATGAGCCGACCATATTATCAAGGGCTCAGAACAAAGGAACGAATAAACATGAATGTTTATTTAGAAAAGAAGGGCAAGAAAAAGAAGACATTTTCCCTCCAATCTCAGCATGTGTGAGCTGGAAAGAAGATGACTCAGTTGACAAAAGCAATAGTTATTTCTTCAGGGGACCCTTGATCACTTCCCAGCACATATGGGTGGCTTTCAACCATCTTTCACTTGAACTACAGAAGATCTGTGTTCCTACTCCATGGGTACAGCCATCTCTGTAGACAAAACCTTACCCAAATAAAATATAAAATGAGTAAAATATTAAAATCAGTTTGTGGGTTCTAGTAGTGTTCCTGTTTGGTGAAGCCCATTTTATTCCCTCCAAGTCTGCTGATCTGGGGAGTTTTGGCCCAGTCCACACTGCCTGTTGGACCACAAGTCCTCAGTTCTCTTTCTTGGCACTGAGAGTGGCAGAGTGAATAATGGCCCATCATGCTCTTGTGAAAAGTGAGACATGGAGGCATAAGGGGAAAATGCAACTGCACCTGGCAGTGTGTTGATTGAATTGGATTTGAAAAATAACATTTATTGGTTCTGAAAAAGGAGAAGGGCATTTATTTTTTCAGAATTCAAATTTTTCTTCTTGACCAGCGTTTCTGTCATTAGATATTGAGAATATGATCCTTTATTCTCTTCTGATTTCTCTCACCTTCTATAGTGATATATTATTTGTATTTTAATAAAAAAAAGTTTGCCTGAAGATCAGAGGGCAAAGTAGCCATACTATTCCATTACACAGGCCAGGGACTGGTGGCACACACCTTTAATCCTAGGACTCGAGAGACAGAGCCAGACAGATCTCTGTGAGTTCAAAGTCATCCTGGGATACTTGAGATTGAATCTGTCTTAAAAAAGAAACAAAGCTCACACAAAGGTGATCCCAATCCCTGGGATCACACGCCTTTAATTCCAGCATTAGGGAGGTTGAGGCAGGAGTTATATGGCTGCGTGGAGAAAGGCATATAGAGGGTAAGAGAGGAAATCAGTGGACTCTGGAGACTTCAGCATTCATGGAGACAGGATCTCACCCATTTTCATTCTGAAATAGAAGTAAGATACAGTGGATGACTGCTTTTCTTTTCTTTTTTTATGGTTCATGTTTTTTCTGTTAAATTAATTGTAATTTAATTTCTTTTTTAATTTATTTATTTATTAAAGATTTCTGCCTCCTCCCCGCCACCACCTCCCATTTCCCTCCCCCTCCCCCATCAAGTCCCCCTCTCTCATCAGCCCGAAGAGCAGTCAGGGTTCCTTGACCTGTGGGAAGTCCAAGGACCACCCCCCTCCATCCAGGTCTAGTAAGGTGAGCATCCAAACTGCCTAGGCTCCCCCAAAGCCAGTACGTGCAGTAGGATAAAAAACCCATTGCCATTGTTCTTGAGTTCTCAGTAGTCCTCATTGTCCACTATGTTCAGCAAGTCCGGTTTTATCACATGCTTTGTCAGACCCAGGCCAGCTGGCCTTGGTGAGTTCCCAATAGAACATCCCCATTGTCTCCGTGTGTGGGTGCACACCTCGCAGTCCTGAGTTCCTTGCTCATGCTCTCTCTCCTTCTGCTCCTGATTTGGACCTTGAGATTTCAGTCCGGTGCTCCAATGTGGGTCTCTGTCTCTGTCTCTGTCTCCTTTCATCGCCTGATGAAGGTTAATATTCAGGAGGATGCTTATATGTTTGTCTTTGGGTTCACCTTCTTATTTAGCTTCTCTAGGATAGCGAGTTATAGGCTCAATATCCTTTATTTATAGCTAGAAACCAAATATGAGTGAGTACATCCCATATCCTCTTTTTGGGTCTGTCTTACATCACTCAGGATAGTGTTTTCTATTTCCATCCACTTGGACGCAAAATTCAAGAAGTCATTGTTTTTTACTGCTGAGTAGTACTCTAATATGTATATATTCCATACTTTCTTCATCCATTCTTCCACTGAAGGACATCTAGGTTGTTTTCAGGTTCTGGCTATTACAAACAATGCTGCTATGAACATAGTTGAGCATATACTTTTGTTGTATGATAGGGCCTCTCTTGGGTATATTCCCAAGAGTGGTATTGCTGGTTCCAGGGGTAGGTTGATCCCGAATTTCCTGAGAAACCGCCACAATGCTTTCCAGAATGGTTGCACAAGTTTCCATTCCCACCAGCAATGGATGAGGGAACCCCTTTCTCCACAACCTCTCCAGCAAAGGCTATCATTGGTGCTTTTGATTTTAGCCATTCTGACAGGTGTAAGATGGTATCTTAAAGTTGTCTTGATTTGCATTTCCCTGATCGCTAAGGAAGCTGAGCATGACCTTAAGTGTCTTTTGGCCATTTGAACTTCTTTTTTTTTTTCATTTAAACACTGCTTGGCCCATTCTCTTCTAGGCTAATTCTCACATATTAATTTAGCCCCTTTCTAATCATCTGTGTGTAGCACCCCAAGGTGTGCTTACCGGGAAGATTCTAGCATATGTCCATCCTGGGTTGGAGCTTCATCCCGGGAGCAGGGCATGGCGTCTCTCTCAGGCGTCTGCTCCCGAGAGGAGAGCTGTCGAGACTCTGAGCCCACTTTCTCTTCCTCCCAGTATCCTGTTCTGTTTACTCCACCCACCTATCTTCTAACCAATAAAATGGGCCAAGGCAGTTTCTTTATTAGCCAATGACCTTCCTCCATCATTTCCCCTTTTTCTGTTTAAACAAAAAAAAAAGGCTTTAACTTTAACATAGCAAAATTACATATAACAAAACAGTTATCAAGTAAAAGTTACAATAATCTTTATCATAACTAAGGAAAACTATAACTATAACTAACTATTCTTTTTTATTGCGAAAAGAAGAAAAAAAACATAAACAAAAAACAAGTTTCCACCTCCTCCCAGCCTCCCATTTCCCTTCCCCTCCTCCCACCCTTCTCCCCCTCCTCCCACCCTTCTCCCCCTCCTCCCATCCTTCTCCCCCTCCTCCCACACTTCTCCCCCTCCCCCCACTCCTCTCCCCCTCCCACTCCAGTCCCCAGAGCAGTCCGGGTTCCCTGCCCTGTGTTAAGTCCTAGGTCCTCTCCGTCCATATCTAGGAAGGTGAACAACCAAACTGGCTAGGCTCCCACAAAGCCAGCACATTAAGTAGGATCAAAACCCCCTGCCATTGTCCTTGGTGTCTCATCAGCCCTCATTGTTCGCCATGTTCAGAGAGTCCGGTTTTGTCCCATGCTTTTTCGGTCACAGTCCAGCTGGCCTTGGTGAGCTCCCCGTAGATCAGCTCCACTGTCTCAGTGGGTGGATGCACGCCTCGTGGTCCCGAATTCTTTGCTCATGTTCTCCCTCCTTCTGCTCCTCCTTGGGACCTTGGGAGCTCAGTCCAGTGCTCCTGTGTGGGTCACTGTCTCGATCTCTATCCATCACCAGATGAAGATTCTATGATGATATGCAAGAGAGAAGTCGACCAATGGAATCGTATAGAAGACCCGGATTTTATCCCACAAACCTATGAACACCTCATTTTCGATAAAGGAGCTAAAAGTATGCAATGGAAGAAAGAAAGCATCTTCAACAAATGGTGCTGGCACAACTGGATGTCAACCTGTAGAAGAATGAAAATAGACCCATATCTCTCACCGTGCACAAAACTCAAGTCCAAATGGATTAAAGACCTCAATATCAGTCCGAACACACTGAACCTGATAGAAGAGAAAGTGGGAAATACCCTACAACAGATGGGCACAGGAGATCGCTTCCTATGTATAACCCCAGAAGCACAGACATTAAGGGCAACATTGAATAAATGGGACCTACTTAAACTGAGAAGCTTCCTTAAAGCAAAGGACACTGTCACTAAGACACAAAGGCAACCTACTGACTGGGAGAAGATCTTCACCAACCCCACAACAGACAAAGGTCTGATCTCCAAAATATATAGAGAACTCAAGAAACTAGACTTTAAAATGCTAATCAACCCAATTAAAAAATGGGGCACTGAACTGAACAGAGAATTCTCAACAGAAGAAGTTCAAATGGCCAAAAGACACTTAAGGTTGTGCTCAACTTCCTTAGCAATCAGGGAAATGCAAATCAAAACAACTTTGAGATATCATCTTACACCTGTCAGAATGGCTAAACTCAAAAACACCAAGGATAACCTTTGCTGGAGAGGCTGTGGAAGAACGGGTACCCTCATCCATTGCTGGTGGGAATGCAATCTTGTGCAACCACTGTGGAAGTCAGTGTTTCGGTTTCTCAGGAAATTCGGGATCAACTTATCCCTGGACCCAGCAATACCACTCTTGGGAATATACCCAAGAGATGCTCTATCAAATGACAAAAGCATTTGTTCAACTATGTTCATAGCAGTATTATTTGTAATAGCCAGAACCTGGAAACAACCTAGATGCCCTTCAATGGAAGAATGGATGAAGAAAGTATGGAATATATACACGCTAGAGTACTACGCTGCGGTAAAAAACAATGACTTCTCGAATTTTGCATGCAAATGGATGGAAATAGAAAACACTATCCTGAGTGAGGTGTCCCAGACCCAAAAAGATGAATATGGGATGTACTCACTCATAATTGGTTTCTAGCCATAAATAAGGACCTCGGAGTCTACAATAGGTGAACCTAAGGAAGCTAAGGAAGAAGGTGAACCGAAGGAAAAACATATAGTTGTCCTATTCGCTAAGGGAAGTAGACCAAATTTCCGGGGAGAAAATGGGATCGTGGGGGGGGGGGGGTGGGATGTGGGTAAGGGGAGATGGGGAGAGAAAAGGTAGAAGGGAAGGAGGGGGGACCTGGGAAACGGGAGAATTGGGATAAAGGAAAGGTGGATAGGGGAGCACGGAACCACAATTATTAGTTAAGGGAGCCACTTTAGGGTGGGCAAGCAACTTGACCCTAGAGGGGCTCCCTAGTGCCCAAGATGAGGTTCCCAGTTAGTTCCTTGGGCAGCTGAGGATTGGGAACCTGAAATGACCCTATCCTAGAGCAATACTGACGAATATCTTCCATTTTAACTTCTTCTGTTGAGAATTTTCTGTTCAGATCAGTGCCCCATTTTATAATTGGGTTGATTAGCCTTTTATGGTCTAGTTTCTTAAGTTCTTTATATATTTTGAAGATCAGACCTTTGTCAGTTGCAGGGTTGGTGAAGATCTTCTCCCAGTCAGTGGGTTGCCTTTTTGTCCTAGTGGCAGTGTCCTTTGCTTTACAGAAGCTTCTCAGTTACAGTAGGTCAGATTTATTCAATGAAGCCCTTAATGTCTGTGCTGCTGTGGTTATATGTAGGAAGGGGTCTCCTGTGCCCATGTGTTGTAGAGTACTGCCCACTTTCTCTTCTATCAGGTCCAGTGTGTTCAGACTGATATTGAGGTCTTTAATCCATTTGGACTTGAGTTTTGTACATGGTGATAGATATGGATCTATTTTCATTCTTCTACAGGTTAACATCCAGTTCTGCCAGCACCATTTGTTAAAGATGATTTCTTTCTTCCATTGGATACTTTTAACTACTTTATAAAAATCAGGTGTTCATAGGTTTGTGGGTTAAAATCTGGGTCTTCCATTCGATTCCATTGGTCGACTTCTCTGTTTGTATACCAATGCCAAGCTGTTTGCAATACTGTAGTTCTATAATAGAGTTTGAAGTCAGGGATGGTAATGCCTCCAGAAGTTCCTTTATTGTATATGATTGTTTTGGCTATCCTGGGTTTTTTGTTTTTCCATATAAAGTTGATTATTGTCCTCTCAAGGTCTGTGAAGAATTTTGATGGGATTTTGATGGGGATTGCATTGAATCTATAGATTGTTTTTGGTAGAATTGCCATTTTTACTATGTTGATCCTCCCAATCCAAGAGCAAGGGAGATCCTTTCATTTTCTGGTATCCTCTTCTATTTCTTTCTTCGAAGACTTAAAGTTATTGTCAAATAGATCTTTTACTTCCTTGGTCAGAGTTACCCCAAGACATTTTATGCTATTTGTTGCTATCGTGAAAGGTGATGCTTCTCTAATTTCCCTCTCTGCTTCCTTATCCGTAGTGTAAAGGAGGGACAACTTATTTTGTGGAGTTGATCTTGTATCCTGCCACGCTACTAAAGGTGTTTATCAGCTGTAGGAGTTCTTTGGTAGAGTTTTTGGGGTCACTTATGTATACTATCATATCATCTGCAAATAACAAAAGTTTAACTTCTTCCTTTCCAATACGAATCCCCTTGATACCCTTATGTTATCTTATTGCTATTGCTAGAACTTCAAGCACTATATTGAAGAGGTATGGAGAGAGTAAACAGCATTGTCGTTCTCCTGATTTTAGTGGGATGGCTTTGAGTTTCTCTCCATTTAATTTAATGTTAGCTGTCAATTTGCTGTAAATAGATTTTATTATATTTAGGTGTGATGGTTATATCCCTAATATCCCCAAGACCTTTAGCATAAAGGGATGTTGAATTTTGTCAAATGCTTTTTCAGCGTCTAATGAAATGATCATATTTTTTTCAGTTTATTTATATGATGGGTTACATTGATAGAATTGCGTATGTTGAACCAGCCCTGCATATCTGGGATGAAGCCTACTTGATCATAATGGATATTTTTTCTAATGTGTTCCTGAATTCGCTTTGCCAGTATTTTATTGAGAATTTTTGCGTCAATGTTCATGAGTGAGATTGGCGTGTAATTCTCTTTCTTGGTTGAGTCTTTGTGTGGTTTTGGTATCAGGGTAACTGTAGCTTCATAAAAGGAATTTGGTAATGACTGTTTCTATATTGTGAATTACGTTAAGGAGTATAGGTATTAGCTCTTCCTGGAAGTTTCTGTAGAATTCTGCATTGATTCAATCTGGTCCTGGGCTTTTTTTTTTTTTTTTTTGGAAGGGAGGTTTTTGATAACAGCTTCTAATTCTTTGCGACCAAAAGGTCTATTTAGATTGTTCACCTGGTCTTGATTTTACTTTGGTCTATGGTACTTATCTAAAAAAATGTCCATTTCTTTTGCATTTTCCGGTTTTGTGGCATACAGGCTTTTGTAGTAAGATCTAATGATTCTCTCAATTTCCTCTGTGTCGGTGGTTATGCCCCCCTTTTCATTTCTGATCTTATTAATTTGTGTGTTCTCTCTATGTAGTTTGATTAGTTTGGATAGGGGTTTGACGATCTTGTTGATTTTCTCCAAGAACCAACTTTTTGTTTCATTGATTCTTTGGATTGTTTCCTGTGTTTCTATTTTGTTGATTTCAACCTTCAGTTTGATTATTTCCAGTCTTCTACTCCTTCTGGGTGAGTCTGCTTCTTTTTTTTTTCTAGAGCTTTCAGGTGTGCTGTTAATTCTCCAATGTGTGCTTTCTCCATTTTCTTTAAGTGGGCACTTAGTGCTATGAACTTTCCTCTTAGCACTGCTTTCATCATGTCCCATAGGTTTGAGTATGTTGTCTCTTTATTTTCATTAAATTCAGGGAAGACTATAATTTCTTTCTTAAAATTTTCCTTGACCCAGGTGTGCTGCAGTAGTTGACTATTCAGTTTCTATGCGTTTGTCGGCTCTCTGGGGGTAGCATTGTTGTTGCCTTCTAACTTAAATCCATGGTGATCTGATAAGACACAGGTGGTCACTAATATTTTTTTGTATCTTTGGATGTTTCCTTTGTTACCGAGTATGTGGTCAATTTTCGAGAAGGTTCCCTGAGCAGCAGAGAAGAAGGTATATTCTTTCCTCTTTGGGTGGAATGTTCTATAGTTGTCTGTTAAGTCCATTTGCTTCATTACCTCCATTAATTATCTTATTTCTCTGTTAGGTTTCTGTCTGATAGACCTGTCCATTGGTGAGAGAGGTGTGTTGAAGTCTCCTAATATTAGTGTGCGTGGTTTGATGTCTGCCTTGAGTTCTAGTAATGTTTCTTTAACATAAGTGGGTGCTTTTATAGTAGGGGCATAGATATTCAGGATTGAGTCTTCATCTTGATGAATTGTTCCTCTTATGAGTATAAAATGTCAATCTCGATCTCTTCTGATTGATTTTAGTTTGAAGTCAGATTTGTTAGAAATTAGAACACACTGAACCTGATAGAAGAAAAAGTAGGAAGTACCCTAAAACATATGGGCACAGACGATCGCTTCCTAGGTATAACCCCAGCAGCACAGACATTAAGGGCAACATTGAATAAATGAGACCTACTGAAACTGAGAAGCTTCTGTAAAGCAAAGGACACTGTCACTAAGACAAAATGGCAACCCACTGACTGGGAGAAGATCTTCACCAACCCCACAACAGATAAAGGTCTGATCTCCAAAATATATAAAGAACTCAAGAAACTAGACTTTAAAATGCTAATTAACCCAATTAAAAAATGGGGCACTGATCTGAACAGAGAATTCTCAACAGAAGAAGTTCAAATGGCCAAAAGACACTTACAGTCATGCTCAACCTCCTTAGCAATCAGGGAAATGCAAATCAAAACAAATTTGAGGTATCATCTTACACCTGTCAGAATGGCTAAAATAAAAAACACCAATGATAGCCTTTGCTGGAGAGGTTGTGGAGAAAGGGGTACCCTCATGCATTGCTGGTGGGAATGCAAACTTGTGCAACCACTTTGGAAAGCAGTGTTTCGGTTTCTCAGGAAATTCGGGATCAATCTACCCCTGGACCCAGCAATGTCACTCTTGGGAATATACCCAAGAGATGCCCGATCATATCACAAGGGCATTTGTTCAACTATGTTCATCGCAGCATTATTTGTAATAACCAGAACCTGGAAACAACCTAGATGTCCTTCAATGGAAGAATGGATGAAGAAAGTTTGGAATATATACACATTAGAGTACTACTCAGCGGTAAAAAACAATGACTTCTCAAATTTTGCATGCAAATGGATGGAAATAGAAAATACTATCTTGAGTGAGGTAACCCAGACCCAAAAAGATGAACATGGGATGTACTCACTCATAATTGGGTTCTAGCCATAAATAAAGGTCAGTGAGTCCATAATTTGATATCCTAAAGAAGCTAAATAAGAAGGTGAACCCAAAGAAAAACATATAGCTATCCTCCTGGTTATGGGAAGTAGACAAGATTGCCGGGCAAAAAAAATTGGGATCTTGGGGGTGGGGGTGGGAGGGGGTAAGGGGAGATGGGGAGAGAAAAGTGAGAAGGGGAGGATGGGGGGAACTTGGGGAAACGGGATGATTGGGATAAAGGAAGTTTGGATAGGGGAGCAGGGAAGCACATATCTTAATTGAGGGAGCCATCTTAGGGTTGGCAAGAGACTTGGACCTAGAGGGGCTCCCAGGTGCCCAAGGCGAGGTCCCCAGTTAGTTCCTGGGGCATCAGAGGATAGGGAACCTGAAATGACCCTATCCTATAGCCATACTGATGAATATCTTGCATATCACCATAGAACCTTCATCTGGCGATGGATGGAGATAGAGACAGAGACCCACATTGGAGCACCAGACTGAGCTCCCAATGTCCCAGTGAGGAGCAGAAGGAGGGAGAACATGAGCAAAGAATTCAGGACCACAAGGGGTGCACCCACCTACGGAGACAGTGGGGCTGATCTATTGGGAACCCACCAAGGCCAGCTGGACTGTGACTGAAAAAGCATGGGATAAAACTGGACTCTCTGAATATGGCAGACAATGAGGGCTGCTGAGAAGCCAAGGACAATGGCACTGGGTTTTGATCCTACTGCATGCACTGGCTTTGTGGGAGCCTAGCCAGTTTGGATGTTCACCTTCCTAGACCAGAATGGATGGGGGAGGACTTTGGACTTTCCACAGGGCAGGGAACCCGGACTGCTCTTCAGACTAGAGAGGGAGGGGTAGAGGAGTTGGGGGAGGGGCAGAGGAGTAAGAGGAGGGGGAGGGAAATGGTAGGCTGGGAGGAGGCGGAAATTTTTTTTCTTTTCAATAAAAAAAAAAGAAAAAGAAATTAGTATGGCCACACCTGCTTGTTTTAGGTCCATTTGCTTGAAAAACCTATTCCCAACCCTTTACTCTGAGGAGATGTCTATCTTTGTGGTTGAGGTGTGTTTCTTGTAAACAGCAGAATGTTGGATCCTGTTTTCATATCCAATCTCTTAGCCTGTGCCTTTTTATAGGTGAATTGAGTCCATTGATATTAAGTGATATTAATGACCAGTGGTTGTTGACTCTGGTTATTGTTAGTGTTTTTGGTAGTAGAGTTTGTGTGTTTCCCTTCTTTGACTTGTGTGGGTGAAGGGTTGCTAGATGTCTGAGTTATTGTGGGCAGTGTTGGCAATGTTGGATTCCTTGAGTTGTGATTTTCCTTCTATTACTTTCTGTAAGGCTGGATTTGTGGCTACATATTGTTTAAATTTGTTCTTATCCTGGAATGTCTTGTTTTCTCCATTGATAGTGAACAATAGCTTGGCTGGGTTTAGTAGTCCGGGCTTGTATCCATGGTCTCTTAGATTCTGCAGTACCTCTATCCAGGACCTTCTGGCTTTCATGGTTTCCATAGAGAAGTCAGGTGTAAGTCTGATAGGTTTACCTTTATAAGTTCCCTGAACTTTTTCCTTTGCAGCTTTTAATATTCTTTCTTACTCTGTATGTTTTGTGTTTTGATTATTATATGGCGAGGGGATTTTTTTTGATCCAGTCTATTTGGTGTTCTGTATGCTTCTTGAATATTCATAGGAATATCTTTCTTCATGTTGGGAAAGTTTTCTTCCATAATTTTGTTAAATATATTTTCTGGGCCTTTGAGCTGTAATTCTTCTCCTTCTTCTATCCTATTATTCTTAGGTTTGGTCTTTTTATTGTGTCCCATATTTCCTGAATATTTTGTGATGAGAATTTGTTGAATTTGCTGTTTTCTTTGGTCACTGCGTTTATTTTCTCCATGGTGTCTTCAGAATCTGAGATTCTTTCTTCTATCTCTTGTATTCTATTGGTTATGCTTGTTTCTGTAGTCTCTGCTCATTGACCTAGATTTTCCATATGCAGCCGGCCCGTGGTTTGTGTTTTCTTCCTTGCTTCAATTTCAGTTTTCAATTCTTGAACTGTTTCCATTACCTGATTGATCATTTTTTCTTGGTTCCCAGGGTATCATTTACATATTTACTCATTTCATCAAACTTTTTGTTATACTTCTCATCCATTTCTATAAGGGGATTTTCTACATGTTGTTTAAGGGACTCTATAGCTTTCATAAAGTCCAGTTTTTCCACTTCTTCTGGATTAGGGTGTTCAAGGCCTTCTGTTGTAAGGTCATTGGGTTCTGGTGTTTTCACGTTGTTTTTCAGATTGATGGAGGAATTCTTGCCATGGTGCCTGCCCATCTCCTCCTACAAATGCTATCCAATGGGTCTTCTGAAACAGGATCAAGTTCCCTTGCTGGCCAGGGATCTCACTGACAAAAGGCCTACCTTTCTGCAGGCAGGCTGCCAAAACAAAGGAATTCCCACCACCCTTTGCCCCCAGCACTCGTCCCAGTGTCCAAACAGGCTGAGCTGGATTATCCCTCAGTCCAGCAGAAGGGAGGAAGAAGGGAGGAGGTTCCTCGGTGCAAGCTGGGATGTGCTATGGAGAGAGAGGTCATAGCAGAGGGGAGCAGCCCCAGCAGAGGGGAGCAGTCCATGCAGAAGGATTGGGGAGCCAAGGGTGTCGGGGATGTCCCTGTTCTGTTTCCTGGCTCCTGCCGCGCATCAAGAACACACTCACCACTCAGATGGGTCTTCCAGAACAGGACCAGGTTCCAGGATCGCTAGGAACCTGGCTGAGAAAAGGCCTAATTTCTGCAGGCAGGCTACCAAAACAAAGGAACTCCCTCTACCCTTCGCCCCCATCAACCATCCCAGAGCCCAAACAGGCAGAGCTGGCTGATCCCGCAGACCCACGGAAGCGAGGAAGAATCATGGGAGAAATTCTTATAACAACATGAAAAGAGAAATACCAACTGTGTAGGAATGGACACCATTCCCTTATTTATGGAAGATTGACCTCAGCAAGCAAATTCTCTTGAGTTGTTGTTCTTGGTTCCCGACACGACTACACCTAGAATTAACTATAATCCAAAAACAGAGGGAACGACTGTGAGAAATGTTTTTCCTTAAGTTGAAGTCGGCACTTCAAAGACACACTTTGGAGGCAGCCTTGAACCTACATACCTTTTACCTCATCCTCCCAGGTGAGAAGCACCACCAATCCTGACTTTTGATCCATAAAATATATTCTACATCCTCTGATTGATTTCCAGGCAGCATTCTTGTCTCTGTGGTATCACCCATATGCATGCAGTCATCTGTGTGCAGCTGCATCTGTGTGTCTTGTAGGACTGATGGAGGAATTACTTTCATTGGTGAATAAAGAAACTGCCATGGCCCTTTGATAGGACAGAAAATTAGTTAGGTTGCATATTCAAAAGAGAATGCTGGGAAGAAGGAAGTGAGGTCAGACGCATGGAGACAGCCATCAGGTCAGACATGCTGAATCTTCCCGATAAGCCACCACCTGTGGTGACACATATATTGATAGAAATTGGTTAAGCAAGACGTGAGAGTTAGCCAGTAAGAGGCTAGATATAATGAACCAGGCAGTGTTTAAAAGAATACAATTTGCGTGTTGTTATTTCGCGGTATAAGCTAACCATGCGGGAGCCAGGCAAGACGAAAAACAGGCCTGCTCACCTCATCTCTATAATAGGACATAGATACAGGGACTTCCAACATGCTAGGCAAGTTCCCTGCTACTAAGCTACATTTTCACAGTCTTACCCTTCTTCGGTCTTCCCTCATTTCTTCCTTTCTTTAGTCTCCTCAGGCTGCCCCACAGAGAACTGGGTCCAACATGACACAGAGCACTTGTCAATGTGATTCTGAGGTGGATATTACTCATGCTTCGTTGTATGAAGGCGTGGAGGTCAGGTCTCCATCTCAGCAGCCCCAGAGTGTAGAACTTGCGGAACAACCTGGTCTACATCAGGAATTCCAGGATGGCCAAAACAAACTAGTAAGATCATATTACAAATTAATAATAACAATGATGGTAATGATATACTATAGTGCCACTACTACTACAAATAAAGGCTGGCTGTTTTTTTTTAAATTTTGATAAAGACAACCTTTCAACTTGATTTGTAAGATTAAGAGTGTGCTTAAGGTAATTAAATAGAAATTCATGAACCAGCTATTATGCCATAGTCTATGGCTTTGATGAGAGTAGTCTGAAGGCAGATGCTGACTCAACTCTGTGAGTCTGAAGCTAACTTGGTCCATAGAGCATCTTCTAGCAAAGCCAGACATGCAGAGTGACAAGCTGTCAAGAAAATGTATGAAACAAAATAATGATTACCTCTTGAATTCCTGCTAAAATATTTGATACTGCCAAAGCTTTGGAGAATGAACTAGTCTTTTATAGCTGTTCTCTCATCTTTAAGAAAGTACTATCCATCTAATGGGATGGAGAAATGGTCAGAAGTAAAAAGTGCTGGATGCCTTTCGAGAAGACTGGATACCAATTCACTGCATTTACAGAGGAGCTGACAACACTGGTAACTCTTCTGGCCTCTGAGAGCACCATAGGCTCATGGTGCACAGGCAAACCTGTGTAGCAGGACCCAGACAATAGCAGAATACCACACATAAGCAAAACTGTATCCTTTGTGAACTTACCTTTCAAGGTGAAACAAAATCAAGCATTTATGTAAGAAAACAACACACATGCCATAACCGAAACCACGACTCAATCCACCAAACACATACTTTTGGGACTATCTCTAAATGTACAATCCTTGCTCCAAATATACTAACACTTTAGCTTCTCTAGCGCCATTTCTGGGTACCTCTTCTCTTTAACTGAAGTGTGTCAATCCAGAATATGGTGTTGTTTTGTGTGTGTGCTTAAAACTCATCCTGAGAAAGGCTAGTTACTGTATAGGCATCTCGAACATTCCATGTAGTTGGCAGCTGGCTAATAAAGACTTTCTGTTGGCTTAAATCTATGTTCAAGCGGTATCCCAATCTCTCTATCTCTTTCTCTGTCTCGTGCTCGGTCTCTCACCCTCTTTGCATTTGCGTTTGCACTTGTGTCTGTTTGTATGTCTTTCTACTTCTTTCAGTCAGTTTTTCTGTAATGACCAAGGCTTTCTCTGGTATGTGGACCAGTTGATTAATCTCTGTTGATTAAAACTCATGCCTCAACCTGTTGGGGACTTAAACCCTTTGGCTATGTCAAGCCCTCCAGAGAACCATCTACCTGAAATTAAAGCTCCACCAGCCCAATTCCCAGACTGTATATGAACAGATCCTGTACTTGAGCCCAAGGGGTCTCAGTTTTCCCCATGAAAAGCTGCACTGCTCTCCAGGAGCAGGATCCTGGGAGCCCTGGGATGGCAAGGGAAAGCATTTGTTTTTACAAAGGAGGGTCCTGCATTGATTGCCTCCCTTCATTTAAATGACACATTGAAGGGAAGTGATACCTGCCACCTGATCCTAAACCCACATAGAGGAGAGTCACTGATGCTATTAGTTATTGTAAGGGCAAATGATTTTAGCCACTTTGCTGTGCACAGACTTTCATTTTGGATTCAATCCATGAGAAAGAATTTCCACAAGCCATGAAATTAGTTAATAAAAAGCAAGATTTATTCTACAAGGAAGCGTAATTGAAACCATAGGATAGAGTGGGAAGCCCCCAGGAGAGGGGGCTCTACCTGGGAATTTACCACTAGTTGTTCTGTATACAGCACAGGAACAATGTAGAAATATGCATCCCAGTAAACATCACGGGCACAGGCTTCATCTGACTGCTTGTCTCTCCTGGGTTGAAACAGTAGCAGCTAGAGGCGTTCTGAGGCCAGATTTTCAGCCTCATGAACAAGGGGGACAGGGCTCATTACTCAGTCATCAGCAATCGTCAAAACACGTGGTCCTGTATGCATGTCCACTCCCAGACATTGGCCAGATGTTAGGGTGTGCAGTGCATCAACAGGTCTCTATCTTAATTAAAACAAAAATTCTCTCCTTTCTCGTTCCTAGAACTGGCCAGGTTCTCAAAACAGAGAAGGGGCTTATCTACAGTTCATGCCTTAGACTGTGCAGAGCCTTAACACAAGCCTCCCCATTTTAAAATTACCCTCCTCACAGTTACCCACCTGTATTAGATTCCTAACTGAGGAACTCAAAATTCAAAACCAAGTGATTGATGTATCCTGTCTTGAGGGATGAGTAGCACTGGAGTCAGACGTTCTGGAGAGCTAGTCTGGGAATTGTTGAGAGGATTGAATCACTGAAGTTATTTTCCTGTCTTCTAGGCTTTGTGTGTCCCTACAGACATGATGAGCTCCATGAAGATGATAGAGGTGGGGAGCATTTTACAGATCACAATCTAAGGGAACGGGGAAGCATGTCTAAGTCCCTTCTTCAGTACCTGTTGAAAATATTCTGTACCCTTTAGAAACCAGAATACTCTCTCCCATTTAAGGTCCAGCATGGTAAGCATGGGAGTTCACAGTTTAATGAACAGAACTCACCACTGAGGAGGAAAATTATGAGGTAATGAGACCCTGAATCTCGTCCGTCTGCTTGATTTAAATGAGAAGTAATTAGAATTTTCTCATAGCACACCATTAAGTGGATCAGGAAGAGAGTATAAGGAGGATTAACTGAGGAGGACCAGAAAGACCATCAATAAATTTAGTGGAGCCGTCCCAGGGACTGTGAGTGTGAACGGAATAAAAAGCAGGAAGGAAAACAGCCACTTTCAGAGAATCCTGTCTGGCTCTACTCCTGCCTCCTTAGATGAATTCTTCCACCCTGACCTTCATGCTGTGAACACTGACAGGGTAAGAAAAGCATCTCTTCCCAGATCGTGTGTATGGGAGGAATTCTTTTTTTTTTTGAGATTTAAAAACACTTTATTTATTAAAGTTAAACATACAAAACTGAAATTAACACACACCCTAAAAATTGTCTTCTTCCAGTAACAGGAAGACCCTTTTTCTATCTGTGTTTCTGGCTTAAACTCAACTTGGGGTAACTGTGGTGCTCACTTATACCAACAAATGCTGGCAACTTGATCTAGTTAATAAAAATTACAAACTCAGCTACATGAACATAATATACAGGGAAATTATGGTCAGATTAATGCACAAGAAATACAGGAAAATTCAATCATGAAACATTCAGTACTCTGCTTCATTGATTTAGCCTTGGTTTTTTTTTTTTTACAAAAATAGTATCTACATTGTATACAGAGCTATACATCAGCTTTTTGTTTTCCCATATAAACATTACACATTCCCCCAAAATGGAAGCACTACCACAAGTGAAAAATCAACAAAGAAAAAAACAATTCAAAACACCAAATAAACAC
Organism: Microtus oregoni; assembly: GCF_018167655.1. Classification (NCBI taxonomy): domain Eukaryota; kingdom Metazoa; phylum Chordata; class Mammalia; order Rodentia; family Cricetidae; genus Microtus; species Microtus oregoni. The sequence continues at coordinate 918,131 of NW_024543830.1, read as the reverse complement.
GAGAGAAGGGGAGCACATCCTACACATGGTTTGTTTTTTAATATAAAATTCAAACTCAATGACCAAAAACTACAAGGTGAGTCAATTGTGGAAGTGACCTAACAGGCCCAGGAAAGAATTCAAGGAAAAACCTCAAACTAAACCCTGTCATTTATAAATTAACCCATGCTCGGGTTTGTCTGGACAATGGCCAGGTTATCATCAAACTGAAGATATCTTTAGCAGGCTGGCATTTTGCCATGATGTTCCAATGAACTGCTGGGATACATCAAGTGCAAAGCACCCGAAAACTCCAAATTAGGACTTACAAAATGTCTACTCAACATTAGTTAAGTAGGGGCCTGAAGTACACTGAGTCATCTAAGTGCTGATTTAAGCAGCATCTACCTAGAAAAGTTGCCTTATTCAACAAACTCTGAGGGAACTGTGGTAAGTAGTAATGAAAAGTTAAATGAGAGCAGTTATCAAATGTCTTCAAGTTTCATTCTACCAAAGCCAAACAATGACAACAATGTATCTTCCTTACTCATCTAGCAAATAATTTACCTTTAGAAACATATAAGAATAAAAAGGTAAATTACTGTAAAGCCCTGCAGAGATGAAATCCAACAGTTTTTCTCATTATTGAGGCATCAAATGCCTGACATTGTGTTTAGATGTGTCTTGATACTGTGTCATAGGCTTGTCAGCAATTCCGCAAGTTCCTACTCCAACTTTGCCCGTTACACTTTCTGGAGAAGCAAAAATCCTCCTCTTTACCTGGCCTTTTTTGTTTTTAGAATAAGCCCTGTTGTTGAACTGCTGCCATTTCACCTTCTGGTCCTCTCTTTCCTGCTCAAGTTCTTTTTTTCTCTGTGCTTTTTTAAAGCTTTTTTCTTTTTATATTCACGTTGCTGGGCAATCATTTCTTTTTTTGACATAGGTTTGTTGCCACTGTCCTCTTTTGCCTTCCTTCCTTCTTCTACGGGTTTGAGGTTCAACAACGGAGTCACGTCAGCATTGCCATAACCAGCAAAGGTGATTGCAGCGGTGACATTTTCTTCATCTATCTCCTCGATCTCCGCTTCATAACACTGTCCGTCTTCACTCCAGATTGCCATACATTTGTCCCCTACTTTCCATGAATGAGTAGGCTGAGCAGAAGCAAAACTGTCTGAACTTGCAAGAGGTTCCGAAGGCTGAGTTGACAGAAGGTCTTTGGTCAATTCTATAACTTCTTGCAAGTCCTTCTTCAATTTCAACAGATCTTCATTTTCTCCGTTTCCAGACAGAGCAGCTTCTACTTGCTGGAGTTGGGCTTTGTAGCTAGCCAACTGTTTTGCTAGATCCTCGGACATCTTGGGCGGGGTTGGGGACCGGACTGCGGGCAGGGGCCGGGGAAGCAAGCCCAGCAGCGGCATGGGCAGCTGTGCAGGGAAAATAGCCAGGACGACTAGAAGATTCTGTCTGAAAAGGAAAAACTCCGCAGGGGCCTGAAGGGGGAGAGGGGTAAGGGGAGGAATTCTTACAACAACATGAGAAGCGCAATACCAGCTGTGTAGGAATAAACACCATTCCCTTATTTATGGAAGATTGACCTCAGCAAGCAAATTCTCTTGAGATTATTGTTCTTGGGTCCCGACCTGACTATACCTGGAATTAACTATAATCCTAAAACAGAGGGCGCGACTGTGAGAAATGTCTTTGCTTAAGTTGAAGTAGGCACAGCAATTCACAGACACACTTTGGAGGCCGAAAAACATAAGCATTTATCTCAAGACCTGAAGAACACACCTTTAATCCATATCTAGAGTCTGAAGGACACACCTCTGGCTGGGCCACGCCTTCTGCCTCCTGGGAGCCTATAAAAGAAACATGGAGGAAGCTGTTGCTTATTGCCTGCTTGTCCTCACCTTGCAGCAAGACCATTCCCTCACTGGCATTAGAGAATTCTTTTTTATAATTCCAGCATCCATTGAGGACCAGTCGGCACGTCTAATCTCCTGGACTGAGTAAGTACTGGATCCTTGGACTCTCCCTTCACAGGTAGCCTTTGTGGGATTAGCAGGACTGCAGCCCTAAGGCCTTCTAATGAATCTCCTTTGTTCATACAGAGAGTCCTTGGGTATGTTCTGTTACTCTAGAGAACCACTGTGCAAAATTTTGGATGAGTATATAAAATGTTGTAAATTATCAAAAGTAGTGTATGATTCTCAAAATTAGAAATCCACTGACCTAAGATTCAATCTAGAAAAAAACGAAGTGATACAACAGTCCCATGTAGTCTAGTCTACCCACACTGAAACTAGAATTGAAATCTGGATAATTTCAGAGACTCGAGTTTCCGGGCTCATAGAAGAGGGAACAGAGGAGAAACAGAAGCTAAAAATGTATATCATGCCTATTATTGTATCCTACAGGGCAAGAGAAGACAAATCCTAGTTTTTGTTTTTTTTTTCATTTTGGACCCGGTTTAACCTTGAAACTACCTCCAGGAGAAATGTCACAGGACGCCGCTGACCAGAGCTGGGACTATAAACTGTTGAACATGCAGAATTTCTCCTGCAGGTGGACCATCCGCAAGTTCCGTTTTATTCTGGAGGAAAGGCGGGACAGTATTAGAAGCCCAACATTCTCAACAGGAGACAATAACAAATGGTGTTTGAGAGTTCACCCTAAGGGGGTCGATGAAGAAAGCTCAGATTACCTGTCAGTTAACATAGAGTTGCTCAGCTCTCCAAAGAGTCCCATTCAGGCAGAGATCAAGTTTTGGATCATAAACGCCAAAGGAGAAAAATATGAACCTGTGACTTGCCTAGAAGACTTTAGTTTCCTGCCAGGCTACCAAAGGGGTTACAAATTGTTGGTCCTTCAAGATTTTCTCTTGGACCATTCTCGCTGCCTTCTCCCTGAAGACCACTTCACCCTCTACTGCATGGGGATCCTGGCCCCATACTCCTACAGTATCCCTGAAGACAGCACGGAGCTGAGAATCCGGGTTCCCTAATGCATATTAGGAGATGATCTAGGAGAGCTGTGGAAGAATTCGCGCTTCACAGACTGCTGCCTGGTGGTAGCTGGCCAGGAATTCCGGGCTCACAAGGCCATCTTAGCTGCTCGCTCTCCAGTTTTCAGAGCCATGTTTGAACATGACACGGAGGAGAGCAGAAAGAATCGCATTGAGATTCATGACCTGAAACCAGAAGTCTTCAAGGCAATGATGGACTTCATTTACACCGGGAAGGAACCAGTCCTCCACAGCATGGCAGATGCTGTGCTGGCAGCTGCTGACAAGTATGGCCTGGAGCATTTGAAGGTCATGTGTGAAAGTGCCCTCTGCAGGGACCTCTCTGTGGAGAATGCTGCCCACACTCTCTTCCTGGCTGACCTCCACAGGACAGGGCAACTGAAAACACAGGTGCTGAATTTTATTACAGCTCATGCTTCCGAGGTCTCTCAGACTGCAAGCTGGAAGTTATTGGTGGATTCACGCCCAGACTTGGTGACTGAAGCATACAGCTCCCTGGCTTCTGCTCAATGCAATCTACTGGAGCCCCCTCTCAAGCATCTGAAGCAATCCCAGGAACCTGTCACCGGTACCCTCTATGTGTATCCCAGAAGCAGTGGTCAGTGTTGATACCGATGACTCCTGGGTAGACTATGGGGTACATGGAGCAATTACAGCAACTCTGGGGAAAGACATCATGGTTTAGTAGTGCTTTAATACATTAATTAATGCCTTGAGTATTGTAGTGGTGTATTATTTGTATTTTGATAAACAATTCTTTCCTGAAGACCAGAAGTAAAGCTAAAGCCACTGGAGATCAGACAATGGTGACACACACCTTTAATCCCAGGGTTTGTTAGACAGAGTAACATGGATCTCTGTTGGTTTAAAGGCACCTTAATCTAAACAAGATCAATGCAGTAACAAGTCCAGGTGGTGGTGGTTCACACCTTCCATCCTAGCCTAGGAAATCCCAGCACGAGAGGTAATATGAAAAGGGATGAGAGAGGCTTAATAATCTGCTTCTTCTCTAGTCACCCAGCCTTAAGACAGGAAAGACGTCTCTAGTGGCTTGGCTGCTTTGCTTTTCTGGTTGTCGTTCTAAATCCCAATATCTATCTCTAGGTTTTTATTTTTGGTGCTACAGAATGGAGGGTGGGGTGGAACTATGATGAACTCTGATGGACTCTATGCAAGCTCTCCTCTGTTGCTGTACTGGTTTGGTTTTTGTCCAGTGATTTGGAAACTGGGATTCAGTTTAGCTAAAGCCCCCAGCACATCCCAACACGGTTTCTTTGGAGAAAGCTGTGTGGATAGGATTGTGTAGAACATATGATATAGGGCTCAAAGGAAAGGAGAAAACAAATGTGAATGTTTTCTTATGAGACAAGGGGAAGAGAATGAGGACACTTTTCCTCCAAACTCAGTTTGTGGGGACTGGAGAGGTGACTCAGTGGGCAAAAGCAATTGTTTCTCTTGCAAAGGACCCTTGTTCAGTTACGTAAACAAAATTTTACCCCAATACAATACAATACAATAGAAAAGGAATAAAAATTTTCGAATCACTTTGTGGATTCCAGTGGTGTTTCTGTTAGAAGGAATCCAGTCCTGCTCAGCTGCGGAAGTTTGTGCAGGGTCCTCACAGTCACACACACACAAATGTTAATAAACGATACCTAAGAAATTGCTGTACTCAGAGACTGGTGCCTAGCCCAGCTGTCATCAGTTAGCCTTTCTCCAGCAGCTGATGGCAGTAAAGGGTTCACAGAATCAGATAAACGGGGATCATAGGGGCTCACAGCGACAGAAGAGGCAATCACACAAATGCATGGGTCAGCACTATGTCCTCTGTATGCATACTGTGGTTGTTTAGTTTGGGTTTCTTTGTGGAACTCATAAAGAGTGGGACTGTGGGGAGTCTCTGACCTGTTTGTCTGACCTTGGGAACCTTTTCTTCCTTCTGGTCGACATCCCCAGCCTTGATATGAGAGTTTGTGCCTATGCTTATTGTATCTCATTATGATATATTCAGTTGGTATTCCCGTGTTCACCAACTTCCTGAAACAGCTGTCAGGACAGAAAGATGGACTGGACATTTCAAGACACTGAACCTGATAGAAGAGAAATTGGGAGGTACCCTACAACATATGGGCACAGGCGATTGCTTCCTAGGTATAACCCCAGCAGCACAGACATTAAGGGCAACATTGAATAAACGGGACCTACTAAAACTGAGAAGCTTCTGTAAAGCAAAGGACACTGTCACTAAGACAAAAAGGCAACCCACTGACTGGGAGAAGATCTTCACTAACCCCGCAACAGACAAAGGACTGATCTCCAAAATATATAGAGAACTCAAGAAACTAGACTTTAAAATGCTAATTAACCCAATTAAAAAATGGGGCACTGATCAGAACAGAGAATTCTCAACAGAAGAAGTTCAAATGGCCAAAAGACACTTAAGGTCATGATCAACCTCCTTAGCGATCAGGGAAATGCAAATCAAAACAACTTTGAGATATCATCTCACACCTGTCAGATTGGCTAAAATCAAAAACACCAAGGATAGCCTTGGCTGGAGAGGCTGTGGAGGAAGGGGTTCCCTCATCCATTGCTGGTGGGAATGCAAACTTGTGCAACCACTTGTGCAACCACTTTGGAAAGCAGTGTTTCGATTTCTCAGGAAATTCGGGTTCAACCTACCACTGGACGCAGCAATAACACTCTTGGGAATATACCCAAGAGATGCCCGATCATATGACAAGGGCATTTGTTCATCTATGTTCATAGCAGCATTATTTGTAATAGCTAGAACCTGGAAACAACCTAGATGTCCTTCAAAGGAAGAATGGATGAAGAAAGTTTGGAATATATACACATTAGAGTACTACTCAGCGGTAAAAAACAATGACTTCTCAAATTTTGCGTGCAAATTGATGGAAATAGAAAATACTATCTTGAGTGAGGTAACCCAGACCCAAAAAGATGAACATGGGATGTATTCACTCATAATTGGTTTCTAGCCATAAATAAAGGTCAGTGAGTCCATTATTTGATATCCTAAAGAAGCTAAATAAGAAGGTGAACGCAAAGAAAAACATATAGCTATCCTCCTGGGTAGGGGAAGTAGACAAGATTGCCAAGCAAAAAATCGGGATCTTAAGGATGGGGTGCGAGGGGGGTAAAGGGAGATGGGGAGAGAAAAGTGAGAAGGGTAGGATGGGGAGAAATTGGGGCAACGGGATGATTGGGATAAAGGAAGGTTGGATAGGGGAGCAGGGAAGCACATATCTTAATTAAGGGAGCCATCTTAGGGTTGGGAAGAGACTTGGACCTAGAGGGGCTTCCAGGTGCCCAAGGCGAGGTCCCCAGTTAGTTCCTGGGGCAGTTGAAGATAGGGAACCTGAAATGATCCTATCCTATAGCCATACTGATGAATATTTTGCATATCACCATAGAACCTTCATCTGGCGATGGATGGAGAGAGACAGAGACCCACACTGGAGCACTGGTCTGAGCTCCCAAAGTCCCAATGAGGAACAGAAGGAGGGAGAAGGTGAGCAAGGAAGTCAGGACCAAGAGGGGTGCACCCACCCACGGAGACAGTGGGGCTGATCTATTGGGAGCTCACCAAGGCCAGCTGAACTGTGACTGAAAAAGCAGGGGATAAAACCGGACTCTCTGAACATGGCAGACAATGAGGGCTGCTGAGAAGCCAAGGACAATGGCACTGGGTTTTGATCCTACTACATGTTCTGGCTTTGTGGGAGCCTAGCCAGTTTGGATGTTCACCTTCCTAGACATGGACGGAGGGGGGAGGACTTTGGACTTTCCACAGGGCAGGGAACCCTGACTGCTCTTCAGACTTGAGAGGGATGGGGAGAGGAAACGGGGTAGGGGGAGAGGAGTGGGGGGATGGGGAGAGGAGTGGGTGGAGGGAGGAGGAGTGGGAGGCTGGGAGGAGGCAGAAATTTTTTTTATCAATAAAAAAAAATACAGCATCTGTACTTCATAGTTCATCCCAAAAGAGACCCATGGTACACTGGGTTTCCTAACAGCCTGCCTATACACACTTTCTGTTGTGGACTAAAATCCATGTCCCAGCAGTCTTCTCTGAGGCTATCCTACATTTCTGGAGGTTCCACTGAGATCACAGAGACCAGAAATGAAATAGAGTGGTGGATTTAGAACCCCTTGGATGGGGATGAGTATGGAGTACAGCAGCTCCTAGGCTGTGCTCATCCTGAGTTCCAGGCACCCAGGACCCCCTTTGATCAATGTGGAGACACAGAACTGGCTTAGGGTGCAAGCGCCTCCTGGGACAGATGAGATGAAGTTGGGAAACGGTTGCTTGGCAAACCAAGCATAGATGAAAGCAAACTTTCACTGCCCATATCTCAAACTTTCTCTCAGAATCTATAGCCTGGATAAAGAAGTGGCCTTTGAGCTCAGTTCTTCATGCTCTACCAGATATAAAGGAATGCTTTCCTTCTGTATATGTTTTGTCTTATTTCTATGTACTTGTTTTCATTTTTATTACTGTTATTAATTGAGGTATTGTTCCTTGCAAGGTGAGGCAGGAGTTTCTCATGATCATGTATATGAGTAAAGGGAGATTTCTGAGTTGAGGTAATGCTTTTTTAGTCTCTATAAAAAGCCTTACGAAGCTGTGCGGTGGTGGCATATGCCTTTAATCCCAGCACTTGGGAGGCAGAGGTAAGCAGATCTCTCTTAGTTCGAGGCCAGCCTGGTCTACAAGAGCTAGTTCCTGGACAGGCTCTAAAGCCACAGAGAAACCCTGTATATAAAAACAAAAAAACAAAAAAAAAAGCCATACAAAATAAACCTTGTTATGCAGTTGTTCATACTCTGCATCCCCTGTGTCATGATTTGTGCGAGACCCTTACCCAGGGACCTCAACACACTAGATGCTCACAGATCAATTACTGCATTAGACCAGAGGACTCTGGCAATTCCACACAGAAAGCAAACCTTACAGAAGTTCTTTGGTCACTCAAGTCTGGAGGAAATTTTAATTGGGCATTTTCTGTGAAGACACATAGAAGGCGTGGGACCTCGATCCATAGTTTAGAATTTGTACAGGACTTCACAGGATTCCCCTGTCTGTTCCTGTATATGAAAACAAACTGGACAATCCTGTGCTCTAGTATGTGTGGGGGGTGTTTTATTGTGCTTCTGCAACTTTTGTTTTTTGTTAATGAACAGTGGCTTTCTCAGGTAGGAGGACATCCCCCTCTGGTTAATGACATGTGTGAATAACTTTTGGGAGTGAATGGGAAAAAAAGAAACACTCCCCCGTGACACTTTATTAATGTGAAACTTCATGCAAAAAGCCTAAGCCTTCTTCCCCAGGGTCCTCAGTTCCTTAGTGAGAAGTCACACAGGCCTCCAGGAGCATGCCCATCAGAGCACAGGACTCACAGTTTAGAGTAACTTTTATGGAAACAAGGGGTGTTGAAGGGATCACCTACAATCCCTTCAAATGATAGACGAGAGGTAGAGGATACCTACTACCCTGACCCTGAGCACACTTGGTAAACAGTCACCAATGCTACTAGTTAGCCATCTGCACAAAACCTACCAGAGGTATGAAAAAAAACCAAGGGATCAAAACCAAATGATTGAATTATCTTACTTTGGCAGATAAGTAGTTTTGGACTCAGATTTACACAAACACCAGACTGGAAATGGCTGAGCTGATCGAATCAATGTATATATTCCTTTATCTCTCCAAAACAGGACTAGCTAGTGAGAGATGACATCTACGTAGCACATCGTTCATCACACTACAGAGGGGGATCTATTCCCAACCCCTCCCACTCTGGTTCTGTGGAGTGTATTCTGCATCCCATGAAAAAGAGAATAATCTCTCACTCTGAAGGACCACTAAAATAAGCCTGTCACTTGCAAGGATTAACCCACAGAACCCACCAGTGGAGGATGTAGTGTGTGGGCTATTGAGAAGGTGAATCTGGTCAATCAAAGTGATAGACTTGGGAAGGATTTAGGATATTCATCAACCACACATTTAGATGGATCTAGAAGACTAGGTCCAGGTAGGATCATCTGAAGGGCAGGGGAAAGACCACCATTAAAGTTTGCTGGAGTCATCCTGAGACAGTGGGTCTCAATGAAATCAAGGCAGGAAAGACAAAGCACACTTGTGATAGCTAATCTTGGTTGTCAACTTTACTATATCTAGAATTAATTAAACCCGTAAACAGAGAACACACCTGTGAAAACTCATTGCTGAAGTCGCAGTAGTAGGTAGATCCAATTCAAATAAGGAATTTGAAGAATAAAGACACACACCTTCAATCTGGATAATGGGGATGGGTGATACAATTAAGATCAGGCCACTTCCTGTTATTAACAACTACATTTTTTTAACTTTTTTTTTTATTGAGGAAAGAAGAAAAAAAAACAAACAAAAAACAAGTTTCCACCTCCTCCCAGCCTCCCATTTCCCTCCCCCTCCCCCCCTTTCTCCCCCTCCCCCCACTCCTCTCCCCCTCCCTCTCCAGTCCACAGAGCAGTCCGGGTTCCCTGCCCTGTGGTAAGTCCTAGGTCCTCCCCCCTCCGTCCATATCTAGGAAGGTGAACATCCAAACTGGCTAGGCTCCCACAAAGCCAGGACATTAAGTAGGATCAAAACCCCCTGCCATTGTCCTTGGCGTCTCATCAGCCCTCATTCTTCGCCATGTTCAGAGAGTCCGGTTTTATCCCATGCTTTTTCAGTCACAGTCCAGCTGGCCTTGGTGAGCTCCCAATAGATCAGCTCCACTGTCTCAGTGGGTGGATGCACGCCTCGTGGTCCCGACTTCTTTGCTCATGTTCTCCCTCCTTCTGCTCCTCATTGGGACCTTGGGAGCTCAGTCCAGTGCTCCTGTGTGGGTCTCTGTCTCTATCTCTATCCATCACCAGATGAAGATTCTATGATGATATGCAAAGTTGTCAGTATCCCAGACCCAAAAAGATGAATATGGGATGTACTCACTCATAATTGGTTTCTAGCCATAAATAAGGGCCACGGAGTCTACAATAGGTGAACCTAAAGAAGCTAAGTAAGAAGGTGAACCCAAGGAAAAACATATAGTTATCCTCTTGGCTAAGGGAAGTAGACCAAATTGCCGGGGAGAAAATGGGATCTTTGGGGGTGGGGTGGGATGGGGGTAAGGGGAGATGGGAATAGAAAAGGTAGAAGGGAAGGAGGGGAGACCTGGGGAAGCAGGAGAACTGGGATAAAGGAAAGGTGGATAGGGGAGCACGGAACCACAATTCTTAGTTAAGGGAGCCACTTTAGGGTGGGCAAGAGACTTGACCCTAGAGGGGCTCCCAAGTGCCCAAGATGAGATTCCCAGTTAGTTCCTTGGGCAGCTGAGGATTGGGAACCTGAAATGACCCTAACAACTACATCTTATTCATTAAATACACATTCTCATTAATGACAATGGGTCTCTGCTCAACTGTAGTTTTAAAAATTATGCTCATATGATGCTTTGTTTTTTTCCTTTCACTTAAGTTTTGTTTGTTTGGCTTTTAGAGACTAAGCAATGGAAGAAGATCAGTCTCAACTCAAATGAAATAGTTTCTCAAGGCCTGCTTAAAATCCCTGTGTATTCCAGGCTGCCACTGCAGATTGCCTCTGCCTCCTGAATATAATTTACAGGAGGACACCACTCTTTCTAGCCTCAGAATCTGTCTTTTGGGGAAGAGGTCATATTTAAGGGAATGACTTTAAATCTGGGCTGTTATTGAGTTTTGTTTACTTTTTATTTTTGTTTAGGGGACAATATGTCATTTGGTATGCATGGACACACCAATCAATCTTCCAGCATTTCTGCTGCTTAAGTTTTCCAAAGCAGGCCCAAGTCAAGTAGGACCATTTAGAATAGCACATTTATTACATGTAGAGAAAACATAGTTGTTGTGATATATTCCTAGATGGAACATTGAACTATTGTTTACAATGACCTTCTGGTATATAGCAATCCTCCTAAGCCAGTCTCAAGAATATCTTTAGATGTATAGTTAAACACAAGACATAAAAACAACTTTAAGCTTGATCTGAGTTCATGCTCTTTGTTCCTGAAAAAGAGTGTTTTTACACAGGCTTGGAACTCACATCATAGACCAGTCTGACTTATAAACACAGAGATATGCCTCCTTCTGTCCTCTGAGTACTGGGATTAGATACTTCACTTCTTAAATCATTGGAGAGGCAATAATAAGATGGTTGGCAAGGACAGGAAGAAGAGATAATGAAAAATATTTTTAAATAAATGGAATGTATTTGGTACACCTCATGGACCTTAGCACTTCAGAGCCTGAAGGATTGGAATCAGGAGTCCTCTGGCCTGGGCTGTACCCTGAATTTGCACCAAAGTAGGAAGAGATGGAAGAAAACAGGGAGACTTCAAGACATTTATCTCAACCCTGGAATTTGCTTGATTTTTTTCCTAAAATCTGCACAAAATGAAGAAAGATCTTTCTAATGGTCTCTGGGTCTTCTATATGTATATGTATTTGCTTTATTGGTTAGTTTTTGTTGTAAGATCTTGCTGCACGACCTGGCTAGCCTTGAACCTACATACCTTTTACCTCATCCTCCCAGGTGAGAAGCACCACCAATCCTGACTTTTGATCCATAGAATATTCTAATGAATGAATAAATACAACTATTCACTGGGCCTCTGACATCCTCTGCTTGATCTCCAGGCAGCATTCTTCTCTCTGTTGTATTGCTCATATTCATGCAGTCATCTGTGGGCAGCTGAATCTGCGTGTCTTGCAGGACATAGAATCAGGGACTTCCAACATGCTAGGCAAGTTCCCTACTACTGAGATACATTTTCACAGTCTTATCCTTCTTCTGCCTTCCCTCATGTCTTCCTTTCTTTAGTGTCCTCAGGCTGTCCATCAGAGAACTGGGTCCAGCAGGACACAGAGCACTTTTCACTGTGATTCTGAGGTGGATGTTACTCATGCATTGTTGTATAAAGGCGTGGAGGTCAGGTCTCCAATCTCAGCAGCCCCAGAGTGTAGGACTTCGGGAACAACCTGGTCTACATCAGGAATTCCAGGATGGCCAAAACAAGCTAGTAAGATCATATCACAAATTAATAATAACAATTATGCTAATGATATATTATAGTGCTACTACTAATAATAGTAATAAAGGCTTTCTGTTTTATAAATTTTGATAAAGACAACCTTTCAATATGATTTGTAAGATTAGGGTGTGGTTAATGTAATTAACCAGAAATTCATGAACCAGGTATGATACGGTAGTCTATGGCTTTGATGAGAGTAGTCTGAAGGCAGATGCTGACTCAACTCTGTGAGTGTGAAGGTAACTTGGTCCATAGAGCATCTTATAGCAAAGCCAGACTTGCAGAGTGACAAGTTGTCAAAAAATGCATGAAACAAATAATGATTACCTCTTGAATTCCTGCTAAAATATTTGAGACTGCCAAAGCTTTGGAGAATGAATTATTATTTCACAGCTGATTATTAAGAAAGTACTATCCATCTAATGGGATGGAGAAATGATCAGAAGTAAAAAGTGCTGGATGCTTTTCCAGAAGACTGGCACCCAATTCACTGCATTCACAGGACAGCTGACAACTCTGGTAACTCCAGTCATCATGATATCCAGGTCCTTCTGGCCTGTGAGGGCACCATAGGCTCATGGTGTGGTGTGAGGTTCTTCTGTATTTGTGTTGGTTTCATTGGTTGAATAAAAAAACTGCCTTGGCCTTTGGATAGGGCAGAACTTAGATTGGTGGAATAGACTGAACTGAATGCTGGGAAGAAGTAGAGACAGGCAGATGCCATGAATCTCCTGCATTAGATGGATGTAGGTAGAATCTTGCCAGTAAGCCACCATCTTGTGAAACACGGATTGGTAGAAATGGGTTAATCAAGATGTGAGAGTTAGCCAATAAGGCTAGAGCTCATGGGCCAGGCAGTGATTTAATTAATACAATTTCTGTGCAATTATTTCAGGAGTTAAGCTAGCTAGATGGGATGACAAACAGCCTGCTCCTCTTAAGACAATAGTGCATAGGCCAACCGGTGTAGCAGGACCCAGACATTAGCAGAATACCACACACAAGCAAAAGTGTATCCCTTGTGAACTCACCTTTCAAGGTGAAAAAAATCAAGCAATTTTCAAAAAAAACATGCCTGCAATAATGAAAACAAAGACTTAATCTACCAAAATACATAATTTTGGGAATATCTCTAAATGTAAAAATCCTTGCTCAAAATATAATAACACTTCAGCTTCTGTACTGCCATTTCTGGGTACCTCTTCTCTTTAACTGAAGTGTGTCAATCCAGAATTTGGATTTTGTCCTTAAAATCTCATTCTGAGAAAGGCTAGTTACTGTACTGGCATCTCGAACATCCCATGTAGTTGGCAGCTGGCTAATAAAGACTTTCTGTTGGCTTAAATCTATGTTCAAGCAGTATCCCATTCTCTCTCTCTCTCATTCTCTCTTGTGCTGGGTCTCTTACTTTTTTGGCATGTGTGTTTGCACTTGTGTCTCTTTGAATGTCTTTCTATTTGTTTCATTCATTTTGTTTTGCTGAAATGACCTAGGCTTTCTCTGGTATGTGGACAATCCTGTTGATTAAGACTCTTGCCTCCTTTTGTTGGGGACCTGAATCCTTTTGGCTATGTTAAGTCCTCCAGAGAACCAGCTACCTGAAATTAAAACTCCACCTGCCCTATTTCTAGAGTGAGAGTGTTTATGAACAGATCCTGTACTTGAGCCCAATGAAAAGCTGCTCTCCTCTCCAGCAGCAGGATCCTGGGAGCACTGGGCTTGCAATGTAAAGCATTCGTTTTACAAAGGTTGCTCCTGCATTGATTGCCTTCCTTCATTCAAATGACACATTGAAGGGAAGTGATACCTGCCACCTGATCACAAACCCACATAGAGAAGTGTCACTGATGCTATTAGTTACTATAAATGCAAATGATTTTAGACACTTTGCTTTTCACAGACTTTTATTTTTTATTCAATCCATGAAAAAGAACCTCCACAAGCCATGAAATTAGTTAATAAAAAGCAAGATTTATTCTACCAGGTTGCTTAATTTAAACTGAAAGACTCTAAATGCATTTCTAAGTCCCCTCAACCCTAAGATATTTTTCTAAAATCTTGCACTCACTCTCTTTTGGAAATGGGACAGTCACCCCCCCCCCCATTCTGGACTTCTTATCCTCCTATGTCCTTGTGAATAATCTTCAAATATAACCCCATTCTGGGAATTGAGGTAAATACAACCCACAGATGTTGATTCAGTTACTGATGTATTGATTTAGTCAATAGAACAAGGTCAGCAAGGCCCAGAGATGCTCCCCTTATCTACCCGATCACGTAGCTACTCTCCTGCCCTGGAATAGACCAATCACTGCTAGTAACCCTATCAATAAGCCAATCCAATAAGTTGGAATACAACCAACAGGTCCCCCATTATGTCTGTGGCTTTTTGCTTTAAATGATAGACTATAACAGCTATCAGAGGTCCTTCATATCCCAAACCTGAAGGGCCCTGTCATGGCAGAACAAAAATCCTCTTGCTTTTTCATCAATTGTGGTTATGTGAGTGGTGTCCGGAGCAACCCCTCCCTGATGTTTAGACTTCTAGTCCAACATTTTGGTGCATTGGCCGGGAAATGAGTTGCTTCTGGACCCATTCTAGGCCCAGATGGAGGTAAGATTGAGTGTTCTTATTGTCTTTGTCTGTCTGTCTGCTTTGTTTCTGTGATTATTGTAGTCTGTGTTTGTTGGTATTTTGAGTCTGTAGTGTTGCACAGCTTCTAAAATTGTACCACATAGGGCCAGTATCTGTGCGGGAGGATGTTCCAGTAATATGTAACTGTGGAGGATGCTCCAGTATCTGAAGGGGCTAAGAATGACCAGGTCACTCCTCTAGTTCCCAGGAGGCATGACCTCCATCTGAATCTGTAGTGCTGTGCAGCTTCTGATTTTGAGTTTGGGTTTGGCTCTTTGTCTCTGGTTTTATGTCATGTCTTTGTTTTTGTATATCTGCTTGTACTCGAGTCTAAATCCGGTACCATGGGGCAGTAAGTAACCACCTCTCTGACCCTAACTCTAACTTTAAAGAAAAGCTGGAGACTGAGCTGTGGAAATCCAAAAGAAATGCTGGCAAGTGGTCTGATTCCTGAAATGGCCCACTTTTAAAGTGGGCTGGCCACAGGGTGGGACATTCAATCTAGATACTACTTTGCAAGTTAAAGAAAAAGTCTTCCAGCCTGAACCTTATGCCCATCTGGACCAGGTTCCCTATATTGTCACCTGGGAGAGCTTGTCCAGAGAACCCCCCTACTCTGGGTCAAACCATTCTTGTTACAGAGCACGGTGCAGGCACCAAGGAAGGCTTCACTATGACTTTGATAACTGCAGCCTGCCCATCCCCTGTCTCTTTTCCTTTGCAGAAGGCACACGTGCCAGCAGGGTCCAAGCTGGTGCTAATTCCTTTCCACAGGACCCAGTAAGCCTGGGAACCAGCAGTAGGCTGTTTCTCTGGGGTCAGATACCCTATTAGAAATCAAAAGTTTTGTAAAGAGCCTAGACATTTTCATTTTGGCAGCAAATGGAGAGACTGCAAGTAAGTATCCCTGTGGCTTTTGGTAACCTGCAAATCTGGATTCAGGAGCAACAGGTAGTAGGGCAAGCCAACATCAGAAGGGCCTCCCAGCCCTGATAGCATCTCTCTTCTAGGGATGCTCTATTCCAGGCATCACATGCTGAGTCCAGGGTAAAGTTTCTGGTTTAAAACTTGGAAGGAGTTAAGCTGAGTCACTTTAAAAGAATGTGCCTGTAAAAAAAAAACCCTATATATTGTTGGTGTCTGTATTTCTTACTATGCAGTGTGTGCAGAAAAAAATTAAATTTCCAGCTTTGTTTAGCTGGTTATAGGACTACACTGTTCCAGAACTATTGCTATAGGAGCCCTGACTCTGGGCCAGGGCCCTGTACAGACCAGCTGAGCTTCTAAACCACCCGTGTTTAGATCTGAATTTGACACTTGACTGTTCGCAATGTTTGGGATGAGGTGGGGGCCCCGAGTTGACCCACATAGCAAAGATCAGCTGAAGCCTCTCACCCCACTAAAATGGCAATGGAGGTGTTGCTGAGTGATGAATTAAAATGGCCCCTTTGACTCTTTATATTGTTTATGGCTATTTTAAAAACATGGTGAAGATTCTCATTTATTATTGATATAAAAGAGGTACATTTTGGGTTGTTTTCAGATACTGTCTATGATAAAATAATTCTGCTATATAAAATAAAACACAAAGGGATATTGCTAAGTTTTAAGGTAATATGTTACCTAATTCCAAAAATTCATCATACTGATGTTCAAAGTAGCTGTATCAGTTTGCATTTTTACCAAAAATGGAGGATTTTATTCTCTTAAGTGTAAATTGTCAAACAATATTTTTAATCTTGGTCATTTTTTACAGGGATAAGATCAAATCTCAGAGTTGTTGGATTTGAATTTCCCCGATGATTAAGGATGTTATATTTAAGCAAATTTTAAATATCTTTCAGTCATTTGAAGTTCGTCTATTGAGAGTTTACAGTTTAGGTCTGTAACATAGTTTTATTGGATTATTTGTTTTCATGAAAACTAAGTTCCTAAGTCTTTATATGTTTTTACGATACCTTCCCATTATATATTATGTTCTGTTGATTAGATCCTTTGCTATACAAAAAGCTTCTCAGTTCTAGAGATCTTATTTATTGATTGTTTCAGTGTCTATGACACTGAGGCTGTGTTTAAAAATATATTTAAAACTTTTTTCTTCTATGTGGTTCAATATTGATGGTTTTATGTTAAGGTCTTCAATTTGTTTGGATTTTAGTTTTGTGCATAGAGATAAATATGGATCTATTTTTGTTCTTCTACATGATGATGTCTAATTAATTCTTAAAGGAAGAAACTGACAGTCAAAATGCCGGGCTCATGGCAAATCTCAGGGGGGCTGCAAGATACCCCACTAATTTGGCCAAGGTAAAAGAGGTTTTCTTGGTGCCAGTTAAAATCGGTGTTCCTTAAATTTTTAATTGAGGTTTAAAGGCATTTTACCCAAACTCTGGAGGTCAGCAGGCAGTGATATCCATGGCCTTCATAGAATAGTCAGCATCAAATATAACAAAAATTTATAGCAGGTAGATAGGTTGCAAGATTATACCTTGCAGAATTTGGGGAGACAGAGAAAGTGTTTAACTGGAGACAGAGAAAGTGAAGCGAAAGAGAGAGAGGCGGGAAGCAAAAGAAAGAGAAAGGTGGGAGGCAGAGGAAAGAGAAAACTGGAGGGAATCATAGACAAGATTTGACTAGAAAAAAAAAAAAAAGACCAGACTCAGACAGATAAGCAGCCTAGGCAACAGAAGATCAAAGACAAATGAAGATGGAGAGTGGCACCCCTTGGACAAAGGCCAATGTGCTTATGGCAAGAAAAAGGACATTAGATACCTCTATAGATTTTATAAGGGACACAGGAACTGAGCACTCTGTGCTAAAACAACCATTAAAAAATTACTACAAACTGGACACGTTACGAACAATAAATTTGGAAAAAGGACAAATAAATGACTCATTCCTCCCTGGTCACCCCTGAATCAAAGCCTTTTGTTGACCAAACAACAGACTTTTGCTTTCCCTGCTGTACTCAGTTCTGCAGGAGACACAGGCTGCTTGTCTACCTCTGCCTCTGCCATGCTCTCCTTGCCAGAATGACAACCTCCCCCTGCCATCACCACTGGACAAATAGTCACCTCCTAGCATCTGCCTTGGTGCTGTGCTTGCCCAAAAGCCTGCATGAGCCCTGGCTGCTCACCCTGCAGTCTCGCTCCCCTCACACAAGTCAGACTGTGTTAGAGCACTCACAATGCCCTCTTGGACCAGGCTGCTGCTCCTGTGCCCCACTCACATCGATGGACTATGGATCCTACCAAAATCTGGAAAAAGGACATGTGGCTGGCAGAATGGCAGGCTGAGCTGGGCCAAGCAGAACCGGAAATAATGGCAAAGCTTGCCTGGGGCACAAGGCTGGTAGTCCGAACTGAGCAGGCATACAAGACTGAAGGTCAGTGGAAGGCAGGGACAGCATGGGTGGACAGGAAGCAAATGATCTGGGCCAGTAGCCTTTCTTCAGGGATGTCAGTCTGCCTTGAAAGCTAAATTTCTGGCTTTCATACAAGCTCTACAGATGGTAGAGGGAATGTCCACACTGACAGCAGGTATGCTTTTGCCTCTACCCATATACATGGAATGATATACAAACAAAGAAAATTGTTGACATCCGCAGAAATTTTGAGCCTCCTTGAGGCCACACAGTTACCAAAGAAGATAGCCATCATACATTAATTAAGACTGAGACAGCCAATGTAATGGGTAAAAAGATTATAAAAGAAATCCTCTCGAGGTATGGGATGCCCGAGGTAATCATGTTTGATAATAGACCTGCCTTTGTTGCCCACGTAAGTTAGGGTGTGGCCAAGACATTGGTGATCAATTGGAAATTGTGCTTACCAACCCCAAAGCTCAGGTCAGAAAAGAAAATTTTACAAATTAACAAAATTGGCCTTAGAGACCAGCAAAAATGACTGGACAGACCTTCCTCCCTCTGTCCTGTTCTGAGTTCAAAACACCCCGGGGCGATTTTAAACTCACGTTTTATGAGATCCTATGAAAGGGCTGCCACTGTTCACTAAGGTGGATGAGGTATATAATCCTGATGCTGTTCTTCCCATACTGTTATCTGCCCACATAAAGACCCTCCTGATCGTTCAAGCCCAGGTGCAGAAGCCTCTGGCTGATGCCTACCAGCCTGGATACCCAGAGATTTCACATCCATTGGTGATTCTGTATACATCCAGATACATCAGTCCCAGAGCCTTAAACCTTCCTGGAAGGGAACCTATACCATGTTCCTAATGACAACCACCGCTCTCAAAGTAGACGACATTGCAACCTGGATCCACGCATCTCATATGAAGCTGGCACCTCCATAGAACGACTCGGGACCCTCCAGATGAGAGCTTCAACACACCCAAAGCTAAACAAAGGACTCTTAAAAAATACCAAATGAACTCTCCGGGACTCTTATCCTGCATGTAGACATTGTGACTGATATATTAGGCTGTGGTGTGTGTGTGTGTGTGTGTGTGTGTGTGTGTGTGTGTGTGTATGTGGAAACAAACTCGACAAGGTGGGGAGGGCTGAATTAGCCCCCTCCTGTAGGAGCCCTAAGCAGCACACCAAGCCCTAAGGTCCTGCCATTTCCCAGCTCCCTCCCTAAAAAACCCCAGCTAGATTCTTCCCAGGCCCAGGACTTCAGAAAATATCAACTCCTGACGTTCATTCATGAACGACTCAGTATTACCCAAGTTTTAGTACTGACCCACCAATATGAGGCTCTCAAGAGAGACCTCAGAAAATCCCAAGATTGAAGTTTGACAAAACAAGAGGAGGGAATGAGAGACTCTAAATGCATTTCTAAGCCCACTCAACGCTAAGACATTTTTCTAAAACCTTACACTCACTCTCGTGGAAATGGGACAGTTGCCCACACACACACATGCTGGACTGTTTATCCTCCTGTGTCCTTGTGAATAATCTTCAAACATAACTCCATTCTGGGAATTGAGAAAAGATGTTCTCCCTTATCACCTGAACACACAGCTATTCTCCTGCCCTGGAATAGACCAATCACTGCTAATAACCATTTGAAAAAGCCAATCCAATAAGTTGGAAAACAACCTAAAGGTTTCCCCCTTGTGTCTGTGGCTTTTTGCTTTAAAAGATGGACTGTAACAGCTGTCAGAGGTCCTTCATATCCTGAACCTGAAGGGCCCTGTCATGGCAGAATAAATATTCTCTTGATTTTTCATCAATTGAGGCTGTGTGAGTGGTGTCTGGAGCAACTCCTCCCTGATGTTTGGACATCTAGTCCAACAATCCCAATGCCTGGGAAACTTATATTTTGTCAGACTTCTATATATGATCAAAGACCAAAGCTAAGAGTGTATATAAATAGAAATTCAATGAAGGGATTGTTAGACATGGGTGCAGACATGAGTATCATTATTCCAGAATCGTGGCATTCAGATTGGCCTCTTCAAGAGGCAGATGCTAAATTTCTAGGAATTGAAACCCTTTCTAAGTGAAACAAAGCATGACATGAGTTGAATGTATAGGGCCAGAGGTAGAGAAAGGAAGGCTGAGTCCATATGTAGCTCATATTGCAGTGAATTTATGGGGTTATGACCTATTGCAAAAATGGAATACCCAGGTTATAATTCTTGCATTTTCCAAAACTAATGTTTTTGGGAAGGATATTATAAACAAAGGTCACCAGCCTTCCCAACATTGCACATCTCCTCATTTTCATTGTGAGGTCAACACATCCTTGAAATACACTGGCTGGTTTAATTCAGAAGTTTTTATCTATTATCCAATGTCTCTCGGATACTGTTGTTCCTTTCCCATTAGTGTTAAGATATTCAATATTAATAAAGAATTATGCAATCAGTTCCTGGGGGTAGTTTCCATTCTGGAAATTGGAAAAGGACAGGATGACTGGGAGGGTTGGGAACATTGTGATGGTGGGAAAGGGGAAGGTAAGAGAAGAAGAGGAGGGAGGAGGGGGAGGGGAGAGGAAAATTTGAGGGAATAGGATGGATGAGATGGAGAAAGACAGAGATGATAGCAAGGAGAGAGATATCTTGGTTGAGGGAGCCATTATAGGGTTTGCTGAAACCTGGCTCTAGAGAAATTCCTAGGAATCCAAATCTCAATCCAGCCAGTATTTTAAAGATGTATTGACCTCAAAATGAATATGAGGAGATGGGCAATGCTGGGGAAGGGGTTTTGCTCTTGTTTCCACAGGAGGAGAAATGCATGGATACTATTAAAACTAATAAAGATTCAGTTTGGAAAAGGAAAACTTCTTGAGAAAGAGAAATGACACCTCATCCATAGAGGTGAGAATCACACAGGTGGGAAGAAAATCTCATAAAGGTTGGGCAGACTTTTCTCCTGTAAGTGTTCCTCTAACACTAATCATCAGTGTATATGGTATAAATTAATCAATTGTTTTTAATCATTTGATTTTTGATTCCTCTGGTAAGTAGACTTTGTGCAGACTGGTAATTAGTAGCACAATTAGGTATGGTCGGGGTTAGGGTGGTAGATAACCCTTCCTCAAATCTGTCCTTTGAATGGTTTTAGGTGATCATTTCAATACCCATTGTTTCCAAGAAAGGTGCTCTAGATTGTGAGTGCAGTGCTCTGATGGGCATGCTACTGGAGGGCAGGTGTGACTTGTCATGAAGGAACTGAGAACCCCTGGGAAGCAAGCTTAGGCTTTACTCATGAAGTTTCACATTAATGGAGAGGCACAGGGGAAGACTTTCTTTCTTCCATAGGTGGGGGCTTCACAGGGTGACCTGACAGACCAAAAAGAAGTTAGATCCCCATTAGGAAGTAGCATTTGTCTTAAACCTGCAGGTGGGTGTACTCCTACTTGGGGAAGTCACTATTCATTAAAGGAAAACAATGAAACACAGAGCCACAGTGAAACACAAAAGCACACACACTAAAGAACACAGGGCTGTCTAGCACATATTCAAACAGCTGAACAGATGGGGGGATCCAATAAAGTCTCGCACAAATTTAAACCATGGGTAGTAGCCCAATGGCACACCTCCTTTGTGTGTTCATACAGAAAGGGCCTTAAACAAGACTTTCCTCTAGAACTTAGAGAAGATATGACTTTCTAGTCTGTTATCTTTTTGTTGTGAAGATTCAGATTGAAGTTTAATACAGCAATTTGTCAATGGAGGTTTGCATGCCTAGAACTCAGGATGAGCATACCCTATGATCTCCTTGTACTCCATACTCATCTACATACCAAGAGTCTCTGAGCCCCCACTCTATATTACTGATCTCTGGAATCTCAGTGGAATCTGCAGAAATATAGGTTTTAGGCCCCAGAGAAGACTGCTGGGACATGCATTTAAGAAAATAGAACATCTGTATTGACAGACTGATGATTACATTGGATGTTAGGGAATGCAGTGCACCATGGGGCCTTGCCAGGTTGAGTTTAAGCACAGATGACAAATTACCATTGTCACAATTCTCTTAACAAGAAGAGTGAGCCAGAAGCAGAAATATGGAGACCGAACAGTATCGGGCAGAGAATTTAGAGTTTCCCCATCATTATGGACATTCGTGGTTTAGGACCTTGTTTTAGTGTTGTCATGTGGTGTACATGATGAATTTTACAGCCTGCGTGGTAATTCCACCATGGAATCTAATAATATGCCACACATCTTCTGGATACTGAAGCGACTGGGCATGGCCAAGTTCTCTTGTGTGTCTAAACAGCACAAGTCAATAACATTCCAAATGCAGAGATGATAGACCAGGTGCAGGTGTCAGATTCCTCCAGAGCATCAGGCAGAGTATGAACAGAGGGCGTTCGGTGACCAGGAATGCAGGCTGTGCCATTCCTAGAGTTCCTTGACTACCACAGGCTTTTTCTCTGACTTGCTCTGAGAGCCCTGGTATCTCAAGGTCTGGCTTTTGGAATCTCAGTGGAAACCGAAAAACTATCATGTAGAAGCCTGAGAATCTCCGGGGGTGAAGGCACTTTAATGTGAAAAGAGCCTACACAAATGTGCAGCAGACGAGACCAGAAATGCAGACCCAGACTAGTATACCCCACCAAAATTTCAATTATCATACATTTAAATATTAAGGCACTTCTAGAAAAAGCCAAATCTAAGCAATATGTATGTATAAATCCAGTCTGAATGAAACGTCTTTCAGAAAAACTTCAACCTAAGGATAATCACTAAATATTGAATAACAAAGGGAACAAATAATCTCAGAACAGTAAAGTAGGGAAAGACACACCCACACAAACACTGCCTCCACCAAAACAATGACAACAAAATATTAGAAGTCCATCCCTATTGGTCATTGATAGCTCTCTTTAGCAGTGGTCTCGATTCCCCATGGAAAATCACATACTAACAGATTGGATGTGAAAATAGGTTCCATTCTTCTGCTGCAGGCAGAAATTGAACCTAACAAAATGGGTAGAGATTACATCACAGTAAAGCATTGGAAATAGAAAACCCATGGAAATGGACCTAAAAAGTAAGTTGGTGTGTCTGCTTTTATGCCTTAGAAGATAGACTTCAACCAAAAGATAATCAAAAGAAACTAGTAGAGACACTATATACTCATCAAAGTTGAAGGGCGCCAAAAAAATCCAAATCAGGAACAATAGGATCCACTTAGAAAAGTAAAATCAAGATCAGATATGTATTTTGACAGGTTGATAAGCCCTAGGAAAATAGCATTCTCTAAAAGTCTCCCAACAAATAAACAAGAAACATAACAATAAAAAACATTGAGCAAGATAGTTTGGCACAGAACTCTATCTGCTATTCAGGCAAGAGTTAATGCCCACCATCATCAAATTATCCAGATATAGAAACAAAGGATTATTTTCTAATTTATTTTATGAGTACTAAATTATGCTGATACCTAAATCACTAAGCAATTCCCTTATAAACACTGATGCAGAAATTCTCATTAAATAATTCCAAACTGAATATCAGAATTTCCCAAGATAATTTACCATGTTGAATTAGCCATTTGTCCCAGATATGTAGGGATGGTTCAATATACAAAACCAAGAAATGAAATTGACCATATAAATTCCTAAATGACCAAATCACAGAAAGACATGAACCACATGGTCATATTTTTGAATACATGAAGAACATTTTTCAAAATTCCATACCCCCTGATGATAAAAGCCAGGTATGCATACAAGTTGCATACTTAAAGAGAATAATGGCAGTTTAATACAATCCACAGTCAATATCAACTGAAATAGAGAGAAACTCTAACAATTCCCCTAAAATTTTGTTGAAGACAAGAGGTTTCACTGTCTTTGTATAAAAATTGGAAAGGAAGAAGAAAGAATCTTTATTAGTAGCAAACAGAATAATAAAGACAATTTAGGCAAACAAGTCAACAGGGATATTCTGATAGCTGATTAAAAATTCCAGCAAATTAGCTTGATAAAAATCTAAGGGAGAGAAAACCCTGTTTAGGATGTATTATGAGAGAGAATAACACATTTTCAGTAAGAAAATAACAGTACAATCTAACAGTCCTCCAATATAGAAATGAGAGACAGACTGGGAAAGAAATCAGAGAAAAAAAATTTCAGAATAGCCTCCAATAATATAAACAATGTTGGGAGTAACTAACAAAGCAAATGAAAAGTTTGTATGATAAAAATTTCATTTGTTTGAGGAAGAAATTGAAGAAGACATCAGAAAATGGAGAGATCTCCCATGCTAATGGAAAAGGAAGATTAACATCTAAAAATGGGCATTCTACAAGAACAATCTACAGATACAATGCACTTTGCTTCAATGTTCAATACAATTCTTTACATATCTCTTAAAGTCCATTCACATCTTCATATGGAAATACAAAAGACATTGAATAGATAAAACATTTCTGAACATTATAAGAAACTTTATACTGGTATGGGAATTCCTTCTGTATATGTGTTGCTTTTATTGGTTAATGAATAAAGCCACTTTCAGCCAATGTTTTAACAGAGTAACACCAGGCAGGAAATTCAAACAGAGATGTAGAGAGAGAGTAAGCAGAGTTAGAGAGAAGCCATGTAGCTGCTACATGGGGCAGATGCCTCTGCCAGAGCCCACCAAAACTTTACCAATAGGCCATGACCTCACGGTGATACACAGATTAATGGAGATGGGTTAGTTTAGGATATAGAAGCTAGCTAGAAATACACTTAAGCTATTGGCTAAACAGTATTGCAAATAATATATTTTTTCTGTGTAATAATTTTGGGTCTGAGCACCCAGGAACATACAAGCAGCTTCCACCAACACTATAGATCTCACCATATCTGATTTCAGTTTTTACTTTAATGATATGGGATTCCCTTCTGTATGCTGTGAATACCACTAGTGAATATAGAAACTGCCGTGGCCTGTTGATAGGGCAGAACTTAGATAGGTGAGGAAAATTTAACTGAATACTGGGAGAAAAGAGGCAGAGTCAGGGAGAAGCCATGTAGCCCAGATAGAGACTGGACAAGCAGGATAAAAGAAAAATGACTGCTAACACTTGCCAAGATAGGGTAAGACTGTTCTGAAAAAATTCCTGCCTCTGAAAATGGTCTGTAAAGTACTAGAGGCCTTAGACAAAGTTAGTTGCTTCAACATTGCAAATGAGACTTTGGATGATTGCTCAGGCAGTCAGTTGTCTCTGTCATCTACTGCATATTTTGGAAGATGTTGGATTGTGCTTCCTTCCCATTCAAGAAATATTATCTCCCTTCTCAGGCCTTCCATGGGGTTGGAGATTAGATAGTCACAGTTACCATCCTCTTATGATCTATCCAAGCCATTTCCTATACAAGACTTAGACTCCTTAGGATAGAATGTGTATTAAAACATTAGGATATGTTCCTTGCTTAATATTGCTTATGCTAGTTGTATTTCCAACTTTATCCTTGATATCTGTTCCTAGTGTGCTGTGTGACAATGATTTTACCCTGTAGAGATTTGTTTCTTGTACTTGTTTAATAAAATGCTGGTTGACCAGTATCCAGGTAGAAAGTATAGGTGGTGCAACCAGACAGGAAGCAGAGGTGGGACAAGGAGAACAGGAGAATTCTGGGAAGAGAGTCAGTCTTCAATGATCATGCAGACACAGAGGAAGCCAGACACAGAGCAAGCAAGTTATAACTACCTCGCCGATAAAGGTACTAAGCCACGTGGCTAACGCTGACAAGAATTATGGGATAATATAAGTTATAAAAGTTTATAAGAAGCCTGAGCTAATAAGCTAACCGTTTATAATTAATGTATATCTCTGTGTGTTTCTTTGGGATGAAATGGCTGTGCAAATGGGTAAGATAAAAACCTCTGTCAACACTAGTGAATATAGTTTTCTATTGGGTTTGGGACTCTCTTATTTAAACAAAAGGGAAAGGTGCTGCGGGAGTTCCTTCAGCCACAAGCCTTTAAGATACCAGCCCACTTGGGCATGATATCTTATACTATAAATGCAGCTGTAAAGCATGTAATAACTCTCTTGCTTCCAGTTTTCTCTTTCTTCTGCTAGATTCATTTCCTGATCCCTGTTTTTACAGAGGACTGTGTTCTCGGACCATGATTTGTAAGCCTACCCCTAAATAAATAACCCTTTATTATACATAATTCTGAGCTAGTGTGGAGTTACTTTGTAACTTTCAGCATCACCTATCTATCTGAAATATATCTCTCTATATCTAGAAATCCTAACATGTCTATAACATTGATTATTATAAGTGACACTCTATTAACCTTTGTTTCTTAATTATAAATTGCATTTTCATATAAGCTGCACAAGCACAATACTTTAATAAAGAGCAGAAACATATATATATGTGTGTGTGTGTGTGTGTGTGTGTATACCAATTAAATTTCTTTAGCATATCCCCCTTGAAATGTAAACAAACATTTATAAACAATCATTTAGTTAATTTGGGCATAGTTCTCTCCAAACTGTTTCCTGCTTGTCGTCTGATGAAATAATTTTTGGGGGTGTTCGGGGCAACCTTTCAGGAGGTCTTGTTCCTTCTAACCACATTAGTCTGGAAGGATTCCACAGCTTCTATTCTTCTGCAGAAACTAAAAAAGAACCTCTTTTCCAAAGCAATATATCCTTAGACCCAAGTTTTGAAGACATATACCATTAAAGTATACATATTGGTTACTTAGTTCCTTCACAGTCAAAAAATTCAAAGAAAGCACAATAATATATATAATCCAGACTTTCTATATATATTACATCTTTACATGACTTTTATCTTACTTTATTATTTTTTCTACAAATTTAATATTCATTTTAATATATTTATTCCTTTAATCTAGGACTATCTGTACTCTTTTATATATTGTACTTACTGTTTTTTTTATTCCTTTCCTCTCTCTTTCCCAAGCCTACATATATTTTTTAAACACACTGTGTCTCACTTGAGGTCTTTTATGTCTGAATCTGTCCTATTGTCTATCTGGAATCCTTTTCTGTCTTAGAAAGCTTTTAAAATGCTAAGCAGCTCAGTTGCAGTAACCCTGGATACTGATTCTGTCTTTATCTGCTTTTCAAAATGGCAGAGGTACCATTACTGCCAGCTCTGGGACTGCCAGGTAGGAGCTGCACTCACCACTTTAACTCTGAGAAAGAGCATATGGCACATAAACCCATTTTGTTTGAATAATAGCAAAATCTTCCATGCAACACACTGCATGGCCTGGAAATATCTCTGTGTATGGTGTCAGGAATCTGCCATGCTTGTACACACATAGTAGACCTGATTCTGCTGCCTGCAAGGAAGAGAGCACTGAGCCATGGGCATGGTCTCAGCTATTTTTCGCCAGACCCCTTGTGAGCATACAAGCACCCAGGCTCACAAACCCCATTCAAATGCTTGGCCTCCTGAAAGTGCCAGAGCAGTTTGTGATGCTGTTTTGAAAATGTGTGGCTTTTTTTGTCTCTTCTGCTGAATCAGTAAAACCTCTCTTAAAGGAACTGCAGCATGCCACAAGCAAGCAGAGTCCATTAAAAAATGTGGCTAAACTTTCATTTTTACTGTCTAGAGTTCCTTTCTAAGACCCTTCAGGTTTTATGAGCATCGAGCTATAACACATTGGAGAGCCAATCTCTTATAGGAGGCAACTTGTTTTTTCCTAGTTGCCCAGATTCCTGAAATAACCACTCAGAAACTGTATTAATTAAATTGATGCTTGGCCTATTAGCTCTAGTTTTTTATTGGCTAGCTCTTACAACTTAATTTAACTCATTTCTATAAATCTGTTTATTACCACGTGGTTGTGTCTTACTGGTGGTTCCATCTGGTGTCTGTCTCTGGTGGGGTTACATGGCTTCTCAATGACTCTTCCTACTCTCTCTATATATGTCTTTCAGCCTGGCTTTACTCTGTTAAGTCATTGAAAGCAACTTCTTTATTAACCAATGGCAATAAAACTTATTCACAGCATATATCACCTCCCCTCTTCTGTTTAAATAAATAGCAAAGTATTAACTTTAACATAGTAAAATTACATAGAAGAATTATAGTTATAATATTTATGTCTACTTTATCTTTTATCATAACTAAGGAAAACTATAATTATACCTATTTATTCTTCAAATCCATCAAAGACCCTAGAAAGATATCATATTACCTAAGTAAACAGAAAGTACATTGTAAAAAACATCCAAAATTCTAGAATTGACAGAGACATATCAATATCCGGACAGTCACTGAAAGTTCTTCTGTAACATTGCGGGCACCCATCATCAGCTTAGTGGTCCATAGTATCCTGCAGACTTTTCCATGAAGCAAGAAATTTCAAAGACAGTTCCACCTATATTGGCAGCTTGTTAGTCACTTTCTTCTGTGTCCTGCAGAATGTCTGGCAGACTCTTTCATGAAGCAGGAAACACAAAGAACTGTCTCACCTTTACGCAAGTTCAGCAGTCATTTCTCTGTGGGCCCTACATGTCTAATTCATCAAGCATTCCAGTGAAGAGCAGTTTTTTCTCAAATGAGGAACTATGCTGTATTGAGATTCCAAGTGGGCTGGTGGGTAGTCAGAACAGATTTTATGAGTCCATTCAGCGCCTGACAGTCTGAGTGAAGGGGAAGTGCTTGGAAGGTTCCTCTCCTGTCTCTTGTAAACATCCCTCCCCTGTCCCTGCATAGACGCTGAGTGCTGAAGTTTTGAGGGCTAGGGGCCCAACCAGACGGTTCCTCAGGAACAGGTGCGGGAAGTAATTCCTCCAGAGGAGGAGTGGGAGGGAAAACATCATTCTGGGTATCAGGAAGAACGGGAGGTGCCTGAATTCTGGATTTTGTTTGCTCCTGTAGAGGAAAGAGAGAAGACAAAAGGCTCAGAGGGGGTTGGGGGCAGCTGGCATAGCTGCTGCCTCTGCTTTCAGAATGAGAGGAGCTGATGATGGCCATGGGGCCGGTACCAGGTTTTGAATTCCTGCAGGTGGTTACATGTTGCTTTATTTTATCAAAGACAAACCATCATACAAAACCAAAAATATAAAGAGACAGACACAAACTCAAATCCAGAAGCTGGTGCTCTCACCACCACTTAGGTGCAGAACTGAAAGTACAGATTGAAACAAATCATGTTTCCTATGGACTAGGGCGACCTGGTCACCCCCTCTGCAAACTGCCTGGAACGCATTCCAGGACTAGGGACAGGGGTCTCTGGGCGAATCTGCCTCCCCTCTCTGTTCCCGTTTCAATACAGACAATGCACAGGTACAATTTTCAAATTACTGATTCACAATTACACAGAAACAGAAACATAATACACAAAGAGACAGACACAAAAGTAAGCTCATTCATACCTCCAGTTGGATCTGGAGTCAGTCTGGGAGAGACTCGATTCCAGGGCAGGGAACCAAATGTTGGACCCTGAAGTCCCATTACCAGAAGGAGTTGCTCCAAGAGACCATCTCTCACACCACAGTTGATGTAAAAGCTTGAGGATTTTAATAATTCTGTCTTGAGAGTGGGTTTCATCATGTGAGAAGCCAGAAAGACTCCAAATAGCTGGTACAGGCTACTTAAAGCAAAATCCACAAAAGAAAGGGGGTTTATGGGGGTAGTTTTTTAACTATTAACATTGGCTTATTCAAAGGGCTATTACTGATAATTGGCTGGAGAGTGGTTGGCACATCAGGTGACGTAAGTGGGAACATCTGAGGATCTCTTTGCCCCTTTCCCAGGGACTGAGTCAAAACACCAGGAACTGACTCAACATCTAAGGGTTATCTTGCCTGTATTCAATAACTGAGTTCTACTTGGAGAACATTTACAAGGACTAAGAAAGATGATGGAAAGTTGCAAACATTTTAGTACATTCATGTGTAGTTGTTATGTCGTTGGTTCCCCGGGGCGGGCATTTCTGCTGAGAAGCCTCAAAATTGGCCTCATCGTTGTCAGATATGTCTTTCGAGTTATTTTAGAGTTTTGCAAAAGCAATTCCTGTTGACAAAAATTGTGTGGTATGACACTAACATGGCTACCAACATAAACATGAACATGTTGTTTTCAAATTTGAGGCCTAAATCAACAGGGAGCTTGGCTGGGATTAAACTGTAAATTTACTACTACACACTATTCTGGAAAGAATTGTAGAAAAAAAACAAGGAGAGTCAGAAAAAGGAGTAGGGAGAGAGGGATACCCAGGCATTGACCCTGTTTCTAAGAGAGTATGAATTTCTGACAATTGCACAGAAGGAAGATTGAGCACAATTAATGAAAACCCAGAGACAGATACTGTGGTTCAACCTGAATAACAGAAAAGAAAAGCAGTGAGCCAATGTATCTTACCTCTACCTCAGAATGAATAAATGGTGAGATCCTGTCTCTACGAATGCTGAAGACTCCACACTCCACAGTCCACTGAGTTCCTCTCTTTCCCATTATATGCCTTCTCCACACAGCCATATAACTCCTGCCTCAACCTCCCTAGTGCTGGAATTAAAGGCGTATATTAATACCAGATGTTGGGATCACATTTGTGTGTTTTGTTTCTCCTTTAAGACAGATTCAATCTCAAGTACCCCAGGATGACTTTGAACTCACAAAGATATCTCTGTCTCTGTCTCCTGAGTCCTGGGATTAAAGGTGTGTGCCATCAGACCCTGGCCTGTATAACTGAATAGTATGGCTGCTTTGCCCTCTGACCTTCGGGCAAGGGTAAAGCCCCTCATGTGTGCTGGGAAGTGATCAAGGGTCCCCTGCAGAAATAACTATTGCTTTTGTCAACTAAGTCATCATCTCTCCAGCTCACACATGCTAAATTTGGAGGGAAAATGTCTTCTTCTTCTTCCCCTTCTTTTGTAAATAAACATTCATATTTATTCTTTCCTTTGTTCGGAGCCCTTGATCATATGGTCTGCTCATCCAATGCAGACAGTTTTATGTAAATAAACCTTACTGGGATGAGCTTGGAATCAGCAAAACCCTGAATCACAGTGTCCTTCTGATTGGACAAGAATCAAAGCAGTCTGAAAACAGGGTAGAAGTTGCATAGAGCATTCTAGTGTCCAGTACTGCTCTTTCCTCTACCTGCCATTCACTCATTTACAGAGGTGTTGAAGCCAGGCCTATCAGCTGTGTTTCCAAAAATTCATTGTAAATGCACCTCAGAGCCCAGACTCTAAAGAGGCATATTTAGTAACAATACTGACTGCTTTTTCTGTTAGACACACGTAGGTCACAGCCCACAGGGTCCTAAGATCACTTCAGGCATTTGAGGGGTGGCTTCAGGCAAAGACCATATGCAGGAAACAGAGAGGCACATATTTCAAACACCAAGTGGGGATAGGAGTCAACCACTGTCTTCCATCTTGAGGTATGAAAAACCTCAGAAGCACGAAGTGTAATGAAATCCATTGCCCGAGTTTTCAACTGCACTGAGCTGTGGAGATCAACCAGAAAGTGAGTGTGGGCAGTATTCTCCACAGAGAGGTCCCTGCAGAGGGCACTCTCACACATGACCTTCAAATGCTCCAGGCCATACTTGTCAGCAGCTGCCAGCACAGCACCTACCACTCTGTGGAGATCTGGTTCCTTCCCAGTGTAAATGAACCCCATTATTGACTTGAAAAATTGCTACTCCATGTCAAGGATGTCCATGAAGTTCTTTTTGCTCTCGTCCAAGTCCTGTTCAAATATAGCTGTGAAATTGAATAACAAGCTGTTAAGATGTCCTTAGAGTCCAGAATTCTTGTCCAGCTGCCTTCAAGCAGCAGTCTGTGAAGCAGGAATTCTCTCACAACTCCCCTAGCTTAGCTGCAAATATGGACCTGGCAACCTGGAACATTTGCTTCATTTTCTGGTTAGAGATCTTAAATGAAACTTGACCATGCTCACCTGGCAGAGGAGGGTGAACTAATCTTCAGGGAGAATCTGATATGCATAGGACAAGATGAAATCTCAAGGAATGAACCTTTTGAATCACAGGTTGAATCGAATACTCTTGGGCTCCTCATGCTTTGGGTTTTATTCTCCTTACGTGCTTGCAATCCAGAACTAGAATTTCACCCAAATGCGGCTCTTTGAACAGCTGAGGAACATTAGGTTAACTGACAAGTAATCTGTGCTTTCCTCCTTGACCCTGTTGTAGTGTACTCTTAGACACCATTTGTCATTGTCTCCTGTTGAGAACGTCGGGCTTCTAATGCTGTCCCACAATTCTTACAGGAAAAAAATGGAAGTTGCTAATGGTCCACCTGTAGGATAAATTCTGGACAGTATTTGTGTGTAGTCCCAGCTCTGGGCTGTCCTGCCCTCTGACATTTCTCCTGGAGGCTGTTTAAAGGTTAAACTGGATCCCAAATGAAGAACTAGGACTTGTTTTCTCTTCACCGCATGAAACACAATTAGAAACAGGGTATAGATTTTTAGGTTATGTTTCTTATCTGTTTCCTCTTCTATGTAGCAGCAACTGTATTTCTTGAAATTTTCACTCCAGATTTCAATATTAGTTTTACAGAAGACAGCCAAGGCTACTATTACGGAGTATTAAATCATTCAATTTGTTTTCTAGATTGAATCTCAGGTAACTAGTTTTGAGAATAGGTAACTAGTTTTGGCAATTATACATTATTTTTAAAAGTTTGGAACATGTTATACACTCTTACCTAAAATATTGCTCTAGAGTTCTCTATAGTAACAGAACATATGCAGCGAATCTCTCTTTGTTTGAATAAAGGGGATTTATTGGAATTATTTAGTGCTTCAGTCCTGACAACATGACATCCCACAATGGCAAACTCTGAGGATTACATCCAACAATCCAGTACACACTTAGTCCAGGAGGTTAGACATGTTGCCTGGTCTTCAATAAAGACAGAAATTGCAAGGAGAATTCTCTAATGCCAGTGAAGGAATGGACTTGCTGCAAGATGAGTGTAAGCAGCAGAGATCAACAGCTTCCTTCTTCCTTGTCCTTAAATAGGCTTCCAGCAGAAGGAAATTCTGATAGCTGATCTAAAATTCCAGAAAGTTAGCTTGACAAAAATCTAGGGGCTGAAAACTCTGTCTAAGATGTATTGTTTGAGAGAAGAATCCATTTTCAGTAAGAAAATAACAGTAAAAAGCTAGCAGTCCTCAAATATACAAATGAGAGACAAACTGGGAAAGAAATCAGAGAAAAAAATTTCAGAATAGCCTCTAATAATTTAAACAATCTTGGGAGTAACTAATAAAGCAAATGAAAAGATTTTATGAAAAATTTCATTTGTTTGAGGAAGAAATTGAAGAAGACATCAGAAAATGGGAAGATCTCCCATGCTCATGGATAAGTAGGATTAACATCTAAAAATGGGCATTCTACAAGAGCAATCTACAGATTCATGCACTTTGCTTCAATGTTCAACACAATTCTTTACATAACTCTTAAAGTCCATTCACATCTTCATATGGAAATACAAAAGACATTGGATAGCTAAAACATTCCTGAACACTATAAAAAATTGTAATGCTTTCGACAGTGGTTGCTCAAGATTGCATTCCCATTCGGGATCAACCTACCCCTGGACCCAGCAATACCACTCTTGGGAATATACCCAAGAGATGCCCTTTCATATGACAAAAGCATTTGTTCAACTATGTTCATAGCAGTATTATTTGTAATAGCCAGAACCTGGAAACAACCTAGATGCCCTTCAATGGAAGAATGGATGAAGAAAGTATGGACTATATACACATTAGAGTACTACGCTGCAGTAAAAAACAATGACTTCTCGAATTTTGCATGCAAATGGATGGAAATAGAAAACACTATCCTGAGTGACGTATCCCAGACCCAAAAAGATGAACATGGGATGTACTCACTCATAATTGGTTTCTAGTCATAAACAGGGGTCAAGGAGACTACAATTGGTGAACCTAAAGAAACTAAATAAGAAGGTGAACCCAAGGAAAAACATATAGTTATAGTCTTGGCTATGGGGAGTAGACAAAATTTCCGGGGAGAAAATTGGGATCTTGGGGGTGGGGTGGGATGGGGGTAAGGGGAGACGGGGAGAGAAAAGTTAGAAGGGAAGGAGGGGGTGAACTTGGGGAAACAGGAGAATTAGGATAAAGGAAGTTTGGACAGGGGAGCACGGAACCACAATTCTAAGTTAAGGGAGCCACTTTAGGGTTGGCAAGAGACTTGACCCTAGAGTGGCTTCCAGGAGCCCATGGTGATGTCCCCAGTTAGTCCCTTGGGCAGCTGAGGATAGGCAACCAGAAATGACCCTATCCTATAGCAATACTGACGAATATCTTGCATATCACCATAGAATCTTCATCTGGTGATGGATGGAGATAGAGACAGAGACCCACACTGGAGCACTGGTCTGAGCTCCCAAGGTCCCAGTGAGGAGCAGAAGGAGGGAAAAGATGAGCAAGGAAGTCGGGACCACAAGGGGCGCACCCACCCACTGAGACAAGGGGGCTGATCTAGTGGGAGCTCACCAAGGCCAGCTGGACTGTGACTGAAAAAGCATGGGATAAAACCGGACTCTCTGAACATGGCAAACAATGAGGGCTGATGAGAAGCCAAGGACAATGGCACGGGGTTTTGACCTTACTTCTTGTTCTGGCTTTGTGGGAGCCTAGCCAGTTTGGTTGTTCACCTTCCTAGACATGGACGGAGGGGGGCGGACCTTGGACTTTCCACAGTGCAGGGAACCCTGACTGCTCTATGGATTGGAGGGGGAGGGGGAGAGGAGTGGGGGGAGGGGGAGAAGGGTGGGAGGAGGTCGAGGGAAATGGGAGGCTGGGAGGAGGCAGATACTTTTTTTTCCTTTTCTCAATAAAAAAAAAATTGTAGTGCTATTGGAAGTCCTTCTGTATATGTGTTGCTTTTATTGATTAACAAATAAAACCACTTTCAGCCAATGTTTGAACAGAGTAACACCAGACAGAAAATTCAAACAGAGATGTAGAGAGAGAGAGAGTAGGCAGAGTCAGAGAGAAGTCATGTAGCTGCTACATGACGCAGATGCCTCTGCCAGAACCCTCCAAAACTTCATCGGTAGGCCATGACCTCACAGTGATACACAGATTAATAGAGATTGGTTAGTTTAGGATATAGAAGCTAGCTAGAAATACACTTAAGCTATTGGCCAAACAGTATTGCAAATAATATATTTTTTCTGTGTGATTATTTTGTGTCCGAGCAGCTGGGAACATACAAGCAGCTTCCACCAACACAATAGATATCACCATTTCTGATTTCAGTTTTTACTTTAATGAATTGGGAGTCCCTTCTATATGCCGCGAATACCACTGGTGAATAAAGAAACTGCCATGGCCTGTTGATAGGGCAGAATTTAGATAGGTGAGGAAAACTAAACTAAATGCTGAGAGAAAGGAGGTAGAATCAGGGAAAAGCCATGTAGCACTGATAGAGAAAGATGCTGGGAATTTTACCAGGTAAGCCACAGCCATGTGGCAATACACAGATTACTAGAAATGGGTTAAATTAAGATATAAGAGTTAGCCAATAAGAAGCTAGAGCTAATTGGCCAAGCTGTGATTTAATAAGTATAGTTTCTGTGTGGTTATTTTGGGGCTGAGCAGCTGGGAACAAACAAGCAGCCTCCTACAACACATGATCTCTTTCTTTATGGAAGATGAACCCCAGTGAGCCAACTCCAATTATAACGGTTTTATTGGTTCCCAACTAGATCACACCTGATTAACTAAAATTCTAAAATGGAAAGCACAACTGTGACAAATGTTTTACTTAAGTTGAAGTAGGTAGAGTCACTTCCAATATGGACTTTGGAGATAGAAAGACACAAATATTTGATCCAGATTTTCAGGCCTAAAGTCATGCACCTTTAATCCTAAAATACCTCTAGTATTCTGTGATACTAATAAAGATTTTTTTTCCAGTTTGTATAAAGAGAGAGTGAAACCCTTGTATTCATCAGGGTTTTAGGAAAATTGTTAGAGTTTCTCTCTATTTCAGTTGATATTGACTGTGGATTGTTTTAAACTGTCATTATTTTTTTTTATGTATGCCATTTGTGTTTCAAATTCTCCTTGGATTTTCTCATCATTGGTACTGAATTTTGAAAAATGTTCTTCCTGCATTTAGTAATATGATTATGTAGTTTATGTCTTTCTGTGATTTGGTCATTCAGCGATTTATATGGTCAAGTTTATTTTTACATTTTTGTGTATTTGACCATCCCTATATATCTAAGACAAAAGACTAGTTCAATGTGATAAATTATCTTTGAATATTCTGTGATTCAGTTAGCAATTATTTAATGAGAATTTCTGCATCAATGTTTATAATGGAATTGCTCTGTGATTTCGATATCAGTGTAATTTAGCACTCATAAAATAATTTAGGAAAAGGTCCTTTGTTTCTATTTCTGGAATAAATTGACAGAGTTGGGCATTAACTCTTGCTTGAATAGCAGATAGAGTTCTGTGCCAAAACTATCTTGCCCAAGGTTTTCTTGTTGTTGTTTCATTGCATTTCTGCTTCCTCAGTTTCCCAATATAGGCATGATTCAAGTAAGGGCAGATAAGATATCATGTTTATTACATATATTGAACACATAATTGTTTTGATATAGTCCTAGATGGAATATTGAATTATTGTTCACATTTATCTTCCTGTGTATAAGCAATCATCCTGAACAAGTCTCGAGGGTATCTTGAGCTGAAGGGATGAACCACCACAGACATAATGAAAAACAACTTTCAGCTTGATTGTTGCTCTCTCTTTTTGATTTTGAAATGAAGTGTTCTTACACAGCCTAGGCTGTCTTTGAATTCACTCTATAGGCCAGGCTGACTCAAAAACAGAGATATCTGCCTACCTATGCCTTCTTAGATTTGGGATTAAAACTTGACTTCTTAAATCAGGAGAGAGACAATAATAAGATGACTAGCTATGACAGAAAGAAGAGATAAAAATATTTTTAAGTGAATGGAATGTATGTAGTACGACCTATGGACCCTAGCACGTCACAGACTGAGGGAATGGAATCAGGAGTCCTCTGGCCTCGGCTGAATAATGAGTTGAACCACAACAGGAAGAGTTGGAAGAAAACTTCAGGGAGACATCTGAACCCTAGAAGTTTGCATGATGCCCAAAGCAGAGAGAGATCATTC
This sequence comes from Microtus oregoni, assembly GCF_018167655.1. NCBI lineage: Eukaryota > Metazoa > Chordata > Mammalia > Rodentia > Cricetidae > Microtus > Microtus oregoni. The sequence continues at coordinate 880,800 of NW_024543830.1, read as the reverse complement.
ACATTGTCTCAGTGTCTCTGTCTCTCTCTTTCTCTCTCTGCCTCTCTGTCTCTCTCTCTCTACATAAAAATATATATATATAGTAAAAGGGTAACATATTATATATATATATACATATATATATATGTATATATATATATATATATATAACTTTTTTGATTAGTGTTTGTTGTAAGACCTTCCTGGATGACCGGACTTGCCCTGATCCTACATCCCACTCACCTCATCCTCCCAGGTTATACATGAGCACCACCATTACTGCCTCTTGACACCTAAGGAATGCTCTAATTAATAAATAAATCAAAATATCCAGTGGGCCTCTGCCATCCTCTTTATGATCTCCAGGCAGCATTGATTTTCCTGTAATGAGCAGTAGCTTTATCATGCATGAGGACACTACTGTTAATTAAGACTTGTGTATCCACCTGAGTCGGACCTGAATCATTTGACTGTGCAATATCCACCTGAGAATCATCTACCTGAAGTAAAAGCACCACCTATCCCATTCCCGGAAGAAGAAACTATATGAACAGATCCTGTACTTCAGCTCCATGGGAGTTTTAGGTCCCCCATGAGAAGTTGCAGCATGCTCATGGGAGCTCTGGGCTAAAATGTAAACAGTTTGTTTCTGCAAATTTGGGGTCCTGCATTGATTGTCAACTTTCATTACCAAACACACAGGTACCCGCCACCTGACTCTAAACCTACATAGAGAAGAGTCACTGATGCTACTAGTTAGCCAACTGTAATAGATTCCTAACTGAGGAACCAACAACTCAAGACATCAAAATCAGTCAATTGATTTATCCTGTTGTGAGGGAGGAGTGACCATGGAGAGAGACTTTCAGGAGAGCTAGCCGGGGAATTGTTGAGTTGATTAAATAACTGAAGTTATTGTCATGTCTTCTAGGCTTAAAGAGTCCCTGCAAACATGCTGGTTTGGATAGAGATGGTAGATCTGGGGAGAAATTTACAGATTTCATTACAAGGGAAACTGCCTCAAAAACCTCTTCTTAAGTAACTCCTAAATATATTCTGCACACTTTGGAAGCTAGAATACTCTCTCACTTCTAAAGTCCTGAAGAGTAACATGAAAGTTCAAAGTTTAAAGAGGACAGAACTCACCAGTGAGGATGAAAGTTATGGGGTATTGAGAAGCTGAACCTTGGCAGGCAACATGAAGCTACTGGGAAGTATTTAAGATTGTCTCATAGGACAACCCTAAAGTGGATCAGGAAGACTGCTTTCAGTCAGGATTATTTGAGTTGGAAAGGAATAGGCAACCAATAAAATTGGTGGAGGCATACCGGGGACTGTGAGTCCGGATGGAATAAAAGCCAAGAGAAGACAGCCACTTTCAGAGGATCCTGGCTGCCTCTGGGCCCAGCTGCCATACATGATCTACCACACTGATCTCGAAGTTGTGAACACTGAGGCTTTTGACAGGGAAAAAAAACACCTCTTCCCAGATCATATTATAAGGGACTTCTAATAACCACATGGCAAAAGTAATAACAGCTGTGTAGGAATGGACACCATTCCTTTACTTATGGAAGATTAACCCCCATAAACAAAATGCACATGTGATGGATATTCTTGCTTCCCACCTTACGACACCTGGAATTAACTAAAATCCTAAAGTAGAGGGCACAACTGTGAGAAAAGCTTTCATTAAGTGTAAGTGGGTAGATCACTTCAAATACAGATGTTAGAAAGACACAAACATTTAATCCGGATCTCCAGCCTGAAGACATGTACCTTTAATTCATATCTTGAGTCTTGAGGTTGCTAGCCACATCTTTAATTGGGCAGTACCTTCTGCCTTCTGGAAGCCTATAAAAGGACATGGAAGAATGAAGATATTACTCTTTGCCTGCTTGCCATCACTTTGAAGCAAGTCTATTATAAGGGACTTCTAATAACCACATGGCAAAAGTAATAACAGCTGTGTAGGAATGGACACCATTCCTTTACTTATGGAAGATTAACCATAGATTACTGCTATTAGAAAATTCTTCAGAACTGCAGCATATACTGAAGATGAGCCGACATGTCTAACCTCCTAGACTAAGTACGAATTGGATCTTTGTACTTTCCCTTCACAGGTAGCCATTGTAGGATTAGCAGGACTGCAGCCCTAAATCATTCTAATGGATCTCCTTTGTTCATACAGAGAGAGTCACTGGATATATTCTTCTACTGCAGAGAACCCAGGTAAAACATTTTTGATATAAGTGTATAAAATGTCTCCTATGATCAAAAGGTGTGCATAACTGGCAAAGTTAGGTATCTACTGACCTAAGACTCAATCTTAAAAAAAAAAATGAAGTGATAGAACAGCCCGTGGTAGCCTAGACTATCTACACTGAAAACACTTTGGAATCTTGACAGATAATTCTGAGATCTGATGTGGGAGGTGATGTATGATGTGAATAAGTTTTATTGCCATTGGATAATAAAGAAGCTGCTTTCAGCCAATGGCTTAACAGAGTAAAGCCAGGTAGTAAGACATAGAGATAGATAGAGAGAGAGAGAGAGAGAGAGAGAGAGAGAGAGAGAAGGCCGAGTAGGTGAGAAGCCACATAGCCCTGCCAGAGACAGATGCTAGATGGAACTTTAGCCAGTAAGCCACAGCCATGTGGAGATATACAGATTAATGGGGATGAGGTAATTTAGGATATAAGACCGAGCTAGAAATATTCTTAAACTATATAGTTTCAGAGTGATTATTTCAGCTCTGAGCAGCCAGGAACAAATGAGAGCCTCCCCTAAGATTGACATGCAAATATAGAACTGACTACATCTACAGAAAGTCTGGGAAAGCTTGGAAAGGAATCCTAGACACAAAAGAACAGAGTTAAGGGGTGCTGCCTCTTTCTTCCTGGCCCACCCAGCTTCCGTCCAGAGCCCTCCCCACTTCGGCCCCACTGCCCTCTTTTGGCGCGTGGCATCGCCCAGCCCAGCCTATCTGGGCACTGGGTCCGAGTACTCGGGGCTCCTGGTGGGCTGCAGTTCCTTTGTTTCTGTGGCCTGCCTGCACCAAGCGGGGTAGGCGCTTTGTTTGCGAGCTGCCCAACCAGCACAGAGGCCTGATCTTTCGGCGCCAGGAGACCCAGCATTGGGGTGAGTTTCTGGCCCACGGCGCCAGCCTGGGACGGGGAGCTCAGGGGTTTCTTGGCCCCCTGTCCTTCTTGGGCTCTTTGCAGGGCCTCTACTCCCTGGGTGCTGCCTCTTTCTTCCTGGCCCACCCAGCTTCCGTCCAGAGCCCTCCCCACTTCGGCCCCACTGCCCTCTTTTGGCGCGTGGCATCGCCCAGCCCAGCCTATCTGGGCGCTGGGTCCGAGTACTAGGGGCTCCTGGCGGGCTGCAGTTCCTTTGTTTCTGTGGCCTGCCTGCACCAAGCAGGGTAGGCGCTTTGTTTGCGAGCTGCCCAACCAGCACGGAGGCCTGATCTCTCATCGCCAGAGAGCCAACATTGGGGAGAGACAGCGTTTGGTAGGCAAGGAGACCTGATCCGGTAAAAGAAGATCCATAGGGAGCATTTGGAAGAAGAGATGGGCCGACGTCAAGGCAAGAATTCGCCCAACAAGCTGAAAAGCAACATGAAGCCACCAGAAACAAGCGACCTCACAACGGGAGGACAAGAACCCCTTAATCAAGAGGAAGGAGAAAAGATTGACTTTATGAAAGTGATTGACACCCTTAAACAGCATGTAAAAAACACCCTTATAGAAATGGATGAGAAATATAACAGAAAGTTTGAAGAATTGAATAAATCAGTGAATGATACCCTAGAAAACCAAGGAAAAACAATCAGACAGATAATGGAAACAGTTCAAGACCTGAAAACTGAAATGGAGGCAAAGAAGAAAACACAAACAGAGTGCCGGCTGGACATGGAAAATCTAGGTAAACGAATAGAGACTACAGAAACAAGCATAACCAGCAGAATACAAGAGATAGAAGAAAGACTCTCGGATTCTGAAGATACCATAGAGAAAATAAACACACTGATCAAAGAAAACAGCAAGTCCAACAAACTCTCATCACAAAACATTCAGGAAATATGGGACACAATAAAAAGACCAAACCTAAGAATAATAGGAGTAGAAGAAGGAGAAGAATGGCAGCTCAATGGTCCAGAAAATATATTTAATAAAATTATAGAAGAAAACTTTCCCAACCTAAAGAAAGATATTCCTATGAAGGTGCAAGAAGCATACAGAACACCGAATAGGCTGGATCAAAAAAAAACATCCCCTCACCATATAATTATCAAAACACAAAGCATACAGAATAAGGAAAGAATATTAAGAGCTGCAAAGGAAAAAGGCCAAATTACTTATAAAGGTAAACCTATCAGACTTACACCTGACTTCTCCATGGAAACCATGAAAGCCAGAAGGTCCTGGATAGATGTACTGCAGAAACTGAGAGACCATGGGTGCAAGCCCAGATTACTATACCCAGCCAAGCTTTCATTCACTATAAATGGAGAAAATAATATTTTCCAGGATAAAAACAAATTAAAAAATACGCAGCCACAAATCCAGCCTTACAGAAAGTAATTGAAGGAAAATCACTAACCAAGGAGTCCAACAATGACCACACTAACTCAGACATCTAGAGACCCTTCACCAACACAAAACAAAGAAGGGAAACACACAAACTCTACGACTAAAAAAAAATGACCGGAGTTAACAACCAATGGTCATTAATATCACTTAATGTCAATGGACTCAACTCACCTATAAAAAGGCACAGGCTAAGAGATTGGATAAGAAAACAGGATCCAACATTCTGCTGTTTACAAGAAACACACCTCAACCACAAAGACAGGCACCTACTCAGAGTAAAGGGCTGGGAAAAGGCCTATCAAGCAAATGGACCTAAGAAACAGGCAGGTGTGGCCATACTAATCTCTAACAAAGTTGACTTTAAACTTAAATCAATCAGAAGAGATGGAGAGGGGCATTTTATACTCATAACAGGAACAGTTCATCAGGATGAAGTCTCAATCCTGAACATCTATGCCCCTAATATAAAAGCACCCACGTACATAAAAGAAACATTGCTAAAATTCAAGGCAGCCATCAAACCGCACACACTAATAGTAGGAGACTTCAACACTCCTCTCTCACCAATGGACAGGTCAATCAGACAGAAACCTAACAGAGAAATAAGAGAATTAATGGAGGTAATGAATCAAATGGACTTAACAGACATCTATAGAACATTCCATCCAAATAGGAAAGAATATACCTTCTTCTCTGCAGCTTATGGAACCTTCTCGAAAATCGACCACATAGTCGGTAACAAAGCAAACATCCACAGTTACAAAAAAATATTAGTAACCACCTGTGTCTTATCAGATCACCATGGATTAAAGTTAGAATTCAACAGTAATGCTACCCCCAGAAAGCATACAAAGTCATGGAAACTGAACAGTCAACTATTGAACCATACCTGGATTAAGGAAGAAATAAAGAAAGAAATTAAAGTCTTCCTGGAATTCAATGAAAATAAAGAAACAACATACTCAAACTTATGGGACACTATGAAAGCAGTCCTAAGAGGAAAGTTCATAGCACTAAGTGCTCACTTAAAGAAAACAGAGAAAGCTCATATTGGAGACTTAACAGCCCACCTGAAAGCTCTAGAAAAAAAAAGAAGCAGACTCACCTAGGAGGAGTAGAAGACTGGAAATAATCAAACTGAGGGCTGAAATCAACAAAATAGAAACACAGAAAACAATACAAAAAATCAATGGAACAAAAAGCTGGTTCCTGGAGAAAATCAACAAGATTGACAAACCACTATCCAAGCTAATCAAACGGCAGAGAGAGAATTTGCAAATTAATAAGATCAGAAATGAAAAGGGGGACATAACCACAGACACAGAGGAAATTCAGAGAATCATTAGATCTTACTACAAAAGCCTATATGCCACAAAATTGGAAAATGTAAAGGAAATGGATACTTTTTTAGATAAATATCATATACCAAAGTTAAATCAGGACCTGGTGAACAATCTAAATAGACCTGTTAGTCGCAAAGAATTAGAAGAGGTTATCAAAAACCTCCCTACCAAAAAAAGCCCAGGAACAGATGGTTTCAATGCGGAATTCTACCAGATCTTCCAAGAAGATCTAATACCTATACTCCTTAATGTATTCCACAAGATAGAAACAGAAGGGTCATTACCAAACTCCTTTTATGAAGCCACAATTACTCTGATACCAAAACCACTCAAAGACTCAACCAGGAACGAGAACTACAGGCCAATCTCACTCATGAATATCGACGCAAAAATCCTCAACAAAATACTGGCAAATCGAATCCAAGAACACATCCGAAAAATTATCCATTATGATCAAGTAGGCTTCATTCCTGAGATGCAGGGCTGGTTCAACATACGAAAATCTATCAATGTAATCCAGCATATAAATAAACTGAAAAAAAAACCATATGATAATTTCATTAGATGCTGAAAAAGCATTTGACAAAATTCAACATCCATTTATGTTAAAAGTCTTGGAGAGATTAGGGAAACAAGGGTCATACCTAAATATAATAAAAGCTATATACAGCAAGCCGACAGCTAACATCAAATTAAACGGAGAGAAACTCAAAGCCATCCCACTTAACTCAGGAACACGACAAGGCTGTCCACTCTCGCCATACCTCTTCAATATAGTGCTTGAAGTTCTAGCAATAGCAATAAGACAACATAATGGAATCAAGGGGATTCGAATTGGAAAGGAAGAAGTTAAACTTTCGTTATTTGCAGATGATATGATAGTGTACATAAGCGACCCCAAAAACTCCACCAAAGAACTTTTACAGCTGATAAACAGCTTTAGTAATGTGGCAGGAAACAAGATCAACTCCAAAAAATCAGTCGCCCTCTTATACACAAAGGATATGGAAGCAGAGAGGGAAATCAGAGAAGCTTCACCATTCACAATAGCCAAAAACAGCATAAAATATCTTGGGGTACATCTAACCAAGGAAGTGAAAGATCTATTTGACAAGAACTTTAAGGCATTGAAGAAAGAAATTGAAGAGGATACCAAAAAATGGATGGACCTCCCTTGCTCTTGGATTGGGAGGATCAACATAGTAAAAATGGCAATTCTACCAAAGGCAATTTATAGATTCAATGCAATCCCCATCAAGATCCCATCAAAATTCTTCACAGATCTGGAGAGGACAATAATCAACTTTATATAGAAAAACAAAAAACCCAGGATAGCCAAAACAATCCTATACAATAAAGGATCTTCTGGAGGCATTACCATCCCTGACTTCAAACTCTATTACAGAGCTACAGTAATGAAAACAGTGTGGTACTGGCATAAAAACAGAGAAGTCGACCAATGGAATCGTATAGAAGACCTGGATTTTATCCCACAAACCTATGAACACCTCATTTTTGATAAAGGAGCTAAAAGTATACAATGGAAGAAAGAAAGCATCTTCAACAAATGGTACTGGCACAACTGGAAGTCATCCTGTAGAAGAATGAAAATAGACCCTTATCTATCACCGTGCACAAAACTCAAGTCCAAATGGATTAAAGACCTCAATATCAGCCCGAACACACTGAACCTGATAGAAGAGAAAGTGGGAAGTACCCTACAGGAGATGGGCACAGGAGATCGCTTCCCATGTATAACCCCAGAAGCACAGACATTAAGGGCAACATTGAATAAATGGGACATACTTAAACTGAGAAGCTTCTCTAAAGCAAAGGACATAGTCACTAAGACACGAAGGCAACCTACTGACTGGGAGAAGATCTTCACCAACCCCACAACAGACAAAGGTCTGATCTCCAAAATATATAGAGAACTCAAGAAACTAGACTTTAAAATGCTAATTAACCCAATTAAAAAATGGGGCACTGAACTGAACAGAGAATTCTCAGCAGAGGAAGTTCAAATGGCCAAAAGACACTTAAAGTCGTGCTCAACTTCCTTAGCAATCAGGGAAATGCAAATCAAAACAACTTTGAGATATCATCTTACACCTGTCAGAATGGCTAAAGTCAAAAACACCAATGATAGCCTTTGCTGGAGAGGCTGTGGAGGAACGGGTACCCTCATCCATTGCTGGTGGGAAGGCAATCTTGTGCAACCACTGTGGAAGTCAGTGTTTCGGTTTCTCAGGAAATTCGGGATCAACTTACCCCTGGACCCAGCAATACCACTCCTGGGAATATACCCAAGAGATGCTATTTCATATGACAAAAGCATTTGTTCAACTATGTTCATAGCAGTATTATTTGTAATAGCCAGAACCTGGAAACAACCTAGATGCCCTTCAATGGAAGAATGGATGAAGAAAGTATGGAATATATACACGCTAGAGTACTACGCTGCGGTAAAAAACAATGACTTCTCGAATTTTGCATGCAAATGGATGGAAATAGAAAACACTATCCTGAGTGAGGTGTCCCAGACCCAAAAAGATGAACATGGAATGTACTCGCTCATAATTGTTTTCTCGCCATAAATAAGGGCCACGGAGTCTACAATAGGTGAACCTAAAGAAGCTAAGTAAGAAGGTGAACCCAAGGAAAAACATATAGTTATCCTCTTGGCTAAGGGAAGTAGACCAAGTTGCCGGGGAGAAAATTAGGATCTTGGGGGTGGGGTGGGATGGGGGTAAGGTGAGATGGGGAGAGAAAAGGTAGAAGGGAAGGAGGGGGGACTTGGGGAATCAGGAGAATTGGGATAAAGGAAAGGTGGATAGGGGAGCACGGAACCACAATTCTTAGTTAAGGGAGCCACTTTAGGGTGGGCAAGAGATTTGACCCTAGAGGGGCTCCCAAGTGCCCAAGATGAGGTTCCCAGTTAGTTCCTTGGGCAGCTGAGGATTGGGAACCTGAAATGACCCTATCCTAGAGCAATACTGACGAATATCTTGCATATCATCATAGAACCTTCATCTGGTGATGGATAGAGATAGAGACAGAGACCCACACATGAGCACTGGACTGAACTCCCAAGGTCCCAATGAGGAGCAGAAGGAGGGAGAACATGAGCAAAGAAGTCGGGACCACGAGGCGTGCACCCACCCACTGAGACAGTGGAGCTGATCTACTGGGAGCTCACCAAGGCCAGCTGAACTGTGACCGAAAAAGCATGGGATAAAACCGGACTCTCTGAACATGGCGAACAATGAGGGCTGATGAGACGCCAAGGACAATGGCACGGGGTTTTGATCCTACTTAATGTGCTGGCTTTGTGGAAGCCTAGCCAGTTTGGATGTTCACCTTCCTAGATATGGACGGAGTGGGGAGGACCTAGGACTTACCACAGGGCAGGGAACCCGGACTGCTCTGTGGACTTGAGAGGGAGGAGGAGAGGAGTGGGGGGAAGGGGAGAAGGGTGGGAGGAGGGGGAGAAGGGTGGGAGGAGGAGGAGGGAAATGGGAGGCTGGGAGGAGGTGGAAACTTGTTTTTTGTTTATGTTTTTTTTTCTTCTTTTCTTAATAAAAAAAAGAAAAAAAGAACAGAGTTAAGCATGGCTTTTTGGTAGCAGTATTTTGTCCAAGGGACTCTGTCTGGTACAAACAAGCAGAGGCATTATTTCTTTTTTATTTTTTTATTGATTTTTAATAGCTCTACATTTTTCTCTGCTCCACTCACTGCCTGTCTCCTTCCCCCTTCAGACCTCCACCAAGATCCCCGTACTCCCAATCTACTCAGGAGATCTTGCCTTTTCTACTTTCTACTTTCCATATAGATTAGATTTATGTAAGTCTCTCTTTGTGTCCTCATTGTTATCTAAGTTCTCTGGGATTGTGGTTTGTAGGCTGGTTGTCTTTGCTTTACATTTAAAAGCCACCTATAAGTGAGTACAAGTGATAATAGTCTTTCTGTGTCTGGGTTACCTAACTCAAAATAATGTTTTCTAGCTCCACCCATTTTCCTGCAAATTCAAGATGTAATTATTTTTTTCTGCTGTGAAGTGCTGCACTGTGTAAATGTACCACATTTTTCTTATCCTTTCTTTGGTTGAGGGGCATTTAGGTTGTATCCAGTTTCTGTCCATGACAAACAAACCTGCTATGATCATTGATAAGCACATGACCTTGTGGCACGATTGAGCATCCTTTGGATATATCCCCAAAAGTGGTATTATTGGGTCTTGAGGAAGCTTTTTTCCTTCTTTCCTGAGAAATTACCACACTGACATCCAAAGGGGTTGTGCCAGCTTGCATTCCCACCAGCAATGCAGAATTGTTCCCTTTTCGGCATAAGTTGTCATCAGTGTTTTTGATCTTGGCTATTCTTACAGGTCTAAGATGGAATCTCAGAGTTGGTTTGATTTGCCTTTTTCTGATGACTAAGGCAGTTGAACATTTCCTTAAGTGCCTTTCAGCCATTTTAGATTCCTCTGTTGAGAATTCTCTGTTTAGGTCTGTACTCCATTTTTTTTATTGGATTATGAGATCTTTTGGTGTCCAATTTCTTGAGTTCTTTGTATATTTTGTAGATCAAACCGCAGTCTAATGTGAGGTTAGTGACAATCTTTTCCCATTCTGTAGGCTGTCATTTTGTCTTGTTGACCATGTCCTTTGCTTTCCAGAAGTCTTTCAGTTTGAGGAGGTCCCATTTATTAATTGTTTCTCTCAGTGTCTGTGCTGCTGTGGTTATATTTAGGAAGTGGTTCCTTGTGTCAATGTATTCAAGTGTACCTCCCACTTTCGCTTCTATAAGGTTTTGTGTGGCTGGCTTTCTGTTGAGGTCTTTGATGCATTTGGACTTGAGATTTTTGCATGGTGCTAGATATGGGTCTATTTTCATTCTTCTACTTGTTGATATCCAGTTATGCCAGTACCACTTGTTAAATATGCTTTCTTTTTTCCATTTGATATTTTTTGCTTCTTTGTCAAAAATCAGGTGTTCAAAATGTGTGAATTGATATATGGGTCTTCTACTCGGTTCTATTGATCTCCTGTCTGTTCTTATGCCAATGCCAGGCTGTTTTCAGTACTGTAGCTCTGTATTAGAGTTTGAGAACAATTCTCTATAAGAACAAATCCAGTACTTGAGCCACAGGGAACTCTAGGTTCCCCATGAAAATCTGCTGTTCTCTTCAGGAGCATGCTCCTGGGAAACCCAGGCTGGCAATGTAAAGAATTTCTCTTACAAATGAGAGTCCTGCATTGTCTGCCCACCATCACTCAAATCACACATTGGAGGAAAGTGGTACCTGCCACCCTGACCTAAACCCAAATAGAAAAGAATCACTAATGTTATTAGTTACTCACCTGTAATACATTCCTAACTGAGGAACACAAAATTAGGAGATCAAAACCAATTGATTGATTTCTCCTGTCTTGAGGGATGAGTAGCATGGGAGCCAGACTTTCAGGAAAGCTAGGCTGGGTATTGTAAACAGAATTGAATCACTAAAGTGATGTTCCTGTCCTCTAGGCTTTGTGTGTCCCTACAGACATGATGAGCTCGAGACAGATAATAGATTTAGGGAGCATTCTACAGATCAAAATCTAAGGTGACAGGGAAGCATCTCAAAGTCCATTCTTCAGTAACTGTTGACAATATTCTGCACCCTTTAGAAACCAGAATACTCTCTCCCATTTAAGGTTCAGCATGGTAAGCACAGAAGTTCAAAGTTAAAGCACAGAACACTCGACCGAAGGGGAAAATTATGAGGTAATGAGATCTGAATCTCGGCAGTCTGATTGATGGAAATGAGAAGTAATTAGAATTTTCTCATAGCACACTCTTAAGTGGATCAGGAAGAGAGTATAAGGAGGATTAACTGAAGAAGACCAGAAAGACCACCAATAAATTTAGCGGAGCCATCCCAAGGACTGTGAGTTTGAATGGAATAAAAAGCAGGAAGGAAGACAGGCACTTTCAGAGAATCCTAACTGGCTCTACTTCCTGCCTCCTGATATGAATTCTTCAACCCTGACCTTTGCTGTGAACACTGACAGGGTAAGAAAAGCATCTCTTCCCAGATTGTGTGTATGTGAGGAATTCATATAACAAAATGAGAAGAGTAATACCAGCTGTGTAGGAATGGACACAATTCCCTTATTTATAAAGATTGACCCCAGTAAGCAAATTCACTTGGGATTCTTGTTCTTGGCTCCTGACTTGACTGCACCTGGAGTTAACTATAATCCTAACACAGAGGGCACGACTGAGAGAAATATTTTTGTTTAAGTTGAAGTAGGTACAGCACTTCACAGACACATTTTGGAGGCAGAAAAACATAAACATTTATCTCAAGACCAGAAGAACACACCTTTAATCCATATCTAGAGTCTGAAGGACACACCTCTAGCTGGGCCACGCCTTCTGCCTCCTGGGAGCCTATAAAAAACGTGAAGGAAGCAGTTGCTAATTGCCTGCTTGTCCTCACCTTGCAGCAAGACCATTCCTTCACTGGCATTAGAGAATTCTTAATCCCAATTCCAGCATAGATTGAGGACCAACCAGTCGGTACGTCTAACCTCCTGTACTGAGTAAGTACTGGATTCTTGGACTCTCCCTTCACAGGTAGCCTTTTTCAGATTAGCAGGACTTCAGCCCTATGTCATTCTAATGAATTCTTTTGTGTATATAGAGAGAGTCCTTGGGTATGTTTTGTTACACTAGAGTATGACTGTGCAAAATTTTGGATAAGTATATAAAATGCTGTAAATTATCAAACATTGTGTATGATTCTCAAAACTAGAATTCCATTGACTTAAGATTCAATCTAGAAAAAAAAGAAGTGCTAGAACAGTCCCTTGTAGCCTAGAATACCCACACTAGAAGTAGAATTGAAATCCGGATAATTTCAGAGACTCGAGTTTCCGGGCTCATAGGAGAGGGAACAGAAGAGAAACAAAAGCTAAAAATGTATATCATGTCTATTATTGTATCCTACAGGGCAAAAGAAGCCAAATACTAGTTTTTTTCATTTTAGATCCAGTTGAACCATCAAACTACCTCTAGGAGAAATGTCATGGGACACCATAGACAAGAACTGGGGCTATAAACAGTTCAACATCCAGAATTTCACCTGCAGGTGGACCATCCACAATTTCCGTTTTATTCTGGAGGAAATGAGGGACAGTATTAGAAGCCCAACTTTCTCAATAGGAGGCAATGACAAATGGTGTTTGAGAGTTCACCCTAAGGGGGTCGATGAAGAAAGCTCAGATTACCTGTCAGTTCACCTAGAGTTGCTGAGCTCTCCAAAGAGTCCCCTTACCATTCGGTTCAAGTTTTGGATTATAAATGCCAAAGGAGAAAAATATGAACCTGTGACTAGCCCAAAAGACATTAATTTCCTGCCAGGCTCCCAAAAGGGTTACAAAATGTTCATCCTTCGAGATTTCCTACTAGACCATTCTCAAGATCTTCTTCCTGAAGACAACTTCACCCTCCTTTGCATGGGGATCCTGGTCCCATACTCCTACAGTATCCCTGACGAAAGCAAGGAGCATAGAATCCAGGTTCCCAAAGGCCCATTAGGAGATGATCTAGGAGAGCTGTGGAAGAATTCAAGCTTCACAGACTGCTGCCTGGTGGTAGCTGGCCAGGAATTCCGGGCTCACAAGGCCATCTTAGCTGCTCGCTCTCCAGTTTTCAGAGCCATGTTTGAACGTGACACAGAGGAGAGCAGAAAGAATCGCATTGAGATTCATGACCTGAAACCTGAAGTCTTCAAGGCAATGATGGACTTCATTTACACCGGGAAGGAACCAGTCCTCCACAGCATGGCAGATGCTGTGCTTACAGCTGCTGACAAGTATGGCCTGGAGCGTTTGAAGGTCATGTGCGAGAGTGCCCTCTGCAGAGACCTCTCTGTGGAGAATGCTGCCCACACTCTCGTCCTGGCTGATCGCCACAGCACAGGGCAGCTGAAAACACAGGTGCTGAATTTTATTACAGCTCATGCTTCCGAGGTCTCTCAGACCGCAGGCTGGAAATTAATGGTGGATTCATGCCCCCACTTGTTGGCTGAAGCATACAGCTCCCTGGCTTCTGCTCAATGCAATCTCCTGGAGCCCCCTCTCAAACGTCTGAAGCAATCCCAGGAATCTGTCACCGGTACCCTACATGTGTATGCCAGAAGCAGTGATCAGTGTTGATACCGATGGCTCCTGGATAGACTATGGGGTACATGGAGCAATTACAGCAACTCTGGGGGATGATATAACGGTTTAGTTGTGCTTTGATACATTTATTAATGCCTTGAACATTGTAGTGGTGTATTATTTGTATTTTGAATACCAGAAGTAAAGCTAAAGCCACTGGAGATCAGACAATGATGACACACACCTTTAATCCCAGTATTTGTTTGACAGAGTAACATGGATCTCTGTGGGTTTAAAGGCACCTTAATCTAAACAAGATCAATGCAGTAACAAGTCCAGGTGGTGGTAGTTCACACCTTCCATCCTAGCCTAGGAAATCCCAGCATGAGAGGTAATATAAAATGGGATGATTGAGGCTTAATAATCTGCTTCTTCTCCAGTCACCCAGCCTTAAGACAGGAAAGACGTCTCTAGTGGCTTGGCTGCTTTGCTTTTCTGGTTGTCGGTTTGAACCCCAATATCTATCTCTACGTTTTTATTTTTGGTGCTACAGAATGGCAGGATAGGGCGGAACCAGGGTGAACTCTGATGGACTCTATGCAAGCTCTCCTCTGTTGCTGTACTGGTTTGATTTTTGTCCAGTGATTTGGAAACTGGGATTCAGTTTAGCTAAAGCCCCCAGCACATACCAACAGGGTTACTTTGGAGAAACCTGTGTGGATAGGAGTGTGTAGAACATATGATCAAGAGCTCAGAGCAAAAAAGAAAACAAACGTGAATGTTTTCTTATGAGAGAAGGGGTAGAGAATGAAAACATTTTTCATCCAAACTCAGTTTGTGGGGACGGGAGAGGTGACTCAGTTGGCAAAAGCCATTGTTCCTCTTGCTGAGAACCCTTGTTCAGATACGTAGACAAAATTTTACACCAATATAATACAATAGAAAAGGAATAAAAATTGTAGAATCACTTTGTGGATTCCAGTGGTGTTTCTGTTAGAAGGAATCCAGTACTGCTCAGCTGCGGAAGTTTGTGCAGGGTCCTCACAGTCACACACACACAAATGTTAATAAACGATACCTAAGAAATTGCTGTACTCAGAGACTGGTGCCTAGCCCAGCTGTCATCAGTTAGCCTTTCTCCAGCAGCTGATGGCAGTAAAGGGTTCACAGAATCAGATAACCGGGGATCATAGGGGCTCACAGCGACTGAAGAGGCAATCACACAGATGCATGGGTCAGCACTATGTCCTCTGTATGCACACTGTGGTTGTTTAGTTTGGGGGTTTTTGTGGGACTTCTAGAGAGTGGGACTGTGGAGAGTCTCTGACCTGTTTTTCGGATGTTGGAAACCTTTTCTTTTTTCTGGTTGACTCCCCCAGGCTTGATATAAGGGCTTGTGCCTTGCTTATTGTATCTCATTATGATATGTTCAATTGATATTCCTGTGTTCACCAACTTCGTGAAATGGCTCTCTGGACAGAAAGATGGACTGGACAATTGAAGATCCAAGGGAAGATTAAACAACTAACATCAGCTTCTAGTGATGGGTCAGGATTCTACAGGAGGCAGCTTTCTCCTTAGCCCTTGTCCATTGGTCCAGGCATTAAGAGGTAGAAAAGGGAATAGCTCCTCTCACTATCTCCCCTAGCAACTCCTGGGGAAAAATCTTTGCTTCCCATTCCCATGATCTTAGGTCATTCTGGTCTGGAAGTTTTGGTTCCAGGGTGAATGTTGGTGTGAGGGCCTTGCCTCTGTCTGGAGCCACAACAAATATTCCTTGCAATGGAACCTCAGACTTCTCCGAAGCCATTTTTAGCTTCTGAAGTCCTTAATACAACAGGCTGAGAAGGAAATAACAGTGTTAGGAGGGCTGATGGATCAAGATCACCATCTGAAATTTGGATTGAGTCTCCACAATAAAGGCAAGAAAGATTATGGTTGTTTTGCAGGAAATCCTTTAGGGTATCTTGGCGCCGCATTGTCCAAAGACTAAAGATGAAGGTTGACTGCAACAATCTTCTCCAGGCAGATGACAAAAAATGTAGATGCACCAGGAATGAAAACACATTTCACAACTCTAAGTAAAGAGCCAAGACGGGTTGTGTATTTCTACTGAAGGAGAGTAAAGGCAACCATCCACATTTGGTCAATTAGACTTTTTAATTTTGTACACTGAACCATCACTACATATCCGGGACAAAGCATAGTTCCTCATAGTAGAAATCATAGAATATTATGGCATTCCGATTGTAACTATATAATGAGTATTTTAGCATCAGTGTTTATAATAATTTGGTCTGTGATTTAGCTATCATAATTTTGGACTAATAAAATAAATTTGTTAATGATCCTTGGTGTTACTTTCTGAAATAATTGGAGGAGGATGTACTTTAACTTTTCTTTGAATAGCAGGTAGGTCAATATGCCAAAAGTGTCTGGTCCTGGGCTTTTGTTGTGGGAAGACTTTTAGTGATTATGCTATTTTTCTAGGGTTTTACTGTCTATTTAAAATACATGTCTCATCTTGGTTTCCTTTTATTATGAGAAATCTATTGTTTCCTATATTTTTTATCTTTGATCCCTTTTGCTTTGATGGTATGTAGTGTCTTTACTTCATTCTTCAGATTTCGTTATAGTTGAAGCCAATTTTGTTAGCTATAAAATCGATTACACCAGCTTACTTCCTAGGTCCTCTTGCTTGGAATGCTTATTTCCAAGGCTTTACTGTGAAGCAACCACTGCCCACTTTGTTAAGGTGGGTTTCTGGATGGAGCTGAAGGATGGAACCTGCTTTACTATGTACTCATTAGTCTGTGACTTCTCACTGGGGAATCAAGACCACTGATGATGAGAGTTATCGCCACTTTTGTTTTCCAATATTGAACAGTGGCTTTCTCAGGTAGGAGGACATCCCCCTCCTGGTTAAACACATGTGTGAATCACTTTTGGTTGTGACAAGTCACCCGGTGAAGTGCCCACCATGCAAAAAGAGATAGCTCCCCCTGTGCCTCTCCATTAATGTGAAACCTCATGCATAATGCCTAAGCCTGCTTCCCAGGGGTTCTCAGTTCCTCTGTGAGAAGTCACACAGGCCTCCAGGAGCATGCCCATCAGAGCACAGGACTCACAGTTTAGAATACCTTTCATGGAAACAAGGGGTGTTGAAGAGATCACCTACAAGCCCATCAAATGATAGACGAGAGGTAGGGGGTACCTACTACCCTGACCCTGAACAAACCTGGTAAACAGTCAGCCATGCTACTAGTTAGCCATCTGCACAAAATCTACCAAAGGAACACAAAAACCAAGGGATGAAAACCAAATGATTGAGTTATCCTATTTTGGCAGATAAGTTGTTTTGGACTCAGATTTACAGAAACACCAGACTGGGAATGGCTGAGCTGATTGGATCAATGTATATATATCTGTGTCTCTCCAAAACAGGACTAACTACAGAAAGATGACATGTAGGTAGAACATCACTCATCACACTACAGAGGGCGATCTATCCCCAACCCCTCCCACTCTGGTTCTGTGGAGTGTATTCTGCATCCCATGGAAATGAGAATAATCTCTCACTCTGAAGGACCAGTAAAATAAGCCTGCCACGTGCAAGGATTAATGGACAGTACCCACCAGTGGAGGATGTAGTATATGGGCTATTGAGAGGTGAATCTGGTCAATCAAAGTGATAGACTTGGAAAGGATTTAGGATATTCATCAACCACACATTTAGATGGATCTAGAAGACTGTGTCCAAGTAGGATTATCTGAAGGACAGGGGAAAGATCACCATTAAAGTTTGCTGGAGTCATCCTGAGACTGTGGGTCTCAATGAAATCAAGGGCAGGAAAGACAAAACACACTTGTGATGGCTATTCTTGGCTGTCAACTTGACTATATCTGGAATTAATTGAAACCCAAAATGGAGAACACACCTGTAAAAACTGATTGCTTAAGTCGCAGTAGTAGGTAGATCCAATTCAAATGAGGAATGTGAAGAATAAAGGCACACACCTTTAATCTGGATAATGGGGATGGGTGATACAATTGAGATCAGGCCACTTCCTTTTATTAACAACTACGTCTTACTCATTAAATACATATTCTCATTAATAACAACGTCTCTGCTCAACTGTTGTTTTAAAACTTATGCTCATATGATGCTTTGGTTTTTTCTTTCACTTAAGTTTTGTTTGTTTGTCTTTTAGAGACTAAGCAATTGAAGAAGATCAGTCTAAACTCAAATGAAATAGTTTCTCAGGGCCCGCTTAAAATCCCTGTGTATTCCAGGCTGCCACTGCAGATTGCCTCTGCCTCCTGAATATAATTTACAGGAGGATACCACTGTTTCCAGCCTGAGAATCTGTCCTTTGTGGAAGGGGTAATATGTAAGGGAGCGACCTTTGATCTGGGCTGTTATTGAGTTTGTTTTAGTTTAGGGGACAAGATGTCATTTGGTATGCATGGACACACCAATCAAACTTCCAGCATTTCTGCTGCTTAAGTTTTCCAATACAGGCCCAAGTCGAGGAGGGCCATTTAGAATAGCACATTTATTACATATAGAGAAAACAGTTGTTGTGACATATTCCTAGATGGAACATTGAACTATTGTTTACAATGACCTTCTGGTATATAAGCAACCATCTTAAGCCAGCCTCAAGAATATCTTTAATTGTATAGGTAAACACCAGACATAAAATAAAAAACAACTTGAAGCTTGATCTGGGTTCACACTCTTTGTTTCTGAAAGGGAGGGTTTTTACGCAGGCTTGGAACTCATACTATAGACCAGTCTGACTTATA
Source organism: Microtus oregoni (assembly GCF_018167655.1). Classification (NCBI taxonomy): domain Eukaryota; kingdom Metazoa; phylum Chordata; class Mammalia; order Rodentia; family Cricetidae; genus Microtus; species Microtus oregoni. Next base: position 861,918 of record NW_024543830.1, on the reverse strand, counting down.
AACACAGAGATATGCCTACCTCTGTCCTCTGAGTTCTGGGATTAAATAATTCACTTCTTAAATCATAGGAGAGGCAATAATAAGATGGTTGGCAAGGACAGGAAGAAGAGATACTGAAAAATATTTTTAAATGAATGGAATGTATTTGGTACACCTCATGGACCTTAGCACTTCAGAGCCTGAGGGGTTATAATCAGGAGCCCTCTGGCCTGGCCTGTACCCTGAATTTGCACCACAGCAGGAAGAGATGGAAGAAAACAGGGAGACTTCGGGACATTTATCTCCACCGTGGAATTTTGCTTTATTTTTTTCTTTACATCTGCACAAAATGGAGAAAGATTTTTCTGGCGGTCTCTGTGTCTTGTGTGCGTATATGTATTTGCCTTCTTGGTTAGTTTTTGTTGTAAGACCTTGCTGCACGACCTGACTAACCTTGAACCTACATACCTTTTACCTCATCCTCCCAGGTGAGAAGCACCACCAATCCTGACTTTTGATCCATAAAATATATTCTACATCCTCTGATTGATTTCCAGGCAGCATTCTTGTCTCTGTGGTATCACCCATATGCATGCAGTCATCTGTGTGCAGCTGCATCTGTGTGTCTTGTAGGACTGATGGAGGAATTACTTTCATTGGTGAATAAAGAAACTGCCATGGCCCTTTGATAGGACAGAAAATTAGTTAGGTTGCATATTCAAAAGAGAATGCTGGGAAGAAGGAAGTGAGGTCAGACGCATGGAGACAGCCATCAGGTCAGACATGCTGAATCTTCCCGATAAGTCACCACCTTGTGGTGCCACATACATTGATAGAAATTGGTTAAGCAAGACGTGAGAGTTAGCCAGTAAGAGGCTAGATATAATGGGCCAGGCAGTGTTTAAAAGAATACAATTTGTGTGTTGTTATTTCATGGTATAAGCTAGCCATGCGGGAGCCGGGCAGGACGAAAAGCAGGCCTGCTCACCTCATCTCTACAATAGGACATAGATGCAGGGACTTCCAACATGCTAGGCAAGTTCCCTGCTACTAAGCTACATTTTCACAGTCTTACCCTTCTTCGGCCTTCCCTCATTTCTTCCTTTCTTTAGTCTCCTCAGGCTGCCCCACAGAGAACTGGGTCCAACATGACACAGAGCACTTGTCAATGTGATTCTGAGGTGGATATTACTCATGCTTCGTTGTATGAAGGCGTGGAGGTCAGGTCTCCAATCTCAGCAGCCCCAGAGTGTAGAACTTGGGGAACAACCTGGTCTACATCAGGAATTCCAGGATGGCCAAAACAAACTAGTAAGATCATATCACAAATTAATAATAACAATGATGGTAATGATATACTATAGTGCCACTACTACTAATAATAAAGGCTGGCTGTTTTTTTTTAAAATTTTGATAAAGACAACCTTTCAACTTGATTTGTAAGATTAAGAGTGTGCTTAAGGTAATTAAATAGAAATTCATGAACCAGGTATGATGCAGTACTCTATGGCTTTGATCTGATTAGTCTGAATGCAGATGCTGACTCAATTCTGTGAGTCTGAACCTAACTTGGTCCATAGAGAATCTTCTAGCAAAGCCGGACATGCAGAGTGACAAGTTGTCAAAAAAAAAAATGCATGAAACAAATAATGATTACCTCTTGAATTCCTGCTAAAATATTTGAGACTGCCAAAGCTTTGGAGAATGAACTATTCTTTCACAGCTGATTCTTTTAGAAAGAACTATCCATCTAATGGGATGGAGAAATGGTCAGAAGTAAAAAGTGCTAGATGCCTTTCGAGAAGACTGGAAACCAATTCACTGCATTCACAGAGCAGCTGACAACCCTGGTAACTCCAGTTATCAAGATATCCAGCCTCTTCTGGCCTCTGAGAGCACCATAGGCTCATGGTGCACAGGCAAACCTGTGTAGCAGGACCCAGACATTAGCAGAATACCACACATAAGCAAATGGGTATCCCTTGTGAACTTACCTTTCAAGGTGAAACAAAATCAAGCATTTATTTAAGAAAACAACACACATGCCATAACCGAAACCACGACTCAATCCACCAAACACATACTTTTGGGACTATCTCTAAATGTACAATCCTTGCTCCAAATATACTAACACTTCAGCTTCTGTAGCGCCATTTCTGGGTACCTCTTCTCTTTAACTGTAGTGTGTCAATCCAGAATATGGTGTTGTTTTGTGTGTGTGCTTAAAACTCACCTGAGAAAGGCTAGTTACTGTATTGGCATCTCGAACATTCCATGTAGTTGGCAGCTGGCTAATAAAGACTTTCTGTTGGCTTAAATCTATGGTCAAGCGGTATCCCAATCTCTCTATCTCTTTCTCTCTGTCTCGTGCTTGGTCTCTCACTTTCTTTGCATTTGTGTTTGCACTTGTGTCTGTTTGTATGTCTTTCTACTTGTTTCAGTCAGTTTTTCTATAAGGACCAAGGCTTTCTCTGGTATGTTGACCATTGATTAATCTCTGTTGATTAAACTCATGCCTCCACCTGTTGGGGACTTAAACACTTTGGCTATGTCAAGCCCTCCAGAGAACCATCTACCTGAAATTAAAGCTCCACCAGCCCAATTCCCAGACTGTATATGAACAGATCCTGTACTTGAGCCCAAGGGGGTCTCAGTTTTCCCCATGAAAAGCTGCACTCCTCTCCAGGAGCAGGATCCTGGGAGCCCTGGGATGGCAAGGGAAAGCATTTGTTTTTACAAAGGAGGGTCCTGCATTGATTGCCTCCCTTCATTCAAATGACACATTGAAGGGAAGTGATACCTGCCACCTGATCCTAAACCCACATAGAGGAGAGTCACTGATGCTATTAGTTATTGTAAGGGCAAATGATTTTAGCCACTTTGCTGTGCACAGACTTTCATTTTGGATTCAATCCATGAGAAAGAATTTCCACAAGCCATGAAATTAGTTAATAAAAAGCAAGATTTATTCTACAAGGAAGCGTAATTGAAACCATAGGATAGAGTGGGAAGCCCCCAGGAGAGGGGGCTCTACCTGGGAATTTACCACTAGTTGTTCTGTATACAGCACAGGAACAATGTAGAAATATGCATCCCAGTAAACATCACAGGCACAGGCTTCATCTGACTGCTTGTCTCTCCTGGGTTGAAACAGTAGCAGCTAGAGGCGTTCTGAGGCCAGATTTTCAGCCTCATGAACAAGGGGGACAGGGCTCATTACTCAGTCATCAGCAATCGTCAAAACACGTGGTCCTGTATGCATGTCCACTCCCAGACATTGGCCAGATGTTAGGGTGTGCAGTGCATCAACAGGTCTCTATCTTAATTAAAACAAAAATTCTCTCCTTTCTCGTTCCTAGAACTGGCCAGGTTCTCAAAACAGAGAAGGGGCTTATCTACAGTTCATGCCTTAGACTGTGCAGAGCCTTAACACAAGCCTCCCCATTTTAAAATTACCCTCCTCACAGTTACCCACCTGTATTAGATTCCTAACTGAGGAACTCAAAATTCAAAACCAAGTGATTGATGTATCCTGTCTTGAGGGATGAGTAGCACTGGAGTCAGACGTTCTGGAGAGCTAGTCTGGGAATTGTTGAGAGGATTGAATCACTGAAGTTATTTTCCTGTCTTCTAGGCTTTGTGTGTCCCTACAGACATGATGAGCTCCATGAAGATGATAGAGGTGGGGAGCATTTTACAGATCACAGTCTAAGGGAACGGGGAAGCATGTCTAAGTCCCTTCTTCAGTACCTGTTGAAAATATTCTGTACCCTTTAGAAACCAGAATACTCTCTCCCATTTAAGGTCCAGCATGGTAAGCATGGGAGTTCACAGTTTAATGAACAGAACTCACCACTGAGGAGGAAAATTATGAGGTAATGAGACCCTGAATCTCGTCCGTCTGCTTGATTTAAATGAGAAGTAATTAGAATTTTCTCATAGCACACCATTAAGTGGATCAGGAAGAGAGTATAAGGAGGATTAACTGAAGAGGACCAGAAAGACCATCAATAAATTTAGTGGAGCTGTCCCAGGGACTGTGAGTGTGAACGGAATAAAAAGCAGGAAGGAAAACAGCCACTTTCAGAGAATCCTGTCTGGCTCTACTCCTGCCTCCTTAGATGAATTCTTCCACCCTGACCTTCATGCTGTGAACACTGACAGGGTAAGAAAAGCATCTCTTCCCAGATCGTGTGTATGGGAGGAATTCTTTTTTTTTTTTTGAGATTTAAAAACACTTTATTTATTAAAGTTAAACATACAAAACTGAAATTAACACACACCCTAAAAATTGTCTTCTTCCAGTAACAGGAAGACCCTTTTTCTATCTGTGTTTCTGGCTTAAACTCAACTTGGGGTAACTGTGGCGCTCACTTATACCAACAAATGCTGGCAACTTGATCTAGTTAATAAAAATTACAAACTCAGCTACATGAACATAATATACAGGGAAATTATGGTCAGATTAATGCACAAGAAATACAGGAAAATTCAATCATGAAACATTCAGTACTCTGCTTCATTGATTTAGCCTTGGTTTTTTTTTTTTACAAAAATAGTATCTACATTGTATACAGAGCTATACATCAGCTTTTTGTTTTCCCATATAAACATTACACATTCCCCCAAAATGGAAGCACTACCACAAGTGAAAAATCAACAAAGAAAAAAACAATTCAAAACACCAAATAAACACGAGAGAAGGGGAGCACATCCTACACATGGTTTGTTTTTTAATATAAAATTCAAACTCAATGACCAAAAACTACAAGGTGAGTCAATTGTGGAAGTGACCTAACAGGCCCAGGAAAGAATTCAAGGAAAAACCTCAAACTAAACCCTGTCATTTATAAATTAACCCATGCTCGGGTTTGTCTGGACAATGGCCAGGTTATCATCAAACTGAAGATATCTTTAGCAGGCTGGCATTTTGCCATGATGTTCCAATGAACTGCTGGGATACATCAAGTGCAAAGCACCCGAAAACTCCAAATTAGGACTTACAAAATGTCTACTCAACATTAGTTAAGTAGGGGCCTGAAGTACACTGAGTCATCTAAGTGCTGATTTAAGCAGCATCTACCTAGAAAAGTTGCCTTATTCAACAAACTCTGAGGGAACTGTGGTAAGTAGTAATGAAAAGTTAAATGAGAGCAGTTATCAAATGTCTTCAAGTTTCATTCTACCAAAGCCAAACAATGACAACAATGTATCTTCCTTACTCATCTAGCAAATAATTTACCTTTAGAAAAATATAAGAATAAAAAGGTAAATTACTGTAAAGCCCTGCAGAGATGAAATCCAACAGTTTTTCTCATTATTGAGGCATCAAATGCCTGACATTGTATTTAGATGTGTCTTGATACTGAGTCATAGGCTTGTCAGCAATTCCGCAAGTTCCTACTCCAACTTTGCCCGTTACACTTTCTGGAGAAGCAAAAATCCTCCTCTTTACCTGGCCTTTTTTGTTTTTAGAATAAGCCCTGTTGTTGAACTGCTGCCATTTCACCTTCTGGTCCTCTCTTTCCTGCTCAAGTTCTTTTATTCTCTGTGCTTTTTTCAAAGCTTTTTTCTTTTTATATTCACGTTGCTGGGCAATCATTTCTTTTTTTGACATAGGTTTGTTGCCACTGTCCTCTTTTGCCTTCCTTCCTTCTTCTACGGGTTTGAGGTTCAACAACGGAGTCACGTCAGCATTGCCATAACCAGCAAAGGTGATTGCAGCGGTGACATTTTCTTCATCTATCTCCTCGATCTCCGCTTCATAACACTGTCCGTCTTCACTCCAGATTGCCATACATTTGTCCCCTACTTTCCATGAATGAGTAGGCTGAGCAGAAGCAAAACTGTCTGAACTTGCAAGAGGTTCCGAAGGCTGAGTTGACAGAAGGTCTTTGGTCAATTCTATAACTTCTTGCAAGTCCTTCTTCAATTTCAACAGATCTTCATTTTCTCCGTTTCCAGACAGAGCAGCTTCTACTTGCTGGAGTTGGGCTTTGTAGCTAGCCAACTGTTTTGCTAGATCCTCGGACATCTTGGGCGGGGTTGGGGACGGGACTGAGGGCAGAGGCAGGGGCAGCTGCAGCAGGGAAAATAGCCAGGACGACTAGAAGATTAGGTCTGAAAAGGAAAAACTCCGCAGGCGCCTGAAGGGGAAGGGGGGGGAAGGGGACGAATTCTTATAACAACATGAGAAGCGCAATACCAGCTGTGTAGGAATAAACACCATTCCCTTATTTATGGAAGATTGACCTCAGCAAGCAAATTCTCTTGAGATTATTGTTCTTGGGTCCCGACCTGACTATACCTGGAATTAACTATAATCCTAAAACAGAGGGCTCGACTGTGAGAAATGTCTTTGCTTAAGTTGAAGTAGGCACAGCACTTCACAAACACACTTTGGAGGCAGAAAAACGTAAGCATTTATCTCAAGGCCTGAAGAACACACCTTTAATCCATATCTAGAGTCTGAAGGACACACCTCTGGCTGGGCCACGCCTTCTGCCTCCTGGGAGCCTATAAAAAACCATGGAGGAAGCTGTTGCTTATTGCCTGCTTGTCCTCACCTTGCAGCAAGACCATTCCCTCACTGGCATTAGAGAATTCTTTTTTTATTATTCCAGCATAGATTGAGGACCAGTCGGCACGTCTAATCTCCTGGACTGAGTAAGTACTGGATCCTTGGACTCTCCCTTCACAGGTAGCCTTTGTGGGATTAGCAGGACTGCAGCCCTAAGGCATTCTAATGAATCTCCTTTGTTCATACAGAGAGAGTCCTTGGGTATGTTCTGTTACTCTAGAGAACCACTGTGCAAAATTTTGGATGAGTATATAAAATGTTGTAAATTATCAAAAGTAGTGTATGATTCTCAAAATTAGAAATCCACTGACCTAAGATTCAATCTAGAAAAAAATGAAGTGATACAACAGTCCCGTGTAGCCTAGTCTACCCACACTGAAACTAGAATTGAAATCTGGATAATTTCAGAGACTCGAGTTTCCGGGCTCATAGAAGAGGGAACAGAGGAGAAACAGAAGCTAAAAATGTATATCATGCCTATTATTGTTTCCTACAGGGCAAGAGAAGACAAATCCTAGTTTTTGTTTTTTTTTTTCATTTTGGACCCGGTTTAACCTTGAAACTACCTCCAGGAGAAATGTCACAGGACGCCGCTGACCAGAGCTGGGACTATAAACTGTTGAACATGCAGAATTTCTCCTGCAGGTGGACCATCCGCAAGTTCCGTTTTATTCTGAAGGAAAGGAGGGACAGTATTAGAAGCCCAACATTCTCAACAGGAGACAATAACAAATGGTGTTTGAGAGTTCACCCTAAGGGGGTCGATGAAGAAAGCTCAGATTACCTGTCAGTTAACATAGAGTTGCTCAGCTCTCCAAAGAGTCCCATTCAGGCAGAGATCAAGTTTTGGATCATAAACGCCAAAGGAGAAAAATATGAACCTGTGACTAGCCTGGAAGACTTTAGTTTCCTGCCAGGCTACCAAAGGGGTTACAAATTGTTCGTCCTTCGAGATTTTCTCTTGGACCATTCTCGCTGCCTTCTCCCTGAAGACCACTTCACCCTCTACTGCATGGGGATCCTGGCCCCATACTCCTACAGTATCCCTGATGACAGCACGGAACTGAGAATCCGGGTTCCCAAATGCATATTAGGAGATGATCTAGGAGAGCTGTGGAAGAATTCGAGCTTCACAGACTGCTGCCTGGTGGTAGCTGGCCAGGAATTCCGGGCTCACAAGGCCATCTTAGCTGCTCGTTCTCCAGTTTTCAGAGCCATGTTTGAACATGACACGGAGGAGAGCAGAAAGAATCGCATTGAGATTCATGACCTGAAACCTGAAGTCTTCAAGGCAATGATGGACTTCATTTACACCGGGAAGGAACCAGTCCTCCACAGCATGGCAGATGCTGTGCTGGCAGCTGCTGACAAGTATGGCCTGGAGCATTTGAAGGTCATGTGCGAGAGTGCCCTCTGCAGGGACCTCTCTGTGGAGAATGCTGCCCACACTCTCTTCCTGGCTGACCTCCACAGGACAGGGCAGCTGAAAACACAGGTGCTGAATTTTATTACAGCTCATGCTTCCGAGGTCTCTCAGACTGCAAGCTGGAAATTAATGGTGGATTCATGCCCCCACTTGGTGGCTGAAGCATACAGCTCCCTGGCTTCTGCTCAATGCAATCTACTGGAACCCCCTCTCAAACATCTGAAGTAATCCCAGCAACCTGTCACCGGTACCCTCTATGTGTATCCCAGAAGCAGTGGTCAGTGTTGATACCGATGACTCCTGGGTAGACTATGGGGTACATGGAGCAATTACAGCAACTCTGGGGAAAGACATCATGGTGTAGTAGTGCTTTAATACATTAATTAATGTCTTGAGTATTGTAGTGGTGTATTATTTGTATCTTGATAAACAATTCTTCCCTGAAGACCAGAAGTAAAGCTAAAGCCACTGGAGATCAGACAATGGTGACACACACCTTTAATCCCAGGATTTGTTAGACAGAGTAACATGGATCTCTGTTGGTTTAAAGGCACCTTAATCTAAACAAGGTCAATGCAGTAACAAGTCCAGGTGGTGGTAGTTCACACCTTCCATCCTAGCCTAGGAAATCCCAGCACGAGAGGTAATATGAAAAGGGATGAGAGAGGCTTAATCATCTGCTTCTTCTCCAGTCACCCAGCCTTAAGACAGGAAAGACGTCTCTAGTGGCTTGGCTGCTTTGCTTTTCTGGTTGTTGGTCTGAACCCCAATATCTATCTCTAGGTTTTTATTTTTGGTGCTACAGAATGGAGGGTGGGGTGGAACTATGATGAACTCTGATGGACTCTATGCAAGCTCTCCTCTGTTGCTGTACTGGTTTGGTTTTTGTCCAGTGATTTGGAAACTGGGATTCAGTTTAGCTCAAGCCCCCAGACATCCCAACACGGTTTCTTTGGAGAAAGCTGTGTGGATAGGACTGTGCAGAACATATGATCTAGGGCTCAGAGGAAAGGAGAAAACAAACATGAATGTCTTCTTATGAGAGAAGGGGAAGAGAATGAGGACATTTTCCCTCCAAACTCAGTTTGTGCGGACTGGAGAGGTGACTCAGTGGGCAAAAGCAATTGTTTCTCTTGCAGAGGACCCTTGTTCAGTTATGTAGACAAAATTTTACCCCAATACAATACAATAGAAAAGCAACAAAAATTGTAGAATCACTTTGTGGATTCCAGTGGTGTTTCTGTTAGAAGGAATCCAGTCCTGCTCAGCTGCGGAAGTTTGTGCAGGGTCCTCACAGTCACACACACACAAATGTTAATAAACGATACCTAAGAAATTGCTGTACTCAGAGACTGGTGCCTAGCCCAGCTGTCATCAGTTAGCCTTTCTCCAGCAGCTGATGGCAGTAAAGGGTTCACAGAATCAGATAAACGGGGATCATAGGGGCTCACAGCGACAGAAGAGGCAATCACACAGATGCATGGGTCAGCACTATGTCCTCTGTATGCATACTGTGGTTGTTTAGTTTGGGTTTCTTTGTGGAACTCATAAAGAGTGGGACTGTGGGGAGTCTCTGACCTGTTTGTCTGACCTTGGGAACCTTTTCTTCCTTCTGGTCGACATCCCCAGCCTTGATATGAGAGTCTGTGCCTATGCTTATTGTATCTCATTATGATATGTTCAGTTGGTATTCCCGTGTTCACCAACTTCCTGAAACAGCTGTCAGGACAGAAAGATGGACTGGACATTTCAAGACACAAGGAAAGATTAAAGAAGTAACATCAGCCTCTAGTGCTGGGTCAGGATTCTGCAGGAGGTGCTCCTTAGCCCATGTTCATTGGTCCAGACATTAAGAGGTAGAAAAGAGAATAACTCCTCTCACTATCTCCCCTGGCCTCCTGGGGTGGGGGGGGGAACTTTGCTTCCCACTTCCATGACCTTAGGTCCTTCTGGTCTGGAAGTTTTGGTTCCAGGGTGAATGTTGGTGTGGGGGCCTTGCCTCTGTCTGGAGCCACAACAAATAATCCAATGACTGGAAGCTCAGACTTCTCCGAAGCCATTTTGAGATTCTGATGTCCTTAATACAACAGGCTGAGAAGGAAATAACAGTGTTAGGAGGGCTGATGGGTCACGATCACCATCAGAAATTTGGATTGAGTCTCCACAATAAAGGCAAGAAAGATTATGGTTGTTGGGCAGGAAATCCTTTAGGGTATCTTGACGCCGCATTGTCCAAAGATTAAAGATGATGGGAGACTGCAACAGCCTTCTCCAGGCAGATGACAAAAAATGTAGATGCACCAGGAATGAAAACACATTTCACAATTCTAAGTAAAGAGCCAAGACGGGTTGTGTATTTCTACTGAAGGAGAGTAAAGGCAACCATCCACATATGGTCAACTAGATTTTTTGAATTTTGTACATTGAACCATCCCTACATATCTGGGACAAAGCATAGTTTCTCATGGTAGAAATCATAGAATATTATGGCATTCAGATTGTAATTATATAATGAGTAATTTTGCATCAGTGTTCATAATATTTTGGTCTGGGACTTACTATCATTGTAATTTTGGAATAATAAAATAATTTTTTTAATGATCCTTTGTTTCTACTTTCTGAAATAATTGGAGGAGGATGTACTTTAACTTTTCTTTGAATAGCGGGTAGGTCAATATGCCAAAAGTGTCTGGTCTTGGGCTTTTTTGGTGGGAAGACTTTTAGTGATTATGCTATTTTGCTAGGGTTTTACTGTCTATTTAAAATACATGTCTCATCTTGATTTCCTTTTACTATGAGAAACCTATTGTTTCCTATTTTGTTTATCTTTAATCCCTTTTGCTTTGATGGTATACTTAATTCTTCGGATTAGGTTATATTTGAAGTCTATTTTGTTAGCTATAAAAGCGAGTACACCAGCTTACTTCCTAGGTCCTTTTGCTTGGAATGTTTATTTCCAAGGCTTTACTGTGAAGCAACCACTACCCATTTTGTTAAGGTGGGTTTCTGGCTGCAGCTGAAGGAAGGAACCTGCTTCATTAGTCTGTGACTTCTCACTGGGGAATCAAGACCACTGATAATGAGAGATATCACCACTTTTGTTTTCTGTTAATGAACAGTGGCTTTCTCAGGTAGGAGGACATCCCCCTCCTGGTTAAAGACATGAGTGAATCACTTTTGGTTGTGACAGGTCACCCGGTGATGTGCCCACCAATGGGGAAAAAAAAGAAAGCTCCCATTGTGCCTCTCCATTAATGTGAAAGCACATGCATAATGCCTAAGCCTGCTTCCCAGGGGTTCTCAGTTCCTCTGTGAGAAGTCACACAGGCCTCCAGGAGCATGCCCATCAGAGCACAGGACTCACAGTTTAGAATACCTTTCATGGAAACAAGGGGTGTTGAAGGGATCACCTACAAACCCTTCAAATGATAGATGAGAGGTAGGGGGTACCTACTACCCTGACCCTGAACACACCTGGTAAACAGTCAGCAATGCCACTAGTTAGCCATCTGCACAAAATCTACCAAAGGAATACAAAAACCAAGGGATGAAAACCAAATGATTGAATTATCCTATTTTGGCAGGTAAGTAGTTTTGGACTCAGATTTACAGAAACACCAGACTGGGAATGGCTGAGCTGATTGAATCAATGTACATATATCTGTGTCTCTCCAAAACAGGACTAACTACAGAAAGATGACATGTAGGTAGAACGTCACTCATCACACTACAGAGGGGGAATCTATCCCCAACCCCTCCCACTCTGGTTCTGTGGAGTGTATTCTGCATCCCATGGAAATGAGAATAATCTCTCACTCTGAAGGACCAGTAAAATAAGCCTGCCACGTGCAAGGATTAATGGACAGTACCCACCAGTGGAGGATGTAGTATATGGGCTATTGAGAGGTGAATCTGGTCAATCAAAGTGATAGACTTGGAAAGGATTTAGGATATTCATCAACCACACATTAAGATGGGTCAAGAAGACTGTGTCCAGGTAGGATTATCTGAAGGGCAGGGGCTAGACCACCATTAAAGTTTGCTGGAGTCATCCTGAGACTGTGGGTCTCAATGAAATCAAGGGCAGGAAAGACAAAACACACTTGTGATGGCTATTCTTGGCTGTCAACTTGACTATATCTGGAATTAATTGAAGCCCAAAATGGAGAACACACCTGTGAAAACTCATTGCTTAAGTCGCAGTAGTAGGTAGATCCAATTCAAATGAGGAATGTGAAGAATAAAGGCACACACCTTTAATCAGGATAATGGGGAGGGGTGATACAATTAAGATCAGGCCACTTCCTCATATTAACAACTACGTCTTACTCATTAAATACATATTCTCATTAATGACAATGTCTCTGCTCAACTGTTCTTTTAAAACTTATGCTCATATGATGCTTTGGTTCTTTTCTTTCACTTAAGTTTTGTTTGTTTGTCTTTTAGAGACTAAGCAATTGAAGAAGATCAGTCTAAACTCAAATGAAATAGTTTCTCAGGGCCCGCTTAAAATCCCTGTGTATTCCAGGCTGCCACTGCAGATTGCCTCTGCCTCCTGAATATAATTTACAGGAGGATACCACTGTTTCCAGCCTGAGAATCTGTCCTTTGTGGAAGGGGTAATATGTAAGGGAGCGACCTTTGATCTGGGCTGTTATTGAGTTTGTTTTAGTTTAGGGGACAAGATGTCATTTGGTATGCATGGACACACCAATCAAACTTCCAGCATTTCTGCTGCTTAAGTTTTCCAATACAGGCCCAAGTCGAGGAGGGCCATTTAGAATAGCACATTTATTACATATAGAGAAAACAGTTGTTGTGACATATCCCTAGATGGAACATTGAACTATTGTTTACAATGACCTTCTGGTATATAAGCAACCATCTTAAGCCAGCCTCAAGAATATCTTTAATTGTATAGGTAAACACCAGACATAAAATAAAAAACAACTTGAAGCTTGATCTGGGTTCACACTCTTTGTTTCTGAAAGGGAGTGTTTTTACGCAGGCTTGGAACCATACTATAGACCAGTCTGACTTATAAACACAGAGATATGCCTACCTCTGTCCTCTGAGTACTGGGATTAAATACTTCACTTCTTAAATCATAGAGAGGCAATAATAAGATGGTTGGCAAGGACAGGAAGAAGAGATACTGAAAAATATTTTTAAATGAATGGAATGTATTTGGTACACCTCATGGACCTTAGCACTTCAGAGCCTGAGGGGTTATAATCAGGAGCCCTCTGGCCTGGCCTGTACCCTGAATTTGCACCACAGCAGGAAGAGATGGAAGAAAACAGGGAGACTTCGGGACATTTATCTCCACCGTGGAATTTTACTTTATTTTTTTCTTTACATCTGCACAAAATGGAGAAAGATTTTTCTGGCGGTCTCCGTGTCTTCTGTGCGTATATGTATTTGCCTTCTTGGTTAGTTTTTGTTGTAAGACCTTGCTGCACGACCTGACTAACCTTGAACCTACATACCTTTTACCTCATCCTCCCAGGTGAGAAGCACCACCAATCCTGACTTTTGATCCATAAAATATATTCTACATCCTCTGATTGATTTCCAGGCAGCATTCTTGTCTCTGTGGTATCACCCATATGCATGCAGTCATCTGTGTGCAGCTGCATCTGTGTGTCTTGTAGGACTGATGGAGGAATTACTTTCATTGGTGAATAAAGAAACTGCCATGGCCCTTTGATAGGACAGAAAATTAGTTAGGTTGCATATTCAAAAGAGAATGCTGGGAAGAAGGAAGTGAGGTCAGACGCATGGAGACAGCCATCAGGTTAGACATGCTGAATCTTCCCGATAAGTCACCACCTTGTGGTGCCACATACATTGATAGAAATTGGTTAAGCAAGACGTGAGAGTTAGCCAGTAAGAGGCTAGATATAATGGGCCAGGCAGTGTTTAAAAGAATACAATTTGTGTGTTGTTATTTCATGGTATAAGCTAGCCATGCGGGAGCCGGGCAGGACGAAAAGCAGGCCTGCTCACCTCATCTCTACAATAGGACATAGATGCAGGGACTTCCAACATGCTAGGCAAGTTCCCTGCTACTAAGCTACATTTTCACAGTCTTACCCTTCTTCGGCCTTCCCTCATTTCTTCCTTTCTTTAGTCTCCTCAGGCTGCCCCACAGAGAACTGGGTCCAACATGACACAGAGCACTTGTCAATGTGATTCTGAGGTGGATATTACTCATGCTTCGTTGTATGAAGGCGTGGAGGTCAGGTCTCCAATCTCAGCAGCCCCAGAGTGTAGAACTTGGGGAACCACCTGGTCTACATCAGGAATTCCAGGATGGCCAAAACAAACTAGTAAGATCATATCACAAATTAATAATAACAATGATGGTAATGATATACTATAGTGCCACTACTACTAATAATAAAGGCTGGCTGTTTTTTTAAAAAAATTTTGATAAAGACAACCTTTCAACTTGATTTGTAAGATTAAGAGTGTGCTTAAGGTAATTAAATAGAAATTCATGAACCAGGTATGATGCAGTACTCTATGGCTTTGATCTGATTAGTCTGAAGGCAGATGCTGACTCAATTCTGTGAGTCTGAACCTAACTTGGTCCATGGAGAATCTTCTAGCAAAGCCGGACATGCAGAGTGACAAGTTGTCAAAAAAAAATGCATGAAACAAATAATGATTACCTCTTGAATTCCTGCTAAAATATTTGAGACTGCCAAAGCTTTGGAGAATGAACTATTCTTTCACAGCTGATTCTTTTAGAAAGAACTATCCATATAATGGGATGGAGAAATGGTCAGAAGTAAAAAGTGCTGGATGCCTTTCGGGAAGACTGGAAACCAATTCACTGCATTCACAGAGCAGCTGACAACCCTGGTAACTCCAGTTATCAAGATATCCAGCCTCTTCTGGCCTCTGAGAGCACCATAGGCTCATGGTGCACAGGCAAACCTGTGTAGCAGGACCCAGACATTAGCAGAATACCACACATAAGCAAAACTGTATCCCTTGTGAACTTACTTTTCAAGGTGAAACAAAAGCAAGCATTTATGTAAGAAAACAACACACATGCCATAACCGAAACCACGACTCAATCCACCAAACACATACTTTTGGGACTATCTCTAAATGTACAATCCTTGCTCCAAATATACTAACACTTCAGCTTCTGTAGCGCCATTTCTGGGTACCTCTTCTCTTTAACTGTAGTGTGTCAATCCAGAATATGGTGTTGTTTTGTGTGTGTGCTTAAACCTCACCTGAGAAAGGCTAGTTACTGTATTGGCATCTCGAACATTCCATGTAGTTGGCAGCTGGCTAATAAAGACTTTCTGTTGGCTTAAATCTATGTTCAAGCGGTATCCCAATCTCTCTATCTCTTTCTCTCTGTCTCGTGCTTGGTCTCTCACTTTCTTTGCATTTGTGTTTGCACTTGTGTCTGTTTGTATGTCTTTCTACTTGTTTCAGTCAGTTTTTCTGTAAGGACCAAGGCTTTCTCTGGTATGTTGACCATTGATTAATCTCTGTTGATTAAACTCATGCCTCCACCTGTTGGGGACTTAAACCCTTTGGCTATGTGAAGCCCTCCAGAGAACCATCTACCTGAAATTAAAGCTCCACCAGCCCAATTCCCAGACTGTATATGAACAGATCCTGTACTTGAGCCCAAGGGGGTCTCAGTTTTCCCCATGAAAAGCTGCACTCCTCTCCAGGAGCAGGATCCTGGGAGCCCTGGGATGGCAAGGGAAAGCATTTGCTTTTACAAAGGAGGGTCCTGCATTGATTGCCTCCCTTCATTCAAATGACACATTGAAGGGAAGTGATACCTGCCACCTGATCCTAAACCCACATAGAGGAGAGTCACTGATGCTATTAGTTATTGTAAGGGCAAATGATTTTAGCCACTTTGCTGTGCACAGACTTTCATTTTGGATTCAATCCATGAGAAAGAATTTCCACAAGCCATGAAATTAGTTAATAAAAAGCAAGATTTATTCTACAAGGAAGCATAATTGAAACCATAGGATACAGTGGGAAGCCCCCAGGAAAGGGGGCTCTACCTGGGAATTTACCACTAGTTGTTCTGTATACAGCACAGGAACAATGTAGAAATATGCATCCCAGTAAACATCACGGGCACAGGCTTCATCTGACTGCTTGTCTCTCCTGGGTTGAAACAGTAGCAGCTAGAGGCGTTCTGAGGCCAGATTTTCAGCCTCATGAACAAGGGGGACAGGGCTCATTACTCAGTCATCAGCAATCGTCAAAACACGTGGTCCTGTATGCATGTCCACTCCCAGACATTGGCCAGATGTTAGGGTGTGCAGTGCATCAACAGGTCTCTATCTTAATTAAAACAAAAATTCTCTCCTTTCTCGTTCCTAGAACTGGCCAGGTTCTCAAAACAGAGAAGGGGCTTATCTACAGTTCATGCCTTAGACTGTGCAGAGCCTTAACACAAGCCTCCCCATTTTAAAATTACCCTCCTCACAGTTACCCACCTGTATTAGATTCCTAACTGAGGAACTCAAAATTCAAAACCAAGTGATTGATGTATCCTGTCTTGAGGGATGAGTAGCACTGGAGTCAGACGTTCTGGAGAGCTAGTCTGGGAATTGTTGAGAGGATTGAATCACTGAAGTTATTTTCCTGTCTTCTAGGCTTTGTGTGTCCCTACAGACATGATGAGCTCCATGAAGATGATAGAGGTGGGGAGCATTTTACAGATCACAATCTAAGGGAACGGGGAAGCATGTCTAAGTCCCTTCTTCAGTACCTGTTGAAAATATTCTGTACCCTTTAGAAACCAGAATACTCTCTCCCATTTAAGGTCCAGCATGGTAAGCATGGGAGTTCACAGTTTAATGAACAGAACTCACCACTGAGGAGGAAAATTATGAGGTAATGAGACCCTGAATCTCGTCCGTCTGCTTGATTTAAATGAGAAGTAATTAGAATTTTCTCATAGCACACCATTAAGTGGATCAGGAAGAGAGTATAAGGAGGATTAACTGAAAAGGACCAGAAAGACCATCAATAAATTTAGTGGAGCCGTCCCAGGGACTGTGAGTGTGAACGGAATAAAAAGCAGGAAGGAAAACAGCCACTTTCAGAGAATCCTGTCTGGCTCTACTCCTGCCTCCTTAGATGAATTCTTCCACCCTGACCTTCATGCTGTGAACACTGACAGGGTAAGAAAAGCATCTCTTCCCAGATCGTGTGTATGGGAGGAATTCTTTTTTTTTTTTTTGAGATTTAAAAACACTTTATTTATTAAAGTTAAACATACAAAACTGAAATTAACACACACCCTAAAAATTGTCTTCTTCCAGTAACAGGAAGACCCTTTTTCTATCTGTGTTTCTGGCTTAAACTCAACTTGGGGTAACTGTGGTGCTCACTTATACCAACAAATGCTGGCAACTTGATCTAGTTAATAAAAATTACAAACTCAGCTACATGAACATAATATACAGGGAAATTATGGTCAGATTAATGCACAAGAAATACAGGAAAATTCAATCATGAAACATTCAGTACTCTGCTTCATTGATTTAGCCTTGGTTTTTTTTTTTTACAAAAATAGTATCTACATTGTATACAGAGCTATACATCAGCTTTTTGTTTTCCCATATAAACATTACACATTCCCCCAAAATGGAAGCACTACCACAAGTGAAAAATCAACAAAGAAAAAAACAATTCAAAACACCAAATAAACACGAGAGAAGGGGAGCACATCCTACACATGGTTTGTTTTTTAATATAAAATTCAAACTCAATGACCAAAAACTACAAGGTGAGTCAATTGTGGAAGTGACCTAACAGGCCCAGGAAAGAATTCAAGGAAAAACCTCAAACTAAACCCTGTCATTTATAAATTAACCCATGCTCGGGTTTGTCTGGACAATGGCCAGGTTATCATCAAACTGAAGATATCTTTAGCAGGCTGGCATTTTGCCATGATGTTCCAATGAACTGCTGGGATACATCAAGTGCAAAGCACCCGAAAACTCCAAATTAGGACTTACAAAATGTCTACTCAACATTAGTTAAGTAGGGGCCTGAAGTACACTGAGTCATCTAAGTGCTGATTTAAGCAGCATCTACCTAGAAAAGTTGCCTTATTCAACAAACTCTGAGGGAACTGTGGTAAGTAGTAATGAAAAGTTAAATGAGAGCAGTTATCAAATGTCTTCAAGTTTCATTCTACCAAAGCCAAACAATGACAACAATGTATCTTCCTTACTCATCTAGCAAATAATTTACCTTTAGAAAAATATAAGAATAAAAAGGTAAATTACTGTAAAGCCCTGCAGAGATGAAATCCAACAGTTTTTCTCATTATTGAGGCATCAAATGCCTGACATTGTATTTAGATGTGTCTTGATACTGAGTCATAGGCTTGTCAGCAATTCCGCAAGTTCCTACTCCAACTTTGCCCGTTACACTTTCTGGAGAAGCAAAAATCCTCCTCTTTACCTGGCCTTTTTTGTTTTTAGAATAAGCCCTGTTGTTGAACTGCTGCCATTTCACCTTCTGGTCCTCTCTTTCCTGCTCAAGTTCTTTTATTCTCTGTGCTTTTTTCAAAGCTTTTTTCTTTTTATATTCACGTTGCTGGGCAATCATTTCTTTTTTTGACATAGGTTTGTTGCCACTGTCCTCTTTTGCCTTCCTTCCTTCTTCTACGGGTTTGAGGTTCAACAACGGAGTCACGTCAGCATTGCCATAACCAGCAAAGGTGATTGCAGCGGTGACATTTTCTTCATCTATCTCCTCGATCTCCGCTTCATAACACTGTCCGTCTTCACTCCAGATTGCCATACATTTGTCCCCTACTTTCCATGAATGAGTAGGCTGAGCAGAAGCAAAACTGTCTGAACTTGCAAGAGGTTCCGAAGGCTGAGTTGACAGAAGGTCTTTGGTCAATTCTATAACTTCTTGCAAGTCCTTCTTCAATTTCAACAGATCTTCATTTTCTCCGTTTCCAGACAGAGCAGCTTCTACTTGCTGGAGTTGGGCTTTGTAGCTAGCCAACTGTTTTGCTAGATCCTCGGACATCTTGGGCGGGGTTGGGGACGGGACTGAGGGCAGAGGCAGGGGCAGCTGCAGCAGGGAAAATAGCCAGGACGACTAGAAGATTCGGTCTGAAAAGGAAAAACTCAGCAGGCGCCTGAAGGGGGAGGGGGGGGAAGGGGACGAATTCTTATAACAACATGAGAAGTGCAATACCAGCTGTGTAGGAATAAACACCATTCCCTTATTTATGGAAGATTGACCTCAGCAAGCAAATTCTCTTGAGATTATTGTTCTTGGGTCCCGACCTGACTATACCTGGAATTAACTATAATCCTAAAACAGAGGGCCCGACTGTGAGAAATGTCTTTGCTTAAGTTGAAGTAGGCACAGCACTTCACAAACACACTTTGGAGGCAGAAAAACGTAAGCATTTATCTCAAGACCTGAAGAACACACCTTTAATCCATATCTAGAGTCTGAAGGACACACCTCTGGCTGGGCCACGCCTTCTGCCTCCTGGGAGCCTATAAAAAACCATGGAGGAAGCTGTTGCTTATTGCCTGCTTGTCCTCACCTTGCAGCAAGACCATTCCCTCACTGGCATTAGAGAATTCTTTTTTTATAATTCCAGCATAGATTGAGGACCAGTCGGCACGTCTAATCTCCTGGACTGAGTAAGTACTGGATCCTTGGACTCTCCCTTCACAGGTAGCCTTTGTGGGATTAGCAGGACTGCAGCCCTAAGGCATTCTAATGAATCTCCTTTGTTCATACAGAGAGAGTCCTTGGGTATGTTCTGTTACTCTAGAGAACCACTGTGCAAAATTTTGGATGAGTATATAAAATGTTGTAAATTATCAAAAGTAGTGTATGATTCTCAAAATTAGAAATCCACTGACCTAAGATTCAATCTAGAAAAAAATGAAGTGATACAACAGTCCCGTGTAGCCTAGTCTACCCACACTGAAACTAGAATTGAAATCTGGATAATTTCAGAGACTCGAGTTTCCGGGCTCATAGAAGAGGGAACAGAGGAGAAACAGAAGCTAAAAATGTATATCATGCCTATTATTGTTTCCTACAGGGCAAGAGAAGACAAATCCTAGTTTTTGTTTTTTTTTTTCATTTTGGACCCGGTTTAACCTTGAAACTACCTCCAGGAGAAATGTCACAGGACGCCGCTGACCAGAGCTGGGACTATAAACTGTTGAACATGCAGAATTTCTCCTGCAGGTGGACCATCCGCAAGTTCCGTTTTATTCTGAAGGAAAGGAGGGACAGTATTAGAAGCCCAACATTCTCAACAGGAGACAATAACAAATGGTGTTTGAGAGTTCACCCTAAGGGGGTCGATGAAGAAAGCTCAGATTACCTGTCAGTTAACATAGAGTTGCTCAGCTCTCCAAAGAGTCCCATTCAGGCAGAGATCAAGTTTTGGATCATAAACGCCAAAGGAGAAAAATATGAACCTGTGACTAGCCTGGAAGACTTTAGTTTCCTGCCAGGCTACCAAAGGGGTTACAAATTGTTCGTCCTTCGAGATTTTCTCTTGGACCATTCTCGCTGCCTTCTCCCTGAAGACCACTTCACCCTCTACTGCATGGGGATCCTGGCCCCATACTCCTACAGTATCCCTGATGACAGCACGGAACTGAGAATCCGGGTTCCCAAATGCATATTAGGAGATGATCTAGGAGAGCTGTGGAAGAATTCGAGCTTCACAGACTGCTGCCTGGTGGTAGCTGGCCAGGAATTCCGGGCTCACAAGGCCATCTTAGCTGCTCGTTCTCCAGTTTTCAGAGCCATGTTTGAACATGACACGGAGGAGAGCAGAAAGAATCGCATTGAGATTCATGACCTGAAACCTGAAGTCTTCAAGGCAATGATGGACTTCATTTACACCGGGAAGGAACCAGTCCTCCACAGCATGGCAGATGCTGTGCTGGCAGCTGCTGACAAGTATGGCCTGGAGCA
The DNA here is from genome assembly GCF_018167655.1 of Microtus oregoni. NCBI lineage: Eukaryota > Metazoa > Chordata > Mammalia > Rodentia > Cricetidae > Microtus > Microtus oregoni. Next base: position 840,943 of record NW_024543830.1, on the reverse strand, counting down.
TTTGAAGGTCATGTGCGAGAGTGCCCTCTGCAGGGACCTCTCTGTGGAGAATGCTGCCCACACTCTCTTCCTGGCTGACCTCCACAGGACAGGGCAGCTGAAAACACAGGTGCTGAATTTTATTACAGCTCATGCTTCCGAGGTCTCTCAGACTGCAAGCTGGAAATTAATGGTGGATTCATGCCCCCACTTGGTGGCTGAAGCATACAGCTCCCTGGCTTCTGCTCAATGCAATCTACTGGAACCCCCTCTCAAACATCTGAAGTAATCCCAGCAACCTGTCACCGGTACCCTCTATGTGTATCCCAGAAGCAGTGGTCAGTGTTGATACCGATGACTCCTGGGTAGACTATGGGGTACATGGAGCAATTACAGCAACTCTGGGGAAAGACATCATGGTGTAGTAGTGCTTTAATACATTAATTAATGTCTTGAGTATTGTAGTGGTGTATTATTTGTATCTTGATAAACAATTCTTCCCTGAAGACCAGAAGTAAAGCTAAAGCCACTGGAGATCAGACAATGGTGACACACACCTTTAATCCCAGGATTTGTTAGACAGAGTAACATGGATCTCTGTGGGTTTAAAGGCACCTTAATCTAAGCAAGATCAATGCAGTAACAAGTCCAGGTGGTGGTGGTTCACACCTTCCATCCTAGCCTAGGAAATCCCAGCACTAGAGGTAATAATATAAAATGGGATGAGAGAGGCTTAATCATCTGCTTCTTCTCCAGTCACCCAGCCTTAAGACAGGAAAGACGTCTCTAGTGGCTTGGCTGCTTTGCTTTTCTGGTTGTCGGTCTGAACCCCAATATCTATCTCTAGGTTTTTATTTTTGGTGCTACAGAATGGAGGGTGGGTTGGAACTATGATGAACTCTGATGGACTCTATGCAAGCTCTCCTCTGTTGCTGTACTGGTTTGGTTTTTGTCCAGTGATTTGGAAACTGGGATTCAGTTTAGCTAAAGCCCCCAGCACATCCCAACACGGTTTCTTTGGAGAAAGCTGTGTGGATAGGACTGTGCAGAACATATGATCTAGGGCTCAGAGGAAAGGAGAAAACAAACATGAATGTCTTCTTATGAGAGAAGGGGAAGAGAATGAGGACATTTTCCCTCCAAACTCAGTTTGTGCGGACTGGAGAGGTGACTCAGTGGGCAAAAGCAATTGTTTCTCTTGCAAAGGACCCTTGTTCAGTTATGTAGACAAAATTTTACCCCAATACAATACCATAGAAAAGCAACAAAAATTGTAGAATCACTTTGTGGATTCCAGTGGTGTTTCTGTTAGAAGGAATCCAGTCCTGCTCAGCTGCGGAAGTTTGTGCAGGGTCCTCACAGTCACACACACACAAATGTTAATAAACGATACCTAAGAAATTGCTGTACTCAGAGACTGGTGCCTAGCCCAGCTGTCATCAGTTAGCCTTTCTCCAGCAGCTGATGGCAGTAAAGGGTTCACAGAATCAGATAACCGGGGATCATAGGGGCTCACAGCGACTGAAGAGGCAATCACACAGATGCATGGGTCAGCACTATGTCCTCTGTATGCATACTGTGGTTGTTTAGTTTGGGTTTCTTTGTGGAACTCATAAAGAGTGGGACTGTGGGGAGTCTCTGACCTGTTTGTCTGACCTTGGGAACCTTTTCTTCCTTCTGGTCGACATCCCCAGCCTTGATATGAGAGTCTGTGCCTATGCTTATTGTATCTCATTATGATATGTTCAGTTGGTATTCCCGTGTTCACCAACTTCCTGAAACAGCTGTCAGGACAGAAAGATGGACTGGACATTTCAAGACACAAGGAAAGATTAAAGACGTAACATCAGCCTCTAGTGCTGGGTCAGGATTCTGCAGGAGGTGCTCCTTAGCCCATGTTCATTGGTCCAGACATTAAGAGGTAGAAAAGAGAATAACTCCTCTCACTATCTCCCCTGGCGTCTCCTGGGGGGGAAACTTTGCTTCCCACTCCCATGACCTTAGGTCCTTCTGGTCTGGAAGTTTTGGTTCCAGGGTGAATGTTGGTGTGGGGGCCTTGCCTCTGTCTGGAGCCACAACAAATAATCCAATGACTGGAAGCTCAGACTTCTCCGAAGCCATTTTGAGCTTCTGAAGTCCTTAATACAACAGGCTGAGAAGGAAATAACAGCGTTAGGAGGGCTGATGGATCACGATCACCATCAGAAATTTGGATTGAGTCTCCACAATAAAGGCAAGAAAGATTATGGTTGTTGGGCAGGAAATCCTTTAGGGTATCTTGACGCCGCATTGTCCAAAGATTAAAGATGATGGGAGACTGCAACAGCCTTCTCCAGGCAGATGACAAAAAATGTAGATGCACCAGGAATGAAAACACATTTCACAACTCTAAGTAAAGAGCCAAGACGGGTTGTGTATTTCTACTGAAGGAGAGTAAAGGCAACCATCCACATATGGTCAACTAGATTTTTTGAATTTTGTACATTGAACCATCCCTACATATCTGGGACAAAGCATAGTTTCTCATGGTAGAAATCATAGAATATTATGGCATTCAGATTGTAATTATATAATGAGTAATTTTGCATCAGTGTTCATAATATTTTGGTCTGTGATTTACTATCATTGTAATTTTGGAATAATAAAATAACTTTTTTAATGATCCTTTGTTTCTACTTTCTGAAATAATTGGAGGAGGATGTACTTTAACTTTTCTTTGAATAGCGGGTAGGTCAATATGCCAAAAGTGTCTGGTCTTGGGCTTTTTTGGTGGGAAGACTTTTAGTGATTATGCTATTTTGCTAGGGTTTTACTGTCTATTTAAAATACATGTCTCATCTTGGTTTCCTTTTACTATGAGAAACCTATTGATTCCTATTTTGTTTATCTTTAATCCCTTTTGCTTTGATGGTATACTTAATTCTTCGGATTAGGTTTTAGTTGAAGTCTATTTTGTTAGCTATAAAAGCGAGTACACCAGCTTACTTCCTAGGTCCTTTTGCTTGGAATGTTTATTTCCAAGGTTTTACTGTGAAGCAACCACTACCCATTTTGTTAAGGTGGGTTTCTGGCTGCAGCTGAAGGATGGAACCTGCTTCATTAGTCTGTGACTTCTCACTGGGGAATCAAGACCACTGATAATGAGAGATATCACCACTTTTGTTTTCTGTTAATGAACAGTGGCTTTCTCAGGTAGGAGGACATCCCCCTCCTGGTTAAACACATGTGTGAATCACTTTTGGTTGTGACAGGTCACCCGGTGATGTCCCCACCAATGGGAAAAAAAAGAAAGCTCCCCTTGTGCCTCTCCATTAATGTGAAACCACATGCATAATGCCTAAGCCTGCTTCCCAGGGGTTCTCAGTTCCTCTGTGAGAAGTCACACAGGCCTCCAGGAGCATGCCCATCAGAGCACAGGACTCACAGTTTAGAATACCTTTCATGGAAACAAGGGGTGTTGAAGGGATCACTTACAAACCCTTCAAATGATAGATGAGAGGTAGGGGGTACCTACTACCCTGACCCTGAACACACCTGGTAAACAGTCAGCCATGCTACTAGTTAGCCATCTGCACAAAATCTACCAGAGGAATACAAAAACCAAGGGATGAAAACCAAATGATTGAGTTATCCTATTTTGGCAGATAAGTAGTTTTGGACTCTAATAAGCTGTTGAAAATGCAGAAATTCTCCTGCAGGTGGACCATCTGCTACGTCTGTTTTATTCTGGAGGAAATGAGGGACAGGGAGGACCCTGAGAAAATGGGGATAATTGTTAAGTCTATTCTGGAGCAGCTTGTGACGCTGGATCACCTCAGTCAGCGGTTTTGGAGCTCTTTTGAATGCTGGATCATATCCGCCATTTTTATTAATGTCTGGTCTCCTTGCTCTGAAAATATACAAACTTTAAAAGGTAACATACATGCCTATTTTAATGTAAGTATAGGCTGCATTGAGACAAGTTAGCCAAACATGATTTTTTGATACGTGTTTGAGCAGGTAAAATATACACCACGTGTCTTGTAGTTTCTTTAGGTTCATTTTTCCATGTCTGTAGTCAGTATTTCAGGGGGTATTTCTTGATCAAACCTATTTTTTCTTAATCCAGAATGAATCTATAGCTTCTCATTTCCTATGGAAATAGAAGCATAAACTCTCCCCCAAAACAACATATCTTTTGACTTAAATTTTGAAGTCAAGATAATTTTAAGATATATATATATATATGTGTGTGTGTATATATATTTATATTAGTTTAATATACCAGTTTTCAAAATCCAAGGTCTCTTAGCAGGCAAAAGTTTTAAAGGCAGCATGATAAATACATAATCCAGACTCTGTGCATTTTCCATCTTTATGTGGCTTATTATAATTTTTATTATTCTATTTTAAGGACTTTTCTACCCTTTTTCTTTTCTCTCCAAGTCTACATATATTTTTAAATACACTGTAACACCTTTAGAGGTTTTTTCCATCTGAATCTGTCATTATTGTGTATCTGTATCCTTTTTTGTCTGCATGAGCAAAACCCCAAATCTGTCATGCAGTGAATGGCACTTACAGCTCAAGCCCACAGAGAGCAACTGAGAAATGCCTCTGTATTGAAGCACATGTAAAAGATTTCAGAAACCCTTCACCCTGCTTAGCTCATGGTTGGCAGCTGGCTCCATCTTGCGGGCATTGTCTGGAGATGTGTCTCTGTACTGCAGGTGGTATGAGAGACTCGGAAACCCAGCATGGCTCTGTTTCTGTGTGTTTAGAACCTTTATAAAGCTTCTCAGATATTATGTGGATCCACACCAGATGGTGGACACCATATGTAAAAGACATTTCCTGTCCCAGCGCCTTGTCCCAAATAATCACTTGGACACATATTAATTTCAACTGCTCAGGTGATAGCTCAAGCTTGTTACTAGCTAGCTCTTAACATTTTAAGTTAATCCATATTCCTTATGTATTCTCTGCCATGTTCATCTCCTGTTCCCTCCACATCTGGCTGGCAGTACCTCTGACTCTGCCCTTCTCCTTCCAATCACCCTTAGTTCGGTCACCCCATCTATATACTTCCTGCCTGGCTACTGGCCAAACAGCATTATATTAAAACAATCCAAGTGACAAATCTTTACAGCATACAAGAGGATTATTCCACAGGAATGGAGTGTCTTTGAATTTATGTCCTTATCAGTGTTCCTTCTGTTTGCAGTTTGAGAAATAATTTGAGGAGTATTGGTATTAACTCTTCTTTGAAAGTCAAGTAGAATTCTGGCTAAAGCCATCTGACTCTGAACATTTTTTTAAGTTAGGAGGCTTTTAATGACTGCTTCTGCTTACTTAGGATTTATAGGTCTATTCAATTGTTTATAGTCCGAGCTGGCATATGTGATCTCTTAGAATCTACAGAACATTTGTCCAGGATGTTCTGGCTTTTATTGCCCCCATTTTTAATTGGGCACAATTCTAATATGTCTGAACTTATGTATTATATTTTCTTTTTTTATGGTGGCATCTAGAATTCTAGGATTGCAATGTTTATAGGGCTAGGTGCTGGTTTCTGGAGTTGTCTTTTCAGGGAGGGTGTTCTGACTTTTGGTTTCTGTTTTCTCTCTGACCAAAGTGTGATTGCTGTATGCTCTCTGGTAGGAAATTTTCTTTGGACTTTATGGTTTTGGCCACTGGAGGTTTCAGGTGAAATGTGTTTCTGGGTATTGGGAGCTGACACACAGAAATGGGCATAGGATAGAGGACTGAAAGGGCTCATAAAAGGGAGGAGAGCAGAGAGTTCCACAGAATCTGCTTGGTTTGTCTCCTTGGAATGGAGAAAGACAGTGAACAGAGGTCACTCCAAAAGGTCTGCTACAGCACTAGAAATATACTGGGAGCAGGGCGGTTGGAGCTAGAGGAACAGAAGGAGAAGGAGACATCTCCAGACAGTATACCTTCTTCCCTAGCTATAGTTATACTTTTTTGTTGGGACCGCTAGCCCAGAAGTAGTGACACAGAGACTTATTACTAATTATGAAAGCTTGGCATTTAGCTTAGACTTGTTTCCTACTAGTTCTTATAACCCAAATTAACCTGTTCCTGTTAAGCTATGTTCTACCACGTGACTTTTACCTTTCCTCATTAAGGTGCATCTGATTTGTTCCGAGTCTTCTGTCGAATTCTGAGCACCTAGATTTCTTCCCTCCCCCAGAAGTTTAGCCTAACCTCTCCTGCCTGGCCATTGGCCATCCACCTCTTTATTTTCTTTATCCATTCTTCTGTTGTACAAGATCTAGTTTACTTCCAGTTTCTAGATATTCAATAAGGCCAATTGAACATAGTTGAGTGGATGTCTTTGCATATATGCCCAAAGGTGGTGTAGCTGGGTTGTTAGGTAAATGGATTCCCAATTTTCTGAGAAACTGCCAAACTGATTTTCATGATGGCTGTCCTACTTTGAACTCTTACCAGCATGGAGGTATATCCTCCTTGACACAGTTTCTTGGCAGCATGAACTGTCACTTCTGTCACTGACAGGTATAAGATGGAATCTCAAAACAGACTTGATTTGCATTTCCCTGATGGCTAAGTATGTTGAGCATTGCTTAAAGTGTCCCTAAGCTACTTGAGATTCCTCTATTGAGAATTCTTTCTTTAGGCCTTTTTTAATTTCATTGTTTGTTTTGTTGATGTCTCGTTTCTTGAGTTCTTTGTATATTTTTATATTAGCCTTTTATTGGATTGATGGAAATCTCTTGCCATTCTGTAGGCTGTGGTTTATTCTGTGGATGGTATCCTTTGTCATACAGAAGCTTTTCAGTTTCATGTAGTCCCATTTATTAATTGTCATTCTTAGTACCTGGTCTATTGATGTTCTGTTTTGGAATATATCTCCTGTGCCAATGCTTCTACGGCTGTTCCCTACTTTCTCTGAGTTCAGCATGTCTGGTTTCATGTTGAGGACTTTAATCTACTTGGACTTGAGTTTTGGGCTGTGTAATAAATATGGATCTGTTTGCATCCTTCTATATACAAACACCCATATGACCAGCAGCATTTGTTGAAGATGTCTTCTTCTTTCCATTTTATATTTCTTGCTTCTTAATAAAAATCAGGTGTCCATAGGTTTATGTCAGAATCTTTGATTCAATTCTATTAATCAACATGTCTGTTTTTATGGCAATACCATGTAGTTTTTATTACTATAGCTCGATGGTACAGCTTGAAATCAGGGATGATTTAAACATGTTTTAGCTATCTGGGTTTGTTTGGTTTTCTATATGAAATTGAGTAAAGTCTTTCAAGGTACATAAATAATTTGTTGGGATTTTAATAGGGATTACGTTGAATCTGTAAATTGCTTTTGGTAGGATGGCCTACCAAAAGCAATTTACTTATCCATGAGCATGAGAGTTATTTCCATCTTGTGATATCTTCTTTGATTTCTTATTGCAAATACTTAAAGTTTTTCATACAAGTTTTTCACTTGTTTGGTTAGGGTTCTCTCTAGATATTTTATATTGTTTATGGCTCTTGTGAAAGGTCTTCCTTCCCTCATTGATTTCTCAGTTTGTTTGACATTTGTATTTAACAAATACATTCTACTACTGAGGACTACTAATTTGTTTTGAATTAATCTTTTATCCAGCTACTTTCCTGAAGATGTTTATCAGATGTAGAAGTTCTATGGTAGAATTTTTGGTATCAGTTATGCAAACTATCATATTATCTGCAAATAACAATATTTTGATGTCTTATTTTTCCAATTCGTTTTCCCTTGATCCCTTTAAATTATCTTATTGCTCTAGCTATAAATTCAAGTATATGTTATATAGATAAGGAGAGAATAGACAGACTTGTCTTGTTCTTGATCTTAGCAGAAGTATTCTGAGTTTCCTTCCATTTAATTTGATGTTGGTTACTGTCTTGTTGTTGCCTTTATTATGTTTAGGTGTGTTCCTTGTGTTCCTGATCTCTCCAAGACCCCATCATGATAGGGTGTTGAATTTTGTCAAAGGCTTTTTCAGCATCTAATGAGATGATCATGTGTGTTTTTCTTCCAGTTTGTTTATGTGGTGCGTTACATTGACATATTTTCTTATGTTGAAACATCCCTGCATCTCTAAGTCATCCCTGCAGACTCCTTAGTCATGGTGTGTGATCTTGTTGATGTGCTCTTGGATTCAGATTTTGCATCTTTTGTTGAGTATTTTTGCATCAATGTTCATAAAGGATATTTGACTGTAATTCTCTTTCTTGGATGATCTTTGTGTGGTTTGAGTATCAGGATGACTAGGACCTCATAAGGTGAATTTGGCAATGTTCCTTCTGTTCCTGTTTTGTGGAATAATTTTAGGAGTGTTGGTGTTAAATCTTCTTTGAAAGTCTAGTAGAATTTTGAGATAAAACTCTCTGACTCTGGATTTGGGGGGGGGGGACTTAGGGGAGTTTTAATGAGTGCTTCTGTTTCCTTAGGATTTGTGAGTCTATTTAAATAGTTTATTTAATTTTGATTTAAGTTTGGTATCCTTTAAGGAAATTTTTGTTTCTTTTAGATTTTTCTAATTTTGTGGAGTACAAGTTTTTGAAGTATGACATAATGATTATTTGGATTTTCTTGGTTTCTGTTTTCATGTCCCCCTTTTATATGATTTTTTAAAATCTGGACTCACTGTCCTTTAGTGTTGGCATAAGAGTTTGTCTATCTTGTTGATTTTCTCAAAGAACCAATGCTTTGTTTCATTGATTCTTTGTATTGGTATTTTTCTATTTTATTGACTTCAGCCTTCAGTTTATTATTATTTCCTGCTGTCTACTCCTCTTGGGCATGCTTGCTACTTTTTGTTCTAGAGTTTTCTGGTGTGCTGTTAAGTTGCTAGTATGAGATCTTGCCAATATTTTTATGTAGGCACTTAGTGCCATGAACTTTCCCTCTTAGCACCTGTTTTATTGTGTCCCAGAAGTTTGAATATCTTGTGCATTCACTTTTATTGAATTCTAGGAAGCCTTTAATTTCTTTCTTTATTTCTGTATTGACAGAATGCTCTTTCAATAGGGAGTTATTTGGTTTCCATCAGTTCGTAGGTTTTCTGTTTTTGAAACCTAGATTTATTAGGCAGTTGTTTGACAACATGCTAGGAGTCATTTCATTTTTCTTGTATTTGTTAAGACTTGCTTTGTGACTAAGTATGTGGTCAGTTTTGGAAACAGTTTGTGAGGTGCTGAGAAGAAGTATAGTGTTTTGTTTGGGAGTGGAATGTTCTGTAGATATCTGTTAGGTCCATTTGGTGTATAAAGTCTGTTAGGTCCATTATTTCTCTGTTTGGTTTTAATCTGGATGACCTGTCTGTTTATGATAGTGGGGTATTGAAGTCTTCCACTATCAGTGTGTGATTTAAGCTTTAGTGAGGCTTCTTTTTACACATGTAATACCCTTTAGTTTTGGGCATAGACGTTAAGAACTGAAACATGACCTTGGTGAACTAATCTGTTGGGTGAAGTGTTCTTTCCTGTCTCTTTTGATTAACTTTGGTTTAAAGTCTATTTTGTTAAATATTAGATGGATCCATCAGATTGCTCCTTACAACCAGAGGAATAGACAGTTGAGATCTTTCATGTGGGTTTTGGGAACTGAACTTGGTTCTTGTAGAAGAGAAGTCAATGCTCTAAACTGCATTAGCGTCTCTCCAGCCCAAAAGTATACTTTCTAAAGACCACCCACAGAATGTTATTAAGGAGTCATTCAAACAACCCTGTTCTCTAAGCAGCTTGCTAGTTGCCTTGACATGAACTTTACAGAAGCTCTGGTCATCAGGAGACAGGAAACTCACTTGAGAAATGCCTCCATCAGATTGTTTGTAGGGCTATCTCTAAGGCATTTTCTCACCCCTTCCACCGTTTTGTTTTTGTTTTTTGATACAGACTGTCTATACATAGCTGGAGCTGTCCTAGATATCACTATGTAGATCAATCTGGCTTCTAAGTCACAGAGATCTGTCTGTCTCTGCTTCCTGAGTTCTGGGATTAAAGGTGTATGCCACTACACCTGCCTTTCTAGATCTTTTCTAGACTAATGATCCATGTGGAAGCCCATGGCCTATTGGGGGCAGAACCACCCTTTGGCAGGTAGTCCTAAGGTGTATTAAAAAAGCAAGCCAATAAGCAACATTGTTCAGTGCCTCTTCTTTGGTTCCTGACTTGCTTGAGTTCCTGCCCTAACTTCCCCTTGTGATGGACTATAAGCTGGAAGCTGAAACAAAACTTTTCTTTTCCAAGCTGCTTTTGGTAATGGTGTTTCACCACAGCAATGGAGAACAAATTAAGACAGCAGGTTCATGAATTTTAATCACAAACTAAGAAAGGGTCGTTAACTTTAATCACATCACTTCAGTTACACTTTGGTCTTATACCTTATATCAAAAGTTTATAGCTGTCACCCTGCCATTCTGAACATTTGTCACAGAAACAATGAGATATGCTGTCTTCTGCATGGTTCTGGGTTTCTATGGGAGGCCAATGGAGAAGGAAGAAAGAGAAAGAGAAGACGGGCAGATGACATAGTAGCTCAGGTGACAGAAACAGCTTAGCATGTGGGAGGCACTGATTTATACTTCCAACAAGGGTCACACATGCTGATACGCAAACACATGTATGTACATGCATCCATTCAAAAGGAGAAGAGAAGATAAAGCCTCCTTCAAACATGAGCAGGGTATGAGAGGCCCTCTGAGGCTTTTGATTGATTACAGTTCAGGCTATTACTATTACAGGACCATGCTTCCAGAATCTGCCTCCTGTAGATGTATTATTGCTCTGTGCATAGGTATCATATCCTATTTTATTAATTCAAACTGAGAATTTTGAAAGTATGGATGGCTCCAAGCACACAGCTTCTTCTCCTAGAAGCATCTTTAGTGCATGTTCCGGTGTTGTGAGTGATGTTTATGTAGTGGCGCATTGAACAGCCTTAGTAAGGGCACTCTGGTCCCTCTCTGGGAAGATTCGTAATGATGGAGGCATGTGTCTGTAGTTCTGTAAAGCCTTTTCTCTAAGTTCTCTAGAGTTCAATCTCCACTGTAAAATGATAAGACACAATTATAAAAAGAAGATTGTGCTGTTGCATGCAGCTTGTCCTCTCTGTTTCTAAGACTGACATCTCAAGAAAATAATTTGTTGAATTGCCAGGGAAGGGGATTCCAGGGAAAACAAATGAAGCCTGAATGTTGTTTTGCATGGCAATACCTTGTAGCATCTCTCAAAATAGGCAGATGACACCTAAGTTCAGTAAAATGAACTCGAGCATAGTTGAGGATACACAGAGGGGAAGCCAAATACTACAGGACAGATTTCCAGTCGTCCAATTTGGTGAAAATGTTGTTGTAACTGAAACACACCCCAGACAGCCTGACTTCATCGATACTGAGAGCCAACATGCATGTCCTGAATTGGTGTTCTCGTTGCATGCCTGTCATTACAGGCCATGCATTTCTCTGAGAAGCTATGGTTCTGGGCTTCCAGGAAGGTTTTTTACAAAGGGAAAGGTGGGCTTTCCTATGGCAAGTTCCTCCTGACAACAGTTGCAGCCTCCTAGCTTTTACCAAGGTGCATTAGAAGCAACAGCAGATTCTTGCAGTTTTTTCTGGCCCCCTTTGCATGCTTATGTAGAACTCTGTAATATCAATCCTTAAAACTGGACTGTCTTATCCCTACCATCTAATTTCTTTTTTAAATGGTGGCATCTGCTGCTTTTGAAATTCTATTAGAGTGTCACTCTATAGACACAAAGCAAAACCCACAGAATTTGCTGACAAACTGTCATGAACGTGTTCTGACCAAAGCACAGTTTGGAACCAAATAGCCAGAATGATATGTAATAGTTTTCTAATGCTACTGTAGCGTATGGGCAGCAGCCTAGAAGCACAGGAATTATTAGTTTAGATGCTTTGGGTCATGGTTTCTAAAGGGCTCAGTAGTCTATTGGAGGCTGTCCCCTCTTTGACCTCTTGAAGGCACCACATCCCTTGCTTTGGGCTCTTAGGTAACAATTGATCCTTTTTCTGACTCTTTCTTCAGAAGTCTTCAGGACACCTGTGACGTCATTATCCCACTAACAGAACATACAAGATGATCTGTCTCAGAACCTCAGCACTCCAGATCAGGATACGGATATGGAAAGATCAGGTCTTCAAGCCCAGCATTGGCTTGTAGTGAGTTTGAAGTCAGCATGGCTTACATGAGACCTACCTAAAAACAAAACAAAAACAAAAAAACAAAGCAAAAAAAAAACCAGATAGACAAGTAAATGAATGAATGAAAATTAAATTAAAAATATATATATAGAAAAAAGCTATTATGAAAAACTGACATCAATGAAATCAGCTTAGACATGGGCAGTAAGGTCAGTTTCCAGACAGTATTTGGGACATGGCCCTTTATATCATTAGTGTACTTAAGGTAAACATCTAATTTTTCACTTTCTTCCTCTCCCCCTACCAAACAGTAATTTAACATTTCAAAGGGAAAATTTAATGCTAGAGCTGGAGAGATGGCTCAGTGATTATGAGTACTGAGTGCTCTTCCAGAGGGTTCAATTCCCAGCACCCACATATGGGCTCACAACCATCTGTAAGTCTAGTTCCAGAGAATCCCAGGCCATCTTAGTCCTATGTGGGCCCCACATTTACGTGTCTAGCTGATGTTCAAACACGCAAAACACACACACACACCTGATGGAGGAGAGTCAACTGTCTATGTGTTACCTTCATTGGCTAATAAAGAAAGTGCCTTGGCCCTTTGATAGGACAGAAAATTAGGTAGGTAGAGTAGACAGAACAGAATGCTGGGAGGAAGAAGGCAGTGAGGCAGACGCCATAGCTCTCCTCTCCGAGATGGACGCAGGTTAAGATCTTTCCCGGTAAGCCACCACTTTGTGGTGCTACACAGATTACTAAATATGGGTTAAAGCAAGAAGTGAGAATTAGTCAATAAGAGGCTGTAATGAATGGGCCAGGCAGTGTTTAAGTGAATACAATTTGTGTGTTGTTATTTCGGGTGTAAAGCTAACCATGCGGGAGCCGGGCGGGACGAAAGGCAGGCCTGCCCACAGCTCCTCACTACACACACCTTAAAGGAAATCATAGGAAGTCCGGTTAAAATGGAAGAACTACTCTTCAGACCTCCTTCCTGCAAGAAGAGGAGCTAACCAAGAGCTGCAGGTACAGCCCCTACTCAAGGGCCACATCAGATAGTGATAACAACAAAACCTCCTCTTCTTTTTGTTTTTATTGGTTTATTCACATTAGTAAAATTGCCATAAACAAACAAAAATCCCAGTGCCTCCTCAAGTAATATACAAACAAAGCAAAAGGAACCAGGAAAGTCTATTTCTTCCTCCAAGAAAAACATGACATGGCACAAACCCAGCTACCAAGCTCACGGTCAGCTCTTTATCCCTAACCCCAAGGGGAGCTTGGCTGCTCCTTATTGTCTGCGGCTCAACCTCAAACTCTACACCTATATGCTAGTTTGGAAACCTGGGGTAGGGAAAAGACAGCAGGGTGATTGAATGGAGAAGAACAAGGGAGGAGGAGCAGATACCTGGCCATTAGCCTGCCTGCATGAAAGACTGAATTCTCAGAAGAGAAGGGAGGAAAGAAAAACAAAATCAAGAGAATGCCAAGACCTTCTCCCCAACATCCAGAACCAGAGCCGTACTTCTTGTGAAGACGGTGTGGATTCTGAGTGGCCTGGCATTTCCACTACTGAGCACCAAAGAACTGGAGCAAAACTAGACCACTCTGTAGGGTTTGTTTAAAAAAGAAAAGGTTTATTGGGGGAACAACCTGCAGGGCTGTCTCGTGGGAGTGGAGAGCAGCAGCTTGGTGAGAAACCGAGCTGATCTTATATGTCAGTCAGCAGGATGGGGACTTTGAGCTGACACAGGCTGTTGGGGTTAATTGGGAGCTGGGTGCACTTTACCCAACGTAGGTGACCATAAGGTGTGGAGAAGGGAAGTGGCAGGTTTCCTCACAAACAGAAACCCACATCATGAGGTTTCTGGGGAGTGCTGAGTTAAGTTTCTCTTTGACTGGTATGAATCCTACCATGATATTTTGCCTCACTTAGGGTCCAAAGTGACCTTGGACTGAAGTCTCTGAAACTACTAGTCAAAATGAACCTTTGCTCGTCCAAGTTGTTTCTCAGGCATATTGTCAGTCACAAAAAGCTGGGTGTCCTGGGGATTTGGTGTGCTATAATCAACACACCAGCAGGTGGAGCTGTTGGCCTTCTGGAGGCTGTGCAGAAGACCTCTGTCTCTCTTCCTGTCTCCCTCTCTCCCATCGCTTTCAGTCTCTATTCTGTTCTTTTTGTTGTCCTTTCTTCTTTGTTGTGGTTACATTTGGAGATAGGGTCTCACCATGCAGCTCTGGCTGGCCCAGGCCAGTCTGGCTTCAGTCACAGGTGTACATCACCACATCTGGTTTGACTTTTGTTTCTTTACCCTGTGGCTTTGAGAGGCCAGTCACATATACTCCTGAGCTCTGGCCTCTTGTAGTGGCTGAATTACGCCACAGAATCATCTGATTGATCATAATTCCATGCTTAATTCTTAGCTGTATAAGCTAACATATTTATAGGTTCTGGGTTTAGGATGTGGCATCTAAGGTTAGCATTATTATGACTACTGTATTAAACACCAACACTGTTTGCATCTCTTTTCTTCCTTCCTTCCTTTCTTTCTCTCTTTCTTTCTTCTTTCTTCCTTTCATTTATTGATATTTCAGGTTTCTAGTGAACAAACTTTTCATACTAAGTATTTTCTCATTGAGATAGTAATTGTAAGTTGATATGCTGTAAAGACATCTTGTGTTGGTGAAGCTTTTTGGTGAGCCAAAACTCAAGATACCACAAGATCCCCCCTTTCTAGGGAGCCAGCTTCAGCTTGGCAGTTCAGTAGGTCACTCAGGTCTCCCTTCCAGGCAGAGATGACACTACAATCCCCAGGGCACACATCATTGTTTTCCTGACCCTGATGAGCCGCTGATCCAACCGGGACCATGTACATGGTTACTATGGACTTCAGCCATGGGACTATTGTTCCAGAGGCAGCCAGGCCAGTGACAAGGGAGGTGTGGTCTGTGAGAAAAGCCATCTTGATGGTGTCGCTCAGCCACACAGGTTCTGGTGGCTTAATAAAGCAGTGTTGCTTACATCAGGAGGAGCTTCCATTTCTCATGAACGGAGACGTCTGCCCTCACATTCATGGTGTCTTTCTGGTTCTCCTCTGCCGTGAGGCTGTGCTTCCCCAGACAAACACGGAGGTCACAGAATGCCAGTCTCTCCTGACTATTCTCAATTTGAACATTCATTTATCTAAATGGTTTAGTTATTGGCACAAGTTGGCAATTAATGAATTTTTTTAATTTTTACTAAAACTGTTTTACGTGTGTGTGTGTGTGTCTGTGTGTGTGTGTGTGTGTGTGTGTGTGTGTGATGGTATACATGCACAGAGATCAGAAGACAACTTGTAAGAACTAGTTCTCTACTTCCAATAAGTGAGTTTTAGGCCCAGAACTCAGGGCATCAGGTTTGGTGGAAACACCCTTACCCCTCGAGTCATCTTACCAGTCCATGAATTTTTTTCTTTTTTGAAATTGTGGGTTCTGTGTATCCTTTCATTACTTATAGTACAAAGTCTCCTCTCCTAGCAAAGTACTTTGTCGTGTTGTATTTGCTCTCCTGAAACAAAAGCTGCAGATAATGTTAGATCTATAGACATAGCTGGAAAATCAACCATCATGTAAGGGTAAATAAAGGGAAGATCATTTATAATAAAATTAGTTCCACTGGGCAATTGTTCAAGCACTCTGCTGTTGGAAGACATATTGATGGAATAGGAGCCTCCCCCATGCACAGAGATCTGCACGCTGTTGTTGGAAGACATACTGGTGGAGTAGGAGCCTCCCTCGAAGAGATCTGCACTCTGCTGTTGGAAGACATACTGGTAGAGGAGGAGCCTCCCCGGTGCACAGAGATCTGCTGTTGTCGCCATTGCTGTTTACCCTGGCTGATGCAGTGTCTACTTGTTGATGGAGGAAGGTCATTGGTTAAATAAAAAGAAACTGCTTGGCCCTCATTGGTTAGAAGATAGGTGGGAGAAGTAAACAGAACAGAATGCTGAGAGGAAGAAGAAGTGAGCTCAGACTCCACAGCTCTCCTCTCGGGAGCAGACGCCTCAGAGAGACGCCATGCTCCCAGCTCCCAGGCAGATGCACGCAATGAAGCTCCAACCCAGGATGGATATAGGCTAGAATCTTCCCGGTAAGCGCACCTAGGGGTGCTACACAGATGATTAGAAATGGGCTAAATTAATATGTGAGAATTAGCCTAGAAGAGGCTAGATAGAAATGGGCCAAGCAGTGATTAAATGAATACAGTTTGTGTGTTGTTATTTCGGGCATAAGCTAGCCAGGCAGCCGGGGTGCTGGGGACGCAGCCCCGTCGCCCATATTACTACAACTTGTAACTCAAGCTTGTTAGTATCTAACTGAGGCTTGAACAACTCTCAGAGATGTTGCAAACAATGTGAAGCTTAGCTTTCTCTGTAGTTTATTTACATTATGGGTGCATTCCTGGAAATGTCAGTAATATTTAAACTGTAAGTACAGGCTTTCGGGGCTTAGCCATGTGGCCCAGTGGTAGAGTGTTTGTCTACATGCATGAAGTCCTGGGCTTGATCTTTACCATCAACAACAAAAAGACTGTGTTTACATGCAAAAGGGACTTCAGCTCCAGGCTTAGAGAATCATAAGAACTGAATTTATGAAAACTGGGAGGATATACAGAGGGCATGGATGGGGTCCCCACTTCTATGACCTCATTGCAGTGTGTAGCCCATGAAGTCATTATGGCAACTCACAAGGGGTACTTATAAATTTTGCAGACTCTTTCTGGAAGTTACTTAATCCCTATTGAGAATTACTGATCAATGAGATCAGGGTTGTCACTAGGAGAGATGTTGGTAAATTTGGCCTTTGATCAATGCTGCTCAATGCTTCTAAATATTTATTCTGTTTAGACTCAATGAAACTTTCAATAACCCTACAACATTTGATCTTCCCGTTTTGAAATAGGTTGGGATTAAAGCTTATCAAAATTAAGCAGTTTACCTTAAACACACACAAACTTGACTAATAAAGACAAGGGAATTTAAAACTAAGCAATTGTGTGCCAAACTTTGGTGAGTACTCACAGCATCCCCACTTTTTATGGTAATAAATTTTCAGTCCTGAATCAATCCCCTTCTGGTACATCATGATTTTGTTACAGTTACTGACCATGATCCATTGAGTCCCTCTCCAGTTGCCTGGCTTACCACACCCCCCCCCACACACACACATACACATACACACACACACATTCCATTATTTTTTCACCTCCATCTCCATGGAAAAAATGGTGATATCATAGCTGCTTCAGATCTGTGAGTGACTGTATTAAAGACTGGTGGGAAAGAGTCAGGGCCATCCACTGGAAAGAGTATGTGTATATGTAAAACTGGTTGCGTTCTGCACTCTACTAGCTACGCGCTATGGGAACTAGGCTGAAAATTTAAAATCATACACACAGACAGAGACAGACGGGGCCAGGTGGACATCCTCAAGACAAGAATGCCAAGAATGCCCACTGCTCAGGGGCAGCTTATATAGGGCTCTGGCCACGCCCCAGCTCTCGGGATCTTTCAGCTGCAGACTCATCAGAACCCACGCCCCTGCCATCAGGGTCTTGTGCTCAGAGCAGCTGCAGGCTGCTCAGAGCAGAGGAAAACAAGTTGTTTACAAGAAATTCAGGATTTGGTGGTCCGCAGTCCCCAACGTGTGTGTGTGTGTGTGTGTGATGTATTTTCTCCAAGGACGTGGTAACGTGGCTACAGTTGCTTGGTAACTATATACAGCTGTGAGTAGATTCTAAACATTGAGATTGGCTTTGCCAGATGACTGTAGAAGTTTCCGCACTTCCTTCTCAGCATTTCCTTCTCAAATGAATGAGCAATTCAAGTTTCTTGTTGTTGCAAATGGAGCTGCCTGCTCAGCTTCCTACCCCAGACTGCGCCTCCTTGGTCCCTCTATCTAGTAGTTCCCAAGCTTGCGTGTCAGCTGACATCAGCCTGTACCCTGTCTCTGAAGGGAAGCACGGAGTCAAACAGCCTTCTGCCATGAGCTGTACACCACAACCACTTTTCCAGTCCAATATTTTAAAAATACATTTATTATGTCTGTCTGTCTACAGTCCAGAAGAGGGCACCAGATCTCATTATGGATGAATGTGAGACACCATGTGGTTGCTGGGAATTGAACTCATGACCTCTGGAAGGGCAGCAGGTGCTCTTAACTGCTGAGCCATCTCTCCAGCCCATACAGCCCAATTTTTATATTTTATTGTTATTGTGCATATATGTACAATGGTGTATGTTTGTGCGTGTGCATACCATGATGTGCATATGGAGGTCAGAAGTCAACTTTGTGGAGTCTGTTCTCTCTTTGCACCTTTCGTGAGTGTCAGGGATTGGTGTAAGGTTGGCAGGCGTTCACGGCAAGTGACCTTACCTGCTGAAACGTCCCACTAGTCCCAGAATCACTTTTGTAAAGAAACTCTGTCCATGCTGAAAAACAGCTAAGTAAAAATGGGATTTTACTGTGTTACTTTGCCCTGTAGAACTCCATGTTTATACACAGGAGTGCTGTACTTGGTAAGCCCATTGTCCTTCCCCACATATCATATTTCAGACGAGATGGGACATATTCAGGTGAGGTGGCTGTGGACACTCACCTAGGTGAAAATTCCTTAAACGCAGATAAACAAAGAGTCCTTAATTCAAAATTGAAGTGTGTGGCAGGGTATCCCAGGAATGTTAAAAGCACTTGACATGAATTAGTTTCTTTGAAGGAAAAAGCTATTGGTGTACCCCATTTACAAGCAAAGAAACTGAGGTGCAGTGTTTTGCCCAGTCAGACAGCTCCTAAACAGCAGTGGTGTTGACAGCCCAGGCATTCAGCTACAGGGCCTGCCCTCTGATGAGCACCTTTTTGGTGAGCACATTTTGCTGACCTCCCTGAGGCAGGCCTAGCTCAGAGGCTAGATTAACCACACTGTTTATTGTGGCAGGTGGGTTTTGCATGTGGCACAGCACAGATGCTGTGCTTCTAGCACAATGGGTAGCCCAGATGATACCAAAGAGTGCAGATGCAAGGATAAACCAAACTCGGTACATACACAGAACCAGATACTATTGAGCTGTAAGAAAAGATCAAAATCCTGTTATCTGTGCGGAACTCAGAGGCTACTGTGTTAAGTGAAATTAGCCAGACACAGAAAGCCTCATTCATGTGAGGCGTGTGAGACATCTAACTCACGGAAGGACAGAGTTGCTGGCGGGTACTGGAGACTTGAGTAATTAAAGGAGAAAGGGAAACTGAAGGATATTGGACAAGGACCACTTGTAGTGATATGGAGAAAAAACTGAGAATAAGGAAATACAGAGACAGGAAGCAGATAGGTAATTACCTGGGCTGGGGAGATGGGTTGGGGTGGGGCTTGGGAATGGTTGTTAGTGGTTACAGTGTTTCTTTCCTGGGTAATGCTCTGAAGTCAATTGTAGGATGGGCACATAACTCTGAGCAGAGTGGAAACCATCAGCATGTGCACTCTAGGGAGGGTTGAACGATGCCCACGATGCTCTGCCTTCATTCAAAAAGGAGAGAGGCTATCATTAACCGACAAGGAAGGGATATTTAAGCTACTTCTGTGCCTGGAAGATAGTTAAGCAAACACCAGTTTGCTTTTGGATCAGGATTCACTCACACCTTCCTTCTTAGTCACATGCTAGATGAACGCAAGGACTATACATACCTTTTCCTCCTTGACTCTCAGATGCAGGCTCTGGAGTCAGACCTGATAGTCCAAGTTCAGTCACTTCAAGTGACCAGTTTGATGTCCTGGCAAGTGAGCACATTTCACGAGGGTTTTGGGGAAGGAGTGAGCCTGTGCTCGGTGCCTCAGTGGCACTCCCCAGTCCAGTCATAAAGATCAGTTCTGGGTCTTCCATTTCTGGTCATGAGGGTGGACAGGAGTTGACCTGCCCCCTGCAGAACTCCTTTGTGATGACAAGTAGGCTGGCTGAGATGCCTGGGCCAAGTACCACACAGGTAGCTGCAAAAGCAGAGAAGCTGCTGTGTGCAAGAACAGAGCTAGTTGATGGCCCAAAAAAGCTTCTGCCATGCCTCAGAGTGTATTTGTCCATCTTAGCATCCAGGTCTCTATTAAAACACTTCTCTGCTTGCTTAGCAAAAAACACCTATTTAGAAACCTACTCTCTTTAGTCTCTGAAGCCTGATAAAAGCAAACTAGTGTCAGAAAAAACAATCAAGCAAACCCAGGATAAATTGTGAAGCTCGTCTGGCCCCATAGTGGGATGATTAGATACAGCAAGGGAGAGATGCATCCAGGAATCAGAGCAGTGGATCAATCCAGTCGTTCACCAGGTATGTAACCTGAAACTCTGGCAGCGTTGACTTCTTCATCTGTAAAATAAGAATAAGCAGACTGGTGATGGCGCATGCCTTTAATCCCAGTACTCAGGAGGCAGAGACAGGCAGAGCTCTGTGAGTTTGAGACCAGCCTGGTCTACAGAGCAAGTTCCAGGACAGGCTCCAAAGCTACAGAGAAACCCTGTTTCAGAAGAAGAGGAAGAAGAAGAAGAAGAAGAAGAAGAAGAAGAAGAAGAAGAAGAAGAAGAGGAGGAGGAGGAGGAGGAGGAGGACGACGACGACGACGACGACGAGGACGAGGAGGAAGAAAGGGAGGAGAAGGGGAAGAGGAAGAAGAGGGGCAGGAAGAAGAGGAGGAGGAGGAGGAAGAGGGGCAGGAGGAAGAGGAGGAGGAGGACGACGACGACGACGAGGAGGAGGAGGACGAGGAGGACGAGGAGGACGAGGAGAGAAGGAAAAGGAGGAGGAAGAAAGGGAGGAGAAGGGGAAGAGGAAGAAGAGGGGCAGGAAGAAGAGGAGGAGGAGGAAGAAGAGGGGCAGGAGGAAGAGGAGGAGGAAGAAGAGGGGCAGGAGGAAGAGGAGGAGGAGGAAGAAGAGGGGCAGGAGGAAGAGGAGGAGGAGGAGAGTTGGTGCTGTGAGATTGGGGTGCCTGATTTTAAGGCTTCAACAATTACCAGCTATGTTCCCAGTGCTGCCTGTGGCCATGCTCACTACAGAGACGTGCACTGAATAGTGGTTTAATAAGAAACAATTGTGTTATGTTTGGGGCTCCCTGGTGTTCCTCTGCTCCTTGCACTGTTACGTGACAGCTCTTTGGTTCCAAAGGGTGCTTTCCTCTGAGTAATAGTTCTAATTTACAACTCATTAGACAGATTTCCCCTTCCACAGCACTGAGTCAACTGAGAGAGCGGGCGTGCTGGGCTGTTGCCGTGGAGATGCAGAATATTTTGTGAAAACACTTGGCCTGGAGGACCGTTGATGAGTCACACTGAGGGATGGGTCCGGGAAAGGCAACTGCTTTCAATTAAAACTGTCAGACTGAGCCATAAACTAGAGGCGGCTGTGACTGGGAAGGCTGGTTGGTTTGTTATGTGCACATTTTCTCCCGTTTCTTCCTCTAGGAAGAAGTTTTGCGCTCTCACATGTGTTGAGAAGGTGCAAGATTAGTTCTAATAAAATAAATTTCTACTTTCTTGTATAGTCTCCACACAGCTAACTTAGGGGGGGGGGGGGTGTGGCCTCATTCTGTCTCCTGTCCACGAATATACCTGTGCATGAGACAGGCATGATGAAACACACTCCTCGGAAGTTTCTTTTTAGTTGACTATGATTAGGGGTATTTTTCAACTGGAAGAATCTGAACAACTACCAGGTGACATGATTTCAAGCTGCAAAAATCTATGCCGGATTCCTCTGCAATTTACTAATTGAAGTCCGCAAATCTGTATCAGGCAGTCAGAGGTGCAGTATTGCTCACGGTATCATGGGAGGGTGTGTCACAAACCTCTGGTGGCTAGTTTGAATTAATATCGCTCAACCTTACTCACTACCATAGCATAGTAGGCAGGAACAGAATATAGACATGTCCTTCAGAATATGACATAATAATACAGTCAGTCTCTTTGAGACAGGGTCTCAACATGTAGCCTTGGTTAACCAGGGACTTGTTATTTACCCTACGCTAATTTTTCAGCCTGTGGTGGTCCTCTTGCCTCTTCCTCTTGCATGCTAGAATTACAGAGGTAAGCCACCATGCTGATGAGTTTGCTTTTATTTTTGATAGGCTCTAGCTATGTAGTTTGATGTCCTGGAACTCAAGATCTTTAGGAGATGTAAGAGTATGGGCCTGTACCACTATACCTGGCCACGTTAGACCAGACTGAGCTGTGACCATGGAAGAGCTACCATGCTGAGATAAGCAAACTCTGTAAGAACAGCTCTTGCTTATCTCAGCATGGCTGTCTGGTTGTTTACGGTCTAGGTGAAAGAGAAGACCATAGGTTGCTGCGGTGGTCAAAGAAGGTGGGACATCACAAGACCCTTAAAGGATGAGGAGGGAAGAGAGAAGAGGCATCCAGGGAAGGGACAAGAACAGGACAACAGTGCAGAGGTTGGGTTCTAACACCAGAATCTGGTCCAGTAATGACAGACCAAGGGAAAGTCAGAATCAGGGAATATCACGGCGCAGGGATGTTATTAGAATATGGGGGTTCATAAGCAAGACTGCAGTGGTCATGTAGCTGGAAAAACTGCAGAGTCCAAACAGGAGGCAATTGAAGCTCTTGGAAAAGCTGGGCCCTCGTGGGAGAATTGCCATGGGTTTTTAGGCTAGTTTGAGCTACATTATGAGTTCCAGACTAGTTTGGGTAATAGAGTAAAAGGCCTGCATCAAACAAGCAAAAACCCGATCAAGCTAGAAAAAAGATGAAAAGAATATAGAATCCAGCCACTCCAAATTATAATAAAGCATATATAAGAAAATACCCCAGCACAATTCTGTAAAGAATGAAGGATCTAACAAAGTATGACATTAAAGTGATTTGAGATCAAGTAAAAGATAAAAGTTAAGAAGACAAAGAAAATACACTGAAATTACAAAATCAAGTGAAAAACTTAAGAGCATAATCTATTTACAATGATACTTCTCAAAAATAATCACTGATCTTTTAGTGATTAATAGCCATAATGTAAAGACTTATACTTTAAATACAAAGAGATTAATAACAGGATTTTAGCCTTTAATCCTCTCTCTCTTCTTGAGACAGGGTATCCATAAGTTGATCTGGCTGTGCTAGAACTCAATTTATAGAGCAGGCTGGCCTTGAACTTGCAGCAATCCTCCTGCCTCTGTCTCCTGAGTGCTAGGATTACAGATGGCATGCCACTATGCCTGAAAATTTAACCTTTAAAAAAAAACCTGTGTGTACACATGTGCATGCATGTGCCATGACAAATGTGCAAAATTCAGATGCTAACTTCACAATCAGTCCTTGTCATCTATCTTGTATGATGTAAGATCTCTATTCTGCTTCAGATTCCAGAGTAGCTGGGCCACAAACTCCCACAGATGCTCCTGGCTCTGCCTCCTGAAAAAGCTCTGAGTTGATGGACTCCTGCTACTGCACCTGGCTTTTGTGGGTTCCGAGAATCTCAGTCTAAGTCCTCATGATTGTGGTAAGTGCTCCCAGACCACAAATTACAACCTTTTAATAAATTAATTAAATTTGTTACAGCTCCAGAAGGACTTTAAGCTGTCCCTATAGCAGTTATTGTTACAGTTCATGGGCTGACATTTAACCCTGGACAGTAGCTAGTGCAACAGCTCTCAACTCTAGGCTGTGAGAAGCCTTGCCCATAAACTTGGAACCTCCGGGAACTTGTCCAGCAGTTAGGGCTGTAGTTTCCCCTCTGTATTTCCTCAGTCTGTCATCTCCACAGCCTCTGCTCTCTTCTGTGTCAGCTCAGCCTTTCCTGGAAAAAAAAAAACCCTCTAAGGGACATAAGTTTGCAACACTAGGGGGAAGCACAGGAGGGCGCCCGACAACTGGCTTGAGGACAGCCAAGTCACCTTGCTCACACAGTCAGGTTAGTGTGTGATGAGCACCTACAAAACCAATGTGTCCTGTGGGCATCTGGAAGCCAAAACACCAGTCTAAGGGTCCAAGCTCTGTCACCACCTGTGCATGATCTTGAAAGTCATTTGCATCTGAGCATCCTGTACCAAAATACTAGATGAGCTCAAGGCCCCTGAGTAACTCCAGCATTCTGTGATTCAAAGGCACTAGCTCAGACAGGCTCTGTTCACTGCTCCACCCCACCGGCCCACTCCTCCGTGAGTAATTTCCCACATAGGAGAAACTACTACCTGCCACTACAGACAAACTCAGACTGGAACCTTTATTGGGTGGTCAGGAAAACATGAGAAAACAATAGCAAAACAGAACCCAGGTCCCCTGCCCTTTCCTTGTCTGAAGTTGTTTGTAAAGTAAACTTGAACAAGGAGACACTACCTTCCAACTCGGGTGCACGTTTGTATCTTCATCAATTTTCTTCTTTGAGATGGGGTCTCATTAATTAACCCTAGCTGGTAGACCACAATGGCCCGGAACTAATAGAGATCCACCTGCCTCTGCCTCCCAAGTGCACGGATCAAAGGCGCATGCCACCACACCAAGCTAGTTTTCTATTGTTAGGAAAAATTCAGCAGCTCAGCTGACACAAATACTGTCTTACACTTCCATAGTCAGAAGTCTGCCATAGTCTTGCTGGGCTAGAATCCAGGAGTCCACTTGTTGCAACCCTTTTCTGAAAATCTAAGGAGTCTGTAATCCCCACACTCAGGAGGCTAAGGCAAGAAGAATGATAGTTTGATGTTGGGGACTGTGGACCCCCAGACCCTGGATTTCCTGTAAACAACTTGTTATGCTTGCAGCTGCTCTGAGCAAAACAACTTGTTTTCCTGTGTTTGCAGCTGCTCTGAGCACGAGACCCTCAGGAGTTCCTGATAGCAGGGTGATGGAGGAAGGTCATTGGTTAAATAAAAAGAAACTGCTTGGCCCTCATTGGTTAGAAGATAGGTGGGAGGAGTAAACAGAACAGAACGCTGGGAGGAAGAGGAAGTGAGCTCAGACTCCACAGCTCTTTTCTCGGGAGCAGACGCCTCAGCAGAGACGCCATGCTCCCGGCTCCTGGGCAGACACACGCGATGAAGCTCCAACCCAGGATGGACATAGGCTAGAATCTTCCCGGTAAGACCGGTGCTCACAGATTATTAGAGATGGGTTGATCCGGATATCAGAATTAGCCAGTAAGGGCTAGAGCTAAAGGGCCAAGCAGTGTATAAATGAATACAATTTGTGTGTTGTTATTTCGGGCATAAACTAGCCAGGCAGCCAGGGTGCTGGGGACGCAGCCTGGCCGCCCCTATTACTACAGCAGGGGAGTGGTTTCTGGTGGGTTTTGCTAAGGCTATCAGTTAAGGATCCCTATTTAAGCCGCCCTGAAACACAATAAAGGGAACATTCTTGTTTCAAGGATGACCCGTGTGTCTTTGTGTGTTTAAATCTCCAGGCCCTTGCTGGAAACTCGCAAACCAAAAACCGTCTTGTAGTGCAGGCCCCACACTACAGCCATAGTACCGTAATATACATAGTACAGGCGGACACTACAATTTGAGATCTGTCTGGGCTGGATAGTGAATTTGAAGTCAACTTAGGCAACTTTTATTTTGATCCTGAGTCTAAATAAAAACTAGTATAGCTTACTGGTAGGTCAATAGCCTGGCCTGTGTGCAGACATGGATTTAATCCCCATCTTCAATGAAAACGTCTCTTTACCTACTTTGATTTTTTTTGGTTGAATTCAGCTCTTGGCTTCTATTTCTGTGTGTAATGTCTTGTCTGTGTGCACGTCTATGTACTGTGTGCATGCTTGGTGCCCATGTCCCATGGAACTCGAATTAAGGATGGTGTGAGCTGCCATGTGGGTTCTAGGATCAAACCCTGCTCCTCTGGAATAGCAGCCAGTGCTCCTAACAGCTGAGCCATATCTCCTGCCCTTTGTTCTATTTTCAAAGTCCAGAACTTGTGGCCAGTACTCAGCCTCCATCTCGCTCCTTCTTTCTGAGCTTTCGCTTTTCTAATGACGCTAGGAAAGCTCCTCCCCTTCTAGAAACTGACATGACTGAATTGGTGCTGAACAGACGAGCCCGTGACCTCCCATCTCGCCATCCTTGGCCATTGAGCATACATATAATCTCTTTGACACGCAAGATCACCTCAGATTATGAGGATTCCACGCAGGTGTATTTAAGAGAGGGAAGTATTATTGTCCCTATTTCCAGTACCACCACCCCACCCTTCCTCTGCCCCCAGGAAGATTCTTTTTCTAAAGTTAAGAAAACAATAGACATGGTGGCACATGCCTATTTTCTTGCACTCAGGAGGCCAAGGGCAGAAGGACTAGGAGTTCAAGTGCATCCTGGACACAGCACTAGTGAGTTTGAGGAGAGCCTGTCTATATAGGAAACTATAAGGAGAAGGAGGGGGCTGGAGAGATGGCTCAGCAGTTACAAGCACTGCCTGCTCTTCTAAAGGTCCAGAGTCCATTTCCCAGCAACCACATGAGATCTGGTACCCTTTTGAGGAAGAGACCTGGTCAGTCTTAGACCGTGCCCATGAAACTGCTGTATACGGGCTGCCCCATATATAGCATGCTTCACCATGATAATAAGAAGGAGGAGGATGAACAAAGTAGAAATAAGAACTATGGGGCTGGAGATGGCTCAGCAGTTAAGAGCACGGACTGTTCTCTTGGAAGACCAGTCAGAGTTTGCTTCCCAGTACCCACATTGGACAGTTCACACTCACATGCATACCACACAGATACATGTATAATTAAAAATAATAAAATCTTGGGGGGGTAAGAAACAAGAATTAATTCTTGTTCATACATGCTAAGCCATAGGTTGTCTTCTGAGTCACTAAATATTGATCCTGGGGAGATGAAAATATTAATGATCATTAGTGTTTCCCATGGGGTAGCATGGACAGAATTCCAGACACTGAAAATTCTGGATTTTTTTCTCTTTTTTATCACAAGGGATATAAAAAATATGCCTCATTCTGTGGGTGTAAAAATTTCTTCAAAGCAGTTCTCAGTGGCTGAATGTATCCTGGTGCTTCTCATTCCTGCCTCAAGAAATTCTGTGTTTATAGGAATCTTTTAGAAAGAAAGTCTGGTCTTGCCCAGGGGGTTGGTTTGTTTCCACCTTCAGTGCTAGCTGGCACCACCTGGGAGCAGGATCTACAACACTAACAAAAATGGATTCTTTGACAGGAGACCATAAATAAAAGATATAAGTTTCTATTTTTCAGTCCCTCCATCTGCTTAGGCTGTAAACTCCAGATTGGGTGGTTTGCTGTCCTCTTACATCAACTTAACACAGACTAGAGTCACTAGAGAAGAGGAACTGCCTCCATCAGATTAGCCCATGGGTATGTCTGGGAGCTGTGTTTTGGTTGATGTTTGATGTGGGAGGGTCCAGCTCACTGTGGGCCATGCCACTCCTGGGCAGGTGATCCTGGGCTCTATAAGAAGCAAGCTGAGGAAGCCGAGCCATTAAACCCTGTTCCTCTGTGGTCTTTCTGCTTCAGCTCCTGCCTACTGGCTCCTACATCAGCTTCTGCTCTGGATTCCCTCAATGATAGATTATGATGTGGAAGTGTAAGCCAAATAAACCCTTTCTTCCATGAAATGGTTGTGGTCCAAGTTTTATCACAGCACTCAAAAGAAAACTAAGACAGATGGTTTTTAACTCTCCTTGGCCCCTCGATTTCCAAGAGCTGAACCTAATGCTTTATAAATGATGGGGAAATGCTCTGCTGCTGAGCTGCATCCCCAGCTCTACCCCCTATAGGAATGGTAGAAATGTATCCATTTAGTAGGTATTCGGTACCTGGCCAATAAAATAGAATCCTGCAGCAGCCTAGAGCTGGCCAATGATGAGGCAGGCTGTCCCTATGGCTCTCTCGCGCCTGCCAGAAATGTATTCCAAAGCTTTCTACTCTGGTGTTTGATTCTGATAAGCAAAACTAGGGAAATGTTGTTGGAAAAGGGGTTTTCTTAGCCTTCTGTTAAAAGGTGCATGGCTTTTCTGAATATTATTGTGACAGATTGTTAGGCAGTTTTTCCTTCACAGAAAAAGCTTTTTCGCCGGGCGGTGGTGGTGCACGCCTTTAATCCCAGCACTTGGGAGGCAGAGGCAGGCGGATCTCTGTGAGTTCGAGACCAGCACAGGCTCCAAAACTACAGAGAAACCCTGTCTCGAAAAACCAAAAAAAAAAAAAAGAAAGAAAAAGCTTTTTCATTTCTGGTTGTGACCAAACACTAAGAGAGAGGGCAGACAAAAAAGACAAACAGGATGGGCTCTAAGACCAATCCTAACACTCTTTAGCTAGAGTTATAGAATCACTTAACACCTCTAATGCCTCAATGTCCACATCTTGGAAACGAAACAATAGCCACTTAAGGCAGTCAGGTCCTTAGTTCACAACAACAGAAAGCAGCTACACATTCTGTCATGCACTGAGGTTGCTGGGTGGCTTTCGGACCCTGTAGAAAGGAAGATGAATAGGGCAAAGTTGGCCATGCAGCTGCAAGGACACCGGAAGCATGTTACAAAGCCGATCTGAAGGAGCTAATGCTTCCTGTAACACGAAGTCTTGTTGGCACTAACTGTCCCTCTCTGCTCAGGGAAACCAGTGTCATAGATTCTCTAGACCCTGTGTTCTTAGTGCACCCACATCCGAATCCCTGGAATGAGCAGAATGCATCTGTTTGATGAACTTAGGTCATCCCTAGCAGCAAAGGAGTCTGGGAAGACAAGAGCAGAATGCAGTGTTACAGATTCTACAGAAAAGGTGGATTCTTCTCACCCTCCTGTCCACTGGAACTCCCAAGCCTAGAAACCGTCTGCAAACAGGAAGGAGCTCCCAAGCGACAAGAGAACTCCACCACCACCAAAAGGATAACGGGAAAGAAGGAAGACAGGAAAGCAGGAAGGAAGGGAGGGAGGGGAAAGAAAGGGAAGAAAGAAGCAGCATAAGATAAGAAGGAGTGGGGGGAGGGGACGGACTTGACTCAGTGCTTAGGATCATTGGCTGCTTTGATTCCCAGCACCCACATGGCCCCTTATAACTGTCCATAACTCAAGACCCAAGGGACCCAAAGCCCTCTTCTGGCCTCCGAGGGCACTCCATGCACAGATACATATGCAGGCAAAACACCCGCACAAATAAAAAGCAAACAAACAATCAGAAAGAAAAGAAAGAGAGGAAAGGAGGAGGACTGCATGACAAAGAAAGGAAGAGGCTGGAGAGATGGCTGACTTGGTCGGTACCTGCATGTGGATCCCCAGACTCGGGCATCTGGAACACACCTGTCAGGAGGTTCAGGTTCCTGGCAGGCTAAAATCTTTCTGTGGCACCTTCTGGATAAGGATTTGAGAGGGAGTAAGTAAGCTGGCACACACAGCATGCAGCATAGTTGCTGACATCTATTATACTCACTATTTTCCAGGGTACTCCTGATTGGTAAACAGGATAGGGTCATGAAGAATTTATAGGTGACGTTAAGCTTTGAAATCAGGAGGTCTGATTTAAGTCAAAGCTTGATTTTAAGCAAACTAAAAAAAATATTAAGTCATTGTTTCCCAGTATTTAAAAATGTTTATTTTTTTGGTAAAAGCATTGATATTTTAATTGAAAAAGTATGAATATAAAAACTTTCCTGCTACAAAGATTTTTAAAAAATAAAATCATCTGACCTAGTTTTCCTAATTTTTAAACCTGTTTCTTGTTATAAAGAAACTAATTTCTCTAAATTCTCTAAACTAATTTCTCTAATTTCTAGAAATTGTTCAGACTGGTCCTGAGTTGTATTGGTTTCTCTTAGGACACTAACTTACTGCCACCTGCTCTTCCTTGGGCATGTTTGCTTTGAACTCCTGAACGTAAGTAAACTGTTCAGTAGAAATGAGAAATCACCATATCCCTAAATGAATTTAAATGAAATTGCACATGATTTTTCTAATCACCAAGTGCACTGAAATTAGATGCCCTGGAGGCATGCATTTGGCTTAGAAATATTATCTGCTGGCTTCCATAAGCAACAGAAGAATGTCACCACTCAAGGTTCACCGGGCTCTATGTGTGACTCCTTCCCACACACACATGCTTACTAGTCCTGTCATCACATGTTTGCTGAGCCCCCAGCACACCTTGAATGTCTTGTAAGGCCATGAAAACACAGTGGTGATCCCTGTGTTTAAGTTGTTCACAGTCCACCAGATAAGACAGACGCATAAGCGAGCAACTGTAGCATTGACAGGAGTGGGAATTGGTGGCCGAAGAAGGAAGCAGGGAGAAGGACTAGCCTAATCAGGGAGGCTTGGCATGTGCACTGACTAGAAGGCACAGAGCGTCCTGTGCCTTGGGGAACGTCAGAATAAGGCCTGTGGCTATACTCATAAAGACCTAATTCTCATCAGGTTATATGGGTTCCAAGAAGTGAAGTCTAATCTGTCAGGGTGGCAGAAGGGGCTGATGATCAAGGCTTCCCTTTCACACTATTGTGCTGTTGGGAATCTGATGCCCTAATAATACAGAAATCTTGCATCCAAGTGGGGTTACCGGCTCTCAGCAGAGGCAAGTAAATGGAAGGAAGGGTCAGGAGCAAACCGAGTGAGCACAATATGTACATGTAGGCTTTCTCTTTCTTCTTTCCCCACTCATGACCTCCCCCACCACTGGCAGTCACCACTGGAAGGCAAGCTGTCAGACCCAGATTGTGCTCTTTGACTCGGTGGTTGCCCTACTCAGTCACATGCAGCCTGCCTCTTCTGTTGCCAAACTGTAGAATTTGTTAGTAGACTTTGGGAATTTGTTGCTCGATTATCAAGCCTACTTGTAGATCAGTTCAAAATCATGAATTAATTTTGACAGTGATGCCTCTTCAAAGACAACATAGCTTCTGCCATTTTTGTTGAAAGCTTTTGCGTACTTTCTTGAGTTGGAGGTCTGTGTTCACAGAGTGACTCGGGGGGATTGGAAGGAAGTGGGTCACAGCATCTCATGCCCCTCTGAGCCATGTCTTTCCGGTTCAGCTGCTATCTTATTTGTAACTCGTTTGAGCATGGGACTGGTTCTTTGCATTTACATAAAACACTTCTGGTGCTAGACATGTGACATTGCCAGGTCTGTTTGCAAAACTTTACACTGTACCTGGAAAGGTGGTAGGGTTTCTCTGGTGCCGTGATGAGCATCAGAGAGATGGTCTGAAATTTGCACAGTACTGGTAGAAACAGATAACTAAAGACATTTTAGCAGAAGATCTATATATTTCAGAAAACAACGGGATACTCTTAGAGCAGATACATGGGGCAGAGAACTGGCACCTGGGGTTCAGAATGTCTTCTTTCGTCAGTCCTAAGGGTAGGACCCTGGGGTGAGCACATGCTCTGCCTCCACTCCCAGGACCCCGGGCTGAACACATCTCTGCCTCCACTCCCAGGACCCCGGGCTGAACACATCTCTGCCTCCACTCCCAGGACCCCGGGCTGAACACATCTCTGCCTCCACTCCTTGGAACTACTTACTGTACCTCTGAGCTAGGAACCCAGCTCAGGGGTGATATTTAAGTGGATGATTTGGGTTTGGATTAATCAGATGATGTTAATGGATAGTGCCCTAGAAAGACTGTGGGCAAAGGCCCCAAGTAAAGAGACCATGAGGAGCTAATAGAAGTTCTGTGGACCATGGGATAGACTGCAGATTGGTGAACACAAGGATGACGTTGAGAAAAAGGCTCTGGAGCCTGATGATGAAAGGACTTTTAGACTATATCTAGGAGACTGTCTCAGAGTGGGGGATCCCAAAGAAGGAACTAAAACAAGGGTTTAAATTTTTTTAGCCAATTTGTTAATCTATATGTATGTTTTATCTTAGACAAGGGTCTCAATATGTTGCCTAGTCTGTCATTAAATTTCTGGATCAAATAATCCCACTGTTTCAACCTCCCTAGTTAGCAGGATCAATGGCCTGGTTCAGATGGTTTATTTGCAAGGTAATTCTCAATAAATGCAATAATGAAGAGTTGGAGAAATAAGACAGGAGAGGAAGAAAGCCCATAAAGTCTGTGGTAGCAGATTGCTGCCCCGAACACTTGGAGCTCAGTCACCGAGTGGCTGTGTAGAACAGGCCTCTAAGCAGTGAAGCTGAGCTGAGAAATGGGGGTGTTGGTCCCACACTCTCACCCCTTGCTACTTGGTGTTGCTCCTGGAGCTTCACTTTCTGGCACTGTTGGGCTGCCTCCAGCTCCTGAGAGAATTCCTCAGGCAGAGCAGCACAGAAAGTCACTGTGCAAGGGAGCAGAGGACGGGCGATAGCTTGTGCAGACATGAGGGCGAGCGCTGGCAGCCTCTTCTGGAAGACTAGCTTTATCCTGAGGACACACAGGATCCATTGCAACATATTCAAGTATACATTTCTGAAAGTTCAGTTTGGCCAGATGAACAAGATGGATTGGGACAGGATGAAACAAATAGGAAGGTGAATTGAGAGTTATTATAATTTCCTTTCTGCATGCCTGTGTGAATGTTCCTGAACTCTGAGGTCTGCTTGCCCACCTGTCTAAAGAGGTAGGGGGCAAGGAGAGCAGTGTGTCCATGGTGACTGTGAGAGGCCTGTGGGATGGGCAAGAGCGCTGTCCTTCTGCTGGCGTCGAGATGGGATTTCGCAGATCCACCCAGGAATGGATTCAAGGTGGGAAGAAAAGAGGGCCCACGTATTGTCATTGAGGAAGACAGCAGATAAGGAAGAAGGGGACAGACTAACAGGGACATGCTAACAGGAAGGATAAGAATGAAACTGGGAGGCAGGAGGAAAATCAGCACCTTGAGATGTCAGGGAACACAAGGAACAGTGTTTTAAAACAGGAAATGGCCAACAAGAATAGACATTGTGGATGGCCAGATTAGTTAAAGATAAATAAATGAAAAATAAAAGCACCTGTTGAAGATGTCTTGTAGATGTCTGATTCAATGAAAACCAAAAGCGCTCTCACTGGAGAACCTGGGCCTGACCCAAAATCAACACTTCCTTACCCACAGTGTTCTTAGAGTTCAAGTTCTCTGCAGCAAGTGTTCTGAAAGTGACCAAGATGTTCTTGAGTCCTCGATTTATGACTTGATAAGCCAGTAGCAAAGAGCTTCTGTCAGAGCCAGCACATGGTGCCGTTTGGTGCAGAGCTCGCAGAAAATCTGCCCTTCATTAATGTTTGACCAGCTCCGTACCAAAGGTCTGACTAGAGTGAACAGCCGCGTTCTTCCTCCGTACGTGACACATCCTACAGGGTCACCTTGTCCTCCTCCCAACAAGGTGCCAAGTGGCTACTACTGTCTGTGCTACAAATGAGAAAGCGGAAGCTCCAAGGGGTCAAGAATCTTGCCAGAGGCCACAGAAAAGGCGATGAAGCAAGAATTTGAAATTAAGTCTCCCTGACTCCAAGGCTCTTGCCTTGCCAACAAAGCATTGTTATGTCACTCGGAGACAGGAAGGGACCTGCTGGGTTGGAGCATGGATTATTATGCTTTGTAATAGTTCCTGGCATCTAACTTGCTTCCTAGGATTTTGTCTTTCTTCCTTCAATCATTTGAACCTAAACTTAGAAAGAGTTGCAGGACCAACCGTAGCGGATATTCCTATAGTGCCAACTATTGTTCCAGGTATTAGAGAACTAATGACACAATCCTAGGTCAACCTTTCAAAGGAAGTTCTGTTATCGCCATTTACAGAGGAAATAAAAAAGAGGCACAGAAGTTGGTAGTGGTGGTGCACACCTTTAATCCCAGCACTTGGGAGGCAGAGGCAGGCGGATCTCTGTGAGTTCGAGGCCAGCCTGGTCTACAAGAGCTAGTTCCACGACAGCCAGGGCTACACAGAGAAAAACCCTGTCTTCAAAAGTAAAACAAAACAAAACAAAAAAGGCACAGAGAGGCTAAGTACTTTGTTCAGGGCTATGCAGCCTCCAAGTACCAAAGCTAGCCAGAAAGCCTGGCTCCTAAGTCTGGGTTTCTGAATCATTATTATACTGTGATGTCTCAGATGGAGATCAATGGTCTCCGATTTGGAAAATGACCAGTTCCTGATTTTCTGGTCTCCTGATCTATTCAGTAGTTTATTCGGCTCAAGGCATAGAATTTGGAGTCAGAACTGGGTTTGGATTATAGCTCTTCTGCTCAAAAAAATTGTATGACCTTGGTCAGGGTCAGAGATCATAACTTCTTGCAGCTCAGTTTCTCCTTCAGAGGTGTGAGCATAGTAAAAATACTCAGCTCTTCTTGTGGGAATGAGAAGGGGTGTGCTAATAGCTAAGGAGTGCAGCTGGTGTGCTGAATGTGGGCAATAGATACTGTGTGTGTGTGTGTGTGTGTGTGTGTGTGTGTGTGTTAGACGCATGCATGCACATGGGTGTGTGTGCAGTGTGTACCTGTACAGAGGCTAGCAGAGGACTTTGGGTATCATCCTTGATTGTTCTCTGATTGGCTTAAGACAGGGTCTCTCGCTCAACCTGGAGCCTGCCATTGTTGTTTTGGTTTTGGTTAGGGTGACAGCCGGCGAGCCTTCAGTAACCCTCTCTTTCTGTACTCCACCCCACCCCAGCATTGACTACAGGTGCTCCCAACCACACTTAGCTTTTTTACATGGGTGGTGAGGAACCGAATTCAGGTTCTCTGCTTACTACGCAGCTGCTCTTACTCACTGAGCCTCCACTCCTGGTGTTTCCTATTTTTAAAAGCATGCCCCAAAGACCATCACAGGCCACGACTGGGCCACAGATCTGCATGGCTTCAGAGCCGCAGCATGTAATCCCTGTAGAAACAACCTGACACACCTCCTTCACATGCTGGACAGCCCTTCTTTGACTTGGTCAATGCAATGAGTAGCTTTGTCAGTTTTCGCCCACTCAGTGTCTTTGGCTTGTGCCCCTTCCCACCTCACTGAGATGAGCAATCAGTGCTGAGAAGGCAACACCAGGAGCAGACTGGAAGCTGGAAACTGTGGAGCAAGCCCTAAAGCTGAAACGGGGTCTCCGAGAGACAGGTGGAGACCACAGGATCTGCCAAGATCACACAGAGGATCCACAATGCTGTCAACAGATCCCAAAAGGGAACTCGCAATCACACGCTAGTGGCTGAGCAAAGCAAGGATTTGGCAGACAAATCTAGCAGATAAGGATCTCTTACTAGTCATTACAGGAGTCCTTTTGTAATTCTACCACCCTCAGTCCCACCCCCAGCGGTCAAACTTCCATACATTTTTTTTTTTTTTTAATTTTCAAGACAGGGTTTCTCTGTGGCTTTAGAGCCTGTCCTGGAACTAGCTCTTGTAGACCAGGTTGGCCTCGAACTCACAGAGATCCGCCTGCCTCTGCCTCCCGAGTGCTTAGATTAGAGGCATGTGCCACCATCACCCAGCTGCTTCCATGGATTTTTTTTAAAGGTGCATGTAATATTTGTATTTTGATCCATTTTTATTAGTCATGGAGCTCTGTTACCCTTTAAAAATTCTTTACACAAATTTTAGGCCACTAAGATAAATTTTAATGATTTAATCATTTGTGAGCATACACATCAGTAGCATTAAGTAAACTGTGTATAAAAGCTTTAGAACTCTCAGCATCTTGCAAAACTGAAGCTCCCTGCTCACTGAAGACTAACTCCTAGTTTTTCTTCCTCACACTCCAGATCTCTGGGGACTCTCATGCCAGTCTCTATGAGGAGGCGCCCCTCAACATCTGCCTTTTGGTGACTGGCCTATTGCATTTAGCACAAGGTTCATTCTATACTGTAACAAGTACTGGTTATGTCCTTTTTATGGCTAAATTTAACTTTTTTGTAACCTGCCCTTCCATCTGTGACCTGAAAATGGTACCAGGAATTCTGCTCCTTAGGAGGCTGCATTAATGTGAAAGTCTCTAGATTTCTCAAGGTGGTCTAAGAAAACAAACTGGAGAGAATCAGTGTTAAGAAGAGAAGTCAAGACTGTTAACATTTAAACTAAGGGTTAACTTTATGTCCTAAGGTGAAACGGGTACACCTGAGTAGAAAGAGAAGTCAGAGCCTGGGGAGACGGGTGCTGGTGAGGTAGTGAAGAGCCTATGGCAGCAGAAGAGATGGAAGAGACGCCAGAAGTTTGCTGCTGTGTGCAGCTCATCCACATGAGGTGGGCTTCGCCAGCACCAAAGTGTTGTTCTTAGCCGAGGAATCTATCTATCTATCTATCTATCTATCTATCTCTACCTACCTACCTACCTACCTATCATCTATCTATCTATCTATCTATCTATCTATCTCTACCTACCTATCATCTATCTATCTATCTATCTATCTATCTATCTATCTATCTATCTATCATCTGTCTGTCTACTATTTATCTCTATCTATCTACCTATTTATGTCTATCTACCTACCTATCTATCATCTATCTATCTATGTATCTCTGTATCTATCCATCTATCTACCTACATATCTATTTCTACCTATCTATCATCTATCTGTCTGTCTGTCTATCTATCTCTATCTACCTACCCATCTATCTATCATCTATCTATCTATGTATCTATCTATCTACCTATCATCTATCTTTTTCTCTCTCCTGTGAACACCTTTGTGTGTGTGTATTTTATGTGGTGTAGCCAGGGAGTGCAGACAAAAGGAAAACCCCTCCAGGAGGGCATTTTATTTGGAGGTCCATGTTTTGCACACAAGCTCCGTTTTAATAGAAATCTATCTCAAATGACCTCATCAGGTAAAGAGGGTGGTCTAGAAAAGTGCTCCTTCTTCAAGATGTAACTTGGATTGGCACAGCCAGTTCCTCACTCATCTCCTTGTCCAGGCTGGGCAGGGACCTGGCTCTGGGGTATTTCTTGTCTTCCTCACCCACATCCTGGCTTCAGTACTCTAGCCTAGACTTGCTTGTCTAATCACTACACACACTTAAACCAATAACTATTGAACTAATTCACAAGCACATGTTCACTGAGGGCAGGAGAGTTCTTGTGAAGATCACAGGCTCTAGGGTGGAAATCTGTTACTGGTATTTTGTTAAATGCTCTTACTGTCAAGCGCCTTCTAAATATTTATATATACACTCATAGCTGCTCTATCCCTTGGCCGGAGAGGTTTCTATAAAAAGAGAGAGATTTATTTATTTTATTATTGTACATGTGTTTTGGCTGCATTTGTGCGTGCACTGTGTAATTGCCGGGCGCCTTGGGAGAACCAAAGGAAGGAATGGGATTCCCTAGGACTGAAGTTACAGGTGACTCTGATCCTCCACATGGGTGCTGGGAATCAAAACCAGTCCTTAGCAAGAGCAACACATGTTCTTAACCACCAAGCCATCTCGCCAGCTCCAAGAGAAGCTTCCTTTTGCAGTGGAAAGCAGTCAATGTAAAGAGGCCAAACTTGTCAAAGTAATGAGAATATGAGACTGAATGTTCAACCCTAAGTCTCAGGGACATGGAGGAGGAAGAGGAGGCTGAAAGAACTTAATGGAAGATAGGGAGGAATGAAATGCCATCTTCTGGACATGATGCAGCGATTGTACTCACAGACTCAAATAGTTGTGGCTACCTATATACTCCCTGGACAAAGTCAGCCTCCCCAAATTCTCACACAGATGGGGAGATACTCTCCAGACCCTGCCTCTTACTGAGGAATCCTTAGCAAGTTAATAGCTGGCAGGGAGAATCATCCTGTTTAGAGAGTGTGGCCACCGATAGGTTCCCATGCTCTATCAGAGGGCGTCAAACCCACGCACATATGAACGTACTAATTGGAATGAAAAGGTTTTTATTTTTTTTAAGAAGACATGAAGTTGGAAGAGGGCTGTGTTGGGAGGAATATGAGTGGAGCTGAAGGGAGTAAATGTAAATGGGAACTGATATGTTCATATTTTATTGTAT
This sequence comes from Microtus oregoni, assembly GCF_018167655.1. NCBI lineage: Eukaryota > Metazoa > Chordata > Mammalia > Rodentia > Cricetidae > Microtus > Microtus oregoni. The sequence continues at coordinate 802,910 of NW_024543830.1, read as the reverse complement.
ATATGTATTAAATTTTCAAAAAGTGCAAATATACTTAGTATGTAAATTATATAAAAGCTGTGAATTATTTTTTAAACTGTAATTTTATTCATTTCTTACACACTTGGATTGAAATTCTAATGAAGAGAACACGGAAGTGCTCTCCCCTGCTCCGTCTCATACCAGTTACATTGCTTCTTTAGGGGAACACTCATTTCTCACAGTTTCGTCTACATTCCTCTGGAGATTTCTTTTTTGCATGTCAAAGTAATTATGCACATATATTCCCCATTGTCATTTCCCTCAAGTGGCTGTTTAATAGACAGACACAAATAAACCAATTGTTCTTTCACCCAAACTTGTCTTGAAGACCTTTCTACATGAGTAGCTCTTCCTCAAATGTTTCCAAAGATGTACCTTGAACCTGGCCTCTCCCATGTCACTTCAACTGTGGGTACCTCCCTCACTTACACATCATAGATACAACTCAAACCTATGCCCACCCCTTTTGTAATAGAGCTCAGTCCCCGCCAGAACTGGCTCCTTCATTTGTTTGCCCTTCACGGAAATCCTTCCATCTTATCCCAACTCTCAGAGCTAACACTCATATTTACCATGTCCCATGGTGTTTCTGTGTGTTACATACTATTGAGTATTGCTGTTTTGAAACACATGCCTCCTGCTCCACCATACTGGAAACTTGTAAGGTGGGGCTCACATCATCCGTGTTCTATGGTGCTTCAAACTCATCATTGGTTGGAAATGTCAATCCCATCCGTAAGAGTTTCAGAAGGACAAGACTGACTCACCCCGGCATACCATAGTGGCCCATCATAGAGCAACATTCAAAGCTGACTCAGCTGTCTCTTTGAGAACAGCAGACTGGAGGCTAAGCACTCTGCTGCTCACTAGGCTGTGACGGAGGTCAAAGGGTGGAGCCACAGAGGTTGGAAGGCAGCAGGCGTCACAGGACTGCTCATCCTGTGTGGCTCTGAAGAACAAGGCAAATACGGTTTTACACTGACCTCTTCTCCAAGTTCCCTGTTCAGGGCTTGATGGAAATGATTTTCTACCTTACTGACAGGGCGATGCCACAGCATTTAACTCATTGCTGATGTGACCAGTTCTACTTTTCCACAGCCTCTTTCAGATTTTGCTCACATTCACACATTAAAAATACTGTTTAGTAGCTACAGTCCAGTGGACAGGCTACTTTGTAGGCCAATCAGCAGGTCTTGATAAAAAAGAAATGAAAAAAGAAAAAAAAAAGATGAGTGTTGGGTGGTGGTGCATGCCTTTAATCCCAGCACTTGGGAGCCAGAGGCAGGCGGATCTCTGAGTTTGAGGCTAGCCTGGTCTACAGAGTGAGCTCCAGGACAGGCAGATCTGATAAACAAAGAAACTCTGTCTTAAAAAAAAACAAAAAATAAAATAAAGTAATGAGTATTTCATAGTCTTGGGTATTTTTCCCACATGGTTCTGTCTTCTTGAGTTTTTCCCTCCTAAATCTAGATTAGCTTCTCTAATTGTGCTGGAGTTGAGAGTCCTACATATTGGAGGCAACAGAACATGCATGACTGTCACACTGAAGGATGCTTGAACAAAAGAGACATCAAGGCCCGCCCCTACAGTGCCACACTTCCTCTAACAAGGCCACACCTCCTAATAGTGCCACTCTCTTTGGGGAACATTTTCTTTCAGACCATCACCCCTTCCTAGCCTGACTCTGCACCCCTGCCATATGAATACATTCTCCTTCAGACAGTCACGCTGTGCCCTCCTGAGTACTTGCTATCCTATGAATTCCTTTGTTCCCTCCTGCTCTGTCTGGAGACCAAAGAGGAGCGACTAAAACCTTAGACAGTCTGAATCCAACCCCTGTTCATCACCAATCAGCTCTGCCTTTGCTCAAATCATCTGAAAAGCAAACACAGCACAGCAGCCATCCCACCCGTGCTGGAAGGAGCAAACAAGTTGATGCTTGTGCATCCAATTCTAGAACAGAGTGAACACAGTAACTGTTAGCTGCTACCCAGATTTCTAACCTTCGAGAGAGAGAGCTTTCGATCTTCTGCTGACTGTCCTCTGACTAGCCTCGCCTACCCAACCACCTCTGACTTGTTTGAAAGAACTCCTGTTGGTTTACAGAAATCACACTTTGAGACAGCGGCAGAATAGAAGAAAAGAAACAGAATATCGAGTTTCAAACATTGACACTGTGGGTAGAAGACCTTGTCATGGTTTCATCATCGCTGATGTTCTCATTATGACGTTTTGGCAGGTTTATGGTGAGGACCAAATAAGATGACACTTAGGAAGTAGTACAGGCAGATTCTGATATATAAAGTAGCTTGCTCTACCTCCCCTAGTGCTGAGATGACAGGTCTGTCCCAACCACATCAAGCTCCAGCACTTGTTTATTTTGGAGACAGGGCTTCACCACGTATTCAGGCTGACCTTGAACTCATAGCAATCCTCTTACTTTCACCCCCCAGAGTGTTGAAATTTCAGGCATATAAAATTATGACTGCAACATGTAGTGTTCAAAATACATTATTTGGAACTTTTGCTTTCCATGTTGGAAAAGTAGAATTATTGCAGAAAAGTTAGATGACATAGCAGAATATATAGAAAGAAAATTAAAATAACACCAACACATTTATGGATATGACTGAAGAACCAAAGTTCCTCCATTTTGTCCTCCACCTCCATCTTGTGTCTTGTGTAAGCTATTTCCCGTAAAACATTCCAGTCCTCGGAAATGGCTAGGGGCAAAAGTAACAGAGTAGCCATCTGGAGAGTATTAGATAACCACAGAATGTCCCCACCGGAAGGTCAGCCAATTAAGAAAATGTGACAAGCAACAGGCAAGGTTCAAAAATAAAATTTCTGAAAAGTCCATAGACATGAGCCAATCAGGATTGAACCCATCATCACACACCCTGCTAATGGAACTTTTCTAGTTTTTGCTTTTAAATAACATCCTCTAGAAGGGGAGGATACCACATCTGTACTGATGAGGTCCCTGCCGGCTTGTAATTGTGCACACAATAAACCTTGTTTTTACATTTCAGGGAGTTAGTCTCCCTGGTGGTCTTTTGGGGCCCCCACAGACTGGGCATAACAACAACAATTCCCTCTTCCAGCAACAACAAAACCTGGAAACAAAACCTAGGTAGATGAGCTTCCTCTAGTTTTTGCTGATCATGTATGCATATGCAAGAATAAGCACACACTTTTTAAATTAAAGGAATTCTATTATATACTAATTTTGCAGCCTTCTTTTCTTGATATAGACATGTCTCCATTTCATTTAATATTTTCAAAATCATGGTTTTCACTGTTGTATGTATAGTTACATAAAGTTGCTTCACCATAAATCAGGTTGTGCCTATTTTAAGTTGTGCTGGATCAAATATCTTTGTCTATAAATTTTGTGTGTTTGCTTACTTTATTAAGATAAAGCCCCCAAATTAAAAATACTGGATCAAAGAAAATTCATCAAAGGGCCTTAGTATTCAAGATCCCATTTTTCAAACTTTTGCATGATTAAAGGCTGTATAGATTATATGCCTGTCAACAGTGACAGGATACCCATCACATGTCATCTTTGCCAGTGTCTGCTCGATGCTGGTAAACGTTTTGTCTGCGCTATCTAATCACAATCCTGTACAGCTGCAGTGGTATTTGCTTGTCTCTGCCACAGACCTTTTCCTCGTATCGCTCACATAGTGCCAAGTGTGTACATTTCTGTCCTCTGCTTTCTCTCTGGGGTTAAGAGCTGGATAAAGTACTTAGTCAGTTTGAAAGCGAAGGTTACAATCTAGTTCTGAGTACTCCAGACTGGGGAGGAAAAGACTGACTCTCAGATTGCTGACTGGTGTACACAAGGGACCGCGTCTGAGAGAGAACATTAGCTGACTAGTTTACAGGATCAGCTCTCCGACACGTTTGAAAAGGACTTTCTACACTGCTATCTGTTCCGCCTTCACACTGGGTGTGGAGAGAATGGGATCCAATCTACAACTCAGTCCTATAGTAGAATGAGTGGAATTTTCCAGCTGGTTCCTCTTCTTGGTGTTTGGCAGAGTTACAGCTTTCCCCTCGGGGAGCAGTTAGGCTGCAAGCTGCAAGGTTTAGCTGGCTGTTTCAGCAGGTCGGATTGTGGGAACTCTGTTTGAGTTGGCACCAAAAGCCAAGTAGGATTCCACACCGTCAATGCTGCTCTTACTTTCCTTCCCAGTAAACATGTTGACCAATGGGGTGAAATGAGGAAGGTGCTGCAGCCCTCCCCCCAATACACATGGGCACACCCATCCTGAACACAGATTCCATGGCAACAGGAACTTTTCTGAGTGCCAGAGTCTGGGGAATCTGCTAGGAAGAACACACTGATCCCCCAAGTCTACACACCCACTGTGAAGAGCAGATGTTAGGATTCCTCTCCTCATTCTGACCTCTTCCTCCTGCTGGGATAGTTCTTGTTCTGTTGTGAGGAAACAGTCGTCCCTGGCAGGGGTATCCAATCGTTGGCCACATGCAGCCGAGGAGGACCCTGAGTGCAGCCTAACACTACATTACAAACACTGACGAATTTTTGTGACTTCTTAAAAACTTCACTGCACCATTCTTGAGTATGAACTCTGTAGATGACAGCAGTTTCATGTTACAATGTGAAAAGGTAGGACACCCTTGGTAGTGTGCATGTTTTCACAGGTTAGGGTATCAGGGAACACGCTCACCATCTTCTGTTAATTTTACCTTCACATCTGTGGATCCATGCTCACTAAAAGAAGCTCCCCCAAGAGGCAGGGAAACGGGAGTGGTTCGTCTGTACTGGCACCCGTTCCCACGGAAGAAGAGAGAGCCTTTCTCCACTAGGACGGTCAGTTGGCTTCTCTAATCTCCGTGGCCATCGAAGACCTTATGTTTTAGGGTTTCTTCTCCTCAAGGCCATTGTTTCTCTAATCTCCACCTTGGAAGTTCTTTTCAGTAGTCATTGGGGTGGAGAGATGACTCAGTGGCTAAGAATACCTAATGTTCTAGATGACCCTGGTTCAGTTCCCAGCACACACACGTCAGCTCGCAACCACCTATAATTCTAGTTCTAGATCTGATACCTTCTCTTGACCTCCGGGAGCATACACATTTTATACAGAAATATATCCTGGCAAACCGGTCACATAGGTAGAATAAAAATAAATAAATCTTTTAAAAAGTGCTCATTATTATGAGGAATTAAGACAGCACCCTCCCACCCCCCGCAAACCCACCCACCTAGTAATGAGCGCTGGAGACTCAGAGTTCACTTATTTTACAACCCTGAAGCGCTGGGTGCCTCCAACAGAGATAAACTGGTGGGATTTTCCACAGGAGTGCAAAGAACTTAAATCCCGAATACAGGTCCCTCCCCCATGTTTCTCAGTCTGAGCAATCAGGAATGTGCAATCTTATTATTATCTGCCCCTTACATTTGTCTCTTTCTCGACAAAGTCTGCGCTGGGTTTATCTCTATGTTTTACATCTATATATTTTAAAACTTGTTCGAGGCAAGAATTTGTCATGCCTGCAGATTGTTAGGCAAGGATGGTCATTAATAATTTTTTAATCTGCCCAGGCTCCCTGGTCTTCAGTTGAGTCTCGTGAGCCACTGTGAGCCCTGAGGGTTTTCTTGTGGTGTCCTTGACCCCTCTGGCTCCTGCAATCCTTCCTCCCCCCTCTACAGCAGAATTTCTTGGGCTTGGCCTAATGTTTGGCCCTCTGAACATAGTTGTGTAGCCTGGCCTTCTTGGGGGACTCCTAACAGCGGAAGCAAGGGCTGTCTCTGACTCTTTTGTTGGCTTTTGAACCCTTTACTCACACAGGGTTGCCTTGTCTAGCCTCAGTAAAAGAGGAGGTGCCTAGTCTCACTGCAACCCGAATGGCTTATTGACATCCTTGGGAGGTCTGCCCTTTTCTGAAGAGAAACCAGGCATGGGTGGGGGAGGAGAGATAGGAGGAGGGACTGGGAGGGGAGGTGGTATGGGAAACTGGGGTTTGGGATGTAAATAAATTAGTAAATAAAGTAAAATAATTTTTTACTCTACATTTCTAGTTTAGGTAGGGATATCTAGACTAGCAAACATTAGCTTTATCTTTAGCTAGACCTAAGTGGACCCAAGGCACTTTGATCAACTATTATACCTTAGATTTTCTTTCTTACACTGTGACAGACAGGATGGATCTGCATGTCAGTGCAGGTGTGCAGTCTGATAAAAATCAAACTCTATTTCTGACTCCCTTGAAGTTGGAACTTTGTTGTTTGGGGCTTGACTGTGGGACAAGATGAAGGCAGGGCTATAAACATCTGTCATCCATGGACTGTGCCATGGGTTGTAAGATCCTGGAGTTGCCAGGTGTAGCATGGCTTGTCTGTTCAGTAGGCAGCTTCCTGATGGAGGAGAAACATGGTGGTCTAGTTCTAGAACATGGATCTGGGGAGCCATTTCTGGGTCAGTCTAAATTCTTTAGCTGGCCATCTCCACCCCTTCATTTAATCAATGTATTGGTAAGCCTGCTGACACAGTCCTATGGTTGCAAAGCTATGATTTTTCATTCCTTATTTACCTCAAGATGGGGACAAAATGGTTGCAGTTTTACTCTTGTCTTTATGGTGGATGAGTTTGTACTGAACTCTGGAAGTTTCCCCTGGAGTGACATTGATGTGTCCAATCCTAAAAGTAAGTTTTTTTTTCTGGACATAGTGGTGTGTGCCTACAATCTCAGCTTTTACGAGAGAGGCAGGAGGATCAGAAGTTCAAGGTCACTCTCTGTTACTTAACACTTCAAATAACACATTTGAGGCCAGTCTGGAAATGTGTGACCTGTTTCAAAAAAGTTGTTGTTTTCATTGTTGCTGACCTAATAACTGAACTGTTTCATCCAAAGTCCATGCAATGTATCTGTGTCATGTCTAGCCTATTTCTTGACATCTGGGAATTAATAGATCACTGTTGTTGGGATTCTATCACTGAAGGGTCGTATTATATCCCTTCCTATTTTGGCTCATTTTTTTTTGATGGACTTAGTTTGCTGAAGTTTTGCAATGAGAAAATGGGCTCAGATATTTCAGGCATCCAAGGTGCTGGCTATAAAAAGCACCCATTTAACTGGGGAAGACTTTGTTAAGGAATTACAGAAGTAGAATATGTTCTTGAAGAGCCCTCTTGTAACAGTTTGAACTTTGATCCACCACATAGACATAGCTTCAAGAGCAAATAAAAAAGTCAGGCTCCAAGCCTGAATGGAGTGTGTTCTCATTTCGCTGGTTCTGTGAAGAAAGTCCTTTTGTGCGCTGGCTGCCCGAGGCTATGCTGACTCTTCAGGAGCCAAAGAAGCAGGGAGCAAGCATTTCAGAGGATGCAACAAACAACCACCTCAAATTCAGAACTAAAAAAAAGGGACTGTCTTTATTGAGGGCAGAAGGGTGAAAACAATATAAAAATCACAAGCTTCTCTGTCGCTGCATTCCCTTTGCTTTCTCTGCTTGTCGAATTGGAGTTGGATGGCATCTGCACTTTCCTAAGGGCCCTGATCTGCTCTCGAGAAGCAGTGAGGCCGATTCCTCGGGGAGAAACGCATCAAGGAGGGAGTACCAGGATGCCACTGGGCCTACTTCTTTCCCTTCTGCTTCATGTGTACTACAAAATAGTCATTGCACGCAATGATGAGCCCTGCAACTAGTGACAGAAAGCTCTGGAAGCCGACTTTGCCGTCTCGGCACTGGTCCAGGTCCTTCATTATTTTGTCCACAGCCATGGGGTCCTTTTGATTCTATAAATAAATAAACATAAATAAATAAATGAGGAAGGAACAAAGGAAAACAGTATCAGCTAATGACGGGGATGACTACGTCGTACCCGATCCAAACTGCTGACAACCTGGGCACAAGCATAACCTCTCAAGTATTCAAGCTCTTGTCTCAGGTCCTCAGTGACCTTTGTAACTCCTCAGCGTGTTTTTGTTTGTCTTGGGAATCCACTTTTAGTAATGACATACTTAGATTATGCCTAAGAACCACACTTGCCACTTTTGACTTCACACTTAGATTTAAAAAAAAAAACAAAAAAACAAATTTTCATTACTGACACCATATTCAGACCCTTAGAAGGGGAACTCTTCATGTAGAAACCACCTCAGATCATTTGAGGGTAAGTTTCAGGTCCCTGTGGTATGTGCTTTAAGTAGGTGCTGATGAGGACACTGGGTTTTAGCTTTAGAGCAGATGCAGCGAGCTCTTCTTCCCTTCGTGTGGCTGGGACCCAGCAAGGGAGCCGTCCTATCTATCTTATTCTCTGTGTAGCCAGAGTCCATCACACAGTTTAGTTTGGCTTCACATATCAACTACGAATAGAGGAGTCTGGGTGCAAGTGCCCTCTCTAGGATGACTCCCATTCTTCATGGACTGGAACCAGGGCCTCCATATGCTAGTTATGTGCCCTGCCAGTGAGCTACTCCTGGCCTTCCTACCATTCTTTGAGTTGGTACACCCATGCCACCTTATTCTCGTCATTGGTATAACAATGATGTCATACATTGGACAAGTTGCAAAATAAGTGTGTGTGGCTGGGAGGGTGACTGGTGGGTAGGCGCCAGCACGAGAGCCTGAGTTTGGATCTGTAGCCCCATGAAAAGCTGGCGCTGCAGTGCACAGCAGCGCACTCCTGGAGTTTAAGCAGCAGGGAGGCAGAAACATAAAGACTTTCGAGGCTTACTGACCAGCTAGTCTAGCCAAATGGACCAGGTCCAGGGTCAGTGAGAGACCTTATTTCAAAAAAATGTGATAGGCCTGTGAGATAACTCAGTGGCTAATAGGGACTTTCTGCTATGACTGATGACCTAAGCTAGACCCCTGTAGCCTACTTCCCCAAGCTTTTCTCTGACCTCCACATGCATGTGATGGTACACAGAGATGCATACAAAATAAACAGACAAATGTAAAAAAAACAATAAGGCAGAGAATATTGAATATTGAGGAATGATACCTAACGTCAAACTTTGACCTTTACACACACACACACACACACAATCAAATGAATTTGTATGACAGAATCATAAACTCCTCAGTGCATAGCATTAATGCCCTGTATGGGGCAGGGAGAGACAGGCAGACTCCTTGACTTTCATCTTGTTTCAATGGTGATTAGTTCGACTATCCCTTTTGCTGCCACATTGGTTAGAAGTGCAAAAGTGTGGTAACTCCGATAGGTCCATGCTATCGCAGAGAGGGAAATAACCTCTGATGCATTAGAGGCTGTTAAAAGGCACTTATGCATTCCAATGACTGCAGAATTAGTGGGGGAACTGACGTGCAATATTTTCAACATGCTGGATGCATACAAACTGCACCAGAGATTTCCTATGGTAAAGGAGTCACATTGTCTACTGGAGGCTGCGAACTCCTCCCGTAAGCTATCAACTGAAACCCTTCTCTGTGTAGCTAATTCTGGCCTCACCGCCTGCTTCCTGGCTGTGGTCAGAGTGAGTGAAATTTGGATGACATAAGCCATCTACTTTAGAAACAAAATGCTCTCTAAATGCCTGAGTACAGGTCTAGAGTGACGACCCTGTCTGTGCCTGGAATAAACTATTCCGCTGTGTGGAGCACACCCCACTGCAAACACCCCAACACTCTATGTTTCTCATGTCACAAAGCCTTGAGTATGAAAGGGTGTGTGTCATATGTCACACACGATTAACGGGTGTTTTAGCATCGAGAATGCCTCCGTTGATGTGATGGGCTGACTTAACAATGAATCCATTTTGCTCCTGAATTTTATGCTTGTCTAGAAGGATTACAACAAGTTAAAAGTGGGTATGCGAATAAGTATGTTCAGCGCTCTCATTTCAGAGAGGAGGGAACCAGGACTAGAGAGTGGGAGCAACCCACGGCTAGATCTTCTCAGCCCTTGTCCGGAACTGCAGCATGGTGCCCATGCCACAGAGAACTGTATACTCTAGCTCACTGAGATAGCGCTAGGGCCATTGCAGTTCGGAGGGAGGGACTGGGTCACGTAACCGATACTGATGATGTGTAAAAGCAGTCTTCTGCAAAGTCCTATGCTTATTAGCGCAAGAGTCAGACCCTTAGGTAATGTGCTATTTATCAGGCCAACGACAAGAGGCCGAATCCAGCCTTTACCATCACTTCCTTTTACCCTTCAGAGATGAATGCACTATTGAACATGCAGTGTAAGAACTATCCTTTATTTTCAGAAAAAGATGGGATTGTACCACAGTCTGCTATTGTATCAGGTGTGTTTGTCTTAGGTGAGCATTAAATTCAACACCTCTCTCCTGAGGACCTATGAAATCGAAGGACAATTATGCCTAGTGGACTCACTGTCTTGAGTGGCATATCTGAAGATTCCTAGTCTTCAGGGGTTGTTCAGTCTGACCGAAGTGAGGTCAAACCTAGACTGTGCTTCTAGGCTCCTAAGTTGACATTTTCATTGTAAAAGGCAATATTTCTAGAGTGACATTTTGCGTCAACAATTAACATGATCCCTTTATTGGTTAGTGCTGGAAAAAGAAGAAAATTCTTTTTGTCCCTGTGGATTTAAGAGGATTTGAGTACAGCAGAGTTCTCCAGTAGAGCTCTTTGTAGAAATGAGACCCTGGGTCAACCTGCAGCTCACACCCCCACATAAAGGAGATTCAAGTTGTTTCAAGCGGCAGGTGACGGGAATGTGGAGCCTCTGTCATGAGGGCTATAGGCCTGAGGAGCGGCATCCTTTATCCATTACACCCCGTGGAAAGACTTTTCTCGTCATGTTGTTCCAGTGGGTGTGGATATTTCCACCCACAGACTGAGGGCAGGGGCGGAGTCTCCTCCACTCTGCTGCCCCAGTGCTATCCTAACACTGTCTACTAAGTAAACAAATGAAACATTTCCAAATAGTGGCCCTACAGGGAAGGGATGGGAGAACAAGGGAAGGGCACTTTGACTTTTATGTCTGGTTCCAAGACTTTCAACACTTACTTCCAAAAACCCAGGGAACTCCCTTTCCATGAGCACTCTCAGGTCCTCCTTTGTCAAGTAGTCTTTGTCCCCTGCAAATCTGTGGAATGTCAGCATCATGGTTTCCATGGCGTGCTCCATCTGAGAAGGCATCTTGGAGAGGTCTGTTAAAACCTGTCGAAAGGCACAATGAAACAATCTGCATTAACTTTGAAACCACATGTACTGAAAGTCTGCAGGGGCAATTGGAAATGATAAAATAGATGTTTTTTTTCCAATAAAATTCAATCAATCTTGGGGTCTTCTGCTGGTGGCCACAGACATTTCAGGGATTGGACCTCAGAACGTGGGATTTGCCTGGCTGTCAGCTATTCTGCAGAGCTCCTAATCAAGATACAAAAGTTTAATTTTCTTGAAAAGCAAGACAAGAGATCTTCCTTTCAACTGCAAAACGCTAAATGAAAGAAGATGTTTCCTTATTTCCCTTGGCGCTGAAAATATGACTCTTAGACATGGCTGAACACCAACAAGCCACAAGTCCAACCTGGTTAACACAGAAACTTCATCGCTGCAGGCATGATGTAGGAATCTGGACTAATCTGATTCCAGCAGTTAGAAGTGAGCTTCCAGATGAAAATGTATACTCTCCTAGCACTCTGGACCTGTTCTCCAGTGGTAGATGTAGCTTTCCTGCCTGAGTACAAGCTTTGTAAAGTCCATTGTCCAGTTCAGCAGAGGAGGAATAGGTAAGAGTGCATGCAGGCTCCTTCGGGAGCCAGGTCCATTTTCAGCAGGACTCTCCAGAGTGTTTTCCTCACACTCTGTAGTGAAAGAGTGTATGGTGAAAGAATATGGGCCTTTCCCCATGAAGAGTTTAAAGAGAGGAAAGGAAGCACTAGGTCACTGCGTTGTGGTACAATGAACTTGGGCAAACGTTTCGCCAGGACCCAGCTCCTAATGGAGCTCAGTATCCACATGTAGTTTTGAGTTCAGATAGAGGGAGAGGTTGGCACTTTCCCCGCTGAAGAACAACAGGAACTTGGGATGTGCTTTGGTCTGATTCCTGCCACTGACAGATGCCTGTTCAGTACAGATCCCCAAATTCTGTTAGCCACCCCAACACACACACAAGCACGGAACCCTAGAACCTCACTCATGCTCTGCACATCTCCTTATCACTGACCCATATCCCCTAGCTCTCTTTCCACTTTTTATTGTGGGACAGGGTCCCACTAAGTGGACTAGGATGGCCTTAACTTGAGATCCTCCTGCCTCTGCCTCTGCCTCTGCCTCTGCCTCTGCCTCTCTGCCTCTCTGCCTCTGCCTCTGCCTCTCTGCCTCTGCCTCTCTGCCTCTGCCTCTGCCTCTGCCTCTCTGCCTCTGCCTCTGCCTCTCTGCCTCTGCCTCTCTGCCTCTGCCTCTGCCTCTGCCTCTCTGCCTCTGCCTCTGCCTCTGCCTCTGCCTCTCTGCCTCTGCCTCTGCCTCTGCCTCTGCCTCTGCCTCTGCCTCTGCCTCTCTGCCTCTGCCTCTCTGCCTCTGCCTCTGCCTCTGCCTCTGCCTCTCTGCCTCTGCCTCTCTGCCTCTGCCTCTGCCTCTGCCTCTGCCTCTGCCTCATGAGTAGCTGGTCTTACAGGCCTGTGCCACTAGGCCTGGCTCTGAGTATTATCTTTTACAAAGCCAAAGGTGTAGTACTGAACACTAGCATTGAAAAGTTAGGTTTAAGGATTAGAATTTCTACCCCTTTGTCTCCAATAAAGTACAAGAGCCAGTTACAGACAATGCCACTTCTGAGAGCACTGTCAATCAGGACCTGGCATGATTCATCTGCATGGCTTGGACAGCAACAAGGTGACATGTCAAGGTGCAAGGTGCCACGAAATCCGGAAGAGCCACTCCTTTCTCCTCCCTTCCCACGCTGCTCGGATCTGCCCCACCTCCCCACTCCCGGATATGGGTTTCTGGTGGTGGCAACAGGCTCCCAAGGAGTCTGCCTTGCCTGGATTGATTTGGAAGTGCAGGAACTGAAGAGAACTGAACTGGGAAAGTCACCTAAAGGACATGGGATGCCACCTCAGCCCTTCAACAACCCAGGAAAGGAGCCAGACACCAGGAAGTGTACTGCAGACCTAGAGAAAAAAGAGTAACAGGCAGGCTAGGGGTTCCCTCAAATAGAAAAACAGGTCAACTTAGTACTCCCCAGAAAGGCGAGTGGTAAGCCAAGGAAGCCCTGGCCTCTCTTGAATGTCCTCTTCAAGAGGGTGAGGACAGGCTACCTTAGCCAGGAGCGGGTGCTCGCGTCTGAGGTCAGTCCACTCCTTCCTTACCCAGCTGGTTATGAAATGGCAAAGTTCCTCCCTGAAGCCTCATATCTGCCCTTTGGTCCTCCCTCCCTGGTTCCCCCTGGCTGTTTTATTTCCCACACCGGTGAACAGAGCAGCCAACTGACTCCCTGCTTGTTCGAGAGTCCTGCAGTAAGAACAGAGATGGGGGATGGCCACAAAGAGAAACTGAGTTGAAATTCACAGGTGATGCCCATGATCCCAGAGGGCCCTGAGCAGTGCTACACACAAGGAATTGTCCTGGAGAAAGTTTAAAAGGAGGCAGAGGATCCAGGTGTGGCAGGGGCAGTCCCAAGAGCTATGAACTGTCCTTTTCTGGGTGGGGCTGGCACCGCCAGCTCACCCCATAGTGCGCTACTAGAGTGAAGCTTTCCAGGAACCCAAATCTGGCACCGTCACTCCACCTAACACCCCACAAACTCCACTCCGGATGGGGCACGTCTTCCCCTTCTGGTTGGGTAACACTTTGTCACGAGGGCCTTGGGACTCTGTCTGAGAGGCAGGGGAATCTGTTCTGTGTCCTGACACCCCATCCCATACCTGGTATACACAATCCGGTGCTGTTGTCCACCCAATCTGCCTTGGCCCTACAGCTGCCTTGGTCAAGAACCACATATTACTCTGTTTTAATTGAGAGATGATTAATTACCATTGTAAAACAGATGGTTCAAAGTAGCTGAGAAACAGATGAGATTATCCATAGATAGCTGACAGTTTGGCAGCTCAGAGTTCAGCAGCTAAAGGAGATGGGTTCTGGGAAGGGCGGAGAAAGGGGCCCAACAGGGCTCACCTAAGAACGTCATGGCAGAGTGCAGAGCACATTCCAGACACCACTGGGAGCGGAGGGGAGAGGGGGGATGCCTGTTCTGCTAAGCAGGTCTGGTCGGATGGCCAAGCTTCTCACTCCTGCCTGTGCTTTCTTTTGTTTTCATTCATCACACCTTCCACTGCCTCACGCCTTCCAGGGATGGACCCACCTGCCTCGGGGTCCACTCACTGGCTCCCTGGGTCACCTTCCCTTCAACCATTTGGTTCGTATGTCTGCTTATGATCCTCACATGTTAGCCTGAGCAACAGGTCTCAACTGTCTCTCTGCAGAAAACAACTCTGATTTTTGTAGCTCTTACACCAACACCTACCTTGCACACCTCACTTACGAGCTTAGGAGCCAAGAATGTTCTCATTCTCTCCCTTGGTCTTTCTGGGAGGCCCAGAAGGCAGGAGGGGAGTCCTTCTTCCTGAGCAATCCCAAATGTCTGTCCTGGACCTATGCCCAGGTCTAGGCTATAAATCTCAGAAGCTGGAGGCCTGATTTACTTTGTTCATCTGTATTTTGTCCATCTCATGCTTTTTTTTTTTGAACCACCCAGAATTAATTAGGGTGTCAGGGAACATAAACATTCATTATTCAAAAAACATTTAGAGTTTCTGTTCTTTTGTTTAGGGGAGTTTGAAGAGCCCTTTGTTTTGTTTTGTTTTGTTTTAATTGAATCCAGAAAGCATTTTTGAATCTGACCCTTAAAGTATATTTGGAGGAGTGAGTTTAAAATAATGGATTTTGGCTCAGGCTCTCTCACCAAACAAAACTTGCTTACTACAGATATGATCTGCAAAAGAAAGTTCCAGAAGCAATTCAGTAGGAAGAAAGAACTGAGAAACCTACTCTAATCCAACCAAAAACACCCACTTTTCTACCAGGAGCTGTCGTGATTCAGCCAAAACCAACGACAATATGGCGACAGTAGGGATTATTTAGTTGGAGAGGTAGAAAGTCCTGGACATTGCTTTAAAAGCAAGTCTCTCCCTCCCTCTCTCCCTCTGAGGAACTAGCACCTCACACATGCTAAGCCTACTACTCCCTTTTGCTTTCGCTGTATGGTTCCTAAGATTCCAGGCCTGAGGAAATGGGAAGCTTAGGACAGAGCCCATACTTTAGTCCAGCTTTTCCCAGCACTGTGAACATATTTTATAATTCTGAAAGAATCTTATTGTCTCCCTTAGCTATGTTTAAATGGATGGACTGTATCCAAGAGCATAACAGCATAACAGTTTAGTGCTTGAAATATCTCTCTCTCTCTCTCTCTCTCTCTCTCTCTCTCTCTCTCACTCTCTCTCTCTCTCTCTCTAAAAATCGGGGAGGCATCCAGCCTCAGCACCACCCAGCCCAGGGCCTGACCACACTGGGGTGACTGCTCAGAAGCTGGCCAGAGGCCAGGCATAGGAGGACAAGGGCTTATCTCATTCTGTGTCCAGGAAAAGACAGGAAACAGATCACACAGAAATCAGAGTGAACCCAAATAACGCCAAGCAAACCAAAACTCCCGGTGGACTGAAATGCAGGCTCTAAGTCCTCTTTGGCTGTCAGGAGCATCCTCTTTAACCATGTTGAAAGGAGACTAAATAGACATTGCAAGGAATCTGTGGGGGAGACTAGGGTAAAGAAATCTCAGGGAGTCACACGAACTCATCCCTGCACAACTCCTGGCACTATCGTTTGCAGTTTGCTGAAACCCACTGAAGACCAAGCTGTCTGACAGGGTGTTTGTTTCCACTTCAAACTCAAACTTCAGGAGGAGAAACATGCAGCACCAACCGGAAACCTCTCAAGCAGAGAAGCAAAGCCCAGTGAAACTGAGGCCTCCCGCCATAGGGCAGCAACCTGGTGCTAACCATCAACGGTCTTGCCACGGCCTTGCCAGTCTAACCACTACCCTCCCAGGCAGCTCAGTCAAGAAATCCCTCCTTCAGGTTGGTGGCCAGTTCGAGTGTGACTCATTTCCTCTTGGAACTGCCCTGGAAGATGGCACAGTTCCTCTTTTCCTTCAGGGAGTGTTCTGTCCAAGCATCCACAGCTATCGACCAGCGAGGCCGCACCCATGGTCTCACAGCTGAGTCACAGGTCTCAGATCACTAGGAGGATCCTGGAACCCTTCGTGCTAACTCCACCCAACAGAACTTAGCTTCCCTGGGGTGGGGGTGGGAGGATGAAGGGAGGTGGGTTAGCGAATTTCAGTATTTGGCCCTAGGCTCTTTGCCGATCTGTTACTTTTCTGTTTGCCTTGCCAATCTCACAATAGTTCTCAGGAGACCTCCCAGGAAGGTCTGGAAAAGAGGTCAATCCTGTGGCCAAGCTCAGGCCCTGACCTCCATCTGTGGCATCACATCAAATCAATTTGGGCCTGAAGATTGCTCACCAAGACTGCTCTCACTCCACCTCCTGCTGGGTCCCTTTCTTAAATTCAATAGCAAGAGAGAAACTTGCTAGAGAAAAATCGCCTCACTCCCTCTCACCCCAGAACTTCTTCATGAAGACAACAAACAGAAGGCCTTGCCTTCGCCCTGAGATCCTTCCCCACTAACCTGCAACTTGCACTGGGGCAGATCACCTAGCGGAGCAGGGCCCTTTAAAAAGGGAATCCTCCAGCTGCCAAGCCGCCAGTCCTCCCTGGCCCAGATTGGTTCCGGCAGCCCTGCTGTGGAGAGGCTAGGAACATCTGGACTGAGGTCTGGCTAGCACTAGTTAACTCCTAAGACTGTTGCAAAGTAGGAATGGCGAGAGTGAAGAATAGTATGCCAAAGGGAAGAGGTCAAAGGAACAGCGGCCCCAACGCCAGGGTGGGGTAGCTGCAGACAAGCGTCGCCTCCGCCCCAACGGGTCTGGGGGTGTCTGCAAGTGGGAGGGTGGCCCCACCCAGGCCCACGGGGCACAGCACTTCCCAAAGCCGAGCTGGAGTTCCGATCGAGCAGGGTATGGCGTTCCCCTGGGCAGATGAGGGGGAGAGACTCACCTGGCCCTCGAGGCGCAGCAGTCGTAGGAAGAACTGGACACAGCGGAGAGGAGCTCGCTGATGGCCGGGAGTCTTTGTACGCGGGGCGGGTGCAAAGGGCGGAGGCGCCCCGGAGCGGGAGGAGCCTGGAGGGCAGGCAGCCGCGCTCCCCACCGGCTCCTCCCTTCCTGCCCCCCACCCCACCCCGCCCCAACACACACACACACACACACACACACACACACACACACACACGCCGGTCACACACCCTTCCCACTCTACTCTGCTGACAGATGAACCTCGCCCGTCCCCAGGGACAGTCCTATTGTAAACGTCCCTGCAAGCAGGAATGCTCTTAGTCTCGAATATTTCAGGGCATCCCCACCCAGAGCCGTGCCCTTCCTCTCGGGTTTGGTTTTAGAAAGTGGGTGAGTGTAGAAATAAGAATCCGGCCGTCCTGCGGGCGGGGCACACTGGCCCAGACCCAGAGCCAAGTGGTTCTACCGGAACCTACAGGTTTAGGAATCATTTTCTGAATGACAAGGAGAAATGTGTGGAGACCTGTACACCTGGGCAGCTCTCAAAATAGACCACCTAGTTTGCTCTTGGATCTGATCCTGGCGGTCGGTCCTGGGGTCTCCAAGGTTAAGCGCAGAAGCTAGGCCCCTGTGCTCCTGCCTAGCCTTGGCGGTGGTGTTGGCTCAGTCAGCTTCAGGGGCCTCTTGGATCTCTTGGAAAAGGGCTCACCTTTCCTGATACAGCTTGTGGAGCTGTTGCCAATGTCGCTACAAGCAGTTTCTGGGCCTCCTTTTCGACTCTTCTTGATCCCATAAAGTTGTTTGAAGAAATTTCTGGAAGGTACTTAGAGAAAACTGAAGTGTCTCCTAACTGACTTTCACCCCCCACCCCGTGCTTATTTTTATTGTGGTTTGGGGTTAGATGCAGACTCCTAGCAGCTGACTGGAGACACGGCCAGTCCCTAGCACCGGGGTTTCCCCTGTTTCCAGAGGAAGTCCTGGAGGAATGAGAGATTCCAAAGGAATGAACAGAATCAGGGAATCCTCCAAGTGCCACCACGTGACAGTCTTGGCAGGAGTCAGGAAAACCCAACTTTTTTCAGCTCTCTTTTCTCCAGGGTCTGCTAAATCTCAGCTCCGCTCTTCACAGGGCCGTTCTTCCAGTTCTTCCTACAGGCCTCCTAGGCCCCAGGTCATCTGCACCAGGGGAGGAAATCCTGCCCCTTCCCTTTGGTCTCAGGGAAGATGCAATTGTATTTAAGAAATTTCTACTGCTGGCTTTCTTCAGCTGGGCCACAAGCCTTAGGATGTTTAGTGTGTGCTAGGCCCTGGGGCTTCAGAAAAGCAAGAATTGTCTTTTCTCTCAAAGAACCCTAACCTTTCTGGGGAAGTAGTAAGTAAAATTCCTGTTCTAATGGAAGTTTCACCCCAAACCCTGGCATCCATATACCCAAAGAGTCTGGAATGTTCTAGTGGAAGTTCCACACCCGAGGCTCCTCTCCCATCTCTCTCCAAACTGCCGCATCTCAGAAAGCCTGCCAAATGACCATCCCTCCCCCAGAGATGCTCAAGACTTTTCCTACCGGATATTTAAACTGCCCCCTAGAAAACAGGCACATGGATTTTTGGTCTCTCTTTCCTGTCTCCTCTCTGGAGGTTAGAAAATCATCCGGGAACGTTTTACCCATTAAACCTGGGCTTTTTCCAATTCTGTTTGATTTGGCCTGATTTGGATGCTGTATCAGCGAAGAGGCTTATAGGGTGCAAAAAATTTTCAAATCCCAGTGATTGGTGAGCAATACAAGAATGTTGGAGAGGGGCTTCTAAGACCCCTTGGGAGAGGGGGAACAATCTGCATCATGGAGGAAGCAACATTTGATGAAAACTCAAATAATCCAGCTGTCACTGTAACTCTTCAATCTGTAAAAATGTTACAACCTTTGAAAAATGTGTGTGGGCTCTGATTGTGTCTGAATGAATGTGTTTCTAAGTTGTTATGTGACTGTGTAAGTGCACACACTCCCACGTGCACATGTGGCTCTCAGAGGACAGTTTTTAGGAGTCTGTTCTTCCCTGGTTCTGTGGGATTCGGGGATTGAACTCAGGTCATCAGGCTTCCACAGCAATACCTGTACTCTCTGAGCCCTCCTGCTGACCTAAGCATCATCTTCCTTCCGTGGAGGGCTTGGAAAACATAACAACTAAAACAATAAGTAAATTTATTTATAAATGCACAAACCATGCATTTCTTTCTAGTCTTATGTATATATTTACATAATTATGATTATACCATTAGGAATTTTTCCTAATGCGAGCTCTCTGCCAATGCAAATTCCCAATCAAGACAAATCAAAACAAGCCAAATTAAGAAATATCCAGGTTTAATGGGATTCCTGCACTCTCGGGTATCCCTGAGGGGCCGCGAATGCAACCACCAGGAGGAAGGAAAAGGGACCACGTGATCCTCTTTTGAGAGTTCACTTAAATACTCCGTGCAAGTGGTCTTGACCACTTAGGGATTTGGAGTCCAGATCAATACAGCTGTCAGGCCTGGGGGCTAGGATAGATGCTAGGGGCTGGGGTCTATGCTCCCAACTTAACAATACTGATTTTGAAAATTTGTAGTATTCTCTTTTTGCTCCACAACATTCCTCCTCTCCCTGCTCCCTCTCTGTTGTGGAGGTTTTGGGGATTCACCCAGGGCTTCCCACATGCTAGCTAAGCCCCCTACTGCTGAGTTGCATCTCTGGTCCACTTTCACTTTTCTGCATCACTGTCTATCAAGAGCACCACGTTCACCCACTCACTTCCCCTTTTCATTCAGTTCCTTTTTTCTTATTCGCTAGCGGACTCTGGATTCCGAAGCCCTGGTGTGTGGGGTCCCATGAAGAAGCTGAGTTTTTGAAACACTGCTGAACAGAACCAGCAGGATGAAGATGACAGCAAGGGCATTCTCCCTGCTCCCAGAGGAGTTTCTTAGCTGCTCTGTGTACTGATAGGTCCATGAAACTTCCAGCACTTGTGAATCTTTAGGAAGCTGGGTGTGGTGATGCATGTTGATAATCCTAACTCTTGGGAGGCAAGAAGATTGTGCATTTGAGGCCTGCCTGGGTTACACAGTGAGGTGGTCAAAAAACAAACCAAAACCAAAACACTCCTCTCCAGGAAAACTGATCCCAGCCAAGTTATCTCTGCAGGAGATGCTTATGCCTTGTCAATGGCATGGATCAGGGAGGCCAGCCCTGCTTCCCTCAGAGCAGAGACCATTTCCTGATCCAGAGCTGCTTAGAAGAAAAATAGAACTGGAGCAAGCAATGAGCGGGAGATGTGCAGAGAGCAGCAAACGGAGCGGCACTGGAAGAACAGGGGCTGGATACGGTGTGGTTCCTGGAATGGCGAGGAAAGGAGCTACAAGTTGCCCAGCAGGCTTGTGGTACCTTCTAGGGTGCAGAATGCTAGCAGCAGGAGAGTCTCTCTAACAGTAAGGCAATGCTAGAAATCCTTCCTGCTTCCCCATGAGGCAAAGCAGTAAAACCCCATCACCGGTGGCTCTCAATCACTTTGAATTTGTGGCTGGAGCACAGAGAGGTGTGGGCTAGTCACTAGAAATGTCTGCTTCTCTTCTAGAGCTGTTTCCAGGAAGTAGCTGCTTAGCCTGGGATTATGTTTCTAGCACCACTTGATCCAACCGGCACTATGTGACTCGTCATCCATAGACTGAGAAGGCAGGTGATAGGCATCGCTTCCAGACAGGCAGCGAAGGTGACTTCCCGGTGGCTTTTGTTTGTTTGCTTGGACTCCAAGGCTCTAGAGATAGAAGAGCCACAGTTGGGAAGAGCCTAGGTCCTTGGATAACGGTATGGCGGAAAATTACTTGTTGACCAGGAGTCCATCACTGCATCAGTTATGTGGGTAAGAAAGACCTAAGAATCTTGGGGTTTAGTTGCTACAACCTAACCTGAGTGAACAGAGGGACATTCTTTTGAACGCTAGTATTTTGGGCAGCACAAGGTCATTGACCAATCTGTCCTAGACACTGATGGCATGAAGTGTTCATAGGTCCCAGAAATTAGACTGTTTCTTTATGTGTGGTAGGTTGTACCATGCACCATGCAGAAGCCTGTACAGCCTACCTTAACATTCTGTCTCCCCAGAGACCAGTCCACATAAACCATAGATGAAGAAACTATCAGTCAGTTTCAGTGCCCTTGAAAGAGTCATAACAGTCCTGCAGGGCACATCAGTTATGTCAAGACTGTTTTTTTTCTGACAATACAAAAAGGAAAAGAAAAGAAACTGATCTAAATAAATAAATAATACTGTACTAGTGTACCCCAAAATTGTGAGTTGAATATTTAAACTGTTTATTATACTATTATAAGTAATAAATCACTTAATGTATAAAAGGATCAATTTTGAACAAATATCTTTGCCCATGCCCTTGATTTATATGGATTCCTACAAGGAAATGCCTCATAAACTCACATAAGTTTGCTTATGTGGCTCGGACTAGTAGCAAACAGGAATGCTTTTGTGGGGGAAGATAGGAGGAAAACCAAGTGCCGGCATGGACACAGGAGTATACCGATTCCAGAAACTGCCCCGGTGGCAAAGTTCTTAAAGCTCAGAGTCTTTTCTTTGTTGGCACCTGCTTAGGAAGTGGGAGCTTGTTTCTAAGGCAATGAGAAGCCACAGAAGACCGTAAACAGGAAGTGAGCAACACTCCTATTTAGCCCTGTGCTCTAGGCAGCTCCACACTGTCAGCCAGAGTTTCCTTGTGGGTAAAATGGGGATGGATTCACCTTCCGGTACACAGGGAAGGACCGAGCCATTTAATGAACCTGAAGTTATCCAGCTCAGTCTCAACAGGTCCCAGCTCTTCTGCACGCTCTTCTACTTTGCAAGAGAAGTAGCCTTATCAAAACAGGCTGGGCTGTTGGCCACTACCAAAGGTGTGTGAAGGGCTCAGCCAAGGCTGCATAACTTATCTCTATCTTAAAGTGGTATAATTCAAGACTAGTGTGTTGGGTCCAAGGGGAGTCGTGCAAAGATGGAGACAGGTCACCAAAGTCTAATAAACTGGAAGCAAACTTTATTCCAGAAACCAGAATCCAGGAAAAAAAATTAAAAATAAAATAAAAAATCTCCAGGGGGCACAAAAAGTTTATCAGCTAGCTGAGACCACAGCCAGAGATGGGTTTTGTAAGGCTGTGGCAAAGGCCTGTTTCTGAGTCCACCTTTTTATAGTAGGGGACCCAAGCATTAGGTCTGAACAAAGGATTTTACAATCTCAAGGTAAAACTCAGATACAGATTGCCTTACTTTACAATCTCCACTAACAGAATTTTTCAGTGTTTGTACTTAACCCCTGTCTTCCTTGGTACTTCCAGGCAGTGTTTACTGAAGCCCTGTGGTCTCCCCTTTGATGCTGCCAGTTTCACATAGCAGGGATAATGCGTAACCCAGAGGTCATATATCTATTTCCTAAAAGTTGACTCAGCTCATATCCGTAGGCTAGCTCTCAGTTTGCAGAGGGCCGCTTCAGCCTTGGAAATAGAGCTATGGGTTGTAAAGCAGAGTAACCCACTGTTAATAGTTAATCCTCAAGCTGCTGAGAGAGCTGCTGACAGTCTGTTCTCATTCTCCTAGGCTTACAACTTTATATTTCTTTATTTTTACATTCCTGTTTCTGGAATCAACATTTTTATTTTTTTATTCTTGGACCCTTCAAGTGTTTTTTTTTTCTCTCTCTCTACAGAAGTTCTAGTTCTCTCATTAAAAAAAAGATTTATGGCCGGGCAGTGGTGACGCTAATTCCCGCACTCAGGAGGCAGAAGCAGGTAGATCTCTGTGCGTTCAAGGCCATTCTGGTCTACAGAACTAGTTCCAGGACAGCCAGAGCTGCTACACAGAGAAATCCTGTCTCAAAAAAAAAAAAAGGATTTACTTTTAATGCATATATATGTATGCCATTGTAAGTGCATGTCATATGTGAGCAGGTTCCTGCACAAACCAGAAGAGGATGTTGGATCCCCTGGAGCTCACAGGCAATTGTGAGCTGCCGGATGTGAGTGCTGAGAATTGAACTTGTGTCCTCTGAATGAGCAATAATTTCTATTAACCGCTGAGCTATATTGCCAGAACTCCAGAAGTCCTCTTGGCTTGGTAGTGGAAATCACCACTTCCCACAGAAGATGAGAACCTGTGGGTTGCTTCCAGACCAATATGGTTTGATAGACCATACCCCCCTGAAAGGTCTCCGTGAACACCCCAAAAAGTTACTTTGCCCAACTTCTGACTGAGATGAACCTAGCACACAGGATACACCATGAAAGACCTGATTAACAACGCCCCAAACAGCAAGAAGCAGTATGAACAGAACTATGCCCATATACAAATTTAAGGTCAATTTTGTTATATATATATATATATATATATATATATATATATATATATTAAATATATATATATATTTCTGCTCTTGATTAAGGTATTGTGATTGTGTAGCTTACTTAAAAATATAATGTATAATTTAGAAATATAATCATCAAGCTTAGTTAGGTTTTCTAGATATATAGTGATATATTTCAATTAGATAGGTATTCTTCAAATCTTTCAGAAGCCTTCAGAATATGACATTTAAAATGTTTTAAGAACTTAGGAATTTTCATGACAATGATACACAGCTGCTCCTGGCAGCACCAGCTACTCCAAAGAGGAAGATGGGCATTGAAGAGGCTCCTTATGGAGTTTGCTAGCCATTTGGACAAGAAACTGCTCTTGCCTGGACTGTTTAACTGGACATGCAGGAGCCACAGAGAAATGACTGCTGAGATGATCCTTCAGGGTTCCTGCTTCATGAAACAGTCTGCGAAAAAGTGACTGAACTGACTTTGAAATTTGCTGCTTCGTGGAAAAGTCTGCTGGATACTATGGGCCTGTAGGCTGAAGATGGATGTCCCAATGGTACAGAAGAACTTTGGGTGACTGTCCAGGTAGCAAGATGTCTGTCAATTCTAGAGTTTTGGAAGTTGCTTATAATATACTTCCTATTTACTTAGGTAATATTATATCCTTCTGGAGTCTTTGAGGGAGCTGAAGAATAGATAGTTACAATATAGTTTTCCTTAGTCATGATAAAAGATAAAGTAGATATAAATGTTGTAACTGTAATTCTTGTTTAACACATGTTTTGTTATATGTAATTTTACTATGTTAAAGTTAAATCCTTCTTTTTTTTTAAACAGAAAAGGGGAAATGGTGGGGAGGTCCTTCTGGTTTTGTGTTACTTCTGTTGGTTAATGAATAAAGAACTGCTTTGAGCCTATGGCAGGGAAGAACAGAATTAGGCGGGGAAAGCTAGGCTGTATGCTGGGAGGAAGAAGGGCGGAGTCAGAGTGAGAGGCCATGGAGCCGCCACCACTAGAAGTAGACATGCTGAAACTTTGCTGGTGATACCCAGATTAATAGAAATGGGTTAAATTAATATGTAAGAGTTAGCCATTAAGAAGATAGAGCTAATGGGCCAAGGAATGATTTAATTAATACAGTATCTGAGTGATTATTTCGGTTCTGGGCGGCTGAGACGAACAAGTAGCTCCTTGCAACACTTCCTTTTGCAGGAAAGATGCAAATGTGAATGATTATAATCTATCAAATATTTACAGAGTAACTTACTAATTCTCACAGTGATTTGGCTGCTGGAAATAGGCCAGTGACCAATCTCTGACCTGATGAGCTGTACTAGATAGTTTTATGCCAACTTGACACAAGCTAGTGTCTTCTGAGAGGAGGGAACCACAACTAAGAAAATGCTTTCACCTTAACCCTTCTGAATGGAGTCAGAGGAAGAGTGGATGGTGAGGTAGAAGGGATGTGGGAGAGGGAACAAGAGGAGAGGAGGGAGGGGAAACCGTGGTTGGTATGTAAAATAAATAAAAAATGCCTCCATAAGATTGGGCTGTAGGCAAATCTGTAGGGCATTTTCTTAATTAGTGATTGCTGAGAAATGGCCATTGTGGGCATTGTGGGTGGTGCCATCCCTGGGCTGGTGGTCCTTGGTATAATAAGAAAGCAGGCTGAGCAAATCAAGAAGAGCAAGCCAGTAAGTAGCACTCTTCTGTGGCCTCTGCATCAGCTCCTGCCTCGAGGTTCCTGCCATGATGTTCTTCAGTAATGGGCAGTGGTACGGGAACATAAGCCAAATAAACTCTTTCCTCACTGTTCTGCTGGGTCATGGTGTGTTATCACAGCAATACTAACCCCAGCTAAGATGTCAGCCTTTCCTGGTGGAAGGGACAAATGAATGGAAATTGAGACGAAAGCTTAAGTTTGTTAGTTACAATGCATAATGGAAACAAACAAGATTCATGAGAAGAATGGACAAGAACTGTTTAAGGTAGAAGGTCAGAGAAGGCTGCCCTGAGTTGGGGACATTGAAAACCAGATTTAGAGGAGGAAGAGGCACAGGGTTGCTGGCAGAGATGGGAGGTCTCCAGAGGGAGGGAGAATGCTAGTCTGGCAGCAGAACTAGAAAAGGCCCACTGAGTCTGAAGTCACCGACTGAGAGGGCAGTGACAAGGGAAGAGCCCAGAAAGGGGCATTTACAAAAACCTGTGCAAATATTTTGCTGGCACTAGAAAAAACAAACAAACAAACAAACCAGATACCAATGAGGGCAGTCTCTGTAAGATAAACTTGGGAGTGAGTGAACCCTATTTTCTCTGCCATTCATTACCCTGCTTCCCAAGGCCCAGCTTTCTCTTCTGGAAAGAGATTTGATAGCAGACATCCACCTCACAGGGAGTTTAGGATTATAAAGAAGAACACTCATGTGAATACTTAGCAAAGTGTCTGTCACCTAGTAAGTATATAGCTTTTCCTAATAGGTGGAGCATGGGAAACAGCCGGGCAGACCTCTGCTGGGCCCATTTCTGTGGTGCGCCTGCGTAGCGCCATGGGAAAGTCACTGCTGCACCTTTTTCTTCTCCTGTGACTCCTGATACTATCTTAAGATGTGTTTCTTTTGTTTACGCTGCTTTTGTTTAACTCTGTGAAGTTGTGACTCTCTGCCCGTCCAAAACACCTGATGGTCTAATAAAACACTGAATGGCCAATAGCGAGACAGGAGCAAGGGTAAGCAGGACTGGCAGGCAGAGAGGATAAATAGAAGGAGAACTGAGGAAGAAGGGGAGCAAAGAGAACAAGGAAAGGAGGACATTGGGGGCCAGCCAGCCACCTACACAGTAAGCCACAGAGAAAGAAGTAAAGAAAGGTATACAGAAATAAAGATAAAAGCCCAGAGGCAAAAGGTAGTTAGAATAATTTAAGTTAAGCAAAACTGGCAAGAAACAAGCCAAGCTAAGGCCGGGCATTCATAACTAAGAATAAGCCTCTGTGTGTGATTTATCTGGGAGCTGGGTGGTGGGCCCCTCAAAAAGAGTATACAGTAAAACAACCAACATGTGACTTGGATTTCAGATTCCTACCTCGAAGGAATTTAGTTACGATGAGGATTATAATGAGGTTTGGATGGGGGTGATTCATGTGCAGCCATCCTGAAGGAGGAGTCATTCATACCTTGTATTTTGAAATAATCTTCTTTTTTTTTTTTTTTTTTTTTGGTTTTTCAAGACGGTTTCTTTGTAGCTTTGGTGCCCATCCCGGAACTAGCTCTTGTAATCCAGGCTGGCCTCGAACTCCCAGAGATCCACCCGTCTCTGCCTCCCAAGTGCTGGGATTAAAGACATGCGCCACCACTGCCTGGCTGTTTATTGTGTGTGTGTGAGTGTGTGCAATGCCTGCGGGTGTATATGTGTGTGTGTGTGTGTGGTGTGTGTGTGTGTGTGTGTGTGTGTGTGGTGTGTGTGTGTGTGTGTGTGTGTGTGAGAGAGAGAGAGAGAGAGAGAGAGAGAGAGAGAGAGAGAGAGAGAGAGAGAGTTGTGTTGACTGAGCAGCTCTGCACCACATGCATGCAGTACCCGCAGAGGCCAGAAGAGGGCTTTAGGTCCGTAGAATAGGAATCACAGATGAGTGTGACCTACCCTGTGACTGCTGGGGATCAAATCAGACCCTCGGGGAGAATAACCAGTGCTCTTAATAACTGAGATATCTCTCCAGGGAAAAGAGGAGGAGGAGGAGGAGGGGGAGGAGGAAGCAGAACGATAATCACTTCTAACATTTGAGTTTGCCTTTGTGGTCCTCTGGAATAGTAGCTGATGAAGGGAATTTTTTACCTTCGTCTAGTCCTCAGCAAATCTGATTTCCTGCTTCTTACCACAGTTTTCTTCCACAGAGGAGAAAACACACCCTTGAGCTGAGTAATCAGGCTGGGATGGAATGCCAGCTTGTACAATCCCTTGCTTGGCACTAAGGGAAGAACTGCTAGACGCATCGTGCCCCTCGTGGCCAACAACTGCCGGCCTAGAAGCTTTCCCTTCATTAAAACGAACAGCGACATTGGCAGAAACCCTGGGGACCGTACCAGAGGGAAACAGTTAGTTAGTTAGTAAAATCGGAATGTGCCTGGCCATGTTCAGACACACAGAAATCTGACTCCTTGGAACTCTAGTGGTCCAAACCCCTGTAAAACGTTGTCTGACTCCTCAAAGTAGGAGCCTCTTATTGGCTGGAAACTGAGCGTTATTCTGGGAATGGGTGTGTCTTTGTCTTCTAGTTAATGCTGTGGGACCCTCTGGTGGCCACAGAGAGAATAGCTATTTAGTGGGGTTTGCGTGACTCGAGCAGAGACCGTGTTTGAATTCCTAAAATCCATATGGAGCTGAGAAGATGACCTGCTTGGCTCAACACGGGCTGATGTAGGTCTGCCATCCTGCCTTGTGTGCTCTTTTCTTTCGTAAAACTTCTCAGAGCAGCGGGAAAAGGTATGCTGTCTGTATGTGCCGGGTGCTTTTGAATATTGCTTGGTAATCCATGGGGCATTGCTGAGGGGCATCTTGGTCACGCCAGGCAAGACTACCAAAGAGTAGCCTGTCTCTCCTGCTAAAATGTCACAGAATGATTTTAGGGTTTGTTTTTTGTTTGTTTTGTCTTGCTTTATTTTTAGTTTTTGTTTCAAAACACCCACTTATTTTATGGCTCATCGTGTTCTGTTTTGCAGGGTTACCTCAAGAGGTATTCTAGGAGCCAGTGTTGTAGCTCAGCAGTAGCAGCGGCCTTCAGACCCTGGATTCAAACCCAGCATAACAAACACATCATTTCAGGTAGATTAGTGTTGTAGTTACAGTAATAATCCATTGTATGTTATGCATCTTTATTTTTAAATGTATTTTCCATTGTAACTTATCTTTAATTTTTAAATGTATTTTATTAAGCCTTTGAGAATTTTATACATGGATATAGTGTATTTTGATCATACTACCCCACTCTCCCTAACTTCTCCCAGATCCATCCCGACTCCCTCTCGACTTCATGTCCTTATTTTTATAATTTTCATTAGAAATAATAGCCCACTGAGTTCGATTTGCTTTTATATTGAAGAAAGTATTTTCATACATTGTATTCCGATCACACTTCCCCTCCCCCACCTTCTCCAGATCCTCCCACCTTCCCACTCTCACAACTCCATGCCCTTTCTCTTTCTCTAAAAAGCAAACACAAAACCCCCTAACAAAAATACAAAAATAGAAACCAAACTATATAAACAAAAGACCAATAAAATGCCCAAACAAAAAGTTATGAAACAAAATGTCTGCAAAAATACCACCGAGTTTGGTTTTTGCTGGTCAGTTTTTCTGGGCATGGGGCCTATCCTAGAAATTTGGTTAAAAGACCCAGTGTAGACTCCATTGGAGAAAACAACATTTTCCTTTGCAAGTGGTCTCATTCACAGATAGTTCTTGTTTGGGGGTGGGTGCCTGTGCCCACTTCCCCCTCTCAGTGCTGGGACTTCTGACTTCAACCCGTATAGGCTCTGGGCTTGTTGCCACAATTCTCTGTGAGTTCATACGTATGCTAGTCTTACTGTGTCTGGAGAGCACTGTTTCCTTGGAATCATCCCCTCTAGCATTTATAGTCTTTCCTCCTCTCCCTCCTCCTCTCCCTCCTCTCCCTCCTCCATTCCCTCCTCTTCCTTTCCCCCTGTAAAACTTGCTGAATCCTGAGGGAAGGGATTTGATGAAGACATTTTATTTGGTACCGAGAGCTCCAAAGTCTCTCAGTGTCTGCACATTGCTCAGTTCTGGGTCTCTATGCTGATCCCTATCTAATGCAGGAAGAAGCTTCTCTGGTGATGGCTGAGTGAGATGCTGCTCTGAGAACATCATCAGAATGTCACCAGGAGTCACCTCATGTTCCTTTAGCAGAGCAATAGTACTGGTTTTCCTGGAGATCCTTGGCCTATCTAGTCTCACGTTCTCGGCCACCCAAGCGGTGTCAGGCATGGGTTCCATCTCATAGAGTGGGCCTTAAATCCAATCATAGTGGTGTAGACTGGGACTTTCCCAGCTGTCACCTCCAACAGAACCACTTCCCTGGGGAAAACCCTGGCTCCTGGCACACACTTCATGGCTGGGATGAGGCAGGATGACTGGCTCAGTCATCTGTCCACAGGCATGGCTGCATGGGGCAGGATGACTGGCTCAGTCATCTGTCCACAGGCATGGCTGGATGGGGCAGGAGGACCAGCTCAGCCGTCTGTGTATGTGCATGGCTGGAGTTGGGTGCCGACACTGAGCTGGGAGCTCCAGGGAAGGAGATGAGTTCCTTGCATTTGAGGAAAGCAGTAAAGGGAGCCAAAGGCTGACACACCAACTGAGGCCTTGTAATGGCGTAAATGAATGCAGACAGATTGTAAAAATATATACAGCTTTAATGGGAAAATAGACTTACAGAACCACCATTCCTGCAGAGACCAGGAAAGCAGAAGGGGCACATGGGCTCCCACTTGCCCGATTTATAAGTAAACATTCGCCCGAGGCGGACACACCCCCTAAGTGGCTGGACTTACCCCTACATCTCCCCCTTTTGTCTAAATAAGACAGAACTAAACCAAATACAACTATATACAATAATAACAAATAATAAATATAACAAACAATATTGAGAACAAAAGTTTTGCTAAACATTCTATTTCAAGGAGTCTAAATTATGTAGAGAGTAACTACAATTATATAATCTTCAACTCTGTCAAAGATCTGAGAAGGGAATAAATATTACTTAACAAATGAGAGATATCCAAAATGTGCAACAAATGACAGAGACAACTGACTACCTGGGCAATCACCCAAAGTCTCGTTTGCAATGTTGAGTCAACCAACTTTGGCTAAGGCCTAACATAACTGACATACCATTAATAAATGCAAGGAACTTTCTTAGAATTATCCTACCCTGTCTTGGCAAGATAAGACAATCCTGTTTCATATCTTTGTCAGTAGTTGAGGTATGGGCTTTTCTTAACCCCAAGGCCAGTTTTGCCAAGAAGACAAGCTCCCAGTGGAGTGTCTTTGGTGCTCAACGTTCTCTTGGGAGTAGAGTGGCATTGCCAGGAGTAATTGTGTCTCGTTGGCACAGAATTCTAGGTTAGATTAAAGGCCACTTTCTACAGCTCTTCGAAGAGGCTGAAGATTATACTATCTATACTAAATATAATTTCTATGTATCTAAAAGACCTGATTAGCCTAAAAATAAATATGGCAAACTTATAATTCTCCATACCTATCTAACTTGAAGTCTAAGAGAATAAACAACTGTGCAATATATGAAGACAATGCTCTTCACCTGTAAACAATGTCATTACATATCAAATGTAAACAATGTTATTACATAAATAGTATCAGAGGTAGAAATGTACATTGTGATATGGTAGATGTATCAATACAATATAAGCATACTCTTATACAAAAATAGAGGTAGAAATACAGGCCTGTATTTCTCCTGAAGCTCCACAGACTTCCCTAGCCTAGAGTTGGATGCAACTCCTTGGTTCCTGCCCCTTGTCACCAGCTGTGCACAGCTTTGTTTGCTCGGTGCTGGAAGATCCCTGGGGGGGATGAAGGTTTGTCATAGACAATAGTGTGGCCTCTCAGTGGAGACCAGGGGACTACAGTGGTGCCCGAGGAGAGTGATCTTGGCTCACTGTTACAAGTTCAGTCAGCGTCCGAGGAGATCAGGAGTGGATGTATGGATTCTTCCCTATAGACTGCATTCTGTCTCAGTTTGGGTGCTGCTGTCTCCCTCCCTCTGTATCGCCCTCCTCCTTTTTTCCCTCTCTCTCTTTCCCCATTTCCTTTTCTAAAATATATGACATAGTCTAACAAGGAAATAAGTTAATGCCTGATGTACTTTAAAAGATGTTCAGGTTCTTGGCTCCATCATTTTCTAAAGGTAGCAGTGGTTGCACGAGACTAAGCTTTGTCAAGGTCTACTAAGGACAAAGTGGTTTCTCATTATGAGACATCTGTCCATCGCCTTGACCCAACAAGCAACAAAATAGTTTTTTCCTCACTAATACTCAATGGAGCAGTAAATGTTGTAAAATAGAAGATTAAACATTTGAGATTTGAGTTCAGGGACTCCCATTCATTAGCTCTGTAACGTAGGAAAAACCACCTAACTTCTGTTTCTTTATCATCAATTTGAGGATAATAACCAATAAAGTTGAGCTTCTGACCTTCTGAGTTTTGCAGGTACATATTCAACCAACCATAGATGGTAAATACACAAGAAAAGTTTAAAAGTCTTCATCAGTGTTGAACATGAATGCATCACTATTCTCTGAAGAACACTGTGAAACGATGGCTTGCATAGCCTTTATATCACATTGTATATTACGAGTAATCTATAGTTAATCTAAAAATATAAAGGGACTTGCATAGATAATATGAAAATACTGCTCTCTACCACTCTCAATCATCTTTGGATTTTGCCCTTAAGGATCTTGGAACCACTAGTTCTGTGTATTGTATACTGAGAAACAGACTTATTTGAAGCCCTCACTTTGGGGAGGCACATTTATTCACATACTGACTGAGCGCCAGCTATATGCCTGTAACTCTAAAACATAATGGATAAAAAATAAAGATACAATGTTTGTCTTATAGGACTCAATCTGAGAGGGAAGACAGACAATAAACAAACAACAGCAAAAAGAAGAAGAAGAAGAAGAAGAAGAAGAAGAAGAAGAAGAAGAAGAAGAAGAAGAAGAAGAAGAAGAAGGAAAGAAAAGAAAAGAAAAGAAAAAGAAAACGAAAACCATGCTGGCTGATGGCTTGCTGATCTAGCCAATCAGAGAGCTTCTGTTTCAGTGAGTGACCATGTCCCAAAAAATAAAGTGAAGAGAAATAGAGGAAGACACCTGGAATTAATCTCTGGCTTCCACATGTGCATGTATAGCATGTCCCTCCAACATCCTTGTGTGCACACATGAGAGAATGCACATACACACACACACACACACACACACACACATAAATGAGAGGGGGTGCAGTTTCACTAGGTAAAAATGTACAGTATAGAAATGTCAAGAGCAAAAAGGATCTTCAGAGATAATTATTGTCTTCTGGTAAATACACTTGGTAGAAGTATATTGTGTAACTATCTACTGGATCTTGGCTTCAACAAGTGTGGTCCATGACAGGCAGCAGAATGCTCACCACTGCCTCACAGCTGACAGAAATGCAGTACCTCAGGCCTCACCTAGACGCAGAGATCTGGTCTACTGCTTAAGAACCAAGGCAGCAGGTCAGAGAGCTCTGATGCACTCCACAGACCATACTGAAAGAATTTAGGGCAGAGGCATTGCTATCTGACCAGGGTGAGAGGAGGGCTCTTAAAGAAAACAAACCAAACGTAACAAACAGCAACAACAAACCCCAAGGAAATACAGGAGAACATGTGGGGTTGAGGCAAACAGAAGAGAGCAGGGAAGAGCTCGGTCACAGTCAAGCTTTAGAGTCAGATTGACTTGACCTTCCATCTTACTTTGCTCTGAGACTTGGGGAAAGTCCTAACTCCTGGTTTTATCTCTCTCATCCATATGCTGTGTTCTTCTTCCAGGAGAAAGGGTGAGAAGGGGAAGCCAGCTTTGACCATCCTGCCACCTCTGCTGCCGAGGCTGTGTTAATTTAACCTTTCCCAGGGTTCTGACTGGGGTTCTTCCTCTGCTAAAAATTAATCAGCTTGTGGACTTGCAACATTCCTGAGGCCTTGTCCTTTCTGTTTGTTTTTCTACATTCTTGCTGGAAACCATGGTGACTTCTAGGTGAGGTGTCATGACGGTACTGAGTCTAAGCTGCTACAGGGAAAGGCAGTGCCTCTGGAACAGGGACATTTCTCATCTTTGGCTTTGTTCCCAAGTGAGGAGGTGGTACAGGCCAGTCGAGGTTCCTTTCTCCCCCAAGCTGGCTGGGTTCCCAGGCAGCTGAGGTCATTCAGAAGGCCCTTCCCAACCAGTGCAGACTCGCCTCTCCCTCCCAACATTCCAGGAACCCCTTAGTGGTGATAGGGAGAGGCTTAGGAGATTAAGAAGAGTCAGAATCAAAGTATGCATGATCACAGTTACTCCTTGGGTGTGGTCCTCTTCCCATCACTTTACTTCTCTTACCCTTACTGGGCAGGACAATAAGGTCCTTGAGAGGTCATTCAGCTCTTCCTGAGGCTCAGTGGAAAGGAAGAAGTCCTCTTCTTATCATTGGAGCTGGGCTGTAAATTGGCGGTAGAACACTCAGTTCAGGAGACTTTATATGTTTGTATAATGATTTAACTTATAACATCTTTATACGTTTCTTTTTTTCTTAAATGTATTCTTGTTCTTATTTTCTATGCATTTGGATTTTTTGCTTTACTTATTTGAAGTTTTAATCATATACATGCTAAAATCCTTTCAGATTTCTATCTCTTGGTATGGTGACCATACCCTACTTGGCAGGTAGGCAAGATGGTATTGAAACTCACAGAGTTCACTGCTATACATGAGTGTTGTCTTTTCTCCCCCAAGCACCTGCCTGGAAGAATGGGGTTTTCTTTATCTTTCCATCCTGATTCCAAACAGAAGTCTCACCGCGATTGCCTGAGTCTTAACAATGACTATAGATCTTTGCTTGAACTTGGGGTGATGATTTCTTGGATGTGACATCAAAAGAATAAAACAAAAATATTAAGTGCATTAGACTTCTTCAATGTGAAACACTTTTGTTCATTATCTAGGCATTGTGGCACAGTTCTCATCTCAGCACTTGGGAGGCTGAGGCAGGAGGATGACAAGTCCAAGACTAACCTTATCTACCCTGAGACACACTGCCTCAACATAAAACCACAACAGCGTGCTTGCAGCCATCGCCGCGCTGCCGCTACTCTCTAGCACCAGTGCTGACTCTCGCTTGCCGAGCTCCAGCCGAAGGAGAAAGGGGGAGGTAAGTAAGGAGGTGCTCATACCATCACTCGTACAAAGCAGACTGCCAGTAAATCCACTGGTGGTAAAATACCTAGGAAACAACTGGTTACAACAAGCCTCTCGTAAGAGTGCGCCCTCTACTGGAGGGGTGAAGAAACCTCATCGTTACAGGCCTGGTACTGTGGCACTCCCTGAAATCAGACGCTATCAGAAATCCACCGAACTTCTGATTCACAAACCCCTTTCCAGCGTCTGGTGTGAGAAATTTCTCAGGACTTCAACACAGATCTGTGCTTCCAGAGGCAGCTATTGGTGCTTTGCAGGAGGCAAGTGAGGCCTATCTGGTTGGCCTTTTTGAAGATACCAGCCTGTGTGCTATCCATGCCAAACGTGTAACAATTATGCCAAAAGATATCCAGCTAGCACACCGCATAGGCGAAGAATGTGCATAAGAGTCTGCTATGAGGGGAAACATTTCATTCTCAAAAAAATGTTTTTCCTCTTCTTCCTGTTATCAGTAGTTCTGAATGTTAGATTTTTTTCCAAGGGGTCAAAAGGTACCTAAGTATATGGATTGCTAGTGGAAAATAAGAGACAGGAAGCAGGTATTGGCAGTTTTTTCATTTTCAAAAAAAAAAAAAAACCCAGCAACACATTTTCTTGTTGGGAAAGAGTAGAGAGCCAGGAGCCTGAGCTCAGGGCAGGATGCCACAGATCCTTTTAAGAAAATTGCACACAACCCAGATGTGGGGGGAATTGCCAGTTTCCGTTAGGTCAAGTTGGAGAGAAAAGAGGTACAGAAGATCCTGCCAACCCCAGGGACCACTGAGCAGGCAAAGAGGAATGAAATGTCCTGAAATCCTAGACTAGAGACTCACCCCATCATCTTCAAAGGACTTGAGCCTCACAAAGGACTTGAGCCTCAAGCTTCACTGTGAACACAGCAGGAGCCTGGGAGACAGTCATGCTGAGAGTCCTGGGGGTTGTAGAGGCCAGGTTCAAGAAGTTTCATGGAAAATAAAGACTAGGCTTGAAGCTTAGTTCAGATAGCATTTTGGCAAAGAATCTGGCTGCCTTCTGCCTGTATCCTAAGAACTAGCCTGGGGCTAAATTTTAAAATAATAAATGTGTTTCTTTGGCTGAGGAAATTTCAAGATGGCACAACATTGAGTCTGTGATGTGGTTATTACTGATAACTCAAGTAGGTATACAATGAAAGTGAGCAAATAGGATGGAAAGAAATAAAACACCACACACAGTTTGGGGAGAAAAAGAGCACTAAGAAGCTTATTATAGTCAAGACATGTGAGGAAACATGGGGTGGAATTAAGGGGATTGGCACCATTAAGGAGGAATCAGTAGTTTTTTCTTGGAACAATGGGAAGAGTAACCTCAGGGTAGGACTCTACCTAGCTGATCTTTCAGCTTGTGAAAGGAGAAATTCAAAAAAGTTGTTTTCTCCTTGAAACCAATTGCTTCAGCATACGAAAGGTGCTGCTAATGTGGTCAAAGGGGTGATGGCCCATCCCAAACTGGCAGCCATACCGTATCATCCTTGTGATGCTAACTTTGGAAACATGGAAGATACAAGAATGAAGGAGTCATGGATCCTTCCTCCATGGTTTCAGAGAACCACTGAGGTCAAGAAATGTGTGGCAGGGTTGGAGTCCTTGTGAAACCATGAAAAGCCAATTTGTGAAGCTGTAAAAGTGAAGCTTTGATTGGAGTGGAAATCCCCAAGCTGTTATAGATGTCATAGCTGTGGAATAGTTATCAGAGAGAGCTGTGTACAGAGAGTAACCTAGAGGGCCCAGCAGTGTACGCCTTCTAAAAGTAAAGGCTCAGACATTAAACACAAAGCTATAAGAATTCTTCTTCTCCTTTTTCTTCTTCTCCTCCTCCTCCTCTTCTTTCTTCTTCTTCTTCTTCTTCTTCTTCTTCTTCTTCTTCTTCTTCTTCCTCCTCCTCCTCCTCCTCCTCCTTCTCCTCCTCCTCCTTCTCCTTCTCCTCATCCTCCTCCTCCACATTCTTCTTGCCTTCTTCTGCTGCTACTGTGATAAAATATCATAACCAGAAGCAACTTAAGAAAAAGGTTTTATTTTAGATTAGAGTTCCAGAGGATAAGAGTCCATAGTGGAGACAGCATGGCATCAGTAGCTGAAGCAAAAGGCTCCCTGATCGTATTGCAACTGCACACCAGGAAACTGAGACACCAAACAGAAACTGGGGTGATGTTATAAACTCTCAAAGCCTGCACCTTATGATGTGATGCTGTTGGAACTCCTTCAGCCAATAATTTTTAAGATACCAGCTCACTTTGGGTGTGGTGTTATGTACTATAAATGCAGATAAAAAGCAAGCTTGGGCCTCTTGGCTGCTGGATACTGGCCCAGTTCCCAGTGCTCTCAGAGGACTGTGGATGGCTATTCTTTCTGTGAGTTTATCCCCAGACAAATAAATCTTTGTTATACTCCAAAAGAAGGTGGGATTGGATTGAATGGGATAATAAGTAGATTAGTGTAATAATAATAATAATAACAGTGAGATTACTTGTGACCTATTAATTATAGACAATTTACATTGGTATAGATTCTTGTATATTGATACGAATTCAAATTATGTTTGTTATATTGAATATACTATTTCTGTTTACTATATTTATGCACCTATGCAAAGTAATTTTGTCATATTTGTATGGCATGCATGTTTCTACTTCTGCTTAAGATATTTTGTATGTTGATGCAATTTTAGGGTAAACATACCATATTGGACTATACATTTCTACCTCTGATCAATACTTACATATTGTTTACATGCTGATGTCATTGTCCTCATTGGCTGCACATTTTCTTAAATATTGTTTAATTTTTTAATATGAAGCCTTAGTCTTTAAGATATATAGACATTAATAATTACAGGTCAATAATCATTCTTGCTTGTCCTACTTAGAGTTAGACTAGTCAGGTTCTTGAAATGCATAGAGACACAATTGCTCCTGGCAGCACTGATCTACTCCCAAGAAAATGTTGGTATCAAAGACACTCCACTTAGAGCTTGTTTTCTTCTTGGCAAAACTGGCCTTTGGGCAAAGAACTGCCCCTGCCTCAACTAATGACAAAATGCACAGCCTGCCATACGATGAACCTGAGAGTGCAAGGTTCTCAAGAACGAGAATCTTATCTGCCTTTTCCATTACTCCACGGGAGATAAGATGAACACTGTCCTACTGTTCAAATTAGCATTAGCTTAATTCATGAATACATGAAACAAAAGCTCCTTGAACTGTTTTATGTAAAGCGGTCTGGGAGACCATTTTGAAGTCCAGGCGGCAGATGTATGAGTCCCTGGTATGAGACCTTTCAATGGCACGCTCAATAAAGCACTCTCGCTCTGTCAACCCAAGCCCTCTTCCTAGTGTCTCTCTATCCTCCTCTTCTTTGTGGAAAGCAGGCACTCCATGTGGGCTTATTGCTGGAATTCTCAGTTAATAGCTTGATACTAACTGGTCTTAGTTCTTACCAGAACCTGGTGTCACCAGGCAAGTAAAGATCACCCAGTTAGTTGGGTGCTGGTGATGCACCTCTTTAATTCCAACACTTGGGATGCAGAGGCAGGTGGATCTCTGTGAGTTCGAGGCCAGCCTGCTCTACATAGTGAGTTTCAGGACAGACACCAAAGCAAAAGAGAAACCCTGTCTCGCAAAACAAAACAAACAAACAAAAAATCACCCAGTTAGTCTCCTTGAACCCTGATGGGAGCCACTGATTCTTGTAGCACAGCCAACAGACCAGTGTAGCATTAATATGCTTGATACTTTTCCAATTCTTCACTAGGGTAATGATAGGGTTTTGTTGTTGTTTTTAATACAGGGTGCCCCTGCAAAAGGAATATACAGACCTTTACAGGTTACAGACATCCCCTACTTATGTCCCTCTAGCCAATTTAGGAAGGCTTTCCGAGGAAGCTGTACTCATATGTAAAAAGCATGGTGCCAGTTAGCCCGAGGCACTGACTTTTTTCATTTTGAATCTTTACAGGCTAAAGCAACCTCACAAACAGTCTGGCCCATTTTGTTTAACTCCTTGGGAAGGGCATGCACTGCTGAGACCTGCTTCTCTCTCATTTCTCTGCTATCTGCAGGCTCCCCGCCATCCATCCAGGCTTTCTCCATATAGCTTTCTGGAGGGCTGGAAACTGAGGACTTTATATCAGCTAGAGACAGTCATAGGTGAGGAAGTTCATACCAAACACGAAGCACTGGCAGTTCTTGCCCTGTTTTGTCCCTTAACCTTCCCAGCTCCATCTCCTGAAATGTCCTCTTTAGCCTTGAATGCTCGCTGCTTCTATCTTTTCTATATCAGCAGTGATATAGAAAATGTTTTCTATATCAGCAGTGATATAGATGATGGGCACCCACAGTGACATGGTCATCATCTCTCCTTCCTGGGACATCTGTCCTCACACAGACAATCCTCTTTTCTAGTTCCCTTCCCCACTAGAACTCAAAGGCAGGACCTTGGCTGTCTGTATCCTTGGGGTCTGTGACACAGACATTTAATAAGTGAATAATGACAACAAATGCCCTCTGCCCAGCAACCTTAGAAACATGACCTGACTCTGGTTGTGTCCTCCAAGGGTCCCGATTTTGTGCACACCCAAGAGGTGTCTTCACTGTTGACCAGGCAGCGTCTGGTAACGGCTTCCGTTACATTACTCCTGCATGTCACCCTTCCGCACACAAATCTACCGACTCTCAGTGTACATTAAAAAAAACTGACATTGTTTTATTTGTGCTAGCAGGAACAGGCTGTGTGTTATGTCGGATGTGGTGGGCTCAGTGCAGGTGTGTGGGGGGGAGGACATGATGACTTGGTGGCTGGAAGGGAAATGGGAAGGTTAGAAACGCTTCTGGGTACTCTTGAGGAAGGAATCATGGCATGCTACGGCTAAGCCACCAATGAGGTTGAGAAACTCTTGGAAGTCTAGTTGCCCATCACTGTTGAGATCCAGCTTCTTCATCATGCGGTCCAGGACACCAGGGTCCTTCTGGTTCTGCAAAGACAAGGACATCTTTATATTTCATTTTCTACAGTGCTTTCAAATACGCTGCCACGTCTCATTTTCAATACAGTACAAGGTCCAGGAAAGGGGTTATTAATAGCCCCCCTTTCAATGTGAAGTAACAGAGTCAAAGAGGGGACCTGCTTTAGCAGCAGACCTGGAAATGAACCTGGACTTCCTTGCTCCTTGTCTTTGTCCTGTGTTTTTTCTGTGACATTAAGGGTTATTAAACTTTGTAAAAGTGTTGTATACAAGTTTCACATGTAAACCATATGGAAGTGAGTGGTTTCAGGTAGAAAGTTATAGGACCTGCCTAAGAAGCCTCCTTCCCCAACCCATCTGATCTGAGTCTCTAATACACACACGCGCACACACACACGCACACACACACACACACACACACACATGCACACACACACCCCACTATCTAGATTTGCATTTAGATTAACTTATAAAGTCATTAGCTATATTTCAAGTGAGTAGGATAAGTGTCTGGCACAACCATGTGAACGGTGGCTACTACATCAATAGTATAAGGAGAGAATATTCTTTCCACCATTGCAGAAAACCTTATTGGACAGAAAACCTGATAGGACAGGGCTGCCCTACAGTCTTTAGGGTGGAGGAATAAAATTTAAAAGTGATTCTATTACAGGCCATTTCACAAGGTATTCCTGGTGCCAGGCAATTTTATGGCTCACATGGAGCTCACCCCAAGATCCAGAGAGTCAGCAAGGGCAGAGGCCTGGAGCTAAGAAGGAGGCAGTTGCTGATGCATTCCGCCAGGCTCCTGTTTTGTAGGTGAACAAGCAGCAGAAGGGGGCTGGGACAGGTACCTTTGTGAAGGCGGCCAGCTCCGTGTTCATGAAGGTGAGGAACTCGGTTTTGGAGAGTTGGCAGCTGTTCCCATCCTTCCCACTGTACTTTTGGAAAACGGCAATCAGGGACTCAATGCATCGCTCAGTCTCTGTGGGTTTGGACATTTTTGCCTTTGAAGAAAACAAAAACGCGGAGCTCAGCTTAAAACTATCTTGAGGATTATGAAGGCTAGAGATTGAGAGTGCCGGCGCTTCACGGTACCTCATTTTGGGCTGAAGCAGTTTCTTAAAGTCTGGCTCGTTTATTGAGGGCCAGAGAAGTGAAGATACCACAGAAAGTGACGTTCTGTGACCTCTTTCTTGGAGTTCTACTGCATGCATTCCCACTGCAGTTAGACATTCCACGTGAACCTCAGAGTGTTTGAAAACACTGGACAGTTCATAGGAGGGAAAAACCTTTCTGATATTCTTAGACAGTGTGAGTCAATACATGCATAGCCTGTACCCCACACACACACTTAGTGTGAGTCAATACATGCATAGCCTGTACCACACACACACACACACACACACTCAGACAGTGTGAGTAGATACATGAATAGCCTGTACACACACACACAAACACACACACACACTTAGACAGTGTGAATAGATACATACATAGCCTTCACATTCTTCACACACACACACACACACACACACACACACACACACTGAACCTTGGAGGGAGATTACGTTGACCTATTCCCCAAGTGCATGGAGAGGCTGCTTTGATGATTGAGATGCCACTAAAGTAACAGCAAACTCTCGAAACCCGTGCATTTCTTTGAAAAAAAAAAAAGAACAGCATTTCTGTAATTATGCACCAGGAGGGAGAGAGGGCATTGTAGATGTGCAGAGGTATATTCATCTCAGTGCAGGGATGCACTTGGAGGAAAACGGAGTTCGGGTTAACCTGGGCTACCTAGTGAAACCATTCGTGTTCTCTCTCTCTCCTCTCTCTTTCCATCCTCCCCCATCTCTGTGTGTGTGTGTGAAGCAGACAACTATATACCATTAACTTTACTTGTGCAGAACTGAGGCACGAGAGGGAAGCTATCATGGCAGATCACCCCTAGGCTCTCGGCTCCCAGGTTTCTTTCTGCTGACATCTGCCTTTGTTTCGTCCAAGTGCCACAGGAGTGGTTGCTGGAATTTCTTAATACAGAGTTGAGCCAGAGCTGTGGTTGCACCAGGAAGAGCATCAGTTCAAATCGTGTGCAGGACTCTGCTTTTCCCACCGCAGAACCCCTAAAGGAAATTCTACTGGGTTGAGTCATCCCAGCAGGACGCTGAAGGCAGAACCCAGAATTGAGCTGTTGTGCTCCCCCTGGTGGATAAGGGCACAACTGCAACATTTCTTGGAACCTGTGGAGCCACACCCTGAAGGTTTCTTCTTCAAGTTAATAATTATGATTTGGATGGATGTTAACAACTGCAACTTAGAATTTAGCCTTTGATTTCCTGGATACAAAAGTTGGAAGTTTCCAGGCGGGCAATAAACACACACACACACACACACACACTCACACCGTTTCCCCTCCTAGCACCTCCTGTCTTTAGGCACTTTACCATCAAAGTCGCACTGCTGTGGCCCCTGCACCTAGGAACGCTCAGAGCACCTGAACCTTCTGGAGATCAATTCTTTTACACAGTCACAATGGAGATTTAAGCTTCCCTATAGGGAACTTGAACTGAAGGAGGAGAGAAAAGTGTTGGTAGGTTCAGGTACTAGAGAAAAAAAAATCAAAACCCTGCAGCCTAGAAACAAGTGTTTGCACAACACGCTTCTCCTATCAGAACT
Source organism: Microtus oregoni (assembly GCF_018167655.1). NCBI lineage: Eukaryota > Metazoa > Chordata > Mammalia > Rodentia > Cricetidae > Microtus > Microtus oregoni. The sequence continues at coordinate 760,737 of NW_024543830.1, read as the reverse complement.
ACAATCTCCGTGCCATACTACTAGTGTGTCACGTGAGAGCAGAAATTTTGCTTGGAGGACACACTGAACTGGGAGAAGGTTCCAGGCCGATGGGTCCAGCTTTGCTTTCCATGCCTGCAGAGGCTTCCTTCCCCTTCCTTGCTTGCAGAACGGACTGGGAGTGTGGGGAGGTTCTGCCCATGTGGAGGGAGCAGTGGCTGAAGGAAAGGGGCACTGTCCACACCACCGCCCTTCTACAGGATGGGAACAGAAGCAGCAAAGAGAAAACACACGAGAAAAAAACACAGTGAAAGAATTTGTAAGACGCTCCCTAAACAGTCAACATTCCAGGAAAACCTCCCATTGACTGGAATATGAGAAAGAGGTAATCACACCAGTTCCTTTTTAACCAATGCCAACACTCTTCCTTGGAGCGTGCAGGGTCCCATCCATCACCCTCCACCTCGCAAGCTGTTTGCGCTCGGCCTAAGGCGCCCCCGTGTGACGAAAAGAGGAAGAAGGAAAAAATAAGTCGGAAGTGATAAGCGATTGACACATCGAAGCTGGGTCTGCAAGCTTTTTTCTTTTTAAATCAAGGAGCAGCTGCGTATATTTTTAGTTCTTTAGGCCCCATAGGGTCCTGCCACTCTTTCGCTGTAGCCCGGCAGCAAGGGCGGCAACACGTAAAGCGAAAGGATGTGGGAGTGCCTGTAAACTTTATACATTAGATTTTCATATGATTTTCATGTATCACAAAGGGATCATTTTCCTTTCAACTGTCTTCCAACCATTTAAAAACAAAATCTATGTTTAGTTTGGTGGTAGGGCAGAAACCCAATTAGATTCTCCAAAGTTTGCGGATCCTCTTCATTGGAGAGACAAAGAAAGGTAGACCTTCGGGGTGAATTAGTGGAAAAGTTAGAAAAGCTGAGAGGAGACAGGCAGGTGATGAGGGAGTGGCTAAAAAGATGGCAGAGAAGGAAGTAAAGGGGAGAGGAAGGAGCAGGCTGGGAGGGACTGGCCTCCTCCCACATTCTCACCGGCGGTTCCCGGGGCTGCAACAGGCGGTAGTTTCACGTCCCTGTGCCTTGGCCTTTTGCCCGCGGCTTGCCGCAGCTGATTCCCCAGAACTCGGGAAGGCTAAGTTCTGAAACGTTCATTTTCTGGTCTGCACGGACGCCTGTTGACGCCGCCCAGAACTCCCTCAGGGTCCCCAGCTCTCCAGCGGGGTTTCTGGCCTTCCCAGAATCGGTGACTTCGGCCGAGGTTTCGGCCGCCCGCTGGGTACAGGGGCGCTTGGCCCCGGGACTCCGGCGACTCCAGCGACCCCAGCGGCCACACCCAGCCCCGGCTCCGCGGCCAGTCGATCGGCCACGCCCAGCCCTAGCCCGTTTCTTGCCCCAGAGAACAAAAGTCCCCATTTCTTCCCCCAGGCTGTCATTAGGGTGTAATTTTGGGGCTTCATCTTGCCCTCCACTGTCTCTAATTGCCTCCCACACGGTTTCTTCTTCCTGATCTATTTTCTGCCAAGTCCACAAGTTAGTCCAAAGAACGTCCGACCTAGAGCACGGGTAACTTTGCCCTTTGTTCTTTTCATTGTAAAGGAAGGGAGAAAACATATAAAAATTTAAAAGTTAGGCTTACCAAGCTGGTGAGGAGCGGGGACCGACGGCGACTGCGGCTGACAGCGGCGGGTACGGGAGTGGCAGTGGCGACCGGGGTCCGGGTCCCTCCCCTCAGCCTGACTCAAGCCGGGACCGCCCCGCCCCCGCCCCTCCGCAGGCCTTGGCCTGTCCCCACTGCCTTCTGAACTCGCTTTGCTTGGACTGGGGCATACACACACCCATTGTCCTGTCTATTCTACTACACTGAAGATATTTCATAAACAGTGGCGATTTTAATTTTTTGTTTTTGAGACACGATCTTTCATGTCGAGGATTGTATGAAGCACTTCTGGCTTCTAACCCTAGGTCCTCAACATCACAACAAGTCACATTGCCCTGTCTGTTTGGTAGGACTTTAGGACTGTCGCATAGAGTGACGCCTCTGAGGGGACCCAGAAAACTGCAGAGATGTGAAAGGGGCCTTGTGTGAAGTTCTTCGTGTCTGCCGCCAGCTTCAGCTACTGACTCGAGGCTCCAGGAGGGCCGTCCTCCTCTGCAGTTTCCTCTTTCCTTCAGACTCACAGTTCCTGGCACTTGACAAGTCAGACATGGTGGCTCTGCCTGGGCCTTCAGCACTGGCAAGACTGAGGCAGAAGATTGCTGCAAGTTTGAGGCCAGCCTGTGGGCTACAGAGTGAGTCTAGACTAGCCTGGGTTACAGGGTAGGACCTTGTCTCAAAAGAAAACTAAAATCCAAACCAAAAGAAACACATGTGAAGGCCCTATCTGCGTTTCAAAATTCTCCATTTTTACCAACAATGTAGCCATTTTTCCATTTTCCTTACTTGAAAACATTGCTACCATGTTTTTTTTTAAGTGTTTCTTACGCATTTTTTATTACGGCCCTTGTAATGTCAGCTTTATTGTATTGGACCCACCCGACATTATCACACTCCCACTGATCTAGTTTACCCTCCCACTCCCTTTTTCCTTTGATTTCATAGCTAGGCCCTTGCCTTCCAATCAAAAGAAACATATTTAATCAATATAAAAACACAGTTTCTTGATATACAGTTCAGAGCAAAACATGATACAATAAAGGTAACAAAATAATTTACTAGGAGTTTTCTGCCAACCAAACTTCAGGGGTCAGCGTGATGGCTCAGAGGGTAGAGCTGCATCCTCCAAGCCCAATAACACGAGTCTGAGCATCAGAGCCCACGTGATGGGAAAAGAGAACCAACTCCTACATGTCGGCCTTTGACCTCCTCATGTATGCTATGGTGAGTGCCCCCCCACAGTAATTAATAGCAAGATAAATGAGTTTTAAAAATCCAAATTTCTTAGTCTCTTTGTGTCTCTGAATAACCTGGTCAACCTTTATATTTACTTTATAAATTAAAGTGCCAACTTCTTCTTTTGATTCCGCAGAGAACCTCCTATGGGCCAAGCATTGCTCTGGGGTCAGCAAATACAAACACAAGTGTGATACAGTGCCTGCCTTTGAGGTTCTCCAGAGATGGACGTCATACATACGGGGTGGGGATTGAAGGTGACTGCTAGGATTCTTTAAGATCCTAAAGTTATGTATGAAGTTTTCTAAATAAGAGATTTCTCCCCTAGAAGAAGATATATAGCTTTTATCAGGTTCAAAAGAAAAACTATAACAAAAGTTACTAGAGAGCCATTGTATATACCCCAATCATGGACTTGTCCACATCATAATAGATGGAGAATGCCTCACTTACAGCTACTGAGGAAGGGTCAGACTTGGTGACCAAGGTTTGCATGATTTGACTTTGTGTCCACTGTCACAAATGGTTGAAGTCAAGGCCTGCCAGGGCATGGGATGGCGGGTGACAAAGGCTTCATCCTAAGATGATCTCAGACAAATCAGTCCTTTATCCTTGCAAGCTGGAAAAAGAAACACTTGCAAAATTTGGCAGGTAGAAGAACTGAAACCTACAGAGAACTAGGAAGTCAGGACAAATCAGGACTAAGAACAAGACACTAAGAATAAGGGAAAGCAGTGAGATTTAGAAAAAGTGTGTGGTGGAGAGACGAACATGAGTCGGTTGGTAACTGACAACAAAGAAGGCTCCTGTGCAGAAGGAAGCTTTGGGGAAAAGGATGTTTGGCAAGGTTGGCAAACAATGAGTCAATCAAAAGGGCTAGGAAGGTGGGGGGCAGCATGAGAACTGGCAAATTGGTAGCGAGAAACAACATGAGGTAACACAGGAGAATGAAAGAGCCGATCAGGAAATAAATGTGGGAATTCCCACAGTCCGGAGTAATTCTCACAGGTAAGCTGATTTCTGTAAAGGGTAAAGTTCATCCCTAAATGGGCATACACGCGTGTGATAAATGTGACAGGATTGTGACCAGCTACCATGACACTGCTGGGAAGGGAGGGAGCGATCCACTCTGGGAGAGTAAGGGAAGGGTTATGGAAAAAGTGAATTTTGAGTTGGACATTCAAAATGGATTAGAAGTTACCAGTTGGTGGTTAGCACGGTGAAGCAAGGTGAGGTCAGGCCACATAGCAGCATTTTAGGGTTACAGACTGTGGCGCTTAGACTAGGGTTCTCTGTACTTGTGGGATATTGGCTACACTGGTTCACCTGCTGTCGTCTATAAAAGGAGAGTGTTAAATTGGGAGCATAGCCCCAGGCTCTGGCCTGGGAGTTGCTTTGCTCTGGACTCCAAATTACAGCAAGCCAGGTCCTGTCCCCTGGTGGGGGGGGGGGGTGGTCAGGACCACTCTCACAGGGTATTTAAGGGGCCTCCTAGAGGAGGAACATGTAGTTTTTTTTGGGTCTGCGTGGGCTCCCTACTGTCCTGTCTCTCTGCCATGCACTAGGTCATCCGAGAGCATCATTCTTAGTAAAATGATGGGCATTTTGATTTGGTTTGATTTGACATAATGGAATTTCTCGCGCTGGCCAAACTGCTCTTATTCTTTTTTTAAAAAAAAAAATATTTATTTACTTATTTATTTATTTATTGCTCTTATTCTTATCAGAGATAATAGGAATTATTCGTGTAGAATATTTAAGGATTTGATCAGTATCTCCGGAGGAAGTTTTAATCACTGGCGCAACTGTAAAGGGGAATGGGACACGGTGTGTGTTATCAGTAGGTGCCGATCACTTACGAGTGCTGGGATTCCAGAGATGAGATCGTGGTAAATGGGAGACAGAAGCAGGCCACTGATGCTGTGCCTGGGAATTTGGATTCTAAGCAGGAGAGTGAGATGATCTTTCTCACTCTTATAATGGTTAAAAGATACTGGAGAGGAGGGACCAGAGGCTAAAAACATAGTACGACATTGTAATAGCCACAGTGAGATGGCCATGGTGCTGGTGAACAGGGTACTGCCAAACTCTGAGAAGGCAAGTCCAGACTTGCATGGCATGCTGACTAGGTTCTGTTTGGTTTTCAACTTGACACAATATGAAGTCATATGAAGCTGAGAGAATGTCCCCATCAAATTATCCCATTGACAAGCCTGCAGGGCATTTTCTTGATGGATGATCGATGTAGAAGGGCCCAGTCTACCATGCCCAGTGCTGTCACTCTGGGGTGTGTAAGAAAGTAAACCGAGCAAGCCAGTAAGCAGAATTCCTCCACGGCCTCTGCCTCCCTTTCTGCCTCCGGTTCCTGCCCTGCCTTCCCTTCATAATGCTCTCCTCAAAGTTGCTGTTAGTCACGAAGCTTCTCACAGCGACAGAGGCCAAAGACGCTTGGCTGCTGTTTGGATGTAAGTTAGAGGGAAAGGAAATCAAGGATTTGGGTGGGGATTCAGCTGATAACTGGGCCTGGTGGCAGGACAGAATACAAAGCAAGTGACATTTGGGGATGGGTAGGACACTCAGCTTCCATCTGAAGATGGGCAAGCAGAACAATTCAGTGTTGCCAAGCTTAAGCATGTCCTATCTCCAGCCCGTTCTCCCACAGCTCCTGGTATCATCGTTATTACTGTACTTTGTTGACATCTTCTTTCCACTTTGTCTTCCTCCCTGAAGGAAGGATAGAGATGGTGCCCTGATTACTTCAGCATTTCCAACACACAGCAATTCTGACAGGAAGGTCTGTGTGTGGAGAGCTGGCTAGGCCCTGGGGTGACGGTGATCAGCAAGGCCAGGAAAGGATCTGTTCCTAAGGTGTACCACCCAGCTTAACACCAGCGAATAAACAGCAGCTGGAGAGTAGTGTTGTAAGATGTGCCGACATGGAAATAAGAGGAGAAATGATTGGGAATAGAAGGAGACCTTTTGGTGCCGTCAAAGGCACAGAGAGAGGTTCACGAGGTGAAAGGCTGCGCAGAGCCAGAGAGCACATGCACATCCACTGGATTTGGTGATTTTCTCCTTGCAGGCCTTTGATGGAGCAGATGTGGCATGTGATAAGGACAAAGGCAGATGGCAGTGGACTGAGGGACAACTGGTAAATGAAGAGCAGTGATGGAAAGTGTGGAGTGTTTTTTGAGATGAAAAGAGGAGGGGGGAGAAGCAGCCAGAGAAAACTGGGGACCCAAGGGGCAATCTAAAAACTTACAAAAAGAGCTAAAGAGAGTGCTCACTGCGCATTTATGAGGACCAGAGTCCAGATCCTGGCAACCATCTAACAAACCAGACATCTCACAAAACATACTCAAGAATAAGATTCCAAATGCACAGGAAAAAATGACGAAGTCCCAGGGGAGTTGGGGGTAGCTGGAATGACTCCACAGAGATGGAAAAGAAGAACTGGGATAAGCACGAAGGGGTCAGAAACTGGGTGGGCCGCCTGCACTGATGGATGTATTCTGGTTATGTAATAATAACATCTGATTAGTCCCCCAAATCCTCTATACATCTTTGGCCATACCTCGAGTTATCTCTCTTTTGGGAAAATATAGTTTTAGTTCCCTGAAGTGAAATTCAATGGCTCCTTCAGTCAATTTCTTCCGTCGTCATGTGAATTCCTTGAGATCACAGATCTGTTCTGCTCATCTTTAGTGTTATTCACAGCAACTTGCACATGGGAAGACACCACTGTTGTCCACGGGACTGAGTGGAATGTGAGCTTTCAGAGCAATGTTTGTCTGCTTTAACTCTGTACCATTCAAAATTCATGGCAATGTTAAATAATCCACTCCCATTAATTGTTTGGTTCTTCAATTTTTTTAAAAGACTCTCAAGGTATTTCAAAAGGTCTTAAATTTATGTTCATTTATTTATCAAATTATTTAACAAGTATTTATTGAGTGGGTAGGATTCAAAGTATACAAAGATTTTAAAAAGTCATCATTCCAGTCTTGGAGGATACTCTAGTGTAATTCAGTTAAGACAACAAGAATAGACCCTTTAAAACACTGGGCCACCTGAATCAGGAGTGTTGACCGGGTCTTCAGGGTGGCTCTCTCCTCCGCTAGAATTTACCTCCTAAAGGTGAGAGCTGTACAGGGAGAGCTGCTGGATTAATGTTGAGCTGCTCCCCAGTGTGCTGAGTTCACATCTGCAAAGCCAAGGAATGACCCCAGGATCTCTGATGTCACTGGGTTGGGGAAAGAAAAGATCTTAGAAAAGAAAAGGAAAGCAAAGGTCTTAGTGAGGGGTAGCTGTTCTCTAATTCTGAGCTTCAGGCTTTTCATGTTTTAAATGGGGCTAATAATTAGGAAGACAATAAATATAAAAAGGGCTCTTTCCATCGGGTAGTGTTATGCAAATGCTAATTGCTACTCATGCTATTGCTTTATGAATTAAATGAAGGTATCTTTTGCAGAGCACTTTGCAGACTTGGGGGACTGTTAGTGTTGTTCTTCCAGCCTCTTCCCTCCCTCACTTCCGTACTGCGGGCACTCAGAACTCCCAGTCACCTTGTTGCTGTGACCCCTATGGCAGTGTCAGCTTTCTGATCCGTGCTGGTGAGAGTGGGTGGGTGCTGTCCTCCACCGCCTCCACAGTTACACTCCTTCATATTCTTCCAGGCCTCTTTCCTGCTGATGGTCTCTGCCGTTAGATCTTCAACTGCTGTTGGCAAAATTGAGACATTTTCTCTTTCACAATGCTCCACGGAAAATTGTGACATCCCTGTACTCCAAAGATTTAAAAGACTCATGTCCAGTCAATTGTGACCTGAAAGTGCTAGTGAATTATTCTTGGAGGGTCTCTATATTGCTCAATTATTTTTAAAAATCCAGCTACTTCATCCTAAAATTCAAATTCCCTTGTGGCCCAATTCCAACTGTGTTGTTGTGGCTGTTGTTGGTTTTCTTTTCACTCACCATGAACTCTAGTCAAGTTGAACTTTTGCTGCCTGTAGTCAGGGTTGGTTTTTCAGCTAGTTTTCTCTGGTCAGAACCAGTTATGACTGGTTTTCAGAGACACTATTGTTAATGGACTTAGGGAGTCACAGCCTGTGCCCTCAGTTAGCCAGGTTAGGCCACCTGTTGGCAGGGATCCAAATTAGAGTGCAAAGCCCTGAAAGGAGAGTTATTCAGTGCGGAAGAGGGACAAGAGACCCCGTGACATCCTCCCCCCTCCCCACAAGCCCACTAACTTGAGGGTGTCTGAAGAGGTTATTCTTGGTGATGTACAAAGAAATACACCAAACTAAGCACAAGCAACCCAGCAAGGCACAACCTAAGGCAGGCTAGCAAGCACACCACGGCAGGAAGTTCATCTGGCTTTTCGTCTAACTTAAGCAGTAACTGTGCCTTACCCCACTGTCAACAGCTGGAACTCGGAATCTGATGCTGGTGACTAATTCATAATTGGTGCAAAGGGGAAGAAGGTGAGAGAGAGTTCAGTCTCAGGGCTGTGTAGGCAAACATGCACTAAAACCAAAATTTCACAGGTTGGGGGTGTTATTTTTATAATATCAACCCTTTGTGGGCTAGCCACCTTTAATAGAAAACAAAGCCATTTCTCACAAGGATGGAAAGAAGAGATATAAAACTAATGGGTGTCAAGGTGTGATTCCTTCCCCCAACTCCCCCTACCTCGTCTCAGTTCAGTCTCTCTTGCAAGGCCTTCTGACAGCTATAAATCTTTTCCCTGGAGACAAGTTTCCTCTCCAGCTACCCCCAGGGCTTCAGCCATTTCATTTGCTAGCAGAAGGCTCCTGGAGAAAAGCTCATTCTGGTGTGTATGTGTGTGAGAATGTGTCTATGTGTATGTCTGCGTTGTATGTGCTGTGTGTATGTGTATTTGTGTGCGTCTGCTGTATGTTATGTGTATGTGTATACGTGTGTGAGTGGGGGAGTTGTGCATGTATGTTGCATGTATATATTTATGTGTGTGCATATTTGTATGTGTTGTGTGAATATATTTGTATATGTTGTATGCATATGTGTGTATATTGCATGTATATATTTGTGTATTGTATGTGTTGTGTGTATAAATTTGTATGTGTGTTGTGTGTATATATTTACATGTGTGTTGTATGTATATATTTGTATGTGTGTTGTGGGTACATATTTGTATATGTGGTGTGTGTGTATGCTTGTGTATCTGGGCTATGAGCTGCAAGCAGCTTGCTTGCTCTCTGGCATGCTCTGCTACCCTACCATAGGCCCCAGGGAGCGAGGACTGAAACCCCCAAAACTGTCCTCCCAAAGTCCTCTTTCCTCTCTATTGATCCTGTGGAATATTTGTTACAGCATTAGAAAGCTAGCACATTAGTACATAACGATTTAACCAGAACACACCTCCTCAGACGGCTGAGATGGCTCAGCAGGTACAGCTTCTTGTTGCCAACGTGAGAACCTGAGTTCAATTCCCAGGATTCCCATGGTGGATGGAGAGAACAAACTCTCACAAGTTGTTCTCTGACCTCCATACCATGGCATAGTCAAGCATTTCCCTAAGCACACACACACACACATACATGTATGTAATTTAAAAATGAAAACACAACAACAAAACCTTCTCTATGAAGCTTCACTCATTTTTCTAGCTAAGGAACTGGTTTTTGTTTTGTTTTGTTTTACCATCCTGCCTTTTTTTTTTTGGGTTTTTTTTTTTTTTTTTTTCGAGACAGGGTTTCTCTGTGGTTTTGGAGCCTGTCCTGGAACTAGCTCTTGTAGACCAGGCTGGTCTCGAACTCACAGAGATCTGCCTGCCTCTGCCTCCTGAGTGCTGGGATTAAAGGTGTGAGAGCCCAGCTACCATCCTGCCTTTTATCTGTATTTTTCCTGTGCCTTGAGAAACAGTCAACCTTGACAGCCAATCACTTTCCTGATTAGGCTGTCAGTGCCTTCAGGGAGGACAAGGAAACCAGTTAGCTAACATTTGTCCTCTTGCCTCATTGTAGTGGCATTTCAATTGTATCTTAATAAGTAAAGACTGTCTGAAGATCAGAGAGTAAAACAGTCCCACTAATCAGCCCTACAGACCAGGTTATGGTAACATGACATGCACTTTTAATCCCAGTAGCCACACTAGTTGCCATAGAAACCGGACAGTGCATGCCTTTAATCACAGTGGTACACACTTTTTTAATCCCAGTCCTGGAGAGAATTATAAAACTGGAGGAAGTAGCTCTCAGCATACAGTCTCATTCTGAGATTCTGAGAGGCAGGATTGCCATTTCTGAACTGAGGTTGAGGTAAGAGATAGTGGCTGGCTATTTTGCTTTTCAGGTCTTCAGGTTGAACCCCAATTTCTGTCTCTGAATTTTTATTAATCATGCTTCACTTCATCTCATCTTCACTAACCCTTTCCTGCCAGGATTAGAGCCACATTATAAGTTTCAGGCCAGCCTGGGCTACTTGAGACTGTCTCAAACAAACAAATAACCAAAAGACCAACAACAAACAGAGATGGCCCCTCTGTTTCTTTTCCTTGAATTTGGGTGGGCTTGTGACCATTTTGTAAATGTGGCTACCTGATTTCCAAGGTTTCATATGAGAGTGTGATTTAGTCTCTCCAGGCTCACTCTCTTGGGCACTTGGGATACTCAACACCATGCTGTGGGTCTCTCAAGCAGTCTGATAGACAGACCCACAGGGAGAGGACTAATGGCAATTGGTTGCCACCTCATAAGAGAGCTGTCTCAGCCATGGCTCCTCCAACCAGGGTCCCACTGCCTCTGCTGATCCCATGCGAGGCTGAGAATAGCTGTTTCATGCCAAAGTTACAAGCCGGTTTGTTATGTAGCAGTAGACAGTGGGGATGGGGGTGCTGTGTAGAAATCCCTGTTTCTTCGGTGTCTCCTCTTGTTTCTCACTCAGTCCTTGGGTTAGATGTCAAGGACAAAACAGGAGGTGGGGAGCTGGAGGAGAGATTTGAAGTCTGAAATTGTATTGCTAAGCTTGTTTAGAAGTTAGGAGTGATGAGACCTGCACAGCTTTGGGGTTGACCTAACTGAGGTGACAGGAGATGAAGAAAGAGGCACACATACAGAAAAGGTGTGTGAAGAGTCCAAGAATAAGAATATAAAAATGTAGATTCCAGAAATAAGAATGTAGAAATGAAGATATATAAAGGAGAATGAGAGCAGGCTGTCAGCAACTTTCTCAGCAGCTTGAGGATTAACAATTAACAGTGGGTTGATTTTACAACCCATTGCTCTACTTGCAAGGCTGAAGCAGCCCTCTGCATACTCAGGGTGGCTCTGCAAACTGAGGATCAGGTTTTAGATACCCCAACCCCCTCCCCCGCCACTCATGACCAGAAATTGATGTGAGCTGAGTTAACTTTCAAATAATAGGATGTTTGCGACTTTTGACGTTTTGGTTTTATATTGTCCCATATCCTTTCCTGCTATGAGAAACTGGCAGTGTCAGGGGAGGTGTAGAGCCTTGGTAAACACTATCAAGGAATGCCAGGAAAGACAATGGACTAAACACAACACTAGATTAACTGAAAAACTCTGTTAATGGAAAGTGCAGAGAAGGGCAATTTGTATCCGAGTTTTGTCTTGAGATTGTAAAAATTCTTTTGTTATTGTCTAATGTTTGATATAAAATGAGGAGTTAAAAAGTTGGCCTTTGCCACAGCCTTACAAGTCCATTTCTGGCTGTGGTCTCAGCTAACTGATAAGCTTTTTGTGCCCCATGGACATTTATTTTGTAATTTTTTTTTATTTTTTTCTTGGAATAAAGTCTGCTTCTGGTTTATTAGACTTTGATGGTCTGTCCTTTATGTGACCCCCGTGGACCCAACAGTGGGCTGTGTGCTCTGATGGAGATGCACCACCAACAGCAACCTTGAAACACAACACTATACGTCTGAGTAAAGGAGGCAGGTGTTGTATAGACAACTAGGTTCATTCCTGTTTATAATTAGACCTCTGTTTCTCAAGGATTAGGCTATGCCACACCTGTAACCTTAACTGCAAATGCCTGTCCCAGAAATGGCAATCATGTCCTTTTTTTCCAAAAAAAATTAATAACCATCTTACAACCCTATCTTTGCTTCAAAAGGTTGTTATGACTACCTTGTTCCAACCACCTTATAGTCATGTCTTTGTTTCAGGAGGTTAATCTGACTTGTTATGTTTATGTTCTGCCCTGTAACCCTACCTATTTTGCTCACCAAATCCCCCATTTAGAAAACCCCTATACCTTAGCTATAAAAACCTTGTCTTCTTCACATCTCAAAGGCAGCCTGTGTACAATAAAAAATACTTTAATTAATTGCTTACTTTAATTAATTTAGCCATGATGATTTTGGTCAATGGTCTTTTTTTCTCCCAAGTTTGAGACTAACAGCTTCTATTACTTTTTGTTTCCATTTTCTTTTTTTTTTTTTTTTTTTTTTTTTTTTTTTGGTTTTTCGAGACAGGGTTTCTCTGTGGTTTTGGAGCCTGTCCTGGAACTAGCTCTTGTAGACCAGGCTGGTCTCGAACTCACAGAGATCTGCCTGCCTCTGCCTCCCAAGTGCTGGGATTAAAGGCGTGCGCCACCACCGCCTGGCTTGTTTCCATTTTTTATTGACTATTTTTAACTAGAGGTGTGTGTGTGTGTGTGTGTGTGTGTGTGTGTGTGTGTGCATGTACACGCGTGGGTATGTGAATGTGAGTCAAGCTGCCAGTGGAGGCCAGGGGCATCAGATCCCTGGAGTTGGATGGAGTTTCAGATGTTTATGAGCCAACCTGTTGTGGGTGCTGAACCAGGTCCTTTGGAAAAGCAGCAAACACTCTTAACCAGTGGGAAACCTCTCTAGTCCTTTGAGAATTCACTCAAAATGATCATTGAGACATAGAAGGAGTTACTAGGTGAATAGATGCTTTTACACTGGCCCCATTCCTGGAGCTGAGCCCATTAGAGAGTGAAGCCAGGTATGCCGCAGGACTTGGGGAGAAAGCAGCAGTTCAGAGTCAGGAGTCTTAGCTTTAAGTGGGTACTTGTTCATCCAGACTTGGCTGAGAGACCCTTCTTTCCTGTTGTTGACCACTGTCACCAGAGGGTTCCCCCAGTGCCCCTCCCCGGTCCCCGCCCTCCTCACCCCCAACACTGGATATCCAGACTATGCAAATCAGCTTATGCATTTCCTGGCAAGCTGGAACCCAAGCCCATGCCTTGAACATTGCCTTGCACTGATAGAAGTTTCTAGGTGGTTGCCCAAAACACCTCAAGAAACTGCCCTGGAGTTCAGAGCCTTTTTTTTTTTAAAGAAGGGTGATGGTGGTAGTCAAATAACTTTATTCAGAGGGTTGAGAAAAGGGAGGTAAGTGACATACCAGATCTGATGTCCTTGGCAAGGTAGATCTTCCTGGCCTCCTTATGACTAAAAGCCAAGTTCTCTAAACCTCAATCTGACACCCTCACTGCAGACATAGCAGTTAAGACATCTTTCTCTTGTCTGCCATGAGGATGTGCATGCTAAGTTCCTACAATAAATGTTTGGGATCTCGCTGATCGCTTTGACAGTTAATTTCATCTGTGTTGAAGATGCTGCTTTCAGATTCTTGGGTTCAAACCATCTCTTCTGCCTTAGTTGGGACTACAGACACAGCTGTCTATAGACACAGCTTTCTTACCTATCACAGGGTTTCTTTGGGATTTCAGCCAGCCCATCCTGGGAAGGTCTGGGACTAGCTGGCTGGATTTGGCCCAGATGAAACACCACAGTACCCTCTGAACATCTAACAGTTCCAGGGTCCATTTGGTTGCACACACATCCCTTTGGGAAGAAATAAGTTCTTTGAAAACAAAGATCATATCTTTGATATTTCCCTGATGCTTCAATTAGCAAAACATAACACGCTTCGAATATAAAGAAATGCCTAGATGGCCCGTGTATCCTAATTTTCCCTTACAATACTGATTCTCAGCCTTTCTGTTCCTTCTCTCCATAATCACACCTGTCAGATCAAGTGTTTTGATGGTTTATAAATTGGGTGTTTTCTTTAGACGTTGTGTATTGTATGTCATCAACTTTAATATTTTTCTCTTGGTTTTTGTTTTTTAAGTAAACTTACTAGAAACATGTCCATTTGCAGATGACCTAGAAAGAGGAGCAGATGCTTGCCATTTTTCCTAGCCTTACTGGTTGCAGTACTCATCTTTCTTGTGTTCCCTTGGAGGGTTAGAGTTTGTAGGAGGCCATGATTTGTGGGAGGTGTTTGCCTGAGCAAGAAGGGAATCTGGGAAACCAAGCTGTATGAGCGCAGGAGAATTTGTAACCAAACAGCTAATTGTGAAAAACTGTCTCTACCCAGAACCCCCAGTTCCTAGTGTTCCTAGTGTTGTTGGTTTGAGTCCTCTGAAGCTCTGGTTTGGGGGGTTCCCATAGTCTTGGATCTCTTGTTTTACTTTGTTCTGGTTTGTCTATAATCCTTAAATAAAACATAAGATCCATCACTAATTGAGGCTTGGGGAAACAAGAGAAGGCAATGGGACACACGTGTCACAAAAGAAGACAGGGATAGTAACTGGGGGAAAGGGCACAGGCCAGCCAAGTGGGAAGAGGAGGTGTGGAGGAAGGTGACTTGGGGAAGTGAAGAACAAAGTGCAAGGATAAAACTATGTGGAAATTAAGTGTGAAATGCCATGTATGTATTGTCTTTGAAATTCACTTTTCATTATGTTAACCAAAACCAATAAACACAGGATTGCTGTGTCTGTGGATACACAGCCACCCGTGCCCTACCAACTCATTGACTTTGGATATCTTTTCATATCTGTATAAATGTCCATCTTCCCCACCTCTTCTCGGTTGTGTTTCCTGAGACAGGATTTCTCAGACTTCCCAGGCAAACTTTGACCACTGTGTCCTCCTGCCTTTACTCCATGTGCTGAGGTTAGAGGTAAGCACTACCATGCCTGGCTCTTATTCTTCTTAACAGCTAAGTTGACTTTTACTATAGAGATACAACATTAAGTGTTGAACGGTGTGTTTGTATTGGAAGCAACTCTAGTTTATTTTTCTCCTAGGAAATGCTCCAGATCATTTGTATGCTTAGACGTCCTTGAGGAAAACGTACCGGACCCACTGAAATTTGAGATTCTAAAAGATTGCCCCTGAAGAGTTAGTGCGTTTCGGAAGGGAAAACGAGTCCCTTCTTAGGTTTGAAAGCCCGTGTGTCTGCTTGGAAAGCCAGGCATGGAACAATAGATGTCGGAGGTTTAGGCTTGGTTGGAGACACTTGCGGAGCAGTGGCCCCTGGACGCTGTTGGAGACAGCTTGCCTCCCTCCTGGATTCCCCGGCAAGCCTTGAGCTCTCAGTCCTTCACCTGGGTCTCAGCGCTCTGTGGGAATCCGGTTTCTTAGTCATCTCTTGATTCAAAGCCAAGGCAAAAAGTCAGCGAACAGGAAATACCTGTTCCTTAGCCCCGGGTTGCTGGAACGGTCTGCCATTTCCCAGTTACATTTCTTAAAGATGTATTTATTCTTGATTGCATAGTTATTAGTGCCTCTCCTTGTGGTCTGGTGGGTGTGGCCTACTGGAAGAGACACAATCAAATACTGGTCTAGAGCTAAACAGTTTGAATTTTCAGTGTAAACGTCGGGCAGGCTTGGTGGTACACGCCTTTATTCCAGATTTTTGAGTTCAATGCCAGCCCGGCTTACCGAATTCCAGCGTCTCCCCGACTCCATGCCACAAAAGGCAGTGTACATTTAGAAAAATGACTTAGTAAATTTTTTTTTGCACTGCCATTGGGTGCCAGTTTAGTGGATTATAAGAGTGTACGCCGGATGGGGTGCAGGTATCCTGAGACGGGGTATCCTGAGGATCCGACAGGGTGGACAGTGGACTTGACCCTAGTGGATGCTCTGCGCCACTGTGTGGAACGGTTAAAGAGAGCTGGCTGTCGGGCAGGAAACTGTATGGGTTTTGATGACAGAGTGGCGAGAAAAGAAAAAAATGCGCTTGCTTCCGCTGGCCGGTGACCTGCCTGGAGCAGAGTCGAGGTATCTTACCAAGGACCAGGAAATGACTCAGATTTGCTGAGTCAGCACCATGGGCCCCTTCCCACGCAAGGCGAATGGGTGGGTATCTGGGTAGTTGGGCTCTCCCAGATGTGCTGGGTGCGGGGATCTCTGGGGCCAGACGTCGGGAAGCAGCAATCCAGATTTCTGCACCCAGATTCAGATGTAGACCTAAGAGCCACACCTGCAGTCAACGGAAACTTCAGAACCCGCTCCCCACCTCGGTTCCCCGCCCTTCCGGAAGCCCAGCCGCACCGGCCCTCTTCTCCCTCCCCACTTCCCTACGCGCGCGCGCACACACACACGCACACGCGCGCGCGCACGTACACACACACACACCTCCACAGGGGAAGGAAAAGTACCCTTGGGCAGGGAGTCGTGTCTTACTCAGGTCACACTGCTTCCCACTTCTACTAAGGAGGAATTTGAGAGTTAAAGGAAGCTACTTACCCCAGCAAAATTACTCATCATTGCTGCTTGCCATCCGAGTCCGGCAGTGTCTCATCTCTCTCTCTCTTTCCCCCTCTGTCACGTCGTTTTTATAGGTAATTTATAGAAGGATCAGTGATAACTTTATTTGGTGGTGGAGCACGCCTGTAATCCGGGGGGGGGGGGGGTATTGAGATGGGAGGATCACTGCAAGTGACAGCAAATTCCAGGTGAGAAACCGGTTCAAAAACCAAACAAACCAACACCTCCCCAAACCACACATACATTTGCTTATATTATGCATATTTGAATTTGTGTGTCTAACTATGTGTAACAGATATAATGTATTTTAATTAACTGTTTAAAATTCTTAAGCATGAACCTGAAATATATTAACCTTTTAAGTATCAATTCCAAATTTAATCTGTAACAGGCTCTAATTTAGTTTTCTTTGTTAGTTTTTCTTCTGTTTGTTTTATCTTTTTGTCTTTTTCTTTCTTTCTTTCTTTTTTTGTTTTGTTTTGTTTTTTCGAGGCAGAGTTTTTTTAGTTTTTGGAGACAGGTTCCAAGTCCTGGCTGTCCTGGAACTCACTTTGTAGACCAGGCTGGCCTCGAACTCAGGGAGATCTGCCTACCTCTACCTCCCAAGTGCTGGGATTAAAGGCCTGCGCCACCACTGCTTAGCTTTCTTCTGTTTTGTTGTTGTTGTTGTTGTTGCACTTGCATTGATAAAAAGGCAATTCATTTAAAAAGCCTGTGATGACTCTGGATTTTTGTTGAAAAATGGTGGCTGTCCTCTTTGTTTCCTCAGTGCAAACCATTTATATATAATGATTCAAATGGCTTATCCAATTTCTTTCTTTACATCCATTTCTACTAGCTGCCTAGTTACAGTTATCCATCTGGTATCTGTCTGGTTAGACAGAAACTACCTTGGGTGCGTTCTAGTGTGCCAACGTGTGAGATCGAAGAATAACACCCTGTTCTTTCTGCAGAACAAGATGACTCAAGTTCTTGCACAACACTGTGCTTTGAACTAGCGGGAGAACACTGCATCCTCTGTCACTGATGGGTTCTTGAAAGCTCTTTATGGAGAGCACAGTGGCAACTGTTGTCTGACCCACCTGTTGGCTTCTCTCTAGCGCTGTCTTCTCCACTCAGCATTTGTCTTTGGGAGAGACACATAGGCCGATGTGGGATTCCCCTCTGTCTGCTGTGAATATATTACTACTGGCTAATGAAGAAGCTGCTTTGGCCTATGGCAGTGCAAAATATAGGTAGGTGGGAAAACTAAACAATGCAGAGAGAAAGAAGGCAGAGAGACAGATGCCACGTAGTTGCCAAAGGAGAAAGCTGTCAGAACCTTACCGGTAAGCCACAGCCTTGTGGCAACACACAGATTAATAGAAATGGGTTAATTTAAGATATGTGAGCTAGATAGGAATTAGGAATATGCCTAAGCCTTTGGCCAAGCAGTGTTGTAATTAATATATTTTTGTGTGATTATTTAGGTCTGGGTGGCTGAGAGAATATACAGCTGAGAGGAAGGAAGATGGGCATCCGCCCACCCAGACAGGGCTGCCACAAGCCCTGAGATGAAAATATCTCAGGAGGAAGACACTTCACTCTCCAGGGTACTGTCATGTGAAGATTCATAATACAAAATTTCACCATTATGTGGTCAGTTTCACCATCCCTGCCAGAGGATGCAATGGCTTGCCATAATTGTACTAATTTAGTAATTACACAATGTGTTCTTTGGCTGGTGTTCTTTTTGCCTTTATGTGAAGAAAAGAAAGTTCCAAATCCCTAAATGTGTCCGAACACTGAACTGGAAACTTAAGAAAAACAAAACAACAATGACAAAAATCTCACAAAACTTTTAGGAGTTGGCTTTGATGGTTTGACCATTGCCATGGCAACAGTGAAGGATATAGATAATGACAAGGTGATGTCTTATTTCTTCTCTACAAAATCTATGTAATACCATCATTGCTTTTTAAAATAAAAAAAAAACCTCTTTTTTAGTAAAATTGAGATAATGACATGGTAGTTCCTAGGTAAAGAAAATAAGGTGTTTTTAAGATGCAATTTAAACATTTGACGTTGTCTATACTGATCATATATAGCACTTGGCATCTTCATTATTAAAAAGTTCCTGAATAGCAAACCAAATCTACTTTATAAAATCTACACAATAATATTTATATTTGATGCAGAAATTGAAAGATCGAAGAAAAATACTAACATTTGACTTAAAACATCTGCCCTGGTGTATGGTGGGAAACACCTGCAATTGCTATACTAGGAGTGGGTGTGGAGGGGTGGAGAGGTGAGTGTGGAGGGGTGTAGGGTTGAGTGTGGAAGGGTGTGGAGTGGGTGTGGAGGGGTGTGGGTGGGTATGGTGGGGAATGGGGGTGAGTGTGGAGGGGTGTGCAGTGTTATATGTATAAAAAGAAGGATCAGTTTAAGATCATCAGTAATTACATTGAGGGTTCCAGGCCAGTTAGGGAAACAGAAAACCTCTTTTCAAAAAAGGGAAACCTTAAAGCAAAAGACAAAAACCAATCTCTTTTGTGTAATGTGACATCTGTTAAACAGAGCAGTGTTGTTTTAACTAGTGACTAATAAGTCATAGGAGCCTGGGGAAATATTCCTTTAACAAAATCACAGACAAATACTGCAGAATGTGTACGGTATGGTCAGTCCTAAGCATGGTGTTTAAACTGTTTGGCCTAAAAGCTTAAAATGTGAATGAGCATATAAGTAGTTAAGGAATAGGCATTCCTCACTGTTTGACCAACTTCTCTTAAGGTAAAGGTAGTGTTCTCAGAGTCCTGGAAGGAAATCTGGGTGCTGCAGTGTAGAAGAGCGGTCAGAGGTCTTACCTACATGTGAACCAGGGAACTAAGATGCCAACCTCCCAGGCCAGATGTGCCCAGCTGCAAACTGGTGGTGGGATTGTTCCAGAGATAACTAACTGCTCTGCGGATTTGCTGCCTGCTCCACAGGAGGGAATTCAGTCTTGGCTTTGTAAACCAAGTAGAAAACAGACTACTGGGCAGGTTATAGCCCTAGGGGGAACTTACTACCCAGTGCTTGGCTAAATTGACACATCATAAAAATTGCCCTCTTAATATCTGTGTTTATATTCAAAGACAGAGGCTGCCCTAAACAGCAATGAATAAGGACACAAGGCTGCCCAAGAAGCTAAGGTTAAGTCATGGTTCAGCATTCAGTCCTACATGAGACATTTTTATTACAGTCTCTAAGGCTCAAAGAAAACTGCTGAAGAGAGAGCTGAAAGAACTTAAGAGCCAGAAGACAGGAGAAGGGCTAACATCGTCTATGCATGACACCATAGCAAGCGGGAACTGTAAACAGCTGTAACTGTGTGTACTGGGCCTGCGCAAGACTGGCCTTGTCGACAGTTAGCTTGGGTGGGGCGGTGTTTATGAGCTGCTGTAGTCGTTCTTTCACTCAGGACCACTGGCCTGCAAATGATGACCTATTAATAATTATGAAAGTTTGGCCCTAGCTTAGGCTTGTTCCCAGTTTGCTCTTACAACTTAATTAACCCATATGTTTTTAAATTCTACATTCTGCCACATGGCTCAGTTACCTCTTCTTAGCATGGCATATCCGACTGGTTCTGAGTCTGATGATGAAATTGCCTTTCTTCTTCCCAGAGTCCTCTCCCACTCCCACCTCCAAAGTCCCACCTATTCTCTCCTGCCTACCTATTGGTCATTCAGCTCTTTCTTAAACCAATCAGAAAGCACCTTAGGCAGAGACATAACTTTATAGCGTGTACAAATACAGGCGGGGTTTGTGGGGCAAGAGAGAGGAAGAGGAGGACGAAGCTAGCCTCTCGGTTTATGCCAGTGAGACACCAGGCAGCCTGAAGAGGTCGGACAAACAGTACAGATTAGAGGCAACTGAGCCATACTGCCAAACGTAGATTAATAAAAGCAGATTAAATTAATTATAAGAGCTAGTTGGCCTGAGCTAAGACCAAGATTTCATAATTAATAAGTCTC
This sequence comes from Microtus oregoni, assembly GCF_018167655.1. Lineage (NCBI taxonomy): Eukaryota > Metazoa > Chordata > Mammalia > Rodentia > Cricetidae > Microtus > Microtus oregoni. The sequence continues at coordinate 740,323 of NW_024543830.1, read as the reverse complement.
CATGTTGTTACTTGTGTGCTGACCGTCCTGTGGTAAGGATTCGGCTCACAGCTTTAGGGCACAGTCCATCATGGTGGGGACATCAAGATGACAGAAACCCAAAGCAACTGTTCACGCGGTATCCACAGCCAGGATGGGTGGATGTGCTCCTGCTCAGGTAGGTTTTAAACATTACTTTTCATTTATTTTTTTACTTTTAGTTACGTGCATGAGTGTGTTTGTATGTGAGCGTGCTCACATGACTACAGGTCTGGAGAAGGCCAGTGGATCCCCTGGAGAGAGTGAACAGACAGTTTTCAGCAAACCAGAGTCAGTTGTGAAAACCAAACTCGCTTCTTCCACAAGAGCAATTACGCTCCGTACTACCAAGTCAACTCTCCAGCCCCTCAGCTGGCATTCTGTTGGTTATCCAGTCCAGGACCCAAATCCAGCTTTAGGATTACTTAGCAGGGGCTTCACTCCAGTTTCCTGGCATAAATTCCCTCCCCTGGGAGTTGCCTCAGTCCAAACTCCACCCCCAAGAAAGCCCGCCAAATGGTGACCCTTCCCTAGAGAAGATCAAGACCACTCCCACAGGCTATTTAAACTGCCCCCCCCCATGGGCTGGAGAGATGGCTCATAGGTTAAGATCACTGGCTGCACTTCCAAAGGTCCTGAGTTCAATTCCCAGCAACCACATGGTGGCTCACAAACATCTGTAATGAGATCTGGTGCTCTCTTCTGGATAGCAGGGACATATGCAGGCAGACCACTGTATACTTAATAAATAAATCTTTAAAAAAAACCTGCCCTCCCCCCAGAGAATGAACACGTGGTCTCCCAGTTCCCTGTGATCTCCCCTTTTCCCTCTTTCCCTCTCCATGTTTTCCCTGGGGCCACTGGGAAAATTGCCATCCATTAAACATGGGCATCTTTCAGTTCGATCTGATTTGGTCTGATTGGGATTACTGCATCGGTGGAGAAGTTGATCATCTAAAGAAAGATACTTAACATGGATGGGTCTTCCCACCTCCATGAAAGTAATCAAAACAATCTTCATAGATGTGGGTAGGACTACCCTTCATAGATGTGGGGGAGGACTAAACTGGTATAGATTACCCCTCGCAGGTGCACCAGAGGCCTTCCGCTAGATGATTTCGTTCGTCAAGTTGACAATATCAGCAATGGGGCTAAGACCTCTCTAGTCGTGGGCTTTTTCACCAAGTTGATAGTGTCCGGCATCTATGGCCTCCTTTGGTGTGTGCCTCAGATTAAGTCAGAAGGTGGTATTGCATATGGATGCATATTACATGGTAGACGGTATTACAACTCACAGGGTTCACAGCTGGTTCTTCTCTCCCGACATCCTGCACAGTACACTCCAGCACTGAAAGCTACCCAGCAGGAAGGGCGTTTCCGTCTCAGTTCTGGCTTGACCTTTCTACTGCTTGCAATCAAGGTGTGTGGGGTCTTTAGTGGCAGGCCTTACCATCTGGTTCTGATGGGCAACCAAAACCAGTGGCAATGACCCCATTGACGTTTCCCTGACCAATAATTCTTGGGGAGGTATCTCGTGCCTGGTATTGGGGTTTTTCATTTACGAACCTATGGCTTCTGGAAGCAACACTATCCACTCATGTAGGGTATCTCTGTTCAAACAGGTTTTTAAAATTATATATTTAAACAAGTTTGCAAAATAGTGGGTTTCTCTATGACCTTTCATGCATCCTTAGTTTTGGTTATCTTTCCTCACTCTTTGTACCTCCCCAATGTCTATCCCTGTTTGAACATTTCTGTCCCCAGAACCCCCAGCCTCTACTGTCATATCACATGTGTTCTGTCTTTGCTGTGGAGTATTAGCCAGAGAAGAATGCTCAGACATGGATGTAAGCCAATAGAAAACAATCTATCAGTTGGCCTGCAGCTACATTAAATGTTCAAGATCCCAGTGTAGCACTGAAGTGGGATTTTAATTTTATTCCATTTAACTCTCAGGGTGAGATTTTTTTTTTTTTTTTTTTTTTTTTTTTTTTGGTTTTTCATGACAGGGTTTCTCTGTAGCTTTGGTGCCTGTCCCAGAACTAGCTCTTGTAGACCAAACTGGCCTCGAACTCACAGAGATCCGCCTGCCTCTGCCTCCCGAGTGCTGGGATTAAAGGCGTGCGCCACCACCGCCCGGCCTCAGGGTGAGATTTTTAAGCACAGAAACTATATTCTGGGTTGACACACTTGAGTTAACAAGAGCAGTTATCCAGCAGCGGAACTAAAAGCCGAAAAGCAAGGTTAGTATATTTATAGACTCTGTCAGGACAATAAACTTGGATGGATTAGGCCTTTGCTTTAGTAACAAGCGGTACTGTCTGTGTGCTGGGTCTCACAGCTGACCGATACTTTCATCATGGAGTCACTTGTACAAAGGTCTGGGGCCTGTTACATATTCTCCTCCCACCCCACTTTCCCTCCTAATGACTCTTTTCTAGTTTCCTGACCTTCTAGACATGCCAGGTTAGACGCACAAATCTGAAAATTGAGAGTCAGGATCCATATGTGAGAGAATAGGCAGCATTTGTCCTTCTAGGCTTGGTCACTTTACTCACTGTGGTATTTTCCAGTTCCAATCATTTTCTCCTACAAATTTCACCACTCCATTTTCTTTAGAGAATTCCATTGTGTAAACGTACCATATTTTCACTATGTGTTCGTCGGTTGATGAACACCGAGGTTTATCCCATCTCCTGGCTATGGGGAATAAAGCAGCAATGGATATTGATATGCAAATCAATCTATATGTACAGTGTGGGAATCATTAGGTATGTGTCCAGAAGTCTCAGTGGGTCATATGGCAGCTCTACTTTTAGCTTTTTAAGAAGCCTCTGCACTGGTGTATATAATAACTGTTTACAACCCACTGAGTGAATCAAGTTCCTCCTTCCCACATCCACATCAGTGCTCGTCATTTGTTTGCTTGGTAGCCAATCTGATTGAGGAGAGATGGAATTACAAGGTGGTTCTACTCATATTTCTCTAATGGCTAAGGCTGTTGAACACCATTGTTAGATATATTTGATTAGCCATTTTAACTTCTTCTTTTGAGTACTTTGTTCAGTTCCATACCCCACTTTTTGATTGCTTTCTTGATGTTTAGTTTTTGCACTATTTGTATTTTTTTCTGGATATTAATCTTCCATTATATGTATAGCTGGCAAAGACTTTTGTCCCATTTTTTTCGACTACTTCTTCACTTAATTGCTGTGGAATATTACTACAACTATATAAAGTTGTTACGTTTGTTTATGTCGAGGAATATTAACTATGTAAAGATGTGTTGCATTTGTTTAACTATGTAAGGGTGTGTTACTGTTTCACCTTGCTTCCCTAAAGCACCTGATTGGTCTAATAAAAACCTGACTAGCCAACAGCTAGACAGTAGAGGCATAGGTGGGGCTGTCAGGCAGAGAGAATAAGTAGGAGGAGAAATCTAGACTAAGGAGAGAGAAGAGAATTAGGAAGAGAGAGAGAGAGAGAGAGAGAGAGAGAGAGAGAGAGAGAGAGAAGGATGTCTGGGGTCAGTCAGCCAGACACAGCAGGAAAGGTAGGACATACAGAATGAAAGAAAGGTTAAAAAGCCCTGAAACAAAACATAGATGAAGAGAAACAGGTTAATATAAGTTATAAGAAGTAGAGGAACAAGCCTAAACTAAGGCCAAGCACTCATAATTAATAATATATCTCTGTATCATAATTTGGAAACTCATTGGTGGTCCAAGAGACACCTGCTACATTTGGAATTCGGGGCCCAAATTTCCACATAGGGACTGGGGGAAAAAACAATATGGCTCCTTTAAGAGACTCTGCTGTACAGTTAGCATTTGAGTAGCTAGCATGTTAAGAAGAAACAAAAAGCTAAGTTAAAATGCCTGCCAGTGTGGGCATCTCCTTCCTAAAGCTGGGGCGGTTAAATGCAGCTCCCTGTTAAACACTTGAATGGGCTTAAGGCTCATCTCTCACCAACCCAAGGAGGAGAACTAACTGGGAATAACATAGCTCTTACAATCCCAGAGTCCACTCCCAGTGATACGCCTCTTCCTAATCCTTCCCAAACAGTTCAACCAACTGAGGACCAAGAATTCAAACATGTGAGCCTGTGGGAGCCATTCTCATCTGTACCACCATGTAGACTCAGTGGCACCTACTAGTTAATGTTGTTCCTTTTGCGAACTACAGCTCCCAGCATTCCCCTGGACCGGAAGCCACAAAGGCACAGGACACTTTTCCCAGACTCCCTTGTGTTCCCCGTTAAATGCGGGGGTCGCCACGAGCCCCCCCCTTCTTCCCCCCTTTCCTTTCGTCTGTGCACACCCGTACCTGACCTGTTGTTACCCCTCCCCCATTAAAGTGCACCCACGTGGGACCACCACGTGTTTGTGTCTCCTTTCCTCGCGTAATGTCTCCACTCTAACCCCGCAGACAAGAAAGGCAGAAATAAGAACAACAGTTAATGTCAGTAATGTCAGTGGTACCCTTTCTGCTGACTGGTGCTTCTGGTGGTTGGTGAGCAGGTCATCTTAGATTAAAGATGCAGAGTTAAACAGGGTGAGAATTTGTAAAAGCCGAAGACGTATGTATCATATTAGCCAGATATTCTCTGACTCTTTGGCCATCTCTTCACTCAGCCATGGGCAGTAGATCACTCTACCCTTCCAGGTGATCTCTGGAGGTCTCCAGGGCTCTCATTCTTCCATTCTATGGTAACCTTCCAACATGGAATTTCTGCTCCTCAACAGTGAAAAACTTTTCTGTCTCTAGACTATCAGCCCATCTCAGTATGCACGGTTTTTAGGTGTCCTGGACAGGGTCCAGTTATGCCTTGCACAGCCTTCTACAATCTCTGGGCTCCTCCTCATTCTTGAAGAAAAAACCCGGATTCCTTCTTGTGCATGGAACTTTGTCATTTACCTTTAAAAATAATTTTTTTACTTTTATTTTGTGTGTTTAAATATTTGCCTTCAGGTATGTCAGTGTACCACGTTCGGGAAGTACTCAAGGAGGCCAGAAGACAGCAGCAGATCCCCTGGAACCGAAGTTACAGACGGCTGAGAGCCACCATGTGGGTGCTGGGAACTGAACTAGGGTCCTCTACCAGAGCAGACCATGTTCTTAAGCACTAAGCTGCCTCTTCTAACCCTGGTACTTATGTCTCTTATAGCTGGAGCTCCTTCTGGTCTGGACCTTCATTCTAAATCCACGTCAAGACATTTTTCTTAGCAACTCCCCTCCCAAGAGCTATTTTATTGTCGGATTAGGATTCCCTCCTTTTGTACACACACTGCAGCACCTGGACTGGTGCTGGAGGAGGGGTGGGGAAGGGCGTCGCTTCTGGCTCTATGGTTGCCACTCGGCCAATTGTGTGTGGAGATGGAGTGGCACCCCTGTGGACTCATAGCAACCCCACTACAGAATTAGAGGTGCTGAAATAACACGCCCAAGACTGTGGGGAGCAATGGCTTCCTGCCCAGCAGATGCTAAAAATGAAAGCCACCTTGGGCTTCTCAATTACTCACATTTTAGTTTTTCTGAAATCCAGGTATATCTTTTATCTTTTATTTAAAACATGCATTTATGTTAGGTTCACTCTCTTATCCTAAACCTGCAACTTCAGGGCTGTCCTTTCCTTATGATTTAGGGAAAATTTGTTCTTAAGTGTGACCAGGGAGTCTCGTGAGTGGGATAATTCATCCACAGGCTCTGTAGAGACAGCGGTACATCAGAGAGCTTTGCTTATTTGAATCTGCCCAATGACTATATAATACATTTCAACCTTTACATTCAGGACTATGGTCTTCATTTAAAAGCATATGGGACAGGAACTCAGAACTCTTTTTGTACCCCTGGCCCCCTGTCCAGCCCCACTGTTTGGCCTGCTCACACTTACCACTTCTGCCTCTGTAGTACTGAAACAACAAACACAGGTTTCAGTTTTCAGGTTGGCAGCTTTTCAAATTATGCATGCTTTTGATGACCTGAGTTTGCTGGGTGTTCTTAAAGTGAACACAAAGATTCAAGCCTCTTTATTTTCAGCATTTTTATGGGTTTTCTGGCTCAGGAGAATAGAGGAAAATTTGTGCACAGCGCCACTGACCACTCACTTCGCAGCCTCACTATTAAACTGGAGGTTTAATATTTAATGGGATGCTCAATTCCTACTCCCAAATGCTCCTTTGGGTCTCACACAATTCAGTGTTTTAGAAGAAAGGTTCTGGATTTGGGGACAGTATAATCAAAGCTACAAGCGAGCGTGTGAAGGGAGTGTCCTGTCTCTTTGAAGTTCCAAGAATATAGAAACCATCTCTGGGTCCTTCCAAGTGTTAAGTACACATGGGACAATACACCACATCACCACAAGGGAGCGCACAACCCCCGACCTTAAGAACACTGCGCCTGAGATGCACACTTCCTGGGGTCAGGTCCTTTCTGTGTAATGGTTAGAGGAACAGCCCCGCACCTTGTGGGGGGCTGGCTGAGTCTGGTGAGGAGGGACTTTGTGAAACGGAGGATGTGTGGGTGTGGAGTTGTGGGGGCGGGGGGGTTGCAAAACATGAATGGAGAGAGAAGTCAGGGTTCATTCACAAAAGTAAAGACATCTATTGAATGAATGCCTACAGCCGACATAGACAATACAGATCAGAATACTGTGGCAATGGGAGGCTGTTTAAGAACCATATTCATTGAGTTGGGATTTAATGCCATTCTAGAAATTATTGCAGTGATGAGCACATAATAGATTTTTATTAATCTGTTTAGTTCAACATTTTGTCTCCTTGATGTCATAGTCACACATATAAGCATAAAGGCTTCCAATTCCAAAGACTGGGACTGGACCCCTCTTTAGAGGGTGGCATGTGAGGGCTGGGTGAGCATTCAGTGAGATTGTACCTGGTTAGTTTCTGTCTCGAGGTGACCTGACCCCTGACATCTGTTTCCCCTCGTGGTTTCAGTGTGTTAACTTGCTGCCCTGTCCCTCGGCAGACAGGCTTGTTGCCTGTAATGGAGAGTCCACAGGACTGCCAGGAACAAGCTCATTCATCCCAGATCTCCTCTCTCCGCTCCGCCCATGCTCCAATGCAGCCTCGCCAGCGCCTTCATTATGGGCATCCCATGCCCTGAACACACGCCACGCACCCATCCCTTCAGCTTTCATTTTCCCAGTTATCTCTGCCCTTGCCTTCACTTCTCTACCTTCTGTTCTCTATTACTTTCTTCTTATCAAATAAAATAAACCAGACGGGCTCTAGATTTCTACCCCTTTATCTGCATTGCATCTTCTCTTTCTTTCCCAGATAAACATCTCCTAAGTTTTGGCACTCAGATTTTAAACTATGTCTTCATGAGTTCCATGTTCTCAGTTAGGCTTGGGCGTAATCTGGATTTTTACTGCGCCACGCTGACCTTTCTCTGTCCCGTTGTCACCTACCACAGCATGCTGCTGCAGATTCTACGTTAATCTTCAAACAGGCAATTGAGCAAGCCTTTCTTAGCTATTTCTCCCAAAATGTGCCAGACTATTCTTACCTATATACTCTTTCCCCCAAAGATAAATTAGAATTATGTTATCTGGTTCCCAAAGCTGTGTGATTTCTATAATTCTCTTACCAAATAACACACAGCTTCATATGAGGAGCTTTTCTCTTCCTCCTCTTCTTCCTTCTACTCCTCCTGTTCCTCCCTTCGAGACAGGGTTTCACTCTGCAGCCCAGGCTACCCTGAAACTCATTATAAGCTCAGGCTGCCCTCATGATGATCCTCTTGCCCCAGTTTCCCAAGTGTTGGGATTACAGACAGGAGCCACCACAATAATCTCTGTAATGCTCTTTGGGCCGATTGTGTATTATAGGGAAATCTTGCCACCAGCTGGGTGGGTGTTTCTCTTGTTCAGGATAAAAACCAGTATTAAGTAGTTCTTAAGCTGAAGTGAAATTCTATTACAGAAAAGGAGGTCAACGGGCTATTCCCTAGGCAGAGCCTCTAGCAACAAGGACTCTTCATTTGATGGAGAAGGATCTGAATACTCATGCCCTTTCCAGGAAAAAGACTCAGTGCAAGCACATCACTCTGTGCATTGCTCAGGTGTGCTCCGCCTGAACCACAGATCCCCTGGAGTGAAGATCTTTGCTAATGTGCTACAGTGCAGATCTGAGGAGACTCACAGTCCTCCATTAAATCGGTTGCCACTAGGTGGTTGCTGGCCTTAACCTGGTTGTCTAAGGCTCCTTGTTTTTCTGTCCCCTTATCATCAGTAGTTTAACTGTCCACTTGTCATAGGACATCTGGCAGCCTGATGATGCACTGGTTCCCTAATCAGTTTCAAATCCATCACTCCTAAGCATGCTGCTGTGGTGTTATTGCTGTAAATGGGATCATTTCCCCTAATATACACATGCATTATATGTATGTATCAGGCTCTGTGGGTATGTAAGAAAGGTTACTGTTTTAGCTGTGGGGATATTTTTATTCAATAACTACCTGTTCTCATCACTTCTTAGACTTTGGCTTAAATCAAGTGTAATAACTACATATTTCTAATTTTTTAAAAAGATGTGTTTATTTTGCATACAGTTTTCTGCCTGCATGACTGTCTGCACGCCAGAAGAGGGCACCAGATCTCATTATAGATATTTGTGAGTCATCTTGTGATTGCTGGAACATGAACTCAGGAGTTCTGCAAGAGCCTTTTTTCCAGCCCATATTACTAAGCTTTTGATACCTTTTGAGACAGTTCTTCAGCTGTCCTAGGTAGCAATCTGTATCTTTTTGCCTCTCTTTCAAATTTGTGTATCTAATATGTTTGCTTTCCCATTCTTTCAGCCTTCCACAAAATCTCATGGCCTTGAGACCTTCCCGTGGACTTCCTGCAGCAGGCTTTTCCCTGGCCTACTTCTGATGGGTATTGCGTTCTTGTTTTTCTATTTTATAGTGTCCATTTTTCCAGCATAGATCTTTTTGTCTTTTGATTTCCACGGTAATTGTCAGCAGGCTCTAATCCACCCTGTTGTGGCTTGGGTGGTGCTGTGTAAACAGGAGTGTAATACTAGGCTCTGCACTGAGCCACGTCCCTGCCTGCTCCCCGGGAGGAGCTCTGTAAACATTGGTGGAATGCTGTTTTACTGCTAAACACGATGCTATTGATTTTAGACAAATTTGCCTTTTCAAAGTTTTGAATTAAAAAAAAATTGAAACATGCTTTTAAGAAATTCCACAACTCCACAGAGCTGGTCCCCCAGGCTTTCTCTTCTACAGAGTTCAGGATGAGCTGGGTAAAGGGTCTCCTTTACAAAATAGGGAACTTCCAGAAACTGTTTGAGTAGCAGCAAAGGCCCCTTCAGAGAACCCGTCCGGTCAACAATACGGAATCTCTGGCCTGGGCACAGACCTAATATTCCATCTGGACCAGACCAATCGCCTGTCCACGGTGTCACCCCTAGGAAGGCAGGCTGAGCTCACTCATAGTAAGTCACTCTAAAGAGACAGGCAAAATAATTTTTCCTTTCATGAGATTCGTACTTCTCCTTTCTAATTTCTGCTCCCCAGTGCTCTTCTCACAAGCTCCCATGAGGCTCAGCTGGGGGATCACCTCTCTCGGGCTTGAGTCAGAAAGGTTACTTTCTCATTCTTGTTTCTCTGTCTCTTTCTTTAGGATGCTGGTCAGAACCCAAGTATGCCTTCCCTGGTACTATGAATGTCTTTCCTCCTCTAAAGCGTCTGGCCACTATGCCAGCTTAAATGGCATGGCTGTCCCCTTGTCCCCTCCGCTCTCCTCCGCCGGGAACTGCTGATGGTTGTAGTTACCTGATCCATTTCCCTTTTAAAATCTAGTAAAACTACCCTTGAGATTCTGTTTGAGTTTAAACTTGCTTTGTTTTACAAATGAGACTAAGAACCTTGAGAGGGTACCCAAATCTCTCCTATATTATCTCTTGACCAAGATGGGAACCCCCAAATTACAGTAACTAAATGACCCATGTGCATTGCATTGGAACGGTTTTTCATAGCACCCCAGAAAAAAAGAGAAGAAATGTTTGTGGCTACTGTTTAGCTATCTGCTCAGCCTGTGGAACATTCTTCATTGTCTCTGGCTGGTTTAAATAGCAAGTTAGCGATTTGCCTTCTTTATGTTTGTGCATGCTCACCTATGAAACATCCTTATCTAAAGCTTTTCTTTATTGTTTTTTACTTGTTTGCTTACTTGCTTGGGGACAGCGTGTCACTATGTAGCCCAGGCTAGCCTGGAACTCGTGGTACCTGGTCCTGAGATGTTTGATATCATTTTCAGTTTTATCTATGGTTATGATTATGGCCAGTCATCCTTGGAATTAATTTTCTAGAAAAATCTTTTGTTTTTACCCTTTCTTTTCTTTAAAGGACAAAATTATTATAACCTGATTTTTCTGTAGCTAAATGTTTATGGTCTTTGATCCCTTTACCTGTTTTGTTGTCCTTATTTTAATTATCTATCAAATATCTTGATTATTTTTGTTTGTTAGTCTCATAATTATTTAGTTTGGCCAGCCTTGAACTTGTCATCTGTCTGAGAACAGCCTTGAACTTCTGATCTTCCAAATTCTACCTGAGATTACAAGTCTGCACCACCACTCCCTGTTTTCATGGTACTAGAGATGGAATCTAAGGCCTCATGTGTGCTCGACATTCCTCTACCAAGTGAACTGCATCTGTATCCCAGACTCTCTACTTATGAAACTGTGCACATTTAGTGTGCACACCCGGGTGAGTTTGGACACCCGTGCGGCCTATGACACATCACCACAAACAGGCGCTGAACAGATCCATCACCTCCAGATTTTCCTTCTGTTATTTTGTGATTTAGTTTTGGTGTGAACATGTCACATTCATGTTCAGTTGATCTTTTAGGGTGTTTTAAAGTGCACACCACCATATTGTTAGATATTGGTACTGTGCTGCCCTGGTGTCACTAGAATACATAACAATTCTGCATAACAGTAACTTCAGGGATATTTGAAAGCAATTCCCCGAGTTCTCTGCTCCTCAGAGTTTAATTATTTTCCTCATGGGCCTGGGGCTGTGCAGATGACCTCCTGTGAAGGGTTTTCTTGCTTTGTTCTCTGTCTTCCAGCCAGATTGTTTGGCTCAACTTGCCCTGGCAGGGTTGCTTTGTTTCAGAGTTGAGTAAATTTTCACCTTTCTGCTTCTTTTAGGTTTGTTACTTTTTTTTCCTTTTTGCATATTTAGTTTAGTTCATATTTATGCTTTCCTGTTTAGTTTAAAGCTGCCCCTAGAAATTTAATATTTTAGTTAATGTCAATGTTATTTAAAATGTTATCATAATTGCATTTTGTTTCTTTTTGGTATGTTTTTAAAAGATATCTTTTTGAGTTTTCAAGTGTCTTTATCTCTTATCTTTATCTCTTATTAACTGTTAGGTTGGAAGCATAGGCCCCAGCCCCTAGGCCTGGTCTGGACTTCAAATCCCAGCAGGCCAGGTCCTGAACCCTCCCTGGGGGTGGGGTCAAGACCCCTCCCCAGGGTACTTAAGTGATCTCCCCCCCCCCAAGAGAAACCCGTGGTTTCCCTTTCTCCTTCCCGAGGGTCCGTTCCTGTGGCTTCCCATTTCCCCCTTGGGGCCACCCGAGAGCGCAGATCTCCCATTAAACCTGGATATTTCTTAATTTGTCTTGTTTTGATTTGGCTTGATTGGGAATTTTTGCATCGTCAGAGAGCTCGCTTAGGAAATATTCCTAACATTTGGAGGTTCCCATCGAGCTAGGGCAGGTCCTTTCCTCGTGGTGAAAGGCCCCTAGTCTGCAATTTGAGCGCTCGATGCCACACTTAAAACCGGCTTTTGGGCTACAGCAGCTGCTTCTTGGTGAATCCATTTTCTAGTCTATGCTCTAGGGTTTCGGGGGACCCATTCATACTATTTTTGTTGTTTTCGGATTTCCATTGAAGTCGTGAGCTCACGCTGGGAATTCGAACCAGGTTGTGGTCAATCCTGCGGGATCGGGGTTGGCTGGGGTGGAGATCTGTTTGTATCGGGACGCCAGGCATTCAAATCTCCGTGACCCCTTTGGACCTAAGAGCCATCTTTGTGGACGCACTAAGGTGGACTTAGGTCATATAGGTGGGCATAGACTCTAAAATGGGCACTTACAGTTCAAAGCCAGGTCTGTTGTTGCCCCTATAAAAGCCTCTTACAAAAATCTTTTAAATTGAGCCTGCCTGATACAAATGAACAAAACTTAAATATATATATTTTTTTTTTTTTTTTGTCCATGGTTTTTTGGTCTCTGTGCTCTCGCCCCTTCCCGCTTAGCCAGTCTCTCTCACAGCACCAAGCTGCCAGAGGCACTGGCCCCTCCCCCACTCCCTCAAGCCCACACTCCCAACCCCTCCGGTGGAGCAACATTCTCCGCCCCCCCCTTCCCAATTCGGAGGTTCAAGGTCAACTTCCACCTTCCCCCCCCCCCCCCTCTCCAACCTCACCGCTCCACTCCTGGACCCCCTCTGCGCACTGGGCTAGTCCCTCCCCTGCTCCGTTTTCTCTTCCAAATCTCTCAGGTAAAAAGCAGCTAGCTACCCTTTCTACTAATCATTCTGCTTCCTCAGTCAGTACCGGATATTAGAAAAAGAAAAGTTGAGGATGGCCCCCAATCTCCTATACGGAAATTGGTGAAAATAGCCTTTAAATTTTTAATGCCCGAGAAAAATCAGCTGAGTCTTCCCGACAGACAAAGCTACAACAATCTACAGGCCCAGGCCTTACCAGCCGCCCTAAGGTCACAAGAAGGGGGACAAGGGAAATCAATCACAGGGCTCTATCAAGTGTGGCCTAAATGGTTACATGGCACGATATTGCACTACACCTGCTTCAAGGTTGTGCCCTATCTGCCAGCAACCTGGACACTGAAAATCACAATGCCCTCCTGCGGGCTTGTCCTCTATGCCAAGCCATGGAGGTCCGGCCTCATCACCATTGGCAAGTGAAACTGTGCCAGCCTTCTAACGTTTCATCCTTGCAGAAAATTGACTCTGCCCAAATGTGGTATATCCCGTAACCTTCTCCTAGCCTAGGGTCATGCTACAAGTGGCGGGTAACTCCATTACTTTTATTCTCACTCGGGCCTTAAGTTTCCCTCACCAATTTCAGCTCTGGGGGTAGACGGGACCTGTTCATCCCCACTTAAAAATTTGCCACTGCCCTATATTCTTGTCTGACAATTTTTTTCTCTCATTCTTTCTTAGCGATACCGGCTTGCCCTGCACGCTTACTGGGTGGAGATATCCTTAGCTGCTTCCCCAAAGCTTTGTTCCACTTCTTGGAGCCCCTTTTAACCCCGCCCATCTCCAAGATTCTATTTTACAGGTACACTCTTCCTGCCAGCCGTGTGCCCAGGCCAACCCACAAGGAGCTCTCCACATACACCACCTTTGTGTACACCAACCGGGCAAAGATTGACAGGTTAAATTCACCCATATGCCTACTCATAAAAAAACTTCGTTGTCTCTTAACACTTGTGGACTTTTACAGGATGGATGGAAGCGTTTCCAGTCTCCAGGGAAACAGCAGATGCGGTGGCTCAGGGTCATGGAGCTCGTGTCAGAAACTCTCAACATCTCCTGGACAATGGGACTCATCAAACAACAACCTACCAAGCTCTCCACTGAACTAAGGTTAGCTTGGCCCTCACCTCAGGGCCACCCCACGTTCCCCTAGCCCTTTTGAACTGCTTTATGGCAGACCCTTTCTCCTTAACCATCACCTCCCAGTTCAAACTCCTCCACTGGCGGGGTACCTTCCCTACCTCTCCCTCTTAAGGACAGGACCTCACATGGTAATCCTCACCACACCCTCGGCTGCCAAGCTCTTGGGACACACATGCTGGTTCCATCTCTCCAGGCTTAAGCGGGCACCTACCTACTCAGGATACTTGGTCTGTCCAGCAGACAGGACCTTCCACCCTCCATTTTTCCAGGATGCTGCAATGAAGGGCCTACCTGCTCCTCATTCTGACACACTCATCTTTATCAATAACAACTTTTTTTCCTAGACACCTGCCTTCTCATCTCCCCCAAGGAACAGATGCCTACCTTCTCTGGGGATGACAGTTCATGGGATGCCTTTCTAGCCACACCTCGCTAAATGTGGACACCTGGCTCTCCCCTTCCCCATGTCGCCCCATGCCCGCAGGAAGTAGCCAGATGTGAGTCTATGCCCTTTGTTCCCAAAGAGAGCCTAAGTGTTTGTCATAATTACCATTCCAATTTTCTGTCACCCCTATAGCCAAAGAGTCTGGAATGTTAGGTTGGGAGCACAGGCCCCAGCCCCCAGGCCGGGTCTGGACTTCAAATCCCAGCAGGCCAGCTCCTGACCCCTCCCTGGGGGTGGGGTCAGGACCCCTCCACAGGGTACTTAAAGTGATCCCCCAAAAGAAGAATACGTGGTCTCCCTTTCTTCCTGGGGGGGCTCTCATTTCTGAGGCTTCCCATTCTCGGGGGCCACCTGAGAGCGCAGATCTCCCATAAAACCTTGATATTTCTTTATTTGGCTTGATTGGGAGTTTTTGTGTCATCAGAGAGCTCGCTTAGGAAATATTCCTAACATTAATATTACTTTGGTTCCATTATCCCTGAAAATATGGCCTGTATTATTCATGTTTTTTGTTATTTACTGAAGTTTTCATTATATTCTGATTAGTTTTCTTCTGTAACTCATTCATATTGCTTAAAGATAGGTATCTTCTAAAGCATAGAGAGAGCTCATGTGTATATTTATATCAAAAATACTAGAAAAAATATATATGTATTTGTTATATTTTTACATACCTACTACTGTATGAAGCTTCTTTTTTTTTTTTTTTTTTTTATTTTTCAAGACAGGGTTTCTCTGTGGCTTTGGAGCCTGTCCTGGAACTAGCTCTTGTAGACCAGGCTGGTCTCGAACTCACAGAGATCCGCCTGCCTCTGCCTCCCGAGTGCTGGGATTAAAGGCATGTGCCACCACTGCCAGGCATGAAGCTTCTTTATAGAATTAATTAATCCATTTTTATGTATGTGTTTGATGTATGTATGTGGTCAGTTGTGTCCCGTGTATGTGGAGGTCAGAGGACAACTTGTGGGAGCTGGTTGTCTCCTTCCCTCAGGTGCCATCTGGGAGTGGGGATCAACCCTAACCTGCCGAGCTATCTCTCTGACCTTGTGTGATCATACATAGTAATACATTTTATCGTTTTCATTTTACAGATGGATAAGTTAAGATCTGAAGAAATTTTTGTGCTAACATCACAATGACAAGTTATCATTTTTATTATTTCAGACATACTGTTCATGAACTTATGAACTTACTGGCATTCTATTTTTATGCTTGTACTTTGATGTCATATTGGGGTCATCTGATATTTGACTTTCTCCACTATCTGAACTGTCTCCATAGTTGGAGACTTTCTCCCCCTATCTTCAGCATCTAAGACATTACCAAGAACCTAGTGAGTATTCAATAAATATTCATGGAATTGTTAAATGGCAGTTGTGTCTTCATAGCATCTTACACCCTTCAGCTACCAAATGGACTTACTGTCTGTATATTGAGTTGTAGTGGCCAATCTCACCACTAAAACCTCTGTTAGTTTACACAGGCAGTATATTCCCCCTCCATTTTTATTTTTTAAAGAGATTGAACTTATTTTCTCTACTCATGTATATGTGTTTGTCTCTGTGTGTACATGCCTCATGTGTGCTGGTGTCCACAGAGAGCAGGGAACAGGACTCCCTAGGATGTATATACTGTATATTATGTATTATCATGTATATACGTGTTTGTCACAGAGAGCAGGGAACAGGACTCCCTAGGATGTATATAACGTATATTATGTATAATCATGTATATAAGTGTTTGTCACAGAGAGCAGGGAACAGGACTCCCTAGAATGGAGTGACGGGTGGTTGGGTGGTTGTGAGTTGGGTACCAGAACTAAACTGTTTTCTTCTGGGAGAGCAACATTGCATCTTATCACCTGAGCCCCTCCACTGCTCACTTTTAAATGGAAAGATTTTGTTTTAGAGTTATTTTTCACAGCGTCATACAGCATGACTTGTTTTTGCTTTTTAAGGGGATTCAGTGAGGAAGCAGAACTTCAACACAAGATTGTATGTGGATGCTGCTGATTCAGTGGGGAGAGGCATGTTAATTTTATTAGTAAAAGCAATCGTGCTTTAGAGGCTTGTGACCATGATGCTCCATCCCAGCTTTGAGTCTGAGTAGGGAGCACATTGCGAGACACAAGCACAGGCAAGGACTTTCTGAAAAAGAGTTCCAGTGATTTGGAAACAGACCAATAGCCAGCAAATGGGATCTCATGAAATTAAATGTTTCAGTACATCTAGGAATATCAACCAAGTGTTAAGGCAGCCCACAGAATGGAGAAAAGTAACCAGCTATACATCTAAGGGAAGGCTAGTAGATAGACTGAAGGAAACCCATTCCAAACACGGGTTATGGAACTAAACAGAGAGGTCTTAAAAGGAAGGCATTGGATTCCTTGTTACCTGAGTTACAGATGGTTGTGAGCCACACCTTGGGTTCCAGTAAACAAACCCAGGGCCTCTGCAGGAGCAACACATATTTTTAATAGTTGAGCCATCGTTCCTTTGAATCTCCAGAGCTGGAAGCTGACGGGTAGCTCCTTTTTAGCCACCAGTCCTTTATCAGAGGAATAGAAAAACAACAACAAAACAATACACTCAGAAAGGCTCCCAAGAGAGCAATGAAGTTTGACTGAGAGGAAATCCAGTTTGCTCCTCCAGTCAAAGTGAGCATCATCGCTACAGGCACTGAGGCAGGGGAAAACACAGTGAGCGAAATAAGACATGTCACCGCAGAACAGTAAAATAAAAGAGAAGTAGAGAAATGGGGGGTTAAATTTGCCAACCCTGAGGTTCAATACAATTGCTGCCTTTGCACCCCAGTCTTGGGTCAGAGTTTTCTGGCAGCAGTCCCCAGGAGAAGCACAATCAGCGATAAGTTGAGAGCATAACCCCAGCCCCAGGCATCCATCCCAGCCCCCTGGCCTGGGAGTTGCACTGGTCTGGACTCCAAATCCTTAGCATGCCAGGTCCTGACCCCTCCCCGGGGGAGAGTCAGGACCATTCCCACAGGGTAGTTAAGTGGGTTCCCAGAGGACGAACAGGTGGTTCCAGGTTTGCATGTGCTCCCTGCTTTCCTGTTTCCCTGCCATGCACTCGGCCACCCGAGAGTGCTGTACTTAATAAAACATGGGCATTCTATTTGGTTTAATCTGACCTAATTGGATTTCTTTGTGTCAGTGGAGCTGCCCATTTTAGGATTTTTTCTAACAATCAGTCCTCTGCTCACAGAATTGGAAAGTAATAGACCTTCCATGCTTTTTGCTGGGAAAAAGAGATTTTTTTTTTAATATTGAAGTCTGAAAAAGAATATCTTGTATGTAAGTGAGACTCTTATGCTAAAATAGATGGGCAAAGTTTTCTACAGTGTTTTGCCAGCCAAGGCAGTGACTATGTCATGTGTCCTGAATATTTATGGTGTGATTGAGTTTTATTCAATGAGCATAAAACCCGAAAATGCGACTTTAATATGTAGCGCAGAAGGGGGCTGGAGAGATGGCTCAGTGGTTAAGAGCAGTGTCTGCTCTTCCAGAGGTCCTGAGTTCAATTCCCGGCAACCACATGGTGGCTCACAACCATCTGTAATGAGGTCTGGTGCCCTCTTCTGGCCTGCAGACGTACACACAGACAGAATATTGTATGCATAATAAATAAATATTTTAAAAAAATATGTAGCGCAGGGAAGGCAGTTCTGAAACATGCAGATCAATACAATTCCTCTTCTAGCTGCATTAAGATTTAAAATGCCAAACCAGCTTGGTGGCATCCACACCTACCTTTAATCCCATCACTTGAGGAGATGGTAGGAGCCAGCCATGATAAGCTAAATATGAACAGATCACTCAAAGGAAGTTCTTTACTTCCAACCATTATCACCTGCCAGAGTAAGACTCAGCCAAGGATAAATTTAATAGAGGCCTGAGTCTCAGTAGTTTACCCTGAAGCAATACCTGGTTGCAGGAAAAACCACAAGCTGAGATTACCTGAACACCACCCAAAAACAGACCATCCAAAGGAAATGAAACCTTTGTAGATAGGACCACCTGCCAGCACACACCAGGACACCCCTAGAGAAATGTCAGCCAATCAGGGGTCCTGAACCTCAGAAACCCCTCACCCCCACCTTTACTACTATAAAACCCTATTCTAACTGAGCTCGGGGCTCTCCGTTTATTCCAATATGTTGGACGTATGGAGAGACCAAGTTTGCAAACTTGATTAAAATAAAAGCTCTTTGCTTTTATATATGGGACTCGATCTCCTTGTTGGCTTTGGGGGGACTTCACAGATTTGGGCATAACAAAGACAAGGAGGCAGGATTGCAAGTCTAGTCTACTCTGGGCTATACAGTGAGTTCAGAGCCAGCCTAGACTACATAACAAGTCCTTGTCTCACAAAATAAAACAGTTTCAACGCCTGATAAAGTTTAGGATATTTGAGGAATAATGGATTTATACTTCACATGTAGATGCTCTAAAGATGGTTCTCCCAGAAGAAGAGTCACGTTATGGTCTTTGATGGGAACACGGTGTGCTGTTTCTCTAGGTGTTGGGGGTGGGGTGATTTTTATTTTCCTCCATCCAGAAAATCAGGTAAAAGACAAGATGACCTGAAATGAAGATGCTAAAGCAGTCTTCTTTCCTGGACAGACGGCAGTCACATTTCTGCAGGGAAATGGGCAAGGTCAAAGTTCCGTCCACCAGAATCCCTGACTTCCTGCGCTCTGTGAGTAAGAGCATCAGGAATGATACAAGTGGCGTGACCTTTCCTGTGGATCAGCAGGCATGCAGAACGGGTCTTAGGTGTAATTATCAGGTGGTTCTGATTGGCTCTGGGAATCTGGCCTCCACATGCCCTCTTGGAAGCCTTTGATCAGGGGGTATTCAGGACATTGGCATCTTCAATGAGCTTGTCAAAATCCCAGGAGTCATCAGTGCTGTCTCTGACTCAGCAGGAAGTCTCCTGGGTGAAACTAGGCTGGAAGGAAAGGTAGATTTTAAGCATGTTTCCTTGAAGAACCCTTTGCTATTTGGGTTGTCTTCCATTAGGATGTATGGACCCCAAAACTGGATGTTCTGCAGCAATGGAGCAATGAAGAAATATGCCGGGGTATCCCCTGCCTAAGGATGCAAATCTAAGTAATAGAAAGAGATGGATTGGAGGTTAGGCAGCCTGTGGACAAGCCTTGGCCCTGCCTGCCAAGTCCTAAGTGACCATGAGAAGTTACCTAACTTCTCTAGAATTCATGTAGCTTTTCTGCAGTAAGTTCCTTCACCATCTAAGGTTTAGGGATTCCTACAAACAGTAACGTTTAGGGTTACTTGATGAACGTGAGCTTTTATGCACTTTTTTTTCATTTATTTGATTTTATACGTATGACTGCTTTGCCTGCAGGTATGCATGTGCACAGCGTGTGGGCCTGGCACCTGTGGAAATCAGAAGAGGGCTGCTTTGGAGCCCCTGGAATTGCAGTTACAGATTGTGTGAGTCACCACTTGGGTGCTGGGAATTGAACTCTGGTCCTCTGTAAGAATAAAAGCTCTTAACCATTGGGAAGCTCCCCCCAGCCCAGCTCCTCCAATCCCAGACCCCACCCCTGAGAAAGGCCACCAGCGGCTCCTCCCTTGGAACTGCTCAAGACGGCCCAGAGGTTATTTAAGACCAGGCCCATAGATCAGCCACATGTTCTCTCTCCTGCCTTCCTGAGAGTCACCCTGCTTTGCGTTGCTCTGTTTATTAAATCCAGATTTATTAATTTGGTTTGATTTGGCTTATTTCATCATCAGTGGAGGAACCCAATAACCAGAGGTCGGATACTTAGCATTAACCACTGTGCTATCTCTCCAGTCCCTTTATGCAACATATTTTTTAAAACAGATGCCCAAAATGAAGCACAGACAGGCTAAAGGAGTAGTCCAAAGACACACTGCTTCTGGCCAGACCTACAGCTTAGTCTACTCTGAGCACAGTCTGGAACCAGAGTTCATGTTCCTAATCACAACTGTTTTCCTCAGTTACTCTGTTCTTTTTATTTTTTAATTTTATTTTCTTTTAACAATCTTTTTTTGCTTTACATAATAATCCCACTTCCCCCTCCCTCCCATTCTCTCGGTCCCCTACCTCCTCCCTACCCCAGGCCTCATCCGCTCCTCAGAGTGTTACCCTTAGATCTCCCATAGGGAGTCAACAAAGTCTGTTACATCACATTGAGGCAGGACCAAGGTCTCCTGCCGCTGTATCTAGGCTGAGCAAGGCATCCCCTCACGGGGAATGGGCTCCAAAAAGCCAGTTCACGCCCTAGGAATAAGGCCTGATCCCACTGCCAGTGGCCCCATGAACTGCCCAACCCACACAACTGTCGCCCACATTCAGAGGGCCTAGTTCAGCCCTACGCAGGTTCCCAGCTTCATTTTCTCTGTTCTTAGACAGTTGCATCCTCACGTTTGGAGGAGCAGCTCTGAGTTTTCATTCAGCCTTTTTGATAGTCACTGGGAATCGTGTACTTTAAATGCCCTAGAAATGCCACGTGGTTTGCTGGGCAACCTCATATATATCATTTATTTAAGCAAATGTTCTTGTAATAAATTATCACGAGGTGGACAGCAATGAGATCAACATACAGAATGTCAGTTAATGCTGGTACTGCACACTCTCAACCTCCTCCCTCCTTCCTAGTGATGGCGCTCTCCTAATTTCTGATACTACAGCTTGGATTTTCCCTCACTGTAAACTTTGTGTAAATATAGTCATCCAGCATGACGTATTTAGCGTCTGGCTCTGTTTTGCTTAGCATTGCTCTTCCGGACGTTTGCTATGGTGCGTAGGTTGAATTCTTTTGGCTTCATATTTGAACAACCTTTCACTGTGTGTATACAGCATGATATATTGCTTTTTCTTTTCTCACTTGGTGAACCTTTGGATTGTTTTCTCTTTTGAGCTGTTGTGAACCATGCTGGATTTAGGTTTCAAACCCAGGATAAATGGCTGAGGCACCTATTTAACATATCAAAGCAGAGCTGGCCCCTACGTTCTCTGGCACTCTTCACCCCTACCTATTACAGAGCCTTCCACGCTAGCATACTTCAGCCCCTGCCCTAAACTTCTCCATTCCTGGGGCTGGGCTGCCTTTCCCTATACAATCTAACCATTTTGGTTACCTGGTCTTTTCATCTACTCCCGTTTGGGCTCCTGGTTACTGCATCTGGCTCCCCCCTCTCTCTCCTCTTCCTTTGCCTGCCACCTTCCCTCACATGGCTCAGGGCTATTTCCACTCTGGACTTTCCAAGATGTCCCATAACTAAATAAACTTTCTCTTTCACCATACGTAGGGGCAGTCATGTCCTTTCCTTTTATTTCTTCTTTTTTCTTTTTCTTTTCTTTCCCTTCCTTCCTTTCTTTTTCTTTTGAGATAGAGTCTTATTATGTAGCCAGGCTGACTTTGAACTCTTCCTGACCCCCTTTCCCAGTTTCCTGAATGCTCAGGTTAGTACCATTCTGGGATGAGTCCGTTTCTGCAGCAGAATCATGTAGGCTAAGATTTTCCCTACAATAGTCATGGCCATCCATGTCTTTAGAGGGCTTCTGTGCCTGCGCTCTTGTTTTCAAGATAAGAGTTCCAGTCACTTTCCAGCTCTGTTCACACTCCGTGTTACCACCTTCGATTTCAGACATGCGGTGGGTGTGATCTGCTTTCACCTGACCTCTATCTAATAGGACAATAAAATTTCACTGGTGGTTGGATGTTCTCTTTCATGTGTTTTAACTACCCCCTTTCCCATTTTCTGTTGTCTCTAATTCTGTTGCCTAATCTCCAGGCATTCTTTATCATTCTGGATACTGTCTCTGTTTCTTCCATTTCTCCCAGGATCACCATGTGGCTAGGATGACATTTGCACAGGTGATGCTATTATAAGAGAAGGTCAGGAAGCACCCGGGGACACTTGAGGTGCTCGAGTGATAGATACAGCATTTCCTTTTCTCCACTGCTTATAGACTGTGCAGTGGTGGGAGTAACATTTAGAGAACAGTTAGTAAAAACTGGTAGACAGTAAGTACTAATCGGAGAGGCACAGATGTGAGTGGGCACGTGCTTTACTATTACAGGTGGTATGACCATCTAGGGCTCTAAGGACAAGTAAAGTTGGAAGTAGAGAGGAAGAGCACTTCAGAGAGGTTGAGCCACATGACCAAGAAGCATAGAGGTGGGAGGAAGTAGCATTACTCCTAACTTCTGGTTAGCTCTCTACAGGACTTTCAACTTGCCTCATGCACACTGTATACTTTATGAGGGTGGGGACCATGACCTTCCCAATCACTTGAGCATGCCCATGTCTACCACAGTGGCTGACATATAGCCAGTTCTTGACAAATATGCTTAAATGCATTCAATCCCATTAATGTCTCTATAAACTTAGTAGGATATGATCAAAGTAGTGGTTAGAGACAATTAGATGAGCAAGCTGGTGTTCTCAGAAAGATTCCTGCAGGAAGTGGTGGTCAATTGTAATTAGAGGGATATAATAAAGAGAGTTTGGTCAGTTCAGGCTTGATGTGGTGTATGGGAAAGTAAGTATAAGGTGTCACTGAGAGTTCTTAAATAAAGGGATGTCAAGAGATCATCAAAACAGTGTCTTGCACAATTCAAGAGTCACTGAATGGGAAAGGACCATCAATAAGAACCACTGAAGAAGATGTTGAAATGATGCAGCCATTTATTTGCTTACTCAGCAACCATTTACTGAAATCCTAATAAATATCTGAGGTCAAACTTGAGGCTCAGGAAGAAAAGTAAGATGTTTACTTTGTAAATCTCTCCACCAAAGAGCCTATCCACAAAGAGGGATGGTACGTTTAGCACACACAGAGAGGGATGGTACGTCTAGCACACACACAGAGGGATGGTACATCTAGCACACACAGAGAGGGATGGTACGTCTAGCACACACACAGAGGGATGGTACGTCTAGCACACACACAGAGGGATGGTACGTCTAGCACACACACAGAGGGATGGTACGTCTAGCACACACACAGAGGGATGGTACATCTAGCACACAGAGAGGGATGGTACGTCAAGCACACACACAGAGGGATGGTACGTCTAGCACACACACAGAGGGATGGTACGTCTAGCACACACACAGAGGGATGGTGCGTCTAGCACACACACAGGGATGGTACGTCTAGCACACACACAGGGATGGTACGTCTAGCACACACAGAGAGGGATGGTACGTCTAGCACACACAGTGAGGGATGGTACGTCTAGCACACACACAGAGGGATGGTACGTCTAGCACACACACAGAGGGATGGTACGTCTAGCACACAGAGAGGGATGGTACGTCTAGCACACACACAGAGGGATGGTACGTCTAGCACACACACAGAGGGATGGTACGTCTAGCACACACACAGAGGGATGGTACGTCTAGCACACACACAGAGGGATGGTGCGTCTAGCACACACACAGGGATGGTACGTCTAGCACACACACAGGGATGGTACGTCTAGCACACACAGAGAGGGATGGTACGTCTAGCACACACAGTGAGGGATGGTACGTCTAGCACACACACAGAGGGATGGTACGTCTAGCACACACACAGAGGGATGGTACGTCTAGCACACACAGTGAGGGATGGTACGTCTAGCACACACACAGAGGGATGGTACGTCTAGCACACACAGTGAGGGATGGTACGTCTAGCACACACACAGAGGGATGGTACGTCTAGCACACACACAGAGGGATGGTGCGTCTAGCACACACACAGGGATGGTACGTCTAGCACACACACAAAGGAGAGGGATGGTACGTCTATCACACCCATAATTAGAACTCATGAGAACATTGAAAGCAGAGGCTCATGTGAGGACAATGAACTGCAGGGAGGTCAAATTTGATGGGCAGGAGGAACCTAGAAGGTCAAATGGTCAAAGCCATGCTTCTGACATCCACCTCCCATCACCACCCCCATGCTCTGGCCTCTTCATTACTGTACTGCCTGGAGCCTCCTTATTATTTCTTGTTCTATTGCTGTTAGACTCTCCATTCCCTTACTAGAATGTAAGCTCCAAGGTGAAGGGTTATTTGTCCTGGTTTCGGTTATGCCCTAACATCACATCTGGCACTGCCATAGGTTTTTTTTTTTTAATAGTTTTTTTCAGTCATGTGTAGGTGTGTTGTCTGAATGTAGATATGCATGTGAATGTCAGGTCTGAGGAGGCCAAAGGCATTGGATCTCCCAGAGCTGAAGTTACAGACAAGTCTGAGCTACCTGCTGTGGGTGATAGGAACTGGACTCAGGTCCTCTAGAAGAGAAACAAGTGCTCTTAACCACTGAGCCATCTCTCCAACCCTGCACCATGCATTTGTTAAAATAAATATTTTATAATAGATGTAGTATCCTTGGGGTTGGCTCCCATAGGAGAGGCGACATTTAGACATTTGGTGAAGTGGGAGAGACACTAGCTTAGATATGTGAAGTCTTACATGTAATGGGGAAGAAGATCTATCTGGAGGATGGTGTTATAAAGAGAGGAGATGAAAGACCTGTCTGAAAGATGTATTTACAAAAAGAAAACCTCATGAAAAGATATTATGGTGGATTAGATACAAAGAATAAAAAAGAAGGCAAATGCTGGTTTCAGTATTTCTGTCTTTGAACCCTGATGGAATGGGGATTGAAGGAACGGCAGCAGAAAGGAAGTGAAGAGGACAAGTCTGGTTTACGGGGCAAGGGCTGATAAATCTCAGACGGAGCAGCTTCCTTGTAGGGTGGGCTTAACATGTGAACAAGCAGACTGAGAGCATCAGTGCAGACAAGAAGCTAAAAAGATGCATGGGATGGAGGTCGAAGGAGAAAGAAAGCATTGAAAGAGAAGGGAAACTGGAGGTGATGGAGTCACAAGGGAGGTGGGGGCAGAACATGAACAGAGCATTTCTGGACAGGTGGTTGTCAGTGCATGGTGCTACGATATTCAAAGCCAACGAGGTTATAGGTCTTTAGGTGTGTCAAGTGGAGGGTACCTAGATAATCTACACATAATTACATATGTGATACACTCATATCATATACTTATGTGTATATTATATTTAAGAATGTGTATAATCCTTCCCTATTAGTTTCTGTCATTTTGCAGTACCTAGAAACCACAAGCTAGTTAGCCATTTCCACAATGACAGGCAGTTAGGTTATGCCTGCTCTTTGCTCTTTTTAATATGCTAGAGAATATTCTTTTACTCTATACTATTAAAATAGTACATTTTAATATGCTATAGAGTAAAAGAATCCCAATCTATATAACTCCCATTATTTCTTTGTGCTCTCTTCATGTCCTACCCCCACCCCACCTCCTATCGGCCTGTGCCTGGGAACACATCATGGCAGACCTTGAAAGGCAAAGAGGGGAGACCAGAGTCCCATAACCCCCTTGAAGAGCCCTCTTTCAGCCATGTAAAACCTCTCACCAGGTTCTATCTCTTGAAGCTTCCATTACTTCCCAATAATATCATAAGTCAGGCAATAAGCTGTTAACACATAGGTCTCGGAGGGACATTCCACATCCAAACTGTAGCAACATAGATAAATGGCCATCTGTATAGTCGCTCTCATGAATTTATTTTGATAAAGTTGCTGATAAGCTTATGCTTGTGAGTGTGTGTTTGTGTATGTGTGTGTTTGTGTATGTGTGCGTGTTTGTGAGACACACAGAGAGAGATCCTATCTTTTGGTTGTTCAAGATTATTTTTTATCAGATGGGGCTATTCACTTATATTTGAAGGTAGAATGAGGAGACCTGGGAGCCGGTTCAGCCATTACGTTGCCTGTCATACATACATGAGGACTGGAGTTTGGATTCCCAGTACTCATATGAACAACCAGAGCTGGTGGTGTCCCTGGAGTTCCAGCAACCGAGGAAGCAGATAGGAAGATCTTTGGAGCTTGCTGGCCAGAGAGTCTGACTGAATGCCAGGTTTGGTGAGAAACTCTGTCTCTCCAAGTAAGGAGGCGAGCACATTGAAGAAGACATCCAGTCTTGACTTCTGATCTCCACATACACATAGACCCACCTCATCCGCCATAAAAAAAGATCTGAAAGTGTTGACGAGCTGTGGAAAAGGTATATTTTTAAATTTTGTGTTTTCTAAAACATACCTTTTCTAAGAGGTATAAATTAAGTGGAAAAATATGAAACTGGAGCAGAATGCCAAGAGAAGGGCGCTCGCTGGTGCTTTGGCTTCCAGGAAACATGACCTAGGTCAATGGTAACCGTGAGAGCATCACACTCTACTTATGGTATTAGGAGAAAGAAAAAAGAAACCTACAAGTAACTGATTGTTTCTTTCAGTGTCGCCAAGGCAAGACGGAGATTGAAGCAAGAACTGAGCCAACAACAGAATCTGATCTTCAGGTTATTTAATTACCAGCATTAATTTAGAACTCCCATCAAGTCACATAGATAAACATTTCAGACTCACTGGGCCCCTGAACCCTCTGCCTCTGGAGATTTTCTGTTTTCACCTCCTGCTGTGGACTCCTGCACCTCCTGTCTTTCCCTGGGCTGCACAGCTGCCCCTAGAGTACCCTGCTTCTCTCTAGCGGGCTGTTCCTGTTCCTCCCGGAACTGTCTGTCTTCTTGGATTGACAACACTACTGCCTTCTTCACTCTGAGGCTCTTGCCTGGTGCTCCCTGTTTCTGGAGATCTGGCTTTTTATCGTCACTCCCTTGCTTAGAGTCTCCAGCGGTGTCTGCCTGACTCTGCACACCCCCTGGCACCTGTGGCTCACCTGAGTCTGAGCTGGTGCCGCCTACCTCTGGAGCCAGGTCACTCTGTGTAACTGATACCTCAGGATCATCCCCCTCACTGTGATCTTCCTTCCTGACTGGCTTGTCATGAATCCTGGTGGCCCTGTGATTTTTCCCTTGAGATCGGTTCTCAAGTCGGGCCAGCTCCTGGGACCTTCCTTTTGTTCCCAGTGTCTCTTCAGTTTTGGGGCTGCTTTTGTTGATCAAAAATGCCTCTGCTGCATCATCCTCACTGTGTCTTGCCTCTGTTCCTGAGATGGATTCTTCCTTAATTTCAGGGAAGTTCTGATTTCCTTCTTCTGAGTTTAGCCCTTGGGTACCAGGTTCCCTCCATGGTCCTGAAAACTCTTGAC
The DNA here is from genome assembly GCF_018167655.1 of Microtus oregoni. Classification (NCBI taxonomy): domain Eukaryota; kingdom Metazoa; phylum Chordata; class Mammalia; order Rodentia; family Cricetidae; genus Microtus; species Microtus oregoni. Next base: position 713,008 of record NW_024543830.1, on the reverse strand, counting down.
ACTTCTCATCCTGTGTTTGGGCTTCTGGTGTCGGAGGTCTGGTTTTTCTGTCACGTTCGTTTCTTTCTTCCTCCCGTTTGCCTTGAGTAGATGTTTCGCTCCCACGTTCGGCAGATTGGTTCTGTGTTTCATATTTTCCTTCTTGTGCGGGAAACCCGTGAGTCTCCGATGTTCTACCCTCACCCTTGAGGTTCTCTAAATTTGTGGTTCTGGGTGATGTTCTGCCAGCATCCTCTCCTGGTTCTTGAGTTTCAGATATTCTACTATCATCCGTAAGCTCGATGACTTTCTGTGTCTGAGGTGGTTTCCCAGCAGCAGCTTCCAGTGGCGAGTCAGTGTGCTGCGACATGACTCTGTCCTCTGTTTGTGGGAATGGATCTTGTGTTACGGGATGCTTACTCTTTTCTGTAGCCTGTTCCTCACCTTCAGATGGCCTCTGTGCCATATGGTCCCTTACCTTGGTGTCACTTTGCTTCCTGACTGTCCTACCTCTTTCTTTGGGGATCACCTGTGTTGGACTGTGGCTCTGTTTGGACACCTCCCCTGGCATATTTCTCTGAAATTGGACTCCATCGTATTCTGTTGCTGGCATATCTTGTGCAACTTCCTCGCTATCTTGTGTCATTTCCTGACCATCCTCTTCTGGGTGTTGATTCTCAGGGTCATGAGGCTCAGACACCTCTTGTGGCAGGTTTTGGGTCTTAATGTCTTCCCATGGGCTCATCTTATTGTGCCTACCTGCCTCACCATCTTCATGGCTAGGCTGAGCTGATGATGCCATTTCTGGTGTAAACAGCAGCCTCTCTTGAGTTGGTCTCACCCCTAATACCTGCTGACTGCTTCTGGTGGCTGCCCGAAGGTCTGCACCATTCATCTTCTCTGACTTAGACACCAGTCTTGGTTCTGAATATAGTAATGATGTGTCAAGATAAAAGAGGTTCAATAGGCTGAAGATTGAGAGAAGAAATTCCTCAAAGCTGATGGTGCCATCTCTGTCAGTATCCAGCAGGTTCAGCTTTCTCTCCACAGCATGAAAGATATGAGGCTGTGTGTAAACACAAAGATCAAACTTGTGATCATGCGTTCTGAGTGTCTTCAGGTCTCCTGAGAACCTTTAATAAAATTTGTTTTAACCTTACTCCTCTTAATAGTGAAATTGCCTTAAACAGTGAGAACCCATCAATTCTGGATTTTTTTTTTTTTTGCCTTCTTAGCACAAAGGCCAGTACTAGCAATTGCATCACATGTGAGCTGAGTTAGAAGCATCATGGGGCAGTGACTGTGCAGCCAGGTCTACCGCGATGAAGCAACAGTTACGTAATGGAAACCGCCTTTTCTCTGCATGACTGACTAAGCAGTTGCACAGAAGAAGCAACTGAGACTGAGAAAATAATGTTCAAAGGCCAGTTCAAACAGAGTGCCTGCCAGCCAAGTCCAAGGCCAGTTCAAACAGAGAGCCTGCTAGCCATGTCCAAGGCCAGTTCAAACAGAGAGCCTGATAGCCAAATACAAGCGAGCACACCGATAGCACCACTTGCTTGGGTGACAAAGAGGCATTGAAGAAGAGAAAGCTCCTCACCTGAAGGAAGTCCCCAATCTCCCCCTCCAGGAGTTGTCTCAGCTCTCTGTGGGTCAGCCTTGCCTTGTTGTTGCCATCCTCACTGGTATACTTGTGGAATGTCTCAATGACGCAGAAGATACCTCTCAGGAGCCTCGACATCTTTACAAACTTGGAAGAGGCTGCAGGAAAGAAAAAGGTCGGGGCTGGAGAGATGCTCAGTGGTTAAGAATACTGGTTCTTGCAGAGGATGGAGGACATACGTGGATTCTGTTCCCAGCACCCACATGGCAGCTCACAGCTGTCTGTATCTCCAAGATCTGACACACACACATGCACACTTGCAGACAAAGCACCAATGCACATAAAGTAAGAATAAATAAATCTTTAAAATGAACAAGGCTCATCTTCCAGGATAGGCTCTTCAGGAAAAGCAAACCAAGGTCATCCTTCCTGCTCCTGTCAAACTCTGCCCACAACGCCTACTGTATTCTGTATTGTAAATATTGTGTTTGCATTCAAAGAGTGATTTAAGTTTTACAAGACATATTGTGATAAGATTAGACATAATATAGGTAGGTAATAGAAGAACAGACATTTACTTTATGCTGCAATAAACAACAGCACTCGTGTGTTTAAAGGACACTTTCAAGAACAGAGAAGAAAAGAAAGGAAAGGAGCTGAAACCAATATTAACCCCCACAAACAAAGTCAATGGAGGCAGAGCAAGGCTCCTAACCCAATTTGAGAGTGTCCGTCCGTTTTCCTCTCACCTTGACTCAGTCTAGCCTAGTCTGCTAGCAAAGAACATGTAGCTCTCAAGTTCATAGAGCTTTTAGAAGAAAGAAGGGTTGTGTTCTGAAAAATCAACCCTAGTGTAACACGTGTTTACCAAGGAACATTGTTCCGTAAGAACTAAGTGATAAGACCCAGTCCTCATTAGCTCTTATTTAATTTAATCTACCCTTCATTTTAATATAGATCTAGGTCCCATGTCTTATTCAATAGAACCTAAGGTATGGGCTTCGCAGACTGTGTCTGGGATGGCAGAATCCCAGTTTGACATCCTGAACAAGGCTGCCCTTCCTCTGAGCTACTGACACCGTCTCCATAGTCTCAACATACAAGCAAGAGGCAGCAGAGGTCCTGGGTACACTACGAGACTTACCTCGTTCGGGAGTGAGAGCAAGCGGAATGTGGGGCAGCGGGCTGTGTGCTGCAGCAGGCACGGGGACCTTTTTATTGAGTCTCTAATTGCTTAGTTAGAAGGAGACTCCCTCTGGGCCTAATGACCTGACTCATCATCACCAAAGTCAGTCTCTCCTCCTGGTTCTCTGCCTCAGCTCTCCCTGCTGTAATAACTCCAGTTAAGTCTTATCAGACTCATCAAAAAAGAAGTGGATAGATCTCTTTTCCATTTACTGATTTTTGTAGGATATAATTTTGAAGTGTTTTTTAGGGCTTCAGGGTTGTTGGATTTCTTGTTTTCTTTCTCTTTCTGTTCTTAACCTGAGGACATAATTATGTTTCTGGTTGACAAATCATAGGGCTGACAGGGACCTCTGAAGTCATCTGATTCTTCCCTCTGCCTGCAGTCTGGCCTCTGTCTGACCTAACCTTGAGAAAGGGGCATCAATCACTATTTAACATAAAGCCTGCTTAATCATGGGACAAGGCTGGAGATACTGGTTGATTCAGCTGTTTTCATGTTCTCCTCTCCATGCCCAAAGGCCAAGTTAGATTAAAAACAATCTCTTGCTAGATATGCAAAACCTTGCTTACATAAGAGGATGCTATTTTTAAAATATGATTGACAGCTACCTTTAGAGGGCATTTTTATAATTTATTAAGGTCAGACATGAACATCCAAATGACCATTTCTCTCTGTAATGGGGAGAGGGAGCTATGGAAGCTGAGGTAGGGTCAGAACTGAGTCTACCATCCTCTTTGAGAAGAATGTTTTTATTGCCATTCAGATTTGGGTCTCTTTTAGAAATCCTTGATTCAGAAGAAAATTATTGTTCTCTTCTTAGATGTTTTAAACAAGATAATGTGTTTTAAGACATCTTTTCCCCTTCCTTCAAAGGCCGTAAGAAGTGAATCTATCTATAGAGACAAGAATAAAAGATGGCCTGGCGGTGTTGGCACACACCTTTAATCCCAGCACTCGGGAGGCAGAGGCAGGCGGATCTCTGGGAGTTCGAGGCCAGCCTGGTCTACAAGAGCTAGTTTCAGGACAGGCACCAAAGCTACAGAGAAACCTTGTCTCAAAAAAACCAAAACAAACAAACAAACAAAAAATGTTCCAGGACAGGCACCAAAGCTACAGAGAAACCTTGTCTCAAAAAAACCAAAACAAACAAACAAACAAAAAATGATGAAGTCCTTGAAAAGATAACATTGGGAAAGTAAGTGAGAAAACAGGCTGTAGGAGGAGTTGTTACTCAGCAAAACCTTTGTTCTGAGTTTCCAAACGAGAGGACAAGATCTTACAAGTTAACTGAGGGCTGGGGAAACTCCACTCTGATAGCTTGTATCTTTAAACAGTTTCATCTGATAGCTTGCATCTTTAAATAGTTTCTTCTGATAGTTTGTATCTTTAAACAGTTTCTCAGCACACCCCTCCCCACAAAGAAGCCCTGCTGCAGAAAGGCAGGGACAGCGTGAGGTCAGTTTGGCTTTGATTAGCTAACATTCTGTCTGTACAAACTTTTTTTGAACACTGTGTCATGCACTGGTTTATTTAGTATTTATGTGAGTGTGTCCTTGTCTTAGAGTGCAATGGTCAGTCTCGTGAGAAGTTGCTGAAGGAAACTGTCTGTGGCTCAGTTGGAAGAAAAGACTCGGAAGGACATAAATAACTGTCTTTCAAATAGCAGCCATTTCCATGGGTGTGGAAGAGAAAGGAATGCTCATGACATATCAGGTGCTTTGCACGGGCTCTCTTAAGCCTCATAGTACTTGCACATAGCTATTATCCTTTTAATAAATGGAGAAGTTAAGGCTCTTTACTGTTGAGCAACTTGGGTGGAGACATGTATCTAGTGAATGGAAGTGTCCAGATTCAGAATCTAAATGTCTCCAGAACATGTGTTGTGTGATATTTTGATCAAATTCTGACAATAAAATTTCCTTTGGATCAGAGGGCAGAGCTGACTAAAATTAGCCTCGGAGGTTTCAGAGGACTGAGGACCAAAGAGAGACGGGCAGTAGTAAGGCAGGGCTTAGAGAGAGGATCTCAGCCCTTCTGGATGGAGGGAGGGAAGCCATAAGAGGTCACTGGTTTCTTCTCCACTGCTTCTCTGACCATTCAGGTTCTTACCCTAATATCTGACTCCTAATTTTTTTATTGATAAAGATAATTAGATAAATGCAACACGCATGACTCCATCTCCCTATGCTGTGTAATGCAAAGACTGACAGTGGCTGAAAGATTGCAGATTGCATGGTTGGAACTTTCTAGAAGCCAGACTCTAGTTCTTCTCAAGAATTTTCTAATGAGTAGAGTTTTCTACACTGAGAAGTACCTCTCCTAAAGCATGAGTTCTCTGTTTCTGGATCTGTTCACAGGGAGACTGCATCATTAGGTTATGGGGCACCCTGTCATGGGAAGAGTAAATAGTTCTTGATAAAACACATGACACCATGTTCAGCATTCAAGCAAGTTTAGTTAGCTTGGGGACAATACCAACAGCAGCCTCCTGCTGATGAGGCATCAGATTCCAAAGACCAAATTGTATCCACATTATTTACTATTACATGGCATTATACCCTGGCCAGATACCTTTTATTTTATTTATTTTAACACTTACATATGTTCATATGTGCTTGTATGCATAAATAAGCTTTTTGCATGCAGAAGTCAAAAAACGGCACTGGATTCCCTGAAGCTGCAGTTGTGAGCCGCCTAATGTGAGTGGTGGCTATAGGAACTGAGCTTTGTAAGGTCCTTCAGCCCCTGAACTAACTTTCCAGTCATTTCACCTTTAAGTTTCTATGACTTTAGATTCTCATTCCTATTTAGAAAGGCTAAGGCTGTCTTTTGCCTTCTCTCTGAACACCACGAGAGAAGGCTTATACTCCCTTATACAGGCACTCTTGTCCCAGTGCTTACTGAAAACGATGCTCTTTATTAATATTCACACTCTGAGAGGTGACTTAGAGTATGCTGGCAGAGCAGGAAGGAGGCTGCTTTGTATCTTCTGTTTATTTATTTATTTAGTTATTGTATCTTGTGTTTAAAAGTCTTTAGACTGTAGTACAGTAAGCCACAGATACCTCTACTATAACCGGGAAAAAAAAAAAAAGAACCTGGTGGCCCTGTCTCGTCTTAAACAGATCTCTGGAATCATCCCTAGGTAATGTTCTTACCCCTCTAATTTTAAGTATGACATAGAAATGAGAAGGGATGAGGGAAAGGAGAGGGAGGTCAAAGAGGGGAGGGCAGAGATAAGAAGGGGGAGGAAACCTGAGAACTATTTCTCCTGAAAGGTAACCACTGGAGTCTTGAGTAAAAACATCAAGTAAAACATATATGATAGCTACTTTGGAAAGAATGGCCAATAAAATAATTTATAATTTTTAATGATTATAATAATGGAAAGTTTGGCAATAAGTGAAGTTTCAGTTTATGTTTATATTTTCCCAATCTTATTTTACTTATTCTCAATGTAATGGAAGCTTATTTAAGATTGTGGTAGACTGAAGTAATATATGTTCTTAAAAATATTTTTACAATGATATTTATTTTCTCTGTTTCCTTCTTCCTGCCCTCATCTTATGTGTGTGTGGCCGGGTACAGCATACTTGTAACAGTCAGAGTTCTCTCCTTCCATCATACGAATTCTGGGGCCCAAACACAGGCCATCAGACTTGGCAGCAGGCACCTTCACTCACTGAACCACCTCACCCTCTCAACAATATATGTTTTTAATGTCCTGCCTAGGATTCTCTTAAATAAATGTCTTAACTTAAAAAATCCTTTTTTATTAAATAAAATTTCAAAAAATATATAAACATTTATAAAATAAAACATTAAACTAAATAAGCCAGAACTATGGCAAAATTAGGGGAATCCTGACTGAGTGAGACATTAGCACAGAGGTAGAGAATGGACAGGAGTGACCGCAGTGGGGAGAAGGCCCAGGAGGGAGGTGCAGCTAGAGGCTGCAGAAGTGAGGACAGATCATGCCAGTCGAATGCTGAACCCAGAGCTGGGAGACCAGGTGGATGTAAATGAGAATCATGGCTTGTGTAAGGGACATTTCTAAGGGGTTAGTCTCCATCTCCCTTCTCTAGTTTGTTTTATTGGGGAAGGGTATGGTATTTGTTGAATGCATATCTGTTAGCTTTACCAAGAAGTGATATCTCAGAATGTTTTACAATTTCTGATCTGAGTACTGTAGTAACTTTATTTCCCTCCTCCTCCATTGTCCAGCACACACCACAGACATGTGGGCACTTACTATCTAACCTTCCGGGTACGGTTTTTTTTCCCCTAGTAAATTAGTAACTCATTCTTCCCAGAAGGAATTAAACATCTTTGAGAAATGTTAAATGTGAGATTATTGGAGATGGGACTCTTCCCAGAGAAGAGAGAATTATAGTGCTCTATATTAGCGTTTGTTAACCAACCCTTAGACTGACTGAGAGCTAAAACACCTCATATGGAAAGACTTGAGCTCTCTAGGAATACATGCTCCATTGTGACATTTGGGACTCTGCAGTCAGCTAGCCACACTGTGGGGGAAGGGCTGAGAGATTGCCACAGCCACGGGGAAGATGGTGGACAATTCACTGCTGCCTTTCCAGAAAGAATGGTTTATGTCTTTGTTCTTTTCTTAAACTCCCAGTTGGCTTCACACTTTATCTTTCATGGGCTTTTATTCCTGAATCTTGGCAAAACTCCTTAGGCTTAACTTACTGGCCTCAAAAATACTGGGCTGTCGCATTGTCTGTCTGCCTCCTTACTGCTGCTGTGATTGGCTATGTCTTCTCATTTGGAATTAACATGGTGAGTACCTCTCCACTCAGCTCCATTCATACCATCACAGATAACTGTGCCAAAAACCAGCAGTGGAAGAAATACCAAGAAGATGCCATCCCAGTATTAACTGATGTTCCTATTCAAGAAGTGAACAAAATGTCCTTCCATGAAGCCAGAGAACTTAACACTCACAACTGAGCTGTGTGTAAACATCCTAACACCAAACATTTACAAGTTTGGGGGTGAATAGTTTTGAACATAATTATATCGACTGTCCTTTTAATACCTAATATTGACATGTAAAAACATGAAAGTTGATTTCTTAGATTGAATTTAATTAATATTGTAAATATTTTCAATTGCATGTTTGATTGACAGAATGAGTAAAATGCCACACTCTACTATAAAAAAGTACCTGGACATTGCAAACTTTATCCAACCCTGTCACAAATTTTGTGAAAAAAAAAAACCTATTAATGCATATTAGAAGAAACCTGTATCCTTTTATTGATATAAGTGGGCCAGTAGGAATATTTGAATGTATGAATGTCAGTAGTAAAGAACAGGATAGAAAAACTGAAAGATATAATTCAGAAAGCAGGACAGAAGTTTAAAAACTCTAGTTACGGATTGTCAAGATGGTGCAGTGGGTAAAGACACTTGCTACCATGCTTGATTCTCTTTCTGGACCCCACATGGTGGAGGAAAAGAACTGATAGCTATGAGTTGTCCTCTGACCTCCATGGATGCAACCAGGATGAGATTTCCCCTCCTTCAATAAACAAATAAGTGTAGGAAAATATCTTTTACTTAATATAGCAAACAATTTTTACAATTTTTATGCTTATGTGTATGTCACTCTCTGTGGTGATGAATAGATATGACACCCATAGACTCATGTGTTTAAGTCCCGGCTCAAAGGCAGTGGTGCTACTAGGAAGTATGACCTTGCTGGGGTAGGTGTGGCCTTGTTGGAGGAAGTGTGCCACTGTGGGGTGGACTTTGAGGTCTCATATATGCTCAAGCTACACCCAGAACACAATCTCTCCTTCTGCTGCCTGCGTTCAAGATGTAGAACTCTTAGCAGCTTCTCCAGCACTATGTCTACCTTCATACTGCTGTGTCCCACCATGATAATAATGGATGAAACCCCTGAAACTGTAAGCCATTCCAATTAAATGTTTCCTTTATAAGAGTTGCTGTGGTCTTAGTGTCTCTTGACAGCAACAGAAACCCAATGAATGTTATGTATGTGTACATGTGTTCAGGTGCCTGCAGAGGCCAGAAGAGACACGGAATCCTCCAGAACTGGAATTACAAGCAGTTGCAAGTTGTTCCATACAAGGGCTGGGAACCCAGCCCAGTCCTCTACGAGAACAGCCAGAGCTCTTAACTGCTGAGCCATCTCCCCAGACCCAATAGTTTTTATTTTTGAGGAACCCCCTTTATTGGCTCACCCTGACATTGTCTCAGAGCTCCCTTTCTTCACTTACTCCTTTACACCGGACATCCTTTTGCCTTTTATTTAATCCATGTAAAGAGCTAGGTGCAGCAGAGCACATCAGTACACTCAGAGCGGGGGTGAGGGTGGGGTATGTGAGCCATAGGTTCAGTGAAAGACAATTCTCAGTCAGTCAATAAAACAATACACATGTGAGGTGGAGACTGATTGATGAAGACATACTTATGTCTGCCTCTAGCTTCCACATACTTCCATAAAGGCAAGTGAGCACCCCCTGGGACATCTCTCTCTCTCTCTCTCTCTCTCTCTCTCTCTCTCTCTCTCTCTCTCACACACACACACACACACACACAACATTTCTCTGAAGAGTGGGCCTACAAGTGGGGAAGAACTCTCATTGGTTGCTTCACAAGATTTCCCCTACTAAGTAATACGCTGTCACTTACATTCTGAACTAACTTAAAGTGGCTTCTAACATGAATGTCAGATTACTGAGCACACAGGTAAATGCGCATTTGTCACCCATCCTTCTTAGCAAACGCTTTGTGTGCCTCAACTGCATCTTCCCAGTTGCATATGAATTGCCTGGGAGAAGAGCTTAGTTATAGACTCTTGGGGCGATTAGCTCTTCTAAAACACTGGGAAAGGAAAACCACTTCGGTTAGAACTAGACAGACTGGATTAAAATGCAGCCTCTACCACGAATGGTCCACGCATCACCAATCTTTACATTTTACTCTGCAGGTCTGCTTTTCATCTTGTTTTCTTTCTAAATTTTTTACTTTTAAAAATGCTTCAATGTGTATGCAATAGTCTGTCATATGAATAGATGTTTGATAGTGTACTTAATTACCTATTTGGGGATATTTTGATGGTTTCCAGGTTTTTATTATTATAAGCCACGACAAAATGCATATCTGGTGGGTAAATCTCTGTGAACATTATGTTCAGATTTACAAAGTCATCGACTCCTCCAAATTACCCCTTAACAAGTCATTCTTACCAAGAACAATATTGTTAATGAAATGGTTGATGTTTGTTATAGCTAACACATCATTTTATATTTGAATAGAAAACTGTGTACGTTGTGCAAGCACTTAATAGTGTGTATACTATTATATGTGTGTATATATGTATGTATGTATGTACGTATAATCAGTGTATACAGTTAGTTTATGCTCACACTCCATAATCAGGTGATTATGAAATAACTTTGAACAGACAAATGAGGGACTCTGTGGGGGTTCAGCTTGGCATTTAATTTATCATCTGGCCTTCACTAAATTTCAACAGTGTCTAAAATTTGATTACCGTACCCACAAATAAGAAAAGGAGGATAAATTATCTGGACTCCCAGGACTCTTGTGAGAAAGTAAGCATATCTCACAGTTGACCACTGTTGTGTGCCAGGCCGGCTCACTACCTGAAGTGTAGGAAGACAAAATCGAGGGAAGTCCCCTGAAATGAGGGCACCAGAATGAAAAGGACTGGGGCTTTCTTCCTGCAGATTTCACATTTTCATGACTATTTGGCTTTCTTCATGCAGATTTAATATTTTCAAGACCATTGAGCTAGACAATGGGCATCCCCCTTATTTATTGATTATCTACTTTATGCTTTGCACAGGTTATTTTTACTCTTCATAATCCCCCAAAGGCTAGGATTATCATAAGGATACTGAAATTGAAGAGATTATATAAACTTACATATTTTTAAAAATTACATATTTTTTTTATTCTCCCTCGTGTGTGTGTGTGCATGTGATCATGCCTGCATGCCTATGCCTCAGCATTTGTGTGGGGGTCAGAAAGTAACTTGTGGAGTTTATTCTTTCCTTTTACCATGTTAAGTTCCAAGGATCAAAGCAGGCCATCAGACTTGATGGGAGTATATTTAAGATTGTTTAATAAAATGTGATCATCTCCTCTCCTTTCTACTTCACCCTCCTTTTGTTAGTCCTCACATCAAAGCATTAAAACAAACTCGAGTCCCATCACATATCTCGACCACATCTAGCTTCCTTTCTCCCCTTCATAGTTCACGTCCTTGTGAGACTTGTCCTCCTGTTGTGGAATCTGTTCACTATGTGGAGATGTATTGCTGCAATTGGTGTCATAAACAGCTGAGTGCCCCATAACTAGGCAGGAAAGAATAGGCAGGATTTCTGGGGGGAGAGAGGAAGAGGAGAAGGAATCTAGGTGTTAACAAGCCAAGGCTCGTTAAATGTTGATTTAAAACTATGCATTAATTAAGTTACAAGAGCTAGTTGAAAACAAGACTAGCTAAAGGCCAAGCTTTCATAATTAATAATTAGTTTTCATTTTATTATTTGGAAGCTGGCTGGCCGTACAAAAACATCTTCCCATGTTTTTATTTACTGAAGCGTGATTCTAATTAGCCTTATCGATGAAAAACTCTGAGTCAGATATCAGGGTAAAAGTAGAAATAGCAAAGAAACAGCAGCAGCCATTAGAGACTTTTTACCTCTCTCTGTACAGATTTCCCGATCTCTACGGTTAACTAGCTAGCTCTGTCCTCTGATCTCCAGGCAAGCTTTATTTGTCAGAACACAAAGCAAATATCACATAACAGTTTATTTTCCTTGTATTCCCTGTCTTTCTTTCCTTTCCTTTCCTTTTCTTTTTCTTCTTTTTTTTTTCATTTTTGATAACAGTTCTCTGTGTAACAGTCCTAGTTATCCTGGAACTAGCTCTTGTAGATCAGGCTTCGCCTCAAACTCAGAGATCCGCCTGCCTCTGCCTCCCAAATGCTGGAATTAAAGGCACACACCACCAGCCCATGGCTTGATAACTCTCTTTTTGCAGTCTGTTCTTTTCTAGTGACACCGGGTGGCATGAAACTCACCTAGTTTCTAGTCTCCCACTTGTGCCAGGTGTGTAAAGTTAAGAAGGCTTATCGTAATTATAAACTTTTCAAATTCCAGTCGAAAGTGTTAAATATGATTTTTCTCTAGTGATCGGGTTCATATATTTCCTCAGAACTTCATAGAGCCATGCTGCTTATTGTTCATCATGGGAAAAACATACAAAATAAAAAATGTCCAAATATTGTCTTATAGCTTTCATATTAGGAAATGAAACAAGTGGAAACCCAACTGAAGAAGAATACTGTAATCAATTAGTGGATGGTAATGATAGCATACCTTTTTATGTGTTTGCTTTTCTTTTTTTATTTGTTGTTGGTTTTTTTGTTTTTCATATCAGGGTCTTAGTGTGTAACTCTGACTGTCCTGGAACTCCCTCCATAGAGCAGGCTGTCTTCAAACTCACAGAAATCCGTCTGCCTCTGTCTCCCAAGCCCTGGGATAAAAGGCATGCGCCACCACAGTCAGTTAAAGATAATGTATCTTAGAGTTTCAATGGAGAAAAACATTGTGTGTTAGGGTGGTTAGTTTAAGTCCAGAGTCTCTGGCCTCCATCATCTTTGGAGCCCTCCCTCCCCTGTCTCTGTGCCCGCCAAGCCTTGACCCCTCCCTGGAGGAGGGTCAAGACAGCGGGCCAAATCTTGACCAAGCCTCCAGTCTATTTAAACTGCTTCCCTGATAGTCTCTTTCTTCTCCCCCTGGTGGTCACATTCGTGGCTTCCCAATTCCCCCTTGGGGCCACCCGAGTGGGCAGGAATCCCATTAAACCTGAATTTTTTGTTTTTTTTTTTGGTTTTTCGAGACAGGGTTTCTCTGTGGTTTTGGAGCCTGTCCTGGAACTAGCTCTGTAGACCAGGCTGGTCTCGAACTCACAGAGATCCGCCTGCCTCTGCCTCCCGAGTTATTTTTTTTAGTTTGGCTTGTTGTGATTTGGCTTGATTGGGATTTTTTGCATTGGCAGAGAGCTTGCATTAAGAAAATTCCTAACAGTTAAATTTCAATTTAGATCATGAATTGACTAGAGATTTCCCTTGGATACAGGAGGAGAGGAGGCATACCTTGTAGGTACCATAATTCTACTATAAGTCTGTGAAGCAAGGACAATCTATGCTGTCCTAAGAATTAAGTTTGAGCATATAGTTGGCCCCAAAGATACTGTGAGATCCAAGGTTGAGAAGGTGATGGATACTGAATTGAAGCAGCCAGTCATTAAGTTAAAAACTCAAGACCTATATTTTATCTTGCTGAAAATGTGGCACATTTCTTAAAAAGAAATAATAAAAATTAAATTCTATAAGGTTTTGTAATTTGAGTGCTTGCCATCAACAGCCTCAGGGTTCCAAAAATGACAAATGCTTGGAATCTTTTGAACATGTTTTAGATTACTGCATGTGACTCTCAGGTCTTTACCAGCAAGGCAATGTGCTCATTATACATTACATAGATTATCATCTCCAGAAGATTATAGGTCCAGTACACTTGCTGAAAGAATATCTCACAATTATCATGACTGAATGCACATATTAGCCACGTGTAATTACTGTAGATGAAGCAAGACACGCCTGATGGTGAATGCTGATGGCTGTCGAAGTTTTGTTTGAATGGAATAAATTTGAGGACTAAGTTTTCTGCTTAGAAAAGAATGAGCATGATCAAATGCACATAGTGAGGCTGTAAAGCAGCAGGGTCATCATCTTTGACAGTAAGAGGATTAAAGGAAATGAAGTCAGTTTTAAATGTTCTCTTAATGAATAAACCTGGGTGATAAGAAGGAGCTCTGGGATGTTCTGGGGAGACAAACCGGGGAATTCAGGGATGTTCGGCTGAGGAAATAAAATCTTTGAAGCTGAAATAGATTCTCAGGACCACTACAGTCAATTACGTCTTTTTTTTGTTTTCTGTTAGGTAACCCTAGGAGCTGTGTGTGGGTCGCTTTGAGAGACCCAATGGAACATGTCCAGTGCTCCAGTTAAAAAGAATTCTTTTTGAGACTGTAGATTAAGTCAACCCGGATCTCATTATGTAGCTCAGCTGGCCTCAGGCTTCCGATTCTTCTGCCCCTGCCTCTCAATAGAATGTAATTTTTTCAATTCTGGGGATAATGTTGATGGAATATAAATCAATGGAAACCCAGAAAGCCCAATGTGCTTACACAAGACCTCAAGATAGTGAAGTGAAGGAAGAGCCCAGCGCTGTTACTTCATCCCTGCATGTATATCTCATGGAACAGTGTTTTGCACAGATTATGAGCTCAATAAATATTTACTGACTCAATGGTGAATGAATGAACCCTTGATTCTTATTTTTTTTTAATTTTTTTTTTGGTTTTTCGAGACAGGGTTTCTCTGTGGCTTTGGAGCCTGTCCTGGAACTAGCTCTGTAGACCAGGCTGGTCTCAAACTCACAGAGATCCGCCTGCCTCTGCCTCCCAAGTGCTGGGATTAAAGGCATGCGCCACCATCGCCCGGCTTTGATTCTTATTTTCTTACAGGATTATTCTCATAGTATCATAGAACCTCTGAGTTCTGAAGCTTGAGAAACACCTTTTTTTGCTTTGTGATATTTTAACTAGTGCTATGTATAAAAATATAATGCCAAAATCTAATTTTCCAGCTAAATCTCACTCTTTCTTTCAGTTCTGGACTTGCATCATAGGGATTTTTTTTTCTGCAGATGTTTCTCCCCTGCATTATTTGAACGTTGTAAGACTTTAGCCTGCTAGGTAGAATCTGATAATTATGCAACAAAAAATAAAGCAACCGCGCAAGACCTGTTTGCACAATTACTAAGAATAAAGATGATAATACAGGAGCTGTCCTAGCAATGGATCACAACTCTACCTTATATAATGTATTCATGTCCAGGACTGTCATAATGAAGTACCACAGAGACTTAAATAAATTTATTTTTTCTGAGTCCATAACGCTTGAAGACCAAGACCCAGATGTCAGCCCGATGACTACTGAGGGTTATAAGGAAGGAGTCTATTCATACCTTCACCCTTGATGACCTTTTTGTGTTTTAATATGTCTCTACTACTGTTTGTGCCTGTGTTCAAGTATTTGTACTGTGAGGATAGCAGTCCCATCAGATTAGAACCCAAACTAATATCCTCATTTTAATTACTTCTTTAAATATTGCATCTCCAAATAAGGGCATATCCCAAGTAACTGAATGTTTATGATTCAACATATAAACCCCTGTGTGTGTGTGAGAGAGAGAGAGAGACAGAGACAGAGAGAGACAGAGAGAGGAGAGAGACAGAGAGAGAGGAGAGAGAGACACAGAGAGAGACAGAGAGAGAGGAGAGAGAGAGAGAGAGAGAGAGAGAGAGAGAGAGAGACAGAGACAGACAGAGAGAGAGGTGAAGAACCACTTTTTATCACATTATATTAAACTCTTGTTTGGCATTTTCCTCTGAGTTGAAGCTTTTCCTCCAGGAAGGAACAAGAGGCTTATGAATCTCAGAAGGTTTAAAAGAAAAAAATGCTCTCCACTACTCTTGAAAAACAGAAACTTGGAAGACTCTTGAGGAGCAGTAGTATAAAAGGAACCATATTCTCCCCAGTACTATAAAAAGAAGTAAGCACTTGTTGGGAAAGAGACTGGCCAGCAGAACTGCAGAGAGAAGACATTGTTGGACTGCCCATGAGTCTGCCTGCTAGCTATGTTGAGAGCCCCAGAGTCGTGGCTTTGGTGAGTCTTTTCACATGTCAGGGAAAGGATTCTTAGTGGTGTAGCTGCTTTTGGGTCACCTCTTCTTCTACTAAGCTACTTCTCACCCAGATCCCTGTTAGTAACCTCCTAAAAACCCACTGGCTCATCAAGTTTGACATTGGTGCAACTCTTTCTTTGATCTGTTCCAGTTCTGGGATGAATTGATGAATTGTGCCACCCCAGGAAAAGTCTGTCACACAACAATTCTCCATCCTATTTCCCAGTAGCAGTTGAAACAACGTTACTAGAACTTCTAGTTTGAAGTTAAGCATGCAACTGCCCAATAACATCAAGGTCCTGCCCAGACAGGTACAGCACTGTGCTGTGACAAGATGATGGGCCTCCAAGTTTGCCTGCTACTTTGCTAAGAGTAGCTAGGGAGTGGGGCTTTACCAACACACTTGTCAAAAAAGAACATCAATAATAATTGACAAAACAATAGTTTCTTCTGTGAAAACCAGTTTTCCTCATTTGTAAAATGCTGTAGGGGGTCTGAATGACTTCAATCTCTGTTGAACTGTAGCTTGACTGATGAATGTCATATTCTGAACCTGGGGATTTATAAGAGGAATCTTCATGAGGATCCTAGCAAAATTGATGAATTTCTTCTCGGGCTTCTGCAAAGAACTTAAGAAGAAAAAATATATGTGAGGAAAATGTAGTTAGAAATAGTTTGAAAGAGCAAAAGGATTTCCTTTATCTTTGTTTCTGATGAACATCTTCCAGTTGTGTGAAAGTGTGAGAGTCTGTACTCCTTACAGTCAAGGGCCTCCTTATTCAACCAGATGATACTCAGGAGCCACAGGCTTAGCTTCCTTAGCTTTTAGCATTGGCTGATGTGTTAACTATAGCTTTAGGGCAATTTCCAAGAGTCTCGCAATTAAAAAGAGTGATATTCTTTTTCCTTTTCTTTATTTCTTTCTTTTTAAAACTAAGATAGGCTTTCTTTGTGTATCCCTAGCTGTCCGTCCTGGAACTTACTCTGTAGACCAGTCTGGCCTCGAACTCAGATATCCTCATGCCTTTGACTCCTGAGTGCTGGGATTAAAGGCAGGCACCACCGGATGCCTGGCTGTGATATTCTTGATAAGGTCCTTTAGAATTTTTCCCTAGTAACTCAACTAAATAATACAGTTCAGCAGGTAGCACAGGGGTGTCTGCATTGTGAGATGGAAATGTGACATTTGTATTAATTACTATTTAGCATTTTCTGATTCAGGCACCTCCTGAACTATGTTGCTCAAATCCCTGGGTCACTAATTGGGTCTACAGAGCTCAGAAATTTTAGGCAATGTTCCATCACTGGCTTAGACACAAAGTAGCTGCTCCACTTTAGAGGGAAATAGTAACAGACACTGGAAGTGCCATATTTGTTGTGAGCAGTGTGAGTCACTGCAAGAAGGGGTATGGAAAGAGGCAGCATCAAAAAGAAAACTCTTGGAGAGTCTATGTCGTATTGGAAATGCATGAAGGGTCCCCTTAACTTCGTGCAACACTCAGGGAAGGCAGGTGTTTACAGGATTTTGAGTAGGTTCTTTCTAAACCAACATGTAAAGTAGTAATATTCTCAAACCCAACAAAACTTGGGGCAATGGAGCAGAACTCTACATATGACAGCAGTTTTAAATTGGAGGTGTTTGAGAAACACCTTACTTCTGCTTTGTAAGACTTTCAGTGGTGCTAAGCATAAAATATAATGCCAAATTCTAATATTTTTTGTCCAAGTCTTACTCTTAAATAATATAGGAGTCTCCTTATTTGGGAAAAATTGAAGATTCTCTCCACCTTTTTTTTCATATTTGGACATAGCTGATAGTAAAAATACCATGTGATTAGAAATATATGCATTTCCAGATTAGACATGCAGTATGGTAGGCACATAATTAAAACAGACAAGGATAATTATTTGCCAAACATTTATTGATTTTTTTAACAGACCAATTGTTTCAACAAGAATGTCTTTAAGGTAGTATAAAGCCTCAAATGACTGTGGGCTGATAAGTCTAGTCAAGAGACTTCTATAAATTTGCCCTCTGTTCATACATCTTCCCCTTTCCTTCTTCCATCACCTTGTGAACTCTTGCTGGACCCAAACAAGAAAGATGTTTACAGGGTCTTGAGTAGGTTCCCTCTAAACCAACATGTACAAAAGTAGTAATATTCTCAAACCCAACAAAACTTGGGGAAGTGGAACAGAACTCTACAAATCACAGCAGTTTTAAATTGGAGTTGTTTGAGAAACACCTTGCTTTTGCTTCATGAAATTTTAAGTGGTGCTAAGTATAAAAATATAATGCCAAAAAATAATTTCCTGTGCAAGTCTTTCTCTTAAGAGAGATTTCTTTCAGTTATGAACTGATTTCACATAATATTTTTCACATAAATCACCCCCCTGCATTATTTGAGGGTTGTCAAATTATGCAAGAAAAAGATCGACAAAACTGTTTGGAGGTAAAGACAAATGATATTTAGGTCGAAGAAAATATCAACTTAAACTTATAAAAATGAGGGTTCCCAACATGATCTACCACTAAAAATAGAGGCTCAACTATTTTTGAATATCAAATTGTTACATTATTCTTGTTAGCTATGAAGGCAATAAATCAATGTGCTCCTCAAACAAAATTCCTTTAAAAAATTAAATGACTTCTTTTGAAAAGTGCGCACCACATCTGCACTAAATAACAAAGACATCTTGCAATAAAGAACTACCCCAGACAGAATAAGAGACAGGAACAGAAAGAAATGAAATGGGTATAGTTTAAGATTCTGGAAAAGACATTCTAAGATCAGAGAGTTTTCCCACAACCAGAAACACATGAGTTATCATTTGATACCCAGTGTTTCTCATTTTCTTTTGCTTGAAAAAGAAACATTTCTTTGGCTGGTGCCAGGACGCTAGCAGCATCCTTTAAGGGCGGTATTGAGACCTCTGCTCTTGGATGTACTCATAGAGAGGGCTGGAACGCACGGGGACGTTGGCAAACTGGCGCGTGCCAGTCTCCAAGGCTTGGCGGCGCCTCTGCTCCTCCTGCCTACGGATCCGCTCCTCTTGAAATTTTCTCTCCCGCTCTTGGCGACGTCTTCGTTCCTCTTCCTGACGACGTTCTTGTTCCTGACGACTACGAATCGTATCCCTGGCAAACTGATTCTCAGCCTGGTACTGCCCATCTCGTTTCTGCCTCCTCAACTGCAGTTCTTCACGTTCCTGGCGCTGCTGCTTCTCCTCCCGGAATTCCCTGTCGCGCTCTTGGCGAAGCTGTTGCTCGCGTTCCTGGTGGCGAAGCTGCTGTTCCTCAAAGCGAAGCTGTTCTTCCTCGAGTTCCTGGCGGCGCCGCTGATGCCCCTCCCTTTCATTCCGGAGCTCTGGTTCCCCGCGGAATCTCTGGTCGCGCTCCTGACGGTGCTCTTCTTCCTCACGGAATTTCCTGTCACGTTCCTGGCGTCTCAGCTGCTCTTCCTGGAGTTCCTGGCGGAGCTCTTCTTCCTCACGGAGTTTTCTGTCGCGCCTGAGCTCTTCTTCCCGGCGGAACTTTCTGTCACGTTCCTGTCCGCGCTGCCGCTCTGCCTCGCGCTCCCTGCGAAGCTGCTCCTCCACCCTCAGCTTTCGGTCTTGTAGCTGTTCTTCCTCCAGTTCCTGCAGGCGCTCCTCTTCCCTGCGGAGTTTCCTGTCACGCTCCTGTCGCCTCAGCTGCTCTTCCTCCAGTTCCTGCAGGCGCTCTTCTTCCCGGCGAAATTTCCTGTCACGCCTGAGCTCTTGTTCCCGGGGGAACTTCCTGTCCTGCAACTGCTCTTCCTCGAGCTCCTGACGGCGCTCTTGATCCCGGCGGAGTTTCCTGTCTCGCTCCTGGCGTCTCAGCTGCTCTTCCTCGAGCTCCTGCAGGCGCTCTTCTTCCCGGCGGAGTTTCCTGTCACGTTCCTGGCGCCTCAGCTGCTCTTCCTCGAGCTCCTGCAGGCGCTCTTCTTCCCGGCGGAGTTTCCTGTCTCGTTCCTGGCGTCTCAGCTGCTCTTCCTCCAGTTCCTGCAGGCGCTCTTCTTCCCGGCGGACTTTCCTGTCACGTTCCTGGCGTCTCAGCTGCTCTTCTTCCAGTTCCTGCAGGCGCTCTTCTTCCTCACGGAGTTTTCTGTCGCGTGTGAGCTCTTGTTCCCTGCGGAACTTTCTATCCCTAGGCTGCTCATCCTCTAGTTCCTGGCGGAATTCTTGTTCCCGGCGGAATTTTCTGTCACGTTCCTGAACGCGCTGCCGCTCTGCCTCGCGCTCCCTGCGAAGCTGCTCCTCCACCCTCAGCTTTCGGTCTCGCAGCTGCTCTTCCTGTAGTTCCTGGCGGAGCTCTTCTTCCCTGCGGAGTTTTCTGTCACGCCTGAGCTCTTGTTCCCGGGGGAACTTCCTGTCCTGCAACTGCTCTTCCTCGAGCTCCTGACGGCGCTCTTGATCCCGGCGGAGTTTCCTGTCTCGCTCCTGGCGTCTCAGCTGCTCTTCTTCGAGCTCCTGCAGGCGCTCTTCTTCCCGGCGGAGTTTCCTGTCACGTT
Organism: Microtus oregoni; assembly: GCF_018167655.1. Classification (NCBI taxonomy): domain Eukaryota; kingdom Metazoa; phylum Chordata; class Mammalia; order Rodentia; family Cricetidae; genus Microtus; species Microtus oregoni. Next base: position 692,871 of record NW_024543830.1, on the reverse strand, counting down.
CCTGGCGCCTCAGCTGCTCTTCCTCACGGCGCTCCTGGCGAAGCTGTTGTTCCTGGCGGGATCTTCTGTCGGATTCCTGGCGCCTGAGCTGCTCTTCCTCGAGCTCCTGCAGGCGCTCTTCTTCCCTGCGGAGTTTCCTGTCTCGTTGCTGACGGAGCTGCTCTTCCTCCCGGAGCTGCTCCTCCTCACGCCGCTGCTGGCGGCGCTCTTGTTCCTGGCGGAATCTTCTGTCCTCACGCTCAGGTCGCCTCAGCTGCTCTTCCTCAAGCTCCTGACGGCGCTCTTGATCTCGGCGGAGTTTCCTGTCTCGTTCCTGGCGTCTCAGCTGCTCTTCCTCGAGCTCCTGCAGGCGCTCTTCTTCCCTGCGGAGTTTCCTGTCTCGTTCCTGGCGTCTCAGCTGCTCTTCCTCGAGCTCTTGCAGGCGCTCTTCTTCCCTGCGGAGTTTCCTGTCTCGTTCCTGGCGTCTCAGCTGCTCTTCCTCGAGCTCCTGCAGGCGCTCTTCTTCCCGGCGGAGTTTCCTGTCTCTTTGCTGACGGAGCTGCTCTTCCTCCCGGAGCTGCTCCTCTTCACGCCGCTGCTGGCGGCGCTCTTGTTCCTCACGGGATTTTCTGTCGCGCTCCTGCCTAAGTTCTTGGCGGCGCAGCTCCTCCTCCTGGAACTGTCTTTCTTCTCGTCTTTGCCTCAGTTCTTCCCGCTCCTTCCGCAGTTGCCTTTCCTCCTCAAGGAACTTTCCGTCCCTCTCCTGTGGCCGTCTCCTCGAGTCTCTCAGGAGCTGCTCTTCCTCCCGGAGCCTCTCGCCTCGTCGTGCGGCTTCCCGTTGGCGCTCTCGCTGCAGCTGCTCTTCCTCTTGGAACTGCCGGTCACGCTGCTGTCGCTGTCGCCGCCGCCTCTCCTGCTCCAGCTCTCGCTTCTCTTCTGCTTCGTCTTGCAGAGGCCGCCGATCCTGACGTGAGCGTCTCTCATGCTCCAGAGAATCCTCCAGCTGCCGGATCTGTTCTCCATCCTCCCTGCGTTTGGAGAAGAGCCTGCGGCCACGAGCTTCAGTTTCTTTCTCTGGTAGCCACTGCCACTTCAGATCCCTACGCTGACCTTCGTCCCGCAGCCTCTGCAGGTCCTCCTCTTGATACTGCCTCTCCTGCTGCAGGCGCCTCCTTTCTCTCCGTAGCCGCCCTTCCTCCTGCTGCAGCCGCTCTTCCTCCTGCTGCAGGTCCTCCTCTTGATACTGCCTCTCTTGCTGCAGGCGCCTCCTTTCCCTATGCAACTGCTCTTCGTCTCGCTGCAGCTGCTCTTCGTCCCGCTGCAGCTGCTCTTCTTCGCGCTGCAAGTAGTTCTCCTTGCGATCCTGCCTCTCCTGCTGCAGGCGCCTCCTTTCCTTCCTCAGCAGTTCTTCCTGCTGCTGCAGCCGCTCTTCCTCCAGTTGCAGCTGCTCTTCCTCGCGCTGCACGTCGTTCTCCTTGTGATACTGCCTCTCCTGCTGCAGGCGCCTCCTTTCCTTCTGCAGCCTTTCTTCCTCCCGCTGCAGCTGCTCTTCCTCTCGCCGCAGCTGCTCCTCCTCCTGCCGCAGCTGCTCCTCCTCCTGGCGGTATTTCCTGTCCCGTTGCCGGCGCTGCTGAGCCTCTTCTTGCAGCAGCCGCTCCTCCCGCAGCACTTCCTCTCTCTGCTGCCTGGCGCTGGGTTTGGAGTACAGCGTGCGGCGCCTCTGGCTTTCTTCCTGCAGTTGCCTGCGCTCGGCCTGACGACGCCTCTGGCGTTCCTCTAGGAGGCTGTCCTGGAGCTCTGCTCGCTGCTGCTCCTCCTCCCGGAAGCGCTGCTCCTCCGCCTGTCGCCTCTGCGACCTCTGCTGCTGCTGCTGCTCCAGGCGTTCCTCCTCTTCCTGGGCGCGCTGCCTTTGGAGCTCCCGGGACCGTTGCTCCTGCTCCCGGAGCTGACGCTCTTCCTGCTCCTGTCTGCGTGGCCTGGCGTAGACTTTGTTCTGACGGGCTTCGGCCTCGCTTTCGAGCTGCCTCTGCAACCTCCGGGTGAGAGTCTGGGACTCCCGGAGTGGCGTCTGCTCCTCGTCCTCCTCAGCCACCAACTCCTGCTGACGCCTCAGCTCGGGGTCGCGCAGCTGCTGCAGCCGTCTCTCTTCCCTCTGCTCCCTGCTCTTGAGTTCTTGCCTTTGCTGTTCCTCTTCCTCGGAAAACTCTTCAGCATCAGGACCCTGGCTCCAGCTTAGTGGCTCTTTCTCCGCTAGGCGCTCCTCCAGTTCCTGCAGTTCTCTCCTCTGCTGTCGCTCCTCCAGTCTCTCCTGCCTCCTGCTCTGCTCCTCAGCGCGCTCCTCCTGCTCACGTCTTTTCTGCCAGCTTCGGCGCCCGGGTTCTTCGTCCCGTTGTACGTCCCGGGGCTCGAATCTCCTTTGGTCTTCTTGCCTGCGATCTTGTGACAGGCTCCTCTTCTCATCTAGCCCTATGGCCTGATTGATAGCCGAATAGCAAGCTTGAGCAAGCTTGAAAAGGAACAGGAGGAATTCGTTGAAATCAACACGCCCGTTGGAGTCCCGATCCAGAAGTTCTAGGATCACATCTACCGTCTCAGGGTCATGTGGTCTCTATGAAAGATTAAAGCAAAGGTTTTATAATTAATTATTTGCACGTAGTAAGCTTTCACTCTCACACTTATTTATGTTGTGCTGAGATCAGGAGATACTTAGTGTAATTAGAAAATTCTTAGTGTATGTCGTCTTGCTTTCTCATACGATATGTGGACAACTCATGTCAAAGCATACACCGTTGGAAATTTTTGTAATTGTTTGCTGATCAAAACAAATTCTTTCTAGATAGCTGAATAAAATGAATTTGTCCTTTGTGATCAATAAAATAAAATTTATGAAGATTTCCAAAGGACATTTTTGTTTGAAAAAGCCAATACTCCTGATTTAATTTTTATTCCGTGTTTGAAGAACTAAGATATTTACAGCGACACCATTTTAGTCGAGAAATAGGCAGGTTTCAGTTACTGAAAGTTGGGAACAGAAAAGTTCCTTCAAGTCTATTAACTTGATTAGGCACCATTAGTGGTAATGCCCTATTAATTAACACTTCATTCCCATTAACAATATCATCAAGTCTATTAAATACATGCTATTAACTTCTTTAGTACTCAGATTACAACACCAATTTAAATACCTCAGGCTTTAAAATTAATGATGATGTAATGTAGACCTGTCATGTTGAAAAATCCATTTTAATCAATATTCTTTGCTCTGGTCTTTCTTGGGAAGAAAAGTGATAGCCCCACATCCATAGAGTTCTTTTTCCGGTCAGGTCTTACCTGGAGGACATCTCCAAGTTCCCTTTCCAGGAGGTTCTTCAGGTCTTTCTTGCTCAGTGATGCTCCTTCACAGCTATGTGTGGCATAATGATCGAAAACTTCAGCGATGTCAATAACGCTTCTTAGAAGTGGAGACATGTTTTCTTTCCTTCAAATTCAAGTAAACCTTGAACAGTAAGATAGGATTCGGATTCAAGCCTCTGTTTCTGAATTTAGGGAGACTTCACTCACACTGATTTAGACAGCTCTCTAGTCTTTCCACTAGTGGTTGAGATAGCAATTTGCATTTTACCCCTCAATATTGTATTCTAAAGGAGGAAGAGAAACATTGAAAAATTCTAAGCCAAGGAAATCATCTTCAAAGCATATTACAGTCAACTTTTCATTGTCCATCAGTGTGAACTATCCACATCCTCCTCCCCCTTTTTTTTTGTTTTGACATATTTCAGAGCAGATAATGAAGAGATGAGGGTAAGAATCTAAATTCTATATGCTGCTACTCATAGCAACCCCTAAAGCTGAGCAAAAAGGGTAGGTAAAAGCCAAGGAGCATGTGAAAGAAGGGCTTGAGCATCATTAAAAGTAAATATGTATAGACAATTGTGTCTGCAAAAACCTGGCAACAAATAGAACAGTGAAAAGAAGATGTGAATTATTCCTTAAATGTGTAGCCCATAGGAGACTACTTCATGTCATCAATTCTAAGATTACAGAGTGCCTCCTCATCAAAATAAAACATTGTAACGTTTAGATACAACAAAGCAGAAAAGCAGAATGCATGTTGCCTGCATCAACTTAGATGTACTATGGGTATTCATATCTTCTGTTACTGAAGTTTATTTGAGAGATCCTGATTGATGAATCAGAGTCAATGTGTCAAACAAACCTGGAGAACTTTGAATAATATTGGTCTTAAGGCTGGCATTGGTTAAATGCAAATAAATCATTTCAATGTTGGTATTGTAAGTGGGAGGGGGACTCTGGGAATGTAGCTCAATAGTAGAGAGGGTGTTAGTATGTGTAAAATAATGTGTTTAATTTTCAGTATTGCCAAGACAAAGCAAAACACACGGCCACAGCAAAACCTTGTCCACAGACACACTGGTATTAAAAGAACACTCGGATGGCTTTGCTGGCTGACTGCATAGTAGGTCACTTGGCTGAATTCTTTGTCATCATCTGTCTCCAACACCTCACATACCAACTCAGATGTGAACGGTATGAAGATCCCAGTGTCATAAAAGAGATCAGGGGATTTGCATACTCTAGGGATGATAGTTTTTCAGAAAGGTGAGCCTCATAAGAGGCACACATGATAGTTTTTGATGTGCCTAAGTATTGGGTTCAGAGTCTTGAGAGAACTACTGCTATTCAAGTGATGGATCTAACCATAAAAAGATGGGACAAGCCAAGCATGCTGGCTCCCCAGAGGCAGAGGTAGGCTACTTTCTGTGAGTTCGAGACCAGCCTACTCTACATAGTCTAGGCTAGGCAGGGCTAAACAGTGAGACCTCGTCTAAAAGAGAAGGGGAAGGAGGAGATGAGATTTTGCCAACACTGGAAGACGGAGATCCCTCAGGAGCATAGGAACTACCTTCATTCCCCCAACATGTACTACCACAGCTAGAAAGTGAAGAATCAAATAGAAGAACGCCATCCCCCAGAACGGGACTTACCCACTTCACCAGAGGAAGAAGTCAAGTGCTTGCTCGCTGACACTGCTGGCAAGTGTGCTAGCTAACTGGGAGCCGGGCTTTTTATAGGGGTTGTAATTGTGCCCTGGGGAGCAACTTAGGAAGGAGACACCCACTCTGTGGGGCGACCTGATTCATTCAAATCCCAGCTCCACCTCTGTCTCCAGGAATGGCTTGTTTATCTCATTATTTGCTCACGTAGCTATTTGGACAGGGTTCACAGGACTTGCCTCCTGACTGCATACTGGCCCCACCTAACACGAAAAGGTAGAATATTTGGCAGATTTTCTAATTTTCTTTCATGGTTAAAATAAAAAAAAAAACCATTAAAACAAAGGCAATGAATGTTCCGAATTATTGTGACTTCATAAAAAAAAATCTCTAGTCATTTATTTTTTTAAGATTTAATTTTAAGTGTGTATGTGTGTGCGTGTGCGTGAACACATACGAGTACAGGTGCCTATGGAGGCCAGAAGTGTCAGCTTCCCCTGGGACCGGCCACACAACATGGACACTAGGAATCAAATTTAGGAACTTTGCAAGAGCAGTAAGTGCTGTTAACTGTGGAGCCAGATGTCTAACCCCTTAAACCATTTATTTTATGTAAACTACAAACTCTAGGTTGACAGTAAACAGGAACTTTGCCATAACCGGATGAAAAGCAGCTAACTGCTGTGTGGCACGCAGCGGAGCATGAAGAGGTGACCACAAGCCCTGCCTGGAGCACCTTGACAATGGTGAGAGGCACCGAGTTTCTCTTCTAAAAATTCGGATGGGAAATTTATTTTACATTTGTATTCCTCAGTTTATCCTACAGGTGAGAGACTGCTTCCTAAGCAAATAATTTTGGAGAGAGTCTTAAAATATGTGTTTATCAAAGTGTAGGTGAAGGAACCTATTGTGAAATTTCATCCTTAGAGGTATTAAATCTAAATGAAATTTGCTCATTTGTTTTTCTTGCTAGCACGTTGAAGCCCCTGGAGAAAAAGAGCTAGTGTCATGCGTTATTGTAGATATAATCATCTCATTCAGCCTAAGTTACTAATGGTTATGACATCTAAACACTTGAGTTGGCTTCTCCTGGAAGCACATTAAGGTCATTCTAGCCCATTATAGCCGTCAGAGCTTTCTCAACCCCAGTGCTATTTTATTGTAAGGAACTGGATTTACTCCCGGTTGCCAGTGACTCCCACCCTTCCATTTCATACTACGTGAAACTTTGGTTCATAATAGGTTTATGGAGATATTAAATGATTCAGCAGCTTCTCTGAAATTAGGCAAGTACTGGTTTTTGGAATTTTGAGGAGAATTTCATAGTTAAAATAAAAACATTTAAGCAAGGTTTTTATGCTCCTTTACTGGTATGTGAAACCAGGAGCCTAAATCTTGATGTCTATTTCTTACTTTCTTCCCTGCTATCCCAGACGTGGGCTGATGTGACAAGAGAGGAAAAGACGATTGTAAACCTAGCTTATTTCTGCTTCTTCAAGACCTTCAGTACAGAAGTCTTTGATTTCCAAATTTCTTTAGAACCGTCAGAACTGTCATTATCTATAGGGGCCAGCGAATTAATTTGATGTGGCAAATCCTTTAGGAGTAAGGCTTCTCGTCCTCAGTTCTTACTGATGTTTTATACAGTCCTCTTAGTCTTTGGGTACCTTGAGCAATGTACACACAACTACCTACAAGCCGTCAAACACTTCTTTCTCTCTCCTTGAAGGATTCCCTGTAACCGAATTAAGTCTGTTTGTGGTTTCTCTCTCTCTCTCTCTCTCTCTCTCTCTCTCTCTTTCTCTCTCTCTGGATTTGCTAGACTAGAGAGGTCAATGGTTTTCAACTTCTTGTTAAAAAATCTCAGTTCAGGTTTTTCATCCTGAAATAAGTCTTAATAATGTCTTTCTTACCTAATCCTCTCTATATCAAATATGACATAAAGGAAATCGACCTTTCTTCTTCTTGAATTTTGGTTTATTTCTAAGTAACTTCAGTCTGATAACAGGGCTGACTACATTGCTACATACATTCTTTTATTTTAGACAAAGCCTAAAATAAAATAAAATAAAAATATCATTTCACGGGGTTGGATTAATGGCTCACAAGTTAAGAACTCTTGTTACTCTTACAAAGGACTGCTCACAACCTTCTGTTATTTCAGCTACAGGGGATTTGATGGGCTTGTCTGGCCTCTGCAACTGCAGGCATGCAGACTCTGCATATACAAATGTGCAGGCATGCAATACTCAAGCATGTGATTCTTAAAAGAATGCAGCAACAAACAAAATCAGACCAATTAGGTGTGGTGGCGTATCAGCACTAGGAGGCAAGCAGATGTCTGTGAGTTCAAGGCTAGCCTGGTTTACAGAGTGAATTTCAGGCAGCCAGAGTCACCTAGTATGATCCTTTCTAACAAGGGCAACAATAATGAAAAAGAAAATTTCAGTAGTAGTCTCTAATGTGATTTTTGGGCAAAGAAACAATTTTAATTATTTTATAGTTTCAGTAAAAGATGCAGAAATGCTAGCAAATGTAGAAAATCAACTCCTAGCAAATGGATTCAGTCAATTTTTATTGAAAGAAAACTAGAAAACTATGAGAATGGTAATATCCAATCATGTTTCCTCAAAGATAATCTAGAAAACTATGAGAATGGCAATATTCAATCATGTTTCATTAAAGATAATCTAGAAAATCATGAGAATGTATTATCACGTTTCATCAAAGATAATGTTGTTTTTATAATCTGGATATTATTCATTTTGTTTTTGGTTTCTCAAGACAGGGTTTCTCTGTGTTGCCCTGGGTGTCTTGCTCTGTAGACAAGGCTGGCCTCGAAGTCAGAGATCTACCTGCCTCTGTGGCCTGAGTGCTGGGATTCAAGACGTGTGTTACCAAATCTTCATATTTGTATACAGCAAAGTTCTCATTGCTTAAAAATAGTTAAAATTAATTTATTTACTTGTATATAGGGGCATAAATGGGACGCTCAGAGGACAATTTATGAGAATAGGTTCTCTTCTCCCAACATATGGGTCCCTGGGATTGAACTCAGGCTTTTGGGCTTGTTAGCAAGTACCTTCACCCACTGAATTATCTCACTGGCTCTCGTTGTCTTTGATTTTTAAAGACTGAAAACAGAGAGGTCAAAAAATATTACCAGCTAGTATGGGAATGAACTGATACACTACTTCATCTCTGTGTGAATATTCTTTATTCCAAGAACATATCTGTAGTTCTATACTGACATTTGGGACTTGCTTCCTTTATTATAGAAGAATTAAAAGGAAGTAATTAAATGTATTTATGAGGAAATTTTTATCACATTTATTGTGTGTGTGTGTCTGTCTGTCTGTGTGCGCACGCGCACACGCTCAAGTCATGGCACAGGTGTGGAAGTGAAAGGACGACTTGTGAGAGGTAGTTCTCTCCTTCTACCATGTAGCCCCTGGAGATTAAAATCAGGCCATCAGGCTTGGTGGTAAGAATCTTTCCCAGCTGATCCATCTTGCTGGCCTAGACCAGAAATAAAGTTTCTGTCCTTCCTTTACTTTAGCATCATTCAACTGTAAAGCCCTTCCCTGGGGGTGAGGCTCTTGTTTCCAGCAAAAAAGAAGCAAAGTGCTAGCTAGCTTCCCTGGTTTTTATCTCACTCAAGAGCTCGTTCCTAGCCCTTTCCTTGCTAGGAAAAGAAATGAACAGACTTGACATTTTTGTGACATTTAAGCAAGCCCAGGATCTTCTTGAGACCAGTTGTATAATTCACAAGGTAAAAGTTAGATGAAGAGGAGGTTTCAGTGCCCTCATCAGTCAAGAGACTTCTCAAGGTGTTCAATCTGGGAAAACACCCAAAACAGGATGGTTGAGACGGGTTTGAAAGAAGTGAAATTCTTGGTTAACTTCCTTAATGCCCACTTCCAGGAGGGCTTTTCCTTAATAATTATGTGTTAAGTCTCTCAAGTTTCTCTATTATTTCCTATTATCCAGTGACTGGCACTCTGGTTTGCCAGGCAAAAGCCTCACATAGCTTACTTGAAGCGTCACTAGAGTTCCATCCCCTCTCCCAAACTGCTGTCAATCTTTCTGGGCAATGATTGTGCCACGATCTTCCAGGCAGAGACAGTTTCTCCCCACAGCAAGTATCACCAGCATCTCATAACTGTGTACTGGTTTGTATTCTCATATTCATCTCTAATTTAATGGCTGCTTGTCTTGTCTCCTCAATTAGGCTTTAAGTTCCTTGAAAGTGGTGCAGCACCTTTCTTTCTGCTGCGTGCTTAATCCTCACTGATATAGTTTTATTGCACCTTGGCGGTGGCCAGCAGGTCAGAATGAGACGAGCTGCTTAGACTAGGACGGATTATCTGTCTGAGTGATGGCACAAGGATGAGGCCTCTCACCTTAATGGGAAGCAGCCCTTCTGGGGCCTCCTGTGAGTTTTACTGCTTACAGGGCAGCTGCTCCACCCTCTCTTCCTTCTTCCATGTCCATCACTTCACCCCTCTGTTAAATGAGGAGCTATAAGATATGAATCCCTTCCTCAGAGGGGAGCTGAGATAATTACAGCTTGTAAAGCATTTTGTGATTCTTAGATATAAAGGAGCTAATTATTATGATCATTAATATTCTTAATTTTTATCTTCTTCAAGGTAAATTATGCTTACGTTAATTACACCCCCACCCTTTAGGTAATTATACCTCCAAGAGTCAGCAGACGCTTTCATCTCCCATCATGCCATGCAGGGTGACTGGCACGGGTGCCCAAGGATAACACTACTGCCTCTCTGTCACAGTAGCGAGCGAGCCTGCCTTCCTCAGTAAACTGATCACAGATTTTAGGTCATTTTATTTTTCCTGTTCTATAATCGTATCTTTAGCCCATTGAGTGACCCCCTCCGATTTACAGAGCAATGGAATTTGTCAAAAAACAAATAAAATAAAACAAATAGCTTACCCTTAACGAGACAGATAGACTTAATTTTTATAATTTAATGAATACCTTGAATGAAGGAAGCAGGTATAGAGACTGTATGTTATCAATTTTATAAGAGTCCAGCTGCTGTTTGAGGAAAGACTCTAGTGCCTTCAGGTATTGTGTGACACTCTGTGTTCCCTTTAGACTCAGCTTTGTATCTGATAGAATGATGATCCTTCTTGGGGCGTGAGATTGGAGAACTTGTATAGTTTGGGAGAAGTTTGCTAATGATAAAAGGGCATAGCATAAAGGAGGTGAATGTTAAGGTTTAACACTAAATAGATGCATTGGGCTGCGGCCTTCCTAATGTGGAAAAGAGCACAGACAGACATGGGCAAGTTTGACTCTGCAGGGTTTCTTCTAGACCTGGACCTTGTAACTTGATGTCCATGGTTGCTGAGTTCTAATCTTCTGCTGGATACAAGAAAGGACAGAAGTAGAAGAAAGCAGGAGGCTAGATTCAGAGTGAGGTTTCCGTGTCCACTGGCTCCCCGGGGCCCTTTCAAAGGAGTATGTGGTTCTCTGCCACTCCATGCCAGACTCAGTATCCTGCTTTCACCTTCTTTCTTGTACAGGTTTCTTCTTGTTGTCTTCTTTGAAATTTCCATTTCCTGCTTCGCCCTTAAGACCATTCTAAAATTAGGTCAGAAAATAGGATAGGGATAAAGGGACTTTGGAAAGACCCATCTGATGTCTTTGTCCATTTGCCTCAAACAGGATATGACTTGACTGGGCTTCAGTGAAGAGCAAAGTATTGGCTCTCCCCACAGTAAGTCTCCTTTGGTCCATACCGTGCAGTGAGTCCTCTGTTCCATGTCAGGCATAGCACAAGTTTAGAATACTTATCATATGATATTACACTCTACATCTTGATGATTTCGAGAGGGTAGGTAGCCTTAAGAAAGCTTTCATTCTAAAAAGAAGGACATGATTTATTGGTGAGCCTGTGCAGCTGTCTCTCTATGGAGATTTGTTCTAGGATTTCAATGACATCAAAATCCAAGGATGCCCACTCAGTCCTCCTCCACAGAAGATGGTATAGTATATACGTTATAGTATATAGTATATAGAATATATAGGATATAGATGTATAGTATATAGATGGTACAGTATATAGTATATAGACAGTATAGTATATAGATGGCATAGTATATAGTATATAGATGATGTAGTATATAGTATATAGATGGTATAGTATATGGTATTAGATGGTATGGTATATAGATAGTATAGTATATAGATGGCATAGCATATGGTATATAGATGGTATGGTATATAGATGGTATAGTATATAGCAGAGAGATGATATTGTATATAGATGATATAGTATATAGCATATACATGGTATAGTATATTGCAGAGAGATGATATAGTATATAGATGACAGTCAAGTCCAAGGATGTCCACTCAGTTCTGCATAGAAGATGGTACTGTAGGATTCGCATGCACACTGTGCATATCCCATGTGTTTTTTCTCTAGGTTACTTTGACTACCTAATCAATACAAATGCTGTGCAAACAGTTCTTATACTGTATAGTGTACAGTGTATAATGTAACATGGTTCAGTGACTTGTACCACACTTAGAATAGAATAAAGGGTCCAATAAATACTTATGAACTACAAAAGATTCACTGAGAGAAAACCCATGATTTTTTCCCATTATTATTCCCTAGGCAGCTCATAGCAGTATTTTTTACATTAAAATATTTAAAAATTTAAAACTGACTAGTGTGATTATACAGTTCACATTAGCCACTGAGCTGTCTGTCAGGTGTATGACTGGAGGCTTTTCCTTATCTGCAGATGAAGAATGGTGGAGATGCTGATCGCTGAGTATCTGGCCAAGCCCCGCCTTGCTCTGGCTACCTGTCAGTTCTGGGCCGAGGGTGAATCATTGAAGTTTGTGTATAAGGACAGCTTCTGAGAGTATCTTCCAAAACGCAAAAGTAAAACCATGCGTTGGGTGATGCAGATTGAATATTTGAAGTGAATTATAACATGTATATGTTAAAAAAGAAGAAATAATTAGAATGTTTTGCTCAGGAGAACAAATCAAATTTTCTGAAATTAGTATAGTCTTTTCTTTCAGGGTCAGCATTCTTCAAAATTAGTTTTCAGACCTTGTCTGTTAGGTTTTTCAAGATGTAAAACTCTGAAGTCTTTGAATGTAAACTCTATAAGATGATTCTACACCTCCCCATTCCATGAATTCCACAAAAGTTTGATACCCAGCTTACCAAAACTCTGAAAGAGAGACTAATCCCTGGGAAAGACATGATCCTGTGCCTTCAGAGACTGCAAGTGTTGTGAAGGCCAGCTTCAGTGCCACACAGCCTCCAGGTTAAAGGGGGATGGAGTGCTGTTCGATGAAGTCCTTTGGGAGGGCTTCAGGGATGACGTGGAATTTATGAATGGATTTTAGGCAGAGCAAAAGGTATGGAGACATTGCAGTCACTGCAAGGAAAGGCTATGTGACCAAACTGTGTTTTGAGATGAGGAGAGGCGCCCACGTGGAGACGTGACCACCTTGTAACAAAGGGTTGTGTCTCTATGACCCTTTTTAATGCTTGGCTTTACAGACGAGAACAATGGCGTCCACCGTCTGTTTATATTGGCTGAGGAAGTTATTGAGCACAATAAATCTCAGGTCCCTTGAAAGCAGATTCTATGCCTGCTTGAGGCTCTGTTCACAGTACCTGCCCGCTGTCACTCAAGATAATTGTTGATTGAAAGTGTGAATGAATTGCCCTGTGGGTCACAAACAAAATTGTGTTCAACAGAATGACCAGAAAGTATCCTATTAGAGTTCAGAAGCTCTTTTTCCATAGGAAGATTAGGAGGAAAGGTAAGAGGGGAGGATTTGAAAAACAGTTTAGTGAAGGGGGTGAGGAATTTTATCTTTCTAAATCCTACTAGGAGGACAGAATGGTGACTGATCATGGCACAGCAGATGGCAATGAAGATAGGGTAGCAAAGACAATGGCAAGCCAATAACCTACTTCTTCCTTCAGTGATCTGGTCAGGGCTTCCCTTTAGAGATCAGCAAAAGTGTCAGAAAAGAAATTATTTTTGCTTTGGGGTTGGCTGCCTATCTGCATCTCAAAAGCAATTCAAACAGCATCACCTGGCTAGTCTAGGCTTCCTCTGCTATTATTATTCAAATGAGGACTTGAACAAGCAGATTTTGCCCAAGTAAGGAAATTGCCTGAGGCACCAGCATAGATGAATGAAGTTAAGTGGACTGGTTTTGCCCACACTACAAAGTAACTCTAAGGGAGCCTCTTGTTCCAGTGCAATCAACTGCCTCATTCATCCTGGCCCCTCTACACCCGGTGTCATTTGAGCAAGAGTAAATGTTGTCAAGATGGGAGAAGTAGCTCTGTGTGAGGCCTCGGGTTTTTCCAGCACACAAAAAGTGGGGAGGAAAAGTAAGAGTCTCATTTAGGTGTCCCACTCGTTCTCTGGTAGACATGGTTATTTTCCTTTGCAGAAACAGAAATAGAGACTTGGAAATGCTAAGTGATGAATCTGAGATCAGAGAAGGTTTGGAAAGTGGCAAGATCGGAATTTGAATGAAAAATCTAGCATCCTTAAAACTCATATTCCTTACTGTCATTTAGTTTTATTCCCTTTAATAAGAGGAGGACCAGATTTAACCTTGACTAAGCAACTCCTTGAGGTTAGAAGGATCTCAGTTTGTAAGTAGGGTGGCTTTCTGTAGCAGTATCGCCTTCGTGAAGGAGATCCCCTCAGCCTAGATGCCAGAAGTTCAAGGTTCTGTTAGGAGGCTGGGAGGAACTTATGACCGAGGAAGCATGGTAGTGATTAGACCTGACAATTAGAAATTGGAAAATTCTCCCTCTTCTGAAACCAGCCTCGGTTGGGACCAATTTGTGCGGGTGGTGGAGGGTTAGGCTAGTGTGCCTGTTATCAGATACCAGCAGTGACTGTCATGAGGGGAGCTTGCAGACTTGTAACAACAGCTTGATTATAATCATTAAGTCTTTACAGGACTCTGAATGCCTTGCAAGGGTTTTTACAACCTCTTTTTATTGGTTGTTCTCCCTCCAGCCCAGCCTGACGGAAGTGCTGCCGCCTCCACTCCTCAGGTGTGGAAACAGGGCCACTGAGAGGTTAAGTTGCCTGCCCTAGGTCATCCAGCGGTTGAGCTGGGCTTGCTTCTTGTTGGAGTGTCTAGAAAGGACTTTCTTCTTTGAGCCAATCTGCTGATGCAGGAACCGGAGGGACTTAGAACAGTGTAAAAGATCTGTTTTCTCCCACACTGTGAATTTCACATATGGTATAAAGAATTTGATGTATCAAAAACAAAGGAGATGTTATTCCTATTCCTCTTCTGGGTTCTTCTTTTTAAAAAGCATTATTTTTCCCCTTTATTCTCCAAAGGATGGAATTAATCCGAACCAATGATTCCTACTTCCAGGCATCTAAAGGTGGGCACAGATGGGGTAGTTCTGAGCCTGCTGATTACAAGGTGAAGAGGCTTCTTGGGGACGGCATTAGCTGTGCTGTATCTAGGGCTAGGGTTCTAGTTTCATAGGATCATCAAATCCTTTGATTCCAACGTTAGAGAATTTGGGAACTGAGGATTAAGTGGAGACAAGCCATTTACTCACTTACTTATTGGTTATTCTCGTGCCTGAGGCTTTTCAGAACCTGTTGTATGCTTTGTGAATTCCCAGTATGGACTCTACCAGAAAACATTGCTGAAATTTGCGGTTTGCTGACTGCTTTTCTTCTTGATTTATTTTTGATGGTTGTCATCCTACAGAATGTTCCTGAGAAAGTTTGGGCATGAATGCCCCATTCAGATGGGCAGTGTGCTGTACCCCTCCACATTTCTGTGGTTACTCACGGAGCTTCATTTTGCTCCCTGAGCTTAACTGCCGAAGGGATTGTTTCCTTCAAAATTCAAGAAGCAGAAGCGAAATATTTTCCCTACTTTGTGGACCATTTAGGCCTGAGCCTATAACAAATAACCAGAAAACAAGCTAGACATCTTCTGAACTAAACTTTAATTTTCCCCTTGCTTCATTACAGCTTCTAAAATGTGCTAAGCTGGTCTTGATTACAGAGTCCATGTTAGGATGTCAGTTACTGTAGAGAACTTTTTTTGTGTAAAATAGTGTGGGGATATAAGAATGTATTTTCTTTGGGGACAGTTAATTTTTTAATAGATTCTGCCTGGCCATGTGGTAAATTAGGAGCCTGCGGTTCCGTGTTTCAGATCCATCTCAGAATTGGTATTCTCTGTGATCTTAGGTGAGTCAACTAAACTCTCTGGGCATGAGGTGTCTATCTATAAAATTACAATAATGACTCCTTCATTTGCAAGATTCTGTATGTGTGCACGAATGCCCCATGACAAGTAAGATCATAAACTGTGGAGTATTTTGGTTTATAGGGAAACAATCAGGAAGAGAATTCAAGGTTCTAGATGTCTTTTTCTTCTCTTAACATCTAAGGTCAGAGTCCATGGGAATAGATCCCACAAGAGGAAGAGATTCCCATGTGGGGAACTCACCAAGCCTCACATGGGGCGGTACTCTTCTTTAGACATCCTGTGAGTGATGAGTTCTGCCCTTTCTTTCCTTTCTCCATCTAGCAACACTTTCTGGTATTGTGGGGGTATTTGCTGTATCTCTGGCTTCAATATTTTTTTCTACAAGGAGTTAAAATTTGAGGAATGGACTCATTTGATGGACACTTGCTCTTCCAGTGTCTTTCTAACTGCATGTACAAGAAACCCAGGCCGAGGTTCTCAGGCTACTTTTAATATCAGAACACCATTGGGATCTGACATCTTAGGAGCTTTGTGCTGTGGGAACCCAAAGTTCCTCAGCTTGATGCTGTGCTTAGAATCTTATGGGGCCCATTTTTTGAAGGGTGAAGTGGAGGCAGCCTTTAGAAGGCTTGCCTAGGGCCACAGGATGACTCACAAACACAAGGGATGAGGGATGTGAGGGAGAGATTCTTTGTCTCTGACCTCACTACCAGACCATTACACCACCCAGCCTCATTTCTGCCACGGACCCACCTGCTTTGAATTCAGGTTCTGGAGCTGTTTTGTTGTCCTCTCTCATCCAGTGTTAATCTTTGACATAATTCATTTATCTAAATCACTGTTTGGCACATGGCATCCTTGTGGTTCTCAACTGGTGCGAAGAGTTTCTCACCCCCTCTCTCCCATTTCGAAGAAGCCTGAGTAAGTGTATCCCTCTCCTTACTCTGGAGTCTGATTCTGATACCTTCATCAGAAGGCTGGGATAACATCTCACAGGCTAAATGCAGAGTGACTGCCCAGGAGGGATGGAAGACTATAATTTATAGGCTGCCTTCTGTTTGTCATGCTCTGCACGAGATATAAAACTAGCATAATAAGCCTATGTATATTTTGCTGATGAGGCCTAGCTCCAGCCTAAGAAAAGCCAAGTGATCTTTTGAGGGTCACACGACAGGGAGATGGGGAGCTGATATTTGTCAAGAAGGTCAGCTACCAGAAAAAGTGAAATGGAGGACAATTCTATATTTAACAGTAGGTAGTCATTGTAATCAGAAGAGGGACATGAAAAAAGAGAATATTTTTATAGTAAATTATGTGATACAGATTAGTTAGCAGATGAAGGACACTAAAAAATATCACACTCCTGACATCAGCTCTTTCTTTACAAGGCTGTGCTGCCTGGGGTTTCACTAAAGCTCTTTATAACCCCACCATTAAAATTCCATTTATTAGTGTATGTGTGCGTACTTTTGTGCCATGGTGTGTCTGTGTGTGTGTAGTAAGAGGACGACTTTTAGAGTTGGTTCTGTCCTTTTACCATTTGGGTCCCAGGAATTAAACTTGGATCATCAGACTTGGAGGACAATTCTTCATCTACCGAGGCATCTTACTGGCCTCACACCTCTAGTTATTTACATGATTTTAACTTATTACGTTTGTATAATAATTTGTAGCTTCAGAAGATTTTTGAGTTCTTAATTTAGTTAATTTACTGGCAAAAATCTAATAAAGAAAGAAGGTCAGCTACCAGAAAAAGTGAAATGGAGGACAATTCTATATTTAACAGTAGGTAGTCATTGTAATCAGAAGAGGGACATGAAAAAAGAGAATATTTTTATAGTAAATTATGTGATACAGATTAGTTAGCAGATGAAGGACACTAAAAAATATCACACTCCTGACATCAGCTCTTTGAGCTAAAGCAAAACCTAGACTATCATTACAGGCAATGCCTACTTTGTAAGGTTTGTCTACACAATATAACTTACTATCAAAGAGTTTTTTTTCTTATTCTTATTTGTGTCCTTCTTCTGGTTAGCAAGGTTACCATGACTACCTACTGTTAAATATAAAGCTGTCAGCCATTTCAACTTTTTTCGACAGCTGACCTACTCCAGTCATCATTCATTCATTCATTTTATTTTTTTAGTCACCTAACTGTAATTAAGTACTTGTGATGTGCAAAGAACCAGAAGTATAAGGAGAACTAATACATGACCCAGCCTTCGAGGAGATTAAAGTGTGGTCAGAGTCGTCTGAAACAACCCATTATTTTAATCCAGGATAAGAAAAGTTATGATGGAAGGTATTATGGGAGCACATTGAAGGGGTACTTCACCCATAAAGTGGACTTAAAGAGAGCAGCTCAGAGGTAAAGCTTAAGCCACATCTTGTGGGACAAGTTGGGTGTAGGGTGTGATGAAAGGTGAGGTTGGGAGATCCAAGAAGTGAAGCTCATGAAGGACTTTGCGAGCAAAGGCGAGGACTAAAGGTTGTATCCTATATACTATGGAGAACCAAGCAGAAATTTTTGGCAGGACATGATAATGTAGTGAAATTTGTATTTTTAGAAATGTCACTGTCATTTTTACCAATAATGAGTTGAAAGAAAACAAGATGGGAGACACTGAAGTCATTTAGTAAAATAGATAAGAAACAATGGGCTAAACGAAGACATTTATGGTCAGACAAGAGAAAAATCATTTAGTTTATAAAGACTTTAAGAAGTAAGAACCCATAAGTTTAATTGGCACCTTGGATGCAGAAGGTGAGAAAGAAAAGGAATCGATCTGGGCCATCAGTTTGTGTACCTGGGGAGGTAGTAGGAACTTAACAGGGTGATTTAGGCCATTTCCAGTTGCTGTAATCCTATATTCAAGGCTAGCTAGTCTGTAGAGAAGGG
Source organism: Microtus oregoni (assembly GCF_018167655.1). Classification (NCBI taxonomy): domain Eukaryota; kingdom Metazoa; phylum Chordata; class Mammalia; order Rodentia; family Cricetidae; genus Microtus; species Microtus oregoni. Next base: position 674,693 of record NW_024543830.1, on the reverse strand, counting down.
AGGTTCATTTTGATTTATGACTCTGGAGGTTGGAAAGTCCAATATTGGATGTCTGTATCTGCTAAGACTGAGATTCTGGCTCATAGCAGGAAGTAGAGGGCAAGAGGGCACATGAAAGAGAGACAAGGACCAAAGGAGGCAGCTGCTTTCTAGCAACCTGCTCTCATGGAAACCATATAACATCTTTAGGAAGATGGAGCTCTCATGACCCAAGCACCCCTAAAAGGGACAGAACTTATTTAAGAAGTCTCTGTACTTCAAAGTCTTTATCATTTAAATGATTTTTCTCTAGCTCAGGCGTAAATACCTTAGTTCAGTTTTCCACTTCTTATCTAGGTCCAGCACCATTACATAGCTAATTAAACTTCAACCTGAGATTTGGTGGATAGAAATATGGCGGAGAAGGATATGGAAGAAGAATTTTTCACTTTGAGACCTGGAGTTTAGGATGTGGGTGAGATGTCTAGACAAAAAGGCACAAGAGCTAGTAGGACATATAAGGGTGGATCTCAGGAGAGAAATCTAGGCTGCTAATGTAGATTTAGAAGCTCTCATGAGGAATTTTTTTTATTTATTTTTTTAATTAATTAATTTATTTATTAAAGATTTCTGCCTCCTCCCCGCCACCGCCTCCCATTTCCCTCCCCCGACCAAGTCCCCCTCACTCATCAGCTCGAAGAGCAATCAGGGTTCCCTGACCTGTGGGAAGTCCAAGGACCACCCACCTCCATCCAGGTCTAGTAAGGTGAGCATCCAAACTGCCTAGGCTCCCACAAAGCCAGTACGTGCAGTAGGATCAAAAACCCATTGCCATTGTTCTTGAGTTCTCAGTAGTCCTCATTGTCCGCTATGTTCAGCAAGTCCGATTTTATCCCATGCTTTTTCAGACCCAGGCCAGCTGGCCTTGGTGGGTTCCTGATAGAACATCCCCATTGTCTCAGTGTGTGGGTGCACCCCTCGCGGTCCTGAGTTCCTTGCTCATGCTCTCTCTCCTTCTGCTCCTGATTTGGACCTTGAGATTTCAGTTCGGTGCTCCCATGTGGGTCTCTGTCTCTGTCTCCTTTCATCACCTGATGAAGGTTAATATTCAAGGAATTTGATACTTAAAATCTCAGCAAGTGTTTGTGGACATTTTCTGTCTGGATTGCCTGATCCCAAATAAATGACTCAGAGGCTGAATACAAATTATAAATGCTGAGCTGATAGCTCAGGCTTACTACTAGCTAACTCTTAAACTTAAATTATCCCATATTCCTTATTTATGCTCTGCCTTGCGGCAGAACCTTTATTGACATGGCACATTTTCTCCTGCTCCTTCTCTGTTTGGCTGGTGACTCTTGACTCCACCTTCTCCTTCCCATCATCTTTAGTTTGGTTGCCCTGCTTTTACTTCTTGCCTGGCTACTGGCCAATCAGCATTTTATTAAACCAATTCAAGTGACAAATCTTTACAGTGTACAAGAGGATTGTTCCACAGCAAGGAAGGGGGCTGGAGAGGTAGCTCAGTGATCAAGAAAACTAATTGCTCTTGCAGAGGAACTGGGCTCAGTTCCCAACTCCCACATGGCGGCTAACAACTTTTGTAACTCTAGTTTTAGAGGATCTGGTGCCCTCTTCTGGCCTCTGTAGGCATGTGGTACACATATATGCACTCAAAGGCACTCAAAAAACATTCATAAATATAAGATAAATAAATCCAAAAGCAATTTAAAATCTCAATTAAAAAATGAGATTGTCTAGGGAAGGGTATAGTGCATTGGTTGCATTAGAACCACCTGGGTCAATGCCTTAGCATTCCTACAGACAAAGCCATACCACAGACACAGGCAATTGGAATTCTAGTCATGTGACCATAGAAATTTTTTTAAAACTTCCAGATTGCAAAAATGTCATCTGACACTAAGAAGAACCTGGTTGAAAAGTAGTGGGGAAAGCTTCATTAAAAGTGACAAAATAGAAAGGAACCTAAGGCATTTCTGGGAATAGGATACGGTAGAGAAAGAGTGGGGGAGGGCTGAAGGGGAGAGGAGAGGCAGAGAGGGGAGCAGAGAAAAATGTACAGCTCAATAAAAATCAATTTAAAAAAAGGGTGAATTGTAGACACAAAGGATGTGAGATCTCAAAAGATAAAAGAAGTGTGCTGTTGTCCAATACAACCTTCAGTTACTCAGGAACACAGCCTTTTGCTTGTGTCATCTTGTCTGTCTTTAGCTTGGTAGATGCCATCTGTGTCTCTGATGACCCTACATCCAAGATCAGTCTTTCTCTACACCACCAACCCACGTCCATTGCATTTCAAAAGCTTACCCCAGAGTTCTTCCAAGGACTATCTCATTAATTTTTACCTGATTCTGGTGATTCCCATTTAGATGATTTTGTAAGTATCATTTCTGTATCAAAGATGGCCTAGCTAGATGAGAAGAGGCCTGACTTTAGATACCAAAGAGCTAAACTCAGTTCTAGCCATTCTGTATTGGTGTGCTGAATGCCTTGGAGAAGATCACTAAAGTCTGTCTATTTACCTATTGTGTATTAATAGAAATACTGCCCTTCAAGAGATGATATAGATTTGCAGTCGAGACTATAAGAAGGCATTTATATAGAAAGTTAACAACAAGATGGTAGAATGTGTTTATCATGAGCCCCAGTGTTGATTAATTCTGAGAATAGACCTGATGGAGGAATATCAAGAGAGTTTATAAAGCATGACATCTGAAAATGTTTTTGAAAGAAGCTTTACGAGGCAGAGTCTAGAGGAAGGAAGTTAGTTCATGTTATTTATACCCAGCGTTTTTGGGTTCTGGTCGGCAAATGGGATAACGGCTGTCAATTTGGGTGGGTACCATTGAATCCGTGGGAAGCTGCCTAGAGCAGAACATGTTTCCTATTGATGCACATCTTAGAAAAAAGATTCCAGCTTCTTCAGTATGTGCACTCTGGAATTTCTGCCAGTAGCTTGCTGTAAAGCCAGTCTAGGGGCTGAAACACCTCCTAGGTCTGAGTCTTTCTGGCCTGAGCCACACTACAGGAGTTCTGGATTGTCAGCCACATCCACAGGACAAAGGCAACAGAACTGAGTGAACATCAGCAGAAATCTCTGAAACAGTGAGTCCAAATAATCTTTTCTTCCCTTTAAGCCCATTTTCTCAGGTACTTTGTTGCAGTGATGGAAAGTTGACTAATATACCATGGCACATTTTCTCCAAAAACCAAATAGCACTTATTTGAAAAGATTTCTTCTCCTCAGGAAAATGTGAATGAAGAAATGAAGAGCTGATTTTTACCATGAACCCCAGCACCAGGTTGGTCTCTTTGGACCCCATCTTCAAAGCGGCCTCTGCAGAGCTAATACCTAGGCTGAGCTCTAAAAACCTAAGCTCTCAGTCTGTGCCAGTGCCAGGCTCCAGCTTTGTGCCCATGGTCTTAAGCTCCAGACTTGCTTCTGCCAAGGTTCCAGGCCTACTATCAAGGCTGTCAGACTCGGGACCTGCCAGTTGGCTTCCATGGATTCTAAATGAATACCAGACCCTATAGTGACAGGGTATCCAGGCTCCACATACATATCAATTCAGGTGCCACTCCAGTCTCCTTGAGGATTCCAGCAGCAGGCTTTACCCTTTAAGTAAGTATAGCTAGACTCTATAGGTAGGCGGACTGGCCTTTAGATTTCTCTGCACAATCTTGTCTTGGAAGATATGTCTATTTCTTCAGATTTCTAGACACCAGCATAAGGCCACATGGATCATACATAATAGAGAAACATGGCTCAACCAAACGAACAAAGCAAAACACCAGAAATGATGCTAAAGGAATAGAGATCTATGAGCTACTAGACAAAAATCTTAAAATACATTCCTCTTTCTCTTTGTTTTGATAGTTTGTGGTTCAAGATGTGAACTCTCCGCATCCCGCTGCAGCTGCTCTGCCTGGTATGAGCTACTGCGTCTCCCTGCCACGATAGACTCTTATTCATCTAGAACATGCACGAATAAGCACATGCTGCTGTGCCCTGACCACCCTCTGGGATAGTTGTTCCATCTTCTCCATAGTAACCAGAAATGACCTAGCCATCAGTGGCAGCTGAATCTCCTTCCCCAGAGCCCAGTGATAAAGTCCAGAGAATCAGGCCCTCAACTGTCCATGAATTTGGGAAGCCCTCTGCTTCCAGCACACTGCCAGACAGATGTCCATCAGCTGTCATCCTAGATAGGGCACTCCCTGAGGGTCTTACCTGCCGCCTCTGCCTTATCAATAATGTCACTGTCACTGTTGCTTCCTTCCTTTCTCTCTCTCCTTCTGCTAGCCATCCCAACCTCTCCTTGGATCAGAAGGACCCTTGGAATAGGTGGGGCATGTACAGTGTCAGGTGCCAGGAGCCTCTGCAAGCTGTGGTCCATCATCTTTCCACATTCATCCCCAAGCCCAGGAGGCCAGGCTGGGCCCCAAGGATCCCAGGACCCCAGGATCCCAGCACCAAAGACTCAGGCACGATGCATCACATTCACCCATGCCAACAAGGCTTCTGAAACGGAGGTGTTTCATGGTATAACTGCCCTTCCACTGCTTCAGCTCCTGCCTCTTCACCGTTTTTTCTGTCACAGACCGATGCCTTCTTTCCTGTGGCAGTTGTCTTAATTTACTGCTCTTGGGCTTTCTGTAATTCTCAGGGGTTCTGCAGTGTTCATATCGTCGAGTACTCTGCTCATTGCCATTTGTATTCATTCCAACTGTTGCAGTGTATAAAGTAAATAAATGTTAAAATATTTTTTAATTTCTTGTAGGAAAGGTTTGAAGTGGTGGACTCCCTCAGCTTTCATGTCTTTGTGAAGTCTTCACCACTCTGTCTTCTGGTGTGAAACACTGGTCAAGCATAATGTTCTTGTTTAGCATTTTTTTTTTCTTGCCCACTCTCTCCGGGGTTACAAGCACCTGCTGAGAAACCTGCCTGTTGACATTTCAGATCAGGCACTGCCTTATTTAGCCCAGGAGCTCCTTTTGTTCCTGTATTGTTTTCCTGGTGGTTTGTGCTCAGTGGCCAGTATTTTTTTTTTTGTTTTTTTTTTTTGTTTTGTTGTTTGTTTGTTTTTTGGATGAGCTTTCCCCTCCCAAAGAGTCAGTATGCACCTACTGATTCTGGAGCAAATGGGGGCTCTGTCTATCACTACTCCTGAGGAAGCCCAGACCAGCCACACACAGGGGCATGCGGCTGTTCCCGTTTGACCTACAGCATTTGGAGGTCTGTGTATCCAGGGTCTTATTCTACTCCCTCAAGCCTGTGGGGAACCAAGGGAGCCTTAGATGAACTTCAGTTGCTGACATGGACACAGCCACGTCAAGGACCCATTGCAAAGCCATCCCATATTGGTCAGGCTCGGAATTGGCAAAACCTCCCTCTTGTCTCAATGGGAATGTTGGCAGATGTGCAAAAGCTAGCAACTACATCTTCCTCCTCCTGGATGACTGTAACCTAGACTGCTTCCCTACAGAGACCTCCTAGGATAACTAACCCTGCCCCCTGTGCTATGTAGGGACTGTGCTAAGGTTCTGGTTGTTGTAATAGTTCACGCATCTCCATCAGAGTGAGCACAGCCCACCTGATCCCAGCTTTTCTGTGTTATTTGGCCCATGGAAAAGATCTTGAAAAGATCTTTCCGCCACTGTCTGATTAAAGCAAGCTGTGTTTAGAATACTCAAGGACTGGCCAGATGACGGCCTCCTCCTAAGTCAGGGTTTCAGAGAATAGCCTCTCACTGGCATTTGAGGTCCCTTTTACGAGAAAGGGTTAGGGTTGATAGAAAACAACTGTCAAGATAATTGACTGTTAGCAACTGGACAGAAGAGGGAGGGACATAGGACTGTGCTTATCTATCTGTGGGGTAGATAAGCGCAAGAATCCGTCCTGTGGAAAGGGAGTCATCAAGGTGTCTGGAAAGACACATTTTCATAAGGCAAAAGGGCAATCATATATCACAGGTTCAGAAGTTTAGTAAGGCAAAGGGATAGGTATATATCATGGGGTCACAAGTTCAGCGTAGGTTGAAAAACGTGGTTTGCAGGATAGATTAGGCTCAGGAAACAGAAACTTATTCCTGTAAGGTGTGGAGACTCTATAACAGATAATGTGGCTCCTGTTTTGTTTCACGGTATTTGTCTTTACTTCATTCTTTTGTTGCCTAGGTTTCCAGGATCAAACTGTGCTGACATGGTAAAAGCCAGGCCCCTGTCCATCCCAGGCACTCAGCTCTACACCAGAACTTATCCCCAAGTACTTACTCCTCACAGATCTACTCCTACAGGCAGTGTGATAGTAGTTGTGGACTGGTGGCCCCAGACTGCTCCACCCAAGATTTCTGCCCAAAACAGGCCACTGGCCAGACCTTTCTGATGGATGTTTTATGTCCAGTAACAAAGGAATTGTTGTTTGGTTGGTTTTTTGTTTTGTTTTGTTTTTGTTTTTGTTTGAGACAGGGTTTTTCTGTGTAACAGCCCTGACTGTCCTGGACTTGCTTTGTAGACCAGGTTGGCCTCAAACTCACAGAGATCTGGTTAAAGGCACGTGCTACCACGCCTGGCTAGCAACAAAGGTTTTGTCCTGTGGAAGGGGAAAACTCATCCTAAACAAAACAAAACAAAACAAAACAAAACAAAAACCGACCACTGAGCACAAACCACCAGGAAAGCAATACAGGAACAAAAGGAGCTCCTGGGCTAAATAAGGCAATGCCTGACCTGAAATGTCAACAGGCAGACTGCCAGCAGGTTTCTCAGCAGGTGCTTGTAGCCCCGGAGAGAGTGGGCAAGAAAAAAATTGCTAAACAAGAACGTTATACTTGACCAGTGTTTCACATCTGAAAGATAGAGTGGTAAAGACTTCACAAAGACTCACTTCAAACCTTTTCTACAAGAAATTAAAAAATATTTTAACATTTATTTACTTTATACACTGCAACAGTTGGAATGAATACAAATGGCAATGAGCAGAGTACTCGACGATATGAACACTGCAGAACCCCTGAGAATTACAGAAAGTCCACCAAGAGCAATAAGTAAAGACAACTGCCACGGGAAAGAAGGCATCGGTCTGTGACAGAAAAAACGGTGAAGAGGCAGGAGCTGAAGGAATGGAAGGGCAGTTATACCGTGAAACACCTGTTTCAGAAGACAATATTCCAATGAATGCTGGGGTTTAAAGTGAGAAATGTTTAGCAATAGAAATTGGAGTTTAAGGAAAGATTTCTGAATAATTAAAATCATAGCTTGTGGGTGACTAAGACTTAATTACAAGGGGAAAACAGCTCTTTTATCTTCCTGCCAAGAACGTGGATTCTGTGAGGATTATGCAAATTACAAGACATAGCCAGGAAGCAGGCATTACAAGAATATGGTATTAATGAAGTAGTGGCAGAGATAAAAGAAAGCATCAGTGTAATGTCTAGTCAGCCACTCTACCAGTTAGACCTCAGTATGCAGACATTCTTTTCTGATCACCTGGAAGCACCCAGTATGTGGCCATCGCATCTCCTGTGATTATTTGTGCAGATGGGGTCAAAGCCACCTAACCATTTCTGCATGAGAAGAGTCTTGCTTTGTTGCTGAATTTTCTTCATTATTTCTCAAAGTATCAGGCGGAGAATTCTGCAGCTTTGTTTAGTGCTGGGAATTAGGAATTGGCTCTACCTGAGTACCACCAGAAAGAGGGGCACCATCACTTACTTCAGATTTCGAACAACTTGCGCTAAATCCTTTCCTTGTACAAAATTATGTACTTTGAAAGTGTTAGTGTCTAACTGATGTTTATTTGATTTTTTAAAAAAATGTTTATTTATTTTATTCATTTTTCTGTATATGGATGTTTTGTCTGTCTGCATGGCTGTACACATGAGCATGAGAAGCCCATGAAGCCAGAAGAGGGTAATGGAACTGGAGTTGCAGATGTTGTGAGCCACTATGGGAGTGCTACAAATAGAACCCTCTGGAAGATTAACTGCTGAGTCATCCCTTCAGCCCCTAGAAAATGTTTTAAATAAGCCTCATTACAGAAAAAGAATCCATAGTAGATTTAAAAAGATAAAATGAGAGGAGTCAAAACAAGACTATAAGCATCAAAGAAACAAACATTTATGAAATCACAAAAGCAGGTAACAAGAGCAGCGCAAGAGCTTGACCAAGCATGGCTAGTGTAAATCCTGATAAATGTATTGCCTTAAATGTAAATGGATTAAATTCTATAATCAGCAGAGTCCCTAAATGGATAAAACTATGAGCTATCAATAAGGAATGGACTCTCTTTAGGTTTGAGGATGTACACAGGCTAAAGCAAAAGGTGTACAAGGATATCCCACGCAAATAGTAACCAAAAGAGAGATACTTATATCACCTAAAATAGGTTTTACATCAAAAATTTCCACAAGAGACAAAGTAGGTCATTATTATAAGAATAAACAGATCAATAAACTAAGAAGACATAATAATTATATATGTATTCAATACCAAAGCATCTATATACATGTAAAGTAGCATATCATTTTTGATAACAAAAAGATTGATGAGATAAAAAATAAAGAATGACAAAGGCAAGGTGAGCTTAACACACACTCACACACACACACAACATTCAATCAAACAGAAGCCGACTATATTCATTTTTCTTAAGTATTCATGAAACATTCTCCACCATAGATCATATGTTCAATTACAAATCACCTTCGAGTTAAGAAAGCTGAAATGATATCAAATATCTTCCCCCACCTCTGCTACATGGTATGAAACTGGAAATCAATAACAGAAGGAAAACTGAAAATTCAAAAATACGTGGATTCTTTTTTTTTGAATTTTATTGAGCTCTACATTTTTTTTTTTTTGTTTTTGTTTTCTTTTTCGAGACAGGGTTTCTCTGTGGCTTTGGAGCCTGTCCTGGAACTAGCTCTGTAGACCAGGCTGGTCTTGAACTCACAGAGATCGGCCTGCCTCTGCCTCCTGAGTGCTGGGATTAAAGGCGTGCGCCACCGCCGCCCGGCTGAGCTCTCCATTTTTCTCTGCTTCCCTCCTTGCCTCTCCCCTCTCCTTCAACCCTCTCCCATGATCCCCACACTCCCAGTTTACTCAGGAGATCTTGTCTTTTTCTACTTCCCATGTAGATTAGGTCTATGAAATACATGGATATTGAATCACAATCCCACACAATGAATCAAAGAGGAACCAAAAAAAAAATTAAAAATAGCTGTCACAAATGAAAATGGAAGCAACATAGCAAAGCTTCACCAATGCAGCAGAAACTGTTCTTGGGAAGAAATATGTAATAATGATCTCCACAGGAAAGGAAGGGAGACAGAGTTTATAAACAAAATCAATCCACACCTCAAGGAACTAGGAAGTTGGAACAAATGAGTTTACAGTGAAAAGAAGGATAAAGATCAGAGCAGAAAAGAAGGAGAAACAAAAACCAGAACAAACCAAACAAAACAACATCAAACAGAAACAGGAAAAGTCAACAATATTAAAATTTGAGCTTTTTGGAAAAGACAAATGAAAATAAAAATCTAAAGATTTAGCAAAGTTGAGTTAAAAAGAGCAAAGAGTTAAATAAATAAATTTGGAAACAGAAAAGAACATCTGAAAACTCACATTGCAGACAAATGACCAGAAGCCAACAGATGCCTGGGGCAGAAGAAAAGGGTGAATTCCCAGAAGAAACATTTACTAACTCTCAATCATGAGGAAACAAAAACCTGAATAACAAGGAAACTGAATAAAAACCTTTCCCATTGCACAAAAAAAGAATAACTGTATTTTTCACAGGTAACTTTTATCAAACAAAAAATTTAAATTACATTATAAATCTATTTAGTATGGGAAGTGGGCATACCACACACATTTGTGGGGTTCTGAGGACAACTTAGAAGAGACACTTCTCTCATTCCAAATCTTCCAAAAGTCGGAGAGAAGGGAAGAGATTTCAAATTCATCGTTATGAGGTCAGCATTATACTGATACTGAAGTCAAATAAGCACAGTGTAGGAAAATAAATTATAATTCAGTATTTCTGATACAAAGAGATAAAAATTCTCAACAAAATAATAGCAAATCAAATTTGACAGAGCATTAAAAAGATCACTGTTTATAATCAAGGAAGATCTCTGGGTTGTAAGGGATATTCAAGTTAATAAATGTGATTGATACCACATTAACAAAATAAAGGATCACATGATAATCTCAGTAAAATAGATGTTAAAAAAAAAACTAAAAAAAATCCAGCATCCTTTTGTTTTATTTAAAACTCAACAAACCAGGTAGCGTTGGTACACACTTTTAATCCCAGCACTTGGCAGGTAGAAGAAAACAGATCTCTGTGAGTTCAAGGCCAGTCTGGTCTACAGAGCTACACAGAGAAACCATGTCTCAAAAACCAAACCAAACCACCACCAACAAAAATCTGTCAACAAATTAGACATAGAAGGCCTACATCTCAGCATGGGAAAGACTGCGTGCAACAGTCTCACCATTACTAGTGACAAAATCCAAATTTCTATTCGACCAGGAGTAAGACAAGGATGCCTACTCTCATGTCTATTGATATTGTGTGTGTATACACACGCTACATGTGTGTGGAGGCCAGAGGACAACTCGTGAGGGATGGTTCTCTCACGACACCTTGCGAGTTCAGGAGACTGAGTTCAGGCTGTCAGACCGACTGTGTGTCTCTGCTAAGACTCCATTAAAGGAGTTAAACAGAGGTTAAGATTCCATTATAAAACCTGGAAATAAGTGAATTCAGTAAAGATACAAAATCAACATTTTAACAATTTAACATTTTAACAATCACTTCATTTCTAGGTAGCAACAGTGAAATATGGGAAATGGGGTGGTATTGGTTAAAAGGTAAAAATATTTCAGTTATGCAAGATAAATCAGTTTTGGAAATCTAATGTATAACATGGTGACTGTATTAACTGTATTGGAATTACAAAGAGAGTAGTAGGCCTTGCATGTTCTTACTACTCAAGAAAAGGGTAACGATGTGAGATCATATATATATGCACCTAAAACTATTTTACATATATCACATATAAAGTTGATAGTGGCATAATTTAATCCTATACATACATATATAATCACACAAGTCTTAAATATTTGTCAATAGTATCTGAGTAGGACTGGAAAACAATTCTATATAGGTATATCATAGAGTGCACTACTAAATCATCCTAAAGTGTGTGTGCTTGCACTTGCATTTCCATTATAGACTAATTGAAGACAGAAACCACGTGTTGCTGTTTGCCACTCTGACCTTACTTAGCTGGGGGTGGGGCCGCTGTTCTCAGCCACAGGGCATCAGAGGGACAGGGCATCAGCTGCTGCTGCCAGGTGACAGGACTAAAAGTCAGGTGACACCTTACAGAGCATGGGATGGCACCTGCTGGTCCAGACCCGGAGGCTGCAGCAGGATGGGCGCAGGAAATGGAATATTGAGGGAAACCATGCATTAGCTTCTCCTATTGTGAGGACTTAAGGTCCTTAAGCCTGTCTGAGCCCGCATGAGCCGTGGGACCACAGAGTTACTGCTCTGTTCAAAAAAGTTTTCATTGATTCTTTGACAATTTTCTACAAGAATTTTATCATATTAACCCTCACACAATCCCAGACCCACTCCCCCTTCCTCTGCCCACACATCTTTAAGTCCCCTTTGTTTTAAACCCATAGAGTCTGTTTTTTTATAACCTCTTTTTCTTTAATTTAATTTTGTTTTATTTATATTAATTTTTCTTTAATTTAATGGATATGTGTGAGGGGGGTGCATTCCTAAACACATAAACACAACAGACTTGTTCCATTTAAATGTTTCTTGTATGTATGTTTTAAGGGCTGACCATGTGGTATTGGGTTGCTCTTCCCTGCTCTCAGGATTCTTTAGTTGCCTGTAGCTCTTTGTTAGTCTGGGGCCTCATAAGCTTTCCCCATTCCATGTTAACGTATATTGGTGTTGTCCTCGTTTGGGTCTTATTTAGGCAGTCAATTTAATGAGACTTCATAGGTACAGGAGATATAGCCTCACAGCAAACTTCTGTTTCTGGCCCTTGCAGTCTCTCCACCCCTTCTGTAATGGCCCCTGAACCTTAGGTTGTAGTTGTGTTGTAGAAGTTTGAGTTAGGACTGGGCTCCACAACTCTGAGTTTTGATTGGTTGTAGTTTTCTGTATTGATCGCCGTCTGTTGCAAAGAGAAGTTTCCTTGATGAGGGATGAGAGCTACACATATCTGTGGATATAAGGAGAAATGTCTAGAATGTATTTAGATAAAACCTCCAATCTGTGCTGCCGTACAGGACTGTCCCTCTGGAGCATCAGTGATGTGTCAGAGGTCATATCCCTAAGAAAATCCTGACACACCCTCCGCCAGCAGTTTTAAACTGCCAATAACTCCTCAGCTATGGAGGGAACCTCCTGCCCACTTACTCACTCCACGCTGGGATTTTGTCTGGCTTGAGATTTCAAAGGTATTGTGCATGCTCTCACAACTACTGTGAGCTCTGTGAAGGCCCAAAAATGTGAGGCTGATCCCCTGACAGAGCTCATATGTGCAACTGCCCGGTTGAGTTCAGAAAAGTCTCTTTATTATGCTCACCTTAGACTATCTCCGGCTTTTACTATTTTCCCATCCCCTCTTTCTTTCTCTCATACTTACATTCCAACCACAGTCACCTCCTTCCCCCAGCACCCCTTACTCCAACGTCTCCTCTCACCCAGATCTACTCCTCCTCCTTTCTCTTCAGAGAAGGGCAGGCCTCCCGGGAAATCAACCAAACATGGTATATCAAGTTATAGTAAAAATAGGTACATCACCTCATATTAAGGTTGGATGAAGCAACCCAGTAGGAGGAAAAGGGTCCCAAAAGGCAGAGAGAGCCCCCACTTGCATTATTAGTAGTACCATAGGAATCCCAAACTGCACAATATATATGTAGAGAATTAGATCAGATACATACAAGCTCCCCGATTGTTGGTTCAGTCTCTGTGAACACCGTGACCCCTGGTGAGTTGATTCTGTGAGCCATTTTCTTGTGGTGTCTTGACCTCTCTACTCCTACAGTCCTTCCTGGCTAACCTCTGCAAGACTCCCTGAGCTCTTTGTTTAGATGTAGGTCTCATCTGCCACGATCAGTTGCTACACGAAACCTCTCTGATGATGATTATGCTAGACACTGTTTGGTTACATAAGATGGCCAGTTCAGGTTCCATTTTACCGAGTTACTAGGAGTCTTTGCTAGGGTCGCCCTTGCGGATTCTTGGGAGTTCCACTTCTATCTTGTCCCTGGAATGTTCCCCAGTTCCAATTGTCTCTCCTAGTACTCCCTTACAACCTAATCCCTTCTATTTCCTGCACTTACCCCCAGTTCACCCTCAAAATCTATTCTGCATCCCCTTCCCAGGGAGAACCATATATCTAGAGCCCTCCTTGTTACTTAGCCTTTGTGAGTCTGTGAATTGTAGCATGATAATCTTTTACTTTGTAGCTAATATCCACTTATAAGTGAGTATATACTGTATTTGTTCTTTTGGGTCTGGGTTACCTCACTCAGGATGCTTTTTTTTTCCCCAATTCCATCCATTTACCATTTCTTGTGTTATTTTCTTAACAGCTTAGTAATACTCCATTGTGTAAATGTACCACATTTTCTTCAACCATTCTTTGGTTGAACGACATCTAAGTAGTCTCCAGGTTCTGGCTGTTATGAATAAAGCTGCTATGAAAAGAGTTGAGCGAGTATTTTGGGGGTAGGATGGGGTGTCCTTTATCCCACCCCCTCTTTTGAGACCCCCTCTGAGCCTTGAGAGGAGGGGGTGTATATAGATGTACCGTGTAGAACTGGTTACTCAGCAGTTTCTTTTTTTCCCCATACCTTGACAAGTTGTGGGTCTCTGTGTTGATTGTCATTTACAGTAAAAAGAAGCTATTCTGATGAGAGTTGAGATACACACTAATCTATGGGTATAGTGATAAACCATTTAGGGTCCTTTTAATACTATGCCCATTAAATACAGCAATAGTAGGTTCTTCTTTAAGGCCCATGGTCTGTCTCTTGGCCCCAGTAATATCAGCTGTGGGTTTCATTTTATGAACAGATCTTAAATTCAGTTAGAAGCATTTGGCAGCTGGATGATGATGGACCATACCTTTAATCCCAGTACTTGGGAGGCTGAGGCAAATGGATCTCTGTGAGTTCAAGGCCAGCCTAGTTGACAAAGTGAGTGCCAGAACAGGCCCCAAAGCTACACAAAGAACTTTGTCTTGAAAAACCAAACAAACAAACAAGTGGTTGGTTACTACTTATAAGAAAATGCCACTTTTGTAGCAGTGGGTATATCTTTCTAGACCCATCGTTACTGGATCTCATAGGGCTCACCTGATAAGCCTGGTGCTTTCCTCCTCCTCTGGCAGGCAAAGCGCCTTCCAGATCTGTGAGCAGCCAGTAGGGGTGAATCTCCCAGACCAGTACAGTGTAACCGCTTTATGGTCTATGACTTAAGTGTGTGGTGTCTTCAGCAATAGGGTCTCACTGCCAAATTCTGGAGGGTAACCAAAAGGAGTGGGTGGCAGTAGCCTCTACTGTTTGGAGGTTAATAGGACCTCTCTTCCCAATGACTCCAAAAGAGGTAACCCATTCCTAGGATTGGGCTTTTAAATTTGTTAGCTGTGGTTTTTAGTAAGGGATATCCATTCATTAGTTACTGCACATCCAGGCAGTTTCTGCTTCCTGGCTGCTGTGAATAAGACAGCAGGGAACCCAGATGTGCAAATGTCTCTGTAGTAGGATCTAGAGTCCTTTGGGAATATGCCGAGCATGGTGCAACTCCGTCAGCTGGCAGAGCTGTTTCTAGCTTTCTGAGGAACCTCCACACAGGGCCTCACTCTGTAGATCTGGCTGGCCTGAAACTTGTTATGTAGACCAGCTGGTTGAACTCAGAGAGGTCCTCCTGCCTGTCTGCCTCCAGAGTTCTAGGATTAACTCTACATCTACCCAGAATTTCTTCGCTTATTTCTTTTCCTATGACGCACACCTGGCTCTCAGTGCACCCACCTTCCTCCTCACTCTGCCCTGAACAACATCTCAGGATGCTGCCCTAGACCTTGGAAGCTGTTGTAGTTCTGCCTGACGTCTTCTTTTAAAATGCTAATTCTTTGTTTCCCTTCCTGCTTCAGCCATTTGCTGCAGTGTCCCTTTCTCGGGAGGTCTCTCTTTACTATCTTATTTAAAACCACGGTTGTCAACATCCGTCTCTTCTGCCTTTATTTATTTTTTTGTAACAGAGGATTTGGCATAATTTCTAGTTTATGTGCTTATTTCTGGCTGTCTCTTAGGAAATTTGGAATTAAGAAATGTAAACTATAAGAAAACCATGCCTTTTGCTAGTATGTTTTTAAATATTCCTTTTCCTGGAGTTTGATGGTTCCTGGTATTTGTTGGCAGAATACATAAATAAGGACTAGTATGTATTTATTAATGACCATGATATTTTGAGCTGGCAGAGAGCCCATAGTTCAAGAAATTGAATTCCTTTTCATATTCTAGCCTCTTGTTGGTTTCTTGGTAAGATTTTTATCTCACCAAATTGTGGTGAATTAGTCCCCAGAGGCAGATACCTCTTCCATTCCGGGAAGGAGGATGTATTGGGTAGTTTGCTGAATCTTGGTTTAAATTCTGGTCTTCTTGCTATTATTCTTGGCAGTCCCCTGACAGGTGGGAGACTGGCAGGTGAGACAGACAGATGTGCCGTGTGGAGAGAGCTTGGGCATGGAGTTTATTTAGTGGGTATTGGGAATGGTAAAAGAATAGGGGTTGTGGAGGAAAGGGGGGAAGGGAGAGAGAGAAGGGGGGCAGAAAAAGAGGGAAGAGAGAAGAAAGACGGGGGGGGGAGGAAGAGAGGCGATAGTTACCTCTTCAGAAGAGGAACCAACAGAGAGAAAAGGAGGGAGGGTGCACCCCTCGTGGTCCTGACTTCCTTGCTCATCTTCTCCCTCCTTCCGCTCCTCATTGGGACCTTGGGAGCTCAGTCCAGTGCTCCAGTGTGGGTCTCTGTCTCTATCTCCATTCATCACCAGATGAAGGTTCTATGGTGATATGCAAGATATTCGTCAGTATTGCTATAGGATAGGGTCATTTCAGGTTCCCTATCCTCAGCTGCCCAAGGGACTAACTGGGGACATCGCCTTGGGCTCCTGGGAGCCACTCTAGGTTCAAGTCTCTTGCCAACCCTAAGGTGGCTCCCTTAACTAAGAATTGTGCTTCCGTGCTCCCCTATCCATCCTTCCTTTATCCCAATCATCCTGTTTCCCCAAGTTCCCCCCCATCCTCCCCTTCTCACTTTTCTCTCCCCATCAGTGGGGCTGATCTATTGGGAGCTCACCAAGGCCAGCTGGACTATGACTGAAAAAGCATGGGATAAAACCAGGCTCTCTGAACATGGCGAACAATGAGGGCTGATGAGAAGCCAAGGAAAATGGCACGGGGTTTTGATCCTACTTCATGTTCTGGCTGTGTTGGAGCCTAGCCAGTTTGGATGTTCACCTTCCTAGACATGGACGGAGGGGGGAGAACCTTGGACTTTCCACAGGGCAGGGAACCCTGACTGCTCTTTGGACTGGAGAGGGAGGGGGAGAGGAGTGGGGGGAGGGGGAGAAGGGTGGGAGGAGGGGGAGGGAAATGGGAGGCTGGGAGGAGGGGGAAACTTTTTTTCCTTTTCTCAATAAAAAAAATAAAATATAAAAAAAAAGAAAAGGAGGGAGGGACAGGAGAGAAGAGAAGAGAAGAGAAGAGAAAGAAGAGAAGAGAAGAGAAGAGAAGGCAGGAGGTCAGGAGATCAGCTTGGGGGTATTGAGGAGATTGGGGGTGGGCAGAGCTTCTCTCTTAAAGGGACAGGGTACCTAGGTGAGAAGGAAGGTCAGCAGAATGATAACACTTTTGCTATCTGAAAATTTCTGTATCACTTGATAAGAAATTTCCTAAAAATAAAGGACCCTTTAATACAAATGGCGAGAAGAGTGAAGACATGTTTGTCTGTAAACATGAAGTAAAAACTCTCTGAAGAAGTTGTTAAGGTTGGATGTGTAGCCATTTCCCAAAAGATCTTAGTTGAGTTTATGAATCCTAGAGCTATCCTCCTGCATGGACAGCCTTCTCCACCTCTGTGTTTTTAAAGTGAGCTCGTGGCAGCAGTCGGACAGACTGCCCATGCTGGCGCTGCTCGCTGCTCTCCTTCCTTGTCTACTCAGCACAAACTCACCTGCCAACCCCAAGCTGAGTAAGGCACACCAGCGAGCACAGCCATGATTCAAAACCAATTCTAGCAAAGGCTGGCCATTTGATAAAGTTGCCAAAACAGAGACTCCTGGGTTGTGTGCGATGGCATGATGACCTACTTAAATCACAGAATTATAGATCTGGATCACTTAGTTAACCTAGAATTGCTTAGTCCACACTTGTCCTTCACAGAAGTCTTGTTGTGGTAACTGGTAAACCAGGCGTTTCTCTCTTTTTTTCCCGTCTCTCTTTTTCTTTTCTTTTTCCTTTTTTTTTTGGGGCGGGGGGGGAGGGTTGAGACAGGGTTCCTCTGTGTAACAGCCCTAGCTGTCCTGGAACTAGCTCTGTAGACCAGGCTGGTCTCGAACTCACGGAGATCCACTTGCCCCTGCCTCCTAAGTGCTGGGATTAAAAGCGTGTGCCATCCCCCACCCCCAGCTAAACCAGACGTTTCTAGTATATCTGCACTAGACAGAGCTAGAGACTCAGTATCACAACCTTCTGGAACAGAGAACTTTGTGTCTATTATAGAGAAGACATTTCTCCTTAAATTGGGTAAGATCATATTCCTTCAGCTGGTATCTCTTAACTCTGGTGGTATTCCCTTTGGCACTGTAGAAATCAGTCTGTACTTTTGAGTACTTAGATGCTCCTAACACACTCTGAGTGTGTTCTCCCTAGGAAAGAAATCCTAACATAGCCCTCTGGAAATGCCAGGCTACCCCAGAGCTGAGCAGAGGTCAGCACAGTTCGGTTTCCTTCCTGCCTGGTCACTACTTCTGTTGGTTTAACCTGAAGTCTCTGTAGCCTGCTTTATTCTTCCGAAGGCAAGCAGTCTGCTGCTGTCCTATTAAGACAAGAATCAATGAAAACCCTTAGTCAGACCTTTCAGGCCTATTAAACCTGGTGACCTTCCCTCCACCTCCTCGCCCACATTTGCTTCTTCAAAGCCAACTCATCTTTAAAGGCTCGGGTCAAGTACTCACCTCTTCCAGCCAGAGTCTCAACAATATTCCCTGACTCTGACGCCATGCTTACTTCCCCTGCCCTCCTCCCCTGGGGCCTTACAGCACAGTATTCTTTAAACCAAACGTGCTCTGATTTATCGGTACCACCATCTCACTTGGTATTCTGCGCATTCTTTGCGAGCTGGTGTAGCTACATTCATGCTTGCATGCCATGTCACACGAAGCTATCCTAGAAAGATGTGACTTGTTCAAGTTGCCTGCAAGCCTTTTCTGTGGGCATACTGATCTTTCACAGGTTTGGGAGGCAATGGAGGATTTGAAAATGTGGACTCCCACGGTCAGATTTGGGTTGAGTTCTGTTTCTGCCACTAAGCCTTGCGTGAGGTGTGAACTCAGTCTGTACCCCTGCTTTCTCATCTGTAAACTGCAGGTAACAAGGACTCCCAGCTGGCCTGGACTCAGGGGATCTGGGAGTAAGAGCTCCGTGCAAGGCTC
Source organism: Microtus oregoni (assembly GCF_018167655.1). Taxonomy (NCBI): domain Eukaryota; kingdom Metazoa; phylum Chordata; class Mammalia; order Rodentia; family Cricetidae; genus Microtus; species Microtus oregoni. The sequence goes on along the minus strand of NW_024543830.1, from coordinate 655,935 downwards.
ATGCTCAGTGCTTAGGAAAACTAGGTACCCATTGTTGCGTGTACTCCCAATTGTACATAAATGTTTGTTCTTTTGTGGCAGTCACAAGGAATCAGAGCTGCTTTCTTGCCTCACAGAATATGAATCTCTGGTGGTGGATACCCTGGATTTAGATCCCTAGTTTCCAGCAAAAGTTCTAGAACAATTACCCTCAGTGTTGAACGGATGAACGATCTGAGACCTTTGGATTGTAGTCTTGGTGTGTTACATGCATAATGCGTATCTGTAATTGGAGGCTGCACTGTCGGCCCTCAAAATAAAGATCTCAGAACAGGAATAAAGTCACACTTGCAAATTATGAATTAAAAAATGTTTGCTTTATTTTTGAGATTATAATATAATCATATATTCCCCCCTTTCCCTTTCTTCCCTCCAAATCCTTCTATATAGCCCTCTTTGTTCTCTTCCAAATTCAAGGTCTCTTTTTCCATTAATTGTTGTTAGATGCATATATGTATCCGTACATGCGTACATATCTAAATATAACCTGCTCGGTCTATCTATGTGTGTTTTGGGGGTTGACCAGCAGAATGAATTAGAATGTCATACAGTAGTAGAAAATAGTAGAAGCAGAAAGGAGGGGTAGAAAAATTAACAACTACTTACCGGGATGACTTCATAAAGATAAAGCTGAATCTGCGGATTTTAAGGTAACTATAATACTGACTGAAAAAGCTCACCTGACTCTTAAATCCTGATGATTTGGCAATGCCCGGAGGACAGGTGTCCCTTTGACTGTGATGACAATGATTTTGCCTCACCCCTAGGGCCTGGGGAGCTGCCATTTTTGCGTCCCCTGTACGTGTTCTTTTTTGTGGCCTTACCCTCTTCTGTCACAATCCTTGGTCAGCCCAGAGAAAACAGCAAACATCCTCTGTGGATAAGCACCTCCCCGCCCCAGTAACATGCTCTTTTAGGCCATGAAGTGTATCTTAACAATTCCTTAGAGCTCTGGTCATGCCACCCTGAGTTACACGCTCTTTTAGGCCGCGAGGTGTACCTTAATTCTCTAGAGGTTAGGTCGTGCCAGGCACTGTAACAGGGATCTCTTGAACCCTTATAGACACCAAAGCAGATATTGGATATTGTCAGAATTTCAATGTGAGGAAATCAAAAGCGAGGCTCAAGTCACCCCAAAGTTAAGTTGTTGGGTCACACCTGAAACTCATTTTTCTTTGACTCTAAATGCTGTTCTTCCTCCCACAATATCTTTTTGAATAGCTGAGGATTAACAGTGCTTAATAACGGTTAAGGTGATTTAAATTTTGAATGAACTAGAAGAATATGTGCTTTCTTTGTTCTGGGGCAAGCGAAGCCTGGCAGCATTGGGTTTGGGACAGAGACACGAAACAAAACCCTCCTCCAACAACAGAATGAAAACCTCCAAAAGCAAAACCCACATCAAACAGTTGCCAGGGACATCCAGTCCGCAGCAACTGTGCCCCTTTTCACATAAGCAGCTCTCACAGTCACAGGAGGTCACATGCCTATAACAGCACTCTTACTGGCTCTTAGCTTGTAGAGCGCCTTACTGTGGCTTCTCATTGTCTAGGTACCACTTCGTACGCAAGGAATCCTGTGACCAATAGGTGGCGCTAGAACCCCACGGAACATTTTTCTCCATCTTCTAGGACAGATTTTTTTTTTAAGCCTCTGCTGTATTTTTATTGCACGAGCACCCTGTGAGTTGATTAGACATTTAGTTGCAAAGTCATTATGCTTCAGTGTGGAACTATAAGTTGTGTTGTGCCCAAACCACCTTTTGTTTCAAGGTCGAGAAAGCTGGAGTATAGTCTGGGGACATGACTGGCTCGGGGTTTGCTGTGTTGTTAATAACTGTGTCAGGACTGGATCTCAAGTTTGCAGACTCCAAGTTCAATGCCTAATGTGTTATTTCGCACTTCATCTCCCTTCTTCTTCCTGAAGTTCTCCTCCTGGTCCTATTTATTTATTTTATTTTTTCCAGATTTAATGAAGTACAACAGATAAAGTCATAAAGATTGAAGGTATACACTGTGGTGAAATGATATACACATGAATTATGAAGTAATTTATCACTATAAAGTTATTTAATATTTACTAGATCTTATATATTTACTTTCGTGTGATTAAAAACATTTAAAATGTCCCATCTTTACAAATTCCTAGTATACAATAAAATAAACTATAGTTAGCACACAGTATTAATAGTAGGCTTCTGGACTTACTGTTCATCCTTACAGCTGCGAGTCTGTACCCTCAGACTGCAGATCATTCCAGTCCCCAGCGCTGGGCAGCCACACTTTCTCTACCCCCCCCCCCCCCAGTCCTCAGCGCTGGGCAGCCACACGTTCTCTATCCCCCCCCCCCCCAATCCTCAGTGCTGAGCAGCCACACTTTCTCTGTCCCCCACCCCCACCCCCAGTCCTCAGCGCTGGGCAGCCACACTTTCTCTATTCTCTGTTTATATGAGTTCACTTTTTAAAGATTCTACTGAAAATGATACTATTACAATCTTAGGATTTCTCTTATTTCACTTAATTTCATAGGCTCATTTTATCCATGCTATTCAGAATGGCAGGATTTCCTTTTTTCAAAAAAATTGTGGCCAAATAGTATCATTTTATACATAATATATATTTATGTGTACCTTATTTCATATACATAGGCAAACATACACACATACTTACATTTCACCCTTCCTACATCCATAGCTGAGCACTTGGGTTGAATCTGTATCGTAGCTCTGATCTGTATCGTAGCTCTGAATCTGTATCCTAGGTCTGAATCTGTATCATAGCTCTGAATCTGTATCCTAGGTCTGAATCTGTATCCTAGGTCTGAATCTGTATCATAGCTCTGAATCTGTATCCTAGCTCTGAATCTGTATCCTAGCTCTGAATCTGTATCCTAGCTCTGAATCTGTATCCTAGCTCTGAATCTGTATCCTAGCTCTGAATCTGTATCCTAGCTCTGAATCTGTATCCTAGATCTGAATCTGTATCCTAGCTCTGAATCTGTATCCTAGCTCTGAATCTGTATCCTGGCCCTGAATCTGTATCCTAGCTCTGAATCTGTATCCTAGCTCTGAATCTGTATCCTAGCTGTGAATCTGTATCATAGCTCTGAATCTGTATCCTAGCTCTGAATCTGTATCCTAGATCTGAATCTGTATCCTGGGTCTGAATCTGTATCCTAGGTCTGAATCTGTATCCTAGCTCTGAATCTGTATCCTAGCTCTGAATCTGTATCCTAGCTCTGAATCTATATCTTATCTCTGAATCTATATCTTACCTCTGAATCTATATCTTAGCTATTGTGAACAATATAAATGAATGAGAGTACAGACATTTCTTCAAAATATTGATTTTGTACTTTTAAAAAAGATATAACCACAACTAAGATTGCTGAATCATATGTGTCTATCTTTAATTTTTGAGAAAAAGCTTTACTGGTTTCCACAATGGCTCTGCTCTGCCTTACAGTTCTGCTCAGGGAGCACAGTCTCCCCAAACCTCTTCCATACTCATCTTTCTGAGAGTAGTCAATCTGTCCAGTGTGAGGCAACATGTCGCTGCTGTCTGGATAGCCTTTCCCTGGTGGTCCCTGAACCTGAGAACCTTTCTGGGTACCTGTTGGCCATCGGCGTGTGTTCTTTTGAAAAATGTCTATTCCAGCCCTTGACCTATTTTTTAATGGGCTGTTTTACTTCTTTTGTTTGAATTCATTATATGCTTTGGATTTTAATCTCTTATTGGATGTATGGTTTGCAAAGCTTTTTCCAGTTCTACAGGTTGCCTTTCATGCCATTGATGGTTTCCTTTGCTGCACAGAAGCTTTTCTGCTTTCTGTAGTCCCATTTAGCTACTTCTGCGTGTACTCTTGGTGGAGCCGTAGCCCAGATTACTGCCAAAAAGCCTTTCCCATGTCTGACATGTTCAATCCGAAAGTTTTTTTTAAATTTATTTATTTATTATGTATACAATATTCTGTCTGTGTGTATGCCTGCAGGCCAGAAGAGGACACCAGACTTCATTACAGATCGTTGAGAGCCACCATGTGGTTACTGGGAATTGAACTCAGGACCTTTGGAAGAGTAGGCAATGCTCTTAACCACTGAGCCATCTCTCCAGCCCATTCTGAAAGTTTTTTTTAATTCACTTTTAGTTCATCTGGTGAGCATTGTGAGAAAGTGTGTTGATACCTTTTTAAAAAATATGTTTTAACTTTATTTATGTGTATGTCTGTGTAAATGTATGCCTTGTGTGTTTGTGGGTGCCCAAGAAGGCCAGAAGAAGATACCAGATCCTATGGAACTGGAGTTACAAAGAGTTATGAGATGCCTGAGGGGGGTGCTGGGAACCAAAGGATCCTGTGCAAGAGCAGTCAGTGCTTTTAGCGTCTGAGCCGTGTCTCCATTATACTCTTGATAGTTGTCTTTAGTGTTTTTTTTTTTTTTTAATGCAAGGGTGCCCAGTAAAGAAACTGTTGATGTGACTGCTCCATTGGAGGCTGGAATTGCTGTGAGTAAGAGAGAAAACTTCTAGAGGCATCTGGAAGAGTCCAGGTCAGAAAGAAAGAAACAGACTGGGCTAGGGAAGTGGAAGAATGGGAGACAAGAGTGGAGAGAGCTCAGAGTGAGACAGTAGGGTAGCAAGAGGCAGAGGGAGGGAGGGAGGGAGAGAGAGAGAGAGAGAGAGAGAGAGAGAGAATAGAAAGTGTGGATTTGAACACATCAGGTAGACTATAAGGTGTGTGAGGGCCAGTCACAATAATCTAAGTCTGGGCAGAAGGGAAGTTCTTTACTTCCTCCAACCATTATCACCTGGGACTCTGGCCATCGATAAATTTAAATGGAGTCTGGAGTCTCAATAGTTTATCCTGAGATAATGCCTGGCAGGCTGAGATTACCCGACCCCCACCCAAGAGCAGACCATTCAAAGGACTGTAAATAGAAACACTTGCCAGCACTTCACCAGGACACCCCTAGACAAATGTCAGCCAATCAGGGGTCTTGAACCTCAGAGACCCCACACCCCCACCTTTACTACTATAAAAACCTAATTCTAATTGAGCTCGGGGCTCTCCAGATATTCCAATATGTTGGGTATGCAGAGAGACCAAGCTTGCAAACTTGATTAAAATAAAGGCTCTTTGCTTTTACATATAGGACTCGGTCTTCTTTGTTGGCTTTTGTGGTGACACATGGATTTGGGCATAAAAAGGAGGATGTGTAGATAGGAAGAAACAAGAACCAGGATGCCAGCATGGACTTTGACAGGTATAACAGGTCTTTGTGATGTTAAGCGAGCCTGGAGGCTAGCATGAACTTACATACATTGGCAGGCTTTATTTAAAGGTGGACGATGGGAAATGACTCCATTCGGCAGATGAGAACTGGTCTCACAAGTTCCTGAGGAATGCTGGATTTTGTCTAACTTCCAGGAATCCTTTATAGTCCAGGTTGAATTTATTTCTGGATATTTGAATTTCCTGAGACCCAACAATTTCTTTTTAAGAATAAAAATGCCCCAGCACCGAGGTGGTAAAGTAATTGATAGTCACTGGACATTGGTCCTCAATGGAATATCACTGGATATATAAACCATTTTCCATTCAGGTCAGGTCCCATCCCAGGAATACTTGGCTAACGCAAAACTAATTCCATGGTGGTTTTGTTCATTTTGCTTTGGCATTCTTTTTGTCTTATTGACGTTTTACCTGTTTTGATTTTCACTTTTGTGGACTTCTGTTTGTTTCTTTCTTGCTTTTGGTTTTGTTTCTTTTTCTCTCCTCTTTTTGAGAGAAAGGGAGAGACCATAAAACAGGGTGGGGAGATCTGGAAGGAGTTTGGGAAGGGAAAATATAATCAATATGTATTGCTTGAAAAATATTTCTAGTAAAAAAAGAAAGTTGCTTTTGAGAGTCTGTATTTGACATCGACTATTCAGTAACTGTTCCATTTAATCAGACTTCAGTTGAGTTACCAAGTCTTATAATAACCAACAAGAGGAGAATTCACTTGGTTCTGTGCTCTCAAAGGAGCCTGAGGTATTTCCACCTCTAGCAACCTCCCAGATGAAGGGCATAATGGAAGCAACAGCATTGTACTTGTTTACACTGGCATCAGACAACAAAATATATCTAAAATGATGTGTACCTGGAAATTAACAGTGTGAAGAAGGTTTGTCATAGAGGGAAGACCAGGAAAAGCAAAATTTCGACAATTCTTTAGAGAGTTGAGTATCAGAAATTGTTGTATTTGAGCCCCCAGAGAGAAAATGGAGAGGGAGTATCTAAGACACATGAAAAGTTATTTTCCTAACCTGGGGTCTTGAGTTTGAAAGAGAGTGAGGTGATGGCTTCCTGGGTCTTGTGGAAATGAGGCATGTTGGAGGTAGGGCACAGGATACAGACAGAGAGGGGAAGCTGGGGTCCTGAGTGGTGGAGGGGATGTGGGACAGGTGAAAGTGCTGCTAACAGGGCATCAAAGACGGGCGTCATGGTTGAGGCAGAGTCATGATGGGATGGAGAGGGTCCATTCAGTTGAATTAGTAGCACATACTTGTCACAGCCTCTGAAGTCATCTAGATGATACAATGATATGAAGAATAAAGGACAGACCTTCCCTAGAAAAATAGAAGATAAATAAAGAAAAGAACCCAACTATAAATCACATTTGCATACACTACCTTGATTTATTTTCGGCAACCTTGTGATATTTAATTTCATTTTGTAAATGAGGGAACTAAGACTTGAAGAGAGAGTTTCTCTAAGGTCATAAACTTGGTAATAAGACAAGGCCTTCAGTTTGCACAAAGCTTTTCATTTCAGCTCCCGCCTCTCCTTCCAGAGAAGCACAGCTGTGCTTTGCACTGAAGCTCCAATGGTAAGTGACTTGTAGACCTTACAGTTTGGCAGGAAGCAGATGGGGGTTTAAACTTGGCTTTGACACACCATGGGAAACTCTATTGATGGTAGAACCAGAGGTGCCACAGTCCGTGGAATGGGTGGGATTTTGGTAGGTGGAGATCAAGAAATCAGTTAAGTGAAGAGATTGTATAAACCAAGCTATACTGGAGAGCTGTCCAGTTAAGTTGGAGTCTAGGGACAGTGCAAAAACAGGGTTGGAGTGGACACTGAAGGCAGAACATTAGGCTCCGAAGGCATTCGATCAACATAGTAACTATTGGGTATGTTTCATGGCCAGTTACCATTTGAGATGTAGGAGGTACAATAACAACCAAGATAAAAATCTTTGTCCTCATGGGTCTTTCTTCCAGTTGAATAGATAAACAATAAATTAACATTATTAAAAAAAATAAAAAAAATGTGCTAAGAAGAAAAATGATGAGAAAGAAGTTAAGTGACAGAGACTGGAGGGAGACTCTCTTAGATTAAAGCCAGAGAAAGTTTCTCCAGGAGAGTGAGGCGAGGCAAGGTCCGAATGAAATGAGAACTCAGACATACACCTAGTAAGGGAAAGACTGTTCTGAACTAGGGAAATATCTGGGACGAAAGTTTCCGAGTGAGAGCCAATGTGTCTGCTAGAATCACAGGAGGAAAAGGCCGGGGTGATTAGAAAACGGTAAGTTCAGAGAGAAGTGGTAATAGATGGGGTCCTGAAAGGTCATCCTGCAGGAAGGGTTGGGGAGGACACTTGATTTTCTTCTCAGAATAGTGGGAAAATCCTGAGAACTTCCAGTAGGGAATCACGTGACACAGTCTGCATTATGAAAGGAACAGGGAGCCTACGCATTAGGAAACTGTTTTGGAGGCGGAGGACGATACCACTTGAGTGCTGGGAGTGGGGCTGAAAAGAGTGAGGAGAGATTTGGGCTTCTTGTGTTTGGTGATAGAGGAAAGGGCTTCTTGATGCTTTGACTGAGGAAGAGGAAGAATTCTAGTGAACTGTTCCCCCTAGGCGGTTGATTGGAGCAGGGAACGCCTCCCTGAACTCGGAGCCACCAAATGGCTCCAGTGCCTTTCATCCTGTTTCTCTCTCGCTGATTTAGAGAGCTGTCTGCGAGGAAAGCTCCTCTTACTATTTAAAAACCGTGCCATTTAGAAGCAGAAGAGCATGCCTGTGTCTGAGGCTCAAATCCCAGGCCTTGCTAGCAGATTGTTATATAAGGCCCAGTGTCATAAGCACAAGAAAACCACCCTTGTAACAAGGAGGTGAGTGAGACAGTTTTCCTATAGGGAAAGTGTCTAAGCTATGGATTATACTCTCCGTGTGCTATGGTGAGGGCTGTTGCTGTAAATTATATTCTCCGTGTGCTAAGGCGAGGGCTGTTGCTGTAAATTATATTCTCCGTGTGCTAAGGCGAGGGCTGTTGCTGTAGATTATATTCCCCGTGTCCTATGGCCAATGGCCTTCAGCATCCCCTCCCAGCTCCTCCTATACTTATTCCACCTCCTTACAGTAAGAGTGCGGGATGTGCATTAGAATCTTTCCAAGCAGGAGTGTTGGAGTCAGGGAGGATGTAGAGCTGGCAGGACTTAATGGCCATCTCGATGTGGCAGGCAGTGAGTGGTAAGAGCAAAAAGTAACGGATGGTGGAGAAGAGAGATGAAAATTATGTGTAGATGAGCACTTACATTCATTTTGGCTATTTAGTATTTGTTTCTGGTCTACAAGAGCTAGTTCCAGGACAGGCTCCAAAACCACAGAGAAACCCTGTCTCGAAAAACAAAAAAACAAAAAAAAAAAATAGTATTTGTTTCTAATGATTTCTGTTGTAAGCGCTCAGAAACTCAGAGAACAAACAGAGTTGTTTTTTGTTGTTTTTTTGTTGTTTTTTTTTGTTTTGTTTTGTTTTGTTTTTGAGACAGTGTCCCATTCTGATTTCCATACTGGTCTGAAAAGTATTATGTAGGTCAGACTGGTCTAGGATTCACTGAGATCTTTCTGTCTCGGCCCTCTGAGAGCTGTGAATACAAGGACAAAACACCATGCTCAGCTTCATAAAGATATTTTAGAAGACAAGAAATGAGATCTTCAAAAAAATTAATTTTGCTTTATTTGTCTGAGTATTTTGACTGCACATATGATATGTATTGCATATGGGCTTGTTTCTCTTTGGGTTAGAAAAGAGTTTCAGATCCTTTGGAACTGGAGTTATGGATGGTTATATGTAAATGGATGTTTCTATCCTACCTGCCAATTCTCAAATTCAGAGGCTTATATTAATTACAAATGTTTGGCCAATAGCTCAGGCTTATTACTAACTAGATCTTACATTTAAATAAACCCATTTCTATTAATCTATGTTTTGCCATGTAGCTTGTGACTTTACCCGTCTTCTAGTACATCTTGTTTTCCCATGGCTGACTGACATCTCCACTTTTTCCTCCCTTCTTCCTCCCAGCATCCTCTTAGTCTGGTTTTCCCAACTAACTTTATGCTTTTCAGCTATTAGTCAGTCAACTTGTTTATTAAACCTATCACAGTGATAAATCTTCACAGTGTACAAAGGGAATATTCCACAGCAGTTATGAGCCAACACATGAGTGTAGGAACCAAACCCCAGAAGCCTCTACAAGAATAGCAAGTGCTTTTAGCTGCTGGACTATCTTTCCAATCCTAAGAAATGAAGATTTATTCTTAGAAAATGCTCATAAGTGAAGGTCATATTTCCATATTAAAGAAGAAAAAAGCCATCAACATCATTGCTCACCAAACATTTATTGTTTTGATATAATTTCATGATCTACATATGATCTTTGTTGATAAAGTTTCCAGAATTGATAACTTGGGCTACCAGGAACTTCAAACAGATGAGATATATTTTCTCTATATGTAATGGATTAGTAGGGGTCAGTTCAGCTCTCATGACCCAGCAACAGAAGAAGAGGAGCCTAGGCATCAGAGATGTTGGTCTCAGTGATCTCTCTCTCTCCTCGAGGCTTCCCAGTGCTCTTCATCAAAGTCTAGACCATAATTCTTGGAGTTCCTGATATTTTTCTCACAGCAGCCAAAGCTACCAAAGTCCAGAATCTTTTTCTTCAAATGTAATAGAAATCTTAAGTGTACCTTTTCCCATTTTTAAATTTTAGGAAGAATGTTCTACCATTCAGTGATTCAATTAAGTATCACCTAAACTGAAAATAAACTAGAAATGATGTAAACCCATAAAGTGATCAAAAAGAAGATTGATTAGTTCCCCTAATTTACTTCACCCAACCAATAACCCTAGAATTGCTACTCAAGGAACTGATTTCAAAAAGTGTAGTACTATACTAACCTTCAAAAGGATTCTAGTAGGCAGATGAAAAAGAGAAAGATGATATACAACTTCAGGCTTTTAAACAGACACAAAGATGAACTGACACATAGCTTTTTTCATTAGCTTCAAACTGCTTCACCTCTGGCACTCATTGCTTGTTCTCGTACATAGTCGTAGAGGGGGCTGGGAGAATTAGCTGTTTTGGTAGGGTAGTTTCCATATTGTTCTCTTATTTGGGACCTGCCACTACCATGGGTTGGAAAGAAATGTCTTTCCTGGGATCCTTGGCCCTGGTCATCTTCATTCTTGTGAATTTTTTCTTTGTTGGGTAAGTTTCTGGATTGGTCTTGGGATCCTTGATACCTTTTATTTTCTTCATGAGTTTGTCTATCCCATTGTTGATGATGCTTTTGATGTTTGTCTTTTCCTTGATGGTTTTGCTTATCTTCATGATTGCCTACCTTGTTGATGATCTTGATTTTCTACATGAGTTGTCCTGTGTTGTCTTTTCTGGTTCTGCTCATCTACAGAGGTTTGCCTATCCTGTTTCTGATGCGTTGTTCATCTCTGTGGGCTTGTCTGTTCTACATCTCATATAGACCTTCCTGCTCCTCAAAACTGTGTCCATCCCAATTTTGATGCTCTTCCTCTTCCCAGTGGCCCTCCTCGCTACTCTGTGATTGCCAGTCATACTCTTCATGGGGGTATGGCTCTTCTTGCTGTATCGGAGCTAAGAGTTTGTGCTTATTACCCTCTTCAAGCGTCCATGCCTGGTGGTGGCTTTGCTGCTCCCTTTTATCCTGGAATCTCTGTCTCTGGGTTTGATTTACTTCTTCTCTTGAAGTCTGTTGACTTAGTTTTCCTGATCTTCCAGATTGTTCAACATATGAGTCTCTTCTTGCTTTATCAGTTCCTTGGAAGGACCTGTTTTGCCCCTGGATTTCAGTTTTCCCAATCTTTGGCTGATCACAGTGAGAACTCTGGCTTTTACTGCTTGTCTGACCCTGGTGAGAACTCTGGCCTTGTCTGCCTGTCTGATCATACTGAAAACCCTGGCCTTGACTGTCTGTCCGATGCCAATGTGAACTCTCTTGACTGTCTATCTGACCCTGGTGAGAACTCTGGCCTTGTCTGCCTGTCTGATCATACTGAAAACCCTGGCCTTGACTGTCTGTCCGATGCCAATGTGAACTCTCTTGACTGTCTATCTGACCCTGGTGAGAACTCTGGCCTTGTCTGCCTGTCTGATCATACTGAAAACCCTGGCCTTGACTGTCTGTCCGATGCCAATGTGAACTCTCTTGACTGTCTATCTGACCCTGGTGAGAACTCTGGCCTTGTCTGCCTGACTGATCATACTGGAAACCCTGGCCTTGACTGTCTGTCCGATGCCAACGTGAACTCTGGTCTTGTCTGTCTGTCTGACCCTGGTGAGAACTCTGGCCTTGTCTGCCTGTCTGATCATACTGAAAACCCTGGCCTTGACTGTCTGTCCGATGCCAACGTGAACTCTGGTCTTGTCTGTCTGTCTGACCCTGGTGAGAACTCTGGCTTTGTCTGCCTGTCTGATCATACTGAAAACCCTGGCCTTGACTGTCTGTCCGATGCCAACGTGAACTCTGGTCTTGTCTGTCTGTCTGACCCTGGTGAGAACTCTGGCCTTGTCTGCCTGACTGATCATACTGGAAACCCTGGCCTTGACTGTCTGTCCGATGCCAACGTGAACTCTCTTGTCTGTCTGTCTGACCCTGGTGAGAACTCTGACCTTGTCTGCCTGTCTGATCATACTGGAAACCCTGGCCTTGACTGTCTGTTCGATGCCAACCCTGGTCTTGTCTGCCTGTCTGACCCTGGTAAGAACTCTGGTTTTGTCTGTCTGTCTGACCCTGGTGAGAACTCTGGTCTTGTCTGTCTGTCTGACCCTGGTGAGAACTCTGGCCTTGTCTGTCTATCTGACCTTGGTGAGAACTCTGACCTTGTCTGCCTGTCTGATCATACTGAAAACCCTGGCCTTGACTGTCTGTCCGATGCCAATGTGAACTCTCTTGTCTGTCTGTCTGACCCTGGTGAGAACTCTGACCTGGTCTGCCTGTCTGATCATACTGAAAACCCTGGCCTTGACTGTCTGTCCGATGCCAACGTGAACTCTCTTGTCTGTCTGTCTGACCCTGGTGAGAACTCTGACCTTGTCTGCCTGTCTGATCATACTGGAAACCCTGGCCTTGACTGTCTGTTCGATGCCAACCCTGGTCTTGTCTGCCTGTCTGACCCTGGTAAGAACTCTGGTTTTGTCTGTTTGTCTGACCCTGGTGAGAACTCTGGCCTTTAATGCCTGTCTGACCCTGGTGAGAACTCTGACCTTTAATGCCTGTCTGACCCTGGTGAGAACTCTGGCCTTTGATGCCTGTCTGTCCCTGGTGAGAACTCTGGCTTTTGATGCCTGTCTGACCCTGGTGAGAACTCTGGCTTTTGATGCCTGTCTGACCCTGGTGAGAACTCTGTCCTTTAATGCCTGTCTGACCATAATGAAAATTCTGGCCTTTGCTCTGACCTTGTCCATCTGTCTGACCATGTTGGAACGTATGTTTTTGTTTGTCTGACTGACCATAGCGAGAATTCTGGACCTGTTTGTCTGTCTGACTGTTGCCTGATTTCTGATACTGTTTTCCATATTGTTCATAAGAACCAGCTTCTTGTTGACTGGTTTGACTAGAGTAAGAATCTTGTCGGAGTCTTCCAGACCGGCCATTGCTGCTTTTTCGTCCAAATGTTTTAGACTGGCCATAATGAGAAACCTGAGCTGGGATCTCAGGCTGATTTAAGGCAAAGATATATCCTTGACTTTTGGGTCGGTAGTTGCTAGATTTATGACTCAGTCTTTGATCAGGGCTAGAGTGCTGATCGTCTGTCTCAGACTGATCAGAGCTATAATCTGTGTCTTGTCTCTCTGCCTGACCCTGGTGCGAGTCCTTATGTTCTTGGACGTCCTGACTTTGTCCTTCAGACTGCCTAGGCTGTCTGCCTGTGTTTTCAGAAAACTTATGGCTCTGTGTTCCTTTCTGACCCCGTTCTTTCTGGGAGGAGGTTTTACCTCCACATGACTTACTATCTAGTTTACGATGGCAAGCTTGGACCAATTGGAACACCAACAAGAGGTATTCACGAAAATCAACATATCCATTTCTGTCTCGGTCCAAGTGTTCCAGAATGGTTTCCACAGTCTCTGGGTCATTTGGTCTCTGTAAGAAAAACAGGGAAAAACCCCCAAATATCCTTTTATGAATGTTGGATTATACATCAGTCTTAATGTCCCAATCCACTCCCAAACAGGTTTTCCCTTTCTTTCTTTCTTTCTCTCTCTCTCTCTCTCTCTCTCTCTCTCTCTCTCTCCCTCCCTCCCTCTTTCTTTCTTTCTTTCTTTCTTTCTTTCTTTCTTTTTCTCCCTCCCTCCCCTTCTACTTCCCTCCCTCCCTCCCTCCCTCCCTCTTTCCTTCCTTCCTTCCTTCTTTCTGAGAAACTATTATTGTTAAGTGGCTTGTTCTGGTTCTAATCTTTGGTTAGTTTATTTTCGGTGAACCTCATCCCTTAATGAACCAATGGGGGTTATGACCACAGGGAACAGACAACCATATTAACAGCAAATTTGAATCATTTGAATTTGAATCATTCGAGACAGTTATTATCTTTTCTTTTTCTTTTTGGTTTTTCAAGACAGAGTTTCTCAGTAGCTTTGGAGCCTGTCATGGAACTAGCTTTTGTAGACCAGGCTGGTCTCGAACTCACAGAGATCCACCTGCCTCTGTGTCCTGAGTGCTGGGATTAAAGTTGTGCACCACCACCCTCCGGCTAAATTGTTATCTTTTTACATAGTACAGCCTACCTGTTTATAAACCTCTTTCTCTCTACACTGTGACACTCTCAATGGAAAAGAAGTTAGTTTTCTTTGTGTTTGTATTCTCAGAGTCTGGGATTGTACCAGCATGGAGTAGGTACTCAATGAATCTTTAATGAATTATTGCACAAATGTATAAGATAGTGTGTATACAGAATTACATATAGAAACATGAATGGCATTTTTTTAAAAAAAGTTATTCTCCATTACTTTGAAGTTGTTCTGTGTTTTGTTTACATAAAAAGAAGGAGGTGTGTGTGTGTGTGTAAGAACTACTGAGAAGCTGTAGAACTGGAAGGTGCTTACCAGTACATTACTGGTGGGAAATGACTAAATAAAACAAAATATTGATAAGATATCCTGGATGCTGACATAAGAGTCATGCATCCCACTCCACAGGATCAAGAGTCTGTGTATCTTACCCGAAGGATGTCTCCAAACTCAGTGAGAAGCAGCTGCTTCAACTCCATCTTGTTCAATGAAGCGTATTCCCCGTGGTGTTCAGCATATTTCTGGAATACCTTACTCACATTGAGTATGCTGCTGAGAAGTTCAGGCATTCTGGCAAACACAGGTAAATCTAAGAAGAAAAAGAAGAAGGAGAAGAAGAAGGAGAAGGAGAAGAAGAAGAAGAAGAAGAAGAAGAAGAAGAAGAAGAAGAGGAAGAGGAGGAGGAGGAGGAGGAGGAGGAGGAAGAGGAAGAAGAAGAAGAGAAGAAGAAAGAAAGATTTTTTTTATTCTTGGGATGAAGACAAGGAGTCAACATTTCTGTAGTGAGCCAGACAGGATCGCCATTACAAGATGGCGCCGACATCCTGTCTTGTTGGAAATAAACAACTCCATATTTGGCTCTGCCTTTGGGAGCTGCGTGTCCCCTGCTTCCCGCATGCGCAGTGGATAAGGGTCCTTGGGCCTATCCTGATGCAGTCTGGTGTCAGCTGATGGTGGCAGCCAATTACAGGGCGACCCGTGTGCCAATTCCCCATATAAGCAGCTGCTTTAGTGCTCTTGGGCCTCTCTCTCGTTTCCTGCCCCTCGCTTCCTGCCCCTCATTTCCTGCCCCTTCGCTTCCTGCTCCCCTCAACCAAGGGCACTCCAGTAAAGCGTGATCTGAGAAGAATCCTCATGTGGTGGTTGTTCTTTCTTGCTGGTCGAGAAGTCCGCCGCACATTTCTAGTGATTGGTTTCGTGGATTTGGGAAGGAGGTTTAAACAACCAGAGAGTCCCTTCTTAGCTGTAATTTCAGGCTCGTCATTATGTGATCAACAATGAGGCTCCAAATATACACTATCATGACAGTGATCTAAAAAGGGTTTCTTTGCTAAAAAGAGGCAAATGCTTAAGAGATTATACATGTGTAGTCGATATTTACATGCCTTAGTTTCTACTCTGGGTGGGAGTTGCTTGACTGAGATTCTCACATGAGAACAAAAATAAAGGGAGGTCCAAAGGGGGTGGGCAGAGGTCAGCATAATGTGTGTGGTTTCCTGCCACAGTAAAGCATGCCATTGAAGAGGATCTGTCTTCTAAAGAGTCGCCTTTACTCAAGGAAGAAGGTAAAGTATCTCTTTCAGTGGTCCAAGAAATCTTTCTGAGAGGTTCATTTCTAGAAAATTCTTTTACCTGCTTACTAAATGTAATCAGCAAGTAGAAAAAAGATACAGAGAAAAACAGTAAGTGGACACACTGTACACAGGACAAGCAGTGCATAGTCAGATAGGTCAGTACTGGCTGCGTTGGGCAGCAGGGGTCTTCTGCTATCTGTATGCCAATATTCCTTCTTGTGGTACAAAAGAAGTACCTATGCCTATAGGCTTCTGAAAATAAAACCCCAACTGCAAAACATAGGCATGCAACAATGCCTATACACATAAATGACAAATAACAGATTTCATGGGACAAGCTGAGACTTTTGTGACCACTTATTATAGTGAAACTGAATATTGCTGAGTCCCCATGGCCCAGAGTCTTATCTAACTTGCACATGAGGTAAAGACAGCACTACGGAAAAGCCAGCTATCAGTCATCCAGACTTCCAGTTTGGGGATCTGTAGGGCCCACATCTTACAGATTTACAGGTAGGCCATTCTAGCATCCACCATAGTCTAAAACAGAGCCCTGAGAAGAAAGCAGAAAGATTCCCAAGAGTATCTCCGGCAGGAACGGTCTCTGCCATCCACACTTGTGGATACTGCTGTTGCTTCAGCATGCACGCCTTACCTGCTTGAGGAAGAGTGAGCAGAAGATTCAGGAGCCAGGGAGGATGGCAGAGACTTGGAAATCCATCCTATTTATAGGGTTTTTAATTATCCTACCAAGTCATCCTGGGAGACACCTATTCTGTGGTAGGGCCTGAATCATTCTGGGCTCAACCCAGATCAGCCCAGTTCAACCCAGCTCCAGCTTGACCTCTCCCTCTGCAAACCGTTCGGTTGATTTACTTCCCGCATTTGCTCACGAACCTGTTTGTCACTGTAGTAGGTGACACTTTTCAAGTCTCAGCCCCAATTAATTAAGGGAGTGTGTGTGCTACACGCTGTGTGGACTGGGAAGACAGAGGTTCCAGCCGAATCCATCCTTAGAAATCGTCACTTGCCAAGGCCGATAGGGGTAGGGGTACACAACAGGTATACCATACCAAAGAAAGACGTTTATATGTTCTACAAAATCCAAGCTAAGTAGAGATTAGGGACTCTATACATTGGTCAGCATATAATTCTTGGAAAATATGTCTTAAATTTGTATTTTGCTTGTAAAAGTAGCTATTCGTATGTCTTACTGACCTATTTTTAATGGCTATTCTTTTCTGCAGGCTAGTAGAAGTAGTTGTTGAATCAATTTTAGAGACATATTGGGTGGCAAGTGATGAGTGCTTCTTTTGTTGTTGTTGTTGTTTTGTATTTTGTTTAATTGGAGACAGGGTTTCTCTGTGTAACTATGGCTGTCCTGGAACTTACTCTGTGGACCAGGCTGGCCTCGAACTAGGCCTCTGCCTCCTGACTGCTGGGTGGGATTCAAGGTGTGCGTGACCAGTGCCCAGCATGACACTGAGTTTTTCAGTCTTAATAAAAGGTTAGAGTTAGGGTACCACCTGGAAGTTGATGATTTCTGTGACATAGAGATATTGTTTGTGACCCACGCCTCCACTTATTTTCCTTCTCCCTAACACATGTGACACATCGGCACAGTATCTTCTCATAGAGAGCCTTAGTAAATCTTCAAGGATTAAGTGAATTGTTGGATTGTGAGACACATCAGAGAATCTTGTGCAAGGAACAAAGAGTTTGAGAGTCACCTGCTTGTCTGCTTTGTCTCAGAGGTGCCAGCTGATATAATTACATATGAAATATATAATCATATTGAAGAATTGATTATGTAATTGGTCTCCAGTCAGTTACTTGTGATGACACTTGCTATTATTTGCTATGTCTCTAAGATTTTGCAAAGGAATCGTAAAAGTTCAGAAAGATTTTAGTCTAACTGGACTAAAGAAGCCTCACACAGAAAAGATTTGGAAAGACCAGTGTGGAGCTTGCTAAGTGTACAATAATTAGAAAGTCTAGGCGGAATCCTCTGGGCCAGACCTGGGTTTCCTTCACCTCTAGGTTTATAAGCAAAGTTTATGTTGTTCTTTGAAACACTCAGGTAGGAAGAGAAGGGGAGAAAGCAAAGGCCAAAGCTGCATAGTTGAGAACTCCCACATGGCCTGAATTAGCATGGGTGCCAATGTCTGGGAAGGCAGAGAGTTATCACTGCCTTCCTAGCAGTAGAGGTAGAGAATGTGGGAGCTGAAAGGAAGCTTAGTCTTAGCTTCTTAACTTATAGATGAGGAAACTGCAGTTTCTAGTTGTCCTGAGTGACCTGCTAAAGGGCTCACAAAGCTGCAGAAGCCCGGCCTAATGTTCATGTTTATCTTCCCAGCAGAGGATGCTTTTCTCCTCCTCTACCTCCCCTCCCCTCTCTCACTTCTCTCCTCTCCTGCCCTCTCCTGCCCTCTCCTGCCCTTTCCTGCCCTCCCCTTCCCTCCCCTCCCCTCTCCTCTCTTCTCCCTTCTCTTTCCTTCATTTCTTTATTTCCATCTCTCTTTTCTGAGGTATGATCTACTGTGTTGACCCGGCTAACTTCAAACTCAGGACAATCATCCTGCCTCAACCACTCAGCTTTTAGGATTCCAGGTGTGTCACTACACCTGGCTAATATACACTGTTTTGCATTCTATAGAAGATGTCTAGGGCCCGATTTAAGGGTTTATTTTAATGATAAATGTTAATTGAGTGTGTTGTTGGTTTTTCTGCCAGCATTGTTTTGGGGGAGATTGTAAGTTCCTTGCAGTGTGTGACTAGTTGTCTCCATTAATCTGGAGCTGAGAAATTCCTGAGATTAGACACGAGTGCTAAAAGTAGAAGTGCCCGGGCAGCCTGTGGTACACAGATCACTGTCACTAGCGGTGAATGGATGGACCTGAAAGAGGAATGTCAGAACAGGGAGGCCAGATAGGAATCTATAATGTGGCTTTGGTGAGAAGCAAGTGTAGGAGGATGGCTGGATGGATGAAACGTGGAACAGATTTGGTGAGTGGAAAGGGAAGTGGGGATGCCAGGAATCATCCCACGGATTCAACCTAGGTGACTAAAAGGACCGTACTATAATGAAGGAATGTAACTTCTGAATGAGGCTGGTGGAAGCCAAGACCGAGAGCCTCCACTGGCATTCCCTAGGTCTCTGCCCTTTGAAGGCTGCTGTCCTGCCTTTACGGCTGATCTCTCCATATTGTCCTGACCCGATAACTGGATAGTGCTGAGACTCTTGCTTTTGCGTCTATGTTTAGTGTCATACATTTTATTTCTCTTCTCACTTATTAGGATGGAAGATCTCAAGGCAGTGGGCTAATCCTAGAGGTGAATAAGGGCATTGCGGATAGGAAGTGAAGAAAACAGACGTCGCCATAGAGAGAGCAATACTGTGGGAGGTTCCTGGGATGCGTGGCAGGTGGGGTTTTTCTGGGGCGAGGTGTGAAACAGAAAGTGCTCTTTGTCTGATGCTGCCGCAGAATTACTGCTCTCACAAGTAGGATCTTCAGTGCGTGAATTCACTTAACACTTAAGCTCTCTAGCGTGGTCAGAATCTCCCAGTCAGATATTCATTGGATACTCGTGAGCACATGGAAGGCTGTTTTGTAGGCACAGGGTGAAAACATAATTCCTGTTCTTTGTTTATTTGTGGGTAGCTGTGTCTCTCCGTGTGTGAACAGATATGATTACGAGACAGAGCTCAAAGTCAGTTGTCTTCCCAGATGACCCTACCTTTTTGTTGCTGTTGCTTGTTTGTGTTTGTTTTTTTTTGTGTGTTTGTTTTTTGTATGTTTGTTTTTTTGGTGTTTTTTTGTTTTTTTTTTTTTTTTGATACAAGGTTTCTCTATAGCTTTGGAACCAGCCCTGGAACTCACTCTGTAGAACAGACTGGCCTCTAACTTACAGAGATCTGCCTGCCTCTGCTTCCTGAGTGCTGGAATTTAAAGGCATGTGCCACCACTGGCCGGCTCCCCCACCTTACTATTTTAAGACAAAGTCTCTCACTGAACCAGAGTTCATATATTTCTTTTTTGAGACAGGATCTCTTGGCTGTCCTGAAATTCAGCTTGTAGACCAGGCTGGCCTCAAACTCACAGAGAGCCCCTGAGTGTTAGGACTAAAGGAGTATGCGACCACACCCAAGGTACTCACCATTTTTGCTAGACTTGCTGACCAGCAGGCCCCAGGGCTTGGCCCTGCCTGCCTCCTCAGCACTGGGATTATAGACATATGCTGCCATTGTAGATTTTGGCATGGTTGCTGAGGATCCAAAGTCAGATCCTCATACTTGTGGGTCTAGCACTTTGTCAACTGAGCAAACTCCTTGGCCTCCCCAGTTCTTATTTTCAAAGGCCTTTAGTTTGTTGCTGGAGAGATGGCTCCGCACTTAGGAGCATCTGATGCTCCTGAAGAGGACTGAGTTCGGCTCTCAGCACCATATGGTAGCTCACAACTATCTGTAGTCGTGACTACAATTCCAAAGGATCTGATGTCCTCTTTTGGCCCCTGTGTGCACCAGACATGCATATGGTACACAGGCCCATATAGGCAAAAAACATTCATATACATAAATCATTAAAAAAAAACACTGAATCTTTTAACCCCACTAGGCAGTAAAATACATAGGAAGAAAGGTAGGTTTGGGGAGTTAGAAATAATTAAAATTTCATGTCTATAATGTTAGTGCTAGGGAGGCTACAGCAGGAGGATCACAAATTTGATGACAAACTAGGCTCCATAGTAAGATTCTTTTTTTTTTTTTTTTTTTTTTTTTTGGAAAATGTTAGCATTTAATTGGCCTCCCTGAGTGGCTTCAAGCCATCAGAACACTGGCACCTCCAACACTCTTTATCTTCTCTTCAGCTCTTCTGCTGAAAAATTTGGCTTTCACGATGATAGGCTGCTTAGGGAGCTTTCCCTTCCCCAGAACTTTGTAGTAGCCCGATCGCATAACATACATGATGGGAGCAGCTCTGGTCTTGTTCTTGGCAGCGTTAACCCGGGTCTGTTCACTGACCAGTGTCCACAGTTTAACCAGGTTGACAGCCAGGCAGAAGCTCTGGTTCCTCTTTAAGCGGTAATGCCTCATCCCAACTTTCCCGAAGTAACCTGGATGATATTTGTCGAAGTTGATCCTGTGATGATGCATGCCTCCAGCGTTCCCCTGTCCTCCTGGATGCTTGCAATGTGGCCATGGCCGTGGCTCACGTGGCCCCGGAGTTTCTGGGTCTTCCTCAGTCTGGATGGCATGGCGGTGGCAGAAAGGAAAGAGGGAGGAACCTGCGAAGTATCGCAAGGTAGCAAGTGTGGCGGCGGGACGAAGATTCTCATTTCAAACAAGCAAACAGTGTGTTAGCCCCACACTGATGGAATTGTGGGGTGTTCTGGGTAACATTGGGCAGACGGACTTTGTAGAAGGTGTGAACTTTCATTTGGAAGCAACTTTCTGCCATTCTGTGATTCCAATCTCAGGCCTGGCAGGGACTTTAGTTTATATTAACTCTGCTTTATCACAGTTTGATGAAGGCTTGCTCTTCCTCTATGGAAAATGGAGTCAGCAGTCATGGTTGCCCTGCCATCATATCAGAACCTATAAATTCCATGAAGACCTACACCAGTTTGCTTATGGTTTCTCAGTGTATTTTGATGCTGAATGGCAGGAGGCTTTGAAAATACCAGCTGCTGTAGTCTCCCGTACTTGCCTCAGATAAGCTTTTCAGTATATGCTATTTTGCTAGACTGCAAAGTAAGACACGGAGGAGGGAATATTATCTTCATTTTCTAAACAAGGGAACTAAGGGCAAGAGAAGATAAATAATGTGTTCAGGATTGTGCTGCCTGCTCCTAGCTAAGGTCTGATCTCATGTCTTCCTCATTCCAAAGCCCTTCTTCCCAGACCTGTTTTGCTTCCCATTCCTCCGGGAAGGAAACAGTTTCCCACACGGACTAAAGTGAGAAGAACAAAATACCTCACTAAAAATATCCTGTGAGGAGATTTAGCATTGGAACGAGAATTTCCTTAGCCAATCCAACATCTATTTTTTCCATTGTTCCTCCAGGGCTGAAAAATAGTTTCAACACTTCAAGTCCCTGCATTCTCCTTAGAGAGACAAACAGACAATTATGTATCGGACTCTCCATAGGAAACACAACCCTCTGCGTTGGCAGTTGGCTGTACTGAGGACTGTACACATGTGGAGGTCAGAGACAACTTACGGAGTCTCTCCTCTCCTGCGGATGGAGCTCAGGTCACTGGGTTTACATTGTCAGGTAGCAAGTGTCTTCACTAGATAAGCCATCCCATCATTCCCCTGTCTGATTCTAAACCCTGTTGCAAGCCTTTGGTGTTCATTTACCTTAGATGAAGATATGCCTGCTGGGACTGACAGACACGAGTTTGAGTTAATGGATTTTTC
Source organism: Microtus oregoni (assembly GCF_018167655.1). Classification (NCBI taxonomy): domain Eukaryota; kingdom Metazoa; phylum Chordata; class Mammalia; order Rodentia; family Cricetidae; genus Microtus; species Microtus oregoni. Next base: position 633,809 of record NW_024543830.1, on the reverse strand, counting down.
GGGAAGATTCTTTGCTGTATTTTGGCCAAATCATCAGAGATGATTATCACACAACTCTCAGACTCCCTTCTTCTGATGAAATGCTGGGTGGAGCTTTAGTGAGATAAAGCCCACTGAATCCCAGAGACGGCTGTTTGGATTCCGAGGGAAGGCTCCTGCCCAGTGCTAGTTAGGCACGTCAAAATGACCACCCTCCAGAGAGCAGTAGGGCTAATTAATAGACACAAAACTCCTTTGAGATTTCTTGATATTCAAAGGTCATTTATTATCTTTTACATAAATAAATTGCCATTTTAAGTCTTCTTTTCAGTGAGCTACCTTTCTAATTATAGGTCATTTCCCTAAATGACATCTGTAGGAGTCAGTGGGTTTTTAGGCAATGCTGGCCTCAGCGATATCTTAGCCGTGTCAGAAAGTGTGTTCTTAGCCAAAAGGAGGAAGCCTGGGGGTCCTGGGGTACAGTGTTTCTAGATCCTTACCCCAGCAAGTATCTGTGCCTCTTACAGATACTCTAAGCACCATCTTTCTCTTCCCCAGTACCTCACGCTCTGTCATACCCCCAGCTGAAATGTGATCGCAAGCATCTGAAGCTGTTGCTGAGCTTGACCTATGGAATTTTTAATTCCTAAAAATATGGCTAATAATGCTACAGACCCAAACATATGTCTTTAAGATGCCAGCATTTAGATCTTTATAATTAGCTTTCTGGGGTGTTTTGTTTATTTGGTTGTTTGTTTTGGGTGCTGTTGACTTTTGTAGCCAAGGCTGTAAGGGAATACACAAGGGTGGTTTAGAACTAATGGCAATTCTCCTGCTTTTGTTTTTGGAGATTCTAAAGATAGGCTCTCACTGTTAAACAAACTTGCTTGGATTCTCGTATATAGGCCAGGCTGGCCTTGGATTAGCAATAGTTCTCTGATTTTGCCTCTACACCCGAGAATACAGTACTGGATCACTACATCTAGCCCGGTTTCTTTTTCCTAATGGTCTTACTTGAAGTTTATAATGCTGATTAATACCTGTAATCCTTACACTTGGAAGGCTGGGGCAGGAAGGCTGCTGAGAGTTTGAGACCAGCCCCAGTTGCATAACGAGACAGCTTAAAAAGAAAAGCTTTGAGATAATTTATAAACCATACAAGTCACCACTGACAGTGTGTGGCTCAACACCCTGTAGTGTCCAGCTATTACCATAATCTAATTTTGGGATACTTTTAGAAAAGATTTTAATTCGAAATTATGTGCCTGTGTGTTTGGGTGTGTACACATGGGGTCAGGTGTTCCTGGGCATCGGCAGAGGAAGCTGAAAGCATTGGAGCTGGGATTGTGAGCTACTTAACCTGGGACCTGACCTGGACCTGAGCTCTAGTCCTTTACAAGAACAGTCTACACGCTTAGCCATCAAATCAGCTCTCCAGGCCCCAACTTTAGAACATTTTTGTAACCCAAAAGAAATCTTGTGCCCAATTCATCTTCTCTTCTTCACCCCATTCTTGAGAGTTGCTAAAACTTTGAGTCTCTCTAGATTTGCCTATTCCGACACTTTCACTTAGCATAATGTTTTCAAGGTTTATTTATTTTGTAGCATGTATAACTAATTCACTTCTATGTTCAAAGAAATACTTCTAGGATATGAACGAGCCACACTTTGTTTATCCATCCAGCTTTTGATGGACATTTGGGGTGGCTCAACTTTTGGACTCTTATGCGCAATGATGCCATGAATAATCAGCTATTTTTTGTTTCTGTTCTATGATTTTGTTATTTTTCTTAATCTAGGAGTGGAGTTGCTGGGTCACATGGGAACTCTGTCTTTTTCTTTTAAAGGCCAAGTGTTTAGAGTTGTCTTAAGATGAGAAGGGATGGTTGTTTTAAATGCCCTGGCTTGAGGATGACAACAGGCAAAACCTGCCCAGTTGAGCTGTTGAGAGGCAGAGCAAAGGTCAGGGATGGGGAGCTACCTCTGTTGTTCTGAGCCTCCCAGGGTCTTGCACAACTTATAGCTCAGCAGCTACCAAAGCACTTCTGGTAATAGGCACCTGATAAAGATTTGTTGATCAAAGGAATGCATATACCCCAAGGTAAAGTCAGAGTGGAGGAAGCTGGGTAGGGGAAAACAAGCTTTGCAATCTGTGAAGTTTTCATTGTAGTTTAGGCCTTATTAGGGTTTCACTTGATGAGTGTTTTCTTTGCTCCCTGGAATCTCTGCTGTCAGCTGTATTTGAATGAACTCCAGTATGTGATGTGAGGAAGGAAGCCTGTGCGTTTCCATTTGCTGCTGCAGGTGAAGCAGTTAGCTATTCTGTTTTCCCCATAACCTTTCTAGCTCATCACCCTAGTACACCAAAGAGCTTGTAGCTCAAAAACTTGAAGGTTTCTTCCCTCAAGGCTCTGACTCATGGTGAATGTGGAAGAGACACTCTTATGTCATGGTTCAATTGTCCCTGTGTATAAAATGAGGGAAGGGGTCAAATTAACAACTGGAGGAACCTTTGCATGCTGATATTCTGTGTGAACTTCACTCTTCCTCCCTCCTCCTTACTCAGCACAGGTTCTCAGTGTTGTTTGTTAGGATGGTTGTTGCATAGGTCACTACTCATCTTGCTGTCTGCATCTTCCTTTCCAATATATTTCTAGTACTATCAGATTAATTTTCTCTTCTCAAGATGAAATTTTTTATTTTATTTTACTTTAAATATACTGAATTGAACCTTTGAGAATTTCATACGTGCATCAGTGTGTTTTGAGCACATTTACTCCCCTTTTGTGTTTCTAACGCTCCACTTCCCCAAGGTTGCGATTTTCTCTAAGAACAAAAGGAATTAGTATTCTACAGAAGCCCAAAGGACAAAATTATTTTTCTTTTTTGGATTTTTGAGACAGGTTTGAGACAGGGTTTCTCTGTGTAGCCTTGACTGTCCTGGAACTCACTTTGTAGACCAGGCTGGCCTTGAACTCAGAGATCCATCTACCTCTGCCTCTGGTGTGCTGGAATTAAAGGTGTGTGTGTGCCACCACTGCCCAGCAAGTACAAAATTTTTAACATACTATTTAAGACCTTTATGGTGAACAAATCTTTTCAATTTTAGGTTTTCTTACTTTTTTCTTTCTTTCTCCCTTTTCCTTTCCTTTCCTTTCCTTTTTTTTTTTTAAATATAGATTTTCATTATGTTACACTGAGGGCCTTGAATTCACAATTCTCCTCCCTTAGTGCTGGGGTTCCAGCTGTGAACCATTACATCCAGCTTATTTCTTTCTATTTTTTCACACTGCTTATTCCTCTTGAGCCTTATTCTTTCTACATTTATCTATAAAGATGCTACTCACTTGAGTTACCTTTCCTATAAAACATTTCCAAGTCTACTTCATGAGAAATCTTCTATGCTTGCCCTCTCACCGTTTTCTCGTTTGAACCCCGTGGATGACTATACCCAGTCTCAGTATCACCGGAATCCAAGCTATGGGAAAGAGAAGATTAATCTTAATTCATCTCCTACAAGTTCTGTCCTCTACAAGGCAGACTTTGTTAGCAGAAGCTGGGGTGGCTTTCTCTAGTTCATGTGCTGTGGGTAGATAATAAAGCATACGCTAAGCCCTGTTTCCTGTGTGTAATTCTTACCTCTGAAATAGGTGATAAATTCTGAGGACAGAGACTTCCGTGTCCCCTTCCTTGTATTCATCTATGATCCTGCCACACTACTGGATTTCCTTAGCGACGAACTGAACTGGGTGATTTCCTACCTCTTCAAGTCTATAGACACTCAGTTCTCATTTAAGATTCTGTCTGTTTGTAAGTTTTTGACTCTTGTGACATATGAACAACATGAGGACAGGAAGGTGAGGTTGTTGGACCTCAATAATGTCAAAAGGTCCAGGGAATGGTAGCTGGCATGAAGACGTTACACACAGGAGGGACAGAGGAACCCTATTTGTTCCATAGATAGAACTATATGTCCAGTCTCTCAGGGCCAACTGGGAGGCCATTCCTGAAGTGTATTATGAGGCTCAGAAGAATCACTTTCAGGTGGCTGGTTCATCTGTGATGTGTGTAAGGCAGTCTGGAGCAGGCACGCTGAAGTCAGTGCTGGGTGAGAATCAAACCCATAGAGCAGTGGTTCTCAATCTTCCCAATGCTGCTACCCTTTAATATAGACCCTCGCGTTGTAGTAACCCCCAACAGGAAATTATTTTCACTGATACTTTGTTACTGCCATTTTGCTACTGATATAAATATCTGTGTTTTCTGATGGTCCTAGGTGACCCCTAAAGAGATTGAGAACTGTGATCATAGACCCTCCGGAGTTCCTCTTGCTCTGCTTCAGATGCAAGCAGGTTAATGTTCAAGCCATCCTTGGCAAGTATCAATTCTGTGGCTTCCAGAAGAGTTGATGTTTACTGTTCCACACTCCTGCCCAGGTCTTATTCTCTCTGCTGAATCCAGGGTGTCAAAAGATCACAGAGAGAAAAGCAGGTGGACAGGCTGAGTACGGCAGCACACACCTGTTAATCTCTTGTTCTAGCACTTGTGGGTAGGGATATGGGGCAGGAAGAAGGTGAGGAGTTCAAGGCCAGCCTGGGCTACAGAGTGAGTTCAAGATCAGCTTAAACTAAAATAATAAGACTCTGCCAGGAAAAGAAAAAAAGAAAATAAGAAAAAAGTACCAGGAGCAAGTCATTTGCAAAGTTGGCTTGGCTGTGTAAGGAGAATAATCTGGAGTTTTCGCCAACAAATTTCAGCTCGTGGGTTAGAGGTCAGAGGCCACTGGGGTTGGACTAGGGGCTTTGGTGGATTCTCTGTGACTTGTTACCTGGTCCCATAAGTAAGGTCAACTAATGTTCGAGTGATACACCTATGGTCAGGTCCAACTAACACACTTTTGGCGTAGGAACAAACAGGGTGGAAGAGTGGGGCCAGGGCCAGGAAGAGTTCTCTTCATTTTCCTTCTCTGGTTCAGCCGTTTATTTGTTCATTTATCCTTTTGTCAAAATGTTTAGTGAGGAAGTCTTTCCTGTCAGGGGGAGAGAGGATTCTGGGAAGAAGATTTTGGAGAGCTGAGGGTCATAGTTGGAATAAAAGTGGAATTTCACCGTGGCTCTGCTTCTTCCCCTATAGTGGGACAAGCCCGGACAAGCACTCCTCCCCCCCCCAGTGCCAACCCCTCCCCCCACAGCCTCAGATCGCTTTGTGTGTCTCAGCTATGACTTGGCTTAGTTACTACACTCCTTTGCCATGAGAGCCCCGCCTACGCATAACCTTTAAACCTCAGCTCCCTTGTTGTGGTCATAAAAGATCCACGTGGCCACAGTCACCCTGCAGGAAAAGAATCATGTTTCTTACACCTTCCTGTAGAAGGAGCAGGGGGAAGTTGGCTATAGTTCAGAGCTCAGTGGGAATGAGGGAGTAACCGGCAGTAGAAGGGTTTTGTCTTGACATGTTCACAGGGCTGGACAAACCCAGCAGGTGTCTGTCTGCCTCTGTGTGTACCTGCCTCCATTTCTCTGTGCAGCATGGCCGGCTGCTCATGGTGGCATTAACAGGAGATAAGAGCCTGACCCTGCACCGGAAGATCTGCTCTGGAAAACGAGTGTATGAAGGCTGAGCTGCGGCTTGGAAGGACCAGAACTCTATACCATAAGTCCTGCAGGCTTCATTCAGTAGCTTTCTTATCTCTGACAAAGAAATTTAATCTAGTAAAAAGAAAAAGAAGATTTTTTTCCCACAAGATCATTTAGTATTACACAAAAAGTCGACACTAAAGCTACAGTTAGAATCCAGCTTGCTTACGATGGATGTGACTAGTACATGCTTGAATCTCAGTATTCAGTGGGGGCAGAATAATTTTGAATTTAAAGATGGCATGGGATGTCTTAAGCAGATCTAAATTATCCCACACAGGCATGTTTTCCTGGGAGTCTGTCTATGGCACACACTATTCTGTAGTCACATTTAATAATCTAATCCAAGGTGGAGAGCAGATGTACCTGAGGGACAGGCAGACATGAATCGACACCTCAGGTTCCAGGGATTGTTGTAGGGTCCTGTGTGTTCATGGTTGAAACTGTCTGGTCTAGGTCTGGCACGGGGAGCCTGCACCCTTCTCTGCCGACAATATCTAGTCAACGACTGGAAATTCACTTAGGTACCAGAGATGCTGAGTTCCACCGGTCTACTGCTGAGGTGATTCCAGCTTCCGCTGGTGGAGTGTGTCAGGAGTTCCATGGTTTTACGAGCAGAGATTATTATTATTTAATACACTTGCCACCCACAGAGGGGCGATGCTGCCCTGCTTGCCCTGTCTGAAAAACAAGAGAACCTTGTGATCCTTGCCATCAGTCTGAGTCTTGAGAACATGGGTCATGCATAGTAGGTGTTTCTAAAGCTGCGTTTTCACTTGTCATAATGTGGCCTCTCATAACCCATCGTTAACCCCCTAACTCCACAGATAAGTCCTCCGAGAGCAGAGCATCTTACAGAAGTGGAGGTGGACAGGTTGACTAGCAGAGCGGGAAAGACGGCGTGTTTTCTGTCTTTCATGGGGATCATGATTTTGAATGATTATCTCTAACCCATCAGTGGTGCCATGGGTTTCAGCTGTGGGCAAACAAATGCTAATAACACGTTCAGTGAAAGACATTTATAATGTAAAGCATAGGAACTGCGCTGCAGGGATGGGGAGAGACTCATCTGGAGTCCAAAGCTCTAGCTTCTGCTCCTGTATTCAAACTCACTGAACTGGAAAGGCTCATTCAGTGAGCAGGCAAGGTGATGTCTTGCTGTAGACACGCCATGCAAAGGTAGATGTTTGCCACCTCCCTGCTGCACACTTGCTCATTCACCTGGAACTCGACCATTCCATTGTGATACACTCACATTTTCCTGTCACCTGGAAGTGACTCCTCGCATGGGTCCTTAGTGCCAGATCAGTAGCTCCTGCTTCATGTGGCATCTCCCCGTCAGAAGCCAGCTTTTCCTTGCTTTCGTTACGGTATCTTGGTCACATGGTTGTGTCCCTCTGCCTAAGTCTTCCTAGAATGTATGGAATAATGCAGGTCACAGTGGCAGACCAGTCTCTCTAGACTTACAATAGACCTCACATCTGCCTCCCCTCTTCCCATTACAGCCTCAGTTTCCCCCTTTAGGTTGTAAGCAGAAGAGCCTTTTGGAGAGTCTCGTGATGACTTCTGCAGTATGGGGTTGTCGTGATCACAAATGCTATGGCTGGGACGCAGCTCAGTGGAACATGTCTACCAGGAACTACGAGAACATGCCTAACATGCACAAAGGCCCAGGCCGAACCTCTAGGGGTTCAAAACCACACAAGCAAGTAAGCAAAACTTGTTGGAACAAAGCAGTAGTAAAGCTTATTAGCTGCTTTTCATATCAGTTTTTAAGACTGTGTCTTATGTGGCATAGGCTGGCTTTGAACTTGCTATGTGGACTTCTGATCCCCTGCCTCCATTTCCAGAGGCCGTGATGTACCACCACGCCCAGTTTATCCAGCAATGAACTAGAACCCGGGTTTCCTTCATGTGCAGTAAGCGGTCTAGAAACTGAGCTACACCACAGCTCAGCACATGGAAGTCTTAGTGTGATCCCCAACGGAGGGCTACTTAACACGTGATAACCATTACTGTTATTATCATCCCAAACCTGCCAAAATTTTCCATCTAGAACAATACCTGTGCCTCACGGTGCAGGCAAGGGGCCCAGGGACCTATGCATGGATACTTGAGGATGTGCCCCCCCCCCATATATGTGTTTGCACGCCTCTTGGCCATGCCTTTCCACACTATGTTGTTACCTCTTGTGTGACATTTACTCCCCAGCTGCCCCCTGACTTTCCTTCCTGCTGAACTATGACTTCCTAAGGGCTCCGCCTCTACATGCTTAAGAAAAGAATAAATTAGGAAAAATGAGAAAGGCAGCTAGTAAGTTGGGATCTCCTAACCTTAGGCCCTCGTGTGTGCTCTTCCCACTGACTGTAGTGCTGCCGCCTCAGAGAGTCACATCGTTTAAAGGTTTGCTTTGTTCAGATGACTGAGTTGTCCGACCAGGTGTCCTGCCCACCTTGTAGGAAACAGACTACACCTCTTCATTGTCTGTTCCTTCCCTCTCTCACCTTCTTCTTAGCATCTCCCAAACCCTAGTTTAGTACATATTTGCTCACTTACATCCCCTATTGCTTACAGTAAAAATAAAACTATGTAAGCATTTTGCAGTGTCAGTGTCTAGAACATTGTTGATCCGTGGCTCGGTTCTCAGGGCATGGTGCTTGTGTTAACTGTGTGTGCTTCTTAGCCTCTTGGCCACCCTGTGCCAGGCTCTGCTTTTTACTTTTCTGGAACTATGTGGCATTGGGACATGCTCTGCACAAGGTAGACAGAACCCAGGTCTTTGTGGACCTTCTGGTCTGAAAACGACAAGTGGCTTTCTCACTTTTCTGGACCATGTTCAGGAACTGTGGCAGCCAGGGGAACAACCGAGTCCCAGCCAGAGGGGCCTGGGAGCCTTCTCTGATGACATGGAAGCTGGGTTGAGCTTGTCTCTTCCTTATTTCCAGAAACTTGTGCTTGTTCTTTCTTGTACCAGACTTCATGACTGAGTCTCTCTCAGCCGTCATTCCCCAGTGTAATAGAGATAATAGCTGTTCCCACCCACACACTCGCAAGAATGCAGGAGTCTTACAGGGGATTAGTGACATTTTAAATTAAAGACATGGTGGCAGTCCATAGGCTTCTGAGTCCTCCTGAGTTAGGGACCTTCCGGTGATCTGCTGAGCCTGCATACCTCCCTGTGGATTTGTGTGGCCTACTGCTTGGAAAACCTGGGGGCAGTTGTATAGTGTGTTAAGCCCCTGTGTTTGGAACCCCACCTCCCTTTCTTACTGGGCTTGTGACAACAGAGCTCAAAGAATGTGGCACCTGATTAACTCGTCAGATAAGTATGTGACAAGTGTCAGGAAGGCTTATCGATGACAAGCCTCAGTCACAGTGGGGCATGCTGCAAACATTATGGTAATGCTCTTGTCCTTGTGTGGTAGAACTCAGGGAACTAGATGAGGATCTGTGGTTTTGGAAATGGGGGTGGGGGGCTTTTCCGTGTCTGGGTGGTCATCACCTGACTCCGTTTCCCCTTTTATCTTAGTTGGGTCTCTGTTGCTGTGATAGAACACTGACCAACTCAGGGAAAAATGCGTCTGTTAGAAAAAGTCTGCACTGGAGCTCAAGTCCAGAGCCTGGAGACAAGAACCAAAGCAGAGGCCGCGAAGGAATGCTGCTTATTAGTTTGTTCACCATGGCTAGCTCGGCCTGGCTTCCTGATACATAAGGAACACCTGCTTCCGGCACTGCTCACAGTAGGCTGGGCCCTGACACATCAATCAGAAGCCGAGAAAATGCCCCACAGACTTGTCCATAGGTCAGTCTGGTAGAGGTTATTCCTCAGTTGAGGTTTCCTCTTCTTTGATGACTCTAGTTTGTGCCGAGTTGACAAAAGCTAACCAGAGCCCCTTCAGAACTCCCGGCTCCCAGTGAAAATGGTCTCTGTCCTGAGCTCAGAACCCTCCAAACGTCTATTCACAGGCGAATCTTCTCTGAAATGTATTTCACCCATGAAACACCCCTGTTCTTTGGTCTTTCTCAGAACTGAACTTGAAGGTGAGCAATTTAAGGACAGGCTATTCCAAAATATGGCTAATTGTGTATCTATATTGCAAGGTAAAATCACTTGAGGATTGTCTCGGAAAGGGCCATTTAGCTTGTGGGTTTGGGCTGCAGCAAGTCATTAGGATTCATTGGGGATGTGCTTTACACCCCTAAAAATAGCCCTGATCACCAGAGACTGGGCCCTGGGTCTGCAATGAACCAGATACTAGCTTGGTGACGAACCCATCGTCCACTCCCTTGTATCATGCTCCCCTACTATGTCTTAGCAACACCCCTAGAAGTAACCAGCCCTGTCCAGACATCCATCTTTCTGTCATGCATTCATGAATACATTGCTCCATCCATAGACTATAAAAACACCATGCTTTTTTATCATCTCTTTGAGCTTAACTAGTAAATATCTCCATGCACATTTAAAATCAATGAAAGTTTCCTCTTGTTAATTTGTTCTTATATCCATCTGAAGAGCTCACATAAAAACTCAGCGTAGTGGGGGGAGGAGAAGGAGGGGGAACTAGGGCTAGTATGAAAGATGAAAACAATTTAAATAAACAAGAATTAAAACAAAAAAAAAAAGAAAGAAAGAAGGAAGGGGAAAATAGAGATGACCTCTCTTTTCCCTGCAGACAAATCCATCCTACAGAGAACTTCTGTAACAAGCCAGCAGTGCCTAGCTCTAAACCAGTGACTTTCAAATTGTGTCCTTGGCACCTCCAGGGTTAGGTACTGTGAGTGAATCTGGAGAGTAGGTTCTGCCACTTGTAATCAACAGTGTTGCGGTTGGTTATCTTACGAAGTTAAAGGAGAATCTGGAGGGTTAGATTCTGGGAGTAAAAAGCTTGAAAGCACTGTCAAATCTGACTTGTTTATAATGAGGAAGCAGAGCCCCATATTGTTCCATAAAGATAGAAGCATCTTGGCAGGAGCAAGGCTATTCTAAAGGGAGCCATGTGTGTCCTCTCTCTGTCAGACTATCACAATAAGGGTCTCCAAAGACTTGAGATTTTCTCAGGGATCTCATGGTGGGAGAGAGGAGGTTAGGGCACCAGGGAGCTTGTCTCTTGGAAAGAGATTTCACAGTTTGACAACTTACCACACAACTGTGTGGGAGAGGCTGAAGTCTGACAGTGATGAGAGGGACCACAACTGTCTAGGACTGTTTAGTTGTGCATACCTCTTGGCATCTCCTTAAACCCAAGATTCTTGCCAGGATCCCAAAGATGGAGTTGGGGGGCTTGTGGAGCCCATTATTTATTCCTCTTCCTAGGAGGGCCCTGGAAAATGAACATCCTTTCTCTGCTCCGCCCCCTCACTTGTCTCTTTAATTGGCATATTAAACATGGGTAGCCAAGACACACAGATAGGCAGGACTGAGATGAGTATCCTCTCCACTGTGTCCTATGCTTCCAGTTAAATAAAGCATTAGTGTGGCTGTGTTCCACTCTCTGGAACTCTAAAGTTAAAGGTGTGGCACAGAACTCTGCTCATAGACCTTCATGTTACTACCACCACCACCTCCACCATCACCATCACCACCATCACTACCTCCACCACCACTATTACCTTCACCACTATCACCCACAACCACCATCACCACCATTATCACCCACCACCACCACCACCATCAGCACCACCCACCACTGCCACCACCACCACTACCACCACCACCACCACCACCACCACCACCACCACCAGCACCACCCACCACCGCCACCACCATCCACCATGGCCACTAGATGGCTTTCTTGGCTCTGTACCTCTCAGTGGGAAAGAGTGTTTCTCCCATTTTTCCCAGTCACAGCACTCCACAGTTACTCATAATTCTTTGCCTGACGCTGAGGCCCTGTGAGCCTCCCCCTCCTGCAGGTCACTGTCTCCACTGCTCAGGTCATATTTAGGCAGCCCTGTTGATGAGGCTTTGGGGTCAGAGCTTGCTATGTTTCCTTGGAGCGCAATAATGTCTTTATACTGCAGTTTACAGTACTTTATAAAACTCCTGTGTGTTAAGCTAAAATGAGAGGCTGGAGATGTGCCTATTTATCAGGGCACTGGGTCAGATCCCTAGAACCACACACCCTGGGTATGGAAGTTCCTGCTGTAATTACAGCAGTCTGGAAGTGAGGGTAGGAAGATCAGAAGTTCAAAGTTGTCCTAGGCTCCATAGTGACTTCAAGGCTAGCCTGTGCTACGTGAGGCCCTGTCTCAAAAACAGAGTAAAATAGAACAAGTAGGGCCTTTATTCCCACATAAGTTTGCGGTTAACATGTTTTCTGAACTCAGAGAATAGCTCTGGCATCACTTTTTGGTACAAGTGTAATATGATTTGGTATAAGTGTGATATGATTTCCATATCTTAAAATCCTTTTAGACGTGTAATTAAAGATTTTCTCCAGTCCCCAACTGGAAGTGGGTAGTGGCCGTGGTAATGGTGTGTTACAGAGCAAAGAGATACATGTAACAGAAGACTAGTAATTGTCTTCCAAGTGATGGGCATGCTTAACTAATATTCATTTGTTTTGTAATCAGTACTTGGCAATATCTATGTGAAATGACATTAAAATGGAAATAGTCAAATGGAATTTTCAAAAATTATACATCAGCATAATTGCATATTTGGTAACTGAGGACCAATAGCTTTGAATTCCAATCAAACGTAGTGTTACCTCTTCAAGAATTTTGTTTTTATTATTGCCAGATTTGTTACTTTTTTTTCACCTAATTATTGCATGTTTTAGATTTTGCAAAAAAAAAATTGTTACGATTTCTGTTTTGCTGCATATGGGTTCCTATGTATTATTCCTCAACTCACATATACCTAGTATTATCAGTTTGGTCTTTACAAAAGTTTGTTCCCTCCTGATTTAACCTATAGCAGAACAACAAGCAGAAAGACAGATGGCAGACAGACAATAATCATGATGTCGAATATTTAATACTTTGTTTCTTGTTGGTAAATATGTTCCGGAATCTCAGCTAAATCCTTAGCTCTGCAGTGTGGCTGATTCCTTTTGTAGCACCATACTGAGAGGACGCCCCGTACTGTGAAAAGCAATTTAATTAGCTCTGAGTCAGTTCTATGCAATGTATTTATGAAGCCCTCCATTGGCAATCAGGAAGCTTAAGGGGTTAGTCGTTTGAATTGGTCAGGCTGGTTTTTCCTTTCAGGGAGCCCCCCCCCCCCCCCCACCTCTGAAGCAGGAACAGGAAGGGAGGAGGTTGAGGATGAGCTCCGGGCCTGAAATGGTTGTGCAAGGTGCCGAGCTCAAAGGCCTCTGGGTTGCCTGAGAGATGGAGTCGAGAGAACAACAAAGGCTGTCTTCTCCAGCCCAAGGGTGGTGGGGCTCTGGGCAGGGACCAAGCGTGGTTAGGGTTTGACTCAGCCCTTTCTCTAGGCCAGGGAACCTTGTTCATTCTCCTGCCACCTTTGTGTTCTTCTGTATATGTCCGTTAGGGGGAGAGTGGAGAAAAGCAGCACCCTTCACCAGCCTCACAATATGCTGAACTGTCTGAAAGCAGAGTCTTTCTCCCTCCCCTCTCTTCTTCCCTCCCTCTCTTTCCTTATCCCCCACTGTTTCCCTCCTCCCACTCTCTCCCCTCTTTGGTTGGAGATAGAAGTCAGGGCATTGTGTATGGTAAGAATGTGCTTTACACCGAGCTCCTGAAGACAGATTTCAACTTATTTTGCTTTGAACTCCCACTTAACGCCCACTAATAACCATTACAATACGCTATGTACACTGACAGCATTGTACATTTCGCAAAGCATTTCCTCGTCCAGTGTCTCATTTGACCCCGTGTGAGACATGTGAGTGTCCATGGCAATAAGATAAGCAAAGTAAAGTTTAGAGAAACTAATGAATGGACCAAGGTTCCACAGACAGTATGAGGTAGAATTAGCACTGGGCCCAGAGTTCTTCCTCTGAGTCTCATGCCGGTTTCCTCTGGGAGCACTGAGCAGCCACTGTTGGCTAGTCAGAGGGTTCCTCGGAAGACTTCCTCCTTCTAATGTTACTATGTCGAAAGCACCACCATTAGATTATCCCACCTCTCTCTTGGTGCACCCTCTTCCAAAATAAGGAGGGAGGCCTTGGGTCAGTACCAAGGTAGGGGCGATCGTAGGGGAGCCCCTTTCTTAGATTGTTTGTACCCAAGACAAGAATGTTAATATTAGGAGTTTTACAAGAAGGGGAAATGACACTTCAGAAAAGTGAGGGATGCTGGGTACACTCAAATTTCTCTCTTTCTAACTTACAAGTTTTATTAATTGAAAGTCTTTTAACTAAAGATTCCCCCCATTCCATAGTTTCTGTTTGGCATCTCATGGGACTCACAGGTCTTTCTGTGGTTGAGAAAAATAAACTTGTAACACTCTCAAGTGATATTAATGACAGAACTGTGGGCTCCACCTCCTGTCCTGTACAAGCCCTCTTGGTTTACTGCCTCTGCTGGCTGGGCCATTCCATCAGATGAAACAAGCTCTCTCTAGGGGACAGCCTATCTCCACCCCTGGGTAGCTCCAGCCCTGGGACATAGTGGTGTACAATCTACCTGGACCTCTTCTTCTTGGTTTCCATCCTGCCTTTGGAACTTTTTTTTTAAAATATTTATTTATTTATTTATTTATTTATTTATTTATTATGTATACAATATTGTCTGTGTGTATGTCTGCAGGCCATAAGAGGGCACCAGACCTCATTAGAGATGGCTGTGAGCCACCATGTGGTTGCTGAGAATTGAACTCAGGACCGTTTGGAAGAGCAGGCAATACTCTTAACCACTGAGCCATCTCTCCAGCCCCTGCCTTTGGAACTTTTAAATCAACACTTAAATCTTTCTTGTATGTGGCTTCAGAAAAATGACCAGTGTTGCTGTCTCTAATGTTTTATTATTTGTCCCTGGCTTCTGTTATTAACTTTTTCTGACATGGTGAAGTCTCCAGAATATTCTCAATCCTGGCTACTGTCTCCAGATGTTCTGTAGTTTGTAAGCTCTTCTCATAAAACATGGCACTCAGAAGTCCACATGCTCATTTGTATGCAGATATTCACGTAGTTTGTTCTATGCCTGAAAGATCGTATTATTTCTGACAGTTATGCTAGATTGATGTAATAGTCAAATCACCACACATGTATACTCACGGAGCTACAAGCTGGGGTGCTGTGAAGGAGCCCACCACACCAGGGACTGCTTCTTAGCTGCTAAAGCCAGTTTGAAGGAAGCTGGTGCCCTCCGCCAGCGGGACAAACACAGAGCCTCATAGACCATAGTGTGGATTCAGGATGGGAGTCCTGAGAACTCCACAGTCCTTTCGACCACTTATTCCAAGAAGAGTTTCAGGTATTTACAGATCTGTTGAAGTTGTGATCAAACTCGTTATAAACCTCTTAAATCTGGCTCCCTTTTCTTCTTATTGGGAGACTATTGAGGCAGAAACAGAATAAATTTGCACTTAAAAAAAAAGTAAGATATGGGGGCTGGAGAGATGGCTTAGTGGTTAAGAGCATTGCCTGCTCTTCCAAAGGTCCTGAGTTCAATTCCCAGCAACCACATGGTGGCTCACAACCATCTGTAATGAGGACTGGCGCCCTCTTCTGGCCTGCAGGCATACACACAGACAGAATATTGTATACATAATAAATAAATAAATAAATATTACAAAAAAGTAAGATAGATATATAGGTAGGTAGAGAGATAGATAGACAGATAGATAGACAGATAGACAAGGAAGTAAGCAAATAAATAAATAAATGGTCTTGGGAAAGGCTCAGTTCCTTAGACTCAGCCAGTTCTGGAGGTTGTTTGTATTAGGCCTTTTATTTTATTTAAATTGAATTTAAGAGTTGTCCCTCAGCACAGGCTACAGTCCCAGCAGATTCTCTCCTGGAATGCCTGAGTGGGTCAGAGGTGGCTCAGCTGTTCCAGGCTGTCTCTCTGACTGTACCACAGAGCTCTGGAGTTGGCTCTGAGTAGCTCCTCCTGATACCAGCAGTGCACAAACCACATGACACACAGAGAATGATGCTCTGTGGAGACATAGTCTCTTTCCCTTGGCTCACTGATGACCAGAAGCTATCAAGTAGCTACTTGTATCGCTATTCTTGTTAATATCATCATTGGCTGATTGTTCCATTCATTGCAACAATCTGAAGGAGTTATCTGGCAGCGGGTTGCTCTGGGACCAGGTTAGCTCACTGCAGGTCAGAAGTAGCTAGAGGGCCTTATAAAGTGACCTGATGAGTAAGGTGTGTCTCCTGTGACAGCTGGAGTCAGTGACACAGTTCTGATCTTTCATAGCACGGGGCACCTTGGGGTGAGAAGGCTGAAAAGTGTGAGTCATTGAGTTTAGAGGAGTTTGAACTCCATCTCTATGGCAGGTCCCCTTGATGTTCAGTGCTTCTCTAGGAGCTAGGCTCAAAGAGATTGAGATTTAGTCCAAAAATAACAGACACAAAACCCCTGGAAGAGAACACAGGAAACCCCAACCCCTGTAGAACTTTTTGAGTTAACTCATATGGTGGAGCTTGGCTGTTAGTTCTATCTAAGACAGTGACTCTCAACCTTCCTAATGCTATGACTCTTTAATACAGTTCCTCATGTGGTGGTGATCCCAACCATAAAGTTATTTTTGTTGCTACTTCATAACTGTAATTTTGCTATTGTAATAAATTGTAATGTAAAGAGTTTTGGAGACAGAGGGTTGCCAAAGGACTCACAACCCACATCTTGAGAACTGCTGGTCTAAGGCCTTCACAGAAGTGATTTATTTGAATATGCTTTAAGAACAATTGGTGGGCTTACAGCGCCTCCTAAAGGAAGCACCTTGAAATAACCACCCTGGTGAGAAAATTGACGTAGACTAATCTGTGGGCTTGGAAATTATTGTGAAGGAACTTGTTAACTTGCAGTTTTAAGAAGAAGAGAATGAGAGAAGTTAAATTAAAAGTTTCCTTTAGTAATTCTGAGAGAAGGGGAGTCTGGCTCTGTGTTTTAAAGTATCTCTCAGGGTGTCTTGATTCTCTGTTTAAAGTTTTGTTTTTGATTCTCTCTTCTTTTCGTAAACTTCTGTTGTATAATACGAGCATTTTACTGATTTTATGTGACAGTATAGGCGTTCCCTAATGTCCTGATGGGATGATAGGGCCCTGTGTCTATGAGGTAAGAATATTGCTGCCTGGCTCGACAGCCCAGGGTATACTGAATGTGGTTACAATGAACCTGGTTGAGCCTCAAGACCCCCAGGTTAACCCTTGAGTGACATCTCAGCCACATCCTTCCAGTGCCGTAACCTAGCTTCATGCTAGTCCCCAGAGCTGGCTGTCACAGATTTCTGAGCGAGGCAATCCCAATGGGAAGCTGTCATGTGTTCACGGGTATTGCACTCCCCTGCGACGGATGGAGGTACCTTGGGATACCTGTAAGTCGAGACTTGTAATGAGGGTCGGAAAACTGGGCTTACATCGCATTTTTCTCAACTTTGGTCATATGATGTTGGTCAGGTCCTTCCGCCTCTAGTTTTCATACTTTTTTTTTTTCAAAATGCAATATAGTCTAAAGTTGGAAGGAGACAACATTACCCCCTTTGATGCTGTTGGTATTGGTTTTGGCTATAAGATGCCCAGGCATGGCTTTGGGTGTATAACTCAAGCTAAGAGGAACTACAGATCTCTCTGTGGTAAATTCTGGCACTAGCACCAAGTCATGGAACTACACTGGAATTTGGCATTTCGGCTGTGTTTTGCTCTGGTCCTGTTCTCTGTGGTCTTTATCTGCCAGATTTCATCTCCTAACTTTATGGCCAACAGTATGCATGAAAACTTAATTATGCATATGGTCTAAAGAGACCATTTAAACTTTGTTCTGACTTCATTTGTGCTTGTGAGTGTAAATGTTCACCATTTTTGCATGGATGTGGATGTACATGTGTGGATGCAATGTATGTAGGGCCTAAGGTGGGTTCTGTGACATTTAAAGCCTAACAATTAATGCTCGGCAGTGGTGGTGCGCGCCTTTAATCCTAACTAACACTCAGGAGGCAAAGACAGGTGGATCTCTGTGTGTTTGAGGCCAGCCTGGTCTACAGAGTAAGTTCTAGGACAGTCTCCAAAGCTACAGTCTTGAAAAACCAAAAATAAAAAATAAGTAAGAAAGAAAAAAAAAAAAGCCTAAAGAAAGAAAAAGAAAAAAAACCCTAACAATTAGATTTTTTGGGGAGGGAGTTTCTCTGTGTAGTCCTGGCTGTCCTGGAACTCACAGAGATTTGCCTCCTCTGCCTCCTGAGTGGAGTACTGGGATTACTGAGAGGGCCATGGCCCCTGGCCTCCAGCACTAGGACCTGAGTAAGGAGAATGGAGTAGGATAGGGGAGGAGTTCCTGATTTACATGTGAAAGGTGACTGCTAAAGGCTGAAAGCCTGGAGAAAAACAGAATATGCAGAAACATGTTTAGCATGCAAATGATTGATAAAGATGACAAAGCACCCCCTCCATTTAATCTGCTGGAGCAGATGCTTAGCATGTAAATTATCGATAAAGATGACAATGTGCCCTTTTCATTTAATCTGCTGGAGCAGATGCTTAGCATGTAAATTATCGATAAAGATGACAATGTGCCCTTTTCATTTAATCTGTTGGAGTGGAGCCAGGTCTGGCACAATGCCATGCTGCAGGGAGGTCTCACTACTTTAATAAACCATCTCATCTCTTACTCTGTAAGACAGACATCAGCAGGTACCCTCCAAATTCCCATCTGTGTTTGTAACAAATATAAACAGGTCTTAGTGCTCAGTGTGTTCCAATGTGATACATGCCCCCCTTAAAAGTGTCTGTGAGTCTCAGGCCTCTCTCTTGCTCCTCTTGCTCTCTTGTCTGTCTGTCTCATTCGTGTCCCCTCTTCAAGATGGCCGTTCACTCTTTCACTCTCCCCCTCCCTACTCCAATAAACCTCTTGGGCTAATGCTATGGCACACCGTGTGTTCTCTTAGTGGCATATCTTGGCAGGGCTCACCAGAGGTACCTGTTATGATCGTCACCACTTTAAGAGACAAGCCACGCCCACTCCCGGCAGACCCCTCTCCCTTGCCATCTTTGCTTCTCTGTGTTCCCTTTGGCCGCTAAGCGCTCCTCTTCTCCCACTCCCTTCTCTTGCTATCTCTGTCCTCTTCTCTCTTTCCTTTCTCCCTCTCTCTCCTTTCTTCCGCCCTCCTCTAAGTAATAAATATCCAATTCTATTCTATACCATGTGTCTGTCCACGTGTCTCCTACCTGCCACCTGCTCACACCACAGGGCTAGCTGGGACCAGCCCGCCCGCCATGAGTCTCCCTGCCTGAGACCAGCCACTACTTGGGGGACGACAGCCTTCCCTGCTTGGGACTGGCTGCTCCCAAAGCTCGCTGCCTGCCTACTGCTGCCGGGGATCTTGCAGCATTTAAAAAAAATCATAACAGAACCCCTTTCTGTTTCATCTTTAGTCATAGGTTTTCTGCACCCCCCCCCCATAAGTTTCTCTGCCATCACGGTAAGCCAGGTCAAGATGAATTGAGAAAGTCTGTCTTGAAAAACCAAACAACAACAACAACACAAAAAACCAAACCCAAACAAACAAACAGAAACAAAAAACAAAGATGAATTGAAAACTTTTAACAACAGCTATATTGAGCAAAGCAGCTCGCAGGCAGAGTCTCCAGTCCCAGAGACCGAGGACAGAGAAATTGTGGACCAAACTAAGTTGGGAAGAATTTAAACACTGTAGGCAAGGGGTGATGATGTGTCCACAACAAACTGAGTTTATATCTGAGTATGATCAAAAGCTGAGCACTTAGGTGGGGACTTGTGTGCCTGGCAGCATCAGGGAGGAAGTTGCAATAGTCACCAAGAATGTGGAACTGGGTCTTTTGGTGCCGTTCCTTTATTGGGAGCCTCTCTGTGTGGGCCAGGTTTGGAAAGGGAGAAGGAACCATGCAGGGCCAAACCAGAAGTTCAAACTGTACATCTAGGAGTGAACAAGGATTGATGATTGTAATGGTCTGCTTTGTCCCTTTAAAAGATAAGTCCCGCCTACTTCCCCCTTCCACCAAGGCAAGTGGATCTTCCTTCTGCTTCCAACCTGTGCTCTCTGCCCCATCTGTCTTCAGAAGAGGTGGCTGCTGCCATGTATTCTCTTCTCTCCTCTTATCCTCCCTCCCTCCCTCCCTCCCTCCCTCCCTCCCTTCCTCCCTCTCTCTCTTCCCTCTCTTTCTTTCTCTCTCTCTCTCTCTCTCTCGCTCTTGCTCTCTCTCTCTCTTTCCCCCCCTTCCCTTTACTCCCATAACCCACTGAATAAACTATACCCAAACCCTGTCTCTGCATGGCATGCCTATCCAACTTTTGTCTTTCACCTGCCTCTTGCTCCTTATGGGACTAGCTGACCCACAGTGGTCTCTCACCCACCACATGGCTCCCTGCCTGGGATTCAGCTGCCACCCCTTAGGGAACTGCACCCGTTTTATTTTAACCATTACAATGATACTTTGTAAATCACAGTCAGGTGGCCAGAGTCTAGAAAAAAAAAGTGACTGTAATGTCGACAGGGTAAATACCCAGAAGTGTATAGCTGGATCGTATGATAAGTTTAGTTGTATATTTTTAAGGAACAGCTGGACTACCTCCAACTAAAACTCCAAAGCTATCTTGGGTTATTTTTAATGCCCTTAATTTAATTTAATTCTACCCTGTGTCTGACCTAACATTCGTATGAGTATCAGTTAACCTTTCAAGTGTGTTCTTAGTAGACCACTAAATTTCACCAGTTCCACAGCTAAAATTGTCATCAAATAACATATTAAATTTATAGCAAACTTTATTGTAACCCGTGTACTGGTGGTTCCTGTCAATATATTTGGTAAATACATTATTCATGACTTTTTTGTTCTGCAATTAAATTCCATGTAACTGCTTCCATTGCAAAGCATTTTATGTGCTACAGCTTACTTAAAGTTTCTGGGTCAAAGCCTCATGGGTTGTGTACTTATATTTGGCTCAAGATAAATGACTTCTTAGTCCCTTTGAAGTGAAAACTATCTCACATCAGCGTAAAGAAAACAAACACATAAATTGTTATAGAACGAGGAAGATCATGCCTGGTAGCTAGTTCTAGACTCTGAACTACAAGTATAATGTCTATTGACAAAAAAGTGGTGTAAGGTCACTGCTGGGCTGGGATTTGTCTCTGGCTACTGTGGTCTCTCTGTTAGCCTTTGAAGAATTAGAAGCAAGAGTTAGTGTGGGAATTTCAGGCTCCCCCTTGGACAAAGATTATTTTTTATTTATTTTGTTTTTTAACTCAAAATATTTTTTTCATGGGTTCCCTTCCTTTAATCTCTTCCAAGTGCCTCCCTACGTCCCCACCTATCTGACTCCTTGCCTCCTTTCTCTTTAGAAAACAAAGGAAGAACAAACGAACAAACCAGAATTAAAAACAAAACAAAAAGCACAAGAGGACCCTTGCTCCTGCCCCCCTGCACAAAATTGAAAACCACAATACACACAAAAAAGGCCGGTAAGATTAAAAAATACCCAAGCAAAGCAAAATGAGACAAAAAAAACAAAAACAAAAACAAAAACAAAAAAAAAACCCTGTAAAATACCATTGAGTTCCTTTTGTGTTGACTGCTGGGCGTGACTTACCCATGAGCAAGGCTTATAAACCCAGCAAGAGTCTATTGGAGAAAAGGGTTTCTTCCCTTTGCAAGCCATTGTCGTTTGTGCTGTGGACTTGAGTTTTCTAGAAGATTGTTCAGTGAATTTGGGCTTGGGGTAGGATTTCCAACACTTTCTGAAATGATTTCAAATATCCTTCAGTCGTTTGTACTGCGTACTGTGTGGAGTGGTGTTCTCAGCCAGTTGTACAGCGTACTGTGTGGAGTGGCGTTCTCGGTGCTGGCTTATTGAACCAAAATATCAATTGGCTCTGAAGAGAGCCGAAGATGCTCTGCCCCGAAGTATCAAATATGCAACAGGTTATCTCTCTGTGCAAAAATAAACAAGCACATCTACCTCTGTAGCATACAAACTTACTCTAATCTTACGTAAGTGCTAAAATTATATGTATACCAAATGTATTGCCTCATTTGTTTAAAATCAAATTTATGGCTTAGTCGAACACAGGCCTGAACCTTATAGACCAGATCCCGGTTTGAGTCAGGCCACGCCTTCCTGCAGCTCTCGAGAACAGCTGGCTCGTTTCTTCTTTGTCACACATGATGCAAAACTTCCTGCCAGCTCTCCAAAACTTAGAAAAGTTAGATTTCCTGTTTGTTTTGGGGATTGGTCTAGAAAACCCTCAGAGAAATTCCTCAGAAGACTCCTCACTGGAACTTGAACACGTGTCCGGGTCCCCACCCCCACCCCAAAGCCCTCTCATGGTGATATTCTTCTATCTCTAGTTCTTTCTGCTCCCTCAATCCTTCCTTTAGTCTTACCCTTTCCCCTAAATTCTTTATATTTACTTATTTTATTGTACGCCTATGAGTGTTTCATTTGCGTCTGTAAGTGCTTCTTACAGGTCTGGGTGTCCTTACAGGTTTAGAACAGGGCATCGTAATTCCTGGAACTGAACTTGCTACCCACGGTTGTGAGCCACTGGGAACCTAACCTTTGTCTTCTGTAAGAACAACAAGTGCTCTAAACTGCTGAGGAATCTGTCCAGCCCCCTTACCTCGCTCTTAAAGAAGCTCTCCTTCATGCTTAAAGCGAAAGCCATTAAGCTCTGTCTTTCTAACCATCGTTCCTTCTCAAGTATATTGTGCCATCTTGCCCAGTCATTGTAAGAGGCTTCATTCCTGAAAGGAATCGTGTCTAAGCCTCCTTTCTGGACTGACTGCAGCTGCTCTTCTCTTTCTAAGCCTCCTTTCTGGACTGACTTCTCTTTCTTTAATTGTTAACAGTGACTATTGGGTTGGATTGGAGTGGATTGGATTGGATAGACGGTGTATCAGAAGCCTTGGTCAATTCAGCACCCGCTACACTGGAGCCAGAAGGTTAGTGAATGTCGACACCTGCTGGCCATTTTGGGAATTACAGCCTATCTTTCAATTCACAAAGCCGTGCTTGGGTTTGGGATAGTCAGTTTGGTGTCAAATATGAAATCCCCAGCACAAACTCCATATTTTATTTAATCTCACTACTCTCATGTTATTGGTAACAGAATTCCCCCTTTTAATTTTCTATGTAAAATCCCTAGGATTATAGGATTAACGCCCTGCCTGGCACACAGCAGGTTATGATATTAATCAAGTATTTTCAAGCTATCTCTCATTGTAGATAAAAACCAGAGGCCAGTGAGGTTAAACAACTTCTTCCAGGTCACATCAGCAAGACATAGACACACTGACAGATATATATGTTATTAGAGGGGCCTGAAAAAAAAAGAAACCACTTTCCACTGAAGAAGTTTAATTGTATAGCATTTACCACAGGGCTTTGCCCTTTTTCAGAACTTGTAGTGTTTTGAAGATGCATGCATCCTGTAATGGATTAAGTTAGTTCATTAGTGTGAACTTTCTCATTGGAGGCTTTCTTTGTCTTATTTAATATAGGTGCTAGAAGGAATCGTGGGTTCTGCACAGGATTCTAATAAACAGTACTGCCTCATTTTTCCATCTTATTCTGAACAGGTTAGAAAAGTAGTGTAGAAAGAAAACAGCGTATCCGAAATGCTATGCTTTCCAATAGCAGCAGTTAAATAACAGATAGTGGCTTTAGGTCTTTTAGCTACACTTTCTTATTCTTGGAACAGAATCAGGCAATCTTACCCACCCAGTTATGGCACGACTCCCAGCCGGTAGGTCCAGGAAATCATGGATTAGGCTCCAGTTGTGACATAGGCGATCTCTCCAAAGTTAAAGCAGGGCAAAGCTGAGTCAATGGATCTTACAAAGCACACCAAATAAGTTAAATCTTTAGGGGGAAAGAAAGGCTTTCCCAAGACGGAGCAAAGATGCTCACCTCTGGTGAAGTCTGTAGACATCTAGTGAACCATCTTTTCCTACAGACGCGGTAGAATGCAAGAGAGGAGGAAGATTCTGTTACAAGCTCCAGACCAACACACCAGCTCTCCTGATCTGAGTTCACAGTCCCAGCTATATTCCCTGAATTGTTCTCCTCCAAGCGGGCTGAGGAGGTTCTGCTTTAGAAAGTGTTGCACAAGGGACGTGGTATGAGGGGAAGGAGGAAATACTGCCGCTCCAGTAAGTGTTCGCAGTGAAGGAGAAACAAGACAACACCTGAGCATTTCAGATGAGTGTTAGACTCAAACCCTCCCATACTCATGGCCCCACTCAGTGTCAGAACAAGGAATTGTTTTTCATGTTGTAAAGTTTATTATAAAAAACTGGAAAATAAATAAAAACATCACACACTAAAATTAACCGGACCCAAAGTCTAGATAACGCCATAAACTTTCTATACAGGTAGAATAGGCATTCAGAACTTTGGCTGTAGAGTTTTACTTAATTTTACATGTTCATAAATACATAAAATATCCATAAAATCTAGCACACTCTTGAACGTGTCAAAAAGGAAAGAGGCAGGGATTTTTGAAGTCTATCTGTAGTAGGATTTTTCTGAAAAACAGAAGCAGTAGGATATATATGTATAAAAAGAGATTTATTATAAAGAAATTGGCCTATGATTTTGGGCAAGCCCCGAATTGGCAGCAGTGTGGAGACGCAGGAGCAAAGAGACACAGCTGAAGTCTGAAGGCTGCGTGCAGGAGCATTTCCTATTGCTCAAGGATGCTGGGCGTTTGTTCTGCTCAGGCCTTCAACGGATGGGATGAGGCTCATTCACATCACGTGGGGGCAGTCTGCATCATGATCTTTCAGTGATTTAAATGTTAATTTCTTTTAAAAACACCTGTCAAGTTCACATATAAAATCAAAGAGCACACTAATTTATTTTGACCTTCTGAAACTAACATTTTTGTGATTTTGATTTGATCTTACTACTTTCACTTTTTTTTATAAAAGACTTACAGTCCTACCTCCCATATCCCGGTAGTGCAGGCATGAAACACTAGGCCCTTTTGCCATCATAATTTTTGCTGTAATTTGTGCATTATGTACTTAACATATTTTTTTTTAAACTATTGTTAACTGCTTGAGAATCAGCTTTGTACTCAGTAATACCCGTACTGGATGCATTTTTTTTGTTTCAAAGTAAAACGAACAAGAATAACACTTAAACAGATATGCAGCAACTATAATCATTTTCCTACTCCATTGGAGTAACCATATCATCAAGGCTGCCCAGATAACCAAGGTGCCTGTGATTCCATCTGGTCACCAGGGGGCGCAACTGTCTCCAGCCTAGAGAGCTAGGAAGGAAGTTGAGGAAGTCTTGCAGTGACTTAGATGTAAATTTCATTTGAAAACACCTGTTAAGTTAGCATATAAAATCAAAGAGCGCACTAATTTATTCCCCCCTGACCAGAGCTGGACCGTGAGTGTTCTCAGTCGTATTCAATCAAGGGGGCCCTTTCAGGGACCAGCAGGTTTACCTGGACACCCCTGGCAATTCCGAGGCTCCTGAGCGCACAGGCCTCCTCAGAGGGGTGACTGCTACAGTTCTATCGGCCTGTTGGTCACTTTGTGCACACACGTGGAAAACGCAAGAGTATCAGCCTAGGGATCTCCACCCTCTGAGTAACTCCCTGTTACTTGGAGAAAAAGAGAAAAAGCCACTTCTGGCCTAGGGGCTGCCTTTCAGGAACTGTGTTTGTGCTGGGAGCAGCTTTAAGCTTGAGCTACCTAGAAGCAGGTACAGAACTCCCTGGTGAAGGTAGAGAAAGCCGGTGGCAATCACAGCGCCGGGGAGGAAGAGGCGAGCACATTACTGAAATTCGGACCCGCCTGGTCTACACAGCGAGTTCCAGGTCAGTCAGAGTTACAAGGTTAGACCCTGTCTCACAACACAAACTGAAACCAGCGAGAGTGAACTCAGACAGCACTGTGGCTGTGTTTGGTGTAAAGCCAGACCTGGGAGGTCAGGGGTAGTGTGACCTCTTAATACTGGGCAGCACGTGTGCCTCAGTACCTCCCAAACAATCCGTGCGCACCTTGTATTGAACGTTCTTATTCATGTTTTAGTTTACGTTGTCGGCGTATTGCTACTCTTTTTTTTATTTATTTATTTATTTATTTATTTATTCATTTATTTATTTATTTATTTATTTTTTCTTGGTTTTTCGAGACAGGGTTTCTCTGTGGTTTTGGAGCCTGTCCTGGAACTAGCTCTTGTAGACCAGGCTGGCTCTTTAAAGGAATGCTTACCCGTTAACTGGCGACAGCGCATCAGTGGACCGGATGTGAGGACTGAAGGAACAAATCGAGAAAAGCGCTTAGGATAATATCTAATATGTAAGACCCCAGTGCTAGGCAGCTACTGCTATTACTGGGTGTGTAGTCCTTCACGGGAGGATTCACTACCTCCTGGGACAGTTGGAGATGTCTGATCTCCAGCATCCACACACTCCCCGTTTTTACTGGGAAAGCTTGGCTGTCCTTGGGTGGGTGGGGGAGGTGAGTATCCCCTGCAGCTTTTACTCCCTGCAATTCTTGTCACTTCAGTTGCTTAAGTAGACACTAAATCGGGTTGACAGCAGGTGGCTCCAGAATACTGCGGATGTTTGCCCTTCACTGCCTACTAACAATTAGTAATTTAACGAGGGCTTATTGAACAGACTGCATACTACTGCATAGGGCTTACAGGAATACTGGGATAGTTAAGACTGAATGGGAAAATGACTTCAGGGAGAATTTAAATGATTCATTATTCTAGTCTTTCTTTTGCAAGACCCCACCCCAATATTAAATTTATTTAACAAATATTTATTGGATGTTTTCTCTGTTCCATAAACTATTCGGTCATTTGAGGTGTATCAAATAGAGCAAAGATCTTAGACTAGCGAGTCAGTGGGTGGGTTACAGGATTAGGCAGAGTAGTGAATACAGACCCATTAGGAAGGCAAGATTTAAACAAAGGCCGGAAACATGGGATGAGAAAGCCAAGTGGAGATCTAAGGAAAGAGTGTTCCAGAAACTAATATATATATATACATATATATATAATATATATGTGTATAAGTTTTATGTATGCATGTATATATATGTATATAATATATATGTATTTATGTATGTATTAGAGCAGTTGCATTAGCCTCTTTATAGATAAAATAACTTCCCAGGGAAGTGAAGGAACGTCAAGGATCTTTTTTTTTTTTTTTTTTTTTTTTTTTTTTTGGTTTTTCGAGACAGGGTTTCTCTGTGGTTTTTGGAGCCTATCCTGGAACTAGCTCTGTAGACCAGGCTGGTCTCGAACTCACAAAGATCCGCCTGCCTCTGCCTCCCGAGTGCTGGGATTAAAGGCGTGCGCCACCACCGCCCGGCCAACGTCAAGGATCTTATAGGAGGTCGTTGACAAGGCTGGTCTAAGTCTACCTTCTCATTTCTAGTCCTGTGCTCATTCACCAGATCTCATAGCCTCTCTCTTTGTCAAGATGACAGAACATTCTAGTAAACTTGTGCCATCCATAGCTTGCTAAGTGATGAGTTATGTGTTTGGGCATAATTCTACCTATTGGGTAATGCCCACATGTCTCTGGTTCTTCTTTTTAATGTCATCTACAAGTATATTTATTTTGCTTAGGGCTATGGATAGTAGAAATGAGGCACCAGGTACGGCCCTTTTCTTTATAGGATCACTTTGTACACCATCAGTTTTGGTTTTCGTTTTCTCTCTTTCATTGACTGTACACTCCACCCCCACCCCCGCAGCAGGCCCACTAACAATCTTCTTCCAGTTTAGAGTTAGGTCAGGCTCTTAATCCTGGTTCCCGCATTCTTCCCCAGAGTTCCTCTGCTGTCACTTGTTAACTAACCAATCTTCTTAGTTTCCCAAGTTAGTAAGTCTTCACTACCTCTGCCCCATGCGGACTGGTCGGTCCGTAGGGCTGGGTTTATGCTTTATTCTTACTACTCAATTAGATGTTGCACCTATATCCTCCTTAGTCCTATATACTCCCCCGTCACCCGAGTCCTTGGTCCTTAGACTCCTTTCACTTGGTTGGCGACTCTGTGTCCTCCTGTTTGCAGCTTGTGTCTCTTGGACACTTGTTGAGTCGTGGGGATGAGCCTGGGCCATTTCTCTCTGCCTCTGGCTGTGAGAACTTTCATGTACCAACTCCCTTTCTCTCCAGCCCACACATGCTGGGAGGAGACTGGAGTTCCTTATGTGAGAATCAAAGTGCCGGGTTATGGCCCAGGTAAGACAACAGTGAGGTACAGAACAGCAGTTTGGGGTAACTAATCGTCAGAGAGTGAGAAGTTGGCCTGAGAGGAGAGCTTGGGAACTCAGTCTAGAGGAATGAGGAAGATGGCACTTCCTGGCCTTGAGGAAGCAGCAGAATTAATAGGGGTGAGGGGAGGAAGGAGGTGGGAGGACAGCATGGTCTGTGTGGGCCAATGAGGTGATTAGCTAAAATGGATCGGAGAGGGTGTGTTTGGGAGTGGAGGTGAAAGATAGATGGGCAGGTCTGAACTGGAGCAGGCCCTGGGGCATAAGCTTGAGAAGTCGGCATTGCTGAATTGTGAAATGTTCTTAAATACGGCAGTTCCTGGGAATCAGAAGTCAAGACATAACGACACGTGTCAGAGGACCTGCATAGCCACCTCCCTGACTTCGAGCACTTGATTTATTATGTCCTCCAATGCCCCCTATTAAAGGGACCTCCTTAATTATTTTTTCGCCGTGTCCTACTTATTACCTGTTTATTTGCTTGTCCAGCTCCTCGAGCTTACCCTGAGAGTGAGTGTTGCCAGAGAGGTAGGCTCCTGCCTACCTCTGCTTTGGCTCCTGCCAAGTGTCCAGAACCCAGCACAGTATCAGATACACGGTCAATGTTCCAAAAGTGTTTGTTGAGTGAATAAATACCAAAAGTAAGCTTATTTCTCCAAACTTACTCTTTTTTAAAACCTCTGAGTGCTTGTGGGACAGTGGTGACGCACGCCTTTAATCCCAGAACTCAGGAGGCAGAAACAGGTAGAACCCTGTGAGTTCAAGGCTGGACTGGTCTACAAAACAAGTTCCAGGACAGCCAGGACTACACAGTGCAATCCTATCTTGGAAAACCAAAAACCAAAACCAAAACCAAAAACACCTCTGAGTGCTTGAATTCTGTTACTGCTGAATTCTGGTACCACCTCTCTTGTCTGTTAAAGTCAGAAATGTGGCCTTCACCTTGATGAAGCCATAGGTGTGGTACTTGGCTGTGAGGACTATAGTCCCACTGAGGTCTTCTTGCTTACTCCAGGTGACTAAGATGACCTGGAATTTCAGATGTAAAGACTGAAAGCATCAACATGAATGAACAGTGAGCCTAAAGGAGCAGGAAGTCATCGCGAGCCCAGGCCACTTGGAAACTGTCCATGTGCATCTCTGAATAAAACCATTGCATTAGCTGTTTTGTCTCCTAGGTGGCGAATTACATGACGGTTAAGATGCCAAGCCCAAATCCTGGCTCTGCCCCTTTCTCTGCCTGTGCACAGAGAGTGTCTATTTAATACCCTGTGGTTTAACTGCCTGGTATTTGCTTCTTTGATATGTGTGGAAGAGAATAACACCCCTACCTCCAAGAGTTGGAGTGGAGTGTACAGGAGCTTCTTAGAGCAGGGCTCAGACGTGGGAAATTCTTAGAGCTCTTAGCTATTAGTGCTTAATGAGCCATTTCACTATGAATATGTTGTCATTTGGGGCTGCTAATCACGTAGGAACTGACCTTTGTAAGGTGTGACTAAGGGTATCATTGGAAGGGCAGTTGAGGTTTGTTGAGTGAGGACTGAATTCCTCAGAAGTTGGCAGTTGCTCCAGAGGGAGGCTCCAGACGCAGATGGGATTGCTTCTGTTGGAATGCAGACCTAGATTATCCAACACAAGGAAATGTTACTCTCTGCAGGCTGCCCGGAACACAGAGAGAACTCTGGCACTGTCTTGTTTTTGCTTTGTAAGAGAAAATAACAAAGTCTAAAGCCAGGGAAGTGAGGCATGTTGTTAACGCGTTCACATTACTGTTCTACCTCCTTATTCTCTCTCTTTCATCCTAAACCAGAAGAAGCGGAAGATTTTAAATGTAACTTTATGGGGATGATGTAGACCTTTAAAGAGGAAATGAAAAACTCCCTTAAAGAAGTGGGGGGAAAGCCAACCAAAAATGGAAGAAATTAATAAATAAATAAATTAATTAACTCTTAAAAAAAGCAAGAAAAAAACCCCAATCAAACAGGTAAAGCAAAAAGTTCAAACAGTTTAAGACTTGAAGACTAAAATGGAGACAATGAAGAAAACTCAAACCAAGGGAATTCTGGGAATGGAATGCAGTGGCATTTCAAGTGTATTTTAATAATAAATACTGCCTGAAGATCTGAGAGTAAAAGGTCCCACTGGTCAGCCTTATAGACCAGATTATGGTAACACACACCTTTGATCCCAGTAGCCACAATGACATGCACTTTTAATCCCAGTAGCCACCCTAGTTGTCACAGAAATTGGGTGGTGTATGCCTTTAATCCTAGTGGTTCATGCCTTTGGCCTCAGCCCTAGAGAGGAATATAAAATGGGGCTAGACAGCTCTAAGACACATAATTTCATCCTGAGATTCTGGGAGTTAGGATTGCCATTTCAGCCTGAGGTCAAAGTAAGAGCCAGTGGCTGGGGGTTTTGCTTTTCGAATCTCCAGGTTGCACCCCAATTTCTGACCCTGAGTTTTTAATTGCACATCAGCGGAAAATCTGAGTAAATGGATGGGAACTACAGAGGAAAGCATAACCAACAGAATACAAGAGATGGAAGAGAAAATCTCAGGTGTTAAAAATACTGTTGAAGAAAATGTCAAAGAAAACATTAAATCTAACAAATTCTTAACAAAAAACATCAAGGAACTCTGGGACACTATGAAAAGACCAAACCTAAGAATAATAGGGATAGAAGAAGGAGAAGAAATTCAGCTCAAAGGCATAAAAATATATTCAACAAAATCATAAAAGAAAACGTTCCCAACCTAAAGAATGATATTCCTATGAAGATACAAGAATCTTACAGAACACCAAATAGACTGAACCAAAAAAAAAGAAAAGTCCCCTCACCATATAATAATAATAAAAATGCAAAGCATACAGAATAAGGAAAGAATATTTTTTTAAAGATTTATTTATTACGTATGCAATGTGCCTCCTGCATGTACACCTCCATGCCAGAAGAGGGCACCAGATCGCATTACAGATGGTTGTCAGCCATCATGTGGTTGCTGGGAATTGAACTCAGGACCTCTGGAAGAGCAGCCAGTGCTCTTAACCTCTGAGCCATCTCTCCAGCCCCAAGGAAAGAATATTAAGAGCAGCAAAGGAAAAAGGTTAAGTAACATATAAAGGCAGATCTATCAGAATTACACCTGATTTCTCAGGGGAAACCATGAAAGCCAGAAGGTCCTGGACAGATTGCTGTAGACACTAAGAAGCCACAGATGCAAGCCCAGACTATTATACCCAAGCAAAGCTTTCAATTACCATCAATGGATAAAACGAGATACTCCATGATATGATAAAACCAGATTTAAACAATACCTATCTGCAAATCCAGCCCTACAGAAAGTGCTAGAAGGAAAACTCTAACCAAGGGAAGCTAAGTGCACCCACAAAAACACAGGCAACAGATAGCTTCATACCAGCAACCCCCTAAAAGGAAACACACAAATACTACCACCAAAAAATAATAGGAATTAACAATCATTAATATCTCTTAATATCAATGGACTCAATTCACCTATAAAAAGACACAGGCTAAGAGAATGAATATGAAAGCAGGATCCAGCCTTCTGCTTCATACAAGAAACACACCTCAACCTCAAAGACAGACACTACCTCAAAGTAAAGGGTTGGGAAAAGATTTTCTGATCAAATGGACCTAAGAAGCAAGCAGGTATAGCTATGCTAATATCTAACAAAATAGACTTCAAACTAAAATCAGTCAAAAGAGATGGAGAAGGACACTTTATACTCATCACAGGAACAATCCATCAATATGAAATCTCAATCCTGAACATTTATGCCCCAAATACAAGCGCACCTACATATGTAAAAGAAACATTACTAAAGCTTATATTGCATATCAAACCCCACACATTAATAGTAGGAGACTTCAATGCCTCACTCTCCCCAGTGGACAGGTCAATCAGACAGAAACTTAACAGAGAAATAAGAGAACTAACAGATGCCAAGACTCAAGTGGACTTAACAGACATCTACGGAACATTTCACCCAAACACAAAAGAATAGACCTTCTTCTCAGCACCTCATGGAATCTTCTCTAAAACTGACCACGTACTCAGTAACAAAGCAAACCTCAGCAGATTAAAAAAAATTGAAATAACCCCTGTATTTTATCAGATCATTATGGTTTAAAGTAAGAATTTAACAACAACATTAATTGCAGAAAGCCTACAAACTCATGGAAATTGAACAGTGCTCAGTTGAAACACCCCTGGGTCAAGGAAGAAAAAAGAAAGAAATTAAAAACTTACTATAATTCAATGAAACTCAGGGCACAACATACCCAAGCCTATGGGATACTTATAAAAGCAGTGCTAAAAGGGAAGTTCATAGCACTAAGGGCCCACATAAAGAAAGTGGAGAAATCTCACACTAGTGACCTAACAGCACATCTGAAAGCTCTAGAACAAAAAGAAGCAGACTCACCCAGGAGGAGTAGATGTCAGGAAATAATCAAATTGAGGGCTGAAATCAATAAAATAAAAAAGAAAACAATACAAAGAATCAATGAAACAAAAAGCTGGTTATTTGAGAAAATCAACAAGATTGATAAACCCTTATCCAAACTAATCAAAAGGCAGAGAGAATATCCAAATTAACAAAATCAGAAATGGAAAGGGGGACATAACAGACAAAGAGGAAATCAAGAGAACCCTTAGGTCATACTACAAAAACCTGTACTCCACAAAATTGGAAAATGTAACAGAAATAGACAATTTTCTGGATAGGTACCACATACCAAAATTAAATCAAGATCAGGTGAACAATTTAAATAAACCTATAATCTCCAAAGAAATAGAAGCAGTCATCAAAAGCCTCCCAACCAAATAAAGCCCAGGGCCAGATGGTTTCAGTGCAGAATTCTACCAGAACTTTAAAGAAGAACTAATACCTATACTCCTCAAAGTGTTCCACATAATAGAAACAGAAGGAACATTGCCAAATTTTATGAGGCTACAGTTACCCTGATACTGAAACCACACAAAGACTCAACCAAGAAAGAAAATTACCGACGAATCTCCCTCATGAACATTGATGCAAAAATACTCAAAAATACTGGCAAACAGAATCCAAGAACACATCAAAAAAATCATCCACGATGATCAAGTCATCTTCATCCCAGAGATGCAAGGATGGTTCAACATACAAAAAACTATCAGTATAATCCAGCATATAAATAAACTGAAAGAAAAAACCAAATGATCATCTCATTAGATGCTGAAAAAGCACTCAACAAAATCTAACTCCCCTTCATGATAAAGGTCTTAGAGAGATCAGGGATACAAGGAACATATCTAAACATAATAAAAGCAATATACAGCAAGTTGACAGTCAATATCAAATTAAATGGAGAGAAACCCAAGAGATTCCACTAAAATCAGGAACAAGACAAGGCTGTCCACCCTCTCCATATCTATTCATAATAGTTCTTAAAGTTCTGGCTATAGCAATAAGACAACAAAAGGAGATCAAGGGGATACAAATTGGAAAGGATGAAGTCAAACTTTCAGTATTCACAGATGATATGATAGTATACTTAAGTGACCCCCAAAACTCTATCAGAGAACACTGATAAACATCTTCAGTGATATGGCTGGATGCAAGATCAACTCAAAAAATCAGTAGCTCTCCTATATGCAAATGATAAGCTGAGAATGAAATAAGAGAAACATCACCATTCACAATAGCTACAAATAACATAAAATATCTTGGAGTAACACTAACTAAAGAAGTGAAAGACCTGTTCAACAAGAACTTTAAGTCTTTGAAGAAAGAAATTAAAGAAGATATCAGAAAATGGAAAGATCTCCCATACTTTTGGATAGTTAGGATCAACATTATAAAAATGGCAATCCTACCAAAAGCAATCTATAGATTCAATACAATCCCCATGAAAATCCCAACACAATTCTTCACAGACCTTGAAAGAACAATGCTCAATTTCATATGGAAAAACAAAAAACCCAGGATAGCCAAAACAACCCTGTACAATAAAGGAACTTCTGGAGTTATTACCATACATAACATTGGCACTGGCCATAAAAACAGACAGGTTGACCCCTGGGATCCTATCAAAGACCCAAATATTAATACACACCTGATTTTTGACAAAGAGCTAAAATTATGCAATAGAAAAAAGATCTAAACTGGCCTTGCTCTGTAGTCAAGTTTTACATGGATTTAGTTGGGCATCAGTTGGTTGCAGGGGACTGCTTGTTGGTTCCCAGCTGCTCTCCACTTGTTCATCTTGGCCACCCAGAACCAAAATAATCACAAAGAAATTGTATTAATTAAATCCCTGCATAGCCCATTAGCTCTAGCTTCTTATTGTCTAACTCTTACATATTAATTTAACCCATTTCTATCAATCTGTGTATCGCCACGTGACTGTGGCTTACCCACTAAAGTTCCATCTACCATCTGTCTCCGGCAGGGCCACATGGCTTCTCTCTGACTCCTTCTCCTTTTCCCCAGCATTCAGTTTAGTTTTTCCTGCCTACCTCTATTCCCTGCGCAGGCCCAAGACAGTTTCTTTATTAACCAATGGTATTCACAGCATACAGAGAGAAAACTTACACCAACTGTCTAAATGTCATCATAGAACTTTCATCCAGCAACTGCTGGAGACGGGCAGAGACCTGTAGCAGAGCTGGTCGAGCTCCCAAAGTCTAGATGAAGAGTGCGAAGAGTGAGAAGATGAACCATGATGGAGATACCCACGGAAATAGCTGACCTGAACTAATGGTAGCTCACCAATTCCAGTCGAACAAGGAAGGGGTTAACATAGGACCAAGCTAGACCTCCTGAACGTGGGTCACAGTTGTATGGCTGGGGCACACTGCAAGGGGCCACTGGTACTGGCAGCAGGGTTTGCCCCTGCTGCTTGTACTGGCTTTCTGGAACCCATTATCTTTGGAAGGATACCTTGCTCAGCCTGGATATAGTGTTCTTTGGTCCTTCCTAGGAACAATGTGTCTTGCCCTCTCTGGGAAGTGGATGGGGGCTGGGTGGAGGGGAAAGTGGAGGAATGGGAGGAAGTGGGTACTGGGATTGGTATGTAAAATGAAAAAAAAAGATAGTTTGTTTTCTCTTTTTAAAAAATAAAATAAAAAATTTTAGTTTGCTAAATTTTCAAATGCTTCGAAGAGAACTATTTCAGTGCTGTAGAAACAGCTGTGGTTCACTATTTTGAGGTTGTCCCAGCCCCTTTTTTGATTTCTTTTGGTGTATCCTTAAGGTTCCCAGACAAGAGTCAAGAGGAATTGAAGAAAAAGTAAAGCTATAGTGTGAGGGACCTGTGCTCTTCATGTTCTAGATTAAGCTGAGGGGCAATGAGTGGATACAGTATAACTCTGTCTTGAAGAGTGTGAGGTCTCAGAATAGCAGTGATGTCATTATGTTGCCCATTCCTGGGGTTACCACCATGGCTTCAGCTTTGTAGGGGCGTCCTTCATGGCTATGGAGCAGAAGTGAGAAAAACTCAGCCCCAAGGTGGGATCGTACATTGGGAAGTAGCAGTTAGTTCTGTTCTCTTGGATCCCTGCCCAGCTTTACTTTTCCATTCTAATGTGCTTGCTCTTCCAACTCTATCTTTGAAGCTGCAGTATGTTGCTTTCCCCCTTCTCTGGGTCCATTTTGGTGTTTAAAACCTCACGTCTCTCTCTTGGTCAGTTATTCTTTTCTCTAGTTGCTCTTTGAATCTTAGTAAGAACTGATTCCAGAACTAAAACCATTTCCTGAACCAGAATCACACCACTCATTGAAAATATTTGGAACTTTATCTGCTCCCTCAGGTCATTTCACTCTGTGCCAACCTTATTTCCCAAGGTTGAACACCTTGTCAATTGGCCTTTGGCTTTTTGATCAATTTGTTTAGGCAGTCCCTCCTCTTTGGTGCAGTTGGCAGCTTTATTTTCACCACAATATGGACTCAAGTTTATATATGTCTGCACAAATCTGCTCTTATGACTGTACACAGTTATGGGTCAGTGAGTTAGAAATTTAGAATTTCAATAGGATTTTCTTTTCATTATTTTGTGTATAGCTGTTTTGCTCACATGTCTGTGCACCACAGTATACAGTGTCTGGAAAGGCCCAAAGGAGTCAGATCCCACTGGTACTGGAGTTACAGATGGTTGTGGGAGTCAAACCTGGGTCCTCTGGAAGAGCAGCTAATGCTCTTAACTGCTGAGCCATCTCTTCAGTACTCTCAATGGAATTTTTGATGTAACCACCTCCTCACCTTAACTGGTACTGGATTTTGCCTGAATGATGGTGCTTTTCAGCAGATCCAAGGACAGGTTTTCTTTCTTCACTCCATCACACCGTGCTATGGATATGTTTTTGTTTTTGTTTTTTACACTCATCACTGTGGCTTCTTTCAACAACTACTCATACAAAGATGCACACTCCACCCTATTTATCCTCACTTTTCCCTCAATTAATCTCCTTATCCTATAATCATATGACAATTTTCTCTTTCGTCATCGTTCTGGAAAATCTTAGCAACCATGTTGGTTATACTGCACTGGTTTCCACCTCTACTCCACATCAGCTGTCATTCAAATGGCCATCCATACCCTGTACTCCACATCAGCTGTCATTCAAATGGCCATCCATACCCTGTACTCCACATCAG
Source organism: Microtus oregoni (assembly GCF_018167655.1). Lineage (NCBI taxonomy): Eukaryota > Metazoa > Chordata > Mammalia > Rodentia > Cricetidae > Microtus > Microtus oregoni. The sequence continues at coordinate 597,153 of NW_024543830.1, read as the reverse complement.
CTGTCATTCAAATGGCCATATCCCCTACTCCACATCAGCTGCCATTCAGTTGCCCATACCCTTGGACCTTGTCATCACCCATAATTGTTTCACCTCTGAAGCTGTGAACTCTGAAATTCTACTTACTGACCAACACAGCATTCCATAACCTCCTAACTCTCTTACTAACTTCTAACTCTCGAGTTCCTACTAAATTTTTTTTTTAGGATTTTTTTTCCAAGTGTGGCAGCACATGCCTTTACCCTTAGCACTCTGAGGTAGAGGTGGGTGGATCGCTGTGGGTTCAAGGACTTTGGACTGAGTTCCAGGCCAGCTAGGGCTGTAGAGTAAAATTCTGTATTAGGTAATTGTATGCCAGCATTGTAATTGTATGTAGAGATATTGTCATTTGTTTCAAGATAGATTAACTATATTAAAATGAATAAAACATTGCAGGCATATTTAAATCTGTCACACCCTATTACTAAATTATAATCTCAGAAGCAACTACCACTAAGAATTTAGTGAATGAGCAGAGCTGTAGTGGCGCACGCTTTCAATCCCAGCACTCAGGAGGCAGAGGCAGGTGGATCTCTCTGAGTCCGAGGCCAGCCTGGTCTACAGAGTGAGATCCAGGACATTTGGGGCTACACAGTGAAACCCTGTCTCAAAAAATCAAAATCAGTCAAACAAAGATTTAGTGAATGTGTTTATGTGTGTATATATGTAATTTTTGTTAGTTTTAGGAAATATGTCATGTACTGTTCATAATTAGTAATAACTTTTATTTGATGTTAGGTTTCAAAATCTTACATATACATAATAGTTTCTTTAGTGCTCTATGAAATATTGTATACTTTATCCATTTTCAGTGTTCATTATACATTGTCTTCTCATACAAAACAGGCTAGTATAGTACCATGGTTAAGGTAGGACCATACTTAGACTGTGTGGCACTTTGAATTTTGTTTTGTTTTGATTTGTTTTTTGAGACAGCATCTCCGTATGTAGCTCTGACTCCCCTGAACTCAGAGAGGTCTGTCTGCCTCTGCCTCTGAGTACTGGGATTAAGAGTTTGCATATCGTGCCCCAAATGTGTGTTGCTTTCATGTGCATAAGAAAGGCTGTTGCATGGATCCAGTCATTTGTGCAAATATTTGGAAAATGGGAGGTATTTGGGGCAAAGATAAATAAAAGTATGGTTAGCTGTCAGTATCTATGAGTTCCCATCCATACATTCAACTGCAGATAAGAAAAAGTACTTGAGACATGCTGAATACGTAGATCATTTTCTTGTCATTACTCCCTAACAGTGGCTAACAAGTATGTATGCAACATTTACATTATATATGGTGCTACACATACTGTAGAGATGATTTTACACTATACACATGAGAAGACTGTGTAGGTTTCCTGCAGTGATCTGTCACGTTCTATAATGGACTTGAGCAGCTGCAGATTTTGAGACCTTTGGGTCCTGGAACCAGTCAGCTAAGAATACTGGGGGACATTTATAACAGTCTACTCTGGTGGGTGTATTTTTGAACTAGGAATGCATGGATTAGTAAATGAATTGGACTTTTGTGCCAGCTGACCCCCAGCGAGCGCCTCTGAGCAATGAAAAAAATCGCATAGTTCTTTGTGGTCTCTATAGTGTCGCTCAGTTGCTCAGCTCCGCCCCATGGCTCGCATGGAATAGATACCCTAGATTCATCCCGTCATTACACGTTTGGAATTCTGGGCCTCAATCCTGTTGCACTGTGGTTGGTGTCAGCAATAGATAAGTGTGTCACTGCAGAACAAACCAAGTCACACTCGTCATTTCCCAAGGCAGGGAGAAGAAAAGAATTTAACTTCAGCTGCAATGAGAGTGGCCTGCCGTTCACGATGACTCTCTTCATCTAGACCAGTCCCGGTCAAACCTTTTGCTGGCCACACCACCTCCTTTGAGGGATCCCAGATAATGATGGTAAATGGACTAAGCCCCAATTTTCCCTCTTACTTCCTTCTCCACCCTGCTTGTCCTCTTATTCCTGTCCACCCCCATTCTTAGACTTCTTCAACTGATAGCCAGATAAAATGCTTAGAGCTACTTTTCCTTGTTTGCAGTCAAACAATTGCTTCTCCTGCATTACCTTCTCCTTAGGTTATAGTGCCAAGACACATTCCCATGCATTTCTTTAATATTTGCTGCAGGCCCTGGCTCTACTGGGATCTGGATTTTCCTTTTATCTGTATAGCTTTGCTTTTCCTATTGGAGCTCAGTTGTTCATGGTGATGCCAGGGTGCGCTAGCGAATCTGACTGGGAATGGGTTTTGTAGGTGACATGAACTATGTCGTAGGTAGGATACACAGCCTTGGATTTATGGCAGCTTCAGTGTACAGGTTGAAAAGCTTAACCATTTTTCTTTTGGATGATTTATTGTGAAGGCAATTGCTCCACAGCTCTTAGCCTGCCACACAGTTTCCTTTAGTCTGACAAGTTACCACTATTAACAAGGCATGGCTTCCCTGCTCTGGTTGAGGCCTTGTCTACAGAGTATGATCATGAAGTTAGCCATCTCTTCACATGTGCACAGTTGGGCCCAGCACCTCTTCCTTCTGTACCTGTACCCTCTGTAGGGCCCAGCACCTCTGTCTTCTGTACCTGTACCCTCAGTAGGGCCCAGCACCTCTGTCTTCTGTACCTGTACCCTCTGTAGGGCCCAGCACCTCTGCCTTCTGTACCTGTACCCTCTGTAGGGCCCAGCACCTCTGTCTTCTGTACCTGTACCCTCAGTAGGGCCCACCACCTCTGTCTTCCGTACCTGTAACCCTCTGTAGAAACCATTGAATATCCTCAGCCCTTTTTCCTTTCCTTGCACAATCCCAACAACCTTAACTCTGGGATTAATTTAACTTTATTACTTTATTCAATTTGGTTTTTGCCAGGCTTCTGGGTTCTAGTAAAGTTATCTGATGCTGCCTTAACTGCTCTGCTGACTTCAGACAGTCTGCTTTGCTCAAACCCCGAACAGTGCCTGGCAATATCTTTCTACCATAGTAGGGTTTTCAGACTACATTCCACCTTCTGTTTTCCCCTTTCTCTTCCCTCTCTCCTTATCTTGCTTTAGGTGGATGACTTTGCTACCTTGCTAAAATGGGGGAATTGTTTAAAAAACACTATGAATCAAGTCTTGAGAAGAATTCTTTCACGGATTAAAAAACACCCCATTCCCACCCCAAACACACACAAACACACACACACACACACACACACACGTATGCATGCTCATACATACACACACAGACACACATACATGCACTTGTACATGTATGCACACTCATACACACACACACACACACACACACACACACACACACACACACACACATGCGGAGTCCAGTAGGTTACTGACGTTATGTAGCTTGTCTTACACAAGCCAAATAGCAATTCCTTCACATGATTCTCAGACCTCTATTACAAAAACTGGGGAGAAAGTCACTCGATATTAGCAATTTATAGAATAGGTGTCAAAGCTTTACTGGTTTTGGAAGATTAGTGTTAAGAAGAATCTTTCTCCCGTTTTCAGTTTATCTCAGAACGTAGAGGTTTTTTTCCCTCTAGTGGTGGTAGGATTTGGTGCAGAGACACATCAGTGGTCAGGGAAAGGGGCCAGCTTTGCTTTCTACTGGGCCCATCACTAGATACGAATTAAATACATCTGTGATGGTGTCCAAGAATTTTCCCTTTCAAATAATTATCGTGTGATACTGATGCAGCTCATCCCAGGGAGAGCTTGCTTTTAGAAACAATCGTCACACAAACTTATACATATACCCTCACTCTTCTAAAATCCCTTTTTTTCAAAAAAAAAAAAAAAATGGAGCAGATCTCACTCCGTGAGAACTGCTGGGAATCCCTTGCATAGCTTACACCGGCCTGGCACTCAGGCTGCTGTCTCAGCTCCTGTGCTGCAGGCTTCACACATCTTAATCTCTTTTTTTTTTTGTCTCAGCAGTAGGACAGCTTGTTCACTTTCAAAGCTGATTTTCTGTGAATGATCTTGATACCATTTTTTTGGGGGGGTGTTATTTATTTATTTTTGGGACAGGGTTTCTTTGGAACCTGTCCTGGAACTCACTCTGTAGACCAGGCTGGCCTCGAACTCACGAAGATCTGTCTGCCTCTGCCTTCCGAGTGCTGGGATTAAAGGTGTGCACCACCATTGCCCGGTTTGGTTTCAGTTTTGAAAACACTGGGGTCTTGTTATGTAGCCACGGTGTTCTCAAAGCCATGACAGTCTTCCTGCCTCAGCTTTCTGAACACTGGAATTACAGGCATGCACGACCATGCTGACTTTGATTTTATTTCTGTATTTTTTTTCTACTTCTTTGAGTTAGCAAAATTCCCTTCTCTGGTATTGAATGTCCCTTAATTCTATAATCTGCTTCTCTTGGGTTTGTAAGCATGGTTTATTCAGTAATTCTTCACTCAATATCTCTCGTTTCAATCACATTATTTTTCTGTACATCTCTTCCTTCTTCTCTTTCTTTCTTTCTTTCCTTCCTTCTTTTTTCTTGCCTACAGTCATACTATTTACCACTAAATTTACCAAACAATATTTCCTTCCCATACTAACTTGCAATAATTACAAACAGTGGTAAAGACAGTCATTAAAACTTACTATATAAGTATAATTTTAAAAATTGTATACGTGTTATGTGTTTATTATATACGTATGTATGCATACAGATGCACACATGGAGGCTGGGGAGATGGCCAGGTGTCCCATCTACCACTTTTTAAAAAGAAATTATGTATTTTATATGTGAAGGGGATCATGTCAGATGGGGGGGGGGAGCGCGAATAAAGGAATCCCATGCTAGCTAAAAAAAAAGATTATTTTATTTTATTTTTTTTTATTAAAAGAGAACTCACAGATCACAACGAAGAACAGGAACGAAATCCAACATCCAGGTGTGGTAACAGGGGAGCAAGACAGCGAGCAGGCGGTCCCGCTGGCCTTTTGGTACCCATGGCCACACCTCTCAAAGGCTATTGAGTGAAGGAGGTTACCCATCATATGTGTGTTGAAACTCCTGGAGCTGGAGTTACAGACAGTGGTGAGCTTCCATGTGGGTGTTGGGAATTGAACCCAGGTCCCCTGGAAGAGCAGCCAATGCTCTTAACTACTGAGCCATCTCTCCAACCCCTGTCGGCCTCTTTTGACCTTATTCCCTTGATGTGGGAACTTCACTGAACTGGAGCTACACTGGCAGCCAGAAAGCCCCAGTCTTCCTCCTGTCTCTGCCTCCCATGATGCTGAGGTGCACGCCCATGCCCAACATTTTACATGTGTGCTAAGGGTTAGAACTCACATCCTCATGTTTGTGCAGCAAGCACTCTTATCTGTGGAACCATCTCCTAACCTTTTATTATACTTTCTCAAGTACGTTACACAGCAACTTTGTATCAGAGAGTCTACATACCAATTTTAGTATATATCTATGTGTGTATATATGCATCTGTCTATGGGCTACTTATTCAGTATCCATCTACTATTCAAAAATATATTATGAACTGGAGTTGTTTGTGCATGCCTTTAATCCTAGCACTTGGGAGACAGAGGTGGGTGGATCTCTGTGAGTTCAAGGCCAGCCTGGTCTACAGAGCGAGTGCCAGGACAGGCTCCAAAACTTCACAGAAAATCCTGTCTCAAAAAACTAATCAACCAACCAACCAACCAAACAAACAAATAGAAAACCCCCAATACATTATCGTTTTACTGTTACTTTAAAAATGCATTTTATTATCTTGCCAATTTCTTATCATTCTTTCTGAAATCCTTGGTTTTTATTCTCTTTGATTCATCTTTCCATGTTTTTCATGAACTTTTCTTCTCTGCCTACCTGAAATGTGTCTATTTAAAATTCTGCAATATGTGCTTCTAACTTGTTTTTTTTAAGCCATACTTTTAGATATTTTTTTCCCCTGAATGCTGCAGCCCCAAACAAAACATTCTTTGATCTCTGAACTCACTTTTCCTAATGTGGATTAGGCATGGAGTTTCTTTCTTTGGCTATGACTTCAAAAATTATTGGATAGTTGATTCACCATGACTCTGTGTATCTATGAGCCTTGTGATTTAAGATAGTTAACAGCTGGGGTGTTCTGGTTTTGACTTGTAGAAAAGGACCAGTCAGAGAGGGGGCTGCTACTCAAAGATCCTCTTGGATGGAATTCAGTGCTCAGAGTGGGGGATTCTGAGAGCTGGGGAGCAGATAGGGAAGAGGGGCAAAATTTGGCTGTTAAGAGGGTTGAATATAGGCTCTTAAAAAGAATACAAAGCTACGCATGGCTGTTAATCATTAGTAAACGTTGAACTTCAAATAGGACATGCACTAAGGACTAGGTCACAAAATGCCACCTGGAATTAAGACTAATAAGTCCAATTAATGTGATAAGCTGAATAAACTGTGAGATGAGCTGTCTGCAGCAGGGATCCACCCTTGGAAATTACTAAGTGTATTGCCAGTGAGTAAAGTTGTTTCTCAATGTTCCCTCAAAGAAACCAAGTGTGTTTGCAATGAGGGTAGGAAAAGGACGGATACTAATTAGTGTTTCCAGCCGTGTGCAGAAAGAGGCGGCTGCTCCGGCCGTAGATGTCTGTGGTTTAATTACTGGAGTGGGTGAACGTGTGATGGGAACAGGCCTGTCGGCCTGGATTTAAAATCTTTGTTTGGGAAAACAAGCCACTTAACTTTTCAGAGTCTGTTTTCCCTTTAACCAAATGATGATCACGCCATAAAGCACTGGCTTGCTGTGAGAGTAAAACTGAGGGACAGTTTGCTCAGTAGTTTATACTGGGCACCGTGCGTAAAGTAATGCCCCCAGCTTCTAAGTATTACCTATTGAATAAGAAGGTTGCTTCTGTGTTGTTCCTTCCCTTTCAGGAAGAAATATTGAAGTTTTTGGGTTGCTGTAGTGTGGTAATGAGGCATTACTACTCAAATTCACTTGCTCTACAGCTCAGAACCTTCGATATTTTTTAAATGAATTGATCAAGTGGGAGAGAATATCCCATGATTACCGGTTCCGTTTTTTTTTTTAACTTTTTTTTTTTATTGAGAAAAGGAAAAAAAAAACAAATTTCCTCCTCCTCCCAGCCTCCCATTTCCCTCCCCCTCCTCCCACCCTTCTCCCCCTCCTCCCACCCTTCTCCCCCTCCCCCCACTCCTGTCCCCCTCCCTCTCCAGCCCAAAGAGCAGTAAGGGTTCCCTGCCCTGTGGTAAGTCCTAGGTCCTCCCCACTCCGTCCATTTCTAGGAAGGTGAACATCCAAACTGGCTAGGCGCCCACAAAGGAAGTGAAAGATCTATTTGACAAGAACTTTAAGGCATTGAAGAAAGAAATTGAGGAGGATACCAGAAAATGGAAGGACCTCCCTTGCTCTTGGATTGGGAGGATCAACATAGTAAAAATGGCAATTCTACCAAAGGCAATTTATAGATTCAATGCAATCCCCATCAAGGTCCCTTCAAAATTCTTCACAGATCTTGAGATAATAAACTTTATATGGAAAAACAAAAAACCCAGGATAGCCAAAACAATCCTATACAATAAAGGGTCTTCTGGAGGCATTACCATCCCTGACTTCAAACTCTATTACAGAGCTACAGTGATGAAAACAGTGTGGTACTGGCATAAAAACAGAGAAGTCGACCAATGGAATCGTATAGAAGACCCGAATTTTAACCCACAAACCTATGAACACCTCATTTTTGATAAAGGAGCCAAAAGTATACAATGGAAGAAAGAAAGCATCTTTAACAAATGGTGCTGGCATAACTGGATGTCAACCTGTAGAAGAATGAAAATAGACCCATATCTATCACCATGCACAAAACTCAAGTCCAAATGGATTAAAGACCTCACTATCAGTCAGAACACATTGAACCTGATAGAAGAGAAAGTGGAAAGTACCCTACAGGAGATGGGCACAGGAGATCGCTTCCTATGTGTAACCCCAACAGCACAGACTTTAAGGGCAACATTGAATAAATGGGACCTACTAAAACTGAGAAGCTTCTGTAAAGCAAAGGACACTGTCACCAAGACAAAAAGGCAACCTACTGACTGGGAGAAGATCTTCACCAACCCCGCAACAGACAAAGGTCTGATCTCCAAAATATATAGAGAACTCAGGAAACTAGACTTTAAAATGCTAATTAACCCAATTAAAAAATGGGGCACTGAACTGAACCGGTTCCGGTTTTTTAACTTTATAGTTAGCAAAGTGGACCGTCAGGTTTTTGCTTAGTATAAATCTGCCTTCCAGATTGCATCTGGATATACCAGGGAAATAAACCTGGAGAATCAGAACCTCTTCCCTTATCTCCAGAAATGAGATTCAGCCCCTGGTGAAGATGTTGACATTCTGCCCAAGATGTTGACATCCTACCCAAGTTACTTAGTTCCCTTTTCTCCTCTTTTAGCAGCAACGGTTTGTTTCTGAGATTATGGAGGCATATCAAGAAGAAAAATATCGTAACAAACTTGGCTTAGCTATATAGCTAAACACTTATTTGAAATTCTTCTTTTTTTCTTAGAAAGATTTTTATAGCCGGGCGGTGGTGGTGCACGCCTTTAATCCCAGCACTTGGGAGGCAGAGGTAAGTGGATCTCTGTGAGATCAAGGCCAGCCTGATTTACAAGGGCTACTTCAGGACAGGTTCTAAAGCTACAGAGAAACCCTGTCTTGAAAAAAAGCCAAAAAAAGAAAACAAAAAAGAAAAAAACATTTTTATGTTACTTTTTACGTTACTTATCCCCGGAAATTTGAAAGGCAAGAGATAAGCTTGAAAGTGTTGTATAGAAAAAGCCAGGGTCTGGGCATGCTTTTTTCTTGTAGGCCCAGAGACACATTGATATTAGAGCCTTGGACTTGGTGAGAATCAGAAAATCTCCTTCATTGTAGCTTACCTCGCCAGGGACTGAAGCATGAGAACCGGAGTGCTAGATTATTAACTTACAACAGAAACAATTGCTTTTTCCTTTTGGGAACATGATGGGCAAAGGCCCAGGTGAGTTGTAGGACAGCCAGAATGCTTGCTGTGTGACTCAGCTGATGACTAACATCACGAATTGATGTGTTGAGAAGTTTATGTAAAAAACTGGGACATGCTAGACCAAGTATGTCATGGACTAGCTGGTCAGAGCATTTATTCCCAAGAGCAGCTCTTGCTGGGCATTCTAAGACTTGTCTTTGGAGACAAGATTTTATTTTGAAATATTTTGTGGTTTACACACTTAAAGGAAGTCATGTAACAAATGGTATCTTGATCCACAGATGTTTGGGTCTTGTATATACTTCGTCTCATTTTCCCCATTTCCTCCAGAGCACCTCGTTTCATGAATTTGGTATTTATTGGTCCCATAAAGATCTTATATCTATTATATATATGTTTCATAAAATTTTCACTGAATATTATGATTTTGAAGTTTGCTCATATGTTGTAAAGCATGAATACATGGCATGATTTCTTTTTATGCAGAATTACAATATATTCAATATTATCATATATTTGTGTTTAATAGCTGACACAAGACAAAATTGTTTTTTGTTTCTACTCAGGAGTTTCTATTTTTACTTTTATGACAAACATTTCAGATATAAGGCTTTGAGGGGGCATGGACAATGGTTAGAGCTGTAAATGTGTGCCCAAAAGCAATTTCAAACTGGCATCGTATCGTCTTAGTTCACAATTTTTAAACACAAAAATAAGGAGCCTCGAAGATATAATTTTGGAGTTGTTTGAATTGATATTTTGCTTCTCTATTTAATACTTAAAAATTCTGTGATTTAGAAAAAATAGTTGGTTTTTTTGGTAGTAGAAGTATTAACTTTCTGGAGACAATTGCATGCTCTTTTAGATGACAAGAGTGTGCACACATATCCTACTTAATTGCAATTGTTAAAAACGTTGAATTCCTTACTAACTGTGAGAGTCCAGCTACAGTCTCAAACTATAGTAGACTCAGTCATGAGGAGCAGTGCAGTTCACCCAGGGCAATCAGTGTAGAGCTCACTCTGGGGAGATCCCAGTCCTCAGCACAGAACAGTCCTTGTTCCCAGGGAGACAATAATCTTCCAAAAGGAAGACAGAAGCAGGAAACACATATTGGCTAAGCATTTTTTTTTGTTAGTTAGCCTTTTTATTGGTTTTTTGTTTTTTTTAAATTGAAGGTCCCTTACTGGTCCTGCTTTTATGAGTGGCTGAGAACAAGGGGAAGGGGAAGGCAACCAGCTGGCAAGGGAGGGTCATTTCCACATTTCATTTACACACAGAACTAAACAGACAAGCACAGAGTCACTATTGTGGTTAGAAGTTGGCAGCATAGGATGGGGGGGATAAGGAGTAGGGTGTTGTTTAAAAAAAAAATAGATCAGGTTCCCCCCAAACTGGGTGCCTGGGAAGGGACTTGGTCTGCTTCAACCCAAGAGGAATCAGAAGATCAAAAGCAGTTTGGGAAGGCCAGAACGGTCAGGGTGGAGGGAGAAGGACGGTCCAGGGAGTGGGGGGGACATTTGGCAACTGGGGTGAAGGGATTGCCCTTCCCCTGCTAGGATCCCCCCAGCCCCTCAAGTCTGGCAGGAAAGGGAGCAGCCTGCAACACCCATGAGCAGGTCTGGGGCTACTAGATGCTCCAGGCAGGGGGCTGGAGGCGGCTCACAAAGGCTTGCCCTCCAGGGAGATGACGGCACTGCCACCTAGTTTCTCTGCCAGGGTGCAGCGGTCCTTGACCTCCTCGTAGCAGTTTTCTTGTAATTCATGCTTGATTCCTGTCAGCTTCTTCTTGATGGCATCCTTGGAGCTGGCGTAGATCAGTTTGCTCTTAAGGGGTGCACTCTCAGGGGCCCAGAAGATGAACACCAGGTTCTCCTTCTTGCTCTCCTTGGTCTCATAGGTGGCATCGTAGAGAGCGTAGCGGCAGTCCTTGTCTGGCAGCATCTTGACAAAGGTGGTGTAGGGATCGTCCACAGTCTGCCCCACATCCCCTACCAGGATCTCCTTGCCCTCCTCCAGGATGATGTTCTTCTTGTCCTCACTCAGGCAGAAGAGCACCGCCTTCTTGCGTTTCTTCACTTCTTCTGGCGTCGAAGACTTGCGCACTTTCATGTCATTGAACACCTTGATGACACCATCAGAGACAGCCACATCAGAGGCCATGTTTCCGGAAGCGAAAGGGAGACAGGGAGAGCTATAGAAGAACTAAGCTGCTGCAGCTGCTACCGGGATCCGACTGATGGCTAAGCATTTTTTGAATGACTTCTGAGATTTTTTTCCCCACAGTTTAACATCTCAGTTATTCATGCAAACATTCTGGTTTTTAGTGTCCCCTTCATTATTTGAAAGAGAAGGAATAAAGACTTCCTGATTCATTTTTGGTGTCTGAGACAGCCCAGCAACTGAACTGGATATAACCAGGGCTGTTCAACAGAGGCAAGCAGAAGGAAAGACAAAAAAAGTTATCTCAGAGAAGAGAAAGTGTTCGCTGCTGCACACTAAGATAGGCTGATGAACAACCGTATTTTTTAAACTTTTTATTCATTTTACATACAACCACAGTTCCCTCTCCCTCCCTTCCTCCTACTCCCCCAACCCATCCCCCCATCCACTCCTCTGAAAGGGTAAGGCCTTTCATGGGGAGTCAACAAAGCCCGGCACATTAAATTGAGACAGCACCAAGCCCCTTGTCCCTGCATGAAGGCTGAGCAAGGCATCCCACCATAGGGAATGGGTTTCAAAAAGCCAGTTCATGCACTTAGGAGTAGATCCTGGTCCCTCTGCCAGGGGTCCCACAAACAGAGCTGTATGCAAAACTGTCGCCCACATGCAGAAGACCTAGTTTGGAGCCCATAGGTCTTCTACCCCTTTTCTGTAATGGTCGCTAGGCCTCAGAGTGGGTGACACAGACACCCAGGATGGGGCAATCACTCACAAGTCACTTCTCAGTGTTTTTCTAGTTGTGAGTCACCCACTGCCAAAAGAGGCTTCTTTGTGCAAGGTGGGAAGCTGCCCTGGCCTATGAGCATAAACACATATATTTAAAAGAAAGTTTAACTGCATGTCCATTTTTCAAAAACCAGTAGTGGATTACCTGACAGGGCCTATGATTTCCTAACTAGGCTTTGGCACATTCTACTGTCTGATGGATACATGTGTTTTCTCCTGTGGAGCAGGCCTCAGATCCAAGACAGAGCAGCTGGTTACCTTCAGAACATCCATGTCTCTCCTGACCAGTGGTGATAGCTCACCAGGCAGATCAGCATTGAAACACTCATTGTTTATGACTCCTTGAAACCCCCACAACATTCTCCATAACACCTTCTGGCACCGTGAGCGCTAGCCAGCAGAGAGGGACTTTCTAGCCCGGCCCAACTTAGTTTCTTAGTGTCCTCTGTCAAGAGTGTGTAATACCTTTAGTAATATGGCTGTGTTAACTAGTTTAGGTGGGCGTCTGAGAGCAAAAACAATATCCAGTATTGTTTGGGGGACATCCTGGGGGCTACCCAAACAATGCGTAGGGATGTAGCCAATAGCTGGCAGTGGGATTTTGGGTTGAAATCTTGACTTCTGGAAGCAGAGTTAATTACCTACGCAGAGTGCTTCCTTCCAAGTTCTTCTTTATTAAAATACTATTTTAAAGTTAGTTTATAAAGTAAAAGATTGTGTATGGTGCTCTAATACACCTTTAGTTTTGGCTAATTTTACCCTAACTACCTACCTTCTCCAATCTTCCTACTCCCATTTCCCTTTAAGCCTCCCTCCCCTTCCTTCCTCCTTTCTGCTTCCATATTGCATGCATTTCACTATGCCCTCCCTCTCCAGACATTGGTCTCCAAATTCCCACCTCATTGTCCTTTCTTGCTGCCTGGCCTCTACTGACTCCCACTCCAACAAAGCTATGTAAAATGTGAATCTGTGGTCCACATAGAGCAGAAACCATGGCAGAGCTGTCCTTCTGTGGTCCACATACAACAGAGACCACGGCCAAGCTGCCCTTCTGTGGTCCACACACAGCAGAGACCACGGCAGAGCTGCCCTTCTGAGGTCCACACACAGCAGAGACCACGGCAGAGCTGCCCTTCTGAGGTCCACATACAGCAGAGACCGTGGCAGAGCTGCCTTTCTGTTGTTCACACACATGAGAGACCACGGCAGAGCTGCCCTTCTGTCATCCACATACAGCAGAGACCACGGCAGAGCTGCCCTTCTGTAGTCCACACACATGAGAGATCACGGCAGAGCTGCCCTTCTGTGGCCCACACACAGCAGAGACCACGGCAGAGCTGCCCTTCTGTCATCCACATACAGCAGAGACCACGGCAGAGCTGCCCTTCTGGGCCTGGATTACTTAGTATATGATTTGGAGGTTCCATTTATTTTCTTACACTTTCATTTTTCTTTGGTACGGAATAGATTCAACTCTGCATATGTACCACATTTTCATTACTGGTTCTTCAGCGGATGAACATCTAGGCAGCTTTCAGCTCCTGTCTGTTGTGAATAAGGCAGCAACGAATGTGGATGTGCAGGCATGTCTGCTGTCGGATATGGAGTCCTTTGGGTATGTGCCCAGGAATGGCGTAGCTGGACTATGTGACTGTTCTAGTTTAGAGTTTTGGGAACTCTCTGCTGTTATTCATAGTGATTGTACCAGTTTATACTCCCATTAACAGTGGATATGGGTTTTCTTTTCTCACATGTTTGCCAGTGTTTACAGTCATTTGTTTTCCTGAAAAAGACTGTACTTACTGGAGTAAGATAGAATCTCAAATTAGCTTTGATTTGCATTTCCCTGAAGGTTAAAGACATTGAACACCTAAAAAAAAAAATGTTCATCAGCCATTGCTATTTCCTCTTTTGAGAAGTTCCTGTTAATTTCATAGCTAATTTTTAAAATTTGGTATTTGTTTTCTTGATGTTTAATTTTAAAAAATTCATTGTATATTTTAGGTGCAAATCCCCTGTTAGATACTTACATAGCAAAGATTTTCTGTTTTTTCAGTTGGCCATTTCTATTGTGGAAGAAAAGCGTTTTGACTTCATAAAGTCCCATTTGTCAAATGGCCTTACTTCCTGAATTGGCAGTTTGAATTAAATGTCCTCTATAGTCTTGGGCATTTGAACACTTGCTCCCCAGGTGGTGGTGTTTCAAGAGGCTCTGGAAGTATGCCACAGGAAGGGAGAGTTGTTCAAGGACTTACTCATTTGAAGTTTGCTCTCTGCTTCCTGCCTATGGTTCAGGAGTGAGCCCTCAGCTTCTGCTGCAGCTGCCATAGGTGCTGCCTGCTGCAGGACCCCCTGCCTTTCCAGACTCTGCTCCTCAGGAACAGCAAGGCAAATATCCTCTTCCTCTATGCGTTGCATTGACGACGGCATTTCTTACAGCAATAGAAAAGTGACTAAGATGCTGAGATGCCAAATCCTGTTCAGAAAGTCTTTACTTAGACTTTAATTAAATTAATGTACTCTATTTTTTCCTCTACTAGTTTCAGGTCTTAAGGTCCTTTAACCTTTCAAAGTTGATTTTTATGCAGGGGTTTCTTCTGCGTGTAGATTTCCAGTTTTCTCAACATCATTTGTTGAAGATGCTTTCTTTCCTCCAGTGTATATTTTTGTCATCTTTGTAGTTTTCTCAGGAGATCTTACCTATTTCCCCTTCCCCAGGGGAATTCATGTATGTCTCTATTAGGGTTCTCCTTGTTCCCTGGCTTCTCTGGGATCATGGACTATAGGCTGGTTATCCTTTGCTTTATGTCTAATATCCACTCGTGAGTGAGTGTGTACCGTGTTTGTCTTTCTGGGTCTGGGTTACCTCGCTCAGGATGCTTTATTCTAGTGCTATCTATTCGCATGCACATTTCAAGATGCCATTGCTTTTTGTGTAAATGCACCACCCCTTCATCCTCGTTCACCAGCAATTGTTCTAGCACTGTATATATTTTTCCTTGTAGACCTTAGATCTGTTTCTCCGTCTCTTCAGTCCATAATGTTCTTTCTATAACACCATGTAGGGATACCTTTGTGGTCATGAATCCTTTTATCCTGCATGAAAGTGTTATTATCTCTTCAATTATGACAGTTTTGCTGAAGGACCTAGGCTGAGGTGGTATCTGCATTTTTTCAGAGTGTTTGAAAGTTTCCATAGAAAAGTCCGTTGTAACCAGATGGGATATCTTTCCCTTGATCTAGAAATTTTCTTCTATGATTTGATTGGAATTATTTTGTAGGCCCCTGGAATGAAGTTCTCCTTCTTTGTCTATAATTCAAAAGTTTTCTTTTCTTCCGTGTTGTTCTAAAGATGTCTTATGCTATGTTCATACATTTAAAAATTATATTTTTTGAGTGAATGATCCCATTTATTTAGCTTTTCTTTGAACCCTATATTCTGTCTTCTACATGATTTATTACTGGTGAGATTTTCCATTGTATTTTCTAAAATGACTTGCTGAGTTCTTAAATATCCAGGTTGATTTCATCTTGGGTTTTTTTTTAGTATTTGTACCTCCTTACTGAACTATTTTTTCATATCCCAATTTGTATTCCTTATTTCATTAAGCTATTTGTATTTGGAATTCAATGAGGAGTGCATTTCCGTTCTCTTAAAATTCATTCAGATAGTCATTCATGGACTCTTTAAATAGTTTGAACATATTTATAATTTTTTAAAATTCTTTGTCTGGAATTTCATCTTAAGTATTCTCACTGAGGAATGTAAATATGAAGTTGATGATCTTTGGAGGACACAGTGTCATCATTTTGTGTGTGTGTGTTGCTTTAAGTTTTAACTTTAGGATTTTTGCTGTTTTTGGGTTATATCTTTTGGTATGAGTTCACCTATGTTGAGTGGGCATTTAGTTTTCCGCTTGCTATTAATGTATTATGGCTACATTTTAAATCAGTTGGGACTACTAGGTACTGTTTGTGGATGTGGCAACTGAGGCAGCCCCAGCTTAACTTAGGAGAAGGTATGGTCTCTGCATGGGCGATCTGCATGTGTTCGGAGAGAGAGAAAGGGTGGATTGCCAGGGTTGGCAGGGATCTGTCCTCTCACCTGAGGAGCAGGAAGCACCCCAAGCAGGTCCTGAGAAGCTGAGATTTAAGTGCAGTGCCGGGCGGGGGTAGATGGGCCCCTTGGTTTCTGAGACAAGGAAGGTTAAGACGTCAGAGTAAAGTGTATGACCTCTGACTTGGGGAGCAAGCTCCCCTTGGATCATGAGACAATAGCATTAGAATGCCCATGAGAGGGAGATGTGACTTTTGACGTGCGGAGTAGGTTCTGCTCAGGTCTTCTTTGGTAACAGAGAGTGAGAGATCTGGCCTCTGACATGGGGGCACATTCCACATGGGTTCTGAGATGCTGGGGGTTAGAGTGCCGAAGGGTGGGACATGTGGCTTCTGACTGTGAGTCCTGAGAGTGAAGTCCATGTGGAACCTGAGATGGGACATACGGTTTCTAACTTGGGTCCTAAGATGGTGATTTAGGGAGCCAGAACAAGGCAGTTGGGCTCTAACCTGGGAGTGAGCTCTTTTGGGGCCTGAGGCACTGGAGATTGGGGGACATAATGGGAAAGATGCCACTGGTCCGGAGAGGAAGCTCTGTGTGGGCTTTGAGATGTTAGGGGCTAGAATGCTTAAGAAGGGGATAGCAGTCTCTGACCTGGGGGTCAAACTTCACAGGTCTTAAGATGTGTAACATTAGGTTGCCCAAGGGTTTGAACTGGACTCTAAAATTAATTTTTATTCATACAGATGATCCCATCTTATTCTTATAACTCTCATAAAATTACATTAACT
This sequence comes from Microtus oregoni, assembly GCF_018167655.1. Lineage (NCBI taxonomy): Eukaryota > Metazoa > Chordata > Mammalia > Rodentia > Cricetidae > Microtus > Microtus oregoni. The sequence goes on along the minus strand of NW_024543830.1, from coordinate 580,326 downwards.
TTATGATAAAAATGACTTTGTTCAGTGATTGTATAATTTTCCTTTACTAGCACTTGGTATTGCCAATGATTTTGAATTTTAGTCATTAAAAAGTATGTTATAATATCTCTTAATGTTTTAGTGTGCATTTCTCTGATGACTAGTGGCATGTGTGGGTTTTTTTCTTCATGTACTTATTGACCATTTGTACATCTACTTGAGTAAATGTTTGTTCATGTACTTATTGACCATTTGTACATCTACTTGAGTAAATGTTTGTTCATGTACTTATTGACCCTTTGTACATCTACTTGAGTAAATGTTTGTTCATGTACTTATTGACCCTTTGTACATCTACTTGAGTAAATGTTTCTTCATGTACTTATTGACCCTTTGTACATCTACTTGAGTAAATGTTTGTTCATGTACTTATTGACCCTTTGTACATCTACTTGAATAAATGTTTGTTCATGTACTTATTGACCCTTTGTACATCTACTTGAGTAAATGTTTGTTCATGTACTTATTGACCCTTTGTACATCTACTTGAGTAAATGTTTCTTCATGTACTTATTGACCATTTGTACATCTACTTGAGTAAATGTTTGTTCATGTACTTATTGACCCTTTGTACATCTACTTGAGTAAATGTTTGTTCATGTACTTATTGACCATTTGTACATCTACTTGAGTAAATGTTTCTTCATGTACTTATTGACCATTTGTACATCTACTTGAGTAAATGTTTGTTCAGATCTTTTGCTTATTTTAGTTCATTTAGTTTTCCCAGTATTATTGATAATTCTATATTTTAAAGATATACAGTTTAATGCTTTAATATATGCATATTTTTGAAGAAAAACTATCACCTTATACTCAGGCTGTCCTGGAACTTGATGAATGTATGTATTTTGAAATAATTACCACAATCAAGCTAGTTTAGCTGACATATCCCCTACCACCTCATTGTCATTTTTTTAGACAAAATGTATTTATTTTATGTATATGTATATCTGTGCCCCAGATGTGTGTCTGATGCCTGAGAAAGTTAGAAGAGGGCATTGGAACCCCAGGAACTGGAGTCGTAGATGGCTGTAAACCCTCATGTGGGTGCTGGATATTGAGCCCAGTCCTCTGGAAGAACAGCTAGTGCTCTTAATCATTGAGCCATCTCTCTAGCCCCAGTTTTCATTTTTAAAAATGTAATGGTAACAGATAAAAATAAGCCTACTATTTACTGTAATCATGTCTCCAGAACCTGTAACAGAGTTCTTGCCCCTTGACTAAAGTCTTCCCATCTCCGCCACCCCTTGACTCCTGGAAGCCACCCTTCTGCTCTTGTTTTCGTGAGTTCCCACTAAGTGAGATTGTATATAATTAACTGTATTCTTGTATCTGATTTGTTTCAAATTAGCATGATGACCTCCAGGTTCACCCATGAGATTGCAAATGACACCAATTCCTTAATTTTAAGAACGGACTAAATTCTGGAGAGATGCTCATTGGTAGCTGTTCTTAACTCTAGTTCCGGGGGTCAAGTGCCATGGGTGTCAGGAACACATGTGGTGCACACATATACTTGTAAGGAAAACACTCATAAAAGGTGTTTGGAAGTGCCCCTTCTCTCAATTTTTAAAAATAGTTTAAGGATTGACTGACTGTGCCAGTAGACTTTGCTATGAACTCATCAGGCCCTGACTTTTCATTTCTAACTCAGTGTCCTCATTTGTTGTGTGTCTGTTTATGTTATTGATGTCTTGCTTTTTGTTTTTGTTTTTTTTTTTTTTGATGGTCCTCTTTTTCTTTTGGTTAGTTGGGACAGGGTCTGTAAATCTTATTTATTTTTTCAAAAAACCAACTCTTACATTTGTTGATTATTTGTGTTTTTTTCATTTCTATTTCATTAATTTCTGCTCTGATTTTTATTATTTTTTGCCATCAACTGGTGTTGGATTTGGCTAGTTCTTACTTTTTTCCAAAATCTGAGTTGCATCATTAAGTTTTAAATTTATGCTCGTTCTGATTTTTAATATAGACATTTAAAGTGATAAATTTACCTGATAGGATTGATTTAAATGCATCCTAGAGGTTTTGTTGTGTTGTCGTTTTCATTTAGTTCTCAAATATTTTTATTTCTTTCTTTAATTTCTTCTTTGACCCATTCATCATTCAGCAATGAGTTATTTAATCTCTTTGGATCTGTGTATTTACAAGAAACTTATTTGCTGTCAATTTTAAATTTTATTATATTATGGTCAGATAGGATGAGCAAAACTACTTCAAACTTTTTGAACTTGTAAGAATTTGTTTTATGTCAGAAGACATGATCTTATTTTAGAGATGTGACCATACGCTGCTGAGTAGGAAGAATCAAAGACCTAAACATGAAATGCTGAAGCTACTGGAGCCAAACTAGGCAGTACCCACACAATAGAGGTGTAGGGGAGGACTTTCGGAAAAGGATCCCATTTGCACAGGAATTGGAATCAAGAGTTGACAGGTGGGACCTCATAGAACAAGCTTCTAGACAAGTGAAGCAGAAGCCCATAGAAAAAGTGAGAATTTGGAGGAGACCCTCCGACCTCAGCTTTCCTAAAACATTCTGAACTACATCATATTTATCCTCATGCCTGCAGGTAAATACAACCCTTGCCCCCTCAGCAAGGAAAGTGTTTTGTGCCACAGATGGAGACAATTATGGAAACCAAAACCTATCAAGTCCCAATGGATCCATCTTCAAAGCAATTCTGTACCCAAGGTTTAGGGAGCATCATGGAAGAGGGAACAGAAGGACTGTAAAAGCTTGAGGTGACATCGTGTCTCCTAGCAACGCCAGAAGGAACACTCAAAACGACTCTCCAGCAGGACTGCTTAAACCTGAGCTGAAAGGGGCAGTAATAGACTTGCAAATATGGACAGGGGAAAGACCCAAGGCTGAGCTCAGTCTTACACAAAGAGTTACAGGAAACTGAGGAGAGCTACAAGCAGGAGAGATAGTGGTCCCCAGGGAAGATCACACCAATTCGTTATGCAGTGCTGAATGGTCAGCCTGAAAATATATGTACAAGCAACACTTACACATTGAGAAAGTTTTATTTATGTATTTAGGAATATATATATATATATATATATATACATGTATGTCCATACACACACAATATACATATATGTGACAATAATTAATGGGGGGAAGGCCATGAATTTGAAAGAGAGCAAGGAGGGGTATATGGGAGGGTTGGAGCTGGGAGAAAAAGGAAGAGGGATGTAATTGTATTGTAATCTCAAGAAAGAAAATACTTTTAAGAAGTATTTTCTTTTATAATGTTCTGAACTTGGTTTCTGTTGTAATGTTTGTCTGATCATTGCTGATTCTACTCATTTGGGTTCTTTCTTTCATTTGTTTAGTTAAGTCCAGGTGCTGATGATCTTGTTTATCTTCAATTTGTAGGCAGACTGTCTTGGCCTTTCTTGTTTGTGTTTTTGTGATGAGATTTGGCATGTTGTTGGTTGTATGTCTGATGTGAGATTAGTTTTATTTTGCTTTTGTCCAAGCTTGGTTGTTTTCAGATCAGTGTTGATTTTTTTTTCTTAGACTGAGTCCAATTCTATATTAAACAAGAAAATATGTGAGTGAGACAGATGACTGGATCTCATTGATGTGCAACCCGTACTACTCAAGATTTACCTGGGAATATGTGGATTCTATGGGTGGGCGGCATTCAGCTTCATAGGCTGGCGTAGAGGCTGTGGAACTAAGCTGAAGGTTTGGATATGCAATTTTCCAGGGTTTTAACTATGTGACTGATGATTGACCTGAGGACTGGGGATAAAGTGAACATCTGAGGTTATAGGTACTCATCAGGCTTTGGCAGCACACAGATACATATCCCAGGATAGGCCTGAAGGTTGGATGCAGTACAGGCTGGGATAGAGTCCAGGAGATTCGCTAGACTGGACTAGCATACAGGATGTGTGACCTAGGCTAAGTCTGGAGGTTCAATATAGCATGTGTAGGATAAAATCTGGTGAACTCAACACCTGGGCCTGGCACATAAGGTTTGCCACTGGAGCCATGCCTGGGGATTGAGAATGGTATAAGACTCTCCAGACTAGTCTGGGACACTTGGTGTGAAATCTGGGCTGGGTATGGGGAGGGTTTGGTAGAAGGGGGTCAGGCGGACTCATCATTGCTAGGTCAGGGCACAATATGTGGAGTATGACCTGGTCCTGGAGGGCTTTATATCTTTCCCTTCCCTTCCCTTCCCTTCCCTTCCCTTCCCTTCCCTTCCCTTCCCTTCCCTTCCCTTCCCTTCCCTTCCCTTCCCTTCTCTTCCCTTCCCTTCCACCTTTTCCCCTTCTTTTCCTTCCCCTTCCCGTTTCCTTTCCCTTCCCCTTCCTCTTTCCATATCCCTTCTTATTAAGGCTGGATAAGGCAACCCAGTAGGAGGGAAGGGTCCCAAAAACAGTTAACAGAGTCTGAGACAGCCCCCTGCTCCCAATATTAGGAGGCTCACCAGAAGATCAAGCTACCCAGCTTACAATATGTAAAGAAGGTCAGACCCATGCAAGCTCTCTGACTGGCCTTTCAGTCTCTTTGAGCCCCTATGCACCCAGGTTAGTTGATTCCAGTTTTCTTGTGATGTCCTTGACCCTTTGTTTACCCAGTCTTCCACAGGATTCCCCGAATTCCTCCTAATGTTTGGCTGTGGGTTTTTGCACCTGTTTCCATCAGAAACTGGGTGAAGCCTCTTTGATAACAATTGAGCTAGACAACAACCTAAGAGTATAGTGTATAGTAGAATAGCCTTAGGAATCATTTCATTGACATTGTTTTGCTTTTATTGCCAGTCACGTTTGATTCTCTCCCAGGTCTCTGGGCTGTCCAGCCTCTGGGTCCTGTCCCTCCAGGCAGTGTCAGGGGTGGACTCTGTCTCATGGTATGAGTCTCAAGCTGGACCAGTCATTAGTTGGCTACTCCCATAATTTCTGCACCACTCTTACCCCAGCACATCTTGTAGGAGGGTAAATTGGAGGTCAGAGGTTATGTGGCTGTGTCACAGTCCCAGTACCACCCATGGAAGTTGTGCCTGGTTACATGAGACAGCCGGTTCATGCTTCATATCCCCCATTACTCGAAGTCTTAGCTAAGCTCTCCCTCATAGATTCCTGGAGTTTCCATTGCACTAGGTTTCTGCTTCATCCCAAAGATGCTCCCTGACTATGCTCATAGCAACTTTATTTATGATAACCAGAGATCGGAAACAACCTAGATGTCTATCAACCAAAAATAGATAAAGAAAATGTGTGGTACATTTACACAATGGAGTATTACTCGGCTGTTAAAAACAATGACATCCTGAGGTTTTCAGGCAAATGGATAGCACAAGAAAAGATCATCCTATGTAAGGTAACCCAGACCCAGAAAGGCAAGTATGGTATGTGGTAACTCATAAGTAGGTATTAATTATAAAGTAAAGGAAATCCATGCTAAAATTCACAGCCCCAGAGAAGCTAAGTAACAAGGAAGGCTCAAGGTGGGAGGGTGCACATGAATTTCACTGTGAAGGGGAAATAGAATAGACATCATAGGTGAATTGGGGGAGGGGTCTGGATGGGAGTGGGCATGGGAACAGGACGATCAGGTAGGGAGAATATAGAGGAAGGGAGTATTGGGAGCTTTTAAGTTTTCTATCTGGATAGTCTTCGGATTATGGGACTTTGGGAAATAGCTACTTGTGCTGGTTTCTAGTTTGAACACTTGTGTGAAGGAAGTGAAATGAAATAAAAGACAGACAAAGCTCAGTATCTAATCACCACTAATTTATTGTCAATATCAATGCAATCTACTTATTTGAATCCAAAGACTTAAAGCAAATACATTACAGTCAAACAAAGAATCCTATGACAATGGTAAGCTTCCTTCCCATCTGACTACTGATGATATCTCTACACAGGGGGAGAGTACACTACTTATATTTCCATACTGTAAGATGTCAAAAGAAACAGAAACAATTTCTTACAAATGGGAATGAAGCTCTTTCTTGCTGAAATCAAGTTAAAACCCATGCTTGGATCCTTTGGTCCTGTACCACTTTTCCAATGGCTATAGAGAAGCATCCGAAGCAAAAACTTAATGGCACTTATTCACCTACTGATTTAAAATGTACCAAAGAAGTATCTTGGTGATTTGGGTAAAAATAGAAACCACTAATACTCTGTCCTGTTTTTTCCTCTTTCTCTTACCATCTAACATTAAAGATTAAACTGTGTGTTGACATAAGATAAAGCTTTGGCAACTGCAATGATAATACATTTATTATATATAGTTCTTTACCAATAAATGTATAATTTATTACAACTTTAGCATCACCCCCAACTAAATATAATTTTCAGATAGATACCTTAACCAAACCCCATATTCTTTAAATTGTTCCAAACTTAATCCCACTAAGCCCCAACCTTTTTAAGTTAGTCTTCAAACTTATTCCCCAAACTAAGCATTTATCCAGTGCAATATCCTAAGTATCCCAAATATCATGCATTATTTGGGAGGAACTCAGTAACAAGGAATATAGGCTACCTTTCATTTAAAAGAAAAGAATGAGAGCAGATATGTCCAGATTGAGAAAGAAATGACATGAAGAGTTCTACAACAATTTCTCATTTCTTAAATTAACATTTAAGTTAATGGTAGCTCATTTCCTTCCTCACTCTGGAATTAACGTCTCTGCTCTTGGACATACTCATAAAGGGGAGTGCTGCTATTGAAACTGTAAGAACCCAAGCCTATATTTCTCATTCCAGAGTTTCCTTCCCTGATGCTCTGATAGTCAGGGTCACCTTGTCTATTGTCCGCATTGTAAAGTGACAATTGTCCAGTAGTATGGGATCTACTGTGTCCACGTGGAGGTGTAAATTGTCCAAAGTCACAAGCTGAGGAGGTTTCTACTTGCCTATACACACTTATTGGTTGGTTTTCATTACAAATTGAGGGGTTTCCACATTCCAAGTGGTTTCCACATCTCCCATATGATTGAGGTTGCTCATAACTAGAATATTGGTCATATCCAGAACCACATGATCCAGAGCTAAATGAGTTACGTGAATCAGACCTGTATTGTTGTGAACTAGGACACAGACCAGATCTGGGACAATTTTGAGTAGAGATAGAAGAGGGATATGAACAAGACCCATATTGTTCAGAGCTAAAACCCTGATTACACCCAGCCGCAGGTATTCTCTGGCTAGAATAATGACTCGAGGGACATTCATATTGGCCATAGTTAGAAGACTGACTTGAACCAGACCCTTGTTGACCACAGCAGGAAGATTGGTTTGAATTAGATCTGCACTGACCATGAGAATATGACTGTCCGTAGCTAGAAGATTGATTTATATTAGATCCATAGTGGGGGTAAGTAGACTGACATGAACTAGATATTTGATTACCATAGCCAGAACAATTAACTGAGCCAGATCCATACTGGCCAAAGTTGGAAGAATCTCCACAGGTATTCCCCTGACTACTACAGGAGGAAGAATGATATGACCCAGGCCTTTGGTGGTCATAGCTAGAGGACTGCCAGGAAGTAGAAACATGCTGATCACAGTTAGGTGACTGACCTGAGCTACAATGGGGAGGCCTGGAAAATGGTATTTGTCTGGATGGTGAACAACTTTGCCCATTGCTAGATGAGGAAAAAGTACTAGATTCATGCTGACCACTGACACATGACTCTCCACACGAGGAATGCTGTTGCCCACTAAGAGAAGAGTGACCATGCCCAGATGCATGTTGACTAAAGCCAGAAGACCCTCCTGAGCCAGACCCAGATTGTTGGGAGCCACAAGACTCCCTTGAGCTAGACCTGTTCCTTTCATGGCTCGATGACTGTCTTGATGATGTACCACTCTGTGTACTAGGAGAAGAGTGACCTTGTCCAGATCCTTGCCTACCAGAGCCAGAAGAGTTTCCAGATGCAGAACCATATTTCCCTGAGCCACAAGACTGTCCTGACCTAGATCCACTTGTACGCTGGCTAGAAGACTGACTTGCCCCTGAGTTGTGTGTCCCATAGCTGGATGACTGACCATAACCAGAGCCATGTTGTCCATGTCCAGAGAAGGAACCCTGTTGGCTACCACCAGAAGACTGACCTTGCCCAGATGCATGTTGACTAAAGCCAGAAGACCCTCCTGAGCCAGACCCATAGTTCTGGGAGCTGCAAGACTCCCTTGAGCTTGACCTGCTTCTGCTGTTTCTGGAAGACTGGCTCACTCCTGATCCATGCTTGCCATAGGTAGTGGACTGACCTGAGCTGCCGCTTGATGAATGTCCTGAAGAAGAACCACATTGTCCAGTACCAGATGACTGTCCTTGCCCATATCCTTGTCCTGTGGAGCCAGAAGAGTGTCCTGATGTAGAACCATATTCACCTAAATGAGAAGACGGTCCTGACCTAGAGCCACTTCTGCTCTGTCTAGAAGACTGACTTGAACCTGACTTGTGTGTCCCACTGCTGGAAGACTGAGCAAAGCCAGTGCCATGCTGACCATGGCTAGTTGAATGACCATAGGAAGAGCTGTGCTGATGACTACCTCCTGACTGTCCAGAGAAGGAACCCTGTTGGCTACCACCAGAAGACTGACCTTGGCCAGATGCATGTTGATTAAAGCCAGAAGCCCCTCCTGAGCCAGACCCAGATTGTTGGGAGCCACAAGACTCCCTTGAGCTAGACCTGTTCCTTTCTTGGCTCGATGAATGACGTAAAGTTGATCCATGCTTGCCAGAGAGAGAGGACTGACCTGAGCCAAAGCTTGATGACTGTCTTGATGTTGTGCCACGCTGTGTATTACCAGAAGAATGACCTTGTCCAGATCCTTGCATACCAGAGCCAGAAGAGTTTCCAGATGCAGAACCATATTTCCCTGAGCCACAAGACTGTCCTGACCTAGATCCACCTGTACGCTGGCTAGAAGACTGACTTGCCCCTGAGTTGTGTGTCCCATAGCTGGATGACTGACCATAACCAGAGCCATGTTGTCCATGTCCAGAGAAGGAACCCTGTTGGCTACCACCAGAAGACTGACCTTGCCCAGATGCATGTTGACTAAAGCCAGAAGACCCTCCTGTGCCAGACCCATAGTTCTGGGAGCTGCAAGACTCCCTAGAGCTTGACCTGCTATTGCTGTTTCTGGAAGACTGGCTCACTCCTGATCCATGCTTGCCATAGGTAGTGGACTGACCTGAGCTGCCGCTTGATGAATGTCCTGAAGAAGAACCACATTGTCCAGTACCAGATGACTGTCCTTGCCCATATCCTTGCCCTGTGGAGCCAGAAGAGTGTCCCGATGTAGAACCATATTCACCTAAATGAGAAGACTGTCCAGACCCAGAGCCACTTCTGCTCTGTCTAGAAGACTGACTTGAACCTGACTTGTGTGTCCCACAGCTGGAAGACTGACCAGAGCCAGTGCCATGCTGACCATGGCTAGTTGAATGACCACAGGAAGAGCTGTGCTGATGACTACCTCCTGATTGTCCAGAGAAGGTACCCTGTTGGCTACGACCAGAATACTGACTTTGCCCAGATGCATGTTGACTAAAGCCAGAAGTCCCTCCTGAGCCAGACCCAGATTGTTGGGAGCCACAAGACTCCCTTGAGCTAGACCTGTTCCTTTCTTGGCTCGATGAATGACGTGAAGTTGATCCATGCTTGCCAGAGTGAGAGGACTGAGCTGAGCCATAGCTTGATGACTGTCTTGATGTTGTGCCATGCTGTATCCTACCAGAAGAGTGACCTTGTCCTGATCCTTGCCTACCAGAGCCAGAAGAGTTTCTCGATGTAGAACCATATTTCCCTGAACCACAAGACTGTCCTGACCTAGATCCACTTGTACTCTGGCTAGAAGACTGACTTGCCCCTGAGTTGTGTGTCCCATAGCTGGATGACTGACCGTAACCAGAGCCATGTGGTCCATGTCCAGAGAAGCAACCCTGTTGGCTACCATCAGAAGACTGACCTTGGCCAGATGCATGTTGATTAAAGCCAGAAGTCCCTCCTGAGCCACACCCAGATTGTTGGGAGCCACAAGACTCCCTTGAGCTAGACCTGTTCCTTTCTTGGCTCGATGAATGACGTGAAGTTGATCCATGCTTGCCAGAGAGAGAGGACTGACCTGAGCCAAAGCTTGATGACTGTCTTGATGTTGTGCCATGCTGTGTATTACCAGAAGAATGACCTTGTCCAGATCCTTGCATACCAGAGCCAGAAGAGTTTCCAGATGCAGAACCATATTTCCCTGAGCCACAAGACTGTCCTGACCTAGATCCTCTTGTACGCTGGCTAGAAGACTGACTTGCCCCTGAGTTGTGTGTCCCATAGCTGGATGACTGACCATAACCAGAGCCATGTTGTCCATGTCCAGAGAAGGAACCCTGTTGGCTACCACCAGAAGACTGACCTTGCCCAGATGCATGTTGACTAAAGCCAGAAGACCCTCCTGTGCCAGACCCATAGTTCTGGGAGCTGCAAGACTCCCTAGAGCTTGATCTGCTACTGCTGTTTCTGGAAGACTGGCTCACTCCTGATCCATGCTTGCCATAGGTAGTGGACTGACCTGAGCTGCCGCTTGATGAATGTCCTGAAGAAGAACCACATTGTCCAGTACCAGATGACTGTCCTTGCCCATATCCTTGCCCTGTGGAGCCAGAAGAGTGTCCCGATGTAGAACCATATTGCCCTAAATGAGAAGACTGTCCAGACCCAGAGCCACTTCTGCTCTGTCTAGAAGATTGACTTGAACCTGACTTGTGTGTCCCACTGCTGGAAGACTGACCAGAGCCAGTGCCATGCTGACCATGGCTAGTTGAATGACCACAGGAAGAGCTGTGCTGATGACTACCTTCTGTTTGTCCAGAGGAGGAACCCTGTTGGCTACCACCAGAATACTGACTTTGCCCAGATGCATGTTGACTAAAGCCAGAAGACCCTCCTGTGCCAGACCCATAGTTCTGGGAGCTGCAAGACTCCCTTGAGCTTGACCTGCTTCTGCTGTTTCTGGAAGACTGGCTCACTCCTGATCCATGCTTGCCATAGGTAGTGGACTGACCTGAGCTGCCGCTTGATGAATGTCCTGAAGAAGAACCACATTGTCCAGTACCAGATGACTGTCCTTGCCCACATCCTTGCCCTGTGGAGCCAGAAGAGTGTCCCGATGTAGAACCATATTCACCTAAATGAGAAGACTGTCCAGACCCAGAGCCACTTCTGCTCTGTCTAGAAGACTGACTTGAACCTGACTTGTGTATCCCACTGCTGGAAGACTGAACAGAGCCAGGGCCATGCTGACCATGGCTAGTTGAATGACCACAGGAAGAGCTGTGCTGATGACTACCTCCTGATTGTCCAGAGGAGGAACCCTGTTGGCTACCACCAGAATACTGACTTTGCCCAGATGCATGTTGACTAAAGCCAGAAGACCCTCCTGTGCCAGACCCATAGTTCTGGGAGCTGCAAGACTCCCTTGAGCTTGACCTGCTTCTGCTGTTTCTGGAAGACTGGCTCACTCCTGATCCATGCTTGCCATAGGTAGTGGACTGACCTGAGCTGCCGCTTGATGAATGTCCTGAAGAAGAACCACATTGTCCAGTACCAGATGACTGTCCTTGCCCATATCCTTGTCCTGTGGAGCCAGAAGAGTGTCCCGATGTAGAACCATATCCACCTAAATGAGAAGACTGTCCAGACCCAGAGCCCCTTCTTCTCTGTCTAGAAGACTGACTTGAACCTGACTTGTGTGTCCCACTGCTGGAAGACTGACCAGAGCCAGTGCCATGCTGACCATAGCTAGTGGAATGACCACAGGAAGAGCTGTGCTGATGACTACCTCCTGACTGTCCAGAGAAGGAACCCTTTTGGCTACCACCAGAAGACTGACCTTGGCCAGATGCATGTTGATTAAAGCCAGAAGTCCCTCCTGAGCCAGACCCAGATTGTTGGGAGCCACAAGACTCCCTTGAGCTAGACCTGTTCCTTTCTTGGCTCGATGAATGACGTGAAGTTGATCCATGCTTGCCAGAGTGAGAGGACTGACCTGAGCCAAAGCTTGATGACTGTCTTGATGTTGTGCCATGCTGTGTATTACCAGAAGAATGACCTTGTCCAGATCCTTGCATACCAGAGCCAGAAGAGTTTCCAGATGCAGAACCATATTTCCCTGAGCCACAAGACTGTCCTGACCTAGATCCACTTGTACGCTGGCTAGAAGACTGACTTGCCCCTGAGTTGTGTGTCCCATAGCTGGATGACTGACCATAACCAGAGCCATGTTGTCCATGTCCAGAGAAGGAACCCTGTTGGCTACCACCAGAAGACTGACCTTGCCCAGATGCATGTTGACTAAAGCCAGAAGACCCTCCTGTGCCAGACCCATAGTTCTGGGAGCTGCAAGACTCCCTAGAGCTTGATCTGCTACTGCTGTTTCTGGAAGACTGGCTCACTCCTGATCCATGCTTGCCATAGGTAGTGGACTGACCTGAGCTGCCGCTTGATGAATGTCCTGAAGAAGAACCACATTGTCCAGTACCAGATGACTGTCCTTGCCCATATCCTTGCCCTGTGGAGCCAGAAGAGTGTCCCGATGTAGAACCATATTGCCCTAAATGAGAAGACTGTCCAGACCCAGAGCCACTTCTGCTCTGTCTAGAAGATTGACTTGAACCTGACTTGTGTGTCCCACTGCTGGAAGACTGACCAGAGCCAGTGCCATGCTGACCATGGCTAGTTGAATGACCACAGGAAGAGCTGTGCTGATGACTACCTTCTGTTTGTCCAGAGGAGGAACCCTGTTGGCTACCACCAGAATACTGACTTTGCCCAGATGCATGTTGACTAAAGCCAGAAGACCCTCCTGTGCCAGACCCATAGTTCTGGGAGCTGCAAGACTCCCTTGAGCTTGACCTGCTTCTGCTGTTTCTGGAAGACTGGCTCACTCCTGATCCATGCTTGCCATAGGTAGTGGACTGACCTGAGCTGCCGCTTGATGAATGTCCTGAAGAAGAACCACATTGTCCAGTACCAGATGACTGTCCTTGCCCATATCCTTGTCCTGTAGAGCCAGAAGAGTGTCCCGATGTAGAACCATATCCACCTAAATGAGAAGACTGTCCAGACCCAGAGCCCCTTCTTCTCTGTCTAGAAGACTGACTTGAACCTGACTTGTGTGTCCCACTGCTGGAAGACTGACCAGAGCCAGTGCCATGCTGACCATAGCTAGTGGAATGACCACAGGAAGAGCTGTGCTGATGACTACCTCCTGACTGTCCAGAGAAGGAACCCTGTTGGCTACCACCAGAAGACTGACCTTGGCCAGATGCATGTTGATTAAAGCCAGAAGTCCCTCCTGAGCCAGACCCAGATTGTTGGGAGCCACAAGACTCCCTTGAGCTAGACCTGTTCCTTTCTTGGCTCGATGAATGACGTGAAGTTGATCCATGCTTGCCAGAGTGAGAGGACTGACCTGAGCCAAAGCTTGATGACTGTCTTGATGTTGTGCCACGCTGTGTATTACCAGAAGAATGACCTTGTCCAGATCCTTGCATACCAGAGCCAGAAGAGTTTCCAGATGCAGAACCATATTTCCCTGAGCCACAAGACTGTCCTGACCTAGATCCACTTGTACGCTGGCTAGAAGACTGACTTGCCCCTGAGTTGTGTGTCCCATAGCTGGATGACTGACCATAACTAGAGCCATGTTGTCCATGTCCAGAGAAGGAACCCTGTTGGCTACCACCAGAAGACTGACCTTGCCCAGATGCATGTTGACTAAAGCCAGAAGACCCTCCTGTGCCAGACCCATAGTTCTGGGAGCTGCAAGACTCCCTAGAGCTTGATCTGCTACTGCTGTTTCTGGAAGACTGGCTCACTCCTGATCCATGCTTGCCATAGGTAGTGGACTGACCTGAGCTGCCGCTTGATGAATGTCCTGAAGAAGTACCACATTGTCCAGTACCAGATGACTGTCCTTGCCCATATCCTTGCCCTGTGGAGCCAGAAGAGTGTCCCGATGTAGAACCATATTCCCCTAAATGAGAAGACTGTCCAGACCCAGAGCCACTTCTGCTCTGTCTAGAAGATTGACTTGAACCTGACTTGTGTGTCCCACTGCTGGAAGACTGAACAGAGCCAGTGCCATGCTGACCATGGCTAGTGGAATGACCACAGGAAGAGCTGTGCTGATGACTACCTCCTGACTGTCCAGAGAAGGAACCCTGTTGGCTACCACCAGAAGACTGACCTTGGCCAGATGCATGTTGACTAAAGCCAGAAGACCCTCCTGAGCCAGACCCAGATTGTTGGGAGCCACAAGACTCCCTTGAGCTAGATCTGTTTCTTTCATGGCTCAATGACTGTCTTGATGATGTTCCACACTGTGTACTATGAGAAGAATGACCTTGTCCAGATCCTTGCCTACCAGAGCCAGCAGAGTTTCCAGATGCAGAACCATATTTCCCTGAGCCACAAGACTGTCCTGACCTAGATCCACTTGTACTGTGGCTAGAAGACTGACTTGCCCCTGAGTTGTGTGTCCCATAGCTGGATGACTGAGTATAACCTGAGCCATGTTGTCCATGTCCAGAGAAGGAACCCTGTTGGCTACCATCAGAAGACTGACCTTGCCCAGATCCATGTTGACTAAAGCCAGAAGACCCTCCTGAGCCAGGCCCAGATTGTTGGGAGCCACAAGACTCCCTTGAGCTAGACCTGTTCCTTTCTTGGCTTGATGAATTACGTTGCGTTGATCCATGCTTTTCTGAGGAAGGTGACTTCCACTTTGATGACTGTCTTGATGTTGTGCCATTATGTGTACTTCCAGAAGACTGTCCTTGTCCTGATCTATTTCCTATAAATCCTGACTGCTCTCCAGAAGAAGCGCCATATTCACCTACACTAGAAGACTCTCCTGACCCAAAGTTATTTCTCTTCTGGCTAGATGACTGGCTTGATCCTGAGTTCTGTGTCCCGGACCTTGATGACTGCCCTCCTTCACAACCTGATGATTCTCTTGGTTGTATATCATGGTTTTTATTACCATAGTGCTGGTGTTGGCCAGAACCCTTTTTACTCTTGCCAGCCGACTGTCCTGAGCCAGAGCCATGTTGAAGGTAGCCAGAAGATTCCTTTGAATTACATCTTCTGCTCTCCCTAGGCATGTGGGTTGTTTCTGATCCATGTTGTCCCTGTTCATATTTCTCACTGTTTTTGAAGTGACTTGAAGTTGTTCTTTCTTCAGAACCTTGTTGGTTCCCATTCCTTGGTTTTCTACATTTTGACTCAGATTTGTGTTGATTTCTTCCTCTTGAATCCCTAGAATAAGCATCATTCTCTCCTGCACTAAAACTTGAAGAACTTGAAGAGGCATCCTGCTCTTTGTCGTCGTTTTCTTCTTCACTCTGTTCCTTTTGTTGCTGGTGACTGTGATTTCTTTGCTTTGACCCTGAAGCTTGGCAGTAATCTCTGCCAATAATTTTGTTACAAGCCTGAGATAGCTTGACTATCATGAGAAGATACTCAGTAAAGTCCACTTTGTTGTTATGATCTCGATCCAGACTTTGCATGATGATTTCTACCGTGTCTGGATCATCTGGATTCTGTAATGAAATTCAATCAAATGGAGGCTCTGTAACTATAGATTGTAAAACAAGCTAACCCTTGTGACGAGGCTGTCAATATTTAATAAATTAGATTTAAATTGACTGCATAGTTCTTTTGACTATGATGATGAGGAGAGAGAGAGAGAGAGAGAGAGAGAGAGAGAGAGAGAGAGAGAGGGCCAGCACATAGTCAAGCAGTAAATTGACAAGAACAATTAGCCAGGAGGGGATGCAATGGAAAGGTTGAAGCAAGCAAGTGGTCTTTTTTTTTTTTTTTTTGTAAAGATAGTAGCTGATAACCGTTAACAGTGCTTTGGAGGCCAGGGAAGTATGATCCTGAGTTTGAAAACAGCATGGGTAGCATGACAAGTTCCTGAGTTCCTTGGATAGAAAGTAAAGCCTTGTCAAAAAAAGGAAGGAAGAAACAAAGAAAGGAAGGAAGGAAGGAAGAAAAGGGCAATAGGCAATAGTTAATCAAGGCTCATTAGCTAAAGTCGAAATAGTAATTGTAGACAACTGCATGGATTATATATAATTTTTGTCCATTTAGTTAATTTGCTAGTTACAGATTTAAAACAATTTTGGCGGGGTATGTGTTACTGCTGTCTACATAGCTCTGTATTATGAAGGGTCTAAAGCAGAGAATGATTTCAATGGTTATACTGCACATTATGATACATGCCCTGTATCTCATCACTCTGTAGGTAGAGGCACTAACATCTGGAGTTCAAGGCCATTTTCTTGAACTAAGAAAACAAAATGTAAGAATATGAATTCAATCTATTTTGCATATTTTCTGTGGTTCATAAGAATTGCTCTCACAGACAAGAAATTTTTAAGTATATGAATTTGCCTGTTGTTTGATAGAATCATTTTAACATAATCATGTTATAGAAACATTATTAGTCAGTTGTTTATGACATTAAAGTCTGCCAAATTTAGTTCTCTACTACCAAATAGGAGAGTCTTCTCTGGTATTTGACATATAAACAAAAGGTAGGGTAAACTAGAGAATTTCTTCAGTTCTTAGCACTGATGTAGAGTTTTTACCTTTAGAATTTGGCGAAACTCATTTTCTAGAAGTTCTTTCATCTCTTTTGGGCTCAGCATGTCACATTTCCCATACTCAGTGGCGTATTGGTAGAAAACTTCGATGACAGTGACAATACCTTGCAGGAGTTTAGGCATCTTGTTGCAAATTCAAGTGAAGCTAGATTGGGAAAGAAGAGATTGATCTCTTAGTGCTTAAACACATAACTACTTCTAGTCATTTGTGATAATTATCAGCCATGATTAATTTTCTTTCTATACTAGTTAAGAATGAATTCAAAGTCGAATAACTTGTTCCAGCTATGTAGCAAGAGAGTGATGAAATTAGAGCAGGTGCCCTATGTCTTATTTCAGTTCCTGAATGGTTGTAGGGGAGGCTTTCCTTGTTGGGTTATAGAAAACCTGAATGTGCTAATCCATCCATGCCTTAGTTCTTTTTAGGTTTCAACCATCACAGTACAGGGGAAAGACATGTTACTTATATTCTGTGCCTAAATCTACCCAAAGAGCCCAGGTGGCTAACTTGGATTTTCAGTTTCCAGGATAAAGAAAGTAGAAAAAATGAGCAGAGCCAACTGCAGGGTTAGGTGATAGGAGCTGAGGGAGCTCCTATCAGACAGCTTCTATTTTCATTCTTCAAGTAGGACTGTTTCTCAGGGCTTTCTGCTTATACAGCAGAGAGAAAAAAGAGACAAGCTGCCAAGGGCTTACTAGGCTCCTAAACTCTCAAGGAAAGATCTCAAGTAGGTACTATAAACAGAGTAGTTTTATATAAAAGTCTATCATAATATACTAAAACGTAAGCTTTTGAATATAATGTGGACTTTAGGATTTAATAGACTATATAATATATAAGACTATAAAATTGGACTATAGTATTTAATAGTATTTATCGTCAGTAGAACTGAATGGCTGTCCACTTACCTGAGTCACCAGCGGAACAGCAGGATGGAGACTGATGTTGCTTGCAGGGTGCTGCTCATTGGAAACACTGGCCTTTATATAGGGACAATGACGGTCCATCCTAGGGAGGAGCTGCTTCCTTTGAGATGTCCTAGTTCACTCCTAAACAAGTCCAGCTCCTTCTCCATCTCCACCTCCTAGGTGTTTATCTTCTTACTTCCTTACATGTGAACTGGAGATTGCAATAGTAGTTCCCAAATCTGGGCTAGTACCAGCCCCACCTGTCGAACTCTTTAGGACACTTTGCAGAAAGGCTTTTTTTAAAAAAAATAAAATTGTGTGTGTGTGTGTGTGTGTGTTTGTGTATGTATGTGTACACCCAACTGTGTAATGTTGTATATAATGATGTATACTTTAATAAAAGTTGAATGGAATGACATGAGAATCCAAATGTAAAGTAATCATGGAATTTGATGTTCAGAAGAAACCTGAAATATTACATAGTCAGATGCACCCACTTTAAACTAGTCTAATGTAAGAGATTCCAGCCAAGGTGACGTCTAGGATTTTATTAGCTCTTGGGAGCCAGTATTTGCCTAGAGAGGCTCCTCTTTCCATCTCTTTGTCTAACTACCATATAAACATAGCAAGAAGAAACATGTTTTTTTTAGGTTCCTCCTGATCGTGCCTGTGGCTTTTTTTAAATCCCATTGTTTCTATACATATATATTTACTTTTATGTCCCTCTGGTGTTAATTACTTCAACATATATTATTATTTCATCTTTTTTTTTTCACTTGGATTACCTTTTAGCAGTATCTCTCTAGTGAACTACTATTTTTCACAATTAACTTCGGGGTTAGCAGCATGCTCTATCACCCCCAGTATTTTTCATTGACTCTAGAGATCAAACTCTTGTCTTGTTGCTTTTGAGGTAAGCATGCTACTGACTGAACTATCTACCTATTCTGATTATATAGTTTTGTCAACCATAACATTTTATAATATTTCAAACCACTTTGTTATTATTAACATTATATAAAAAATAGAAGACACAAAAGTTGTGTGTGCTTGCTCACAAAGGTGTGTGTATTTGCTTGTGAGAAGCTAGAGATCAATGTCAGGCATCTTCTTTGATGACTTTGCATCTTTTGAGACGGGGTCTCACTGAAGTCAGCTATACTGTCTGGCCAGTGAGCTCTGGGGAATCTTGCCCTTCCCCCATGTTAGGATTACAGGCACCCTATGCCCATGCCTGGTCTTTTTTTGTTGGGGAGGGGCTTAGGTGCTGAATCTGAGCTCAAATATTCATAATTGTATGCTAATAATTTTACTGACCCAGCCATTAATTCAGTCTCCAAACTAGAAAATTGAAAACATTGGTAAAGAAAGAAAAATCACCTTCCATCCTCTCTTCTCTCCCTAACTCCATGCTCCCAATTTTCTCAGGAGATCTTTTCCCTTCTGAGGGAGATCCATGCATTTTCTCTGAGGGTTCTCTTTGTTACCTAGCTTCTCTGGGCTCATCCTTTGCCTTACATTTAATATCCACTTATGAGTGAGAACATACTGTGTTTGTCTTTCTGGGTCTGTGCTACCTCATGCAAGATGCTTTTTTTTTTTCCAGTTCCATCCATTTGCCTGCAAATTTCAAGATGTCATTTTTCTTTTTACCATTGAGTAGTATTCCATTGTGTAAATGTACCACATTTTCTTTATCCATTCTTCGGTTCAGGATCATCTAGGTTGTTTCCAGGTTCTGTAGGAGGAGGAGAGGAGAAGGAGAGGTGGGAGGAGAACATGAGGGAATGGGATGGTCAAGATGGGGAAAGAACAGAGTGGGAGAGCAAGGAAAGAGATATCTTGATTGAGGGAGCCATTATGGGGCAATGGAGAAATCCAGCACTAGGGAAATTCCCAGGCACCCACAAGGATGACCCTAGCTAAGACCCTAAGTAATAGTGAAAAGGGTGACTTAACTGACCTTTTCCTGTAATGAGATTGGTAACTACCTTAATTGTCATCATAGAATCTTTATCTAGCAACTGATGGAAGCAGATGTAGAGATCCACAGTGAAGCCCAAAGTCCAGTTGAATAGAGGGAGGACCAATAATATGAGCAAAGGAGTCAAGACCATGATGGGGATGCCCACTCAAACAGTTTGCCTTAGGTAATGGGAGCTCACTAACTCTGGACTAACAGTGGGGCAACCAGCATAGGATCAAGCTAGGTCCTCTAAATGTACATGACAGTTGTATGGCTGGGGAAGTCTGTGAGGCCATTGGCAGTGGGATCAGGATTTATCCCTAATTCTTGAACTGGCTTTTTGAAGCTCATTCTCTTTGGAGGGATACCTTGCTCAGCCAAGATATAGTGGGGAGGGCCCTGGTCATGCCTCAAAATGATGTGCTAGACTTTATGGACTCCCCATGGGAAACTTTACCTTCTCTGAGGAGTGGATAGGAGGATGGGGGCAAGATAGAGGGAACAGGTGGAGAATAGGGAGTGGGAACTAGTATTGGTATATAAAATGAGAAAGGAATGTTTTTAATTAATCAATTAAAAAAGAAAAATCATAGTACCTACAAATGTACTAGAAAGAAATATCCATCACTAATTATTTGATTTGCAACTAACTTGGTTAATTATTCTTGTACACACATATTTTTCTACGCCTTATATAATTTCTAAACTATGACTCCTTCCAGAACAGGAACTGGACATTACTAATCCCTGTGTCAGCTAGAGATCTAGGCTATTGCTCGGTGTGTAAAGTCTTCCAATAAACACCACTTTTAGTTGAATTTAAAAAGTATCAGGGTATGTCTTCAGACTTCTACATAGGCAGACTAACCTATTCTTTTTTTCAGCACCAGCATCTGTCTATTTTCTTGTTATATTCAGTGTAGAAGACATGATTTTACACAACTATCAGTTTAATCTTAGTGTTGAAAATTAACAAGCTAGTCTCTGCTTGCTCTTGAGGCTCTTGTCCTCAAGTTTTATCCATTGAGAATGGATAACATGAATTTCATTGAAGATATCCTAAGTTAAATGAATCTAAAATATGTGTAATATAGTCATCAAATGTCAGCAGAGGTCACAGCAATTATTGGCAAATGACAAATTACATGATTCCAAAGTCAACTATCATTAGCCTGTTTTTTTTTTCCCTAGAAACTACCCAGAGGGTGAAAAGTCAGTCTCTTCCACAGTTGTGATTCCCTGGATGCCTGATTTGGGTCAGGTCGTCATACTACATAAGCGCAATGACCTTCTTAAAGGTGTGACTGAGGCTGTGGGAGTGAAGAGAGGTGGAATTTGCTGAGTGAAGAGCTGTTATTCTAGAGGCAGGAAAGAGTTGAAGGGGACTGTTGCAGGCGAACATGCCTTTGAGGCCAGTGTTCTCCTAAACAAGATGTCAGCACATTTTCTATAATTGACGAGACAGCAAATATGACTGGATTTGTGGGTCAAATGATCTTTCTTGAAGCCATTCAATTTGACTAGCCTATCATGAAAGTGGTTGTAAATACTGCATTTTTAAATTATTTTATTTTAAAATAGATGCTTTGTCTGCATCTGTGTCGTGTGTCTGGTGCCCATGGAGGCTAGATGAGGGTGTAGGCTCCTCCAGAACTGAAGTTACAGGTAGTTATGAGCTGCCATGTGGATGCTGGGGATCAAACCCTGGGTCCTCTGGCAGAGCAGCTGGTAAGTATTCTTAACCTCTGAGCCTTCTCTCCAGCCCCCGTAGATGATAGATATTTGTATAAAAGGTTGTGTTTGGATAAAATTAACTTGTGGACACTGATCTTAGAAATCTGTATGTCATATACTCTCTCAACCAGTTGTAAATGTAGAAAAACATATTTATGGCAGTGGTTCTCAATCTGTGGGTTGCAGTCCATTTGGGAGTTGGATGACCCTTTTCATAGGAGTTGCCGTCATAAAACACAGGAGTTTACATCACAATTTGTACTAAAATTGCAGTTATGAAGTAGCATAGAAATTACTTCATGGTTGCGTGTAACTGGAGACAGTTCTTCCATTCCAAGCTACCCAGATTTGAATAATCACACAAAACTCTTTTAATCACAACACTGCTGGGACAATGATTCAGATGTGTTTTTAGCTAACTTTTACACCTTAAATTAACCCATTTTTATTAATCTGTGTATTACCATGAGGCTGATGCCTGCTGGTAACATTCCAGTTTCTGTCTCCTTTGGCGGCTGCATGGCATCTCCTTGTCTCTGCCTACCCTCTTTCTACAACTCTGTTTGGATTTCCCACCTGGTTTTACTCTGCTAAGCCATTGATCAAAACAACATTTCTATTAACCAATGTTAATAAAACATATTCATATCATACAGAGGGAAATCCCATATCATCTCCCCTTTTCTGTCTAAATTGTACCAAATGTGGTCCAACTATGTCCACATAAAACCTGAGAAAGCTTAAAAAAATTAGAGACACACACACACACACAAAACAGAGTTAAGCATGGCTTCTTGGCAGTAGCATTTTCTCAGATGGATTCTGTTTGCTAGAGGCAAATAGAGGCAATATTTTTTTAAGAGCTGGCTTCCTGGTTCATATTGGTGTGGTAATAAGGCAATTAAATGGGGTCTGTGAACGGTGTGTCACAAATTGTTATGTCTCTGGAGCTGGGCAGTGTGCATAGCTCGCAGAGGTGATAAACATACCTCCACCATGTTGGACTGGGCGTGGCAAACAAAAAGTGTCATGGAGTTGGTCCTAGCCATGTCCATTTAACATTAAAAAAAGAAGACATTCCTAGTCAAAAAATGATTGACTACAAATATGCAATAAAGACAAATTCAGACAAAGGTAAACCTTTAAATAGGTTATAGTGTGTTTTTAAAAATGTACATAGGTTTGGGAGAGAGAAGAAAAAGATTATAAAAAGAAATAGTTTTAAAAAATAAAAGTCTTTAAAGAGACAGAGTACAGAGAGTCATATATTTAAGGAGTAAAGAAAAATAAGCCACTTAAAGATGAAAAACACACAGAGAGTCTGGATTATGTACATTCTTGTGTTTTCTCTGATTTTTTTTTTTTTGACAGGAGAGAGACATTTAATTCTGGGGTTTGCTAAGTTAAACCATCATAAAGGTATCTTGACTTCAAAATTTGGGTCTTGCTTTGGGAAAGAGGTTCTGCTTTTGTTTCCACAAAAGATTCCTGTGGAATCCTGTGGATTCTTTCTAGGCTAATGTGGTCTGATGGAACAAGACCCACCCCACACAAAAAAAAAAGGTGTCTGTGAACACTAAAAATACTTTGCTCAAAAAGCAGCAGGAAGCAGTTTGGATAAACAGGGCCCAAATTCCCAAAACGGTTGTTTTCATTTAAAGGGGATTGATTATAAGTGATTAACGGTCACAGTCAATTACTAAAAAACATTAGTGGGATATGGTATAGAGATGAATACTTTACATTGGTATGGATCTTGACCTATTGATACAAATAAGGTTGATTTGCTACACTGTATATATATGTATTTCTGCTTTTGTATAGGGTATTGTGTTTATACAACTCATTTAAAAATGTAATAAATAATTTAAAATTACAAATTAATAGCCACTTATAATAGTCAAAATTGTAGTCATGTTAGTTAGGTTATCTAGATGTACAGAGACATATTTCAGATGGATAGGTTTTTTCAAATCTTTCAAAGACCTACAGAATATGGCATTTAAAAGGTTTTAAGCACTTAGACTTATCTCAATAGTGAGACATGTCTGCTTCTGGAAGCACCAATTACTTCAAAAGGATGATGGGAATCTAAGAGTCTCCTTATAGAGTTTGCTAGCCATTTGGGCAAGAAAGTGCTCTTTCCTGGACTGCTTGATGGTATTCTGTATAAACTAGACATTCAGAACACACAGAAAAATGACAGTTAAACTTGCCTAAAGAAGGTGAGATAGTCTTTCAGTGTTCTTGCTTCATAAATGAGTCTTCCAGCCATTCTGCAGGATACAGAAGAAAGCAACTAATAAACTTTGCCATTATAAGGCAAAACAGATTGTCAAATTTCCTGCTTCATGGAAAAGTCTGCCAGATACTATGGGCCTGTAGGCTGAAGATGGATACCCCAACAGTACAGAAGAACTTTGGGTGACTGCCCAGGCAGCAAGATGTCTCTGTTAATTCTAGGGTTTTGGAAGTTGCTTACAATGCACTTCCTGTTTACTTAGGTAATATCATATCTTTCTAGAGTCTTTATAGACTTGAAGACAAATAGTTACAGTTTTTCTTAGTTGTGATAAAGTATAAATTAGATATAAAACTTTAGACTCACAAAGATAAGATAGTTGACAAAGTATTTTCCTTAATTTGACAAATGTAAATAAACTAAATATTGTAACTATAATTCTTGCTTGATAACTGTTTTGTATATGTAATTTTACTATGTTAAAGTTAAAACCTTCCTTTTTATTTAGACAGAAAAGGGGAGATGATGTGGGATTCCTCTCTGTATGCTACAAATATGTTTTATTACCATTGATTAATAAAGAAGCTGATTTGGCCAATGGCTTCACAGAATAAAACAAGGCAGAAAGTTTGAGCAGAGATATATAGGGAGAGTAGGTAGAGTCAAGGAGATGCCATGTAACTGCCAAAGGAGACAAATTCTGGACCCTTACCAGTAAGCCACAGCCTCCTGGTGATATACAGATTAACAGAAATGGGTTAATTTAAGATGTAAGAGTTAGTCAGTAAGGAACTTGTGCTAATAGGCCAAACAGTGTTGCAATTAATATAGTTTTTGTGTGATTATTCTGGTCTGGGAAGCCAGGAAACAAGTGAGCAATCTCTGTTTACAGGTGGGGGTCACCATCATGAGAGGGTATTACAGAGTCATAGGGCTAGGACGATCTGTGGCCATACGTGAACTGTGGTGAGCTTGCAATAGGCCAAGAGCCAGTTATCACCTCTTGCTTCATTTGCTTGTTGGGAAGGTTTTCCAGGAGAGTAGAGTTTCATAGGAGAAGAAGGCTGCAGCGTGTGGCACAACAGAGCTGCTGCCTCACACATATCTGCTCTTCACGATGTATGGAAAGAAGGCAGAACAAAGTTACTTACAAAAAGGAAATAGATTTTGGCCTGGCGGTGGTGGCGCACGCCTTTAATCCCAGCACTTGGGAGGTAGATGCAGGCTTCTCCCTGTGTGTTCGAGCTCATCCTGGTCTACAAGAACTAGTTCCAGGACAGGCTCCAAAGCTACAGAGAAACCCTGACTCAAGAAACTACACACACACAAACAAAATGAAATAGATTTTAACCTTATGTAAGAAAGAACATTTTAACATCTGAACAGAAAAGACAGTGTGTTCTTTCTGAAATAGTTTGTTGTCCTGTAAGTCTTATTTTTAAAACTACTTAAACATTCAATGTTTTATTTTCTGTATGTCCTTATCATGCTGAATTTTGTCAAGTATTATTTCCTGATTCATATCATAAAACAAGATCCCTATAGAAGTTGTGTTCTGGCCCTTTCTTTCTATAGTAAATGTTAGCAGTGTGAGATTTCAGTCAGGTTGTCGCCAAGGTTCATGGTTCCCCCTTAGTGTGCTCACCACAGTAGCAAGGTGGAGCAAGGAAACCCCTCCCCTATAATTTGAGTTGGTGCTTTTCTTTTTCATTGATATCAGGTGTCAGAAGAAAAGATCCTTCCATCTCTTCATTCCCTTTTTCTGTCAGTGACAAGCTTTCATAGCCCAGACTATCTATCCTAGAGTCGACTATATTATCCAGGATGGCCTTGAATCTCAATTCTCTTGCTTTTCTCTCCTGCAAGTTGGTATTATGGGAATTTGCCACCATGCCTTGCATGAGAAA
Organism: Microtus oregoni; assembly: GCF_018167655.1. Lineage (NCBI taxonomy): Eukaryota > Metazoa > Chordata > Mammalia > Rodentia > Cricetidae > Microtus > Microtus oregoni. Next base: position 554,869 of record NW_024543830.1, on the reverse strand, counting down.
AGGTTTTATGGTATGTGCCAGTATCTAGTTTTTTGTGATTTTGATATGTTGGGAGAAGAAAAAAAACATTATTTTATCCTTTTTGCAAAAGTACAGTGCACTGTGTGCTTATATACAACATTTCATTAAATATGTGACTTACTTCAAACTGGCTATTAAATGAAGCCAGATTCAAACATAAATCTACATATTCTTAGGAAGTGGTGTGCAGGAAACTGTGGCTTGGAGCTTTGGAGATAGTTCTTGGGGAGTAGAATGTTTCACTATAAGAAGTTTGCTCCCCAGACAGACAGAATTTAAGAGACAGAGTTTAGAGATGAAATAATGTCTTCTGGACTTGATTCAGACATTCCACTTATGAACTGATCACGGCTGTGATTACAAGTACAAGATTGGGCCTGTTGCCATTTCACCCTGCATGGGGGAAAGGCTCATGATGCTCACCCTCACTGAGGGACTATGCGAAGTTACTGTGTGGTGTGTGTGTGTGTGTGTGTGTGTGTGTGTGCGTGATTTTCTCCAATAATATAGCAATTGAGAAGTTGTCCATGTTCCAATAAATAACGTCCAATTTATGTTCATACAAGCAGTTATAAAACCGTAATTAAAGTTAGTAGGTGATAAAAAGATAGCAAAGCAAGAGGGGGCTTAGTGGGAAGAAGAGTTTTAGTGGAAGAGAGGAGGGAATGGAAGGACAAAAGGGAGTAACAATGAACAAAAATGTATGTGTGTGTTTGTGTGTGTGAACTGTCAAAGAATAAAAAAATTAAAAAGTCAACCTCAAATCACATCAGAGCTTCTAATTATATAAAAGAATTAGATGCTGAGAAAAACTGCTTCCCCAAACTGAAAATTTCCTCTTCAAGAATAAACTGATTTCATCACTGTAGCTCTGTAATAGAGTTTAAAGTCAGGGATGGTAATGCCTCCAGAAGATCCTTTATTGTATAGGATTGTTTTGGCTATCCTGGGTTTTTTGTTTTTCCATATAAAGTTGATTATTGTCCTCTCAAGATCTGTGAAGAATTTTGATGGGACCTTGATGGGGATTGCATTGAATCTATAAATTGCCTTTGGTAGAATTGCCATTTTTACTATGTTGATCCTCCCAATCCAAGAGCAAGGGAGGTCCTTCCATTTTCTGGTATCCTCCTCAATTTCTTTCTTCAATGCCTTAAAGTTCTTGTCAAATAGATCTTTCACTTCCTTGGTTAGAGTTACCCCAAGATATTTTATGCTGTTTGTGGCTATCGTGAAAGGTGAAGCTTCTCTGATTTTCCTCTCTGCTTCGATATCCTTTGTGTATAAGAGGGCGACTGATTTTTTGGAGTTGATCTTGTATCCTGCCACATTACTAAAGGTGTTTATCAGCTGTAAAAGTTCTTTGGTGGGCAGCTGAGGATAGGGAACCTGAAATGACCCTATCCTATAGCAATACTGACGAATATCTTGCATATCTCCATAGAACCTTCATCTGGTGATGGATGGAGATAGAGACAGAGACCCACACTGGAGCACTGGACTGAGCTCCCAAGGTCCCAATGAGGAGCAGAAGGAGGGAGAACATGAGCAAAGAAGTCGGGACCAAGAGGGGTGCACCCACCCACTGAGACAGTGGGGCTGATCTATTGGGAGCTCACCAAGGCCAGCTGGACTGGGACTGAAAAAGCATGGGATAAAACCGGACTCTCTGAACATGGCGAACAATGAGGGCTGATGAGAAGCCAAGGACAATGGCACGGGGTTTTGATCCTACTTAATGTGCTGGCTTTGTGGGAGCCTAGCCAGTTTGGATGTTCACCTTCCTAGACATGGACGAAAGGGGGAGGACTTGGACTTTCCACAGGGCAAGGAACCCTGACTGCTCTTTGGACTGGAGAGGGAGGGGGAGAGGAGTAGGGGGAGGGGGAGAAGGGTGGGAGGAGGGGGAGGGAAATGGGAGGCTGGGAGGAGGCGGAAACTTGTTTTTTTTTTCCTTTTCTCAATAAAAAATGCTAAAAAAATAAAAAGAATTTAAAAAACAAACAAACAAACAAAAAATAAATAAACTGAAACTTATTTCTGATCTGGAAGCAGGTGAAATGTGTCTGTAGCACCATCTACTGGATACAGAGGAGATCCAGAACATTCTGTCCATTTTCTTTCTCCCATGTTGTTTCCCATTTAACAAGACATGATTAGGGGAGAGTTTGTATTAATACTCCTCAGCGTACTTATGTGATGTAAGTTGAAATGTTAATATATATTTTTTGTTGTTGTCTGGCAATAACTGTTAAGTATGGAGCTGAAGGAGTAAGTTTTTGCTGGTTTATATTCCAGACTCAGAAGAGTGCATTCGGTTTCACAGTACCATCAGATCACTGTGACTGATTGGAGGGCCCTAGAGACAGGACTTCTGAATTTTTCTTTCAGCCAATCTTAATGAGTGAGAATTGCCAATAACAAATTTTGAATAAGCAGTGAATTTCACCTCTTTATCTTATTTTATAAATTTATAAATTTATAAAATAAAACAGATTTAAACAGGTAAATAATTGAAGACTGAATTTTAGGGGACAAAAATATGTAAGCACAAAGCATGCAAGGAAGAACATGGAGGGGGAGAAGGCAAGAAAATCTGCAAGAAGACACGGAAATCCTATGTGAAAGGGTTGAAGGGCAAATGGAAGATAGAAGAGATACCGACAGAGAGCCTCATCTTAGGCACCTTTGCTTCTCCTGTGCTGGGCCATTCTCATGATTCACGGGCAGAACCAGACCAGGAGCTAGTGGTTTTAGGCAGCCCTGTGTGCTGGAATTGCCTCCCAATTAGCTTTGGTAGATTAGTTCTATTTCTTCAGTTGGAATTACATCATTAATGGGTTGTTTCTGACCATCACTTTGACAGTTGTGTTTCAATGGCTCTGACTTGGCTATATAAGATCACTGTTGTTTTCTTTTTATGGATTCAATGTCTATGAGATGATCCTGAAAATAAATCGTCCATGAATCAATCGACGTATTTCTCTTGTGTTGAATACAAATTCTCTGTAGGGAACTCGGGCCTCTCCTGAGCCGCCACAACCACTGCGGGCTCACAGGAGTGAGGCCCACCAGCGAGATGAACGAGGTGGCGGTTGGAGCGGAGGCCAAGCAGCAACCATGTCGGATACATGGAGGATGAAGGTCTACACCCTGAATAAAGACCAGCAATGGGACGACCTGGGAACCGGGCACGTCTCCTCCACGTGAGGAGCTCAAGGCGATGTCGCTGCTGATCCGTGCCGAGTCTGACAAATCTCATGTCTTGGAGTCAAAGATAAATCCAAACACTGCATATCAGAAACAGCAGGATACATTAATTATTTGTTCAGAAGCTGAAAATTATGATCTGGCTCTAAGTTTTCAAGAAAATGTTGGCTGTGATGAGATCTGGGGAAAAATTTGTCAAGTGCTGGTAATCTGACCCAGGTTTTAATTCATACTAAATACATGCTCTGCCACCTTTAATCCCAGCACTAGGGAGGCAGAGGCAGGAGGGTCTCTGAATTTGAAGCCAGTCTTGTCTACAAAGTGAGCTCCAAGAAAGCCAGGGCTACACAGAGAAACCCTGTCTCAAAAAACAAAAACAAACACAAACAAACAAACAACAAATAAAGAAAGTGCTCTGCTGCTGAGCTGCATCCCCAGTCTCAGACAGTTTTTACTCGCTGTAACTGATTATTCCACTTTAAATTAGGAACAACAATATTACCATTTTTAGATTTTTCTTTTTAAAATGTGAACAAGACTGTGAATATAACTCAGTTGGTAGAGCGCTTCCCTAACATACAGGAGGCCCTGGTTCAGCTCTAGCTTGGTTAAGCCAAGCATAGTGGCAAGCACCTGCAATCCCAAAAATCAGGAGGTAAAAGCAAAAGGATTAGAGTCTAAAGTCATCCCCAGCTTCGTAGTTCAAGGTAAGGAGCCATCAGTAGAAGACACAGGACCTCACTGATGAATCAGAAGAAGAACGATTTGAAGAAATGCCAGAAACTAGTCGTCTAATGACCTGCCCACATGTGAACTCAGCAAACTTGAAGAGATTGCTGACTTAGCTACCTCAGTTCTTTCCTCACCTATCCATAGGGAAAAGCTGGCTCTGGCCTTGGAAAATGAAGGCTATATAAAAACAAACTACTGCAGCTGTTCCAAGCTCGTGAGGACCGAGAAAACACTGAAGGCTTGCACCATCTGTATGAGATTATTAGAAGAATCTTATTCCTAAATAAGACAACTCTTTTTGAGGTAATGTTTTCTGATGAGTGTATCATGGATGTCGTGGGATGCCTTGAATATAACCCTGCTTTGGCCCAGCCAAAAAGCCATAGAGAATTCCTGACCAAAACTGCAAAGTTTACGGAATAATAGATTTGGAACTAAAAGATACATCAGACTTACAGGGTGCAGTACATGCAGGACATCATTTTGCCCACACCTTCTGTTTTTGAAGAGAATTTTCCTTCTACTCTTATATCTTTTATTTTCTTCAGTAAAGTTGAAATAGTCGGCATGTTGCAGGAAGGTGAGAAGATTTTGTCCGAAGTTTTTGCACAGTTAACAGGTGAAGCTACAGATGATGAGAAATGGTGTGAATTGGTTAATTTATTCAAGGAGTTTTGTGCATTTTCTCAGACATTACAACCTCAGAACAGACATGCTTTTTTTTTTCTTCAAAACCTTGGCAAAATTGAGAATTCTTCCCACTCTGGAAATTGTAATGGGCATGGATGACTTGCAGGTCAGATCAGCTGCTACAGATATATTTTCTTATCTGGTAGAGTTTAGTCCATCTATGGTCTGAGAATTTGTGATTCAAGAAGCCCAGCAGAGCAATGATGATGTACTTCCTATAAATGTGGTGATTGAACAAGGAAAAGACAGACAAAATCAGAAACTGAACAGTGTACCATCTATATTGCATAGCAACCGATTTCACAGAGATGCAAAAGCCTTGGAAGATGATGAAGAAATGTGGTTTGATGAAGATGATGATGAAGAAGGAAAGGCAGTTGTGACACCAATTGAAAAATCTAAGATCGAAGATGATTTTCCCGATAGTTATGAAAAATTTATGGAGACTAAAAAAATCAAAAGAAAGTAAAGACAAGGAAAACCTTTCCAAAAGGATGTCTTCTGATGGCTTCAAATTTACTTTCTCCCATCCCCCCAGTGCTGCTAATGGAACCAGCAGCACAACCAGTAAGTCTGTGGTGGCTCAGACACCACCAGCAAGTTCTAATGGTTCCTCTTCCAAAACTGCAAACTTGGCTACATCAGTGACAACCACTAAGGGGAGTTTGGTTGGCTTAGTGGACTATCTAGATGACGAAGAGGAAGATGAGGAAGAAGAATCATCCCCCAGGAATAAGCCTAGCCTTTCATAGAATACTTACCGGGGGACTCCCAACACATGGTCTTAACTAAAACACTATAGCTGCTCACTGAACTCAAGTCTGAATGGGAAAGCTTTCTCATGAAACTTAACACACACGGAGTAGCAGAGACTCAGTTATCAGGTAGGAAAGTCTAGGGTAAGAAACCAGGCTTCCGGAGAATTCAGCTGTTATTGAATTGTTTGAATTTATAAGAGTAGAACGAACATATCCAGTTTCTTACTGCACATATAGTTGAAAACTTTTATAAAGCACTTGAGTCGATTGAATTGTTTCCTAGCGATTAAAGGATTTGCCTTTTGTCTGTCCAAAACAAGAAGTGATTGTTAAGTCTCTTGCCAACCCTAAGATGGCTCCCTTAATTAGGATATATACTTCCCTGCTCCCATATCCACCCTTCCTTTATTTCAACCATCCCATTTCCCCAAGCTCCCCCATCCTCCCCTTCTCACTTTTCTCACCCCAATTCCCCTTACCCCCATCCCACCCCACCCCAAGTTCCCAGTTTTTTCCCGGCAATCTTGTCTACTTCCCATATCCAGGCGGATGACTATATGCTTTTCTTTGGGTTCACCTTCTTATTTAGCTTCTCTAGGATCACTAATTATAGGCTCAATGTCCTTTATTTACGGCTAGAAACCAAATATGAGTGAGTACATCCCATGTTCATCTTTTTGGGTCTGGGTTACCTTACTCAGGATAGTGTTTTCTATTTCCATCCATTTGCATGCAAAATTCATGATGTCATTGTTTTTTTTACCGCTGAGTAGTATTCCACACTTTCTTCATCCATTCTTCCTTGGAAGGGCATCTAGGTTGTTTCCATGTTCTGGCTATTACAAATAATGCTGCTATGAACATAGCTGAACAAATGCTTTTGTCATATGATAGGGCATCTCTTGGGTATATTCCCAAGAGTGGTATGGGTCTTGGGGTAGGTTGATCCCGAATTTCCTGAGATATCGCCACACTGATTTCCAAAGTGGTTGCACAAGTTTGCATTAGAGGGGCTCACAGGTGTCCAGGGAGATGTCCCCAGCTAGTACCTTGGGCAACTGAGGAGAGGGAACCTGAAATGACCCTATCCTATAGCCATACTGATGAATATCTTGCATATCACCATAGAACCTTCATCTGGTGATGGATGGAGATAGAGACAGAGACCTACACTGGAGCACCGGACTGAGCTTCCAAGGTCCAAATGAGGAGCAGAAGGAGGGAGAACATGAACAAGGAAGTCAGGACCACGAGGGGTGCACCCACCCACTGTGACAGTGGGGCTGATCTATTGGGAGCTCACCAAGGCCAGCTGGACTGGGACTGAATAAGCATGGGATAAAAACAGACTCTCTGAACATGGCGAACAATGAGGGCTGATGAGAAGCCAAGGACAATGGCACTGGGTTTCGATCCTACTGCATGAACTGACTTTGTGGGAACCTAGCCTATTTGGATGCTCACCTTCCTGGACCTGGATGGAGGGGGGCGGACCTTGGACTTCCCACAGGGCAGAAAGACTGCTCTTCAGACTCGAGAGGGAGTGGGGGGAGGGGGAGAGGAGTGGGGGAGAGAGGAGTGGGGGGAGGAGGAGAGGAGTGGGAGGAGGGGGAGGGAAATGGGAGGCGGGGAGGAAGTGGAAATTTTCTCAAAAAAAATAAATAAAATTAATTATAAGTTAATTTGAAAAAAAAAAAGAAGTGATTGTTAGAGCCTGGGTGAAAGCTTCCCAGAGGGGGAAGTCTCAGGTTTGGGAGAAGAAAGGTTATTAATGCAGGGTTGCCTCAGGGGGTCCAACCTAGAGAACATTGTGGGACTTCAGTACCCAATAACATTGATTGTATAATGGTGCTGGCCATGTTGTTTTAATCAGTTGCCTTTTTATTAAAAGAACTTTTTTATGTAAAACAAACTGAACAGTCATTAGAAATGAAGTTACATTGTTGGGACCATTGCTTTAAATATTTCACAGACGTGAAACAGCCTTTGGTGTTTGACAGGACATATTTATATACCCTAGGTAACAGCACATACCAGTTTTTCTACACCAGAGACTTAGTACATAAAAAAACAAGCTGGGTTCCACACGGATAGTTTTCTTAGTAGAACTTTTAAAGTCAGCACTTTTAGAGGTGACAGCAGCCAAGAATCACAACAGCAGTATTCTGAAATGGTCCTCCTCCAAACTCAGGAGTGGCTGGACGAGGGTGTTCTCAGTACTTCCCCCGACAGTCACTCTGCTTCCGCAGTACAGCTCTAGTTCTGGGTCTCCTCGCGGCTACTGACAAATTTATAGAGACCAATAAAGAACGGTGCTGAACTGAGTGGTATTTACTATCTAGAAGTGTCAGAGTCACGCAGCATAGCACGGGAAACTTCCAGATGAGGGTGTAACACGAAAGTTGCATTTTTAAGAGAATAAAAAGCACATTTCATGTATGTAAATAAATTTAAAATAACTGGGGCAAACTATTAAGAGCTTTTATTTTTAGAACAGTGAGTTAATTGTAAATATTTTAATGTTAGTTTGCTCATCTGAGATCATTGCTGAAATAAGAAAAATGACCCCAAACTACAATTTAATGCATTGGGAAAAAAACAATTCTAAAACATTGAAATTCCAGCCGCAGTATTTGGAACAGCTCTGTTGTGTATTGTGGGTCCATTCTCCTGGAATAGCTTAAAAGCGGCTTCCCGTGGTGGAGATTTTAGAGTTTTAATTTTGGCTATTGTTTGGAAAAGATGGGCTGTCTGTGTAGATATAAAGTATAGTTGTTTTCCATAAAACAGATGTTTATTTTGTATTAAAAATAGCACTGTACTTGTTTTACACCATTTATATACATGTGGTGATTTAATGTAAAATTCTGGAATTAAATAGTGACCCTGTAATTCCCCCCCCAAAAAAAAATCTCTATAGTTAGATACAGTTTGCCTATGAATTAATATCTATATTCCTGGACAATTTTCTAACTTTTCTGTGGCAGGTGACACCTCTTCTTTTCGGACTAGATCAGACTCTCTATAACATACTGTGGCTTGTTATGTGAAGGAAAAGCCTATTTATCTATTTTCTGTTTGTCCTTCATCAGCCTTGGGATGACTTTAATTGGAACCTCCTTGCTTATAAAAGATTCAAACTGTATACAGTGATTGTGTCTAATTCTGACTTCCCATACTCATCTCTGATTGCCCATATAAAAGCCATATGCACTGATACTAGATTTTGGCTGTTCATGGCTATTAGTCCTTCCAGTTTGTGTCTGCTCTTGGTAAGAGTCTGGGTGTTGAGATCTGTTTTCTACCTTTCTGTGTGAACTTGTTCTAATCATGTTCAGACCAGCTATGGACTGACTGATGTTCACTTTCTCCACGAATCTTCTGATTATGGTCAGTATCGTTACTACACTGGGACTCTGGGTATCTGCATATACTTGATCCAGATAGGTAGATGCAGATAGTCTGTGAGCAGATGGAATGTCTGGTCGTTCGCATTGAGATACAGTATTTGCTGTTGTTATACTAGATTCTGATATCCTTGTGTGGATCTGGAGTATTCCTGGTCATGTTGATATCCGGAAGGTTTGCAACTCTTTCCAACTTTCCATGACTAGTTACTTTTCTCATTGCTGTTATACAATACCTGATAAAAGCAACTTAGGGATGGGTTTATTTTGGCTTAGAATTAGAGAGGATACAGTTCCTCATGGTAAGGAAGGTAAAGTGCCTTGTCTCCTCTTGTCTGTAGTTAGGCAGGCAAGAAATGAATTAGTTTTCAGCTTGCTTTCTCAATTTTATTCAGCTTGAGATCCCATTATGTGGAGATAGATTGAAATCCTTCTGAAATATACTCATCAATGCTCTCAGAAATGTGGTTGTATACACGTCTAAACCCTTCTCCATTGATGTTGGAGAGTAACCGGCACATTTCTTTCCTCCTGTGTTGAGCCATAGCTGCTTATAGCCATACCGGAGTGACTATGGACAAAAGCTGAGAGTCCATTTCAATCTCCAAACTGCCCTTGACTATAACTGTATTGACTATAACTGGATGCTTGTTTTCTGTTTATACTGTGTGCATGGACCTCCAGTCTTCATGTTTTCGTTACAATGGATGGACCCTTGTCTTATTTCTCATTCATCCAAGCTTTTCATGCGTTATAAGTAGGTCTCTGAGTGTGGCAGAGTTATTGTCTTTTTGTACAGGTTACAAGCTGTTACTGAACTTGTCTTTAGGCATCTGTAGCTATCTTTTGACTGTTCATGGCTGGCTGGTTCTATTGGACTCATCTTCTCTGTGACTAGAGCCAAACTCTCCATGAATTTATATCTGACCTTGAGAATATACTATTTGTCTAGAGCTGTCTTCTGTCTGTTCGTAGCTGGATGTTTGACTGTTTATGATGTTGTATCTGGATCATCTATGCGTAGATTTAAACTAACCATTAGTGGATATCTGGCTCTGATAAGGCCTTGAATTAGAAAGATTACACAAACCTTTAAAATTCGTGTTTTATGCTTCCCATGATTGGATACTTAGCTTTCTTTGTGGCGTATCTCTCTACTTTCTCTACAGACTGCCCAAGGATTGAGCCGTAACCCTGCCAGACAGAATTAATTATCACTATCTGCAGATGCACCCTGCTATCTTCTCATAGCAAACCCAGAATGTGTTAATAGGACTTGTCTGTAAGTTTAGCCTAAAGCTATAGTGGTACCTTTTGATTGTCCGTAAGTGAACCCATTTCTGTCCCTTCTGTTGAATCAGAATCTTTGTTGATTCAGTGAGTAGACGACAATATTTGATTACCTCAGTTTTAAAAAGAAAATTTGCACATGTAAGTTTTATTTCTTGTAAGATCATCAGGGCGACGGATGGATGGAAGCAAGGCCCATAAATTTAGGAGAGAACCAATCACTTTCAGACTTTGAAAGGCTGGGTCCTTGATGTTTTATCCTCAGCACTTTGGGAATCTATATGTCCTTACATTTGCCACTGTTCACTTAGAGAGTGACTTCTCTAGTTAAGGATGAAAGTAGTTGTTGTCTGTGAGTATAAACACAGGTGTTTAGAAGGCTATTTGATACCATGACAATTTAACAAGCAATAGTAATAGTTATCTCTTGGGCCTATGAGCTCTCTAGACATGAGTTGTTGACTGGACCTCTGACCAGGTGTAGATTTCATTTGTGAAGCAGGCTTCAGATCTAGTTAGGGTGTGGTTGGCTGGCTCCTGTGGTAGTTATGCCATGATGACACCAGTGGGCACCTCTTACCTTCCTAGCGTTCACAGCTGGGTAAAACCACTGGTGCCTTTTCTCCCACTGCTGCCTGCACTGCACCTATTGGCTTGCTTTCTCTGCATCTTGCACTGAAGCTTGTGGTGTCTTCAGCAATCAGGTCGTATTTGCTCACTAGTTATGAGGGGAACACTGGGACTGACGAGAGCCTGCATTGTTTGGGAGGCCTTTGGAGCCTCCTTGACTAATAAAACCTTTTCTAAAATTAAGCTTTTCTATATACATTGGTGTTTTGCCTGCAAATATGTAGGCAGGATCAAATCTCCAGAACAGGAGTTACAGACAGCTACGAGTTGTCATGTGGGTGCTGGGAATTGAACCTGGGTCCTCTTGAAGAGCAACCAGTGCTCTTAACTGAGCTGAGCCATCTCTCCAGCCCTGACTCTCATAGAGGTATCTGTACTGGGAATGTTGTTTAGAAATTCTCTGTTTCTATGAATAACATTGCTTTCAATTTCCCTTCTGTAGTTTTAAATATAAGATAGTAGGTTTCCATATGACCTTTTTGTACACTCTTTGTTTTGATTCTTTCGCTACCCCTCCCCTCCTTAAATTCCTCTCCCTCTCTTACCTATGTTCTCCTCTATCATCTATTGTCTCTAGTTCCATCCATTTTCCTGAAAATTTCATTTTTCTCCAAAGTTGAGTAAATTTCCATTGTGTGCATGCACCTCATATTTATTATCCATTCATCAGTTCAAGGACGTTTAAGCTGTTTCCATTTCCTAGTGTCCTTATTAGGATTCCATTGCTGTGATAAATACCATGACCCAAAACAACCTGGGGAGGAAAAGGTTTATTTCATCTTACAGCTACACTCTGTCATGAAGAAAACCCTGGGCAGGAACTCAAGTCAGGAACAAGATGCAGAAATTGAAACAAAAATTGTGGAGGTGCACTGACTACTGCCTTGCTTCCATGGTTTGCTCAGCTTGCTTTCTTATACATCCTGCCAGGGGTAGCACCACCCCCAGTGGCCTGGGCCCACTCCCATCAATCATTAGTCATGAAAATGCCCTACAGACAATCTGGTGAAGGCGTTTCCCAACTGTGGTTCCTTTTCCCAGATGACCAGCTTGTGCCCAGCTTCAAAACACTTAGCTAACACTTCTTATGAAAAGAGCAGCGATGAGTATGGATGTTCAATTATCTCTGCAATACACTATTGAATCCTTTGGGTGTATGCCCAGGAGTGGTCTAACTGGGTCATATACTACTGTAAATTCCATGTTTCTTTTTTAAAGTATAAGTCTCTTTATTTCTTCCCTGACCCAAGGGTGGTTCAGTAGTTGACTGTTCAGTTTCCATGAGTTTGTAGGCTTTCTGGGGGTAGAATTGTTGTTAAATTCTAACTTTATTCCATGGTGATCTGATAAGACACAAGTGGTTACTAAATTTTAATTTTGTATCTGTGGAAGTTTGCTTTGTTACTGAGTATGTGATCAATTTTCAAGAAAGTTCCATAAGATGCTGAGAAGAAGGTATATTCTTTCCTATTTGGGTGGAATGTTCTACAGATGTCTGTTAAGTCCATTTGATTCATTACCTCCATTAGTTCTCTTATTTTTCTGTTAGGTTTCTGTCTGGTTGACCTGCCCATGGGTGAGAGAGGTATGTTGAAGTCTCCTACTATTAGTGTGTGGGGTTTGATATGTGCTTTGAGTTCTAGTAATGTTTCTTTTATATATGTGAGTGCTTTTATATTAGGGGCATAGATATTTAGGATTGAGACTTCATCCTGATGAATTGTTCCTGTTATGAGTATAAGTGTCCATCTCCATCTCTTCTGATTGATTGTAGTTTGAAGTCAATTTTGTTAGATATTAGTATAGCCACACCCGCTTGTTTCTTAGGTCCATTTGATTGAAAAACCTTTTCCCAACCCTTTACTCTGAGTAAATGTCTGTCTTTGTGGTTGAGGTGTGTTTCTTGTAAACAGCAGAATGTTGGATTCTGTTTTCGCATCCATTCTCTTAACTTGTGCCTTTTTATAGGTGAATTGAGACCATTGATATTAAGTGATATTAATGACCAGTGGTTGTTAACTCCATTTTTTTTTTTTGGTGATAGAGTTTGTGTGTTTCCCTTCTCTGGATTGTGCTTGTGGAGGATTGTTAGATGTCTGAGTTATTGTGAGTGTTGTTGGGTTCCTTGGGTTGTGATTTTCCTTCTATTACTTTCTGTAAGGCTAGGTTTGTGGCTACGTATTGTTTAAATTTGTTTTTATCCTGGAATATCTTGTTTTCTCCATTGATAGTGAAAGAAAACTTGGCTGGGTATAGTAGTCTGAGCTTGCATCCATGGTCTCTTAGTTTCTTCAGCACATCTATCCAATACCTTCTGGCTTTATGGTTTCTATAGAGAAGTCAGGTGTAATTCTGATAGGTTTACTTTTATATGCTACTTGACCTTTTTCCGTTGCAGCTCTTAATATTCTTTCTTTATTCTTATGTTTTGTGTTTTGATTATTATATGGCAAGGGGATTTTTTTTTGATCCAGTCTTTTTGGTGTTCTGTATGCTTCTTGTACCTTCATAGGAATATTCTTTAGGGTGGGAAAGTTTTCTTCTATAATTTTGTTGAATATATTTTCTGGGCCTTTGAGCTGTAATTCTTCTCCTTCTTCTACCTACTGTTGGTTCTCACTGAATTATTGGTAACAGCCACCATATAGAACCAGCCTAGATGACCATCAGTGTGGCCAATGAAACTGTGATGTGCATAATCAATGAAATTGTATTCAGTCCTAACAAAAATCAAGTCATTTGCAGTTGAATATATGAACCCAACCATAACATGAAGCTAGACTCATCAAACACAGAAGGAAAATCTTGCGCATTTTTTAAAATCACTTCTGGAGTTTAGATTGAAATACCTGTGAATGTGTAGAAATGTGTAATTTGCATCATACTTTTCTAAATTGATATCTTCTATCAGTTCAATGGTGCTTTCTTTTTTTTTTTTTTTTTTTTTTTGGTTTTTCGAGACAGGGTTTCTCTGTAGGTTTGGAGCCTGTCTTGTAGACCAGGCTGGTCTCGAACTCACAGAGATCCGCCTGCCTCTGCCTCCCGAGTGCTGGGATTAAAGGTGTGCGCCACCACCACCCGGCTCAATGGTGCTTTCTATAACATATAATTAATTTTATTGAAATTATGTTCAGCTGCAGTTTCATTTGTATGTTCTAGGAGGACTATTCTCTTTTATAAATTGCTCAAATATTAAATGACAAGTTCTCACAATATTCACAATGTAAACAATATTACTTTTTATGGCATATAACTCTAAATTATAGTGGAAGGGTAATTCAACTTTCTATTTAAATAATGAATTTCATTGTGTTTAAATTATGTATAACACTGTGATTTAAATGATTTAGGACATTTTTATATTATTACACATGTGTATGTAAACTTAAAACAGAAGGCTGAAGGACGAAAGACTGCATTTGGGTGCCGCTTGAGTGTGAAGTGACACTGGGAAAATGACAACAAAGCCTGTTTCCTGCTAAGGACGGGGGAGGGGGCAGAGTTAGAGACCTGAGGGTGTCCACAGTTCAGTGAAACCATTGTCTTAGTGCAACTGCACTGACTTGATCTGAAAACAGATCACAGAAGATGGGGCAGGCACAGACAAAGATTGCCAAACCATCTACTCATCAGCACTGATCTCCTCAATGTCAAGATTTACGCAGCCACCAGCAGAAGGGAAGGAGGGAGACCATTGCGGTGGTCAGCTGGGCAGAAGTTCCCACACTGTAACAACTCAGCTACAGCAGCAAAATAAAGGGATGGAAACATTGAGAATTTCTGTAGGTCTTCTTCAAAACTTTGTTTATAACAGAGGAAGAAAAACACAGTTGTGAAGAGAAAAGACTGGCCGATGAATGTGCTCTTTGTCCTCAATTAATCTGAGTATTGATTTTTGTCCTTCAAGTAAGTGTCTAACAGTGAACATTGACCTTCAAGTCCATTGACAATGAGTTTTTTTCAGGTTTTAAAACTGTGAGAAGTGACTGCCATTTCTAAGTCCTCACATCAGATTACAAATAAAAACACCATTGTAGTTCTTTCAGATACAGTAGAAGAGTTGTTACAAAGTTATGGGAAACACACACATAATTAAAGAGGTCAGAGGGCAACTCTCTGAGAGTAGAAAAAAGATGACTAAGGGACGGGATGAGGACAATGCTGAGAAATGAACAAGAGTCTTGTCAGGACTCGTCGCCAAGGCTTTTTTATTTGTAACGGAGAGACAAAGGGGCACTGTTATCTGGTGAGTGGAATGCAGAACCTTTCACAGATGTCAGCATCTCAGAGCAAAGCCCAAGGAACGAAGCAGGAGGAGAGGGCAGCAAGCCTGGACCAGTCTGCTTCCTGCAACACTTGGTCAAGTCTTCCTCACCAGCTTAGCAACAACCACCAGACTGCTGGCTACTGCCACAGCTGCTGCCACCACTGCTGCCACAGCATCCACTGCTCCCACCACTGCTACAGCATCCACTGCTGCCACAGCAGCCACTGCTGCCACCACTGCTACAGCATCCAGAGCTCTGGTGTCTGCGACGAAGAGATCTGCGGGGCCTGTGGTGGCTCAGACAGCAGCCACCACCGCCAGAGCTGCAGCAGCCTCCGGAGCTTGAACCACAGCAGCCCCCAGAACTGGAACCACAGCAGCCCCCAGAACCCAGACTGCAGCAGGAAGAGACAGGAGGGCACTTAGGGGGACATTTAGGAGGACACTTTGGGGGACACTTTGGTGTCTGGCACTTGGGAGGGCACTTGGGGGTGCACTTGGGAGGGGGCTGGCACTGCTGCTGGCTCTGCTGGCAGGACATCTCGGCTGTGGGGGTTCAGGAGCTGCAAGAGAATCACAAACATGTCAGACACCAGACACTGAAACATTCTTGCTACCTGAATTTTCCCTATAAGCCCCAAAGCAACCATTCATAGTCCTTTCTTTTATAACCTACAATGTCACAATATGTTCATAATGAATTCAGAACCTCAGAAACCCATGCAATAAGATACTCATTGTCACCCAGTATCCAGAAGCTCTGAATGATTATCTAGTGACAACTGAAAATGTGTATTGGTCTTAGTCCTCACACGAGTGCCAGTATACAGATTATTTCAAAGAAAAGTAATTGAAAAGCAAAGAGTAATCACTACTTGAAGGTGATTTTAGTTTAAAGTCAGCATTTGAGACCTTTTATATTACTGATGCTCCCAGTCCTAAAAAAATATATATGCAAACCCACTCAAATCTGCCTTGGGACTATGAAACCCTGTAGTGAGTACAGAGTTCAGAGGTGTACAAATCACCACCTCCACAGCTCGAGGTCGACAAAGTCAGTGTCTTCCAGGTAGTGTCTTCTTGATCAGAGAAGGGTGTGAACAGATCCCAGAACTATGGCTCTATTTCTTTCCCAAGCCTAAGTGAGACTCTGTTGACCTTTCGTGAACCAGTTCTTCTCAGGAGTTAGTGGAAGCATTTTCTTCACAGGCTAACTCTCCCCTGAGCCTGTCCAGATGCTCAGGTCTCTGCGCTCAGTGTCCCATCCCGAGGGGTCCTAACAGTGAAGGTACATCATCCTCTCCAGAGTCAGAATGATCCAAGAATTGCAGTCTTTCAGAGCTGTAGCTTGTGTGTGTTCATGACCCCATTTCCTCGCCCATCACTCTTCACTATGTTTTATGATCTATCAATGTCCTCTAGGTGTGGAGACCCCTCCCAGACTCCTGTCCAACTCTAGTCTGGCAACCCCTCTGGAAAAGTCTCTGCTTTTGCCTCCCATGGACACTTACCAAGTTGAGAGGCAGCTCACGGTCTGTGGGTATCTCAGGAGGTGAGTGATGGAAGTACCCTATTCCTCAGCCCTTTTATTCTGATCCTGGGCTCTGTCTCAGCCTGTCAGAGAGTGTGTGAATAGGGGTGGCTCTGCCTCGTGACACCCACATTGTTATGTGACTGGTGATGACCAAATGATCCCAACAGCCTTCCTCCATGGGGCCAAGGCATGCCGCATCTATCTTAGGACATGGTTTAGGCATGAAGGGAGGAAGTAGATTCCTGGATCCTTAAACCTGGCACACCCACAGAGTACCTGCATTGGGAACCAGTCATACCTCTCGCTTCCTCCTTTTCTCCTGGTTCTTCATGTGATATCTGCAGCTAATATCCTAATTGACATAATAAAACCTTGAATGTCAGCTTCCATTCATGTAGTTCCCAACTGTGCCTGTATGGGTACAATTTAGATGCCAACATTATTAAAAGGTGCATAATGCATCTGGTTCAGTATCAAGTTATGCTGAGGTATTGTTCTGAAAGTCTACCTTTCCTGCTTCATTTTCCATTGAACTATTACAGTGGAATGTTAAGAAGAATATTTATAGAATATTATAAAAATGAATGAAATATTGGATCAGTAAAAATGTGGCTCACTGAAATAGAGCATCATGGTACATAGCTTACAGCAGACATATGTTCAAATTGCTAAATACAGGGTGAGTATACTGCTCTAGAGACAGAAATGGAGAGATGCTCCTCAGTGAAGAATGCACACTGCTCTTGTACAGGATCCGAGTTTGGTTCCCAACATCTACACTGGACTGCTCACAGCCCCTGGAACTCTATCTTGAGGGCCTCTAACACCCTCTTCTTACCTCCAAGGTACAAAGACAGATGCGCGCTCGCACACACACACACGCACACAAACATACACACACATGCACATCCTTAAAAATAAAAATGTAATCTTTTAAAACAAAGTATATAGGGATGTACAATTAATGATATGTATAAAAATTTCCCAAGTAAATCCAAGACTTGAAATATATTATTCATTAATTATAAAAATTCAATTGTTGTGACCAGAGAAAGTGGGTGTCCTCACTTGGTCTGTTTTTTAATTTGTTTGGCATATAACTTTATATTGGATAGTTCTTGAATTTACAAGTAATCCTGCTTTAGGAATGTGCTACTCTTGTCTTTACCATTTCACAGTTTCTGGAAACTCTTTAGCAGCCAGCATATCCCTCTCTAGGAACCAGTGTGCTGTTACTAGAGAGGTCAGATGGCTTGTTATTAAGAAGAAAATCAGGAAAAGGGTTCACATGACGTAGAGGGAATCATGTTCTTCACCTATTAGAAATAGAAAAACAGAATTAGTCTACATCTTCGTGTGAGTTAAAGCATTAGAAGGCTATGCCCCTGACTTAAAGAAGGTGGGTTATTTTAAATAAAATCATTGATTAGTAGTTCACAAAAATGTGTTTCTGTGGTCATTAGCACTCTGTCTTCTCTGTGTGCCTCTGATTTTCATTCATATTCTACATGTCTATAGACTATAGAGGAACGATTATTTTGAATATTTTTATTTTCAGTATTTAATAAAAATAGTTGTTATTCATTATGTAATAATATGTTTCTAGAGAATCATTGAGATTAAGCAAATTCAAAGAGATAAAAGCGTCAATACGAAGAAAATACAGACTAAATTGGCAAAATCTCTTCTTAAATGCTGGTGGGCTCTGGAAGTCTCAGTCCTTGGAAATAAAATGCACCTGAGACACATGAGCATGTTGAGCACAAATAAAATACAATAGAGTAATATGAGTATTTATTTATGTATAGTTTCATATAGAGAGATGTGTGCTTCTCTACCTCATATCATCTAATTATGTGTATCTATATTCTGCCTACATGTTTGAATATCATATTCTCTTTCAAATACATCTAGTATTTATAAATTCTCAAAGTTCTAACTCAAAATACAGCCCCTAAAGCCCCTTGATCTTCCATTTGCTGTGTTGCAGCATCAGAAGCATAGAAGACCCTAACCCTCCCAATGATAACTACCACAGAGTCGGCAGCTAAGACTTGTTCAGGACTGTATACCAGTTAACACAAGGAGAATCTTACAATGTGGAGCCCTTAGTGTTACTTTGTCTGAAGCTTTTCCCAGCTGCTTTCAAATTTGTTCTTAGGTGAATAATGTCAATTTTTGTTCTTTGATTATGATTTTCTCTAAATTATAAGCCACAAACTTTAACTTCTGTGATAATGCAGCTTAGTTCCACATTTTGATTTTTTATCCACGATGTTTAATGTAGTCACAATGAAATCCTTAACAACCTTTCTTAGAGTTTTTGTTTTTATCTGCAGTATTTTAACACATTCATCCTGTAGCTACTTGGTGATGTTTAATCCTCTCACTCACATCTTCATTGATTATGTAAGTTAAGAAACAGATACTTCTAACCTTGGTTCATCCCATTGGAACCTGAAGTCTGAGGCAAAATTGAGGTATGAGTGTCCACGTGACCTTGTGAAATTTTTCCCTGTCTCACATGATTTTATTTTAGTCTCCTCCTCAGTTGTTCCAGAAGGCTTAGCAATTGGGAGAGGTCAGGACAAGATACCTGATTTCCCAATGGTTTCCACATAGCTCACCTTAGGATTCAAGGGTTGTGTGGCTGCGATGCCAGCTAGTCCACACTTCTGCCTCTGTGTGGGACAACACCCAGGTCGTCTACTCACCTCCTGTGCATAGTTGTGTGTGTGTGTGTGTGTGTGTGTGTGTGTGTGTGTGTAATGCTAGCTGGAACAGTAACATAGCCTTGAATGTGACCTCTGGAGACTGACTCAACCGCCTCAAGACAATGTGCATATCATGACTAGCAAACTGTTGGCATTTTGAGGGCTAAGAATACTAGATGTTTCTGCTTTTTAATGGCACTTTCCCCATCTTCTGGAATATAAGAAATCATTAAGAGCTCTAAAGGAATCCAAATGAAAATGGTCTTTTCTTTGCACTTGAGAAGTAGAATTGAAAAAATACAACGTTGTTTTAGAGGCATGTGTTACAAGGAGGGGTCTGCTTGTTTGTCCCGGCTGCCCCGCCAGCTTCTACCTGAAATAACCACACAGACACTGTATTAATTAAAACATGGCTTGACCCATTAGCTCTAACTTCTTATTGGCTAACTCTGACATCTTAGTTTAACCCATTTCTGTTTATCACCATGTGGCATTGGCTTACTGGGAAAGATTTGGCATGTTTGTCTCTGGCAGAACCATGGTGTCTCTTTCCTATTCTGCCTTTCTTCCTCCCAGCATTCAGTTCTGTCTTCCCTACCAACCTAAGTTATGAGCTATCAACTAGGCCAAGGCAGTTTCTTTATTCATTAAACAATGAAAACAACACATGACTAGAAGGACATCCTATACCATTTCCCCTTTTCTGTTTAAATGAAAAGGAAGGCTTTAACATAGTAAAATTACACATAACAAAACAGTTATCAACCAAGAATTGAAGTTACAATACTTATATCTACTTTATCTTAACTAAGCAAAACTATAACTATAAATTCTTCAGCTCCATCAAAGACTGCAGAAGGATATAATATTACCTAAGTAAACAGAAAGTGCATTATACACAACTTCTAAAACTCTAGAATTGATAGAGACATCTGGCTGCCTGGACAGACAAGAAAAGTTCTTCTGTATCGTTGGGGCATCCATCTTCAACTTACAGGCCCATAGTAGTGTCTATGTTCCTTTTCTATGCTGGAAACCATCTGTCTTTACCCTGTGCAGGCCTTGTGTCTATTACCATTGTGTCTCTGAATTCATATGAGCTTCAGTGCTGTTGAGTCTGGAGTGGATTGTTTCTTTTGCATCTTCTGTCCTCACTGGCTCATGGACTCTTTCCATGTCGTCTTCAGCATAGCTCCCTGAACCCTGGAGGAAGGGGCTTGATAAAGGCATCTCATTGAGGAATCTCAGTGACTTGTCCTGTATGGGTCTCTGCATGATGAACTTTCTCCAATGCTGGGTAACTGAGACACTGATCTATGGAGACTCAAGAATGTCTTTGGGGGTCATTTAGTTGCAGTGTTCCTTTAGTAATACAGTAGCATTTGATTCTCTCTAGTTCCATGGCCTGTTTAGTCTCAGGCCCATGGCCAACAAAGCAGGGTCATGCATCGGATCTATCTCATGGACTAGGCCTTAAATTCAGTGAAATAGTCATTGGATATTTCCACAACCTTTGTGCTACTACTATTCTGCCAGCGTATTTTATAAGCAGATCACCCTGGCAGATTAGAGGATACATCACTGGATGGTATTTATCTTTTCCTCTGTACCTTGCAGATTACATTCCAATACCATGAACACTATTCAGGAGCCGTGAAGGCTCCAGTTAGGCACCAGCATGATTTCTCCATGTTCGATGAGATATGAAGGTATTGTCTTTGGCAACAGAGCTTTGTCATCAGTTTGTAGACAACAAGCAACAGATAATCTTAGCAAACAACTGAATTGCTTGGGAGTTCCATAGGGCTTGTAACCCAAATAAATCAATTATGTTCAGCCCATTCCCGGCACTGTTAGCTCAAGATGTCTTGTTGGGATTTTGTCTTCTCCATTATTGGGTGATTCCATTTAGATTCCTTTATATATATGAGAAGCTTCTACTTAATTACTTGTATATATGTCCTCTCTGTGACCCTTTTGTTCACTGTCTCCCTCCCAATTTTCAATTCCATTTCTTCCCATGCTCATAGACTGACAAAATTAATATAGTAAAAATGATCATTTTAACAAAAGCTTTTAATAGAATCAAAGCAAACTCAATCAAAGCCTGTGTCTAATTTCAATGAAAATAGTTTTTTTTTTTTAAAAAAAACATAGTAACATAGAATTCATAGGGAACCACAAAAGACCCCTACAGAAAAGACCAAAAGAAAATGCTGAGTAGCTTACCATTCCAGATCTTCAGACAACAGACTCATAGTAATAAGGAGACACTGAATTGACACAACAACAGAAACATACAACAATGGAGTAAAACAGAGAATTCTGTTGGGTCCAGGGGGATTGCTCAAAGATGGGGACAGACCACAAATGTCTAATAAACCAGAAGCAAACTTTATTCCAGAAATCAAAAACCAGAAATCAGAAATAATAATGAAAATAAAATAAAAAAATCCATGGGCCAAAACTGATTATTAGCTAGCTGAGACCACAACCAAAGACGGTGATTGTAAGGCTGTAGCAAAGACCAGTTTCTGATCACATCTTTTTATAGTAGGGGCACCAAGTGTTAGGTCTGAACAAAGGAATTATTTTTTCATTTAGGGAAGTACTCAGATAAAGATTGTCTTATTTTATAATCTCTAATAACAGAGTTTTTTTTAATTTAAACTAGTAATCTGTTGTCTTTCTTGGTACTTCCAGGCAGTGTTTACTGAAGCCCTGTGCTCTCCCCTTTGATGCTACCAGTTTCACACAGCAGGGATAATGCCTAACCCAGAGGTCATTTAGTTATTTCCTAAAAGTTGATTCATCTCATATCTGTAGGCTAGCTCTCAGTTTGCAGAGAGATGCTTTGGCCTTATAAATAGAGTTATTGATTGTAAAGCAAAATATCACACTGTTAATACTTAATCCTCAAGCTGCTGAGAAAGCTGCTGACAGTCTGTGCTCATTCTCCTAGGCTTACAACTTTATATTTCTTTATTTCTACATTCCTGTTTCTGGAATCTACATTTTTATATTCTTGTTCTTAGACCCTTCATATTCAAACATGAGTATACCTAACTTCGGCATTTAACATTTAACACAGATGCACATAAGCAGGAGGAAAGAAAACAACTGCAAGAAAAATAAAACTAGACCCGCATCTATCACCTTGCAGAAAATGAACTCTAGATCAAACACGAAACACTGAAAAAATGAAGAAGAAAACACGTACAGTATAGGAGGAGGAGCACTTGTTCATCCAGGCCACCCAGCTAGCTTAGCCTGAAAATAATCACACAGAAACTGTATTAATTAAATCACTGCTTGGCCCATTAGCTCTAGTTTCTTATTGGCTAATTCTTACATCTTAATTTAACCCATTTTCTATTATTCTGTGTATCACCATGTGGCAGTGGTTTACCAGGTAAAATTCCCAGCATCTGTCTCTGGTGGATCCATGGCGTTTTCCAGAATTCAGTTATGTCTTCCCTGCCTACCTAAGTCTGCCCTATCAACAGTATGAAAGCAATTTTTTTATTAACCAATGAAAGCAACACAAAGACAGAAGGACCTCCTACACCATTTCTTCTTTTCTGCTTAAACAAAAAGGAAGGCTTTAACTATAACATAGTAAAATTGCATATCAAGTTATCAAGCTAGAGTTACAGTTACAATATTCATATCTACTTTATCTTTTATCATAACTAAGGAAAACTATAATTATAACTATATATTCTTCAACTCCATCAAAGACTCCAGAGGGATATAATATTACCTATGTAAACTGAAGTGCATTGTAAGCAATTTCCAAAACACTAGAATTGACAGAGACATCTAGCTTCCTTGACTGTTACTCAAAGTTCTTCCATACTGTTGTGGCATTCATCTTCAGTTTACAGGCCTATAGTATCCAGCAGACTTTTATATGAAGTAGGAAATTTCAAAGACAAGTCTGCCTATATTGGCAGTTTGCCAGTCACTTTCTTCTGTATCCTGCAGAGTGTCTTGCAGTCCCTTTCACGAAGCAGGAACTCCAAAGGATCATCTCATCTTTAGGAAAGTTCAGCAGTCATTTCTCTGTGGGTACTGCATGTCCAGTTAAGAAGTCCAGGCAAGCCGGGTAGTGGTGGCGCACGCCTTTAATCCCAGCACTTGGGAGGCAGAGGCAGGCGGATCTCTGTGAGTTCGAGACCAGCCTGGTCTACAAGAGCTAGTTCCAGGACAGGCTCCAAAACCACAGAGAAACCCTGACTCAAAAAACCAAAAAAAAAAAAAAAAAAAAAAGAAGTCCAGGCAAGAGCAGTTTTTTTTTTCCTGTGTGCTAGGTTCATCTTTGTCAGCAGTTGGGCAAAGTAATTTTTTGAGGGTGTTCACAGCAACCTTTCATGGGGCGTGGTCTATCAAACCTAATTGATCTAGAAGCAATCCTCAGGTTCTCATCTTCTATGAAAAAAAAAACTCTTTTTCAAAGCACCATATCCTTAGACCCAAGTTTGAAGTCAAGAGTCCTATATAATATACATGCTGGTTTAGATTAGGAGTCCATACAATGAAATGTCTCTCTGTACTTAACTCCTTCACAGTCAAAAAATTCAAAGAAAACACAATAATATATATAATCTAGACTCTCTGTAAATTTTCCATTTTTTAAAAATATTTATTTTATTTATTTATTATGTATACAATATTCTGTCTATGTGTATGCCTGCAGGCCAGAAGAGGGCACCAGACCTCTTTACAGATGGTTGTGAGCCACCATGTGGTTGCTGGGAATTGAACTCAGGACCTTTGGAAGAGCAGGTAATGCTCTTAACCACTGAGCCATCTCTCCAGCCCTTAAATTTTCCATTTTTACATGGCTTATTTTTTTACTCATTTTAATCTATGACTGTCTCTGTCTCTTTAAAGACTTTCTTTTTAAAACATTAACTTTATTTTATGACTCGCTATACTCTTTTTTCTTCTCTCTCCCAAGCCTATGTATATTTATCTAACACTATAAATCATTTATAGGTCTTTTTCATCTGAATTTGTCTTTATTGTGTATCTATAATAATTTTCTGATAAGAAGCATATCTTAAAATGCTAAGCATCTTGGTCTCAGTGGCCCTCGGTTCTGGATCCACTTCTCACCTCTCTCAGGCTTTAAATATGGAGGAGGTAGTTCACCTCACCTCTAGGTCAGCTGGGTGGGAGCCATCCTCACCACCTAAACTCTGGATAGCATCATGCAGCATATAAACCCTTTTTTTCTGAGTAAAAGCTAAATCCGTCACGCAGCACACTGCGTGGCCTGGAAATATCTCTGTGTATTGCAGCAGGAATCCACCATGCTCTCCTGCTTGTGCATGCCTAGCAGTCCTGATCCCACAGCCTGCTGAAGCAGGGAGCACTGAGCCATGGGCATGGTCTCAGCTACTTTCCTCCTGACCTGGGGTGTGTACACAAACACCCAGAACCACCAATGCCATTGAAAGACTCTATAGCCTGAGTTTGCACTGGTGGCATGGACCAATAAGGTGCGTTTTAAAACCACACAGCTCTTTTTCTGCTAAGTCTGAATCAGAAAAAAACTTCCCAAAAGGAGCTATGGCACGCCACCAGCAAACAGTCAGAAGCTGTGTTAAACTTTATATTTTTGTGTTCAGAATTCCTTTTCAAACTCTCTCAGGTTTTAAGTGGATTTAGCTTGCCATGAAGATGCCAATACATGATAAAAGTGTAGAAAAGACTTACTGAATAGCACTCAATTTGCCCAATAATTAAGGTCAACAATTGACAATTGGGATTTCACAAAGCTGAAGAGAAAGCCCATAGGATAGAAAGAATCTTTGAATGCTATACATCTTACAGAGGATTGTGATCCAAAATAAATAACTCACACACAAAAAATGAAAATCAATATGACCAATTTGAAAATGGACTTTAGGCCTAAACAGAGAGTTCTCAAAAAGACAAAAAAAATATTTAAAAGAGAGAAATAAAAAATTGATGAGAAATAACTCAAAAAAAAATGTTCATCCTTCCTACAAGTTGAAGAGATACATTGAAAACACGTGGAGATTTCCTCTTACTGCAATCAGAGGCAAAGATCAGAAAACAATACACAACAAACCCAGAGGCAGTAGAAGGGAAAGAGAACCCTCCTTCACTGTTGGTGTGATTACAAACTGATATAAAAACAACATAAAAAATTACAGAGAATCCTCAAAGTGTTGAAGTAATCCTCAAAGTGCTGAAGTAAAACACCAAATAGACTGGATCAAAAAAAAATCCCCTTGCCATATAATAATCAAAACACAAAACATACAGAATAAAGAAAGAATATTAAGAGCTGCAAAGGAAAAAGGTCAAGTAACATATAAAGGTAAACCTATCAGAATTACACCTGACTTCTCTATGGAAACCATAAAGCCAGAAGGTCTTGGATAGATGTGCTGAAGAAACTAAGAGACCATGGATGCAAGCTCAGACAACTATACCCAGCCAAGCTTTCTTTCACCATCAATGGAGAAAATAAGATATTCCAGGATAAAAACAAATTTAAACAATACGTAGCTACAAACCCAGCCTTACAGAAAGTAATAGAAGGAAAATCACAACCCAAGGAATCCAACAACACCTATAATAACACAAGCATCTAACAACCCTCCACCAGCACAACTCAAAGAAGGGAAACACACAAACTCTATCACCAAAAAAAAAAAAAAAATAACCGGAGTTAACAACCACTGGTCATTAATATCATTTAATATCAATGGTCTCAATTCATCTATAAAAAGGCACAGGTTAAGAGAATGGATATGAAAACAGGATCCAACATTCTGTCGTTTACAAGTAACACACCTCAACCACAAAGACAGACATTTACTCAGAGTAAAGGGTTGGGAAAAGGTTTTTCAATCAAATGGATCTAAGAAACAAGCGGGTGTGGCTATACTAATATCTAACAAAATTGACTTCAAACTAAAATCAATCAGAAGAGATGGAGATGGACACTTATACTCATAACAGGAACAATTCATCAGGATGAAGTCTCAATCCTAAATATCTATGCCCCTAATATAAAAGCACTCACATATATAAAAGAAACATTACTAGAACTCAAAGCACATATCAAACCCCACACACTAATAGTAGGAGACTTCAACATACCTCTCTCACCAATGGACAGGTCAAGCAGACAGAAACCTAACAGAAAAATAAGAGAACTAATGGAGGTAATGAATCAAATGAACTTAACAGACATCTGTAGAATATCCCACCCAAATAAGAAAGAATATACCTTCTTCTCAGCATCTTTTTTTTTGTTTAAATATTTTTTATTGAGAAAATGAGAAAAAAAAAACAAGTTTCCACCTCCTCCCAGCCTCCCATTTCCCTCCCCCTCCTCCCACCCTTCTCCCCGTCCTCCCACCTTTCTCCCCCTCCCCCCACTCCTTTCCCTCTCCCTCTCCAGTCCAAAGAGCAGTCAGGGTTCCCTGCCCTGTGGTAAGTCCTAGGTCCTCCCTCCTCCGACCATATCTAGGAAGGTGAATATCCAAACTGGCTAGGCTCCCGCAAAGCCAGCACATTACGTAGGCTCAAAACCCCTTGCCATTGTCCTTGGCTTCTCATCAGCTCTCATTGTTCGCCATGTTCAGAGAGTCCGGTTTTATCCCATGCTTTTTCAGTCACAGTCCAGCTGGCCTTGGTGAGCTCCCAATAGATCAGCTCCACTGTCTCAGTGGGTGGGCGCACCCCTCGTGGTCCCGACTTCTTTGCTCATGTTCTCCCTCCTTCTGCTCCTCATTAGGACCTTGGGAGCTCAGTCCAGTGCTCCAGTGTGGATCTCTGTCTCTTTATCTTCCATCACCAGATGAAGGTTCTATGATGATATGCAAGATATTCGTCAGTATTGCTATAGAATAGGGTCATTTCAGGTACCCTATCCCCAGCTGCCCAAGGAATTAACTGGGGACCTTGGCTTGGGCACCTGGGAGCCACTCTAGGTTCAAGTCTCTTGCCAACCCTAAGGTGGCTCCCTTAACTAAGAATTGTGCTTCCGTGCTCCCCTATCCAACCTTCCTTTATCCCAATCCTCCTTTTTCCCCAAGTTCCCCCCTTCCTCCCCTTCTCCCGTTTCTCTCCCCATCTCCCCTTACCCCTATCCCACCCCATCCTCAAGATCTCAATTTTCTCCCCGGCAACTTTGTCTACTTCCCATAGCCAAGAGGATAACTATATGTTTTTCCTTTGGTTCACCTTCTTACTTAGCTTCTTTAGGATCACCAATTGTAGGCTCCGTGTCCCTTATTTATGGCTAGAAACCAATTATGAGTGAGTACATCCCATATTCATCTTTTTGGGTCTGGGTTACCTCACTCAGGATAGTGTTTTCTATTTCCATCCATTTGCATGCAAAATTCGAGAAGTCATTGTTTTTTCCTGCAGCATAGTACTCTAATGTGTAGATATTCCACACTTTCTTCATCCATTCTTCCATTGAAGGGCATCTAGGTTGTTTCCAGGTTCTGGCTATTACAAATAATGCTGCTATGAACATAGTTGAACAAATGCTCTTGTCATATGATAGGGCATCTCTTGGGTATATTCCCAGGAGTGGTATTGCTGGGTCCAGGGGTAGGTTGATCCCGAATTTCCTGAGAAACTGAAACACTGCTTTCCAGAGTGGTTGCACAAGTTTGCATTCCCACCAGCAATGGGTGAGGGTACCCCTTTCTCCACAACCTCTCCAGCAAAGGCTATCATTGGTGTTTTTTATTTTAGCCATTCTGACAGGTGTAAGATGATATCTCAAAGTTGTTTTGATTTGCATTTCCCTGATTGCTAAGGAGGTTGAGCATGACCTTAAGTGTCTTTTGACCATTTGAACTTCCTCTGCTGAGAATTCTCTGTTCAGTTCAGTGCCCCATTTTTTTTAATTGGGTTAATTAGCATTTTAAAGTCTAGTTTCCTGAGTTCTTTATATATTTTGGAGATCAGACCTTTGTCTGTTGTGGGGTTGGTGAAGATCTTCTCCCAGTCAGTAGGTTGCCTTTTTGTCTTGGTGACAGTGTCCTTTGCTTTACAGAAGCTTCTCAGTTTTAGTAGGTCCCATTTATTCAATGTTGCCCTTAATGTCTGAGCTGTTGCGGTTACATCTTCTCAGCATCTTATGGAACCTTCTCAAAAATTGATCACATACTCAGTAACAAAGCATACTTCCACAGATACAAAAAAAAATTAGTAACCACCTGTGTCTTATCAGAGCACCATGGAATAAAGTTAGAATTTAACAACAATTCTACCCCCAGAAAGCCTACAAACTCATGGAAACTGAACAGTCAACTACTGAACCACCCCCGGGTCAGGGAAGAAATAAAGAAAGAAATTAAAGTCATCCTTGAATTCAATGAAAATAAAGACACAACATACCCAAACCAATGGGACACTATGAAAATAATGCTAAGAGGAAAGTTTATAGCACTAAGTGCCCACATTAAAAAAAGGGAGAAAGTTCACATTAGAGACTTTACAGCACAGCTGAAATCTCTAGAAAAAAAAAAGAAATAGACTCACCCAGGAGGAGTAGAAGACTGGAAATAATCAAACTGAGGGCCTAAATCAACAAAATAGAAACACAGAAAACAATCCAAAGAATCAGTGAAACAAAGAGCTGTTTTTTTGAGAAAATCAACAAGATTGACAAGCCCCTATCCAAACTAATCAAAAGGTAGAGAGAGAACACACAAATTAACAAGATCAGAAATCAAAAGGGGGTCATAACAACAGACACAGGAAATTCAGAGAATCTTTAGGTCTTACTACAAAGGCCTATATGCCAAAAAGTTGGAAATTGTAAAAGAAATGGACTTGTTTTTAGATAAATACCATATACCAAAATTAAATTAAGATCAGGTGAACAATGTAAATAAACCTATAAGTCGTGAGGAAATAGAAGCTGTCATAAAAAAACCTCCCAACCAAAAAAAGCCCAGGACCAAATGGTTTTAAATCAGAATTTACCAGAACTTCCAAGAAGAGCTGATACCTATACTCCTTAAGGTGTTTCACATAATAGAAACAGAAGAGTCATTGCCAAACTCTTTTTATGAAGCTACAGTTACCCTGATACCAAAACCACACAAAGACTCAACCAAGATAGAGAATTACGGACCAATCTCGTTCATGAACATTGATTCAAAAATTCTCAATAAAATATTGGCAAACTGAATTCAAGAACACATCAAAAAAATAATTCATTATGATCAAGTAGGCTTCATTCCAGAGATACAGGACTGGTTCAACATACAAAATCTATCAATGTAATACATCATATAAATAAACTGAAAGAAAAAAACCATATGATCATTTCATTAGATGCTGAAAAAACAATTGACAAAATTAAACCCCCCTTTATGATAAAGGTCTTGAAGAGGTTAGGGATACAAGGATTGTATCTAAATATAATAAAAGCAATATACAGCAAACCAACAGCTAATATCAAATTAAATAGAGAAACTCAAAGCCATGCCACTAAAATCAGGAACAAGACAAGGCTGTCCACTCTCAAAATATCTCTTCAACATAGTGCTTGAATTTCTAGCAATAGCTATAAGACAACATAAGAAGATCAAAAAAAATCCAATTGGAAAGGAAAAAGTCAGACTTTCAATATTTGCATATGATATGATTGTATACATCAGTGACCCCAAAAACTGTACCAGAGAACTGTTACAGCTCATAAATACCTTCAGTGATGTGGCAGGATACAAGATCAACTCAAAAAAATTAGTAGCCCTGCTATACACAAAGGATAGAGAAGCAGAAAGGGTAATCAAAGAAACGTTACCTTTCATGATAGCCACAAATAGCATAAAGTATCTTGGGGTAACACAATCAAAGAATGTGAAAGATCTATTTGACAAGAACTTCAAGGCTTTGAAGAAAGAAATTGAAGAGGACACTAGAAAAGGGAAGGATTTCCCATGCTCTTGGATGGGTAGGATTAAGATAGTAAAAACGGCAATTTTACCAAAGGCAATCTATAAATTCAACACAATCTCCACCAAAATCCCAACAAAAATCTTCACAGACCTTGAGAGAACAATGTTCAACTTTATATGGAAAAACAAAAAACCCAGAATAGCCAAAACAATCCTATACAATAAAGGAACTTCCGGAGGCATTACCATCCCTGACTTCAAACTATTACAGAGCTACAGTAATGAAAACAGCTTGGTATTGGCATAAAAACAGAGATATTGACCAATGGAATTGAAGCGAAGACCCAGATATTAACCTAGAAGCCTATGAACACCTGATTTTCGACAAAGGAGCTAAAAGTATAAAATGGAAGAAAGAAAGCATCCTCAACAAATGGTGCTGGCATAATTGGATGTCAACCTGTAGAAGAATGAAAATAGATCCATATCTATCACCATGCACAAAAGTTCAAATGGATTAATGACCTCAATATAAATCTGACCAGACTGAACCTGATAGAAGAGAAAGTGGGAAGTAGTCTACAACACATGGGCACAGGAGACCACTTCCTACGTATAACCCCAGTAGCACAGACAATAAGAGCAACAATGAATAAACGGGACCTCCTGAAACTGAGAAGCTTCTGTAAAGCAAAGAACATTGTCATTAAGACAAAAAGGCATCCTACTTAATGGGAGAAGATCTTCATCAACCCCACATCAGACAAAGGTCTGATCTCCAAAATATATAAAGAACTCAAGAAACTGGACATTAAAATTCTAATTAACCCAATTAAAAAATTGGGTACTGAACTGAACAGAGAATTCTCAACAGAAGAAGTTCAAATGGCCAAAAGACTCTTAAGGTCATGTTTAACCTCCTTAGCAATCAGGGAAATGCAAATCAAAACAACTTTGAGATACTTTCTTACACCTGTCAGAATAACTAAAATCAAAAACACCAATGATCGCCTATGGTGGAGAGGCTGTGGAGGAAGGGGTACACTCATCCATTGCTGGTGGGAATGCAATCTTGTGCAACCACTTTAGAAATCAGTGTGGCGGTTTCTCAGGAAATTCGGGATCAACCTACCCCTGGACCCAGCAATACCACTCTTGGGAATATACCCAAGAGATGCCCTAACATATGACAAAAGCATTTGTTCAACTATGTTCATAGCAGCATTATTTGTAATAGCCAGAACCTGGAAACAACCTAGATGTCCTTCAATGGAAGAATGGATGAAGAAAGTGTGGAATATATACACATTAGAGTACTACGCTGTGGTAAAAAACAATGACTTCTCGAATTTTGCATGCAAATGGATGGAAATAGAAAACACTATCCTGAGTGAGGTAACCCAGACCCAAAAAGATGAATATGGGATGTACTCACTCATAATTGGTTTCTAGCCATAAATAAGGGACACGGAGCC
Organism: Microtus oregoni; assembly: GCF_018167655.1. NCBI lineage: Eukaryota > Metazoa > Chordata > Mammalia > Rodentia > Cricetidae > Microtus > Microtus oregoni. The sequence goes on along the minus strand of NW_024543830.1, from coordinate 523,225 downwards.
TACAATTGGTGATCCTAAAGAAGCTAAGTAAGAAGGTGAACCAAAGGAAAAACATATAGTTATCCTCTTGGCTATGGGAAGTAGACAAAGTTGCCGGGGAGAAAATTGAGATCTTGAGGATGGGGTGGGATAGGGGTAAGGGGAGATGGGGAGAGAAACGGGAGAAGGGGAGGAAGGGGGGAACTTGGGGAAAAAGGAGGATTGGGATAAAGGAAGGTTGGATAGGGGAGCACGGAAGCACAATTCTTAGTTAAGGGAGCCACCTTAGGGTTGGCAAGAGACTTGAACCTAGAGTGGCTCCCAGGTGCCCAAGCCAAGGTCCCCAGTTAATTCCTTGGGCAGCTGGGGATAGGGTACCTGAAATGACCCTATTCTATAGCAATACTGACGAATATCTTGCATATCATCATAGAACCTTCATCTGTTGATGGATGGAGATAGAGACAGAGATCTACACTGAAGCACTGGACTGAGCTCCCAAGGTCCCAATGAGGAGCGGAAGGAGGGAGAAGATGAGCAAGGAAGTCTGGACCATGAGGGGTGCACCCACCCACTGAGACAGTGGAGCTGATCTATTGGGAGCTCACCAAGGCCAGCTGGACTGTGACTGAAAAAGCATGGGATAAAACCGGACTCTCTGAACATGGCGAACAATGAGGGCTGATGAGAAGCCAAGGACAATGGCATGGGGGAGAAGGGTGGGAGGAGGGGGAAGGAAATGGGAGGCTGGGAGGAGGCAGAAACTTTTTTTTTCCTTTTCTCAATAAAAAAAATTTAAAAAAACTAAGAGGGCTTAAAAATGAATTCTAGAAAAAAAATACAGAGTTTAACACAACTTCTTGCTATTTGCTGGCTCCTTGCCACAGCTCCTAGAGAGATTTTCCTGATTCAGCCATAGCAGTACAAAAGCTGCAGCAGTTTTGAAATCCTGGCTTTCTGGGCTATGCTGCCAGTGCAACCTTTGGCTCTTTCAGGAGACCAAGCACTTGGATGGCGGTTGTGAGCATCATGCTGCATGTGGCTTTCTTGATAGCAACTTGGACCAGATGTGTGCCTGGAAGTTGGTCACTGTGCCCAGCTCAGAGATGTGAACAGCTCTGCCATGCTGGACTATGCAGAGCTAACAGGAACTACCGTATTTACCATAATAACAGTGCAACTTAAGTTTCAGACTGGGCAGGCAAACAGGTTACCATAATACCCCTACTAATGGCACAACTTAAGTTTTTAAGATGTGTTTAGCATTTTAAGAAGTGCTCCTGGACCATAAATAATTACACATACACAATAGGACAGATTCAAATATAAAAGTCCTCTAAATGGGTCACAGTATTGGATAAATGTACGTATGCTTTGGAGAGAGAAGAAAAAGAGTATAAAGAGTCATAAAATAAAGTTAATGCTTTTTTTTTAAAAAAAGGTAATGTCTTTAAAGGGACAGAGTACAGATAATCATAGATTAAAGGGAGTAAAAAAATAAGCCATGTAAGGATGGAAAATTCACAGAGAGTCTGGATTATGTATATTATTGTGTTTTCTTTGAGTTTTTTCACTCTAAGGAGCTAAGTACAGAGAGACATTTCATTGTATGGGCTGCTAAGCTAAACCAGCATGTATATTATAAAGGTATCATGACTTCCAAATTTGGATCTAAGAACATGGTGCTTTGGAAAAGAGGTTCTTCTTTTCTTTTCACAGACGATGAGAACCTGTTGGTTGCCTCCAGGAAAATATGGTTTCATGAACCAAGGCTTCCTGAAAGGTTGCTATCAACACCCTCAAAAACTTACTTCACTCAACTGCTGACTGAGATGAACCTAGCATACAGGATACACCATGAAAGACCTGATTAACAGTGCCCCCATAGAGCATGAATCAGTTTGGAGAGAAAAAACTGCCCATTATCCCTAATATTGTTTAGAAATGTTCGTTTACATTTAATGGGGGATATGATATAGATATGAATAATTTGCATTGGTATGAATCTTGATCTATTGATACAAATTTAAGGTCAATTTTGTTATATGTATATGTATTTCTGCTCTTTATTAAGGTGTCATATTTATGGAGCTCATTTAAAATTGTAATGTATAATTAAAATATAGGTTAATGGATATCATGTATAATAGTCAAGCTTGTAGTCATGTTAGTAAGATTTTCTAGATGTGCATAGATATATTTCAGTTAGATAGGTATTCTTCAAGTCTTTCAGAGACATTCAGAGTATGCCATTTAAATGTTTTAATAATTTAGGACTTTTCATGACAATGAGACACATCTGCTCCTGGCAGCACCAGCTACTTCAAGAGGAAGATGGGCATTGAAGAGGCTTCTTATGGAGTTTGCTAGCTATTTGGGCAAGAAACTGCTCTTGCCTGGACTGCTTCACTGGACATGAAGTTCCCACAGAGAGATGACTGCTGAACTTGCCTAAAGGTGAGATATTCCTTTAGGGTTCCTGCTTCATGAAAGAGTCTGTGAGACAATCTGTAGGACATGGAAGAGCATAACTGAAAACTGCTAATATAGGCAGAACTGTCTTTGAAATTTCCTGCTTCATGGAAAAGTCTTCTGGATACTGTGGGCCTGAAGGCTGAAGATGGATGCCCCAATGGCATAGAAGAATTTGGGGTAACTGTCCAAGGAACAAGATGTCTCTGTCATTTCTAGAATTTTAGAAGTTGCTTACAAAGCACTTTCTGTTTACTTAGGTAATATTATATCCTTTGGAGTCTTTGATGGAGTTGAAGAATTTATAGTTATAGTTCTCCCTAGTTATAATAAAAGATAAAGTAAATATAAGTATTAAAACTGTAATTCTTATTTGATACCTGTTTTGTTATATGTAATTTTACTATGTTAAAGTTAAAGCCTTCCTTTTTATTTAAACAGAAAAGGGGAAATGTTGTAGGAGGTTCTCCTGTTCATGTGTTGCTTTCATTGGTTAATGAATAAAGAAACTGCTTTGGGCCTGATAGGGCAGAACTTAGGTAGGTGAAGGCAGAATTGAATGCTGGGAATAAGGGCAGAGTGAGATAACTCATGGATCTTTTGGCTGAGAAGGACTCTGGTTAGAATCTCCAGTAAGCCACAGCCATGTGGGTTATACAAGATTAATGGAGATGGGTTAAACTAATATGTAAGAGTTAGCCAACAAGACACTAGTGCTAATGGGCCAAGCAGTGTTTTAATGAATACAGTTTCTGTGTGGTTATTTTGAGTGTAAGCTAGCTGAGAGGCCAGGAAAAACAAGTGACCCTCTTTTTGTAACATAGCCTTAGCTGTCCTCTATAGGAACTCACTCTATAGCCCAGAGGCCTCTAAATCACAGAGATCTGCCTTCCTCTGCCTCCCAAGTGCTGGATTAAAGTTGTGTGCCACTAGGTGCACCACCACTGTCAGCAGGCTTTCTTTCCAAATAGGACTCCAGCAATGCATGGAATAAAACCAAAAGTTAACAAAGAGGATCTCAAAAAACAGTAAAAGTTTTTATACGGCAAATAAGAATGTCAACCAAGTGAAAAGGTGACCCACAGAACAGGAGAAAACCTTTGGCAGTTATCATTTGATAGTGGATTACTATCTAGAATGTATAACTGAAACTAAACATCAAGAAAACTAACAGCCTGATTTTTAAAATGGGCTATTGAACTAATTGGAGACTTAAGAAATAAAAATGGTTAGGAAATTTATTATATGTGCTCAACATCTTAGTTATGAAGGAAATGCAAGTTAAAATTAAGATTTTATCTCTCCCCAATCAGAATGCCCAACATCAAGAATACAAACAAACAAGCATGCAAATGCTAGTCTACAGGTAAGAAAACAAGAACCCCTGCTTGGAGCTGTAAGCTAGTGCAGTTACTTTGGAAATCAATAGAAAACTATGGAGTTTTCTCAAGGGAGGAAAAAAACCCTACAATTTCTCTTTAAGGTCTTGGCTCCAAGATAACAAGAAAATAAAAAAAAATGAAACAACAGTCATGCCAAAAGGGGCTGCAACCATGTGCAGCTAATTTGCTGCATGAATTGCACCCACTGTGTGACCAAGGACAATGCCATTAAGACGTTCATCCTTTGGAACATTGTAGGGGCTGCTGTTGTCAGACACATATCCGAAGCAAGGGTCTCCGACACTTTTGTGCTTCCCAAACACCCTGTCAAGCTGCATTACTGTGTGAGTTGTGCTAGTCATAGCAAGGTAGTCCGGAATCGATCTCATGAAGCCTGAAAGGATCAAACACCCCAAGCATAATTTAGACCTGCTGGTGCTGCACCACGACCTGTACCAAAGTCCGTGCAAAGAGGCAATTTCATAAAGACAGAATAACAAATCTTGGAAAAATAAAATGAGACTTATACTTTATTTATTTATTTATTTATTTATTAAAGATTTCTGCCTCCTCTCCGCCACCGCCTCCCATTTCCCTCCCCCTCCCCCAATCAAGTCCCCCTCCCTCATCAGCCCAAAGAGCAATCAGGGTTCCCTGCCCTGTGGGAAGTCCAAGGACCACCCACCTCCATCCAGGTCTAGTAAGGTGAGCATCCAAACTGCCTAGGCTCCCACAAAGCCAGTACATGCAGTAGGATCAAAAACTCAGTGCCATTGTTCTTGAGTTCTCAGTAGTCCTCATTGTCCACTATGTTCAGCAATGAGGATGTTCTATCGGGAACTCACCAAGGCCAGCTGGCCTGGGTCGGTGACTTATACTTTTTTAAAATTTTTTTCTACTCAAAAATTTACACTTCCTCCCCTCCTTCCATTCCCCTCCCGCACTCACCCTCCTCCTCCCTCCTTAAGAGAGGAAGCCCAGGAAGTATAGGCAGGATGAGGAAAGTCTGAGTTCCCTGTCCCGGGCTGCTGCCGCAGGTCCCAAACTCACCCCAGTGATGGTTCCCCTGGTGCCGAGATCAGATCTCTGTGCTGGTTGGGTAGCTCATAAACAAAGCGCCTACCTTGCTTGCTGCAGGCAGGCTATTGAAACAAAGGAGCTCCTGCCCGCTAGGTTGCCCTCGGGATTTCGGGAGTTCGGCTCCAGCGCCCCAAGAGGGAGGGGAGGCAGAAAGGGGGGGGGGAGGGTTCTGGATGCAAGCTGGGTAGGGTAGGAAGAGAGAGCAGTATGCTGGGAGTATATCCCCTCTTAGGTTTTACATGGAGTTAGTTGGCCATTCTGGGCTGCCAACTGTAAATGTTAACTCGGTTCATGAAATAGCCAGGCCAGCTTGATGATAAACAATTATATTTTTACTTATTATAAGGGGAAACTCATGCCATGAGAATGGGAAGTCCAGCAGCAGAAAGTCATGGATAATGGAAAAGTCTTCTGAATTAAATCAACCAGTTTATTTCAAGGGTGTGCTGACCTCACAATGAAAGCCAGGAGAGGTGCTGCATTGGGGAAGGAGTTTTGCTTTTGTTTCCATAGGAAAAGAAAAAATTATGCACACCATCAAAATTAATAAAGATTCGGTTTGAAGAGGAGAAACCTCTTGAAAAGGAGAAATGGCAGCTCATCCACAATGGTGGTAACCATACAGGTGGTAAGAAAAACATATAGGATGGGGACAGTGTTCTGTTCTTGTCTTTGCAGGAAAACACTCATCTTCAAAAAATTCAAGGGACCCTGAATGTTTGATTACTAACAGTTGGAAAAATAACTATCCAATAAGGATCATCAAGAAAACTGAATATGTTCCATAAGTATAGATGTTGAGAATATGCATTTATATATACATATATAATGTATGTATTTATATTTATAAATATATAGAGCTGGTTTTGGAGTTGGACACTGGCTTGGTACCTCTTTAATTCCAAGCCTGTTGTTAAGAGAAAAGCCCAGAGTTTCTGTCTCGTGTCAGAAGCCATGATATGGGACAGAAAGAAAAAAGAATTAGAAAAAATCTTCACTTTTCTTCATGTCTATTTTTGCCTTTATCATACCTTTCATTGACGATATATGTCTGTATATATAGACTATATATTGTATATAGACAATACAATATATAGTCTATATAAATAATGCTTAAGTTTTCCACAATGAACAATGAATTTTCCTGCAGTAATTTTTGAACTTTCCAGGAAGAAGATGGGGCCCCACAACAACAACTCCACCTGGTTTATATGACGTCATGATACTGAGAGCACTACTACAAGACCTGTTTTGGATACCAGCTGCACAATATGGTTCCAACTTGGTTAGCTGAAATGGTGCACACTTTTACAACATTCTGACCAGACCTTCACAAAATACTCAGAGACTATTTGCAATCATACCAGACATTAATCCTGAAACTTAACCATCATTTTACTTTCATAGGATCCTGTAGAAAGAACGTTGCCCCCATGAGCTCGAAGTAATTCTAGAAGATGACATCCCCTCTCCCAACAAAGTTTATCCCCAGGGTTAGGGACTTCATTTAAGGGTTGATTATAATTGGTATATGGTTGAGGGTTCGGGGAGGAATTTTATAGACTCAGGGATTCCTTAAAAAAAGGGAAAATTGGATGGGATAATAGATTGGTATGAGTTTACTCACACTAATAATAATAGTAAATAAGGGAGTGAAAACTTTTGAATTATTATTTATAGACAATTATATTGGTATAGATTCTTGTATATTGATAAAAGTTAAATTATATTGAATATTGTATACATGCATGCTTCTAACTCTGTTTAAAACATTTTTAATATATTGATATATATATTTACAATATTGCAGTGTACATTTATACCGCTGATCAAGATATTATACATTATTTACATTTGGAGGTCATTATCCTCATTTATTGCAAGTTGTTTATTGTCTTAAGTTATATAGGTATTAAGAATTATAGACCAATAGTCATCTATGTTTGTCATACTTATAGTTAAACTTATCAGGTTCTTTAGATACACAGAGATTATATTCTGCATAGATAGATAATCTTCAACCACTTAAAAGAGCTGCAGAAAATGGCATTTAAATAACTTAGTGTTCTGTTGAAGTGAGACATAATTGCTCCTAGCAGCACTGAAGAATGTTGAGCACCGAAGGCACTCCACCTGGAACTTGCTTTCTTCTTGGCAGAACTGGCTTTTGGGCAAAGAAATGCCCATACCTCAACCACTGACAAAGATACATAGTGTCCATAAATTGATAAAACAGGACTGTCAAATCCTGCCAAGACCAGGTAAGACAGTTTTGAAGTTTCTTGCCTTTGAAAATGGTCTGTCAGTCATTTTAGGCCTTAGCCAAAGTGGGTTGCTTCAACATTGCAAATGAGACTTTGGGTGATTGTCCAGGTAGCCAATTGTCTCTGTCATTTGTTGCACATTTTGGAAGCTGCTTAATTGCACTTCCTGCACTCAAGTAATGTTGTTTCCCTTCTTAGATCTTCGATGGGGTTGAAGATTAGATAGTCGTGGTTACCTTTCTCGTGATTTAGCCAAGGTTATTTCCAATGCAATAGAATGTTTATTAAAACTTTTGTTATATGTTACTTGGCTTAATATTGCTTATATTGTTTGTAATTTTATATTTTGTATCTGTTCCTATTGTATATATTGTATTGAGTTTGGGTCGATCTTGTTTAGACAGAAGGGGGAGGTGATGGGGGAAGCTTTGTTAACCAATCACCTCTAAGAAGTGGAACCTTATTAAGGCGTGGCTACCTGGAGCCCAGGAAGAAAAACTGGGATGGACAAGGTGCTCACTCTCTCTGGGTGATTCCTGCGGGACCCAGCAAGCTTGGACTTCCCATTTTCATGGCGTGAGTTTTCCCTTATAATAAGTAAAAATATAATTGTTTATCTTCAAGTTGGCCTGGTTATTTCATGAATCGAGTTAACATTTACAAGGCTAGACAGAGAGACCCTGTCTCAAAAATTAGTCAGCTTTTGTGTTGAGGACGTTGGTCCATTTGCAGCTTAGTTAAAAATATGGAATGATTCATGAATTCTCATGTCATCCTTGGGCAGGAGCCATGCTAGTGTTCTCTGTGTGGCTTCAAATGTAAAGTATGTGCTGTGGAAACCTGCATTAAAATTCACACCCTCATTAAATTTATTCTCTAGAGCTGAAGGGAAATTTCACTTTTCCCCACACAGAGTTCTTCTTCCATCCCCTTCCTTTCCCCTTCTTTCATATTTCCTCCTACTCCCTTTTTTCTCCTCTCCCATCCTTTCCCTCTCCTCTTTTCTTTTCTTTCCTTCTCTTCCCATCTCCTTAACTTTCTTTTTCTAAGCCTTCTCACACTAAGTCCCCTTCCCATCCCACCCCATCCTTCTATAACGCATTTGTGTTTTTTGTGCCTATGTACACTCCTAAGCCTTGGACTGATGTTTGTGGACCTTCACAGTAATGTCACTAACTTCAAGCTCTTCTGACTGACTGCAGGGTGAAGTGAGCATTAGTAGTGATGAGGGGAACTTCAGTATATTTATTTAGTACATTATTCCCACAATGATGGGAGGTGGCATTTAGCCACATGCCTAAGGGAAACAGGCAGGTAGATGTTCTAAACAAGTAAGGCACTTTTCTTATGTGCTTGGAGAAGACTGTCAGGACCAAAGGAACAGATCCTTATCTGTTCAGCCTGTAGGTGGCAGTGTTACTTGATGGTCTGTCTTCAGGAGACTATTCCCTGATGTCTTACAGTTTTGAAGATAATCAGTTTTCTGAGTTTCATATGAAGTTATCCAATTAGACCATATCTGCAACATTCATTATAACATGCCAATTTACATAAAAAAGCAATCTGTAGTCTAGATTTGTTCTTATGGATGCGTTAATTTACCATGTGTTGAAGCCTGTGAACCATTGGTTCAACTTTAGACTTCTCATAAAGTTCCAGTAAAGCATATTAATTTATTAAGGTATTTATATATTTTATACATGATTTATATACTTAGAAATGCTAACCAGAGATTGGAGAGATCATCTAAGACTTTTTTAACTTGTGTGATTACGGTGTCCAGAGTTTGGCTAGGTAGTACAAGGGCTACCTTTCCAGCCATCTTACCACTTGGTCACATCCCTTTTCTGCCTTTCACCAACTAATATTTTAAAAATTCAAATCTGATCATGTCACATCTCTACCAAAACACCTTGTTGTTTCTTTGTATGGGATAATAGAGACCAAACTCTGGGGAGTCATTTTCAGAGCTGATTTTGATCTGGTTTCTGGTTATTCGGAGCTATCTTGGCCTACGTCACTCACACGCATCTTACATGCTGGCTGGAAGGGATTACTAACAGTTTCTTGTCACTTTCGTCTTTCTTGTCTTTGGGATTTTATACAAGATGTCTAAGCAAACCTCTTGGATACTCTCCTCCCCAAGTTAACACATTTCCAGACATTTCTAGAGACTGACCACATGCTTCCTAAAGTTGTAAGGTTTAGACTATGTCTTCCAAGTTCAGAGGAAGTGGTCTGGACTATTGTTTCCTACCAATAATATGATCAACTGGTCACACTATACTTTATACCACCAAGAATGGTCTGTTCGGCAAGCCCTTGAAAGAACCGTCTCTCTCTCCAATTTTATGACTACAATATCTAGAATAGAATAAAGTTATTAAATGCTTAATAATGTTCTTCTAAAGAATAGGATGAAACATGTTATATGGTGAACCATACAACAACCACATTGCCTAGAGTCTGGCCAATATAATCCACATCCTTAGCTTTCTAATAGAAGATGTGTGGGGTGTGTCTGACATATAGCCAGTGTCCATGGTAGGGAGATAATGTAGGATAAGGCGAGAACCTCTGGTAATGGTGAGATAGTGGCACAACGGCCTTTACACACTGACTAGACTCCCTGCTCCTGAACATCAGTTACTGTGTCTTGTCCATCCTCTTCCTCTATGGTAGGCTGGAAATGTACTGGGAAGAAGCTATTAGTTCTTGAGAGCAACAGAAACCAATGGAAAGTTAGCTTCACAAAGTGCTAAGGATGATTTTGTTTATTTTCTTATGAAGTTATATATGTAAATTATTTGTTAACTTATAAGCCACTAACTTCTTTCTAATATTAGAAACACTCTGATAATAGTGTACAGCACGACTGTAATTTATTCATTTTGTTCCCATGTCCTCTACTTGCTTGAATATGTACATCTTATTTGTAAGTGGTTATCATTCCTTTATTTACACCCATAAATTACATATATGGTGGTGATCATGTCAGATTATAATAGAACTGAAAATTTCCTGTCACCCAGTGACATTGGAGCAATCATAATTTTGTAGCACAATGAATCATTCGTGTGCCTGTGATTGTACTAGTACAAACGAGCTTACTGTTCTGGCCAGTTATGCAAAGGTATAGCACAAGGGAGTAAAAGGCCTGTTGCACAAACATGAGGATCTTGATTTGGATCCAAACAACCATGTAAAAGCTGACCATGGCAGTGTGGATTTGTTATAGCTCAGGGAAGTGGACACAGGTGGATTCCTGGGGCTCATTAGACAGAAAGTCTAGTTAGTTGGTGAGCTCTAGCTATCTCAAAAACTAGTCACTGAGGAATACACTCAACTACCTTTGGCCCACACATACATGTGCACATGAGTTCATATATGCATGTGCATATATCTACATAAGCCTGCGTGTATACCATACCTCCAAAAAGCACATGCAATCATGTACAGTATATAATACCTTATAATGATAATAAGTGACTGTATTTCTAGTGTATATATTTCACCTATCACATTTTCATTGTTAGTGTAAAACAGTATGGCACACAATGTTGGCAACACCTTATACATTTCATGTTTACTTGATTGCCTCAACAGGCCATGTCAAGTGGTTGATCTCTACCTTTTAGGTTTGTTATGTACTCTGAGATGTTCATGCAATGGCAGCATTTCTTAATGAGAAATTTTTCAAAATATATCTTGTTGTTAATGGATTCCTGATTGTATACTCAATGAAATATTAGTCAACCTTAATATTAAGGGTGGTTTGTGATTTGCCACAATATAGGTGAACCTAGAGGGCATAATTCTAAGTCAGACACAGAGAGATAAATATTGCATGATTCACATATGTGGAATCTAAAAAAAAGTCAAACTCATGAAAACAAAGTGAGTAGAATAGTGCTACCAGGGTTGAGAGTGTAGGGAAAAAAATCCGTTGAACAAAAGATTAAATCCTTCTCTTGCCAGAGGAGTGATTACTGGAGACAATGCAATGTACAATGTGTTAGCTATAGTTAATAATTATGTGTTGTGTTTTGAAACTTCTTTAGAGGCTAGATCTCAATGTCACCACATACACATCCAGAAGAGTTAACTATGTGAGGTAATTGATCTATTAAACTTAGCTAGGTGTAGTGATTATTTCACATTGGATACACATATCAAAACATTGAATGATATACTCAAAACATGTTATTTTAATTTGCTATTTATTCTTTAGAAATCTGGAGAAGGGAGGTCTAGCCTTGAATTTTGGCTTCCCATCATCTGGCCTCTTGCTAATTCTCAGAAGGTAGTTCTTGAAAACTATCTACCCTATCCTCATCCCACATATCCACTAGGGAAGCATTCTGATGGATGTGAATTCACCCCACAGCTCCACACACAAGGCAACACTCTGATGGAAGTGGACTCACACCACAGATCCATACAGGCCAGCACTCTGATGGATGTGGACTCACACCACAGCTCCACACAGGCCAGCACTCTGATGGATGTGGATTCACACTACAGATTCACACAGGCTAGCACTCTGATGGATGTAGACTCACACTACAGATTCACACAGGCCAGCACTCTGATGGATGTGGACTCACACCACAGCTCCATACAGGCCAGCACTCTGATGGATGTGGATTCACACTACAGATTCACACAGGCTAGCACTGTGGTAGATGTGAGAAACCTGAATGATTTGCTTAGGTAGTAGCTTTTTTTTTTGCTTTCTCACAGGAGTCATTTATATTCATTGTATCTGGTTCATTGGCAGCCATTCATTCCTAACCTTTCCAATAATTTCCGTGTATCCTGCCTCTCTATAGAAATACCTCTTCCTAGTATGATAGATTTCAAGATACCAAAGCAATGGCTATATTTCATTTTTCTCTTCATTTGATTTTTCTGGTCTCTTTGAATGTTGATAATACTTCTTAGTGATAGAACTATGACTTGAAATACAAAATTAGGTTTGGACGTCTTTGTATTATTATTCTTTTTAATTTGAGGCAAGGTATTATTCATGTATATCCCTGATGGTTTGGAGCTTTGAAATATAGTCCAGACTCACCTTGAACACACTGTCTTTGCTACTGCCTCCAAAGTGCTGGAGTTCCAGGCAAACACCACTGTGCTTAGCACAAAGATATCGTCTTCAGATAAATGCATATTTTCTTTGGTTTTGCTTTTGTTTCCTGTACTGGGGATTAAAGTCAGGGTTTCTACATATTAGAACTCCTACTGAACTCCATGTTTCCAGGTTTCAAATCTTGTACCTACCATATGCTTGTTATTTAACTATGGGCAGCCTATTTTCTCAATATTTTATTCTTCATCTTATTTAACTCATGACCAAAACGTTAACACAAATAACAGTTATTGAATACCAGGCCCAATTCTGACTGTTTTCCATGCACATACTAGGTCTTTGTGATCCTGATCATTTTCTTTGAAGAGTTAGTCAACTAAGAAGAGGGACAATGTTTCATGAAGACAAGAGGATAGAACTTATGCTTCTGGTGAACCTTGTTTCATCCTTTTCGGCAAACTGATTTTATGTCAACGGAAAAAAAGGATATTCTGGCAATGTAATCCTTTGAGTGGGCAGGAATACAGAAGAAAGCAATTTCAGTTGACTGTGGCTGTGTCAGAAAAGTTAGAGTTCATTTTTGTATAGAACACATATCTCTGTGTCTCTCTTATATTGTCCATCAACACATCTACCTTGGGCAGTCCAGGTCTGTACTGTTAGCTCATAGTTTTTACTTCCAGCCCCGTATGTAGGCCTAACTAAATGTATAGAAGGGCTGCCTGAAGGAACTGGATAAACTTGATCTTTCTGTGGTATCATTGCTAAGTTATCAGGTCTGGCAACTTAAGGAATATGCAGTTTTATAGTTTTATATGTGGACAACATTCCTGTCTTTGCGGATCCAATAGAACATGAAGCAAGACTAAATAGAATACGGAGCTGCTTGCTGCCTTTGATTCAGTACCTGTCTCCACTAAAGATCATTTCAGTTTCGACAGTCACTCTCACTTCAGCATGACTCATTTCAGTAAAAGTGCAAGAAAGGTAGTTTTTATGTATACTGTTTATAAAACCACCAGACTCAGAACTTGGAGACTTGATGTCTGCATATTGTCTTGAAAGAAGTTATTTGTGTGACAAACTCATCTGCAAATTGAGGAGGTGTGCCTATAGATGTCTCCAGTTTGTTATTTGGGGATAAAAATCCCACTCCAGTTTTGATGGAAAGATGTAGTTTTTCATGAAAGAATGTTGTGCATATCTTACCCAGTTCTTTACTCTCCCCTGACCCATATCCTGATAACAAACATGACCATATTTCCTACCAGGGCAGAGAGCCCTTGTTCTCTTCCTTCCCTCTGGAACTGAACACCAGGACCCTGTCTCTACTCCCATTGGGTGTCTGCCATGTTCTTTGGAAGGAATAACCTTGTTCTTACTTCAAAGATTCCTGTGATTTTGGTTTGACATAGATAATAATTATATGGATAAATGATTTCCTACTCTTAACAAAGCTATTTTGCATGGTAAGGTGGTAAACACCAAAGGAGTAGTGATTCCATGGGGTAATACATGGGTACATTTAAATTTTTTATTTCACCATTGCAACATAGATATTTCTATATGGTTATCCAACTTTTTCTATAAAGATGAAAAGATGTAGTTATGACACACAGAGAGAAGTCTTCAAATTCATGAAAGAATGAAAGAGGCAAAGTATATTAGATGGCCAATTATTTATTTTTCATTTATCATAGAGGTTACTGTGTTAATCAATACGTCCAATGTAATTTAAACAATTGCTTAAGAAAAGGCAAATTCAAATGGGTAGATATTCTAAATTCTGATTGCAGGCAGAGGATTAGGGCCTCAAATAGACTGCTCTCAGGTTTTGTTATATTTTTCAAGTTATGGGCAAAAATTAATATCCAGATTTAAAGGATTTAAAATAAAATATTTTAAGGTAAATAAACTTAATCTTGCACCAAATATTCATACTACTAAAATTAAATTCCCCATACCATAAATTTTCTAAATAATAAAACCTGAACTACATTTCAAAATACTCGCGAAATGAAAAGAAAAAAGCATGGATTAAAAATTCTAAATGTATAAACCAAAAACCCTGTAACCAACCAAACCAAATCAACCAATAAACCAAGCAACAAAAAAAGTAAGAAAAATGAAAAAGAAAAAAGGAAAGAATTAACGCAAAACTACGAAAGAGACAGCTATTCAAAAATGAGGTGATTTTATACTTTTGTTCCGTTGATTCCACGACATTGGATCTTTAGTGGTAGTGATAATACCTCTGTGAATAAGTAAACTCAAGACGTTTTGAGGAAAGACCTGAATTGTCTCCAGCTTGGTCGTACTCTAAGGATTCCCTATGACTACCTGAATTAGATCTGGTACTCCCCTGTTTCGCAGAAGCATACCTGTGCCCAACTGTGACTTCTGAAGGGCCTTCGCTGTCACTGTCCTGGCTGGCGCTGTCTCCATGGTATCTCCCTGTCCTTGATGTGGAATGATTGTTGCCATCTGGTGACTGGTGTCCAACTGGAGACTCCTGTCTTCTTCGGGAGCCTGTTCTGGTGGTGCCCCTGGGAGAGTCAGCATGTCTTTGGGAGGACTCGCTTCTCTGCCGGGAGCCGGACTGCCTGGACCTGTCTGTAGACTGTTCGTGTCCACTTGCATGGCCTCTTGCTGTTTCTCTGTGGCCGGACTGCCTGGACCTGTCTGTAGACTGTTCGCGACCAGTTGGCTGCCTGCCTGCTGTGGCCCTGTGGCCTACTTGACCCTGGGAGGAATCACTTTCAGTGTGGGAGGCTCTCTGGCCTTGCCTGGATCCTGAGCGTCCAGCACCATCATGGCGGTCTTCGTGGCCCCTTCTGGTGCTAGATCCGGAAGTTGCCTGGGTGGTGGCCTGGTCCCTTCTGGACTGGTGGTGCTCAGAGCTGTCCCTCGCGGCCTCGCGGTGGGACCCCTGACCCTCTCTAGCACTGTCTCTGGTCTGTCCACGGGAGGATCCTGCCTGGTGGTCAGAGGAAGTCTGTCCGTGGTGAGAACCTCCAGTCCTGGCGCTGTCCCGTCCTTGTTCTTGCTGGGCGCCCTGGGGAGCTCTGCCACTGGACCGCTGCTGTGTGTGGCCGGACTCGGAGTGGCCGTGTTCCTCCTCAGAGTAGTAGTACACCCTGTAGGGTCCAGTTCCTTTCTCCCCACGGGAGGATGTCTGCTCGTGCCTTTGTCTGGCCCCGGAGTGACCACGGGCTCCCACTGCCTGGCCTTCTGAGCCTTCAGAATGGCTTTCGCTGTCACTGGCCTGGCTGGTGCTGTCCCTCTGGTGTCTCTCCCTCCTTGATGTGGAATGCCTGGGTCCATCTGGTGACTGGTGGCCAGCTGGGGACTCCTGTCTCCCTCGGGAGCCTGTTCTGGTGGTGCCCCTGGGAGAGTCAGCATGTCTTTGGGAGGACTCGCTTCTCTGCCGGGAGCCGGACTGCCTGGACCTGTCTGTAGACTGTTCGTGTCCACTTGCATGGCCTCTTGCTGTTTCTCTGTGGCCGGACTGCCTGGACCTGTCTGTAGACTGTTCGCGACCAGTTGGCTGCCTGCCTGCCAAGTAGGCCCTGTGGCCTACTTGACCCTGGGAGGAATCACTTTCAGTGTGGGAGGCTCTCTGGCCTTGCCTGGATCCTGAGCGTCCAGCGCCATCATGGCGGTCTTCGTGGCCCCTTCTGGTGCTAGATCCGGAAGTTGCCTGGGTGGTGGCCTGGTCCCTTCTGGACTGGTGGTGCTCAGAGCTGTCCCTCGCGGCCTCGCGGTGGGACCCCTGACCCTCTCTAGCACTGTCTCTGGTCTGTCCACGGGAGGACCCTGCCTGGTGGCCAGAGGAAGTCTGTCCTTGGTGAGAACCTCCAGTCCTGGCGCTGTCCCGTCCTTGTTCTTGCTGGGCGCCCTGGGGAGCTCTGCCACTGGACCGCTGCTGTGTGTGGCCGGACTCGGAGTGGCCGTGTTCCTCCTCAGAGTAGTAGTACACCCTGTAGGGTCCAGTTCCTTTCTCCCCACGGGAGGATGTCTGCTCGTGCCTTTGTCTGGCCCCGGAGTGACCACGGGCTCCCACTGCCTGGCCTTCTGAGCCTTCAGAATGGCTTTCGCTGTCACTGGCCTGGCTGGTGCTGTCCCTCTGGTGTCTCTCCCTCCTTGATGTGGAATGCCTGGGTCCATCTGGTGACTGGTGGCCAGCTGGGGACTCCTGTCTCCCTCGGGAGCCTGTTCTGGTGGTGCCCCTGGGAGAGTCAGCATGTCTTTGGGAGGACTCGCTTCTCTGCCGGGAGCCAGACTGCCTGGACCTGTCTGTAGACTGTTCGTGTCCACTTGCATGGCCTCTTGCTGTTTCTCTGTGGCCGGACTGCCTGGACCTGTCTGTAGACTGTTCGCGACCAGTTGGCTGCCTGCCTGCTGTGGCCCTGTGGCCTACTTGACCCTGGGAGGAATCACTATCAGTGTGGGAGGCTCTCTGGCCTTGCCTGGATCCTGAGCGTCCAGCGCCATCATGGCGGTCTTCGTGGCCCCTTCTGGTGCTAGATCCGGAAGTTGCCTGGGTGGTGGCCTGGTCCCTTCTGGACTGGTGGTGCTCAGAGCTGTCCCTCGCGGCCTCGCGGTGGGACCCCTGACCCTCTCTAGCACTGTCTCTGGTCTGTCCACGGGAGGACCCTGCCTGGTGGCCAGAGGAAGTCTGTCCTTGGTGAGAACCTCCAGTCCTGGCGCTGTCCCGTCCTTGTTCTTGCTGGGCGCCCTGGGGAGCTCTGCCACTGGACCGCTGCTGTGTGTGGCCGGACTCGGAGTGGCCGTGTTCCTCCTCAGAGTAGTAGTACACCCTGTAGGGTCCAGTTCCTTTCTCCCCACGGGAGGATGTCTGCTCGTGCCTTTGTCTGGCCCCGGAGTGACCACGGGCTCCCACTGCCTGGCCTTCTGAGCCTTCAGAATGGCTTTCGCTGTCACTGGCCTGGCTGGTGCTGTCCCTCTGGTGTCTCTCCCTCCTTGATGTGGAATGCCTGGGTCCATCTGGTGACTGGTGGCCAGCTGGGGACTCCTGTCTCCCTCGGGAGCCTGTCCTGGTGGTGCCCCTGGGAGAGTCAGCATGTCTTTGGGAGGACTCGCTTCTCTGCCGGGAGCCGGACTGCCTGGACCTGTCTGTAGACTGTTCGTGTCCACTTGCATGGCCTCTTGCTGTTTCTCTGTGGCCGGACTGCCTGGACCTGTCTGTAGACTGTTCGCGACCAGTTGGCTGCCTGCCTGCTGTGGCCCTGTGGCCTACTTGACCCTGGGAGGAATCACTATCAGTGTGGGAGGCTCTCTGGCCTTGCCTGGATCCTGAGCGTCCAGCGCCATCATGGCGGTCTTCGTGGCCCCTTCTGGTGCTAGATCCGGAAGTTGCCTGGGTGGTGGCCTGGTCCCTTCTGGACTGGTGGTGCTCAGAGCGGTCCCTCGTGGCCTCGCGGTGGGACCCCTGACCCTCTCTAGCACTGTCTCTGGTCTGTCCACGGGAGGACCCTGCCTGGTGGCCAGAGGAAGTCTGTCCTTGGTGAGAACCTCCAGTCCTGGCGCTGTCCCGTCCTTGTTCTTGCTGGGCGCCCTGGGGAGCTCTGCCACTGGACCGCTGCTGTGTGTGGCCAGACTCGGAGTGGCCGTGTTCCTCCTCAGAGTAGTAGTACACCCTGTAGGGTCCAGTTCCTTTCTCCCCACGGGAGGATGTCTGCTCGTGCCTTTGTCTGGCCCCGGAGTGACCACGGGCTCCCACTGCCTGGCCTTCTGAGCCTTCAGAATGGCTTTCGCTGTCACTGGCCTGGCTGGTGCTGTCCCTCTGGTGTCTCTCCCTCCTTGATGTGGAATGCCTGGGTCCATCTGGTGACTGGTGGCCAGCTGGGGACTCCTGTCTCCCTCGGGAGCCTGTTCTGGTGGTGCCCCTGGGAGAGTCAGCATGTCTTTGGGAGGACTCGCTTCTCTGCCGGGAGCCAGACTGCCTGGACCTGTCTGTAGACTGTTCGTGTCCACTTGCATGGCCTCTTGCTGTTTCTCTGTGGCCGGACTGCCTGGACCTGTCTGTAGACTGTTCGCGACCAGTTGGCTGCCTGCCTGCTGTGGCCCTGTGGCCTACTTGACCCTGGGAGGAATCACTATCAGTGTGGGAGGCTCTCTGGCCTTGCCTGGATCCTGAGCGTCCAGCGCCATCATGGTGGTCTTCGTGGCCCCTTCTGGTGCTAGATCCGGAAGTTGCCTGGGTGGTGGCCTGGTCCCTTCTGGACTGGTGGTGCTCAGAGCTGTCCCTCGCGGCCTCGCGGTGGGACCCCTGACCCTCTCTAGCACTGTCTCTGGTCTGTCCACGGGAGGACCCTGCCTGGTGGCCAGAGGAAGTCTGTCCTTGGTGAGAACCTCCAGTCCTGGCGCTGTCCCGTCCTTGTTCTTGCTGGGCGCCCTGGGGAGCTCTGCCACTGGACCGCTGCTGTGTGTGGCCGGACTCGGAGTGGCCGTGTTCCTCCTCAGAGTAGTAGTACACCCTGTAGGGTCCAGTTCCTTTCTCCCCACGGGAGGATGTCTGCTCGTGCCTTTGTCTGGCCCCGGAGTGACCACGGGCTCCCACTGCCTGGCCTTCTGAGCCTTCAGAATGGCTTTCGCTGTCACTGGCCTGGCTGGTGCTGTCCCTCTGGTGTCTCTCCCTCCTTGATGTGGAATGCCTGGGTCCATCTGGTGACTGGTGGCCAGCTGGGGACTCCTGTCTCCCTCGGGAGCCTGTCCTGGTGGTGCCCCTGGGAGAGTCAGCATGTCTTTGGGAGGACTCGCTTCTCTGCCGGGAGCCGGACTGCCTGGACCTGTCTGTAGACTGTTCGTGTCCACTTGCATGGCCTCTTGCTGTTTCTCTGTGGCCGGACTGCCTGGACCTGTCTGTAGACTGTTCGCGACCAGTTGGCTGCCTGCCTGCTGTGGCCCTGTGGCCTACTTGACCCTGGGAGGAATCACTTTCAGTGCGGGAGGCTCTCTGCCCTTGCCTGGATCCTGAGCGTCCAGCACCATCATGGCGGTCTTCGTGGCCCCTTCTGGTGCTAGATCCGGAAGTTGCCTGGGTGGTGGCCTGGTCCCTTCTGGACTGGTGGTGCTCAGAGCTGTCCCTCGCGGCCTCGCGGTGGGACCCCTGACCCTCTCTAGCACTGTCTCTGGTCTGTCCACGGGAGGATCCTGCCTGGTGGTCAGAGGAAGTCTGTCCTTGGTGAGAACCTCCAGTCCTGGTGCTGTCCCGTCCTTGTTCTTGCTGGGCGCCCTGGGGAGCTCTGCCACTGGACCGCTGCTGTGTGTGGCCGGACTCGGAGTGGCCGTGTTCCTCCTCAGAGTAGTAGTACACCCTGTAGGGTCCAGTTCCTTTCTCCCCACGGGAGGATGTCTGCTCGTGCCTTTGTCTGGCCCCGGAGTGACCACGGGCTCCCACTGCCTGGCCTTCTGAGCCTTCAGAATGGCTTTCGCTGTCACTGGCCTGGCTGGTGCTGTCCCTCTGGTGTCTCTCCCTCCTTGATGTGGAATGCCTGGGTCCATCTGGTGACTGGTGGCCAGCTGGGGACTCCTGTCTCCCTCGGGAGCCTGTTCTGGTGGTGCCCCTGGGAGAGTCAGCATGTCTTTGGGAGGACTCGCTTCTCTGCCGGGAGCCGGACTGCCTGGACCTGTCTGTAGACTGTTCGTGTCCACTTGCATGGCCTCTTGCTGTTTCTCTGTGGCCGGACTGCCTGGACCTGTCTGTAGACTGTTCGCGACCAGTTGGCTGCCTGCCTGCTGTGGCCCTGTGGCCTACTTGACCCTGGGAGGAATCACTATCAGTGTGGGAGGCTCTCTGGCCTTGCCTGGATCCTGAGCGTCCAGCGCCATCATGGCGGTCTTCGTGGCCCCTTCTGGTGCTAGATCCGGAAGTTGCCTGGGTGGTGGCCTGGTCCCTTCTGGACTGGTGGTGCTCAGAGCGGTCCCTCGCGGCCTCGCGGTGGGACCCCTGACCCTCTCTAGCACTGTCTCTGGTCTGTCCACGGGAGGACCCTGCCTGGTGGCCAGAGGAAGTCTGTCCTTGGTGAGAACCTCCAGTCCTGGCGCTGTCCCGTCCTTGTTCTTGCTGGGCGCCCTGGGGAGCTCTGCCACTGGACCGCTGCTGTGTGTGGCCGGACTCGGAGTGGCCGTGTTCCTCCTCAGAGTAGTAGTACACCCTGTAGGGTCCAGTTCCTTTCTCCCCACGGGAGGATGTCTGCTCGTGCCTTTGTCTGGCCCCGGAGTGACCACGGGCTCCCACTGCCTGGCCTTCTGAGCCTTCAGAATGGCTTTCGCTGTCACTGGCCTGGCTGGTGCTGTCCCTCTGGTGTCTCTCCCTCCTTGATGTGGAATGCCTGGGTCCATCTGGTGACTGGTGGCCAGCTGGGGACTCCTGTCTCCCTCGGGAGCCTGTTCTGGTGGTGCCCCTGGGAGAGTCAGCATGTCTTTGGGAGGACTCGCTTCTCTGCCGGGAGCCAGACTGCCTGGACCTGTCTGTAGACTGTTCGTGTCCACTTGCATGGCCTCTTGCTGTTTCTCTGTGGCCGGACTGCCTGGACCTGTCTGTAGACTGTTCGCGACCAGTTGGCTGCCTGCCTGCTGTGGCCCTGTGGCCTACTTGACCCTGGGAGGAATCACTTTCAGTGTGGGAGGCTCTCTGGCCTTGCCTGGATCCTGAGCGTCCAGCACCATCATGGCGGTCTTCGTGGCCCCTTCTGGTGCTAGATCCGGAAGTTGCCTGGGTGGTGGCCTGGTCCCTTCTGGACTGGTGGTGCTCAGAGCTGTCCCTCGCGGCCTCGCGGTGGGACCCCTGACCCTCTCTAGCACTGTCTCTGGTCTGTCCACGGGACGACCCTGCCTGGTGGTCAGAGGAAGTCTGTCCTTGGTGAGAACCTCCAGTCCTGGCGCTGTCCCGTCCTTGTTCTTGCTGGGCGCCCTGGGGAGCTCTGCCACTGGACCGCTGCTGTGTGTGGCCGGACTCGGAGTGGCCGTGTTCCTCCTCAGAGTAGTAGTACACCCTGTAGGGTCCAGTTCCTTTCTCCCCACGGGAGGATGTCTGCTCGTGCCTTTGTCTGGCCCCGGAGTGACCACGGGCTCCCACTGCCTGGCCTTCTGAGCCTTCAGAATGGCTTTCGCTGTCACTGGCCTGGCTGGTGCTGTCCCTCTGGTGTCTCTCCCTCCTTGATGTGGAATGCCTGGGTCCATCTGGTGACTGGTGGCCAGCTGGGGACTCCTGTCTCCCTCGGGAGCCTGTTCTGGTGGTGCCCCTGGGAGAGTCAGCATGTCTTTGGGAGGACTCGCTTCTCTGCCGGGAGCCGGACTGCCTGGACCTGTCTGTAGACTGTTCGTGTCCACTTGCATGGCCTCTTGCTGTTTCTCTGTGGCCGGACTGCCTGGACCTGTCTGTAGACTGTTCGCGACCAGTTGGCTGCCTGCCTGCCAAGTAGGCCCTGTGGCCTACTTGACCCTGGGAGGAATCACTTTCAGTGTGGGAGGCTCTCTGGCCTTGCCTGGATCCTGAGCGTCCAGCACCATCATGGCGGTCTTCGTGGCCCCTTCTGGTGCTAGATCCGGAAGTTGCCTGGGTGGTGGCCTGGTCCCTTCTGGACTGGTGGTGCTCAGAGCTGTCCCTCGCGGCCTCGCGGTGGGACCCCTGACCCTCTCTAGCACTGTCTCTGGTCTGTCCACGGGAGGACCCTGCCTGGTGGCCAGAGGAAGTC
This sequence comes from Microtus oregoni, assembly GCF_018167655.1. Lineage (NCBI taxonomy): Eukaryota > Metazoa > Chordata > Mammalia > Rodentia > Cricetidae > Microtus > Microtus oregoni. Next base: position 501,231 of record NW_024543830.1, on the reverse strand, counting down.
TGTCCTTGGTGAGAACCTCCAGTCCTGGCGCTGTCCCGTCCTTGTTCTTGCTGGGCGCCCTGGGGAGCTCTGCCACTGGACCGCTGCTGTGTGTGGCCGGACTCGGAGTGGCCGTGTTCCTCCTCAGAGTAGTAGTACACCCTGTAGGGTCCAGTTCCTTTCTCCCCACGGGAGGATGTCTGCTCGTGCCTTTGTCTGGCCCCGGAGTGACCACGGGCTCCCACTGCCTGGCCTTCTGAGCCTTCAGAATGGCTTTCGCTGTCACTGGCCTGGCTGGTGCTGTCCCTCTGGTGTCTCTCCCTCCTTGATGTGGAATGCCTGGGTCCATCTGGTGACTGGTGGCCAGCTGGGGACTCCTGTCTCCCTCGGGAGCCTGTTCTGGTGGTGCCCCTGGGAGAGTCAGCATGTCTTTGGGAGGACTCGCTTCTCTGCCGGGAGCCAGACTGCCTGGACCTGTCTGTAGACTGTTCGTGTCCACTTGCATGGCCTCTTGCTGTTTCTCTGTGGCCGGACTGCCTGGACCTGTCTGTAGACTGTTCGCGACCAGTTGGCTGCCTGCCTGCTGTGGCCCTGTGGCCTACTTGACCCTGGGAGGAATCACTATCAGTGTGGGAGGCTCTCTGGCCTTGCCTGGATCCTGAGCGTCCAGCGCTATCATGGCGGTCTTCGTGGCCCCTTCTGGTGCTAGATCCGGAAGTTGCCTGGGTGGTGGCCTGGTCCCTTCTGGACTGGTGGTGCTCAGAGCTGTCCCTCGCGGCCTCGCGGTGGGACCCCTGACCCTCTCTAGCACTGTCTCTGGTCTGTCCACGGGAGGACCCTGCCTGGTGGCCAGAGGAAGTCTGTCCTTGGTGAGAACCTCCAGTCCTGGCGCTGTCCCGTCCTTGTTCTTGCTGGGCGCCCTGGGGAGCTCTGCCACTGGACCGCTGCTGTGTGTGGCCGGACTCGGAGTGGCCGTGTTCCTCCTCAGAGTAGTAGTACACCCTGTAGGGTCCAGTTCCTTTCTCCCCACGGGAGGATGTCTGCTCGTGCCTTTGTCTGGCCCCGGAGTGACCACGGGCTCCCACTGCCTGGCCTTCTGAGCCTTCAGAATGGCTTTCGCTGTCACTGGCCTGGCTGGTGCTGTCCCTCTGGTGTCTCTCCCTCCTTGATGTGGAATGCCTGGGTCCATCTGGTGACTGGTGGCCAGCTGGGGACTCCTGTCTCCCTCGGGAGCCTGTTCTGGTGGTGCCCCTGGGAGAGTCAGCATGTCTTTGGGAGGACTCGCTTCTCTGCCGGGAGCCGGACTGCCTGGACCTGTCTGTAGACTGTTCGTGTCCACTTGCATGGCCTCTTGCTGTTTCTCTGTGGCCGGACTGCCTGGACCTGTCTGTAGACTGTTCGCGACCAGTTGGCTGCCTGCCTGCTGTGGCCCTGTGGCCTACTTGACCCTGGGAGGAATCACTATCAGTGTGGGAGGCTCTCTGGCCTTGCCTGGATCCTGAGCGTCCAGCGCCATCATGGAGGTCTTCGTGGCCCCTTCTGGTGCTAGATCCGGAAGTTGCCTGGGTGGTGGCCTGGTCCCTTCTGGACTGGTGGTGCTCAGAGCTGTCCCTCGCGGCCTCGCGGTGGGACCCCTGACCCTCTCTAGCACTGTCTCTGGTCTGTCCACGGGAGGACCCTGCCTGGTGGCCAGAGGAAGTCTGTCCTTGGTGAGAACCTCCAGTCCTGGCGCTGTCCCGTCCTTGTTCTTGCTGGGCGCCCTGGGGAGCTCTGCCACTGGACTGCTGCTGTGTGTGGCCGGACTCGGAGTGGCCGTGTTCCTCCTCAGAGTAGTAGTACACCCTGTAGGGTCCAGTTCCTTTCTCCCCACGGGAGGATGTCTGCTCGTGCCTTTGTCTGGCCCCGGAGTGACCACGGGCTCCCACTGCCTGGCCTTCTGAGCCTTCAGAATGGCTTTCGCTGTCACTGGCCTGGCTGGTGCTGTCCCTCTGGTGTCTCTCCCTCCTTGATGTGGAATGCCTGGGTCCATCTGGTGACTGGTGGCCAGCTGGGGACTCCTGTCTCCCTCGGGAGCCTGTTCTGGTGGTGCCCCTGGGAGAGTCAGCATGTCTTTGGGAGGACTCGCTTCTCTGCCGGGAGCCGGACTGCCTGGACCTGTCTGTAGACTGTTCGTGTCCACTTGCATGGCCTCTTGCTGTTTCTCTGTGGCCGGACTGCCTGGACCTGTCTGTAGACTGTTCGCGACCAGTTGGCTGCCTGCCTGCTGTGGCCCTGTGGCCTACTTGACCCTGGGAGGAATCACTATCAGTGTGGGAGGCTCTCTGGCCTTGCCTGGATCCTGAGCGTCCAGCGCCATCATGGCGGTCTTCGTGGCCCCTTCTGGTGCTAGATCCGGAAGTTGCCTGGGTGGTGGCCTGGTCCCTTCTGGACTGGTGGTGCTCAGAGCTGTCCCTCGCGGCCTCGCGGTGGGACCCCTGACCCTCTCTAGCACTGTCTCTGGTCTGTCCACGGGAGGACCCTGCCTGGTGGCCAGAGGAAGTCTGTCCTTGGTGAGAACCTCCAGTCCTGGCGCTGTCCCGTCCTTGTTCTTGCTGGGCGCCCTGGGGAGCTCTGCCACTGGACTGCTGCTGTGTGTGGCCGGACTCGGAGTGGCCGTGTTCCTCCTCAGAGTAGTAGTACACCCTGTAGGGTCCAGTTCCTTTCTCCCCACGGGAGGATGTCTGCTCGTGCCTTTGTCTGGCCCCGGAGTGACCACGGGCTCCCACTGCCTGGCCTTCTGAGCCTTCAGAATGGCTTTCGCTGTCACTGGCCTGGCTGGTGCTGTCCCTCTGGTGTCTCTCCCTCCTTGATGTGGAATGCCTGGGTCCATCTGGTGACTGGTGGCCAGCTGGGGACTCCTGTCTCCCTCGGGAGCCTGTTCTGGTGGTGCCCCTGGGAGAGTCAGCATGTCTTTGGGAGGACTCGCTTCTCTGCCGGGAGCCGGACTGCCTGGACCTGTCTGTAGACTGTTCGTGTCCACTTGCATGGCCTCTTGCTGTTTCTCTGTGGCCGGACTGCCTGGACCTGTCTGTAGACTGTTCGCGACCAGTTGGCTGCCTGCCTGCCAAGTAGGCCCTGTGGCCTACTTGACCCTGGGAGGAATCACTTTCAGTGTGGGAGGCTCTCTGGCCTTGCCTGGATCCTGAGCGTCCAGCACCATCATGGCGGTCTTCGTGGCCCCTTCTGGTGCTAGATCCGGAAGTTGCCTGGGTGGTGGCCTGGTCCCTTCTGGACTGGTGGTGCTCAGAGCTGTCCCTCGCGGCCTCGCGGTGGGACCCCTGACCCTCTCTAGCACTGTCTCTGGTCTGTCCACGGGAGGACCCTGCCTGGTGGCCAGAGGAAGTCTGTCCTTGGTGAGAACCTCCAGTCCTGGCGCTGTCCCGTCCTTGTTCTTGCTGGGCGCCCTGGGGAGCTCTGCCACTGGACCGCTGCTGTGTGTGGCCGGACTCGGAGTGGCCGTGTTCCTCCTCAGAGTAGTAGTACACCCTGTAGGGTCCAGTTCCTTTCTCCCCACGGGAGGATGTCTGCTCGTGCCTTTGTCTGGCCCCGGAGTGACCACGGGCTCCCACTGCCTGGCCTTCTGAGCCTTCAGAATGGCTTTCGCTGTCACTGGCCTGGCTGGTGCTGTCCCTCTGGTGTCTCTCCCTCCTTGATGTGGAATGCCTGGGTCCATCTGGTGACTGGTGGCCAGCTGGGGACTCCTGTCTCCCTCGGGAGCCTGTTCTGGTGGTGCCCCTGGGAGAGTCAGCATGTCTTTGGGAGGACTCGCTTCTCTGCCGGGAGCCAGACTGCCTGGACCTGTCTGTAGACTGTTCGTGTCCACTTGCATGGCCTCTTGCTGTTTCTCTGTGGCCGGACTGCCTGGACCTGTCTGTAGACTGTTCGCGACCAGTTGGCTGCCTGCCTGCTGTGGCCCTGTGGCCTACTTGACCCTGGGAGGAATCACTATCAGTGTGGGAGGCTCTCTGGCCTTGCCTGGATCCTGAGCGTCCAGCGCCATCATGGCGGTCTTCGTGGCCCCTTCTGGTGCTAGATCCGGAAGTTGCCTGGGTGGTGGCCTGGTCCCTTCTGGACTGGTGGTGCTCAGAGCTGTCCCTCGCGGCCTCGCGGTGGGACCCCTGACCCTCTCTAGCACTGTCTCTGGTCTGTCCACGGGAGGACCCTGCCTGGTGGCCAGAGGAAGTCTGTCCTTGGTGAGAACCTCCAGTCCTGGCGCTGTCCCGTCCTTGTTCTTGCTGGGCGCCCTGGGGAGCTCTGCCACTGGACCGCTGCTGTGTGTGGCCGGACTCGGAGTGGCCGTGTTCCTCCTCAGAGTAGTAGTACACCCTGTAGGGTCCAGTTCCTTTCTCCCCACGGGAGGATGTCTGCTCGTGCCTTTGTCTGGCCCCGGAGTGACCACGGGCTCCCACTGCCTGGCCTTCTGAGCCTTCAGAATGGCTTTCGCTGTCACTGTCCTGGCTGGTGCTGTCCCTCTGGTGTCTCTCCCTCCTTGATGTGGAATGCCTGGGTCCATCTGGTGACTGGTGGCCAGCTGGGGACTCCTGTCTCCCTCGGGAGCCTGTTCTGGTGGTGCCCCTGGGAGAGTCAGCATGTCTTTGGGAGGACTCGCTTCTCTGCCGGGAGCCGGACTGCCTGGACCTGTCTGTAGACTGTTCGTGTCCACTTGCATGGCCTCTTGCTGTTTCTCTGTGGCCGGACTGCCTGGACCTGTCTGTAGAGACTTGATGTCCAGTTTTTTGCCTGTTTGAGCTTCTTTCATTTTCTTGTTCTTCTTGGACATTCTCTTTTTCGTAGTAATAATCTCCTCTGTTTTTAACCCTTTCTTCATAATTTGTATTTTCATCTTTCACAACATCATATTTTTTTTCGTTTGTTTTCTTTGTTCTTCTATTTTGCTTTCCTTTGCTGTCTCTTCTTTCCGTCGAATTAGAACCTCCCCGATGCTTTCTATTTGAACTGTGATGTTTCCCATGTTTTTCTGTTTCTCCATGGTTATTTGTGTCCCTCTCCTGTTTTCTACTGCTTGATCCATGTCTTTCTTTCCCTCTTCCTCTGGGACTTTTCGATCTTTCTTTATTTTGCTTTCCGTCAGTTCTTCTGTGTCTTTGTCTTCTTTCTTCTTCTTCTTCTTCTCCATCCTCCTCTACTTGTTTATAATGTTCTTTTCTTCTTCTCTTGGATCCCGTTTGCAAACTTTTGTTGCGAGATGATTCATAATATGCTTGAGCTAACTTCAACACCAGCAGTAAATACTCAGTGAAATCTATTTTCTCATTATGGTCTACATCCAGGATTTGCATGAAGACATCTGCAATATCTTCATCATCTGGATTCTGTAAGAATTGTTGACACTCCATTACATTATTTGCTATGTAGACTTCATACCAACTAATTTCAACTTTATAGTTCAATTGCTATTTTAATTTATGTTTTGTACCATCATTTGTGCTATGTCATTTAGATTTTTTCATTTGTAGTGCTTTTATAATCTTTCATTCTTGTCTCACATATATTGGTAATGTATAAATTAATGTTTAAAGATCAGCTAGGAATCATCTCTCATTTTCTGAGGTCAATTACTCTTTTTCTCACTTTGTGAATCTGAATTTTATTCACTCTATCACTTAATTTCCTTCTCAGTAAACCCTTTTACATTTCTTTTCTTTTCTTTTCTTTTTTTTTTTTGTTTTTTTCGAGACAGGGTTTCTCTGTTGTTTTGGAGCCTGTCCTGGGACTAGCTCTTGTAGACCAGGCTGGTCTCAAACTCACAGATATCCACCTGACTCTGCCTCCTGAGTGCTGGGATTACAGGCGTGCGCCACCACCGCCAGGCCCCTTTTACATTTCTTGATGTTGGGAAACCTTTTGTGAAAAGTTAATTTACACTCATATTTTGTAATTAAATATTGTTATTATTCATTTTTTACATATGCTAGCACTACATGAATAATATATATGTACATATTTAAAGACAGCTAAATAACATTTCTCTCTTCTTAGTCATGGCTCTTTAATTACATAATGCAATTAAATAATGTTTTATACAATCTTAGCTTAGATTATTGGGGAGGAACAGAAAGTCTGATTTTCTTGGTTGTTTTTGCTTACCTTCAGAACTGCCCGTAATTCTATTTCCAGAAGTTCCTTCAGCTCCTTTTTGCTCAGTGTTTCTGTTTCCTTATCATTGTTTGAGTATTGCTGGAATATGTCAATCATGGAAGTGATGTTTTCCAGGAGAGTGGACATCTTTCAATGGTATATATGTACCTAGAAAGATGAAACAAAGTTCATTTTTATGTTGTAGGTTGTATTTATTACTGTAATGATTATTTATATTTTAAACCTGTAGCTTTCTTTAAGAAATACACTTTTGAAATGAAACTTGATCATGAACAACTTCTCCCTACTCTCTGCAAAGTAAAAACATTGAGTAATTTTTTTTGGTATCGGACACTGCCTGTTTTGGAGTTTTAAATTCATTCCCAATAGTAGATTACAAATCTCCTAGACCTCCGTGTGCTCTGTGCATCGTAGTTACTCTTTGTGAACTGACTGTTCTTCCTGGAAGGGGGATAAAAAGCTCAGGTGCTTATCTTTTCAGTGACTGGACAATAGTAGGCATATCAATTAATGACATAAGTATGTTTTGTATAGAGGCATTGCAATGATGACTTTTAGACTTACATAGCAGGCAGAACAAAAATACTGTAGGTAACATAAATTTGTCAGATATGACTAAGTAATCTGACCTAAAGAATTATGGACCTTGGAGTTTTGGACAAAATGAAATGTGCTTGCTGACTTTTGTTGTGATTTATTTGAATAGATAGTTTTGCAAGATTATTTTTTATCCCCTGAAAGAACTGAATTTAAATCTTCTGAAGTGTTCAAAATGAAGGGGAAATAAAATCCATGATTCATGCAGGTTAATGTGAGAGATAGAGGTGAGTCAGGTAGGATGACCTTTAAATGGTCAATACTGATGCATTTCACTCTACATGTGATAGATTATTAATTTTTAATCAGAAAATGATTAAATTGATTGTTTACTAAAATCTTACTTTGTACAATAGTTTATTTGATTGTTTTAGATTAACCCCTCTTTTGAGAACAGTGATAGCTGGTGTGTGTGTATGCGTGTGTGTGTGTGTGTGTGTGTGTGTGTATGAGTGTGTTACTGCAGAACCATAAAGATCATGACAGTTTATCCTGGTTTATATTCAAACTGGAAAGAAACTCATCATGAGGTAGATACTGGAATTGAAAAATTAAAGGCTAATTCTACTTGGGAACACAGAGAAGCAGAAAAGAATGAAAAATAATTAAATGAATAAATATACAAGGAAATTTTAGTGTGTATTGATATAATAAAATGGTGATACTAATATATTTTAGCATCTATGTAATAGGTTGAGTTATTCTAACAAAGCTGGTTGGATTTATTAACTCCATGCCAAGTGGAGCTAGAATGAATGTAGTTTTTTATTAAAAGAGAGGACAAAAAAATCAATAACTTAAACATAGTTCTCAAGAAGTTTGAATGAGAACAAAAAATTAAGGCTGATGATATGCATATTTATACAGGTGTCCACTTGTCTTAGTATTAATCTGGCAAATTAAATGCATTCCCACTTACCTTGTTTGGAGGAAGAGTGGATAGAACACAGCTGAAGGAGCTTGCTGGGTACTGCAGTCTGAGTGAATGGCCTTTTTATACAGTAAGTCCATCCAGGGAGGAGCCACCTTCTGTGGGATGGTCTGATTCATTCTTAACCAAACCCAGAACCACCCATATCTCCACCTCTGTTTCTCCAATGACATGTGTTTACTTCCCAGCTTCCTCACGTACTCATGTGTACTTGTTGTAGCAAGCTCCAAATCTGGATTTACATACTTTACCCAGTAAGCCACAGTCTCGTGGCAATACACAGATTAATGGAGATGGGTTAATTTAAGATATGAGTTAGCCAGAAATACGATTAAGTTATTGGCCAAACAGTATTGCAAATAATATGGTTTCAGTGTGATTATTTCGGGGCTGAGCACCTAGGAACAAACAAGTGGCCTCCTACCATACTGTGGTATTGGTGATTTTCTGAAAGAGACTTTACTAAAGTTTCATGTATGCATGCCCATACTTAGGTTTTTGTAGCTCCCGATTTGACCTGGTAAGTGTACACTGATCCTTTCTTGTTTCTATAAATGTGTGCATCTACATGCATGTATATAAAATTAATTACAAGTTCAATGCCTACCTTCATGCCTCTTTTAACCATGAGAGAACTTACTATGAGACAAATATTGATTCTATAATAACTGGAGAGAAGACAGTCACATTAATTTTGATTTTTCAAAATGGAGCAAGAATTTGGGCTCTTGAATTCAAAGTCGTGATCACTAGAAATATGTTTGTTGGTCAAAATTCATTAGTTTGTTATGTTTTCAAGGTTATTGCAGAGGCATCCTTCTGTGTAACCCACAAGTGGAGCTTGTTAAGAGGTGTGGAAGACGGGGTAAACTATTATTCCTGAAAACTACAGGAGACTCCTATCCTGGATCTCTCTTTTGATCTTTATGCTAGTAGCTAAACCACCTGTACTTCCATGTGGATCAGTCATGATCACAGTCATCGCAGTCCATATTGTTGAAAACCATCTCACTATTGATCCCCTACCACAAGGCCCTCTCTTCCAGAAATCTGCACACTGGTTATATTTTCTTCTTCCTATCTCCCATGCTTAGCCATATAATGTGTATTATTTTAGACTTATATTCTTTATGCAGGCCTATTCTCCATCTCCTATGTGACAGTTTGGGTTCTGGACTGTAACATCTGTCAATCTGGTATTTGTAGTAAATATCAGACTCATCCATTTCTGTTATTCATCTCTCAGCCTATAATGTCATTCTCTGTGCTGGCTCTTTGCCTGATGGATTCTGAAGTCCTGTACTTGACATAAAAGTCCCTTCACAATTATGCGTGCATTCATATTCTTCAAGCTCCTCTTTTATTCCTCGAGTATTGTGGAAAAGTCATGTTAGAGAACTCAATCCTGCTGGAAGTCTATGCATGCTATCCTCACTGTTTAGAGTCTCTTAGCTTTAGCTTCAGTCTCCTCTAGGACCCTCCTGAACCATCACTTTGTGCATAGAACCTTATTTGCCATCTCCGGTTTACCACTTACAAAACTATATTTTTATTTATTTATGTGTCTGTGTCCTATTCTCAATTTTCCGTTTCTGTTTTATTTTGGCATTGACTATTTCTGAATCCTCTTTTATCTCCTTGGGTCCTGTTAACCATGTCTGAAACATGAGCAAAGAAGAGCAAACAAGGGGATTGCCAATATTGTTTAGGTTAAAAAGTACAATATTTCAATGCTTTCATTCCTAATTTCAGTAAATCCCTGGCTCTTTCATTTTGAACAGCAGTTAGCACTCATAGAACATAGGTCTTCTTTTTAAATTTTGGGTGTAATTGTCTTTGTGTGTCAGCAGCTATTGTGTCTTAGCATGGTGTAACCATGCTAATCATAATCATAAGACTGATCTCTATTGTGTGCTCGCTGTGTGATAAGAATGTGCTAAGATTTTCAATGCATTACTTCTCTGCCTCAGAGCAACACTGTGAGGTCATTATTACCATCCCTGTTTCAGAGATGAGAGAACTGATAGTGATAAGGTGAGCAAGGAGAACTTAAACCCAGGTCACCTAGGCTCCTATTTCCACCACCTCATGCTGCTTGGAGTTTCCTTCCTCTTTTCCCAGCTGTAGAGTTCACATTTTTTTCAATAAGTTCCCCCAGGTCCTGAGCAAACTTATTTATGGAAATCATTACAAATGCAACTGGAAGATTAGATCATTGTGGATAAGAAAGCAAGGTAAATAAAAGAGTGATAAGAACAGGCATTCAATGACATAGGATTTTAGTGGCCAGAAGACCCAAATCTTGTAGATTCATATCACTATGAAGGGGAATCTCTGGTGGTATGTTCCAGGACTGACTTTTAAAACTGTGTTATAGTTAGTATGTTTCATCAATAACTTGGATGAATATGTAAAAAGATGGCAGATATTTTAAAAGTAAAGATCCAAGAAGATTTTTGGCATGAAGTACCAGGGGTTGAAATGTTATAAAATGAACTTTACAGAAACAAAAGTAAAAATCTGACTTTGGTCCTAAGTTAAGTTCCACAAGGATATTGCAGATTTACAAATAAAGAAGTTTTATTGTGACGGTAGCAATGATATGGCAGCTGGCAGCCAGTGCAATGGTAGACTACTTTAAAAGGAGCAGATTAACCAGTTCCTCTTTATTTGGAGCTTATCACATTTTTTTAACTTCTGGTGATGACATTTCAGTAAGGCTATGAACAACTTGATATGTGTTCTAAGGAAACAGATGCCATGATTAGGTGGACGTAGTAAAGAGAATAGGCTTAGATGGATTGGTGTATGGTTGGACCATGAATGAGAGGCACAGTATCTGTCTTCAGTTATGTGAGTGGCTGTCAGAAAAAAAAAAGTTTTGCTCAAGGTGCATAGTGCTAGGGTAGGTAGAATTCAAGAACATGAGAGAGAACTTTGTCTAAGATTTTTTTTTCAACATCTGAATTGTTCAAATGTTACAGCAATTATTTTTGGAGATGGTAGTTCCTTATCACTTAGGTGACTTGAATTAGGTGAGACCTTTCTTGGCCATGAGGTAGTCTAGTTCTTTCACACTGTGGGTGAAGACCAGGAGTTCTAGTGTTGTGTGACTGCTAAATACAATAGTAAAGACCCTGATCTGCAACTCCGGACTTTCATCCTACCTCCTCTTTACACTGAGCCAGGATGCATCACTTGCTCAGAAATGAGCCTAAGACAGAGATGGTTTTGAGGAAGTTAAATGCAGGAATTTGGGTACATGTTTGATAAAACCCAGTTTCACCACGAGAGCTATTTTTTCTGTGTTTCAAGAAAGTATTTTTCTCTGACTTGATTTATCAAAACTCAGATGTTATTTGGTCAGTGTGGTTTAATGACTGCAGGAGTAATAATGTCACTTTGTGATCTGATCAAAAAGTACTTGAATTTCAACTTCTGCCCCAGTTCATTCCAGTGTAGTTGATCCCATTTACTAGCTAGCTTTTTAATCTAAGAACCAAAGTATTTTTCCCTTTGAAGTCTTTAATATAGAGGTTGCCCCTTTCCCCAGACGGTCCCTGTTCTTCACTGCAAAGAATGGTTTTAGAGGTGTCTTAGGTGGCTATACTATAGTTATATATTTTAGCTGCTAGAATTTGTCAAGGGTGAAGAGAACTCTCCAAAAGGCAAGTGTTATTGACAAATCATAAATTATAGGATTTCAATACAATCATTCAATTGGTTGTCCCTCCCTTTCCCTATCCAGTAGACTGGAAAGACATATGTTGCCATATGGCCTCTGGGTTGCTGATGTGGGTCAGGTTGTCACGATTCAAGGGATCAGCCCTTTGAGATGTGTGACTGAGGCTGTAGGAGTGAAGGGGAGTTGGAATTTGTGGTTAAATGATTTCCTACAGGAGCTGTAGTCATCTTCTGGGAGGTGCTCTTTTGGGGTTAGAATTTTTCCAGGTCAATATTCTCTCGGGTTCCTTGGCATAATAGAAGCTGATTTTCCTGCTTTGTAATTCAGTGGTGAAGCAGACAAGTAACTGAATATATCTCTATTTGAATCTTGTTTGTTTGTTTGTTTGTTTTGGGACACTAGTAAGAGAAATTGTTCTCAAACAATATTTTCAAGTTGCGTCCAGTTCTCCCCTATCCTTTCTTCTCCTTCTCTTTCCTGTGTTAAGTGAGTAGGGTTTTTTTTGTTTATTGTTTTTTTTGCAACAAGGACAAAATAAGAGAAAAAGAATGGGCATCCTAAGTTGTGCAGTTAAGGAGTGAATTCTTAGCTTGATTCTTGAGTCATAAAATTTTTGAGGTCTTTGGTGATTATGTCAGCAGTGAGCAGCAGTATCAGTGATGGACAGACCACTAGGTATTCCATGCCTCACAGAAGCTAACAGTGAGGATTAGTGAGGGTGATAAAGCCTCAGAATACTGGATAAAAGAATTCCGCCAGGATGAACACAATAGAGCTCTTTTCAAGGCTTTACCAATGTTATCTGTTCAGACAGGGTCTAGCGTAATTCAGTAATCAGAGGAGAATGTGGAAAGTCAGGGAGGTGGAATTGGAAATATGCTCCCACTCTCCATTTGCCTTTTTCCTTGAACATATTCTGATAATATAGATAGGATGTAGGAGGAAGAGTAGATAGAAGTGGAAGAATATATTTTTGAGAAGAAGTTTCGTCAGGGTACTGAGGGAAAGTCAGATGTAGGTAAGTCATAATATTGAGGGATAATTCACTCTTTCAACAAACACGTATTGCCAGTTGACAGCTCACCCATCACCATGTTTGTCACAAGACTATAAATGAGAAAGGCATGCTCTCTGTCCTCAGAGAGTTCATAGTTGAATGAGGAAAGCAGACATGTAAGCTGTGTGATATAATAAAGGTATCTCTAGATGACTACAAGAGGCGAGGGGGGGGATGTGCGACCTTGGGTTAAGAGGATCAGTTTGTGGGATGCTGGAGGGATGACTGAGTGATTAAAACCACTGACAGCTCTACCATAGGACTCAGGTTCTGGTAGCAGCACTCACATGACAGCTCACAGTCATCAATAACAATGGTCCAGGGGATTTGACTCCCTCTTCTTGCCACAGCAAGCACCAGGCACACATGTGATACACAAACATACAAGCAAGCAAAGCATCTACATATATAAAAATAGAATAAAATGAGTAGGGTATAATGGAAAATAGGTGGGGATATTTTAACCTGAAAGGCCATGTATAAAAACCTCAAAAGCTAGGTCAAATTATATGTATGTTATCCGATGTGAGTATTAGCTTATTTATGGGTAGCAGTGAAAGCTTTTCCCAAAGTAGAACAGTGACAAGGTCAGATATTTTCAGTAAAAAAAAAAAGACTTTTAAGCATATGGATTGAAGATTAAATTGCAACAGACCATTTAAATGAAAGAGAATAGGTAATAAATTCTTATGTTAAGGCATCGACAGCGGTACGGAAGGAAGAGATGTTTCCAGAAGTAGTTGTTAATGATACACTGGATGTGGAGGATGAGGCAGAGTGAAGAACGAGTGGCAATAGGTTTGTTAAACCCTGCCACACAGCTGGTGTTGGGCAGTTAGTGAGCGCAGCCCAGTAGTGTCTTTCAGGATTCAGTGAGAGAATAAGAGGTTTAGATAAGCAGGTATTGGGGACTTGATATCAGTTGACACCCCATCAGTTGATAGAAAGACATTACTAGGGTTCATCTTTCACATGAGGATTTTAATCTTGAACATAGGCTTTTGAAGAACAAAAGAGAATTCCTGTCATAAGGGCAAGGAATCACAGAGATGGTGTTTTTATGAGTGCAAGGGATCAAAGGCGGAGTAGCAGCACAGGTGAGCTGATGCTTTCTCCTGAATTTCAGATAACTTCTATCTCTAAATTCTTCCTACTCATTTTGAGTGACAGGAGCTTCACTTCACTTCTAGCACCTGAAGTACTATGAATCTTCCCAGCACTTACTTCTGTCAACATGGACTTTATTTTCCCTTTGTTCGTTTCTCAGTTACTCATACATCACATTTTACCACCTACATGTTGTAGACTAGGCAGATGTTTGATTGATAATCTCCATGATTATTGGTGTAGTCAGCTTCAGCCTTTGGTTACACCACACCCCTCTCAACCAGATGCAGTCAGAGCAAGGACCAGAATAGTGTGCATGGCTTCGCTGCTATCCAGAAGGGTTGCGCAGTCTGATAGTCTGGGAACCGGATGAGGTCAGGAGGTGAACACCAGAACACTCTGGAGTTATTCAGGCATTTTATGTGAAACCTCTGCTTATAGCAAAAGTTAAAAAAAAGTCAGGACTCAAACTACCAGGTTTATAGAGAAGCCACTGGGACCCAAAAAGCCAGCCTGTAGCATTTGGCTTTGTGAGGCTATTGATTATTTGTTTTTGTTGACCTCACAGATTCTGATATTGACAGTGATCACATTGTGCAGGTGGACACATCACACCAACATTTCTGCTCCTTGGCAGCACTCCCTTTATATGCAACTTCCTCAGTTTCTTAGAATCTTTGTTTCAAGGGATTTGACTTATTTTAGGATATCCAAACAACTTGGGACAAATCTAACAGTCAAATAAATTTTGGTACCATCTCATAGTGTGGATAACAAAATTATTGTGTCCATTTAAAACTCTCGGGTCTTTTGTCTTAGGATATTTTGGTGGGGGAGATGGTTTTTTGCCTTTCTGTGGCAAGCAGCACTTGAGAGACTGAGCAAGAGTGGGGGAATGTTTTTCAACATTTGTTTGATCATTTAACTCATGTTTTCTAGCACGTCCCTTCTTACCACATTTCACTATTTCCTTAACAAGGCATTCAGTTTAATTATTCTAGTAAAGTATAATCAGGAAATGTTTTATATGGTATTTATATTTAAAATAATTCATAGAAAACTGCACCAGATGTGGTGTTCTGTTGTGGAATATTATTTTTAACTATGTTAAGATGTGTTACATTTGCTTATGTTGTATTTGTTTAATTAAAGATGTGTTGTTTTACCTACCTAAGGCACCTGATTGGTCTTGTAAAAAGCTGAATGACCAAGAGCTAGGAAGGAGAAGGAGAGGCAGGGCTGGCAGCCAGAGAGAATAAGGAGGAGTAATCTAGGCTAGAGGGGAAGTGAGAAGGAGGGAGATGCCAGGGGCCAGCCAGTTAGGCAGTTACCAGCCAGATAGACACGGAAGAAGGAGGAAAAGCAGGGCATACAGAATGAAAGAAGGATAAAAACAGCAAGGAATAACGTAGATGAAGAAAACAGGTTAAATTAAGTTATAAAAGCTAGCCAGAAATGAGTCTAAGCTAAGGCTGAGCATTCATAGCTAATAGTAAGTCTCCATTTCACGATTTGAGAGATGATTGGTGACTCAACAGAAAGCCTGCTACAGTGTTTCATGCCCTTAGTCCCAGCACTCTGCAGGTAGAGGCAGGTCAGGTGAATCTCTGTGAATTCAAGGACTGGTCTACTAAGGGAGCTCTAGACTCCCTGGAACACAGAGAAACTCAAAAACAAGCAAGCAAGCAAACAAACAAAAACAAAAAGACAAAAGAAAATTACTTTTACTTCCACATTATGGATTTAATAGACCTCAGGTTAGAATGAAGTTCCTAAGTATAAGAACTCTTTGGATGACGTATGTAAAATGCACTTCTATGAAGCATGAACTGTATTTCTATGTACCAATGTGCTTCCAATATTGGTTTCTCAGTTAGTGTTCATGTTACAAACATCCATGCTGTGGTGGCGACAGCAGTCCCACAGACCTCCCGGGCTTGCATCGGAGTACTGCTCCTCCAGTTACAAGCTGTGTGACTGAGCAAATGTCTTAACCTCTCCTGGTCTGTTTCCTTATATTCAAACTGAGGATTCTGCTTTGCATGGTTCTTGCAGGCATTAAAGGAATTATAAGGCAATGCCATAGCTCTTTGACTGATGTTGTAACAGACAGAAAATGGCAATTGTTAGCATAACTATGATGTCTTACTGAATTGGTAAATACAACATGAGACACTTTTGATGTTTTTGCATGTCTGAATATGCCTTTCAAGAGATGGCTGTGAGCCACTGAAAGGGATTCTAGGAACCAAATTCAGGTTCTCTGTAAGAGGAACAGGTGTTTTTAAGCACTGAACCATCTCTCCTGCTCCAACAACTGGCTTTTGAAGTTTGGTAGAACTCTTTAGTGATCCAGATGTGACATTTTTTTTTCAAGATGGAAAAGTAAATCTTTGATTATCCTGCTAATACTTAAATACTTCTTGATCCATTGAGTTTATCTGTTTCTTCTTGTACCAGTTTTAGCAATTCATATTTTCTGGGGGAAATTATAAATTTTGTCTCTTGTGTCATGCTTCCTCTCTGGTAGGGTATCCCTCTTTCGTCAGTCCTAGCTTCTCTCAAGTGATTTTTTTCCTTCTCTTCACAGACTTTCTCAATAGCATCATAATCTGAAATATTTTGTTGCATGGTGTCAATCTGCCCATTATCAGTAAGAAGGCATTTGAAGACACAGTGTGTGTGAATTACATCTGTATCCCAAGTATCTCTCAAAACGGATATGGAGTACCCAATGAACTTTATTTAATTGAAAAAACCCAAACCAACAAAATCCCCATGTATTTTGAATTTCTCTATGCCTACCACAATGTAGCCAGTATTTAGTTCTCAGTAGTTTTCTTCTTTAAGAAATTTTCATTTTTGTTAGGCAACATAAAGATCCAAAAGATAAAATTAGACACCAGTTTAAGCAACGCTGTAAAGCTGGCATTTGCAAAGAGTGATTAGATGCTCTGTCATTGATCTCGGTTACTTTTTTGTATTTTAACTGTTGTGAATACAGAGTAATTCTCCTTCCCACCCCTCAACATCCAGGCTAACTAGGACCTTGCAGTTCCATGAACAACATTCTTACTGTTGTTAGAGCAATATGGTCAGATGGAGGCATGGAAGTGCAAAACCAGCAGCACATTGCAATATCCAGATATATCTTCAAGCACTAAGAATTATATTCCAGTTTTATTTTGATTCATATTTGCCTGATTTACTCTTTTCACTTCTGTTTGTTCTGTGTCTTTTGCAGATACTGCATTCTTAAATAATTTTGTTGTTGCTATCCAGTCAAAAAGTCTCTTCCATCTCCTTGATTCGCTCATTTGCTTTGTTGAAATTATGTTATTAAGACTTGTGTTTTCTGCCCTCATTCATCCTTACCCCCTGCTGCAGTTTCCCTAAGTTGTTTAGCTTTTTTTTCCCTTGGTTAATTGAATAGGTAATCTTTTCTATTATAAAATACAAACTCAAATTGCATAAATAAATTCAAAAATCAGCATTCACCTCTAAATTGTTTATTAGAGATTGACTTTTTTTTTTCCTTTGTCAGATTGACGGAGCCTGGGTCGATTTGAAAAGAAGGAATCTCAATTGAGCAAATGCTCCCACTGGATTGGGCTGTGAGTAAGCCTGTGGGGTATTTTATTGATTAATGATCAATACGGAGGGCCCAGCCCACAATGGGCAGGTGATCCCAGAGTGTATAACAAATCAGGCCAAGCAAGCAATGGGGAGCAAGCCAGAAAACAGCACTCCTCCATGACTTCTCCTTCCAGGCTCCTGCCTTGAGTAGACTGTGATGGATTGTGATGGGGAAGTCTACACTGAAATAAACCCTTTTCTCCCCAGGTTGATTTTGGTGTTTTATGACATCAGTAGAACCGCTAACTAAGAAAAAGACATTTTTAAAACAAATTTGCAAAGAAAAGATAGAAAGAGAGATATGAAAAACCTACACTGAGCCATCTTTAATTGAATTAATATCAGAAAAATAGAATTGAGGATTGTTCTAGTTTGCATTCTGTTGTTCTGAGAAAACACTGACCAAAACTAAGTAAGAAAGGGTTTGTTTGGTTTACAGGTTACAGTCCGTCACTGAGGAAAGTTGGGACAGGAGCACAAGACCAGGTTTTGAAGGTAAGAACTGAATCAGAAACTATGGAGGAATGCTGTTTACTCGCTTTCCCAGCCTGCTTTCTTATAGAACCCAGGATTACCGACCCAGTGTGTTAGGCCTTCACACATTAGTCAAGAAAATGCTCCCCCTTCCCATGCTGACAAGCCAATCTGGTATAGACAATTCTTCAGTTGAATGTCCCTCTTCCCGGGTGACTCTAATTTGTGTCAAGTTGACAAATCTTAGTCAGCACAAAGGTGGAACACTGAGGATTGAAGATATAATATTGTGGAGTGGAAGAATTTACAAAGAATTACCTGTGAAGAACTTCCAGCACACAATGCTTTGTTGTGACGTGTATAAATGAAGAACTAAAGGAAAAATGAAATTGCCCACAAATATACAGGAATAGCAAGTAAGCCTTATAGTTTTGTTAAAAATAAAAATCATCATATGACAAAAGTATAAAATAAAGATTTTAGGAAACAGTTAATGCATATGTGTAGATTAATGAATATACATTGACTCTAATTTCAACAGAGAATTTACATTCTTTTCATAGCATAAGCAAAGTTAATAAAAAAATAACCATATATGAGGTTACAAAGGAAGTGTGCATAAAATATAAACTCTAGGCTCTTAAAGTTATCACATCTAAAACCATAGAAGTAAATAATATAAGATGGATAGAGTAAAATTAAACTTAGATCACATACAGTGACGTGCTAAAATCACACATGAAGAAAATAACACACTGCCATGTGACTAGAGAGACACAGAAGGAGCTAAATAAAGACAAAAATATGTGTAATGGGCAACTAAAGTTCCTTGTTACTCTCTAGGAGATATAGGTAAATAATCAGGAAAAATCATCATAATTACAGTTACTGGCTACAGAGTAAAAATGTAAGGATATAAACTAAGGTTCCCATGGAAAAGAATGTCAAAGCACGTCTATGAGAAACAGAAAATCTGTGCTTCTTTGACAAATTATAAATAGTCCTTCAAAATGACAATAATGTAAATAAAGAGAAAACCCAAGAATTGCTTTCAACAACTGGAATAAAAGTAGTCGAAATAATAGGTGAACTAATGATGAAACCTGTAATGTCAGTTATAACTCAATAAACCTGCATTAAACACAGAACATTATCAACAGCTCAATCCCACTACTAATGGAAACAACATAAAACGGATTCTCTTCTAAGGCCGTTTGAGCCCCTAGTGGACCTATTCACGGCTCTTTTCAGTTTAGCTTATTCACCGCTAGTTCAGACTTGCCAGAGACAAGAGATCTACTTGCCCCATGGATTATATCTGTTAAAGCTTCAAGAAACCCATAGTTTATACAAATCATTCCAAGAATACAGAAAAGAAGAAAGCTTCCCATTCAAACTCAATCAGGTTAGTATAATCTTGATATGGAAACCAGATAGTTGAAAGCCCAAGAAAATGAAACTATAAGTCAGTTTATACTTTTTATTACAGCATTACAACTATTATAATAGATTATTATCATACTGACTCTAATATTATCATACTGAAAATGCCAAATGCACTTCTTCGCTAAAGCATCTCATAAAATGCAAGAGCAGTTCAATCTTTGACAGTTAATTTAGGCAATTAAATGGGTAGAACAAAGGGAAAATCCTTGTCATTTCTACTGAAATGGCAAAGGCAATGTGAGTAAAATTTAAAACTCTGTGTAAACATTCTCATTATGATTAAAAGAGTTCTTTTTCAATGTGATGGCAGTTATGTAGCAAAAGCCCCTGATAAGATGCTTCCATTGCTGAGACATTGTAAGGATGACACTGATGTCTGATACAAGACAAAGATGTGCGCTATTACTGCTAATACTTATGTAGTCCTAGCCTATAAGAAATAACATTTCATCACCAGATGAAGGTTCTATGATGATATGCAAGATATTCGTCAGTATTGCTCTAGGATAGGGTCATTTCAGGTTCCCTATCCTCAGCTGCCCAAGGAACTAACTGGGGACCTCGGCTTGGGCATCTGGGAGCCACTCTAGGTTCAAGTCTCTTGCCAACCCTAAGGTGGCTCCCTTAACTAAGAATTGTGCTTCCGTGCTCCCCTATCCAACCTTCCTTTATCCCAATCCTCCTTTTTCCCCAAGTTCCCCCCATTCTCCCCTTCTCCCTTTTCTCGCCCCATCTCCCCTTACCCCCATCCCACCCCACCCCCAAGATCTCAATTTTCTCCCCAGCAATTTTGTCTACTTCCCATAGCTAAGAGGACAACTATATGCTTTTCCTTTGGTTCACCTTCTTACTTAGCTTCTTTGGGATCACCAATTGTAGACTCCGTGACCCTTGTTTATGGCTAGAAACCAATTATGAGTGAGTACATCCCATATTCATCTTTTTGGGTCTGGGTTACCTCATTCAGGATAGTGTTTTCTATTTCCATCCATTTGCATGCAACATTTGAGAAGTCATTGTTTTTTTTACCGCAGCATAGTACTCTAATGTGTAGATATTCCACACTTTCTGCATCCATTCTTCCATTGAAGGGCATCTAGGTTGTTTCCAGGTTCTGGCTATTACAAATAATACTGCTATGAACATTGTTGAACAAATGCTCTTGTCATATGATAGGGCATCTCTTGGGTATATTCCCAGGAGTGGTATTGCTGGGTCCAGGGGTAAGTTGATCCCGAATTTCCTGAGAAACCGAAACACCGATTTCCAAAGTGGTTGCACAAGATTGCATTCCCACCAGCAATGGATGAGGGTTCCCGTTCCTCCACAGCCTCTCCAGCAAAGGCTATCATTGGAGTTTTTTATTTTAGCCATCTGGTGATGGATGGAGACAGAGACAGAGACCCACACTGGAGCACTGGACTGAGCTCCCAAGGTCCCAATGAGGGGCAGAAGGAGGCAGAACATGAGCAAAGAAGTCGGGACCACGAGGGGAGCACCCACCCACTGAGACAGTGGAGCTGATCTATTGGGAGCTCACCAAGGCCAGCTGGACTGTGACTGAAAAAGCATGGGATAAAACTGGACTCTCTGAGCATGGCGAACAATGAGGGCTGATGAGAACCCAAGGACAATGGCACGGGGTTTTGAACCTACGTAATGTGCTGGCTTTGTGGGAGCCTAGCCAGTATGGATGTTCACCTTCCTAGAAATGGACAGAGGGGGAGGACCTAGGACTTACCACAGGGCAGGGAACCCTGACTGCTCTTTGGGCTGGAGAGGGAGGGGGAGAGGAGTGGGGGGAGGGGGAGAAGGGTGGGAGGAGGGGGAGGGAAATGGGAGGCTGGGAGGAGGAGGAAATTTGTTTTTTTTTCCTTTTCTCAATAAAAAAAAGTTAAAAAAAAGAAATAACATTTCAATTCCAGTTTTGTATAGAAAAATATTGAAAGCAAGGACTTGAAGGAATATTTGTATATTCATGCTCATGAAAGAATTATTCATAATATAAAAAGGTAGACAAACTCAACCATATATTTTATTATTGGACAAAGAAAATATGGTATATACAATGAAATATTATTCAGCTTTTAAAATGAATGAAATTCCAAAACAGGCTACAAGACTGAACACATTATATGAAATGATCCAAATACAAAAATTATATAATTTCAGCATGAGATCTATAGGGTTATCAAATTGTAGAGACAGAAAGTAGAATGATGGCTGGCAACAGCCAGGGCCATGCTGTAGGCTGAGTGAATGTTGGTGAGCACTGGATTTCAGGTGGAGATAGCTAGAGGTGAGTATCACACAGTGTGGGTGCATTAACGTCATGGAAGAGTGCACCTAAAGTTGACTACAATGCTAAACCAAGAAGGGAAGTGTAAATACAAAAAGAAAGGTAATTCTCTGGACCGCTGAAGACAAAGTGAACTCAGGTAGATTAGCTGGCACACTAAGAAAATCAGAAAGCACAGTAACATGATTGACACAAATAAGCTCTTAGCTTCTTACAGAAAAAGAATCACTGATTCAAACCAGAAAATTTTCTTTTCATTAGTATCAGAATATAACGTGCCCTAAATAGGTCCAGTAATGCAGTAAAATATTTTTATGAGAATACAACCTTCCCTTTTATACAGTGCAAAATTTATAGAAGACAATGAAAGGAAATCTAGGTAGGTTGAGCACTTCTGCATTTTAGATGGCTGACTTTCATAGTGGAGAGGTAAGCCAGTGGAGCCAATTTAGAAATCTCTTGGATGTTTCCCCATGATCAAAAATAAAATTACCACATGATTCAGCATTCACACTGCTTGGTATGCATCTGAAGGTATTGAAGAGACTTCCCACATCAATTCCAGTGCTACTGAGAGCAACCAAGATACAGAAGCAATCAAGTGTCATGACTGAATAGAAGATCATATAGAATATGTACCCAGTCTATACCACCCAGTCTTTCAACTAGGAAAGCCTGTGATCTGAAACAGTGTACCTGGAACTGGAGGGCATTGTGGAAAAAGTAGGAAGGTGGGTATTGAAAGCCAAATGCTGTACAATCTTCATATATAATGTATAAAAGTCAATGTTGTGGAAACAGGAGGAAATAGTGAGGACCTGCTGAGAGTGGGGATGGGCAGGGGAAGATGTCACCTAAAGAATCCAAAGCTGAGGCTGGAGATCTAGCTCTGCTGGGGTGCTTGCCTAGCGTGAGTACTACCCTGGCTGTAGTCCTTGCCGCTGCTAAGGGACACAGAATTTCAGACTGGAAGAATTAGTTTGGTGATCTGTTGCACTCACCAGGATCAATACATAGCTCAAAATCCCAATAGATTTAAAACATTCTTTTTTTCCCCCCCACTGGGGTCCTTTTCTTCCCTTTTTTATTTAAATTTATTTATTTATTAAAGATTTCTGTCTCTTCCCTGCCACCGCCTCCCATTTCCCTCCCCCTCCCCCAATTAAGTCCCCCCCCCCAGCCCGAAAAGCAATCAGGGTTCCCTGTCCTGTGGGAAGTCCAAGGAACTCCCACCTCCATCCAGGTCTAGTAAGTTGAGCATCCAAACTGCCTAGGCTCCCACAAAGCCAGTGCGTGCAGTAGGATCAGAAACACATTGCCATTGTTCTTGAGTTCTCAGTAGTCCTCACTGTCCGCTATGTTCAGAGAGTCCGGTTTTATCCCAGGCTTTTCCAGACCCAGGCCAGCTGGCCTTGGTGAGTTCCCAATAGAACATCCCCATTGTCTCAGTGTGTGGGTGCACCCCTCGCGGTCCTGAGTTCCTTGCTCGTGCTCTCTCTCCTTCTGCTCCTGATTTGGACCTTGAGATTTCAGTCCTGTGCTCCAATGTGGGTCTCTGTCTCTGTCTCCTTTCATTTAAAACATTCTTAAAAAAATAACATGGTAGATATGTTAATCAACTTGACTGACTTGATGCAATGTATATATAGACCAGAACTTCATATCATTTTTTATAAACGTCAATCAAAAATAAATTTTAGGAAGCTTATGGCAATATAGTTTGCTTCTAGATAAGATGAAATAAAAGTGAAAGAATAAAAGTCAACTATTTTATCTCTCAAGAACTTAATTGTTTTAATATTAATCTGAAGATACAATATGCATGAGTTATTTTAAAATAAAAAATTGGTTAGACTTTATTTTTTGTAAATCAAAGTCTATGATGAGTTACAACTTATGTGTATTTCAGATAAGATGTTGAACAGTAGTTAAGGGAAAAGAAGCTAACTATGAGGGTTTGGGGAGAGAAATAAGGCCTGGACAGTGGGGAAAGCTAATCTGGAGCAGAATTTGATGGGGCTTAAAGTCCAGATGATGTCCTTAAGATTCTGTGCTGGTTAAAGTATTGCTGAGATGCTCATGAAAGAGAAGAAAGCTTGTTTGGATTTAATTCAGTTTCAACAGGTGGAAATATTCTGGGAAGCCCTGGAGGCCATGAGAGTTTGCTTCTGCTTGTTGACAAGATGTGGTAGGTAACTCACTCTAAAGGTGGGCAGTGTCATCATATAAGTGTGGTCTTGCTATTTAGAGCATCAAACAGACTCATGAAACTGATAAACCCTTCATCTTAGTAAATTGAATTTTCACTTATGATTTTAAAAAAACTCCCATTGGCTTATTTTTAAAGATAGGGTCTTGCTATGGTTAGCCTAAGGTGTTCTCCAACATATCCTCTTGCTTTAGCTTCTAAAAGTACTGGATTTGCATGTATGGATCACCATGGTGTACAGACAATTCAACTTTGACAAAGCAACACTGTGTCAGTCATTTTTCTTATCACAGTGACAAAAGCAGCTTAAGGAAGTATGGCTGTTGGTTCACAGTTCAAGGCTACAGTCTATGACTGTAGAATGAACAGAGGTAGGGACACAGGCAGCTGCTCACATTGTGCCCAAAGTCGTGAAGCAGAGAGATAGGAATGCTGGTGCTCAGCTTGTCTGTAATCCAGGACTCCAGATCATGAAATGATGCTGCCCACATTAAGGTTGTATGCTCCTCCTAAACTGAAGGAAGAAACTTTCTCACAGACATGCCTAGAAGATTGCTCCCTGGGCAGTTCAAATTCTGTCAAGTTGATAACCAATATGAACCATCACAGACACAAGGGTAAGTACACTGGAATCTTACTATTAGATTATCATCACACTATAGTTCAAAAGATATACTTATGTTCTTAAAATTTTTATTTTATTTGATGTGTGTGCACGTGCACACATGTGAAGGTCAGAGAAAATTTCAGGAGATGTTTTTCTCCTTCTATAGCTGGTTCCTGGAATTGAACTCATGTTATCAGTCTTGTGTGTCAAGTGCTTTTACCCACTAAGTCATTTTGCTGGCCCAAGATAATGTTATTTCAAATAAATATACTCTAGAAAACAATGATCCTCCACCTCCAAATTATACAAAAATATTTATTGGGGGTCCTTCCTAAATCATTGAACTTTCCACAGTCTAGCAAAAATGGTTCTAAATGGAAATATAAATATACAATAAAATCCTGTCTATCTTTGGAATAGAAAGCAAAGTAGAGAAAGATGGACTCTTGGAAATTTGAACAAATAGAAAAAGCTTTGATAACTAAGCATGTTGTTGTGGGAAGGCAAAGGATAAATATAAGAAAAAAGCCTCAAGCAACCATTTTTACATGTGACAACATGCTTTAGAATGTGACAGAGGTAGTACTGTCACACCTTGCTATTCAAGATTGCACACAAGTTTTCTGTCAGCATGTTAGTGTCAAAGAAATAGATGCCTTGTAGCAAATCCAGTTAGCTCACACATATGAAGTTCAGATGGGCAGATGACCAACCTAAGCCCAAACCAGGGCAAAAGAAAAATAACCAAATTTAAATTATTTGTGAAGATATAGAAGGATGAAATTATGTTATTAGCATATATTTGCACAAATAATGGGTTTTATTGTGACATTTTTATAATGAACATTGTTGCTCTAACCATATGTATATCTCTATTACATTCTTTTGTCCCCGTTCCCTCTTAATGGCACCTCTTCTTTTCTAAAGTAGTTACCTTTTTGCTTTCATGATTTAAAAATGTTTTTAATTAAACTTGTTCTCTGATAATCTCATACACATATACAGTGCATTTGTTTACTCTCTCCCCTACACTCTTTATCTCCCTCCCACCCCTGCCACTCCACCCTCCGCCCTACAGGTCCTTTCCCCACATTCGTAGTTCCTGTTTTGTTTTGTGGTCCATTATTTTAATCAGTCATCTATGTGGCAATGGGTTTAGAACTATCCATTGGAGCCTGGTAGGCTCACCCATATGTACACAACTGAAGACAATGTCTGTCCTCACCCCAGAATCCCTCAGCAACTACTAGCTCAGCAGGGCAAAGCATCCTATGATTCCCTTTCCAATCCACAATTTCCGATGGACATGCCCAGTTTTGTGCACGCAACTACAGCAGTTGTAAGACTGTGTTTGTAGTGTGGTGCCATTGTCACCTTCTTTTTCTCTTCTGCTATACTCTCTATAGTATTCCATGACTGTAGAGTGGGTCATATCAATGTCCTATTTAGGGCTGAGAATGGTCATTCATTCTCAGCACTTGAAGCAGCCGTGAGACTCGGATCTACCATGTAGATCTCCGCATCTACCACTGTTCAGTGCAGAAGAGAAGTTTTGGTTAAGGCTGAGAGTTGCACTCATCTACAGCTACCAACGGAAATACTTAGAAAGCTTCTTGGTGCCATGTCAGTTGAGCAAAACAGCAGTAGTAATTCCCTCGTAGTGCCTATGAGCTCCTTTGTCCTAGGTTTCTGAGGCATATCACACCTGCTAACACTGGAGGTTTGGTTTACTATGCAAAGGTTTTGATTTCATGCCATAAAAAATAAAGACAAACCAGCAACAATAATAAAAACTCCTCCAGGGGGCAAGTGAGATGGCTCAGAGGGCAAAGGCAGCTGCCATCCTGGCTAATGACCTCAAGGTGATTCCCTGAAAGGAGATAACAGACTAACAGACTTCATGAGTTGTCCTCAGACCATCACACATGAGCAGGGGTTCATGTATGTAAGCAAACACACACACACACACACACACACACACACACACACACACACACACAATAAATGTAAAAGGAAGATTTTTTGAAAGGTTAAAAATACTGTAGATTCTGCCTATGAGAGAAAACAGGCACTACAGTCTTTTAGAATCTGGCTTAATTTATTAGATATGATGACCTCTCGTTTCTTTTTTTCCTGAAAATGATATCATTTAATTCTTATTTATAGGCTGATAATGCCTCAATATCTGTATACTACATTTTGTTTATTCATGCATTTGTTGGCGAGAACTGTTGTAAACACTGTCTCAATAAACATGGATGTACAAGTGTTTCTGTTGCATGCTGACCAATTCCAGGAGGGATATAGCAGAATGATGTGCTTGAGAGAAGAGTTCAGGAAAATATAAATGATAAAAAATGGTTGGTATTGTTGATGCTCAAGGTTAGCAGAACTTCTAAAGTTGTAATTTGGACTCTGCTCGGGAAAGGCTGCTTTCCTACACCTCTATGGGCGTGTCAATCAATGTTAATTAGAAGACAGTTTGGCAATATCTATTAAGATTAAAATTGCATACACCCTATTGTCAATGATTTCATTTCTAGATACACCCATGACAAACACATGTGTGAACAAGGAAAAATGAGAACAGTATTAGTAGAGCATTGTTTGTAATTCTAAAAATAAATCTGAATGCCCACCAGGGGGTGAGTCACTATATAAAATTTGGTATAACCCTACCATAGATTTCTATAACCAATTGAAATGAATGAATGAATGAACTTTATTCAGCAAAAGCTATAATATGCAGAACATTCTTGTTTATTCAGTAAGACACTTTTGGATAGAAATGCACACAAAATGTTAAATATTTCTCTTTGGGCTTATATTTGTGTATAAAAATATCTGGTAGATACCTGCAAAGAACCAAGCTTTGCCAGGCAGTGGTGGCACACGCCTTTAACCCCAGCACTCAGGAGGCAAAGGCAGGCGGATCTCTGTGAGTTTGAGGCCAGCCTGGTGTACAGAATGATTTTAGGACAGCCAGGGCTACACCAAGAAATCCTGTCTCACAAAACAAACAAACAAACAAACAAACAAACAAAGAACTAAGCTTGGCTTTGCAGTGACCATCCCGTGGGCAGGAAGAGAAAGCTTAGTTATAGCTGAGATGGAATCAGAGGAAACTCTACCTTTATCCATAAATATTTTAATTAAAAAAGAAGAATATATTCTTTCATTATTTCAAAACTAATTTAAAAGCATTTTTTTGGCCTGGTAGGTATTTGATTAAATAATTTATTACATGAATTAATAATGATGTGAGTAGTAATTGGTATATATTTCATTAATATAAGTTAATTTGGTACGAATTTATTTACACCAAGAAACTGGATCATTTTGCTAGACATACATGTTTATGTAATGTGCCTGTAGTGAAAAATAAGAAAACATATTAATATTATTTTAAAGGACAGGCTTTTGTGTTTTCCCTTAAATCTCAGCTTCTACTGAACCGACCTATTTCTCTTTGGCTCTGTTTCCAAAAGACCTCCTTGAGTGATTAGAGGACGTGCCTTATTGTTTGACTCACAGAAGGCTGAGACCCACTCTCCTAAAACTGAAAATGTAAAGCCCCTGGAACTGTGTGATCAACTGATGTGTTCTCCTCGTGAGAGTGGTGCCCATGCAGTTCTGGAATAAGGAACTGGCAGAACGAAGGTTTGGGCTGTCTGATATATGCTCTTAAACTCACTTTCAGTTGTAAAGTTCTATTCAAAGCAATTCGTGAAGTGTGTGTGTGTGTTTGTGTGTGTGTGTGAAGCAATCTTCGAAACTTTTATATTGTTCCTCTCCTTTTCAAACATCTAAAACAAACACAAAACCAAAGCTGGCAAATAATTCTCACAATCTGTAGACTAGCTAATTTCCAAAGTCAATGCAATGCTCAGTGGAGTAATCCATGTCCAGTCTTCTGCTCCCTCGGATCCAGCGCAGCATCTGCCTGGAGTCTAGAGTAGAGAAAGACAGGCCTGCGGTTTTCCAGGGTTTTGGAAAACTGTGGTCAATTTTGAAGTAGTTAATAATTAGAGCTGGACAGCTCTTTGAAATCTCAGAAAAGTAGTTGAAACAAAAATCAACGAAATAACTCTGTCCAAAACCAGGGCAGTGATAGGTATGTAGTATAAGTTTCCTGAAAATCTGCCTTGTCCTTTTTACATTTCTTTTCCCCGCCGCACCAAGAAGTGGGTCCAGGCCCAGAGGCCACGTGAAAACCCAATGAATGACAAAGAATAGAGCACCCTCTTGAAGGTGCCTACTAAGACTGGGTATGGTCACATTTCTGGAAATATGTTCTGGTGGCCCAAGTAGCGACCAAACTACTGCACGCTGCTTACTTTTCACTCTGACCCTCTTACAAGTTCAGTTCGGTTGATTACAAGGGACATCACGCAAATATAGATACCAGAGTTTTCTTCTACTAATCCAAACACCAAAGAAATCGGCAAAAAAAAAAAAAAAGTGAAACATAGCTACTTTTCTCTCTAGCTTTTAGAAAATGTTTATCTTTGAATACAAATAAGCTGTGCTAGCATGTAATGCATTTGTTCATATGAGACACAGTCTTATCATGGAATTCAGGCTGGCATTGACCTCCAGTCCGCTTCAGCCTCCCAAGTACCAGAAAGCACAGATGAACACTACAACACTTAGCTGATTTATTATAATTCCTAGAGGAATTAATGGTTTAGATTTTTCTCTTCTAATTGCTAATATGGAGAATAAATAAAGCCCTTTGGGGTCAGAGTAATTCTTAAGTGCAAAGGGGATTTGTGACAGAAAAATCTGAGAATTCTTTCTCTGAGGAAATAACTGCTTACTAAGTGAATAAAAATGTGGAAAAACTATGGTTTATTTTCATCTTGGAAATAGTTATCAGACTTCATTGCTAGGTTCTATGAAAATCGATTAATTTTCTTTTTTACTCAGTAATGTAGCTAGGTAATGTTCTTTCTAATCCTATCCTTCAGTTAGAAGGCAGAAAAAAGCCAAGTCCCTATGAGAAAAATGATCCTGTCTTTCTGGGTCTGAGTTGCCTCATTAAGGATTTTTTTTTCAGTTCTATCCATTTGCTTGCAAATTTCAAGATGCTGTTTTTTTAACCACTGAGTAATACTCCGCTGTATAAATGTACCACATTTTCTTTATCCATTCTTCAGTTGAGTGGCATCTAATTGTTTCCAGATTCTGGCTATTATAAACAATGCTGCTAAGAACATAGTTGAGCAAATGTCTTTGTGGTATGATTGTGTATCCTTTGGATATATGCCCAGAACTGGTATTGAGGTAGATTGATTCCCAATTTTCTGAGAAACCACCATACTGATTTCCAAAGTGTCTGTACAAGTTTGCACTCCCACCTTGCCCTATAGTCAGATTAGTGACTACCCTAATTGTTATCATAAATCTACATCTAGTAACTTATGGAAGCAGATGCAGTGATCCACAGCCAGGCACTGGGCTGAACTCTTGAGGCTTATTTGAAGAGAGAGAGGAGTGATCATATGAACAAGGAGGGTCAAGATCATGACTGGGAAAACCAGAGAGAGCGCTGACCCTAGCTAGTGGGAGCTCAGGATCTCTGGACTGACAGCAGTAGATCCTGCATGGGACTGAACTAAGCCCTCTGAATGTGACTGACAGTTATGTGGCTTGATCTGTTGGGGGGTTCCTGGTAGTGGGACCAGGACTTATCCTGGGTACATGAGCTGGCCTTTTGAAACCCATTCCCTATGGTGGGATACCTTGCTCAGCCTTGATACAGGGGAGAGGGACTTATTGACTCCCCAAGGGAGGCTTTACCTCTTCTGAGAAGTGGATGGGGAGTGGGATGAGGGGATATGGGTCACGGGAGAAGGGGAAGGAGAGGAACTGGGGCTAGTATGTAAAATTTTTTAAAAATTAAATAAAATGAAAGAACTGATCCATCACCAGATAATGTGGGAGTGATTTCTTATTAATAAAGAAACTGCCTAGACCCATTTGATAGGCCAACCCTTAGGTAGGCGGAGTAAATAGAACGGAATGCTGGGAGAAAGAAGCTGAGTCAGGGAGTCGCCATGATTCCCCCACTCCAGACAGACGCAGGTTAAGATCATTCCTGGTAAGCCAGCTCTTGGGCTACACAGATTAATAGAAATGGGTTAGATCAATATGTAAAAGCTAGCCAATAAGAAACTGAAACTAATGGGTCAGGCAGTGTTTAAAAGAATACAGTTTCCGTGTAATTATTTTGGGTAAAGCTAGCCGGGTGGCAGGACACAGCCCGCCACTCCATATTACTACAGTTGGCGCCCAGACGTGTGGACAGCCGAAACCCACTTAAAAAACCTGAGAAGGCTTAAAAATAAGGGAGAGAGAGTTTAACACAGATTTTTGCTGTTTGTTGGTGGTGTGCTGTAGAGAGATTTCCTGATTCGGCAACAGTAGCAGAAAAAACGCTGTGTCATTTTAAAGCGCGACTTCCTGGGGCTGTGCTGCCATTGCGATCTCTGTCTGGCTCCTGCGGGAGACAGAGCTTTTGAATAGAGCATTTGGAGTAAAGTGCTACGATTAGTTTGATGGCAACTAGACTCGCTGTGTTCTCGGGTCTGCTCTGCTTGCCAGAGGCAAGCAAGCACCTCATCTAAGAGAGGCTTCCTGACTCAGCTTTAGCTGCAAAGCCTGCAGCTCATTAAGAGGTCCTGCCACGAAATACTTAAACGGTGTTGACGAAAAGCTGAACGCATGCTTTTCGGTTTTCAGCCGTAGCAGGAAAAAAGCTGCGCCGTTTAAAAATGCCAGCTTTCTGGGCTGTCCTGCCAGGGCAAACTCTGACTCTTTTATGCAGGCGGTTCGTGTGGTTTGCAAGCACAGGCTGCTGAAGCTCGCTTGCTGGCAAGAACCTTGAAATGCCATAGAGTTGTCGCAGTAAACGTGGCTACAGCCAGTACCTCAGCCATGAGGCTGGAAAGCTAAGGAATGGACTGTATCTAGCTGGCAAAGCCATGCCTTTAATCCTACCCATATTGCTCAGTAATTTAAAGATTCATGTGGTCAGAAAAAGAGAGATATACAGTAAAGAGAGATTCAAAGACGAAAAAAATTTCTAAATGGTTTGAAGTGTGTTAAAAATATATGCAGACTAAAAGTTGAAGTTCTTAAAGTAAAAAAAAAAAGGAAGAGAGTTGTTGTGTGTGGTAGCACACGCCTTTAATCCCAGTGCCTAGAAGGCAGAGACAAAGAGATCTCTGTGGGTTCAAGGTGTAATAGTGTACACCTTTAATCCCGAATGCCTGGGAGGCAGAGACAGGCGGATCTCTGAGAGTTCAAAGACAGCCTGGTCTACAGAGTTACTTCAGGTCAAAGATACAGAGAACCTGTCTCAAAAAGCAAAAAGTTAAAAGTAAAAATAAACGAAATAGAGGTTAAAACAAAGCTGTACAAAGATGGAAAATGCACAGAGAATCTTGATACTGTATGCTATTATGCTCTCTTTGAATTATTTGAATGCTGAGGAAGGAGCAACAGCTGCTAAAAGATATTTATTTATAAATACTGCTGAACTAATCCGACATAGATATTTTGATGCCTTGACTTTGAAATTCGGATCTAAGGACATGATACTTTGGAAAGGAGTTTCTTATTTTGTTTTCACAGAGGATGAGACGCTGTTCATTTCTTCTATTCTGATTTGGTATGATGGACCACGCCCTCCTGAAAGGTTGGTGTGAACGCCTTCAAAAAATTGCTTCACTCAACTCCCAACTGAGATGACCCTGGCACACAGGTTATACCATGAAAGACCTAATTAACGACGCCCCCATTCAGCAGGAAGCAGTTTGGAGAGAAAAAACTGCGCCCATGTTCCCAAAATATTGTTTATAAATGTTCTTTTACATTTAAAGGGGGAAATGATATAGGTATGAATAATTTCCATTGGTGTGGATTTTAAGGTCAATTTTGTTATATGTATATGTATTTCTGATCTTGAATAAGGTGTTGTGATTGTGTAGTTCATTTTTAAAATGTAATGTATAATTAGGAAATATAGGTTATTGATGGATAATCATAAATAATAGTCAAGTTTGTAGTCATGTTACTTAGATTTTCTAGATATATAGAGATATATTTCAGATAGACATTCTTCATATCTTTCAAAGACTGCAGAATATGGCATTTAATGTTTTAATAACTTAGGACTTTTCATGACAATGAGACATATCTGCTCCTGGTGGCACCAATCTACTTCGAGAGGAAGATGGGCATTGAAGAGGATCCTTATGGAGTTGGATAGCCATTTGGGGCAAGAAACTGCTCTTGCCTGGACTGTTGCATAAAATGGACACAGAGAACCCGCAGAGAGAGGACTACTGAACTTGCCTAAAGGTGAGACGGTGTTTTGGGGTTCATGACTCTGCGAGACATTCTGCAGGACACAGCAGATAGTGACTGAACTGTCTTTGAAATTTCCTGCTTCATGGAAATGTCTGCTAGATACTATGGGCCTGAAGGCTGAAGATGGATGCCCCAACCATACAAAAGAACTTTGGGTGACTGTCCAGGCAGCAAGATGTCTCTGTCATTTCTAGAGTTTTCTTATTTCTTGTTTACTTAGGTAGTATTATATCCTTCTGGAGTCTTTGATGGAGTTGAAGAATGAATAGATAGTTATAGTTTTCCTTAGTTATGATAAAAGATAAAATAGATATAAATATTGTAACTGTAATTCTTGCTTGATAACTGTTTTGCTATATGTAATTTTATTATGTTAAAGTTAAAGCCTTTCTTTTTTGTTTAAACAGAAAAAGGGGAAATGATGTGGGAGTGATTTCTTATTAATAAAGAAACTGCCTAGACCCATTTGATAGGCCAACCCTTAGGTAGGCGGAGTAAATAGAACGGAATGCTGGGAGAAAGAAGCTGAGTCAGGGAGTCGCCATGATTCCCCCACTCCAGACAGACGCAGGTTAAGATCATTCCTGGTAAGCCAGCTCTTGGGCTACACAGATTAATAGAAATGGGTTAGATCAATATGTAAAAGCTAGCCAATAAGAAACTGAAACTAATGGGTCAGGCAGTGTTTAAAAGAATACAGTTTCCGTGTAATTATTTTGGGTAAAGCTAGCCGGGTGGCAGGACACAGCCCGCCGCTCCATATTACTACAACCAGAAATGTGGCTAGCTCAGTGAGACCACGCCTCACAAAGTTAGGCCCATCTGGGCTTATTCAAATTATTATTATTATTACTACACACAAATGCTTGGCTTTCTTCCCACACTGGATCTTTCTGTATCCCTGTGCTTTGCTGATGTTCGACTGCTATCAGCAAAATAATCTAAACTTGAAATACTTTAATAACTTGGAATCCAGTTCCTTCTGCATCTTAGTTCTGTTTTCTTGAGAGGCAGTGCTTTCCCAGAGCCTTGGGGCAGAACTTAGAACAAGTTTCTTGTCTTGTTCCATGTTTCTTTCTTTATGGGAATGGTAACATGTGATTTGTTTTATATTTTAATTATATCTTGTGCGGAAAATCCTCAAGCAATACATATAATTATAAAATACAATAAATTACCACTAATTACACATAAATAGTCAGTGTTAACTTTTGAAAAATATTATGTATTTCTTTGAATGTATACAGCTCGATGAAAAATAGAAAAAAATCATTCAAAATAGAGGAATTTCTAATTTTGCAGTTTTAAATAAAAATTTAATAGTCTTATAAAATATCTAAAGCTTTATTCATATTTAACTTGCTATAAAAGATAATAAAGTTAAAATAGATATTTCCTTGCTATTGTTAATAATGTCTATAATCCTTTAAGAATAAAAGGGCTAAAATAGATATTTCCTTGCTATTGTTAATAATGTCTATAATTCTGTAAGAATAAAAAATGAATAATCATGACTTCATAGTAAATTAGTTTGAAAACTTAGATGATCCCATTTTAGACCTGATCAATTGACTCTGCTCAGTCAGTAGAGTGTGAGACTCTTAATCTCAGGTTGTGGGTTCATGCCCCACGTTGGGCACCAAATGCAGGTGAATTCATGAGAGCCTGTTTTGAGGGATATCAAAGATTTATTAGGATGTACTCTCAGATATACAACATGGTAATAGCCGCTGAGGTCTTCCATTCTGCCTATGGGGTGAATGGAAGCCGCAGCCTAATCTCAGCCACTGCGTGAGAGAGAGAGTGAGTAACTGCCCCCCTCTTTCCTTTAAAGTGATCATGTTGGCAGAGCAGAAGCACACCCTCTATCAGGTCATGGGCCAGGCGATGTGAATACCCACTGCAACAGTGAGGGTTGAAGATATGAGGCTTATACTTTCCCCCTCTGCATCACCTAGTCCCCCATTCATTATATTATATTATATATTATGAATATATATTAAATATATTATGAATAAATATATTGTGTGTTTTAATAAAATTTTATATCCTGAATTTAAAATTCAACCTTTTAATCATATCTTTTCCACTTCTGAATTTATTTATTTTGATAAATGTGTGTATTGTCTGATTAGTATTGGGAAGTATATTCTAGTTAAATTTAAAAGTAGTATTATCAGTAATTCAATTTGGTTATTTGGGATATTTTTCTTTTCAGAAAATGGTAAACTCTAGGAATTAGCAATGAGAACACTGTATTCAGATGTTTCCAAAATAAAAAGACAGTTGTTGATTTTTGTATGTGCACTGGTGATTATCTCACATTCTTTTCTGAGGACTACTTCTCTAGATCACTGTGGAAAAATGAAATAAAAATTTAACAAAATATCCCATCATGTGCTAAATTACATGTAAATTCAGGTATTACAATGCAAGTCCAAATACTCCTAGTTTAATGTTACCATATTAGGACAAATTTGCAATGGAGATTGGGAAATTTTTGAATAGGCAAATCAACTAAGCCATAAATTCACGCTAATCTAGTAAACTGAAAGCACAAGTGATACTTACCTTGCGTCATAACTGCAGATATACACAAAACATAGTGTGGGCTGGTTCTGGCGAATGTTTCTGTTAAGCAGAAATGTGACCTCAGCTGATCTTAAGGCATCAGATAGCCTGTGATTATGTGATTAGGTGATTTCCAACAAGAGTTCTGTCAGAGGTAAATAAGGAACCACAGAACAACCAAGGATTTTTGCTTCTGCATTTTATCATATCTTTGTTCTGCCCATTCCTGATCCAAAACATTTTTCTTATTCAAATTATTTAAAAAATTGTTATGCATTAAGTTTTTCCTTAATGAAAGAAAAATATGCGCAAAACAAATATAACTTGATCAGTCAATCAGAAACTAAAGGAGAAACCTATAAAATCAATGTTTCAAAGATCTCCTATTTGTCCAGAAGAATTTTGTAGTCTTGGATAATTCACCTCATTTAGATTTGGAATGAATAATGGACATGTTTATCTATGATTTAGGATAAAGTAGGCTTGTTTCAATTGTATCACATGTTCTTAGGAACACCTTAGGAGGCTGTAGGGGAAGGTGAGGATTTGGGAAAGAGATTGTAGATTACACATGCCTTCCTACTGATTGAGTGAACAGAGCTTTGGTGTTGAAGTGTGGTAAAAACTCTGTATCTAGTCCAAAGTGTGACTGCAACTACTCTCATCTGGTCCAGTGTGTCTGTATGTTCTAAATTCTGTTAAATGATTCATTTAAGTTAATTCAGTCAACTTATTTCATTAGTTTACTAATTTAATTTATTCTTAAATGAACTCATTGATATGGGGATGAATTCATTCATTCAAGTCAAAAATCTAGCTGATCATCCTAGATACCTTCTTTTATTTCCATTACTATGTACCATATCATCTCAAATCTTTTTTTTTTTTTTTTGGTTTTTCGAGACAGGGTCAAATCTTTTTTAAAAACATGTCCAACATCCTGCCTCTCACCATGCCTTTCCATTAACCCCTGTGATTTTCCACCCAGACTCTAGTCTATAAATTGTCTTCACAAATCTGTTCTTGTCCTTCTGCCATAAATTTTTCAAAGTGAAAATATGATCATGTGACATCAAAAATCTACCTGACAATTGTTCATTGTTCATAACAGCTTAAGTTCTTAACCAGGCTTATATGTAAAGCTCATTGTGACCCAATCCTGGTGTAGTGCTCTGACAACTCTTGCGTTGCTGCCATGTAACTTATAAATTCTACTGGACTATTGTCATGGTCCTTTCTGTCACTGTGAGATTCCTTCCTTTAGGAAGCTATGTACACTTTAGGAAGTTCTTAGAGCTGTGGGACATGTAGGCTTGGACTGGTCATTTCTAGAGACCAACTGTAAATGTCACTTCTTGATATTTTTAAAATCCCATTTCTTCACATTAGTCAAGACTAGCTTTGATTACTTTACAGTCAAGTCTGTTCCTTTAGTGTGGTTATTATAGTGTTCACCGCAGTGTTCATATCTGTTTTTTTTATTGCATTTTGGTCTCCTGGCTATATGTCAACTCTGAAAGGACAAAGACAATGTCTTTCTCATATTTGTAACTTCAATACCAAGGATAATGCCTGTCAATTAAGTTGTTATTATCTTCTTCCCAATGAATAGATGAGGGAATGAATGACCCTAATGTCACATTGACAACACCCACATTATCTAGATCATCTGGATTCTGTCATCAAAGCAATCAGTGAGAGATTGCTGATCAGCCTAACCCACATTCTTGGGTTCCTGGTTGAAGGAGAGTTGTAGAAACGAGGACTTTGTCACACATAGGTGGAGCTCAACCACCTGTTCTTTCAGGCTTGACTAGCTAACCTGACAAAACTTGTCAGGAATGTTTTAGTGAGAATGAAGCAAGGATTTAGAAGGAAACTAACAGTAAAGCTGTTGGAAATCAAGGTTATTGGTTATCCCTTTAATCTCCAAATATTCAAATCTAGAATTTGTGTGGTGCATAAGCTTTGTACAACCTCTGAAATTACATCAATTAGAAGTAATTTCATGTTGTCATACATTCTTAAATGCTACTTGGTGTAAAATAATTTGAATGAGATGTGATTTTGTTTATTGGTTGATTGGTTCTTAACATATCCATGCAACTTAGCAATACAGCAGACAAGATTAGAGCTGACAAAAATCTCATCTTGAGAATCTGAGGAAGAAAGGTTGATCTACTGTCTTTTTAAAGCTATTTTGATAGAAAGGAAAGAGTGTTACTGATAAATGACGTATGGAGAATATTTTAACGTTTTACAATGTAAAACTCTACCAGATGCCTGCCTGCCTGCCTGTCTGTCTGTCTATCTATTTATCTATCTATCTATCTATCTATCTATCTACCTATATCTATCTATCTATCTATTTATTATTTACATACTAACTTACTTATTGTATTTATGTGTTTTAAAGGTAGACATGTAAACTGATGCATAGGGGAAAGAAGGTAAGAAAAACCAGCAATTGAATTTTGCTCTCTGGGTGTTAAACTCCTGTGTTAAATAGTGTGATGATGTAGAAGACATCTGGGCTTCTGAGTAACTAGGGTGTGTGGCTTTAGATTTCTACTTTGTGCTTATGTGGATCAAATTTTAATATTTATGATTCTTAGTTTTGTCTATAGAATATGTACCATATTTGACATGCAAGGTTGTTTTAGAGAAAGTGCCTGAAATAGTGAATAGGCATTGAGCACATTTTGCTTTTGTTTCATCCATAGTGGAATAAATAACATGAATATTGAATGTTTTGCCTCAGTCCTAATACTTCTGTCTGTGTATCAAGACCTGACTTCAGTTATTCCTTATTATTATAAAGGAATATATTAATTATTATAAATATAATTAATATACTATTATCATTCCTTATATTATTAAGATGTTATCCTATAAATAGTCAGTGTAGCCAGAGACACATTGAAGTGGTTTGGAAACAGAAGGTGATTCCCCCATGCACCCTCGCCTTGATATTTTATTTGTAGGTGGAAAGACATGAGATTTTGTCTGGTACAATTACAGTGAGTAGACTTTCTGTGTCTTCAGGAAGTATCCCAGCTCCTACCCAGATACTATAATGAGGTAAGTACTCTGAGATGTAGGGAACAACAAAATGGATTTATTCTTTGATTCTGTCATTCCACACAGGGAAAGTCATTGTCATATCAAATGTCACCACTAGGCTTAAGGTTTAGAACTGTGGGCTTATCTAGGCTGTCACTGACAATCTGTTTCTAACATGGATGCTTAGATTACGTTGATTACATTGCAGCCATGGTTTCGGCTTTATTTTCCTCCCAAACAACTTTGAAGGGTTCCCTACTTCCCTTGGCATCACCTTTCTATGTCCCATGCTTTAAGGCTGTCTTGTAACTTCTTTTGTGGTTCTCAGCCCTCCTCTTTCTCTCTTCCAGATCCTTTCTGTCATTTGTTGCCCTTTTTGATTATATAGAACCCAAATATGAAGCTTCTAGAACATGACTTACCCCAGGATTCCTTTAACTTTTGACTCAATGTCTTTCCTTTGTTGTAATAGTAACCTTTCAACATTTAGTGCACCCTGACCTTTACAGAGACAGAAAAAGTTAAGTGCCTTGGACTCCCAAAGCAGTAGGCTTTGCTGCTGTCTTCTGAAGATAGCTCTTGGGAGCTGCCCAACATTGTAAGCTGGGAAGAAAGAAGCTCCGTGGTGCCAGGGTGCTATGCAGATTCCAGGTCTCCTGTTGGCTTAGACTGCACTTCTGTGTGGTGCCAGTTGTCTTTTCTAAATATCATTCCTTCCTCCTTTCTTCCTTTCCCCTCCTCCCTTCCTTCCTCTCTGAATTTCTAGCTCTGCTTTCTTCAGATACACTATGTGTTTCCAGAATAATTTGGGGATTTTTTTTCTAGTTCTATGAAGAGCATCATTGTTGTTTTTATGGGAGACAACATTGAGTCTACATATTATATTGAATAATATTAATACTTTAATAATCTTAATTATCCCAATTCATGAATATTAAATATATTTTCACATTTTTATTTTTCATAATTTTCTTTTATATTTTTAAATTTTTTCTTGTTTGGTTTTGAGACTGCATTTTAATCACAGCATATCCCTTCCCTTTGCTCCCTCCAAACACTTCCACATACCTCTCCCTACTCTCTTTCAAACTCATGGCCTCTTTTTAAATATAAACTGTTATTACATGCATATATGTTTTCATATACATATATATTCTTAAATATGATCTGTTAAGTTTATATAGTGTTATGTTTATGTGTGTTTTCAAGGCTGGTCATTTGGCACTGGACAAACATTTGGAATGCTCTTTCCTAGGAAAGACCACCTTCCCACTCCTGTGTTCCTAAGTTGCTTGTCGTTCTTTGTGTAGGGCTGAAGCCTCTTGGGCTTTCCTGCATCCAGTTTGGCATGTTCATTTTATCCTTCTTGTCAGCTCATATTCAGGCAGTAAGTTGGTGAGACTTTACAGGTACAGTTTTGATGTTGCAAGGAGACACAGTCTCACAGCAAAGTCCCCAGTCCTCCGACTCTGCCGGTTTTCCGGCTTCCTTTTCTACAAGGTCCTGTGACTTTTAGATGGGGGAGCGTTTTGTGATACAAACATCTCTGCATACTGATCAGTTGTGGTTTTCTGTGGTTGTCTCTGTCGGTTGCAAAGAGCAGATTACTTGATGAAGTGTGAGGACTACATTTACCTGTGGGTATAAGGATATCTTTAACTTTAATTTTTTGATAATTTCATACATAAGTGCAATGTATTTTGATCATATTATTCCTCCTTCCCTTCTCTTAAGTTTGCCCCTAAATTTCCTAGTGAAATTCATGGTCTATAATTTTTTAACTATTATTGTTATGTAAATATATTATATACTTAATATATTAGTGTTGCCTGTCTGAACAGGAATATTAAGCTGTTTGTGATTTTAATTTGAGGTATTT
This sequence comes from Microtus oregoni, assembly GCF_018167655.1. Lineage (NCBI taxonomy): Eukaryota > Metazoa > Chordata > Mammalia > Rodentia > Cricetidae > Microtus > Microtus oregoni. The sequence continues at coordinate 461,156 of NW_024543830.1, read as the reverse complement.
CATTTTGTTAATTAATTTTATTCATAGGTATGTTTTGGGTTTCTTAGTAAAACTTACTGGTGTATAGGAAACCTAATAATCTTTGTATCCTAAACTTACAAATTACTGAATCAATCAATTCTAACAGTCTCTTGGTGAAGTCAAGGTTTGTCCAGTATGTAGAGTCTCACTATCTGCAAACAGTGATCATGTGACTGCCCGCCTTCTTATTCATATCCCTTTTGTTTTTTAAAAATGCTTTCTTTACTTCACTTTCCCCCTTCTATATGACTTCATTTTTGTTTCAGTTAGTCATACACAGTCCTTTAAGTCTACTTTTACATTTTATTTTTAATTGCAATTTTTGTACAATATATTTTGATCATCTTTCCCCTTTCCCAATTCTTCCCAGATTCCCCACCTCCTTATCCACCCAACTCAGTATCGTCTCTCTCTCTTTTGAAAAAGGAAGAAACAAAAATGAAAGCAAAACAAGAATCAAAACCAGAAAAATAACAAATAAAAGGATACAGTCAAAAGACAAATAAAAATGTCCAAACAAATAAAAATAAAAAAAGTCCACAAAAATACCATCGAGTTCATTTCCTGCTGGCCAACGACTCCTAGACTTGAGGCCTGCCTTGGAGTCTAGTTGATAGACCAAGTGACACTCCACTGGAGAAATCGGATTTTCCCTTTATCAGTGATTATCAGTTCCAGATAGTGTCTTGGTTTATAGGCGGCTTGATCTGTGCAGGTCTTACGTGTGCTGCTTCAGTCTCTGTGAATTCATGTGTACACCAGCCAAGTCGTATATGGAAGACACTGTTTCTCTGGAGTCATTTACCACTCACGCTCTTCCTGCTTCCTTTTCTACAGAGATCCCTGAGCCTTGAGGGGAGGGATTTGACCCAATTTAGGACTGAGGGCTCCATAGTCTCTCACTCTCTGCACATTGTCCAGTTGTGAGTCTCTGGATTAGTGGCCATATACTGCAAGATGTTTCGTTTATGTGGGTTGAGTGAGGCAGTGATCTAAATAGCATTATGTCATTAGGAGTAATTTTACTGCTATGTTCTTTTATCAGAATAATAGTATTAAGTTTTCCCTTAGTTCTAAAACCTATCTAGTCTTCATCCAGTCAATCTCAATATTTTACCAGTGTCAGGTATGGGTTCCATCTCATGGATGGTCCTTAAATCCAATCAAAGAAGTGGTTGAGTCACAACTACATTAGTTTGTCTTGCAGTCATTTTAGTTGTAGGTCATAGTCTAAAGCAAGTGATTTTGATGCCTACCTTTCTCCTCTGGTTGTGTGTAGAGAAACTTGCAGGAGCATGAACACTATAATGGTGCTTCTAGTTAGGCACCTACTCAACTTTTCCATATTCAATCAGGTTTTTCATGTTTAATGAGATATTTAAGTGTTGTCTTCAGCAGTCGGACCTGATCATCAAATTGTAGTGAGCAACCAATAGCCTTGACAATAGCTGTGATGTTTGGGAAGCCTCAGTGAGCCCTTTTGGCCAATGACTCAACAAACTGTAAACTATTGCCAGCACTGGAGGTTTTACTTGGTGGATTAATATGTCTAGTTGGAGCAATGTCTCCTCCATTATTTGGTGACTTCATTTATATTTCTTTCATATATGTATACATTTAGCTAACACCCATAGATCTGTGGGATCTGGGTTACCTCAGGATGATTATTTTTCTAGCTCCATCTATTTGTCTGCAAATTTCATTTTTTGGATTTTTTTGTGTTTTTTTTTTTTGTGTGTGTGTGTTTTGAGACAGGGTTTCTCTGTAGCTTTGGAGCCTGTCCTGGCACTAGCTTTTGTAGACCAAGCTGGCTTCAAACTCACAGACATCTGCCTGCCTTTGCCTCCTGAGTTCTGGGATTAAAGGTGTGTGCCACCACTTCCTGGCACAAATTTCATTTTTTAAACACATGAATAATATTCCTTTGTGTAAATGTATATATTTTCACTATACATTCATTAGTTGATGGACATTTAGGCTATTTCTAGCCTTTAGCTATCATGAATAGAGCAGGAGTGAACATGGATGAACAAGCATCTCTGTAGTAAGATGTCAAATCTTCAGGCATATGCCCAAGAGTTGTATAGCAGTATCTTGAGGTAGATCAATTCCCAGTGTCCTGAAGAACCAGCACACTGATTTCCATAGTCGCAGCACCAGTTTGCATATTGACCCCATGGAGAATCTACCCTCTCTGAGGAGTGGATGGGGGGTGGCATGGGGGGGGGAAGGTGGAAGGAGTGGGAACTGGAATGGATATGTATTATTAAAAATAAATTAGTTGAAAAAATAATTCCATGGCTCATTTCTTCATGGATTTTATCATGAAGGATTTTGTATTTTTTTAATGTTTTTTCTTCATTCATTGGATTGATCAGATAGCCTTTTATATTTCATTGTGTTTGTGTGTTATGTTATACTATAAATTGTGTGGATTTTAGTTTATTATCTAAGTAAAACTCTGTGAGTGTTGTGAAATAGGTAGGAATGCCCACATCCATAGTGGTATAGTTTGCTAGTAATCTCGCTCTTACCCTGCAAATGTTACAACCTACATGTGACTGCAGAATACCCCTCCCCCGGAGTAGTGGAGCTATGGGTGGTGGATGCCAGAGCCTGTGGTTCCTCCCAGGTCTATGATTCTTACAATGGTCCACTCTCACTTCCTAGTTCCAGTATTCTCCCATGGCCATTCATCTCAGAATATAGCTACATCCATAGTCGTTGCATGGAGAGCAGGGGGCCTTTGTTTGACCCAGCTGCCTGGCTAGCTTACACCCGGAATAATCACACAGAAACTGTATTCATTTAAATACTGCCTGGCCCATTAGATCTAACTTCTTATTGGCTAATTCTTACATCTTAACTTAACCCATTTCTATTAATCTGTGTATTGCTATGTGACTGTGGCTTACCAGCAAAATTCTAATCAGTATCCATCTCAGGCAGGAGATCCATGGTGTCTGCCACTCTGCCCTTCTTCCCAGCATTCAGTTCTTTCTATTCCACCTACCCAAATCTGTCCTATCAACTAGGCCAAGGCAGTTTTTTTAATTCATTACTCAATGAAAGCAACACACAGACAGAAGGATCTCCTACACCAGTGGTTCATCCTTACAGAAGAGGGTATGGATGGCATGGTGCCCTCATCCTCTATTCTGAAATGTCAGGGTTAGTGGTTTATATGCTCACCCAGGAATTTCTCTTTAGTTTGAATTCCACTAGGAAGGCCAAGAAAAACAGTTTAAATTAGAGACAAAGAGGAGTAGAATGTAAAATTCTATTTAGAAAATTGTTACTCTTTTACTAAATGTGCTTTGGTTGGCCTTTTCTTTGAACTGCAAACTTGGTAAAAAAAAAAATTAAAGCTCTTAACTAGTTTTGACATTCTGGAAATTATCATTGAAACAACAGTTGTAGTAAACTTTATGCTGAAGTTAATATATTATATAGATTTTTTCTGTTCCCTCTTTTCTTTACAGTTCATAACAAATTCATGAGTTTTTTCCTTTTAGTCAAGAACATATTAATACTTTTATTCTATAGGAAATGTAGGGGGTTCCTTAATTTTCACTGGCATGGATATTTCCATTCATGTATTTGATAGAGGAAGTCTATAACACATAAATCTCATTCCCATAGCTTGGATTATATTAGGAAATGGCCATTTGGAATTATATTTATTCTTTTCTGTGTTGATAATAATTAATAAAATAATTTCCAGTCAATTCAACATAGAGTCTTTCTGTAAATGATTTGAACAGTAATTGAACAGAGGAAAGGATTAGATGTGGTTGATATTTTTCCTTCTTTTGACTCTGCATTGTTAGCATCTGAGTATTTACTTCTACTAGTTGCACAGAGGTAAAGGGAAATGTACATCTGACCCCTTGGCAGGGAATTATGTTTGTAGAGATAAAAAAGAGAAACTATATTCAGATGAAAAGTTTATTGTCAAATTCCAATTCAATACAATGTTCTGATTCTTCTGTCTAGGAAATCATGACAATAAATTCAATAGTAATACAGAGCTCCAGAGGTAACATAAAAGATAAAAATATTCACAATCTCCACCCAGGAAACAATCAAATTCTTAGTTCAGGATATGGAGTGTGTGAGAATATTACTAGAAAATTGTGACTCCTAAACTACATCCTGTGCTTCCTGGATAAGTTTAATCAAAAATTAAAACAACATGTGGAAAACCCCAATGGTTTTCTCATAGAAGTTCTAAATATTCATCTTGATTTCCCCAACCAAAACCATACATCTTTAATCTTGTACCTCTGAATATAGTTCCAATACATTTTAATTGACTATCTTCTGTCCAAGAAGCTCAGTGTCTATGGAGTCCTACAAAAAGATCTTGCACCAAAACAACATTACAATAGTAATACAGTTAATATGAAAGGTTAAACCACCTACTGGCAAAATAAGGAATCATATTAAATGTGTGATTGTCTTACTATGCATCTACTTTCTTCTTTGGTTTAATTTTTATCTTGTTTTATCGTATTTTTTACTCTCTTCTCAATAAAAATAGTGGTATTTTTGTTCTTGGACATATGTGTATAGTGGAGTGTTGCTATCTATGTAGGCAGAAGCTGAATTCATTTCCCCCTTTTCATGGTAACCTCTGGATTCAGTGTCCCTTGTCTCTTGGTCATCTACATATTGACTATATATTCTGATAGTCCCTGATGAATCAGATCCTGGCTCCTGTCCTTGTTTCCCCTCACCTGATGAGGTTGCACATGGTAAATAGTTACACTCTTCAGTTCCCATACGGGATAGGCTCTGAAGAGAGCTGTTGAGAGAAGATCTTTGATTTCTATTTCTACTGTCACTTGACAGCTGGTAGATATCATTTGATTGGCCATGGTTATATACTTGACTTTTATTAGTGCTGAATCCAGATTGATTTCCAATTGAACTGGATTCCGAATTGTCCTGAAATAATATATATTGACTATGGCCAAAACCAGATTGGTCAACTGGCTGGTTTGGAGTAGTTTCTTGTTTTTCTTTCAGACTGTACCTGTACTTAAAATCACAGTCATTCAAATGCTCAGGTGTTACTCCAGAATGGCCAAGACTAGAGACTAGAGTTCCACCTGTACTAGATCCAGTCAGATTGTAGTGATCAACTGGTTGCCCATGATCTGTATCTGCTTCTCTATATTTTAACACCAGCTCTCCCATTCCTTCATTTGCTTTGGATCCTAGATGGTGAGAAAGAGAGAAAGACTGTCCATATCTTGACACTTGTGTGTGTGTAGGTCTATGCGATGACCTCAAAGGACTAGAATTGCGACTGCTAGTTCTGCTGCCTTCAGAAGGTCCATATCCTGATTGTCCATAGTCATAATCTTCACGGCCATAGCTGCCATGTCTCCAACGTTGACTAGAACTATATTGGTTGCCAGTACTATGTGACCTATAATGCCTTGTATCAGACTGGACATGTGCGTTGCTTGATTGTTTGCTTAGACGGTCCCTTGACTGCCAGTGAGTACTATCTGTTGCAGTATGACTATAACCCGACTCTCCATGTTGTGATTTAGGGTCTCTATGGGACTGAAGCCCAACATGGCCCTTAGTGGATCCTGAGTATCTCCTTGATACCACTGAGTGTTCCTCATGCTCACTGGAATCACTGCGCACAGGTGACTCCCTAGGACTTCTCCCAAACCTTGATTCTGAGGCTTCAGCATGGCCAGACTGAGGTTGTCTACTACTGTCCCTAGATTGCCTTTGAGAACCCCTCTGGCTTCTGTGAACTGTGGGCCCAGAAACTCCATGCTGAAGTCCACCCTGACCCTTAGTGGATCCTGAGTATCTCCTAGAAACTACTGTGTTTTCCTCACCTTCACTGGACTCAGAGTGAACAGGTGTCCCTCCTGCACCTTTTGTACTTCCTGAATGTGAGGTCTCTTCATGACCAGACTGAGACTGTCTACTGCTGTCCCTAGATTGTCTTTGAGGTCCTCCCTGACTTCCATGACCTGCTGACCCCGATTCTCCATGCTGATAGCCACCAAGACCCTGAGAAGATTCTGAGTGTCTCCTTGAAACAACTGAGTGTTCCTCACCTTCACTGGACTCAGGTTGAACAGGTGTCCCTCTTGGACCTTTTGTAGCTCCTGAATGTGAGGGCTGCACATGCCCAGACTGAGAGTGTCTACTGCTGTCCCTAGATTGTCTTTGAGGACCTCCCTGGCTTCCATGACCTGCTGGCCTCGATTCTCCATGCTGGTGTCCACCATGACCTTGGGGAAATTCTGAATGTCTTCTTGAAACTACTGAGTGTTGTTCACTATCACTGGACTCTGGGTGAACTGGTGCCCCTCTGGGTCTTCTCTGAGAGCCACCATGTGATGGCTGCTCATGCCCAGACTGAGGCTCTCTACTACTGTCCCTAGATTGTCTTTGAGGACCTCTCTGACTTCCATGACCTGCTGACCCTGATTCTCCATGCTGATGTCCACTATGACCCTGAGAAGATTCTGAGTATCTCCTTGAAACAACTGAGTGTTCCTCACCTTCACTGGACTCGGGGTGAACAGGTGTCTCTCTTGGACCTTTTGTAGCTCCTGAATGTGAGGGCTGCACATGTCCAGACTGAGACTGTCTACTACTGTCCCTAGACTGTCTTTGAGGACCCCCCTGCCTTCCATGACCTGCTGACCTTGATTCTCCATGCTGATGGCTACCATGACCCTGAGAAGATTCTGAATGTCTCCTAGAAACTACTGAGTGTTCCTCACCTCTACTAGACTCTGGGTGAACAGGTGCCCCTCTGGGTCTTCTCTGAGAGGCACCATGTGATGGCTGCTCATGCCCAGACTGAGGCTCTCTACTGCTGTCCCTAGATTGTCTTTGAGGACCCCCCTGGCTTTCATGACCTGCTGACCCCGATTCTCCATGCTGGTGTCCACCATGACCCTGAGAAGATCCTGAGTGTCTTCTTGAAACTACTGAGTGTTCCTCACCTTCACTGGACTCAGAGTGAACTGGTGCCCCTCTTGATCTTCTTGAAGGCCATGAATGTGAGGTCTGTGCATGTCCAGACTGAGATTGTCTACTGCTCTCCCTAGATTGTCCTTGGGGACCTCCTTGGCTTCCATGGCCTGCTGATCCTGACTCTCCATGCTGATGTCTCCCATGACCCTGTGGAGATCCTGAGCTTCTTTCTGAAACTACAGAATGTTCTTCATCTTCACTGGACTCAGGGTGAACTGGCACCCTTCTGGGTCTTCTCTGAGAGGCACCATGTGATGGCTGCTCATGACCAGAGTGAGGCTCTCTACTACTGTCCCTAGATTGTCTTTGAGGACCCCCCTGGCTTCCGTAGCCAGCTGACCCTGACTCTCCATGCTGATGTCCACTATGACCCTTAGAAGATCCTGAGTGTCTCCTAGAAACTACTGAGTGTTCCTCACCTCTACTAGACTCTGGGTGAACTGGTGTCTGTCTTGGTCTTCTCTGAGAGCCGCCATGTGATGGCTGCTCATGCCCAGACTGAGGCTCTCTACTGCTGTCCCTAGATTGTCTTTGAGTAGTGCCTCCCTGGCTTCCATGGCCTGCTGACCCCGATTCTCCATGCTGGTGTCCACTATGACCCTGAGAAGATTCTGAGTCTCTCCTTGAAACTACTGAGTGTTCCTCACCTTCACTGGACTCAGGGTGAACTGGTCTCCCTCTGGGTTTTCTCTGAGAGCCACCATGTGAGGTCTGTTCATGCCCAGACTGAGACTGTCTACTGCTGTCCCTAGATTGTCTTTGAGGTCTTCCCTGACTTCCATGGCCTGCTGACCCTGATTCTCCATGCTGATGTCCACCATGACCCTGTGGAGATCCTGAACTTCTTTCTGAAACTACAGAATGTTCTTCACCTTCACTGGACTCAGGGTGAACTGGTCTCCCTCTGGGTCTTCTCTGAGAGGCACCATGTGATGGCTGCTCATGCCCAGACTGAGGCTCTCTACTGCTGTCCCTAGATTGTCTTTGAGGACCCTCCTGGCTTCCATGACCTGCTGCCCCTGACTCTCCATGCTGATGTCCACTATGACCCTGAGAAGATCCTGAGTGTCTCCTAGAAACTACTGAGTGTTCCTCACCTCTACTAGACTCTGGGTGAACTGGTGTCTGTCTTGGTCTTCTCTGAGAGGCACCATGTGATGGCTGCTCATGCCCAGACTGAGGCTCTCTACTGCTGTCCCTAGATTGTCTTTGAGGACCCCCCTGGCTTCCATGACCTGCTGACCCCGATTCTCCATGCTGGTGTCCACCATGACCCTGAGGAGATCCTGAGTGTCTCCTTGAAACTACTGAGTGTTCCTCACCTTCACTGGACTCAGAATGCACTGGTGCCCCTCTTGGTCTTCTTGAAGGCCATGAATGTGATGGCTGCTCATGCCCAGACTGAGACTGTCTACTGCTCTCCCTAGATTGTCCTTGGGGACCTCCTTGGCTTCCATGGCCTGCTGATCCTGACTCTCCATGCTGATGTCTCCCATGACCCTGTGGAGATCCGGAGCTTCTTTCTGAAACTACAGAATGTTCTTCACCTTCACTGGACTCAGGGTGAACTGGTCTCCCTCTGGGTCTTTTCTGAGAGCCACCATGTGATGGCTGCTCATGCCCAGACTGAGGCTCTCTACTGCTGTCCCTAGATTGTCTTTGAGGACCCCCCTGGCTTCCATAACCTGCTGCCCCTGACTCTCCATGCTGATGTCCACTATGACCCTGAGATGATTCTGAGTGTCTCCTAGAAACTACAGAGTGTTCCTCACCTCTACTAGACTCGGGGTGAACAGGTGTCTGTCTTGGTCTTCTTGAAGGCCCTGAATGTGAGGGCTGCTCATGCCCAGACTGAGGTTCTCTACTACTGTCCCTAGATTGTCTTTGAGGTCCTCCCTGGCTTCCATGGCCTGGTGACCCTGATTCTCCATGCTGATGTCTACCATGACCCTGTGGCGATTCTGAATGTCTCCTTGAAACTACTGAGTGTTGTTGACTATCACTGGACTCAGGGTGAACTGGTGCCCTTCTGGGTCTTCTCTGAGAGCCGCCATGTGATGGCTGCTCATGCCCAGACTGAGGCTCTCTACTGCTGTCCCTAGATTGTCTTTGAGGACCCCCCTGGCTTCCATGACCTGCTGTCCCTGATTCTCCATGCTGGTGTCCACCATGACCCTGAGAAGATTCTGAATGTCTCCTAGAAACTACTGAGTGTTCCGCACCTTCACTGGACTCGGGGTGAACAGGTGTCTGTCTTGGTCTTCTTGAAGGCCATGAATGTGAGGTCTGTTCATGTCCAGACTGAGATTGTCTACTGCTGTCCCTAGATTGTCCTTGGGGACCTCCTTGGCTTCCATGGCCTACTGATCCTGATTCTCCATGCTGATGTCCACCATGACCCTGTGGAGATCCTGAACTTCTTTCTGAAACTACAGAATGTTCTTCACCTTCACTGGACTCAGGGTGAACTGGTCTCCCTCTGGGTCTTCTCTGAGAGGCACCATGTGATGGCTGCTCATGACCAGACTGAGGCTCTCTACTGCTGTCCCTAGATTGTCTTTGAGGACCCCCCTGGCTTCCATGACCTGCTGCCCCTGACTCTCCATGCTGATGTCCACTATGACCCTGAGAAGATCCTGAGTGTCTCCTAGAAACTTCTGAGTGTTCCTCACCTCTACTAGACTCTGGGTGAACTGGTGTCTGTCTTGGTCTTCTCTGAGAGCCGCCATGTGATGGCTGTTCATGCCCAGACTGAGGCTCTCTACTGCTGTCCCTCGATTGTCTTTGAGGACCTCCCTGGCTTCCATGACCTGCTGCCCCTGACTCTCCATGCTGATGTCCACTATGACCCTGAGAAGATCCTGAGTGTCTCCTAGAAACTACTGAGTGTTCCTCACCTCTACTAGACTCTGGGTGAACTGGTGTCTGTCTTGGTCTTCTCTGAGAGCCGCCATGTGATGGCTGTTCATGCCCAGACTGAGGCTCTCTACTGCTGTCCCTCGATTGTCTTTGAGGACCCCCCTGGCTTCCATGACCTGCTGACCCCGATTCTCCATGCTGATGTCCACCATGACCCTGTGGAGATCCTGAACTTCTTTCTGAAACTACAGAATGTTCTTCACCTTCACTGGACTCAGGGTGAACTGGTCTCCCTCTGGGTCTTCTCTGAGAGGCACCATGTGATGGCTGCTCATGCCCAGACTGAGGCTCTCTACTGCTGTCCCTAGATTGTCTTTGAGGACCTCCCTGGCTTCCATGACCTGCTGCCCCTGACTCTCCATGCTGATGTCCACTATGACCCTGAGAAGATCCTGAGTGTCTCCTAGAAACTACTGAGTGTTCCTCACCTCTACTAGACTCTGGGTGAACTGGTGTCTGTCTTGGTCTTCTCTGAGAGCCGCCATGTGATGGCTGTTCATGCCCAGACTGAGGCTCTCTACTGCTGTCCCTCGATTGTCTTTGAGGACCCCCCTGGCTTCCATGACCTGCTGACCCCGATTCTCCATGCTGGTGTCCACCATGGCCCTGAGGAGATCCTGAGTGTCTCCTTGAAACTACTGAGTGTTCCTCACCTTCACTGGACTCAGAGTGAACTGGTGCCCCTCTTGGTCTTCTTGAAGGACCTGAATGTGAAGGCTGCTCATGCCCAGACTGAGGCTCTCTACTACTGTCCCTAGATTGTCTTTGAGGACCCCCCTGGCTTCCATGGCCTGCTGATCCTGACTCTCCATGCTGATGTCCACTATGACCCTGAGAAGATTCTGAGTGTCTCCTAGAAACTACTGAGTGTTCCTCACCTCTACTAGACTCGGGATGAACAGGTGTCTGTCTTGGTCTTCTTGAAGGCCCTGAATGTGAGGGCTGCTCATGCCCAGACTGAGACTGTCTACTGCTGTCCCTAGATTGTCTTTGAGGACCCCCCTGGCTTCCATAACCTGCTGACCCTGACTCTCCATGCTGATGTCCACCATGACCCTGAGAAGATTCTGAGTGTCTCCTAGAAACTACTGAGTGTTCCTCACCTTCACTGGACTCGGGGTGAACAGGTGTCCCTCTTGGTCTTCTTGAAGGCCATGAATGTGAGGGCTGCTCATGCCCAGACTGAGACTGTCTACTGCTGTCCCTAGATTGTCTCTGAGGACTTTCCTGTCTTTCATGAGCTGCAGACCCAGACTCTCCATGCTGATGTCCACCATGATTCTGAGGAGATCCAGATTGTCTCCTAGAAACTACTGTGTGTTCTTCACTCTCACTGGATTCACTGTGGACAGGTGTCCTTCTAGGTGTTCTTGAACGCCCTGAAGTAGAGGGCTGTTCTTGTCTAGAATGAGGCTGTCTACTGCTGTCTCCAGACTGTCTTTTGGGTGTTCCCTGTCTTCCCTGACCTTTGGAGCTTGACTCTCCATGGTGAATTTCTTCATGTCCATACTCTTGCCCTGAGCCAAATGACTTATTAGAGCCAGAACCATGTCTCCCATATCTAGAAGACTGACTTGGGCCAGACCCATATGGTGATGACTGACCATGTCCATACCCTTGCTGCCCAACGCCAGATGACTGTCCTGAATGAGACTTGTTCTGCCAAGAACTAGATGAGTGACTTGAACCAGATTTATGTTCTCCATACCCAGATGACTCACCTGGGCCAGACTCATACTGCCCAGCACTTGATGACCGACCTGAACCATGCCCATGCCTCCTATAACCCGTTGACTGACCTGAGTGAGACCCATGCTGCCCAGAGCTAGATGACTGACCTGAGAGAGACCCATGTTGCCCAGAGCTAGACGACTGACCTGAGAGAGACCCGTGCTGCCCAGAGCTAGATGACTGACCTGAGAGAGACCCATGTTGCCCAGAGCTAGATGACTGACCTGAGAGAGACCCATGCTGCCCAGAGCTAGATGACTGACCTGAGAGAGACCCATGCTGCCCAGAGCTAGATGACTGACCTGAGAGAGACCCATGCTGCCCAGAGCTAGATGACTGACCTGAGAGAGACCCGTGCTGCCCAGAGCTAGATGACTGACCTGAGAGAGACCCGTGCTGCCCAGAGCTAGATGACTGACCTGAGAGAGACCCGTGCTGCCCAGAGCTAGATGACTGACCTGAGAGAGACCCGTGCTGCCCAGAGCTAGATGACTGACCTGAGAGAGACCCATGCTGCCCAGAGCTAGATGACTGACCTGAGAGAGACCCGTGCTGCCCAGAGCTAGATGACTGACCTGAGAGAGACCCGTGCTGCCCAGAGCTAGATGACTGACCTGAGAGAGACCCATGCTGCCCAGAGCTAGATGACTGACCTGAGAGAGACCCGTGCTGCCCAGAGCTAGACGATTGACCTGAGAGAGACCCGTGCTGCCCAGATTTTGACGACTGACCTGAGAGAGACCCATGTTGCCCAGAGCTAGATGACTGACCTGAACCAGACTCTTGCCTCCCATAACCAGATGACTGACTTGGACCAGATCCATGTTTCCAAGTGCTAGATGACTGACCAGATCCAGATCCCTGTCCCCCATAGCCAGATGACTGACCTGGACCAGACTCATGCTGCCCAGAACTAGATAACTGACCAGAACCAGACCTTTGGTCACTGCAACCAGACAACTGACCTGAACCAGACGCATGCTGCCCATGTTGACCACAACCTGAGGATTGACCTGATGCCGTACCATGCTGGCCACAGCAAGACTGTCCTGATCCATGCCCATGTTGTTTAAAGCCAGAGGACTGTCTTGAATTTGTTCCATGTTGTTCACAGCAGGATGGCTGCCCTGAACCGGACCCATGATGACCACATTTGGAATGTTCATTTGAACAACACCCCTTCTGTTGAGAGCTTGAACAGTGTCCACAGGAACTGCCTCCGTGCTGACCATAACCAGAATGTTGGGTTGCTCCAGATCCGCAGCATGATGAATGATGTGAGCTCATGCTCTGCTGTCTTCCACAGTGCTCTGCATGACCACATCCATATCCTCTCTGACTAGAAGACTGGCTGCAGGATCTAGGTTCAGTTTGACAACATCTAGACGACTGACCTCCAGAGACACGTCCTCCGCTAGTTCCTGATTGACATCTTGACTGGGTAGAGCAAGACTGACTTCCTTGCCTCCCAGATGGACTTGCCTGACAAGAACTTGAAGCACTTTGTGGTCTGCAACATCCACTAGAATTGCTGTGACCACATGCATGACTTTGTGTTTTGCTGTTTTCTGAACTTGCAGAGCTAGGCCCAAGCTTTTGTTCTCCACCCTTTCTTGACTGAGTAGAATTTGATTCATGTTTGCTCTTCTCCAGTCCATGTGACAATCCACTATGACCTTTCCTTCCCTGACTGTTTAACCTAGATCCAGATTCATATTCTTCCCCAGCTTCTCTAGAGGACCTACCGTGTGACTTGTTTCTTTTTTCTTCTAGCTCTTCAGAGCTGGAACCATGCCTCTCTTTGTTACCGCTCCAAGATTGACCAGCGCTAGACCCATGGTGTTTTCTCCTGGGTTCCTCTGAGCTGGATAATTCACTGTGCCTTTCCAACCTCCTAGAGTTGGACCTATGTCGAGGTTTTGCAGTTCCCCATGAGCTCCCAGAACTATGTCCATGCTCCTCTCCCTCACTCCAACTCGAACGTCTGAAACCTGATTTCCGTCTTGGTATCTCTTCTTCTTCTTCTGTTTCACTTTCTTCCTTTCGATTTTGATGACCCTGCCTAGGCTTCTTTGACCCTGAAGCTTTACAGTATTCTTTTCCAAGAACCTTATTGCAGGCCATAGCCAATTTGAACACCATCAGAAGAAACTCAGTGAAATCTAGTCTTCGGTCATGATCTCGATCCAGCATATGCATGATGACATCTACTTTATCTGGATCATCTGGATTCTGAATATGAGAGACACACCAAGGATAACTTGGTTAGCCCAGCTTCATTTTCAACTAAAATAACCCAGTAGCACCTTGTATATATATTGTGTTATATAATTTTAATCTTCTGAGTATTACTTTAGGTTAATGAGACCTAGAATATATGAAAAGTTAATGGAAAAGACTATTGTGATCTGTGAAAGAAGATGACATTGTTCCTTGTTTGTTAAAATAATCAATTAGTTAATTTCTTAGCACTATATTATTTATTTGCTTGGAATGGGAAGCCTGAGTACATGAAAAAGTTGGATTCTTTAAGATGGAAGGGCACAGGAATGTATTGACGAAACATTTGTCTTTAAAATATATATGTTGAGCCGGGCGGTGGTGGCGCACGCCTTTAATCCCAGCACTCGGGAGGCAGAGGCAGGCGGATCTCTGTGAGTTCGAGACCAGCCTGGTCTACAAGAGCTAGTTCCAGGACAGGCTCCAAAACCACAGAGAAACCCTGTCTCGAAAAAACCAATATATATATATATATATATATATATATATATATATATATGTTGATTTAATAGATTTACGATGTCCTGGCTCAAAAGAATATTACTTAGGTTTTCTCAAAATCAGCTGGGGCTGTGCACTTTCCACCAAGCTTGGTCCTAGAACATGTACAGACCCCAACAGCCTTCAGACTTGACACGTACCTTCAGAATTGGGCGAAACTCTTTCTCCAGAAGTTCCTTTAGCTCATCCTTGCTCAGTGTGCCACATTCTCCATCTTGCTTGGTGTATTTGTAGAATATATCAATGACGGTGACAACACTTCTTAAGAGGTCTGTCATCTTTTCCCCCCAAGGTTAAATGAACCTACAGAGAGAGAAAAAACCATAGATAAAGAAAGAGACATAGAGAACTAATTTTCTTTTATTTTAATTTATCAACAGGTCTTATTTTAATATAATGCAGTGGTTTTCAACCTTTCTAATGCTGAGATCCTTTAGTATAGTTCCTCGTGTTGTAGTAACCCTCAAATATGCTTACTTTCATTGCTACTTCATATCTGTAATTTTGTTACTACTTTGAGTCATAGTGTAAATATTTGTAGGATATCCTATGTGTGACCACTGTGAAAGGGTCATGACATATGGGCTGAGAACTGCTGACAAAGTAATTTTTAAAACCTCTTTTCTTTCATCAACCTCAACTGTAAGTATGGCTCAGGATTTTTGTCGCACCAATCAGCACAATAAAAACTTGGGATGATCTCAGGTCTCCATAATATTTATCTTATGAATATATTCTTTTTATGATATTTCTTTGAGTATTTTTGTGTCCTGGGTGTTACTCTGGGCTTCCAAAACTCCCAATACAACAGAGACACCACAGCCCCAGTCTGTCTAGTCTCTTCTGTTTTCTCCTACCCTTTTCTCTTCCTCTCCATGCCTCTCCTTGCCTATTCTTTTATTTTCTGTTTCTTTTGTTTTTTGTTTCTTTCCTGGCATGAGTGTGATACATTCATGTGTTTGCATGAGTGTGTATGCACATTTGTGTTTGAGGACAGATAGGCATATATTTGCATAAATCATCATTCACATTGTTTATATCTTTTCTGTATATGTGAGTGAATTCGTGTGTGTGTGTGTGTGTGTGTGTGTGTGTGTGTGTGTGTGTGTGTGTGTTTGTATGTGCTCATGACAACAGGCACACAGGTACCACAGTACATGCGTGGAGATCAGAGGACAACCTCAGGTGTTGCTCATCACTTTCCACATAGCTTGAGTCATGGTTTCCTTTTTGTGTGTTGTTCATCACTGTGTTGCTGGACTAGCTATGGAACTTTGGGATTTCCCATGTGCATTACTTTATGCGGGATCTGGGCATTTGAGTTTGGGTCTCCTCACTTGTATCATAAGTTCTTTAGACACTGAGCCATTTTCCCAGCCTTCCACCTTATATTCGAGACAAGGTCTCTCAATGAATCTGGAGCTCATTGATTTGGCTGGATTGGCTAGCAAATGAGTTCTACAGAGCCACCTGTTTCTGTCCTTATGTCAGCACTGGCTATAGACACATGCTACCACACCCTGCCTTTCTACAGGGGCTCTGTGTCTGAACGCAGGTCTTTGTGCTCGTATGACAGGCGCTTTACTTGTTCAGAGCTCAGACTCTTTTTTTTCTTTCCTTTTTTCCCCTTTCCTTTCCCTTTCTTCTGTCCTTTTGCTTTCTTTTTGAGACAGGATCTCATGTAGCTCATTCTGGCCTCAAAAAGTTGCTTTGTAGCCAAGCTTGGCAATTGACTCCTAATCTCCCTTCTTCCACCATTCCCAGCTGGGGCAAAAGTAACAGATACCTTAACATTTAAATCCCTTTTGTTCATCAGAAAGCAAACTAGACCCCAAAATACCATGAAGAATTGAAAATGGGCAAAGTGTGTCAATAATATCTTGGTACTGTAGATCCTATAGCTATAATGGCCTTTAGAACAGAAACTGTCAAAACATCAACCCTCAAGAAAACACCAAGTAAACACCGTTCCTTCCAAATGTTACCAATTCAGGTAAGAAGTTGAAAGTGGAGAACTAGATCTCAACACTCTCCAAACCAAAAGTGAACCACAAACAAACTACACCATAATACCCGTCGTTTTCACATGGCGCAGAAAGATGGTGTGTGGTTAAATTAGGGAGAATATGAGATGGCCTAAAACAGTGGTTCTCAATCTTCCCAGAGTTGTGACCCTTTAGTACAGTTCTGCAAGTTGTGGTGACCTCCAGCCACAACATTATTTTTGTTGCTACTCCATAACTATAATTTTTCTGTTGTTATGGATCATAATGTAAATATCTGATATGCAGGATATCTGATATGAGACTCCCATGAGAAGGTTGTTTGACCCCCAAAGGGACCAAGACCCATAGATTGAGAACCTCTGGCCTAGACAAAGACAGACTTCTACTGGATTTATTCTCCTCAATAAAGACATTGATTTCTAAAGACTCAAGTATAAACTAAATTAACCAAACAGACAGCAAACCAAAAATAAAAGAAACAACAACAACAAAAAAAGTAGCAAAATACAGTACTCTCTATGCCTGAGCTCAGACTCGGCTCACAATATCTGGCCCAAGAACACCAAGTACCATACATTTAAATTCTTCTCACCTGATTCACCAAAGGAACAAATAGGATAAGGCCTGATGCAGCTTGCAGGGTGTTGATAGATGGGGACAGTGACCCTTATATAGCTTGGGTGCTGTCTTCTGTGGGATGGACTGATTCATTTCTAATCAAATGTAACTCCACCCCTTGCATGTTTATCTTCCTTCTTCACATTCTCACCTGTAGGATGATTGCAGAGAGGGTGATAATGGCCCCACCTTCCACAATAGAGATATGCTCTGGGACGCTTTCTTGTAGGGTCGCACACAGTGAAATGCAGAGCCTTTGCTGGAGAAGATTAGTTTGTGCAATTGGTTTTCTTTATCTAGTGTTCAAAGAAGATAACAGAGTGAAAATACTTGGCAGGAGCACAGTGAAGTTTTTTTTTTAATTTAAAATAAACCCAGGCCAATAAGCTTGTCCAATTCATGACTATTGCAACATTACACTATCATTTTTTTTGAGAATTTACGGTATTCAGATACTGTGTTGACTATATCTCTCTTGTGTTGTCACATAATATTTGCATGTGTATGTTTTTCCCACATTTCAACTGAAGACACAGATTTAAAAACATTCAAAGTCATAGCTATATGATGGAAAAACCAAGATTTAAACACATAATTCTTATTGTAGTGCTGCTGCTGTAACCATTATGTTAGTTTACCCTTATTATATAGCCATTATGCAAAAATGAATTTGAGGTTTATACCATCTATATACCATTTTAAGAATGCCAGGTCTACTGAACTGCAACTAATATGAAAGGCTAATGTATGAGATGCTGCAAGCCATGAAAAGAAGATCTCTTCTCTGATGCTGTGTAGGCTAACTGGCTATCTAAGTATAGGGTCCATAAATAAAGGTAATGTTTTCATAAGATGAATTTAGAGTAAGACTTCTTCCAGTGCCCTACTATACACTGGTAGTCTGGTATCTTTAGGCCTAGTCTCTTGGGAAAGTGTATGTAATATTGCATATCATGTGTGTTTAAAGGCAACAAAATAATCCAAAAACTGTATTAGGCATAGTGAATCATCTCGTCTGTACTCGCCACCAGGCAATGGTGACACCATTAATTGATTACTGTCTTCTGTTTTGCCTACTTATCTATTTTATTTCTCATGTAAACTTGTAAGGTGAATGCTATTGTCACCCCTTTACAGATAATGTAATGAAAGGATAAATAAAATTTAAACCATACTAGAATCACGGCAGTATCAGAAGCAAAAGTTACTCACTCTACTGGATGCTTAAGCCTGGCCTTTAGTTGCAAATTCACCAAATCTGGGGTCTGTCATCTCCTGCCTGGGTACTGCTTTGGTGACAATTATCATCCAGACAGTCCCTAGAGCTTGGGAAGCACATAGAATGAATACCTGTTCACAGACATGCTAATGAATTTGCTCCTGAAAGACTCCACTGCTCCTATAGCCATGGGACTCCTAAACTAATAGGGCCACAGAAAGTTAGGTTTTCCCCGTGATAGTCGGTCATGTGACTCTTTTAAAATTGTGTTTCTTTTTGTAAAAGTGACTGTGTCAGGAAGATTTCGGGGCCTCACATCCATACTGGATTAAGCATTTAAAACCAGCCTTGCACTGAATTCCAGAATTCATCTAGAACTGGGGAAGTCTTCCATAGCCTGCTGTCTCTCGGAACTTCTCCAGTTCATTGTTCTGTATCCTTGGTGTTCAGTCTCTCTTCCTTGTCTTACTTTCTTAGCATGAAATTATAATCTCTGTAGTCAGAAAACTGAAGTTCAGAAAACTGGAGTTCAGCTTTCAGCTCCACCTTTTACTAGCTGTGGTTTTTGAGTAACTATAAATTCTCTTGGCTTCTGCTTCCCAACTTAAAGCACTTACTTGCTCACTGATGGGGGTGACATGTGGCCTACAGTAACTACCTACTTAGCTACACAAGATCATTTGGTTTAAGTATTTCATGCCCTCCAATGCATTTTATACACAAGAATTGATTTTTAAAAATGAGGTAGAGGTCAGTAATAGGACCTGAAAAGGCCTTTTTCAAAAGCATTGTACAGAAGGTAAGTCCTGACTTTTAAACATATAACATATCTATTGAGATATACCCTTGGGCAGTCTCCATGAACTTCGCACCACTTAAGTTCCCTTTCTTGATAACCACCAAATGTTACTACTGTCTGGTTATGAGTGGACATGTCAGGCCATCAGAGCAACAATCTGGAACAAGCATTGTTCCTACCCAACAAGGACTTAAGTGCCTTCTGACAAGGAACAAATTTCTGGTAGTTTTGGGCATAAAGGTGGTTGTGGTGATATCTGCAGAGACTCTTGCTTACCAAACTTCAAAAAGTTATAGTCTGAGGAAGCAGAAGCGTGGGGCCCCAAGCAGGGCAGTCTCTGGCATCCTTTCCTCTGTACCTGGGCCTTCTTCCTCCCCATTTTCTCATCACCCTCTGCTTACCCATCCATATCCACCCTGCTCTGGGTTGTCAGGGGCCATTTGGTGAAGCTCATGTGCTATTGGCCACTGCATACACACCTTAAACTATTAAAACAAACTTTGCATGTGTGGAAGTCCCCGGTTTTAGTTTTAATTTGTTCCCACATGCAATCCTTCTATGGAGTGGCTTTATTAAAATTAAAGCCAACTTTTTTTTGTCATGTTGTCATGTTCAAATTGAGATCTTGCTATAGGACCCAAGTGAGAATTACCTTATCATGAGAACCAAACTTTCCCACTCACTATGATCCTCAGCACTACTCAGTGAATTCAATCGAGTGCTGCGTCTCAGGCTTCTTCCAGGTCCATTAAATGAATTAACTGTCTCTTTTCTGCGAGCAGTTTAAAGATCTGTTCTTAGAGATTAGAATGATAGACTGGGTGAGGGTGGAACATTGATTTTTACATCAAGACACTTTTGTATTAGATCTTAACATATACTATCAGTAAAATTTGGGAACGTCTCTAAATCTGAGTGTTTGCACACTTGGGACGTGGGGATAATTACACAACTCTAACACTCAGATAATGCTTAGAATAAAACAGGAATTCAACGTATTTTCTTTTCTTCTTCCTGCCAAGTTTAATCTTACAAATGAGTGGAGTTGTTGGTTCCTAGAGAGGATTCTTAACTTTGTTCTCTTCTTCGGGCCTGTCTGGGTAAAATCAGACATGAGCATTTGGAATTCGGCTTTCAAAGACACTAAAAAATGTCATTATGAAAAGTCAGTCCACCATGAAAATGGGAACTACTGATTACATTGTCTAAGGATGTAATTCACTCCAAGAGTCCTCTTTTAGTTTTCCACATGAGGATGGGTATCTGGAGTTCCATGCACCAGTGCAGTAGAATCTCGTGGAGAAGCCCACAAACACGCCCAGGCTTCAGGAATGCAGCATGGGGTTTCTGAAACTTGCTTAGTGCAGGTTTAAGTCGCATGTCCCATCTGGAAGCTTCGGTGCTCACTGCAGTTGACAGAGCTGCACATCCCTAGGTGAGGTCTCAGAAGTTCTGATAGTCCCTGTAGTTGCAAAAACCACTAGCCTGTGGCAGCAGCACAGAGCTGAATTGCTTCAGGATAGATTTGGAAGCTTATGAAAGTCAAACCTGACCTAAAGAGACAGAGTCAAATTCGTGGAGATAGTCTAGACTTCGCTAGGTGAGCAAGGAGCTTTATTTTGACACGTTGAAAGGAATTGCTATTGAGTAAAGCTGTTGATATTTGTTGTTTGTTTAAACAGTTCAGAGCCACAGCAGTCTACGTGAAGTCACTGCAAGTCGTATGTGCTGAAATTTTGGAGCATTCCAAATATTGTATTTTTAAAAATGTCACTTGGTGGGGAAAATATTGGTCTTTTAATTATGAATGTTATTTTGGGGACATTTGTAAGCATTTGGTACTGGTTTATAAGAAAAAAAATCAAATTAATATTGATTATTACTTTGGGGTATGACAATGCTCCCTTTAAGAAATTAATTGTGTTTTTTTAGCTTAATATAAATAAGTAATCCACCCACTCACTCATACCTTCTCTCTGGCTAATTAAGCCAAGAGCTGAAGTCTTCTCTGACTGCTCAGCTTCAGTCGCCTCTGAATATCCAGACTCTAAGAGGTAGGATAATGTGGGTGCGGGCAAAGCTCATCTTCACTGTCTCATTTTTTTCCCCCAGTGAGACTTTTCTTCCTTTGTGATTCGTGTCTTGGAAGAGGGACACTAGGTTGCTAATTTAGAAAGATAATTGCAAAACTCAGATAGAGTGATTATTTTGTGTAACTATGATGGGGTGACTCATGCCCCAGGGATTCCCTGTGCTCCCTAATCCAACTGCCCCACCTCACATCCCCAGCTTTGTTCGAGTGAGTCCTGTAACTGCAGAATCCCTGGCCTAGGGAGACCGATACTGAACGTGTAAGATGGTAGAGGTGATGTTTGCCCATCCCTGGGGTGGACCTACCCTGACAGGGAGCAATCCACACGGAGGGAGAAGGTGGCCAATAGGAACAGTTTTGTGCCTAGGTGCCCACCAGGCCCACCCTCACATCAGCTTCCTGAATCTGCTCCAACTAGAAGACTTGACTGCAGATATGGTATAGAACATTAAAATTTGTGATTCTTGGGTTCTGACTAAGGAACCAAAATAAATTCCATTGCAAAGTGGTTAAGTCCAGTTATTAAGTGAAATCTGTCAGAGTTAGGAAGCCTACCTTGCCCTTTTATTAGTTGGGTAGACTTAGGTTTGTGAACGTCTGACATTTTATCATTGTGTTGTTTTAAAGTCTAAAAGTTGAAAGTGTTTGAAACAAAAAAGTAGTTAAAGTACTAGAGAAATTACAATTTTAACTCAAAATTTAAAAGTGCTGTTTTTTATAAGTTTTATTAAAATAATTATTTCCTTTATTTTAGTGATAATATTGTTATCATGAAAAGTACTGTAACCAGTTTTATTTTGAGAGCTAAAAATCATATGATGGGGTTAATCTTCATCTTACAACATCAATTATTATTAAAAAAAAAAAATAAAGCAAAGCCAGGCTTATTACTGGTAGGCTTCAAGGTAGACTGTATTTTCGGCTTTCATGACTGATGAACCTGATATTAAAGATTACTTTTATGCCAGTAATTTTTATAACACTTGTAATGGCTATGGTAATGATTAAAACTCTCCCTCAAAAGAGACAGACTCCTCAGAGCAGAAGTACTTATTTTGTGGGTACGAGCTGGGGGCATACCCTGAATTTGTGATACAAAGACTCTATCTTTCTCTTCCACCTGGTCTCTACTGACTCACTGGAGCAGGTGGGTATGGGGTGACTTATCCTGCCTCTCTAATCTTACATAGGTTGGAGCTCTGCCCCGTGAAAGCTCCTTCTGGCAGGTGATGATCATTGCCCCTCATCCTCTCCATGAAAGGGTACCTGTCGAATCTTAAAGTCAGGGATTCATCTGTGGCTTTCTACATAAAAAATTATTTATTTTCTCTTCAAAAAATAGCCAGATACTCAGTAGCCTCTAATGGACAGTAGATTTCTGGATGTCTATTTTCTTCCTCCTGCTTTTCTACCCCATAGGGTTTAGACAACTGAATAGTGTTAAGCAGGTCAGATTAGTCTAAGTGCCAGGGAGACATTTTCTGACTAAGGGCTGGGTAGGATTGAATATTTTGCAACCTTTAAGTATTGTTCGATCTAAATATAAATCGACTTATCAAGCTTCACTGTTATTTCTCCTACAAGCTACTCGAGCTTGTCAGCCGGAGTGAGGCAAGCTGAGTCAGATACATACCAGCCAGGTTCAGACCCTGCCTCCTGTAGATCTGGTTCACTGACGCCTTCCTTCCACAACTCAGGATACTGGAACCTGGGGTTAACCATTTGCCAGGCAGAGTTCTCTGCTTTGAGATGATAGTGAAGATAGGACCCTTTGGACGGTGATAGGTTCTGTTGCTCTTACACCAACAAACATAAATGTTGGCAGTTCTGGTCCCCACCTCCATCCCTTCCATTTCAGAGATGGCCAGTTGAAAAGAGAGTCTCATGCTTCAGTTATTATGGCTACGAAATTGTCACTAAAGGAAGACATGCATCGTATCTTTGGAATAGACAAGGAAAAGACTTAAACGCATACCTATTGCTTATTTGGTAGGCATACTAAGAGAGATAATTCACAGGATTATCTCTCTGATACAAAACACTATTGCCAGTAGCTGTGTCAGAGGAGCTGCGGTCAGAAGTGGAGCTTATGGACTAAAGGCTAAAGTATAAAAAAGCTACTCTGGGTGCATCCAGGAGAGGCAGATCTGCTGGAGGATTGTCTCCAGAATGCCTCTTGCTTCTGCTGTGCTTTCTTCTTTTTGTTGCTCACATGTTCCAGCTATGATTGGCATGGTGTAGTTGTTAAATGCTGGGATCCCACTGCATCTAGTATAGTGTGATTGTTTCTTGGGAAAATCGTGCTCCTCACTGGGCAGTTTACTTGTATCTCCTAACGAAGATGTCTTTTGTAAGAGCAATGGTGGATAGATAGGTCTATGATTTTAATTGGACTTTTTGAGTCATCAAAGGGAAACAGGTGGTTGAGACAGTTAGTAAAGATGATGATTAGGAAAATAGCTTAGGTTGTTCCACCAATTGTTCCAATAAGAGACACAAAAAAGACAAAATAGGCTAGAAGTTATCTTCCTTTTTGTTAGATATGAGATTTACAGAAGATGAAAAATAAGAACAAGGAAATTTCATGAACTATAGACCCATGAATTCTGCCTGTGGAAAAACAGGCTGATGATTAAAGAAAACAATTATGCTTCCACCTTTTATCCCACAGACACTAAAGACAACAATTAATAAGTGGGACCTCCTGAAATTGAGAAGCTCTTTTAAGGCAAAGGACACAGTTAATAAGACAAAACGGCAGCCTACAGAATGGGAAAAGAACTGAAAATGGTCGAAAGACACTTAAGGAATTGCTCAACATCCTTAGCCATCAGGGAAATGCAAATTAAAACAACTCTGAGATACCATCTTACACCTGTCATAATGGCTAAGATAAAAACACCAATGATAGCTTATGCTAGAGAGGATGTAGAGTAAGGGGAACCCTCCTCTATTGCTGATAAGAGTGCAAACTTGTACAGCCACTTTGGAAATCAGTATGGCAGTTTCTCACAAAATTGAGGATCAGTCTACCTCAAGACCCAGCAATACCACTTTTGGGCATGAACACAAAAGACGCACACTCATACCACAAGGACATTTGCTCAGCTGTGTTCATAGCAGCATTATTTGTAATAGCCAGAACCTGGAAACAACCTAGGTGCTCCTTAACCGAAGAATGAATAAAGAAAATGTGTGGTACATTTACGCAATGGAGTACTACTCAGCTGTAAAAAAAAAAAAAAAAAAAAAAAAAAAAAAAAAAAAAAACCAATGAAATCTTGAAAATTGCGTGCAAATGATGAACTAGAAAAAAAACTTTCCTGAGTGAGGTAACCCAGACCCAGAAAGACAAACATTGGATGTTCTCACTCATAAGTGGATATTAGATGTGAAGTAGAGGATGATGAGTCTATAGTCCACAAGCCCAGAGAAGCTACATAACAAGGAGAAGACTAGCAGAAACATACATGGATCCCCCTGGGAAGGGGACTTAGACAAGATGTCCTGAGAAAGTTGGGAGTATATGTAGGAGGAGAAGAGAGGGCTGAAAGGGAGAGAGAGGGGATAAAGGGAAGGATGAGGAGAACATGAAGGAATGGGATGGTTGAGATGGGGGAAGGACAGAGAAGGAGAGGAAGGAAAGGGATATCTTGATTGAGGGAGCGATTATGGGACTAGCAAGTAACCTGACACTTGGGAAATTCTCAATAATCCACAAGAACAACCCCAGATTAAGACCCTAAGCAATAGTGGAGAGGGTGCATGAACTGGCCTTGCCCTCTGATCAGACTGCTTTAATTATCATCATAGAACTTTCACACAGCAAATGAAGGCAGCAGACGCAGAGATCCACAGTAAAGCACCGGGGGTCAAGCTTGCAGAGATCAGTCCAAGAGAGGGAGGAGCGATAATACAAGCAAAGGAGTCATGACCATACTGGGAATACCCATAGAAACTGCTTACCTGAGCTAATGGGAGTTCACTGACTCTGGATGATCGTGGAGTAGCCTGTATAAGACCAAACTAGGCCCACTGAATATTGTATAGCTTGGGCAGTCTGTAAGGCCACTGGCAGTGGGTCTAGGATTTATCCCTACTGATTGAACTGGTAGTTTGAAACCCATTCTTTTTGGAGGGTTACCTTGATCAACCTAGATATAATGGGGAGGACCTTGATCCCACCTCAAAATGATGTGCTAGACTTTGTTGATTCCCCGTGGGAAGCCTTACCCTCTCTGAGAAGTGGGTGAGGGTAAGGTGGAGAGAACAGAAAGAGGGGAGGGAGTGGGAATTGGGATAGGTATTAGAATAAGAAAGGATTGTTTTTCAAAAAATAAATTTAATAATAAAAAAGTTTTTTAAAACACCAATTATGTTCCTATACCCAGAATTAAGCCTGAATTCCTTGGTCATGTAATTTATGGAATTAATCACTGGTTTCAGTATGCACCTTGAAGAAACAAAGTTGTGAAAGTTAAATGAACCTATTGTTTGTAAAAGAAAATAGATCGTGAACTGACCATTCATTTAAAGTTCCTCTAGAGTAGAATTAAGAATAGAATTCTGTTACACTAAATGCACAAACAGCTGCCTGCCAGTACAAAGGAACTGGCTAAAATATACTTAGCTTGCTTAAAACTTTGTTAATCAGTTATAAAAAAAAATCATTGCTTTGGGGTGAAGATGTTATGGTGGGAAGATTAGTACTAAGAAAAATGTTTAACCACTTGTGGGATTCTAAGAAAAACATGTAACTTATGATCTTATTGGAAATTCTTATGTAAAGATTTTAAGTTGGTTTTGGAAAATATGTAACTTAAGGTTGTGAGTTAATCTTTTCTTGCATAAAAATCTTTGTGTTAGGAGGTATAAAAGGGATAAGATAAAAATAAGTTATCTAGGAGCAGAAAAGATGTAGAAAAAATGATCAGGGAAGAAATAAAAGAAAAACATTATGGGGATAGAAGGAGAGAAGTTGGAAAAAATGTAAAAGAAATACAACAGAAAAAGAACAGAGTAAGAGCAACAACCAGCAGAAAGAAAAATAAAATGAAGAATTAATGTTTGGCCCTCAGATAAAGTTCCCATGTATGTCTGTGCATCTGATCCAATAGTTCACGCACCCACATCTTCAGTGTCTCTGACCTTTGGAGACCCTGCTCTTGGCAGCACACTACTACAACTCAACATAGTGCAAAGAGCCCTGGCACTGTAGACATCTGGCTTTCGTTTATCCCAGGCCGATAGTCAGCAAATGCTGTTGCTTTGGGCCATGTCCTTCAGGTTATGGTGAGAATTGGCATTCTTAGCCTTGCTACTGCTTCATCTTTGTTCGACCCGGTCATTTGGTGCTGGTACTGTTGGACTTCTAGCAGATTTGCTTTCTCCTGTTTTTATTCTCCAGAGTCACAGCACAGTGAGTGTCACAGTAGAACACACTGAAACAGGAGTGTAGGGAATGTCATTCCTCGTTTAATGACATTGTTAGTGTCCATTGCCCTTCTCAAAATAAGTCACAGGCTTGACAGGGCCCAAACATCTCTGCTTTCATCTCTTGCTATTCCTGTTATTATCTTTCCTATGTCTACCTTGGACTCCTTGGGGACTAGGGACTTTCCCTTCTCAGTTTCCTGGTTCTGAAGTGCCATTTTTAGGTATTATTCTTTCTTTTCCTTTCTGTCTCTGCTTACTTACTGCATTCAGGATTTCTGGAGAGATGGAGTAACATGGATTAGATCAATTCTTAACTTTTGATAACTATTTTCCAAAAATAATGGGAAATTCCACAATAGTTTTCACTTCTTGAATGATAAGGAAGGTAAATGAAGTAAGCACTATGATTGCCCAACCTTAAAGCCTAGTATGATTTCTTGGTCAACAGGACAGTAGAGGAAGCCCAGGCAAGATCAGTATATCAATAGGACAGCACAATGCTAAATATCACATGAACTGACAGAAAATGAAATAGTTACAGAGACCAAAAAACCTTTTATAGTTAATAAAAATCAATCTAGGACCTCCACTGGAGCAGGCCCAAGCCAGTGACCTCTGCCAGAGCAGGCCTGAGCCAGTGACCTCCACAGGAGCAAAAGCAGGTACAAGGGAGTGATCACTAAAGGAGCAAGCCCAAGGCAGTGACCTCCACAGGAGCAGGCTTGAGCCAGTGACCTCTGCCAAAGCAGGCCTAAAGTAACACCCTCCACAGGACCAGGTATAAGGGAGCCACCACTGAGGGAGCAGGCCAGCGGCAGAGACCTCTGCAGGACCGGGCCCAAGCCAGGGACACCTACAGGAACAGGCCTGAGCCAGTGACCTCCACCGGAGCAGGAGCAGGTACAAGGGAGCAACTGCCAAGGGAGCAGGCCCAAGCTAGAGACCACTGGAGGACCAGGCACAAGTAAGCGACCTTTGAGGGAGCAGGTCTGAGCCAGGGACATCTGTGGGAACAGGCATAAACCAGAAACCTCCAGCAGAGCAGGCCTGAACCAGCTACCACAACTGGAGCAGGCCCAAGGCAGTGACCTCAACAGGAGCATACTTGAGCCAGTAACCTCAACCAGAGCATGTCCAAGGCAACCACCTCCACAGGAACAGGTACAAGGGAGTTATGAGTAAGTACATATGATATTTGCCTTTCTGGGTCTGGGTTACCTCACTCAATATGATGTTTTCTAGATCTATCCATTTGCCCACAAATTTCGAGGTGCCATTGTTTTTTTTTTTTTTCTGCTGTGCAGTACTCCATTGTATAAATGTACCACATTTTCCTTATCCATTCTTCAGTTGAGAGGCATTTAGGTTGTTTCCACATTCTGGATATGACAATGTTGCTATGAACATAGTTGAGTACATGTCCTTTTGGTACAATTGAGCATCCTTTGGGTATATACCCAAAAGTGATATTGCTGGGTCCTGAGGTAGGTTGTTTCCTAATTTTCTGAGAAATTGCCATACCAATATCCAAAGTGGTAGTACCAGTTTGTATTCCTACCAGCAATGGAGGAGAGTTGCCTTTACCCCACATCCTCTGCAGTATAAGTTGTCATCAGTGTTTTTGATCTTGGCCATTCTTGCAGGTTAAGATGGACTCTCAGAGTTGTTTTGATTTGCATTTCTCTGATAGCTAAAGATGTTGATCATTTCCTTAAAAGTGTCTTTCAGCCGTTTTAGATTTCTCTGTTGAGAGTTCTCTGTTTAGGTCTGTACTGATGTGGGAAGTCCTTCTGTATATCTGCTACTTTTGTCGGTTAATGAATAAAGACACTGCTTTGAGCCTATAGTAGGGCAGAACAGAGCTAGGCAGGGAAAACTAAACTGATTGCTGGGAGAAAGAAGGCAGAGTCAAGAGATGCCATGTAGCTGCCAGAGGGGCAAGACACGAGCTGCTATCTGGAAACTTGCTGGTAGGCCACAAGCCTTATAAAATATAAAATAATGGAAATGGGTTAACCAAAGATATAAGAGCTAGCTAGCAATATGCTTAAGCTATCGGCCAAGCAGTGTTTTAATTAATAAAGTTTCTGTATGATTATTTTGGGAATCTGGGCAGCCAGGAAATGAACAAGCGGCCTCCTACTACACTGTTCCCCATTCTTTATTATATTATTTGTTCTTTGGATGACCAATTTCTTGAGTTCTTTGTATATTTTAGAGATCAGACCTCTGTCCAATGTGAGGTTGGTGAATATCTTTCCCCATTCTGTAGGCTTTTTATCTTGTTGACTGTGTCCTTTGCTTTACAGAAACTTTTCAGTTTCAGGAGGTCCCGTTTATTATATTTTCTGTGTTTTTGAGTTGGACTTCCTCCCCATCTTCTATTCATATTATTCTTAGGTTTGGTCTTTTCATGGTGCCCCATATTTCCTGGATATTTTGTGTTAAGCTTTTGTTAGATTTAGCTTTTTTTTCTAATATTTATTTCCTCTATTGTTTCTTCATCACTTGAGCTTCTCTCTTCTATTGCTTGTATTCTGCTATTTATTTTTGCATATGTGGTTTCTGGTCATTTTCTCATAATTCCCATTTCTATAGTTCCCTTGGTTTGTATTTTCTTTATTGTCTCTATTTTGGTTTTCATGTCTTGAATAGTTTCTTTCATCGGTTTGATTGCTTTTTCTTGGTTTTCTTTAAGGGATTTGTTGGTTTCTTCCAACTTTTTGTTTATCTTTTCCTCCATTTCCTTGAGGGAATTTTTTATTTTCTCTTTAAGGGCCTCAAATATTCTCTTAGTGTTATTGTTTTTGGTCATTTTGCTCTGCTTCATCTATAGCAGGGTGTTCAAGTTTTGCTGTTCTAGTTTTTGTTGGTGTTATGTTGCTCTTTGTGATGTTGAGTGCATTCTTACCTTGTATACTCATTTTTTCCCTCTGATTGGTGTAATTGGGGCTGTGTCTTTGGTGATCAGTCTCCCAGGTGCCAGTGGATCCAAGGCTCAGATGGTTGTTCCACATGATGTAGTCAGGGCCATAGTTCTAGCTACTGCGGATGTCACTCCGCATTCTTGGAGGTCACTCAGAGCTCCTTGGTGTAGCTCTGCAATTCCAGGAGTCATTTAGGCCTGTTCGCACGGAGGTTGCTTGTTTGGAGCTGCTCCCACTGAGGTCACTGACTTGGACCTGCTCCCTTGAAGGTCACTGATTCACACTTGGTTCCACAGAGGTCTCTGGCTCAGGCCTGCTCCTTTAGCAGTGGCTCTCTTGTACCTGCTCCTGTGGAGGTTGCTGCTTTGGGCCTGCTCTAGTAGAGGTCCCTGGCTCAGGATTGTTTTCACAAATGTCCCTGGCCTGGTCCCAGTACCACAGAGGTCTCTGGCTTGGGCCTGCTCCCTTAGGGGTCACTCCTTTGTACCTGCTCCTGTCGAGGTTCCTGCCTCAGGCCTGCTCCAGAGGAGGTCGCTGTCTCAGGCCTGTTCCCATGAAGGTCCCTGGTTTGGTCCTAGTTCTGCAGAGATCTCTGGCTTGGGTTGTGCTCATTGACTTTTAAAGAAAAGTGTATCTACCTGATCTCATGCATCCACCAGATCCTGTTCCTTAAATCCTCATGCATCCTGCTGCCTCTGTGCTCCTAAGACTGAGCTGTTCCTGTGAGGACAGCACAAGGGTAA
Source organism: Microtus oregoni (assembly GCF_018167655.1). NCBI lineage: Eukaryota > Metazoa > Chordata > Mammalia > Rodentia > Cricetidae > Microtus > Microtus oregoni. The sequence goes on along the minus strand of NW_024543830.1, from coordinate 430,841 downwards.
GAAAGATAAACTAACTCAAACTAACCTTGTCTTGTAGGTCAGGTTTCAGCTCAGTTTCTCAAACCTTTTTCTTAATTTTTTAAAAGAAAGACTATGTAGTTTATATCTCTTTATATATTGCTTCAATATATAGCTTATGTTAATTATCAAAAATTTATATTTATTTGATATTATTAAATAGTTACATACTTTTAAAAATATTATGGGAGTAACCAACCACTTTCTGTTTAGACTTATGTTGCCTTGCACAAGAAAACCCATTTTTAGCGGCATTGTTGGGCCAGGAACCTGTGACTAGACAATTAATAGGCTCCAGGACAAAACTTATTACTATTATTCTACTAAATTGATATATTTAAATCTACTTCTAATGACTTGTTATACCCATAGATCAGTCATCTCTCAACCCTCATAAGAAAGCTTCTGTTGCAGTAAGTAGTGATTAAGATAGAGACCCACAACTGACCACGGTGCAAAGAATGAGAGCCTATAGGATGCTCAGCTCTAAATGGATCATCTAAACTCCATCCTCTCCTTCCAAGGCTCAGGGACCACTGTGAAAGGAGGATAGAAATGAGAATAAGAGCCAGATATGGTGATGAGAAAAGGGAAATGCTGTCCTCCAGGAAGAGCAGGACACAGACAAATGAACCCACAGTGGTTCTGACATCATGCATGAGCTTTGTGAAGGCTCCAGCCAGATTCAATATCAATGTGGCGATGGGGTGGATATGAAATGTCACCCTAGGAACCCCCACCTCCATACAGGTCTCGTAAGTTGAGCATCCAAACTGCCTAGGCTCCCACAAAGCCAGTGACAGGGAACCCTGATTGCTTTTTGGGCTGAGGAGGGGGGGGGGGACTTAGTTGGGGGAGGGGGAGAAAAATGGGAGGCGGTGGCAGGGAAGAGACAGAAATCTTTAATAAATAAATAAATTTAAAAAAATAAAAAAAAACAGGCACTGAGCAACGACAAAAAAAAAGATAACCAAAAAAAAAAAAAAAAAAGAATTGTCACCCTAGCTATGGGCTATTGGAAATGGATGACTGATGGGAAGAGGTGAGCCACTTCTAAGTGTCCCCACGTGTAGGTCAACTAGAGTACAACAGAATACCTAACACATTCAGGAGTATATGCCCCTCCCAAACTGGACAAACAAACACACAAGACAGAGGACACAAAGTTGGGCATGGAAGGGGAAGATCTAAGAGAAGTTGGGGCAGTGGTAACTAGGACCAAAACATATTGCACAAAGTTGACAAATAACTGAAGGGGGAGATGGGGTGGTGTCAATAATGTATCCTTTCAGTCCAAGAAACTATAAATAAAGGGAAGAAAATTGTAAATGTAAAAATGGAAGGACTAATAAAGATAACAGAATAATTCTTGAAAATAGAAAATAGTGGAGAAAAGAAATAAAACTGGAATTTGGTTCTTGGCAGAAATAAATTAATTTAAAAGACCAGTTAGACTTATTAGAGATAAAAGGAGATGACAAACTTCTAATATTAAGGATGCAAAAGAGGCATGATGTAGTCTATATACTTTAAAAAGATGACAAAGAGGAATTAAAGATAACTTTATGCCAATAGTTTTCATAGGTTAGGTAAAATGGATAAATTCCTTGAAAGATGCTAACTGCTAAAGGTTACTCAAAAAGGAATGACATACGCAACTCTGATTTGTCAATCCACAATAGAATCAAGTACAAAGAAATTACTAAACTGAACAGCCTTGTGTCTATCAAATAAGTTAAATATGTAATTAAAACATATAGTTTTAACAAATTGCCACAAAGAGACATTTAGACCCATAAGGCTTCATTGGTGAACACTGCCAAATATTTAGGGAAGGAAAATAGAAATTAAACTCTTCCAGCATGAGTTGTCTCTATGTCTTTGTTTTAGCCATTCTGGCAGGTGTATGGTGGAATCTCAAAGTACCTGGCACAAGGGAATCTACAAGGATGACCCCAGCTAAGACTCCCAGCAATAACGAATATGTAGCCTGAACTGGACATCTCCTGTGACCATATTGGTGCCAAGCCCAATTGTCACCAGAGAGGCTTTATTCAGCAACTGATGGAAACAGATGCAGACCAACAGGCAAACATTAACTGACTACTCTATTTCTTTTTTAAGGACTCTCTATATATCCTTTAAAAAAAAAACGGAGGCCCGGCAGATGTGCAGATGCGGTGGAGGCACGGCAATCAGGAATAGGCTTTGGGGGATCAGCGCGGCAGCAGACACAAGCGGCTGGACGGGTGCGCAATAACGAGAGCAGATCGCCTCACTACAATTAAATCAAAGAGGTAGGCCTTTTGTTGGCAAGGTCACAGGCAAATGGGGAGACTGGTCCTGTTCCTGAAGACCCTTCAGAGGGGTGAGAGGGTTCTTGGCCTGGGGCAGGAACCAGGAAACAGAGCAAGGGCATTTTGTAAGTGGAGCCCTTGGCAATCAGGGAAACCTGAGCCTGGTCTACAAGAGCTAGTTCCAGGACAGGCTCCAAAACCACAGAGAAACCCTGTCTCGAAAAACCAAGAAAAAAAAAGACCCATTAGATAGGATCAATAGGAGGAGATGGGCAGGCGCCAAGGCAAGAATTCACCCAATAATCTGAAAAACAACATGAAAACACCAGAACCCAATGATCTTACAACAGAAGTATTTGAACACCCTAACACAGAAGAAGTGGGAAAAATTGAATTTATGAAAGCAATAGAGTCCCTTAAACAACATGTAAAAAACACCCTTATAGAAATGGATGAGAAGTATAACAAAAAGTTTGAAGAAATGAGTAAATACGTACATGATACCCTGGGAAACCAAGAAAAAATGATCAAACAGGTAATGGAAACAGTTCAAGAATTGAAAACTGAAATGAAGGCAAGGAAGAAAACACAAACTGAGGACCAGCTGGATATGGAAAATCTAGGTCAATGAGCAGAGTCTACAGAAACAAGCATAATCAATAGAATACAAGAGATAGAAGAAAGAATCTCAGATTATGAGGACACCATAGAGAAAATAAATGCACAGATCAAAGAAAACAGCAAAGCCAACAAATTCTCATCACAAAACATTCAGGAAATATGGGACACAATAAAAAGACCAAACCCAAGAATAATAGGAATAGAAGAAGGAGAAGAGTCACAGCTCAAAGGCCCAGAAAATATTTTGAACAAAATTATGGAAGAAAACTTTCCCAACATAAAGAAAGATATTCATTTAAATATTCAAGAAGCATACAGAACACCAAACAGACTGGATCAAAGAAAAACATCTCCTCGCCATATAATAATCAAAACACAAAATATACAGGTTAAAGAAAGAATATTAAGAGCTGAAAAGGAAAAAGGGCAAGTAACTTGTAAAGGTAAACCGATCAGACTTACACCAGACTTCTCTATGGAAACCATGAAAGCCAGAATGTCCTGGATAGATGTACTGCAGAAGCTAAGAGACCATGGATGCAAACCCAAACTACTATACCCAACCAAGCTATCGTTCACTATCAATGGAGAAAACAAGACATTCCAGGATAAGAACAAATTTAAACAATACGTAGCCACAAATTCAGCCCTACAGAAAGTAATAGAAGGAAAATCACAACCCAAGGAACCAACATTGCCAACACCGCCTACAATAACTCAGGCATCTAGCGACCCTTCACCAGCACATCTCAAAGAAGGGAGACACACAAACTCTACTACCAAAAACAATAAGAATAACCAGAGTAAACAACCACTGGTCATTAATATCACCTAATATTAATGGGCTCAATTCACCTATAAAAAGGCACAGGCTAAGAGATTGGATACGAAAACAGGATCCAACATTCTGCTGTTTGCAAGAAACACATCTCAACGACAAAGACAGGCATCTACTCAGAGTAAAGGGTTGGGAAAAGGTCTTTCAAGCAAATGGTCCTAAGAAAAAAGCAGGTGTGGCCATACTAATTTTTAACAAAACTGACTTCAAACTAAAATCAATCAGAAGAGAGCGAGAGGGACACTTTATACTCATAACAGGAAAAATTCATCAGGATGATGTCTCAATCCTGAATATCTACGCCCCTAATATAAAAGCACCCACTTATGTAAAAGAAATATTACTAGAACTCAAGGCAGACATCAAACCACACACACTAGTAGCAGGAGACTTCAACACACCTCTCTCACCAATGGACAGGTCAATCAGACAGAAACCTAATAGAGAATTAAGAGAATTATTGGAGGTAATGAAGCAAATGGACTTAACAGATATCTATAGAACATTCCACCCAAATAGGAAAGAATATACCTTCTTCTCTGCAGCTCATGGAACCTTCTCGAAAATTGACCACATACTCAGAAACAAAGGAAACCTCCACAGATATAAAAAAAATCAGTGTCCACCTGTGTCTTATCTGATTACCACGGATTAAAGTTAGAAGGCAACAACAATGCTACCCCCAGAAAGCCGACAAACTCATGGAAACTGAACAGTCAACTATTGAACCTCACCTGGGTCAAGAAAGAAATTAAGAAAGAAATTAAAGTCTTCCTTAAATTTTATGAAAATAAAGAGACAACATACTCAAACCTATGGGATACGATGAAAGCAGTGCTAAGAGGAAAGTTCATAGCACTAAGTGCCCACTTAAAGAAAACGGAAAATGCATACATTGGGGACTTAACAACACATACCTGAAAGCTCTAGAAAAAAAAAAGAAGCAGACGCGCCCAGGAGAAGTAGAAGACTGGAAATAATAAAACTGAAGGCGGAAATCAACAAAATAGAAACACAGAAAACAGTCCAAAGAATCAATGAAACAAAAAGTTGGTTCTTTAGAAAATCAACAAGATTGACAAACCCCTATCCAAACTAATTAAATGACAGAGAGAGATCAGAAATGAAAGGATCAGAAATAAGATCAGAAATGAAAGGGGGGACATAACCACAGACACAGAGGAAATTCAGAGAATCATTAGATCTTACTACAAAAGCCTGTATGCCACAAAACTGGAAAAGACAAAAGAAATGGACATTTTTTAAAATAAGCACCATATACCAAAGCTAAACCAAGACCAGGTGAATGATCTAAATAGACCTATTATTTGCGAAGAATTAGAAATGGTTATCAAAAATCTCCCTTCGAAAAAAAGCCCAGGACTAGATGGTTTCAATGCAGAATTCTACCAGAACTTCCAAGAAGAACTAATACCTATACTCCTTAATGTATTTCACAATATAGAAACAGAAGAATCTTTGCCAAATTCCTTTAATGAAGCTACAGTTACCCTGACACCAAAACCACACAAAGACCCAACCAAGAAAGAGAATTACAGGCCTATCTCACTCATGAATATCGACACAAAAATTCTCAATAAAATATTGGCAAACCGAATCCAAGAACACATTAGAAAAATTATCCATTATGATCAAGTAGGCTTCATCCCAGAGATGCAGGGCTGGTTCAACATACGCAAATCTATCAATGTAATCCAGCATATAAATAAACTGAAAGAAAAAAACATATGATCATTTCATTAGATGCTGAAAAAGCATTCGACAAAATTCAACACCCATTTATGATAAAAGTATTGGAGATATTAGGGATACAAGAGTCATACAGCTAACATTAAATTAAATGGAGAAAAACTCAAAGCCATCCCACTAAAATCAGGAACATGACAAAGATGTCCACTCTCTCCATACATCTTCAATATAGTACTTGAAGTTCTAGCAATAGCAATAAGACAACATAATGGGATTAAGTGGATTCATATTGGAAAGGAAGAAGTTAAGCTTTCGTTATTTGCAGATGATATAATAGTATACATAAGCGACCCCAAAAACGCTACCAAAGAACTCCTACAGCTGTTAAACACCTTTAGTAATGTGGCAGGATACAAGATCAACTCCAAAAAATCAGATGCCTTCCTATACACTAAGGATAAGGAAGCAGAGAGGGAAATCAGAGAAGCGTCATCATTCACGATAGCCACAAATAGCATAAAATATCTTGGGGTAACTCTGACCAAGGAAGTGAAAGATCTATTTGACAAGAACTTTAAGTCTTTGAAGAAAGAAATTGAAGAGGACACCAGAAAATGGAAGGACCTCCCTTGCTCTTGGATTGGGAGGATCAACATAGTAAAAATGGCAATTCTACCAAAGGCAATCTATAGATTCAATGCAATCCCCATCAAAATTCTTCACAGACCTTGAGAGGACAATAATCAACTTTATATGGAAAAACAAAAACCTCAGGATAGCCAAAACAATCTTATACAATAAAGGATCATCTGGAGGCATTACCATCCCTGACTTCAAAGTCTATTACAGAACTACAGTATTGAAAACAGCTTGGTAGTGGCATAAAAACAGAGAAGTCGACCAATGGAATCGAATAGAAGACCCTGACTTTAACCCACAAACCTATGAACACATGATTTTCGATAAAGGAGCTAAAAGTATACAATGGAAAAAAGAGAGCATCTTCAACAAATTGTGCTGGCAAAACTTCTACAGGATGTCAACCTGTAGAAGAATGAAAATAGATCCATATCTATCACCATGCACAAAACTCAAGTCCAAATGGATAAATGACCTCAATATAAATCTGACCAGACTGAACCTGATAGAAGAGAAAGTGGGAAGTAGTCTACAACACATGGGCACAGGAGACCACTTCCTACATATAACCCCAGTAGCACAGACAATAAGAGCAACAATGAATAAACAGGATCTCCTGAAACTGAGAAGCTTCTGTAAAGCAAAGAACATTGTCATTAAGACAAAAAGGCATCCTACTTAATGGGAGAAGATCTTCATCAACCCCACATCAGACAAAGGTCTGATCTCCAAAATATATAAAGAACTCAAGAAACTGGACATTAAAATTCTAATTAACCCAATTAAAAAATTGGGTACTGAACTGAACAGAGAATTCTCAACAGAAGAAGTTCAAATGGCCAAAAGACACTTAAGGTCATGTTTAACCTCCTTAGCGATCAGGGAAATGCAAATCAAAACAACTTTGAGATACTTTCTTACACCTGTCAGAATGACTAAAATCAAAAACACCAATGATAGCCTATGGTGGAGAGACTGTGGAGGAAGGGGTACCCTCATCCATTGCTGGTGGGAATGCAAACTTGTGCAACCACTCTGGAAAGCAGTGTGGCAGTTTCTCAGGAAATTCGGGATCAACCTACCCCTGGACCCAGCAATACCACTCCTGGAAATATACCCAAGAGAGGCCCTATCATACATCAAAAGTATATGCTCAACTATGTTCATGGCAGCATTGTTTGTAATAGCCAGAACCTGGAAACAACCTAGATGCCCTTCAATGGAAGAATGGATGAAGAAAGTATGGAATATATACATATTAGAGTGCTACTCAGCAGTAAAAAACAAGGACTTCTTGAATTTTGCATACAGATGGATGGAAATAGAAAACGCTATCCTGAGTGATGTAAGCCAGACCCAAAAAGAGGAACATGGGATGTACTCACTCATATTTGGTTTCTAGCCATAAATAAAGGACATTGAGCCTATAATTCGTGATCCTAGAGAAGCTAAATAAGAAGGTGAATCCAAAGACAAACATATAGGCATCCTCCTGAATATTAACCTTCATCAGGCGATGAAACGAGACAGAGACAGAGACCCACATTGGAGCACCGGACAGAAATCTCAAGGTCCAAATCAGGAGCAGAAGGAGAGGGAGCACGAGCAAGGAACTCAGGACCGCGAGGGGTGCACCTACACACTGAGACAATGGGGATGTTCTATTGGGAACTCACCAAGGCCAGCTGGCCTGGGTCTGAAAAAGCATGGGATAAAACCGGACTTGCTAAACATAGCGGACAATGAGGATTACTGAGAACTAAAGAACAATGGCAATGGGTTTTTGATCCTACTGCATGTACTGGCTTTGTGGGAGCCTAGGCCGTTTGGATGCTCACCTTACTAGACCTAGATGGAGGTGGGTGGTTCTTGGACATCCCACAGGTCAGGGAACCCTGATTGCTCTTCGAGCAGATGAGGGAGGGGGACTTGATCGGGGGAGGGGGAGGGAAATGGGAGGCGGTGGCAGGGAGGAGGCAGAAATCCTTAATAACACTTAAGGTCATGCTCAACTTCCTTAGCGATCAGGGAAATGCAAATCAAGACAACTTTAAGACACCACCTTACACCTGTCAGAATGGCTAAAATAAAAAACACCAATGATAGCCTTTGCTGGAGAGGTTGTGGAGAAAGGGGTACCCTCACCCATTGCTGGTGGGAATGCAAACTTGTGCAACCACTCTGGAAAGCAGTGTTTCGGTTTCTCAGGAAATTCGGGATCAACCTACCCCTGGATCCAGCAATACCACTCTTGGGAATATACCCAAGAGAGGCCCTATCATAGAACAAAAATATATGCTCAACTATGTTCATGGCAGCATTGTTTGTAATAGCCAGAACCTGGAAACAACTTAGATGCCCTTCAATGGAAGAATGGATGAAGAAAGTATGGAATATATACATTTTAGAGTATTACTCAGCAGTAAAAAACAAGGACTTCTTGAATTTTGCATACAAATGGATGGAAATAGAAAACACTATCCTGAGTGAAGTAAGCCAGACCCAAAAAGAAGAACATGGGATGTACTCACTCATATTTGGTTTCTAGGCATAAATAAAGGACATTGAGCTTATAATTCATGTTCCTAGAGAAGCTAAATAAGAAGGTGAATCCAAAGACAAACACATAGGCATCCTCATGAATATTAACCTTCATCAGGTGATGAAACGAGACAGAGACAGAGACCCACATGGGAGCGCCGGACAGAAATCTCAAGGTCCAAATCAGGAGCAGAAGGAGACGGAGCACGAGCAAGGAACTCAGGACCACAAGGGGTGCACCCACACACTAAGACAATGGGGATGTTCTATTGGGAACTCACCAAGGCCAGCTGGCCTAGATCTGAAAAAGCATGGGATAAATCCGGACTAGCTGAACATAGCAGACAATGAGGAATACTGAGATTTCAAGAACAATTGCAGTGGGTTTTTGATCCTACTGCACCTACTGGCTTTGTGGGAGCCTAGGCAGTTTGGATGCTCACCTTACAAGACCTGGATAGAGGTGGGCAGTCCTTGGGCTTCCCACAGGTCAGGGAACCCTGATTGCTCTTCGAGCAGATGAGGGAGGGGGACTTGATCGGGGGAGGGGGAGGGAAATGGGAAGCGGTTGCGGGGAAGAGGCAGAAATCCTTAATAAATAAATAAATTTAAATAAATAAATAAATAAATTTAAAGAAAAAAAACATTTATAGTTTTTTAGTTTTTTTTTTAAAATCTGTCTTTACTGTATGTGTGTCTATCATTTTCTGACCACATGAGTCCTAAATCTTCTAAGCAGCATGGCTGGGATTAAAGCAGTGGCTTTGGCAGCTGGCTCCACCCCTTTCCTTAGCTTTCTGAGAGTCTAGCTTCATGGTGGAGGTACTGACAGGAGCCATGTTTATTGCCTCAACTCTGTAGAGGTTCAAGGTTTCTGTCACCATGAAAAAGCAAGTCTCTTGCTGTTCATTAACACTATTTAAGTGTTTGGTGCCAGACCCTCTTAAAAAACCTGCGAGGTTTTTACCGCTAAAGATGAATTGGGAAGCCTCTCTTAAAGGTGTTGCACCTCTGCTTTCTGCCAGAAAACAGAGTCTATCTGGAAATATATGGCTACCAAGAAGCTCCAGTTAACTTTTGTTTTTGTGGGTATAGAAGCCCTGTCCCATCTCACCCCCTCCTCCCTGTCGCTTTTGCTTTCTTAGGCTTTATATGGATGTATGTTGCCAAATGTTGGGATCCATTATGTAAACATTATGTACTTTTGTTTCCCAGCTGCCCAGACCCAAATAATCATACAAAACTATATTAAATACAACACTATTTGACTGATAGCTTAGGCATATTTCTTGCTGCTCTTACATTTTAAATTAACCCTTTTCTATTCATCTGTGTATCAAGTGGCTGTGGCTTACCAGTAAGGTTCTGGCATCTTTCTCTTTCAGCAAATACATGGTGTCTGCCTGACTCTGTCTTCTTTCTCCCAGCATTCAGTTTAGTTTTCCCACTTAGCTCTATTCTTCCTTGCCAAAGCAGCTTTTTTTTTTTTATTAATCAATGGTAATGACACATATTCACAGCATATAGAGGGGAATCCCACATCGTAACTGCTTTGGAAAAATGAGTTCTTTCAAAAGTAAATATATGTATGATCTAACTTGAAACAACATGCTAGTCCAACCAGTGGAGTAAAAACTTACATTTAAATGAAAACCTGCGTGTCAATGTTTATAGAAGCTTTTCTTATAATAATCAATTAATGCTCTTCTCCTAGTAAACAAAATGTATGGTATGTTATCCGACTATGCAATAAAATGAGTCTCAGATAAATCATGCTAAGTGAAAATCAGGTTCAGAAGATGTTTCTCTGTACAATTTCATGCATATGACATTCTGGAAAAAGCAAAGCCTTATGGACAAATCAGAGCAACTGGTTTCCAGAGCCTGGATTTAAGAGTAGATATAAAGACTTTCTGTAAAAGGGCATAGAAACACTTTAGGGTGACCTTTTCATAGCTATTTATTTGTCCAAGTTTGTGAACTCTGCCAAAAAAGGTTAAATACCAATCTAAATAAGTGTCAAATTAGGCAAAAAAAAATTAAATTGAAAACATTGCCTTCATAGGAATACTTCTGACTTAGCATCACATATTCTTTCTAGAATGCCAGTTTTCTCTAGGCCTTGCTCTATGTTTTTCAAAGCACTCACAAATATATAATATTATTTACATAGTCTGATATTATCTCTGCCCTTAACCAACACATAGGTTCTATGACCCTCTGCCTATTTCATTTGCTGCTGTCTTCCAAGTACACAGGACAGTTCTTGACACATTATAGGCACTAAAGATATTTGTTGAATTAATGAATGAACAAACCAGGGAAGTAATTGCGTTGCCTGTGCCCTTTTGAGAGAGTTCTGAATAAATCCCAAAGCTCTATTCATCTACCTTATCTACAAAATGGGGGTTTTGTTCATCGTGGGGGAGCAAATATGGGGGTAAAATGGGAACAAAGCCTAAAACTTTTCTATAAACTCAATAGGACTATATAAATTAGTATCCCTGTGAGAGTCGTACAGTCTTTAACTTTTGATGTTTCCCTTTACTCTACTTACATGATAGCATTTACAGCGGCAGACTGTGTTAGTTACATTCCTCTTTGCTGTGACAAAATACCAGGTAACAGGCAAACAGATAAACCTGTGGGCTTTGGTCTGCCAGGCCATCTCAGTGGCTCTTACTGACTCTTATGTGCAGAGGGGACTGAGTGGATGAGATCTGGGAAGAGTACAAAGGAGCCATTGTGATGAGAGAGCAAAGATTTGATTTGTTAAATACCTATTTTTAATATATTTTGCAAATCCCTGTTCTCCAGCTTTGAAAATGACTGTGTGACATAGTTGACACAGGAGCTGAGGAGGCGCTTGGTAATTAGTGGATTTGAATTGTTCCATTAAAGGATTAGAAGCTGCTTGACCTTCCTGAACAGCTGAAATAAGATCATCTCATTTAGCTCTTGGGGCCCGTGGGTAGTGACACAACTGGGACCTTTTCCAGCTGGCAGTTTTAATTGTTAGAGGATCAACCCATGTGACAGCGGTGCATAGGCCTGGAATGCTTCCCTTGTCTCATGTGCTGCCAACGTTAGTCACGAGCACTTGTTGGAGAACAAAGAGCTAGCCTCCAGCTGCTTGTGTGAGTGTGCCGAGGCTAATCCTGGCTCCAGGATTAACTCCCAGAGTCTGGAGAAATGCTTCACACGGAAAGGCTAGTATTAAAGCCCTGTGTGATCCTCTAGATATACAGTGCTGTTGCACACCTCTGCCTCTGTATGGTGTTTTTCTGCCTAGAATAACCTTTCTTCAATCTTTCTGAGAAGTTATTCATGACTCTAGACATTGTTCAGGTCTTCACTTGGCTCTGTGAAATCTTTATACTTTTTCTTCCTTAAAGAAGCTGCTCTTTTATCTGCTGTCTTTGAACATGCTCGTGTTGTTTTGGTGATTATACTATGTATGCTCTTTAAGTTGTTGTTTTGGTGATTATACTATGTATGCTCTTTAAGTTGTGTTCTGATAGTCCTTCGTAAGTGGGAAATATAGTCGAGTTAGTGTTTAATACACCTGAAGTGCTGAGAACCATAGCTTGGACGTCAGTGCACTGCAGAGTATTTGCTGCTCACTCTCTGATGCGCCTGACTTACTACCACCACCCACAGTCTAGTGCTATACCACCTAATGCTACATAGCAAAAGAGCAAAGCTTAAAGTTCAACTTCTACTAAATTAATATTTTTCTTATACAATCTTAGAGTCAAAAAATCCTAAGTCAACCTATTATAAGTCGGGGACTATCTAGAAACTAATAATTTTGGCTACAGGTCTTTTAGAACCTTTCTTGACAATGATATTTTAGTGTTTACACATGCTAGGAGTGTAACATGAGATAAGGAGATATTTGTTGAGCAGAACCAAACCAAGTTTTGATAGCTTCTGGTTGATAAAGTGTGTTTATATAATTATTTCAGTTGGTCCTTGAGATAGCCTTTAGAAGTATTATTTTCACTCTGTCTGAGGAAATGGGTTAAAAGAGGCCAGGGGAATTACCTATGGCCGTATAAACACAGTCCAACCTATGACTTCTGGCTTGAAGTTCCTTGTTATTAGAACTGTATGCTTATTTATCTAAATTGGGTCATTATGGTAGACAGAATAATGGTTTTTCAGAGATGCCTGCTTCAAATGACTGGAACTTATGAGTTACAGGACTTAGCATGGGTAAAGCAACTATACTTGTGTATTAAGAATCTGTAACTGTGGAAGGTATGAGGTTGTCTGCACGGGCTGGCTGGAATCAAAAGGGACCTTATAAAAGGTAGAAAAGAGGGTCAAAGTCAGAGAGGAACTGAGATGATGAGAGCTCATGGCCAAGGATATGGGTCGCCTCTAAAAGCCGGAGAAGACAAAGAACTGGGTTAGAACCTCCCAGATGATAGCCCTGACAGCACTGCTCACCTTGTAGAAGTTGTATAGCATTTACCTATCATGCACAGGGCCAGAGTTTGATTCCTACCTCCTTCCCTTCTCCCCAGCGATTCACCGTGTAAAATAGATTCAAAACATATAACCTTCAAAACAGAAAGAGAAAAAAAACTGTGGTTTCTAAACCACTAACTTCATGTCAACTTATTATAGTAGGAATAGGAAGTGATATTTCACAGTTTGTGTCTGTCAGTGTTTCAGGCCTTTAAACACTTCCAGATAGCATGGCTTCTGTCTCTGAAATTAACAGGTGCCATGTCAAGAGCCATGACATCTATTGATGGGTTGAGCAGGCCTGCTTTTCGTCCTTCCCGGCTCCCGCATGGCTAGCTTTATACCCGAAATAACAATACACAAACTGTGCTCATTTAAACACTGCCTGGCCCATTATATCTAGGCTCTTCTTGGCTAACTCTGATGTCTTGCTTAACCCATTTCTAATAATCTGTGTAGCACCACAAAGTGGTGGCTTACCGAGAAAGATTCTAGCCTATATCTGTCTCAGGTTGGAGAATCATGGGGACTGGCCTTCTTCCTCCCAGCATTCTGTTCGGCCTACTCCGCCTATCTAAATTCTGCCCTATCAAAAGGCCAAGGCAATTTCTTTATTAACCAATGAAATTAACGCATAGACAGAAGACTCACCTACATCAATAACATGACTATTTTAATCAATTTTAGGGTAATTTGAGAAAAGCCTACCAATGATTTTGCTAATATTGATACAGACACTATCTATTGGTTGATTGACAGTCTATATAGATATGTCTCCAGATTCAGATGCAGAATACCTCCCAGTCTGTGGGCATTCCTGCACTCTAAAGAACTATCTGTCATCTTCCTCTAGAGAGCTTGAATCACTATGAGATGTAGGAGTAAAGAAAAACTAGGTAGAAAGATTTCTAAGGGGCTGTATATACAGTTCAGGTCAGTAATATTAAACCTGGACACATGAAATTTTGAATCATCCCAACTCTATCTGCCTGTCCGTATTATTTATTTTATAACTTTACATCTATATACAAACGATTTTGCTTTGTTTTCATATGACAATAATTATTTTGCCTTATTTGAGAAGCATGTACTACTACTTTTAAAAATGATATGTGATGTTTTTCAATGGAAGAATCAAGAGTTGAGGGTGTAACTCCATGCTAAAACATTTACCTAGTATATAAAAGTCCTTGGTTTGTTCCATGGCAAACCTTCTCTCCCTCTCCCTCTCTTTCTATACAAATATATATGTACGAGAAAGACACAAATAGTAGATATGCCTATGTGTCTGATTGTATTGTTTTATGAATTATATGGATGACCTTTTCCCCAACAATATGCAAAGACAGATATCTTCCATTAGGGATGGAAATGAGGGGAAATGGAGACTGGATGAGTAAATATATGTTAAGACAGATAGCTGTGGTGTAAAATAAAGCAGGACAAGGATGATGGGCTGGAGAGAAGGCTATTTTATATGGGGCAGGATCAGGAAAGTTCTAAATGAGAAGGTGCTATCTGAACAAAAAGACCTCTGGCAGTGAGAGCTCAACATAAAAAGAAAGCATCAAGGGCCCTATGGTAAGAGCTGTTTGATGCGAAGAAAGGATGACAAGGAGTCACTGTAGCTGCAAAGGGGAGAAGTTCTTCTGAGGGGTCCCTTGAGCAGGAACGTTTAGGGATATAAGTCAGTCCAAGGATGACTTTTCTCAAGCACAAGCGAAAGCTGTTTTGTAGTACTTTTGCACACGGGGTGGAGGTCAGGGTGGCGAATGACTAAAATACTCCTATTTCTCCATTCTGAGAGGAAACAGAATGTCAGTGAGAGAATGACCAAGAATAGAAATTAGACATTAATACAGAGCTTCTAAAGACATTTTTGAAAGTAGAACTATAAATAGTACTTTAAATATACTATCCCTTTAATCTCCTGTCATCTCTATTTTGCAGGTAGGAATGTTAGCTTACTCCAAGGTCAACCAATACTTAACTTGGGCTACTCTGGCCATAGAGTCAACTCTATTGGTCACAAGAACTTGTTGCTAATGAGAATTCTGAAGCCCAGGTTCTATACAGCCCAGGCAAATCAGGTCCCTACTGTATAGTCCAGACTAAATAGAGCTTGTCTGTCTGTTAAACTAAGTTTTCTGTCTCAATTCTGTCAAATCCTACGAATGTGACAAACTTACTCTGTGTACATAGTTGCTTTGGAATTTGTACCACCTGAGACATGAGATTCCAAGTGCTATAGAAAGAAACTATGTTGTCTTCGAAACAATGGTTAGGTCATGGTGAACCACAATTTAGAAGGTACGAACAAGGACAGGCCAGCCCTATGATGCACAAGATCCTACCTCTATTGCCTGGTATTCTGGTCAAGAGTGCTGCCAAGAACACAGAGGTTTATTCTGAGATGACAGTATCCAATTATGCGGGACACTGTGGGAATGATGACACCCAAGAAGCTGACTCACAAGAATGCAGGAAGCACTGTAGGTGGCAGGACCTAAGAATCCAGAGCTGTAGTGTATCTGCCAAACAACATTGCCAAGGAAAACAGAGTTGAGAGGCGGTCAGTGTAAATAGACTGTGTTTCTTTATTCTTCAACGTCAACATTAAGCCTGATGTATCAAGTTCAGCCTCAAACAGGAAATGATTAACCACTAGGATAAGTGATTTGATGTAGGAATCAGAACTCACATGAGTGTAAGGGGAACCAAGATAATGAGACTCAGGTTGGTCTCAGAGCATTTATAGAAAATAATCATTGTGGAGAAGTTCTAGAAGCCACTGTGTCTGGGAAAATAACTTCTCTGCTCCCAACTTCCAAATCTCATGTAAATTCCTTTCATTGGTAAAATATATAGAGCCAAACACAGAATAGGATTTAGAAGGAATAGTGATGGTGTCAGCTTTGCCTTAAACAGAGCTGCAGACATGGTGTAGAATTCCCATGAATCCAATGATCCAAGCAGTAAAGAGCCTCAGCATTTTTCTCACTTCTAGCTTGCAGGTTTTTACTGGTACCCCTTACTCTACCCTTGCTACACAGAATCTCCATTTTAAACCTGTGTTAGCATCTACTCCTATTATCTACACCAGAGGAAATTGTTCCACTTTAGCTTCGGCTCCAAAGTTTTCCCATCCTTGTGATTTTTCTAAACTATCACCACTTTTCAAAAGCTGTACCAAGCACCAATTCCACTCCACTTTCAGGGAAAATAATGGTAATTTCTTAGTCACCAATGACACCGCTAGAAGCTTACCCCTTCAGCACTTCTTTTCCAGATGCTCTTGCGGTGGGAAGAGGTTACAACTCTGGCTTAGAGCTTGGCCTTGTGTTTCGGGACCCATCATCTCCCATATTCTCACTGAAGTTCCCTCTGACAGCATTATGACAGTTCCATCCTCTCTGCTTGTGCAATGCCACCATCCTCTAACTCAGACATGATTCTCAGAAGTGTATTTTGCACCCCCTCTTCCTTTTCTGCATACTTTCAAAGACTGTATTTCTTGTGTAGCATCTCAAGTCTTCTCTGTTTTCATTTATAAATTTCATGCGTGGGTTTTATGAGATACTCATTCAGGTCCCTGGCTTTGACCTTGGCACCATTTGATTATAACAGATAACTCCCCTGCTTTCCTGACTTTAAACTAATATACTGGACTGACCATATCTCTGCTTGGATATTGTATGAAGTAGGCTAAGTTGCTGTGACAAAGCACTCTAAAGTTTGACATCATAAAGAAAAATAAGCATATTGATCTATCCGATAAACAAGACAAACGTTTAAGTGAGTGGATAGTTCTGGCACTTGGGGCCCCAGTCTAGTGGAAGCGTTGCCATTCTCCAGGTCATATGATTATTACCATTCCAAATAGCAGAAGGAAGAAGAGGCGGAGAGCCAGGAATGGTGTTTTCTTAGCAAGTCAGGAGTTGCCCGTGCTCTTCTTTGTTGTAGTCTGTTAGTAGCATCCTGGGCAGATGCCCACTCTCCAGTGCATGGAAGACTGGGGAAGGTAATCACAAAGGAGGCCTGGGCAGCCATGGCTTAGCTCTCATGTGGGAGGAGGGGAAGCTGGTTCTGACAGGCAGCTGGCAGTGTCTTCTACAGGTTTCAACATGTTCAAAGTGGACTGCCCGTCCTTCCCATGTCTGGGTTCTCTTCTTCTCTGTCCATTTCTGTGTTCATTACAGTTCACCACTGAGCACTGAACAGGAACCTGATAACCACCCTGAAATCCACTCTCCAGTGCTTACCAAGCCAATATACCATAACCTCCTGTCAACTTTGTGTCTGAATGCTTTCGTGACCCTCTGAATGTCCTCTCTCTTGCCACTCTGAGTGACCTGTACTTGCTTCCAATCTTGTCACTCTTTAAGTAAATAATCCTGTGACCACCCTCCAGAATAAGCATTCTAAAACATGAATTAGCTCAAAGGGTTTTCAAGTCTTCCACTAGTTACTCAAGAGTTGGGATTAAACAAAAACTTTTAAAATTGAAAATATTTTTTATATAATATATTTTGATCATATTTTCCATCCCTCATCATCTCACAAATCCTCCCCACCCTTCCAACTCCCTGATCTCTCTCTTTATCTCTCTCTCTCTCTCTCTCTCTCTCTCTCTCTTTCTCTCTCTCTCTCTCTCTGATAACAAACAGGCAAACGAAAACAGGCAAAAAAAGAAAACAGATAAAAAGCAAAGAAAAAGCACAAGAAACACATACAAACACAATCCATATAAACAGAAAATTGGAAACCACAACACACAACCAAAAGACAAGTAAAATTTTAAAATAACCCAAACAGAGCAATATGAAACAAAAAATATCCCCAAAAAGTATCATTGAGTTCATTTTTGTATTGGCTATCTACTGTCGGGCGTGGGGCCTGCTCTTTAGTGTGGTTTGTATTCTCCAATCAATTGGAGAAAATTATTTTTTCCTTTGCAAGTGGGTGTCGACTAGAGGTAGCTTCTTGGGGAAGAATGGGAGCTCATGTCTGATTCCCCCTCTTAGCATTCCATCTGACTTGGATTCTGGAGACCCTGTGCACATTGCCACAGTCTCTGGATTCATGTGTGCCCCATCCTGCGTAGCAGGAAGACATGGTTTGCTTTGGTTACCCATCCCCTCTGGCTCTTGCTATCTTTCTGTTTCCTTTTCTGCACAGGTTCCTGAGTCCTGAGATACGAGGTTTGATAAAGACATCCCATCTGGGACTGAGTATTACAAGGTCTCTTGTCGCTCACTTTGTCTAATTGTGGGTCTTTGCATTAGTTCCCACATACCCCAGAAGGAAGCTTCTCTGATAATGGCTGATTGAGACACTTATCCATGGGTATAGCAGAATGTCCTTGGGAGCTATTTTATTGCTATCTTCCTTTATCGGGACAACAATATTTAGTTTTCCCCAATTCATGGCCTGTCTAGTCTCAGGGCCTTGACCACCCCAGCAGAGTCAGACATGGATGCCATCTCATGAAGTGGGCCTTACTGGTTGGCTACTCCCATGATGTTTATACAACTACAGCACCAGCGTATCATGCAAGTAGGTAACCATTGTAAATTTCAGGGAAGCCTAAACTTCCTAAAGCCTGGGTTAGGAGTCTCTTGTGAGTACATGTTCAATATGTATTTGCTGAAGGAACAAAAAACTGAGCTCTTGTCTGCGGCTTGAGTCATAACAGTGATCCGACCCTTGCATTCACCAACGCCACTGCACTAACAATGCAAGTTCTTTAAGTTCCTTCTGCCTGCTAGTGTTTCCCACCACCATGCTTGACTAGCCCTGCTCCATCTACTCTTAATGCCTTTTATCTCCTAAGACTTTACTTAAAATATTGTTAGTTTGAATATTACTCGTCTCCTAAGAAATGTTTGTGCACAGTATAACGTATATTAACTTTCCTGTAATTCTCTCTCTCTGTATGTATGCATATATATCATTTAGCATATTGTTTCATATACACATACAAATGCATGTACATAATGTGAAATACACACTGTGAATCTGAGAATAATTACAGATCACTGGGAGGGGAGAGGGTAGGGCACCTCTTTTAGACTGAGAGCTTGAGCCAGGAAAAGTCTCTCTCAAGAAGTAACTTTTAGACAGAGACTAGGAGCTTAGTATGGCTCTTCTCTTCTCTTGCTGTCTTCTGTATGCTATCCAAACTGCTGCTTTCACTCCTGCCTGGAGGTTTATGTGTGTGGTTCCTTGTGTTTCAAAAGACCTGTCCTGCTGGTTGTTGAAATCCTACCTGTTCTCTGAGATGCAGCTCCCAGCTTTGTTCCTTTTGTGAAAACGCCCTGGCTCTGCCAGGCAAAAATAAGCATTTATTTCCAATTAAGCACCTGCTCTTAGCCACCTTGACTGTAAGCTCTTCCAGATGAGGACCTAACTATACCTCTTATGACTGCTGTCCTGTTCCCTTTTAATCTGATGAGCTCTTTTCTCAGTATAAATATCCCTCTTTATTTCGAGCACTCTTTTTATGATCTGAGCTATAATCCCGTTGGAGTTCTTGTTGTTTAGTCCGAGGCATGGTCCTACTATGGAGTCCAGGTTGGACTCCAGTTCCCAACACTGCTGCCTCAATCACCCAAATGCTGGATGTAATCTTAAAACTTTTAAAATGTGTCAGCCTTAGCTCCGCTTGGTCCTGATGCTCTGGCCTGACTGCGTCCTAAGAGAAATAGTGCTCATTCTCTTATTCCAAAACTAGATTTTCACTTCTCCTGGGCTTCTGTTGAACTTTTCGGCAATTGTCTGACAGTCTGAAACCAAGCTGAATTGTGAATGGGGAGCACTAGCCCAGTTCAACCCTGCCTTAGAGTTATTGTTGCTTTGCTTGTTTGGTTTTCGACTCAAAGAACTTTACGTGAGTTCCCTTTAAATTTTCTTGTTTCTCAGTTTATCAAATCAACTTACAGAGAATTTTTAACAAAGTGGTTTCTATCAGAAAGTATTTGTTATCCTTCCCAGGTTTATGTTTTCAGCATCCAAGACGTTAAGAAAGTATTAACCATAATAGCTGTGGTTTTAACTCTAGCATGGCACTACATGCTTTCTTAAGAACATTGATTCATTAATCAACACCTTTATTTGGTTCAGGCAATTATAGTAATTGCTAAGCACTCAACAGTTCTTACCTTTCCACAAGGATAAATAACTTGCCATCCCTGTCAAAGTTCAATAACATGCCTATACAGCGTAATATTGTGTAGTAAATTTAATTTGGGAGTAAGAATACTTCCTTAAAATTTTAATTTATTTGCTTTATGTGTATGAGTGCTTTTTTGTATATATGGGTGAGTACCTGGTTGCCTGAGGAAGCCAGAAGAGGGTGTTGGGTCCATTGTTGGGATTACAGATGGTTATGAGCTGACTTAGGGATGCTAGGCCCTGAGCCTGAGCCCTCTGAAAAACAGCTGGTGATCTTCACCAGTGAGTCATTTCTCCAGCCCTGGAATGAGGATCCTTTTATTTAGCAAAGAGAATGAGCAGTGAAGATGGCTTTTGTTTGGGGTGTGATCCAGAAGTTAATTACCAGAAAGCCCGCAGAATAGCTACTGGAAAGAAGGACATTTGTTTAAAACTGGAAGTATAGAAATGAGGATGGTGGGTAGTGCCATGAGCAGCTGCAGATGTGACCACAAGAAGAGAGTTCAAAATGAGAATACAGAAAGGATAGGAATAAATTGAAGGAAGGGATTTGATGAGTGATGCCACATGTCTTCCTCTCATTGGCACTGAAAAAAGTTAAAGTGGGTATGGAGGCTTGAAGAGTAAGTATCTTCTGAAGTCTGAAGTTTGTCCCTGAAAATAAAGCATGATTTCAACCTAGACTCCTCAGCTCAAAACCCCTAGGGAGGTTTAACCCTACTAGGTTTTTAGTTTAGCAAGAATATATGTAGGGGAATCCAGAACTTAGATAGCATCAGGAGGAACAATCCAGAACAGCTTCACAATGAATCGTCTCTGATTCAGAGGATAAGAAAGCTAAGCCTGGAGTAGTGCAGGACTAACCCTAAAAGACAAAGCTGGGAAGCCCAAGAAGGTGCTAAGACATACCCAGTCCAGAAGGAAAAGAATGGTCCTTCTAACCTGTGGAGGCTTGGGCCGGAGATGGATAGATGTTGCAGTCCAGTGAGCTAAGAATGTAGGCTGTGCTGGAAGAACCTAGATGTATGTGGTTTGCTGGCTCCAGCAGAAGCCCAAACATAGCTCCTGGGACTATAGGAAGGCCTCCCTCATTACAACAGCCATAAACCCAGATATGAGTTTCAGGGAGCTTGTAAATATTCTCCAACTGTGTCTGCGTGTAAGCGAGAGGCTTTTATGATGACCGCAAGGCTGGAATTGCCTTGTGAAAACTGAGGGTAGGTCTTGAAAAGAAGCCAGTCCCCGTTATGAGCCTCATACATAGCAGCTAACCAGCCTCCTCCATCAGAGGAAACAGCCCATTAATGGGGACTAATGGTTTGAAGAAGCACTTTTATTCCTTGATTGTAGAGTGATAAGCTTATAGTAGAGACATTGCAAAATATTGGAAAATAAAAAGAACAAAGTAAAACTGTAATTTCCCTATTCAGATTTCATAGGTCCCTGGTAACCCTGGCTTATAGCCTTTCAATGTTTCATGTGTGTATGAATTACAAAACTGTATTATATATGTTCATGTATCTATCTATATATCTAATATCTATTTTTATTGCAGTAAAATATAGACAGCATGCAATTTAACATTTTAACCTCCTTTAGATTCTTTGACAGAACTTTAATTGTTTTTATGTGAAAAATCTTTATAGATGATTTTTGGAGAGCTGAAGTTTAAGGTATGTTTCCAGTACTTAAGACAGTTGAGGCAGGAGGATTGCTTTGAGTTTGAGGTCATCTAGGCTGAGTTCCATAGTGAGACCATGTCTGGAAGAAAAGAAAGCAGGAAGGGAGGAGATGATCCCTTTTCTCAGCAGCTGCAGCCAAGCTCCAAGGGAGTTGGCCTTCTTTCGTGGTACCTGATCTTTTTTCCCAGCAAGGGACTTTTGGGAAAGACCTGTCCCTTCTTGCTGACTTCTCCCTGGGGATACTGTAGACTGGATTCTCTTTTAAAAGCCTTGTGAGATCCTTTATACATCTCCATGTCTGGACCTGCACTGTCCTCTCTGTGCTCAGAGAATTGTTTCTTGCAAGTGTCTTCACCCTCTTCCATTAGGCAGTGTCTAGCATGTGTGTGTCCTAAGCAATATATGCTTAGAGTGTAGTTGTGCCTTCAACCTGTGGCTTTCCTCGTTGTAACCAGAGAACTGTTCAGCATCATGGACAAGCCTCTATCTGCAGCTCTCTTCATGGACCTGAAGACTTAGCAGTAATAGATCTGGCAAGGCTGAATCCACATGGCTGATGAAGGCACCAGTCCGCCCATCATTGCTGTATGATAATGCACTGTGTTCATCCCCAGTAATCTCCACTTGACCTTTGAGGATTTTGACCATGCCAAACTTGTTGGAAAGACCCCAGGGCACCCATAAACAAGGGAAATATGATGTAGAACTTTATTTTATGGTTCATGTGCGCATGCTGATGGGTTATGGTGTGTCTTTCTGTCTGTGCGTGAACAGCGTTAACAAAGGATATCTCGTAACCAACCAACATCTGGTGATTTGTGGTACTTACTTTTATCCTGGATCAAGCCAAGTTATTCATTTTAACTTAATCTTCTAAATGTTGCCTGACACAAACCTGCAACCCTAGCAGTACCATGTAGGGGTGGAGCTACAGAGAAATCTTAACCTTAACCTTAACCTTAACATGTCTGAAGCATGAGTGCTGGGGTATGGAGAGTGCACTGCTGTGCAGCTATAATCATGACCCAACTCAACTCTGTGCCCATGCTAGCTCCCTTGTCATTTTTCTTCCAAGTCTCTAGTGATCTCTTCTACTTTAGTATGAATTTGACCATTCTGCATCATAATACAGTGAATTCGTGACTAGCCTGTTCATTTAGCATTGTGTGTTCCAATTTCATCCACTTTGCAAAAACGTTTCAGAATTTTTTTCATTTCCAGGATTAGAGGCTACTCTGCCATGTTCATATACAATACACTTTATTGTATTTATAGTTCATATGTTTCATCCACCAACTGAGACTTCAGCTGCTTCCATTTCTTGGTTATGAGCAATGCTGCTATGAATTGAGGTGTACACACATCTGACTTGATCTCTTCATCTGTACACTCAGAAGTAGATTTCTGGATCCAAGTCTATATATAATATGAGATAGACTTTTAAAAAGACTTTTAATATAGATGGCTTTTAAAGTTAGTGATGTATTCACAATTTTGTATCAAATGTATTCTTCAATGCCATTATAAACTGTTAAACTTAATTTTTGATAACTGCTTATTGTTTATTCCATGGTTATAGTATTTTGTTTCCAAATTTTCACTTCTATAATACTAGAATAAAGATCCTGAATGCAAACCTTTGAAGATTTATTTCCTAAATCTAATCCATCCTTAGAGGAGAAATTATTGTCTCAAAAAACTTGACCATTTTAAAATTCTTCGCACACATTTATGAACTCTTTTGGTTTTCTATTTAAGCCCATATTTCCCAAGAAAAAGTAGACTCATTTTGCCACCTTGGGTCCCACGTTGGTCCTATCCACCAACCATACACTACTGATTCTGGTTTTCGTGAATCTTACAAAACTAAAATTATGGATGTATATATTAAAACAAAGATTTGAGAAATTATATTAGAGGAAATTATGGAAACTTCTTGTGTGAGAGAAGATACGTGTGCACGATGAGGGTGGTGGGGCTGGGTGAAGATGAGAAGAGACACCACAGGGCCACAGTGGCTCTTTGGCATCCCTACGTGAAGGTTGCTTTGTCTACTCTATTTATCTTTTAAGCACTCTGATAGGGAGTTATTTTGATCCTTATTTCCCAGTAAGAAAATATGAAGCTTAGAAACATCCAGAGGTCCAGAGTCACACACAGTTAGGTGGCCCAGCCAGGTGACAGGCTTTGATGTCTGTCCACCATATCACATGGTCTCAGGAGATGATACACACTCTGAGATCCCCACAAGGAAGACAGAAAGGTCCCAAAGTCACAACTGAAGTTTATTATCAGTTCCTGGATTTGGAGAGAGGTAGAGATTGCCATGCTGCGTGGGGGTAACAAGATGAGCCTTCATCTGGTAGACAGTCAAATTCCTCTGTGAAGAAGAGTGGGCTTAGCGCTTGTGGCATGCCACTGAACTAGATAAACTGACTGATTTCAACAGATGGCACAAATCCCAACAGAGCCACCAGCAGCCTTGATGAAGTACGTGTGTAAGGACATACAGCAGGAAAAACCAACAGAGAAACCTAATAGGAAAACCCAGGGGGAGGCAGGAAACCAGAACCAGTTAAGTGAGAAAGACTAGGTGATGGGTGGAAAAAAGAATGAATCTGTGGTTTACTTTAGATTCCTGCATCGTTGTTTAATTTTGGAATAGCTAATACTCTATGCATGTGAAGGCGTGACTTCATTTTTCAGCAGCTGTGGACAAGGTGGTGTAATTAAATTTTATGACACCCATTCATAAGACAAACAAATACTTCAGCAGTAGGTATGGCTACTGATCTTATCTGGGATAATAGATGGTAACTGGAGCACCGAGTTCCTGGCTGGTGTATCATGGAAAATAGGTAGATTTCAGTTGTGTGGTGTATAAGGGCTGCTATGTGTTTGTTGTTAGTAGCAGGCAATGGAAAAAGGTCCCCAGCAAATTGACAGGTGTTTGTGGAGGGAACTTCGTGGCTGTGGTGAGCAGAGCCCCATTAGCAACAGGTCTCTCTGCCTGAGGGAAGGTGGCCCAAACTGCCACTTGCAGGATCAGTGGTGATTATTCTGGAGTCACCAGAAATTTTTATCAAGCCAGGGTTATTCTAGGGGCTCCACAGGGAGAGGGCATGGTTATCTCAAGGTGCTTCTTCTTTATGTCCATTAGTTCTACGCAAGCTCCTTGACACATGAGTAGCCCTGGGTCATGTTATAATAAACACAGTGTGTGTGTGTGTGTGTGTGTGTGTGTGTGTGTGTGTGTGTGTGTTTATTCATAGTCACATACAAACCAGTGAGTAGCAGCATGTTTATTTGTATTTATGTTTGGTGTTGAAATCAAGAAATTGGATGGGTATCAGCTCATATGTGAAAATTCTCTTCTGCATGTGGTGAAATTGCTTTAGAAGGAAAAAAATAAAACCTACGTGATAAAATACATTATGAAGCAAATAGAGAAGAGTGAATTTTCTTGTCCATATGGCCTAGATTGTTCTACTTCATTAAATATTTATAGTCAAATGCTCAATGCAAATGACTGGCTGACCTCTCCAGCTGTCCACACCTTCCAATCTTCTCCCTGTCCTGTGGAAAAGTACGCCAACCAGAGTGTCTGCCCAGCTTCTTCCTGTCTAACAGCTGATTGATCTTGTGAGGGAGAAGGATGGAGCAGTGTGGACCTGCTTTGCCCCGGTGGACAGAACAGCAGCCTGGAGGGTTGGTTCTGCGTCTGTACATTTAGAATGGTACCAATTCGTCCCTAATTCTTGGCTTTCCTTTGAGTTGAAAATCCCCCAATTAACCATGGTTGTGCAGCTGCTAAAAGTCAGAACTATCTTTATGGGAAGGCATTACAGTCTGTGAGGATCTTCTGTACTGGCCAAAGTCTTCCTGATTAGACCCACTCCTTCTTCGTTCATCTTTGCTTTATAAATGGCTGGCCTGAATGCTTCATTCAATTCTTCACATCTGTTGAGGGCTTCCCGTGCCATGGCTGGGAATTAAGTGTATGTATTTATTTATTCTTACACCTACGTGTGAAGAGGTACCATTATTTTCTCCACAATAGAGACAAAACTATTAAGACAAATAAATGCCTTGATCAGAATCACACTTCTTGGGAAGCACTCAGCTGAGGTGTGACCTTTCACCCTGAGACATAATTCTGACCACTCACCCTGCCGACATGACCTGCACTAAGTCACTAACATAGGAAGTTATTCTGTTACTAATCATGAACACACATTTTTGTATTCTGTGTATGTGCTTAGATATGTAAGTGTAATTTGTGTGCAGATAGAATTTATATAGTTGATACATAAATGTATAAGTTATACATATTCATATATATTTGCACATATAGGGATACATTTTCATAGAGATACTTTTATGGTAATTTATATAGGGGAGAGTCTGGAAAGGTCCAATAACAAAGACTCTTTCTGTGTAATAGTTAAATTTTTGTCTTTCTTTCTTTCTTAGGTCTTTTGTGATTTCCCTGAGATAAGTGTATAATAATGTGCATCTAAATGTGTGTCTCATTGTTTAGGGTATTTAAAACCATGCACTGACTGAGTTCCTACCTACATCACACAAGAGGACATGAATCTTAGGCAAAATCCTGTGTCTAGTACAGTGTCTGGCTACCTAATTACCTAAATAGTATTCTTTTCCAGACAGAGGAGCAGAGACTGCTAATGCATGTCCTCCCACTCTTTTCATCCCATGCTGTATCTCTTCCTGGAGAGATGATCTGTGTCACAAGAAGAAGGCTTGCAGGGGAGGAAGTCACGACGGGCAAAGAATGGTGCCGCCTTGGGAATATGGTCTCCTCTGCTCTAGCGTGGTCCACACAGCCCCCAGTAAGAACTGGGTCTTGGGACTCTGTAAGCCCCTGGCCTCTTATGCAGATACTAGAAGAAAGTCGTCTGGCTGCTTTAGTGTCTTTCCTCCTCTTGGTTAGATGTGGAGATAGAGGCTGTTCCCTCTCCAGCCCAACACTCTTTATTTTATGCAGCTTCTAGCAAAGGGAAGTGGCCTTCATTACTTAGTGCTCATATATAAACGGGGGATGCTGAAGAGTGTCACACAGCACTGTGTGGTCTACATCAGTGCTAAGAAACAAATCCAGAGTGCTCCCATAAACATCCAGGACAGGAGTAGGCTAGAGCTTTGATCTCAAGACCCCTGAGAAAAACAGACAGGACACTGATTTCCATCCATAGGATGCGTACCTTCCTGCTTACTGAAGGAGCTTCTATAAACACATGCTCTCCAGGTGAGAAAATCAGTGACCTGCATCGCCATGTCTATGCAGTGGTACCGAGGTCCTTTGCAGCTCTACAGACACCGAGAACCATTTGGTGACAGGAGTGGCTGTGTAACGGGCACTCCTCAACAGAGAAACACAGCAGAAATCCATTGCTCAGGGAAACTGGGCATGCAGAACGCCTGACGCTGCCAGGCCATTCCCTTCTGGTGTTTCAGTTAAAGGCTGTGCTGCTGAGTTTATCCTGTGTTCCAGTCCTCTTCCCTCTCCAGAAAAAGCAAATTTCCTTCAGGGAACGTTCTAGTGGTGCTATTCCTAAGTGCCAGTAGGGGGCAGCAGTAAAATATGTCTTCCCTCTTTAGCTCTGGGAAGCTACCTAGCTTGCTAGACTTTCAAGGTCTCAGTTTGAGTACCCTTGAGGACAGGGCCACTTTCCATACTGTGACCAATACAACAGGAGCTTATAAGCATTACAACATCCACAAAAATGTGTGGAGCAGAAATAGATGACTGCTTGTCTATAAGTATGCCAAAGTTGTTGGCCGGGTGTGTGTAGAATGTGTACGTGTTCACGTGCCATGTGCCTGCATTTGTGCACACACATGTGGAGGCTAGAGGTGGACATCAGGTATCTTCCTCTGATGTCGAGCACCCTAGTTTTTGGTCAGGTCTTCCCACTGAACCTGGTGCTCGCTGCCTGGATCTGCCCCATCATGCCCAGCGCCAGCACAGGTGTGCACCATCACATCTGGATTTTTATGTGAACTCAGGTCCTCATGCTTCCGTGGATAGCATTTTACTAATTGGGCCATCTTCCCAGTCTTATTTCTGCTTGTTAGATGTACAAAGTGGACACTAGTAAGCATTTAATTGTATAGAAATAAAGCTTTATAAATCTCATCCACTGTTAAATTTGGTATTAAGAAACTTTTAATGTAGCTTATTTTCCTTAAGATTGTGCCCTGTGCTTGCAAAGTTATACTAAAATCAGATAAATGTACTACTTTTATCTAAATAAAAAATTATAGGAAAAGTTGAAAAGGTCACAGGAATCACGTCTCAGTGGCATAAAGGTGAGTTTTCTTATGCTTGAGATGACATGGGAAAATGAGTCTGTTCTTTAAGAGAAATCTTAGGGTTTATCTCACTAGCTTCAAGTGAATTTTGCATTCCCATCTAGTATGTATATTTTGCACCTTCTTCTTCTTCTTCTTCTTCTTCTTCTTCTTCTTCTTCTTCTTCTTCTTCTCCTCCTCCTCCTCCTCCTCCTCCTCCTCCTCCTCCTCCTCCTCCTTCTCCTCCTCCTTCTCCTCCTCCTCCTCCTCCTTCTGCCTTTTGGCTCTAAAATAATAGACACATTGCCTGGGGGAGAAGGATTTATAAGAACTTAAAAGTTCTAGAAAGGCCAGTGAACCCCCAAAAGAATCATCCCGAAGGCATGGCCTGGGATGAAGCACCTGGTTACACTGAGTGCAGGGCTTTGGAGGCACCCCAACCTGAGCTGCTTGAGAGCAGATCCTTCTGAGCTGCAGTCACGTCTGCAGAGATCCTGGGACTGGAGTCATCACAGCTTCGCTCTACCAGTTTGTAGCGGGAAACAGGGCTGTCAGAAGGCTTCCTGGCTTATAACCCCCTCCTCTTCTGGAAGCTCTGTGGGAACCTGGTTCTGAGGCCCGCCCGCGCTTCTCCGCAACAGCAGCAAGTTGGATGGTGTCCAGTTTTGCAGTGACTGCTCTGTGCAGGGATTATCATAATTCAGCATATGAAAAGAAGGATCAAGTCGGTCAGTTGGCTTCTTTAGCAAACAGTTATTGACTGCAGCTGTGGGCCACTTCTCCTACACAGAGCCGAACGAGACAGGCAGGCATTTACGGTGCTGAGCTGCCCAACCTCTCCTCTCCTGAGGCTCTATTGTCTGCTCCCACCTGGAGGTGTGAGGTTGTCTCATTGTCCCTAAATGTTTAGGCTTTGTCATGAAAGTGGTGAAAATAATTTCTCAATGTAGTTCCAGTTTCTAAGTATGCTGCCTGTAATATATGTAAGGACTGTATTTTTAGAGATTTTATTTATGTATTGGTGTGTGTGTGCACGTGTGTGTGCAGGTGCCAATGGAGGTCAGAAGTGGGATTCAGACCCCTTGGCACTGGTGTTTGTGAACCATCTGATATGGGTGCTGGAATCTTAACCACCCCTGAGCCTCCTCATCAACCCAAAGGACTGTATTTCTTAGGTGAACTATTTATATACATATTTTACTCGTTACTAATTTTCATTTTGTGCATTTGTACTTTTTAACCCCTTTTGTCTTAAAAATTGTCTTCATAGTTTCTATTATATTGATTAAAATAATAACAATAATAATAAAGCGATGTACTTATTCACCAGTTGACTGCTTTTCTATTATTAGTTGTTAATTTCTCCTTGTATTTTTTTTTATTAATTCTTCATTCCACTTTTGGGGGAGTTGTTTCTATTTTTCCAGCTTTTCAATTAATAACTATCATTTTCAAAGAATTCTGCAATTTTATTTTCTATTAATCTCCTTTTGTCCAATAGTTGTTTGATAGTGTGTGTGTCACTGTTAATTTCCAGCAATAACATGGCTGACAATATTTATCAATATTTCATGCATCTGTAGGAATCATATTCAGATTATTTCTAATTTGAATAATAATGAGTTAATATTTTCTTTTCCAGCTACAAATTGTGGTTTTGAGCATTTACTAAGCATAAGGCATTTCTCCCAAGTACCTTCTTTGCTTTGCTTTTTGAAATTATCATATAGTTGCATCATTTCTCCTTTTCTGTTCTTCCGTCTAAATCCTCCCATACACCTTTCCTTGCTCCCTTTCAAATTCCTGGCCTCTTTTTCCATTAATTGTTGTTATGACATACATCTATATACATATACATCATATGCATACACATTCTTAAATATAACCTGCTCAGTCTGTATGCTGTTACTTGTATGTAGGCATACACATTCCTAACTATAACCTACTCAGTCTGTACGCTGTTACTTGTATGTATGTTTTCAGGGCTGAGCATTTGGTATTGCATAACCAACCAATGCACTCTTCCCTGGGGAAACTATTTCCCCTGCTCTCAGCATTCCTCAGTCCTTAGCTGCCTATTGTTCTGTGTGTATTTGAGACTCAAAAGGCTTTGCCCGTCGGCTTTGGCGTGTCTGTTGGTGTCAGCCTTTTTTAAGCAGTCATGTCGGTGAGAATTTTTTGTGGCCCTCTGTTGACTATTCCCTCTTTTTATTCTTAGGTTATGAAATAATGTGGTCCATATAAAAACTTATTTTAAAAACTAGTTCTTTATACAGGGTCTGGGGAGATGACTTAATCATTAAGGTACTCGCCATGCAAATGTGAGGACCTGTCTCAGATTCTCAGCACCTACTTAAAAAAAGCAAAAGCAAGGTACTGTGGCACATATCTGCAGGTTCAGCATTGGAAAGGCCAAGACAGGATGGT
The DNA here is from genome assembly GCF_018167655.1 of Microtus oregoni. Lineage (NCBI taxonomy): Eukaryota > Metazoa > Chordata > Mammalia > Rodentia > Cricetidae > Microtus > Microtus oregoni. The sequence continues at coordinate 400,104 of NW_024543830.1, read as the reverse complement.
TCCTGGAGCTTGCTGACTGGCCAGTCTATCTGAATCTGAGAGCTCCGTGTTCGGTGAGAGACTCTGTCTCAGAAAATACTGTGGAAAGCAATTGAGGAAGATACTTTGTTGATCTGGCCTCTACAAAAGCATACACACATGCATGCACACAAACACATGCATACACATGTGTGTGATTATGTGTGCACACGCATTCACATACTCATATAAAAACCATATTGAGGGATGGAGAGGTTCAGGGTTTAAGAGTGGTTTCAGCTTTTCTGTAGGACTCGATTTCTGTTCCCAGCATCTATATTGGGTGGCCCACAAACCACCTGTAACTACTCTAGCTCCTGCATACACCCCCCCCTCTCTCTCACACACACACACAGAGAGAGAGAGAGAGAGAGAGAGAGAGAGAGAGAGAGAGAGAGAATGAAAGAGAGAGAGATCTAAAATAAGTACATGTGTACCATAATGGTTGGGTTGTTCTTTCTTTTACTATGCTGAACAGAGGCAGTTAAAGGCTTCATACAACATTGCTGTCTTTCATTGTTTCCTCCTCTCTCCTATAATCTCTATTTTATTAGAGTTGGCCATTATCAAATGCAAAATACTAAAAAATGTATTTTCATTAGGCACTTTTCAGTCCTCTTGTCTTTAAGATCTGGTCATTCGCTTATTTCTCCAAAAGATTCCTACATTTCGACTGGACTCAAAAGTAGAAGCTCTCAGTGAAGGCAGCTGACGTCACTTGGAAATCTGTTCCTGGCATTTTTCTTTGATGTCTTTAATTCTCTTGGTCAAAAATTTGGCATATTCTCTGCCTCCTTTCTATTTTTCTTAGTGTGTTGTTTCTTCAGAGCAAGACATTGGTGTTTGTTCTACAGGACACGTGGATTCACAAGAAGCTGGACTGGGCATGCTTTGGGCTTCTTACATTCTTTGTTTAAGGGCTTTTGGTGGTTAAGATTGTTTGGTAGTTAAGGTGGTTATTATCTTCTTTAGAGAGACTAGAAAAGTTATGGATTCTGCTAGCTCTTTTGGGTCCCAATAACTGAGGCGCAGTGGTATTTGTCAGGCCGGGAATATTTCCCCTTTTTGCTCTGACTGACACCCACAATGCATCCGCAGGCAGATTTCGTTTTCTCTACCCATTTCTCTTTGGTCTGTAACAAGCATGCTCCTCAGTCAACAGCAGGAACATTGTGCTGTGTTCAAGACACTTTCCTTCCTGGGAAGACCTTGCTTTCATCTCCAGCTTTGATTTAGACCACATAACCTTTCACTCATCACCCAGAGCATCAGAAACTATTTCTGTAGAAAGTTTGAAGTTTGCATTCATCATCTGCTTCAGTGAGTTTCTGATAGCCAGTGGCTAGGAAGGAAATATTCAGCTTCATTTTGATACAGCTCTGTCTAGGGGGCATCATGGACAGGAGCCAGAATGCCCTACTTGGCCCTTCTTGGCACTTGTGGCCCTTCTTGGCCCTTCTTGGTACTTCTTGGCCTTTCTTGTTTTATAACCTAATCTGGGATCTTGACTTTGCTTTTAAAATTTTGTTTAAATCTCTATTTTCCTGATAATTACTAACTCACCCATTTAAAGGATGATTATCTAAGCCCTTTCTTTCCTCTAACTTTTATTCTCTCTTTCTTTATTTCTTCTTATCAGATAAATTTATTATGAAAAATTGTTCTTTCAATGGAGAGACAAGCTCTTTACATCATTATGAACAGTACCAGGCTTTTCCTTTCATCTTATTTTGTTTCATGTTTATAGAAGCATGTGGCATGCATAAGTAACATTGTTCTTTGAATTTCTGTTTTATTTACTTTATTTCTGAACTGTTTATTGGTGTTGCAGAATGTTCAGCCATTTGGTCCTTCATCATTGTTACAATGTATTCTCTATTCCCTCTTGCCTGTTGTCTACTCATTCTCTAGTATAAATGATAGGATTTCCTAGAAGTTTATAATTCTTCTCATCTATTACTCCTTTTCCCTTCTCACTGTTTAACTTGAAGTGAAATTCTTTTACTCCTAGCTTTCCCTTGTAAGTACGTCCTCACATGAGACGACCAGCTCCCTAACTGCTTCCCTAGGCTTTCTCTTTCTGTTAACTGGTTATCTTTATATTTTCAGGGCATATAGCAGTTCGATGAATTTAAACATGTGTTATCAGACTGCATGCCAAATGTCTCCGCTCTTCCAGTTTTGTGTCTGTACATTCTACAGGAAGAGCTCATGACAGTGACATTCCCTGGGTCCTTCAAGCTTCTTGCTATTTATCTTTGGCCTTTATACTCAAAAGTCCTGTGTGGGTGGACAATAACATTCTAGAATTAGAGGAAATGAATAACAGTAATTTTACCCTTGTATATATCTTAGTTGTCCTTTGAGGGCTGTCCCAGGAAGCATCTGCCAAGTATAACACATGCTCTCTCCTCTGTTCAGCTCTTTCTAACTCTCAGAATCATATGTTTTCTCAGCTCATTGCTCCTCAGTGATGGGATGATGTTCAAGTCAACATCAGAACTCTAAAGTCTGCAGTTGGTCGCATCAGTAGAAATTATTGAATAGAATACAGAAGCCAGTGTTTAAGCTTTTATTGATGCATTTGAATGGCAGTGGACAGACAGAAGAGATAAAACATCTCTGAAAACCCCTGAAAGCTGAGGGGAACTCAGTGCAAAGAGATGACCTCTTCCATGTCTTCCTGTTTCGGACAGTGCACAGCAAAGCAAGCAAGAGAAGCGAGTTTAGACAAGAAAGCACCCTGTAGAAATGATCACTGAGAAAGAACCAAATGAGAAGAATCATGGCTTTCCATCAATGTTCCAGGGTGGGGCAGAGCAGGGTAGGCTAGTCTCCTGCCAGCTGTCTTTTGGTACTGGGCACTGGAGTCAGGAAAAGTCATGGCTGGTCTGTCTTCAAATTGGAATATAGTCCCTTGGGTGTGATTCCTTTCTTCTCCCCCTGTATCTGTGCTGTGTCCTGGCCCTGAGCTGAAGAAGCACGAGCGTGCAGGCTACCTGGATCCTGGCTTTGGATCACTATTTCCCTTGTGTGGTCATTGACCCATTCATCTCTAATGACGGTGGGTGCGCTCTCCCCCTGCCCTCCCTTTGGACCCGGGTGGCTGCTGCTCCAGTCTTGTCTTCCTCTCACAGTGCTTGTAGCGGTCTGGACCTGGCCTCCGAGCACTGGCTCTTCTGTCTCACAGTTGCTCACTGGTGTCCAGCCTTGCCCCATACCTGGCTGTATCTGGATCCGTCTCTTTTCTGGAGCCCTTATCTGTCGTTCAGACTGGTTTCCATCATGCTCTAAAGTCTGAGAATATGATCCTACCTGTGTCTGGAAGTGTCCTGTCCCTACCTGTCCTGTATGACTGCTGTCTTGTCCATAGGTCTCAGTCATTCTGTTTTGGTCATGAATGGACCCATGTGTTTGGATGTGGCTGTTTCCTTCCTGCTGGCTCCTGCTTTGTTCCCTCATCTGGGTGTGTGTCTGAGTATATGATTGTGCCTGGTGGTGGTCTTTATCAGCCTGGCCTGATTGGTTTCTATCTTGACTGTGAACCTCAGTCTGTCTGTTCCGGTCATAGATGGATCCGTGTGTTTGGATGCTGCCACCTCTTGTCTGCTGCCTACAGCCCTGTTCTACCGTCTGAGTATGTATCTGGGTATGAGACTCTGCCTGTGTCTGGTAGTGTTGTGTAGCATCTTGGTCTTCCTGGATCCTGTCTTGGCTATGGCTGCTAGTCCCTCTGTCCTGGCCATAGTTGAATCCCTGTGTGTGGAAGACACCTTCTTGGGTCTGAGTTGTGGTTCCAACTGTGGTCTCCTCTGTCTGCTGGCTAACCTGTGACTGCCGCTCTGACCTTCTCTCTCTGGTCCAACTCATGTCTTCTGTCCTCGGGGTCTGCTCCACCTGTCGTGTTGCTTGTGTTTGCTGGTTTACAATCATCTCCTGTCTCTGAGACTCAGCCTCCGTGTTGTGACTGCTGACCTGTGCAGGGTAGCTGTCCTGATTCTGGGTGTGTGTCCCCACCCTGACCTGTTCCTTAGACCCCTGATCCCTCTGTCCACGGCTGCTGTCCTCACAACGCTGCTCTGCTCCATCTCTTCCCACTCCAGTGCCACCTCTCTGGCCTTGCTCCAGCTCTGTCCCTGCTCCAGGATAGCAGCTTTCAGATCTGTCAGACATGCAGGCGCCCTTGGGACTCTCACTCAGTGTCTTAAAGCAGGCCCGAGCAACTTTGAACACCAAGACCAGGAATTCCTTGAACTCCACAGCCCCTGTGTTATCTTCATCCAACAGGCGCAGGACTTCATCCACAGTTGACGGATCATGGGGGTTCTGGGGGAGAAAGGAGGCCAAGTCAGCATTGCTCCTCTATGGAGAACTTGGTCAGATCCATTGCACTCTGCTTCTAGGCTCCCTCCCCGCACTGCAAACTGGGGACTCTCGAACCCCAGGGCCGCCCACAGCATCACAGTGTGGTGTTCTGTTATTTGTGTCTTCTGCTGTATCATCTCTCTTACTCAAGGACAGGACACACCTTTTGTTTTATACAACCTCGATTTCAGATCTGCAGAATGCTCAACTGGGTAAAGATGCATTGGAGAGGGAATGCGTGTGCTTGTATGCAGCTGTCTGGGCTCCTGGCTCCTTGTGGCTGCCCTTGCCACTTGGCCCCTGGAACCAACCCTACCTGAAACACAGCTGGAGCCTGGCCTCATGGGAATCCAGAGAACTCCCGTGATGGGGAATCCTATTAGAACAACAGGATGCTCTAAGCATGTAGGCACAATCCTAGTGTGCTGGTCTTTGTACCTAAGGACTTCATTATTCCCTCTACTTTAGATGTTAACCGAAAGCAGAAACGTGCATTAGGGCTCTGGTTCTGGTTTCCTGGGTAGGGTTGTTCTCTTGGAGTCCCTGCACCTACAGTTGTTCAGAACTAGTGCTCCAAAATCCCATTTTTGACCCCACTAATGTTTTTAAGCAGCTTTGTGCTAGGCAAGAGCAGTGTCTTAACAGACGCTAACAAGCAATCACGTTTCAGACCCGTGCAGAAAATGGTACTGGGTCAGGTATGAGAGGTGCCAGAATGCAAGGACTAATTTCTCCTCGAGGCCATTTGAAGAGTCTGTTCTTGCCTGGGGAGTCTCCTCACCTTGTCTTGAAATTAAACCCAATTTAAAGAGAGAATCAGATCCAAGAATCAGCCCTTTCCCTAAGGATGTGGAGGTGTCACCTGCCGTGACTGTGTTGGCCTGCACAGCTGCCAACAGAGCTAGCAGGCTCGAATTTGGCTGCTTGTTCTTTACACCCCCAGGTAAAAGCCCTTGCAGGTAAACACACACTGACTGTCCTTAGCATGTTTCTCCCTCTCATCCCCACATATCATACCACTATGACATCAGCAAACTCATGTTCCAGGAGCCTCTTCAGCTCCCCCCGCGTGAGCACTTTGTAGCCGCCCTCTGACCTGGCATAGCACCCGAAGGCTTCGATGATCCCATGAATGTTTTGCAGCAACTGAGGCATCTGTGCAACTAGCTGGAAGATATAAAAAAAAATCCCGTCATGGATGCTATAGTCTGTGCAACTAACTGAAAGATGTGAAAAGTCCCTGTATGGGCGCCATAGTCAGCTCATCCCCTGCTCTTTCCTCACAGAACTCCGTGGCTCACTCCTTTCTTTGTGTCTTCAGCTGCATTTGAGGTTTCCCTACCTTCCTTCATCTTTTCCTAAAAATGGACTTTGTGGTGGGAAGAAGGAAACCCCAGGACTTGGAAGGAAGTTTCTGAATCAACATTTAATGCCAGGCTTCACCACCTACCTGATGTGAACTGGACCAAGATCTTCACTATTCCGAGCCTCGGTTTATTCACTGAGTGAAGGCCATACTTAGCACTTACTTCAGAGAATTATCATAAAGGCTTTAGAAGATAATGCATAAAAGACACCCTGATGATGCCTGGTTTTCTGCTAAGTGGTAGCTATTAAGTATCATCATCATTGTTATTACATATATATATACATATATAATTTGTGTACATCCATAGACACTGAACTGCTCACAAAGCATTTTCCTGTGTAACAGCTGATGACTCTCGCTATCACTAGCATTTTCATAGTCGGGCAAAAGGGCTCAGAGCAGATAGATTTGTGAAGGCCACACATTAGTTTCTTTTAACCCATATGCAATTAGTTCTTCAGCATATATCTTTGGATGGATTTCTTTTTTGCCTGTTTTTAGATAGTAGTGTCCTACTGGGAACATGAGAAGGTGGTTAGCCCCTCTTTTGACTTGAAGCTCCCCGGAATCTCCAAGGGGATTCCCTATGCTCTTGACTTTCCTAGAGAAGCTACTTGGGAAGAAGGTGAGTTGCACCTGTTGGGGATACTAGGGCTAGGGGGTACCTTCCCGGTGCCAAGATGGTCTGCATTTGCTCTCTGCCCTCAGTCCTGGAACCTGAAAGAGAGGTCAGCCTCTATAAAAGATACATGCGTGCTCCATCAAGTCTAAAGGACTCGTGATGAATGGGTCCCAGTCAAAGGCAAAAGCATCCATTTCCACTAGATGGGTGAAGGTGAATATGGGTGTGGCTGAATGAGCAAGAGACATAGATGTGTTAAACAGATGACTTGGGGAGACCAGAAGGAGGAGAGGTGCTAAAGATGATAGGGTTGAAGTACAAGGGGAGATGGAAGCTTGCAGCTTCTGGGAAACCAGGGAAGGGACCTTGGAGATGAAGAGGAGGACTGTGGGGAGAGGATGGCATAGGTAGAGAAGCAAGGAGTGAGGCAAGGCAAGGAAGGAGGCGTAGTTCAAGAAAAAGCAAATGAGTGTGGTCGGAGGACTGAGAAGTCTAGATCCCAGGGGAGTCGTGCAGGGACAACTGACCCAGGAGTCAGTAGCTTAGACCCTTCCCTCTCTCTGCCTCAGGGCATAAAAGTTCAAGTATCTCCCTTAACACAGTGGACGCCCCCATCCCATGTTTTAAAACACAATTAGTCTCTGATCACCAGCCTATAAACACTGAAAAGAACAAAATGTCCTTTTAGGGACAATTCAGATCTTTAGAATAAATTCTACAAATTCATCCTGCCTATGTATAAACTTAGAGTCAGGAAAGAAGTTCAAATTAGCCCCTGCCTCAATAAGACAACGAATTGATTGTCTGGGTTGGCAGAAACAAAATGATTCTGATTCTAGGGGCTCTGAGCATTGCAAAGAACCTTCCAGAATCTTATGGGGGGGGAGTTCTGCTGATCCAGGAAGGTGTGTGGGTGGTGGGCGGCTCCACTGCTGCTGCCCACACCATCCAGTGAGGAGAGCTGCAGGCTAGCGCCAGGAGAGGAGAAAGCGGATTGCCTCAGAAACACACCTTTTCCCAGGTGCTCTGGCTTCAGCCTGCCAAGACTCTGCGGGGGCCCTTTCTGCCTCCAGCTATGCACAGAGACTTGCCATCTCAGGTCTGACTGCCCTGGATTCATGAGCTCAGCCTGCCAAGACACTGAGAATGAGCAAGAAGTTCTTCTGGGGGGAACTTACCTAGTGCCCAGGCAGGATGGGACAAGTTTCTGTTAAGCAGTGTGTGGAGGACTTGTCAGTGGGACAAGAACCTTTTATAGAGGCTTTAATGGCACTCATGTATATTTTAGACAGGATGTCTCCACCCTACAAGAAGGCTTGATTCATCCTAGGCTCAGCCCAGCCCAGCCCCACCTCCCTTCTTCTCCAGCTCACCTTCTGACCCAAGGCTGCTTCTGTTTAATTACAGCCCCTTTCCACCACGGTTGGAGCTGTCTCTTGTTGAGTCTATCTTCTTAGGACTAGGAGGCTTCTTCCAATGAGATGGGCTCAGCAGTGCTTTACACAGGACTGAGATCCTGTGGAAGACTGTGCATCTCCAGGAGCCCTCAGAGTCATAGAAATCTTGTTTCTTTATTCAAGAACATATCTGTTTAGTGAAGATTATCCTTTTCAAAGATTTTTTTATTTCCTTTCACTTTCTGATACTACTGCTGTTACTTAGACATGTTCTAAGTTCTTGTTTTGGGATTGTGTAGTTTATGAGTGTGTATCTGCATGTATTTGCATACATGTATGTACACATGCATGAAGACTAGAGGTAAACCTCAGATGTTGTTCCTCAGGTACTTTCCACACTCCACATGATTTTTTTCTGAGGCAGAGTCTCTCACTGGCCTGGAACTTGCCCATTAGTCTAGGCTGGCTGGCCAGCAAGCTCCAGGAATCTGCCTCTCTCCACTTCCCCAGTGCTGGGGTTGTAAGTATGCACCACCATACCCAAAGTTTTTTATCCTGGATTCTGGAGGTTGAGCTCAGGTACTGTGCTTTTTCATTTAAATACTTTATCGATTGAGCTATCACACATGCCAGATGTGGTCTCAGTTTCTATTTATTTATTTATTTATTTTACATCCCAACAACAGTTTCCCCTCCCTCCTCTCTTCCCAGCCCCTCCCCTACCTCCATTCTACTCTTCCCCCAACTCCTCTGTTTTATTCAGAAAAGGACAAACCTCCCATGGAATATTGACAAAACATGGCATATCAAGTAAGACTAAACACCTCCCCTTATATTAAGGCTGGACAAGGCAACCCAGGATGGAGAATAGTGTCCCAAAAGCCAGTAAAAGAGTCAGAGAAAGCTCTGCTTACATTGTTAGGAGTCCCACAAGAGGACCAAGTTACATAACTGTAACATATATGTAAAGGGCCTCGGTCAGTCCTATGCAGGCTCCATGGTGGTTGGTTCAATCTCTGTGACATCTTTTTAGTCCAGGTGAATTGATTTTATGAGTTTTCTTGTGATATCCTTGGTGGTTTCAATTTTTATTCAAACAACAACAAAACCCACTTTCTGCCCTGAAAAGGCAGCATTTTACAGCTGGTGAGAGAAAAGACTGAACATGATCTTGCCCAGTCTTTCCACTAAACAGTAGGAACCTAGTGGCCCAATGGCTAGGAGAGGCCAGACCAAAGGAAAGAGTCCTTCTTCTTACTGTTTTGTTCAAACCCCATTCTACACACTTCAGAGCAATATCTAAGGTGAAAGTGTCCGTGAGTTTGGCCTGGGAGGGTCGCTGAGCTTTCACGGTAGTGACACCCTCTGGGTTCTCTCCGGCCCTATTTCATCGTCACTGTCCCAGGGCCACAAGAGGAATCTAACTGCCAACTGTGTCTGTGTATGTGCTCACACTGGCATGCTCACATGCACACATGTGCACACACAGGCACACCCACACTCACCCATGCACACACACGCATATGCAGGCACACACATGTGCGCACAAGCACACATACCACACACGCACATACGTGTGCACACACAGGCGCACACACACGCGTACACAGGCACACACATGCACACACATGTACACACACACAGGAGGCCATTGTAGACAGTTTGGTGGACTCAGCGTCATTTGTTAAGTCAGTCTTTCCAATGCAGTGTCATCTGCATCACCCATCAGATCACCGTGTGTGTGAACACTCACCAGGGCTTCTCTCGGGCTGAGTGGCAGCCGACTTCTCACAATGAAGATTCTTGAGTGGCCTGAATTTCTGTCCTCATAGCAGCAGCCACAAATCCATCCCTTCCTGAAAGCCTGCTGGCCGGACGTTACACGCGCTGAGGAACACACAGTGGTGAAGTGGGGTGGTTAGAGGGTGTTCATTTATGCTGTACTCCCAAAGAAACAGACAATGTTAATTAGATGTGCTGAAAAACACTCACATTTTGAAGATATTCTAAAGACTGACCAATTATTAACTCCATGATTGTAGAGTTAGAATACAGTGAGAGCCAAAATGACCTCAGGCTACCTTTAGTACTTTAATGGCCATTTATTCTCCACCTGTGTGTCTGAATTAACACCATCTTGACTTGTAGATTAAACTTGGAATACATTGCTAAGCTTGACATATTTAGCTTGGACCGACTCAGAAGATAATTCAATACTTGTAGCAGAGATTTCCCTGACTTGTGGTCACGGACCTGTGTGGTGTCCCATCAGTAGGTCCAGCAAGTGTGATTTGTAACTACCTTTTGTTCTCTGCCTGTAAAATGTTCATATAACTTCCATGATGGAGCATGCTGCCCAAGGCACCCTGAATTGATGCTATCACGTCATGGTCATGTTTAAGAATAAACTATTTCCTTTGGAGCAAAAATTGGTTTATGTCGAAAACCAGAACATTCATGATTCTTTTCTTCCTTCGCCTTGGAAAAAGAGTAAAACATTTCTGCAGAGTAGAGGGCTGTTTCCAGAACCAGCTTGTATGAGAGCAATTTGATGGTATTTGTTGCCAACACATCCTAACCGAAAGGTGACAGAGACGTGGCTCTTGGAACATAAACAAAATAAAACAGTCAACAGTTCTGGGCCTCCATGATCCTCTCACCAACTGAATCCTTATCTCTCCAGCCGACTTCTCACAATGACCCAGTGAGCAGCTCCCAGTCAGCCCTGGAAATGCCAGGAAGATTAGGTAGATGCCTGATAACCCTGCTGACAAGAGTCTAGTGACTTAGGCTCTGTCACTCCTGAGTCTAATCCCTGAGTGACAGAAGTGCTGGCCATGTTGTTTCTCAGCTGTGTTCCAGGCAGAGCGTGTGGACAGTGTCTACAGCATCCTTAGTTTGGTCAGGAGAGCTGTAATCTGCCCTGTCCAGGAGTCTGAATTTCTCAGTCTTCATAGAGAAAGCAAACTAGAAATTCCTAATCTCTTTCCTATCGGATAAAGAAGAGAATATATGGCAGGAGCTAATGGGGATAAGGGGTGCTTCTTTTTCCTGTTTCATGAGAATTCTTCTCCAAACGCTAGTGTCCTGGTTGTACTGAGGGTTTGCTGACTCACGGGTAATGGGAACAGATATATTTCCCACTGTGTTCTTGCTCTTACCCTAGTCGGTAGTCAAAAGTATGGACCTGTCATTTCCCATCACACTTGACCTCCTGCAAGCCTCTCTGTTTTAATGCTTCCTTTCTATCATCTACATGAAGAAACATTCATGTGTAACTGTCACTGCCTCCTCTGCCCTGTGTTTCCAGATTATCCCAATCAGACGAGATTTCTCTGCTCACAACACTCTTGCTGGTGCATATTTACAGCTTTGGTTTTTACTGTTCCAGCACCGTCTTTAACTGTCCATCAGCTTTCTTTCACAGTCTGCCCCCTTTGGAGAGCAAACGAGGTCTGCGCTAAGCATGACAACTTGAAAGGGAGGTGTTTTCAGGGAAGTGTCACCGTACATGAAGACTGGGTGATACATCACCCGCACCACGCTGGTCTCCAGGTTTCCTCTCCACTAGAGCTACTGGCCTCCATCTCTTTATTCACGGGGATAGAGTAGTGCACTTCTGTGTCTGAGGTCAAAAGTGCATCCTGGGACCAAACTGGGGTAATCTCTAAGGCAGATCTGCACCAGGGCGGACTGGATTGTGCTGGTTTGAATTCTATAAACCTGATGGTGTTGTTCTTCAGTAAGGCTGGTCAGCATTTATCCATTTCCTCCTCCATTAACCAACACATTAACACATTAACCGATCCCTCCCACAGAAGTATCCGGGATTAGAGGTGATGGCTAATGACAGTGTCCTGAGAAACAAAGGAGCACCAGGGATGTGCAGAGGCTAAGTGGAGGTTATTCTAGGGGCTTGAAAACACAGTTCTTATTTGATGAGAGTAGGGTAGGGTGCTGAATACTGAGAACTTTGAAAATAATAGTTTATTTTTGACAAATATATATGTATATATATATATATGCACACAAACACTGTATTATGATCATATTCACCTTCACCATGTTACTTGTTCTTTACCCCTAATTTCCCAGCTAGTATTCTGATGTGGAAAGTCCTTCTGTCTATGTGTTGCTTTTATTGGTTAATGAATAAAGAAGCTGTTTTGGCCTGTGATAGGGCAGAGTACAGAGTTAGGCAGAAAACCTAAACTGAATGCTGGGAAAAAGAAGGTGCAGTCGGTGAGATGCCATGTAACCGCAGGAGACAGACATGCCCCGAACTTTACTGGTAAACTACGAGCCTTCTGGCAAAATATAAAATAATAGAAATGGGTTCATTTAAGATATAAGAGCTAGCTAGCAATATGCTTAAGTGATCGGCCAAGCAGTATTTTAATTAATACAGTTTTGTGTAATTATTTCAGGTCTGAGTAGCTGGGAACGAATGTGCAGCTCTCGCCAGTAGAATTCCTCCTGTGTTCATGTCTTATTGTAGAAATTTTAAGGCTATTCTGAAGGTCACTGGGCACTTTCTAAATTTATACATTCATTCTGTGTAGACTACCTTTACCAAGCTGGTACCGGCAAGATGAGAAACACATAGGTGTTGTTCTCATCCTCAGGAATGAAGACAATGGTCCAACATGTGACTAGCTACATGGTCTAATAAGCCTTAATTTCCTTATCTGCAAATGCCATGACCTTTGCTTATATCAGCTCGTTATGGCCAGGTTATAATATACATCAAGGGTTGTGCAGATGATATATCCAGGAAATTTTGCCATGCAAGCATGTGGAATCTGAACTCCAGAATTCATCTTTTAAAAAGCATACTCTAAGTTTGGTTCTCTTGAAAGCTACTTGGGGTGAAAAAGGTTTATTTCAGACTACAAATTCCAGTCCATCATGGAAGGCAGTCAGGACAGGAGCTCAAGGCAGGAACCTGGAGGCGAGAGCTGAACGAAAGACCATGCAGAATAACATTGTCTATGATCTCACTCTCTTGGCTTGCTTGGACTGCTTTCTTATACAAACAAGGACCACCTGCTCAAGGGTGGCATTGCGTCCACATCAATTTAATCAAAAAATAAAATAATGCCTCCTAGTGCTTGCCTTCAAGCCAGTTTGATGGAGCTCAGTTGCTCAGTTCTGGTTCCTTTCCCCAAGTGACTCCTGTTTACATCCAGCTGACAAGAGCTTAAGCATACACACATGCACAATAAATGTGAAATCACCTCGTAAACTGATGAACCCTAAATCATGTCTGGGTTTACTGCCATTTAAAGTAATGGCAGTGAATGAGCCTTTTGATTACAGGAAAGAGGAATATACATGAGATTAATAGTCACATGGCTTATACATTCTATTCTTTAAAAAGCAACTAATTTAAAAGTAATTTGTACAATAGCACAATTTGAGAATAATTAAAACTAAAGCTAAAGATAGGTTCTGTTATTTGCAAATTAATTGCAAGTGAAATTGTAATTATCTATTAAACAGAAAGAAATAATATTCAATGTATGCAACTTTTGTGTCTGCATAACTAGACACAGTTTACAATGATACAAACTTACTAGCAGCAGATAGGGGCTTTTGGAGATTGTGATTGGTCATTTGGGTGTCTGGTCCCCTACTTCTTTTTTTTTTGTTTTCACTTTTTTTTTTTTATTTATTAAGGATTTCTGCCTCGTCCCCACAACCGCTTCCCATTTCCCTCCCCCTCCCCCTATCAAGTCCCCCCCCCTCATCTGCTCGAAGAGTAATCAGGGTTCCCTGACCTGTGGGAAGCCCAAGGACTGCCCACCTCTATCCAGGTCTCGTAAGGTGAGCATTCAAACCGCCTAGGCTCCCACAAAGCCAGTACGTGCAGTAGGATCAAAAACCCACTGCAATTGTTCTTGTATTCTCAGTATTCCTCATTGTCCGCTATGTCTCAAGGTCCAAATCAGGAGCAGAAGGAGACGGAGCACGAGCAAGGAACTCAGGACCACGAGGGGTGCACCCACACACTAAGACAATGGGGATGTTCTATTGGGATCTCACCAAGGCCAGCTGGCCTAGGTCTGAAAAAACATGGGATAAATCCGGACTAGCTGAACATAGTGGTCCCCTACTTCTGACTTGTAATTCTAAACCTAGAAGTTCCAAAGTTCTAGACACTTGGAGGCCTTTCCATGTATAGGAGGGGCCCGCAGATCCACACGCCTGCCAACTGGAGCTGGGCATGGAAGAACTCTACCTGTGTGTACCCTGAGATTTTCAAATGTATGCTGGGATAATGTCAGCAGTAGCTAAGACAATAGTCATTTGCCTCGACAAAACCCAGCTGAGCCTGACTGCTGGGTCTGACATCAGGGGAGCTGGATATAGGCAAGGCCTAGAAGGTTTGATGATGCCAATCCTGAGTCACAGAAGCCAAGTGGTCCAACCAAGTCTGCGCTCTAGAAGCAAAATTCTGGTTGAGATGGATGTCCAGCTCATGGGTATTACAGGACCCTGAGAAAGGAGTGTGCACATGCTGTTCCTGTTTGTCCTCCATGCCCAAGTTCAATCACTGACAATGGAACTGAGGTCTTCATTGTGCAGACTGGGGCAATCACTGAGTCACTGGACCCTTACCACATGGATACCCCTGCTTCCCGGGTCCCAAAGTGTTTACATACTGCGAGGTTCTTACTATCCCTGTGTTTCAAAACATGGACCTGAGTTTCAGTGAGGTAAAATGACATTTCCAAAGTCACCCTGGCCTTTGAGGGTAGAGCTGGGGGGAGAACTGTGAATTTTCTTCATAGCTCCATTGGCTTCTCTTGAAGCCCTCGATGGAGGACTGTGATTGGAGTGGGGTGTATTGTCTGTGTGTCACAGGCCCTGTGATCAAGGGCCTAAATGAGAGATCCCACTAGGAGTCAGGTTAGCACCATGGTAGGGAAGAGTTCCAAAGGCAAAGCTCCAAGACTGAGGCATGGAACCATGAATTATTATCAGGTATTATCTCACAATGGATTTCAACCTCTTTCTCTGATGTCACTAGCTAAGTACTTAAGACCTTCCTACTTTATTCTGAATCTTTCTCTTCCCAGTATATCTTGAAGCAGAAATGACCTTTTATTGTTGTTAATCTAGAAATTGAGGGGTTGGGAAGGTGGCCCAGTCAGTAGATTACTGTGTCAAAGGCATAAGTACCTGAGTTCGAATCTCCAGCACCCACATAAAAACCAAGTGCAACAAAGTGTCTATAATCCCAGAACTGGGGTTTCAGACACCTGTAGGTTCTTCAAGCTCACTGGCCAGTCAGTCTAGCTGAACTGGTTAGCTTCAGGCTCAGTGAGAGACCTGGCCTCAAAAAATAGCATGGAGGGAGACTCAGAAGAAACCTGATGTTGACCTCTGACCTCCACATGCACATATACACACATGCATACATGTCCACCCAAACAAGCATGTACACAGGCACCTCTGTGGGCACACATGCGCGCGCACACACACACACACACACACACACACACACAGGACTTTCTGTATGTCCGATGACTTGAGGCTCCTCCAAAATGGAGCTCAGAGACTTGAGGTAAATCCTGTAAGTTCTCTGAGTTTTGGTCTTTTGTCTGAGAATGGAGCTTATATAATACTTTTCTTTCTGGGGTGGCGTATAGATTTTGTGAAATAATGAACCTTAAAACGTTTTCCTGGTGACTGGTGACAGTAAGCTTTCAATGAACAGAAGACTTATGATGCCAGTAATGAAGACAGGGTCAAAGCTGATAAAGGAGCATTGACAATTTAGAGTTGAGCTCATGATCCTTAAAAAAGAAGGCTAACTGTGGTTAAACAGAGAGACCAGAGGCTCCTACGGTCATGGACCAGGTTTTAGAGGATAACATGGCTGGAGAGTAAGCATGTGGCAAGGCAGTGTCATCTGTAGCTTCAACACGCCAAGTAGCAAAGGAGGTCAGAAGGCATCCGAGTTGCAGTGGGTGAAAATTCTGCTCAGTTGACCAAATGGACCTTTGTCAGAAGGCTCTCTGTCGCTTTATCAAAGTCATGGCACAAAGACATGAATGTTTGATGGTTGACAGAGAAATAGACCGCTCAAATAGAAAATCCAGAGGATCACAGCTTCATGGCTCCACAGTTCCCAAGGAGAAGACTGGAATTCAGCCTGGTAGCACCCGCATGCTCTTCTGGAAGCCACTGTGAATATACAGTTGATGCCTTCTTGAAATAGAGCTCAGACTGTCTTTAAGATTCCATGGAGTCTGTCACTTGTAATTCACTTTGCTGACATTCTCTAAGGCCTAAGCTAGTGTCTTGGCCAACCATAGAAGGAAGAGTGCTTGTAGCCTTCTATATTCTGTTTTACTCAAAGTCTGCTAATAGAAGTATCAATCCAAAACATATCTTTCTCACAACATCTATATTTGTGTTTGTCCAAAAATCTGGTATCAGAATTTGTTATATTGACCCATTAATTTAGACAACACAGCTTGCAGTTTCCTCCAGACATGGTTTCTCACAATGGATGGAGGGTTTCCCTGGAAGACTTCTGAGTAGATCCACAGTCTCTCAGTAGCTTGGGGTTTAACTTGTTTGTTTTAGTCTTTCTCCTCAGGAAGTATATAA
This sequence comes from Microtus oregoni, assembly GCF_018167655.1. NCBI lineage: Eukaryota > Metazoa > Chordata > Mammalia > Rodentia > Cricetidae > Microtus > Microtus oregoni. The sequence continues at coordinate 383,711 of NW_024543830.1, read as the reverse complement.
AAGTCTTTTTAAGAAGATGCGTTTGTTTGTCATTTAATCTGTGTGAGCGTTGTGCTTGTATGCGTATTTGTATGCCACATATGTGCCTGGTGCCTATGGAGGTCAGAAGAGGGTCTCACATCCCCTGGAGCTGAAGTCACAAATGGCTGTGAGCTGCCATGTGTGCGCTGGAAACTGAGTCCAGGTACATTTAACCACTGAACCGTATCTCCAGCTCCCTGGTATTTTAATTAAGCAGTTTAAAATTCTTATTAAAAATGTATGTGTACTTGAAAGAAAAATCAAGACATCAAAGAAAAATAAAAATCACTAATTCTGTTACCAAAAGTAGATGATGTATCTTTTCGCTCATTATATGTGTGCAGATAAGTGATGGTGGTGGTCCTCTGCTGTAATAATGTCCCAAGCCCCAGACACAATAATGATAGTGGTCCTTTATTGTAATACTTTCCTGAGCCCCAGATGTTGACACAATGATGGTAGTGGTCCTCCACTGGATTACTGTCCTGATCCCCAGATGTTGACACAATGATGGTAGTGGTCCTCTCTTGTATTGCTGTCCTGAGCCCCAGATGTTGACACAATGATGGTAGTTGTCATCTATTGTATTACTGTCCTGAGTCCCAGATGTTGACACAATGATGGTAGTGATCCTCTATTGTAATACTATCCTGAGCCCCAGATGTTGACACACTTTACCCTTCTAGCACCAGTCAGGAACGGGCTACTGCTATTTCCATCTCCAGAAAAAGAAAACAAGGCACAAAAAGGTGACGAGACCTAGTGTAAGTTACAGTTAATGAATGGTTCTTGAACCTTCAGACCACTGGTTCTGAAGTTTGGGCCTTCTACTTCTTTTCTACTCTCTCTGTCTCTCTTTCTCATGTGTATGTGTGTGTTCACATTATATAATATGAGGAGTGAGTTTATATTTGACTATCAACTATTCACTTTATTTTATCTGATTTTCACATAATTAGGGGAAATTTATATTTTAAAGATTGTTAGATAATCATCAACAATTTATATCATTATTTTTAATTCATTATTTGTATCTTTTTATTTTTTTGTATCTTGGTTTTTTTTAACATACTTTTCCAATTGATCCTTTGGGAGTTTCACATCATGCTCCCATCCTACCCATCTTCCAGTCCCTCTGCATCAACTCCTGACCCTTGCAGTGTCCCTGCAAAGGAAAACTAAAAAAGAAATAAAAAATAAGATGCAGATTTTTAAAAGGAAGAAAACAATAATAAATAAATAAAAATACAAACAAGTATATCAACATCAATTAAGAAACTAACAAACCAACACAAAACAAATAAGCAAACAAACAAATCTATACAAAAACAAAACAAAACGCTTTGCTTCTTCATCTTTGCTCCTCCTTGACCTCTTCAATTGTCTTAGTGGCACTGGGAGCTGCTTGGTATCAATCTTTATCCTCTTTTGTTCAAAAAGCTTTTCTTCTTTTTTTAAATCTTCTTTTTTTAAAAAGATTTATTTATTTTTTAAGTATACAGTGTTCTGTCTGTATGCATTCCTGCAGGCCAGAAGAAGGCACCAGATCTCACTACAGATGGTTGTGAGCCACCCTGTGTTTGCTGGGAATTGAACTCAGCACCTTTGGAAGAGCAGGCAGTGCTCTTAACCACTGAGCCATCTCTCCAGCCCCCAAACAGCTTTTCTTGCACATGTTCATTGTATAATGTGCTGTAGGTCAGGCTCAAGGCACCTGGCCTCCAGCACACCATCAACACTGGAACCCCATGAAAATTCCCCAGAAATCCTGCTGTTGCCCCGAGTTGTGTAGACCCAGTGGCCATGGCTCCGCGTGTCAATCTTTTCATGCACTCCAGCAGGTAATATATGTGTAGATGCTGGGGTGTACCAGCTCATAGCCCTAGATGTGTATGTGGGTGGCTGCTGGGTTGGTCAATATGGGCGCTGGTACCACTACCCTCTGGTGAGGGATGGGACCATCTTTCCCAATTGTGGGGAGCCAGCTCTCCTATTAGGGGCATGACCAGCTTTCTGGTGCACGGATTATGGGGTCCATTATTCCAGGGTCATTGAGAGATGGGATCAGCTCTCTGGTGAGGGATGAGTGACTCTCCCCGGGCAAGTGAGGGGCAGGGTTAACTTGGTGAGGTCCTTGTATTTCAACTAAGGATTCAATACATGGTTTGCATGGGCCCCTGTGGTAACAGTCAACAAAAATCAACACAGACCCCAGCTATGGCAGGACCACAGACCCAGACATGGCCAGCAACAGCAGTTTATGCCCAGTTTGTCACCATGGCCCCAGTGTAGGCTTCTCAGATTGGTATGGGATCAGCCTCAGCATGACTCTGGACTTCATCATGGTCCCAGGTGGTATGTCCCCATGGCAGTATGGACCCTGGTTACAGTAGAGTCACGGACTCAGACATGGTTCCTGGCCACAGCTCCGACCAGACGTCAATATGGCCCCAGTGGCAGCACAGGTCATCACAATCTGCATGGCCTCACTGGCCACATGATCCTTAGGCATGAACATGGCCTCAAGTGTCAGCCCGACCCTGGCATCTGCACTGCCCTTGGTGGTAGTCTCTCAAGGTCCCTGGCTGCGGAATTTATACCATTCTTAGTGGCAGACAACAAAGAATTAGTCACCCTTTAGCAATTATTTTGTAGAAAACAGATAATCATACCATATTCCTCTTCTTTTTTTTGTTTAAATATTTTTTTATTGAGAAAATGAGAAATAAAAACAAGTTTCCACCTCCTCCCAGCCTCCCATTTCCCTCCCCCTCCTCCCACCCTTCTCCCCCTCCTCCCACCCTTCTCCCCATCCCCCCACTCCTTTCCCCCTCCCTCTCCAGTCCAAAGAGCAGTCAGGGTTCCCTGCCCTGTGGTAAGTCCTAGGTCCTCCCTCCTCCGACCATATCTAGGAAGGTGAATATCCAAACTGGCTAGGCTCCCGCAAGGCCAGCACATTACGTAGGATCAAAACCCCTTGCCATTGTCCTTGGCGTCTCATCAGCTCTCATTGTTCGCCATGTTCAGAGTCCAGTTTTATCCCATGCTTTTTCAGTCACAGTCCAAATTATTGCTAGAGGTTGAAGCCAGAGAACCATGCATGCTAGGCAAGTGCTCTGCCCTGAACCACATCCTAGGTATCCAGCAGGACGTCTCTAAGCCTGCGCTCTGCTCTGTACCACATCCTAGGTATCCAGTAGGACGTCTCTAAGCCTGCGCTTTGCGTCTGTTTCCAAAGGTCACTTTAAGGCACGTGTCCAGTAATGGAACTGTGTAAGGATGGCAGAGACGACACAGCTCCATATCCTGGACCAAAGCGTCTCTGCAGTGAACTCACCCTCACGCCTTTTTAACTTGCTCCATAAGCAGACGAGTCTAGGGGCAGGACCTTAGCTCTGCCATCCTTTTCAGGACACCTTTGTTGGTCGTTTGTATCTAATTTTCTGGCTCATGGCCTTTTCCCCTCTTTCTTGGAGATGAAACTTAACTATAGTCTTCTAAATCAATTCTTCCATGGGTTACTTTAAAAATGATTGTTCTACTTTAACTTCTCACTAGGCTTCCCTTTCTGTTTTCAATCCTCTCTGGAGTCATGGTGGTATTTCTAGATACTCTCCTCTTTCTTGGCAGTGGGAAAGAGCAAGGCCCAGCTGCTGCAGAGGCTCTGGGCAGAGGCAGGGGGCTGACTCATGGGGCAGTTCTTTAGACAGACTATCAGTGCCAGGCTCTAGCTGATGCCTCAAGACCTGTTGTCCACCCGTTGGGCTGGAGGCTGCTCTGGCCAATAGGGGCCTCTGTGGGGGTGCACCAAACCACTCCCAGGGCTAGCTAGCTACATGCTCCTTCTACCCTCCCTTTGCTGGCATGTCCGCCCACTCGGCGCGCTCGTCAGAAGTTGGGATGGTTTGGCTCCTTCACAGGATGTAGAGGGATCAAGTGCAGAAGTGTTGCCTGGTAGTTATGAGTCACAGAGCAGCAAAGCAATTGTCCTTTGGAGCTCTAATTGTGACTCTGTTTTTCAGCAGAAATGGTGGGTGGTTCCGGTGGGCATCTCTAAGTATGTCACGCTTGCTAGGGGAATGGTCGGCTTCCCTAGGTAGGAGGATACCAAGCACCCTGTACTAGCTTTGATCTCTCCAATCCAGGCTTACCCTAGGTACGTCATTGCATCTCCATTTCTGAACCAGTAGAGTCAGGATCAAAAACAGTGCTTGCATTGAGCTATATAACAATTAAATGATTTAGTGTGCACATTAGTTTATGAAAAGGATTAGGTTAGTTTTAGGGCCTTGTAAAGCGGCTTTCTTAGGTTAACACCTTTAATCATTACATAATCTTTGAGTGTAACCTTACCTCTACAAGTGAAGAAACAGCTTGGAGAAGAAAGGTGGTTGGCCCAAGGTTACACAGCTATTAAGTGTTGGGTGTCTGTTTTGAAGGCCACATCTCCATCCACTGAGATACACCACTGCTAACCTGTGCTGGGATAGAGACGGGTAAGGGAAGCCTGGCCTTTCTTTCTCAGAAGCCTTAATGACCGTCTGGCTCCTGAAGGGACTTAGTGTCTATACTTTGCGGCCTCCTCCAGTCACACCTATTCTAGGACTTCTTCCCGACATCCTCCACCTACAAGGCCCTCTTTGTCTGCTTTGAATTTATAACCTTTGGCTTGCTTGGAAAATTTGTGTTGAATTCAACAAGCATTTCTCAGTACTAGACCAGGGATGAAGACAGTACTGATGCTTCCTGACAGACATCTACAGACTTGCCAGGGACATGGATGAGGCAGGGTATGAGGCACAAGTTAAAACTTGAGTGTAATAAAATAAATATAGACACTGTTGTATAATAGTGGAGGCATGGGGAAAGAGTCTTCATTCAAGCCAGTGGGACAGCTCATAGCGGGCTTCTCACATGAGCGTTTGTCTTGAACAGTAGACTGTGCAGAGCAATCTGGGAGAGTGTGGAGAAAGTCCTAGTCTGAGAAATGCCAGGAAATGGAGAGAAAACCCCTGCTGTGGTCACTGTGGCTGCTTTGCTCTTCCTGTTAGTGACAACAAAAAGAATGCTTGCATTTCCTGTCCACTGGCAATCTTGACCTTGTTCTCTACATTCAGAGTCTCTGGCAGAGGCTGGTTCCTTTTCTAGTTAGTGTTTGGTTGTATCATTCTGTTCCCACCTAGTCTACATGAGTAACCTCTCTGAGGCAATGTGAGGCCAAATTGAATCTTGGTAGAGTCTGAATTCTACTCAAGAGTGAGGCAGGAAGCAGCGCCCAGGCTTTTAAGAGTGCAGATAAGGAGGGGAGGGGGATGGAAGAAGAGGATGGCAGAGGGGAGCATGAGGGAATGGGATGGTCTAAATAGGGGAAGGACAGGGAGGGAAAGAAAGAAAAGAAATATCGTGATTGAGGGAGCCGTTATGGGGCTAGTGAGAAACCTGGCACGAGGGAAATTCCCAGGAATCCACAAGGATGACGCCAGATAAGACCCTAACCAATAGTGGAGAGGGTACCTGAGCTGACCTTCCCCTGTAATCAGATTGGCGATCACCTTAATTGTCATCATATAATCTTCATCCAGCAACTGATAGAAGCAGATGCAGAGATTCACAGAGAAGCGCAGGGCTGAGCTCCCAAAGTCCAGTCGAAGAGAGAGAGGAGTGAGAATATGAGCAAAGCAGTCAAGACCATGATGGAGAAGCCCAGAGAAACAGCTTGCCTGAGCTAATGGGAGCTCATTGACTCCAGACTGACAGCGGGGGAACCAGCATAGGACCAAACTAGGCCTTCTGAATGTGGGTGACAGTTGTATGACTGGGGCAGCCTGTGAGACCACTGGTAGTGAGACCAGGATTTATCCCTACTGCTCAAACTCGCTTTTTGGAGCCCGTTGTTTTTGGAGGGATATCTTCTTCAGCCTAAATATAATGGGGAGAACCTTGGTTCTGCCTCAAACAATGAGGAGTGGATGGGAAATGGGATGGGGGAAGGGAGAAAGAGAAGAAGGAGAGAAGGGAATGGGAACTGGGATTGGCATGTAAAATGAGAAAAGACTGTTTTTTTTTAAGAAATTAATTAATTAGTTAATTAATTAAAAAAGGAATAGGCCCAGCTCCTTGGCTGGAGGATGGCATCCAACTGGCTGCTTTGTGTTGTTTGGAAGTCCTGGGTCTCCATCTCACTCATGATTGGTTTTGAGGTATGGAGAGAAATCAACATTCCAGACCAGTTCTGTATGAGTAGGGAAGTTTTTGATGCAATTTATCATTTTCTGCCACCCCACTACATGTCAAACAAAGATCCATCTCACCTCTTCTCAGTATGGCACTGAACTTGTAACAAGGGATCAAAAGAACACAGTTCCTGACCTTAAACTGAGTCATGATATATGACTTCACAATGACAATTCTGGACAATTTGATCAAGGAAGCATGGAGAAGAGGAATTCAGTACAAAGCTAGGATGGAAGAGTTAATTGTTCATAAACTGAACCTTGGTGAACAAAAGGGAGACATGAAACATGGTATGTGTAGGGAAGACGAGGTCATTAGATCCCTGTGGACACTTCCCTTGCGGGGTGAGGGGTGAGAAGGTGAGGCTTACCAAGCCATGGGCAGAGATCATGGACACTGTAGAGTCTCACCTCTTCTCTTCTGCAAGAAAGGCTTTGAACATAGAAATGGCCTGTTTAGCTTTGAATTTTAGAACAGAAGTTCCTGTTGGGAGGATGATGTGTGGAGGGCCACAAGGGAGTGGGCACCAAAGCCATTTTGGATACTGTGGCATAGACTGGCCTGGGGCAGGGTAAGGGGCATAGAGGGGGAGATGCTGGAGAATTGAGAAGTGGCAAAGGCATGGCTGTGGGTATTGACACGGAGGAGGAGTCCACAATGGCTTCCATTGCTCTGACTTTGGCCTCTTCTGGTTTCCAATGGGGCTTTTTGCTGAGGTAGAAGCAGGCATGTGAAGCAGACAGATGAGTGCGGTATTGTGCGGTGTTGCACCATGAGTCAGCAGGAGATAAGATGGGGTTAGCTGAGCGTGTCAGGTGCTGAGGAAGGTTGCAAATCTCCAGTATAGAATCTGTCGCTTAAATATCCAAAGTTTTTGAGCTGTGCCTAGGAAGCAGATCAAGAAGGTTTAAAGGAGGGTCAGACGGGAGCAAGGAAAGAATTCCGTTGAGTGGTTCAGGTGTAGCCAGCAGCAAAGAGCACAAGAAGGTGGGCCTGAGCAGGACCTTGGTGTTGGCAATAAGCTAATAGCTGGTGCCAGACCCAGATCTAGGCACATGGAAGAGAGGCTGGAACACCCTGGGTTGAGGGGCAAGTGGAAGGGCATGAGGAGATAGAGTGGACACAGCTTTCCAGTGAACGAGGCTAAGAAAGCATGCCCAGAGAAAGCAAGTGTCGAAGGGAGGCACAAGCAAAGAGGAATCATTCCAAACAGGAGCCCCATCCTCCTGCCTGAATCCAGTGGACATGGTCAGTACTGAAAGTGTTGAGTGTAGCATGCCTGGGTGGAATTTAGTGGTAACCCATATAGAACTCTTGGCACAGCAGACATGGCAGCCTTCTGGTCCGTGGGGACACTATGCATATCCCTCTTCTGCCACCAAGGCCCCAGTATCTGCCGCTGACTTTTGTTCTGTGAGGGAAGACATCACAGCCAGAAGAGCTGATGGAACCCCAAACCTCAGTCTCCTCTTGCCCTCAAGGCTTCAGCCTGAGCTTGTCAGTAGCAAGCTTCCCTTGGGTCCCTTTACCAATATTCATGACCGAAGAGACAAGGGTAAAGTTAGGTGGAACAGGAGATATGCCTGGCTCCAGGGTGGTTGAAGTTGATGCCTTGGGACCTTGCTTCTGAGCTGTGTGGAAGGCTTGGTTCTCCCACAAGGCCTGTGGCCAGGTTGCCACCTAGTGTTCAGCCTTGTGTATAACAAGAAAATCTCTGCCTGCTGCTCTCGTGCAAGCAACAAGCAGAGGCTTGAGCTCACCGTACTGAGCTAGAGAGAGATTGCATTTCAGATGGTGAATACAGAGAGAAGCTACCATCTGACTCAAAGTCCAGGGTTCAATACTGGGAACCGTATACGACACAGTTTTTGTTTTTCATATGTACAACCTTATCACATCCTTTGTGTTAGTGTTATTTCCCCTATCTCATAGTTATGGCTTATTCCTGGAAAGTTCAAAGGAGGGGTCTTTAGGCTTTGGGAGTGAGCAGTTGAAGTCTAAGTAGGCAGAGTAGGCAAGGAGGTTTGAGACCAGGGACTGGCTATCCTGAAGATCCAGCGAGAGTAGGAGCCACGACATCCCAGCTGCATTTGTGCAGTGCTTCTGGTTCCGCCTGGAGGCTTGCCAAGGATGCAGGTTCAGCAAGTCCTTCATAGGAGCCAAGGCTGAGCTGACACTAGATCTCAGCTGTGATGGAGGAGGTCGGGGGGTGGCTGGCAGGATGTTCAGTGAGCACTGGAAGATTGAACTCAGCATCAGAGCAGTGTGCTGGAGAGCCAATAGGCCCTGAGGGCTGGCGAGGCTCAGGGAGTCCAGGCCTAGCCACCATCTCTTTGTTGGATTTCAGGGAGGCAGGAGAGGAGAGAAGTCGGTTCACCTGCTCTCAGATGTGGTTGTGCAGGGAGATCCAGGGCCTCTGGACATCTGGGTTGGGGATGAGTGGTTACAGCTGCCTTCTGTGCTAAGCCCAGAGTTGAGGCACAGAAATATGTTTTCCTATCTTCCTTGGTGTCCCAGAAAGGTGGGGAAGCAGCAGATGCTCTGTTGAGAGTAAGGACAGTGGCTCTGTACTTGGTACAGCTCTCTGTTGGGGTCACTTCCTGGTGCTCTTCTTGGCTGTGTTTTTCCCTTGGTTATCCAAATAAAGTTCCTTTTTGAAATAGCCCACATCTCTGATCTTTCTAAGCAAGAAAAGAAGACTAATCTGTTCCTGCACAAAGTAGGATTGAGAGAGAAAGACACACACACACACACACACACACACAGAGAGAGAGAGAGAGAGAGAGAGAGAGAGAGAGAGAGAGAGAGAGAGAGAATAACTCCAGGGCTTCAGGGGCCCACACCTGAGATAGGGTAGCAAGAGCGATGGGCTATGGCAGGGAGAGAAGGGCCATAAGGGGAAAGGCTGATGGAGAGGTCTGTTTCCAGCGATGCCCTTTTCACCCTTCCATCCCCCTCCTCTCCTTATACCCTCACTGTTCCTCACCTCCTCATAGATAGAGGCCACCTGACTATATGTTGAATTAGATTCCATTGATGATCTAGAAATCTTAGTGTTCATGTAGATACACCTTTGATACATCCACTCTGTTTTAAAAATTCATTTTTTAAATGTCTGGCTGTATGACAAAGACAGAGTCACAATAGGAAAGTCTAGAAGATATAACGAGGATAAAATGAATCACAGTGCACTTCCAAGTGACTAAAAAGAAGCAGCTGTACGTCATCCCTAGTGACCAGTAAGATCCCCTGCTTCTCTTTCCAGCCACCAAGGTTTGCCGTGTTTTGGTGTCCTATGTACGTTGGGTGCTCAGCCCACCCTTGTTGGGTGCTGGTTGTGGACAGGTGCTTGGTGAGCTCAGAAGTTTCCTGTAAACATTAGAAAATGCTGTGTGCCGGGGGTGGCTGATGCTATGTGGCAGAGTGGCTGGGACACTCACAGATTCCACATCATTTGTTTTCCCAAGTCAGCTAGTGGCACCCAGCCAGGACAACACGCTGAGCCTTGCAGGCGGTGGTTTTGGATGCTGCTCTGGGTCACCTGAGTGTGAGTCAGCCCTGGGAGGGTTGGTCTCTCCGAAGTTGGATGTTAAGGACCTACTGGGTGCAAGCCCCCACGAGAGATCCCGAGGGTACAAGGATGAACCTACAAACCACCCAGAATGTGGCCCTCCGTAGGTGACGATAGAGTTAGATACAAAATACAGTGGGGATGGCTTTGGGAGCAGGTCACTCTAGGGCAGCTTATAGAAGAGGTGGCCCAAGAGTTAGGTCTTAAAGAGAGAATGGAATATAGTAGGTGGCAGGATGGGGGCTTCAGGACCAACTGGAGTGAAAGACTGTCGTGAGAAAGAAATAAAAAGACTAAGAATCTAAGAGCAGTGACCTGGCAGTGTGAGGGGTAAAGTCTCATATTTTCAAATCTGACCTAAATGATTAGTGGTGTCAGCTACCTCAAAGGCTGCTGTGAGCAGAGAGCTGTCCTGGCAGCATGGGGTCCCCTCTCTGATCTTTCCATGCTTAGTTTGGCTTTGTTTAGCAGGATTCAGGAGTGTTTGACTGGGCTGTGAAAGCTGAGTTCCAGTGTGCTTTCTCCCACACCTCTGGGGTTCTCGAGACAAATGTTCCCGAGACAGATGTTCTCAAGACAGGCTGCTGTCCTTTCTGCTGGGATGGCCTGTCACTGTTGTGAGCCTGTTTTCTCCGCTAGACTCTTAGCTCTGCATTGGTAGGAAATGTTGGGCTTTTCTCCAGATTCCTAACACCTCACTCTAGCCCCCACTCAGAGGACACATTCAGTAGACGTTTAATTTTCTCTGTGAACATATCACAAACTCTCTGTAGGTACAATCTCTGATTCTCCATCAAGACCCATTCCAGGGATGACTCTACCCTAAGTGGTACTCTGACCTAAGTAGGGAGGTCTGGGTGGGTTGTTCTCATCAACCTCAATTGGCACTTGATGGAGGTCACGTTCCAGGCTTAGGTAATGAAATCTCCCCACTCAGTGGATGGAAACTGGTTTTCACTGGCAGCTTGACAAGTCATACATACTACACAACCTCTCCCACTCCACCTACAGCACTAAAGTGACAGATTTAGGTGGTAAATGCTTGGAGTGCCTTAAATCAGTTCCAGCCAATCCGCAGGGTGCTGCTATGACATGGGTGTGCCCTGGTGACAAATAGTGGCCTGATTATTGAGGCCTATTGTTCCCAAGATAGGTTTTTGGGAGGCCACCCAGTGACTGAATCAGCTTCAAAACTCTCCGCAAGAACTGGGAGGCAATGAGAAGCACGTCTTCTGGGTACCAATCCTGTTGCATCATTGGCCTAATTTGAGAACCTGGAACTTAGCCTTTGATATTAATAGCCCCCTGAAGACTCAGAATATGTTTGAAACTCCCTCATTCTTATAAAGGAATATCTAAAGAAGGGCAGATGGATGAGTGGATGAACAGAGAGATGAGACTGATGAATGGGAGGTAGTAAACCATCAAGTTCATGACAGGTGGATGGCAGAATGGAAGGATGGATGGGTGCAGAAATAGGTTGTGCCTAGGAACTGTCCACCTAGAGAACTGTGCTTGATGCTGCCTCTAGGGGTGCAGCTGTGCTGGTGCCTCTGTTTTCAAGTCTCTGAGAGCAGTTTCTAAAGACTCCCTCTGTGTGGCTAAGTAACCACAGAGGTTACTTCTATGTATTTTTTCAGGAAACAATAATAAATCAAAAGCAACTAATTCCTTTTCAAAGACTTGTGATCCATGAAGCTAGTTTTTTTAAAAAAAATTATAAAATGTTGGCATTTTTATCTCCTCACTGAAAAGAGGCTTCTCTCCACCAAATTATAACAAATTTGCCACAGCTATTCCAAAGGAAAAATTTAATACTAAACACATTTCTTTAAAATTTTCCTATTGAAAGCATTAAGAGGTGGTTTGGGATGCCACACATTTCAGCAGACTTGTGGGGGGCATTTAAAGCGTGTATACACATACATTTTACTCTCACACAGTTGCTGGGTAGGCTGTATGGGTGAGAGGGAAATACTTGCAATCAGAACATATTAAAGAAAACACACTCCTATGTAAAAATGTGAAAACTAACAATAAAATGACCCACACAGAAGTTCAGACAGAGGGTAAAGAAGCTCTTGTGGACCCATTTTTCTTCAGCAAGCTTGTTGTTTCTATACCTGTGCTTATGAGTGTGAGCTGTCACAGTCACTGTGCATGCGCCTCATGCAGTGACCTGATTTCTTCACCAATATGACGTCATGAGCATTTTTCCTTGTTGTTGCTACACAGTCTTTGTGATCACTTTAAATGATTATGTAATATTCCATTCATTATGGCACTGTTGAACATTTAGGATGCTTGTGGCTTTTGCTCTTTGTGAACTTTAAAAATTAAATTAGTAGGTATTTTATTCTTTTCCTTCTCCTCAATATGAATGGAAAACATTTTTTAAAAATGCTTATGTGATTCTTTCCTAAGAGTAGATTTCTGAGGGTAAAGACGGAGTACAAAAGTTTAAACATGGCTTAAACATGTTGGAATTATCCTATTCTTCCCAACACCAATGACTCTGTGGAGGTCTACAGTTACACATCTTATCTCTTGAAATCCTGAAAACATTCCCAAACTTCAGATGTCGTCTCCTTCAGGATAGGAAGCCAGAGGCCTCTACACTGAAGTAACCTGGTGTATCTTCCTTTTGCGCACAGGATGTAGTAGCCACATGGGACACCGAATGGTGTCAGAAGGAACATGTTGGGTACAGTGTGCAACTTGGGGATCATGAATCAGACTTCACTCCAAAGTCTGAGCTTTCCTGTAAGCTCATTGGCTACTGATGTTGGTTGGGATGGGGGGGTGGACTTGCAGGTGTTGCTATGTCTTTTACCTAAGGACTCTGGCTCAGGGAAGAAGCCTGGAGTTGAGACCCCATTATACAGTTTCTCTAGGATTACACTTGCATAGCATTTTTTAAGAGGCAATCACCCACATGCAGCTACTCTGCATTGCTAAGACCAGTCCACAGAGGGGACTTCTAAAGTGCTGGGTGATATATTAGAATCAGAAACTTTACTAGGTTTTATTTGCTTGTTCTTGTTGTTGATGGTGATGTGTGTGCGTGCGTGTGAGTGAGTGTGTGTGTGTGTGTGTGTGTGTGTGTGTGTAACCAGATGTCCTGAAACATTGCCTGTTTCTGTAATACCCATCTCTATGAGCTTAGGAGGCAGAGTGGTCAAAGGAACCAATTCCTCTTCTGTCCCTGGGTGCTGCCTGGCCAAGCAGAGAGCCCATGAGGGTACAGATATCACACCTCAGAACCACTGCAGATCCCCATGTTCTGGAGTTGAAGAGATTCTAAACCCTACCATCTGTGTAGAGAAATGGCAGAAGAAGTGTAGGATGGGAAAGTGAGGAGGGTGGAGGAAAAGAACTTTAGAGGAGCCAGGAGCTAGAGACAGACACAGCACCACAAAAATGTCCTTCTGTGGGGCTCAGGCCTCCAAAACAGTTCTAGTCATGTACTGGACTCTCCTATGTGCTCTATTAGGCCTTGGGAATGCAGTAACACCTGAGAAATGTTCTTGACGTGAGGGAGATGTCACATTTTACCACAAAGACAAAAGCACAGAACAGTAATAGCAGCAGCAACAACAACAACACTACCAAGATCACTCACTGTCATTTCAGTGATGCCACAGAGCACAAACATAGAGAAGGAAAGGGTCCAGGATCTGCAGCACTTCCAGGAAGGGATACTGTTTGAACCATACCTTGACACATGGATGAAGAACCCACTGGTGCAGAGATCACAGCTCAGATGGCAAGCAGGTCCCAGAGGCTCATAACAGCATGCAGTGACCCAGCCTAGTGAGAAAGGAGGTTGTTCCAATGCAGAGGGTGTCAAAAGCAACAAAGGCTTATAAAGTTGTGAGCAGACTTGATGGTGATGCTGTGTATTGTGTGTGTGAGTGCTGGGTGTTCGTGTTTGTCCGTATGTCCATATGTGTGTGTGTGTTCGTGTGTGTGTGCATGTGTCTGTGCACATGTGCTTGTGTGTGTGAGAGAGTGTTGGGTGTCTGTGTGTATATGTGTGCATGTGTGTGTGTGTGTGTGTGTGTGTGTGTGTGTGTGTGTAGGAGAGTATCTGTGAGCACAGAGGGATCTCAAGCAAACACTGCAGTGGGTAAAAGACTGACAGAATGAGAGATTTATTCTTTCAAGAGAATCCTTGCAAGCACCATGTGCTAGGCAACTAGGAAAAGGAAGATGAGTCCGAGAGATAAAGTCTTCACCAAATGCAACCCACAGTCTAGTGTCTACCAGAAAGGACACTAGAGCATGGCAAACACCGAGAGTAAAGGACAGACTATGGCACGGGGAAAATAACTGTGGGGCAGGGTATCCTTCACAGAGCTAGGCAATGCTACCTCAAGGAGCAACATTTGAACAGAGGCCTGAGAGAGCATGGACACTGTAGACAGATGAAGTGCTTCTGTGGAGGAAGGAAACCAAAACAGAACAGAGAGCCTGGTAGAGTGTGGTGTAGCCAACGAGGGCCAAAGAGGTGTGGGCCAGATCTCAGGAGTTGAATTTTATTCTAAGCAAATAGAAATATTAAAAGGTTTCAATCAGAGAGTGTGAACAGTGGGGGCTGAGGGAGAAAGAGCCACTAGGAGGCTGTTGCAGGGGTTCAGGCAGAGAAGATGACTTGACCTAGGCAACATCAGAGAAGACAGCAAAGGCAGCTGCTCTGCACCTGCTCCAAGATGCCCTTGACCCTCAGTAAAGAGGACTGGACATGTGGGGAATGAAAAACAGGGAACAGTCCTGGTTGACTTCTGCCTTGAAGCTTAAGCCAAACAAGAGTGGGAACTTCTTAAGGAATTTGGATTCTTCTCAACAGAGGAATCTAAAATGGCTGAAAGACACTTAAGGAAATACTCAATGTCCTTAGTCATCAGAGAAATGTAAATCAAAACAACTCTGAGATTCCATCTTACACTTGTCAGAATGGCCAAGGTCAAAAACACTGATGACAGCTTATGCTGGAGAGGATGTGGAGTAAGGGGAACACTTCTGCATTGCTGGCGGGAGTGCAAACTTGTACAGCCACCTTGGAAATCAGTATGAAAATGTCTCAGAAAATTAGGGAATAATCTACCTCAAGACCCAGCACTACTGCTGTTGTGTATATACCCAAAAGACACTCAATCATACCACAAGGACATATGCTCAACTATGTTTGTAGTAGCGTTAGTTGCAATAGCCAGAACCTAGAAACAACCTAGATGTCCCTCAACCAAAGAATGAATAAAGAAAAATGTGGTACATTTACACAATGGAGTACTGCACAGCAGTAAAAAAAAAGTAATGACATCTTGAAATTTGCATGCAAATGGATGGATCTAGAAAAAAACATATTGAGTGAGGCAACCCAGACTCGGAAATACAAATATAATATGTATTCACACATAAAATCAGCCTACAGTCCAAAATCCCAGAGAAACTAGACAACAAAAAGGACTCTAAGAGAGACATATATGGATCTACATAGGAAGTAGAAAATGACAAGATCTCCTGAGTAGATTGGGAGTGTGGAGGTCACAGGAGAGGGTAGAAAGGGAAAGGGGAGGAAGGTAGGGAAGTGGAGAAAAATGTATAGCTCAATAAAAACAATAAAAAAGAAAATAAAAATAATAAAAAAGAATGTTAAAATAATAGTGAAACATGCTTAACTGCTTGGGCACGTGAGCTTCACGTGTGGGCCTTATTCCTTTACTAACTGTAAGCTGTAATTTTCTGTTAATGTTCTAAATAGGACTGTAAACTTTGTACGTGATAAAAATGTCTCTTAAAAAAAAGGAAACTTGGATTCTGAGTTTTGACTACACAAGGGCCTCTGCTCCTTCCACATGATCCGTGTGTGTGTGTGTGTGGAGGGGGGTGTAGGTGCTGTATCCCTCCTCTTGGTTTTACACAATTAAAAAGGTAATTTGGAGACCACTGCTTCTCCAAGAAGGGCCAGGAGTTTGAAAAGCTAGTTAAGTAATTGCCCCATTACCTCCTCGCCAGAGGTAAGTGATATCATTTTCATTAATTTGTTGTATGTTTTACTGAGTATCTGCTTGACCCAAGCCCTGTTCTGGGTGCCAAGGGTACGGCAGTGAATAAGATACAAACATTTCTGCCCTCCTGGAGTTTACCATACAGGCTAGTGGTAGACCAATGACAGGAAAGACAATAAATAAAACATGAGGGAGGCTTGCAAGAGCGATGGAGAAAGAGCAGGGATGGGGGTGGGAATGATGCTGGTGGGCGGAGGGTGGGCTGAGGATAGACAGGTAGTATGTCTGTCAGGCTGCAGAACGTGTGTGCAGCCTCCACAGAGGACTTTGTGGGCCATCTATTGCTCCAGTGCCACTGCCCCGTGGCCTGCAGGCAAACTTGACACATCCTCCTGTTTGCTTGCTGGTACTTTCCAATCTCACACCTCCTCTGTGATGATCTTATTTATTTGTGTTAGTTCTTCCTTTAAATAATGCAGACGAATGCAGATATGATTATGCTAGGTGTGAATCTGGGGAGGAGAAAGACCTGGGAACGGGGTCAGGTCTGTGAAAGCTAAGTTCGTGGCCTTGGACCAGAAGTTGAGGTGTAGAAGGAACTACACTCTGATACTGGGTTTTCAGCTAAACAATCCTGGGGGAAATCTTCTCACTGGGAATAGAAGGGGATTCTGGTGGGAGAATGGCTTGGAGAAATGATTTGGTTGAGATATCCAGAGGTCTGGGTTAGCTGTGTGAGCCACCCCCTTACGAGTCTGATGAGACACAGGTTACGTCAGAGGCCACTTTTGTTCCTGATTTAGTGTTATGATGTGAAAAGAATTCCAACTGGAGGGACCCTCAGCCCTGCCCTGGCCTTAATGCTCTTGTCCCACCTTTGGTAAATTGCAACACATTTCCCCATGGGAGCCTCGGTAGGGAGGCGTGCCCTTAGGAGTGCCCTTAATCAGCAACCGAAACTCTGGGCAAGGTGTCAATTAGGCAGTCTTGCTATGATTCTATCTCTCCTTCATTAAGGATGAGGACAGTGCAGGATCCCCTCCTGTTCCTGGGTCCTCCCTGTCTTCTGATGGAGGCTGATGGGGTGGGGAGATAGGGTGGAAGAGTTGTATGGAAGAGCCAGCCCAGTCACAAAGGGAATATTCCATGCCAGAGTCAATGAGGGCAGAAGCAGGGTGACCCCAGTCAGCATTGCATCCTGGGAGCTGCCTCAGCATGGCAGGAGGCCCTTCTTGTGTGACAACAACTTGTTCTTAATTCTGTTTGCTTCCTCACCAAGCTCCTCTTCACACCGGGGACACTTAGCTCAGCCTTCAGAGGAGCTTAACAGCCAAGCACCAGGGTGAAGCTGAGGGATTGAACTGTCACTCTTAGTCGCTGAATCTGGGTTATGTGACTGTGGTCAAGTCACACAAGCTGTGTGGAAATATCTCCTGGGAGATGTGTTTGAGCTTTTCAATAAGTCATTTTACCAGAGACATCCTCTTGCAGTGCCGAGGAAAATTATTAATGGCAGCTGTTCATAATCCCCCAGATGCCAGCCTGGTATAAGATCTGGATGTGTTAAACCACACCCATGCCAGAATGGCCTGTGTAAAAGCAGAAACCCAGCAGGTGTAAAGGGTTTTAAACATTAAACATCCTTTGTAGTCAGCTTCACAGGCAAAAGAAAAGGGTGACGGACGGAAGGAAGGGCCACCCAGATCTTTCCTGCCAGGGCCTCTGGTTCCAGGAAGCAGTTGTTGAGCTCACTGGTGTCGACCTCATGCTGCCCAAGCCTTCTGAGTGCGTGTGGGAAATGAAGTTTAGCTCAGGTGCCGGCCCGCCCCTTACCAGTTGACTTTAGACAAGTTTCTTCAATATTGGGGTCTCTATATTTTTATCTCTAAAATTGGGATCATTATTCCCATCTCCTATGTGTTTGGTATTAGAATGAAAAACACAAAGCAAGAAAATTGCCTGAGGTGTTTTACATAGTGCTAGCATGTAGGAACAGGGAGCAATGACAGGTGAACGTAGAATTTTGGGGCTGGATTGCCAGCTCCACCAGAGCCATGGTGGAAAAGCCAAGTTGACACCTGGTAGGCAAAGACCACAGAATTACATAAAGGCCCCTGATGTTACGTGTCTCACCTTTTACTTTGCAAATAAGAGATGGAGCTCAGAGAGGGAGCTGCCCAAACAGTCTCATCACAAATTGCTAAGAAGCTGGGTAAAAACCTTGGCAAGGTTTGGTACGGGGATTGGAAATCCTTCCAGAGCCTTTCAGGTTTTACGGTTTTTCCCCTAGGGATTCTACCCTTGTCCCTGCTATATAGCTCTGAGGTTCAGGGAGTTTGCCCTGAAGGACAGGGCAGTGGCTACGGCTGGCCGTCATTTCTGAAGTCCACAGGCGCCCCCTATTGATCAAGAGCTGAAGGGTGCTTTGCGTAAGACCAGAGAGAGAGAGGCACCTGGCTCCTGTGTACCCTGAACCATTGTGGAGTGATTTTTTTTTTAAACTGTAATTATTCCAGTTCCCTGCCCCATTTTAAAGACATTCTGATAATGATAAATAATAGTAAGGGACTTGTTTAGTCACGTAAGTACCATCCCAGGCCTCCTCATCTCTTCATGGAGACCCAGGCTTCTGACTGACTGGGTTCTATCAGCATTTCAGTGTCTCCAGACACCCTTATTTCTCCCCGTGTCTGACAGACAGCTTGGCTGGGTATAAAGTTCTGGGCTGTTCAGTGGTTAACATTTACCGTGCTATGTTGTCGACAAGCTTGTTTCTGTTAAGGAGGCTGCTACCCCTCCCCTCTGCGTTTCTCTGTGAGAAACAGATGGTTTCTCTTTCTGGCTACCTCGTGGGTGGCTTTGTTTTTTATTACTGTCCTACAGAATTTGACCAGGATGTACTTTGACTTAAGTTTCTTTGTGCCTTTTGTGTTTGAAAATCTCTAAGATTCTTAGATGTGTAGTTTTCTTTTTAAAAATTGCTATCTGGAAAACATGGTCACTACTTCTTTATGCTTTCCTTCACCGTCTCTCTGGTCTTTCACCATCTTTCCAGCTACACAGGTGTCAGGCCAGTGAAGTTGGTGTCCCGTGCTCACGTCACTTACTTATTTCTGCTAGAGGTTTGGTTTTCTCTGCTTCGTTTGGAATCATCTCTGTAGTTAGGCACCCAGCTCTTTTAACATTTTCTTCTGCAGCATTTAACATACTGCTAATCATCTCCGTCTCGTCTAGGATGGATTTGTGTGGCATCCAGTTATTTTTCTTTTCAGTTTTTCTTTTAAGGACCTTGATGTGAGCCCCCTCACCCATATTCTTTGCCTCTGATGAATCTTTCTGTGGTGTTGTATGTATGAGTGTCCCTAAGGTCCTCATTCACTGATTCTATCAACACGTACTTTACCACTGAGCTATCCCAGTCCCTGAGCAGTCTTTGTTCCTATGACACCCTCAGGGGTGTTGGCTCCACCCCACCCCCAATACCAAAACCCAAAGTGCTCAACCCTATAAACTGGCTGCTGTTCCTTTCAGTTTTTCATCTGGGGCTGTGGAGGGAGACCTGATTGCATTGACCTATTGCCTGCTAAGTTTGGGGTTGCCCACTCTAAAGACAAGGAACTCTTTGTAACCATGGTGATTCCTGCCTGGGACTAATGGCTCCTTCCCCCACCTAAGGGACCTTTCTCAGAGCTAAGACTTCAGCATCTCAAGGCTACAGACTTGGGTTTCAGAGCTCCCTTGCGCTTCACAAGAATCTTTTTCCAGTTCTCAACTTGGCAATTTTTTACTCCTAGGGTCATCTGGGACCCAGCTTCATTTTTTCGGTCCTGGGAGCCCACTGGACTTGCCTAGTTCCCTCCCTATGCCTGGAAACCCACATCAAGGAGCTGAAACATCTCTGAGATCTAATTTGTTGGCCCCTCACCCAACCGTACCTTGGTTCGCTCCAACTCAATATCTTGAAATCATCGTTTTCTGTGTTTTTTCAACTTTATAGATATTTCTAATGGGAGGATAAAGCCATTTCTGCACCTACGTTTCACCAGAAAAGGAAGTTTACATTTTATACTTTTGCTAGTTTAATACCACTATTGTGGTCTTCTTCAGAGATTAGAGACTAAAGCTGTAAAAGCTGAGAGCGGTGATACACACTTGTAATCCCTCGTGGTCAGGAGGCCGAGGCAAGATGATTGCTCCTTTGCCTCAAGTTCTAGACTAGCCTGGGGTGCACAGTAAGATTTGGTCAAAGAAACAAAAAGAATAAAAACATAGTTGCATTTCTATGCTATTAAGATTCCAAATGGATTGAAGAACATGCCACCCTAGACCCCCACCCTAACTCCTTCAAGCACCCACATTTTCCCAGGTGAGGTGGAGCATCATCTCTTATATTCATAACTTTTTAATAACCCTTCCAAAGCCAGCGTGGGTCCGAATCCTTGACAGATGTTGTGTGGTGGAGAGGCGAGAGGCTGTGCACAAGTGGCCGATGCATGGTAGAGAGTAGAGAGGAGGCGACAGTGTGGACACATCTCAGGGGAGCTCCCAGCCAGACTCTAGCTAGCCTGGCCATCTCTTCCCTCCAAGCACTAAAATTCCTGCTTCCTCCACAGAGCCAATTGATTTAGTCTTCAAAGCTCAAGAGCTATTTTTGAGGGATGTTCTAGGTTTTAGAATATTTCTTTCTACAAGCGTCTTTGATGACCATCCTCACTTGGAGACCTGAAAGCCTTCAGCAGGAAAAGCAGAGGAAGTAGATCAGGGCAGATTGGCATCTCCCAGGAACGCACAGAGGTCAAAGTGCCCTGACGCCCTTTGAGAACAGAGACTGAGGGGCTTCTGTTGATTAGGGTGAGTGTATGAACAGCAGTTCTGCCTCTGTCACTGGTTCCACAATCACTGTCTGGCCTCTCAGGGGCAAATTCCCAGAACCCATGATAGACGGGAGAACCCTGGAGATAAAAAAAAAAAAAAAAAAAAAAATCAGTCCCAAGAGCCACCCTGAGTTGCCAGAGGACCAACCTAGCTTCATGCTGAACTCTTTGCAGGAGTATGAGACAGTGGGCTTCTGTTCTTCAAGGCTGTTGCTGCAGAATGCCCAGAAAGGAAGTCCAGAGAGCACTTCACAGAATGCAGGCTGTGAGGGTGGGCACTTAGCAGCAGGGCATTTCATGGAAGACAGCATGGGAGGGAGTAATAGATTGCTTTAGACGGTTAGGCCTTGCCTGTAGCCCTGAAAAGGAAACCATACCCCAGAGAATGGTGATGCCCACCAGGTACAGTGCTGGCATTAAAATGTTGGTCCTGTTCATTCCTTACGGCAGCCTTATGTGGCGAGTGCTGCTTTTCTGAACTGTTAACAGAGGACAGTTAGACTTGCTTGCTCTCCAGAGCTGGGATGACAGAAATGGAGTCTGAGAGAACTGTAGGATGATAGTGGAGTCTTAAGGTGAACTCATTCTGGAGGTGCAGTTCCCCAGGGAGATCCCTCAGGTAGAAGGGTGGCCAGGTGAAGAGTACGAACCTCACAGCAAAAACAAAGCAAACAAACAAACAAAAAAGTGATGTAGAAGGTGAAATGAAAGAAAGATCTAGCCTATAGAGAAACTGAATTGGGGTGAAGGAGTGAAATCTTACTTTGGACTGTGAAATTGTACTTTTATAGTCCAAAATGCTGGGTGAGGACTGGTTTGCATTCAAATTAATAAAAGCTCCTGGGATCCACTCCAATCTCCCATATGAGTCATGAAATATAAATACAAGTGAAGTAAACCAGATACCTGCTTTTGGAATCGGGAGTGTACAACAGTCTGCAAGCTGTACAGTGTACAACGGCGCCTGTTAAAACACGCACATTGTTGCCTGACACCTCTGTACTGTTAGTGTTCTCTCGCTAGTACACAACCGTATGCACAGCAACAGCGGCAGTGTTTTGATCACATAGACGCTTTGATCAGAGAGCCTTTGTAGGGGGAGATGCTTGGCAGCACCTTCCTGGACAGCAAGGGTAGGGGCACTGAGAGAGAGGAGACTGATTTGAACGCTGTCTGCTTTGTTCCCGCGACTGCCCTGAGTGTGAGGCTTGGGATTCTGTGGTACTCTGGTTCCCTCTTCAGGGAAAGTCCTGAAGTGCACAGCCTTGCATCAAAGGTTGCAGATTGGAAGACCACGTAAGGAAAATCCAATGCATTGGGGTGTGGAGCAGCCCAGAGGCCACTGTTGCAGCTGTACAGGTACAGACGTCAGGTGCAGAGTTTCCCGTGGTCACAACTCAATAGTGTCAGTGTTTGCTCCTGAGACAAAGGAGAATCTCAGGGTAAGGACCAAGTGTTACCTTCTTTTACCACACCAAGCTACAGCTGAGTCCAGTAGGCATGAACTCCCAAAGCCAGAGGCCCTGCCTGAGCTCCCTACCCTTGGCACTTCTCCCCAGAGACAGAACTCAGCATCCCTCTGCACAGGGTGAGTCTTAAACACAGGAGGGGTGTGTGTGCGTGTGTGTGTTTGTATATTGTGTATGCACGCACATGCAGCCCTACTTCCCTGCACTCTTTCCACGCTGTCTGACTGGATGCCCCCTAACCTCATTTGTGCCCTTGGAGAGTAGCTGGAAACGGTCTTTATGGACACTGCTTCCTCTTCCTGCTGCTTTTCCCACAGGTAATAAACTTCTGTTTTCACACTTATTTTCTGTTTGACAGGCGAGCAAATCCGAATTTTGGAGCTGGAAGAATACCCATGCCTCCATGCATTCATTTCTAAGAACAAGTAAGTATTATGCCTTTTTGTATTGTCCTTCAATGTTGTTGACAGTACATAGGCTTGGGTGACAGTCAGTGAACCACAAACCCAGTACACAGATTATATAAAACCTAAGAAGGTGAAAATGACCGTAACGGTAGAGCCACATAAAAAGCTTGGAAGTGTGAGGTACAGAGGCTAACCTGCAATTTGAATGGACTGGAAGGATCAAAACCCTACGTTTGAGTGGATCAGAGAGTGCCCCTAGCAGATAACTTGGTTAGTGGATTCCAGGAAGCCATGGCAGTGTTCTGAGTCTAACTCATACGGCAGGCAGGCTCTGTGGCTAGAGGGCAGCGAGAGGGGGGCCCCAGATCTGGGTTACTACTACTGGAGTCTTTATGACATGCTGGGCCTCACCAGGCACCTAGTTATGCTCGTCTATCACCTCCCCTGTCATGGGACCGCCGATCTGTTTACAAGCTGAGAAACTGAGGCTCAGCAAGTGTTACTTGTCCATGGTCAGCTAGCTAATAAGTTCGATGTTCTGGTTCCAGGAACCTAGTTCTGGCTATGTCTCTTGCGTTCAGGTATGATCTTCTTTTGGATGAACCACTCCTGCCTCCAGGAGCTGCCATGCTCTAACTGGCCTCTCCTCGTGAGTGTGAAACACGGCTTCATGGCAATGGGTGGGCCCTGAGAAACCCCAGGCTCCCACTGGGTGATCATTTCCTCTTCCTGGGGCCCTGAGAAACCCCAGGCTCCCACTGCTCATTTCCTCTACCCAGGTGCTTTCTCACATCCAGTTTAGGTCCAGCTTCTATGACATTCTGAGATTGATTATTGCATTTCTGTCTCTCTTATCTCGGGGGTGGATCGACATCAAGTAGACTTTTTCATGTTTTGAAAGAGAAAGTAGAGAAATGGAGGCAGCTCTGAAGCTGGTAAAACCTCACTGCTTCCTGCTCCCGCTCCCGTGGCTGAGGGGGACAAGAGCCCAGGAGTATTTGCACTGTGCTGTGTGTGTTGGATGTGTTGGGTGGAGTCTGGGCACTGTAGACAGGGTGGTATTTAGTTCCTTCCTGGCCTTAGTGCCTGGAAAGGATCCTGCCAGAATGCTTGTGGCGTGAAGTGTGGCGCCACCTGCTGTTCGTGTGAACGCTACCTTTTTACCCAAGGCCTCCTCATTTTTCTTTGGCACACAGAATCCTCCTGGGTATAGCGTCTAGCAAATCAGTTCTTGTTTGCCTCTCAAAGCGCTTTGTGTCTATAATCCTTTGTGCTGTCATTATTCTAATGTCCTTTGCCTTTGCTTGTGCCTCCCACCATCAGTTAAACTATTAAGACTAAAAAATCATCTACTCTAAGCCGTGCTCAGTGGTCCCCAAACACTGCTCTTTCTCATCCCCAGAATGTCCTAGGTCCATCTATTCTATACCTACTGTGTCTGTCTCCCCCTAGTGGACGAGAGTGAGTCGGCACCATTTGTCTCTGATTCCGAAGCTATGGCCAAGTCCCGAGGGAATATGCGGTGTTGAGCGCTACTGTGAGAAATGTGGGAGCCGTAGAAAGCATCCTACTCCTCTGTCAGTGCGGTTTATACAAGAGCACGTCCTCCTTTAATGACAACTTTCTAGGGAATGATCGCCTCTGCAAACTTCCGCCACTTCATGTTGATGCTGGTTACTCAAAAGCAACCCTTTTAAAAGGCTTCATAGATGTCAAAATTCTCAGAGACTCTCCAGGTATGGCGGTCTCAAATTTCACATAGAACACCTGCATGCATTTTGAGTTTTGCTAACACAGGCTCACCTGCCTTTTCCTTTTATTGAAATTAATACATCCAGATTACAAATCCTAGCTCCTTTCTACCTTCCCTCCCCTCTGGAGCCACTTTTTTTTGTCTCTCATTAGAAAACAGATTTCAAAAAAATAATAATAAAACAAAACGTAATAATATAAAACAAAAGCTAACACATTGGAATTGGACAAAGAAACTAACAGAAGGAAAAGAATCCAAGAGAGGGCATGTGAAACAGACCCACTCGTTTGCACACTCAGAAAGTCCTTACAAATATTGGAGGTCATAATATATGTGCAAGGGACCTACAGGGTAAAAGCAAAAAGAAAAAACACACAAAGTAAAATAAAAATAGTAAACATTGAACTAAAATAAGAAGAAAGATAGGAAAAGCCTGTCATAACATTATGAGACAAGAAACCTCCAAGGATGCTGTCTAGTGCTTTTTCTATAGACCGTCTACTGCTGGACATGCGCTCAGCCAACCCTGAAGAGTAGCTTGGCTGCCCAGTGAGACTCCCTTGAGGAAACTAAATTTTCATTTGCAAGTGGTTATCAAATGGAGAATGCTTCTGGGTTAGAGATGGGTTCATGTGTCTGCCTCTCCTTTCAGCTCTAGCCCCTGCCCCCGCAATGGACCTGTCCAGACCACATGCATGCTCCTCAGTCCATTTATGCTTGGAGCATGTTGACTTAAAGCAGTGTTTCTCGACCTGTAGGCTGGGACCTCTCAGGTGGTGGTGGTGGAAGTTGAACAACCCTTTCACCCCTTTCACAGGGCGGCATATCATATATCCTGTATAGCAGGCATTTACATTGTGATCCATATCAGTAGCAAAATTACAGTTATGAAGCAAGAACAAAAATAATTTTATGGATGGGGGTCAACACACCATGAGGTCAGAGCATTAAGAAGGTTGAGAGCTACTGATTTAGGGGGCTGTTTTCTTGGTGTCCTTCATCTCAACTGGCTCATGCACACTTTCCACCTCTTCTTTTTGAGTCCTGAGGAGAGGGGGCCATCCTGTTTTAGGCTTACTTTTCCGAAGTCTCACTCTGCATAATGTCTGCTGTGGGTCCCTGTGTTTGTCCCCGTCTGCTGCAGGAGGAAGCCTCTCTGATGGTGACTGGGATAGGCACTGATCTGCCATCAGGGGTCATTTTATTGCTGCATTCTTAAATTTTTAAAGGAGCATTAGTACTTGTTTTTACCCAAGACCCCATGCAGTGTCAGGTGTGGGTTCCATCTCATGGAGTAGGTTGGCAACTCCCACAAGCTTGTGCCACCGTTGCACTAGCTTATCTCTCAGGTGGGACACCAAAGACTTGTGGTTGGGTTGGTGTTTATGTTTTTCCTTAGTAGCATGCAAAGTACCTTTCTGTACCAAAGATGCTAGGGGTGAAGTCTCTGTCTAGGCACCAGCTTGACTTCCTCATGTTCAGTGAGTTGTAAAGGTATTGCTTTCAGCCTACATATGGGCCTTTCATCTATTTGTGGAGAGCAACCAATGGTCTTGGCAACAGCCTGGGTTGTTTTAGAGATTCCAATCAGATCCCTTTGGCCAATAATCAACTATATGTAACCCAATCCCAATACTGAATGCTTCATTTGGTGAAAAGAGATGGCCATTTGTGGCTCTATCTCCATTATTATGTGGTGATTTCATTTAGATTGCCTTCATATAAGTATATATTTTAGGAAGCTTCTACTATACTTACTGTATTAGGTTACTGTATAACCCCCCAAATAACCCTTAATTTTTGATGTCTTTCCTTGTATTTCCTCCCTAGTCCCCTGCTTCCCACCCAATCTCTACTTTCGTAATTTCATTTTGAACGGTTGGGTAATGCTCCATTGTGTAAATGTACCACATATTTTCTTTATCTATTCTTCCACTGAGGCACATCTAGGTTGTTCCCAATTTCTGGCTATTATGAAAAGAACAACAAAAAGCATTGTTGAGCAAGTGTCTCTGTGGTAGGATGAAGTGTCCTTTGGGTATATGCGCAAGAGTGGTATAGCTTGATCTTGAGGTAGATTGATTCCCAGCTTCCTGAGGAACTGTTATACTGATTTCCAAAGTGGTTGTTCAAGTTTGCGTTTCCACTAGCAATTGATCGGTGTTTCTCTTACTCCACATCCTCCCCAGCACAACCTGTCCCATCACTTTGTCCCCTTACTCTGCATCCTCCCCAGTACGACCTATCACGTCACTTGTTTTTATTATATTATACATTCTGATTGTTCTAAGATGACATCTCAAAGTAGTTTTGATTTACATTTCCCTGACAACTAAGGATGCTGAACATTTCTTTAAGTGTTTCTCAGCCATTCATATTTCATCTTTCATGAACTCTCTGTTTAGATCTGTGTCCCATTTTTAAATTGGGTTATTTTTTTCTTGGTATATAATTTTTTTTGAGTTCTTTATGTAATTTGGATATTAGCCCTCTATTAGATTTGTAGTTGATAAAAATCTTACTCAAGTCTGTAGGCTATCCAAATGACACTGTTCTTTTTCGTATAGAAGTTTTTTAGTTTTATGAGTTCCCATTTATTCTGTTCAGAAAGTCTTCTCCTGTACCAATGAGTTCAAGGCTAATGTCTACTTTCTCTTCTATAAGATTCAGTGTATTTGATTTTACGTTGAGGTTTTTGAACCATTTGGAGTTAAATTTTGTGCAGGATGTAAGTACAGATCTACTTAGATTCTTTTGCATGCAGACAGATTAACTTGTCAAATATTACAAGCTTTATTGTTCTTTCCTTCTTCTCTCTTTCCTTCCTTCCTTCTTTATTCCTTCTTTACTTCTTTCCTTCCTTTCTGCTCTAAACTATATGTCACTGTGAACACGTGGCTGTGAGTTTCCCATAAATATGACTTTTCAGAACTGTGAGGAAATGTTTGAAGAGCTGGAAAAACCAGACTGGGTAGGCTGACAAAAGCAAGCCTTGGGTGGCTAAGACTCACTCTTTGAAATGGCACCCTCTTGTGGATAATGCAAAATTGAAAAAGTTTCAAAAACGCTTTTTACTGTATGGTGATATGGGGTGTCCTTCTGTATATGTGTTGCTTTTATTGATTAATGAATAAAGCTGTTTTGACCAATGGCATACCAGCCCACTTTGGGCATGGTCTTAAAGGCTATTGGCTGAAGGAGTTCCCACAGCAGTGTGGATTGTCTCAACATCAGTTAAACCATCTATGTTTTAACCATTATACACATACACATGCACACATACACATGCTAATACTCAGTGAGCAGAGATTTACATGCATATACACTCATGTAATCACACTTAGGTCAGCATATAGGGTATTTTCAGTGCCTGAAGAAGTTGCCTCATGTTCTCTTTTATGCAGTACAAAGGAGAATTACTGCCTTGCACTTTATTTCTATAGGTTTGTTTTTATATCTTCTTTAACTTCATGTAAGTAGAAATAAATGGAGTCATAGACTCCATGCTATTTTGTATCCTATTTCTTTCACATAATATTGTACTTACCGATGGTTCATCTGTGTTTTGCAGTTTGCTCTTTATATAACTGGGAATATCTTATTTCAAAGTACATCATATTAAAAGATTCCATTTGTCCTTCTATTATTTTTCTATTGGTACTATAATAGATGAACCCAAAGTCAGGAACTAAATGGTCACATTTATTACCTTCCAGTTCTGCGAGTAGAGGCCACTGCACTCAGTGTTAGCCAGACTGCTTTAAGGAAGCCTGTCTCTCTAGCTCCTAGAGGATCTGTACCTGGCCTTGTCCCCAGCTCCTTCTTCAGTTTTCAGAGCTGACGACAGTGCCCCTTCCCGACATTCTCTGTGCTTGCAACTCCCTCTTAGCACACAGCCAGGCAAAGTTTTCTTATATAAAAATAGATCTGGGTGGCCCATCTGGATAATTCTATCCCAGCTCTCCTCACTACCTTCTCTTTCTTCTCCTGCTCCTTCTTTCTTCTTTTGAGACAGGGTTTCACTTTGTATCCAGCTGGCCTGCCACTTGCTGTGTAGGGTATATCCTACAACAGGTTGACCTCAGACTCACAGAGTCCCACCTGTCTTTGCCTCCTGCGTGCTAGGATTAAAGACATGCGCCATCATGTCTGGTTCAGATCTTTAATTCAGTGATATTTGTGGAATCTTCTTCTGGGGCTTAGGAGATGGCTCAGTGGGCAAAGTGCTTGCTGTGCAGTCCCAAAGAACTGAGTTTGGCTCCTAGCACCTATGTAAGAGTCTGGCATGTTTTCATGGGCCTACACCCCCAGGCCCACCAACCCTGTTTTCCACATGGTTGGTTCTGTTGGTGAAGCTTTCCACTGAGGTTTGCATATGGCATTCTGACTTTCTCATTCCGAGCATCTTTCAGTTTGGGTCTTCTTTTTCTCTTTCCTTTTCTTTTCTTTTTTTTTTCTTTTTCTTTTTTGTTTTGGTTTTTGTTCTGTGAAACAGAGTTTCTCTGTGTAACAGCCATAGCTTTCCTGGAGCTTGCTCTGTAGACCAAGTTGGCCTCAAACTCAAAGAGATCCTCCTGCCTCTGATTCCCTCTGCTGGGATTAAAGGTGTGTGCCACCAATGCTGGGCTTCAGTTTGGATTTTTTTTTTTTTGAAAGCTCAGACTCTGTTTTCCTGTCTTGAATTGACTTCCTTGTTTTGTTCATCATTTTTTCTCATCTATAGCTATAATCATTCTTTGGCATTCTTTTTCCGGAAGTTCTTCCAGGCATTTTCATCAGGGGTCATCACTATGAGATTTGTGCTTTTTGGAGGATACCTGTTATTTTGTTTTTTGTGTTGTTTTCCTGCCTTGGGTTTATAAACCTGGAATTAGTTTGTTGACTTTTTCTTCTTTTTATGTTTGTTGTTGTTGCTCAAACCCCTTTCTTCTTTAAGCTGGGCATTTACAATGTTCAAGAGTGGGTTGGGATGTGGATTTCCTAGAGCTTAGAGCCACAGCCTCAATCTCAGGTCTTTGTTTGACAGCCACAGTCTGGTGCCTTCAGAGGGGGCTGGGGGAAGGAGAGCAGATAGCCTAAGTGGATCTCCAAGCAACAGCTTACTTTAGTATTTTATTACTTTCCAGACAATATGAGAACTTCAACTCTCTGTCATTTGCTATTATTAAAAGTAGTTTAGTGTGTTGACATCTAGTTTCTTGAGTTCTTTATATATTTTGGATATTAGCCCTCTATCAGATGTGTGGTTGGTGAAACTCTTTTCCCATTCTGTGGACTGCCTTTTTGTCCTATTGACATGGTCCTGCTGTTAGGATAACCTTTTTATACACTATGTGAAGATATGTCTCTTTCCTTTTTCATCTGCCTACGGCACATTCTCATTGGTTTAATAGGAGCTGAACAGCCAGTAGCTAGGCAGGAGAGGATAGACAGGACTTCCAGGCAGAGATAGAACTCTGGAGAAAAAAAAAATCTAAGGTGGGAGATTCACCAGCTGAATGCAGAGGAAGTTGGGCATATGGTACTGAGGAGAGGTAACAAGCCACATAGCCGGATGTAGATTAATATAAATAAGTTAAGTTTTAAGAGCTACTGGGAAACAGGCCTAAGCTAAGGCCAAGCTTTCCCACTTAATAAGAAGTCTTCATGTCATTATTAACCCTAACCCTAACCCGCAGTCCAAAGACATGCTACACTTTGTCTTGCTTTTCAGTTTCACGAGTTCCCATTTGATAATTGCTGATACTAGTGTCTGCGTGATTGACGTTCTGTTCAGGAAGTTGTTTCCTGTGCCAGTGTGTTCAAGGCTATTCCCCACTTCTCTTCTTTCAAGTTCAGTGCATCTGGTTTTATGTTGCAGTCTTTGGTCCACTTTGTCTTGGGTTTTGTGCAGGGTGTCAATATTTGCATTCTTCACTAAAAACTGGAGTGCGGATCTAAACAGAGAATTCTTGACAGAGGAATCTCAAATGGCCAAGAAAGAAACAACTGTTCAACACAATTAGCCATCAGGGAAATGCAAATGAGATTGAGATTTCATCTTCCACCTGTCAGAATGGCTAAGATCAAAAACACAAGTGCCAGTTCATGTCAGAAAGGATGCAGAACAAGGGGAATTCTTCTCCGTTGCTGGTGGGAGTACTAACTTGTATCGGTAGTTTGGAAATAAATATGACAGTTTCCCATAAAATTGGGAATCAGTCTACCTCAAGACCCAGCTATACAACTCCTGGGCTTATACCCAAAGGACATGCCTCCATATCACAGGGACACTTGCTCAACTATGATCATAGCAGCTTTATTTATTCATGATATCCAGAAACTGGAAACAACCTAGATGTCCCTCAACTAAAGAATGAATAAAGAAAATGTGGTATATTTACACAATGGAGGATTATTCAGCTGTTAAAAACAATGACACCAGAAAATTTGCTGGCAAATGGATAGAACAAAAAAAGATCATCCTGAGTGAGGTGACCCAGACCTAGAAAGACAAACATGATATGTGCTCACTCATAAGTGAATATTAGCTGTAAAGTAAAGGATAACCATGCTGCAAGCCACAGACCCAGAGAAGTTAAGTAACAAGGAGGGCTCAAGGTGGGGGTACATGAATCTCACCTTGAAGAGGAAATAGGATAGATATTGACAGTGGATGGGGGAGGGATCTGGAAGGGGAAATGGGAATGGGAACAGGAGGGATCAGGTGGGGGAGGATGGAGGGAGAGATCACTGGAATCTGGGGGCCTCTCTGGGATGAGTTAGAACCCTAGAGCAATGGAAACTCCCAGGAGTCTAAGAGGGTGACCCTAGTCAATACTCATAACAATGGGGAATATGGGACTTGAACCGGCCATCTCCTGTAACTAGGAAAGACTGCCAGTGGAGGAACTGGGACACCAACCCAGTCACAAACCCTTTGACCTATAATATGTCCTGCCTACGAGACGGCACAAACATTGTGGGTGTGACCAGCTAGATGACTGGCACAGCTGAAAACCCATCCCCTGAGAAAGAGCTCCCCCGTGAGGGTCAAGATCCAGAAGTGGGATACCCCAGAGACCTAGGATAGAACCCAACAGGAATGGGAAAAAGTCAATGAAACGATTTCTAATGATGCTTTGCAATTCTCATAGGTCGGTGCCTAGTCCGGATGTCATCAGAGAGACTTTGTCCATCAACTGATGGAAACAGATGCAGACCCACAGCCAAACACTAGGCAGAGCTCGGGAAATCCTGCAGAAGAGGGGGAAGAATTGTAGGAGCCACTGGGGTCCAGAACAACACAAGAAAACCCACAGAACCTACTAACCTGGGTTCAGAGAGGCTCACAGAGACTGAACCAACAGATAATCAAGGGGCCTGAGTGGGACCAAACTGGGTCCTCTGCATATATATTACAGCTGTGTAACTTGGTCTTTTTGTGGGACTCCTAACACTGAGAGCTGGGGATGCCACTGACTTCTTGCCTGCTTTGGGGATGCATTCCTCCTGCTGGATTTCCTCTTTCAATCTTGGTGACAGAGGGGGTACATGGTCTCAATGCAGCTTGATATACCTTGACTGACTGATAACCATGGAGGCCTGCCTGTATCTGATGAGAAACAGCGGAGGAGGAATGAATGGGGTAGGGAGAAAGGAGAACTAGGAAGAGGGGAGGGAAGGGAAGTTTTGGTTAGGACATGAAAACAAGAAAGTTAAAAAAAAAGAAAAAAAATTGAATTTTTGTGGTGCTGAGGATTGAACCAATGGCCTTGCACATGTTAGGTAACTCCCCTAACACTGAGCTGAGCCCAGACTCTATTAAATATGTTTTATTTTGAAATATACTATAATCCCCATAATTTTTATTGTTTTAAACAGCCAATATTTACTTACTTTTTTACATATTTATCTTTTTAAACAAATTTTGTTGTTTCTTACAATTTCATGCTTTTATCCAGAATCATTTTTCTTTAGCTTAAAGAGCTTCCACAAACATTTCAGGTAAGTTCTTTCACTGTTTGTATATTTCCTTCCAAGATCAGACAAGATCGGACATGTTCAGGGTGGTGTAGCTGTAGACTATGTA
This sequence comes from Microtus oregoni, assembly GCF_018167655.1. Lineage (NCBI taxonomy): Eukaryota > Metazoa > Chordata > Mammalia > Rodentia > Cricetidae > Microtus > Microtus oregoni. The sequence continues at coordinate 351,300 of NW_024543830.1, read as the reverse complement.
CTGTTGTTCTGCTGGGAGTGATAGGCCAGCGATTTCAGCCTGTCTTAATGCCGTTTCTTATTTAAAGTTCTTTTCACAGGACAGAGACTTCTCTGCAGTTTTTCACTACAACTTGAACAATGTGTTTCTCACATCCTGTGTTGTGCAGTTTCTGTTCTAAAATGCATAACAATTCTTGCTGTTACATATGTTAAAATCATATTTGGGGAATAGTTCTCACTTGCCTCTTCACCTGTATCACGCTTGAGGCTCATTTATACATTTGGCTCCATATGTCTTTCATCAGATTTTGAAAACTCTTATCTTGCATTAAAAAATTGTTTTGTCCCATTCTCTCTTGGACTGGATCATAACTCACCTGTCCTGCCCATTCTGCCTGGGTTTTATCTCTGTGTAGGTTTCTACTCTTTCTGCTGTCCTGTCTTTCTTCACACCCAGTTATCCTGTCTTCTGCCAGTTCAGTTCATCTCTTAGGTCCACTCATAAGTTTCCAACTCCAGAGTCAGTATCCTTTAGCTTAGATAATCCACTCCATTTGTGAAACCGTTCTCTGTTCATGTATTTTGTCAACCTTTCCATTTATTTGCTTTAATGTGTCTATCATAGCTATATAGAGTTCCTGCCTATGAACCCCAGTATCTGGTTCATCTCTCAGCCATTCCCTTTTCTTTTTATGTTATGCAGTTCCCATTGTCTTTTCGTGAACAGTTTTGTGTGTTTTTCTGTACACTGAATGTTCTGAGTGATATCTACCAGAGCCCAATGTTACCATGGTAGCAATGAATGGTTCCTGGAGAAAATGGCACCAGGATTGACATATGAAAGGAGCCAGTGGCAGAAAGGCTAGAAACTTCTCCCCAAACAGGACTTCAAGCCCAGCGATCCCGATCTCTTCATTCAGAAGCTGAAGTCCATATAAACAAGCCATAGAGGGTTGTGATGCTGTGGAGTGGTGCTTTTGAATATCTGCCCTGTTCCAGATCTTGTTTATCTCCTCAAGAGCTCCTTTCTCCCTAATAAACTGACTCTGTTTCTATCAGGGTCCAGTTCTTTCTCTGAGGCACAAGAAATCTCAGTGGCTGCCAGCTGGTGCCATACCTAGGACTGTAAGCACTGCCTGCCAGCCAGCAGCTCATGTCTGTACTCTTTCTTCCTCCCGTCCTTCCCCTCCTCCTTTCCCTTTCACCAGGGCACTTGGAAAGGGCTTGGTGGGAAAGCTCCCACTAGAGGTCTGACAACAGCCAGAAACATTAGGTTCAGCTCTTCCTTCCCTGCTCCTTCTTCCACAGTTTGTGGAGCTTAGGCCCTGCTCTGTGTGGAGTGCTAGCCAAACAGGGTGAGGCACAGGAGCCCCCACTGCCAGCAGCTGCCAGGAGAGCCTGCACTTTAAACTGGGAGACAACTGCCTGGGAAGGGCTGCCTTTGAACTGGGGTGTGTAAAGCCACGATCACCCAGGAACCTATGCCCTAGTGATAATCTAGGTCCTGGACAGACTCAGCTGCCTGTCAACTACAGACAGAAGGAAGCCATATAGGTAACCAAATATGCCCATGGTTGTGAGGACAACTATGCTGGCAGTACCCATATGGGCAGCTGTGATGGTGCCACTAAAAAGAGTGATGTCCCTGTGCTTGGGTCCACTGCACCCTCAATTGCGCAAGTGCAGTTGCACCCCACAGTCTCCTACACTGCTGTCACCCATTCATCTAACCCGACTCTTCTTTGCTACTGCCCTTCTCTAGACCTCATTTCTTTCTCAACTGTAAAAGGTACAATTGAACCTATTTCAATAGTTTCCTTCAAGTCTTAGGTTTCTGTTAAAAATAGCAGCACAATGAAATTATGTACATTTACAAATAAATATGGATATATGTATTTCTCACCTAGATTAAGCTCATTTCGTTTTATGTTGGACACAAGTTCTGGACAAACAGTGACAAGGAACAAACGACTGGGATACTTTCATGGAGGAGCCGAAAACTGATCATTAAAAGAATGGCGTGTGCCCTACAGCTGCAGATGGGAAAGGACCTTGTTAATGACTCCACGCCATGCGATGCCTTGGATTCAGTTTCCTACAGGCACACATATCAGCTCCCCAAATACCTAGTCCACCCCAGACCCTCCCTCCACTGGGTCTCCTGTCCTCCCTGCCTTCACAGTTACAGGAGCACAAGAGGTGATATATGACACTTTCTCTGCGGCTCACTGTGGAATAGTGTGCTCTTTGTTGTAATTTCATGCAACAGCTTTTTAAAAGCTACTTCTCAAGGAGCCACCCTAGCCTGGGTTGTGTGCTGACCACTAGGGATAAGAGGGTGACCAGGAAATTTTCTGTCCTCGGAGCTGGCGGGGAAGGCTGGAAAATCAGTAGATAGTTGGTTTAAGATAAAGTTCAATGATCCAGGAGCACTAAAGAAACACTATTTGCAGGAAGAATGTGAAACGGACATTTGACTCATGGAGATACATATTTAATGCTTGTAAGCATTGCCCAGAATGTAACTAGATGTTCACAGTGCCTTTTGCTATAACCATTTAATCCTATTGTCTAGCTTTCTCCTTATAAAAATCTTTGTTATTGTTATAAAAATGTTTGTTATTTTTGCTTTGTTAATTATCTCTTTTATTATTGAGATAATAGCATGATATAATTTCCCTTTTCCTTTCCTCCCTCCAAACTCCCCCACATACTCCTTCTTACCCTCTTTCGGACTCATATGCATGTACCAACAATCACTTTTTTAAAAAAAGGAGCATACGATTCTACAGATGAAGAAATGGAAAACCTAAGCACTTCAAATAAATTGCTAAAATCATACCAACTATAGGTGACTAGGAAAGATTTCAAGTACAAATCGATTCTGTTGGCATTCTCTCTCTCTCTCTCTGTTTCTGTTTCTGTCTCTGTCTCTCTCCCTCTCTCTCTCTCTCTCTCTCTCTCTCTCTCTCTCTCTCTCTCTGTGTGTGTGTGTGTGTGTGTGTGTGTTTGCTTGCATGATCAAGTATATGAACATGTGTGTGTTGATATACTTTCACCAAGTTGAAGTTGGGTGACCTCCTCAGTCACATATATATTTATGAGATAGGTTCTCATTATGTATCCCTGGCTGTCCCAGAACTCACTGTGTAGACTAGGCTGCTCTTAAACTCACAGAGATCAGCCTGTCTCTGATTAAAGGTTTTCACCACCACACCCAGCCTCCTCAGTCACTCTCTACACTAGTTTTTGAGACAGGGTCTCTCTCTGGATCTGGGGCTCACTATTTCGGCTAGACTGGCTGACTACCAAGCTCTAGGGATCTGCCTGTCTCCACTGCCTGCACTGAGGGTCACCATGCCTGACTTTATTTTTTTTAATTGGTGCTGGGGATTCAAACTCCTATCTGTGTGCTTGTGCGGAGAGTACTTCACTCGCTGGGCCATCCCACCAGTTTCTTGTGTTGTGGAGTATCCATCAGAGAAGGTCACTCAGACACAGGTCAAAGCTAATAAAAAGCCTTTATTAGCCAGCCAGTGATGACCCTGAGTGTTCAGGATCCTGGAAAGGTAGCTCTGGGCCTTTGTCAAAGTGAGCTTTTAAGCAAAAAACCATACCCTGCTTGACATACTTCATAACAAGAACAGTTAGTCAGAAGCAGGACTACAGAAGCCAAAAAACAAGGTTAGTATACTAAGAGACTTTCCCAGAACTATGGCTTTGATGGATGAGGTCTTTGTTTTTGTTTTGGCAGGTGGTGCCATCTATGTGCTGAATTTTATGGCCTGAATGGTATTTCCACCATGGAGTCAGTTGTGCTAAGGTCTGGGAGCCTGTTGCATTGTTGGCATGTTTTGACCAAAGTATAATATATGACTAATTATATAAAATAAATAAAGATAATTATATAAAATACTTGCTAATGATCTAACAGTGAACCTAAAATGAACTTGAACATCAAACAGTCAGGTGTCTGGAGGGAAATGCCCAGAAGAATGTTTCTTGGTTGAGGAGGGGACCAGTGAATGTTTGCAACGCGTCCGTACAGCAAATTACCCAGACTTGAAATAACAGTAAAATTTGTCCTCCCATGGCTTTGCAGCATGTTTAAAATCTCACTATAGAACACCTCCAGCAATATTTTGGATGAGTCATGGATATATTTCAGTCCTTAATTATCAGGTCTACCCATTCCTGTACCATCCAGATATCACAGATGTGAACCAGACCTTGGCTAATGCTCCTGACCCTCCCAAGCATCCCATGGCCTTCCATGGAAGAAGCTCTCACAGGAGGGAGAGCAGCAGAAGTTGAAGCAGGTTGGCTGGTGTGTGTGAGGGGAGTGGGATTGGGGCACTTCTTTAAGATATTGCTCCCTCTTCAGGTCCGCAGGTGCACTTACATAGTTACAGCTATAGCTAACTGACTGCACACAAGGCCCTAAGCATTGACTGCCCTCTCTTGGTGTTAACACCGCCTCATCTAATCCTCTCAGCAATTCTGTGGGAGGATACTGTGATTATTCTTATCTCTTATGAAAGAACTGGAAGTCCACAGCAGGGCCTGGCTCTACAGCTTGTGGGCCAAATCCAGCCTGGATCCATAAGTAAAGTTTGATTGGGACATAGTCCTATCGTTTGCATCATCTGACTGCTTTCATACCACAATGTGGAGACATGATTGTTTGTTAAGTCTATACTGTTCACTCCCTGATCCTTTACGAGGGTTTGCTGACTCCTAACTTGCTCAATCACATCTTTTTAGAATGAAGTTGGACTTAGATGTGACCCTGAGTAGTCAGATGATAGAGCCTATAACCACAGCACTGGCTTTTGGGCGTGCACTTGGCACAGCCACAGAGACCTGTCCTGAAAAGGGCTCTCACTGTTCTCAACTGTTTGGAAATTCTGGGTCTCTTTATCTTGTTTTCCCCTTTCTCTGTCCCTTCATTTCTTGAAACAATTTTATGTGCCTCAACCTGGCTTCAGTCTTGCTATATGTCTGAGGATGATGGCACTGAACTCCTGATCCTTTTGCCTCTACCTCCCAGTCCTGGGATTACAGATGTGTGTTTTACCATCCCTGATCTGAAATGCTCAGTGATTTTCGACAAAGGGGTTTGTGCTATGGTATCATTTACTCTGGTCCCTGAAGATTACAGAACATAAACAGCCACTGTAATGGAAGAATGGATGAGAAAGCTGTCCCTTAACTTCCTATTTTCCTTTCTTCTATCTCCGAGCCTGGATAGTGTTTATGGTCCACTGTGAATGACCACTCACTGGATATACCCCTTCATCCTAAATCTATCCTGAAGACACACCGAGGGCATGGCCTCTGATGCCCTCATAGATCCACATGTGGTTGTCTGGGGGGAAGACTGGGCTCTGGTGTGGAAGAACCTCATATATTGCCTTATCCTTATGTCATCCTTCAACACCTTTTCAAATTGTATAGGGGTCCCTGTTCCTTAAACACACAACAGAATTGCTTCTTAGCCACAACCATGGCAAATCTTATAAGGGAAAGAATTTAGTTGGGACTGGCTTATAGTTCAGAGGTTTAGTTTATTATCTTCATGGTGGGAAGCATGGTGGCATGCAGGCAGACATGGTGCTGCAGAGGTAACTGAGAGTTCTGCATGTAGATCAGCAGGAGGTAGGAAGCAGCTGCCACACTGAGTGTGGCTTGAGCATCTGAGACCCAAAGCCCACTCCCCATGAGACACTTCCTCCAGCAAGGCCTCGGTTACTTCTACAATGCTACTAATACCCTATTGGCCTCTGGGGGCCATTTTAATTCAAACCACTACAGGAATAATGAGTTGGTTTTTTTCTGGAAGACAGTGGAGCAGGGGTGTGTACACAAGGAGGAAGGTTGCTCTCAAGGACGCTATGCCTCCGCGCCCTAGTCTATGTAAGTGTCCTTGTCACTATAGTGAGTGCTGGATGATGATGAGGCTTCATATGAGCAGACTGGGGGTATGGGGCACTGCATCCTATCTGCTGTCTAGGGCAGACTTTAGGCATAAGGGAGTCTAGGGTTACCTTCCACTTTCACTGAAGCATAGATTCTGGTTGGCCCAGAGCTGTCACCGTGTGCTATCCTAACCTGATTCCTGCACATTCCACTGCTAAACTGAGGAGTGTAGAGATGCTGGAGTATCGACCCTCGGTGTTGCCACTACCCTTGCTTGAAAAGAAGGTCTAATTAAATCACAGTTCTAGCAATTATCAGGCCCTGCCCTTTGTGGTTTTCTCATATCTCATACTCAGGGAAACATGGAGGGAAGACAAGCTAAGGAATGGGGAGGCTTCTACTCCAATGCAGCTGCTAAGCAGCTCTGCACAGCCTCAGTTGGTGTCTAGAGCTGATTCAACTGTTCCACCTGCTTCTTTCAGGGCTGCTACTGTCCTCGGGTCTTTCTTCCCAGGTCTGTGAAACAACTGTTTATTTATTTATTTTAAATATTTATTTATTATGTATACAATATTCTGTCTGTGTGTATGCCTGCAGGCCAGAAGAGGACACCAGACCCCATTACAGATGGTTGTGAGCCACCATGTGGTTGCTGGGAATTGAACTCAGGACCTTTGGAAGAGCAGGCAATGCTCTTAACCTCTGAGCCATCTCTCCAGCCCCCAAACAACTGTTTATAAATAAAGTGCTGTGTACCACACACCAAGACCAGGGATCTCTGGACTGCAATACAGATTGGAAGTATGTTCATATGGTGGAACAGTCAGTACCACCAAAGCTGTGCAAGAGATGCTCAGAGAGTGCCCAGCTGAACTTCTAGAGGTTGAGGAAGATTTCATGGTTTATTTCCAGAAGCAATGTCAAGGGACACCAGGCAGATCAGAAAAGAAACCAAACTAATTAAAGTAAGGTAAAGGAATGATGGCTGGTATATCAAGGATGAAGAGAGTAGAGGGAAATCAAAGAGAAGGAACAAGAGAGCAAGGGCAACGGTCCCAGAAAGGAATCAGAAAGAACTGAGAAAGAGAGGAAGAGAAAGAGAGAGGGGGGAGAGAGAAAGGGAGGGGGAAAGAAGAGAGAAGAGACGAGGAGGAGGTTAGAGAGAAGGGTGGGAGAGGGAAGGAACTGAGCAAATTCTGTGGGATAAGGGCTCTACTCACTGTGGGGTCTGGGCTTCTTTACCAGCGTGAGAGAGGAGAAAGGGAGGGAGGAAAGAGGAATGAATAAATACACAAACAAGTAAACCCCAAGTGAGGGAGAGGAAGGAGGCAGTGGCGGGAATCGGGTACCAGCTTCTGTAACATCCCTCTCCCTTTGAACCACTCAGGGTCCCCTGGTGGCCTCTTTTCAGGGATGCCCCCCATGGTTTTGTGACAGGGCTAGTGTTCTAGGAGGCTGTGAATTGGTGAGCTAGTCTCATGCCAAACATCTTATGCTGTGTTACTGAGAATGAGCTAACAGCTCTGTGGTCCCAAAAGCCTTTAGAGGCAGAGCACCTAATCGGTAGTTGGAAGCTTACTGCCTGTTTCTTGGTCATCACGTTCTCTTCCCGAGATGGAGTAAACATGAAGGTGAAAGCTAAGCACTCAGAACTGTAGGCCCATATTTCTATATGGTGTGGCAACCAGGCTCTAAAGCCAAGGGCCACACCTGAGATGGTCACAGAACCTTCCAGAAAGGCTGTCGCTAACCTAACAAAAGGTCAGGATGTTGTTTTGCTCCTTTCTTTGTAATTTGGAGGATGCCTGAAAAGAAATGCTAATTCAAGCCTACAGGACAGCTAGCTTACAGAGCAAATAGGTAGATGTGGACGAGACTAAAAGACATTCACCTGGTTACCTAGGAGACAGAATGCTCAGTTTATGTTTTGATACATAAGACTGCTTGGAGAAGAAAGCAGGAGGAGTTCTCCAGAATGTGATCTCAGGATTTCATGAGGGATCACTGAGAATCTCCCTCCCGATAAAACCATGTGAGTTGTGTCTTTATTCCCACGCCTCCACACTGGTCCAGAGAGAGATAGTTTATGTTGGGGTCTGGTCCAGGAGAAATAATTTATGGCCCAGGCTAGCACCAGACCCCGACACAGAACTGCCTGAATTAACTTAGTAGATGTATTCAAGATGGTGAGACCCTTGGAGACAGTCTTGCCTTTGTTCACTGCTGATTTCTTCACACACATGACCTTGTTTCCTTGCAGGAGAGGAGAGAGGCGGGCAGTGCTGTGTTGTTTCCACACTTGCTTGACTGTTGGCCCCACAGGAAGCTCATTCCAGCAAACAGCAAACGCCATGGGCCCCAATTTCAGCTCCGTGTCTCAGTTCACACCACTCCCTTCTCCAGACAACCGCATGAGCCCAGGTCTCTCACCCAGAGGAGAGCCTTGTCTTGTCTAGTTGTCACAAGATCTGTTCCACCACACAACTTCCCTGTATCAGGCAGGGTTCTCTAGAGAAACAGAACTTACAGAATATATCTATTAGAATACTTAGTAGGTTTATTAGAATAATTTGTGGGCTTATAGGCTGTGATCCTGCTTGTCCAACAATGGCTGTCTGTCTACCAGCCGAAGGTCCAAGAATCCAGTAGTTGACCTGTCTAGAAGGCTGATGTCTCAGCTGGTCATTAGCATATACTAGAACCCCGAAGAAGTAGGCTTTAATGCCAGTGAAGGAATGGTCTCGCCAGGGAGAGTGAGGGAAAACAGGCAAAGAGAGTAAGCTTCCATCTTCTATGTCCTTTATACAGGCTGCCAGCAGAAGGTGTGTGGCCCACATTAAAGGTGAATCTTTGTACCTCTAAAGATTTAACTAAGAAAAAAAAATTCCCTCACAGGTGTACCCAGATGCTTGGATTTTAGTTGACTCCAGATATACTCAGGCTGACAATGAAGAACAGCCATGACAGCCCCTCTGCTACCATTTAAAGAGCTCAGCAACATCACGGGGCTGCTGAGGCCATGTTGGGTAGGGAAGAGCAGGCAGCCTTCTGCTTCTGCGTTTGCAGGCAGTACATCTGATTTTAGCCCTGCTTTGGGACCTATATGCAGGAAAATGTCAAAAGAAGCCAAGCAGGTCATGCCCTTTCCATGGTGTCACAGTCCCCACTGCGTGTTTGGGGCTTTCTTTTCAGAATACTCCTGCCTGTCTCCACATTATACGATCTTTCCTTCCTCGCCCACATCCTTTTGTAAGCTTCCTTTTGCAGGGTCTGGGGCCTGAAAGGGGGATCAAAATCTGGCATTTATTTCTAACTTTGAAGACTTCCGGGTAAGATTTCCATTTTTACTGTGTTAATTCTACCTACCAAAGAGCATGGGAGATCTTTCCATTTTCTGGTGTCTTCTTCAATTTCTTTCTTCAAATATTTAAAGTTCTTGTCATATAGGTCTTTCATTTGTTTGGTTAGAGTTACTCCAAGATGTTTTATGCTATTTGTGGCTATTGTGAAGGGTGATATTTCTCTGATTTCTTTTTCAGCCCGTTTATCATCTGTGTAAAAGAGGGCTAATGATTTTTTGAGTTAATCTTGTATCCTGCTACATTACTGAAGGAGTTTATGAGTTGTAGAAGTTCCATGGTAAAATTTTCGGGGTTGCTTATGTAAACTATCATATTATCAGCAAATAGTGAGAGTTTGACTCCTTCTTTTCTGATTTGTATCCCCTTGATCTCCTTTTGTTGTCTTATTACTCTAGTTAGAATCTCAAGAACTATATTGAATAGATAAGGAGAGAGTGGACAACCTTGTCTTGTTCCTGATTTCAGTGGGATTGCTGTGAGTATCTCACCACTGGACAGGTCTGTCAGACAGAAAATTAACAGAGAAATAAGGGAACAACAGATGTTATGACTCAATTGGGCTTAATAGACATCCATAAACATTTCATCCAAACATAAAAGAATATACCTTCTTCTCAGCACCTCATTGAACAGTCTCAAAAATTAATGTTGTATTTTGTATAAGGCTTTTTCAGCATCTAATGAGAGAATCATGAGGTTTTAATTTTTTTAGTTTGTTTATATAGTGTATTACATTGTCAAATTTATATGTTGAACCATCCCTGCATTTCTGGGATGAAACCAACTCGATCATGGTGGATGATTTTTTTTTTATATATAGTCTTGGATTCTGTTTGCCAGTATATTATTTAGTATTTTTGCATCAATGTTCATGAGTGAGACTGATCTGTAATTTCCTTTCTTAGTAATGTCTTTGTGTTGTTTGGGTGTCAGGGTAATTTTAGCCTCGTAAAAAGAGTTTGGCAATGTTGCTGCTTTGTTGTTTCTGTTTCTATTGTGTGGAACAATTTGAGGAGTATTGGTATTAGTTCTTCTTTGCAGTTAATGTAGAATTCTGCACTGAAAACATCTGGCCCTGGACTTTGTTAGGAATATTTCTTAACATAAGCTCCCCACTGAAGCAAAAATTTCTAATCAAGCCAAATCAAAAAAGCCAAATTAAGAAATATCCAGGTTTAATGGAAGATCTGCGCTCTCGGTTGGCCCAGAGGGGAAGCGGCAGGAATGTAACCCCTGGGAGGAAGAAAGGAAGACCACATGTTCTTCTTTTGGGGGAATCACTTAAATACCCTGGGGAGTGGTCCTGACTCCACCCCCAGGGAGAGGTCAGGACCTTGCTTGCTGGGATTTGGAGTCTGGATCAGGGCTGGGGGCTGGGATAGGTGCGAGGGGCAGGGGCCTAAGATCCCAACTTGACATTCCAGACTCTTTGGCTATAGGGGTAACAGAATATTGGAATGGTAATTATGACAAACACTTAGGCTCTCTTTGGGAAAAAGGGGGCGTAGACTCAAATCTGGCTACTTCCTGCGGGCAAAGGGCAGCACAGGGAAAGGGAGAGCCATGTGTCCACATTTAGCGAGAGGTGTGGCTGGAAAGGCACCCCATGAACTGTCATCCTGGAGAAAGCAGGCATCTGTTCCTTGGGGGAGATGAGAAGGCAGGTGTCATGTGAGGTCCTGTCCATAGAGGCTGGAGAGACCCGAGTTCAATGGAGATCTTTGTTAGCTGTTGCTTGATGAGTCCATTGTCCAGGAGATGTTGAGAGCCTCTGACATGAGCTCTATGACCCTGGAAGTGAAGGCTGGCCCATTGTCCATCTGGATGGTTTGTGGGGCACCAAACAGAGGAATGATGTGGTCTAGGAGTAACTGAGCTACCACATCTGCTGTTTCCCTGGAGCCGGAAACGCTTCTATCCATCCTGTAAAAGTGTCCACTAGTGTTAAGAGATAACGAAGCTTTTTATGAGTAGGCATATGGGTGAAATCAACCTGCCAGTCCTCACCCAGTTGGTGTCTGCGAAGCTGGTGTAGAGACTGATGTATGTGGAGAGCCCCCTGTGGGTTAGCCTGGGCACATGTCTGGGAGGGGGAGTGAACCTGTAAAATACGATCTTGGAGATGGATGGGGTCAAAAAGGGGCTCCAAAAAGTGGAACAAAGGTTTAGGGCCTATATGTAAGGTCTGGTGATGTCTGAAATGATTGACAATGCCTGGTCTTGAGGAAGGATGAGACGGTTATTTAAATAGAACCATCGGTCCTTTGTTTTTGTGGCCCCCCTTTTATAAGCTTGTCCCTCTCTTTAGGTTGGTAACAGGGCTGATAGGAGGGAGTCAAGAACAAAATATGTTCTGTGGAGTCCAAGGAGCTGGAGGCCAGCCCCCAGGCCACTGAGTTAGCCTTGGCATTGCCTAAGGCCACTGGGTCCTTGGAGGACTGGTGTCCTGACAGTGAAAAATGGCTTCTTCTGCAGGAAGCTGGAGGGCCTGCAAAATGTTGGCTATAAGAGGTCCATTAACTATGGGAGTGCCCTTGGTAGTAAGGAAGCCCCTTTCCTTCAAGAGTGTAGAATGAGTGTGAGCTATCAAGAAGGCATATTTAGAGTCATTGTAGATATTAGCCCATTGGCCCTTGGCTATCTGAAGTGCCCTAGTCAAGCCTTTTGTGAGGAGGTTCCCATTGGCAGGTGGGTCGCTTTGACTATGTCAGTGGAAGTGACCACTGCATATGCTGCCTGCCAGTTTCCTGATTTATCTATAAGGGAACTTCCATCAACAAACAGGGTGAGTTGGGGATCTGTAAGTGGCTAGTCTAGAAGACCAGGCCGGGGTGAGGCTAAAGCCTCTACAGTCTCTGGGCATCAGTGGGAGGAGGTACTAGAAGGAGAGGGAACAGAGAGGAGAGTTGCAGGGATTAGGGCAGGACTAGAAGCCAAAGTAATTTGGGGGTTTTCTAGAAACAGTAAGTGAAAAATCTGGACTCGTGAAGGCCCAAGGAGGGAGAGAGAGGAATGTCTCAGAAGGTCTGAGAAGCAATGGGTAGAACATACTGTGATTGGCCCAGACAAGGCGATCTTGAGAGCCCCCCGAGTGAGCTCAGCTGCAGCCGCCAGGGCTCTTAGGCATGGATGCCATCCACAGACAGTGACATCTAGCTGTTTGGATAAAAAGGTGACTGCCTGATTTGAAGGCCCAGCCTGTTGAGTTAGAATTCCTGTGGCCACTCCTGACCTCTCATCTGTATAGAGATGCTAAGGCTTTGTGGGATCTGGAAGAGCAAGAGCAGGAGCTGTTAGAAGGGCATCTCACAGTAGAGAGAAGTGGCGATGGATGATGGCCGGGTAGGTGAGAAGGTCCCATGGGCGTCTCTTTAGCTGCCTGGTACAGAGGCTTGGCTGTAATGGAAAACTTAGGAATCCAATGGCGAAAGAACCCCAACAAACCCAAAAATGAGAGGATCTGAGCCCCTGTGGTTGGGGTCCATAAATCTCGTAATGCCTGGACCCTGTCAGAGGTGAGGGTCTTAGACCCTGGGCTAAGTTGAACACCCAAATATAACACTGTAGGAGAGCATAGCTGAGCCTTGTCTGGTGAAACTCGATATCCCAGGGATCTGAGGAAGTTCAGGAGTGTAGAGGTGGCTTGTTGAGACAGAGACAATGAAGAATTGCAAAGAAGTAGGTCGTCCACATATTGGAGGAGTGTGCTGGAACCTGCATCAAAGTTTGAGAGATCTTGAGCCAGAGCTTGGCTAAAGAAATGGGGGCTGTCTTGAAAACCTCAAGGGAGAACATTCCATGTAAGCTCTCTGGAGGACTGTGAGTCAGGGTCCTCCCAGGTGAAGGCAAAGAGGAAGTATGAGTCAGGGTGTAAAGGGACAGTAAAGAAGGCATCTTTTAAGTATAGAACTGTAAAGTAGGAGGTGGTAGGGGGAATGTTAGAGAGGAGATTGTAAGGGTTGTTAACTACTGGGTGAACTGGAATGACTGCCTCATTTATGAGGTGGAGGTCTTGAACTAGGTGGTAAGCACCAGAGGGCTTTTGCGCAGGAAGAACTGGAGTGTTGCAAAGTGAATTGGTAGGAATTAAAAGTTCTTGAGACAGGAGATGAGTGATGATAGGCTTAAGGCCTAGGCGGTGGGTTTCAGAAATGGGAAACTGGGGTCTGGAAGGGAAGGATGAAGGGTTGTTAAGGTGAACTAGGACTGGCTGGTGGTGAGTAGCAATCACAGGAGTAGAAGTGTCCCATACTTGGGGATCTACTGGATAAGGGAGTGTAGGGACAGAACAGTCTGGGGTAGGAACCTGTGAGGCTGTTAAAGTAAGAAGAAAGTGTGACTCAGGAGCGTGTGTGGGAGCTAAAGTGAGTGTGGTCCTGAAGCAGCAAAGGATATCTCGACCCAGGAGAGGTGCTGGGCAAGCAGGTATCACTAAGACAGAGAGAAAAATTGTCCTGCAAGAATGCAGGGCAGTGACAGAGTTTTTTTTTTTTTTAATATTTATTTATTTATTTATTTATTCATATTATGTGTACAGCGTTCCTTCCACGTGTGCCTGCAAGCCAGAAGGGGGCGCCAGGTCTCATTATAGATGGCTGTAAGCCACCATGTGGTTGCTGGGAATTGAACTCAGGACCTCTGAAAGAGCAATCAGTGCTCTTAACCTCTGAGCCATCTCTCCAGCCCCAGTGACAGAGTTTTAAGTGGGGAGGAACAGGTCCCATCTACCCCCATAACTGAAATTAGTGAGGGAAACGTAAGGCCTGAGTGAGAAGTTAGAACAGAATAGGTAGCTCCCGTGTCCAATAAGAAATAATGGACTTACCCGCTACCTGTAGCATGATCCTAGGCTCAGATAGGGCTACAGGATCAACCAAGTCAGGAAAGCATCAATCTTCTGCAAGGCTTAGAAGTTCGAGAGCTGGAACTGTTTCACTTGCCAATGGTGATGCTGGACCCCATGTCGCAGCATAGAGGACAAGCCCGCACCGGGGCATTGTGAGTTCCAGGGTCCAGGTTGTTGGCAGATATGGCACAACCTCGAAGTAGGTGTAGTGCAATATCATGCCGTGTGACCATTTAAGTCACATTTGAAGCAGTTTGCCTGTGAGCTTGACTTAGCCTAAGCTCCACCAGGGTAGAGCTTTGTGTTTGGTTTCCCTGGTTCCCCTTCCTGTGACCTTAGGGCAGCTGCCAAGGCCTGGGTCTGTAGGTTAGCTGTAGTTAGCCTTGTCTGTCAGGAAGACTCAGCTGATTCCTCTCTGGCATTAAATCTTTAAAGATCATTTTCACCAATTCCCATATAGGGGATTGGGGACCATCCTCAACCTTTCTTAGCTTTTTTCTAATATCTGGTGCTGCCTGAGAAATAAAATGGGTGGCCAAGACCGTGGCTCCTGCTGGGGAAGCTGGATCTAACCTGGTATATTGGACCATGATCTCTTGTAACCGGTTTAAAAAAAGGCTGGATTTTCATCTGCTAACTGTGTGATCTCTTGGAGTTTGTCAAAGTTAACCACTTTTTTCTGAGACCATTTCCATACCCTGAAGGAGGCAACAGACCATGATGTCCTGCCTCTGTCGGCTGTTTTGGCTGGGTTGGTAGTTCCAGTTTGGTTCTGTGGCTGGCACAGCCACTTCTCCCACAGGGACTGTGCTGTCTATTAAATGGGTCTGGTCTGCATACTGCCTAGCTGCTACCTGAATTCTACTTTGCTCCTCAGGAGTGAGGGTAGAAGCTTGGATGATGTAATTAGTCATGCCAGGTAAGATCATAGGTCTGGGACAAATAACAAAACTCCTTGATATAAGTAGAAAAGGAACCTAGTTGCTTTTTTATCTGAGAGAGATCTGGAAGAGAAAAAGGAATATGAACTTTCATAATGCCATTAGCTCCTGCCACCTCCCGGAGTGGGCAAATTAGAGCAGAGCTATAGTGGGATTTGGTACAGGAAGAGACTGGGGAGGATTGGGAGAGGCTAGCCCAGTGCACAGAGGGATTCCAAGGTAGGAGAGAGGAGGTAGGTGGGGGAGAAGAGGGGGAAGGGGGGAGCTAAAAATTGACCTTGAGCCTCTGGATTAAGAAGGGAGGTAGGTGAGGAAGGGGAGGAATGTAAAGAATGTTGCTCCACAGGAGGGGGTTGGGTAGTGTGGGCTTGAGGGAGTGGAGGAGGGGCCAGTGCCTCTGGCTGCATGGTCCAACTGGAGTTGTAGGTGTCCCAATTTCCAGATGACCGGGAATTTGGAGGCATTGCAGCCTTAGCAACCAAGATCGGCGCTTCAAGGCACTGGCTACTGAGGGAAGGGTGGGAGCACAGAGCCCAAAACCTGTGGACATATGTAAGCTCTGTCCATTTTTCCTTAAGGCAACAAAAATTTTCTAGGTCCTGGAGGACAGTAAGCTCAAGGCTTCCCTCTGGTGGTCAACGTGTCCCATTGTCAAGGTCATATTGAGGCCAAATCTTAGAACACAGGGAAATTAGCCATTCAGGACAAATTGTGTTGGTTAAGCCCAGTTTAAAAAGATTTTGTAAAAGGCACCTTAGGGGAGTCAGGGGGTCTGGTTTTGAACTGCAAGTTTTAGAGTCTATGCCCACCTATATGACCTAAGTCCACCTTAATGCGTCCACCAAGATGGCTCTTAGGTCCAAAAGGGGCCATGGAGATTGGATGCCCGGTGTCCTGGTACACATAGATCTCCGCCTCAGCCAAGCCCAATCCCACAGGATTGACCACAACCTGACTCAAATTCCCAGCGTGAGCTCACAATTTCAATGGGAATCTGAAAACCACAAAAATAAGTACGAATGGATCCCCCCAAAACCCTATAGCATAGACAAGAAAAGGGATTCACTAAGACGCAGCCACTGTAGCCCAGAAGCCAGTTTTAAGTTTGTGATAGAGAGTTCGAATTGTAGACTAGGGGCCTTTCAACACATGACCTGCCATGTGGAAAGGGCCTTTTCTAGCTTGTCAGAACCCTTCAAATATTAGGAATATTTTTTAACATAAGCTCCCTGCGATGCAAAAGTTCCCAATCAAGCCAAACCAAAACAATCCAAAATTAAGAAATATCCAGGTTTAATGGGAGATCTGCGCTCTCGCTGCAAACAAGCAAAGCCTCCACGTGCCCCACTCCTGGAGCACTGGCTTGTTTGTCACTTGCCTCCTGATGGGTATCCATGCTGGTCCTGAGCTCTCTGTGGCAGCAGGGAGTGGCCAGGCCTCTTATCCAGGGAGCCCTGCTGGCTGAGCAGAATGCACACAGGGAGAAGAAATAGGTCCCCAAGGTGCCTGTTCCTCCTGTTCCCACCTGCTTTAAGCAGACCCAGGGAAGGGGGAAAGAGGAAGTTTCATCTTTTCTCTTTCAGGATTTATATCTTCTTTTCAACCCATGATCTGGATGATTGAAAAACTCAAAACCCTTCATTCTCTAAAATACATACATACATACGTACATACATACATACATACATACGAAAAACTGCTCCCAGGTAGGTCTGGGGGAGTTTCTGCCTGACAGTGCAGCCTGGATACAATGGATTTCCCCTTCTGTCCAGAACTGACCAAGAGGACTTTAAACAATTTTGCTGGTCCTATTTAGAAATAGCTAGAATGATTTCCTTTCTATCAGCCCCAGATATTTAAAGTTATAAATGTTAGAAAAATTTAAAGGTATAAATATATCTCAGTTGCTAGAGGCAGCTCAAAAAATGTTTAACAACAAAGAACCAATTGAGAGACTAGACCTTTTGCGTAAGTTGAAAGCCACTGTCACCTCTGATGATGAGACACAGACTTACAGAGACCCAGCAAAATTTTATGCTTTGCTCTCTGTCAGAATATCTCCTAGCTGAAAGTTTTGCTCTCAACCAAAAGATATGGTTGGACTATTATATTTACAATGAAGATTCCTGGGCGTATGGGCAGAAACCAAAACCCCAGGACTAGCCCAACATTAAGTTTCTATAATTTTCCACTTAACCAGTTCAGCTACCCCATCCAAATTAAACCTATAACCCTAAGAGGAAATTGCAGCTCATATTTCCTGGCAGAGAGACAGGTATCCTGGTGCCCTGGTAGTCACTCTGGAATAAACCTCTCGTGCCTATGAAGGAACCTGGGACCTCTGATTCTCATGATTGTCTGATTCCTACAGAGAAAAAGTATACATTGATATTCTTCAACCTCACACTGACAGAGGTTAATCAACCCATCTTTGCTTTCAAATGGACAGAGGTTACAGTGGGTAACTTACATGGACCAGGTCCTGCAAAGGATTTAAAAACTCAACAATTTTGTTAGATAATAGATGCTGACCCCTGGCCCTTCCAACAGAGGTTTCCTGGAACTATACTCTTACAATAATAAATAAATGACCTCCTCCTAGCCTTCAAATCTGAAAAAAAAAAAAGCATTTAAAAGGGCCACTGAGGAACCGATGCAGAAGTTACAGGCCTTAGGCTACAGAATGGTGCCTAAGAAATCCCAACTTTGTACATCAGAGGCTACCTATCTTGACTATCAGCTGAGGAGAGGCAAAATGAGCCTGTATCAGAACAGGATTGCTACCATCTTTCAGATCCCACCTCCAAAGTTGAGTTGAGATCTGAGACAGGTCCAAGAGTTATCAGGTATAACTATATATTGTTGAGATCTGAGACGGGTCCGAGAGTTATTAGGTATAACTATATATTGTTGCCTATGTATACCAGAGTTTACGAAAATAGTAAGGCCTGAATACATTAACACAAACGAGGCTCTAAGTCCATAATCTGGACTGAGACTAAACAAAAGCCATTTGAGACTTTAGAAACAGCTCTGACTTCAGCTCCAGCCCTAACACTTCTAGTTGTCTTAAAACCTTTTCATCTGTTTGTCCAAAAAACAAAAGACATTACAAAAGGAATTTTATTTTTTTATTTTTTGTTTATTTTATTTTATTATTATTTATTTATTTATGCATTAAAGATTTCTGTCTCCTCCCCACCACAGCCTCCCATTTCCCTCCCCCTCCCCCAATCAACTCCCCCTCTCTAGTCAGCCCAAGAGCAGTCAGGATTCCCTGCCCTGTGGGGAGTCCAAGGACCTCCCACTTCACAAAAGGAATTTTAAACCCAAGCCTTTGAGCCCTGGAAATTTCCTGTGACATACCTATCCAAATGAATGGACCCTGTAGCTACAGCATGGCTGACGTGTTTAAGAGCTATGGCAGTGACTGCTAGTCTAATGAAAACAAACAAGCAAGGTAACTCTGGGTGAGGATCTTATACTCATAGTACCCCGCACCTTTGAGGCCCTCCTCCAAAGAAAACCAAAGCACTGGATGTTAAATACCTGTGCAACCCAGACCCTACTCCTGGGCCACCCTCAAGTCTGTCTTGAAAAATCCACTACCATCAATTCTGCTACTTTCTTGCCTGATAATGACCCATAGGTGCTCATCCATGACTGTAATGAAGTGGAAGACGAGACCAGGTACATAGGAGCTGCAATAGTTACCTTAACTGAAGTGATTTGGGCCCAAGCCAGGTATCTCAGTTCAGAAACCATAACTGATAGATCTGACCCAGGCTCTCAGGTGGGGAAAGGGAAAGTCCACCACCATATACATGGACAGTTGTTGTGCTTTCACTGTGGAACGTGCCCACAGTATGATCTACAGAGAAAGAGGGCTTCTAGCCACTAGGAAAGGACATTATTTGGCTTCCCCTATAAGTTATTATACATTATTTGGCTTCCCCTATAAGTTACTATCCTTCACTGCCAAGGACCTCAAAATATGATTCTCCTGAGGCAAGAGGTAACTGGGCCGCTAACCTGGCTGCCCAACAGTTGATCCTAAGACCAGAGGGGTCTATTGACATTCTGGTGACATACCCTGACCTGGTGTTGCCTGAGACTCTATGGTATAACTGAGATGGGGGGGAAGGACAGCTATACCCCGCTGGTTGATGGAGGACACCAGAGGGAAAGATTCTCCCAGAAAAAGTGGCAGGACTCTGGCAACTGACCTTCACCCAGATACTCATCTAGAGTCCATGAAACTTTCTGAATGACTCAGACCAAGATGTCTCAGCCAGATGACAGATTTAAGCTCGCATGAATCCAAAATAGTCCTTACCCAGGAAAGGAGTCCAAACGAGAGGCCAACACCCCAGCTAACTCTGGAAAACTGACTTCCCTGAGATCCAGCCTGTCAGGGAAGAATAAAGTACTTGCTAGTTTTTACAAATGTGTTTTCCAGGTGGGTAGATGTGTTCCCCAACTGGACTGAAATTTCTCAAACAGCAACTGAAAAGCTCCTCCAGGAACTAGTCCCCTAATTTGCCCCGCCCCCCCATAGCAATGGGGTCTGACAGTGGCCTGGCTTTCATAGCTAAAACCTCTACATCAATAGCTTTACCATAGCTTTAGACATAGATTGAACACCTCATTGTGCACATAGATCTCAGAGTTCTGGGCAGGTAGAGAGAATAAAGAGAACTTTGAAAAGTGCTAACAAAACTCCCATCAGAGTCTGGAGAAGGGTAGACAGACCTTCCCTTTATTTTACTTTGGACCCTCTATGATATTATGTTTGAAACTGCCCCTCCCACTGCTTTCCTGGCTTAGGGACCAGCAGTTGGTAGGACACTAACTATTCCTTTCTCAAGTCACTACAGGCCCTCCAGTCCTCCACAAAGGCTATTCATTAGACTATCTGACTAACCATGTTCATAGCAGCAATATTCGTAATAGTCAGAACCAGAAACAACCTAGATGCCCCTCAACCAAAGAATGGGTAAAGAAAATGTTGTACATTTACACAATGGAGTACTACTCAGTGGTTAAAAAAAATAATGACATCTTGAAATTTGTAGGCAAATGGATGGATCTAGAAAAAAATATATTGTGTGAGGTAACCTAGACCCAGCAAAATGAATATAATATGTATGCATTCATAAATGGCTTTTAGACATAAAACAAAGAAAAACCAGCTTACTGTCCACAACCCCAGAGAACCTAAACAACAAAGAGAATCCTAAGAGAGACATGCATGGATCTACATAGGAAGGAGAAAAAGACAAGATCTCCTGAGTAAATTGGGAGCATGGGTGTCACAGGAGAGGGTAGAGGGGAGGGGAGAAGAAGGGAGGAGAGTAGAGAAAAATGTGAAAAAGAAAAAAAAAAAGACTATGTGAGAGACCTGGCCCTAGCCAGCCTCCCATTTCGCTGGAGACCGGTGGTATTGTCTGGGTCAAGTGAGTACCCAAAGGGGCGCTGGGACCAACTTGGAAAGGACCCTTACACAGTAATTCTCCCCACTCAGCATAGCTGACATTATACCACGAATCTGCCCCAATCAGGTCAAGAAAGCAGAAGCCACAGATGTTGCCAAAAGGACTGTCTCCTGGGTTATGGACCCACCAAATCTAAGGTTTCATCAGGTCCCAGGCCATTCCACCTCCTGCCCCTCTTATCTCCTCCTAAGTTTTGTGCTTTGCCCCATGGATAAGGGTGCAGGGTCATGGTCCAGCCCTCACTGCCCTCAGGCCCGGACCTGAGAACTAAGGAAGATATACAGGGGAGGTATCAGCTAATATGGCTACAGACCAGCAACCCTTAACCTTTGCTCGCTGCTGCCTGCTTTAAGAATTTAGTAGTGTCTGAAAAAGAAGTCATGTAGTTTATTTCTTGAGCAGAAATACAGAGCTTACAATTCTATGCATACCCTGTGGCTGTCCCCACCTCCAGTTACCAAAAGCAAGGATGCTTCCATTGCAAAAGCTGAGGTTGTGAAATTGAGGCTTTCTAAAAATTCCTTAAGAAAAATTCTAGCCTTAAGGAAATAAGGAAAAACTAGACATCAGACTCTATGCTACAGGAAGGGACCATGGGGATAGATTACTATCCAGAAAATACTGTCCTTGAGGTCCCCAGATATTTGGGTCCTAACAAAGATCTCCTACCTGTATCAAGGTCCCAACCAAATCTCCCTTCCAAAGCACTTAACAAATCCAGGGCCAGAGTCCCACCTCCACTGTCCGGGAATCTGAGGGATCCCTATTGCCACCATGAGGACCAGCCTTCAGCAGCTCAGGGACTGAGGAATCAATGGAGTTGGAGAACTCATCACTCAACTTGACTTTTCTTTTTTATTTTTCTTTTTGGGTGTTTCAAGACAGGGTTTCTATGTAACTTTGGAGCCTGTCCTGGGACTAGCTCTTGTAGACCAGGCTGGCCTCGAACTCACAGAGATCTGCCTGCCTCTGCCTCCCGAGTGCTGGGATTAAAGGCATGCACCACCACCACCCGGCTTCAACTTGACTTTTCAAACTGAGGGAGTAAAACTTGATTCTCTGGGTCTGGCAAAAGGAGGAAACTTAACTCTTTGGGACTAGCAAGAAAGGAAAAAAAAAGACACACCTTTAAGGTCTCTCTATTATTTTCTCTCTTTATTTTCCCTTTACAGTTTATACATACCAACAATGTCTTTCAAACAATATAAAAATTACTATGTGTTACATTTTATTGTTAAATGAATGAGTATAATGAATACAGGTGAAAAGCAATAGGATTTTTATTTCCTTTACATGATTAAACAAAACCATCCCAAGAACCCAAATACATTCATACCTAAGCAACTTGCTAAAGATTAACTGAGTGTAAACAAACAAGGTATTTTTCTCAGCTAGTTCTTTGCTGGCAGGCTGCATTTTACAGTTACAAAGAAAGGATCAATCACTTTATTATTTATCTCAGAAGGTAACCTTATAAGCAATCTTAAAAGAAGCACAAATCTAAACTTTTATGCATGATAAACAACCAGTCGTCTCTACTTTAAATCCTCTGGGTGCAAAACCATTCTTCAACAGCTTTTTTAAGCTTTCTTTTTATTTATTCCTGTGTCTTTCATATCTTGCATCTCAATCTCATTCATTCCTGTCCCTGCGTATCTGCCCTCTGCCCTTGCGGTTCCCCATCCAGATAAAAGTTAAGAGAAAAAAGAAAATGAAAAAAAGGGAAGGGGAGAATCTAGTCATGGAAGCTGCAGTGTGACATAGTGAGTCATACATTAAACACTTTTATCATGTATCTTTACTTGCAAGTGTTCATTGCAAAGAGTCATTGGTCTGGCTTATGGTCTCTGGTTTCTGCTACACTATAGATGCTGCGTCCTCACTAGAACTCCTCTTGGTTATCCTGCTGCTGCCGTGAGTTGTGGAAATCCTGCAGCTTTGGGTCTGCAAAACTGGTCCTTTCAGGTGCTCCAGCAGATCACAGATGGGAGTGGGTACTGGGTGGACCAACCCGGAACCCTTGTTCTGGACCTGGGTAGTTGCAGAGATGGTCAGACTACCAACTCTTCCTTGTCCTCACTGCCAGGAGGAGGTCTCCTGCTTTGCTTTGGAGTCTACCCTTTGATAAGATGAGGAAGGGGCGGGGCCAGTTCTCCTCCAGCTCTCATGCTTGCAGGGTCAGATCTCCCACACTTACATCTTCAGGGCCAGCCCCACTGTGTTGCTCAGGCGTGGCTTAGGGGTCACTCGCCCCAAGTGCTGCCTCAGATGAGGGGCAGGGCCAGATAGCCCCCTCTTAACAGCATTGATGGCAGTGGGGGAAGGGCATCTTTCCCTCCTTGCAATCACTTGACAGGTGAGTATTGGGGACAGCTCTCCCATGCTCTCAACTTCAGGGCTGGCTCACCCACACTTCTTCCAACAAGACTGACTCTATTGTGCAGCTCATGTGAGGTGCAGGGCTTGCTCCTGTGTGCTGCACTTGGTGGCAGGCTCTTCCACCTGCCACAGGCATTGATGGGCGGCTGGGGCAGGGGGAGGGGGCAATCGTCATAGTTTTTTTTTTTGTTTTTTTTTTTTTGTTTTTTTTTTTAATATCAGGAAGCTGAGGGCAGAAATGGGTACAGGAAATTGAGTATCACATTTGATGGCCAACCCATCCTAACAAGAAAGGCACATCAGCTAATGATAACTGGGCTGTCTTGTTCTTGTTTTCTGACCTCAGTGAGTCCCTCACTCAACTTTCTAAACTTCGGAGTGTTTCCCCAGGCTTTTCACCTCAAAGCTATAAACGAAAACACTTTAACCTAACCTTAAGTCACATTTAAGCTTTGTTTCAGCTGTAATGAACACTGAAACTCATGAACACAATTCTCAGCATTAAGATTAAAAGAACTTGAGCTAGTTTAGCTTCGATTGTTTTCCTTAATCCCTAACCAAGCCACAGCCTACGCTGCTCCTGGAGAGAAGCTCATTAGTCTCAGCGGTGTGACCCTTTCTTGTTCTTATTTTCTATCCTCCGCAGCCCCTGTTTTGTCAGGTGCAGGAGCAACACCATATTTTGCTTTTACCTGTACTAATTTTCCCATCAAACTAACCTTTATCATAATCGTTTACTATATTTATTAAAAACCCTCTGCCATCGAAACCCTATTTAAACTAACACTATTATTGTATAAAATCATTGTGTCAGTTAAACAGTACAGTTTAGGAAGAAATCATCTTCAAAATAATCCACAGTAGAATGGGATATTTTCGTGAGATAATCACACCACACTAAGTGCAGTGGGGTTCTTCCCACACCTATTCACACCATGCCAGATACCAGAGAACAAAATGACAGTGGCAAACATACAAAAACACAGCAATATCAAAAGACATTCTGAAGCCAAGGCTCTTGGGACCTTGCCTACCCAAGTGTCACCCACCATCAGTGCTTTGCTTCCTAATGGGCTGATGCCCTGAAGCTCAATTGCCATCTGCTGTTCCTCTGATAGGCCACTTGCAGGTCCCTACCCCTACTTTCCACCCTTCACAAGGCCCACCACTTAGTTAATTATACCCAGTCAAAACCCAGCCAAGATGCTTAGACCCCCACCCTTGTGGAGCATAGGAGCTAACCAGACTGCCAGCCCACTGACTGATAAAGTTCACTGTGACTGGGGCAGCCCAGATCAACTTCCGAGCACTTACAAGGGGCTGAAACTAGTCTAATATCCAACACCTTTTACTTAGGCACTGCCTGTTATTCTGATGCCTGATGTTCCACCTTGTAGGTTAACTCGCCTGGACAACAGCAATGTTTCTGAGCCCCTGAGACTGCTTTGTGGGCATGCTCTAACGGTTTGATGCTTTCCACATTGAGAAACTATGTTTATGGATCTTACTATATAATGGGAAAGTAGGGAAATACATTTTAATATGGACCATGGATCAGAAAAAAAAGAAAAGAAAGAGCCGCATCTGTCTCATGGCACTCATGGCCACAGGAGGGAGAGCTGACTCCACAGCCATGGGCACATCAGCCTTCACCATGGAAGATAAAAACTTCAAGAAACTAGGTAGATGGGTTGATCAGGACCTGCAGGTATTAAAACCTTCCTTTTCTAAATTGAACAGCAGTTAGATTCCCTTGCAGAGTAATCCTACAAAACCAGAGGCTTAGACTAACTAACTTCTCATGAGATAAGGGGGGCTATATATGGCTTTGGGGGAAACCTGTTGTTTCTATGTTAATCAACGAGAAGTAATTAGAACAAATATCTTGACATGGTTAGGGAAAACCTAAGAGAGAGAGAGAGAGAGAAATCAGATAATGGGTACCCGTCTCTGTTCCTTTGGTCCCACAGCTAACTGCTCTGCTATCAGCACTGGCTGTGTCTTTCATTTTGATTGCGTTATCAACAGGGCCCTGCATCTTAGATATATGGGCAGTTATGTATCAATTCAATAGTACAGGGTGAGCCCACGATTTGACTCATTCAATAGGACCAGTGGGAAATGTAACAGGCCCCAGACTTTTAGTAAGCACTGGGCCTTAGCACAACTGACTCCATGATGGAAGTACCATTCAGGCAATAAAACTTGGCATGTAGACAGCACCACCTGCCAAAACAAAAAGCAAAGACCTAATCCACCAGAGTCCATTGTTCTGGGAAACTCTTTAAATGTGCTATTTCTTTAAACATGGTTTCTATAGTTCTGCTTCTGGCTAACTGCTCTCATTGACTGAAGTGTGCAAACCCAGAACATGGTTTTTATGCTTAAACCTCACCCCAAGAAAGGCTCAAGGCTGCAGTGGGATCACAAACACCCAGGGTAGTTTCAGGCTGGCTAATATTTTCTGTTGGCTTAACCCGTGTCCCAGCAGCCTTCTCTGGTGTCTACCCCACAGCAGCTCTGTACTTTTTCTGAGCTTTCCTGGTACCCCTAAAATGAAAGGGACTCGAGGATTCCATCTTTCTCCTTCACACAGAGGACCTCTCAATAATGGTCTCCCCTTCCTGCGATGGAGGAAGTAGAGGACCATGTGTCTCCATGCTGAGATAAGCAGGGTGAACACTTCTGTAGTGGAAAGCTGTAGAGTATGTTCTGAGCAAGGCTTCTTGGAGTCACTGGTACTCTGGCTTCAGAGGTCCAGTCAGAGTTGAAGCGCTTGGAGTGACCTAGAGGACTAGCTTGCAGCCAGGACACGGGAAGACAGCAGAACAGAGCTGACCAGCTCCTAGCTGTAGAACACAGTCTATTCCGTTTCTGAACAGTAGGGAGCAGCAAAACACCAAATTCCAGTGGAGGATTTCAAGGCTTGTTCCAACACGTCGTGGAAGATTCTGCGCTTCTGAACTCAGACAACATCATGGGAAGAGTAAAGGAGAAGATTTTAAAAGACAGGAGAAAAGAAGGCTACTAATGAAGTGAAACTTACATTCACTGATTTTCAAAAATAGTTTTTTCTTAAAGGGCCAAAGGTGTAGACATCAAATCAATTATTCTAATTGTGTTTCCTTTTAATACTGTTCCAAGTGAGTTTTTTAAGAAATAGTGTTAACCCCATTTAAATTAAAGCTTATATATGTTCCTTTTTTGTTTGAGTTTTGGGTTACCCTTCCACAATTTGTGAAAGGCATGAGTCTCTCAGCATCCAGCTAATAAAATCTCACGAGGCCAGAACTCTCATGGCAGATAGTATTCAGCTTGCTGTGAAGGACAATGAAGAAAGTGCTGTGTTTTCTTGTGCAGAGAAAAGAAATTATTAACATTTTTACAAATAAAACCAGGTAAGATTAATTAAAGAGGGAATTGTTACTCTTTATTAACAGTTAAGGGTTTCTCTGTTATTAAGGATGATGTAATGCCATCTCAATTTTATTTCTTTCATTTAGTATCTGTATAGAAATACATATTTTAAAGACAATGCATGATTACAGTGTGGCACGAATAATGAAAACCCAGAGACAGGCATTGGGGATCAAGTTGAAGATCAGAAAAGTAAAGCATCCAGCCACTAGAGAGACCTTTTACCTCTACCAAGTCTTTGGACCGAAAGTGCAAGATCCTGTCTCCACGGATCCTCAGATTCCACACTCCAGTGAGCTCCTGTCTCTTCCCCTTTATATTCCTCTCTCCACCCAGCCATATCACTCCTGTCTCCACCTCCCTAGTGCTGAACTTAAAAGTGTGACTCCCAAACACTGGGATTAAAGATGTGAACCAGCACCACCTGGATCTGTTTCTGGGTCAATTTTGTATAGCCCAGGGTAGCCCTGAACTCACAGAGATCCATCTGCCTCTATCTTCCTGGTCCGGGGATTAAAGGTGTGCCCCCACCACTCACTCCCTGGTCTATATGGCTGACTAGTGTGGCTTCTTTGCCCTCTGGTCTTCAGGCAAACTTTATTTATTAAAACACAAATAATACACCACTATATAACAGAGCCACAGAGAAGTCATTGCACATATAAATTGTTGGTATTTGTTGTTTGTTTAGGCAGGATCTTATGTAGCCTAGGCTGGCCACAAACTTATAATGTAGCTGAGGATAGTATTCTTGTCTGTTTGCAAAGAGCTTCTAAATAAGCAGACTTGACAGCTTAGAGCCTTCTCAGTGCTTCACTGAGCTGGCTTCTTACTTTAAGCCTTCCCATTAGTCTGCTCCAGCTGTTTTCCACTATATTACAGCCTGGAGTTAATCTACTGCCTATAATGATGTCAATTATTCTCTCTGCTTCCTTGGCAAGAAGACTTTTCCCGTTGGGTGAACTCTAAATCAAGTTAGCTACAGACAGCCTTGCAAATGGGGGTCCTGAAGAACCACCAGTCAGGGCAAGTGATGCTGATGTTCTAGAGAGGAAATTTAGTGCCACACATCTCTGTTCCGTTCCTTCTTCATTCCTAGTTTTTAGTGTAGAAATCAGTTGCTGCTTTTTAAGGCTTGGAGGAAGCTACAGAGCAGTGGTTCTCAATCTTCCTGATCTGCGACCCCTCAATACAGTCCCTCATGTTCTGGTAATCTCCAACCATAAAATTATCTTTGTTGCTACTTCATAGTGTAATTTTGCTACTGTTATGCATTGTAATGTAACTATTCAAGGTGCATGATATCTCATATGTAACCCCCGTAAAAGGCTCATTTGACCCCTACAGAGATCACAACCCACAGGCTGAGGACCACTGCTATAAAGAGAGTCATACAACCAACAACTTCTGTACCATAGAAAGGAGATGTAATATGACGAACTTTGTGGTCCTCCAAATGCAGTAGCTTCAAAGCCATTCTCTGGAAGTTATCTAACCTCACTGACGGCTCCCTTGAGATCTTGGTATAATTCCTATTCACCATGAACCCTTCATGGGCTGGCATGGTTGGAGGATGTTAGCCTGCATATGCCCATCTACATCTCTGTCCTCTACGTGGTCTCTGTGAGGATAAGGATCAGTTTTATTTCCCTAAGTGAACTCCCTCTCTCTTATCTATTATTGTAGGAGGAATTGTGACTTCCTAAATATCTGCATGTTGAAATATTAACTCCAGTACTGCAGAATGTGCCTGGATCCAAGAACAAGACTCCTAAAAGTGATTGAGTTCAAAATGAAGTTATTAGGGTGGGCTGCCACCCACTATGACCGGTGTGCTCTAAAGATGTTTGGAATGCAGACATGAATGGAAGACCTGTGAAGATGCAGGGGAAGATGAACATCTACAGTCCAAGGACAGAACACCAGGAAGGCACCTGCACTATTGACCTCCTGATGCTGGACTTCTAGACCACAGAAATCTCACAATCTATGTTATTTAAGTTACTCGTTTGGTGGGGCTTGGTTTGCAGCAGTCTTTGTAAATAAACTCACTCACTGTTCCAGAGATCTCTGCCCAACCCTTCTCCACACTCTGCTCCTTTATACTGTTTCTCCCTGTGTGTCTCACACTCATCCAAGTCTCTTAGGAACTGCCTGCAAACTCTCTAATCAGGATGGTAACCATTGAGCACTTCATTTGCTTTTCATGCATAGGGCACTAGGTGGAGACAGAGTCAACAATATAAATCCAAAATTGGCATTCCATCTTAGATTATAGGTTGGAGTGAGGTTCTAGTAGCAGAATTGCACAAGAAGCTGTTGCCGGCCCGTGCAAAGCTCCTCCTCTCTCAAGATCTGATGTAATCCTACTGATTACAAGGAATAAGAATTCACTATGCTTTTTCCTCCTTGGAAACTTCAGACTGTCTTCTTTTTTAAAGAAATATTTATTTATTTTATGTGTATATATGTATGCCCACGTGTATATACATATGTGGAGGAGCCCCAGAGGTCAGAAGAGGCATTGGATCCCCTGGAACTGGAGTTACAGACGGTTGTGAGTCACCATGTGAGTGCTGGAAACCGAACTTGGCTTCTTTGCAAGAGCAGCCAAGTAAGTGCTCTTAACCTCCGAGTCATCTCTCCTGCCCTCAGACTGCCTTCTATGTAGCATCTTGAAAACAATGAGTATTTATATGGTGATTTCTGTGTATCAGGTACTATTTAAAGCATTTTGCTTAATATATTTCATAGAATGTTTATTTTATTACATTTTATGTAATTATATACACATTTACACACAAAGGTGTGGTGAAGCTTATCCCTATAAAAATACTTTATATCCTATCTAATCTGTCTGTTATCTGTCTACTTATCTATCTATCTATCTATCTATCTACCTACCTACCTATCTACCCACCCATCCAACCATCCATTTATCTATCAGTCATCTTCCTACCTACCTACCAACAATCATGTTAACTGATTCATCATGCCTTTTTATAGGCACCTAACTCTAGAGATATTAAATGTCTCACCCAAGGCTGAGCTGGGACTCCAATCACACCCACTGGTTTTCAAATCTGTGCTTTTCCACAGCTCTCTCTCTGTCTCTCTGTCTCTCTCTTTCTCTCTCTCTCTCCTTCCCTCCCTCCCTCCCTCTCTCCTTCCCTCCTTCCCTCTCTCCTTCCCTCCCTCCCTCTCCCCCCCCCCTGGGTCTTTGTCTCCACATTTAGGCTGTCTGTCCATAGGCAGCAAAGGTGGCAGCTTGTCCATGCTCAAACTTGTTCTTTTGGCCTTTCTCCTTCAGGCTTGAAGTTTGGAAGACATCACCAGTTTAATAAGTAGTTACTGGATTACTGACTTCCATTTCAAAAACAAGAATTTAAGATGTGGGAACGAGGGCTTTCAGCACAAGTCCAGGACCCAAAGTCGCCCACTCTTGGTTACGATAAAGAAGTGACTGGGCAGGTGTCTGAGTCCTAAAGCAACAGGAGATTATTTTAAATAGTCTCTCAGTGACTCCTGTACTTTTTTTTTTTTAAACGGGCCCAATGAACAACTCTGAATTGTTATCACAAAAAGCAAGGGGCTAAACAAGGGAAGGGAAAACACTGGCTGAATGCTGATAAGTTCAGGTTTGGTGCCACATTCTCAGACTAAACCCCAAAAGTTAGGCGGTATGTTTTCAATATGCACACAGAAAGTGAGGCTCAGACATATTAAATAACTCCCTTCAATACCTACATTTAAATTAGTCTGACTTAAAAGGTGATTTTTTTTCCCCTCCTACCATCAGGGATTATATTTTCAGGGAGAGGCCAGGGCTATGGGGTCCTTAGCTTCTGTGTAGGCACTCAGCATTCAAACAAATGATCTTGTGTGAACTTACTGGTTAGCCTTAGATCGAGACCAACATTCACACACAGCTCCTTGAGTCTTGGGAAAGCATGCTTGTGTTCCACCTTGCTCTATGGACAAAATTGTTTCTCAATGAGGAAGGATGTAGCTTATTGAGGCCAGAATTCAGAAAACACATGTTCCATGTTTGTAAGTTTCTACTAGTTTCTTTACCTTAGCTCTGGTCTCCAGTTTACTAAAATAGTAGCAATCTGCCTTGGTGGTCACTGCCTTGCCATACAGGACTCCTCCATCTGTCTCGGGGGTCCGTCATGGTATCCCCGTACACCACACAGGACTCCTCCATCTGTCTCGGGGGGCACTGTATCCCTGTACACCACACAGGACTCCTCCATCTGTCTCAGGGGCCACTGTATCCCCATACACCACACAGGACTCCTCCATCTGTCTTGGGGGCCACTATCCCCGTACACCATACAGGCTCCTCCATCTGTCTCGGGGGCCACTGTATCAGTGTGTAGGGTTTAGGTACCTCCTGGTACCAATGCCCAAATCCCAAAGGCCTTTGCTTTATTGGGAAATATGGCACTTAACTGCAAGTCTCAAATGGTTTACAGAGAAGCAGCAGATTCTTCCAGGGCAAAGAGAGCCTGAGGGGACTCCTGGAGCATGAGAAGCACAGACCTCAGCCCAGGAAATCTGACATTATGGAACTACTCTACACTGGAGTGATGCCAGCAGGCCCAGCCAGATACAGAGCCCTGGAGCTCTTCAGTTTGTTGCCTCTGATGCGCAGCTCCTCTCTGAACCTCAGCTTTTGTATCTGTCCGCTCAGGGTCCACCACAGCCTAGCTGGACTCTGCTCAGAGCATGACTGTGCTGTCTCCCACCAAAATACAGCCTTCTGGAACAGCAACAAGCATCAGGGCAGGTGGAGATGGGGCTCTTGGGCACAGGACCACTTCCCACCTTGCTGGCCACTCTTTCATGGCTCTCTTTTCCCTTAGCATCTTGGCTGGGGGTGTCTATTCTCTCCCAGATCACCAAAAGCTGCGGAGCCGAGTGGCAGTGGAAACAGCAAGGGGAGTCGCTACCTTGTTTACTCGGCAGTGACAGAGAGGCACCTGGCTGACCTTTGTGTCTTGATCCCTGAGCAATGTCACCTGGGGCTTAGTGGTTAGGCTCCGAGCATGCCTGTCCTGGTCTGGTAAAATAATATTTACTTTGGGAGAGACTGTGGAGAAAGATTGCTGCACGCTGGTGTCTATGTGA
Source organism: Microtus oregoni (assembly GCF_018167655.1). Classification (NCBI taxonomy): domain Eukaryota; kingdom Metazoa; phylum Chordata; class Mammalia; order Rodentia; family Cricetidae; genus Microtus; species Microtus oregoni. The sequence goes on along the minus strand of NW_024543830.1, from coordinate 319,827 downwards.
ATGCTTGTCTTCCTGTTTGTATTTCTCATGCTCTGACTTCAGGCTTTGAGTGGGAGAGGTGACAGACACAAGCTAGGTGGGCGAACGCTGTTCTGACAGAGCTTTGAGGCTTAAGGAGCAACTTTCACAGCCATCTTTCAGCAGAGTGCCCATAATGCCCCAGGAGGGATCATGACTGGTCTGTCTCCCTGCAAGTCTTAGCTCCACGGACTTTGGGAGTGTGTTATGTCCTTGCTCAGTATTTGTCCCAGTGAATCTTCAGTTATGAAGATCAGCAGACACACCTCTATTTGCTACTGTGCCCTCAAAGTGTATTCCCAAAGCCTCACATACACTTGCTGCTTTCAGGAGAAACAATAAAAAGGTTTTTGTTTTGTTTTGTTTCTTGCTGTTGTTTTATTAGTGAGAGAATGAAGCACCACAATTGCTATCACTTTATGGATGAGGAAATCAAGGGTTCTAGAAGCTAAATAATTTGTCCAAAGTAACCTAGATATTGATTCCAGCATTGATAATCTAGCTCCTAGCTTAGAAATTTGTGGGGTGGGGGGAAGTAGACAGGCTGTAGCTGGGGGTGTAGACAGGCTGTAGCTGGGGGTGTAGATAGGCTGTAGCAGGGGGTGTAGACAGGCTGTGGCTGGGGGTGTAGACAGGATGTAGCTGGGGGTGTAGACAGGCTGTAGCAGGGGTTGTAAACAGGCTGTAGCTGGGGGTGTAGACAGGCTGTAGCTGGGAGTGTGGACAGGCTGTAGCTGAGGGTGTACACAGGCTGTAGCTGGGGGTGTAGACAGGCTGTAGCTGGGGGTGTAGACAGGCTGTAGCAGGGGTTGTAGACAGGCTGTAGCTGGGGGTGTACACAGGCTGTAGCTGGGAGTATAGACAGGCTGTAGCAGGGGTTGTAGACGGGCTGTAGCTGGGGGTGTAGACAGGCTGTAGCTGGGGGTGTACACAGGCTGTAGCTGGGGGTGTAGACAGGCTGTAGCTGGGGGTGTACACAGGTGGGAAGGCATCTGTCTCCTGGCAGAGCAGCATGGGACTCTGAAAGGAGAACAGAGCATCTTCTGTTATCACCACCATTGAGGTATTCTGGGAGAGCCAACAGTACCTGGCACATTGTTTCACGTGTGCTTAGTTATCTGTACGCTCAAGGCCCGCCTACACCCAGGATCTATACTAAGGACAGCGGCTGTATGTTCTTTCCGTTTGTGTCTTTTAGATTCACACAATGCTTGGCTCTCTGTTGGTACTTCTTTTGTTCTCGAAGACCGAGTGATTAACCAATGGATGAGGTTGCCAATAGCAGCTCTAGGTGGCTTTTTGTGTGACTTGACTTGGTAGGTGTTGCTGATGTTTTGTTGTTGGCTACAGTTCCATGCACCATAGATTCCCAAGCAGGGGATGTGAAGGAGACCTTAGAGGCAGTCCACTAGGTCCACTCTGGTGGGGCAGACCTGCCGAAGTCGTCTCATCCAGCTTCCTCTTTTCCACATGGGGATACACTGGTCTTGGGAGGCAGAGGGACTTCTCAAGTCCAGTTCCTCTCTCACTTGACATTCTGGTTCCTGAGGGCCTGCAGAACCAGCTAGGGATACCAAAGTCCTCATTCTCCAGCCATCAGAAGAGTCTTGTGGGGGTCAAAGCTGGGCCACAAAGAATAACCATCAGATGTATTCTTGCTATCTTTGGGCCAGGAGTGTTTTTCCTTAGTGCTGTCTTTTAGGTAGGTACCAGCGATGCCCAGGAGTGTCACCACTTCTTAGCTCTCACCTCTCAGTGCCTTCTATTAGCAGATCTGCTAGTCTCTGACCTCCAGGGCCAGTGATGTCACATAAAGCTTCAGGGTATGTGAGGAACAATGCCGTCTCAAGTTGATTATCACATCATCTTTAGTTGATTGTGTTTCTGTCATTATTATCACTAGCTTATATTTTCATAATACTTTATGGCTCACCAAGTAAAATGCTATATGTGATCTCATTTGATTAGATAGCATATGATAAACATTCATGTTGTTGATAAAAATTGGGGTTCAAAGGGGGAATGCCAGAAGTTCAAGGCTATAGTGTTGACAGGGTAGAGCTGAGACTCAAGGGGACATTTCTTTCTTCTTATTTAATTTTATCTTACTGTGTTTACTCTGCTAACTTTAAAGATGAGTGAGTCTCTCCACACTAATCCTCATATCTTACTCTCCTGATGAGATGCATTCACTCTCCCACATCCTGGTTCCCAATGAGAAATGGCCACCTTGGCAACTAAGGCACTAAGTGCTTTGGAGACAAGGTCCTTCTGTGGTCCAAGAGAAGACTGTTGGGAAAGATGTTCACAGAAAATTCCAGAAAGGGAGAGAGCAGAAAGACACAATAATAAAAGGTTTTAGGGCATGGGTTATGTGCCACAAAGGGTGCCTACAGAATGACATTTATGATTCAAAAGACTTTCTGCTCAAGTAAATGAACACTTGTGTCTAAGAGTCTTGGAGCTGGTAGGAGGTAGCAGATGTTTGAGAAGCTGACTTATGCCTCATGCATGGGTTGTGTAGTGTTCAGATAGGCTTGCATTGCTCCCTCGGCCGGTTTGATGGCAGCTAGTTCACGTACAGTACCTGACTTAGCTTCCTTTCGCCTTTTTTTCATTCTGTTCCACTTCCTTCTTACTGAAGATATTTAGTGAGTATATACTATATTGCAACTATCTTCTGGGATTTACTATTGCACCATAAATCTATACCTACCAGCCCTCTTTGGTACCTGAAGTTTGGTCCAGGATCCATACTCCATCAGTGACTGTGGGTCACTGGGGTGTTCCAGTGCATCTTAGGAAATGACAGAGGTTCAGAAAGTTCATCCACAGGGATTCCACACAGTAACCTCCTTAGAAGAGTAGTAACTGAGCCACCAAATTAGAGACCCACTTCCTGCCCACCTTAGGCACCTGTCTGAAGTATGTGGGGGAGGGAGCAGATTCACCAAGCAGATTCATCATTCAGGTTTTAATTTTCCCATAAGACTTTCCAAAATCTCCCTGGCCCTCAAATGGATAGACAGGATACTCTATTGGACCCTTCAAGGTTCCATTTCACATCACACCCTAGACTCCCTCCATCCTGATGTGACCAGTGAGGTAGGCAGTTAAGAGTGGCAGTGGGAAGGACATGTTGTGGCTGGACCACCTGTCCTGACTTCTTGAGCCAATCTCTCGAAAAGGAGAGATGACTGAGATACTTGATGGACTCCAGGTGACCTGGGAAGTCTAATAATAGCTCAAGCTGGACTGATGTCACCTAATTTACCCAGGAAGGAATTCAACTCCTGGTGTTTCCCCGGGATCCCTGGGTGACCAAGGCAACATGCTGAGGAGAAGTGACTTCAGTCACAATTTCCAACTGAATCAGGCTGAGTCAAGGTCAGAACCTGCTGTACCACAGCCACATTGGCCCCATGTGGGCCTCCTCCCTCCGTGACAATGACGACAAGCTCTCATTCTTCCCCTGCTTCTTTCTTCATCCGAGAACTATCTACTGAATGTCATGAGCCATATTTGGGCTTGCAGGTACTGTGAGGAATAACTTGAGGCAGCTGTCCTTAGCAGAGCCAAGGTCAGACCTTCAGAAGGTCTCCCCGGGTTTTTTTTTTTTTAACTTTTTTTTTTATTGAGAAAAGGAAAAAAAAAAACAAATTTCCTCCTCCTCCCAGCCTCCCATTTCCCTCCCCCTCCTCCCACCCTTCTCCCCCTCCTCCCACCCTTCTCCCCCTCCCCCCACTCCTCTCCCCCTCCCTCTCCAGCCCAAAGAGCAGTCAGGGTTCCCTGCCCTGTGGTAAATCCTAGGTCCTCCCCCCTCCGTCCATTTCTAGGAAGGTGAACATCCAAACTGGCTAGGCTCCCACAAAGCCAGCACATTACGTAGGTTCAAAACCCCGTGCCATTGTCCTTGGGTTCTCATCAGTCCTCAGTTGGCAAGAGACTTGAACCTAGAGTGGCTCCCAGATGCCCAAGCCGAGGTCCCCAGTTAGTTCCTGGGCAGATGAGGATAGGGAACCTGAAATGACCCTATCCTAGAGCAATACTGACGAATATCTTGCATATCATCATAGAACCTTCATCTGGTGATGGATGGAGACAGAGACTGAGACCCACACTGGAGCACTGGACTGAGCTCCCAAGGTCCCAATGAGGAGCAGAAGGAGGGAGAACATGAGCAAAGAAGTCGGGACCACGAGGGGAGCACCCACCCACTGAGACAGTGGGGCTGATCTATTGGGAGCTCACCAAGGCCAGCTGGACTGTGACTGAAAAAGCATGGGATAAAACTGGACTCTCTGAATATGGCGAACAATGAGGGCTGATGAGAAGCCAAGTCTCCCCGGGTTTTAACGGCATGCGGAACCATGTGAAAGTAGCAAGCCTGCCATCCTAAGCCTGGGAGGATCAACAGGACAGGCTCACAGAGCGCGATAGAATTGTTCCTCTATGGCACACTCTGTGTAGCAGTAGTGCTGGGGTCTGCCTGGGCAGGTTTTCTAGACAGTCCTTGGCAGGAGCCTGTAGAAGACATTAAGAAGGCAAGGTTATCCCTAAGGTGTGGGTGCATCTGGGCACATTTAGGGTTGGGAAAGAATTTGAACAAGCCATAACACCTACATAGTACAGATACTGTAAGGGTAGGGGATTCCTAGAAGATGTTAAGTGATTAAGAACCTGTGTACTATTTGAAGGAATTTGAATTTTATTTTCCTTTGAAGATAACATGGAAGCCTTTAAAAGTTTCAAGTATGCTCAGGCTCCTCATTTTTTTTTTTTTAGAAAGATAGAAAGAATCTGGAGAAAAGAGGGAGTAGGGATGGGAGGAAAATCCCTCTGTATCATCAGATGTGGGAATGAGGAACAAGGAGAAGCTAAGATGGATCCTTACCTTGAGTCTTGGGACAATTTACTGAGAGAGCTGAGGCAGTTTGCATGAGGCACTGGTCATATTGTATGCAATGACTGCAGTAGGCAGTTGGCTCCAACCACAGCATGTCTTTTCTATAGCTATCCTTTTGACTATCTTATTGATCATATGGGAATTGAGGAAGTCTGAGGGCATGACATGAGGTTGGAACCTTGCAGCATTTAACAACTTATCTGCTCAACCTAGCTGAGAATCAGTGGAGTGGTTGGTATCATCAGATGGTAGGATAAAGGATAAGAACCTGGGAAGAGGGGGGAGATCATCACATGGCAGCAAGGGAATGTTTCAGTAAGACATTAAAATGATGAAGAAGATTTATGGTTGATCAGGCAAGTGTGTGCGTGTGTGTGTGTGTGTGTGTGTGTGTGTGTGTGTGTTAGAGGAAGAGTGAAGGGAAATAAAGGAAGGAAGGTCCAAGCCTGAGTCCTTTGGATGGCATAGTCTGCAAACCTAGGAAAGAAACAGTTCCCAGTAGCTCTACTGGATTTTGATGGAAAGAATTTGCACAAAGACAGCAGGAAATTCTCGGCCATTTCATCATTAGCCCAGAGCCTTCAGGCATCTGCGAAATTGTCCAGATGCCTGCAACATGACTCAGCCACACTCTGCTCGTGCTCCAGAGGCAGAAGCATAGCTGATCAGGTCCAGGAAGTCCTGGCGTAGCAGGACAGGTTCAGCCTTGAGATGGAGTGTGCACGGTGGGCGGGGAGAGTCCAACGTTGAAGGAAAAGGGGTGAGGAAAGAGCAGCTCCGGCTGCAATTGTACGTCCTGGTGCTGGAATCTACGAGTGTTTTCCTTTGTGCCAAGCAAGAGTCACTTAGCCTCGCTTTTTAAAATAAGCAGATTCTCACTACCTGAAGTAGAAATGGTGCACAGGGGGAAAGCCACTTGTCACTCATGTCCCAGCTGTTGTTTTCTAGCTTTCCTCTTCCCCCCTTTTCTTTCTTTCTCCCCTCTTTTTCTTCCTTCCCTTTACTAAGTCTGCCATGTGCTCTGGAGACAGGCTTCAGCTGTACAAAGTCAAAAGTCAAATGGGAACATCATCAATTGATCATTGAGATCTCCAGGGAAGATGGTGTCTTTGCATGGGTTGAGATAGAGAGCTAACTTTTCCCACTACCAGAGCGAGCACTTGAAATCAATCAGTAGCAAGTCCCTGGTACCATGTGGTCATGATCTGAGGGGCAAAGAGTTGGGCCCAGCACCTTCAGTCCCTAGCTGGAGTCCAGGGCCAGGTTACATTATCATCAGACTCTGGCACCGACCCTGCTCTTCTCAGTCCTCCCACCCTACCCTCTGGGCCCTGCTTTCAGCATAGTTGTCCTCAGCAGGTGTTTGCAGGGCATGTGCTGCATTTTAGTTCCATATTCGGGTACTCAACCAAAGGGTGACACACTAGAGGTCACATAGAAGGGGACATGGCTGTGGGTAGCAACTCCATCCTTGTTTTCCAGTGACAAGTATGTTGTCTAGTGCTAACAGATACTCAAAACAAAAATTGAGTAGAATACCAAACGCTATTCTGGTGGGGACTTCTCTAACTTTCTTGATTGGTACAGTATCTGTATGTTAACTTAAACACTAAGTAAAGAAAATTATTAATAAATCAATTGAATAAATAAATAAAGATTAGAAAATGCATGTAAGATAAAATAAAATACGTGTAATCCCCTACTCTGAAATAATTGCTGTTGGCATCTTGATATAGCTCCCTTTAGTGTAAATGAATTTATATATTATACAGACATATTTAAAGTATAAACCAAGTAGAGTCAGTGTACTATTTACACCATTGTAACTCACTGGACATGCCACCTGTCTAATTCAGCTGAACTTTGTTTCCTTTCCATCAGAGTCTGCTCTGATTACAGTGCAGTGGGAACTCCACACTGGGATGCTGACTCTTAGGATCCTAGTGGGTGACAGTGGAGGGTACCATTCTGACCCTCACTGCCTATTGCAGACCTGGCTTCCTGAAGGTTCTCAGTGTGATATAAGATAACTATGTATTTTTAAAAATCCCTGCTATTCCTCGAGTGACGGCAAACAGGGATTCAGCTCTGTGTAGCTGTGAGACTCGGTTGAGCTCCCCAGAGGAAGTGTCACTTGCTGGACAGTGGAGCCTTTGCAGCTGCCTTGGTGCACTTGGCACTGTGCAGCCTGCCCCTCCCCACTGCACCTGAGTATGCCACTTCATGCCCAGCTGGGAAAACAAGATGCCAGCGCATGAGCTCCCCGGAACCTTGCTGGCTGTATTTATTCTTTCCGGTGCCTGCCTGATGCATTTATTTATTCTCCAAGAGGAGGGATCCTCCTCTCTCCAGTTGTTCATTCCGGATGATCCCGGGACATTTCTGCCTCAGGCTCCAGCTGCGGGAATGTTTCTCACGGAGAAGATAAACCACAGCTGACTATGAGCATCCAAGAGAGCGAGGACCAGGCAGACATGGGAGGCAGAGCCAGGCTGGCTTAGGGCCTGGAGGTGGGGCTTCCTCAGGAAGCACTCACGCATGCACCTGGGTCTCCAAGCAGTTGTGAGTCAGTCTTCGGTGTCACGACTTTTGAATGTGTTTCTAACATTCATTTATTGGAGACAGTAGTGCACAAGAAGGAAGGAAATGAGGTTTGTAGCCTCATCATAGAAACCTCTAGAGGCCTTTCTACCCAAATATCCCATTAGCTGTGGCAAGAGGGAAGCTCTCTGTGTTTTCCAGCTCCTAGAGGTGGTCTACATTCTTTGGCTGATGGACCCTTCCAGCATTTTCAATATGTCTCATTCCAGCACCTGTTTCCCTTGTCCCATCGTCTCTTTCTGACTCTGACTCTCTTGCTTGCTTCTTCGAGGGGCCCTCATGGGGCCCATCAGGCCCATCTGTGTAATCCAAGAAGGTCTGCCTATCTCAAGGCCCTTAACTTGTTCAAACATGTCAAGTCCCTTTCGCTGTATGGTAATATATTCGTAGGTTTGAGGAACGGGGTGGGTGGGCATCACTGACTACCAGAGACAACACCAAGGCAATCAGGAGTATTGTACATAAAGACAAACAAGGCCACCTTTACAATGTCAGAGCCTAGATCAGCGTGTGGAGGGTGACAATAACGTTGTGCCCAGACATTGCTTCCCAGGGCAAGACTGGCACAGAGGAACATAGAGAAAGGGAGGCAGAGGACAGGTTTTCAAGGACCACCCTCCATATCTGTTCAAGAAGGGAAGTGATCATATGGTGTGATGGGACTGTCTAGTTTTGTTTGCCATGAAAAAATCTGGGGTCCTTTTGCGACCTCCTGCTCAAGTGTCCAGGTTACACTTCCACTTCTGCTTCTTCCAGGAGTTTCCCTGCAGGAAGAAGACGTACTTGTCAGGCCCACATTTGAATCTCGTTGATGTCATTAATGTCTTGTGAGTTTGATGCAGCGATAAGTCAGGTGTGGGCAAGGCAGGAGCGCTGGGCTACAGGGGAGTCATCACAGTGGTGCTGCCCTGGGAAGGCACCTCGGGGCCTGCCAGATGGCCCCTCCCTGACAATGCCTGACAATCCTTTGCAGACAGAGACTTCATTCTTAGTCGTGAAGGGAGGAGAGGTAACGTTGACTTTTCAAGACGTGCAATTCAGGCCATGAGTCACCATAGCTGTGACTATTTTCACTCCAGCTTTGATATCTATGTTTAGTAAGCAGACTCTAGGCATCCCCAGGGACTGGGTCTAGGATTTCCTGTGGACCTCGCGTTGCCCCCACCATTTTCACGTCTTTTACATACAAGGAGACCTGATTGTGTTAACCTATGCACGTCCTTTAATCTGCTTACAATCACATCTAGGCTGTCTCAAACACTGAGTGCAGTGTAAATGCTGCGTATAGCACACTGCATTGCTTCAGGAATGGTGATTCGAAGGAAATGCTCTATAGAGATATTCTCCCTCCCCAGGTGTTTCCAAATAGCAGCTACAGAGCCCACACATTTAGAGGGATGAAAAGGCACGAGAAGAACTAGATTTCCATCTAGGAGACAGAGTTCTGTGATGGTGGCACAGCTGGTAGATGGGTTCCAAGTTCAGCTCCATCTCTGACCTTGTGTGAGTCAGCGGAAGCATATTTCCATCTCCCAGTCTCAGTTTTTTTCTTGATCTAAGCTAATAATTCTAGGCCCTGATTTACTCTAGAGCCACCCAGCGGGTTCTTGGAGAATGTTGTAGCCTCTAGGGTCGAGAATCACTGTCTATGAATGGCAGTCAGCATCCTGTCCAGATAATCTGCCATTCCATGAATTGTATGGAAGTTGTTAAAAGAAATCTTGGTCTAGTTTTGCTGGAGGCGTCTGACCTCTCTTCTGAGTGGCAAATTCAATCTGGTGAAGAGATAAAAATTGAGCATCTATTGCCTACAAAACACCAAGTTAGATGTCTCAAAGATTTCCAAACTCAAAGACCTTTCCTGCGTGGTCAGCTGGACAGACAGACGTCCACATAGTTGTAAGCATATGGGCCCTGCTCCTTTCAAACATCACCATCCTTATGTATTAAACATAAAATTCTTTTAGCTCCTATTGAGCTTCTTTTTCTATAAATTTGAGCTGTATTCTTCATTCCTATTATGTCAGACAGGGGTGATTACTGCTGAGACCTAGGAACCAAAGCAGTCTGTCTATTTCCCTATCTCGTAGTCTTTAAACCCAACCTATCCCCTGTGCTATAAACCTCAAAAGTAGAATGGTGTCAGTTTTCATTCCTGAATATTTCTCAAGAACTTCTTATATATGCTAGGTACTATCCTAAGAGGTTTATGAATATCAGTCACTTACTCTGCAAATGACCCTGGGAGATCAATGCTATTTATTTCCCATTTCACAAGTGAGGCCAGTAAGGGAGAGAGCTAAAATAATTGTTCAAGGTCTCTCTGCCGGTAAGCAAGGAACTGAGACTCAAACATCGAGCCTGTCTTAGACATCATGACTTTTACCACATGGGCAGATCCTGTGCTGTCTGTGAAATTATCTTCCGGCCTTCACACTTCAAATGGAGTACATGGGGGAATGTTCCCAGTAACACGTTAGTTAAAAATTAATAGGAAAACCCCTTACATAAACATCATGATAACAGGTATGAAAAAATCAATGCAAAACAAAGATCACTAAAAATGACATGTAGTCAAAATTAAAGGAAGGAGAGAGTGAAATATTTGGGGATGGAATTACAGGGGCTTTATTTTCATGAGTGTGGCCTGTATAATCTCCTCCTCTACTGACAAATAAACGCTCTTAACCTTTGCCATCAGAACACATGTGACATCAGAGTTGTGCTATGTGCCAGGCATTATTCCAAGAGTTTAATGACTATTAAAATGGTCCTTCGAGATAAACATTCTTTCCTCATATAGTTTTGGTTTCAGAAAGAGGTAGATCAATAATTTGATATTGAGAATATACTTATTTACAGAAGTAATGGTATCTATAGTGAGTGATTTGATTATTTTTACTTCTGAAATTCCAGAGTTTTTCATTGATTTTTATTTTTTTAATGGATACATAAGAACATAGATTGTGTGCATTGATGAATGTCATTTGGTACATCATTTCATTGATGCAGATTCTTTTGTAAAGTTATACTTTATACTCACAAGTTTAGCACTGCTCTGAGACCTTTAACCTGGATTGCCTTACTTAGTGGGCTAGGAAGTGTTGTTAGCCTGTTTTTACAGAGACAATTAAGCAAGTTGCTTGATAGAGGGAGCAAAACTGGAAGCTGGTCCCGGAACATGTTATGACCGAGCCACGGGGTTTCCAGCTTCAGCCCATCCACCCAGACATGGACCCCAGATATGGCTGCTCTCTCAGTCTGCAGTTCCAGCCCCACCCACACCTTCTATTAGGACTTGACACTGACCGCTCTCCCAGCTCAGTCAGTGTCCATTTTCCTGGGGATTTAACCTAGCCAGGGAGCATTCTTTGTAGGGAGAATAATTTTGCATTCCATCATAGGTGCTCAAAAGCTCCTTGCACAACCCCTCCCCCCCCACACACACCCAGTTCCCTTTGCCAGCCTTCTCTACGTAAGGTCATTTGTGGAAAAAGCATTTCTCTGCTTCTCCCGTTGGGGTGACCACAGCTGAAGGGCCACTTGTGACAACTTCAGCTGGGCTTTGTCCTCTTGCTTCACGCTGTGGAGACACCTGGTCCCTCTACCTCTGGTCAGACTGGGGGTATTCTTTATTCATGGAAACAGGGCCTTCAACCGCTTCTGCCCACTTGAAGGGATCTGTCAGTACAAATGCTTGTGGACTTTTTTTGGTATGTCAAACTCAGACAAGGAGAGAATCCCAACCACCCACTCATGTGCACCAGACCTGCCTGAAAGAGCACCATCAGAATATCCAGCATTCTTGGTCAAGGTCACGGCACCATCTAAGAATGAAAAGAATCGTGCTAGCATATTGGTTCCAGCCGGGGTTTTTATTTTGGATTCCTGTCCTTATTCGAAAAGCACCATTTAATCCCCTTTTGGGAAATGCCACCCTCTATTTCCGATTCTAAAGGACAAACATGTCTTATCACTACCCTCTGCAGCCTAGAATTGGACTGGCTCAGCTCAGGTAATAGGGAGCATAGCAGAGCTGCTTGTGAGATTGATGGACGGGTGCTGTTACAGTGTGCAATGTCCCATTGCCATACTACAAGGTTGCAATTCTCCCAGGCTCTTTCTGAGAGTTAATACCTCAGATGCTTAGAGAGGGAGGAATTGGGTCCTTGGGTTGTAAGGCGAGGTAGTCATCCATACCCCTCATGAAAGATGCTATCAGTATCCCACACATGGGTACCTCAGTTCAGAGCAGAACTATAAAAGGCAGAAGCTTCTTGTAGCACCTCAGTCCACGGCTTACAGAGCGAGCTGTTCCAGTGCCTGAGCCAGGTAGAACATCTCTCAGACCAGAGAGACTCTGGTGCTGATTTTCTGGGCAGAAAGGGGCTCTGGGTGGGGCTGAGAGCATCTTAAAGATGAACAAGGGGAAAGAAGGGTTTGGAGGGAAGGAAGGGTCCATCTGGAAATGGAAGGTAATAAAAAGTTATGATCAGTACCTTCTTGACCTTACAATGAATTCATTTGAAAAGGTGAACTGCCTACATTGGGATCATCTGTACTTTTTATTTTGGAAGTGAACTTGGGAGGTTGGGTTTTAAAATATCTAATCACCAAAGAGGTAAAATACTGTAAATTCATCATTTAGTCTTCAAAGCAACATTATTGGGTTTGCCGATCATAAAATTCTTTCATTATTTTTCAGTTTTATCCAGTTCCTTTCAAAATGTCCTGCCAGCAGAGCCAGCAACAGTGCCCACCTCCTCCTCCTAAGTGCAAGACACCCAAGTGTCCCCCTGCTCCTTCCTGCTGTGGCTCCAGCTCAGGGGGCTGCTGCAGCTCTGGGGGTGGCAGCTGCTGTTCCAGCCATCACAAGCCCCGATTCTCTCTCCGTCGCCGACGTCACAGCTCTGGATGCTGTAGCAGCGGTGGCAGCAGCTGCTGTAGCAGCGGTGGCAGCAGCTGCTGTAGCGGCGGTGGCAGTAGCTGCTGTAGCAGTAGCTGTGGTAGTAGTGGTGGCGGCAGCAGCGGTGGCGGCGGCAGCAGTGGCGGCAGCAGCAGCTGCTGTGGCAGCAGCGGTGGCAGCAGCGGCGGCAGCAGCAGCTGCTGTGGCAGCAGCGGTGGCAGCAGCGGCGGCGGCAGCAGCTGCTGTGGCAGCAGCGGTGGCGGCGGCAGCAGCGGTAGCAGCAGCCAGAAGTCTGGAGGTTGTTGCTGACCCGGGGAAGAAGACCACGGAGAGCAGTGCTGACGAAGGAAAACGGGCCAGCCAGAGTGTCTCCTCTTCTCCAGCTTTCCTGCAGAAACACTTCTATAATTCTCTGTTTCCTTTCTTCATCCCCACAAAGCTCAACTACCGTGAGGTTTTGAGGTCTCGCGGTCTCACCTCTGAGTCTCATTGGCTTTACTTTTTCTCTCAGACACAACAGTCTGGGGATGAGATGTTAAAACTCAGCTCTGAAGCACTTTTCTGGTAACAATAAAGCTTTTGATTCCTGATGTCGTGGCCTCCCAGTACTGTTTTGTTTAGCCCTCCCATCTCACCCTCCACATCGAGCAATATTCCCTTCCTTTATCTAAAGTGTATATTGTGGTACGGAATCCACTTAAGAGCCCTGGGAAACAGCGTTCACTTAGGACTCTGGACTTGGAAACTTCAAACATGAAAATAAGAATCATGTCTGAGATCCGTGCCCCTTATCAGTTTGCCAAAGTGGAACTAGGAATAGGATGAGATGAAGCAGGCAATACCCAGAAAAAAGAAAAAAAAGCAGTTTGAGAGGGTGTCCTTCAAAAGTGAGCAGCCAGCCGTTTGGAAACGTTTTCCTGATAATCGTAGAGAGTAAGATTTCCTGAAGTGCCCATTGTGGGCTCTAGTGAGTAGGCACTGCTTTCTGGTGATTAGTAGTGGGCATGCAGGAGATCTGAGTGGAAAAGCATTTCGAGAGGAGAAGCTGAGAAGACAGGTGTGAAATGATGGAGTCCACTTTGCTTGGACTCTAGAATTTTAGGTTTGGGTCTGAATAGAGAACAAAGACATCATCTCAGTCAAAGATTGTCCCCACATGGTGGTGGTGGCCGTGTAGCTGCTGCTGCTGCTGCTACTGGTGGTGGTGGTGGTGTATGTATGTGTGTGTGTGTGTGTGTGTGTGTGTGTATAAAGGACAAGGGTACTTCAATCACTGAGCTTGGGTGTTGATGTAATATTCCTCTGGGATTGGGATGGTTTCTTCAGGAAATATTAAAAGTGTTTGTGACAGGAAAGATAATTACAAATCAGCTTTCCTATACAAGATAAGCAGCTAGTACCTCCTTTGATCAGAGTTAAAACTGTTGTAAGCTGGAGTAAGGGGTCCGTTCAGTGAGCAGTTACTTGATCTCTCTTCATATCGATTCTTATCCCCCTGCTTTTTTATCACCTTTTGCATAGTTTTTCAGAGGGGAACCCACCTTATTACCTCATGACTTCCTTCCCTTTTCTAACATTGATCTCATTTCTTGGAATGTCTTACCTCTCGTTGGCGAGAGGTACTCTAGACACAGTAGGCAACCTGTTAATCAGGCTCTAAAGCCAGGGCAAAGGAAACGGGTATCGTCGATGACTTGTCTTTCCTTGTCTGTTTCCTCATGTCACACCCAGCACATACATCCCAGTGTCTGTCTCTCACTCTCAACCCCTGAATATTCATCTTAGATTCTCTTGTGTCTCATACTCATGGTTGTTGTGGCCAGGTAGTTGTGGTGATTGAATGGCAGTTCGAAGGTACCTAGCCTCCAAAGTGTCCTCCAGTTTTAAAAATCAGCTCATCAAAAGCAGTAATTACTGAGGGGACTTTGGGGCCATCTGTTTGTTTAATCTCCTCCTCTTCCTTCTTGGCTCTTTTATTTTATCCTTTTCTTTTCTTTTTCTTCTTTGTTTGTTTTGTCTTTTCCCACAGTGGCAGTAGTCCCAGGGAAAATCTATTCTTAAGGGAGATGAGATCAGAAACAGGAGGTCCACGAGTAGTTTGCTATTTTTCTTTCAATAGGCCCACATCCCTCACCCATTTTTGTCTGAGATTCACCAGTGACTTCTTTTGGTCTTAGTGGTCCTTTAACTTTGCCTGAGTTTCTCTTCTTGTCAATAGTGACAGGAAGAAACCACCAATGGGGTTCGATCCCCCACCGTCATCTTTATTCAACTCTCCCTAGATGCATTTAGACAAACCCACAGGGTTTATCACACAGCCTGCAGCCTGCCACACAAGACAAGAATCAAGGGCCATAGAGATGCAAATAAGACAACACATGATAAGGAGCTGGCTACACATGAATGGTGTGTGGGAAAGTGGAATGGTGCCTGTGTTCTCTTACCCCCACGACATGGTGCGCGTGTGCGCGTGTGCGCGTGTACATGTATTGGGCACCCGCATACGGCATTTAAGATAGCAGAGAGGACCCCAGACCTCTCTTCAGTAGCGCCTCAGGCCTTCTCTGAGCATGCACACAGCCCTCCCAGCTATGAACAGTGTCCTGTTTGGAAAGTAAACACACCACAGCAATCCTGGCACCTCTGTGGAGTGACTTGGATATCCACGTGCACCACCTACAGTGCTACCTGAGTGATGAATGCCTCTGGGATGTAAGCATCAGCTGAGCACATCTGTTGAGAAATGGGCCCCTCCCAGGAACCTGAACTTGTCGGAATCTTATAAAAGGTTCTCTGGCCATGCGCTGTTCAGTCTTCTGCCTAACAGGTGGCAAGTTCCAGTTGGAGAACTGAGTGAGTCTTCCCGTGGAGCCAAGGTCGAGTAAGTATCCAAGCTGGGTCTGGGGGAGGAAGCTGGGAAGAGAGGAAGACAGAAGGGAGGAGGTAGGGCACATCTGGGAATGTAGCTGTGGAACGACAGCTTCTAGTGGACCAGCCTTTCCAGTTGCCTATGAAGATGCAAAGGTCTGTCGTGAGCTGAATTTTGAAAGGTTCTCCAGCCTGTCAAGGAGTTGTGACTAGAGCCCAGGTTTTAGGCTCCCTAGTTATGTTATTCTGGTTCTCTGCCATGACTAGGCTTTTCTTTATTATAAGGGGAACAGGCAAGAAAGAATGTGCAGGGCATGCGTTTGTGTTTTCAGAGTCTCTATACAGAAGAGGGGGTGGGAAAACAGGTGGTCGCTGGGTGTTTTCTGACAGATGCGATGGTCATACATTAATGGAGATGACCACTTGAAAGGCTGTGTGCCCCAAGTACAGTGGGGAAAGGGCAAGAGAAAGAAGACACATTGTAGCCATATCCTCTTTCTTTTCTACCATGGAAACCTTGGACGATCTTTATACCAGTTAGGGAAACTGCATTGATCCTTTGTATATTGTTTCCGGTTTTCTGCCTCTGCCACCCACCTGAAGCAGCTTTTTGGGATTTGTTTCTTTGCTTCCCTTCTTTTCTTTTCTTTCTCTCAACCCTCTTGCCCCAAGCCAGACTTTAAGTCAAGTGCCAAACATTCTGACTTCCACTATTGGAAAGAAAAGGCGGGCTTTTTGAAAGGTTGTCTTTCTTACAGATTCGCCTTGACAAACGCAGCGATGTCTCAGCAGGGCGCCAAAGGCTTTTCCAAAGGGTCTTCCCAGGGCTCAGCCCCCTGCTCCGCCCCGACGCCCGCCCCCGCGCCCTCCTCCTCTTGTTGTAGCCGCGGCTGCTGCGGAGGCGGCGGCTGTGGCAGCTGTGGCTGCGGCGGTGATTCTGGCTGCTGCGGCTCCAGTTCCACCGGCTGCTGCTGCTTTCCCAGGAGGCGCCGCCGACAGCGCACTAGCGGCTGCTGCTGCGGGGGAAGCCAAAGGTCCCAACGCTCCTGTAACAACCAGAGCTCAGGCTGCTGCGGTGGCTGCTGAGAGTCCACAGAGCTGCACATCCTACAGCGGCCCCTCTGCTGCTCCCACCCTGTCCTCCACAGTAGCAACAGGCAGGATCAGTCTCGGAGATTGGTCCCCCTGAAGCTAACTGCACTTTGATGCTCAGAAACCTCACCCTGTTCTCGGCCCTGTCCCCTCATGCTTATTTTCCTCCCAGGGAATACAAAAGTCAAGGGTGGGACATCAGACAATGTTATGGGCGGGGGCTTGGGCACAGCAGTGTTGAAAAATAGATCTACTTATTTGATTGTCCTCCGAAGACGTCACAATAAAGCTTCTACCTCTTATGAACGCTTCTTTTCTTCTTTATTCCTTTCTCCGTGCCTTCATTTTTCTTATTTTATTGCCCTTTATACGACTTCTTAAAGGCTCATGCCTGAAGGAGAACACACCGGCTGCTCTGTGTCTTCTAAGGATTCTGCGTCCGCAGCCACATCTACTTTGTGTAATGACTCACTGAAGTGGGCGCTGCTGCGTCCGTTTTTTACTGAGGGGAAACTAGCGTTAAGCTCTGAGTCACTTCAGTATGCTGGCAAGAAGGAGGTGACTGCGAGATTTCAAAGAACGTTCTCCTAATTGCTCTGCTTAGGTTGATCTGCCCTGAGTTGTCAAAACCCTTGTGTTCCTCCCCAGAGCAGCCCCTGTGTCGGCCCCCACCTCCCGCTCAGCACCCTTTCATTAGGCTCAGGTAGCTGGGGACTATGATTTGGATTAGCAACTTCTGAAGCTTTGAATTCAGTCCCGCTGAAACTTCTTTCTCTTCTTTCGGGTTTCATTCTGTTCCTTCTTATCTATTTCCTCTCTTTCTTCCCTTCTTTCCTATCCCTTCTCCTCCCCTCCTTTCCCCTCACCATCTCCCACCTCACAAAAACGCCCAAGTTTTCTTTTTCTGGTGGTGGAAGACCATTTACCTTTGCTTAGCATTTTCTGCACCTACCAGGAGCCAGGGACTCTGAGGTCTGATCTATGCAGCTGAGGCATGACCATGAACTACAGATCTCCCCTTGGCTATGGCTGTCAGACTGAATCACACTAGCATAGGAAGCCATATGAGCAGAGAGTTTACTGTTCATTCTAGGTAAGACCCCTTAGCCTAGTGTCTTCTAGGTTCAGAAGGGATGGTATAATAATGGTAACAATAACAGCACAAAAATAGCTCACATTTGCTGAACACTAATTTTGTTTCAGACACGAAGCATAGCACAGAATGTGTGTGTATGCACATTTAATTCTTAAAAACCTCAAAAAATAGTTTTTAATTTCCTCAAATTGTAAGCGTGAGTAGACTGGCATTCAGAGACGTCGAGGAATTGGCACAAAGTTTGACAGCGAGTGAAGGCTCCAGGTCTCTGATGGTGAGTAATAGGAATGTGACCTAAACTGAGATCTGGAGCCATCAACGTCCACGGAATCCACTCAGTGTGATGCCCGGCTGCAATCTTCAAACCACCACCACCCAGAAGAAGGGACACTCGGGCTTCTGGGGACACACCCAGGCTCTTAGGAAATTGTCGCCTGACTGCTCTCCCTCAGTGACCCAGCTACTGTTGGGCTCTGGGGTAGCATCTGCCCAGAAACCAGCCTCTGAAGGCGTTTGCTCAGAGGCCCAGTCGTAAGTTCACCATTGACTCATCCACGATGTGTAAAGCCTAGTCCAGATGGCATCCCATGCCCGGGCACCTCTGAAGGACAGCCCCACTCTGCCTCTCACTTCCGGCTCTGAGATTCTGTAATTCCTAGGAGGCAGGGCATCGCACGCGCTGTTTACAAATAGATGATGTCACTGAGGACCTGCCTCCTCCACACTAGTCAGGGATGTGAAGCAACAGGCCTCGTGACTTGTTGGACAGCCAGGCAGGAAGGGTGGGCTTGCCTGACTCAGAACATACTTGGAAGCCAGTGTGAGGATCAGAATAATACAAGGGCTGAGTTTGGGGAAAGAGAAACGGTGACTCATTAGGAGACACATGAATCTGTAGGAATGCATGTCCTTGAACACAGGTGCATTGATATCCATTAAATGGCCAGCCGTGAGGATGGCAGTTCCCCTGGTTCCCACATACCCATGGAAATTCAGACGTGTGGGAACTGTGCAAGAAAACACAAGGTCATAGGTTCTTCCTTTCTAGGCAACCTGAGGCTTTGGGTGTTTAAGGCGTTCTTCCAGTCGTAGTGACGCTTGGCCATTGTGTTCACTAGAAAAGAAACTGGAATTCCAGCTGCTAAGATCAGTCCTTCACTGTGAACGTGGCATCCTTTTACTCACCACTTAAAACTGCTGCAAACCATGGGTTCCCCGTTTCTGGGAAGAAAACTAAAGCATAGAGCTATCCTGAGATGGCACAGTTTCTAATCAGAGGACAGAGGTTTGGACAGGGCGTTTCTGACTTGGAAATCATCATTATGGACACCATTATTGTTGTACTATGCACTTGTGATAAAGCTTGGATGAAAGGGGGAGAAGGAATCCAAAGGATTAGTGGCACTAGAAATACATCTCTGAGAACATGTCCTCAGAGGAGAGAGGACAGACCAGATCACTAGTAGCTTCAAACGCGTGTTCTAGGACTTTTAATAGTGTTGTGTTTGTGGCATAGAAAAATGGTTCTTAGAGAAAGGTTTAGAAAGACAAACGTTGACCTATAGAACATCCACCACAATGGTGAGGATGCTCTAGAAACATGGAAAGATTATGTTAATAGGCAGCCACAATGACCCAGGCTTGAGATAGGGATCTGGACCTGGTATTGGGCAAGCAAAGGAAATGATAGATGGGAAAGGCATTTGCCCAGAGAAAGTAATTGATAGAACCGGGTACAACATTGGGGCTTTTGGAAATGAACCAACTGAGGTGGCATCGGAGATTTGAACCTGGTCAGTAGGAGATGACAATAACAATGACAGAAAAGTAGAGAAAGAAAAGGTGTGAAGGAGGAAGAGGACTAGTCCCAACGGTGATATGCTGAGTCTAAGGAGCTTTTGGGACATGACGGCAAATCAGTGAGATGGGGGTGGAAATGCAGATAATCTTTTAAATGTTTCCACAACATCTGTATAAAGACTCTGTGGAGGTGGGATCCCAATCATTGGCAACGGATGTGATTTCACTTCTGTAATGGAAGTTATGAAGAAAAATCAAAAAGAGACCTGGCATGACTTATTCAACACAGAAAGCCTGTGTAAAAAAGAAAACTGGACCCTCGAGATGTCTGATCAATATGCATTTGATTAATGAGCTGGCGAAACAGAAGCCTAAAGAGTGACTTGATGGGGATGAGCAGGAAGGAAGAAGCTGAATTCTGAAACAAAGGCAAAGATGAAGCCAGAAAACGCTTAGGCAGCTCCTCGGGCGGCGGCTCTCAAGACTTAAGTTCTGGAAAGACAGACTGAAGAGAAGGGAGCAGGGCAGAGCAAGGCTGCAGAAGGTAAAGGCTGTTGTTTAGTGAGGTTGTCACATAGTGCCGTCAGTCTTCCCACCACTAAGCATTAGACAGAGCAAGACGTTTCATCTGAGGGGCAGAAGTTCCTCCTCAATTTGGTAGAACGGGTTAAACAGGCAAATTTGGTATCGCAGTGAGTAAGAGAGAAAAATCCTCTCTACTGTGGATGACGATGCAGCGGATTCAAATGATTTGGCTGTGATAAATCTGAGCCATGCCAGTTTGCCTCGGGATAAATGACAGCCCTAGGAAGGCGAGTCTCACCTCCTCTTATAAATACTGACCAGGGTGAGGACAATGGCCTCTAATCTATCTTATTCAGTGATGCACCTTGTTAAGAATGTGGATAGAAGGAGCGGGGAGTTGGTTCCATAGAAAAGAGGAACTGAGTTCAAATCCCTATCACCTCTGTAAAGGACACCAAGAAGCAAAACCTGGGTGTGGCTATGCACGCCTATAACCCCAGCACTGGTGAGCAGGGACGGTTCCTAGGAGACCTAGGGGAAATGGTCAGCTTCCAGCTCTCAAGCAGTAAGAGGAAAGCAACAGGGGAAGGCAATGGTCATCTAGGTCTGGCCTCCACACACATGCGTGGATGCACACATCCATACACTCATGTGTGTACCACACATGCACCACAGCACCCACACACAGAGAGTGTGTTGGTTTTTATTGTCAATGATCTATCTATGTCAGACCTGCTTATTTGTGAACTGAATTTGTAGTGGTAAAAGCCCCCCCCCTTTTTCCTTGCTTCCCCCGCAAAGACTGTTTTTCTACCAGTTTGAAGTAATTATATGCACTGGAAAGCTAGGAGGAATTAACCCCCACCCTCTCTTCTATTCACTTACATGATTTTTCGTTCATTCATCATGGTAAATCTTTCAATCATTAAAGTTGTTTGATTGCTCACCATATCTGTGGCACTTTTAGGATGCAAAAAATGTCTTAATGAGAGAATTCAATGCAATGTAGTGTGATGAGGGATTGACACTGTCCCATGAAATGAGCACTACACAGAGATGACAGCTCACACTGACAAAAAGCATTGTTTGGACTTAACGCTGAAGATTGTGTTGGTCAAGCTGAGAACACAGAAAAAAATATTTAAGTTGAATGACACCAAGGGTGAGGGCAGTGAGATGAATCTCTGATTTATAGCAAACAATTTTGCACGGATGGACCTTGAGGAGTTCAGAGAAGTGAGACTATCCACATAGCTGCTCAGAGAACAGATGAGGTAAAACATCTGGAGCCTTATCCTACAGGCATGGCTGAGCATGGCATTATGAAATATAGTATTTTTATTTATTTTATTTTAATTTTTATTTAATTTCCCATGTGTATACAAAGTATTTTGATCATAGCTAGTCACCATTCTCCTTACTTCCTTTTGCACTGGGCCTCATCCCCAACACATCCTTCTTCATGTACCATTTTTAAATTTTTAAAAAATAACCCACAGAGTCCAATTAGTGCAGTTTACTTGAGTATAGTTGTGGGACCATCCACTGAAGCATGAACTGTTTACCAGCTGCTATACCCTCAAAGGAAAATATGATTGTCTCTCTCAACAGCTCCTCAGCTAGGGATGGGGTCCTGTAGCCCCTCCTGCATCTAT
Source organism: Microtus oregoni (assembly GCF_018167655.1). Taxonomy (NCBI): domain Eukaryota; kingdom Metazoa; phylum Chordata; class Mammalia; order Rodentia; family Cricetidae; genus Microtus; species Microtus oregoni. The sequence goes on along the minus strand of NW_024543830.1, from coordinate 298,360 downwards.
GCTGGGATTCTGACTGGCTTGATCGTGCACAGGTGACCACAGCTGCTCTGAGCTTACAAGCCCAGGATAACAGCCTTTTAGAAACGGTTAGATTTCTCTGCTCTTTTCATACATATTGGAAATACCTTACCTTAAGGAACCAGAACACCAACATCTTCTCTTGCTACAGCTGGTCTTTTTTTGGTATCTTCTCCAAATACCAAGTGTCTTCCACAGTTTGCCATTCTTTACCATACTTGACTGCACTGACCAACTCTTGTCCCACCAACCACCATGCAGTATCCTATCCTATCCTATCCTTCCAGTCGTTAGTCACCAAAGCTTCTCTCAGCTCTGCATCCCGCGCCCTTTCTCATTCCCAGAGCCTTAGGCCTTCTTAGGGAAGTCAAGTACTTCCCACTTCTGATCAAAGCTTACCCTTCCATTCTGGAGCCCGCATTTCTATCGGTTCCCCATCCGTTGGTTCACCCCATCCCTCCTCTGCCTCTCCCATCCTAGTTTCTCTTTTAAGTCTCAGCGTTAAACCCCAAGTTCTGGAGTTTTTCTTTCTGTCGAAATTCTCATTCATTCCTTTATTCATGTATGCATCATGACATCAGGTATCTTTCTCATCTGCTCTCTATTGGGGCTCTCACTGAATCCGAAACTTACCTGTTTGGCTGGACTGACTGACCAGAATCTCCAGGAATTCACATGCCTCTACCTCATACAGCTGGGGTTACAGATCTGTGCTGCACCTGGCTGGGGAACTGAACTCAGATCCTCATGGTTGTGAAGCAAGCACTCTACCACCCAGCCCCTGCTGCAGAATCTTAGACATTCTTCCTGTTTGTTTTGTGTTTTCACAGTGGCCAAGCATTCAAATATATGAGACTGTGGGGGCCATTCTCGTTCAAACCACCAAACCCTGCTTACCATTGTTCTAGATCATTCTTTCCTTTGAAATTTGGTTTTTAATCTTCCTGAATTAAGCATTCTGGTAGTTATTATAGACATTTTCATTATGCATGCAGCAGGTTTTAGATCACTATAAAGTCAGTAGCAAATGCACTGCTGAGGGGTACTGATACGGGGGAAAGTGTGCAAAGCACTCTTCTGCTTTCTTCTCTATTTAGCTGAACCTAAATATTTTCTAAAAATATAAAGAGCTTTTTTAAAAGTATGATTCAGATGCCCTAAATACAGAAAATAAGAATTTAAATCATAAAATGTAGAGAGATTGAAAAGAAGCAAACAGTACTAAGAAAAGTTTATTAAATTGTCCTTGAATAAATGGAATAGAGAAAGACTGGCTTTGGATACAAATAAAAGACATAAAATGATAATATTGCAATTTGCATGTATGAAAGTAATTTACTATATAAGATTCTGCAGTGGTCTGGGACTGGTTTGTCTACTTTTCCATATCAGTTCCCAGTCATTAACATTGGTTCTTGGTAGCTGTAGCTGAGAAACTAGAACTCAAAACCTTAACCAAAGATCAGTTCTTCTCTGTTTGGAAAAGCCACTCTCTTTTAAGAGCATGAAGTTTGGAGTCAGTGAGGCAAGAAGGGAACACCTGCCTAGCCAACCCGAGCAGTTGAACCAGTCCTGAAAATCAATGGGGTGAAAGATGCCGTACACAGATCACCCATTCAGGATGCCAGCTCTTTCCCTCAGCATGTATTTCACACCAACAGTGTACAGTTCAAACCAGGAGAAGAAGGGGATGAGGAAGGAAAGGGACCATGAGCATGGGTCTAGCCTTTAACAATGTCTTAGAGGTATACCTTCATTGCCCAGGATTGAGGAACATGGCCACACACTCACCTAAACGAGTGGCCAGGATATCTGCTAAGATTTATATGTTTTGTTATTATGGAATAAGTGAGTTACAGACATGGAAATAAATCAATAGCTAAGTGGCAAACAATACGTTTTTTTTTCTTTCATTGCATTTGTTTATCCAACAGCAGAGCTCAGGTCACCAGTTTTGGTGCACATTTACCAGTTGGTCATCAGTTTTGGTGACAGGCATATTTACTGGTTGGTCATCAGTTTGGGTGGTTAAGCCGTCTCTCTGGCCTGCGATCCATCTTTGACTCAGCGAGGTTGTCTATTTCTTTAGTTTCCTAATCTTTGCAGTCTTGGATCCCAAATTTCTAGAAAATGACTTTCCACCTTCAGAGAGCTCTGGTTTTATTTCTCCCTTCTACTGAAATATGGGACATTTTCTTTCTTTCCTGTAAGCATGGGTAGTCTTTAAAGTCCTGCTAGACGCCCTTTCCCTAACATTTGTGATGACTATTATGTTACTCTTTCCAATAAGCAGTCCCGCCAGAGCTAGTGGTCGGCTCTTTGGAAGTCCTACACTGTCTTTCCGGCTGAGGGAAACCAAGGTGGCAGGATTTCTGTCTGCCTGGGCAAGAGTATGCCCTGGAGACCACTGGGGAGGGAGCAGTGATACTGTGTGAGTCTGAAGGAAGCCAAGGCCCCAGGGAAGCTGTGGACCCTCCAGCTTTGCCACATACCACGTCTCCTATGCCATCAGCAGCCAGTAGCTTCCCGGGGACGTGTCCTACACGTCTTGATGATTCTTTTGCATCTCGGTACTCTGACTTGTATATGGAAGTTACTCAACAGAGCTGTTGATTGATTGTTGACAGGGCAGTCTATGCAATTTAATCCTTGCTTTGTACTTTATACTCATCGGAAAATTATATCAAGGTGTGGCACATTTCAAATACAAAGTAGCACATTAACCCTCTACTCCACCCAGTCCAGAAACATAGGGAAATGCCTGGACTCATTTTTGGCATTATAGCCATTCCATAATTAAGTTACAAGCAATAGGAGATCAGGGATGATTTAAAATGTTACTTCTGTAGTTCAAAATATGTTTTGGAAAAGCTTTCAGGGATTTGTAGTCCCAAATTTCTTACACCTTTCGCCTTTGGTGGGGTTACTACAAGCCCTGGAATCTGCTCAGTTTTAATCCCTCTGCCGTGACCCGGTTAACACTGAATGTATCAGAGCCGGCGCATTAGCTCCATCCCACCTGATGGTTAATTTCATTTTGAAAATTGTTTTCTACAAAAATATATGTAGTTTTGATATTGACATAAGCTTTCCATTTTCCTGAATGATTGTATCCATTGAAGACAAGAGCAAATTATAGATTAGCAAAAGATACCTTACATTTTATGGCTGATTGCATGTTTCTCCATATCATTCTTTACACTTGATTTGTTCAATAAACCTATTAGGCTGCAGTGTTATTTGTCATCTTCCTAGTTGTGTATCCCTCTGTATCTCCATCCTGACTCTTTGTTTAATAAAGCATCCAGGCTGTGGTGCTGTCTCCCCCACCCCTTGGTTTTCACTCAGGAGTGTAAGCCTTCTGTTCATTAGAGTAAACACACCTAGCAAGCTTTACATGCCTACATAGTTTTCTATTTCATGCCTATCTACTGTTTATTCGGCCACCTCCTCGTTATTGGACATTATCTTACCTCCAAGTCTTTGCTATAATTAGGTACAGTGTGATGCACATAGCTTATTCACTCAACAAACATTGATGAAGTGCGTTAACTCTGCTCACCACTATGGAAGGAATTAAGGAGGCAGAACAGGGGACACAATTCCTGGTGACTTTTGCTAAGGATAGAAACCGAAAATAAATAAGACAACCACAAACACTGAAACAAACAAACAAGTAAAGAGCTAGAGAGAGACGGGGTCCAGCCTGTAATTTAGGCAATGGTGGTGGACTGTGCCACAGAACTGCAGGATAAACCTCAGATGAACCTGCAGAGGTGGAACACTGTACTGGGAATTATGCAAACTCACACCACGTGGGAGGGCTGACTGCTCAGCATGCTGGCTGGCGCTGGGCCCTGTCCTGAGCCTGGGGCCCACGTTTTGATCCTCCTGCTGTGCTCCTCACCTGCCTCATGGCTATTGTCTGTCATGTGTGCAGATATTGTCACTTTACAGAAAGCCTTTACAGGCTAACCTGATGCAATGTCCGCTTAATTAATTAGTTAATTCTGTGGAAATCTTCAAATCTGAACAAAAAGCGAGGGAGCAATGATCCCTCAACTACAGTGCTTTTATTTCTTTTACCCTCAGTGATTTCCCCCTTGACTATTTTAAGAAAAAGTCCAGAATGGCATCTTTCCCCACCTTCAAATATTGAAGCACTTGTCTCGAACATATGATGTCTGAATAACTTGTTTAAAACGCCATCGCTAGCTGATAGTGAGGTCTTTAATCCATTTGGACTTGAGTTTTGTGCATGGTGATAGATATGGGTCTATTTTCATTCAAAATTGCCAGGGAGAAAATTGAGATCTTGGGGGTGGGGTGGGATGGGGGTAAGGGGAGATGGGGAGAGAAAAGGGAGAAGGGGAGAATGGGGGGAACTTGGGGAAAAAGGAGGATTGGGATAAAGGAAGGTTGGATAGGGTAGCACAGAAGCACAATTCTTAGGTAAGGGAGCCACCTTAGGGTTGGCAAGAGACTTGAACCTAGAGTGGCTCCCAGATGCCCAAGCCGAGGTCCCCAGTTAGTTCCTTGGGCAGCTGAGGATAGGGAACCTGAAATGACCCTATCCTATAGCAATACTGACGACTATCTTGCATATCATCATAGAACCTTCATCTGGTGATGGATGGAGATAGAGACAGAGACCCACACTGGAGCACTGGACTGAGCTCCCAAGGTCCCAATGAGGAGCAGAAGGAGGGAGAACATGAGCAAAGAAGTCGGGACCACGAGGGGTGCACCCACCCACTGAGACAAGGGGGCTGATCTATTGGGAGCTCACCAAGGCCAGCTGGACTGTGACTGAAAAAGCATGGGATAAAACCGGATTCTCTGAACATGGCGAACAATGAGGGCTGATGAGAAGCCAAGGACAATGGCACGGGGTTTTGAACCTACTTAATGTGCTGGCTTTGTGGGAGCCTAGCCAGTTTGGATGTTCACCTTCCTAGATATGGACGGAGGGGGGAGGACCTAGGACTTACCACAGGGCAGGGAACCCTGACTGCTCTTTGGACTGGAGAGGGAGGGGGAGGGGAGTGGGGGGAGGGGGAGAAGGGTGGAAGGAGGGGGAGAAGGGTGGGAGGAGGGGGTGGGAAATGGGAGGCGGGGAGGAGGAGGAAACTTGTTTTTTTTTTCTCCTTTTCTCAATAAAAAAAAAAAATAACGCCATCGCTATTCCTGAGAGGACTAACAATACTTCAATAACACGAATTAGTTTGTGCTCACATTTTTACAATCATCTTTAAAGTAAGGCTTAAGAGTTGGCTTGTTTGACACACGTTTACACACGTTTACACATGTTTGGTTGCCATGCCCCTGAAGTGTCTTCAGAGGTTTTTCTTCCATATCATTTACTTTGTAAAGAAGTAGCTCACTTGACAAGAGTTACTCACATTTTGCGTTAGGCTAATTACTCTTTCATGCCGTTTCTCTTTCTTGTGATGCCCCCACAATAAATTCAAGTTCAATGTTTTTGGCAAGCATGAATCCAGTGCTATCTTATATGTTTGCTAAGCCGTACAGAAGACCGGCACCATCCGGATGTCCCACTTGAGTAATGTTGGCTAAGAGCGACCTATAGGCTTGGATGCTGTCAGTACCGTCATCCGTCCATCTTAAAGCTGCCCAAAAATTTCTCACTTAATAGTATAAGTGCTTCTCAGTGATTACTTCATCATGGATTAATAATAGAACTTTTCTGTCACTCATTTATCACTTATTACCTGAAATCATGTAGGAGCTTTCTCCCCAACTACTTCATAGCTTGAAATATAAGTTATACAGAAAATGAAGAAACACTTATTAATATTTATAAATAATATATAATTTATAATTAAATCTTCCTGTGGCCAAATTTTTGGGGCAACTAGTTGACAACTTGCCAATTTCTAAAGATAGCTCTTGAAGGTCACCACTATTTCTGGGTTTCTGTTTTGAAGTCCACTGATCAGGTGAGGGATATTTGTCATATTTTCCATCGGGTGAGAATCCTCTAAAATGACCTCCGATGTGCTTTCCACACAGCCTCAGTGGCCTTCCACAGCATCCCTGCTTTCTGGTACCACATGGTGGTTCATCTTGTACATCTCTTGTCTCAGAACTCGACAAGTATTTCTTTTTTTTTTTTTTTTTTTTGGTTTTTCGAGACAGGGTTTCTCTGTGGCTTTGGAGCCTGTCCTGGAACTAGCTCTGTAGACCAGGCTGGTCTCGAACTCACAGAGATCCGCCTACCTCTGCCTCCCGAGTGCTGGGATTAAAGGCGTGCGCCACCATCGCCCGGCTGACAAGTATTTCTTTAAGGATTCTTGCTTTCTTTTAGAGAGAAATAGCATTTAGAGACCTCAGTGTGGACATCAGAACTGCAAAATGCCACTATTTTTTTTTAAAGTAATGCTAAATCTTTTTAGCGAATAGCTAGAAATATATTTAAGGAGAAAATTATTAACAAATAATATTTTTAATTCAAATTTAGTATTTCAGCAATATACATCATTTCCTGGATTCTCTTCTTATAGTCTAGTATACTGAGAATAATTGGTATTTTATTTACTTTATAATACAGCTGTGCTATTTTCTAAATGATAATGATATTATTATTATTATTATTGATAAGACCATTCAATACTTTGTATGTTTTATCTGAGACTTATTTGGTCCTTTAAATAAAGATACATAATACAAATATTTAAAGTTGTTTGAAAAAATTATTTTTTTTCTCTGTAGTAACTTGACGTAGTTACTCCAGTTGCTTTATTTTTGGCATTTAGAGAGTTTAACAATTTTATTTTTGTTGATGCATATAGCATTTACATGAACCTACAGATGCACTTAACAAGGTCGAATTTCTTTTTTTGACTGCCCTCTATTGTGAAGTTAAATATTTTTTATTGAGGTTTAGCTTATATTTTCTTTGTCGTTATCCTTTATTCTCATCCCCAACGCTCTTATTTAGGCAGGAAATCGGTGATTATAGTAATGGAGGAAGTAGCCCTGCGACGTTGGAGCCCAGCTTTCCTGTGTCACACTGCCCCCCACCGTCTGCTCCAGGCACCTCAAAGGGAGGAGCCATTAGCTCACACTAGGTGCTGGTTAGATGCCCAGTTTCAACCAACGCCTTGCTTCACTGAAGAGTCCTCCCACTCCAGGATACGTGAAGTACCTATGAGAGCTATTTTTGGACTCCACATACTGCTGAGTGCACAGACAAACTGTGACTACACAGGTGTGTGCTGTCACTTCCTGCTAACACTGCTATGATGAAGGACTGAGGGACACAGTCCTCATCACAGATGCTGAATGATTCCTGAGGCAAATATGGAGACAATTCACCTGAGGAGAGCGGTCCTGAAAGGAATAAAAATCATGTTCAGGGAACGACTGTGATTTCTTGAAGTCTTGGTTGTCATCTGGGATCTTTTAAGAGTAAATACTGGTGAAATACCCTCCAGATTTAAAGATGAGAACACACATATTATTTTCTTTCTAACTTAATTTAAAATGGTATTGGCAATGAGGCAGAAAATAGAGGCTATAACTTCCTTAATAAAACTTCTTAACAGGGTAAGTGCACATGCAAGGCCATTAGATTTTTAGGGTAGGCATTACTAACCACCAAGAGGTCCTCAGAGTGCTTCAGGTCCCCTGGCTTGCCCAGAAGAGATGCTGGACTAGCCATGGCCATGCTGGTAACTTTCTTCTAATGTCCATGGGAGCTTCCAAGTCACCTTCCTGTTTAGGTCTGCTTCCAGAGACAACCTAGAAGTAAAACATCAATCCTCCTGGGACTGTCCTCCTCACCCCTCTCTCTAGCTCTACACCTGCTGTTCTCCTTCTTCTCCACGCCCCCCCCCCAGTTTCCTTACTTCTTTTTTCTCTTTTCTTTCTTTCTTTTTCCCTCTTTCCTTCTCTTCCTGCCCTCCGCTCTCGCTCCTTCTCCCCCCCCCCGCATCCTCTCCCTTTCTCTCCCCTCCTCTCTCTCTCCTCTCTCCTCCACTCCCTCTCTTCTTTCCCCTTTCTTCCTCTCCCCTCTTTTCCCTTTTATGGATGCTGTTGGGCATCCAGGGAGGTTTTTAATCCCTTCATGTCTAAAGAATGACACACACATTTTAAAATAAAAACTTGAGCGATTTTTCCCAGTAGTTATCAGTATGTCAGATGATAACTGTCAGGTTTTGGAGCCTCCCCCACTTCCATGAGTACACCTCCCCATGCACAATTCCAGTACCCAGAAGTATATTTACTAAAAGAGATAAATATACATATAAAGAAATTAAGTCTATATTAGTATTTAAGACCATTTATAGTCCTGTTGCGTATTGTCTTTGCCTTTTACCTAATTTATAAAAATTAAGAAATATTTTGTGTGCCTTAATGTATTAGGAGTTCTTGGTCCTTGTTAAGTAAGTATGTACCACTTACGCTGTATAGTCATCATAATATTGCTGAACATATGTTATAAAAACTTCAGTCAGCTGGTACGTCCATTTACTTAAAACAAATAAACAAAACAAAACACACAGAAAAAGCAAAATAAAACTCATTCCACTAGTTTTCACTCTCTGGTGTGAAGTCACACACAGTCAGCTCAAGAACTCTTTCCAGAGACCTGAGAAACACTGGCCTCAGGTGGCCACTAGGTGGCTCTGAGCCAGGAATTTCTCATAGTGGCTGATGCTGAACACAGTAACAGGCAAGACTGGAGTGGTAGGAGGGAGACTGGGCATTCATGAGTTGGTTTCTGTGATTTCAAAGTGATCCTCTCTCAGGCCCCAAGCTCACTGCCAGGCGGTGGGTTGGGAGAGTGGGCAGGGTGAGATGAAGATTTGGAGTGACAGGGAAGCTTTTATTTCCTTCCTTCCAACTCCAAATTTTCTGCTTCTCCCAGGGCAGAAAGAAGAGTTTTAGAAAATTCTCGTCTGGTGCCAATTTCAGTCCTTTGTGTGTGCTGTAGGCTAGGCATGCTAATTCTGTTTTATTAGTTAATTTATGCACTTGCCCTAAAGCTACTGATCTCACCTTATATAGCTAGCACTGCTGTCCTGGGAGAAGAGGGCTCACAAACGAACACAACAAAAATCCTTTTCTTGGGTGACTGAAAGGGGAGTGAGCCAGACCAGCATCCAAGTAGCTCAGATCTATGTCATGTACATGAATGGAATGCCTCTGAATCTTAGGTCAGAGACTTGGGTGGCAGTGAGCCCAAGGAGCAGTGAATCCAAGTCCTGTCACTTGCTGTTGTTGGGATGGTGGACCAGGTAAGATCACCATCTTGGTCAACAGTACCTGTCAGAAACGGAGGTGTTGGTCCCATCTCTGTACAAGGGCAACACGCAGAGGCTGGACACCCAGGTAGAGCTAATGAGATCTTAGAGGTAACAAGGGTCCACAAGGAAGAGATAAAGGAGTGGTAACAGTGGGACAAATTGGGGAGTCAGAGGGTACCATGGGCAATCCATGACTGCAGGAAAAGTAGTAGTTTAATCAGGAGAGCAGATATTGGAGGCTCAGATATTCCTAGGATGTACTGGTGTATCTGTTCTGTTCTGATTCTTGTAATGATGTGTTACTGAATAATGATGAATTACTAAATAAACTCAAGCATGAAACACAAATGTGTATACATGTGATGTACGGGGGGGGGGGGGAGGAGAGAGAGAGAGAGAGAGAGAGAGAGAGAGAGAGAGAGAGAGAGAAACAGACACATGTCAACTCTAAAACTTGCCACAATGTGTTCTTATGCAGTGGTTGTGTAAAGCCAGGGGGATCTAGAGGAGGGAGACGGCAGTGAAGTGATTTCCAGAGATCAAAAGACCACAGAGATGTTTAAGGCCAACTCAAGCATAAAACATTGAGGCTCTGTGTTAAGATGACAGCACTGGAAAATTAAAACAAATGTAATGAACACTGTATGACTATCTAGGCAGTGGTAGAATCCATTTTCAGAGATTTGGGAACTGTAGACTACTAGGAATAATTTGTATAAACTGGATTAGCTTAAAGGAAATCACAGCAAATATGAATGATGGTTGACTGTATATAATGAAGTTGTTATTCCAACTTTGCTTCTTGGACATAGACCCCCACATTATTCACAAAATTTTCTCAATACTATCATGAAGGAAAACATCAACATTTCTAAGGGACTCCACAGTGAGGTATTCTTTCTGACATTATTGAGTCCTTGGGCATTGCTCACAGGGTCAGAGGGATGCCTGGGTCTGACTGAGTGTGGGCTTAATATTGTTTCACCCCATCCATTCACTAAAGATCAGTGGTGCCGCCTTGGAGCAAGAACAGGAACTGCTGCTCTCCCAGCATCACCAAGTGTTTCCAGGCTGTGGGAATGCTGTGCCTACTCTTGACAAAACTCACAAAGAATTCAAGTTGGCATTGGCTTGTTCATTATATCACCATGACCATAATCATAAGTACATTTAGTGTTTTATCTTTGAAATTTCTTCAACTGTCCTGTCAGCAGAATACTTACAATGATGGAAGAGCTATAGTATGTGGATTTATATAAATTATATATTTCCTCATTCTAGCTTATTGTAATATTGGAGGTATATTTCAGAAAGAATATAGTATCTCCAAAAATCACACTATAGATATTTGAAAGCATATATAGATATAAATTTGAGAATGAGAACCATGTTGTCTTTATCTAGTAAATGTATGTAGTAAACTTATCAAAATCTGTAGAAGTGGTCCCCACCTCTTAGGAACCAAAATGTAACATGAAACAAGCTAAGAACTTCCAAGAAATGGGCTGGGATACTTATTACCCCATGAAGGCATGAGCACAGGGACGTGGGAGGGAGTGGAGCAACCCATCTCCTGTTGGCAGTGTGTCCCATGCTGTGCTAAGTTGTTCTGGCCGTTGTGGAAACAGGCTTGTACCAGATGTGCCACCGGCCATCATCAAATCTAGCATAGCTAGATGCAAGGCTTTGCTCGGTCTTGTGTCTTGTCCCTCGCCCTATTAAACCTACATAGGTGCTTATTACACAGCAGGGGGGAGTAAATGCCTTCACTCTCGGGGGCTGCTGTGGCAGAAGCATGCGGCTGCTTGAGACCATAGAAGCACCAGCTCAGAATGTTGTTTCATAGAGTAATTGAGAAATTATGTCAAATAATTAAGGTCACTCTTTTGTTTCAGTTTTTCTAAATTTTTCATTCCAAATGATAAGTAAATATTTTATTTAGAAAAATGCATTAATAAAACCAGAATATTTTTTATTTTCAATTTTTTTTTAAACCAAAACTCAGCTTCGTTCTCCCCCCGCCCCCCCCGCCCCGGCACTCACAACATCTTCAGCATTAACCCTGTGGCACCCTACAGGTGCTGCTGGAGAAACTGTGTGCAACCCCATGGCAACCTTCTTTGCTTCCTTACTTTTAGCCACCTGTCTTCCAGTTTTTGCTTCCTTTGACTTCCCATTTTCTGTTTCTTTGTGGGGGATCAAGGAACACCCATTCTAATATAAATCTTCCCCTTCTAACAGAATCTGAATACAGTCAATGCACTTTTCATACATGCTACAGGGTCATCAGTCAGATCTCCCACAGACATGGAGTCAATGCCAGTGACCCCTCCTTTTCAGGATGCAGCAGCCCACCCGGCAGTGCTGTTCCTCTCTCTGTCCCATGTGCTAGGTAGCACTGACTAGTGGAGCAGAGGACAGGAGAAGCCACAAAGGAAGACACGAGAGCCACAATGGGGTGGAGAAACAAGTTCTTTACTTCCACAGGGTCAAGAACAGAATATTAACAGACTGGGAAGTTATCACAAGCTCTCCAGATACTAGAGTGCTTACTGTGTGAGCATGCAGAGAACAGGATGAGCCAGGAGAGCTCTGAGCTCCCTTGCAGAAACATCTCAGCTCTTAAAGGGAACAGAAAAACTGGGAAAGAGATCCGCATGTTGGGCAAGGTTGTTAGACTCGATTCTGGAAAAGTTTATCTTCCGAACTTCACTGTCCAGGTCAGCAACAACCCCGAGAGCTGTGGCCACAGCCTGAGCCCCCAGACTGCTGACCACTGCCACGGTCACAGGAACTGCCACGGTCACAGGAACTGCCACGGTCACAGGAACTGGAGCTCCTGTGCCTGCATCTGTGGGACCTGCGCCTGTGGTGGCTCAGGAAGCAGCCTCCCTCAGAGCTAGGGACACTGCAGCCCCCAGAGCTTGTAGCACAGCAGGAGGAGGCTGCAGGCAGACACTGTGCTGTGCTCTTTGGGGGGCACTTCGGGGAGGGGCACTTGGGAGGAGGCTGGCACTGCTTCTGGTTCTGCTGGTAGGACATCTTTCAAGAGTCAGTCTGGGAAAGCAAAGAAAATGTCTTTAGACCAGTGTGTCCCTTGGGAATGGTTTCATAAAGCCCTATTCCTAAGACTTGCTGCTCCCTGAGCTGTGATCATTTCAAAGGCAAAGGGTAACTGGTCTGCATGACCTGCAAGCCACTGTCTTCCTGTTGCCCTGCTGGCAGGAGGGAATGCTAATACTCCTAAGTAGCTCTCTGGTGAGCTGAAGCAAACACAGACAATGGGAGAAAGGCTCTTGCAGAGTTCTCTGGCCAGATGCAGACTCTCAGGAGAGTGCAGGGAATGCTGGGAGCCAGAACTCTGCTGTGTCACAGGCTCTGATGCACCCACACAGGCCCCTGTCTGTGTTCTCCTCCCTGTCCCTTGTCCCCAGCAGGTCCTCTTCCAACTGCCTTCTCCATAGACACTTCTGCTTCCTCCTCCCCAGTCAAGGCTGGCTTGTCTTCTCTGCACACCCTAGATGAGGCCCTCTCCCTGGTCAGGTACTCACCAGATGCAGCAAAGGCAGGAGGAGAAGGCTGAGCTGAAGAGGCTGTGGATGAATGGTCCAGGGCAGAAGCCCTTTTATCCTTGGCAGGCTGTGATGCACAGCCCAAGCATGCTGCTGCTTTCCCAACTAGGGAGGTGACAGAGCTCCTGGTGTCTTCCTCATGTTTCCAAGTTTCCTGACAAGAGAGCATTACGTCACCTCTGCCTTTGCTTCCCTGGTACCAGAGACCTGCCATTTCTTCTTTCATGCATCCCGCTAGAGCTTTAACCTGTCTGTCTCTACTATTATTTTTTCTGTGCAGTGTGAATGTAGAGATGCATAGAATACATTTCCTGCTCTTGAGCATGTCAAATTTAGCTGCAGAGAGAGAGGGGTGTAGTGTGTGTGTGTGTGTGTGTGTGTGTGTGTGTGTGTGTGTGTGTGAACATCAGATCTTGTGGACCCAAGAGCTCCAGCCTCTGAGGCACTCAGGAGGAATCAGGACCTGAGGAAGGGTCATAGGATCAAACATCCCCAGCTCAGCAAAGACCTTCATCTTTCTGGTCATAGGGCAAGGCAGGTTGCAACAGAACAGGAAGCCCTGACATTTACCTATATCTTCTACTTAGGCAACAGTATGAGACTAGTAAAGATAATGTTTGGTCCCCGGCAGTAGAATTCAGAGTAGACTGTGCAGAACACAGTCTGCCCTAGAGTTATTAGCTATGCAACTGCACTAGAAAACACTTTAAGTTATTAAGCATGAAGTCTGCAGTTCTCTGGTGAATTTGTCTAAATAGAATCATGTGTGTTTTCCCTATATGTCGTTTTAATTTTGAAGAAAAATCTTAATATTAAGATACTGACATTTTATAGTTCCCTTTAGGAGCACAGCGTCTCCCCCCCCCCCCCCCCAAGCATTAGAAAATGAGCTAAAAAATTATGGGGAAGAGAGGGAGGGGGATCTCTGGAACATGATGCTTCTACCAGAATTTCTTAGACAATCAAGTCCTGTGTGATGGGGGAAAGTCACTTATGGAGTGTATCTCAGCCCTGAGCAGGAGGGGCACTGATACTGGGCCGTCGGTTTGTTCTTACATCATGGTTATAGACACAGTGTAGAGATGTGGGTAGCTGCCTGTCATTCACTGTGAGCATCTGTATCAGAGCAATTCGAAGTGGATGTGAGAGCTCAGTATTCTGACTGAAGAAGCCAAGCAGCTTTCAAACTGTCCTTTCTTCTTTCCCTCTCTCCTTCCCTCCCTCCCCCTTTTCCTCCCTTTTCTTTCCTTGTTATCTTCTATTCTTCCTTCTCTAGAATGTGCTAAGTCAAGCAGCTTCTTGTAATGCTTATCCCAGGCCATTCACATCATCCAGGGAAGATGGGAAGAGTTTTCCTAGGTAGAGTCACATGACTCCCCAGTTACCAGTGACTCAGCCTTCTTGCACACCTTCCATGCTAAATTTCCATTCTGTCACTCGTTCCATATTTGATGCATCACAATGATGTAACACACCTCGCACTGTGCACACTCTAGAAGTGTCCTTAAGCAGCACACATGAGGTGGGTCAGGCAAACACCATGAAAGAAGCATATGTCACAGAGGCGAGAGCTTCACTGTTGGTGTATGGCCGCAGTTCTCAATGTGTGGGTCATGACCCTACACAGGGGTCACCTAAGACCATCAGAAAACATAGATATTTACATTAGAATTCATAGTAGTAACAAAACTAGTTATGGGCCTGGCAGTGGTGGCGCACGCCTTTAATCCCAGCACTCAGGAGGCAGAGGCAGGCGGATCTCTGTGAGTTCAAGGCCAGTTCCAAGACAGGCTCCAAAGCCACAGAGAAACCCTGTCTCGAAAAAAACAAAAAAAAAAACTAGTTATGAAGTAGCAACAAAAATAATTTATGATTAGGGGTCACCACAGCATGAGGATCAGTATTACAGGGTCACAGCGTTAGGGAGGTTGAGAAGGTAGTGGAAATGAGAGCGAGGGTCTCTGACTATGTTCTGCAGCCCACATCCATTTGTCAGACTCTGATCAGAACTGTGAGAACAGTCCAGGGCTGTAGCTGTGTGCCCTGTCCCTGGGACGTCAGTCTGATGGCAGGACTGAGAGAGCCTCCTAGACCCAAGGCCATCCACATCAGCAGAGAGATGGTGCTAGGGTGTGGGCCTGGGGTCGTGTGGGGTCATGTAGGGTGAACTAAGGAATCTGAGCTTGTTAGGCACATTCATTTTAGAACTGGGTGTTTCTGAATTTAGACCCTGGATCTCTAAGTAACAAAAACTCTGACGTGAGAGGATAACAGGTGAAGACCTCTCGGGAGAAGAAATAAGAAATTCATGATGTCTGAACTGAAATGGCTCAAAAATTCAAAGGCTCTGAAGGGCCTTGTGCAGGTAGATTAGTTAGGACCACGTCTACCAACAGAGTTGTGAATGGCTCTGGGGAGGGGGTGATGCAGCCAGGCTGGGGTGACAGAGAGCTAAACTGAACACTGAGTCATCCTTTCTGGGTGTAGTTATTGAGGTCTGTAGTGACAGAGTTCAGCAGTGGTTCACCCAGGTTTTGGAAGTTGCAGGGTGGTAAATGCTCTAGGGTTTCCCAATGCATTTCAGTATAACACCGGAGATAGTGGCTCTCTGGAAATCACATTCAAGAGCAGAGCAAATCTTTTAAATCATAAGCAGCAAAACCACTGCCTCAAGATCTCAATACTTTAACCAAACTGGTGTCTCATCTGGGTTTATTAAACACAAACGGCAGCGTCCACTCATTTCCAGAGAACTAGTGTTTGCTTCCTAGGGTGTAGGCCATGGTTTCACTGCTTGTCAAATTAGGAACTGTCATTTCTGGAGCCAAATTCTACTTCTCTGACTCCATGCTGCCCCTGTAGGGCCCAGCGTTGAGTGTACAGCAGACAATAAGAACAGGAAATGAATAGATGGGCCCAGGGGTTAGAACTCTATTATTGTCTCCCTCATGAGGTCTGAGGCTCCACACTCCACTAGGACCTCCTCTTGTTCTTTGTTCCTCCCAGCTCCCCAGGTCTGGGTGTCCCACTCAGCACTTTATTGGTGACCCTCTGTCTTCTCTTTGCCCCAGTAAGAGTGAGCCAGAGTGGAGGCTCCACTGTGCTTTTGAAGTGGGGTTGCTTCTGAACCTCTGAATCTGCTTGTAAAGCTTCTGTCTGATGGCAAAATCTGACACTCTAGTTCTGTCCAGTCTGTGGGACACCGTGAGAGGCTCCACAGAGCTGTGCGACCTTTTCCTGGTATCACTCCTACCTACTGTGTGACATCTCTCAGGCTGCCACAAGTGTGCACAGCTCTTCCTCTTCCTGACTGCTCTCCCTGTCTACAGCCTGCCAATCATCCTGGCTCCTGCGACTTAATACAGACTTTAAGGCCAGAGCTGTAGCTCCTACTTCAATGGATATTTTGATTTTTATACTTGATCAGTAGATGTCTAAAATTAAACTTCTTTCAGGTTTTTTGATTATCAAAGTCTGAGTGAACTCTTTTTCAAATTCATTGAATGCACGATGTGAACCGGAGTCCCCGTTGTTTTCTCCTCCCAGTCTCAAAAATCAAGTCTCTTCTCATTTACAGTTTAATTAGAGTTGGGGCTCTGTGTTATTTCTCTGGTTTTCAGATTAAGGCGCTCTCTTATTCAGTTACAGGAACATTATTTTAACCCAAGCAACACCTGCCTTTCACAGTTTAGGTCATGGCAGGTCTGTGTGGAGGTTGGAGCTCCCAAGTATTGGAGTTGAGACAGTGTAGAGTTCCAAGACCATAAATATTTGCCTTTCCAATTGTCCTTATTTTTACTATGACAACATTTCTCCTCATCTTTTCTCTAAAAATCCCCTTCTGTACACTCCAGTCACCTCATAGACTAAATTCCGAATCTCTGGCAGCATCACCTCCTCTTGGCCTTCTTAAACAATTATCTAAGATTTGCTCCGTTTCCTTGGATCTTCATGTGGTAATTGTATTAGCCACCCCTCCATTGTTTTCTTCTTCTGTCTTCTTTGCTTATGTATGTACGTATGTATGTATGTATGTATGTATGTTTGTTTGTTTTTATTGTTTTTTTTTGTTGTTTGTTCCTTTCTTTTGCTAGGAGCAGAACTGGACCTCACACATGCAGACACACCAGGAGACCCTAAAGCTTTGTATTCAATTCTTCCTCTGCCTAATGTCTAAGCCTTTGCCTCTTGATTCTGACTCCTATGTAATGAGGACCTTAGAAACAGCTCATTAAAACAAATTAACACAGGTTAGACGTTTACGGGTTAGATCAGGACCCTGTATTGTTTCAGAAGAAAAATTTCTTTCAGAAATTTCAGAACACCAGCCAACAACAGCCCATAACCTTTCTTCCCTCTTATTCTGTGGTAAGACTCTCAGCAGCCCTTCCAGAAGCAGGCAGGAGTGGTAGCTTCCATTACTTCCTGTGTACAACCAAAGATTTGCCCCAGAGGGGGCTGGAGAGATGGCATTGCCTGCTCTTCCAAAGGTCCAGAGTTCAATTCCCGGCAATACGTGGTAGCTCACAACCATCTGTAATGAGGTCTGGTGCCCTCTTCTGGGCTGCAGACATACAAACAGACAGACTATTATATACATAATAAATAAATAAATAAATAAATAAATAAATATTTTTTAAAAAAACATTTGCCCCAGAGATGGTTGTAATGGTCAAGGAGCTAAGGATTCTGGGACACGCCCACGGAAGTTCAAGAGTGGCACAGGATGGAATGAACACGAGATCCAAGCAGTTGCAGGGTGAGCATTTTATTTTTGAATTGGGTATGCATGGGACATATGTAGTCTTCATCTGGGACAGGAGGGGGGACTACGGCGCCCTGGAGAGCAGACAGGAAGAGAAGTCCTTAGGAGAGTCAGAACCCTGTGCAGGTGGAGTCAGCAGAGCCTTCAGGAATGGACAGGCAGGGTGCACTTTCCTTGGCCCTTGGGATTCTTGTTTCCTCCAAACTCTCTTGTCTCAGCCTCAGGATCCAGGTCAGCAGCAACCCCCAGAGCTGTGGCCACAGCCTGAGCCCCCAGACTGCTGACCACTGCCACGGTCACAGGAACTGCCACGGTCACAGGAACTGGAGCTCCTGTGCCTGCATCTGTGGGACCTGCGCCTGTGGTGGCTCAGGAAGCAGCCTCCCTCAGAGCTAGGGACACTGCAGCCCCCAGAGCTTGTAGCACAGCAGGAGGAGGCTGCAGGCAGACACTGTGCTGTGCTCTTTGGGGGGCACTTGGGGGAGGGGCACTTGGGAGGAGGCTGGCACTGCTTCTGGTTCTGCTGGTAGGACATCTTTCAGGAGTCAGTCTGGGAAAGCAAAGAAAATGTCTTTAGGCCAGTGTGTCCCTTGGGAATGGTGTCATAAAGCCCTGCTCCTAAGACTTGCTGCTTCCTGAGCTGTGATCATTTCAAAGGCAAAGGGTAACTGGTCCTGCAAGCCACTGCCTTCCCCTTGACCTGCTGGCAGGAAGGAATGCTGATACTCCTAAGTAGCTCTCTGGTGAGCTGAAGCAAACACAGACAATGGGAGAAAGGCTCTTGCAGAGTTCTCTGGCCAGATGCAGACTCTCAGGAGAGTGCAGGGAATGCTGGGAGCCAGAACTCTGCTGTGTCACAGGCTCTGATGCACCCACACAGGCCCCTGTCTGTGTTCTCCTCCCTGTCCCTTGTCCCCAGCAGGTCCTCTTCCAACTGCCTTCTCCATAGACACTTCTGCTTCCTCCTCCCCAGTCAAGGCTGGCTTGTCTTCTCTGCACACCCTAGATGAGGCCCTCTCCCTGGTCAGGTACTCACCAGATGCAGCAAAGGCAGGAGGAGAAGGCTGAGCTGAAGAGGCTGTGGATGAATGGTCCAGGGCAGCAGCCCTTTTATCCTTGGCAGGCTGTGATGCACAGCCCAAGCATGCTGCTGCTTTCCCAACCAGGGAGGTGACAGAGCTCCTGGTATCTTCCTCATGTTTCCAAGTTTCCTGACAAGAGAGCATTACGACACCTCTGCCTTTGCTTCCCTGGTATACCAGAGACCTGCCATTTCTTCTTTCATGCATCCCGCTAGAGCTTTAACCTGTCTGTCTCTACTATTATTTTTTCTGTGCAGTGTGAATGTAGAGATGCATAGAATACATTTCCTGCCTTTGAGCACTTCAAATTTAGCTGCAGAGACAGAGGATAGGTATATGGTACTGTGCAAGTTTATTGTGTGATCCAAATGTCTCTAAAGCATATATGGATTATTTGATCAGATGTGATGAGCTCCTGATTCTCAAGAGTGTTAAATCACCAAACTTCTGGGGCCTGGGAATGAAATTCATTTGCTAATGGACCAAGAATGGGTCCCAGACCCTGTGCAAGGCAGAACTGAAGTTCAGGTAGTATATGCATGAGAGGCAAAGCCCTGAAGGCTACTAATATCATCCCAATGGAATGTGGTCAAGGAGGGTGTCCATATTTATTCTCTGAGGAATATTTGGTATGGAGTATGAAGGGATAAAATGATCTTGATTATGGAATAATGAAGATGATTGATGAATGGCAATAACTTTTAAACGTGCTGCTAATGACTAGGTTGATGATATGGGGGTAATGTCTTCATAACAATTTGTGAATTTAGCATAATAACTTCCAACATTTATGTACTTGTTTGTAACAGAGAAAAGTTTTTTTGCTTTGTTTGTTTGTTTTTGTACATTGCAGTGGAATAGGCAGTGTTTTGAAAATACCTTCCTTGGGGAGATGTAAAAAGACTCTACTCTTTCCTCGCAAGTTCAAAACAATAAAGCAAAGTTTGACTCCAGTAGGGTGAAGCCTAGTGAAACCATGGACTGAGTGGGCTACTCTAAAGATGGAGAAAGAGGTGCATGCAGGAGTGTGAAAGATCACTCACTGTACTGGAAAGTCTCTGCCCAGAACGGATGATGGCGTCTTCGTAGTCATATAGATGGAGTTCCTCTCAGTTAGTCATCCCAGCCCATACCTTAGCTCCTCCCAAGACGGCCTGGTCTTGTGTAGTTAGGGAAGAATTGCAACTTCACAGAAATAGCTACCAAGAGCTCCTGGAACTTCAGATGAGGGCCCAAGGACCCTTCCATCTCTCCCTCTTCTCTGAAGGGACGTCACCAACCATCAGGCAGCTGGTGATGATTTTTATGTTTTGTTTTGTTTTTTATCAGACACAGGTGATCTGATGAAGATGGATGCTGCTTTGCTCAGTAGCTCCCATTGTATGACAGACAGTAATGAGCACTGTCTGTCTGTAGAGGATGATTTTTATGAAATATGAATCTTCTTTTGCCAGATCTCATTGCACTATTAGAAATGGATTTGCCTTTGGATTCATCTGCTATCATAACTATTTGGCTATTTGTTTCCCATATTGCAATCAGAAGTATAATAGAGCACCGTTTATATATTAGATTTGGATCTATTCCTTGTACCCATGTTTGGAAAGGTCATGCTTATGTAAGTATATTAAGGAATGAGTGTATTTTACTTCATACCGTCTTCCCTCCCTCTTCATTTCCAGCTTGTCTCCTGTCTGCTTTGTTGCCTACACAGGTTCGCTGCTACTTTCATGCAACATACAGACACATTTTATGTATGTTTGTGAAATATAGGATCTACCAAAGAAACAAAACATGATATTTGTCTTTCTGGGACTTTCTTTCACATAATGCAATGACTTTCAGCTGCATCCATTGGGTGATAATTTTTAATTGAAACACTTTTATGACAAATCTGGGCTTGCTCTCTATATACTTTAGTTTCAAAAACTACTATAATGATGTACTTTACTCTATTTTAAATGTGGGGATTTCATACTTTCTTATGAAATAGCCACAGAGCCATGAATTGCACTTGGTCTTAATGGATGAGGAATGAATGAAAGTGGAGGGATTGAGTAGTTCTCCTTTCTGATTTTCTTCTGACTTCAGGTATTTCGTGCCCCAAGAATATTTTCAAAGCTTAGATCATTAATAATGCTGAAGTGTCTAATAGTTCAGCATCCTATAGATTGTTACTGTACTAGAAGAGATTATCTGTCACCCATTGTTTGTTGAGAAAAGTCTCCCTGATCTCAAGCACTTGGATATTTGGTCCCCAGTTGGTGGCTTTGTTTGGGGATCTTAGGTGGTGCAGGCCTGCTAGAGGACATGCAGCACCAGGAATAGACTTTGAGAGTAAAAGCCATGGCCTGTTTCTAACTCGCTCCCTCTTCTTATTTCTTTCATTTGAAAATGTGAACTCTAAACTTTCTGCTCCTGCCTCCACGGCTGCTGTGTGGTGCTGTGGATGTCCTGCCGTTCTGAACTCCTGTTCCTCTGGAACAGCAAGCCCAAATCAGCCGCCTCTGTAGTATTTCAGTACCACAATGGAAAAGCAGTTCGTGGGCTTATTAAAGTTACCCTCTCATATCAGTCAGTACTATAGCTGAAGGTCACATTATCATGTAACGGGGAGGCCAGGAAAATAGGATATGGGCAGGAAACTAGCTTAAGGAACGTGTGTTTCTTTAGAAGGTACAGAATTCTAGACCTTTTAAAAGGTTTATGCTGTCCCATAGCCTGTGTCTCCAGTTGGAGGTAACTCCTCTCTCTTGCCCAGAAATCTCCAATACTTTCCCTGATTTCCTTCCCCTTGCTAATTACTACCACTAGTATCTCATCTCAATGAAATTCCTTCTGCTTCAAAAAGCCATTCTTTATTTTTCATTAATAGCCTTCTACCAAACACCATTATTATTCTTTATCCAAATAGCCCCGTGAGAAGGTAGACTAAAATCTTGTTGGTTGGCTTGTTGTCATGATGGAGAGACTAGACTTTCTGGGGCCATCAAGACTTGGCTGTAGGGGACTAGAGAAATGGCTTGCAGTTCAGAACAATTTGTATTCTTGTAGAGGACCTTGGGTTGTTTGCCAGTGCTCACATGCTGGCTCACAAACATCTTAACTTCATTTCTAGGGGATCTAATGTCCTCTTCTTACCTTTATCGGCACCAGTCATGAAGTGGAGCACATGCATACATGCAGACAAAACTCTCATACACATAAATGACCATTTTAAAAACACAGAAATGCTTGTTTTAAGAATTGAGTTCAAGTTATATAATTTGGGAAGTTGAAGTTTTCCTGGAGTTGGCGTTATCAAAAGGCACAAGATATTTAACAATACAGTTATCAATCTTCATCATTGTCAACCAGAAAGATGATAAACCTTCTTCATCAAAATTTAAAAATCTTTATCTTTTTAAACTAGATTCATGAGGCAGGCTAAAGCTATAAATGCTAAAGACATGGTAGTCACTCACATTAGCTAAAGGAGTGGATGTCTGGTGGTATGTGGTTTAGACACACACCATTTTAAGGGCCTTCAGAATAACCTTGGTTGTGAGTTACTCCCTTATGGCCCGAGTCAGCCTGACTATTGGAGGTCTGTGAAATGTGTGAAATGCTTGTATTCAACAGAGGATTATCATAGCATTAGCTCTTAGAACCAGCTCAGCTCCTCCCAGACTGTGGGACTGCTCTTTCTTTTCTTAGCAGTGACTATAGGCCAGTCATCCTAACCATCAATAAAGATACAGTGGTTGTCACAGATCCACAGTGTATTCACTATTCTCATTCTATGGCAGATTGAGCTACTACAGAACAATTAATTATACAGAGGTATAGAGTGACAAAAGAAATTCTAAGTGCTATAGGTATAGAGTGACAAAAGAAATTCTAAGTGCTATAGGGTATATAAGAAGAAAATGATATTTGAACCTATATTTCCTACAAAAACGTCTGTTGTTGCCTCATGTCTATGGTCATCAGAAGCAAGCTTTGTCTCTCAATAGCAGACCTTCAGCTATTTTGCCTATGGGTTATATAGACAAAAGGAATAGATGGGGGTAGGTAGCAACAATTGAACAAGGACATATATTACACTTTTGAGCTAATTCAAAGTATCAACCTATAAGTTCCAGTGTCTTTCAGTGCATAATCTCACCTCTCTTTATGCCACACAAGGTTGCCTGAAAGGCTTTCCTCTGGCTCTTTCCCCAATTGTTTATCTGGGAGATTCCTGAAACACCTGAAGATGGAGATCATTAATCTTATGTCTACTTTGGTGAACTGTCTTGTCTCTCACTTCCTTTTCTTTATGAGATCACGTGATCTACAGTGCATCCATCTTGTGATGACTGACAGCTCATAGCTCTGAGTGTCTGATGGTTCCCTTTCCCACCACCTCCCCTAGAATAAAGGCTCCAATCCCAGTAGTCTCACCCTGGGTAGCCTTCTCTCTATATGGTTTCAACACATACAGGAAATACAGAGACTTGTCTAGCTGGTAGAATCTTGGCAGAATTTTACGGCTTAGTCATTCTAATTGGTACTACAGGAAAGATCAGTACAGGATTTCTTTGTAACATATTTTTAATATTCTTTCCAACAATCCAGGATGAGTGAACAACACAAAAATAATCTCTTTTCCTTACAGGTCAGTCCCTCCCATCCTCATAACATTTGCATCCCAGAAGGAAGTGGCAGCTGGAGAGCCACCTATTTTTAATGCCAATCTGTAGATATGTGCCACAGAGCTTTTATATAAATTACATATAGATGCTTATTCCCTGTTGTGATTAAGTTGTAATATTTGAAAGTATTCATATATTCATAGTCCTCTCTGAGAAAGTTCCAGATGGATGCAGCATGTAGGTAAGCATAGACTAGAGTTTTATTCTAATATTGGGGTGCTATCTAAAGAGTCAGAACTGAAAATCAAGAAGACCTATATCCACTTGTCATTTCCTGAGATACTGTGCTTCAGTCAACACAGCACAGGGGGAAAGTGTAAAACAAAAGCATCCTCTTCCAATTTGACTCTGCTGAAAATAGGACATTTAAAAGGCTCTAAGAAGGTCTTCGCACCAAGGAAGCATCTTGTAGATCTTGGCTTCCTGTAGCATCAGTTCAGAACTATAAGCTTTATGATTCTAGGCCACAATGGACCAGCCATAAGCAGTTATTTAAAGTGGCATTAGTTTTACAATGGACACACGTAGGTACTACACAGTTACTTAGGAGTGGAAACAGGGTGGGTGTGCTACAGGAAGGGTGTGTGCCAGAGCACATGATGAAGGTCAGAGAAGAAGTCTTCCTCAGATAGGAGCATCTGAGAAGTTAAAAAGTATAGAGTGGAACTTAGGTGTGGACGGAAATTACGTCCATGTGCTACTCACCTGTAGTGCATGGAGAAGGAGGAAGAAGGAAACCCTTGGGAGGCAGATGACATTGCCAAAGTCTTTTGGCTTAACCTGATGTGTTTCCCTTCAATTTGTCACTAAAATTCTTTCATTTATGTTGTTTTCTTTAAACTTATTATTTTTCTTGAATGTGAGGAGAGGGGTTGACACATTAGGGCCATGGAAGGTGTGTTCCAGCTCTGGAGCAGGCAGGTAACTTGGGAATTCACAGTGTTTAGGTGACACAGTCTCAGGAAGCTGTTATCCCTTTGGGTCTCAGCTTGACTCAGGCTCATGCATTGTGGGGCTGGCAGCTGCAGAGTGGTTGAGAGTGAAGGTAATTGGAAAGAACGCAGTGTTATTTGACAGAGGTTACCAGAGGCACCACCACAAAAATAGGGTGCCTCGGAAAACAAGAAGATCTTGCTGAGTAAAAGACTTTATAACAATAAGACCCAAAGCCGTGCCACTAAGATCAGGCCAAGGTGAGAGCCAGAGGCCAGATATTTACTGGCACATGTGGTTTAACAACACAAAGATTAGAATGTACGGCACGTGCATAATGTTTTAGGATACCCAAGTGCTTTGAAGAACTTATTTACTCCTCTAAGCATCATTATTGCCCTGTGTGACTTCTTCAGGAGGTGTAGAGATGATGGAGTAGGAAAAGCTTCATCCATTTGCTTTACTGGGTCGTCCAGTTCTGCTTCTCTGGTGCCCAGAACCCTGATTGCTCCAGAAGTGACAGGAGCTGATGCTCAGGAACTGTGTCCACTGGATAGGTCAAGTCTGTAGTTTGTCAGGCAGAAACACTCTCCAGAGTTGAAGATGGGCATTCCCCAGAAGTAAAGGACAGTGAGAAAAGAGTGTAGCAGGAACCAGGCAGGATATTGGGTGGGTACTTTGACAGGCACTTGTGGTGGTCTTGGCTTGTCCTGATTTTACTTCTGAACACCTTAGGGGAAGGCTAGAGGCTGCATGGAATAAAAATGAAAATGATGGCATGTGATGGCACTTGCTTATAAATTGACATTTTTTCCTGATGTTTCAGGGGTGTGGCTCTGAACCCACAGATTAGAAATAGTTCCTGGGAAGACATGGAAAATAAATACCAAGTCAAGAGATCCTGAGTCCAATGAAGAATGACTAATCGTTCAACTTTTTTTTTCTGCTTTACTTTACAGATGGGAAGTAATAGGGATGGGGTGAAATGAGGGTAGCAAGCATTATTTAGAGAACAGCCTTGTGATGGCAAGTATAGAGTACCTAGAAGAGGAAAGAGATATAAAAAATCCCAGATTATTAAAATATTTGTATTGCAATCTATAGTGCTGCTCGATTTTTTTACTCATTAAAGTAATTTAACTTCTGAATCAGTTCATATTGAGCTAATGGTCCAGTGTGTGAATGAAAGGTAACAGTAAAATAGCGATGATCCAACCAAGGATGCTGTAGTCAGTCTTTGGGAATGAGGTCAGAGACCTAGGATCTTGGTCCCTAAGGCTCAGAATCTGGTTAAATGAGAATGGGAAGGAGACTCCAGAAGGGGCCTTAATCTTGAGCCTTTCACAATTAGGCTCCTTAATCTTTCCTTCGCCTTCTTAGCTGTTATCTTGGAAATGGAAGCATGCAGATGTTAGACTAGCATTTAACGCCCATCAGAACATTGGTGTTCAGTTCTAAAATTTTGCTTCTGATGCATATTTTTACTGAGTTTAGTGACTCTCTGTTCCAGTGTCCAGACAATGCCCTGGAATGAAATAAAACTGAATGCAGAACCACTTCCTGTAAACAGAGACTGAATTTTCATTTCCAAAACAAAATAATCATATAGAAACTATACTAATTACAACACTGACTGATGGCTCTGGAATATTTCTAGCTAGTTCTTACACCTTAAATTAACCCATTTCTATTAGTCTGTAGATCGCCATGAGGCTGTGGCGTACTGGTAAGGTTCTGGTGTCTGTCTCCTTCAGCAGCTACGTGGTGTCTGCCTGACTCTGCCTTCCTTCCCCCTTCATTCAGTTTAGTTTTCCTACCTAGCTGTCTTCTTTTGCCATAGGCCAAAGCAGTTTCTTTATTAAGCAATGGTAATAAAATATATTCACAGCATTCCGAGGGGAATCTCACATCATCTCCCCTTTTCAGTCTACATAAAAAAGAAGGTTTTAATTTTAACATAGTAAAATTACATATAACAAAACAGCTATCAATCAAGAATTACAATAGTTAGTCTATTTGCATCTGGCAAAATTTAAGAAAATTTTATATCATCCTTTTTGCCTCCGTGACTCTAAAATTTTATATCTAACTTAGCTTTTATCATAACTAAGGAAAACCAAAGCCATAACTTTCTTAAACTCCATCAAAGACCCAGAAGGATATAAAATTACCTAGGTAATTATTATATTAAAATATATAAAATGTATTTATATAATATATAAATATAATAATATTATTAAAATTAGCAGGGAGTGCATTGTAAGCAACTTCCAAAACTCTAGAAATAACAGAGATATCTTGCTGCCTGGACAGTCACCCAAAGTTCTTCTTTAAATTTGGGGCATCCATCTTCAGCCTACAAGCCCATAGTATCTGGCAGACTTTTCCATGAAGCAGGAAATTTGAAAGACTGTTTGACCTATATTGGCAGTTTGTTGTCACTTTTATCTGCATCCTTCAGAATATCTGGTAGACTCTTTCATGAAGCAGGAACCCTGAAGGACTGTCTCATTTTCTTTTGGCAAGTTCAGCAGCCATTTTTCTGTGGGTCCTGCATTCCAGTTTACTGTCAAGTATACCGTCAAGCAGTCCAGGCAAGAGCAGTTTCTTGCCCAAATGGCCAGCCAACTCCATAAAGAGTCTCTTCGATGCCCATTATCCTCTTGAAGTAATTGGTGCTGATAGGAGCAGATGGGTATCATTGTCATGTCTAAGTTCTTGAAACATTTTAAATGTCACATTCTGTAGAACTTTGAAGTATTAAAGACTATCTACCTAACTAAAATATACCTCTGTTTATTTAGAAAACCTAACTAACATGACTAAAAGTTTGATAATTATAGATGACTATTAATACATAATTTTAATTATTCATTGCATTTAAAGAGCTATATAAACATAAGACCTTAAACAAAAGTAGAAATATACATATAACAAAACTGACCTTAAATGTGTATCAATAAACCAATCTCCATACCAATGTAGTATTTATTTCTATATCTTATCTCCCCTTTTTTTTTCTTTAGAAAGACCTTGACTAGCCAGGTGGTGGTGGTGCACGTCTTTAATCCGAGCACTCAGGAGGCAGAGGCAGCCAGATCTCTGTGAGTTCAATGCCAGCCTGGTCCACAAGGGCTAGATCCAGGACAGGCTCCAAAGCTACAGAAAAACCCTGTCTCGAAAAGCAAAACTAATAATAATAATAATAATAACCCACAAAAACAAAAACAAACAAGCAAACAAAAAGACCTTGCCTATGTCTATTAATCATTTATAATCAACCCCCTTTAAATGTAAGCAAACATTTATAAACAATATTTGGGCTAGCAAAGAACATTTAGTCTTTTCTAGTTGTTTCCCGAGCATCTCTGTTTCCATGTCATCTGGGCTGAGACTAACATAGGAAAGTTGCCTGGATCAGATCTAGCAGGATGAGCAAATCTTTCAGAAGACAAACAGAAAGAGAATAGGGGTGACTGTGGCCTGTGACATTTGTAGTGACAGAACTCCGGAAACACCCACTAAAGTGCTCATTACCACATCACCCCCTTTGTCTTCCTGCTGCCTTCCTTCCACACACGATGTTCCTGCTCTAATGAGGAAGGCTGGGCTGGTCTTCTCAGCCGTTCTATCATGGCACGAGTCTCCAGCTAAATATTAATCATGCTCATGAACATCAGATCTTGTGGACCCAAGAGCTCCAGCCTCTGAGGCACTCAGGAGGAATCAGGACCTGAGGAAGGGTCATAGCATCAAACATCCCCAACTCAGCACAAACCTTCATCTTTCTGGTTATAGGACAAGGCAGGCTGCAACAGGACAGGAAGCCCAGACAGTTACCTATGTCTTCTACTTAGGCAACAGTATGAGACTAGTAAAGATAATGTTTGGTCCCCGGCAGTAGAATTCAGAGTAGACTGTGCGGCACACAGTCTGCCCTAGAGTTATTAGCTATGCAACTGCACTAGAAAACACTATAAGTTATTAAGCATGAAGTCTGCAGTTCTCTGGTGAATTTGTCTAAATAGAATCATGTGTGTTTTCCCTATATGTCGTTTTAATTTTGAAGAAAAATCTTAATATTAAGATAATGACATTTTATAGTTCCCTTTATAGATACAGCACAGTTGGGAGCACAGCGTCTCCCCCCCCCCCAAGCATTAGAAAATGAGCTAAAAAATTATGGGGAAGAGAGGGAGGGGGATCTCTGGAACATGATGCTTCTACTAGAATTTCTTAGACAATCAAGTCCTGTGTGATGGGGGAAAGTCACTTATGGAGTGTATCTCAGCCCTGAGCAGGAGGGGCACTGATACCGGGCCCTCGGTTTGTTCTTACATCATTGTTATAGATACAGTGTGGAGATGTGGGCAGCTGCCTGTCACTCACTGTGCCCATCTGTGTCAGAGCAATTCGAAGTTGATGTGAGAGCTCAGTATTCTGACTGAAGAAGCCAAGCAGCTTTCAAACTGTCCTTTCTTCTTTCCCTCTCTCCTTCCCTCCATCCCTCTTTTCCTCCCCTTTCCTTCCTTGTTATCTTCTATTCTTCCTTCTCTAGAATGTGCTAAGTCAAGCAGCTTCTTGTAATGCTTATCCCAGGCCATTCACATCATCCAGGGAAGATGGGAAGAGTTTTCCTAGGTAGAGTCACATGACTCCCCAGTTACCAGTGACTCAGCCTTCTTGCACACCTTCCATGCTAAATTTCTATTCTGTCACTCGCTCCATATTTGATGCGTCACAATGATGTAACACACCTCGCACTGTGCACACTCTAGAAGTGTCCTTAAGCAGCACACATGAGGTGGGTCAGGCAAACACCATGAAAGAAGCATAAGTCACAAAAGCGAGAGCTTCACTGTTGGTGTATGGCCGCAGTTCTCAACGTGTGGGTCATCACCCTTCCTAGGGGTCACCTAAGACCATCAGAAAACATAGATATTTACATTACAATAATATTAGTGACAAAACTACAGCTATGAAGTAGCAACAAAAATAATTTATGATTAGGGGTCACCACAGCATGAGGATCAGTATTACAGGGTCACAGCGTTAGGGAGGTTGAGAAGGTGCGTGGAAATGAGAGCGAGGGTCTCTGACTATGTTCTGCAGCCCCCACCATATGTCAGACTCTGATCAGAACTGTGAGAACAGTCCAGGGCTGTAGCTGCGTGCTCTGTCCCTGGGACGTCAGTCTGATGGCAGGACTGAGAGAGCCTCCTAGACCCAAGGCCATCCACATCAGCAGAGAGATAGTGCTAGGGTGTGGGGGTGGGATCATGTGGGGGTGAACTAAGGAATCTGAGCTTGTTAGGCACATCCATTTTAGAACTGGGTGTTTCTAAATTTAAACCCTGGATCTCTAAGTAACAGTTGGTGTCTGGGGAGAGAAAAAACTCTGATGTAAGAGGACAACAGGTGAAGACCTCTCGGGAGAGACATAAGAAATCCATGGCTCAAAAATTCAAACACACTGAAGGGCCTTGTTCAGGTAGCTCAGTGAGGTCCAGGTCCACCGGCAGAGCTGCAGATGGCTCTGGGGAGGGGGTGATGAAGGGCATCATCCAGGTAGCTTAGTGAGGACCACGTCCACCAACAGAGCTGTGGATAGCCCTGGGGAGGGGGTGATGCATCAAGGCTGGGCTGAGAGCTAGCTGAACTGAGCACTGAGTCATCCTTTCTGGGTGTGGTTATTGAGGTCTGTAGTGACACAGTTAAGCAGTGGTTCACTGAAGGTTTGGAATCTGCAGTGTGGTAAGTGGTCCAGGGTTTCCCAATGCATTTCAGTATAATGCCAGAGATACGTGGCTCTCTGGAATCACATTTCTTCTTTTCTTTTGCTAGGAGCAGAACTGGGCCTCACACATGCAGATATGCCAGGAGACCCTAAAGCTTTGTATTCAGTTCTTCCTCTGCCTAATGTTTAAGCCTTTGCCTCGTGATTCTGACTCCTTTGTAATGAAGACCTTAGAAACAGCTCATTAAAACAACTTTTCACAGGTTAGACGTTTACGGGTTAGATCAGGATCCTGTCATGTTTCAGAAGAAAAATCTTTTTCCGAGATTTCAGAGTACCAGCCAACAACATCCCATAACCTTTCCTCCCTCTTATTCTGTGGTAAGACTCTCTGCAGCCCTTCCAGAAGCAGGCAGGAGTGGTAGCTTCCATTACTTCCTGTGTACAACCAAAGATTTGCCCCAGAGATGGTTGTAATGGTCAAGGAGCTAAGGATTCTGGGACATGCCCACGGAAGTTCAAGAGTGGCACAGAATGGAATGAACACGAGATCCAAGCAGTTCCAGGGTGAGCATTTTATTTTTGAATTGGGTATGCATGGGACATATGTAGTCTTCATCTGGGACAGGAGGGGGGACTACGGCGCCCTGGAGAGCAGACAGGAAGAGAAGTCCTTAGGAGAGTCAGAACCCTGTGCAGGTGGAGTCAGCAGAGCCTTCAGGAATGGACAAGGCAGGGTGCACTTTCCTTGGCCCTTGGGATTCTTGTTTCCTCCAAACTCTCTTGTCTCAGCCTCAGGATCCAGGTCAGCAGCAACCCCCAGAGCTGTGGCCACAGCCTGAGCCCCCAGACTGCTGACCACTGCCACGGTCACAGGAACTGCCACGGTCACAAGAACTGGAGCTCCTGCGCCTGCATCTGTGGGACCTGCGCCTGTGGTGGCTCAGGAAGCAGCCTCCCTCAGAGCTAGGGACGCTGCAGCCCCCAGAGCTTGTAGCACAGCAGGAGGAGGCTGCAGGCAGACACTGTGCTGTGCTCTTTGGGGGGCACTTCGGGGAGGGGCACTTGGGAGGAGGCTGGCACTGCTTCTGGTTCTGCTGGTAGGACATCTTTCAGGAGTCAGTCTGGGAAAGCAAAGAAAATGTCTTTAGGCCAGTGTGTCCCTTGGGAATAGTGTCATAAAGCCCTGCTCCTAAGACTTGCTGCTCCCTGAGCTGTGATCATTTCAAAGGCAAAGGGTAACTGGTCCTGCAAGCCACTGCCTTCCCCTTGACCTGCTGGCAGGAAGGAATGCTGATACTCCTAAGTAGCTCTCTGGTGAGCTGAAGCAAACACAGACAATGGGAGAAAGGCTCTTGAAGAGTTCTCTGGCCAGATGCAGACTCTCAGGAGAGTGCAGGGAATGCTGGGAGCCAGGACTCTGCTGTGTCACAGGCTCTGATGCACCCACAAAGGCCCCTGTGTATGTTCTCCTTCCTGTCCCTTGTCCCCAGCAGGTCCTCTTCCTACTGCCTTCTCCATAGACACTTCTGCTTCCTCCTCCCCAGTCAAGGCTGGCTTGTCTTCTCTGCACACCCTAGTTGAGGCCCTCTCCCTGGTCAGGTACTCACCAGATGCAGCAAAGTCAGGAGGAGAAGGCTGAGCTGAAGAGGCTGTGGATGAATGGTCCAGGGCAGCAGCCCTTTTATCCTTGGCAAGCTGTGATGCACAGCCCAAGCATGCTGCTGCTTTCCCTACCAGGGAGGTGACAGAGCCAGGACTATCCAGTCGTCATCTGCCTGTGTTCTTACTACAATCATCATCATCACACAACCAGGAAGTTTTGATGGCTGTCTGACTTCTTGTTTGAGCCTGCTTGGTGAGGGCGACAGGGAGGCTGCCCTGCCACCTTTGCCATAGTCACGTAGTTCATATTCTTTAACACAGATCTGTGTTGTGGTCTTTGCTGGAAAAAGCCATAAGGCAGCTAACTATAGTGTTTTCTCATCTTCAATAGATCACGATATATTGGGAAAGAGGTGAAAATATTAATAAACCTACAGAGTCAAATATCACAGGCCAAATGCTGCCATCTGTCTATGTATTATATTGCCAGTCTTTAGTGCATGGTCTTTAGTATGAACCTTGAACCTTACTTCACCCTCTATGTAAACCAGCGTATCCTGCCATATCTGGATGCAGCCAGTGAGCATCCTCTTGACCTCTGGTGATGAGAAGAGTAGGTGAAAAATGTTTAAGTATAACCAAGACCTTGTCTAAATGATAGGGATTCCTAAGAAGATCTCATGGTACTCAGAAATCAACCATAATGTTTCTTGGGAAGATGGAGGTTGACCTGAATTGACATTTGTTTGATGTGAACAACTTAGTAGAATTTAAAATATTTAAGACTGACCTATTTGAATAGGCTGGGGCTTTCCTTATTAGAGTGTACCATTTGTTACCTACAGTTTCAAAGAAAATATAGTTATCAAGAAGATGACCAATAGTGCTGGAGAAATGTCTCATCAGTTAAGAGCACTTGTTGCTCTTGCAGAGGACCTAGCTTGGTTTCCAGCACCCGCATGATTGTTTGCAACTGTGTGCAACTCCAGCTCCAGGAGGTCCAATGCCCTCTCTGGTCTCCATGGTCTTGAAACACACGTGTGACACACAGGCATACATGCAGACACTCACACAGAACAAAATAAAACAAACCACAAAAAACCATGATCAGAATTTAATAGCTTATTTAAATTATATTTTAATTTATGTAACATATTTTTAGATTATTTATGACTGGTTATAACACTTTGTAAAATGTACAGGGTTAAATGTTTTCCTGCTGTCTCACTCTCTTGTGACTATAAGAGACTAAATGACTGGTTACTTGCTGTTAGAGAAAAAAATATTTCTTAAAAGAATCTCTCTCTCTCTCCCTCTCTCTCTCTCCCTCTCTCTCTCTCTCCCCCCCTCTCTCTTTCTCTCTCTCTCTCTCTCTCTCTCTCTCTCACACACACACACACACACACTCACACCTTTCTCTCTCTTTCTCTCACACCTCTCTCTCTCTCTCTCTCTCTCTCTCTCTCACACACACACACACACCTCTCTCTTACACACATACACACACCTTTCTTTCTTTCTCTCTCTCTCACACACACACCTCTCTCTCACACACACACCTCTTTCTCTCTGTCACACACACACACACACCTCTCTCCCTCTCTGTCACACACACACACACACCTCCCTCTCTCTCACACACATACACACACACACCTCTCTCTCTCACACACACACACACACTTCCCTCTGTCTCTCTCTCTCTCTCTCTCTCTCTCTCTCTCTCTCTCTCTCTCTCTCACACACACACACACACACACACACACGTCTTCCTTGGCATCTGTGGCATCAGCTTTTTTTCAGAGACATGTGAGGTAGTGTGCATCCTCATAGATGGAAGCAACACCTCAGGATGCTTTGGGAAGAGCAAGGAACTCACAGTTTGTCTTGCAATGGCCATCTCAGTCGCATTGTTTGATGTTCACAGACTGTATCATGCCAGGAGAAGGTGCTCACAAGGAAGGATAATGGATGTCTTCCTGGCCTTCCACATGGCAATGGTGTGGATGAATGTGGGATGGTGACATACACGGCTTCTTATTGGCCCGCTTTGCTGATGGCATCAGACTTGGGGAAATGCGCCATTAGAGAAAGGGCATATTTCAATTAGCAGCTACTTTCAGGGAATTCTGGACTCCATGCAAGGTCCAGCTACTCTCTGGTCTAAGACCCTGGTGTGGGAACCACCCACTGTCTTCCATAGGCTTAGCATTTGCCTTGAGCTTCTAGTAAAATGAATATTTACTCTCCCTCAAATTCATATGGAAACTCTAACCCTTAATTTTATTATATTAAATGTATATAGTATTAAAAGAGCAATTGAATTATAAGAATGTTGTCAGATAAAATGTAGTTGTTTTGATATCATCCATTGCAGCAGCCTGAATGAGCTAAGGAACCCCAGCTTTCCACACGTGAGGAATTGGTTACCAGAAATTCTTGAGGAACACCCTTTTCTTGAAGGCTCTAGCTTTCTAGATGTTGTCCACACCCTTCTTTCTCGATGTTCCTCTCATTTAAGCCATTCATTTCTCTATATTTAAGTCAAACACATTTTATGGGGCATGGCTCTTGAGCCAGGCAGCATGAATTGCACCGTGAATGCAGATGGGACCAAGTGGGAGGAGAGTTTACATAGGGCAAATAGCAAGGGAAGAAGGATGCTCATGCCCACAGCTGGGGCTCTCAGTTCTCTGCATTGTGCTGCAAGCCTGGGGCTTCAGATCCTTGGCAGAGTGAGCACTGGTTTTGTCTATTTTGTGATTCTTCAGAAGTCACTGTTTTTCAGTCACTGGTTTCTACCAGATAGATAAAATCTTAAACTTGCTGGGAACAGCACTTGGAAAGTAACCTTGGTCACACTTGGCCAAGTTTCACATCAACGTCTTCAGAAACTATCAGGAAGGAATCTCCTCATGAAATGCAAGGCATCTTCTCCAGTTATTTCTACCCATCTGTGGAATCTTCTATCCTGAAGAAGGAACTGTCCCACCCTGCACACACAACACATATGTAAACTGCACCACAGGGTTCCTGATGGGAGAGGTGCCCTCTCAGGGAGAATGGGCATCTTGTGATCCAGAGAAGGCAGCAGCAGCTCAGAACCAGATCCACACTGATGGACTGGGAGGAGCTCTTGAATTACTAACACTCGTGGGTGTCAGAAGGTAGGCTTGCAGCCTTTCAGGCTTACCTTCTTGGTACACTCTGCCCAGTTCATATAACTTATAAGTCAGTGGTGACTCTTTCCTTCCAGGTGAGCAGAACTAACTGCCAATTTAAGGTTTTCATATTACCATAATGAGGCTTACTTAATGACACTTATTTGAGTCACATCCATGTAAAACTGGAGGAGAGAGACAGACAATAAATACCATCACTCTTGTTACATGGCTGAACAATCCACCTTAATAAGGTGCACAGTTTTTGGTGGACTTAGGACATTCAAAAGCTGTAATTACCACTAATTTCATAACAATTTTAAATCTTTAAGAGAAAACCATACATATAAAACCTCCACTTCTGATTGCCTTTTGCCCCAAAGGACACAATGGAAATGAAGAAACAAGAGCCTTCTGTTCTGGTCTTTTGTCACTCAGCGTATTTTAAAAACCTCTTTCAGTCATTGTTGTAGGAGGTCGCTTGTTTGTTCCCAGCTGCCCAGACTCAAAATAATCACACAGAAACTATTAATTACAACACTGCTTGGCCTTGTGCATATTTCTAGCTCACTCTTATCTCTTAAATTAACACATTTCTATTATTTTATATTTTATCACAAAGCTCATGGCCTACTGGCTAGGTTCCAGATGGCAGCTTGTGTCTTTCTCCTCTGGCAGCTCCATGGTGTTTTGCAGACTTCTTTCTCCCAGCATTCAGTTTACCCACCTGCTTCTGTTCCGCCCTGTGCAGGTCCAAGACAGTTACTTTATTAACCAATGGTATTTACAGCATACAGAGGGGAATCCCACATCAAATCATTTCTTAAAATTTCTTCCTAAAAGGGGAACTGGAAAGATGGCGCAGTGGTTAAAAGCACTGGCTGCTCTTCCAGAAGACCTGGGTTCTAGTCCCAGCACCCACAGAGTGGCTCACAACTATCTGTAAGTCTGGTTCCACAGTGTATGACACCGACACCCTCATTTGACCTCTGCAGGAACCAGGCATGTAAGTGGTGAACAGACACAGGCAAACACACATGCACATAAAATAAAAGTTCAAAGAAGTTTTTAAACATGGTTTCTAAAAGGGTTGTTTGATGTGGAGATGAAGCTACCTGGGCAAATACTTTTGCCATTTTGTTTTTCGGAGTTGTTCCTGAAGCATGGATAGTCCTTCCACGGCCCAGCAACGAACAAGTGGGCTACAGCTAGCTGTGGTTCTGCAGATGGTAGAGAGCACCACCTTCATTGTCTCCTTTCACCTTTCATTAAAGGCTTCGTTGCTCTTCTTTCTTAGTGTCTTGGCATGGAGCTTAGGTTGTTGGTGTGAGATTTGCTTCCTTTTCACTACGGTATCACAGTTACATATTTATCTTTGAGTGTTCTTTCAGCTGCTGTCCATAAACTTTGACACAGTGGTTTTTCCCTTATTCTCATAATTTAAAAAAGTGCCTTGTGATTTTCGTCTAATTTATTAGTTATTTAGGAGTATGTTTTTGCTTTATAAATATTTCTTAAATTTCTAGTTTCCATTCTGTATCCCCCTTCTCTTGATACTAAATATAGAACCTAGACCCTAGGGCATGCTAGGCAAATACTCTACCTGTAAGTGACATCTACGGACCAACTTTTACATTTTTTATTTTTCATTTTCAGACAACACACACAATTATCAGTGTTGGTCTTAATTGTGCAGTTTTCATGTCTTAGCTTCCCAAATAGCTGAAACTTCAGACATGTCCCACAGGCAGACTTGTTCTACAGGCAGACATGCACTACAGGCAGACCCCACAAGTAGACCTTACAGGCTCCACAGGCAGATAGGCACCAGATGCAGACATGTCCCACAGGCAGACCTCACAAGCAGATGCCACAGGGAGACCTGCCCCACAGGGAGACCTGCCCCACAGGGAGACCTGCCCCACAGGCAGACCTGCCCCACAGGCCAACATGCACCACAGGCAGACATGTCCCACAGGCAGACCTCACAAGCAGACCCCACAGGGAGACATGCCCCACAGGCAGACCTCACAAGCAGCCCCCACAGGGAGACATGCCCCACAGGGAGACCTGCCCCACAGGGAGACATGCCCTACAGGCAGACCCCACAGGCAGACATGTCCCACAGGGAGACCTCACAAGCAGCCCCCACAGGGAGACATGCCCCACAGGGAGACCTGCCCCACAGGGAGACATGCCCCACAGGGAGACCTGCCCCACAGGGAGACCTGCCCCACAGGGAGACCTGCCCCACAGGGAGACATGCCCCCCAGGGAGACCTGCCCCCCAGGGAGACCTGCCCCACAGGGAGACCTGCCCCACAGGGAGACCTGCCCCACAGGGAGACCTGCCCCACAGGGAGACCTGCCCCACAGGGAGACCTGCCCCACAGGGAGACATGCCCCACAGGCAGACCTCACAAGCAGCCCCCACAGGCAGACCTGCCCCACAGGGAGACCTGCCCCACAGGGAGACCTGCCCCACAGGGAGACCTGCCCCACAGGGAGACCTGCCCCACAGGGAGACATGCCCCACAGGGAGACATGCCCCACAGGGAGACATGCCCCACAGGGAGACATGCCCCACAGGCAGACCTCACAAGCAGCCCCCACAGGCAGACCTGCCCCACAGGGAGACCTGCCCCACAGGGAGACATGCCCCACAGGGAG
Organism: Microtus oregoni; assembly: GCF_018167655.1. NCBI lineage: Eukaryota > Metazoa > Chordata > Mammalia > Rodentia > Cricetidae > Microtus > Microtus oregoni. The sequence continues at coordinate 260,870 of NW_024543830.1, read as the reverse complement.
ACCTGCCCCACAGGGAGACCTGCCCCACAGGGAGACATGCCCCACAGGGAGACATGCCCCACAGGGAGACCTCACAAGCAGACCCCACAGGGAGACATGCCCCACAGGGAGACCTCACAAGCAGACCCCACAGGGAGACCTGCCCCACAGGGAGACCTGCCCCACAGGGAGACCTGCCCCACAGGGAGACCTGCCCCACAGGGAGACCTGCCCCACAGGGAGACCTGCCCCACAGGGAGACCTGCCCCACAGGGAGACATGCCCCACAGGGAGACATGCCCCACAGGGAGACATGCCCCACAGGCAGACCTCACAAGCAGCCCCCACAGGCAGACCTGCCCCACAGGGAGACCTGCCCCACAGGGAGACCTGCCCCACAGGGAGACCTGCCCCAAAGGGAGACCTGCCCCACAGGGAGACCTGCCCCACAGGGAGACATGCCCCACAGGGAGACCTCACAAGCAGACCCCACAGGGAGACATGCCCCACAGGGAGACTTCACAAGCAGACCCCACAGGGAGACCTGCCCCACAGGGAGACCTGCCACACAGGGAGACCTGCCCCACAGGGAGACCTGCCCCACAGGGAGACCTGCCCCACAGGGAGACATGCCCCACAGGGAGACATGCCCCACAGGGAGACATGCCCCACAGGGAGACATGCCCCACAGGCAGACCTCACAAGCAGCCCCCACAGGCAGACCTGCCCCACAGGGAGACCTGCCCCACAGGGAGACCTGCCCCACAGGGAGACCTGCCCCACAGGGAGACCTGCCCCACAGGGAGACATGCCCCACAGGGAGACATGCCCCACAGGGAGACCTCACAAGCAGACCCCACAGGGAGACATGCCCCACAGGGAGACCTCACAAGCAGACCCCACAGGGAGACCTGCCCCACAGGGAGACCTGCCCCACAGGGAGACCTGCCCCACAGGGAGACCTGCCCCACAGGGAGACCTGCCCCACAGGGAGACCTGCCCCACAGGGAGACATGCCCCACAGGGAGACATGCCCCACAGGCAGACCTCACAAGCAGCCCCCACAGGCAGACCTGCCCCACAGGGAGACCTGCCCCACAGGGAGACCTGCCCCACAGGGAGACCTGCCCCACAGGGAGACCTGCCCCACAGGGAGACATGCCCCACAGGGAGACATGCCCCACAGGCAGACCTCACAAGCAGCCCCCACAGGCAGACCTGCCCCACAGGGAGACCTGCCCCACAGGGAGACCTGCCCCACAGGGAGACCTGCCCCACAGGGAGACCTGCCCCACAGGGAGACATGCCCCACAGGGAGACATGCCCCACAGGGAGACCTCACAAGCAGACCCCACAGGGAGACATGCCCCACAGGGAGACCTCACAAGCAGACCCCACAGGGAGACCTGCCCCACAGGGAGACCTGCCCCACAGGGAGACCTGCCCCACAGGGAGACCTGCCCCACAGGGAGACCTGCCCCACAGGGAGACCTGCCCCACAGGGAGACATGCCCCACAGGGAGACATGCCCCACAGGGAGACATGCCCCACAGGGAGACATGCCCCACAGGCAGACCTCAAAAGCAGCCCCCACAGGCAGACCTGCCCCACAGGGAGACCTGCCCCACAGGGAGACATGCCCCACAGGGAGACCTGCCCCACAGGGAGACCTGCCCCACAGGGAGACATGCCCCACAGGGAGACATGCCCCACAGGGAGACCTCACAAGCAGAACCCACAGGAAGACATGCCCCACAGGGAGACCTCACAAGCAGACCCCACAGGGAGACCTGCCCCACAGGGAGACCTGCCCCACAGGGAGACCTGCCCCACAGGGAGACCTGCCCCACAGGGAGACATGCCCCACAGGGAGACATGCCCCACAGGGAGACATGCCCCACAGGGAGACATGCCCCACAGGCAGACCTCACAAGCAGCCCCCACAGGCAGACCTGCCCCACAGGGAGACCTGCCCCACAGGGAGACCTGCCCCACAGGGAGACCTGCCCCACAGGGAGACCCCACAGGCAGACCTGCCCCACAGGGAGACCCCACAGGCAGACCTCACAAGCAGACCCCACAGGCAGACCTCACAAGCAGACCCCACAGGCAGACCTGCCCCACAGGGAGACATGCCCCACAGGGAGACATGCCCCACAGGGAGACCCCACAGGCAGACATGTCCCACAGGGAGACCTCACAAGCAGCCCCCACAGGGAGACATGCCCCACAGGTAGACCTGCCCCACAGGGAGACCTGCCCCACAGGGAGACCTGCCCCACAGGCAGACCCCACAGGGAGACATGCCCCACAGGGAGACATGCCCCACAGGCAGACATGCCCCACAGGCAGACCCCACAGGGAGACCTGCCCCACAGGGAGACCTGCCCCACAGGGAGACATGCCCCACAGGGAGACCTGCCCCACAGGGAGACCTGCCCCACAGGGAGACCTGCCCCACAGGCAGACATGCCCCACAGGCAGACATGCCCCACAGGCAGACCCGCCCCACAGGGAGACCTGCCCCACAGGCCCTGTCTTCTTTCTGCTTTTTGGACTCTAGCTTCAGTCTTTCTGAGATGGGAGGACATGCACTGTTGTGATCTTTTCAAAATCTAGTTATACTTTTGTTTCAGAGAAAAATTATTTTTTGCTGAAGAACGTTCCACGTGCACTCTAAAATGTTTGGGATATCTGCAAAATATTGGTCTAATTGGACAAGGGTGTGTTGTTAAAGATTTTGTTTCCTTCTTCTACCTACTTTGGTTTAACAGTGGACTCGAAACTTTGAAGATGGCATTGAAATATGTAGCTGCAAGTTGTCCATCTCTCTTTTCAGTTTTGTTAATCTTAGGTCAAGAATTTTTGGAGTTTGTTTTGTTATGTTTTATATGCATTTATTTAACTGATTGATGCTTTTATAATTATAAATGCTTTTGTATCTAGTATTTTTATGATGCCAACATAGTCATTTTAGCTGCCTTGTTTCTATGTATAGTATGTATTTTTATGCTCTTTACTTCCTTTTTGATAGAGGGTGTTCGAGATAGGCTTCCTCTGTGTAGCTCTGGCTATCCTGGAACTAGCTCTGTAGACCAGGCTGGCCTCAAACTCACAGAGATCTGCTTGCCTCTGCCTCCCAAGTGCTAGGATTAAAGGCGTGCGCCACCACTGCCTCCACCCCTGCTCTTTTCTTCTTTAAACCTAAGTGTCTTTTATAGACAGTTTACAGTTGGATCATGCTATTTTGCCTGTCATGCCTTCTTATTTAGTAGCTAGCAAATTCATAATCAATCCAATTGCTATAAGACAGAATTTACATCAGTAATTTTTACCAGTGTTCTTGCACTGTTCCTCTAGTCCTATGATTTCCTTGTCGGTTAGTGAGTAATTTCTAGACTACTCTTTCCCTTCTGTATGCTGTTACACAAACCACATCTTTATTCTTTATGAGGTGATCATCATAGCTTTATAATTATTGCTTTATGCAGTTATCCTGTAGCTCAAATATTGCAGGTCTCCTAGAAACAGATTGGCTTTGTTTGTATAGCAAAGCTGTACTGCTGGGTGTTGTGTAGGGTTTCTGTGATGACTGAAACATCCTATCTCGTGGGGAAGCTCCAGAAGACTGGAGGTAAAGAGCTCAAAATACTTGAGGAAATTCCGGAAACTGATCAGATTCACTAGCTCCCCCCTCACACCTCCCAGAATAAACAATAAGACTGCTGTGAATCACCACCCCCCCCCAGACAAAATGCAAAGAAGACTCTCAGACTAGCCAATAGCCTTAAAGAAGCACAAACCAGCTACTTTGCCTAGAAGATCCTCAGACCTTCTAGGTCTACCTGGAAAGGTTGGTCTCTCCAGTCTTGTGAGCAGCCTGCAGTGTGTGCTGTGTGCTCCTGGATCCTAGCTTTGGTGAGTTATAACCCATGCTGGGGTGGACTTTGGTGATACAATATTCTTTGAGTCATTTCTGCTCCTGTAAGTAACCCCTGACCTGTATTCCTGTAAGTAACCCCAATAAAACTCACTGGTTCACCAAGGTAGACTTGGTGGTTGGAGGACCCAGGCCAGCTTGTTACACACCTGCCAAGACAAGCTCTATAGAGACCAACCAGAAAGTAGGCTTGAGTTTACCCTAAGGTAATAACCTGGTTCCAAGAAAGACAACAAATTGAGACCACCCAGGAGCACACCATCCAAAGAAAATTCCTAATGTTACAACTATTGTACATAGGATCACCTGATGTCCCTTGGCCTAGCCTACACCCTCCCCTTTGCACCAGGGCACCGCTAGACAAATGTCAGTCCATCAAGTGTCCTGAACATTAGAAACGCCTCACCCCAACCTCTGCTATTATAAAAACCCATCCCCAGTTGTGCTTGAGACTTGCTGATGGACACACGAGTCTGAGCTCAAACTTGAATAAGAACAAAGGTTCTTTGCTTTTACCTTTGCCACGCCAGCACGGCAACTGTAGTTCTTCTGAGCGAGGAACATCGGGATTAACACACAACACAACTTCAGGTTCTGCAGACAAGCCTTTATTACACTTTCTCACACAGTATATATAGCCCTCAGCAGGGGAGGCCGAGCCAGAACAAGAGCCAAAAACAAGAAGCTCATCACTGTAGGGGTAAAAAACATCTTTAGAAACATTGCTGAAAACAACAGATTGTTCTTGTTTTTGCTCTTGTTTTTGGAACAACCAACCACAAGAGTGCAAAACAGATCAAGTGGGGGTGCAAAGGCCTGTCCTCTAGGGATCCAACAACATATAGGACCTTATCTTCTTGTTAGTTTTTGGGAGACTCTGTGTATCAGGGTATAACTGTTTTATCTGTACTTTCATCTGTTTTGGGCTTCCTTTCTGGGGTGAGTAGATGTGTGTGTGTGTGTGTGTGTGTGTGTGTGTGTGTGTGTGTGTGTTATGTGTATTGTATCTTCCATCTTTCATGTCTTGTCCCACAACATCATGGCTTGATGGAAGGGGGTCACTAGCCCACTAGAGCATGCAACTCTGACAGACCTTGCCCTTCTCCCCCATCTGCTCTGTCTTGCTAAAAACCATTAAATTACATTCCTCTAAAGCTAGTCACCAAGGTCTATGTTGGGAATCTCAGCTCCTATTTCACTCTTCCCATTCTAGACCCTGCCCCTCAGAAAGTCCACCAGGGGCCAACTACTCCCCAAGAGGTGATCACACAAACAGGGAATTTAATATCTGGTTGCCAGACCTGCCACGTGATTCTTCTTCTGTCTTTCCAAGAGTAACATGTGAGTGCTCTTCTTTGCTTTGCTCTGTCTATTAATACTGTAATCTGCAGGCCTGGCCTGTCATCTGGGTACCCTGTCTCTTTAAGGGACAAGCCCCGCCCACTCCCAGTCATCCCCACCCCCAAACATAAGCCAATCTTCTCCCTCCTCTCCAGCCTGCTCTATCTCTGTCCATCCTTCTCCCCTTCCCCTCTTTTCCCCCCTTCCCTCCCCCTCCACTAAATAAACTCTATACCCAAGCTCTTCCTGCATGGCACATGCTTCTCTCTTGCGGCCTCAGGTCACCTGAGGAGGCCTTGGGCCACTTCTGCCCCTGTGGGACTGGCCTCGGGTCACCCCATATTATAAATAATAGCAATTAAATCTGATATTATTCAGCTTGATTTGGCTTATTGCCTCAGTGGAGGAATCCAATAACTGGGGATCCAAGACTTTTTAGTCACTTATTTGACCATTTCTTCCTCCTGAGGCTGACTGCCAAATCAGAAGCCCCCGATGGCTCACCTTATTAACATTCCCAATTAAAATTAAATACGCGTTTCCGCCTTTACCAATTAAAACCTCCCTGCCTATGTTTCAGGTCTGTCTCCCCTCCGTCAGAGGCAGTCCATCGTCCCTCCAGGACAAATTCACCTTCCTCCTTTCTTTTGTTCCCTTCCCCTTCCTCCAGTCCCCTAGCTCCTCTGCCACCGCATCCTAGTCCATTCTAGCCCAAACCTTCCCTTTACACCAGCAAGGCCATTTGCTGCTGTTTGCCTGTCTGAGTCAGAAAGCAGCCATTTTAACTTTCTTCCCCACTTCATACATAAAGGATCTTTTTGTGCAAATAGGTGTTTGGAGGTGGTTTGTGCCTAATCCATGTCCAGAGGGAACTCCTGCTGTGCAGGGGAAATGGGGGAGGGTCCCCTTCTGAAGGCAAAGAACTCTGAGACTCACACCTATGAGACTGAAAATTTAAGGGAGTTTCTTTTTTTAATTTTTTTTTTATGATTTATTTATCTTTACTTTATGTGCGCTGGTGTGAAGGTGTCAGATCCCCTGGAACTAGCTGACATGTGGGTGCTGGGAATTGAACCCGGATCCTCTGGAAGAGCAGTCAGTGCTCTTAACTGCTGAGCCATTTCTCCAGCCCAAGGGAGTTTCTTAAAAGGTCAAACTTTTAAAGTCAGGTTGCAGTTATGTGAGGAGAACCTGTGCCCAATTTTTATTATCATTAACCTGACAGTGACTCGTTCACACAGAGGAGGTACAGCCTCCCTGAGACATCAGCAAAACTGGTCAAGTGTAAGAGGCTTGCCTTGCTTGTTCTCTGTCCCTGACAAAAAACAGACAAGGTGGGTGGCAGCATCTTGTCCATGCTTTTCTTTAAAGGGGAGCCAGTATAGAATAGTAGAATACAGAAATGGGAGAAATTGAGCTGTACACACCGAATTCATATTGTTTATTGTATCTCTCAAAAGTTGCTTGGAATATTTGTGTTCTCCTCCTTTTCAGCATCCGTTAGTAAATCAACACCCAGTTTTGTAGAGTAGGTAATATTTTCTAGGCTTCTTTAGGGAAACACTTTATGTTGGTGAAGGGACTGGTATTATTAGCACAAAACACTCCAAGACCAACCTCTCAGCACAAAGAAGATCTATTTGCCCCAGAGGGACAAAAGGCAGAGAATAAGAGACAAGGACCAAAGATAGAGGGTATGGGAGAAAGGGAAGGGAACAAGGGACAGGGTAAAATGATATTTGTCCCAGAGGGGCAAAGGACTGCCTCTGGATAGATAGGAGACAGATGGGGTACATAGGAAAACAGCATTTTATAGAGGCATAACAGGGAAGCCCTCTGTTAGAATGAGTTGAAAAATTTGATTGAAAAGTTAATTAAGACCACCACAAGGGGGTTGTTGATTGCTGGACTTCAATACTTTGATAACTGGACCTTGGTGGTCAGCCTCAAGAGGAGGAAGTGACCAGGCAGAGGGAATGGGGGAGAAGGGCAAGGCCTGCCAGAGCCACATTTGCCATGCTCAGACTGGCTAGAGTCCCTTCAGTTGGCATTAGTCGTCAGACTTGTGTTAAAAAAGATGTGAAAGTCTGCAGAAATTAACACCAGAATCAACTGTGTCTCTAAACCTCCTATCACTCTTCAGACAACCAGTTTTCATGAACTTCTGGGAGGGACTCAGATATAATCTCTTTTCTGTGGCAACCCTCCTTGAGCTGGAAACTTGTTATTTATGCATGGTGGTAGCAGGCAGTGATGCTCAGATTAAACTACCAGGCAGCTAGGAATGTTGGGTACGTAGGGCCAAAAACAAACAACAGCAATAAAAACCTGGTTACCTCTCAATGTCGTATATAAGTACTATTTTATAACTTTCCTCTGAATTTGAGGTTCAAAACAAGAAAGGAAACAACTCACAAGGCTCAAGAAACTCCTGAAATTTACAGGATTCACCAAGATTTACAGGATCAGTAATGATTGCTGGGAAAGAAACTTTACAACCATTGGAGCCTCCTGAAAGTCATGCAAGGAGCTTCAGAGCTCTGACTTTAATGAATCATCACCTGTGCTGGGTGGGCACTGTCTGCTGGAAACTATGGACCTGTAGGACAAAGATAGATGCTCCAACGGTACAAAAGAACTTTGGGTGACTGTACAGGCAGCAAGATGTCTCTGTCATTTCTAGAATTTTAGAAGTTACTTATTTCTTGTTTGCTTAGGTAATATTATATCCTTCTGAAGTCTTTGATGGAGTTAAAGAATGGATATTTATAGTTTTCCTTAGTTATGATAAAAGATATAGTAAATATAAATATTGTAACTGTAATTCTTACTTGATAACTGTTTTGCTATATGTAATTTTACTATGTTAAAATGAAAGCCTTCTTTTTTTGTTTAAACAGAAAAAGAGGAAATGATGTGGGAGTGATTTCTTTCTAATCTGTTGCTTTCATTGGTTAATGAATAAAGAAACTGCCTAGGCCCATTTGATAGGCCAACCCTTAGGTGGGTGGAGTAAATAGAACAGAATGTTGGGAGAAAGAAGCTGAATCAGGCACATTCGCCATGATTCTCCCACTCCAGACAGATGCAGGTTAAGATTTTCCCTGGAGGGCCACCTTGTGGGCTACACAGATTATTAGAAATGGGTTAGATCAATATGTAAGAGTTAGCCAATAAAAGGCTGAAACTAATGGGCCAGGCAGTGTTTAAAAGAATACAGTTTCCGTGTAATTATTTTGGGGGTAAAGTAGCCAGGTGGCAGGACGCAGCAGCCCGCCGCTCCTTCAACACATTGTGGTGATACAACTGCCTTTGAGTAATTCATGCTCCTGTTAGTAATTCCTCAGCCATGCTTTTTAGTAAGCCCAGCAGACATTAGTTTGCAAAGCTGAACTTTGGGGGAATTATTACATTGACCTGCCATTGTTGCCTTAATCTGAAATAAAAAGTTTTTTGTTGTTTTAGTTTTTTTTTTTTAAAAAAAAAACAAATCACATGAAGGGGGTGGGAGAAAGAACTAGAGTTGTAAAATGGGATTTCCTGGTTGTGTTTTCCTCTAGTCTACTGATGAAAAGTTCCTCAGTGCTGTCTTTGACCAGTCAGGAGCTGGCTGCCTTCTCTCAAAGCCACTCTTGCCATTCTCTCCTAAAACTCTTACCTCGAGCTCCTCACATGTCTGTAACACCCAGAGATCTAAGAGCTTTCGCCTGGAGCTGACATGAGGACTCCTTAGTGACAGATGCTTGGCACTCTAAGTATCTATATGAAAGATTCCAGAGTCAGAGTTCAGTCCCCTAGACCTTAGCACCAGATCTGTTGTTTCTTGTTCATAGACTCAAGGTCTGGTGGAAGATTTTCCCTAAGAAGCACCTAGGCTGTCCAAGTACTTGTTTCTTAACCTTGCTGTGGGCTTGTTTCCTCCCTACTCTCCTTTCTTTCCTTTTAAAACTACTTTTTCTACTTTTATTTTCTTTAAGTGTTTTATGTGTATAAAGTTTTAATTGTATATATATATATATGTATGTATATATATATATGTCTATGTACTACATATATGCACTGTTCATAGAGGTCAGAAAATGATGTCAGAGCCCATGGAACTAAAGTTACAGATAATTGTGAGTTACTATGTGTGTACTGGGAATCAAACCTGGATCATACAGAAGAGCAGCCAGTGCCCATAACGGTTGAGCTCTTTTTACGGCCCTAATTTTCTTTAATTATTTAAAAAATAATGACTGCTTTGGCAGCACATATATTAAAATTGGAATAAGTTATCATGGTTCCTGGGCTAGGATGACTCACAGGTTTGTGAAGAGTTCCATTTTTAAAAGAAAAAATCAAACTAATATTGTAGACCAGATGCTGTGATAGACAAATAGCCCATGAGATGGTAAATGCTTCTAACCACAAATGCATATGGCACAGTCCTGGTCGGGTAACTTGCTATGTAACAGGACAAACAGACAGGTGGTTAAGTCAGTGCATTGGTGACAAGCTCACAGGTGAACACCTGAGAAGTCATCAGGCTTAGGTAAGAGTTCACAGGTATCAGTCTTTTATTGCAACTCTTTGTGTTGAGATGATGTCATTTAATGTCACTTGGGAGTGACTGGGATGAGGTGGGCAGCCAGTCAGAACTGACAGTGTTGGGCATGCAGCAGGAACAGTGTGATGAGGTGCTCCACCCTTGCCAAGGGGGCAGCTGGTTCTGGGACACTGAGAATAATGCATGAAACTCAGAAAGCTGGGAGGTCCCAGAGAGCAGATAGCACACATAAAGCTCATATCTCAGAGTAAAATGTTATATATAGTAAAAGCCAGAATAGTATGCTCAGTAAAAATGCTGATTCAGGAATCCAGTATTCCATTCTGATTTCTATAGGTGATAACTATCTTAAGGTCCAGGTGTTTGGGAAGAGAAAAGGCTACTCTGTGGTGAGATCACAATAGAGTACAGATGTCAGAATCAAGACCTAAGCTTCATCTACTGAACAATTTGTGAGTCTGTCACTTTGTATATCTCTGAGTTTCAGACATAGGTCACTAAAGGAACTAACTCCCTTTTGTTTGGGATTCCCAGGGTGAGTAAGTTGAAAGGTGAACTATAAATAATTTGAGGTGATTAACAACAAACGTGGCAGTGATTTTGTGTACACCCAACATAGTGCAGCTGATGCAATGTAGTCACACCCATGCATTTAAATTAGCTTTGTCAATTTTTCCTATTAACACTAGAGATATATTTCCTTCTGATGTTAACCAGACACTTGGAACAGGAACCCTAACCCACTCAATAGTTTTCGGTGTCCATTTTCTGGTGGAATGGTTTTGTCCACTGGTTCTGGATTTATGGCTCTCTGTCCACACAGCAAGACCATATACACGTGATGAGAGTCCCTGGTCCACTGCTGCGGGCTGTTTGTTTACACTGTGTGAGGATGTGTCATTGTTATTGATTTAATAAAAAGCTAGGCAGGAGAGGTTAGGTGGGAGTTCGGGGCAGAGAAAGGAACTTAGAAGATTAGAATCTAGGGTGTGTGAGACACACCAGTGAGATGTGAAGTAAGTTGCATGTAGAGAGTGAGAGAGAGGTAAAGGACACTTGGTAGAACGTAGATGCATAGAAACAGGTCAATATAAGTTATAAGAGCTAACTGGGAACAGATCTAAGCTAAAGGCCAAGCTCATAATTAATAATAAGTCTTTGTGTCATTATTAGGGGGCTTGTGGCAGTCAAAAAGTCCTACTACTGCCTTATCATCTTGAACAGCTTTGGCTCATATTTTGTAGATAACTTGTCAGCACGGCTGGCCCAAGATGGACTGATACCCACAATTTCTTCAGCATTGAGTCATGAGTGTTTGTGGTGATACAACTTCAAGAAGTTGTGTTATCCTGAAAAGTGGGTTTAACCTGGTCCTGGTCGGGGTGTCCCATGACATTCTTTGGAAACCCTTTTTTTTTTATTAAATTATAAATATTTTGAAAACCCCGAGTCCTTGGATCTTGGAGTGAAAATAATCAGATATTTTTCAATCTTTTTAAATTCAATTAACCTCTAAAGTTCTAGATGTGGTTTTTCCTGTTCCATACCTAAACTGCTATAGATTTCTCCTTCATCCTCAATTGAAATGAGTTCAGGTTCTGAGATGTTCTTCAGTCTTATTCTGAGAGCTCCCGGAAGTTTAGTAGACTGTTCTTTTACAGAAATATGTTTTAGAGTCTGGCAGGTGGCTGAGACAAGTGGAGGGAATGATTGCAACCCAGAGGAATATTAAGTCTTATATTTTAGGTTTCAAATATGGCAAACGAATTATTAAAAAGGGTTTTTTCATATGCTAAAATATTAGTTCCAAATATTAAAAATCAAATATAAGAACAAAGCTAAATTGGACAGAGGCTAAGCAAAATGAAGACTGTTCCTGCAGATGTCTTGAAAAGTCTTTAGGGAGAGTCAAATGCCAACTGGTCAAGAATAGGGACTTACTTAGAAGCTGTGTGTTCTGGGTCCTGGGACAAAGCAGTTTCTCCCCTATGAAATGTGTGGCCTTCCAGAAAAATGATTGTATAGGTTACTTACAGAATTGAGTGTCCATCTCTTAAAGGCTCCTCACACAATAAGTTCCAGTGAACTATTGGTAAAACAATTATATAAATTCATAATCTGACCAGTATTTCTCTGTTACCCCCCCCCCCAAACACACCTCCTGACTGTCTGGTATTAATATTCATCATCGTCCTATTTTCTGAACCCTCAGCTTTGGCTCTCTCCTTGACAGCATACTATGTTTTTAAACTTGGCTTCCTCCCCTGATCTCCCTGTAAGAGTTTTATTGGGTCTGTCCCTCCTATGCCGTCCTTCTATACTTCTTTCCTGAAGTTATTTTCAATCGTTGTGTTACTGGTGCCTTGGAATGACTGTTTCCTTGCTGAAGAAGCTAGCTCCTGTTTTGTAGGATGTTGAGGGCTATGCCTAGCTTCTTCCCACAAAATGTCAGCAACATTCATCATAAGCCCAGGACTATTTTAATTAAAAAAAAAACTTATTAGCCTACAAAGATTTAGGTTTAATTATGAAACTTTCTAACAAAGTCTGTTTCTGTTTCCTCCTCTCCCATCACCCTTGCCCCTCTGACCTCAGCATTTTCCTTAAGTGTCACCCTTTGCTCTCTGCTCTTTCCCCTTTCATGGCCTTGGTCTAGTGTTGTGTCTGCATCCACCCGTATTCCTTTTACTCATACACACAAGCATTAAAAACGTCCTCCCATGAGAGAAAACATGTAGGTGGTATCTTTCTGAGTCTGGGGACTCTCACTTATGATATTTTGCAGGTCCATTCATTGCCTTAGAGATTTCACAATTTCAGTCTTTACTCGGAAGTAAAATTCCATTGTGTACACAGGCCAGATTTTTATCATCCATTCTTCCGTCAATGGGCAGCGAGCCTGGGTCCATTTCCTTGCTCTAAACATGGATGTGCAAGTGTCACTGTGGTTGGCTATGAACACCTCTGTGCATGGGTCCAGACACAGGACTAGTGAGTTATACGGCAGCTCTGGATTTGAGTTTTGCAGAGTTTGAATCTTGATTTGTAGAGTAGCTTTACTCACTTACAGTCCCACCCTCGCCACTCTTCCCAGGAACTGCCTGATCAGCTCTCATGGACTTTCTTGTTTGTAGCCATTCTGATTAGGTGAAATGGAATCTCACCTAATTTGCATTTCCCTGGTTCTAAACCATTTTTTATTGCCAAAATTGTCTATCAGTGTAGTAATAAGAGCGGCGGGCTGCGTCCCCAGCGCCCCGGCTGCCTGGCTAGCTTATACCCCGAAATAATTACATGGACACTGTATTTTTTTAAACACTGCTTGGCCCATTATATCTAGCCTTTTCTCGGCTAACTCTTGCACCTGGACTAGCCCATTTCCAATCATGTGTGTAGTACCCCAAGGTGCGCTTACCGGGAAGATACTAGCCTACGTCCATCCTGGGTCGGAGCTGAATCGTGTCTGCCTGGGAGAGAGGAGCATGTCATCTCTCTGAGCTCACTTCCTCTTCCTCCCAGCATTCTGCTCTGTTTACTCCTCCCACCTATGTTTTAATCTATGAGACCAAGCAGTTCCTTTATTACTTAACCAATGAAATCAACAGATTTATATATGACACTCCCACATCACTTCCCCTTTTTCTGTTTAAACAAAAAAAGGAAGGCTTTAACTTTAACATAGCAAAATTACATATAACAAAACAGTTATCAAGCAAGAATTACAGTTACAATATTTATATCTATTTTATCTTTTATCATAACAATGGAAAACTATAACTATAACTATCTATCTATTCTTCAACTCCATCAAAGACTCCAGAAGAATACAATATTACCTAAGCAAACAAAAAGTAAGCAACTTTTAAAACTCTAGAAATGGGAGAGACATCTCGCTGTCTGTACAGTCACCCAAAGTTCCTCTGTACCGTTGGGGCATCCATCTTTGGCCTATAGGCCCATAGGTTCCAGCAGACATTTCCACAAAGCAGGAAATTTTAAAGGCAGTCACTATCTGCTTGTCCTGAAGAATGTCTTGCAGACTCTTTCATGAATTAGGAACCCCAAAAGACCATCTCACCTTTAGGCAAGTTTAGCAGTCCTCTCTCTGTGGGTTTTCTGTGTCCAGTTTATGTAATAGTCCAGGCAAGAATAGTTTCTTGCCCAAATGGCTATCAAACTCCATAAGGATCCTCTTCGATGTCCATCTTCTTCTTGAAGTAGATTGGTGCTGTCAGGAGCAGAGTGTCTCATTGTCATAAAAGTCCTAAGTTATTAAAACATTAAATGCCATATTCTGCAGTCTTTGAAAGATATGAACAATGTCTATCTAACTGAAATGTATCTCTATGTATCTAGAAAATCTAACTAACATGACTACAAGCTTGACTATTATGATTATCTATTAACAACCTATATACATTACATTTTTAAATGTACTACACAATCACAATACCTTAATCAATATCAGAAATACATATACATATAATAAAATTGACCTTAAATCTCTATCAATAAAGCAAAATCTATACTAATACAAATTATTCATATCTATATCATATCCCCCTTTAAATGTAAAAGAATGTTTATAAACCATATTTGGGAACATGGGCGCAATTTTTTCTCTCCAAACTGTTTGTGCTGAATGGGGGCGTCGTTAATTGGGTCTTTCATGGTATAACCTGTGTGCTAGTTTCATCTCAGTTGGCAGTTGAGCGAAGCAATTTTCTGAAGATGTTTATAGCAACCCTTCAGGAGGGCATGATCCATCATACCATATTGGAATAGAAGAAATGAACAGGGTTTCATCCTCTGTGAAAACAAAATAAGAAACTCCTTTTCAAAGCATCATGTCCTTAGATCCAAATTTGAAAGTCAAGGCATTTTCAAAATATCTATGTTGGATTAGTTCAGCAGCATTTATAAACAAATATCTTTTAGCAGCTGTTGCTCTTTCCTCAGCATTCAAATAATTTAAAGAGAGCATAATAGCATATAGTATCAAGATTCTCTGTGTATTTTCCATCTTTGTGCAGCTTTGTTTTAACCTCTATTTCGTTTAGTTTTACTTTTAACTTTTTGGTTTTTGAGACAGGTTCTCTGTATCTTTGACCTGGAATAACTCTGTAGACCAGGCTGTCCTTGAACTCTCAGAGATCCACCTGTCTCTGCCTCCCAGGCATTGGGATTAATGGTGTACACTACTACACCTTGAACTCACAGAGATCTGTTTGTCCCCGCCTTCTAGGCACTGGGATTAAAGGCGTTTGTTGGAAAGCCACAACATTCATACTTTAAAAAATGGGTTTCTCTATTTGAATACTTATCTAACTACAAATTCATTGTCTCTTAATTAAATGTTAGAAATCAAAGAGAACAGGGGCTCCTCCCAGTAGGCACGGGGTTCCACTGTGAGATAAATATGCACTCTGCAGTTCATAGGACACATCATTCCTTGTTAGAGACCTTGGCCTTGTCCTCTTCCTACCCCGGTGCTTCAGCTGAAGTGAGCATTAGCAGACCTGACAAATCTCTAAACTTTTCTTACAGAGTTATGATCTTTTTCTTTTCTGCTCTGGATTTGTGCAGCGTTGGAGCTGAGAGTTACTGAGGAGGAGCATGTACCCGCTACCTGGGGAGGGACAGAGAACAATGACAGTGAGACACCAGTATGTCTTTAAATAGAAGCTTTATTCTTTGTCAGAGTTAGGGACAGACACTGCTACTTCACAGTAAGAGTGGGGATTGAGGGCCCAGGGTATCAGACAGAGAAAAGTCTCCAGGGATGGACTAGACAAGGCTGGCTTTCTGTGGCCTGTGGGAGTCTTGTTTCCTCCAAACTCTCTTGTCTCAGTCCCAGGATCCAGGCTAGCAGCAACCCCCAGAGCTGTGGCCACAGCCTGAGCCCCCAGACTTCTGACCACTGCCGCGATCACAGGAGCTGCCACGGTCACAGGAACTGGAGCTCCTGTGCTTGCATCTGTGGGACCTGCGCCTGTGGTGGCTCAGGAAGCAGCCTCCCTCAGAGCTGGGGACACTGCAGCCCCCAGAGCTTGTAGCACAGCAGGAGGAGGCTGCAGGCAGACACTGTGCTGTGCTCTTTGGGGGGCACTTGGGGGAGGGGCACTTGGGAGGAGGCTGGCACTGCTTCTGGTTCTGCTGGTAGGACATCTTGGCAAGAGTCAACCTGGTAAGCAAAGAAAACAATCATCAGTAATGTACAACCCAGTGTCTCCTTATCTCTGGAATTGTCTTCTTTCTGGGCCAAGAAATGCAGGAAGGTGGGAAAGCTGATGTGCATGGAATCCATCGGATCATGCCAGCTGCCTCCCACTCTGTTCTCTACCCAGACACTAGAAGCACAGGCCAAGTCTGTGTGTGAATCTGTCATTTTCTGTCTTTGAAGAGTACCCAGCAGATGTACCTGCTAGGGAAAACTAAGCGGGAGTAGAGGTAGTGTAGGAAGCAATGTGAACTACTGAATGGAAGGAGGTGAAGTGTGGGGGTGGATGCTGAGCTCCTGGGTGTGGCCTTTTGTAGGTTGCAGAATTCTTGTCATTCCTCGCACCCCACCCCCATGATTCTACCGTTTTGAATAATCACCTGCTACAAACGCATTGTTTTTTAAATTGAATATCAGAAACTGCTTATCTTCCCCACTGCACCTCGTGGCTGGGTTTTTATGGAAGACCTTATCCCTCTTCTCTTTTCCTCTGAAATCATAGTGTTCCCTCCCAACTTCTCATGCCAGAGCCCACCCTTGCTGGACACTCACTCGATGCAGAAGATGCAGGAGAAGTTTGTGTCTGAGGATGCTGTGGCAGAGGAGCCCAAGGCTGGGGCTCTTTTATCCTGTGTAGTTGGTGATGTCACCTGGGTATGCCCTTGCTTTCACAACCAGAGGAGGTGTTACCTGAACGCCTGTCCAGCATTTTTTTTGTAACTTCCATAAAGTCCAGCTAAGGATTGAACCAGGAAGAAGGAAGCTTGTCCATAGGCCTCCCTCTGAGGTCTCCTGGAAACTGATCCCTGTTCCTTCTACCCTCCCTTTCTTCTTTCTACTTCCTTTTCTGTTTCCCTCTTTCGGGTCACATGCCTTGGAGTATTGCTTCCCTTGTCATGATTGTGAATAAATTCTTTACCTGCACACATACACAATATCTTCCAAGAACAAATCTTAAGTGATAAAATATTGTAATGTCCAAAGACCCTATGCTGCCCCATAGACATGGGCAGATGTAATTCACTGCTGTCCCCTGAGCTCCAGCAGTGGAGTGCCTGGGAAGTGATGGGGGACTGTGTGGGGCTTTGTTTGGTGACAGTCCTTGAATGACCTCATGGCTTCTAACAGTAGCGTGGACTTACTGAGCACAGAGGGATGGAAGCAAGCTGCTAACTTTTAATAGATAAATAATTGTACCACACAGATGGAGATGTTGTTAGTAAACTCATGTGGGCTGAAATCTGACTGAATTATTGTATTATCATGCTATGCGCATAGAAAAACACAATTTTGGCTATAGCTAATGGCTTTAATAATTCATATACAGCTTAAATACTTTGGTTATTAAAATATCAAATCATGTATTTGCATTTTCTTACAGAGAAAAATATTTGTGGCTTTGAACTAACTTGTAAAATGCAGGTGATGAGCAGTATACACAGTTAATTTTATCTTAAAATTAATTCTTTTGTAAATAAAATATATAGTAAAGTATCTCAATATGTATGCCCATTAAACCTATATGATAATTTAGACTATTACATTTTTCTCTCTTTGTTCTGACATTAACTGATGCTAGTGCATTGTTTCCATTCTGGGTCAAGAGATGCAGGAAGGAGGGAAAGCTGATGTGGATGGACCCCATTGGATCATTCCTGGTGCCTCTCTTCTCTACTCAAGCAGGCACTAGAGGCACAGGATGAGTCTGTGTGCAAATTCAGCTTTTTCTATATTTGGAGAACATGCAGCAGATGAACCTGTTTGGGAAAAGCAATCTGGAGTACAGGTGTTCCTAGTTATTTATGGCCTTTTGTGGACAGGACTTTCAAAGACTCTTAGGAACTTAGCCCCGGATGGACAAAGTGGAGGAGGTAGCAAGGGAAGGAATTTGCCTGCATTGCTTTCTCTTCAGAAAGAAGCTCTTGGTCCCTGGTGCTTAGCTCCGTCTTAGCCTCCTTGCAGCTCACGAGCCATTTCTCTTGCATAGTTGAGAGCCTGTAAGTAGACAGTGGATGGGAAAGGGGCTCAGATGAGTGGTGAAAATACAGACGGTTTCCACGGAGCCTCGGTGTTGTGGACACACCGGAAGAGAAGAGTGGAAAATGATGTCTCTGTCCTCAGCAGCTGTGCTGGGCCGAGTGAGCCTCAGCAAGTGCCCATGAATGTGGTCAGGTTCCTTCTTGGTTTTCCTGAGAGCTCTGAGTCCACAACTCATATCCCAATGTAATTCTTCAGGCGTGCCTTGGTATAGAGCGGTGGGCTCAACCTTACTAATGCTGCGACCCTTCGATACAGTTCCTCATGTTTATGAATCCCAAGCATAAGATTACTTTCATTTCTACTTCATTACTGTAATTTTGCTGCTGTTACGAATCACAATGTAAACATGTTGCTTCCCAAGGGTCTTAGGTGACCCCTCTGAAAAAGTTGTCTGACTCTCAAAAGGGTCATAACCCACAGGTTAAGAACTTCTGGTATAGGTGATTACACAGAGGGCAGAGGTCAACCAAAAAGAGGTGATGTTAACAGCACCTTGGAATGTAGCCTCACCTCATATGTAACTTCAGACAAACCAGATCCACTCCTTCTTAATGACCATCATTGTCTCTTTTCCTTGAATTTCTTCTCACTTGGTCATTAACTCCCAATGCCTGTCTTCAACTGTGCATCAACTGTGTGCTTAGCACGGTGACAGAACTGTAAATAGGAGGTCCAGCTTGTCCTTGCTGGTGCACTATTATCACCCAAGGGAAGTGTACCAAATGATGGACTGCAGCTTTGGTGCACATAAAAGAGAAATTATAGGTTCTGTAGGGTAAGAAAGGTCTTAACCTCATTAGGGATTCAGATCTTTGGATAATTGAATAGCTTTTCAATTGGCTTATTGTTCTATAGAAGCAGTTACAAAGACTCCTCTCGGCTTAGAGAGGGTTAATCTTGAGTCATAAGGGCAGCAACAGGAGCAGTTCAATGGCTGGTCAATCACAAGGCTTCTGGGTGACTCAGTGGGGAGAAGAAACTGCTAATTCCTGTGAGCCAGTCAGGCACTGAAGCCATGAGCTGGGGAAAGAGCCTGACCCTGGTGGGCTGTGTCACCAGGGCTGTCTGACTGGCTTCTGTGACCATGTGACACACATTTATGTAGATTCTGAACAATCATGCACAGTCTGTGACTGCTCAAGCTGTTGGTCCTTCTTAGCTACCCTGATTTGGGCAAATACAGTTAATGTGATCTCACCTTGCACATCACGCCACAGATACATCCAGAAGACACTCGTGTTTCGAAAAATATACTTCTGTATAAACGTAGAAAACTTCAGACAGGACATCAGTTCCGTGTGTGAGGTCGCTGAGACAGGGCCTCACAACAAAATAAAGGGAAGCTAAAAACAGGGAATCATTTCCACAGAAACAGAGAAGTGACTTAACAAAAGTCAGTAGCAATCCATCAAAAAAAAGTTTCAACAAATAAATAGCAAAAAGGCACATCTTCCATTTGAGAAAGGCAGAAAAGCCTTATGACTAACAAGCTGCGCAGTGAAAATGAGCCCTTGGTTCCCAGGATGGAGAGCAGTTCAGATATAGAGCTATGATGCTTAGTGCCCAAAGTTAGACCTAGAATACATTCCAAACAAAGATACTAAGTTCAGATGTAGATCTATGATGCTTAGTGCCCAAAGTTAGACCTAGAATACATTCCAAACAAAGATACTAAGTTCAGATGTAGATCTATGATGCTTAGTGCCCAAAGTTAGACCTAGAATACATTCCAAACAAAGATACTAAGGTAGTTTACTGGAGGAGGGATGTGTTAGCATGGATGGGAGAATGTGCCACAAGACCCCACCCCTAGATGGAGAGCTACAGGCAATCAATGGCTGCTGAGGGAGGTAAAATCAGATGTTTTGTTTTGTCTTTTGTGTGTTTTTCCATTTTCCTTTTTCTCCCTAAGGGCTGAGACCCAATCCTAATCAGTCATATCTAAACAAACGAGAATCTAGGCAATAAGAGGTGAGCTCAGTAAATTGTGTGTGTGTATGGGGGTGGCGGTGGTACGTGAATATATGAACATGATGGGGTCATGAATTTGAGAGAGGATAGTCATGGTCACGGGACAAGGGAGGAACTGGAAGAGAGTGTGGAAAGGATTCAAATGAAGCAAACACACTGATCTCATTTGGAAATCTTCAAACAAAATAAAATAACACAAAATTTTTAAAAAGGTGCTGAAGCAATTGGGCGTCTTTATGTTAAGCAAAACATATTTAGTACTGTATGTTTATACATTTATACACATATTTCATATATGTATATATATGAAAGGCATGGATAATAGATCAATGTATAAAACAAAAACACTTCTAAAATATAATAAAGGACATAATTCTGTGACTTTAGTTATGTAATTCTTAAATGGTAATTTTTCATATATGACAAAAAAGTCATAGTTCAAAAGCAAAATACTGAACTTCACAATTAAAACTACTGAGGTAGTGGTACGTGATTCAACATGCCTGTAGTGGTATATTACTAATTTCAGTACTCTTGAGACTGAAGCAGAAAGATCTTGTGTTTGAGGCCACCTTAGGTTACAATGAAAAGAGAGCAAAGAACAAACTAAATAATTAAAACTTCTGCTTTGCAAGTGACTGTTGGAGAATACATAATTAAAACTCACAGGTTCAAAAACTTGCAAAGCACAAATCTGACTGAAGGCTTGAGTCTAGAATATTCTAAAAGCAGCAAAACACATTAATAACAAAGCAATCTGATTAAAATGGGAAATATTGAAAGAGAATGATATTTCAACGAAGATGATCCATGGATGACAAATCAGCTCGGGGCCTTACTCATTAGGGAAATGCAATCAGGAGCGAAATGACAGATGAACTGCACAGGTCACCAGCTAAACTAAAGCTCTTACCTGACAGTGTGGAATCCTGCCGAGGCTGGGGAGTGGCTAGCTTCAGCCACTGCTGGCAGGAAGATAAAATTTTACTGCCATAATGGACGCTTCTTTTAAAGTGTCCTTACCAAATTAAACATATGCTCGCTGTTTCTAAAATTTAGTATTTATTCAAGGAAAACAAAAGTCATAGTCATAGGAAATCTCAGTGCTGATATGTGTAGTGCTTAATTGTTTCAAACTCAAAGCCTATTGAATGATATTCAACTTGTGAATGGATTAAGGAACAACATGGTGTGTGTATGTATATATGTATATATATGTGTGTACATACATAGACATATATGCATATATACATATACACAATGAAATGCTATTTAACAATGAAGAAGGAAACTATCGATTTATAAAACAACAGGAATGAAACTAAGCACAAGAAACAATACTTTAAGTGCTACTCTCTTCTTCCCCACACCCCTGCTACAGACACATGCGCAGGAACACACACACACACACACACACACACAGCAAATGAGTTAATATAGAAACAAAATGCCTGTGTCCAGCCAAAGAAACAAGGAAGAGTCAAGACAACTGATAGGGTGGGAAATATATGTGAATGATACACCCTCTGAAGAGTTAATATGCTAGAATATTAAGAATGTAAAAATCTCAGCTGGGCGATGGTGGTGCACACCTTTAATCCCAGAACTCGGGAGGCAGAGGTAGATTTTGAGGTCAGCCTGCTCCACAAGAGCTAGTTCCAGGACAGAAAGAATTGTCTCAAAGAAAAAACAAAAACAAAAAACAAAAAACAAGAAACAAAACAAAATAAAACAAAACAAAACAATGCAAAGATCTCAATAGCAAAGAATAAAAGCGAACTAGGCTTTAAAATGGAGGTTTTATCCCTAATTACCAAAGAAATGCAAATTAAAGGCACAATAAGACCTAAGCTCACACTTGTTAGAATGGCTATTACTAAAGATGCAAGAGAAAACAAACATTGCCTATAATTTGGGGTGGGAGAAGAATACTATTGGAAATGTAAAGTGTCTCAGCCTTTATAAATGATAGTATAAAGGTTCTGAAAAACTTAAAAATTAGCTTCTGTGTGATCCTCAATATCACCAGGTGTGTGTATATCCAAAGGGAAGAGATGTTCATACACTGAAAAGATATATACACCCTATGTTTGTTGCAACACCATTTGTAAGAGCCATAATAAAGAATCTGCTTAAATGTATATCTGTGGATGAATGCTTGTAGAAAATGGGGCATATGTAAGCCTTAAAAAGTAGGTAAATCCTGTTATTCTGTGACACCATGAATGAATGATCCAGGAAGATATTATATTAAGTGAAATAAATCATGGACAGAAAGGTCAGTTTTTCATGATGTCATTTGCATTTGGATTCTAGAATGAATTGCACTTGCGGACACAGAATGTAGGATGGGGGTTGCCAGATACTTGGAGTGCGATGAGGAGACTGAGAAGACCTTCCTTCTTAAATAACAAAAGTTGTGAGTCTTGTCACTTCTAGAGTGCTAGGTCCCCCCTCTGTAACTGGTTCCAGGTGTCTTTCTGTGCCCTTGTTGTACACATGACATCCCTATGGGACAGTCCTTTCTCTGCTGCCACTCTCAGAAGATGCCTGAAGGTCCCTTCATATCAAACTTTGGTCTGCAGTGCAAGGTGGGCTTGACTTATAAAGGCCAGGGCTTTACGCTTGAACTCTTTGTAGGTGCATCCAGGTTAGCACTGGTCTTATCAGATCAAACGCATCTAATGTCTGAGTGAAGGGTGTGCAGTATACATCTTCACGTTAACACTGTTGAGTGACAAAACAGGGTTAGGCTTGTGAATGAATGGGCAAAGCTGAGAATGTCCGGGGAAGAACAAAAGGAAGTGATTTTGCAGTCACAAGTCCCTCCTGGTTCCACCTTATGAGTTCTTTAGGCACGTGCACAGGAAAGCCCTGGAGGCCATCACTGGGAAGTGGCTAGCACTGTCACCTCCTCCATTGTGAAAACAGCAGCATGCTTGGGTGATGCTTCACAAGCTCTACACAGAATAAAAAGGCTTCTGCCCCGGACTCCTCATCCACAGCCTGCTCAGAATCTCTCCACTCTCCGTTGCATCTGGTACGTGACCATGTGGGACCATTTCATCATGTGGGAGTGTGTGGGACAGACAAGCAAGATCTAAACCAGAACCTTAGGAAGAGGCCCACAATGGGTAGTGGTAGGCTGGGGGGAGGTAATGGCGAGGGAGGAAGGAGTCTTGGTGTTGGTCAGGGAGCTTTTGTTCCGAGTGTATTGTTAGAGATGCATGCTGATCTCTCTGACAGTCATGGTCTGTACAGTTGGATGTGTGCCTCCATGTTCCTCTTTACTTCATAGAAATCTTGGTTTTTGAAGCCAATAGGTCATGGGAGACCTGTGTGTGACAGACTAGGTCAATTGATGCTCACCGGAAGCCTCTTTACAATGTTTCTATTATACTTTTCTAGGTCAAATTCCTTCCGAGATGTCCTGCCAGCAGAACCAGAAGCAGTGCGAGCCTCCTCCCAAGTGCTCCTCCCCCAAGTGCCCCCCTAAGAGCACAGCACAGTGTCTGCCTGCAGCCTCCTCCTGCTGTGCTACAAGCTCTGGGGGCTGCAGTGTCCCCAGCTCTGAGGGAGGCTGCTTCCTGAGCCACCACAGGCGCAGGTCCCACAGATGCAGGCACAGGAGCTCCAGTTCCTGTGGCCGTGGCAGTTCCTGTGACCGTGGCAGTTCCTGTGACCGTGGCAGTGGTCAGCAGTCTGGAGGCTCAGGCTGTGGCCACAGCTCTGGGGGCTGCTGCTGACCTGGATCCTGAGACTGAGACAAGAGAGTTTGGAGGAAACCAAGAGTACCGAGCAGTAGCCCCATCTTGGCTCATTCTTTCTCAGTCATCCTAATTTCTCTTGGGCTAAGTGTTCTTGGCCTCTTCTTGTAGCTTTCCCAAAAAGCCTGGTTACCTTGCAATTCTTGCCATCACCTGTATCTGGCCATGTAGGCAAATAAAACTTTTTAACAATACTTGAGTGTTACCTTTCCCTTGATTTATTCCACCAAAGGCTGCTCACTAGGTGTTTCCTTTCTTTAGCTTCAGAATGAAGAAATCATGCCTTGGATTCTTCTTCATACTGAGGGATTATGTGGGAACTTCCAGGATAGGGAGTGGACAATGGTGTATACTTTGTCACTTGTATTTTAAATACACGTTGATTGGCCAGTAGCCAGGCAGGAACTATAGGTGGGGTGACTAGAATTCTGGGAAGAGGGAAGTTGCAGTCTGCAGTCGTCACCCAGACACAGAGGAAGCAAGATGTGACTGCCTCGCTAAAAAAGGTACCAAGCCATGTGGCTAACACAGACAAGAATTATGGGCTAATATAAGTTATAAGAGTTAATAAGATGCCTGAGCCAGATTGATGATTATATTAAATATCAACATAGAACCTTTGTCCGGCAACAGATGGAAACAGAGGCAGAGTTCCACATCAGAGCACTGGACTGAGCTCCCAAGTTCCAATTGAAGAGTAGAAGAAAGGATAATATGAGCAAAGAGGTCAAGACCATGAAGGGGTTCATCCACTGAAACAGTTTACCTGACAGGAACTCACCAGCTACAGTGGAACTGTGAAGGAACAAGCATAGGACCAAGCTAGTCACTCTGAATGTGGTTGACAGCTGTATGGCTGGGGCAGACTGAGGGTCAGTGGCACTGGGATTTGTCTCTGCTGCATGTACTGGCTTTTTGGGATCCTATTCTCTTTGGATATATACCTTGCTCAGCCCAGATGTAGTGGGCAGGGCCTTAGGATTGGAGGGGGATGTAGTAGGAGGATGCATGGAGGGAATGGGAAGAGAGTAGGGAGTGGGAATTTGGGTTGGTATTTTTTAAAAATAATAAATAAGTAAGCCTGAGTTAATAGGCCAATCAGTTTATAATTAATATAGACCTCTATGTTTTGGAACTTAATGATTGCGGGAACCGAGCAGGACAGAAACCCCTGTCAACAGAAGGGGAGAAGTGTTAGAGGGTTTCCAAAGAACCTTGTGGGGAAAGGGCTGGCTTTTCGTCTGTAGCTTGAGGCTCGGCACTATTTGAACTAATTTTAGAAAGGTGCCCAGACCTTGCCTACAGTCACAGTTGGAATTGTTGTGTATAATTTGAGACTGGGCATGGAGGCTCTAGGCTAAGGATAAAATCCATGTCAAGTGTTGGGAATTTAAGTCAGATAAAATACCTTGAATAGCTTTGCTTTTTCATTTTCTCTAAAAGCCAGCTGGAAATTTACGTATTAATATCCTTGCACACATACCTTTTTTATGTAAGAGAAGGAACCACACCCAATGGTAGTCTATGCCTGAGACAGAGTATTCTGAGAGAGTGGCCACAGACATGGAACTTCCATCTGAGCAGGATGGAAGATCCACATGATAGGCTTCATGACCTCAAGATGCTCTTCTGGAATACTCTACAGAGTCAGAATTAAAACACATCGCAGACAAAAGGGAGAGAATGGAAAAACTCTATTTGAGAACATATGGCCTCTCATTTGGTTCTATTGAACACCTAGAACCATAAACACTCGCGAATCTGTTGGTTCACCTAGAGCTCAGGGGAACCATGTGCATTTCATGGTGGATAAACAAAGATTCATCAGTCAAGTTCCAGCTGCACACAGCAGCAGGGAAGATTAGCAGGTCAAAGCCCAGCTCTGCAGACTCAACAGCCGAGCAAAGCATCTAACCTCTGTGTCTACTCCCCTCACCCAAAACAAGAGACTCAGTTCCCTTGGAGAACCAAAAGGTTCATGTTAATATATGTAATCATGCCAAACATTGTTTAAATGCTAATTCTTATTGCTTGTTCTTTAATTAAAAACTGAGGAACAAGGCTCAGAGTTCAGAAGCTTCTAAGCCAGACTTGAGCTTCTAAGCACAGTGCACCATTTGGATTCTTGCTGTTGGTAAAGCTAAAGGGGATGAGCTAAGAAAGAAGCAGAGCTAATGACCCGATCTGGCTGGTTATGAGAATATCCATATAATTAATTACATCTAGCCTTGTTGCTAAAAATATTTCCTAATGGATGAAGTCCTTGTGGATAGAAGAA
This sequence comes from Microtus oregoni, assembly GCF_018167655.1. Taxonomy (NCBI): domain Eukaryota; kingdom Metazoa; phylum Chordata; class Mammalia; order Rodentia; family Cricetidae; genus Microtus; species Microtus oregoni. Next base: position 234,785 of record NW_024543830.1, on the reverse strand, counting down.
AAGAAGAAAAAATGGTTCTTTGGACTTGATTATGTTATAGACATGGGTCAGAGTTGAAGCAGTGGGACAGGGCTGGGGCACCTCCGGAGATGCCCAGGTTCTTTGTACCAGAACAGAGAAGTGTACCATGGACATATGATTAGAAATAGAAATATTTACTAATAAAGAGAACACTCCAGAAAGTGAGCTAGAGAGTAGGGGCATGCGGTGCTGGCTCTCCGGACCCTTCATCCTCATTTACATAGCACCCACCTTCTCCAGGGTTTGCTTGGAAATTGCATTTGTTTTCTTTCCCATTTTGCTATACATGCTACATATTGCCCATGTAAGGGAGGGGTCCCTGTTGTCACGAATGATGGCTTCATTCATATGCTAATTTTGAGAGCTTACTCTTTATCTCTTTAGTCTCTGGTCACAATTAGGATGCAATCAAAAGCTTGCTCAGCAACCATCAATTCGCTTTATCATCATTTGATCCACAAATAGTTGCCTAGTATCCACAAATGTGCCATATACCATTCTAGGCACTGGGTTACCATGGAAGCAAGGTTCGCATTTCCTTGGAGCAGATGCCCATCTGAGTGAACACTTTCAGTTTGGTACCTGTATTTTTTCTCTATAAGCTGTTGCATTTGTAACCTCTTTGGTAGTAGTCAGCAGTGTAGGGTGGGTAAATCCAGGCCTCAGCATGAGACATGAAAGTTAAGACATGAAAATGCTTAGTTGTATAGAGCTTTGGGAAGTCAGACTGTGACTACTGGATTCTAAGCAGAGTTAGCAGCTTTAGTAATGGGGGAATTCAGCAGACCCTGGTTATTGTTCACATGACATCATCCCGCTTCGTGGAGCATCTAAGTACAAAAGAGGAGACAGGGACAAGACACACCCATGTCTGGTGCTGGTTCCGGAGTTTACAGATTGTTCTCCAAGGTTCTTCTCAAATGTTTAATCCTGGTCTCCAAGTCAGCAGCACACTTCATGTGGTGCCCACAACAGAATCCCCAGCATGTGACCATGCTGCTACTACAGAGGTCACAATTCCAACCCTAGCATCCATGGTAAGCAGCTACGGTGGCTTGGGCAGCAATGCTCTCAGAACTGAGTTCACTGCAGCCACCAGAGCTTGTAGCACTAGGAGGAGGCTGCAGGCAGACACTGTGCTGGGTTCTTTGGGGACATTTGGTCGAGGAACACTTGGGAGGGGTGGACACAGCTGCTGGTTCACTGGCAGGACGTTTCAGCAGAAGTCAATGAGCCTTCTCAAAGTAAAGTAAAATAAAGTAATAAGACAAAACAAAATGCACCAATGTATAAGTTTCAGGCTAGTGTCTTCTCATTCTTAGGTTGGAGATACTTAGCCTTTCATTCAGTCAAGATCTAAAGAAGGGAAATGGGTTGTTTTGGAATCAAATTTTGGTCAAGTGAGCTGTGGCTCTTCCCCCTCTATCTTTCTGGAGAAGGGCATTTGGCATCCTTTTGGGTAACCCTTCGCTTCTGCACTGTACAGGTGATCGTAGACTGCATGTGAACAGTGCCCCCTGTAGGTATTCAGTGCACAAGACATAATACAATGACCCATTGCTTTCCAATAGATCTCATCTCTCTTTGTGAAGAAGGTAAAAATCAGTGAGGATTTGAGGAGTCAGCAAGTGTCTCACTAGACATGAGAGGGAAGGGATGGGATCCCGAGGTCAGTCTCATCAAAGAACGCTGCCATGACTCATAGATCTTCATCTTCATCCCATTCTTCCACTGTTGCCTACCATCCACCAGGGCAAATTGATTTGAGCTGAATGCTATTTTCATCTAACTTTAATTATTACCCCAATGATAAATTATCCATTGGTTCCAATACAAATGTTGTAGATGCTACAGAAAGAGTAACGCAGAATTGTTTTTTGAGACAGATTTTCTCTGTCTAACAGTCCTGGCTGTCCTGGAACTTGTTTTGTAGACCAGGCTGGCCTCAAACTCACAGAGATTTGCCTGTTTCTGCCTCCCGAGTGCTGGGATTAGAGGTATGTGCCACCATTGCCAGGCCAGAATAATGTATTTTTAAATAACATTAATTTCTCTTGTATTAACCTTCCCCCTTTCTTTGTTCTTCACTTTGAGCATGTGCAATACTGAGAGTTCCTTAAAGAGTCCTGTAGAGTTATTCAGTTGGTGATGTAGCTCAGTTGGTAGGGTGTCTGCTATACATGTATAAGACCGTGAATTTTGTCCCTAGTGCCACAAGAAAGAGATTCCATAGAGTACAAAGAAGGAAATGAGCATTCCAGACAGAGAGCTGGTGAAAGGCTGGGACGTGGAGGAATGTCTCAGGATCATGCTTCAGTCTATGCGATGGAGTCCTTGAACTCTGCCACAATCAGCCTCAGGACTAAGCTGGAAGTGACGTTGACTCCATGTCCCCAACGTTCTTATCTCAAACTTTACTTGGAGATGCTGCAATAAATGTAGTTAAGTCCAAAGAATAACAGTGAGCATCTGTGAAATGCAAGACTAAGTGGTGAGGCTGAGAGGAAAGTTTAAAAAACAAAGTCTGTTTCCAGACAAATAGTACGAGCACCAAATCCAGTGGTGATGAGTATTGCTGAAGAAGAAATTCAGGTCACTTGTGATGCTCTGTAGTTTGGGTTCAGAGCGGCCTGCAACAGTAATATTTTTACTTTTTGGTCACATCTTCTCTTTAAGTATAAGCACAGGCCATTTACAATCCAAATTTAGGTAATTTGGGGTCTTTACTGGGCAAGAACCAAGACATAACACATGGTACCTAGATTAGTTAGGAGCCCAGTGATTAAAATGTGCCAGAGACACCTGTTCGAGTTGTCATGGAACACACACAGACTTCCTGCTGGCTTTCCTATTGGAGGATATCATTCCAGACCCATCCAGGAGAAGGTGAGTCATTATCCCCTCCCTGCACAGAGGACAGACAGGAAGAGAAGACATCCGGTGAGGACAGAAGACTGAGTCATCAGAGCTCTGGGCAATCCCAGATAGAACATCATCATGGTTCTGGCACTGTGTGACCAGCAGAGAAATTGTGAAGACTGAACCTGGTTCAGCTGATTGGACCTTTGGAAGAGTTCATCATCTGGCTTTGCTACTTGACCTAATAGGAGCACACAATGCAGGTTTACATTCAGAAGTGTGTTTCTGCCAAGGTACATCAGTGACACACTAATAGACAAGACTATGAATTTCCATGCAAATCTACATGATAATTGACAAGTCATTTCCCTTCCAGTCAGATCAGCATGCTGTATATGCTACAGAAATACCTCGTCATGGGTTCTTACATAACATGGAATTTTAGGTAATCTGTTCTGTACCCATAAATGCAAAAATGAATGCTGAAACACACACACACACACACACACACACACACACAGAGAGAGAGAGAGAGAGAGAGAGAGAGAGAGAGAGAGAGAGAGAGAGAGAAACAGAGAAGCCATACCACTGTTGTGCTGCTGGGAGTCCCTGCAGGTCACATGTCCACCTCTAGAAACTCAAGGTGAAAATCAACAGCAGGACCAAATGAAGGGATATTTCTTTTATTCTCAGAAAAGAAAAAAAAAACTGCCTAAAATGTGGAGGGGAAAGACGACACTCCAGTTAATTCTTATTAGCACTGGGAAGATACTATTTGAAGTGAAGGCTCATGTTGAATTAAACTGGATTAGGCTGGGGTGGTGGTGGTGGTGGTGGTGGTGGTGATTGTGTGTGTGTGTGTGTGTGTGTGTGTGTGTGTGTGTTAATTTCACTGATTAAAGTGAGTGACAGATCCTAGTGCACGAGATGGCAACTCTTGGGATAGAGTGTGAGTTTCTGCTTATCTTTATACCAAGTGCTGTTTTGGAGTCTTTCATATCTAAATCAAAAGATGAGTGTCACACTGCTCATGAGACAGGGCTATTTCCTAAACAGTATTAATGGAATTAGCTCTACGAATTAAATGTGCTTTTATGTATATATGGGCCAGTCACAGAGGCTGAGAAATGCTTGTGTTCCTAAAAATACCCCCTTCTTTTACCTGTCAATTTGTTTAAGTGAAGTGAATCACATTTTGAAGCTCGTTTGCTCTTGGGCTTATATTTTGAAGAATTTGTAGGAAGTATCTGTTTTTTATCTTAAACAATATTATGCAAATAATACATGGTTAAAGTAAACAAGTAATGAAAGAAAAATCTTTTCCTGGGATAATTACTTTACTAGGACATTTCACTCTAGAAAAATAAATAAGCTTGTGTCTGTGCATCATACATATACATATACATATACACATACATATACATATACATGACCTTGGCCTGGCTCTTAGCTGCCTTCAGAGACCCAGTCCAGGGAGACAGCAGTGACTTGACCAACATCCACATCGCCTTGGGCTTAGGTCTATGAAGCTCCGGGGCTGACTCCTCTGTCTGGACTTCTGTGTGCTCCATCCTCTACCAGTTCTTTTTGTTCTTTCATTCCCACCTTTTATTACCCCAGCCTGTGAGTTTGGACAGAAAAGTTTCTTTGGTTTCAGCCAAGGCCTCCTCCTGTGGTGTCAGATCACAGGAGGCTTGTGCAGAAGCTGCCTTTCTTTGACTGACCTCTGAACTCAGCTGTAGATCTCGAGGGAGAAGGTGGAGGCTCTCACATAGCAGAGCAGGTGATACTGCTCATGGTATACACTGACATTAATCCCGCCCAGAGTGGCCCCATGGAGAGCTCTTAAATGGCCCCTTTCTGTTTCATCTATGGAGAAGATGAAACCACTAAGACACATACTTTTTTTTTTAGGCTGGACATATCTGGGCAGCCTGGGCATTTTAAGGAGGAATCTACTATATTGGAGATTCTGGAGATCCAGGTACCAGTGTACTTATCCTAATTATTAAACAATTATGAGGGTTCTGCCCTCTCCTTCAACCTATTTAAAAAGAAGGCAACAAGAAGGAAAATTAGTTGCTGGTAGTGGGGCAGATTATCTTAGCAAAGACTTTGAAGGAAGCACATTCAAGACTTAGTGACTCCCTGCCCTTGTGAGATGGAGAGCAAGGGTTGGTCAAGATGATGCCACTGACCATCCCAGCTAAATGCTAGGGTGTGGAGTTATCATGAATGAAACTAAGCAGAGAAGTATTTTAGAAAATTGAGACCTATCACAGAAGGACTCTGATAGGTGTATCTTCAGCATTTAGACAAATGAGTTTAGGACCTAGTGCTCTTCTTGTCAAAAGAGGCATGAAGGAGGCTTCTGAAATGCAATGTTTATTTTCTTCCTGTATTTCTGTCCTTCTCATTTTTCTACCCAACCATTCCCTGCTCTCTCTCCTTTTATCATTCCTCCTTCTCATTCACACAGATCCAGTTTAATCTTTTTATTCTTATTCTAAGATCCACAGCCCCACACCCCACTGAGCTATGAGCAGTTTGGCAGGCAGGTGTTTATGTGTTATCACTTTTGCTTTCCGAAACAATGATGGATTGGAAATAGATCACACAGGAAGTATTTTATTAATCTTTGCTTAATTAAATGAAAAGTGACAAGAAGACGGAGATTATGCTGAGGAAAGACAATGAATGAGAAACTGGAGACCAGTAAGAACAAAATGCCCCAGGGAGCTGGCTTACTGGTGTGGGAAGTCCTTCTGTATATGTGTTGCTTTTATTGGTTAATGAATTAAGAAACTGGCTTGGCCTATGATAGGGTAGAGTAGAGCTAGGCAGGGAAAACTGAATTCTGGGAGAAAGAAAGCAGAGTGAGAAGATGCCATGGAGCCACCAGAGGAGAAAGACACAAACTCCCAGCTGGAACCTTGCTGGTAGGCCATGAGTCTTGTGGTAAAATATAAAATAATAGAAATGGGTTAATTTAAGAGATAAGAATGAGCTAAAAATATGCATAAGCTAATAGGCCAAGCAGTGTTGTAATTAATACAGTTTCTGTGTAACTATTTTGGTTCTGGGCAGCCAGGAACAAACAAGTGGCCTCATACAATTGCTACCAAAATTGGGTTACACTGTGTGCCCCAAATCATGTTCAGACACCCACACTCAATAAACCAATTAAAAGAGACAATTTTCCAAAAAGTGGAAAATAGAAAGTAAAGATTTATTTAATGTGGTCACATTGGGAGAGTGACAAAGCAAACTTGTCTGTCTTACCAATGTGGCCAGGCTGAATGTTACGTGAGAGCTGAGGATCTGAACTCATGCCGTCATGCTTACACAGCAGACGTTTACCAACTGAGCCATTTCCCTGGCCCTCTTCGAAGCTCTATTGTCACTCTGAAGGTATAGAACTCTAGTTCATAATACTAAGTTATGAGTTCTCCTTTTGTTGCCCAGATTCGTCTTCCCCACTTCTGTGCCTAGTTTAGAACCAGGACTCCTAATTGCATAGGAAAAAAAAAATACTGTCCTGTTTCTGGTTCAAAACATTTCAGATCCCAGAATATAGGAGCCAAGGAGCTACCAAAGGGGGCTTAAGTCCCACTAGGAGTAAGCCGGGGCAATACAGAGGAACCCTGCTCAGAGAAGAGGGTGGAAATATACTTGCCTTCAGCTTTGGAATTCCCACTCATTGTTTTTCCTAGGATCTGGTAGATACAACCTAAAAAAGCAACCATTAGTTCTGCGTGCAAGGAGGGATGGAGACGCTGGTGGCAAAGTGCTCACCTGATGAGTTGTCCTAAGAGCTTACCTTCTCCTTGGATTCTATAAAGAAGGGCTCATATTGTACTATATAGTCACTGGTTTCACTGGGACCTGACATAAATTTTAGAACTTTCTCATTATAGCTATCTCTAGTAATAATATTTAATACTCACCAGGAAAGTGGGGACTCACTGGTTTAATGACAAAACAGGTAAAAATTTAAAGTATTCTATTAAGAGAAGAAATATTAGAAATGATTCATTTGTAATGAACAAATATGTAAGGCAAAACTTACCACACATTCTATGAAATAGATTCTCATTCATCAACATTTTTGCTTCTCATGATAAAAACAACACCCGGCACACATCATGAGAATTCAAAGTAAACCTGGGATGGTGGTGAGGTAACCTTTTGCTCTGGCGTTTTCCAGCTTGAAGGGAATACAATAGGAAGATCTGTCAAAGTGCAGGACTATTTTTCTACCATGCTTAGAGAGCATCATCGAGCGCCATCTAGCGGAATCCTCTCCTCTGTTGCTGTGGCCTCTTTAGCCCCTGGGCCTACATTAAGATGCGTCAGTAGATGGCGCTAGAGGAGTGACCAACCTAGTGAGGAGAGGGGGTATAATCATCAATGTGGAGTCGTCCTCTCCCCGCCCCTCCCCCCACAGCAGCAGTAGCTTTTCACACTGGTCCTCACAGAAGCTCTAGCACCATCATCCATACCCACTCCTTGAGAACCCTGCAGATCTCCCCTCAGAAGTCCTCCAAAAACCACAGCTTCGCCTTTGTTCTCCAAGCTTGGGTCTAACGCCTTCCTGCCCACAGCCAGTTTGGCTCTTACTTGTATCTGAACTCTTGCAACTGAAGATAGCTGGCTTGCCCCAGAACAATGATACATCACAAGCATGTTTGTAGATACCCAGTGGCTGGCAGAGGCACACACAGAATATGGTGATGCCAAAAATTACCATGAAATGCCATCTGGTATTTTTCTCAACCTTGACTATAATCGCTTCTTTTCTACTGTAAATACATGTTGAAAATTTTCTTCCAATATTTTTAAAGTGTCAATGATGGGAAATGTCTTTTTGTATAAAAAGTACTTGAAGTTGGATATTGTTTCAAGTAGTGTTCAAGGGAGGTACCTCTGGCTCATCATCCCTTCCGTTCTCCAGCGCCACGAGTTCAGCGCGCCCTCTGCTGGACATAATAGAACGAACGTGTAAGTCATCAGGACAAAGTGTCAGAACTGTCACTGAGAAAAGGACTTTGGGGAGGTTGCCTTTTGGAGACTGCAGCTGGCCCAGGCTGCAGAGTCACACTGTTAGGAGGTCAAGAAGTTACTGCAGTCTGGTGCTTTCTGCTTTCCATGTTCTGTCATCCAGTCCAGTGCTGACAGGAAGACTCAGACGTCCTGAAGCCTTGGTGTTTGGCCAACCCAGATGCTTAGCTTGCTTCTAAGTCTTCCTCTACTTCATGTTACAATCAAACGCTGGTTTCCTATTCATGAAATGTCATTCCCTCTTAACTACTCCTTGTGAGTTTTAAGATAAATTCTCTGTATTGTAAAGAAATTGCAAAAAAGCATCTTGTCGCTAGATTAACTTAGCCACTCAAATAAGCCCTTGCCAAGATGTGCAGTCTACACGTCTCTGTGAATTTTGATACAGTTAGAATAGCCATTCTGAAGCTATGCTCTTTGTGATTTTGCATGTCCCCTCTGAGGTCAGGACTACTGAGGCTTGCTCTTCACAAGAGGGGACAGGCTGAGTTAGCTGCTGAGCGGCACTGGTATCTCCAGTAGCAGAGTCTCGGCAGCTCTGTGTCTCTCTACTGTGCTGCGCAGTTGCTCTCATGTTTTTGAGATGGGAAGTATTTATTTGCAAATGCGTGAGTCTAAGGAATGACATATGCCCATTTAATACAATTTCCCCTATTTGGGATCAATAGTTGGGTAAAATGCTTGAAATGAAGGCTGAGACCCTTGTTGGTGTGGAGTTCTGCAGGTGGTCACTGGCTCCCTTTTTAGGCTGCCGAGTATGGCTAAGGTCAGCTCTGACTCGTTACCTTGCACACATAGCTTGTCTTCTCCATGTTTGATGTGATTTCTAGGATTCTGTCCTGCCACATGGACTATGTCCTCAGTGGGATCACTGACAAAGGTATTTCTCCTAAACCACCGGTTTCTAACCTAGCAAAAGAGAATAAAGGGTGGGCAGTGCTCTAGTGCATCATGGCCCTTCTCTCTTTCAACACTTGCACCTTTGCCCAGTCACCACGAGGCGGGAGAGCAGAAGAGCAACAGGCTGAGTGGGGGTGTCAGCAGAGAAGAAGGAAATAAACGGGGCAGTTCGGGAAACTGAACTGTGGGAGTCTCGAATTCAGACGAAGAGGTGACAGAGCGAAGATGATAAATTGAGAGTCTGATGGATGTAGCATCTCACTAAAGCCAGTTCCCTTCACCACCATGACTTCCAAGAAAAAAATCAAACCATTGCTACCTTAAACTGCTGGTCCCATCCTGCCTACAACTCCCAGTTGTTAAAGTGACAGGCATGCACCAACACTAACACATTCTAGGAGTCAAGTCCAGGAGTCTGAACAAGCTAAACGAGCAGTCCACCAACTATATTACAATCCTGGCTCTCAATGTGTTTTTTTTTTTTTTTCAGTATTTCCATGTCTCGTTTTGAATTCTTGTCTTTTTATCATGTCCTTATTTCATCAAGCTGTTTGTTTTTATTCTTTTTAGAATCCCTGCAGGAGTTTATCTGCATCCTTTTGGACTTCACAAAGCACTCCTAGAACCTTTTTTTTATTTTAATTTTTTAAAAAAAACTACCTTTTCTCATTTTACATGCCAAATAATTTTCTCACTCCCTCCCCTCCTCCTGTTCCCTCCACCTTTACCCCCTGCCATCTCTTATCCACTCCACAGAGATGGTAAGGCTTCCCCTGGGGAGTCAACAAAATCTCGCAGGACCAAGGCCCTCACCACTATATCTATGCTGAACAAGTTATCCCTCCAGAGAGAATGGGTTCCAAAAAGCCAGAACAAGCAGTAGGGATAAGTCCTGGTCTCACTACCAGTGGCCCCACAGTCTGCCCCAGACATACAATTGTCACCTACATTCAGAGGGCCTAGTTTGGTCCTTTGGTGGTTTCCTCGCTCTCAGTCTGAAGTTGGAAGGCTTCTATTAGCTCAGGTAAACTGTTTCAGTGGGTATCCCCATCACGGTCTTGACCTCTTTGCTCATATTCTTACTCCTCCCTCTCTTCGATTGGACTCTGGGAACTCAGCCCAGTGCTACACTGTGGTTCTCTGCATCAGCTTCCATCAGTTGCTGAATGTAGATCCTGGGACCATTCTTTAAAATTCCTAATCTAGGATTTTCTACTCATTCTCACTGATAGTCAATACTGTGGAGTTGGTATTTGATTTTTCATTTTTTTTTAATGTTATGACATTAAGATTTATACCCCTGAGGTAATTGTATTGATTGAATTTTCTGTCAGATGGATCCTTTGAACTGAAGCATTTGCAACAGTCAAGTGGAGCTAGGTTATGGTAAAGTAGAAACGCACAGCAAACTCGTCAGTCCTTGTGCTCAGGATGCTTAGAATGGCCTGTGTGTTTCTTCTGAAACAGAATACTAACTGCAGAAGCGAAGGTATAAATGTCATGTCAGCCAATTAAAAAGCAATGGCCTCCTTAATGTCAATAGCTATTAGGTTCAACAAGGATAGGATGAGATGGTGTACACTAGGGTATTTGGTACTAAAATTAGGACTGGAAGGGAAGTGGGCAGGGTAAAGACAGGGATTAATTACTATTAGATTAATTGAGGAAAAAGCATGATGGGAAAATGTAGTGAGAGCTGTGCAGGCCTGCTTTTCGTCCGGCTCGGCTCCCACATGGTAAGTTTACACCTGAAATAACAACACACAAATTGTATTCTTTTAAATACTGCTTGGTCCATTACTTTTAGCCTCTTCTTGGCTAATTCACATATCTTGATTAAACCATTTCTAATAATCTGTAGATGGAGCTGCGGGCTCTTTCCTACCGTCCGGGAGGGCTTCTTGCCACTGGCTAGCTTTACCTAAAATAATTACATGGAAACTGTATTCTTTTAAACACTGCTTGGCCCATTAGCTCTAGCCTCTTATTGGCTAATTCTCACATCTTGATTAACCCATTTTGAATAATCTGTGTAGCACCACGAGGTGGTGGCTTACCAGGAAGGATCTTAACCTGCGTCCATCTTGGAGAGGAGAGCTATAGCGTCTGCCTGAATCTTCTTCTTTCTCCCAGCATTCCGTTCTGTCTTCCCCGCCTACCTAATTTTCTGTCCTATAAAAGGGCCAAGGCAGTTTCTTTATTAACCAATGAAAGTAACACATAGACAGATGACCCTCCTCCATCAGGGGACTTAGGGAAACTGTTGGGAGCCACAGAGTTTAAGATCATCCAAATTTTGAAAGGTTGTGGCTACAATGTGTAAAGAAGAGGGGCAGGGAAATTAGTAGGTGAGAAGAGATGGGAGTGAGACGGAAAGTGCATGGACTGTGTGCATGGATTGTGTGTACAGACTGTGTGCACAGACTGTGTGTATGGACTGTGTACATAGACTGTGTGCACAGACTGTGTGCAGGGACTGTGTGTACAAACTGTGTGTACAAACTGGTGCACGGACTGTGTACAGGGACTGTGTGCAGGGACTGTGTGTACTGACTGTGCATGGACTGTGTACAGGGACTGTGTGTACAGACTGTGTGCAGGGACTGTATATAGGGACTGTGTGCACTGAATGTGTGTACAAACTGTGTGTACAGACTGTGTGTATGGACTCTGTATACAGACTGTGTACACGCACTGTGTGCAGGGACTGTGTGTAAGGACTGTGTGTAGGGCCTATGTGTAGGAAGAAGTAGAGAGTAAGCAATAGCAGAATAGGTGGGAAACATACAGAACAATCACAAACCTGAGCAAGAAAATACAAACTAAAGTACATTATAAGATTTCTTTTTCTGCAAATGTGAAGATATAAAAACAGATAGGAGAAATTAAAAATAGCAATAACAACAACAAAAGATAAATTCGATTGCATTACAAGCAAACCATTAGGGCTGATGAGAGGGCTCCACGGTGGTGGTGGGATGCTTGCTACTAAGCTTGGCAACCTGAGTGTGATTCTTGAATTCTACTTGGTAGTGGAAGAGCCACAGATAATCTGTAAATCCCACTCGCCCCAGGACAAGGCTTCCTGCAATGCTGGGGCTGTACTGCTTGGGAAGTAAAAAGCACATGTTTTCACTCTCCTAACCAAGTTTGTTTGACTTGTCTGCACCGGATATTCTTGATCACATGTGGGTAGGAGGTATGTAGGCAGGAAATACATTAGGAGGTGTGCTTGTCCTGGACTGGGCCTGATGAGAATGCAATGAATTGTGGGTTTGTGTTTTTAACACCCTGTAAAATGTGACCATGATGAGTAGACAATCCCTGGGAACCCAGGGTAGAGCTGGCCAGAGTCCATTAACCTGACCAGTGTTTAATCAAAGCTTGCTTAAAACTTGGCTCAAAATTGTGGAACTGTTTTTTTTCTCTCGAGAATCTCAGGACTAACAATAGAAGGAGAGAACTGACTCCTGACAATTGTCGTTTGACCTCCATGTATGTACATCGGCACCCAAATAAATAACAAATTGCAATAAAATGTCAGTCAATATTTCTCCTTCCTTGCTAGGTTAGGTTTCAATTAGTCCCTTCCCTGTGATGTTCTGTGCAGCAAATGGTGCTGATGGAGAAGCTGTGGTTGGCAGCTAAATTCCAACTCATTAGACCAGACTTAGTTTCAATGCGTATTAAATCTCTGGCACAACTCTACTGGGTTGGGCATACAGATCTCGGCTTACCCTACAATGTACTCTCTAGTTTGTGGCACAGTGCAGGATGAGACCTGGCTGCAGGTTCCCACTATATCAATATCAGCCTTGTGGAGGAGACTATCCAAGTCACATTTCCCTGTTCTCTGCTCATGAAGACATGGAGGACTCATGGAGCTGCCTGGATCTGGGCTCCTCAGAGCTCTTCCCTTGTACACTTCCATGGCACTGGTGTATGCAGGAGAGGAGACTAGGAGCCCTTACTAAGGGTCTCACTGATCTCAGCAGCAACCTCAGGAGGAAGCCTGCACAGTCTCCCAGTGTCTCACTTCAGCCTCTCTTCTGTCCACAGAGGTGGATAGATCATTGACCCACAGACTCAAGGGCCTTCAGCACCTCTTCTTGTGACTGTTCCATGGTGCTGGTCTGTGGGGAAGCGATTGTTTGCCAGTTTCTACTAATCTCAGCCTAACCCACTGCTGTGTTTCAAGGTTTTAATCTTCCATTTTACACAGGTATATTAGAGGATCTGGATCCCCATTTTGAAGAAGTATATCATTTTAAAGTGTCCTGGTTAAGTCATCACACTTAAAAAATAAATCAAGAGTCTTGATCAGCCAGATAAAAAAGGTAATTTCTCTGTTGTGAAAGTAAATTGGGCTCTGGTGACATCTTGACCAGAGCATGTGGGATAGCCCCAATAAAGTGTTTCAGAAGTGGAGATGTGACCAGGGGTCTAGATTCTGCCTAGGTGTCTTCAGGTGGAAAAGGTGACAACAGATTCGAACTTTCAAGAGCTCAGCACCTGTCTATCATTAAGTTCTCCATGAGGAAAGGACCAGAGATGGATTTCCAGCCAGTAAGGTTATCTGGGGGAAGCCTCAGCAAGTGGACAGGGAATATCTGTATATACTCGCATACCTATACATGAAGCCTGCTTAGTCTGTACAATGCCACTCATCTGTACTTTTTTAGGGCTGACCTTTTTTAGGATAAGCAGTGGTTGTGTTCTTCCCTTGGGGAGACTGTTTGTTTCTATGTGCACGTGGCTCAGCTCTTATCCCTCATCATAAATTTCCTCCTTAAGTAAGAATCATCTTTATTGAATATCTTTTCTCTGGCCTGTGCATCCTGAAGATGTTCTAGTGCTGAGAGTAATTTTTGTTCCTATCGATCATGGGATCATGGACTTGATGCACTTTTGTAAGCTTTTTAGTTTGTTCTCTCTCTCTCTCTCTCTCTCTCTCTCTCTCTCCCTCCCTCTCTCTCTCTCTCTCTCTCTCTCTCTCTCTCTCTCTTTCTCTCTCTCTCTCTGTGTGTGTGTGTGTGTATGTGTGCGCGCGCATGCACGTGCATGTGCATGCCTCAGCTCCTACTCCCTCCTTACTGACTCAGCATACATGGAATTCAGCCAGTACATTTTCTTCTAAGGGGAGGGAGCATGATAGATCCCATTTCTTCAACTTTATTGATGTCTAACTTATAAATAAAAAGGCAACATTCACGGCCTGGAAAGATTTCCCAATAGTTAAGAATACTTGCTGTTCTCGCACAAGACCTGGGTTCAATTTCCAACACCTACATAAAGGCTCAACATCACATGTCTCTAGTACCAGGGGGTCCAGTGCCCTCCTCAGGCCTCTCCATAGGCACCAGACTTACATGTGATACACAGGCATATATTCAGGCAAAATTCTCATATATATAAAATAGAAATAAGTTATAAAAACATTTAACATTCCACATTAATCACTACTATACACCCCAACAACAGGGTAAAGGATTAAAATCATATAACCATTGCAACAGAAAAGCATTTAACAAAATTCAAAATTATTTCAGGTTGGAAAAAAATTAAGTATGGAAGGAATGTGCCTCAACATAACAAAATCCAAATATGACACGACCATAGCCAACAGCAGACACAGTAGTTCAGCTGGAAGCTTCTGCCTGAGATCATGAACAAATGTTTATCATTAGCACTTCTTGTCAATACAGTTCTGGATGTCCGGCACAGCAGTTAAGCAGGAGAACCAGGTAGCCGTAGCTCAAGACGAGCTCTTTTGAGAGGAGTTTATAAGTTACTGTCATGGGCTTCCACTCTATTCTTGGCTACTCCTGTAGATGCAGGGTTTGTGAGTATAACCATTTAGTGATAGAGAGACTGAGCCACAGAGAAGTTAACTCACTCCAGGTCACACAGCTACTACATAGTATGGAATCAAACCCAGGCAGTCTGACTCCTGGCCTTGAACCTCTTTATTTTCAGGCTCTTTTGTTCTAGTGATCGGCAGATTCCCTTCATAGCTAGGTATGGAGCTACACCTTGTGAAATTGTAGACTTGGCGGAATCCCCAGGCTGCTTTGCAACAACACAAGACTTCTACACTAACCTATGCTGCCACCTCCATGGCTCTACCACTCTACTTGGCAAAGGCCAAGTGCTCTGTGCTCAGTCCAAGGTGAGGGCGGATCTAGCACCCAAGCTGGGATTCTGAAAGAACTGTTAGGAAAAGGTGACTCACCCAAGTGTGCAGTTGTGCTGTGGCACTCCCTGAAGCCTGAGACCTGACTAGGCATGAGAGGGAGGTGCTTAGGGCTGCTGCCTCTACTCACTCCCCCACATCAATAGCCAATGCCAGAGAATTTCCTTATCATCTCCTCCAAGGGAGATCAGCAGCATTCAGAGAATCAAATGGAAGTGTGCAGGCAGAGCCGGAGGAAGGAGAGCAGCCGACAGGGAGGAGACCCATGGGGGATGCAGTCTAGATCATTCAAGGGTCTGCATTAAGTGTCCACTAGAATTACTAAATTGTTTTCATGGAATGAGACTTCCCAACGCCATGACTGGAGGTTTGTAGTTTGACAGCTGTAGGCCCATATTTCTACATGGTTTGGCAACCAGAATCCCAGGCCATAGTTTGCACCTGCCACACAGGAGGTGGTCACCTCCCTAACAAAGGGTCAGGATATGCTAATGTTGTTCTGCTCCTTTTTTGTAATTTGGAGGATGCCTGGGATAGAGATGCTAATTTTGCCTATGTGACAGAGCTGGCATACAGAGCAGGAAGATAGAAAGACTTGACGGAGCGGGCATGGGTAGATGTGTGGACGTGACCACAGCCATTTACCTGGTTACCTAGGAAACAGAATGCTAATGAATTTCCCCCTCAGTTTATGTTTTGGTATATAAGGCTGTTTGGAGACTAAATGCAGAGGAATTTTCAGGATGTGAACTCAGGATTTTATGAGGAATCCCTGAGAATCTCCCTCCCGATAAAGCCATGTGAATTGTGTCTTTAATCCCATGCCTCTCCACTCTGGTCCAGAGAAATAATTTATGGTCTGGACTGGCTCTGGACCCTGACAGACAGCACATGTCCATTGTTGCTAGTTACGTACAGACAGTTACAAACAATGACTGACATATATCAGTCCATGGTCTTTATGTCTTCAGATGGTAGCTCAGAAGTGCCAGGGATTGTGCTACATGACACTTACAAGGATCTGAACAATCATCAGATCTTCATCTTAGGCTCAGTTCATCTGACTCCATCCTAAGAAATACCCAGTCTGAAATCAGAAATACCTTGATCCCAGCATGTTGCAGCTGGGAGACTCCATGGTCTCCAGAGATGAAGAACTAACTGTGCCTACTAAAGACAGAACATGGAGGCAGATGAGTATCAGGCCTGGCTGGATCCCTGCTGTGGCTATGCAGTGCTGCTACCTCCCGTACCAGGTCTCTGGCTCACCCAGGGCTAGTCCCAATTCTCCTACACAAGATCCCTGGACGGGCTCTTCAGCAGTTCTGCCCCTGATGCTGCTGGTCCACTTGTTCCTACTGCAGTCTCTCATCTGTCTGGGGGTGCTGAGCACAGCAGACAAAACAGCTGCATCTTCGGAGGAGGAACAAGTGAGAAGGGTGATGTTTGAAGAAGTCTGCAAAATGGATTTGCTTTATGTTAAGCTTCATTGAAGTCAGCTTCTTGACATAGGAGTACAGAGAGAAACACAGCACTTCTAGAGGACGTTTGTCCAGAGCCTGATCTGGAGCTGGCACTCACCAGCAGGGTGAGAACAGTGTTCTTAGGCTTGTGTTTCCTTTGCCGTGGGCCTGGCAGTGTTAGCTGCATTGTTGTTGACTGGTGTTTGACAAGCCTGCAAAGACCTGCAAAGACCTGCAGAAGCCTGTGGGAGGCTGGGGAGGCTGGGAAGGCTGGTGCCTCTGCATTCCCTACAGGCGTAGAATTTCTAAGGGGTAGAGAAAGAAGAGCCATCCTCAATGTGTCTATTAACGTGTTGAATCCTATTAAAACTGCATGGAGAGTTCGCAAATCTCTGTGAAGCTCCGCTTACCCTTCCAGGTGGCAAAGTGAATGTTCCTGAAATGATACTACTAAAAGTTAAAGGCAATACATGGAGCCTTGTATGTTATAATCAATGACTGTCTTGCAAAAGAACACACCTGTGTGAGAATTTCCCTCTGCTGTAGGTCCCGACGCTGTCCCTACGAATGCCTGCTGAGAGCCGTGGTGTGGACCCTCGAGTTTGCCCTCACTCATGGCTGGTCTACACACTTCTTTGTGTTGGAGTTTGGCATTGCTGCCTAGTCTTAGGTATCTCATTGTCTCGTTTTAGCTTGCTGTGGGCTTCTGGAAAGGAGAATTAGGTGGTCTCTCCCCCTTTCCACAGGCTTAGCACAGAGCTGCTTCATAGATGAAGGACCCAAATGTGGTTGAAATTGCTCATTCTGATAACTATTCCCTGAGCCTATGGTCCCCCCCCCCCCCCCAAACACACACACACCACTCCATGAAGCTCTCTCTCTGAGTTCTGAGTGCCACAAGATTGGGGCATTTTATCAGTGGAGGAGGGCAGCACATGTTACTAAAAAGATGCTCATCAGGAAACAAAGCTCTTCAAGTGACACCCAACACACACTTTCTAAGCAAGCCAGCAGCAGGATTTTACAGAGGCAGCTAGTTCCTGGTCCACAAAGCAAGGCATGATGGAGTTTGGGAACCCAGTCTTATCATGGTTATCGAATTCACTGCCATCTCCAGCATCAGCATTGTCTTAATTTAGGCATCAAGTTTGAGAAGAACTCTTTTAGAAAGTAAATAATAGAGAAATGTTTATCTTTTTCCAGTGCTCCTGCAGCACTCTTTAGATGGAATCATGTCCACACCCCAATAAATTTGGGGGTGCTTACTGTCCTGATGGTCCTGAACACGTTGAACATCAATTGCCAGAGTCCAGCTCCAGCAGAGTTCTGAGACTCATGGAGGAAGGTGTGAAGTTGGAGAAAAATGAAGAGTCTGACCACTGGTTGACTTTCAAGCAGATGGCATGGATTAGCTCTAGCCGTCTTTATACAAGCCCTAATGCATTCAAACATGAGCAGTTTCAATACATTTCTTTCTAATGATTTTCTAAGAATAATTAACATTTACCATTTTAGTATCTTTTCTTTTTCCCATTCCCTTGACATCATTGACCTTTACCCCATATTATAATTTTTTTTTATATTGTAAGCCAAATGATTATATCTAGCTAGGCAAGTTAGGAATATTCCTAAAAACGAGCCTCTCTGCTCATGCAAATAATCCCTATCAAACCAAATCAGACCAAATTAAAAGATATCCAGGTTTAATTGGACGTCTGTTCTCTCAGGTAGCCTGGGGGGGGGTGGTGGAAAGCTGACCACAGAAGAGGAAGAGAAAGACCACATGTTTATTTTCTGGGAGGCAGTTTAAATAGCCTGTGGGAGTGGTCTTGACCTTTCCTGGGGAGGGGTCAAGGCTTGACAGGCTCCGGGGAGGGGCCTTCCAAAGATGGATGCTGGGTGCTGGGATTACAGGCACATCTTATTCATACTGTGCTCTAGCCAGCAGCAAACTTATGGTTACAAAATAAAAGAGATTCAAGAACTATACCAAGTCCTTAACAATGTGCTACTTTTATATTTTTGAAATTGGCTGAGTGTATGATGTCATACACTAAGGATATTATTTTGAGGTGTAAGTCAATTTCTTTCTTTCCTTTTTCTTTTCTTTCTTTTTTCTTTTTTTGTTTCATTTGTTTTTTTTGAGACAGGGTTTCTCTGTAGCTTTGTAGCCTGTCCTGGAACTCACTATTGACCAGGCTGGCCTCAAACTCACAGAGATCTGCCTGTCTCTGCCTTCTGAGTGCTGGGGTTAAAGGCATGCGCCACCACTGCCACTTGGATGGTAAATCAATCCTAAAATAATTCTATATATCACTTTTATGTGGACAACAGTTGTAATCTTACACATTATATATTCTCAAAATGGCAATGATCACCTAACTCTTTAATGGTTGAGACCGAGTTTCTGTCTTCTTGGCAGTTTCTGCATGTGCCTTTTCTTCCATGGGAACTGGGAGCTGTAACTGAAACTATCTAACCCTTCATGTCCTGGCACCAGAGACATGTCCGACCTTTCGTGTCCTTTGTGTTCCTATATATTTTTAACATCATCTTTTAAGAAACTGTCTCCCAAGTTCTTAAGTTCTTTGGAATATAGTTACCTCTTTTTTAGGATAGTTAAGCAAGCAAGCATCATTAACCTTAGTGAGTTCCTCCTGCTTACTCAGAATGACTGCAGAGGCAGCCAGAAGGGACCAGAGGAACCGGTTTCTGTGGATGACTGCAGAGAACCTTAACTTCTTTGTAGAAACTTTTAGAAAAATCATCAGCTTTTGTTTCCAGTAAACTCACCCACAGTCACAATTGGCAAAGCAAAATCAAGAATTACCTTAAGAATAAGAAAGTCGAAGTGAGAGGGGCCTGAAGCCATGAGCTCCCTAGGATCAGCACAGGAGTCTGCAGCTTCTCTGCCACGGGTCCCTGCCAGGTGGGTGGGATTCTCTAAAGGGCCATGCTGTAAGGAACTCCATTTGCAAAACATTTATGTGCTGTTCACGGGGGGGGGGGGGGGGGGGGGGCAGCAAGGCTGTTGTTTCCTTTTTTGTTTTTTTCTGAGACAGGGTTTCTCTGTGTGGCTTTGAAGCCTGTCCTGGAACTCGCTCTGAAGACCAGGCTAGCCTCAAATTCACGGATTAAAGGCATGTACCCCCACCACCTGGTGGCTTTTGTTTACTTTTATGAGGTAAACAAACTTCATGAAAAAGCTTTCAAAGCATTGGCTACTGAAAGAAATTTCACAAATAAGAACATCCAAATCTAAGTTTTCTCGTCTGAAATACCGGTGGTTCTGGATGTGAGGAAAGTTTTATTGTTTCAATTGATGGGATGGGTTCTTTCTGCACACTCAAATTCCTATGCATTAAGAATAATTCTACTCAAACACAGAGACCCACAGTTGGACATTATACAGAGAATGAGGACCTTGGGACATTCAGTCCTCCACAGAATGTCTCTACCAAATCCCTCCTCTAAGAGTTCAGGAAACCCTGTGGAAGAGGAGGCAGAAAAAGGGAGAGGGTGTAAGAGCTGGAGGAGATGGAGGACATCAAAGAAACAAGAGCCTCTCAGCCAACAGGGCTGTTGTTGTGCATCTGAACTCACAGAGACACAGGCAGCACGCATAGGCCTGCATAGGGCTGCACAGGGCTGCACAGGACAGCACAGGACTGCACAGGACTGCACAGTGCTGCACAGGACTGCACAGTGCTGCACAGGACTGCACAGGACTGCACAGGGCTGCACAGGACTGCACAGGGCTGCACAGGGCTGCACAGTGCTGCACAGGACTGCACAGGACTGCACAGGACTGCACAGGGCTGCACAGGACTGCACAGGGCTGCACAGTGCTGCACAGTGCTGCACAGGACTGCATAGGACTGCACAAGGCTGCACAGGGCTGCACAGGACAGCACAGGGCTGCACAGTGCTGCACAGTGCTGCACAGGACAGCACAGGGCTGCACAGGACTGCACAAGGCTGCACAGTGCTGCACAGTGCTGCACAGGACTGCACAAGGCTGCACAGGGCTGCACAGTGCTGCACAGTGCTGCACAGGACTGCACAAGGCTGCACAGGGCTGCACAGGGCTGCACAGGACAGCACAAGGCTGCACAGGACTGCACAGGACAGCACAGGACAGCACAGGACTGCGCAGGACTCCACAGGACTGCACAGGGCTGCACAGTGCTGCACAGGACTGCACAGGACTGCACAAGGCTGCACAGGACTGCACAGGACAGCACAGGACTGCACAGGACTGCACAGTGCTGCACAGGACTGCACAGGGCTGCACAGGACAGCACAGGACTGCGCAGGACTCCACAGGACTGCACAGGGCTGCACAGGACTGCACAGGACTGTGCAGGACTCCACAGGACTGCACAGGGCTGCACAGGACTGCACAGGACTGCACAAGGCTGCGCAGGACTCCACAGGACTGCACAGTGCTGCACAGGACTGCACAGGACTGCACAGGACTGCACAAGGCTGCACAGGACTGCACAGGGTTGCACCACATGGGGTTTGAGAACAGAAAGAAGTAGACACATGCCCCCATATCTAACACAGAAGCTATCTCCAATTGATAAGCACTTGCAAATGAAAAATTGTTTTCTCCAAGGGAGACTCAGTGGGGAAATAAACTACTATTATGGGTGGGCTGCATACCCAGAAGTATATGAGACAGAAAATGAAGTTAACAGCATCTTTGAGGTTTCCTGTCTCACTCAAAATATTTCAGGGCTCTTCTGATTTTTTTTTTAAAAAAATCTTATTTTTTATTTTTATTATATATATTTCTCTCTCTCTTTACCCTACAAGTTCTTTGCACATATATTATGGCTTCCAGTTTAGTGTGTTTATGGGATTCCTGACTTAGAGTCAACATCAGTTAAACTTTCCTCAAGAGTATGAGGGTTTATCTGGAGTAGGTGCCATTTTAAAATAAGAAATATGAATCCCTATGTCAACTCACTTTAATTTTCATGTAAAAAGATTGGTTAATTGGTGTAAGAAGGCCTTCTGTTTATATGTTGCTTTCATTGGTTAATGAATAAAGAAATTACCTTAGCCTTTTGATAGGGCAAAACTTAGGTTGGCAGGGAAAGCAGAACTGAATGCTGGGAGAAAGAAAGCAGAGTGAGAGAGAGCTGCCACGGAAGCCTCCAGAGTCAGACATGATAAATCTTTCCCGGTAAGCCACTGCCTCATGACAATATACAGATTAATAAAAATGGGTTAAATCAAGATGTGAGAGTTAGCAATAAGAGGTTAAAACAAATGGGCCAAATAGTGTTTTAATTAATATAATTTCTGCATGGTTATTTCGGGGCTAAGCTAGCTGGGTGGCCAGGATGAACAAGCAGCCCCACCTTACAACATTTAATAGTACCTGGAATAGCTCCTTTCAGTGAAGTTGGAAGGAAGCTTTTATTTGATACCACAGTTTCCATATTGAAGGCTACAACCATTGACAGGGAATTATGGATGATTTCTTGAAAGTTTGCCTAAGTTAGGATCCTGTAATAGATATCCTTTTCCTTGGGGGCTCAAATATTGGCTACCCAGATCAATAGAATGCTAAAAAACAAAAACAGCAGCAAAAGCAGCAGCAATAACAACAACAAAACCACACTCTGTGTTAGTAACTGAAGCCCTTGATTATAGTGGGAATACAGGATAAGGTTTGGGGACTGAATTCCATGAAATGGTGATGGATAATGATATGGAGTTGCTCTCAGCTTTACACAAGTGTATTCCTTTTAGGGAGACTGCAGTGGTGCATGGCTTAAGCTGACCTGATTCCTATTATGCCTTCAAGGTTTTAGGGCACTGTTTTGTATTAGGTAACATAAGCTTCAAAGGGGTAGCAGAGAGGACTCTTCCTAGAACTGTGGGTGATTTAGAGCAAGGTGATCTGGAAGAGTTTGCAAGGAGAGGTGGAGAAGTGGAGGGGTTGAGGGTGGAGTGGTGGAGGGATAGAGGGATGGAGGGATGGAAGGGTGGAGGGATAGAGGGGTGGAGGGATGGAGGGGTGGAAGGGTGGAGGGATAAGAGGGGTGGAGGGATGGAGGGGTGGAAGGGTGGAGGGATAGAGGGGTGGAGGGATGGAGGGATGGAAGGGTGGAGGGATAGAGGGGTGGAGTCGTGGAGGGGTGGAGGCAAGGAGGGATGGATGGGGTGGAGGGGTGGAGTGGTGGAGGGATAGACGTGTGGAGGGATGAGGGATGGAGGGATGGAGGGGTAGAGGAATAGAGGGGTGGAGGGATGGAGGGATGGAGGGATGGAGGGGTGGAGGGGTGGAGAGGTAGAGGAATGGAGGTATGAACGGATGGAGGATGGAGGAATGAAACCTGTCAGTTCAGAACGAGAAAATTGCTGGAATTGTATTTGTGTCATTTATATGTCACATCTAATTGTCCTCTCGATCTCATTTCAAAAATATTTCTTTTTAGAGAGAGCAAGGAAATGTGCTGTAAGATTTTGAAAACTTCTACCAAGGAAGCATACAGGGGGAGAAGAAACAAGCAAAGAAGAATGAATGTCATTCTAATATCCCATTGGATTTTTTAAATAAAAAAATTTTATTTTAAAAATTATAATTGCATTATTATCCCATTCACCTTCCTACCTTAAAATCCTCCCATGCACCTCCTTGCTTTCTCTAAAACTCATGGCCTCTTTTCCTTTAATTGTTGTTACGCACACTTACACACAGACACACTATACACACACACACTTATGTATAGGTGTATGCCAGAAGCAAAGACCTGTATTTTGAGACCTGTATTTTGTTTATAGCCATCTTAAGTCCACAAGTTAAGTAAAATATTCACCTCTGTCACCTCTGCAGGGCTAGTTCTCGACCTAGGAAATTAACCTTGTATCTTGTCTCCCTGCAAGACCTGCAGGCCCCAGGCTTTAGAAGCAATCAGCATTTCCTTTGTTAGTCAACAGTCACAGACCCTCAGTATTTCCTTATTAGCTAGGGATGGCTAAGGACCTGACAGTCCAGTTAGATCAATGACATTCCAGCATCATACCTACCCTCCCTGCTGCCTGTTTGCTCTATAACAGCTCCTGAGGAACAATAAAGTTGGCAGCTTGATCAGAAAGCCAGACTTGCTGTTCTTTCTCGTGTCTCTTGTACCCTTCATTCCTCTCTCCAGGTTTATCAGGGATCCCGTTCATGTCCTGCTGGCTGGGACAGGTATATGTGCATAATGTGCTTACATACATAAACACAACCTTCTCAGTTCATATAATATACCCATATGGACTGCCCACTTGGTATTGGCTAGCTGTTATGGGAACTCTCCCCTGGGGAAGAATGTTTCTCCTGCTCTTTATATTCCCCAGATGCCCATTGCCCATAGTTCTCCCACCCCCAGGGTAGAAGCCCTGAGAACTTTCCTCCCATGGTCAGCATATCCATTGGCATTTCAGGTCATGTTTTGGCAACCATGTTCATAAACTTCATGGGTGCAGTCTCTCTGACATTTCTAGAAGACACAATCCCACAGTAAACATCTGATTCCTTTGGCTCTTGTGATCTTTCTGCCCCTCTTCCAAAATGATCCATGAGTCCAAGGTACAAGAATTGTGTTGCAGATGTAAGTTGGGCTGGGAGTTTCATAAATGTTATTTATGTTCAATCATAGGTTGGTTAGCAGATCTTATAGTTTATCAAATATTCTGGGGAGGAGAAGAGTTAATGCATGGGAGTCTAGAGGAGAAAGCAGCTACAGTAGCTCTCAGTGTGACTGTAATGACCTTCCTCTGTACTTCCTGTAAAATGTGTGTGGGAGGGATGTGACCTTCCTCCCAGAGCATCCACACTCTTCTGTTTCTGTTTATTTATTTACCATTTATTTTTTAATAGCATAATTCTTTATTGATATTTTTGAAATTTCAGATCATGCTCCCCAACCCTGCTCTCCTCCTCATCCCTCCATATCAACCCCTCACCACTGCAGCATCCCTGTCTTAAAAGGAAACCCCCAAATTAATTAAAAACAAAACAAACAAGAAAAATCACCTCACTCCTTCTCCAACACCATATCTGCCTGCATGCTACCATGTTCTGACATGATGATAACGGACTAAACCTCTGAACTGTAAGCTAGGCTCAATTAAATGTTTTCCCTTATAAGAGTTACCTTGATCAATGGTGTCTCTTTACAGCAATAGAAACCCTAACTAACTCAAGTTGGTACCAGGGACTAGGGTACTGTTGTGACTGGCCAGATCATGTTTTTGTTTGGAAGAATATAGACTTTGGGACTGTGGATTAGAAAAGTAGTTGAATGTTTTAAGTGGGGTGCAATGGGCCAACCTAAAAGGAACATGGATGACAGTGGTACTGAGAATGATTTGAACTCTGAGGGTCTGGCTCAAGAGGTTCCGGAGGAAAAGAATTTAGTATGTTACCTAGAGATCATTCTTGTGATATTTTGGTAAAGAATGTGGCTGCCTTTCTGCCCCCAACCAAAGAGTCTGTCTAAGACTAAAGTAAAGAGATTTTAATTAATTCCATTGGCAGAGGGAATCTCAGTTTTGTATAGACTTTGTTGTGTGCTTATTAGTGGTAACTCTAGTGAAGATTTATAATGAAAAGGAACAAACCAAGTAAGGAAAAAATACAAAATGCACAATTTGAGGAGAAACAGAGCACCAGGAAGTGGAATGGAGCTAAGTCCTGTGTTCAAAGAGATAAACAGATTAAGAGATGGAATAAAGGGAGGGGTGACCTCAGAGCAAGTTAAGTGTCCAACTTGTTAAAAGGAACTAAAGAAAAGCTTAGAGCTGGGTGTGGTGGTGCAGAATGCAGAGGCTGCCAGAGTTTGAGTTTGAGGCCATTTTGGTCTACATAGAAAGTTCCAGAACAACCAAGCTCAGACAGTGAAGAAAACCATGGAAAACAGAAAGCTGGTGAAGATGTGATTGAACAAAAGGACCATGTTCCAGTTCCAGCAAGCAGCAGAACTTGGCAGCTTCTGCTGTGTGGTTCTGGCTTTAGAATCAAGGATAAAAAGAGTTATGGAATCTCCCTCCACAGCTAAGAAAAGCTTCTGAGGGTCAGGGGTGTCCCTGCATGGAGGCTTAGAGAGGCCATCACATGAAGCTGTGAAGATGATGTTTATGTGGCCATGGAGACCCCACAATGTTGGAGATGCCAGAGTTGTGGGATACCTGTTGAGGAAATCTGCTAACAAGGAGTGGAACCAACCCAAGAGCTGAAAAGGGTTGGAGATCTCAAGAGCACTGTGACATCAGATTATCATATACAGAGTTAGGAGTTTGCCCAGCTGGGTTTCAGTCTTGCCTTGGTCCAGTGTTTCCTCACTATCCTCCCTTTCCTCCATTTTGAAATGTTAATGTATACCCTGTGCCACTATATGTTAAAAATATGTGATCTACTTTTCAATTTTAATTTTACTGTGGATTACAGTTAAGAGATTTCATGAATCTCAGAAGAGACTTGGAAGTTTAGACTTTAAGTAAGTTTGAGACTGTGATAGACTATGAGGGCATTTGAAGTTATACTGAATGCATTTTTGCATTGTGATATGACTACACGCCTTTGGGGGCCAGGGAGTATAGTGTGATAGTTTGAAAGAAAACGACTCCCAAAGGGAGTAGGAAGTGTGGCTCTGTTGGAATAGGTTTGGTCTTGTTGGAGAAAGTGTGTCACTGTGGGGCTGGGCTTTGAGGTCTCCTATGCTCAAGTTATGCCCAGTGTAGACCACTTCCTGCTTCCTGTGGATCAAGGACCTCATCTCCTCCAGCACCATGTCTGCCTGCTGCCACCATGTTGCCCTATGATGATAATGGATTAAATCTCTGAAGATGTAAGCCACCCCAATTAAATGTTTTTCCTTTATAAGAGTTCCCACGGTCATGTTGTCTCTTCACAGCAACTGAAACCCTAACTAAGACATAGCACAAACCCCCAGTACCAGGTATGAGAAGCCTTCTTTTGATTGGATGGTCAGGGTAGTCCACGTGACTCCAGAACAGTCTAGATCAGCCATGGAGCCCTTGGTTGCCCTGAGGAGGTTCTTGTTGCTGAAGACACTGCACATTTAGACCTAGAACTGGGATGATTCGAACTGGAGCTGACCTGAAGCCTCTTTCCTGTGGTCTAGCCTCCATAGTTCCAGAAACATTTATGCTTATTTTTCTTGGCATAACTGGAGACCTGGTGCTTTATAGAGGTCTTAGTTAGTTAATTAATTTACTTAACTTACGTATTTGTTTGTTTGTTTACTTTAATCTCTATTCTTACTTTTCCTTAAATATTGCTGTTACATGCATACTCAGTTTTGGTCCTTCTTTGGTTGAAGTTGATAATTTCTGTAGAGTTCTCAAAAGGTCTTCTCTACCTGTTCAGTTGCTGAAACTGTAAATTTATTGTTCTGGAATTTGAATCCTTTTGGTTTGTTTTCTTTTGAATAGTCCTGAAAGATTGGTAGGCTGTGGGCTGAAATAGTTGAGTAATTTGGCTGGTGCTTTAATCAACACAATCAAGTCATCATCTAATATATTTTAAAAGTTAGAATCTTAAGGTTATGCAATTTTGGTGGTTTTTCAAGCTAGCCTCTGGTATTATATAATATTGTTTAAATTATATAAATATTGTTTAAAGGGTTTTTCCTTAAATAATTCATGGTACTATAGGACACACTCTGTTGGATTATGTTTACATTGGTAAATTTTTTTCTAGTCCACAGCCTTTTGAAAGAAATGGAATCTTGTGCAATTACAAGAGTTTTTCCTCCACAGTGAGCTTATTCTCAGTTGAACTGGGTTAACCTGCTGAAATTCTGATTATACAATTTTCCACTTCATAATCTGCAGCTCTGTCTACTGATGTTTGCACATTAAAAACTGACAAAGTCCAGAGAATGATAAATGCAAAGTGTAGAACAATTTCCCTTGGAAGCCAAATTAATTCCTAGTGTGAAAAAGAAATAGCTTTGGCTAGATGTCCTCACTTTTTTTTAATGTGTTAGAGTGTTTTGTCTTTCCATCACACGCATGCAGTACTCATGGAGGCCAGAAGAGGGCATCAAATCCCCTGAGACTGAAGTTAGAGAAGGCTGTGAGAGACTGGGAATTGAACTAACCTGGGTTCTCTGGAAGAGCAGCCAGTGTTCTACAGTCCCTTTGGCTATACTTTCGAGCTTAGATTTAGTTCCGAGTTGAATAGGGTACAGCTGGCATAATCTCCCTCTGTCAGTGACAGGCTTCCCCTTAAAAGGAATGCCACTGAAGGTTGGAGACATGGTTCAGAGTTAAGAGCACTTGTTGCTCTTGCAAAAGGCCAAAATTTGTTTCCCAGAATACACAGAGAGATTTCTAACTATCCGGAACATTAGTTACAGGGGATCTGACTGTGTTTCTGTTCTCCATGGGCAGCAGACATGCACATGGTGCACAGACAGACATACAAGCAAACACTTATATGCATAAAATAATACAGAAATGAAAAGGTAAGCCACGGTACGAGTTTCTTCTGTTGCTGAGTGCCCCAGGAGGGACAATCAGGAAACAGAAGCTTGGGCAGAAAATGACAAAGAAATGCAGAAGCTTAAGAATCCGAAGCGAGCACAATATATATGTTTTGTTTTTATTTTGTTTTTGTTTTGTTTTTGTTTATTGAGACAGGGTTTCTCTTGTAACTGCCCTAGCTGTCCTGAAACTAGCTCTTGTAGACCAGGGTGGCCTCAAACTCACAAAGATCTGCATGCCTTGGCCTCCTGAGTGCTGGGATTAAAGGTGTGCGCCACCACCGCCCGGCAAGAGCACAATATCTGAAATGTATATCTTTCTGTTGTTTATAGACAATCTCGACAGTTATCATCCTGCTGGCACTGTAGTCTAGCTGTCCTCCTGTAAGAGGCCTCTATGCATTACTGAAAGTATCTTCCCTGTTCTTTCTGTAATTTGTCTTTATTTCCTTTTAAAATTTGTTCTTGAAGAACTTTGTATGAGGTGTTCTGACCCTATTCACCTTCCCTTCCCAACTCTGTTCAGGTTCCTTTACCGACCGACTTTGTACCCCTGCCCCCTACCTACCATCAAGGAAAATTTGTGCTACTTAAACATTCTTGGATGTGTGGCTTTCTACTGGAGCACGAATAATTTATCAGGGGTCATGTCTTTAGAGAAAACTGACCTTTTCTCTCCCAGGAGCTAAGAACCATCAGTATCTCCTGGATTAGGGGTGGAACGTCATGCCCAGACAGCCCTTCCTTTCTGGGAATTGGTCTGGTTCGGGCATGCACAGGTCTTGTGGTTGTGTAAGAACCGTTGTGAGTTCCTATGTGCAGCTTCCCTCCTGTGCCCAGAAGACACTCCTTCCTTTTATCCATCCTCCGCCTCTGGCTTACACCCTGCACCTCCCACAGCGATTGGCCCTTGGAGGAGGCAGTGTAGTATGTATGACATTGTATGGCTTGACACTCTTCAGTCTCTTATCTCTGTACCTTGGCCAGTTGAAGGTCTCTGCGTTGATCTTCACCTACTGTGGATGATGGTCATCAAGTTTCTCTAGTGAGGGTCAAGAGATGCATTCATCTAAGGGTATAGTGATAAATCATGGGGATTTGACTTAATACTATGCTCATTTATCAGAATAATAACAGTAGGTTCTCTCTTGCATTCTATGATTTGTAATTTTTGAGCCATTTTATAGTTTAATTCATTTGTTTATTACATTTTAAATTTATTATACATACACACACACATATGTGCAGGTCCCCATTAGGGTGAGGAGCAGGTGTCAGGTCCCCTGTAGCTGGAGTTGCAGGCAGTTGTGAGTGGAAGAGAACTGAGTTCAGATCTTCTACAAGAGTAACAAGCCATCTCTCTAGCCCCTAAACCTAGTGTTTTAAATTAGGCGCAGAAAAATCCAATTTTTAAGTGGTCCCCATTTTGGTCTTTGGAATTCAAGATCATCCCTTTCAGATTAGGAAAATTTGCTAGATTCTGACAAGATTGGTTTCCTATAATTTAGGTTCTTTAGAAGTGATCAAGCCTGCTAAGTGTGTCAGTTCAAATGCATTGTCTACACATGTAGCTCCTTGAGGTGTCATTTTCAACTTAGCAGCACCCTGTAACACACCCCAGGGACCCAATTATCTTGCAGTAGGTGGGATACTCAGTGTGGCAGATGACTAGTTCTTATGTACATTTCCTGGACGGCCTGAAAATCCCCCAAATGTTGTTCTGGTTTAAGTCCTTTCAAACTACTGCATGGCAAATTGTCTGGGTTCTGTTTGTCCAGAACACAGGATGGAAGAAGCCTCTGATTTTTGGAGCAGAGATCTCACACTGCCTTGATCAGAACTAAAGGTTAGCCACTGTCCGAGGAGTGGTCCCAATGAGACAACGCTACTACAGCAATCTTAATGATCTCAACTGTGCCAAAAGAAATCTTGCTATTAAAATCACCCAACCAACCAACAAATAGTGATGACAAATCCAAACCAAACAAGGACAAGCTTTGTCTCTGGGATTTAGTTGTCTTGGTGAAGAGAGGGGCACTTTTCAGCTCCCGAGGAGGACAGACATCCTCGCAAGAAGAGAGTATAATGGTGGCTCGCATAAAGTCTGAACTTGACCAAAAGTGCTAGGAGATCTGGATCTTGGGAGAAATTCAACTGGGACTTCATACTTACTGCTCTGATGTCGAAGAAGGTGCTGATAACAAGTGTTGAATCTAGAGTGTGCGTCTGAATTTAAGGGATGGATTGCCTAAAGATCTTTTCATGGTCAACCTAAAGTGATGAACTCACAATGCTTGTAGGAAAGGAGTTTATCTGAACCAAGAATGAAACTGTTCACCCAGGAAATAGTGACTCTGCTAGTCAAGAGTGCCCTGAAACGGTGTCCAAAGCATTCAGTTTATAGATGGCTATGATGATTTCATTTATGGGCAAAAATAACATTGGTTACTGACTGGCTATTGCTCACTTATGTTACACATCCCAGGAAAGATGCAGAGAAGGAAAAAATGTTCTCCATTATTTACAGCTATGATGCCATAATATAAGCATATTAAAATGCTTACTGACCATGACACATTGTAATTCAAGGGGATTCGGCTGCCCTCCAACTGTCCGCATCCATGAGGAATGATAGGAGGTCCAGGCTGCTTTTCTTTGCCCTCTTATTCCCTCCTTTCCTCCATGCTTTTTCTTCCCCCTTGGCTTCTCCTTTCTTTCAAAGCTGTATCTTCACAGTGACCCAGCTGTTCCTTTCACAGTGTGTTCTAGAGACAGTCCTCTTTAGAGACTCTTGCTGATTTAGAAATTACTGAAAGGAAGAAATACTGACTGATAAATTCAGTGTCACACTGAAGATCTAACCCTGGGATGGTTCTGCCTTCCATTTTAATAAATATATGCATAAAGACTTACTTAGCCTTTTTAGTTTTTTAGTTAAATTACTGTCTAATCAACTTGCTATAATATTTAAATTCCGTGAAGTTTAGCACTGTGTTGTTCTTTGTCCAATCAAGAAAGCAGTACCCACATCTTCCAGAAGCTCCCGCAGTAGTTGCGTAGCCAGGGTGAGGAACAAATTCTAGGTACCACCCACAAGCATGTGGAGAATACCATTGCAGCATAAGGTTTAGACCAGCGGTCTCAAACTGAAGGTTGTAATCCCTTTGGAGGTTGAGCCACCTTTTCACAGGGGTCATCACAAAGACTATTGGAAAACACGGATATTTACATTATGTTTTATAACAGTATCAAAATTACAGTTACGAAGTAGCAAAAAAATTTTATTGCTGGCGGTTACCGCAACATAAGTAACTGTACTAAAGGGTTTCAGCATTGGGAAGGCTGAGAGTCATTGCTTTACACATAGCTGGGGACCCTAATTGACACAAGACAATATCTGATCCTCAGAGGAAGACTTGAGATAGAGTCTCTGGTGCTAAATATCAGTCCCACAGAGAGAAAGGATATCTTAAATATTCTAGGACTTGATTCTCCACTGAACATTGCAGACACTACCCCTGAAATTAAAAATAAGAAGGAGACTAGAATTTTAGAAATAAAAACTACAAAAAAACTCAAAGAAGCAAACTAAACCAACTTGTGCAAGTTGAAAAAACAAAAACAAAGCAAAAAACCAATGTAACAGTCTGCTCCAAAAATTACTAAATCCACAACAATGAAAATGACTTGGAGGAACTCCCAGACAAAGAATCAAAAATAATAATATGTATGTGCAACAATTCAGAGGCATGCATGTACTCCAATATAACAAAAACAATTCAGAGACATGCATGTACTGCAATATAACAACAAAACCAAAGAGAGAAATGAAATAAGGGCATCAGTCCAAGGTATGAAAGTGAGTTAAAATTGATGAAGAAATCCTAAAATAAAACAATTCTGGAATTGAAGAACTCAATAAGCCAAATGAAAGCCTCAGGGGAGAGCTTTGCCAATAGAATGATTCATGGAGGAAATAGGATTTAGAGATGGAAGACAAGGTAGAGGAATTGAATCTCTAAGTAAAGTGTGACCATTAATTACAAAATATCCATGGGCAAAAAGTGGGAGAGCCCTGGAACACCATGAAGAGACCTAGCCTTTGGACTGAGGACACGGAAGAAGGGAAATAACACTATAAAGGAGGCAGAGAATACTTCCAATAAAATCATGAAGAAAATTCCCCAAACTTTGAGAAAGTGACATCCATGTAGTAAAAGAACCCTGCAGAACTCCAAATGGACAGAATCAGAAAGAAAAAAAAAAACTCCCTTTAACGTATTATAGTTAAAAAATTAAAAACACATAAAATAAAGAAAGGATATTAAAAGCTTCAAGAGGGAAAGATAAAATAACTTACAAAGGCAGGTCCATTAGAATAACTCCTGATTATTAAGCAGAAACTTTTAAAGCTATAAGAGTTTGAAAACGTGTTGCAATTCTGAAAAACCAAAACTGTTAATCCATACTAGTAGACCCAGAAAAATTATCTATTAGTATTGAGAGAAAAATTTAAAAATTGCATAATATAAGTAGATTAAAGAAATTTATTTTCAGTAAACTCTAGAATGACTGATAAAAGCATCTCTAACCCAGCTGTGCTGCCTAGGAACCACAGCAGCAATTAGCACAGCATGAAAACCCTAAGGGAAGAGCAGTGGCACACATACCCACTGCTTTCTAATTGGACTTAAGATCTGCTGAAAAGAGGGAAACCATGCATGGTTCTGGAAACCTAGCCACGTACCTAGGACTAGTGAAGTTATGGATCTTAGAAAAGAACCTATAACCAACTCTTTACTAAATCATCACCATCCAAACCTACGTTTTAAATATTTGTACTTATAGCCATAGATAAGTATAGTCCTCACTTCTCATCAGAAAACTTCTCTTTGCCAAAGACAAAGGCCATTACAGAAAAAATCAGTCATGGAGCCCAATCCCAGGGTACACATCTCAGGGAACTGCACTAAAGAACTCAGGAATTGCAGAAGAGGAGGCAGAAATACTGTAGGAGCCAGAGGATCAAGCAGTTTGCTGTGAGTGTGTCTCCTAGGAATGTCAGAAGCTACACCCATAGAATCTCACCGCATGAGCTAAACAAGGGTTACACCAACAGACATGCCAGATGAGTTGGGGAAAGACCATGAGGCCTCAAACCTACACAACGAAGAAATGCTAAGAGCCCAAGAAATAGTCTTCCCTAGGAAAGAGCACAATTGATTATCCAATATCAAATGATCACTCTGAAAACATACATGAGTAACATTGTATAGACTGGACAGGTTATATTTATGAGCAGGTTATATTATACTAGGTTATAAATATACGTTATATAGTTTATAATATATATTATAAGTATATATTATACATATATAATATCATAGTATAAACATATACATGTAATATATACATGCACGTATATGCTTAATATATAAGTGTATATACATATATAATTATATATAGTTGTATAGTTATTTACATAGTATATATAGCTATATATCTATATATAGTTATATATAAATATATGTATGTAATAGTAATTAATGAAAAAAGACAATAAAGTTGTAAGACAGCACAGAAGGATATATGGGAGGGTTCAAAGGCAGGAAAGGGAGAGGAGAAATTATATAATCATATAATAATTTTAATAACGAAATAATTTTTAAAAACCAAAAATCACCATGAGATGACAGGCATTAATACACATGCCAGTCAAGCCTTCTACCACTGAGCTAAGCTCTATTTTTCTGTCATCCTCAGTTCATTTTTAATTTGAGTCAGGCTCTCGCTAAGTTGTCTATGTTGGTCTTGAACTTGGATATGCACGACAGATAGGCCTTGAGCCTAAGACAGCCTGTGTCAAACTCCTGAGTAGCTCAGTCTAATAGTAGCTTGTACCATGAGACCCATGTCTAAATTTTCCATTATTCAAAATAGAAAGAGAAACAAAGGTAATGGGAGAGAGAAGTGTATCAGCAAAAGGCAGGGAAGAATTTAGGATTTTCCATCTTTCTGTTTCTCTCTTTGCTCTACATCTCTAGGTCTGTCCTTCTGTCTTGTGATCTCTCACATCACTGTGGAGGCTTCTCAAAAAGCTATGAATAGATGTACCATGTAATACAGCAGTATGACTCCTAGGCATATGTCAAAAAGGACTCTATATCCTGCTAGAATGACACTTAGCCCTCTTATTGCTACAGTGTTCATGGTGGTCAGAAATGGAGAGAATCCAGATGTCTATGAGCTGAGGAATGGACAACAAAAATGTGCTGTGTTTACACAGTGGAATGCTACTCAGCTCTTAAGAAAAAACTCTGAACCTGCAGGCAAATGACTGGAGATGCAAACAGTCATTCTCAGCAAAGTGACCTAGACCCCAAAAGACAAACACTGAATCTTTTCTCTCACTTACAGATTTTAGCTCTAAGTCTTCAGATCCACAGATTTCGTTTAGAATATCCATAGAGGTAAGAAATTACCAAAAAATAAAGATTTTTAGCTAAAAGTGAAATGAAATGTGCAAAACAGATCAATATTAATTAAGTCGAGTATCTAATGATATTGGCATGATTGGAATGAGACACTGCTATAGTCTGGATGCGGTTGGACAGCTGAAGGTTTGTGTACTATGGGCTCAGCATAGGTTTGTGTACAGGGACCCTGAGAGGTGGTGAGACCTTTTAGACACACAGTCTTCTTGGCGTAGGTTGTATTCAAGGACACAGCCCTCAAAAGAGATTCCTGCTAATATCACAGGAGTGTAGTAGGTCTCACAGGACTAGGTTAGTTACTGTGAATGCAGGTTGTTGTAAAACGAGTTTGGCTTTCTCAACTTGCTCTTTGGTTCCTTTTTCACTATGTGTTCTCCCTTTCCCTTGCCATCACCCTCTTGACCTCTGTATCTTGACGTCACCAAAAGCTTGTGTTGTTTCTAGACTGACTGTTCGTACTGTAAGTCTTTCTGTATCACCCCGCAGAACATGTTAGCGCAGGGGTAGTCTGCTGTAACAATCGATAATGTCCACCCCTCCCCCCTCCAAGAAAAGGTGTGTCATTGACTAGTTTATGTCAACTTGACACAAGCTATGGTCATCTCAAAAGAGGGAACCTCAGTTAAGAAAAGGCCTCTGTAAGATGTGGCTATAAGGATTTTCTTTTAAATTAGTGTTTGATGTGGGGAAAGTGCATCCTTGGACTGGTTGCCCTTGGTTCTATAAGAAAGCAGGCCGAGCAATCCATGAAGAGCAAGGCAATAGGTAGTACCCCTCCATGGCCTCTGCATCAGCTCCTGCCTCCAGATTCCTGCCCTGCTTGAGTTCCTGCCCTGACTTCCTTCAGTGATGTAATATGTTGCAGATAAGCCAAATAAACCCTCTCCTTTCCAACTTGCTTTTGGTCATGGTGTCTCATCAAAGCAGTAGAAACCCTAATTAAAATAAAAGACTTTGGTGATTTATTTGGGAGAAATATAGCATGCTATTTTTAGTTTTAACAAAAACAGCAAATTGTCCAGAGGTGATGACACCAACTGAAAACTTTACCCAGCTTAGCGTACTGTCTCAGGAGTCTATGCAGTGAACATTCTTGTTCCGGCCTGTCAGTGTTATCAGACGGCTTAATAGTGTTCTAGTTGAGGTGACATCATTTGGGGTTATAATTTATATTTACTTAATTGTTGATTTCTTCTTCTACTTATTCCTCCTCTGTGGACACTACCTCTGCCTCTCAGTATACTGGCTGTGGCCCCTTTCTCCTTTCGTGATTGGACCTAGTTTACGGGGTAAATAGGGCAAATAGATGAAATAGATTGTAAAGCTAGAATATCAGGAATTCCGTTTTGAAACAATCTCTCCTAGAAATGGCTGCATAAATAAGACAAAACAATATCAAAGGTCACGATAAAGTGGAAGGCAAAAACTTTCTTGGGGTCCCACCCAAGACAAAGAACTACAGGCTATTAATGACCGCTGGGAGGAAGGGTATTATTAGCCGTTCTCAGGAATGAACCACCTTTTTGTTAGGCAATACAGACTGGTCAACCTTAAAGCCATATAGAGACAATCAATAAAAATGGACTCAGTAGGTTGAATTTATATGTATTTTTATACAAAGTGTTGCAATTCTATTTCAATTAAAATATATATTAAAAAAGAAAAGCTGAGCAAATTGAGTATATTTGCAATAATGGAGTCTCTGCCTTGGCTCACGGCTAATTAAAAATATATTTAAGCGGTTGGGAGGTCAGCGTATAGCTATGTGGTAGGAAGCTTGCTTAGCATGCATGAGGCCCTGGGTTCAAACAGGTCATAGTAATTCAGACTAAAATCACTATTAAAAGAAACATTTTAGAGAAGAAAACCAAGATGACAAATCGGCTTTGTCACAAGTCAGTGCTAATGTAGCGCTGTCTGTGCCTGTGTCTTTTCTCCTGTTCCTTGGTCGTTGTGGATAAGGTTTATCTGTTGGGTTGATGTTTCTTTAGAGAATCCACTTTTGGTATTATTTACTTTCTTCTATTGCTTTTCTGTTCTCAGCACAATTGGTTGCTGCCATTAATGCTATTGTTTTTGCTTGTTTTAGTTTGATATTATGTCCTTTGCCTCTTAAGTAAAAGGTGACATCAGTTAGGGGAACCTTTGTATTTCTGAATATAAGAGTTTAATATACTATTTAGTTGCCTCCCACAAACTGGTGTCATATGCTTTTCTTATTCAAATACAATGTTTTCTAATTGCTCTTTGGACTTCCTGTTTGATTCACAGTCCACTTTAAAACCATTTAAAGATGGTTAGTGTTTATTGTCCTCTTGAACAGGGCTAGAATCTCCTAGGAGACAGGTCTCTAGGAACATCTGCAAGGGGTAAGATAATCTAGACATGGTTAGCCTCTGGGCATGGTTGGCAGAGGTCAT
This sequence comes from Microtus oregoni, assembly GCF_018167655.1. Classification (NCBI taxonomy): domain Eukaryota; kingdom Metazoa; phylum Chordata; class Mammalia; order Rodentia; family Cricetidae; genus Microtus; species Microtus oregoni. The sequence goes on along the minus strand of NW_024543830.1, from coordinate 197,861 downwards.
TTCTCCCAGGTTAATGACTGGCTAATGGAGATGAGCAGATACATCTAAAAGTGGGCAGTGCCATTGGCTGGGTTTAGATCTGAACTGTATAAAGAGGAAAATTTGAACTGAACACTAGCATTCATTGCTCTCTTCCTCTTCACTGTAGACATATTGTATGGGTCTGTTTCCATCTGCTGCTTTGATTTCACTGCCGTGATGAACTTGAACTCTGAGCAAAATAAAGCTTCCTTTAAGCTGCTTCTGTTGGGGTACTTGATAACAACTGGAAGAATCCTACTGCAGTATTTAGTTCTGTATATGTTGGTAAATATATACGTTTTTTCCAATAGTTACTGGTTGGTAGTTTAATTCCAGTGTGGTTTGAGAACATACTTTAAATAATTTCAATTTTTCTAAACATGTTATATTTTGCTCCACAGCACAAAATATAATTTTAGTGATTGTTCCAAGGGCTGTTGTGTAAAGTACTATAAATAAGATTAAGTCAAGTTTGTTGATAATATTAAATCCAACACAAAATAATCTTTTTTAGTTAATAAGGCCTATCAATTCACACTTTCTGTAGACTGAATATTTATGTTTCCTAAATTAATATGATAAAGCCATAATTCTCAGTGTGACATGTCTGGGTGAGTATCCTTAAAAGGGTAGTGAAAAGTTTTTGTATCCTAATAAACCTCTCTGCAGATACAATAATACAAATCAGACCAAATCAAGCCAAATTAGAGAAAGCACAGGTTGATGGATACCAGCGCTCCTGGGTGGCCTCCCAGCCCCTAGAGAGAAGACAAGGAAGGAAGACCTGGAAACCATGTGTTTGTTCTCTGGGGGAGGGGGGGCAATTTAAACACCCTATGGGAGTGATCTGGGGAGGGGTCATCATTTGGTGGGCTTTCTCAGGGATGGAGTCTGGACTGAGGCAACTCCCAGAGAAGGGGACTTGGGATGGAATTTCCACCCGAACATTCCAGACACTTTGGATATATGGATGCCAGGGACTGGGGTGATGCTCCCACCCAAACACGTACGTTTATATTAAGTTATAAAGATAGAGCCTTCACAGTGGCATTTCTACCCTAAAAGAGGGACTGAGAGGCCAGATCTGTACTGCTTGTCCCATATACCACATGAAGACACAAATGAGATCTGTCTATAAACCAGGTATAAACAACTTGTACCAGACCATGATTTTAGATTTCTCAAACTACAGAAATGTGTTAAGCAAATTTATGTTACTTAAACCACCCAGTCTATGTTATGTTTGTTAAAGCAGCCCATCAAAGCCAATTATACTGATATAATTGTTTCTACAGGTTAGGAAAAAATAACATATTGCCTTCTGAAAACATAATAATGTTAATTTAAAATGTAATCACTTTGTATAGATAAACAATTATCAATGTGTGTACAGTATGAACAGTAATCACAGTGTGTATGTGTTTGTGTGTGTGTGTGTGTGTGTGTGTGTGTGTCTTTATAGACCTTCACACTCTCTGTTTAGAGAATTTGTAAACAATGATGCTATGGTAGTGATGATTACTATTGATATCCAGATGTTAGTTTCTTAATAGCATTTTAAAAGAAAAGATTGGTGAACCCATTAGGAAAATAGCTTCCTGGGACTCATCAAAGTCCATGAGAGTCAAACTGAAAACTCTAAGTGGACAAAGCTGGAAAATATTGAGAAACAGAGCAAATAATGTGATATTGAATAATATTTAAAATAACAATATAAATATACTTGCGTTCTAATCTATATAAACAACTAATTGAAAAAATATGCATGCTATAGCCTGGGTTTGAGTGTCCCTCAAAGTTTGTTTCAGGTTTGGTCCCCAGAATTGAGAGATGATGAGATCTTCAGAATGTAGGGACTCACAAAAGGAAATTAGATCACTGGGGTATACCTTACAGGGGTTCCTATCCTGTTACCACCTCTTGTTGCTGGCTGGTTCCTACGACCGTCTGCCATATGTACTTTCTCACAGAGGACCTATAGGGAACAGCTGACCCCTTCCCTAACCTGACTTACCGTAGGTCCTTTGCAGAGGGCTTGAGAACTAAGGAACACCTGTGGGATGAGACAAGATTTTTTTCTTTAAATAGATTTACAAATAGTAGCAATGTTTAGAACAATATTTTAAACATGTATAATTTTTTTCTTCAACTAACATTTAGAATTTGCTTTGAGTTTTATGAAACCTACAGGTTGGGAAAAGTAGCCTGGTCCCTTCTGAAGGTTTGGTGTGTCCTCCACAGTTAATTCAGCTGTGCTGTCAATAATTTCAGTTTTGATTACTTTTTATCAAGATGGTTTCTCATCTTTAAGCTTTGTGGTTTTTATGAACTTTGTCATTCCTATTACTATTTTTTATCTGGTTATATGATGGAAAGAGTTTTTCTTATTGCCAAAATCTTTTACACTAGAATATTTAATATTTTCTATGCTTATACATATATAATTTTAGAATAATGATAATTTGTACTATACTTTCTCTTTCACATTTTTTGAGAATTTTATGTATGGATACTGCATTTCCATCATTACCCTCCTTTCCCTCCCTCCAATTTCTCCTGTGTCCCTCCTATTTTTCAAATTCATGGTGTTATATTTTAATGAAATTAATAAACATAGGCCCTGAAACACAGCTTGCTCTAATTCTGAGGGAACTTAAGAGTTAAGTGAACAGCCACATGGTGGGACACTCCACTCTCTAGGACCTCCACAGTGGGGCAAAATCCCGGGCCCATCCTCCAACTCCTTTGGCTTTTCTAGCCAGACAGTAGGAGAGTTTCCTGCAGGTAGGCTCCCCCGTTACCCAACCCCATCAACTCAACCTTCCAAGTTACTAGGCCTACCCAACCCCACCCCAAACTCGCCTATCCACCTGCAACCTCAGTGGAACTCTGAAACACAGCTTGCTCCAATACTGAGGGGATTTAAGAGGTGAGTGAACAGCCACACAGTGGGACAATCCACTCTCTAAGACCTCCATAGCTGGTCAAAACCCTAGCCCCTCCTCCAACTCTCTCAGCTTTTCTAGCCAGACAGTAGGAGAGTTCCCTGCAGGTAGGTCCCCCATTACTGACCCCATCCACAGGAACCTGCAAACTATCCAGCTCTATCCAGCTCCCAAACTCATCTATCTTCCTGCAACCTTGGTGGAACTCTAAAACACAGCTTGCTCCAATACTGAGGAGATTAAGAGCTTGCTACAATACTGATGGGACCAACAGCTTGCTAAAATACTGAGGGGACCAAGAGAGAGGACCAAGAGAGCAAACCAATAGAAAAGACCAAGATAGTAGGCTTAGAGAGACCTGAGAGACTTCTTGAGACACAGCATCAACAGTACATAGCAAACCAAGAAAAATTTCAAAACACTCAGACAACCACTGCAAGGGTTGGACCAAGACACAAAGACACTGCCGGCCTCATTTGAAGGAAGAGATGGGTAGGCACCAACGCAAGAATTGATCCAACAACCTAAAAAACAATGTGGTAACACTGGAACCCAGTGGTCACACAACAGTAAGAGTTGATCATGCAAAGCCAGAAGAAGCAGAAGAAAATGACTTTAAACATAACTTTATAAAAATGATGGAGACTTTAAAAAGGAAATAAAAAAACTCCCTTAAAAATGGAGGAAAGGACAGAGAAAAAATTCGAAGAAATTAATAAATCCCTCAAAGAAAACCAAGAAATACAAGAAAAAAACAATCAGAGAGGTGAAGCAAGCAGTTCGAGTCTTGAAGACTGAAATAGAGGCAGTAAAGAAAACACAAACCAAGGGAACTCTGGATATGGAAAATCTGGGTAAATGAACAGGAACTACAGAGATAAGTAGAACCAACAGAATACAAGAGATAGAAGAAAGAATCTGAGGTGTTGAAGATACTGTAGAGGAAATAGACTCCTTGATCAAAAAAGCCATTACATTCAACAAATTCTTAATACAAAATATCCACGAAATCTAGAACACCATGAAAAGACCAAACCAAGAATAATAGGATTAGAAGAGGAGAAGAACTCCAGCTCAAAGGCACAGAAAATATATTCAACAACATCATAGAAGAAAACGTTCACAACCTAAAGAAGGATATCCCTATGAAGGTACAAAAAACTTACAGAACATCAAATAGACTATATCAAAAAATGTTCCCTCACCATATAATAATAAACACACAAAACATACAGAATAAAGAAAGAATATTAAGAGCTTCAAAGGAAAAAGGTCAAGTAACATATAAAAGTGGACCTATCAGAATGACACCAGACTTCTTGATGGAAACCATGAAAGCCAGAAGGTCCTGGGCAGATGTGCTTCAGACATTAAGAGACCATGGATGCAAGCCCAGACTATTAAACCCAGCAAAGCTTTCAATCACCATTGATGGAGAAAACTGATATTCCATGACAAAACCAGATTTAAACAATATGTATCCACAAACCCAGTCTTACAGAAAGTACTAGAATGAAAACCCCAACCCAAGGAAGCTAACTGCACCCACAAAAACACAGGCCACTGATAGCCCCCCCCACCAGAAAAACCCAAAGAAGGGAAACACACAAACACTACTACCAGAAAATAACAGGAATTAACAACCACTGGTCATTAATATCTCAATACCAATGGACTCAATTCACCTATAAAAAGACAGACTAAGAGAATGGATACAAAAACAGGATCCAGCCTTCTGTTGTATACAAGAAACACATCTCAACCTCAAAGACAGACACTACTTCAGAGTAAAGGGTTGGGAAAAAGTTTCCCAATCAAATGGACCTAAGAAACAAGTGGGTGTAGCTATCCTAATATCTAACAAAATTGATTTCAAACTAAAATCAATCAGAAGATATGGAGGACACTTTATACTCAACAATCCATCAAGATGAAGTCTAAATCATGAACATCTATGCCATCTAATACAAGAGCACGCACATATGTAAAATAAACATTACTAAAACTTAAATCTCACATCAAACCCCACACACTAATAGAAGGAGACTTTAACTCTCTACTCTTGCCAATGGACAGGTCAGAGAGATACTTAACAGAGAAATAAGATAACTAACAGATGTCATGAATCAAATGGACTTAACAGACATCTATAAAACATTCCACCCAAACACAAAAGAATATACATTCTTCTCAGCACCTCATGGAACCTTCTCTAAAATTGACCACATACTCAGTAACAAAGCAAACCTCCACAGATACGAAAAAAAAATGGAGTAACCCCCTGTGTCTTATTGGATCACCATGGATTAAAGTTAGAATTTAACAACAATACTATTCTTAGAAAGCCTACAAACTCATGGAAATTGAACAGTGAACTACTGAACCATCTCTGGATCAAGGAAGAAATAAATAAAGAAATTAAAGACTTCCTAGAATTCAATGAAAATGAAAGCACAACATATCTAAACCTATGGGACACTATGAAAGCAGTCCTAAGAGGAAAGTTCATAGCACTAAGGGCCCACATAAAGAAAATGGAGAAAGTTCACGTTAGTGACTTAATAGCACACGTGAAATCTCTAGAACCAAAAGAAGGAGAGTCAGCCGGGAAGAGTAGAAGACAGGAAATTATCAAATTCAGGGCTGAAATCAATTAAATAGAAACAAAGAAAACAATAAAGAGAATCAATGAAACAAAGAGCTGGTTCTTTGAGAAAATCAATGAGATAGACAAACACTCATCGAACTAATCAAAAGGCAGAGAGAGAACATCCAAATTAACAAAATCAGAAATGAAAAGGGGGACATAACAACAGACACTGAGGAAATCCAGAGAATCATTACATCATATTACAAGAACCTATACTCAACAAAATTGGAAAATGTAAAAGAAAATGACAATTTCCTAGATAGATATCATATACCAAAATTAAATAAAGACCAGGTGAGAAATTTAAATAGACTTATAAATGGCAAGGAAATAGAAGCTGTCACCAAAAGTCTCCCAACCAAACAAAAAGCCCAGGGCTGGATGGTTTTAGTGCAGAATTGTCATGGCCACCCTCATCCCACAAGGATGACGCGACCACCGGAGCTCTTCTCAGTGCAGTTTATTCCAGGACTTGATTCTCTTTTCCTCTCTTCCCCTCTCTCTTTGACCTATCCTCTCTCCTTTTTTCCTCTCTTTTCTCTCTTTTTCTGGGCAAACCTCTCCCAGCCCTTAAGTAGGCATGGGCTGCCAACCCCGAACTGCCAGGTGGGCACTGCCCATAGGTTCACGCATATGCAGGCAGCTGATAATCCTTGCATGATGATAGCATAGGTCAGGCCTTAGCCATCTCAGGAGTTGATTACACATCTCCATCAGGTGTGACACCACGCAGCTCGCTACACAGAATTCTACCAGAACATCCAAGAAGAGTTAATACCTATACTTTTTAAACGTTCCACATAATAGAAACAGAAGGAACATTGCCAAACTCTTTTTATGAGGTTGCAGTGACCCTGATACCAAAGCCACACAAAGTATCAACCAAGAAAGAGAATTACAGAACAATCTCACTCATGAACATGGATGCAAAAATACTTAATAAAATAGTGGCAAACCAAATCAAAGAGCACATAAAAAATATCATCCACCATGATCAAGTTGGCTTCATCCCTGAGATGCAAGACTGGTTTCATATATGAAAATCTCTTAATGTAATCCATTAAATAAATAAAGCAAAGAAAAAAACATATGATCATTTCATTAGATGTTGAAAAAGCACTCGACAAAATCCAACACACCTTCATGATAAAGATCTCTGGAGAGATCAGGGATACAAAGAATATATCTAAATATAACAAAAGCAATATACAGCAAGCCGACAGCCAACATCAAATTAAATGGAGAGAAACTCAAAGCAGTTCCACTAAAACCAGGAACAGACAAGGCTCTCCACTGTCTTCATATCTCTTCAATATAGTTCTCCAAGTTCCGGCTATAGCAATAAGACAAGAAAAGGAGACCAAGGGAATTCAAATTGGAAAGGAAGAAGTCAGATTTCATTATTTGCAAATGATATGACAGTCTATATAAGCAATCCCAAAAACTCTACCAGAGAACTCCTACATCTGATAAATACCTTCAGTGATGTGGCAGGATACAAGATCAACTAAAAGAATTAGTAGCCCTCCTATACATAGATGATAAATAAGCTAAGAAGGAAATAAAAGAAACATCACGTTTCACAATAGCCACAAATAACATACTATATCCTGAGGTAACACTAGCCAAAGAAGTGAAAGACATATTCAACCAGAACTTTAAGTCTTTGAAGAGAGAAATTGAAGAAGATACCAGAAATGGAAAGATCTCCCATGTTCTTGGCGAGGAAAGATCAGTATAGTAAAAATGGCAATCCTACCAAAAGCAATCTATAGATTCAATGCAGTCCCCATCAAAATCCCAGCACAATTCTTCACAGACCTTGAAAGAACAATAATCAACTTCATATGAAAAAAAACCTAGGATTAGTCAAAACAGTCTTGTACAATAAAGGAACTTCTGGAGTGATCACCATCCTTGACATCAAGCTTTATTACAAAACTACAGTAATAAAAACAGCTTGGTACTGGCATAAAAATAGAGAGGTTTACCAATGGAATAGAATCGAAGACCTGGATATTAATCCACACACCTATGAACTCCTGATTTTTGACAAAAAAGCGAAAATTGTACAATGAAAAAGAAAGTAACTTTAACAAATGGTTCTGGCATAACTGTATGTGAACATGTAGAAGAATGAAAATAAATCCATATCTATCACCATGCACAAAACTCAGTCTTAAAGACTCAAGATTAAAGACTTCAATATAAATATGACCACACTGAACCTGATAGAAAAGAAAATGTGAAGTAGCATTCAATGCATGGGCACAGGAGACACTTCCTAAATATAACCCCAGTATCACAGACATTGAGAGCAACAATAAATAAATGGGACCTCCAGAAACTGAGAAGCTTCTGTAAAGCAAAGGACTCAGTCAATAAGACAGAAAGGCAGCCCACTGAATGGGAAAATATCTTCACCAACCCCACATCAGACACAGGCCTGATCTCCAAAATATATATAGAGAACTCAATAAATTAGACATCAAAATTCTAAATAACCCAATCAAAAGATGGGGTACAGAACTAAACAGAGTATTCTCAACAGAAAAATCTCAAATGGTCAAAAGATATGGAAATGTTCAACATCCTTAGCCATTAAAGAACTGCAAATCAAAACAACTCTGAAATACCATCTTATTCCTGTCAGAATAGCTAAGATCAAAAACACCAATGATAGTTTATGCTGAAGAGGATGTGGAGTAAGGAAAACACTCCTCCATTGTTGGTAGGAATGCAAACTTGTATAACCACTCTGGAAATCAGTATGGTGGTACAAAAGAAAATTGGGAATCAACAGAAAATACTATCCTGAGTGAAGTAACCAAGACCCAAAAAATATGAATATGGTATGTACTCATTCATAATTGTATACTAGCTATAAAGAAAAGGATATTGAGACTATAGCTCATGATCCTAGAGAAGCTAAGTAATAAAGTGAACCCTAAGAAAAACATATATAGATCCACCTGGAAAATCAAAATCAAAATAGACAAAATAGAGGAAGGGAGAAGGGGAGGGGTGAGGAGAACTTGAGGAAATGGGATAGTTGAGAAGGAGGAAGGACAGAGATGAGAGCAAGGAAAGAGATACCTTGATTGAGGGAGCAAGAAACCTGGCTCTAGAGAAATTCCCAGGAATCCACAAGGATGACCCCAGGAAGACCTTAAGCAATAGAGGATAGGGGGCCCGATCTTGACTTGCCCTGTGGTCAGACTGATAAATATCTTAAATATCACCATAGGACCTTCATCCAGCAACTGATGAAAGCACTGGACTGAGCTCCCAAAGTCCAGGTGAAGAGTGGGAGGAATGAGAATATGAGCAAAGAGGTCAAGACCATGATGGGTACATCCTCTGAAACAGTCTGCCTGAGCTAATGGGAGCTCACAAACAACAGCCAAACGGTGAAGGAACAAGCTTAGGATCAAACTAGTCCCTCTGAATGTGGTTGACAGTTGCATGACTGGGACAGACTGTGGGGCCACTGGCAGTGGCATCAGGATTTATACCTACTGCTTGTACTGGCTTTTTGGGAACCCAATGTCTTTGTATGGATACTTTGCTCAGCCTATATATAGTAGGGAGGGCCTTGGACCTTCCCCTACTAGATGTGCCTTACCCTCTCTGAGGATTGGATGGGGGTGGGGCAGAAGGGTACATGGAGGGAAGGGGAGGAGGGAAGGGAGTGGGAACTTGGATGGGTATGTATAATGAAAAAAAAAGATAGTTTGTTTACTTTTTAAAAAATAATAAACAAAAAAGGAAAAAATTGTTAAGCTTAGCCTTCTGAGATCACTTAGCGTTGTTCGTATGTGTTGTAAGCCTGACATCTTGGGATTGTCTCACCTATTGGGGGCTGTTTCTTGAGAAGGGCTGGTTCTTTCTCTCCTTCAACCAACCATTGCCTGTAGTTCATCTAGGGTGGGGCCTAGATTGTTGAGTCTTTACAGGGAAGCTTCCTTGTCACACTGACAGCAGATGTCCCTTTCTTGCAGTCTTTCACCCATCTCCCTTTTGTTCCCCAAACTTTAGTCTCTCTCTCTCTCTCTCTCTCTCTCTCTCTCTCTCTCTCTCTCCTTCTCTCTCTGTATTCTTTTGTTGAAAAAAAAAACAGAACAAACAAACAAAACATACCCACTGTAATGATGTTGTGGATTGTACTGCCTCACACGTTTGCATGTTTACAGTTCAAACGTTCTGAAGTTCGCAATGGTGTGTGATGCTGTTTTAGTACCTTTCTTTTCAGTAATTATTAACATTTTCACTTTCATCTGGGCTAATCCACCTTCGCCTCTCACATAACAAAGACAGTACTTACCAATATCCAATACTTGGATGTGGTTGTTGCTTGTGTTGCTTGCTGCTGTGGTCCTCCATGACTGGCAATTTGCTGGTCAGGAGCACCGTGGACATGGACTTAGAAAAGAGTGGAGACCACCCTGCAGATTATGCTTGTGGAAAGCTGGGCTCTTCCAACAACACCCGCCGCCCTACCCTGTGCTCTTTTCCTGAATTGATAATCACAGAAGATATTATAAAGCCAGGTCATTTCTATCTTCACAGAGGAGTCAGCTGAGGTCTTAGTCACTTTCCTGGTGATTATCAATGCCTTCATGTATTAGCATTTCTTCAAAATTATCAAATAGCTTTACCACTGTCAGGCATCTATTTTAAATAGTACTTTCCAAAAGTACTTTGCGGCAATATGAATTATGTAATTATGCATAATATATGTAATCTAATATTATAGCATATATCTTTAAGGAGAAATTTTCTTGATATACCTAGTTCTTCTAAAAATGAGAAGAACCTACACCACGATTATTCATGGTTATTTGCTTTAAGTGCTTTAGTGGGTGAAAGGGAAAAAAGCATTCTCGTCTGAATGGAAAAATCTTCTCATAACATTCCTGGGAATGTTTGAGGGAAAAACCACCTTTTTCATTAAACAACTTTTTTAAAAAAATTGTGTACTATGTCTGTGCCTGGTGCTCACAAAGGTTAAAAAGAGAATTTCTCCCCTGGAATTGAAATTAAGGGTGGTTGTGAACTACCATGTGAGTGCTAGGAACCAAAGTCAGGTCCTCTGCAAGAGCACCAAATGTTCTTAACTGCTAATCAGTTTCTCTAGCCCCAAAAATCTTATCTTTTCAATGTTACAATGGATGTGGGGGAGACACCCATGTGCAATTAACAGACACAGAGACATAGGAGCTCCTGGATTTGGCAGAAGTCTTAAAGATACTGACTTATCCTCAAAAGCTACTTGGATAGGACGGAATCCCATATGCAACATTCAACATACAAACTCTGGAACTCCTACTCACAGGACACAAACGTGAGTAACATAGAAGATACAGACAAGATGATGAAGCTTGCACTCCAGGCTGATGGGTCTTAAAGAGAGGCTCTGAAGTCTGGGGCATCTTGAATGAAGCCTATCTCTCATCATGCATAGAAACGGGATTGAGATTGCTCTAAATGTACAGGTGGTGCTTTCTCTACAAGAATAAATGAAGATACAGCATGGATCAGCCTTTTAGGATTGATTTTCCAGGAAACTTTTAGAGCCTTTGGGAATAATTAAGCTAATACATACATTCTAGAAGTTAAACCTCTTGAGATTCTGGCATAAGAAGCTCTTCCTGAAGGGCTGATCAGAAGTCCTTTAAAAAGGAGGCTGACAATAAAATCACACACAACATTAAACTCTCTAGGGTGAAAGTTTCACTGTTCATTGAGACCCTGGCCTTTGAAATGGCAGGTGTATTTTATATCAGAATGATTCATTAGTTACACAGTCACCTATCAGTGGCCTAGAAGATACCAATAACCACAGAAGAATTTAGAGACCCTAAAGTAAAGGAACATTCCCTGCCTCACAGGTGTCTACAGGTGCACATACTTTAGGTATAACTTCCCTATAGCCCAGGGAAGAATTTTTAAATAGTAAAATCTTGCGTAGTGGTAGATATAGTTTAGGCACATGAATTTCTGTATATTTCTATGTTGTCATTCAAGCCTACCCCACCAAGATGTCATCAACCTCTCCCAAGTAGACCACGCCCTACTTATCCCCCAAATGTCCAGCCCCATGCCAACCGCCTCTTTTTCTGCTGTAGCTCTGGTTTTGGGAAAGACTATGACTTCATCTCTGGGATCTATTTCAGCTTTGTGGATGGTAGCTGTTGCCTGAGGCACCACAGGCTCCACTGATTTCTTCATCACTGTCACCCACGCTAGAGCTCTGCCTGCTGTGGTAGTGGTGGTAGCCAGAGTTTCTAGGCAACAGCAGCACCAGTAACCATCAATCTGCGGGCCCTGGCTGCTTCTCTGAATCATGAGAAACACTGAGTTTCAGAATTGAAGATTTAAAGGGAGAAGGATAATTGCAGCCTGGTGTTTGACATACCTTTTCCTTTGACTTGTTGTAGACCACGACTAACTGAGTAATCATGCAGCGATTCTTCTCGGCCCTGGCCACTATCAGTGTGCTTGGGTTTGTATTCCTTTTGCCTATGTCATTCTGTATATTCATCAGACAGTTGAAAAACACTGTAAATTACACAATTTGCAATAGTTATGTTTGCCATCAAGTTCCAAGTTGAAATTTGTATCTCATTTATTCTTTTATCTAAATTCTAACTTCTTCCTTGGTAGAAACATAGACATAATTTTGCTTGGGCACCAGAAAAATTAGCCTGCTAATCATTAATTAATTTTATTTTTTTTATTTAAATTTATTTATTTATTAAGGATTTCTGCCTCGTCCCCGCAACCGCTTCCCATTTCCCTCCCCCTCCCCCGATCAAGTCCCCCTCCCTCAGGGTTCCCTGACCTGTGTGAAGCCCAAGGACTGCCCACCTCTATCCAGGTCTCGTAAGGTGAGCATCCAAACTGCCTAGGCTCCCACAAAACCAGTACGTGCAGTAGGATCAAAAACCCACTGCAGTTGTTCTTGAATTCTCAGTATTCCTCATTGTCCGCTATGTTCAGCTAGTCCGGATTTATCCCATGCTTTTTCAGACCTAGGCCAGCTGGCCTTGGTGAGATCCCAATAGAACATCCCCATTGTCTTAGTGTGTGGGTGCACCCCTCGTGGTCCTGAGTTCATGGGATGTACTCACTCATATTTGGTTTCTAGCCATAAATAAAGGACATTGAGTTTATAATTCATGTTCCTAGAGAAGCTAAATAAGAAGGTGAATCCAAAGACAAACACATAGGCATCCTCATGAATATTAACCTTCATCAGGCGATGAAAGGAGACAGAGACAGAGACCCACATGGGAGCACCGGACAGAAATCTCAAGGTCCAAATCAGGAGCAGAAGGAGACGGAGCACGAGCAAGGAACTCATTAATTAATTTTAATATGTTTATAGAAAAATCTAAAATTTTCCATTATTTATGAAAAAACTAATAAGGGCCAACTAGAATTCCAAGGGAATTTATTTGTTTTTAAGTTAATTAGTTTTATTCATTGTGTGTGTGTGTGTGTGTGTGTGTGTGCACGTGCATGCGCACATCCCCATGCATAGAAGTCAGAGAAGAGCTGTGGGAATCTGGTCGTTCCTTTCTTCGTGGGCTTTGGGTGTTGAGCCCATCAAGTGTGTAGTACACGGTCGTTCCTTTCCCTGTGGACTCTGGGTATTGAGCCCATCAGGTGTGTAGTACACGGTCGTTCCTTTCCCTGTGGACTCTGGGTATTGAGCCCATCAGGTGTGTAGTACACGGTCGTTCCTTTCCCTGTGGACTCTGGGTATTGAGCTCATTAGGTGTGTACAGAAAGTGTTTTTACACTGAGCCAACTTGCTGGCCTTGACATGATCTTTAAAATTGATAATTAATATCTAGAATATAGAAAGAAATAAAAAGTTAACAACAAAAGAGCAAATAATCCAAACAATAAATAGGTCATGGGACCAAGCAGATACTTTCCCAATTAAGTGTAAATGACCAAAAACATTCTGTCTGGAAAATTATCTGTCTGGAAAATAAATTTAGAGTTACAGTAATTTTCTTTTCAGTCATCCCAGTCAGTATGGCTATCATAAAGAAAGCAAACTGACAGACAGATTAAACTCTATAATGTTTAACTAATAATAAATTAATTAATAAAAAATAATTAAACTCTATAAACTGCAGTAATGCAGCAGGGGAAAACCCTTTTATTCACTATTGGCGGGAATGTAAATTGCTAGCCACCATAGAAATTAGTATGGAAGTTTCTCCAACACTAGAAAGAGAACTATCATTTGACTTGACATGCCACCCCTGGGCATGTACCCCCAAAGAATCAGTCAGTTTGCCACGGAGACACCCTCAGAACCATGTTTACCACTGCACTGTCCACCCAAGCAAAGTTACAGAATCAGTCTATGGGCCAAAGAGGCTGAACAGATAAAGGAAATGGAATTTCTCTCAGCCATAAAGAAGAATGAGATCGTGTTGTTTTCAGGAAAATGGAATTGCAGATCCATGCAGCACAGCATGTTAAGGTAAGGAAGCTGATCCCACAAAGGCATGAACCATGTTTTCTGTTTGCCCAGATTCTAGGGGGTGGAAAGGACTTGTCAGGAACATGGAAAGGAAGTAGAAAGCAGACAGGGCTAAGAAAGTAGCCAAGAAGTAAACATGATCAAACTATATCACATGGATATTTCATAATAAAATTCTTTACTTTGTACAATTAATATGTGCTATAAAACAAAAACTTAATAGAGCAGCCCATGCCCTGCTGGGAAGCAAATAGGAAACTTCTGGATCTTGACAGCATCTCCCGTTATTTGTGTTTCGCCCCTAAGGACTAAAGTACTATTGTGATGCAGGCAGTTTTCCAACAGGTCTATTGCTAGTCATCTGCTGGTCAGATCTGAGATCTGTGGAAGTTTCGCCCCCCCACCCCGACTGTAAGGAGATCTTGGCCAAGGAGTGCTGCCACTTTTGTACTCTGAGTTACTCTTCATCATCAACCTGACCAACCATGGAAACACCTCTGTGTGCCCATGAGGTGTTTACAGGAAGGTTTAACTAAGGGACAATGACCCACCCGGAATGTGGCCAGCACCGTCAAGGCTGGTGTCCCAGATTTAAATAAAAAAATGGGAGAGAGCAAATTGAGGACCAGCATTCATTTCTCTCTGCTTCTTTACTGCAGACACCATGTGACCAGCTGCCTTATTCTGCTGTCACACCTCTCGGTCGCAAAGGGCAGCCTTAACCTTTCCTTCCATATGTTGCTTTGTTCAGTAATTTTGTCACAGTGTTGGGAGGAGTGACTCATACCAGCTCTCTAGAGGCAGAAGCATTGGATATGCTAGATCTGAACTTGAAGACCTGCCTATACCTTGTAGTCATGCAGGAACCTCAAAAGAATTCACTCGGGATGATGAGAACCGAGATGGGTATCCAGTGGCTTGCCTGGTCTTTCCTAGAAAGCCACTGGAATAAGCCTGGGTTATTGTTGCTCCTGTTGCTCCTCCACTTGCCACCAGCTGAAGTTACATATGTATTCTCTTTGCTTGTCAAATGTGTTTATCTCTTTCCTGGCCAGAGTGTGCTCTGTATTGCCTGTACAGTAGAGGTGCTTCAGGAGGTCAGTGTCTCACCATGTGAACAGACCACTCTAACTACAGGGAATAGAATGGTCCAGCACAGTGGGTTTATGATGAAAGGAAGGAGCAAAACAGTCTTAGGCTTATTTGGAGATCAGGAGCCATCAGGGACAGGGCAATGCCACTCACATTCTTCTGTAGCCTTAGAACTTGCTAAGGAGCTGTGATGGCAGAGGATGTGCCCTCACCAGCAGCCCTGGCATGAATGACTTATAGGACAGTACTGGAGATTCTGGTTCTTCAGTTTTCTAAGTAATATATTTAGTGAGAAAGGGTGAGGGCCAAAAGGTGCTGTGGCAGTCCCTTTCTGAGATGCTGGTCATACAAAGGGAAAGAACTGTGTTCCTCGTGATGCCCACCTGCTCCAGGCTCAGAAACACTGTCTGGATAGTGAGGATTCGTAGATGCTGGTGCTTTAAGGAGACGAACTGATAATCTAATATTTATATGCAGCTCTGACTACTCAGTTGGGAAATCATGAATTATATTAACCAAGAGATTCCAGCAAGCTTTTAAAACCCACTAGGACTTTCTACATAGAACAGGACCAAAGGCCAGATCTGATGACCTGTTTTAGGTCCCCTCCATCTCAGAGATGATTCTATCTACTTATTCTCATGTGAGTTCACTGGACTTTTATTGCATAAGCCCACAAGTCCATGATCCTAGGAACTGCCAAAGGGATAAATGGGCGGAGGCTCTGGAAACTTGTTGGGATCTCCCCATGACTCATCTTGACACTGGTACCTGTCTTCTGACTCCTCCAGCTCTGCCTTCCAGCCTACAAAGTGGGTGGAGCCCAGCCCACCCTCCGTTCCGCATGGCACATGGATGCAGGATCTCTCACCAATGATGTTGGTGTTACTTGAAGATGTCAAAACCATTAGTGAGAACCTCACCCCACAGAGCAGGAAGTGAGCCAATCAGAGCTCACAGCTGGCATGAGACACCCGGATTGGCTAACGGCAGAGCAGGATCACTTTAACCACAGGAAGAGGGAAATTAATCTGGTCTGTGCTCTCATTGTAACAAATACCCACCCATTCACTTCATTTATTTCGTTAATGTTTCCCAGGTCCTAAGACAAGATATGGCGATCAGCCATATTTACCAACTCCTGAGAATCTCAAACTAGTAAAAAATAACTCCATGGGCAGGTAAACTGTGGGAGCATACATTTTGTGTGTGGAACAGACTCTTACAATCACCTCTGAGAACAGGCAGAAGTACCACAGAATTGTAGGACAAGATGTCAGTTCTCATCATCTGTGTCCTGAAACGTGTCTGTCCTGTTGTGGCCATGTTCTGAAACTTGGGGCCTTCTAAGTCATTGTCAATGCTGGGAATAGTACTACCCCAGGCTACGCTGATGGAAGCCATGCTGTACCCTCCTAAACGAAGTTTTGCAAATGGAGGTCTTCATGGCAAAGCCTTTGGAGATTCCCACCCAATTGGCAAGGACCTGTGAAAATGATACTGGAAACCCCAGGGCTGTTCCCAGGGAACACGCGTGCTTCAGGCCCTCCTGGCTTTTGCTTTGTCAGTCATGACTATGACTGAGTTTTCTGGGAACAAGAGCACCTTGGATGAGTCTTGGTTAATATTTCTACAATTTCTACAGGGAAATTAAACTAAACACTCTTCACAGTTTATTGATAATGGCTCCTCCATTTTGTTCTTAGAACACAGAAACCAGTTTCCCCAAGCTGACCCTGGCTGCCTTTACATTTCCCCCGAGTAAGCAGGAAGAAGTCACTAAGGTTACTGATTCTTGCTTACTTAACTGTAAGAAGCAACTACATTCCAAGAATTTAGGAGATGGTTTCTTTCTTTTTTTTATAGAGAAAATAATCTTTATTTTAATATAATTATATCATTAGATTTATATGATGGTGTATTTATAGTATGGTATATGTTTGTGTCATTTAATTTTATTTATTTATTTATTTACTAAAGATTTCTGCCTCCTCCCCGCCACCGCCTCCCATTTTCCTCCCCCTCCTCCAATCAACTCCCTCTCCCTCATCAGCCCGAAGAGCAGTCAGGGATCCCTGTCCTGTGGGAAGTCCAATGACCTCCCTCCTAGGAGATGGTTTCTTAAGAAATGTTATTAAAAACCTGTGGGAACATATAAGAAAAAGATAAAGGGAATGAAAGGTCAGATATCTTTCTGGTGTCAGGGCATGAATGGTTAGACATTTTTCAGTTAAAATCCCAGTTCCTTGAAAGTAAAAGTATATGTAGAAACTTCTAGGAAGAACAGAAACTTGGATCCAACAGTAAAGAATTAGGTATCAATCATTGCCATTCTGAGAATGTATTAAAAAAGAACAGGACCATATAGTTAAACTGTTGCTCACATAAAATCAATATGTAGACCACTTAGAAATTACTAAGACCTGCACTGGAAACTATTATTCTAGGTATGGTACCATACCCTCTACTGACTGCAAAAAAATATAAAAGCATCATACTGCTAACGACTGACTATAGGGCTTGAATATCTTTCCTTTGTGTAACTACATGTCTGCTGCAGCCTGGGCACAACACAAACAGAATGTGTCTGGTTAGATATAATCATTTGGCTTGCAATATAAAATTCAGCCTTAGATATGAGGTAAATGTCAATTTATGCCTAGGTAAAGGTTAATTCATGCTTACATGTGGGGTAAAGGTTAATTAATGACAATAAGGGAGGGGGAAGAGGAAAAGAATCTAAAAATGGGCAAATGGGTAAATGTGAAGATTCTTAGATGCGGATTAGAGAGAAGTGGATTGAAACCGTTAGTGCTTGATTGCTTTAGAACCTGCATTTATAAAGACGTCTGGAGCTAGTCAGAGCCACTCGCTTGAATGACAGCTGGTGGTCAGTGTCTGCATTCTCGCCAACTCCACACCTCCGTCCTACATTTTGGACCCCTGTTGGAGCTGGACTCTGGCACTACATACAATGGAGAGGGCTGCACAACTGAAACAGGTGGCCGCCAATCAGAGGCAGCATGCCGAGGAGAAAAAATAGACTGGGGTATTTCATGCCCGGTCTTAAATTGTGGCTCTCTTAGTTTTAGTTAAGTGATTTTTTTCACAGCTGTCTATTCATGTCCTCTTCTATTTGAGCCATTATTGCAAAGACCAAATGACAAGTTATTTCCGTGAAGAGTTTGACACCTCACCCCACTCCACCCCAAGATACCATTTCTTTCCTCTTTCCATAAAACATCAGGCATAGGAAACAACTGAGGACTATACAGTCCAGTATCCCCCTTTACTTTTCCTTCCCCCTGACAGACAGTGGGTTTCATGGGGATGATACATAGTATGGCAAGCCTACATGGAGACAGGAAAAGCTGAGAAGAGCCTGGACACTTTCCTCTTGTTTCCTCCACATTGTTCAGGAGAAGACTTTGTATAACCCGAGTGGGGTGTGGCAGGACCAGTGACCTAGAGGCACTTTGATTTTCTTTAGGAAAGAGTTCATGGATTCTGGATAATAGATCCTTGGGAACTGGGGATCTATCTGGAGCCAATTTGGAACCACCTTCCACCTGAGAGGTCACAGTGACCTTGGGAAGCCTTGACAGGTTGATCTGAGGAAGTGGCATTTGAAATCAATTCCGGGCACAGACTTGATTGCCTCCCCATAGCAGATATCACCCACTTCTCTCAGGGCTCAGTGAGAAGGTCTTGGGTTATGGGTCTAGATACTGATGGTGCTCTATTGTCCACTGATAATGGTGACTACGGTGAGACATCTGGACCTCTGGCTCTTATTTTCCTCTATAGCCTACCACACAGAGTTATGGCAAAGACTGTCTTTCTTTCTACATCTACTACACTGAGAAAGGGAAATGTGGTTGGAGTTCAAAGATAATTCAATCATGAAAGATACTATCTGGTAGTGATAAAGATCATGCCTGCGACAGCAGACCAGCTGCACTTGAATTCTGTCTTGCCCACTTACTCGTTTTGGATGCTTCGTAACCCCCTTTTATCAACTTCAGGCTCTATGGCATGCATCTGTCTCATGAACTTTTTGGCACATAGTAGTAATCAACCAAATGATAGATGTTATCATTATCATCATTCATGTTCATGTGGCTGGAATTCCTTCAAGCCTAGGTTCCTGGAATCTATTCCTGGAAGAGAGACCCAGGAAAATAAGTTGAAGGAAGCCCATGGGAATGGAAGAAGCTGAGATGAGCCAATACAGACCTAAACCCTAAATTTTGAGATCTTACAGCACCCATCCAGTTCCCAAACTAACCTAGAACAACCTATGGTTCATGGAATAAATAAGTTCTTGGCGACCTTCCTATCATTCTGAATTAGAGCCTACCATGGCAAAGTCTTTCCCCAAGTAACATAGACCAGGATAAACCACCACCAAAGTCCCCAGAAGAAATGTAAATGTCAGGTTGGAAGGACATAGATTAGCTTTTGGCCCCATGTATAAAATATTGAGGGTCTCTATTGAACGACCCTACCATATGGTGAGATTGCACAGGAATGAAGCATGGCTTCTAGGGAAAGAAAGACACTTGTTTCATGAAGAAGGTGGCCGTTTATCTCATATTTAGGAAAATTCAGTGTCAAGTAGAGACATGCTCTGCCTCTGACTGAACAGCCAGACATACTGGGGTGGAATCTCACCAATGCGACATCAGCCCTTGTCCTCGTGCCTCGGGTGCTTCATTTAAATGGCATCAAATTGCTTCATTGCCACCCTATAAAAAGTCTCACCAGATGCCAGTTCCCAGAGCCTTGACTTCTAGTGTTGCTACTGCCAGAAAGAAAGGTAAGTCTTGTTCCCTGAGAGAGGGACTTGGCAAGAAATAGAATCAAGGTGGAGTTGCAGTGGAGTGCTGTGGGATAAAGAATGAGCCAGGACTAGACACTGAGGACACCTATGAAGAAGCGGGATGCCATTAATGGTGGGAAGCTAACTCAGGCTGGAGAGGGGAGCGCCAGTTCTACATGGGCAGAGATTTCAGAGAACTGGGTTCCTCTGCGGTTGTTTGTGCCTTCTCTTCTCAGTTCCCGTTACTAATGAAATGAACCTATATGCAAGTGCTCCAATGCAGGTGCTAGACACTAAATATTGAGTCTGAGTTTTGCTCTGCCAGGTTCAGTTTAAGAGTCAGATTAGCCCAGGCACAAATACCTATTCCCTCCTTGAGGACTTCCTGGATCAGAAGGGATAAGGAGGGATGCTACTATGAACAGAAGTAGTGACTGAGGGTAAACAGGATGAAGAGTTATGCAAGACTAATCCACAACGCAGACACGGAAGAAAAGAGAGGAAACGTGGAGAGTTTGAAAGAAATGGGATTGCTGTTTTAAGCCCTCTAGTTCCTAGTGTACAGCAGCCTCGGGGGTGAATGGTGATTAGTTTGAAATCACACAGTCAGTTAAAGGTGAAAGAAGTGAGCCTAGAATCCTTGATGCTGCACCAAACTTACTGATGGACGGACAGGCTCTGGGTGCTAACACCTCAAAGAGACCTTTTTCAGATCATCCTCCCGGGAGGATGCCCTGAGCAATTTTCTGGAAATCTTTCTACTCTTGCGGTTTTGATGAATCTTTTCTTTTCAGAATTTTCAAAACTGCAGCAGGATGTGTGACCAGCAGAAGCAGCCGCAGTTCCTTCCATCTTGTGTGAAGGGTTCGGGACTTGGAGCCGGGCAAAGTGGCAGCGGTGCCTTTGGGAAAGGCCAGGTTTCAGGATCCGTTTCAGGCCAGGCTTCAGGCTCTGGTTCAGGTCTGGCTTCAGGCCAGGCTTCAGGCCAAGTTTTAGGCCAGGTCCAAACTGTTTATGCTCCGGGACCTGCTTTTTGTCAGCCTCAAACCATCGTGAGATACTCAGCTCCGGTTCCCACTCAAACTTACGTGAAATATCAAGTTCCATGCCAGACGAGAACCTACGTGAAGTGCCCAGCTCCCTGCCAGACATACGTGAAATGCCCACCTCCCTGCCAGACATACGTGAAGTGCCCAGCCCCATGCCAGACAACCTATGTGAAGTGCCCAGCCCCATGCCAAACGACCTGTGTCAAATGCCCAGCTCCCTGCCAGACTCAGACGTATTATGTCCAGTATCCAGCGCCTAGCCAGACCTACTACGCTCAGGCTTCTTCTGGTGGCTCAGGTTCTCAGGGTGGTGCCCCTGACCCATGCTCTGCTCCCTGTTCCATGAGCTACTGCTGTTTGGCTCCCAGGACCTTTGGGGTGAGTCCTCTGAGACGCTGGGTCCAGCGGCCCCAAGGATGGAACACCGGATCTTCCAGCTGCTGTGAGGATTCTGGGTGCTGTAGCTCTGGAGGCTGTGGAGGCTGTAGCTCTGGAGGCTGTGGAGGCTGCGGCTCTGGAGGCTGCGGAGGTTGCGGCTGTGGCTCTGGATGCTGCTGTTTGGGAATTATTCCCATGAGGTCCCGAGGTCCTGCATGCTGTGACAGTGGGGATGATTGCTGCTGTTAAGTACAAAGGGACAGCTCTGCTTCCAAAATTCACCTCCTGCTATGTTTTCTGAACCCACCCATCCTCAGCCTCCATCAGCTCCCTTGGCCCTCCTTACTTGACCCCTTTATCAAGGCATCCTGCCAGAGTTAGCATAACCCCCAAACTCTGGCATGAATAAAGCTCCGAATGCAAGCACTTTGGCTCCTGTTGACTTCTTTGCTCGGTGTTCATGTTTCCCAGTGCAGACCCTCGTGTTCCTCCTCTGGCCCTTGGTTTTCAGCTACTCGATGAAAGCTCCTAAAGGACAGCCCAAGTAGATCAAGCTGGCGAACTCCCGGTCCGGGATACACACACATTCTAGAACGCTGTGAATAGTTTCAATATAGTTAAGGAGGGGGTCTGTAGACTCTGAGTTTGAAGTCTGCTTCTTTCTTTTTCTGACTAATCTGCAGGCGTTGGGTCACATGTCCTCAAGGGGGCATGAATTTGGTTATTGTTGTTATGCAATCTTTGAGTTTCTCTTCCGGATGCTGGAGAGCTGTTAGAATCAGATCTCAGGAGCATCATAAGATGGTACTGCTACCGTGAAAGTGGTTTGATACTGGCCGGCTTTGTGTAGTAAGATTTTTTTCATTTATTAGTCATTTCTTCTTTAGGATATGGGATATAGGCCTGAGGCAAGGACTCTGCTGAACACAGACAGTGTTCAGGTCAGCCCTGACAGCAAGAAAGATCTCCAAGGTTGAGGGGTAAAGGGGACAATCTTGCATTTGCTGTTGGGAGTACAAGCTGGCACAGCCCCTTTTGATATCAGTATGGCAATTTCTCAGAAAATTAGGAAACAACCTTCCTTAAGACGCAGCAATACCACTTCTGGGTATATATCCAAAGGATGCTCACAAGGTCATGTGCTCAACTATGTTCATAGAAGCATTGTTTGTCATAGCCAGAATCTGGAAACAATCTAAATGCCTCTTGACTGAAGAATGAATAAGGAAAATGTGGTATATTTACACAATGCAGTACTACACAGCAAAAAAAAAAATGACATCTTGAAATTTGCAGACAAATGGATGGAGCTAGAAAACATCATATTGAGTGAAGTAACCCAGACTCAGAAAGACAATTATCATATGTACTCACTAATAAGTGGTTTTTAAACATAAGCAAAGAAGACCAGCCTACAAATCACAATCCCAGAGAACCCAGACAACAATGAGGACCCTAAGAGGGACATACATAGATCTAATCTAATCTACATGGGAAGTAGAAAAAAAGAAGATCTCCTTAGTAAATTGGGAGCATGGGGACCTTTACCTTGGGGGAGGGTTGAAGGGGAGGGGAGAGACAGGGAAGGGAGCAGAGAAAAATGTAGAACTCAATAAAATCAACAAAAAAGAGAAAGATCTCCAAGAGGAAGGAGAACTTTGTGTGACAGGCATCCTAGCTCTGAGGCCAGGTTCCCATTATCCTTAGCACTCAGTTGTGGATGATTGGGAAAGACTTTTATGTCCAGCGACTCTAAAATGCATGCGTGAAAAATACACAAGTGATGGTGGCTCCCAGAGATAGCTCAGTTGGTAAAATGTGTCTTACGCAAGAGGAGTCGTATCCCCAGACTCCACATAAAAACAGTGTGGTGTGCAGGCATGAATGCTGCATGGTAATCCAGTAATGGGCAGGTCAGCCAGCTTAGTCTACCCAGGGAGTCCCAGGTCAGGAGGTGAGAGACCCTTTCTAGAAACAGCAACAACAAACCAACGAGCCCAAGAAACAGACAAACAATAGCAAGAACCAAGGTTGATGGCACCCCAAGGGACATATGAGACTGAATTCTGGCTTCCAAAGCTCTCCACAAGAAAACTTGTTCACCTGCGCGCACACACTGACAAGCACATACAAGAGTAACTTCTATTCATAAGAACCACACAGACCTGGCATAAAGGAGACAATATATTTGGTGAATGCATAAATAAATGGCAGAGAGAGAGAGAGAGAGAGAGAGAGAGAGATAATGGTATATAATTAGGAAGTTTTTAGGTATCTTCAGTGTCCTGTTGTTTTTAAAAGCTTAATGACCTGAAGCTCCTTAAACCATATGGCATCTCTCCATACAGCCCCTTTAAGCTTGTGTCCCAGTCATAGGCTGCCCTCCTCAGAGTCAGGAATAGACTGGCCCACGACCTTGTGTTCTTCGTGCACCGTCAAGTGGTACCTGCAACCCAGGAAGACAGAATGCTGCTTACTCTACAATGTGACACTTTTCTGTATTGGTGGAATAACAGCTATGTAGCTAGCACCAGCAATACTTTTAATAGTTTCCTTTTTCTTAATATTTTTTAATTTAAATGTATGTATGTGTGCCTGGGTGAGTTTAAGCACATGTATGTGTAGTGCCCAGAGAAGCCAAAAGGGAATTGGGTCTCCTGGAACTGGAAGTACAAGTAGCTGTGAGCTGCCATGTGGGTACACGAAATTGAATCCAGGTCCTCTGCAAGAGCAGTAAATACTCTAAAATATTGAGTCATCTTTCAAATAACTCTTTTCCTTCTCTTATACTAGGTAATGATATTTTTTTTTCTATATGACTTGCTGCATTAAAAAGTATCTCTGGAACTGGAATTACAGACAGTTGTGAACTGCTATTATATAGGTGCTGAGAACCAAATCTTGGTCCTCTACAAGAACAACAAGTGCTTTTAACCACTGAGCTATGTCTCTGCCACTCTCTTTTCTGGTGTTTGGCTTTGTACACACTTACATTACTATCTATCAGTCTGTCCACTTATGTATCCATCCATCATACATTACAGGCTAGAATCTACAGATGAGAATATTTCTGAATTTGACTCACCTCACTTAATATCATACTTTCCAGATCCATCCATTTTCCCTTCAAATTCTGTGGGTGTAGTGTCTGAATATATCAAATGCTAAATGTTACTTAGGACAGTGCATCTAATTGTATCTTGTTACTTCTAATATTGCATTGTGCACCCAGTTGAGTTATCTAACTAGGTCTTAGCTATTGGCCTTTTTGTCAAAACAAGTTTTCCATATGCAGCCCTGGCATGCTTGGACCATGTATATAGGCCAGGTTCGCCTTGAACATAAGGTGACCGGCATTCCTCAAGTCCCTGTTTCTTGAGTCCTGACATCAAATGGGGCAGGACCATATATGGGTTCCTATATCCCACTTTAAGGTCTCTTCCTCCTCCTTCGTTAAAACCTCTAAGATGTTCTCAAATTTTACATTGAAATATAACATACATTCAGAAAATTGCATGAATTACATGTGTTATCCTCAATCTATGAAAGTTTTTTTTTTTCACTTTGAAAGTAAAGTCCCTGACCCCCATGAAGACACAGATAAAACAGAACATCAATACTTTCTACAGCCAACATCTTCAGGAAAGCCCTGCTATGTATTAGATGGACACCTAGAAAAGAAATGCGGAGTGTTCAGCCTTCCAAGGCACCTGAAGTTCCTCCCAGTGGACCCAACACTGGATGTCAGAGATCCCTGTTTTATGCAGACTTCAGAAAACCAAACATCCAGAAGCCAGAGCTTGGCTGCTCTCAGGAACATGGCCATTCTGTAAATACTATAGGCAGCACACATGCCATATTCCTAAGGATTTGTCAATAAATAGATATTGAAATCTATTTTGATGCAGGTAATATTTTGGAGTTTTCAAGATAGAACATGAACAATTCAATATCCTAAAAAAGGGATGGGATTATCGATCTAGGATGATCACTATGAAGGAGGGCACCAAGTGCTGTGTAATTGATCCTGGTTGGGAGGACAGAATGAGATGTCTCAGAGAAAGTGTAGCTTTTCCAGGTGGGACAGGACTATTAGCTGGGAGGGAAGCTCCTCCCTGCAGAGGTGGGGCATACATGGGGTCCTGTGCTAGGGGCCTCAATACATTCAAGGGTTTGACTGACAGAAGAGGGGGTATGTGGTCAGCAGGGGAGGCCATATAGCACCGGTAAGAGTGGCTGGAGTCACCAGAGGAATCTAAGCTCTGAGGATGCAAGGACACAGGTGACAACATTTGATGCTTTAACTTTATTTCTCTATACTGAAAAAACTCATATTTTAGTACAAATAAACATATCATAAAGCAATTGCACAATAACATTTGTTTATCTTATTTTGTATTAATCCCAAATGTAACTATTGTTGTGTCTAGTTGGCACAACTTTAAAGTGACAGGTTGGGGTAAGGGCCAATATTAGGTGACACTACATTCTGGTATGAGGACCTCTTTAGTACATGGCCATAACACTTCTGTTTCTAAAACGGATGGAATAGAAGTATGGCCTTCGAAGTATTTGGTTTGCAGGAATCTTTAGGTTAATCAAAATGCTAGCCTGCATTTTATAACTTAAACCATCATATGCCACTTCTTATGTAAAATGACCCCGATTTCCTGACTCCTATTCCTGCCACGACATATCCTGGGAACTTAACAAAGAGAATTCCCCAAACCCAGACCTTAGCACCAAATCCCTGTGAGGGGAAAGTGTCTCCTTGGACAGGCCATGCTGCTGTGTGTGGAACCTAGCATGAGTTACTTCACCACAGATTTCTGGAGTAGGAAAGTCATCTGAGCAGACTGCCAACTCCCCTGCCTGGAGCAGGATAGTTTTTATACCCCCACCCCAGGATGATGGTTCCATAAAACCCCTAACATGTACAGCTAATGTAGATAGATTCAACGTTCCCCAATCCAGTAAAAACATAAATATGTATTTCTGAGTCTTACACACATACAAATCTATGCTCAATATTTAATGAATCCGTAAGAAAAATCTCTCATATCTGCTTATTCTTATCACCTAGGGGGAAAAAGTAGAAAATAATGACCATCAACACACAGTTGAAGGTCTTCTATATGCCAGTCATTATGCTGGTCACTATGTATGTGGTATACTCTTTCAGAGCACTGGGACAGTTGGTCTGAATGACTAGGAGTCTGAAGTGAGCAGTAGATGGCTCTATGGTAAGAGCTAGATCTGAGAGAGACCCTGTGACTCTAGGCAGGTAACATGACCTCTGTGTTCAGGGTCACCATGATATCACCTACAATAACACCTAGAACATCTTAGGAACAGAGTTACAGCTTCCGTCCCAGGACTGCAACCAATACATATGCATGTCAGCTTAGAGAGTAAGAAGAGGGTAGTCAGATCAAAAGCATGAAAGCGTTAACATGATTGGAAATCCTTTGCTATGTAGTAAAACGCAGTGAGAGAAAATTTTTGTTTTAGTTATCAAGATAAATTGTTTAACACTACAATGCTCACTTTCCAGCCTCTTGCCTCTGTTCGTATCCCAAGTCTTCCACAAACTCCTCTTGTAACACTGAATAAATCACATCCTTGGACCTAAGTTTACTTTTCTGTAAAATGAGTGATTTCGGGGGAGATGGGGCCTTTGTAGCTTGAATAGACTGGATTTTAATTCTCTGGATCTTCCTCAAAGATCACAGAGACTATCTTCCTAAGATACTGGAAACAGGACAGAGGTGTGGTTGGTAACTACAAGTACCACTTAAAGGGGAAGGAGTAGCAGAGTCAGTGCTTGGCAGTAAGAGGGATCTGGACCAACTCATCAGACAGAAACTGACCAGACTATCTCATCATCAGATGTCATTCCTGTATCCCCACCCAGCTGATGGTAACTCATGACCCGATTTGCACATCGGCTGGGTGAGGCAGATGGGTGTTGAACTAGGCTATGGCGCGGGGGGAAAGAGGGGGTGGAATAGAATGCTGGGAAGGGCAGGCAATGAGGGCACGTGCCAGCCCTGTGTACTGCACACGTAGACCTGCAGGAGACCTGTCCATCACACTGCTAGTCTTAGTACTCTGAAGGGACAACTGGGCCTTATTGGCTGGAAATCACCAAACACGTGCATTGGATGACGCTCAATATATTCTTGTTGAATAAAATAGTGACTCTTCCTACTTGTGTGTCTGTTCTGTGAGGAGTTGGTTTCGATGATCTTAGTGACACCATAAAAGACAGCTTCTGTGGCTTCCTCATACACTCCCTCTATGCCACGGTGCCAAGCGCTCCATCCATTCCTGGCCTGCAACCACAGGACTGAGTGCTGTCTCCACTGCTTGCTCTTTCTTTATTTCCTTCTTGATGATTTCTCTACCTGATGCTGCAGCGTGTATCCTTCTGTTGAGTCCTCAGTGCCTGTGTACCATCTGTGTACCCACAGTAAGAACGGTGTCTACAGTAGAACACTCAAAAAGCAATGCTGCTTGTTGACGAATGGATTATGGATTCCACATGTTACCCAGAGAACAGGCACAAGTTTTATCCTCACCTAGTGAGCTTCTTACGGCTAAGTAGCTGACCCGAAGTCACACCAATAGCTCAGATTTTAACCCTGCTTTACTTCAGAGCCTTGCTTTCACCACGGTCTGGCTTTGTTCTCTGTTCCTGAGCCCAGGTTCTTACAAGAACACCTGTATGTAACACCAGGAATCTGCTTCCTGTTAAATAAACAACATCTTTGCTTTCACGCTGTGCCTGTAAGTACTGGCAGTAATGCTAACCAAAAAATTCAAGGTAAAATCTGGCTTCCACATATTTTGAATTAGAAAGCAACTTTAAATCCATTATCTTACTCAAATAGTAGCCACATTCAACAGTGAATGAAGTAATAACATCATCGTTGCTTTGTGGTCACAGCAGAGGAAACTGAGAAAGAGGGCAGCTAAACTCAACCAAGTCAGAGGATGGGCATGAAATCAGGCTGGACCCAGAGCAGGAGTAATAAACAGGACTCACCCCTGGGTTCCTCCCTAGCCATGTCTTCCCTTTCTTATCCTTCTGTTCTTTGTCTTCCTTCATTTTCATGTCTTTTACATTTCAAAGGCTCTGCAGATTAAGGCCCTCTCTTCCAAGACTGATTTCCCCGAAACCCAATAGAATGTGTAGCACCAAGCACTGGGAAGGGCAGGCAGTGAGTGGTGTTCCTGGGGATACCTGTGCCCAGCCTTGTGGCAGCCCCATGTGGAACTGCCAGCAGACACTTGAGTAGGGAATCACACCCAGGGTATATACCGAGAGTTGAGCTTGTCTCAGTGTCTTGAGAGTTATCTATATTGTTTGTTCCTGAACCTCTACCACTCAGTCCTCACACCTTTGGAAAGAGTTTATACTACTCAAATGAGTAAAACACATGTGCTCTGAGCTTCGAGCTGGGTATGGGGAACATTGGGATAAGGAATGCATGGTTTCTGCCTCCAATGAGTTCATGTCCTGGTTAAGTTAGCAGGGCAAACAGCAAGGATAAAATATTTAACATAGTAGTGTTTTCTCCACAGGGACACAGAGGAAGAATGCTCAATTTAGACTGAAGAGAGGCTGCATGAAAAGCTTATTGTGAAACTCAGGCCAGAGATGAGGAGAATTTTAGCAAAAGATGGGTTTCTTATCTGAAAAATGTAAACTTAGGAATTATTCAAAGTCTGGGGCTCAGATGTACCTTCCAGATGTCCTTGTTTCTAGGGTAGTGAAATTGGGTTATAGGAGCACAGCCTTGTGTTCATGTAGTTGGTTCCCTATGATGACTAGGAGAGATCTTGATATGTCTAGGATGGTGCTGTTATACTTTTTATCCTGTCTGGATACTGTCTGGCTGTCTAAAGAGTACCACAAGCTACATATGGCTCAATGAATGACAGGTGTTCCCTCCCTCTGAGTAGATAAATATTTTTAGTGTCAATCATTTCTAGATATTGACTAATAAGTGCATAAGAACTTGAGGATCTGTGGAAGCTGTGTTTCTGTCTCTGTGGTCCCCAGAACACCAGGGTTTTTGTAGGGAATATTGGCAGGCATAGAGGAAGGTGAAGTTAGCAGACTATGCATACAGGTGGAGAGTCACTCCCAAATAGGAGAGAAGTAAATGTCATATTTTCAGCAAAACCATCTACTAGCAATTTTTCTGTCTTCTTTCTAACCTCTTTCTCTTCTTTAGTCCATTCATCTTTATAGTGGTATTGTGGTATTGCTGGTTTTACTCTACCTTGTAATGTGAAACCACAAGAGTCTGCTAAAGGGTCTCAATAATTGATTTAGATATAGGATAGGAACATACGCTCACTGAATCGATTAGCCACTGCTGCAGATCCAGCTGCCCTGGTCCAGTTGGTCTGCCCAGGGGTGAAGAGCATCATCAGCAAGCAGCCTCTCTGCCACTTGTTCCACTCAGACAACCCAAGAGGGCACGAGAGCACGAGAGCAGGCAACCCTTTCCATTATTTTATAAGCTGCCATGCAGGCAGACAAGACCATGCCCTAGGGCTTGTTGCCCCAAGAGTCTTTGGCTAAATAGATCGAAATTCCACCACAGTATTGCTATGTTTACTTTACCTGGCTGTTGTCATTCTGCCATGGAGGATTAAGACAAGAGTTTATAGCTGAATTTTGAACTTCAGATAGATAGAATTCTGTCACAGAGCTGTACTGCCAAAAACAATGTATTAGTATCTCAATCCCTGACGCCAGAGCTTGTTCCTCTGGGACTGGAGCTGCTAAGGTTATAGTTTCATTTGAAGGGAAGAGATTAGAATTTTAGCTTTGTAAGTCTTTAATTATCTTTTGCATTGTCTTTATTTTAGAAAAAGTTTAATTAAAAACATATGCTTTTACTCAGCAAAGGTGGTGCATGCCTTTAATCCCAGCACTTAGGAAGCAGAGGCAGGCATTTCTGTGAGTTCAAGGCTAGCCTGGTGGTCTACAGAGCGAGTTCCAGAACAGCCAAGATTGTTACACAGAGAAACCATGTTTCGAACTCCCCCCAAATGCCTTTAATGGAATAGACCCATCACTTTTGCTCCTCCCTCCAGCCCCTCCCAGCTAACCTCCCTCTAAGTCCTCCCATGCCACCCAGTCTCAAATTGATAGCAATTTTGAATGCTATTGTCACCCCCTACATACACACAACCTGCTGAGCCCATTTTTATTGTTTGTGTGTATATACAGCAAACGGACACTATCACAGGAAACCATAACTAGAAATAATGGAGTGATTGATAGATTGTGGGGAATGAAGTTTAAGTCGGTACATCGACTTTACATCTCCTGTGTCAGTGGCTCAAGGAACACTAAGGAAGAGAACTGGAGTTTCATGAAGCCTACTATGAAATAGCCCTTCCAGGAAGTGGCTACAGAAACAAGTCCTGAACAGGGACTATATCAACAGACATGTTAGTGGGAAAGGGAAAGGGTCATAGGATCCCACTCCTAGAGAAGAACTACATGCAAATAATAACCAAAAGGAGAAATAGCCTCTCCCAAAGATGAGCCCCCTTACTGGTTGACCAAAGCTGGTGTAGGAGAATTGTCTGTATTCTGTCAATCCGTTTATTTTGAATAAACGCTGATTGGCCAGGCAGGAAGTATAGGCGGGTCAACCAGACAGGAAGTAAGGTGGGGTGATGAGTATTCTGGGAAGCAGGAAGCTCCCTCCGCATTCCTGCCAAGATTACTGAGAAACAAGATGTAACCTGCCCCGCTGGAAAAGGTACTGAGCCATGTGGCTAATATATATGAGAATAATGGGTTAATATAAGCTATAAGAGCAGATTAGAAGACTGAGCTAATAGGCCAATCCGTTTATAACCTAATGTAGACTCTGTGTGATTTTCTTTGGGACTTGCCAGCTGTGGAGTACCAGGCGAAACAGAAACCCCAACAAGCTGGCCTTCATGTTACACAAGCAGAATGAAGGAGCTTACTTGGTACAGGAGACAATTTCCTAAATATAACCCCAGTAGTACAGACACTGAGAGAAACAATTAATAAATGGGACCTCCAGAAACCGAGAAGCTTCTGTAAAGCAAAGGATACGGTCAGCAAGACAAAACAGCAGCCTACAGAATGGGAAAAGATCTTCAACCCCACATGGGACAGAGGGCTGATATCCAAAATATACAAAGAACTCAAGAATTTGGTCATCAAAAGAACAAATAATCCAATGAAAAAAATGGGATACAGATCTAACCAGAGAACTCTCAACAGAAGAAGCTAAAATGACTGAAAGACACTTAAAGAAAATGCTCAACATCCTTAGCCATCAGGGAAATGAAAATCAAAACAACTCTGAGATTCCATCCTACACCTGTAAGAATGACCAAAATCAAAAACACTAATGACAACTTATACTGGAGAGGATGTGGGGTAAAGGGAACTCTCCTCCACTGCTGGTAAAAGTGCAAGCTAGTACAGCCCCCTTTGAATATCAGTATGGTGATTTCTCAGAAAATTAGTAAACAACCTTCCTCAAGACCCAGAAATACCACTTTTGGGTATATACCCAGAGGATGCTCAATCATACCACAAGGACATGTGCTCAACTATGTTTATAGCAACATTCCTTGTCATAGTCAGAACCTGGAAACAACCTAAATGTTCCTTGGCTAAAGAATAGATAAGAAAAATGTGATACGTTTACACAATAGAGTACTACACAGAAGAAAAAAATAATGATATCTTGAAATTTGTGGGCAAATGGATGGATCTAGAAAACATATTGAGTGAGGTAACCCAGATCCAGAAAGACAAATATCATATGTACTCACTCATAAGTGGCTTTTAAACATAAAGAAAAAAAAACAGTCTACAATTCACAATCCTAGAGAATCTAGACAACAATGAGGACCCTAGGATATAATTACATGGATATAATCGACATGGGAAGTACAGAAAAACAAGATCTCCTGAGTAAATTGGGAGCATGGGGACCATGGGAGAGGATAGAAAGGGAGGTGAGAGGAGGAGAGGGGAGTGGAGAAAAATATGTATCTCAATAAAATCAATAAAAAATAAAAAAAAGAGCTTATCTTTCTATTTGAGGAAAAATCACAACTTATATGCAGACTTTATTCTGCAACACATAATTTATAATCATACATCATTTTTTTTACATTCTCTAGTTTCAGGAGATTAAAAAGGATGGAGAAACAATATGAGAATTTCTTCAAAAGATCAAAAGAAAAGAAAGTGACGATATCACTAAACTTTGGAAAATATGCTGAGATCCACTCAGTAAAGACCAAGAAAGACAATTTTCTTTGGGAAACTCTGAAAGTTCTAGAAATGTGTCAGTGTGTATAACTTGTGCATTATTATTGCTGGTCTTTTAGTGCTGTTTGAGAACAACATTGGCCAAATTCAATGAGAAAGGAGTGTGTGTGTGTGCATGTATGTGTATATGCATGTGAGTGTGCACATGTGTGTTATGTGTGTGCACATGTGTGTATGTGTGTGCGTGCATATGTGTATGTATGTACGTGTTGCTCACATGTGTGTGTGCATGTGAGTGTGTATATGTGTGTATGCATGTGTGTATGCGTGTGTGTGTGCGTGTGTATGCATGTGTTTATGTGTGTGTATGTGTGTGTGCACATGTGTGCATGTGCGTGTGTGTGAGAGAGAAAGAGAGAGAGAGAGAGACAGAAAGAAAGAAAGAAAGAAAGAAAGAAAGAAAGAAAAAGAGAGAGAAAGAGAGCTTTGGCCCAAAAAAGTACAGAATTTTCCTGAGATTCAAGCTTGCAGGCTTGTCACGGTTTTCATCATGGTTTTCCGGGGCTTAAGGTGCTAGAATTAGTGGAAGAGTTTCCTGGAAGAGATTCGCAACCCTCCTCCTCTGAGGGACAGGGTGACTACCTCCCCCTCATTCTCATGCCCTTTGTCCCATCTGTCTCCTTGCTGTCACAAATCAGCAGCCCCGCTCTGTTCCTGAGCTCCGCAGACAATGCCCCCTGTGGCATAGCATATATGCATGGTTTGTGGAAATGTTTTCATGCTTCCACAACCTGAGCTGAGCTAAAGAAGCCATCTGACACCAGTGGGCAGAGTTTAAGGGTGGGGAGGGTGCAGAGGATCTGAGGCAGTGGGTCAGATGTGAGATGGAGGGAATCAGAAGGCAGTTCATGAGCACTTCATGGTGAATCAGGGAACCTTCCCAAGGATGTGTCGTGGGCGTTTGTATGTTTCCCTAGCTGTATGATCTACGTCAGTAAAGGGCCCATCAGTTTTTATTTATTTAAAATTTCCATGTATAGCTATAGCAAATAAGTCTTCCTCCACAAAGATTTCAAAGGAAGAAGTCTTCAGGAAAGAGAATAGATGTGCAATACTGCATATAGCTTTGAAGTTAGAAGCCTAATTTTAAGTCTCAAGCCCACTGCCTATTGCTGAAATTTGGGCAAGTTACTTAACCTGATTTTCCATATTCCTTCATCCAAAATTGAAAAATTCTAATTATCATTTTACATGTCACTGTTAGGATTAGATGAACCAGAGCATGCAGCGTGTGAGAGAGTCTCTTAATTAATTGCTGCTGTCTGAGTCAGAAAAAAAAAAAAAGACAAAAAGCCCAACCATCTATTGATACAGGTATAAATGGATGTGGAAGAGAAGCCTAGGACCTGCCTCTGTCCTCTGGCACAGACATCTCTACCCATCTCCCTCCAGGTCCAGCCTCTCTGCAAAGCATGGTTCAATAGACCCATCCCCATCTCCCCATTATAAACGTGCATAAGCAGGTCAGGACATGTTATTTGCTTATTTACATTTTATTCCTCCCAGATGTCTGCTTATGAATGAATAACTCTGTGGAAAATAAATTTGTATTCTTAATTGCTGGGTGGAGCTACATCTTCATTGAGAAACAGGTGCCTCCACAGGAACAGATGGGAAAACACTCTGCATACCCCCTACACACCATCCTCATGGTTCAGACTGGAGCAAAGAGAAGCCCCATGAAGAATGTTAGGTCCCATTGCACCAAAGGGAAAAAAATCTTTAGTTACAATGCAAAGTTTTTGTCATAATTTTATCTTATTTTTTGATAATTATGTGTTGGTGTGTTAGCGATGAGTATATGCATATGAGCACAGGAGCCCCAGGGAGCAAGAGACATCAAGTCCCCCAAAGCTAGACTCACAGTCAGCTGTGATCTGCTCTGTGTGGGAGCTGAGAACTCAACTCCAGGCTTCTGGGACAGCAGCAAGCACTCTCCTTAAATCCATACAATCCATAGAGTCATTAATTCAATTAGAGACTCATGTGTAGTCCATTTGCTTAATATCAAGATCAGAGATATGGCCAGGTGGTGGTGGCACATGCCTTTAAACCCAGCACTCAGAAAGCAGAGGCAGGTAGATCTCTGTGAGTTCAAAGCCAGCCTGGTCTACAGAGAATGAGTTCCAGGACAGGCTCCAAAGCTAAAGAGAAACCCTGTCTCGAAAAACAAACAAACAAATAAACAAAACCCACTGCTTTGCTGGGTGGTGGTGGCACATGTCTTTCATTCTCGCACTTGGAAGGCAGAGGCAGATGGATTTCTGTGAGTTCGAGGCCAGCCTGGTCTACAAAGCTAGTTCTAGGACAGGCTCCAAAACCATAGAGAAACCCTGTCTCACAAAAAACAAAAACAAAAACAAGCAAACAAATCAGAAATGTATATGACTCCCTCACATCACTTTATATCATAATCTCTTCTTCACTACTTGATGTAATTGCTGTTTAAACTATGTAGAAACATTTGAACTCTGCAGAAACTTTTGCCCTCTTATTTGCCCCATTTTTACAATTAGATACTAGTTTTTTCTGTCTGCATCTCTGCACATTTTTATCATGTATTCTTTATCTACCGACTGCCACACCTTGGTTTCCCGAAGAACAACCTTCTCTGTAACAACTACTTTCTGCCGTGTGTTAAAGTCGGTGTAGTACTTGTTTGGATTCTAGATGGAAAGTTTTGTAGATACGTCTTTGAAGATAAGGGTGGCTTCCAGTATCTCTCAAACCTATGTGCATCTAATGTGACTATTTGTATGCAGAGTGTTTAACAAATGCCTCACCCCCATTCTTTTGCTATCTATAAATATCAGCCAATGGTTTTAATCAAAAGCAAGAAAAGTAGGACAAAATAACACCCTTAGTCACATCAGTTTCCCTCATGAAGTAAGGGAGTCTTGCTGGGCCGAATTGCAATTATTCAAATACCAAAGCATGTGAAATGGTAACAATCAGGTGCAGACCAGCAGCTCTTGTACCCATGGAAGCTGCTGCCACCTCTAAGCCCCAGGCATACTTGGGAGCCTACACTCAGAGCTTTATAGACAGGGCTATCCTCATTCTGTTGGCAGATGGATGGGGCTATACTTTGCAGATGATCAGAACACAACCACAGTTGTAGGGACGATGAAACTTCACCTTAGGAAAATGTGTAGCTTACATATGCACAGCTTGTCTTGGGGGAAGCAGCAATGGCAGTTTAAGTTTCTTTTATTCTAAAACTGTCCCTTTAAAATAATATTCTAAAATATTAAAACCTTCTCTTCATTTCACTCAGCTCTTCTTTTAAAAATTTTTTTTATATATTCTGTGAGAATTTCATACATGTAAATAATGTATTTTGATCATATCTCCCTGGTTACTTCCTCCAACTCCTTCTAGATAACCCCCACATTCCTGTCCCAAATTCATGTCTTAATAATTTAACGAATCCAACTAATACCCCTGTGCACCCAGGTATGGGTTATTCACAGGATCCTGGTCAATCTATCAAGCTTCCTCCTCTAGTAACCATCAGCTGTCAATAGTTCCACAGAGAGGAGGGGGATATATGTGCCCTTTCTCCACCTATGTTGGAATGTTGACTGGCTTGATCTTGTATTGGCCATACGTAGGTAACTATAGCTGCTATGAGCTTGTGGGTATAATGTCCCTACCATATCCAGAAGACATTGTCTTGCAGCAGTGCTCCCAAATTCTGACTCTTACCATCCCCCCTTCTGCATGTTCCCTGAGCCTTGTCGGGAGAGACGTGATACAGATGTCCCTTTGTGGTTGAGCACTCCACACACACTGCACTCCTCACTCTGTCCAGTTGTTAACCTTTCTGTCAGCTGCACAAAGACACTTCTGGTAATGGAGATACATTAACCTATTGGTATTGACATTTGCATTTGGGAGGCAGTTTGATTCTATTTCATTTTAGCAATAGTAGGTTCACACCTGGGGCAGGTGAGCTCTAAATCTACGTGTTCCTGGCCAGATAAAGCTAGAGCTTTCTCCCATGGAGTGGGAGCCAAAATCCTATTGTAAAGCAGTTGGTTATCTCTATAACATTCATGCCACTATTGTATTTTACTAGGGTGGTTATTATTGTATTTCATAGGTTTCACAGAAAGCTATCATTTCCTTCTTTTCTTTTAATGTTATGTTCTTCTATTGCTAGCTCCAATTTCTCTTGACTGAAGATATAGAGTCAATATCATTGAAATTGCCATTGGATTTTGAATAATACTTTTTAAAAAATGTATATGTTCTTAAAAGTCAACTTTTTTTTTTTTTAATCTTACTCAACATACATCTCTTCCATCATCTTTCTAAAACAGTGGTCTTTGCTTTCCATGGACCCACTGCTTTTTGGAATTACCAAAAATGGTTTTAGCTTTCACTATTGCACTAATATGGATGTCACTCTCGGATCTGTCTCTGTAGTATTTGGCAATCTGAACCATTTGAGGAGGTTTGAAACTTTCTTCCTAATTTTTTCCAGAGTGTTATGGAGTTTTATTTTTCTGATGTTTTTCCAGCTAACCATCTTAATTTTCTTTCATATATTCCTTAAATGCATGTTTCCTGCTTTAGTTTAGATAGGCTGTGAGAGTCCCCTATGACTTCCTGTTGACATTTTGACCGCCTATTGTGAAATATTAAGAAGACTGAAACAACAGGATAAGATAAACAACACTATTAACTCTCAAGAAGTTTCAGCTCACTCCTGAAGCACAAGCCCATAGTACCCTTGGAAGTAAAGTTAATATTTGCTTCTCTCCTTGCCCCTCCTTATGACAGCCCTTCCTTGTGCTCTGCCAACCCAGGCCTGTGGAATCTCTGGCCTTTAGCTCCTACATCTCATGAATTCCTTTGGATTCGTACTTTGCCTACTTAGTCTCATTCATAGAGTGTTATCCATTCAGGTAATTAATCTCAAGTATTAATATCTGGTATTAGTAGAAGCGACACTCCATCTTTCTGGAATTCTGTCTTGCCTCAATGGACTCTGAATCCCAAAGGTTTGCTGAGTTATTAACTGAGTCTCTGCCACCAATAGCAAGAGCTATAAGGAGCCAAACAAAAGATCTAGATCACATGACATACTTACTTGTGAACCATTGCTTGCATATTCATGCTCTAAGACTGTAAGTTCCTCATGGCAATCATGCCATCTTTTTGTCATTAATATCTTGCAAAATTATGGGCCTAAGTAATAGAGATGCCCTGTCATCACTGACTTGGTAAATGAATGATGCTTGAAGGTGGAATGGCTGGTCTGCAGTGGGCTTGGTGAGCAGATATCTATGGTGTCTCTGCCTCAGAAGTCTCCTCTTGGACTGGTCCCAGAGATTCTGGAGTTCCAAAGGAGGGAGTAGGAGAAGAGTCATCCTCATGCTAACCCGTGAAAGTGACTGCTCAGCATGCACAGGCTGTGTCTCACTTCTGGGCAGACCTTGTGCCTAGCATAAAAGGGCTCCTGTACCAGGCTCAGTACTCCTCACCAGTCCCCAGCCTCACCAGTTTTGGTGCCTGCTCCTTCTGCAAACAGGTGAGTGCTAACAAGGAAGGCTGGGAAGGGAAGGAGAGCTAACTGTACCAAGGGGGACAGAAGAAGGCCTGGAAGTAGTGAGACTACCTCCCAGGGTGGTGGGATTAGGGTGAAGTGTTCCTTAGTTTCATCTTGACCTAGGCCTGTGACATCTCCCGACCTCTCTTGGTCTGGTTATAGCTGGAGCAACAAGTACTGGAGCCATGACTGTTTCAGTTTGGGACAGAAAAGCAAATGGGGAAAAGTGGCAATGGGGGATTGCACCAAACCAGGAGAGTCACAAGAGTTGGGTTGCTGGTTTCTGGGTCTTGAACATCTTACCTTCTAATCGTCTTCCAGGAAATGTTCTTAGCGAGGACAGGGTCCCGCCGGCAGGTATAGGAAAGATCGGTGCATCACAGTGAGATGCCTGAGTGCTGAGGAGCTCTGTCTCAGAGCCCAGGTCTATATGGAATATGTATTACGGAGTGCGGCAGAGGATGGGCAGAACCACTCACTGGTGGAAGAGGGAATATGAGAGCTTTACTATATCAGATTTCACTTCATATCAGCTGCCCAATTAGAGTCATAAGCCTTGCTCATGGAAGAGCTTGTCTTGATGTCAGCATCTAACAGAAGAGGACAGATATATCTGCTTGACACCTGCACTGATGGTTTTTACATTTCTCTTTAGGTTTACAGACATCCTCTCAAAGATGTCCTGCCAGCAAAGCCAGCAACAGTGCCAGCCCCCTCCCAAGTGCACCCCCAAGTGCCCTCCCAAGTGCCAGACACCAAAGTGTCCTCCTAAGTGTCCCCCTAAGTGCCCTCCTGCCTCTTCCTGCTGCAGTCTGGGTTCTGGGGGCTGCTGTGGTTCCAGCTCCGGGGGCTGCTGTGGTTCAAGCTCTGGAGGCTGTTGCAGCTCTGGCGGTGGCGGCTGCTGCCTGAGCCACCACAAGCCCCGCAGATCTCTCCGTCGCCATCGTCACAGCTCTGGATGTGGTAGCAGCGGTGGCAGCAGTGGATGCTGTAGCAGCGGTGGTGGCAGCAGTGGATGCTGTAGCAGCGGTGGCAGCGGTGGATGCTGTAGCAGCGGGGGCAGCGGTGGATGCTGTAGCAGTGGTGGCAGCAGCCAGCAGTCTGGGGGCTGCTGCTGACCTGGGTCATGAAGACTTCAGACAAGCAGTAAAGGAGGAAGCCATGTTCAGAGGACCTGCTCCTGCCTGCTATTCATCCCTTCTCTTCCTGTCTTCCATGTTCTGGGCTCTGAGATGATGAAATTTTGTGTGAAGCTTCAATTATGCCCCTAGCCACGCCCCCTTCTGTGATTCAAAATAAACTCTTTCCTACCAATCTTCATTGATCTTATTTGCTTTCCCCAGCATTCTCCCCAAAGGTAATTGTTGGAAAGTGGGTTTCAGTGGTGGTCTTTTCTGGAAATAAGTCTGGTACAGAAATGTGGGTGAGGCCACACACATGCAAAGTTTGGCTGATGAGCCAAACCATTTTCAAACAGTAGGTAAAGCAAGCGTACTATCCTGACTATAAGTTTCACATTAGCAAATGTATCTTTTGATATTGGCATGCACATAATTATAAAAGGCTGTATGAAAAGGAAACATACCTCTGAGAATTTCTTCTACAGTGGTAGATACATTTGGTGTGAAGAAGCAAGAGAGGGTGAGGCAAGGCATGTAGCCAGTGGCAGGTCACTGTCTGAAACACAACTTTCATTTTAGTTGGCTCATGTTTTTGTGTTTGTTTGTTTTTGGTTTTGCATGGTTAAATTTTCTCAAATAAATGAGAAAGAGATGGTAGAACCAACGAACTAGAAAATTTAGGAGAGTCTATCGGTTATATCTTTGTCACTTTGAAAAACACCTGAAAAAGCCAGTTAAGAAAGACAGCATAGGGGCTGGAGAGATGGCTCAGTGGTTAAGAGCATTGCCTGCCCTTCCAAAGGTCCTGAGTTCAATTCCCGGCAACCACATGGTGGCTCACAACCATCTGTAAAGAGGTCTGGTGCCCTCTTCCGGCCTGCAGACATGCACACAGACAGAATATTGTATACATAATAAATAAATAAATATTTAAAAAAAAGACACTCCACCTGGAGCCTTTCTTAAAAAAAAAAAAAGAAAGAAAGAAAGAAAGACAGCATATTTGGCTCACAATCTGTGACTGAAGTCCACCATGATGGTGAAGGGAGGTTGAGGCGGCTGCTCACGGTGCACATGCTACAAAGAAGCAGAGAAAGAGGATGTTGATGGTCAGCTCGCCTCTCATTATTCTTTTTGTTTGTTTGTTTGTTTGTTTTGTTTTGTTTTTTGAGACAGGGTTTCTCTGTGGCTTTGGAGCCTGTCCTGGAACTAGCTCTGTAGAGGAGGCTGGTCTCGAACTCACAGAGATCCTCCTGCCTCTGCCTCCAGAGTGCTAGGATTAAAGGCGTGAGCCACCATCGCCCAGCTGCCTCTCATTATTCTTGTTGAGGACCCCAGACCATGTAATGATGTCACCCATAGTTGAGTGAGGGAGGAGGCCCTATCCCTCTTCTGTTAAACACTCATAGACAAGTCCAGGGGTATGCTTCCATAGTGATTCTGACTTCTGCCAAGTTGACAATAAGGGCTAACCATCACAGGCCACAGGTACACAGAGAAGGAGGCCTTTAGAAGAACTGTTTCCAAAGTTCTGGGTTCCTATGATCCTCCTTAGGGCCCCAACGTGTTTTCTCTATAAAACCTTTCAGTGCTTTCAAATCATTTTCACTAGTCCTTT
This sequence comes from Microtus oregoni, assembly GCF_018167655.1. Taxonomy (NCBI): domain Eukaryota; kingdom Metazoa; phylum Chordata; class Mammalia; order Rodentia; family Cricetidae; genus Microtus; species Microtus oregoni. Next base: position 156,749 of record NW_024543830.1, on the reverse strand, counting down.
AAATATATTATTTTGAAACTTTGTTTTCTAAATCAGAAATTATGCTTCATAAGTTTAATTTGCCCAAGTTTACACAGCAAGAGCATGGGCCGCTCAGAGCCTCCCCACGTGCTCATTTCTCATTCCCTTATCTCCCAGGCACGGCTTTTCCACCCTCCTCGGCAGTGAAGGGTGTGTCGAGGCTGTCATTAGTGATCCTTCCGTGACCCCTTAACCCAATGCAGCTTCCTCCCTGCAGACAATTATTTCACTCTGCTTCAGAATTTCCTTTTCCTGGGAAAGCAGTCTCTTGTTTACATGCTTCTCTGCTGTCTCTGTCTCTCCACTCTAACATACGCTTCAGGAGGGAAGGGGCTTGTTTTCCGGCCCACCGTGGCATCTTCTCTACCTAGAACATGCTTGCTTTGAAGCTAGAACACAGCTTCCAAATGCACATCAGAGTCTACATCTGGCTCTCGAGCTTCTGGTTGATCATTATAAGATTATTATGAGATCTCATTAGTCAGGGATTCAAAGTTGACAGCATGAAATTCAGCACCTGCCTCCATTCAATCGATCTCTCTCATTCAAGGGAGAGGTATCATTACCTTTCCAGTGGAGAAAAGAAAAACACATCTCAATGTTCTTCCCCTTGCAAGCAGTATTCACCAAATCCTACTGCTTCCGCCTCTCTTGAGCTTGTCGACTCATCTCCATGTCAGCAGATTTAAAGAGTTCAAGCTTTGTCTTTCTGTGCACTGACTGCTGAGCCTTGTGCTACACTTTTCTTGTCTGTTCTCCACACTGAAAACCCCATAACCTTTATAAACAAAAATTTGAGTCCAGCTTTACACTCTTAATTGTCCAAGGTAACAAGGTCTTGGTGTTCTTTGCTTTTGACTCATCTCTGCTCCATGGGGACACCAGGGCTTACTGTTCTTCCAGGAGAGGCTTACATTACTTCTGGTTCTTGCTCAGCAACCCAGGGGCCCCGGTAGGCATAATTCTGAGAATTTGGATGCCACAACATTCAGAGATTTAGCTTGAGTGTCTTCTGCCTCCTTCTCAGAATGTCACAGGACACAAGGCAGGAAGTTACTTCAGGAGGCTTTTAAATCTAAAGCCTGTAGTCTGTTTGGCTCCCAGTGATGATACATCTCTTTTCCGAAGGGAGGTGTTACAGGGAGCCTACAGAGTGATATGAAATAATGACGGAGGTGGCATGATTCTAGCCATGCTATCACAGTGCTGTATTCTCTCTCAGGTAGGCCAGAGTCAGGCCTTCTTTCTATAGAACTCCCATCTCTGCTGCATGCTTCGTGCAGTGAGAGTCAACAATGTCCCTAACCCAAATGACAATCAGGCCACTCTCTAAGAATGTTTTTAAATCAAACAATTGCAATGCCCATTAACGCATGTTGTCTTGAGAGTTTTATTATGTCTTGAAACATTTTCATCAGTGATGTGCATCAACCAGATAGCTAGATATTAGTTAGTAAAATTCTGATTGTATGACTTGAAGTAAGATGAATTCAACTGTGCTTTAATATAGTCCTTGAAAGGGGGAGAGAAAACCAGTTGTCTATGTTCTAGGCTGTTGAAAAAATTGAGCCAATATGTGCGAATGATTTTAACATCATACATATAGCAGCTTCCTATGCCAATTCCACAACTTTCTAACAACCAATGCTTTTAAATAACTCAATGTAAATCTGTTCCTAACTCCCAGAGTCAGCATGGACCCCTGCAGGCTAAGGCTTTGACCTGCTTCCCTTCCTCTTACTTCATCTTCCCTTTGTAAAGTGGCTCTTGGTGTAATCATTCTCCTACCTGGGTGACTACAGACTTCCTCCTGAGTTCAGTGATTCGTTAGAACAGTTCATAGAACTCAGGCAAGGGTTCACCTACGATGATGTGTTTGTTATTAAAGTTTCAACTGCATAATAGACTACTGGGAGAGATGCTGTGTTAGTCAGCTTTCTGTCACCATGGCAAAATACCCGAGCTATTATATGGAACAAATTATCTGGGCTCAACCTTTTGGAGATTTCAGTCCGTCCTTACAGGATGAGGGATTGCATGATGGAAGAAGAATTTCATGTTTAAAGTAAGCCATGAGAACAAGATAAAAGGTTGGGGCCCAATATCCTGTTCAAGGACATGCTTCTGGTAATTTCCCTTCTTCTCTTTAAGTCCCATGCCCTGAAGGTCCTACCACTTCCCCAAAGCATCTCTGGGGATGGAATCTAGTCTTCAGCAATCGGTCCTTTTGGAGGGACACTTATATAAATTGTACAAGATGCATAAAGTCATGTATAGAGGGAAGGGGGACAGAGGTCTTTCAAGCTCCTTTCTTCCTTTCCTTGGAACCCATTCAGATCCCACAAGGGTAATATAGTTACGAACCCAGAAGCTGGTGAGTGATGTTTCTACAGGCTTTTGATATAGGTTAACCATTTTGGCAAAAATGAGGATTCCAATTCTCTAATCATGTTCCAGCCTCACTCCTAAAGGTATTTGTACTTTTCATCATCTTATAAGTATACACTCAGGCACGCTCTAAACTTTAGAATCTAAAGGGTCTTGCTGTGAACAACGAAGGCTGCCCAAGACCCCAAGGAACATCCAGGGATTTTTGAAGTTTTTTGCCATGGACCAGGGAAAAATATTAAAACAAAAATCCTACTGGAATAAGTTTATTGCATGAAGTGTGGTTCTTTTGCCAACACCATCGAAGTCAAACTGTATTATGAGGACAACATCCCTAAAATCATGGCCACTCCAAACAATGAGCTTCATTCCATGAACAAACCACCCTTAACTCAGTCCTTATTATCCCTTCCCTTTTTAAACATCTGAGATCCCTGCAATAAATTCCACAGTGCTGACACTCACTCAGATACTACATTATACTCCAATGAAGTTTTTGGTTCTATAATTATTATATACTTGTCCTTCATAATTCCTTATAAAGTTATTTTTGTTGATTATTTACTATTTTTAAAGCCCATTCATTCATTGATAGGGAAAATAAAGACTTTTGTCTTTCATCTTAAAATCAGTTTCTCCAGAAACACAGCTACTGTCTAAGAAGCTGAAGGAGGAGGCTTGCTCCCTGGATCACTCTTAAATCTTCTCTGCCTAAATAATTCCTCTCTCTCTTTTTCTTGTCTTGGGTGAATTCTGACCTCTCAGTACTTTGTCTCTTTTCTTTCATTATCTGACATCCATACACGAAAGCCAAAAATGCCACCTTGTATTTCATTCTGCCGGTGTTTCTGGCTTCTTCCCACTCTTAGCATCACACAGGTCCTTAGGCTATGTGGCTTTCATCATCCTTATGTGGTTCTGTGTGTGGCTCTGGGTGCCCTCTCTCAAAACGAGTAGCACCCAGGACTTCTTTCATGGGGAAATCACATAAACATTGACTCTTGAATTCTTCAGCACAAGCATTTTCCTTATATTTTACTTAGCAGAGTGCTTATTATAAGGTAGGACAAATTTACTTTCTGATTAAGTTCTTTTCTTTCTAATTTCAGATTTATCACTGAGGCATACAGACACACATTTTAACCTTACCTGCCCTTTTATCTTGTTTCACAACTAAGTCCAAAAGGATCTTGGGTAACTAAAGAACATTTGTAGTATCCCCATATTCAGCCTCAACAGCTACCACAATTCTACAATGCCTTAGGCTGTCTTCTGCTTACTCCCTGAGTCCTTGTTCCTCCTCCTTGGCCTTAGCTTCACCTCTTCTCCTGACCTGCTTGTTTACCCTACACTCCACCCAAATGTGCTTCCCTTGGGCCTCTGCTCTCAGTTAAGGTAACAAGATGGGAACACTAGATAAGATATTATCTAAAGACAAGTTGCCTTAGTCCTATTGTGTGCCCTCCTTCAGGGAATTCCTAAATCTCGAATAATGGTGTCCTAAGTTGCTGGCTTCACCCATTGGTCTAAAAAGTCTCAAATCATTCATGCTTTTACTCAACTAGTTAATCAGTTCTTTAAGGCTTCCTACCTGAAAGGAAGCTGTGTCTACAAAGGTTGACAGATTAAACGTCAAGTGTCTGTGGAGAGTTCAGACAGTTCTAAGTCCCAGAGCTCCCTAACAAACCATTGCTTATCCACCTCTGAGTCAGACCTAGCACCCTGATAAACAGATTAAGCCCTTTGAAATACATTAGCTTAAGGAAACTCTATTCTCTACCCATCAAAGGGTGAGATAAAATATGAGGCCTCCCTGCCTGTATTTCCACAAGTGTCTTTGAAAAATTCCTTGTTTTATAACTTTCTTATTTTGTTACTATAAAAATGTTGTGAAACTGCTTCGACATTGAAACACGGAAATTGAAGCAACCTAAATCCATGTACCTGGGCTGGACATGGTAGCTGGAATTCTACTCCAGAAAAAAAAAAAAAATCAGCCTCTTATTCCCTTTGTGCTAAGAGCAGTGTTTTTTGTTTCAACACCAGGTAAATAAAGATGAATGAATTCTAGCAATAATTCTGCTCTAAACAGGATTACATTTGGAGAAACAGAAAGGTATACAGCTAGGAATGGCATTGTCCTGGTATAATGGCCTCCTAGGAGTTCACATCTGGGTCATGGAGCCTTGCTCTAGCACTTAGCAGAATGTTTTACTGCCATTGTTTACACATTATGCCCCCGAGGCAGCTTAGCTAATCTTTATGACAAAAGCAGCTTGCAAAACCTAGGACCAAAATAGAGACGGCATATTTATTGAATTAGTATAGAACTGTGTACGTGATTGTGGAATGGCTGAGCACAACAGCTCTGTGAACAGATATCTTGGCAGCTCTGTCTTCTAGGATTTCTCTTGGCCTCAAGGGGCTTCCGGGAGGCCAAGTGCTGGGAACGGAGGAGAGTCAGCCTCATTCCTGCTCTGAAAGAGACACATATAGGTTGTGCCTCACTCCTTGAAAGACGAAGGGCCCCACTCCTTCCTCTTCTTACAGTCTGTCCTTTCCTTCTTTTCTTGCCAAACGTTCATTTGCCTTAGTGGAGGAATAAGGGGCCAAGAAAAGTGACATGATTGAAAACCAAGGAACCTAGCACCAAAGCCAGTGTTCAGTCAAATGTCTCCCTCAAGTGCTTTCTGCTGAGTCTTCAGCTCTGAAATTCAGGAAAGCTTCAGGGCTGGTAGCTGCTGCCTGGGCTCCTCAAGGTCCTGTGTTCTCTCTGTTGTTCTCCCTGTCTGGCCCAGAGCCAGAGCCAAAGTTTTTCTGAACCGCCTGGGGATTCCCTGCTACTGCCCTTTCTGCAGGGAGAAGCATAAAAAGTTAGCCCCCACTTGCCTCTGAACTTTCCCTTCCCTTACATTCTTCCATCCAAGAATCTGGGGAGCAGGGGTTCTTCTCTGTGCTCCACGCAAACACTTCTAAACCTACACCTCTGTAGCCCGCTCTGTGACCCCAGGTTCTAAATAACTGCTACCCTATCCTGCCCCCACTGCATGCACATATGCATGCACACATACATACGCTCCTCCTTCACCCTCCTGACACACAGTGCTAACTCTTCTTCTGATGACGTCTTGTCCTGACTCCGTTTTGTGTTTACATAAACAGTTCTCAGCCTTCTACCCCAGCTCCCAGCCGTCACATCTGCCTTGGCAACACAATGGAGAGTTTCATAATCTTGACCATGTTGCAGATGAACCAAAACAATATATGTTTATACAAACAACATAAACCAATATAACTGAGGAAGGCATACACAAAATAATTATGTCTAAAATATTTACTATATTCTGCCAAAAATGAATATTTCATTCATTTCTAAGATGAAATAAATATGAGATGGCTCTCATATAACTGGTGTAGACTATGGTCTTTGTGGTCTTTGTCTTTAAAATGCTCTCCCCTGAGCTTTTGCATTAAGAGGCTTTGAGACATAGCCAGCTCTTTGTTAAGTTAGAAGCATAGCCCCCAATCCCCCTGGCATCCATCCCAGCCTCCCTGCCTGGGAGTTGTATTGGTCTGGACTCTAAATCCCAGCGTGCCAGGTCCTGACCCCTCCCTGGGGAGGTCAGGACCACTTCTACAGGGTATTTGAGTGGGCTCCTTGAGGAGAAACACGTGGTTTTCAGGTTTGCATGGCTCCCTGCTTTCCTGTCTCCCCGCCATGTGCTCGGCCACCCGAGAGTGTCACTTTTAATAAAATGATGGACATTTTGATTTGGTTTGATTTGACCTAATTGGATTTCTTGCTCCGGCAGAGCTGGCCTTTTCTTATTATTATTTAACACTCTTGTTCGCTGGCTGATAAAGAATTCACACACTTTTAATAGGCTTAATCAGCGTCCCTGTCTGGATCCTTCTAGGCAACATGCCCAAGTTCAGTTCCACACACTGTAGGAAGTAGATTGTGACTCTCTACAGTACGTAGGCCTAGAAAAATTAATGAGTTATCATTTAATCTAGAAAAATCACCCTTCTGCAAGGTCCAACGTTGGGAACCAAAATGACGCTGAGATTTATATCAACTGAATAAACACTTAAGTATTATCACATGTTATTTTTACAGTTTGTGGAATGTAAGCAAGAACAAAAGAACTAACTGTATGGGGAAATGGAGGGAGCTACCTGGATAGAGTGTTTACAGTCTGGAGCTTTAGTCTGTTGCTCTTTCACTTAAATCATGTTCACAGTATCAGCCGAGAACTTCAGATCCCAGATGACTTTGGCTCATTGGAGAATGTTTGAAAATTGTTATTTTCCATTAGGTGCGGTCGTGATGTGATGAGCATCTATAATGTTAAGTAATAATGACTTAATGATGCTAACCAGGTAATTATCTTCATTCGGGGCTGACTCATAGCTTGTCTCTTTATATGCCTTTTCTGCAAGCTGTGTGATGGAGATTATTTACCTTGTATATGTGATGAAACTAACCAGGGCTCGGAGAGAGTAAAGGACTTGTTCTGCCACACAGTTAGTTGGAGGGAGTCACAGACACAGATCAGATGTCTGAGCAGGGAGGATTTATCACTTCCCTGGCACGTCTCAGCCTCCTACTCAGAGTCTTTAATTCTTGAGATTAAAGGAAAGGCTGTAGATTGTGTCTGATGGTGAGCAGCAGCAGCACAGGCCCCTGGTGAGTCTAACCGATTGAAACGAATGGTCGCCCATCTCCCTGGTTCTGCTCTAGCTTCCCACGTCTTCCCTCCAGGGAACTCACAGTCAGAGAACACCCCACCTCTACCTAAAATAGTTGACCACTTTATGAGGTCTTTACATCCACTCACAGAGCAGCCTTTCCCTCCTGTTCTGGGTGATTTCAGTTCCCTTAAAGGAGCTGCAGTCCCCCATGGCATGTGCTATTCTTTCGTAGACCCTCTCTTGTGCCTGCATGTTCTTCTCATTCCTGTCACCCTGCGGGATTTACATCTCATATTTCTTTGTCATAAGAGCCCTTTCTGGTCTCCCTAGCCAGGTCAGCTCTTCTGTTTTCTCTAAGGATGCTGGCTTCAGAACCTTCATTGTTTTGTAGATGAATTCCATCAAATACTAGTCAGGGTCACTGGCTATTCACCTGTAGCCATTTCATAGTATAATTTGACATCTTTTCCACTCAGTCAAATTATGTGGACTACTAGAGCTGTCGTATGTGCCTGGTTTTAAGTCTTTCCTCAGTCATCAGATCATAGTATGAATCTTTTCACCTACTCAGGGTTGAATACATATTTGCTGATGAATAAATACATGTATGGATGAATGAGTCAGCATAACCTCCCTCATAGCTATCATCCTTCCAATATGTGTTGACCTGGAAGTATTTTTAACTGCTACAGTCCCATGGAACTACATATATGATGGAATTAAAAAAATGATAGAGCAACAGAAAGTTGGGTACTGTGAGGACCTGACTTTGCAAACTCCAGTTTAAAGAAGGGGATTCACCTTCTGTCATATAATGAGCTAGAGGGGCGGGTGCTTTCAGCTCCAGAAATGTGCTGCCATAGCAGAAATTTGAACAGATACCCTAAAAATGGCCAATTAAGAAGACAGTGAGCAGGGCCATAAAATTTAATGAGGTCCAGATGTTCTTGGGAGGCACCCTGTCCTTGAAGATACCTTGTCAGTAATTTATGGCTCTTTGTTAGGTTTTTGTACCCAAAAACTGACCAATGTTGTTGCCTGAGTTTTCTGTCCTGCCTGGTTCCCATAATCGTTAAGTCCCAAAGAAATTACAGAGGTCTACATTAGTTATAAACTGATTGGCCCATTAGCTTGGGCTTCTTATTAACGCTTATTTTAGCCCATTTTTCTTGTTTATGTTAGCCACGTGGCTTGGTACCTTATTCAGTGAGGCAGTCACATCTTGATTCTTCTGTGGCTGGGTCACAGACTGCGGTCCAAGCTTTTATCTTCCCAGAATTCTCCTGTTCTCATTGACCCATCTCTACTTCCTGCCTGGCTACTGGCCAACCAGCATTTTTTAAAAATATAATAGACAGAATATAGGCCATTGTCCCACATCACAATGGTTTCAGAAACTATCTTACTCTATGCCCTCCTTACCCAATCCCAAGACGTTAAGGCATGAACCCCCCTGATTACTTTTCCCCTTTAAAAGTTCTATCCTCCCAGGGCTCTCTGCCACACTTTCTGCTCCCTCCATGCTGGGGTTATGGAAAGGTGTTTGTTCAAACTTGAGTTTGAATATTAAAAACTCTCATGTAATTTGCATTGGAAATCTGGCTCACAGACTTTATTTGGGGACCAGAAACTTAGACATAACAGTACATAGTGGGGTGGGAATAGATCTGTGACTAGTTGCAAGATAAGATTATCAAAATATATTATATGAAGTTCTCAAAGAATTAATTCAAATAGTGTTAAAGTATTTGTAGTTTATCTAAAATTTATGTTCAGATGAACATCTGTATTTTCATTTGCTAGGAAACTCTACTTCAGACACTAGCTTTTGTGTGGCCTGGATTAATCCATTTCGTAGTGGGAGGCTCATGGTCTCATCCTCTCCCTGGTGTTAAGGTTGAGTTTTCCCCCATAGAGGAAGGCAGAATCTTTGGAGGCTGTGCCCCAAGATGCTGCTGCCTCAGGATGCTATGCCTCATGATTCTGTACCCCAGGATGCTGTGCTCCATGATACTATGCCCCAGGATGCTGTGCCTCAGGATGCTGTGCCCAGGATGCTGTGCCTCAGGATGTTGCTGCCCCAGGATGCTGCTGCTCCAGGATGCTGTGTCCCATGATGTTGCTGCCCCAGGATACTGTACCCCAGGATGCTGTGCCTCAGGATGCTGCACCCCAGGATGCTGCTGCCTCAGGATGCTGTGCCTCAGGATGTTGCTGCCCCAGGATGCTGTGCCTAAGGATGCTTCGTCTCAGGATGCTACTGCTTCCAAGTTCTTGTGTTTCATGCTTTTACTCTGTACCTGTATCTCTGGAAGAAGTCATCATGCTGCAATAATATTGATTGTTTATCTTTTAAAAAAAATAGAAATCTGTACTGGTTTAAAAGACTGAACATTATCTCCTCCATTTACCTTTTTATTTTACTTATTAGGGTATAAGATCATTGAAGCAAAACCTTTGAGTTGGTGCTCAGGCTATTAGTTGGATGAAGAGATGATGGCCATTCTTAATCTAATTCTAGAATTAATGGTGACTTGTTTTCTTGTTGGGTGAACTGGATGTAAGAAGTTTCTCCAGATAAACTAAGATCTCATCCATTATGTGAGATAATGACTATTAGCAGTGAAGAAAATTTAAAAAGTAATTGTCTTCAGGAGCACTGAGCTGCTGCCTTGGATTATAAATTGGCTTCCAGTGAACACGGCAGAGGCTGAGGGAGATTCACTAGAGAGGCTGGGTCATAGGAAGGTGGAAGATGGGTGTGTGCCTGAGAGGGTGGGTCTCAAGAAGTTTGTGCTGTATATTTCAAGAATGTGATTTAGGTTTCTCTAGGGCACATGGGTATGATATCTATATTGATCTGTTTGTGTCTGAATAACATATGCATAGAGCAAATTTTTATAAGTATGCATATATTATGCATATAAATATGTGTACAATTTTTATTGATATTATAATTCATAGATTGTAAAATCAGCCTATTTAAGACATAAAACTCAATGGCTTTGTGTTTTTACAGAACCACGCAATTATCACCACAATATAACTTTAGAGCTTTTTCATTACTGTGATGTAGAATACCCAGACAGTGGCTGTCAGCAGTTACATTCCTTCAAGTCTTCCTTTCTGTGGCACTCAGCATATGCTTTCTTGAAATTGGCTTCTTTCACCCATCAGTGAAGTCCAGCTATGTTACAGAGTGTGTAATCTCATTCCTTTCCATAGTCCGTTAACACTCCATTTTACAGGCAAATCACCTGAGATCACCCATCCACCAGTTGGCATCTGCATGCATTGTTCCCGCCTTTTGCATACTGCAAGTTTTGCTGCTGTAACATCTCCGAACCTGGACCTGTGACTGCACGTGTGTTGTTACTGAACTGGGCGGGGGGGGGGCTTTTCCCTTTACTGCAAATGAGTTTAGTGGTTCATAGAGTAACTCTCATTGAACTATTTGGAGAACTGCTGAACTATTTTCTCAGTGACCATGCCATGTGTGTCCCCCTGGACTTTATTGAAAGTTCCAACTTTTTCCTGTATCCTCCCAGCACCTGTTATTTTCTGCTTTATTATAGTCATGCTAAGGACTGTGAAATGTGTTATTAAGGCTTTAATTTACATTTCCTCAAAGACTGATTTTGCTGAGTATCTTTCCAAGCACTTCTTAACCATTTGCCCAGCTGCTTTGAAGAAACATTTGTTCAAGTTTACTGCTCACGTGTAAATTGCATTATTCTTTGTTACTGGGTTCTAAAAGTCATTTAATATTCTAGTTGCAAATGTCTTTGTTCGGATATATAATTTATACTTTTTATTGGAAGTATTACAACATAAAAATTCTGGTTTTGGTTGTACATTTAATTCAGTTGTACAGTACCTAGCTAGCATGCAGAAACCCTGGGTTTGATTCACCAGCACCACAACACATACATATATAATATGTCATATATATGTATGTAATGTGATGCACATATGACAACAATACAGAAAATCTTGCCATCAAAAAGTTTTCAGTTTTATGAAGTCCATATTTTCTATGTTTACCTTTTATTATTTATCCTCTTAATATTACATCTAAGAAAGTAGCACCCCACTCTACTCTACAGATTTGTCTCCATGTTTTCTTCTAAGAGGTTTTACAATATTGGCTTTGATAGCCTATTTTAAGTAGTTCTTCATGTGCTATCGGAATGCTTGTCATCTAGTGAAGGAGTTAAAACATCAGCAAAGACATGCAGCATTGGCTGGTCCTATGAAGAAAACTCCTGGCGGTTTTGAAATGGCCCACTCAACTCTCCATCTAACATGATGGTAGCACGGATTAGAAATGGATAAGGGATGACAGAATCCTGGGTAGAGGAAGATTTCAGAGAAGTAGCAGAAAATGATACATCATCATACAGTAAGACCAGTGTGAAGGCTTGCATGTGGCTCAGGCTTATCAGAAAAAAAAAAAAGAAACAATACATCCTTCTTTGCTGTCTCTAAATTTGGGGGCATTGATATGCTAGGGTTGCTATTTGATATCATTCACTGAAGCCAAGGATCTGAACAAAGATGACACATGGTGTTGCTTAGATTCTGTCAACATGGTATAACCTATAGTCACCTGAGAAGTGCGGACTTTAACTCAAGAATTGTCTCTATTAGCTTGGCCTGTGGTCAAGTCTGTGAGGAATTGCTTTGATTGTTGACTGATTTTTGAGGGCCCATTTTGGTTGGTGTTATCCGTGGGAAGGTTGTCTTGGACTGCATAAGAAAACTATTTAAGTATAAGTTAGCAAGAAAGGCAGCAAGCATCATTTTTCCATGGTTTGAATTCCGGCCCTGACTTCCTTCAGTATTGTATTGCAATCTGGAAGTATGAGCTGAATAAACCCTTTCCCCCCAAGTTGCTTCTGACCATGATCTTTATCACAGCAGAGAGCAAGCACACACCAATTGTGATGACTGAGAATTTAGTATGATTTAAAATAATCATTTGATTCAAAGGAGAATTCAAGGTTGCACATGGTCAAAGTACATGACCTGCTTCCATGAAATTGCCTTTATGCACGTCATCATTATACATAATAAATAGACACTGTGATTTTTTATATTAAAAAGTAGTTGATTCAGCCTTATACTAGGCTGAGAATCCCATTGTTTCTGTGAGGTGGATATGGCAAGGAAGTCACCTTTTCAACTAGTTTTTATTCTGCCAATAAAAGACACACATAACTCCATTAGCTAAGGCAACATTATTAAATGTGCAAAATAGAAAAGGTGTTAAATTGGAGTCATAGTCCTACTTTTGGTGTTCACACCCATATCCTTGCTTTCACATGGTCTCTGATTATCAATGTTAAACCTCATCTCCTGTCTATAGCCCTCCGTCCACATGCCCATTTGGTGTTCTCTGCTACTTGCATTGCTGAGCAGGAAACAGGACTGAGAAGATATTCTGCTCTATTGAGTGCTACCTCTTGTCATCCTTATCCTAGTCCTTGCATGTTCATGTTTCTTCAGCTATTTAGTCATTTGTCAAAAACTTGTGATACTGTGTTTTTATCTTTGTCTACATCTTAGTTGTTATGTAGGTGTGGAACAGTTAGAGATACGCAGTTAATGTGATGGAGCTGGACTTGGGTCAGAAGACTCAACAGTACTCTTGTATCAGACTGAATACCTGCAATTCTTCAATGGATGAATGACAAACAACTCTAAAATTTGTGTGAAAAGATTGAAAGATAATGGTGACCAATACAATCTCTGTTTCAGGGCAGAGGCCCACTGCCACTCACTATTACAGTGATGCACAGAAGCCGAAACAGGAAGCCTGTGCAAAGACATCACTATGAAAGGGGAATACCCACAAGTGTTCAATGTGCAGAGAATAAGAGGCGGTCAAGTGCTCCGTCCGACATGGGACATGTATATCCTATCACCTGCTACCAAGGCTTGGGGATCTTGGAAGAAGCAGAAAGGCTTCAAGAGCCATAGGGGGTAGCTGACCTCAGCAAAAAAAAAAATATTTTCCAGACACAATAGCACAGTTTGTTCCACACACAAATCCACAACAATTGGGGCCTTATGCATGAGATCAGCCAAAACTTGGAGAGGCTCATGAAGTCACACCCCAACTAGGGTGCTATTATCATTGGACAGCTGCTGAGATAGGAAATCCAGTTTATTTCAGGAATACAGGTCCCAAGGGGTTTGTCTTGCTCTAGTAGATGGTCCCACACTTATGGATATACAGGCAGTACTAAGTGGCTTCAGTCCATATTAAAATTTTCTTTTTTAAAAAAGACAGAGAACACAAAATTGATAAGGAAAAGTGGTGAGGTTATAGGGGAGCAATTGAAAGTGAGGGAATGGGGAAATTTGATCAAAACACATTATGTACTTGTATGAATAACACATAAAATGTTTTGAAAATGCCTATCTTTGTAGCATGGAGTGAGTCCTCCTGGCTCTCAGGATAGCAAAGCTGTCACTAAATCCTTTCAAGGATTGACAACCCAGAGTCCCAAAGGGTTGTGAGTCCTAAAAAGAGTCTATAACGAAATAGAGAGCCTCTCTGTCTATCTCTATCTCTAGCTCAAGTAACAGATCTGCTTCTGGAAACTTCTTGTTGGATAATGTGGCAATGAACCCTTGCTCTGATATTTCCAAGCCTGAGACCTCAAAAATACTTCTGTTCTCTCAGTTATAAAATAATTATGTGTACCACGGAGAGAATTTTATTTATTTATTTGTTTATTTATTTATTTATTTTTACTGAAAAATTTCCACCTCCTCCCCTCTTCCCATTTCCCTTCCCCTCCCCCACTTCCTTCCCCCTCCCTCTCCAGTACAAAGAACAGTCAGGGTTCCCTGCCCTGTGGGAAGTCCAAGGTCCTCTCCCCTCGATCCAGGTCTAGGAAGGTGAACATCCCACAAAGACTAGGCTCCCATAAAGCCAGTAAATGCAGTAGGATCAAAACTCAATGCCATTGTCCTTGGCTTCTCAGTCAACCCTCCTTGTCCAATAGGTTCGGAGAGTCCAGTTTGATCACATGCTCCATCAGTCCCAGTCCAGCTTGCTTTGGTGAGCTCCCATTAGATCAGCCCCACCGTCTCAGTGGGTGGGCACACACCCCATGGTCCTGACTTCCTTGCTTATGTCCTCCCTTCTTTGGCTCCTCATTTAGACCTTGGGAGCTCAGTCCAGTGCTCCAATGTGGGTCTCTGTCTCTAGCTTCATCCATCGCCAGATGAAGGTTCTATGGTGATATGCAAGATATTCAGTATGGCTATAGGACAGGGCCATTTCAGGCTCCTTCTCCTCAGCTGCCCAAGGATCTAGCTGAAGACATCTCCATGGACACCTGGGTACACCTCTAGAGTCAAGTCTCTTGCCAACCCTAAAATGGCTCCCTTAATTAAGATATATACTTCCCTGCTCCCATATCCACCCTTCCTTTATCCCAACAATCCCATTCCCTCAAGCTCTCCCCATCCCCCTTCTCACTATTTTCTCCCTATCTCCCCTTACCGCCACCCCACCGCCACCCCCAAGTTGCCAATTGTTTCCTAGCAATCTTGTTTCCTTCCAATATCCAGGAGGATAACTATATGTTTTTCTTTGGGTTCAACTTCTTATTTAGCTTCTCTAGGATCATAGATTATAGGTTCAATGTCCTTTATTTATGGCTAGAATCCACTTATGAGTGAGTACATACCATATTCATCTTTTTGGGTCTGGGTTACCTCACTTAGGATAGTGTTTTCTATTTCCATTCATTTGCATGCAAAATTCAAGATGTTATTGTTTTTTTACCGCTGAGTAATATTCTAATGCGTACATATTCTACACTTTCTTTTTCAGTTCTTTCATTGAGGGGCATCTAGGTTGTTTCCAGGTTCTGGCTATTACAAATAATGCTGCTATGAACACAGTTTGGGAGAAGATCTTCACCAACCCCACAACAGACAAAGGTCTGATCTCCAAAATATATAAAGAACTCAAGAAACTAGACATTAAAATGCTAATTAACCCAATTAAAAAAAGGGGTACTGAACTGAACAGAGAATTCTCAACAGAAGAAATTCAAATGGCCAAAAGACACTTAAGGTCATGCTCAACCTCCTTAGCAATCAGGGAAATGCAAATCAAAACAACTTTGAGATTCCATCTTACACCTGTCAGAATGGCTAAAATCAAAAACACCAATGATAGCCTTTGCTGGAGAGGTTGTGGAGAAAGGGGAACACTCATCCATTGCTGGTGGGAATGAAACTTGTGCAACCACTTTGGAAATCGGTGTTTCGGTTTCTCAGGAAATTCGGGATCAACCTACCCCAGGATCCAGCAATACCACTCTTGGGAATATACCCAGGAGATGCTCTATCATACTACAAAAGTATTCGTTCAACTGTGTTCATAGCAGCATAATTTGTAATAGCCAGAACCTGGAGATTTTTTTTAACCAATTAATTACTTCCTCCTGGCAGTAGCCTTTGATTTATAATCTCTATTGATACATTCCCTGTCTTGAAGGAACTATGGTTGCTTTCAGTATAACTTTAATAACATTGTATCATGTGCTCAGCTGCTGCATTTCAGCATGCAATGAAACAAATCAATCCATAAACTAATATAAGACACATACACTAGATTTACGTGTACATGTGTTCATCTGAATAAATCAGAATGAAATGGCTTAACCTACAAGAGGAAATGCACCACATGCAGTGGCTTGGTGTCTGTTGCTTAGATACAAAGCTTTAAATGCTGCAACCTGTTTCCTTGTGAAAAGTGCAGCTGGTGTGGAAGACAGGAATGCAAATGATCAGAACACATGACAATCTCAGTGACAGACATGCTTCAAGTGCTGCCTGAGTGCCAGGTGAGTCATGGCCATCATGGTCCTGGAGTTACCCAAGACTGTCATTGGAGTTGTCTCAAGCAATGAGCCAGAGTTCCCATGTGGAAAGAGATGAAAGGATGTTCCGGGGAGAAGAAAAGACACCTGAAAATTCCTGACAACATAGAAGAACAAGGCATGCGAAGAGGGTGAAAACTGCTTTACTTGAGTTTGTTTGTAGTTGTGGGACGTGGTGGGCAAGGGGGAGTTGGTGATGTTGAGAGGGGCGTGAGCTTAGAAAGGCAGAAGGGGTCCATGTTCCTGCTAAGGAACTAGGGTGTTTTTATAGCAGACAATGGAAAATAAATAACATGAGATGCCTTTATCTTATTACTTTAGTAAAATCACTCTTAGGACTACTTTCAGATAAAGCCTGGATACAGAGAAATAATGAGATGATTATACTACATAGGATACATTCTCCTATTGTTTCTCTTGATATAGGGTTTCTCATTGAGACTCAGGCTCATAGTCAGCAAGTCTGGCTGGCCACGGAGTCCTCCGTGTCCTCCTGTACCTTCCCTTCAGCACTAGGGTTACCTGACTCTCATGTGTGTGCCAGTCTGAAGTCATGTCCTCATGCTTGTGTGGCAAGCATTGTACTGATTGAACCATCTCCCCCATCCTGGAACCACTTAGTTTGAAGATGTTGCCAGATAAGGAATGCCCTTTGGAATAGCTTGAAACCTTGTTGAAAAAAATATTTAATATGCCACATTTATCATTGCCTCCAGACAATTATAGCACTAATGCCAGTTCTTAACCACTGATAACCTTGTGTATCTATATGTTTGTAGGAGCATGTGTATGTGACCAAGGTCAACATGAGTTCTTCCTCACTCATTCTATACCTGTGTTTTTCTGAGACAGAATCGCTCACTAACCCTGGAGCTCACTACTTAAGCCAGGTTGACTGTCCTGAAATCCTCAAGGATCTCCTGTGTTTGTCCCTCTACCACTGGGATGACAGAAAGAAACAGCAGAGCTTAGATTTTGACATGAGAATTTTGGAAATGAGAACTCCGGTCTTATTGATTGTGTAGTAAGCATGTTACAGAATGAGTCATTCCATGGCCCTACCAAATGATAACTTTTAAGTTCTAGGACCCTCTACATAGCAGTAGGAAGAATGTCAGGAGTTCAACATTTTGCTTTTATTCCAATGACCAGTGTCTGAAACTGTATTGTTGAAAACCGTATGACTAACTCTAAACCCTAGCCTTCCCCATCACCCTCTATGTCTCCCTGTAAGTTACAAGAAGTAACAAAGCTTACAGTGTTCCTCTTGTTTATCAGTTCATTGTCTAGGGATCTGAGATATGTGAGCCAAGCCCAATGCCATGCGCAATCTTCTACTCATCTATCACGAATCTATTAACAGATTCGTCTTATGTCAGGATATAGACAAACAGGAGCACCAGAGCTATATTTCCCTTCAAAAATGCAGATTCCACAAAAGTTAAATGGAAGAGGCAAATATTAGTGTTTAATAATATACATCCTAAATGTCAATTAGTATAGGTTCTCAGTTTTTCTTGTTTGCTGTTTCCATATTACTCATCATAACCCAAGGTAAACAAACCTTGGATAAAGGATGTGATCGGAGAAATAATTCAATGCAGAGAATCATTGGCCCTGTTGGATCCACCTAGGATTTCGTCTCTCGGAGATAATCCTTAGCATGTGGAACCCAGACAGATTCCTCTGCCTGGACTTTAGGATCCTCTTCTGGAGAAGGGCAGAGTGGGACCTGGAAACTCTTGAGGGTGTTGGTTGCCATGGCATTCTAAAAGTCTGCAATGCTATTGAAATCTGGGTACTCTTTGGAATGAGTGATGGGAATGAGAGCTAGGACTCTGAAGTCATATTGAACTAGGCAGACTTCATCTTGGGAGAGACTTCAGAGAGATGATTGGCACGTGCACTGTAGGTCATAAAGAGCTTCCATAACCTACTATCATGCAATAATCTTAAGGCCTTCCACACTTACTCCTCCTTCTCACTCATTAGTCCTCCTTTACTTTCTTACCAGTTTATAGACAATGGATCTGGGTTTATGAGACTAAGAAGATTTCACCTCATTGAATTACAACTACATCTGCACTTAAAATATTTGCTTACAAGTTTGGTGAGAATCCAAGTGACTGCAGGGGCTAGCGGTTGATGGAAGCACACGAAATGATCAAGGGAAGACTATTAGCATTTCATTTTAAAAGATTTATGTTTGTTTATTTATGTGCACGAGGGGGTGCCTATGTGAGTGTTTGTGGATGTATGCATGTGGGTGCTGATGTCTAGACCTTCATGTGAAGGCCAGAAGAGGATGTCAGGCGTCCTCTTCCGCTACTCCTCACATGGTCATCTAAGGCAGAGTCTCTTCCTGGGCCTGGAGCTTCATAGCTGGGCTAGGCTGGAAGTCAGCAGGCTTGCTCTAGTGATCCTCCTGCCTTGATTCACCCCAAAAGCTGGAGCTATTGTTGACTTTTTCAGGGAATGCCTGCCAGGTTGTTAGGTGACTGCTGGGATCTGAACGCTGGTCCTCAGGATCACAGAGTACATGCTATTAACCATGGAACATCTTCCCAGTCCAATTGTTGCTTTCTTTTTAACCATAAAAAGAATGCAAGAAAAATAATATAAGGAGACTTGTACTTTATATTGCATGGAATATATAGAACAAAGAATGATAAAGCTTTGGAGACTAGGAAATTGTATGACCTATTTATGGGAGGCAGGCTTCCCTAGACAGATTTGTTTTTTAAAAGAAAACCTGGAGTCCCAGAACCTTAACTAAAGTCTCTTTATTTATAAATATTAGTTACTACTTCTAACAAAATCCAAAGAAACATAGAAGATACCCACCTTGTGTTTATGTGACTTGGAGGCCACCTTGTTAGTTTTGTTCTGAACTGTGCTGTCTCTAAAAGCTACTCCATCACATTACATGGCTTACACTGCTTTGGAAGACAGCTCTACAGCATCCGCCGGGCACCTGCTGTCCCTCAGCTTCAGACAGGGTTGGAGCAGATGCCCATTGATCCAGAGGCATCTGTTGCTTGTGGCATGCTTACTCTTGAGAGGGTGCTGGATATTTTAAACATTATTCTTGGGAAGATTTTTTTTGAAAGAATTTTCTGTAGTCTCCATGACAACTGTAAAGAGGAGATTGAGTTTTATGTATTTTATAGAAGAGTAAATTAACATCTAGTTCAGTTATGAATGTTCCCAAGCTGTAAGTCATCAACACGAGACACCAGATGAGCTCGGAGTCCAACTTTTCATCACACTCTAAAGCTGACTCGATTTTAGACTTTAGATTAGACTGCATTAAGTTAAGGGATACTTCTGTTGTTGCCTCTATCTTGTGAGAGTCTGGGGCAAGGAAAAGGTAAGGTATGGAACCATTTTCCAGGAGACATGATACCTCCATGCCTTCTCATCCCCTTCACCACTGGGTCCTGCTGGGATGGAGGGGAAACTGACAGGAGGAAGAAAACAATGACCTGCTCCTTCACAGCCTGGAAGCTTCCACACTAAGGCAGGACACTCCCAGCTTTGTAGGTGACTGGACGGACAGCGCATGGGGAGGGAATTGGCTGGTGGAATGCTACCTTGGGCAGATGCCAATCAGCTGTCTCATGGTCTGAGCCAGACCCACACACTTTATATAAACACAGCCCTCTGCCCAGATGCCTTAGCCTGCATGACTTTGTGCCTGCTGAGGAGGGTGAGTCTGGAAGCTGGGTCCTGGGATTGTGCTGGGGGTGATATTTAGGTGATATTTAAGGAGAAACTGGGACAGACATTCGTCAGCCTGAGGAGGAAAACTGCCTAAGGAATATAAGACATGCAGAACTGATGAGAATAGGCAGGCTGTAAAGCGTATTTGTCTTTGACAGCCCCTGGTTTCTTCTCCAGATACCATTTTCTTCTGTTAGCAGCTTGTCCTCGGGGAAGATACGCCAGCTATCTATTTTGTGTGAGTAAAGACTCCTGAGGATGGATCACCTTCTCTAGAGGACACAAACTTAGACACTTGCTACAAATGGGAAATGCCTAGCTCTGCCTTCCAGTGGATGCATTTTTGGTCTTTTGAGAGCTTGTGAGAGGTGCTATGTTGTATGATTCAATGGCCAAATTAGCCCTGTGCTGTGCTGGCCACCAGGCTGCCCAGATACAGACAGCTAGCTCTAGGAAGAACAGTTGAGCGGTATCTGATGTGTTTTCTTGTTAGCTAAGGGTAATATAGGAGTGTATGACTGAGTGTCTTAGATCTTGCTGTTATGACCTTGCTATGTAGATGCACAAATGTGCCTGAATGTCCTTACACAAAGCCTCGAATGTGACAAAGGATCTGCTAGTATCTGGATTACCTCAGTTTAATTAACTCTATGCTGCACCTCAGGGGGTCTGGGGAGAAAATTACTCTGAATTCAGCAGACTGTTGCCCTCCAGATCACTGACAGCAGCGAGCTAGCTCTGCTGCCTCTCAGGGGGTCTGGGGAGAAAATGTCTCTGAATTCAGCAAATTGTTCCTTCCAGATCACTGGTAACAGCAACCTGCCTGGGCAAATGCTCGTGCTAATCCCAAGGATAGTGTGTTTCGTGTATGAGGTATAAATGGATTTGCATATCTCTAGAAGGGTCTATTAAAATAAGCTCACTTAAAAAGATTGAATGCAAGGCAGCAAATATTAAACTCCAGGCCCAAGAGGTCTGGAATCTGCCTGAACCCTTTGCTTTCCGGGGACTTTTCGATGAAATATGAACCTAGATGATGCCTGTGGTTTTGTTTTCCCTGGGTTCATTTTTACATACACATGTGGGATGTGTGAGGAAATGCAGACTTCTGTGGGTGTGGAAACCTCAATTTGGGCTATGCATTGTAAGCAAGCTGCCGCCCGTTCTTCCTGTAGGACTGTTCCCACCACCAGGCTGTGTAAGGGCGGAGAATCTGCTTGACATCAGTGCTCTCTGGTGGCAGACATTGGCATGCCTACATTTACATTCAGCTGTGCAGAATCCAGCCCTTTTTGCAAAACCAGGGCAGGTCTCATAGCCAATGGTGACTAGCATGGGCTCCAACTAAGTCAGTACCAGTAAGGATTCTTGGGTGAAGGTTGAGGGCATGTGAAGGCAGGCCGGAGAAGATGCCAGGCTCCTGGCTGTAGATCCTAGCTCCTCCCTTGCAGCTCTCAGCCTCTTGACCCTGGTTTCTCTACCCTCAGGTCTTGTTCACCCCCCTGCATCAGGACCATGTGTGATCAGCAGCAGATTCAGTGTTGCGCGCCGGTGCCCCAGTGCTGTGTCAAGGGTTCCTCCTTTGGTCCCTCACAGTATTCCTATGCCAACAACCACGTGCTGGTCCAAGCTCCATGTGGGATGCAAGTTGTGGAATACGCTGTACCGTGCTCAGTTCCAGTTTCCCAGACTCCATGCCAGTCCAGTGGCATTGAAGTGAAGAGCCAGGCTGCAGGCTCATCTAAGAACACTAAGGTTAAATGTCAGGCTCCATGCCAATCAAAGACCACCCAGGTAAAATGCCAGCCTAAGACCACTGAGGTAAAGTGCCAAGCTCCCTGCCAGGCTCAGGTTTCCTGTGTTCAATGCCAGGCTCCATGCCAGTCTCAGGTTTCTTATGTGCAAGTCCCACAGCCTCTTCCGACCTACTATGTAGAATGTGCTCCGGTGTATTACACAGAAACGAGTTATGTGGAGTATCCAGTTCCAAACTATGTGCCTGCTCCAGCTCCTCAGCCTCTTCGCCCTTATGTAGAATGTCCCTCGGTGGGCCAGGGCCAGGGAAGTTTCCCCACTCAGGGCCAGTACCAGGGCTCCTACGGCAGCTGTACCTCTCAATCACAGTCACGGGGTTCTTACAGCAACTGTGGTCCACAGTCTCAGTCCCAGGGTTCCTACAGTCGCTGTGTGCCACAATTCCAGTCTGGGCCCTCCTACACCAGCTGTGGCCCCCAGCGCCAGTCACAGGCTTCCTATGGCGGCTGTGCCTCCCAATTCCAATCACGAGCATCCTACAGCCACTGCTCCTCCCAGCGTCGGTCTGGGGCTTCATTTAGCACCTGTGCACCACAATGCCAGCCCCAGGGCTCCTATGGAAGCTTCACTTCACAGCAGCGCCGGTCTCAGAGCACCAGCAGATGCCTCCCTCCTCGTCGGCTGCAGCCTTCATATCGAAGCTGCTCTCCACCAAGACGTTCCGAGCCCTGTTATAGCAGCTGCCTGCCATCCCGATGCTCTTCAGGCTCCTACAACTATTGCACCCCACCTCGCCGCTCAGAGCCCATCTATAGCAGCCACTGTCCTCCTCGGGGCCGCCCTTCAAGCTGTTCTCAAAGATGTGGACCCAAGTGCAGAGTAGAGATTTCCTCACCCTGCTGCCCCAGACAGGTTCCCCCACAGAGGTGCCCTGTCCAGATTCCTCCCATCAGAGGTAGATCCCAGAGCTGTGGCCGGCAACCTTCTTGGGGTGTCTCCTGCCCGGATTTGAGACAGCCACAGCAATTCCCAAGGTCTTGCGGCCCACAGCGTCGTGCCTGGTCTCCAGAACCATCATGGCAGCGGTGCCCAGTTCCTGCACCACGTCCATGTCCAGAGCCACAGCGTCGTGCCCGGTCTCCAGAATCATCATGGCAGAGGTGCCCAGTTCCTGCACCACGCCCATGTCCACGTCCAGAGCCATGCCCAAGTCCAGAACCCCGGCCATGTCCTCCACCTCGGCGATTTTCAGAACCATGTCTCTATCCAGAACCATGTCCAGCTCCTCAACCAGCACCACGTCCAGCCCCACGTCCAGTGCCACGCCCAAGCCCAGTTCACTGTGAGAATCCAGAACCACGTCCACAACCACAGCCTTGTCCATATCCAGAGCCAATGCCGCATCCTGCGCGCTGCTCCAGCCCAGAGCCTTGTGGGGAACCCATGCGCTGTACCAGTCCTTGCTCAGGCCCTAATCCAGTTCCCTACCGCCAAGAACTAGGCTGTCATGAATCTAACCCGTGCCGCCTGGATACTGAAGGCCCGAGCCCGTACAGCTGCAACCAGGGGCAAGAGAGTAACGACAACTGTAGACATGATGATTCCTTCCTGGGGACACAGAGTCTAGGTGGTTGTGGAGACCAAGGAAACACCCACGGCGGAGCGAAAGGTGGGGCTTATGCTGGAGCAAAGGGCGCTTACTTTTAAACAAAATGTAGCTCAAATGCCCCTGCTGCAGGCTCTTTAGAACATTTCCCCTTATCCTCTGGTCTACATCGCTCCACAGATGTTGAGGTGGTCCCTGCTTCAAAGCTGTGTTTCAGACTCCTTGCGTGTCATCTCGGATTCCACACCCGAGTCTCAGACATCATTCCAGCTATGTCTCACTCCTCCTCCGCCCTCTGTCTAAATTCTAACTAGACCAGCTTGGCCACCAGGGTGTTCTCTGGGTGTTCCTCCTGACACTCCCCAGATGCTCTTCCTCTGCAGAGGCTCGCTCCACCTGAACCATTTCTCACCCATTTCCCAGGATCCAAAATTGTACCTGTCTTTCAACACCTCTTCTTTGAAGCCTTTTGTTATCACTGTTGCCTGTTTCCATCCACAGGAGCCTATT
The DNA here is from genome assembly GCF_018167655.1 of Microtus oregoni. Taxonomy (NCBI): domain Eukaryota; kingdom Metazoa; phylum Chordata; class Mammalia; order Rodentia; family Cricetidae; genus Microtus; species Microtus oregoni. Next base: position 133,142 of record NW_024543830.1, on the reverse strand, counting down.
CTGACTTCCTAGAGTTCATCGCCCGTAGCTCCACCCACTTAGAAAGAGCTTTGTAGTACTCCTGAACTAATTTTTCTTTGCAGTTTTTGCCTTTTCTGCCCGGCAACGGTGTAAACGTTCATGCGAGTGGAGTCAGTGTATCCTTAAACCTCTGTGCCTATCTTAGGTCAGGCAATGGTTGACAGCCTGAGCTGTGTTCTGTGCTGTTGGGAAACTATAGGAACTGAGGCAAGAGGAGGATGCATAATAATAAAAAGTGGATGTGTTCACAGTTTTGAGTCCCGAGTAATGTCTTCTCTTTATTAGATACCAATTTGCTGAGATGGTGTCTTTTTAAAATATGGTAAAACACATATAACAAGATTTATTAGGGTAGCCATGCCAAAGCATACCTACGGCTCAGTGTGATGAATAATGTTTGCATTGTTATATTTCCATCACCACCGTTCACCTATCCTGCAGGACGAAACACTCAATACCTCATTCTCCACTTCCCTTTAGCCTCTACACACTAGCATTCCATTTTCTACCTTATAAAATTTGACACTACACTTCCCACAGATAGACTCAAATGGTATTTGTGCTTCTGTCATTCACTTGGCATAATGTTCTCCAGGTTCATCTTTGCTGTAGCATATGACTGCTATTAAGGCAGCATGCTACCATGCTGCATGTAGACACCACGCTTTATTTGTTCAGTAATGAATGCACAAGTACTTGAGTTGATTCCATTATTTGGCTCTAGTTAGCAATGGTCCAATCAACACCAGTATAAATTACTTCTTTGAGTATATGATTTCAATTTATTGAGTAGATATCAAGAAATGGAGTTTCAACACCACTTGCTAAGGCAGGTGCTTCCATGTTGCTTTCTATAGTGGTGACATCATCCCCAGTCCCATCCCAGCATCATCCACAGTCCTATCCCAGCATCATCCCCAGTCCCATCCCAGCAGCATCCCCAGTCCTATCCCAGCATCATCCCCAGTCCTATCCCAGCATCATCCCCAGTCCCATCCCAGCATCATCCACAGTCCCATCCCAAGTAGCACCATTCACAGCCCTACCCGAGTGTGCAGGTCTCAAGTTCTCCACATCCTTGTCAACTGTTGTTATTTTTTGTGTTTTCTTAAAAACCAACCATCCCAATGTGATGTAGTATGGATTTCACTGGAATGTATTATTTCGGTTTCAAGTTTATTGTACCGATTCCTTAATATAGTTGAAGCGGCTTGGCTTATGGTTCTCTGTCTCACCTTCATGTCCTTGTCTCCTGATGAATGAGGGAGTAGGGAAGATGACTCCTCAGCTAAGAGCAAATGTGTTCAGACATGGATTTGGTAGTTGACTGACTGTAGCACTAAGGATGTAGTCAGAGCCGTGATACCTCTGGCTCCAGGGATATAGGACAGAGGACACGTGGAGGCTCTCTGGAAATATGTTTTCTTTTGAATTAACTTATTTTCACTTATCTATCTATTGTTTTATTATATAGAAAGCAAAGACTGAGCCAAATTCAGAATTAATCAATTGCTTTCAAATCCTGTTATGCATGGTACCTTATGTGCAGTCTGGGAGAATAGAATCAAAGGAGCAGAAGATAGAGAAGTCTAATTCTCTTACTCTCTGATGCCACCATATGGACCTGGAGAATGAGCACACTGGGGGACCGACAGTGTGAGATGGTACCTGAAGGTCACAGAGGATAAGAAGACTGCTCTGGAGAGGATGACAGCAGGGGAAGGCTCTGACATGCCCCTTGGAATGTTTACTCCAATGACCTCTCCTCATGGGGCACATCCCAAACAACTCAAAACTTACAAGGCTAGAACTGAGAACACAGAGTCAAATCTTGGCTTTAAACATGCTGTTCCCTTGTCCCAGGGACCTAGCTCTACAATGTCAATTTTGGAGATCTAGAGGCTATGTATCAAAACTCTGCTTAGATTTAAAGGAAAACTGGGGCCTTTGTGTGTGGTTCACTCCTTCATGCACTATGGACAAACCACCACTGTTTACCTGCTAGGAAGACACTGGTAAAAGGGACATAAATCCTGTTTACTATCACTAAACAACTTAAAAAGTGGTTCTTGGTGGTACCTGGAGCAGAAATATCAAGATTGTTGTGTGGACTTTTTCAAGGAAACAAACAAGCATCAGCCCATCTAGGATATGGCTCCAACGGCAGGTCAGAGAAATGATTCCGTTTAAGTCTAGCTCGGTGGATCAGAGAGCCTAAGTAGAGTCACTTAAAGGAGCATGGCAACTTATGAGTGCCTGAAGAGCTGAAGAAAATGTCTTGCCCAGCAACCATTAGACACTTTGTCTATTCAGGAAGGGGTCAGGCCTCCTTTTTCCATCACAGACATTAATAGGCCCAATCTCTTGTGACTCTCATGCAGGTTATCACGGCTCCAGAAAGTTCAGAAGGGCAATAGCCATGCCATTCCTGGAGGACAGCATTCATGACATTCTCCCCTTTCCTCCTTGTTCTTACATTATTTCAGCCCCTCTTCTTTAATATTCCCTGAGGTTTAAAGGGGATGGTTTAGATGTCCCTTTCACAGGTGGGTGTTCAGCAGTCTTATTTTCTCAGGGTTTTTTGACCAGATGTGAGTCTCTATCTTAACTGGCAACCACTGCATATAGAAGTTTACTTGACCAAGGACGACAGCAGTAATAGCCATGAATGTAAACACTGATGCTGAGAGGACAGTTTGACAGACACATCACATCCATTTTGCAGAACAACAATGTTGTTTCCCCACCAGGGTCTAGGGCTTTCCCATCTATTTGTTTTTGACTGGACTCTTAGGTACTAGATGTGATTTCCCTTCTGTGGATTGAGCCTTAAGGCCAGGGAGAAAGCAGTTAGTTTTACCATAAAAGTCATGATTGTACAAGTGGATGCATCTTGCCTAGCATGTTGGTAGTGCAGCGTGCAGAATCTCTAGCTGGGTAAGACTGTTGACCTCAATGCTCTCCAGTAGCTTCTGACACTATGACAGCTAGCCAGCAAGAAAGGAAGCTTCTGTCTCAACTTCAGCTTCATTTCTCTGCCCTATGACCAAGGCCTGCAGGGTGTTCAGTAATAAGGTCTTATTGTCTAGTTCCAGTGGGAAACGAATAGCAAAATTAAGAGCCTGTATTTTGGGAGGGGTCCTCAGGGACTTCCCTGATTAATAATTTGTAGGAAGGTAAACTATTCCTGGTGCTGGGAGTTTCATCTAATCACTTTGTGGCTTTTGAGAGCATCTCTGGGTCACTGTCCCTCCGTCAGCCCCACTCGCCTGCTGAGAGGGCGTTGGCCTGGACATAATTTCCAACTATAGTATATTTTCTTGAAGGCAAGAGTTGTACACCTACTTCTCTGGGTGGTAGAGATTATAAGGCTGTACTCCTGGGACAAGATTAGTCTTTTCCACCTGCAATGTTATGTCAGAACTCTGGCTTTATACACATCTTATCACATTTGATTTTGAATGACCCAAACAGGACCTATCCCAACTCATAGAGACCATTTCTTACCATGGGATTCATCAGAACTACAGAAGCCCCATACCTGGTCCCTGACGAATCTACCATTTTCTTCACTCTTCTGGGAATTCAGGACTACTTTACCCAGTGAACTGGGCTCCAGACACTGCCTCACTCATGCTCGACTCTGCCGTGGCCCCTGTTCTTCCTCTATTGACCCCTCGTACCTGGTATTTACAGACACCTCAGGTGCAAATAATCAAGTATCCCTCATCTTGTCTCCGATTATGAAAACTTTAGCACTCAGAGTGATCTTACCTCCCCCCAAGTCCCACAACCTCGTGAGCTGTGCTGTGAGAGTCTCATTTCTTGTTTCTTTTCCAGTTCAAGCAGTTCTGGGGCATATTATTCTCTGATTATCAGTGGCCTGTACAGTTCCCTACTATAACCTCTATCTGCATGGTGTACTAGGGATGGATTTCCCTTCCTATATATTAAAAGTCAGACATGAGGGGCACAATCTATCTCTTCTTCCTTACGGTCTCCCTCCTCACTATCTTATTTTCCCCAAGGATTCAAATTTTCAAGAAGAGACTTGTGAGGGTCAGTCTTAGTTGTTAGGTCGACTGCATCTGGAATCAGCTAAAACCCAAGCAGATGGACATTTCTGTGAGGATTTTTCTCAACAGGATCATTTGACGTGGAAAGGCCCATCCTAAGTCTGGAATCTACCTTCATAATGGAAGCCCACATCAGAGGACATAGAACAAGGAAGTTTTCTCTTCATGCCACCTTGTTTTCATCCTTTCAAGCTCAACCAATCTGTTGCATTCCTCTACTGGCACTGGAACCAACTTCTTTGGGGTTCCAGTATGGACTGAAGATCAGCTGAGACATCCATCCTTGAAGACAGAACAACTAACCAGATAGATTTCTGACTTTTCTATTCTGTGGGGACAGCCATTGTTGGACTAGCCAGACCACAGTCCATAAGTCAATGTAATAAATCATATATGAATTTGAATGTTTATATTCATTATATCAGTTCTGTTCCTCTAGAGAAACTTGATTAATACATGTTTATTTAGCATATATTTAATCTGTGTCCTTTCCTTTATGTTTCCCAACCCCACCTTAAGAAACAGTAAGCCAGCACTGTTTTTCCCCTCCCTCTTTTTCAAATGCTAACCTAGAGGTTAATGTCTATCTGTTTTTTCCCTTGTTTTTATTCCTCCTTTATCCAGACAAACTCTTTCCAGGCAGCTCAGCTTCAGTTGTATGCCCCAAACAAGGGCCATGCAATTGACATCGTAGGAAACCCAGATCAAAGGCACAGGAATAGTTTCTAACAAAATCACAGGAGAAAATTTCCCAACAAAAATTTTACAGGTATAAAAATTATACAGATTCTTAAACAGACAGAACAAGAAAATAAATTCCCCATGATACATAATAAACAAAACACTAAACATACAGAACAAAGAAAATATTAAAAGTTGAAAGAAAAAAAGATCAGGTAACATATAAAGACAAACCCATTGGAATATCACCTGAATTCTCAATGGAGATTCTAAAAGCTTACAGGCTTGACAGATGTTTTACGAACTCTAAAAGATCATAGATGTCAGCACAGCCTACTATACCAACAAAACATCTATCACCAATAGATGGAGAAAGAGAAACATTTCATTATAAGTCCAAACTCAAGCAGCATTTATCTACCAAGCTAATTCTACAAAAATCCCCCTCAAAAAAGTTTAAGTATGACATCGTTAATCACACCCAAGAAAATGCAAAGAATAAATAATCCCAGATCACTAAATCGAATGAGCAGAGAAAAACACACACCATCATAACAAAATAGCATGAATCTATAAACACTGTTCATTGGTGGGGTTCAAGATTAGTGGTCTCAGTTCAAAGACGTAATGAGAGAATGGATGTGAAACCAGGATCCAGCCTTCTGCTGCACCCAAGAAACACACCATAACATCAAGGATAGATATTACCTCAGGGAAAAAGGATGGAGAAAGGTATTCCAAGCCTGTGTTGTTTTATAGTTGAATTGAGTCCATTGATTTTAAGAGATATTAATGACCAATGGTTGTTAATTCCTGCTATTTTTTGGTAGTAGTGGTTGTGTGTTTCCCTTCTTTGAGTTTTGCTGGTGGGGCGTTATCTACTGCCTGTGATTTTGTGGATGCAGTTAGCTTCCTTGGGTTGGGGTTTTCCTTCTAGTACTTTCTGTAGGGCTGGGTTTGTGGATACATATTGTTTAAATCTGGTTTTGTCGTGGAATATCTTGTTTTCTCCATCTATGGTGATTAAAAGCTTTGCTAGGCATAGTAGTCTAGTTTTGCATCTGTGATCTTAGTGTGCAGCACATCTGCAGAGGACCTTCTGGCATTCATAGTTTCCATTGAGAAGTTAGGTGTAATTCTGATAGGTCTACCTTTATATGTTACTTAACCTTTTTCCTTTGCAGCTCTTTTTTTTAATTTTATTTATTTATTAAGGATTTCTGCCTCGTCCCCACAACCGCTTCCCATTTCCCTCCCCCTCCCCCGATCAAGTCCCCCTCCCTCATCTGCTCGAAGAGCAATCAGGGTTCCCTGACCTGTGGGAAGCCCAAGGACTGCCCACCTCTATCCAGGTCTCGTAAGGTGAGCATTCAAACTGCCTAGGCTTCCACAAAGCCAGTACGTGCAGTAGGATCAAAAACCCACTGCAATTGTTCTTGAATTCTCAGTATTCTTCATTGTCCGCTATGTTCAGCTAGTCCGGATTTATCCCATGCTTTTTCAGACCTAGGCCAGCTGGCCTTGGTGAGATCCCAATAGAACATCCCCATTGTCTTAGTGTGTGGGTGCACCCCTCGTGGTCCTGAGTTCCTTGCTCGTGCTCCGTCTCCTTCTGCTCCTGATTTGGACCTTGAGATTTCTGTCCGGTGCTCCCGTGTGGGTCTCTGTCTCTGTCTCCTTTCATTGCCTGATGAAGGTTAATATTCCTGAGGATGCCTATGTGTTTGTCTTTGGATTCACCTTATTTAGCTTCTCTAGGAACATGAATTATAAGCTCAATGTCCTTTATTTATGGCTAGAAACCAAATATGAGTGAGTACATCCCATGTTCCTCTTTTTGGGTCTGGCTTACCTCACTCAGGATAGTGTTTTCTATTTCCATCCATTTGTATGCAAAATTCAAGAAGTCCTTGTTTTTTACTGCTGAGTAATACTCTAATATGTATATATTCCATACTTTCTTCATCCATTCTTCCGTTGAAGGGCATCTAGGTTGTTTCCAGGTTCTGGCTATTACAAACAATGCTGCCATGAACATAGTTGAGCATATACTTTTGTTGTATGATAGGGCCTCTCTTGGGTATATTCCCAAGAGTGGTATTGCTGGATCCAGGGGTAGGTTGATCCCGAATTTCCTGAGAAACCGAAACACTGCTTTCCAGAGTGGTTGCACAAGTTTGCATTCCCACCAGCAATGGGTGAGTGTACCCCTTTCTCCACAACCTCTCCAGCAAAGGCTATCATTGGTGTTTTTTATTTTAGCCATTCTGACAGGTGTAAGGTGGTATCTTAAAGTTGTCTTGATTTGCATTTCCCTGATCGCTAAGGAAGTTGAGCATGACCTTAAGTGTCTTTTGGCCATTTGAAGTTCTTCTGTTGAGAATTCTCTGTTCAGATCAGTGCCCCATTTTATAATTGGGTTGATTAGCCTTTTACGGTCTAGTTTCTTGAGTTCTTTATATATTTTGGAGATCAAACCTTTGTCAGTTGCAGGGTTGGTGAAGATCTTCTCCCAGTCAGTGGGTTGTCTTTTTGTCTTAGTGACAGTGTCCTTTGCTTTACAGAAGCTTCTCAGCCTCAGGAAGTCCCATTTATTCAATGACGCCCTTAGTGTCTGTGCTGCTGGGGTTATACATAGGAAGTGGTCTCCTGTGCCCATGTGCTGTAGAGTACTTCCCATTTTTTCTTCTATCAGGTTCAGTGTGTTCGGACTGATATTGAGGTCTTTAATCCATTTGGATTTGAGTTTTGTGCATGGTGATAGATATGGATCTATTTTCATTCTTCTACAGATTGACATCCAGTTTTGCCAGCACCATTTGTTGAAGATGCTCTCTTTTTTCCATTGTATACTTTTAGCTCCTTTATCGAAGATCAGGTGTTCATAGGTTTGTGGGTTAATGTCAGGGTCTTCTATTCGATTCCATTGGTCGACTTCTCTGTTTTTATGCCAATACCAAGCTGTTTTCAATACTGTAGCTCTGTAATAGAGTTTGAAGTCAGGGATGGTAATGCCTCCAGACAATCCTTTATTGTATAAGATTGTTTTGGCTATCCTGGGTTTTTTGTTTTTCCATATAAAGTTGATTATTGTCTTCTCCAGATCTGTGAAGAATTTTGATGGGATTTTGATGGGGATTGCATTGAATCTATAGATTGCTTTTGGTAGAATTGCCATTTTTACTATGTTGGTCCTCCCAATCCAAGAGCAAGGGAGGTCTTTCCATTTTCTGGTGTCTTCTTCAATTTCTTTCTTCAAAGACTTATAGTTCTTGTCAAGTAGATCTTTCACTTCCTTGGTCAGGGTTACCCCAAGGTATTTTATGCTATTTGTGGCTATCGTGAAAGGTGATGCTTCTCTGATTTCCCTCTCTGCTTCCTTATCCTTAGTGTATAGGAAGGCAACTGATTTTTTGGAGTTGATCTTGTATCCTGCCACATTACTAAAGCTGTTTATCAGCTGTAGGAGTTCTTTGGTGGAGTTTTGGGGGTCGCTTATGTACACTATCATATCATCTGCAAATAACGAAAGCTTAACTTCTTCCTTTCCAATACGAATCCCCTTGATCTCCTTATGTTGTCTTATTGCTATTGCTAGAATTTCAAGCACTATATTGAAGAGGTATGGAGAGAGTGGACATCCTTGTCGTGTTCCTGATTTTAGTGGGATGGCTTTGAGTTTTTCTCCGTTTAATTTAATGTTAGCTGTTGGCTTGTTGTAAATAGCTTTTATTATATTTAGGTAGGACCCTTGTATCCCTATTCTCTCCAAGACCTTTATCATAAAGGGGTGTTGAATTTTGTCGAATGCTTTTTCAGCATCTAGTGAAATGATCATGTGGTTTTTTTCTTTCAGTTTATTTATATGGTGGATTACATTGATAGATTTGCGTATGTTGAACCAGCCCTGCATCTCTGGGATGAAGCCTACTTGATCATAATAGATAATTTTTCTTATGTGTTCTTGGATTCGGTTTGCCAGTATTTTATTGAAAATTTTTGCGTCGATGTTCATGAGTAAGATCGGTCTGTAATTCTCTTTCTTGGTTGGGTCTTTTTGTGGTTTTGGTATCAGGGTAACTGTAGCTTCATAAAAGGAATTTGGCAATGACTCTTCTGATTCTATATTGTGAAATACATTAAGGAGTATAGGTATTAGTTCTTCTTGGAAGTTCTGGTAGAATTCTGCATTGAAACCATCTGGTCCTGGGCTTTTTTTTGAAGGGAGATTTTTGATAACCATTTCTAATTCTTCGCGAGAGACCGGTCTATTTAGATCATTCACCTGGTCTTGGTTTAGCTTTAGTATATGATACTTATTTAAAAAAATGTCCATTTCTTTTGTATTTTCCAGTTTTGTGGCATACAGGCTTTTGTAGTAAGATCTAATGATTCTCTGAATTTCCTCTGTGTCTGTGGTTATGTCCCCCTTTTCATTTCTGATCTTATTTATTTGCGTGTTCTCTCTCTGTCGTTTAATTAGTTTGGATAGGGGTTTGTCGATCTTGTTGATTTTCTCCAAGAACCAGCTTTTTGTTTCATTGATTCTTTGGACTGTTTTCTGTGTTTCTATTTTGTTGATATCAGCCCTCAGTTTGATTATTTCCAGTCTTCTACTCCTCCTAGGTGAGTCTGCTTCTTTTTTTTCTAGAGCTTTCAGGTGTGTTTTTAAGTCCCCAATGTATGCATTCTCCGTTTTCTTTAAGTGGGCACTTAGTGCTATGAACTTTCCTCTTAGCACTGCTTTCATTGTGTCCCATAGGTTTGAGTATGTTGTCTCTTTATTTTCATTAAATTCAAGGAAGACTTTAATTTCTTTCTTGATTTCTTCCTTGACCCAGGTGTGGTTCAGTAGTTGACTGTTCAGTTTCCATGAGTTTGTCGGTTTTTTGGGGTCAGCGTGGTTGTTGCCTTCTAACTTTAATCCGTGATGATCTGATAGACACAGGTGGACAGTGATATTTTTTTGTATCTGTGGAGGTTTCCTTTGTTTCCGAGTATGTGGTCAATTTTTGAGAAGGTTCCATGAGCTGCAGAGAAGAAGGTATATTCTTTCCTATTTGGGTGGAATGTTCTATAGATGTCTGTTAAGTCCATTTGCTTCATTACCTCCAATAATTCTCTTAATTCTCTATTAGGTTTCTGTCTGATTGACCTGTCCCTTGGAGAGAGAGTTGTGTTGAAGTCTCCTACTACTAGTGTGTGTGGTTTGATGTCTGCCTTGAGTTCTAGTAATATTTCTTTTACATAAGTAGGTGCTTTTATATTGGGGGCGTATATATTCAGGATTGAGACGTCCTCCTGATGAATTGTTCCTGTTATGAGTATAAAGTGACCGTCTCGGTCTCTTCTGATTGATTTTAGTTTGAAGTCAGTTTTGTTAGAAATTAGTATGGCCACACCTGCTTTTTTCTTAGGACCATTTGCTTGAAACACCTTTTCCCAACCCTTTACTCTGAGTAGGTGCCTGTCTTTGTGGTTGAGATGTGTTTCTTGCAAACAGCAGAATGTTGGATCCTGTTTTCGTATCCAATCTTTTAGCCTGTGCCTTTTTATAGGTGAATTGAGCCCATTAATATTAAGTGATATTAATGACCAGTGGTTGTTTACTCCAGTTATTCTTTTTGCTTTTGGTAGTAGAGATTGTGTGTCTCCCTTCTTTGAGATGTGCTCGTGAAGGGTCATTAGATGCCTGGGTTATTGTAGGCAGTGTTGGCAGTGTTGGATTCCTTGGGTTGCGATTTTCCTTCTATTACTTTCTGTAGGGCTGGATTTGTGGCTACGTATTTTTTAAATTTGTTCTTATCCTGGAATGTCTTGTTTCCTCCATTGATAATGAACGATAGCTTGGCTGGGTATAGTAGTTTGGGTTTGCATCCATGGTCTCTTAGCTTCTGCAGAACCTCTATCCAGGACCTTCTGGCTTTCATAGTTTCCATCGAGAAGTCAGGTGTAAGTCTGATCGGTTTACCTTTATAAGTTACTTGCCCTTTTTCTTTTGCAGCTCTTAATATTCTTTCTTTAACCTGTATATTTTGTGTTTTGATTATTATATGGCGAGGAGATGTTTTTCTTTGATCCAGTCTGTTTGGTGTTCTGTATGCTTCTTGAATATTTAAATGAATATCTTTCTTTAAGTTGGGAAAGTTTTCTTCCATAATTTTGTTGAAAATATTTTCTGAGCCTTTGAGCTGTGACTCTTCTCCTTCTTCTATTCCTATTATTCTTAGGTTTGGTTTTTTTATTGTGTCCCATAGTTCCTGAATGTTTTGTGTTGAGAATTTGTTGGCTTTGCTGTTTTCTTTGATCTGTTCGTTTATTTTCTCTATGGTGTCCTCAGCATCTGAGAGTCTTTCTTCTAGCTCTTGTATTCTATTGATTATGCTTGTTTCTGTAGACTCTGCTCGTTGGCCTAGATTTTCCATATCCAGCTGGTCCTCAGTTTGTATTTTCTTCTTTGCCTTCATTTCAGTTTTCAATTCTTGAACTGTTTCCATTACCTGCTTGATGGTTTTTTCTTGGTTTCCCAGGGTATCATGTACATATTTACTCATTTCTTCAAACTTTTTGTTATACTTCTCATCCATTTCTATAAGGGCATTTTTTACATGTTGTTTAAGGGACTCTATTATCTTCATAAAGTCGATTTTTTCCACTTCTTCTGTGTTAGGTTGTTCAAATACTTCTGTTGTAAGATCATTGGGTTCTGATGTTTTCATGTTGTTTTTCGGATTATTGGGTGAATTCTTGCCTTGGCGCCTGCCCATTTCCTCCTATTGATCCTATCCAATGGGTCCTTTAAAAACCGGATCAGGTTTCCCTGCTGGCCAAGGGCTCCGCTTACAAAATGCCCTCACTCTCTTTCGTGGTTCCTGCTGCAGGCCAAGAACCCTCTCACCCCTCCGAAGGATCTTCAGGACAGGACCAGGCTCCCCTTGTGCCAGTGACCTGGCCAACCAAAAGCCTACCTCTTTGATTCAATTGTAGTAGGGCGAACTGCTCTCCTTATTGCGCGCCTGTCCCCGCCGCTTGGGTCTGCAGCTGCGCTGGTCCCCGAAAGCCTCTTCCTGTATGTGGTGTTGCTCCGCCGCGTCTGGCCGCCCCGCCGCTCCGCCGCGTCTGGCCGCCGCGCCGCTCTGCCGCGTCTGGCCGCCGCGCCGCTCCGCCGCGTCTGGCCGCCGCGCCGCTCCGCCGCGTCTCTATCTTTTCCTTTTTAATGTGTATGAGTGAAGGTCTGTGTGCCATGAGCATGCCTGGTGCCTCTGGAGGACGGAAAAGGGCATCAGATCCCATCCGTTGGCACTGGAATTACAGTTAGTCATCAGCTGCCACGTGGGTGGGAGCTGGCCGCCGCGCTCCGCCGTGTCTGCCCGCCGCCGCTCCGCCTCTGTGCCTCCTTTGCATCTCTTAATACTCTTTCTTTACTCTATTTGTTTTGCATTTTGTTTTTTATGTGGTGAGGAGACTTTTTTTTTTTTTTTGATCCAGTGTATTTGGTGTCCTGTAAGCTTTCTTGTACCTTCACAAGCATTTCCTTCTTTAGGATAAGAAAGTTTTCTTTTATGATTTTGTTGAATATATTTTCTGTGCCTTTGAGCTGGAGTTCTTCTCCTTCTTCTAACCTTATTTTTCTTAGGTTCAGTCTTTTTATGGTGTCCTAGATTTCCTGGATGTTTTGTGTTAAGAATTTGTTGGATATAATGTTTTCTTTGAACAATGAATCGATTTCTTCTACAGTGTTTTCAACACCTGAGATTCTTTCCTGAGTCTCTTGTAGTCTGTTGGTTATACTTGCCTCTGTAGTTCCTGTTCATTTACCTAGATTTTCCATATTTAGAATTCCCTTGGTTTGTATTTTCTTTATTGCCTCTATTTCAGTCTTCAAGTCTTGAACTGTTTGCTTCACATGTTTGATTGTTTTTTCTTGTATTTCTTGGTTTTCTTTGAGGGATTTATTAATTTCTTCCAATTTTTTCTTTGTCTTTTCTTCCATTTCTTTAAGCGAGTTTTTCATTTCCTCTTTAAAGAAAGTTCCTCATCATTTTTTTTTTTATAAAGTTAGGTTTAAAACTGTATTCTTCTGCTTCTTCTGGATTGGGATGATCAAGTCTTCCTATTGTGTGGCCACTGGCTTTTGGTGTTACCATGCTGTGTTTTAGGTTGTTGAATGAATTCTTGCATTGGTGCCTACCCATCTCTTCCTTCAGTTGATGTGGGCAGTAACTTTGCTACTTGTTCCAATCCTTGTAGTGACTGTCTGAGTCTTTGGGAATTTACCTTGGTCTGTTCTGTACTGTCAATGACTGTGTCTCAGAGGGCTACTGAGGTATCTCTTAGCCTGCTCTCTCGGTCTTCTCTCCTGGTTCACTCTCTTGATCCTCTCTGTGCAGTCACAGCTTGTGCTTTAGAGGTCCTCTCTTGGTCCTTGCTTTTGGTTCTCTCAGCAGGAAACTCTCCTGCTGGCTGGCTAGAGAAGCGAAGGCAGTTGGGGGAGAGGCCCAAAGTTTTGCCCCACTATGGAGGGCCTAGAGAATGGAGTGTCCTGCTGCGTGGTTGATCACTCACCTCTTGATCCTCTCAGTATTGTAGCAAGTTGTGTTTCAGAGTGCCACTGAAGTTGCAGGAGAATAGGCGGGTTTGGGGGCAGGATGGGGTTTGTATCTTGTGTGAGGGGGTGTCCAGTGGATGGGGGTGGGTATTGGGGGAGCCTACATGCTGGAAACTCTCCTGCTTGCTGGCTTTAGAAGCTTAGGCAGTTAGGGGAGTGGCCCGAGGTTTTGCCCCACTATGGAGGGCCTTGAGAGTGGGGTGTCCTGCTGTGTAGCTAGTCACTCACCTCTTGGTCCCCTCTGTATTGTAGCAAGCTGTGTTTTAGAGTTCCACCGAGGTTGCAGGAGGATCCCATAGACACATTTCAACATCCCTTCATTATAAAGGTTCTGGAGAAACTAGGGATTATTAGGGACACACAGCAACTTAACAAAGGCAATTTACAGCAAGCCCATGGCTAACATCAACCTATTTATAGAGAGAAACTCAGAGGAGTTCTACTAAAGTCAAGAACAAAACAAGGACACACACTCTCCATATATATATATATATATATATATATATATATATATATATATATATATATGACTTCAAGTAGTATATTAATTATACATATATATATATATGGAGAATAATTAATATACTACTTGAAGTCTTAGCTAGAGCAGTAAGACACTGAAGGAGCTCCAGGAAAAGAAGAAGTCATTGTATCTTTCTGTGCTGAAATATGATTTTATACATTAAAGACCCCAGAAGTCTACCAGGATATTTCTACAAGAGCTGATAAACACTTTCAGCAAAATAGTAGAATATAAAGTTAATATACAAAACCCAGTTAGCCCTCCTATATACAAGACACAAAGAATTGACAAAGAAATCAGGGAAATGATACCTTTCACAATAGCCTAAAGAAACAAACAACAACAACCACAAAAATTTGGATAATTCTAACCAAGCAAATGAAGGGCTTTTATGATGATAACTTTAAGAAACTGGATAAAGAAATTGAAGAAGATATGAGAAGATGGAAACATTTCTATACTCATGGATTGGTAGAATTAATTTAATAAAAATAGCCATCCTACCAAAAGCTTTTGATAGGCGTTCTACTATACACATAACCACAGAGGTCAGGTATTGGGTTAGAGACACAGGGGGAGGGGAGAAAGTGTCTTAGTTAGGGTCACTATTGCTGTAATGGAACACCCATGACCAAATGCAAGTTGGGGAGAAAAATGTTTATTTGCCTTATACTTCCATATCATAGTCCATCACTGAAGGAAGTCATAACAGGAACCTGGAGGCAGAAGCTGATGCCAGGCTATGGAATTGAACTGCTTACTAGCTTGCTCCACATGGCTTGCCCAGCCTGCTTTCTTATAAAATCCAGAACCACTAGTTCATGAATGATCTCACCCACAATGGCCTGGGCCCTCCCACATCAATCACTTTATCAGAATAAGGACCTATCTCCACCATTCTTTTAAATACATTGCTGTATAATGACCCCCATTCTGAGGTGGACAGGGGTAAGGCCTCCCTCCTCAAAATGTAGAAGAAACATTTAGTTGCCTGCAATAAAAAGGATGACCATAAAGATAATCCTGCAACCTACCTTACGTTTAGGGACCAGGTTACCACACTTGGACTCTTGATGTCAATTATATTCTGTGGCCTGCAGTATTCTCTGTAAAAAATTATGTAGACTCTGGCTACCAGGTTTACTGGGATTTGATGTGCGAAGATGGTAGACAATGATAGAAAGGAGAACTGTCTGACATTGGTGATAATTGTCCTTGTCTCCCATCATGTCCAGAAAATACTGTCCAACAGCAGTCCCTACCACCTCTGCCCTTCACAGACTGTCCCACGGCCATTCCCACCACCTCTGTGCCCTTCACAGACTGTCCTACAGCTGTCCCCACTACCTCTGTGAAAGACCCTCGGAGAGGACCTTCCCTCCGACGAAGACCCCAGAACTTAGGACACTCCGAGACCACAGGATGCAATTAGCAAGAGGTTTATTAGGTAAACACAGGTACCTGTGGGCCTGCAGACTGGGAGGAGGTCTTTTTATAGGAAAGAGGGCGGCAAAAGCAGATTACAGAAGCAGATGCATGGTTATTGGTCGGTTGGAATGAGGCAAGGGGCATAAGTGGTTTTTCCTTTCCCAGCACAGATGTATGGCAACAGATATCCTGTTGTATAGATGTCCTATCTCACAGATATCCTGCTTTGCAGCCAGGGGCCCTGACCTCACTCTGCACTTACATCTGTTTGTCAAGAGCCTTGCGAAATGATGTTACAGCAGCTAAGCTGGGATCTTTCATAGGAGGAATTGTTCCTTTTGTAAACTGCTAATATTCTAAGTTTGGCACATGTGCTGACTACAGGTATCCTGTTTTCCTAAGCAAATGGGATGTTCTCATGAGAGCCGGCTAGCTGCAGGTCCTGAGAGGGTCCTGAGGGTCTCAAGCAAGCAGGATGTTCTCATGAGAGCCAGCTAGCTGCAGGTCCTGAAAATCTTTCAAATGTTGTAATAAGAGCGGCGGGGCTGCGTCCCCAGCACCCCAGCCGCCCGCACGGCTAGCTTATGCCTGAAATAACAACACACAAACTGTATTCATTTAAACACTGCTTGGCCCATTCTCTTCTAGGCTAATTCTCACATATTAATTTAGCCCATTTCTAATCATCTGTGTATGGCACCTCAAGGTGCGCTTACCAGGAAGATTCTAGTCTATGTCCATCCTGGGTCGGAGCTTCATCCCAGGAGCGGGGCATGGCGTCTCTCTCTGAGGCATTTGCTCCCGAGAGAGCTGTGGAGTCTCTGAGCTCACTTCCTCTTCCTCCCAGCGTTCTGTTCTGTTTTCTCCTCCCACCTATCCTCTAACCAATAAAATGGGCCAAGGCAGTTCCTTTATTAGCCAATGACCTTCCTCCATCAGGTACGTTCTCACGGGAGCATGCTAGCTGCAGGTTCTGAGGGGGGGTCTGTAGGGTCTTTCACTCTGCCCTTCACAGGCTGTCCCATGGCCGTCCCCACTACCTCTGCCCTTCACAGGCTGTCCCACAGCAGTCCCTACTACCTCTGTCCTTCACAGACTGTCCCGTGGCTGTCCCCACCACCTCTGCCCTCTATAATCTTTCCACCCTCTCCCCTGTGATGATCTCTAAGACCTGTGGCTGGAAAGTCTGATACAAATGTCTGGGTTGAGCTCTCTCCAGTGTCTTATTCCCTGCACTTTGACCAATTGTGAATCTTATTGATCACCATTGACTACAAAAGGAAGCAGCTCTGATGAGGGTTGAAAACTGCTCTGATCTAAAAGTGTAAAAAAAAAGTACTGGAAGGAGAGTTTGGTTCTATGAGAAGTTTATTACCCCTATCTGGAATCAGATGTTGCTTTCCTCTGCCACTGCTTCCCAAAACCTCAGAATCAGGCTGTGAGCATGGAGGGGTGATGTGGAATATGGCTTATGTCAGAGATGCTCTTAACCGGCAGATAAAGCCTAGCTGCGAAGTATCTGTCCTTTACCTAGGCATCACACAGTCATGCGGAGGGAGAAACTTCACGTTCTACAATTTGTTCCATTGAAAGACCCTCAGAGAGGACCTTTCCTCTCTGATGAAGACCCCAGAACCAGGACACTCCGAGACCAGGCCACAGGATGCAATTAGCAAGAGGTTTATTGAGTAAACACAGGTACCTGCAGGCAGCAAGTCTTTCGGAGGACTTGCGCGCCCCCAGGTTGGAGCAGTGGGTTTTTTATAGGGTAGGGAAGCAGAAGCGTGGTTACAGAAGCGAGAAGCATAGTTACAGGGTTCTGATTGGGCAATTTGAATAAGGCTCGGGTTCAAACTGAGTACAGTTCAGTAGTTTCCAAGAAATCAGATATGCATGCTGACTCGGCCCATCTAGGGTACAAACTCTTCTTCTGGACCCCAAGTCCCCTGCTGGCAGTCCAGATGGTTGACCATAGATATCCTGTCTGGCCCAACGCCCTTGCCCCTAAGTTGACCAACGCCCTTGTCTCTAAATTGAACTCCCCTGTCCTAGCTTTCAGTTATGTTGCTCAAAAATTCAAGCCTTGCAAAATATCGTTATTGCTGATGCTAACTTAATGCTGCTAGGTAGGGGTCTTTCACTGCTAGGTAGGGGTCTTTCACTGCTAGGTAGGGGTCTTTCACCATCAACTAAGTATCCTTGGATACATAAATATGCCTGCCATGCACCAGAGAACAGGCCAGCTGATGATGCTAGTGACAAAAGGATAGTGCTCATGTGGATACTTTACTGATTGGTAAGTGGTGGAATAGTCAGATGGTGAGCAGGTTTGTTCTATGGTCACAGGCTAGTTTGACATGACTGGGTGCTACAGAGGATGTGGGCCCATATTTCTACATGGCATGGCGACCAGAATCCCAGGCCACAACTTGCACCTGCCGCACAGGAGGTGGTCACATAACATTTACAGACAGGCTGTCCTCAGGGTCAGGATATGCTAATGTTGTTCTGCTCCTTCTTCGTAATTTGGAGGACGCCTGGGATAGAGATGCTAATTCAGCCTACTTGACAGAACTGGCTACAGAGATGGAAGATGAAGACCTAGAGGGCAGAGAAAGATGTGAAGGTGCCTAAAGTCATTCGCCTGGTTACCTAGGAAACAGAATGCTAATGAATTTACCCTCAGTTTATGTTTTGGTATAAAGGCTCTTTGGAGAATAAACACGGGTGAATTTTCAGGATGTGAACTCAGGCCTTCATGAGGGATCCCTGAGAATCTCCCTCTTGATTAAGCCATGTGAGTTGTGTCTTTATTCCCATGCCTCCCCTCAGGTCCAGAATAAATAATTTAGTGTCTGAGCTGGTACCAGACCATGACAAGAGGCTCCACAATGTGGTGACTGGGGTGACCCTGGGAAATGGAGGCTAATGGGTGATTTTTGTGTTTCTCTTAGTCAGGGAGCATCAAAACTTAATTTCTCTAAATATGAGAAATCCTGATCTGCGAAGTGAAACTAGATAACCAGACTTTGCCTCATCTACCTGCCATAGGCCTCATGTTCTGCCAAGAAATCTTGAGATGAGCTAACATCTTTCCCCGGCTCCCTAAAGTTATGCCCATTAAGGAGAAGGCCATTTGTCAGCTTGCGTCAACAGATCCACTCATGTGACAAGTATTTACTGGGACTTGGCTAACTGCCATGAAGTGGTTGATCTTGGAGATGCATTAATGAATGACGTAGATAACACATGTAATATGGAAGGCACAGGGAGTCCTGGAAGCACGGAAGAGGAGTGTGTAGTGGGCCAAGTGTTCAGGAGGCAGCTACAGGTCATAGATGGAAGCTGACTGTGATGAGGAAGAAGGAAACTGGCTCAGGAGGGTGTTGCGACAGTCATACTGTCAGCATGACTTAAAGACAGGCAGGCTAGGGAGGGAGACATGGCTCCTCACTGGAGAAACATTTCTCTTGGTGCCTAGTACTGTATGTCATGATGATGTCATGATGGTTTCAGGACTCAGTCTTCAGACCTCCTTCAATTACCTTTGCATCAGAAAGTTGAGGATAGTATACTTTAAGAGGAAGTGACCTAGATTCTAGGTGTCTTCAAGCTATGAGGAAGAACTGAGGTGTAAACTGCTAGCCCAATGCTGGTTCTAAGTTCAATATGAAAACCCAATTTAAGGCCTAGACTAGCTGCTCTTAGGAGTCATTCTGTATACAGTTACATGCATGAAGAGAGTTTGGTTGATTATAATCCTAGTAAAGAGTGAAATTACCTGTTCTACAAGGTGATGGTCCCTTGTTCTTAACAGCTGTGCAATGCCTGATGCCGTTGTTCTTTGTGGCCCAGGCAATGCTTCCTGGGTCCTGTTGCCAATTGCAGTGAAGACAGGGGGTGGTAGCCCACTGTGCACTAAGCACCATAGGAGGCTGGAATCCTTCCTCATATGTCCAGTAACTTGCTGCTGTGTTAGTATCTGCTGCACTGTACAAACAGAGAGGTTGACTGGTATGTCTAAACACATGTCTAAGAGCTGCTACTGCTAGAACCCAAGCTTATGATTATTGTGCTCTCAATACTTCCCATGGGAGGAAGGCTACTGGTATATTCTGAAAGAAGCAATATAGTTATAGTTTTTCTTATTTGAAGCAGCTTCCATTCAGAAAACAAATCAGTCACCACGTAAAACTTAAGGAATCAAAATCAGTGAAAATACACCAGCAAAAGAAGATTCTAGTTTTTTTTTTTAAATTTAAGATTCTAGTTTTAAATCAGGGGAACAAAATAGAATGATTTGGAAATGGAATGTGTCATTTATCCATGCATAAAGATACTGAGTTTAATTTTATGCCACTAATTGTTCTGATAATAGGATAGATGGCGATACTGATAATAGGATAGATAGTGATAGCTGATAAGAGGATAGATAGATGATAGATAGATAGATAGATAGATAGATAGATAGATAGATAGATAGATAGACAGACAGTGATAGCTGATAATATGATAGATAGTGATAGCCTGGGACAGACCACCAAACAAAACACAGAATCTGGTTACCAAAGAATTGACTTTATAGCACAGAAAAAATGCATGATTAATAGACATAATGTTAAATTATGTAACAGATTAAATACACAAGCGTCTCTGGAACTAAAAATAATATAACAATGTAGCTTAGGGATGATGAGTAAGAAATCAAGGCATCATAAAAATGTAAATACCGAACTAAATGTGTGGGACAGAGGGCTCCCAGGAAGTGGGAATGGCATCCTAAGGTACAGATCTGAATTCAGCACCACTATTCAAAGTTGAGCGGACTTGGTTTTGGTGATTTTCTTACTATTCAATTCCTCATCTATAAAATGTAACTAACAAGTTATACATCTGGTCTGGATCACAGTGAAGATAAAATGAAATATAACTTAAAATATCTCACACATTATCAAGCACTAAACATATATTTGCTTTTGGCAGTGAAATATTAGCCCTCTGGGGAGAGGAAGAGGGAAGAGGCAATGCTTGGAGAAATGCGTGCTGGATAGGGAAGGCTGGCTACCAGGGAAGCCAAGCCCTGCCTCAGACAGAGTTGGATGAGCGAAAGGGATGCGAATATGGGAATTCAGAGACACTTTAAGGAGGAAGAATTTAAGGATTGAAAGAATGTGGAACCAGAGAGGAACAGGGATGAGTTGAGTTGGTGTGGAACACAGCTTAGGAAAACTCCAAGTCTAGGAGTAATAAAAGATTCATGAGGCAGAAAGTTCATGTGCTTTGAAGAGTGCTTGGTGTTAAAGGACAGCGGGGACATGGTGAGTGCTCGTGTGCACTCTGGCCTTGCAGAGCAGCTTTGCCATGGGATGGTTCTCTGGATCAGCTAAAGGAAACAAAATACAAGAGAGGAGGCCTTGAGGTCAATTCAGAACACTATTTAGGCTTGCAGCTGGGTTGGATCCTTATTCATAAACAGGTATTCTGGCTTTACGTGGCCCGAAGGCAAAGGCAGGGCTGAGCAATGTTAACCATCCACTCCCGTAGGATCTCACTAGCATTCTTCAGAGGCTTGCTCCGTTGGTAAGCCAGGAGCTGTTTCCAGGGCACATCATCTCATTCCTCTCACAGCAATGCACAGCTTCTCATTTCAGCTTGTAGGGTCCAAGTTCTAACACCAAGATTGGCGGAGGGTCAGAGAAGCTTGGTAGACTGAAAAAATTTCAAGAGATGGCAGATAAACAAACATGGCATACTTTATGTACTAGCACCCAAGCCATTAGAAAAGCACATGGCAGCCTATGTGGGCCACACGCAGGTAGATACAGCCACACACAAGGACCACTGGTACATAGACATAAAGACAAACAATCACAGTAAGACAGGTGAGCATAAAGTCCTCTACAGAACCTCACATTTTTTTTTTTTTTGCCAGGAATAGCTGTTTAACATTGCTTACTCTTGGGTTCCCCAGACATTCAATGTCAACCATTTTATCCATCTACCATTAGCACCATTGGGCATCTCAGCACATAACAGAGACTTATATCAGCAGTACCTTGTTGAAATGCAAACTGGCCCTAATGATCCTCTGATAACCCTGCTATGGAATGGATTTCTGGTGCATTGCAGTGTTGAGGAGAATCACTGATTCAAAAGATGGTGGCTATAACAAACATATTTCCAAATTCTTAGATACTATCTTCTGGAGGCAGAGGAAAGTTACAGACTTCATTTACCCTCTTCTACCCTTGAATACACTGAATGGAAGAAACTCAGGTCTTTTTCCCAGGACATTCCCAATCCAAAAGAAATCAAATCTTGAAGTCTTGGCCTTTCTTCTTCCCCATCCAAATCACCAGCCATTAAAAATAAAAAGACTCTACAAAGTAAACAGAAGTCCATTAAATACAAACAAACAGTCACAGCATTCGGGATCTATAGAAGGTATTTGTTTTTAAGCCAAGGGATCTTCAGACTTGTCATGGAATGATACTTATTTTACAGAAGATTTTTATATGTGATTACATTCATTATCCTTATTTAGCATGATCCAGTTATATAACTCTTGAGCATACAGCCAAAGTAGCTGTGTATTGTACTACAGAGGTAACTTGCTCATTCATGTTCATTGCTGCTCTTTTCACAATCTCCAAGAAATAAATAAAAAAAAAACACAGATGCCTATCAACTGATAAGTGGATAATGACTATGTGTTAAATTTACCCAATTGAATATTATTCAACTGTCAAAAAATAAAATAATGAAATTCACAGGTAAATGGATGGAGCTGGAAAACACTATACTGAATAAGATAACCCAGACCCAGAAAAGCAAATGCCACATGTCCTTTTCATGTGTGGATGCTAGCTTTGAATATTTTTTTCTTTAAAATTGTGTTTACACAATCAAAATATAATTACACAACTTCCTCAATTTCCTTTCCTCCCATCAGCATCTCCTATGTGCCTCCTCACTCTCAAATTGATTGCTTCTTTTTAAATCACTTTTGTGTGAGCGCGCACACACACACACACACACACACACACACACACACACACACACTACTGAACCCATTTAACTTTGCTTATGTGTGCTGCATGTATCCAGGACTGACCACATGGGATTAGACCTACAAGGGAGGTCATCCCTGAAGGCAACTGATGCTCCTTCTTTCAATGGCCAATGGCCGCCTGAAGCTCTTTACCTCAGGGTGTGACCAAGTGAAACTCCCCTTGTCCCCACTGGCATGTCAACTAGTGTTGCCATCATGGTGGTCTTCTTATTCAGGCAATCATATTATTGAGAAAATACTCCTGGCTGCATTTTCCCTCTCGTTTCTAGGAGATTCAATCTATGCATAGACTCACAGGGCTTCTGACTCTTAGAATCTTTCAACTCTCTCTTCCACAAGTTTCCCCGAGCCTTAGGTTTAGCAATTGTGCTGCAAAAGTATCAGCTGAGATAGGCAGCCTGTAGTTACCTGTTTTCTGCATTTCTGCCAGTTGTGAATCTTTAATGGTCTTCATCTGTTCTACGATGGAGCTTCTTTGACACTTACCTGTAGATATAAGATAAGGATTCAGAAAACAGTCATAAATTATATTGCTTTAGGAGCTTAGCAGAAGTAGGGTCTCCTCTTGGGTCTATGACTTCTCCAGAAAACAGGCAATTTATGTCCCCGAGCATAAATTCCTTCCCCCTGACTGGACCTTGTGTCCAATTAGACAGTTATTGCTTACCCACAAGATAAAAGCACCGCCATTTCACCGTTCTGGGTATCTTGCCAGTCTAGTCACTGGGTGGGACAAATGATTGTTCCTCTACCTTGGCAGCTTACTTTTGAGACTATTAAAACCACTCTTCTGGGAAGAGGCTTCCAGCTGAGCCCCAGCTTGACTGTTCCAAGCACTGTGTACAAAGCTCATTGTGCCTTCAGAAACGGGGTCTTACCTTTAAATTCTGGGAGGCAACTTAAAGGCAATGGTAATAGCCTATATTGTTTTGGGGGATGGTCTCTTGGTCTTCCCTGACCAACAACTCAAGGAAACATTTCTCATATGTGGTACTGTGGTGTTTTTATTTAGGGAGTCCATGGGCTTTGGGGAGAAGCATTATCACCAAGTAGTACAATTACTTCACACACACACACACACACACACACACACACACACACACGCACACTCACCTCAAAAGTGCATTTCACATAAAGCCACTACAATCAGAGGTTTAGATGAAAAATTAGTTTTATTTAGCATGGACAGGAAGAAGGAATTGGGAGGACCAGAATCCTTAAGTATTAGCACACTGCCAGGGTGGAGGGAAACCTAGGAATGAAGGGTGAAGAGGCCTCCTGGGATGGCTCATCCATCTCTTCTGTCCAAACACTCCCATACCATGCAAACACATTCCTGGATAGTAGCAGGCAGTCTGAGCCCAGTGGAGAGCAGTGGATGAGGAACATCCAGTCAGGACCTGTCACAAAGTCACGTGGGCGTTGGAAGGCAGTCCTCCATGCCCAAGCCCTGTCTCATAGGCTTAAGAGCAGGATAAAAAGACATGACCAGAATGCTTCCATCCACTCACATCTGGAGGTGTCTACAGAGTCTGTGCTGCGTGTCACCCCGGTAAGTGTCCCAAGCACGGGAGCAGGTAATTCTCCAGGATGGCCAGGTCAGAGCAGGAGCGAGGCTGTACAGGCTGCAAGAAGTATGAATTGTGATGAGAGAAAAGTAGGGGCAGGGTGCTATTTCAAAGTAGAGAATGAGGTAGAATCTGAGAGTATTTGGAGAGGTGTGCTACATTTTCCAAGAGACTAAATTATTTTCTGTTGTTTGCTGTGTCCCTCTGGTTTTGAGGAACGTGGGCCACTTGATTATGCAGGGGGCACTGGAATGCAGTTTTAAAAGTCAGTCAGTCATGTTCATTTTTGGAAAAGATGCACTGAGGACCCTGGTATTAGGGGAAGAAAAAAGAGCCACTTGATTAGTCAACAGGAAGACACTGTGGGAGCCTTGTACAGGAGCCAGCAGGTCTGGAAAGGGCTCCACGGGCTGCCTGGGGACCAGCCAGGGACAGCAGCTGCACTTCTCTTCTGTTTCTCCCTGTATAAACTGAAGGTTACAAATCAATCTCAAGGACCTTTTGTAATGGTAAACTGCTGTGGGGCCATTCCCTGAGGGGTGCAGTGGGTCGCAGGGGCAGCAGGTTCAGGCAGGGAGCCTGGCTGGGTGGGAGACCTCTGCAGGTCAGCTGGTCCCACAAGGAGCCCTGGTGGATGAGTGACAGAGACAGATAGGCACTCCATGCAGAGAGAGGGTTTGGGTATACTTTATTCAGTAGGTTATGGGAGGAAAGAGAAGGAAGCTGGGTGGGGTGAGGAGGAGAAAGAGGAGAGGAGAATCTACTACTTGGTGGGGAAAGGAGAGAGAGAGAGAGAGAGAGAGAGAGAGAGAGAGAGAGAGAGAGAGAGAGAGACAGAGAGACACACACACACACAGAGAGAGAGAGAGAGAGAGAGAGAGAGAGAGAGAGAGAGAGACAGAGAGAGAGACAGACAGAGAGAGAGAGAGAGAGAGAGAGAGAGAGAGAGAGAGAGAGAGAGCAAGCTTGCAGGCTGGAAGCAGAAGAAAGATCTGCTTGCCTAGGCGGAAAAGGAGGGTAAGTGGGCGGGGCTTGTCTCTTAAAGGGACAGGACAGACCATTACATCTTTTGCACTTATAGCTTGCTACATTTCTGCAAAATCAAGTATTTCTGAAATCCCTCCAGAGGGAATGCCTTTGTTCTTTTCTGAAAGAGCTTTTCGCCTCTAAACTGTCGTGAGTTTTTTCAGCAGTGTGGGCAATGTAACAGAGTGAGCTCATTGACTAGACACTCAGGAGATTCTAAATGTAATGATCTGTCCTGTCCCATTAAGAGACAAACCATGCTTCCTCCCCCTCCACTCTTCAGCTTCCAGCCTGAGTCCCTTCCTTTACTGTCTCTCCCTCTTTCTCTCCTTCTTTAAGAGGAAGCTTCTGTCTCTCCCCCATCTCTCTCTCCTTCTCTTCTCCCTTCTCCCCTTTCTTTCCATAACCCACTAGATACATATCCAACCTTACCCTGCATGGCGTGCCTATCCGTCTGTCTCTTGCCTGCCTCGTGGCTCCCTGCCCAGGACCACCTGCCTTCAGAGACCTGCAGAGTGGTCTTGTGGCATGCTCATCTGTTTGTCTCTCCTCGTGGGACCCCTTGTGGCCCACTGCAGCCACTTGGGGACTGCACCATCCCTGCCTGAGACTGGCTGCTTTCGGTACCTGCTCCTCACTGCCGCTGCTTGGGGACTTGCAACATTCTGCCACTGCAGCCACTAGGGGATACCCAGCACAGCGTTTCTGCAGCTGAGCCCCTCGGGATCCGCAGCATTTTCACTTAATCCATTACACGAATGATCAACTTTCTGGGTATATTTGGAGACTGTGTTGCTTAACTGATTCTAAATGGAGTTTGGTGTGAGACACTAAAACAAAGCACCTAGTAAATGGTGAAGCTGGTGAATACCTCATATGCGATCTTCCTGTGTCTGATTGCAAGACTGACGAGGGAACTAGAAATGAAACTGAAAAGACAATTCTAGACAAGGTGGTCTTGGAACTTGGATCTGACTTACTTGTAACTCTCCCACAGCTCCCGAACACTCACCTGTCAAGATGTCCTGCCAGCAGAGCCAGCAGCAGTGCCAGCCCCCTCCCAAGTGTGCCCCCAAGTGCCCTCCCAAGTGCCAGACCCCAAAGTGTCCCCCAAAGTGTCCTCCTAAGTGTCCCCCTAAGTGCCCTCCTGTGTCTTCCTGCTGTAGTCTGGGTTCTGGGGGCTGCTGTGGTTCCAGTTCCGGAGGCTGCTGTGGTTCAAGCTCCGGGGGCTGCTGCAGCTCTGGGGGTGGTGGCTGCTGCCTGAGCCACCACAGGCCCCGCAGATCTCTCCGTCGCCATCGTCACAGCTCTGGATGCTGTAGCAGTGGTGGCAGCAGTGGCTGCTGTGGCAGCAGCGGGGGCAGCAGTGGATGCTGTGGCAGCAGCGGGGGCAGCAGTGGCTGCTGTGGCGGCAGCAGTGGTGGCAGCAGCCAGCAGTCTGGGGGCTGCTGTTGACCTGGGCTGTGAGAACACTTGAAGCTGTGCAGGAGGAAACCATGTTCAGAAGACCTAGCCCCACCTGCTATTCTGCCTTCTCCTCCTGCCCTCCATCTCGAGGTCACTACAGTACTGAAGTTTAACTGTGGAGGTTCTAAATTTGTTCCTATATTGCTTCCTCCCTTCTGGGTTTCAGAGAAATAAAGCCTTTCCCCCATGGTCCTCACCAGACTCTTGTTTGTTTTGCATCCCCAGCAGTCTGTCCTGGCAACTATGGATGAGGAGTGCCCTGACAGCATTTTATACGCCCAAATGACAAGGGCGGGGACCCTCTCCTTACTTGGGAAAACCTATATTGGGGAAATCTGTTTTAAAATGGGTAATTTCTTCCAGGGTTGGATAAGAAACCACATAATTCTCACTCTGGAGGTGAAAGATTGTCTCTGTTGTTCTTTCCCAGTCCCCAGGGCCTAAGACACTCTTATGGAGACTGACAGATCCTTCATGGCCCAGGGCTCAAGTATGAGGTAAACTTCTCTGGTCTTTCCCTTTTGGGTCTCTGATCAGTTCTTTCAGGTAGGCTCATGTTTTATTTCTCCAGTGACAGTTTTTACAGTTGAGTATATGTTAAAAGCCTGCTTACACGCAAAAGCTAGGTCCTTTGGGTGGTTTAGTCAAGGAGGTGAGGCCTCCAGCTGGCTCACAACAGAAATGCCCACTCCTTGGCCCAGGGTTTGGAACTTTCCCAATCTCTTCAGTATCCTTGGGTGTTAGGTCTTCGTAGTAGTTGTCATTTATTTGAACCATTGGTGCATTTACACAGACCCCTAAACACTCCACTTCTTTAACATTGAAGAGTTGGTCAGGTGTAGTCTCTCCAACCTTTATTCCAAGCTTTCTTTAAAGGGTCTCCAATATTCTGTCAGAACCTCGAAGCATACAAGGTGTAGTAGTGCAGACCTGAATGTGGTACTTTCCAACTGGCTTTCGATTATACATTGTATAATATGTTGCTACTTCATGTACTCTCATTGGAAGTACATGTAAAACTTCTGCCACCTTGTTCATAGCAGATATGGACAACCATCCATTCTGCCTTGGGCTAGATCCAGGACTGGAAGCACAGCTGCTGCTTTATGCCCTTCTGGGTAGTTTTTCACTATTGCCTCTATCCTCTTATATTTTTCTGGTGTGAAATCAAATGGAGTATCTGGGTTATTCTCAGGACTATCTCTATGCACAAATAAGGCTCCTCCAGCCCCATTTTGCACAGCTGTCTTATGCAAATTCCTTATATGTCTTACCCACTGAGCAGTGAGGCCAGTTGCCCTGGCCTGCAGTGCCAAGAAAAACATAATGGACACAAAGTTCTCCAATCCTGACTGCTCTAGGCTGATTCCAGAGGAACGGGACTGGCCTCTGATCAGTTCTTGACCCAGTGTCAAGCAAAGGTGACTTGTCACGGTCCAGCCTCTGTCCCTACATTCCAGGGTAGGGTGTGTGGATCAAAAGTGTTGGGCAGAAGAAACAGATACAAAAGAAACACAGAGACACAGGACAGTACTGGGAGGGCAATCCAGTGAATATTGAATGTGCCCACATTTATTTCTTATTATCTTTGAATATCCCAATTGACAAGAGGGAAAGAAAACAAAAGACTTTTTTTTTTTTTTAAATCATGGTGCAAAGAACAAGCAAAGTGATTACCATCTTAATACCCTAAACACCAAGTAACCACACCCTAGGTCAAGATATCCTTGTCAGTAGCCAAACCTTAAGTCAAACTGCTTGTCATTAAGGAACAAGAATAGGCCTGAACTCTCTTTAGTCAGGGTGGAATGGACCCACTTCTGTGGCCCCTACAAAGACTGCATGTGAGTTATTTTTCTCCGTCTTTCATGAAAATCCCTCCTTCTCCAAAAGAGAATTCCCCACAACTCCCATCTGTTTTGGAGGCCAGGATCCTGATGTTATCTGAACAATACAAGAAACTCCTGACACTTCTGTGAATACCACTCTGTTTCAAACTCAGTTTACCAAGGATGCCCAGAGTACAGTGTTTCCAGAGAATGGTCCAGAAGGATGGGATGGGGCACTCAGCTCCTCATTCTCTGAAGACCACACCTTGTCCTGTTCTCCACATTCTTATTGTGAATTGTTACAAGGGCTAATCCCAAACAAGCAGGTTCATGAGCCACAGGTCTCTCATTGTGCACCATTCATGTCTGTAAGGACAAGACCACGTCCAGTCTATTCTTCAAAATCAAAAGAGAGGCCAGAAAGGCTTAGAGTTATCAAGGTATCTACCATGGTTGACCTATGCTGTCACGATATCTGCCATGGCTCTCCTATGCCAGCCCTTCCATGTGGAGGCAGAAACCACGGGCCTGCTGCTGCACTTGAGTAAGCATAATTAAGGATCTTAATCAGTCCTTTAGATTCCTTTCCTGCTCTTTGCTTCCCGGAAACCCAAGGATAATACTTCCTTTATGCAGATCCAACCAGATAAAGAGGGTTGTTTTAAAGTCCTTATGACCTCTCCAGCAAAGTGCAAATCCTTCAGGTGCCAAAACTAGATCTTATTCCTGAAAAAAAAAATACAACAGAGGCAAAGTGAGTAGATAGATTACCCAGAAAGAGACCCATCATGTGAAATAATATCAAATACATTAACTAGGGCATGGTGTTAGTAGAGTTGCTTCATAAACAAAATTTTAAAAATTCATACAATATATTATGGTGACACTTCTGGGTCCATGGTCCAGCTGCAACTGGGGTCTGTGTTGATGTCGTCTCAAAAGGCCTCAGGAGCCAGGAGAAATTAAATCAGAGGGCCATGCTGAATCAGTCCTGCCCTTCAATGCCCTGGGAAAGCTGGCTTTACCTCACCCACTACAGAAAAAGATTTGGCCCTGACCTTCAAGGAACAATAACACCCATCCCTCACTACGTGAGAGGCTGAACCAACCCTGAGAGCACACACGTAGGAGAACTGACTCTGCCCCCTTGCCTGAGGCAGTGAAGGCTGTGGCTCAGAATGACCAGGCTCACAGCTGGGCCTTGGGTTGACTCACCCTAGCATCTACCTTATCTAGGACTTGCTGGAGCTCCTGAAGGGATTGGACCTGTGGAACAATATCTGCAAGATCTCCAAGACTGGGGGGCACCATAAGACATCTCAGAGAAGACCACAGGATATCCCAGTTCTGGTGAGGATCCAGTGAGGGTGGTGTACCAGAAACCAAGAGGCCTTGAACCAGACCAGTGACTCATTGCTGTGAGCATTTGACAGTAGAACTGATGGGAAAAAGGGCACACTGTATGGTACACTGCTCTGAATGCCACCAGGAGGAATGAAGAGGTACTGGGGAGGCAGGAAAGAAGGAGAAACAAAGAGATTTTTGTATTGTTGTTGTTGTAACTTTTGTTTGCTTGCTTACTGTTTTATTTTCTTTTGTGCAGGGGCATAACAGGGATAGGCGAGAATATGGGGGGATCAGGATGTAAGCAGAATTGGAGGGCATGATGTGAAACTCCCAGAGAGTCAATAAGGAATTCAAATTTTAAAAAGGAAAAACAATACATTACCTAAAATAGTTTCCAGTAAAGAATGGAATTTTAAAGTAATCAAAAAGCAGGACTCAGGCTGGAAAAACTGTTTGTTGGGGTCCAGGGGGGTCGCGCAAAGATGGGAACACCATCAAGTCTAATAAACCAGAAACAAACTTTATTCCAGAAACCGTATCCCAGGAAGCAAACTTAAAAATAATGATAAAAAAACACCGCAGGGCACAAAAGCTTATCAGCTAGCTGAGACCACAGCTAGAGGTGGTGTTTGTTTGGCTGTGGTAAAAGGTTAGTTTCAGAATCCACCTTTTATAGTTAGGGCACCAAGCATTAGGTCTGAACAAAGGAAGTTTTATGATCTTTCACTGACCCATATGTCAACATAGATGCTAAGGAGGGGAGTGAGTTTAATGTCCACTCCTGCCCCAGTCAGTATTATCCCACTCTGTAACAGACTATCTGCTGTGGCCTCTCCACCCTCTGAAACCATCCTGGGAACTAAACATCCTGGTGGAACACTATGCTTTCCTCCCTCCTGTGGACCCCTTCAGCATCCTCCTCCTAACCAATTCTCATTCAGTTCTCAATACCTACAAACACTGATTTTACCCAGAACTACCAGTGGCTAAACCTACCAGCATCCCAGAAAAAATCTCTACCAGGAAACACACAGTTACGACACCCTCCAATGAGCCAGGAAGGGAAACAAAAAACAAGGAGCAAGACATCCATCTAACAAAGACAAGACCAGATATCAGTACCTAGAATTACAACCATTCCAGATGCCTCGATGGCAGTGTAAAAACACAATCAACAACAGCCAGGACAATGTGTCTCCACTAGAGACACCAAACCACAGTAGGCCCTGAAAATTACAACATAGCTGAAGAATGAGGAAAAGAGCTCCTTTTCTTTATGAATATGATAAATGTCCTTAAAGAGATAATGATTAAATCCCTAAGAAAAAACCTATGAAAACACAAACTAACAGTGGAAGGAAATGAATAAAATAGTTTATGACCTGAAAGTAGAAATAGGGTCAATAAAAGAAACCCAAACTGGGAAATCTGGAAATGAAAAATTTAGGAACTTAAACAGGAATATTAGAGGCAAGTCTTACCATCAAACAATAGAAAAGAGAAACTTAGGTATTGAAGACATAATAAAAAAAATGAATAATGTCATAGAAAATGTTAAAGCTAACAATATCCTGGCCGCAAACACCCAGAAAATGTGGGACACCATGTGAAGACCAAATGTAGCAATGATAGCAATCATGGAAGAAGAAGAAATCTTGTCAGAGACACAGAAAATGTTTTCAATAAAATCATAGAAGAAAATTTTCCTAGCATAAAGATGCCTATCAAGGTATAAGAAGCTTATAGGACATTAAATAAACTGTACCAGAAAAGAAGTTCCCCTCAGCACATAATAATCAAGAAAAGATACTCCTGTCAGCATATAATAATCAAAACACTAAACATACAGCACAAAGAAGGAACACTGAAAGTTAAAAGAGATTAAGACCAAGAAACCTACAAATGCAGATCTAACATAACACCTGAATTCTCAATAGAGACATTAAAAACCAGAAGGGCCTGGAAAATATCCTATAAACTCTAATAGATCACACATGTCAGCCCAGACTACTACTATACCAACCCAAACTTTCAGTCACAATAGATGGAGAAAATAAGGTATCCCATGATGAAACCAAATTTAGACAGTGTCTGTCTACAAATCCAACATTACAAAAGATACTAGAAGAAAAACTTCAACCTAAAAATGTTAAACTCATCCAAGAAAAAGCAGGGAATAAGGAATCTCAGAGCAACAAAACAAATGAGGGGAAATATATACATATACACCCACCACCACCTCCACCACCACCACCATCACAACAAAATAACAATAATCAGTAAAAACTGTTAATTGATATCATTAAACATCTCTGTTCTCAATTACCTTAAAAAAGAAACAGACTAACAGAATGGAAGTGAAAATAAGACCCATCCTTTTGCTACACCCAAGAAAAACATTTTAACATCAAGGATAGATATCACCTCAAGCATGGAAAGTTGGAAAAAGACATTCCAAGCAAATAAACCTAAAAAACAAGTTTGGGTCTCTATTTTAATATCTGACAAAATAGACTTCAAATCAAAACTAATCAGAAGAGATAGAAAAGGACACTACATACTTGTCAAAGGAAAAATCCACCAAAAGGGCATTGTAAGTCTTAACATCTATGCACAAAACATAAGGGCACCCAAGTTCATAATAGAAGTATTACTACAGCTTAAATCACATATTGACCTTCACAACTTGGTAGTAAGAAACTTCAATTCCTCGCTCTCACAAGCAGATAATTTATCCAGACAAAAACTAATCAGAGAAATGCTGGAGCTAACTCACTAGTTATAAACCCAATGGACCTAACAGATATCTATAGAACATCTTATCCAAACACAAAATAATATACCTTCTTCTCAGCACCTCAAAGGACTCTCTTCAAAATTGACCATATACTTGTACACAAAACAAGTCTCATCAAATATAAAAAAAAGTTGAAACACCATGTATGTTATCTGACTGCCACAAATTAAAACTGGATATGAACAACAGAAAAGTGCTGGAAACTGAACAACTCACCACTTAATAAAAAATTGGTCAAGATAAATTAATAAAGGGAGTAACAACTTTCTAGAATTAAATAAAAATGAATACATAATATGCCTAAACATATGGGACACAATGAAGGTGGTCTTAGTAGTCAAGTTCATAGCACTCAGTGCCTACATTTAAAGAAGGTAGAAATCTCACACTAGTAACTTAACAGAACACCTGAAATTTCTAGACAAAAAGAAATAATGCCCAGAAGGAATAGACAATATGAAATAATCAAACTTGGGGTAAAAATGAAAAAAAAAAGTACAAAGAATCAATTTGTCTTTGAGAAAATCAATTAACTTAACAAATACTTATCTAAATTAACTAAAAGACAGAGAAATATCTAAGTTAACAAAACTAGAAGTAAAAAGAGGGACATAGCAACAAACACTGAGGAAATCCAGAGAATCATAAGGACATACTTTAAAAACCTGTCCTCCACCAAATTGGAAAATATTTCAAAGATGGATAATTTTCTCTAAATATACCATTTACCAAAGCTAAGTCAAAATTTGTTTGGTCAAAGCAACACCTCAGCTCCCTGATATTCCTTTATACAAAAAGTCTAGGTTGTTTGTCTGGGGACTTCACCCAGCTCCTGGCATAAGCCCCTCTCCCCTGGGAGTTGCTTCAGTCCAAACTTCACCTTTGAGAAAGCCCACCAAATGGTAACCCCTCCCCAGGGAAGGTCAAGACCACTCCCACAGGCTATTTAAACCACCCCTGCCCCCAGAAAATGAGCCTGTGGTCTCCAGGTTCCCCTTGGTCTCCCCCTCTCTGTTTTCCCTTCTCAGTGTTTTTCAGGGACACCTGGGAGTATTGCCATCCATTAAACATGGGCATCTTTTAATTTTGTCTGATTTGGTTTGATTGGGATTATTTGTGTCAGTGGAGAGGTTTCTTGGCCAGAAGAAAATACTTAACAAAAATCAGATAAGCAATTTAAACAGACCTATAACCCCCAGTGCAGAAATTCTACCAGACATTCAAAGAAGAGTTAATTGAAATATTCCACAGATTATTTCACAAAATAGAAACGGAAGGGACATTGTCCAAATTCTTTTATGAAGCCACAGTTACCCTGATACCTAAACCATATAAAAACCAGACAAAGTAAGAGAATTGCAGGCCAAATTCCTTTATAAACATAGATGTGAAAATTCAAATAAAATACTTGTAAACTGAATCCAACAATACATCAAAAAGATCACCCACCATGACTAAACGGGTTTTATCACAGAGATGCAGAGATGATTCAATATGAATAAATTGTTAATCATAATCCACCATATGAACAAACTGAAAGACAAAAACCACATGATCATCTTATTAGATATAGAAAAGGCCTTTGACACAATCCAACACTCTTTTTGAAAAAAGTGCTAGAGGGAAGAGAAAAACAACAAACATACCTCAACATAATAAAGATAACAAAACCATAGACAACGTCAACTTAAATGAACCATTCGTTGGTGCTGATTTGATCTCTAAAAGTCCAAGTATCTTTTTGCATTCTAAGTTGGCACTTTCAAAATCCAGAGATTCAATAAGTACTTGCCTATCTTCTGGATCTGTTACCTCTATTTGTACAGCTTTAGTTAATCTTTGTAAAAAGTCACTAAAGGGTTCTCTTGGGTTTTGTATGATTTTAGTATACAATTCAAAATTTATTCCTAGTTCTTGAATACTGTCCTAGGGACAAGATGTGTTCATTATAAACAGCTTGACTCTGTGAATCAGCCTAATGTCCCTCACCATGAATTTGATCTCGAGAGGCCTCAAATCTTTTGACTTGATGTTCCAGGACTTTAGCCTCGTCTCTCCAATAGCACTTCCACTGTTACTGTGGCCCATCTTCTAGCACTGTTGAGACTAATTGAAGCCAATCATGTGGAGTGACCCTATTGCTTAAAATGTCTTTACTAATTCCCTAACAAATAGTGAATGCATGTGATAAGATACTATTACTTTCTTAATATCTTTTAGATCTTTTATACCTTATAGGTTTCCATTTATATTTGGTGTATCCATTTGGGCATTGAATATTTGCTGGCTTTTCAGAGGTAATAACAGGATAAGTAGCTAAAACTCTTGGTCAGTATCTCTAACTCTGAGAGGTACTAGCAATGCTAAATTCTTTGCCTGTACCTTCTCTCCTTGCTTATCAGTTCTGACAAGTTCCTTGATTGATTGAAATCTTTTTAACACTGTCTTTTGTAAATCTTTAATCTCTTGGCCTGTGAATATTTCTAATGATTTTTTTGAAATCAATTAATTTTTGGTTCTCATTCTGCACATGTGATTCCAAGATTTTAAATTTTTCCATTAATGACATCTTCTCATCCTTAGATATTATTTGGATGGTTTGTAGATTCTCTTCCTGGAGAGATGTTCTATCTACTATTTTATCATAACTTTTTAACAGATTTTTGTACCGGGGTAAATAAATGCAAGGCTGATATTAAAGAATATATACAGCTTTAATGTTTAAATTAACTTACAGAACCGAGGTTCCTGTGCAGCCATTTTCACAGGAGGCAGGAAAAGGGAGGAGCCACCTCCCGCGCGCCCGATTTATTCATACGCATTCGCCCGAGGCAAACCCGCCCCCTAAAGGGGCTGGCTTAACCCTACAGATTTTGATTGGCAATTTCAACAGTTTGAATCCTTTCACAAAAATGTCTCAGTACCACTTTGTAAAGTTTTATAACCCATTGACCTGAATTGAATTTTGCCTGTCAAATTAAGGTTATCATTTTCAATAGTATGACTACTTTCAGATAAAGACTGTACCATTCCTAAAATTGCTCATTCTTGACTCTCCTATTAAACCATTTCTCTAAGGATATAAAATGAAGAACAAAACTAAAAGCTACCATAACCATAAAAATATATATACCATGTAGGTCATATAGCTCTTACAGAATTTCAACCGTAGTAGAAACAAACAGGTTGTTAAATTCCTGGATGATGATATTATCTGAAATTATCTTGGGGTTGGTTTACAAATTCAAATTTATTTATTTATCAAACTAATTTATCTCCATTACAATGTTCAGAAAATTGTTGTTGGTGTAATAATCTTGATTGGCCAGCAGATGTCACAGTTGTGGCACAGGAGAACTCACCCTGGTGTTTAGAATGAAGGAGAGCTGATGGGTTGATCAACTCAGCAATCAGCTGAATAGCTTCTGCAGGGCAAATGACACCATTACTTCGATGAAGTGGCAGCCTACAGAATGAGAAAAGATTTTTTTTACCAACCACACATCTGATAGAAGGGAAATATACAAAATATAAAAAGAGCTTAAAAGGACAATGGCACGGGGTTTTGAACCTACTTAATGTGCTGGCTTTGTGGGAGCCTAGCCAGTTTGGATGTTCACCTTCCTAGAAATGGACGGAGGGGGGAGGACCTAGGACTTACCACAGGGCAGGGAACCCTGACTGCTCTTTGGACTGGAGAGGGAGGGAGAGAGGAGTGGGGGGAGGGGGAGAAGGGTGGGAGGAGGGGGAGGGAAATGGGAGGCTGGGAGGAGGTGGAAACTTGTTTTTTTTTCTCCTTTTCTCAATTAAAAAAAAGTTTAAAAAAAAACCCTGAATTTACTTGTAAGAGCATTGTTTCATAATTTGTAATTGTTAAGTAGTTTAACAAAACAATAAAAATCTCTATTGTATTTCCTTGAAAGAAGAACACTTTTCATTTGAATTGCTTCTTGCATAGAGCTGTCGTTCTTCACCTATATTCAATATGACAAGGAAAATTTGCCTTTGTTTTCCTTTTAGGAAACACCTTGATAGCTGAAAACCCTGAGTGTGACAACTGCTAGTCAAGATGTTAATATAAAATAAAGCCAAGTCCACAGGGCCCCAGTCTTCTTTCAGAGAGCATGCTACTCACACATTACATACCTATACCCATGCGTGTCAGCTGAGGACCTGGGTGTTGTCATGTACAGAGGCACAGGTTTGGACCAGATACATCTCATGGCAGTTGCCTTAGAAGTCAAGAGCCGAGCTGAGCAGAGCTGTCATTGTGGAAGCCAGGTACCAATTCCTGGTCTCTCCCTGTTACCTGAATGGAGAGCAAACGTCAGTTCAGGTGTGACATTGGCAGGTCTGTCACCACAGTTTGGAAACACGTGCCTCAGTCTGTCTCAGTAGGTCACCTATGAGGTGACCTGAGTCATAAGGAATAGCTCTCTATACATTGAGACATCAATGATGATGTTAGTGAGAGGCTTAGACAGCATAAAACCACTACTGCATACATAGTACTGTGTTCAACTACTGAAGATAAGAAACATACAGCCCCTAACAAATGTTGCCAATGAATGAATGATAACTGCATTAAACATGATGAATTAAAAGAACAAAAGTGGAACCCAGCTGCATTACCCTGGCAGTTAAAGTATGTGGCATACGTTTAAGGGAAAATCATAACCAAAGTACCAAAAATAACATCATTGACCTAAGAATGGTGTTGAGAGCAGGTGGAAATGGACCAGGAAGAGGTACCACAAAAGCCTATCTATCTGTTATATGTGGGATGCAGTCCTCAACAAGTCTTTGTTAGCAACTTAGTATTCATTAGAACTGTTTAAGGCTTTTTAAAATTGGGTCTGATGTTGCATTGAACTACTGCTCGACAAAGGAGATTTGGGTGCCATATTTTGACCATAGGATTTTTTTTTAATTTTAAATTCTGATTTATTTCGTGATAGCAATCAATCTGATGTAATTTGTCACCATTAAATCTTTTTGGTTTAAGTTTTCAGAAAAGACACCAAAGGAATAATAGGTACAGGAACCGAGACGAGATATAAAACAGGTTGGGACAGGAGTAGAGGTGGCTTAATAGGTAGATTATTTGTGTAATGGAAAATATAGATTGTTGTCAAGGTGATAGCCTTTTGTTTTTGGTGACAAATTTCTTATACCTATGTTATGAAGAAAAATAAAAAATCCATTGAAATGTGGGTACTTTGGGGTTTAGAGAAAAATTGTGTCCTAAGAGGGGTGGCTCTGTTGGTTAAGTGCTGTGAAAATGGGACAATCTAATTTTGGGTTTCTGGTTCCTATGTAAAAAGCAGGGCATGATGTTGCTTGCCTATAACCCTAGCATTGGGGAGTCAGAGGCAGGAGGACCCATGAGACTTGCTTACTAGTTAATCTTGCCAAATCTTCATGCTCCTGTTCATTGAGAATCTATGTGGGATTCCCCTCTGTATGCTGTGAATATGTTTTATTACTGTTGTTTAATAAAGTACCTTCTTTGGCCTATGGCAGGGCAGAATATAGTAAGTCAGGAAATCTGAGCAGAAATAGAGGAGGAAAGAAGGCAGAATCAGGGAGATGCCATGCAGCTGCTGAAGGAGAAAGACACTGGAAACTTACCAGCAGGACACAGCACATAGATTAATAGAAATGGGTTAATTTAAGAGTTAAGAGTTAGTTAATAAGAAGCCTGAGCTAATAGGGCAAACAGTATTGTAATTAATACAGTTTTTGTGTGATTATTCGGGTCTGGGAAAAAAAGAGCAGTCTCAGTTTACAAGAATCTAGTTCAAAAGGCGAGGAGGGGAGTGACAGGGCAAGACAGCTGATTGACATAGGATTTTTGATATGTGTAAAGAGTAGATGCATTTAGAAAAGGAAGGTAGTAGACAGATGATAAATAGATAAATGGTAGAAGATAGAGAGGTATGCATCTCTCTATGCAGACTCTCTACACATGTTTAGAAATATCCATGTATCTCTAACACATTTCACTCGAGCTAATCCTTCTCAAGTTACCCTGCTTCATTTTGTTCTCAAAATGTTGGCAATTCCAGAGTCAACCAGCATTCATGGAGAACTGAATTTCCTTTGTCTATACTTCACTGATTTTTTTCTTTTCGAGTACTGTTAAAGTATGATTCTCTACAACCATGCCATTCTATAATGAACACAGACTGTTTCGATTAAAGGTCAAAAAAAGCACAAGTTCAAAGTAGCTTCATGTGCAACCTGTGCACATGGAGAAAACCAATGAAAATTAAGAGGCAGAGAAAGAACACAGAGGTTTAACAACAACACAGACACATTGTTGTGAATTATTAAGGACTGATTCCTTTGTATTATTTCTTTACTTTTGAGAGTATATATAATTACATAATTTTCCTTTCCCTTTCCTCCTTCCAAAGTCTCCTATGTAACCCTATGTAAC
The DNA here is from genome assembly GCF_018167655.1 of Microtus oregoni. Classification (NCBI taxonomy): domain Eukaryota; kingdom Metazoa; phylum Chordata; class Mammalia; order Rodentia; family Cricetidae; genus Microtus; species Microtus oregoni. Next base: position 94,257 of record NW_024543830.1, on the reverse strand, counting down.
TCTCATTCAAATCGATGACTTCTTTTTTCAGTAATTTTTGTTACATGTAAGAGAACCAGGCCTCAGCAGAACCACAGCCATAGCACAAAGACCTGAGCTGGATTCAGTGCCCCTGACTGACCCTGACCTTAGCCGTAGTTATAGAAAGAACCATAAACAATCCCCCACAGAGAGAGGACAATCAGAAACTAACAACTCTAGGTGTCCTCATGCTGAGACTAAAAAATTGCAGTTCCCCAGATCCAAGATAGTCAATCAGCTCAGTCCAGATACTCCTAACAAGGGTTTGAGCCAATTCCAAATCTGTAACTATGCAATTTTGGAATCCCCCAGTTCCCTCTTGACTAGGCACTATAAAAGCCCATGTCCTGTGCTGTTTGAGGTCTCTCCTACTCTGTTGCTGTCACTTCAGACTGATGGAGAGGCCCAAGTTAACTTGCATTAAAGTGTCTTTGCTTTTGCATCAAATCAGGTTTCTTGGTGGTCTTTTGGACTTTGGGCACAACAATATATACATACATATATACGTTATAAATACACATCACACACACACACACACACACACACACACACACACACACACACACTTGGGCTACAGGTTGTAAATATCACATTAAGAACCAGAGGGAAATGGAAGAAGATGGAGAAATGACTGGTTACTCTGCTGGTATGCCAAGTTTAAGGATCCAAGAATCCACTTCCTCTCCTTACTCGTAAGCCATGATCTAAGAAAGAGGCAGCAACTAGAACTATGAATTTACATATGAGTAAGGCTAGTGAGGAACATCTAGTCATCACCAGTCACATGACCATGTAGGGGTAGGAGGCAGAGCATCCCATGTCCAGACACTGTGCGCTGAGGCAGAGCTCACGATCAGAATAAAAGGGCTGAGGGACAGGACACTTCCATCACTCATCTCCTGAGATACTCACAGATCGTGAGCTGCCTGTCTTCTTGGTAAGTGACCATGGGAGGCAAGAGCAGAGACTTTTCCCAAGGGGTTGCCAGACTAGACCTGGAGAGGAGCCTCAGAAGGGTCTCCTCTCCCCCCCCCCCCCCCCGAGGCCATATTGATAGATCATAAAACATGGTGAAGAGTGAGGGGTGAGGAAATGGGGACATGGACACACAGAAGCCACAGCCTTGATTTTGAGAGACATGAGAAACAGTAGGGACCTTCTGGCTCTGGAGAGAACAAAGTATCTTCAGGAACCGTCAGGATAAGACATTGAGCACAGAGAACTGTGCATCTGGGCAGGCACGGGGAGGGGGAGAAAGGGCCTGTGAAGAAAATTTCCCCTAACTCCTGAAGAAGAACTGGAGTCAGGAAAGGACAACAGGGTCTCACTTTTACTTGGGGAAGAAAGAAAGTCCTGGTTCTGGGATCTGCTCACAACAGGATAACACCTTGCCTCCCTTAGCCTAAGAAGGTGATGATTTGGATACCTCTGAACTTTCAAAGCAGGGATTTGTACTCCCATGGTATCTCTGAGAGGGCTTACAGTTTTCTCTTTCAGGGGCTGAGCTTACTCCCTCAGTGACATAGAAGGTGTATTGAAATATTGACCTTAAACTAAAGTCATCTTCAAGTCCTGTCTGCTCTTTCCTTTTACAGTCACTGTTCCGTGAAATAACCCGTATACTGGCACATCCAGGAGTACTAAGAAAGGCAGACATTTTGCCATTATCTTTAGTTGTTCATTTAGCATGCTGGATACAACTTGACAATTAGTATCTCACTTACATGGTTGTCTGAGGTTCTGAATTCATAATGAACACAATGTGACAGATTGAATATTTTATAAGCAAAATAAAATAACTGTAGAAATTATTTGATGCTGACCAGTGAAATTTCTATGTGGCCAGAATGGTTCAAGTGTCCACAGTGTCTGACATGTTTGTGATTCTCTTGCAGCTCCTGAACACCCACAGGCTGAGATGTCCTGCCAGCAGAGCCAGCAGCAGTGCCAGCCCCCTCCCAAGTGTCCTCCCAAGTGCCAGACCCCAAAGTGTCCCCCAAAGTGTCCTCCTAAATGCCCTCCTGTCTCTTCCTGCTGCAGTCTGGGTTCTGGGGGCTGCTGTGGTTCCAGTTCCGGGGGCTGCTGTGGTTCAAGCTCCGGGGGCTGCTGCAGCTCTGGCGGTGGTGGCTGCTGCCTGAGCCACCACAGGCCCCGCAGATCTTTCCGTCGCAGACACCAGAGCTCTGGGTGCTGTAGCAGTGGTGGCGGCAGTGGATGCTGTGGTAGCAGTGGTGGCAGCAGCCAACAGTCTGGTGGTTGTTGCTAAAGCTGAAGAAGACTTCATTAGGTGTTGCAGGAGGAAGCCATGCTTAGCAGGCTGGTCCAGACCTGCTTCCCTCTCCTCTGGTTTCTCTCCTTGGATTTTGCTCTGAGATGCTGACATCTGTGAAAGGTTTTGTATTCCACTCACCAGATAACAGTGCCCCTTTGCCTCTTTGTTACAAATAAAAAAGCTTGGGCCACCAGTCCTGAGAAGACTCTTGTTCATTTCTCAGCATCGTCCTCATCCCATGCCTTAGTCATCTGGTGTAGGCTTTTCCTCTGTAAGATGTGATTACCATTAATGAATAAAGAAACTGCTTTGGACCTATAGCAGCACAGAACTTTGCTAGGCCGGGAAAACTAAACTGAACTCTGGGAGAAAGAACAGCAGAGTCAGAGAAAAGTCGTGTAACCTCGCCAGAGACAAATGCTGGAACTTTAGCCAGTAAGCCACAGCCATGTGGCAATGCACAGATGAATGGAGATAGATTAAATTAATATGTAAGAGTTAGTCAATAAGAAGCTAGAGCTAATGGGCCAAGCAGTGATTTAAATAATATGGTTTCTGTGTGATTGTTTCCGGGCTAAGCAGCTAGGAACCAGCAAGCGGCCCTGCAAACAACAGTCATCTTTTTCTGCTGACAGAGAGTGACACTCTGAGTTTTTGTACCCTGTTAGACGCGTATGTGCATCTATAACTTTGTACCAGCAGTTCAGCTGTATCTGTAAGGACTGATTTTTGGTTTTTTTTTGGGGGGGGGGGTTGATAACTTAAAAATGGCAGTCACTCTTCACAATTATAAAACTTGGAGACAAACCCAGATCGATGGAATTGAAGGAGAATGTTCCCTATGAGGCACTCACTGGAAGGACAAGGATAAACCCTGCGATTAAAGCAGAACAAACAAGACACTGACCACTTTTCTTCAACATTAGCTATTAGTACTCTTTTTTAGACAAAATTTTAACTAGAATTGTAAAGATTAGCATAGTTTCCATCCCTTCATTTTGCTGCTGTAGCTGAGTTGTAACAATGTGGGAACTTCCGCACTGCTGACCACTGCAATGGTCTCCCTCCTTCCCTTCTGCTGGGGGCTGCTGAAATCTTTACATTGAAGAGATCAGCACTCAAGAGCAATCTTTGCCTGTGCCTGCTCCATCTTCTGTGATTTGTTTTCAGATCAAGTCAGTGCAGTTGCACTAAGACAATGGTTTCACTGAACTGTGGACACCCTCAGGTCTCTAACTCTGCCCCCTCCCCCATCCTTAGCAGGAAACAGGCTTTGTTGTCATTTTCCCAGTGTCACTTCACACTCAAGCGGCACCCAAATGCAGTCTTTCGTCCTTCAGCCTTCTGTTTTAAGTTTACGTACACATGTGTAATAACATTTAAAAATGTCCTAAAACATTTAAATCACAGTGTTATACATAATTTAAACACAATGAAATTCATTATATAAATGAAAAGTTGAACTACCCTTCCACTATCATTTAGAGTTATATGCCATAAAGAGTAATAATGTACACGCTGTGAATATTGTGAGAACTTGCCATTTGCTATTTGAGCAATTTATAAAAGAGAATAGTCCTCCTACAACATACAAATGAAACTGCGACTGAACATAATTTCAATAAAATTAATTATATGTTATAGGAAGCACCATTGAACTGATAGAAGATTTCAGTTTAGAAGCATATAATACACATTACACATTCCTACACGTGCACAGGTATTTCAATCTAAACTCCATAAATGATAGAAAATGTGCAATATTTTTCCTTCCATAATGCTATGGCTGTGCTCATATATTCAACTGTAAGTGACTTAACTTTTTATTAGGACTCAATACAATTCCATTGATTATGCACACCACATTTTCTTTCGTTTTAGGAAGCTTTCATTGAAGAACTCTTATACTTCCTTGCTCCTATTTTTTCCAAGGTTTTCTTTCTTTATTTTCTTTTTAAGATTCCATGAACATGGCTCTTTCCGGTTTCTCTGTTAAAAATTACAGTGTTGGCTTACAGAGATGTCACTGAACTTGGAATATAGTTTTGTACAATATCACTTTGTTGAACATTGTATGGAAATTTATTCCAGTTAAAAATTAGGGCGTTTGGCCATTTGAACTTCTTCTGTTGAGAATTCTCTGTTCAGTTCAGTGCCCCATTTTTTAATTGGGTTAATTAGCATTTTAAAGTCTAGTTTCTTGAGTTCTCTATATATTTTGGAGATCAGACCTTTGTCTGTTGCGGGGTTGGTGAAGATCTTCTCCCAGTCAGTAGGTTGCCTTTGTGTCTTAGTGACAGTGTCCTTTGCTTTACAGAAGCTTCTCAGTTTTAGTAGGTCCCATTTATTCAATGTTGCCCTTAATGTCTGTGCTGCTGGGGTTATACATAGGAAGCGATCTCCTGTGCCCATCTGTTGTAGGGTACTTCCCCCTTTCTCTTCTATCAGGTTCAGTGTGTTCGGGCTGATATTGAGGTCTTTGATCCATTTGGACTTGAGTTTTGTGCATGGTGATAGATATGGGTCTATTTTCATTCTTCTACAGGTTGACATCCAGTTGTGCCAGCACCATTTGTTGAAGATGCTTTCTTTCTTCCATTGTATACTTTTAGCTCCTTTATCGAAAATGAGGTGTTCATAGGTTTGTGGGTTAAAATCCGAGTCTTCTATATGATTCCATTGGTCGACTTCTCTGTTTTTATGCCAGTACCACACTGTTTTCATTACTGTATCTCTGTAATAGAGTTTGAAGTCAGGGATGGTAATGCCTCCAGAAGATCCTTTATTGTATAGGATTGTTTTGGCTATCCTGGGTTTTTTGTTTTTCCATATAAAGTTGATTATTGTCCTCTCCAGATCTGTGAAGAATTTTGATGGGACCTTGATGGGGATTGCATTGAATGTATAAATTGCCTTTGGTAGAATTGCCATTTTTACTATGTTGATCCTCCCAATTTAAGAGCAAGGGAGATCCTTCCATTTTCTGGTATCCTCTTCAATTTCTTTCTTATTTGTATTATTTGTAATAGCCAGAACCTGGAAACAACCTAGATGCCCTTCAATGGAAGAATGGATTAAGAAAGTATGGAATATATACACATTAGAGTACTACGCTGCGGTAAAAAACAATGACTTCTCGAATTTTGCATGCAAATGGATGGAAATAGAAAACACTATCCTGAGTGAGGTATCCCAGACCCAAAAAGATGAAAATGGGATGTACTCACTCATAATTGGTTTCTAGCCATAAATAAGGGTCACGGAGACTACAATTGGTGAACCTAAAGAAACTAAATAAGAAGGTGAACCCAAGGAAAAACATATAGTTATCCTCTTGGCTAAGGGAAGTAGACAAAATTGCCGGGGAGAAAATTGGGATCTTGGGGGTGGGGTGGGATGGGGGTAAGGGGAGATGGGGAGAGAAAAGTTAGAAGGGAAGGAGGTCGGGCCTTGGGAAAACAGGAGGATTGGGATAAAGGAAGGTTGGACAGGGGAGCACGGAACCACAAGTCTTAGTTAAGGGAGCCACTTTAGGGTTGGCAAGAGACTTGACCCTAGAGTGGCTCTCAGGAGCCCATGGTAATGTCCCCAGTTAGTCCCTTGGGCAGCTGAGGATAGGCAACCTGAAATTGCTATCCTATAGCAATACTGACGAATATCTTGCATACCACCATAGAACCTTCATCTGGTGATGGATGGAGATAGAGACAGAGACCCACACTGGAGCACTGGTCTGAGCTCCCAAGGTCCCAATGAGGAGCGGAAGGAGGGAGAAGATGAGCAAGGAAGTCGGGACCATGAGGGGCGCACCCAACCACTGAGACAAGGGGGCTGATCTAGTGGGAGCTCACCAAGGCCAGCTGGACTGTGACTGAAAAAGCATGGGATAAAACCGGACTCTCTGAACATGGCAAACAATGAGGGCTGATGAGAAGCCAAGAACAATGGCACGGGGTTTTGACCCTACTTCATGTTCTGGCTTTGTGGGAGCCTAGCCAGTTTGGTTGTTCACCTTCCTAGACATGGACAGAAGGGGGCGGACCTTGGATTTTCCACAGGGCAGGGAACCCTGACTGCTCTATGGACTGGAGAGTGAGGGGGAGAGGAGTTTGTGGGAGGGGGAGAAGGGTGGGAGGAGGGGGAGGGAAATGGGAGGCTGGGAGGAGGCGGATACTTTTTTTTCCTTTTCTCAATAAAAAAAAAAAGAAAAAAAATTAGGGTGTTTTACATATGGGATACTATAGTCTTCAAACAGACAATTTATCTTCTGTCTTTCTCTACCAAACCTCTAGCTGAGATTTGAGAGTGAAGGAAGTGTACACTCTTGTCATGGTATACATTATAAAGGAAGTCGCTTGACATTTACCTCACCCAGAAAATAGTTGAGGTATCTTTTCCCTTTCTAATTTCCTCAGAACTTTTTTTTTTTTTTTTTTTTTTTTTTTTTTTCCAAAACAAGATTTCTCTGTAGCTTTGGGATCTGTTCTGGAACTCACTTTGTAGACCAGGCTGGCTTTGAAATCATAAAGACCCACTTGTCCCTGCCTCCCGAGTGCTGGGATTAAAGGTGTGCACCACCAACACCCAGGTTCCTCAGCGCCTTAATCATGAATGATGTTTGAGTTTGGTGTGTCATTTTGCCACCAGTGGGGAAGATTTTCACAATCCTGTCTAAGTCTATCCGTACACTCTGTTTCATTTAATGCTTAGTAATTGCTCAAGCATCTTAGTATTTATGAAGTCATACCAACCACTATGGTAAACTATTTTTCAATGTGCTCTATTTTCAATGTTGTAATAAAATATTTATTAATTCATTAATTTTCTTACGTGTATGTCTTGCACTTTGATGATATTCACCCCTTTTCATCGCACTAAGACCTATAAGACATCTTTTTATGTCTTCTTCCAAATTCAAATTCTCTTCTTGGTTTTGTTTACTAACACGAAATTCTGCTCTGCTCATAGACTCCTGAGTGTGGAGACATCCTCTGGAGCAAGACAGCCTGGGAGTGGCCACGGATGTGCAGAAAACTGGATCTTTGAAACCTGAAGTCAAAACTGTCTACATCAACTCAGCTTGCAGACAGCCACAATCTACTGTGGTTGTTATGAATGAGCCTGTCGACAAGGCTTTGCTTTGTCCCTGCCTGACCTCTGACTGTGACAATCTTATCACAACCCCCTCTGTAATGGTCCTTGAGTCTTGGGAAGGGTGTGACACAGATGTCTCATTGTTGACTGATAATATGCAGATACTTCTTCTCTGAACTTTGATCAGCTGTGATGCACTGCATGAATTTTGTGTCGATGGCACAAAATTGTTGTTCTGATAAGGTCTGAGGAGTGTGATCCAGAGTGTTGTTGTCTCTACAGTCTGCAAACACCAGCGCCAGCAGAAGAAGCATCCCTGTGAAGCAGGAAGAAAGTACAACCATGTGTGGATGTGGATTGGCCAACAATTAGATGCCCTTGCCTGAAGCTGCTGATCTTTGGGGATAGAAGGAATGAGGTTTATGGTAAACAGAAATGTGCTTTATCAGATTACAAGTAAAACTGAATTTGACTTCTGGTCATCCAATAAGAATTCTTCTACCTGGTGAGGGTCCTTCTGTTCAGGATATTGTCACCAGCACTCCCGTTGTGAGGGATGGGACACTTTGGACCTAACAGACAGAGCCCCCCGTCCTTGTTCCAGAAGCCATCTCCAAGCTTCAAGTGCCAGCACGGGAAGAACTAGGCTTTCTCCTAGGTATCTCACTGGATGTAAAAACCAGACTTAAGGGCAGGCTGCATGCAGCATCAGATAACCAGCAATGAACTCAGTGGTATTTTGGATACTTTTGTCTCATAATGTTTTAGCTGAACATTTTTTAAATGCTAATGATCTTTTATTTATATATTATGGTTTCTGATTTTGTGTTTATAGGAATTTTACATTTGAACAAATGTTGTTGGCTCCACATATATATGTTTCTAGTGTGTTTTCTTTTTATATTTTTAAATTTATTGTATTTGATTTTGTTTATTTTACATAATGATACGGTTTCCGTTCCCTCCGGTTCCCTCCTCTTCTCCCCTGCCTTGTTTATTCTGTTTTGTTTGTTTTTCACTTGCCTGATTTCTTTCTAAAGAGAGAGAGAAAGAAGTCATAGATTTGAAGGAGGTGAGGAGTATCTGGGAGTATACAAAGGAGGAGGGAACCTGATCAGAATATATTCTATGAAAAGAATTGTTTTCAATTAAAACTGAGAGTTCTGCCTACACTGTCATGTAAGTATCGTGGGCTAACCGATTGCGCCACGTGCAGTTAGAAAACTTCATTTTGAGTGAAGTAACCGAGACACAGAAAAACAATTATCACATGTACTCACTCATAAGTGGTTATTAAATATAAAGTAAAGAAAACCAGCCTATAATCACAATCCCAGAGAACTTAGACAACAATGAGGACCCTAAGAGAGATACACATAGATCTAATCTACATGGGAAGTAGCAAAAGACAAGATCTCCTGAGTAAATTGGGAGCACAGGACATTGGGGGAGTGTGGAAAGAGAGGGCAGAATCAGAGAGGGGAGCAGAGGAAAAGGTAGTGCTCAATAAAAATCAATAAAAAAGCTAAGAAAACAAACCCCTTTGTTGTATTTGTATTTGTTTTTATTTGATTTTACAAATTAAGAAAATTTCCTTCCTAAATTTTCTATCACACACTCGTCATTCAAGAGTTTATTGTTTAGGCTCAATTGTTTTTATGTGTTTTTTTTATTTTGTGGTTACACTTGATTTCTAGTCTGGTAAAGCAAAATTATTTTAATTCTTTCACATTTAAGATATTCTTAAAGTCAAAGTATGTTATATTTTAGGACAGCTCTCATGGCTACAGAGAACAAACAATACTTTGCATCTGGTGATGTTGTTTTGACCATGTGTGTTGAATCAGCTTGACCTAGTGTGAAGCTTTCCTTTGTAGCTTCATTGCTTAGTCTTAGCTTTTATGACCCATCTATTGATGACAGTAGAATACTGAAGTAAACCAATCAAAGCTGACGCCTGGACTATTCATAAACACACACGCATATGCACATACACACAGGAGGAGAGAGAGTGAGTGAGAGAGATGGGATAAGCATTACTGTTTCTGTAATGTTTTATCACTGTTTGAAGAGTTCTTCAAATAATGAGAGATTTTAATAGTTTTATTACATATCACCAATATATTTAATACCACAAGCAATAATCCAATAGCATTATTTCAGAATATGTTAATTAAAATTGAGTGATTTATAGATTTTATACTTTGAGTATATTGATTTATCATTTGTGATTGTTAAACAGGCAGTAAAGAACAAACATCTCAAAAAACCACCGAATTCTCTTGATTTATGGCTTCTGTGGTGCAGAGAAAAGAACATTTCTTATTTGAATTCCTTTTAGAGCTTTCAGTGTTCTCTTATATTCCATGATATGGAAAAATGGCATTATAAAGAGAAATATCTGATAACTGAAATGTCAACCATTTTATATTGTCTTGAGGCCTAAGTCTCCTGAGCTCACTCTCAAGGCTGACTCTAGTCTTTTCCAGCTAGCATGACACGCATGCACACCTATGTACAGGAGGTAAGCCCAGAGACTGGGTGTTGCCATGCACCGGGACAGAAGTCTGGACTAGCTGGCATCTCAGCCACATCACCCTAGAATCCTGAGGTGAGCCATTCTTAATTACCATCGGGGAAACCAAGGATTGTGTCTTGACATCTTCCAGTTGATAAGCCTTTTGGAACAACGGAGGAGGAGACTAAAATCAAAGCAGTGAGACAGTGAAAGATCTCTCAGGGTCATGTGAACACATACCTCATTCTGGTTCAGGTTCCCATGTGATGAACCAAGTGTTAGAAGCATCTGTTCCTAAGCTTCCACATCAATGAAGATGCCAGTGGGAGGATTAGACATCACCAAGTAGCTACAGGATGGATGTGTTCATCTACTGAAGATAAGAAAAACAGAAACCCTAAGAAAGGTTGTTAAAGATTTCATCTGAATACATTACACATCATGGATTAAATAGAAATAAAAATATTGAACTAGGCTGCATTATTGTAGCAGCTAAAGTTTGGAACCTACAATTTGGAGGAAATCATGACTAAAAGAAAATGAAAGCCATTTTAGGGTTGACAAGAGACTTGGCTCTTGAGGGGATTCCAGTTGTCCACGGAGATGTACCCAGCTAGGTCCTTGGGCAGCAGCACAGAAGGTGCCTGAACTGGCCTTGCCCCACTATCACACTGATGTTTATCTCTAATATCACCATAGAATCTTCGTCCGGCTATGTATGGAGATAGAGACAGAGACCCTCATCAGAGCAACGGACTGAGCTCCCAAGGTCCAGTTGAAGGGCAGAAGGAGGGAGATGAGCGAGGAATTCTGGATTGCAAGGAGTTGATCCACCCACTGAGACAGTGTGCCTGATCTAATGGGAGCTCACCAAATCTATCTGGACCTGGACTGAATGAGCATGTGATCAAACCGGATTCTCTGAATGTGGCTGACAATGGGCGCTGACTGAGAAGCCATTGATAAAGGCACTGGGACTTGTTTCTACTGCATGTACTGGTTCTTTGGGACTCTAGTCTATTTGGATGCAAAGCTTCCTAGTCCTAAATGTAGTGGGGAGGGCCTTGGACTTCCCACAGGGGAAGGGTTCCCTGCCCTCTCTTAAGGAGGGAGGGGGAGGAAGAGGGGGAGTAGGGGAGCGGGAGGGGAATGGGAGGAGGGGAGGAAGTGTAAATTATTGAATGGAAAAAAAATTAAAAATAAATAAATAAACATACCGAGATACCAAAAAAAAGAAAGAAAGAAAGAAAGAAAAAGAAAGAAAAGAAAAAGTTTTATGAAAAAGAAAAAAAAACAGAAAATGAAATTCACCTGAGGACAAATTTGAGAGCAGGTGGGAAAAGCTTCAGGTACAGTCACACTAAAAACTCTGTGTCATAAGATTTTCTCCTTGTGTTAACTGGTACACAGTCCTGAACAAGTCTTAGCTACTGACTTTGTGGCAGATACCATTGGGAGGGTTAAAGTCTTCTATGCATCTGATGCTGCAACAAAGTCAAGAAAAGATCAAGGGACTTTAGAGGGTGTATTTTCAGTTAGAATTTGAGTATGTATAAATACTAGATGTATGAACAAAGGGAAATGATATTCAAACATGCAGGCAGATTATAGATACATGGAAATAGATGATAGAAGGTGGAGAGGCACATATCTCTATACATGAAGCTCTCCACACATTAATAAATATTCATGCTTCTCTATTACATTTATTTGTGCTCAAAGTGCTCATGTATCCCAGGCACAATTTATTCACCAAGTTTTGGACTTTCAGGTCGACCAGCATTTACGGAGAAGAGATTTTGCAAATTTAGTCTAGAATTTCTTTGCCTTTTGTATCTGACATGTTTTATTTTTGGTGTGGTCTTAAAGTATGATCCTTTATAAACATATCTGTCTATAATGAATCAGAGCTATTTCCATTAAATCCTGAAAAATTTCAAAACTCAAAGTATTATGTTCATACAGTCAATGGACATGTAGAATGTAAATGGAAATCAGGCACACAGAGAAGACAAATGACCACAGAAACACATTCTTGTGAACCACTAATGAGAGAATCTATTTAAAATAGCCTGACTTCTGTCAATCAGGGGTAGAAACCACTGGCGTTTGTCTCACATGAAGGAGTAGATTGATTCTATTTCTCTATTTCTTAAAGGTGAATAACATGATTTCTTCTACTTCATGTGAATACTTCTCCTAACTTTCTTCTTACTAATGAGCCATTTGACTTCCCCAAGAACAGCACACTGGTTCCTAGAGATGGATATGCTAGCTGCTAAAGTTTACAGAAACATTGAAATGCTAAAGAGTAGCACATTCCTAAAGTAGGATTACTTGTAAATTCAAGAAATATTCAATATAAATTTATATGCCAAACAAATTAAAGAAACATACCAAGTGAGGATACCCCCTCTCTCTGGTACAAAAACTGCATTTTTATAATTAATGCATACTATTTTTCATGTCTTGGATTACTTGGGAAATTATATACATATCAATAATTGTACATCCCCATATATTTTGTTTTAAAAGATTACATTTTTATTTTAAAGGGTGTGTGTGTGCGCGTGTGTACGCGTGTGAGTGTATGTGTGTATGTGTGACTGTGTTTGTACCTTGGAGGTAAAAAGAGGATGTTAGAGGCCCTCAAGATGGATTTCCAGGGGCTGTGAGCTGTCCAATGTAGTTGTTGGGAACCAAACTCAGATCCTCTACAAGAGCAGTGTGCATTCTGCACTGAGGAGCATCTCTCCATTTCTGTCTCTAGAGAGCAGTGTCCGCACCCTGTATTTAGCAATTTGAACATCTGTCTGCTGTAAGCTGTGTACCATGATGCTCTATTTTTACCAGCTACATTTTACTGCTTCAATATTTCATTCATTTTCATAATATTCTACAAATAGTCTCCCTAACATTTCACTGTAATGGTTAAGGGGGAAATGAAGCAGGACAGATAGACTTTCAGAACCACACCTCAGCATAACGTGGTGCTGAACCGGATGTATTATGCAGGCTTCTGATAATTTTGGCATCTACACTGCACCCATATAGGAACAGTTGGGAACTCCATGGATGGAAGCTGACATTCAAGGTTTTATTATCTCAACTGGGCTATCAGCTGAAGATAACACACAAAGAACCAGGAGAAAAGGAGGAAGCCAGAAGTACGACTGGTTCATGAGGCAAGTACTCTGTGGGAATGCCAGGTTTAAGGATCCAGGAATCCTCTTCCTCCCTTCATGCCTAAACCATGTCCTAAGATAGATGCAGCACACCTTGGCGCCACGGAAACAGGGTGTTAGGATCATCTGGTCATCACCAGTCACATGACAATGTGGTGTCCCTAGGCAGATCCACCCCTGTTCACACAATCTCTGACAGGTTGAGGCAGAGCCCAGGATCAGAATAAAAGGGCTGAGGGACAGGGAACTTCCATCACTCACCTCCAGAGATAACCACAGATCCTGAGCTGCCTGTCAACTTGGTAAGTGTCCATGGGAGGCAAGAGCAGAGACTTTTCCAGAGGGGTTGCTGGACTGGAGTAGGACAGAAGGCTGGGAGGGGTCTCCACACCTAGAGGACATTGATAGATCATAAAACATGGTGAAGAGTGAGGGGTGAGGAAATGGGGACATGAATGCACGCACGCTCTGGAAGGCACTGGAATACTTGTGTCATTCTGACTCTGGAGAGGACCATGTACCTTCACTGTATAGGAACCCTTGGAAGGGGATGCTGAGTACAGAGACCTGAGCATCTGAACAGGAGGCATTGGCCTGTGAAGAAAATGCTTTCTCTAACTCCTGAAGAAGAGCTGGATCAGGAAAGGTCAACAGAGTCTCACTTAGGCTTGGAAAAGAAACAGAACCAGGGTTTTGGGATCTGTTCACACATTTCTCTGATCAAGAGGACACAGCCAGGATGACACTGACTTTGACACCCTTAACCTGTGGAGGTGGTGATTTGGAATACTTTGAACTCTGAACTCACATGGAGGTTTATAGTTTCATGGCTAATTTAAGTGGGCTTGCATATTTTTCTTTCATATTTTTTCCCGATCAGTAATCTAGAAGGTCTTAAAATGCTGACTTTATACTAAAATTGCCTTCAAGTAGTGATTACTCTTTGCTTTTCAATTACTTTTCTCTGAAATAATCCATATACCGGCACTCGTGTGAGGACTAAGACCAGTACACATTTTCCAATGTCACTAGATAATCATTCAGAGCTTCTGGATACTGGGTGACAATGAGTATCTTATTGCACGGGTTTCTGTGGTTCTGAATTCATTATAAACATATTGTGACAGTGTGAGTACATTATAAAAGAAAGGACCATAAATGGTTGTTTTGAGGCTTATAGGGAAAATTCAGGTAGCCAGAATGTTTCAGGTGGCCACAGTGTCTGGTGTCTGACATGTGTGTGATTCTCTTGCAGCTCCTAAGCATCCACCAGCCAAGATGTCCTGCCAGCAGAGCCAGCAGCAGTGCCAGCCCCCTCCCAAGTGTGCCCCCAAGTGCCCTCCCAAATGCCAGACCCCAAAGTGCCCCCCAAAGTGTCCTCCTAAGTGTCCCCCTAAGTGCCCTCCTGTCTCTTCCTGCTGCAGTCTGGGTTCTGGGGGCTGCTGTGGTTCCAGTTCCGGGGGCTGCTGTGGTTCAAGCTCTGGAGGCTGCTGCAGCTCTGGCGGTGGTGGCTGCTGCCTGAGCCACCACAGGCCCCGCAGATCTCTCCGTCGCAGACACCAGAGCTCTGGATGCTGTAGCAGCGGTGGCAGCAATGGCTGCTGTGGCACCAGCGGTGGTGGTAGCTGTGGCAGTAGCCAACAGTCTGGTGGTTGTTGCTAAGCTGGTGAGGAAAACTTCACCAAGTGTTGCAGGAGGAAGCCATGCTTAGCAGACTGGTCCAGGTCTGCTTCCCTCTCCTCTGGCTTCTCTCCTGTGCTTTGCTCTGAGATGCTGACATCTGTGAAAGGTTCTGCATTCCACTCACCAGATAACAATGCCCCTTTGCCGCTTTGTTACAAATAAAAAAGCCTTGGCGACCAGTCCTGACAAGACTCTTGTTCATTTCTCAGCATCGTCCTCATCCTGTCCCTTAGTCATCTTTTCTACTCTCAGAGAGTTGCCCTCTGACCTCTTTAATTACGTGTGTGTTTCCTATAACTTTGTAACAACTCTTCTACTGTATCTGTAAGAACTACAATGGTGTTTTTATTTGTAATTTGATATGAGGATTTAGAAATTGCAGTCACTTCTCACAATTTTAAAAGCCGGGGAAAACCCAGTGTCAATGGACTTGAAGGTCAGTTTTTACTGTTAGACACTTCTTGGAAGGATAACGATCAATACTCCGATTAATTGAGGACAAAGAGCACACCAGCCAGTCCCTTCTCTTCACAACTGTGCATTTCTTCCCTTATAACGAAGTTTTGATGCATACCTACGGAAATTAACATTGTTTCCATATCTTCATTTTGCTGCTGTAGCTGAGTAGTTGCAGTGTGGGAACTTCTGCCCAGCTGACCACCGCAATGGTCTCCCTCCTTCCCTTCTTCTGGTGGCTGCGTAAATCTTGACATTGAGGAGATCAATGCTGATGAGTAGATGGTTTGGCAATCTTTGCCTGTGCCTGCCCCATCTTCTGTGATTTGTTTTCAGATCAAGTCAGTGCAGTTGCACTAAGACAATGGTTTCACTGAACTGTGGACACCCTCAGGTCTCTAACTCTGCCCCCTCCCCCATCCTTAGCAGGAAACAGGCTTTGTTGTCATTTTCCCAGTGTCACTTCACACTCAAGCGGCACCCAGATGCAGTCTTTCGTCCTTCAGCCTTCTGTTTTAAGTTTACGTACACATGTGTAATAACATTTAAAAATGTCCTAAAACATTTAAATCACAGTGTTATACATAATTTAAACACAATGAAATTCATTATATAAATGAAAAGTCCAATATCATTTAGAGTTATATGCCATAAAAGTAATAATGTACACATTGTGAATGTTGCGAGAACCTGTATTTGCTATTCGATCAATTTATAAAAGAGAATAGTACTCCTAAAACATGCAAAAGAAACTGCAGACGAACATAATTTCAATAAAATTAATTATATTTTATAGAAACCACCATTGAACTCATAGAAGATTTCAATTTAGAAAAGTTTAATGCATATTACACATTTGTACACATACACAGGTATATTAATCTAAACTCCATAAATGATAGAAAATGTCCAAGAGTTTTCCTTCCATGTCTGATGAGTCTAACTTAATGCTATGGCTGTGCTCACATAGTCAACTGTGAGTGACTTAACTTTTTATTAGGACTGAATACAATTCCATTGATTATGCACACCACATTTTCTTTGTCCACACTGATGGTCATCTAGGCTGGTTCTATATGGTGGCTGTTACTAATAATGCAGTGACACCCATCAGTCTGTAGGTGTCTCTGTTGGAGACTTTGAGGCTTTGGTTGTGTACCTAGAAGCAGTGTAGCTGGATACTAAGGGAATTTATTTCTTCTTAATATTGAGATTCCTTTTTCCCAAGATCCTCAACAGCACTAGAGACCATTGTTTCTCCTGATGGTGGCCATGATGACTTTTATGTGCTAGAATCAGTAGGTCTCATTTCCAATTCCCTGTTGTCTAACAATAGCAAATATTTTCTTCAAATTGATAGCCATTTCTCTTTTGAGTACTGGCTGATTATTTCATTTTTCCTTTTGTTAATTGCATTATTTTAGGGTAACTTTGCAATTCTTTTTGTCTTCTCTGTAGTAATACCCCAACAAGTATATTCTCTCATCCTGAGAGTTGTCTCATTACTGATTCTTACCTTTTCCGGAGTATTCACTCTTAAAGGTCATGGAAATCTTCACAATTCTCTGCAAACACCAGGGCCAGCAAAAGAAGCACCTTTGTGAAGCAGCAAGGAAATTTGACCATGTGTGGGTGTGGATTGGCCAGGAACTAGGTGCCCTTGCATGAGGCTACTTTGGGTAGGGGGGCAGATTAAAGGAGGTTCCTGATAAACAGAAATGTACTTTATCAGCCTTCCAAAGAATGTTGGACAGATTCCCAAAGAAATCTGGATTTGGTTTTGATCATCCAGTAAGAATTATTCTACCTTGTCAGAGCCCTAGTCAGGGCAATGTCATCAGAACTCCCATTTTCGGGGAGGGTACACTTTGGCCCTAAAAGACAGAGCCCCATCCTTGTTCTAGGAACCATTTCCAAGCTTCAGGTACCAGCAAATGAAGAATTGGTTTTGTCCTATGAATTTCACTGGATAGAAAACACACACTTATGTCAGGAGCCAATTTCCTCCTAAAATCATTGCAGGAACCATCACCCTGGGGAGTCTGCAGAGAACCCCACACCCCTAATTGTGTTAGGAATCGTTCTATTGACAGAGCCTACCCCACACCCAAATTGGCTGTTAATGGAGAGCTATCTGTTAGCGGAACCCACCCCACATTCCAAACTATCTAGGGATCTAGGTGTGTCAACTCGCGACTTCTTGGCCTACAGTGACCTGACCGAAGACAACCTCCTGCCTACGTGACCAACTCGGACCACGTGACCAACGTGAACCAAGCGGCAAGAGCCCAGGCCCCTGCGCCCACCCCCCAACTCTTTACCCTATAAAAGTTGTACCCCGTCTCTAATAAACGGAGGCTTTGACAAACTTAGCATGGCCTTCTTCTTGTCTCCTAGCCCATGTCTTCCAGGTAGTGCCTCTCCGTGACCCTGGAATAACTGATTGCAGGGTGGGTTACAACCCCTAGACTGAGTAGCCCACCCCAAGGCAATCAACACACTTAAGGACAGGTTGCATGTCCAGCAGGAGATAGCTAACAACTATTGTTGTTCCTTTGCGGAACTACAGCTCCCAGCATTCCCCTGGACTATGGATACCAGTGCTCGCAAGCGCAGGACACATTTCCCAGAAGCCTTCACATTCCTCGTTAAAAGGCAAGGGTCGCCACGACCCCCTCCCTTTTTCCCCTGCCTCTCCTGTTGTTTCTGCACACCTGTACCTTTAGATGCTGATCCTACCTGGGTGGTGGTGGTGGCTTACTGCTTTTCCTGGAACCCCATGATGCCTGCCACGACAGCTCTGCAACTTGGACCCCATCTTTGGCCAGGTTGCCCTGATCCCACATTTTACTCTTTTCACAAGTACTGATGACAGGACCCAATCTTGGGTTCCGCCTGACCTGGGCCAAATTATATGTGTTCAGGCTGCCCTGGGCCCCATACAACGAACTCAGTAGTGTTTTTGGAAATTGTTGTTTCACGATGCTTTTGCTGGGTTTTTTTTTTAAAGCATAATGGTATTTTGCTTATGTTTTACATTTGTGCAAATGTCAGTGTGTCTACATATAATGTATTTCTAATTTCTAGTGTTTTTCCTTTTTTCCTATTTTTAAATTTATTTATTTTAATTGACTTTTTTTTTTTTTTTTTTTTTTTTTTTTTTTAGTTTTTCGAGACAGGGTTTCTCTGTAGCTTTGGAGCCTGTCCTGGCACTAGCTCTTGTAGACCAGGCTGGCCTCGAACTCACAGAGATCCACCTGCCTCTGCCTCCCGAGTGCTGGGATTAAAGGCATGCGCCACCACCGCCCGGCTTTAATTGACTTTTTAAATTTTAGTTTATATACAGACTACAGTTTCTCTTCCCTCCTCTTCTGTCCTCCCCTCTACTGCCTTGTTTATTCTGTGTTATTTGTTTTTTGTTTGTTTTTTTGTTTATGAAAAGAGTGAGAAAGAAGTCTTAAATTTTGAAGGGTTAGGAGGTGGGGAGTAGCTGGGAGTATCTGAAGGAGGCGGGAATCTAATCAGAATAGATTCTATGAAAAGAATGATTTACAATTAAAAATGAAACCTAAGAAAATACATTGCCTGTGTTGTATCCATATTTATTTTAATTTGATTTTTCAAATTTGAAAATTTTTCTTCCTGAATCTTTCTATCACACAGTATTCACTGAAGAATTTATTGTTTAATCTGTATTGCTTATGTAGGGACTTTTAGTTTTGGTTTCTAGTCTGATAAGTCAAAATTTATTTTAATCCTTTCATATTTGTTAAGTTTTTGTGGTCAAAATTTGATCTAATGTTAAGACAGCTCTCATGACTCGAGAGAATAAAGTACACTTTGCATCTGTTGACCGTAATGTTTTGCCCATCTGTGTTGAATCAACTAGACATAGGGTGAAGTTTTACTTTGTAACTTCATGGTTTACTTTTAGCTTTTATGACCTATTGATGAATTTAGAATATCGAAGTGACTATTCAAAGTTTACAACTGGATTACATAAACACACACCAGACATGCACACACACACATGGTCAGAGGGAGTGTGAGAGAGAGATGGGATACGCATTATTATAAGTAGAATATGTTTTGTTAGTTTTGAAGAATTCTTCCTGAAGTATTGAGAGAATTTTGAATGGTTTCATTACATATCACCAATATATTAAAAGAATACACTAGATGTCGGAGTCCAACACAAATTCCCTAACCCGGCTGGAACGGAGTCGCGAGGAATAAAACTGACACAGTTTACACCGTCATCACGGAAAAAGCCAGAATCACCCTTTATTCTCCAAACATCTTATATACCCACACTAAATTGAGCGGGAACACACAAAGGCTGTTGCCTAGGCAACAAGGTTCCTGGGCTCAGGTCAAGTCCACATCTGGCAGTCAGGGAGGCCCTGAATTAGCATCTCATTAAGACATCCTCCAAATTACAAAAGGAAGGAAGCACCAAACATCTAAACTCTTAAGACATCAGCTTTGGTCAACATCTCTTCTTAGGTAATCTACATTTTAACAAAAGAAAGCTAGGAGCAGCACATCCTGGCTTTTGTTAAGGCAGAGACAGTTTGTCTGCAGAGCTACATGATCAGCACAGACCAAGCTAATGGCTTTTGTGCCATATCGAAATATGGGCGCACAACTAGAAACACTCAAATAGTATTACGTAAGATTCTAATTAAAATTAAGTGATTTGCAGACTTTATACTTTGAGAGGATTGGTACATCATGTGTATTGTTAAACAGGCATACAAGAACAAACTTCCCCAAAGCAACACTTAATTCTCTTGATTCTGACCTCTGGGGTGCAGAAAAAAAGAACATTTTTATTTGAATTAGTTCTGATTAGAGTTTTCAATGTTTTCTTATATTCAGGGATAAGGAAAATGACCTCATAAAAGAAAATATGGCTGTCAATTGAAACCCTTAGAAGGTCAACAAGTATTTTTCAAAATATTCATATTGCTAAGTCCCAGAGAATGCACACAAGGCTGACTCTAGTTCTTTTCCAGCTAGGAAAATACTCATACACACCTGTGCACAGGAAGAAAGCCGAGAGCCTGGGTGTTGCCTTGCACAGAAACAGAAGTCTGAAGTAGCTGGCATCTCAGGCACATCACCCTAGAATACTAAGGAGAGTCACATGACATTGCCATTGGGACACCAGAGACCATGTCCTGACCTCTCCCAGTTGATAAACTGTTTGGAAGAGCCAAGGAGGAGACTCAAATCAAACCACATGAGACAGTGATAGACTTCTCAAGGGTATGTGGACACTCATACCTCACTCCGCCTCAGAGTTCAAGTTCCCATGGGATGAGCCAAGTGTTAGGAGCATCTGTTTCTAAGTTTACACATCAATGAAGATGCCAGTGAGAGGATTAAACATCACCAAGTAGCTACAGGATGAATGTGTTCAACTACTGAAGATAAGAAAATTACAAACCCTAAGAAATGTTGTTAAGGAATTCATTGAGACTACATTAAACATCATGGATTAAGGAAAAAGAAAAATGTTGAAATGAGGTGCATTATCATAGCAGCTGAACTTTGTAACAGACAATTTAGAGAAAATTATGACCAAAGAACAGAAATGACATCATTCTACCAAGAACAAATATGAGAGCAGGTGTGAAATGCTTCAGGTAAAGTAGCAGTAAAGGAGATATGCCTTATGAGTTTCTATTTGTGTTAACTGGCATACAGTTCTGAACAAGTCTCTGCTACTGGATTTGTGGCAGTTACCCCTGGAGGGTTAGGGTCTTCTATGGGTTGGTGCTGCAACACAGTCAATGAAAGATCAAGGGGCTTCAGGGAACAAAATAGAGTTAGAACTTTGTATATGTGTAAATATTGCATGTATTTGAGAAAGGAATATGATAGTGGACATGCAGACAGATTATAGATACATGAAAATAGATGACAGAAGGTGAAGAGGTACAATCTCTATGTACGAAACTCTTGTTGATTGCCTTGGCAGGTTACTTAGTCTAGGGGTTGTAACCCACCCTGCAGTCAGTTATTCCAGGGTCCCCGAGAGGTACTATCTGGAAGATAATGGGATAGGAGAGAAGAAGGAGGCTAAGCAGGGGGCGGGGGGGTGTTCCTGTCAAAGCCTCCATTTATTAGAGATGGGGTACAGCTTATATAGGGTAAGGAGTTGGGGGGTGGGCACAGGGGCCTGGGCTCTTGCCGCATGGTTCACGTTGGTCACGTGGTCTAGATGGTTACCTTCGGTCAGATCACGTAGGCCAGGAAGTCACAACTAGGAGTTGACACACCTAGTTCTCTAGATAGTTTGGAATGTGGGGCTGGTTCCGCTAACAGATAGCTCTCCATTAACAGCCAATTTGGGTGTGGGGTAGGCTCTGTCAATAGAATGATTCCTAACACAATTAGGGGTGTGGGGTTCTCTGCAGACTCCCCAGGGTGATGGTTCCTGCAATAATCCTAGGAGGAAACAGCTCCTGACAAACTCTCGACACATGAATAAATAATCATGTTTCTCTATTACATTTTGTTTGTGCTCTATGAGCTCATGTGTCCCAGGTGAAATTTATTCATAAGACTTGGTACTTTCACGTCAACCAGCATTTAAGGAAAAGGGACTTGGCAAATTTAGTCTATATCATCTTTGCCTTTTCTCACTGATATATTTCGTTTAATTTGGTAAATCTTAAAGTATGACTCTTTATAACCATATTGTTCTATGCTGAAACATAACATCTCTATTAAATCTTGAAAAAACAAAATTAAAATACTGTGTTTATACATAGTTTATGAACATGTGGAATATAAATGAAAATCAGGCACACAGAGAAAACAGAGAGCTAATGCCCACAGAAAGACGTTCTTGTGAATGAGTGATTCTATTTAAAAATAACCCTTCTTCCTTCAGTCAGGATATGGCCCCTTAGCCCTTTGTTTAACATGCAAGAGCAGACTGACTATATTTCTGTATTTTATATAGGTGAGCAAGAACCCTTCTCCTGATATTGTTCATACTAATGAGCTGTCTGACGTCAACAGTAATAGCACACCAATTCCTAGAGAGAGATTCTGGGTTCTACAGAGTATCCAGACATTTTGAAGTGGTAGACAAAAATAGCATATTCCTAAGCAGGATTACATGTAAATTCAAGAAATATCCAGGCTGGAGAGATGGCTCAGAGGAATAGAGCACTGCCTGCTCTTCCAAAGGTCCTGAGTTCAATTCCCAGCAACCACATGGTGCCTCACAACCATCTGTAATAAGATCTGGTGTTTTCTTCTGTACTGCAGGACACATGAAGGAAGAAACCTATATACATAATAAATAAAAATCTTTAACAAAAAAAATATTCAATATAAAGTTATATGTTAGATAAGTGTAAAGAAATAAGCAAAGTAAGGACACCCACTCTCTCTGGTAATAACTACTGCCTTTTTATAATTAATGCATATAATTTTTAAAAACTTGGGACATGTCCATATATATCATTTATTGAACATTTTCATATTCTTTCAATTATGGTTTTAAAAGATTATATTACTTTTGATTGTGTGTATGTGTGTGTGTGCCTATGTTTGTAATTGAAGGCAGGAAGAGGGCATTAGAGGCCCTGAAGATGGATTTCCAGGGGCTGTGAGCTGTCAAGTGAAGATGTTGGGAACTAAACTCAGAGCCTATACAAGAGCAGTGTGCATTCTGCACTGAGGAGCATCTCTCCATTTCTGTCTCTAGAGAGCAGTGTCCGCACCCTGTATTTAGCAATTTGAACATCTGTCTGCTGTAACTGTGTACCATGATGCTCTATTTCTGTGAGCCACATTTTACTGTTTCAATGTTTCATTCATTTTTATAGTATTCAACAAATATTCTCCTTAAAATTTCCCTGTAATAGTTAAGTGGGAAATGAAACAGGACAGATATATTCAGAACCACACCTCAGCATAATTTGGTGCTGAATCAGATGCATTATTTAGGCTTTTAATAATGTAGGCATCTACACTGCACCCATATAGGCACAGTTGGGAACTCTGTGGATGGAGGCTGACCCCCCATCCCAAAAAACTTCAAGGTTTAATAGCTCAACTTGTACTATAAGCTGCAGGTATCACTTAAAGAACCAGCAGTGAAGGAGGAAGCCAGAGGCATGACTGGTTCCCGAGGCAAGTACTCTGTGGGTATGCCAGACTGAAGGATCCAGGAATCCACTTCCTCCCTTCATACCTAACCCATGTCCTAATAGATAAAGCATTCCTGGGCACCATGGAGTTGAGTTGTTGAGGAACATCTAGTCACCACCAATCACATTACCATCTAAGTGTCATGAGGCAGAGCCACACATCTCCTGACACTGTCTGATAGGCTGAGATAGAGCCCAGGATCAGAATAAAAGGGCTGAGGGACAGGGCACTTCCATCACTCACCTCCTGAGATACCCACAGATCCTGAGCTGCCTGCCATCTTAGTAAGTGTCCATGGGAACCAAGAGCAGAGACTTTTCCAGAGGGGTTGCCAGACTAGAGCTGAACAGGGAACTGGGAAAGGTCTCTCAGCCTAGAGGCCATATCGATAGATCATAAAACATGGTGAATGGTGAGGGCTGAGGCAATGGGAACATGGACACACAGTAGTGGCAGTTCTGAGAGACACTGGAATGATTGGGACCTTCTAGCTCTGGAGAAAGCAAAATGCCTTCAGTGTATAGCAGCCTCCTCAGGATGAGATGCTGAGCACAGAGAACTGAGCATTTGGACAGGCTTAGGGGGGAGTTGTTTTGTGAAGAAAAGGCTTCCCCTCAATTTTGAATCAGGAAAGAGCCAAAGAGTCTTGTTTTGGCATGGGAAAGAAAGAGAGCCCTGATTCTGGATCTGTTCATACATTTCTTTGATCAATAGGGCACCACCAGGATGACACTTTGCCACCCTTAGCCAGAGCAGGTGGTGATTTGCATGCCTAGGAAGTCTGAACTCACAACAGGGACTCGTAGTGCCTTGGCAGCTCTGACAGGGCTTAAAAAATATTTGTCCTTTAGGAACTGAATGTTATTCTCCATCAGTAATCTAGAAGGTCTTGAAATTCTGACTATAAACTAAAATCACCTTCAAGTAACAATTTCTCTTTGCTCTTACAATTACTTTTTTCTGAAATAATTTGTATACTGACATATCCATGAGACTAAGAGCAGTACACATTTTCCAATGTCACTAGGTATCATTCAATACTTCTGGTTTCAGGTGACAATGCGTATCTCAGTTGCATGTGTTCTGCGGTTTTAGAGTCCTGATGCACATGATGTGATAGCTATAGTATAGTAGAATTATGGGAGTATAGATGGTGTTCTATGACTACCAGTGACACTTCTGGGGGCCAGGAGAAGCAAGGTGTTCACAGTGTCTGGTGTCTGATATGTGTGTGATTCTCTTGCAGCTCCTGAACACCCACAAGCCGAGATGTCCTGCCAGCAGAGCCAGCAGCAGTGCCAGCCCCCTCCTAAGTGTGCCCCCAAATGCCCTCCCAAGTGCCAGACCCCAAAGTGTCCCCCAAAGTGTCCTCCTAAGTGCCCTCCTGTCTCTTCCTGCTGCAGTCTGGGTTCTGGGGGCTGCTGTGGTTCCAGTTCCGGGGGCTGCTGTGGTTCCAGCTCCGGGGGCTGCTGCAGCTCTGGCGGTGGTGGCTGCTGCCTGAGCCACCACAGGCCCCGCAGATCTCTCCGTCGCCATCGTCAGAGCTCTGGATGCTGTAGCAGTGGTGGCAGCAGTGGATGCTGTGGTAGCAGCGGTGGCAGCAGCTGTGGCAGTAGCCAGCAGTCTGGTGGTTGTTGCTAAGCTGGTGAGGAAGACTTCACCAAGTATTGCAGGAGGAAGCCATGTTCAGCATACTGGTTTAGGTCTGTTTCCCTCTCTGGTTTCTCTCCTTGGGCTTTGCTCTGAGATGCTGACATCTGTGAAAGGTTCTGTATTCTACTTACCAAATGACAGTGCCCCTTTTCCTCTTTGTTACAAATAAAAAAAGCCTTTGCGACAGTCCTGACAAGACTCTTGTTCATTTCTCAGCATCCTCTTGGTTCCATCTCAATGTTAAAACACACCGTGACCCATTTAAAAGTCTATTAGTCTTAATCTGTTTTTAATGTGCATCTGTGTTGTTTTTGATTGCTTGAGGTTGATCTTGAAGCTGCTATGTTAGCTATCTGTACTGCTCAGATAGTGAATGGTATTAACTCCTGGTGGTTGACTCCTCCCCCTTGGTGTTCTGTGTATCTAATCTCATGGAGGAGGTACCAGGGAGGGTCGCACTCATCACTCAAACTCTTGGAAACAGTGGGATTAATTGACTCCAAGCAGAGGACAGCCCACAGTCACTAATCATGTGTTCCTTAGCAGGACCTCACAAAGGAGCCCTCGTGCTGGCAGGAACCTGGAAGCCATCTCTTAAAGGTCACTGCCAGCAAACAGAGTCCATCTGAAAAGTAATGTAGTTACTATAAATCGTGTCTGACTCCATTTTTGTGTGTCTAAAAGCCCTTTGTAAAAATCTTTCTCATTCTTTATGTGGATATATGTGTGCCTTGTTGGAAAGCCATATGTAAAATGTGTTACTCTGTTCTTCCCCATCCCTTAGACACTTCTAAATAATCACTCATAGGCTTAACATTAATTACAGAATTTTGACCTGTAGTTCAGCTTACTAACTAGCTCTTACATTTAAATTAATCCATTTCTATTAATCTTTGTATTGCCACATGGCCATAACTTTTATTTATCTGCTGGCCTCTTGCTTTTTCATCCACTGTGAGTGTCTCTCAACTCTGCCCTTCTTTCTCCCTGTGTTCAGTTTGGACTTTCCATCTAGCTATATTATGATAGCTGTAGGCCAAAGCAGTTTCTATTATCAACAAATGAGAGAAACATATACTGACAGTCTACAGAGGGTTACCCACAACAGCTTACTGTTTTGTATTGAATAACTTATTGGTGTGTTCTTCCCTAGGGAAGACTGTATCTCCCACTCTCAGCATTCCTTAGCTGCCTGTAGTTCTTTTTGTAGGGTTGAGGTCTCCTGAGCTTTCCATGTAATGTTTACTTGTAATGTTTATTGTTGTTTTCTTTGCTTAGCTCAGGTTTAGGTAGCTATGCTAATGAGAATTTGTGGGTACAGCCTATGACATTACTAGGAGATATAATCACAGCAAACTCCCTGTTCTTCTGGATATTACATTTTTTCACCCAGTATTGCATAGTGACACCTGATCTTTAGGTGCCAGAGTTGTTATGCAGATGTATTAGTTTGGACCAGTCCTCACAGTCTGCATTTTGATTGTCTGTGGTTTTCTCTAACAATTTCTGTCTGATTTGAGATAATTTTCCTTTTAACCTCTATTTCTTTTATTTTTAAGTTTTGGTCTTTTGAGACAGGGTTTCTCTATGTACCTTTGTCCTGTAATTCATTCCAGGCTCTCCTTGAACTCACAAAGTTATACCTCCCCAATGCTGGATTTAAAGGTGTGTGCTACCACACCTTGAACTCACAGAGATCTTTCTGTCTCTTCCTCCCATGCATTGGGATTAAAGGTGTGTGCTATCACACCTTGCAGTCACAGAGGTAAATCTTCCTCTGTCTCCCAAGTGTTGGGATTAAAGGCATGTGCCACCACACCTTGAACTCTCAGAGGTCTGTCTGCCTCTGCCTCCCAAGCTTTGGGATTAAAAGTGTGTACCACCACACCCAACTACTCTTTCTTTTTTATTTTAAGGACTTTAACCTTTAGCCTACATATATCTTTAACACAATGTAAAACATTTAGAGGTTTTCTTTGTCTTTGAATCTCTCTGTACTGTATATTTCTCTTCTTTTGACCACATGAGTCTTTAATTTGCTAAGCAATATGGAAGGATTAAAGATGTGGCTTTGACGGCTAGATACAGCCCATTTATTAGCTTTCTGAGATTTCAGCCTCATGCCTGAGGTACCAGCCAGAGCCATGTTTATTGCCACAACTCTATGGTGTTTCAGGGTACTTGCCAACAAGCAAGCTACAATAGTGTGTCCACAAACAACACTCAAATGCTCTCTCTGTAGCCAGTCCTCCTGCCTCAAAGAGTCAGAGTTTGCACTGGCAGGATGGCCCAGAAAACCAGCATTTTAAAACAGTGCAGCTTTTTTTCATGCTATGACTGAAGACCAAAAGGTATGCAGTCAGCTTTCCGTCAACACCATTTAAGTATTTCATGGCAGGACCTCTTAAAAGAGCTGCAAGGTTTTGCAGCTAAAGCTGAATTAGGAAGCCTCTCTTAATTGAGAGCTTTTGCCTCTAGCCAGTAGAGCCCACCTGAGAAAATGCTATTAAGAAGCCGTGCTTAACTCTAATCTTTTTTTAATCTAGAATAACTTCCCAAGCTCTGTCAGGCTTTTTGTGGATGCAGTTGTCCACGTGGGCACCATTCTGTTGACAGAGGTTTCTGTTCTCCCACCAGGTCTCACAGTCATTTAGCCCCAAAGAAAATCACACAGAGAATCTGTATTAGTTATAAACTGATTGGCCCATTAGCTCAGGCTTTGTATTAACTCTTATAACTTATATTAACCCTTTATTCATATCTATGTTTGCCACGTGGCTCAGTACCTTTTTCAGCAGGGTAGGGCACATCCTGTTTCTTCAGTAGTCTGGACAGGACTCAGGAAAAGAGCTTTCTTCTTCCAGAATACTCCTGTTCTCATCACCCTCCTCTACTTCCTGTCTGGTTTTTCTGCCTACACTTCTTGCCTGTTTACCGGCCAATCAGTGTTTATTCAAAATATAATTGACAGAATACAGAATTGTCCCACACCATCAATATATCTCTCCAACTGGTATGAATGATGAACATTTTCTTGAGATATTTCATATCAAGTTTTTATTTCTGTCTTTAAATTTTTTTCATTTGAGAAGTCTCTGTTTAAGCCTAAAGCCTATTTTCAAATTGGTCATATTGATTTTCAGTTTTTGCATGTGAGCTGTTTATTTATTTTGGATAGCAATCCTCTATACAATGTATAGCATGCAAAGATGTTTTTCTATCTTATGGGCTTCCCCTTTGGCTTTGTGAAACCCCAGTTGTCAATTGTTGGCCTTAATTATTGGGCAAATGGAGTCCTATTGAGTAAGTCTTTTCTACACCTTTATCATGTATTGGTGTCTTTGTGGCCAGGTAAATTCACTTAAAACCTGAGAGAGTTTGAAAAGAAATTCTGGACATAAAAATACAGAGTTTTACACTGCTTCTTACTGTTTGCTGGTTGCATGCCACAGCTCCTTTGCGGGAGGTTTTCCTGATTCAGCTGTAGCAGAAAAAAGGCTGCTTGGTTTTAAAATGCAGCTCCCTGGGCCATGCTGCCAGCACGATCTCAGGCTATGGAGCATTTCAATGGCATTGGTGGGCTCAGGTGTTTGTATGCACATTCCCGGCTGGAAGAAAAGTAGCTGAGACCATGTCTTCGGCTCAGTGCTCCCTGCCTCAGCACGCTGTGGGATCAGGACTGCTAGGCGTGCACAAGCAGGAGAGCATGCTGGATTCCTGCCACAACACACAGAGATATTTCAAGGGCACATAGTGTGTTGCATGGCGGATTTAGCTTTTACTCAGAAAAAAAGGGTTTATATGCTGCATGATGCTATCCAGAGTTTAGGTGGTGAGGATGGCTCCCACCCAGCTGTCCTAGAGCTGAGGTGAACAACCTCCTCCATATTTAAAGCCTGAGAGAGGCGAGAAGTGGAGCCAGAACCAAGGGCCACTGAGACTAAGCTGCTTAGCATTATAAGATATGCTTCTTATCAGAAAATTATTACAGATACAAAAATAAAGACAAATTCAGATAAAAAAAAACCCTATAAATGGGTCATAGTGCTGGATAAATATACGTAGGCCTGGGAGAGAGAAGAAAAAGAATATAGCAAGTCATAAAGTAAGTTAATGCTCTAAAAAGAAAGTCTTTAAAGAGACAGAATAGAGACAGTCATAGATTAAAAGGAGTAAAAAAAATACGCCATGTAAAAATGGAAAATTTACACAAAGTCTGGATTATGTATATTATTGTGTTTTCTTTGAATATTTTTGACTGTGAAGGAGCTAAGTACAGAGAGATATTTTATTATATGGGCTGCTAATCTAAACCAGCATGTATATTATATAAGTCTCTTGACTTCAGACTTGGGTCTAAGGATATGATGCTTTGGAAAAGAGATTCTTCTTTTGTTTTCACAGAAAATGAGAACCTGTGGATTGCTTCTAGATCAATTAGGTTTGATAGACCATCACCCATGAAAGGTTGCTGTGAACACCCTCAAAAAATACTTCGCCCAACTGCTGACTAAGATGAACCTAGCACACAGGATGCATGATGAAAAACCTGAGTAACAGCACCCCCAATCAGCAGGAAGCAGTATGGACAAAACTACCCCCATATTCCCAAATATTGTTTATAATTATTTACATTTAAAAGGGGACATGATATAGGTATGACTAATTTGCATTGGTATGAATCTTGGTTTATTGATACAAATTTAAGGTCAATTTTATATGTATTTCTGATCTTGATTAAGGTATTGTGATTGTGTAGTAGGTTATTTAAAGAAGTAATGTATAATTAAGAAATATAGGTTAATAGATAATTCTCTGTAATAGTCAAGTTTGTAGTTATGCTAGTTAGATTTTCTAGATGTATAGAGATATATTTCCGTTAGTTAGGTATTCTTCAAATCTTTTAGAGATCTTCAGAATATGGCATTTAAAATATTTTAAAAATTTAAAACTTTTTATGACAGTGATATAATTGGCAGGACCAGTTACTCCAAGAAGAAGATGTGCATTGAAGAGGCTCTTTATGGAGTTGGTTAGCCATTTGGGCTGCTCTTGCCTGGACTTCTTAACTGGACATGCAGTACCTACAGAGAAATGACTGCTGAACTTGTCTAAAGATGAGATGATCCTTTTGGGTTCCTGCTTCATGAAAGAGACTGCAAGACACCCTGCAGGATACAGAAGAAAATGACTGGCAAACTGCCAATATAGACAGACCTGTCTTTAAAATTTCCTACTTCATGTAAAAGTCTACTGGATACTATGGGCCTACAGGCTGAAAATGGGTACCCCAACAATACTGTAGAACTTTGGGTGACTGTCCAGGTGGCTAGATGTCTCTGTCAATTCTAGAGTTTTGGAAGTTGCTTACAATGCACTTCCAGTTTACTTAGGTAATATTATAAACTTCTGGAATCTTTGAGGGAGTTGAAGAACTTATAGTTATAATTATAGTTTTCCTTAGTTATGATAAAAAATAAAGTAGATATGAATATTGTAACTGTAATTCTAGCTTGATAACTATTTTGATATATGCAATTTTACTATGTTAAAGTTAAAGCCTTCCTTTTTGTTTAAACAGAAAATGGGAAATGGTGTAGGAGGTCCTTCTGTTCATGTGATGTTTTCATTGTTTAATGAATAAAGAAACTGCCTTGGCCTAATTGATAGCGCATAACTTAGGTTGGCAGGGAGGACTGAATGCTGGGAGGAAGAAAGGCAGACTAGGAAAGAGACACGATGGGGCCGCCAGAGACAGACATGCCAAATCTTTCCCAGTAAGCCACTGCCACATGGTTGTACACAAAGATTAATAGAATGGGTTAAACTAAAATGTCAGAGTTATCCAATAAGAAGTTAGAGCTAATGGGCCAAGACATGTTTTAATTAATACAGTGTCTGTATGGTTATTTCAGGGGGAAGCTGGCGGGGCAGCCAGGACGAACAAGCAGACCCCTCCTTGCAACAGATGCCTCTAAAACAATGTTGTATTTTCTCAGTTCTACCTCTCAAGTGCAAAGAAAAGACCATTTTCATTTGGATTACTATAGTGCTCTTAATAATTTCTTATATTCCAGAAGATGGGGAAAGTGCCTTTTAAAGCAGAAATGTCTGGTATTTTTAGCCCTCAGCATGCCAACAGTTTACTAGTCATGATATGCACATTGTCTTGACACAGTTGACTCGGTCTCCAGAGGTCACATTCAAGACTGATGTTACTGTTACAGAAAGCATTGTACTCACATTCACAACTATGCACAGGAGGTGAGTAGACAATCTGGGTGTTGCCCTGCACTAAGGCAGAAGTGTGAAGTAGCCACATAAACCTTGAATCCTAAGGTGAGCTATGTGGAAACCATTGGGAAATCAGGTATCTTGTCCTGACCTCTCCCAATTGCTAGTCTTTTGGAACAACGGAGGAGGAGACTAAAATCGAACCACGTGAGACAGGGAAAGGTTTCACAAGGTCACGTGGACACTCATACCTCAATTTTGCCTCAGACTTCAGGTTCCAATGGGATGAACCAAGTTGAGGAGTATCTACTTCTTAACTTACACATCAATGAAGATGTGAGTGAGAGGATTAAATACCACCAAGTAGCTACAGGATGAATGTGTTAAAATACCGCAGATAAAAACAAAAGCTCTAAGAAAGTTTGTTAAGGATTTCATCATGACTACATTAAACATCATGGATAAAAAAATAAAAATGTGGAACTAAGCTGCATTATCACAGCAGCTAAAGTTTGGGGAATATAATTTAGAGAAAATCATAATCAAAGAACATCATTCACCTAAGAACCAATTGGAGAACATGTGGGAAAAGCTTCAGATAAAGTAACACTAAGGGCTCCACATTGTAACATTCTACTTGTGTTAACTGGCATACAGTCCTGAACAAATCTTAGCTGCCGACTCTGTGGTAGTTATCATTGGGAGGGTTAGGGTCTTCTATGCGTCTGATGCTGCAACACAGCAAATGGAAGATCAAGGGGCTCTAGGGCCTGTATTTTGAGTTAGAACTTTGAGTCTGTATAAATGTTACATGTATTTGAAAGAGAATATGATATTCAGACATGCAGGTACAATATAGATACACATAATTAGATGATATGAGGTAGAGAAGCACATATTTCTCTATGTGAAACTATACATTAATAAATGCTCATACTTATGTCTTACATTTTATTTGTGCTCAACATGCTCATGTGTCCCAGGTACATTTTATTTCCAAGGACTGAAACTTCCAGAGCCCACCAGCATTTAAAGAGAAAAGATTTTTGACAATGTTGTCTGTATTTTCTTCATATTGATACCTTTTTCCATTTGGATTTGCATAATCTTAATGATTCTCTAGAAACATATTATTATATAATGAATCACAACTATTTGTATTAAATACTGAAAATAAAAATATTCAAAATAATGTGTTCATATATAGACATGTAGAATACGAATGAAAATCAAAGGCACACAGAGAAGACAGAGTGCTAATGACCACAGAAACACATTTTTGTGAACTACTAATCAATGATTTTATTTAAAATAACCTACCTTCTTCCAGTCAGGGACATAGCCCGCTAATGCTTTATCTCACAGGAAGGAGTAAGATAACTCTGTTTTCCTATTTCTTATAGGCGAAGAACATGATTCCTTTTATCTCGTGCAAACTCTTTTGCTGATTTTCTTCTTACTAATGAGCCATGTGACCTCTCCAGTAATAGCACACCGGTTCCTAGAGAAGATATGTTGGCTGCTAAAGAGTTTCCAGAAACTTTGACATAGAAAAGACTGAAGTAGCATATTCCTAAAGCAGGATTACTTGTAAATTCAAGAACTCTCCAATATATAGTTATATGTCAAACAAATTAAAAAACAGACCAAGTGAGGACACCCACTCTGTCTGGTAAGAACAGCTGCATTTCTGTAATTAATGCATATTATTTGATAAGTCTTACATTTACTTGGAACATTTGTATACATATCAATAATTGAATATCTCCATATACTTTGTTTTAAAAGATTACATTTTTATTTTTAAGGATGTGTGTGTGTGTGTGTGTGTGTGTGTGTGTGTGTGCATGTGTTTGTACTTTGGAGGTAAGAAGAGGATGTTAGAGGCCCTGAAGATGGAGTTCCAGGGGGCTGTGAGCTGTCCAGTGTAGATGCTGGGAACCAAATTCAGATCCTCTACAAGAGCAGTGTGCATTCTTCACTGGGAGCATCTCTCCATTTCTGTCTCTAGAGAACACTGTCCTCACACTATATTTCGTATTTTGAACTTATGTCTGCTGTAAACTGTGTACCATTATGCTCTATTTCTCTGAGCCACATTTTTACTGTTTCAACACTTAATTCATTTCCATAATATTCTATAAATATTCTGCTTAACTTTCTACTGTAATGGTTAACAGGGAAATAAAGCAGGACAGATAGACTCTCAGAACCACAACTTATTATAATTTAGTGCTGAACCAGATGCATTATGCAGGCTTTTGATAATGTAGGCATCTATACTGCACCCATACAGGCACAGTGGGTAACTCCATGGATGGAAGCTGACATTCAAAATCCCAACGTTTTATTGTATCGCTTAGGCTATCAGCTGCAGATATCACATGAAGAATCAGGATAAAAGGAGGAAACCAGAGGTATGACTGGCTCCTGAGGCAAGTACTCTGTGGGAATGCCAGATTGAAGCATCCAGAAATCCACTTCCTCCCTTCATGTCTAAACCATGTCCTAAGATAGGTGCAGCATGTCTTGGCTCAATGGAGGAAGGGTGTTGGGATCATCTGGTCATCACCAGTCACATGACAATGTGGTGTCACGAGGCAGGGCCACCCCTGTCCACACACTCCCTGACTGGTTGAGGCAGAGCCCAGGATCAGAATAAAAGGGCTGAGGGACAGGGAACTTCAATCACTCACCTTCTGAGATACCCACAGATCTTGAGCTGCCTGTCAACTTGGTAAGTGTCCATGGGAGGCAAAAGCAGAGACTTTTCCAGAGGGGTTGCCAGACTAGAGTTGGACAGGAGTCTGGGAGGGGTCTCCACACCTAGAGGACATTGATAGATCATAAAACATAGTGAAGAGTGAGGGGTGAGGAAATGGGGACATGAATACACACAAGCCACAGCTCTGAAAGGCACTGTAATGTTTGGGTCATTCTGGCTCTGGAGAGGACCATGTACCTTCACTGTATAGGAACCCTTGGAAGGGGATGCTGAGCACAGAGACCTGAGCATCTGAACAGTCTCGGGGAGCTATTGGCCTATGAAGAAAATGCTTCCTCTAACTCCTAAAGAAGAACTGTATCGGAAAAGTCAACAGAGTCTCACTTAGGCTTGGGAACGAAATAGAGCCATGGTTCTGGGATCTGTTCACACATTTCTCTGATCAAGAGGACACCGCCAGGATGACACTGACTTTGTCACCCTTAATCTGTGGAGGTGGTGATTTGGATACCTCTGAAGTCTCTACTCACTACAGGGCCTCACAGTCCCATAGCAAATTTAAGTGGGTTTGCATATTTTTCTTTCAGGATTGAGATTACTCCCCCATCAGTAAACTAGAAGGTATCAATATGCTGACTTTAAACTAAAGTCAAATTTTGGTAGTGATTACTTTTTCCTTTTACAATTACTTTTCTCTGAAATATTCCATATACCACTTATGTGAGGACTATGAGCAGTACACCTTTTCCATTGTCACTAGATAATCATTCAGTGCTTCTGGATACTGGGTGACATTGAGTATTCTTGCATGGGTTTCTGAGGTTCTGAATTCATGACGAACATATTGTGACAGTGTGAGTATGCTTTAAAAGAAAGGACCATGAATGGTTGTTTTGAGGCTTATAGGTAAAATTCAGGTAGCCAGAATATTTCAGGTGGCCACAGTGTCTGGTGTCTGACATGTTTGTGATTCCCTTGCAGCCCCTGAACACCCACAGGCTGAGATGTCTTGCCAGCAGAGCCAACAACAGTGCCAGCCCCCTCCCAAGTGCACCCCCAAGTGCCCTCCCAAGTGCCAGACACCAAAGTGTCCCCCAAAGTGTCCTCCTAAGTGTTCCCCTGTCTCTTCCTGTTGTAGCATGGGTTCTGGGGACTGCTGTGGTTCCAGTTCCAGGGGCTGCTGTGGTTCAAGCTCTGGAGGCTGCTGCAGCTCTGGTGGTGGTGGCTGCTGCCTGAGCCACCACAGGCCCCGCAGATCTTTCCGTCGCAGACACCAGAGCTCTGGATGCTGTAGCAGCGGTGGCAGCAGTGGCTGCTGTGGCAGCAGTGGCTGCTGTGGCAGCAGCGGTGGCAGCAGTGGCTGCTGTGGCAGCAGCTGTGGCAGTAGCCAACAGTCCGGTGGCTGTTGCTAAGTTGGTGAGGAAGACTTGACCAAGTGTTGCAGGAGGAAGCCATGTTCAGCAGATTGGTCCAGGCCTGCTGCCCTCTCCCCTCCTGCTTTCCTCCTTGCTCTGCCCTCTGAGATGCTGCCATCTCATGTGAAAGGTTCTGCATTCTACTGACCTGAATATAGTGCCCCTTTGCTTCTTTGTTACAAATAAAAAAGCCTCGGCAACCATTCCTAACGAGACTCTTGTTCATTTCTCAGCATCGTCCTCATCCCATGCCTTCCTCATCTTTTCAGAGTTTCCCTCTGATCTCTTTATTATGTGTGTGTTTCCTACAACTTTGTAACAACTCTTCTACTGTATAGCAACTACAATGGTGTTTTTATTTGAAATCTGATCTGAGGACTTAGAAATGGCAGTCACTTCTCACAATTTTAAAACCTGGGGAAACTTAGTGTCAATGGACTTGAAAGTCAATGTTCACTATTAGACACTTATTAGGAGGCTAACGATCAATACTGAGATTACATGAGCACAAAGAGCACATCAACCAATCACTTCTCTTCACAACTTCCTCTGTTATAAACAAAGTTTTGCTGGAGACCTACAGAAATTCTCAGTCTTTACATCCCTTTATTTTGCTGCTGTAGCTGAGTTGTTACAATATGGGAACTTCTGTTTACCTGACCACCTCAATGGTCTCCCTCCTTCCCTTCTGCTGGGGGCTGCTGAAATCCTGACATTGAGGAGATCTGCACTCAAGAGTAGATTGTTTGGCAATCTTTTCCTGTGCCTGCCCCATCTTCTGTCATTTGTTTTCAAGTCAAGTCACTAAGACAATGGTTTCACTGAACTGTGGACACCCTCAGGTCTCTAACTCTGCCCCCTCCCCCGTCCTTAGTAGGAAACAGGCTTTGTTGTCATTTTCCCAGTGTCACTTCACACTCAAGTGGTACCCAAATGCCGTCTTCCATCCTGTCAACCTTCTGTTTTAAGTTTATATATTCGTGTGTAATAATATTTAAAATTGTCCTAAACATTTAAATCACAGTATTATACATAATTTAAACACAATGAAATTCATTAATTTAAATGAAAAGTTGAATTGCTTTTCCAACACCGTTTAGAGTTATATGCCATAAAGAGTAATAATGTACACGCTGTGAATATTGTGAGAACTTGCCATTTGCTATTTGAGCAATTTATAAAAGAGAATAGTCCTCCTACAACATACAAATGAAACTGCGACTGAACATAATTTCAGTAAAATTAATTATATGTTATAGGAAGCACCATTGAACTGATAGAAGATTTCAGTTTAGAAGCATCTAATACACATTACACATTCCTACACGTGCACAGGTATTTTAATCTAAACTCCATAAATGATAGAAAATGTCCAAGAGTTTTCCTTCCGTGTCTTATGAGTCTAACTTAATGCTATGGCTGTGCTCACATAGTCAACTGTGAGTGACTTAACTTTTTATTAGGACTGAATACAATTCCATTGATTATGCACACCACATTTTCTTTGTCCACACTGATGGTCATCTAGGCTGGTTCTATATGGTGGCTGTTACTAATAATGCAGTGACACCCATCAGTCTGTAGGTGTCTCTGTTGGACACTGACTTTGAGGCTTTGGTTGTGTACCTAGAAGTGGTGTAGCTGGATCCTAAGCGAATTCTCTCTCTCTCTCTCTCTCTCTCTCTCTCTCTTTCTCTCTCTCTCTTTCTCTCTTTTAGTATGATAACATTTATTTTAAATTCGTCACATCTTTTTACATACACATAGCAGGTGCTCTGCTGTTTACTAATATGCCTATTCCTCATTGTTCAAATTTCCTTTTCTTTTTTTTTTGTTTTTATTTTATTAAATTTTTTTTATTGAAAAAATTCTCTGCCTCTTCCCAGCCTCCCATTTCCTTCCCCCTATCCCCATTCCTCTCCCCCTCGCCCCACTCCTCTCCCCCTCCCTCTCTAGTCTGAAGAGCAGTTTTGAGATTCCTTTTCCCCAAGATCCTCAACAGCACTAGATACCATTGTTTCTGCTGATGGTGCACATGATGTGTTATAATTTCAGTAAGGCTCATTCCTAGTTTCCTGATGTCTCACAACAGTAAATATTCTCTGTAAATTGTTAGTCATTTCTCTTTTGAGTACTGGCTGCTTATTTCATTTTTCCTTTTATTAATTGCATGGTTTTAGGGTAAATTTGCAGTTCTCCGTGTCTTCTAGGTATTAATTTCCCAACAAATGTATTCTTTAATCCTGAGTGCTGTTCATTACTGGTTCTTACCTTTCCTGAGTATTCACTCTTCAATGTCATGGAAATATTCAGAATTCTCTTTCCTGAGCATGAAGAGTATTTTAGAAAGTCCTCACCGTGCCCTATGCCTTGAAGTCTTTTTTCCCTGATAGTCTCAAGTTGCCATAAGTCTTAGCTTTGGAGTTTGACTCATTTGAGGTTACTTTGTGCAGGGGAAGAGGACTGGATCCAGTTTATTCTTGTGTATGAGGATATTTTCTCAGGACCATTTGCTGAGGAGGCACAGTGTGTTAGTGACACTTTCATCAGCGATTGCATGGTTCTATCTGTGCACGTTTAACTTGGGTTCTGAAGTTTACATTACTGGTGCACACATTTGTTTTCTGGCAGTATACACAGTTTTTGGCATTTTATATAATAACTTTGCTCTGTAATATAATTTCAGTAGGTATTTTGAGTTCATGACATTGTCCTTTCTGTGTTTAATTTCTTTGCTGGTGTGAGTTATTTTAAACACCATTTTTTTAAGATTGCATTTTGTATTTCTGTAACAGTTTCTATTATATTATATTTAATAACGATTGAAATTAATTTGGAGTCTGCTTTCTGTGATACAGTTATTTTCACAATATTAAATCTAGCTATATGTGAGAACGGTAGGTCTTCCCTTCTTTTATTATATTTTCAAATATCTTTCTTTGGTTTTTTGAAGCTTTCATTGAAGATCTCTTTTACTTCCTTGCTCCTATTTATTCCAAGGTTTTCTTTCTTTATTTTCTTTATCTGATTCCATGAACGTGGCTTTTCCCAGTTTCTATGTTAGGACTTTCAGTGTTGGCTTACAGAGATGCCACTGAACTTGGAATAGGTTTTTTTTTTCTTTTAAATTTTTTATTTTTTTTTTCCCATTCAAAAATTTACACTTCCTCCCCTCCTCCCATACCCCTCCCACTCCCCCACTCCCCCTCCTCCCTCCTGCTCCCTCCTTAAGAGAGGGCATGGAACCCTGCCCTGTGGGAAGACCAAGGTCCTCCCCCATTCATCCAGGCCTAGGAAGCTTTGCATCCAAATAGACTAGGGCCCAAAAAGCCAGTACATGCAGTAGAAACAATTCCCAGTGCCTTTATCAATGGCTTCTCAGTCAGCCCCCATTGTCAGCCACATTCAGAGAGTCCAGTTTGATAGATGCTCATTCAGTCCCAGTCCAGTCTGATTTGGTGAGCTCTTATTAGAACAGGCACACTGTCTCAGTGGGTGGACCAACCCCTTGAAGTCCAGACTTCCTTGCTCATCTTCTCCCTCCTGCTCTTCAACTGGACCTTGGGAGCTCAGTCCGTCGCTCTGATGAGGGTTTCTCTCTCTATCTCCATCCGTTGCTGTATGAAGATATTATGGTGATATTCAAGATAATCATCAGTGTGATAGAGGGGCAAGGCCAGTTCAGGCACCCTCTCCTCTGCTGCCCAAGGACCTAGCTGGGGACATCCCCGTGGACACCTGGGATCCCCTCTAGAGCCAAGTCTCTTGCTAACCTTAAAATGGCTCCTGTAATGTAGATATCTTCTTCCCTGCTCCTATATCCTCTCTTCCTCCATCTCCACTCTCCCACTCCCCGAAGCTCTCTCTGGTCTTTCCTTTCTCCCTTCTCTCTCCACCTCTTCCCTTCCTCCACCCTCACTCCTACTCCACCTCCATGTTCACTTTTTCCAAGCAATTTTGTTTCCTTCCAATTTCCAGGAGGATCTATATATGCTTCTCTTCGGGTTCACCTTGTTATTTGGCTTCTCTTGGCTTGCGAACTATAGGCTTAATGTCCTTTGTTTATAGCTAGAGTCCACTAATGAGTGAGTACATACCATATTCATCTTTTAGGGTCTGGGTTTTCTCACTCAGGATAGTGTTTTCCATTTCTATCCATTTTCATGCAAAATTCAAAATGTCATTATTTTTTACCGCTGAGTAGTACTCTAATGTGT
The DNA here is from genome assembly GCF_018167655.1 of Microtus oregoni. Lineage (NCBI taxonomy): Eukaryota > Metazoa > Chordata > Mammalia > Rodentia > Cricetidae > Microtus > Microtus oregoni. The sequence goes on along the minus strand of NW_024543830.1, from coordinate 54,609 downwards.
ATATATCTCACACTTTCTTTATCCATTCTTCCACTGGGGGACATCAAGGTTGTTTCCAGGTTCTGGCTATTACAAATAATGCTGCTATGAACATACTTGAGCAAATGCTTTTATAGTATGATTGGGCATCTTTTGGGTATATTCCCAAGAGTGGTATTGCTGGATACTGAGGTAGATTGATTTCCAATTTCCTGAGAAACCGCCATACTGATTTCCAAAGTGGTTGCACAAGTTTGCATTCCCACCAGCAATGGATGAGAGTTCCGGTTGCTCCCTATCCTCTCCAGGATAGGTTATTATTGGTGTTTTTGATTTTAGCCATTCTGACAGGTGTAAAATAGTATCTCAAAGTTGTTTTGATTTGCATTTCCCTGATCGCTAAGGAGGATGAACATGATTTTAAGTTCTTTGGGCCATTTGAATTTCATTTGACAAAATTCAACACCCCTTTATGATAAAGGTCTTGGAGAGGTTAGGGATACAACGATCATATCTAAATATAATAAAAGCAGTATATAGCAAACCAACAGCTAATATCAAATTAAATGGAGAGAAACTCAAAGACATTCCACTAAAATCAGGAACAAGACAAGGCTGTCCACTCTCACCATATCTCTTCAACATAGTGCTTGAAGTTCTAGCAATATCAATGAGCCAACATAAGGAGATCAAGGTTTTTTTTTTTCCTTTTTTTTTTTTTTGAGACAGGGTTTCTCTGTGGCTTTGGAGCCTGTCCTGGAAATAGCTCTTGTAGACCAGGCTGGTCTCGAACTCACAGAGATCTGCCTGCCTCTGCCTCCCGAGTGCTGGGATTAAAGGCATGCGCCACCACCGCCCGGCAATCAAGGGGTTTTGAATCGGAGAGGAAGAAGTCAAACTTTCGTTATTTGCAGATGATATGATTGTGTACATCAGTGACCCCAAAAACTCTTCCAAGGAACTCCTACAGCTAATAAATACCTTAAGTGATGTGGCAGGATACATGATCAACTCAGAAAAATCAATAGCCCTTCTATACACAAAAGATAGAGAAGCAGAGAGGGAAATCAGAGAAATTTCACCTTTCATGATAGCCACAAATAGCATAAAGTATCTTGAAGTTATAGTAACCAAGGAAATGAAAGACCTATTTGACAAGATCTTTAAGGCTTTGAAGAAAGAAACTGAAGAGGACAACAGAAAATGGAAGGATCTCCCATGCTCTTGGATAGGTGGATCTACAAAAGGCAATCTATAAATTCAACCCAATCCCCATCAAAATCCAAACAAAATTCTTTATAGACCTTGAGAGAACAATATCAACTTTATACGGAAAAACAAAAAACTCAGGATAGCCCAAACAATCCTATACAATAAATGAACTTCCAGAGGCATTACCATCCCTGACTTCAAACTCTATTACAGTAATGAAAACAGCTTGGTATTGGCATAAAAACAGAGACATTGACCATGAAATCGAACCCAAGACATGGATATTAACCCACAAACCTATGAACACCTGATTGTCGACAAGGGAGCTAAAGGTATACGGTGGAAGAACGAAAGCATCTTCAACAAATGGTACTAGCATAACTGGATGTCAACCTGTAGAAGGATGAAAATAGATCCATATCTATCACCATGCACAAAACTCAAGTCCAAATGGATTAAAGATCTCAATATAAATCCGACCACACTGAAACTGATAGAAGAGAAATTAAGAAGTAGACTGAAACACATGAGCACAGGAGACCACCTCCTATGTATAACCCCAGTAGCACAGACAACAAGAGCAACAGTGAATAAATGAGACATCCTGAAACTGAGAAGCTTCTGTAAAGCAAATGACATAGTCATTAAGACAAAAAGGCATCCTACTGAATGGGAGAAGATCTTCACCAACCCCACATCAGACAAAGGTCTGATCTCCAAAATATATGAAGAACTCAAGAAACTGGACATGAAAATTCTAATTAACCCAATTAAAAATGGAATAGGGTTATGAATAACACCACTTTTCTGTACATTGTATGAAAAATATTTTTCCAGTTAAATTTAGGGCATTTTACATATAGCATACTATAGTCGTCAAACAAAGCAATTTATCATATTGCTTTTGTCCTTGCATCCCTTTTTTGTCTATCTCTACCAGACCTCTGGCTAAGACTTTGAGAGTGGAGGAAGTGTACACTCTTGTCTTGGTACACATTATAAAGGAAGTCATTTGACATTTACATCAGTCATTCAGGAAACATTTGATGTATCTTTTCTATTTCTAATTTCTCAGTACTTTTTTTCTTTTTGGTCTGAGACAGGGTTTCTTTGTAGCTTTGAAATCTGTTCTGGAACTCACTTTGTAGACCAGGCTGGCCTCAAACTCATGGAGACCCACTAGCCCCTGCCTCCTGAATACTGGGATTAACAGTGTGCACCATCAACACCCGGGATCCTCAGGGCTTTTTTCATGAATGATGTTTGAGTTTGGTGTGTCATTTTGTCACCAGTGCAGAAGATTTTCACAATCCTGTCTAAGTCCATCCATACCCTCGGTTTCATTTAATGTTTAGTAATTGCTCAAGCATCTTAGCATCCATGAAGTCATAACAAATACTATGGTAAACTATTTTATTAATGTGCTTTGTTTTCAATGTTGTAATAAAATATTTATTGATTCATTAATTTTCTCACATGAACATCCTGTAGTTTGATGATATTCACCCCTTTTCATCCTACTAAGACCTACAAGACATCCTTTTATATCTTCTACCAAAGTCAAATTCTCTTCTTGGTTTTGTTTACTAGCATGAAAGTCTGTTCTGCTCATAGACTTCTAAGTGTGGACACATTCTTTGGAGCAGGGCAGCCTGGGAGTGGCCATAGCCTGAAAGAAAACTGGATCTTTTAGACCTGAAGTCAAAACTGTCTACGTGAGCTCAGCTTGCAGACAACCACATCTACTCTGATTTTTTTTGAAGGAGCTTGTCAACAATGTTTTGCTTTGTCCCTGCCTGACCTCTGACTGTGACAGTCTTATCACAACCCCCTCTGCAATGGTCCTTGAGGCTTGGGAGGGGTGTGACACAGATGTCTCATTTTAGGCTGATAATATGCAGACACTTCTCTGAACTTTGAACAGCTGTGATGCACTGCATGAACCATTGTCGATGGCACAAAATTGTTGTTCTGATAAGGTCTGAGGAGTCTGATCCAGACTGCAGTCTTCTCTGCAGTCTGCAAACACCAGGACCAGCAAAATAAGCATCCTTGTGAAGCAGGAAAGAAATATGACCATGAATGGGTGTGGAATGGCCAGCAATTAGATGCCCTTGCCTGAAGCTGCTGATCTTTGGGGATAGATGGAATGAGGTTTATGGTAAACAGAAATGTGCTTTATCAGATTCCCAAGGAAAACTGGATTTGACTTCTGGTCATCCAGTAAGAATTCTTCTACCTGGTTAGGATCCTTCTGTTCAGGACATTGTCACAAGTACTCCCATTGTGAGTGATGGGAAATTTTGGACAACTAGAATCCTCAGAATGTCAACAGGTTTTGGTCAAAATATTCATCTTGTCTTGCAGCCTAAGTCTCCAGAATTCACACTCAAGGCTGACTCTAGTCCTTTTCCAGCTAGCATGATACTCATACATACTTGTAACAGGAATAAGCATAGAGTTTGGGTGTTGCCTGCATGGAGGCAGAAGTCTGGACTAGCTGGCATCTCAGCCACATCATCATAGAAATCCTCAGGTGAGCCATTCATAATTACCGTTAGGGAAACCAGGGATTAGATAATGGCCTCTCCCAGTTGCTAAGCTATTTGGAACAGCTGAGTAGGAGACTAAAGTCAAGACATGTGAGACAGTGAAGTATTTCTAGAGACAATATGGACTTGTGTACCTCACTCTGTCTCAGAGTTCAGGTTCCCATGGGATGAGCCAAGTGTTAGGAGTATCTGTTTCTAAGCTCAGACATCAATGAAGAAGCCAGTGAGAGGATTAGACATCACCAAGTAGCTATAGGATGATTGTGTTCAACTACTGATGATAAGAAAAATACAAACCCCAAGAAAGGTTGTTAATTGATCATGACTACATTACACATCATGTATTAAAAAAATAATGTAGACCTAAGCTGCATTACCATAGCAGCCAAAGTTTGTAATATAATTTCGAGAAAATTACCATCGAAAATCAGAAAACCACATATTCAACCAAGAACAAATTTGAGAGCAGGTGGGAAATGTTTCAGGCAAAGTAGCACTAAAAGGCGTAGGACATAAGGTAAGAGTTTTCATCTGTCCCACTTAAGTGGTGTATAGTCCTGAACAAGGCTTAGCTTCTGATTTTGTGGCAGTTTCCATTGGGAGAGTTACTGTTATCTATGAGTCCGGTGCTGCAACACAGTCTATGAAAGATAAAGGGGCTTTAGGGGACATATTTTCAGTTAGAAATTCGGGTATGTGTAAATATTACATGTACCTTTAAAAACACTTGGGGACAGATGATAGATGAAAATAACTGACAGAAGACAGGAAGATATACATTTCTCTACATGGAGACTCTCTGAAAATTTATAAGCACCCATGTTTCTCTACCATATTTTCTTGGTGCTCACCATACTCCTGTGTCCCAAACTCATATTATTCCCAAGGCTTAGAAATTTCAGAGTCCAGCAGCATTTAAGGAGAAGAGATTTTTGTTAATTTAGTTTGTTTTTTTCTTTGCCTCTTTTCACTGATATTTTATAGAGTTATGGTAATTTTAAATCATGGCTCTTTACAACCATATTCTTCTATGATGAATTCCAACTATTTCTACTAAATTTTGAAAAAAGAAAATTTTTCTAAATACTATATTCATATAGCCTATGGTCACATAGAATATAAATGAACATCAGAGGCATACAGAGAGAAGAGAGGTCTTATGACCACAGGAACACATTCTTGTGAACTACTAACCACTGATTCTTTTTTAAAGAACCTGCCTTCTGTCAGGGCCACAGCCCAATAGTGATATGTCTCACTTGTGAGAGTAGACTAACTCTATTCCTCTATTTCTCATAGGTGAACAGCATCATTCCCTGAGCCTCATGTGAACCCTTTTCTTGATTTTCTTCTTAAATGTGTCATCTAACCTTACCTGTCACATAGTTTTCATGAAAGAGATGTGCTGGCTTCTACAGAGTATCTATCAATCAATATTAAAATAGTAAAGACAAGAGTAGTATATTTCTAAATGAGTATTATATGTAAATTCATAAAATATACGATAAAAAACATATTTACTTAGGGAGTTGGGGGGATGGCTTAGTGGTTAAGAGCACGGAGTGCTCATCCAGAGGACCTAAGTTTGATTCTCGGCTACCACATGGCAGATCACTTATATGTAACTCCATTCCATGGGACCTGAAACCCATGCAAAAATTTTATGGCAAAAGTTTTATCCAAAAAACTAAAGCACAAAAGAAAATATTTACTGAAACAAATGTAAAGAAACAGATAAAATAAGGATGTCCACTCTCTCTGAACACAATTCCTGCTTTATTATTATTAATTCATATTAACTTTGCCAACTGTTGGTTTTCCTTGGTACATTTTCATATACATTACCTATTGAACCTCTTTATATTCTTTCAATTACTATTTTAGATAGTATTTTTATTTTAAATTGTGTGTGTATGTGTTTCTGTGTTTGTGTGTGTGTGTGTTTCTGCATAGAGGTCTCTCTGTTTGTCTCTCTGTGTGATTATGTGTACATGACTACATGTACATTTGGATGTCAGAAGAAGGTGTTAGACACCCTGAAGCTGGAGTTATAGGGGATTGTGCTATTCAATCTAGATGCTGGGAACAAAACTCAGATCATCCAGAAGAGCAGTGTGCATTTTTCACTGACCAACCATCTCTCAATTTCTGTCTTTAGCAAGCAGTATCCAAAGGATATAATGAGCAGAATGTACATGTCTGTTGCTATCACATGCTCTTTCCTGTGACCCATATTCGATCTGTTTTAATATTTTATTCATTTTCATAATATTCTATAAATATTCTTCTTAACATTTCACTGTAATGGTTATTGGGAAATGTAGCAGGACAGATAGACTCTCAGAACCACACCTCAGCATATGTTTGTGCTGAACCAGATGCATTATGCAGGCTTTCGATAATGTAGGCATCTACACTGTACCCATATAGGCACAGTTGGGAATTAAGTGGATGGAACCAGACACCCAAGAAACTCAAGATTTTATTAGCTCAACTAGGGATATGAGTTGCAGATATCACATAAAGAACTAGCAGTAAAGGAAGAAGCCAGAGGCATGACTGGTTCCCGAGGCAAGTACTCTGTGGGTATGCCAGACTGAAGGATCCAGGAATCCACTTCCTCCCTTCATACCTAACCCATGTCCTAATAGATAAAGCATTCCTGGGCACCATGGAGTTGAGTTGTTGAGGAACATCTAGTCACCACCAATCACATTACCATCTAAGTGTCATGAGGCAGAGCCACACATCTCCTGACACTGTCTGATAGGCTGAGGTAGAGCCCAGGATCAGAATAAAAGGGCTGAGGGACAGGGCACTTCCATCACTCACCTCCTGAGATACCCACAGATCGTGAGTTGCCTGCCATCTTGGTAAGTGTCCTTGGGACCCAAGAGCAGAGACTTTCCAGAGGGGTTGCCAGACTAGAGCTGAACACGGGACTGGGAAATGTTTCTCGGCTTAGAGGCCATATTAATAGATCATAAAACATGGTGAATGGTGAGGGCTGAGGCAATGGTAACAATGACACACAGTAGTGGCAGTTCTGAGAGACACTGGAATGATTGGGACTTCCTGGCTCTGGAGAGAGCAAAATACCTTCAGTGTATAGCAGCCTCCTCAGGATGAGATGCTGAGCACAGAGAACTGAGCATTTGGACAGGCTTAGGAGGGAGTTGTTCTGTGAAGAAAATGCTTTTCCTTACTTTTGAAGAAGAGCTGAATCATGAAAGAACAAAAGAGTCTCATTTTGGCGTGGGAAAGAAAGAGAGCCCTGATTCTGGATCTGTTCATACATTTCTTTGATCAATAGGGCACCACCAGGATGACACTTTGCCACCTTTAGCAAGAGCAGACGGTTATTTGGATACCTAAGAAGTCTGAACTCACAACAGGGACTCGTAGTGCCATGGCAGCTCTGAAAGGGCTTATTAAATATTTGTGCTTTTGGACCTGAATGTTATTCTCCTTCAGTAATCTAGAAGGTCTTGAAATTCTGACTTTAAACTAAAATCACCTTCAAGTAATGATTTCTCTTTGCTCTTACAATTACTTTTTTCTGAAATAATTTGTATACTGGCATATCCATGAGACTAAGAGCAGTACACATTTTCCAATGTCACTAGGTATCATTCAATACTTCTGGTTTCAGGTGACAATGCGTATCTCAGTTGCATGTGTTCTGCGGTTTTAGAGTCCTGATGCACATGATGTGATAGCTATAGTATAGTAGAATTATGGGAGTATAGATGGTGTTCTATGACTACCAGTGACACTTCTGGGGGCCAGGAGAAGCAAGGTGTTCACAGTGTCTGGTGTCTGACATGTGTGTGATTCTCTTGCAGCTCCTGAACACCCAGAAGCCGAGATGTCCTGCCAGCAGAGCCAGCAGCAGTGCCAGCCCCCTCCCAAGTGTCCTCCCAAGTGCCAGACCCCAAAGTGTCCCCCAAAGTGTCCTCCTAAGTGCCCTCCTGTCTCTTCCTGCTGCAGTCTGGGTTCTGGGGGCTGCTGTGGTTCCAGTTCCGGGGGCTGCTGTGGTTCCAGCTCTGGGGGCTGCTGCAGCTCTGGCGGTGGTGGCTGCTGTCTGAGCCACCACAGGCCCCGCAGATCTCTCCGTCGCAGACACCAGAGCTCTGGATGCTGTAGCAGTGGTGGCAGCAGTGGATGCTGTGGTAGCAGTGGTGGCGGCAGTGGATGCTGTAGCAGTGGTGGCAGCTGTGGCAGTAGCCAGCAGTCTGGTGGTTGTTGCTAATCTGAAGAAGACTTCATCAAATGTCCTAGGAGGAAGCCATGCTCAGCAGACTGGTCCAGGTCTGCTTCCCTCTCCTCTGGTTTTTTTTCTTTGGGCTGTGCTCTGAGATGCTGACATCTGTGAAAAGTTCTGTATTCCACTCACCAGATGACTGTGCTTCTTTCCCTCTTTGTTACAAATAAAAAAAGCCTTTGCGACAGTCCTGACAAGACTCTTGTTCATTTCTCAGCATCGTCTTGGTTCCATCTCAATGTTAAAACACACCGTGACCCATTTAAAAGTCTATTAGTCTTAATCTGTTTTTAATGTACATCTGTGTTGTTTTTGATTGCTTGAGGTTGATCTTGAAGCTGCTATGTTAGCTATCTGTACTGCTCAGATAGTAAATGGTACTAACTCTTGGTGGTTGACTCCTCCCCCTTGGTGTTCTGTGTATCTAATCTCATGGAGGAGGTACCAGGGAGGGTCGCACTCATCACCCAAACTCTTGGAAACAGTGGGATTAATTGACTCCAAGCAGATGACAGCCCACAGTCACTAATCATGTGCTCCTTAGCAGGACCTCACAAAGGAGCCCTCGTGCTGGCAGGAACCTGGAAGCCATCTCTTAAAGGAGCTGTGCCATTGGTCACTGTCAGCAAACAGAGTCCATCTGAAAAAAATGTAGTTACCAAGAAATCCTGTCTGACTCCATTTTTGTGTGTCTAGAAGCCCTTTTTAAAAATCTTTCTCATTCTTTATGTGGATATATGTGTCCCTTGTTGGAAAGCCATATGTAAAATGCAGTTACTCTCCCCATCCCTTAGACACTTCTAAATAATCACTCAGACATTTAAAATTAATTACAGAATGTTTGACCTATAGTTCAGACTTGTTACTAACTAGCTCTTACATTTAAATTAACCCATTTCTATTAATCTTCGTATTGCCACATGGTCATGACCTTTACTTATCTGCTGGCTTCTTGCTTCTTCATCCACTGTGAGTGTCTCTAACCTCTGACCTTTCTCCTTGTGTTCAGTTTGGATTTCCCATCTAGCTATATTATGATAGCTGTAGGCCAAAGCAGTTTTTATTATCAACCAATGAGAGAAACATATATTGACAGTGTACAGAAGGGTTACCCACAATGGCTGACTCTTTGGAATTGAATAACTTATTGGTGTGCTCTTCCCTAGGGAAGACTGTATCTCCCATTCTCAGCATTCCTTAGCTGCCTGTACTTCTTTTTGTAGGGCTGAGGTCTCATGGACTTTCCTCTGTTTACTTGTAATGTTTATTGTTGTTGTCCTTTCTTAGCTCACATTTAGGTAGCTATGTTAATGAGAATTTGTGGGTACAGCCTATGACGTTGCTAGGAGACACACTCACAGCAAACCCCCTGTTCTTCTAAATATTACATTTTTTTTCACCCACTATTGCATAGTGACACCTGATCCTTTTGTACCAGAGTTGTTATGCAGATGTATCAGTTGGGAATGGTTCTTACAATATGCATTTTGATTGGCTGTGGTTTTCTCTAACAATTTCTTATTTGAGCAAATTTTCCTTAATAGTATCTGAGGACTACACTCTTCTGTGGTCATAAGGACAAATAAATACTTAGAGTAAAATTGGGGATTATCTTGATTCAATGAAGTGATTATAGTAAGTATTTCTCCAGGCTTCATGATTAATTAGCCCTTGGTATTTGCGTAGGGTTCAGTACGTTGCATAATTCTCTTCTTTTGAGGGGATCTCCAGTCTAATTAGAGAGCTGATAGATGATCCCAAGGTGTGCATGGCACAACTGTATCCTTGGAGTTATTGTGTCAATGCAGCTCATTGCTGTGCGTCATAGGAACCATAGCTGGGTAGGACTATTGGTTTGTCCCATCATTTGGAAGCTTGCAGGGAGCCTTCAGGTATCATGAAACCTAGTCCTCAGTGAGGAGACATCCAACTCTATTCCAGCTCTGTGTCCTAAGGCACCAGGTCTGAAATGCTTGGTGTCATCAGCAATAGAAACTTCCTGTTCACCTGTGTGGGGAAAGCAAGCTCAATGCAATATCCTGCATGTTTTGGGAGTTCCTTGGCCTTTCCCTATTGACTACTGAAAACAGGGATTCTCATGAAGGACATTGGGTAGTTTTTAGATGCTCCTTGGCTGTTGAAGGGAACATTTTCAGCACAGGTGAGAAAATGTCATTTAAACTGTATATGTAATTTTAGACACAAACTTACATGCATTATAACTTGTTGAAGTAAATAGCCAATACTATAATTCTTATGAGTTTTTCAGACATCCTTACTGATATTTTGTCATTCTTTCCATCTTCTGTAGTTACAGCTCTCCTCCTCCCCCACTAAGGCCCCCAACTTTTCTATATTCCCCTGAAAATGTGTTGTAGAGAATTATTGTAAGTGTGCTACATTTTTTTTATGCTGTGGAGCTTTGTTTTAATGATGCAAAGATGTGCTGCATTCTTTTTCATGTTACATTTGTATAACTCTGTGAAGCTGTATTACTTTTTCTCTGTAAGATGCCTGATTGGTATAATAAAGAACTTGAATGGTCAATAGGTAGTCATGAAAAAGGTTATCCAGGGCTATCAGGCAGAGAGAATAAATAGGAGGAGCCATCTGGGAAGAGAAGAAGCAGGAGCAAGAAAAGAAGAGATGAGAAAAGAAGGGACAGCCACACTGTCAGACAAACAAGGAATCAGAAAGAGAGAAAAGATTTACAGAAACAGAGAAAGGTGAGAGCCCAGAGGCAAAAGGTAGACAGGAAAATTTAAGTTAAGAAAACCTAGCTAGAAACAAGCCAAGCTAAGGATAGTCATAAAGAAGAAAGAATAAGCCTCTGTGTATGATTATTTGGGAGTTGGGTAGTGGACACCCACAGAGCAAAGAGCAGAGAAATAAGAGTAAAAACCAAACAAAAAGCTATACAGCTGTAACATTGTATAACATTTTAATTTGTATTCCACTATTCCGGTCTCTATAGCTCCCCCAACACCAAGTCCTGCAATGTGTCCTTTTACTTTCCTGATGTGTCCAGGGTATGTACTCACATCTGAACATTTGGAAGTAGGAGTCTCAGACAAGGGAGAGCATGTGATATCTGTCTTTCTGGGTTTGGCTTTTTTCAATCAATATAATCTACTTCCATCCTTTAGCCTGTAAAGAACAGCATTCTATAGTGTACATGCAAAACATTTTTGTATCTATTCCTTGGTTCAGGGAAATTTAAGTTGTTTCCATTCCTTAGCTACTGTGAGTAGATGAGCAATGAACACAGCCTGAAAAGAATCTGTGAAGAACAAGTGGGTGTCCTTAGGCATATGCAGAGGGGTAGTACAGCTCGGCTATGTGGTTCTTTACTTCAGCACTTTGAGGATTCTCTGTAAATATTTCTGTAGTGGTTGTACCAGTTTGTAAACACACCAACAATGAACGAGAGTTCTTTGTTCCTTCTACTGCCTCTGACTGTGGTTTGTTGTGTACTGTTTTCTGACCTTTGTCTCTGATTGTAGTAAGAAAAAAATCTCCACATTGTTTTCAATACATCTCACCAACTGGTAGGAAGGATGAACATTTTTTTGAGATATTTCCTATCAAGTGTTTTATTTATCTCTTTTTAAAAATTCTTTTTATTTTCTTTTGTCTTTTTGAGAACTTTCTGTTTATGCCTAAAGCCCATTTTCAAATTGGTCATATTAATTTTCATTTTTTTATGTGAGTTGTTTATTTATTTTGGATAGCTATGCTCTGTAAGATGTATAGCATGCAAAGATTCTTTGCTATCCTATGGGCTTCCCCTTCAGGTTTGTGAAATCCCAGTTGTCATTTCTTGGCCATAATTATTGGGCCAATCGAGTCCTATTCAGTAAGTCTTTTTCTACACCTTTATCGTGTTTGATACTGTACCTGTTTTCTTCTTCATTTCTTTCAGTGTTTCGTGTTTGAAATTTAGAACTTTTATTTAGAGTTCATTTTTATGCAAGGTGATATATATAGGTCTAGATTTCTTTTTGTTGAAGATCTTTTCTTTTCTCCCGTTTATGTCTTTAGCATCTGTGTTAAATACTGAAGTTATGTGTACTTGTGTTTGAATTTGAAGGGTCCTGGAATAAGAATATAAAAATGTAGATTCCACAAATGAGAATGTAGAAATAAAGAAATATAAAGTTGTAAGCCTAGGAGAATGAAAACAGACTGTCAGCAGCTTTCTCAGTTGCTTGAAGAATAACTATTAACAGTGTGATATTTTGCTTTACAATCAATAACTCTATTTATAAGGCCAAAGCATCTCTCTGCAAACTGAGAGCTAGCCCATGGATATGAGCTGAGTCAACTTTTAGGAAATAGATAAATGACCTCTGGGTTACACATTATCCCTGTTATATGAAACTGGCAGCATCAAAGGGGAGACCACAGGGCTTAGTAAACACTGCCTGGAAGTACCAAGGAAGACAATAGATTACTAGTTCAACTGAAAAACTCTGTTAACGAGATTGTAAAATAAAACAATCTGTATTTGAGTTTTCCCTTGAGATTGTAAAAATTCCTTTGTTCAGACCTAATGCTTGGTGCCCCGACTATAAAAAGATGGGTTCAATCTATAAAGAACTCAAGAAACTAGACCGTAAAAGGCTAATCAACCCAATTATAAAATGGGGCACTGAGCTGAACAGAGAATTCTCAACAGAAGAACTTCAAATGGCCAAAAGACACTTAAGGTCATGCTCAACTTCCTTAGCGATCAGGGAAATGCAAATCAAGACAACTTTAAGATACCATCTTACACCTGTCAGAATGGCTAAAATAAAAAACACCAATGATAGCCTTTGCTGGAGAGGTTGTGGAGAAAGGAATACACTCATCCATTGCTGGTGGGAATGCAAACTTGTGCAACCACTCTGGAAAGCAGTGTGACGGTTTCTCAGGAAATTCGGGATCAACCTACCCCTGGACCCAGCAATACCACTCTTGGGAATATACCCAAGAGAAGCCCTATCATACAACAAAAGTATATGTTCATAGCAGCATTGTTTGTAATAGCCAGAACCTGGAAACAACCTAGATGCCCTCCAATGGAAGAATGGATGAAGAAAGTATGGAATATATACATATTAGAGTATTACTCAGCAGTGAAAAACAAGGACTTCTTGAATTTTGCATACAAATGGATGGAAATAGAAAACACTATCCTGAGTGAGGTAAGCCAGACCCAAAAAGAGGAACATGGGATATACTCACTCATATTTGGTTTCTAGCCATAAATAAAGGACGTTGAGCTTATAATTCGCGATCCTAGAGAAGCTAAATAAGAAGGTGAATCCAAAGACAAACATATAGGCATCCTCCTGAATATTAACCTTCATCAGGTGATGAAAGGAGACAGAGACAGAAACCCACATTGGAGCACCTGACAGAAATCTCAAGGTCCAAATCAGGTCCAGAAGGAGAGGGAGCACAAGCAAGGAACTCAGGACCGCGAGGGGTGCACCCACACACTGAGACAATGGGGATGTTCTATGGGGAACTCACCAAGGCCAGCTGGCCTGGGTCTGAAAAAGCATGGGATAAAACCGGACTTGCTGAACATAGCAGACAATGAGGACTACTGAGAACTCAAGAACAATGGCAATGGGTTTTTGATCCTATTGCATGTACTGGCTTTGGGGGAGCCTAGGCAGTTTGGATGCTCACCTTACTAAACCTGGATGGAGGTGGGCGGTCCTTGGACTTCCCACAGGTCAGGGAACCCTGATTGCTCTTCGAGCTGATGAGGGAGGGGGACTTAGTCGGGGGAGGGGGAGGAAAATGGGAGGCGGTGGCGGGGAGGAGGCAGAAATCCTTAATAAACAAATAAAATTAAAAAAAAAGAACAATAAAGAGCGAGTGAGAGAGCCCCCCCCCCCAAAAAAAAGATGGGTTCAGAAACTGGTCTTTGCCACAGTCTTACAAATACCATCTCTGGCTGTGGTTTCAAAAAGCTGATAAGCTTTTTGTGTCCCATGGAGATTTTTAAAATTTTATTCCTGGATTCTGGTTTCTGGAATAAAGTTTGCTTTTGGTTTATTAGACGTTGGTGGTCTGTCCCCATCTTTGGGGAACAGAATTCTCTGTTTTCCTCCATTGTTGTGTGTTTCTGTTGTTGTGCCATTTCAGTGTCTCCTTATTACTATGAGTCTGTAGTCTGAAGATCTCGAAGGGTAAGCTACTCAGCAATGAATATTTTGACTGTATGGGGTCTTTTGTGGTTCCCTATAAATTCTAGGATACAATTTTTATTTATTTATTTTTTTTAAAAAACCCTCTTTTCCATTGAAATGATTGAGATTGCCGTGACTCTGTTAAAAGCTTTTGTTAAAATGACGATTTTTACAATATTAATTCTGTCTATGAACATGTGTGGATATGGAATAGGATATAGGGAGGGGGACAGTGACCATAATTGTCGTAGAGGGGGCATATAGAAAAGTAATTGCGTAGAAGCTTCTCATATATATAAAAGAAATCTAAGTGGAATCACCCAATAATGGAGAAGACAAAGCCACAACAGGACATCTTGAGCTAACAGTGACAGAAATGGATTCAACATAAGTGATTTATTTGCATTACAAGCCCTGTGGAATTCCTAAGCAATGCAGTTGTTTGCTAAGATTATCTGTTGCTTGTTGTCTACAAACTGATGACAAAGCTCTGTTGCCAAAGACAATACCTTCATATCTCATCGAACATGGAGAAATCATGCTGGTGCCTAACTGGAGCCTTCACGGCTCCTGAATAGTGTTCATGGTACTGGAATGTAATCTGCAAGGTACAGAGGAAAAGATAAACACCATCCAGTGTTGTATCCTCTAATCTGCCAGGGTGATCTGCTTGTAAAATACGCTGGCAGAATAGTAGTAGCACAAAGGTTGTGGAAATATCCAACGGCTATTTCACTGAATTTAAGGCCTAGTCCATGAGATAGATCCGATGCATGACCCTGCTTTGCTGGCCATGGGCCTGAGACTAAACAGGCCATGGAACTAGAGAGAATCAAATGCTACTGTATTACTAAAGGAACACTGCAACTAAATGACCCCCAAAGACATTCTTGAGTCTCCATAGATCAGTGTCTCAGTTACCCAGCATTGGAGAAAGTTCATCATGCAAAGACCCATACTGGACAAGTCACTGAGAGTCCTCAATGGCATCATGTCTTTATCAAACCCCTTCCTCCAGGGTTCAGGGAGCTATGCTGAAGAGGTCATGGAAAGAGTCCATGAGCCAGTGGAGACAGAAGACACAAAAGAAACAATCCCCTCCAGACTCAACAGCACTGAAGCTCATGTGAATTCACAGACACTGTGGTAATAGACACAAGGCCTGTACAGGGTCAAGAGAGATGGTTTCCATCATAGAGAAGGGACGTAGACACTGCAAGCAAAGCTTCAGGGAAATCACTAAGAGGACCACTTAGTGGTTAGAGAAAGGCTTAGTGAGGATTAAAGTGCCAGGGCTGTCTCCCAGGGAGCAACTAGAGAGAAAGAAAATGGTGGAAAATCACATGGATTTAATATGACAGTTGGCAGAGTTAGGCCCTTGTGCCTATACAGGCTGTTTGGATTGGCCAGGAACTAGATACCTTTGCCTTAGGTAGTTTATCTTGGAGGGCAGGTTAAGAGATTCGTTTCTGATAAACAGAAATCTCTCCTATGATGATCCTGAGAGATGCTGAAACTAGCCTTCCATTTACCTAACTCTAAGGTTTCTGTTACCTTGTCAGAGGGCTTCTGTGTAGGACTTTGACACCAGCACTGCTGTTTGGGGCTTCTTTGGACCGAGGAGACAGAAGCCCCCATTCATTTCCCAGAAGCTATCTCCACGTGACAACTCATAACAAAGGAAAAATTTTTTCCCCCAATGAAGTCCCATTTGACATACAAACCACATGCAAGGGCAGCTGCGGGCCTAGTAGTAGGTAAAGAGCACAAAAATATTTGAGAGGTATTGTTGGAGATTTATGTTATTTTATCTTAATTCTTTGGACATTGTTCACCTTAATGACACTTGGCTTATATATTATGCTTTGTGTTTTTCTATTTTATGGGTCATGTGTGTGTATTCACAGCTATCTCTGTGTAAGCATGTTTCCAGTGTTTTTCCTTTCTCTTTTCTCCTGTTTCTTTTTATTTATTTTGATTTAGTGGTTCTTTCTTTTTATTTTTTATGTTGCCTGTTTGATTTTAAAGGTTATGAGTAAGAACGGATAGAATTAGAATGGTGAAGAGGTAGGGAGTATCTACAAATAGGTGAAGAGGAGGGACCATGTTAGGAATATATTGCATAAAAAGAATTATTATTAATTAACAAAATGAAATGTCAGGAAAAAGATGCCTCTAAAACAATGTTGTATTTTCTCAATTCTCCCTATGAAGTGCAGAGAAATATCATTTTCATTTGGATTCCATCTAGAGCTCTTAGTGTTTTTTTTTATGTTCTAGAAGATTGGGAAAGTGCCTTTACAAAGCAGAAACAGCTGGTATTCCTTGCCCTCTGGATGCCAACAGTTTGCTAGACATGATATGCACATTGTCTTGAGGCAGTTGACTCAGTCTCCAGAGGTCATATTCAAGGCTGATGTTACTGTTCCAGCTAGCATTATACTCACACACACATACCTATGCACAGGAGGTGAGTAGAGGACCTGGGTGTGGAGTAGCTGGCATGTCAGCCACATAACCCTAGAATCCTCAGGTGAGCTATGTGGAAACTATTGGGAAATCAGGGATCATGTCCTGACCTCTCCCAATTGCTAAGCCTCCTGGAACAACTGAGGAGGAGACTAAACTCAAACCACGTGAGACAGGGAAAGGTTTCTCAAGGTCATATAGACACTCAGACCTCAATTCTACCTCAGACTTCAGGTTCCAATGGGATGAACCAAGTTGAGGAGTATCTATTTCTTAACTTACATACGAATGAAGATGTCAGGAAGAGGATTAAACATTACCAAGTAGCTACAGAATGATTGTGTTAAACTACTGAAGATAACAAAAACAAAAACTCTAAGAAAGGTTGTTAAGGATTTCATCATGACTACATTAAACATCATGGATAAAAATAAAAATGTGTAACTCAGCTGCATTATCACAGCAGCTAAAGTTTGGGGAATATAATTTAGAGAAAATCATAATCAAAGAACAAAAATGATATCATTCACTTACAAACAAATTGGAGAGCAGGTGGGAAAGCTTCAGATAAAGTAACACTAAGGGCTCCACATCGTAAGATTCTCCTTGTGTTCACTGGTACACAGTCCTGAACAAGTCTTAGCTGCCGACTTTGTGGTAGTTACCATGGTGAGGGTTAGGGTCTTCTATGCG
Source organism: Microtus oregoni (assembly GCF_018167655.1). Lineage (NCBI taxonomy): Eukaryota > Metazoa > Chordata > Mammalia > Rodentia > Cricetidae > Microtus > Microtus oregoni. Next base: position 37,252 of record NW_024543830.1, on the reverse strand, counting down.
TCTGATGCTGCAACACAGCAAATGGAAGATCAAGGGGCTTTCGGGGCTGCATTTTGAGTTAGAACTTTGAGTATGTACAAATACTACATTATTTGAAAAGAGAATATGATATTCAGACATGGAGGCAGATTATAGATACACATAATTAGATGATATGAGGTAGAGAAGCACGTATCTCTCTATATGAAACTATAGATTAATAAATACTCATATTTATGGATTGCATTTTATTTGTGCTCAACATGCTCATGTGTCCCAGGTACATTTTATTTCCGAGGACTGAGATTTCCAGAGCCTACCAGCATTTAAGGAGAGGAGATTTTTGTCAATTGTGTCTGTATTTTCTTTGTATTGGCACCTTTTTCTCTTTGAATTTGCTTAATCTTAATGATTCTCTAGAAACATATTATTATAAAATGAATCAACTATTTTTACTAAATACTGAAAATAAAAACATTCAAAGTAATATGTTCATATATAGTCTATAGACATGTAGAATATGAATGACATTCAGATGCATACAGAAAAGACAGAGTGCTAATGACCACAGAAACACATTTTTGTGAACTACTAATCAATGATTTTATTTAAAATAACCAACTTTCTTTCACTCAAAGATAAGTCCACCAGTGCTTTGTCTCACGGGAAGGAGTAAGATAACTCTGTTTTCCTATTTCTTATAGGCGAAGAACATGATTCCTTTTATCTCGTGCAAACTCTTTTGCTGATTTTCTTCTTACTAATGAGCCATGTGACCTCTCCAGCAACAGCACAATGGTTCCTCGAGAGGGATATGCTGGCTCCTAAGGAGTTTCCAGAAACTGTGAAATGGTAATGACTGGAGTAGCACATTCCTAAAGCAGGATTCCTTGTAAATTCAAGAACTATCCAATATAAATTTATATACCAAACAAATTAAAAAACAGACCAAGTGGGGATACCTAGTCTCTCTGGTAACAACAACTGCATTTCTGTAATTAATGAATAATATTTTTCAAATCTTGGATTTACTTGTGGCATTTTTATACATATCAATAATTGAACATCTCCATATATTTTGTTTTAAAAGATTACATTTTTATTGTTAATGATGTGTGTATGTGTGTGTGTGTGTGTGTGTGTGTGTGCATGTACGTGTGTGTGTCTGTGTTCATACCTTGTAGGTGAGAAGAGAGTGTTAGAGGCCCTGAAGATGGAGTTCCGGGGGTCTGTGAGCTGTCCAGTGTAGATGCTGGGAACTAAACTCAGATCCTCTACAAGAGCAGTGTGCATTCTGCACTGAGGAGCATCTCTCCATTTCTGTCTCTAGAGAGCAGTGTCCTCACCCTGTATTTAGCAATTTGAACATCTGTCTGCTGTAACTGTGTACCATGATGCTCTATTTCTGTGAGCCACATTTTACTGTTTCAATATTTCATTCATTTTCATAATATTCTTCAAATATTCTCCTTAATACTTCACTGTAGTAGTTAAGTGGGAAATGAAGCAGGACAGATAGACTCTCAGAACCACAGCAGCATTTCTTGGTGCTGAACAAGATGCAACAACATTATGCAGGCTTCTTATAATATAGGCATCTATACCGCACCCATATATGCACAGTTGAGAACTACATGGATGGAAGCTAACATCCAAGAAACCCAGTGTATTATTGTATCAATAGGACTATCAGCTGCAGATATCACATGAAGATTCAACAGAAAAGGAGGAAAACAGAGACATGACTGGTTCCCAATGTAGGTACTCTGTGAGTATTCCAGGTTTAAGGATTAAGGAATCCACTTCCTCCCTTCATGCCTAAACCATGTCCTAAGGTAGATGCAGCATGCCTTGGCCCCATGGAGGAAGGCTATTAGGATCATCTGGTCATCACCAGTCACATGACAATGTAGTGTCACGAGGCAGATCCACCCCTGTCCACACACTCTCTGACAGGCTGAGACAGAGCCCAGGATCAGAATAAAAGGGCTGAGGGACAGGGCACTTCCATCATTCACCTCCTGAAATACCCACAGACCGTGAGCTGCCTGTCAACTTGGTAAGTGTCCATGGGAGGCAAGAACAGAGACTTTTCCAGAGGGGTTGCCAGACCGGAGTTAAACAGCAGCCTGGGAGGAATCTCCACACCTAGAGCCCATATTCATAGACCATGAACCATGTTGAAAAGTGTGGGGTGAAGCAATGGGGACATGGCCACTGGAATACTTGAGGCATTCTGACTCTGGAGAGAACAAGGTACCTTCAGTGGATAGGAACCCTTGGTATGAGATGCTGAGCACAGAAACCTGAGCATCTGGACAGGCTCAGGGAAGAGTTAGCCTGTGAAGAAAATGCTTCCCCTCACTCCTGAAGACCAGCTAGATCAGGAAAGGGCAACAGAGGCTCACTTAGGCTTGGGAAAGAAATAGATTCCTGGTTCTAGAAACTCTTCACACACGTCTCTGATCAAGAGGACCCCACCTGGATGACATTGACCTTGTCACCCATAACCTGTGGAGGTGGTGATTTGGAATACTCTGAACTCTGTACTCACAACAGGGGCTCACAGTCCCATGGCAAATTGAAGTGGTTTTGCATATTTTTCTTTGAGGGACTAAGAGTACTCAACCATTAGTAAGCTATAAGGTCTTAAAATACAGACTTTAAACTAAAATCTCCTTCAAGTAATAATTAGTCTTTGCTTTTACAATTATTTTCTCTGAAATAATCTGTATACTGGCACATCTAGGAGGACTAAGACATCAGACATTTTTTTTTTTTTTTTTTTTTTGGTTTTTCGAGACAGGGTTTCTCTGTGGTTTTGGAGCCTGTCCTGGAACTAGCTCTTGTAGACCAGGCTGGTCTCGAACTCACAGAGATCCGCCTGCCTCTGCCTCCCGAGTGCTGGGATTAAAGGCGTGCGCCACCACCTGACATCAGACATTTTAAATGTCACTAGATAATCATTCAGCACTTCTGGATACTGGGTGACAATGAGTATCTTGCTTGCATGGGCTTCTGAGGTTCTGAATTCAAGTTGCCCCATTGTGACAGCGTGAGTGTGGTATAAATGAAAGGGCTATGTATGGTTACTTCAGGGCTCATAGGTGAAATTCGGGTGGCCAGAATGTTTCAGGTGTTCACAGTGTCTGGTGTCTGATATGTGTATGATTCTCTTGCAGCTCTTGAACACCCACAGACCAAGATGTCCTGCCAGCAGAGCCAGCAGCAGTGCCAGCCCCCTCCCAAGTGCACCCCCAAGTGCCCTCCCAAGTGCCAGACACCAAAGTGTCCTCCTAAGTGCCCCCCTAAGTGTCCCCCTAAGTGTCCTCCTGTCTCTTCCTGCTGCAGTCTGGGTTCCGGGGGCTGCTGTGGTTCAAGCTCCGGGGGCTGTTGCAGCTCTGGCGGTGGTGGCTGCTGCCTGAGCCACCACAGGCCCCGCAGATCTCTCCGTCGCAGACACCAGAGCTCTGGATGCTGTAGCAGTGGTGGCAGCGGTGGATGCTGTGGCAGCGGTGGCAGCAGTGGATGCTGTGGTAGCAGTGGTGGCAGCAGCTGTGGCAGTAGCCAACAGTCTGGTGGCTGTTGCTAAGCTCAAGAAGATTTCATCAAGTTTCACAGGAAGAAACCATGCTCAGCAGACTGGTCCCGTCTTGCTGCCCTCTCCCCTCCTGCTTCCCCCCTTGGGCTGCCCTCTGAGATGCTGACATCTGTGAAAGGTTCTGTATCCCACTCACTAGAAAACAGTGCCCCCTTGCCTCTTTGTTACAAATAAAAAAGTCTGGACAACGGTCCTGACAAGATTCTTGTTCATTTATCAGCATCATCCTCATTCCATGCCTTAGTCATCTTTTCCTGCAAACGGAGAGTGTCACTCTGAGCTTTGTAAGCATGTGTGTGTTTCCTATAACTTTGTACCAGATATTCTACTGCATCCATAAGAACTAAGATGGCCTCTTTAGTAGCAACTTGATGTGAGGACTTAGAAATGGTAACCACTCATCAGAGCTATAAAACCTGGGAACAACCCAGTGTCCATGGACTTGAAGGTCAATGTTCACTATTAGACATTCATTAGAAGGAACAAGATTAATCAGATTAATTGAGGATAATGAGAACATCAGTCAGTCATTTCTCTTCACATCTGTGTTTTTCTTCCTCTTTTGTAAGTGAAGTTTGACCTAGACCTACAGAAAATTACATTGTTTCCATCCCTTTATTTTGCTGCTGTAGCTAAGTTGTTACAATGTGGGAACTTGGGCACAGCTGACCACCACAATGGTCTCCCTCCTTCCCTTCTGCTGGTGGCTGCTTAAATCTTGACACTGAGGAGTTCAGCACTCAAGAGTGGATGGTTTGGCAATATTTGCCTGTGCCTGCTCCATCCTCTGTGATTTGTTTTCAAATAAAACCACTGCAGTAGTGTTAAACAGATGTTTCATTGGACTGTGGTTTCTTTTAAGTTTCTAACTCTGCCCCCGTCCTTAGTAGGAAAAGGCTTTGTCATCATTTTCCCAGTGTCTCCTCCACATATGAGTGACCCTCAAAATGCCCTTGTTGAGCCTACCACCTCTAGATTCAAGTTCATATGCACATATATGCAAAGAGTTTAAACACAATAAAATGCATTAATTTAAATAAAAATTTGGTTATTTTTGCAAAATATTTAGAGTTATAGAGTTATATGCCACACTGAATACTGTTAAAGCTATTTGCATGCTTCAATGTATGCATGTAACAATGTATAAACAGCAAAGCCTCATTATAGTATATAAATGAATATGTGGTGAACATTTTCAATAAAATTAAATTTTATGTTGTAGAAGGTGCAACTGAACTGACAGAAAATTTCAATTTAGAAAAGTATAGTAAATATTAAACATTTTGTATATGTTCATGTATTTTAGTCTATATTCTTATATGACAGAAGATGTGTGAGACTTACCTTTCTGTGAATGAGCTTTTAACTAATCTGATAGCTGAATCCATCCATTATTCTACAAAGGATTTAACTAATTTTTATGAATGAATACAGTTCCAATGACCACGCTACCACATTTTCTTTCTGTACACTGATGGTCATTTAGATAGGCTCTCTATGGTGGCTAATATTGATGATGCAGTACACATGTCAGCCTGTAGGGGACTCTGTGGGACATTAACGTTGAGTACCCAGAATTGTTGGAGCTAGATCCCAAAGCAATTCTAGTTTTGATGTTCCTCTTCTTCAACATTCTCCCCATCATGGTTGGTCACAGGTTTTTTTTTTAATGGTGGCCACAATGACTGCTGTGAGCTGGAATCCAAGAGTAAGTGCACTTTCCATGACTGTGGTGGCTAAAAACATTATTGTTCTTTCGAGGTCTGTGAAGAATTTTGGTGGGATTTCGATGGGCATTGCATTAAATCTGTAGATTGCTTTTGGTAAAATTGCCATTTTACTATGTTAATTCTACCTACACAAGAGCATGGGAGATCTTTAAATTTTCTTGTGTCTTATTCAATTTCTTTCTTCCGAGATTTAAAATTCTTGTCATACAAGTCTTCCAATATTTTTTTTTTCCTTTTAGTTTTCAAGACAGGGTTTCTCTGTAGCTTTTGAAGCCTGTCCTGGAACTAGCTCTTGTAAACCAGACTGGCCTCAAATTCATTAGAGTTACTCCAAGAGACCTTAAGCTATTTATGGCTATTGGGAAGGGTGATGCCTACCTGATTTTTTTCTTAGTCCATTTATCTTATGTGTAAAGGAGGACTATTGATTTTTTTTTTAGTTATTCTTGTATCCTTCTTCATTACTAAAGGTGTTTATGAGTTGTAGAAGTTCCTTGGTAGATTTTTGGAGGGTCAGTTATGTAAATTATCATATCATCAGCAAATAGTGAGAGTTTGGCTTCTTCTTTTCTTATTTTAATTCCCTTGATCTCCTTTTGTTGTTTTATTGCTCTAGCAAGAACCTCAATTACTATATTAAATAGGTATGAAGAGAGTGGACAACATTGTATTTTTCCTGATTTCAGTGGGATCACTTTGAGTTTCTCTCATTTATTTTGATGCTAGCTGCTGGATTGCTGTATATTGCCTTTATTATGTTTAGGTATGTTCCTTGTATCCCTGCTCTCTCCAAGACCTTTATCATGAAGGGATGTTATATTTTGTTGAAGGCTTTTTCAACATCTAATGAGATGATCATGTGGTTTTTATTTTTCAGTTTGTTTATAGGGTGAATTACATTGACAGATTTTCATATGAGGAATCATCCCTGTATCTCTGGGATGCAGCCACCTTGATCATGGTGGATGATTTTTTTAATGTGTTCTTGGATTCAGTTTGCCAGTATTTTATTGAGTATTTTTACATCAATGTTCATGAGTGAGATTGGTTTACAATTCTCTTTCTTAGTAATGTCTTTGTGTGGTTTGGATATCAGGATAATTGTAGCTTCATAAAAGGAGTTTGGCAATGTTCCTTCTGTTTCTATTGTGTAGAACAATTTGAGGAGTATAGTTCTTGCTTGAAAATCTTATAGATTTCTGCACTGAAACCATCTGGCCCTGGGCTTTTTTTTTTTTTTTTTTGATTAGGAGACTTTTGATGACTGTTTTCTATTTCTTTAGCACATAGATCTATTTAATTTGCCTCTCTGGTCTTGATTTAATTTTGGTCAGGGATATTTATCAAGAAAATTGTCCATTTCCTCTAAGTTTTCCAATTTTGTAGAGTACAGGTTTTTGAAATATGACCCAATGATTCTCTGGATTTCCTCTGTGTCTGTTGTTATGTCCCCCTTTTTGTTTCTGATTTTGTTAATTAGGATATTCTCTCTACGTTTTAGTTAGTTTGGATAGAGGCTTGTCTATTTTGTTGATGCTCTTGAAGACAAAGAACTAACTCTTTGTCTCATTGATTCTTTGTATTGTTTTCTTTGTTTGTATTTTGTTGATTTCAGTTCTCAATTGATTATTTCCTGTGGTCTAGACATCCTGGGTGAGTCTCCTTCTTTTTGTTCCACAGTTTTCAGGTGTTCTATAAACTCACTATTGTGGGATTTTTTTTCCAACTTCTTTATGTAGACATTTAGTGCTATGAACTTTCCTCTTAACACTGCTTCCATTGTGTCCAATAAATTAGGCATATTGTGTGGTAATTTTCATTGAATTTTAGGAAGTATTTAATTTATTCCTTTGTTTCTTCCTTTATTTCCTCCTTGACTTATTCATGATGAAGGTGAGCATTGTTTAATCTCCATGCATTTGTGGATTTTCTAAAATTAGTGTTGCTGTTGAATTCTAATTTTAAGCTATGGTGATCCAATATGATACATGGGGTTATTCCAATTATTTTGTATCTGTTGTCGTTTACTTTGTTACCTAGTACGTGGTTAATTTTTGAGAAGGTTCCATGAGGTGCTGAGAAGAAGGTATATTCTTTTACATTTTGCTGGAATGTTCTATTGATGTGTGTTAAAGCCCTTTGAGTCATAACATCTTATTCCCTTATTTCTCTGTTAATTTTCTGCCTGACAGTTCTGTCCAGTGATGACAGTGGTGTGTTGAAGTCTCCACCTATTAGTGTGTGCAGTTTAATGTATGAGTTAAGCCTCAGTAGTGTTTCTTTTACATATGAGAATGCCCTGTATTTGGGGCATAGGTGTTTAGTACTGAGATTTCCTCTTGATGGATTTTCCTGTGATTAATATGAAATGTCCATCTTTGTCTCTTTTGATTGATTTTCATTTAAAGTCTGTTTATTTAGATATTAGGATAGCTACACCAGCTTGTTTCTTATGTCCATTTGATTGGAAAAATTTCCCCCAACCCTTTACTCTGAGACAATGTCAGTCTTTAAGATTGAGATGTGTTTCTTGTATGCAGCAGAAGGATGGATTTAATTTTCATATCCTGTTAACTTATATTTTTTTATAGGTGAGTTGAGTCTATTAATGGGGTATTAATGACCAGTAATTGCTAGCACATGTTAATTTAGTTTTGTTGTTGGTGATGTTATTTTGTGTGTTTTTCCCTTGCTTGGGATTTTCTGCTGAAGATCATCTATTGTCTGTGTGTTTGTGGATGTAGCTAACTTTCTTGGGTTTGAGTTTTCCTTCTAGTACTTTGTGTAGTGCTGCATTTGTGGTTACGTATTAGTTAAACCTGGCTCTGTCATGAAATATCTTGTTTTGTCTGTCTATGGTGATTGACATGGGTATAGTAGTCTGGGCTGGCATCCGTGGTCACTTAATGTCTGCATAACACTTGACAAGGATCTTCTGGCTTTCATTGTTCCCACTGAGTAGTCAGGTATAATTCTGATGGGTCTGCCTTTATATGTTATTTGGCTTTTTTCCTTCACAGCTCTTAATATTCTTTCTTTATTCTGTATCTTTAGTGTTGTTATTATTATGTGGCAAGGGGACTTTTTTTTTATCCTGTCTGTTTGGTGTTCTGTAAGCTTCTTGTATCTTCATATTCATATCTTTATTTAGGTTGGGAAAGTTTTCTTTTATGATTTTGTTGAATATATTATCTGTGCTTTTGAGCTGGAATTCTTCTTCATCTTCTACCCCTATTATTCTTAGTTTTGGTCTTTTTTATGATGCCTCAGATTTTCTGGATACTTTGTGTTAAGCTTTTGTTAGATTTAATGTTTTTTTTTTTCCACCAGTTAGTCTATTTCCTCTATTGTATCTTCAGCACTTGAGATTCTCTCTTCCATTTCTTGTATTTTGTTATTTATGTTTGCATTTGTGGTTCCTGATTTTTTTCTCAGAAAATAATAAATGGATTATTTTCCATTTCCAGAATTCAGTTTTTAAGTTTTGAATATTTTTTTCATCTGTTTGATTACTTCTTGGTTTTCTTTAAGGAATTTATTCATTTCTTCCAAGTTTTTGTTTACCTTTTCCTCCATTTCTTTGAGGGAATTTTTCATTTCCTCTTTAAGGGCCTCAAAAACTCTCCTAAATTTAGATTTTAGGTCATTTTCTTCTGCTTCATCTATATTTGGGTGTTCAAGTCTTTCTGTTGTAGAACCACTAGTTTTTGTTGGTGTCATGTTGCTCTTGTGGTGTTGAGTGTGTTCTTACCTTCTCTGGCCATCTTTTCCTCTGATTGGTGTAGTTGGGGCTGTGTCTTTGGTGATAAATCTTCCAGGTGCCAATGGATCCAAGGCTCAGATGTTGCTCCTCATGGTTCAGTCAGGTCCACAATTCCAGTTGCACAGAGGCCATTTGGTATTTCCAGAAGTTTTTGAGGCACAGGCAGTTCCTTGTCCAAAGGCCAATCATGCCAAGAAGAAAAAAAACTCTGAGTGGAGTGTCTTTAGTGCTTAACATTTTCTCAAGAATAGGCAATTTATGTTTTCTCAGGAATAGATTCGTGCTGCCAGGAGCAATCGTGTCTCATTTCAACAAAACCCAAAGTTACTTAAATGCCATATTTTACAGCTCTTTGATGTGGGTGAAGATTATCTATCTATGCAGAATACAATCTCTATGTATCTAAAGAACCTGATTAGTCTAACTATAAGTATGACAAACATAGATGACTATTGATCTATAGTTCTTAATACCTATATAACTTAAAGACTAAGACTTCATATTAGAATATTAAACAACAAACAATTGTGCAACAAATGAGGACAATGACCTCAAAATGTAAACAATGTATACAGAGGTAGAAATGTGCATTGCAATATAATAAATATATCTTAAATCGTATCAATATACAAAAATGTTTTAAACAGAGGTAGAAGCATGCATGTATACTATATGACAAAATAACCTTGCCTAGGTATACAAATATTGTGGATGAAAATAGGATCATATTCAACATAATTTAAGTTTGTATCAATATAAAGAATTTATACCGATGTAAATTGCCTATAAATAATAGCTCACAAGTATTCACTCTATTACTCGCTATTATTATTAGTGTAAGCTCACACTAGTCTATTATCCCATCCAATTCCCCCCAATTTTTAAAAAGATCCCTAAGCATATGAAATTCCACCCTAATCCCCAACTTTAATACAAATTATAATTAACCCCTAAATGATTTCCTTTACCCTAAGGACAAATATTGTTGGGAGAGGGGACATCGTCTTCTAGAATTACTTAGAGCTGTCATGCGCATGATGTTATTTTTATGGTATCCTGTGAAAGTAAAATGATGGTTAAGTTCCAAGATTACTGTCTGGTATAATTGCAGATAGTCTCTGAGTATTCAATAGGGTTTTTCTGATTTTTCCTATTTGGAGTTCTGGCCAGAATGTTGTAAAAAGTACACCATTTCAGCTAACCAAGTTGGAACCATCTTGAGCAGCTTGTACCCAAAACAGGTCTTATAGTAGTGCTATCAGCATCATGACATCATATCAACCAGGTGGAATTGTTGTGGGTCCCCCATCTTATCCTTGGAAACTTCAAAGATTACTGCAGGAAAATTTATTATTCATTGTGGAAAACTTAAACATTATTTATATAGACTTATACAGACATATATATTCAATGAAAGGTACAATAGAAACAAAAATAGTTAAAAAGAAAAGTAAAATTTTCTCTAACTTCTTTTTTCTTTCTGTCCCATATTATGGCTCCTGACATGAGACAGAAACTCTGAATTTTTATTTTAACAACATACTTCAATTTAGAGAAGGACAGAGCCAGTGTTCAAGCCCAAAGCCAGCTTTATATATTCATATATATGTAAATTATATATGTATAAATACATGTGTAAATATGTATTTATATATATATATATGCTACCCGATCTCATAAATTATATTCCTTTTTCTCTATAATCCTTCCATTATGAGGTCAACACATTATTGAAATACACTGGCTGATTTAACTCAGAAGACTTTTCTATTATCCAATGTCTCTCTGCTACTGTTGTCCCTTTCTCATTAGCGTTAAGAAAATTCAAAGTTAATAAAGCATTATGCAATCTATTTCTGTAGTATTTTCTAACCCTTTCTGTTTGTTTAACATATCCTTTATAGTTATATTTGATCTTTCTATAACTGCCTGACATGTAGAATTGTATGATATACCTGCAATATGCTTAATATTATAATAAGCAAAACACTGTTTTATTTTCTTAGAGACATATGCTGGCCCATTATCTGTCTTTGTATTTGCAGGTATACCCATAATGGTCATAAATTCTAATAAATGTGTGATTACTAAATCAGTCTTTTCTGAGTTAAAGCAGTTGCCCACTAAAAACATGAAAAAGTGTCGATGATGTGGTGTACATTTTTTAATTTTCCAAATTCTGCAAAGTGAAACACATCCATCTCCCAGATTTTATTCCTTTGAGTACCCTTTGGGTTAGTATCTGCAGGTAGCAGTGTTTGGTTATAGAAAGAGCAAATAGGGCATCTCTTTATAATCTTATTAGCTTGTTGCCATGTAATAGAAAATTCTTTCTTTAAACCTTGGCTATTGACATGATGTTTTTAAATGAAATTCTGAGGCCTGCAACACACTTCCAATTAATAATTGATCAATTTCTGCATTACCTTGTGCAAGAGAACCTGGCAGATTCATATGGGATTGGACCTGTGTTATGTATATAGGACAAAGCCTAATCCTGATTATGAATTGCACCTGGATAAATAATGAAGTCAATTCTGTATCATCTGGTATAAATTCAGTGGTTTCCATATGCAAGACAATTCTTTCTGCATATTGTAAATCAGTAATTATATTAAGAGGTTTTCTAAAATCCCTTAGCACCATGAAAATAGCATATAATTTTGTCTTCTGGACAGAATTATAAGGGCTTTGTTCCACCTTACTTAATTCTTCTGATTTGTAACTTGCCTTCCCTGATTTATTTGTATCAGTATAAAATGTATGTGCTCCAGTTATTGGAGCATCACGTACAATTTGTGGAATAACCATAACCATATAAGCCTTGCAGAATACAATACATAGTATTAGCAAAAAAAAGTTACTAAAATTTCAATATTAATGTAGTCTGCCATATTGATTTATGAGATCCAGTAAATTGTTTTAGGTGTAATAATCTTTATTGTCCAGCAGGTGTCATGGTTGCAGAGTCCTGAGTAGCAGGGACGCAACTGGTGGTGACAGGGAAGGTCATGAGCTCCTTTCATTGCCCACCTTGATATTGGTTAAATACTGAGAAATATTCTTTGCTTGACAAATAAAAGCAATTAAATCAATTTCATACATGGAGCAAGAAACCCAGAACTCATGGGCAGGGAGCACAAACCGGAAGCTGCACAAGTCGTCATATGGCAAGGAGCTGTGCCAGGGAACCACACCAGGGAATTAAGCAGTGGGGGCAGCAGTGGGGGTGAGGGGCATACAAGTACTTGGGAAATTTCCAAGTCATTGCTTGCAGTAAGCTCCACTGTGGTGGGGGTTCTACAAAAAAGCCACTTAGGTAAAAGCAAGCCAAGTGGGCAGGGTTGGAAGACTTTCTGGGCCGTGAACTGGTTTGACCTTTAGGCCATCCTCCTGGTAGGTATGGAGTCCAAATCTACTTGCCAGATGAAGATGGATGCTTAAAAGAAATCCCACACTAGCTCAGAACTGAGAATAATAGAGGGTTATTTATTCAGGGGGAGACTCACAATCAATATCCTCTGCTGTAACAGAGAACAACAACTGAATCCTGCAGCCAGAAAAGAGGCCAGATGTGTGCTTTACATGGTCATAAGTAGTATAAGAGGCCACACCCAAATGAGCGGGTAACTTAAAGGCTACTGGCTGTAGGAATTCCTACAGCAATTATGGTTTCTGATTTTGTGTTTATTTGAGTTTTCTGTTTGTGTAAATATTGGTGTCTCTTCATGAATATGTATTTCTAGTGTTTTTCCTTCATCTTTTTTCCATTTGTTTATTTTATTTATTATGATTTTCTTGTTGTCTATTGTTTCCTTTCTAAAGAGAGTAAGAGGAAGAAGTCATAAATTTGGAAGGATAAGAAGGTGGGGAGTATCTGGGAGTATATGAAGGAAGAGGGAACCTGATCACAATATATTCTATAGGAAAATTATTTTCAATTAAAAGTGAAAGCTAAGAAACTACATTTCCTTTGTTGTATTCATATTGTTTTTTTTTTTACTTCTCTTTACAGCCTAAAATATCCTTCCTGAATTATTCTATATCATGCTGGTCATTCAATAGATTATTGTTGAATCTCAACTATATGGCTTATTTGTTACTATTGATTTCTAGTTTGACAAGGCAAAAATTATTTTAAACCTTTCATTATTGTTAAGAGTTTTTATTGTCAAAATGTGATCTATTTTTAAGACAGTTTTCATGGCTACAAAAACTAAACCACACTTTGCATCTGATGAATGAGATGTTTTGCTTATGTGTATGAATCAACTTGACCTACGGTGAAATTTTACTTTGTAGCTTCGGTGTTTATTTTTAGATTTTATGAACTGTAGATTGATTGAGTAGAATATTGAAGTGAACCACTCAACGTTGGATATCTCTCTGTGTGTCTCTCTGTCTCTGTCTCTCTCACACACCTCACACACACATGCACATAGATGCATATGGTAACAGAGTTAGTGAGAGGGATAGAATAAGCATTATTATTTGTATAATATGTTTTATCATTTTTTGAAGAATTCTTTCTAAAATAATGAGACAATTTTGAATAGTTTTATTACATGCCATCAATATATTAAAATTTGACTACTAACAATAATCAAATAGCATTATTTTAAAAGATGTTAATTAAAATTGAGTGATTTACAGATTTTATACTTTGAGATTATTGATTCATCATGTGTAATTGTTAAACAGGCAGTAAAGAACAAACATCCCCAAAACAACATTGAATTCTCTTGATACATCCTCTGGGGTTAAGAGAAAAGAACATTGTTATTTAAATTAGTTCTGATTAGAGTTTTTAGTGTTGTCTTATATTCCAGGATATGGAAAAATAATCTCATAAAAGAAAAATATCTGACAACTGAAACCTTCAGAGTGTCAATAGTTTTTGGTCAAAATATTCATATTGTCTTATGGCCTAAGTCTTCAGAGTTGACACTCAAGGTTTGATTCTAGTCTTCTTCCAACTAGCATGATACTCATACACACCTGTGTGCAGGAGGTAAGCCTAGAGCCTGGGTGTTGTCCTGCACAGAGGAAGAAGTGTGAACTAGCTGGCATCTCAGCCACATCACCCTAGAATCTTAAGGTGAGCCATTCTTAACTACCAATGGGGCAATCAGAGATCAGGTTCTGACCTCTCCCTGGAGCTAAGCTGCTTGGAACAGCTGATGAGGAGACTAAAATCAGACCGTGTGAGACAGTGATAGACTTCTCAAGGTGGACACTCATACCTCACTCTGCCTCAGAGTTCAGGTTCCAATGAGAGGATCCAAGTGTTAGAAGCATCTATTTCTAAGCTTACACATCAATGAAGATGCCAGTGAGAGGATTAGACATCACCAAGTAGCTACAGGATGGATGTGTTCAACTACTGAAGACAAGAAAAATACAAATTCTAAGAAATAATGTTAAGGAATTCATCAAGACTACATTAAACATCATGAATTAAAGAAAAAGAAAAATGTTGAAATAAGCTGCATTATCATGGCGGCTGAAGTTTGTAACCTCTAGTTTAGAGAATATCATGACCAAAGAACAGAAAACGACATCATTTAAGCAGGAAAAAAATCTGACAGCAAGTGGGAAATGCTTCAGAAAAGCAGCAATAAAGGGGCTATACCTTAAGGAGTTTCTACTTGTCTTACGTGGTATATAGTCCTGAAAAAGTTTTGCTAACTGACTTTGTGGTAGTTATCATTGGGAGGGTTAGGGTCCTCTATGGGTCTGGTGCTGCAACAAATTCAACAAAAGATCAAGGGATGTTAGGGGACAAATTAGAGTTAGAAGTTTGTCTAAACACTGGACAGATCGGTGATAATAAATGGCAGAAGACAGACAGGTATCTTTTTCTCTATATGAAGACTCTCTCTACATTTTTAAGTACCCATGTTTCTCCACCATATTTTCTTTTTTTTTTTTGATTGTATTAATGTTTTTTTTATTCTTTGGAAAAGGAGAAAAAAAAACAAGTTTCCACCTCCTCCCAGCCTCCCATTTCCCTCCCCCTCCTCCCACCCTACGCCCCCTCCTGCCACCCTTCTCCCCCTCCCCCCACTCCTTTCCCCCTCCCTCTCCAGTCCAAAGAGCAGTCAGGGTTTTCTGCCCTATGGTAAGACCTAGGACCTCCCCCCTCCGTCCATATCTAGGAAGGTGAACATCCAAATTGGCTAGGCTCCCACAAAGCCATCACATTACGTAGGATCAAACCCCCGTGCCATTGTCCTTTGCGTCTCATCAGCCCTCATTGCTCGCCATGTTCAGAGGGTCCAGTTTTATCCCATGCTTCCTCAGTCACAGTCCAGCTGGTCTTAGTGAGCTCTCAATAGATCAGCTCCACTGTCTCAGTGGGTGGATGCATCCCTCATGGTCCCGACTTCTTTGCTCATGTTCTCCCTCCTTCTGTTCCTCATTGGGACCTTGGGAGCTCAGTCCAGTGCTCCAGTGTGGGTCACTGTCTCTATCTCCATCCATCACCAGATGAAGGTTCTATGATGATATGCAAGATATTCGTCAGTATTGCTCTAGGATAGGGTCATTTCAGGTTCCCTATCCTCAACTGCCCAAGGAACTAACTGGGGACCTCGACTTGGGCACCTGGGAGCCCCTCTAGGGTCAGGTCTCTTGCCAACCCTAAAGTGGCTCCCTTAACTAAGAATTGTGGTTCCGTGCTCCCCTGTCCAACCTTCCTTTATCCCAATCCTCCCGTTTTCCCAAGGCCCGACCTCCTTCCCTTCTAACTTTTCTCTCCCCATCGCCCCTTACTCCCATCCCACCCCACCCCCAAGATCCCAATTTTCTCCCCGGCAATTTTGTCTACTTCCCTTAGCCAAGAGGACAACTATATGTTTTTCCTTGGGTTCCCCTTCTTACTTAGCTTCTTTAGATTCACCTATTGTAGACTCCGTGACCCTTATTTATGGCTAGAAACCAATTATGAGTGAGTACATCCCATGTTCATCTTTTTGGGTCTGGGATACCTCACTCAGGATAGTGTTTTCTATTTCCATCCATTTGCATGCAAAATTCGAGAAGTCATTGTTTTTTACCGCAGCGTAGTACTCTAATGTGTAGATATTCCATACTTTCTTCATCCATTCTTCCACTGAAGGGCATCTAGGTTGTTTCCAGGTTCTGGCTATTACAAATAATACTGCTATGAACGTAGTTGAACAAATGCTTTTGTCATATGATAGGGCATCTCTTGGGTATATTCCCAAGAGTGGTATTGCTGGGTCCAGGGGTAGGTTGATCCCAAATTTCCTGAGAAACCGAAACACTGACTTCCATAGTGGTTGCACAAGATTGCATTCCCACCAGCAATGGATGAGGGTACCCCTTCCTCCTCAGCCTCTCCAGCAAAGGTTATCGTTGGTGTTTTTGACTTTAGCCATTCTTACAGGTGTAAGATGATATCTCAAACTTGTTTTGATTTGCATTTCCCTGATTGCTAAGGAAGTTGAGCATGACCTTAAGTGTCTTTTGGCCATTTGAACTTCTTCTGTTGAGAAATCTCTGTTCAGATCAGTGCCCCATTTTTTAATTGGGTTAATTAGCATTTTAAAGTCTAGTTTCTTGAGTTCTCTATATATTTTGGAGATCAGACCTTTGTCTGTTGTGGGGTTGGTGAAGATCTTCTCCCAGTCAGTAGGTTGCCTTTGTGTCTTAGTGACAATGTCCTTTGCTTTACAGAAGCTTCTCAGTTTTAGTAGGTCCCATTTATTCAATGTTGCCCTTAATGTCTGTGCTTCTGGGGTTATACATAGGAAGCGATCTCCTGTGCCCATCCGTTGTAGGGTATTTCCCACTTTCTCTTCTATCCTTTTCAGTGTGTTCGGGCTGATATTGAGGTCTTTGATCCATTTGGACTTGAGTTTTGTGCACGGTGAAAGATGTGGGTCTATTTTCATTCTTCTACAGGTTGACATCCAGTTGTGCCAGCACCATTTGTTGAAGATGCTTTCTTTCTTCCATTGTATACTTTTAGCTCCTTTATCGAAAATGAGGTGTTCATAGGTTTGTGGGTTAAAATCCGGGTCTTCTATACGATTCCATTGGTCGACTTCTCTGTTTTTATGCCAGTACCACACTGTTTTCATTACTGTAGCTCTGTAATAGAGTTTGAAGTCAGGGATGGTAATGCCTCCAGAAGATCCTTTATTGTATAGGATTGTTTTGGCTATCCTGGGTTTTTTGTTTTTCCATATAAAGTTGATTATTGTCCTCTCCAGATCTGTGAAGAATTTTGATGGGATCTTGATGGGGATTGCATTGAATCTATAAATTGCCTTAGGTAGAATTGCCATTTTTACTATGTTGATCCTCCCAATCCAAGAGCAAGTGAGATCCATCCATTTTTTGGTATCCTCTTCAATTTCTTTCTTCAATGCCTTAAAGTTCTTGTCAAATAGATCTTTCACTTCCTTGGTTAGATTTACCCCAAGATATTTTATGCTGTTTGTGGCTATCCTGAATGGTGAAGCTTCTCTGAATTCCCTCTCTGCTTCCATATCCTTTGTGTATAAGAGGGCGACTGATTTTTTGGAGTTGATCTTGTATCCTGCCACATTACTAAAGCTGTTTATAGCTGTAAAAGTTCTTTGGTGGAGTTTTGGGGGTCGCTTAAGTACACTATCATATCATCTGCGAATAACGAAAGTTTAACTTCTTCCTTTCCAATTCGAATCCCCTTGATCCCATTATGTTGTCTTATTGCTATTGCTAGAATTTCAAGCACTATATTGAAGAGGTATGGCGAGAGTGGACAGCCTTGTCGTGTTCCTGAGTTAAGCGGGATGGCTTTGAGTTTCTCTCCGTTTAATTTGATGTTAGCTGTCGGCTTGCTGTATATAGCTTTTATTATATTTAGGTATGACCCTTTTATCCCTAATCTCTCCAAGACTTTTAACATAAATGGATGTTGAATTTTGTCGAATGCTTTTTCAGCATCTAATGAGATGATCATATGGTTATTTTCTTTCAGTTTATTTATATGCTGGATTACATTGATAGATTTTCGTATGTTGAACCAGCCCTGCATCTCAGTAATGAAGCCTACTTGATCATAATGGATAATATTTCGGATGTGTTCTTGGATTCGGTTTGCCAGTATTTTGTTGAGGATTTTTGCGTCGATGTTCATGAGTGAGATTGGCCTGTAATTCTCTTTCCTGGTTGAGTCTTTGTGTGGTTTTGGTATCAGAGTATCTGTAGCTTCATGAAAGGAATTAGGTAATGACCCTTCTGTTTCTATATTGTGGAATTCATTAAGGAGTATAGGTATTAGCTCTTCTTGGAAGTTCTGGTAGGATTCTGCATTGAAACCATCTGGTCCTGGGCTTTTTTTGATAGGGAGGTTTTTGATAACAGCTTCTAATTCTTCGCGACCAACAGGTCTGTTTAGATTGTTCACCTGTCCTGGTTTAACTTTGGTAAATGGTATTTATCTAAAAAAGTGTCCATTTCTTTTACATTTTCCAGTTTTGTGTTATACAGGCTTTTATAATAAGATCTGATGATTCTCTGAATTTCCTCTGTGTCTGTGGTTATGTCCCCCTTTTCATTTCTGATCTTATTAATTTGCGTATTCTCTCTCTGCCGTTTGATTAGTTTGGATAGGAGTTTATCAATCTTGTTGATTTTCTCCAGGAACCAGCTTTTTGTTTCATTGATTCTTTGGATTCTTTTCTGTGTTTCTATTTTGTTGATTTCAGCCCTCAGTTTGATTATTTCCAATCTTCCACTCCTCCTAGGTGAGTCTGCTTCTTTTTTTTCTAGAGCTTTCAGGTGGGCTGTTAAGTATTCAATATGTGCTTTCTCTGTTTTCTTTAAGTGGGCACTTAGTGCGATGAACTTTCCTCTTAGGACTGCTTTCATAGTGTCCCATAAGTTCGAGTATGTTGTTTCTTTATTTTCATTGAATTCCAGGAAGACTTTAATTTCTTTCTTAATTTCTTCCTTAATCCAGGTATGGTTCAGTAGTTGACTGTTCAGTTTCCATGAGTTTGTAGGCTTTCTGGGGGTAGCATTGTTGTTGAATTCTAACTTTAATCCATGGTGATCTGATAAGATGCAGGTGGTTACTAATATTTTTTTGTAACTGTGTAAGTTAGCTTTGCTACCGAGTATGTGGTCAATTTTCGAGAAGTTTCCATGAGCTGCAGAGAAGCTCTTATAATCTATAGATGTCTGTTAAGTCCATTTGCTTCATTACCTCCATTAATTCTCTAATTTCTCTGTTAGGTTTCTGTTTGATTGACCTGTCCATTGGTGAGAGAGGAGTGTTGAAGTCTCCTACTATTAGTGTGTGTGGTTTGATGGCTGCCTTGTGTTTTAGTAATGTTTCTTTTACATACGTGGGCGCTTTTATATTAGGGGCGTAGATATTCAGGATTGAGACTTCATCCTGATGAATTGTTCCTGTTATGAGTATAAAATGCCCCTCTCCATCTCTTCTGATTGATTTAAGTTTGAAGTCAACTTTGTTAGAAATTAGTATGGCCACACCTGCTTGTTTCTTAGGTCCATTTGCTTGATAAGCCTTTTCCCAGCCCTTTACTCTGAGTAGGTGCCTGTCTTTGTGGTTGAGGTGTGTTTCTTGTAGACAGCAGAATGTTGGATCCTGCTTTTGTATCCAATCTCTTAGCCTGTGCCTTTTTATAGGTGAGTTGAGCCCTTTGACATTAAGTGATATTAATGACCAGTGGTTGTTAACTCCGGTCACTTTTTTAGTAGTAGGGTTTGTGTGTTTCCTTTCTTTGAGTTGCGCTGGTGAAAGGTCTCTAGATGACTGAGTTATTGTGGGCATTGTTGGACTCCTTGGTTAGTGATTTTCCTTCTATAATTTTCTGTAAGGCTGGATTTGTGGCTACGTATTGTTTAAATTTGTTTTTATCCTGGAAAATTTTATTTTCTCCATTTATAGTGAACGAAAGCTTGGCTGGATATAGTAGTCTGGGCTTACATCCATGATCTCTTAGTTTTTGCAGTACATCTATCCAGGACCTTCTGGCTTTCATGGTTTCCATAGAGAAGTCAGGTGTAAGTCTGATAGGTTTACCTTTATAAGTAACTTGGCCTTTTTCCTTTGCGGCTCTTAATATTCTTTCTTTATTCTGTATATTTTGTGTTTTGATTATTATATGGCGAGGGGATTTTTTTTTTTTTTGATCCAGCCTATTTGGTGTTCTGTATGCTTCTTGAACCTTCATAGGTACCTCTTTCTTCAGGTTGGGAAAGTTTTCTTCTATAATTTTATTAAGTATATTTTCTGTACCGTTGAGCTGCACTCCTTCTCCTTCTTCTACTCCAATTATTCTTAGGTTTGGTCTTTTTATTGTGTCCCAAATTTCCTGAATGTTTTGTGATGAGAATTTGTTGGTTTTGCTGTTTTCTTTGATCAGTGTGTTTATTTTCTCTATGGTATCTTCAGTGTCTGATATTCTCTCTTCTATCTCTTGTAATCTGTTGTTAGTACTTGTCTCTGTTGTTCCTGTTCGTTTACCCAGATTTTCCATCTCCATTCTTCCCTCGGTTTGTGCTTTCTTCATTGCTTCCATCTCATTCTTCATGTCTTGAACCGCTTCCCTAACCTGTTTGATTGCTTTTTCTTGTTTCTCTTGGTTTTCTTGTGTGTCTTTGAGCGATTTATTCATTTCCTCTACCTTTTTGTTTGTAATCTCTAATTGTTTATGGCAGTTTTTCACCTCCTGTTTAAGGTCCTCTATTATTTTCATATAGTTCACTTTTGAGTCGATTTCTTCTATTTCTTCAGGAGTACGGTGTACAATTCTTCTTATTTCGGGATCCCTGGGTTCTGGTGGTATCATGTTGCCTTTCAGGTTGTTGGAGGAATTCTTGCATTGGCGCCTTCCCATCTCTTCCTTCAAATGGAGCCAGGAGAGGCCTGGTCTCTTGGTCCAGTCTTTGCTGTGATTGACTCTCTGGGTATATCTCTTCAGTGTAGAAGCAGGAACCGTTCCCGTCCTGATGGGATTCCTCAGCAACTAAACAGGACCACCAGTAGCCCAATGATCCAGGGCCAACAGGATGAATGGAGCAGGGGGGTGGTGGTATCCAGGAGCGCGCAGGAAGCCTGGCACCAGAGCTGAAGGTGCCCGGCTCCCTTACAGGGGACCCTGAGGCCTGCCTGGTAGGCAGGCACTCACCGCTCTGGGTGGGTCGCCTTAGTTTAGGAGCTTGAAACTGTAGTTGAGCACTGGTCCTAGCATACAGCAGGGGAGGGTTGGGAAGGGGTGCTGGGGGTGCTGGGTCGTGCGAAAGAAAGACAGCCCTGCAGAAGGAGCTGGGGGGGGGGGGTTGTGCTCTCTTCTAGGACAGTCCGCCCCTGGATAGCACACACTCACCCGTCCTGATGGGATTCCTCAGCAACTAAACAGGGCCGCCGGTAGCCCAATGATCCAGGGCCAACAGGATGAATGGAGCAAGGGGGGGTGGTATCCAGGAGCGCGCTGGAAGCCTGGCGCCAGAGCTGAAGGTGCCCGGCTCCCTTACAGGGGACCCAGAGGCCTGCCCGGTAGGCAGGCACTCACCGCTCAGGGTGGGTCGCCTTAGTTTAGGAGTTTAAAACTGTATTTGAGCACTGGTCCTAGCATACAGCAGGGGAGGGTTGGGGAGGGGTGCTGGGGGTGCTGGGTCGTGCGAAAGAAAGACAGCCCAGCAGAAGGAGCTGGGGGAGGGGGGGTTGTGCTCTCCACCATATTTTCTTGGTGCTCACCATGCTACTGTATACCAAGCTCATACTATTCCCATTGCTTGGAAATTTCAAAGTCCACCAGCATTTAAGGAGAAGAGATTTTGCCAATCTATTTTTTTTTATTTCTCTTTGCCTCATCTAACTGACATTATTTAGATTTAGGGTAATCTTAAATCATGACTCTTTACAGACATATCATTCTATGATGATTAGCTAATATTTCTAAACTTAGAAAAGAAAAAAACATTCAAAAATATGATCATATATTGTCTATGGTCATGCAGAATATAAATAAAAATCTAAGGCACACAGAATGGATGTCTGATGACCACAGGATCACATTCTTGTGAACTACTAATGAGTGATTCTTTTAAAAATAACTTGCCTTCCTTCAGACAGGGATACAGTCCACTAGCCCTTGTCTCTCTCCCTCTATTTCTTATAAGTGAGCAGCATCTTCCCTCAGCCTCATGTGAACCCTTTTCCTGAATTTCTTCTTACTAATGTGCTGTCTGACATCACAAGTAATAGCACACAGCATTCATGAAAGAGATGTGTTGGCTTCTACAGAGTATCCATCAATATTGAAAGAGTAAAAACAAGAGTAGTATCTTCCTAAATGAGGATTACATGTAAATTCATGAAATATCTGATATGAAAATACTTACTGAGTGGTTTGGAGAGATGGGGAGAATATGAGATTGTGAGCTGCCTAGCATAGATGATAGGAACCAAACTCAGGTCCTCTATAAGAGCAGTATGTATTCTTCATCAATGAGGCATCCCTCAACTGCTATGATTAAAGAGTTATATCCTCACCCTATATTTAGCAGTTTCCACGTGTGTCTTTTGTTTCATTTGTTTTCATAACAGTCCTATATTCTCCTTAATACTGTAACCCCATATTTAAAATGGGAGATGGCACAGTCTCAATTTACCATTGTGCTATGGCAGATGTATCATACAGGATTTCGGTGGTGTAGATGTTTAGACTGGTCTTACATCGGCACAGTTGGGAAAGTGCAGACATGGAAGCTGATGCAGAAGAAACATCAAGGTTTTGCTCGTTCACTATGGGCTCCATGTTACACATTTCACATTAAGAAGAAACAGAAAAGAAAGAAGATGGAGAAATGACAGGTTCCGAAGTTAGGTAGCTGCAAGTATGTGAGATTTAAGGATCCAGGAATCCACTTCCTCCCTTCATACCTAAACTATGTCCTAAGATAGATGCAGCACACCTTGGCCCCATGGAGGAAGGCTATTAGGATCATCTGGTCATCACCAGTCACATGACAATGTGGTGTCACGAGGCAGATCCACCCCTGTCCACATACTCTCTGACAGGCTGACACAGAGCCCAGGATCAGAATAAAAGGACTGAGGAACAGGGAACTTCCATCACTCACCTCGTGAGATACCCAGATTCTGAGCTGCCTGTCAACTTGGTAAGTGTCCATGGGAGGCAGGAACAGAGACTTTTCCAGAGGGGTTGCCAGACGGGGGACAGGAAAGGGTCTCTCAGCCTAGAGACCATATTGGCAGATCATAAAACATGGTGAAGGGTGAGGGGTGAGGCAATGGGAACATGGACACACAAGCCACAGCCTTGGTTTCTGAGGGACGTTGGAATGATTGAAGCCCTCTGGCTCTGGAGAGAACAACAATCCTTCAGTGTATAGGAACCTTCAGTTCAAGACTCTGAGCACAGAGAACTGTGCAACTGAACAGGCTCAGGGGGAGATGGCCTGTGAAGAAAATGCTTCCCCTCACTTCTGAAGAAAAGAGCTGGAGTCAGGAAAGGGCAACAGAGTCTCACTTTGGTGAGGAAAAGAAACAGAGCCCTGGTTCTGGGATCTGTTCTCACACTTCTCTGATGAAGAGGACACCGCCAGGATGACACTAACCTTGTCACCCTTAACCTGTGGAGGTGGTGATTTGGATACCTCTGAACTCTGAACTCACAACAGGGCCTCACAGTCCCATAGCAAATTTGAGTGAGCTTGCATATTTTTCTTTCAAAGACTGGGATTACTCACCCATCAGTAATCTAGAAGGTCTTAAAATACAGACTTTAAACTAAAATCACTTTCAAGTATAGATTACTCTTTGCTTTTGCAATTATTTCTTTCTTAAATAATCCGTATACTGGCACATCCATGAGGACTAAGACCAGCAGACATTTTAAGTGTCACTAGATAATCATTCAGCACTATGGATGACAGGTGACAATTAGCATCTCACTTTCATTGTTCTGAATTCAAGACACCACATTGAGACAGTGTGAGTGTGATATAAATGAATGGTTGTTTCAGGGCTTACAGGTGAAATTCGGGTGGCCAGAATAATTCAAGTGCACATAGTGTGTGGTGTCTGATATGTGTGTGATTCTCTTGCAGCTCCTGAACACCCACAGGCCGAGATGTCCTGCCAGCAGAGCCAACAGCAGTGCCAGCCTCCTCCCAAGTGCACCCCCAAGTGCCCTCCCAAGTGCCAGACACCAAAGTGTCCCCCAAAGTGCCCTCCTAAATGTCCCCCTAAGTGTCCTCCTGTCTCTTCCTGCTGCAGTCTGGGTTCTGGGGGCTGCTGTGGTTCCAGTTCCGGGGGCTGTTGTGGTTCAAGTTCCGGTGGCTGCTGCAGCTCTGGCAGTGGTGGCTGCTGCCTGAGCCACCACAGGCCCCGCAGATCTCTTCGTCGCAGACACCAGAGCTCTGGATGCTGTAGCAGTGGTGGCAGCAGTGGATGCTGTGGCAGCAGCTGTGGCAGTAGCCAGCAGTCTGGTGGCTGTTGCTAAGCTGAGGAAGACTTCACCAAGTGTTGCAGGAGGAAGCCAAGCTCAGCAGACTGGTCCCGTCTTGCTGCCCTCTCCCCTCCTGCTTCCCTCCTTGCCCTGCCCTCTGAGATGCTGACATCTCTTGTGAAAGGGTCTGCATTTTACTCATCAGATAACAGTGCCCCGTTGCCTCTTTGTTACAAATAAAAAAGCCTTGGCAACCAGTCCTGACAAGACTCTTGTTCATTTCTCAGCATCATCCTCATCCCATGCCTTCATCATCTTTTCCTACAGAGAGCGGCACTAGGAGCTCTTGTCTCCTTTAAGACATATATGTGAGCTGGGCATTGGTGGTATACTCCTTTAATCCCAGCAGAGGCAGAGGCAGGTGGATCTCTACGAGTTCAAGGCCAGCCTCATCTACAAAAGCTAGTTCCAGGATAGGCACCAAAGCTACACAGAAACCCTGTCTCGATATTAAGTTCCTTTTGCTACAACTATTTCAGTCTTAAGTGCGGTTCAGCATTATAATACTGTAGCCATTTTCAGGGACCTTAAGGACTTCAGCTGCCCTTAAGGCTTGTAACATGGCATCACTATTGTGTGCCTTTTCTAAATTTCTGCAGCTAAATGTCTTTCAACCAAAGAACGGATGAGGAAAATGTGGTACATTTAAATAATCGAGTACTACACAGCAGAAAAAAATAATGATGTCTTGAATTTTGCAAACAAGTGGACAGAGCTAGAAAACATCATTTTGAGTGAGGTAATCCAGATACAGAAAGACAATTATCACATGTATTCACTCATAAGTGGTTTTTAAGCATAAAGCAAAGAAAACCAGCCCACAAATCACAATCCCAGAGAACCTAGACAACAATGAGGACCCTAAGAGAGACATACATGAATCTAATCTACACAGAAAGTAGAAAAAGACAAGATCACCTGAGTAAATTGGGAGCATGGGGACCTTGGGAGAGTGTTGAAAAAGAGGGAAGAGGTGGGAAAGAGAACAAAGAAAACTGTAGAGCTCAATAAAAAAATTAAATAAAGAAACCCTGTCTCAAAAACCAAACCAAAACAAAACAAAAAGACTTGTATGTTTCCTAGGACTCTGTACCAGCTGTTTTACTCTATCTATAAGAACTAAGATCCTCTTTTAACAGTAACCTGATGTGAGGACTTAGACATGTCAGCCATTCCTCACAATTATAAAAACTGGGGAAAACCCATGTCAATGGAATTGAAAGGTCAATGTTCACTATTAGGCAGTCACTGCAAGGATAAAGATCAATAATCAGATTAATTGAGGACAATTGTTGGGGGAGAGCTGCTTATTGGTTCCTGGCTGCTGATCCCCGAAATAATCACACAGAAACTGTATTAATTAAATCACTGCTTGGCCCATTAGCTCTAGCTTCTTATTGGCTAACTCTTACATATTAATTTAACCCATTTCTATTAATCTGTGTTTTGCCATGAGGCTGTGGCTAACCAGGAAAGTTCCAGCTCCTGTGTCCAGCGGGGCTACATGAATTTTCTCTGACTCCACCCTTCTTTCTCCCAGCATTCAGTTAAGTTTTCCCAGCCTACCTAAGTTCTGCCCTCTCAACAGGCCAAGGCAGCTTTCTTAATTCATTAACCAATCTTATTCACAGCACACAGAGGAGAATCCCACACCAGACAAGGAGAACATCAACCAGTGACTTCTTTTCACATCTGTGTTTTTCTTGCTGTTTTGTAAGAAAAGTTTGACCTAGACCTAAGTCACCACCGCAATGGTTTCCCTCCTTTCCTTCAGCTGGTGGCTGTTGAAATCTTGACATCGAGGAGATCAGCACTCAAGAGTGAAGTGTTTGGAAACATTTGACTGTGCCTGCTCCATCTTCTGTGATTTGTTTTCAAATCAAGTCACTAAGACAATGATTTCATTGAAATGTGGTTTTCTTCAGGTCTCTAACTCTGACCCCATCTTTAGTAGGGAATAGGTTTTGTTGTCATTTTCCCCATCATTTCGATGTACCGGAGGCCTCCAAGTGTCCTCATTCAGCATAGCACCCTCCAGTTCATGTTTATGTATACATGTGTATGTAAAGATGTTTTTCAAAAGTTCCTGTAACATTTAACTACCAATGTTATTCATATTTCAAATTTAGTGAATTTAAATATAGTGTTCTGTTATTTTTGCAAAATATTTATAGTTTTACAAAATATTTATTTTTGACACAAAGAGCAATGAACACACTGAATACTCTTAAGAGTTATTTGCAAGCTCATTCAACAATTTATAAACAACATAGTCTCACTATAAGATATAAGTGAAAATATGTGAGCATATTTTCAATAATGTTCAGATTTACGTGTTAGAAACCACCACTGAAATGACAGAAATTTTTACTTTGGAAAAGTTTAATGAATATCAAACATTTTTGCATATGTTCATGTATTTTAGTCTAATTTCTCATATGATAGAAAATGTATAATACCTGTTTCTGTGAATGAGATTTTAACTTAATGTAATAGCTGAGTCCATCCATTATCCTGTAAAGGACTTAGCTAATTTTTATTAATGAATGCAGCTCCATTGACCATGCTATCACATTTTCTTTGTTCACACTGATGGTCATCTAGTTTAGCTCTATATGGTGGCTGTTATCAATGATGCAGAACACATGTCAGCCTGTAGGGGCCTCTGTGGGACACTAACATTGAGACTTGGTTGGGTGGGTACCTGGAATTGTAGCTAGATCCCAAAGCAATTCTAGTTTTAGTTTTGAGGCTCCTCTTCTCCAACATCCTCCCCAGCACGGTTGGTCACAGGTTTTCTTGATGGTGGCCACAATGACTGCTGTGAGCTGGAGTCTCAGAGTCTGTGTCCTCTCCGTGACTCTGGTGGCTAAAAACAAAGAATGGTCCCATGGATTGTTGGTCATTTCTCTTCCAAGTACTGGGTGTTCGTTTCATTTTTCCTTTTATTAACTGCATGGTTTTTATGGTAACTTTTTACTTCTCTTTTTCTTCTAGGCATTAATTTTTCAACAAATATATAGTTCTGCCCATTTTTCTCTCATCTTAGGAGCTGTCTCCTTACTGATTCTTACCTTTCCTGAGTATCCATGCAGGTTCATGTATATCTTCACCATTCTCTTTCCTAGGGATGAAGAGCATTTTAGAAAAATCCTTGCTGCTTCAAATATGCTAAATTCTTTTCTCCTTGATTGTCTTGAGTTGCTGTCAGTATTAACTTCAGGACATTGACTCCTTTGAGTTGATTTTTTGCAGGGTAAGAGTAATAGATTCAGTTTATTCTTGTGTATGAGGAGATCTGGCTTTATCAGCACCATTTAAGTAATCTGTTCTTCAATATGTGTTACTGACAGTTTCCACAAAGATAGCATGTCTGTAACTGTGTAGCTTTATCTGTGGGTTCTAAAGTCTACATTAGTAGTGCATACATCTGTTTTCTGGCAGCATGCAGCAGGGTTTTTTTTTTTGTTACTGGATACAATAATTTTTTTTCTGAAATATATTTTCAAAGTAGGTGTTTCGATGCTTTCTACATTGTCCTTTCTGTGTTTGATTTCTTTGCTGGTGTGAGCTCTTTTAAATACCATGTAAGTTTTATGATTGCATTATCTACTTCCATAAAAATGCCTATTATATTGTATTTGATAAGGGTTGAATGAAATTTTAGATTGCCTTCTGTAATATAATTATTTTCATATTCTTAAATCTACCTATATGTAAAAATGGGGTTTCTTCCAAACTTTAATTGTTTTTCTCAAATTTCTTTCTTTAGTTTTATGAAATTTTCATTGTGGAACTCAAAAGAGTAAAATCCTCCTTGCTGCTGATTATTCCAAGGTGTTTTTTCTTCTTTTTATGATGTCATGAATATGTCCTTTCCTGGTTTTTCTATTAGGCATTTCAATCTTGGCTTATGGAAATGCTACTGAACTTGAAATAATGATTGATTTTGTAGCCTGCTGTAGGTGGAAGCTGCATGTTTGTTCTCAGATGCACAGACCTGAAATAATTACACAGAAATGGTATTAATTAAATCACTGCTTGACCTTTTAGCTCTGGCTTCTTATTAGCTAGCTCTTTCATCTTGAATTAACCTATTTCTATTAATCTGCAAATCACCCAAGGCAGTAAGGTTCTGTCTGGTGGCTTGGGTCTTTTTCTTTTGGCAGCTACATGGCATCTCCCTGACTTCACCTTCTTTTCTCCTGTCTCTCCTTGGAATTTCCACCTTGCTATATTCTGTGCTGCCAAGGCCCAAAGCAGCTTCTTTATTAACCAGTGTCAATAAAGCATATTCACAGCTTACAGAGGGGAATCCCAGATCAGCCTGCTACTTTGCTCAGCATTGTATGGAAGACATGCTTTTCCAGTAGAATTTTAGGGCGTTTTATGTTGGGATACTATTGCCTGCAAACAGAGACAATTCGTCTTCTGCCTTTTGTGCTCGCATCCCTTTTATGTCTTTGTCTCCCAAAATTCTAGTTAAGATTTTAAGAGTGGAGACTGTGGACACCATTATCTTAGTACAAACTATAAAGGCATATATGTTAATTTCATTTAGGCAATATTTGATGTATCTTTTCTATTCCAAATTTCTTCAGTAGTTGATCATGAATGATATTTGAGTTCTCTGTGTGCCATTTTGGCACCAATGGAGATGATTGTCACATGACCATCCTTAAGTCTATCTGTATAGTCTGTTGCACTTAATGATTAGTAATTGTTCAAAAATCCTAGCTTCCATGAAATCATACCAACCATAAAGGTAAACTTTTCATTTAATGTGCTCCATTTTCAATGTTTTAATGCAATATTTATTGTGGAGACCCAAAAAGCCTTTTTCCAAGTTGACCAAAGGTCAGAGAGTTGGGACTCATCTCTAGTTCCTTCAAGGTTATTGTACCTAGTTGTAAATCAGAGAGTTCTGCTCTTTCTAGGTTATTGTCAACAGTTGTGGCTAATTGCCAGACCTTGTGCTCCTGGGATAAGGAAGTGATTGGTTCCTACTTTCAAACAAAAGTCCAAGGATCCAACTAAGTTCCAGTTCCCTTTATGGAGATAACTTGGGGTTCCACCTAGGGATTGGTTTGCCTACAGAGTGTTTTGGTCTAGGGAGTAAGAGTGATTTGTTGACTTGTTTTTTTTCTAGCAAGGGAATGTTTAACTCTGAATTTAGCCCATGACTTTCCATTAGTATGTTCATTTCCTTGTATCATGTTAATACAGTCTTTTGTCTTACTCCTACCTTTTGGGGTCAAGGGTGTTTTAAACAATTGGAAATTAACCGTGGGTGAATTTTTCAGTACTTGCTGAAAATTCCCTCCCAATACTATGCTATATGTTATTGTGTTTTATTATTTTCATTCACATCTTCATATTCTTTACTGTATTACTAATCCCCATGCCCTCACCCTGGCAAGAGGTATTTTTGTTGAGGCTGATCCCCCAAAATTTATTAATTCATTAATTTTCTTATGGTGTCCTGTAATTTGATCATGTCCACTCGTTTTTCTCTTGGTTTTGTTTTATATAGCCCAGAAAGACTGTACTGCCCATGGACTGAGTGTCTCCTGAGTGTGGAGACATCCTCTGGGGGAAAACAGCCTAGGGGTAGCCATACCCTCAGAGAAAACTGAATTGATGTTTTTTTTCCCTTGTTTTTATTAAGAATTTTTAAAATATAATTTGTTCTCAATTTACATAGCTATTCCCATTTCCACTCCCTCTTTTCCTACCTCCTTCCCCCACCCTATACCCCATCTCAGACCTCAGCAAGGCTAAGGCTTCCCATGTGGTGTCAACAAAGTCTGGCACTTTAAGACAAGACAAAATGCCCTCCCCACTATATCTAGGCTGAGCAAGGTATCCCTCCAAAGAGAATGTGCTCCTAGACACCAGTTCAAGGAGTAGGAATACAGCCTGGTCCGACAGCCAGTGGCCTCACAGACTGCCCAAGCCTCACAATTGTCCCCCACATTCAGTGGGCCTAGTTTGCTTCTATGCTGGTTCCCCCAGTATGTGCATCTAGTGATTGTGATGTTTTGTTCATGTGTATGAATCAACTTAACCTAGGGTGAGTTTTACTTTGTAGCTTCATTGGTTAGTTTTTCTGACCTATCTATTGATGAAAGTAGAATATTGAACTGAACCACTCAAAGTTGGCCCCTAGATTACACATAAACACATACATGTATACACACAAGCACATACACATATGTGGAGAGAGAGATGAGATAAGCATTATCATTGGTGTAATATATTTTATGATTTTTGAAGGCCTTTTAATAAATCAGTTTGAAATAATAAGAGTTTTGAAGTTTTATTACATGTCATCAATATATTAAAATTATACCACTAGCAACAACCAAATAGTAATATTTAGAAAGATGTTAATTAAAGCTAATTGATTTGTAGCTTTTATACTTTCAGACCATTGATGTATGATTTGTTATTGTTAAGCAGGTAGACAAGAACAAACATCTCAAAACAACATTGAATTTCTTGATTTGGCTTCTGGTATGCAGAGTAATGAACATTTTTATTGAACTATTTCTGATTAGAGTTTTCATTAGGGATATGGAAATGGCCTTATAAAAGAGAAATATCTGACAACTGAAACCTTCAGAATGTCAACAGATTTTTGTGCGAAAATACTCATATTTTCTCAAGGTCTAAGCCTCCAGAGCTCACACTGAAGGCTTGATTCTAGTCTTCTTCCAGATGACATAATCCTCATACACACCTGTGTTCTGGAGGTCAGCTGAGGACTTGGGTGTTGTCCTACACAGAAGCTGAAGTGTGGAGTAGCTGGCATATCAGCCACATCAACCTAGAACACTAAGGTGAGTCACGTGGCACTACCATATGGAAATAAGGGATCATCTTCTGACTCTCCCAGTTACTACGACCTTTGAAATGACTGAGGAAGAGAATATAATCAAACCAGTGAGACAGTGAAAGATTTCCCATAGTCATGTGACACACATCCCTCACTCTGCCTCAGAGATCAGGTTCCATTAGAGTGAGCCAGGCCCTTAGTTTGGAGTATCTTTTTCTAAGCTTACACACCAATGAAGATGCCAGTGAGAGTATTAGACATCACTGAGTAGCTACAGGACAAATGTGTTCAGCTACTGAAGATAAGAGATACACAAGCCCTAAGAAAGGTTGTTAAGGAATTCACTATAACTACATTCAAAGTCACTAAAAGAAAATTAAAAATACAGACCTAAGCTTCATTATCATTGCAGCTAAAGTTTGTAACATACAATTTAGAAAAAATCATGACCAACACTCATCTAAGAATCAATCTGAGGATAGATGGGACATGTTCAGATAAAGTAGCAGTAAAGAGGGTAGAGAAAGAGTTTCTATATCTTTTTAGTGGTGTACAGTCCTGAACAAGTCTCTGCTACTGGCTTTATGGCAGTTACTGTTGGGAGGGTTAGTCTCTTCTATGCATCTGATGCAGCAACACAGTCAATGAAAGATCAAGGGGCTTCAGGGGACAAATTAGAATTAGAAGTTTGGGTATGTGTAAATATTAGATGTATTTTTTTAAAAAAAACTTGGTGACAGAGACTGATGATAATAAATGACAGAATACAGGAAAGTATACATCTCTCTATATGAAGACTCTTCTATACATTTATAATCACCCATGTTTCTCTACCATATTTCCTTGGTTCTCACTATGCTCCTGTGTCCAAGCTCATATTATTCCAAAGGCTTGGAAATTCCAGAGTCCACCAGCATTTAAGGAGAACAGATTTTTGCCAAGTTTGTACATTTCTTTCCCTCTTCTAGCTTACAATTCTTAGGTTTAGGAAAATCTTACATCATGACTCTTTATAACCATATCCTTTAATTTTGAATCACAACTATTTATAGTAAATATTCAAAAAATAGTTCAAAATAATAATTCATGTATAGCCTATGGTGATGTAGAATATAAATATAAATCAGGCATGCAGAGAGAACAGAGGTCTAATGACCACAGAAATACATTCTTGTGAACTTCTAATGTGTGATTCTTTTTAAAACAACCTGCCTTGCTTCAGTCAGGGATGCAGCCCACCAGCCCTTTGTCTCACAGGTGGGCGAAGACTGATTCTATTTCTCTGTTTCTTATAGGTGAACAACATGATTCCCTCAATCTCACATGAATCCTTATCTTATTTTCTTCTTAGTAATGTGTCATCTGACCTCACCAATAATAGCCAAATATTTTATGAAAGAGTTGTGTTGGCTTCTACAGAGGATCCATCCATATTGAAAGTGTAAAAACAGGGTAGTATATTCCTAAAAGATGATCACATGTAAATTTATGAAATATCTAATATGAAGATATTTACTGAGACAAGTGTGAAGAAGCCGATAAAATAATGGTGTTCTTTCTCTCTGGACACAATCGCTGCTGTATTCTTATTAATGCATATGAGTTTTGCCAAATATTGGGTTTCTTAAGACATTTTCATATGTATTGTTTCTTGAACCTATTTATCTTCTTTCAGTTGCTATTTTTAAAATTATATTTTTTTCAAGTGTGTGTGTATGTCTGATTGTGTGTCCATCGGTGGGGTTATATGTACAAAACTGAATGTATCTTTGGAGGTAAGAACTGGGTGTTAGATGCGCTGAAGCTGGAGTTAGAGGTGTTTGTGAGATGCCCAACACAGGTACTAGGAACTAAACTCAGATCCTCCACAGAGCAGTGTACGCTCCTCACAGATGAGCATCTCTCAATGGCTATGATAAACAAGCGGTATCCTCTCCCTGTTTTTGGCAGTTTCCACGTGTGTCTTTGGTGCACAGTCTACATGATCATTTGATCTTTCATTTCTTTTCATAACCGTTTTATATTCTCCTTAATATTGCACTGTCACAGTTAAAAAGGGAGATGACACAGCCTAAACAGAATCCTGAACCACACCTTAGAACATCTTGGTGCTGTTCTGGATCTGGAATGTAGGACTTGACTGGTGTAGATGTTTAGGCTGGGCTTACACAGGCACAGTTGGAAAGTGCAGACATGGAAGCAGATGTTGAAGAAATTTCAAAGTTTTGCTGCCTTGATATGAGCTTTGTGCTGCACGTATCACATTAAGAAGGGACAGAAAAGAAAGAAGATGGAGAAATGACTGGTTCCTAAGTCAACCGCTCTGCAGGTGAGCCAGGTTGAAGGATCCAGGAATCCACTTCCTCCCTTCATGCCTAAGCCATGGTCTAAGACAGATGCAGTATGACTGGCCCCATGGAGGAAGGGAGTAAGGAATGTTTGATCACCATCAGTCACCTGACCATGTGGCTTTCAGGAGGCAGGGACTCCCATGCAGACTGAGCCCAAGACCAGAATAAAAGGGCTGAGGGACAAGGCACTTCCATCCACTCACCTCCTGAGATCCCCACAGATCGTGAGCTGCCTGTCATCTTGGTAAGTGTCCATGGGAGGCAAGAGGTAGAGACTTTTCCAGAGGGGTTGCCAGACAAGTTTCACAGGGGACAGGGAAAGGGTCCTTCAGGCAGAGGCCATGTTGACAGATTATAAAATATGGTGAACAGTGAGGGGTGAGACAAAGGCGACACACACACACACACACACACACACGCAAGCCACAGGCTTGGTTTTGAGAGACACTGGAATGCTTAGGGCCATCTGGCCTTAGAGAGAACAAAGTACCTTGGGTGTATTGGAACCCTCAGAATGCGATGCTGAGCACAGAGAGAACTGTGCATCTGAACAGGCTCAGGGCAGAGATAGCCTGTGAAAAAAATGCTTCCCCTAACTCCCAAAGAAGAATCTGAGTCAAAATCAGGCAACAGGGTCTCACTTGTACTTGGGAAAGAAAGAGAGCCCAGGTTCTGGAATCCGTTCCCACACTTCTCTGATAAATAGGACACCACAAGGATGACATCGATCTTGTCACCCTTAGCCTGAGAAGGTGTTGATTTGGATACTTCTGAGCTTGCCTCATAACAGGGGCTAGTAATCCCAAGGCATCCCGGAATGATTTAGGTATTTTCCACTCAGGGTCTGAGCTTACTCCTTTAGTGACATAGAAGGTGCTTTGAAATATCGACCTTAAACTAAAATCACCTTCGAGTAATGACTGCTCTTTCCTTTCACAACTACTTCTCCCTGAAGTAATCCAAATACTGGCATATGTGTGAGAACTAAGACCAGCAGACATTTTCCAATGTCACTAAACATTCATCCAGTGCTTCTGGATGCCAGGTGACAATTAGTATCTCAGTAGCATGGGTTTCTGAGGCTCTGAATTCAAGATGACCCACTGTGACAGTGTGAGTGTGTTACAGATGAAAGGACTAAAAATGGTTGGTTTGGGTGCTTAGAGGTGAAATTTCTGGGGGAAGTCAAATGGGTCAGGTGTTCACAGTGTCTGGTGTCTGACATGTGTGTGATTCTCTTGCAGCTCCTGACACCCACAAGCCGAGATGTCCTGCCAGCAGAGCCAGCAGCAGTGCCAGCCTCCTCCCAAGTGCACCCCCAAGTGCCCTCCCAAGTGTCAGACACCAAAGTGTCCCCCTAAGTGTCCTCCTAAATGTCCCCCTAAGTGTCCTCCTGTCTCTTCCTGCTGCAGTCTGGGTTCTGGGGGCTGCTGTGGTTCCAGTTCCGGGGGCTGCTGTGGTTCAAGCTCTGGAGGCTGCTGTAGCTCTGGCGGTGGTGGCTGCTGCCTGAGCCACCACAGGCCCCGCAGATCTCTCCGTCGCAGACACCAGAGCTCTGGATGCTGTAGCAGCGGTGGCAGCGGTGGCTGCTGTGGCAGCAGTGGTGGCAGCAGTGGCTGCTGTGGCAGCAGCGGGGGCAGCAGCTGTGGCAGTAGCCAGCAGTCTGGGGGCTGCTGCTGACCTATACCATGAAGATCACAAACGTGCAGTGCAGGAGAAAGCCGTGTTCAGAAGACCAGTCCACAATTCCTCCTCTCCTCTCCTTCTAGTTCCCGGATCCTTGGCTGAAAATCTGTATCAAGTTCTGAATCTGCACCAATGATCTAATGTCTTCTTCAGTATTTTGTGATAATAAAGCTTTCCGTATTGAGTCTTCTGAAACTCTTGTTTATCTTGGCCAGAATTACCCTCACACGTTAGTTTCAACAACCGGGCTCAGTGGTACCTTCAACTGGCTTGTATCTGTAGTGTGACATAATCAGTAATACTGGCCACTCCACAGAATAGAGGTTGTAAAGGGTCTATCATCCTTCACTGTGATTGTGTGGCCCCCATCCAGCAGTCATGTTCAATCCAGATTACTTTCCTGTTTTGGCTACCTGTGTGTTTTCTCTGGTATCATCCCCTGTCTTCTGTGTTCTGCAAGTAACTGTGGTGGTATTCTACCTCTTCACGTGAAGTATAACTGGTCAAAATCAGCTCCTCGCTGTCGTGGAAAGTTAGATAAGCCAAGTGCCCATTACACAACAATAAAGGGACTTAAATATGAGAATAAACACAAAATATTCATAGAAGATCACATATTGGGAAAACTTGAAATGTTGGAACTTTCGGCAACTTCTGTGAAATGATACTATGGTGACACAATGAAAACAGGTTTCATGAAGTACATTAATTAATGCTAAAATTTTCTGTGTGCGACTGGACATAACCCACGCAGCAGAATGATAGTCTTTGCCATATGCCAGTCATATCAGAATGTGTAATAAACTCTCTCAACTCATCAACATATAAGCAAACAACCCAATTTAAAACTTAGAGGAGACTCATATTGTTATTCAGCCTTCCCAGGTCCTCCCCACCCCAAAGATGATGCCCACAATCAGCTGGAAGCAGTTTTGAGAATTCGCGGCCCCAATTCCTTCAAACTGTGGCGTCTAATCTCCTGATTTTTATTGTAAGGAAGAGGTGGGAATGTTATTCTTTTGGTCTCTGGTCCCTTTAAGGGACAAGCCACGCCCATTCCCAGTGATCTCTGCCCCCTGCCCCGCCCTCTCTCTCTCTCTCTCTCTCTGTCCCCTCTTGGTGTGCGAGCACATGTCTCTCTGTCTCTCTCTTTCTCTCTCTTTCCTCTAAGCAATAAAGATTCAGTTCTGATTCATACTATGTGTCTGTCACATGTCCCTATCCAGGAGCCCCGCTCACCGTTCGGCACCAAACTACGGAGCCAGGGCCCGGCACCTGCCCGCCCCACTGGGGATCCACCTGGACTCCCGGACCCGCGGCTAGCTGTCTGCCCACTGGCCGCCACCAGCTGCCGCCTGGGACACCCAAACATTTTTTAAAATCATAAACATATATACATTTGTCCAAAAAAAGAAGATACAAAATGATCCATAGACACAGGTAAAACTGTTCAGTATGACTATTAGGCAAGAAAAACCCGTAATGAGATATAGCGTCTGAACTGAGTGTGATCAGAGAGAACACAACATAGCCTGACAGCTCCTATGGACTGTGTGGGGGAACTGGTAACTCTGTGGATTGTTCAAAATGCCTATGAGTTTGAATTCTCCTTTCCTCAAAAATTTAACAGAATTAACTACGAACCAACAAGTTCACACCTCCTCTGTACTGTCTGTTTTTGTACGTGTGTATTTGTGTATGGATCTCTGGGTACATGTGTAGAACATATGCATTGAGAACAGAGACTTACAGAGCTTTTTCTACACAGTGTTCACAGAAG